>NW_025814050.1:10000000-20000000 GCF_018902025.1 Drosophila willistoni
TTAATTTTCTTGCGCTGTTTTATTATACAATTTAACTCACCGGCTTAACCACTTTGGTTATAAAAAATGTCTTTAATCCGGCAATTCGTAACAGTTCCTCACGTTTCTCACCAAATGCTGGTTCCACTTCGAATTCACCATTGAGAAAGGCCAAGGTTTTGTCCGAAATGTGAACGCGTCTGTGACAAAAAAGGGAAACCACCCACAAACGTTAATGTTAAATACCAATTGAATTTAACAAGGAGAGAGGGTAAACCACAAAGCTCCCACTGCACCCATGCAAATGGGTCAATCAAAATAGTTAGTGCCCCTCAAGGAGACACAGTTGTGTCAGTTGATAAACATGACCATAAATTTGCATACAAGATTAAACAAGACTAAGAGTCAAATCATAATAAGCACAAGTCAGAGTCGTTTTGCACCCTCCTCACACACACGAACACATTTAAGTGTCAGCAGTTTAATTATGCAAGAGTTGTTCCGCACAAAACTTACCCAGCCTTGCCGCTCGATTCCATTTTATTGGCCAGCTCAACGTCCTTGGAGTAAACGTCAAATTGCCACTGACGTTGGCCAAGAATGCCAGCCAAGACAGCCCCGGTGTGGATGCCCACACGCATATCAACAGGTGAGTTTGCCTTTTGTTGCACATACCTATAATAATAACACACATCAAAGTATATATCAATATACTTTGCAAATATACAAAGTATATATCAAACATACATTCATCTAACACGACACGCAACTTGGCTAACGCTTAAAAGTATGCTACGAAATATATAAATGGATGAACGGCCAACGGCGACAGGGACCAAACACGAAAGCGTGGTTAAGTGCAATTATTATTAAATTGAACTAACGTTGATTTGGTGTCGCCTGTCGTCGTTGTCGACATCATTGTGGTCGTCCGGTTTTGTCCTTGTTACTTACTTGATGGCCTTAACCATAGAAAGTCCCATGTGTACACACATCACGGCATGATCCGGACGCTCATCCGGGGCACCGCTAATGCAATAATAGCAATCACCAAGAATTTTAATACGTAGTTGTTGGTATTTCTACACACGGGAAAAGAAAATTAATATCAAAGTAATTTCTAGTTATTTAATTGAACAATTGTGATTGACTTGTGGGAAGCAAATCAAAATTAATTGAAATCAGCAAACTATAATTAAATTATTATTTATTAATACGAATACAAATCGAATAGTAAGGAAATCAAGGAATCAACTAATCGATTTTGCCTAAAATAAAGGGCTTTTTGATTTCGTTTTAAGCTTATTACAATCAAATATATAATTTTATTCCTGTTTTATTTGATTGCTACAATTGTTTGCCTTAAATCCAAAATATTTCACACCAAATTGTTGGCAAATTTGTATAATACCCATGAAATTGATAAAAAATAATTTGTTATTCCACTCCTTTTTTTTCCTTTTTAAAATCAATGCAAAATCCCTTAGAAAAGCATAAACCTAAACATAAATGAAGTAAGTAAATTGCCATATCGACTTGAAAATACCCTGCGCAAAGTGGAAAGGCAATAAATCTATTTATTCAATTTACAATTTACCTTACAAGCCGCAAAAACAAGTTTTTCTTATTTTAACACTTTAGCATTTTTACTCAACAGCATTTTCAACTATAACTTGACTAATTTAAGTCAGATTTTTATGAATTGTTATAGACTAGCAGATCTTGAATTCATAACTAGATATATCAATTTTCAGAACTATTGGTTTAATATTATGAAAATAATTCTTACTTATTTAAATACCACGAGCGAAATTTAAATGAAACTTGAGCGGACTATATTTGGCTTTAATTTTTTTAATTCAAAGTATTGATAATTTATACTTATATAAACTTTAAAAGGACAAAACTGATTCTTGCAATTCCCTTACTTTAATATACCCTTTAACCATAAGCGTCATAAATATCAACCCACAAAAAAAAAACCTAATCACAACCTAAAGCTAACAAATGAACTGAAAACAAAAACCGAATCGCCCACCAAATCAGTGAAAAGGAAAACATATACGCCACAAAAAGACTTCTAAACTCAACGCCCAAGTCCCCCCTCAAAAAAAAAAATCACCCAAATTAACTGAAGCTTCTAAAATACAAAATAAAAATAAATAAATGGAAACAAAAACCAGCGCCACCCACCGAGGGGCCCCCCACGAAACGCGGGAAAGAAGACAAAAAAAGTTGCATGAGAGAAAAAATCAACTTGAAACATTTCATACGCCTGACTGGGCGTAACTTTTGCTGGCGGAAAGCAGAAAAGAAATTGCCAAAAAAAAAAAAACAAAGTTAAAACAAAAGGAAAGAGAGCAAAAATTTATGCAGAATAATGGCAACGACGACGAAAAAACAAAAACAAAAAACAGAAGAAGAATTTATATTAAAGTGCGTAACACTCGAAATGAAGGAAATGAAAAATTCTCCATGATGCTTCTTATCTTAAACAACGTAATCATCATTATTATTCTTCTTCGAATTCTAGTAGTGAATGAACACATGAAACCAAGTCGAGGAAAAACTGAAGACAAAAACCAAGAAAAAAAAGAAAAGAAAATTTGTTACAAGTATCTCGACTATTTATTTTTACCTCGGCAAGCCTATCGAAGCGTGCGAAGAGCTCGTTAAGCATTTTAACCAGATCTTGGGCGCTATATGTTGAGGAGATGGCAGTAAAGCCAACAATATCCGCATAAAGTATGCTATTTGATGGTGTGTGTGTATGTGAAATAGTATGTGTGTGAGTAGAAGAGAAAGTAAGGTATAACGGTTAAATTATGGAATGGCAGTTAGCACCTGAAAAAAATGCTGTAAGAATAAACGTAGGAAAGCATTTTTGATGGAAATTAGCACTGTAAATATTTCCGTGTGGAAACGTTTATGAATTTAGAAGTAACGAGGATTAAAGTACACAAATAACACAAATAGCTTAATTAGAGCAACTATTGAACCGTTATTGACATTGAAAGTAGCTAATGAGAACAAATGACATTGTTAAAAAAAACATTTTTCTTAGAAATAATTTCTTAATCGATACGATTTCTCTTCAAGAATGTGATGGTTTTTTTTTATTAACCATTCTAAACTTAAGAGTTAAAAGAACTCTAAAAAGCTTAAAAAACAACAAATTCTCTTGATATAAGATTTGTATCCTCTGTTTTACTTTATTTGTCTGTAATTCACAACTAGTATTAGCACTCAAGTAACTTCAGAAAACTGTCTAGCCATTGAACAATCATTAAAACGTTTTGGATGAAACAATTGACAGTTTTTAGAAACCAATTTAATGTTTAGTGAAACAAATTTTAACATTTTCATTTCAATTCACAACTAGTTTAGGCATTAACGAAGAAGATTGGCCAATGTAAACCTGAAAGAGCTGCTGTTGATGAACATGAGAACATTTGGGCAACACGTTAAATATATTTCTATCAAAGAGAGTACATAGAGAGTTTTTTATTTAGCTTTGTCATTCAGACTTTAGTATATATTTGTGTGTCTCACTTTCTTGCGCACTGAATATGTTATGTTTTTGTAAATTAGTAAAGGTTCGTTTACCATGCAGTAAGACGTCATTTGAACTTACCTAACGTTTTCGTGTCGACTCATGTAAATCTTTTTGAATGCCTCTGAAGTGGAAGAGCCCAAATCTTCACGCATCTTGATAGCCACATGTTTTGGTAGTACGGATAACAGCAGGCGTTCCTAGAAGAATCGAAAACCAACCGAAACCGAAAATGCATTTACTTTGAACCTTGTGTGTGGCAGCTTACTCACCTGTTCAGCCGATTGCTCCTCGATTACCATCTTAACCTCTAGACTTTTCTTGGCCTCTAAAAATGCCCTTTTCTGCTTGGCTTCGCCCATAAAATAATAAAGCAAACCAATTACAGCTCCAGTGGCTATCAAAACAGCATTAGCGGCTGCCTGATCAGATATAAGTGGATCGGGTCGAGAGAAAGCCACAGGAACACTTAAACAATTGAAGTACGTACAAAAGCCAACCACTAGGCCAAGGAAAATCAATGGCAAGGGTAATGTTACATAGATTAAAAAGTTAAGCAATATGGCCCAACCGAGAACATCACTAAAACACAATAAACAATTTGTATTTGTTAATAAATTAAACACTTTCCATTTCATTCAACTCACCGCGGTGAGAAACTGGCTTGCAGCATTACGTAAGCGGCAAAATGCAACATTGCCAGGAACCAGAGAGCTTTCGGTATTATTGTTAACATTGCCTGGTGTAAACTACGCATCGATGGCTGTTCCGAACGACGTCCAATATGCAGGAGAGCGGTTAAAGCCAAATATGCTACCAGCATGCAACAGTTGACCACTAAAAAAATTTGGTTGAAAACTTTATTTTAGAATCTCTAAAAATTTTATTTAGGGATTCTTTCTATAATTTTCTGCCGCTTTCTCGAGTTGTTTTCAGATATAGAAAGGTCGTCAAAAGGTCGTAAGTTTTTTTTTAGTTGTTTTTTCAACTAAGACATTCAGAGAAAATCAAACTAGGACTTAACTTTACAGAAAAAGTCTTCAAAAATAGGGAAACCCATCTTTTCGATATTTCTGTAAAACTGAAACCTACACAACTAAATTTATGTGTGTAACCATCCAAATTCCACACATTTATTTTTTTTTTTGCCAACTTTTTGTATTAAACTTCAACTTTAACAAAAACCAAAGAAACAGATATGGTTATCCGATTTTCATGATAATTTTGCAGAATTTCAAGTTCTTTTAACTGTTTTTGGTATGTCGCAAAAAAAAGTCCAAAGACAAACAAATTTATAAAAATTGAAACAGAAATTTTTAGGATATGACTAAAATTAACTTTAAGAACTTGAAAATAAAGTTTGGCCTCTAGTATGTATAGTTATGGATTTCCCCAAAAAAAAAATGCTATAGGTAAATTTTAATTTTTTATTTTATACCCAACATTTAACTATAAAGAGCAATAAACCAAAATACTATGAGGAAAATATGCTATCCATATATGTACAAAACAAATGTATCCGTTAAATAGACAGAGGAGTTTACCCCTCTTTTGGCCAGTCAAACCTTTTAACGTTATATTAAAGTAGTTTTAGTTGACGGATAAACTCAAAATATAATGACTTCTCTTGAAATCTAATTTCGTTTCACTACAAAATAGTAGCATGACAAAGACTATTCCAGGAAAAACCTTTGAGGACATTTTGAAAATACATACGAGCTAAACTCGCAGCATCCAGGAGAAGAGTCCTGTCTCTTAAATAGTTTACCAACTTTTTTTCTTGTTGGGCGGAGAACAAATTTCTCCCCCTGTCTGTTCGCCACTAAAAAGGATGCACTTCCGCACTCAGAAAGCTTTTATATTCAATCCAATCAGGTTCGTCCGTCAGTCTGAAATGGGGCAATTTCCTTCTGCTGTCTCATGGAGTAACACAAAATCATGCAAGGATATTCGGCTATGGTCCTGACTATAATTCGACCGTACTCTAATCAAACTCACCTCTTGTTGGCACTGCCTGTTCCCATGGTATACAAATGGTCCACAAATTAAATAGAATGGCCGCAAAAAGGAACCACTTGAGACCGCTACGTCGCTGTTTAATGGAATAGTTGTGATACAATTCGTTGAGTACATGCTGCGGTAGGATAACCACACCGCCGCCGGTGATGCCAACACCTCCAGCAACGACCTCATCATCATGAGGACGCCGTCGTGTGGGCGTCTTTTGGCGTTGATGCTTCAATTTGCCGGTTGCTGTCGGCGAAGCGGTAGCCGGAGCTGTGGACGTGGCCTGACCATTTTCAAGATTATTACTAGATTTCTCCTTCTCTTCCGGCATACTGAATGCGAGGTTTTTCAAGTAGCCTTGATGTTTTTTTTTTTTTGTTTTTCTTTTATTTTTTGGTTTTTTATTTTTGTGTTTCGTTGATCACCAATCGACCGGTCGAGGGACCACCACCGAGTAAGTAAGCAAAGGAGCCACTGACTCGACGACGACCCAAGAGTTTGGTTTATGAATGAAGCACGGCCATTTCCGTTTTCACCGCTTTTCTTCTTTTTGGTTTTTATTTATTTATAAGTATGGTAGACGCTTGGGTAAATAGAATGAAAAAGCGAAGCAGAAACTCAAACAACAAGAAAATAAACTTGTACACAAAACGTTAACGCTAAATTTGAGACTTAGCGCAGTGCCTCATGGCGGGGTGCCCCAGTCACCCAGCCACCCACTAGCCACCTTTTCCCGCTTTCCCCTCTTTTCCCCTGCATTTTTGTTGTTGTATTAGTGAGCGCCAAGGCGGAAGCGTCCTTGTAGGAGAGTCATGTGCGTGTGTGTATGTGAAAGCTTTTTAAACATATCTACCGTGGTTTTAGTTTCACTTTCTAATTATATGAAATTAACATTTAATCTTTAAAACTTTGTGTATTTATGATTAGTTCTCCCAAAATTTAACAAACTGAAATTTTTAGAGATAATAACTGTCTAGAAAGGCGTGTGTTTATTACAGGGGCGAATCTAGTTGGTTAAAATTCTGATAATTGAGAACACGGCGCAAGTTCGTTTACGTCAGCGACGGATCCAAGTAATAACTTGGGTGGATATTAAAATTTGACCAGTTTTACAGGTAAAAAAAATAAAAATTTATATAATCGAGCTTCTAGGGTTTTTATAATAGTGGTGTAGAATTTCTCTTGTTAGCCCCTATGAAGATCCGCCACTGTTTCAATTATCGCATTATGCTCTCTTTACGGCAAAAATAGTTAAATCAAGAAAAGGTGTGCCCCTAAACGTAAAATAGATAACAAAAACTGAAATAAATTATTATTTAATCGCAATATATATATTTTAATCAATTTCATTAAATAGTAAATCAAAATGATTTTAAGATAACCAACATTCCTTTGTTTTATACAAGAAATGTTAAAAAAAATAAGTTAAAATGAATCATTAACAAAGTATGAACGTTTTTTTTAGCGGATTGCTCTGCCTGCTCTTAGGGTTCCCCAATGAATCCATTCTCATTCTCAGTTCTTAGAGGGTTTTAAACCAAGTTTGGGGAAATAAGTAATAGAAAACTAGAAAAGCTTACTTACTGTAAGAAGGATGCAATCCTTCTGGGACTGCAGGATAAAAAACCAAAGCGGACTTCAAAGGATTGGAAACGATATTTTACTTTCATTGATTTGTATGCTATGGTCCGGTATGGTCTTGTAGTAACTTTACATGTAAAATATTTATTCATAAACACAAAAGTTGTAAAAAAAAGTATTTTCCCCAAGTATTTAATTTTTATTATTATTGAATTTGTATATATTTATATAAATAATACAATGGTCTGTAGCTAAAAAATTTAACATTCATGTGAGACGACAGCAAACCTCATTAAAAATTTCTTTACTAAATAGTTATGTCAATAAACAATATTCACACGTTGAACAACAAAAAATGATTCATATTTACACATTATTTTGTTGATGATATTTTTGCTACAATATTTTTGCATATTATGCCAGCATTCTCACACAATTTTACAATATCAATTTTCGTTGGATTATTAATTAAAACTGAAAATTGAGTTTTTGCTATTTTTAGGCAAATTGAAATTGACTTGTGAAATTTTCATGAAAAGCGCTCCAACCATCTTCCCACCTTCCGCCACGTCTTCCAGGGCTAACCATAAAAAACATATATTTGCATAAATTATAAGCATTTTCGGCCGCAGTTTTAACACCCTCGCATACCACGGTACTAGGTTACGCTCTCTCTCTCTCTCGTTCACTCACTCTCTCCCACACTCGCATTGTATATGTTCTCTTCTGTTACTCTTTCGTTATACTACTACTAGGTTGGTGTCTATGTCTCTCTTTCCGAGTCTCACTCTCTCTCTCTCTCTCAATGCTGCTTCCTTCATTTGACTATCCGTGTATCCTTATTGCCGAATTGGTCGGACAGACCATATACATATGCATTTATGTATGTAGGTATGTGTGTAGGTGTGTGTGTGTGTAACATAACGTTGCTTCTTATTTCTTTCAAACAGAAGGAAAAGAAATCCTTTTACGTCCTAGGTATGCCTTGGTAAGTATCTTTATAACCGACTCGTGCCTGTGTGTACATATGTGCGTATGTTTTGGGTGTGTGTGTGTCTCTGTGTATGTTTGTGTAAGGTTGATTTGCTCAAGGTTCGTTTTAATGCGTTCTGATTTTGTTTGTGTGTACACACAACTACAGACAAAAAATTTCGATTATAATTTAAAAGGCAAATAACTGACACTTGCACTTAAGGATAATTATTATTTTTTGGCATGTAAGAGCTTGTTAAGATTGCTCTCTCAGTCCCATTATAGTCCTTACATTTCACACAAAATTTTTGGTTTTACACTAAAATACACTTTTTTATTATTTGTGAATTTTTGAATACATTTTTTCGTAATTTTACTTTTTTTCAATTTCGCTTCGTTGTTTTAACTTTTCTTGTTTTTTCTTTCTGCTAGGAGCAATTCTTTTTTTTTCTTCTTCCTCTTCTCCTGTAGGCTGTATGTTTGCTG
Organism: Drosophila willistoni; assembly: GCF_018902025.1. Taxonomy (NCBI): domain Eukaryota; kingdom Metazoa; phylum Arthropoda; class Insecta; order Diptera; family Drosophilidae; genus Drosophila; species Drosophila willistoni. Next base: position 10,008,579 of record NW_025814050.1, read on the forward strand.
TGTGCTGCCTTGATCAGTTTTTTGCGCGTACGCGTATTCCTTTTGAACTAAACTAAGGCGCACGATAAACTTGACTGATTGTTAAGTGAAAAATTTTGACAGTCAACAGTCCAATACAGCAGCAATACAAGAAGGACCTTTCAGCAGCGCGCCTAACAGAGAGTGAAAGAGCGAGTGCGATAGAGTATGAGAGAGCTTTTTTACCGCAAGACAGCTTTTTATAAGCGCATGTCACAGAGAGTCAGAGAGAGAGTTAGTCCGAACCACTGATAACGGTACAGCTGTGCAGCTTGATAACAAAATGTGCATTAACTGTTAATCGGTGGGTGTCCATGTGCAAGTGTCTGCTTGTGTGTGTGTGTGTGTGTGTGTGTATGTGTGTGTGCGAGCATAATTACTCAAATTGCCGCAAGCGCATAAAATTAATTAGAAAGAAAACATTAATGTCGCTCACTACAACTAAATGGCAATCACATACAGACACCAACACACACACACACAGAGAGAAAATGAAATGGAGGACGCCTTGTAAGGAATGCAGCTGTCCTTGGCTGGCATTGAAAAATAGCTGCAGCTGCATATCAACGCCTGTGTGTGTGTGTTTGTGATGGCAGATGTAAAGGAAATGCCTTTTGTATTCTTTAAGATGACGATAATTTGGTTAAAATCAACTGTTTATAATGCAAATATAATTTCAATTTAGGCTAATCTTGGAATGAGGATTAATTTTACCAGAAAGGAGTTTTAATTCAATTTGCCATCGATTTCATTTTGATTTCAAACGCTTCCCTGTACAAACAAACATCTAAATGTTTCCCACTTCCGGCATGGGACATAGAAGCCAAAGGACCTTTTCTTTGTCGATTTCTAACGAAAAAACATATGTATATACATCTGAAACAACGAAATAAAGAAGACTTTTATCGAACAGTTTTTAGACGTAAATCGGTTTAGTTTTTAAGTCGAATTGAAGTTTAAGATTAAGTATTAGTTTAAATTTTAGGTCGAATTTTTGATATAGAACACTGTCTCACACGCAAATGAGTTGGGAATTTAATGGACAAATCTAACTTAAGTACACAGATCTATGTATGTATCTACATATTTACAAAAGAATGCAAGTAAAGATTTCTATACAAAGTATAATTAACTTGAAATCGACAGCAGGTCCGAATATTTAAAATATATAAACAAATTATTAACACCGGGCTTGTTTCTTACTCTGATATGCACATTTTTTGAGCTTAAAGCAGTTTATTTTTGATGAATTTTAAACAGAAACAATTATCACTAAAAATTTTAGTTTTTTATTTAGCGCATACGTATTACACATTCTCAAATTACTTAAATATGTTCTACCATCAACGGTAAAAACAATTTCGACATATCTTTAAAGGAAATCACATAAAAAATATTCGCAACATCGAACCCAAAGAATAGTTTACTTATCGTCTATTCTTCGATAACTAAGTTTATGCCAAAGAGTTGCATTAAAACTGAATAATATGATTTGAACGGCTAAAGTAGTAGCCGTTTTTATTATTTCTTTCAACGTCATGTCATGTAGATTTTATTGCGACGGTTCTTAGAGACAACAAAACAGGTACTTGGTGGTGATCTCGGTTTTTTTTTTATATTTTAGGCCACCTTAACGACAAGATTCGTTTTTTTTTTCGTAAGATTGACGCTTTGAAATGATTTTAAGGACAACAATTTATTGAAGTATTTTTTTATTCAATGCTGAAATATTATGTGTATCTAAAAAATTTGTATAACAATTGAGATACGATCCCTTATAATCATTACATTAAAGTAGTTCAACTGTTTTATTGAAGGATAATAATTTCTAAAGGATAATAGTACAAAAAGGCTAGTATGCGAAATTTGTTTGGCTATATACCTCTACTGAACATCTATCAATATTAAGATCTGTATATCTACTATACTGCTGTAATCTTCATATTTAAAATTCAACTCTATCCAAATTGACTATAAATTTTCGAGTCATTCGATTTTGGATTGGACATTTTAGCAGTAAATGTTATCGTATCTATTTATCAATCTAGAGTAAATGATTTTCGAAATGGTACACATACATACATACATGTATGTGCATACAGTTGCGAACTTAAAAATAGCACCACTTGCTGAGGTTATGTGTTCAAAGGATTCTTGGCTTCAATTTAAGGCTCAAGAAAAATGTGAATACGTTTTTGAATGTTTCAATATTTACTACTAATGAAAACAAAAAAAAATTTTAATAATATCCAACGTATTCAAAGTTTTTCAGGCATTTTCTTCAAATACTCAAAAAATACATGTACATATGTATGTACCTAATACGTAGTGTAATACCTTAATAATTACAATGTAATACTGTAAAAAAAGTCTTTAGCATTAAGGAGATTGATTCAAGTAATTTTTTTTTTTCTTTTATTTCCCCCATTTGAAATTTCACCGAAGCAAATCCATCAAAAATTCACCAAAATTAATATACCTTTAAAAGAAATACCCCTAGAATCACGAGATCACTATTTTAAACGCATAAAAAATACTTGGAATGAGAATTTTACAACTTACTCATTCATAAAATCGTTTTATTGCAAATAGTATATATTAACTATTTCATAATATAGTAATATATATACCATTTCTATTCGAATATATTTCAAGGTTATCACCTGACAAAAATAAAAACCCAACGAAAAACCTTCAATGCAAATTTTAGAAAATAGAATTTTCGTAACTTTTTTCTTTGTTTTTCCAACTGCTTGAATAACATTTCTGCTTTCACTCAAATGAAAAGAAAAGAAAAAAACGGCGGGAGTTTTGTGCCGAGTGCATTTTGTTTCTCTCGAAGGGCATGTGTTCTATATTCATTGTCAGGCAATAAAGCATCTAAGCAGCGATAACCTTTTACTTCAACATTCTCTAGACCCGCACAATGATCATCCGGAACAGCGGCAGAATGTTTTACCTGAAACAGACGCACACACACATAAATTCGTACACACACATATACGTATACGCCTACCTGGCTCCAGACGACAAGAAAAAAACATGCAAGGCGGTCGCAATTTTGATTGATTGTCGAAATAGATCACAAAATGCAGGAATTTGGAGACTTGTATTTGCGCAAATATGTTCAATATTGAAAAGTTTTCAAAAATTAATATGCTCATTTCTCTAACTGATTAGATTTGATTAGTTTTTTTTGTTTTAGAAAGTAGCAGCTGTCGTATAGCATCTTTTAAGATTGTTTAAAACATCTGTCATCTCAGCTATTTCATTTTGGGTCCTGCTACAGGAATAACTAATCCTAGGACATGCACAATGGCACGTGATGCTACCTTAAAATCCATTCGCTTCAGTTTCCCCTCATTTAGTTACCTGCCTGCTACCTGGATAAATCCCCCAGAACAAAAGGTGAAACGGAGAAGCTGAATTTTTTGTTGTAAGCGCGCGCTTTCCAAAGAAAAGGAATATGCCCAAATGCATACATATACATTGTATTGTAAATGTATGTTTTGCCTTTTAGAACATGTTTTGCAAATTATTCGCCAATTTTTTATAATTTAATTAGTAATTTTCATGTTTTGTGTATAATTTAACAACTTGGCTCTCATTTTTATCTATGTATCAGCGTATTAGAGTTGGGCATAACTGTGACTACTTAAGTCACGGTGATAGTGAGTGATTATTTATTTATTTGAATCGTATTTGTATTGGGTTCATTCCAAATACGGCTTTTATTGTTATATTTTTTTACACATTTGGCTTATACATATACATACATATATGTTGTGACATCTGTACATACAAATGTATGTGTTTTTGTATTAAATTTGCGTCTCTTTTTGAATATTTCACCTACTATTTGTCCATCTCTGTTGCTCTCAGAGAGTGCAACCGGCTTCTCTCTCGTTTGCGAGCTCTCTCTGTCTGGCGGTTACCTTTATCTCTCCCTTTCGCTCTCTCAAGATTTGGTGTGCTCTCACAGAGAAAGAAAAAGTGTTGAAGAACACAAACTAGTTCCTACAATTATGAAGCGGGAAAATGGTAACTAGTTCTTTTTCTCATTAGATATATGTATATGACATTTAACTTAATTAGTCATATTTAAAAATATACACGTTAATAAATATAAATTTACATAATTATATTATTGATAAGCAATTTACAGTAACTTGACAAATTAATAATAAACAATTTGTACACACATATTTTATTTTTTTTTTTATAGCAATTTTTAACATAAAAGAAGACTTAAAGACTTACATATGTATGTACATACTTATATGTATATACATATATACAATTTCATAGCTCATTAAACACATAAAATGTAAAACAAATGAAAGCCAAATTTCATTTAATTGTGCAATAAATTAAGCCAAGCTTATTACATTGTGTATAATGAATAATATATAAGCAAAAATTAAACTAGATCCATGATTCTACCAACGATTTAACGATTTTGAGCAAATGAACTGGTATTTTTATGCAACACTAGAGCGGACCGCTTTAAAAGCCGCACCGGTACTCGCTGCTCTCTCATTCGGCGTTTTTCTGCGTAACTGTGTGGACGTTCTCCTTCTGTGTACAGCAACTGAAAAGCAAAAAAAAAAGGAATAAATACCCCAGCAATTCTGAAAGCAAAAAAGAAGCTGCTATACACACATACAAATTGTACAAATTTATAAAATTTGCTAAAATTTGTTTGTTCCGTTTACAACGTGTCGATTTTTGCCCGGCAATCTTAAAAGCTTCGTTTAAAGCAAATCACCTCTTAAACGTGTTTTACGCGCTTCGCTTTTTGAAAAACCAACAGTAAAACAAAATGGCTGATGTGGCTGAGCAAAAAAAGTGAGTAATGTAGATAGATATCGACAAAAAATAATAAGTAAAATGTTTAGTGCCTTTGTGAATACTACATCTGTGTGTGTGTGCAAGTGTGTTTTTGAGTATTTTGTTTAAACAATTTGTGCACTTTTTCTGCCATGTTCTTATTTGCAACGGTTTGGAAAAATTTTCTTTTTTTTGAATTTCTTTCGGCCCTCTGTGTCTATATACGCAAAAGCTGGTTTTCAAGTAGTTGTCTCGCTTCCACTTGGGCAATTTAAATGTGCGCGCAAAAAACGACGCCGTTGAATTTGGCGCGGCGTCCTAAGTCGATCTCGCTCACTCTCCGGCCGGCAAATGATGACGGCGCGGCAGCGACGTTAACGGCGGCAGAGAGTAAATTTTTTGTTGACGGCGACGGCGGCATGTGCTTGTTGTTGGGCAAAGAAGTAATGTGTTGAGTATATACATCTATATGTATACACACATATATTTGTATGGATGTGTCTTTTTGTGCAAAGCGGAGTGCGCAAAAATTTTATGTATGTATGTATGTGCAAAAGTGTGTATAGCATTCGCATTTAAGTTGCCGCTCTTTTTTTCAGCTGTCCGTTTGTTTAAAGCTCAAAGCTTGGCATTAACTTCTTGTGCTGTGTCTGTTTGCTTGCCGCCCGACTCCCTGCTTACCACCTACCTTACCTACCTTTAGCTCTCGCTCTTTCTTTCTCTGTCTTGCTGCTTGTTTGTGCTAATGAGTTGCTCAAGTTTTTTTTTCGTTTCGTTTTTATTCCAGGTATTATTTTGTCATTGCTTAAAATAATCACATAGCAGCGAAAAACGCTTATGTTTTTAGCAGTCTTTTGGGGTTTTTCTTTTGTTTAATACTTCTTTTAACTTCTTTTTGTGAAGTCAAAAAGGTGGTGGTGGTGGGAGAAAAGAAAGAGAACAAAATGAAAAAGGAGAGAACTGTTAAAATACCTTTTGTCTGTGTGTGTTGTCTTAGGTTGTGATAGGTATGGGGGGCGGGGGGTTAGATAAAAGCCGCATAGTGGGTGTCTGGTTTTTGACCGTTATTTTGCCGCTTCCTTTTTGTGCACGTAGTTAGACAGAGACACAATTATGTGTCTCCTTAATGCTACGTGACGCGCGCGCCTTGCATGTAGCGGCAAAGCAAAGTGCAAGCGGGACAACCATATAATGCTTACCGCATAAAAAACCAGTTTTTTTCGAACAAGTCGTGCTTCTTTTTTTTTGCACATAGTCTGCAAGCATCTCTCTTATACATATCTATGGTATATAAGCGAAGTATGTATAGAAAAGAAAAGAAAAAAAATTTATATGGCAACGCACGCTCACCTTTTTTTTTGTATTTCTTTTTGCGTCGCAGTTTCCACGAGTTGTTGCTCCCATTTATCATTTTCTCAGAGGGCAGCGACGTTTGACGACGGCGGCGTCGGCGTCGCCGGCGTTGGCAGATGTTACAACAATGCTTTGTAGTTGTTAGTACGAGGGTTTCCACTTTAATTCTTGGGCTAGCTCAACATAAAACGTGGTCAGGTGAAATTAGGCGCGCAAATGGAAAGCTTCCTAAAAGTAGGCCGTATTTATTTATATTGGCATATTTGTGTTGGACTTAATCTATATTTGTAGGCCAGAAATATTAATAGCAACCCTCGTGTATGTATTATTTGTGTGTGTGCGCTGCTTTTAGTGGGGGTTGCACGGAAGTAGACACCGCTTTGCCGGTTTTTCTTTGCTTTTGCTATGTATGAGGAATGGAAAATTTTTATGAATTTCATTGAGATTTTTTTTTGGAAAGCAATTTGCAAAAATTTATGAAATTTACAAGATGTTTTTATAATATAAACGTAATTCATTTGTATTTATTGTTTTTTTGTTTGTTCTATTTTTCTTTTAATTACTACAGTGAGACCCCTGTTGTGGAGAAGGTTGCCGCTGAGGAAGTAGATGCTGTGAAAAAGGATGCCGTTGCTGCCGATGATGCAGCAGCAGCAACACCAGCAGCAGCTGAGAAACCAGCCACAGAGAACGGTGCCGCCGCCGCCGATGAGGAAGCAAGCAGCAAGAAGGAAAATGGTGCTGCCGCCGCTGAAGCAGCCGCTGCTGATAGCGCCCCCGCCGCCGATGCTGCCGATGGTGAGAAGGCAAAGGCCGATGAATCCAAACCTGCTGCCGATGAGAAGAAGGAAGAGTCTGCGCCCGCTGCTGAAGAGGCCAAGGCAACCAGCGAAGCAGCTGCTGTTGAGAATGGAGCTGAAGAGGCAGCCAATGGTGACTCAACAGGTGAGTTATACCCTCCAATCCCCCCACCCACCGCTTGTTGACACGAAAAAAATCATTCGCTTAATATTTCGAGTAAATTTGAAATAACTATCATTAGATCAGCAAACACGAAAGAAAACTTCTTATTCTAAATCCAAGCATGTAATTAACTTGAATTCTCTTTCAATTTTTGCTTTTCCGCCAACCTTTAGATGCCCCCGCCGCTGAAGCTGTAAAGCGAAAGGTTGATGAGGCCGCTGCTAAGGCCGATGAGGCCGTTGCCACACCAGAAAAGAAGGCGAAACTGGATGATGCCGCCAGCACAAAGGATGAAGTTCAAAATGGTGCTGAGGCTAGCGAAGTGGCTGCCTAAAAGCATAAGCTTCTCCTCTCACACAAACTTCTACAAATAAATATATTACTACTTACTAACAACAACAACAACAAAAACACAAAATCTAATAAAACAAAAAAACGAAGAAACAACAACAAAAACAATTATGGCTCTCCTCGTCTGTTGTCAGCCAAACGTTCTAATTTGGCTGACAAGAAAAAGAAAGAAATAAGCAAAGAAAAAATTCCAAAAACAAGAAAATTCTCTAATATAAAAATAATCCCGAAATGGGTAACCGTTGTCGACGTAGCATTAAAAAGAATTATAGAAACCGGGTACCGAACATTCAATTCGCGATTCTTTTTTGAAAAAAAATCCTTGTCATTTCTTGATTCTTTTACTATAAATCTTTCTTTCTCTACACTTCTCTGTCTGATACTGTCTAATACTAACAACAAATCAACCAGCAACAACAAAACGAAATCCATTATCATTTACTTAAACAACAACAAAACAACAACAAAAAACCTTAACTTTAAAGAGAGAAAAAGAAGAAAAAAAAAGTATATAAGCGAAAAGTAAGATGCAACCCTCTATGTTTTAAGCAAAAAAAGAAAAAAAAAAAAACAAAAACAAAATAAAGAAAGTATATAAAAAAAAAAGTTGTAAACAAAAAAGGAAACAGAAACGCGTCAAATTTAATAATTATAGTAATTAAAGCAACAACAACATCAAACAAACAAACACAATCCTTTATATAAGCAAAGAGTAATAATTTTTTTCGTCATTTTTAAGAATATTTCTTTTTAATTTTTATTGTATGGAATTTCTATATTACATATGGAATATATTTATATATACAAACAAAAAAAAAAAACGAAAGAAAACAAAACTCAACAACAAAAAAAAAACAGCAAATATTTCAAAAAACAAAAAAAACAACGCATTTCATACTTAAACAAAAAAAAAAACAAACAAACAATAAAAAGGAAATAAACGAAGATGACAAAATAAAAGATAAACCGAATTCTCTGGACACGATAGAAAATAAGAGAAGAATTTGAGGACAAAAACCACTTTTTTGGGGTTAGATTTGAAAAACTGAAATATATTCATATTCCGAAAATGTACAATTTCAATTTGATCGATTTAATTAACTGTTCTTAATTATTAGTTTTTTTTTTTCATTTTATTAATCTATTGGATTACTAATTACGGTTTGTGTCCTCCCTTTTGCAGGGATTCTCTCCAAGCATTTAATTATACATATATAATTAATTATATATATATATATATATATACAACACATATATCAATTCAACCAACTACAACAAATTCTGTTTTCTGCTACGGCGGCTGACGTAAGCTAGAAAACAGAAATGTGTGTAAGAATGAAAAATCTTTTTTCAAAACCCTATCGCCAAAACACAAAAGAAGAGAATAAAAATGCCTAAAAGCAAAATTGTTTTGTTGTAACACAAACTTCTCAAATCAAATATAGCAACAAAAAAAAAAAAAACAAACACACGCATTAAGTACATACATTCGAGAACATTCAAAAATGCAAATAAAAATGAAAGAAGAACAAACAAAGAAAAAACGAAAGAGAAAAACAAAGTAGAATTATGTATTTTATTGTCTTTGGTTATGTGGTAGGGGGAGTCGGGGGCTGAGAGGTTTAGTTTACGAGTGTGCTTTGTGGTACCCGTTTCTAGAAATTACTTGTAAACCCAACTTGTGGCTTAGGGAAATGCCCTGAGGCCTCAGTGTTGTCGCTTTATGTTTTTACTCATACGGGCAATGGCAACACTGTTTTCGGTTATGGCGCCCCTCTAGCCGGCTCCTAGCACTAACAGTATGATCAAATTTAGCTGTGCTACTCAAAAGAAATGAATCATACTTAAAAGCTTTTTTGAAATTTTAAAAAATGAGTCATTTTCTGGAAAGTTTTAAAAGTAAGGTTATCTGGACTAATTGAAATAAAATTTAAAAATTGAGGTTATGAGCAATAGTCGTTTCCATTACTGCCACAAAACAAAACACAAATGCAAACTAAATAATCACCTATAGAGTAAATTGAGTCAAGGCAAATAACTATAAGAAAACTATAAATTATAACTATAAACTATTGAGCAAAACATTTAACAAAAAACTGACAAAGCGCGCCAAGATATTTAAATGTTACTTCAGCAATTCAGTGTTGTAAAACCATCATAATAGCGTTGCCACTTGCTGTTTGTTAACATTGTGCTGTTAGCGCAACGTAATTTTTTACATTTTTGACATAAATTTGTTTTTTTATAATCTTGTGAATTCAAATTTTTTTTCTAGATATATTCAAACATTTTTTATTAAGGGTAAGTATAGTTTTAAATATTTGGACAATAATAATAATAATAATTGAGTTAGTTACGAAACTAAATCAAAACTCTTAAAAATAAAACTTCTGTTTTATATTTAATCTAACCGGATAATTGAATATATTTATTTCCAAATTAAAACTTTTTATAATTGGGTTTTAAGGCCCTTAAATAAAGTAAAAAATTACTTGCCTTGTTATTATAATAATTATTATTTGTTTAAAAAAATGAAAATGTTTTAAGGTCATAGTCCCAAGTGTATAGTTTTAATTTACAAGTTTTCAATGAGTTTAAGACTTAAATTAGATTTAGATTCGCTTTTTAGATTTGTTTTTATTAAAATAATATCATATTGTCTTCAACGTGATAAATTCTCGATGTTTTTCAGAGATATGTACGACCGCTCCGTTAGAGTTTCATAAGCTTTTTAATGTTTTGATATTTCCTTGAAAAAATTGTATCAGCTATTCAGTATTCTCCCTTGTCAATATATGTACTCGAGCCCTTGAGCTTTTACAGCTGGTAAATATCGGATAATATGTGCGCGTGCCACTTAACACGATATTTTTCTAGAAAACTTCCACAAGCTTTTATTTAGTTGGTAAACATATTTTTGAAACGCAATAGATTAGGCTTCTGACCTAGAAATGCAGTAAACAAAAACTGGTTTCCCCATTGTCTTTTGAGGTTTTCAAAATTGTATTTTGAATATATTCAAATATAAGTATAACAGAACTTTTAGAAGAGAATCATAGAACTGAAAAATAATACAAGTTTTTCCATAGTGAATGTTGTTCCATAGCATTCAGACTTGAATTGCAAATTTATAATTTGCAAAAATTAAGTCTCTTATTTACTACAGATACAAATGTAATCGGGTATATTAATTTGTGAAACATTTCTGTATGCTTATGAATGAAAACTAGTAATCATAAACTAGAATTCATAAACTTAACTTAAACTAAAAACGAACTTACTCTCCATATAATGAACACAACGTATAATGAATACCGAGAAAACAAAAACCTTAAAAAAATTTGAAATAATAACAGAATAATTAAGAAGAAACATTCATTATTAGCAATTCTGGCAACTAAAGTTACGAAAAAACTGCAAAAAACTATTTTTATTTGAGAAAAAGGTAAAAAAAAATGTTTTTCCCAAGTTTTTTTGTTGCAATAAATGCAGTGAAAATGTTGCATTTTTCAAAATTAATTAATAATATTAAATTTCTTTTAAGTTTCCAAGTGCAAACTAAGCAAAAGTAGGCAATTATTTTTTGGAATACTTTCTGAAGACTTAAAAAAAAAATTAAAAAGCTTCGATTTCCAATTCATTAATATCTTTTTAACTCTTTTTAAAGAAAATTTTCATCGAATTCAGAAAAAATTTGTTGGAAACCAAATATTATCTCCTCAAGGGTATATTAACTACGTCACTGTCAAAGTTCTCCTGACTCTCCGGTTTGTGCTGTTTTTGTTGTTGTTGTTGTGTTATCAAAAAGCTTTAGCCACATTGCTTCCGATCAGAGATCGGGAGGTTGTTGGCAGTTGAAATTGAAACGCACTCGTGAGTGGATGTAAGAACGGCAAAAAAACTTAAAACAAGAATACAAAACGCACAGTGAAGAAAGAGTGAAAAAAGAAAAAAAAAACGAAACCGTTAAATAAACAAGGCTGAATATAAACTAAACTTATACAGTACAAAGTCTTTATACAACACAATACATACACAAATATACATATATTTATTACCAAGTGACGTCAAAAGTGTGCGTTAATTCTCAAGTACAAGTGCCTCATACATATGTGATTATAATTGTTGTGAAATATTGTTATTAATATCCAGAGAGAAGAGAGAGTAAATAAAAGTAAAAGGAGGAGGAGGAGTATACACTTATTCACATACACATTCATATACCTGAACAAAAGTGCAGTGCTTAAAAGATGTCAACCAATTTGCAAATGGTAAGAATGGAGAGCAAAGAAAACTTTTCGCTGAGCGGCGCCTTAAACCTGTTTTTTTTTTTCTTCTTTCCCATTTTTTGTTTGTTGTGATTATTGCACATTGACCGATTTGCGATTAAAGTATACATACATATATACAAATGTTTAAACAAACTGCAAAAAACAATGTGCGATTAAAAAAATTATGAGTGGTTATATGTATGTATTCCTGATCTGAATGACTCATTGTTCAAACAAGTGCAAAACTTTTCACAGAGCTTTTACATAGTTTTTCCAAGTGGAAATGGATCTCTGGGATCCATTTTATAGAAAATTTATCATATTTGAAATAAAATATTTTGCCCACATTTTTATAGTGGTTGAGTACATTTTAAGTCAACAAAGGCAATTTTTAATTATTTTGATAATTATTTCATACAATACCTGAAAAATTTTGAAAAATTTATTTCTTACTTTTTGAAAATATTGTGGAAAAATATCAATTTAATTTTAGTAACAATTTTATTAAAGCAAATAAAAATAAAGTCGTAAAATCAACTAAAGTCGAAATTTTTAGCTCACATTATAATTAAAAATTTATTAAAATTGTCGATAATTTTTATAAAATTGGAAAATTTCTGCCTAGGATAAAAAAGAATTTTAAAAATTTTCTTTTATAAGATTGTGGCTGGAAATTAAGTTCCATCTATTTAACTAATTAAATAAAAATTTAATAAAATTCTAGAACAATTTTTTAAAATTGAATAAAATGCGTTTTGAATCAATTTGGCAATATTGAGCATAAATTTAAATTAAATTAATACAAAACCTTTTAAGATATATTATTCCACAATAAATATAATTTGTAGTTAACTTCCTGTCCAATTTATAACTGGTTATTTGGAATTTTTTTTAAACTATATTTCATAATTTAAATTCTGTTGATATTTTGGATAATAATATCATCTTTTTGTTCAGAGCAAACCTTGTTCAGATATGTAAACTTTTCGATATGATTAATATTATTCCCAAAGTCACTTCTAGTTGAAGGTTCTTGAAGTGTTAAACACTATATAAAACTAGATCTTCTACAAATCTGTTTAATATACATCCCTCTTTTTTTGGCCTTATAGACTAATGTACTCGTTTTTTTGGCCCAAAGACTAATGACCTCTTAAATAAATATTATTAAAAAATAGTTACTAAAATAAAGACAGATGTTGTCGATGTACTTTAAACGAAGGCGCACACCTGGTAGTGGTAATGGTCATTGTAGCTTTTTTCAGGTGCTAAATTAATTATTAGACTTATACTAATCATATTAATAATGAATTAACTATTATGCATGAGAATTTTTGCCTCCAAAATTTGTTCATATTGATTCAAATTTATTTCGTTTTTACAAGCATTTTTTCTTAATAATTATTTGCTCATTTCTTTATGTATTTAATGATTCCACGTTTTCGTGCGATTTTGCTCGCACACATATTCCGCTAATCGTTCAGACCTTATCATTCTCTTGATGATTGCGGTTGGGTTTGCTGGTTAGGAGGTACTCCAGGTACTCCAATACAATGTTGTTGGCTGACTTTCTTTGTAGAGAGAAAACACACAAAAAAAAAACAAAAACAAAATGAGCCATCAGTATGACCGCCTACAATTAACCAGCTTATCGGGCAATCATATAGAGTATTGCGATTATATTTCTGTTTTTTCTTCTTTTTTTGCGTAAATTTCTAAACAGGCTAGACTGTGTATATATGTATGTGTATATAAGTATAGTGCTAATACGTAACAAGTAGAAATTATCTTGTTTAATCATCATAAATATCAGGTATACGATCGTTTAACTTGCGGTTGAGAATTATTGATGCTTCTACAGTCACGTGTCTTCTAATAAAACAATCTGAACTAATCTGTTTTCTTGGAATACTTTGTTATTGCCTTTTAGGTAATTCCCAAAGTCACGATTGTAAGCCTTGAACAGATTACTACTATACAGTATAGAAAGTGAAAAATACATATATATAGTCATTGACTACAAAAAAAAGCAAAAAAACTGACAAGCTTAATGGGTGGGTTTCACGATAATCATGAAATTATATATGCAAACAAAACATCCATTACCCATATTTACATTGAGCTTTGAATGAATTTTCCAATTAAAATGATTACATTTCAAGAGATAACAGATTTGCCTCTGTTTCCATCTGTTGACCAAATATATTAATAATTATTATAATTTATATGGCGTCAATCAGTCACTGAAAGTTACCTTGAATATAATTTTCATTAAAAATCCGTTTTTTCTGGTTTTTTCAGCTCTTGAATCAACCGTTTGGTTGAATAAGAATATATAGTTCCAGAGACTAGGTTTTATGATTTCAAATGTCAATAAGATATAACAAATCTTTTAGCTTTTGGCTAAGGAGACTTTTTATTTAAGAAGTTTCTTTTCCAACTAGCAAAACTTATTCGATAAGTTATAGGACAGAACATTTTAGTTTAAACATTATTAACGGTCTCTGTTTTAAATTTTTTATAGCTTTCAAAGTATTCACATCTTAAGCACCTGAGTTTATTTCTAGGAAGGAAGTACTCAGTTGCTTAGTCGACTTAATCTTAATCTAATCTTGAAAAATTTTTTGTGGTTCTATAAAACAAAAAAAAAATGTTATCAGCTGCCAAAATTTTAGACCACACGCAGGACTTGAATTCCATTTCTTTCTGGTTCAATAAGCCTCACAACTAAACCAAAACTGACCTATATAATACGTTTGTCCAAAATTCGACCTAGTTATATAAAAGCAAAAAGATCAAGAACCAAAAAATTCGCAATATATCAAAAAAGAAAGGAATTTTATCAGCTCAAACATTGAGTCATTGAGTCAGAATATGAAACGACAGTAAAGTAATAACAATAATTTGTGGGTTTTTTCGATAATAATAAACTTAAACTAGAGAGCTAATTATTTCAGATTTTTGTTTGATTTTTAAAGGTATTTATTTTCCTTTTTTTTTTGCGACGTAGCAAAAGATTCTTGTGAGATTTCTAATCTTTAATGTGATTTTATTGGCGCCTTTACGCACTATTTACTCTTTTGTTATGTATGTACATATATTATATGGTATTATATAGTTATGTAAGTTATCGCAATGACTTGAGTCTTGAGCACTCAATAAAATAGTTTGCTGATAACTTAAATGACAGCTGCCTTTGATAGTACTCCGGAACAGCCTATCAAAAATAAGTGAGACAGAGAAAGACCTATGCTATATTATTTAGCTATTTACCTACGAAAAGTATTTGTTGATATAATTAAATTTTCAGTTATCGACATCTAATTAAATGTGTGTATATAGGACTATACATAAGTTGATATTATATACAAATGTATCTAGGGTCTAGGTACTTCTTAAGACCTTAATGAGTTCACGTGCTTTGGAGTACTTTTTTTTTTGCAATTATTTTGCATTCACATTCCATCATAGAAATGCTATTTTTCCGATAAGACAGTTGAACAAGTCCATTCACTGACCGAACTTAGTGATAAGACTCAAAAAGAAACTCTTTGTCTTGGTCGTATTTTGCTCTGGTAAACAATCTTAGTGGAAGATTTTCATGTTGCGTTGCATTGTAAATTGATTGCGTGGAAAATTCCATGAAATTATATTCACGAAGTTTCTCTTATAAAATCTATAAATAGCTCAGTGAATAGAGATTATACGTTAAATATTATATGTATATATGCCTAAGCTGTGATTAGGATGTTAAATATTAATATAAAAACCAGAGGGCCGGGGCTAACTTCGACCGCGTCAAAGTTTGTATACCCTTGCAACTTTTATGGTAACTCTTTCCTTACCTATAGCCATCAAAGTGGAAAAATGTTTAAGCTAAAAAGGCTAATGTTTGCGAAAGAACGGCCAACAATCTTAGTATAGGAAAAAAGTAAGATATTGATCAAAGTCACTGTTTTCCACCGATCGTTCCTATGGGAGCTATATGATATAGTAACCCGATCTTTATCAAATTCGGCACAGTCATTAACAGATATATTAAACTAACAAATGTTTAATTTGAAAGCAATCGCGTCAAAAGTGACGAAGTTATTGACAAAAGTCACTGTTTTCGAAAGATCGTTCCTATGGGAGCTATATGATATAGACACCCGATCTTGATCAAATTTGGCACAGTCGTTTATATGTGTAATTAACTCACTAATATTAAATTTCATGACAATAGCTCAGAAAATAACGAAGTTATTAAGAAAAGTCACAGTTCGTGACTTTGCCTTTTGTATGGGAGCTATATGATATAGTGATCCGATCCGGCTGAATCCGAGATATACAACGCCTGCAGTATATACAAGCTTACATGCAAAATTTCAGCTCTGTAGCTCTTACGGTCTAGGAGGAGTTTGCGTTGATCCAGACGGACGGACGGACGGACGGACGGACGGACGGACGGACGGACGGACATGGCTATTTGAACTCGTCTCGTCATGCTGATCAAGAATATATATACTTTATATGGTCGGAAATGCTTCCTTCTATGCGTTGCACACTTCTGACCAAAATTAATATACCCTTTTTGCAAGGGTATAAATATGCGTAGGTTGTCACACTATTTCCCTATCTACGTCTTAAGGTGTATTTATTTCATGCGAAACTATGAACCTTAGACTTTAATCGATACATAGAAGTAGAGCAAGGGTTTCAAGGCAACGACGGCTTATAAACTTTTTAAATTTATGGCACATAGTTTTTTCTTAAAAAGCTTTTCACTCTATTTGCCCTTATCAAAATTAATTCGACTGGCACCCAAGCTAGATAAATCGAAATTCGTGTAATAAAAATTTACGTAAAAAAACTTGTCTTTTGCGAATTTGAACAATTAAACAAGATTTTGCTGCTGTCAGACCCAATTGTCCTTAGGGTCTTTCCACAATTCACGGGAGCTAAAATCTTTAAGGAATTTGAGCCCTGTAACATTTTGCAAGAACTTTGAAACCCCCAACTTCCCAACCCTTAGAACGACACGTAGGTTATGGACGGTCTTTGTCATATAGGTTGAAAAAATACATTTTTATAATGAAAATTGGTATTTGTATAGGTACATACTAAATCCAGATTATTCGAATGATTGAATACAATTGTTCATACTCCGACAATACTATACTTTTTTCAATTCAAATCGAAAATTTGAAGTTTTGATTTTTATTTGTGTCTAATGTTATTAAGTTTTCTCGGTCTTTATAAAAATCTTCTTTGATTGGAAAATATTAATCTTCTTACAATCTGCATATAATATATTCCAATTCTATATGTTAATGATTTTATCATTAAAAGTAATGTGTTAATTAAAAGAACAAATTACATTTGATATTGATATTTGGAGATATCCTGCAAGTTTCCAGTATACATTTTGTTTGCATAGTTTTCCACATTTTCAGAAAATACGCTAAGAAATTAACCACGTAAAAGAATCTCACCCTTCCCTGAGTTAGTTGAATCTTATTTGAGGTTTAAAATCAATATTTTGTAAGCTAAGCAATATTTTTGCAATCAATAAACTAAAATTGTAGGGTTTACAGTGTCTGGTATATATGGCATATACTTACCGATTGGTATTTATTGCATTCGTCGATTTCAAGGGTAGAATATGGTTCTATATATGATTTCCATAGCAAATGAATTATATTGGTTGACGAAACGCAGTACTGCGAAAACTTAATTACTTCTCCAAAAGAGAGGAGAAAGAGAAATAGAAAGGCTAAGAGAAAGTTGAGAGTGAAAATTTCACAAAGAGAGTAGATTTTGTGGTTAAATAGGCAAGGGAGAGAGAGTGAGAGACAAAGGGGGTTGATGTAAAAGAAAACTCAGGTATTTTTACAAGATCCTTAAGCCAAAAAATATATGATATTGTCTTTTATGGGTTATCAGAGAGTAGATAACATATCTTTCTTACAGTTCAACGAACGTAATTAAATTTTTTGGCACAGCGAATTTAGACCCACGTGTAGTTTTGTTGATAACCAGATAACAGGCTTAATAATCAGTGGTTGGTACTTGATTATAGACATATCATTATATCAATCTTATCGATGATTTACAACCAATAACCGCATGTTAGAAGGCAATTACAAGTAAAGTAAAGAAAAACAAGTTTCCCACTATTTCTACCTGTAATTATGAAAACATCTGGTATAAATCTCATCTAAAAATTTTACCTACCTACATACATGGCAACAAGATGGCTTTATTTAAAACCATATGTTGACCTTAGCAACCAGTCGACAGTCGAGGGTGGTTAAATGGATTAAATGGTGGTGGTGCAACCCACCATTTTTTTCTTCTAGATTTTGCCAATAGAAAGCAAAGCAAAGATTTGCCATTTCTTAAATTCTCTTCTCGGTGGGTCTTGACATTTCTCTTTCATAGAGAGAGAGAGAGAGAGTGAGAGATATAGAGAGAGGATACATTGCAGTTCAGTTCCCACCACCACCACCTCTTGAGGGTTTTGCTAGGGCGAAAAAAGAGACGATGACTCAGTTTGTTTTTGTCCGCCCAGCTGTGAACAACAAAAATCGACCAAACGACGGGAAAACCATACTATATAAACAATTTTTTTTTCTCTCAAGAGACAACAAAAGACTTGTTTTGTACTACAATTTCTTGTGTGCCTTTGATATTATACTCATTTATATAATTAGATTTTGTACACTAACACATATATATTTTATATATATATTTGAATTTATTTTTTTTTGCAAAAAATAAGAAAAAACTGAAATATTCATAGTATGAGACAACGAAATCGTAGTAACAAAAATAAGAAAAATCATCGCCAACAACAGCATCAGCAAGTGCAACAAATTGAACGAAATTGTTGTATACGCAATCGTTGTAAATATGAACAAATTTGGCAACATTTTCGACGAAATGTAAGATATTCTCAAATAAATCTTTATGTACATATGTATGTATATCAGTATACTAAAACACATTTTTATAAATATGTATGCTTATATCAGATGAGAATGGAAAGCAAATTGAATTTTTGTAAACAAATTTAGTACATTGACCTAACAAAATATTTGTTTTAGTTATTTTAGTGTGTAATATTCTATTATTCTTACCCTAAGAAATGATTTCAAATTGAAAATACTTTTTGTAAACTCATAAAATATAAGCCGGCTAACAGTCAACAATTTGCCGAAAAATTCACTAGGCGTAGCTACTTTTCTCATCATTTTTATATTAAAAATTTCTGGAAAAAGATAGATATATAACTGAAACAATACAAAATTTGAAATTATTTGACCATGTTTTAAGTTTTCTAAATTTCTATCAATTTTTAAAAGCCGGCTCAAAGTTTTAAGAAATATTTCACATACTAATTATTGATACACAAAATGTATGGCACAAATGTTTAATAATAACAAAGACGTAATAACTTCTGTTATTTCGAAGTTTGTATAGCCTACCTGAGGATTAAACATAGCCTTTGTATACAGAATGTCACATTTACACTAAAGAAACACTTAAGAATGAGCCACATATCCGTACAGACGTACATATATAGTTGAAATATTATTTTTGTATTCATTTATATAACATCTACATGAAAAAAATCAATTGATTTTAATTAAAGAAATTCAATAACTAAGTAATCCTATTAAGAAGCTCAGTAATTAAGTTATCCTTTTAATTTCAATAGTTAATTCCTAACTATTTCGATTAATATTGCCTATGAAACAAAACAAAAACTATTTAACTTATGGAAACTGTATGATAAAAACCTTCCATTTCGATTAATTTTCTTTTTCCTTACATGCGTATACAATATTAATTGTTTATACACTATCTAGTATTTATCCAAAAAAAAAATTTGGTTTATTTTTAAGAACGATATTTTAACTCTTGAACTGTTAGAACTTAAATTACCGTCACCCCCGATTTCACTACCCAAAATTGATACCTAGATCGACCACTGATGGGAACTATATATAATTGTAGTGAGATCTAAATATATTTAAGATATATGTACAATTCGTGACACGTCAATAGTCACGCCCTTTTTGTTGTTGCTAAGTTTTCTTTAAATGTATGCTCTATGTAAAGGCTCAGTTTAAATCTTCAGGTGTCCCGTATTGCTAGGTCTACTTAAGAAAACTCTGGAGTTTAAACAAAAAATGCTTTTAGTCATGTAATTAAAGTAACCGTTTTATGTATTTTAAGTATTCTTTAACTTCATCACATTATTAAATTAAGAAGTATCATTTATGATCCTAACAAGGACCCAAAAAAGATCATTTATGACCCTAACAAAGAACTAGGAAGGATTTTTTTTAGCAAGGAAGTAGGGTTAAGGCATATTTTATCTTGTTATCACATGCTTGGCTTTAGTAAGTTATTAACCCCAAATTGCTTTAATCAAGACAGATGGGAATACAAGCAGAAAACTTTTACTGGTCTCGATTATATACAGTTCGAAATGCTTTTAGTACAATTATGCAAGCTGTATTACGAAAAATTATTGCTAGAATGAATAATACATTGATTTTTAAATGAAAGAAGGCAAAATTACTAAAATTGTAGTAAATAATTTGACTTTTAGAAGGTTTCCAAATAAACAAAAAATCTGACCTTGTACTTTTACACGTGTTATATTTTGCCATTTCACCAATCAGCCCCAAAACAAAAGATCAATAAAGTGGTTTACGTGACCTCCCTCGACTCGGCTTATTTGCATTTGCGTTTTAGCACGACACACGACAAACATGCTAGGGCCTTTTCAGTTTAGTACACAATTTGTTTGGTCAATTTTGACTAGTTTAACTAACTAACTTGCTCTCTTTCTTCACTCTCTTACTGGATATTTAGGCCACACTCGAGGAAATTCGCCATGCAGCGGCACGCATTTGCCGTGACTACCTAACCGGACGTTGGAAAGTAGTGACCCCCGAGTCGTTGATAGTAAAACGCATCAGGTGGGTAGTAAAATGAAATGAAACTCAAACTGAAACTTGAGTTATATATGGTTTTTTTCCCTTTACAGTGGCGGTCTATCTAACTTTTTATATTACGTAAGTCTGCCCGACTTAGATGACTTCGATGAACAGCAGCTGCAGGCAAATGTCAACGTGGCCAAAGACGTCATAGCCAGCACCACAACTTTGTCTAAGAATAGCAACAAACTGTATACACGCGATGAGGTGGTTGTAGATGCGTTGGCGGTGGACAGAAAGGAGACCACATTGGGACATAAAAATGCTGCTGCTGCTTCGCCTGTGGTTGATGATGATGACGATGCGGCGATTAGCGCCAAGCAGGCACATAAACGTCAACGTTTCGATAGCGACAGTGGCGATTCGAGTTCATTGAAACGTTTGCACGCCCCCAAGCAAGAGCCGCGTGAGGTAGGTCATCCAAACTGTGCCACACCTACATATATGCAAAATAAATAATTTATATTTCTTTTTCCTTTTTGTTTTTAAAAACAAAATAACAAAAAACAGGTTCTACTGCGTATTTACGGTCAGACACATGGCGATCATGCGCTGGAGAGTATGATCACCGAATCGGTTGTATTTGCATTGCTTAGTGAGCGAAATTTCGGACCTAAATTGCATGGCATATTTCCTGGTGGACGGATCGAGCAATATATACCGGTGGGTAATAGATCTATCGAAAATTAAGAGATCATTGGAGGGGTAATCTTAGTGATTGATCTACAGCTACATTTCAACAATTTCATATGTGAATTAGGAGTCTTGTAGCTGTTTTATTGAACTTATCAATTCTAAAGCTGAGTGTGTATATAGAATAGAATAGAAAAATCAGTCGAAATAATCAAAATTTTCTAACTAACTTAAAGAGGGATACAAATAATTGTTCTTACTTGAATATTTGTATCAACCTTGTGTACAACATCCTAGTTTATCGATATCCCTTATATGATGGCACTACTGCGATATCATAAAAGTTTAAGATGATATCGATAAATACTAACCAATAACTTTGATAGCTAATTGCTTCTAAAAAAGTCACAAGCAATGCAACTAAGAATGGTAAACAAAATTGTTGTGAGTAGAGACGATAAATAATGAATATTTTGTTTATACATAGGACAACAAAAACCTTCTTTAAAGAACATTTTTCAAACTATGTAAGATCTTTCGAATACATCCACTACAATTCTGAAAATGATCCTCTATACTGTTTGTTAATGAAGGCCATATTTATGTATATAAGAATAAAAATCTGTTTATAAGCATATTGAGCTCTTGGCTTCAATTACCATGTAAGACGCGAACAACTAAGTCAGCATATTAATAAACAATAGATGTGTAAACAACAAACTGTATGTAAACATATTAAAGCATAGTCTGTAGTATAAATAATGCATGATGCGTGGTACTGAATGAAAAAAAGAGTTTGTTTGTTTTCAGAATCAGCAGATTATGCTTTAAAATCCTCATAGTTGCTTCTACATGCTTTTCTTTAACTAACCTAATGTAGAACTTAACCAACAAGTAAAAAGCTTCTAGTCCAATGAGAAAAAAGCCCCCAAGTTTTGTTTGCGAAAAAGTATATTGACCTTAATGCAATGGCAAATAATAGATCGCCTGTATAAACACTTGTTTATTACCTTTAATTTCTTAAATAACTTAAGTAAATTTGTTTAATCAATGGTTTTGGGGCTAACCTTAGACCACTCCTTTGTATACAAACTCTTACTCTTTACTCTTTCTTTTCTCAGGCACGTTCTTTGGCCACTACGGAAATGGGTGAGGCACGCATATCAATGAAAATTGCCGAGAAAATGGGTGAAATTCATAGCCTAAATATACCAATGTCAAAGGAACCAGATTGGATCTGGAATTGTATGAACCGTTGGCTGGCCAGCTTGGATAGCATAGTGAAGGGAAAAATTGAATCGAAACCAAATTCAAGTGTTTTGCATAAGCAACGTGACTTAATGCGGACCATTGACTATGTCAAGGAAATGGCTTGGTTGAGATCAGTGATCGAGAAAGGTGTTTATCCTGTTGTATTTTGTCACAATGATCTGCAAGAGGGTAATATATTATTGCGTCAGCCAACGGCTGGTCAGGGTGAACGAACGCCGCGAATTTCGTTAAGTAGTCTGAGGTAAAGTAAAATTAAAAAACAAAAATATCAAATTTACTTATGTTTTTTCCCGTTTTGATGATAGATCCAACTTTGATGAGACATTGGGTGATAGTTTGGATGGCAATAGTAATATCTCTGAGCCTGATGTCAAGTAAGTACAATCATGCTTTTGCAATGAATTTAGTTACCACCTAACCCGTTATTTTGTTGGCCACTAACTGTATACGCCAATTGGCCTAGTATAATTTTCTTATTAGTTGTAAGTTCTATTGCTTTCTAAAACTACCTACAATTCTAGATGGCCCCAAAAATTTTGGCTGCGGTCGTGATTTGAGTTAAAAATACATACAGTAAAAAAGAGCCATAGAAAAATACAAAATCATATAAACAAAATACAGGTTATCCATGCCAAACATGTAAGACCCAATTGAATCGATCGTAACTAATTGAAAAATTCCTCCCCACCCCTACCCCCACTTTATATATAGCCGGAAATCGTCACGTGCCTCATCGCCCTGCGCCGAGTTGGACACAACAGATGATTCTGCCCTGGATGCCAGTTTCACATTGGATAATGAGCCGGATCTTATTATCATTGATTTTGAATATTGTGCCTATAATTATCGTGGTTTCGATTTGGCCAATCATTTCATTGAATGGACCTTTGACTATACCAATCCACAATTCCCATACTTTCATCATTATAAACATCAATATGCCACTGAACAACAGAGACGTGATTTTATTGTCAACTATTTGAAGAAATATCACGATGATGAGAATTACGAGCCAACAGTTGAGGAATTGGATCAAGTCGATGGCGAAATACAATTCTTCACCATGTTTTCTCATCTATTTTGGAGTCTGTGGTCGGTGGTAAATGTGACATCAGCCATTGAGTTTGGTTATTGGGTAAGTTGTTATGAATTTCAAAACTAAAGGTTCTAAGCACATCTTATAGTTGGGATCTTCAATTCATAAATGCCAAAATATTCCTCAGTGTTAGCGATTGATGGTGGTTTCTAAGGAGTATAAAATCAATGTAACGGAAAATAGCTAATGAAGAAGATTAAAGTTAATGATATTACAGAGAATAGCTGAAATCAAATTAAATTTAAACTGCATTTTTAAAGTGAAGATCATGTTAAAATGATTTATAAATGATTATGTTTAAACATTCATGAAATTTTTATGAATTATGATAGTATTCATCCAATACATAAGGGAAAACTCGACTCGAAAGTCATTTTTGGCCGATTTAAAAACTGAAATAAAATTATTTGATAGACTTTTTAAAATATAGTTTAATTATCAAGGTAAATAATACAGAATAATGAATGAAATGAGTGGATCAGTAAAATCATAAAAATATATATTTTTCACTACATCAATTAACAATATATTAAAGACAATTAAATGATTTTATAATGAACCGCAAATAAAAGCTAAAATCTATAAAATATTGAAACATTTCGTTGTTTTAACAAGTTGGATTTGTTATTGATATATTGGCTTAATCCTCAAATATATTTTAGTATCTGTATTTTACATTTTGTTTCATTCATTACAAAGAACTTGATAATATAATTTATATTCTATGTATCTATCTATTTAAATTGTTCGAAAAATGTCAACAAAAAAAACCGAATTTATCTAGATGTATTATGTATGTATTATGTATTAGATGTATTATTAGTACAAAGTATACATTAAGTAAGTATTAACTGTAGTTTATGGAAATAATAGATTCTGTGAAAAGTTTTTGAAAGATTTCGTTAGAGATGAATATAGGAAACAATTATTTTCTTAAAGTTGTTCAGCCATAACAGTGATTTAGTTTTGAACTCCTTTTTGATCTGCATCGAAGTAAAATTGAGTTTCCATAGCCAGAAATTATAATGTTCTAAGAAACTTTGGTAAACAAATCTGTAAAATTTATTTTGAAAAGAGTTTTATACAAGAATTAACAACATATTGATATTTTTTCCAGGAATATGGCGTAGCACGAATTTTGGAATATCAGCAATTGAAGGCAGCCTATTTGGCCAAATGATTTTGGGAACTGAGAGGGGAATATCTAACTATATTGGTCAATCCTTGCACTTAAATCGAATCGATGCGTACTTAAGTGGTCCCGCCCTGCACCGCCCCGCCGCCAATGCCGCAAATATTCGGAACTCTGGCAAATATATATGTCCCACACAGTCAACATCAAGAATATAATAACAACTACTTGAATATACAAACTAGAAGAAGAAATCGAACAAGGTTTATAATAACTTTCGTTTTTTATATAGTAAAAAAAATGAGAGATGAGATATGAAAAACAAAAATCAACAAAAAAAAACAAAAAAAGTCAACAATTATTGCTGTGATTATTGCGTGAGACAGACATAATTAATACCCTAATACTTAATAATAAGAACGAGAGACGCTGATGCAACAAGAGAAAAAGTTAACAATTAAGTTAATTTACTTATTTAGTTAAAATTTGTCGGCTCTCAAAACTGATTTGATGGAAAAGTATTACAGGCAAAAACAAATTCTATACTATAAACCCACTCGGCTTTTACAAATTTTCTAGCATTTCTTTGACTTACTTATCTTATGCACGATCGGAAAACTTAACATACTTTCGAATTTATTACTTGTTCGAATTTGTTTCAGTAGTTTCATATTCGAACTTTAGTATTATTTTCCTTAAACAACACGGCATATAGAGAAAAGAAAACAAGACAAACAATAATGAATTTCCAAAATATAATTTTTGTATTCCTAAAAAAAGTTTATTGTAATATTCCTTCACAAATGTGAAGGCAAAACCCAATCAATTCAGAACAACACCAACAACTGAAATGTGTTTTTATGTACCTATTTACCTATTCAAAATTATTGTATATTCCTTAATAGAGAAAATTTAGTCATAATCTTAGTTCTCTTTTTTAAGTATACTTTTGCGTCTATTTTAAATAATAAAACCTACAATAAAGAAATTAAATATATTTTAAAAGCAAACATTAAAATGGGTTCGTGTATGAATTCTAGAATGAATATTTATCGAATACTTCATTTAACTTGATTGAGTTTAAATAGAAAATAAGTTTATAACTTCAACAAGCAAATATTTTTCATTGTTATATGGTAAATGGGTTTCATATCTTGAACTCGTTGTTAAATGTTTCTATACTGTGTCTCAAAAAACTGAAAGAATGTAGCAAAATTTCTCATAAAAGACTGAATTTAGACTTAACATTTAAAAACAAAATATTTTACCAAAACGGTATTGTTATCTTTTCTATACCTTAAAGTAGATAGTTGTAGGATAATAGTAGATAGGATAAAAGTAGTATGAAAAAATCTTCATGTGGTTAGTCTTATCATTAAACTGTCAAGAATTTTTGTAAGGGTTCTTTTTCGATGAATTTTCTACTAAATTTAAGTAGTGAGTGGCAAAAATATTGACTATCTATAATCTCTATGATGTCATTTGCATTTTCAGTTTTCTGTAAAAACTGTACAAAACTTAAAATATTTGAATCCTTTTTAAAAGATGTCTAAACTAAAAGAAAACTCAAACAACGTCGAAAAAAGTATGGCGATTTTCTTTTTAGTTTTGTTTAAAAACGGAAAATATTGCTGGTGCCCTTAATATAAACAGATTTATGGAACAAAAAATGTAAAATTGTTTTCATTGATACCTTAACATGTTCAGAAGTCCTTGCAATAATAAATGTACAAGATTTGTTTGTAAAAAATATGTTTTCCAAATATTTTTAAATTTACTAGACTGAGAATTTTGTACTTAATTGGAAGTAAATCAATTAAACAAAAATACCGATGTAATCATAGCATATAGAGTTTCCACTAATATTGATCACCTTAAGAAATAATTTAAAAAAAAAACCAGAGGGGCTAACTTTGACCGCGTCAAAGTTTGTATACCCTTGCAAGTTTTTATGTAAAAGGTCTAATGTTTGCGCAAAAACGGCTTAGGAAATAACGAAGATATTGATCAAAGTCACTGTTCATCACCGATTGTTCCTACAGGAGCTATATGATATATTCGCCCGATCTTAATCAAATTTGGCACAGTCATTAATAGTTAAGCTAAACTGAGAAATATAAATTTTTATGGCAATTGCTTCAAAAGTAACGACAATAGCTCAAAAAATAACGAAGGTATTGAGAAAAGTCACTGTTCGTGACTTTGACGTTTGTATGGGAGCTATATGATATAGTGATCCGATCCGGCTGAATCCGAGATATACAAACTGTGCAGTATATACATGCAAAATTCAGCTCTTTAGCTCTTACGGTCTAGGAGAAGATCGCGTCGATCCAGACGGACGGACGGACGGACATGGCTATTTGAACTCGTCTCGTCGTGCTGATCAAGAATATATATACTTTATATGGTCGGAGATGCTTCCTTCTATGCGTTGCACACTTCTGACCAAAATTAATATACCCTTTTTGCAAGGGTATAAAAATATGCATGAGAAAAAATGATTTCTATATGCTATCTAAAAATTAATATTGAACAACAATATTAACGATGTTTTCGAATATAAAACGACTTTAGTTTCCAATTGCTTTAGAATTAGAAAATGAAATTTAAGTATTTTTATGGTGAAGCATTGATTAAAAAGTTATCAGCTTGAAAACGAATTATCCAGATAAATCATTTTGCATCGAAAACGAAAAGAGATTTTTATTTGGATTGTAATCAAAAACAAAAACAATCCTGATTGTTGGGATTCTTAAAATTTTTTAAAGAGGTAGACACAAAAACCAAGAACCATTTCGTACAATCCTAAATAAGTTTTTACATTTGTGACATTTTGATTGATAACAAAGTCGATGAATATAACTAAGTTATCAAATAATGAAGCTCCCGTTGGAAACAAGCCAAAGAGAGACCTGCATGTAGGTAAGTCTAGCTTAATATCTATTTCATTTCAATATGTGTAAGTTTCTTAAGTTGGCATTCATATTCGGATGGTGTAATCCAATTGATGAAGTGGTAGTAGGTACGCAGGTACATACTATACGAATTGTGGGACCATCGTTATGGCTGATTAATTGCAAGGGGAATCAGCCTCCATGGCAATCAAATTGCCAGTAGGCAAAATGCCAGGCCTGCTAATTTTCTCAGTAAAGACACTGGCCAATTACGCAAATCCTTTGACATTAATTCAAAACACAATGAGCTGATTCCAACCCAGAGAGCCAAGCTGTGAGTCGTCCAACAATGGCCAAAATGAAGCTCAACAATGCAACGCATCTTTAATTAATGCAGCAGCAGTGGGAGACAATAAGAGGGTGAGAGGGGGCATTTAAATGCTTGACAGGCACTGTTGGACATTTGGACAATCGGTCAGTCAGTGCCTGGCCATGTCCAAGACATCGAGTTCAAGTCCGTGTCTTGTCTTGTCTTGTGGTTTTGCATTGCACTTGAAACCATTCGGACTTGAGAGAGCGAGAGAGAGAGAGAAAGTGAGCTCTGTCCTTTATGTAATGTAATGTACGCCTCGATGGGCAAAAGCAAATTCAAAGCAATTGTCCTGCAGTTTTGGCCAGAACGAACTGTGGTAGAGGAAGAGAGAAAGAGACTGCAAACAGGACTATTGTTTAAATACAAAACACTGTGTTGACACAGGGGAATACAAAATAGAAAATGGTTTTTCGATTGCACATGCCACATTTCCTTCGATATTCTAAATGTATGTATGTATTTACGTGATGATGTCGATGATGAATTGTTATGCACTGACTCTAATGCCAAATGGCTCCATATATACCCGCAAATGCCACTACCAATATCTCATAGCCTTCTTCTTATCATGCTTGTTTTTAAGCCACAAATTCTATAGTGAATTTATCCAAAACCAAATTAATTAGCCTTGCACAGTAGTTGAATTTCAGCTGATTGAGCACTCGTGATTGATATACGTACGTACATGTATGCAAATTGAGACAAGCCAATGCCATTGGCAGGTAACAATAGGAGACTTTATATTGATCAATATGGGCTTTTGTTTGGGCCATGCATGAAATCCGATCTTTAGGCGTTTTATGTGTACATCGAAGTCATCATGCACACACAGTCAACTCAGGTTGAAAACTTTATTAGTGGCAAGTTTCACTTGCCGTTAATACAATTTTATCATCATTGTTTGTAAATATATTTTAAATCAAATTTAAATGTTTTTCATCTCCCTCACAATCTAAAGAGGTCATAACATTCTAAATAACTATTTGCATTCATTTATATTGGGTTAAGATATTATCTCGCAATTTATTTACATTAAATTGACACTTGAACAGATGAAAATGCAATATTTGATAAGCTTATTGCAAAAATGTATACATAAAAGGAGAGAAACTTAAAGGCGATTGCAATCTGCCAGGCATAAAATAGGGATGAGAAAGAAAGTAAACGAGACCACCAAAGTCAGACGAATTGAAAAATAAAGGAACAACATATAAAAGTAAAGGGCCAAAAGTTGTAAAAATCCCCAACAATAAATCAACTTTTGCTGCACTTGCACTTGCTCCGTTTAAGATGAGCAGTTAAATGGTCAGCAGGCAACAGGCACAAGAAATAAAATAGAAAACCTCCCAACCCAAAAAAAAGAAGGAGTAAATCTATAGAGAGGAAAAACAATGCAAACGAAAGTTGAGTTTTTCTTAGGCGGAAGTGCAAATCTTGTCAGCGGGTGGTTCGCTCTTCTGCCAGGAAGAAACTTGGTCAAAGTAATTTAGAAGCAGTTTATATACAGAGAAGCAGCAGTTGGACCAGTTCGTCTAGGAGCCGAGGCAAAAGAAAAGTTTATCCAAGAACTGACCGCAGATATAAACAACAACAATAACAATTGTGGTTGCCCGGATGTCGGTATAGGACAGGAAGGATGTGCCTGGTTGTGTTCAAGTCAAATACAAAAAAGAAACAAGAAGAAGAAAAAAACATGATATGTATATTATCAGTTGAAATTGAAAACAAAACCAATATAAAAAAGTAAAGGAACACAAAAAAATGTACAAAATTTTAATGAAATGTCCGAATGGATGGAAATTGATCAATATAAATGAAATTGAATTTAATTGCAAATACATATTTAAGGATGAATGAACGATTATCTACATAAATATATTCAGTATGCAGTGGGTATTTGATATTTAAGTTATTCTATAATATAGCTCTCTTTAAACAAATAATTATAAGTTTTCATCAGACAATTGCATCACAGAAAAGTATTAAGAAGTTAGCGCTCATTCTTATTACTAGCCCGACTGGCTTACTCTGTAAATTTGTATTTATCAAATGAAGATATTAATGTATAGTAATAATTGCATTATGTGAAGAACAATCGATTTTAAAAGTTAATAAGGATTATCACAGCTAATTAAATACCTAAAAACAGGTAATTAAATCAACTTTTTTTTTTTTTAATTTGTTTATATATAATATATAACCAATATAATTGTTATACAAAATTGGTTTTGTTTTAGCTCCATCATCCATAAAGGTAAGAAAAAAATAATTTGATTTCTTTTTTGTTACATTTTTAGTTTCCCTTTTTTCTTGACGTCAGAATTTGTTAAGTTATAAAAATGACAACTTGATGTTCGGAGCCAAAAAGACAATTTTCGGTGGCCTCCAAAACAAATGATATGCGTGGACATTTTTGTCAGGCCATTTTTATTCATGGAACCCGTTTCATATTTGGCATACTAATTTTAGCGACGACAAGTTTTCATATTTCTCACAATCATTAGTCAAAAGTATGAGAAGGACATGGTGACTTTAACTTTATTCGGATGGGTGTGATAATAGTTTCAACAATTTATACCAAAATTACGTGATGAAAAATGTAAATTGAAAAATTAGGAAATTTTCTTTCATATTTTAGATAGAATAAGTTTGAGCAGAAATATTGCATACAAATTACTATTATTTTGCCTTTTTTGAAGTTTTGCAATGAAATCATTAAATTAGTTTGGCAGATTTGTAGAGAAATAATAGAGAGAAGTGGGGAGAATCTATAGAGAATCATATTAGAGAAAAATATTATTGGGTTAGAAAATAATTTATTAAGGCATTAATCAATCAATAATGATATGTTATATGAGTTTAAAACCCTAAGAAAATTCTTAAATCTTTTGTAATAATAATAGCTTCCATTGTTTTGCATAACAAGAAAAAATTTGCTTTAAAGTTTTATTTTTTCTACTCGTTTTTTGTAAAATCTGTAAAATAAAGGTCAAGTAACCTGACAGAAGTTAACATAAAAGTGCGAATAGAAGTGGTAAGCCCGAGGCAAATGGGAGTCAGCTATCATACATATACACAACCACCACAACTGCACGTTTAAGGACAGTCTTTTCCTTTAGCAATTTCACGCACTACATCTGTAGAAAAAATGGAAACTATTTTTTGTATATAGTGCTTCGACTTAATGATATCCTTTAGTAAGTTTACACTAAACGTCAGAAATAAAAACTGAGATTTAACCTTTGAAACTTTAACGATCTTCAAGATAGATTTCCCCTAAATATTGCCAGATTTCACTGCCCTGAAACAAATTGTTAGTAATCTTAGAATATAAAAAAGAAGCCCTTAATGTTAGGATTAAAATATAACTAATTTAGCCTAAAAAATTAGTTAAAAAATTATACGTTTTATTCCAGAAAGGGCAATATTAAATGATTATTCGAAATTATTTACGAGAATTATAAAAACCAAAAATAAAATTTTGGACACTTATTCCAAAATTGTAAAAAATAAAATATTGCCTTGCGGAATACGCCAACTGAAATTATTCAATACTAGAAAATAATTGAACTACAAGTGAAATATACATTTTTTTTTCAATCATTACCAAGCTTTGTAATAAATCTTCAATTTTTAACTTAATTCTCATGTCTTTAATGACAAGAAGTGTCTGAAATGGGCAACTTTTTACTGCCTATACCCCTTGACTAAAGTAACTAAAGGGTATGGCACAAAAAATATCAACATAAACATAATAATGATATGAATATTTCTCTCCCTTCGTTTTCTCTGACATTTTTACGATGGCATAAGGACCAGGACCACAGTGCGTGTGTGTAACTAAATAAAGTTGCCTGAGGTAATACAAATTATAATAACAATGCGATGAAGATATGAAGCAAAAGAAAAGAATAACCGCACACACCATTCCAACTTGGCTTTAGGCATAAGACTGACCAAGTCTTATATAGAGATATATACTTATATATATATTTGATATTTAACGGCAAACTTTGCATTTGTGTTTTTTTTATTTTTGGTTAGTCTGCATTTTTCTGTTTGCTACTTTCGCTTTGTGTTATCACTGACAATTTAGCAGAAGAGCTAAAAAAAAATAAAGTAGAAAGATAGAAGAAAACGAAAGAAATGGCAAACGAAGTGTAATCTGATTGCATTTGGCAGCAGCACAAAGGGAGTGCGAGCCATGGGAGCAAGGAGTATGAGGGGGACGCTGAAAAGCAGATGTTGGTGTCATGTCCTGGCGCCTGCCAAAGGCGTTTTGCTTAATCAAACGTCGCTCTTTGTGTCAGCGCGATTCCAACGTTGTTGGCACCGTTTTGCACCTTCATCCAGGTGTCTATTGCTTTGGGCCAAACCCAGTCAGTCACTCAGATAGTCAGTCAGTCAGTCAGTCAGTCAGTCAGTCAGTGGGGCAATCGCCGAGATTGATTATGTCTGCTTTAATCTTGTAAATGTAATCAACATGCTCATGGGTTTTAATCCGCATCCAGTCCCTCCTCCCTACTCTCTCTCTCTCTCTCTCTTTCCATCACTCTCTATGCCAACAGGGTTTCGCAAATGCTTTAACAATATGTTCGCTGACTTAATTTAGTTTATTTTACATAATGGCACATTCTTAATGTGATTACATGATTGGCATTAGTTATAAACAAGTGCCGAAATCGAAATTTTGATTTGACATATGTAAATGTATAAGCGAATCAATTCATTTAAATTCCAATTTCAAGCATGATCAATTTAGATTAGTTGGCAATTGTAAATAAGAAAGTCTTTGGGGCTAAAATTTATAAAAAGACCACTTATTGCAAATACTGCTTCTTTGTATCTTAGTTTATTTAGTTCGTTAATTAATGTTGGATCTATTTAGACCAGATCTTGAAATTTCTCATAATTATGACATGATTTCCAACTTTTGATTTTGTGTTTAGGATTACGAATGAGTGGTAGATATGACTCAAAAACTAGAGTATTTTAAAGTATATTTCAAGACTGGACTCTGATATTTGAAATAGTTTTACTAAAAGAAAAAAAATGAAAAAACTTATCTTAATCAGTTTTTTGCTTTGATTTATTTAAGTGATAGTTGCAAATGTTTATTTTATGAATATTTGGTTTTTATAGATCTGTTTTTATGTTGTTCATTTAGTTAATGATGCAAATAAAATGTTGAACGATTTTGGCGGTTTATTGCATTGTTATAGAAATAGTTTCAAATTTTGTACATTGCATTATTTGCACATAAATTTAATTGAAAAACTTTCTTGGGGACGTTGTCAATTGTGGCTATTGAAGCAATTTTAGTGGAAATGCCAACAAGCCGGAGCACATTACAAAGCATTCTGTCTATCTTCTCTTTGCCACTCTATCTTACACACATATGTCACATACAACGACACACACAGAAAGAGAGAAAGACCAACAACTACCAATATGACTTAAAGTTTTTCGTCTAAAATTTACTTTAGAACAAATTAAAAGTTCAAGTTTTCTGCCTCGCCGGGGTCCACTGAGCGTGTGAAGTTTTACAAGAGGGATGGCCGAAAGTTTTTCGCCCTCTTTTGTGTCTGTATTTCGGTGCATATGGTTGTATGTGTGTGTGTGTGTGTGATTGTACTCAATGTTGTACGTACTTTGCCTTTGCACTTTATGCGCCACCGCACAATCATTAAAGTTTAAATGAAATCGGTTCCAATGCCAATTCTCAGTTTGCTAACCGAAACTTTTCAAACTGATGCACGCGGTTTTCTATTCTGTTTGTCATTGTTTGAATATCCTCACATGTGGCGTGGGTATATAGTATATACATATTAGTTTATCTAGTGATTGGTTAGTGGCAAGTCAGTGTTTGCCAATTAACAACACTGTTGCTGCCAGATGAGAACACGAGAGGTATATTACTTAGGTATTGCCAAAGGGGAAGAAACTAAGTCTAAAACTGTGATGCATGTGTTTTGAATCTACAGGACTGCAATTTGTAATTTACGGCAAATGTATTATAGGGTTTTAATACGTTATACCGTAAATCGATAAACAAATGTGTTGGCTTGAGGTTAATTTTGATTATATCCAATCGAAATAGAAGACAAATTTTTTAGTTTTGATTAGACGACAATCCACATTTATTGAAAAACAGATGTCAGAACAAATTTTCAGTTTTTTCTTTATATTTTTTGGTTAAATGATATTCAAAATTGATCACGAACTACTAATTTTTTAGCTAAAATTAAAAAGTAAACTCGAGTTTTCGATAATAATAAATATAATGTGATTAAACAATTAATTTATATAATGAATATATTATTTTTTTTAAATAAAAAACAAACTAAGCAGAGAAAATTATAGATCGAAGAGGAGGGAAACTTTCTTTAGTATTGTATGCAAAATGTAAAGTCATTTTCGTACTCTAAGAACGTATTTTCTTGGCCGTGATAACTTGGAGATTGTATTTCATAGCTGAATCCGACTTCGTTAAGTGAAGTCGGCATAGTTCAGTAGAACATCAAATAAGTTTTTGCAATTAAAAAAAACCATATTCGTTCCTCAAATGTATAATATTTTAGTTTACTTTGGGAATACCTCTTAATAAACGTTACATGGATAGTCAATAAAAATTGATAAGAGTGTCCAAGTAATACCCATTTTTAGATACTTGGTAAAGTATATTTTTCCTTATTTCTACAATAAAGAGATCCACTTTTTTTGTTCTGATCTGTATTCTTTGTATTTTGTTTTAGAAAACTCTTTTTCGTTGTGCTAAATTATAATTCCATAACCAGAAAAATTAGAATTTTTATAAATATATCAATATTAAATAACATAATTCTTTGAACTTATGCTTATTTTTTGAAATGCTCAAGTTTTCTCAGCTCAATTACCGATTAGTAATCTCAAAGATTTTGTTGTTATTTTGTTTTGCTCAACTTTAACTTTATGGTTATAACTTAAATAAATATGCAAATTATGCAATGATATCACAAAAAATGAATTTTGTTACTTTTCTTGTTTTTTGTTGTTGCCTAGATTAGTGTGAAAAGTTTTGTAAGGGCAAAAAGCGTCGACCAGAGCGAAAAGAGAAGGTCTCTAAGGTCGATGCATACGTCATTATCATCATAATCATAAATGATAAATCGTCAATTCCCGCTGGCCATGTCCAAGTCCCTTTTTTGTTGTTTTTTTTGTTTTTTGTGTCCTTTAAGTTGTACATCAATAAAAGACGAGGGCAAAAATGAGAATAAACAAGTTTTTCTAGTAAGATGAAGATGGAATTGGAGAATTGGTTGTTGTCGCTGCTGTTAGGAGGGGACAAACAAAGCCAAAGTAATAAAGGAAAACACAACAATCATATTTTTATGGCAAATGCAAATGCAAAAAAAAAAGAAAGTCAGACAGCAAACCCCTCAATCCCACTGCCTCAACTGCTTCACTTCAATGTTCCACTCCAACTCCGGACCCGGACCCTCCTTTCTTGCTGCATAGTAGCCATTGTCGCCTGGCCAAAAGCCAAAAGGATGAAGTGAAAGGAAAGAAGAATAAACTACAAGTTGTGTGTACTGAAACTGGGGTACACTTTCCATCAATGAATATGAGCAGTGTTAAAATGGTATGTGCATCTTATAAT
Organism: Drosophila willistoni; assembly: GCF_018902025.1. Classification (NCBI taxonomy): domain Eukaryota; kingdom Metazoa; phylum Arthropoda; class Insecta; order Diptera; family Drosophilidae; genus Drosophila; species Drosophila willistoni. The sequence continues at coordinate 10,044,400 of NW_025814050.1, forward strand.
TTAGGGTAAGATAACCAAACTATTGCGGCCATATAAAGTATATATGTTGCTCTGTGGCTTAATTATTTCTTGCCTAAATCATTTCGAATTTTATTTTGTGTGGGGAACTTTTCCTCTGAAAGTCTGTAAACAGAAAAATATTCCTAGTTCTTCAAAAAGCTATAACTTTTCGTATGCCTTGCAAATTTAAAATTGTCTAAAAATAATGCTTCTTTCGAGAAGATTCCAAACGTTTGACTTTTTCACTGCTTATTGCTTACTTTAAGGGCTACATTCTCATATTTCACAATCCTAGATCCGGCACTGCCTATACTGACTCTTCAAACTCTTTCCTCCTTTATTGATTGACTATTAAGTCAACTAATGATAAGGCTTTCATCATTGTGGAAGCAGAAGATCTCACGAGATATCACTTAGAATAACGAACCCAGTATTATTATAGAAACTTCATATTTAATACCTGGGAAGCTCATTCAAGCATAAATTCTTAGAAAAAGCATAACAAGAAAAAGCTAAAGATCTCAATTCTTTTTGAAATGCTGAAGGAAGAAGTCTATTTTAAGTCTCTAAATGTATCTCGAATATCTATAAAACTCTTAACGAAGGTTATATGTTTCCAAAAAGCTAGACATAAAGCGCTTAGCGATCTAAATCGAATTGATTTGTACTACGATGATTAAAGGAGGTTGCAGGTTATAGGAACTATTTCATATTTTAAGATTAATGTCAACATTGCATTTTAATGCAGAATAGAAACTGCTTTTAGTTTAGAATATTACTTTGACTCCAGATTATCTGATGGACTTAAGTTAGAGTATTAAAACCACAATCATATAAAGCTTTTTCCTTATCCATTTTTTTTTTGCTTCCCTTTTTGTTTGTAGGTGGCTTTGACTCCTGTGCTGGCCGATAAAATGATTTGCGTACAAATTGGTTCAGGCGAAATTCGATTGAGCTGCTGTGGGAATATTCCCGGTGCCCTTTTGTTAAACGGGTTAACGCGCAAAAGGCATAACAAGAACAACAAGAAAAAAGGATGCCAAAGAAAAATAGAAAAATATGGCGTAAAAGAGCAAGGATGTAAGAATCGAAGGAATACAAAAAAAAAAAACAAGGAACACAAAAAGAAGAAAAACACCATGCCAATGGCCAATGCTTTTCCGAAGTTGGTAAAGAGCTAAAAGCGATTTGGTCTTCACGCCGCAAGTAAAAAACCAAAGAGAAAAAAAAATGAAGTTTCGTGGCAACTTCTAAAAAGCTTTTGTGGTTATTGAATTTCTTTCCACCAGCATATTCTCGTGTTTTTTTTTCCTCTTTGGCTTTTGCCTTGCTGAGAATCTCTAGATACTGTCAAATATGCCGGAAATTTTTAATGATTTCCGAGACAAATCTCGCTCTCTCCCTCAGTTAAGGGCAAATGAAAACAAATCGCCAACAATGAAGTCAGCATAAAGTCGCGACTAAAACCCAAAAACGAACGAACGGACCAAAAAGCATTCATTACATTTATTTTACGAAAAAGAAATTGTGAAGTGACCATGGATAAAGCAATCGATATGTCATCATTAGACTGCTTCTACTGAGATTGGGCAGATAGCTGGGTTAAGTACATACTTTATGCCGTGTCATGCTTCAATTGGCAAATGACCACATTAAAGTGAAGATATACTATAGGTATATATATAGAACTGTCTGTATATATCAATTTGTACGTTTGTGCATTTTTATTATTACAGAGAAATTAATTTTTCTTTTCGATGTGCATTTTCATAAATGTATGTATGTATATGTAAAATTATAAATTATATAAAAATTCATCAATTGACCCAGTTTTTACACTTTTTTGCATATGCATCAAATTTAACTGCACTTGCCTCGGTTTTTTTTTTTTTTTGCTCCAACGTATGTAGACTTTTTGGCCAAAATGTCACGTGTTTGATGCATCCTTTGGCTATTTCATTTCGTTGCCAACTGATAAAAGTTGTCACAATCTTTTTTTTCATGGACTTTCTCACACTCTCTACCACTCACTCACTCACTTACAGACTCAGTCAGTAAGGTTTGCCATTTTTCCATTTTCAAAAAGGCCGAATTAATTACGCTAATTGAAGTGCTGAAAGGGACAACTATAATGCAAACGAGGGGGATAGCAATAGTTGGACAAGTTGAAATGGACATGGAAATTGCTTGCATGTGGCTAAATGGAATGCATTTTACAATTTTCGTTGCATGCCAACAAATTGTTGCAAAAGTTTTTATTATTTACCATTGCGTTAAATCACATTTAATTGAATAAAAATGTTTAGTTAATTATGTGACATTTTTTCGTGTAAATCGAGTGCTTTGAAATTATAATATGTCGTACATCCCAACATATCATATGTTATCAATGTAAACTGAAAAAAAGACTTTAACCCTTTTTTGTAATGTTTGCTTAAAGAAATACAAAAATCACATTAATTAAATTTTAGTCTTTAATTTTTCAAATATTTGAAACCCATGATTCAAATAGTTTTTTAAAGCACTTTAAATATAAATATGTATGTATAAATGTATGGTTGAAACTTTTGGTAGTTGCCTTTTCAGATAGTAGATCGCATGATTCGGAAATCTGTTCTTACTTCTGATTTTCTTTACTATCTCAATCAATAGAGAATATTCCATAAATAAAAGGTTTTTCTATATGAAAATTATAGACGGTATGAATTTCATGAAGATTTAAAAGCCACAGCAACTTGAATCTTAAGCTATGTTTTTATGACAAAGACCCATATCTTATTTAAGACATATAAGGGCTTATGTGAGTTTCTTTTACATATTGTTTATTGATGAAATATACAGACACACCTACTTAAAAAAGTGCAGGGTAATGTTATCCACTCACTAAAAACTGCGAATTTTAATTTAATTGTGAATTAATTAATGACTGTATTGCTTACACTTGCTGCAACGACAAACGTGAGTCATCTGGTTAACAGATATACATAAATTATAATAAGAGAACTTTTTGAGCTACTTTTGGTTCAATTATGTGCAACTTAAAGTAGAAATGTCGAAAAACTTGATTTAAATGTGTTTTTTGTATAAAGCTCCAAGAGCGACATTTAAACATAAAAGTTCTAGATTATTGTCGATTGCCTTTTTAAGATTTCAAGTTTGGTGTCAACTCAATTCAAGATATCAATATAATTATAAATCATTTTATGTGTTATCTTCTCCTGGTAACGAATTTCTCTTTCAACTCTTTCTTAGTAAGAAGTTGCCCTTACAGATAAGAGTGTAACAGGGCGAAGAAAGAAATAGTCTATCAACATCCGGTTGATTGCGATGGCCAACTTTAATTAGTCAATGTCGAAGCAAGTCAAAAGCATCAACTACACCCACTCATCGCTTGAGTCGCTGTAAGCAGTGGAGGTCTCTTTTGTTTGATTAAATATTCAGTCATGTCATAACTGGGGATATAGCTCAGTGGTAGAGCATTCGACTGCAGATCGAGAGGTCCCCGGTTCAAACCCGGGTGTCCCCTAATAATCTTTTTTTGCCGGTTTTTATTTTTACATATATTTTTTCTGCGAGTTGTTTTCCTTGCAAATGTATATGTATTTTTTGTGTTATGTTTTTTATTTATTACTTTTTGTTTATTAGTTTGATTTTGCCCTGTATTTTTAATGACTTTTTATTTGTTTTACATTTTATTATTTTTTTTTTTTTTGATTCTTAAGTAATTTTTTTTATTATGAATTTTTATTTATATTTTTTTTATCATTTTTTTTTTATATTTCATATGAAGATTATATAAGTAATCGTACAAATATTTCTCTTATTTCATGTTAATGTATTATAAAAAAAATATATTTGTTTTTTTACATTTACATTTGCATACAAATTTTTTGTAATTTCTGTGCCCAGTTGTTTTTATTTTTTTTTAATATTCTTATAAATATAGAAAAAAATTTGACTTTGTATTAAAATTAAAAAGATTAAATTATTTTTTTTCACTTTATTATTATTATTTAATATTTTAAAAAATGTTTTAATAAGACATTTCTTGTTTATTTAACCTTCACCTTTAATTTATATTCCAAAATTGAAAAAAAAAGTTTTTTTATTTTTTATTTGACAACAGTATTTATTATTTTTAGTTCCACTTTAGTGTAATACTTACTTATGCACACAAAAAAATTTTTTTTTGGGAAAATAATAATAAAAAATCTTCTATCGGATTTTCAATGGGACAATCAAAAAATTTTAAAATTTTTGATTGTTTTATACTCAACTCGATATAATTACGAATCAAAAAAGACTAAGTGAAATAATAAATCAGCAGAAAAAAAAAACAGTTCGAATACATACCTTAATTGAGCAGGTGAAATGCTTAATATGCAAATCTTGAATATTCTTTTTCAATTTAATGAATGTGTGTAATTGAATTATGCAAACAAATGAGCAGTGCGCATCTACATCTGAATAAGACAAACAAATACGATTAACTTTAGAGTTAGTTAAATTGTTTCCCACTCGAAAACTTTGACTAACTGTCGAAAACTTTTAACGCAAACCGAACTAAGAAAACCAAACCGAAATTGAAATGTAAAAGTGTGTAGCCACGTAACGTTGAACAATGCATTTTCAATTGGAACAATTGAGCAAAAGTGGGTATATTTATGCTTCGAATAATGTTTAAATTTTCCAACTTGGAAAGGAAAAACGAGCAGAAGAAAAACGTTGATGAAAAGGAAGTGAGGGAAATGCAAATGCGCTGCCAGCAAGTCCGGAAGTTGACACTTAAGTTTATAAATCCAATAAAAATCACATTAGCCTTGCGGGCGGAAACTCGCGTGACACTAAAGTGCGAGGGAGGCAAAATCCTTGCGACACATTTAGCTAAGCCACTGGCAAAACCCACACAGGACTCTCCCGTAGTGAAATGCTAATGATAACTTAGCTGCCCGCTGCTCCTGGCCCAATGCGTTTAAACAGAAGTTTGGCAAGTGGCGAAGCCGAGAGACCAGAAAGCAATGTTGATGCCGACCACAAAATGTTTTTTAATGATTTTAAAGTGGAGCCTACCCATAGAACAGACAAATGGAACGCTGTTGACTAGCAAATGAAGCGAAAATTTCCAACGGCTTGAGTCAGTTTGAAAATACTTTTAAAACCTTGAAAATTTATTCAGTTGATTGGTGAATCAATTATGTGTAATTAACATGAGATTCATATGTCTCTTATTCAAATTTTTAATACATATACCTATCAAATGGTTAGTAGAAATATTTGTACTAAAGTAGTTGCTGAAATGTTACTTTTTTACAGAAAATTTAAAAAAATATATCCAAAATATTTGTTCACACTTTAATTCTGAAATATTTTCTTACTCTTTTTTTAAAGTCTTTTTATAAATTTTCAAAATTCTCTTCTCATATTATTAATTATTTTGTTTATACCATTTTAACGTTCAATTTGTAATGTAAGAATAAAAGTTTACTATTCAAGAAAATTCGAAAATAGTAAAAAAGTTTTTAATTTATTATAATTCATCGTCTTAACTTTATGGTACCCTGGTTCAAAAAAGAGGCGAGCAAAAAAATTATAAATAAAATTGATAAATATTTATTTAATTTCCAGGAATTAGAATAAATTAATGTAATTTATCATAAAAATTAGAGCTTAATTTATTGAGTTTTTGTAGTTAAATTTAATATATTATTTTCTTAATTCTTCGTTGCTTTGTGCTCAGATTCGGTCCAACAAGAATGTCAATAGAATTAGAATATAATTTATATTTCTCCTCTTCTGATTTGTAAACTAATAAAGCAATGATATTTTATTATCTCATTTATCCTCTGAAATTACTATACCTATAGATCTGGCTCTGCCTATATACATATGTAGCTGGTGATTTTTTTGAATATTTTTTGATTGCAAATATATATACAATATTGTTTTAGTCTTTGAATTTGTATGTATTATATTATTAAAGTATAGGATATAGTTATAAACTATCAACCTAACTATATTTTACAAGCACTGGCAACTAAGGCCTTCGGCTTAGACGAAAACTACATCCATACACTAGCCTGGGATTCGAACCCGGATCCTCGTTGTTCAGTTGACTAAATGACTGGGCCACTTAGACAACTCATCTACCGAGGACTGCTGAATTTGTATGTAAGTTTTCTTTGTTCTTAAATTCTCCATAAGTTAAAATATAATATGACATTCTTAAAGAATTGTTAAATAAATTGTGCATTTCAATTTATACATAAGCAATTACGAGAAGCATTTGCCGCCATGAGTAAAGTGGGGCACTTGTCTAGGCGTGAAAGGCTGCACATCTGATGGTTGCCTGATGCTTCTGTGAGTCCTTCAGAGTGCTTTTGTTTGTTGTTGTTGTTCCTCCTGTGCTCTTCTTGTGTGTGTGTGTGTGTGTGTGTATGAGTGTGTGGTTGTGTCTCTGTGTGTGTGTGTGAATGGAAATGGTGGGGAGAGGGAGCGAATGGGGGAATGAGTGCTGAGGAGCCAAAGACCAATTATGCGCACATTTCATGCATAAGAAAATTCAATTCCACGTTCATTTGCACATGCAAATCAAATTTATTTGCGGCAAGCACTCCGACACTTATGCAGGACATGCGGCCATACGGCTGGCACTAAAAGTAACTGTGAAGCTATAGCTGTCTGCCGACTTGTCTTGCCTTTGCCTTGCAGTTACTCTTAAAAAATTTCTCCAGATATTGCTGTTGCCGTCGCCACGAAATTTGCAAATGACGTTGATGATGAATTTGCTCTGGCAAAGATGGCGCAATGGAGTTGAATCCTGTCTGGCATCCTTTCTGTCATTTACCATTCTGCATTCTCCACCCATTCACCCAATCCGCCATTCATACAATTTTCAATATGCCATTCAACTGGTAATGTCAGCCCACTTGAAGGCTTTTCAAAATGATAGTTGAATATATTTGGTATGGCATATTTGGTTTTCGACTTTCTTCTTCTTGCATTCTGTAGTATGCTAATGTCATTTCAGATCTCTGAATGACTCTGTATGGGCTAGCATCATCAGGTGCTTTGTGTAAACTGTTTTTGCAATGGATTATCATAATTTATGCATGAATGTAATTAAATGATGAACTTATCAATATATGATAGCGTAGAAAATAATGGATACAGTGGAAGAAAGTTACTTGTACTTCTATTGGACTCACTTCTTACATAGATCAGCCGATTTGGATTTGTTCTAATCATGTTGGAGTGAAATTTATCTCACTTATATTCAGTTATTAACCATGATTGTTCTGTATTGTAAGGTATGTAATATAATTAAATAATAAATTTTAAAATAAAGAAATGAACACATTAAAATTATATATCATTATGGACTTGCATTATATTCATTGTATATTACTTTGTAAGATATCCTCATTTTCACTTTCGACTTTTTGCAAGAACCATAAAAAAGATCATAAATAATTTGCGTTAAGAACTTGTTGATGTAAAAGTTCCAAATGATAATAAAACTTGAACTTGAGAGTGTGTGAAAAACAAATGAAATCGGAAAAACAAAAAATAAAAGGAAAAATATTGATTTGCCACTCACATTGCAGCACACACGGAAATGGGAAAAAAATGGGGAAAATGTTAAACAAACAATTAGCTGGACATTTGAGTGTCATGCTTAGCGTACCACTTAGTTAACTAAATACATACATATGAATGGATATAGTCCCCCTTGGGGAGGTGAAACCCAAGCCATGTCAGACACATATCCAGATACAAGTATGGTCCAAAAAATTAATTAAAACTTACCTCAATGAACTGACAGTCAATTAAAGTTTACGCAAGAGACACGACAACAAGTCAAGAGCAACGATGAACAACCAACCAAAAAATAAAACCAGAGGGCCGGGGCTAACTTCGACCGCGTCAAAGTTTGTATACCCTTGCAACTTTTTTGGTAAGTTCTCCCTTACCTATAGCCTTCAAAGTGGAAAAACGTTTAAGCTAAAAGGGCTAATGTGTCCGAAAGAACGGCCTACAATCTTAGTTTTTCTTCTGCATAGGAAATAACGAAGATATTGATCAAAGTCACTGTTTTCCACCGATCGTTCCTATGGGAGCTATATGATACAGCTACCCGATCCTTATCAAATTTGGCACAGTCATTAACAGATATATTAAACTAACAAATGTTTAATTTGAAAGCAATCGCGTCAAAAGTAACGAAGTTATTGACAAAAGTCACTGTTTTCGAAAGATCGTTCCTATGGGAGCTATATGATATAGTCGCCCGATCTTAATCAAATTTGGCACAGTCATTAATAGTTATGCTAAACTGAGAAATATAAATTTTTATGACAATTGCTTCAAAAGTAACGAAGTAATTGACAAAAGTCACTGTTTTCGAAAGATCGTTCCTATGGGAGCTACATGATATAGTCACCCGATCTTGATCAAATTTGGCATAGTCGTTTATATGTGTAATTAACTTAACAATATTAAATTTCACGACAATAGCTCAGAAAATAACGAAGTTATTAAGAAAAGTCACTGTTCGTGACTTTGCCATTTGTATGGCAGCTATATGATATAGTGATCCGATCCGGCTGAATCCGAGATATACAACGCCTGCAGTATATACAAGCCTACATGCAAAATTTCAGCTCTGTAGCTCTTACGGTCTAGGAGGAGTTTGCGTTGATCCAGACGGACGGACGGACGGACGGACGGACGGACGGACGGACGGACGGACGGACGGACGGACATGGCTATTTGAACTCGTCTCGTCGTGCTGATCAAGAATATATATACTTTATATGGTCGGAGATGCTTCCTTCTATGCGTTGCACACTTCTGACCAAAATTAATATACCCTTTTTGCAAGGGTATAAAAAAAGGAAAAAAGACTTCATAGATACTAAGAGTAAGTCAGTTGAGAGTCTGTGACTGGAAGCTAGGGGAGATGACAACCGAATGTTAAACGCGCCATTTAACGCGGCCCCCGAGATGGCCCGTTTATTGGCCAAAAGCAAACAAACAAAGGCCAAAAACGACAAGTAACAGCAGCAGTAGCAACAGTGAAAAACAAAAGAGCAAGACAAGTAGACAATAAGACAGATAGTGAGAGAGAGAGACGAGATGAGGGGATGTATAAATAATATGAAACAAAATGGAATGGAAAACTCAACCAGCCTCATCCTCAAACCACACAGACAAACAAACACACACACACACAGTGAGTGAAAGCCAGAAATATAGACACACAGGAAAGAGGAGGATGTGACTTGACTTGAGTTGTGTTTGCCTTGGACTTGAGCGGGCGGGCAGAAAGCAAAACAATTAACAATCTCCGTTTGGCGTAATTGACTCAAATGAGCGCAAACAATAAATAAAACAGTAACAGTAAGAGAAAAACAGCAAAATAGCAAATACAGTGGTGAAGAGAGCAAAACAAAGCCGGCCAACAGCGTTGACAATGGAAGGACTACGTTTAAATGACAGTTCAAGACCTAGAGATGAGGCAAGCCTAGATGCTAGCAGATAACATGAAAGATGAACATGAAAATAGTTTTCATCAATTTAATTAATAAATTATTAAACCGAAAACTTTTTCAAACTGTTTATCAACCCATCCCATCAATGAAAGTTTTCTTCGTAATAGCCAAGGCAGATTGTTTTGAACTGTTGCAGCGAAGTTTTTACCTTGTTTCCTTTACCCAATTAGTTGTGCGATGACACATTCCCCTATATTTCAGGAGTTCATTTTTAGTTTGCAATGTTATGTATTTTTCTGATAAAACCATGAATTATATTTGCTAATTATTGCTTATCAATTCAACCTTGTTCATAACTAACCATTAAGCTGTTGTCTTGTTTCTATTCCTCCTTTTCAAATGATAATTACTTTCAGCTTCCTCCTTTTTAAACTAAATATTTTTAGACTAAAGGAAAGGATTTTAAGCCCCACTTATTTAACAAATTAGCAATATAGAAATTTTATAAGCTTCGAAATATAAAACTTTTGTAATAACTAGGATTTCATACAACTTGCCTAGATTATAGATTCGATATTATAAGTATATTTTAGAGAAATTATAGTTCAGTAAAAAAAAAATATCACGAAGGCTTCATCAGTTGTCTTATGGAGTTCTGCAAAAGAATGCATAAATTTTAAAATTCCTTTAAGCGATCCTTGAAATACTTGATTAAGAGAAAGTGACGAAAATAAATGAACTTATCCTTTGCAGCTTAGATCTTGAAAAAATCGAATAAAAAGAATTAGATGCTGGAAAAGCTAGCTGTCTTAGTAATCGAATTATTTATTTTATTTCATCAGATCCTTGATACATTCAAGACGTCTTTAAAAATCGAGTTTGAGTGTTTGTCTACAGTAAGAAGTATACTTGCTAGTTTATTTTAATCAATGAGACTTTACTAAAACTTCGTTCATTTCTTTGCAACGATAGTCCTTTCTTTTTATAAATGATTAAATAAATGAATAAAGGAAATCACGTTACCATCACTTGTCCCATTCCACAAGAGTACACACACATACTCAGACAGATGCACACACACACACACATACAGAGTCGTGGCCAGTTTGTTTTTGGCGTTGACCCATAAGCATTCGGAATGTCCTTCTAGTGGATGATACCCTGCATCCACATCCTGTTCACGTTTGCCTACAGCAGAATCACAGACTGCATTTTTTCATTCCCATGCCTTTTGGATTTCTTTTTCTTTTCATGTTTTTTTTCTGTTTTCTTTTTGCTTCGATTGTTTGGGCAGCTTGTCAGCATTTCCAGTGTCAGCATCACTCTTGTCCCCTTCCATTCTTGTAAGTGGATATCTTTGGCTAAGTGCAGGATGATGATGACGACGACGACGACGAGGACGAAAAGTAGAGACCATTCCGTTCCAGTTTTTATGCCAACTGTTTGCACTTCAATATCGTATTTTTAATTATTCAAGTTTTCGAGTGCCTCGCTTTCACAGGCTCTCCACAATTTCGCATTGTCCTGAGTTGAGGATATATAATGTAGTAGTAGTAGTAGTTGTGTTTCGCTACTTGGACTTCGTTATGAAGTGGATGGTATGACAAATGTCAAACACATGGTCAGCCACTTGAGTGTGAGTGGAGATAAAAAAGAATGAAATGAGCTACAGAGAGTTGGGGCCATTGTGCAATAAATTTGAGGATTTCTTAATACAATTTTAATGATAACCTAAGCCACTTGTGACCTTCTTTGAAAAGAAGCAAAAGAATTAATCATGCCATATAAATACAAAATGAAATTCAGTGCCTCTTAAGAAGGGCAAGGAGGCAAACATTACATTCATGCCAAAAGACCTTTTGACTTAAGCTCGGGTGAAACTCTTTTTCATATGATGGAAATAAAAATAGAAATCATTCTTGACATATAGTTGTTTATTTCTGAATTTAGAAAACTTTCTGAACAATAGCGCTCCACAAACACATATCCAAATCGGAGATCACATTGTTACGACAGTAGGCAAACTAAAGTTCCAGGCGGGGAACGATAACTGATCCTACAAATAGATATTATACAGTTAAATTTGAAAAACAACTTTAATGCTTTATCTCTTACCAAATTGCCAAATTTCCTGAGGTTTGCATTTCTCCATGAATTCGTTTTCCTCATTGGAAATTGAACAAATCGATGGTTTGCGTCTTTCACCTGAAATCCTTGGTAGTTCCACTAATTTTCGAAGTTTTTCTGGACGTCCCTGGACATCCTGGCGACTCACTGATTCCTTATTTTCATAGTTTTGCGGCAATTTGATATACCAGCGATTCGCATTGGTATTTGCTTGTGGCTTAAAGTCCATGCATTGGCTAATATTTTCAAAATAATATTTATCATTGAATCTTTCTTCGTCTTCACGCTCAGTTGTAGCCACATTCAGGGACATTATGTCATTTAGTTTTACCACCATCTGTGATAGTTTTTTGGGAGATTCCTCATCTGGAGCCTGTTTCCAACGCTGGTTTAAATGATAATCTCTTAGGATGCTACTACTTCTGCTTTGCTTTAAGGCAGCAAGATCATTCTCGTAAAGCCTTTCACCCTGAGCATCTTTTTGACGTGATTCATTCTGTTCGATACAAATTCTACTTGGAGACTTGCGTATATAACTGTCATATGACGATTCTGGTGTAATGTCCGATTTGGTGCGACTTTGTTTTACAATTTGATCACTACACTGAAAGGACGTCGAGACTCCTGAAATAGTTGTGTTGAAGTGAAATATTTGTGGTGAAATTATAAACACTTTTACCTTTTCTCCAGATCTGAGCATAATCGAAAAGAGTCTTGCGACTAATTTTACTCATATTATGGCCAGACATAACGAATTTCCAATACTATTAATAAAATTTATGTTTTCACAAAAAAAACACGAAAAAACAATTTTGTTTTGTGGAACTGTTGTGTGTGTGCCGTTTGGTTTTGAATTACGAATTGACAATTTATTGTTTAGATAAATAAAACCTTAACTTCTTGATTTAAAAATGAGGCGGTAACTTTGTTATAAATATTTATAGATACGAAAATTCTGCATTTTACCGGGCCTTTTTAATACGAGTAAAAAGTACTTTTGAGTACGTAACTAATATTTGCTTTGAATTCCCTAAAACCAAAATTCTTATGAAGCTTCGTTTCATCATTAAATACCAAAATCCCCAATCGAGCCGAACTAATGTGGCACGTTGCGTTTCATTAGTTAACATAAGCCCCAATCGAATGTCCATTAAGGAACTTTTGAATGAACCCCAAATAAGTAAGTGCATTAAGAGTTTGGTTAATATTTAACATTTACCTTTGCCTTTAGTCCAGAGACATTTGAACATTACTCAACTGAGCCATAGCCATCATCAGCATCAGCATTCTTATCATCATTATTATGGTCATTATCAAGAAGAAGGACCATTGCCAGGACCTAAAACGTGCTCTTCTTTAGAAAAATTGCTCACGCACGGGTTCGTTTCTCTGTTGTACATACATACATACATATATAAATATATTTTTTTAGGATTTTTCACTGCTGACCATTTCCTTGTGGTTTGTCTTTGATTTTGTTTACCGTTTACCTTTCTTGTATCGTCGTTAAAAGTTTTTCTCCTACGCTTCGTTTGTTTTTTTTTTTGGTTCTGGTGTCTTTTTATTGTGCACTTTATTGAAAGCACATCACGTTTTGCACCTGATTTGGCTGACAATCCTTGAACATTCTAAACAAAGTGAACCGAAACCCATCACCGGCTTAAACAACACAAAACGCCCAAAAAACAACTGAAAAAAATATATAAAACTTTTCGCACGACTTGCATACAAAATTTTTGGGCATGATAATAATTAAGATTAATGGTTTCTGGTTAAGATGAAAATTTTGGAGAATTTTTTGTTGTTGTTGTTCTTGACCTGAATTATTTAGCTAACAAACAATTGACAGTCAAATCCAAAGTGACAGCTGTCCAAGCTATCGGCTATGTTTATAGTATTTTGGTTTGCAATTAAGCATCGAGATTCTTTGGTCATATGCAAAATAAGTTTATTCTCATTCGATGTTGATGTTTTTCTTCGTTTCTTCTGGCCCGGTCATGTGATTATGGTAATTTTTGTTTGTATCCCCTGACCATAGTCATGGCTTATGTATTGAGAAGTGAACCACAAATGGGATTAAAATGGACGAAAATAAATGGCTGAAAACAAATGATATGTTATCAGTACAAGGTCGCTTTGCCTAAGCCAAGGCTGTCTTCATTTGCCTAATCCATTGTCCAACTCTGACATAGAAAATTGCACCATCCATTCAGGTTCAAGTCATTTGTAGGTCAACAGGAAAAGGCTTAATCATTTTGCAGCTTTTGGGAAATTGCTGTTTTGTGGCTTACTGATGTTGTTGTTGTTGCTAGGCAGAAAAGGATTCGCATAGCAGTGTCTACAGTCTGCTAGCCTTTAATTGAGAAAATCTGAAATAAGACATTTTACCTTGGTTCAATTTTTATTGAATATTCACAATTTTAAATGTTCATAAATAAATACTTATAATACCTTTACTGTCTATCAAAATATATTAAAAGACTAAGGATATCGATTTTTCGTCCTTAATAAAGAACTGTCAAAACGACAGATCAATACGATATGCGTTTTTCCAATGCGTTTATATGCAAGGTATATTTTATTCGCCCAAAAAAGATACCAAGAAACTTTCTTTCCTTAGCTTTACCATTCCTACTATATCTTTTAAGTCCTGAGCCAATTTGGAACTAAAATGTTGTCATACTGTGTTCTTTGACAAAAGAAAACAAGATGCATTTCTCTAGTAAATCTTTGTATTATTATGACTTAAAAATCTCTAAATTCAAAACTGTTGATTTCTTTCACTAATGGCCCACTGTGCGTTCGTGCTAAATGCCAAATGCAGCTGACTTCTGTTTCTACTAACTATTATTGTTGTTGTTGTTATTGGTGTTGCTTTTGCTTTAACCGACACACTTGAAAACAGAATTCGGTCTACATTTTTGGTAATTAGATTGCAATTACAGATGGAACAGGGCGTATGCGCAATGCTAAAATAGCTGCTTAAGATGGTAAGTATTGGAAGGCTCTTGTCTTCCTGTCTATTCCATTGTCTGCTAGTGACATAAAATGCTGCCTCTGCTTAAAAGTGTGTAGTGTAGGAAGTCTGTTCAAATATTCAAAGCTGAAAAATTGTATTTGCTCCATTGAACTTGGTCAAGATGCATAAGCAATGGAGTAAGAAAATCACCATTAACCCTACAAAAACCCGCAACAAAATATTTAGAAAAAATATGCACACTACGCAAATATACAAAACATTTTATCCCGGAAGAATTTTCTTTCTGCAATGGGTTAAGTGAATGCAAAAAGAGATGTTGGCCACTTTACTTGGCCTGCAAACACACAGATACTCGTATGTGAATTTATTAACTGTTGAATTGGAAAAAAATGCAGACGACGATGAAGAGGGGGTGAAAGAGCAGACGACTAGGACCATGACCTAACGCTATGCACCATTAGTCTGGGAGTGAAAAAGGCCAACACAAATGCAAACACACAAAGCCCAGATTCCGACTAAAGAAGCAAACCAAAATCCCGGACTAGGAAAAGCTGCTGACTAAGCAGCAGGAAAGGCAAATTGAAAGCCAAGTCGCGTATCTTTTGCCAAGCACTTGGCCACCAGCTAGACTTTTGCATAAAATTGATGAAATGCAAGCAAAAGGATATATAGACAAATTTGTATGCGTTACACTCTTCCAGAATATTGGTGGTCGATTGTGATATTTACTCGATGGCAACAGAGTATGCAGCATATATTTTATCCTCGTGTAAGTACAATTTTAAAATGAATTTTTTTGGGCTATGAATGATGTGTATGTGCCTATTTTCCAATTTCAGCATCCATTGCAACCGCTACAGCCAATACCGCAGGGATAACAGCAACAGGGACTCCAAGGAGTGCAGCATGGTCGACAGCAGGGGCAACAGCAGGGTACATAGCAGCATGGCGAACAGCAGGGACTGCAGCAAGTACAGCAAGGATAGCAGCAGCACATCTTTCTGAGGTTCCAAAAAGAAAAACTCACTTCAATTAACCGTCTTACCCATCAATAGAAAATACTTACCCAAAGGCAGAAATTTAGGCATAGGCACGGTGTGTAACGGCAGTTTCTTATGGAATACTTAGTGTGAGGAAACAGGGGCTGCGGCAACTATGGCTAGTAGGTACGGTGTGTAAGAGCAGTTTCTTATGGACTACTTAGTGTCAGGCAGACAACATGGACTGCGGGAACAATGGCTAGTTGTGCCATCTTTTCTGAGTTTACAAAAAAAAAAATTATTTTTATTATCCTTCTTACCCATAAATAAAATATACTTACCCAAAAGCAGCAATCTTGGATCTGTGTTGAATCTATTTCTTATGGACTACTTATTGCACTTTTACCTTTTTTAGTTTTTTTAAACATAATTCGGAAAAACTAAATTACTACAATCTACTATTTACATTTTTATTTTTTTTTTATTTTTTGTTTTTTTATAAAAACTTGTGTAGACTTTGTGAGAGTCGTAAATGTACTGATGAATTCTGAAATATTTGCTCACATCATTACAATGGAGAGAGAAGTTCAGGTTCATGGATTGCTTTGATGCCTGTTCAAAATTTCAAGTTTTTAATGACAGTTGAGGTAGCATCAAGGATTGCCTTGACGCCCTATACAAAAATTAATTTGATTTGTTTTTTATCTTTGTCATAGCCAACTTGATTGCTTAATATCGTTACTAAATTATACGGAACAAAAAGTTTAAAATTAAATTTTAATATTTAAAATAAAATTTAATAACATTCATTAACAAAAGCAAACTACTTTGTACCGAAATGTTAAACCAATTCGTGGATGTAAGCAATTCATTAGCTTGAAATTAAAACCTACTACTTTTATGCTTATAGCTTTGAATTTTTGTGGCCGATTGCCGTTAAACTTTTTTAAATACTAAGATATTAAATATCCGTTTCATTTAAAGAACGAATCGCAATACATGATTCATAATAAAAGAAAGTTGTAAACATTTTTCAAGTATATGATTTATTTTAAAAGTACGTGTCTTGCACCGAGCCTAAAGGATTTAAATTCGGGGATCCGATCCGATAGCTATTAGAAACCTTTTATGAAACCGATTATACTTTACACTCCCTTATGTACTTCGACACCAATATTTTGATGTTTGCGTATATAAATATTTTAAATAAGCCCGGTCACACTAAAAGGGTATAATATACTAAAGCATGGTACGGGCACACTCTCTGGAAATATAGGCATTAAGACCGCATGTGCAATTAATTGAAAACAAAAATAAAAATTCGAAAATATGAAGACAATCCCAAGGTATTACTGAAAATAATAGAGAGTTTATAGTATAATTAAAATTTATTCTTTTATTGCATAGGTTTAATAACTCCACGTATAAGTCGATATATGTTAAATCCTTTCTCAGAAATTATGAAAGGTTAAGGCACTGCTCCATCTCCATTAGTTAATCTCCTTTGTCAATCCGGTTATGTAAATGATCGTGGAATTGGTAGCAAGACTTTTGTTGGGCTTAAAGTGATGTGTATGTGCCTATGTTCCAATTTCAGCATCCATTGCAACCGCTACAGCCAATACCGCAGGGATAACAGCAACAGGGACTCCAAGGAGTGCAGCATGGTCGACAGCAGGGGTAACAGCAGGGTTCATAGCAGCATGGCGAGCAGCAGGGGCTGCAGAAAGAACAGCAAGGATAACAGCAGCATATCTTTCTGAGGTTCCAAAAAGAAAAACTCACTTCAATTAACCGTCTTACCCATCAATAGAAAATACTTACCCGAGGGCAGAAATTTTGGCATAAGCACAGTGTGTAACGGCGGTGTCTTATGGATTACTTAGTGTGAGGAAACAGGGGCTGCGGCAACTATGGCTAGTTGTGGCATCTTTTCTGAGTTTAGAAAAAAAAAATTACTTTTATTAACCTTCTTACCCATCAATAAAATATACTTACCCAAAAGCAGCAATCTTGGATTTGTGTTGGATCTGTTTCTTATGGACTACTTATTGCACTTTTACCTTTTTTAGTTTTCTTAAACATAATTCGGAAAAACTAAATTACTACAATCTACTATTTACATTTTTATTTTTTTTTTATTTTTTGTTTTTTTTTTTATAAAAACTTGTGTTGACTCTGTGAGAGTCGTAAATGTACTGATGAATTCTAAAATATTTGCTCACATCATTACAATGATAAAGGAGAAGTTAAGGTTCATGGATTGCTTTGATGCCTGTTCAAAATTTCAAGTTTTTAATGACAGTTGAGGTAGCATCAAGGATTGCCTTGACGCCCTATACAAAAATTAATTTGATTTGTTTTTTATCTTTGTCATAGCCAACTTGATTGCTTAATATCGTTACTAAATTATACGGAACAAAAAGTTTAAAATTAAATTTTAATATTTAAAATAAAATTTAATAACATTCATTAACAAAAGCAAACTACTTTGTACCGAAATGTTAAACCAATTCGTGCATGTAAGCAGTTTATTAGCTTGAAATTAAAGCTTACTACTTTTATGCTTATAGCTTTGAATTTTTGTGGCCGATTGCCGTTAACCTTTTTTAAATACTAAGATATTAAATATCCGTTTCATTTAAAGAACGAATCGCAATACATGATCCATAATAAAAGAAAGTTGTAAACATTTTTCAAGTATGATTTATTTTAAAAGTACGTGTCTTGCACTGAGCCTAAAGGGTTCAAATTCGGGGATCCGATCCGATAGCTATTAGAAACCTTTTATGAAACCGATTATACTTTACTCTCCCTTATGTACTTCAACACCAATATTTTGATGTTTGCGTATATAAATGTTTTAAATAA
Source organism: Drosophila willistoni (assembly GCF_018902025.1). NCBI lineage: Eukaryota > Metazoa > Arthropoda > Insecta > Diptera > Drosophilidae > Drosophila > Drosophila willistoni. Next base: position 10,062,849 of record NW_025814050.1, read on the forward strand.
GACCGGGTATGTTTTAAATAAGTAAGGGTATAATATACTAAGGCATGGTACGGGCACACTCTGGAAATCTAGGCATAAAGACCGCATGTGCAATTAATTGAAAACAAAAATTAAAATTCGAAAATATGAAGACAATCCCAAGGGATTACTGAAAATAATAGAGAGTTTACAGTATAATTAAAATTTATTCTTTTATTGCATAGGCTTAATAACTCCACGTATAAGTCGATATATGTATGTTGAATCCTTTCTCACAAATTATGACAAAGGTTAAGGCACTGCTCCATCTCCATTAGTTGATCTCCTTTGTCAATCCGGTTATGTAAATGATCGTGGAATTGGTAGCAAGACTTTTGTTGGGCTTAAAGTGATGTGTATGTGCCTATGTTCCAATTTCAGCATCCATTGCAACCGCTACAGCCAATACCGCAGGGATAACAGCAACAGGGACTCCAAGGAGTGCAGCATGGTCGACAGCAGGGGTAACAGCAGGGTTCATAGCAGCATGGCGAGCAGCAGGGGCTGCAGAAAGAACAGCAAGGATAACAGCAGCATATCTTTCTGAGGTTCCAAAAAGAAAAACTCACTTCAATTAACCGTCTTACCCATCAATAGAAAATACTTACCCAAAGGCAGAAATTTAGGCATAGGCACGGTGTGTAACGGCAGTTTCTTATGGAATACTTAGTGTGAGGAAACAGGGGCTGCGGCAACTATGGCTAGTAGGTACGGTGTGTAAGAGCAGTTTCTTATGGACTACTTAGTGTCAGGCAGACAACATGGACTGCGGGAACAATGGCTAGTTGTGGCATCTTTTCTGAGTTTACAAAAAAAAAATTACTTTTATTATCCTTCTTACCCATAAATAAAATATACTTACCCAAAAGCAGCAATCTTGGATTTGTATTGGAACTGTTTCTTATGGACTACTTATTGCACTTTTACCTTTTTTAGTTGTTTTAAACATAATTCGGAAAAACTAAATTACTACAATCTACTATTTACATTTTTATTTTTTTTTTATTTTTTGTTTTTTTTTTATAAAAACTTGTGTTGACTCTGTGAGAGTCGTAAATATACTGATAAATTCTGAAATATTTGCTCACATCATTACAGTTGTTCAGGTTCATGGATTGCTTTGATGCCCTGTTCAAAATTTTAAGCTTTTAATGACAGTTGAGTAAGCATCAAGGATTGCTTCGATGCCCTATACAAAATTTAATTTGATTTGTTTTTTATCTTTGTCATAGCCAACTTGATTGCTTAATATCGTTACTAAATTATACGTAACAAAAAGTTTAAAATTAAATTTTAATATTTAAAATAAAATTTAATAACATTCATTAACAAAAGCAAACTACTTTGTACCGAAATGTTAAACCAATTCGTGCATGTAAGCAGTTTATTAGCTTGAAATTAAAGCTTACTACTTTTATGCTTATAGCTTTGAATTTTTGTGGCCGATTGCCGTTAACCTTTTTTAAATACTAAGATATTAAATATCCGTTTCATTTAAAGAACGAATCGCAATACATGATCCATAATAAAAGAAAGTTGTAAACATTTTTCAAGTATGATTTATTTTAAAAGTACGTGTCTTGCACTGAGCCTAAAGGGTTCAAATTCGGGGATCCGATCCGATAGCTATTAGAAACCTTTTATGAAACCGATTATACTTTACTCTCCCTTATGTACTTCGACACCAATATTTTGATGTTTGCGTATATAAATGTTTTAAATAAGACCGGGTATGTTTTAAATAAGTAAGGGTATAATATACTAAGGCATGGTACGGGCACACTCTGGAAATCTAGGCATAAAGACCGCATGTGCAATTAATTGAAAACAAAAATTAAAATTCGAAAATATGAAGACAATCCCAAGGGATTACTGAAAATAATAGAGAGTTTACAGTATAATTAAAATTTATTCTTTTATTGCATAGGCTTAATAACTCCACGTATAAGTCGATATATGTATGTTGAATCCTTTCTTACAAATTATGACAAAGGTTAAGGCACTGCTCCATCTCCATTAGTTGATCTCCTTTGTCAATCCGGTTATGTAAATGATCGTGGAATTGGTAGCAAGACTTTTGTTGGGCTTAAAGTGATGTGTATGTGCCTATGCTCCAATTTCAGCATCCATTGCAACCGCTATGGCCAATACCGCAGGGATAACAGCAACAGGAGTGCAGCATGGTCCACAGCAGGGGTAACAGCAGGGTTCATAGCGGCATGGCGAACAGCAGGGACTGCAGCAAGTACAGCAAGGATAGCAGCAGCACATCTTTCTGAGGTTCCAGAAAGAAAAACTCACTTCAATTAACCGTCTTACCTATCAATAGAAAATACTTACCCGAGGGCAGAAATTTTGGCATAGGCACGGTGTGTAACGGCAGTTTCTTATGGACTATTTAGTGTGAGGAAACAGGGGCTGCGGCAACTATGGCTAGTAGGCATGGGAACAACGGATAGTAGTGGCATCTTTTCTGAGTTTACAAAAAAAATTACTTTTATTTACCTTCTTACCCATCAATAAAAAATACTTACCCAAAAGCAGCAATCTTGGATTTGTGTTGGATCTGTTTCTTATGGACTACTTATTGCACTTTTACCTCTTTTAGTTTTCTTAAACATAATTCGGAAAAACTAAATTACTACAATCTACTATTTACATTTTTATTTTTTTTTTTTTTTTTTGTTTTTTTTATAAAAACTTGTGTTGACTCTGTGAGAGTCGTAAATGTACTGATGAATTCTGAAACATTTGCTCACATCATTACAATGATAAAGGAGAAGTTCAGGTTCATGGATTGCTTTGATGCCTGTTCAAAATTTCAAGTTTTTAATGACAGTTGAGGTAGCATCAAGGATTGCTTTGACGCCCTATACAAAAATTAATTTGATTTGTTTTTTATCTTTGTCATAGCCAACTTGATTGCTTAATATCGTTACTAAATTATACGGAACAAAAAGTTTAAAATTAAATTTTAATATTTAAAATAAAATTTAAAAAAGCAAACTACTTTGTACCGAAATGTTAAACCAATTCGTGCATGTAAGCAGTTTATTAGCTTGAAATTAAAGCTTACTACTTTTATGCTTATAGCTTTGAATTTTTGTGGCCGATTGCCGTTAACCTTTTTTAAATACTAAGATATTAAATATCCGTTTCATTTAAAGAACGAATCGCAATACATGATCCATAATAAAAGAAAGTTGTAAACATTTTTCAAGTATATGATTTATTTTAAAAGTACGTGTCTTGCACTGAGCCTAAAGGGTTCAAATTCGGGGATCCGATCCGATAGCTATTAGAAACCTTTTATGAAACCGATTATACTTTACTCTCCCTTATGTACTTCGACACCAATATTTTGATGTTTGCGTATATAAATGTTTTAAATAAGCCCGTTCACACTAAAAGGGTATAATATACTAAGGCATGGTACGGGCACACTCTCTGGAAATATGGGCATTAAGACCGCATGTGCAATTAATTGAAAACAAAAATAAAAATTCGAAAATATGAAGACAATCCCAAGGTATTACTGAAAATAATAGAGAGTTTATAGTATAATTAAAATTTATTCTTTTATTGCATAGGTTTAATAACTCCACGTATAAGTCGATATATGTTAAATCCTTTCTCAGAAATTATGAAAGGTTAAGGCACTGCTCCATCTCCATTAGTTAATCTCCTTTGTCAATCCGGTTATGTAAATGATCGTGGAATTGGTAGCAAGACTTTTGTTGGGCTTAAAGTGATGTGTATGTGCCTATGTTCCAATTTCAGCATCCATTGCAACCGCTACAGCCAATACCGCAGGGATAACAGCAACAGGGACTCCAAGGAGTGCAGCATGGTCGACAGCAGGGGTAACAGCAGGGTTCATAGCAGCATGGCGAGCAGCAGGGGCTGCAGAAAGAACAGCAAGGATAACAGCAGCATATCTTTCTGAGGTTCCAAAAAGAAAAACTCACTTCAATTAACCGTCTTACCCATCAATAGAAAATACTTACCCAAAGGCAGAAATTTAGGCATAGGCACGGTGTGTAACGGCAGTTTCTTATGGAATACTTAGTGTGAGGAAACAGGGGCTGCGGCAACTATGGCTAGTAGGTACGGTGTGTAAGAGCAGTTTCTTATGGACTACTTAGTGTCAGGCAGACAACATGGACTGCGGGAACAATGGCTAGTTGTGCCATCTTTTCTGAGTTTACAAAAAAAAAAATTATTTTTATTATCCTTCTTACCCATAAATAAAATATACTTACCCAAAAGCAGCAATCTTGGATCTGTGTTGAATCTATTTCTTATGGACTACTTATTGCACTTTTACCTTTTTTAGTTTTTTTAAACATAATTCGGAAAAACTAAATTACTACAATCTACTATTTACATTTTTATTTTTTTTTATTTTTTGTTTTTTTATAAAAACTTGTGTAGACTTTGTGAGAGTCGTAAATGTACTGATGAATTCTGAAATATTTGCTCACATCATTACAATGGAGAGAGAAGTTCAGGTTCATGGATTGCTTTGATGCCTGTTCAAAATTTCAAGTTTTTAATGACAGTTGAGGTAGCATCAAGGATTGCCTTGACGCCCTATACAAAAATTAATTTGATTTGTTTTTTATCTTTGTCATAGCCAACTTGATTGCTTAATATCGTTACTAAATTATACGGAACAAAAAGTTTAAAATTAAATTTTAATATTTAAAATAAAATTTAATAACATTCATTAACAAAAGCAAACTACTTTGTACCGAAATGTTAAACCAATTCGTGGATGTAAGCAATTCATTAGCTTGAAATTAAAACCTACTACTTTTATGCTTATAGCTTTGAATTTTTGTGGCCGATTGCCGTTAAACTTTTTTAAATACTAAGATATTAAATATCCGTTTCATTTAAAGAACGAATCGCAATACATGATTCATAATAAAAGAAAGTTGTAAACATTTTTCAAGTATATGATTTATTTTAAAAGTACGTGTCTTGCACCGAGCCTAAAGGATTTAAATTCGGGGATCCGATCCGATAGCTATTAGAAACCTTTTATGAAACCGATTATACTTTACACTCCCTTATGTACTTCGACACCAATATTTTGATGTTTGCGTATATAAATATTTTAAATAAGCCCGGTCACACTAAAAGGGTATAATATACTAAAGCATGGTACGGGCACACTCTCTGGAAATATAGGCATTAAGACCGCATGTGCAATTAATTGAAAACAAAAATAAAAATTCGAAAATATGAAGACAATCCCAAGGTATTACTGAAAATAATAGAGAGTTTATAGTATAATTAAAATTTATTCTTTTATTGCATAGGTTTAATAACTCCACGTATAAGTCGATATATGTTAAATCCTTTCTCAGAAATTATGAAAGGTTAAGGCACTGCTCCATCTCCATTAGTTAATCTCCTTTGTCAATCCGGTTATGTAAATGATCGTGGAATTGGTAGCAAGACTTTTGTTGGGCTTAAAGTGATGTGTATGTGCCTATGTTCCAATTTCAGCATCCATTGCAACCGCTACAGCCAATACCGCAGGGATAACAGCAACAGGGACTCCAAGGAGTGCAGCATGGTCGACAGCAGGGGTAACAGCAGGGTTCATAGCAGCATGGCGAGCAGCAGGGGCTGCAGAAAGAACAGCAAGGATAACAGCAGCATATCTTTCTGAGGTTCCAAAAAGAAAAACTCACTTCAATTAACCGTCTTACCCATCAATAGAAAATACTTACCCGAGGGCAGAAATTTTGGCATAAGCACAGTGTGTAACGGCGGTGTCTTATGGATTACTTAGTGTGAGGAAACAGGGGCTGCGGCAACTATGTCTAGTTGTGGCATCTTTTCTGAGTTTACAAAAAAAAAAATTACTTTTATTATCCTTCTTACCCATAAATAAAATATACTTACCCAAAAGCAGCAATCTTGGATTTGTGTTGGAACTGTTTCTTATGGACTACTTATTGCACCTTTACACTTTTTTTCTTTTTTTAAATATAATTCGGAAAAACTAAATTACTACAATCTACTATTTACATTTTTATTTTTTTTTTATTTTTTGTTTTTTTTTATAAAAATGTGTGTTGACTCTGTGAGAGTCGTAAATGTACTGATGAATTCTAAAATATTTGCTCACATCATTACAATGATAAAGGAGAAGTTCAGGTTCATGGATTGCTTTGATGCCCTGTTCAAAATTGAAAGTTTTTTTAATGACAGTTGAGTAAGCATCAAGGATTGCTTTGATGCCCTATACCAAAATGGTATATATGTATTTACTTAAGCTACTCGAGATTTCAGTGTTGAAAAGTGAAAAAATCGGCTAGATTTCAGTGTTGGCAAACGCTATTTTTTATTTGGCGCGTTGTTAGACCGCCCTGGCAGCCAAATATTTTACTCTGAATTGAAAATTAAAATTGAGGAATATTCGGCTGCTCTGCTAGCCGAATATTGTATTCTAAACTATAACTGTTCTTTAAAATCAAGAAATATGGTAAACTCAAAAATATTTTCGTTTGTTGAGAATAGTGCGAACAAAAGTTTCAAAAAGCTCGCGTATTCGAGGGTCCAAAATTTGGCATTTGGCAACACTATCTTAAAATTTGACAGCTTCTTTTAGCCGTAAATTGCTACTTTTAGCTATAATCCCGCTAAAAACATAATTTTTCTTTTGTTAATTACACAAAAACTACGAAATAAATCGCCAAGGCGAATTCTTGTGGACGATTGCCGTTAACCTTTTTTAAATACTGAGACATTAAATATCTGAATGTGAATATCGCGATACATGATCCATAAAAAATAAATTGTAAACAATATTTGTATATGATTTATTTTAGAATTCCATGTCTTGCACCGAGCCGGCATCCGTCCCTGAATTACATATGTTATGCTCATTTAAGTTATTTATTTTTCATTGCTATTAAAAACTTTTTACGGAACCAACCACTCCAACACACATTTTGAATTTACAATAAGTTTATTTCGACATATTTGCGTCTAATTAAAATTTATTCTTTTATTGCAAAGGTTGAATAATTCGATATAAGTTAAATTCTTTGTCTCACAAGTCATGACAAAGTTTAAGGCCCTTTTCCCCTTTGCCACTTATCAGTTGATCCCCTTTGCCAATGCGGCTATGCAACTGATCGTGCAATTACTTAATGATTTCGTAATAAAAAACACATGTGTAAATTACGCATTGTTGTAATATATTTTAATATAGCAATATCGTAATAGATAAAATATAAAACATGTTTTTCTTTGTTTTTCTTTCTAGCAATCCAGCGTATATTCAGTAAACAACAATTAACACTATCCAATCTTTCTGGCAAAGTCTTATAATGTATGTAATGTATGTATATAAATGTATTATTCAATGTATTATCCTCAGGCAAGGTATTTATGACTGTCGTAAGGCAAGGTATAATGGGTATATATAATCCATTTTATTTTGGCGAGTAGCCTTTTGAGTAGCAGCAGAATTATCATGCAGAGCTGAAATGCAAGAAAGCAAAGAAGAATCAATTGCATAATAGTTCATTGATAGAAGATATAAAACTTACTAGTTTCTTTAGTAAATTGTGTGGTCGAGTTGTGTCATTATCCATCCCAATTCCAATATGAGGCTAAGACTTACAAGAACACTGCAAAAAAATAAAAGTGCTTGGCACATTACCAATAATTGACTTGGGACCAAACTTACCTTAACATAAAAATATACATAATTTAGTGTATGAGTGTGAACGTTACCATGACGTTTTAGGGGAAGAACCACATTTGTATGTATAGTATTATATTGTCCCCCAGAGTGCAAGCGAATTTCGATGAACTATTTAAAAAGAGCTGTAAATCACAAGTTTTTAATGAATTTATGCACTTTTATAAATTATTTCCAAGTCTTACTCCTTAGCCATTTTATTGGAATTTGGATATTTTTGTTTTGTTTTAGTGTGTTTTTTTTTTTTTTTTTTTTACTTTTTTACATTTTTTTTTTTTTTTTACTTTTTTACATTTTTTTTTTTTTTTTATTTTTTTACAGAAAATTTGTTTTTATTTTTTTATTCCGAAACACATCCGTACTAGGTGAATGCTCACAAACTAATGAGAAAAGCTGATGCTGGAGTTACTATTGTAGACAAAAAAAAAAGTCATAGCTTACTTTGCACAAATTTATTTGTGAACCAAATTTGAATTCTATAACACTGAATATCTATCGAAAAAATAATCGATGTAGTAGCCTTTGACTGGAGCATGCTATTAAAAGTTGATCTAGTAGCCTTTGACTGGAGCATGCTAGTAAAAGTTGATCTAGTAGCCTTTGGCTGGAGCATGGTCAGTCATTTCAGTTGCTATGTAAGGTTCAACTCGATTCTAGTCAGTGTAAATCAAAATTTCAAACCTTTCGGGCTGTTGCGAGCTAAAAAAGTTTTATGTTTTTTTTAAATATATTTTTACCTTTTTCTTTCTTTTTCGAAAATCAAGTTAGTGAAAATTTGTAATTAAAAAAAAAACTATCAACACTTAAATATAAATTTTGTTTACAGGATGTGTATTCTTGCTGCCCTTCGTAGCGTTGTGTCCTTAAGGAAGTTCTGGTCCAAATGGTTTTAACGATCCTTGTTTTGGGCCAAACAATGGATTGTTTACTTCCTGGAGTGGACCGAGTGGGTCAGGCTTCTGGGCAGGAGGTGTGGCTAAACCTGCACGGCTGAAGAAGAAAAGGTGAAGGTGAAATAAATAATTTTACTGCTTTTAATTAATAGTGTGGTAAGTACATAGTTTTATTTTCAGCGTTTTTCATTTTTCCATTTGGTAATATTTTACAGGATCTGTTAACCATATACAGTTCATACGTATTGACCATGGACTGGCAGTCTGTAATCGTAACAGTCGAAGAAAGGCTTAGTGAAAAAAGTTTTATGCACACATGACAAAAAACACTGACACTTTTATAGAAAATAAATAAGGATGACCAAAACCACAAAAAAAATGTAAACAAATAGGTGTTTTTTGTTTGCCATTGGTTCAGCTCCCCTTTTTGGAATGTTTAGAAGACCTCGCTGATTGTGAATGTCGCCTACAAGGATTTGAAAGAGCATCAGATTGGTTATATCCTTGGACAATATACTAGGCAAGTAGCATGGAAGTCACATAGGATGGTCAATGGTTTTGGTAAATTAACAATCGCTTTTGTTTCCTGAATCAGAGTACGAAATCGCCTCGGCTTGGCGCAATTGCACGTATAATTATTTCTCAAGAAAATTGTAATTCACAGGGCAAAAATAATATATTGAAGTAAATCAGGGGAAAGTAGGTCTCGAAAATATGTGCATTTCCGCTAAAAAGGTCAACTAGAGTATCCAATAAAATAAACACAAAATCTTGCCGTTTTTCTTTTATATTACCTATAAGTGTAAAATTGTGATATATTTAGGGAGAAGTGGATTTAAGAAAAGATCATATGTACGCGATCTTAAGTTTGTATGCATCGTGAACCTTTCACCTTTTGTAGGTTCATATCGTTTAGAAGTTTATATACCTAAATTCGTCGTTGCACTGGATAAATGACGAGTGAGTGATGCTGCATGAGTTACCCAGAAGAGTCATTTTTACAGGACGAGGCCAATGTGAAAATAAAATACGATTTCATTGTCTCTTTAATTACTCCATTGTTTGATCTGCCGGCTATCCCGTAGGAATGCTCAAAAAGGGGTCTTGGTTTCATGTTTTTCTTTTTGGTACAGGCAAGGCCAAGGAAGGCTGGGCAGATTCGAATCCTTTAGACCATCTGTGTTCACTATGTTTCACGTGTGTTTTCTTATGACGATCGTGGATTTAATGTCTTCCACCTTTATTTCGATTTGATGTTGAGGATCTCCGGTGTTTGGTTTTTTTAAGGACGCAATTAAATCTAATAATCCTGTAGGCCTTAGCCTATAAATAGAAACCCACACTCGACGAACCAGTAGCCGGAAAAGTAAAGCGTGCATTCCATAGCTGAGAGGTAACAGGTTGCTTACCTCGTGTTCGATGCACGTTACAGGGCCAATATGGGAATATAAGTCTACAAGTAAAGATTGAAATTTCTTCTTTCAAAGTTTAAAATTGCTTTTGTAGCATTTTTGTGAAAAGAGGCCCTACAATTTTTTTTTACAATCACTAGAACACTAAAAATACTTCAAAAAAATATTAGTGTTAAATTGCAAAAAATTAGATTTTCTTTGATTTGTTTCAATTATAAAATATACTGCTTCTGACTTGCATAAACCCATTTTGTTAGGTGTTTCAATTAAAATATAAAGGCATTCAAATAATCAACTTCAACTAGTCTACATTATTACTTATGTATATGTCGACCGTAAACGATTCTTTGTTACTGATATTCTTATTAGCCTTAAAATAAACCACAAGCCTTTGGTTGGTGGGTTTGTGCTTTCTATTAAATAATAGCCAACGCCTTGTTAATGCCAACATGTGTATCTTGTTTGGCTTTTGTCTGGGTTTTGTTTTATGCTCTGTTAGGTAACACGATGCGGCTCATAAAATATGCGTTCATTACAGGTTATGATAACTCTCTTTTAAAACATGCATGGGGCAAATCCTGCGCTCCGTAAGTTCAAGCAAAATGTAAAGAATATGTGAAGGCTAAAAGATTTGTCTGAGGTCGCTAGTTTTTCATTTTTCTTGGTTGGAGCATGAGAGAAAGGTATTTTGGCTTTCCTTTGGCTTTTATTTATCGTATCCCTTACTTCGTGCACTTTAATTAAATTTCCGCTTGACTTTACTGGGGCCAATGTATTGCTTTTAAGCCTCTTAAGGCCAAGGCAACTCGTTTTCTTCAAAAAGTGTCATTAAAGTCAATAATTAAGTTAAGAAACCGCATGAATTAAAAGTGCAAGGGGTTTCTTTTTATTTTTCTCTTTGTTTTTTTGGAAGTGTCCCGGCAAAAGAGGAAATTAATGCCTGTACATCCTTACACAGGCACACACACACACACACAGACAACTGAATAAATGAAATGATATTAGCCGCCATTTTGTGCGGTTTTTGTTGACGTAACGCATACGCCGCATGTGACAGCGACTTGTCAATGCTGTTGTCAGCTGCTGCCTTAACTCTTTCCGCTCCTTTCGCTTCTATGAATTAAGTGCGAAAATGTGCAAATTAGATTTTGTGGGTTGACACGCACACACACCCATACATATACATTTAAATTCTCATATAAACACACACACACACGCACACATACCCACACATATTCACCTTTAATTACAGGCAAACTTTTTGACACCATGCATATGAATTAATTAGCAATTGAAAACATTCTGAGGGTACATGAACAGCTTGCCTCTTCTATTCCATAAGGTATATTTGGTCAGTGGCATAACCAAACTGTAAAAGGGGTTCGACTCTGAAAATTATTGGCAAAAATTTTCTAAAGTTAATATTATAAAATCACATAGTAGACAATTTTTTGGCCAACAATTAATAGATCATTATATGATTGCATTCAATTAAAAAAAATCTACGATAGTTCTGTTCATTCTATATCTTTGAAACTCTTTGGCTTGTTATTTAATATTTGGTCTAGAAGCATCGGCGGACAAAAACGCCCTTAAAAGTCAATCCATGTTTACTGATTGGCAAAAGGATATTATGATACAGTATTGTAATTATGACTGGAAAAGTGATGATAATACTATCGATTCCAAAACGGATCGGTTTCCTAATTTAAAAAACCAACCATCCAAACATTCTATCGATTACTTTGCCGAAACACAGGTTTACAATTTGCTTTGTTTCATACTTTTGTTGGCTTTGATTAGCCCCCCCCCTATTAATTTTCTTCGAAAACCTAAGCCTCTGGGCTTTTGCTGTGAATAAACGAAATAAGCTCATGAAATTAATACTTTGCAATATGTCTGCACACAGTCAGCACTTACTTTCGGTGTAAATACATTTTATATAAGTTTTATTTTGCTTGCTCTTTTAATTTGAATTATAAATATGAAATTAAGATCTGCTAAAAACTCAAAAAAAAAAAAAATACAATATTGAATACAGTTCAGCGAGTTGATGCAATCCTTATTCTGATGGTCTTTCGTATACAATTATAAGGCCATTAATGTCAAATATTCTGTCACACTCTATACGAATGACCTTTCCTGCCATTCCTTTCCACACTTCACTCACATGCACAAAAGCATTGTAATTGATTACACTTGGGACTAGCTTCATTTTGAACCGAACCGAAAACCGAACCAATCTCACCCACCAGGCACTTAAAAATTGTTTTCCGGTTTCAGGATAATGCTAAGAGGCGATGGCCAGACGGGGAATGCGGCAAAGTCGGGCGAGTTCCCTGCAACTGTCAATTTGACATGCCAAAAGCAATAATAAACATGGCCAGGACTTTTTTACTCTCACACATACACAGACACGTATACTCAGCAACACATTTACATGTGTCCAATACACATAATACAGAAATAAATGTTAATTGTTATGAAATCAATTGAGTTGAGTACATTTTTCTTTGTTTCTTGCCAACATTTTTTGTTTTTGATTTTTCAATAATTGTTTTTATTATCCTGACACTTGGATTTTTTTTTCTGTTTTGAGTCACTCACTGCATGTGGTTGTGTTGATTTTGTTGTTTCTTAATTGCTTAATGGAGAGTTGGCTGAATTGAGTCATGTTAAGGGAATTTTAAGGGAATATCGAAAAAACAATTATGTGTCAATTAAATTCAGAACAAAACTACAAAGGTTTTATATAAATCTTTTTTCTCAAGAGATTGCATATTCTATACGTTTATGTTTTCTGTTATGTGGTCAGCTTTTGGTAGTCTATTCGATTGCAAATAAATGCTCACGATTAGTTTCATTTAAGATCAATTCTGTATTCAAATTTCGCTCAATGAACTATAATTATTGCAAATGTTCTAGTTAAATCATATGTTCAATTTTTTTGGATTATTAACAATATTCTTTTGCGTAATATTTATATTTATATATAACAATTCACATCTAATCTACGATCTTAATTGATGACGATTCTTCTGTTTTTTTTGTCCCAATTGTTAGAATATGCATGCAAAAATCAACTTGATGCTTGAAGAAGTTGTAAACTAGGTACTTCATGATCTTAAGATCTTAATCTCTATTCAAAATTGAGAATTAAGGTTTAATCGGTATACAATGCATATACTAGTTAACGATGAATTTTTACTTCGTTAACTTTTATTTTGACATTATTAACTGGTTAGAGATTTTAAATGAAAATTGGATGCAAAATTTGGGTAAAAATACTTTTAAATAATAAATGAAAGGTGAAGAATAAGTAATTAGGTCTGAGAACACATATGAGTAAATTTTACATGTATTGTATGTAAATGTATATATACATATTATAATGTGCCACCGCAGCCTTTCTCCCAAACAGCCATGGCAACTTGTTAAACACAAATTATGTCAACAAAGTTGCCAACTCATCTCTCCTTTACCGTTCGCTTGCTTACTTACTTATTTATGCGGCACATTTCAATCATAGTTTCATCAAGCGCATAATTTATGCAACCAGTAGCCAGAGACCAAATAAATGATACATACATTTACATGCATACATATCCCGTCCCGATACCCGGAAAGCCCTTCACCATCGAACGATACTCCTCCATCATCAATCGGCCAACTCGTGGAAAGTTAATGCCAAACAATTTGTCAACAATACGTATTATCAGATTTTTGATTGAAATTTTCTTTTTCTCTTCTTGTTTTTGCTAGTTGGTTGCGGCGTTGAGTGAAGATTGATTTGCAAGCTCAAACAAACGTTCTCTCTCTCGGTATGTGTATGTGTTTCTGTGTTTGCAAAGGAATTGTTAAGCACAATGTGCAGTTGAAGATGAAAATGATTGATTTGCCATAATGCCAGGCAGCACAGCAGGAGCAGAAGCCGTTGGAGAAGTGTAGATGTTGAAGAGAGCGAATAGGGGGGGAGAGACGCCTTTCTATTTGAGTTTCCCAGTTGTTGTTTTAAACTGGAGCAAAGTGAACGCGAACAAGTAGTGCAATAGGCAGGGTGGAGATTGAGGCGAGGGGTGAGAGTAGAGACCCCCGTAGCTAATCATCAATCAATCATATTGCCTGGAATTGCTGGTCTATGCATAAAACAAAAAGGCAAAATGCTTAAAGTTTTCCCTCAATGCTCTTTGTTTGATCTGTAAAGTATGCTATGAGTTTGTCTTTCTCTTTGTCTCGCCTTCTCGGCATCTTAGCTTGTCTCATTCGTTCATTTCTCTTTCTCTCTCTTTTGGTTAACAAACAGAAGAAGAAAAGAAGATTTCAGCATTTGGCTGTGAATTTAATTTCAACTGTCAATCAGCATTTATTACAAGCCAACTCCGCTTTACGGTCTGGCAGTGACTTTAAAACCGCATTTTCGCAGCGTTAACAAAGGGAAAAATTGCGCATACGCAGCATGGGACAAGCAGAACCGAGCACCGAGTACGACGACAGGTAACAAAAGGGCAAGACACAGACTCAAAAGCTTCAGTCCAAATTGATTGTAATTGACACTTATTGGACAGCAGACGAAGCTGGCTAAGTTTATATTATTTTCCAACTTTTTTTTTCTGTCTCTCTCTCCGTCTCTCCTAGTTTAATCTTTTATTTTACTGTTACTGAAGGACACACAGGTGCGGCATTTTACAGGTTGTTGAAACACAACAAAACAGATTCTCAAAAATGTATTTCCAAAATAGATAAACTTTTAAAATTTTGATCTATTATTTATACTTTTAAAATTCTTACAAATATGTTGTGATATATTCAAAGGAAGCTTTTTTATCTTGTTCAAAAGTGTTCATTATACCCTTGCAAAAAGGGTATATTAATTTTGGTCAAAAGTGTGCAACGCATAGAAGGAAGCATCTCCGACCATATAAAGTATATATATTCTTGATCAGCACGACGAGACGAGTTCAAATCGCCATGTCCGTCCGTCCGTCCGTCCGTCCGTCCGTCCGTCCGTCCGTCCGTCCGTCCGTCCGTCCGTCCGTCGGCCGTCTGGATCAACGCAAACTCCTCCTAGACCGAAAGAGCTACAGAGCAAAAATTTTGCATGTAGGCTTGTATATACTGCAGGCGTTGTATATCTCGGATTCAGCCGGATCGGATCACTATATCATATAGCTCCCATACAAATGGCAAAGTCACGAACAGTGACTTTTCTTAATAACTCCTTATCGTTATTTTCTGATTTATTATCATGAAATTTAATAAGAAAGTTAAGTTAATTACATATATAAACGACTATGCCAAATTTGATCAAGATCGGGTTACTATATCATATAGCTCCCATAGGAACGATCTTTCGAAAACAGTGACTTTTGTCAATAACTTCGTTACTTTTGACGCGATTGCTTTTAAATTAAACATTTGTTAGTTTAATATATCTGTTAATGACTGTGCCGAATTTGATAAAGATCGGGTAGCTATATCATATAGCTCCCATAGGAACGATCGGTGGAAAACAGTGACTTTGATTAATATCTTCGTTATTTCCTATGGTAAGATTGTAGGCCGTTCTTTCGGACACATTAGCCCTTTTAGATTAAACGTTTTTCCACTTTGATGTGGCTATAGGTAAGGAAAAAGTTACCAAAAAAGTTGCAAGGGTATACAAACTTTGACGCGGTCGAAGTTAGCCCCGGCCCTCTGGTTAAGTTTTAAAATAGCTAAGTTTTTAATCACATAATGTTTATAATCTGCATGATAACTTTATAGCTCTAAGTTTCATATATAAGTTAAAAAAATTTTGGACTCAAATCTGATGAACGCATTGTTATATATCCTATGTCAATGTGATTCTCAAAGATATTTTCTAATAAAAATGTTCAATTATTCATTCACTTTTGTTTTGTTTATGAGAATTGTGTGATAACCAAGCCATATCCCGAGTTTGAAATGCTATCGATTTTTAAGTCTTTTGCAAACAGGCCATACACAAAACGAGAACAAAACAAAAACCTTCTGAAAAGTCAACCAGTCAACTAGTCAAATTGCCAATTTAGTTTTATTTTGTTTTTTTTTTTGTGTATTTCTCTTTTTGCTGTGCTTGACACAAAAAACGTGTCTGGAATTTTTTGTAACTCTTGTGTTTTTTTTTTTTATTTCGTTTGTTAATGAAATCAGAGTGAATTTGCTGCAGCTTTTGTGGTCAGGCAAATTGTTTTAAATTTGGATGCTTTATTTGGTTTTTTTTTTTGATTTTGTTTTAGGTAAATGCATGAAGTTTAACAGGCATTAACTGCAGTTCCATCCATCGAATCACACACTTACATACACGCTTTCTCATATGTGAGGAGGAAAATAAAAAGTTCGAATCGACTTACTTACGCCTTCTTCGCTGGCCAACCAAGCGTTGGATTTTAACTGAGCTCTGAAGCGATGCTAAGTGCAGCACGCAGATCCTAGAGGAGAGTTTCCCTTGCTTCTATTGTAAGCTGTATTTAAAGTTAAGATAAAGTTTTTAATTTAAATTGAAATGCGACTGCAGTTGAAGCGAAACGAAACGAACCCAAAAGGGTTGAAAAGAAAATTCAGGGGCGAAGGCAAAACTGAGTGCCAGTTTGATTGACGTAATGAATGATTGCTAGCTGGCAACAGCGGAAACTTTACCTTAATTTATGTATGTGCCAGCAAGTTTTTTGGGCTTTGTCACCCTTAAGTAATATATTTTCGAATAGTTTTATATCTCAAAATGAATGATCAACAATTAGTAAAACTTTTACTTTCCATTAATTTTGTATAATTTTCATTTATAAGTTGTAGAAAAATACATAAAGAATAGAATGTTATTATAGTATGAACTTTGATATACCTAAACACGAAGCACTTTATTGCCTATGGACCCATTTATCTCTTACTGAAAATTTGTATATTTCTAGAGCTTAAAAATTTAAAAGTATATATAGAGTAGCAGCTAAACTTAACTATTTTTTAAAATAAAATTAGAAAACTGAATTAGACCTATCCTAAGAAAGCTGAATTTTTTTTTTGATTTAAAAAAAAAAAACTGCCTTTCGTAAAAAAAACCATGAAGTTTTCAAAAATGTGTTTAGACAGATCTGCGTTGCCTAACCCGATCTTTTAATTTTTTTTAACTATTTTTTTTTTTTACAATTCCCAAGGCAAGGCAAGCAAAAAACCAAGTTGACCCTTTCTTTAAGTGGTGTGGTTACGCCCATGATTAAAATGGCCATCGGCTATCATTACCTACCTTAACTTATCTGAACTGGGCATACAGAAAATCAGCATTCACTCCACTCCAGAATTGCCAATACAGTTCCATATGCAACATATGTATACATAAGTATAAATACACAAAAGGTAAGTCAGTCTTCGTGTGAGGTCAAAGAGGTTCGTTGGTACGTTGACTGAAGATAAATCAAGTTCTTCTTTTAAGGTTTCATTCACGTTGACGCCTTTAAACCTTTGCCAGGCTTTGAGCTCTCAGTTATGATGATGATGATGATGATGGAAGGCGGGGCCAGTTTGTTTAATGTTAATAAATTGATTGAGGGATCATTGGGTTAAGCTCACAATATACATACATACATGTAATTTTTTTCTCCGTTTGGCTGTCTTCTTTTAATGTGTTTTCTTTAACTTATTGGCTTTTAAATAATTGAAAATTTTAAATTGCTTTACAAATTATATAGAAGCAATTGAAAAATCTTTTCAACTTCCCTTTCACCACATACGGAATATCAACAAAACGCAAAAAAAGTTAAAACAAATGCAACAAACGGAAAAACTTTTATCACAACTAGAAAACTTTTTCACAGTAAAAGAAAAACAACAAAAAAAAAAGAGTACACATGTGGGAATCCCATTGTATCTATCTTTCTCTTCCTTTCTCCATTGAAGTGAAGCCCTTCAAGAGAAGGTTTATGTTTGTTTATAGCCCAGCCACAAGGCTAACTGCAATAACGCACCAAAAAGTTTCAAGTGCTCGTCCTCATTTCACCTAATTTTGAGCTGACGATTTTACAAAAACTATTTAATCTTTAAGGGAGTCTAAATAAATATTTATTAAAACTTGTTGGAACATTCTATTGGAACATTCTATTGTTATACAAATAAACATCACTGAAAGCTTAATAATTTCTAAAGTATTTAACTTTGTTTCATTTTCGATTTGTTAAAGTTCATTTGTGTGTAAGTAAAAAGAAAAAAATTATTAATAGTATAAAGAATTTATTAGCTTAGAAACGCAAATCCAATTGGGTCGATCTTACAGCAGGCATACAATTAAGTTCTGGATTATTTACAAGTTATATTTTTGAGAGACCAATCTTAATAATTTTAAACGATAAAAAAGGTAAGAGGCAATTAGTATATTTGGTTTTCTGTTTTCACATTTTGGTTTAAAAAAACAAGTTTAAATATATTTACATAAAATAACCAAGATTCCTTTGGAAATAATAATGAAGTTAGTTTTTTGATGCTTTTGGAGTTCTTTGACATAAGGATAAGAATTTGTCTTCTGTGTATTACAGCAAACTATATATGCATATTATATACATTTATATTTCAAACTGATTCCAGCAGTAAAGCACAATTTAGTTTCATCCCCCCTTTAAGCACATACCACAAGCCCCTTACATACACAAATCATTTCTCAATCACCTCGCCCATGAAGAGCTCAACAATTTGTAATGCTTCCTTGCCCCCTTGGCTATATATTTATTCCTTTTATTTTCCCCTTTTGCTCTTCTTTTTTGGTTTTCATTACATATTTATTTTCTATGTTTATTTATTTTTTTTTGTTTCTTTTTTTTTTTTTTTTGTGTGTGTGATGCTTCTTTCCTGTCTTCCCTGGATTCTAGTCCCACTATGGCCATACATACTTAATGTGGATTTAAAATGCGTGCTCATGCAATTTCTCACACAAATCCTTTTATTGCACATTTGGCTTATGTCGGGGTTTACGTGGCAATTTTGTACGCCTGGCCAATGGCCACGCCCACAACGCGTCCAATGTCCTCAGCGTTGTTGCTTATTTGTGCATTGCCTGCAGGGCCAACGTCCAAGTGTGCCGCCGCCTACTTTATTGGTCACATAACGAAACGAATCCAAAAAAAAATAAGAATGAAAACGTAGCTGGGCAAAAAAAAAAAGAAACCAAAACGAAGATTACAGCAAACAAGCGGCGCAGGCGGCAACAAGGCCAAAGCGAAAGCCGAATTCATCCTGGCCAGGATGTCCCCCGTCTCCATTTCCATTCCTTTCCTTTCCTTTCCGCTCTCTATGTGTGTTCGGAGTGGCGATAGGAATCTTTATGTTTACGTGGTTATAAAAATATGATGAGAATTTTATTTATATAATATTATTTTTGCTGCTTTTTTTTGACCTCTGTTGACTGTTGATTGTTGATTTTATTGGCCGAGTTATGTGGCAAAATGTTGCAATTTAATATTAAATCCAAACGTTTCAGTAATACGAGATGAAAATGTAAAATATTTGATTGGTCTCGGATTACAGACAGAAATGACAAAAAAAAAAAACGAAAGTTCTTTGTTGAGAATTTTTTGTTGCTTTAAATCGGATTTGGTTCAATTAAAAAATTATTTCTTATTAGTAGAGATTTAGTAAAAGCTTTTTTTGATCATAAATTTTATTTTATTACCTTTGGGATAATATTGTTAAACTATTCCGTATTTTACTAAAAAAAATCACTGAATTAAATCATAAAAAGTTGATTTTAATTGCAATTACTTAACAAAATATTCTCCGAATTGTTTTAGTTTAAAAATCTTTACTTTTATTAAAATATAGGTATTAATTGTAATCACTATAAGTTCAACTAATACAAAAGTAGAATATTAATTAGTATAATAAATATAAACTGATAAATTTATGCTATTTTACACCGAATTCAAATTTTAGTGTCAATAGCCTTGAAAATAAAGACTTTTTTCACTTATGTGAAATCGTACACAAAAATGGTAAATATAAAATATATATAAAAAAGATTTTCTCATTCACAACTAAATTTAACTCTTAAAATATTAAAGGATTCTAAAACATGCAAAGGCAAATGTTAACTTGACTTCATATTCTATTTAAGTAATTGATGAAGACTTAATAAGAGAAATAAAAATATGTATATCTGTGGATATGAAGATAGATAGTTAAATGCCAAAATACTGAATGTTTTACAGCATCTGAAGGAAGAGAGATTTTTCTTTTTATTTATACGTTCTTCGGAAAAAAAATAAAGGAAACAGAATTAAGACAAGCCAACGAAAGGATCAAACAAATAGAAGCAATAGAACAGCAGCCATCGCTGACAAAGTTCATGAAAATTTCAAAGGAAACTCCATGAAGTTGCCAGGAGATTCCGTTGAGGATTTCTCAATATGCTACAGCATGTGTAGAGAGGAAAGTTTTTCTTTTCTTATTTTTCCTTTTTTTGTTTTGTTACCATTTTTTTTGATGCAGCGAAAGAGCTCTTCAAATATTCAAAAGTCATTCCATTACTAAAATGACTTGAAAATGTTTGCAACCGAGTGAAACAAGCGAGTTGCAAAAGGCTGAATTGAAATTCGTTGCTCGATTTTATTATACATATCTTGTTTGTGTAAGGGTTTGGTGTAAAAATTCAATGACATTTCCTTTGTAACAATTTCAATATATTTGTATGTATGCAGTTTTTGGCCCGATTTTGGCAGCCTGACAGTCTGGTTGTCTGCTGAGCCATTGAGTTCCCACTGACAGTTAAGATAGTTGCCCCCAAAAGCACAAAAGGCGCCAGTTCGACGCCCAAAAGGAATGCCAAGATACAACGAAAAATAAGAACAAAACGAGATGAAGCAAGTTTCTTCTTATAGGCCTTTGGGATGCACTTTTTTTTCAGTTTTTTAAGAAGTTTTTCTTGCAAAATATTAGAAATTTTCGTTATATCCTCTCTCCTTATCATTGTCCCTTTTATAAAATTTCGCCTCAACTCATTTCCTAATCAATTAAATATTCTGATTTCTATGGGTCTCCGATTGAGTTGCTTTTTCGCATTCAACAAAGCGAATTGAGCTCCTTGGCCTGATTTTGGTCCTGTAGATCCTTTTGTGATTGCGTAATTACGTCTAATGAATTCACTGAAATGAAATTGAAAGACCATTGGCCAAACTCAGTCTAAGGAAAATTTCTATCTCTGCTTTATTATTTTCTGGAATTTTTCCTTAGCATTTTCTTATTCGTGCTGTTTTTCATTCATTGGCTTGAATTGCAATTTAGGCTTTGTGTCTCAGTCGTTTTTCATCTTTTACTCAAGTTATGCAAATTTAAGGCGAAATTCCATTCGACTTTTCGTTCTTTTTCGTAGTTTTTTTTTTCCTTTTGTGGCCCCCCCGCACAAAAGCCAATTAGACATTGTTGGTCTATTGATTTTGCATTCAACGCTATAAAAGGCTTTAACTAAAGTCCTGCTTACCCTGCCTTTTGGGTACTTGAGTACCTTTTGCCAGCTGCTGTTACTGCAAGTGTTTTTAAGCACATTTTAGGTAATTGACATTTTGACATCAATTATCGCAATTTTAGGGTGTAAAATTTGTCCTCGACTCAATGTTTGTTGCTGTTGATTGTTTTGTTTGTTGCTCACTCCAGAAGTACCCATCACAAAAGAGTGAGGAGTGAGATAAACTTAAAGACACTCGAAATGAGAGCAATTCTATGGTTTATGCTCAAGTATTTGGAAATGTCAAGAAGGCTTTGAGACAAAAATGGAGACTTGTAGACTCAGTTTAGAAATAAAAAGTGGTTTAGTTTATCAAAAATGGTTTTGAAAAACTGCTAAGAGTCAATTTAAGCCTAAAATTTATATAAATAAGTTCGTAATGATGACCCTAGTCAATAGTATCTCTAAGTACGTTGTCGACCCCAAATGATTAGCTATTAGCTAACACATTTCACTTCTTCTTTTCGCTCATTTCGTTGCCACATTGCCACATTTCGAATTCTGACCCAAGAATCCCCAAATGTTGTTTGTACTTCCATATCAACAGTCACATAAAATGGCTCGTAACAATTTTCCTTTTACGC
The DNA here is from genome assembly GCF_018902025.1 of Drosophila willistoni. Taxonomy (NCBI): domain Eukaryota; kingdom Metazoa; phylum Arthropoda; class Insecta; order Diptera; family Drosophilidae; genus Drosophila; species Drosophila willistoni. The sequence goes on from NW_025814050.1 coordinate 10,084,982, forward strand.
ACATAAGAAACATTTTTAACTTGCATTCTAGGCTCACGATGGGCTGGTTTTTCTCACAGGAATCTCAACACTTATACAAATTGCCTACTAAACAATTCATCTCAATTTCTCTCAACGCCGCAACGAAAGAAAAATCAATTTCAATCTGTCCCCAAACCCCAACTCCCTCACAGAGTTCGTCTCTCTTTTGCCCGCTGTAATCAAATATAATTTTTAACTATTTACGAGAACATTGCCATACATTTCCCATATAAATTATTAACATTAATGCCTAGCACGAGGTCGCCAACTGCAAAAACAAAGCAAGTCTTCAAATTATAGAGAGAAGCGAACACTTCGGGATACCCTGTACTAGGCATAAAAACATAGATAAGTTTTCTAAGCAAATTTTACTAATATTTCTCGATCTAACAAATTCAAATTTTTGAGATCCTTAAAACTTTTTCCTTTTCACTAATATACCCATTCTTTCAATGTCATGTAGGGTATGTAGAGAGAAAAAAAAAACGAAATGCAAAAACTTACATAGTCGTCATAGTGGGCGTGGCTAGTTGGGCTTCAATGTTTATGTCGATGTGCCGGGCATATTGATGCCAATTTAGTCAGTGAAATAAATAATATGGGACCATAAATGGAAATGGAAATGCACAATGAAGGAGGCTCTACCTACTTTCTTTCCCCCCAAAATAATTGAGTGATCATAAATATGTGAACAATACACGAGAGCAGTAAAGCCAAAGACAAAGACATAGAGGGGGAGGAAACCTTTCTGGTCATACAAAAAGATTAGCTCTTGTCTAATGGTCTCTATGTGTTGGTGGTGGTTGTGGAAGGGGAATGGAGGTAAGTATATACATAGTTTTTCGACTTTTTTCCCATAAAAATTTGTGCTGGCCTAATGCAAGATATTAATGCTTGTTATTGTTGTTGCTGTTCATGGTGTTTTTGGGCTGTTGATTTTTATGTGGGTGGTGATTTTGATTGCCTTAGCCAAAAAAGACAATGTCAACACTTGAGCTTATGAATATTTAATACACCAATACAAGACAGACAAGAAAATTTTGTTGTCGATTTTATGCCATTGCGAATTGGGGGCAAGCAATAGAGATTTAATGAAATTCAAAGTGGAAAGGGTTTAACATTTGGGTATCAATTGTGTTTACAATTTGTGTGGATTTCGGATTTCTTTTTATCCATGGTTTCAACACTTTTTTTAACAAATGTTTCGTAACTTTCAATAATTTCTATTTCAGATGTAATAGACTATAGGGTTTCAATAATAATCTAACTATATCTAAATTAACAACTTAATGTTTGAAATGTTCGTTATGAGTTCCTATACATCCTAGTCACCTTTGTACCTTTGAATACAATTTCTTTAAATTATAAACTAAAACAAATTCACATTTTAATTCAGTAGCTCAATAAAGAATAAAACATTACAATTTTTGGGATTAAAAATAATTATGCAAAAATTCTAAATTAAATTAAAAAATGAGTCATTGTCGATGTTTATTTTCCCAGGCTCAAATCAAAACACATCTAGTTAATCACTTGCAACACATTCATCGAAAGGCTTCACAACTAATTTTAAAATAAATCAATAAATTTTGTTTTTCTTTTATTCACCATTTCGTTTCTCTGGGCGGTACATTAGAAAATTGTTGTATCTGCTTAATTACCTCACACGAATAAGAATAATAAAAAAAATTCAAAGAGCCGTCTGTCAAATACCCTATATGACATTTCGCCTCTTATTTCAGTTAAAGTCAATTTTAAAACTGTTCTGTCCTCTTTTTTCAATATGTGTACCTTAAGTGCAGGGTATTGAAAATTCTTGTGGTCAAAACTGAAAACAACAACAAAACCACCAACAAAAATTACCATTTTACATTGATTTTTGCCGTCCATTTAATGCAGTTTTCTTGTTGGCCGCCTGCATTTGAATCTTGTTGTCTATGGGAGTGAGAATTCTCCGAGACTGACCAAAATAAAAAGGTAGAAAACCCAAACGAAAAGTGACATGCAAATTCAGCAGACAGTCAAAGATCTCAAGGCAATTAGTCAAATTTGTATATGGGCAAATGACCTTTTTGCTTTTTCTTCTTCTTCATTATTAAATATGCACGAGTTTATATATTTTAATTTTATTTATTTGCCTTAACCGGTTTCGGTCGACCAACACAGAAGAAGAAAGCAAAAGAACCCGAAAACCCCAAAAACTCTGAAAATAAAAAGGAATGCGACCTTTCAACAACAACTCGTGCGTGTGTATCTAAATCTTAATTGTTTGAATTGTTGCTCTTTAGCTCATTCTCTCGTCATTCCCTGCTACCCCTTCTCCCTACATTATTAGATAGAGAGTGAAGGATAACTGCTTACAAATTGTTGAACATTTTCATTCCTCAGGTGATAAAAGGCAATATGTTGCCCATCTATCAAGGGGCTAGCAGTTGTTGGTTTTTTTTTGTTTCTTCTTTTTTTTTTGTTGTGTTTGTGTGCGGTCCCAAAAAGGAAAAAACACAAAAAGAAAAACTCCTTTTTGAAGTGTTTTGTGTGGCATGAACCTGCCATAATCATATCATGCTCAGGTAGACAAAAGAATAAAACACACACATACAGAAAGACAGAGATACATTTTCAATTGGTCATGGTTAAACATTTTTATAATTTCTGTCCCAATACTCGCGTGTGGTTTTATGCATATTAAGTGAAAGAATAAAAAAAAAATAATAACCCTATAATGAAAAGTTATGTGATAATTTCTGGCTACTCATCATCAGCGGCGTCATCCCATCTTATACCCTTCGAGAGAGTATTAAAAAGTTTATCAGCTAAACAGCTGTACAGTTCTAGTGCATATTATAAAGATATTAATAATTTATAGGGTTGATTCTGTGACAATATGTGATCACAAAAAGAACTTCTAGAGAGCATCAGTCAAACTATTACTAAACTTATATTCAACGGCCATAATAGGTGAAAAATATGCAATTTTCGACTATATCTTGGCTATTCTTCGACAAGGTTTTTCAATTATTTGTATACTTTTGAAAACCCAGAGTATACAACTATCGGCTTAATGGTAATTTGTTGAAGGTGTAAGCACACCTTTCTTTTTCTTCTCAAATATTTACCTTATACGGATAATTATTACAATGAGTTTGTGGGAATTTATGGAAATTTTTATTGCTTTTTTATTTTATTACTTTATTTAAAAGGAAAACCCCTATTTTGTTGCGGCTTAAAAATAAAAAATGATTTTTTATTATACTAATTCAATCAAGACATTGACGAAGGGACAACAGTTTTGTTAACAAAGTTGGAAGAGTTTTTAAAATATCAGAGCTTGAGATGCTGAAATTTTAAATTAAATTAAAAGGAAACCAAATTTTATATGCCAAAAGATTATAAAATTGGTGTTTCTAGATCTGATATGTACATTTACCATTACTTAGTAAGGATTTTTAGCTAAAAGTAGTTTTGAGTACCAAGTCAGATACTGAGTTTATGAGTTTTCTTATTTCATCAATACAATTTGTGAGCCAAAAAAAACAAACTAAAATGAAATCTACAAATTTACCGCACAATTAAATAAATAAATTAAAGTCAACTTAAAGTTTGCAATTTTCAAATAAAAAGAAGCTTATACACTTTTATAAATATTTTTGTAACGAAAGGATTAATCATTTATGAATAAAGACAAGTTAGTTTTGAGAATTGAATTGAGGTTGTACTTTGAGAGGGCTTTGTATGGGAACACTAGAAAGTTAGATGAATGTATTTAAATCAATATTTGAAAAATTTAGTGTTATAATAAATCCAATCAAAGAGTCTGAAAACTGAAATGAATTCAAGTGCGTTTAAGTCGAACTTACTAACTGACTCTTGGTCAATGTTTGCCTAATTCGAATACATAGTAAACAAAATAAAGTGAATAAAAGATATCTACTTATAAATAAGTATAAAACAATATACATTGAATGAACCTTTTGAAACCTTAAATCTTTTGTGAAAATCATAATATTTATTTGTAGTTGGATATACATATAATTGGCATTGCATAGTTAAGCAATAATCTATGGTATATTTAAAATAATCTTGGTAATGTCTTTAATTGTAAGTTAAATCTATTAAAATATTTTCTTCGCAATTGTTATGCTTCTTCTCCTCCTACGACTAAAATTATATAATCAAGTTGGTCAGCCAACCGAACTGTTTCAACTGATATGTACTGAATGTATAAAAAGCACAAATTGCCCACATATGACCCCATTCATAACAATTTTTATCCCGGCCATATACAACATGCATGTACATATATACAAATGTATATATTCAGCATATATGCCAAATGTTAATGGCAAAAACATCCCCCTGTCGATGTATTGACTAGGGGGCATCAACTTTTAAATGCAATTGCCACACATTTGTAAACTGACTGGTCTGTTTGAAATTGCAGCACTTGCTCTCTCGCTGTTCTTGATGATTGTTCTTGTTGCATTTGTAGCTCTATATCCTGACCATATGAACAATTATGTGTTTGCATTGCCGAGCCGAGCAGAGCATCAGGACCAAGACCGTATCATCAGCATCAACAGCCGTCGCTCGTTTCGTTCATTCGTTCATTTGGGCAAAAGTGCATTCGATCGAAAACTTTTCATTATGTTTTCGGTGTGGCGGGAGTGTGTCGGGTATAGGAATCCAACACAGGGGAGGCTATCTACGCTTCAGTTCATTTATTTGCAAAATGTGCCGTTGCATATGTATATGTACATGTGTGTATGTGTGTGTACTCTTTTTGTGTATGTGTAATTCAGTCAACTATTTAGCACTTGTACAGTGAGCGAAATGGCCTACGCACAGAGCCATGAAATTGAAATGCAATAGCCGAAGAGAGAACATGCTAAAAACAAAAAAGGAAAAAGAAACTGAAATAAAATCCCAAAAGAAAATATATCTATAGCGTTAACGAAGAGTCGATACTCTGCAAATGATTATGTCGATCAGTTAATATTTAACTTTAGTTTAAAGTTTAAGGCAGTAATGGATCTAGCTTGGTTTTTTTTAAAGGTAAAGTGGATACTTGGATATCGAAATTGGATCAGTTTCAGATCACAGAAACAATTACGAAAACCCCTGAATAAAATGTATTTGACATCCATTGAAATAGGTAAAGATTCTGATCGATCTAAAAGGATACATCAAGTCAGGATAGAGTATTCCCCATGCAAAAGCAACTTTACACCATTTATTGTAGTCTGCTATTAGGCGCGTCAATTGTAAGCCGCTTAAAAAACGATTTTTTCACCATTCAGCTTCGGTGTCTGTCAGAACGTTTTTTTTTTGGACAAAAAAGCAGACAACCAAATTTAAATGATAAGTATTATAATTATTTAAGCGTGTCGAGCCTCCATTATTGAAGGCATATGCAACGTTTTTAGTTTAAAATCAACTCGTAGTCAATTTTCATTACGATTAAGTTATTCGTGTGTATGCGTGTGTGTGGGTGTTTGAACATATATGAGTGGTAACAATGACGGTTTAATTATGACCAGAAATTCGCAGGTTTTAATTGCCCCATAAAGTGGGCTGACAATATGCTTTCTACTTTTTCCTTTTAAACTACTTTATATGTATAATTTGCATTATTATTATTTTTTTTTATTGCTCCAATTGAATTTTGGTAAGCGTTTTTGGCCTTCACAATTATTGCCGTACTTGGGCCCGAGGCAACATCGATGTGATTTGAATGTGTGCGTGATTTTGATTGTGAAATATCGTGGGAATTATAAATATTGGTTCCAGCATAACGTTAACGAATGGGTTGTTTTGCAGATAACTGCATTGAAGTGATGAGCAATTTATGTAGTATTAAATAATGAAAATCAAAAATATTATAATTAAATTGTTTTAATGTTTTGTTGTTAGTGCATATTTGACAAATAAAAACCTAATATCGTAAATGGAAATCACAAAGAAAAGAGAAGCTTCTCTTCTCAAGACTGGTATCATATTATTTATTTAAAGTAATGGCTGAAAAAGTAAGCCGGAAAAGAAGACATTAAAATATTAAACGCAATTGAGAAATGCAAAACGAATGATTTAAATAAAAGAGTAATTGGAATAGGAATTGAGCCACTTAAATAAATTTAGAGAAATAAAAAGATTTAATCACTTAACTTTAACATAAAAATTTGTTTCTGTGAAAATTAAAAATGTTAAAGGTAAGAAATTTATACTAACTTTATTTTACTTAGAAGATATTAGATCTTAGATATTTTATACCTTTGCAGTCAAGGCATAAAATAATTTTAGCTCAGAAAGAAAAGTTTAGCAACAGTATTACGAATCAATATAATACATTTTCTTTAAAACTTTGTTTCCTATGATTAGAAAACTGTATCATCTCTTGAAGCGCATTTTTACCCAGCATAATTATGCTGAGGTAAATAATTATTTACCATACATATTTATGCGCAGATAAAGAACACTTCACTTCGGAATGCTCTACTAAACTAATGACATGTGGAGGTTTGGCAAAATGTCTTGTTTCAGTAGTTTATTTTTTTATCATATTTACCTGAATTTTTAAAAGAAAGTTAATTTCAACTACCTTATAAATATTATACAACAATATGTTCAATCTTGAAATCAGGAGTAATGATTCTACACACTTTTTCATACAATTATAAAGGGTACTTCTGCATAAAAAAGAAGACCCCAAAACATTCAAGCTCAATTTGAAAGAAAATACTCAGCAAGAAATAAAAAGATGCTAAATACAAGTAAAGATGAATAAATTAATTAAGACTGAGTTAAAAAATTTGATGGAAAAAACCGAAGTTTATGTAATAATACTACTTTAATTTAATTACTGCTACTTTAAAATCAAGTTTTGTCTTTTTTTTATTCCCAACTAAATGGTGACCTGTTCTGTTCTCATTCTTCTTAACAGTATTTCCTAAAGTACCATAAATATTTTCCCAGCTGCAACTGTGAAATTGAAAGTGGTATTGTGGTATTAAGAATTTCCAAAACCAAAACATTCATAATACATTAAAATATTCACAAATCGCTCACAATCTTCAAAAAAATTGTTCAATCTTATGTATATTTGGGGCGAGTTGGTGTTAATAGGCTTAAACCTGAGCCGAATGAATGCCAAAAATCTGTAAAGATATTGATTTTAATATGATCAGAAAAGAAAGCGCGTTGACAAAATGTATTTCCTCCGATAAAGAAAAAAAAAAGCTGGACCCCCAACAAAGATAAAATCATAAGCGCATTAAAAGCGACTCAAAAAAATTTATTAGTCAAACACTTTTCGTTGTTAGCAACAAAGAAACGGGGAAATCTGTGTTGAGATTTTCCGATGTAAACGCTCAAATCAAAATGTTGCTGGCAACATTAAGGGGAAAACCCTTGGCTGGTTTCCATTTGTCTGCAACATTTAGGGGAACATTTTCCACCACACAATGCAAACATGTTTGAGTGGGAATTCAATCAAACTTGTTATTAATATCCCCAGGTTGCAGCCACATTCTAAACAGAATCGTGTGGCAAGTTGGCTTTCGTAGTGGGTTCCAATTGGACCGAACCAGAAACATCGTTTCCAATTGGATAGAATAGTCGTCTTATTCATGGCCTGGCGCTCACTTCAAACGTCAGAGTCTATTTCAAAAATTGTTCTCTATTTTCTTTGAATTTTTGGTTTTTTAGGAAAATTGAATCATTCGAATGGAAAGACAGATAGACAGGTTAAGAGGGGGAGGAGGAGTAGATGAAGATGACTTTCGACCTGACTTTTCTGACTGACTGATGACGCGTCAAAAAAGGCGCAAAAATAAAAAAGAATTTTGATGTTAATTAGCCGCATTTGTTTGTTCTTCTCCCGCTTTCTTTAATTAGTTATTCATATTGTATTTTTACTCAGGCAAAGCAACAAATTTTTTGTTGTTTTATTCCTTATTTTTTTGTTGTTGTATTCTATCTCGAATTCCCAACTAAATGCTGACCTGTTCTGTTCCTTCTTAGCAGTATTTCTTATGCCACGTTTGGGTTTGGTCTTCGCCATGGTTTTGGCCTTCATTGTTCAGAATTATCATTTTGCGACCCACGTTCTTCTTTTGGCTCCTCCTTACCCACTCTCAGTCTGCATTCCCATCTTGTCGTGGCGCCATTTATTTGGCGGCGCTGCTCAAGTCAAGTCAAGAGAAGCAGAAATAAAAAATAAAAAAAAAATTGGGTTATGCTTCGTTCGGGAAAAGTGAAATTAGCATAAAGTTTTTTCTTACTTTTTGTTTTTGCTCAGTATTTTTCCTTTTTTTCTTTTCTCTGCTTTTGGGTTAACTTCTTGCAACATCGTTTGCTGTCTTTTTGCATTTTGTTTGTAATTTTTTGTTTTTTCTTGTTTTGGGGGTATCTTATTGTTTTTGTTATTGCTGCTCATACTTTGTGCCCAGGACTTGAGCCTGGGCAATCAACTTTATGGTACAAAACTGTTTAAGACATTAGTCTTTTTTAATTTTTTGATGCCACATTGTCTAATTTCGTATTTCACTTGTGTAGAAGATGATGATGAAAATTGGGGAGCAAATTTATGCATGTTGCTGATGGATGAAAGGACCGAGTTGAGGAAGGTCAGGGTGAAAGTGTGAAAATTCTAGTGAAATGGGTTGCTAATTATTCTTGTTGTTCGTTTTTTTTTTTTTTTGCAAAGTTAATCATATTACTGTTGCATGTAATTGAAACAAGTGTTATGTGTTTAAGTTGTAACTTACCTACGATAAAACATAAATAAAGGCTTTGCATCGTTTAGGAGTTAAAGGAAAATTTTAAAGAAAATGAAAAAGGTTATAAATATTTTCTTCAGTTGTCTTCAATTTTAAATCAAAAATAGCAGCTTTTTAAAGAGGAGTAATAAGATAAAGAAAAACGGTTTCTCAGACTTAGACTTATGGATTGGCCTATATTTACCCAAATCGGCTTTAGCGAAGTTCGTATAGCCTATTTTTCAAGAGATCGAAGATTTTTGGCCAATTGTGTTGGACATTTAATCAATTCCGACTTTTAGTTAAACCAAAGTTGAAATATATTTCAGACGCTATAAATACATTTTAGCATTTACATTTTATTTATGATAGTTATTTACAGCTTTGAAATGGAAAGATGGGACTATTCCTTTAGAAATGAAAAAAATGTATAAACAAATTTGAACAAAATTAATTATATAAATAATTAAAGATTATACATAAATGATTCTGTGGCATACAAAATGCTTTAAAAATGTTTTTCAGATTTTTTGATCTTCTGAACAATGATGTAGAAAATGTTAGAAGGTTCGATGGAGTAGATTTAAGTCGAAATGGGATCTATTTTAAATATTTTTAAGCTAAAATATGAAGCTTGATGACAAGTTACGGGACTATTCTTGATTGCCATGTTAGAGAGGAACCTAACATAAGAAGGAAGATTTTTTTCATGCATTTACTTACTCATTCCCTTCTTAAGTATGCCTTTTAAACATCTTTACTTTCCTAGAATACCTTCATTATGATGCAAAATAAGACCTTTCTTAATTTTTCCATTGACATTCTTAAAAATTTGATCAAATAAATATTAAAGTGTTGCTGATGGTTGATTAAAAAAAAAATTACTCAATAAAAATGCTTAAAATTGACGTAAAGCAAATAAAAAACTAGCTACCTAAAAAAAATAATTAATCAATAAAAAATCGTGATTTCGAGATGATTGTAAATAAAACTGTCTTCTAAAATGATATCAGAAATATAAAAACCAATTTATATTAATTGTTGAAAAAACATGTTGATCACATTAATAAAAAATGAGACTGAGAGATATTAAAATAATTATGATCATGAAAATATTGATATTGATTTATAAAGGTAAATATGCTTATTTATAACCTGAGCCACTTAATTAGTTCAATTTGAATACAGAACGTGTTTGCACGATAGATATTAATATTATTAATGCTAATTAACTTTAATTTATTTAGTAATTATAATTCAATTTTTGTCTTAATGCAATGCAAAAAAGCGTTGTGCACTATCAGGGCAGACAAAAGAGTCAACAACGAGTAACATATTTTATAGAGTTTGGCATGTAAAATGAAAATTCAATGGGAATTGTTAATGGCACACACACACACACACGGATGAACAGACACGGATACACACACAAGATGAAAATTATTGCATGTAATTTATTAAAATCATGTATGGTACAATTTGTTTCATGAAGCATGTAAAATGGATTTAACGCTCAATCCCAATGATAAGGCCTGACCAGAGACTGAAAGATACAGATACAGGCACACACACTCACTGGATTGAGTGAATATGGACAAGGATCGACTTTAACATTGACTACAGCAAGTGAGGCAGACAGATAGATTGAAAGAGAGAGAGAGAGAGAGAGAGAGAGAGAGAGAAAGAGAAAGGACACATATGTACAACTATGTGGCAGCATATTGAGAGACTAATTAAATGTGCCAACTGTAGCAAGGAGCAAGAATAAAGGAAGGACTTGTAGCAACAAACAAGATACAAACACGCAAACAACTGTGGCAACAAGCTGAAAGTTGAAAAGGAAATTGAAATAAACATGACTGGCATTATTTTCAATACTTATATATGCGTCGCAATACTCTCAAATATCAATAGGGTATATAATTATGTATGTATATGGCTAATTGATCTTATTTGCAACAGTTTTGTGCATTTCACTCACGTTGCATTTCAATTAATGTCATCAGGAATCTATCAATTTTTAATTGAACATAAACACACACACAACAACAAAACAACAAACAAAACCAACACAATTTCAATGTAATGTCCAAATGGTTAAATTATTAATTTATAGAATATCTTCACTTTACTTTTTTTTTGTTGGCCCTATTCTTCCCACAATTTCATTCCCTCAAGTGGTAAGTTTTGAACTCTTGGTCAACTTTTTTGACTTCCACTTGAAGTTGTCGTCGTCGTCGTCGTCGTCGCTGTTGTTGGCTGTCCAGAGCCAATTGCCAAGTTAAATTCTAAACAAATTTAATTGAAAAACTTTTTTGTCGCTCTACTAGTGTATTCCACAGATGCCAATGGTCAGATTTCAGCCATCCTCTTTGAAGGGAGAGAATAGGGAGAGGGAGTTGGCCCACTAAGGGATACAAGTGCATATGCAATTGTTGCCAAGTTCCACTTGCAGTTGCAGTTGCAGTTAAAGTTAAAGTTGAAGTTTCCCCCTCATTTTTAATTTTCCCTTCTTTTCTTTGGTTTGGTTTTTTTTTTTTTGCATCTTCTTTTTGGGATTGTTTGTGCGCGATTCACTTGAGGCCCCGTTTAGCATTTAGTTTTGGTTTCCTCTGTTGGGTTTGCAAGGCAAAAATTTGTATTATATATTTGTTGTTGCATTTTCTTATTTAATTATTTGCTCGAGTCGGCAAAAAGTTTTTCTGTTGTTAGAGTCTGAAATTGAAATTATAACTTTTAGCTACTTTTCATTTTGGGTCCTTAGATGGGTCTGTTTGGTTTAGAGGGGAAAAGTGAGGTAGAGAATGTTTGATATTAATTGATCTTGAAATTACATATACCAAATGAAATGTTTTAATATGTTTTTTAATTTAACTTCTTTTAAATAACTTTACATATACAATTATTTTTTCTCTAATCTTTATGAATTGAATGTAAATCTTAATAATCTTCCTAAACTTAGAATTATAGGAATAACGAAATAGGCTGAGTTGTTCGAACTGATATTTTGCATGATTTATAAAAATTATTATAAATTTTGAATGCCCCAATTCTAAAATATTTTGATGTTTAATATATGTATTCCAACATCTATAATTATTGAAAGTTACAGCTTTTCGAAGAAGATTTTTCCAAATGAAACAGGTTCTTAAGAGCCATCAAAATGCCACCAGAGTGCTTTTTCAATAACCCTTCTCCTTCCATACTGATAAAGCGGCGCCTGATTCAACTTCGATGATCGCTCAACTCACTCATTATAAGGCACTAAATAAGAATGCTTAATTACATAACAAGTTCGGGGCAAGTTGTCGTCGACACCAAAATGCATATAAAATTTGTCTTGCCGCCACCTTTTCCGTAGTTTTCTTCTCTTTTTATTGAGCACTTAAAATCTAGGAAGTGTGAGAGTCTGGTGGCGGACTAAAGTGTTTTGTCGGTCACTCATCGCATGCTGAGGTTGTTGTTGTTGTTGTTGTGGTTACTGTTGTTGTTGTTGTTGTTGGCCATCCGTCTGGGTCATTTGGCTTGTACTACTCAAAGAGCCATAAAAAACGCAAAGCGGCTGCTGTCATTTTTTTCTTTCTTTCCTTTTTTTCACTCTTCTTCTACTTTGTTTTTCCACACGCGTCACGCGATTTTCATTCGCGTGTCTTTTGCACATTTCAGACACGTCATGGAATGCTTCCCGTTTTTTCTGAATTCCCGCTTACTGCCTGTTTGTTCTGGCATCCAATTACCAAGAAGAAGTTTCACTTTCACTTCTTTTTGTCGCCCAGTTTCGCGGTTGTGTCTGTGTATTTGTAAGAGTGTGTGTGTGCCGGGTGAGTGGGGCAATTAGGCAACAAATCCGATTGAGGTTTAACAATAGACCGTAAGCTAACATACCAAAGTTTTATGCACTCATGACATTATGTACATACTTACTTGGACAATCAAAATTACAAACAGAAGAATAGAACTCTTATTTAACGCTTGGCCAGGTAATAAAAATTTAACAATGAAATGGATGTTTTTTTTTTATATATGTATATGAAAGTATATATTTTGTTGCGAACATCAAATTATAAGGACTATTTTAATGTTTAGATGACATTTTCTGCATTTGTTTATATTTGAAAAGAGAAAAAATGTTAGTATTTATTCAGGATAAAGCTTTTTCGTATTTATCTTCAACCTGACATTCCCCAAAGTCTTTAACGAAATAGAGAAATAACTTATAAGGTGAAAGTCTCAACAATGCTAGTATAATTTGGACTAAGGAGCACAGATTTTATTTACCAAGTTGTTTATTATAATGCAAATTATGCTATTAACTTTTAATCGATTGTTTAAATAAATTGGATTGCGGGATTGGTTAAATGCGGTAATGTGTTATAAAATTTTATTTTTGATATTTTTATGTATATGTAACAACAGATTTTAAATAAAGAATTTAAACTAATCATTGCTATTATTGTTTTTTAATTATACCCTTGCAGAGGGTAAATTGGTCAGATGTTTGCAACGCACAGAAGGAGACGTTTCCGACCCCATAAAATATATATATTCTTGATCAGAACGAGAAGCTGAGTTGATATAGCCATGTCCGTCTGTCCGTCTGTCCGTCCGTCTGTGCGAATGCGTTTTACTCAGCCGTCTTAAGAGCTATCGGGTTGAAAATTTTTTTTTCGGGGTTTTTTATTACCCGGGAAAAATAAAGTATGAAAACCATCAGGATCGGACCACTATATCATATAGATCACGAAGAACTAGAAGAAACATTTTCATAAAAATCGGAGTATGCTATGAAATTTACATATGTGATTGTAAAATAATTGTAAAATAGAGAGTAAAATTGTTTTGTTTGTATATTGATGAATTGAGTTGCAGAAAACAAATTTTGAACATGTAAAATTATTATTACCAAGGACTGCAAGGGTATATAAACTTCGGCATAGCCGATGTTAGCTTCTTTGATATTAGTATTTATTTTTTTTGTTTGAAAAGATCGCAAAATACACATTGAACTCTAAGTTCTTTTGTTTACTCTCACATTGCTGCACACAGTCACACATTAAATTCTGCTTTGAACATAAATATACATATATATTTATGCAAAATGATTTTAATCAAAGTATTATGGTATTAAAAAATCAGAACAGCAAAGTTATTTTAATTTGAATTTTTATGTTTTGTGAGGCGACATATTAATCTATGGAGAAAATCATCAAAGTTTACCTTTTTTTTTTATCTATCGAATTATTAATGGAGCTGAACTGATTTTATGAACTTTTAAATATTAACACATATAATCTGAGTATAAAAAAGTTCGCCCACTAAAAGCTAAAATCCCGGCTTTAAAACAATTTTCATAAACAAAAAGCTGCAACATAAAGAGAACGAAAAACGAAAACACGAAACCATAAAACAAAATGTTCATACAAACACAGAAAACAGAAAAAAGCAAAACAAAATATTCACGCCACTTTGATAAACATTTTCGGGCAATAAATAGTTGCCTTTTACAACTTTATTATGGACCACACAAAACAGAAAGTCAAAGCACTGGCTTCATTCTCTCTCTCTCTCTCTTCACCCGTTGCCCACCAAAAAATAAAAATCAGGCACCGCGGCGTATGCGCAATATTCAACTTTTATTACTTTACTTTGGTTATTTGTATACCCTGTAAAAAAAGAAGTGGATCCAAAAGGGTTAATTGAACATGTCAATCTTAAAATTCAAATTAAGATTACAAAAAGTTAAAGGTTTTCAATCAGAAGCATCAAATTTGAATCAAACTGTTTGTATTGACGTAGCCCTCTATAACATCTAAAAGAACTTCGATGTATTCAGTAAACTCAAAATGAAAACATCTGCCCCTAATATATTACAAGGTATCTTTGAGTCGGCTTAAGAACCGACTCGTAATATTTATGTGGAATTCTCTTCTGGTACTTTCACTGGAATTATTTTCTACCTTTAGAAATGATTTGTATATATAAATATATACATACATATATACATTAATATCTGTCGCAACAAACTTTATTGTTATAGCGTTCGCTTTCGCCCTCTATTTTGTTTCCTTCGTTTCTCTATTACCTGTATTATCATTCGTAATTCGTATTATGGTAACGGTTTGCCCCAATTAAAATGGGGCAATTAAAAATTTTGCAGTCACGTGTTCATAATGTCGCGACTGGGACACACCTGACCTGACAATTTAGAGCCAACTTTGTCGTTCTTTTTGACTGTTCAAGTCTAATTGCTTTAGTCTCCATTGGTCTAGGCAAAACGAAATGTCTTTTATTTAATGTTTCGTTTGGTCTGTCTCTTATTTGCCTTGTTATTCTTGTTCGATAGTTCTTAGCATTTATTTTGCTGACCTGCATTCACAATTGAAATTGTTGTCTCTATTCAGTTATTAAATTGGTTCTGACTTAAATGTTGTCATGGCTAGTCATTAAATAGTCAATTGTGGGAGTGTTCGTGCTTGTAAAGAATGTAGTCGGAAACTATGAGAAGCAATAAAAGAAAATATTTAGAGTTGTACTGAGATACTTTAAATTTATTATGTTCGCTTCATAATTTTAAGTGGTGCCTAGCAAAACCAACAAAGCGAATTAATTTGAAACTATATTCAAGTTGCATTATTTTGTCTTTTTGTCATTAGAAGTTCAAGACCACTGAAAATGAATTGAATTCGCAAAGCGAAACCGATGACAAAGATAACTATTCTATAACAATGCTTTTACATCTTAAAAAGCTAATAAAACTTGTTAAATTATGATTGAGTGGGCTTAGATGCTCAAGCTAGACAGTTGTAAATTATTTAAGAAATTAATTGAACTCCCAATTTTAAGGCTCAGAGGGTGACACAATTTTAAATGATTTATTCAAGTCTAATTAGCTATCTCAAGATGACATTTTGTTGGATTTGTGGTTATAACGCGATACCTTGGCAAAAATACACTTCGCACTTACTATGTGAAAAAAAATTCGACTCATGTTGAGATCGATGTTTTCATATTATATCACCAAAAACTGCTTTCGTTTCTTTGGTGCCATCGTTAACACATTTAAGCTGACCAATATCAAGATGAAAAGGTTGTAATTTTCATTTGCGAAATCAATTATAATTGATGGTTACCACCATTGACCTGAAGCTTGCGTCCAAAAGATTTAAGCCAGCTTTTTACATATATATGTATACGTATCAGTCGATTATAATCGATAATTTCCTATATTCCCTTTAAGAAAATTTCACTTATTTGAGATTGAGGGCCCTGTGACATTACTGTAATCAATATATTATATATTTCCATCTAAAAACTACTGGAAAGTCCTATTCACTATTGTTCTAAGAATCCACTATTATTTGTATGTCGGGACGGCAAGATTTTCGCTTGTTTCACTCATGTTTTTTTAATTTATAATATTCACTTTAGACTTTTTAGTTTCACTTGTACTATTTGCTGTGTGGCTAGTTCCCGGGGAGCTTGTTGACTAAGCTCTCTAGCCCGAAGCCCCCCTTTATATAGGACCTGACCTGAAGACAGCTCTCAACATTAGTTGCTAAGGTTGCTTAGATGCTCAACCAGGGCTACAACTGACACACCTGTGAATTTATTGGAACTAACTAGTAGGCTTTGACTTATTAGTCACTTCGACATGTATATTTTTTTATTGGACATCGGCTTTTTCTCCTAAATTTCCTTCAAAGAGCCATATCACTTGAGAAACTAAATTCGAATAATGTGGTTAAAATTTAATATCCTCTACCATGAAATTCTTAAACAAAGTGGCTTTTAGCTAGTTTTTTTCAATTTATTCTCTTTAATGCAATGTAAACAGTTTTCGCAAATCCTTTTTTTTGTTTTTGTTCCATTTTCTGCTTGTGCTAGTTTGACTTTGTCTCATCTGCCCTTTTGCTGTTTGCTTCACACCTACTTCAGGCATTAATTGCACCACATACACACAAATGTGCTCAATGCATGAGTCAGGCACAAGGACATCCAACAAAATGAAGTGCTTGAAACGACGATGGGAATGGAGACTCTAAGAGACGATGCCTGGGCATGGATGACAAACAGAACTTGTCTTAGAGGTGCTTGAAAAGAATTCCGATACATGAGAAGACGAAAGTCAAAATTGCAAAAACAACACAAAAAAAAAAAAAAATGAACAAAAACTGCAAGAAAAAAGAAAAAACAAGTATATACGTACAAGAAAACTTGTTGTAAATAGCAAACGAATGGTAGTGAAATGCGGCAAAGGAGGTAAAGAGACGTTGGAGGCGTGCCGGAGCACAGCTGCAGTTTACAGTGTTGCGTATACACAAAAGTAAAAGTAGTTTTCAAGTGTTGCACACTTCCTTACAATGCGACAAAGTGTAAAAAGGACAGCAACAACAACAACAACAACAACAACAACATCAGCAGCAGCAACAGCAAAAATTCTGCTGCCAGAAAACAAAAAGTTGCAAGTCGGAGACAAAGTGGGGCACAGACTCAATAAAAAAAACGAAATGGCGCCACCAACGAGAGGCAGGCATATATAGATAAATTGTCAGACAGTGGGGAGACGCAAAGGGGAGACCAATGTATATTTCTCTTTCTATCTTTTCGGAAACTGATGCCTCTCATATATAGGTAGAGTAGGTATAGGATATGCATTTATACCTACTTATATATTTATGTGTGTGTTTGCATGCACATTCTACTTTTATACGACAATGTCTGTGTGAGTATGTGTGCGTGTGTATATATGTATACACATCAGAGCATATATATTCACATACAGTCGGAAGAAATTCAAGTCACAAGTGGAAATTAAAATAAAGCAATGAAAAAATGCCAAGTTTTTGCAACATAACTACAAATCTTTTCACAAAATTACAGTGTACATCAAATGCAAAGAATTTTGTCCAATATATGGGAACAAAGAAAGCTCTGTTTATTGATTTAATTTAAATCAAAATTCATTGTAAATGTTAATATTTATAACATAGTATAAAATCGAATTGACAAAGATGTTGGCCATCAAGAAAATCTGTTACTTATATAAATTATTGCTTGAAGAAATTTGTATAATCCTAAATGTCTTTCCATTTTTAAATAAATAAATAATTACACTATTTACTGCATACTTTAGGGGTCATGGTCTCAATACCCGCAATCTGTTTAAGGATATATGCATATTTTTGAGGTATATTAATAAAACAATTTTAATAAATTCTAGAAATGGTTTCAAATTCCTTTAAAGCCGAAGGATTTTGGGTTTAATTTTTGTTTGCTTTGTTAAAGCGTTTACTCATCGGGAGTTCTCACTGTAATATCATATATGTATGGATTTTAGTTAAGGACATAACTTGGTCGTCAACATCTTGCATTGCAATGCTGTGTTCCATGCAAGGTTGCTTCGTTGGCAGCCGCAGCAGCAACAACAGCATCAGCCACTTGCAGCCGACAAATGTCATGCTTACACACATACCAGAACACACTCACACATACGCATACCAAAACACACACACACTCTCATACGAATACGCATACACACACATATGTAGTCAGAACTAGCAGCTCTTGCAACTTGATCCCTGAATTTTTATATAAATCTTTCAATGGTTTGCTGCATAGTGCAAGCTTGAAATCGTAAATATATATCTACTATATGTATATAGTATATCTATGACACACACTCACACAATGAAAGCAGCTTTTGTCTCTTTCCATAAAAGGCAGCTGGGACAACTTAAGGGCATTTTATAGTTGAATAGCTGTCGATTCATCTCCATTTCCATATCGCAGAGATCTCAACTTTCTTCTTCTCTGATTCTCTTATATAAAATGAGTGTATGTGTATATTTTGTCTGTTGATTGAAAAAAAGAAATATTAAGAAGTTGAAGCTCAGTGCTAAGCTCTAGCAATTGAAGGAGACAACAGCAAAAAATTTAAACTTTCTTTTCTTTGCATTCATATTAACCTTTAAGTTGCTTACCAATTTCAAGCAACTGCAATCCTTTGACTTTTATGGTACACATAGATTGTCATCTAATTAAAGGACCACGACCATATGGAGTACAACACCAAAGAAAAAAAAAATAACGCAAAAAGAACTTAACAAAAATTGGCACCGCAACGATGTCTGCATTGCAACGGCTTCGTTTTGGTCCTGTTCCCTTTTTGGACTGGGCCCTGCTTCCTGCTCTGCTCTGGTCTGGTTTTACTCTGTTATGCTTACCAATTTTTAATTAAATTGCTTTCACCAGGACTTGCAAAATTTTTGTGCACACCGTGGACTTTGTGGTAAATTTACTATGTAATTTCCGTACAGCAGAGGCGTTCATTCTGCCCCGTGTCCCATAGCACAAACAGACTTGAATTTTAATGGAAGATGCAGCCAAATAGTGTGCGAGTTTGTATATATGTGTGTGTGTGTTACCATTAAGTCATAACTCAAGAAGCAAAGAGAGAGAGAGAGAGAGAGAAGCGCCTGCAGGTATGCAATGTTACTTTTTGACCGTCTTAAAAAATAATAAACCAACGACAAAAAATATATATATTAAATCGAAGGAAAATGCTTTCAACAAGTTACAAATTTTATGGTTACGTGCTGGGTTTTCTATTCTGTTTTTCATTTTTTTTTTGGTCCTCCTCGAGCAAAAGTCCAGCCCACATTGTTATGTTTGTCGCGTAGATCTGATCAATGACCTACGTGCTTTTGCTTCAACTTTTCCCCACCTCATCCTCTTCCGTCCCATATGATGTGGGTTTTTTTTTTGCTTTCTGTTTGGTTGGTAGTTATTGAGTTCTTCTTTTTCAATGCACCCAGCGGAAATTGTGGCAAATTGATTGAACTAAATGGCAAATATCAGGCACCAAATTGCCTGTGACAATGGAGAATGTGAAAATGGAAACTGAGCTAGAGTATTGGGAAGGAGGAAATGAAGTAGGGGGGGCTTGTTATGGCTTGTTGTACTGTCTGTCTGGTCGACTCTCTCACGGTGTCTTACCATATGTTTGTATGTATGTATGTCTGTTATGCTAACAAGTGTAACTCATACACTTGGAGCTAGACATGTTTTATATGTCAGTCTCAAGTGCCGCAGCCCAGACGAGGACAACGATGACGAAAAACTCAAGAGTTGCCACCTTTTGTCAGCTAAAACCCAACTAAATCTAACTATATATACAAATATATATACGTATAATTCCCTCAAGTTCAAAAGGCTTAAAATTTAAACCATATTTAAACGCCTTTTTGCCATCTGCCTTTGACATTTATTGCTCTTGCCATTTCCATTTGAAAGAGTTCAAGTGAAAAAAATAAAAAAGAAGGCGTAAATATTGTGAAAAAAATAAAGAGAAAGCTAGTCAAAAGGGAAAAAGTGCAAGAACGAAGATTGATTTGACTTGTGTTTGGGACTTTTGTCCACTTTGAATATGCAGTTTTTTTTTCTCCAAGCTTATTCCAAACAATTTCTTGTCCTCTTTCCTTCAGTTTTGCTGAAGCAATTAATCAATGTACTTACTTTTCGTTTTCTGAGAGGTAGATTGATTAATCATTGATTTTAGTGCCAAATGCAATTAGTGGTTAATAAATTAGTTGAGCAAAAAGCGTTTTTATTTCCACTTGCTAAGTAGTATGGTAATTGAAAATGGAATTCATGGAATTTTTTAATAGACGAAGATGGAATGCCCTTAAGGGTAATGGGCTTAGGAAATTCCTATGACTTGCAAAAAAAATGTATAGAAAAGAAAATAATTGCAGGGCAGAAAAGGTAATTAAATTCACAGTCAAGTTTTTTTTTATTGTTAAATGGCTTAAGTTCGCTTTAGTTATTAATCTGATTACTAAATATTATAATGTTTAAGTTAGTTAAGGCGGTAGTATTGGATTTGTGGCGACGTTAGTGTGATTTAGTATTAATTATCTTTTCACCTTTTTAATAATATATGTTTATTCATCATAAATTAAGTCTATGCAGAAATTAAGATTTAATTTATGAAATAAAAAATCTGTTTGAAGATAAACAGTTTCGCTGGACCATCCTCATTCTAAGCATTAAATTAAATAAGTTAATAACTTTGTATTTAACTTATTGAGATATCATTAAAGACTATGAATCTAATGGAATAATTAATTTTGAAAAAGTAAGTATATAACTCTTTCAAAAATTTCCACTGCACATCTCAATCAATTAGCCAAATTGTTGACCCAAATCAACTTCATCAATTTAACATCTCATTCAATAATAATTTCAAATACCATCTTGAGGGTCAGAGTGTAAGACCCAGCAAGAGTTTGACTTGAAGTTAAGCAATAATTCAGTTGATTTGCTTTTCCTGGTCAGTTGATTGTGACTTTCTCTTGTATTCACCTCTTTGTCACTTCTTCCTCACCCTCAGCCCACTTCACATCCTTCTTTCTCTCTCTCTCTCTCTATTTCAGTCTCTCTTTCTTTCGTTTTCTCTTTGGTTGTCAAGTGTTGGCTTTCTGTTTCTTGTACAATTTTCGGCTTTCCTTTTGCGCCTGCTGCCTTTCAAGTGGATTTATTGTTTCGAGTGGCAAATACAAATATCCCCTCTATAGGTGGCACCCCCTACCCGACCGAATCCAAATCCAAACCAATACGACCCAACCCAACCCCCACCCGCATACCCCACATCAATTTTACCCTGACTGACTGTCAGGCACAATATTCTTCTTGTTAACAATAGTCGTCAATGTTGGCCAGGCCCAGGACCCGGCACACACTTCATCACTTCAATATTTGTTATTGTTGTTTGGTGGCCTGTTAATGTTGTGCTGACATGGCCATATGCCAAGTATGCATCGGCCAACAAAAAACAAAAAACAACAACAAAAAAACAAAAAGCACGAAACGATGAAGAAAACTCGAATTTTGCCCTATATCAAGAGCGAACAGTTTGTGGCACACCAGGAGACACAATATGTGGCAAATGCTTTTGTCTTTAAGTTGATCGGCTGCTGTTTGGTTTTTTTTTCTTCCCCTCCCTTATTCTGTTGTTTCCTCGATTTGTCTCAAGCCTTAGACCATACAATAAACTCGCATGTGACAATGTAAGAGTTCTGTTTGCGGTTTACTAAGAGATGATTGTATTGGCCTTAAAGCTTGCTCTAGATTTTTATTCATTGATGTGTTGATATAGCAGTTATCCCAAGACAAAATATGTTTGCTGTTATTCTACATTTCTGTATTAAATTTTAATCTATAATATTATTTATAATATCTTTTATACATACATTCTAAAACAATATCAATAAAATTAAATTTGTAGTTCTTTGGCCTAGTTAGTAAGAAGCCATGGATTAGCTTTAGATCGCTTATGAGTGAGTGAGAAAAAAATAAACACCTCAATATTATGTTCTGACTTATTTACTTGTTAAGTTGTTCACTAAGTGTAGTTTAGTTTTTCACTGACTTACCTCCTTTACTTTCAAAAAGTATGTATCTGCTACTTGGGGTTTTTTAATGCATGTCTTGCATAATTTAAATTTTTAAATTTCAATCATCATCCAGGTAAAGAAGCTGAGTAACAAATCGTTCTGTCTATTTCAAAATATTTTTTGAAAATTCGTTATATCTCTTTAGCCCATTTTCGTTTCCATAAGCCAAAAACAATGTCCTGTTATAATCGTATTCTTCACAAATTCAAAATGATCTAGTTTGCGTCTAATCGATTTTAGATTATTTCTTATCGATTGTCTGTAGTGTTTTTGTCATCGCTAGCACAAAAAGCACATCACTAAGCAAAAAAATAAATCTAGAAGGCCTTGACTCTAATTTCACTCCCCATTTTGTTGATGTACCTGCTCTCTCACTAGATCCAAATCAGTTTCTTCCTCAACCCCATACCTTTCGGACTGTTACGAGTAAAAAAAGTACATTTTTCGGCTAAACACTTTTACACTCCTTTTTCTTTTAAACACAAGCAAAGTAAGTGGTGATAACAAAATTCAAACAAAAAAAGTTTTATACAGTTGGTGTTATACTTAGCATGTGCAATTATCCTTGTTATCCTTCGGCTGCTCTCTATTCCTGTGGTGGCTGTGGTCCCAGCGGCTTTTATGATCCTTGCTTTGGCTCTTACAATGGACCATTCAACTCCTGGTGTGGACCAAGCGGGCCAGGATTTTGGGGCGGAAGGTATTGCTAAGAACGTTTGAATCCAGGAGAAGTGAGCGGAAACACACATTACAGACCTGTTTTACACTATCCCAACGGTAAGACTAATCCATTTGGAAAGTGTCCTTTGTGAAGTGTAACCAGTAATATTTCAGATTCCCCCAACAAGAAACCCCGAATACCTACACTAACTTACACTATATGGTTGATTATCTCGAATAGTTTTAGGAAATTCACATTGCATCTGCCCTCGTAACAGTCGAAGAAAGGTTGGGCAACAATACATAAATCGGCTAATGAATAAATAATTTTTTTGGTGTTCCTAATTGGTGTAACTGTTTTTCAATTGCTTGTGGGCTGAAGCTAAATGAGCGATGGGAAATGTCATATTTTTTCCTACAGAACTTGTGACACTCAACGTCAATTTGACATGTGATGGAAAATTAAGTAATTTTCAATGAAATTAGAAGATGACTTTAATTCGAAAGCATTGCAAGTTTCTTTTAACTTCATTTGAAGTTAAATTTGATCCGGACGACTGGTTAAAACTAAGCTACTTTCTTATGCAATGACCTCCAACATTTTTGTGCAATGGCACAAAAAAGTCAACCAAATAGCCGCAGAATATAAATATTTAAGCTAAGAGAAGCAAACAAGAAAAAATGGGAGGGAATAATCCATTTCTTTCCCCTTTGAAAATCCAATTCATAGTTGAATGCTTGCCAACTGAAATTAAGCATCTTAAAAATTTCATAATTTGTCTTGTCATTAAGTTTGGGTTGAAGGAAAAACTCGCATTACAGTCTCTCTTGCCTGTTCTCTCTTTCAGTATCATTTGCTTTTTCTGAGGTTTTTTTCTTTGGTAGTTGTTGTAGGTCTGCAGCCTAAACTGCAATGCAGCTGAAGAAAACCATTTGTGTCACTCGTAAATTTTCATGGCGGCAACGAGCCGCCATCGTATCTTTAGTATATTTTTTCTTTTTCGCTTCTCTTCTACATTTTGATATGTTGCCAAGTGGCAGTCATTGGCTTTTCAGTTTGGTTTTCGAATTTTCGAATGTGGCTCAACAATTTTGTGCAATTTACTACCATGAAGGAGGATGGAGGAGAGAATTTGAAAACAGAAATGCAGCAGAATTTATGCATGTCTCCGATTTGGGATTTCTCTGGCGCCACCGCTAACGCAATTTTATTGTGACAATTCATAATAAAGAAAATATTTATTCTTTTCCTTTAAACCAATTAACTGTTGAGTTGACTGAAGACGAGAAACATTCTCTATTGATTGACCTCATAAAACAAAAGGGAATGAAAACTAAAAAGAAGCTACTAAAATTATGGTAAGAAATTCCGAGAGCCAACCAAGCATTGTGTTGATTTATGCGGCTCCCTACACTCATAATTTAGTAGCCAAGGCCACGAGCACTTTTCATCATGATTTTAAATGCGCTGATGAACTGAGAGGCAAAATGTTCGGACTGCCTTTTAAATTATGCAAGTTAATTTGCAGCTGCCTGAAAATGATGACAAGAAATTCCGTACACACACACACACACACTGTGAACTATAAAGACTGTGATAGAAGCGAAGCAGTAGGAGGTTGGGGGTCAGGACTTACGACTAGGACTTAGGTCCTGCCAGAGCCAGCAAGAGTTATTTCCCACAGACCGGAAGTGAAGTCGACATAAATTGCGGTTAGAACTAGCTGCCTGTATCCTATGGTCCTCCACCCACTTTGCCATCATCGGATCAGCTTATGTAGCTTCCATATAGCCTTACGATAGCTCAACATTGCGTTTTATTTAACATAGTTAGACTTTTTGGCGGATTGGGAGCGTCAACAGAGATGTTGAGGGTGTGGCATAGTTTTTGAAATTTTGTAGACAACTTGAAAGGTTTTTGCGATTGCAATTTAACTGCATTAATAAATAAATATATTTAATTTTTGCTCTAGTGGATACTCAATGTTGATTTAGTTAGCTATTTATTTATTTATAAGACACACTGGGGGAAAGTTGCGATAATTGAGTTATGCCATTAGTCCATTTTTGGAATGCAATTGGAATTTAATGCGAATTGATTTTCACAAAAAAACATTGTTTTATTTATATATTTTCATTTCTATATATAAATATTTTGTTTTGTATTTTGCGATTTGTGTAATTTGACAACAAAAACAAATACATTTTTCTAACCCTCATCCTTTAATTAAAAGTATTTTTCAATTAAGGTGTTAATAACTTCTCAAAAATTTAAGTGATTTTTTAAAATTTACTGCAATTTGTTGGAAAACATAACTGAAAAATAAGAAGAAATTTTCTTAACTATTCCAAAGCACCTTTTATATAACACTTAAAATTAAACTCACAACATCTCACAGATTTGAAAATCTTTTAAAATATACAAATAGAAAATATGGCAAAAAATTGTCAGAAAATTGACAGACATATCGATTCGAAAAGTTAAGAATATTTGAGAATGAATAATCTTTAAAAATTATTCCTATTTCGTTTCGATAATCCTTCACTCTCTTTCCCTTTTACTATGCCTTTGTAAACTCTGAACAAAGGAGTATGAAGTACAGTACAAAAAATGCTATGAAACACTTTAATGTTTCCTAATTCATTTCCTCTCGTTCCATTTCGTTTTTTTTGTTACATCAATTTCCGAATCATAGCGTTCTCAAAAAAGTTTTCACTTCTTTGGTTTTTTTTTTTGAAACATTGGATGTTCTCTCAGTTTACATAGTCGGATAAGATGATACATCGTATTGTCTACCCAACCAAATAACAATGATTGTTCCTTAGAAAAGAGCTAAGCACTTAAAAAAACATTTTATAACATGATTACCTTTTAAAAGAATGTAGAAATTTTCTAAACATTTCTTAGGTAAAATGTTACATACTTCTATCGTAACCTTATTTAATTTGAAAAATTATTTTGAGTAAATGTAGAATTGTATATAACTGATCTATAAACTTTTATGTATAAGTGTCTTTTAGACTAAAGCATAAACTTTTTCTTCTCACTGTTGTGGCAGCTGCTTCAACGGATGTATTAGCATTTCCCATTAGCAATAAAATATGTTTAGTAAGCCTTGTGGGTAAAACAAGGGCTAGTAAAAATAAACTAATGCTCAAGGCGATCAAAAAGGACCAAGGAGGACAAGTCGAAATTTCAATTTATGGTTAAACTAGAAGATGTTGATGCATAAGACTTTTAGCTTTTTGTTCACCTGATGTTAAATAGATTTTCTATTATATTTGCTATATGATCGAAAGAGTTGAAAACAAAAAACTAACAAGGTCTTTTATTCTTCTCTCATCTATTGCACCATACATATGTACGTACATATGTGTTTGTAGATATTCTTAGATACAACAAGAGGCAAACTTGTTATTATGTTTCTTTTGTTATTTGTTGTCTGTGGTCGTTTTCATTTCATTTACAGTAACAATTCAGAGATAAAGATATGGAGAGAAGCTTGTCGAGGAGATGGCAGGTTGAGGTATAAAGAAAGGTGGCCTGCATGTGAGCGTTTTACTGCTTGATTTCCCCAGATGCCAGGTGGCGGTTGAGAGGAAAAATAGAAATAACCCACATGTGCCCGTATATTTTCATATTTTTGTGCCTGGCAAAATTTCTCTGCTCTTCTCTACCAGAATGAACACCAAAGCAGCCTCCCATTTCACCTCCGTGACAAGTGTGACTGTGTGGAGCTAGAGTTTTAGTCGGTTTCGGTTCTGTTCATAAAATGTGCCTACCTGTGCATCCTGTTTTGGATGGTTCTTGGGCTTATTTGTGGTTAACCAGATAAAAGTAGGCACCACTTGATTCTGTTCTTGATGCACATTTTTCTTTCATTTGTTTGATGTTAACTTTTCTTTTTCCCTTTTAGTTGCCTTGGTTTCATAAAATTACTTAAATTTTGTGTCAAATATTGTTTGTATGGAAAAGTCAAATATGTTTTGTGTTATGCTTTGTTATTGGTTTTTAATTATTTTTTAGTTACTTTTGTATTTCCTTTTGGATTACTTTGTGTATTTGCAGAATTACTGAAATATTCAATAGTTTTACGTTTCTTTTCAAGATTATTCTAGCTAAATTTTTTCAACTTTTCATGTGAAATCGTAACATAATATCAGCAAACTACACTCGAAAAATTGTCTAAGAGATTCATCTCAAAGTAAGAGCAATTTTAGTTTGTCCAGTTTGTTTTAGTTTTATCTTAAAAACTAAAACCAAAATTAAAGCAAGACTTTTCTTTAATAACTATGTTCTTAGATCATTTGTATAATGTAAGGTTTTTGAAATTTTTTCCTAGTTCTGTTACATTTTCGCTGAAAGGAGGTTCGGTTTGTTCTTCAGATGAAAAATGTGGCGCCCATATGGGCTTTTCAGTATCATCGGGATCCTCATCATTGTGTGCAGCATGTTCTTGTGAACTTGGTGGCTCAATTGGTTTTTGAATTGGATCCCTATCACTGCATTTTTTCATAATCTCCCTATTTGAACATAAATATGGATATTCCGGACTCATGCCTGTGCGACAATTTTGCCCGGAAGTCTTTTGAGCAATTTCATAAACAGGATTATGCATTGAGCACATTGAAATTCCACAACTATAGACACATCTAAATAATAAATAAACTAAATTTGGTATTATATAACGTATTGCGGCACATCCAATGCGATCAGCACGATCCCTTACTGCTTGCAGGAAATATGAAGTATTTTTACTAGATGAAAATTATGCATAGTATTATTTGTTTTTATTGTAAGTTATTTTACTCACTCGGAAAAATTTGGTTCAATTAGGTCTTCAGCCGATGTTAAATCTGAATGAGCTAACCAAAAAGTAATATGATCCTCTATTATATCAAAAGTAGGTGTCACACAGAAATACATTTTGATTGCTTCATTTTGTCCTGTTGATGGATAATTAATTGTTGAGGCACATTTCAGAGATTCAAATTGACACTGACGCACAGCCACTTCGGCCACATTGGCCAAATCTGTATCCCATTGTAGCAAGGACATGCGTGCAGCCTTGGGCATTTTACCTACTTTGCCCAATGCAACCAAATTGCGAAAAAAATTATGAAGATGAAGGATCTTATTAATATATTCCTTTGACATGGTCACTAGTCGAGTAGCTTTCGGTGGGCACGTGTCATAGTTGTATTTCTATAAAGAATAATATTGAATTTATTAAAATTATATTTTTAATAAGGTTTTACTTACCCCATTATCCTTACAAAGCAAATGTTCTTCACCGTCTTCACATAGATCTGGATGACAAAATTTAGAACTCTTAGAACAGTCAGCAAGTAGCAAAAAAATCAATAATATTGGAATCATCGTTAACTAATAAATGACCCGTACTTAAACTAACTGAACCATTTATATTAAAAGCTTTCTTTTGAATAGAAGAATAGAATTGCAATTTCATGCTAATAATTTAAAATTATTTACCAATAACGTAAGATTCACACTATAGAACACAACAATCATTTTTTTATGGGTTGAAAATGACCTTTTTTCAGCATTGAATAAATAAGTCGACAAAATTATAGGTTCATCTTTCTTAGTCTTAATAAATTAATGATAAATTTATGTTTTTAACAACTTAAGCATTTAAATACAAGCTTATGAGTCTTTCGGGTAAAACTAAACTATAGTTTAAAACGATTAGTAAATATCGAACTTAAGTAAAGAAAATGTTCAATCATTGGATACAAACAGAGTATGTACCTATAAATTTGTATTTTTTATTTTTTTTTGTTAAGCTCTAAATGATTTTTAAAGAAAAATATAGTATAAATTTAAAGCAAACTAAATATGCTGTATACAAAGCTATAGAAAAGTTTGCTTCAAATTTATACGTTACTTTTATACCCTTGCAGAGGGTATTATAAAATTGCTCAGATGTTTGTAACGCACAGAAGGAGACGTTTCCGACCCCATAAAGTATATATATATATATATTCTTGATCAGCATGAGAAGCTGAGTCGATATAGCCATGTCCGTCTGTCCGTCTGTCCGTCAGCCGTCTTAAGAGCTATCGGGCTGAAATTTTTTTTCGGGGTTTTTTATTACCCGGGAATAAAAAAAAAAGTATGAAATTCATAAGGATCGGACCACTATATCATATAGCTCTAGAAGAACTAGAAGAAACATTTTCATAAAAATCGGAGTATGCTATGAAATTTACACATGTATGTGATAATATTGGATATAAAACCCCAGATCCCAAAATTTGAATGTGATCGGATAAATATAACACACACAGACGCAACGCTACATGAACTGTATGTGTATGCGTGCGTTGCTTTGCTTTGGGAATAAGGGAAGAAGAAGAACAAATTGTAAAATAGAGAGTAAAATTGTTTTGTTTGTATATTGATGAATTGAGTTGCAGAAAACAAATTTTGAACATGAAAAATTATTATTACCAAGGACTGCAAGGGTATATAAACTTCGGCATTGCTTCGGTTAGCTTCTTTGATATTTTCTATACAAATTATTTATGTTTATAGTTATAGTAAGTAATTTTAGTATGAAATTAAAAGAAATTTTTTAAGTGTAATACACAATTTACTTTGGTAGGTTTCCAAATAAACCAAAATTTAAATATTTCTATACCATTTCC
Source organism: Drosophila willistoni (assembly GCF_018902025.1). Classification (NCBI taxonomy): domain Eukaryota; kingdom Metazoa; phylum Arthropoda; class Insecta; order Diptera; family Drosophilidae; genus Drosophila; species Drosophila willistoni. The sequence goes on from NW_025814050.1 coordinate 10,114,542, forward strand.
AAACACTATTCAATGCTCAAAACTTTCAAACTAAATATCTGCTAAAAATCAGAATTTCTCACATTTTTTGCATCGTTCAATTCTTTTCTATATTTTTTTTTTTTTTGTTTTTAGCGCGTTTTCGGTTTGTTAGCTTTCAAAGTCAATTAGTGTAATTAATTTGACTTCTCACTACCATCACATATGCATACATACTCGCACACACACATGTATGTATATGTAGCTATGTAGAGTTTCTTTTTTGCCCTTATTCTCTTTCTCATTCCCACACTGGCCATTTATCAACAAATGAAAAATGAAAAAAATGAATGCCACGTGTGTGCACACCAGGCCAAAAGGCAATCCTTTATATTCTCTTCGTTTTTTTTTTCTTTCCTACCTTTTTTTCGCATGTGTGACAAACTTGAAAATTTCACAAAAATGCTCTGTGATTGCAGTCTGTGATTTTAATCAACGAATTTCGTTTTTATACCCTCTACGCATAGAGTCAAAGGATATATCAAAGACATGAAAAGAAGAATGCATTTATGGTCACAGGACAGTGGGACATAATCGCATGCTCTTTAATAGTCGACAATGTGGCCAAATAAAGCGCTGACGTGAAGCTAACTTAACTTTATTAAGAAATAAAAGGAAGAAGGCGTTTGTTCTTTTTATTGCAAGTCTTATTCCTTAATTATGCAACCACAATTATGCACATGCCTCTTAATTACATCTATATTATTAGTAAAAGGAGTCTATTTCAATGCTAATGCGGCTTGATCTTGCTGGATCAAAAAGAAATTTTCTCTATTTAAATAAAGAAAAATCATCTGGAAAAAATCTCCAACGTAAAACTTTCAAAAGGATATATGGGAAGTTTAGTACACTTCGAAGGCTTCATACCTGTCCACGTAGAACTTTTCAGAATGAATAGATTGATTCGGGAAAAAATTTAGAGTTTTGATATGTATTTCATGCAGGGTATTCCCAAGTCATCATGCTCAATGGCAATTTGATAAATTTAAAGTTACTTACTTAAAGTCTCGATAGCACTCAACTACTCAATAACTAAGTGGATTAGCCTTTTAGTTGAGTGAATGTGGAGGAAACGAAAGAACAACACACCGCAGGCGGTAAATAAGCCAAAAAATATATATACGAGTGAGAGAAAGTGGATGGAAAAGACTTTTTCTCTGTGTTTCTCTGTCTGCCTCTCGCTTCTCTGGTTAATGGTAGTCAAAGTGAAATCTCGCTGCGGGGAGGAGATCCACAGTGGGTGTAAGCCACGTTAAGCGGCAAATGTGTCGCGGCTAATGTGTGTTTTATTGGATTTATTGTTTCACGCCAACTTAGCCAAAGAATTTAACAGAGAGGCAGGCAAAGTTAAAAAGCCTGACACTCTACACTCTCGACAATTGAGTTTCATTGCGAAGCAGAAAAACTTCTAGACAAGAGTTTTTAATTTCCTCATTAAGAGATGTACAGACAAAATGACACAGACGACAAGGCGACACATCGACAGACAAACAGTCGGCAAAGATAGACAGACAATCATCAAGTGCCTCAGTCTGTGGTTAAATTGCTTCCTCTGTGGCATTTGCTTTTTGTATTGTTTGCCCAACGATTTGCTTTATAAATTATGCAAATTTTATCAACTCAATGTGAATTGGCGTAAAGATTTAAAAGGTGGCTTCAAATCCAACGAGGATGAGGGAGTACGCTGGATGGTGCTTTAATTGCAAGTTGAACAACTTCAAGAGGAAAGTTGAAAATGTTTTATATATTGACAATTGATTTTCTTTCTCTCTCTTAGTTTCCGATGAGTAAGTCTTGTTTAGAGTAATTAAGGAACTTGCAAATGTAAACTAAAGTGAATGAAATGAGGAAAAGCTTTGTTGACGTTCTAAAATTTAGAATTTAGTTGACTTAATCTGCAATGAATTGGGACTGGTGATTTAATAATTTCTTAATTTTAATCATGTCTTTAAGCAATAAGTTAGTTAACAACTACCGATGCTATTAAGATAGCATATTTTGAGAATTTCGATAATATATTGAGACTTCTTTTGTATTAAGCCCTTGCCCAAATAATATAAATAAAATTGGTTAATTAAGTGCAGTTTAATATTAATTTTTATAGTTTTTTATATTTGTTTCGAAATGGTTTTGTAATTTTTGTAGTTATTTCTAAAAGTATAATATACTTCAATTTAAGTACAGATTTGTAATTTAAACTCTTTAATTTCTTAGTTTGAAAATATTTATAATAAATTGACATTGATTATTTAAATATTGATATTAATTTTAAATAAAGTCGTTTTTACAATATGCTTTTTGACTATTTGCTAAACCCAAATTCGCTTTCACGAAATAAAACAAAATATTTACTTTCAACTATCAGTTATAATGCAAACAGATGCATAGAAATTCAGAGGGGTGTGTGAGTGAGAGAGAGAGAGAGAGAGCGAGAGGAAAATGCCAAGAGAAGGAAAAAGCAACAGAGTTTTCGCTACCAATTAGTGGCCGAAAAATTCATGGCTGATGTGTCGGAATATATATTCCCATATTAATTACAAACAGCAAACGCCAATTTACAAAAAAAAGAGAAAAAAAACTTCATGGGCTATGGGGAAATCAGAAAGGAAAATTGTCACTGAAAATAAGAGTATGCAATTTCAAGATATTACTTATAAATGTATGTGTGTCTGTATAAAAGTAGAGGGAAAGGAAATGAAGTAAGTTTTCATGTATCATAATTAATGTTAATTCCATGATTGAATCGGCAGTGGGCAGTTGCTTTCAATGGACTTTTGGGGCTCACTTCCTTTTACTCCGTTTTACTGAAGATAATTTACCTGTCTGACATGCACACGGCAGAAGTTATATTCACTTGACTGACCAATAAATATAATGACTTCCATATTGATGAAAATCGATTTAAGACCACATTTGGCTTTAATTTTTGTCATATAATTTTTGACTTTGACTATAGTTTTCACTATTTATGCCATTAAAATAAACGAAAACTTAAATTTAATTTTGTGGTCTTGTCGGGGTCAATTATAATTATCAATAAAATGTTTAATTTGTAATTAATTGGCCAACAGCCAAACATGTACAATTTTATATGTGCTAATTTAGACTTTATGTGGAAGTTTGAACATAGCTGCAAAACTTGATATTGCTTTTAGTTGGACATGTATTATTTATTTGAAAATTTTGCTTTTGTCACATCACCCTTGGTTAATTTGTTAAGTCCCCCAAATTGACCAAGTCTTCCATCATTGTGTCAGGGCGTATAAAATTAATCTCAATGCAGGGAGGCGGAAATAAATGAATTCCAGAGACGTGGGTTCAACTAACCAAGCAAACGGAAACCAAAAAAGAAAAAGTCAAGACTGAAGCTGTCAGGTAATTGATAATTTTTTTCTCTCATTAACATATCCATCCTGGCTATGTATATCTAGCTTAAAATAAACATGCCGGAAGTTAAATTTGGCACCCCATAAGATACTCTGACAACGAAGATTGTTTGACTTTGCAAAGTCTTGTTTAAGATTTTTTTAAATAAATTTTGAGCCTATCCTTAAACGATTTATTTTAAGTTACATTTTAGCTATGGGATATAAAAGTTAATTAACTATACGTAAGTAAAAAACCTATTATCAATGTTAACTTTTAGGTAAAAATCTAGTTTACTGCTCTTTTTTAAACATAGTTCCTAATCATCGAAATGTGCAGCTCATATGTTTCTTACTTTTTGTAAGAGTATAAAATATTCTTTTTGAAGTAAATTGCTTATTTCACGCCTAAAAGCAGGCAAAGCATATTAATTTCACAGTCAAAACACGTACAAAGCTATACAAAAGAGTGGGTGTAAGTCAAACGAACAGCATAATCGACTGTTTCCTTAAGGTTACTGCTCCTTCCCCAACATCTCTATGACTAAGATAAACAATCCAAATATAGTCTAGTATAAAAAGATATGTCTACATAGGCAAGTAAACAAAAAGAGAGAAGAGAGAGAGAGAGAGAGATAGGGAAAAAAAACGGAGAAGTAAACTCATGTACATCATTATGCAAGAACAAAGAACTTGAAACTAAATTGCACTTTAAGGAGGCCATTAAACGTGTGGCATATTGGGCAGAGGTAGACTCTCTCGTTCTGCACTATGTGCTAATTACTTATTTATATCGCTCAAAATCCACATACAGAGAACTCTGGCAACATAGCATACTTTGCGGCACGCCAGCGGCCAAATGTTGAAGAGAGGAAGGTTCAAGCCTGCAACTTGCCGGTCGTTGGCTGCTCTTTCATCCATACATACATACTTACTTTCTTACATATATGCTCATATGCACATACATACATATATATTAAAGAAACGAAATATATATATCCATGTAGTTGTTGCTGCTGCTGCTGCATCTTTACCTGACAGCCATCAATCTGAGTGAAATACTTCCTACAGCAAATATCTACCTCAATGGCCAAACTCAATCAGTTCCCAATTGACCATGTAATGCGACTCTTTATATTATTTTTCCGTATATCTTTTTTCTCACCCATTTCTCTTTTCTCCTTTTCATTTCTTGTGTTTTTGTTAGTTCTCTTGGTTTACTTCAAGGTTGAAGTTTTGCGGTAGTTACGTGAGCGTTTTACCTGAACGAAAATTGGAGAGAAAAAAAAACACAAGAAGAGTTGTAGAAATCTAAGAAGTTTGAAAAAAAGATATGCTTAAACGTTCGAGATAAGTGCAGAGAATATTCCTCTTACGGCATTACGCGAGTAACTTGATTTAAATTCAGGGTTTGAAGTTTATTTTTAAACCTTTATTAAGGTGCAAGTTCAACTTAAAATTTTACTTTCGTGTATACCCAAAATGGAAAAATCATGATTTTCTTAACTAAATTGAATGAACAAATTATTAGAATAGGTTTAATTGTGAGTTAGAAATATTATACATACATTACTATATTATTCAGTTATAAATAATATTTTCCAGTTGCTATTGATCCATAAAAATTATAAATAACTAAACGTACGACTTAGGTTCATACATTTCTTGTCAGTGAAATTAAAGCTTTTCCGAATTAATTCTCGACAATTCAGTTTATACCACTAAGAGCATACTAAAAAGTTGGTTAGCCACAAAAGGCATTACAGAACAAACTTAACTATATAAGCCAAGATTTTGTTTTGGCTTTCCCCCCCAAACTTACTCAAATTGTGTATACCCCCCGTCCTACTCCTTAACTTTCGCCACTCAACGAAAATTTCCCACTAAAGGTGTGAAAATTCGTGTCAGATATATTCATGTGAATAATATACATACATACAGAATTTTATATATATATATATATATATATATATATATTTGCTTATATGCATACAATTTGTACAATTGTGCTTGTATTTTTATATGTATGTATGTATATGTATGAGTGAGCATTGTGTATTTCTGGCTGGCATATGAGCCGCCGCAGGCAAGTTTTATTATTATTTGAATACCCTTACCTAAGGTCTTGTTTAATTTCACAGGTATCTTGGTATCAAAATAGACAATGATCTTAATCGTAGGAGACTTATAAATGTGTTTTGCTATACTTAATTATTTTCTTAGCATTAGACATTTTAATTTAATGAGCATTAGGTTTTAAATTTCGTTGTCAATTTCTTAAAATGTTTCACATTTCACAAAATTCATGGAATGTTACATGAATAACGTTATATTTTTGTTTTTCGCTAAACTGAAATTGAACAAATATATCTAATAACATAAAAAAACTTAGAACATTGCAGAGATGACATTTGAACTTAAACTTGGAGGTAAAGGTCACTTTGAAGGGTATACAAATTAAGGTGTGACTAAAGTGAACTACCGGAATCGGTTTATTTTTTGTATTTATTTTGGTTTTTCAGTAAAAGGGTCAACGTCGGTTGAACAGGAAATTTTCATAATTTTCCCAAATGCAACTGACAGGCGGCAGTGAAGATGGTGTATTTACTTCACCACTAGCTTTCTCACTCTTTCACTCTCTATCTCTCTGTCTCTCTCTTTGTTTTTCTTTCTTATTTTCAATCTGTCTGTGTATTTCTTCTAGCACTCCCTTACCACAGAAAATGTTTAAATTTAATCTGCACCTGAAGTAAGTTAATCTACTTTAAGGATTGTCAATCTCAATGTTCCGGCCTACGCCATGTGCCATCGTACAATCAAGTTTAATGAGTCGCCAATTTAAAATTCTTGATGGTTTGTCATAAATCTCATAAATCAAAGGATCTTATAAGCTCATTCCATTTCACAGCACAAAGCATCTCGGTACCACCCATGGATATATTGATTGCTTTCCTGAGAAGGAAGTCGATTCGTTTGAAGATTTACAAATAATTTTTTGAATACAAGTCAAAGTCAATTTTATTGATTTTTAGAAATTTAATGCAAAAATCTATTTTTGGGGAATATTTCAGAAACTGATATCTCAAAAGGGAAGCACACATAATTGACAACTTATAAATGTTCTGTTGCATAAATGACTCTATCGCGTCGGTATTGTTGCGGTTTTTGTGCCGAATTGTATGGAAATGTTATGGCCACTGTCATTAACTGCAGCACCAGGATTCACACATATCCCAAACCGGCCTGCAATTCGCTCCGCACCCGCATGAATACCTTTCATGGGACGAACACAGGCCAAACGGTCTGTGAAAACTGTCACAAAATCATGTTACTGATTTTTGTCCGATTGGAGGACATTCATTCATTATTTCCGCAACGATACGCGCCATGTGGCCCCTCTGTGGTGGTGTTTTATGGTGCCGTGAGCCCGTATCGTATTCGTGGTGGTGGATAGCCTACGGAGAGTGAGGCGGCAAAATAACATGAAACAAACAATTTTTGGTTTTTAAATTTTGCAAAGTGTAAAACTTTACCCAATGGAACTGCACTCGACATTTGACTTTCCAAATGGCAGCGGTGACGCGCGCAGCAACAACAGAACGGCAGCAGCAGCAGCCTGAAAACTTGGTAGGTACATACCTAGACCCACCATTTCCGCCCACTTTTCCTCCGAGTTTCCCTCGGTTTCAGTTTGAAATTTGCCACATTGACACAATGAGGCCAACAGGAGTAGATGAAAAAGAAAGAAAGAGCCTAGCCGATACAAAGAGTGAAGAGAGAAAGAGACTAAGCAGAAAAATGCATTGAAGTTGGCAGCACTTTTTTAACAATTGAATTTTTAATAGTAGTAAAAAGAGCAATGTACCTCTAAACCCAATTCCCCCATCATTCATTTCATAAAACCCTCCCCCAAACCCCTTTGGACATATATTGATTGCATTTTTACCTCTCTTAGCTCTCAGATTTTCCTGTTGTGATTTTTGATACTCTGAACTTTGGCAAGGACGAAGCGTTGTCTTTCTATATAATATGCAAATAATTTTGGTATGCAAACAATTTTGCATTTTTTTCGTTTGTTGTTTTGTTTTTATTTTCTTTCAAATAACAAATAAATTCTATTTTGATATATGTATCAACTATGATATATAAATGTGTGTGTATCGTGCATTAGGATTCAATATACATATACGAATGTATGCATGTGGAGATGTAATCCATTGTTTGCTTCTGGTCAACATTTTTTGGCATGTGTCAGAATTTACGTTACGTATGTATTATATTTTCATATAAACAAATAAAAGAGAATTCGTTTATTAAGTTCTTAGTGTCGAAGATAAAGTTCAAAATCTGGGAATTTGTGTTAAGTAATAGATTTAAATGCAGTTATAAAGGCATTAAAAATTACAACAATTATATTGGCATGAGCTTATATTAAAATCTAAAATTATTAGACCTTTATGTTTAAAATAAATTAGAATTTCACTTTGTTTTGTAATGCGTTTTAATCTCAAGTAGGGATATTTTAACAATGTCACTGTGAAGTTTGCTTATCTTAGTTAATTGAACTTAAATGAAATTTTGCGATAAAACATAGTTTTTTATTCATGTTTATATTAAAGCAATTGATAAAAACAGTAAACAAATACGTTAAATGGAATTAGGAAGACTTATTAAAAACATTTTGAAGGCCAAGACTTTTATATTAGTTAATGACATTTTTTTACAAATTGCGTTAAAGAAAAAAATATATTTGGCGAGTTTTTTGATTTTTATTGAATCTTTGATATTGCTAGTTCAAAAAAAAAAAATCTCTGCCAATATCTTTCGGACTCTTGAGTTTGTTATTTTAAAAATAAAAAAAAAACATGAAAAAAATTAGAGAATGCATTTTAAAATCTTTGAAGTTTTATATTGTTTTTTTTTTTGCATTTACTTTAAGCAAACAAAAAATTCGTAATTTATCAAGTAACATTTTGTTTAAAGCACATTTATTCAAGTATTTAAAAATTTTTCAGTATTGATCTCTCCCATTTTTTAGGCATTTACTCTCAACTCAATAGTTATTTAACTAGTTACTGATTTAAAGTTTGTAAATTTTCAAATTTCTTTAAATTATTTGGAATTTAAATTTGTAAATTTTAAGTATCCTTTAAATTATTTCGACTTTGCATACATACATGTATGTACATATGTATATATGCTTTCATGTTGTTTGTAAACATAAATCAATTCACAATGCAAATTTACAAGTAAGCGCCTTTTTTGTGTTGTTTTTTGTTGTTCAGTATCGAATCATCAAATCTGCTCTGCACTTTGTTAAATTCCCCTTGATACCGGGAACAACAACAACAGCAAGTGAACATAACAGGGACACCAAAAAGCATGATGGTGAATACACAAAAAAATGGGCTTGGAATACAACACCTTGATTTGGGCTCCGGTACGTCCTTACTTTTTGCACTATAGCGCCGACATAACTTAATGACGTCGTTTTATGTTTCACTTTGGCGGCGAAAGCAATAAATTCACTTTTGGTCTTGGTCTTGGTTACGGTTCTTACAGTGCAATGCCGCCTGTTGTGCAACGGAACTCCATGGTTTCTATACCTTGTATTCTCTATAGGAAAAAGTATATTATAGTCATGCAAAGCAGACTCTTAATCAACCTAAACCTACATAAATATCCTTGATATAGATAATGAAGTAAAAAAATCAAAAATTAGGTAAGAATTTGTTTCTTTGTTCGTCAGTAAATTGAACGAAAAATAACTGATTTGAGATTATTTTATACATGCAATAATAATGGACGAGTTTACAAAACAATAATTTTTATATGATTGATTGAGTTTAAAGTCTGCATTCAATTCTGCAATACTGCAGGGTATGACTTATTCGAAACGATAAATTTTTAATTTCACAGAATTTTTTTCTTTTGTGTTTCTTGTGCGCGTCCGCAGCCAGTAGAAATCCAAGCAATGCAGTGCAGTTGATGTCTGCTGTGAAAGTGAAATTCCTGGGGCTCAGTAATACACAGACACACAGACACACACACACATACAGAGGGAGAATGACGTCGCGCAAATATTTCACATGACAAGCAAAGGTGATAAGGGATATGGGGTTAGACAGGCCCTTTGATGATAAAGGGGATCACAGAGGAAAAGGGACACCACAGAGTCTTGTCGTGCATTTGATTTGCACGGAAGTCATTTGAATTATGTTGTCATTTTAGTGTGCAAGACATTTGGTCTTTGAAATAGTAGATGGACTAATTCAAGTTTAAAGACTTAAACAAATTTTTTTGCAATCATCATTAATTAGAGACAAAAAACTACCCGAGGAGGCTCCGATGCTCAGTCTTAAAAGCCGCGTCGATTTGCCCATGTTCATGCCTGTCCGTCTGTGCGAATTAACATTACGGTACCAATTCAAGAGCTAATGATATGAAAATCGTTTAACATACCTGTTTATCACAATAGTAACAGATGTTCATTTTTCACCCTCTCATTATCATCATCATTTTAAAAACAATTTTTGGGAGGTAAACCCTTTATGTATGTAGAAATTGATTCGCAAAAAAAGACCATGAAATAAATCTGTCATCAAAACGATTGGTCAATAAATGGGCTTTTGGTATTTATAATATAATATTTTGATATCGTACAATACACAAATAAATAAACCAATCGATTGTCCAAAATATTTCAGAGGCTTCGCGGATTACTCTCGATTATTGGGACTTCTTTTACTATTTCGTTTTTTTTTTCATATATGTATATTGTGGCTCTCCATTATTTAAGATCTCGATAATAAAAACAATAGAACAACTTTTTACGTTTTGAAATTTTTACCGCTTGCAGTTATGTCATTGAAATTTTTATGACCTAAAAGTTTTTCCACTTTATACAAGAATAAAGTAAATTTGTACGTACGTATATTGTGGGTATTTTTGTTGTTGTTGTTGCTCAATAATAGAGAATTTTTATTCCATTTTATTTTTTTTTATTTTGTTTTGTTATTGTTTGGTGAATAAGGCAATATAAATGGCATTTCATTCCAAATCATTTTCTTTCAATTTAAATTCAATTTGAACTCATAAGGCGTAAGGTGGATGTATTCTTTGTTTGGATAAACTTAAATTTACTTATCAAGACCAGAAGACGAAGAACTATGCATGCGGGGCCGAAAGATCTGGACCAATCACTAAATTATCACAAACAAGCAGCACGAATGAACAAAGGGGCAAAAGGCTGTGCTCTAACTAACTCTGGTCAAGTGATTAACGTGGTCAATAAACAGAGTTCAGCATCGGCATGAGAATCGGACTTGACGCCCTTTTGCTGGCCAGCAGACACGCACAGGCACACACAGATAGACAGATAGATAGATATTTGTATGTGTCTGTATATGTACATAGTTAATCGTTCTAGCCTAACCTACCACGACGACATCCGTTCGACACTCTATTTTGACCCGGTTTAATTTATGCGGGTAACATAGCAGAAGTGGTTGCCACTACCCGAAACGGTCGGAGCAGTGTGAGTGGCTTAGTGCCAGAGACTGCAACTCGATAATACATAATACCAAAGGCGATTACACTAATGGTGATTGGCTTTATGCTCAGCAGCGTAAATGGAGGAGAAGTAGGAGTAGGAACCTACTTAACGGTGGCAACTTTTGCCTAACTGTTGATCAGCCGAAGTTTGTCACAAATCTTTCTTGTTGTTTTCGGGGTTTTTTTTTCTTTTTTTTATTTTCGTCTTTTTTTCGGTGTCTAAACTACTTACAAAGTCGTGACAAAGTCATTGACTGTATGGCATTTGCATAGAAATGCAATTTTCGGCCAACTCACAAGCTAAGCAAACCGAAGACGTCGCCAAAGTTTTTTTTCCCCCCTCCCCACAACGTTCTTAGCCACTTCTTTCTTGCTCTTTCTCTATCTCGGTGGGCCCTTCATCTTACTGCACATAATTTTCGGCTTAGAAAGTTATAGTAGTAGGGAACGCAAAAGCGTAAATTGCCCTAGACCAAGTCCGGAGGAAATCGATTTTTGGCCACAAGAAAAAAATTCTTCGCGAACAGCTCTCAGCCATTTAACAGTTTATCCCCGTAGCAAATGTTATCTGGTTAAATGGGAATTGCGAATCGCCAAGGCTAATATTGACAACTTGTTTAATCATAAATTCCATAACCCTAAAGCTTACTACACAATTTTGGTGCCAGGACAGAAACCAAGGACAAGAATATTTGGAGAAAGTATTTTCTTTCCAAAGAAATGAAACTTTGCACATATTGAAGGCGCTATAGAGAGTTTCTTTTGCAATATTTATGGTAAATTGAGGCATTGTCCAAGATTTGTTTATTCAAGATTTAGGCAGAAACTCATAAAAAGCCTAAAGCCAAATCAATTAAATGATCAGTGCTTAAGTACTCAATTATAACTAAATAATGAAACAAAATATTGTGCTATATATATATATATCAAAAATTCCAAACAAATTTCGAAAGCCCAAAGGCAGCGTGCAAAAATTGAATTCCCCCGTCCATCTCTGTCGAAACGAATTGCAAATTGCTTTTATCATACCAATCAAACAAATAGGCAAACAAATCTGCAAACTAAATAAATTTCACTTCGCATGGTGTTTCATTTTATATTTGTGTGCTGTTTTGTTCCACTCCACTTCTGGAAATAGCCAGAAATGTCTAAAGGCAATAGAGAAAACACAACTTTGAATCCTACCAAAACACAAAAAAAGGATCCAAAAACAAAACTATAAGAAACAGTTGGCTCTATCTTGTTTTTTTTTGTAGAAGTTTGTATACTCTCAAACCAACTTGAAAGGTCCTAGTTCTCCAAGGCTTTAGAACTAAAACTTGTTTTTGAAAGTTATTTTTGTAGTTTAAGCTTAAATTAAGTAAAACATGAAAAAACTATGGAAATCGATATCGATCTATCTACACCTGAATTCTTATAAAAAATTTAAATATAATTTTGAACTGGAGAAAAATATTTGTCAGTCCAATCCAAAACATTTAAGCTGAGAAAGCTTTGCAAACTTCTAACCATAGTCAATATAGCCCTTTTTGGTCAAGTATATAAACAGTGAAAACCAAATTTCAAGCCTTAAACTAGAAAATTTCTGTTGACTTTTGGCAAACAAGACAAAGAAAATTTCACATCAAAAGGCTTGAGGCCGTGAAGGAGTGGGTGTTGTTTCCTTTTTTTTCTGTTTTTTTTTTTTTTGGGTCAATCAACGCAGCCAACTGAAACTTTTTCAATTAGATTTATGTTTCATATAAATAAAGCTTTTATAAATGGAGCGGACAGCTCAAATATTGTAAAATCAAGTGAAGTAAAATTCAATTTCAACTTCATTACCGCAAATGTTCAAAACTGTAGCGAGTTGTGCCAGCTACTTGCATTTAAATCGACAAATGTCATTCAATCTATGAGTGTGCATGTGTGTGTGTGTGTGTGTGTGTGTGTGTGTGTGTCAATGTATGTGTAAAGGATATATTGACTGAAGAAACTTTCCATCTATACGTATGCTTCTGTATGTATATATCTATACTGGTGAGTTGCGGAGCAACATCATTAAAATGCAAAACACAAATTGCATCCATGACAGTGAAATTGCCAAAGCAAATACAACAACTTTGCAAAATTTGTTTGGAGGTAGACAGCGAAGTGAGACAGTGTATGGGAAATGGAGTGGGAAAGAGTGCCACAAAAAGAGAGTTGACATAATCCAGCCGATATGGTTGTTTAGATAACATATCATGCAAGAATTGCTTTAAAGCAAAGAAAGAAATAAAACCATTTCTGGTTTGTTAGACAGAGATTGCTGCAGCGAAAAACTAAGTAAAACTCTCCTTATGCACTTGAAAAATTTTAATTATATTTTGAATATCTTAGGCAGAGGTAGGGAATGTTTTTTTATGTTTTGACACTCAGCTTGTGATATCATTAAAGCTAAATATAACAAAAACCTTTACCTACACGTATGAAATATTCAAATTATATAAAAAGTATAAAGGGTTCCATATAAATTCACATAGGTAATAAATATAACCAAACCAAATTTCAAAAATTTTTCCTATAGAATATAATATCTAGGGCTTCAAAAACATCTAAATCAACAATGATTGGTAGTTACATACTTAATACGGGTTTTGTTATCGGATTCAAATGATGTTTTTTTTTTATTCATGAATTTTATTCAAAATTGGATAATATGATTTGAAGACGATGATATATTACATTAAACATTTATATAACTGGATATACAGTAGAAATTACACCGATTAAACTATTTAGGGACTTTTTCTATATCTTGGATTTACAAAGACTTCGAATTTCCTTTGAAAATAGTCCTATTAGATCCCTTTAAGACTTTTTCGCACGTATCCTTGATCGTACCAGTTGCAATCATATTTGGACATTTCTTTGCTGTCGTTCCATTAGACTTGGATGGCATCAAATTGTACCTGGAAGATTGCAGTTTTTCACATGTTTCAACTAAGCAAATTTCAATGACAGTTAACGTCCTTCTTTTTTTTCCTATGCTTTTGATGCCCTCTGAGTGACACTGACACTGAAGTTAGTTGAACTGCGAACTGTCTGTCATGTTCAGAGCCAAAACACACACATATACACACGAAAATACCCACACAGACTTGGGGAAAAAAGTGAGAAAAAGCAGAGACAGACAGCGACAAGGTATGTGGGAATTTCTCTGGCACTCGCCACATCGCTTTCCTCTTCTCAGTCGTGTTCAATTAAGTGAAGTGCAGTGGGGATAAATTTGTAAAAATTTAAAAAAAGCAAATCTTTAAGAACGTGCAGCAATTGTTGGGTAAAAATTAGACACGAATCCTCAGAGCAATTTGTTATGTCCCCAAAGTCCTGCCTTACAAAACGACCTGCTTTGTTTTCGTCAACATGTGAGCAAATATTTCAACATGGCTCGACTCGCGAGTAGCGGGAGTGTGGAATGGATGAGGGGAGGGTGGGTTAGGGAGTTTATGGCTAATTGTTGCCTAGCCCGCGGCCTTTTACTGTTTTTTTTTTGTGGTCGCTTGTATGCACCTTTCGCATATATTCGTATTCCTATTCCCCCATTTGCCAAGCTGCCAGTTCAACTGTCAACGACGGCTAAGTTTTTTTTTTCAGTTTGTGTTTTTTTTTTTTTTTGTTTTCGCCCAAGTAAATTGCTTGCTGTATATTTTTTTTTTGTTATTTTTTGTTTTTTAATTGCCAGGATTTTCGCCTTCTGCATTTTGCATGAAGTTAACTGGCAGTTGCAGTCGCCAGTTCTGGCATTAGTTTTGGCTCTTTAGCATTTGAATGCGCATGAAATGTTTTCTCGACTTGTTGGCAAGTTTGTAGAATGCCTCCAAACCACTTTACTCTCAACCACCAACCTTACTCTTCCTTTCTTCGCCCACACTTCCTTCACTCTCTTTTTCTTTTGTTGTATGTATGTATGTATATAATCGAGTTCTAATTACTTAAGCCAAGCTGTATGCTTAACTATGCAGCATAATGGCCGCAACGTGGCGGCCAATGTAACTGCAATTATTGAGACCCAAGACAAAAGCAACTAATAGAAAGGAGTAAATGTAATTTTGATGTCCTTTTGGTAACAAGGTAACAATTTAAGTTACAAGTTTTTGAGGTAATCTTTAAAGTAATTTTTGTATACTTAAAGGATTTACTCATAACTTAACATATTGAGTAAGAAGACTTTGTTTTCTTTTAAATTCTAAATATAATCTTAAATATTTTTCTTAATTTTTTTGATAGCTTCGACAGAAAATGCAGTATAGTGTAAATAGGTCTTAGTAGTTGGGCTACTTATTTGAACTAGTGAAAACGAGAATTTTTAAAAATTAAGTGTTAAATTTCAATAACAAGATGGCTCACTTAGCGTATATTATGTTATACCCACATCAACTGTATATCAAATGTAGGCCTAAATCAGTTACATACATACATTAAAAGAACTTAGAGGAAATTACAATTAAACCCTACAATCAGTCGTATTACATTTTTAAATGTATTCTACATTTAAAGAAATATATCTTTTTTTAATTTTTCCATAAAAAAAGCCCATAAGCATTCCACTTAATTGCAACTTACCCCATCCTCCAATTTCTTGCCACAAAAGCAAATAAGGGAAAACGCTCAAGGTCATTGGCCGCCACTTGACTTCCTTCAATTGCCTTTCAATCATCATAAAGCCTAAGATGAAAGTCTTCCTTTTTGACGCCCTCCTTGACGTTGTGTTTCCTGATATATCCCCATTTAGTATTCAACCTCATCATTATGCTGTTTATCTGATGGTTGCTCTCCCCCCGTCGATTCCAACCAACCGCCCAGTATTATTAAACCGAAATGTATGCATTATGTTTTTGTATGTATTTTCATTACCACCACGCGTGCAATTATTAATATTTTATGCACTCTCTTCTCCACTCTCCTCTTTACTCCTTAATGCCCCACCCCGCAGGGAATAAACACAATGGCGCAGACAGGAAGTAAACGACAGACAAGTGGAGACCAGAGTTGGGGGTGTAGGTCGTACAAAAGCGTTCAGGTAAGGTAAAAGCAAACACACCTTAAATACAGAGAATAAAACAAAGCCAATGAGAAAGAGGCGAAAAAGGAGGAGAAAAGGAACGGAACGGAAAGGAATGGCGAGGAAATTGCGAGAGACGTGCAAGAAATTATTACAAGTAACATTTATTTTTATTAAAGCCAGGACATGGCAGGAGCAGCATTGGCAGTGTCCTGCCTTGCCAGCAGCAGCATCACGTCACATACAAAGTGATCTCATAATCATCCGCTGTGTGTTTTGCTTGGCAGCGATGCCAAAATGCCAAACAAGGCGCATAATTTTTACAAAAGGAAAATAACATACAAAAACAACAACAACATCAGAATAAGAAGATTTCTTCGTCCTTTATGTTGTTTTTTTTTTCGTTTGCTCCAACTTTGAGACGTGAAAAAGTTTAAGCGCGTGTCTGTGTGCAGATTAAATGTTTGTCGTATGCTTTTTAAGGTAAACCTAAGAGAAACCCCCAAACAAAAGAGAAATAGAAAGAGAATGAGAACGAACGAACGAGAAGGACATCAGTTTATTACGGTTTATTAGCAAGAAGAGCTTTGGCCTTGCCTTGCCTTGCCTATGTTGGTTTGTGTTACCAGTTTCAGGCCTGTCAGGTGAATGGCAATATCATTGCCCATGTGCTTGGCTCTCAGCCAAATAGACTCAAAAGATTTGCGAGTAGTAAACATCATTACATAAGGTAAACTAACTTCAAGTGGAGCGGCAAAAAAAAAAAATGAACACAGATGAAGATATTAAAGGGTCTGACTATTGCTAGAGAAAATCTTATGATTTAGATTTCAAAAAATGTATCATACTTTCTATATCAAATTGAATGCAGTATTTCATAAGTAATCAATGTTGTTTTGAACATGTTCGATTTAAATCATATCCTACGCTGGCAAAATGAGGGAAACTTGCTCCCAGAAGTATGCAATAAGGCGACCAAGAACTCGATTTTTAATACATATAAAAAAGTTTTCGAAAATTCTGCGGATGAAAAAAATTCTAAAATCAAGCATTGCTTGCGCACAATTTTTAAGTTACAAGACATACGAAAAGTTATCAACTTTTTGCAAATGTTGAACTCTTTCAGCATATTGCATACTTAAAGGAGCTAAATATATATCCGCTAAAGTTTAGCCTGTTGTATACTAAAATTTAGAAAATTTTTAACCAACAATAAGTAGGAACAATACATATTTGAAAAGCAAAGCTAGTACTAAAATATTAGCGTATGTTTTGTTTTTAAAATGATTCAATTGTTGACAAAAGCATTTATTTAGTTAAAGAGTGTTAATTAAATGAAAACTATAACGAAAATTTAGCGATGTTATCAGATTATATGACTTGGTTACAACTTTTAACAGTATTTTTAATACAAGACAATAAAATATTTAACATACTTTATACCAAAATTCATTTAACACATAATTAATAAAGATTATTCTTGCCTCTGTTTATTAGCTCAATTTATGCACCTTTTACCAAGGCCAAAAATACCAAAGTGGAAATCGTTTTTATTGAAAATGTCGTTCTATTACAATTTCTATAGACAATTTTGGACTCCTCAAATTTCAGATTCAGGCATAAATTGCAAAAGCAATTACACAATGGCATTTGAAAGGTGTGCACTGTTGCTACATAGGACCCCAGCTCGTTTTCAAGAATAGCAATGCCAATAAGACTCATGTAGAATACACCACCCACATTCATACATACATACAAACACAAACAAACTCACACACTGACACACTCAAACACATATCCGTACGCAGAGATAGAAAAAGGCTAAAGAACCAAAATGACAAGCATTGTGAAAAGTCTCGAATACGTCATTGCCTGCTTTGATGAAAACTCAACAACAAAAATCCGACGAAAAAAAAATTGTGAGAACTCTACTCATCCAGGCGCCTTAGTCCGTAGCCTTAACGTTTATTTTTAAAGTCCTGTAACTAGAACCTGTCAGCATTCATTAGTAGCAAATTACAGCAAAAACAACATCAAGATAATTGAAGACGACTCGGGTAAAGGGACATGACATTGATTGCTAACTGAACCGCAAAGTTGTTTAAAATCTTTTTATTTATACCCTTACAAAAGAAAATTTATCCTACTTTAAAGTCAAGTTTGCATGGCTTTGAAGTAAGTTTAAAAAAATTTACTATTCGTGCAGATTGAGTTATAAAAAGTATACAAATGGGTGTGAAGTGTTCCTTGATATGTGGGATTGAGAAGTTGGAGAACTTTGGAAAACAAAGGAAAACTCTGAGGAATTTACAAAAATTTGTATTCGAAATTATAGATCTTAGCTAGAGGTGGCAAAGACGTATTCCAAAAAGGAAAAATAAAATATAATTACATATATTTGTTTACTACTATATTGACTTTTAATTTTCAGCAAATGAAAGTAGATTAATGAATTAGATGAATTAATAGATATTATTACCTACATCTATTACCAAATTCCTGAGCCTGATTGATAACCACATTAACAAGGGTATAGAAACTTTGATAGAACCCACAGACTTTCAGTTTCTATTGACACTTATTGGACGAAGTTGAGTAAATATAAGTATATATAGGGGCCGCCGACTAGGTGCCATTGCCGCCCTAATTAAAATCAAAAAATTGGCCAACAATATTAATTTGAGGGTCAGTGACTTGGGACTCGCTAATGATGGTGACCCAAACAGCGAGACATGCCCTAACCACAAAAAACCTAACCCTTAACCCTTTGCTCTTCTGACCTGACCTTGAACTTTGTGTCGCCATGGCGTCGCACATAAACGTCAACAACTTTCAGTACACAGCACACAGAAAAAGAAAAAAATTAAATAAGGAGCGAAACAACAACAACAACAACACCAATACCCAACATCAACAACATGGTGCAACTTTTCCGCTACTCTTGTCAGTTTCACTTTTCGTGTGTTAAGAAGAGCGTTGTTTTTTTTTTTATCCCCCTCCGTTTCGTGTTACTTTTATTTTTGCTCAATTCAAATTAAAGTGCAGGAGCCGCTGCTGCTGCTGGTGGAAAAACTGTTACAATTGCAGTGTGAACTTTTCCATTCGTGTTTTCGTTAGGGTGTTATTCTACACCCACCTTCCAGAAAGAAGGACGAGGAGCAAAGTGAAAGTTGTTTGCTGTCTGAGTTTTAGAATTTTCTGTTTTCTTTGGCCAAAATTTAAATTTAACTTTTAGTCACTTTAGAAACTTTAAAGCATTTGCTAAAGAATTTATACAAATTGTTAAAATTTGTCATGAAAAATTCTATTTCCTTTAATTTCAAATGGGAGGTAGGACCTCATAGATCACATGTACATATATAATTTCTTTATGTGCTGATAGGCCCAATTCGTAGGGACAATATGCTTTAGTTTTGTTTGGCAAGCTTTCAAGTTGTTGTATTGGCAAAAAGGATAATTTTCCAAGTTTTCCACCACAAAGAAAGTTTCTGAAAGCTGATTTCGTATATCTTTTTAGAACACGTGAGCTTTGTAAAAGTTCTAATGACTTTTAGAGCGGAAAAGGTTCAAAAATACACTAAGCTTATCCTTTTGTTTTTACATATGTATGTAGATAAATTCTTTTTTTGTTTCTAAACTGTTGCTTTTATTAGTTTTTAAATGTATATAAAATTTTAGAATATAAATTGACAAGTATTTTGTTTGCTAGTAGGCTAAATATGTGTGTATATCGGACAGTATAGAAAATATATCTGTTTTATTGGGAATTCTGCTCCCCTCTCCGAATTTAAGCCTAACAAGTTACTAATTTTGTTCATTGTTTGCTCCACTTGTTGCCCCATTTTTATTTAACTTCTTGCTTCTACCAATTTATTTTTATATATACCGCCTGTGGTATGTTCTGTTTGACCTTTTGTTGGTGCTTTGTTGTCATCTTTCCTTAAGCAATTTTAATTTAATGTAATTTTTCTGTTTTGCCTATAGGAGTTAATCTAATATATGATTTAGATGTTCTTTTCAGATGTGTATCTTCGGCGGAAATGAACCCCATGATCGCTCATCACCGTTCACTTCGCACTTAAACTTTACGATTGGTTTGGAAATAAATATCAACCTCTGAGATAGATTATGGATTCTTGATTTTCAACATTATATGTAAATTTTAATCCATGTTTAAGCATCGTGTTCATTTCATTAATTTAGATAAAATGAGTCAGGACGAAAAATGTCAATTTTGCTTAAAACCAAAACAAAACGAGTCCACACGCTTTGATAAACATTTAAGAATATAGCAACAGCATGATATTAAGTAGTTTGTATTTTGAGTTCACCTAATGAAGATTAGGTTATTTTCCTTCTCCCTAGAATCCCTATTTATAAAGTTTAAAACGTATAAGATACAATTACATTTATATCTTGATTTAAAATATACAAAATGTTTTCTTAATTTACGCACCATTTGCGAATTACCATAATTTTCCACTAACCCCCGTTTGCAATTGGCATTAACATTTAACAAAAGTGTATGCTCCTATTGTTGGCTAAAGCCCTTTAAGCATTTTCACAAGAGCGACCTAGTAGTTTTATACCTCTCGCATACCATCAATTAATCCTTCAAGTGTGCATGCACTGCCTGAGTGTGTGAGTGTGTACACAAGTCCACTTATACACATACATATATAAATCTATATATATGTATATACATATATTTAAGCATTTTAAGGCACGATTTGTGCATTGCAGCAAAAGTATTAAATTAATACATGTGCCTAGAAAACTAAACTTATCTAAGATGTTCTGACTTACAGAATAACCAAATTAAAAAATAAGTTATTTCATCTGGCAGGTCATAGAAAAATTATACAAAAAAAGTTTAATTTTTTTAATAGACTAACAAGTTTATTAAACATTTTCTTATTAGAGTTTCTCCTCTAAGTTTTCATGGGTTTTTTTTTTTTTTTTGCAATTGCCAAATAGTTTTATGATTATTATTCATTCTTATTATTTTTCCCTAACTTAAGCAAATTTTTGGAACTGTCAAGTTTTTGGTTTAAGCCTTAAAAGACTTTTAAACCATAAAGAAGATGAAACGATTTTTGGAATATGTTAACCCCAGACCTATGTACATATGTACGTTATTCAAGAACATACTGTATACATGCATGTAGTTTGTGTGTGTTTTCTTGCGTGCAGTTGCAATTGGAGCTGGTTAGGTGCAACAACTTCAACAGCAAAACAACATCGCAGCACATTAACTCACGACAAGTTAAGGAAAATTAAAAAAATTCAGAAAAGACTCGGTAGACATAAGAAGAGAAAATGAAGAAAGTTAACTAGGGGTAACAAAAACACGCACACCATTTGAATCCATATTTTACCCTCATCCCCACTTTCTTCCTCTCTCTCTCTCTCTATGCTTCTCATTAAGTTGGTTAAAAAATAATTCATTAAATAACTTCAAACTATGAAATAACGGCAAAAACTACTCCCAGTTACTATTTTTTTCACAAACAAACAGCACTTGACAGTCAAATAACGACGGATATGGCAACGGAAGTGAAAGCAGGGCAAATGTCGCCGGGACGACAAGGACATTGAGTGCATGTACCATAAAAACACACTTGCATGCACACTTAGGGTATATATACACACACACACACACACAAATACTCTCAGATAGAGTAAACACCCCCAACCAGAAGTACGAACTGTTCGCTTCCTGAGCAAGTGCATCGGCCCAGCCAGTGCTTGCCAACGTCTGCTCTGGGTTAATCTGCTTCAATTAAGTTCATTTATTTGAATTTAATTGCTTTCCGTGCTCCCTGGTCCCAGTCCCTACGCCTCGAGCTTACAGCTGTGTTGCCCGTTGCCTTTTAGCCAGTTTGTCACTGTGATTGCATATGAGCGTTATGGCAAAGGGCCCACAGCCTAAGCTATATTGTATATGTATGGGTGTGTGTGTGTGTGTATGTGTGTGTTGGTGGAGAAAACATCACTGTTGATGTGATGCTACTGTGTCTGAGTGTGTTCATATAGTGGAAAGTCTAACGTACTCTGTGTTTTGGCCAATGGATTTTCTAAAGGGCGGTGCCTTTAGAGTGGTCCAAAACAGAAACAGCCAGAAGCAATTTGAGCTTGACATTCTTAAAGCAAAATGTTTAAACATTTACATTTAGAGCTTACAAAATTAACGAACATGACTCTAGGGAGAAACAAACTCAACATAAGTCCACTTTATGATGCGAAAATTATTGAATATAATTATATTTGAAATAAAAAGACATATAATTTGATTGGAACAATAAGTTTTACACTTACAGGTTATTTAAAAAAAAAATCAGTTTTCTGTTTTTTCTATTTAACTCTTTGTAATCCTTTTCTACTTCTCAGCTTAAAAGTATAAATTGTCAAATTTAATTAATAATTGATCATGAAATCATAAAGCTCTGATACAGTTGAATGCCAATCAGAATGTTTATTCTAATCTCCCAAAAGAAGTTATTTTAAATATAATACAGAAAACATTCCTTAATAATGTAAAAAACAGCTTAAGTGAAGGCGAAGAGTTAGCTACCAGTTTAGCCATATAGCAGGATTAGTAATTGCTACGGGTCCTTCGTTATTGTGGGTCCCGCTATATCAGAGCTCTATAAAAAAATGTTTGATCACTCAAAGGATAATTTGTTGTATAAATATTTATTGCGAATCTGTGATTTTGCAGAATTTCAACTGATTTTCAAAAATAACATATCATTAAAAAAAAATTAATCACATTGCTACCTAATAAATAAATAATACGAAAATTTGAAATGGTAAATGATCATCGGCATGGCTAAACTTTACCTGGGCCTCTGATTATGGTGTACAAATCAAAATTTGTGAAGAATATGGCCGAAAATTCTGTTGAAATATTTTAAAATATTTTTTAAGTCATTTTCGAACTCGTATTTTACTTATTTTCTAAAGTGTTAAAAGATAAACACGACTTACTGCACTTTATTAAAGACTCAGTGCTAATTTATTATCTTGGACCACTCTATCCAAGCCAGAAGAGACCGCACCCTCACTATCAACCCAAAATCCCAGCCCATTTTCTTTCCCATCCTCGTGAGTTCACCCCCTAAGCCCAGACCATTTTTTCCGCTATGTGTCATTTTCCGAGCGCTTAAATCTCTGCGTTTGTCTGTGCACGAGCACGTGTATTTGTATGTGTGTGTGTGTAATTTTGTGCTGGTATTAGCTGTAACTGTAATACCATGTAAGTGTGTGTGTGTGTGCATCTTTCACCCCCTGCTTTTGCTTCTTCATATTCATTCGTTCGTTCATTTGTTTGGTTGGACTCTTTTGCCCATTCTTGTCTTCATCTCTCGTTCCATTCGAGTCCATTCTACATAATTATATGGACGTGAGAACTGGTTGAAAAACAACAAAAATACCAAGCGAAAAAACTAGCTAGCTAACATTTTTACTATCACTTTCATTCCTGGCATAAAGACAATGAAAGAGAACCAGCAACAGGAAAAAAAGGAGGAGAGAAAAATGGTGTTTATAGCGGTGCTTGTTCATTAGGATCTACCTAAACTCCAGCCCCCCAAACTTTCTGGTCATGCTTTTTCCCACATGCGTTTTATGCAAATGTATCCTGGCCGTACATTAGCATGGCCAGACAGAACACTAGTCAGCTGGCTACGCTTTGTAAACTTTTGTTTTTCCTGTTTTCGGTTTCATTGTTACACATGGAACATGTAGAGGATTACACATGGCGTATACGTTATATGGCTTAGTCAGTGCATTGAGGTCAGTACCTAAAATTCCATGCCGCCCCCTACCCTCAGCATGTGTACACATATATAGAAATTGTTTCCATTGAATTACAAAACTTTCATTAACTAAACTTAAGCTGTTTTGCGGTTGTTTCATTTCCCCATACGCACTCCATATCTACTCTCCTCCTCTCCTCCCCTCGTATGGCTGGCAGCCATGGAAACTATTACACATAATTAGGTTGACTTTAGTAAGTGGTTGCTTGTTTGTGGGTGGAAAGACGGGGATTTATTTTGTTTTGTAGTGTCAATTGAATTAGCACAAATTAATTGGCACAGACAACTTGCATCCCTCTACTCTACTTTCTGTGCGTATGTGTGTGGGCCGCAGGCATGTTGAAAACCTTTTATTAGGGGAATTTACCTTTTTGATTACAACGCTAATAAATTAAAGCTCTTAGGCGGCTTTGGCCAATTAGATAATTGAATATTTCAAAGTTTGTATTATTTTCTAATTTGATGATTAAAATTTCGCAAGGATAAAAATAAAAGAAACATATATATATTTACTTACAGTAACTATCAAGCGAATAGTAAAGTGAAATGAATTAGTTAATCTGCAAGGCATCTTTGGAAACTTATTAAACGGAATTTAAATTAAAAAGGTTTCTAAACAAAGACTATTTTAAAAATTTCTCCTTTGACTTTGAGCTTATGAATTATTCACAGTGATAACTGACCCATTAACGAAGCAGGGATTGCTTTCAGCTCTTCCTCACCACAAATCTCTGTGTAATTATGGTCCAACTCGATGCTAACTTGTTACACGGTTGCACTTTTCGAATTTCAAACTGAAATGTAATTATATACAGCAATCCTTTTGGCAGCAAATCCTTACTAGCACATTTGCCCAAAGGTGGAAAACTAAACACATTTATAATCTCATAGAGATAGCGAGAGGAAGCAAGAGACTTGCAAAAAGCATTTTAAGTTTGGATTTATACAAAATGCATGACGACATCTACGCATATGCAGATGCTGAAGTTGGTAATGAAGATAGTTGGTTAGTTGGTTTTGATGCAGCAACAAAAGAGTCCGAGCGGAAAACGGAATTCATTTTTGGCATTTCAACATAGGCGTATGTGATGGCGCTTTATGGTCATAGGCATGGCATACTTTGTAGTTTTCTATCTGAAAGTGAACATTACACGCAAGTCAAATAAAATTTCTACACTGCATACACACACACACACACACACACACACATTCATACGTGAGAGCTAGCGTTCACTCTCACAAAATGGCGAGCATAAAAGGAGTCTTTAAAATGTGCACGGAAATTGTTGCATGTGACATTTTATGTATGTGATTTTTGCAACGGGTATAACAATTTTCTTTTTGACTTTGATCTGAGAAATCTTTTTAGTTTATCAAAGAGATAACAACTCATTCTTTGGTATACATTAATATAAAACTAAAATTTTGCTAGTTGCTTTTCATACAACAAAAATTTATGCCATTTTGATTAAAACTTTTTTAAATTTTATCACAAAAAGATAACCTTTTTTTTATATGAATGATGATTTCTAAGTTTGAAAAACGAGATGATGCAAATGTTTTTTAAATTATGTGATTGATTAGTCACTACTTTGATTTGGTTTATCTAGAAAATTTAATAAAATTTTTCAATGTTTTTGATTTAGAAAAGATGAAATAAATGAAATATATATTTTATCAGCTATGTCTTCTAACATTATATATTATTGTGACCCCATTTCCTAGTTTAGCAGAGTATTTGCAACTTTCCTTTATGAGCTATATTTCTGATTTTCTTGTTATATGCTATACGGGCTTTTGGTTTGAGCCTTTGTGTATATGTGTGTGTGTGTGTGCTCACGTGTGGTTTTTGCAGTTGACACACTAACATACACCTCACTCGCACTAGCACTCGCTCTTGGTCTTGGTCTTGCCCTCGCTCTCTTTGCTCTCTCTCTTTTTCTTTCCACTTCCACGTCGTCTATATGGCACGCAAACACATTTCATTTACGTTGAATTTTGTGGAGATTTGCTTGGCCCCGGTACTTTACGCCGCACCGAAACAGTTTTCACATTTCCTTCTAAACTGTTGCGGCTTTTCAAATACTTGCCTTCACACATACATACATAGTTTCTCTCAATGCTGTTTTTTTTTTTCTTCATTCACCGCCTTCTGTTTGTTTAAGCGTAAAATTTCGCTTAGGTTTTTAACTAGCCAAGATTGCACATAAAAAACTGAAAAAAACGAGAACAGTAAACGAAGGCAGAGAAAACCAAAATGTGACACATAAAATGGGACAAAACAAAAAAATGCAGGTAAACGAAACATAAATAAAACTTTACCAAAATATTGACAGAATTCGTTTAAAGTTTCTATATGTAGGGCACATACTTGGCTTGCTAGGCAGAATTTAATAAAATCGGATACAAAATATTAAATTTGATCATTGTTCCCCCATGTGAATTCTATTTATGTATGCATTTCATTTTCACTAAAACGTATAACTATCACATGTCACTATCATTTTTATCTCGACATTTCCCTAACCGAAAGTCATCCATCGCTCTAACAACCATTTTTCTATTTCGTTTCTTTGTTTATTTTTTGGGCCGTCACATTTTTTTGGAAATTCATTTTTTTTTCTGTATATGCTGTTGTTTTATGTAGCCTACTTTTAAGAGCGTGCAGCTTCTGCAGTTCGTTTGACTATTCATCTATCCATTTTTCGCGTGTGTTAGTAAGAGGGGAAGATAAGGGGGGTTTTCCTTTTTTTGTTTTTTGTTAGCCATATTTTTTCTATGCTTTGTTGCGCCTATTTTGAAACCAATTTTTTTGTTTATACATCCTTGGTGAATGCTTGCTTTTTGTTGGCATTTTTATAGCCGCAGTTTTCAGTTTATATGGATTTGGTTTCCTATTTTTTTACCCTTCACTTAAAAAAAAACTGAGTGGGCATATTTGTGCAGATGACAAGACTCAAAAAAAAAGAAATTAAAGACTCAACATAAACTTGGTTTTTGATATGTTTAAACTGTGAGTAAAATCTCACCACCTCAGGAAATGCTTAACAATGTGGGAGGATAATACCTTCTATATATGGAAAAAACTACAGATTACATTCAAGAAATATCTCTGTAAAACGTAAAAGGTATTACAAAGTCGGCTGACCAACTGCAAATACAAACATTGAGTTTTATTTTTTTGTTAGAATTTTATACTGTCAATTGTTGTTTTGTTGTTGCTTGCATCGGAGGCTTATTTGTCTGTGCTCAATTGATTGAGCTTTATTTGTTTTGGGTGTATGTGTGTCTGTGTTTGTGTGAATGCAGCTTGTTGGGGCCAAGTTTTTTTAATTAAATTTGAGCGGATTTTAAAAGTCAGCCATAGCATTTTGCTTTTTTTTATCCATATATTTTTTGTTTGTTTGTTAAAGAGTCGTTTTTTATGGCCATTTATAAAGGTTTGATTTAATTAAATTATGCGCAACAAAACCAGGTCGCTGGCACATTTTGATAGCATTCATTTCACTCTGCACACATATAAATATTTATTTATATATACCTATAGCCCAAGGGCTTGTTTACCCTTTTTTCTCTGCTATTGTTTCGCTTTTGTTGTATCAATAATTTAATTATCTTACATTGATTCCTGTAATCGACTTGCCATCCATATTCAACACAAGTGCAATTGTATGAATTTAATGGCTTTGTAATTAGAATCATTTGAAATTCATTTTTCATTTTTGCCTGCCTAGTCTGTTGTTTGGTTGGTTGGTTGGCTGCTTTGGGTTGTTAATGTTGCAATAAAATGAAATTTTCTTTCAATTAATATGCAATTAGCAAGCAGTTTTGTCGGTTAAAAGTTTGATTACATTTTCTGTTGCAATATCGCAACATTTATGAATATTTGATAAGACCCAAAGGTTTAGATGGGGCTGAAAATTAAAATTTAATTTCATATTTTCTATTGGGCAATGGAATGGCTATGAGAATGCAAAACAATTTGGCAGTTATTATGCATTCAAGAGGAAAATCCAATTGGCAGGCATCAAGTCGGCAACTTTTTATCACCATTTATTAGTATTTTTTTGTTATCTTTTTATTATTATTATTATTAATAAAGTGTAGGATATAGTTATAAACTATCAACCTAACTATATTTTACAAGCACTGGCAACTAAGGCCTTCGGCTTAGACGAAAACTACATCCATACACTAGCCTGGGATTCGAAGCCGGATCCTCGTTGTTCAGTTAACTAAATGACTGGGCCACTTAGTTTTTTGTTATATATTTTAATCTTTTATATTATTTGTCTGTTTTTATATATATTTTTGCATTAAAATATTTTTGTCATTTTTAGTTAACATAAAACATAGAATTATAACAAATCAATATTTTATGGTTAATAAAAATTTATTGCAAAAATTGTGTAGACTTTAGATAGCCGCTTTTGACGTTAAAAGTTTTGGAAAGAAGCTTTTTGGAATACATACATATACCAGAGACAGGACTTTTGTTATACTTACTCAACTTTTAAATTCGCCGCGTTATATAAAATTGTATCCTGTTATACAGATATGCCTTTGTTATAAATGGTATACAAAAACTGATATACTGCTTACTGAGATATGCCTGTTATATTATTACACGCCAAGAACCAACAATAACTGTTATATAACTTAACGAAGGTAGTTACAACCTATTGAATGTTATATACTGTAATGTTATACTGAAATGTGCTATATGATTTAACTAATGTTATACAAACAATTTTCCTACTATTATATTTTTATACTTTTACTGTATGATAGCTAGTAGGAAACACAACCCAAAATAAATCTGTCTCTGATATACTTTTGTGAAACGAAACGCATATATGTATATAAACAACCCCTTGCAAAAATTTCCCTTGTTTAGTTCCACAAAGTGTAGACTTTTAAAAACGCATTCTACATCCCCTTATTTCCCATTACCCCATTCCTATAAAGTTCATCCGTTGCTGTTACAAAACTACCCCAATCAAACATACATTGTAAAAGTGACTCATTTATTTTCGTTTATTCGCTTGAGTTGATTTATCCACATAGACGCAATTCTATTTCTTCACCCATTCACCCCTTAGTGAGTGAGTTATCCCGTTTTAATCCTGGAGTGGTTTGTGAGTTGCTTATATGAAGTATGAGCCTTTTTTGGAATTTAATTTAGTTGACTTTCATTCTAAAAGCAGAGGCAAAAATGCAACCCCCAGCAAAAAGAATGGTTGATAATAAATAGTTTGATTTGAATTGCAGCAGCTCAGTTTCAAGCCGTTTGCTATTACAATGCTCTGTAAATAATGACTATGGCGAAATAAAATTCCCGTTGTTCAGAGAAGCACACATGGGCAAAACAAATGCAAATCATTAATTAAGATACTGCAAAGATTTTCGCAGATCATTCCAGTAGAAAATCGTGACAAATGATTGTGTAAATTCACTTTTCTGCACTTCTTATAGTACATTGAAAGAATAATTAGAAAAATTTAACTAAAATTACACCAAATATGTAAATTAATATTTGAAAATGAATCTTTTTGCTTCCGATAATCTGCTTGAACTTTTGTTTTAATTTTTTTAAGGTTTTTATTTTGTATACAACAATTTGAAGGTTTTTTTTTTATATAAAAACATAACAAATACTTTTCATACACTTGTGCAATATATACTATATATTAGGCATTAATGTATTTAAATCTTCGGTTACTCTTAATATTTAATACTGAGCGCTCATATTAGTCTTTTGTAAGTACTTATTTTCATCAATTTTAAAAAAGTAATTATACATCACCAATAATAAAGTAATGAAAGCACTTGTATTTATATAATTATTTATCATCCTATTTCATTTGATTCATTAAGAGACTGAAAGTGACGAATGCCGATTTGAATACGCTTTAGTTAATGGAGTTCTCTACTAGATAAACGTTTTCATACTTAGTACGATTTAGTTGAGTCCACCAATTTAATTAATGGTTATCATTTGATTTAAATAAAGCTTTCAATATACTAACAAAAAAATCTAAAAAAAAGACGTTGTAGAAATTGTTTAATTGTTCAATTGCCAAAAATATTTATGGTACGTCGGTCAGTTGATCAACCTTAAAGGATCTCTCAAACTGAATATTTACTACTAATAATAAATATAATGTTACATTTTTTAAAGTTTTATTTGTGTATAAAATTGATGTAAATCACTTTTTTGGACTAGATTCATCGAGTTTCCATTTATAAACCTATCCATTTTTTGATTAATATTGCATTTTAAATGATGCTTATAAATTTTCTTTATAAAATAGCACGAAACTTGTAAAAACTAAAGTTTATCTATAATCTATAAACAATAATTGGCCTTACTGTTAATTGGAAAAACCTAATAGGCACATCAACGCAAATTGGAAAAGTTAAAAATTAAAAAAAATATTATAATGTTGATGCCTATCAGTGAAGCGTCAAATTAATCAAATAAAATTTACCCCAATTGTTGCTAGTTCAGTTGACTTCTTTAATGATTCGCTATTACAAAACTTTGCTATAAAACTTGGCCCGTATTTCCACGTAGATGGGTAGCAAGTTTATTAAAAATCACTTAAAAATAACCAAAATAGCTGGCAAACTACCAGGCAACACCACAATGATGACAATGATGATGGGCAATTGGGGCAATGGCAATGATGATCATCCAGATGATGATGATGATGATGCGGATGCTGATGGTGATGATGTTTGCTTGGTTCCCTTTTTTTTGTTCTTTTTTTTTGTTGGTTGGTTGGTTGGCTCTGTGGCGTAAATTTAGCATAATTCAGGCAACAGCTGTTGCCACAAACGATAAAGGCCATGAATGGGAATACAGCAACAAGAATGACGATGATGATGACGACGACGACGACGACAGCAATAAGAGGGAGAGAACGAAGGAGAACAATGATGGCTAACTCTCGGCCCCAAAACACCCCTGCCAAAAAAAAAAAGAGAAAAGGAAAAAGTATATGGCAAATAAAGCTATTGGAATGTTTATAAACACACAAAAATTTTTAGCACGACTTCATTTTTCAAATTCCAAAGACCGCCCACTCCAACGCCTTCGTATTGAAGAGGAAAAACCCTTGCCAGCAAAATGTTTTTCCAACCAACCAAAAAGTCGAAAACGCAGAGAAGCAGGATGTGGAAGCAAAGTGAACGAAAATTCGTAGAAAAGTCAGAGCCAAAAGCCAAGTCGTCGCTGGCAGGTGTTGCATTGAATTAATGGTGCAAATGGCATTTCTATTGCCTGCGAAATTGACTTGCAATAAATATTTATGCAGTAAAGTGAAAAATTGGCACAGTAAAAAGACAGCAAAGACTAGAAAGATTCTTCACACCCTTTGCCTAACCTCTTCTCCCTTCTTTAAGTGCGTGTGTGTGTGTATGTGTGTGTGTGTGTGTGTCTGTGAATGTGTGAAATCAAAGTTTGCTTGGGCAAAATGGAAAATAAATATTGCCATTATTTTGCTTCAGTTTTCTCACAGTACAAAAGGCAAAGAAGTGTCCGAGTAGACCTGATAAACCAAATTGGCTAAGGCATTTTACCTCAATTTTTCTCTCTTTCTCTTACTCATTCTCGATTAATATTCATATATCGAAGTCGGCAGTCTATAGTCGACTTGTGGAACGACAAATCAAATGCAGCAGGCGCCAAACACAAACAAAGAAAACAAATTGGCTAGTAACGCTATAAGGGGTGCCCGGCATCATGGCCTAAGGATTCCCAGGAGAAGAAAACAATTGAGCCAAGTGGCGTTGCCTTTGTAGAATTATTGATCATGATGGCTCTTGAGAAAGAATGCTTCCCTTAAATGGTCTTTAAGGCTATTGGCAAATGCCAGTTGTAATAAATACTAAATGGTAAATACAACAGAGCCATTGGTTTATTATTTTATATTGTGTAGCTTTAAAAGGAAAAACCTTAAAATATTGAAAAACTTTATACTCAATAATGGAGAAAATTGGTAAGTGCAGTTTTGTAAACTGAAATATACTTTTCGATAGTAATAAACTTATTTAATAGAACTAGTTTCCAACAATAGGAAGCTATAATAATGATTTTAAAGCTCATACTTCTTTCATCAAAAGAAATGTGAAATTTGTCTAGATGAGAGTCGACTCTAGTGGCAAATCTGTTGCTTTTGCCTGGACTTGAAATATGATCAACTCAAGCTTAAATCGTTTATACCAACTTCATTGTCATTCTATTCGTTCTTATGACCATTTTGTCTGGGAAAAAACCTGTCAATTACAAGAAAGGAAAGCGCAAAATCATGTCCTAGTCATGCAGCGCTGTCGAGCAGACAAACAAGCCAACAAAGTGAATCAGGAAAATAGAAGGAAGTGACAGTTGAAAAAGGGAAGGCGAAGAAGTTACCAAATGAAAGAAATTGACCGCGACAGGTTGCATATCTAATGCAGCCAGCTCTAAGGGTAGACGTTTTGCATTCGAAAATCATATGAGATCAACAATTACGTAGAGATGAGTAATGGGAAATCAATTCAATGAAAGTGTCTCAAACGTTTTGATGAAAGTAGTTAGATAATGGCATGAAAGTCGTTCAGGGAAAAGCATTTTTGTCTCAGTATAATACAACACTTGTAGTAACTAACATCCGACCCCAGTAACAAGTAAGTCCGAACAAATCCTTAGCTTATACCACAAGTTCAACCCAGCCAATTTGAATCAGACTGAACCCTAAAAAGGGAACAGGAATATTTTAACCCCAACTGCCATGCCCCCAAACACTATTCAATATATACATACATACATATACATATATAGTACATTCTTGTACGTCTACACAAACAGAGAACTGTCCAACATCTCTTTGGTAACAGCGGGTAGAAATAGCTGCGAAAAGACAATGAAAGCAAAATACAGAAAAGGGAGGAAATGAAAAATCATAGGAAAAAGATGCCAGAGTAAGGGAAAAGCAGCAGGATAGAATTTTGCACTAGTTTTTGCTTTTGTTTTTTTTTTTTTTTCATTTTATTTTTACATTGAGTACTTGGCAGGCTCGGTTTGTTTTTCAGAAAAGCCTGACAAACCTGTCACGTGATTGCTCAACTGAAGCTTTACCCAGGATAGAGCCTAAAGAGATAGAGTGATAGAAAGAGAGAGGACCATAAAGGATACAGACGGAGACAGCGGTAGTGGGAGACACTAGAGTAGAGTTGGCCTAGCTGTTAGGCCGGCGTTAGCTAGCAATAATGACACGGACTTCTACCTATTTCTCCCAGCTTGTCCTTTTCCACTGCTAGTCACTTGTGCCTGGCTCTGTCATCGCCGTGGTAAGAGAGAGCTAAATCCTTCCTTCCTTCCTTACTTGCATCTCCTGTTCCTGCCTATGTCATAGTCATAGCCATGGCGACGATATTTTTCTAGTGGCTGAAGCTTTTTAATTGAATTTTCCGCTATTTACGAGCAGAGGGACACCAAGAGAGTGAGACTAGAGTAGTGCAGTGAAGTAAAGCGAGGTGCGGAAGCGGATGGGAAAATCTGACAGTCCGCTCGACTCGAAAATATGGCACTGAAGAGTTTTGAAGGAAAGCAAGACAAAAAAAAAAAAAAAAATACAAAAAAAAAATTGAAAAAGAAAGGAAGAGTTTGTTGGTCCATGGACCGCATAAAAGGGAAATTGTGTAAAATTATTCATCATACATAAGCGTTTTCTTCTTGTTCTCATTCCCTTGTGTTCTATTATAACCGCAGGCGGCTTGTCCGCAATGAAAATGAGAATGAAAATGGTGTGAAAAACATTTTTCTTTTGAGTAATTAGAACGGCAATGTTCACAAAAAACTTTTTTCTCTTTTGTTCTTTTTTTCTATTTTCATATTTTTGGTTTTAACAGGTAAATTCCTAGCTAGCCAGTTAGACAATCTTTCGTTTAATTTTGGTTGCCCACAACAATTGTGTGATAATCATTTAGGAGGCGAAAAAATATAAAACAAAGAAACAATATAATCTTAAGGAATTTTATATATACTCATGCACTGATTAGCTTTAAATTTGGGATATATGTATATGCGAAAAATAGTTCACTTTGCTTATGAAATTGACAAGAAATTAGTTTTAGCTACGTTTTCGAACATGCTTTATTTTAATGAATGTAATTTAAGAAGTTATATCGCCTGTAGATACTATATAAACTTTCTTTAGGCTGTAAGCAAGGAAAACATTCCTTTTATGCTCAATTCTGGCTCATTAGATTCCTTTCTAGTTTTTTTTTTCCACATCTATGTATTCCCTGCTTTGTATGATATTTCAAAAAGAACAGCTTCCATTTACATTTAATTATCGTATCATAAAATTGAAAACAGTTTCGTTTTTGATTTTTCGACCCTACATTTAGCTGAATTTGTAATCTTTTGCAACAATAGTCAACTCAATGTTTTGTATTTTTGCCGCAAAACAGAGAAACTTTAGTTTTAACTGCAACTAAAACTTAAAGAAAAACAAAGGGAGCTGGGAAAGTGGGTTAGATAGATAGCTGAAGACAAAAAGTAAATTTGAGAATGGCAACTTTTCTTAGCCACAAGTCGACAACTTTGTGTCAAATTTAAAATAACAATGACCAAAGAATTTCCATGTCAATGGAAACAAAAAGGTCTTGTGAAATAAAACCATTTAAGTTAAATCGAATGAAACTGCATTTGGAACAACTTAACTAAGAATCTTTGACTCTGCTGTCACACATACTGTCTATATTTTTCAATTTTCGTAACCCAATGTTGGCTTCATTTGTGAACAAAAACATTTGCGTACACAAATAACACTTAATAATGATCAAATGCACTCGATGCACATATATTTTAATTTTGGCAATCGGCATAGGACCACAAAGCTGACAATGAGTTAGGAATTGCTATTAGACTCTTGCCATCTCTTTTACACACACACTTCCAGAACTGGACACACTTTTCCCCCTTTTGTGCAAGCAGTTTGTTTGGTTCTACAACTATTTTGGTTTATATACTGAAATAGTTATTGGGTTACTATGATTTTTCTACTCACCACAATAAATTTGTACCTAGATAAATGTATTTCCAATTCTGTTTTACTTATGCAAGAAATGCATTAACAAACAATCTATGTACTATGGGTAAATAATAATTAACGTAAATATTAACACTACATAATGTACCTAAATAATGTCTAAGCCAGTAGCGCATCCAGGTCTTCATATTGGGCCATCAAATTGGGTATTTGTGGCAGGAGATCATAAAAATTACTTCAATTTTTTTTGGCTGTAGTTTAAATGATAAAGAAAAATTACAATTTTCTTATTTGTTGCTGTCTTAAATTGGAATTTTTATTAATTTCAGAGGATTTCATTTAAAAAAGAGTATTTAAAATATTTGTTTCGGAATTTTTGTGGTGCATTTCATATTTAGTTATTATTGTTTTCCCCCAGCGGTATAGAGAATTATATTTTTGGGGCCGATTTGCCTTCCTTGTAGTCCGTTGTATTGTCGACATCTTCTTGCTCTAGGAGGATGTATCTACTGGCTGTCAGCGCGTTTTGTTTGGTTTTTGCAAGTGCTTGCACTTTGTTTATCAGTTTTCATTCTCATCGTCCTTAGGTCTCTGCCTTAGCTTGAGTTTGTAGGTACAAAAGTACACGTAATTGGGCTAATGGATATTTCGGTACTAACACAATTTTGCTAATAAAGTTCGCAAACATACACACACACATAGCCATACACAGACACTGGAAAAAGTGGGTTGTCCAGCTGGGAAAAGTGTGGCGACATAAGCAAAGCAAAAGGCAACCAGGCAAGCGAAGGAGTAAGATGAACTAAGAGATGGCGATGAAGGTAGCTGGTTGTCTGCACTTTTTGTTTAGTCTCCAGCAGCAGCAGCAGCAGCAGCAGCAACAACAACAAAATTTTGCCTATATTGGACCATAAGTGCGTCTCTATGTTTTTGTTGACAACTCCTTACTGGCTACACACAAAGATACACACACACAAACACACACAGGAATAGAAATACATATAGACGAGTATACAGATGCCTAGGCACTTTGATTTACATAGCAATGGCTGGTAGAGAATCATCGTAAATTTAGTTTATCCTGTCCACAGGCTACGATAAAAGTTTTTGGCCAACATAATAAGGCCACTTTGCTTATAAAACTCCGAAAAGTCTAAAACAATTTTAAAAACTTATATGAATTTAAGGAATATTTTTATATTTGAAGTAATGTTCTTAAGATCATAATCTATATTTACAATTTTAAAGATTGCTAACAACTAAAATTTAATCTGGTTCTAGGCATTCTAAATTTTTATATTAAAGGCCGCTCATTAGTCTTTACTTATCGATAAATAGCTCAAGAATCCAAAGATTTTGATATTTTAAATATATAGTAGTCCGTGTAGTTCATTGTCAGTCTAACATAACAGAAATCCTTTGCGAAATCTGGCTAGAAATGCTATACGTATAAATAAGAAGAATTTTTTTTTCTGGCTAAGACCTATTGAAATGTCAAATGTAAATTGCTGAGCTCGTTATGGCATCTAAGAAAAATAGATTAATTGTTTTTGCCCTATAAAGTTCAATATTACTAATAATTAACGAATTCATTAATTAATGTCAACTCTGACCTGATTATAATCTTCTAAAAACATGGAAATAAGCAAAGCCATATTTGAAATTGGTTATGGGTAAGAAGAGTAAAGATTTTAAGGTTGGTAGACAAATGATGAGACAAACTCTTAACCAATTTTCAGTTATCTAAGCAACTAGATATACATACTTCATTGATAACTTGTAGCCTACCTAACTACATGGCTTTGTGCCTGGTACTTTTTGTCATACACTGTAAACCGGAGACCGCAAAAGGAAGCGTAGCCTGCACAGCGATTGCCTTCTACCTCTTTCTCTGATATGGTTAGATGGTGCGTGAGCCAAGTTTGCTTTGCTCAGATGACTATATGTGTTTGTGTGTATATGAGAGTTTCTGGTTAAATGTGTGTGTGTGTGTGTGTGTGAAGTGGCCGGTATCGTCTATGGAAATTGCCAAAAATTGCAAAGCAGCACACCAACAACAAGGATATGTGGATAGGGATATGTCCTTCACTTTGGCTTGGCTCTTCTTCAACCACAAACAAAAACCAACCAAGCAGCTAAACTCAGTTGCCCCATTCCCCCCATTTTGCAGTAGTTAAACTCAATTATTATGCAAAGTCAACAATGTCTATTTGTGCCACCAAAAAGGTGAAGCTGAGCCAAAAAGGGGGGCACACAATGAACCAGTGGGAGACCTGTAGAGAAACAAAGGGTAACAACGGGGACAGAGGCTCCAAATGCATTTAAATACATTTTGATTTGCAGTTAAAGTGAAAACTTGAAACGTGTGCAGAAGCTAAGCTTGGGATGCTTGGGAACCAACTACGTGGTGTGGTTATCCATATTCCCATTCCTCAACCATTTCGCTTCTTTCCGGTAAATGCTTGTAGATATAGAATGTAGTTGGAGTGTTCTTTTCCCTTGCCCTTTCCTCTGCTTTCTCTTACTCTTTCACTCCCTCTCTGTCTCTCTCTCCTCCTAGATGACAAATAATTTTTGCAGTTTTATTGAAAATGTTTGACTTTAGTCGTAGTTTTGCCAGTTGCCCAACAAGTACAAAAAAAAAAGGAACCAACTTGGCGTTATTCCTTTTTGTATCCATGTATATTTTGTGAGAGAAAATTGTTGTTAGATTATGTAGTCGGTGGATAGCAAATTTTTTGGGGTATAACACACAATTTAATGTAAATAAGTAATCCATAAATAATTTACTATATGACAGAAATCAGAAAGTCAGAATAATCTACAAAATTTAACTACATAACTTTGAACCAAAATCTCTGCAAGATTTATGTATGAAATTAAACTTTTAAGTATGTATGTTCTTTTTATTAATTAAAACTCATGGCTGTTATTAATTTCAGACATAAAAAGTAAAGTACTTAAAATATTATATCGTAAACATAGCTTGATAGTTTGATAAGATATGGCTTGGAATGTAGAGATAGTCTCTTGTAGAGAAAGAGAGAGAGACTTATAAAACCAGTTGATCACACCTAGATTCTTCCTACGGTTACCAAAACCAGAAACTATAATATTCCAATTCAATTTTAACATCGTTGGCCTTATAATTGGCATCCGATTTTAAAATTTATTTTGAATACGGTTTGCGTCGCTCTTTGGGATCATTCACAAAAATTGCCTCTCATTTTTTGCAGTACCTTCTTATTAGATTGCCTATATATATTTTGCATTATAGTTGGTCATATTGACTCGTGAACTTGTCACAAATTAATGTGAGATCGAAAGACCATTTGGAATTCGATTAGAAACGAACGCGATGTTCTCTGTGGCTCTGATGCTGCCTTCTTGCACTGTTATTGTTGATGTTGCTTGGTGCACACTTTTGCTAACAATAAGTTTTTAAGTAGTTTGACATTTGAACTTGCATATACTTTTGTTTGTTGTCTTTCTGTTTTTTTTCTTTTGCTTTTTTTTGTTGTATTTGTTGTTTTTTAAGAGCAATAAAAATGCGCAGCTAGCCGGAAATAAGAGACGCAACAAAACAAATAAGCAAAAAGGCACCAAATGGCAGCTCTAGCTACATCTATGACTGCTAAAGGGGCGTAGACAGAGGGGTGGGTGTGGCAAAGGGCAAAACTTTGTCAGCGAAAAATTGCGGCGCAGTTTATTGCAAAAGTTCATTACAGTGCAAATGTTGCCAGAGACGAAAGATGGCAAGAAAGAGTGGCGAACGCCTTTAAGTCTTCTTTGTCTTTTGCAGTTTTTGCGTTTTACATTTTTGGTTTTTTCTTAAGTTTTTGCGCTCCCCTCTCAACCCCTTTCACACCACCAACCAATGGATTTTTTCATCGTTTTTTCTTGTGCTTTACGCCACTTGTTTAATTATAAAGTGCGAAAAATGTTTGCATACTTTTGGGCTGGTGACACTGATGAAAAGCAGGTGAATGCAGTTTCTTCTACCTGCTCGGGAATGAAGTTTTTTATTTACTCTACGCTAGTAATAATAAAAAAAAGAGGACGCGGACTGTGGCAAAGTTGCCAACTAATTTGCATTTTCTCATCAACGCAGCCCGCCTGCTGCATAACTAATATGAGGATGATGGGTTGAGCAGGCTGCAAGGGTCGACTTTGAGGTCTGAATGATGGCTGGGAAAAAAAAAATGTTATAAATAGTTAGGTTGCGATTTTAGCATACTAGATGGAAGATGGAAATGGTGTACTCTAGTGAAAACTTCAGGCATTAGCGCATACGTCAATCATACGACATGTGGTCCAGTTCCAAAAAATCACATTTTTTCGGGCAATTTATCATTAACGTTCGAAACGTGAGAGAGAGACCGCCTAGATTTGACCCTCTTGATAAATGAAGTTTTCACTTGGTTTTTTTTTGTTTTGCCTTTCCTATTTATATTTTGTTTTTTTTTTTTTGTTGCTGTTGGTTTTGGTTTTTGTTCTGTTTCTGTGTGGGTTTTTTGTTTTATGTTCGCTTTATGCAAATAAGTCAGTATTTTGTTGAGATTTTTGTTTTTTGTTTTTCTTTCTTGCTTTTTTTGACTAATAGAATGTCACTTGTGTGGCTTATTTTCTTCCCTTTTTTGCATTTTTTTGGCAAGGTGTTTTATAAAAAGGTGTTGATTAATGGCCAAGAGATTGCAAACAGAAAGTCAATCAGCCTGACAGGCAATATTTGATTGAAATATCTTGCAAAACAGCATTAAACAAAGTGCGAAAGCGAATTTAATTTCAAGAATGTACGATTTGTTGTGCAGCTATGCGGAAAAAATGCTTGTGGATTAATTTGAATGAAACTGAAATTAATGAGATAAGATGACTTAATACCTGAGAATAGAATCATTTAACATTTTGATAAGCACATTGAGAAGGTAAACGAAAATAATGGTAATCATGGTATCATTATTTGATGAAAGTTTAGTTTTTGAGATTAATGCGGTTCATTAGAAAACAAATTTCTTCAATTTTGTCCTAAAAATGTTAGCTTATAATATCTGACAATGCAAAATATGAGCGTTTATTGATTATATAGGGAAATCTTTCTTTAAGCTGTTTGCAAAATCAACTTCCTTAATGTATTTAATTACACATATTTGTTAGCAAAAAAAATTGGCCTTGTAAGGTTTTTCGCTGGTTTTTATTTCAATCTAATCTTTAGTTAAATTGGTTGCCTTTCAAGCAAAAAGATAACAAAACGTTTTGGTTAAGATTCTATAGTCTAAGCTTTTAATTACATTGTGGAGAAGTAAAATACCGCTATTCTCTTTACATCATAAATCTAATAATAATTTTTCAATTCAGAATCCAAAATTGCTGCTTGTACCACTCAAATTTATTGTTTTGGTTACAATATAGACAAACACAGGCTTAGAGTTAGTTGGGTATTCTTCTATGAGAGACTGAAAATTAATTATCTTCCAGCTGACTTTATTTAATATTCATTTCGAGATTCCTCTTACTTACATCAAAAGAAAAAAAAGGTCAAACTTGAATAGAAAATCAACACCTTGGCCAGGAATGTTCTCTTACCAACTCTCTCTTTACTTATTTTTCTCCCCAAATTTTTTTGTTTGTTTTGTTTTCTGTGGCTTTCGGTATGCCTTGCGGCTTAATTTTACAGATCTCTCACCAGTAGTTTTTCTCTCTTTCGCTATATATCTCTGCTTGACTGCATTCACTTGTGCAATTTTAATTAACCGCAAAATGTGCAAATATCCTGAGAGTATATATATAAAGCAAGTACCTACAAAATAAAAGTAGAAGAAATAACAATAACAGCGAGTGGGTGGGCACAAGGCGAACAACAAACATTGAAACAAAACAAAAACCAAAAAAAAAAAAACACACAAAATAATATACAAACAACGACTTGTAAAAACAAAGCTGCCTACTAATAACAACAACAACAACAGCAACACCAACAATTGCAAGAGCAACATGCATATTTCTGAGCCCAGCCGCAGGTTAAATGTATGCAAATATAAACAGCGTGTGAAAGACAAGACAAGACGTCGGTGACAGGGAAAACGGTGAGGAATTTGGTCTTTGGCGATGGGCATGAGACAAACCTCCCACTTACTTGTAACCGCCTTGAGCGGTACTTATGCCAATGTTCTTCTGCCGCTTGCTATACCTCTCTCCGTGGCATTTGTAAGGTGCAGGGTGTACTTGCCTCGAGTGGCTACACTTCATTGTTACACTTGTTGTTCCTCTCAATATGTCCACAGCATAAATAGGGTATATTAATGAAATGAATCAAAATTACTTTCCAACTTCATTTTCATTGAATCTTAGGATTGCGTCCTAAAATTGTTTTTTTCTTTAATCAATCGGGTTAAAAATGTATTCATTACCCAATAAAATGCTATACTTCAGTGCTATTTCAGATTGCGATCAAATGTGTTAAACTGTTTTCAAACATAGTCTTAAGTTTGGTAGCAGATTTCCATGTGAAGAAGTCTTATCATATTTGATAATACAAAACCCAATGTAGTTTACTTCATTTTGATAGCAGAAATCAACAGTTAAGTTTTATTTCTCAGTTTCCAATTTCATAAACACAATCAATTCTTTAAGAATTCCATTTACATTCCATACGTCCTTAAGGTATCAGCAATTCGAATGCCGTATTAATCAAGGCTTGTTAAGTAACTGGCCCGAAGCTAATTATTGTGAGCGAAGAAGATTTTTGATTGCCAGATATCTAGCACACCTGTTGTCCCAAAGACTTTCGCGATTTTTTGTTTGTATTTTTTCTATATGTTCGAAGGCCTCCAGCCAAAGGCCAATCGAGCATGTAGCGCAAAAAATTAAAGAACAACAATGCCAAAATAAAATCAAGCAAGATCCGCAAAGTAATTCATTTGGTATGCATGACTTATGACTGCCATTGCCTTTCCTCCTACTCCTCAACTCCGATGAGCCTAAGAGTTTTTGTGCGATATCGTTTGTTTTTTTTTTTTTTTTTTTGTAAATTTAATTAGCGTTAAAATACTTTGAACAAAGTTATTGGCAGTCGTTGCCAGACGCCAAAAGTCTCGTATAAATCGTAAACTTTTTAAGGGTCACATCAGGCGGGGGGAAATGGGAATGGGAGCGGAGGAAACGGAAACTGGTGACGGTCTGGATGCTGAACCATTACAAATTAGTCCATAAAAGTTATGGGTTTATAAACGTGAACTGTTAAATAAATTTCACCATATAGAAACGGCAAAAATCCTTCAACGAAAAATGGGAAATCAATTAAAAAACAACAGCAAAACAAAAAAGGCCGTCAAAGAGTTGACGAAAAATTGTTTTTCAAACTTTGTCGATTGGTTTTTTGCTCTTTGCCGTTTTTGTTTTTATCCATTCTGTTCAGTGGTTTTATGTTGACAAGTAAATGAAGTGAAATATGCATATTTAATCAAGTTTCAAATTGGCATAAAATTAAAAACGATTTTTTAATATTTAAATTTAAGAAGTATTGTGTCCATACATTGGAAGGTAATATTACAGTTAATATTTTAAATTATTTATGTTCTTTAAAAATAATTAGAATAAACATTTTTTGGAAATATTTTCGCAGTCCATTTTTAGACGAATATATTAGTTAACAAATGAATGATTAGAAGGATATTAATGTTTTGTATTGAAAATGCATCTTATTTTTTTGTTGTTGTCGATAAACCACAAATGAATTTTCTCATCATAAGAATTGATCCAAATACTTAATTTGACCAATACTTTAAAATACCTTACCAATTCCTTACTAATTAAAACCATCTTAAGCACACAACGAGGCATCAACAGAGAGAATGGAACTCACAAGAAGAGTAAAGAAAAAGCATATGTAGGTACCTAGGCTTGAAAAATAATGATGTAGAATAGTATTGAAAAGCATTGAAAAGCTAAAGGCCAATCGACTTTGCTTGAATGAATAACCTCCATAGATCAATGCATAGGCAGGGGAGAAACAATCGTTGGCAATTAGAAGTTGTTAAGATGAGCAAATAATTCTCGGCTCTGGCAAAAAAGCAAAAGCATCAGAAGGAATAGAGTTTGACTCCATATTTTCATCAGATAAATGGCACTTTAAGTAGCATATGTATGTTAAAATAAATCGTTTTT
Organism: Drosophila willistoni; assembly: GCF_018902025.1. Lineage (NCBI taxonomy): Eukaryota > Metazoa > Arthropoda > Insecta > Diptera > Drosophilidae > Drosophila > Drosophila willistoni. Next base: position 10,157,527 of record NW_025814050.1, read on the forward strand.
TTTTCTCCTGTTGCAGGACATTTATCAACGCTCGTCAGGATATCAAACAGCCAAACGAGATGCTGCCACCGCAATGGTTTATGCCCAATGCTTCTGCTGCTGCTGGTGTTCAAAAGGCAATGTAAGTATTTACACAATCAATTGAATTTTATTGTAAAATGTGTTTTATGAATTATTAATGACTTTTCTGACTTTATCTCGCTTGGTCTGCCCGGTTGATTGTTCTAACCGCAGCATTTCTCCAAAATAATCGATAGTAAAATTCTCAACTTATTCTTCCCATGTGCGATATACTAAATAATTAAACAATCTGCGGTCAAGTAAGTCATTTTATAGTTATTGCATATGCACATTCAATTGTGTTATGTATGTATACGCTTTGGTAGTCATATTTGCGTAATTGTTGCTTAACTTTGCGTAACAATAAAAAATTATGGTCAAATTACTTAAGTTGCAGCTGCTTGTTAAATTTATGAGTCATGGCCAACACATGGATATATCAACTTACACTGTTTTCCATTTGCAAATCAGTTGAAGCTAAGCCCTCAAAAAGGTTGTAGTGAAATTCTTGTTTCTAGTTTAAATATTGTATTTATTTAATTTCAGTTTCAGTATGAATTTAATGGCTTATATTGTACTGTGGTCAAATCGATTAATGAAAGCTGCCATAAGTAATCAGATTTTGGCAAATAAATTGAGCGATTTGTTGCACCTGATTTGCAATGATGTTCGATTGATGCATATACTCTTGAGATGGCTTAACTACGAATGTGCACAACTGTTGTGAGATATATATTAATATAGTTTAATTTAAAGTAATATATATTTGAATGGATTTACTGATTGTTTAAGTGAAAGTTTTGTGTTGTAAGCTGTAACATTATATAGTGCGAATTTTATATGAAAACACAATGAAAAATGAAATTACAAATAATTGAAGTAAAGAAGAGAGGAGAAAAGGATAAACTTGAACTTCTTACAAATGAGGAAGAGTTAAGAGTAGAATGTTAAAAAGCATCTGATGCCGTTAGTTTCCTTTTCACTGGTTTATTTCTTTAAACTAACAAATTAGTGATTACAACTAAACACATAAACATGACCTAAAGATGATCTACAATGAGGAAGGACTGTAAAACTGCAAATAATATGAACAGATGACAAACATGTCCGAATTCCTTCTCTAAAAAAATATACATGTATTCTGAATATTTATGTTTCTACTTCTTATATTGATATGTTAAGTATATAATCTAAATTGTGATATGTCATAAGGTCTCAGACTTTAAAACATTGTCAGTTTTAGGAGCTAAGGTAAACCACTCCGACATATAGACAATAAAATCCAAATGCTCATGTGTTCGAAACAAAATTTCAAGAAATTTAAAAGAATAAAGCTTAGATTCGATGCAAAATACTGAATATGTATATTTGAGTTTAGCATCTGCAGAAACTCAAATAGTTTCAACTCAATAAAATATCTCAAATATTACTCATTAATACCCTTTAGACTTGACAAATCTCTTTGAGTTTTTTAGGCTAAGTCCTCTCTTAAAATATTCTGGTAAGTGACTCAATAATTTTGAGTCAAATTTCCATTAAAAAGAGCAAACCTATGTCCTCTTCAAGTTCATACAAAGTCACTCATAAGTAAAACAAACTCAAAATATTTCAGACAATTTCTCTTACACCTTTGAATTCACCACAAAAGAGAAATTTCTCTTTAAATCGGGTTCGGCTACGATTTGACTCGAAAAGCTTTTCTTTACACTCTCTCGTATAGTTGAACCGAAGTCGTTAATATCTCAATTCCGGGTAAAGACGAAACAAACTCTCGAACTTTAGTATTTAGTTTTCCTTTGGTTTTTTGGCACATTTTAGTACAAAACTTAAACGCAGATGAATTGAGATTGTATGTGTTTCTGGCTCGTGAAATTTTATTTATTTATATAGTTGTTTTTTCCCGTTTTCTTGTTTTTCGTTTGGGTTTGTTGGTTTGTTTGAGAAAAAGCTTGCAGTTTAGTTGCTACATTTTCCTTGAGTTTATTTTTTTGTTTTTGTTTTTTTGCGGATCTAGAAGTTCGTTGGCTGGTTGGATTTTAGTTTATTTATTTCACGAATTTGATAGATTGAATTTTGCAGAAATTGAAAGGTGGAAAAGGGATATTAGAAGACAAGAGCGAAAGCTGCATATATACCTATATATATACGTACATATGTATTTGTACTTACATATAGAGCTGCTGCTTTGTCTTAGTTTCTATCTCTGGCTTTCTCTATGCGGCTCAGACATGTTAATTTCGACTTAATGCTGTTTAAGTAAAGCCTCAATATTTGCGCCTAATACCCATACATGTGTAATGAATGTATAAACACACACACACACCCACATACACATTCAAAAGCACACTCAATATGAGTGACTTACATGTGTAAGTCGGTAACACGACGAAAACAGATGCTATCTTGCATACATTTAGGCGCATAGAGCTGAACAGAGGCAAACTTGGACAAACGGCAGTGGACCTGGCTGGGCGTCAGTCACGTGCATAAAGGAAAGAGGGGCAAGAGTGAACGTATTGGTGGTGCCAAGAATAGGATGATGGTGGGTGGAGTGGTGAAGATAACCAAACATGGTCCATCAAAAACACACCAATACAACTACACACTTGCACCTACACATTTGCGGCATTGTATTGAGCATGACATATTTGTCGATTTGCAAATTTATGTCATGTCTATGCGAACACCCAAAACGGCAATAGTCGTGTGGGTGTGTATGCTCGTGTGTGTGTCTGTGTGTGTATTTATGTGTGCGTGTGCCGTCCTATTGCCTCAAAGGCATCAGACCGGCAACCCATTTTAAAATGAAATTAAACAAAAATTATCTATAAAATATGCATGTGCTAGCAAAAAAGACAACATGCCAAACTTGAAATATTATATGTTGGCAAGAAATTTTTGTGTAAATTGATGGCAAAGCTGACTGACTGACTGTCTTATACCCACATAAACATACATACACATATTCTATAATATTTCTAAGTGGGTTATAAATTTAGTTTGTGAACACTTATATAATATTCGATTCAATGTCATATGGAAATTATTATTATTACATTGGGGCCATATAAAATTGTAACTGAATAGCATGGAATCGAGCTTTTAAAATTGGGTGCCTCGTTATGATAAATTATGTTATACTCAACTTGAAAAAAGTATCTATCTAATGGAATTTTTTATAACATTAAACTAAAATTGTAATTTATGTTGAGATGAAGATTTGAAATAAATGTGGTCTGGGTTTTTATTACAACCAACTGCTTTACGTAACATCTAATAGCAATTAATGCATATTTTATAAAACAATTTACAAGTGATATAAGAGTTTTTTTTTATTAAAATATATTTTTTGTACATTTTGCGGTCTGCCTATCAGCAATACTTCGAGTGCCAAATACATTTTTCCAAACATTTAACATCAAATATTGAACAACATTTTAATGTAGCATACTTTCCTGGTTGTATTTTTGCCCACTTTCACGCACTCGAGCACGTACACGCTGCATTGTATGTAAGTATGTGTGAGTGTGTAGAATAAGTGGAATGAGGTGGTCAAAAATCCTACTTCATTAAAAATCCTGTCAATACTTATTAAAATCAAAAATCAAATCAATTTTGTGCTATAATTACAAAAATGTTTGCCGCCGGTCGTAAAGTGCTCAAATACATAAAAGCTCACATATATGTAGATGCACACACATACACACACACTTTCTCTCAGACAACATATACACAAATGTCAATTAAAAAGTAAAAATAGCTTGAAAATGGCTACGATCTAGGACTAAAACAAAAAAGGGGCCACAACCCAAGAGTAGAGAGTAGAGGCCAGGCAGATGACAGGCAGACTCAGGCGTTTGTCGTGCATTTTGTGTGCACACAAAAGTTTTTCGGCAAATGCCAAGTGAAACATTTTTCAACGCCGCCATTTTTCCTAGGCCTTATTCGATGCTTTTCACTTGCAATTGTTGTTGCTTTGTATTTTTGCGGAAAATGGCAAATGGCGGGAGTTGGGTTTGAATTTTGGGGACTAGAACTATATGTAGTTTTAGTGTGCGAACTGGGAGGATGATGGGGGACCTGGTGAACGGGTGTTTTTTGAACCAACTTAGTTAGTTTTGTGCACACACACACAGTTACAGTGAAAAGCAACTAAGTGGCAGCGGAAGAGAGAGAATTAGTGACAAAAATTGGTGAGTTCTGATGGAAGTGACTATGCTGGGGTGTCAGGTGCAAAAGCAGCAGCAGCAGCAGCTGCAAAAGATTGGAGGATTGTGGAGGCAAAGTTCACTAATTTATTACAGGCCCATTTGATAGAGGTAAAGGTACCCATAGGATGGTAAATACTCGTACATTCAATGCTGATTAGTAATAGGATGAGTATGCTTTCATGGTCACCAAAAATTCGTTAGCAAAGTAATTGCATTCGGCTTTTGACAGCAACAATTCTTCTAATTAGAGGGAAATGCATCAATTTAACGACAATATTTTCATTTGAATATAAGGAAATTGAATCACTTTGTAAATAGTCAATAGTCTACTAATGCATTATGCTTGAGTCGCAAAGAGATTGAATTATTATTTCTTAAGAAAGTATTCTCTGGTCATTAGTTGTGTATTTCACATTTAAAACAGACCTAAGGTTAGTTTGAAAATGCAACAAGATTTTTAAGTCAATTACAAGCTTCACTGTACTTGCACTTACTTGACACGCTGGCCAAGTTGCCAACTTGCTGTCTGTCCACTTGAGGCCTTCAAGAAGGAAAGAGCTTGCAAGGACAACACAGTTTACAGACCAATTTGGCCTAGACAAGCGCACAGAAAAATAAAAGTAAAAAACTACAGCATGGGACTTCAGGCTGCTTGCCAACAGAAATCAACAAGCAACAATTACAGAGAGTATAAAAACAAAAACAACTTGTGATTGAGCTCTGCCAGAACAACCAAAGTTTCCACCCAAACAGCCATCTCAACTCTGCCTCCTGTGGGCTACTATTTTTATCTGCCCCAGACAAAGATCGAAGACGTTGACAATGGGAAAAAAGCCAACCAGTCGATAAGTGCAATGCGCGGATAATCGAAAATGAAACAATAAAAGTAAGAGACAAAAAAAAAAAAGAAAAATATTCCCATCAGCAGTCAAAGCCAAGAGTCGAAAACACTTCAAATAGGCAACAACAATAATTTCCTTATAGTTTTTCCGGGATATAGAGGGGTGCAGGAGTTTTTGAAATCGTATAAGCTTAACGCTTTTCCATCTCTCTATGCCATCTCTATGAACCATTCCATTCTACATCTCTATTTCTCTGCACACAGCTCTTCAATCTCTTTTGGTTGGGTTGCTTCTCATACATAAATAATATAAAATTTAGAAAGTGAGCAATGTGTTGGGTTATTTGATATGGATGGTTAAAAGGGTATGGGGGAAAGCTAAGTTAGAGAGGCAGGGCGGGCAGCTGGTAAATTGGGGTTGATAGAGCGCTAATGGGTAAGCAGGTGGCAATGATAAAGATACTTGCTAATGGTTTGAGGTCATGAGTTGTTGACTGAGCTGGGTTTAACTAGTTGTGGTGAAAGTTGAATGACTTTTGATTGAAAATAAATGGCAGGATAACTACTTTTTAATCATTTGCTGAAAACATTTCAAATAATCAACAACTTTAATAATGAACCAAGGCCAAGCAGACATCATTAATGGAAAATACTTTTATATTATATGAATACAATTCCATGAACATGTAAAAAATCAATCAAGTATAAATTTAAAAGTATCCACTTCAAATTTTCTTGCATAAGTTATACCTTTCCTAGGCACTTAATCAATTTATATATAGAAAACATATTCATTTGCTGTCTAGCCAGACATTATCTCATGTATTTCATGTATCTCTGCTTAGCCTTCATATGTGTAGCCATTAACTGACCTAACTCAATAAACATTTTATCAGAACCATTGGCAAGGCAAGACTCAAAAAGTCATTGAGCTGAAAATGAAATGGAACGCATAAGAATCGATTCGATTAGTGAAATGAAATTTACGCCAAAATAAATTTGCACGACTTACCGACTTGGCGCGCCTAAGTGTATGCCATATATTTCTGTTTTTGTGTATATATTTTGTTGTTGATTTTTTTCTTGTTTTTTGTTTTTTATTGCTGTTGTTGTTGGTGCTTGTGTGCTTGGCATGTTGCTGTTGCTGTTGCCATTGCCTGATGCCTGTTGTCGCCGGCGTCGTCATTGTCTCTAAACTTTTGTACGTTCATTAATCTTGTAAAGCGTTTTTACTGTTGCGCTTGTCTTTCTATGTAGCTGTGTGTGTGCCATGTCTGAGAGTGTGCGTGTGCTTGTATTGGTTTCTGCTTGTCTTAGCCTGGCATGTCCTGTTTCCTCTTTTACCCCCATCTCCCAAAACACCCATCTCTCTCTCTCTCTCTATCTCACTCTCTGTTCGCTTGTTTTGTTGTTGTTATAACTGCGGCACTTCCTTCAACGTTCTTGTTGTGCTCATCGTCGTCGTCGTCGTCGCTCTTGTCAGGACACTTGTGCGACAGTTGTTGCATGATAAGGTTTAATCTATTTAATTGTAATTGATATTTTCGCAAGATACGACACAACGGTTTTCCGTTTACTTCTTGTTTTTTTTTGCTCTCTTGTGCCTTCTATGCCTTTTTTCACCCATTTATAAACCAAATGAGGCGGCTACAACAACAGCGGCAGCAACAGCAGCAGCGGCAATCATGATGGCAACTTGTTGGCAAACACTTAAGCCAAGACAAAATCATAATTTATAAAGTGCTATGGCAAAACATACACAAACACACACACACAATAAGACCAACTCTAAAGCAACAGAAAAGCAATTTTCCTCTTTAAGTTGCTGTCGGTTCAGTGTCGTCTTTGGCAATTGCAACGCCTTTCTGACACACTCACACATGTGACCAAACAGAAGCAAACTCTGCGGCATAAAATAAAAGTTTATTAAATGAAAATTTAAACTAAATATTCCAAGCAAATACAAGAATGTGAGGGTTTATGGTTTGGCTTAATCCAGTTTAACCTAACCTAATGTTAATTAATGCCACATTTAATTATACTATATATATTTTTGTGTCTTAATGTGAAAGTAATTTATGACACTCTCAACAAAAAAAAAAACTAAACAATTTCATTGAACGCAATTATTCAAATTGAAGTATTTTCTTTTCGTGTTGTTTTGGAACAAAACTCGTGAAATAATTCAATGATCTAAGAAAGACTTGCCAAACAAGATAAGCCTCCCGACCCTAGATAATATATATGTATATATATTGTCAAAGGCCCAGGGCAAAGTGTTTTGCTTTTGTGTAAGATGATACGAAGGCAATATCATGCCAGGGTTGCCAACGTCACCAATGCCGCCCCTCACATGGGACACATCAAATATCTTGGCAGGGGAGGGGAGCACAAGAAAGATGTAAAAGAAGTGCGAGTGCCAAGTTGTTGATGTGTAAACGGTTTCGGATTTAAAATAAGTAGGCGTGATATGGGAAATGAGGCGGGGTGGGTCAGCCATGAAAAAAGCCAAAGCCAAAATAATACAACAGGAAGCCTAAAACAAATTGTAGCGGAAACTCAGCAAACACAATAAATGTTTAATAAGCCAAAACGAGGCAACAAGAGAAAAGCGAAAGCGTTGCTGATGGAGCTGTCTGGTTTACGACTAGGGGTTGGGTAAGGCGAAAGCTACTCGTGGGGGACCAACTGGATGGTCCAGGTCCATGGTATGTGCGTTCTGTAGCGGAAACTCAAGCGGAAGCTTCACGAGTAACACAAAAACAATGCAAGAATCGGAGGAGGTAGGTACAGAGTGTTCTCTTCTCTTTCATGCTACTTTATAGAAATTCCATGAGACACTTTGGTAGACATTTAAATTATAAGTTGAAATACTACCATGGTAAGCTACACACAAGACACTTTAAACTTTTGATAAAAAGCTGTTGAGTTTCACTCGAGGCACTCTCTCAACTTAAAGTACTTCCATTGAAAGGATGACATAGAGATAGATGTATGTATGAGAAGCAGGAAAGAATGAATGCAAAAACTACAAGGAAATGAAAAGCCATTGGGAAAAGTTTAGGTTAGATATATGCGGTAAAGTTGACAAATTAAAAGCATAAGGTTAGTACAAGTTCTCACTTTTTTCTTAAACATAATAACACGAATTATGTTAATAAATCTACTGATGTAACGCCTAACTAAGTTGTTTGAAATGCAATTACTTGGTAAATGTTTATAAAATTAATGACAATATAATTAAAACATTTATGGAATTAAATAAGTGTCGAAGTCATAATTTTCTTTCTAAATTTCAACTGTCTCATTTTTTATTATATTTTAATATTTCCGCTTAGATTACAGTAGCTGTTTATCTATTGAAAATATAAAAAAACTGCAAAAAAACAATAATAATTATTACAAGTTTTCATTAAGGTCTTGTATGGCATATACTAAGAAAAAAAGTGAAGTCTTTAATTTACTTTTGTTTGACAACAAGTCATTCACTTCTATTATAAAAATTTGCAGAAGTTCATTACTGATGAAATGGCGAAAAAAAATTACTTTGTTTATGTTTTGTTTTTAAATTTGATCTCAAATTAAATTTAAGTTAATTTTTGGAAGCTGAAAGACATTGACTTTAGTAGAAAATAAGCCCAATAACCTGTCATATTGGCTGACAGCTGGGAAACCATTCGCTTTCAGGTTATTTCTAATAGACAACAACAACAAAGACAACATGCAGAAAAAATAATAGCACAATTTCGCAGAGGAACAAGAAAATATATGGCTATGCATTTTTTATGAATTTTTTCTGAAAAAGACAAAAAAAAACAAATGGAAAAAAAACGAGAACAGAGCAGAGAAGAGAGAGAGAGAGCGAAAGCGAAAACAATTTAAGTGTCCTTCGGTTTCCACGCTAAACGCCTTCAATTTAACGCCAGACACAAGCCAAGAGGTAGTGGAAAGAGGGCCCGAAGAGTGGGTGCGTGAATGAGTGTGTGTGTGGCTGGAGTGTTGTGCGTTGATGGTGAGGGTAGGAAATGGTTGCCTGACAGAGTGTGAACTGATGCCGCAATGCGTGTTTGGTTTTTCTTAGTGTTGTTGTTGCTTTTTTTGCTCTTTTTGAAAGTCCCTTTAAAAATCTCCCAAAAGTATGCTACAGCAAAAATCACTTAAGCGTTGAAAATGTTTAGCAACAATTGCAACAAGAGAGGAGCAAGCCACCAGCCGCCAGTAAGAATGTCTACGAACTAAAGGTAACCAAAACTTTTCAGTCAAGAAAAACATAAAACTTTTGGCCCATCGCTGCTTGACTCATTTATATGTAGATGTTGAGTAGCTTTGCATTTACTTATAGTGTGTCAGCATCTGTGTACTTGCCGTGTGTGTGTGTGTGTGTGTGTGCCTGCAAGTATGCTATGCAATTATGATAACATGTGTGCCCAAAGCGGCGGACAACCAGGGCCCTTCGCACGCTCTCTCTCTCTCTCTGTCTGTCTCTTTCACATGCAGCCAACAAAACAAGTTAATAGTTTTTTACGCAAAATGTTCTCAACAGGCAGCTGCCTTGTTTTAGGTTTTTGCGGCATGTTGAAGCTTTCAACAACGTCGACGACGATGACGACGTCAGCATCACTCCGCCTGTATGCATATGTGTGGGTAGTGTCAGTATCTAAGTGTGTGTGCCTGTAAATTGTTTTTTTTTTAGTTGGTGAGAGTGCATTTGCTGAGCTCTTTTAAAGTTGCACTTGGCATATTTTCTAGGGATGCAGAAACGAAAGCTTGGCATAGTTTTATTTGACAGCTGCAGCTGTTGGCTACTTTTCAAAATAAAAAAACAAACTACGCTCCCAAAAAACGAGAAACTTTATTAAAATTGACGAGCTTAGTCATCAAAAATATGACATAGATGCACCTTCTATTATTCAGTTAGTCAATCAAAAGACCAATTCACCTTGCCTTTAAAATGCCTCCAAATTAAATATGAATTCAAGATCCAAATTGCTTTTGCCAAACATCACGAACCATTGACCCCAATCATGCCCTTACACTTGTAAAAGCCGACACACAAACAAAAAAAAAAAAAGAAAAAAACCGAAAAAAGCACAAAAAATTGTCAAAAAAATGAAACTTTTGCCTCAAAAACATTTCCCATTCAACTTTATTCGTTTGAAAGCAAACAATTCAAGGCCTTTTACTGCCACTTGTTGTTGTTGCTGTTGTTGTGGTTTACCTTCCCGCCTCCTCATCTACCATCACCCACTAACAAAAAAGTATGCCAAGCCAAAAGAAAATATCTGCCGATAAGGAAGGCCGACAACGACAAGAAAAAAAAGGAAATGAAAAAAATTACATTAAAAAAAAATAAATTACACTTATTGTGATGAAGGGAAAAAAACTTGCATTCTACAGTTACATATATAAGGACTTGCTTATACCCTGTAAAATTACAATTTTAAAACAAATCGAATGCGCTTCCTGATTTGGATCCGATGTTGTGAGTGAAATGTAATCTAATGAGTTAGATTATCACTAAAGTTGAAAAGATTTTAATTGTTTCTTAAATGCTCTTAGGAAATTATTCAAAACGTTTTATTGGCGCATCCAGAGATATAAAATCTGCACAAATTTGCTCCCTAAAGTATGCAATTGGCAGTGTTAATGTCTCAATCTTATATAAGACAGCCGTGGTATAAAGTACATATAAAGATATAGAAATGAAACACAAAAAGATGAGAAAATTTGTGTTTATTTTAAGGTAATTATATAGTTGAATATTAATCAGGTATGTTTGCTTATGTTGATCTTCATTACTTCAGAGACAGTTTATATGACTTTGCGTATTAAAGCCGGACAAATTAGACCACAAAAAGGCTCGTTTAGCATTACATTTCTGACAACATTGTCCCATGCATACCCCGATTAAACCATAAATGCATGGTACTCAAAATAGAAACATTCAAAAACTGCTGGCAAAAGTTTTTAAGTGCAGAATTTATAGCAGTTATAGCAATTCGTTGTCTGGCCTGATCCTTTACATTTCATAAAATTCAACCTAATGGGTTCAGTAAAATCAATACGATGGAGGGGAGAATAAGCGCATAATGAGAGTGCTTTGCATCTCTCTCGCTCTTTCTCTCTCTCTCTCTTTTACTTTGTGTGCTGCATTTTAGAAAATGTGAAAAGTCAACGAAAGTTTATGGCAAATGAGTAATGAGTGGTTGCTGAGCCTGGTTGACTGTTCGAGTTGGCCTGACTCTGTGGGCCACCAACATTATGGCCAACCAAATCCAAACTGGAAAGCAACAAAAAAAATTAAGCCAAACCGAAACCAAAACCAAAGCAAAAGCTGAACAGTCTACGAATAAATTTTTTGTTATTTTTGAAATGAATATACCTTTTTTTTGATACTCTATTGAGAAGAAAATTCATGGAAACTATGGAAATAAAAATAAATAAGTTTCCTAGACAAATAAATGCAATAGATTATTCTATTTGGTTAAAGAAATTTTGTGTTAATTATATTGAAGAGCATTTTATTTCCATCGCAATGATTTGTGCTGACCATAATTTTCATTTCCATCACCAATCAAAACCACAAGCCATCGGTCTGACTATTCAAACCACTTGGCGGTCTTAACAGTGAGTTTTCTAATACAAAAATTATGAAATGATTTTATGTGGTATACTTATAGGCACTTTAACATGTTGCAAACTCTTGTGGCAATCGGTTGCAAATTTTCCGGGAGTAGTTTTTACATTTTTTTTTAATTAGTTGTTGCTGGCACTTTGAAAGTTTGACAAGCACTTGTAAAAAGTTTCTTTTTTTTTGCACTGCTTGACATTTAAATGCATGTGTACATAGGCGTGCGTGTGTATGGGCGTGGCTACCTGACGCTTTACCTTAATTAATTAAATATGAATTGGGTATCCCTCACTCATGGACCTCTTCTCATTCGCTAGCTGACAGTATTTACATTGAGCAACTTAATTTATTTGGCTTAAACGTTAAAAGTCCACCAGATTCATCATACATATCAACGCTAACTTGACTTAATTGATTTAAATATGATTGATGAAAGCATACAAACGAAAGCCAATATTTACAAAGAGTTCAAAATGCATTGCCAAGAGGGCTGATCTTTAAGTTTTTAATTTTTAAAACATATATTAAGTGGATTATTTGGTCACTATTTATTAATAATTCATTTTGCCCTGATGGAATACCTATTAGGCTGGACAATCACACAGAATTCGAAGAATTCAAACGAAAAATTTACCGAAAACTTTTCGTAATAGAAACACAATTGATGACCTTTTCATTTATAACATTTATAAATATCAAATTCGCCGAATTTTACAATCAACCCAGAATCACACATATTTATTCGTATAATTGACACAGTTCTTCACTTTAAACGCCACTCAGACGAAAATATTGCTATATTATGCATACAAAAGAAAAATGGAAGAAGAAAATGTAATAACAAAACAAAAATGTAAATTTATGCGGCTAAAACCAAAAATCTGACATTTGAATGCCCCTTAAAAAATCATAAATCGGTCTAGATAGGATAATCAACCTATGTACATCATAGCTACAAAGAAAAAAAAGAGAAAAACAAAAATTGTTGATTACATTTAAATCCCAGTCATAACTGTCAGAAAGTTCCTCAATTCAGGTTCAGGTTTGACCTGGCAAAAGGGCAACCATGGCGTATGTGTAATATTCGCGTGGTTGTCGGTTGGTGTGTGTGTGTGTGTGAGTGTGCTGCTCCGGGTGTCCGGAGAAGTCGGCTGTCATTATGTCATAAACATATGAGCGAAAGAGAACGAAATGTTTATACTTAAAATGTGCTCATAATAATAACCCTCGCCTGTCAGAGCCAAAGATAAAGATGGGCTAAAAGTCTACCTGGCTGGCTGGCTGACTGGCTGGTGGGCTGCTTGGCTGACTGGATAAATGAATGGATGGATAGATAGCTGAACCACACCTGTCGTCGGAAAGTTCATAGCTTTTTGTTTCATGAAACGAGTACATTGAACGTGATGGCTGAAGCCTCACTTCATCTTCAACGATGTATCTGCTGAAATTAAAAAACAAAATTACATATATTATCAGATATCTCCCATAATTATTACAAAATCAAAAATTCATAAAAATAAAGTATCATATTTAATTAGTTTCGGTTTATTTTGGAGTAAGTATAAATTTGTGAAAATGTTAATTGTTTTATAGTTGAATCAGTCAATAATAATAGATTTTTTTTATATACATATATATAGAATATGCGTAAGGGGTTAGCACGTTTGGTGTTTTTAAACTTTCTTTTTCTTTTTTTTTTTTGGCTTTTTTATTTAGTTAATGAGACGTAAATATCGTTTATTTCTTAAATATTGAAAACTATTTAATTTTTATTCGACTTCAATAAAAGATATATTTATTTTGCGGCGTCTTTGATCAGTATTCTTCTATAGTTCAAGAAAATAATTGCTTTAGCATAAATTACATACATATTAATTACAAAAATCAGAAATTCCATTGTCCCCAAGATGAATCCTAAGCTAAATATTTGTGGTATGCAGTTGATCTGAGATTTTTCTAAGTCTACAACTTTTTTTGAAACAAAATTAGAATCAAAATTAATTTAAAAAGATTATGATCTAACATTAAAGATAATTTTGTTTTGTTGAATCTTTTGGTGATTCATAAAAAATATGTTCACCAATTGTCTGAATTTATGAAAAATATTTAAAATAAATATAAGCATACTTACATGTATATATAAATTGTTACCTTCATTTAAGATGGAAGCAAAAATAAAATAAATGTTCATTTTCTCTGCTTGTCAATATGGTGTAAAATTTTGTAATTAAAATTGTTATCATTGGAAAATCAAGTGTTCGACCCCAACTGCATGATGATCTGTCTCTGTGTGTGTACACGAAAATCCATGCAGGACATGAGCTATTTGCGCTATGCCACGCGTCTGGCATATAATTTTACACCTGCCTCGATGACGATGATGCTGGCCACGCTCATGCCAGGTTGGTGGTTGGTTGCCTCTCCTCGACTCGACTCGACTCAGCTCTGCCCTTTTCAACTTCTATAGCAAAATCATTTTTGTTCAAGAGGCGGAGTAAAAGCAACTTGTTGTTGTAGCTAGTTGGCCTGACGTCAGGTCAATTGTTGTACGCCATTTGAGCTGCTGTGCAATATGAGGTATTTTTGGAATTTTTTTTGTTAGTGGTTGCTATGGGTAACTATGATACTAAATCTGGCTGGAATATTTAGAAAATGTTTCACGAAAGTGAGCTGGGCGGCAAAATGGTAAAATGCTTTTAATAAAAGCGATAGTTTTTCACAACTGAAAGTCTCTTGTATATTAGAGTCATTATTTGGGTAAATTTTTAGCTTTATTTACGAAATATATTTTAGTCGTTTCAGTTGGACAAAGCTGAACCATTCAACCAACTATCAATTATGAATATACATATTTTAGCTTGCGAAATCTGTAGTTTTGTAAACTTTGTTTTCAATATGTCTGTTTTATGCCAAATTATTTAGAATGCCACAAAAAGTTACAGTATAATTACATTGATATTAAGTTTGTTTTTTGTTGCCAAAAGTTAGCCAAGTTTACATTATTTGTAGATTGGAGTTCCATGTATAGATTAAAGCACTCTTTAACATAAGTCATAAATCAACACATCGAAATATAAAGCCTGCAAAAAGGGTTTTAACTAAGGTGGACTAAATCCCTAGACAGTTTTTAATTTCCTATCTTTTGATGTAATAATAAATAAAATACTGTTTGTGAAAATAGATATTATAAATCATTTATTTTAATAACTAACAACTAGAACTTCTATCACAAACTGCATCTCCAGCCTAAACCAATTAAAAATACTCTGAATTAATGACATTCAAAATCAATATTAAACTGTCTAGAGAAAAAATTTATTTATTTATTAATCAATGTCAAGTTTGTCATGATAAACAGTAGTTGTTTGATAAGGTTTCACTCTTCGTTGAATATGCTAATCAAATTTCAAATTAATATTATATTTTCTCTTCATTGTCTCACTGTCATTTGAGATTTAAAGTTTGTTTTTGTAGTTGGTAAATTCTTAGCCACAATGGTTGTCAATCTTTTGCTACTTATCACCAACTTGCCATCAACATGCCACGACATGACGGCAACAACAACTTCAACCAAAGAACACAACTTGTCTATAACTTGCTCATTTATTAAGTGCTAATAGACTTCTGCATATGCTCCCATTCCCCAAAACCAAAAGAAAATCCTTGCAAGGAGACACAAGCAACAGCCTGAAAATATGCAAAGAATTGTTAAGAGTGAGAGTTAAACAACAACAGCAACAAGACGACAAGTTGACTAACTGCCTGGACCTGGTCCCCAACAATTTCATGTATGTCCTCGTGCCATAAGAAATTTGTATAAGGACAACGGCTTACCATGCCCACCAATGGTGCAGTACCGTCTCCTGCCCATTTTCTTTTGGTAAACATATTACTCACCAGTTACTTGGGCAGACTGTCCTTTCTTTGTCTCACTCGTTGCCCTTTCATGGTTGTTGTCGTTGTTGTTTAAGTTTTTCGGTTTTTTGGGTTTGGCATATGTAAAACTTTTAGCAAACATGACAACTCAACCGAATAATATCGCATGCCATAAATTACACTTAAGTATTTAACAGCTTTATAGAAAATAGAAACAACAACAACAACAGCAACAACATCTGCTAAACTGGACACGCCCACAAACAAGCAGTTAGCAATAAAATAACTAAGGCGGCGACAATGGATTTTCATACATATATATACATGCAAGTAGGAGACTCCCAAATGTTATCTTCTATCTAAAAACATTTTTAATCAAAATTCTCATAGAGCTTGGTGAAGGAGAAAAAGCAGGAGAAGGAGTGGGTAAAGAACTTCCTTGTCTCTGGCTAGGCAGTGTCTAGAATTTTGGGTGTGGCTGGACGTTCGCTTGGCTGGTTGTCTCTCTCAAAAAACGTGATGACAGTCTTGCCATAAAAACTTGTACAACAAGAATACAAGGCAAAGCCTTTTAGGTGCAACAACTTGGTAAATTATGCTAAATCAATCTTGAGTCAAGGTTCGTTATGGTTTTTTTTTTCTTTCCCAAAAACAGATTTCCCTTCATGTTTGTCATGTAAATTTGTAGGTTTTCTTTTTTGCAGTCTGTAGCTTTTTTGATGCATCAACGACTAACAGGCTAGTCTCGAGATCAAAAAGTGAGAAAAAGGTAGAAAGAGACGATTCATAGCTGATTTTGCAATTTAAAATGTATGACCAACAAATTCTAAATTCTTATTAACAGATATTTTTAGTTTATCTTTTAATTTATTCAAATTTAAGCTAGAATTTCTTTTAATAAAGGCATAGGCAAACACTGTTGATTAGCACTCTGAAAATCGTAACCCATTTGGTAATCTCAATTTTTTATTAATAAAAATTCCCAAACAAAAACAAAAACCTTTAAAACATTATTCGATTTTATTGACTATAAATGATGTGAGTGGTAGAAACTGACAGTGGCAAATATTTTCAAAATATTTTGAACTTCTTATCGACATACGAAAAACAAAAACACTTCATTTAACAGATAAAAAAAATTAATATACAAAAATCATAAATATAATAGTGGCAACTAAAATTATAGTTATTTTTTAATATTTTAATCGTAGAAGAAACAAATTTAGATAGCTGTTTTAAAAGTAGACATCATATAATCATAAATATTACGTCATTCTGTAGGTTTGTCGGTTTCATATAATATTTTAATGTTAATTTCGGCCAATAGTAAGTTTTTTGAATGCGAAAAAATTCAGAAGCGCTTAAAAAACACATCACACTTGGCCACAAAATAAAACGATCTTCATTCAGTGGTCAATTTCAATCGCGGATTTATTTGCTTATACGATCAACAAAGGTTAAAACTGTCAATCAACTTTTCAGATATTTGTTTTATTGACTTTTTAATTCCTCAGCGGTGTTCAAAATCCATGATTTGAGTGAAGCAACTTCAGCATAGACACCCGGATAGTTAGTCCAAGCACAACCGCTGCCCCAGGAAACAACACCAACCAACTTGCTATCGGCAACCAATGGACCGCCAGAATCTCCTTGGCAGGCATCTGCGCTTTCACCACGAGCACACACCATGGTGGGCTTAATGGAATCACCATAATTATAAGTATCTGAACCACAATCCGGATGCTGAAGAAGAGAAACCTCTACATCCAAGAGGTAGTTGGGCGAGGAGCACAGCAAGAAGCACGTAGTACCCCAACCGGAGACCACAGCGGGAGTGCCTGATGCAGGTGTCTCATCGGCCAGTTCGATAGCACGGATTTTAGCTGTCTGACGAACTGGTGACGACAATCTGATCACTGCCACGTCATTGGTCATTTCGGAGCTGTTGTAGTTCTCATGGTATTTGAAGGATCCTACACTGACCACCTCGCCACCCTCGTTGCGGTAAGTCGAACCAAGGCGGATTTGCATCTCGGAAGACTTGTATGACTGCATACAATGGGCAGCGGTGACAACAGTTTGTGAATCGATCAAACTGCCGCCACAGAAATGTGAACCTCTAATGGTTTGAATGGACACCTGATACGGATGATCCTCAATGGTGGCGTTCTTTCCATTCACAATGCGACCGAATGGGAATTCCAAATCAGGTGAGGCATTGCACATAGTGCAAGCGATCAAGGCGACCACACCGAATAATAAACGATTCATTTTGAATTAAAATCCAAACTACGAACTTACTAAATGGCCAAGACGGGGCTTTATATAGGCAACAGATTTTGGTTCCTTATCAATTGGTCATGCGTCGACCTCTGTAGTAAATTGTTGAAGCAGTAAATCAAGCTTTTGTCTATCGTAGAGTTATAAATTCTCTGTCTACTGATTAGATGAGTTTTGATTTTCTCTTTATTTCTTTGGCGAAATAATATAATATTTCTCTTTCGCTTCGAAATCAGAGACAATCTATAATTAACCGCAAATTGTTTCAATTTTGTGTCTTGATAACGCTACAACAAGTACAAAAATACTTGGTATTTGATAATAATAAATATATTCCGGTGAACCACTTCATCTTTAAGTTATCTTCTTTAAACAAAAAAACAGTGACGGACTCAGATGGGAAAGAAGTTTTTGTTTGTGCTCAACTGAATTTATTAAAAATTTACAAAAAACTGTTCAAATTAATTTTCCAACTCCTCGGCGGTGGCCAAAATCCATTGTCTCAAGGAAGCCACATCAGCATAGACGCCCGGATAGTTATTTCTGGCGCAGCCATTGCCCCAGGAAACCACACCGACCAACTGATTATTGGCCACCAATGGACCACCGGAATCACCCTGGCAGGCATCCTTCTTTTCAGCCTTGGCGCAGACCATGGTGGGTAAGATTTTTGCTTCACCATATTTGAAGGTATCGGCCGCGCAATCCTCCTCTGTCAGCAACTGGAGTTCAACTTCCAATAGAGTATTGGGGGAAGAGCAGAATAGATAGCAAGTAGTGCCCCAGCCAGTGACAACAGCTGGAGTGCCCGATGATGGAGTTACTTCAGCCAAGTCAATGATACGCACTCTGGAAGTCTGGCGCACAGGTGAGCTCAATTTGATCACAGCCACATCATTGATCATCAAGGTCTTGTTGTAGTTCTCATGGAACTTGAAGTTCTTCACGCTGACCACTTCACCGCCCTCATTGCGAAGAGTAGAGCCGAGACGGACTTGCATCTGGGAGGAGGTGTACCTTTGCATGCAATGGGCTGCAGTCACAACGGTGTTCGAATTTATCAGGCTGCCACCACAGAAATGGGAACCCTGAATAGTTTGTACGGAAACCTGGTAGGGATGAGCCTCAATGCTGGTCTCTACGCCATTCACGATGCGACCGAAGGGAAACTCCAAGTCAGGTGAACCCTTGCAAAGACCCACCAAAGCAATCAAAACTACCACAAAGTTTAGACGATTCATGTTCACTTGAATACAGTTAATCGAATTGTAATACATTTGTGAGCAGAACAAATTTCTTTTATACTCAAAATGTCTAACCGGTTCACTTATCAATAATGCGGTCAGTTTGCACGCTAATCTAATAATGGTCTAATGGATAATCATAAATTCTGAAGGGGCGTTTCCCCAATATGATCTAAGCGAAAGGTAAAGTACACATTAAGTAATGGGTCAAAACCCAAGTCAAAGAAGTCATTAAGCAATTCCAAACAATCGTTTATTCAATTGTTTAAAAGAGAAAGTTAATTTTCTGTACATTTAATTTGCTGTCTATATAAATTGATCAGAATTCAAATAATCTCTCATATAATCGCATTTTATCGGCATCGGTTTACGGCATTTGCTAGCTTAACACTAACTAAATCCTTGGATTTGCTCATTGCCATTGTATATACATAAGTATGTTGTTTTTTTTTTCCTCTCCCACTTAACCACTTGACATTGGTCCTGACTGTGTCCTTCTGGCACCCCAACCAGAACCAGCCAACGATAACGAAACAAATCCCGTGTACATGAGGCGAACACAAGCAAATACAAATACAAATAGAACAACTGGCACACAACACAGAGATATGCGTGATTGTGGGCATGGCAATGGATGGTCGGATGGCCGGATGGAATAGGCGAATGGGGATGGTGCCGGAGTTGACTTGGTAAACTCAGAGAACTGAACTGAACTCAAAACTTGCAAAATGATTTTAAATGATATAGGAAATGGCAGACGCATTGCACACAAAGTCCTTGCTACGCTCGATCTTGTTAAGATAAAGTCGCCTTGCAAATATTAACAACAACAGAAAAATAAGTACATACATACATACAGAGGAAAAAATAAATAATACTAAAACAAAATGGTTAGGGCAAAGGAATAAGGCAGATGTGGGAAAAGAATAACGCCCGCAGGTTGTTGTCTAGGCGGGAAAATGCGAGAAGGGATAAACAGACACATATGAGCAACCATGACCATGCTATCCGCTGTAAAAACTCTAAAAAAACTTAGGCACATTGGTGCAAAGTTTCTAGAAAATGGACTAAAAAAATCATGAAATAACTGAGTGACAACTAGCTGAACTGCAATATCCATTCATGTAACAATTTGGCATGAGTTAATGCCATTTCTAGTTGGATTTTCTTTTATAATTTTCAACCACTGTGACACAGCACTGTGTCCTGTGTCCTTGTTGTGCCTTTATTATAACGACAACGTGAGCCATTTTCTTGCTTTGTGTTGCTCCATTTTCTAGTTGCCTCTTTCCTTTTAAGTTTCTTTCTTTCTTTAGGTTTATTTTCTTGTTCTTTTCTTTTCTTTTTTTTAATCTACTCACAGACATTTTTCTTTCAATGTTGAATGTCCCCATATCCCGCTCGCCCTTCTATTTTCTATTTGTCACCCAGATAAGTGTTTTGTAGTATTTTTTTTTTTGCTTCACCCTCTCCCCTTGCCTTTGATATGCTCAGCGAAGGAAATCCAAATCTTAACTGCAATGCTCTACGTGCCTTGTGGCCCCAGCATAACCAACTGTCATGTTATGTGTGTGTGTGTGTGTGTGTCTATATACATACATATAGAGAGAGAGAGGAGACTGTCTTGAGCTGTGCCTGCAGTTGCCCAGTTTTGCAGTGGCAGTTCCATTCAACTGGCAACTGTCTTTAAGTCTCAACAACGACTACGTCGACGACGACGAGGACGATGGAGACGTCGACAACCCCCACGCTCCCAAACGCAATGTTAAGTGAGTTGAGTTGCCGGGCAAACTACTTCAAATCTCTGGTAATAGATATCAACAACTTTTTGGTACACGACTAAGTCCCGGAGTCTTGTGCGGGATCTTCTATCGCACATAACATGTATACGAGTTCTATAGATTGTTCGTTAGAATAGTCGAGTGGTACGAGTATGGTTACATGTAAGTGCGTTAAATTAAAAATGAACTTTGACAGCTCAAATTCATGGTCATGTTAACTTTTTGCTGCTGGTCAAATTCGCTCAACTGGTAGTCATTTGTCTTTGCCTTCGCCTTCCTTTTTTTTCTCGCAATTTTCTCGTAAGTTAGTTACTGACTGGCTTTACTCAGTTGATAAGATAAAGCTTTTGCGTTCGCATTGCGGTTGATTTTTTAGTTATTTTTCTTCCCCTTTTGTGTACCAACAGTGATTGCAACTGCGTTACATGTGGCAGACAGATTTCAAGATCGAAATAGTAGATATGTCCGGTGGCATATTTATGAGGTAGACTTTAGCAATTTATTAAGAAGATTGTATTAGTTTCTTATTTGAAATCTAAAAACATAACATTTTATTGAAACTTCCAAGTCTTTTCTACTATTTTAAATTGGCTTGTGATAAATTGTAAGTTTTTATATTGCAGGTTTCTATCTAAAGTTCAGGAAAGCATCAAAATAAAGCTACATGATTAATTCTTGAGGTAAAAGTGGTTATCAAAATTGGATTTGTTCTATAACGAATTAAAGAAATGGGTTGAAATAGTTTAGATTAAAGGATATTTAATAATCACGACTCATTCTAATTTAAATTCAGAATCAAAAAACTATCAAATAATTGTTTGATACCGAATGTGTAACATAGAATACAATGGCACAGACAAAGAAAAAAACTTCGTTTTATATAAAACTTTTGTTTTACTGAACTCAAAAGAATAACTATGCCAACAATTTAATATACAAATATGATGTAAAGAATATTTGTGGTCATAAAATAAATATAATAATAAATACATTTTCTTACTCAAAATCAATTAGCAATCTATAAGTTCTAATTCATTTACCTTCAAATTCAGGACTAAAAACAATGACTGCAAACAATTGCCTTGGACTCTTTCATTTTCCTTTTTATTTTTCCTATTGTTTGTAGGTTTTCAGTGTGTGTTTGTGTGTGTGTGTTTGGCCGCTTTGTCATAAAAAGCAAATTTAATAAATATTTTTCGGAGGCAACCAAAACCAAGCAACGTATCAGCAGGCGAGCGTCATATAAAATTGATGCCTGTCGTCTGGCGATGGCTCCGCCTTGAATCTGGACCTGACTATGCCGGCACCAGCACCTGGCTCTCAGCGGCGGCCCCAAACACACACACACACACAGTAAATAATGTAATAATCTGGCTCGGGTCGTGGTCTCCCTGCGCCCCATAAACCGAAATTTATGCACGAAATTCAATTATGCTTAAAATGTGGTTAATAGGCCGAATGGTGGAGGGAGCTCCTACATACATACATACAGACATATACACGGATGGTTGCCTGACTGGCTGGCTGGATGACTGCCAGGCCGCAACACAATGCTTCACCCTGGACACCCCTGGGAAAAATACGCATGGCCGTTTATAACCTGCCGCTTCCCCACATGAAAATTTATTAAATATTATTCAACATATTTGGAAGCCCTTTTGTGAAATTAGATATCGTTATGTTGTTATTTGGTTATTTAATAACAAATTCACTTGTTGTTGGCCCTTTTTGGAGTTCATGTTTTTATGGCCCACATGACTAAAACTCCTTTCATCGAAACTTCACTTTTAGCTTCCGCTCTTTTCTCTCTCTTTTTCTGTTTCGTTTTTGTTTTCCAGTTTTATGGCAGCTTTTCATAGGACAAATATGTCCACATGATGTGTGAGAGCTAAAAACGGGAATGGGCAACAAAAGCGATTACTTTTGTATTGTGTTGTTAAATTTATTTTTATTCTTTTCCATACTTTGGTGTGTGTTTTTTGAATTGTTTTATGCACTGGTATGAGTGATAATAATTTTTTACTCTTATTTTTTAGAGCTGTCTGTGTAAGTTTACGATATACTGGATCCTAAAAGTTAAGGGCAAACAAAATTCTGTAAAATATAATAACTCAGTGAAACTTATTTAGGTATAGAACAGGTAAAGTATATTTAAAAGTAAACAAACATTTAGGAAACGGTTTTGAAAATTAAAATCAACTATAAAAGTAGCAAGTCAATGAAAAGTTCTATGAATAGAAGGACTAAAATGATCCAGAAATCTTGTTTTGTAAATGGTCTCTATCTATCTACTTCTTTCTAATTATTTAAAGGAATTTATTTTCAGTAAAAAGTTATTTAAACATACTTAACTAACTTAATTATCAAAGGTAATAAAACAAACTTTACTTTAGCAATTTCACTTTTCTGTAAGACTTGTTAAAATACTTATATTTTTTTTTAAACTTGTCTAAATTGTTACTTAAATTTTCAAAATGTTCAGAAGTATAAATTTGAGCAAATTGTTCTCCATATTTAAGAAAACTTGATAGTTTACAAATAAAAATCAAATTTGTATGTTGCATATTGCAATGTGTTTAGTTTTCAAGTAGAAAAGTATTCAAGATTAATTTCTTTATTTAAGATTTTAAGAAACACACTAAATTTTTATTTTAAAGTTCAGGGTGTCAAGGTCACTCAGTCGACAATAAAATGATTTAAATGGTAAATTGTCATTCATATATTTTATAACTTTAAAAAATATATGTCCAATGAATTTTCCCAGATCATAAACTAAATAAATCTTAAATCTCTGCCAATGCATTGGGAAAAAGCACAGGTCAGAGATAACATATCACTCTTTGTTAGAATTACCCACGCTCTAATCAGAGCTGCGGCTTCTTATCGACAATTAGTAAAAAATAATCAAATAATCGTATAGATTTGATTTGATTTATATTGGCCAAAAACCGAAACAGTTTCAAGTACATATCTCTGTTTACCGTGAGCTTATTGCTTACTGCCGGTTTTCGCTTGCAACCAAATGGAGCCAAGAAACAAATCTTTTGCGCTGCCGACAACACCAAAGTTGAAAAACAAACAATTGCTGCTCCATTTAACAGACTTTCACACCAACATCATATGCTGCCAGTCACATGTTAAGCCTGAAAAACACAAAAAATCTCGACGACGGAAAAAAAAAAAATGCAAGGCAAAAGTTCATTGCCAGCTTTTAGGCGCCGCCAGCATAAGTTCACTTTCACATGAACACATTGAGCGAGAGGCGAAAAAATTGCAAGGAATCAGGCAGCACATCAACTTTTTATTAGCTGCAAAATAAACACCACTAAAAGAAACGCGAGAAAGAAGGGGAAAGCAAAAAAGAGCCAAAACAAAAAAAAAAAGACGAGGAAAACAGACGAGAAGGCAAACAAGAAAACAAACAGCCGACAACACAAACACAGGCGGCAAGAGTTAAGTAACAAATATTTACAGCGCGGTACCACTGCCGCCTCCCCTTACACCCCCCGTACACACCCCTCTATTGTTGCTGCCATCACGCAGTTATTTGCCATTTTGGTAAGACACTGCTAAGGACCAAGTCAATGTCGAGGCTTGCGACTTAATAAATCTTATTAAAGTGCCGCAGCTTCTAAAATATGCAATTTTCCATTTTGTTGTTGTTTTTTCCATTTTCTTTTTTGAATTTCCCTTTTTTCTTTTCTTTTTATACCCTTGCAAAAAGGGTATATTAATTTTGGTCAGAAGTGTGCAACGCATAGAAGGAAGCATTTCCGACCATATAAAGTATATATATTCTTGATCAGCACGACGAGACGAGTTCAAATAGCCATGTCCGTCCGTCCGTCTTGCATGTAGGCTTGTATATACTGCAGGCGTTGTATATCTCGGATTCAGCCGGATCGGATCACTATATCATATAGCTCCCATACAAATGGCAAAGTCACGAACAGTGACTTTTCTTAATAACTTCGTTATTTTCTGAGCTATTGTCGTGAAATTTAATATTGGTGAGTTAATTACACATATAAACGACTGTGCCAAATTTGATCAAGATCGGGTGACTATATCATATAGCTCCCATAGGAACGATCTTTCGAAAACAGTGACTTTTGTCAATAACTTCGTTACTTTTGACGCGATTGCTTTCAAATTAAACATTTGTTAGTTTAATATATCTGTTAATGACTGTGCTGAATTTAATAAAGATCGGGATACTATATCATATAGCTCCCATAGGAACGATCGGTGGAAAACAGTGACTTTGATCAATATCTTAGTTTTTTCCTATGCTAAGATTGTTTTCGCAAACATTAGCCTTTTTAGCTTGAATGTTTTTCCACTTTGATGGCTAAAAGTTGCAAGGGTATACAAACTTTGACGCGGTCGAAGTTAGCCCCGGCCCTCTGGTTTTTTCTCGTTTATGGCGGCCTACAAACGATGCTGTCTACCTTGTTTTTGCTTTACATAAATTTATTTCTTTATATTTTCCCCTGCTTTCTTTCTAGAGAGCCATTGCTATTGCTTTTTTCCTTAGCATACTTTTGTGCGTCGCCAAGCATGGCTGTCTGAGACGGTTTCACGCTGTTTTAAAAGCACGAATGAGTTGCTTGGTAGTGGCGATAAGACGCGGTTCGTGTAATGATATATACTCTTCAATTAGCTGAGCATGGATGTTATGTTATTGCCGCCTAAAACTATGCTACATAATTGGCATTAAAACAATACTAAAAGCTAGAAAACTATTCGATTCTCTTTTTGTTAAGAGAGTTAGCTCTTTACCAAAATAAAAACATTTACCGATTTCAATAGAATTCCGTTTAGCCCAGTTAGAGAAAATTTCATGCTGGCACATAGATAAATTCTTTTCATAGACGATATCCTGATTGCCTTGAACGGCAACAGCAAAAAGGAAATATCGCAAATAAAAGCAACAACAGAACATAAAGACATTTGTCTTGGTAACATTTTCTTATATATTCCCCCCCCCCCATCAGATGGTCCTTTTTGCTCTTTTTTTCTGCTCGTTCTCTCTCTCTGTTTCTGTATCTTGGTTATTCGGCCGCCACATAAATTTGCGGTCTTAATTCAGTTTAGTGCTTTTCGCTCAATTTTGTTGGCCTCTTTTTTCATGGAATATTAGATATAAGCCAAAGCAGCTTCATCTGCCACCTTCAACACCATACTTCTCCCGTTTTGTTCCACTGAACCACAATTTTTGTTGGTGATTGCTTTTTTTTTTGGCGCTCTGGCTAAAACAAATTATCGAATTAGTTCGGTTTGTGGCCAAGTTTTATTAGCTGTGTTTAGCACATTATTTGGTTAAGACAATGCCTTTAATGGTTAGCTAAATAAATTGGTTTAACATTTATTTGCAGATTGCTTTCAAAATTAGTATCTAATTGATAAAGCTCAAATTGTAATTGGCTTTCTTTTTTATTGGGCCTTTGTCTTAGTTTTTATTTTTGGTCTGTTCATGTTATCTTATCGGACTTGTACTTTTTTTCGAGTACTTTCAGGTATTCCCCACACACACTTATAGTAATCGTTTATATGATCTAAACTTATTCGTCATTTCTTGCAAATAGGAAATGAAAATTGCCTTTACACAATCTCTTGCTCTCTGTATTATTTTTTAATATTTATAGCCTATTGTAATGAAATTATTTATTGTTGGCCCTATTACTTGTCATCTGTGGTAACTTCTAAAGCTATTAAATTTATAGCAAGGGATTGTAAGCCGAGATAAAATTTATAGATAATTAATGTAGTACCTACTTAAGTGCTCCAACTCAAAATGAAGAGGCAATGAATTGATTGCAAGCTTTTTTCTGTTATCAATGTAACATATAAGAAGAAAACCCAAACAAATGAATTATAGTTAGTGTCTCGTGTTAAGTTGTTTGTGATAACATATATTAAGAAATTTCTAATGTTTCATTAAAGTCACTTTGAGCTAATTTGCTACGTCACTCTTACGTATGCTCCACTCTATTGAAAGTCCAAAAAAACCCATCTCTTATCACTTCACCAAAAACAAAGGTGATTTCCAACAATCGTGATAGTGTATGCGTTTTATCAACTTTTTCATTTTGGACTACAAAAGCACTGCAAAATTACCACAACGATTTAGTATGAGCAGTTAACTAAATACTGACGCTTATTGTTGGGCCGATGAAAAAAATTAAACAAATACAAAGAACATAAATCAACTTGAAATATTTTCGAGCAAGTGAAAGAAGAAACGCAAAGGATGCCCAAAATAGCCACATTAAAGCTGAGCGCAAGTTACGAGATGGTAAAACTTGAGGAAGATGGTCAACAGGGATTACAGAGTGGGCCGCCTGCAGTTTCGCTCAAATGCCTCCTGGCTCTGGATCAATTGGCATTGCAGCAACAAATCAATGCAAATTTCATCTTTCATGCCATTTCCAACTACCGAAAGACACCATTCGAGCGCAAAACTCTGGAGTTCATTGCCAAAAAGTGGCTACAGTTGCAGATGCTGTGGCGTGAGTTTCGCCAGCGGGATAAGCAAATACGACGTGGCTACAAGGATGCGGAGCCGCAGCATGGTTACTTTCAGCAGGAGCTGTATGAGCTGGTCCATGAGAAATATATGGAGGCACGCGGTCGTTTAAGTCGGGACAAAAGAAATCTGCTGCTCAATGGCAAAGCTGGTCAGGTCCAAGACCAGGACAGGGCGCAGGCACAGTCGCAGAATGTTTACTGAACGAACAAAGACATTGAATCAAATACTCACACACACATGCGCACACACAGAATGAGAAAGAGAAAGCGGAAACAATGTGTAAGAGGATATGAACGTGGGAAAACAGATTCCCTCGAATGGAATGGAATGGTTTGACTATGTCAACAGAAAAATGTTGCCATCAGACGAAATGGTATATCTGTTGATATCCGGACAACATTTGAACATTCAACAATTCCAGGCAGGCAATTGGCAATTCTCAATCATCAATCTGACTGCCACACTCACATCTATAAATGATTGATTACGTGGCCATTTTATGCAATAATTCGCTTATCATAATCACATGACGTCCCTCCCCCAGTAACTGGAATTCCAAAACTCTGAAATTTTCTTTGCAAGTCATGAAAGCAAATTGCCCAGACAAAGAGCAAGTGCGCCCACCCCTTGGTGACCTTTGAAAGTGACTAAAAGTGTCTGCGACCAAAGAAAGAATCATTTGATTAGATAAGATAAAATATTATATCGGAAGCGATAAAATAAAAAAATGTATAAATAAACCTATAAAATACTCTTTGGTCTAAAAATTTGCAAAACAGTCAAACCAATTGAAAAATAGTTTTAAAAAATTTTAGTTTGACTAAAGTCTGAAAATAATTGCAAAGAGAAATTGCTGAGCTATTTTAGTTATCTTTTCATGGTTTACTTGTTGATAATTAAGAAGTCTATTTTCAGGCCAAAAATATTTCGGAGTCTAGGTTTCTTCTTATCAGCTTGTGCAGGGTATTTTTTAAAATATTTCTTACTGGAGACCAAATTATTTCTCATATTCAAAAAGAGAACTTTGATTTATAAAACTAAATTTCGATCCTTAATTAATTACTCATTCGATTATTCTGTTATGAGAAAACATAAATTTCTTATAGATCTCTAACAAAACCTTGGGAAACCTAAAAATAAACAAAAGATTAAAATGTCTTATGGCAAAATGTCATAATATAGATTGCTAAAGCACGAATGAATGATTTATATGAAACACTTGAACAAATTAGCTTATTTCTTTCGATTTGTATGTATTTTTTTTGGGAAATACCAGAAAGCCTATCTAAAATCAGTCACTAAAAACTAAACCTCAATTCTGCAGTTAAAGCAATATACAAACATATACCTTATCAAATCGAGCTCACGGGTATTGCGCAGAGTCGGGGAAATTATTGCTCGATAAGCATGATAAGCCTCCATCGCCTTCAACTATCATTTCATTGGACTCGCACGCTGGTTTTATGTACCTATATCTCACTCTCGTGACTATTAGCCTACTCAACAAAATCGTTAGACCCCCCCTCCTAAAGTCAATGAACACAATCGCTAAGCATTGACTAGGCAACAAAATTTTATCACCCCTCTGGGTAGGGAGCGGGGCATTTGGGCGTAACAATGTTTGTTGTCAAGTGTCGTCAAGCTCGTCGCTAATAATTGTTACGATTGCCCACGCCTTCTCCATCATCGTCACTCTCATCCTCATCATCATCATCATCATCAGCATCAATCGCTTCAATCAGCAGTTGCCCAAACATTAATAGCATGGAGTAAGCTGAGATGAGTATGAGCATAGTGTTAGTTGGATATCGATATGACATTTAATCATGATTTAATAACTAATTTCGAGTGGCATGTTGAGTCCTCACTAAAGCTCAAATCACGTGCATATTAATGCTCGACCTTTTTTTTATTTGCAGATTACCACACAATTGCCATGGCAATACCAAAAAAAAACACACATATTATAGTTTCATAAAGGTTTTAAAAGCGAATTCGTTGAAATTTAGAATGATTAATTTATAGGTCATTTGATATCAATTATGGTGTTTCATAAATCATTGTAAATTTTAAAATTGGGCAAAAGCAACGACTAATTGAACCGCATTTAAATCAACTCAAAAACCATTTTTTTCTGTTGTATACACTATACCAAATATTAAAAAGATTTAACATTTAATTATAATAATTTTAAACGCCAGTTCATTTAAATCGGATCCGAAAAGAGAAGAGAGAGGTAATTGACCCTTTTAGGACTTGTGTTGCTTATAGGCAAGTAGAATACTTAGAATTTCGAACTTTGTTTTATTTAATATTTATCAACGAATTTTTGTTAGTTTTGCTAGTTTTTGATTCATGGAAATCCTAACTAAACCGACTCGATTGAATTTTTTTTTGTTTACACTCATTATTTTTTCAAACTGCTTTATTATACAGACTACTTAGCACAAGACTTAACTTCTCTAGTTAATGGTCTTCAAACTTGACCCCTTTTCATGGGAGGTACTAAGGAGTTTTTTTTTTCACTTATCAATTTGTGAAATATGGATGATCAAATTAAGAAAAAACTTAGTTTTGATTTATTTATTAAGATAATATCCTTTGAGAATGTTAGTGTGAATGCTTAATTGGTGATTTCATTTGCTAGAACGTATCATTTTATATTTTATCACGTGTAATTGCGCATATTTGTGGAACATATCATGCATGAACTATGAGAATTCCCCATCTCACATATGGCGATACTGTTAATTTCATAATAATACGTTGCATATTTCATGGCTGTTTGACTCTCTGATTTTGGCTACCCAATGAGCCTTCACAGTTTCCCGCATTTGGCATAATTTAAATACCTTTTTAACACCATTTTCAAACGATTAAAATCAAATGGGCTGTCAATTATTATTATTATTTTCCATACTATTATTATTATTATTATCATTTGTTTGCTGGCATGTCATTTGTTGGTTTCGAATGCTGTTTACTTGCATTTTGTCACCGCTCTTAGCTTTAGTGCCAATATTTAATTTTAATTTGGCTTTTAATTATGCTCATTTTTTTGTGATTTTGATCATTTTCAGCGTGATTTCATGTGCATGCATTTATTGGTCTCATATTTTTTTATAAAACTATTTAAAACTCTTATTAAATTATCAATGGCAATTGCCATTTGTTTTTGTTCAAGAAAATTTATATATCAATTAGGCGAATATCTTTGAGATATATAAATCTACATATGCAATCAAAATATGATTTATTCAAATGCTCAACAGCCAAAGAAATGAAAATAAATCAAACTGAAATTGTATTGATATTTTATTTATTTATTTGCAATCAAATTGATAGAACAAATTAAGATTCAACCTCGACGGACAAATTTATCAAGTTTCAATTGATATAAATGTTAAGAACATTTGCTAAATAAAATTTATAAACGAAAAATATCTTCCATTTAAATATTATATCAATTAAAGGCATTTAGTAAGGTTGGAAATATAAATCTTAACATCATTATAAAAAAAAAAATTAAACCTTTAAGTTTAAATAAAAAGCAAAAGATATTTTGTGTATTTGATTTTGCAATTCTAAAAGTGTAGAGATTAAATTTGAATGCAAACTATAATTTAAGCAAATTTAAACTCAATTGACAAACGATTTGAATTGTTTAATTAATCTTAATTATAGTCTTTAGCATGATTAAGATTTCATATTGGCTTAAACTGTGCATAATTATGTAATGAGTAGTAATGTTCATATGGATTCCAATAACTATGAGTCTATTATGCAATCACCTCTTGCTTTGCCCTCTTTTCTCTCTCTATCACCATGAAGGCACACATTCACATTAGACACGCTTCATTCCTTTGCACTTTCCATTGGTCAATTGACTGTGAAAACCTTATGAAAACAAAAACACAAGTGCAAAATGGGGGTACGAGCCAGCCAAGCTGCGGCCATTATGAAATTACTAATGCATTTCTAAAGAGTTTTTCATCAACTAAAGTCAGCGGCATGGCAACTCCTGCAGCTGCTGCTCCTAACCAACTGTATACTTTAAAGCAAATATCATTAGCATTATGATGCTACCACGCACCTATGTAGTATGTAGATGGCATTGCTCAGGTGCAGTTGCCAGTAGTGCCATCATCCACTACTGTTTACCTTGCCTTCATATGCACATTTACACACACACACACATACAGCAGAACAGAAGAGCATGGACACGCCCAACCGCACTTATACATAGTTATGGGAAACCATCACACAAAACAAGAGAAAGAATAATGAAATGTGCAAACAAAGGCAATATCATGTACTTTGCAATTCAATATTCAATATGCATGGGCCAAGGAATTTAAAAAAAGGAATCTAATAATAACTCGTTATTTGTTTTCCTTTTACTACAATCTCAGTATTTTTCCTACAGTTACTTTTTACCGTGTATTGTATCTTATCCTACTTAAGTGTTTTCCTTGGCAATAGACAGACTAGGACACTAGCAGCGAACATGACCGTTATATACGTTCTATTGAGTGAAAATAAACATGTGTGCAAACACACACAACATATTGTAAATCTATTGCCTGCTTGTAGGCGCAAATGTTCAACATACTTTGTATGTATGTAACCGTGTAGATGGTTGCAACTATTTCTGCGTGTGTGTGTAAAAGTGTTGCAATTGAGTCTTCCTTGTGCCATAAAAAATGCAAGCCAACTTTTTTTTCTTTCATATTCTTGCCTCAGAAGCAAGCAATATTTTTCCATTTGCTCGATTGAAAAATAAAACAAAAAAAGAAAGAAAGTTTATTATCTTAAAATGTGGTAATATCGACTATTAAATATCCTGCTGAAATAGTAGGCAAAAATAAAAAAATTTTTACGCTACCTTTTTAGCTGTCAATTGACTTTAAAGTTACTTTGGCAAGGTAAAACCCTTGCTTTTTGCATATCAAACCTTAATTTGCATACTAATCATCAACTTGCATGCGTCATAATGACTATGTGACTTTTTACTGTCCTGAAGGGTACACAAAAGCTAAAAATTCTCACCATAAATAAAGTCGAAGTACTAAAAACTCAGCTATTGCTGCTAGTGCTGCTGCTTCTATTATTTTATTCAATTTTTATCAATTTGCTGCCTGAGTGAAAATTGAAAACGGCAGCTCTCAGCTTCAATGCAGACAGCAGTTCACCCTCCCAATATCCTGTCCCTCGTACTCAGAAAGAAGAAGACATGCAATCAATATAAGGATTGCATACATTTTAGGCTCGACACTGTTTACTTTACTCAACAACGTTGCAACAGTAGCAAAAATTGTTATGAAATTCTTTACTCAATCCACAAAAAGAAAGAGAGAAAAAAGGATGGTCCCAAGTATGACAAGTTGTTAGATCTTTGACTTTTTATATATTGCCCCTTAACCACACCGACCCTGCTTCCAATCTTTTCTCAATTGTAGTCATAGTTTAAGCCATTGATTGCATTGCATTTTTGGTATAAAAGAAAAATGGAAAAAAAAAACTTTTAAAATCTTTGGAAAATGTTTTTACTTCTCCCTCTCGTTCACACACACACTCTCTCTCTCTCGTTCTATACGCATTTCTATCGGGCTTCTCTCTCTTTCTTTGTACTTTGTAGATTATGGCATAAGCTGACTGATGTTGACTGAATGGATAGACATTTTTGATAGGCATTTTGCCATTGTAAACCCAGGCATTAAGCATTATCAAGTCATAGGACACAAACTTTTGCCTCTTACCCAACACAATGTGCAGAGTCAAGTGGCTCACTTGTCTTGGATTTCGTTTCGTTTGCCTTGGAAAAAGCAACAAAATGAATTGAAAACAGTTTTTGCCTGCTAAGTAGTTATGAAAACGATATACGTATGTATATTTTGTTTGTAATATTTTCGTTAAAAGTGCTGCAGCATCATAGTTATGAGTCAATGAAACATAAATGTAAGCTTTGAAAGAGGCACTATCACATGAAGGATATATGAGGCAACGAAAACTGCAAGTGATTTTTGCCTTCTCATATGGGGTAATACTTTGGAGATCTCTAAAATTCAATATACTATAAGATTTTCATTGTACTGTATGATTACATAGGCCGACATTTTTGAGGTCATGAAAAAGTGTTCTAAGTTCAATAGGTCTTTTATAGTAATTTGGGGGTGCTGATCACGGCCGTGTACTTAGTTTTTGCCCATCACGTCAGGATTTCGAAAAAAATGCGTTGGAATTTTTCAAAATTGCCTCATTTTCAATATTTTCTAGTATAATATAAACAAGTTATTATACTCAAAACGTTATTATTTTAACCTATTAATATATTAGGTATGATTTAAATGCAATTTACACAAAATCAAAGAGGCGTTCCTTTGTTATCAAGCGTATTATCATACACTTTGGATATGGTTCCAAAATAAGTAAAATTCGAACCAAACAGTTCAAACATTTTAAAAAATTATTGTAATTTTATGCATCTAATAAATTGTTTATAAGTAATGTTGGCAAACAACAGCTAATTTTCTTAAGCAAGAAATTCTACAATTCTTTAAAAATGTAGAAAAACAATTTTAAACTTTATATAGTATAGTTTTGGGTGCCTATTTTCCATTTCAGCGTACCCGAATTAGTTAAAAACACCTCTCAGGTTAAAGTCACCAAAAATCATGTCGGCCTGTGTTATCTGTGGAGTCTCTATGGTGATTTTATTCAGTTTTAAAACTAAATATTTCAGGCATAAGTGTGGTAGTATGCAAACTAGGTTTATCGTAATATAAGGAGATATATGTCTATATGATATATCTATATATATATAGAGACGTATTAACATAACTATTTAAACTTAATACTGATAAAGAAATATTTTCCCAACAGAGATCGCAATAGTAGCTTAACACATGAAACAAATTCTGCCAATTTTTGCATCCATTCTTTTTCTATTAAAAAAATATGTAAAAACAAAGAACTCAAATTTTTAGAACATAATTATTAGATAATGTGGAAAAAATCAATGAAAATTGCCATCACTTTTTCAGGACGTTTAAGAAGATTTATGTAGATTTAAGAAAACCAAGAAAAATTGAAAACAAGAATTTTTTAAAAGATATTTTTATAAAACATATTTTTGTGGCCAAAAAAAAAAACATTATTGGCATCTGAAGAATAGGTTAAATCCAAATATAATAGATTAACTATAATTTTCTAAAATTAACAATATTAAATTCTTTACATTGTATTTCACTATTTTAACTGATTACAAATATAAAGATTTTTTTAAATAATATTTTGCTCCAGGTAAGTAGGAAAATTTTATTTTACTTTTTATCTCTATTTACACCTTGATTGTGGTTTTATTTCTCCAAAAACTTTTTCACAGCTATAATTCCATATGGAATTCAATTCAACACCTTTTTCTGTGGTACTTGCTTTATCATAGCTTCGGGGCGTGCCCAACTGACTTTTATTTATGTGCTAGGTTTTTTTCTTCGTTTTTTTTTTTAATCAACGCCTTAGCCAAGAAGGATGCGACCTTTGCCTCTGTGCCCCAAAAGCAAATGAAGTAAAAGCAAAACAGAAGCACAAACAACAGAAACAACAACAATAAGGACAACGAAAAGCAGTTACATAGTTTGCAAATAAATTAGAATTTGCTTCAGCCGCTGGCAAGCAAATTAGAAACCGCTTGAAATACATGCAGCAAAATGTGCGTGTTATAACTGCCAAAATACACACACACACCCAGGGCATACACACACTCTCACTCACTCATACACACACACACACAGATGCACAAAACACAATCTTGTCTAGCCGCTAGCGAAATGTGCGTGCACAAATAAATGAAGAATGTAAAGGCAAAGGTGTGGAGGGGGAAAAACGGGGAGAGAAGAAGAAACAAAGGAGTCTGAACCAAGATTTGGACTAACACCTGGAGAACACCCAGATGAAAGTCGCAGAAAAAACTAGAGAAAGTTACCAGCAACAACAACAGCAACCAAAAAATCCTCACTGTATGAGATAATGAAATACTCTTCTTATACTTGAATAATAATTTTTATTGTTTTAAACATTTATGCTTTATATTGTTAGGAACAGTCAAAATTTATGTAAAATCTGTTTTAAAGTGGTAGACAAAGCTGCAAAAGATGTAGGGTGAATAACAAAAAGCGAAACAGTGAGGTTTTTCATCAAAAGTGCTTGAAATGTCAGCTTGCCAAAAGCCTTTGACATCCTTTTAACCAGAAGATAGCTACTAGGAATAATTAAATAGAGTCAAAATGCAAATAGGCTGATTTTCTATGGCGTTCTCCGTTTTGTTGCTTCATTATTGGTTTTCCTATAATAAAGATTGATAAATATACTAATAATTATGTTATTTCAGAAAATAAATCATTTCCATAAGTATTAAATAAATGAAACTATTGACAGTAGATAATGTCTCAAATCAATGATGTCAACTATCCCATTTAAATAATCGTTTAGTCTAAAAATATAATTATCAATCTTCTTGTTACAAGAAAATCTTTTGTAGGATTATTTCCTTTAGAAGTAAGTAATCTATAAAGGAAATATCAAATAAACAAAAGTTCAACTGTGGTACTCAGGCCAGTTCTCAAATAAATTTAATGGATTTAGAATTGATCTAGAATCTTACTTGCATTTCTCTCAGATCCCATAAATTTAAAATTCGAACATGCACTTTCAAAGTGACTTTAAATATAAGCCAATTTACGACGGTTCGAAAATGAGATTGGGCCTGATTGCAAGATTAGCCAATTTGTATAGGCTCGATGTTTACAAAAATTTAGGGAATATTAAATCGATTCATAAAAAAATCGCAAGTCCAATAATTCTATCATATAGTTTCTTAGTCAGACTTCTGTGACATTTATTGCAATAGTTAAAGATCTTTTTCATTATCGTTAGGGCATAGTTATGCCATAGGACACCTTTACTCTCTCTCTATCTTGGGTTTTTCCACGTTTTCTGTGCAGAGCAACAGTCGCCGCCTTGGTTTTGTTAGCATTACACCCGGTGGCAGCAGGAAAACCTCAACACACACCACATGCATTTCAATTAACGGCTACCGAAAGCACTTCAAGCGCAAAAATACATATATCGTACAGCCGCCACGCCCCTTTCGCCCAGAGAAAAAAGGGAGGAAAAAAAATAGCGGCAATAGTCAGAGCATCGTTGGCAAGAACCATGGCTGACTTCTCTGGGTTCGGCAGGGTCCGAAAGGTAAGCGCTCCCACATTGTTTATGCCGCATGGTCGCTGCACTTTATCAAAGAGCCAGGCGAAGGCTAAAAACAAACTGTGGTCGCTAACGCCATTTTGACTTACCAGTCGACCATTTTTTTGCGCATTTCTTTTTTTCTTCTTCTTCTTTTTATAGGTGGCCAACCTTTCTCCCAACGTACACTTAACCATTGCACTTTGCGCATTTGGTTAGGGGTAAAAAGCTTTTCAGCTCGCACGCTCACGCACTTCCGTATCTTGTTGTCTCTTCCGTGCAACATCAACAGATGCTTTTGGCCTGGTGCAGCCTTAAGGCTATTTGCTTAACGCGCTGGCATGTATTAAAGCCAATATTGCCGGCACGGGAGTGCCGACCCCGTACCCAGAACTGTTGTTGGTGCCCCCCTCATGGCATGCCCCTTTTAATTTATATGTACCATATTTGTTATTCATTGGTGGACAATTTTGCCAGCTGCATATACAAACAATTACCGCAAAATAAAAGGCAAACACAATTACTTCCAAGCAATTTCTCTTGCGAAAACATGATGCACACACAAACAGGATGTGCTCCTCCTTTCTTTTTTTAGTCGTCTCTTCCCCCCTCTCTCTCTCTGTCTCTCGCTTTCCTGTTCTCTTTGCCTTTGTCGGTTCCCTAATGTATATGTCGAACAACTTTTAGTGAAATATAATGAAAAAAAAAACTAATTGGGGTTAGAGGTAGGGAAATAATAGTAGAATGGCGAAGTTGCCTGGTTAATTTAGTAATTGAAACAAGTTAGAAAAGCTATTAAAAACAGTTTTAAAAAACTATTATAAAATTAATGCAAAATGGTAAAATCTATTTAAAAAGTATTCGATTATTAAATAGTCAAAGGCAACTTGAGAGTAACAAAGAGACATTTGTTTCTTGTAATGAATCGCATACATCAGATTAGTCCATCAAACTGTCCCCTCAAAAATTTATATTTTAGTGTGCGATATATTTACATTATTTTCCTACGTAATTCCACTTCGTGGCATACAAGTTACTGGATTTAGAAATTTTATTTTTAAAGTCATTGTACAATATTCGAATTTAAGATTTAACCTTCAACATCATGGTACTAATTGATGCATTGAATTGAACTGTCGATTGATAGTTAAAACATTGCCTAAAACAATGCAACGGTTAACCAATCGACACAATGAATAATCTCTCTCTTTCCAAAAAGATGAACAAAACACAAACAAAAGTCAACCACAGACAAAAGCATAGCCTTACTTTTGGCCAGGCCAACTAGCCAGCTGGCCATGTTGCTGGCTTACTGGATTGTTGGCTAATGGCTGACAGCTAAGGTTAATGCAACTGTCGCCGGTTGTTATGTCCATGTCATGGTACCATGTCCTCCCCATGTCCTTGTTCAAAGAGTTTATATACTATCCCTTTTACCTCGCCGCTGGCAATGCAGCTATGTAACCAATTTTTTTTTTGGTGGGGAAACGGATTCTCTTCCCTTGCCCCTCTCATTTTTTTTTTGATTGTTCCCCCTTTTTTTGCTCACATTTTTGTCGCTGTTTCTGCTGCTCCGCCAATGACAATGATGACATGGGTCGGGCAAACTCTCACTAAAGATTTATGGCATACGTTTATATTGGCCTTGGGCAACCACGGACAAATGTTTCAGTATATGAACATTTTAATTAGCATCTATTTATAATTTTTCATGCATTTCAAATAGATTTGCAAAATAAAATAAAATTTACAAAAAAAAGAAATAGGCTCTGAATAAAAACGGCAAAGCAAACTTAATTAAGAATAAAAAATTAATAAAAAATATGGATTTCTCTACAAATTTTTTTGTTTTATGTACATAACAAATGAAAATTATCCATAAATTAAGTGCTATTTTTTTGCAATAAACCAACATATTAAATTGCAAAACAATTTAACAAGATTTAGTTAAATACAAAAAAACTTTTAAACATTCTATTTACAATTGAATGAAAATAAATTTTATATGCATTTGGAGTTTTTTTCGATAGCTTTCTGAAAATCAAAGGTTTAATAAAAGTATTTAATTAAATTCATTAAACGCCATTTATAACGGTAAGACCAAATTTATGAAATTATTATTTATTAATTTGGAATTAAGAAAGAAAACGAAAATATTCACTTTTAAAATTTTTGGTTTTCATTGACGACAGATTGTTCCGTTGGATGGGCTAGTAAGTTATAGGAATTAGTAAAAATTTGTATATTAGTATGAGAGAGTAAATTCTCTACTTATATTTAAAAACGTTTGTCTAAGTAATAACTTTGTTCAGAAAAGAAAACAAAATGTTTTCAAGGTAGCTTCTAAATAAGTGCAACAATTTCAAATCTAGATTTTTTTTGTAAATATTTATAAACTTTTTTTATGTCTGTCTTCTATAGTTTCTATACATAACTTCAGGCTTCTTAGCAACGCTATTTTGCGACTTGAATCTTTTCACCAGAGTGTTTCATTCAAGAAAAAAAGAATCCTAACCCTTTTTTTCTTCATTAAGTTTTTCCTATTGAAAAGTATCATTCTCTCCCCCCTCAACCCTCGTTCGCAATCCCTTTTGCCATAATGCTTCCTTTATACCCGCACCAGGCAGCACAACCATTCACTAGTTTTTATCTTTAAAGTTTTCTTTAACTTTGTCCTTCCTCAACCTGCTGGTTTTTGCTGGAACTTCCGTTAAATGGGCATTACCTTTTCATACCTTTCCTTTTGCCCGCTTTCAATGTGTTTTTGGTATTTGAGTGTATGTGTGTGTGTGTGTGTATTGTATACTACGTGTTTTGTGCGAATGCACACGATGTGCGCTTAATTTCTCAATAATACCGCCAACACAAGGCGAAAAATTTGCCTGATAAGCGGTTTTGCCACCTCCGGTTTTTCTCCTCTCCTCTCCTTTCCCCTTTTCCTTTTCACAGTCCAGACATTTTATTGGCCAGGCTAAAGGAAAAAGGGTTGCCTTGCCTTGCCAGCTGCATTTGAAGTTGCAGAATGGGGCAATTAAAGAAACCAAAAGCAAAAAAAAATATGAAAAAAAAGAATCTTTCAACTGCTTTTTAAAGGCAATTGCTATGGCCATTGAAATTATACTCGAGTAACTTTCGCCTGCTTCTGACTACGCCAACACTCAACTGGCTGAGGCTTGATTTCTTTTCATATTATAATTGCATACTTTGCGGGTTGCGGTACGGAGTAAACTGAGTTGAACTGAACTCAGCCTCTTTCAGGCCCCTGTCCAAATTGTGAGGGAAAAAGTCCGGCCGCCCAGATAGAACGATCAAGGGCAACTCAAAGAAGTAGGAGCCAATATTTACACTTAAAGTTTGCGTGTTAAGTGGATAAATTAATTGCTTGGAATTGTTTCAATGGTCTTAAGATTTCTTCAAAGCGGCCACCAAAAATGTTTGTTAAGATTGCCAGAACAATGATGGAAAAATTCTTAAGATATTTCAATAAATTATAAAATAATTGTTTCATATTCTGTTTGCACATTTATTACAACTGATTTGTTTCACTTACATAAATGGGCTTGGCAATTAAAACGCGCAGGAATATTCTTTAAGTTTCAAGCACTTCAATTTTGGTTCATTTAAAGTGGTCTCTAATTTCCTTACTCTGGCATTCACATTCATATGCAACCAGTAACACAGACAGCCACGGCAAATAAGTCACTTCCAATTTAACGACTAACACCTCACCCTCAACTCATTTCATTTCTGCTATCAAGGGCACCAAAAACAGGCTCTACAAACATAATCACAAGCTAAAGCAATGGGCCGAATTGCGGCAAGCGCAGCCAGCCCGAAACTATGCAACAATTTATGCTTGTTTACAAAGGCAATTTCTGGCTCTCCGCTACTCTGCTCTACTCTCTCTCTCTCTCTTTCTCTCTGCTGCTCCTGCAGAAGGCGAACAACAAATGGCCAGTGGCCATTGCATACTTTTTGAGGCTGGCCAGGCTTTTGGTACACCGCAGAGCATAGACAAACATTGATCACTTACAGAATGCCAGTGAGAGTGGACGAGTTGTGGGCGTTAGTATAAGGGGTGGGGATGGGGGACAAGTGGGCATGGTCCATAAGCCAACTGGCCATTTTGTCAGCTGCAGTGAACTTGCAATAGCATCAGCAGAAGCTGCAGCAGGCCGATGCATGTAAATATCCCAGTCTATTCTCTGGCATTTCGGCTGGCAGTCAGGCAGACATCAAGGATACAGCATTTTGCCATCCCGCGTCCATTGGTCAATGGATTAGAAGGCAACAACAGCAACAACAGCAACAATAAAAAAAAAACCATCGACTCCCACGTGGCCATGGTCATGGCCTGGTCTGGCCTGGCATCGATAAAAACATGCGCTTGACGAACAGGTTTCGCCGGAGCCCCAAATTTTTGTGCGATGGGAAAAATATCATAGAACGTTTTTCCCCTTCTATATATGTAGGTATATATACATTCATATAGTAGAAGTTTACAGTATCCAAGCGATATTGGATGAGAAAATCGCATGTGCTGCATATAAGTGCATAAAACTGTTACAGGGAGAATTGCCTCACTAAGGGCTTAAAGAGCTCGCGAACATTAAAACAAGGAAATGCTTTCTGACATAGATACAAACAAAAGGGGGAAAATATGTTGCTATAAAACTTCTTTTTCACTGACCCCGCTTTAGGTACCTTTAGAGTAATTGATGAAAAGTTGCGCTTGTTCTCTAGTGAACCATCGACTCAAAATACATATACGTGAGGAAAAGATTTATCGACTTTATCTTGTCTATTTATATTTATCGTAAAATATCACAATTACCCTATTTACCAACCAAAATTCGCAGGCGATGGTCTTATCTTTTGTATAATATTAACAACATTTCACATTTTTAGAAACGTCTTCAAAAACTATTTTTGAATAGTCGCAAATAAAATTTTGCTGTCATATAATGATATTATCGGTTACAATCTTTGGCGTAAAATTAAAATTAATAAGTCCATTTGAACCATTTATATATGTAATTTCAGCTATATTTAGCATTTACATGTTTATAGAATAAAATCAATCAAAAAATTCGATTTAATATTATTTTTATTAATACTACTTATATTTATTTATTTAATATACTTTATTAAAATTCTTAATTTAAAAACCAGATATTGATGCCACCTGCAGAAAGATTTTTAAATTTATCTAGATTATGACCTTTTTGAAATTAAATCTTTCGTTTTAAGTTTATAAAAATATTCTCATTTCAATTCATTTAAACTTATGAAATAAATCTAGCTATACTAATTGAATAAATAGGCCCTTAAAAAAGTATTTGAAAAAATCGACATAACACTCATTAAGTACGCTCCTTTCTATTTGCTTACATGAAATATCAAAAGCATTTGCTTATGTTAAAAAATTTTAAACAAAAAGTTTTGGTTCCAAACCATAGTTAAAAACAAGTAATTTTAAAAAAAAAATACTACCCAATATGTGTGTAGAAATAATGGTTCTTTTTGCCCTCCTTTACATATTTAATTGTCATAATTGAAAACTTTCTTGTGAGTCAAACCAACTCCTTACATAATTCACATGAATATAATCTACTTTAAGAGCCAGGGCATAACACAAAATGCTCTTTAATTAATTGCAGTATGCCCTTTATGACAGACTCCACATCGTCATTTTGGTGAAGCGAAATGGTAAGAGAGAAGATTCATGAGGGAAAGTTGAAGGAGAAAGCAGAACGGCAGATAGATGTTTAAAGACAAAACCACACAATCAGCTAAATAGCAATCGCGCTCAATGACAACGTTGTTTGGCAAGGGATGGGATGGGATGGGAATGGTATGAAGGTGAAAGTGGCGACTCTTGGGGAAAGGGTGATCGGTGGGGTGGATGCCGCAGACGGCGTCAAGTGACATCGACACCGGGAACGGCAAACACCTGCAGAGGCGTCGACTGCATCGGCAA
The DNA here is from genome assembly GCF_018902025.1 of Drosophila willistoni. Taxonomy (NCBI): domain Eukaryota; kingdom Metazoa; phylum Arthropoda; class Insecta; order Diptera; family Drosophilidae; genus Drosophila; species Drosophila willistoni. The sequence continues at coordinate 10,200,206 of NW_025814050.1, forward strand.
CCGCGACGACAACGACAACGACGGGGACAACATCAACTTCATTTTGTCAGTTTAGTTTGCCTCGGGAGGTTAAAGGGTCGCGATGCAGTTGAAAGGGAGGGTGGAACTACAAAAGGGAAACAGGAAAATTGAGGGGAAATTAATTGACACTATGCCAAAATGTTTGCCCATATTATTGGCAACGAAAATTGTTGGTTCGAAATAGTCTGAGAGTTTGATTTGTACTAATTGAAGCCATAGCCGTAAGCCAACTACGGATAACGATGACGATGACACCCAATATCGATGATGAGACATTGGATTTAAATGCGTAAACCTCTTGACTTGGTCACTTTAACTTTCTCTTTGTCCCTGATCAAGAAGAAAAAGAAAGGGGGGACGGAAGTAAAAAAGTGAGCAACGTTTTTAATTAATAAAAGCAATCTCTCACACGCTTCCAGACTTCCATCCTTGCAACGTATCTTTCGACTGGCTTCTGTGGGGTAAATTTGTGGTGGAAAGGGAAGGCCGGAATATTTACATAATCGTTTGTCTGTTGGCTTATCCTCTACCTCCTTTTTCATTGCTACTTTTCGTTTTCTTTTTGCTGTGTCCTGCCAATCAAATGCGCCCCCAGCAGCAAATACAAAAACTACTCAGCGGAGCACAAGTTACAAATTCTCTTACCTTATTTCCTTTATCGCAAAAGAGTAAGAAGTGGCAGTTGAATGCAAAGCAAAAAGGAGAAGCGAAAGCGAAATAGAAAGAAAGCAAAGAGCTTATCGTCTCAAAATCGAATCAAATCAAATCAATTTGCAAGAGCTGGATGCTGGGCGTCTGCTTTTCGTAATGGAGAAATATGCCAAGTTGTTGGCAACTTGGTTAAAAAAAAAAAACAAACTCTGGGAAAGCTCAAAGATGCAGAAGATGCACAAGCAATCCAACTAGCCCACACGCACACCCTTACACACCCATCTCCGTACACACCACAGAGAACACAACGTAGCATACCTTAAGACTTACCTATGGCACTCATAAATCTCAATTTTCACTGGCAAATGGTCTGGGCAAAACTTTTTTAAAGATAGAACAAAACAACAAGAAAAACAACACACAACAAAAATAAACACACACACCAACAAACAAATATACTGTGAGAATTTAAACATTTTTGTTTCTTCTTGGTGTTTTTTTTTCCATTCGATTTTGCACTCGCAGAGCAATTACACGAGAGCCATGTGGTGGTAAGGGTAAAGCGTAAACGACTGGAGTAGAGGAGAAAATGGAGGGGAAGGGGAACTAAACCATTCGACCTAGTCTACTTTTATTTTTTGTTTTATTTTGTGGCAAGCGTTGGCATTTCCGCCATAAAACTGAAAAACCCGACCATAAAAAATTAACAAAATAAAACAAAAAACCAGCAATACGAAAAAATATTCCCTCTAAACGTCGAGAAAGAACAGAAACAAAAAATACAACAAAGTAAAATAAAAAGGGTAACATAAAGCTCTTTGCCCACAAAAATCGTAAAAAATTTAAAGTATCTCACAGATACACAACAGTTGCAGGCCGCTTTCACTGCTCTGTCTCTTTTTCTCACTCTCTCTTTTTCTGTCTCTCTTAGTCTCTCTCGCTGTCTCTGTCTCTATATCTCTGTTGGCGTACAGTCTGGGCCATAAATATTGCTCTATGGTTTCGGTCATGCAACTAATTACATTTGCATAACTGTGTGGCTCACTGTCTCCCTCTATCTCTTTCTCCTTTTTCTGAATCTCTCTCTCTCTCTCTCTCTCTCTCTGTCTAACAAAAGTAAAAAAAAGCGAAAAAAGTAGCGAAGCCCTGGCTAAAGTTAATGAAAATGCTTCAAATTAAATAAATAAAATGCAATTTTGGTTGAAATACTTTTCCTGTACAAATTGTTTCTACGTAAATATATACATATGTTTACGAGTTACCTATAAATGTATTTGTGCATCTCTGTATGTTTGTGTGCTTGTTTATGTGTGAGGAGCAGTTTATGGCAAAATTGATTTGTGGAATATTTAAGTAAATATGTTTAAGCAAGTTGTTACATCCTTTTTGGCATGCAAATAAATCATTACTTTATGAATTGATATTTAAATAAACATAAAATATTTATTCTTTAACTTTGATAGCCAAGCAGAGTCTATAAATTAATAAACAATAAATAAACAATTTTGTTAGCACTGTTTGCCAAATATTTTACACTTTAATATAAAGATTTGAAACATAAAGACTTTATATTATTAGTAGTAACTTATTACCAAAATTTCATAGCAAATAATGCGTCCTGCAGAATATTTTTTGTAATATTTTTTTGTGCTCTCTAAGAGTTTTAACGTTTCTTAAAGAAACAAGTCCATAAAATATAAATTATGCAAATTCGACTAATCTATAATATACAATATTACACGAAAGCCATAGTAAGTAATGAATATATAAATATATTCAAAAAACGATTTTATTGTGATCCTAATTCAAACTCAAAAACTTTTATGCTTTCGATATTTGGCCATTTTACTACATTCGTTTACATTTTATAGAAATTATCGGAGGTGGGAAAATCTGGACCACGATGAAATAACAGAAGAGAAGGCAACAGCCTGTGAAATATTATTTTCATTGTAGTATTTTTATTTATTTCTATTTTATTTCAGTTCTAAAACTGCCTACAATAAAGCATTGTTTTTTGTGTTTTAATACATAATAACAGATTATTACATAATGATTTAGACTAACAAATAATCATTTTTTTTAAGGAAAACCTAAAAATATACTCCATATGTTGGGCTTTTATGAAAATACTTAAATGTATGTATAACCAGGAAAATGGGTAGAGTCCTATATAGCTTAGCCATTTGGCATCCAATATTTGCTTAACTTAATTTGATAATCATACAATACTTTCTTAACCATATAGTCTAAATATATAGTCAAAGTTAAGTGCGAGATCCGGAGGTATGGCATTTAGCACCTCTCCAGGCTAGAAACCCAGGATAATTCACTGGCCCTCAAAACCAGATTAGACGTCTCAAAAAATGTTACCCACTTGACCTGCCATTAAGACCAGAGACGGACTGGTGACTTTACCCCCATTTCATGATTACCTATGATTATATTTGCTTATTGTCCATTTAGAATACATTGCAAATAAAAATAAATATAATAAAAAAATCGAGCCCAAACAAATAATGAACTTCGCCTTTATGTTATTTACTTATTTATCCACTTATTCATTTGTCCAAAAAACTGAAACACTATTATTTTGTTTCATCAATACAAGTGCGTAACAATGAGTGTGAAACTAATTCACCAATGTCGATTTATATCAAAAATTTTAACTAAGTATGTGCGTGTGTAGACAATGTCTATTTGTTCTTTATATGTCTGTAAATGTAGCAAGTAAGAAAAATAACGACTAAAAATTAAGCTGCTTATTCTAAGCGACATATTCTAAACGACATAGAAATATTGTGCTAACTCTTAATAATAATGTTACTTTAAGGGACTCATTTTTTGGCAACGGTTTGAGGATATATACATACATGCTTGCATACTCATATTAATGTAGCACTTAGTCATCTATGTACATACATATATTCCCTTGTAAACTAAATGCTAAAACGTGTTGCATACTTTTTTGGGTATGGCAAGGCGAAACGAAAAATAGGCGCCAGACCACAAAATTGTTGGGTCCCAAAACCAGGCAGCAACAACAACAACAACAACAACAATATCAGCAGTAACATCAGCAGTAACAGCAGCAGCAACAACAACACCAACAATAACAAGTGCAATTGCGTCTCGCGATAATTATGTATGAAGCAATTATTTCGCATGTCCAGCAACAACACGAAACAACAACAACAGCACACACACAGACATGGCAATAACTGTTATGTTTCCCTGTTTAAGTGTATTTGTGTTTGTACCAACGTGTTGGTGTTGGGTTTCGAATATAGCGGATCTGGAGCGGGGTCCTGCAACGCCTACGTGAGACCCACACACAAATTGAAACCCAACGAGGCTGCCAACAATTGTTGTTGCTATTGTACGGGTTAAATGCCTGACTGACGTCTATAATTATAAAGTGGACAACAGCAACAACAAAAACAACAACAACAAACACCGCCAACAGCAAAAAACAACACCAGAGAGCAGCATGAAAAACAACAATTTGTACGAAATTTAAGCACGTGTGGCACAACACCAACAAAAAAAAAAAAGGGAGAGAACAAAAAAAATTAAGTGGGAAATGTGTATAATTAAGTCGCTAACCAAAAAGTAGGCAATTCCCTTCTCCCAACCAAAGCAAAAAAAAAAGGACTTACAAAATAAAAGTACGAAAATACGCAGGACTTCGGAATTCTCAATACTCGGTGTGAAAAAGGGCATTCAAATGAAAAAAGTAAAGAAAACAAAACAACAACAATGACTTTAATGAACAATTTAAAAAAGCCACTACATTAACGGATTTTTTTTACAATTCTTTAAAAATAGAATCTTACTATAGACAAAAATTTGTAATAAGTAAAATTATAAATGATTTGTAAATTTTTATAATAGATTACCAAATTTGCAATTAAAGTCTACAAGAACTAAAACTATTCATCCGCAATAACGCCTAGATCAATTTTCAGTGTGAAAGCTAGAACATGAATAAAAATTTCTAAAAAATAATACGCAAAGAAAATGTTTTTTTGTTTTGTAGAATTTTTAACTTAAATTTTTAGTTGCTTGCCTTTTCTTTAGCCTGTATTTTCCCCCAATTTCTAACTGATTTTCCCCAATTATTTTATTCGCAACTCATCATATTTGAAAATTGCATAAAACACTTTGATTTATTGTAACCCAAAAATTTGAAAAGTATGTATAATCACAATTTTTACGGAAATTCAGTTCTTAAAATTTTAATGCAGATCAAGAGGCATTATTCTAAAGTAAAAATAAAGACAGACCTTTTTGAAATCTTCAATCCTCCATCCTTACCAAGACACTACTGCGAATTAATTGATTTGCTAATTGTTTGTCGCGAGGTGTGTTCGATTAGTTGCCAGTTTGCGTCTATTTTTTCCTTCGAAAAGCCATGAAACAAAATTTATCTACTGTCTCTTTCTCTCTGTTAACCCGCCAACTACAGCACAGCGAAACATTTTCCACATGAATTGCCTGCCCAAATCGTTTAGTTCGCCATCGGGATAATCAACACCACGACAGGGCGATAGACTTTCCAATTCCAATTGCGAAACCAAACTCCCATAACAGAAAAATCAACTGTGCTGTCAATGAAGCTCTTTTTCCCCTTGACTTGATTTATTTAACTTTAATGAACTGTATGAAGCGCAAATAGGACAACAAAACTCAATGACTGTGTGCTAGAAGGGTGAAATGGATATAAAGCCAACCGCAGAGTATAGAGAACTCACCGAATGAGATGAAGTAGAGAATACGCGCTGCAGTTTAGCCCGAATTTATCTGACATATGAGTCACCCTGACCCAGCTCACTGGGTCAGAGACAAAACGCACACGAAATGGCCAAGAGACTTGGCTTACAGTCTGGCCAAATCAAATGACTGCAACTAACTGCCTTTGAACTTAACCTTAAACCTAATAAATAGCTTAATTAGTCGTATGCTTTCACCTTGTTTGTGAGGAGAGATGGAAGTGGCATCGAGGCCAACACACAGCTGACCCCTAAACTCTCATTACACATTTAAACGGTTGGCTTTCCTGGATGGTCTGCTCCTAGCCTGTCATGTTCTCAACGGGAACAGTCAATTTGCCTTACCACAAAAAAAAACATCAAGTGTCTGCTCATATGTATTATTGGTCTGGGAATATTTGGGGTTCCCATTAAATGAAATCTGGAGAATTTTATTACTTTCTATCTACTAACAATCTCTATTCTATTATTAGAATTATGTTTATGAAATATTTCATATATGATCAAAGTCTGTTTAACCAAGCGCAGTTTTTGATTCAGGTAAATATATTTTCCTGAAAAATATTACTAAATGCAATAATGGTAAGTTGTCCATGGAAAAAAAGTATGAAAAGAAGACTCATCAATGTTTAATTCGACTGAACAACAAAAATAAACTTTAAGACCTTGTAAAGTTTCAACTAAAATGTCAAAGAAAGCTGATATTCGTATAATCTAGTTGTACATGCTCTTATTATATCCACGATGCTTCCTTGTAAAAAGTGTTGGTTTCTTTCATTTAAGACTTTCGGCTGAGATTTACAATAGAGGAAGTTGGGGCAAATGCAGAGAGGGATCGATCAGTCACAAAGTTGTTAAACAACAAAATTATGAAAACATGTACGAACAGAATATTTTTATGAATTAAATGATCAATAAGTTAATCAAAAGGAGCAAGTTCCATATTTTGTCACACATGAAGTAAAACTTACCAAAAATCCGCTTGGGTTAAACCTGAAGCTTTTCATTCAAAATTTCAGTCTGAAATGTTTTATATTTGCAATAATAAAAACCAGAGGCACGGGGCTAACTTTGACCGCGTCAAAGTTTGTATACCCTTGCAAGTTTTTTGGTAACTCTTTCCTTTTCAAAGTGGAAAAACGTTTTATCACTAACCATAGAACACATAGATGGGACAAACTCATGATTTTTTGATTGCAAACGCTAGCCTAGTCATGGAACCCCAGAGAACCTCGGGAAAACCCGAACGCTCGTACTCTCAATGAGAGCGTAAAGTGGGGAGAGGGCCAAGCAGCTACGAAAAAATTTCAGTCTAGCACAGACTACAGAACGACGAAGGCAGGCCTATGTCGCTTGTGATTTCGTTCTGTCTATGTATGTGTACACTCGTCGGTACATGCTCAGGCTTCGTAGTGTGTGTGTGACGTGAAGTTGTACAACATCGCATTTCAACAGCTCGCTCGACCAAAATTTTTAATTTTTGACAAAACCTGTAATAGTGTCAATTTTTGAACGATTTTTGAAATTCATATATCAGTTTATCCATCAGCAAATTGACTTTCAGTTGGCATTAAAACCTCAAAAAGTAAAATTTTTTATCTTTTCTGAGAAAATCACGATTTAGTAAAAATTATGTTTTTTTACATAGAAAATCCCTAAAACCTCAAATATTCTCACCTAACCCCAACTTTGTGATCCTGTAATAGTGTCAATTTTTGACCGATTTTTGAAATTCATATATCAGTTTATCCATCAGCAAATTGACTTTCAGTTGGCATTAAAACCTAAAAAGTAAAATTTTCATCTTTTGTGAGAAAATCATGATTTAGTAAAAATTATGTTATTTTTGCATAGAAAATCCCTAAAACCTCAAATATTCTCACCTAACCCCAACTTTGTGAACCTGTAATAGTGTCAATTTTTGACCGATTTTTGAAATTCATATTTCAGTTTATCCATCAGCAAATTGACTTTCAGTTGGCATTAAAACCTCAAAAAGTAAAATTTTCATCTTTTCTGAGAAAATCACGATTTAGTAAAAATTATGTTTTTTTACATAGAAAATCCCTAAAACCTCAAATATTCTCACCTAACCCCAACTTTGTGATCCTGTAATAGTGTCAATTTTTGACCGATTTTTGAAATTCATATATCAGTTAATCCATCAGCAAATTGACTTTCAGTTGGCATTAAAACCTCAAAAAGTAAAATTTTCATCTTTTGTGAGAAAATCATGATTAAGTAAAAATTATGTTATTTTTGCATAGAAAATCCCTAAAACCTCAAATATTCTCACCTAACCCCAACTTTGTGAACCTGTAATAGTGTCAATTTTTGACCGATTTTTTGAAATTCATATTTCAGTTTATCCATCAGCAAATTGACTTTCAGTTGGCATTAAAACCCAAAAAGTAAAATTTTCATCTTTTCTGAGAAAATCACGATTACTAAGAATTATGTTTTTTTACATAGAAAATCCCTAAAACCTCAAATATTCTCACCTAACCCCAACTTTGTGAACCTGTAATAGTGTCAATTTTCGACCGATTTTTGAAATTCATATATCAGTTTATCCATCAGCAAATTGACTTTCAGTTGGCATTAAAATCTCAAAAGTAAAATTTTCATCTTTTCTGAGAAAATCACGATTTAGTAAAAATTATGTTTTTTTACATAGAAAATCCCTAAAACCTCAAATATTCTCACCTAACCCCAACTTTGTGAACCTGTAGTAGTGTCAATTTTTGACCGAATTTTGAAATTCATATATCAGTTTATCCATCAGCAAATTGATTTTCAGTTGGCATTAAAATCTCAAAAAGTAAAATTTTCATCTTTTCTGAGAAAAACACGATTATGTTTTTTTACATAGAAAATCCCTAAAACCTCAAATATTCTCACCTAACCCCAACTTTGTGAACCTGTAATAGTGTCAATTTTTGACCGATTTTTGAAATTCTTATATCAGTTTATCCATCAGCAAATTGACTTTCAGTTGGCATTAAAACCTCAAAAAGTAAAATTTTCATCTTTTCTGCGAAAATCACGATTTAGTAAAAATTATGTTTTTTTACATAGAAAATCCCTAAAACCTCAAATATTCTCACCTAACCCAACTTTGTGATCCTGTAATAGTGTCAATTTTTGACCGATTTTTGAAATTCATATATCAGTTTATCCATCAGCAAATTGACTTTCAGTTGGCATTAAAACCCAAAAAGTAAAATTTTCATCTTTTCTGAGAAAATCACGATTTAGTAAAAATTATGTTTTTTTGCAAGGAAAATCCTAAAACCTCAAATATTCTCACCTAACCCAACTTTGTGAACCTGTAATAGTGTCAATTTTTGACCGTTTTTGAAATTCATATATCAGTTTATCCATCAGCAAATTGACTTTCAGTTGCATTAAAACCTAAAAGTAAAATTTTCATCTTTTCTGAGAAATTCACGAGTTAGTAAAATTATGTTTTTTTACATAGAAATCCTAAAACCTCAAATATTCTCACCTAACCCAACTTTGTGAACCTGTAATAGTGTCAATTTTTACCGATTTTTGAAATTCATATATCAGTTTATCCATCAGCAAATTGACTTTCAGTTGGCATTAAAACCTCAAAAAGCAAAATTTTCATCTTTTCTGAGAAAATCACGATTTAGTAAAATTATGTTTTTTTACATAGAAAATCCTAAAACCTCAAATATTCTCACCTAACCCAACTTTGTGATCCTGAATAGTGTCAATTTTTGACCGATTTTTGAAATTCATATATCAGTTTATCCATCAGCAAATTGACTTTCAGTTGGCATTAAAATCTCAAAAGTAAAATTTTCATCTTTTCTGAGAAAATACGATTTAGTAAAATTATGTTTTTTTACATAGAAAATCCTAAAACCTCAAATATTCTCACCTAACCCAACTTTGTGAACCTGTAATAGTGTCAATTTTTACCGATTTTTGAAATTCATATATCAGTTTATCCATCAGCAAATTGACTTTCAGTTGGCATTAAAACCTCAAAAAGCAAAATTTTCATCTTTTCTGAGAAAATCACGATTTAGTAAAAATTATGTTTTTTTACATAGAAAATCCCTAAAACCTCAAATATTCTCACCTAACCCAACTTTGTGATCCTGTAATAGTGTCAATTTTTGACCGATTTTTGAAATTCATATATCAGTTTATCCATCAGCAAATTGATTTTCAGTTGGCATTAAAATCTCAAAAAGTAAAATTTTCATCTTTTCTGAGAAAATTACGATTTAGTAAAATTATGTTTTTTTACATAGAAAATCCCTAAAACCTCAAATATTCTCACCTAACCCAACTTTGTGATCCTGTAATAGTGTCAATTTTTGACCGATTTTTGAAATTCATATATCAGTTTATCCATCAGCAAATTGACTTTCAGTTGGCATTAAAACCTCAAAAAGTAAAATTTTCATCTTTTCTGAGAAAATCACGATTTAGTAAATATTATGTTTTTTTACATAGAAAATTCCTAAAGCCTCAAATATTCCCACCTAACCCAACTTTGTGAACCTGTAATAGTGCAATTTTTGACCGATTTTTGAAATTCATATATCAGTTTATCCATCAGCAAATTGACTTTCAGTTGGCATTAAAACCTCAAAAAGTAAAATTTTCATCTTTTCTGAGAAAATCACGATTTAGTAAAAATTATGTTTTTTTACATAGAAAATCCCTAAAACCTCAAATATTCTCACCTAACCCAACTTTGTGAACCTGTAATAGTGTCAATTTTTACCGATTTTTGAAATTCATATATCAGTTTATCCATCAGCAAATTGACTTTCAGTTGGCATTAAAACCTCAAAAAGTAAAATTTTCATCTTTTCTGAGAAAATCACGATTTAGTAAAATTATGTTTTTTTACATAGAAAATCCCTAAACCTCAAATATTCTCACCTAACCCCAACTTTGTGACCTGTAATAGTGTCAATTTTTGACCGATTTTTGAAATTCATATATCAGTTTATCCATCAGCAAATTGATTTCAGTTGGCATTAAAACTCAAAAAGTAAAATTTTCATCTTTTCTGAGAAAATACGATTTAGTAAAAATTATGTTTTTTTACATAGAAAATCCTAAAACCTCAAATATTCTCACCTAACCCAACTTTGTGATCCTGTAATAGTGCAATTTTTGACCGATTTTTGAAATTCATATATCAGTTTATCCATCAGCAAATTGACTTTCAGTTGGCATTAAAACCCAAAAAGTAAATTTTCATCTTTTCTGAGAAAATCACGATTTAGTAAATATTATGTTTTTTTACATAGAAAATCCTAAAACCTCAAATATTCCACCTAACCCAACTTTGTGAACCTGTAATAGTGCAATTTTTGACCGATTTTTGAAATTCATATATCAGTTTATCCATCAGCAAATTGACTTTCAGTTGGCATTAAAACCTCAAAAAGTAAAATTTTCATCTTTTCTGAGAAAATCACGATTTAGTAAAAATTATGTTTTTTTACATAGAAAATCCTAAAACCTCAAATATTCTCACCTAACCCAACTTTGTGATCCTGTAATAGTGTCAATTTTTGACCGATTTTTGAAATTCATATATCAGTTTATCCATCAGCAAATTGACTTTCAGTTGGCATTAAAACTCAAAAAGTAAAATTTTCATCTTTTCTGAGAAAATCACGATTTAGTAAAAATTATGTTTTTTTACATAGAAAATCCCTAAAACCTCAAATATTCTCACCTAACCCAACTTTGTGATCCTGTAATAGTGTCAATTTTTGACCGATTTTTGAAATTCATATATCAGTTTATCCATCAGCAAATTGACTTTCAGTTGGCATTAAAACCTCAAAAAGTAAAATTTTCATCTTTTCTGAGAAAATCACGATTTAGTAAAATTATGTTTTTTTACATAGAAAATCCCTAAACCTCAAATATTTCACCTAACCCAACTTTGTGATCCTGTAATAGTGTCAATTTTTGACCGATTTTTGAAATTCATATATCAGTTTATCCATCAGCAAATTGACTTTCAGTTGCATTAAAACCCAAAAGTAAAATTTTCATCTTTTCTGAGAAAATCACGATTTAGTAAAAATTATGTTTTTTTAAAGAAAATCCCTAAAACCTCAAATATTCTCACCTAACCCAACTTTGTGAACCTGTAATAGTGTCAATTTTTGACCGATTTTTGAAATTCATATATCAGTTTATCCATCAGCAAATTGATTTCAGTTGGCATTAAAACCTCAAAAAGTAAAATTTTCATCTTTTCTGAGAAAATCACGATTTAGTAAAAATTATGTTTTTTTACAAGAAAATCCCTAAAACCTCAAATATTCTCACCTAACCCAACTTTGTGACCTGTAATAGTGTCAATTTTTGACCGATTTTTGAAATTCATATATCAGTTTATCCATCAGCAAATTGATTTCAGTTGGCATTAAAACTCAAAAAGTAAAATTTTCATCTTTTCTGAGAAAATACGATTTAGTAAAAATTATGTTTTTTTACATAGAAAATCCTAAAACCTCAAATATTCTCACCTAACCCCACTTTGTGAACCTGTAATAGTGTCGATTTTTGACCGATTTTTGAAATTCATATATCAGTTTATCCATCAGCAAATTGATTTCAGTTGGCATTAAAACCTCAAAAAGTAAAATTTTCATCTTTTCTGAGAAAATCACGATTTAGTAAAATTATGTTTTTTTACATAGAAAATCCCTAAAACCTCAAATATTCTCACCTAACCCAACTTTGTGAACCTGTAATAGTGTCAATTTTTGACCGATTTTTGAAATTCATATATCAGTTTATCCATCAGCAAATTGATTTCAGTTGGCATTAAAACCTCAAAAAGTAAAATTTTCATCTTTTCTGAGAAAATCACGATTTAGTAAAATTATGTTTTTTTACATAGAAAATCCTAAAACCTCAAATATTCTCACCTAACCCAACTTTGTGATCCTGTAATAGTGTCAATTTTTGACCGATTTTTGAAATTCATATATCAGTTTATCCATCAGCAAATTGACTTTCAGTTGGCATTAAAACCTCAAAAAGTAAAATTTTCATCTTTTCTGAGAAAATCACGATTTAGTAAAATTATGTTTTTTTACATAGAAAATCCTAAAACCTCAAATATTCTCACCTAACCCAACTTTGTGAACCTGTAATAGTGTCAATTTTTGACCGATTTTTGAAATTCATATTCAGTTTATCCATCAGCAAATTGACTTTCAGTTGGCATTAAAACCTCAAAAAGTAAAATTTTCATCTTTTCTGAGAAAATCACGATTTAGTAAAATTATGTTTTTTTACATAGAAAATCCCTAAAACCTCAAATATTCTCACCTAACCCAACTTTGTGACCTGTAATAGTGTCAATTTTTGACCGATTTTTGAAATTCATATATCAGTTTATCCATCAGCAAATTGACTTTCAGTTGGCATTAAAACTCAAAAAGTAAAATTTTCATCTTTTCTGAGAAAATCACGATTTAGTAAAATTATGTTTTTTTACATAGAAAATCCTAAAACCTCAATATTCTCACCTAACCCAACTTTGTGAACCTGTAATAGTGCAATTTTTGACCGATTTTTGAAATTCATATATCAGTTTATCCATCAGCAAATTGACTTTCAGTTGGCATTAAAACCTCAAAAGTAAAATTTTCATCTTTTCTGAGAAAATCACGATTTAGTAAAATTATGTTTTTTTACAAGAAAATCCTAAAACCTCAAATATTCTCACCTAACCCAACTTTGTGACCTGTAATAGTGTCAATTTTTGACCGATTTTTGAAATTCATATATCAGTTTATCCATCAGCAAATTGACTTTCAGTTGGCATTAAAACCTCAAAAAGTAAAATTTTCATCTTTTCTGAGAAAATCACGATTTAGTAAAAATTATGTTTTTTTACATAGAAAATCCTAAAACCTCAAATATTCTCACCTAACCCAACTTTGTGAACCTGTAATAGTGTCAATTTTTGACCGATTTTTGAAATTCATATATCAGTTTATCCATCAGCAAATTGACTTTCAGTTGGCATTAAAACCTCAAAAAGTAAAATTTTCATCTTTTCTGAGAAAATCACGATTTAGTAAAAATTATGTTTTTTACATAGAAAATCCTAAAACCTCAAATATTCTCACCTAACCCCAACTTTGTGACCTGTAATAGTGTCAATTTTTGACCGATTTTTGAAATTCATATATCAGTTTATCCATCAGCAAATTGACTTTCAGTTGGCATTAAAACCTCAAAAAGTAAAATTTTCATCTTTTCTGAGAAAATCACGATTTAGTAAAAATTATGTTTTTTTACATAGAAAATCCTAAAACCTCAAATATTCTCACCTAACCCAACTTTGTGACCTGTAATAGTGTCAATTTTTGACCGATTTTTGAAATTCATATATCAGTTTATCCATCAGCAAATTGACTTTCAGTTGGCATTAAAACTCAAAAGTAAAATTTTCATCTTTTCTGAGAAAATCACGATTTAGTAAAAATTATGTTTTTTTACATAGAAAATCCTAAAACCTCAATATTCTCACCTAACCCAACTTTGTGAACCTGTAATAGTGTCAATTTTTGACCGATTTTTGAAATTCATATATCAGTTTATCCATCAGCAAATTGACTTTCAGTTGGCATTAAAACTCAAAAGTAAATTTTCATCTTTTCTGAGAAAATCACGATTTAGTAAAAATTATGTTTTTTTACATAGAAAATCCCTAAAACCTCAAATATTCTCACCTAACCCAACTTTGTGACCTGTAATAGTGTCAATTTTTGACCGATTTTTGAAATTCATATATCAGTTTATCCATCAGCAAATTGACTTTCAGTTGGCATTAAAACCTCAAAAGTAAAATTTTCATCTTTTCTGAGAAAATCACGATTTAGTAAAATTATGTTTTTTTACATAGAAAATCCTAAAACCTCAAATATTCTCACCTAACCCAACTTTGTGACCTGTAATAGTGTCAATTTTGACCGATTTTTGAAATTCATATATCAGTTTATCCATCAGCAAATTGACTTTCAGTTGGCATTAAAACTCAAAAAGTAAAATTTTCATCTTTTCTGAGAAATCACGATTTAGTAAAATTATGTTTTTTTACATAGAAAATCCTAAAACCTCAAATATTCCACCTAACCCAACTTTGTGACCTGTAATAGTGTCAATTTTTGACCGATTTTTGAAATTCATATATCAGTTTATCCATCAGCAAATTGACTTTCAGTTGGCATTAAAACCTCAAAAAGTAAAATTTTCATCTTTTCTGAGAAAATCACGATTTAGTAAAATTATGTTTTTTTACAAGAAAATCCTAAAACCTCAAATATTCTCACCTAACCCAACTTTGTGAACCTGTAATAGTGTCAATTTTTGACCGATTTTTGAAATTCATATATCAGTTTATCCATCAGCAAATTGACTTTCAGTTGGCATTAAACTCAAAAAGTAAAATTTTCATCTTTTCTGAGAAAATCACGATTTAGTAAAATTATGTTTTTTTACATAGAAAATCCCTAAAACCTCAAATATTCTCACCTAACCCAACTTTGTGAACCTGTAATAGTGTCAATTTTTGACCGATTTTTGAAATTCATATATCAGTTTATCCATCAGCAAATTGACTTTCAGTTGGCATTAAAACCTCAAAAAGTAAAATTTTCATCTTTTCTGAGAAAATCACGATTTAGTAAAATTATGTTTTTTTACAAGAAAATCCCTAAAACCTCAAATATTCTCACCTAACCCAACTTTGTGAACCTGTAATAGTGTCAATTTTTGACCGATTTTTGAAATTCATATATCAGTTTATCCATCAGCAATTGACTTTCAGTTGGCATTAAAACCTCAAAAGTAAAATTTTCATCTTTTCTGAGAAAATCACGATTTAGTAAAATTATGTTTTTTTACATAGAAAATCCTAAAACCTCAAATATTCTCACCTAACCCAACTTTGTGAACCTGTAATAGTGTCAATTTTTGACCGATTTTTGAAATTCATATATCAGTTTATCCATCAGCAAATTGACTTTCAGTTGGCATTAAAACCTCAAAAAGTAAAATTTTCATCTTTTCTGAGAAAATCACGATTTAGTAAAAATTATGTTTTTTTACATAGAAAATCCCTAAAACCTCAAATATTCTCACCTAACCCAACTTTGTGACCTGTAATAGTGTCAATTTTTGACCGATTTTTGAAATTCATATATCAGTTTATCCATCAGCAAATTGACTTTCAGTTGGCATTAAAACTCAAAAAGTAAAATTTTCATCTTTTCTGAGAAAATCACGATTTAGTAAAATTATGTTTTTTTACATAGAAAATCCTAAAACCTCAAATATTCTCACCTAACCCAACTTTGTGAACCTGTAATAGTGTCAATTTTTGACCGATTTTTGAAATTCATATATCAGTTTATCCATCAGCAAATTGACTTTCAGTTGGCATTAAAACCTCAAAAAGTAAAATTTTCATCTTTTCTGAGAAAATCACGATTTAGTAAAATTATGTTTTTTTACATAGAAAATCCTAAAACCTCAAATATTCTCACCTAACCCAACTTTGTGAACCTGTAATAGTGTCAATTTTTGACCGATTTTTGAAATTCATATATCAGTTTATCCATCAGCAAATTGACTTTCAGTTGGCATTAAAACTCAAAAGTAAAATTTTCATCTTTTCTGAGAAAATCACGATTTAGTAAAATTATGTTTTTTTACATAGAAAATCCTAAAACCTCAAATATTCTCACCTAACCCAACTTTGTGACCTGTAATAGTGTCAATTTTTGACCGATTTTTGAAATTCATATATCAGTTTATCCATCAGCAAATTGACTTTCAGTTGGCATTAAAACCTCAAAAGTAAAATTTTCATCTTTTCTGAGAAAATCACGATTTAGTAAAAATTATGTTTTTTTACATAGAAAATCCTAAAACCTCAAATATTCTCACCTAACCCAACTTTGTGAACCTGTAATAGTGTCAATTTTTGACCGATTTTTGAAATTCATATATCAGTTTATCCATCAGCAAATTGACTTTCAGTTGGCATTAAACCTCAAAAGTAAAATTTTCATCTTTTCTGAGAAAATCACGATTTAGTAAAATTATGTTTTTTTACATAGAAAATCCCTAAAACCTCAAATATTCTCACCTAACCCAACTTTGTGACCTGTAATAGTGTCAATTTTTGACCGATTTTTGAAATTCATATATCAGTTTATCCATCAGCAAATTGACTTTCAGTTGGCATTAAAACCTCAAAAAGTAAAATTTTCATCTTTTCTGAGAAAATCACGATTTAGTAAAATTATGTTTTTTTACATAGAAATCCCTAAAACCTCAAATATTCTCACCTAACCCAACTTTGTGACCTGTAATAGTGTCAATTTTTGACCGATTTTTGAAATTCATATATCAGTTTATCCATCAGCAAATTGACTTTCAGTTGGCATTAAAACCTCAAAAAGTAAAATTTTCATCTTTTCTGAGAAAATCACGATTTAGTAAAAATTATGTTTTTTTACATAGAAAATCCTAAAACCTCAAATATTCTCACCTAACCCAACTTTGTGAACCTGTAATAGTGTCAATTTTTGACCGATTTTTGAAATTCATATATCAGTTTATCCATCAGCAAATTGACTTTCAGTTGGCATTAAAACCTCAAAAGTAAAATTTTCATCTTTTCTGAGAAAATCACGATTTAGTAAAAATTATGTTTTTTTACATAGAAAATCCCTAAACCTCAATATTCTCACCTAACCCAACTTTGTGAACCTGTAATAGTGTCAATTTTTGACCGATTTTTGAAATTCATATATCAGTTTATCCATCAGCAAATTGACTTTCAGTTGGCATTAAAACCTCAAAAGTAAAATTTTCATCTTTTCTGAGAAAATCACGATTTAGTAAAAATTATGTTTTTTTACATAGAAAATCCTAAAACCTCAAATATTCTCACCTAACCCAACTTTGTGAACCTGTAATAGTGTCAATTTTTGACCGATTTTTGAAATTCATATATCAGTTTATCCATCAGCAAATTGACTTTCAGTTGGCATTAAAACCTCAAAAAGTAAAATTTTCATCTTTTCTGAGAAAATCACGATTTAGTAAAATTATGTTTTTTTACATAGAAAATCCTAAAACCTCAAATATTCTCACCTAACCCAACTTTGTGACCTGTAATAGTGTCAATTTTTGACCGATTTTTGAAATTCATATATCAGTTTATCCATCAGCAAATTGACTTTCAGTTGGCATTAAAACCTCAAAAGTAAAATTTTCATCTTTTCTGAGAAAATCACGATTTAGTAAAATTATGTTTTTTTACATAGAAAATCCTAAAACCTCAAATATTCTCACCTAACCCAACTTTGTGAACCTGTAATAGTGTCAATTTTTGACCGATTTTTGAAATTCATATATCAGTTTATCCATCAGCAAATTGACTTTCAGTTGGCATTAAAACCTCAAAAGTAAAATTTTCATCTTTTCTGAGAAAATCACGATTTAGTAAAAATTATGTTTTTTACATAGAAAATCCCTAAAACCTCAAATATTCTCACCTAACCCAACTTTGTGACCTGTAATAGTGTCAATTTTTGACCGATTTTTGAAATTCATATATCAGTTTATCCATCAGCAAATTGACTTTCAGTTGGCATTAAAACCTCAAAAAGTAAAATTTTCATCTTTTCTGAGAAAATCACGATTTAGTAAAAATTATGTTTTTTTACATAGAAAATCCTAAAACCTCAAATATTCTCACCTAACCCAACTTTGTGAACCTGTAATAGTGTCAATTTTTGACCGATTTTTGAAATTCATATATCAGTTTATCCATCAGCAAATTGACTTTCAGTTGGCATTAAAACCTCAAAAAGTAAAATTTTCATCTTTTCTGAGAAAATCACGATTTAGTAAAAATTATGTTTTTTTACATAGAAAATCCTAAAACCTCAATATTCTCACCTAACCCCAACTTTGTGAACCTGTAATAGTGTCAATTTTTGACCGATTTTTGAAATTCATATATCAGTTTATCCATCAGCAAATTGACTTTCAGTTGGCATTAAAACCTCAAAAAGTAAAATTTTCATCTTTTCTGAGAAAATCACGATTTAGTAAAATTATGTTTTTTTACATAGAAAATCCCTAAAACCTCAAATATTCTCACCTAACCCAACTTTGTGAACCTGTAATAGTGTCAATTTTTGACCGATTTTTGAAATTCATATATCAGTTTATCCATCAGCAAATTGACTTTCAGTTGGCATTAAACCTCAAAAGTAAAATTTTCATCTTTTCTGAGAAAATCACGATTTAGTAAAATTATGTTTTTTTACATAGAAAATCCTAAAACCTCAAATATTCTCACCTAACCCAACTTTGTGACCTGTAATAGTGTCAATTTTTGACCGATTTTTGAAATTCATATATCAGTTTATCCATCAGCAAATTGACTTTCAGTTGGCATTAAAACTCAAAAGTAAAATTTTCATCTTTTCTGAGAAATCACGATTTAGTAAAAATTATGTTTTTTTACATAGAAAATCCTAAACCTCAAATATTCTCACCTAACCCAACTTTGTGAACCTGTAATAGTGTCAATTTTTGACCGATTTTTGAAATTCATATATCAGTTTATCCATCAGCAAATTGACTTTCAGTTGGCATTAAACCTCAAAAAGTAAAATTTTCATCTTTTCTGAGAAAATCACGATTTAGTAAAAATTATGTTTTTTTACATAGAAAATCCTAAAACCTCAAATATTCTCACCTAACCCAACTTTGTGAACCTGTAATAGTGTCAATTTTTGACCGATTTTTGAAATTCATATATCAGTTTATCCATCAGCAAATTGACTTTCAGTTGGCATTAAAACTCAAAAAGTAAAATTTTCATCTTTTCTGAGAAAATCACGATTTAGTAAAATTATGTTTTTTTACATAGAAAATCCTAAAACCTCAAATATTCTCACCTAACCCAACTTTGTGAACCTGTAATAGTGTCAATTTTTGACCGATTTTTGAAATTCATATATCAGTTTATCCATCAGCAAATTGACTTTCAGTTGGCATTAAAACCTCAAAAGTAAAATTTTCATCTTTTCTGAGAAAATCACGATTTAGTAAAATTATGTTTTTTTACATAGAAAATCCTAAAACCTCAAATATTCTCACCTAACCCAACTTTGTGACCTGTAATAGTGTCAATTTTTGACCGATTTTTGAAATTCATATATCAGTTTATCCATCAGCAAATTGACTTTCAGTTGGCATTAAAACCTCAAAAGTAAAATTTTCATCTTTTCTGAGAAAATCACGATTTAGTAAAATTATGTTTTTTTACATAGAAATCCTAAAACCTCAAATATTCTCACCTAACCCAACTTTGTGAACCTGTAATAGTGTCAATTTTTGACCGATTTTTGAAATTCATATATCAGTTTATCCATCAGCAAATTGACTTTCAGTTGGCATTAAAACCTCAAAAGTAAAATTTTCATCTTTTCTGAGAAAATCACGATTTAGTAAAATTATGTTTTTTTACATAGAAATCCCTAAAACCTCAAATATTCTCACCTAACCCAACTTTGTGAACCTGTAATAGTGTCAATTTTTGACCGATTTTTGAAATTCATATATCAGTTTATCCATCAGCAAATTGACTTTCAGTTGGCATTAAACCTCAAAAGTAAAATTTTCATCTTTTCTGAGAAAATCACGATTTAGTAAAATTATGTTTTTTTACATAGAAAATCCCTAAAACCTCAAATATTCTCACCTAACCCAACTTTGTGAACCTGTAATAGTGTCAATTTTTGACCGATTTTTGAAATTCATATATCAGTTTATCCATCAGCAAATTGACTTTCAGTTGGCATTAAACCTCAAAAAGTAAAATTTTCATCTTTTCTGAGAAAATCACGATTTAGTAAAATTATGTTTTTTTACATAGAAAATCCTAAAACCTCAAATATTCTCACCTAACCCAACTTTGTGACCTGTAATAGTGTCAATTTTTGACCGATTTTTGAAATTCATATATCAGTTTATCCATCAGCAAATTGACTTTCAGTTGGCATTAAAACCTCAAAAGTAAAATTTTCATCTTTTCTGAGAAAATCACGATTTAGTAAAATTATGTTTTTTTACATAGAAAATCCTAAACCTCAAATATTCTCACCTAACCCAACTTTGTGACCTGTAATAGTGTCAATTTTTGACCGATTTTTGAAATTCATATATCAGTTTATCCATCAGCAAATTGACTTTCAGTTGGCATTAAACCTCAAAAGTAAATTTTCATCTTTTCTGAGAAAATCACGATTTAGTAAAATTATGTTTTTTACATAGAAAATCCTAAAACCTCAAATATTCTCACCTAACCCAACTTTGTGAACCTGTAATAGTGTCAATTTTTGACCGATTTTTGAAATTCATATATCAGTTTATCCATCAGCAAATTGACTTTCAGTTGGCATTAAAACTCAAAAAGTAAAATTTTCATCTTTTCTGAGAAAATCACGATTTAGTAAAAATTATGTTTTTTACATAGAAAATCCTAAAACCTCAAATATTCTCACCTAACCCAACTTTGTGAACCTGTAATAGTGTCAATTTTTGACCGATTTTTGAAATTCATATATCAGTTTATCCATCAGCAAATTGACTTTCAGTTGGCATTAAAACCTCAAAAGTAAAATTTTCATCTTTTCTGAGAAAATCACGATTTAGTAAAAATTATGTTTTTTTACATAGAAAATCCCTAAAACCTCAAATATTCTCACCTAACCCCAACTTTGTGACCTGTAATAGTGTCAATTTTTGACCGATTTTTGAAATTCATATATCAGTTTATCCATCAGCAAATTGACTTTCAGTTGGCATTAAAACCTCAAAAGTAAAATTTTCATCTTTTCTGAGAAAATCACGATTTAGTAAAAATTATGTTTTTTACATAGAAATCCCTAAACCTCAATATTCTCACCTAACCCAACTTTGTGAACCTGTAATAGTGTCAATTTTTGACCGATTTTTGAAATTCATATATCAGTTTATCCATCAGCAAATTGACTTTCAGTTGGCATTAAACCTCAAAAGTAAAATTTTCATCTTTTCTGAGAAAATCACGATTTAGTAAAATTATGTTTTTTTACATAGAAAATCCCTAAAACCTCAAATATTCTCACCTAACCCAACTTTGTGACCTGTAATAGTGTCAATTTTTGACCGATTTTTGAAATTCATATATCAGTTTATCCATCAGCAAATTGACTTTCAGTTGGCATTAAAACCTCAAAAGTAAAATTTTCATCTTTTCTGAGAAAATCACGATTTAGTAAAATTATGTTTTTTTACATAGAAAATCCTAAAACCTCAAATATTCTCACCTAACCCAACTTTGTGAACCTGTAATAGTGTCAATTTTTGACCGATTTTTGAAATTCATATATCAGTTTATCCATCAGCAAATTGACTTTCAGTTGGCATTAAAACCTCAAAAGTAAAATTTTCATCTTTTCTGAGAAAATCACGATTTAGTAAAATTATGTTTTTTACATAGAAAATCCCTAAAACTCAAATATTCTCACCTAACCCCAACTTTGTGAACCTGTAATAGTGTCAATTTTTGACCGATTTTTGAAATTCATATATCAGTTTATCCATCAGCAAATTGACTTTCAGTTGGCATTAAAACCTCAAAAAGTAAAATTTTCATCTTTTCTGAGAAAATCACGATTTAGTAAAATTATGTTTTTTTACATAGAAAATCCTAAAACCTCAAATATTCTCACCTAACCCCAACTTTGTGAACCTGTAATAGTGTCAATTTTTGACCGATTTTTGAAATTCATATATCAGTTTATCCATCAGCAAATTGACTTTCAGTTGGCATTAAAACCTCAAAAAGTAAAATTTTCATCTTTTCTGAGAAAATCACGATTTAGTAAAATTATGTTTTTTACATAGAAAATCCCTAAAACCTCAAATATTCTCACCTAACCCCAACTTTGTGAACCTGTAATAGTGTCAATTTTGACCGATTTTTGAAATTCATATATCAGTTTATCCATCAGCAAATTGACTTTCAGTTGGCATTAAAACCTCAAAAAGTAAAATTTTCATCTTTTCTGAGAAAATCACGATTTAGTAAAAATTATGTTTTTTTACATAGAAAATCCCTAAAACCTCAAATATTCTCACCTAACCCAACTTTGTGACCTGTAATAGTGTCAATTTTTGACCGATTTTTGAAATTCATATATCAGTTTATCCATCAGCAAATTGACTTTCAGTTGGCATTAAAACCTCAAAAAGTAAAATTTTCATCTTTTCTGAGAAAATCACGATTTAGTAAAAATTATGTTTTTTTACATAGAAAATCCCTAAAACCTCAAATATTCTCACCTAACCCAACTTTGTGAACCTGTAATAGTGTCAATTTTTGACCGATTTTTGAAATTCATATATCAGTTTATCCATCAGCAAATTGACTTTCAGTTGGCATTAAACCTCAAAAAGTAAAATTTTCATCTTTTCTGAGAAAATCACGATTTAGTAAAAATTATGTTTTTTTACATAGAAAATCCCTAAAACCTCAAATATTCTCACCTAACCCCAACTTTGTGAACCTGTAATAGTGTCAATTTTTGACCGATTTTTGAAATTCATATATCAGTTTATCCATCAGCAAATTGACTTTCAGTTGGCATTAAAACCTCAAAAAGTAAAATTTTCATCTTTTCTGAGAAAATCACGATTTAGTAAAAATTATGTTTTTTACATAGAAAATCCCTAAAACCTCAAATATTCTCACCTAACCCCAACTTTGTGAACCTGTAATAGTGTCAATTTTTGACCGATTTTTGAAATTCATATATCAGTTTATCCATCAGCAAATTGACTTTCAGTTGGCATTAAAACCTCAAAAAGTAAAATTTTCATCTTTTCTGAGAAAATCACGATTTAGTAAAAATTATGTTTTTTACATAGAAAATCCCTAAAACCTCAAATATTCTCACCTAACCCCAACTTTGTGAACCTGTAATAGTGTCAATTTTTGACCGATTTTTGAAATTCATATATCAGTTTATCCATCAGCAAATTGACTTTCAGTTGGCATTAAAACCTCAAAAAGTAAAATTTTCATTTTTCTGAGAAAATCACGATTTAGTAAAAATTATGTTTTTTACATAGAAAATCCCTAAAACCTCAAATATTCTCACCTAACCCCAACTTTGTGAACCTGTAATAGTGTCAATTTTTGACCGATTTTGAAATTCATATATCAGTTTATCCATCAGCAAATTGACTTTCAGTTGGCATTAAAACCTCAAAAAGTAAAATTTTCATCTTTTCTGAGAAAATCACGATTTAGTAAAAATTATGTTTTTTTACAAGGAAAATCCCTAAAACCTCAAATATTCTCACCTAACCCCAACTTTGTGACCTGTAATAGTTCAATTTTGACCGATTTTGAAATTCATATATCAGTTTATCCATCAGCAAATTGACTTTCAGTTGGCATTAAAACCTCAAAAAGTAAAATTTCATTTTTCTGAGAAAATCACGATTTAGTAAAAATTATGTTTTTTACAAGGAAAATCCCTAAAACCTCAAATATTCTCACCTAACCCCAACTTTGTGATTCTGTAATAGTGCGTCAAATATTCTTACGTTCACCTTAACTTTGTGAACCTGGTGAACCCTGGACTAAGTACAGTGCCAGATTAAGCCAGAGCGTGGGTTTTAACAATCCAAAAAATATTATAATAGGGTTTTATTATTATTTAAGTATTATTAAATGTTGTATATTTTAAATGAATAAATGAATAAATAAAATAGATTCAAACCAATTTGGAAAATATTTTGAAAAAAAAAATTTAAAATTGAAAAATATTGTAAAATTTAGTTCCTAAGATTTTGGTGTAGATTGAAAGACATTATTCTATCTTGAAAAATTGACAATTAAGGTTTATTGCAATATTTTGCTGTTGATTGGAATTAAAACAAAAAAATAATTCAACAATTTCTCCTCCCTAAAGGAATTATAAAACTTGTTATTTTAAATTTTGTTGGTATGTAAATCCATATTATTATTTTTGCTTTAAACGATTTTTATTCTATTTTAATGCATAATATTAATCCCATGCTTATTTCGTTTGACTGAAGTTGAGAGGCTAAGCAAACGAAAAAAAAGAAAAAATTATAGCTAGAAAAAAACACGTTTGCAAAAATCCATTTGTTGTAAAAAATTCAATTTATATTCGATTACATGACGATGTCTAAGTAGAAAAGTGCTCCAACAGAACATCGTGATGAAGAGGAGACGACGTTGGCAGAGGAGGTCGGAGGGAAGAGACAGCATTTGAAAATATCTTGTCATGCGTTAAAATTGCAATTTCTTTTTTCCCACTCATACCCTCAAGTAAAGGAATATAAAGTAAACTGATAAATGTTTGTAGAAAAATGGGTAAAAGTAAACCTTTTCGTATTTGAAGCCAATCCTCGATATTTCAGCTAATTGCATCTGCCTAGGCAAACAAACATAACAATCATAGTCAATTGTTGATAGTTAAATATTCATTGACCATTACCCGGGATGGGTGTGAAATAAAAACTGAAAACAGATATCCCACCCACACTGGCACAGCATCCACCACTTCGCTCTTGGGGAATTGGCACCCCCAAGGATCTGACAATACACAGGAGAATCCACATCATTGATTGCCCACATGGCGTGCATAGAAAGTATCCTTCGACTGTATTGGAAAACCATTTTGGGCCAACAAACAAAACAAAGACAGGCCTTAGCAATTGCGAAACAGAAAAAATGTACACTAGAGGCGGCGATAATAATAGCCGAACTATCTATACCCTTTTGAATACTTTATTGCAAAGGGATTTATTTATTTCCAACTGAATTATCTTCATTAACAGCCTGATTCAGAGAAAAGACCATATAACTATAGTAATAATCGATAGATTTACTGTGTTTTATAAACTTTAGCATCAAAGGTATATACTCCACAAAGAAAAAAGAAAAGAAAAGAGTAAAAAATTTCATTGCAAATGAAACGAAAAACGTTTTATTTTGATTTTCTGCACACGCCTGACTAGAATTGCGGCTGAATGTGGAAAGGGTCTTGTTTCTGCCCCACTTCAAAGGCAAATGTTTCTATTTTCATTTGCCAATTGCTGGAAGGTTTTCTCTTTCAATACCGTGTATTAAATCAAATATTAGGTATGCCATTTTTCTGTGCATTTAAAGAAGGCATTGGGGATATTTTTTCTGAAAAACTTCCAGTTTTGAAATGTGATGAAAAGAATCTTGTTGTTAATCGACGAGGAGTTCAATATACTTTCTTTTTACTTTGAAAGTTGAAGAACAGATAATCAGATCAATTGATGTCAAGTCAATTCGAATAATTTCAAATAGGATTTTAAGTTTAAAATTTATGGCATACGTATAGTTAATCTTAGTTTTACTGAGCCTACAAATTTATTTAAGAGATCTATTGATTTCTAAAATTTTTGATGTTTTTATCCGTTTTTAAATTTTTAGCTTAGCAGTAAAACTTACCTTTAAACAAAAACGCCTATGTTGACTAAATTTGTTGTACTACATTATCGTCAGATAGAAATTAACTTATTTGAACTCTTCGCTACTTTTACTTTAAAGCCGAATAAAATCAGAAGTAATTAACGAAAAACCTAGGTTCCAAATCTTTTTAAAACTCGATAACGAAAGTGATCCCAAAAATCTTACGTATGTGTGTTCTTAGAAGTTTTTTCCGAAGAACAAAAAATTCGTTATATTTTGGTTTTTGTTATCAAAGTTTCACTGTATATAGTTGGACATATGCTTATTCTGGTAACCGAACAAATTACAAAAGTAATTAATTAAAAAACTAGTCCTTAAGGTGACTTTTATTCTACTTACCATGAATATTGAAAGTTCATTTAAAGTTTCGTTTAGCAAAGATTTGTTGGGATTATCACGTTCAAAAATATTTCAAATATTAAATTGTACGAAATTACCCAATCTGGCCTAGGGTATTTCGAGGTTTACCACATAACTTTAAGCGCAGACTTTTCATTTTCCTTCTTTTTTTTAACATGGGCAATTTGTGGTGCGAAAAAAAAGGCGGCCACATGTTGACAGTCGCTTGTCATTATCTGAAAACAAAACAATGCAAAAATAAGAATAAAATAAAATACTTGCGAAAGTGTTGATACATACTTTAAAATTTAATTAAGAGAATAGAAACTTTTGCCTTAATATTTGGTATACATTTGTATTTTGTCAAACAAGTTGGCTTAACAAAGCAACAAAAAAAAAAAAAATATGTATCTTAAAAATGAATTTAGTAATTCAGTTGCTTTTGATTAGCTCTGAGCTCGTGCAATTTACACTAATGCATAAATCTCATTCCAAACCCATAATTCTTCAGACAATTGAGAAAGTTGTGCCACCAAATTTGAACGCTTTGGAATGCGGCGATTGTGGGTACGTCAACAGAAAGTGCAAGGTTAAGCTCACTGGTTATCGATGTGGCGAATATGAGTCCAATGACTTTAGTCTGGTTTCCATTGCGGATGGCCTTGGCAATGAGACTGCCCATTTGCGTGAATGCCTACCGCCGGAATTCAATTTCAAAGGTAATGTGATTTAATTTGTGGTCATCTGTGATATATAAATAATATAGATTTTAGATCGCGTTTCCACATTTTGTTGCTTTTGGACACCACAGCTGGGCTGCACCTTTATTCATCATAAGATAAGAAATAATTTTACTTGTAATAAATGTACAGGAAAGGTTTTATCTCAATACAGATATTGTCCATGTGATGGATCCGACTATCCGGATGCTATCAAAGAACTAATTTTACTTTGTTCGTTAATTGTAATGAGTATGTGGTAGTTAGTGAAAGAAATCTAATAAACAATACTAAAAACTAGTAATTTGTTGATTGAATAATTTTTTTTTTTTTTTTTTTTTGTCGTCTATCAATTTACATTTTGCTGTTCGTAGCATTTTTTTTTTGTGTGGCATGTTATACAATTTATGCGGACAGTCTTGATGGCAAGGAGTTGGAATTTTTTTTTCTGTAATGTATGCTCGTCACGTTTAGCCACTTGTATCCTGAGCTTCAGCTGCCTGTTTCAATTCGTGTCTTCACATTCACTTAGTGTGGCAAAGGCCTGGGATAAAGCTCGTTTGCATATTGATATGCTTACATGTAATATTCAGTTGGATTGCCTTTTTTTTCTATTTCCTATAGCTTGATTTGCTTTGTAATGGAAATTAAAGTGGATTCATGATGTAATGTCTTTCAAAAATTGCTCAAAGTTTTAAATTCTGTGACTATTATTACTGACAGCCATATATTTTTCTTTTGTTCTGGAGTGGATTGTCAACAACTTTTCTAGTTCTCTAGTTCCCTTACAATTTCACTATAATTATTTGTTGCATACTTTTCGGCTGCACTTAAAACTATTTTGTTTCTCTGCGCGTGTTCAAGTGTTTGTCTAGACAAAAGGCTTTCCAAGCAAAACGTTTAACAAGGCAATGCAAAATAAAACGCCATGCCATGTGAAAAACTGACCAACCCCAAAAGCATATAGAGAACCAAAATGAAATGGCCAAATTGTTAGCACGTGGAGCCATAAAACTTCACATTAAAACCCAACAAACAAAGAAATATACAAAAACAATTTTGAAAACATTTTCTGTACTTAAAACACGCAAGGCAAATTAAAGCCGCCAAGAGCAGCAGCAAACCTTTGTTTTTTGGGCGCCCAAATGGCGGACATGCAGGCGCCTCCTGAATGTCAGGCCGTTAAAGTTTAGTGGGCGATTTTT
Source organism: Drosophila willistoni (assembly GCF_018902025.1). NCBI lineage: Eukaryota > Metazoa > Arthropoda > Insecta > Diptera > Drosophilidae > Drosophila > Drosophila willistoni. The sequence goes on from NW_025814050.1 coordinate 10,228,560, forward strand.
GCATAACACACGCAGCCAACGAAAGAAAGAGGAAACAGGAAAGTGCTGAAAATGGAGAGAAAGAAAGCATGAAACGGGAATTGCAGCAGACGCCTGGAAAATGTTCAAACTTTTCCTCAAGCTCATCAAGAAAGGAAAAAGTTTCCTTTTGCCCAGCGATAAATCAAATTTTTGTTGCTTGTTAACTCGTTCGTTTAAATTAAGTTGAACATTAAGAAGGGTGTGGCCCGAAATGGGTGATCAAATTTTATGTAATTTTAAGAATTTTCCCACAAAGAGTCTTCGGGCATTAGTGTAAAGTGGGAAACACCCACCGAAAGAACGAAAGCTAATGAAAAATTTTAACTAGTCTGGTGGAAGTTGCAAATTCTTTAGCTGAAATTGTGAGCTAATTAACCTTAAATGGGAGGATGGGAAAACGATATCATCGAAATACAAAGTGGCAAGTAAAGTGGAAATAAATCTAAAAGGATTCCCGTTAAAGAATTTGCAGTAACTTTAATTCATAGATTATAGTTTTGTTGTTATCGATAATACAATTTAATTTATTGGAAAGTAAAAGTTGTCGAATTTTTAGCTTAAAAACGTTTCAGATATAAATTATAAAAGAAAACATGTTAAACCTGTAAATTTATACGGGAATCGTATTGGTAAAAAAGGCCTTTAAAATATATATATAGAAAATATTTAAAACTCGGCGATAGATTTGATGAATCCAAGGATTCAAAGTGTTCGATGTTTGTGTTAAATCATTGCCTGTTTTACAGGCCCAGAGGTCACCAGTCGTTCCTCGCATATAACGCAGCTCAGGGAGCAGCTATCTAATCACGAATATAGGCAACCAGTCCCCAGACTCAGTTAAGCCGCTTGTTATTGTCATTGTTATCAACGCTGTCAGTGCAACAAATTTTGGGAAACAAGAGCCCAATGAAACTACTCGAAACTATATGTATGTATGTACATGAGTTACATGGAATAGGCCATGTTCTCCCCTGTGGGCATATGTTAAACATTTTGACACTTTTGCGCACGGTTAAATCTAGCTACCCGAATAACAAACACCAGCTCGAAAAGCCTCCGCGTGACACCGCTGAACTTTGACAATCCGTAATGGTCGTTGATGAGGGTTCAAGGTACATTTCCGGCCAAACATCGAAATTCCTCGGCACGACTGTACGAAATTTTAAAATTTTGTCCACAATTTGCAGACTAAAACCATAATCAACGAACTGAAATCAACGACTGACAAAATTTAGTTACAGTGGGTCGACAAGTTGTCGTTGCTCTTTCCTGTCAGTGTGGGATGGGGGCGAACCAACCACTGTGGTGGTTGTCACTAAGCTTTGCTGTGGTGGACATTCGATAAAATTACGCGAATGGTATTGGAGCATAGCACAGCAACGGACATCGAGTTATATTGAAACTTAATTAAGTGCAGGTGTATGAGTAGTTCACAAGGGAGATGGGTGTATGGGGAATGTTACTCAGTGGTTACTGTGTTAACAGTTTTGGTTTTTGCTCACTTCAGTTGTTTGCCAGTTGATTTTTGGTGTACAATATTAAAGGTTTTAAGAACCAAAATTTCTATCATTTTGACATAGTCAAAGTGGAAACATATCTTTAAACCTGTGTACATGCTTTTTCATTTCAATTACACTTTTGAAAATAATTTTGAATTAAAAACTCCTTGCAAATTTCTTTCCAATGGAAGACAACAAGATTTAAAGGTCAAAAATGTGTAACATCATGTGATTTTTGGCATAGCCGAAGACGAGTTTTTTAAAAATTCACTTATTTTGAATTGAAATTTAGTAATTTAAGAGAAAGTATAAACTTTTAAAAGAAGAAGTACATGTATTGGTTTCACCATTTTTTTTTTTTTACTGTATTGTTGACTATATCAAAATCTTTCTAAATAAAAGTCTATTTATTCTATTCATATAACAGCAAAAATATTTAGTTGTTCATGGGTTTTAGATGTTCTAATCAAATGCAGTTTTTAAAGGTGAAATTATCCTCATTTAACACAAAATCCATTCATTTAGTCATTTCAACTGCTATAGAAATATCTCATTTGAATATTTCATTTACGAATTCCAGTCGAAACAAAGAAGTTTAGAAGTTTATAGATTTGCGACTTGCACCCTTTGTATACCATGGGCAAAGAGTTCTCTTAAAGATTCATTGTATTTTGGAGCAATCTTTATAATTTAGATACTGCTCACCTGATTAAGCTATTGACTGGCTACAAATTATAGGAAAATATCAAGCCCCTCATTATAACTATTCTAGAATCTGTGTTAAGAAACGAACTTTGATGTTTAATATTGAAAAACTTACAGCCATTCTCTATAAAGAGTATAAAGAGGGCAACCTGCGTTTTTGAATAAGTACAAAATGTCATATGTTTAAACAAAGCAAAACATTAAACAATTCGTTGTGCTGTAAAATTCTCTAGTTTCGCATAATTCTTACTTTCTTTTCCTTTCTCTATGTTTTAAAAACAAACAATTTTTGAACCGTACGAATGACGAATAGAGGATTCTTTTTCGAAATCGAAATAAGTGCCATTAAATGAGCTTAAACAGTTTCATCTTTTGTTGCTTGGCAGTTCTCATAAATGTGAGCAATACTATCAGAACCACATTATCTATATCGCGCATCTTGTTATGCCAAATTATTTACTTGTTGCCTTTGCCACATTAAAATTCATTTAAAAGCCATTTCGATAACATCTTGGCAAACATCGTTGTACTTATACGAAAAACTCCTTCGTCTGACACATAATAAAAAATTATATAGAGACAGTTAATACCCGCGAGACAAAAAGCCCAATGTGGGCTTATCTCTACGTCTTCCTCCTTTATTTTTCTCACTCCAATTTTCTTGTGTTGGCTCCTGTGGAACAATTTTCAAATGGCTTCCTTTTCGCCGTGTCTTGGGAGAGGCTTAGGTTACCCTCGTTCCGCCGACCCAACCAATTTTTCGGCAAGCAATTTACGTTATCGTTTTCAAATTGAAAATTTGCGTAATCACATTTTAAGTGAAAATCGCTTTACAAATGAAATTAAATCGATTTTTCATCATTTGTTTCCCCCTCAATCTCTCTTAAAGCGCGATAAGGCAAAACATGAAGTTAAAGTTCAAAGAAGGCAAATGTTATATGTATGGCTTATATAAATATACTTTATGGTTTTTTCATTTCCGCTTCCGCTTTAGAAAAAGGAAACCAAATGAATGGCTGCACTTTTGTTCTCTTCTGTTGCATTTCAAAGCCCCATCAACGTCATCAAATCGTTAGTCAAATACGGCAAGAAAAAAGAAAAAAAATAACAGAAGTTCCTTTTTCTCAAGTCTTTTTCTCTCTCTTGGCAATAAAAATGATGAAGTACTCTGCGAGTTGTAAGTTCCTCTTGCCCACATACTTAAAAGTGTGAACGAGAAAGAGAGACATAACTGCAGGGCGAGTAAGTGAGATAGAGAAGCCGTCACTCCGATATGGAAGCTGGGAATTGCGGCATTGCTAGCATAGCTTTGCCTTGACTTATCTCTACGAATTTTCCCACTAGGCATCATGAATTTCTCATTCAGTTTGCCTTACCTCAAAATAGAGAGAGATAGTAAACTGAGAGTTCAAAATCAATCAAAAAAAATAATTGTTTATAATTATGATAAGAGTAACTCTAAATTTCTTACTTCTGCTTTGTTTTCCATTATTTGCAATTGCAGAGGATTTTGTCTTTAGACAACGTAAGTATTTACTTTTGATTTAAGTACTTCAAAACTGATGAATTAAATTTTATGTAAAGCTACTAAATAAGGAAGTTATTTCAAAAATCGTTCGCAGCTTCAGTTGAATATTAGTAGCACTATTAACCAATTTCTTTTTCCCCTATTTATTAATTTTAGCTCGATGCATGTATGTAGCCGATCCAGGTCCTTGTACGGATTGGGTTAAGGTCTGGGGTTATGATTACATGACAAATCGATGCATTTACTATCATTACGGCGGATGTGGCGGAAATCCGAATCGTTTCTATACTAAGGAAGAATGCATTGAAGTTTGTCGTGTAAAGAAATACAAACGGAAACGCGTAAAACGAGAGGTTAACAATCAGATTGATAATAGAATTGATGGTGACGGGAAAGCGGATGATATGATATACGTGGATACTGAGCAGGAAGAAGATGAGGATTACTATGAACGCGATATTGACGATTGGAAGAACTTGGATAAATATCATTTTGACTTTTAAATGAAGTTTAGAGAGTATTAAATATTTGACTTGAAAATGTTTTCAAATATGCCACTTTATATATATATTATTTTTATTCCTTGTGCAAACGCATAATTTCAGTTGGAAAGAACTTCCTTTTTGCCCATCGAGTTGCAAGTAATGCGTTTTCTTATATCCAACTTCGAGACGTCTGTTTGCTGCCAATCTGAGCGACGACCATTAAGTCAAAGAGTTTGAAATAATTTGAAAACTACACAGCTGAGTTTCGACTTCTGCAGGAACCGTGAGTATTTGTCAAGTATTTTATGTGCGAGTGTCTCTCTTTTGCCCGTCTAGTCGCTGGCATCATTTCCAATTTTTGACATGCAATTTTGCAGTCCGGAGGCTGCAATAAGTTTATGTTTTCCTTTTTTTTTTGTTTTTCCTCCCATCATGATGAGCTTTTCAGCCAAAATCTGCTTGGATTATTATGCTATGTTTCGTCTGGGAAAGGGATTTGCATTTTCTCTTGCCTTTTCTTCTACTTTACACTTTTATTTATGACCCTCGAGGCAAAAAAGGCGCTCAAATTTACTGCTAATTAGAATCTATTTTTTGTGATTAAAGTTTTATGCTTAAAGTGTTGCCTACTTTGCCGGGCTCCGCCACTAATATATACAAACATATGCGTATGAAGCTTAATTAGCAAACATAAAAGTTGTCAAACATTTTCCCCATTTGACTTCTTTCTATTTTTATTGTGTTGTCTTGTTTGTGTCATGTGACACTTCCGTCTCACCTCAGACACCCACTCGCTCCTCCATCCCGTCCACCTAATTTAACTTGCTGCTCACGTTGCATGGTCTTTATGGTCTTCTAGTATGTGGGGTGAAATGGCACTGGAGCGGAGAGTTGGGGGGTACTTTTATGACTGATTATGTTGTTTTTCGGGCATTTAATTGCCACTTGGTCGCTGCTTCTTTCTCTCTTTCTCTTTCTATGGATGTGACTATTTTTATGGTTAATGAGCAACTTGTGGTAATTTAGTATACGATGGTAATGGTAGGCGGAGGAGCCGCAAGAGAGGGATCAGGTGTAGAGAATTCGGTTTGAGAGGTTGAAGCTGTGGGAGTTGGCTGACCAATTAAATAGGTAATATAAGGTTGGGCTTCCCAGAATTAAGATAAATTAAAATTTATGGTCTGGTGACGAGGGTGGAGAAGGCAAAGGGACTCTCCTTCGTTTTTTTTTTAAACCAAGTTTAATGCTTAAAAATTTAAGACTTTAAAATAGGTGAGTAGATTCAGCTTAAAGTAGAATTTTATCGATTGAGAGTATTTACTTTAGCAAAGTTTTATTGATTGAGGGTTCTTAGACAAGACACCTAAACAATGATTTAAAGAAAACTATCAATTCATTCAAAGTGGAAAAATAAAGAGAATAACTAAAAAGTCACCAACGTCTTATTGTTAGAGATTTTAGGTTTCGAACATCAAGGGATCTAGAAAATATTTCCGGTAATTCAATAATTTTCGAGGAGCATTTATCAGTTGGAGGATGCTTGAAAACATTCGAAGTTTCACTATTTTTGGGGTAGCGACAAACAATAACAGTAAAAAGATTTTTAGAAATATCGATATTTCGGGAGTGTCCAGACATCACAGACTCCTCCTGCTGGATCCTTAAATAGAATGTTAAGTAAATAAGATGAATATCCTGACCAGAGATAGGACTAGTCTTAGCAGCCTTTGCAGAAATCTGGGCATGGCATCGTTTATGTAGCAGACATTAAGTCATCACTGTTTGTTTTCATATTATGAATAAGGAAGAGAGTGTATAATAGACCGTCTCTATCCAAATATGAAACAGAAAATGTTCACTACGCAAAGAAAGTATTTTGATTTTAGCAAAACAACCATATCTATAACGAATTTTATGAAGACACTTTATTTGTGAAAGTGAAGAAGGTCCACTTAAGACAATTAAAAAAAGGACAAAAGCCATTAAATTTTAAAAGTAGCTTTCGCCGATTTCTCTCCAGTTGTCGAATGAATCTTTCTTCTTTACTAATAATTTTCGTGGAGAGTCTATATTGAATTTTGCAGATTATTGAAATTATTCTTCTTATCATATTATTGAGTGTGTGAAAGTAAAGAGATTATCCACAGACCAATTCAACGGCTAGCAAAAGGGAACGAATTTTGAGTCTACATATATTGGATGAATCTTCTATATTACTTAACCATTTGACCACCTCAAACTCCAATAAATGTTTTATTCAATGACTAACCACTTCAATATCACTGAAAGCAAAGATTAGGGGATTTAGTATACTCTAACATAAAAAATTTGGAATTTTATTTATTAAGAAAATATTTCCAAACTACAAGACAAGTATTATCTTATAACAACTTAGGATCAACTGTAGCTAACCTATTTTCAGAGTTTATTGACCATTGAAACCAATTGTAACCAACAGGAAGAAACTGTTTCCATAAAAGTTCTAGTTACTGACTTCATTTTGTTCATAATATTGGTAAGCTTATTGCATCATTAAACTCTAACATCATTTGAGGTAATAAAATTAATTTATGCACACCACCAATAACAAAAATTATAAGTTTTTAATGTACTCTACCCCCATTTGCCTCATTGCTTTTCCTTAGCTGCAATGCGTCGCATTACCAACGCGCCATTAGAAAGGCAAAATGCCCAACAATAGGCATAAAAATCAATTATGAGCCATTAGCCAGAGACCAGCAAGAGAACTGAAAAGAAAGGGAGAGAGAACCGGGGCGACCCATACCAGAAGCCAAAACCATTGAAGGCAACTGAAGGTCATAAATCATCTGGCCCTGTGCCGGGCTGTTGCTCCATCTCTGTGTCTGAGTTGAAGTTGGAGTCAGAGTTGGTTGTTGTTCACGCATTAAATATTTATTTAGCAAGATTTTAATGGAGCCAAATAAGTTGAGTATACGCAAAAGGTGGCCTACCATTCAGACGTGTTCACAAGAACTTCAAGAGGGGCATCAAAGAAGGAGAAGGAGGACAACCGGAAGGGAGAGCACTTGGCTTCCATCTGCACACTTTTTTGTATTTGTATTTTATGTATTTGACAGCTGTAGGCTCTTGCCACTCTGCCAAACTCTTGGCCCACAGACAAATTCATTTCATTCGTGCGGAAATTAAATGCATATTTGACCTATTTAAATTTTTTTTGGCTTCTTGTGTGTGTGTGTGTGTGTGTGTGTGTGAGTGTGGGCAAAGAGTAAATGAAATTTAATTTATTGTGAAATATTTTTCAAATGGTTGAAACAGGAAATGAATTGGCAGTAGGAGAAGCAAAGAGACTGTGCAACAGATGATGTCAGAGGCATTGAAAATGATTGGCATAGGAGTTAAGGATACAATTTAAGATGGCTGTGAAATTCAAATACCAAAATAATGAAAATTTCTAATGGAATAATTTCCGTTCTTCACTTAATTTAAGTATCGTAACTCTAATAAAAATTATATTTATACAAAGGAGTACGGCCCTTTTATAGATAAGCAACCTTTCGAGTAATTATGTTCCTTGCGATATTTATACGTCTCAAAATTAAAAAAAATTCATATAAAATAAAGTAACGAATAACAATTTTTAAAGTTTTACAGGCTTCGCTTCCATTATTTATGTCATTTTACTATTAAAGTCAACTAATAAATATCAAGAAAAGGGACATCCCCTCACACAGACAAACAAATATATGGAGAACAGTCTCCAACGGATATTAAACACTTAAATGTTGGCATAATTTTTACTCTTAGCTTCCCAGGCAGAAAGCGGACTAAGTATTTAATTTAATGCGAAATCTCCCCCTTAAAAGCAAAGCTAAGCTGAACACAAATAAATTTTTGGGGACCAACTTGGGTGTGGGTAAATAAAAGATGGAAGAAGAGGGCAGACATCCGACAGTTGGATAGACAGACAGGTTTTTTGGTAGAGGGGGCAGAATGTAGTGGCAAATTAAAGATTAAATGCTTGCAAAAATATGCTAGGGGTCAGTCTAGAGCCACCAAAATAAAAAGAGGAAAGGAGCAAAAAAGAAAAAACAATAGACGACTAGACACGTCAGACAGGGCATGGAGAAGAAGAATCGACCAAGTCAAACAAAAGCTAAATGAAATGAAGGCATGCCGCAACATACATACAAATTGGGGAGAATGTTGGCTAGATGGAGCTAGAGCTGGAGCTGGGGGCAAGGAATGAAGCAGTCAAAAGGTCTAACAATTTATGCGCATTATTAAAGTAAACGCATGAAATGCCTGGCATGCCCCAAAGGTGCCAGCCAGAAGGCGAAAGGACTTCACTCCACCATCATTGGATGCTCTGTAGGTATCAGTGAATGGGCATTTATTTATTTAGATTTTAGTTAAAGGCAACACATGGACAGATAGATGACTTTAGGGTGGTTCCTTTTGGGGTTGCTTTCCTAAATTATTAAATCAAGTGAATGGGGCAGGAGGTGGCAGTAGATGGATATGCAATCAATGTCAGTTGAATAGAACTAGAATACTTGAGAAATTCACAAAATTCTAAAGTACAGTGTGCAAAGAAACAAAAGTTAATTGAAATTGTCCTTTGTTTCTACTGTTAAGTAAAAAGATTAGGACTAGATAAGAAGATAAACCCACCTAGATTTTAACCTAGGCTTTTTGAAAAAACAGAAACGTATTATCACACGTCTCATACAAATATTACTGAATTCTGAAATTCCCCCAAACAAATCTGAATACATCTCATATATTATCTAGGTAGAGAGCAATTTAATAGGACTGCAAAATAGATTTGCAATTTCATAGTTTTCATTTATTCAAATGTTTATGTATTTTATCTACTTTTTCTGAGAATCTAGGACATTTTATAAATGTCCTCTTTAAAATGCCTAGCTATGACTTACAATTTGTAGCATAGTGACCCCTACGTGATTTATATCTAACTCATAAATAAAACTAAGCAACAGAATAAAAAGGGGCAACTACAATAAATACAACCTTGACAAATCAAATAAAAATGCTTAGACTCTTTCGGTCTTTCTCTCCTTTGCTTTGAAATCCCACTAAACCTCTCTAATTGCTGTTCAAATCCTCCCAAAATTTTACCATTTACACTTTATCTTCTCACGCTTCTCGACCATAAATTCCAATTAATTTGTCGTATTTTATCTGCTTTGAGACCTTTTTTTGTGTGCTCATTTTGTTGTTTTGCTTTTGCCGTTTTCTGGTTTTTTTATTTTGTTTGGTTCATTGTTTTATGGCAATTTAATTTTATTTTTTTATGCAATAAATTTTTAAAGAAAAGTTAGGTATCTACTTTATTATTTATTTAAAACAAATTGCCTGATTAGGCAAACCGCAAAACACGAAAAATGAAATGCTCATCAATATTTCAATTTAGAGCATTCAGGACTTCAAAAATGTTCCATTAAGAATGTGTCCAAAAACGCCATAAAATATGCAATAATGGTCATGCAATCAGGCAAGACCAGGCAAGTCCAGAAGTTCTGGCCGCAAAATGTAGTGCCAACTACGCCATAAAATTCAAACTAGACAATACAATAATGGCAAAGGGCGAACGGAGTCTGTGGGAGAATGCCAGGAATATAGCGGGTGAAAGGGTGCAAAAGGATCTATGGCTCCTTGTGGCTTTATATTGCATGCAAATAGTATACAAAACCCACCAGACAGTTGGCCGAGACACGTGAAATGATGTGCAAATCTTATTAACAATTGCTGCCAGGAACAGCCGCAAAATGCCAAGGCAAAACCAGTAGTAACAGCAATAGCTATCGTTTGAATCAAGGAGTGGCTTGGGATTGGGTCTGCGATTGGTCATGAAGTGGGTGGAGTATATCCCAGACTGGCATCTGCTTGCATTTTGTTTGTTGAGTGCAGTTTTGTTCGCTGGCTCTCTTGAGAGTTTGATTATGCAATGGCATGGTGTGTATTTTAGTATAAAGTATAGAACAGAGGTTAGATTAAGGTCTTGTTAAAGTCATCTATGGAAATTTGTTAACTTCTATTCTATATTCTTCCTTTCAATCCTTTTCAAATGGATATGATGGCATTTAAGATTACTTTTGAAAGCCTTCACCTGCGGTTAACCACAGTCAAAGTCAAATTCAATATGACAACAAAATGGCAAAGCCTTAAGGAATTTCCTTTTTAGGCAAAAAAAAGAAAACGTATAATGTAACTTAAATTGTGTCGAAGCCTCTACACCCTTTTCAATAAGTGCCTTCTCTGATGTGAAGCAAATTTTTAAGTATTTATTCAAACTAGCCAACTGGGAAATTGTTTCTGTAAAAATTCATTCTTGTAATTAGTTTTAAACAGTTCATTTTAAGGCACTTTTGTGTTTTGGATTGGGAGAATCAATGTGGGCGGGCGACACGAGATTTAGTCTAACGATTTCAATGTTTTTTAGTCGGGATAATGCATTTAAAACCTCTAGAGCGCCTTAATATGTTACATTTTATGGCTAATAAAGCAGAGCTCGAAACCTATTCAAGATGTTAATATATTTGTGTTATTTAATCTAAAGATTTAAAGCTTATATCTATCCAATCGAAAAATGCTTAGCAAAGCCTTGATGACAACGTGAAGTACCTTTTAAGAGGAAACTTGTCCCTTTTCCTTTTTCAGTTACTCGATATACCCGTTGGAAAAGTGTATAAGAAAATCAACTCAATACAAAATCCATTAAAATATCAACAAAACTCAACGATGTAGGACATCAAAATGTAATTTTCAGCTAGAGCACAGCTTGTGCATAATAATGAGATTGAGAATGTGCAAATGGTCTAAGGTTTCCATTTGGCCTTAAGCCTTTTTCTTGTAAAGACCACAGGTGTGCGTGTGTGTCGGTGTGTGTAAAACCAAGTGAATGATATTTTTACAACAATTATTAGAGGATGAATAGGTTTAGTTAAAGATTAAAGAAAACTTTTCGTTCTGCAGTAAGTTTGGGAACACAAAATTTTAATTTCAAGTTTGTCTAAAGTTGGTCTTTACCTATTTCTATTCTATATATGTATTTGGTTTAATCAAATCACATTTCAAATACAATATATTTGAGTAAAAAGCGCTCTTGGCTTTCCCTGCACGTTTTTTATATCTACTTGATGACTCAATTTAATCCCAGACACATTTTTTCAGATCTCTATCTTTGTCGCTTTAGAAAATTTCATTGATTTTCATTATCTAAACAAAATTTCCGTTTCCGTTTTTTATCCCAGGCAAATATTCGTAACATTTGCCAATGTCAGGGCCAAGTTGAAGTTCAAGTTTAGAGAGCTCACGTAGCCACATTTTGCACATTTATTCTGGTATTTATTTAGTTTGCTTTTTTTTCTTTTTTCCTTTTTAAATTCCACAATTTTCCTCAACCACACTGACAACAACTAATTGCAAGTTATTTTCATCCTTGTTGGTTGAATTTTACATTATGCCCTGCCATGTTTTCACCTCATGCCCGCTTAGTCCGGGCGAGGACTGTGTCTGGAGTGGCTTTTACCTTTTAGCCTGTCTCTATCTCTCTTTCTCTCTCTTTCGTTACCTTTCTCTCGCTTTAGTGCTGGAAATAATTCGCTGTCGTCGCTTCTGTCGACACTTGACAAGGAAAAAAAAAATATTAAATTAAGATTGGGCTGATGGTTATTTAAAATTCGCTGCGAAAAATATTATTGTATGTATGTAATTGGAACACTTAAAGCCAAAAGACAACTTAAACAGACGCAGTCGATTTGGCATGCTCGCCATCTTTCCCCCTTCTGATTGTGCTACCTTTTCTGTTTGATAAATGTGTTTTGGCGAGAACAAAGACTTGAAGATTGAAATTTAAATAATAAATAAGTAAGACCAAATTCAAATGCCAACTCAAATGCAAAGGAGACACTACAGAAAATACCAGTACAATCAATTTGTGGAATGAGCAAATATCAAGGGTAGTCAAGTTCAAAATGATATTTTGTGAGACATATTAGGTATTGCAAGCTAATTTCTATATTCTTTACTAAATAATAATAACAATAATACTTTTCTAACTACATATACTAAATTTTTCTTATGAAATTTTTATTGTTTCCAATACATCTTCTTCTAGTTTAATCAGTGAGTTTAAATTAGTTCTTTTTTTTAATTTTGTAAGAATATAGTACAAGAAAGGATCAAATTTAACTGGATTTAATTTTTAGAGTCTGTCTAAACTTTGCTTTGAATCTTTAAGAAGTTTTAAAATGCTTTCGTACGGGTTGATATATTAGAGGACATATGTACATGATATTTGAGAGTTATTTTAAAGAAAGGAAGCTAACAAAGTAAAGCAGATCTGAATCAACAAAATGCATCACAGGGGAAACGAAAGCAATCGGTCGAAAAAGCAAATCGATTATCAAACGAAACAGGGCTGAATGATTGAATAATATTGATCTTAAAAAATTCTCTTGACAGATCTTTTTCTTTTTCAGATCTATCTAAACAAGTTTGGTTGATTATGAATTTTTATTCAGCTTTTCTTTGTGTCTGTTATTACGAATCTAAAGTCAGTTTTTTATATGAGCCATGTACCAAAGGACTATAGTTTTTAATAAGTTTTTCAAAAGACAGCAAGAAAGAAATTTATTACGTTCTCATGAACATCCTTATCATTTTTCTGTTCTCCCAAAGATGGTTACCCTTTTTTAAAATTTAAGTCAGACACACACATCAAGTATACGACATGTTGTATGGCATCATTTGTTCTCTTCCTTAGCGTCTCATGGATGTACGTGCCGCGCAACTCTGCCCTCATTCCTCTATGTCTTTCTTCTCCCCATATTCTTCTCCAACACCCTTATGTTTTGGTCTGTCATTATTAATGCGTATAATTAGCGCACTTTATAAAGATTGATTGGTGGAGGCTTTCTTATATATGTATGAATGTATGCATGCTAAAGAAAACCAGCGAGACAGAGAACTTAAATATATACAGACAGGAAACCACAATGTAAGCAAATACTTACACACACACACTCGCACACAGATTGCGTAAATATACGCCACTTGTTTATGTGGCACACGCATGACTTGAGCGTAATTTCTTTCTCATCTCTTGGCAAAAAGGAAGTGGAATTTATTGTACTTTTATTAACAGTCGGACAGAGTTTAAGAGTACAGTTTAACCCAAAAGTTAAGTCAAGCGTTTTGCGTTAGTTCTCATAAAGAAAAAACAAAAACAAAACAAAGTCTAAATATATCCCACCCATCAGAGATAAATGGTTTGCTCTCTTTGCCCAAAATATATTTAGGCACTTGTTTTATTTCACTAAAATATTTACGATTATTTTACTTCAACAATTCGATTATCTGACATACTGGATTTTCTCCAACAAAAGTTACTTAAGTTAACTATTAAATCTTGGATTTGTGGTTAGGCTTTCTTTGAAAACCAGCTGGGTTTTTATTTTCCTACATTTGTTTTAAACATAATTAGTATATACCAAAAATTTTAATGAAGTTGATGTTTTTAATGGTAAATTATAACAAAATCAAATTGAGATCTACCTTTTTTATAATATTAATTGCATTTTAGTGTTGATTAATTTAACATTCGAATTCTTGACAAATAGTTAATTTAAAACATAACATATATCGGATTATGAGATATGTTCTTAACAAATTTTTTTTTTAATTTAAATAAAATCTAAGAAATTTAAGTCTTAGAAATATTTTTAATGGAAAATAACCAAATAAATTTTTAGGTAATTTTAAGAATGTTAATAGAAAATCGAGAAACTTTTTCCTATTTTCCTAGCCAAAATGAAAGAGTTTCCAGATTCGAAGAATTTTTAAGAGGGTTGGTCGCTATTAACTGTCTGAAAAATCAACCTAAAGAGTGACTAAAAGTTGGAGCTTTAAATTTTTTTTCACATTTTTTCTTAAATTAAATCTACAATATTTTTTATTTCGATGTAACAAAAAACTTCTGCTGGAAAGTGAACGTGAAAATAGACATTCCAGTGGTTAAGACGGTTCCGGCGGAGAGCGTTATTAAAAATTGGATTTATTTTATTTTGTGGGTATCATTTCTTCAAAAATAAATGTCATATCCTTTTTAAATTATCCTAGTTCAGTTCGCAGTCCCTTCATTAGCTGAACACATCCTAAAACCTAATTAGTCAAATGGTTTTCAAGATGTAGGTAATGTTTCTATTTTTAAAAAACATTTTTTTTTTTAATAATTTATATCCTTATTTCTTATAAGCTATTCTTATCTCAAATGTTCATTTCAAACTCACGTTCTTCATTTAAATATTTTTTACTAACATTAACTAAATTACAGTCAACAACTTCCAAGAATTACGCCTTATAGCAAAAACAAACTTTAATATTACAAAACTGTATTATAATAAATTCTCCTCAAGTTGTACTCAATTTCTTTTTCATGGTGTATAGTTTTTGCCATCTTAAGCAATTTCTTTTGCAGTTCCTTCAGCTTATTTAAGGAATCATCCTGCCATTGAAAATGACCACAGCATGCGGCCCTTTATGTGCTTCTCATTTCGTTTATTTTTGGCCTTCAACCCAACAGCTAAGCTCCTATTTGAGTACTTTTGGTTTATGCTCTTGACCACTAATCATTGAGACTTTGTTACGCTCTCTGTTTTGGAGGCGAGGAGATGGAGCCTAGTTAAGAATGTATGTAGATCCTAAACTGCTCATTAGCACGTTGAGTAGTTGGCTAATGAACATTTAGTTATTTGGTTCTTAGTTAACTGTACTGAAAGTACCAATCAAGTATGTGTTTCTCTAATAAATTTGCATTAAATTTGCATCTATCCATTGTATACTGAAATTGGAGACAATTGGCTTTGTCTGAGTCGGCAATTGTCTATTTGCCGCAAGCACACAAAAGTTATGCAGCATCAAGTGAAAAGTTTGTTGGAGCCAATTTTAAAGCAAAAGTTGTTTTTTCTTGTATGAGGGAAACCAGAAATTTCTTTCATTAGTCCAATGCAAATTATTTGACAATCAAACAAAAAGTCAGCCCGACAGACTACCTATCCATTAACCCACCCTTGCTCAACCGTGTATATACTCTATATATATATATAAATTAAATCAGAAAAACCAAAGCAGAATCTCTTTTGCTGGCATTTCATCTAAATGTTAATAAGTCTCCTTCTGATTTTGTTGCTCCTATCCTACTCCTGGTTTAACAAGGTGTCAGAGGGCGCTACGCCAAGGCATTTTCCACTTGGCCGCGCTGATTGAGCGAAAGTTGTTGTGGAGCAGAGTACCGAGATACTGGGGGGAGCGGGTGGATAACTTCCCTGAAAGGAAGAGCACAAATCCTTGCTGGCGGCGGCGGCAGCGTCTTGAAGCATACATCCTGTTTATTGGACTGGCTTATTGATGAGAGGTTTTGTTGTGGATTTAGGCTGGCTAAATAGTTGCACAAAAATAAAAGTGGGCCAAGGCAGAATAAAACCAAAGTGTTTGACACTTGTCTGGGAGGTTTCTATTATAGCTATTGATTGATTGAGTGACTGAGTCACTGAACAACTTTGACTTGATGTCAGCAGAAAGTTAAAGAGTAGAGAAACTTTATATCACAATTTTTGGCTTACATCGAAATATTGCAAATCCAATATCAAACAATTTATTGTTCGCAAAAAAAATCCATTTGACGCATACTAATAAAATATTCATGTAACTAATTTAAATGCATGACAAGCTCATATAAACACACATATATTCACACAAGCACACACATTTAAGGCTTCGCATATTAAACAGTCAATGCAATTTTTATGATTTTGTAATATTTATTCTCTTTTTATTTTGTTAATTAAATTATATGAATAAAATATTTCATTAAATTTTTCCAATATGCAAATTAATTTGCGAATACACAAAATAAACAATAAATAACTGTATTGTGTGTTTTATATACGAAACATAGTAACAAAACTCGTTAAATTTCATTTCATCCTAATCGACTAGACAGACATTTGTGTTCGGGGCTCCCAAAAATAGTCTACATTTTTTTTGTTAAGTGATTACCCTGTATCTAAAGAGTCTAAATGTCTATACCTGTGAAGCCCAGTAGAACCATGTTATATAATTAAATTAACATATATATGTTACAAATTTGAAAAACCTAATACATTTTTGTTTTAGTTGTATTAACTTGTCAGTTTATATTATTAAATATTTAAAACTTAAACTATGTAATTTGAAGCTCAGTTCAGAAAGGCCATTTTTTGCCTCTTATAATTTTTAACTTTAAGTCTGGCAACCTTTTGGCAGAGTTATATTTTCAAAAATGATGGGAACGCTTGCCACTTTCTAACTAATTCGATTTTGTGAACTAGATTCTTATGTGTTGCAGGGTATATTGAAGTCTGTGCTCCAATAAGGGTTTTCTTTTTTATTGTTTATGTGGGCTAAAAACATCAATCTCAACCTTATCCGCTTTTGGCATGCGTAAAAGGCGTTAGACTAAAACTTTTTCGTTTTCTTTTCGTTTAGACCAAACTGACTTTCAGGGCAAACTAAGTGTGTCAAGGCAAGACAAGCATTGTGAGCTTAAAATAACATGATTTCTGAATTGCCTGAAGGGCATACAAATTTTATCCATACGCAATATCGATCGATTTAGCATGAGGTAACCAAATGGGTTTTGGTATAAACTGTGGAAAAAGAGTTATCATGCAAAATAAAATATAAATTATTGTGATTTTAATACGAATGGAAGAGCAAAATTTAAATTCATCCGTCTTGTAAGTCTTGTCGTTCTTGTGGTTGACTTTAGTCTGATAATAGCAACAAACAAGTTCTTTGAAATGACACTGCCGTTTGGAAAATACAAGAAAACGGATAGCTATAGACTTACAATTGGAAGTATTTGTATTTTTATAGCGAGAGTCGACGCTGATAAAGTAATAAGCCAATTGTTAGCAATTTGTTATTATTAAAAAAATTAAAAATTATTAAAAATTATTTTATTACAAGGTGTCAAAAAGGCATTTAATGAAGATTTTTTATTTCTGCACATAAGTATGCTATATAATTTATAGCATAAGAATGGTCTATACAAACAGAGTATGTTATTAACAGTGCTGGACAGCCACAAAAAGATTAGTGTGCAACAATGTGTTTTACAGTTGCATCTGTTTATCGCCATCAACATTTGTCGATTTTCTATAAAAAAAAAACAAAAGATTTTTGTTTAGCTAACTCACAGAGCACAGGCTAATATTTAAACAAAAAAGTTCTATAGTTTTCTACTTAACCAAAAGTTTCTGAAATTTGTGACCTAGGCTAGCCTAATTGGGTAACCTAGCCCTAGATCTTTGGCTCAGACTAGTTTCCTCTGCTTTTAGTGCTAAGGGCTAACATTGACTGAGTCATAAACCTAGTGCTTAGACGTCAGAATAAAAAACTAAAATGAATACTAATAGTAGCAATAATCAGCGCTATTCCAAGATTTCTTTCCTGGGCGAAGGTCATGTGAGTTGCAAATGGTTTTGATTAAGCTAAATATATTCCAATTGGCAATGTTCTTAATGTAGTTTGCTGTTGTGTACAAGGCCCGCGATTTGGTTACCAGCCGAATTGTGGCTGTAAAGAAGATAAAGAGACGCAATGACGAGGAGGTTAGCAGATTTACAACATTGCGTGAAATTGAAATCCTTCAAGAACTGAGGCATGAAAATATCATCAGTCTGATCGATTTCTTTGGCGAATTCTCGAATGTTTCGCTTGTTTTTGAACTTATGGACTCGGATCTGTCTATGATTATAAAAAATCCAACAATAATCTTGTCTGCAGCGAATATTAAGGCATATGCCTCAATGATATTGCGTGGCCTGGATTATTTGCATCAGAATTGGATACTGCACCGTGATCTGAAACCCAACAATTTGCTAGTAAACGGGAAAGGTGTTTTAAAAATTTGTGACTTTGGTTTGGCCACAAAGTTTAGCTCGGTGGTTCAAACTCATTCCCCCCATGTGGTAACACGTTGGTATCGATCACCCGAACTGCTCTTGGGGACACGTCAGTATGGCATTGGTATCGATATGTGGGCTCTTGGATGCATCTTAGCCGAGCTAATGCTAAGAGTTCCCTTTCTGCCAGGATCTTCTGACTTGAATCAATTGAATCGCATCTTCAAGACTTTGGGCTCTCCAAGTGCATCGGACTGGCCCCACATAAATCGTCTACACAATCATATTGAATTTTTTAAATTCCCTGGCACTCCATTGCGAGACATCTTTTCAGCTGCTGGCAGTGATATGATTATGTTGATTCGTCGCTTATTAGCCATGAATCCACTCAAACGTTGCTCCTGTCGTGAGGCATTGGATATGGCATATTTCAGTAATATGCCAGCGCCGTCTGTTGATCTCAATCTGCCCTTGGCTTCGTCTCCATCAAACCACAAGGAAAATATCCCACCAGAGACGATAAATTGAGATAAACCCCCGATGCAGAAGCGTAAGGTCCTGGAGACACAAGCCAAAAGTAGTCAGATTGTTCCACCAAAAAAACGTTTATTCTTTTAGTAAATATTCTAGATACATATTACAGCTTTATATGTTCTTTTAAACAAATGTAATTAAACATTTTATGTCTTACGTGGACCATTAAAAAATTTCACATTTGTAATTTTTTTTTTTTAAGAAATTTGAGAAAAATTAACCGAATTTTTCAACGTAGACCAATGAATCAGGTTCCGTTTTGTTGGCAAAGGCTAAGTTGTTAATAATAAAGGAACTACCAAATTCGCAATAAAATATATTTTTCCAATAATTAATTTTGTTTCAAAGCCCATTTAATTGTTTTTGCACTCCGAAGAGATGTTTCCCATAAACAAAAACCAAACACAAATACAATATATGAGAACAATTTTGATATCATTTAATATTTTTTTTTTACTTACTAATACGTTTCCACTTTATAAGGATTTGATTAGATAGTGTTGAACATCAGAAGCGCTCAGTTTAGTGAAACTTTCAGGTAATAACTGACATAAAACTGACACAAATATGATTTATAAAATTCGTTTATTAGTTGACTAATAGTAAGTTAGTTAAATGTATTTCACAATATTTGGCACTAAGTGCATTCATGTTTTTATCAATAGCACAATAGAAAATAGAATCACTTTTTTAAGTTAAGTTTGGTTAATCTACCAAATTCAAGTTGTTGTGCAATATTTAAAAGTGTTTTCGCTGTAACCAGGTCACCACATAAATTTTAGCGCATTTTTTGGCACTTGTTTGCGGAAAAGAAGGATTGAAAAAAATACTTATTCCTGTGGCAAATATTTACCCAGTGACACTGCAAACGTTGACCGCAGTTGACCAGGTTGACAGTTTTATGGCCCCTGTTGGATGGAGGCCGTGAAATTTGCCAAGTGACCGGATAAACAATATAAAAGAACATAAAGAAAGGGCCAAACAAACATTAAAGTAATCTTGAAAAATACGCGAAACAAGTTTGGAAGCTCATATTGTCCAGACCTAGGCCAATTACATGGCAAATAAAAACATACGAAACATGGCAATAAATTGCAGTCTTTGCCGACTTGCACTTGACCTCTTTGATTGTGGTCCTCCGACATTTGTAATAAGCGTCTGGAGGATGGTAGAAAAAACTTTTAATTGCATGCATGCAGATAGATAGTAACACACAGTACAGTAAACCCCAACGACATGGAAGGGAGGTCGCAGACAAGGGCGCCAGACTCACTAAATTGAAAATTTTGAAAGCCTTCCACAAAGTTGTGAGGCAAAAAGTTTGCATATATGAAACGGAAGGATGAGGATGGAGTGTTGCGAATGGTTTTGAAGTTGAGCTGATTTGATGGCTAGCCAGGACATTGGCTTCAATAATTTCACTCTCATACCCATTACAGTTTTTCGTTGTTATGCCAAAATTAAATGCATAATTTGGATAAATTGGATTTGCGGTCGGCTCAACTGAGTGGGAAAAATTTTCTAATTAAAACGTTTAGTGTGCATGGATTGTCGTCTCTGCAATATATATGTATAGGTATAAGTGTATAGGTACAGTCGATTGCCACTTGATGGCTACAGAAGCCAGAAGCCTCAGGCACGTTTCTCACCATGGGGTTTCCCCCAAGTATTCAATGAAAGTACCTGCGATTCTTCACCTGCTGTGAGGTGAATGAGGAGTTATGTAAGCGATGGAAGGTATACAGATCACAAGATGTCGTTGGTGAGTACCCCAAAGCTAAGGATTCCTCTTCCTTGGCAGTTTTTTTTAATATATTTTCAAGTAAATCAAGGATTAAAATTTATCTATTCTGTTAAATTTGCAATTATTTCAAGTTGAACCTAAATCTTCTAAGAAAATCTCATTCATCTTTTCAAATTAAGTAAAATGGGATACGGTATCCATTTTCTTTAATCCAAGAACTTCTATATTTTAGCCAAGTAGTTTTACATTTGCCAAAGAAGTGTATTAAGAGTACCTTCTAACATACATTGTGAGCTTTTCCTACTTTGTTTTCTTATCTTTCTCACCTGGCTGAGAAGGCGTATGCCGTTCTAAATAAGTAATAAACACCTTGCTGTACGTTTCATGGCCTCTTTTGGCCCCGCCCACGTTTCGTTGTAATAAATTTATATTTTGTTGGTGCTATTGGTGGGTGTGGCTTGTAGCTAGAAGTTAGAGGCTTGAAAACTCGACATGAGAGGGGGGAGAGCAATCACAGTCGGGCACATAGTTTGGTGCTTTTAAAATTTTCATAAGCAGCATCGAATTCGTAATACAACGAAATTTATTGCATACACTCAGGCGGCATTGCCTGCTAACTTATTCATATGAAATTGCCTGATTACCGTCCGTCCCCCGTCTGGTCCCCCTTTTTCCATTTGGCAGGAGGTTGCACCTTTCCTACATATCGGTACGTGTTTGAATTATTTGCCGGTCATGCCATGAGTCGGGATTTGGGCTTGGCTTGGGGTCCATCTGATGTAATGCGCCTGTTTGTATGGCAATTGCTGCGCTGGGCCGCATTTTTTATGAAGTGCCTGGGTCATGACTTTTATGATTTGTATGTTGAGCATGAAATTGAAGTGGTGGGCGGGGTGAGTACTCACATGTGTGTAGTTTTGCCGCCACTAAAGTCATTGAATTAAGCAAAATGATCAAAATGGCAATGCGGAGAATGTATTATTACTGAATTCTCGGTTGGATATTAAGACTCATGATTTAATAAATTATTGAAATTTAATTTCATCTAAGTATATGTATGTAGAAAAGAAGTTTTTAGTCCAAAATTTAATATAATATCGTCTAGTCGAAAGCCCATGCAACTAATAACATTTAAATATATTACATTTTATAAAAATAACATGCTCTCAAAAGTTCTCTGTTCTTTGTTAACATATTCATTTAAATTTGTTCAAAACTAGTTCACAAATAGTTGGACTTAATGTTTATTGTCTCTAGATTTGTTTGATCTGACATACATAACTTTAAAATTTTTTGGTTAAAAGATTTCCTGTTTATGTAGGTCTCATTCTCCTATACGACTTTAGAATTTAAGAGCAATGATGAATAATATATAGGCTGGATGTACATAAAATTGTTAATATTTATTTAGCTTTTTTAAAAGCTATTTTAATCATATTAATGAGACAATTCGTAATTTTTAAATATAAATATATTTTGTTAAGAATTTCACTAGAGGATCGATCGATTTCCCATTTAAAAACTATAAATATAAAATAAAACTATTTTAATTCTAGGACTATATTCATATGAATTGGCGATAGCGTTTTATCTCGTTGTTGTACTTTATATATAAATAAGATTTGAAGCATATGAAAGAGTAATTTTTTTTTTTTATCAAGTATGAAAATAATTATTTCTTAACCAAGAAATTGGTGCAAACTGGACTCTTCTGGGTAATTTATGTTAAAATAATCTTTCAAATTTGTTTGGGATGTGAAGCCCAAACTAAAAAGTTAACTTTAAGGAATTAAGTATCCTACAAATCTCTCCCAGACATTGCTCGAACCGTTAACCTTGGGCCTAACCAAACAAGTTTTGATATTTATTTAAACGTAAAGTAAGTTTATATTTCTTGTTTTTCTTTTGCTTTTTAAATTTTACCCATTGGCTGTGTAGGAAACTCTTAGGGCTCTATCAATATTTTGTCCTTTGGCCAAAATCCTCTTTCAACATACGAAACACACACAAAACATAAAACCCTTAAGGAGTAGCACGTGCTCAAAATCTCAGCACTGAAAGTACACACACTCCAGGTAAAATATCAACAAGAAGAAGAACAACAACAACAGCAATAACAAAAAAGAGCAAGAACAACTTGTCGTAAACACCTTTTGCCGAGCACTAAAATATAACTTAATCCCGAAACGAAATTGATATGAAATTTTCACCTCGATGGAAAGGAAATTTAAATTCCACACATGAGGCGAGAACAACTTTTTTTTTATTTTCCTTTTCATCTCCTTGTCGTCCCTTTTAGATTCAGTTTTTCCTTTTTTTTCCACTTTGCTCTCTCTCTCTCTCTCTGTCTGTTGACACTTTCTTGTGTTCCTTTTTGTGTAATATTTGCTAATTTGTTGACGCCTCTTTTGGCATACCTTTTTCTGTTTTTTTGACTGGGAGTCAACTTTGATATTTTCTTTGATAATTTTTGATTGAAAAAGTTTTCCTTTTGTACGTCTGGGACAAAGTTAGAATTTGTTTAAACAAACATTTTAAAGCTTATCTTAGAGAATTCATTTCACTAATTACCCATATGCAGGCAAGAAATGTTGCCAGTTTGCCAAATCAACCTTGTTCCACATTTTTGCCCATTGTTCTTGTAATCTCTCTTGAGTAGCATTACTTTTTGGTACGTATGTACATCTATCCTCTCCCCTCTCTTACTGAGCCATGTCATTTTATCTCACTTATTGCCTTCATCTAACTTGAAAGCATTCTCAGCTGCTTAATTTTTACACTTGCCGCCTCTAAATGACATCCCCCGAGGTATCAGAGGACAAAAACAAAAAATGTGGAACAAAGTTTCCATTTCTGCCTTGGGGTAAGTAAAAGACAAACTTTTTTTCCTTTTTTGGCCCCGCGCTGAATGTAAATTGTTGAGGCCACGTGAAAGGCATAAAAGAAAACCTAATGAAATCTATTTTTCCTGTTTTTTTTTTTTTGTTTGTCGACTGGGGCTTGTCTTTTCAAATAATTTGGTGTGTTTTGCCGGAAATGTCTACAATTATTTTTGAAGAGAAAATATGCAAATGTTTTGCTTTCAAATTCTATATACTATATGTACATACATACATTTTTCGTTGCATATCCAAAGGCGCAATTCATAAAGCAAACCTCAAGAGATATAAATACTCAAATGGTAAGCAAGCAAAGGCATGTTCTAGAGATGACATAACTAAACCACTTTCCTCTTATTATACACTCTTTAAACACGATCGAAAACTCCATCTTACACCTCTTTGAACTCTGTTATGGGTCTTCAAGACTAGGAAATAGTGTTCATAGTGATATGCAATCGAATGCAGGTCAGAATCTTTTATTTTAAACTTTCAGTCGAAGAAAGAAAGTTTGGGGAGAACCGAAAATTTTACATTTTCTGTTAATATTTTTAAGTTAAAAAGGTAAATTCCTAATTTTATCTCCAAATAAAATAACAATACTTTTTGTTGAAACCAAGAAATTTACTGAAAGTTTTATAATATTAAAAAATGTCCTTATAAAAGTGGTTAGGTATAATTTTGTGATGAATAAGTTTAGTCTCTGTAATAACATCATCTCCTCTAGTTACTAGTGAATAATTAAGATCAGACAAATGTTGATATACAAGATTTCTTACAAGATCTATGCTCGATTCTACGACATATTCGAAGAATTTGCTCACAATAAAGCGATCAATTCAAAATCGCATAGAACTTAAAACGTTTGCTCTGTAAGGACAGTGAAATCGGACCAATAATAGAGGGTATTCTTCTTATTTTGAATGAAGCCCATGTCTCGTTTAACCCATATTTGCTCAACACAGTTATTCCCATGGATGTAATCACCAGGTTAAGCTACGGTATTAGCCAAGTGTAGTTGCGTACAAGTTACTTTGCTATAAATTCTCTTTTTGTTGCAAGATTTCTTCTTTTTCTAGCTCAGATTTACATAGTCCTTAAATTTATAAAATCAATTATTCATCACCTTTCAAATGCTATAAGAAACCAAAGACAGAAAGGTGATCTACGGTTAAGATTATTGGCTTAACAACAATTAAAAAATATCGACCAAAAATTGTACAAGTTTTTGTTATTTATAACTTTAACCAAACACTGAAACATTAGAGAAATTACGAATCAAAAGTTACCTATTTATTATCTAAAGCTTTTAAATAATTGAATATTTCTTAAATAGCTAAATTTTTCAATGGAATTTAAAAATTAAAAATTAAAAAATATGGTACATTGTCTTGCCTTTCACAATAAAGACACAACTATTATTTAAAGATACATTTCAATTAGTTTATTGAATTATTCGATCGGTAAAGACCATATGCATATAATAATATATTCCATTTTTCACTTAGCCATCACTAGTTTCTGTGTATATCCATGTTGCAAGAAAAGCGTCTTAACCGCAGCTAAACAAGTAATTTTGTGCACATTTCACTTGTCATATGACACGTACTTATTCCATATCTGCACACACATACAGATTCTCTGGCATTTTCTCTACTTCTTAACCAGAGGAGTCTAGTCTGGCCTTTTTGCCCTTTTTCGTCTTGTCTTGGAGCGATTTTCCTACTTAGTAGCTAGCAAAAGTTGCAAGTTTCTTGCATTTTCGCCACACTCCTTGAACCCCTGACACTTCTCACTACAACTCATAACGTGTATTAAGTGCTTCCCTAACGTAGATGCAAGATACAAGATACAAGTTCAACTGTTTCCTGTTTTACCTACTCCCTTTTTTTCCAACCTTTTAGTTTCATCTTTCTGCAAAAAGGTGAGCCCTCAAGCTGGTTGTGCGGAAACGAAAAGGAAAAAAACTAAAAACTTTGAACTTTAAAGCTGCATATTGAAATATATAATATTACTAAACATATTCAAGTTGAGAATTTTTGCATCTATTGTCTTTATGCCTTTTTCGAGTTTTCCTACAGTTAATGGCCACGTTCAACCAATTAAAATTCTAATTGGCCACTATAAAAACTAACTGCCGAAATAAACAGAGAAAAAAGAGTGAGACAGACATACATATATAGAGGGTGAAAAGAAGAGTTCCCTAAAGTTTTCTCAGTGCATTTAGGGAGAGTGTTGCAGACTGCATTTGACAGGCGAGAAAAACAAAGTTTCATATTAAGAAAACAGAGGTCAGACAGAGGGGGGATGTGGGGATGGTAAGTCACATGCATCATAAACCAAATCAGGTGTAAGTAATGCAAGTCAGGGCCACACCTTGGCATTAAGTTTATCTGACAGGTTAGCAGCTAAGAAACATCTACTGATAAACAAGCGATTCCATGGATTTTCCTCTGTTGCGTATACTTGATAATTTTCCTCATTCCCAATTTCGAGTTGCTTCAAATTGTAATTAAAGTATAAAGGAACTTTCTGTTGAGAAATTACTCCATCCAACTGACATAATTGTGTGTGATTGATGATGAAGAGCTGAAATGTGTGTGTGTGTGTGCTTGCTTTAACAAATATTTTTCCAATTGCAACTCAATTAAGATTTCTTATCGGGCAATAAAAGGAAAATACCTAAAGTTCTTTGGACTCAAGTTAATAACAAATGCTTGGAAATGTTCTTCTCTTCGTTTTGGTCTTCTCATTCTTTCGAAGGGTCATAAATAAAAGCAGGCTGCAAGTTCAAAGTTCACGGCGTGTTCCTTGTGGGTCCACAGCTGTAATTGGCACACAGATTGAACACTAGGTCTTGGTGGCTGCTACCCACAGAAACATGAGTAGTTCGAAAAAGGTTGCCCAGCTCTTTTTGTTTGGTTGGGATTGAATTTGGGACTTGATTTCTATTTTTTTTTTTGCAGTTTTTTTTGGTTTTGTTTCCTTTTGGTTTCGGAGCCATGTTTAGCCGCCGTCAGACAAATTGCCGACGATTAAGATTTTTTATCCTGCCGAGCCACATGATAAATGAAGATGTTGGGCTAAATGAAGCAAACTCCGTAAGCCGCAAGACTCAGACTTTAAGTTGATTACAGGATTAAATAAAAAGTCACACTGCATGCCAAGAGTGTAATTTAATTATGGTTTTACAACTATACTATAAATCGATATTATTTAGATAATCTTACACAATCTAATATATATTAATATTTGTTGTTTCGAAAAATTCGGTATAAAAGGTATATAAAGCAAACTATGTTCAAATATTAACTAAAAAAATGCCCTTAAACTTTATAATACCTAAATTAATTGATAAAAAACTTATCACTTTAAAGGTTTTGCCACATTGTATAGACCAATACATTGGATTAGAGTTTGGTTTGAATGACATAAGAAAAATAATGTTTTCTTAAGGCCTTTTTGACGACCAATCATTTCTATGATTCTATTGTTGAGGTGGTCCGATCCTGAAAATTCCAGGCTTAATCCTAGGTTCATCAAAATGGCTTCTTAGTTAAAGGCAGGATAAGAAAATTAGGTAGCTACTTACATGCCTTACAAAGATTGTACCACTCGTTAAAAAGGTTTAATAAACATGTCGACACAAATGTAATGAGTTTTTATATTCTTTCTTAAACGAGACTAAAGAAAAACATTCATATTTTATTTTCATTCATGGCCCGAATAGTATTAAGATAGTATTTGTAAACAAGTTGAGCATATAAATACATACTAAAAATCCAATTTACGGATGCTTCAGTAACCAAATGGCTATGCCTTCTATATAAGCTATGTAAAATATCATGTCCAAGTAACTTTAAAGTACTTCCAACCAGCTACCTCAGTTAATTAGCCACAAATTCGTCTATTTGAAATCTCACCCTTTCACGTTAAGTAATAACACCTTAACACTATAATTAACACATCTGCCCACCTGCAATCGGCTGGAGTCCTCAATAATTAAGCGCCAACCAATAATGAAAACGTGACAAGTTCTCTTTCCGCCATAAGTTGGACACCAGTATATAAACCTTAAAGACATTTTAATCAGTAGTTATACCAGTTCAGATAGTGAAAGGTGATAGTGAATATACTCCACAATATGGACGTAAAGACAATGGCCACTGTGGAAATGCCCATATTTGGCAATACTCTCAAATTAATGAAATTTTGGTCCTATCTATATGTGCACAACTGGCGACGATATGTGGCTATGACACCCTACACTCTAATCAATATAACTCAATATGTGGATATCTATTTGAGTACCGAACCACTGGACTTTGTTATAAGAAATGTCTACCTGGCTGTCCTTTTCACCAACACAGTTGTAAGAGGAGTCTTACTATGCGTACAGCGAGGAAGTTATGAGAGATTTATTGCAATAATCAAGGACTATTATATCGAATTGCTGGTGAGTTATGAAAGGTAACAGAAATTGACAAAAGTTTCTATGCATTTAACATCAATATTTTATTAATTGGTAGGTTGCAAGCTTATTAAGATATTGTCAGTAACTTAGAATCGAAAATATGTCAAAAATTTGATTATGGAATGCAATAGTTCTGAATTAAAATTCATTTACAAATTTTCTGCTGCACGTCTCTACTGTTTTGACTGCTAAAATGTTCAATTTCTTCTTCAATTGCATTTTCTTTAGCTCGACATATTTTAGACACATAATAAAATTGTAAATTTCTTTTACTTAGAGAGCAATATGCAAATATTTATCTGAACAATTATGTGATTTTAAATAATGATTTTTTGATATTGAAACAACTGTTTGGCCCTTTTAATGATTTATCCAATATTAATCACTAAAGTTGTAAAAAAAACTTACTTTACAAAATAAAAATTTAAAGTCTTCTATAGGATATTTGAGTCCTTTCGATATAAAAAAGTTCTGTGAGTCAAATTTTCCAAACAGGATTTTCGTTTTCTAAATAGATATTTCAAGAAGAAGCGGTCTACTGTTTTTTTTGTAGGTTTGATAGCCAACTTAAGCAACGTTTAAAAAAAACAGCCTAGCCTATCCCTTAGATTTTTTCAAATATGTATGTATGTTTAAATAAAAAACTATGTTCAAAATTAGAGACATTTGGCCAGACCCGTCTGTTCATTGAAGGTTTCAAAAATGCATAAAAATAATTTTCTTTTGCTTTTAACTAAAATATCCGTCAGTTTTTTTTTTTTTTTTTTGTCTAAAATCTAAAACATTCTCAGACTGGCCGCTTAGACTTATATATCATTTAATAATATATTTTAGCAATCGACTGACCCCCATATTGACCAATTGGTCAAAGAAGCTACTAGACTTTCCATTACCATTGGCCGCATTAATCTACTAATGGGCACCTGCACCTGCATTGGCTTTGTGACCTATCCCCTATTTGGTTCGGAGCGAGGTAAGGAACTCTAAATTGCATTTGCATTTCATTTAAATTATTTATAGTTAATTGTGTTGAAATGGTCGTTTCTCCTTTTTTTGTTTTGCTGCTGCAGTTTTACCCTATGGCATGTATTTATTTGGCATTGAGGAGTACAAGTATGCCAGTCCCTATTACGAGTTCTTCTTTGCGGTTCAGGCCATAATGGCACCCATGGGCTGTTGCATGTACATACCATATACGAATCTGGTGGTGACCTTTACCCTATTCGCCATCCTCATGTGCCGTGTGCTCCAACACAAGTTGCGCACTCTGGAGAAGTTACGTGGGTCTTCACTGGAGGTGCGTCAGGAAATAATAGGTTGCATTAGATATCAACTGAAGTTGGCCGGGTACGTTCGAGTCAGACCTTTTAATTCAATTAAATTAATTAAATGGAGCTGCCTTTTCTGTCTCTTTTTTTTTCATTTAGCCTTGTAGAGGGCATGAATTCGTTGAATACACATTTACATTTGGTCGAGTTCCTGTGCTTTGGAGCGATGCTTTGTGTTTTACTCTTTTCGTTGATCATTGTAAGCATTTATCTAGAAAATATATGCACTTAGAACAATTAGTATCGCATTTGGATTACAAAAACTTATAAAGAGATTATCTATATATTACATAAGTTGGTATTTTTTAGCATAAGGTACTCGTTTAAATCAAATTAACATCAAATGTTTACTTAGCAATTGAGGAGAAAAGAATTTATTTAATTAATTTAATTTGAGTCAGAACTTTTTTCTTTTTGAGCATTCCAAGCGACTTTTTAACATTTTAATAGTCAATTTTTTATTTATATTAATATTTCGAACTCTTCAGGCTCAAACAATTGGTCAAACTGTCATAGTGCTTGCCTATATGGTAATGATTTTTGCCAATAGTGTGGTTCTCTACTATGTGGCCAATGAGCTTTACTTTCAGGTAAGTGTAAGCCAACCCGTATCTAAATCTAATAGCAAAATAAAAGTGTTTATTTCCCACCCTCAGAGCTTTTACATCTCCATTGCTGCCTATGAGAGCAATTGGATGGACTTTGATGTGGATACACAAAAGACTTTAAAATTTCTTATAATGCGTTCACAAAAGCCTTTGGCGGTATAATAATTTTTATTGGTTTTATGTATTTTAGATTGACCATTATATCTCTTTGCGTCTATTACAGATACTTGTTGGCGGTGTCTATCCCATGAATCTAAGAATGTTGCAGTCCCTGCTTAACGTCATCTACTCCTTCTTCACACTGCTGCGTCGCATTTATGGCTAAGGAAACGTTTACTTAAAAAAAGATCCCTTACCCTAAACCTTTATTCTTCTTATCCTTTGTCGACTCCGATTGCAAGCAATTGCAACAATTGATTGCATTTAAGCTAAAAATTTGGAATGAAAAGAAAGCAAATGCAATTTGGTTTTGACCACGTCCAAAGAAAAAAATAAAAGGAAAGACATTCCAAAAGTGAGAAGAACAAAACCAGGAAATAAACTATAATAAAAACTGCTTTCTCCTTTGTTGGACTTGACTGTCTACCTTCCTGTTTCCACTGTTCTCATTGTTGTTATTATTATGCCTGTCACGTGCCATTTAGATAACTTCTATTTAAGCAAATATAAATCTAAAGTGTGTTAAATTGGATTAAAATGTTCTCGTAAAATAAACATTGTCCAAATGTGGCCGAGCTACAAGATGGACAAAGGGAGAAACAGAAAAAACAGGGGGAACTTACTTACAACTTGTTCAGAGTCCAAAAAGAAGAACTCGATTCGCATTTACTTCGTTGGTTAATTAATGTTAGAAATTGGAAACTTACTTGTTTATATAAGCGGAAGGCAAAAAGTAAACTTTGCCCTCAGGACCGAAAGTTAAAGGGAGAATTTCGGTCAATTTTGTTAAAGAACAAGAAATAAACACGTTTTATTTAAAGATTACTTGGAATAGTTGACCAATTATCACTGATGTTGATTTAACTTGAAAGAAAGATTTTCTGTTATCTGCTTTATAATATTAACTTTTAATCTTGAACGCTGAGGAGTCAAATTATAGAAAAGTAGGTACACAAAATGTTCAAATCCTAATCAAATACATTTGTTTAACTTTACATGAACTTTCTGTAGCAAAGTTTTTTTTTTAACTTCTTATAAAAATAGCAAATTTTTCTTTTCGGTTTATTTAAACAATCTTGAAGATACATATATGTACACTCTGTTAACTCATTTCTTAGTTGAAATGTCTCAACGCTAATATTGACAGAGACAACCCTCAATGTTCTTTTTCCCTCATTGCAGTCAGATATCATAAAACCCTTGAACCCCAAAAGTCTTCAGCAGCATAAAACACTTGACCGCTTGACCTAAATTCTTCAACCCTCACAAAAAAGTACAAAAAAACACAAGAAATGTATAAAAAGTCATACCATCGGATCAACAACTCCTACAAAACTGTCCCATGTCCAGAACCCTAAGTCAAATGTCAACAAATAGATGAAAGCAAAGAATAAAAAAATAAAATAGAACCAGAACAAGTAAAATGTATTAAAAATTTCAACACGTACATAATATTTTGAATGAAACGCATAAAATAAACGTAAAATATGATATGGACAGAGAGTAAAACTAACCGAATATGAATGAAAGGGTTCAAATATATAGTCGGCCTCATTAGATACTAAGCTAAAGAATCCAACTTGAGTAAAATTTAAGCAGAGTTTTGACTTTAGGGCGTAAATTGATTTTGGGATTCGATAAAATTGAAGCTGCCTTCTGTTCTGCTCCTTGAAAGATAAGCTGCTGGCTTCTCGTGGCTCACGTAGCACATTTTAGCACACTATTTAAGATGGAAAAAAAAAACAAAATCTACCATCCAGTCAGAATGTGTCAATTTGGCGTCAAAGACATTTGACAGAGCCAACAACATGTTTACATTAGCAATAAAATGGGAGTACAGAGCATCTGGTATGCCCCTGCCAACGAATCCACCCATCCACATTTTCGATCCTTGGCTTGTCAGTGTGTGTGCCAGAGCTCACGTCTCAGTCTACTCCCACTGGCTCATCTTCCTGGTTAGGCCAGACAATAACTATAATTGTCGCATCAGCGTTTTTTCTCAGCCTCAACGCCAAAAAGTATGCAGTAAAAACGGGCGCAAGTCATGGAAAATGGCGGATGGTGTAGGAGTAGGAGTCGAAATAAATTCCATTAAACAGCAGCCAGACGATGCCTGAAGGAGGCTCGTCAAGCAATTTCTATTGTAGCTCCACTCCTATTACGAGTGTGTGTGTGTGTGTGTGTGTGTGTGTGAGAAGCATATCAAGCAAAAAGCAAAAATGTCTGAAATTAAAGTCAATTTCGCAATAAGAAAAGAAAAGGGGATGAGAGCTTAGCTCAAGTGAAGGTAAACGCTGATTAGGGAAATTGAAGAAACGTTTTCATGCGGTTGCTCTCATCGATTTTTCCCATTGCTAAATAGACAGACAGTTTCCCCAAACCAGTCCCAAACACAAACTATTTTCATCGAACCAAAACTCAAAAGAATTTCAGCACAAAAGTGCCAAAATTGAGAAAAGGGTCAAATGGGGCGGAACCCGTTGCTAATCATAAATTATTGTCACACCCAAGAAAAACATTGACCCAATGACAGAGAAAAAGAAAAAAATTGGAAAAGTTTTTGCCACACTATCTTGCCTTGACCAGAATATACCAAACAGAATTAGCAGAAAATTCTTAAATATGTATGTATATATATCATTTTGGTCATGGCCAAATGTCAATTGCCAATTGGCAAGGCATTTCAAGTGTAATTGAAACTAAACCTTTTGCATAATTCAAGTCAAAGTGGCTGCCATTTGGTTAGGCCGGAAATCAAATTAATTTAACTAGCTAAACAGTTCATTTCGATTGCATATGAGTGCTCAATGTTTGTCGAGTTGAAAGCATGGCTAATTAAATTAGTTAGCCATGAAATGCATATCAATCGACATCAGCAACAATTAGAGTATAGTGAAACAATTATTCTCCATCGCCATCGACGGCCTTTTGGTTAAATTGCAATTTATGGCCAGGTAAAGTAAGAAATTTCTGCCAAAGAGAATGCCATTCCAACTCCAAATTGTTGCACAAATCAGATTAAGATTGCAAGTTTGCTAAGCGATTTATGAATGCCAATGAGTATGTTCGTCTGGACCGACCATGTCCAGAGACTGAGAGTATTGAGTGGGTCCCAGTAGGAATTATGGGGGCAAATTGTGTTTTGCAGTTTCATTTGCAGACATAGCTGAATGTGTCACATTCGAAGTGCAGGTCCAATAGCAATTGACCAAAGGTATGCAAAGTTGGTTCTCTATGTACGTGAAACTGAAACAATGCCAGAACGTTGCATTCCTTTTTGAAACCCTTGGGCAAAATTTACTCGGCTTAGGTATGCAGGTTTTGGCCAAGCTTGTATAAGCTACAACTGCAATGGTTGTTTAACCTTAAAGCCACAAGAAATTGCTATTGACACTTAAATACAAACGTTTTGGATACCTTTTGGGTGGTCGGGCGTAACTTTTTGGCCAAACATTGCATTTTTGTTTTTAAATGAAGAAAATGTTGTTTTTAATTGTAATTTTTTGAATATGAGGAATGTGGGAAAAAATAAAACAGACAAACAGATTTAAATATATTAACTAAAGCTAACTAGTAAAAGATAGAGGTTTTTTGAAAAATAACGCCTCTTCTCTTAGGTTTTAGTGCAATATTTTAAAGATAACGATAACTGATAACTGTAGATTCAACTGGTTTAATAGCAGACAGGAGAGTCTCTTTTACCATTTCTGCAAGTTTGTGTATAAATCTAGCACCATTATTCGATTCTATTTATCAAAGAAGAAAAATTATTTAACTCAAGACAAAGTACAATAGCAGATTGACATTGCAAAGCATAATTTGGCTGAAATTGCATTTCAACTGATTCGATTTTAGTTTAGATAAATATATTAGGATTAAGAGATAATTTATGATCCCTAATTACAACCAAGTAGCTCATAACATCCAAAGTAGAAAAACTAGAACTACGACATTTTTATTTAGTAATGCATCTGGTTTTTAAGCTGTCGCATAGACATAGAAATATGATCTACTAATGTAACCAATTTACGCTAAAGTTTTGTATAATTGCAGTAAGCAAATGCGTTTAAGATGGGCGTCTATATACTATATGTTACTATTTTGGTTACTAGCCAAAGAAGAGTATGCTTATAAGGATTTTGGAAGATTATATGAAATACTGTTTTAACGACTAAGTTAACAATACTGATGAATAAATGTGAATCTAGACATATGTCACTCAAAACCACTCCCCTTAATTCGGACTTGTAGAGACGGATTTACGGATTTTGCCTCTAGATTTTAAGCTTTACTCTTTTATCCATCGGTTATATTCAGATTTTATTTTTATCGCCTTTTGTGATTATTTAAGTGTATACCAAATTAACATCCTGTAAATACTTTTAATTTATGGAAATTAATCCCTTTCTTCATTAGATACCTTTCCACTCTATGCCTGCAGAGTAAATTCGATTATTTTAGCAAAGGATATAGGACTAAATATTGCTTATCTATGTTCTTGTCAGCTAATTCGATGGATTCAACTCTTAAATCTAAATTCAATCTACTCACTGTCAATTCTTTAGCTACTCGTTTTGCCTTTTGTGCATTATTCCAATTTGATTATTGTGCGGTTTACTTATTCTTTAGCTTTGCCTCTTTACATATTTATTATGTATTTCTTTGCTGTCTAACTTGTCCAACACAACACAGTACGTACGTTGCTGTTGGCTCAAATGGCTGGTTGTCTGCTTTGCCTGTTTGACACTTTTTTTTAGTTGTTGTTGTTGTTGTTGTTGGTTGCTGTCTGCCTTCATTTTGTGTGCCTTCAGCTGAGTCTGTTTAGTCTCCAGGGTGGATTATGGCCATCAGGAGCCTGGCTTTTTAACATTTCAATTCTAATTTAAATTTTATATTGTTACTTTAACAGAAAGTCAACTCTTATCTGGCATATCATCGTTACATTTGCCAAGACAAATATTTTCGTGTCACGCTATTCCAATTAGCTAATGTTGGCGTTGGCCAACCTTGAAATGGACAGTCATTCAATCGCAAAGTTTTGTATATTTTCGCAACATTTTCTGTTAAAAACTTCTCTCAGTCAAATTATGAAATGTCTGAGGATGCCAGCTGTCAACTGTATATATACTTATATATTTATTTATCACCCTCTTGATTTTGTATTTGTTTATTGTCTGGCTGTCACATGTCAGATGTCAAGTTATTCTTTTTTGGGGTGGAAAATTCGCAGCTGCTGAAAACTATTTTGCATTCCGATTATATTGCAGTCAGGCCAAAAATTACTGCAGCAGTTGCCAAAACACTTTGCTTATGATAATTCCAGTAACTGTCTCTTCTCTCTGTAAAAAGATGACTTGATTTACATGGCAAACAAACAACCATCCAACAAGTCAGCCAAACGAAATGAAAATAGAAACAAAAAGAAAATGAATGAAAAGTATGCAAGGGAATGGAAAATGCAGCATGACAAACTTTCGTGAGCTTTGAAAATGGTTGAAAGTTAATTTATGCAGCTTAAATTTAAGAGGACAAAATCTTTTTAAAAAAAAGCAAATACAGATAAAAGTTTATGCTTGGCTATGTATATAAAAAAGTAAATAAAAAATCGTACAATAAAATAATAGAAATCTTAGCCAGATCATTTTGATGTGCCACTAAGATGATATATCACTCAGTTTATTTATCTCGTAAAAGAAATAACAAAACATCTAAATGCAAATACTAGTCATAAAATATCACTCATACGCACTGTTAACACAGAATAGCACTAAAAACATTGAGAACTTTGAATGTCTATTTAGCCATAAAAGAAAACCACACAGCGACACTAGTTATGGCTATGATGAAGTTTTTATACTCTTATATGTTATTTTTTATTTATGCTAAGACCAAGCTAAAATATTCTTCAGATTATTTACTTTCTAAGTATTAATTAACATATTTGACATTCAACAAATTTTAGATTTTTTAAACAAGAATATTCTAAATGAAATATTTAAATTTCAATATGTATATATCTTTTCTACATAGCTTTTAAATTCCCTGCCTAATATCATTTTAAATATTAAATAATTTGTTATTTCGAACGTCAAGTAAAATAAAAGCGTCATACTGAATCATTTTTTGAGGGATAAAAGAAATGAAATATATTAGTCAGGAGAGCTTTCTGAGCTAACGCAAAGGTAAGCAGTCTATATAAAGATATTTTCATATATTCAGGAGAAAAAAAAAGAGGTAAGAAAAAAAAGAGGTAAGAAAATAAAGCTAATAAGACTAACTTATTCACTTAAAGCTAATAAAACAAATTAAATTTTTGCATATTAACTTTTTTCCAAAAACCTAAAAATAATCTACAAATTTCAAAAAGTCGAACAACGGACTAAAATGGGATTTACGATATTTTTTTTTTTAAATACATATTTCTTATTTATTTGGGATTCTAAGGGTCAATAAGCAAATGTGAGGAAGGGTGTATATATAATACAACATGACAGGATACAGCAAAGTTAGGATTGTTTCACATTAATTAATTAATAGTTGAAAAGTTTTCGGGTTTTGACAAGTTTTGTCTTTGGATGGAATATTATAAAAACGTCTTCATTTCTTACCTAAAATTATTAGAAAATCTCAATGTACCTTTCTGTCTGTTATTTTAAAACTGGACCACATAGATCTACATACATATTTAAAATAGATAAACTGAAATAATTCAAAATTTTTGTCATGGTTTTCGTTTATTTGCTAGACTGTAGAATATATTCTCTTCGTATTCCTAGTTACCAAGGATTTCAAGGTCTCTGACAAAAATTCCATAACCTCCTATAAGAGTATTAAAATAACACACAAAAATCACGATAATAATGAAGAAGAATAAAAAAAAAACAATGTAAACAGGTGGATATTCTTGGAAAACCTGCTACCCCAAGTTTTTCCGTCAAACTAAAAAAAAAATCATAAAAAAATGAAAAATCTCAAAGGTAAATGTATGAGGCAGCAAATTTGCGTTGAACTCTTAGGGAATGCTGGCCATAAAAATGATTTAATATGCTTTTTATATGAGAAAAGTTTTGCAATTTTTGCACATTTAATGTCAGGACACTTCACTTGACATTTGATGTTGCCAGCACAAAGCAAACTTTTATTTTTTTTTTTTACAAGAATTTAAAGTTTACTTTAAGACCTGACGGTTAATTATGCAACCTGGTAGAAACTTTTGCCAGAGCCAACACATCTAGAAGTTTGCGCTGTCTATAAAATGGAAGCATGGCAAAGTTGCGTAAATTAAATCTAATTGAATTTACAACTTGACTACAGTTTCCATTTGGCTTACAGAATGTGATTACAATAAAGGTTTTGCCATGCCCATGCAATGGATATGTCCTAACACTTGGGGGAATTATTCATGTCACTTGTTTGACAACAATGAAAACGCCTCAAATGAAAGCAGGAAGAACATGAAGTAACAGATAATCAGCGGCTGGAAAAGTTTCGCCTTTTTCTTTTATTGAATTTAGAGCAAAGTGTAGCAAAATGTTACGCTTCTTTATTAGAAAGTTAGCCTGCGGGTCTTCAACGGGCAGACAACGGGCCAAAGGAAGGCAAAAGGGAATAGATTGGTAACGAAGCAGGGGCAAAAATTGAAATTCCATTGCTGCCACTTTAGCGAAAAGCAGCTAAAAGAAATACAGAATTCTAGATGGAGGGAGGACATGCCAATAATGTGACATACATAAACAATGCCCGAAACAATAGATAAATAGAAAAGATGAAAAATTTTTTTTACATTTTATTATTTAGTTAAAAGTTTGCTCTTTTTAGTAAGGACATCAGGACATTAAATATTTAATACGTGGCAATTTAAAAGGAAGAAACGCAGCACTTAAATATTTGGAAAAGAAAAACATTGGCCCATAATTGTAACATTTTAATGTGACAAAGTCTATAAATCTTAACAGAACTAAAAATTGTATACAATTTTATTTTAAATGTTAATTTAAGAAACAAAAAAACTTACAAAGGACCGCCTATACAAAAATATTAAAAACCAAGTAAAAAACAAAAGATAGAGTGAGTCCTAAAATTAGCTAAGCTAAATAAATAATGTTAGGTAAATGAAAAATCTGATGGTCATAACATTTGACGTGTTCTTCAATTCAAACCTTTTTAAAAATTAATGTTTTTTTTTTTTAATTTTTGCTAAAACTTATTTCTTTAAGCAAATTTTACTTCAAAACCAATTTATGTCTGCTTATAGCAGCTTAAAGCATATAAAGGACCTTTACTTTACAGACAATTGTGAAAAATTAGCTGGACCAAATCACACTGAGCCTTTTTTTTGAACATTTGCAAGAATGTTCTGAAAACTTATTCAGCCAGAATCCAGTTCCACTCAATCTTCCTTTGGCCCTTATTTCTTTAATTCTATTGGCCATCTTTCGTTTTATGCAATTCATTTGCCATTCAAAGACCGCTGAAACTTTATTTTCATGCTCATTAAATGCTTCTTCCAGAGTTGCCCGACAACAACAAGAAAAACTCATCAAATAAATCAAATTTTACTTGTTAACCCCTTCATTGAGATTCTTTTCTTCTCTTCATCTTTGCCCTATGCCTTCATTTGCTTGCTTTTTGCTGTTGTCCAAAAAAAAAAAAACTTTTTCTTGATGTAGCCTAAAGGGGTTTACCAGGCCAAAAAGGAAAAAAAATAAAAGAAAGTTGCGCCAAAAATAGCGTTAAAATGTGTAATCAGAGAAAACGACACGAAAAAAATAAGGGATCAGCAGTTGGGGAAAAGTGGAGCGACAGGGCGTCATGTCAGCAACTGTCGAATGGTCCGTCGACGATGAAGATGACGACGGACTGTTAATGAAAATTGTTTTTGGTTGTGGAAAAAATATGCAGAAAGCGCCTGGGTTAAAGGGTGACTTTGGCATAGGCAGAGAAGGCAGACAGGCGGCGGGGGGATAACCGTTGTAAATGATTGGTGGAAGTCACACGCCCGCAGCGTTGCCAAACTAATTAACGCCAAATGTGGCAGAGGCCTTTGAATGATGGTTAAGCCGAAGAAGGCGCGCAGTCAGGATGGAATGCCAAAATGGATTTTTTAAGATCCCAGACGCATAGAAAGTTTTGTTTTCCACACTCTTTGCCAATTGGGTATATAGACTCCTCTTTCGGTGTGGTTTTCTATTTATACATTTACAACATACATATAAAATTATTATTGGTTTTGTTTTAATTATCTTATGTTTTTTTTGAAGTCAAATAACTAATACAGTGACGGATCTAGGGCTGTAATAAGGGGAGATCTTTGCCCCTAAAGTATGCAATAACCAGGTTAAGAATCGCTTCTTGAAACATGTAACGAAATTTTGGAATGTACTCAAAATGAAACGAAAATTAACGTCGAAAACAATATTGTTTATCGACAATTTTTAAAACAAAAGCATACAACATGTTAAAAACTTATTGAAAACAAAATTATTGCATACATTAAGGGGTAAAGTTCCTTCATTTCACAGCCTTAGATGCCGACTGTAGAGTAATAGGAATGCTAGGAGTACTATCGATCTTTCGATCTTAAGGAAAGAGTGTTCTGAGTTCGTTGTCTGTTTTCTCGATTTTTTGTTTGTTCCTCATGATTTGCTTGGTTAATTCCCAATTCGAGGTAACGTCTGGCTAGGGCAATTTTTTTTCGCCACTCTCATAATTTTTAAGGTGAACTCTCTTTTATTATAACGCAGCCACAACAAGCAATAATGACTGGCATTTAACCACATCAGCTGTCACCTCCACCCAACGTGGCACTCGTTGCCATCGTCATTCCGGCCATTTCGTCTAACCACTTCAATTACTCCCAACCAATATTTACCTTGCTGACTCCTTCTTTTAATGCTGGCTTTTTTATTTTTGTTGATAAAAAGAAGCAATTGAAATTTATTTCAGTTGACTTTTCGTCTTTGGAGTTTTGGTCGGACCAGTCTAGACCAGCTGCACTTAAGCACGCGCCTACAGTTGAGCCACGCCCACTAGACGCTCTGTGCAACTAACAAACTAAAGTATGCCAAGCCATTTTATCATCGAATATTTATGCGCACTTAAAAGTATGCAATGAAAAATTAGAATTTATGGCCAGACAGAGAAGTGGATAAAACCAATATTTTATACGCGAGTATTTTGCCAAGACATAACAAACTTTAATTCACTATCACATTATACCAATCAATTGCTGTTAATCAGTCATTTGAAATATAATCTGTCAGATTGATTCTTATTCTTTACTTTCTTACCTTTTTCGGGGAACTGATTCGAAGACTCAAGCAAACCAGTTCCAGTCTTTGACCATAAACTTTTGTATACATACTTTTATATATTTCACATATAGACAGTCGGGCGTCAGAATGACAGAGCAAAAGGTGCCGGCATATCCGACAAATCAGACAACATATAGACAAATTTTAATCAAATCAAGTGGAAGAATTTTGAAAGAGAAACCCTTTTTACAATTCTAATGAGACTCGGCGTTTGCAAATGAATTCTAATAAGATTATGTTTATAGTGAAGAGTTGGGACTACCTGCGATGTGGCCCAAATGAAGCAGGTAGGCACACACACTAAAGAATGAACATCGGAATGGAATAAAAGAGAAAAACAGTTTATAGTGGAGGGAATCAAGAGTGCAGAAGAAGTCAAGGCTATTGAGGTATGCAGGAATGCGACTTGTTTTTTTTTAAGCAACAATGAGATAAGACCAACTTCAAAGGATGGAACCTTTTTTTCTTAGTATAGTATTCCACATTGATTGCCAGAACTAAGTTTATCATTATGCGATTCAAATTAAAAGATTTGACGATTGTCTCTGGCTAGATGATGACCAATAAAGTTGTCAGCGACAACGATAAAGTTATTAACATTGCCGAGATTAATTAATTTAATTTTTGTAGGCCAATTTACACAGCTAATTAAAACTCACTCCATCCCCATTCCCATGTCTCTATGCTCTAGCCACTCTGTGACGGCTTCTTTTGAGCGGCTGCAATCGTCACGGAAAAAAAAACACAAAAATGTTTCTAGGAATGTATAAAGCGACCCGGGGGCAGTAAACCATTAGTTTCTATTACAAGAAACGCTTGCTTTGGCTTGCGTCGACTAATTACCCATTACCCATGGTCAGTTCATGGCCAAAGCCTACGGAAGCTGATAAATGAATATAAATTGCGAATATATGCTATAAAAAATTCATCTTTTATCAATGATTTATGATGAGTGTTTAAAGTAAGCAAAACAAAGCGCCTAGGAACAATGAATTGCAATCAGTAAAAAAATAAACGGCAATATAATGTTTACAAAATATTTAAGAAAACAACATTCCAAGGAGAAATACTCTACAAAAGAACAATTTTAATGGGTATTATACGATAAATATCATATTTAGATATCTAGATATCTAGATGATGGACACTCTCATAATATAATTTGAATTAAATTTGAAATTCCAAATCAATTTGTTATGGCTACGAATAATCATTTGCACTAATTATTTATGATACCAAAGAATAAGTTAGTTTTTAATTAAAATACAAATTTCGTCGTAAGTTAAAATAATTTTAATAAAATTCGCCTTCAGCTCAAATAATATATTATTCCAGATTTCCTTAGAAGAAAATTTGATCTTAACTTTGAAGCTTTAAACAATTTTGGGATATATTTTTTTATTTTATATGAATTATATTGAACTTTCACAGAGTTTTAAGTTTGGTTTCAGTACAAATAGAAGCTAAGTAAGTAATAGACTTTTAAGCAGATTCGCTTAAGTAGATGAATTTTGAATTGAAGACAGTTTTTAAACAGTTTTTCAGAAGTTAAGTGATATAGTAATGTGATTCATAGTAAACCTATTAATGGATATAAATGACTAAAAAAAAACAATGAACAATGAAAAGTTAATTCACATCCATGATTCAATAATGCGATAATTCTATCTTGTTCTTTCATTTTTCATATACAACTAATTAATTTATGCTCTATTATATATTGCTCGTAGATCGTGTGAACTATAATTAAATATTTTATATATTAAGCGTTAATTGATAACTCTTAAAATAAAGCTGTAAACTTAGATGATGCTGATAAGACCTTTAATCTAAGCTCCTCCTTTTGAACACCCAGCAAAAATAAAAGACAAATTGTAACATCATTTCAATATAAAAATGTATAATTGAAAGTTTATCCAAGTAAATTTACGCACATTATTCAACAAAAATTCTGATTGGGGTTTGAAACAATCCTATTTTGTTTGATATAGTCCATATACCCCGGGCAAATTGATTGGTATGATGCAGAATGATGCGGTTTACCTCATCAGCTGTTTGCTGTTTCTATTCGGACCCCAGCAATCGGACGCAATCTTTTGTTGGCAATCAGAGCGCAGTTTGCTCTTTGACTTGGCTCGGCTTATCTGGAAGTCAAAGCAAAGAGTCTGTCCATAGCTAACCATGCAGACACTGCCAACTGCCTGACAACAGTCCGTCCGGGTTTTGGATTGCTCGTCGTGCTGATAAGAGAGATTATTCCACTCTTTGAGGAAATGTCAGTTTCGCATTGTTTTATGCCTGATGAATGAGAAATTAAAGTCCGAACGCGCCTTTTCCTGCTACTGCTTAACTTTTTTTTTTGTTTTTGCGATAAAAAACGAAGAGAAAGAACTTCTCGAATGCGTCGAGTGCATACAAAAGATATGGGCAAAGCCCTCATACATATGAACACATGCGAGTAGATACATTTTTCTGTGGACGTATGCAATGTGCATGAAAAACGTTTTAAAAATCTAAAAAGGAGGAAGAGAAAGATGGAATAACTATTAAAGATATATTGTATATAATAAGAAAGAACAAAAAACGAGACTTAAGTTTTCAAATGGCCGCCAGACAAGTTGGCGTTAGTTTTTTCTTTGATAGAAGAATACACAGAAGTTGAAGCTTCTATGTATATACATATAAGTACATATGTATGTGAACACATTGTTGTTGTTCCAATACGGAACGGAAGTGCGGCACAGAATCCACAAATGGGTTGGGAGCGAAGAGCAATTGTGTCTTTATATGGCAGACCAATGGACAATATGAACATTAGCTAATAAAGATCACGCTATGAATGATAATCAAGGTAAACATCAAATTCATTTTCAATACTATTATTAGAAAACATAAATAGCTACAAATGTCATGTTTTTAATGGACCAAACATTATAATTATTGAATTTTTGATTTATTTAAAATAAATAGTTTAAACTATTTGAAAAAAAAAACCATATAGAAACTTGTTTTAGGGGACGATCTAGTTGATTTGAGAGAGAGTTAAGATTGGTTAATGAATAGAAAAGGTTCCTTTAATATCAATGAACCAATGTTAGTATAGGTCAAAACGATGTTTGATTTCACAATTGTCACTTGTCTGGCATAATTTATACTTAAGTAACTTATAAGTAATAGATTGAAATATAACCAAAATAAATAAGTTGCTTTATCTGTTTGATATTGATAACAATTAATCGTGCAATACTAAAATTATTTTTTTCTTATATCATTTCTTTCAATTTTATGCACCAAAGCATACCAAAAAAAAAGGATATTCAAATAGTTGTATTGAATTTTTGTTTTATTTACTTATTAAATTATAAAAAATTACCTCAGAAAATCGACGAAATTATTGAAACTAAACGTAGTAATGAACAGTCTTTGAACTCCCATTGGAATAAGTTCTTATATATCAAACAGAGCTGGTTAATGTTAAAAGTACATAAGTAGTTAATAATTAAATCCTCTAATTGGTTATACAAAGTTATAAATTTAAACCATTTTTAGACAACAAGCAAAAGCTTAGCATAATTTAAATTAATTTTGAAGTAACACAATATATTCTTAATGCTAAAAATACCATTAAATAACATCTTAAATAAAGTATTTTGTTAGTTCCAAACTCTAGTCGTAGGTGTTTTTAGTCCACACAAAATAGAATATACTTGACTGGCCTGCCTAATCACTTTCTAGCTATCATATTCCCTTTCATACAACAAATCCCCCAATCAATTTCCGATAATCACTACAAATTATACAAGCTAACCCCAATAAAAACCAAAACTTGGGAACACAAAAATATGTATAATAAAGTTATCAAACCTCTTGAGTATCCGACAGAGAGACAAGCAACACGTTAAATTCTGAGAAAATCACAAAAAAAACGAAGTGAAATAGAGGAAGCCAAAGACAAACGCGAGAAGCGACAAATTTTCATTGAGTTAATGATACCAAAAATCTCTCAAAAAGAACGAAATGGACGAAAAAAAAATGCTGTTGGCGCCAGCCCCTCAAAAAAACAAAACACAGCCATCGAAATGAATGTCTATTTTGTAATTGGAAACTACCAAAAAAAAAAGAACAGAAAAAACAAAAATAAAGCCGGCATGTGCTATTAAAACTATAGAGAGGCCCATTTTGGAATAGTTTGTCTAACTGAAAATGGCACGTACCGACTTTAGCCAAAGATATATGTACATATATGTATAGAATGATATGACGATATGGCAATGATTTGCATAATTGCGTGATTCGCATGCCACAAAATGACACAAAAGAAGCGATGAAACGATCTATGAATCATTTCGGTTCTAAGAGTTGTCTCATCTTTTGACAATGGGATTTTGGAATTTTTATTGGAAAAGACCCCGCATGTGAGTCAAGTGTTTGATTAACTCATCTCATTGAATATTGAATAGACATGCATTACTTCTACTTACAACTTGTCACACGGCCATTGAACTATTATCATAATTATTTTTCTTTCATTTCCCCCCCTCGTCTTCCTTCTGGCTCACTTGATTTATAAATCACTTGAACAACAATAT
This sequence comes from Drosophila willistoni, assembly GCF_018902025.1. Classification (NCBI taxonomy): domain Eukaryota; kingdom Metazoa; phylum Arthropoda; class Insecta; order Diptera; family Drosophilidae; genus Drosophila; species Drosophila willistoni. Next base: position 10,273,378 of record NW_025814050.1, read on the forward strand.
CAAACCCAAAGGGAACAACCTGTTTTTCCATCAAGAATATCAAAGTACTTGTCGGGGGGGTGTAAGAGTGAATGAATAAGTATGTAAGTAAGGGAGGGGTGGGGAGGAAAGAAAATGTATGAAGCTATTCTGAATCAAACAAAAAAAAACAAAATTCTGATATCTAAAGGCATTTCCTCGGTTTGAGTTTGATTGTGTTGCAAATGAATTTGTTTTGGGTAATTTAATTTCCCTTGAAATACTTTCCATGAATGAATTCCAAATTTTTGGCTTTAACTAACTTAGATATTCCAAGTTTAATATTAAATTAGAAAAATGTTTGTAAAATATTCAAAATAACTCTAATAACTTGTTAAATATTATATTTTAGTCGCTTATAAAACTTTGCTTTCTTTATGATATAAATATATTAAAATAAACATTTGATATTCAATGGCAAGAAAAATATAAAACAAAAAAGTTATTATTGTTTCTACAAAGAGAATAAGAAATGGAAGGTGATGAATGACGCAATGATATCTATTTTAGGATGAAAGATACATATATGTACATATTAAGATAAGATAAGACTAACTTAGTGACTTGCAGATTGAAAGATTCATAAGCTTTAATTGCTAACTGTTGATAGTTTTTGGTAATATAGTTTTTATATGATATATAAATCAAATATACTTTATATTTAATTAATAATGTGGATACATAGAATCTCTAGATCTCTAGAATCTCAATTTAAATACCTCAAAATATACTTTATGTTTATTATTTATGAACATATAGTCTTTTTACCTTTTTAAGGTTTGTCGTTTATGAATTCGACGTTTTTTTCTATGGAAACATTAACTTACAATTAGACTTATTTTGCATTATTCAAAAAGTTCATCAGTAATTGTAAAATCAAAGAACAAAACTTCACATACGTAAGTTATCATAAAAATTGATAAAAATAAACAGAATATTGTCAAAAATTTGATCAAGTTAATGAACTAAATTAAAGGAATTATTAAATTAATGGACTAGATAATTATTAAATCGTAAAAGTAGTTAATAGAGAACATAGAAAAGGTGGGTACTTAATGATTTTTGATTATTTTCATATTCTATACTCTATACTATTTCTTGACTATAATATAAAATATAAAGTATATTTAAAGTACATAATTTGATTTGTTATTTATATAGTTATGCATATTTACTTTTTTTGAATTCTTTTAAATGTCGATCCAATTATTACATAATTCTTTAGTAAGCCATTATGAAATAGGGAAATGTATGTAAATTTTAATATAAAATTACTTAAAAGGGGTTTTAAACAAACTTTTTATAATATATAATATTATATTAATAATCTGTGGCTCTCGCTATCTTAACAGAGATTCTAAATACTTTGATGCATAGCTATGCATAGTTCTTCCCACTAAATTGTTTTCGTCTGACGAATATTCATTAATCTAATTAGAATTGTATTCCTCCAAAGTAATGTAGATTTCCCATTTCAAATTGAATTAGACATACATTAAGTTTTTCACTATTACCCCCTACAAAAAACCCCCCCAACTCAAACTATTTGTTATTTATCTTAATCGTATTAATATGCTGGCATTCCGATGAATTTTGATTGCATTCGCATTGAACGCGGACTAAACGCACAGTCAACTGCAAATGTATTAGGAAAATAATATAAATACTGGGAAATTCGTATACAACTCGAACTTGTTCGCATGCCGATGCATGGCCATGCGACGACTTTGTATCTGACGGATACTTTTTCGTTGCGCTGGCAAACCAGTTTTTCGTATCTTTTTGCCGTCAGTCTTCGACGGGCAGCAAGCGTGAACAGTTCGCAGTTGGCAGCCGTTCGCGCCTTAACTCGGACCCAGATAAAATCACGACGATCGTCGCACGTTTGCTTTGCGGAAAATATACAAAACAAATTTTTGAAAATAAAATTTTGAGAATTCGCAAAATTGGTTTTTTCAAAAATTGGTTATAATAAAATCGGCTAAAGAAATGCGAAGCGACGCGACGCGACATCGAGAATAATCAGAAGAAAATAAATATTGAAATTCAAAATAAAGTATGTGCTTGAAACAAAATGGTCAGCGGATATATATAAATGAAAACAAACGTGTTTGGCATCTTGTATAGGCTACGCGCCAAGAAAAATCAAAAAATAATAATCAAATTCGTCCCTATCCCCCCCCTTCAGTCGCTATCCCCCCTAAGAGGCAGAGAGGCAAATTAAATGAACGTCAGCAGGCAAATAAAATTTTAAGCAAGAATCAAAAGATACAGATACTTTTTATTTATTTGTTGTTTTTTTTTCTGTTGTTTGCTTTGTTTTGCTTTGGTTTATTGTATTTGTATCTGCTGCAACTTGCTTTTATTGTGCGAAAGTAAAAACTACCTGCATATCGAAATATTCGAAAACCAGTTTTTGTGAAAATTATTGGCTGTTACTTCTGTGTTGATGGTCTCTCTATACCCCTTCAGCCCGATACCTTCCCATCGTGCACACATCTTTGCCCCATGTCTGGTGCATTTTTCTTTCCTCTTTCTCTGCTCTCTGTTGAAAAGCAAAGATATAAAATCGTTCAATTGGCTGCAAACAAAAAAGGAAACAGAAAATAAAACCCGATAGACGAATCATAAATAAAGTGTGCGAAATGGGAGGCATCGACTAGACTCTAGATAGTAGCATTAACTTACCTATAATTGATGGGCATTTAAATGTAAAGCTAGTTAGTTTGTGGTGTTAATAGATCCATCAAGTGTTAGATCTTAAATCATGATCATTTCAAAAGATTTGCTAATAATACGACCAAACCTTCTTGTCCCCACACAGTTAAAGACCCCAAAAATCTAAAAACAAAATAAAAAGAAACCAATCAACAATCTGAAGACAATTTCTTCAGTCACCAAATTACAATTAGACTAAGCAAAAAAAAATATTAACCAGGAGAAAAACCAATTGTTATAATGCTAATGCACACCACATCCACATCGTCGACATCAACGGCCACCATGACCAACTCATCATCGTCGGCCACGCCCACTCCAGGCTCAACATCATCGAACAATAGTGCCACTCTGGAGACGCTGCACCACCAACAGCAGCAACAACAACAACAGCTCCACCAACAATTGCAGCAATTGCATACAAATACAACAAACAATTCCAATTCCCGACCACCATCACGGGCTCCATCCATTCTAGATAGTCCAACTCTGGCGCGTGTAGAACGCGCTCGTCTTCGTCTCGAACAACAGGAGAGGGAACGCGACAGAAGTAGTCTAGGTGGAGTCATTGGTGGTGGTAGTGGTGGAATGGGTGGAGTCGGTGGCATCGGAGTTGGAGGAGGTGGCAGCAGCACTGGCACTGGCAGCACGGCCACAACTATGAATCGTGAAGATAGCCTGGAGCGTAGCATATTGGATCCCAAGGTGAGTTACATATTATCATGCATGTTGATGGGTACAATGATAGGACTATCATACATACATACATACATGGCTTATAAATTACACTTAAGTTAACGTCTAAGAAATGATAAGAATATGTCAGAATAGCCCATTGATTTAATAGCTAAGACACTTTGGTAAAAGTAACTAGAGTCTTTCAATCAATCTTGCAACTGAATGTAAGAAAAGAACTATCTCAAGTATCTAGCCAGTTGGTTTTCTATTTAAACCTGAACTGGGGAAAAAGAATTGGTTTGAGCATAGTACATAATATGAACACACAATATCTCTTATCTAGATCGGCGCTTAGATAAGTTTTCATTTAAAAACCTTAAATACAATTTAAATTAAAGTCTAAATTGAAAAACTAAACATAATTCTTTTGAAATTGGAATAATCTTCGTAATGATTAAATTGTTTATGACAAAGTTTTGTTAACCAATTTACAAACTTATAAAAAACCCTTTCATCAAATGACTAAATTATCAGTAAAATATGTTAATTTCATTAACGAAATTTAAGTATTGTTTCTTACAATAAAACAAATGAAGATAAATTTTCTTTTAAATGTAAAAAAAAATTACAAAAAAATTACCTCAACTAAATTTAAACACTCAAAATCCAAATAAACTTTAAAATAAAACAAAAAAAAATTAACTTTTTTTTTAACTTTTCTGCATAGAATATCTAGAAATATTTAGAAACTTTTCCAAAGTTATTCTTCTCAATGTTTATAAAGTTCATTCTTTGGTCTTAAAGCATTTTTTCATGTATTTTTATTGAGGCACACACACACAAATCCTAATCAAACTTCTCTTGAAATTATCCTTAAACTCTGCCAAAAACGAAATGTCTTGGCCACATTTCAAATTAGTCGAAGGCTGACTCCGAACACACACACACACACACACACATACTCATAGAATGTGAGAGAGACTCAAAGGCAAAACAAAAAAGCCAAATAAGCCATATTAACATTTTTTTGTTGTTTTTATTTTGAGAGCCACATTTTGACAGGGCCATTTCACTAATGGGGCTGACTTCCCTTAGTTGAGAGACTACCTTCCTCTCTCCCTTTCAGTCTTTTATTTTTGCTCCTCTTCTCTCTTTTTTTTGCGGCTATATATGTAAATGCTTTTTATTTGGTTATTATTTTGTTAACGCTCTTATCTGTGTTTTTTGGTTGGGTTTTATCTCGACTCATCATCAAGAAGGAGAAAAAAAAAGAAGCAGTATGGTAAAGCCTCTTTAGGCTCTGGCTATGGGTTTTTAAAGCTTAGTCAAGAGGAACTGGACGGTCTTTCAGTGTTATAAATGTGTTTTGAGTATATGCCATGGGTCAGATAGAACGCCACATAAACTGAGATAATGAATTGCAAAAGATACATACATACCTAGTTTTGGGTTAGATAAAAGATAGCACAACTTCTATGAGTGTTAGGAAATTTAGATAAAAATCTTATCGCAGCAATGCAAACAACGACTACCTGAAATGAAGAAATATCCGAGTAGATAAAGAAAACAAAAACTTATGACACATTATGCTCGATATATTTGGAACAAGCTGCATGTGAGTTGAGTCCTTTTTTAGACTACATTTCTTTATGTTTTCTTTCTGCTCTTAGTTCACTTATATCACTTCATCAATCCTCTTGGCTGCTAGCCAGTTTTTGCACATCTTAGCTCAAGTCAAGACTGATTACCTGATACATCCTCCACGCTCCCCATGCTCTTCATTTGCCCTCCTTCGTTCTTCTTGTTGGCATCCTTGCCATTTCTTCTCAACTTGTCGTAACAAATTGTTTGTAAGTGTTTCTTTTTGGGTCCAAATTGCCTGCATAATTTCAGCCTTTGCCAAAATATTTGCGCAGTTGTTATGCAGTTTGCCCTCTCACATGAACCAAACTGTCAATAGACCAAAAAGATGGAAAGGGTAAGGAAAAAAACAGATGAAGAAGAGGGCGGCGTCTAGTGGTCTGTCTTTCAACCTTCTTATATTTCACTCTTTAACTGGGATTGAAGGCAACTTTTTTCGGTGGGTTACCTAAAATCGATGCCGGTTGCATAAGTTTTCGGGTCAGTTTGCAAAAGAGACCCATTCAAGCCGGCGCTTCAGTGCATTGAACCCAAAAAAAAGAAAACGAAGAGGTAACCAACATGAGAAGAAGACTTCAAGTGACTTTTATGCCAGGTTAAGTCCGAACTCTGGAGTCATAATTAGTCACACTTAAAAAGCCATTGGCCTAAAGTCTGTTTTTTTGTACCTTTTTCTTTTACTTCTTTCTTTTATAATGCGAAATATGAGCAAAAGTAAAGGAAAAGAGACTTAAAAAAGACAAACCCAAACGCGTAACCAGAGACATGGTATTATGAGTAGTAGGAAACTCCAAAGCTACAATTGGTAAGCAAATATGTATATGAAGAACCTTTCATGGAACTGTAGAATATTCCTTTCTGGACTTTAAGATACCGCACAAGCCAAGCAGATGATATCGTATTTGCAATAATCTTCTTATCGATACTCTTTTAACCATATATTTTAAGACTTCTATAAGCTTAAAGATATGTATATTAAGGTTCTTGGACTAAAAACAAATACAAATTCAGATATTTGATATCGATAGAAAACCTAAACTTCTGTTTTACAATCCTCAAAGATAATTCAGAGTGTGCAAAGATGAAATAGATATTGTAGAAGACTCTATACTATATTGAGTTCACTTCTTTCAAGATCTAATAGTGCATAGAACCTTCTCTACCTTATATCTATTGTGTTTCGCTTTGTCGGGTAAACTGATATACCCATTGAAGTTTGTCCTTTTATACCGAAATAGAAAACTTTTTGGTACGTGCTCGTTTACCAACTAGCTGGACTTTCAGTGTTTGACCCACACACACACACACAGACACACACAACACTCACACACACATAGATACACTCAGGGCTAGTGCAAACAATAAAAGAATCAGAGAAACGGGACTTGGGGCATCTTTTCTCTCCTATGCCAAGCCTCGTTGCACTCGGCTGCAGTTGCCAAAGGGCCCCATCAGATGGTATCTAGAGCAGAAAAGTCCAGTGAAATGCATAAAGAAATCTATTTCTTTATGTGCTATGTATGTTGCTCAGATTTGTCTTTTTTTTTATAAGACCATAAATATTTTCAAAACGACCCTCGCAGCAAACAATGTCCGACCCCACGTAAACAATTTCAATAAATTTTACGTTCAATGTCAATTTATTTTGTGTTGTTTGGCGCGCGTTTCAATTTAACGGCAGAAACACAAACTAAATACACACGACCCACACCACACACACACACACACATATACACACATACTAAACACACATGGGCCAGAGATGTGAAATATTCTGTGTTTTTGCAACAAATTAAAAATACGCCAACAAAAATGAAAAATGAAAAATATTTTTTACATGGTTGAGTACACACAGAGGCCTTAGAAGTGGTCAGTCAGTGCTATGACAAGCCATGCAATGGTTTGATGGTGAGGGGGATGTTTATGCTGATGATGATGATGGGGTCTGGGTGATGGCTGATGAGTCAGATGAGCCAATGAGAGAGTTAGAGAAAGGTAGGGCCATGAGGCAACACAGGGTAAGATCAGCCAGGGGAAAGTCTTACTCATTGGATTTAGCAAGAAGTGCTTATATCGAATTGATTCATCGATTGCCTTCGACTTGTGTTATCAAACAAAATGCATATATGTAAAACTTAAATTCAACGCAATTCAAATTTTCATAATTTCAATATACATTAAACAATTGTTTGTATGGTTTGATCTAAGAAAACGATTACTAATACTTGAAAGATTTTGGAGTCCATAATTTAGCAATGAGTCAACTAATTGTACTGATAATTCATAATTCATTAACTGTTTCTTGAGATAAAGATCTCTAAGGGGCAAACGACCTTTATGGCACTTTAGCCCAAATAACAAAACTGTTTATTAATGATTAATTTATGCATGAATGAACATATATAAATTGCTATTTAAATAAATTTCATATTTTTCCCTAGGAATTCATATATTTTGCTTTTTAAACTCAATGAGCATAAAAAAAATTTCAAAAAACCAATGTGAAATTTTAGTTGTAAATCAGTTGTCAATATTTATGTAAAAATTCTGAAATTTTCAATCAATCTATAATTGTTTTATGGACGATGTTCTTTCAATTACTCACGTTTAAACAAAAACGAAAATCACATACAAAATTTCTCTTTATTTTGCTTATATTTACTACTAATTGTTAGTATAATATTTGATCCCAAATTTGTGCCAAAATGTATTCACAATTTCTTAACTTTTGTTTAATGATCTCTAAAGTAATTCAAAAGTCACACCTCTTTTCTGCTGCTCCCGATCTACATATATAGATATATATTTTTAAATTGTCTAAGATGGAATATTAAAATCACTTAACCCTAATGAACTTATCTATTTGAGCCACAGCTCAATAAGGGCAATCCAAACTTAATTTGCTCTATGATCTCTTTGCCGAGGTCAACCCTTTTCGCACCCACTCAACCACCGTTCTGCCCACACTTTTGTTTCACCCACTTTAGATTTGCCCCCGTCGGCAAACAAGTGTGATATATATATTTCAATTTCACCCAATTTACAAAATGAACACACTGCTCTATATAGATAGATATATGTATATACATATCATGAGCCGCCTTTTACTCTTGCTTCTCTATCTGTTAATGCAATCTATCAAAATGCATTAAAAACTGAAAAAGTATTACAGCTGCATTTCCTTTTGTGGGTCAAAGTGAAACAACTTAATTGTGATGTATCACTTTATCACAGAATACAAGAGAGAATGTAGAAAAGGGAGCGGTATAAAAGGGGGAAGAAGACAGAAACCACAAGAATTTAAAAAAACTTCAAAAGACAGCGACATCCACCATATGCAATAAGCAAAAGCAAAAACAAAAGAGACAGAACGAGATTTGGCTTTAAGTCAGTGACTTTACTGCGCCTCCAATGTGTCCCCTACCCTTTGGCCCAAAAAAAAAAAAAGAAAAAAATTGCACTTCTGTGTGCCATTTGGTTTTTGGAAATTCCCTTGCCACACTCGTAGGCAGCATCTGCCTAACAACCCCTGCCTCCAACTTCAATTCCGCCCCGCTTCTCACTTTCTTTTACTCCACTTTTCCACCTCCCTCCCTTTTATTTGCATTAAGCCCAGCCATTTATTTGTATATTTTATTGTGGGCGCATATTTCCCGCTAAAGTTTGCTTCTTCCCTTGTATACCCTATACTATAAGCGACTCTTGTGGGGTATCAAAGGTGCATAAGACAAAAACTCCTAAACAATTTTTTTCAAGTTTGTATAAAATTTTCAATGTATGGTCTTTCTATTTTATAAAACTTTCCATCTCGTATAAACTCATGATAATATATCAACTGCAATTCTATCCAGAGGTAGAATATATAACATCGAATATATAGAATTTATATATCAAAATTTTTAAATTTTAAAATGACAATAACACGATTATGAAAGGCTACGTTCAGATAATTAAGTTTTGGATAAAAATCAAAAGAAGTCAATGTATTCGATTTCATGACAGATATGGAATCATTATGATTCTATAGGTGGCGCCCTGAATACCATTCCTCTTCTATCTATGTCCAAAAAATGCAGCCCTTAATTTCACCTTTAATTAAGTCAATTTTATTAAAGTTCCCTTATTATATTACGTAAATTACAGAAGCATCCTTATTAGGAAACCCCGAGAAATTCGATTCATTTTCTTTAGAAAAATTGCTAATGGGTATCTATATAACGACTCCTTTCTTTACTATATGTAATTTTGATTTTTTTTGCCTCAATTTTTGGCTCGCTTTATGAATGAAATCATTTTGAGGAGTTGGGACTGAAGTGTGTGGATGGGGAAGGTAGCCAAAAGCACCGAAATAAAAGGGGGAAAACAAGAAAATGATTTTCTCTTTGTATGTGTATATATATATATATATTTTTTTTTTTGTTTCTGTTTTATTTTTCTTTTGGCTCATTTTTATTTTTACGCATTTCTTGCGTGTCGTTCTGGCATTGCCTTTGTCTTTCTCTCTCACTCTATCTGTCTGTCCATGTCTCTGTCTTATTTCGTTTAGTTTACTTTTAGTTTTGTGGGGCGGGATGAGGTGGATAATGGGTGGCAGATAGTGGGTGGTGGCGCTCTATTTTCTTCTATGCCTTTGCAGATAAGAAAAGCGTGTGCGGTGCGCGCCTAGCTCACTTGTCGTTCTTGTTTATTCAACGATGCCAGTTTTTGTTTTTGTTTTTTGGGTGGGGTTGGGCTTATAGGCTGTGGGGAGTGGATCGAAACGAGGTGGAGAGGTGGTCGGAGGCGCTGCGTGTCTGTAGACAATTCAACAAAAGTGGCAATATTTCTGAAATTACCCAGTTGCAGTTTCTGACTTTAACCCCCTAAAATTTATTTACTATTTATTTACCCATTAAGGTGGCAAAAGTGTGAAATTTATTGAACTTAAAAGAAAACCAAAAAACTGAAAGTTTATTAAGCCAAAATTCATATAGAATATTTAATACCCAGTCAAGAGTCCAATTTATTTTGCGGTCATGCCCTTGTATGATGAATTTCACTTTTGGGTTATGGGGGAATTACCCAAAAACCCATTCACTGCCAGTTTAGAATCAACCCCCATGCCACACACACATAGACACACACACACACACACCTTTACGCTCGCTAATCAAATGAAAACGATTTCCGTTTGTCATGCAACTGACTTACCCACCAAAAAAAAACGAAAAGTAATGAAAATTGGCCCCCAAACAAACAGTGGTTATGATAACCATGAACTCAAAATGAATTCTGTTAAAAGTTTTTACTAAAAACACTTCTGTTTATTTTAGCATATACAAAAGGAAGGAAATAGGAAAGAGTTTAAGATTTCATGATTAAGAAAATTAAAAAGCAAAAGTTTCAGAATTGTTCAAAGTGTCCAAAATTACTAAGGCCCTGAAGTAAACCTTGAGCCCTCTGTGGCCCCTGTAAAAGAAAGACATAAGACATATCTGACACTGCGAACGACAGATAGATATATCCCTTAAGATATATGTAAATATTAATGTTCAAGTATTTTAAATAGTATTCAAATCACAGAACATAAAGAAAGAATTTGATTCATGCAAAACTTTTTAAACCTTATATCTTTTTCTAAACTTTTATCCTTAAAGCTGTAATTTTGTATTGTAGAAATCCTGTGACTTTGTTATCCCATAACTATCTAAAAATCTTCATGCAACATACAGATATCTCTTCCTGCTATATAAAACTTTTAAATATCCATTCAAAATGTATCCAATTTTTTCTTTACCTTTTTCTCTTTGACTTGAATCACTGTGCTTTTCGATATTTAGTTCATCATGTATATTTGGTTTTTGTGTGGGTTTTCTGTTGTTGCTGTTGTTGTTGTTGTAATTGCTGTTATTATGTACATATAAGTTGTTGTTGCTGTTGCAGTTACCATGACCCCCACGCCCTTAGACACCCCTAGCCCACCCCACCGCACACCCCTTGTTTTTGCCAGCAGCTGGCTGCAGTTCTCGGTTTTAATATGATTACATACAAATAAACAATTCATTAAAACGGGAAACGGCAATTATATAGAAATTATACACAGAAAAATAAAGGGCAATGCATCAATTTTATGAAAGGAAGTTCCCAGACCTAAGCGCACTTTCAAGATTTTTGAATATTTATCAAAACAGAAAAGAAACAGAAACAACAAGTTGAAAGATTGCAAGTGGCATGCAACCAGCAAACCATCAACCACCCCCCACATAGTTATTACTATAGCTACTGTTGCTACAAGTTGCCATGTGAAACAAATGCTTGCCTTACTCACGCATTTGCTTGGCAACTTGCAACATGCAGCAGCCACAACAACAACAACAACAACAACAACATCAACTACAAACACTGATTGCAAGTCTTTCAGTTTCCTTTATATCATCTTGTTGCTGGGGCCTCGTTTAACTTTGCGGGAAGTGGCAAAAGGGGCAAAAGGGAGAAGGCAGAAGGGGAATGGGAGGAGTGAAACCATGCTGGCAGAGCTGAGATGCGCTTAACTCAATTGCATATGCAACATTTCGTTGACTGTGGCATGCAACATGTTGATGTAATATGCAAATTTTATGCATTGTTGTTTTTCTTAAGAAATTTTCTTCTTCTGCTTTGCGAGATTTTTGAGGAAGCTGCTTTAAGCCAAAACGCAAGATGGCAAATAAACTTAATAATAGGATTGAAATACCTTTTGGTATAACATAAGAAATATCCGTTAACATTACTCAGAGAGGAAAAAGAATTATCACTATATCTTAGAACCAGTAACTGCTTACACTATATATTACTTTCTGATTCAATTCGACTCGATTAGTGACTGTTGACAGTATATAAAAAATCAGTACTATTTGAAAAACTCATTTCAGGCTTTATATAGGTTATTTCACCTTTTTGGGAAATGTTCCCCCAAAAACTTCTAAAACTAACCTATATCACTTACGAAAATGATAACAAAGATCCGCCTTAAGAGCATTCAGATAAATATATATCTATAACAAGTTATAAAATTCTTTAACATTCAAAGTCCAAATTAGGTAAATATCTTGGGTTGATTCCAATTTCAAACAAAAATCAATTAATAATTAGAGAAAATGTTAAAGATTGCTAAGATCCCATTAAAAAGTTTTCATTTCTCAGACTGCATAGAAATGCCTTTCAAATCTTGCCTTGAAATCTTTGTGGCTCTTCAAGTTCAATTCAAGATGACTCACTGTGATAGTCTCATCTAATGAAACAAAACCTCTATATAAAAATAGCTCACCTACCTCAACAAGCGAATGCTTGCTCATAAATTGTTCCTTCAAATCAGGCAGCAGTTCTTTAAATTAGTCAATGACTATCAAGCAAATTGTTATAATTATAACGAAAACTTATCACGGAACATACACAAGAATGCCACCTTATCTTGAAGCAGCCGTTTTTGTTTTGTGCCTTGTTTTTTTTGTGTTTTAAACAGAAACGGCCGTCAATGAGACGCCAACCACCCGCCAGACTGTTGACATCATACCCTGTACTTACTAAAAACCAAATTACAGTTAACGCAAATAAAATTAAAATTGGTAAAGCGTTGGCGTTTGGTATGATGACATCATAAGGTGGTTGAGGAAATGCTTATATACAAACATCCATATAGTATGTACAACACATGTACAATGTACATACATATGTATATATGTATGCATGGGGATGTGTGAAACAGGGGGGGAGATCTTGGGTGCCGGGTGCCGGGCACCGGGTGTTGAGTGAGTGCTAAGTGCGTGAGCTTTATGTATGAAACTACTTAGCCACCCCAAGCCAAGAGAAATCTAATGGGGGCGAATCAGGCATACACAAACATGATTTGTGGTTAGAAAATTCTTATAAAAATAGAGAGATAAAATGTTTAAGCAAACAAAAAAGGAAACTGTTAACAATTTAATATAAGCTGCATATCAAAATAATCTTCTTTTTTTCAAAGGGTTTTCTTTAAACGAAAGGAAATGGAAAAAGTTTGTAACTTTGCATCCATCATGATTCAAATATTATCTATTTATAGATTCTCCCTATAGAGGAAGTAAATAAGAATATATTTATATTTCTTATCACTAAGAATTTGCGCAGTTATTCCAGCTCAATGAATCAGATATATCAAGTTACTATATTATAAACTTTTCGTTGAAGAGAAAACCATTTAGAATAAAGAATGAACTATCACATAACAGAAAAATTTGTCATATAGAAACTATTTGATCTCATTTATATGGGTGATTGGTTACCCCGTTGAAAGAAGTTAGTAAAAGTGATTAAGTTAGGTACAATGGGAGATCGTCAAGCGGAAAAGTATCTCCGATTCTATATTAATAGATTTGTCCGATTGAAAAAACGTGAGACAACTATCATTTCATAACATTTTCAAGACTTTTTATAAAATTAAAAAATAATTTCCTAGAATTTTACTCAGAAATATAAATTTTTATACATAAATTTAAAAAGAATACAAATATATGAATAGATTTTTCGTATTCATTATATCTTAAATTATTAAATGTTTAATAATTAATTGTGTTAAAAATTGTTCGATGGATTTTTGTAAGAAATATTCATGAGTTTTTAATGGGCAATAAATCTCGCTCAATATATTTATTCTATACCACTTGAGATAAAAAACTTTATATTTATAAAAAAACCTTACAAGAAACACATTCTACATTTAAACAAGAGTTATAAGCCTTAAATTTTATTTCGAATAAATTATAAACTTAGGTACATATATTTTAGTTCTTACAAATTGTTTTGAAATTGGCAATTACAATCAATAAAGAAAAATTCCATTTATTTCTGTTCTTTTTGTACCCTCCACCAAAAAAAAACAACAAAAAAAAACCAACAACCAAACAACAAAACATACAAACAACCAACACTTTTCTACCAAAAACAAACCGAATACTCAATACTCTTTCCACCCAATACTCTGTCCCCCTCTACCACAAACACACAAATCCGATCGCCAAACTAAAAAATAAAAACAAAAACGAAAAAAAACCCATTTAGAAAGAAACTTCGTCGGCGCCTTGGCATCAGATGTGGACACATATGAAACGCCTTTCACACGCCTCCAAAGTCAATTCCACCAGCAGTCTGACAGCCCAGAAAACCGATCTGGGTGTTGGCCATCATCATCATCCAGGAACAGCTGGACAAGCAGGAACAATAACAGCCACACCAAATGGAACATCGACAATGCCCGGCAAATGCATTCTCTTTCCGGATAAAACATCTTCGCTGAAAAGTTCCATGTATACGCAACAAGTCTACTTCAGGCCCGATATGGTAGGCTATATATGACATGATTCCACTATATAGAATTCGCTTACTTCAGTTACTTTTTGTTTTTTGGTTCTATTGTTCTCTTTGGCATGGTTTTGGTAGCTTTTAAAAAAAGGTTTCGGACTACTTAGTGAATGAACTATTTACATATAAAATGTATTTTTTTTCCTTTGCTTTTACCCCCCTAAATATTTTGTTGGTTTAGTTTGGTTATGGATACTTGTTATAAGCCAAAATATATATAGACACACACACATACAAACTTTTTATGCACCGTTTTGAAAGCTCAGCGCTGCAAATAAAATGTTATAAACATCATCATCATCATTATTATTATTATAATCATAATCGCAATCATAATCGTAAACCTTCTTCTATAGCTAAATGCCAGCAATTGACTTTGCCAAGGCAACCAACCAACCATCCATCCATCCACCCCTCGTCACAAGAGCAACTGCACCAATAAAATCCACCAAGCATAACTTGAGCATGCAAAAAAACATTGCACTTTATGTGGGGGGTTAGATATACATGTACCTACATATATATGCATTTTAGTAGAGCAAAATAATTTGTATATATAGACAGGGAATCATTTGCAGGTAGAGATTTTTGCACATTGGAATTTCGAAAACATTTCAATCAAAGTAAAATATTATGGATATTGGGGTTATATCATCATAAATAGGGACTGATTTGAGCCAGTAATAAACATTACAATGACTTTGCAGAGAGAATTTCTAAGTTAGTCACATCGTTAGTTATTGTTAGATAGTTAGTTAGTTTAATAGTTATTTTGCAGCATAGTAAGTATTTCAAATTCATTGTGTAAGCTTCATATCAGGAAAAGTTCTGAAATAAACAATTACTCATTATTAGGTTTTTCTTTACATCTTGACTTGCAATTTTTATATTCAATAAACACAGTTCGATCATATAAGTTTGGGTCAATTTCAACGATCTACATAATACATATATTTAATATGTATACACTTTCCTCTCGCAAAATATCTCTAGGATGTAGAATCTAAAATTTACCTCATTATAGTCTAAATCTAAGGCTCTACACGTTTGAAGCTGAAATTCGGAAGTTTTGATTATCGAGCTCATAAACACAAGTACACCTATTGATTGTTTTCAAAAGTGCCTAATATATTGTTCATCCGATATTGACAATATTTGAAATTATAGATTAAAGAGTTAATTTTTCAAAACTATCTAAAATACCATTGTAATGTTTTCCATTGCCACTTTTTTAGTGGTCAAAAAAAAAACCACTTTAGATTGCTCTATAATCCAAGCAGGCCATAAACTAACTAAGATAAATCAGCTCAGGGTCAGACAGAGTATATATACTTAGGCTTTAGGTACATGAGGTTGTCTTTGAGCTAGAAACATAATGAAACAAAGCTCGGTCGCTTAAGAATGTAATCGATGGGAAAATGACAAATACCGCCTAGAGTGTGACTCAAAAGAGTTTTTCAAGCTAGGTAAAGGTCGACATATGCAAATTGCAGCTAAAGAAGTTTTTTTTTTCATTTCTGCATTGTTCCAGAGATCGGCAGCTGACAAAAGAAAAACCGGCTGCCGGCCGACTGGACAAGTTTTTGTTGTGTTTTGTTTTGTTTCGAGTTTTTTTTTCTAGTTTGGTAGTTTTTGAGTTTTCAATATCAAGACACATTTTAAGCTTCATTAACATAATTGATGCGCCATTGAGGCTGGCAGCTTGGACTTGTCGAGCCATTATATTATTGTCTTCGGAGAGCAGAGCAAATCGCTGGACAGGTTTTCCGCGCCTCCACCAAAAAAGAGTCGAGCTCAGCCATGTGAACCGGTTTACAGTTGTAAAGTATCTGGCAGATACTCTTGGGTCTTGGTTTTGGTTTTAGTTTTGCAGATCTTTCGTTTGTAATTTTCAATTTCATTTTGAAATGCTTTGACGGTTGCTGTTTTCTGATTTCCCGTCTCTATTCTGTTGTCTTTTTGATTTGACAGTCCAGTGTAAATTGTATGCCAAACGAAGTAGAACATTGCGTGATAGAGTGTCTGTCTGGCTTAATGGGCAGTCAAAAAGCTGCTGCAAAAAATAAACACATAAATGATATGAGAAAAATATTATTTGATACGAAGTGTGTAGCGGAAAAAAAGAGTTTTTTTTTTGTATTTTTTGAAGCCATAAAGTGGTTAGAGAGTTGTTTTCCACGTATGAGGCTAGTAAAATGGCATAAATAATGAGTCAAGTATTAAAACAGATATGAAAAAATATAGCCAGGAAGCTTTCCCTGCCAAACTAAAATCGAATATTCAATTTTCCTTTAAAAAGATTAATGAATAGTAAATACTTTTTTAACTCTGACAACTTTAAATCTATTTTCTGGCCATTAAATCCATTCAAAAATCAGTTTTACATAATCAAAATATAAAAGATTTTTATAATATAAGTATTGTTGGGAAATATATTAACATTTGATATTGCACCGAAGGAGAAAATTGTTTAAATTCCTTATGATTTGTTATTTAAAGACCTAGCAAAACTTTAAATTCTTTTTGTGTTCAAAAAGGAAGCCAAAATATGCAGAAAATATCAAAAATAATGAAAGAAACTTTACCTTATTTTATATCTATATTTCTTTATCTACATCTTTAATCGCCAGAAACCTTTCAAGATAGAGTACCTAGAAACTTAAACTCTGATTTAATAAGGTCATTTTGGCACTATTTTTTACCCTTTCGAAACTATTTTGCAAGATTAGTCAGCAATTTGCCATAGTAAAAAGAAAGGAGTTGCGGCTTTGTTGACCTCAAAATAACAAAATACCACAAAAAACGGAAAAAAATTTCAAAATACTTAACAAAATGTAGATTATGCGAATTATTTTTCAAAAAATTTACTGTTCACTTTAAATTGCCATAATAAACATGGTTTTAGATCGGTGATAGAACACAGAAAACTAATCTTATGTCAAATTCATTCTCAAAAGACTGACAACAACAAGAGACTCAAAAATGTTAGTCAAAACTGTGGTTTTAAATGAGATAAAAACGAGATTTGTTCTTAGAGTCTATAAAATGTTAATTAAAAATCGAATTCAAACTGATGATCAAAACAGGCATGTGTTGTAAATTGTTCATGTAATTACATACTTTTTTTTTCTTCATTTTGCCTTTGGGGCAGTTTTGTCTATACACCAAAAAATAGAAGTAAAGAGAAACAAAAACAACTCCACATGGCTATTAATTATGGCATCTGTTGGCCAATCGACAGAGGAGCGGATAAGGAGTAGGAAAAGGGGGACAGCTGCTAAAAGTTAATGAAATTTGCGGTTCCAAAGCATTTTGACTTACATAAAAAGCCTAAACGATATCAATCAAATTTCCTTCGTTTTCGTTTTTTTCTTCTTTTTATGCTATTTCTTCTATAAAATTCGATTTCTGAAGCAAAACACAAGAAAAGGAAGACTTCGGGGCAAAACAGGTTCCTCCCTCAGACAGACTTAAACTGCCGCAAGGCAACGAAAAATGGCAAAAGTCACAAGTGAAGGATGGAAAAAGATAGACACACACAAAAAGAGAGAGAGAGAGAGAGACAGAGACTGACTTAAATGAGGGTAAGGGGATAAATGCAGCCGCAGCATCAGCAAAATCTATATATAAAGGCAATTTATTGTTGGGTGCAGTAAAAATAAAGAATAACCATTTAAGCTGAGCAACGTCTTTCGAATACCCTTTACAATGAATTTCAAATTCATAGCTAAACATTATAGAATCAAAGTAATTTCAACTTTCTTCTCACCTGTTTTATTACTGATTCTTGTTTGCCTTTAGGTAGTAATTTTCACTTATTGGTAGTAAATGTCTTCGCGTTTTCATCTATTTTTCCTTAATCTAAGATAGGCTTTAATCAATAGAATCTTCATAAGGAGACTTTTCTTTAAATAGGTCAAAAGTGATTGAAGAAGAAGTTTTGAACTTAATTCTGGTAGAACAAATTTCATAAATTTAATTTTAGTATTCAATATCTACATACATACGTGGACTTAAAACACGTTCCCAAAATAATATTATTCTCTATGGAAATCCACTCTGAAACGAGGAATGATAAGTGAAAATTTATTCTTCATGCCACATTCTTATTACCCCTAATATACCATTTTAACCCCTGCTTACAGGGTGGTAAGAAAAAGAGAAAACCGTAAGTAAACCACTGCGACATAAAATTCAATTGAATACCATTTTTCTTTAGCCATTTTTATTATACATATATTTTTTTGTCGGCCTTAAAATCATATTTAATATGCAATGGATTTAATATGGCCAGCGGGACTGATAAATCAAATCCAAGAGAGCGGAAGTAAAATTTTAAGATTTTAAAAAAAGGACTTTTGTCTAAACAAAAATCCCAGGCAGATGTCAGTTTGATTTTTTTGTTTTTTCAATTCCAACAGAAAACAATGGCATATTCACATCCTCTCCCAGCGTGGCTTGGCCTGTTATGGGCCATGGTATTGGCAATGGGCATTTCCACTTGTTTTTCCACCGAATATTGGAATGGCGAATTCCTTTTGTTGCCTTTTCGATATGGTTCGTTAGGGTCAGGCAAATGTTGTCGCTTTTTTCCGTTTACTCGTTTATTTTTTTGTTTTTGCTTTTGGCCTGTCGTTTTTGTTGTGTTTTAAGACAACATGTGACAGTTGGTTGGTTGGGCCAACAACTGATATTAATTTTAAATATTTTTCTACTTTTTTTCTTCGTTTTTTGCGCTTGTTGATTTTGATGACTTCAGTCAATTGTCATGCGGGATATAGGTAGCAGATTCCATTAAATTTGTGGCCGTCCATATGTTGCAAATAGTTGTAAATATTTAATTGAAATGGATACGAAAGAAAATTGTTTTTTCGTTTGTGTTTTAACAGTAGGCATGAAATTGAATTACGTGGCTAAAGCAATATATAACCAGTTTTTTTTCAATTTAAATTGAATTACTTACTTTGCTATATTAAAGTGCGTGTAGTACTTATGAAATATCCGTAGTTAACTTAATAGTACTTATAAAAGATCCGTAGTTAACTCAAATAATCGAAAATTATCATTTTTTATTAGCTCTCGCAAGGATTAGGTCTCCATTTCTGCCAATGAAAATCTTATATACTATATTCAATATATTTCTTTAGTTGGATTAAATTTCGGATTTAGAGTTCGAAGCTGAATGGATTTCGATCATCATGCTAGTCAGAGTACATATACCCATCTTTCCATTGCGAAGTTGTCAACAGTTTAAAAATAATCACAAAGTATCAAGAAGCTGATGAAGCTCATTAAAATTATCCTTTAATAGCTGATTCTGTAATGTCTCTGCTGGAGGCTAGACTTAGAGCCCTTTACTAGATAAATGAAAAGTTATCCTTAGAGAGTCTAAACTAAAGCTGCGTTAGCTTGGATAATAAAAGAAAATGTCTCTTATATCATTTAAGTTGGATTTTTTATGAACAGTTCTAAGGAAATTATCATTTATGTTATTTTTTGCCAACTTCATTTGAAATTTATATTGGTCTGCCATAGAACTACAAAGATGCCGCCAAAGTAATTTCCATTTTCCTCTTTACTTAAGGCAAAAAAATAAAATAAAAATAAGCAAACAGTTCACCCACTTTCATTTATTGGTCTTCTAATTGGAGGTCTGACCTTAATCACTTAAAAGCCTACTCTCCCAATGTGGTGCAACTCCCACACAGCCCCCTTCCGCCCCGGCCGCCAACCGAACGACCCAGCATGGCGCTAATGAAAACTTTTGTTCAATTTTTTCCAGTGACGCAATTAACACATGAAATTTAAGGCATAAATTAAAAAAAATTACATCAACAGCTGAGAAACCAAAAACAAATAAAGCCAAGCAACATTGTCTAACCCAGATAAGATAAAGATCGGCTGATAAACTTATTCATGTTGATTCGATTCCATTTGGTTTTCTTCTAATGCCAAAGTCAACGAGCAACTGGCAAGTGGAAACTTTAATTTATGGACACGAAAATGAAACCAAAAATTTAAGCAAATTAAAGTGTTTTTAGTTGTTTTTTGTTTTTGTTTTTCTTCTTGTTGTCCACGCGCTGGTTTAACCAAAAAATTGTTTAACCATTTTTGGTTGTTGGCCAAATTTGGCTAAAAATGACTTGAAAAATATTTCAAGTTTCGTTTTTGGTTTGTAGGTTGTTCATTTTTTTTTTTTTGGTTTTGGTTTTGGAGGTGACATTTTACATGTTGCGGCTGTCAATGAAAATTATTTAGAGATTAATGGATGTTATATTAGACCTTGCATAGATTTTTTAGGTGGGTAGATGGAAATAGAAGAAGGTGCGCTACTTCCATCTTCCGCTTTTAAAGAGACAGATATTTTCTTCTATATTATTTATGGTTTCAAACTTCAAAAATGAAGAGACAACAACAGAAGGTAGCAAAAGGCAGACAATGCCTTTGCTTTGTATGGATTTATATTTCACTCAGGGTCAATGTGTTGCATGTTATCTTACACCATGCAACCAGACATTGCCACAATTCAAACAGCAGCATAGCAGACAGCTGCCAGACACAGAAACATGGTAAATATTGAAAATAGTAATGTTGGAAAGTCTTTGACTATTGAGAACTTGCGGATTGGAGTATCCAAAATGATATAACTTAAGATTATTGTAAAAAAAAATCTATCATAAGTAAAATACTTAGGCCATTTCTAAAATGGAATTTAAATGGACCAACTTACTCTGAACTCGATATTAATTATAATAAAATACGTATTCAGATTGATAAACCATTAAAGCAGCGGTCAATGGCTACTTTTTAGATATCGAAAGAATCGCAAGAGTAAAATATATAATATATCTATAAAAATAAAATATCCATGGTACAAACAAAATCAAAGTGCAATGTTCATTTCAATATAATTCATAAAAAAAAGACATTAAAAAGATATGATAAAATATTTAATATCTTTAATATTAAATACAAAGCAAATAAATCTCTTTCCTTTCCCTCAAGCGTCTTAAGAAATATCTGAATAAAGTGCATTGCTTTTGTATTATTTTCAAAGTGTATTAACTTTAAAGTTTTACTTTCTATATAAAATGTCTGTAGAGTTTTTTCTCAACAAAGTAAGGTAACTTGCCATCAAAATCTTATCAAAGCTATATCGAAAGAAATGAAAGTTAGTCTTTGACTAAGAATAAGCTTTAAAGAAAACCTTTTCTAATTGATGCAAGATCACAAGTAACTTATATCCTCTATTCGTTGAAAGGACATTTTTTTATTTATTTATGATTAATATGTTCTGTTATATAGATTCCATTTTGTAATAAAATTCTCCTTTCAGCACTATTTTATCGCTCTGGGCTTAATGCAGCGGAAGTGTCTGTGTTGGGTAATTAAGGCCTCTCATTTTGCTCTCTGACGCGCAAAGAGTTCGCTGGCCTCTATATCTATCTATCTACATTGTATATATATATTGTATTTAACAGAAACAACATTTTGTTCGCACTTAATTAAATGTCCAATACGTTCACATATATACTATACACACACACACACATTCACATATATCACACATATGGATGAATGAATGACGCGGGTGCCACTTGGTGATCTTAGGCCTTGTAGACTAATTTACTATACTTAGTTCCGATACTCATTTCGACTCATTTCCTTATAAATAATGCATACATACATATTCCTTTCTCTTTCCAGGTAAGTTAACAACACTTGAAATACAAATAAAACAAAAAAGTGGAAAGAACTGCATTCTTCAATGTCTTGAGTGACGTTAGTAAGTTTTGATTACCTTATCATCGATGAACAGTGAGTAAGTAAGCAAGTATCTAAACATTTTCGGTAAAGGAAGCTCTTGAAGCTATCAATGGGAATGCATTATTGGTCTCCTTCTACATGAATTCATGTTAGTCGGTGATCGCGTGAATGTTGTTTCTTCTTCCAGGTTTTGATTAATTGTCTGGGGTGGGGCGCATGTGAGATAAGTATGCAGGAAGTCATTTTTGGTTTTGATACGAGTATTTCATTGGTGTGGCTAACATGCACCGGTCCAACAAAGCTCAGACCTTAAAAAGGTAATAACGAGAAGAGGAAATGATTAAAGAGTAAATGATACGTTGTTTGGTGAAAAATGATTCTCTTAATGGAGTGTTCGATACCATACATTAAAGAATCCGATTCAGCTAGCTTAATATAATGTAAACAAACAAGTTTCAATTGCATAAAAGTATGAAGTTCCCAAAAATATATAAAAAAATTTTCAGTCACATGAAGAAGATGTCTTGCTTTGAGCATCAACTAGTTTGATATGAAAATAGTTTGCTTATATAGCAAAATTTTGAGAAGAGAAACGAGAATAATTCACTTTTGAATACAAAATGTAAACATCATTCGGAAAATTGGATCGGAAATGAAAAATTGTCATCTCTTAGTTTCGCGAATCGTAAGAATGTTAAACTAAAAAGTAAATATCTTTTATATTGCTTTGCTTATAACAAATTTATTATATTTTGTGAATGGTTACACTTTATATCATTTAAAACCAAATCCTAGTCTCAGTTTCAATCAAATACTAATGTAATCAGTTTCTAATAGTTTCCATTTTCTTGATTTCAAACACTCAAATAATTTGTGAGAATTTGTGAATCTAAGATAACTTTATTAACTAAATTCTATATTTGTTCCTAACCAGTAATCTATATTGTCTACTGCTCTGAACCATTTGGATTTAAAATGACAACCTAATCAACCTACAGTCTGGCATTTTTCATAACAATATCATTCGTTTTTCTGTCTTTTTCACATTTCAACGTCATTAACCAAACTGTCAACACTTTTTTCTCTCAGCATATCTCAACCCAATTGAACGACCAATTGTTGACTTTCGTTTTTTTTTTTGTTTGGGGCACTAAAAGTGTCATTCTTCATTTAAAAAAAAAAAAAAGTTAAGCTAATTTCTACGGCTTCTTCGTTTATTTATAGATACATATACATACATATATTTTGGGGTTTTTTGCGAAATCATTGGAAAAGTTTGAAAATAAAAATTTATTTAAAAATATTTCACTAAACTGACATTTGACATTAAGAGTTAAGTGCTTTTTGCCGCCGAAACTTGATGTAATCTCTCAAAAGTTTTGTCATTGAGAAGTGACAATTTGTAGAGATTTTCCAACTAATTTAGTAGAGTGAAACGAGATGAGAACTAGATGTGAAAAAGGCCAAGTTAAAGTAGCCTCGAGTGCAATTTTAGCCTATTGTTCTTTTTGGCCCATTAAAAGGTCTTCCGCCTTGTGACGTCTCCTTCACATTGCCTGCTCCATTTTTGCCTGGTTTTATTTTTTTTTGTTAGTCAACAAGCCGCACTAATGAGCGTCATGGCATGCATAATGCATAGGGAATGGAAATGTCCTCATGCCCATGCCCCAACCACACATCCATCCATCCAACCATCCACCCACCCACACAAGGGAAACATAATCGCTGCTGTCAAGTGCAGCGAGTCGCATGTGTAAAAGATACAAAGATACTTCCTTGTCCGAGTTACTAGGGGCCACAGTCGAGTGCGCACATGAAACTAATGACAATATCAAATTACAGACAGACTGAGAGAACGAACAGCAACATCAACAGCAACAGCAACATACAACAATTTGCATGACACACTTAAGCCAGACCCAGGGAGTGGTCGTGGACTTGGTCGTCGTTGTCGTTGGTTGTCTTAAATCCTGAGCTGTCCACAAGTTTGGCTTTTAAAGTTGGCAGTTTGTCAATGACTTGTTAGCCAAGTAAGGAAATTTTCACTGAAAAATTTCTAAAGCAAAACAGAAAAGAGACTACAGAAAAGATAGATACAAACAACAAAAAAAAACAACACAGAAAATGAAAGTAATTTGCAAAAAGAAAAAAAATAAATAAATAAGAAATAGAAAGAAAACCATCAACCACGAAGCGTCTTCTTCAATCAAACGCACACAGACACACAAGATCGTGTGTGGCTGGTAAATAAAGTCAATGAATACAAGATATGGCGCGTATAGTATGTAGTGTATACTCAGATACACGTGTGAAAGTCGTAGCAGGTCGCTATGGATCGGATTCACCGGCTTTTGGCGCGTCATTTCGACGCATCAACGAAAGTGTGTCCAAAGCGTCTGGCTCCCAGCTACTTAGTCTGCATCATGAGTGGAGACCAAGTCTAAGACGCGACAACCACTAATGAAATTAACTTGAATGAAAAAAAAACTCTGTTTTTGGTTCATTTAGTTCAGTTCAGTTCAGTTGGTTAACTTAAGAGCTTAAGTCTTGAGAGCTTGGAAAATTGGGGACATCTGGTTTGGTTTGGGTGTTTAATTAAAATGAAAAAAAAAGAGACAAGTACATATATATAAATAGAGTCTAATGAGATATGGATAACAAGAGTCAAAGAAAATACAGAAATATGAAAGTGTCATACGAACTGGTTTTTATTTGAATCTTATCCGAAACTTAAATATTTAAGTGCTTCAGCAATTAGTCTATCTCATTGAAAATGAATAAAAATAAGCCAAACCGCACACAATTTTTGGAATTTTTAAAGAAATTTTTAAACTTTCTTAAAGGTCATAGAACCAATTTTAATATCAAGTATAGGCTAGTAACCAGTTCAAAGATTAAATATTTAACTAAAATTTGCTAAGCGGATATTGATTGGAACAATCCAGTTTGCAAATACATTCATATTTGAATAAATGCAAAACAATATTTTGCCTAACAACTTAAAAACACAAAGTTTAGCTAATATTTTGTGCACCGATTTATGATTAACACGAATATAAAAACCTTTGAAGAGAATTCTTAGAGAATTGTTTGAAATTATATTATTTTATATGTGAAGACCTTTGAATTGTTTTCAATCGAGAGTTGTTTTAAATTATATAGCTGCGAGTTTAAGTAAACTTAGTTAAAGCTAAAAAATAAACTTTTGAGAAGTTTTGTAGTACTTTTAAAATTTGTTGATGGTGTCCCAGTAGCTTAATTGTAGTAAAAATATTATTATTATTATTATGAGTATAGGATATAGTTGTAAACTTTTAACTAAACTTACATATATTTTACAAACTCTAGCAATTATGGCCTTCGGCTTATATCTAATCAGTTCTGAAATCTTAAAAAAACCTTTTGCTTTTATATTGTTAATATCTGTGTTACATAAAATGCAAAACTTATCCATTTTCTGTTTTAAAGGCAAGAACCTGAAACTTAACTCATTTATTTTATGAGCATATCATGGAATGACTCATCTCAATATTAGTTTTCACTTCTGTGAAATGTCGATTGTTCAAATGAGCTTTCTGGAAAAGAATTGTTTGTTGGGAATTATGTATGTTATTAGGGAAATGAATTGACTTTACTCGACTTGATTTATCCAAATCACGGAAAATGACTGAAGAACTTATCTAAGGCAAAATACGATTTGTGTAAATTAACATTTCAGTGAAAAAATGTTAAAACTTCGCAATGACAATACGATTATGTGTACCGAATTTATTGATTGGCATTTAAAGCCCCATTTATTCATATTATTTGTGCACGAATACAAAAGAAAAATATATCGTTAATTAGTTATACATTTCATGTTTTCTTTTTTTTTAAATTTGGACTTTACTATCCGATGAAATTTTAGGGTATGAACGATAATCTTTCTTTTAATCGATACTTTCGTTATCGATGTTAGACAAAGTTACTCACCTCCAAAAAAAAGTAGCATTTTCGTCTCCAACAGGGCATAGCAGGCTCTGCTTTTTACGGGTATAAAAGCAGGCCCACTCGACGATTTTCTCATTCATTTGTTGAGCTCTCTCAAGGCAACAACTGTTTCCTTTTTTTTTTTTTGATTTTAAAACGCTTTAAAACGTTTCCAAACGAAAGCGGCGAGACCCACTTTAAATACTTTAATGGGTTATATTTTCCTTTATATTATAATTCAAACTTAAAGTGATGAAAACTCAATAGGCAAGCTCGGTCGTGATGAATTGTTTCCATACTTCAATATTTTCCTTAATACTAACATCCAAAATTAAAGTATGAACTCGATATGCAAAGTCCATCAGGACACATAATTAAATTTCTTGATATATTCCTTAATACCAAAATCCAAAATTAAAGTATTAACTCAATAGGCTTCCATGCATAAGTTCCATGCTTTTGTTCTTAACCCCATTAACTGACGCATTATAAATGTCGTTCTTGTTCATACAGGTTAAACTTTTTTTCAACATTTCGAGGTTACTTTTTTTTGAACACACAATTTAAATAAACTCATAAATATTTTTTTTTAGAAAAAACTTCGAATTTTGCACTAGTATTCGAGACACAGGAATAATCCTTTAAATTTATTTCTTTTTGATACTAAAATGTATTTTAAATTTATAAATGTATAAATTTATTTCTGGATCTAAATCATATTCTGATGATTTGAATATGTTCCTTTTCTTAGTTCAAGCGGTACTCGGGGATCGGGTATCATGATTACTTCCATACCAAACAAACTGCTTATTTTTTTATCAAACATTCAGAGAAAAACAAAAAATTTGTACATTACATTTTTTCTCTTTTTATTTTAACATCGTTTTTTGTTATTATCGTGATGAATTGTTTCCATACTTGAATATTTTCCTTAATACTAACATCCAAAATTAAAGTATGAACTCGATATGCAAAGTCCATCAGGACACATAATTAAATTTCTTGATATATTCCTTAATACCAAAATCCAAAATTAAAGTATTAACTCAATAGGCTTCCATGCATAAGTTCCATGCTTTTGTTCTTAACCCCATTAACTGACGCATTATAAATGTCGTTCTTGTTCATACAGGTTAAACTTTTTTTCAACATTTCGAAGTTACTTTTTTTTGAACACACAATTTAAATAAACTCATAAATATTTTTTTTTAGAAAAAACTTCGAATTTTGCACTAGTATTCGAGACACAGGAATAATCCTTTAAATTTATTTCTTTTTGATACTAAAATGTATTTTAAATTTATAAATGTATAAATTTATTTCTGGATCTAAATCATATTCTGATGATTTGAATATGTTCCTTTTCTTAGTTCAAGCGGTACTCGGGGATCGGGTATCATGATTACTTCCATACCAAACAAACTGCTTATTTTTTTATCAAACATTCAGAGAAAAACAAAAAATTTGTACATTACATTTTTTCTCTTTTTATTTTAACATCGTTTTTTGTTATTGACTAGTCAACAGGCAACTGTCTAAAAAAAATGATTTTGTTTGATTTTTATAATCAATTTTATGATTCTTTTTTGTTAACTCATTTTTTATTTGCATACTAGCTGAACCGGCATCACGAAGATCTTTCAACGTTCTGTCCAGTGCCTCCAGTAACCTCTTATTGCCATTGTGCCATTGTGCATTCATCCCAAACAATCAATTTGCATACCTGTAGGATCTGGGCCATTGCGCTATTTTTGGCGAATAAAGCCTGAAGTTTTACTATTATTTTCGATAAATCTCACATTTACATTTGGATGTCCTTTTTCTGAATGTTGGTCAAGAAGTGCTTAGAATCATTTCCAATCCCAGAAACTCAAGAGCGTAAAGACCAGATCCAATTGTGGCAATTTTACTTTGCCTTCAGCACAACATAATTCAGTAGATTCACCAGTGTACTTTAACGCCTTACAATATTCACAAATTGTTTTCATTTCCCCTGACCTAAGTCAGGTCGTCTTCTCCTCGGCATCGCAAATTGTAATTGATCAAAGTGAAAAAATTTCCCACTCATTTAGCAGTAGTGTCACTATCACAAAAACGAGCACATTACTTGGAATGTCACTATCACAAAGGATCACCAAAGTAAAGAAAGTTCTCGAGCACATAGCCGCAAAGATAGATATAATATCGTAATAATACTTTTTTCCGTGCTCTGAAATACGACAGGATGGATTGACATATTAGTTGGTTGTCAAATCTAATGTCAAACATTATGATTGCGTTCAGAAATTTAACTTAATATTTATAATTTAAGTTGTGACAAAACTTAAGATTTAACAACTGACAGATTAACAACTGAAGTTAGCTAAAATTGAGTTTCTCGAAGCCGACACTATTTATGTACTATGTATTTTGAGACTATGCAATTTTGTCGCGTTCGTGATTCACTTTCACTTTTGTTGAGTTTCAGAACGCGATATTAGATCCTCCAACGCGTACGCGAATTTGAACTTTATGCAGGGGTAAAAAATTACAAATTGACTCTCCATTTTATTTAGAAAGAAATTTGTATGGGAAAAAGAAAAATGCTGCTTTGTATAGAAAAATGCTGTTTTGAGGATTTTCCCGGCAATTATTCGAATTTTCTTCACCCTTTAAACCTTCCCTAGACCTAACTAACTAATTGTAATAGTATAAAAATATCTGTCCTAAATGGAATGTACATACAATATTTGTGGAATTAGTTTCTGCGATTATAAATTTTTGTTATTATCATTATTAGTTGACAACTCCCACAACAAAAAAGAAACAAAAAATCTCTTAAGCAATTAACATCCACGCCCCTCAAACTATGACTAATTAATGTCTGTCTGTCTCTCTCTCTCTCTCTCTGTATTTGAGCAATTAGATGCAACAAACAGATATCAAAAAAAATGTTCTCCACTTAAGCGAAAGTGTCTTTTTTTTACATTTTTGCCAATAAATTTCTATAAAGCTTCAGATCTCAACACGCGCCATCTACATATTTGCTTACTCATGCCAGACAGATATACACAGCGCCAGAGAGAGAGAGAGAATGAGAGAGAGTAAGACAGATGATGTGAGTCACTTTGAGACATATAATAATATATTAACAAATGTTTTCCAATTATTGACGCAAGTTCATTCAAGAAATTTGCTTAGTATTAATATTTTTTGTTATTTTTGAAATTTAACGTAAATTTTGTATATAGAAACGTATTTTTAAACTTATGAACGTGATTTGTATGTAAATTTTTTTGCCGGAATTACCACAACAGAACTTGTATCTGATGGATGTAAATTATTACGCCAGCAATGCTGTATGACATTGGTAAGCATTTTTCATGCTTAAACATAAAAATTAAAATGCCTGTGGTTTGTGTTTTTATGTTTATACTCTTACCAAGTGGTCACATTTGCTATCAAAAGAAGTAAGCGAAGCAATAAACAGTCAGCAATAGTTTCCAAACAAATTAAAATCAGAAGAGTATAAATTCTATACCTTTGGTAAATAAGTATTTGTAGGTTTTTACCTTTGGCTTGTGTAAGTGTATTTTATACTTCGTTATGTTAAACATACCCTGATTGTTTCTCCGATATCCCCTCCTATATGCCACAATATCTGTGAGTGCATAAATTTCATTAATGTGGCCAATCGTTAAATGTGGTCAACTAGAGAGGAGAGAGAAAGAAGATGATGAAGATATATATTTTTGTATATTCGGATACATGAATCTGTTGTCATTGTTTGGTTTGGTTTAACGGTTCTCTGACGTTTGCTTTGGCATAACAATCGAAGCGTTTGAGTTATGCAATGTTTACAATGTGGCTTATTGAATTTTATGATAATTAGTTAGTGGAATGGTTAGAAAACTCCATAAAGATGTTGAAAATGGCTTTATAAGCATCATAGAAAATTATAGACAACTAAGTAGACCAACTACTAGAATTTGTTCTTCTTTTTTATAGCTTTACTCTAATTTTATAATTAGTTAGTTCTCCTTCACCCTTTTGACCCTCTTCACGGTCTAATCTAATTAACACACAAAAAGAAAGAAACAAAAAAGAAGTAAGAAAAAAACCTCGAGTATTAAACTCAACTTTATGTTGCTGTTGTTGTTGTCTTTCTTATTTTGTTGTTAATTTTGGTTGGGTTTGTCTTTTAAAGTTGGCAACCATTTCACTTGCGAAAGTTTGACGGTCACAATTAAAGTGAAAAAGTTTAAAGTTTCGAGGGCCATTTCGTAATGTTCAGCAAAGAAGCTCTGACATAAACATTAACACATTTCAAAATGAACTTTACGGAAAAAGACAAAATGAGTTGAAACAAAAAAACCAAAAAAAAAAATCAGTTGCCAAATTATGAAAACAACAACAATACCAAGAGCAACCGAAATGAAAACAAAACTTGGGAAAGTTTTCGTTGAGATACTCGTATCTGAAAATGTGTCAGCGGCAAAAACAAAATTAATGAATGAAATAAAGAAACAATGCTCAACTTTAACTTGATATCAAAGGCAAGAAAAAAGTCAAAAAAGAAATAATTGTAAGAAAAGAAAAGGAGTAGAGATGTACTTTTAACTCCCTACTCGACATGAAAAGATCTTATGCAATTGTCAGTTGCGGCCTTATGAATTTTAAACTTGACGTGCTGTTTGCCTGTTTGTTTTATATCTTGAAGATACTTTTTTTGTTGTTTTCTTGAAGTAGTTTGTTGTTGAAAATTTCACCCAAGTGCAGGGGAACTCATAAGCGTAAATTCAATTAACTTAATTGGTGGAACCCAAAAAAATACAAAATAATAAGCTATTGGCTAACCGAATTCGTTGTACTCTTAAGTATTTTCAATTTAATCACTTACAGTTAGTCTAAAAGTTTAACTTACCTCAAATGTATCAAAGTTCTTTTATTTGTTACTATCTTACTCACACGTTTGGCATTTGCTATAGATTTTTTGTATATCATATTGGGTTTTGTCGATTTATATATGTTATCATAGGAGGATCTAGTGGGTGGGACATGAGTATAGTTTACTCCTAAAAGTATGCAAACGGCAGGACATGCATTCGCCTTTTGACATACATAAAGAGGTTTGGATTATTCTGCGAATAAAAAACTTCTATAAGCAAACATTGCTTGTAGATAATTTTTCAATTAGTGTATAAAGGTGTATAATTTGTTATAAATAATGATTATTTTTCCAGCCCATTGCATACTTTAAGGGTCAAAGTTCCTTAATTTTTCAGTTCTAGATTCGCCTATATTTGGGTAAATTGGGCAAATTCAAACAAATGCATTGCGTGCATTAACAAAAAATCTTAAAAATTAAATGTCCCTGCAATAGCTTAAATTTTATTACACTAAAAATTGGAACTACGAATTAACCACAAACATTTTAAATTTTTTTTAGTAGAAACACTCTCTGTTGGCTTAGAATCAGTTTCAGATTTTTATATGATGAAATTTTAAGGTTGATTTCAAGACAAGAAATTTATTTTTCAAAATATTTATACTTATTACATATAATATGTATTAAGATTAAGATTTCAGTGATATTTAAAACTTTGAAACTGCCTATAACAAAGAGATTGTATCGAAATTCGAATATGATAATGTTGTCTAAGCTTGATTTACTTTATGTAGTAAATTGACTAAATGAACGCATGTAATCAATGCCTAGGGGATTGGTATTTTGAGTTAACTTGTTTGATTACTCACCAACAAAGTCATAAAACTCAAAGTTATATAGTATAAATATATATGTAGCAGACAGGAAACGAAGTATTTTTCAGAATGTTATGACTCTAAACAAAAAAAATATTTTCATTTCATGGTCAATTTCACTGATTAAAAACTAAACCGATAAACAAAAATAAAACTATTTTTAGCTAGGCTTAATTTACCAAGCGGATTAGAAATATACACACTTACATATGTATGTACATATAGAAATTGGTTAGAAATTTTTAAATAAATATCATTTTCTTGACAATAAATTTTCCAAGTGAATAACATTTAATGACCATTTAGTTGGTGAATTTTTGTGCTGACTAATATAAAAGCTTTTGTCGACAAAAGTTTTCCACTTGTTTAGTTTTCACACAAAAGTGTCAAATTTCTTTTTCTTTGGACTCTTGACATTGACACACACACACACAAACACATACACACACAACTTTTACCCAACCTCAATTACAATCAATCACATATGTTGGTCAAACGAGCAAATAGAAGCATGTCTTATGTTTTCCCCCAAAAAGACATGCCTGTGGCAAAAAATTACAATAACCCACACTTACACACACACAGACACATACATAAGAAGAAGACAACAAAAGTTTTCCCCTTAAGTAATGTTTAGTGCAGAAAATTTCATTTATCATACAGAAACCTCAACCCCAACCAAACTCTCTGATAAAAATGACAAAAGACTTGCCTCGTCCATTGTTAATGATGATGATCACGACTGTGTCATCGTGTGCCGTTGGCTAAATCTTTGGCCTATACACATTTATATATATACAAGTTGTTGTAGCACATGTTCCTGCACTTTTCCGAGACATGATTTCACTCTCTAGGCGTTGGTCAGGATGGCGGTTATTTTTTTTTGTGCCAAGTTGTTTTTGCCAGTTTTGAGTTGACTGGCGCATTTTCTTGACCAGTTTTCTTACTTTTCATTTTCATTTTTGCGGAAAACGAAAAGATATTAATTATTAATTTCTTGGCCATATCAGGTCGTCTTAATTGTGAACAAGTTTTTTTCTTATTATAAAAATTGCCGGAAATATAAAAACCATTCAACAAGTATCAAAGAAAAGCAATCATAAAAGTTTTTAGGTTCCAGCTCACCTGTCGTTTGTTTTAGAAAATATTTAAATTTAATATATTCTTTAACAGTTGTTACACATTTATCATCTTCAATCTTTTACTACTTTGACCCACTTCAAGCAGCAACTAAAACAAGAATAAAAAAAAGAAACAAATGCACAAAAATCAATGAAGCTTATAAAGTATTTACCGCCCATTAACACATCATAAAAACAAGACATGTACCCACATTTCGTTGTTTTTTTCCCACACACATACTTAAGAGTCCTTCAAGTACCTATGCTAATAAGCAATGCTTTGTGCTGGCGAAATATGAGACATACACTTATGACATATGTGACAGTTGCACACACACATGTACGACTTCTGTTTGGCATGAGAGAAGCCCTGGAATGGAAATAGCCAGGGTCAGGGAAACACACAAGAATTGAAAACAAAACAATCATCATCATCTGGTTTCTTAAGGTACTGCAAAAAGAGGTGTGAGATCTTGAAGAATAGATAAACATTGTTCATAATTATTAAACAATTCATCCCCTTTTTTCTGAGATCGTAAATAATTGGCAACAGAGCATATGGAAAAATGAAAGGTAAAGATATATGATACCTTTACAGTCTCTCCTTACGTTTGGTTTAATGTGTCCCTAAATCCTTTTAACAATTCATCTTGGGTGTATCTAAAAAGACTTCAGAAATCTATAGATCTATTTACATAAATTCATATGTATCTTTGCGACATTCAAAACTTATTTTTTTTCTTCACAAAGTCTACAAATTGTCTGTGTATGAGTTATTAACTACCTCTCTTATATTGTTACTAAAAATAAAATTTCAATGCAATGGAATTTCTCTAAAACGCATTCCTGTTTACTTTTTTATAGAACTAAATCTTATAAAGCAATCAATTTCTGTTCAGGTGGTCTCTTTTCATAGAATTTCGTTTATTGCTGCAGCTTCAATTTATTTCATTGCCCATAATTACTTAGAAAAATGTGTGCAAAAAAACATCACAATCTAAAGAAAGTGAACTAGAAATATCTGGTAGGGAATTATTTTTTGTTAAAACTGATTTGGGGCTTCAGGTTTTTTAGTTCGTTCCATGGATCTTGTAATAATTTAAAAGGGAACCAATCGATTTTGATCAGAATCCGCACAAACAGAGGCTTAATAGGTAGTACAATGAAAAGGTTCTAAATATAATTAATCCGTTCTTATAATTCAATCAAATTTGGACATCTTAAACATAAAAATCATGAATATTTTCTATTCTAGAACACATAAGATGATATTTCAAATATTAATTTAATGTTTAATGTGTGATCAGTAGAAAAATAGAAAGTTTTAAATCAATTAAGTCTTCAACTATGTTAAAATCCATCAAGATGGGCTATATATTAATGACATTTTTGTCATATAAAAAAAAAAGGTTTTTTTCTGACCCCCAAATAAAGAGTGGTTGCAAAAAAAAAGCAGATGTTGTCTCGGCCCTTTGGTCTTAAAGAATCTTGGGTAACTGTGTTGCCTGTTAAAAGTATTTATGTTATTACCTGATTTTACCCTTTTTTCTTAGGAACCCGCCTTTACATACATATTTACTTCTTTGATTATTAAATGAAGCCTTTAAAAATCAAGCTCCCTTTTGAAAATTGTTTTAATGGGTCAGTACAATGAACTTGCTTAATAACAACATGAAGTTGTTCCCTCCACTTGCCGCTAGTTCAAAGTTTGTAAAATCAATACTTTGGCTTGGTAGGACGTTGTATAGCTTGAAAGTTTGTTAGGGCAAAGCGAAAAATTTAATTATTTACAAACATTTTCAAGCATTTGGACCCCGTCGACCGATCCGAACCTGGTCGCTGGTTGTTAGCAAAAAATCACTTCGCCTACCTGTGTGAGCAAATGAAGGGAAATTTTCTTAAGAACTGCAGCAGGTGCTCGGCGTCATTAAGAAACTGAACAGGGACCAGAGCAGAGCCTCCTGGCGCCCAGGTATCTGTCATTTGGTATGTATCTCAGTATCAGTATAGGATACACGTAAATAGCTGTAGGTGTGGCTGTATGTGTGTGTATGAGTGTATTTTTCGTCAGACAGTTTGTCTTTCTTTTCAATCTCTTACCCATTTTGGCATGCATTACCCTTAATGAACTCTGAGTTCTACCTGCATAAAATGTGTTTTTATTTTTACGCGCCAACCTGTCACGGCCATTAAAGAGTCGGAAGAGTGAGGTAAATGAGAACCGGGCGCTATTATAAATAATTGCACAAGAAAAATAGGTAAAAATACGAGGCAAAAGTTTCTTTGCTACAAATACAACTACAACTAACGTTGACAACGGCAAACAACAAGAAAACAAGAACAATGGCAAGGCATTCATTCACCTGGCACAGTTCTCACAATTCTCACCGCAATGGATGAAAGAAATCTTGTGGGCAGACGCCGAACTAAACAAACTTGCGTTTCCATGTACGAGTTGTGAAAGAAAGAGGTGTAAACTTTGCTATATGTATATGAACAAGATCTGATAAAATGTGTCTAACAGTCAAAATTTAAAAATCTGTCTCGCATTAGAAAGCGAAATTGATCAAAGTAAGGACAAGTGAAAACAACAAGTGGGAAAATTTGCTCTAAAGCGAATTTAAATGCGGTATGCAAACTTTTTCACGGGAACCTTTTTTAAAACAAGAGAAGTGAAAATCAGCGGCAGAAAAACTAATCACATCTTTCAGTTGAAGTTTATTTAGTCATATTGAAAGTTTAAAGTAGTTCCTACACCTTTTTACAGTATTTGTCACTATTTATATTTAAATCTAGTTAAAGGTAATGTATTTTTGGGTTATAATGGAAAAAATACTTCCGAATCAACAAAGAACTACACAAAAAAATCTGTTTTTATATAGATTATTATAAATCATCTAATTTAGATATCACAGAATTATAAAAAGATCTTTTTTAAAGTATCTTAGTAAGAACCAACTGCAGAACACATTAAACCTAAAATTATTTTATTATGAATTTCGCAGTTAAGGGACATTTGTTTGACTTGAAATAATAGAAAATAAAACAAAATTTAAAAATTTTACAGATCTATCGTGTACTCTCCAGACAAATCTTCTTTAAACAGGTGCTATAGACATTTAAAAAACATTTGTTTAATTTAAGAAACATTTCAATTTGCGGCAAAAATTTGATAGATGATAAAACAAAAAAATTTCAATCAATAATCGAAATATTTAATTTTATTCATACTCATGGCAAATCTCCAAGTCAGTTCTTAAGAACGATCATATTGCAAATCGATTTTTTCCATTTAATGGGATTTTGAAGTGGGTAATAGATCTTTCATTGAAAAATTCCCATTGAAAAAGTGTTTATGCTTCAATACAGCACAACTTTAAGCACGCCACCCCTCACAGTTCAGTCAAGAAATACCTCAATTTATCTCTCCAATTCGACGCAGTGATCCCCCCAACCAGCACTTTGGCTAATCATAACAAACCATAAAGTGAGTGAAAGGTAGAAAGGAAGAAAAAATGAAATGATTGACAGCAAATTTAATTGAAGCAGAAGAGAGCCGAGACCTGACCAAACCATCAGACCAGCGTAGACCAGTCCAGACCATACCACTCCAGTCAAAACCAAATGGGAGATTGTCATCGAACACCACATAGTGGAGGACGACGATGAACAATGACAGAGTTGAGGCTTAAATTGAAGTTGCATGTTCAAAGTTAACTGACAGTTAACAGCACACCTGAAGCAACTGCATTGCAACTGAATAGACCAAGAGTCAAGAGTTAGTGGGGACACATATGAAGATGGCCAGATTGATGACCCCCATGAACTTTGGCCAGCAACTTTCCCAACCTGTGTCTGTTGTTCGCACTTGTCAATGTGCCAGCCAATTTAGATTGAAGAGCATCTCGCTAGTTATTTGTCATGCTCAGCCAAGCCTCATTGATATTTTTAGCAATATTATGACAACAACTGAACATTCAAATTGTTAATGGAATTCACACCTTTATTTGCTTAAGATACAGATGCCTCGCATTCGGAATCACAGCACTCACTTCCTTTATACAATTCTAATTTACATAAACAATTAAAGCCCAACCAAGTGTAACGAGAAAACGAGCAAAATCAACAATATATATTTTCACTTAATTCGTTTCAAAAAGTTTAAAAAAAATTTGAATAAAAATAATTATATATAACCGCATTATTACTCATACGCAGTGGTGAACGCCTGACCTTACGCTCTTTGCATCGCCCACACACTCTGAGAACTGTGAATGTGTCTGTTTCGGTGTGTGTGTGTGTGTGAGTGTATCCCATACTTAACCACAATCTAGTGACAAATAAGTCGTTGGCACACTTGTCTCGGCTTGTGGTTGAACTCGAGTTGTTTGTGTGAATGTATGCCCGATTGTTGTTTTTATAGAACTTGTTTATTTTGTTTTTTATGCCACATTTGTTAAACATTTTTTTGCACATTTTTTTTAAGATTATTATTTTGCAAAATGTTAACAGACTTTAAACCGATTATTGAAAGTGAATTCAAGTGAAATAATGTCAAATTTTGTTGATTTGGCAAGGTTAAGTCTAATATTATTATGAATATTTCAAATTATTTTTAAAGAAAGTTCCGAAAACTTGATAGTTAAAAGTAAATTTGAAAAAAAAGTGCAGAAATCGTAATAGTTTAAATGGAAAACATAAAGTAGAAGCCAACAATTATTGTAAACCTTTAAACAATTAACACAAAACTGAAATTTTATTTAAATTTGCAGAGGGTTTATTGAACTTTAAATGCAACTTTATACTTTAAGTCTTTGGTAGTAAACATATTAATGTTTGAAGATTGAGGTCAGATGATAGACAAGAACGTTCCTAAAGATTTCAGGCAAGTAGGCAGAACTCAGAAAAAAGTTACCATAGATAAGTTACGAATAGGAATGAAATACTTTAAGCTAACAGAGTTAAACATTGAGTTTGTATAAACAAAATTGAAAAATAAATAATTATAAAATAAAATAGCAGATTGTGTAAACCTGGCCATATTTATAACTATTCAATAAACTAAACAAAAACTGCGATTTGAGTCGAAAAAGTCTTTGTAGCTATCACCATAAACTCCCAAGAGTGACTTTGAACAAGTGCCTCCACATTTGTTTTAACAACTGCTTAATTTTTTATCAACATTTTTTACAAATGAGTCATTTCAAGTTTTTACAATACCAAATCAGAAATATTTGTTATATCAATATACTTTAAATGAAGATTGGAATGGCATAAGAGTGAATAAGGGAGTAACTTAAAGCGGTTATAAATAACCCTAATCTTGAGATAGATAGAAGTGGATACAGGCTTTAGCAAAGAGCTCTTCATATTAGAGTTTTGTTCTATTTTGAGTCACTAAGTTGATCAAACCCCCCGAAAAGTGACCCAATATCCTATATCATATAGGAATTCCAGCGATTCTCCAGCAGAGTGACTTGGTATACCCCTAGAGAACATGTTTTAATCCTTATATAGCATGGGACACTCTCAAAGCAAGTGGTGTAATCTTTCTGGCCGGTCCTTAATCTTCCAGATACTGCAGAAACTATCGAAGGGGAGTCTTACCATTTGTGCCCACCATACTTTCGTAATTAATAGTATCCTGTGATGTCCACAAGCAGTCCTAAAATGATTTTTTGATCTATCAGATGTATTTAAATACAAGTGCTTTTGTTTTATTTACAAAATCCTAATGAACCTTTATACATACAAAGTGTCAATTTATTGTAGTACTTAATGAAATACATGTTACTTGTTGAACAATATACCAACATTTAATATTCTTAATTCAATTATTAAAAAAAACTCAATCAATTTATACAGAAATGAATATATTGTTTGAATTTTTTTTTTAATTTATTATATATATTTATAGTTAATTGATTTTTGCAATTTTTTTCTCTCGTTTCAGGTGAGTTTTATTAACATGAAAACATTGCAGACCAGCCAGGCAAGTCTTATAAATATTATGCCACGGCCTATATGCCCCCATCGAAGTTCTTATCAAGATACATTTTAACAAGCCAATTTAGTTAGCCATGGACAGAAGCAGTCGGCTCTCTGTTGGCCCATCAAATATTTGCCAATTTCTGTTTTATTTTTTTTTTCTCTCAAACGATAAGAGCCACAGAAAGGAAGAGAAGGGAAAATGAATGAATTGACAATGTAGGCAAAAAAGGGAATAAAACGAATAAGCAAGTGAGTGAGTGAGTGTGTGAGTGTGTGTGGAAGAAAGAAGAAACTAAAGTGCAGTCATGCTGTCATGCTGGGCTGTGCGTGTCTAGCAAAAATACCAACAGAAACAAACCAAAAAATACCAAAGCTGTCTCTTGCATGTGCTGAACTCGCTACGTGTTCATGTTAAATGTCATAATCAGACGCAATATACACACACACACACACACTCGCACACCAAAATGTATCTAGTAGATACAAAGTTGCCACGCCCCCTGACATGCTGCATAAATGTAAACAGCATGCGAAATGTTTCTCTTTTTCATCTTTTTTGCCTCTTTCCTAGGCGGGTGATAGTTTGGGGGGCGGGGCGTGGCCTTACTTAGTTGCAGCTAATAGATACATGGCTAAGATACATCCACAACTTCAAGTCGAAAAGCTAGTTTCGTTTTAGCATTCTTCCCCATCAATTGCAGTCACAGTTGCATCTCACCATAATTTTCTGTCACAGATTTATGCAACGAGTTCTTCCTCACAACCCTGCCCCAAAAATGGGCATATGGAATACACAAAAAAAAAAAAAAATACCCAAAAAAACCTCATGACTTTTATCGGAGCCCGCATGACGCCATCGACATCGACACACAGCACACCAGAGAATCGGGTCGAGTTGAGCTGAGAGATGACAGTCGAGCCACCGCTGAACCAAATTGTCGAGTGTTGGCAAAAATATGCATAGAATTTTTAAATAAACCAAAAGGCAAACTGCAAAAGGGAAAGAGTAAATGGATTTTCCTTGGGTTTTTTGGTCTGTTTGGCGAACCAAAAATTACACTTCCTCTTATGAAAAAGATTACATTTTCCAGAAATGTGATAACAATTTCAAAAAAAATTCTGATTTATTACACTTTGGTAATTTTATCAAAAAGTTGGAATTAGTCAGAGTTTAACTGGGTACGCAAGAGTTAAATGTTCTGAAATGTTCTGAGAAAATACAATAATAGCGAACAAAAATGTTTCAAATTTTATATATAGAAACAATTTTATAAATAATTTCAGGAAAATATGTTTTTGTGTTATTACTTTGTATATAAAATACAATTGATTTCTAAAAGAAATATCAAAAACAAATGAAAACTATAAAAATGATTTATAAATATGAAAATGGTAAACACATTGTACTTAAAATTAGCCACAAATTTTAGAATTTTCATGTGGAAACTGTAAACACGAAATTGAAAATTAAAATTTTCACAAAATTGCTATATTTAATTTGTCTAATTTAAATGTTCATCTGTTTATTTATGTATATAAACAGGTTTGACATTAATGAAAATCAAATATAAAATTGAAATTCACATTCCTACATTATTATTTTTGAATACAAAATACTCGCCAACACAACTGCCTTTGAAATTTCGATGAAGACAAAAACCAAAATACGAGCTTTGTAGAACAATAAAATATATTCAAAACTAAATAAAACAAAAAGAAAGAAAGAAATCAAAAAGTTTGCCCCCATAATTAGAAACAGAATAAATATAAATTATTTGAAACTTAATGTCATAATGATTATGCCCCAAATTCAGTGAATATTTCTTGAATGTGAATTTTTAGGCTCTTAGGACCGACCAACACTTCCTTTTGAGCAAGTTCAAGGACTGCTACCTTTTTGCTCCCTTCCTCGATGCGTCGTCATGCTCCTCACACATGGCACATAAATTCCCAAGACTTTTTGTGTTGTTTTTTTGGCAGACCTGCGGACGCCTCGACCCTGGCCACATTCGCATCTAACAGTCCAAAAGACGATTATGATGACGATGATGATGATGATGTATTTTCTTGTTTTCTGAGAAACCACAAGAACAAGCAAAATTCTTGTTCTGCTTGCTCTTCATTTTTTCTTTATATTTCTTTTTGTTTTTTTGTTTTTCCTCTTTTGCTTGCTGTCGGCAGAATCCTTTTGAATTGTTGCTGATGCTGTCCCACTGTGCGAACGAATTTTTCAACATATTCTATTGCATTTGAGATGACTTTTGAAATGGTTTTTGGTATATGAATGGGCTTATGGGCTC
Source organism: Drosophila willistoni (assembly GCF_018902025.1). Classification (NCBI taxonomy): domain Eukaryota; kingdom Metazoa; phylum Arthropoda; class Insecta; order Diptera; family Drosophilidae; genus Drosophila; species Drosophila willistoni. The sequence goes on from NW_025814050.1 coordinate 10,314,677, forward strand.
AATGTGCCAGAAAATGAACGCAGCTTGCAATTTCCTGACATGCCCCGAAAATATTGCGCTTGCCTAATGGCTCTTTTCATACATGCTGTGTGTGAGTGTGTGTGTCTGCATAAGTTAAATGGGTTGAAAGATATAGCATTGTGATAGTGAGTGAGTGGATTTTGAAAGCCAAAACGAAGGTCATTTGAGTTATTTATTGAGGAGATTGTTAGCTATACTTCATGAATATAGGTATATATTTTTGTGGTCTGTAACTAAAATGCAAAACATTCAGGAAATTAAATACAATTTATTTTAAAGAACTAAAAATTTAAGTACTTACATTCGGCTTCGACTAAACAACATTAAAATTTATGGCGAAAACTAAAAGAGACTTTCAGTAATACTTAAATCCCTTTATCATCTTCTTAAGTTTAAATAATTAGAAAGTGTTAAAATGCAGAGATAAAAATGTCAAATTGCTAATAATTTCAGACAAATTCTATGGATTATCAATGTATCTATATAATCATTATTTAACTATCCATAAAGTTGTAAGTTGCAGTTAAGTCATTGAATAAAATGGATAAAATTTAGATTCCTTATCTTTTAGACCAGAGAAGGGCACCTTGTTACTTTCCCATTTAATGATTGCATAAATTTGTTTATTATTGCCTTTCACTGTGTCACATTCAATACCAAAACTAGATCTAAAGATTCCAAATAACTAAAGCGAAGGTATCATCTTATTGATATAGTGATAATGCCTTCATTTTGTGATTCACTGAGACACGCCTATTGGCTTTGTCGTCTTAGCCGGTGCTGTAGGCCAGAAATAAACAGAAATCTCTGTTCGCTCTCTTGAAGGTCGCCTTATTAACACATAAACCATAAAAGCCAAAAACCGTAGGCACATGTTTGGTTAAAAAAACAAGAAAAAAATGTTACTGCTTGCCTGCTTAGAATTGCCCACATGTGTGTCACGTCACGGCAGACGACAATGCGCCGCAAAAGATACAGATACATTTACATTTTGCATGTGCTCATGAGTAGAACAAACTCACACACACACACACACACTAACACACAATGAAGTGGGCTTGTTTTTGCCATATGTGAGCAAAAATGTTTAGGCGTCTTGTGATGATGAAAATCGTTTATTTTAGAAAAACAGAAAACAGAATTCTTTTTATTTTTCAATAGTCGTCAATGGAAGTTGCTACGCGTCGGTTGCCTTCTCCGTTATACTAACTAAATCGATGATAGTGTATTGGCTAAATGAAAAGTTTTAGCTTAGTGCAAGATAAATATATCTATCAAATAAATCCACATATAAAAATCCCAAACGAAACGAAAACGTAACATGATTTTATCACCGGATTTCTTTTGGGTAAGCTAAATAAGCCAAAGAAAATCTTTGAACGATGTAAATAAAGTATACCCTAAGGATTTCATATAAACAGAAACAGATATCTATTCATAAAAGTAATTTATTTAAAGAATTTAAAGTGTATATATGAAGGAAAGAAGTTTTTAAAGTTTTTGTTTAGTTTCATTTTAAACATATTAACATCTGAGTTAGATATTAGCTTGGCAAAAATCGAATCAACAATGTTTTCTGTCGAAAACTCTTTAGCAAATTGTTCCAATTTTGTTCAAAATAAATTTAATTTTTATGTTAAACTTTACGTATAAACAAATTTTCATCAAACACTTGTGAAAATAACTATTAGAAGTTTGCTCAAAAATATAAATTTGTTTTTGAATAAGGTCATTCAGTATGAGCCAATGTTTGATTGGCCCTCTGACTTTTTAATGCGGTTGACTTTCAATTAAAACTGGCAAATATTTTCCTACAAATCTGCAATTTTCTGTGTTCACTGCTTTCAACATGACTTGTTGCCAAATTGAATTTTCATTTTCATTGTAGATTTTTCCTCTCATTTTTTATACACTTTTTGACTTTTCATAATGGCCATAAAAATATGTTTTATTTTTCCTTACCCATTTCTATTTTTTCTCCATATATTTTTTTTTTTTTGATGTTAACTCATCCAATCCATAAGCAGCGTCATAAATACTTGCTGTGCTCTCAAGTGGCAAAAAAAAAAAAGAAAGAAAAAATAAAAACAACAAACAAGAAAAAAAATTTAATATATTATATTTTTATTTATAAAAAAAAAACCAACTTCTGTTTTACCTTTGAGTTGCCGTTGCCTTTGCCTTTTCCCGTTGGCTGTTGCCTTTTCCCTTGGCTTAACTTTGCTCTCCTACACTTTGTTATTTTCACTTAACTGACTTTTTTATATATGTATGTATGTGCGTTCTTTTCACCGATTTTCAACGTTTATGCTGTGTGTGTGTATATGTGGGTGTATAGTTTTGTTGGTCCATAATTAAATTAAAAAACTTTTGGTTTTTTATTTTAAAAGTCATTGACTTTTATCGCTTGAGATGAGTTGGTTTTCAAGTGAGCAATTGTTTTAAAAAGCTGTCTTTGTTATTAATCATTGGTGTGTTAGTCAATGTAACTTTTTTTATAGGCACTCAAAACTTTGAAGAAATGATAACAAATCATGTAAAATAAAAGAAGAGGAAGAATAAATCCGTCTTATTTAATTTATTTTCTTTTTAGTGATATAGAGTTATATTTTTGTCCTATCTATCCCAGAAAAGTCTACAGCTCTTCTTAAGATCTACAATCTATATAAAAGAATCCTAAATAATGTCTACTGTGACCAAAACAATTATGTCATAAAAGAGTAAACAAAATATTTATATGTTCCTTGAAAGTTTTTAACACTTGTCATGCTTGTAAAATAAAAACGCTCAATAAAACTTTAATATCTTGTTGTTTATGTAATATAATGTCAATTTGGCGAAACCACACCTAGAAAATAAATTTATTGATGTCTAGGAAGTGTTAAAAGCTATGGTGATATATTTATAGCTATGGTTTTTACATATTATTGTAAGCCAGACTTTGTTGAAATTCATATTAATTTACAATTGCATCAAATTTTGTGAATTGGTTTCTTTAAATCATAAATTATCCAATCCATCTTTGCTAATTTGTTTACACTTTGCTCTAATTTCAATCTTATTCTCAGCTTTGAAAGTACCTTTCAAATTTGTCCTCTGTTTTTTAGTTTCATGCAGTAAATGTTGGTATTTTGTCTGCAAAAATATGCAGCCCCACTTTTTGCACGCCTAACGCTATAATAAATATATAATATATATTTATCTGAAAATGTATATTTCCTAAAATTACGACATTTAAAAACATTACAAACAGGCAAAATCTGAAAACAAAAACCTAGAAAAAAAGTTGTTTATCAAATTAAATTTTCGTCACGTTTTGTGCATGTAAATTATGGCCAGAGCACGTTAAATTCTTTTGTCGTTTTGGTGTTCACCATTTGGGAGTCCATGTTTACCCCCAGCTCCATCGTGGCAGCATGTCCCAAATTGATGATAGGGGAGGAGAAGGCGCTATGTTGGCACAGCCAAACGGAAATAAAGCGTATAATTGTTGAGTATCCAAGCATATATATATAGATAAATCTATGTACATATGTATGTACCTACATTTGTATGATTTCTATGTTTGCATAAGGGTTTCTTAGAATTGGAATCATTTATGACAATGTGTGAGATTTTCTTTCCTGTTCTTTGTTGAATCAAAAGTGTACCAAATGTAGCTTTTGAATTCGGTTTGGCACAAATCAATCAAATTGCCATGTAAAAATTTCATATAAATTGAAAATGAGATGAGACGTAGCAGATGATCACAATGATGATGATTTTTGATGTGACTCTATGGATTGAGTAAGCGGAAATCAAAGATTTATGTTCTGTGTGTTAACGTCTCGTTTCAAATTTGAAATCAAAAAAAAAAATTCAAAACTCAAGTGTTCAACAGATTCTCCTCTCCACAAATGTATGTGTATATGTCTATATGTTTATGTATACCCAGTCAGACAACCCAATTAAATGCCATAAAAGGCCCAAAAACCTGAGCCGGTAATTATGTAAGCCAGACAAGCAGCAACAACAACAACAACAACAAAATGCCAACTTTGGCTGCTGCACAAATTCATCATCATTGAGCAAAAAACAGCATACAAAAAATGCAAAAGAAAAATATCAGACAGACACAAAAGTTGAGAGTTTCCTTTTGGTTGAATGACATTTTCTCACATTCACAAAAAAAAATGACATAAAATGCATTAAAAATGAGGTCATTTTCAGTTTTTGAAAGTTATAAAATACTCATCTAGAGATGAAATTTATTCGGTATACAAAAAAAAAAAATATGGTAAACTGATTTCCGTGACAATTTTCATGAACATGCTGACGGCATTGAGTATTAAAAGTTTTCTTTGTGTCTACAACAAACTTTTTGTACTTTATTATTATAATTACGATGAAAGTTAACAAATTTAATGTTTCATAGAACGGATCTGGTAATTTTCTTTTCAAACTACGACTACAGCAAGCTAAGTCCGAATTAATTTATAATAGAAACTGTCGGGTCAAAGGGCTCCTAGTTGATTCTTAACTAAGTTGCCTTTTTCAAATATGCATTTTCCAAAATGATAAGTGACCTGTGTCAGGGATTACGCAAACTTTTAAAAAAGTTTACTTTACTTATAAATATTTTATGATGTTTTTAATTTTAATTACTCTGCTGTTAGAAAGTTAATAAAGTTCAGTTCAATTTTCAATTAACTAAAGCAGGAAAATACAAACTGTAATAGAAAAGGAAAAGAAAAGCAAACTCGATTTAGATGCAACGGCTAGTGCACATTGCTTCCACCTTCTTTCTCTCTCCCTTTTCATTAGTTTTTTTTCTTTTTTTGGTTTCCTTCACTCTTTTATTTTCTATGCCAACAATAGTTTTTAATGCGCTAAATTAAGTTTTGCGAGTTTCTTCTTCTACTTGAAGTTGGACAAAAAATTACCCCCAGCAGCAATTCGTGTGCCATATTGAATTTGAAGTCGGCCATGGATATAGCTTTTGTTCTCTGCTGGTCGTGACTACCGTTAATTTGGCCAAACACAAAAAAAAACGAAGAAGAACTCACTGCTCTCCACATCTTTTAGACTGGCTAAAATAGATTGCTCGTTGAAGATAAGTAAGACACAGAGCGCGAAAGCGTTTTCAGCGAAAAGGCCAAAAAGGCACAAAGCCTAAAAAGATTTATCGAATCGCATTTCGTACTAAATGATGATATCATTTCAGATATACACTATGAGTTTTTTCTCTGTTTTTTTTTTTTGTATATCATCTCAGAGTCGTTTTTTGGTTTTGCTACCTATTTGGTGGCGAATTCGATTCGGTATTTGGTATTTCACGATTTTGTCAATTCAGAAATAAAACAGCCCGTTAGCGCTTGGGTCAACGATTTGATTGATTTTTCGGTTGGTTTTGCCGCTGCCTGGAAGCATTAGGCATATCATTAACTGTGGCTTTTGTGCGATTTTCAAAACTCATCTCCATAGGCAAATTTTATAGCTATATAATGAATGAGTCTCTTTTCGCGGTATGATGAGTTTGCCGATTGAATGAGAAATGCTAAGCTAAAATTGAGCTGTAAACATTAAGATGGAATGCATAATTTATGAACCTTAGAAAATGAGAAAAGAAAGTGAAATTGATTGTTAATTAAAAAACGTCATAATAATGTAAAAATGGGAAATATGTAAAACAAATGTTTATTTATTTCAATCTATTCTTCACTCTAATCGGCTTTCTTTAGAGTTAATCCTATAAGTATTGCCATAATTCTATAATTTAAAGCGTTAACGTTTTTGTTTTTATCCAATTCAGTTATAATACTAATACCATTTGTGCAGAATTAATCGTGCAGAATGCAAACGCTATAAAACTTTATATGTATATTTAAATAAGCTTGTATTAAAAAAAAAGGGTGCTATCTACTTTTAACAAAACCTTTAAAGGATATTGGATCTAAATTTTATTCATTTAAACTTATTCGCGTTCAATATTGGATCTTAATCTTATACATTTAAACTTACGAAAGTTTTTAATCAAGTTATAATAATATATAAATTTAAAACTAAACGTTTAGTAAAAATATGCAGCCACACTTTTTTCCTCCACTAAAATTATACTCACTTTGAAAAAAGGCAGCCACACTATTTCTCTAAGAGACTTTTGCCATAAAACTTTAAAGAGTTTGTTTTTATCAATATTAGAAACATTTTAATTCAACAATAATTCTCTTTATTATTCATTTTAAATGTAATCTATAAAAGTTTTGATTTTGTTAAAAAGTTGTTGGCACTCTCCAATTAAAATAGGTTTCTCTTTGACCACTTCACTTCATTCCATTTAAACTCTATTGATAACATTATGTGCGGCAATTTAATCTTTAAACCACAATTATACAGAATATCATTATCCCAGCATTGCAATGGCAACATTTGTTAATGTAAAACATTATAACACTTTGGGTATGAGTTGATAATAAATTGCCTTAATGCTCATAATGCCCAACAATAACAACAAACCGCACAAACAGAATTTATGGTCGAAGGATGCTACGTTTGCCAAGGGAACAAAGTTGGGGAGAAACCGGGGAGGCAGACACTGGAGGCACTCTAGAGTTGAAAAAGTGGCGCAAGTGGCATGGTTTTTAAGACAACATTTATCATAACCAACTAGCGAGAGTGCACCGCGATGTGCTTATATAACCCATGTGGGAATATTTCGTTTTTAATTGAAATTGAACAAATGCAAAATCAGCATAAAACTAAATAATATACTTTATCATCTACTCTGGCTTTATCATTTACAGCAATCCCTGCTAGCAGGACGTATACCAGTGGCCTCCATGACGGGACCCATTAAACGTGGTCTTCTCTGGCAGCAGCGGGACCGCCTCTTCTCACGCTGGAAGGAAAGGTACGTACCGTACACATGTATGCATAAATATTAAGCGCTTTTAAATTTACCTGGCCAGCAAAAATATATTTTTCCGCAATATGCAAAAATATTTTCCAACCTTTTTTTTCCACCACATCCTTTTCCTTAGCTCCTTTACGGCAGGATTGTTAATTGCAAAAAGCGCATAATTGACAGTGGCTGACGTTGGGGTTGGCAGCCCCAAAACCCCAAAAAAATGAGGAGAACAAACGAGTAGGAAATGGTGGAACTCCAACAGCTTCCCCTGATAGGCGACAGATAATGTTTGAGGGGTATAAATATATATACATAAATGTCTACCCATACATATTTCGAGTAGGGTCTCGTTTGTGCTCTTTTGTTTTTACTGCGATTGCATTTAATTGAATTTTAATTATGTTTCGTCGCATATTTCGTTGGCTCTTTGAACTGTCGATAAATGCCATTTTAATTGGCAGTTAATGGCCAACTAACGGATTCTGGCCATAAATACAGAATATTTGATTTTTCGACCACAGAAATGCAAAAAGGCCAATGGATCCTATTGAATTTTGGTCCGATAATCAAAATTAAAAATCAAAAAACAAATTATGATTTATTAAAAAGGATATTTATATGGGAGGAGCATATTTGAAGTGTAACCCTATATTAAAGTTATCAGAATTTAAATAAGAAGCAGTTTGGGGAAAACAATTCCATTTTGGACTATTTATAATTTAAGTTAGGTAAAAGTTGCTTGATTTAGTTTAGTTTATATCAGAGAATTTTAAAAAGTTAACGTTACATTTTGAATTCAAAATATCAGAAAGTAAAAAACGACCAAGTTCAATTAAAATAAACAATCGTAACATAATGATTACCATTCGAAAACCATTTGATTCCAATTACGAATGTTTAAGTAGACTTTGGAGATTTTAAGTTTTCAATTAAAGTAAGTGTCAAGACGCAAGAAAGTAGCAATTGAAAATACTTAAAACACCATATACTTGGTATTTATTTATTCAAATTCAAACTGATATCGATTTACAGTCTTGTACAGTTACTTACTTACAATATTGCCAGATATTTAAATTGAGTATAAATTAATTCATCTATTCTATTAAGGTTTTCAGCTTTTCAAACAGTTTTTTTTATTTGAAAGTTCATACTTTTTAAAAAAACGTATAAACAGCCACTCAATTTCATTGTAATTTCATTTGGGAAAAGTGCAAATACTAGCCACATTTTCCTTCATTGAGTTTTCTCATTATCTCTAACTAAGTCTGGTACTTGTAATATTTTCTGCTTCGTTTTCCGCACCCATTATTTCATGGCATGGCTTAAAGCATTTACCAAAGCTCAACTAATAACTGCACCTCCATCATTATCTCTCCTTCTCCACTTAACCATACAACCAACCAGACAACCACCCACCCAACCACCCAACCACCCGACCCGAACCAACCGTGGTAATCATCAAACATCTTACAAACTAACAAAACATTTATCTTTTTTCGACTCTGTGCCAGAGCAACAATTTTCTTGCTCAATTTGCCTGACCACGTTAATAAGCTACAACCAGATAATGGAAACTGTCTTTAACGTAAAGAGTGTTCTTATACCCTGTAATATCTGTAAAATTATCAGATATACATTATGCCTAATAAACCATTCAGAATTTAAAACACTTTATAACATTGGAAAATCATAATCAATTGGAAAAATTTTTGCCTGGCCTCTGCAATGTAAAAATATAATGACTGATATCTGATCGGATCTCTTAGTTCTCATATTCTTATGTCGTATCCACATGTTTGGCATTTCATAAGCACTTCAACTCTCTATGATTATACCTGACAATCTTAGAGTCAAACATACCCACTTCGTAAACTTCATACAGGGTAAATGAAAGAGGCGAAAAAAATTTTGAAATAAGCTGAGAATTTCCATCAGGAAAGTGAGCAATTTGTTGCCTTTAAAATTTATCACAAAATCTCAAAGAACTTTTGCCATAAATAAAACTTTGCCTAGACTGTCTATCCTCCCCTTAATTCTCCCACTTTTCATCTGCATTATTAATTTAACATAAAATTTATCGTTTCATATGCAGAAAGCAGAATGCCAAATGCCCAAAAAGAAAAAAAAAACAATCTTTATCATCTCTGGCAAAGTCATAAAATTTGTATTGAAGTCAATACATTCGAGTATTTGGTATTTGTGGCTTCTTTTATATAATTTGTTTTCATATTTCATATTTTGAGTTTTTTTTTTTTTGCTCTCTTCTGTTTTGCGCATGATTTATTATTTATTAATGATATTTCTCAGCCAATTGTTGCAGTGGCAAATTGTTGCCAAAAAATTGAAAGCTTTTATATTATTTTTTGCTTGATGTATCTTAAATCATATTTTGAGTGGCTCTTTTGACCTTTAAAATTGGTGAAGATGTTTGAGATTTTAAAGGTCATTTTGCATAAAGTTTTTTATTGAAAGAGTTTTTCTTATTTATTTTGATTTTCATTTTTCAGATACTTTGTGCTTACTCGTGACTATTTGCATTGCTTCAAGAGAGCTTCGGGCTCGGCCAATGAACGTGCCTCCGATATGGGACAATTTATTTTTAAGGTAAGTTCTCAAGTTTTTTCCCAAATCCATAAAAAAATTGGTAAAAATGTTTAAGTTCTTTAAAATATCTTGTTTTAATTGTGTTAAGTAACTCAAAACTGATGTCAGCTCAAACATAATGGCATGAAATACTGGCAACTGATAGAAAAAATCGATCCATAGATATATCTATATATAACTTTGTTCAATTTTATTCCAAAATTGATTGCCAATAATTCAATTTTATTCAAATTTCTCTTTAAATGTTTTTGAATTTGTTTTGAATACTAAATACTTAACAACCAAAATAATAAGCCATTTCTCTAGATAATAAAGCCTTTTTATGACTGACTTGCCTAACCATTTTAATAATTTCATTTCAATTTTCCATTGGAATCTTGTCACATTTTAATATAAAGTATTTTCATAAACCGATTTCCAATGATTTCCAAACTATCTTAAAAAATTGAATACCTTTAACTTGTTCTAATTTAAAAAAATTTATTCAATTAATTTGAAATCTATCTCAATTACTTAGCGCTCAAAATATTCGAAATTAACACAAACTCTAGCCTGAATATTATTCAATAGATGAAAACGACTTCAAGTATGTTCTATGACGATTTCGAAAAACATCGTACAAAAATGTAATCCAATTGTGATTAGTAATCTGAATATTTAAATTTTTGTAATAAAGTTTCATTATAAAAACTATTAAGATGATTGTATTTTACAGAACGTGAATTTTTGTTTGTTGTTGTCGCTTACAACTTCACGTTAAAACTGCGCACTTACAGAAACCTTCATATACAATACCACATTTATTTACGAGACATTACAGAATTATATTACCCTCCCTCGAACAGATTTATGGCTAATGGTTATGATCACATACTCGTAGAAAACGACTAAGCCGTTGGTCATGTTGCCATTGACAATTGCTAGGACACACCTTCAAGTATAAAAACAAAAATACGCTGAAATGAAATAAATTAAGACTGAGTGCATTTTGGCCCGACACTCGAAATCACGTTTCGTAATTGAGTCTTGACTTCCCGAGATAGAAATCTTTAAATAAGCAAGCGAAAAAAAAACTATTTGATTAAAATTGATTCTATATACGAATCGGAAAAAAAAGATCTAACAACTATATAAAAGTTTCTCATTAAAATTCACCTACTTCCTCCAATCGCAACTAATCCGCCATGCTAACTTTGGCGAAACTCAGCTAATTGGCTAAAAAGAGGAGGAAAAAAAACACACACAATCCAAACCAACTTGCCAGCTACTGCATGTTAATTTGCCTAACTACGCGCCCAGTTACACCCCACATGAGACTGGACCTTCTCCACTCCTCCACCTAAGCTCCAGCTGGCTAACTGCTCCTCTCCTTCCATCTTAACTAACTCCACATTGCCATTAAAACAATGCAAATACTCGTACAGGCGGAGGCTGAAAACAAACTCCAAAACCAATCTATGAGAGTCCTAAATTAACCGATCAATTTATACTCTTTCGTTAATTCGATTTAATTTTTGAGCTATAATGTTTTAAGTATCCATTGATTAAAGTTTTCTCTCAACAATTTTTTTACTGAAGCCTAAAAAAATCTATTGAATGAGATTAAATAAACAATCAAAATAAATTTTTAAAATATGTTTATATGGTTTTTTAGAGAGTTCAATTAAAGTTGCAGTTTTAAAAACGGCATTTGCCGGGTTCATTTAAAGCTTTTTTCTAAAAATAACAGTCCCTTATAAAATTTTACATATTTACCAACTTCTTTATCCGTTAATGTTAATAACAATTTAGTTTCCATAAATACCAATATTTTAAAAGTTAGCCAACTTAGAGTTAATAAAGTGTAATGCATTAGTGTAGTAGATTGATTAGATACTGACGAAACATCGTTAAGATATTGATAAGATATTTACGATCTATTTGAGCTTAGCAAATTTATGATTTGTTTCTAAGCAATTAAAACTAACTTTATAACATAAATTTTAATATATATTTTAAGAGATATCTATCACAGACCACATAAATTGGGTCGAACATTTTCGATTTGTAATCTTCTTTATATTGATTTTAAATCTATTTGAAGCAATATTTTTAATACATGAGCTACAATGAGTTTTCCTCAAAAGTAATTAAGTCGAATATACCTTCTTTGAAAGAGTATAAAAAAGAAAGAAGAAGAAAAAAACACAAACAGGAACACGATTTGCAATGAAATTGTTATTGTTGTTGCAGTTGTTGTTGCTGTTGTTTAAACAAATAAGGAAAATGCACACAAACCAGCAACAACAACAACAACAACAGCAACAATGCCACTTAACATGCACTCACCAAAGAGATCATGGGAAAATTACGTCTGTCTCTATTTTTCTCCCTCTTTCACTCTCTATGTCTCTGAATTTTTCTCTTTTACCTTATTTTTCACCGATTTTGTTTGCTGATTTTCCACATTTCCACTAAAAAGCTCAACTAAAGGAAAATGTCAATAAATAGCCAGCGGGTTGTTGTTTACAGTTTAATTTTAAATTAAAATAAATTTTTGTGCTCAGCAACAGCAACAAAAACAACTTGTGCGGGCAATTTCCCAAAGTAAATAAGCAAAAACGAAAAACAAAAAAAGAAAAAAACCGAAACAAAAAATTCAGAAAACAAGAAAAAGTGAAAAACAGCATGAGGGAAATAAGTAATCACTAAAGGTGGAATTTAATGTGAAAAAAACTGCGGGAAATTAAGTTGCTACAATGAAAATAAATTGTACAATGTATAGCGCAAAAAAAAAAAAAAAAGAAACAAAATCAACCGGCTTGGATATGAAAGCAAACAATCCTCAAAACAAGTACGTAAAGCCAAAACTGCAGTAGACAACTGAATTACCACTATCTGTCCTTTAAAACCCAATTGCATTGAGGCCACATACCAAAATCCTAGGATTTAGAACTAGATTTCTAAGTACATATATATTTACATATTTTAAATCATGGAAGTTTAATTTTAATCAGCAAAGGTAATGAATTAATTTTCCTTTCCATGGAAAGCCATACAAAATCCATATTATAAAATTTAAAACATTGCAATATTTCAAAAGAAATGCATATTCAAATCAAAGAAACAGATCACTTAAGGTTAATAATATACAATTTTAAACATTTTTACAGTCCAATTTGCATATTTTCAAATAATTAGAAGAGTTAGCCGAGTGATTGAATTCATTTTTTAATTGTTAATGAGTATTTAAGAGATAAATATTTGGCATTTTTATTGAATGATACGAATCAGTTACTCCAAATCTTTCTAAATGCATAATTTTTGACTCAAAAGACATAATGATGAATAAAATTTTTAGTAGGTATCGCGTCACATCATCAAAGACAACCACCCACCCATTGATGTAGCCTGGAAACCCACCCACCCAAGGCAATCAGCCATAAATATTTGCCGAGTCATTGAACATAGGGAGGGGAATGAGGCAAGCTGAAGACCTGAATGGAGACAAGCTCATTAGATTGTCGGCTTCTTTATATCACATTCACACAATATTCCCACATAGATACATATATATATTTAGTATTGACTCGACTCTAATGTCGTCGACAATGTAATCAACTTAATCAATTAGGTGTGACTGACTACCAAAAGTCCCATCAGTCTAATTATTTAATTTGATTTCTTTGCATAAATTTCGTTTCGTGCTCAATTCCAAAGGGAAAATCAATTGCGCTTTATAATCACAGGTACAAGTGGAATATTGTTAAGTTTTTCATCTACTGATTGAAATTAATATTGATTTTTATCAGGTGATACTTTCGCAGGTGGGCCAAAGTAAGGGTTGGGGGTTGGAGGTCTTTGTTATGCCTGGGGAATTGAAATTTCTGCACTCGAAGCATAATTATTATGATTAATTGATTGACATTGGATGGAAAACTCATTTACTCATGTTCAGCAAATATATTTTTTCTTTTTGCATAATTAAAAGTGATATAAACACATACTTGTATCATAAGTAGGCTGTTAATTATTTATTAATCAATCATCGAATTTGTGTTTGTCTCTCTCTTTCTCTCCCTCTCTGTCTCTGTAATGCAATGTTCGCATTTGTATCAATCAAAGCTTTAAGGCTTTTTGTGTTAGTTTTGACAGCTTATGACAAAATATCAAACATAAATATGAACAGAGAAAAAAATATTATTAACAATGACAACAATAACAAATCAATGTCGACCTTGAAATATTAATATTTGTTCGTTCCATATTTTACTTTCAAATTGAGTGCGAGTTCAAAAATTCGATATTGCCAATTAAAGCATTTCCGCGACTTTTATACCCTTCTAAAGGGCTAGAATAAATGTCGAATACCTAAATTTATTATAATATAAAAGACAGACCGTAATCTAAGTATGATTTGGAAACATGAATGAGAAAAAAAACGGAGAGCAAGCATTTAACTGTAACTTTTTAACAAATTGTAGTAAAAGAAAATAATTCAAAGAATTTCGGAATATTAAAATATGTTTTCTAAATTTATATTATGGCAATTACAATGTTTATGATCAAACCGTGATTGGTGATTTCTGATATTACTTTTATTTTATAAATATGTTTTCTTCTTTTTCCGTCTCTCTCCATCGGAAAATTACTTGCATAAGTTTGAGCTCATAGATTGAACTAACTTAAGGATTTATTTCACAGTTATTAATTTTAGTTTCAACCTATTGGTATATATTCTTCCTCTTGTTTCTGTTTCAAATTTTGAAGATGTTGTCAATGTCATTTTCCTAATTTAAAGTGCATCTCAATTATTTTTCATCTAACTAAAACATTTGCTCTATAATACAACAATTAAGAGTCACTCCCTCTTGGCATCTTTTTCTCTCATAAACTTGTTTTTTTTCCTCCCGTTTTGCATTCTGCAACTCGGCTAAAAGTCATTAGGCCAGGGCTTCTAAACTAAAACTTTGTTAGCCCCATGCACAAGTTTTTTATTGAACTTGTTTCTCCCTTTAGGTTTATGAGTTGGACTTTAAGAATTTCAGGGGGAGAGAGAAAGAGAGAGAGAGATTCATCTGGCGACCTTATATATGGAGTACGAGTAGATGAGGCCATTAGGGAAATATGTCAGCGGCTGCTGGTGTCTCGGCTGCGTGTGGCAATTAGCCAACTTATGCGATTTATTCAGGAATTTCTTTTGCCTTTTTTTCTGCCTTTCTTAATGTATATGTATCTATGTATTATAAATGACCAACATAATTAAGTTCTTTTTAGCTTTCTGTAATGGGGTGGGGGCCATGGGGGCAGTCGCCGATCAGTTGTAAGATTTATATTTGTAAAAAGAATTTAGATGCTAGAGAAGAAGAAGTATGTATATATACTTTACACGCATGAAGTTGTCTGTGATAAATGAAAGAGATTTGTTTGTGTCGCGATCATAGGACCTAGTTCTTATTTAATGGAGAAATCGTCTTCAAAAAATATATAAATAATTATTATTAGATGTGTGGGTTGTAACATGCTCGGAAGCATAATCTGTTTATATATCCATTTTATTTTAACCTATAAACATCTAATCATTGTGTTTTAGTCATGTTGTTTGGTTTGTTAGTTGTAATCTAATTTTGTTTTTTAAGATCTATGTTAAGAATTTGTATCTTTAAGATATTATTAGGGAGCTTTTCATTAAATGGAGGAAGGTTAAAGGAATTTCAAGAAATTTCATTCGATTTTATAAAATAGTGTTAAACATAAACAAACCTACTATACGAATATGAGATAGTTTCTTTTCAGTATATCGATATGTATATGCATGCATTGATTCATACATATATTTTTCGCCGACTTCAATATATATCTTCAAAAATTCATCTAACTTTCAAGCTAAACACATTTTTAAACTGTTTCGGGGAGTCTGGACTCGAAATATCAATATTTCTAATAAATTTTTTACTTTATCTGCTTGTCTTTACCTCAAAAATAGTAAACTTTTAAAGTAATCGGGGCAATTTTGATATACTCTCACACTTTCAAAATGCCCCTCGAAAATTACTAAATGTCCTAAGCCGAAAATCTTGATTTTCTGATCGAGGACCCTTCGACATACGACGTTCTAGTTCCCTTTATGTATTATATTATGTATGTATATTATATATGTATTAGATAGCACTTTTTTGAATTTATTAGCTATAGCGTAAAAAAACGCTCTAGGATTCCAAATAAACCTTGAAACCATAGAAAACTATTTTATCAAACCAATTTTGGGCACTGAAAAGGTGAACAGATTGAAGTATGTATAGCTATTTGAAGAATCTCTAAATTCTTTCATCGGCTGACTTTGCTAAATATATCAAACATACTTCGACTATTTTATTTATATTCATTAGTGTTAAACTTGGAATGCAATTTCGAATTCTTTCACTTGCATTGTAGATCAATAAACTCATCTTTAAGTTCAGGTTTGGCTCGATCTGAATAAACATTCGGGAAGTATTCCTAATCCCTTTCTATGGCAGTGACAACCGAAAAGAAATGCCAACATTTCTTATCAAATTTAAGCACAAATTACTAAGTTATTCGAAATGTTTCATAGGTTTTAAAACACAAATAGCAAAGCAAAATAGAACTACTATGCGGTAGCTCACATCACAAGGATATATTTGGTCAAACGCTTACTAGTATGACTAATGCCAAGTAAAACAAAGAACCAGACACAATTAGTAACCAAAAATTAATAAGTTCTACTAAATTTAGTTTGTGAGTAAGCAATTTAAGAGCATGGGAAAATGGCAATTAATCTTTTCTTAGGATTTCTATGCCAAGTTGCCGTAACAATCTTTTCAATCAATTTGCTATTATGTCTAAAATTCAATTGTTAAGCAAAAAGTTCTGTTCAAAATAAATGGGGCCCCCCGTCTAGAGGAGTTTCATAGTTTGGTTAACCTTTAAACTTTATAATATCATTGTCTTTATTCGCTTTGCAGGTCAAGCTGGTCGATGTGGAGAAGGTGGAGTGGTTGAATCGTCGTTCGTATAGCGCCATTGGATTGCTCTTGGGTCGTGAGGGTCGTGTGCTTTTGCGCTGTGACGATGGCCTCGAGGATTGGTTCGAACTGCTGGAGGTAAGTGATCACTGGAATCAATTTAAATATCAATAATAAATAAATTAAATAAATTATTTTTTGGTTATATCTACAGGAGTGCACTTTGACCTCCAAAGAGCGTCGACGTGCCTTGAAAATAGCGCAAGGTCCGCGATCACGTGCCTCGCTAGCCGCACCCGTCTCCCATGCCTCGTTACAGTTCCAACACTTTGGACTAGGTGGCACTTACTCGACTGCTTTGGATGATTGGCTGATGACAAATGGCACCGGCGGTGGTCTGGCCCGGCACAAGATTGGGGCCGGTAGCCTAAATGGTTATGGTGGAGCCAATCCCTTCTTTTCCGATTCGGTGCCAGATCTGAGTGCCCTCAATAATGAGAATCACAATCATCACTTGAGCGGCATTAGCACTAACCATTCGACTCCTCAGAAGATACCACATCACAGCAATGCGAATCTTAGTCGTTACTCGAATGGTTATGTCTCGGCGCAGAACAGTTTTACCGCTCAGAGTGCTGGTCAAAGTGGTCTTTATGGGTCACCTCGTCGCATATTCATCAATAGCAGCTTTGGCTCTAATCAAGTGGTCGATGAGGAAACCGAAGAGACGGAAGTACAGCTTAGACGACCAAGACTATTCCGTGGTGTCAGTGCCACACCGGATAATGGTAATGAATTGGATAGAGATTGGCTATACCGCAAGCCGCGACCACCCACCGATATGCGCCATTCCGGTGAGTTGAAATTGTTGAATTTAAATGATCACATAATCTCTAATGATTCCCATATGTATTACAGTTCAACCCATGCTACCTATTCATAATAATGGTAGCTCTGCTGCTCTGGCTCCCTCAAACAAGACCTCAGAATTGGATTGCTCTGCCCATGATAGTGGCCTGGACACTCCACCCTCGACTCATCGTCCGTCTAGCTATCGTGAGGCAAGTCGTGATAGCACTGAGACCAATGGAAGCTCATCTCGTGGCACTCTCCTGAACAACTCCTCATCACCCGGTGGCAGTTTTCGCGGCAAGAAATTGAGTCCTCAGGTTACCAATTTGAATCAATTGAATGCCCTACACGGTTCACGTTATTCCGTTCAGGATCAGCGCATACTTAAAATGCGCAACAATGACCATCAGGAGGATCGTTGCGCCTCCATAAAACTGGCCAATCTTCTCAATCACAACAATGAGCCGCAGCCCTCCTATGATCCAAATCAGAATCGTTACTATAAGCATGGCAATGCCACGCCACCCATTTCCCTAACGCCCCAGCATACGCCACAGCACAAGATGTATCATGCCAATGGCAATGGAAATGGCACCCTAAATGGCAATGGCGGCCAATCGACCATGAATGGTTCGGCCATTTTCCGGGAACGCTACCAACATCCAGCATTGGCGGCCATCATCAATGAGGCGCAGGGTCTAAAGTTTCGAGGTAGGTCGCAAGAATTGGGCAATTTTTGTGATTAATCATTTGGCATGCGGTTATTTCCATTTCATTCAATTCATCATCAAATTTGGGTTTTTTCTTTCTATTTTCTTTCTTGGTTCCATGAGATTGTAAAAAATAATTTGTTTCTAACATTTTCAAAATATATTTTGTCATATTTTAGTCATTAAAGTTTTTAAAGAAAGCTAGAATAAATATCCTTATTTATTCCTAATGAATAAGGATATATTTGACTTGTTTTACGACAAACAAAAATTCTATTAAAATAACTAAATTTTTGTAGAATAAATTTTACTGAATTTTAAGTTCCAATTACTTCTACACTAAACTACAATTTGCATACTGTTACGAAATCTTGAAATACTTGTTGAAATGTTGAATATTTTTCAAAAGCATTTCTCAATATTGGTTAACAAAATTTTGAAAGTCCCTTTCTACTATCAAGTAAAACTATATAGAATTGACCAGAAGAGAGATAAACTTGATTTGATTTTAAAATTTTTTGAAACTAGATAATGCATTAATAAAAATCAAATTATTTGTAATTTTACAATTAAGTCCTATAACTTGATTTAAAGTTGATATAAAGTCTTGATTTTAACCTTAGGTCTCCTAACTAAAAAGTCATAAAAGAACTCAACAAATTCATTTAGTTGATCTTTTGTAAAGCTCTAATGTGTCAGACGAATCCGTTTCGACTAAATTTTTTATTCTGTTTAATTAGATTAATATGTATATAAAATTCCAGTTTCATTCGATTCATTATCAAAAAGATCCTTCATGTCATAATATATTTATGTGTATATTAAAATCTTTTTATAATTTATATTTATTTTTCTTTTTAATTTTATATGTGCATGATGACAAAAATTTATAGAAGAGACGGAGAATATGTGGTAAATAATGAATAGAACAGTAAATGCAACAAAAAAAAAAAAAACATAAAGCATGAAATTATCAAGATCACCCATAAATCCAACATACATATATACACCACATAATGCATGATACAAATCGGCTTAGTTATTCAATATATCACGTATACATGTATGTCTATATTATTATGTGATCTGTACAAATTCCTTGTAGAACGCGCCTATTCCGATAGTCAACAGCGTCGTCTACTGAACAATAATAATGGACCCACTGTGCCGCAGCCTGCCTCACCTTTGGCCCAGCGTCGAAACAATGCCACACCCATTTTTGGTACGCCTACACGAGTATAGCGTTTAAAGGTTTAAGTCAAAAAATCTTTTAAATATGCATTACCATTAGTTTAGAAATGAAGTGAATCCATTCTTTCTAGAGCAACGACTTATTAAACAATTAAATATTCATAAATTCGATAACAAAATATTTAAATTCTCAATTAGATGTTAGTATATATGCTATATATATGTACGTATATGTATTGTCCAGCTTTATGTAAATGTTTAAATAAAATAAATCCAATAAAATTAGATACAAATTATTGTCTTAACTCATGTTATTACGCATTTGATTCTTGGGTAAGTTTCTGTATTTAAAAGTATGTATATTAATGACCAAGTTTGCTCTTTTGGTTTATAGATTTGAAAACGCAATCTTGGTTATTTTTAGTCCCAATTATAGATGTTGTTAAATATCAAAATCTTAAATAAAATAAAAAGATTGTACGATGGAAAGATCATAGTTACCAAAAGCGACATTGAGACCGAGTTCTGGGTCTTATATATATATGTCCCTTGCAGCATCGAAATCAGAAATCAAAAATTGAATGCAGTCCGGGAAAGTTGCATTTTTCAATGAGTTCAAGGACTTATATATATATGTCCCTTGCAGCATCGAAATCAGAAATCAAAAATTGAATGCAGTCCGGGAAAGTTGCATTTTTCAATGTAATCGGTGTTTAGTAATTTTTCCTTGCACTCGATTGAATTTCTTAAAATTTGTGAGTTTGACATTCATTTAACATTTTCGAACAAGAAAAATATTCAGTATTGAATTCTTTGATATCATTGCTGGAGTCATTTTCTTTAGCTCGACAGGATGAGGTAGATGTACGTAGTTGACATGGCTAGAAACAGTCAAATTAATAAAAAAAAAAAAAAGGATAATTAAAAATGAGAACTTAACCCTCTAGTGCTCGTGAGTTTTTTATCGATTGTCATAAAATTATGTAACAAACAATGAACACAAACTATTTTGAAAAATTTGAATTTCATTAAAGTTGGGAATAAACAAATGAAACTTTTTCTAGATGAAGCGATCAATAAGCTTGACTTGTAAGTCCAAATTTTTTAACTTCAGATCTTTGAAAATCTTTATCATCACATTAAACTTAACTTTTTACTTTTCCATTGACCATCCGATCATCTGATATTAAAGGAGTTGATGAATTAAATTGAAGAAGTACGACGCACTGAGTTATATATTTTTGGAATGTGTATTGTTGTGTGCATAAGAGTCGTCAATTATATCAGTGACCAATTTTTAGGTGGACTTTCTTTAAAGCCATTCGTTGTCGTATGGCATGATAAACAATATTTGTTCTCTGTATTTAGAGCAAAACTTTTACTTAGCATTTTAATTGAATTATTTGGTGCATTTCGTCATGGACATAAATCTGTTCATTAGTTTTCATACGCAAACGTTAAAAAAAATTGTTCACATAATTTTAAAATTCATATTATTGATAAATCTTAAATTCCTCCGCAAGTATTTATATTTAATAAAACTTTTTGATTCTACAAAACATACCAAACAAAAAATCTAAGGGGTTAGAACTAGTTGAAAGCCATAAAAATGAAGTTTTTTACATATGGTCCACTTAATTTATTATTTTAAAGATTTTTACACATTCCAATCTATGTATATTGATATCTTTACTGGGAATTAAAAAAAACATTTCCTGAAACCAAGCGCATTTCGATAATAAAAATATCAAAGAAGCTAACATCGGCTATGCCGAAGTTTATATACCCTTGCAGTCCTAGGTAATAATAATTTTACATGTTTGTTTTCTGCAACTCAATTCATCAATATACAAACAAAACAATTTTACTCTCTATTTTACAATTTTTTCTTCTTCTTGCCTTATTCCCAAAGCAAAACAACGCACACATAAACATACAGTTCATGTAGCGTTGCGTCTGTGTGTGTTATATTTATCCGATCACATTCAAATTTTGGGATCTGGGGTTTTATATCCAATATTGGTCCGATGGTCCGATCCTTATGAATTTCATACTTTATTTTTCCCGGGTAATAAAAAACCCCGAAACAAAATTTCAGACCGATAGCTCTTAAGACGGCTAAGTAAAACGCATACGCACAGACGGACGGACAGACGGACAGACGGACATGGCTATATCAACTCAGCTTCTCATGCTGATCAAGAATATATATACTTTATGGGGTCGGAAACGTCTCCTTCTGTGCGTTACAAACATCTGACCAATTTTATAATACCCTCTGCAGGGGTATAATGAACAATCTAGAGATTAATCAAACGATAAGCAAAAAAATATTTTTTGTTTTCTCAAAATTTTTAGCCATTTGATTGCCAGACAACTGATATTTTGCAGCCACATCAGCAAGATAAATAAAATTATGTTTTTTTTTTGCCAATTGGATAATGCCGATTTGATCAATCAATTTGAAATTTGCATACTTTTAGGCTTCGCTTTTTCTTTTAAAATAATATATTTTAATGTAATGAAACGTTTTTGATGTTTTTCGCTTACAGCAAATACAAAATATCCAAAAATTGTCAAAAAAGTGGTCACAACATGTTTTAAAGTCTAGAGAATTATTTTGTTTTTTATTTTTTTTTGACACAAATGAATTTTTTAACACCGCTATAGAATAAGACAAGGACTATTAAATAAAAATTTAGTAATAACTTAATATCAATATATTTGACATACATTGCGTTTTGTTTTCGGTTTCGTCGTTTTGTGCTACAACAAAAGATCAGAGATGAGTAAAAGTTGCAGCCAATTTTAAGAAAACAAACATGTGTCACGAAATTTTTTTAAATTATAGATTAATGTGCTATTAGCACTTGTTCTTATAGCAATTACTTACAATTTGAAAACCTTTCAAAGTTTGCGAACTTTATGTTAATAAAACTTAGAAATTACGGTCTCAACCAATTATGTAACTCAATTTTTCGAATTTATGCCATAAAATGACTTTTGGAACATTGCAGAGAGACACTCAGTGTGCAAATAATCATTTCCTTTTACTATTACTTCATCTTTTATCTTTGCATGATAATGGATTTTTTTTAAGTTCAAACTTATAGGCTTTACGTAAGTTTTTAAGTTAAGCTATAGGATTTTAACTTATTGAGTCTATAGATTGTAGGTTTTGGTATTTAAATGTTTAGAATTAAACTAAGCTTAATGTTATAATTTACATTTGCTCATATTATTAGCTATATTAGGTGGTAGATTTTTATAGCTTTGGGGAACATTCAAAATTACTTCCAAAAAGTGTCCAAAAGAAAATTCCATGGCTTCTTACAAATAGTCTTTCTATATTTTTAAAAAGTTTTAATAAACTGACATTTAAGTTTCTCGAAAATTGCATTTTAGTACAATTTTGTATAAACTGGTATACTACATATGCGTTCAAAACTAATAAACAACTTGTATTAATACCAACAAGCCAAGTTAGTACTAAACTAAAGACGAGTACTATCTTAATAGTCAATCTAATTATGTCTATCCCCAAGTGACGAATTATGAAAGTTACTTGATCTATACTACATATGTAAAATTATTATTTAAAATTTTTAGACAGATTTTGGTATCTAACACATTGAATGTCCTAAAAAATTTGTTTATTCTATTTATAAGTTAGTCCTAGTTACCTGAAAGCTGTCCCAAAAATGAAGCTTTTCCATCCCAAAGCTTTCCAACTGAGTTCCTGAGAGAACAAATCACATAATCCACAACAAAAACAAGCAACAAAAAACTCACCCCGGAAAGGATAGTATTGAGATGTGTTCTGGTTCATGAAGGAACAGGCGAGGGGGAGGCACAAACGGAGGCTAGGGCTTTTTGTGGAAACAACAATAAAAATTTTTCAGTCAGCTTTGAGACGCAGCAGCCGAAAGACGAAAATTTCGTAAAGAAAATAACAACAAAAAAGCAAAACAAAAAATTCCTTAAAAGAGCAGCAAAGATAATGCGAAGTCGCACCGAACTGGTGACCACAACGTTTGAGGAAAGCGATGAAGAGGACTTTAGTCCTTTAGATGATTCCGATTCCGAGGAGGATTGGCGCCCCAACAAGAAGCGACAACGTCCACCACCGAAGCAACAATCACGCGAGGGTGGAGGACGCAAACGTAGAGCGCCAACAGCTTCCAAATTGGCCAAACGTCGCCTGACCAAAGTCAGCGATGACAACGATGATTCCGACAATGATGATGACCCAGATACCGAGGAGCTCTCCGATGACGATTTTGAGTATCCAGCGGCGAGCACTTCGTCATCCTCATCGTCAAAGCGACCGCAAAGTTTGCCGCCTAAAAAGCAATTTGTGAAACTCCAACAATTGGATTTATTAATCAAAAAGAATGATCTAATCGATAAGGATTGGTTAAAGAATCAGCGCTTGTGCCTGTGGCGCAAGGATGAGCAAACGAATCTATTACAAAAATATTTGAGAGTTAAGACAACACCAGAAGAGGGTAAACCGGAGGAGGAGCAATTGCTATTTACATCAAGTTCGGTGGTAAGTCTATTTTTCTCTTTACTACATACTCTTTCAAAAGAATCTAAAAATCAGTTAGTTTATGCATAAATATGGCCCACTTGAACTTGATCAGAACTAGCTTTATTCCCATATAACTACGGGTTTAGAGACTATTAAAAGCAAATGCATTTATTTTATGATAAATTTCCACATAGAAGTCTTCAATTTTTTGAACAGTTTTTCAAACAGTCTGAAAATTCGGGTTAATAAGCCCAAAACCACTGAATTTTATATTTATTCTCTAAATATGCATCTCAAAATTGATTAGAATATGTCCAAAAACCTTGAGAAATCGAATCAAATAATAGACCATTCTAAAAAGAAGAGTACATATTTTAGAAAGGATTTAAATAGCCAGGATTGTAAAAGTACATTATTTTAAAGTAAATACTCCTGTAGATATTTCAGTTAACAGATTTAATTTGGTATGCGTCTACTTCGAATGCTTTTAAACATCTATTTTATACATATATTAGCAATAACTTTGCTCTGAATATATACAAATTTTCGACTTGATATTTCTTTTACAGTATTCGAGTTGGGATGATCAACAGATAAGTGATTTTATTAATGTAAAAGCTAATTGCTTGGATCCAAATAATCGACGTATAAAACTGGATGATTTGCAGGCTGTAAAGAAAATCTCTTTGGAGCTACAAACGGAGGAGACTGACAAATCATCAGCAGCCGGTGATGAGAATAACGAAGTCGAGAATGATGTAGAAGAGAAGGAAACCACGGCTGATGATGACGATGATGATGATGACGATGATGATGATGACGTCGATGATGAGGACGATAATGATGACGATGACGATGAAGATGAGGCTTGAATTTTTCCAAAATAAACTATCAATATTAAAATGAAACTTAAGTTTAAGTTGGCCAAGTTGTAGTATTACAAAATTAAATTCTGATATCTCTTTAACAAAAATGTGCTGCAAAGTGAAAACTATATATACATTTAATTTAGTAAATTAAATTATACAGATGAAAGAAAACACATTTGTTTGCCAGTTTTATAAATCGCAATACATTTTCCTTACAAATATCTTGATATTGGGCGGCAAATATAAAGCAAAACATTCTCTCGGAGAATCATTCAACAATTTGCACTGAGCGTTCCTTAAAAAATTTCCAGACTAGACGCGGTTACCGACGACGTTCGCCCTTGACAGTTTTGCGCTTCTCTTTCTTCTCCTCTCTGAGTTGTTTTTGCTTTTCACGATCGTCTTTATCCTTTTGCTTCTTGGCCGCACTATCAAGACGGGCTTGTTCTCGTTTCTCCTTGGCCAGGGCTTGGACATCGGACTTATTGGTATTCGCCACCAGTCCGCCACCTCCACCAGTGCCATCAGTGCTCTCGGCTTCCGATTCATCATCGTCTTCCTCCGCCACAGCAGTCTGCAATAAGAATTACATTAAATATATTTGAAATTGTGACTTTAATATGGGTAAATATTTCTGTTTATTTTTACCAAATTACCTTAGAACGTTTAGGGAAACACTTTATGAGGTTTTTGTGTCCCATTTGTATTAAATTTGTATAATTAAACTTTATTAGATTTTTGTTTTATCTAATTAATAACAGATTACTGCTGAAGGCAAAGAACTTTAAAGGACTTTTGCAGTTAAATAAATCATTGTCATCTCAAAATTAATCTGTTTTTATGTAATTTGTAGAAGCTAAAGTTTGTTTTGAGATTCATATCTATTGTTTTTAGATATTAGACCTTAGAAACATGCGGTCATTGATTGAGTTGCTGCCTTTTGTTATTTTTTTGTTATTTTTGTTATTTGGATAGGCATATATTGTAAACACATCATTGTTTCTTTGTTTTATCAAAAGCATTTAATTTCATTTGCTTTCAATTTTTATGCTTACAAATTGTTCGATATGATTTTAAATACAAACGGAATGAACATGTCTTAATAAGAAATTATCCTGGTCTCAAACCATTTTCTTTGTCTGGCAAAAGAAACCAACGGGAAATTCTTATTAACATGTCCTGGAATGGCGTCTGGCCCCGATGGTTACCTTAGAACTAGTTGGATTTTTTTTAATTTCTGATTGTCTTTTAACATAAGGAAGTTCTTTTGCTACTGACCGTTCTACAAATAGCACTAATAGGGAAAAAATAAATACAGCTTTTTTTGTTCTATATTTCATTTGTTAGAGTGGTCCGATCTAAAGAATGTGCCGCATACATCAAGAAAGACCAAATTCCAAAGAAACAGAGAGTCGGCTATTATTTTTAACACCATTTTGACATGGTATAAACAATTTTTTCGCCCTAGCCACGTGTGACTCTTATTGAATTTCATAATATTAATAAATAGTATGTGCTCAGGGCACGATTGAAATACAAAATAATAAATAGAATACATTTATCAATTGAAAATCACAACACAAAACAGAATTCCACAAAGAGAGATAGTGTATTTCATTTGCAATATTCTATAAATAGGTATATAAATTTTTTTAAAGAACCAAGTTTACTTCCAAGCCTGTATTTACTGTTGAATAGAATCCGTTTAGTTTCAATTCAAAGTTGAGAAAAATGTTTAAATTGTTTAGACATATATCTACAATATTCTGCTACCTTAAAAAACACAAGAGTAAAAAATTGTTACCAATTTTATAGCTCAAACACATAAAGAGACGTCGACACACAATTTGGATAAGGATGTGGTAATATACACAGATCAAAAGTAGTAATATTTTAATCGACAATCAATTTTCCAAGCGATTTGTTACATTGTAAATGAGACACGCATTTTTTCTATGCATATTATAATATTGTTAGATAACATATCTTGAGGGCGGATTAAGGCATTTAAAGGCCAAAAACAAAATGATCTTATTCCTAAAAAAAAATGTTCATTCAAACTCAATATTATCTGTCAATTAGTTAATTATCCAATTAACAACATGAGCAAAAAACAAGTTTTTAGAAAAAGTATTAAATTGTAATTTCTTAAAATCAAATAATGGATATTTTCTCTTCTAACTTTATATCAACACTTCACTCCACTCCTGAACTTTTCTAGTCTATATAAAGCCGATCGATTGGATGGTACAGCTTTATTTCATTTTCAAAAGTCTAAATTATAATTCAAAGATGTCCAAAGTGTTAAAAGGAATCATATTTTTATTCCTTTTACAGGGCATAACTGCAGATCTTGAAAATTTAGTGCCAAAAGAATGGGTAATAGAACTAACTACTTAAATTTAATATATGTTTAACTATTATTCTTTTTTAATTACTATTCTAGAATACAGTTGACGATGACAAGTGCGTTACTTATTGTTTTAGTGACGTTATAACCCTGGCGAATCATATAGCTCGAATGAATCAATCTACGGAGACTCCCAGTGAATCAATTGCGAAAATTAATCGCCTTGATAGAGAGTTGCAAGTCTGCAAAGTTCAATTGAATGATCAGGTGGCAGGAGGTAATGTCATGCAAGAACTTGCGGCACAAAAGGCTTTACTAGAGGCTAAGGATGAAATAGTCAATGAGCTAAGGGCCCAGTTAAAGAAGGACACGGTAACAAATAGTGTTCTACTTAGCGCTTTCAATAGCTTGAAGGCCCAAGTAAGTAAGTTCTTGGAGGGAGGCAATTTAGGGTCAATTCAAAACAGACAGCAGGAGGAGAATCTGCCCAATCAGGGTCTCTATGTTGAAGGTGTTCGACGATTGCAATTGGCAGGACGCCCACCTTTTGAGGTGCCTTACATAACGCCCATATCCAGTTGGACTGTTATTCAAAGACGCATTGATGCAAGAGTTAATTTCGATCGAAATTGGCATGACTACAAGAAGGGATTCGGTGATGCGAAAGAAAACTTTTTTGTTGGTCTCGACAATCTGTATTTGATTCTAAAAACTCGACCCCACGAGCTGTATATCCAACTCGGTGATATTAATGGTAAAATTGGATATGCACGCTATGATAATTTCAAAATAAGTGGTGAAGGGAAAAATTATCAACTCTTATCGGTTGGAAATTATACAGGAACTGCTGGCGATTCATTAGGTTCCCATGTTGGTGCTTTATTTTCAACTCATGATCGGCATAACAATTTATTGGTTCAACATAATTGCGCTTTAGGCGCCTCAGGTGGATGGTGGTACACGTCATGTGGCGAAAGGTAAAGTAAAGAATTTTGTTTAAAAATATTAACTAGTAAGCTTTTCATTCACAGTAAATTGAATGGATGGTTCCATACCAATGGTTTGGTTCACAAAAATGGCATTACATGGGGTACTTGGGCTGATCCAAATCAATCAATAAATCTACAATCTTTAACATTCGTACAAATGATGATACGACCAATCGCATAATCGATTTGCACCAAAATTGCACAGAACATCATTAAAACTTTTGGCCTATTACAAAAATGTTTTTATTAATTTGTAGTGATATTTTTTGGTGCGAATTCAAATAAATATTCAACTACGTTGTCTGCTTTCGTTAAGAATTGTTTAAATTGAATTAAATCATATTATAAGCTGATACACAATCGCCAACATGAACCATTAATTCTCTAACAAAGTCGCTGATATAAATAAATCTATATGATAAGATGGAAGCTGTGTCAAGATTAATTCTTCCTTACACTTCTTCATCAAAACCAATGACGGCTTATGTCAGGCTCGAGACCTGCAGCAATCAAGAAACCAAATTGTCGAGGTTGTATCAATACAATAGAGAAACCAACTTTTAGCTTTGAAACTTAGGATATGAATGAAAATTGATCTAAAACTAGAATTCTCTAACTGCCTTATTTTCAGACTGTATTTTTAGCAATTTCTAGCCGACATCTAAAAGTTATATATTGATTAACTCGGAATTCAGTATACTTCAAAAATGACAAAAAAGACGTAGAGTTTTGAAAAACAAAAATTTTGATCCGATTTTTGTAAATAATTATGAAAATTGACAAAAAGTTTAGTTCTCGACATTTTAATGCAGATTGAATAATATTAACTTAAAAATAAAGACATGAATTTTTCAAATATTCTCAAAATTTACTAATACTGAAATACTTTGCTGTTGATTCGCATTTTTTGTCTCGCTTTAAAAGATGACTTGATAATTAGCGTGACTCATATTGAAATTTCAAAATCAAAAGCAATAAAATTAGAAATTACTTTGGAAAATCGGTTAAAATATGGCAAAGTTATGGATTCGCAAAGTTAAGAGTTTTAAAGAATTTTCAAAATTTTTCAAATGAAATACATGTTTTTCAATTTATCTTTTCTTTGCTTCAGTTGAATATTGAATAATGATTGAAAATCATTTTACAGCTCTAAAAGCGTGGACTCCAACCTGCTATATGGCTAATCCGTCACTGTCCAAAACTAACTATTATCTTTACAATTCATTTACATTACAATTACATTTAGCTTGGTCATTGTACTAAAATAAGTGAATTTCAATTTTCTGACATTTCAAAAAACTTAGAAAAAACATATCTCTAGTAAAATAAGTGTAAGAGAAATTGTATACCATAAATATTAAACCAAGAAATTGATTTGGGGGGTAATTGAATTTTGTATGCTTTTTTTCTGCCTTTCGACTTGGCGTCATTTTACGTCTCCAGTTGATTCTAACGTATATTTCTTCTTGAAATACGAGTAAAAGTGAAATTCCTCGTCGAATGCGTCATTTTTCATCAGCAACTGATGAAATTTGAATGACTAATAGTCTCTACTCTTAATTGAATTCCCTATTGACAATATATTGGCATTTTATTAATAGTAAGGAGAATGAATTAAATGAAATTGACTGCAACAACTTTAAAAAAGATACTAAATTTTTATATGGGTATATATAAATTAAATAAGAACGTAAATTCTGCCTTTTAGGCGCTATTTAGACGATATGTAGAAGATATATAGACTGTTGATGACCATTAATTTACAAAAATTAACATTTGTATATTTAATATACAACTTTTGAATACCTCAAACTCTTGAGATAAACAGGAGTACGACAAATGCATAATTTTTCTTTTAAAAGCTTTACTAACAATTTGCTTGTAAGTAAGTGCTGCCCAAGATAACGGATTTTCAAGTGGTTATGATAAACTTGACTTGAAGACTAGTTACAATGGGACGAATCTCCCTATTTGCCCTCAATCTGGCACGAGTTTCAAGAAATAAGCAAGTCGAGTTAGAAGAAAAATTAGTTGTGACACGGTTGATATTATGAATTATGATGAAATTTTTAAGTTCAGACCTGTGAATATTGTGCCAATATCTGTTCCTTAATCCGACGCTCTTCCGCTGTGTATTCACGCTGATTGACAGTTGGTTGTAACTTTTGTTGCTCCAGCAATTTGGCTAATTGGGCATTTACATCGATGTCCAGACCCTTTTTTGGTGGCTCATCAGCAGATGGATGACTTTGTAGCCATTTTTGTAGAATAGTTTTAACTATTTCCTCAATATCGGATGACTTAAAGTAGAGAATTTCGATATTCACTGAGTTCACATGATGAAATTTCACCAACTTACCCCCGTTTCACTTAAAATATCTTCCAGTGCCTCCAGTTTCTCATCTTGTGACTCCTAAGCAATGAAATTAATATTGTTTTAATTAAAGAACTCACAAGTCTCCATTCAGACACCTTTGGCATGGCTTACCTCGCCCTCCAGAATGCCGATAATATACGAACCGAACACATTTTCATCTGTGTTGAGCTGACGCAGTTGCTCATTTAGCCACGTTTGAAACTCGGCGCTGCCACTCATTTTACCTCGGTCAGCTGCGGGTTTAATTAATTCTGATGCTCATTCACAACAAATCAGCCACAAAAGGTAAAAAATATAACTCCAAGTAATTTGGTATAGAGAGCAGTGTTGCCAAATATCTGTGTAACAGCTGGGCAAATAGTGCTGGCAAATTAGCTTGCTACGAAGCCAGAACTACAGCTGGCATTTAATTTAGCTATATTTACGCACTAAAATGCGTAACAAAAAAAGTCAAAAGAAATTAAATATAGCTATGAAATATAAAATATAAAAAAAAAATTATGTAAGCTAAAACATAACTGATTTTGTTTTTTTCTTACCTCATCATTAGTAAGAAAAATAAATTTTATAAATATAAATATACCCGACAAAATTTCGTTTCTTTTTAAATATATTTGTGTTTTGTAAGATTTATCAATATTATGATAAACTTTTCCCTATTAAAGAAGACTTATATATTTCTCAATTAAGTCGTCAGTTATTTGTTAATTGCTTCTTAAATAGCTCTAAAATATGTGAGAATGAAAATTATTGAAGAAACTAACATGGCATCCACTACAATGGCATTTAAAAATAAGCACTTTTTCGTTTTATATTTCTTCTATAAATTTAACTACATTCGTAATGATTGTTATTTAGTAAGGGGAAAAAGGGCTCATTTCTAGGCTTTCAAAATGCATACATATATGAATTCAATATATCAATTCCTAAATCAGAAATTAAGTAACAATTTATTTGTATCTTTTACAAAATTTTTTTGCCTCTAAAGTTAACTAACAAGTTTAAGTCTGAAGTTGTTTTTTTACATTGTAATAGAATTTAAACATGTTTTTTAAATGTTTAATAAAACTTTAGCATTTCTTCGGGTTTGAAAATTATGTAATCGAAATTCGTAATCAAAACTGGTTTTAGGGTTGTTATTCCCTGTCCTCAACAATAAGAAAATTACCTTAAGAAAATTTATATTTTACAAAGTGGATTAAACTTGTAAGGGATTTAAAAATTTGACTTTTTGAGACAGTTTTTTAAACTTTTTAAATATGTTTCCAAAAGTGATCTCCAAAAGTGATCTCCAAAAGTGATGTCCATGTTTGAAGTCAAGCCCTGTAGGTCATTAAAAAAGCAAAAGTTAGCTTTCAAACTTTAAATAAGCTTATAATTTAAAAAAAAAATTATTGATTTACCAAAAAATAATTTTGAATGTATTTGGAATCCAAAAATACCCAGAAAAAGCTCTCTTGATTATGTTGCTAAATGTGTTTTGTTTTATACCATGTACGATTTTACTAAGTTCAACTAAATTTTAATTTTTTGTTGTGCTTCCTGTTAATTATGTGCTCTAGTCTTTTAAGAATTAATAGTAAATAATCATTTTAAGCCAACAAGCTAAATGGCATTTTTTAGCCAGCTAAGCATCCCTCATCACTACACAGCTGTTTGATGACAGTGTTGTAAAACAAATACACTTGCAGTGCTGTTAAACGTCAAAGAACTTACTTAGTTTTTTATGCCGACCTTAAATCGCGACCTGCTGCTCTTGATTATTAAAAAAAAGTGGAAATTACTAATTAATGAAATATTTTTCGTTCGATTAAATCAAAAAAGAAATCTCGACCAATATCTTGTGCATAATTTGATTCAATGTTTGGCTCAAGAAAACAAAGGGCGTGGCAACAAATGATAAGAGCAGAATGAAAACACAAACAAAAACAACA
Organism: Drosophila willistoni; assembly: GCF_018902025.1. Classification (NCBI taxonomy): domain Eukaryota; kingdom Metazoa; phylum Arthropoda; class Insecta; order Diptera; family Drosophilidae; genus Drosophila; species Drosophila willistoni. The sequence continues at coordinate 10,346,959 of NW_025814050.1, forward strand.
AACGCAATTGTTGTGTTTATTGTTATTATTATAAACAATTGAGTTTATATTTCATATTTGAAATTGATACAATTGTTACTGTTACACTCAGTGTGAGTGTGTGTGTGTGTGCAACTCTGCATTCAAGTGTGTGTGTGTGCATGTGCGTGTGATATGCCTATGTAAATATGTTGTATTTGGATTTGTCTCTCGTCTTCGTGTAATAATTTTTGCAGTCGCAAGTCTCGACACCTGCGTCGCCGTCGCCGTTGACGTCGCAGTTGCCATCGCTCTCGTCTTCGTCTTTTGTTTATTTGTTGTTGCCGTTGTGGCGTCTCGGCAGACGCATAATAAACAAAAAGAAACAACAACCAAAAGTATCCAGCAACAACAACAACCAGTTGGCAACAAGTGGAATAGATACACACATACATACATCCGTACATACCTACACATATGTACATACGTACATCAATGTATGTACTTATATGCCCCTTTGATATATAAATCAAAACCGTCTTCTATGCCAGGTAAGATTTAATTCAATTAAAATTTATTATTAAAAAAATTCTCATTAGCAACAATTTTAATGACAACAATCACCGACAAAGTCATCATAAGATTCATAAATTTTAATCGAAAGTGTAACCTAAGAATATTCTGAGTTGTCAAATTATCTTTTGCAATGGCATTATAAATATATCAGATACTTTTGCAGACGATTTCACATAGAACTTATGTAGTTTTAATAGAATCTACATAATATCGAATTCAGAGAAAAGTTCCTATCTCACCAGGTCAAGGATTAGGCAACTTTAAATTAAGTATTCAAAAGAAAAATTTTAAGAAACTTTAACTTAAACATCTAGTTGCTAAGTGTAAAATAATATAAAATTTAAGGTTAACAAGGAAATCTTATCGATTCTTTAGACCATTCAAGGATATTTCATTTCAGGCTCTAAATCTAGTTATGACTAACTGTACATCTATAAATTGTCTCACAAACTCATAGACTTCTCGTTAGTTCTAGGAATGTTAAATGGGGGAAATGAGCTCCTTTAAGTATGCAATAGTGTTCAATATTTGCAAAAAGTTTATAACTTCGTATGCCTTGTAACTTACAAATTGCTTACAAGCAATGATTGATTTTAGAATTTTTTTCATCCGAAGAATTTTTCAAAATTTCTTTCCTGGTCGGCTTATTGTATACTTTTGGGAGCAAGTACCCCGCTAGATCCGCCTATGCTTCTCTTGTCATGCAACGTCAGACATTATCAATAAAGTTGACATCAGAAGAATAGAGGCGCCATATATCTTAATGTTTCGTCCGGTCTATGATATGTACATATTACCCTTAACCTAACTCTAGGAACATTTGAGGAGTAACTGAAGATATAAAGATCAGAATTCACTTGAGTGAGTTTGAGTCAGGCTTAATGAAATTACCTTTCAAATAGCCCAAAAGTTGTCATTTCGAATTGGAATAATTATAGTTGGATGTGGATCGAGAATCTACAAAGTCTGTAAACAACAATCTGCGACTATATGCGAAATTTTTCAAATAAATTGATTAAATTCAGTTGTGAGTGCGTTTTAAAGCCATAAAAAACGGATTCTTGGGTATATCCATTTAATAACTAGTCCTGGCCATGCAAAGAGGTATGCGAAAAAAAACCACGGTTTAACTTGATTCGACTGTGTATTAATGGCTCCGTGTGAGCTCGTTCGGAATGTTTATGAGTGTGTAAATGCGAGCGTTTTACACTTTCCAATTTGCGTGTACACGTTGGAGAGGGCAACACTAAGAGAGGAAGAGATGGAGAGAGAGAGAGGTAGAACTGGATGGGTAATAAGAGCAAGGGAGATAGTCATGTGTGTGTGTGTGTGTGTGAGTGTTGTGTGCATAATAAAAGCCATTAAAATTAAGTAATTGACGCAGGCAGACGACACTTGGACGACCAGCTGGGCCAAAGGTAAAACCGGAAAATTTTTGTCGCTGCCTCCAAATGAAACATTTTTTTCCACATATTCTGCTTCCATTCCTTGAAGCAAATATGTATTCTTTCCGATGTGATCCATTGCAATGTCCATTTATGTAGATTTCAACGAGCTCATAAAATTCACACATCTAAAAGCCATTGATTCATATGTATGTCTCCCTTTTGCACAGTGGTTTTGGTTTTGGCATTTGGATTACGTCATTCGGAAGTGCAAAAATCTTTAGACTTTAGACCTTTAAAGTCTAAAAATCGTTTTGAAGAATTCAATAATCTTTGCTTATAATCTCTAATAATGTGTTAATATGAAAGAAGCTAACTTAATCTGTGCCAAATGCCTGACCATTTTAATTGCATTTTGTTTCTTAGAAAGCGAAAATTGTCTTTCTTTAGTTGAACATCGCAAAAACAAAGATAATTTTTATTTATGACCGCTAAGAAGCTTAGCTTAAGAAACGCTTCTACATTTGTTTGATTCTAATAATATTTCAACGATTTCTTTCTATTAATCTTGAAGTCTGAGTATTAGATGCACATTTAGATAATTCTAATCGCTTAGCACGCATTTATGGCTTAAAAACGACAAACTAAAATAAATAATTTGAAGCTCCAGATTCCTTTTTTGAGCAATTTTTAAAACTCCAGGCATTCCAAACTGTTATTAGTATGGTTATTATATTTCCAGATAGGTTATGAAGGACACAACTTTAAAAGTTGCGCAAATAGCAAGAATTTCCTCCATTAAATGATGGATAGACGAAAGCTGTCCTCACTCCGTTCAACAAATGCAAACGTAAGAGCACTTTAGCAATGGTTGACGTTTTTTGGACTCCATCTGAGGGAGACAAGACACCAAACAAGACACCAAGAAACTCAATAGTGAACTTTAAGTAAAGCTCCAAGGAAGGCGAAGTTCTATCCTATCAACTAATTAGGTAATGGCCATCATTTTTAAGAAGTATGATCTACAGAAACATAATACTACATTAGAATTACTGAGCCAACTCGACTTCGCGTTTAACAACAATGTCGCCTTTTTTCCAAAATATTCATTTTTCTTTGAAAAATGTGTACTGGCTATGCATGGATCCTTAAAAACAATTTTATATAATAATTTTTCCAACATATAAACCACTGTAAGCCTTCTCTCATATCAATTTTTGGGCAATTTTCCATAGGTTTTTCGGCTGTACTTAGTTTTGTAGTACATTAATAGGACTTCATGAATATTATTTTGGAGAGTTATTGTTGCTGACATTTTATGAGTTTTCTGTTTTTGTTCTCTTAAATGCATATTTATGGGTTATCGCTTCACATGAAAATTGATTTTCCCCCGTTTCAAAAGAAAAGAGAGAAACCCCAAGAAAAATGAAAAAGAAAGCATTGAAAGCACTAAGCAACAAGTCAAAAACAGAAGCTCTGCGAAAACAATTTGATCAAAGTTGGCACCGTGGGCATGGGATAGAGGCGCACATTAGGAGAAAATCCATCTAAGGACAACATTGAGACATGGAGGAGTGTAGGAGGTCCTGCCACATAGCGCTGCTTATACTGTAAAGTATTTTTCCTATTATTATTGTAGCTATTGGAATGGAATTGTTGTTGATGTTGCTGATGTTGTTGTTTTTTCTGGACCACCCGTGAAGTTGGCAAAATAAGTAAAGTGCCGCCCAAGAGGGGCACACACAAGGCGATTACGAAAACAAGAGTCCTTCGTCCCTCTGCGTCATATGATGATTGTGAACATATGTGTTGCTGGAAAAATATAATAAAATATAATCAATATTAAACTTTCCGATTGTAAGTAGAAGAATATGATGTACGCTAAATTCAGAATATTAGAATATTTTTTAGCGCTTTCTAAGCCGATGCCTAATCTTTTTTAAGATCTATTAAGCATAAGAAGAAGGAGAACTTCTCCCTATATAGGCACTTTATGTGGTTATCCTGCTGATGCATTTGAAATCTGATTGAAATGGCTTTTCATTCCGTTCGCTCTCATCTGTTGGAGGTCTTTGCACCATGGGCGGTTGATGGATTCCTATTCACAATGCTCGAACCCTCTTCCGTCCTTCCATTCACATTCTGTTGTAGCCACTCAACTTGAGCATGAGTTGGCAATGTCTTGACATTTTAATTTTTATACCATCTTCTTCAGCCCATTCGTTGTGGCAATGTCAAATTGACAAATTGTCTATGAAGTCTAAGTAATGGAGCCCACCAAAAATGTATGCCATTGGAGAGAAACAAGTAAACAGTGTGCTTAAAAATACCGTTAAGCTATAGAGATGGGTCATGGGTGATATATGGGCATCTGGATTCTGACTCCTGTTGCGCTCTCAAGTAGTGTTTTTTTGTGGGGGGGCCCCCAAGACCTATTCGCTCATTCAAACAATTTTCAATTAAGCGCACAATCACGATAAATAAATCTCATTGTGCAGCCAGGCTAACATACATAGGTTCAGCTTAGAGATGTACATCCATGGAAAGAACGCGTTGCTCCTCCCGAGGAAACAAGAAGGGATTGTAGCAAGAGGAGGCAAGTGGGCGAAAGAGTTGCCCATGGCGACTCCACCCAGGTAGCCCGGCTAGCTAGCATGCTGTGAACTTCATTGCAATCTTGCTAAAACATCCTCAGCGTTGCTAACACGCTTTTGCTTCTAGTTTTGAGCCAAGCCAATTCTCTTACACAAGAAAGAAATATTGAAATTTTTAAGAACTTTGCGGTGTCTCGCAAAGACAAATATTAATTTCTATCCAAGTCATCAATTCTCTCGATTCGTATCCATTAATTTATATTTATTTAGTTTAAAGTGAGAAGAAAATGGTTAAAAAACAAACACGAAACTAAGGAAAAATATATAGAACTTATAAATTCAAAAATAGTTCAAAAAGAGTAAATAAATAAACCAAAAAATGAGGGAAAGTATTAAAAATATGTACTCAATACCTGAAGAATAAGAAAGTTGTAAAAAAAAAAACAAAAATTGAGAAAGAAAATAAAAATAAATAAATACAGTAGATCCAATATAGTAAAAGCCAATATTATTTAAAGAATAATCATCTGAACAATCAAATGCTTAAACTACTAATTAATAAGTTCTCTAATAAACCAAACAGATGGAAAAAATGCTGCCAACATTTATCGGTATCACCTTTTCTATATGATAGGATTTTCAGCTTTACGCGTTATATAAAATTTAAGAATAATAGGACTTTAAAAAGCCAAAAAGTTTATCAGTATTTAAATATATGTAAAACATAAAAATTAAAAATAAAATGAACAGAATTTTCTTTTAAAATTTATCAAGCATATTTAAAAAATTCGAACTTTAGTGAAAGTTACACAACATTTTATAAAGAACAAAATAAAACACCAAAAATCATACAAAAAAAAAGAAAAACAAACTCAACTTTCAATGAGAAAAAAGAGAGGAAGTAAACAGCTAAAATAATAAATTTAGGAATGTTTCAGAAAAAGGAATAACAAAACCCCAAGAAAAAAATAACTAAACCAAACGGAGAATATATAAAAACATTTAAAAATTCCACATTTCTCAAATTAACTAAGAGATTTAAAACCTCCTTTTAAGGCATTCAGAAATTCCCTTTGAAGAGTGTATGATAAACTGAAAACAAATTACCTAAAATATAACTCGAAATGCTTAAAGTAAAAGTTAAACAAATACCTAAAGTGAAATATTAAAAAAAGGATTCTAATTATGAAATTTCGTCAAAATATTTCACGACTTAATTTGCTTTGTTGCTTCACAGAAGAGAAGTGTATAAAGCCAAGATTGGTGGTACGATTGAGGAAATTTTCGAAACCCTTTTAGCTTTAAAATTATTAAAAATAAAGATTTTTATAAACTACAAATTAAAATTACTTTTTTTTCATTTGTACTTTTTAACATTTTTTTAATGGCAAACGCTGTGACGCCGTTCAAAAGGCCAAAATTATAAGCCAAAAAACGATTTTGTACCAATATTTTGTTATAACGATATTCAATATTAATCTTGAAATTTACCGAAGAATGTTTAACTTCTTAAAAGTTTATGTTTATTTGGCCAATCTAGAAACAAAATTTAAAATTTTAGTATTCTAAGAATTGTGGCACTTTGTGGAGCTTGAAGGGTATGTTAGATTCGTTTTCCGCTTCTTCTTGAGTTGCTCCCCTTCATGTTTCATTTCCTTGCCATAAATTGTGCGGTTAAAAGAAAAGCTACTTCTATTACATATTAGGTACAGCTACTCTTATTGTGTGTTTTTATAATGTTGATATATGCGTTGGTATTGGCAATTTACGAGCTACGAATGAAACGTGAAGTATTTTCCTCAACACCCTAAGAGTGGCTAATGTTGTCGTCGATGCTGCACAGTTCTGTCCCAGTGTGTGTGTGTGTGCATGTATGTGTGTGGTCATTTGAAAGATTCTTGACAAAATTGATATATGAAATAAAAAAAAAAGAATATTGCCGACTGCCGCCGCCTTGAGAAATGCAGGCAAATTCAATCAAGCGAAATTTAACAAGATTTCCGTGAAGCGCTCCCCAAAATCAAATCAAAATAAAAATGAAACCGAATGAGTAAGTAAATGAGTGAGCGAGATAGATGCTGCTTGCTATCCTTTTTTAATGAATAGAAGAGAAGCTTGGTTCCTCCTCACAGATATAAATTAAGTGAAATTCAAGTTTTGAGATAAACATTTTGATACCCTGTAAGCATTTTATCTGATATAAATATGTATAACGAACAGAAGGAAAAAATGCTGCCAGCACTCATCGGGGTCACCTTTTTTTCATTTTAAATATTAAGCAATCAATTCTTAAGAAATAAGTTTAAAGCTTTTAAAATTATATTCTTTAAGTATCCAAAGAAATAAATATTAAAGAAGATATCTACAGACATATCTTATCATTGCAATGTCAAACAATTTTAGACACTTGAAATAAATAAAATTTAAATAATTCTCAAATTTCGACCTAACAAAGTATGTTTTTGGTGAAAATGCTATCATATCTGATTCATATTTATATTCCTCTATGGATTAGCTTTTCAGGATGTTGTCCTTTCGGGATTCTTTGAACTGATACACAAATTTTAGAGTCTATTTAAGTGTTCTCCATTTTTAAATAAATTCTTTAAATAGATTAAACTATTGTTAGATCCAAAACAAGATCTATATAGAACTCTTGGATGCATATAATATCTTATATTGACGATAGAAAATCTGTATCTCTATTGTATTTAATCTATAAATGATATGGATAATAATTTTTATATAAAAGTATGAAATTTTCTGAAAAATTCATAAATTAGTAAAGCTGATAATAAGAAGACCTTAACTCAACAAAAAATTAGTTTAGATTCATATGTATGTTGATTTCAGAAATAGTAATTTTTAAAGCGATAATTGTTTAAAACTAAAATCTATTATACAATATTTAAAACATTAATATTTATTCAAATTAAAATTTAGACTCTAAAGTTTTTGTTAGTGTTTTGGTCTAGTTGCTTGATCAAAAAGTTGAGTATCTCTCTCTTAATACAGGGTAAAACAGATTCGTTGCTTGCAGTGTCAAGTTTTTTTTTATTCTCTTTAGTTTGTAAAGTAAATAATAAATCAGTGGCGAGACAATATGTGGAACAAAAAAAATGTACATATGTATGTACTATGTAGGATACCTACGCAAACACACAGATACACATACTCACACACACACATACATGCTTATGCACACGGACATGAAAGCATCGCCTAAAACTTACCAATAGAAGATTTAGTGGTTGCTTAGGTAGCTCAAAAGGAAGTAAACAGGATTTGAGCTTTACCAGGAATTTTCGGTTATTTTTTTTTTTGGAGCTGTTGTTGTTGTTATTGGCGTTGTTGTTGCAGGCATTAGGTAGAAAATAGTTTGCTTATTTGCTTTTGCGGGGGATCTCTCTCTGATTTAGCCTTAGGACTTTGGGCTTAAGGAAATTCGATATATTTAAATATGTAGTATGTAGTTGATTCTCTCTGCTCGTCTGCTCGTCCATCCATTTGGTCTTCCTCTCTCGTTTCGTTTCTCGTTCTTCTCTTTCTCTTAATGAATTCTGTGAATTTTTAATAAATGATAAGACCATGTGTAACTTGAAGACACATTGTACATAATTCTTGTCTTATGTGTGTCTTGCTTATGAGAACATTTTTTTTTTTCGGGGCTATATATGGTAAATAAAGTCAGTCAGTCAGTCACTTGATGCCTTCAATACGCGGAATTATCTTTTGCAGCAAGTTATATTAAAACAATTGAGCAGAATTGTTACATTTTGCATTTTGAGCATAAGTAATTATAGAAAATATGGTTTAAATGACATGATTGACATGATTCACAAATCTGTTTTGCAAATTTATGATGTTTATGCTTTAAAATTACAGTAAATATTAGCTTAAAAACTTAGTCTAAATATTTCTCTATAGAAATACTTGCTATTATGAGTTTCCAGCCCATTTTATAGGTTTATTGTTTAAACAAATTAAAAAATGCAACCTAGTTTTATCACACAAACTGAACTCAAGCAAAAGAAAAAAACAGTTAAATTCTATAAATTCTCAATGAATTGAACCAGTTTAAAACACGTCCATTTAATTTTAACACATCCTAAAAAATGTTCCATTTGTTCTCTTGAGTGCTATTACCTTATTGATACCGTATTGATCTACTTATTCACTGTATTAGAAAGGAATAATTGTATGTGTTGGTTAAATAAAAACATTAACCTCAAATATCCTTTAACAAAAATTAATAAATTGTTGTTGAAATACAAGTTGTTAATCGAACGACATTAAAGTTTAATATCTAACATTATTTCTAACTACAATTTTTAGCTGAAATGATGAGGACCATTTTCGACTTTCAATAATCGCTGAAATTTAAAATATAAATCTATTTTGAAACTAACAATCAATTAACTAATCAATGTGAAGAAAATTTTGAACCGCTTTTCCAAACATTTACAAAAAATAAAGGAACTTTGAAGAGTTTGCATTGAATTCAGGTAAACGATGTCTTTTGAGACAAAAAAGGAATATATATATATAAATCTATTAAAAGTTTTAATCAATTAATGTTGTTTTTATACCCTTGCAAAAAGGGTATATTAATTTTGGTCAGAAGTGTGCAACGCATAGAAGGAAGCATCTCCGACCATATAAAGTATATATATTTTTGATCAGCATGACGAGACGAGTTCAAATAGCCATGTCCGTCCGTCCGTCCGTCCGTCCGTCCGTCCGTCCGTCTGGATCAACGCAAACTCCTCCTAGACCGTAAGAGCTACAGAGCTGAAATTTTGCATGTAGGCTTGTATATACTGCAGGCGTTGTATATCTCGGATTCAGCCGGATCGGACCACTATATCATATAGCTCCCATACAAACGGCAAAGTCACGAACAGTGACTTTTCTCAATAACTTAATTATTTTCTGAGCTATTGTCGTGAAATTTAATATTGGTGAGTTAATTACACATATTAACTACTATGCCAAATTTGATCAAGATCGGGTGACTATATCATATAGCTCCCATAGGAACGATCTTTCGAAAACAGTGACTTTTGTCAATAACTTCGTTACTTTTGACGCGATTGCTTTCAAATTAAACATTTGTTAGTTTAATATATCTGTTAATGACTGTGCCGAATTTGATAAAGATCAGGTTACTATATCATATAGCTCCCATAGTAACGATCGGTGGAAAACAGTGACTTTGATCCTATGCTAAGATTGTAGGCCGTTCTTTCGCAAACTTTAGCCTTTTTAGAAAAAAGGTTTTTCCATTTTGATGGCTATAGGTAAGGAAAGAGTTACCAAAAAAGTTGCAAGGGTATACAAACTTTGACGCGGTCGAAGTTAGCCCCGGCCCTCTGGTTTTCATTCTGAAAATTACATTTGGCTATAAAAATCCCTCTATAAAATCTGTTATTTCAGTCGAGTACTACCAAAAATATATAGAAAATATGGAGTATATAAAACTTGAAAACTTTTTGCTTTGCACTTTTTGAATGTAAATGTTAATTATCTGAGTGTTTACTGTACTTCTATTGAGCTTGTGTTTCTGTTTTTGTTGGTTATTTATTTGCTTCTTTGACGGCTCTTGTGACTGTACTGGGGCATTTTGTTCAACATTTTTGCCGTTTTGTTATTGCTCTTTGTTTTCTTCGCCTCCTACTTCTTCGTTTGGTTCTCTTCCTCTTTTATGCCACGCTTTGTTAGCAACTTATTCTTTTTTATTTTTTGTTGTTGTTTGTTTCGAAAATTATTTTTTTATTCAACTTTTCAAGTTTGGGTTTTTGTGTTGTTCTTGCTGCTTAGCTTTTGGGCTCTTTTTTCATGGTAATAGACCTTAAAGGTATTATTTTTTTTGTTTGTCTTTTTTTTTTGGCAATTAAATAATTTATAAAATTGATTTTAACATGATTATTATTTAATATATTTTTACGCTATTTCTTCTTCTTTTACGATTCATGCCAAATTTTCCACACATTCTTTGCATATTTATTTAAATTTCTATTTGCCCAAGTTTAAGCACACAAAAAATTGTGTGTTTTTTTTATTTTGCATTTTGTGCTATTTTATTTCGTATTGTTTGCATTGTGCGCGATTTTACGTATATATTTTTTTAACATTATTTGTCTATTTTATGCTGACTGTCAGAATTCAAACCACCGACACAGGTGTTCCATGCCAAATCAAAAAGTCAAAAACGAGAAGACCAAAATTTAGAGAAAAACCAACGAAAGAGTCATGAAAGAAATTCAAGTGAAGTTTCCATCCGTCTAATGGCTAACAAGATTAAGTTTTGCATATTCTAAAGAGAGTTTGTTTCAATTAGTACACTCAGGTGCGGTTCCGTCCCATGTGGGGAACGAGGGCCCAATGGGTTTAAAGGGCCTTTGTCTCTTTAGCAATCGACTGTTCAAAAAGAATATAACGTATACGCAGGGTATGCTATATAGACTTATAATCTTTTCAGAGTACAGGTAAATATTGTTAGATGTATTTCAAACTTATTGTTATTAAATGATTTTGATTTCTCTGGAGAACATAAGGGCGACTTGTATTTGCCACTAACAGTCCTTATAAAGCAGGAATCTAAGAAAAGTTATGATATTAAGAAAATTTGTAAGTTGATTTGCTAATTAGGACAGAAAGAATTGATATTTCAAATGTTGTAAATGAGATAATATTAGAGATTAACTTTTATAAGCTAAAAATATTAAACAGAGTTGTAAAGAAGTTTCAGAAATTACCTGTGAAAAAAGGTTGAATTGATTAAGCATGCTTTAAATTTTTAACTAAATTTATGCAAACTTTTAAAATAATATATTAAAATTTACTACGATTAGTTTACTAAGTATTAACAAAAATCCAGGGTTACTCGTTTTATTCAAGTCTAGATCCTAAGAGGGTAAGATATAGTATATGAATAAAAGACATGAGAGACTTTTAGGGCAATTAACAATCTTCAGTTGGGTAAACATCCCGGGCAAACTACAACAAATAGAACAATTAAATTAATCAATAAAAATTATTAGACAATTGCAGTCTTCAAATTTTATGTTATCAAATATTGATTACCTACTTATTAACCTGGCTTAAAAAAAAATCTCAAAGTTTAGTTAAGAGTTTTATGAAGTTATGAGATAGAGAGTTTCACAGGATGTTGATATAACTCAACTGATATTTATCTAAGCGATATATAGGAGTAATAGAATTTATTCAGGGATAGTGAATATCATTATATTATGCAACCTTAGGATGAAGTGTATTAAAGTCTCAAAAATATATAGTTAACAGGCAGAAGGAGGCTTTTCCGACCCTGAAGTATTTATTTCCTTGATCATCATCAATAGCCGAGTGAATATTGATATTAATTAAAGTAATTTATTGCTAGGCCAATAAAAAATCCTATTTATAATATTTTGCAAGTTTCAGTTATTTTTGGTGATCACACTTCTAAAAATCAGAGCAGGTTATAAGTATATATAAAACCGCTGATCTCTAGTTGTTTATTTTGCTTAGATGATATATCCAAACTTTTTTAATAAGAGGAACACATTTTCTGCAATATGTTGCGGACTTTTCTTACGCAAATTTTCTTGTTTATTTGTGTTTTTACTTTACTTTTTAAATCAAACCAGCTACAAAAAATGCGTTGCCATAATTCCGGTCCTGATTGCATCTCAAGTAGTAGAAGAACAAAATTTCCATCACCAACACGAGCTGCGACACGTGCCTTCAGATGGAAATTCCAAAAACAAGGTACCATAAAAAGAGTGCAAAAGAGATAGAGAGAGAGGTGTGTGTTTGTGTTTGAGTGTGTGTAAAAATTGAGTATATGCAGTGCGAAATATGCAAACCGAAATAGAGAGGAAGGAGGTATGCGTGAGAGTGAGAAAGAGAGTGACTGAGAGAGAAAGAAAAGGGGGAGATAAAAGTCTTCTCTCTGTCTGCACGTTTATGGAATTTTTTATGAATGATGCAGCAGCAGCACCGGGCCAAAAAGGCAGTGGGAGTGGCAGTGGCAACGACAGCGGTAACTCAACCAGCCAACCAAACACATTTGGCGTTGATGAAGTGCCCTGAGTTGAGCTGCTGCCGCTGCCTCTGCTGGTGCTGCTGCACTTGGCTTGTTTATGAATTAATAAAATTTTAATTATGTTGCACAAATAATTGCTCACTTGTGCAGAAAAAAATCAACAGTAGCAGAAACAACAACAACAACAGAAACAATAATAATAACAGTAAATGCGCAAATGCCCATAACACAATTTGTTTCTTCTTCTTTTTGTTTTCTTTTTTTTTTTTTTGCATTTTTGAGGACAAAGTGCATATTTTGAATAATTTATCGTATTCACATCGTTTGGGCTTGTATGCGAAATCTACCCGTATGCAAGTTTAATGCATTTCAAACCCAAAGTTGGTCTAAATTGTTGAATACGGTAAAAATGAAAGGCAGAGAAAATGAGAGAGAAAGAAGCACTAAATAGAGATAGACAGAACTTAGATGTCATCGAAGAGATGAAAGCAGATATCTGGATGTAACTATCCGGTATAGTATAAAATATTCCATCAAACATATATCGGTTTGAAATCGTTTTATTTTGGATCAAGTTTTCGGTCGATTTCGACCACTTTAAGTTATAGTTTTGTATACCAAAAGTTTTGTATAACAGAAACTAAATACTCAAAATATTTAACTTGAAAAACTCTTCTACAGCATTCTTGATACTATTCTTAAAAAAATAATTTATCTATTATGAACCACCAAACCATGCAAAAACCAATAAAAATCTAACAATAAGCAAAAAAACTGATAAATAGTAAACAATAATATATCCTAAAGTGTTTTCGAATTTTGTAGGATGAAATTCTTAATGCTCCAAAGATTAATTTAAGCTAACATGATCATCTTAGCAGCTTCAGTTGATAAGGTTTATGTACCATATTAAATTTAATGAGTAAATGAACAATATGAAAATCTTTAAGCCAATTTTTGTTATTTTTATCGTGTTAGAAAAAGACTAAAAGATATTTTGTTGCTATGGTTATTAATTAAATCTTTAGCAATGTTTAGGTCTTTTTGGGTTACGGGAATTCACACAACGAAAAAACATTCACAATTTGCCTTAGACTAATATCTTTGATATCTCCTTTTAGACTGATATATCTGAAAAAGTTTTAGGGTAAAAGTCCTAACTGGTTTTAATACCAATTTATAAAATTGTATTTCATGTGGATAGAAATTGTGACTTTGCCCCTTTATCTCTGTCTAAAGTTATATGCCCTTAACAATGTTTTCATTTTCAGAGTATTTAAATTCTGGTCCAAGCTTTTTGGTTTAAAGAGTTTATAATATAAACTTTATATACAGTTTTCTTCAACGAAGGTTTAAATCAATTTCGTTACACATATTTATTGATAATCAACATAGAACAATTAACTTCAATTTTTGTCCCTCTCTTTTCCAATTCGTAATTTGGTTTATTTTTAGTACTTTTAATCCCATAATAAAATCAATCTTTTTTAGTCCATAGGAAATTGAATAGAAAGACATAATCTTGGGTTGGTAAAAATTACCGCCTAGCAACAAGTAAAAAGCTGCTTGGGTCAAGTTGGAGAGACGAACTAAGCATACCTCATATAAATGGAAAGAATAACAGAAAGTTTTGAATACTTGATATAATTAATTATAACTGATAAGATTTATTAACTAGTGCATATGTTCTTAAAGTAGCATCCTAGGTTTAGATATTTATAGACGATTCATTTCATTTCATTTATAGACGATTTCGATTATTAACTCTTATAAGAGATTAGTGAGCTTTAACAAGTTTTAACAATTTGTTGAGTTCCATTTTCATACTTATTATAATTGTAAATGTTGTTGACCATTTAGTCAACTGAACATCGAGAATCCGGGTTCGAATCCCAGGCTAGTGTATGAATGTAGTTTTCGTCTAAGCCTTAGTTGCTAGTGATTGTAAAATATAGTTAGGTTGATAGTTTACAACTATATCATATACCTTAATAATAATAATAATTATATGTTGTTGATCCCAGTTATCGAACTCAGGTTCATAAATGCTCTCTTCTAGCTTCAATCTTGCTGGTGCATATCAGATGCAGATGTGTCAGATTAAATAAAGGTTTAAGTAAGATGTATTTAGGAGTTAGGATTTTAAACTCCAGAGTTGGAGCGTTGATAAACCTATATAAAGTTGTGTGCTGTTGGCATTGAAATGTTTGAGACAGGCTTTCATACTAGGTGAATTCCTCTTTAGGACGTCAATTTAGACGTTTTGGAGCATTGATTGTCTACAACATTAACAATCTTAAGGCCTTTAGAAGATCTTGTAATTCTGCAGAGGCTTTCATAAGGTCTTTGAGTCAGACAAGAATTCAAAAGTCGTCGTTGTTTGCCCTGAGTTTTAAGGTAGTTCTGCAAAATATTGATTATAAAATATAGTTAGGTTGATTATTAGATCAACAACATTTGCTTTTTAAATAGATCCAACCTTAAAATTGGTCTAATAAATTTCTTATATTTTTTACACTATAAAATTTTTACATATTTGTGGTAATATCACTTAAAGTGTCTAAGTCCCTGTTTCAAATTTTATAAGAAAATGTCATTTCGGTATTTGATTGATCAATTTTTAGTATTTAATAATTAGTCATTTTTAAAAAGTTGCACTTTTTACCTTTTGCATTATACTTATCAATGTTACATATAACGCCCTTCTGATGTTATATCATGAGCTTTGAATCATTCATTTAACGTTTAATTATAATAAAATTCTCTAGATATGATTTGTTTAAAATATTTAAAATTACTTTAGATTAATAATAACTTTCTGAAATTAAACAAGTCATTATTTAAGTATTAAATGTTCATGGCTCTCGATTGGACATATGTACCTTATTACTTTTTGGATACAGGGTATACACACAATTTTCTCTTGAAATTTTGTTGGCCTGGCCATCACATCACAATGTTTGTTAGGGTTCCCGACTTTGATTTTGGCGCTTGTTAGAGACACACCACTTGGCCCTGTTGGTTGACTGGTTGTTTGGGCCGAGGCGGGGAGGGTGTTTGAAGCCAAAATCTATGGCGTCACGTTGCCAACTACTGGTTTTTAGAGTTTGCGTTTTTATGCTTTGGTTTAACATTTACTTTATGGGCTTTCGGGTTTTTTTTCCTTTTTTTTTTAATTTTTATTTCTTCATTTTCTATTAATAGTTTGTGTTTGGCTCTTTTTTTATACACTCTTTTTTTTGGATACAGGTAAAATGCTGGCCAACTTCAGGGCCAAGTGGAAAATCAGTGTTTTTCTTTATTCTTGGCTCAAATTTGACAATTTGCAAAGACAAACATATTTCTGGATGGTCATCAAAGTTCTCTGTGTGTTGTTGTTGTTGTTGTTGTTGACGTCTCTGTCGACTTCGTTGTGTGTTTTTTTTCGCCTCTTTTTATTTTGTATTTTCGTTCGTTTCTGCAGTTTTTCTGTCATTTGGCTTCTAATTGTTTGTAACATTAAAACTACAGAGGGAAAAAGACAAATAAAAACCAAAAAAACAAGAACTCAAAATGAATAGACAAAAAGGGAAAGAGTGCGAGAGAGACAGAGAGGAAAAGAAGCAGCGAATAAGAAAATGACAGAAATAAAGTTTTCAAACTGTCAGCAATTAAAGTGGCACATTGGGTAGTTTGGCAACAGTTTTTGTTGTTGCTGTTGTTGTTTTCTGTGGTGGCAATTATGTGCATAAAATTATCAACGAACAACAACAGCAACAACAACAACAACTAAATGTACAATTGTCATGCATAATTACGGCTTGGAAAATCTAAACAAAAATCTTAAGTGTTGACAAAGAGTTAACGGCAATGTTTGAAAATGAAGATGTACTATGAACTTACAAAAACCAAACACATACATATGTATGTATTAAGATTATATGTGTATACACATACATGTGCAAAAACTAGATACCCATCTTAGATGGAAGCCTTGATTTCAAACTTGGAATGCAAGTTATTCCAAACATGCAGAATTGCATTAACTCTTTAAGATAAGAAAGAAAATAAGATATCTGTAAAGAATATGTATATTATTTTGGTGACTCAAAGCTAAATTAATGAATCACTTTTAATTTCAAAATTAAAATAGTTTTTAGCTCACTCTTTTACAGATATTTAAGTTAAAATATAACAACACAAAAAGCCAAAAAAACAAAGTTTCGGCGACTTTTTATATCAGCAGGGTATTTGAAACTTTGAGAGGGGTTACTTCTCCTGCTTAAATCAATTGGGAGTTACAAACTAAGTACTAAGTACTAGTACTAAAAAAAACCAGGGACTGTAATCATAATGAGTTTTATTTTAAAACTTTAGAAATAAAAATTATTTTTCATTTATATTCAATTGATTAAATATTAATTAATCATTGATTTTGAGCAAAAAAATAATACTTACACTTATAAAAATTATACTTAAGCAAAAAAAGAAAAATACAAAAATTATGATAATTTTTTGATTTTTAAATCATAGTGAAAAATCATAATTTATGCATAGACGAGTACATTGGTCTATTTTTGGCTCTCCTAACGTCATTAGAAGTGGATGATTTTTTCTTGAAGTTTAAGACAAACATCTTTTATAATACCAAAAATAAAGTTTCAAAACTTTAAAATCAATAAAATATAGCTGATTGAATTGGCAAAATAAAGGTTTAATATGAAACATTATTTAAAAGGATTTTCATAAAATATTTTAAGCCAGCATTCTAGTTTTTATACCCTTGCAAAAAGGGTATATTACTTTTGGTCAGAAGTGTGCAACGCATAGAAGGAAGCATTTCCGACCATATAAAATATATATATTCTTGATCAGCACGACGAGACGAGTTCAAATAGCCATGTCCGTCCGTCCGTCCGTCCGTCTGTCCGTCCGTCTGGATCAACGCAAACTCCTCCTAGACCGTTAAAGCTACAGAGCTGAAATTTTGGATGTAGGCTTGTATATACTGCAGGCGTTGTATATCTCGGATTCAGCCGGATCGGATCACTATATCATATAGCTCCCATTCAAATGGCAAAGTCACGAACAGTGACTTTTCTTAATAACTTCGTTACTTTCTGAGCTATTGTCATGAAATTTAATATTGGTGAGTGAATTACACATATAAACGACTGTGCCAAATTTGATCAAGATCGGGTGACTATATCATATAGCTCCCATAGGAACGATCTTTCGAAAACAGTGACTTTTGTCAATAACTTCGTTACTTTTGACGCGATTGCTTTCAAATTAAACATTTGTTAGTTTAATATATCTGCTAATGACTGTGCCGAATTTGGTAAAGATCGGGTTACTATATCATATAGCTCCCATAGGAAAACAGTGACTTTGATCAATATCTTCGTTTTTTCCTATGCTAAGATTGTACGCCGTTCTTTCGCAAACATTAACCTTTTTAGCTTGAACGTTTTCCCATTTTGATGGCTATAGGTAAGGAAAGAGTTACCATAAAAGTTGCAAGGGTATACAAACTTTGACACGGTCGAAGTTAGCCCCGGCCCTCTGGTTAATAATAAAAAACCTTATTTTCTTTGTTTTGCAGATGGAATAACAAGTTAAATCATTTTTAAGGGTAAGTTTCTAATAATGTAATCGACTGTAATCGTTATATATTTATCCTTGTTACAAGGATGTTTTGTGTATGTCCCAATACAAACTTATATAAAAAAAGGGTCTCCGGTTAGTACATCTTCCGGATATAACGACGAAAATCTTCGGTTCCTTGAGCGTCGTTATAACCAAATTCTACTGTACTTATAGAAGATTCTACTTGACTATAAAGTCAAAGACTAATTTTTTTGGAAGGGACATCCCAGAAGTAATCCGAAAAGCCAGATCTCATAGACTTTATATTCTTACATCTCAATAAATTAAACACATACCCTGTATTTTAATAAATTTTACATTATAACAATTTAAGTTACCCAAATTAAATTACTTTATTAAAATTTATATTGAAAATTATTTTATTATGATACATACTAAATATGATAGTCCAATATACTAAATTTATTCATCTTTTAAGTAGAAGATATGAAAATTAATCTCATTTTTAATTAGCCATTTAATTTTTGAGTCTTTTTGTCCATTCGACAAACATTCATATATCATCTTTTCACATTTTGAAAGCACAAGGTAATGCTCTGCCATCCACCTGTCACCTGCCACCTGCCAAGACCCCAACGAGCTGTTATCTTTGCAGGGAAATTTGTAGAAGTGACAGCCATTACATTGATTTATGTATGAGGAATGTGGCATATTCCAACTAGATTTCGATAGGAAAAATCGTATCAGATGGACTTTAATGTTGTGATCTGTTTGATATGATGCTTGGCTGATATTTGTTGAATCAAACGAAATGCATTAGACAAAAAGTAATGCCATAAAAAGCAGACAAATAGCTGCTACTATATAAGTGAGTATACATATATATGTGTATATACATATATGTATTTGTATAGGAACAGCTCTAGCAACTGGCTGTTATTGAAATTGAAGGCGACAACGGCGACGACGACGACAACGTTCCAAGAGCTTTTCCATTTTTTTTCTTCTTTTTTTTGTTTATTTTTGTGCTTAATTTTTTGTTGGTCTTGAGTGAGGTGGGCGAAGGGGAGAGACCCAAGAGAGTCTTTTTGCCCCCAGCTACAAAACTACAATTGAGAGGGAAGTTCGTTTCGTTTTTTTTCTCACTCTCTTTCTCTCTCTGTTTAGCTGCTCTCACTCTCCCGCATTCACATATACTCTCTCTCTCTCTCTATTTTTATAAACACAACATGTGTTTCGTCATCAAATTTGTTTTTGTTGCATTTTCGTTTGTGTTTTGATGGGTGAAACTTTTTTTTTTACCTTTTTGTCTTTTTTTTGTTTAAAGGTTTTTCTCCGTTTTTTATAAAAATCAATTTTGAATTGAACATTTTTGCATATAAACTTAACCTAAGAATTTTACTATATTAAAAATGAATATTTAACTATGTAAATTTGTTAAAAGTTTAGTCAATTTCTTAAAAATGCGGTTTTAATTTTTAGATTAAACTATTAGAACTTTAAGCATTTAAAAAATTGAATTGAAACTTCTATCAGTAGAGACTACTAAACATTTCTAATGCTTTTTAAGATGTATTCTAAGTAAAGAAAGAAACCAAATTAGTTTTCCGTTTAAGCCGTCTCGAGATTAAACTAATGAAAAAAATTATTTCAAAATGCTAAGTCTGTACATCTATTTTAAGAAACACCTTTTTCTATTATCAATAGGCTTTGCTTAAGAACCCTAGATCTTCAACGCTAAAACTAGTTGAGAATTACAACGAAATGAAGCGAAAAATGATTGGCATAGCTTACCAGAGTCACATTTTTGTGTTTTTCCTTGGCCTGTTCTAGATTGTGTACAATATACTTTTATTGTTGAAGGAACAATTGATCCTTGGTACTTAACTCTCCATCTACATACTTATTTATTCTCA
Organism: Drosophila willistoni; assembly: GCF_018902025.1. NCBI lineage: Eukaryota > Metazoa > Arthropoda > Insecta > Diptera > Drosophilidae > Drosophila > Drosophila willistoni. The sequence continues at coordinate 10,367,024 of NW_025814050.1, forward strand.
GAACTTTAAAATAATATTTAAAAAGGCTTTTAAATATGTATATACCAGCTGCTATAGATGATTTTGATAATAGTTATTAACCTGATCGATTAATATACATATGTTTGGATTATCTGAAAAGTTAAGTTTTGCAAACTAGATGAGCAGGTTTAAAGGAGTTTAAAATAACTGCTTAATCCTAACGGACCTAACAACTGATTACTTAGATGGTCTGATTTGTTTCCACTTTTTTGTAAGAAGTTGCAACGTCGTAAATTAATGTAGTTTTTGTTCAAATAAAAGTTCTCTTGTGAGTTGAAGTCATAAATGCATAATAATAAACCGGTTCAGCAATTAGAGACCAATTTTCTAAACTTATTAAAAATATTTAATTGGTTGTAATAACTTGAGAGACAAACAAAAAAAAAGTTGTAAATAATATTCACTCGCAACTGCATATTGAATAAATTGACACAAAAAAAAAAGACAAGTTGTTTAGAACTTTGTTGCATTTGTTAAAATCGCTTTGAACCGCGAACATTTACCGCAAATGTAGGTTTAGTATGGTTGTAAAAACTATTTTTAAAACTGTAAATTTGTTGAAAACAAAGAGAAGAAGCATTGCCAACTTCATGCACTAAACAAGTTGCATTTTAAATCGAATTCCCAGTTTAATGTTTGTTTAAATTAAGTTTACATTATGGTGAAGGAATAAAAATGCTTAACTTTTTTTTAAATTATAAGTTTTAAGCTTTTAGACTTGACAGTTAAAAATTTATAAAGCAACAACTTTTTTTTAAATATTAAGAGAACAAAGCATAATGTGTAAAAAAGGAAATTATTAAAGACTATCTCCAAAGGAGATCAAAATATATTGGAAATCTAAAAAAGTAAAAGCTTATAAGGTTGGATAATGCTAGAAAATGAATTTCCTACAGAAACAGATCTAGAAGGGAGATTCAAGGGGTCCGGATTCTCCCCGAAATTTTAGACTTCAGATTCTGTGCAGAAACATTTCTTAGACAGTTTTTCTCAGTGTCTGTCTCTTTTATTATGGATCATGTATCAACATTTTCCTATCCCTAATGCAAAAAACTTTATGACACTAGGATTGATTGCGTTTTATTACGCACATTTGTAGTTCTTATAATTTTAGTTTACAATTTGATTTTAAAAATGTTGATATATAAGCATATATTATATATATATTATTGTAAATAAAATGTGTGTATTAAATTGCGTTAGGTATAAAAAATAAAAATGAAAAGTCTAACTGTTGTAGTCCCTGGAGATGATCTCGAAAAAATGTCAAAACATGTATAAGTACATACATATACATACGTACTATGTAGGAAAGAAAACCAAAAATCGTATGAAAGGAAGGAGGTTTTTAATCATCGGCAAACACAAAGTTTAATATGAATCTAAAACTAAAAATATGCATGTTTATTTTATTCCTTAACAAAGTCTATCCAGTTGGAAATTCAAGTTAGACCATTTGGGATTGGGGTTCTTATTGGTGCATTTCCCATCTTTGCAGGGTTAATAATGGAATTGTTTTAAATTTAGTTTTTATGGTTTAATTACATTTGGATATTGATTAAGTCTAATCAGCTTATGGAAACCGAACCGGTTGAGAACTTTTAAGTCAACTTATATTTAACCGTTAGAGCCGTTTTTTAATAAAAAAAAAGACAATTTTTGGTCATTCTAATTCTATTTCTATTCTGTGGGCTGTGTGTTTTCTTGTTGGTTTTGTTGTTGTGTTGTGCCGCCATTAAATTTCTGCAAAAGCACAACACAAAAACAAAACTCTGTTTTTCTTTTCTTTTTTTTTTGCTTTTCGTTTTCTTTCGTTCTCTTGACGTATTCGTTTCGTTGCTGCTGTTGGCTGTCGTTAAGCGCCGCGAGTATCTGAGAGATACGCTAATTGTGGAGCTACGCAAAAAATGCCGGCAGTTTAGTAACTGGGGAAAATATCTAGACGTCTCGCTCTAATTGGACTACCAACAGATGCTAGAGTAAAGATACAAGCACGACAATCCGTCACTTGTGCTCGCCCGCTCTCCCAAGACGAGAGAGAACCGCAATCGTCGAGAGAGCGTATCTCACACAGCTGGTGTATCTTTTGGATTGATTGGACGGCAGACGCCGTCAAACTTGTTTGAAGCTGAAACAGTTCGAGTTTGTATTTCGTTTGGTGAGGTTGCCGTTGCCTTTTGGGTACGCATAGAGCTCGATAGGAAAAAAAGTCTCTTGCTGGCCGCCCCACTCTGTCGACGTGTCTTGCGTGCGTGTCTCTCTCTCTCTACCTCTCTCTTTGGTTCACGCTCTCTCTGTCACTCAGCTCATTTGGCTAAGCCAAAATTTATAACTAAATCAACAATTTGTGGCTAAATTATTATCAAATCTTTTACAAAGTGCGCAAAAAAGTTAAATAAAGTTGGCGTAGCCCAAAAGAAGAAGAAAAAATAGAATAAAATTTCAAAAAGCAAAGCAAAGTGCGCGTGTGTCTCTGTGTGAGTGTGTGTTCGTGTGCGTGTTTATCTGTGTGTTTGCGTGAGAGGTTCTAGTTTCGTTTGTTTCCATCAAAAAATACCAAAACGCAGATTCCGCAAAGTTGGCGAAAAGTGCTAAACAAAACAAAACCTATTTGAATTTTAATTATAGTAATTTTGTGAAAACTAAAATCAAAGTAGATTTGAAAGGCAACAGAATCATTTGCGATAAGGAATTTTCTATTTGGTTTATGGAATTTTTGTAAATGGTGTTTCATTTGCCACATTGTTTCTCTCTTCGCTTAACTCCTACGCGGCGCGCTCTCATGCTCTTTTCCTGCTCTCTCGCTCTCTTCTTCGCTGTTTTGCTATTCGTTTCATAATCCAATTGTCGGTCGGCTCGCGTATGTTCGTATGTTTCGTTTCGCTTGTTTCGCATTCCGCGTATCTTTATTTATATTTTGTTTCGTTTCCAATTCGTTTCGGCCCTAAATCTTCATATAATTAAAATTTTTTAAAAAAATTTAATAGTTTTTGTTTTTTTTTTCTCTCTCTTTTCCCTCCATTTACATTAAGCAGTTTCGTCTTAATTGACAACAAAAAACAGAAAATAATCTAAAAAAAAAACAACAACTATATATACGAAATTTCTTTAAAGAAATATCGCATAAACTAAAACAAAACAAAAAATAAAGCTTTTCTAGCCTTGACAAAAATCACTTTAAAAAAATTTAAATATAAAAAATATATATCTACATCATATATATATATATAAAATATATATATACACACTACAACGGTTTCACTTTGCAAAGTTGTATACAAAAAAAAAAAAAAAGAAAATCAATATAATACAAAAGTATAAATAAATAAAGAAAAAATTTTACAATTATTTAAAAGTTTATTGAAATGAATGTGCAAGTTAAACAAAAAATAATGTTATTATATAATTAAATATGCAATTAACTACACATTTTCCATATACAACTCTCTTGGGATTATAACTTCGATATTCATACATATATCAAGGAGACACTTGAACGGATATAAAAAGGTAAAAGAAAACAACAAAAAAAAAAAAGGGTTTAGCCTAACCTAAGACTATTATCTGTGAGGATCAAAGGAGAGCCTAAAAAAGTTGGGAATTCTAAAATTCATTAATTTTTTTTTATTACTAAAGTTCTATTCAAATTTGAGTATTTATCAGTTCATTTTGTTAAAGTTAAAAGTTTATGAATGAATTTCTAGGTGTAAATGTAAGAAATTGTGATTCAATATTTTCTGTGTTCTTTTTTTATTGATCACATTATTGATGAGTAATCCACAGAACTGATAAAGTGTTGTTGGCTACATAAACGATTCATATCTCTCTATGAAAGTGTAAAAATTAACAATATTCTTATATCTAAAAGGTTGTAAAGTTCTTTTATCGAAGACTCTATGTCGAGTGTATTGAGTGCTTTTCCAAAACAAGCTGCCATAATATAAAATGTGTTTTTATGGCATTTAATGGTTGTAAATTTATTTTTTACAAAGGAAATTTATGGTTGACTGTATATGAGTGAGTTTTATAGTTCAGGGATATGAGTAATTCAGAAAAATGGACATCAGAGAGATCCCCCAATAATATAAACATTTGCACATCTGGAAAATTATTGAATACCATTGAATGACATTTTTTTTTATATATGCCCTATTTTTGCTCAGATACGACTTTATTATAAATTTAACATATAAATAGATTGCATTATATGCAGATATTTATGTTAATATTTGTTTATTTCCTCAATTTTTTTCATTGTTACAAATATTTTTTGATAAATTTTGACTGGTAATTACTTGCTAAAATTAGTTATCCTACAGAAAGTTTTCTGCATTATTTTAAAGTTAAATTGTTTTCTTATTTATTTATTTTGAGCGGGCTTAAATTCGTGCTTTGACCTTAAATTCAAAAAGGTCGCAATCGAACCAGATATTTTGAGAATGTTTAATTGTTTTTGTTAAATAGAAGCCGACCATGGACATATGTTTTTTTTTATTATTTTTTTTTACCATTTAAAATGTAAATATTTTTTTTTTTTGTTATTTTTTCTCTTAAACATAATAGTTTTTATAATTTTCATATTTTTCGATATACAAGAAAAACGTAATTACTAGGATTGAGCTAGATTGCAATTTAATCGGATCTAGGGCTCTGAAAGTGAAAAAAAGCCCCCTAAAGTATTTAAAAGATCCAAAAATTTGAAAAAGAAAAATAGTCATCGAACAATTATTGTTTATATACAATTTTTGATTTACGAGGCTAATGTCTTTAGTTTTTTTTTATTTACTAAATTGTCTTGGAGTTAACTGACATATTTAATTAAAAGATTATTGCGATTTTTATTTACCAAACATTGTGAAAGTCTTTGTCGATGTGTCACCCAAGTAATTAGACATTGTTCGTTATTTCCATTAGCCAATTGCAAATTGGCTCAGCCTATAAAAACATATCTACCTACATGTGTATGTGTGTGTATATCTATATCTTTATCAATTGTGTGGGTTTTCTTCGGTTTTGTCCGGTTTTTGTTTCGTTTTTGCAAGACCATTGATAAGTAATTTCAAAGCCCTCCAATGCAACTAAATATAATTCTATTCTAGAAATGCTCACACACACACCTAACTCACACACACACAGATAAAGTTGAGACCCCTGTCGATTACATAACTAGCATGAGTCGCTCAATTCGTTTTTTTTATAATTCGTTTGGTTTGTTTCTTCGTTTTTAGTTAGCTAATACATAGGCAAACATGCCTAAACAAACCTCACACACAAACTAACAGATACGGATACAGATACAAATACAGATACAGATACATATACATGTGTGTTTATGTGTTCTAACTCTTTCGTCAACGCTCTCAGAGATACATTTTGTCGCACGACCGTGTCCAAAATGGTTTGTTTGCCTCTTTGCCTCTGTCTGTTTGTTTGTTTGTTTGATATCTCTAAATACAACAAATTTATTTTTATATTTTTTTCGTTTTCCTTTTCTTTTTTTGCATTTGATGATGATTTGATGGAAGATAAACATTTTTAGAATTTTTTAGATTTTTCATATATATAAAAAATTCTATTTCAAGTTTGATTCCAAGTGAATTCTCTTAGATTACAAAAAGAGAATCTCATTTTTTTTTCTTTTTTTGCGACTTATATTTTGCTTCGATTTAATTAGTTTATTTGTTGCTCTTTTTTGGGACAGGTTAAACCAGTTTTTTTCTTATTTTTTAACGTTCTTAACGAGAAAAAAACAAAAAAAAATTAAATTACTTTATAGTTTTATTTCTTATATACTTATATGTGCACATAGATATATATATATATTTGGGTGCCCCTTAGCTAAATCGGCCTGCTCATAATTTAATATAATTTATACTCAGCGCTTAGGCTTATCGCAGTTCTCTCTCTCTCTCTCACCCACTCACACACACACACACATTAAAGAGAGGGAAGAGAGAAGACCTCCAGTCAACGATTAGATAATAGCATTTTAAATAATGTCTCTACTGTACAGTAGAGTCTCCGTCAAATGCAAACCACACGACACATGAAAAATGACCAACAATAAAAATGGACTTTGTTTTGAAAAAAGGCAAAAACTGATAACACCAAGCGAGAGAAACACACACACACACAAACAAGTCTAAAGAGATAGTGAGACTTAGAGAAATTGTATATAAAATGAGAGAATTTGTTGCCTCTCTCTCACTCACTCACTTTTTTTTTGGCCGCTGATGATGTTAATGAAATGCTTTGCCAAATGCACGTCACGGAATATATAAAAATAAATTTCACTTTTTTTCATGGCTCTTAGACACAAATGGTATACGAATTTAGTTAAAGGTGAGTTTCAATTGATTAAATATAACTTTAAAAACAACTTTTTTTTATTTTTCCAAAATTTCGAAAACTTGTTTTAAAATAAACCAATTTCAAACAAAAGCAACTTAATTGTTTTGGATAACTTTTAAATTTAGTCAAATTATTAATTCAATTTCTCAACTTAATTTAGCTTACTTTATTTTCTTAGAAGTTTTGAAAATACAGTTCGATTTTTCACATCTCAGACTTTGTAAAAATGTATTTTTATGAAGAATTTTCGAAAGTTATCTATGTATTTATAATCTGAATCGAAATACAATTGCAAATTTAATCTGAAGCAACTTAGTTGTTTTGAATAACTATTAAATTTAGTCAAGTTATTAATTATATATCGTAAATTAACTTGGCTTAGCTTTTTAAAATATTTTCTTAATATTTTGTAAATTAAATTTTCGTTTTTTACAGCTCAGACTTTGTAAAAATGTATTTCAAGAAGAATTTATATAAATTTTTTTGAAGTTTATTTATTTGTTTTTAATCTAAATCGAAATATTATTGCAAATTACACCCAATTTTTTAATTAAATATAGTTAGGCCCTAATTTAGTTTATTTTGGACTCTATTTGTCTAGACGGATTTAATCATACATCGATTTTTATAAATTTACATTTCTGTTGTTAATTATTTAGAAAAGATGGTAATAAATAGCTTCTTGGTAAAATTGTTTTATTAATGGGATATTGGAATTGTTAAGGAAATGGATAAAAAGGTTAATAATCCTTTTTTCTTATAGTGACGTATTTGGGACATTTTGAGATTAAGCTACACATTAATTAAAGACCATGAAAGGAATTTGACTGCAAATAAACATTTAATTTCCATAAGATTAAGATTCATTTACTAGTAAATATTTAGTAACTTGAATGTTGTTTTAAGGTTGCAGGTGAAGGTAAACAAAAATTGTGAGAATTGTTGTTAATATTACTCATTTCTTATAAGTTTGTCTGTTAGATGAACTTGTGAAATAAATCACTCACAATTACTTTGTTGTGAAAATACTTTGGGGAAGTCTTTTTGGCAATTTCTGTAATGCCTTTTCAAAAAAAAAAATTAACATATTTAGTCATAAAGTCGATGTTCAGTTTTACAACTTTTACTTTTTGATGGTTACTTTGCTCAGAGCTCAGAGAGATGATGGCAGTTGGTCATTTTTGTTCTGTTTTTTTTTATATTTTACATGAATATCTATAAAAATATAAATAAAATTCAGATACGATTGCATATGGCTATAAAAAAACTTGTTGTTTCTTCTCATCATGTTTGACCTTTGCGTTGTCAATGTCCTCAGAACCTTGAACGTTGTCTTTATAATAATATTTTCTGTCTCTCATTCTCACTCACTCACTCATTCAGTCAGTCAGTCAGTCACTTGTGTAAGGAATTAAATAATACAAGTGGAAAATAAAGCGCACGTTTTTCGACTTACATTTATTGCTGAATTCGCTGTGAAGCGTAAATGAGTTTGTCCTACAATTTTTATTTTTATTTACTTTATTTTTTTCATTTTCCTTGAGTTTCTTTTGAAGTTTTCCCATGTTAATTGGGAAATTAAGCGTGGCCAGCGAAGAAGGATCCACATCCTTGCCATCACTCTTCCTTCTTGGCCATATATTTTGCTGTTGCTGTTGTTGTTGTGGTACGTTTATAATTACGTTAACTTCAATTACTGCTTACGTACCAATATCATACCAATTTTTTCTCGACTTTGTTTTTTTTTTTGCTGTTTCCCCAGTAAAAAACTGGTTTCCATATGCCCCTTTTTTCTGTTTTTTTGTTCTTCTTCAGCATCGCGGTTTGTTTTTGTTGTTGTACGCTGCGAGTTTTGCTATAATTTTAATTTCTTTTTGAAGTTCTGCGCAAATGTGTTGAAGGTCTTTTTAATTTTTTTGTTGGACTGGTATTTAAATAGTAGTTAAATCATTTTTTGAGTACCTCAAATTCTCAAGCCATTAAGAACTAAGACAAAAGAATTCTTTATATAAAAAAAAGGAGAAGCATGACTTTAAATTAAAAAAAAAGTAAATAAATACAAATTTAATCGACTTTTGATCTTACATGTTTGAAAGTAATGTTTTTTAAACTTAGTTAATTGAATAACTTCAAAAATTATAAACTTTCAAAACTTTGTTAGACACTTAGTCTCTTATTGTTAGTCTCATTCTCTCCCTCTGTCTGACTCCGTTTCTCGTTATCCCTTTGTAAACAGGAGTAAGACAAAACACAATGAGAATCATGAATATTATCTTTATCTCATTTTCTCTCTTGCCTAAAGAAGTCTTCACTTCAATTAACAGTGTGACCAGTTTGGAGTAAAGGTGTGAATTCACCCCAATTAAAAGTCGGTCACACTGACAGTAGTTGCCGGTAGTTCTTTTGTATTAACAAGTTTTATTTCAAAACTATTTTGTTAAAACATGAATTCAAATTTATGCTAGAATACACTATTTCCTTAAATTTAATTTAAAGATGATTTTAAACTTGAAAAACGTTTTATTGTTCCATAATTAATTAAATGTAGTTTAGCTTAGTCATCATTGTATACAAAAATGATTCATTTGTTTGAAAATTTATACATTTGCTCGCCAGCATGACTTTTCCTTTACTACTTCTTTAGCAAAGCAAAAAAAAAAATATACATACATATATATAAAATAAACCACAAGCACTCCGAAAAGAAGAAATAACAACTGAAAATTGCGTTGACAAAACAAATATTTGGCATTTATAATGGGCATTCGCATTCCTCTCTGGCCTTTTGTGTATGTTTTGTTGTTTTTTGTATTTGAATGCTTGCATTAGCTCACACACAAAGTTTCAAACTGAATGCCTACCATAAACATTTTTTACGCCCAACAAACTGAACCTATGACATCAACATTATTTCAGCCAAAATATATCGTATATGTATATATATATATATATATATATATATACATACAAACATTTATATTTGTATTCAAATTTCTATAGAGCAATGTGCAGGCCATAAGATTGAGCGGGGGGTGGTCTAGCTAGTCTTAACTAAGAGCTGAGATTTGTTTTAGTCTCTTTGGGGCTCTTGGTCTGTGTAAAATTTTCCCTTTTTAGAACCAACTAACAAATGAAGCAACCAACCATTCAACCATCCAACCGGCTAACCTGGTGGTCATTTAAACAACGCTGATTACTTAATTCCTCAGAAAACAGATGAGCTAATCACATTATGCTTGGACTTGGACTGCGATTCAACTTGACTTGACTTTGTCAAAACTTTGACTTTAGATTTTAATTAAGATAATTATAGTTTGGGCACAAAAAAAAAAAAAAAATGACTATACAGATAGATGCACGAACTAAATGGCAATTTGGACTGAACGCCAGTAACCCCAAGAGATGAAATTGTTCCAATTTGTTTTCCAGCAGTCGAATTTCATGAAACGATTATTTACATGGACATAATTATGCTTGGTAGGCAATCTGTCGAGCCTGCTGGAAGGTCATTGCTGATTTCAACTTGGGAGAATACACTAAGGTCTTTAGGTACTTACAAAATGCTCAAATGTAGAAATTTTAAATTAAGATTATGAAAACCCTAAATAATAATTATAAGGCCAGTGCTCTGTTGGGGTAAACTATGCTTGGACTTTACGGTTAATTTCTAATTATTTTTTGAATTAATCCCTAGAAAAAACTCTGATTGAGTTTCTCCTTTTTGTAGGTTTTGAAGTGAGCTAACAAATGTTTACAGAAGTACACCAAGAAGAAAAAGATAAGCGTTTAAATTAAGTCCTGTTTCGATTCAAATCAAAGTGTAATAAATAAATTGCCGACTTCTCTCATTTAAATTTTGATTTTTGTAAAACTTTAAACGCAAATTTGAATGCGAAATCAATCTAGTTAGACGTACCTACTTGTGGACTTAACCCACACCGCCGTAAACCCCTTCGCTTATAATAACTCTGGACCTTCTCCAAGCGCCCCAGGTACCAATTATTTGCTAAGAAATATTACATATTAAATTAACTTAAAGCTAATAGCGAATTTTGCTCGATATCAAGTGATCGCTTTTCTACACTAGCCATCCTAGTGTCTTACAACACTAATAAATCATATGCTCTTATAGCTTAATTATGTGTAGCCTAACACTACCAAATAACATTTCAAATTCAATTTAAACTAGCAGCTTTCGGAATTTCTTCACAACATATAAGTAGATACATATATGTTTATCATAGCTAAATGGTTGATGGAACCTGGAGTTTGGAATAATAGAAAGCTTAAAAATCAGATCTAAGATTCCTTGCAGAATTCTAAGACTTCTTTCAAAATAATGATGAAATACAGTCAGCAATAAAAGCTATTGCACACTTCCCCACAATCACCAGACCTCAATCCTATTGAGCATGTCTGAAATTTGTTACATAAGACGATCCAAAGTTACCCTTAAGTCAGGTTTGGATTCCGAATGGGTCAAAATTGTCGAAAATGACACCAAACCATTAGTACGGAGTATGCATCATCGTCTACTTGCAATTGCTGCAAAAGAAGGGCCAACTAAATATTAAAAAGTATTAAGCCAAGTTTTTGAGTTAGATTTTCTTGTTTATTTTCGGAAGTTTGCCTTTTTTTCTTAATTTTGTATGTTATAATGGATTAACCTCAAGACTTTTATGTTGCCAAATATTCAATAAATAATATCTTAGCACATTCCTTTTCATTACTTTTGTTTTAGCCACTATTTCATCAACTTTAGTTAAAAAACTTTTTTTTCTGACTGTATATTGTAGAATTTGTTCATCTCTAACACGAAGATTGGGAAGCAATTGTATGAATGAACCTTTTTAGAATGAGTTGAGACATTTGTTTTTTTAGTCGCTTGGTTTTTGTGTTGTTTTTTTCTTCTTCATATTTTATTCGCAAACCAGCCGCAACTTTTCAACATGTCCGAAATGTCAATCACACCATTTGTGGGTCACAGCGAAAGAAAAAAGAGAGCAATATGGTGGAAGAAGGGGGGGAAAAACGGAAGAAAGGGTCGCATCGCCCTCAACAGTAATGAGGAGTGAAACACATTTGCGTATGGATAGATAAACACAGACGTCAATTAGTTAATATGCTTTTAAAGACACACACACACGTAGTGGGGGGAAGAGAGAGAGAAAGAGAGAGACGTGGAAATCTCTATAGTATTTTGACAATGACTAAATAACAAGACACATGACACAGAGCCAGAGCGTGTGAGTTAGTGAGTGACGGCAAATGCTAGACAGAGCAAGAGAATCCATAATCACATGTACAGTACGGCTCAAAAATTCGCAAGCTCTTGCAGTCTTATTATTATTATTTATTTTATTTTTGTACTTTTTGTTGTTTGTTTGATTTGATTTGGTTTGCCTTCCTTACTTCTTGTTTGTTATTGTTGCTTAGCTATTATACAACAACAACAAAATAAAAAACACGGGACCCAACATCAGCGCTGCAAAACTGAGTATCAAATCAAATTCATTTGAAGTAACACACACGCACACACACTGAAAATATATACATATATATATGTACATACATATGCGGACAACAACAATATATGGCATACATAATATTAAAAGAAATCGCACCCAAAAAACCAAATTGGCATAAACTACGCCGAAAATAAATTGAAATCTAAAAATGAAATTCAAATGCGCCGGCAGTAGAAACAGGGCAAAGGGGAGACGAGGTAGATTCAACGGGGGTGGGGCATCAAACAAAACAATATACAAAATATGTGGGCACATACACACATAGGTGTGTGTGCGTGTGTGTGTGTGAGGGTGTAGAGGAAATACTAGTTATAGTTGTTGTAGGAGTGCCCACTGATCTGATAGTAGTTGTAGTAGAATCATTCATCCAATTCACGTCAAGAGTCACACATCTATGGCAAAAGCAATACTTTCGATTTCTCGATAAGGTACAGAATGAATTTGATGTGGAATTTGATATAGTAAAAATAAATTTCATTATTTACCACAATCAATTTCATTATAGCAAACAAATTTGAATGGAATGCAAAAAGAGAAGCAACTGGTTTTTCATAGATAGCTTAAAACTACTTTTGATAAGTTTATTTCTTCCAGGAGATGTGAAGAGAATATCAGTCTTCGTACTTGATTACGAATGTCCTAGTCGTTAGTTGTAGTACTTCAATTAAAATTTAAAAACAAAGTTAAGTAATTCCATCTCTAATATAGGTTCCGGAAGTATTTAATTTCTCTTAAGCGGAAGTCTTCTGTGATGAAACATCTGTTTGTATTTGAATTCAACTCATCAACAATATGGCCTTTTTATTCTCCATCTGCATAAATAATAATTTATAATGATAGTTGATAGTTATTTCAGAATTATTTCATTTGTTGATAACAATAATCCTTTGAAACTAACTAAGTACTTTTGTTTCTTGTACATTGTACATTTTGTATTAATTCCATGTAGACTGGGTTTAAAGCTACTTTAAAGTGATAAAGTCTTTAAGAATTCAAAATGATTACTTTATGGAATGAATATTTTTAATATACTGTAAAACCTATCCTTGCGAACGCCTCCCATAAACGAACAATTTTGTTGATCCCAAAGGTTATCCGATATTTTACTGTAGTTGAAATGGACATCCATCGATTAAATAAACTGATAAAACTATTTTTTTTGTAATTTTCTAATATTAATTGCAATTCTTTACAAGCTTACAAGTCGGTTTATACCCTGTCCTTGTTTGGTGGAAGATTTAGTGAGGTTTTCTGGGACTTCACTCTCCAAAAATGGAAGATCATTTAGTTTATTGAAATCCCATGGAATAAAAACACATTCTGTTTAGTGTTTCTTTGTAGATTTCAAATATTGCACTAGATTTACAGATCAAATTTGGTATCTCCTTCAGACTCCGGATTCTCGGTGACAAATGTCATTCTTTCATTCATATATAAAGTCAAAAGCTGAATATGTCTAGATCGACGTGTCTATAACTGCTGATTAGGAATTCCCATTAAGTATACGTATGTTTATATATATATTTTGAATGTCGTCAAGCATCGGGTCTTTAAGTTCTAAACAAAACATATTCTTTTCTTCAGATGCACAGTGCCAATCAAAAGTGTATGGCCATTCATTGGCTCAATAATATCTATCTACCTGTTTTTACAGTCTTTGGGAACTGGAAAAAAAACCTAAGCACCATTTAAACGCTTGGTTTTCATCATATACCAAGACTAAAACAACCACAGCCAACAAAAAGCGCAAGAGCGGCGAATGACCAACGAAATGAACAAACGTCAGAGCGACCACCTTTAAAGAATATGTTTGTTCGTATGTGTGTGTGTATAAGCACACGCATACTATATAATTTTGAGAATCTAGAATAATTATTATTGTATGTGGTTAACCAATACAACTTCCAGTATCAAGAAACCAAAAAAAAAGAGCGAGAAAGAGAACAAGATTTCAGTTTTTTGTTTTGGGGGGCTTCAAAAGACGCACTACCTAACATTCTGGCTCTCCTATGGGTCTCAGTGTGTGTGTGTGTGTGTTTTGAAATGTAGGGGAAATGTGTGTGTGTGTGTGTGTGTGAGCGTTTTATAAAGTTGATTGCACTCGATTTTTAGATAAAGCTTTTTCAAGGTCATCAACGAAAAAACGACCGAAACATACCAAAAAAACACACACATACTCTGAGAAAAAAAGGCAACAGAAAACGCGCGCGGTTCGCCGCCGCTTCTAACAGCTTCCCAAAAGCCCAAGAGCCAGAACGAGACCAAACTACAACTAGAGAGAAGAAGAGACGAGTGTGCTAATGTGTGTGTGTGTGTGTGCAAAAGAAGAAACCTCTGAAACGAACCCCGAACGGACCCAGGAACCATGACCATAGGGCGCGTTCTTCTTCTACTTGATATGTGAGTGTGTTGGGTTTTTGCATTTTGCCGAAATTTGAGCTATACGCTTGTCTTTGATTATTATTATACTCTACCCCTAAAAAGAGTAGATTAGCTAGGAGGAGGAGATTGGAATATAAGAATGAATGGCTTCTTAGACAAGAAACTTCCAAAATATATACATATTTTTCTATAAGAATCTTTCAAATATATTCAACAAAAATCGGTGTGTCTTATCATACAAAGCCTAAATACACTAACAATACGCTTAAAAAATTGTTTTAAAACAAAGTAAATTTTTACTTTTTACTTTTATTAAATAAATTAATATCTCTAATTAAAAAAATAAAATATCTTTTATAAATTTAAAATAAAAAATGTTTAAAGTTCCTTTATCCCTTTTCCTTTTAATAATCTATATCTAAAATGATCAAATCAAAATCTTTACTAAACAGTTTTTTGTCTGAGCCGAATGATTAAGAATTCTATTTAATTAAAAACTATAAAGAATTTTAATAAAATTTTCTAATTTAGAAAACTGTTGAAACAAGCCAACTCATTTTAAGAGTATAAAAACTTCTTGATTAAACAAATTAAATCGACTCTCTGATTTCGGGTTTATTTTGTAGTTGTTCTTCTCCTTTTATTTTGAATCTTTCTTGGCATATTTTTTGTGTTCATTATTAGAGCGACGCTTTTATTTAATTGAAAACTATGTCGTCTCCTCTGACAAATAAATAAATAAATCAAAACAAGATTTATGTATTCAAATCTCGAGACAATGGACAAGAGGAGGGCCTACAACCAGCCTCCTCACCAAGTGTCTTTAGAAATTATATTAGACAGACGAGTTTTGTTGTGGTTCTCCTCTTTTTTTCCACATTATTTTGGCATGAGCAAATTGTATATATACCTATATTTTTTGTTTTGGCATTTATATTTTGTTGTTTGCAGCTGTTTTAAGTGAGCCGGTTTCAAAAAAAAAAAAAAAAAAAAAAGAAAGGAAGAATTTTATGTGAAAGAACTTCCACTGCAATGGCCAAGAGTAAAAGTTGATGTTTAATTGAATTTATTAAGCTTTGTGTAAATTTTAACATCGTTCTAGTTTGTTAGCTTATATTAAAGTCATATCTACTTAAAAATCAAGCAACAAATTTAACATATTCCCTTAGAGTAAAGAATTTTCCATGAAAATATTTTGCAGACAAATCAGTTTTACACATGAGTTGTTTTCATTGGTTTTTCGGGTCTCCATTGATCCATGATGTTATGGCGCCTCAAAGTATACAATTACTTTTTTTTTCTCTCTTTTTTTTTGTTGTGTGTGACAAACGCCATGAAGAAATTCTTGGAATCCTAGACATTTAATTGAATTTAAAAAAAGACGCAACAAATTGAAATTGAAAATTTAATACAATATAACACCTGTTAGATTTTGCAAAACTAACCTTTTGATTTCAGTTGATTGAAACGGAATGCCATCACAATACATTGAAAGTCAATTAAAATTTATAAACAACCAAATACAAATTGAACAAAGCAAATATACACTATACACTTACATATTTAATACATAAATATGTCAATATCTATATAAGAAAATGCAACCAATTATTTATAAATGTTTGTAAAAGAAAAAAAAAGTAACTAAACATCAATTTTCTATCCATCGATCGACATTTCAATGCTCTATAAGTTATTTGTTGAATGAGCCTTATCAAATATCTCTCTTTTTTAAGAATTTTAACATTCTAAATTAATAGAAATGGGTCTAGATTATAAATTTGGTATTAAAAAATGCCAAAGAAATATTTCCACTAGTGGATTTGATTGAATTAGAGATGTAAAATCAAAATTTATACAAAATTAACAATTATGTATAACTGAAATTAAACAAACGATTTTTTTGAACTATAAATTTATGAAACTGCTTACTTTATTTAAAAATTTTGAAGCAAAGTGAACATACCCTTTCTTAGATTAGGGTATTTATAACAATAGAGCAAGAGAAATATTTTTATTGATGATGATATTGATTGTATGATGGTATGATGGTGTTGTGTACCCAACCATATATACATACATATATGTATATAATGTATGTATATAAATATTGTTGGACCATTTTTGGCAGATCTAATTTCCATTTTTACCATAATCAAATAGTCCACACTTAGGCACACATTCATTCGATTGGCAATTGCATTTGAATACGCTTCTATCCAATTCGTTTGAGTTGTGTGAATAGTAAAATATGCAGAATTTTTTCGTATTTTTTATTTTTCAAAATGGATAGGAATTTGTGGGTTCTGCGCCATTTCTAAACGCATAATCTAATTTGCATCCAAGTGTAAACAACAAACAAGGCAATGACAGAACAACAACAGCAACAACGAAAAAGAAAATTGGAAATTGAAACACTTTTTATACATTCTGCAACTATTCAGATATCCATCATTATATTTAAAACGGTTTTTCATTCATTATTTGTCATTGCGACTGCTGTCAGACTTGTTTATTTCCATCATAATTACTCACCCACTTGATTATACAATAGATACTTACTTATAGATACAAATATACACTTATATATTTTTCTTCATCTCTAGGCTATTTTTTGCTGCTTTTTAGCCCATATTTTTACTTATATGTATGCTTGAATTTATCTGAGTTCTGTTATTTATTTGGCTTTTATGTAAATTCGTTTCGATTGCTTCTTAGATTTCCTCTTATTGTGGCTCCCTTCATAAATTATGGTGCGTAAATTTGACATTTAGCAGTTGAATGTGCCTTCTTTTATATACATAGAGGGCTTGATCTGTAAAGAAGTTGTTGTTCATGTCCAGACGTGGTTAAGAAGAAAACAAATGGCTTTTTAATGCCGTATTGTAAGTAAAGATGTAGGTGAAGGTGAAGGAAACTGATGTCAGAGGTTATTTTGGCTTGTATAATGTTTAACTGAATTGAGCCATTATCATGGCAGGCATACATCAATAGGAAAGATAGACTTGTCTGCAAATCCGTTATCAACAAACTGTCAATAGGTTGTTACTGAGTTGAATTTTATATTAAATAATCAAGAATTATAAACTGTGAGTATCTAAAAGAGGAATTTGCTTCCTGTTTGTAATTAGGTACATACTTTATGATCTTTAACATATCTTCTTACTTTTATTAAAAATATTCAACTTTCATTTTTCATTTGTTTAATTACTTAAACGTCGGGGTCACCATTCTATTACTGCCATATATTTTATTGCTTAGACGCAACTAAAAAAAAAAAAGGATACAAAGTGCAGTGAAATCAAGATTTTAAATACTCGAACATCAAATGTTGTCTCTGTTAGAAACAAACAACATGATTCAACATGCACTTAAACGTCGGGGTCACCCATTTCTATGTAATCAAGAAAAATGTTTTAGCTCAAAGGTAGCAAACTCATGGAGTTAAAGTAAAAGAAAGTCTTTAAGCCATTTCATGAGAAGAACTCTCTAATTTTACTCTTGTTCTACATAATTGAATAGTCACATTTACTTTTAGATCGGGATCATTAGAAGCAATTGATTAGCTTTAATGATTTGTTGAATAAATTTTAAAAAGTCTTCTTTTCGGTTTCTTTGGTGGAATGGCTAATTGAATTTGTACATGAAAGTTTCAAAACGTGTATCCTATTCGTAAAATTCTTTTAATTGTTGTACAAAATATCAGAGTCGTAAAACAAAAGTTGGTATTATCTGATTTGTGTGTAATTTCAAATAATTTCCTTCCTACACTCACTCGCTCACTTCTTGCAGCCATGTCGAATGTGTGTTTTGTCAAACTAATTAAGTTTTATGACTCTCAAGTACTTTGGAATGTTTATAACTTGGTGCTTATCCTGTGTGAGTCTATTACAAGTCTTCGCCACTGACTCATAATTTAATGGCCAACGAAAAATAAAAATGGATGAGAAAACATACTGAAAAGTCATAAAACCAAAAAATGCGTGCGATCTGTGAGATAAAAACTGAAGAGGACTAAAATACGAAATTCTTTCTTGGAGTTTTTCATCATCATCATCGTCATGAAAATGAACCCCATTTTAATGGACCAACAAACGAAAAAAAAAAGAAAAAGAAAAAGGAAGAAAATACATTTTCACACTAACCAAAAATGTCAACACACTCATTGACAGCTCGCGGCCAAATGGATGAGGGGAAAAACAAGTCAATTGCTGCCAACTTGGCCAGAAACAGGAAGCAAACAACGGCCAGACAGAGTGTGTGAGAGAGAAAAAGAGAACGGGGGAACAGGCAAAGAATATTGGAAAATTAGCTGAATCTGTAGGCATATTATATACCAACATAGTCGTCAATGGCCAGCCATTCGTTGTCTTTATCGTTTTGCCTGTTTTCAATTTGATTAATTACTCAAATTTGACATAAACACGTTTTGGCACAAATGAACCAGAAGCGCAGATAAAAACAACAGCAGCAACTAACTGAGTTGGCCAATAGAATGGAGATTCAGTTTTTCCCGTCCCGTCCTTTTATACCATTCCATTTTGGTTCATTCCAAAACTTTTCGAGTGATTAATGAATTGATTGACAACCGAATCATGAACACCCAACAAAAGAACAATTTTGTTGGACATTCGCTTGTTGTTTTTATCAGTAAAAACACTTGCCAATGCGTTCGAGAAACAAAAAGTCCAAGTATAACCCAAAAATCCAGAACAAAACTGCTTCCGGGCATGACTTTTCGAATTTTTGAGTCGAATGTGCATTACCCTAATTAATGAATGGAATTACCAAATGTCGTTTGGATATTGTTCAACTGATTAAGGTGTTTTTTTTTTTTTCATTCCTTTTTGCAGTGTATTTTGATAAAAGTCAGACTTTAATATTAAATTGAATTATTTCCCTCATTCTGAAATGAGTTAAACTGTGAATTTATGGAAAGTGATTGCAAAGTTATAAGAAATAAAAATGATTAAAAATGAATTACCGATTTTGTTAACATCTGCTTCATTAAGAATTTAAAAAATTTTGCCGAATTTATTCTGACCTAACGATTTGTTCAGGCCTGCTCTTTTATGGTTATAAGACTCTGATACTTTATACTTTAGAGAAATCTCTTAGCCAATAATTTCTTAAAGCGAGACACTTAAAATTAGTTTGAGAAACCTTTGTGGAATCAAATAACACATGCTTATCCTTAAAAATTATAAATATTTAAACGAAGTCGTTAACGAAATAACGAGGAGGATTCTTTAAAGATTTTGTTCTCAATCTTTCTTCCAAGAGACTGCCTAACCATATCAGAGTAATCGATCGATTTTTTGAGTATTAAGATCTTCCTGGAAGTATACAGAATATTTCTTCTTTGCTAATCTGTACAAATTTGACACTTTACGAAGAAGTAATCCTTATCCGAGAAAAAACACAACAGATCTATGAATCAATTTATCTTCTCCCTGTGTAAATTCGAGAATAGATTTCTCTTCATTTTTCTCTTTGACTAATTATGATTAACTAGTTACTAGTTGCAAATATCGAATGTTTAATCTCCAGAAGAGTTTTCTCAATACAACATTTTAGGATAGGGTAGACAGAGTATGCCTAGGTCGTGCTTGATTCCCTTTAATTTCTGCTGTCTTTTTTCCATCCTGCATTATTGTTAATGATTCGTTTTTGGGTTCTGTTTCTGTTCGCATGCTAATAGGCAGTTTGGCTCGCCGCTCTCTATATGAAAATTAATGCTGCTCGTTTAACCAAAAAATATACGAACTAATTGGTGGGTGAGACGACGAGGGGAATTAATATTACATTGATTTATGCTTCTTTTAGACTTTTTGGTCTTTGGTTTTTAAATTGTGGCTGTTTTGTTTTTGCCTTGGGTAAAGCCCAGCATTTGTATTTACTTAACACATTTTTAATGCCAAATAACCATTTGCGCAAGTACAAAAGGCTTTTTGTTGGCCCCATGTGTTTTTTGTGTGTTGTACCAGTTTTTTTTTTCTTGACAATTTTTCGAAACACCTTTTTTTTTTGACGGTTTTCGATTTTGTTGTTTTTTTTTTGTTTTTTGGCTTATCAGTTAAATTTAAACAGCTGCGGTTTATGTGTACATACACAAAAAAGAAAAACAGTTACAAACGAAGACAATACCATACACTGACAACCCACTAAATTCAAATGTTTAGGAGCAAAATTCCAGGCACGTAAACCCCGAACGCATATCTCGTAGAGTGACTCTTTCATGCATTTAATTTGTTGTTTTTGTCTTTTTGCCTACTTGTTGCTATCGTCGTGGCCATTGAAAGAGTTACGAGCTAACAGTATTTATCCGATATGCAAAACATGTGCCTGGCTGGTTGTTGTGCCCCTATGGAAGAGACCCTTCTGCCCACTCTCCTCTTAATTCTTGAGTGCCCCTGAGCCCGTAGGGCTATGCGGAAGCCACCCGCCCGACAGTCAGCACAACTTATTGTCGCTGATAAAGTTCACGACAAAGACGACAAATTATTTGAAGTTCTTTCAAGCCACTAGACTAGAGATTGAGGGAGAGACACATGGCCCATTGTTATGCATTCAGTGTTAGCACTGCACAGTCTATCACAAAACACTGCGGTCGTTCTTCTTCAATCGGTTAGAATGTCTTTTGCAATTTTAATGGGCTCTAAGAAGTGTTATTTCGTATGTTGCTGCCGTTGGGTAGTCATATCCTGTTTGATGGCTTTAGTTGAAGAATGAAATCTATGATAAGAAGCACAGGGTGGCATTTTTTGTGAACTAAAGAAAAGCTAAACCGTAGTATTTGAAGATTTCTTAGTTCGTTTTCCTCAAATTTTCTCTGTATAAGCAGATCAATGCTAACCAAATTACATCAGAAATGAGTTTAATTTCAAAATTAATAAGTCTTTAGAAGGTCCAAATTTTAATTAGTGTAACTTTTAAAGAAGTTTGAATATAATTCTTAAATATGCCTGCTCTTTGTTTAGCTTTTCCATTGTTTACCGTATATGGCCACACTAACAAGGTTTTATTAATTGGATAGGAGTTGGGCAGACTAATTTTAGAAAAAGAATAGCAAAAAAACCTAAAGTAAACTTGTACATAGGTTAAGTTTAAAAATACAAGCAATCCTCTGATTTATTTGTTTACAATTAAGGACATTTCCCTTAAAACCTTTAAATCTACTACCTCAACACGTAAATATCAGGCAAAATATTCATTTTCTAATTCCTTTTAAGTCGATTTCATGATTTTACTTCTTTGCTTAGTAAATTGTTCTTAGATTAGATCCTAGTTTAACTTTACTTTATAACTAAATCGTTTAATTTCAGTCAAGTTAGCTTCAGTTAGCTTTGCACATATTATTAAAAATAATAATGATTTTATGTATGTGTATAATATAGGGCCAAACTGTCAAAGGATCGTCTTGAAGATGCATATAAAGATATCAAAAGTATTTTATTTATCCTCTGTTTAATATATGATTCTTATTACACTTCAATGAAGGCTCCACCCAAAAATAATTATGAATATTACGTGACAATTTTGTCAATAATATTCAAAAATCAAAAAACACCAAAATTTTCAACACCTAAAAAACTCTTGTTTTTTACTTAGGCAATCAACGGAAAAGACTTGAACCGTAAATTATGCGTAAATTATATATCTTTCAGTGGGTAAAGTCGAAATTTCCTAACCACTTGATTAATTGGCTTTTAGTTTGAGTTACGAGACAGGTAACGAAACCATCAGAAAAAGGTACACAGCAAATGCTAAGTGCACTCTAGAGAGTATGAAACAAATTGCCATTGAAGGTTTTTCGATGGTTTTTTTTCTTCTTCTACTTTTTACAACTGATTAAAATCGGTCCAAGATAAGCCAAATGGTTCACTCTCCCGTCTTTATCAGCTCTCCTTGAAAATTGAAGGAAAGAACTGAACAGAACAAATAAACCGATGATTAAAGTCATATATAGAATTGAGGGAAAAACAACAACAAAGTTGCCACTTTTGCAAAATCCGGCAACAAGCTAAATTATACCATAATGAGGTCAGTTTAAAATACATAAACTCATTTTTTTCGGTTAAGCACATAAGCAATAAAAAAAAAACAAAAAAACAGCAAAACAAAAATTAACAAAAAAAAATAAAAATTGTTTTATTGTCGCGTACGCAAGAAAACGTACAAAAATGTGTGGCCCAAATAAGGAATACGCAAAAAGCAACAACAACAACAGAGAAACGCTTAATAATGCTAAGTAAATACAAGAACAAAATGTAAAACGAAATAACAACAATGAGCAACATTTTGCTATCTTTTTGGGTTGAAGAAATACATTTCAAATGAGTTAAATTGCCAGTGATAAGAAAAAAAGGCATTTAGCAAGTTTCTATAAAAAGAAACAAAAAAAAAAGAGTTTAAAAAAAGAAATTGTAAATTGAAATGATTACACAGAAAATAAAGTTATGAAATTTTCATATAATTTTTGTTTTAAAAAAGTTTAGTTCTTGAAAATATTTTCAATTAAACTTGAATTTAGTTTAATTCCAATAGGAAAAGATGTAAAGAAACAACAAGTTGGATTAATTAATTTTAAGAATTTTGATTGTGTTTTGTCTAGGGACTTAGCATTTTTTATTTAATTTCCAAACTTTTTGTTTTTAACAATATCTCTTTTTGACAGAAAAAATGTATTTTTTACCTATTCAACTTATAAGGAAGATTGCTTAATCCGTCTTGAAAAAAAAATGGCTTATATCGTGTGAAGTATATTATGACTGATAACCATTCTCGTAACTTATCAATTTGTTGTGGGCATTATATAAATTTGATTAAAAAAATATAAGCTCTATCATCAAATGCAAGTAAATTACATATTTCACATGTTTTCCCATCAACAACAATTGTGGGCCTCCACTCACTGTAATTTTAATTTAATTTAATTCTAAGCACGTTTCAGCAACAAAATGTATATATATATGCTATAGACATATAAACCAGAAAAACCAAAAAAAAACAGAGAAAAATGGCAAGACCGAAGAAGAATTCTTCTGTTGAAATCTTGCAACTCCTTCTCGGTCATTTTGGGGCTCATCTCATACACAAGATTCGTTGTCGTCTTGGCGGCTTTTTGTTTTTTATTTTTTCTAAACGGTGATTTAGCCATTATGTTAACGGTAAAATGTGCAGAATCTCTCGGCCAAAGCGAAATGGATTTTTGTTCAAGCTAAAACACAAAAAAAAAAAAAAAAGAAAGAAAAACCGGCTTTGAAAAACGAGACAGAGATGTAGAACTAAAGATGAAGATGAAGTTAAAGCCAGTCTGCCAGCAAGCGTCCTCATTTTTGTGGTCTTTGCTTTGTTCAAGTGATTCTTCTTCATTTGCTTCTTGTTCTTGTTGGTTTCTTTCAGTTTGGTTGCATAACTAGCATATTGAATTGCTCTTGGCTTGGCTTGGCCAAGTCTTCTCTGGTCTCTGGCCATATTCTAAGCGGGTTTTGTAACCCAGACCAAAGACTAATTTGTTAGTTATGCAAGCGCGGGAAAAACCCAAACGAATGAAAGATGCAAACCAAGCAGCGAGCTCATTCATTTACAAATAAGTCTGATTTACCCACGTACATGTACAATGTGTTCGGTTATTTGTTTACTTCCGAAATTTACACGCAATAAATAAATACAAAGGATAAAACGATGGAAAAAAAGTGAAGTCAAGAAACAAAGTCCAAGAGAAGAACTACACTATCAACTTGCATTTGCTTTGTATACCCCTCAAAATATGGTTCAAAGAAGCATATTAATGTCTTATAAAGAAACTGTTTTGATTCTTTAAAGTTTTAAAGAAGTTTTTTAAAGTATTTAAAGATAAAATCAACCGATACTTCGCTCTTGATACTCTTCTTTTGTAACTGACTACTTAATTACTTAACTATATTTTACTAGGAACGGTTAACCAAAATTTCGTAGATAAATTTTGGATTTAACAAACACCAAGAAAATGTTGAGAGATAGAAATGAGAGATGAATAAAATGAGAAAAATATAATATTTACCTAAAAATAATATTCAGGAACGCCAAAATATTTCAAATAACAAATATTAATATGTATTAGACTAATGCTAAAACTAGTTGTAAATTCCATGATGCGAAAAAACGATCTATCAATAAGACCTCGAGATTGCTTTGTCGAAAGAAAGGGTAAAAAAAACTGTCAAGTGAATAATATTTTGCTTGGAATTCGTCATAGAGTATATAGAGTATATCAAAAGTTAACTAAACTTAATTTGTTGATGCACTTTAAAGTCATAATGACTCCAGGATTTAATGAGTATGTTAAAGTCGATGTCTTTATGCATATGTTGATACTGATTTTGCCACCCCGTCCCCTTTTTTAATTTTTTGTTTACGTTGTTACTTCTATCTCTCTCTGCTTCTCTCTCTCTCTCGCTTCACTGATAAAAATAAAATCCCATATATAAACATTTTTCTGTGGCAAACGACGACGACGCGACAATAAAATAAACAAAAACTGAAATTGTATTTTTGAGTCGCGTCTGCGACTTGTTGAAACTATTTCAAGCGCTCAAAAAGATACAAAACGCACACTCAAACACACACACTCAGCAATACACACACACACTCACGCAGCGGAGAAGGAAATAGATGTGTCTATTCATGTGTGTTTTTTCCTCGCTTTTTAATTAACACGCTTTTGTGAAAATCTTGTCGAGTGTATTTCGTTTAATAAAGAGACGAGTTTCAGTTCAAAACGCTTGGAAAATAATTTGATCCAAATGATTTTGTTTCAAGATTGTTTCCTATAAAGTCATAAAAAGCAAACTGTGAAATTATAATACCGTTTCGGATCTTGATGTTGTGTATCTAAACACAAATTGTGATATTTACTGGACTGCAAAACTCAGTTGATTTAGCTAGGTTTCGATTATTTTTATTGCAATCGATTAGGAATGAATGTAAATATAATAAACAAATGTAAATCGACGGACAATTTAGCGGTTTATTTTATAAAATTGAATGTGAAATTCATGAACATGGATTTTTAGAGGAGAATTTAAAGAGTAAACTTTTCTTCGGGATAAATTCCTTTTTATGCGAATCTAATTCCAAATTTTGATAACTATAATGACAAACAGTTCGAAATTTATAAAATAATAGGAAATTATGGTTTAATGAGGTTTACGAAACATATCGGTTTTTATATAAAATAAATAATAGTGACAATTTTTAAATCTTTTGAAAAATGAAGGCTAAAAATGTATAAAATTGAAACAAAACTTTGTTGTATTTTTTATAATCGATTAATAAAATCACTAGACTTAAATGGTTAAAGGTGTCGCTCGATTACGATTTGTTTTTTTTTATCACAATTTTGGAATTTAAATACTAAAAGGAAAATTTAGTTGATAAATTTGCATGAAAATATTTATTGAAAATCCAAATTCTTAAGTAGCAGTCGATATAAAAACATATTTATATTATTCTAATTATAGAAACTTGTAAAATTCAAAATATTCAATTTGTATACAATTTATTAAATTCTATCTCAATGTTGGACATTTTTTATTTAACCTTTAAATTCTCTTAAACAAATCTTAATTAGTAACTTATTTAATGTTTGGCAACTTTCTAAATGTTTTAAATATGTATTTAAGTGATAAATTGTAGCTTTAAAACTGTCAGATTTCTCAGAGGGATTTACGTATCATTATACCATACACCCATAGGGTGAAATGGTATATTAAAGTCGCCAAAATGTATGTAACAGGCAGAAGGAAGCATCTCCGACTCCACAAAGTATATATATTCTTGATCAGGATCAACAACCGAGTCGATCTAGCCATGTCCGTCTGTCCGTCCGTCTGTCCGTCTGTCCGTCCGTCCGTCTGTCCGTCCGTCCGTCTGTCCGTATGAACACCTAGATCTCGGAGACTATAAGAGCTAGAGCCACCAAATTTTGTATGTAGACTCGTGTAGTATGTAGAGTGATCAAGTTTATTTCAAATTTTTGCCACGCCCCTTTCCGCCCCCGCAATTTAATAAAAGCGTTTATCTCAAAAACTATTCCAGCTAGAGACACCATATTTGGTATGTATATTCGCTTAGTAAATGCACACATTTTGTATGTGTAAAAATTTTGCCACGCCCTTTTCCGCCCCCGTAATTTGAAAAACTTGATTATCTCCCGTATTTTTTTACCTTATGCAATCAAATTTGGCACACCTAAATTTGATACTAATATCTAGCAAAATACCAAATTTGATCAAAATCGGACAAAAAACAGTCGAGTTATGCATATAAACGTTTTTCCATAAGGCCGGAGTTGGCTGTTGGCTGGTGGGGGCGCTAGGGTGCTCGTATGATTGAGTGAGCGAGATACTAAGATATGCTTGTAAGAAGCATGTGAAAATGCATTTGTTTAATAAAGTTGAAATATTTGCTTTACTGGTGTATGGTATACCTAAGTCGGCGAGACGACTTACTTACTTCATTTTCTGCTTGTCCTGGTTGATCCTTTTAGTTGTTTACTTTTTTGAGGTTGCTTCTATGGCTTTCCATCCAATGTGTCGTATACTTAATTCTGGGCGGTTCCACCCAGCCACCACCCAAAGACTTTTCCAACCTCACACACACCGCGAGAGAGACAGTGAAAATGTGTGTGAGTGAGAAAGAGCTAGTGTATAAGAGATGCATATTGCATTATGTATTTATATGTATGTATGTACATATTCGCATACAGATAAAGATATTTGTATGTGAGGAGAATGCTTTATTGTATTTACTTTTTAAACATCAACAACATTTTCTGTTGCCATACGAGATTCTCACACACACACACACACACACAAACACACTCAATCACACACACGCACAACAGCAACAACAACAACAACAACTGCAGCGCATTGCGTTTTTCTCATTGTTTTTGATCCCCAACTGCCAAGCTGCCCTCCCTATCATGCCCCCAAGTCTGTCCTCTACACTCAACTCTCCCAAAAACCCTCTTCTCTCTCCCCTAGAAACTTGTTTTATATAATTTCCTGTACGCGTGGCACAAAAGCAGAAGCATAATCTATCCCTCCCTTTCCGACATATATATTTTTTCTCTGTCTTGCTTTTTCTATCCATTCTTTTGTCATGTATTTTTGCTGATAATAATAATGCATTTCATTGTTGTTGTTTTTGTTGTTGTTGCTGTTCTTGTCATTGTTTATAATTGTTGCTTTTTGTGTGTAGGCTTCGGCTACAAGATACATTTCTGTGTATCTGCAAGATACATAGATACATTATGTTCCATGTATGTACACAGAGTTCAAATTAAATTTTCTATCTGTTTTTCCCTTCTTCACATCTTTTGTGATTGATTAAAAGAAAATGTGGCTTAAAAAAATATTGCATAGCTCGAGGCCAAGCACAAAGCTTGTCGCAAAAGATACTTGCAGAACTTGAAGGAGACCTGTGAAGTGATGCATCTTTTTGGAGAACTTTTTGAGTAATCTTTAAAAAAGAAAATTTTCATATCAAAGCGTTTTCGGTTACTCCCCAAGCTCAAACCTTAACCCTTTCTTTGCCGAAAAAGAAAAAGAGCTTACACTTTGCCTTCGGCCCTAGAAAAAGGGCCCTCTTGTTGTTCTAACCTCCTTCTCTTCCTTCTGCCTTGTTCGCCTGCCTGATGCACCTCTTTTTCCTTTCTTTACACACTTGGCGCCTTTTACTCATTTCGCTTGGACTGCCTTAGGTTAGCTAAGGTTTTCTTCTTTTCTTTTTTTTTTTTTGACGATGTTGCTGATGATGAGAAATGTGGTGAGTAGGGGAGTGAGAGCCTCCGTCCCTCTAAGTGTTTCGTGTAACTTGAGTCTTCAAGTGGCCAGCTGGCATTTGCTTTTGCCAGTTTTCTTCCTCTATGTGCATATATTTTTCTCATATATGTGTAGATGTTTTTCTCGCTTTTGCCCCTCTGTTGAGTGTTGGCAACTTAAGTCAAGCCTGGCGTTTTGTTAAAAATAATACTAGAAAACATGTTAATAAAATTTTCAATTTTTTTTTCCTTTCTTTCTTTCGTTTCATTTCTGTCTTATTGTCGACTAACCCCCTTCTTCACACTTTTCTTTCTTTGCAGTGTTTCGTTTTGCGTTACGTATGCGTTTCTTTTTGCGTCTGTGAATGTTTTTGTGTGTAGACATCAAAATCAACGAGCAGAAGAGGCAAACGAACAAGAACATCAACAACAACGACGGGCACATCTAACGCTGCAGCTAACAGATGAGCCCCAACAACAGATGTCAATTGCTGCAGCCGAAAATGCAGGGTAAGTTTATCAATATTCCTCTGATCAAGTAACAATTAAATAGTGTGGCTGCATATTTGTAAAGTAAAAATGCCATAATTTGAAAGAATCACACTGAAAAAGCTGGGAATGAAAAATAATGTGTTGGCGTCTATATGGAGACACAAAATGCATTAATCTTATAAATAAAAGTAGAACTTTTATGAGATTACGGAACCATAAAATGTAGCCTTGACTTACTTGAAATAGTATTCAAATCGCGGAAAATGAAAATATAATAATATAATTCAAATACTTTTTATTATATAAATATTCTTTATAAAATTTGAAAACCCTATTGTCATTTTAGTCTCTCATATGAAATCGTTAAATTCATAAAACTTAAAAATTCACATAAATATGCAGATTTATGTAAATAGTGTGGCTGCATATTCGTATGAAAAATATACCAAATAATTATTCATTTCACATCAATTGGACATTTAGTACATCACTATCCCATTTTAACAGAATTACTATATGATAATTTCACATGTCCACAAAAAAAAAGTGTGGCTGCATATTCATATGAAAAATATACCAAAAATAAAGTGCTTTCAATTGAATTGGACAAGCGTAAAAGAAATGCTTATGAACTCACTAGTTGACAAAAAGAGCCAAATAATTTCAATCAAATCAATAGACTATAATTCACATATCTGACCAAAATTTATACCTTTCGCTTTAATCTTAAAGTGCAGTTGGGTTTATATTTTTTGTTTTTGCATCTGCAAAATGAAAGAAAACAAAACTCTCGAGTAAACTGAAAAAATTCCATTAATCACATACGCCATGCGCCTTTGCACCGACCCCTTCGTCCCGTATTATCACACTTAATTCCGATTGCCTAGACAGATGTAGTATGTATATATAGTATATATCAGTATAACTGTACAAAATAAAGAAAAAAAAAACAACTGAAGCTCATGTGCTAGTCATTAGTAGCTCATTGAATATTGCGACATCACGCCTGTTTGGTCAGTCTAAGCAAACCATTAATTGCACACGTTCCAGTATTTCTCACAGATATGCGTATCTTCGCTATATTATTATTGTTGTTATTGTATTTGTATAGTCTCTCTAGTCTCTAGTATATCTGTATCCGTAACTATGTATCTCCAAACTATTTATAATATTTGTCTTACCCACAAGTCACGCAAACTGGACAACAACAACGACAAACAACACCTCCTTGAGGTCGGTCTTCTGACTTCTTCCACTCATTTTGTTTCCCCATTCCAAATATATTTTTGGTCGATTTCTGTTTGATTTTTGATTTGATTCTTACACACATTTTGCGCATATTTCGGCATTTGATTTATGAGCAACCAATTTGCTTTTTGCGGCAAGGTAAATATCTTCAATTTCGTGCCGCCGACATTGTCATTGCTTTTTCCTTAGCTTTAGCTTTGATTTTGGTTTTGGTTTTTTGTTTCGGTTTCAGTTCTCCTGTGCTCATAATTTCTCAAGTTGGTATTTTGATTGAAATTGATTTTATTACTTTTTTATATTAGTTCAAACAAAAGAAGAAAAGTGAACAGAATATTATGAGTAGGAGCAAATTGTGTGGCACATTTTATATGTTTATTTTCGCCCCAGTGGCGCTTTTTTATGTTATTGCTTTTTGTTCGTTGGTGTAGGCGGTTTAAGGTTGATTATTTGATTTCCTTTTGGTTTTATGACACATAGGCTTACGTGTTGCACAATTCTGGTATTTTGAATAATCTCGCAATGATTATTATACAAATTATTGTGCGTATTTGGCCTTATAATTTAATTGAACAGATATGTTTTAAAAAACTCATATTGTTGTTAACAATAA
Organism: Drosophila willistoni; assembly: GCF_018902025.1. Taxonomy (NCBI): domain Eukaryota; kingdom Metazoa; phylum Arthropoda; class Insecta; order Diptera; family Drosophilidae; genus Drosophila; species Drosophila willistoni. The sequence goes on from NW_025814050.1 coordinate 10,397,466, forward strand.
CTATTAACATTATTACTTGCCTTTTGCAAAGCAAAACAAAGGTGATATACAAAGTAATAATTCTTATATTTCAATTGTAAAGTATCCACAATAAATCGATTTCGCCTTTTCTTTTATTTTCTGTTTTCTCTTTCCTTTAATTGACATGTCCCCATTAAAATATAGATACTTTAAATACATGATACAAGTTTTAAATATGTAAATTTTAACTTTGAGTCTTAAAACCAATATTTAAACAGAATACGAAAGTTTTTATAACTTTGTTTTGAAACCAAATACCAAATACTTGTATGACAGAGATTGTTTGTTTAATCTGCTCAATTGCAGATGGTACAAAAATTCAATGGTCAATATTATGCGTTAATGTAAACACAATGGTATAAATTACAATAATTTCAAACAAAATAAAAATAAGATAATTCTTATATATACAAGACCCCAGTTAACGATGTCGTCTCCTTCAACAATCTTCAAATTAGTTTTGGATATAATGACGTGAGGGAGATAATATTATCACTTACATATTATAGAGAATTCTATTGTGAATTTGATGAAAGAACTTTGTAGGAATAAGCTAGTCACACTGAACGTTAAGATTAATAATAAATACGTAGCAAAATCAATATAGTTAACTGAAATTTCAACGTTTCAATACAATTAATATAAAACAAGAGTTACAAATGAATGTTACTCAGCACTTTGCTATCTGTTTGAAGTACTCTCAATATATAATTAACTAAATTACTAACTGAATACTTCAAATTTCTAAAAACATTCCTCTTAGGCCCATTGAACCTGATCCATAGATAGAAAGCACTTGTAGAATGCAGTTAAACAGCTTTGCATCTCACTCGAATGCTTACATAACTTCCAAAATGAAATTCGATTCTTCCATTTTGGTTGGATTTCATAATGAACATGAAGAAACACTAAAGCACACACACACACACATACAAAGACCACAGTCAAAAATGTAGAGTCACTTTCCCACTTTTCACTGGCAACATTTTCACTTTTCTTCATGCAAAGCGACGATGAAATGAAAACGAAAGTGAAGCAAAGTCTTAAAATCGCTACGATGAAACAAAGCCACCGTTAGAGAGATACAAGTTGAGTTTAGGCCTAAAACAGACACACACACACAGTTACTGAATACTCGCACAACCACTCGAAGTCAAAGTCGAAATCGGCCACGCTGATGAGTTTGGCCTACTTTCACTTTCATTTTCTAGCCCGTAATGTTTTTTTTTTTTTTGTGTGTGTGTGTTTGAACCAACCCGGTTTTCCATTGACAATGAAATAAAGTTGTTCCATATTTCATGGCTGATGCGCTGAAAAATAAACCAAAACCAGACCGAACCGAGCCCCGAAACGAAAAACTATTTCCACTAGGCTCAAAGTTTGATATGAAAAATGTCTGTAAATAACTGATGAAGTTTGTTGTTTCTTTTGTTTCTCTCCATCATTATAAATATTATTATTTTTCTCCTTTGTCTATGCAAAAACAAAAACAAAAAAAAACTTATTAATTTTTCTTCTTTCCTACTGCCATAATTTTATGTTGGGATTTTTACACTAGACTACAAAATGCTTCTTGCACTCAAATTTCGCTTACTTTCACTTTTATCAATGAAAATTAGTGGTTTGTGTGTGTGTGTGTGTGTGTGTGTGTATGTGTCTGAACGAATCAAGTTTCTCATTTTAATTGCACAACTATACTAAAAGGCTTAAAAAAGTACTTTTAATTGTTATTACCGTTAGTTGAGGCTCATCTGTCTGGCTGTATATTTGTGGTTGTTGTTGTTCATTTGTTGTGTGTCAAATTGAGTATCAAAGTTTATAATTATTTGTACAATATGTAGACAAGTAGTTTTATTTTGAGGGGTGCTGCTGCTTCATTAGATGCGCCTCACTGGTTCAAGCTGCTTAAAGCCGGAGGATGAAGAAGGGAAATTCTTAGAAGTTTATGCCAAACTTTTAGTTTGAAAACACTCATTATTATTCATAGCATTTCCAAAATTGAGCATTGTCAGTCATTAGCCTGCTGGGCAAATAGCAACAGTCAGTCTTTAAAAATCTACAAAAGGGGAAAGTTTTGATAGAAGTATTCTTTAATTTTAGTCACAAATTCTATGTAATTTAAAGTCATTAATTTACCAGCTAGAGTTGAAATCCATTAGGTCACAATACAAACACCTATAAATCTTGACAAGTCCTTTTTAAAGCATATTTTTCTTGCACAAATGTTTTCCAAATTACTTTCTTTAATTTTAACATGAAATAAATCAATTCCCAGATTTTAATTAAACTAAAATATAATCTTTGATTGAACTTTAAATGAAACTAGAATATGCGCAAGCTTTGCCTTTCGTTTTTTGTTTAATTTAGTTGTAATTCGCAACTACTTTTAGCGTTGAAGACATATCTTCAACATAGTGCCTTAGTACCTTTGTGCTGTCTATACTTTTATGTATTCTCTTCTTATATTTATTATTTATTTATATTTGTTAAATTTGTTATTTTTTGACCTTAACGATTTAAACCCTATATATTGCCAAGATCTTTTGACCTCCCCTTGACAAGTGTAAAGCAAACTCGACATAATCTCAAAAGATCACATAATACTTTTATTCCAAGTCAAGAGTAAATGTTCTTTGAAAAGTTCTTTAAAATAAGTGTACAAGAAATTCCACAAAGTCTCCGAGCAAGTTCTTAATTCTAAACGAAAATATTTTTTACATTTCAGCAAGCTCTACCAAGTCTCCAAGTTTTCTGTTTTCTTATAATTGTAAAAAAATGTCAAACATATTGATTATTTAAATTTCTACAAACTAGAAAGTAAATTAAGTCTCCTCATTAAATTTTCTATTCCTTTCTTTCTATCCTCCAAAGTCTCCTTAAATTTAAAAGAGTCTCATCTATTGTATCTTTGCCATAATGTAGGTCCACAGTATAATTTATATTGTTACTAAAACATTTTTGTGGTTTTTTCTTGCTTCTCTTGTTTCTCCTACTTTTCCAACTACTTTATCTCGGTTTGAAAACTTTTCTTTACAACTAATAGCCAAAAAGGCCACAAGTAAATGATTTTTTCTATTGGACAAGACCAAGTATAATTTACTTGTTTTTTAAGCGCCTAAAAACACACATTTTCCATTTGCAACAAAAACAACAACCATAACCTCCCACACACACACACACAAAAAAAACAGCAGCAATCGGCACTTGGCAACGCCCAACAACAAAACGAAATCAGTTTTCTATAACTTTGAGCAAAATAAAAGAAATTATAAGCCGCTTACATAACATCATTCCACGAATGAGTCCAAGTCTGAGAGTCTTCAGGCTTGTCGATTTTTTGGTTTTTTTGTCTTTTGTACTTTTTTGAGTAAATTTTTTAAGATTTTCCTCCTCTAATTGGTCTGACGACAGGGTAGGAGGAGGTGCTGGCGATGTTGCGTTGGTGCGTGGGCGTGGCAAACAAATTACATACTCGTAGATACTTATTTCTGGTAAACAGATTTTCATGAGCAGCAACAAATTGGTGGGAAAGGAAAAGTACGTCTCGCTGACGCCCTTAGGAAAACTTTTTTCCGTTTTTTTTTTTTTGATTTGTTTTACGATTGTCGCGTTGTTGTTGCAATAGGGGGGAAAAAATCGTCCCAAAAGGGCCGAGCTAATATCGGTTATGCCGAATTTTGTATACTCTTGCAAGTTTTTGTGTTTCAATTCTAGTACTTGTTGGTTTTGAAGTAAGATAAACTTTTGATACAAAATATCCGCCAAAAAACGGATTGCAAGCTGGGACCAAATAGTCTCTGTTTATATTTGTTTTTGAATCATATAACTATCCGATTTTTAACAAATCTTTACAAATTGCTGTAAATTATTTGTATCTATTTGGTAAGCGAATAAGCAGAAGCAAAAAAAGGTTTCTGGCCTTAATTATTTTTCAGCCGATTTTTTCTGTGGAAGCTCTATTTTATAGTTAACCGATCTTGCCTCCAAATAGGTAATATGTGATAGCTCTGTTTAAGCTAATCGCTTCTAGTGATTCGATCTGGCTGAATTTAGGTTTACATTGAAAATTTCTAGGAGGAAAGTGTGTTAATTTAGATAGAACATGGCCTTCTAAACACGTCTATATATATATGTTATACGCCATTCTCCTTCATGCAATAATAGATATATCCTTTATTGAAAGAGTAAAAATATAAGCAAAAATTATTGCATTCTATTTTCATCCTTATCACAGACGCTTTTAAAGCGAGTTTCTTGTCAGTCATATTCTCTCCCCGTTTTTCTTCTCAATAATTTATATGCAGACAACGAGCAATTGCAGTTTGCGTTTTCTTTCTACACTTTCTTTGGTGGAAAAATAATTTTCATACTTTTCATTCATTGTGTTGTCTTTTCCTTTTTGCGTATGCAAGGCAAATTGCTTTCAATTTTTTATAGTTCTAAAATTTATGAAAAACTGTCTGGCTTGTTTGTGCAGTTCTAAGTTTTGCAATAAATATCTGTCTTTGTATATTTTGTTTCTAAAATTTGTTGAAATTCTATGTAAAAAAATGAAATGAAATCATTTGGAAGAATGTAACCAATGCCAATTAAAGAATTACGAAATACCCTTTAGCAAAAAGAACTATAAGTTTTATGTTTATAAGGCTTTTAATATAACTAACAGATAATGCAACTATTATTTCTAAGACTTTGATTACACTTTGACTTTGTTCATCCTTAGACAAACAGCAATAACAATTTTAATGAAAAATTTAAAATATTTACTTCTTCTTTGACTTTATATAATTTATAATTATATTAGAATCAAGATGACGATTCAATTTAATTGTTTTTGTGATTTTCCTAATGTTTCAACATTTATATTATTTAAATTTTACTTAATTTTCCTTTCTGCATTTGTGAAACTTTATCGACGCCTCAAAAATAAACTAATGACAATGTCAAAAAACTCTGAAATAAATATACAACATGTTTATCACAAACAAAACTTGATACATAATCCGTCTATGTCATTAGACTGTTTGAGTATTTGTTGTATTTTTAGGTGTACAGTGAGAAAAACTCGAAACGTAAATTGAAACATGACCGAATGGTCCTGTCTGTCCGTCCACGCACTTCTTTTGCCTGTTGAATTCGTCAACATATTAATTACATGCTGTTTACCTAAACGGTTTTTGGCAATTTGTTGTTACTGACAACCAAATCAAATTTGTAATGTAAACCAAAAAGAAAATTCAGAAAAATCACCCAACAACCAAGCCATTCCAGTCGGCATGATGTCGAGGCATAGACATTCAGTAGACAAAGCACCAGATGACTTCCAGAGGATGAAGACTGATGATAAGGCAGCAAGAGAGAGAGAGAGGAAAGTGGCGCTCGTCGGTGGCTAATTACTCCAGGCAAAGTTGGCAATATTATATTTCTTTCTCTACTTCGTTTTCTTTTTTTGTGTTGGGTCGGGTTGTTGGCCCTTCATCTCCTTGCCTCAATCCACTTTGTTAAATGATTCTTATGTAAACGTAAAGTCAACATGTGGCCAGAGTTCACACAGACAGCACACATTCACCCGAGGAGGCGGAGCCCATCAATATTTCACCTGTTTGGAGTTGAGTCAACAAACTATTAGCAATTGGCCCCCATTTGTTGTACCTGAAAACCTCAACAAAAAAAAAGAAAACTAGGTGCCCTTTCATTTTATGGTTTTTGTGTCTTCTTGACAATTTTGCATTATTAATTGTTTGTGTGGTTAGTTTCAATTCATTAAATATTGATAAACAGACCTCAAAAAGAAAACGGAAACTAATAGAGCCACTAACTAACCAGCATATGGGCTATTAAAAAATAGTTTACTTAAATTGTGGTTAAACTTTACAAAGCAATATTAATATTTCATCCATAAAGTTACACCAACCTGTCAAATGTTCGTTTAACAAGAAAAAATTCTTAACTTATTTGATGTTCTTACTAAGTATATAAACTACAAAAATAATATACTAATTTCAACTTCTTACTAAGTATTTAAACTAAATTTAAGTGGGCTCATCTGACAAATACTAAAAAAATTTATACCAATCAAAATATTTATAGTTTTGATTATAGAAATAAACTTTTCTCTATATTTTTCCTAAAAAATAATCACATTTACTATATAGAAAGTTATCTTAAATCACAAAAAATATGTAGTAAAAACCCTCTGAAGTTTTTGAGCTTTATCTTTGTCTAATTTTTGTTGGCTTTTTAACTTATTTTAATGAATGTTTAATGAGTTTGCCCCCAGTAACTACTTTTACATTGAAAGTGAAAAAGAAATGACTCTGACTCATAGAAAACCCAAAAGAAAGAAAGAAAGAAACATATAAAGAAAGAAAGAGAGTGAATGGGAAAGAAGGGGAATGATAGAGGGGGTAAAAACAAATTCGTGGATGAGCATACACAAAAATATCTACCATTCAGCCATATATCTCTCCCTTCCGTATACATTTCGCACCACATAAGCAGACTGCTGCACCTCGTATGCTTTATGGCCTGGCCCCAAATTGCATGTTTAATTGCAATAAAGTTGCAACGCCCACACACACACACACACAAACTCGACCGCCCGTATTCACACATACACACATTTACATTCAAATATCCAGAAACAGAAGCATTTTCATTAAATTTTCGCACAGCTGAAAGACACAAAACAGCTGCACACACAAAATGCAGAAAGAAAACATGAAAAAAAAATTCAAAAAAAAGAAGAGAAGAGAAAATGCAAAACGAAATGCAGTATAGTGCAGAAAGAAAAATGAAAATGGGAAACAAACAATCGGAGAATGGCCAAAAGGGAACTCCTGCTGTTTAATCAGAGGATATTTTTCCATTTTTACTTCGTTTTAAATCTTTTTTTTTGGTAATTATAGCCGAAGGCTTTAGGAAGCCATAAGCCACCAATTGTGACATGTTAAAGAGTCATAAATAACTTGAGTTAACTTTTAATGCAAGTTTAATGAAGGAGGCTTACAAAAAAAAAGCTTCAACCATTACGACGACTTTTATGTACCCTTTAACGGATAAATTTGATATTGCTAGGGTTAAAACTTAATTCATTTTGTTTTAAAAATCAGCAATTAGTAATGAAAGTTAGATTACTTCATAGTTTGATAAACATCTTGGTTCTAAAAGTAGACAAATTTAAGAGTTTCATCTCTAATTGTAAGTGAAAAGACAGTGTAATCTAAAGTTGATATATTCCAATATGTATACCCTTTACGACAGCAGGGTAATTAAAATTAAAAAAACGGATACATGGATACTTAAAGTTGCCTATAAACTTAGTTCTGGCCAACGGAAACCACTTCTAATTAACATAAATGTTAAAATAAGTGAAAAATTAAATGTTGCAAAAACAAAAAAAAAACACTATACAAAGAATAACAATTAACAATAAAAGAACAAAAAACTACGCCGCATTGTTATGCCCATAATTAACAATTGCGATTATATAATGCTGAGGTTACGTTACCAGCAAAAAGTTGTTCAATATTAAATTATTAAAATAATAATAGAAAAAAAAAATTAAAAATGCACAGCAACAATTAATCATAAATGGGAAACAGGTTAGGTTTGCTTTAGCAGCCCTGAAAAGCAGTTGATTTGAAGGATCGTATAAAGGTGATATTGGTAGTTACAAAGTTATATATAAATATATTAGGTGTAGGCAATATTGTTTGGGTATTGATTGAAAACCTTTTAAAATGCCAAGAGTAAACCTAGAAGACAGTAGAGAAGCATGGATTTGAAACATAAATTTTATACATAAAGTAATTAAATCGAGTATTTTGTCTATCAGTAAGTAGTTAAAGACAAAGTTATCAAAAAGTCTAACTAAGACTTCAATTTCACAGAACAAGTAAAATACTTAATATAGTTAATACAGAGAGGAGAAAAGATCTTCAATAATAGTCAAAAGTAGCAAATTAGTTTATAAAGATAAAGTAATGAAGTAGAGCATTCTATTTAAGGAGTAAGTACTAAAAGAACAATAATAAAGTAACTAAATAGAGTATTCTATTCATCAGTAAGTAGTAAAAAAACAGGTCGATAAAAAGTCAGAATAATACTTCAAAATTCAAATAAAATTCTTAATGTATCATTGAATCAGCCAAGAAAACACAAAATATCTTTAAAAAGAATTGAATAATAATTAAAACAGGAAATCTAGGGAATTAAGTTGCTTTAAAATCTTAATTAAAAGAACCATAACAACGAAAATTAAATATTTATACAAATTAAGTAAACATTTTTCGCACATATTTACATATTAAGTTTTTATTTTAAATACTACTTTATTTTGTTGGAATTTTTTTAAGTTTTGGTTTAATGTTTGCTTGTCAGTTTTTACCGCCTTTAAAAATATTTGTTGTTTTATTTTTTTCACTAACAATTAGCATATTCAATTTATATTGAATAATTTGTTTCAGTTTTTATCACAAGTCATTAAAATTCTCGACATACAACAAAGTACATATAAATGGTCAATGGAAAAAAAACAACAAAAGCCGAGCAAATGGCGAAAACTGTGTGCAAGCAGTTGAAATGTTTTATTTTACGATTTCAAAATTTATTTATTTAATAATAATTTATGCGGCAATAAAAACTCATTGTTGCAGTTATTAATCTAATTGATGGCCTACGATAATTGACAGTTTTTATGTTGAAACGATGAGAAGCAAAAAGAAAATAAAACCATTTGCATAATTGATGCAAACATTTCAATTGAGATTAAAGTAGTCAACTCAAAAAACAAGACAAACAAAATAAGTCGATTTAATTGCTAATTGTTAGTTAGTGAGAGAATTAAACATTTAAAAAGAAAGTTTAAATGACAGATTATATAGGGGGGATATAGATAAATTTTTCTTGTTGTCCGATACATTGATGAGACATGGCAAATATGAACAGACAGCTACATTTAAAGATAAAAATTCGAAGCTCCCTTTTCCTTGGCTTTTATTACATTACATATGTGGGGAATGTGTTTGTATATATATATACATTTTAGTCTGTATATAGGTAGATATATATGTATATAGTAAATGAAGACCAGACAAAAGCACACACTGAGTGAATGGTCTTTATAAGAATGTGCAAGCAGCATTCGAGAAAGAGCAGACGGGCATGACCTACCCCAAGGCAAAAATTATTATTATTATTTCTTGGTTTTCTTCTTTCTTTTTTTTTTGTGTTGTATTATTATTATTATTATTATTGCTCTCTGGCTTGTGCTTTGGGGCTGGGGGCCAGCATCAGATATTTGCCTTTTCGTCTTATTACACACCGAAATGAAGCAGTAAAATTGTATAAGTAAATGTATATATACATATGTACATATGTACATATGCATGCCATATTCCAAAAACAGTTTCACATTGTTTCAAACTGCAGCGAGTCATAAATGAGTAATACGGGGCCAAAGTCTCTTTGCAGATCTCCGTTTCACCCTCTGGCAATTGATTGTGTGGGTGGGTTGTGTCCTCTCACTATGTGTGTGTGTGGAGAGATATTGAAATAAAAATGTTGTTTTTTTAGGGCTTCAATAATAAAAAAAGAATATGAAATCCAATCAATTTCTCTATAAAAAAAACCATTAACTTAAATACAAGTTGAAAATTAGTAACCAAACTTTAAAGTTGCTAAGCTGTTGAATTTATAATGTGATTTGAATGTTTTTTATAGAATGTAATTAATGCTCATATGTATTTCGTATTAAGTTTATCAATATTTTTAAAATTTTCTCTTCTTTTCTTAAAATTTTAATGTTAGATATTGATTTAGTAAAAGAAATTCATAGGCAAAATCAGAAAATCAAAATTTACTAAAGTAAATACTATTGGAAACTCTTTTTAAAATGTGCAACAAAATTTTATTGATTTTCTAAGTTAAATATAAACAATAAACTCATGAATCCGGAAATTGAACTATATTTGAGTTCCATTAACATCTAATGACCAGTTTATCAGTCAATTGAAATCATTATATAGATGAAAAAGCATTGAAATTGGGTTTACAAAATAGTTCCGACCATTGCAATTGTCTTGGCTAACTGCAATGCCACATACACCTGGCTTAAACATAATTTGCCATTATTTTAATGGCATATCTATGAATTTATCAAATAATCAGACCGTATCTAATACCCCCAGCAATGATACCGAAAACGAGCATAACACAAACCTTTAGCGTAGCGTCAAACAAACTTGGCCATAATATAAAGCACACAAGAGCACAAAGACAAAAGCATTAAATTACCACACAAACACACACACACAAAGAGACAGAAAGCGAAGTGTAACTAATGTTTGTTACCTACCTCATACCGCCCCTGCCTTTCCCCTCATCATGACTACTTTAAAAACTAAAAACAAAAACCCTGCTGTTGTGTGTATCTAAACTTGATTTCAAAGTTAAACCAACCTTAACCAACATTTATAGACATCAAACGTAGCAAAAACTATGCGGCGTAAAGAAACGACAACGAAAATTAAAACCAAAAGCCACAAAACCAAAACCAAAAAAATCGCAAAAGATTTTTTGTAGTTTTTATTTTTGTTTTTCATTTTTTTCTTTTATTTTTGGGCTTAAACTTGATTTGCAAAAATTTGCGTTGAAGGTGAAGTCTCTTCTCAAGTCTGGTTATTGAGGTAGGCAGGTAGATATATACATATATATGTATATATATGTACATTCATAGGTAGATATAGTACTTGAAGTGAAGTAAAACTGACGTCTGCCGCCATGAAGAGCCGCTTCTACGGATGGGGTAATTAAGCAAGCTTTTTGAGGTTGCATTCAATGGAAGGAAATACACAAATAAAAGACCTTGAGATAAATAAAAAAAATGGGCTAAAATATTATCACTTTTCATTATTTTGCCAGGGCAAAAAGTTTAGATTTAGATTTCAAATGGAACAGTCAAATGCTCTTACAGTAAAAACTTGTCATAATTAACTGCTTGTTCTTATTGCGGCGATGTGTTGTAAAATTTCACAGAAAAGCCATACTAAAAATTGTTATTTATTAAATGAAGAACAGGGCAAAACCTTTAAGTCATTGAGAACGTTTAATGTTTTTAGGACACATGCAAAAACTGTCTTCTTAACTTGACTTTTTCTTTTAAACCTTAAGAAAAAGTTTGGTGTAAATTTCTGTGGAAGAAACAGCTTTTGACATCGCAGCAAATCCAAAAGCAAAAGAGATTTATGCTTAACTATTTTTTAAAAATAAGTAGCCTCTGACAAAAGTAAACAATTAGAAGTTTATTTAATATTAGTTACCTTCTAAAGGAACTAAAACTGTTAACAGAATCTAAAAATTATAATCATATCAAGCAAAAATCTTGGCAAAACAAATTTATTCTTTCACGACTCAAATAAAAAAAATTTTAGGTTTGTTTTTACCTTTTTTTTCTTCTGGTAAAATGAGCAATAATAATTCATTTATTTTTAATGTTCTTTTCATTGCCATTTTGTCTATGTTGTTGGTTATTCGCCAGACTGACAGGTTCTAGCAAAGCTTCATATCGTGACAAGGCAAGACACAAACACATGCACACATGGCGTATACGCAATCTCACTCCTGTTATTTCTTTGATGAAATGGTTATACACAATTTTCTTCGTTTTTGTATATATGATTTATGATTCTATTGGAAAGATTACAACAGACACCCAAGACAAATGTGCAAAGGCAGCAAACAGCAGCAGCAGCAGCTCTTGTGGCTCCTCTTATGTTCTTTGCTGACGACAGCTGCAATTTAGAAATTAAATTTGCCATGCAACATTAAAGAAGCAGCACAAGAAGTTAATGATAATGATGATGATAATGAAGATGATGATGAAGAAGAAGTCCGTGATTCAGTTGCCGCCTTCAATGTTCCATTTGTTTTTTCTTTTACTCAATTTCCAGAGAAGTGCAACGAAGGCAAGAAGTTCCTCCCGCGACACATGTTGTCGCTAATATCCGGCAGATACAAATATTTCATTATCTTTGTATCTGAAAGGTGTTGCCAAGCTAAAAATTTGCCCCATCTATATGTCTCTATCACATTCCCTTTCTCTATCTCTCTCTCTCTGTTTCTCTCTTTGCTGTTTTGTTGTTGTTAATTAAGTGCAATAAACTGTAAAATAAAGACAATGAACTTTTTCGTCAGGGGTTGATGCGTTTTTGTTTAGCGTCACTCGAATGACGTCATCAACGTAAAACAAATGTAATCATAATATTTATCTTCTAGATACTTTTCGTGGAGCCATTAACAAGCATAAGTATTGTCTCTACATTGTCAAATTCAGAGAGCGATCTAAAGCTGTCAAATAAAAGCATATTAAAGAAAAATTCCCTACTCACAGCACTTGAAGAAAATTAGAATTGGAATTTTGGGAAAATTGCCTTGGCACTCAAATTAATTATGAAATGAAACCTAAAATACAAACATAAATACTGAATATCCATACTGAAAGGAATATATTCTTGTAGTGACAAAAACAAGAAGGAAATACATATACTTATTAATATATTAATTTTTAGTTATTAAACTTATAGCATAAATGGGAATCAAATTAGCTTTAATTTTAATAAGCAAAATCTAATCAAAAACTTGTATTAAAAAGTAAATTTAACGAAATTTCGATTTATTCCATTAATCCCCAAAATTAATAACAATAATTCTTATTCAATTCCAAAACTTCTATAATACTAGATTAAAAATTTTGTCGAAAATGATTTTGAAGTAGATAAATTTCTATGATGTAAAGTAGAGCCAAAGATCTATGAAAACAAAACTAAAGATTACTAGCAAATTTTCATTTTAACAATGGACGAATGTAAAAAACAATCTTCGACGTTGTTTGATCAAAAAATTACGATTTCTGGCTCAAAAAATCCAATATTTTCGTGGTTTTTGTTAGATTAAGAATTTATTCTTTCGCAAATCAAAACAAAACAAATTTTTATGTTTGATTTTAGCTTTTTTTCCTTCTGGTAAAATGAGCAATAATAATTCATTCCCATTTTGAAGATTCACTAATTAAGAATTCATAAGAAGACGACAGAAGTTAAAAAATTACTCCAAATATTGACATTTCAGGAGGTGGCAACTAGACATTACAATTTCCCCCTGGATTCCTTCACGACGCATACCTTGTTGGTTGGTTATTAAAACGAATTTTGAGCTTAAAGTTAAAGAAATAATTCTAGCTACTGTCTCTTTCAAATCGCTATTTATATACTTATTCGTTTTGTTTTTTTTTTATTTAGAATTTGGAATTTAATACGTTTTTTTTATAGCTTTTAAGGCGATGTCTTTATTAATAAGAAAAACAAATTCATTTCCTTCCGTTTTCCCTTTAATTTCTTTATTTGTTTTATTCTTTGTTTGTCGGGGACAATCCTTTTGCTTAAATCACAAAATTATATACAATTTGCGTTTTGTTTTTCTTTTCTTTTTGTTGTTTTTTTTTTTGCTTTTTCCATTCCCCACTAATTACGTTTAACGATTTCTCGTGAAGTTTTCCGCAATGCCAACTAACCAGACATGCCACAGATGGGTGTGCCTCTAAGACACTAAGACTGAGACTGAGACTGAGACCAAGACGTAGCTTGAAAATTTTCCACATGGCAACATCATTTGCCTTTGTGTCTCTCTCTCTCTGTCACACTCTCTTGCCCCTAGCTATAGTTGTTGTCTGTCTCTCTCGCTCTTTTTATTCTTGTGCAAAACTAGCAAATCAAATTGAAAGCGTTGTGTGTAAATCTTTTGAATTAGCAAAACATCATGTTTCACTGGAAATGGCACGCACTGTAAAATGTTTTAAGGATGTATACACATAGAACAGGGACAACAACAAAAAAAAAACAGCTCACAGCTCATAGAAAGGGGGAAGCAGGGTGTTGTTGTGGGTGTTGTTGTGTTGGGCTGTCGCTGTCGTCGCATATCGAAGCCAAACAAGGACATCATCATCAAATTGACACAGTCCATGGGTCGTTCTGTTGTCGACACTTGTGGATTGTTGTTGTTGTTGAGCCCAAAGCCTTAATTTATGCCATTGACAAGAGCTTCGCTCGTCCAGCGTTTTGTCCTTGTCTGTGTATGCCAAAGGATTTCCCACCTCCTCCTCCTCCACCCTCTCTGGCAAAAGGCTCACCTTTTTTTCTACTCCTGCCACTGGCGGTGGCCTTTGCCAGGTTCAGGCTCAGTCTCATTGTCAACTTTATTTTTACAGCATTCCATTTTTTTGCTTTTATAGCACAATACGTTTTTTATGATAATTTTTTATGGCTTATTGTGTTTGATTACACGTGTAGGTGTTGGTGTTGGTGTAAATAACAAATCACAAAGCATTTAGCAGGCTGCGTACAACCTATTTGCCGGCTTATTGTCGCTGTTTTCCTTTCTGTCTGAAGCAAGGTCATGATGGTTGTGCGAAAAGGTTTCTATTTTTACCAAATTATTTGAATATCAAGTATCAATAATTTAACTAATTCTATTTTTCTTTCTCTCTCTATTTTTAGGTATGTATTTCAAAACATTTGACGAAAGAATCCTAAATTTCGTAAGTTAAGAAGAAAAACTACTTATAATTTAATACAATATTAACTAGAAGTAGTAATTCTAAGTTTTATACTGAAAGAATTCTTATGTCGGCTTCTGATAATTGTATTACATCCAATTTAAGTATTTATGTATTTACATTTATTAAGTAAATAACTTTGTTTTTGTCAAGGCAACAAGTAAATTACAACTATGAGAGCTGTAAAAGTTCCTTGTAATCTAATCAAGTGCCTAATTCAAGTAGAATAAAAACGCACTATTTTTACAGTGGTAAATAGTACATAGGTGTTAGTTAGTAGTTCATATTAAAAACAGTATGTATACTCAAATTTTGTAATCTTCATTGACGTAAAAAATTTGTCCTCGGCTTGCTAAATTTTATTACTTACAACATAATCTTTAAACGTGTTAGCTTTCCAGTTGCCCAACTTTAAGAAAAGATAATGTACAAGTTTTCGGCTTTAAATAAATAGAACTAGGAATGCAAGCAATTTTAAAATGGTCCAAAGAAAAAGGATGTACCCATTTGGGCGATTTTATGTTGAAATTTGAAGTCTGTTGAGGAAAATATTCTTAATTTAGGAGGCTAAAGTTCAGTGATCCAACTTTTTTCTTTTCAAAATCTTGAATTTTGCCAATTTAATTATGAATTTTTTTAAGAAAGTGCGGGCCTAGTTGAACTAATCGAAGCTGAATACGAGAAATGTTCACTTTATCCCCAATTATCGTTCATGTTTAGTAAAGAAAGTGTTTTTTACCTCGATTTAATCTATAACAATCTCTTTGATATATCAAAACTTTTCAAATTTATCAGGCTTTCAACAGACCCTGCACAAAGCACATTACGTTTTATTCAATTGTAATTCTCAACTAGTTTTGGTAGTGTATATACAACTCTAGAGTCTTGAGCAATATCTGTTGAAGATATTTCTTGGTAATACTTGGAAAAACTGTACAGGTTGTCACTTCTGTGTGCTGTCTACTGAAATAATCTTCTAATAAATAATTTTTGAAAAAAAGGTTAACTCAAGACGAGTATTTAAAGTCTTATCATAGTAAAACATGTACATTTTTCAGTTAAACAACGTTTAAAATACATCTTTAAGGATTTTTAACATGTTTTTTTGGTAATACTTGGAAAAAACTGTACAGGTTGTCACTTCTGTGTGCTGTCTACTGAAATAATCTTCTAATAAATAATTTTTGAAAAAAAGGTTAACTCAAGACGAGTATTTAAAGTCTTATCATAGTAAAACATGTACATTTTTCAGTTAAACAACGTTTAAAATACATCTTTAAGGATTTTTAACATGTTTTCTCGTAGTTTAAAAGAAAAATGTATTCTGTGGTTGAACTGAATGCATTAAAAAACCTTTATGAAACATCGTCCGATGCAATTCAATATACAGAATCACTGAAACCCGTTAGAAATACACAATATGATAGAAAACTTTGTTCTTTATAGTAAGTTGGCAAAAAACTTTGCCAATGGCCAAAACTTCCTACGACATCTGTTACCTCCTTCGCCCTCTCCTCTCTCTCTCTCTCTCTCTCTGTTCTACCACAAAACAGAATCTGGCCAAAACCAGAATGTAACAACTTTTCGCCAAGTGACCAATTGCTGCTGCTTATTTGTTTGTTGTTATCAAACTATAAATCTAAAATGGCATTTCCGTTTTTCATTAAATTATTGGCAACAAGAAAAGTTCACTCTTTGCCTGTCATTCTTCCTCCTCCCACTGACACTTATTAAAAAAAAAACTTGCAGTTTGAAAGCCAATAAGAAAAGAAAAATAAAAAGATTCAAGATGAAGAAAAAGAATGATATTATTTGTATTTACTTTGAATTTATGGCGCGCGCGCTGAACACAACTCGAAAAGAAACTTTAAACTACGCACACTTGCTCACTGTTCCCTCCCCCCCTTCCCAAAACACCCCCTCAAAGCGTTCAACCAACGTACTATACACAGATACTCCACACACAACCAACACACATGCATTTATACGAGCTGCTGCTTGGTCTACGTTACGTTTTTTTTGCGCTGACTGGCTGGCTGGCTGACTGTTCCATTTGCCACAATGTTCCGCGAACAAAAAACTGCGACGCAATTGTACAGGGAGGACATTGACATTTTGCATTTTCGTTTCGTTAGCATTTTTCGTTCGTTTCACGCTCAGAACAGAACAACAGAGCGCAAGCAACAGAGATGGCTAGATACGTGAGCGGATAAAAGAGCGGGTGAGAACGAGAGAACGAACAAATGAGCGCGAATGGTTGGAAAGAACATTGGGGTCTTACCACATAGTATGTAGTTTTTTATTTTTTTTTTGTCAGTTCTTTTTCATTTTGCCATAGAACTCATTAAAGTTGTGATAATGCGCGGGTTTCCATGTTGTCACTCTGAGAAATCTTGACAGTTTTATGGAGTATGTGTGGAAGCAGTTGACACTAAGCCACGGGTATTAACAATTTATACTCTATGTTCTTTTTTATGTATTTGAAAATGATTTTTATGATTCTTTTGCAGAAGGTGCGTGATTTTTAGACACACACACACACACTCGCCTTATTAGGCCAATTTCCAGATGCTTGTTAAGACCCTCTTGAGATTCACTTTTCTTTTTATGATTTCTATAATACCTTCCAAAGATCCATTATTAATTGGCAATTTGCCCAAATTTTTTTTCACTTTTTGTTGGTTTCCCCTCTCAATTTTTTCAATTGTAAACAAAATAAACAAAATTAATGAATTGGTGTGAACAATATATTGTAAGAAAAACTAGCACAGTTGGTAAAAAGAATGCCGATATTTTTTTCGTTTTCTGCACTTGTTGAAAGTTTTTATAAAGAATACAATTTTCTCTCTATAAATCTTAGGATTTTCATTAAAAAGTCTTTTACTTGATTTGATTGCCCATAGTGATAGATTTATGAATGGCATTCGGAAGTCTCTTCTATATACTTTGTTTCAAGACTTTTTAATTACATTTTGATTGTGGCATAAAACATTTTAATTAATGCTAATAGCATAGCCTAGCTACGAAAACCTTAACTTATTCAACTTGATTTCAAATTTCATGGTTGATTATGCTCTGTCGATTAAAGTATTTTTATTTCCGATAAGAAACATCGACACAGCTGCTGCTGCTGCGGCTGACTTGTTGGCTGGTTCGTTTTATTTATTTTCGGTGAAGACCGACAGCAAAAATTTTACTGATTAGTTGTTAGCTTGATTATGTATGTACAAATTTTTGTTTATAGCTAAACAAATAAACGAATTTTTGGTATTAAAAATGAAGTAGAAGTAAAATTTAACCAGAAAATGAGCTGCAAATAGTTTTTAAAGTCATAAATAAGACTTTATGTGATTAATTTATGATAAAATAATGCTGAATACTATAATACACTCTATGAGAACTTGGCTAAACCAATGAATTAATTTTTAAATAATCACCAGAAAGCTAAAAAATATGTTTTCTTGAAACTAAATTACTTTTAGAAACCATTTAAACAACAACTAAAGTTTAAATTTGCAAGTTCTTTGCCATTTTTAAGTAACTTTCATTTGCTTCACAAAAAAAACTATAAAAACTTTCGCCATTCAATGACAAAACCTTTTTTTTCGTTTCGTTCGTGCCACAAATTTATTTTCTAGGACATTTCCTTGAAACTTTGGTTATTTTGATGGTCAATCCGGTAATTAAACATATCCATGAAAATATTCATAAGCTTAAAAAGAAAAAAAACCACAAAACTAATTTCCACTGAGAAAGTGAGATAATTTAATCAAAATCATGAGAAAGTGACAGTAAAGTAGGGGAAAAAAGAGCAATTTGGCTATAATAAGTCTCTTCCACACTGAGATTTCTCGTGGCTTAAAGTCAGAGCAATTTGGGCTTATATTACAAAACAGACATTTGAGAATACAAATAATGCAGAGATGGAAATGCTGGAAATAAGAGAATTCCCATTTTATTTTATTCTCTAACCCTCTCCGCCGTATATCCAGTAAACCGCATTCCACATGGTGTCTTTGCGTAGTAGTGACCCTATCACAACCGGCATTTCTTTTTGGTTTGGTTTTTGTTGTTTTTTGTGTTTTTGTTTTTGGCGTCATCATGAATGACAATGAAACAAACACATGGCAAAGCTACAAAACAACATTTACCACAGAGATGCAAAAACAAAACAAAAACGAAAAAAAATGGAGAGAGAAGAAAATTAAATATTTTCAGCGAGCAGCTGTTTGGATTCCCAAAAAGAAAAGCTTTCACCGCAAAAAGAAAAAACAAAAAATTAAAAAGAAGACCAAAATGAAAAGCAAAAAATTTTATTTGCAAAGCAAAAATGACGCAAGCTACAAAACCACAAGAGAGCAAAACAGAGAGAACAGAGAGAGGGAGCGCGTCAAGAACACTGAGAGTGGGGATAAGTGCGCACGAGAGAGAGAGAGAGAGCGAGAGTGAGTTGGGAAGAGCGCGCTTTTGCTAATTGGAGCAAAACAAACACAAACAAAATGGCAATGGGTCGTCGTCGTCTGTTCCAATGCCAATACGTTTCATTGTTGACGTAGTTTGTTGGCAAGCTACAAACATACACACACACATAATAGCCCCACTCATATATGTATGTACATACACACCTACACACAAATGTAAGCTGGCGTCGCGCTACTGCATAGATGTGGAATAAAATGAGTGGGTTACGGGGGGTAATCCCCCTTCTTTGCTTTCTTCATGTTTCTTTTGTTTTTTTTTTTTTTTTTGTTGTTTGTTGGTCCTTACACAACTGTAAATGTAATGTGTCAGGATTTTATGCTATGCTTCTTGTTTTCCGTACTCTGTCCCCAACATTTATTTTTCTTCTTTTGTCCTGCATTGGGGCTTGCCTGCGTCTCGATTACTCTTTCTCTCTCTCTCTCTCTCTCTCTCTCTCTCTTTCTGTCTCAGTTTATCGCCTCACATTGATCTGTTTACATTTTTAAAAAATAATTTGTCTGTCTACAATAATGCTATCTATTACGTCACATTTATGATTTGGCTGGAATGAAAACATTATAGAAGAACATAATTCTTCCTGACTTTCTTATGGAATCTTCTTCTATCCAATGGGAACTATTAAACTAACTTAAGTTGCTTTCCCAAGAAAAACTTTTTTTTTTGGTTTTGCTTCTCAAAATATTTATTTAAAGTTAAATACTAACGAAATTTTCTTACTTTAGTCAAAGGACGGGCTCATCGTCCTGTAATACAGTTTACTTTTAATTATCGTGATCATCCCTTATCGATTATATATCGATAAATTTCACATGTGAGTCATGTTATAACATAACCTACAAATTTAGACAAATGATAAGTTTTCGAAATTAGTAAATATGTATTATCAAACATAGTAAAACGTCAATATGTTAATACTTTGCTTGATTTTTTTAACAACTAAAAGAAAAAAATAGTGTAATGTAATGTTATAAACTTTTATGACTATTAAATAGCGATTTGTTAATAACAAAAGTTTTGATATATAACAGATTATTTAAGATATACAATCGTTAAACAAATTTAATACATTTTAACAGTTAGGATAATGCAAATTCGATCTATTTTAAAAATAGTTGATTGTTCCCGTGATACTAAAAAGTATTATATAACTAAATAGTTAGTGTGACCAAAATAAAACGTTTAAAACATGAAGCTCAATGTAGGATGCAGGATATATATTTATAGATTGGTTATATAACTGAATCGGTAGCTAATTTCTGATATTGTTCAAAACCTGTCAAACTGTCAAAGCATTTAAAACTGTTGAAAAAAGGGCGTCAAAAAGAGGACCAAGTCTAGAAATAGCAAAAAAAAAAACCTTGTGTTAATTTAATTTTATGACATGACAGCCATAAAAAAAAGCAAACTATAGGCACAGGCAGTCCTCTAAACGAATGAAAATAAGTTAAAAAGCCAAACTAAATGCCTTAGCCAAAAGCCAGTGAAGTCAAGTTAACTAACAACTTGCAAAGTCAAACGAGAAACTTTAGCGGCTTCTAACGGTAAATATATATATGAGAAAATACCGTACATGAAATCACACACACACACACACACTCAGACACACAATGAAGCAGTAGCAAGTGCAGTCGCAGAGTAGGCGCGACTCGTTGGTTTTAGCCTTGTTCAACAACCAGTTACAACAACAACAACAACAACAACGCAAACATTTTGCATTCCTGACCTACTCTGGGCCAACTTTACCCAACCGACTTCAAAGCATCGTCGTCCCAGACACACATACACACACACACACAGAAATCTTGCCATAGAAACCTAGCAAGGTGGGGCCCAAAAAGGATATGGCCAGCAGCTCTAACCAACCAACCAACTTTGCCTCCAAAAGTAGTTAAACTTCAAAAAGCCGACAAACGAACGTAGGCAAAAAAAAAAGAAGAAAGAAAAGAAAAATAAAAACGAGTTTTCACTACTTTTGCCTATTTTACAACAGTCAGCTCCCCCCCCCCCCCATTCGCTTCTTCCACTCCCCCTTCGCCCACCACTCACTCACTCTCTGCCAGTTTGCCACAACACATAAAACGTGCCAATAACAAAACAACGAAAAAAACAATAACAGAAAAAACAACTTGGAGTTGGTGGCGACGGTGATGGAGACGTCGTTGCATCCAACAACGGATGCGATGCCAAACATGCAGCAACACCCAACACAGCACAACACAACGAAATGCATATTCGATGACGTGCGCATGCACAGTGGTATGAAACCTGTTGAAATTTTCAAAAAAAATGAATTTAACATACTGAATGATGGAATATAACAAAGAGATGACTTTGGTGATTGATGTAGATACTCGACTTGTAATCACATAAATTAAATAATCTTACAACTTTAGATGATGGACACATTCAGGGGAGAAGTCTGGGAGGTCTCGATACTCCCCGAAATTTCAATATTTGAAATAATATTTAATTTTTTCATCTCTTTATGTCTTTAACTAGTGAATCTTCGAAGTAATCGGGCAATTTCAATAAATTTTTAATTAATTTTAATGGACACCTCGAAGATTACTGAATTTCCTAAACCGGAAGTCTTAATTTTTTGATGGGACACAAAAATATTTTCTATATCACATATACATAAGTGATTATATGATTTCTCATAGTTTTATGTGAAATGATTCCTTGCATCCATATATGTATTAAAGCTAGAGAGCTAATGGAGCTAAAGAAGTTATGTATTGGGCAATTTTTTGGTTTGAATTCTCTATTTAAGATCTGTTTTACTATCTGTTGTTTACTAGGACAATTTGTTAGAAGTATTTATCTAGTCTTAATTAATCGCCTTTATATTTCATTAAAAGATGCTCTATTATTAAATGTTAAACCAACTTACCTGAATATATGCCGTAATCTGCAATTTTGGGGATCCTTTTACAAAATTAATCTGTCTAGTAACCTCTCATATATATTTTAATGATAGGCTTTTCTAAAAATAAACGTGAATAATTCAATTTTAGAATATTTCCTACCATTTCAATTTACAATCTTAAAAATCACCATTTTTGTTCGATCGCCCATTTCAAACCGTGTGATAAGAAACAACTGTAAAAAGGATCTTGGTGGTGAAATTCCTTAGTTTACTTCTAAAGTATAAAGAATTTTTTGTCGAACAATCTTGTTATTCATGTGATCGAGCTATACTATAGATAATATTTAATATATTTAGTGTAAACATTCAGACTAACACAAGATAGATCCACTCTCTTTAAAAAGGTTTTTCTTTAAAACAAATCATGTCAATGCTTCAAAAAGTCAATTTTTACCTAGAAGTCTTTACTGCACTTTGAAAATCAATAGTTTGAATATTTTTGTATAAAGTTGTTGCCCCACTGTGGCTAGTGGGATCATCAAGCGACTAGCCCAACTCCTCGTCTTTGGCAGTTGCACAGTTATTGTTTTTTTTCTTTTTTGCTGTTGTGCTTGTGTTTTGCCAAAGCGCACAGGCCTCTAATCCAGTTTTTGTGTAGCGTTGTTTTTTTTCTTCTCTCCTCTCAATGGTAGTTGGCTTTGGCCATGCAACTCGAACAAGTTTACAGCTACAGAAGCAACAAAAAAGCCAACGAAAACACGTTACAAGTGCAAAGGCAAAACGCCGCGCGATGGTCACGTTGCAATGTTAGACTTTTTTTGTGTTTTTACCTTGCCAGCACAAGGTATCCCACTCTAACCGAGAAAGAGAGAGGGAGAAGCACAACTTCACGCCCATAGACCATAATTTGTTTCACACAGTTATTTTCTTTTAGCCAGCAACGATGGCCCCTTGGCAACAAACAATGCAATGATGACGATGACGACTATGACGACGGCAATGTCGGCCTATTACCACACTCTCAGTTGTAGAGTGAAGTGGAGTTGCCCCCACTGTAGGGGGGAGATGGCTCCCCCTCATCCTCCCAGCAAATTGCCGTTAGACGACAATAAGCAAGTGTGCGTGCATGTGTATTTGAGTGTGCCAATGTCGTTTATAATGAAGTTTCCTGTCGATAAAGTTAAACTTCAAAAGCTTTTTTTTTCTTTTTTTTTTTTGGCCATGTTACGTGTTTTGTGAGCCAAAGTTTAAGGTGGCCTTTAATGGAATACTGGAAATAACAGAAAGAAAAACTGGTTGCAATTGTTGTCAGTGTCGATTTCTATGCATACAAGACATTCTTTTGTTTCTCTCTATTATCCAACACTGACACATTTGACTGTTATCGATAGAAAAACCAAGTACAGTTTGACTAGTCATTAGCGAACGAGTTTCTCCCCTTGGTAATCTCTTTTTCTCTCTGTCATATCAATCTTTTCCATCTAACAGTAAGCCACAATTGTTGGAATCTTTCCTCTTTCACTCTAGATGTTTTTTCCTTTAATTAACCGCAAATCTCTGGCGACATCATCAGCAATATGTTGTGCTTCGAGATATAATTTGTGGCATTAATGGCATAAAACATAACTGCACGAACTAAATACACACACACACACACATTACATATGCATCTATGTAAATGTTGCTACTGGTATCCAGTGACCCAAACATTATGCTCTTCTCTTCACTGAATTTTCCTCCTTTTACTTGTTTTGCCTGTAATTAGATGAAAACTAATTAATGTTGAGTTAGTTAGTTAGCTAGCTAGCTAGTATCTGTGTCATGTTCATGGAGTAGTATATTATTACCTTCCTATGAGAATCTACCTTTCCCTCTCTCTCTCACACACTCTCTTTTACTCTATGTTTTGCACCGTTAAAGTTATTAATTTTAAAGCAGCTTAGATGTGCGATGATGGTGAAATGATGACAGAGAGGTGAGATGTGATGAGGCTTAAAATTAATTATTATTACACAATACTTATATGCTAGAAAATGCTACGTCAACTTTTATGAAATTCTTAAGAAAGATTAATACTTTAAAATGGAATTCTTTATAATTAAAGTGTTCAAATCAAATCAACCAATTTTTAATGGTTTCCTCTTAAAGAAAACCATAAAATCTATTTAATTAACATCTTAGTACTGATTATTATTAAAACAGTAACAACTAATGTCCAAATTTGGCATGTTAAGCTTGGGAATTTAGGTTTAAGAATTAATAACTTTGGTGAGAGTTAGTGCCCAGTTCTTAGGGAGTCCTTATGGTCTTTTAAAAAGGGACCTCAAAGGTGGTCTAAGCCTTGGTAAGAGGTGTTTAATAGGCCCCTATTTCCCATTCAGATAAAATTTGATAGATTTTCTTAAACCTTTTACAAAGCGCCCACAAAAGCTAGCGAAAATGTTGCTAAAATGTTCAAAAAACTTGTTTTTAAATTGGAAAATATTGTCTCATAAGTAACTCTTAACAATGCCTAGAGAAATCATTAAATTTGAAGAATATTTCTCTTGTTTCAACTAATTTGCATAGTTAGATTAACCATTATAACATTCACATTCTATATTAAAGATAACAGTGTGTCTAAATATAGTGAGAGGGTAATTAGTCAACTCAGCAAATTGATTAAGATAGTATAAGTATACTATATTTTATATATACTATATACAATGGTTTAGGTTGAAAATGAGATTATAAAATCGAAAGATTATATTAAAAGTTCTGCGCAAAAACATTCTAGGAAATATTACAAAATATTATTAGTTAGAAATAGTAAAACATGCGACTTAAATGTAAAAAAACTGAATCAGTTACTCCATGACTATTAAGTTGAATATTTTACATTATAAATCTATCTATCACTCTGAGTAGGAAATAAACAAAATTAAACAATTTTTATTTAAATACGGAATTTCATTCAAAATGCCCAGCAAAAGAAAGCGTATGTCTAAAGACGACAAGGATGAAGAATCGAAAAATGATGAGCAACTAAAGAAACGTTTACATAATATAATGCAATGCAGTGTTTGCCTAAATGTGCCAGATCCTGACAATTTGTATCAATGCAGCAAGTATCATATAATATGCATCTATTGTACAAATCGTATTGTGGCAGAAGCCATATTGAATAAAAAGGAGCCACAGTGTCCTCACTGTAATGTGTCAATTGCTTGGTATAACATTCGTCATTGTGCCGTATTAGGCAAACTTTTGGAGGAATTGCAATGAAATATATATATTTTAAACTAAATTAGTTGTTTATTTGTTTTAAAATTGATTCATTTCACTATATTATAAAGATATTTTATAATATATTTACACTTTATTTGATTCTAATTTAATATAAAAGGTTTTAAGACCTTGAGCTTTTTTTGATTACATTTTAAAACCATATTAAAAGTCACACAAAGTGTTGACTTCACTTGACTTTTATGGCCATGTTGAAGTAATTTTCTCAAGTACAGTTGTGCACAAAAGTGTGGGGACGGGACACTAAATTGTTGCTCGCCCACCAGCTGCTGCTGCTTCTGCTTTTGTAATATTCCATTATCAAATAAACTAAATGATTCAAGTACGTGCGTAATTCCTTCAAAATGAACCGTCAACCCGTAAAAAATGCAAAGAAAAACGAACGGCTATGAAAATTTGCATAAGTTTTCCCTTTTTTCTTGTGTGTTTGGGTAAAGGCTAGGAAAATCTATTTGCCTTGTACAAAATTTTCTTCTATTTGTTAGGGGGTTTCCCTCTGTCTAGTCCTTTGGTTTCTCTCTTTTCTCTGTGTGTGTGTGTGTGTGTGGAGGCTTCTGAAGTTCAAGGTTGTTGAGGCGGCTGCTGCTCTCTTGCAGCCTTTTTTTTTTGTAATTTTTGTGTGTTTCCTTCTCTCTCTGTCTCTCGTTTTGGGGCGTGAATTTTTCGAGGATGTCATGTGGCACTTGTTGTTTTTGTTATATATATTTCTTTTTTTTTATTTTGGGGTGTTGGCGCCCTGATGACGACGCCAGCGACAAAGCCAATGACGACGCCAACAGTCGACTACGACAACGACGACGACGACAACACGGCCCGAGTTCAGGTTATTTACCCAAAGCGTAGAATTCGTTGAACTTGAATTTTTATTACTTGGAAGTTTTCTTCATCTTTTCGTTCATATATATATATTTTTTTCTGTGTTGTTGCGAACCCTATGAAAATTGTGGGCGGGGCTTAAGTTTTGTTTTTTTTTTTTGGGCACCAGCTGCTTTTGAATCCTTTTCTTGTTCACTTGTTTTCTTTCTGGATATTTGGGACTGTGAAAAGATCTTTCAAGGGTTTTTTTTCGGAACATTTATTTTGTTTTGGTCTTTATAGATTCGCTATTTGGTAGGTTTTGTGGTCATTTGAATGTGTGTGTGAGAGCTATTAAAAATCTATTAGCAGAAAATAATCGTTTTCTTAGTAGCTCAATTAGCTCATTCATCACATTATATATATATATATTTATTTACTACCTTATACCATCAAAAATTCTTTATCGATGGAGAGACTCAAAGGCCACTTGTCCATTAAAAATTGATGAGAAATTGATTAACTTTTTGTGTGGGAAAACAGATTTTATAATGTGGGAAATTATTTTTAGTTTGAAATAATCAAAATATTAGCTAAAATTGGAAAATTATAGGCTCAGCATGAAAACTTTAAAGGACCAATCAATTTTAGATTTGTAATGCAATGTAAATAGCTTAATCTGTAAGTGTGAGAGTCTTCCCTGAAATAGAAACATACATACATACATATACATATAAGAATATTTGTCATATGGCGGCAGTGATATAATATTAGATAAAAATTACTTAAGCATTATCACTTAAGCTTAAGAAATGTGCAAAACAAAGTATTCCCATCCTGGTTAAATTACACAACCCTTTGTATTAGAGCAATTGAGGTTATCTTTGCACCCTAAAATATGCAATAAAAACTGAAAGATTCTCTAACATAAAAGTAAATGTGAAATATGAATATTTGTATGCAATATTAGATGAAAATTACTTTAGAATTATCGCTTAATCTTTTTAATCACAGGACTATAACCTTTTATTCTAGAGCAAAAAGGAGAACTTTGCATCCTAAAGTATGCAATAAAGAGTTTAAGAATAGAGATCTTAAAACATGAAAAGGAAAAAAATGTTCCACGAAGCAAATATTATAGACATCCTTTGAGTTACAAAGCATACGAAAATATATATAAATTTGTTATAAAAACCGAATACTTTTGCATATTTTAAGGGGCATAGTTCCCCAATTTCACAGCCAAGCTCCTCCTATGTCTCAAAGGTTGTAAATGTAAGCAAAAAGTTGCATAATTAAGTAGTTTTTGATCGGATAAATCAGGATTAAAGCTTTCAACTGTTACAGATCATGTTTTTAAGTTGGCCCTGATTGACTCGCAAATGTATAAAATGTCGAAAATGTTCACTTTGATGAATTATAAATGATTTAAAATTTAACTTTTAAACAGGTTTTAAACTTGTTTAGTTCATTTATTTCTGAACTAAATTTGTGTTTGCATAAAATAATAGAAATGTAAATTTTAGTTTGTTTGTTTTCCATTAAATTGCATGTCTTTTCATTTAATGCATATATATCACAGTTAAAATAGAAAAAGCGCCTAAATGTCGACCACAATTTTTAATTTAAAATGCACACACACAAACACGTACCCTACGCACACTCACACACCCACACAGACATGCATACATACATACATAGATTATGAAAAATGTCAAATATATTGTTAGACAGGCCACAAAGCCGCAACGAACAAACAAAAAAAAAACGTTAACAAAACAAAAAATAAAAAGGAAAAGCTGGAAAACACCAACGCGCATAATTTGCAATATTCCAACCCAAAGAACAGTTAACAAAATATATACAACAAAAAAATGTGTTACGCAGCATTAACAATAACAACAACAACAACTACAGCAAGAAGCAGACCAAAAATTGAGAAAGAGAAGAAAGAGAGAATAAACCGAAGAAGAAACGCTTTTGGGACACACAGCTTGGCAGTTGAACGTCCTCAAGTCCTGAGTTCATTCACCGTTGAAACCAAAATCAAGATACAAAACGTTAACGGCGACGCTCTCTCTGAACGTTGGCAGCGACGCCTGCATACGTAAGACGACGAAACAGAAACCGAAACAACAGCAAAATACAAAAACAAAACCAAAAAAAAGACGTAAAAAAATAATACAACAAAATAAATAAGAACAAATGGCACAACAAGAGCAACGCAGTGAAAAAAAAGTGAACAATACGCGGTTTGCCGCAAAAGCTTTTAACGCACTTTCATACGTCAGAGAGGGAGAGATAGTGTGAGAGAGAGGGATAGAGAGAGAGAGAACTAGGGACCGAAGGTGACCAAGAGATGGTGGGTGGGATGGAGTGGCAGTGGGAGTGGGAGTGGGACAGCGAGAGAAATATAAGAGCATTTGTGGCACAAATGTATGCAAATAAAATGCGTATGCGAAGGCTTTTGAAGTGGGTTAATATTAATACAACGAAAGAAATACAATAAACAAACACTCAAAAAAGGAAGATATCGAAGGACAAGAGGTCTCCAAAGATATCGAGTTTATTGACCTCACCAAACACACCCCCCTCCCTCCCACACACATACGGCAGTGGTCACGGTTTTGACTGTAGTCCGCTTTTAGGCGTCCATCATCATCAACCACAGATACAACAAACACACACAAAAAAAAATATATATATATTATATTGACTTCAATTTTTTGATTCTTACTAGATTTATGCAAATTTATACCACTAAATACATAGAAACCCCCATTCAACTGTCATTTAGAGAAAAAGTTGTGGCTTATCTCTCTATTGTCCCGCTCAACACACAAAAGAGAAGCCGCAGCGCCTAAAAGCAGGCAAATAAACTTAGACAAAAGCCACACAGAGCAAAGTACTTGGCCATAGACGACGGTCTGTATGTGATTCGCCTTTGATTTATAAGGTTCTCAACTATTGGATTACATTTTTCATAGGACTCTTGCGTGTGCTTAAGATTGTGTAATATGTGAAATGATTTTACAACAGTTTTAGATAATTTTTAAGTATTATTTAGCTTAACTAAATGGCTTAGATATTACACTGTTGGTCAGGGTAATCAGTTTTCAGTCTAGTCTCGTTTTAAGATCATTTTTTCTGAAGCCTAATATCGAATAGTCCTTTTTAAACATTAGCCCGAAGTTCTCTCTTTTTAAAGACTATTTTCAAAGCAAATTAAAACGTTTTTAAAATTTATTTCTAAAGCCATCTATCATTATAATAACTTGGTTAAGACCTTTTCAACTGAATATCAAAAGAAGTTGTAAACAATTTGTAAGAATCAAGTTTGCTTTTACATATATATGGCTTACATTCTAACAAAATTTGAGCCAGGTTTTAGACAGGCTTTACCTCAAATTCTTTGTGAGAAACAATCTTCTGACCACAATCCCTCCACGCACACCAACACACACCAACACACAAACACTTACTTGGGACTGGTGTGCAAGTTTGCCAACGCTTTATAGCACTTTCCTGTGACAATAAATCAACGCCTAGGCACACAGACTTCCTTCAAAGGCTTCAATGTCCACACACACACAGAAACACACTCACGTCTCCTGTCACTTGCCATTCTTTATTCTCTCCCATCCAACGGTACAACCATCCATCCATCTCATTCATTCTCTGTTGGCCCCATTTGCTTTGATTTCTATTTGGCTACGAGGTAATTTAATAAATTGTTCATTTATCACAGTGACATGTGAGCGGCATGTTTCATCACAAGCGCGACAATGTCCTAGATAGGTCCTTATATCCCTTTCTTCTTGTCTCTAGCGTTAAATTTGATATTTTGTTTGCTTTATATTTCATTTGTGTCGCTTGTCATTTCTCTTGTTATTCTCTAGGTTTTCTTTTTTTTTTGCCCGGACAATTGTGTAATTATGATTGCGCGTGCCTGCCAGCAGGGAATCATTTCTAGTGTCCTAGGGCCACGTGTCGACAAATGCCCGCAAACGAAATGAAAACAAAACCGTAGTGATTTGAGGCAAACGATTAGCTTGCCCGACATGATAAAGCTTACATGTTTCCCAGTAAAATCAAAGAAAGTCCTTCAAACAAATTAATCGTAATTGAAAGAGATTACACCATAAGCAAATGTAAGTCTAAAATCACAAATTGTAATTTCCAAGACAACAATATTTCATTCTCTCTGAAAACATAGGCAAGACCAAGGTCTCAATGATTGACTAAATTTAAGCAAGATCTAGAAAAAAACAAAACATCAAAATTGAATATAAGTCAATACGCAAAAAGTGCAGAAATTTAGGAAAATAAGGAAGGAAAAGTTAACAAAATCAAACAACTTTTGCCAAGAAGATCTCTGTGAACGAATTATAATAAATAATTTAAATCGTTTATTTACATACTAAAAAGTTTTCATAAAGCACTTCAGCTTCATTACGGACTCTAAAAAGGTCTAGAAAACAAAATTTAATAAATAGTCATTTAATTTTCATTGAAAATCCTGTCTATATGAACTTTAAAAACGTTAAAAATTATTAAATATAATTAATTTTGGTCTAGAAATTGTCAAAATATGTATATCATGTAGAATTTCTTCAAGTATTTGAATCTTTTTGCTGTTATCTACATGTGTAATAGAAAGGAAAAACCCAATATATACAATATGTATGTATCGGCCCTTTGAAAGTGTTTAGCCCTAGAACTCAATTCAACTTACTAAGATCCCCTCTTTCCAGACCTCTTTGCTTTTTGGGTTACTCTTTAGCGCTAATAGCAAATTGCCTATTACCACTCAATATTGATTGCCTTAACTCATCGACAACCAGAATATCAATAATAATAATAATAATGAAATAAAAAATGACGCAGCCATAATTAAAGCAATCGAACAGGAACTCAAGAAATTGCCCAAGAGTGGCCAGAGAGTGTCCGGAGAGTTGTATCGAGCTTATTGACTCTGACGTGTAGGCCGGGGAGAACTAAACCAGTCCAAGACCAAACAGTTGCTTCTTCTCTTTCTCTTTCTCTCTCTCTCACTCTATATATATATCTCTCTGTTCTGGTTCTCTACTCGCTCGCATTTCCTAGGGCCATAAGCAACCAACAAAACACACAACAAAATGACGTCAGCGCATAAATTTAACTATTTTTATAACTCAAGCGAAAAAAATTAAATAAATAAAAAAAAAGTGAAGCATGTTTTGGACATTTATTGTAGGTTGGCTTTTTGCTTAACCCAAAAAATTGCCTGTAATTGCCACAAAACAAGGTAGTATGATGAGTAGAGAGAAAGAAAGAGAGAGAGAGAGAGAGAGAGTAAGTAAGAGTGACTGAAAGAGACAGAGTCACTATTTACTCTTTCGCACACTTCATTAGGCCACCAACAAGCAGGCAAGTGGCAAGTTCACTGAACTACCAAAAAAAAAATAAATGGCTAACAGGACATTCACCGCATACGCAGTTTTTCTAATTGATTACCCCTGCCTGCCCGTTAGTCGCCACCTTGTATTAAAATGGTATCTTCATGCTTATCTTATCACTTCACACGTGCCATTATATGTTTCTTACAAATATAACTCAGACCCTTTTCTTTTTTTTTGGCCTACCAAAAGAAAAAAAATGGTCTCTTGGTTCATTGGCATCTGATACGAGGTGGTATGCTAGAAGAAGCTACCGCAGGTGTCGCATTTTGTTTCAATTTGATTGGATGACGCGACAAGTTGGTTTTCTTTTTTTTTCCAGTTGAAGATTATCAATGCTCGCATCTGGAACCAGTTAGTGGGTAACCGTTAAGAGTTGGCCAACGAATCGAAGACATCTTCTAGACAAGAAGCCAATTCTTGAAAATGTCGAGAAGTGTAATCGGCCTAGCCTAATACCAAAAAAACAACTAAAAACATGAGAAAATAATATAATATTTCTTCAGCTTCAATTGGCTGTTGGCTCATAGTGGGAAATTACTATTAAAAAGTCTTTGCCAGAGCAATTGAACCACATTGAAAATATTCAATATCCATTTGGAAAACAATATTAAAAAAGAAGTTGTAACAGTCTCTGCAAAAAGGCTTTAAACTGCACAGAACAGAAGTTTTTAAATGAAAATTATAAAAACTTAATGTTGTAGTTAGAATGAAAACAGTTCTCAAAGGCTTATTTAAATTACTGCCTCTTTCCTTTCAGTGGAAATTCTTTGAAATTTCCTTTACTAAGAATTTATTTGGAAAAGTTTTGGGAAAGTGTAATAAATCTTTTCATTTAACTAATAAATATAACTAATATAAACCGATCAACTATGATCTAAAATAATTTACAAATTTTGTTTAGCTTTTTGACAATCAACTGAAATTCAAAGATATTTACCTACTTGATTGTAAATTTGTAAACATATTTATATACTTATTTTTTTAGTTTCTGTATTTATTTCTCGTTTTCTTCTTTTTTTGTTTTGGGCACTTTGTTCTCTATTTATTCATATTTCATTCACGCTCGATTAGCTCAAAATAAACTTAACCCTGAAAAATCACACGCAAACACACACACACACACACACACACACACACACACGAAATACTTAGATACAAATCTATTTTTAAAATTGTTTGAAATCAAATTGAATGAATTGTTGTCTTTTGCCTTTCACACGCATACAAAAAATCAAAAAAATCAAAAAAAAAAGAAAACCAAACACACAAAAACGAAAAAGCTGCAAACAAAATAAAATAATCATATGCCTCATTGCAATTTTGTTGAATTTTGGCAAATTACATGTATTTTTTCAATTGAATGATGGCCAAAACGAATTGACCGTCTCTTTGTCTTGTCCAGTTTGTGACTCACAATTGGCAAATAATAAAAATATGAAACCAAATTGTATTTAGACAATGAAACTTTAAATTTTGACTTGACCTTACAAAAATTATTGTTTGTTTTTTGCTTTTTTATAAAATGTTTGCTGAAATTTTCATTTCATTTTATATTCCTGAGCTTTTTTAATATTTAGAAGGCTTCTTTTAATGAATTTTTTATAAAAATATATATGTGTAAATGTCTGAAAATCGTTAATTAATTATTTTTTTATTGTACTGATTGAACAAACAAATTTTACAATTAGATCTTCGCAAGAATTTCTACATGTTAAAAAATTTTCAACTTGGGGGATCCACAAACAAATAAACAATAAACAAATAATATTTAATATCAAATAAATTTTGGAATTAGTTATTTTTTACATTAAATTAATAAATATATAAAAAGTAATTGTCTAAGTTTAACATAATATTGGTTAGTCTTCAAAATTTGGCAACATTTTAGGGTTTTAAACAAAACCAATTTAATTTATAATATGTTTTTGATTATATTTTAGAAAATAAAATAGATGTAAATTACAATTAATTACAACTATTTCATGCACAATTTCAAATTCAATTTACTAATTTATCTTCTTTATTTTCACCTTTATTTGCAGGTAAGAATACATTTTGAATACATTTTGATTGGATTTTAAGTAAGTAAATCTTGACCTTCGGGCCAAGACAAATCTGTCAACATTTGTCCTTTTGTCCCCGCTCAAATCAAAATTCTCATAAATTATTAATGTCAACACATTGTGGGCAAAAAGCAACAGTGCACAAACTTTGTCTGACATCCTCTGACGTCCCCTTCCCCTATCTAGGGACCTCATCTCTGGTCTTGGCTTTTATACGGGGGCGGGGTGCCTCTTGATTCGTGTTTAATTTTGCTTATTGCCTTGTAATGAAAATTAATTGCGGCCATAGAGAGACAGCAGCAGTAGCTTGGCCGATAATGGGTATTTCTATTATTTTTTGCTCCTTGCCATTAGAAGATTGTTTGTCTTAGTATAATATGTCGCCAAGACAAGTTTTGTGACGAAGGGTCACTCGAAATATGTGGGTGGAATACATGAGGCATAAGTGTTTACACAACAGATTAATTTCTTTTATTGTTTTTTTCTCGAATGGTTTTGATTTGACATTTTGTCGTCTAAGATAATGTTAGATAAATTCTGTGGGGGAATGATATTAAAAGCAAAATCAAA
Organism: Drosophila willistoni; assembly: GCF_018902025.1. Lineage (NCBI taxonomy): Eukaryota > Metazoa > Arthropoda > Insecta > Diptera > Drosophilidae > Drosophila > Drosophila willistoni. The sequence goes on from NW_025814050.1 coordinate 10,431,603, forward strand.
ACTAAGATAAAAATAGCTAGAAATGATTAAGCCAACTTTAGATTGGAAATAAAAGTATTAATTAGAATATATCACATTCCTTGTCATATACATATAATTCTTTTATTAAAGCTTGATGTAATTAGAGGTAATCTAGATTGATTTTATTTTAAATCTTGAGGTCAATAAATCTAACTAATTTTTAAGATTTTAATTCATGTTTTTTGACATTTGTTTCTAACTACTTGAATTAAATAAGAAACTCTAAAAAATTTAAGTTTAATTAATTACAAATAAATATTGAGAAGAAGAATGTTATTATTTTTATTTATAAATTTCATAAATTTATGCTAACCGCGTTTTATGCTACTAATTTTTCATGGCTCTCGCATAATTTTTAACACTTGGCAGTTTTTTTTTTATTGCGCTATTTTCTTTTGCCGACTTCCCTTTTGGCCATCTCTTCTGCTGTCTGTGGAAATGTGTTTTCATTTTAAACAACGTTATTTTTATAGACCAATGCATTTCGTCGAACGTGGAATGCTCTTTTCCAGACATTTCTGGCTAAATAAAGAGTGTGAGAGAGAGAGAGATGAAGTACTTTACGCCTTCGTTTTCTTGGTAACCGTTGGCCAGCACTTTTTTTTATATATTTTTATGGCCCACAAAAAAATTTAATTACCCAAACGAGTTGACCACCAAATGAATGTTTAGGTTTCAGAAACATATCAAGATATTTTTCAACGACTTTAAAATACCCTACTAAAATTGGGAATGACAAATATTTCTAAACATCTAAAGAATTTTATCTAGAGTCTCTAGGTATTCCTACGAGAATTTAAAATTTAGTGACAAATATTTTTAACAAACATCCATAGAATTTCAGTCAAGATATTTGATCGAGTATTTAAAATTAAGTGCATTTTAGACTCTTATAATTATCTTAACACGAACAAAGTTTGCTATAATCGTCTGATTCGTTAAATATTACAATGGGAACTTCAGGTAGGCGAGTCCCCGATTTTCATGAAATTTAAATATGTTGTAGAATATCTAGTAATCTGAGACTGTGAAATATATCGATGTATTATTCTATATTTTTCTTATAACTAGCGTTTGAAACTATATCTGTATAATACCTGAAGTTCCCATTGTTAAAAAATATAATTGATGTGCAGCAATACAACACTTATTGTCACAGATAGATCATCTTTTATCTTTATATAACTAAAATCGGTTAAAGTTATCGAGGCTCAAAATGTTTTGAGTTAGAAAACATGGCTGGAAAGTGTCAACTAAATATCAACATTAAGGAATAAGGGCAAACGAAATTCTTTTAGTACTTTTTTCCTATATTTTTAGATAACTACACAGAATCCAAATCTCTTCGCTCTTAACTATTTGATCTTTTATTTCCATTTGCAATATAAGTTTTTGATTTATGTATGTAACTCCAATCAATTAGTATTTTGCTTTATCTTTTGTTCTTTAAAACAAGAGTATAAATTTACTTGCAGAAATAGCTTTTACCATTTCATAGTAGTTTGACTGTTAATATTAAAATAATTGCTCACCATTTTCATATCAATAATGCCACTGAAAAATTTCATTATGTTTGAATATCTGCACAATGCAAAGCATTTATAAGATCATAAGTGCAGGGTATGGGACACAGTTCGTTTTGTGGGGTTCCCTTCTTCATTTTTGTATATGCATAAATTAAATGCAAAATTTATTACTCATTCGTTATACATTTAAATCGGAGCAGTATTTCCTTATTGCACATTACGCCGTTTTTGGGGGTATATAGACACATCGTCGGGTGTTTTTTTTTTTGGGAAGAATTTTCTTTATTTATGCGGCTCACAAGCAAATATTTGCCAATGAGGCAGTTTTTTCCCCCCTCTTTGGCCCCATTTTTATTTTTTATTAGTCATAGATGGTGGGTTCATTGGCTTTGGTCGTACAAACATGTGTGTAGACAAACATAAATGTGAAATTTTATATGATCTGCTTTATTATTTCAAAGTTGTAAACTCTCTCGGGTAATTAAATATTTATTTGGCCGTGCAAATTCAAATCAAATAACGAAAACAAAACAGAACAAAAAAACTGATATTCTTATTTTAAAAATAGCAAAAGGTCTTCTCCACTTGACTTTGACTCGTTTGGCCTGTGTCCGCGATAAGCCGACCATCTAGAGTAGATTTTGCTCATATTACAATATATACCTACATTAAACATATATAAATATATATATTTGTAGGGTATAGGTTCGGTTATATCGTTCTACAACGTCCAAAGAAAGCAAAATAATTCGGAAAGTGTGTTTGTAATTAAGAAACAAAATGTTTGTGGCGCACAAAATGAGCTGGCAAAGTATTCCAATTGATTTTTATTGCATTTGTATATCATATTTTATTGTTATGATTTTTATTATGTCTCAAAATCGGCACAGTATTTAAATACATTGAAACATTGTTGTTATTTCTTACCATCAAAATAGTTATAGTAAAAAGAATAATAATATTTATAAAGCAAAAACTATTAGAAAATTGGCCTGTTTTTCTTAGCATCATCTTTTCTCTAATTTGTTGATTTTTTAACTGATTGTCGGTTTTTTAATCATTAGGACGAATCATGAAAAAGCCAGTAGATTGGGCAGAATCGTTGTGACCTTTTTAAAAAAATAACAAATTAATGTAACTTTACTTTAATACTTTAAAAATCAGAAATATGTCATCATTTATAGGTAATTTTCCTTAAAGGACTATAAAATATATCTCACAGCTTTATCATAGAATAAAGGAAAGGATTTCCAGTATTTTAATCAATTTGCTTGATTCCATTTAAGTTTTAACTCTTGTATGAAACCTCTACGAAATGTAATAAATGGAAAACTTATCGTGAATTATTTTTCCTTAAAGTTACAAAAATTGGCCTGTTTTTCTTAGCATCATCTTTTCTCTAATTTGTTGATTTTTTAACTGATTGTCGGTTTTTTAATCATTAGGACGAATCATGAAAAAGCCAGTAGATTGGGCAGAATCGTTGTGACCTTTTTAAAAAAATAACAAATTAATGTAACTTTACTTTAATACTTTAAAAATCAGAAATATGTCATCATTTATAGGTAATTTTCCTTAAAGCACTATAAAATATATCTCACAGCTTTATTATAGAATAAAGGAAAGGATTTCCAGTATTTTAATCAATTTGCTTGATTCCATTTAAGTTTTAACTCTTGTATGAAACCTCTACGAAATGTAATAAATGGAAAACTTATCGTGAATTATTTTTCCTTAAAGTTACAAATGGTAGAGTTTACAAATGGTTTTTATTCTTGATAATCAGATTTTTTTCATTATAAGTATCTTTGTTGACAAATTTACATGCATGGATGAAGATTTTTATTTGCATTGTTTGCAAGTTCTCACGCTTCTTTATTTTATACATACATAAATACACCGATTGACCTCACCTTTTCAGCCGCATCTTATCCACTGTAATCTTCATTATTATTATTTTGTTTAAATGTTGCTGCTGTTTTGATGGCTGAGATAAGTTTTTCATTTCCCTTTTGGCCAGACCATCGAAGTTAGTTACATCGTTTCGTAGTCAATTTGCATAATGGTTTTGGACGTTCTTTTTCGTATGTGTTTTGTATTTGATGTAAAATTCACACGGCATTTTAAAGTCGGTATGCGTTGTGGGTTATTTCGGTGTTTTGAATGTTTTTCTGTTTTATGTATGCCTTTGTGGTTTTGAGGTGAGTTTCTAGCGCCAAGCGATGATGATTGACTGCGAAATTTACGATTAAGACACTTTGCTGTGTGAATTTTTATAGAGTTTCGTTGAGCCTCGTTAGACGCGGTCTAATTTATGCTTATCAAATGAGATTAGCTTGTTTTTTGATGAGGATTTTGTGGTTAATATTACCAAAATGAGTCTCCTTTGTTTTTTATTACAAATAATTTTAATAATTACATTGCATGTCTTGTTTTTGATAATTGTTCAGTATGAAAAATATGATATACATAAATCTAGGTATAACAATTATGGTATCACATCGCATTTAAAATTTATAATTTTAAACTATGATAAGGTTTATTTGTCAAAGCTTACTTTGCTAGGTTTTTCGAATAGTTTGTTATTTTATTTATATTTGTTGTTAAATATTGATGCTAACACAATTGTTAATCCAAACGTTTTACTTTTGCCATTTTCATCTCACTCTATGTCAGATTATTTTCATTGAATTGAAAAAGAAATCATTTTTTCCTTCCTTCATTCATATCCAATCTAAATATCAAAGAAAGGTTAAGAAATTATAGTTGTTTTATAACCAATATTATACTGTTAGTTTCGTGAGTTTCCAATAAGGTCACTCACATTTAAACTCACATTTATTATAAATTCATGTCAGAATTCATTTATTTAATTCAAATCCGAGAGACAATTCTCAAAAGTAGTTGCATCGGGGATAATAGAAAGGATAACAATCCTTAGCAAACTAATATGATTAGGTCCTGAGTATTTTAGAGATCGTATTTGTTATGATGAAGTATAAAGATTCGTTGTTAAAGTTGTTATGTGATTTCAAAAGACATTAATTAATTTTCTTATAGTACAAATAAATGTTTAATGTATGTATAACTCTCAGTTAACTGTGCAATTACATAAACAAATTTAAATATTTTTAGGTTTTCTCTAATTAAAAATGATATGAATTTAGTTTAAAAACCATAAAACACTTTTTTGAATTCTTTTTCCAATTGAAGAAGTCATAAATGAGTTCGTTTTCTAACCATAATTAACTTCTTCTTTTTTTAGAACTTGTTTTGTTTTATATTCGATTCATTTTAGAGTCATATTTTTAATCATATGAATCGCTGAGGATCATATTTCAATCAAGTATTAAATGAAAAATTTTTGAGTCGAGTTAGGAATTTAAATTTATGATTTTTGTTAAACAATCTTCCAAATGATAGGTGGAACTAAATTATTCTGTTAATTCTTAAGTTTCTTTGGAACATTTTTTAAAAAGTTATTTTTGAACTATTTTTTTACATCAGTTCGTTTGGTTGCTAAAAATTATTATTTTGAAGGTTTCACAAATTAAATATTACATCGAATTCTCAAAGTTTAACAAACAAAAAAATGTTATTGTTCTTTTTTTCGTAATTTGTTGTAATGACTTTGGTTATTTACGAAAAGCACCCACACTCTTTTGGCCCCAAAATTAACAAAATTAACGACGCCATAAAAAGTTTTTGATTTTTGCTACCAAGCTTTAACCGTAACGAAAGCTTAGCTTCAAACATCTATTTCGATTACCTTTATTTCATATTCCCTTGTTCCGTTGTCGTTGTGGTTGTTGGAACTTTATTCTTTTGCAGAGCTCAACACGAAATTAAATGCGCAGTAAATTACGCAATTTTATGCTTCGTTAAGTTCTCACTGGCAATACGAAGAAGACAAAAAGAAATGAAAAAAAAATGGCAAAAAAAGAAAGGAAAACAGAAACAAGCAATGAGCGTGAGAGAGAGGGGACGAGAGCAACAAGTTTTGACAGACCCCATCGAATGCAATGTTAGCTTAGGGGTAGGAACACAGATTCATATTGCACTTTGATATCAAGCAACACCGGCTTCAAAAACTTTTCACTTCATTTCTATACACTTTCCAAAAAAATGGGGTAGTTTGCCTATTCTAAGGGCAAACTTCTCGAACTGTGTGTTGACTTGAACGAACTTACGTTTTAGAAACGTTTTGTGTTTTAATTTATAATAATTTCAATATACGCTTCATTTATTTTTAAAGTTTAATTTTGGAATATATTTTAAGATTCGAAATTCTAAATAAATAAGTGAATCATAACTGAATAAATGAATATTTGAATCATCATTAGACTAATTCTTGACTAAGAAACTCATATTGTGAGTCATTTCAGATCGAAATACGTACGAACAATAATTAAATACAAAAATAACTTTTTAAAACATACAAATATTCTTTATTATCTTTCCGTCAAAGTTACTAACAAGGAATAGGTTTTGATTTATCCATAAAAGAGTCGAACCAACTAGAAATTTATTAAAAAAAAACACAATTCACGCGAAATTACAACAAAATCAAACTTATTCCTTAACAGAGAACATAGAATTTCATACAATTCTATAATATCCTAGCAATTAGAACAAATATTATTTGCTTTGCTCGTGAACCAGCATTTCACAATAAAGTAAAAAATGGAGTTAGCAAGGGTATTACAAATGCAGGATAAAGAAATTTGGGATCTTTGGTTGTTTTTGGTTTGGTCGTCCTACCCCAACAACTCAATGCAGCATAATGCACCCGGCGGCAGCAGCTGCAGTTGCAGAAGAGAGGGAAAGGACTTGCATAACAAAATCTTAATTGTGCAACAGACGACACTACTGTGTTTCTCTCTCTCTCTCTTTCTCTCCCTTTCTCTCTGGTGGCATGGTGAAAACTTGTCCGTTCAGTGCTTTGAGCTTGGCTTCGCCTTGCGGCAATATTGCGGAAATATGTCAACGTTGATGCAGTTCTTGTTGTTCTTGTTGTTTTTGAAGTTGAAGTTTATGCATCTCTGGCAGCCTTTGGGTTAGGCGAGGTTATGTTCACACACACAAACACACACACAGGGGAGAGAAACAGGCAGCATACCAACACATAAAAGCATGTCACGCACAGTGTAATTTCATGTGACGTAAATGCAAAAATATGTTAAAAAACTTCACCAAGATTAAAATTTCTCTCTGTATATGCTTATATATTCTGAGTGAAGTTGTGGCAGCTGAAGGGGTGCGACTTGGGTTGGGGGGACATTTGAGGCCTTTTGATGCAATTGATGATGGTGTGTCTAAAGTTCTTTCACGAATGGCTGCAAAACCAAATGAAAGAACTTTCCACATTAAATATTAAATGGCAAGAAAATATCTAAAAGTTCATAATTCCTATGAATTTCTTTTTCAGAAGGTTTGCTACTGAATAAAAATTTTAAAAATGTGTAAAGATTTTTAGTGAAATATAGAATTAAAAAAGAACTAGAGTTCTATATCCTAAACCATGATCTGATTTTATATATTTGAGCCAATACACATACCTACATATGTATGAAACTTATTTAAATTTTTTCTGAATTATCTGAATTACCACAAATGCTTGAAAACTTTACAAAAATTGTTGAATTTTCTACAAAATTTAGATTAGGCGGTTCGTTTTTAATATTATATGCTTTTAACTAGGCTGACTTTGCATAAATATAAAAGTTATGGTCCTTGAAATTTGACAAAACATTACTAAATGGGATAAACAAAGAGATATATAAGTCCATCGAAAGGATTCGAGTCCTTCTTCTTTGAGGAATCTTTTTTAAGTTTACTTTAGAACACTTTCTGCAGGATTTTGACATAAACTTTCATATCGGTTTTTAATTGCATTCTTTATATCGCGAATGTTAATAGTATTCAGGCAAAGTCAAAGTTTCCAGATCTGTTTATCACTCAAGGAAATGAAATACATACATACCTAAGGGACAGGATATATTGCTTTATTTTAACCGATTGTGCAATCAAACATTCTTTCTTTATAAGCGAAATAAACGCTTTCGTTATAACCGACATCAACTGTTTTCAGTATTTCCCAGTTTAGATCTAACATTAAATTTAAGATGATAAGAAATGTTCATGCATTCAATTGAATATTTTGTATCATTGCAAATCACTTGGGAACTTTGAAATCGCTTTTTCACTCACTGAAACCATTTCCATTTACTCTCCTGTCCTGTCAGTCGCCCCTTATGTCTCGCCTATTTCTACAGTACACTCCTTTTCCCATTCTACGGGGCTGTCACAGTTTGACAAGCACTGGCATTGACGCTGTCGCTCAGATTGCATTTGCAGGTTTGCTGATTTTCTGTGTTGCATGTTCCCTGTTGTTGTTGTTGTTGTTGTTGTCGTTTCTGCTGCTGCTTCATGCACATTTAATTAAATGGACTGTTTTTTTTTCTTCTTTATTTCAATTCTGTTTTATTTGTAAGTCGAGCTGCTGAGGCAGACAGCAGCAGCAGAAAGTAAAGTTAATTAAGTTGGAAAGCCAAAAAAAAAAATGAATGAGGGAAGGGGTTTTTGACTAAAGAACTTAAGTTAGATTTACAATCTTTTTTTCGAAAAACTTTTCGAAAATTTAATTATTAATTGTTTACCGAAAGTTTTAGCTCTAAGCGAGTTAAGTGACACCCTATATGGTGAGCTCAGGCTGTTAAGCTTCCTCTTTTTCTCTTTGTCTGTCGCTCTCCCTTTGTAACACGTCATGTCAATCAGTGATGTCATAAAATAAAACCCAAAGAATAGCTAAGTTTGGAATTAAAAGGCTAGCAAATGTTATAGTTTCAAAAACTAGAAATTCTAGACTGTGCTAAAAAGGACTGCCTATAGTATTAGCAGTTTTTTATAGGAACTGATTTCGAATGGGTGTACATAACAAACTCTTTAGAAATTTCTTCAATAGAGCAAATTTCTGTAAAATGTTACAATCTCATTTAAAAACACTACTTAGGGAAAGACAATCCAAAATTTTCAAACTATGGTTTTGGTTTTCGAAATTTTGGCAACTTATAGTTGATAATATCACAATTATTGCTTCTGGCTCTTTTATCATTCCTGCTGCAATTAGACTCTAGAAAAAAAGCTAAATCTGACGGGGAAAAGAGCGGAAACCTCATCTCAGACTTGGCAATAGGTAATTCGATATTACGCTGTGTTTTAAATATTCTCTTTTTCACTCAGTTTGTGTGTTTGCGTGTGTGGGAGTGTGTGTAAAACTGTGTGTGTGTGTGTATAAGTAGAGCTGCCAAATTAATTACAGAGCGCTGCACCAACGCACAGAATACTGTGCGAGAAGAAGAAGAAGAAGAACAACAACAACCAACAGGAAGGCAAGGGGATGGCCGGCTAGCCGACTGGTGGGCAAATAAAGCTGAAATAAAACCAACGCCCAGTTAAAATCCCAAAAAAGGGTTAAGGCGGACCAGATTCAGATTAAAATGAAAAGGAGACATACGCAAACACATACAGAGCAGAAAACCAGAGAGAGAGAGAAAAAGAATGAGAGAAAAATAGAGCTTTAAACTGGCTTTATTTTTTGGGCTTTGCATCTTTTCAAACTGGATTTTGCATAGCTGTAGGTTTGTAGGTCTATTACGGTGCCTTGTGAAACGTTGTTGTGGTTGTGTTTTGCTTTGCATTTTTTTTGTTTTTCATATTTTGTTTTGTACCTTTGAGCTTGACGTCCTTTGTATTGGGTAGCCCTTTTGTCTACCGGTTCTAAAGGCCGCCGCCATCGTCGATCAACCGATGTCCGTTTACAAAAGACTGTAGAATTTTATTATTTTGCTTTATTCTTAAACATATTCTAGTAGTCGGTACACTGCAAGAAGTTTTAAAAGACAAGAAAGAAACTTTAATCAATTACTTTTACGATTTTAGATGATAAAGAACAAATTCATACTTAAACAATAAAAACATTGCCATAAATGTATTTCCTTTAACGACTTTAATATTAACTTTTCTTAGTTTTGAATTGAACAATCTAAACTACCGAATTATGCAAATATTTTACGGTTTATTTCACTAAAAAACATCAAAATGTTTGTTCACATATTTTATACAATAAATTTCATTATTTTACCCAAGGCTTTGCCTTTTCTACTTCAGAATTTTTATTCAGAATATTTTGCAATTCTTGAAAAGTATTTGGAAACTAGATCCATCTAAATCAAATCAATATGATACAATGTATAAAAATTGTTTAAAGTTTCTTTTGAATTCGTTTTTTTGGCCTTATCTTGACAAAAAAAAACAGTTGCTAAACTTTATTTGTTTAACATAAATCTATAGAAAAAAGCCGCCATTTTAAAATGCTGAATTGTGTTTGATATCATACATGTTTATCTTGGCACTCTTAAACCCATCGAAAAAGAATTCTTCACGATTTAATATTTACCCTCTTCAATGTGGTCAGATTATTGCACCTGCCAGCTGGTTGGTGGTGTCTGTCTGATTCTCTGATTGCAATCAAGTCAAACAGAATGTCAAAAACTATGTATATTGAAACCAATACGAATGCTTCGAACCGATAATGGGGCAAGAAGCAAACTCCGCTTCCCTTCCATATCGGTCAACAATACAAGCCAACAGAGTGAAACACACAGACACACACTCAGCAGGAAGCCACATGAGCGGAAAATTGGAAAAAAACTCTGGAAAAACACTGTAGGTATTATGCACATACATACAAACATACATGTCTATGTATTGCCTTTGTGTGTGTGTTTGTGTGTCGACAAGAAGGAAAAGTGGAATAAAATTTTTCTGACTGGCAATGGTAAAGTGAAAAGCATACAAAATGCTGGGCAATTGTGGTGGGCGGTGGTTAAAACAGGACTGAATAAAGGGGGTGTGGCATATAAAGTGAAATGTTAGACAAAGTGGCAGAACACACATGCACACACACACACACACAGACGCACACATTCATTTGGACATATGCAAAGCGTTTTGCCTCCGTTGTAAACTTATACTTTGTGCAAACAAGAAACGAAGGCACACGACATCAGAGTTGCCAGAGTTTGTCACATATGAAGACGCACAATTGCACGTGGCCGTGATCTCCTCTCCCCTCTGAAGGATTTACCATGGTTACATTGAAGAAGACAGCAGATATGTATGCTATTCTTTGGCCGAGAAGGGAGGGTAACAAGTACATATATGAAGGAAGCTACCGCCGCCCTATAACAATTGCAACCAGCCGCCGTCGTGGAAACTGTGACAATGTGCAGTCGTGTGTGTAAACAATTGTAATCCGGTAGAAAAATCACAGGCAATGCAAGTGGCAGAGGCACAAAAGGAGGCAAAAGGACAAAACTGAAAAGCCAGCCAGATACTACATTCTACTCAGATACTAGGCCTAACAAACCAAACTGGAGTGTACCTACTGAAAGACCCAAATGGGGAGTGAAATGTAATATCATATTGCACACAAAAATTAAAGTGTCTACACAATCTTGGTACTTAGGAATGAGAGAAAACATACAAAGAGCTTACATCATACAGACAAAAAGCTCTTGACTTTATTATGAAACTAGTTTGCCATAGAAATTTATCAGTTGGAAACGGAAAAAAAGAAATTGTAACATTAAGTTAACATGGGCTTAGACTTAAAGTCAAATCATGTATTTAGTGACCCTTGGATTTTGACAAGAAATCTTTCGGTTCTTAAGATATTATCTTGGAGGATCCAAGGTTGTAAAATAAGGACAATGTTGCCCACTAAAGTATGCAGTAAGCAGTCACTTTCTATATATTTTAATTAAATCGGTATGAATTACCAACTTTATAATGTCTTAGGCAGAAATACCGAATAAACTAGACATATGGCTGTTTTGCAATTTTCGAAATATTTTCTATATTCTGACTTGATTTATTCACTTTATAAATAAAATATGAAATCAAATGAATGAAATATGAATAAAATGTGCAAAATTGTATCTAACCGAGAATGTCTCATGGATTTATTTATTGATCTAACATATCTTCATCTATCTAAAATTTCTATCTACTTAAATGACATTTCAATTACAAAATCTGCAAAAGTTTACATGATTTCAAGAATTTGCAATATTAATTAAATGTATTTTTCCCTTCTATTTTCAGGTGAGTAATTGAATGGGAGGAAAAAAACAAAAAAGACTGTGAAAACTGCACGTTTACCTTACTTTAGTAGACATCAACAGGTAAACAGAATGCAAAGTGTGCGAAATCAGCAAAAATAATAATAAAAAACAAAATCAACAAGGTTGCCTATATCAAAAAAAATTGTATTTATCCATAAATTAAATTTTCAGTGTTGCGACAAAGTGAGATAGCTAGAGAGATTTTATTTTATTGAATCACTGCCAACGAACAAAAAAGAGAGAAGAAAACGTTAACAAAAGTTGTATTAACTTTCGAGAAATCATTTAAGTTTAAAAATCTTTTGGATATGACTATCGGTGGCATATAAATGCCTAAATTATACCATTTCCATACATAAATAAAACAAAATATGCAATTTTCTAAACACCGACACGTGCAATAATGCAACTGACCACGCCCTAGAAAATTGGCTATAAGAATTGCATTTAGATTTATGTTTTGTTTGGCTGATTATCCATAGTAAATCGTTGCTTTATATTCAATTAGCCTTAGCCTAGTTATGGGGTAGCCAAGCTTAGTTACAGTGTGACCGTATTACAAACAGCTGTTTTTTTTCTACTCTATGTATGCATATACACATAAGAGTCTAACCTTAAGTAACAACAACAGCAACAACAACCGCAATAACAAAAACAAAATAAAATGCTAAATCGACTCTGACCCACTGACATTATTTCCATCGTAGACGACGACAACGGCAACGGCAACAACAACAACAGCAATAATGACGACGACTACGACGATAGCAACAAACTAAGCAAAAATTGCATTCAGTCAGCAGGTGAAACTTGTGTGTGTTTGCGGCCGGTTATACAATGTCAGAGAGCTTGAGAGAGAGAGAGAGAGAGATAGAGAGAGTGACAGGTAGTTAGTTAGTCAGTCAGGCAGGTTGGTAGGTTGGGGTTGTCTAGTAAGTAGTTAGGGAACTGAGAGAGGAAGTAGTGCCGGAAAGAGAGACTTTACAATTATAATAGTCGTTTTTATTTTTTGCTATTGATGTTATCATACCAACGATCATTGCAAATTGCGACCCATTGAATCATTCAGTTACCGTTCTGTGATCTAATAACTATTATGGTGATTATTTGCCAGATCGTACGCAAACACATAATCTTTATATTAATAGAGCTGGTTGAAATCTACTCCCAAGTTCAAGTGAGTGTTTACTACTAACTGGTTTGTTCTGCTAGTCTGATTTATGTTTTTGGTTTCATCACTTGGCACTGATTTCACTAACAATCCGAAACGTAATACGTAAAAAGAGAACTCTAGCTCTTCACCTTAAGGGTTTATTATCACCTTAACTATCATGCAATGCCCTCACTAGTTATTAGTCATCCTTTAGTAGACTGTGATAAGAGAAATTTACAGAAATCATTGTATTTATAACTACATTAATGAATTGTGATTGCATAAATTGGCTAGACTCTTCTATAATATTAGTTTACTCTAAAATAATGTGGCTGCATATTTCTTAACTAAAAATACCAAACTTTACATTCTCTACAACATTTTTTTACCACTGCCAAGAGTTAACATTTTTTTTTGTATATTTGCTTATGTTTTTTTCAACATTGCGTTAAATGAAAAGTGAAAACTGTCAACGCATGGTTTAGCAATTAGTCAGTGAAAGTGTAGCGCAAGTGGCAATTCCAATCTCCCTCCAACACTTGCTTAACAGCAGCAATTAAAATGGCGAATCGCAAAAAATTATTATTATAAAAAATTGGAGAAAAGTCTTCATTGTGACACATAAATCAATGGCAATTAATTGAGCCAACTGAACGAAACTGATTCATGCAGTTGAAATTTTTATTTCATTAGCTGAGTAATTTCACAATGAGAAACTACAAAGTGGCAACCAGAGAGCTGAGGGAACTGAAGTGTTTAATCGATTTTCTGTTTGAAAGATTTATTCCATAATCATTCAATTTTCTTTAAAAAAAATCATTGTATTCCTATATTAAATAAAACAAGTTATATACCTTTAATAAAACAAAGTGGAAATTATGCAAAAATTTAAAGTTATAGTTCTAAAATTCTTTTCTTTCACATATCTGCTCGTATTATATTCTTTTATATAAACTATCCAATAAAACGATCAAATAAAATTGCCTTAAAATAAAAACTAAAAGTTAATGTCGACCCAATCAAGTACATACTAATCTATAAAAGTATATTCATATACCGGAACTAAAAAATGTTCAAAATTGAAATGAAGAAACCCCAAGACAAAACGTTTCTTTAAATCTAAATATAAATAATAATGTTTATTTAGTAACAACTTTATAAAACATTATGAATATAATTCTCTCTCTCAAAAATATAAAATAAAATGTTTAAATATTTTAATTAGGCACATAAAAATGCTTGAAAAAAAATATTTACAAAAAAAAAATCCCCGAAAACTTAATAAATTTTTTAATTATCTATCAAATTTATTGCTTACCATTTTTTGTCTAAATTCAAAGTCAAAACTTAAATAGACACCTACAAAACAGACAGAAGAGAAAAACCTGAATCATGCAATATATCAAATATATATATTTTATGCCATTTGTTGTTGCTGTTTTCTATATTTATATATATATGTGTATATTTTTTTATTTGCAAAAAACACAACGACAACAGCAACAACAACAACAACAAGCGGCAATCGAAATACACTTGAACGTGAGTGAAACAAAATTCATGACCCACTTTATAAAACGCTTTTTCTTTCATCCATGACCCACTTTATTATTTGTAGCAATGATTGCCATAGCCAGAGCGAGAGAGAGATACATTGAGACAAAGACAGAGACACTGAGAGAAAGAGAGAGAGAGAGAGAAAGAGCTAGAGGTAACTGAGCATATGTTGTATTCACACAATTAGTATCTGAAATGCAAGCTTACTTAATATCAAACAGCTGAGAAGCAACAGCAACTCAATTGTGGTTGAGTCTTTGTTGGTAAGCAACTAAGTTAGTTCAGGCCCCCTTGTTACCCTCCTCCCCTGCCAACACTTCCATCCAACTCAGTGAGACAAGTGGGGCCGGTCCACTACTGTCCCCAACTGTGAATGTCAGTTTCAGACAAAAACAAGTATCGAAACAATATAAAAAAACACTTAAAACACAAACTGACAACTTCTTTATAAGTAGACACCGAGGTGACAACAAAACTGTTTACATTTAAAGCAATTTGTGCGTCTCTATTTGATATACTACGCATAATAATTGAAAAATTTATTAACCAAAAATGAACAAAAATTCTCTAAAAATTTGCAAATAAACAAAATGAAATTTCTATTCGATGAGATGGTTCACCGCAATTTCCAGATGCTTTCTGTTAGAGTTAAACACATGGAAATTTCTTCCAAAGAAAAAACCCAACTGACTTTCAATTTTCGATTTCCCAGCAACAGAATTTTTGCTGTATTGATCAAGTGATTCATTCTTTAAGGTCACTTATTTAAGACTTTAATTACTTACTCTATAGGCAACCAAAGACTTAACCGCCTTAATAAACCCTAAACCAATTTTCAATACAGGGTATTTAAAGCTAATATGTTATCACAAAAATAACCCGCATTATGGTTACTGAATGAGTCAGACTTCTTTTTTTTTAACATTTAAAATTCTACAGAATTTACCTCCAAAAAAAACAAACAAACGCAAATAATGCAAATATGTGTCAAGGATATTTCAACAATTTATTGGAATTTTTAGAAACATTTATTTACATTTTTTATGAATTAAAACTAATTGCACGAACAACAGTTAGTACAACGGCGAATAAAAGAAAAATAATTGATAATCATAGAAATCTCAAAAATGTCTGTTAATCAATTAATCACAACTCAATACCATTTCTAATGAGTTTCTTTCTATTAACTATTACAGTATTCGTCAAACCTTAAACTATAATCTTGTTAATCTGGCTTATGATTTTAGTTTTCCATTTGAAATTAGCTACCATCAACTAGAGTTGTAAATGAAAACAATTATTATTAAGCATAGAGATTGCTTCAGATAAATTTTATATTTAAAAAATATATATATTTTGAACAAAATATACTTGGAAAAAATTGCAAAGAATGTGAACTGAAACTAATCAATTTATTTTAAAAATCAACTATACATAAATTAAAAAGAGTTGATAAATAAATTTATTTGAATAATAGCTGCTTTTGTATAAACAACCAACTTAAATTTCAATTCTAATTAAGTTAAATCGAATTATTAGTAATATAATAAAATATTTGCAAAAAATTAAATTGAAAGCTTTCATTATCCATTAAACAAGTAGGCATTCTCTTAAATTAACTGGAAATAAGCGAAAGATACAAAATGTCTATGTCGTTTGTTGTGTGCATCAGAAGTTTTCAACTTTCCCCTTTCTTTATCTCCCTCCCGACAAAGTGCAATATAAATTGTGGTAAATGCAACAAAAGCCACTGAAAGAACAACAAGTAGGACCGCAATATCAACAGTTCGCGACAAGTGAAATGTTGAGTTTGCAACTTTCTGTCACTGAAATTTTCTCAAAATTGACATATGGAAATGACTTTAGTTTGACAATTTGTTGTTGTCAATTGCAATTGCGAAAGTAGAAAATTGACTTACTAATTAGTTGGTATTTAAACAAGACAAAAGTTTAACAATCGCTCATAGAAATTATGGTTAATTATTTAAACTCCAAGACTTTTGACTTTCATTTATTTGTCTAATAATTTCAAGCAAATGGAAAATCAATTAGTTGGCAATTACAAAGCTAATCAGACTTCAATTGAAGTTTAATTTTGCTTATTAAAAGACAAAACATTTCACATTTGTCGGCTTAGGTTACTTTATACTTTTAAAACATATTCGAAAAGTATGGAATTTAGATGTTTTTCAAGAATAAGTTTTTTAGAGATATTCAATGTTTCATTTGAAATGCATGAGAACAAAAACTTGGGTCTAATCTGATTTGATTTTTGGAGATGTTTCTCGAAATATGTTTCTTCTATTTCACATTCAGTTGACTTGCTTAAACACTTCCCATTTAACTTGATTCCATTAAATCAAGAGATTTCACAATGTCAGCATAATTTGCTTCAATTCAGAGACTCCCTTGACAAGCGACACAACCCAAACATCACGTAGACCAGAAGGAAAAAAACGAAAACCAAAATCAAAAAAAAAAAAAAGAAGAAAAACAAATGAAAACAGAACAAAAAATTTAAAGCCGGTTTGGCTGATGGCAACTTGATGTGGGGTTGAAATTGTAATGCAAAATACTGAAACTGCCTTCTGGCAGACTGTGCGTATGAGTAATTTGATTTGAGTTGAAATATTTTACAGATTGCCGCATATCTTCATCATAATCAACATCGTCATCATCATCATAAACGAAGTCGTGACTCAATTTTTGTCTAAGCCCGGCCTTTAGTCTCTCTCGGCGAGATGCCGGCCAAAATGTCACTCCCCCTCTCACTCGCACAGCCCCTACTCTACTCCCATCTGCAGTGATATAATCAACATTAAATTTAATGAATAATTTCCACATGTGTCACGGGGGAATTTCGCATATTGATGAAAACAAAACAAACGACCTTCTTAATGCGTTTTCATATCATTTCGTTTATAAATCATAAGAGAAGAGAAGTTAATTCCCAATTCAGATTTCTAAACCGCATAACAATTATTTATATGTTATTTTAATGCACTATATGTTGAATAGAATATTTTGTGGGCATTTTAATTCTTAAAAAATAAATTATTAATATATTATCTTATTGACCTACCCTGAATTGCTCACCTTTCTCTTAAACCATAAAACTATTAACTTATTATATTATATTACTATAATTCTTTAAAAAGTATTGCTAATGACTTCACCTTCTTGAACAATAGGGTCTTTGTGCTAGCTTCATCCTAATGTTTCGTTTTAAAATCTGCTGAAATTGTTTTGTAAATTTGAAAATCTTGTTATTGAGATGTTTAATCTAAAAAACCAGAAAGTGAGAAACAGAAAATCATGAACTTTTTTTGGCTCAAAATCAATAATAAAATTAGTTTTGGTTAGAGTCTAAAAAGATTATGGCTCATATTTTCTGAATAATTTATCTATGACTTAAGACTTAAAATATTTTAGAAGTTCTATGTGACTAATATAAGATTTAAAAGTCGTAAAGCATAAACAATGTTTTGTGGTTGTTTCATAAGCAAAGTGTCAACTTTTATTGACTTTTATAGTCACAGAAAAGTTTATTTTGAAAAAGTAAATAATAATTTATTTGTGATGTCTTTAATTATCTTTAAAATAGTGTTAATACATTTTTTTATTATGTAAACAATTCATTTAATTTTAGTTAAATTTTTTAAATGCTAAAATGCTGTCAAGTTCTATGATATATTCCACATTCTTGCAGATTCTTTAGTGGGTGCTCAATTGATAATACATAATTCAGAATCACTTTTCTTTTGATAGTTCTTTGAACCATTCTGAATGACAAACTAATCCACACATTTTTTAAATACTCAGTAAAATATTTATAAACATACTTTTTAGGTATTTAAACAAAAATTTCGCTTTGACATTGAAAATTCGTCTAAGAGAGAATGATTCAAAACAAAAATAGAGGAAAATAAAGAGAGATAGAGAGAGAGAGGGAGAGTGAATATAGGAAAAGTGAAATTGGTTGAAATTTCAGTTTTATAGCCAACAAACAAATGTTGCCCATTGTCAACGATGTGTGAAAAAAGTGTGTGTGTGTTTTTTTTTTATTTCTAGTGATGAAAGTTGAAATGGAAATCTATTTCTCATGGTGATGGTAAATGTCGAGTGTAAATTGCGAATTGATGGGGGCTTAAACAGAAAGAAATAATGAAACTAACTGACTGCATTAATTGTAATTTAATTAATTTACGCGCTGCCTTAATTAAGCATGTCAATCATACGCCCCGTGTGGCATGGCAAACTAAACAACCGACGTTGAAGTGGAAGGAACCAAAACTAAAGCAGAAAAATAGATGACGATGAAGCTTATAGTAGGCTGGCACATTAAAGTGTCGCCCTGTCAAAATAGGCAACAACAACAAAAAACCAACGAAAAGATAAACGAAAATATAATAGACGACGTTTCGGTACTCTTGGTTTCGAATTTTTCTTTAATTTCTCTTCAATCTTTTCGCAAACCTAATATACCCTTGTTTTATCCAATGTTCATAGAGTATGAAAAGAGAATCCGCACAATTATTGCGCTTGTCAAGCATTGAAGAGGAGGTGCAGTGGGGTTCAGGGTGCAGGGTTAGGGCCTGCTTATACGTCACTCATTTTAGCACTCATTGCATTCACATTTTGGCCAGCTGCCCGCCCCTACACCTTCCCATTCACCCTGCCATCATTTTTTTCTCAGTTCGCTGAAGCTTTTGCTTTTCGGTCTTTGCCAGTTTTTTTCCGTTTCTTTTAGTTTCTTTTTTTTCCGTTTGGTTTCTTTTTTTTTTTTTTGTTGTTTGCCTCCTTCTTCTTCTTTTATGCTGATTACATCTCGGGACTATGCCAAAGCGTCCAGTGTCTGTAATTATTTTTTTGCAGTTCGCAGCTCCCTAGAGCTCACTCCTTCATTATGCATATAATGTAATTAAAAAAAAAAAATGAATAGTACGAAGAAAAAACCGAGAGCGAATAGCGCAAACACAAAAAACGAGAATAAAAAGAAGTTGCAAAGTTGGGTGGTCCACGAAAGGTGGAACAAAAAAACAAAAAAGAACTCTAGGCTATATGCTCTCTCAAGCCTGACTCGGTTGGTTGAGCTCTCAATGGAGTTAGCCGCTTTGTTTCATCGCACAAAGAAGTTAATATTTTTTGATTAGCACTTTTTTCTTAAATCCAAGTTTTACACCTCGAGATAAATTTAGCATGAAATGTTTTTATAGAAAATTGGCCAAAAGTTACATGAAAAGACTATCAAATTAATTGAGATTATTATTCTTTTACGATTTAAATTAGTAGCAATCGAAATCTGATCGAATTTCACTACTTCTCTCGATTCCAAATCGATTCTATACATTAAAATTCCCAAATCAATTCACAAAATTTACTTTTAAAAACTTTTACAAAATAAAAAGCAATTTTTCCCAAAAATTAAAATTTACAGAAGAAAACAATTTATGAATATATTTCTTCAAGCATATTTTTGCCTCTTCAAAATAATTTGTGAAGCAAAAAATTCACAAAAAGAATAAGAAGAAAAAATAAATAAAATGCCACACTTCAGGCAAATGAAGTAAACAATTAATCACGTAACCAAATATCACGTAATATATAAGAATGAAACCCCGCACCCCCAAAAAAAAGGAGACAAAAAGAATAATGACGATGATGACCACTTGAAAGCCTCAAAAAATATTCGTATGTTGGCCTGCATCTCTTGACATGGCAAACAAGGAAGAAGGCTAAAACAAAAACAACACAAAAATGAGAAAGAAGAAAAACTGACAACATTAATTTGACTCACATTGCGGCAGTTTCCTCTACCCCCTCTACTCAACCATTTTCACCAGAGAAACCAGCAGGCAGCCTACGAAATATGTTGACTGTGTTAAATCTCAAATTTAACAAATGGCCCAAAATGGTCTCAACGAAGGTGTGGTGGGTGGGCTTCGGCGGGAAGGGCGGTTTAAGCAAGCTCTGTTTATCCCTTGACAACCAGAAGTTAGCCTTTGAAGTGGCTAATAGGTTGGCAAATCAAAGGAACATTTGCCTACCAACACACACATTTCATTAGTGTTGAAATTAATTTGCCAAAAACATTACATTCCCCAAATAGTTGAGACTAGAAAATTAAGTTTTAAATGAAACTACATAACAAATTTCAAGACAAGTGCTTGACATGAGCTACTTTATCAGAGAGAAAGTCATACATATGTACTTGCATATTTAAAAGCTAAAGCAAATATTATACTTAATACAAGTTTTAGGTAAATATTGAGTTGTATTTTTGGTTAGTAAAACTATGGAAAAGTCTTTGAAACTGCAGATTTCGCCCAATTCTTAAGTTAACTATATCTACTAGGGCTTAGGCTTAAGATTATTGTGCCTTGTAATGTATATTTTAGCTACCTTACTTAAACATCGTTCTTTTCACTAAACAAACTTGATCTAATATGGGTGATCGGTTCTATGTCTAAATTAACTATAGTCAAAACAATAAATACCTAAAATAAGGAAGAGAATTCCTTAGATTAAGTATATATCTTTCAACCTTTACTAGGCAATTATTATAACCTTTTAATTTGATATTTTTGAATAAACTTAATTTTTTAATTAAGCTTTGCTTTTGCAAAGACACTGTTTTTACTAGATCAAATACTTTCTAAAGTCTAAACAAGACATTCAGTTCTTACACAAGTATTTTTAACTTGAAAAACGAATAGAGTTACGAATTGAATTCCTGAGTTATGAATCAATGCCTTCTTACAAATCAAGAAACGAATGCGTTTTAAAACCGAGTTGTGCTTGGTATCAAATTAATGTTCCTTGATTTTAAACATTAAAGAAGAAAATTTTAAAGGAAAATTGTGTTTTTTATATTTATTTGTTTATAAAGTTATTCAAATCTTTGATATATAGATATTTATATAATTATTTCGTTGACTTCATTAAAAAATTCAAATGCTTCTTACTAGGGATGGAAAAGGATTGGAATAGTCGACTAGTTGAAAAGCTGCAAGGATAATGGTCGACTAATTAAACTCATAAAGCAATTATGTTTTATTCTTTCTTCTAAATCTTTTGTTTTCCCGTCCAATTACTTAAAGTAAGAACTTGAATTATTTCGAACCAATACTCATATTTTCACAGTACGAATGAGAGTTGATCTTGGTTTGGTTTACGTATGAATAAAACTCTCTTATATTCGTTTTGTTTATTTATAGCATGTTTTTGAAGCATCAAATGTATTCGACTTTAGAGTTCAATGAGTTTTAATTGCCTTTTGATTGTATTGATGCAATGCTCTAATAGGTACACCTATCTTTTGATTCAATGAGTATTTTGACAAAAGATTGAATCTCGTTTTCAAAATGACTAATAAGACTCAGTGAATATAAATAAATTTCTTTGTTTATAGTTATTTCAATGCCAGGAAAACCTTATTGATGGCAAAAGTATTGTAATTTCATTTTGTACAGTGTAATTGACATAACTTTGTTGCTCTTCAATTTAGCTAAGATAGGAAGCAGTAACCACAGCAACAGCTTAAATGTAAATTAATTAGACACTAAGGAGAAAGTGTAATTAAGGCACTACATTAGCTGAAATAAAAAAGTAATAGACTAGCAAATAATTTGCATTTTGTTTGGGATCATGAGGGCAAACGAGCAGAACTAGTTGAAAATAAGGAAACGGAAATAATTTTTAAATAAGAAACTTGCCCAACTAATTGAAAATCTAATTTTGTGTTTTTTTTTTCTCTGCTTTCAATTTGCAGGCTTAGCCCAGGTGACTTACCAGATCATTGGGCCTCAGGTACAGCTAATTCCACAACAGCAACATCGAACAGCAGCAGCAGCAGTAGCAGCAACAGCAGCAGCAGCAAGTACAGCAGCAACACCATCAATACCAGCCACAGAGATAGCAACACAGTTTGCAATCTGCCGCGCTCATCGCCGGCTGCGGCCACTGCAGCCGTTACAATCTCATCAGCCGCTGGCGGCATCGGCAGCAATAATTTATTGCTGAGTGGACTGCATCACGGTTTGGCGCCCAGCAACGCGCCATTGCAACGCGCAACGGCAGCGAGTGGAGGCGTCGGCTCTGGTGGTGCTGGAGGCGTTGCAGGCGCCTCAACAACAGCAACAGCAGGAGCAGCAGCAGCATCAGCAGCAACTACTACTTTAACACTCCAGCAGCAATTGCTTTACCACCAGCAACAGCAACAACATCAGCAGCAGCAGCAGCACCAACAACATCATCATCATCATCAGCAACAGCAGCATCTGAATCAGCAGCAGCAGCAACAGCAGCAGCAACAACTTAACTCTCATCATTCACACCAAAGCAAAGCAGCGGCAGTTGCAGCTGCATTGCAGCGATCGGGTGCCATTATGAATGCGGTGGCATCGCCGATCTCAGCCAACTCAGCGACGTCGGCACGAAAGATACGACGCAAAACGGATCCAAAGGTTAATTTGGTAAGTCTTTGGCAATTAGGCAATATTATCTATCATCTCCAATTGTGGATCATGCAAATCGGAATAGCTAATTAACTAAAAGAGTTGAGCAAAGTTTTTGGGTTAGTGGTTGAATATTTTTTTGGCCTAAGTCTTACTTCTTACAATGAGAAATATTTCCACTACCCTAACATACAGTTTGGAAATTTGAAAAAATACAAAATAATGAT
Organism: Drosophila willistoni; assembly: GCF_018902025.1. Lineage (NCBI taxonomy): Eukaryota > Metazoa > Arthropoda > Insecta > Diptera > Drosophilidae > Drosophila > Drosophila willistoni. The sequence goes on from NW_025814050.1 coordinate 10,454,730, forward strand.
TTTGAAACTGTTTAACACCAATTTTTAAACTTAAATATCTATCGGCACTTGAAATGTAATATTATATTGGCATCAGTTCAGTTTAGGTTCAATTAAATCAAAAAAAGATTTAAATCGAAAAACTACCAAAAATTTTCAAAAAATCGTAGATGTCAAATTTGAACCGATTTTCAAAAGTTATATCTTTTTTTAATGTCCAAGCCCAAATCGTATGAGGTTAAATTTGATTTGAAAATTTGTTACTTTATTTATGTTCAAATGAATATTTCCAGTAAGAATAATTTTTTTCAATCTATTAAAATCTTGAGAACTAAAGTTTTTAAATTTTCATAATTATTTATTTAAAAAAATTGGTTCAAAATAAATCATTTTTTTTTAATTTCAAAGCTTTTGAGGCCATTTTAAAAACTGATTTATAACTTCTTCAATTCATTTAGAAATTGGCAAAATTTGAAAATTTAACTAAAAACTCCAAGTTAAATATACAATAATTTAATAATCAATTTCACAAGTGACTTTGTTTATTTTTAAGAAACTTTGTTGGGTCAAGCTTTCTTATATTTTTCTCCCAATTTATATTCTATTTGTAGCCCCAATCACAAATCAATAAATGCAACAATGAGAAACGACGTCGGGAAATGGAAAACAATTATATTGAGCAACTCTCCGAGTTCTTACAGCTTAATAAGCGTGGAGATATGACCTCAACCAAACCGGATAAGGCTGCAATATTAAATCAAGTGGTTCGAACGGTAAGTGTAGAGAACAGACATTGACGGAAAAGACGAGAAGCGAAAACTAATCAAAAAGACAACTAAAGCTGGTATCTAAATACCATGGGAATCGTCGTTCCTGCCTGGAATTATTAACGATGATGATCAATTACAGCAACCGAAAAAAAAACACCGCGCACACCAAAATTCCCCCATGTAATTTTCATGCAGTTTTCTATTTTTCGCAGTCTCAATTAAAAAGCAATTAAAAAAGCTCAAAAAAAAAAACGGAGAAGAGTAAAGACTGACGTAATTTTACTTTTAATACCCAGTAGCCATGGATGGGCATTAGGGTATACAAAATTATGAGACTGTCTCTTAAAGTTAGACAATTTCAAATTAATTTATAGGCAGATAATATTCTCTTGACATGGTTGATTAAACAATAAGTTAAAACGAACGATTGAAGTTTCATAGACTCAGAATGAAAGCAACTTTATTGCGAATTGATAAACAGATAGTTAGCAACATTTTAAAACTAGCAACATGAATAGCAACATATCGAGTTGGCAACATGTCAGACATCAACCAGCAATATAATCTACAAAGGATTGATCCTACAGAGTTTAATCAATAAGCCAATTGTTGTAGGGTATCATAAAGTCGGCGATTCAAATTGATTGACTTTCATCTGTCTGGCTAAAATTTAATTAATATTTTTATTTAATTTACATAAATTTATTTATGTTTCAATGGCACCGCCGCCAACACACGGGTTTTTATGTTGTTTTATGGTATTTTGTGTTTTTTTTCTCCCTCTCTCTCTCTCTTTTTTTGTCTTTGTTTTTTTTTTTTATTTCTTTTATTGGTTTCAGGTAGCCTAAGCACTTTATTATGCAAATTATTTTTGAAGCCAAGCGCCACGCTTTGCCGAACTTCAAAAACAAAAGGGTTTTTAAATAAAATGCGGCTGCCGCCAACACATTCAAAGAGAGAGAGAGAAGAAAGAAAGAGTGAGAGAACGAATATATATAATACATAATTTTATTTTACAATTCAGTTAAGCGAAAACTAAACAAAAGGGCTAACCAAATTGCAATTAAATACATCCATCGCATCCAAGTCCACAAAATACCCCAAAATAAATTCAATTAAATGCGACACAACTGATTGGTGGCAAATCCCCAAGAGCCGCCAAAGGCCATCATGGGGTTCACTTGCCAATGGTCAAACTCATTTGCAATATTAATCAAATTTCAATTTATTTAGTTAACTCAATTTGTTTAGTTGTTGTCCATAGGAAACGTTTCACTATAAGCCAGTCGGTGGTCAAATAAACTAACAGGGGGCTTTAGTCTATAGAAAATTTTATTTGCTGATGCCAGAAATGTGGGAATTTAATGAACGAATTTATACAATAGTTGCTTGAATTAATTTTCTGAAATTTAGATACATTCAGGTACACAATTATATGTTTGATCTATCTAATTTTCATTACTTCTTTACAATAATCGTTTTCGTTTTCCTTTTTTCGTATGAAAATTTTATAAATACACTTAATTCACTTCATCTTTTGATTTTTTTGGGATCAACACAAAAGAAGAGAGTAAATTTATCCTAGTAAATTAGTAAATTGAGCAACTTTGCCCCCTAAAATATGCAATTTTCTGGAAAAGTAATCATTGTTATCAACAAATTCATAACTTTTCTTACACCTTGTTATTTAAAAAGTCTCTATAAACAATGTTTGCTTCAAAGAATTTATTCCAAGATTTCTTTAAATGCTTCAAATATCGGATTCTTGGACTGCTTATTGCATACTTTATGGGGCGAATCCGCCACGTATTATTGTAAGAGAGATGGGAGAAGGACTGGATGATTTAGGGATTAACAAAATCGAATATTATTTAATTTATTATGAAGTGAAATTGTTGTAAATTTAAATATCCTTAAACGAAAATCAGAACTCTTACAAAAATAAGTTTAGTTTTTTTTTAGGTAAAAATGATCATTTCTGTAGTGAAACACGTTATATAATTGTATAGGTAAATAAAAAAGCAAGAACATTTAATATTAAAAAAAACTTGTTTACCAAAATGTTTGTCCAAAATCATTATCAATTTATATCAAGTTCGGCAAATAAGATCGTCTGCTCCAATTTATACATTTCAATTGCTTTTCTGTTTCATAACTAAGTTGCCTATATCACATTTCGAAAAGGTCTTTATTAGCAATTCTCGAGAAAAATGCGCATTGTTCCATTGCCCAGGTGATTTGATTGCCCTTCATTTCGGCAATGCATTGACAAACCCCTTTTTTCGCTTTGATTTAGTTCTCTGCGCATCTGTAGCATCTGCTCTGCCGAGCGTCCTTTACCTGATGTGATCAATTTTGAAAGAAGCCCGCCAAAAAAAAAAGAAAGAAAAGAAATAAAGGAGTTCACTCAATGCAATGTAGAACTCTATCTCAAAAAGAGAGACTGGGGGGCGGGCGGTAAGGAGAGATAGGGACACGGACAGAAAAAAAGCCCATCAGACACGTTTTAGACATTTCGCCTCATGCACGCGCCGTTTGTGTTTATTTTATCATTTGACTGATATTTTTTTCGGAGTGCCTTCACCCCGAAATACACCAAAAATGTTTTTGCTCCGGGAGCAACTTTTCCTGGTCACACAAACAGAAACACACACACACACACAAACCCAGTAAAAGCTCTCTTTCTCTCTGTCTCAACATTTCACTCTGCCAGTCTCTTAGGCTCAGATCAACGAACTAAAATGCTTTTCGCCGATGACGTTTCACAATTCAATTTCATTTTGTTGTGATTATATTTGGGCTTTATTTTTTTTCTTTCTTTCTGTTTTTACTTTACTTCTTTGAAGGTGCACAAAGTGTGATAACAAAATACAAAAACAATGCCAAATAAAATAAAAACAAAACTTCTTCAAATCAAAACGAAAAACCGGCTATAAATTACTCTATAAAAAGCACTACTTTCTATGTGTGAACACAATCAGGCTAAAATATGAATATAACTTGAGAATTGAACGGCATCTATAACTTTATTATTAGATATCATAAATATAGTATTTTAAATATTATTGTAAACAGATGGATTAGCTTCGAGAATCATGAGCTTCTAAATATATATTTACTTTTTATGAAACAAGATTTATATCAACATATCCATCCTGAAAATTTTATGTGTTTATCTTTTAGAAGACCATCGAGAATCAAGAGTATATTTTCATACATATATCGTAGAGTGGCAAATTAATTATTTTACTCTTTATCACAAACTTATCCTTGTCTTCAAACATCCTGACATCGAAATTTAATGGTCCTCGTAATTTGGGAACTCTTGCTCATTCCATTTTAGAATGAATGTTTAAAAAAGAAAAAAAAAAACACTTCAGAAAAGAATGATTTCTGTAGAAAACATAAAGGAGAAATATGAAGAATCAATTATCCTTCTAACAAAGACGAGATCTAGAAAATTGTTCAGGTTTAGGTTATGATCATAAAATCCAGATTATCGTATGAAGATTTATCGAAATTGCTCGACCTTTTAAAGAATTCACTTTTGGGGGGTATAAAAAAACTGAATTTTGTGTAAAGTCTTTTTGTTCTTCTTTTAGAAAAAGAATAGGTATATATATATATATAAGAAAATCCACCTTCTAATTGGTAAACTGCAGAAGATCACAGAATCTACCCTAACTAATACACCCTAACTTTCAACCTGGGGTAGAAAAAGAAGAGCACAAGGCTAAAGAGAAATATAATAATAAAAAAAAAGCACAAAACTCTCAGACTGCCGGGTAAACAAAAGTGAGAAAGAATCGGTAGTAAGTTCGAGAGAGTAAAGCTTCTGAATTGAGACAGAGACCGATTTGTGAGAGAGTGGGAGACAGACAAAGAGAGAGAGAGAGAGAGAGAGGGAGCTTGTCATTGTTGTTATTGTTTTTATTATGTTTTTTTTTTATTTGTATTGTGTTGTTGTTTTTTTTTTGGCAATTGCATTCAAAAAATGTGTGTTTAGTATTTCGGCAACTTTGTGACTGTGCGAACGCTTTTGCCGTCTTTTTGCACTGTGATTTCTCCAAAAATAAAAAAAAAACCAAAAGTGAGTCAAATAATCGCCAATTGAGTCATAAATATGTGAACGAAACTTCTAGGATCCACCACGAACTTTTCTTGACCGATAAGATCGTACGGAAAGTGAAAGAAATGGTGAACGAACGTGGTGAAAATTTTTGTTATAGAAATGCCATTGACACTTCTCCATCAAAATGAATAGGCTAAAGTTGATTGACCTTGATTTTCGTGTAACATCAAATTGAGAAGTGAAAATTCATCAAACGGAAAAGGCAAAGAAAAGCCTTTTTGTTGAAATACTTAAAAAATAAACATCTGTGTGTGTGTGAGAGTCTTTTGCATTTATGTGTGTTAATGTGTGTGGAGTATGTCAATGACTCAAGCCAAAAACAAAACAAAAAAAAAAAACAGACCCAAACGCGCGCGCAAAAATAACACACACACACACACATGAACACGCATATTAAAATGTTTAAAAATTGTTTTTTTGGTTTTGTTTTTTTGTTGTTTTTTTCTCATCGGTTTATTGCACTTCCATTGTGCAAACAATGATATGAAATGTCCAGTGAAATTGTGTGTGTGTGTTTTTTTCGCTCATTTTCATACTTATTTTTACTACTACAAAGTGTGCCGATTCTCTGTGTTAAGCTAAAATGACGTTTATTGTTGTTGTTGTTGTTGCTGTTATTATGCATTCACAAAGGCAAGACGTTCAATTACTTCCGCAATGACAAACTGTTGCACCAGTTCTCTTCTATATCCACCCCCGCCCCTCCTCCCTACGCACCGAATACGAAATGTGTGAGATAAAGTGCTCACGATATGAATAAAAATTGTTGGAAGAGACGTAAAAATATTGTCATATAATTTGCTTTATAACAATTCACTCATTGGCTTTAAACATGTGAATGCGGCAATAAAACATCTCTTACAATAACAACAAACCATGGGATAGTTTTTTTTTCTACGTCATTCGAATGAATTTTCGTTGCCTACTTTGTAGGGCAAGTTTGGAATTCAATTTACTGGGAAACTTTTAAGCATACTCCTTTCCGAATCCTTTTAATTTCCAAGTGGTTTTTTTTAAATTAAAACGGGTTTTTGTATAGTAACAAAGAGTACAAAAGGTAATGGTGGTCAAATTTTAATTTAAAAATTTCGGACATCAAATCCTATTCAGACAACTTTTTTCGTAATCAAAAGCGAGAACAGACGTGAAATATATATAGTTTTCTTTAATTATATTTTATTTATGTATGAAGTTTTTTGTATTTTGATTACTTGATATTGTTACAAAGTTTAGTTTACAATTAGTATGGTTAACAAGCTAAATTTAGAAATTGCAGAGTTGAGTATTAAAAGTGTAATAGAAGCTCATAAGGTAACTGATTTTTAATGATGATAAACTCATATATAGACTTAACAAATAAAATATAATTATTTTCAAATGGTATTAAATCGATTTTTAGGCTGTAAGATCTGTAAAATAGATAGAACAACCTTAGGAGCATTTTTATTGTGTATGAGAGAAAATATAATGGCACTTATTTTCAAGAGAATTGATTTAGTCAAGCCATTTAAAGAAAGACGTGAGCAGCTTATAGAAATATATAAAATATTTAATAATCTGCACTTCTCACGTTGGATATATACACTGCCATTCAATTAAATAGGGACAGCCTAAAATGAAGTATCCTTAAATATATAAACAACCTGTATGATTCCTTTAGAGAATGCATTTTTGTCATTGTTTAGTTTTTTATTTGTGGTAATAAGTTTTCAATTCATAAAGAGTGATCAGCTTTTTACACTAGAGATTGATTGATCTATCTAAAAGGATCTTAATCCAACTCTCTAACAAAAAGATCTTTATCCAACTCTTTACCAACTTTCTCTTAAAGCTAAAGATCAATTAAAATCCCCAGTTTAGCTGCTTGTAATTTCTGATAATTATGAAATACTTTTCTTATCTATCGATCATGTGTCGAAATCGTTATCTTTATGTCAGAAATGCACTCTGAAGTCTTTTACTTGGTACTTTATACAACTTTTTTAAACCTTTTTAACTTCATAATATAAAAAAGAACAGCACTGAAAAAACTTCTTATCTAATTTGATCTATTCTTTTGTCTATTTTTTTCAGTATCGTGATATTTGTGACAAAGGCCAAAGCCGTGATATATCCTCAACCTCGACGAATAATAACAACTCTACGATAACGACCAATAATAACCACAGCAGCAGTAATAATAATAATAATAATAACAACAATAATAATAATAATAATAATACAAATAATAATAACAACAACAGCAAACCACAAGCAACCTCAACACGCTGCACACGCTGCGCCACAGACAATTGCTCCATCCATCCGGTGCAACAGGGTGAAGTCTCATCCACAGAGCCACCATTGCCAGAGCCATCTCTGTTAATTGGTCAAGTGCCGGAAATTTCGGCATACTTTGAGGCAGTTGAACATTACATTAGCTCGGTGGGTTGGGTCCTGTTGCAGGTGAACGCAAACGGCATCATTGAGTCCTGTACGCAGAATATACGCGAATTGATCGGCTATGAGAAACAAGAGCTATACCATCAGCCACTCTGCATGTACCTGTATCAGGGGGATCACGCCAAACTGGAGCCTATTATAAGTAATATGTATAGCAGCAACAGTGGCGGTGGTGGTGGTGGAGGTGGTGGAGGAGGTTCTAGTGGTGGCGGTGGTATTGGTGGCATTGGCAGTGTCGGCGGTTTGGGTGGTCCCGCTGGTTGGGGTGATCTCGATGAGCTAAATAATGGCAATGCATCACAACAATCGCAGGGCTCGAATTCCAGCTCAACTGGCGGGGGAAATGCTGGCAAATCGAAACGCAGCATTTCGACCAAAGTACGCATGCTAGTCAAGGATACGCGAACTGCCACCCAGACATTATCAAATTGTGGTGATGGCATTGGCATGGGAGAGCAACAGAAACCATTGAGGCAACCTGGTCAGCAGGATAAATATGAGGAAGTTGTATTGATAGCGGCTCCAGTCAAAGGTAAGTTGAAATCGTAATCAAGAGAAAGTGAAAAATGTTCTCTAAAATGTTCTCTCTTTCTATTTAGACGATGCCGATGCCAGCAGCTCTGTGTTATGTCTAATCACACGGCCCGAGGATGAATCACCGCTGGATATGAATATACAGCAGCACGTCAAACAGCAGCCAATCGAACAGATGACCTTCAAGCTGGACATTGATGGCAAAATACTCATTGTGGATCCAACAGCGTTACGTGAACCGTTCAAACAACATCTGCAGTCTTGGGTGGGTCGCCTCTGGCAGGATCTATGTCATCCGCATGATCTGTCCATGCTGAAATCACATTTACGTGACATACAAGATTCAGCCGCTGTCCATTCACCGGGCAGTGCTGCTGCTGGTGGCGGTGGCGGTTCCAGTGTGCCCCATTCACACATTTCCAATGTGGTGTCGCGTCCATTTCGCTTGCGTTTAGGTGCCCCCGATGTCTATGTGCATGTGAAGGCCAATTCGAGATTGTTTGTCAATCATACACCGGGCGAAAGTGATTTCATAATGTCTGTGCAGACATTGCTCAATTCGGAGAACGATATGAATAGCAACAATACGGGATCTGGAGCGAATGGTGGACCTGGAAGTGGATCCAATAGCTTGAGTCTTAGCCAGCTGTGTGCCATATCGCCAAGTGCCTCATTGGCTAATACTCTGGTCAATACACTAACTATGGAGACATTGCATGGCAGTTCCTCATCATCAGCATCATCGATAGCTGCCCACTTGCCCACACATCTTTTGGGTGGCCTTGTTGGCGGTGGCAATGGCAACAATAACAGCAGCAGCAGCAGCAGCAACAACAACACACAAACCACCAATGTGGGCGGACCATTGATGACCAGTGCCATTGTAAATGGCTCGGGTATGCAATCGCAATCACAACAGCAGCAACAGCAACAACAACAGCAACGGTCCACATCCTCGACGGCCAGCTCATCGGCCGCAACATTGGTGAATGCGTTCACTGCCTCACCGGCACCCGGGGAGCATAGCTTCTATGGCAATGATACTTTAGAATTTGATGTAGCACATTCCTCATTTGACATGGATCCCAGCATCGTTGGTAGCTGGATCGATTCTCGTCCAAATTCAAGAGCCTCAGTGGCCACGCCGGTTAGTACGCCACGTCCGCCCTCGGGGCATGGTTTTAGCCCGGCTCCGGCCACGCCCTATCAGCTGTCCTCACATTCGGCCACAAGTCTACCATCGCCGCAATCGAATGCCAGTGCTGGAGGCAGTTATGGTTTCAATTTTCCCTCATATGAGGCAAATGAGCCCAAGCAAGAGAAGGATCACTCTAGCAACAATAATAATAGTGGCAGCATGATTCCTGCCGGTGGTGGTTTACCCAATGGTGTGGGTGGTTTACTATTAACCCAACAACAGCAACAGCAACAACAACAAACACCACCACAACAACAAGAATCTTCCGAGAGATTGCGTCATCTGTTAACCAAATCACAGAGTCTAGCCAGTGCTTTGGGTGCTGGCGTCGGAGGCAGTGGTCTAGGCGATGAAGAAAAGGTAAGCAAAGAAGAAAAACTTTCATTTCCACTGCTAATAATTATACTTCCTCCCCCCCTCCCTTTAGTACTTTAAGCAGGAGAGCAGCGAGGATGAGAAACTTATTGGCGGCAGCATAAAAATGTCTGCCCAAACGGCAACAGCAATGAGCATGTTTGGACCAACGTCTGCAATGGCACGAAATGCCGGCCTATTGCAAAAGGCAGGCAACTCACAGAATCCCATGTTGCTCAAGGTACACGTGAAAAGTAATAGAGAAGGAAAGAATTTTGAAACTAATAGTTCTTCTTTCTATTCGGCACAGCTTCTCAATGAAAAAAGCGAAGACGACGATGGCAGCGGTATCAGTGGCGGTGGAGTTGGCGGCATTGGCTCTGGCCATCCGGGAGTAGGTCTCAATAATAGCCGGCAAAGTGAACTGATGCGTCAATTGCAAAAGGACGATGGCGGCTCACATGGTTCCATGATGCGTGCAGGAGCCAATGCCAATATGAGTAACGAAGATCTCAAGGCAATGCTGAAAATCCAACCCGATCCACAAATGAGTCGCAAACGTTCACTCAATGAGCCGGATGATGATATTTCTGCCAAGCGATCCGAGGATAAGCCAAGCAAACTATGTGTCCAGAATAAGATGCTGGCCAAGCTATTGCAAAATCCGCCAAAGATACCAAAAGCCCCAAATCCAGAGCAACCGTTGCAGGTGAAAACGTTGCCAGATATTACAAGTTCGACGGTGAACAACGTAAGTAGTTCTCTGGCTGGACCGGGTAACCTCATAAGTGCTGGCAGTACCGGACCCAAGGCAGCAGCCAATCGTCAGCGTAAACAGCAGCAGCAACAACAACAGCAGGCAGCAGCCGCAGCAGCAGCAGCCGCTGCCGCCGCCAGCAATACTTCCCAGCAGCAGCCAAACGATGTCTACCTCAGCCAACAACAGCAGCAGCAGCAACAGCAGCAACAACAACAGCAGCAACAACAACAACAGTTGGCCTTCCAACAGCAATTGGCCACTACAGCAACTACCTCAATTACCACAGTGGCCTCCACTTCATCGGCTGCAGCAGCGGCTGTTGCGGCAGCTGGCCTCATGATCGATGGCGACACAGAGCTCTCCAAGCTGCTCGATAGTGTAATGGAATACTATCCCGATGATACACCAATTGTAACGAATGCTCCATCAGAAGCCTCTGCCATTAGCGATATACAGAAATCCCTTATGCTAGATGTGGAATCGGTTGCCGGATTTACCAATGATATTGGACAGCAAATGCTGATGGCCCAACAACAGCAGCAGCAGCAACACCAGCAGCAACATCAGCAGCAACATCAACAGCATCAGCAACACCAGCAGCAACATCAACAACAACATCATCAATTAATGGCCCAACAACAATTGCAACTTCAACAGCGACAACAGCAACAACAACAGCAGCAGCATCTCCAACAACCTCCAGCCTATCATGCAGGCATGTTAAGCCTTCAGCAGCAGCAGCAACAGCAAATGCAACAGCAGCAACGCCTAGAGGCTATGCGCAATCAAGGTTTCCAACGTCCACCTCCCATGTATCCAGTTCGAGGCCGGGGACCCATGAATGCTGTGGCCACGCCAAGCGGTGGCGTGGTCTTGCCCGCCCAGCAGCAATTGCGCAATTTGCGACAGCAACAGCAACTGGCTGCTGCCCAGCAAAAAGAGCGCCTTCTGCAACAGCAACAGAAGCAACAGATGCTTGTGCCCGAGAATGCCAGTGAGTATGGGCCATGAGATAATCAATCGATAATCCAATCCAATCCAATTCATTCATCTGAAATTGAAAACTAATTCTTTTTCGTTTCTTTTTCGACAGCTGGCATCAATGCAGGAATTAATAATATTAGCTCTCTGCTAAATGCCACTGTGGCACCCAATGTCTCACTCTCTCGCACTAATTTGTCCTCAGATGCCCAACTGAGTCCGAACTTTGCTCAGACTCTGATGCAACAGCAATTGAGTCCTGGACGCAGTGCTCCCTACAGTCCGCAGCCCAATCAAGGTGAGAGAACATCACAAATTTCGATAACTAAGAAAGTCTTAACCTCCTGAACTCTATTTCCTTTTTGCAGGCTATCCACAGTTCCCGCAGACAGGCCAACGTCTATCACCGCAGCAACAGCAACAGTTGAGCCAGCAACAAAATAATGTCCAACAGCAACAGTTGGCCTATCAACAGCAACAGCAGCAGCAAGTGGGTGATGGGGGCCGATGCAATACGCCATTTGGTTCCAATTCCGGTCTACAATCGCCGGGCATGCAGAATAGTCCACAGCAATGGACTGGCAGCGGCAGTGGCGCTGGCGGTGGCGGTGGTGGAGGACCTGGACCAGGTGGTCCATTGCCAGGCGGCAATTCTGGACGCACCCTGCAACAGCATAATCCCATGTTGATAGCCCAACTCCAGGTAAGCTCCAATAAAGTATATATATAACTCGAATGTAATGCCAATTGCTTTTGTGTTTTCAGGGCGTGAGTCCTTATAATCCACGTCAATATCAACAGAATCAACAACGACGTGGCTTAAACTCGCCCGGAGCAGTTGGCGGCAATCCAGCAGGCTTGCAGCGACAGAACTCGTTCCAGTCACAGGCAGGCGGTGGTGCTACCACTCCGGATGGCACAAGTGGACCAAATGTTGGATTCAGTGGTGGACCTCAATCGCCCTACGGTGGCAATGTCAATGTATTCCAGCAACAGAATCTACAGAGATTGCCCAGACAGGGCAGTGTGCCGCAGGCAACCCAACATTTACCAGGTGAGTGTGCGCAACCATGATCGGGATCGGGATCGGGAATCTGTCAAAGTTGAGGGATTAGAAAATGAGTCACTGGTATAGAAGTCGATTTCACATCATTTGTGAATATGTCAAAATTATGTAGATTTAATTGTCATCTTAAAGTGAAAACTAGTTCAACTAGTTGCAATTAATTACCATTTAAAGTGAATAAAAAAAGGGTTTATTTCAATCAAAAAACTAATAAAAAGCTAGGACAACTTTCGGAACTAGTTTTTTAGAAAAATTAAATAAAAAACGAAAAAAATGTTTACCAATAAATTATTAGATAGGACAGATAGCTCCCCACACTGCCCATATACTAAACATTAAATACACAAAAAACACACTTAGACAGCTTCGCACACACACACATACATACAGAAAGACATACAAACACACACATACACACACAAAATACCTTAATTATGATTAGCGATAACCAAAAGCCAAAACCAAAAAAACAAAAAAAAAAAAACGCTTAACCGAAACAGGCTCGCCACGCTTTGGTGCATCTCCTGGCACGAATACCGGCAACAACAACAACAGCAGCAACAACAATAGCAACAGCAACCATACTGATAATGCCGCCACCGCCGCCAGCAATCAGCAACAACAACAACAACACCAACATCAACAACAACATCAGCAGCTAATGAATGGCCTAAGCATGTCCCCGCATCCACATCCACATCCAGCCATGATGGGAATTGGCAGCTTGGGCAGTGCTGGAGGCAATGGCATCATTGGACTCGGTGGTGGTGGTGGCGGCGGCAACAACAACAACAACAGCAATAACTATGCTGCAGCCCTGGCTGATTATGGGCAACAACAGCTTCAGGCGAATAATTTCTATGGTCGAGCCCAGAGTGGTAAGCCCGTGTGCTCTCTCCCTCTCTCTCACTGTCACACACACTCACACACTTCTTCTCCATATCCATATCTACATAAATGTGTGTATATATATATATGTATAGATAACTGTATTATACATTTGGGACACATTCTGTATATACATCAGAAACATTTTTTATTCCTAACCCAGTCAAAAACATTTTGCGTGTATAACTACTGTATAATCATTGTATATAACCCTGACCTGATCCCCAGATAAGAACCACACACACACACACACAACAAGAACTACACAGACTCACACACCCACACACACACATACAATATATATAGGTATAAATGTATATATGTAATAACTTGGCTTAGTTTTTAGGCTCTGCACTTCCATTTCCCGCAAATCAAAACCAAAACCATCTACTAAAGCCAATTGTATAAAATTAAGCAATATCATAAAAGAAAATCCCATTAACTAAATTAGCAAGGGAGACTTACATACTATTTATATCTAAAAACGGGTAACTATAAGCTGCGATTGTTTATTAATAATAAATTGAATTGGGCAAGTTGGCCAAAGATTTATTAAGTCAAACATGACGATGACAGTTAAAAACTTTTAAGATTTCATTTAAACAAACTTCGTGAAAGTGTAAGTGTGTTGTTTAGTTATATTTGCCATTATCCAAAACATACTTGAACTCAAGTCGGCAAATAAAAATTTCACTAAATCACAATTTGAAAATAACAACTTTGTTTCGAATATATTATTGGTAAAAGTATTTATTTTTATCATTATGACTATTGAGAATATTTCTATTAAATAAAACTTCAAATAAATGTTTTAGCTAGTTAATTTGGATTCAAAACAAATCAAAACGTGTAAAAATAATATCCTAAAGAATTTTTGGATAGCCAAAAAAAGTAGAAAACATAAAATGAGTTTTAATAAACTGAAATGATTAAAAGTTTTCTGCAATTTATTCATGAATAATTAAAAACAACTTTAAATTTCATCGAAAATTTCTGAAATTTGAAAGGAATAGAAAATAAATTCTTCAAATTAAATATATAATTTATAAAATTCAAATTGAAAACTTTTCATCGTATAAAGATGAGATAAGAAATAAATATAAACATTAATTTAGCCTTGTTACGAGTTTCATAAGTCGACTTGGCCAACTTGTTAAAATAAAAAATAAACTAAAAAATAGTTAAAAATAGTTAAGTATATGTAGACAGTAAATCCCCGGGCTATCCCCTGACCCCTACCTTACTGAACCCCATTTACTTACCCCACAGGACATTATTGTTTTTTGTTGTGTATTTCTAAGATAATAAAGAATATTAATTTCGATTTGTGTTTTTTTTTTTTATGTTTCTATGTTGTGTATCTGTTGTCTGTTTTACTATAATTCTTAATATTATTATTCTTATTAAATGTTTTTGTTTTAATGTCTTATGTTGTCGACATTTTGAGTGAAAAGTCAGAAGCGAAAATCTAAACAAACTATTTGTGACTAATTATTGTTTTTATGTTGTGGGCTAAATGTCTCTCTCTCTATATATCTCTGTCTCTCTCTCTCTCTTTAGATCCTAGATTCGATCTCTGTGGAATTTATGACTAAACATGCCTTAAATAAATCTTCTCTTTCAGCTGGCAATGGTGGCGGACCAGGAGGAGGAGGTGGCGGCGCTGGGGGTGGCAATGCCAATTCGGAGTTTGTCAAACAGGAACTGAGAGCTGTGGTCAGTGTGCGTGCTCAGCAGGCTGCGGCAGCGGCTACTGGTGGCCCTGGCGGTGCGGTGGGTGTCATCGGCGGTGGCGGTGTGGTTCAACGTGGACAGACGCCGCAAAGTCCATTGCAACAAGGACCAATGATTGGAGGCGGTGGCGGCGGCAGCGGAAATAGTACAAATATCATGGGCAATGCCACGCCCACGGGAAGCGGCAATGGCAATAATGCAATGCTCAATACGCCACCAGATCCAACGTTGGGTTTCAGCTTCGAGACGCGTAAGTAAAAATTCAAAGTAAAAGAAATAAGTTTCTTGTTATGTCTGTCTTCTTACAAGGGAGTAAGCGACGATCTTTATAGGCCCTTTGGATAGGTTTCAACTGAATGGGAGCTTCTTAAAACTATTCTATTGAATCACTTTATTTTAACTCAGTGAAATGAAATTTAGTCATTTATCTGCCTCAAACTGATTTCTCGTCTGATTCTAAATTCACTTTTAGCACAAATTTTCACTTCACATCTTCTTTTCCTTTTAGAGTCAAGGTTTTTGATTATTGATCTCCCCATTTACGGTCAGATCTTTTGTTTTCAAACAAAACTCTAGAACCTTCACCTTTCTTGCTTTAAATAATCCTAAATAAATGACTTATGTATTGATCTAAAAGAAATATCTATGAATAATGTAAACAGTTAAAAAATCAATGTAAAACTAATTCTAGTAGCTTCTAGTAAACAACTCTTCCATGTAATCTTCTTAAAAAATATAATTTTGTTTTGTTTACCCCACGCTTGACGTTTAGACTTATCATTATCGTTACTTTAAAAACACACAATGTTATCTATCTGTGGTTGACATTCAAAGTATGGATAGATTGCATAGATTTTTACTTAAACTGTTTTTAAAATCCTACATTTTAGTTGGAAATACTTTTTTACCCCGAGATATAATTAGTTACAGTTTTTCACTTTGTTAAATACATTTTATAAAACGGTTTTTAGCGTAAAATGTATTTCTGTTTAAAATATTATTATATAGACGCATTTCGAGGCACATAATCAATAAAAAAAAAAACTTGAAAAAACTAAAATTCCATAATATTTTCCGATATTTTCAAATAATTAGGCATGTTGTTAACCAACTTTTAATGGAGATTGCTCGGTTTCAAAGGGAATTTAAATCATAGAAATATTTTTAGAACCAACTGCTCTTTCCTCCTTTCGAATGTACTGTAAGCTTTCAATATATGTAGACATTCATTTCGAAGATTTTTAAGAACGGAACAATGTTTAAACGAATAAAAACTTGCAATGGAAACATTTCGGATTAAAATTAAAACGATATTCTACAAATATATTTGATAAAAGCGTTCTAAATGAATGGCTAAGTGAAGCATTTAAAAGCTTTAAACATATTTTGATTTATACAAGTTGTTATTGTCCATAGCAAACTGGAAGTTAATATGGCCCATAAGTTTAAACTGTCTGTTAAATGTCAGAAATAATTCCATGTCTCTAGTCGATTTAACGGCCAAAAAACAAGGACTATGATAAGCTATAGGAACATAAATAGGACAATTGTGAAATGTAGACAAGTTTAGAAAACAATTCGAAACAGAAAACATTGTTGTTGAATTTGTGTATTTAAAATTCTAAGAGATATCAAATGCGAGTTAGTCTTAACTTTTATGAGGCCTAAAATTGAGTTCATTCATTAATATCTCTCTCCTTATTTTTCACAGCGGATTTCTTTACAAGCAGCGCTACTAGGTGACCCTAAGGTGTCCAATTGATTGGAATGCATCAGGATTGAAATCACGAAGAAGAACAACAAAACTGCTAACTAATGGCAAACAATTTAACTTTGCTTGCTAAACGCATTTATGGATCTACAAAAAATAAATATTCTATTTTCAACAAGTGTCCCAGACAACAACAACAAGTTCGGGACGAAGGGGATTGGCAGGAGACGAAAGGGAGCAGGAGGCTCCTGCGAAACGTGTATAATGTAAAATTAATTTAATATTAAATAGCAGCACTATTTAAAAAAATTAAATATACATACAAATATATATATATATATATATTAATAATAAAACTAGCAAATATTAATTGTAAAACAGACATTATTAAAAAAAAGGAAAAAAAACCAACAAAACAAAAAGAGAAGGGAAACCCCCCTCAAAAAAAGGAGAACAATTATATAAAAGAATTACCAGACACACACATATAGTTAAATATTTTCAAAAACAAAAACATGCTAACAATTATACAAAACAAATAAAAAAATATTTATTACTTTTTAATTATAAAAATCCATTAAAGGAAAAAAGGAAAAGCAAATAGATTTAAGTTATACAGAAAGGGGAGAAAAGCATAAACCATATTTAAGCTGGCAGAGCTTTTCAAAATTTGTTGTTGTATTTCACAAAAGCAACACAAACAACAACAATAAATATATTAAATAATATAAAAAAGGAAGGCGTGGCATGTGGTAATGGCAGCAGTTGGCTAGACTTTAAATTCAACTGGCAAAAGAAAAAAAAGAAAATAAAATTTGAACGAAGCGAAAACTAAAAGAAAATACCAATACACACATAATAAACAATTAAATATGTATGTATTTAAAATTAGTGTTGAATTTTTTTCAGTGTGATAATTTGTTAAATTTTATATTAACTAAATGTGTTGCTAATTTGTTGCTCCTAAACAAAAAAAAACAAAACTCTCACAAAAAACTTTTGTTCTTTCTGATTAAATTAAATAATTCTATAAAGTCCTTGTCTCTTTTTTATTCCTACCTTCCTTCCTCCCTCCCCTTTGCGTATTGGATCTATTTTCCTCGTCTAATTTGTACATATATAAACTTTATATAAATATATATTAGGGTCTTTTTTCTCTTCTTATTCACATATTCGCCTATGTTTAATTTGTTTAGCAATTAACTTAAATTAATCCATCAATTTTCTAAAACGTAAAAAGAAAAGCGCGCAAAATGCTAAAGAGAGAAATTATATATATATATATTTAAAAAGAAAAAGAAGAAAAATGGAAACTGGCGTTGCAATTCATGTGAAGGCTATTTTTACAGGTTTTGTTTAAACTAATTTTTAACATTTAAACCATTTTTTATATTATCTACCATAATTATATATATATATATATTATATATTGATTTTAATTGTATCACAATTTCTGCGAGAAACTTATCAACGTTTTCTATTGTGTAATTTTTTATTGATTCTTATCAATTTATTTGTCTATAAGTTTTTGGGTTCGATCGTTATAAATATTATTATTATCATTATTATTATTATTATTATTATTATTATTATTATAATTATTAAACAATGCTATACAAATATGACATAAATTTTAGTTCATAATTTTTATTAAATTACTGTTTAAATTGCAAAAAAAAAAAAAAACAAAACAAACAAAAAACGACACACAAAAAACCGAAAGCTAAATAAAAATTTTACAATACAAATATATAAATTACAAAAAACGGAAATGAGTTTCTTTTTGTTTCATCTTTAATTTCTTTGATTTTGTAGTTTTGGTTTATTTAACAAATTAGAATGCTGAGAGAATTTAAATTCAACAACAACAACGATTGATTCAATGAATACATATATATTTAAAAGATGGCGATATTAATACTTGGGAATATAAAAATACCTCTCGTTAAGTTCAAACTAAAACGTATAATAGGCACTAAATAATAAATATTAAATGTATGAATTAGAAATCTGTAAATAATGGCAAACAACACAAATCGAAAATGAACAACAAAACCGATAAGTAATTTCGGTATTCCGAATTTTCTATACCTTTGCAGATTTTCCAATTATATAGTACGATGTAAACTTTTGTATTTGATATGCAGACTTACATATGTATAAGCAGTTGTTTAGTTTGTCATCATCAGGTTTCAACATTTCAAGAATGATGGATATAAAGGGCATATCTAATAGATAAAGACTTGTCTGATTAATCAAACTTTATAGAAGATTTCTAAGTTTCCAATTTTCTAATCTATTTAAATTAAACGTATTTGTCACATTATTTCACTTTTCTACTTGAGATCATATAACTTTTAAAAAAATTTATATTACCAAAGAGCTTGTAGAACAAATCATCCAGCAATTGGTAGATTGTTTTAACAAATCAGTTTAATGAGCTTAATTTGAGTACTTTCTGTTGATCAACCAGTAATTTCTACTAATATTTCATATTTCATTAAAAGAAGATACGAAAATGATTCTACTATGTGATCAAAATCTAACTTATATCGACTATTATCGTGCATGATTCAAAATAAAACTCTAAAAAGAATCGAAGTTGATGAATAGATGAGATCATATCGAACTCATCAAAGGGAATCTTGATAAGCATATATTTTTCATCCGCCATGGCGTCAATTATGATCAGAAAGTGAAATCATTAGAAAGGCAATTCGAAAAATATGCTTGTATGATCAGAAATTGTATAAAATGTTGGATTGGATCGGAATTTGGACAGACTTAACTTGTATATCACATCACTTAACTTTCTATTCGATTCAATTCTAAATATTATTGATATCTCTTTACTAAACTAAAGAAATTTATGACTCTTTATATACAGATTGTAGATATTATTCAATCATGAATCGGATTATATATAGTCGTCTTTGTTAGAGATTTTTTTTTTTTGAGTTTTGAACATTAAAATGTTCATTGTTCATTCTTTTACCAAAATACAATCGGCTCAAAATAGGTAAATTGATAAAATTGTATGAAAACTCTATAACTATGCGAAAATGTAACTTTTGTTTGATCAATTAACCAATTTTTGAAAGTAATATACCTTTTTAATGCTTTTAAATTCAAGTTTAAATGAGATTGTTAGGCACACCATTTATGGAGTTATCTTCTCAAGTGAGACAAAAATTTTCAACTAACAGCAAAGTATTCCGATGAATTGAGTTAAATCTTTGATTATTTAAAAAATTCTCGTATAAAATTTATAAAAGAAACGGTTGTTGATTTTGTGTTTTAAATATCAAAGCCGTCTAAAAACATAATAAATTCGTATTTAATTGAAATGAGAATTTGTACAATCGGTTGGAAATTAACCCAAATATAGTCTGAAAAACAGCAGATCAAAAATATAGGTTTAAAACATATCACAGAAATATAGATGTTTTTCCAATTTTCACGTAAACTTTTATCTTAGATTGGTGATTTTGTAATTTGCATTAAAACCCATTGAACTTATATTTCGATTACATCAAGCCCCGCGCTAGCTTAGTCCGTCACTGTGCAGTTCCTTCCCTAAATCCGCCTCTGTCAGAGAACATTTAATATTTTAAAATTAACAATAATAAATAGTTTTCTGATTTCTAATATCGATTTATGATGATAAGATTGTATAAATATCAGAAAGCTTATACAGTGGTACAAGTGCTCTTATTGCACAGTGGTTAAATGTACTCAAAATGCAAAGGTATAAAAAGTTACACAATTTTCTCATTAATTGATGACAGATGCTGCCTAGCTAAAATTGCCATATTCTCACGCAGTTTTTTTTTAAGAGGCTAACATTTAATGAAATTAAATTAAAATTAATGTAAAACTTACAAATACATGGACATACATTTGTGTCTAAATTAGTTTTTTTAATA
Source organism: Drosophila willistoni (assembly GCF_018902025.1). NCBI lineage: Eukaryota > Metazoa > Arthropoda > Insecta > Diptera > Drosophilidae > Drosophila > Drosophila willistoni. Next base: position 10,475,205 of record NW_025814050.1, read on the forward strand.
GTTTGTGCTTATGGTTTTGTTTTTGTTTTTTTATTGGATACGAATACTAACAAAACCTCAACAAGAACAAGATAAATGAATATACACAAGTATACTGCATTTAGCATTATATCTATATATATATATATATAAATATATTTAAGTATATACATACATGCATACATAAATATATATATATTTATATAATAATTAAGATTATAGCAAAAATTTCACACACACAGCAACACAAAAAGTACATATATAAAGTGCATTAATGAATTTAAGCATTTAATGAAAAAATTAATTAATTTATAAGCCTAACAAAACAAAAAGAAAACAAAACAAATTCTATATATATTTACAAAAAATCAAATACAAAAAAAAATAAAAAGAAAAACAAGAAAAATATTAGCATTAATTAACATTATAAAATTACAAAAACAAATAAGTTAAGAATATTTATAACAGCTAGCTACGAATTATACGGAGATAGAAGAAAAAGGACAAAAAACAAATGTCCTTCTTCTCTCGCTCTCTTTTTCTTAAGCATTATTTTGAATTCTTTCATTTATATATATTTTCATAAGATAAGTTTCTTAATTAATTAAACATACAAATATCAAATAAGTTTCAGGCACATTTCTTATAGAGTTACATATATCATCTATAAGTTAAGCTTAATTGTACATAAAACAAAAGAAAAACAAACAACAACCAATTTTAATTAGCTTTTTCTTTCTCAATTTCATTTGTACATAAATAATTTACTTATATTTATTCTTTAATTGAAACCTAGTACCATAAATTTGTACCAAAATAAAAACAAATGAAAAAAAACCGTAACAAAACACAAAAATGCAACGCCCTGTACCCGTGCATAAAGCCTAAAAGTTTGTTAAAATTAATAAAAAAATTTAAACAATTAATATATTAACACTCACACACAAACGAACACACACACACACACACACATACATACAAATACTATTTACTAACAATATAAATGAAAGCCCTGAATCGTAATGAGTAGTGCCCAAAAAAAATATAAGAAACAAATACAAAAAACCACAAAGAACAAATATATTAACTAGCATTTAAATACAAAGAATAAACAAAATAAAAGAGGAAAAAATTATAACAAATTCTAAAAACTGCAGCCTACAAAAAAACAAAAAAAAAAAAAAATAGTTATAGCAATGACAAAAGATAATATATATAATTAATAAAATAGCACAATTTTGTACGAAATAGAAACTGTTAAACACACACACACACACAGCTACATTAACACACTTACACACATTCAAAATGAAATACAATAGAAATTGCAACTTGAAAATACAATCCGGGATAGACGTCTAGCATCACTTTTTATGCACTCAACTGAAAGTTCTTTTCTAATTTATTGATAAATTGATTTTCCCACAGAATATTTTACTTTATGCCATTTGTGATTGAAAAGAAAGAAGAAAGTGAAGCTCTCTAAGAAATGGTCGAACCATGCCCCCTAAATTATGCAAAAAGCAATACAAATGTATTTTGTCTTGTATTTTTTGACACAGAAAGAAATTTTTACATGTCATGTGAATAAAAACCAAATCGCATTGAAAAATATTTGTTTTTAAACTCATAAGTTATGTTTCTCGATCAACACCTTGGACAAAATCGTATTCCCAACAATATCGAGTAAATTAAACCAAAAAATTGTATATTGGAAAACAGTGCAAAGCAAAAAAGGCTATAAAAAAAGCTGTCTAAGTCTAGTTTCTACCTATCGCAAGTCCCTTTTGAACAAATTTAGCTGCAAAGGCATTGCTCATTGTCTTTGATGTCAGATTCAACGACATTTTCAACGTCATTCTTGTTTTGAATAAATAAAGTACATTATGAAAGTATTAAGACAGAAAGGTACTTAATTTGATAGTAACAAGAGCGTTAAAAGATTAATAATTAAGTGAACAAGTGATTTACAAATTTTAAAAAAATTAATATTAATTGATATTATCATTTTTTATTTCAAAATAAAATTCAAATGGGTGTTAAACAATTGGAGTTTGAAGGGATGTAGAAAACAATGAATACGTTTCAGGCTAATGCATACTTTAAGGGGCTTAGTTACCCTACTTTTTAACCTTAGATACACATAAAAACAAATTATGTCATCTGGCGTGAAAAATACCATTCTGAAAATTAACTTTTTGAAACACTTTTCATAATTTTTCGACTATCTAAAGCCTTGTTGAACCAAGCAGTTCTAAAATGGTTTCAGAATTACTACTGCATGTGGTCTAGAATTTCAATATATAAAAAACAGCTTAATAATAAGAGTGCGTTTCACATTAAAAGAGTCATAGCATATTTCAAACTTAGACTACTAAATAGTCAAGATAGCAAAGCTTATCGATAGAAAATGGAATGGAATTCAAGGCCCAAAATAGATCCATGATTAGATAAGACAACAAAATTAAAGTAGAATCAGATTAGCTTTGAGTGACATGAATTGGTGTTAAACATTTATCCCGGAGTGTTGGTAACATTTTTATTCTCTTTATTTTTTTGAATTTTCAGTTCTGAATGGAATGAAAAAGAAAGTTAGTTTGAAGGATCGATTGATTGGCTGTGTTAAAATTTGATGAAAGACCGAATACAAAGCGTACGACGAAATAGGCATAAAGACAAAATATTAAAACAAAAAACAAAAAAAAGTAAAGAATTACCAGAAAGAATTAACATTTTTTGCAATTAGCAGTCGAAGAAGTGAAAATGGAGTTGATTGGTTAATATCGTTTCAATGCGATAAGATATTGGTATAGGTATAGGGTTAGTTAGATGCGTTCAGGGAACGTTTAAAGTAAACTGATACATTTGAATAGGTTAGGCAGTTTTGCATAAGATGATGATAAAATAATGAAAACGAAAACAAAATATTAACAACTTAACTTCAGTTCAAATTCTCACATATGCAAATACACATACATTTATTTATTAAATTAAGTATTTAAGTTTACCTAAGTCGAATGTTAATTTGTAGCATATACTATCTGTTATTTTCAAATTTGGGTTATTTTTCAATGATCGTGAATTTGACTTTTCAACGATCATAAAATAGAACCCGAATTCGTTTTATTTATAAAGCAAATATCATTGATACAAAAACAAAAATTAACAAAAATAAATGTTACAAAAAAAAAATAAAATTTAAAAGAGAAACTCCAAAGAATACTAAATGTTATGTTTGTGTTGTCTCACTGTCACTGTTCGTTCACTGTCACTGTCACTGTTGCTGCTACATGTAACAATTTGTCGATTTGTCTTTATATGTTATATATACATAAGTATGTATGTCTCTATCTCTCTCTCTCTCATTCTCTGTCTCATATAAAACTTGAGAAGTAAATCTAAATCAAGCATATTTTAAGTCTCTATATATGTACCTTTTTTCTATATATGTATATATATACTATATATATACATATTTGTATTTTTATGTCACTATTATATATATATATACAATATATAAACACACACACACTCTCCCTCACACAAACACACACACACAAATTGAACTTTGAGAATAATTTTTAAACCAAACAATTGTATATGATGTGTAAATGTAAAAACTAATACAAACAAATAAGAATATAAAACATTTTTTTCTGAATTTACAAAATTCGAGAAAAGAGAAAAATAACAAAAATACATAACACACTCACATAAACAAACGCACTTTCACTTGAATTTACATTAAACAATTAATTTAACAAATAAAAACAAAAAGTAAAGAAACAAAATGAAATTGCAACTCACACAGAAAACACAATAGCAAAATGTTTAAACAATTAAAAACGAAAAAAAATATACAAAACAAAATTCTGTACGCTATGTTTGTACTCAAAAATCGATATATATACATATATATATATATAAAATGATAATTAAATTTATTAATTAATTATACAAAATAACACAAACCAGATACACACACACACACACACTCTTACACACGAAACAAGCAGAAGTTTGAATGGCAAAATGAAAAAACACATTGAAAATGAGAAAATGAAAAAGACTAAATAAAATATTAACGAAATAAGCGTAATTAATCTCCATTCCGTTTCTCATCTGTTTGACCAAACTTTGACAATTTCATTAAGATTTCCCATAAGCATTTTGATCTCACTCAGGGCTTGACCATTGAGCTGCTCCATCACTTCGCTGTTCACCTCATCCATTTTACGGGGTTTCATTTTGATTACTCCCCTTTTGGTGGGTATATGAATATTAATGGATGTGTTGGGCAATGTTTGAATGGCCAATGGACTGCCTTTAAGGGAAATTGCTGCTTCATTTGCCTTGGGCCAGCGCATCAATGCAAAAGGTGTTTGTGATTTTGTTTCGGGCAGCTTCTCCACGGTTTCCATATCGAGTGATTTCACAGGACTTTTTGGCATGGGCTGTGCAATGGATACCCATTTTTGGATAATTGCCTGACTCCGTGTCAATGGCCTGGAAGTTGGGTGATCTGCAAAGGAGATTAATGGATCAACATTTTTGAAATACTTCAGATTTTCCGCGACTCACTTACCCTTCACTTCTTGATTCAAAATATATGACATTTTGGTTGATAACAAATTTTTAGAATAATGTAATAAAATAAATTTAATTTGCCTGTCCATCAGATTATTGTATTGCCTCTCCAATGCATTAAACATGGCTAATGATGACTCCACTTTTAAGTGGGCCAAACGGAACAGCTCTTGGAAATCATCTTCTTTGACCCACTTTCGATTACGTTTCACAATCTTAGTGCGAGGCATTTTAACAATTTGTTTTATGACAAATATCTCTTGCCTCTTGGATGAACATAATTTTTGTTTTATTCAGTTGAAATCTTAAACAATTGAAGGTTATGAAAACTTAAACTAACGAACGAGACATACATATTAAAAATAGATGATTATATATGATATATATGTGGTATATGTACGATATAAGGTAAGTGTATATTGAATTTATTATGACTGGCGGGTTACTTTAAACCCGCCTTGTTGGCCGTATTGACAATCACTTGCAAATTGGCATGCAATGTTTTAATTTGATTTAATGTATCCTCGTCAAGAGCTTGCAGCAGATCCGTTTCGACTTCATCGGCGGCAAGCCTCTTTGGTCTCAGACTTAAAACACCATTGCGAATGGGTATATTGACATTGGCGAATTTATCGGGCATGCTAGAAATAAAGGAAATGATATAAAGATGCATTAGAATCTCGAAAATGTGTAATATTTATTTGGTATAAATATATACCAGTATAATTTCTTAATCAAAGTTGCCAGAAATCTATATAAAAATGACATTTATGAGTTGTAAATTATGAAGCTATCTTTTAGCCAAGGAACAAAGGATCTCGGAATTTTTTTTTTAAATATGTATTGTCGGTTTCTTAAGCTAAAAAACGGAATCGGCTTGAGTTACATCTCGAAACACATGTTTGAATCACGGAATCATGTCTTTAAATTACCTCAGTAACTAAATACGGTAGAATTGCTTTATCATCTAGCATTTTATATACAATATTTCAAATTCTTGGTGGGAATTAGAACTTCAAAAAAAAAAAAAAACAGTCGTAATATACATAGATGTATATTATAAAATATTTCAACAATGGCTACCGAATCAAATGTTAAAATTAAATATTGTATTCAATCTATTAAAGGTTAATAAAAAAAAAAAAACATGAAAACTAAATCATAAAAATGTGAAGCACTGACTAAAGGTAAAAGGTTTTAGAATCGAAATTTTAGTTGAAACCTATTCGGAATCCTTAGCTGGAACCGCAACTTCCTCCTGGTTCTATAGATAAGCAGATTATGTCTAGCATTTCGCACTGCTACAATCTTCCAGTTTGACAAGACATTTGTTGGTAACTTTCTTATAATACTTTTCCCAGATGTTTGACTACCTTATTTGCCACTAATTGGGTAAAATTTTACAGGAGACGTAGGAGTACACTATCAACCTAACCATATTTAACAAGGACTCGCTTAAAAGACATCTATACAGTTTCCTGGGTTTCGAAACCGGATCCTTGTTGCTTAGTTGCCTAAATGTCTGGGCCAATTAGACAACTCATCTATCTAGGACTGCGTTATTACCGGATAAGGGCCAACTTGTGATAATAGATTGCCATAGATTGTCAAAATAATCCAAACTATCAATTCCTGACCCATTTTCAAATGTTTGTTGTAAAAAATTCTCTGATTTTTCACAGACTTTTATGTTATACAATTTTTACAAAACAATTTTTTAATGCTTTGCTATTTACATTTCTAATAATTAATTTTCCTCATCCTTCTGTGTTGAGGTCTCCCCGCGTTTTCAACCACTGTTACATTGTTTTCAACATATTCTTCCAATTCTTTGTTAGAGCTCTTACCCAAACCAATATAGCAATGTCATTATTATTTTTTAATATCACTTGAGAATGAGTGAATGCTGCTAAATGAATATATTTATAAATTATTTTGCTGAATTTTCTTCCGCAAATCGCAAAATCCGGTTGAATTTTCAAAAATGTAGTCGCTATAAGCAGATACGTACTAAGCAGTGGACCTTTTTAATAAGTTTGTATTGGGACTAAGTCATGGAATTTCAACCGGGCGGACGCTATTAGGGGATTCGTTATTACCGGATTGTACGATATTACATAATGCTTCTTGAACTCAGGAATTCCATTCATATTCCTATCTATGTATGTCTATCTAATCTCTAATTAAAATGTAGTTGAGTTTAATTTTGTACTTACGCTTGAACCACCATGGGACTGCCAAATTTGGAGAGGGCCATCTCGCCGGGCTTGGGATAGCGCAGGAAGGCCACTGGCGGTGTGGAGGGCGATGAGTTGCGGGACATTTTCTTGCCCATGGGTGTGTTGCGATCAGCACTGAATGCCTTTGGTCTGGTGGCCATGGGTGTACGCATTTTGTTGCGGGACACGCGACTGGACGCCGAGGATGATGGAACTACTGCTGGTGGTCTGGCCGAATGCAAGGCGCTCATATCGCCGCAGGCAGAGCGACTGCGACGAGCACGACGTGCCCGGGCCGAATGTAAGGGTCCTGGTGTTCTTAAGGCTTTGGCCGATTTCAGCATGGAACTGGCTCCTCCGAATGCCGACAGAGTGCTGGCCGAGCTGAGTCCCCCCAAACTGCTGTCCTCTGTAAGGTAGCCTAGATACAGTCACCAAGCGAGCCAGGGATCAAAACATAAGGATGGTGGATGTGAAGGATGGTGCAGTGAGAGGGGGAATGTGGTGATTTAGGGGGGAAAATTATAGCGTTAGTTACCGTAAACCGCACACCAAAGCAAAGTAGAATATATGTATGTGTCTGTATACATGTACATGTGTATGTATATTTGAGTGTATTTGTGTGTGATCGTTACTAACCTTCATCGTTGCGATTGCCAGACACCACAGTGCCGCCCATGCCCACACCCAAACTGTGTCCATCGGTTGTGTTCTGGCTGACGGACATCGAGGCAATCATCTGAGTGTGGTCGCTGGCCTTAAAGTCTGAAAATCTCACAAGATCCACGATCACGTCTATAAAATCGGGCATTTTCATTTCCCTTATATCGACCTGCATGCACAGTGTTAGCGATTTGATCCGAGTGTCCAGAGTGCTAATGAATTGCATTTCCAGTTCGTCCATATCGTTGAAGACGACGTCCACTTTCCTTTCGAAATTGTTGATTTTTTCCTCGAGATTGGACACCTCACGATTCCGTTTTGAGTTCTTTGACACTTTTGTTCGTGGCATTTTGGATTTATTTAGTAAATATTTATTACTTTTTTTAATTTTTGCTCTTCTCTTTCGTGAAAATTCTTTGGCAAGCAAGCGTCTTCTTTTTTTTTTGTTTCTTCTTTTGACTTCTTTTTTTTGTTTTTTCTTTTGAGTTTTTCCGCCTATTTTCTAGCGTCGTTTTTGCCCTCTCGCCGTGTGTAAATTCGCCGTAAATTCGTGCCATCTCGCCGTAAATTTTTGCCCTCTCGCCGTAAATTCGTGCCCTCTCGCCGTAAATTGAAAAGAAGGGAAATTAAAGAAGGGGAAATTCCCAGTATTCGAATCCCACAACTTTACATGCCGTACAGTATTTGATGCTCGATTTTAGCACTGAAAAAAATTCGCGAAAATTGTTGAAAGTGCATGTAGGGCATTTCGCGACAATTGAATATCTTCCTATATCCCCGTATTTTTTGTGCCTGTCCCCCTATAACTGGATAAAGTGTGACCATAGGGAGTTCTTTGACCAGATGGCGCCACTGTGATAAATTATTATGGGTGGCAACTCTAAAGCTGCACAGTGAGCTGAATGGACGTTAAATTTAATTTAATTTTAAATTAGATAAATATTTTCTTCACGATTTACTTTATAATAATTTTCAATATAAATTCATTTTAAGCTAAGCGTTTTAATTGATTTTAAAAAGTTAGTAATAAGATCTAATCGAAATACATTTTTTTCATTTGCCAAAATGATAAGTATCTCTATTTTTTGCGAGTATTCTCATGTTGGTTTTTGAGATTGTAATTTATAAAATTTAATACTCAAAGAACTGACTAAATTAGATCTTGATAAGAAATATTCTTTATTGGTGTTGTTTAAAAAGATAACTTGAGACTAAAATTTTAATTAAAAATGTTCAATTTTGAATTTCAAATCACTAAACAGAGATATTTCGAAAATCGGTTAAAATTAGGCAATGTTACATTTTGTTTTACTAATTTACCTATTTTACTTGGAGTGGAGACTGCAAACTGCACAAAAGAACAAAATTATTAATAATTCAACCTTCCAGTGATATAAATTTTTTTTTAACATTTTCCTTGGCTTTTTCTAATCTTCATTTCAAAAAATACTTAATCTCTTTAAGCTTAATGTCAAAAGCTTAGTATAAAGATCTCTGTAGGTATAGTTTTCAATAATTACTTTGGATGATGTTTAGTTAAACATTTATTTTATATAATTGTAACAATATTGTATTTTAACAATATTGTAACAGAGACGACTTTTTTATGTTTACACACATTCTGAAGAAAAATGCAGTAAAAAAAACATACGGTAATACAGTGAAATTCTTATAACTGACACTCCATTTACGAAAAGATATTATGGTATAAAATGAAATATATCTAAGATAATATCTTATCTCTTGTTGTTTCTCTTACTAATCTTGATATTACAAAAATATTTATGAGTCCATATTGTTTAGGTCACAGATGTTAGAAACAAATGGAAGATTTTCAAAACTGTCACCTAAAATTAACTATTTTTGAGATGCGATAGGTATGTCTTGTTTTTTTGTTTTTTAATCTCTTTTTAAATTAAAGTATCATGCTAAGAGAGTTTCATTTACTATATGATGTTAATGAAGCTTTAGAGTATCATTAAAAAAAAAAATGGTTTAAAATAAGCCATTTAGACTAAATTTTTGTTATATCATTTGAACAAATTAGTTTGAAAATCAAAATAAAAGTACGGAAATGCTGTTTTCGGTTACAAATTCTCAGATCGTTATATTTAAGTGCCTTAGTCCTAGCTGGACTTCCTTACCATCATCACCGAATGATAGACAAAGGCATAGTTATAGAAAGAGCGAAACAGAGAGGGAGAGAGAGAGAGGGAGAGGGAGAGAGAAAAGTGCATTTTGGCAAGTGATACATATTTCAAGATTGCAAAAAGTGTCGTGTCCCAAAAATTACAACCACAATCCTATTAGGCCCTGACTCTACTGTCTCCATCTAAACAGTGTATCCCTTCCTATGCATAAATTTCATTTTGTGGTAGTCATTGCTGCTGTTTGTCTATCTAACTTCCTATTTTTGCCGCCTTCAGGATCTGCCCCAAAGCATGCACACACATTTCTCCTAAGCCAGATGCGAGTGAGTGGGTGTTTTAGGCCAACACCCATTTGGACTTTGGCCGGCGGAAGGCATGAGTTCGCCTAAGCAGGCCCGGGAAACAAAAATGTAAAATCTCGACCCATTGTTGTTGTGGAAATTTTGAAATTTTGCATTGAAAATTTGTTGGCCTCAATAAAATTTCTATATTAATATTTTCTTTTATTGTTTTAATTAAAAAAAAACATCTAAAATTGAAGATTAAAGGTGATAAGAAAAAAATACATTTCATTTGAAACTAAACTGCTAAATTGGCAGACTCTAATCCAAAAGTAAAAAGTATTTCATTTAGTTTTACCTATATGGCCTATATAATTTTAAACGTCATCAAAGGCACAAAACTTGACCAGATACTCTAAAATTCCAGTTAAGATTAGGCATAAACGAACTGACGGACGGACTGTGAAGTGGAGCAAATTTAACCCTTAAAGTATGCAATAGGCTGAAAGTTATTATTATTTCCAACAGTCTTTAACTTTTTGTATGACTTGTTACTTTAAAATTGTGTTCAGGCAATGTTTGCTTTGGGGATTTTTGCTTTTTCAAAAATTTTTTACTATGTATGTTTGGAAAATTGAATTCTTGGACTACTTTTTGCATACTTTTGGGAGCAAATTTGCCTCATTTCCCCAGCTTAGACACACCTACGGATTACGTATTTAACTAAATTGCTCAAAAAAGGAGCTTTTCCAAACTTGTCTTTGCTTTAGTTCAGTTTTCGAATGTCCTAGGTCTTGAAACAATCTGTAACAATTTCGAAAATTGTGTCATATATTGTTAATAAAATAAATAGTGCGAGTGTTTTCAAATCGGTTTACGATTGTTTGATCTCAAATCAATGACGTTTCTTTTCGAGGGAGGTTGTTGAGGACGAACTTTATTTTTCCTTTAAGTTTTCCAATTCGAGGATTTTCCTTGGACACACAATTTGCAAACATTTATAATTCGTCTTGATTGATGTTGAGCCCCTGCCATCCTTATCCTAAAATTATTTGTCTTCACCTCTACAGAAAGTCATTTCATTAAACGGCCCAAGGCATTGCCTAACCGAAGTCCATGGCCACATCAGATTGCCTTTTCATATTACATGATGGCAAAGGTGTTTTATTTCCTAGAGGTGCTTCAAATCTTTTATACCTATTTGCATGTACAGAGAATTTTCTTTAGCTGACAATTGAAAATGGAATTTTGCTGAATAATTTTCATAATTAAATTGCCCAAGGGAATGCCAGATGTGGGGCGAGAGAGAAAGTTTTAATTGGCTACAGTGAAGGCCACAAAATGCATGTGACAATGGATATATTATATTGATGGATGTGTCAAAAGCAATAAAGTGTGTGTTTATGTGCGTGTGATTATGTGTGTGTGTGTATGAATTTGCATTCAATCAGCTGGGCAAGAACAACAAAACAGAAACTCAATTTTGTGCTTGGCACAACGATGCGTTAAGCTTATGAAATGCAAAAACGGAAGCTTGCCATGGATAGATTACACAACTCTTTTGCCATAAGGTGCGTCTGTCAACCATTCCGACGACTCTTGACTTTCCTCATTGTACGTACGAAACTGTTGCGCATTCATAGTACACAGTGCGTGCGAAGCTTTTATTGTCCTGGATGATGGCGTTTCCCCATCCTCTTCCCGCTGCCAGTTGATGTTTATGATACAGATAAATGGAAACACCTACATCTACACCTACATATGAAACAGGAATGGGGTATGGCTGGCAGCATCGTTACATTTTCTCGGCCAGACATGCGAACGAAAGCCAGACAAAGAGCCACCATAGACTTCAGACAGACCGACAGACAAACACACAGACAGTGACATCTTTTGGGAATGCTCTGAGCTCTGAGTTTTTGAGTACTCGCAAATGCATTCCGTGGAGTGCTTTGTGGGTGATGTGTAGTAAGTAAAAGTGTTTTCGAATGCGTTCTCAACGAATGCTCAGATGCCCTAAGAAAAAGCTACAATACTAAATTACGAAATAAAAATCGATAGTTTATTATTCCAATATTTCAAGTCGTGTCAAGTAAAAATCAACACTTTTTCAATATTTCAAGACGATGTGGTTCTTGAAAAAGCTGCACAGACAACGTGCTACAAAAAAAAAAAAGTTCGTAGTCTCAACAGAAAAACAGTCGATTATTTCCCTGTTCTGTTTATAAAGAGTTCTTCTTGGCCAACGAATTGATTACAGAAATAACTTTTCTTAAGTCAACAAAAGGTCAAACAAATAAGTACAAAGTTAGTGTTAAGTTCTTAACCAGAAAAAAAAGCTCCTTAAAGTTCTGATAAATACCACAAAAGCTAAGTTCTAAGCAGATAAGCTGAGCTCTCGACGAACTGATCGAGCTTTCTACTACTATCAGATCAGAGATTATATAGCCAATATAGTCAGAAAAATCATACTTATATTTATATAGATTCTCAGTTGTTTTGTGGCCAGAATTTGGAGACATTTTAAACAGATTTCTCGAAATTCCCACGCATGCCTAAATTGCCTTTTAATTTATGAAAAAATAACAAAAACAAAGCTAAATTTTGTAAATTTTAAATTTAATCTTTTTTGTACTCCCCTTTTTGATCCGTCAAATCCCAGAAAATGTATTTATTTAGTTTAAGCAATGCTATTTGGAAAGAATGTTCAATGATATTCGAATATATTTTTATTGTTTCCGTTCTGGAATTGGGATTTGAACTATGAAAACAACTAAGGCAAAAATTAACTGCATCCTTTATAAATTAATCGATGTAGCTCATTTACATAGTTAATACAATATAAGACACGACATAAACGCGTCTTAAAAACGGCCTCCGTGCCATATTTAGTTACTTTTGGATTTAAAATGCATACAACTTGAGATAAACTCGTCTAAATTGTTTTGAAATAGAATTAATTTAATACAAAAACCATAGATTTGTATTATTCTGAAGCCGGCGGAACCCTAGTTTGGGTTAAGATGATAGCTGAAGATTGTCCCAAAACCAAGAGACTAACAATGATAGCGACTAATCCGGAAAAGAATTTCATCTTGAATTACCTGAGCCAAACTATGGAAGAATATTTATAGAAAACTTGAATAACTATTAGGTAAATGAAGCCAATTACCAAATAATTTGCAGTAATGCAATTGTATTTCACAATCGACTTTGTTCCGCCTTTTAAAATAAATATTTTCCACTGACAAAGAATTTTAAGCTACGTTTTTTAAAGAATTCCAAATAAAGTTTTTAAAAACTGTACTTATCATTTCAAAATCTAAAATTCAATCTAAAATTAAATCCTTTTCAATTTTTTAAGTGCACAAAATGGGCTTTAAAAATTACTAAACCAAAAAAAAAAAAAGAAAAACAGATGTACATAAATTTATATCAATAAAGAATTTGCAAAATATTCGTATACCAGCTTTTTGTTAGACATTAAACACTTTTTTATATGTATTATAATTGCCAAATATTTTTGTATATCAGACGAGATATTATAAATAAATTTTGCAGAATATTTGGACTCAGCGCGAAACTAGTTATATAGACATTTGCCTTTTGAGATATAAGCAGTTTTATCCATCTTAAGAAGATGCCAAGAGATAAAAATCGAGAATGTCTGGGACGCCTTTTTAATGTCAGTTTCATCTGGGGTTCCCCCTTTATACTTTTTGAAAAGTAATTAATAATTTTTAAGTATAACATGAACTAGCTTTACAATCTATTGTAGATCCTTCCTTTTGATTCGCCAATTTTTATCTTTTTTAAGGCCAAGAAATACGAGACGAAAAATGATAGCGACTGGAACTTTGCAGTTACACCAAATATTTTTACATAATTACATCTAATTATACATTACTTCAATAAGGCTAGAAATTAATTTATCACCATATCCATCCAAACGATCCGTGTAAAAAAGTATAAGTTTACAGTCTCAAGTTGTTTTAAAAATGACAATAATTGAAGAAAATAAATAAATATATGTATGTAGGTTCGATGATGTTTATTGGCATAAATCGTAAAAAAAGTGTCTTGCAGATTTCATCGCCTTTTTTAAACTTATTTAATGTATCGTTTAATCACTAGTATTAGTTAGGAACTCAAATTGTTGTAAATACATATCTGCATGTACCCAATTTAAAGTAGAACTGTGTGAACTCTTTTTAAGCCTCACACACTTGGAATTTTTGTTCTAGAGAAATACATTTAATTTAATCGTAACGCAATCATCAGAAAAGCTGTTATGCATGTGAAATAAGAATTGCATATTTCACTTCAAAATTTTAATGTAATTTTATGTTATATTAAATCAACACTACATCATAATAAATTTAAGACATGAAACATACAGTGACACCATGTAATTGAATTTGAAACCATTGCAAGGCGAAAATATCTTCTTAATTAAGAACGAGATGATTAGTCATTCAAAGAGTATCTGCTTGGGCAGTTAATTTAATATTGGAGAGCTTATCTGATAAATTGTCATGGTCAGACATTTTCAATGAAACAAAATCTCCTTGAATATATGTAAGTCTGCATTAAGTATACTGTCTATGTATGCATTCTTAGTGTATTTTATTTTTCACTTCTATCTAGAATAATTGACATGTTATTATTCAATGCCTTATACATAAGAAGTTAAACAGATTTGATTCTATGTTTCTATGCAAAAATTTAGTTATTGGTAGAATACTAAACCAGAGGGATTAATATTAAAATTCTTTAATATAGCAAGATAAGTCATTTCATTTGAATGCTTTGTTTAAAGACTGTCGGCTTATTACTATTCTTATCAGAAATGACTACTCAATGAGCATTGAACAAATAAATAACCGTATTACTTGTTTCTCTATTTATTTTAGTTTAGTTCTGTCTCGAATTTCGATTCGAATGCATTCCTTTAGCTTCTCCTACATATAATTTTATACATAAACTGACCTATGGCTATTATTTTCAAATAATTGAGAGTCGTTTTTTAATAATTCTTTTAAATTTCTTCGAGAAGAACAGGATAGTAAAGACAGGCCTTGTCTTTTCCTTACAGGCATGTTTCATTTTTCTCGAGCTTCAGAATTTATATTTACACATATCATAAGTTCTTTTAATTAATAGGGAACTGGTGGATTGATTAAATGCAGGAAACGAGATAAACATATATTCATTATACATATATTTATAGATAGATAATAATAAAGTTTTAAAAAATTTTCTGATCAAAATTTTTGTTGTCTTAACATCTTTATGGATTCTCCATTCAAGAACTAATATATAGAAAAATCGAATTAAACTGAAGGGTATGTGATTTTAAATGACCTTCGTAATTCACAATCATGTTTCATATTTACTGTCAGCATTTACATAATACAATATGCAAAATATGCATAATTCAATTCAATTCTCTTTGTAATTTTTTTACAGGGAGGGACTTATATGGTTTATAGTGGTTACAAAAATTTTCCCCTATCGCTTTAACTTTGTTGAAATCATTATCAAAATGAACTACGAAAAAACATTTGTAAAAGGGCAGTTCAGTAAAAGGGAGACCCGACGATATCGTGAGTCCACCCCATGTAAAAAGCTCTGCTCAGACTATAATAATCTAAAGGAATTGGAATATTTTGCTTTTATTTTACTTTAGGCAGTCGAAGAGGAAAATTGAAAATGAAAACCAGTGTGACTTTTCTTCTATTTTACATACTTCTTCAGAAAGTAACAGTCGATTCTTTGGATATTCAAGCTCAAAATGTAGTGAATACAAACGATGTGATTTTAATATATAATTAACTTTAAATTATTAAATCTATTTTGCAGAATGATCTCGTCTGGAGCAAAGATCAGTGCGATAGTTATTGTTTAAGAATCGTGAGACCCATGATTAATCATTTCACCATAGTAAAAGAACAAATTGATGCTCATGATGAAATGAAGGGAAAAATCAATGACTTGGAAAAGCAGGTGGAAAATTTTAAAACGAAACTCAATGAGCGGGAAATCCAAGTAAAAGACAAGGATGACGTTATCAAGGCAAGGGATGAACAAATTAAGAATCTAATTGTCCAAATAAATAAACATTCGATGGCTATAAAAGAGGAGATTCAACAGTTAAAACAGTACAAGGAGCAGCAGGAGAATCGCACCGTCTCGGGCCTCTATTACGATGGCATTCATCAGAAGAAAATTCAAAATTTACCCCCTTTCGAAGTGTCTTTCGTTTCGCCTTCTTCGGACTGGATTGTGATACAAAGACGTATCGATGGAAATGTGAGTTTTGATCGTGATTGGGATGACTATAAAAATGGTTTTGGTGACGTAAGAGGAAACTTCTTTATTGGGCTCGATAAGCTGCATTTGCTCACTCAGTCTCGACCTCATGAATTATATATCCAACTACAAGATGTCAATGGAATCAACAAATATGCTCGCTATGACAATTTCAATGTGGCCAGCGATAAGGAAAACTATAAACTAATATCAATAGGAAAATATACGGGAAATGCTGGCGATTCATTGGATAAGCATGTTGGCTATATGTTTTCAACTCGGGATCGCGATCATAAAGTACACACCCGTAATTGCGCTGATGGTGGTCGAGGCGGTTGGTGGTTTCTGGATGGATGCGGCTTTAGGTAAATCCCTGAAAATAATATTTATCTGATATGAAGATAATTTCTTTTTTCCACTTGCAGCCATTTAAATGGTATATATCATGAAGATGGTATCGCTTCTGATCATTGTGGAATTTCCTGGGGCAGTTTTGCAAAATGGAACTATGAAATATCATTGACAGTTTCTCAAATGATGATACGGCCAACACTACAATTAAAATAATATATTAAAATATTTAAATCAAAAAAAACTGTTTTGTAAAAACTGACTACATATACATATGTATATCTATTTAATTTATAGTGATATAATCATTCACACATTCAAGTTTTTAAATACGAGAATTCTTGAATAAATGCTTAGTCCTGTAAGCTTCGAATTTTTACCTAATTAGAAATATAGAATTTATGGAAAATGTGAAAAATTGACTTTAATTACATATAAAATTGATTCTACAGTGGTACAAAAAACTCGAAAACTGTTCTTTATTTTATTCCATTTTCAAATTTAGCCATAACTGTTAAAAAGCAACAAAATCTGTAATTTAATACTACCAAGTTATTCAAACAATATTTCATAACTCAGTCATTATAATATTTGACCGATATTAATCGGGATGATAAAAAGGGGGTGCACTTGTTAAGTTTTTTATCGCACCGATAATTATCGGTATTCAGCCCTTTTCGTAGTGATTGTAGTCGACACATCTGTCATTTTTATACCCTTCCAGAAGGTATTATAAAATTAGTCAGATGTTTGTAACGCACAGAAGGAGATATTTCTGACCCCACAAAGTATATATATTCTTGTTGTCAGAATTGAACTGTCAGAAGAACTGTATTGTCAGAATCGAACCACTATATCATATAGTTATATAAGAAAAAGAAGAAATTAGAGCATCTTTTTGAAATTATTAATATGATAGTTTTAGATATAAAACATCAGATCCCGAAATTTCAATCAGATCGGATAAATTTAACACAAGTTACAGTCAATATAAATCGGCTCTACTACTTAAAATCCACAGAGCAGCTGAGCACACGCATACACACACAGACGCAACGCTACGTAAACTGTATGGGTATGCGTGCCAATCGCAGCATGCAGCATGGGCATATTTAAAATTGAAATGATTAATAATTGCTCTTAAAAAGCGTTTTAATTTCATTGGTGACTAAAGGTAAATGGATGTAAATATGTTGTTTCGTCTATGGTTTCTATATTTTTTTTTGGCAAAAGAAGACCAGAAAGAATTAGAACGAAACGATAAGATGAAAAATTAGAATAATCGGTGAATAAGTTTCCAGAGAAATTTCATTGATTATGAATTTGTATTCGTAAAGGCACCAGAGATAACGAAAAAAACTATTTATAACAACAATACGTTAATTTTGTAATCGTGCCTATATATTCCGTTTAAAGTTAGGTGTAAATTTCCCTATTTACAGCAGGGTATAGCTGACAGTAGGAACACGGTGTGAAAACAAAAGGGTGGGAGAACTTTGAGAAGGGTATAACACGATGAAATTGAACTAAGTTTTATCCAAATTCAACAAATGTCTCATTCGACGAAAAAATTTATTAGTGGCATAAGACGGATTCAAGCCGAAATACCCGAAAATAATAGCAAATCAGTGAAAATGTATGGGACACTATTTATACCACTTAAATAGTGCCATAGTGTCATACCATTACACCGATACGTATGTATTGAGGCTCTTTGTAATTTAATGTAAGTATATACAATTTTATATTAAATTCACAAATTTCTGAGAAAAATTGATAACACTTGCTCAAGGTTAGGCCGAGCGTGAAGTCGCCCTTCACCCACATGAGTAATATTTCTGACAAATAAATGTCTTTATTAGATGATTGAAATGAGCTATAAAAGCCTTTCGAATTGAATTAGTTAATTTTAATTCAATTTAAATAGTCAATAGAAAAACTAAAAGATGAAAATTCTTTTTACCTCCGTTATACTCTATATACTTTTTCAATGGTCAACTGCCACTTTGATTGCAATCGGGCTTCAAAATGAGGTGAGTATGAGCGATTCGAATTATTATAGAGGACCACATCAAACACTCATTCTAGGAGAGTTATCAGTGGGAAATGAATTGCTTCCGGATTGTTAAGCCCATGATAAATTATCTTACAAAAGTGGAGGACAATGAAGAACTGAGAAAAAAGATCATTAATCTGGAGAAAAGGGTGGAACGATATGAAGTGCAGTTTAAAGATCAGGAGAATCAACTAAAAACTAAGGATACATTACTTAATGAAAAAAGTGCAGAATTCCAACAACAACTTAAGGCAAAGGATGACATATTGCTTGCAAAGGAGGAGAAATTTGAAGCCCAAAAGACTTTACTCGACGCCAAGGAAGAACAAATTATGAGCTTAAGTGCACAAGTAACTAAGTACACGGTGATTATTGAAGATAAAGATTTGGAACTGAAAAAATGCAAGCAGCAAGAGGAGATCTTCCCGTTCTCTGTCGATGGAATCCGACGGTTGCAAATTGCAGGTCAAGCATCGTTTGAAGTGCCTTATGTTTCTCCATTATCCGGTTGGACAGTGATTCAAAGACGCATTGATGGAGAAGTTAGTTTTAATCGGGATTGGATTGACTACAAGAATGGATTCGGTGACATGCAAGGAAACTTTTTTATTGGACTTGAGAAACTGCATCTGTTAACTCTATCGCAGCCCCATGAGTTGTATATCCAATTGAGAGATGTTACTGGAAACACTAAATATGCTCGCTATGATAATTTAATCGTAGCTGGTGAGAAGGACAACTATATGCTTCAATCGATTGGAAAATATACAGGAACAGCTGGCGATTCACTTACAGATCATGTTGGCCATATGTTTACAACCAAAGACAAGGATAATGACGTATGTACTGACAGTAATTGTGCTGCCGAGGAAGCTGGTGGATGGTGGTATGAAGACTGTGCTTACAGGTAAATTAATATAGGTTTTTGAAATATACAGATAATTAATTAATTTTCCATTTGCAGTCGTTTGAATGGAAAGTATGACAAAGATGGTATTTCTTCAAACCATAATGGCATTGCGTGGGGATCTTGGAGCGAATGGAACTATACAATATCCCTAACATTCGCCCAAATGATGATTAGGCCGTCACAGAAAGTGAATTGAGTTTTAATAATTTGAGTACCAGGAAAAATCCAATAACACAGATTTCTATACACTCAAATCATTGAGCAGTTTGTTGAATTTTCTAATACCATTTTTTAAATTTAAGTAACTTCTACCTGAAAATTATTGGGTTTCCATAATCTTAATAGTCAATTAAAGACACGAAATTAGTTACTATCCGATAATATTTTTTCCAGTCCTGTTTAAAAAAGTTTATATATAAAAAAAACATTGAATGTTTCTGCTCTTATCATTCATAATAAATACATAAGTATATGAATATTAGTGTACTTAAAGATTTATATTTATTTCAAATTCTTTTTGGCTATTTTTCCGAATAAAATCATTAATTGTTATTTTAAATTACCAAAAGAAGTGTGTGCATAAATCGTTTTTAAGTCTATGAACATTAAAGCTCCAAATTTACTTGACTGATTCTGCTGAATTTTAGTTTACATAAATTAGCAGTTTATCAGTTCTATTTTTTCAGAAACAGTCTCATGTTGTTTTCTAATTGAACTAAAATAAATATATTTACATATGTATGTAGGTTTGATGATCTTTAATGGCATAAATCGAATAAAAAGTTTCTTGCAGATTTCAAATCGCCTTTAAAAATTAAACTTATTCAATGTATCATAAAGCAAACACTAGAATTAATAGGAAACTCAAATTGTTGTACATACATATACATATACGAATATACCCATTTTAAAGTAGAACTGTGTGATTTCTTTTTATGCCTCGCACACTTGGGATTTTTGTTCTAGAGAAATAAATTGAATTTAATCGTAACGCAATCATCAGAAAAGCTGTTATGCATATGAAATAAGAAATGCATATTTCACTCCAAATTTAAATGCAATTTTATGTTATATTAAATCAACACTACATCATAATAAATTTAAGACATGAAACATACAGTGACACCATGTAATTGAATTTGAAACCATTGCAAGGCGAAAATATCTTCTTAATTAAGAAATGTTAATTTAATTTGGGCAGTTATGGTCAGTTGGGCAAATTGTCATGGTCAGACATTTTCAATGAAACAAAATCTCCTTGAATATATGTAAGTCTGCATTAAGTATACTGTCTGTGTATGCATTCTTAGTGTATTTTATTTTTCACTTCTATCTAGAATAATTGACATATAACTAAAGAGATTTAAACAGTTTTGACTCTTTGTTTCTATGCTAAAATTAAGTTATTGGCAGAATACTAAACCAAAGGGATTCAAATTCAAAAACTAAATAAGGAGCCCCGACGGTATCGTGAGTCCACCCCATGTAAAAAGCTCTGTTCAGACTATAATAATCTAAAGGAATTGGAATTGTTTGCTTTTATTTTACTTAAGGCAGTTGAAGAGCAAAATTGAAAATGAAAACCAGTGTGACATTTCTTCTATTTTACATACTTCTTCAGAAAGTATCAGTCGATTCTTTGGATATTCAAGCTCAAAATGCAGTGAGTACAAACGATGTGATTTTAATATATAACTTTCAATTATTTAATCTATTTTGCAGAGTGATCTCGTCTGGAGCAAAGATCAGTGCGATAGTTATTGTTTAAGAATCGTAAGACCCATGATTAATCATTTCACCATAATAAAAGAACAAACTGATGCTCATGATGAAATGAAGGAAAAAATCAATGACTTGGAAAAGCAGGTGGAAAATTTTAAAACGAAACTCAATGAGCGGGAAATCCAAGTAAAAGACAAGGATGACGCTATCAAGGCAAGCGATGAACAAATTAAGAATCTAATTGTCGAAATAAATAAACATTCGTTGGCTATAAAAGAGGAGATTCAACAGTTAAAACAGTACAAGGAGCAGCAGCAGAATCGCACCGTCTCGGGCCTTTATTACGATGGCATTCAGCAGAAGAAAATTCAAAATTTACCCCCTTTCGAAGTGTCTTTCGTTTCGCCTTCTTCGGACTGGATTGTGATACAAAGACGTATCGATGGAAATGTGAGTTTTGATCGCGATTGGGATGACTATAAGAATGGTTTTGGTGACGTAAGAGGAGACTTCTTTATTGGGCTCGATAAGCTGCATTTGCTCACTCAGTCTCGACCTCATGAATTATATATCCAACTACAAGATGTCAATGGAACAAACAAATATGCTCGCTATGACAATTTTCATGTGGCTAGCGCTAAGGAAAACTATAAACTAATATCAATAGGAAAATATACGGGAAATTCTGGCGATTCATTGGATAAGCATGTTGGCTATATGTTTTCAACTCGGGATCGCGATCATAAAGTACACACATATAATTGCGCTGATGGTGGTCGAGGCGGTTGGTGGTTTCTGGATCGATGCGGCTTTAGGTAAATCCCAGAAAATAATATTTATCTAATATGAAGATAATTTCTTTTTTCCATTTGCAGCGATTTAAATGGTATATATCATAAAGATGGTTTCGATTCTGGTCATTATGGAATTTACTGGGGTAGCTTTGCAAACTGGAACTATGAAATATCATTGACAGTTTCTCAAATGATGATACGGCCAACACTTTAATTAAAATAATAAATTAAAATATTTGAATCAAAAAACTGTTTTGTAAAAACTAACTACACATATGTATATCTATTTAATTATATTGATATACTCATTCACGTTCAAGTTTTTAAATACGAAAATTTTTGAATAAATGTTTAGCCCTGAAAGCTTTGAATTTTTACCTAATTAGAAATACGGAAATTAAGGGAAATGTGAAAAATTGACTTCAATTACATATAAAATTGATTCTACAGTGGTGCAAAAAGCTCGATATTTGTTGTTCTTTATTTTATTCCATTTTCAAATTTAGTCATAACTGTTAAAAAGCAACAAAATCTGTAATTTAATACTACCAAGTTATTCGGACAATATTTCATAACTCAGTCATTATAATATTTGACCGATATTAATCGGGATGATAAAAAGGAGCTGCACTTGTTAAGTATTTTTATCGCCCCCTATTTATCATACCGATAATTATCGGTATTAAGCCCTGTCTGTAGTGATTGTAGTCGACACATCTGTCATTTTTGAAATTAAAACGATTAATAATTGCTCTTAAAAAGCGTTTTAATTTCATTATTGATTAAAGGTAAATGGATGTAAATATGTTGATTGGTCTATGGTTTCTATATTTTTTTTCGAAAAAGAAGAGCAGAAAGAATTATAATGAAATGATTAGATGAAAAATTAGACTAATCGGTGAATAAGTTTCCAGAGAAATTTCATTGATTAGCAATGTAGCTATGAATTTGTTTATATACATATGTGAAGGCACCATAGATAAGGAAAAAACTATTTATAACAACAATACGTTATACGTTTACGTTTTGTAATCGTGCCTATATATTCCGTTTCAAGTTAGGTGTAAATTTCCCTATTTACAGCAGGGCATAGCTGACAGTAGGAACACGGTGTGAAAACAAGAGGGTGGGAATACTCTGAGAAGGGTATAACACGATGAAATTGAACAAAGTTTTGTTCAAATTCAACAAATGTTTCATTCGACGAAAAAGTTGATTTTTTTCTTGTATTTCTAGTGGGTAATAGGAAAATTTATTAGTGACATAAGACGGATTCAAGCCGAAATACCCCAAAATAATAGAAAATCAGTAAAATGTATGGGACACTATTTATACCACTTTGCTGCCCTAGTCATACCATTACCCCGATACGTATGTATGTATATACAAATTTAATGTAAGTATATACAATTTTATATTTAATTCACAAATTTCTGAGAAAAATTGATAACACTTGCTCAAGGTTAGGCTGAGCGTGAAGTGGCCCTTCACCCACATGAGTAATATTTCTGACAAATACATGGCTTTATTAGATGATTGAAATGGGCTATAAAAGCCTTTCGAATTGAATTAGTTAATCTTAATTCAATTTGAATAGTCAATAGAAAAACTAAAAGATGAAAATTTTGTTTACCTCCGTTATACTCTATATACTTTTTCAATGTTCAACTGCCACTTTGAGTGCAAGTGGTCTTCAAAGTGAGGTGAGTATGAGCGATTCGAATTATTATAGAGGACCACATCAAATACTCATTCTAGGAGAGTTATCAGTGGGAAATAAATTGCTTCCGGATTGTTAAGCCCATGATAAATTATCTTACAAAAGTGGAGGACAATGAAGAACTGAGAAAAAAGATCATTAATTTGGAGAAAAGGGTGGAACGATATGAAGTGCAGTTTCAAGATCAGGAGAATCAACTAAATGTTAAGGATAAATTACTGAATGAAAATACTGCAGAATTCCAACACTAACTTAAGGCAAAGGATGAAATATTGCTTGCAAAGGATGAGAAATTTGAAAATTAAATTATTATAGGTTTTTGAAATATACAGATAATTAATTAATTTTCCATTTGCAGTCGTTTGAATGGAAAGTATGACAAAGATGGTATTTCTTCAAACCATAATGGCATTGCGTGGGGATCTTGGAGCGAATGGAACTATACAATATCCCTAACATTCGCCCAAATGATGATTAGGCCGTCACAGAAAGTGAATTGAGTTTTAATAATTTGAGTACCAGGAAAAATCCAATAACACAGATTTCTATACACTCAAATCATTGAGCAGTTTGTTGAATTTTCTAATACCATTTTTTAAATTTAAGTAACTTCTACCTGAAAATTATTGGGTTTCCATAATCTTAATAGTCAATTAAAGACACGAAATTAGTTACTATCCGATAATATTTTTTCCAGTCCTGTTTAAAAAAGTTTATATATAAAAAAAACATTGAATGTTTCTGCTCTTATCATTCATAATAAATACATAAGTATATGAATATTAGTGTACTTAAAGATTTATATTTATTTCAAATTCTTTTTGGCTATTTTTCCGAATAAAATCATTAATTGTTATTTTAAATTACCAAAAGAAGTGTGTGCATAAATCGTTTTTAAGTCTATGAACATTAAAGCTCCAAATTTACTTGACTGATTCTGCTGAATTTTAGTTTACATAAATTAGCAGTTTATCAGTTCTATTTTTTCAGAAACAGTCTCATGTTGTTTTCTAATTGAACTAAAATAAATATATTTACATATGTATGTAGGTTTGATGATCTTTAATGGCATAAATCGAATAAAAAGTTTCTTGCAGATTTCAAATCGCCTTTAAAAATTAAACTTATTCAATGTATCATAAAGCAAACACTAGAATTAATAGGAAACTCAAATTGTTGTACATACATATACATATACGAATATACCCATTTTAAAGTAGAACTGTGTGATTTCTTTTTATGCCTCGCACACTTGGGATTTTTGTTCTAGAGAAATAAATTGAATTTAATCGTAACGCAATCATCAGAAAAGCTGTTATGCATATGAAATAAGAAATGCATATTTCACTCCAAATTTAAATGCAATTTTATGTTATATTAAATCAACACTACATCATAATAAATTTAAGACATGAAACATACAGTGACACCATGTAATTGAATTTGAAACCATTGCAAGGCGAAAATATCTTCTTAATTAAGAAATGTTAATTTAATTTGGGCAGTTAATTTAATATTGGAGAGCTTATCTGATAAATTGTCATGGTCAGACATTTTCAATGAAACAAAATCTCCTTGAATATATGTAAGTCTGCATTAAGTATACTGTCTATGTATGCATTCTTAGTATATTTTATTTTTCACTTCTATCTAGAATAATTGACATATAACTAAAGAGATTTAAACAGTTTTGACTCTTTGTTTCTATGCTAAAATTAAGTTATTGGCAGAATACTAAACCAAAGGGATTCAAATTCAAAAACTAAATTTATTTAGCAAAATGAGTCACTTCATTTGAATGCTTTGTTAAACGAGTATCGGACTATTATTATTCTTATCAGAAATGACTACTCATTCAGCATTGAACAAATAAATAACCGAATTTCTATTTATTTTATTTTAGTTCTGTCTCGAATTTCGATTCGAATACATTCCTTTAGCTCTCTCCTACATATAATATTTTATATATAACTAACTTAGGGCTATTATTTTCAAATAAGCGACCGTCGTTATTATTCTTTTTTAAATTTCTATAACATAACATTGTATTCCAATCGCTTTGATGTTCTAAAGTCATTATCAAAACTACGAAAAAATATTTCTGACAGGGCAGTTCAGTAAAAGGAGGAGCCCCGACGGTATCGTGAGTCCACCCCATGTAAAAAGCTCTGCTCAGACTATAATAATCTAAAGAAATTGGAATATATTGCGTTTATTTTACTTAGGGCAGTCGAAGAGCAAAGTTGAAAATGAAAACCAGTGTGACATTTCTTCTATTTTACATACTTCTTCAGAAAGTAACAGTCGATTCTTTGGATATTCAAGCTCAAAATGTAGTGAGTACAAACGATGTGATTTTAATATATAATTAACTTTAAATTATTTAATCTATTTTGCAGAATGATCTCGTATGGAGCAAAGATCAGTGCGATAGTTATTGTTTAAGAATCGTGAGACCCATGATTAATCATTTCACCATAATAAAAGAACAAACTGATGCTCATGATAAAATGAAGGAAAAAATCAATGACTTGGAAAAGCAGGTGGAAAATTTTAAAACGAAACTCAATGAGCGGGAAATCCAAGTAAAAGACAAGGATGACGTTATCAAGGCAAGGGATGAACAAATTAAGAATCTAATTGTCCAAATAAATAAACATTCGATAGCTATAAAAGAGGAGATTCAACAGTTAAAACATTACAAGGAGCAGCAGCAGAATCGCACCGTCTCGGGCCTCTATTACGATGGCATTCAGCAGAAGAAAATTCAAAATTTACCCCCTTTCGAAGTGTCTTTCGTTTCGCCTTCTTCGGACTGGATTGTGATACAAAGACGTATCGATGGAAATGTGAGTTTTGATCGCGATTGGGATGACTATAAGAATGGTTTTGGTGACGTAAGAGGAGACTTCTTTATTGGGCTCGATAAGCTGCATTTGCTCACTCAGTCTCGACCTCATGAATTATATATCCAACTACAAGATGTCAATGGAATCAACAAATATGCTCGCTATGACAATTTCCATGTGGCTAGCGATAAGGAAAACTATAAACTAATATCAATAGGAAAATATACGGGAAATGCTGGCGATTCATTGGATAAGCATGTTGGCTATATGTTTTCAACTCGGGATCGCGATCATAAAGTATACACCCGTAATTGCGCTGATGGTGGTCGAGGCGGTTGGTGGTATAATAGAAATGGATGCGGCTATAGGTAAATCCCTGAAAATAATATTTATCTAATATGAAGATAATTTCTTTTTTCCATTTGCAGCGATTTAAATGGTATATATCATAAAGATGGTTTCGATTCTGGTCATTATGGAATTTACTGGGGTAGCTTTGCAAACTGGAACTATACAATATCATTGACAGTTTCTCAAATGATGATGCGGCCAACACTTTAATTAAAATAATATATTAAAATATTTGAATCAAAAAACTGTTTTGTAAAAACTAACTAAATATATGTATATCTATTTAATTTATATTGATATACTCATTCAGGTTCAAGTTTTTAAATACGAAAATTTTTGAATAAATGTTTAGTCCTGTAAGCTTCGAATTTTTATATAATTATAAATATAGAATTTATGGGAAATGTGAAAAATTTACTTTAATTACATATAAAATTGATTCTACAGTGGTACAAAAAAACTCGAAAACTGTTCTTTATTTTATTCCATTTTCAAATTTAGTCATAACTGTTAAAAAGCAACAAAATCTGTAATTTAATACTACCAAGTTATTCAAACAATATTTCATAACTCAGTCATTATAATATTTGACCGATATTAATCGGGATGATGAAAATGGGGTGCACTTGTTAAGTATTTTTATCGCCCCCTATTTATCAAACCGGTAATTATCGGTATTAAGCCCTGTCTGTAGTGATTGTAGTCGACACATCTGTCATTTTTGAAATTAAAACGATTAATAATTGCTCTTAAAAAGCGTTTTAATTTCATTATTGATTAAAGGTAAATGGATGTAAATATGTTGTTTCGTCTATGGTTTCTATATTTTTTTTGGCAAAAGAAGACCAGAAAGAATTAGAACGAAACGATAAGATGAAAAATTAGAATAATCGGTGAATAAGTTTCCAGAGAAATTTCATTGATTATGAATTTGTATTCGTAAAGGCACCAGAGATAACGAAAAAAACTATTTATAACAACAATACGTTAATTTTGTAATCGTGCCTATATATTCCGTTTAAAGTTAGGTGTAAATTTCCCTATTTACAGCAGGGCATAGCTGACAGTAGGAACACGGTGTGAAAACAAAAGGGTGGGAGAACTTTGAGAAGGGTATAACACGATGAAATTGAACTAAGTTTTATCCAAATTCAACAAATGTCTCATTCGACGAAAAAATTTATTAGTGGCATAAGACGGATTCAAGCCGAAATACCCGAAAATAATAGCAAATCAGTGAAAATGTATGGGACACTATTTATACCACTTAAATAGTGCCATAGTGTCATACCATTACACCGATACGTATGTATTGAGGCTCTTTGTAATTTAATGTAAGTATATACAATTTTATATTAAATTCACAAATTTCTGAGAAAAACTGATAACACTTGCTCAAGGTTAGGCCGAGCGTGAAGTCGCCCTTCACCCACATGAGTAACATTTCTGACAAATAAATGTCTTTATTAGATGATTGAAATGAGCTATAAAAGCCTTTCGAATTGAATTAGTTAATTTTAATTCAATTTAAATAGTCAATAGAAAAACAAAAAGATGAAAATTCTTTTTACCTCCGTTATACTCTATATACTTTTTCAATGGTCAACTGCCACTTTGATTGCAATCGGGCTTCAAAATGAGGTGAGTATGAGCGATTCGAATTATTATAGAGGACCACATCAAATACTCATTCTAGGAGAGTTATCAATGGGAAATGAATTGCTTCCGGATTGTTAAGCCCATGATAAATTATCTTACAAAAGTGGAGGACAATGAAGAACTGAGAAAAAAGATCATTAATCTGGAGAAAAGGGTGGAACGATATGAAGTGCAGTTTAAAGATCAGGAGAATCAACTAAAAACTAAGGATACATTACTTAATGAAAAAAGTGCAGAATTCCAACAACAACTTAAGGCAAAGGATGACATATTGCTTGCAAAGGAGGAGAAATTTGAAGCCCAAAAGACTTTACTCGACGCCAAGGAAGAACAAATTATGAGCTTAAGTGCACAAGTAACTAAGTACACGGTGATTATTGAAGATAAAGATTTGGAACTGAAAAAATGCAAGCAGCAAGAGGAGATCTTCCCGTTCTCTGTCGATGGAATCCGACGGTTGCAAATTGCAGGTCAAGCATCGTTTGAAGTGCCTTATGTTTCTCCATTATCCGGTTGGACAGTGATTCAAAGACGCATTGATGGAGAAGTTAGTTTTAATCGGGATTGGATTGACTACAAGAATGGATTCGGTGACATGCAAGGAAACTTTTTTATTGGACTTGAGAAACTGCATCTGTTAACTCTATCGCAGCCCCATGAGTTGTATATCCAATTGAGAGATGTTACTGGAAACACTAAATATGCTCGCTATGATAATTTAATCGTAGCTGGTGAGAAGGACAACTATATGCTTCAATCGATTGGAAAATATACAGGAACAGCTGGCGATTCACTTACAGATCATGTTGGCCATATGTTTACAACCAAAGACAAGGATAATGACGTATGTACTGACAGTAATTGTGCTGCCGAGGAAGCTGGTGGATGGTGGTATGAAGACTGTGCTTACAGGTAAATTAATATAGGTTTTTGAAATATACAGATAATTAATTAATTTTCCATTTGCAGTCGTTTGAATGGAAAGTATGACAAAGATGGTATTTCTTCAAACCATAATGGCATTGCGTGGGGATCTTGGAGCGAATGGAACTATACAATATCCCTAACATTCGCCCAAATGATGATTAGGCCGTCACAGAAAGTGAATTGAGTTTTAATAATTTGAGTACCAGGAAAAATCCAATAACACAGATTTCTATACACTCAAATCATTGAGCAGTTTGTTGAATTTTCTAATACCATTTTTTAAATTTAAGTAACTTCTACCTGAAAATTATTGGGTTTCCATAATCTAAATAGTCAATTAAAGACACGAAATTAGTTACTATCCGATAATATTTTTTCCAGTCCTGTTTAAAAAAGTTTATATATAAACCAGAGGGCCGGGGCTAACTTCGACCGCGTCAAAGTTTCTATACCCTTGCAACTTTTATGGTAACTCTTTCCTTACCTATAGCCATCAAAATGGAAAAACGCTCAAGCTAAAAAGGTTAATGTTTGCGAAAGAACGGCCTACAATCTTAGCATAGGAAAAAACTAAGATATTGATCAAAGTCACTGTTTTCCACCGATCGTTCCTATGGGAGCTATATGATATAGTTACCCGACCCTTATCAAATTTTGCACAGTCATTAACAGATATATTGAACTATCAAATGTTTAATTTGAACGCAATCGCGTCAAAAGTAACGAAGTTATTGACAAAATTCACTGTTTTAGAAAGATCGTTCCTATGGGAGCTATATGATATAGTCACCCGATCTCGATCAAATTTGGCACAGTCGTTTATATGTGTATAAACATTACTAAACATAAACTATAAATTATAGCTCAGAAAAGAACGAAGTTATTAAGAAAAGTCACTGTTCGTGACTTTGCCATTTGTATGGGAGCTAAATGATATAGTGATCCGATCCGGCTGAATCCGAGATATACAACGCCTGCAGTATATACAAGCCTACATGCAAAATTTCAGCTCTGTAGCTCCAACGGTCTAGGAGGAATTTGCGTTGATCCAGACGGACGGACAGACGGACAGACGGACGGACGGACGGACGGACGGACATGGCTATTTGAACTCGTCTCGTCGTGCTGATCAAGAATATATATACTTTATATTGTCAGAAATGCTTCCTTCTATGCGTTGCACACTTCTGACCAAAATTAATATACCCTTTTTGCAAGGGTATAAAAAAACATTGAATGTATCCGCTCTTATTATTCATAATAAATACATAAGTATATAAATATTAGTATACTTAAAGTCAGAGATTTATATTTATTTCAAATTCTTTTTGGCTATTTTTCCGAATAAAAGCATTATTTGTTATTTTAAATTACCAAAAGAAGTTTTATTTAGAGGCCATATCTTTAGATACCTTTCTTTTGTATGTAAAAGCAAGACTTTTTGGAAAGGACTTTTTTCCAGTTTTTATTTGTGCCC
Organism: Drosophila willistoni; assembly: GCF_018902025.1. NCBI lineage: Eukaryota > Metazoa > Arthropoda > Insecta > Diptera > Drosophilidae > Drosophila > Drosophila willistoni. The sequence continues at coordinate 10,506,212 of NW_025814050.1, forward strand.
CATATATGTAGTTACAGTAAAGCATGGTTATATTAAACTTTGTTACAATTAAATGCAAGTTTGTTTAATGGAAATAATTTGATGATTCAGTTTTTTAAGCTACTTTCACTATTAAAATTTATTTATAATAATTTTACTGATAATTAATGTTTCATATTTATATGGCTTTCAAATTTATAAAGTTAATTTTCTAAAAAATATTGAATAATTTAAATATATAAGTTCTTGGTATAGGAGAAAAATTAAATATTGGACAAATGCAGCAGCAAATCAGCATTCATGGACAAAGTTGATATGGAATTAATGAAAATTTTCATTTTTAAATATACAAAAAGCAATTCAGCGATTCTAAAAAGTGCAGTACTGAAAGCAAAGCACTTAAAAACTAAGTACAAAAATAATCATAGAACTGATATTATGAAGTTTCTGCGACACAAAGTTTGTTCATTATGATAACGTGCGGCTTCATCAAAGGGAAGTTCCACTCTACTTTCTACTGTAGTATATAGTAAAAACAGTAGTAAAAAAATAAATTGGAACTTATTTTTTCTAGTTTTTTTTTTTATGAATTTGGTCGCTTACTACCCCAAGTAATCATTACAATTTTATGGCTTTTTAATATGATTTCATCCCTTTATCAAAAGTACAACCAAAAATAAAACTACCCTCTTCACACTAATGAGCCGAAAGTATTGAATTGTTGGTCTAGTAAAGTAGTACCAATTAAATTTCGACTGACCCATTGGTGTTTGTTGTTTTTTTGGTTCTTGCACAGGTGAGCTAGTTGTTCCTTTCAGTTCGTTTCGTTTCACTCAAATGGTGCAGCAAATGCACTCAAGGTTTCACTCATGCATCATGGATTTCGATTCCAAGTCGTTCCACGACTGGCATGTCTTTTGCGCCCCGGCGTATGCAATACGGCAATGCCAGTCGCTCATAGCAAGCAGCGACAACAGTTGCATTTATTCCAGCAGTCCATAAGTCGGATTCAAGGGAAACAGAAGAAGCAGACGCAAATTGTTAAAAAAGAGCGGACTTTTCGTTCCGTTTCTTTGCATCGCTCGTTCGCACACACACACACACACCCACACCCATCCATCTAGCCATTCAACAACACTCACATTCATACTCATATTCGTTCTCGCTTAGTTTTTCGTATCGTCATCGTCGAGGTTGTTGTCGTCATTGTCGTCATCCGTCGGTCTGTCGGTTAGTTTGCTTTTCTGTTTATTGTGTTTGGCCTTTGTTTATTAGTGCGTGTCTTTAGTTGCCTCTCGTCTTTAGTTGTGTCCGCTTTGAGCCGTTTTTTCGTTGAGAAACAGGCAAGAAGCAACGACGACATAATTAAATTAAAATTTACTCAAACACATACACACACTAACACACCCACACACATATACCACGAAGAACCATCGATATAGACGACAAGTCAAACTAATCACATTACCAGACCCATTCAACCCAGAGGCAAACCGAAGACCCAGAAGACATTCATAGTTTGTGCCGCATTGCATACATTTTGGCGGGCGCGCGCGCTTCTCGATAAATTGAAAAAGACAAAAAAAGGAAAATAAACGAAACAACGCAAAAAATATAAAAATAAAAAACCTTCTTCGGTTAATTGATAGACGGTTTGTCCATTTTGCTCTTAGCGAAAGGAGGACGAACAAATTTCATAAATTTTCTGTCTGGTAAGTTATAGTTAAATTGAACAACACAAACAAAGTTATCCTTATTGTATCTGGCGCGATGAAATGTTATTAAAGTAGTAATTAGTTTTTTTTTTTTTTTGTGAAACTACAAAAAGTTTATTAGATATATTCATTATCTCACTAAAAAAAGTTTGGTAATGAAATAATACATCACTAAAAGTTCTTTTAAATTTGATCAAATACTTAGGAAAGAAATCAATTTGTTCTTTTATATGTATATAATAATGTTTGGGTTAATATCTTTATTTATTAAAAAATAATAGAAAGTGTTAAACATGAGTTTTACTGTATTTAATATTTATTTTATATTATGAGAAATTTCTTACTTAGCCTTATTCAAGAAGATTACTATGTTTCTACTAAGATATATCTCCTTAATGTAGACTTTTTTGTGGCAGCTATATATAGATTATAGTGGATGTATTCGAAGAATTGCTGAACTTGATCTCAATTAGGTAATAAAAAGCTTAAATACCAAATCACATTTCAATGATTTCGAATTGAGGGCGCATGGTTAATATGACAGACAGACTGAAGGACAGACGGACATGGCTATATCGACTCGTTTTCTCATGCTGATCAAGAGTATATACAGTTCGTAAGTTTGGAAACATTTCCATCACTGCGTTACAAACATATGACTTATTTTATGATACCGTAATTAATTATAAAGTTTATCTTAATATATATTTTACTATGAGTTTTTTAAAAGTAATTTCCAATGATTGTTACTATATGTAACAATAGTTATCAATAACAGAAATTATCAACTAATATTTTTTGAAGCTGATAAGTTTTAAGTTGAAGTTAATCAAAACAGGGCTTAAGCCGGCTTGAGGTCAATAAATCTTACTAATTTATAAGATTTTTAATCATAGGCAGCATAGCGAAGTCTGCTGATGATAGAACTTGGTGGTTTTTGAAACTAATTTTTAAGATTTTTTTTAATATTTGTTATCAGTACAAGCTAGATAAATGTATATAAATATACATTAAGCATAAATAACAGGAATTAAAAATTCCTTACTCACTCACTTGAATCACTCGATTCGCTGACTCACTAATTATTTGTTCCATTGACTCACTGACTTATTTTTTTTTGTCTGAACTGAATTTATTGTTTTTTTTTTAGGAAAAAGCAGCCAGTAACTTCAGAATTTGTATTTATCTAGATTTTATTTAAAAAAAGAAATTTATCCAAATAATTGTGTTTGCAGTGTTCACTTAGTGAAGAAGTGAGGAATATTCTTAGTTATTCTAAATTCTAAATTGTTTTAAAAATTTGTTTTAAAACCTTCAGCACATTTTTTTGGGTACAAATGTATAGGCTAAAAGACGACTTTGAAACTGTGTTCAAAATTGAATTCCACACGGATATATCATCAGTTCATATGATCCATTAAATTTGTGGTTGGAAGAGTGCAATACTGTAAAATGAAACACCATTTGAAAACTGCTAAGTGAGACCAACGAAATGGGTTAATACCCTGTAGTCATAGCTGAAAAAAAGTCTATCTAATGGAAACAAACTTAATATAAGATCATAAAGATCATCTGTTAATAATAATCCTGTTAAGGGTAATAAGATGTACTCCTACACATAACTCAAGTGTTATCGATAGACTCCCTTTTTGTTGTACGGTATCAACAAGTCGGCAAACTGTTTTAATGCCCTGGCATTTTTATTTAACTATTAAAATTGGCATTTTTATTTACAATTTGTAAGCACCGGTTAAGTAAGTAGATTTCAGTGTTAAGAACTTCACTGCGGTTTTTGTCTTTCCCGGGTCGTTCGCATTTTCCTTTATGCGAGAGCGCATTTAATGGCACTTTTCAATTTTCAATATCCCATTGTAATTCGTTGATATTGAAAATATTAACATGAAACATGAAGCAGCGTGGCGACTGGCCTTTTGTCCACTTAATACAGTATTTTTAAGCCCTTCACCCACAAACAACGCCCAGACCCATTGAATGAATGGTTGGATCAAGCAGCAATAATGAAATTGTCATTTACTCGGGCTGAAATTTATTCTGGCCTGGAATCGAGTTCAATATCCGCATCTGCGGTTAATGTCCAAGCATTTTGACCACAAGTGCAATTTACTGTCATTTACCGCCCATCCATTTGCGGCCACGCCCATTCAAGCAATTATGATTTTTTTATTTTTTATGTTTTTTTTCTGTTTAATTAAAAATGATTTTGTAATGTGTTTTTGTCGCCCTCTCCAAGTCTAGTAAATTTTTTTTTCTTTTTTTTTATATATTTGCATTGGAAATTGATTGAACATTTGCGTGAGTGTCTGTATGTATGTATGTGTGTGTGCTCTTGGCCAAGTGATGATTGAATTTGCATTCACAATTCGCATTTGTCGCGCTTCAATTATTACGCAAAATATTTGCAAAGCTTTCCCTACGTGCCATTTGACAGATTTTACGCAACGACATGGCCAGGTCCTTCGGGTGGAAGATGGGTATTACCTGGCTTGCTTGCCAATTTTATATATTTTTTTGTCCATGTGCATCCATATCCATTGTCCTTGTTTAAATGGGCCAAATGGAATTAAACGTCTATATTTCATTTAATTTTTAATTAAATGCGCGTGATTTTTTATTAAATTGTTTGAATTTCATTTTTATTGCTGCAATGCATAATAATTGATGGCATTTTAGATGAGATTGGGGGATTTGGTAAGGCTAACAGTATCATACATTTTGTATGTACATAAATATTCATTCGAATTTAACAAGTGAAATTTAAATATTGTCAACTGTTTTCTGCCTAATGCGATCAGACAGGATAAGTGTAGTTTATTTAAATATCTATGTATATTAAAATAAGTAAACGAATCTGCATTGATATTCTCTATATTATATGTATAACTATTTATTTAGTTAGAGTGTATAACGAATAAGCAAGAAAAATATGCAAGGATTATTTTCTAAGCGTATGAGTTAATAATATATTTTATATAATTCTATAGGATAGAGTATTTAATAGTGTTATTGGAAATTAGAATGTGGGGTAATGTGGGTTATATGTATTACTTACAGTTTATCGTTACCGAAAATTTAAAATGTTTCAATATGTCGGCATCAGGTTAATTTCATTTAAATTTTGTTCCGGTATATGTTCGAAAAACAAAAGTTTACTTGAAATAATTGTTTTACTTTTGAAATTTGTATTGACTATTAAAATGATGATTGATTAGTATTTACATATATAGTTTTACGATCTTTAGAATTGCGTTGGTTTTATCCATTTTAGACTGGGCTGCAAAAATATTCGATTGTAAGGTGCAAAGTGACTTTTTTATAGTAATTGGCATACAAGGAATCCAAATTTTGTAGTCAAAAAATTATATCTATTTTAGTTTTACAGATTCGACTGTTCTGAAATCCAATTTAAAGGTTCATTCAATGTAATTTCTATTTTGTAAATTGTGTGATTTACTCTTTTTAATCATAGATTATATTGATATAATTTTGCTTCATGTTCAATAAATAACAGTTACGTTTAAATTTAAATTATGTTGTCAAACATTTATTATATAAAATTTGGTCCTAAGATATCAAGATATTGTTAAAGAAATACATAGACCCCAATTCAAAAGTGAGGGAAAATTGTATTTTAACTTAAAAGTCAACCAACCAAACTAACTATGTAAAACTAACTAACTTTATATACTTTCGATCAAATAAAATACAAAATTTTTAAAAACTTATAAAGATTGCTGTTCAAAAAGTCAAACAGTGATCCAAAATGGGTTGAACAACTAAGTTCTATCAACAGCACACTTTTGCTAAAGACTTTGTCTTAACCTGTGACTAGTGTTAAAACTTGTTAAGAATTACAATTAAATGAAGCGCAAAATAAGAATATAAACCTAATCAAACCGGGTTATACCTTTTGTGCATAGTTTTAATTTCTTGGGATTATTCAAACTCAAGTCTTCATTTATCATCAAATATCAACTTTTTTCTTGAGTTTAATCCTTGATTTTTCAACTTGCTTTAATGGTTCGTTATCTGTATTCACTTTCAGCTTCAGCCACTACTTTTCTGATATTCTGTTATCACATTTATATGATATTTTGTCTTTGTCCTCCGCTTTTATGCCAACATAATTTAATATCATTGATTTCTGCATATCACAAATTATTTCAAATGTTTTTTTTAATATTGGTACTATACGTTTATAGTTTAAGCTTATAGATATTTATCTTAAGCTTACGATAGGAATATCATAGAAATACAACTTTAATTTCAATTCAACCATTTAATCAGCTTAGTTAAACCATTTGCTATTCAAACTTGTATCTTATGCTACTAATTAAAGCCAAGTGAATGGGTATGAAGCAGTCACAAAAACCAATACAGATACACGCACACTCACTCAGAAACAGATACATAAACACTCTCTATCTCTCTCTCCCTCTCCCTCTCTCTGTTTGCCTCATCCGCTAACATTTATTCCCCTTCCATTGATTGAAACTAATGCACGCCAATTTTCAATACAGAAAATCGAACTTTGAAGTGGACGCCTCCACTAAGGGACAAGAATGGTGCACATGGGGTCGGGGGCGTGGGGTTAACAGGGGCGTGACAAGGGGAGAATAAAGGCGAAAGCCAAGGGTTCAACTTTGGTGCTACTGCAGCCGGCACATAGCATGGCGTGCATTTCTATTTGGCTTGGCCAAAAAACACTTGAAACTATTATTGATGAGCGTTGTGAGAGAGAAGAAGTGGAAAACGATGGAGACGCGAAGGAGGTGGAAGCAGAAGTAAGCAGCGTCCAATGTGGATGTTGAGGGCGTCGCTGACACCATCCGCATGGCAAACGAGGGAAGGCCATTGAGTTCTCAACGAACGCGTTTTGTGCGTGTGAAAGCACACAGAACACAAAAAAAAGGACGAAAAATATATATATTTGAAAAAAAACTCATAGCATACTTAGCGGAGCTTCTGCTGGGCCATGGGAAAGGGGCGCATGTCCAGCACTTTACCACTTTTTTATGCTTGGCGATAAATTAAAATTTTTATTAACATACTTTCTCAACGAGCAGCTCCAACGGAGAAGCAAACCCACTCGCCCACAGCAAACGTCAACTTGTCCAGCACTCGACAACGATTCAGCAGGAATAAATGGCAGGGAGGTTTTGGAAGTGCAGAGTAGGGCCCAAAGCCTTTTATGACTTTCGCCAACGCACGCTAAAATTGCACCTCCCTTTTCTTGCCATCCCAAACTCAACCAACTGAAGCCTCTACAATTATAATTTGTTGATGCTAAGGAAATATGTATATATAGAAAAAATTGCACATTTTCTCCATTGCACTGACAGAGCACTGACGATAAGCAGGAGAAACGAGATTTCAACCTAGCACTGCATTTTCCAGAAGAAGGTAGTCTGCCCAATGGCCATCTGCTAGCTTTGCAAAATATTCCATTAAATTATGTATGAGTGTTCATTTTTTCCATTTTTCTTTTCTTCTGACAAGATTTTATTAAAGTGCAGATAATATTGCCTGCAAGTTGTATTGGATAAATGGGATAATCCTGTTCATGCCAATAAAATGAAAGATTTGATGGCTTGACAAAATCAACATTTTTTAGTGATTTATGAGAGTAGATGAATTATATCGATAGTTATTTATTTTAACAGTTTTAAAAACGAACCTTTAATTAATATAATTTAACGACTTTCTACATTAATTTATAGAAAACTCTTTGAAAATTATTTTTAATGCTTTGCTTTTTTCGTATTTTAGTTGGCTTACATTATTAGTAAGAAAAAGAGTTTTGGAAAAATCTTTTTTAATTATTGTATTTATTACCATAAAGTTGTTGAAAATTTGTAATTTCATTCGCATTTTTAGCTTAGTTCTTGAACTTTTTATAGTATTTGTTTGTTTTAGTCAACTTTATGCAATATTTATCCTTGTCCACTTATAGACAAGTCAAATCTTTAAGCTCCAAGCAATAAAAAGGATATAAATTAAAGATAAAGAAAGGATATATCAATAAGTATCTTATCTTTAAGTAATTTTTTGTAGAACAATTTCTAAAGTTTTATCCTGCAAGAAGTAATTACTAATTAAATACAATCAGATTTTCCCATTAGGCCACCTTTTAGTTGACTTTTGATTTATTTAATGTCTTCATTTCCAATTTATCAAGCAACAGATGGGAATAATTTTTCAGATATTAATTGAAATTGAAAACTAATTAGTTAGCTAATTCTTATCTATTTTCAAAATCTCATGTGGAATTTTCGAAATGATTTTTATCTATTTAGTTACAGCAAATACACACTTTTTTCACATACACACACACACACACACACATGTTCATTTAGTAAATTACATTTGCTGTCGGAGTGAAAGCGCTGCTCCTGCTCAATTGTAAAATTGTGATGCACGGCACATCGTAAATTTCGCTGCCTAATAAACTTGAATACTTTAGTTGGCCTGTCGCATTATAAATAACAGACAAAACATGTCCCTGCATTACTATATACATATATATAAATACGTGTATATATATGTACATATACATTTTAGTGCATAAATATCTTCTGGGCCACCCACAGAATACCCAACTATTCCGCAATCCACAAATGTGCCTCTAAGCGGAAGTGCAGGCACGAAATTTGCTTTCTCCTTCCGGTTTCCGTGCGGTGTCGCTTTCCCGCTAAATGTCCTTTTCTATTTGTATACATATCTACGCCCCTGTGTCCATGAGTGTGTCTGTTTCTGTGTCTGTGTGTGTGTGTGTGGGTGTAAATGTATGTATTTTGTGTGCAACGTAGCAGAAGTTTGATAAATTAAATTTTAGTACCAAGTCTTAAAAGCACACTTTTATGGTAACTTTTTGTTTTGCAAGCCAACTATTAGATATATAATAATGAATTATTTAATAGGCGGATGACCATTCGAACTGGGCTAAATCTACCAAATAGAAAGTTATGAGAATTTTAATGGAAGGTACCAAAATGAAAATGCCAGAATATTAGATTCCAAAATGTAACACATTAAATTACTATTTAAAATAGTTTTAAGTCATTGTTAGGGGACAATAAAGTGCCGACCAAGTTTTCATTTCTAAGCTTTAATTTTTGATTCGCTTAAATTGTTGTAATAATGTTAATTTTTTAATATGCTGCAGTCAAATTAGACTTTTACTAATAATTTAATGATTTTCTTAGGTTAATCTAATGACCTTATCGTAGAAAAAAACATAAAGAATGTTTTTCTACTTAAAAAGTAATGGTATGGCATTAATTGTATAAGATATATTGTCCTGGCTTTAGCCTTGGGCAGGTTAGGTCTGTTTTTATTATTGAATAAGAGAACTTTTTAAGTTCGAAATAATAAAAAATAGACCTAACCTGACCAAGGCTCAGGCTCGCTCCAGTAAATTATCTCGAGTTTGAAGCAAACTATTATACATATTTTCTCTTATAGTTTGAAAGAAACATGAAAACAAATGTATTTTTTTCCGATAGACCGTGAATAGTAAATTTGAAATTTCTAAGTTTTGAAATTTTTGTCGATGAATGTTTATTTTGCAGTTTTCTTGTACCTATGTATTTAAATCAGAAAACTTTGTTTGCACTCTAGCTCTTAATTTAATCTAAGCTATTAAATCAAAGTTTAATCGATTATACTTTATGGGGAACGTCTCCTTCTCTGTGTTACAAACATCTGCCCAATTTTATAATACTCTCTGCAAGGGTAGAAAAATTATTGTCTTTGGAGGGACGAAATTTCCTTAGTCATACCAAGCTACATAGATATGTATATGCATAGATAGAATACAGAATACACTAGAATTAGTATAGCCAGCATGACATTGATAAAATGCATAGTCCAATTTTCATTCACAATATTCAGCAAAGAAAAACATTGAATTAAATTTAAATGTTTATTAGTATCTGGAAAATTAACTTTTTAATCACTTATTTTTGAACAAAAAGTAGTCATTCTTTATGGTATCTTAATGCCTAAGAAGTCATTTAATAGTAATTTGTATGAAGAAACACTTATGGAATGGACACTCTAAATGGATACCTTTTTAAATGTACTTATTCATTGTTTCGATAAGTAAAATTATAAATTTATTTAAAAGACTTCATGTTTTTATATTTTACACTTTTATTTTACATTTACATTTAAATTCATGCTTAACAATGTAATCCATGGTGTAACTTTTGATTCTGGTAATAGCCTAGTAATCCCCTGATCCCAAGTTAGATGTTTTAGAGAGTTTCCTACCTAAGTTATAAGGAGTTAAAACTAATTCTGTTTATTGATAATGATGAAATTATCAAAAACCCATAGATTATTTGTTTTAATACGTAGAAGGTCTAAGTCAAATTTCTATTAGCAGACTTGATTTGGCTTCTATTCAATTCTAATTCTCGAACAAGTGCCACGTCAAATTGCTGCTATTCTTCTATCTTTTGGTTTCTATTTGAAGGCAAATTGCCTAACAAATGGCTCCGCCTCTGCTTCTCATTATCATCAAACTGATTGTCACGCACAAAAATCTCTTCTCTTGAAATGGAAATCATTGCATAAGCAGTCATCGGACAGCCACGCCCAATTTGGACAGTTTTGGAGTGCTGCCTCGTCTACTCCATGATCCGGAAAGTCAGTCATTCACTTGCGGCAACATTTAATCAAATCAATTTTTCTCTTTTACACATGTCGGAAAATGTTTGGAAGCAATTCCACGACCATTGGACTATGCAAATCCATTGTGACAGCAAATGGACGAGCCAACAGAAGAAAAATGAACCGGAGAAAAAAACACATACACACAAACACACGAGAGAAAATTCTAATTGAATTTAGTTTACGGCACTTTTCGGCCCTTGGCCAAGCTTCGGCTTTTCCTCTGCACTTCTTTGCACCCACGCATTGGAAAATTGGAGCACACCAAAAGCGCAACGCACTGCAAAGTGGACAGAAGCGGTGGATGATTGCTTGTAGGAAGAGGGCAACGAAGGTGGCCAAGCGGTGCCAAGCTATGCCACTAAAACGTAGTCGAGGCATCCATAGAAATGCCGAGTTGCATCATCCAAATGGTTGCTTCTATTTTTCCGAATTTTTTCTCACCGCTTTTCAGGGGTTTGACTGGCGCCTTTGTCTGGCATTTTTTGGCTAAGACCGACAGAGAGGAAAATGGTGAGGGCCAAAGTGAGAGAAAGCTTCCAATTTACGGCTGAATGCCATGGCAAATAATTGAATGAGCGATCAATAGGTGAACGAGTCTAAAACTCAATTATAAAAAGCGGGCGGGTGCAAAAAAAAAAAACCATTTAATTCAATTAGTCGGGGTTAGCCGGGAATAAATGGCGCTCAAATAGTTGCTAAAAAGTTAGTTGAGATTTTCCAAATACCTCTTGTTGACAGTAGTTCTTGTTGTTGTTGTTAGGCGAAAGCGATGAACATTGATGTTGCCATGCAAATTGATTTGAAATTCCCATCCGTCAATTGACTTAAATCAAAATATGTTAAGTGCTGTGCTACACTTAGAGAAACCATCGAGTACATTCTTGCGATTTGACTTTTTTTTTAAGCAGTCGAGAACTGAACTTATTTGAATTGACAGTTTTTATCAGATATTAAAGATGGACAGGACCCCAGTCTGTGTTTATTTAAAGAAGGATAATTAGAAACTAATTTTAACCAGGTTTAACTCACATTGAATCCTTTAGATCCTTCAAATTCAAATTCAAAAGGCTTTAAGGAAATGCCATTAAGAAATTAAATTGCACAATGAGAGATATAAATCTGTAAAAATAGCTCTAGACGATTTTTAAGCCTATCGATGATATTAAAGTTCCTAACTACAGATATAACTTAACTCATTTTTATGACATCAGACATCACACATCAGATTCAACTCTAATTATTTGAGCAATACTTATTCCTTTCTTTTATAAGATATTGAGTAAATAATTTGTACGTTAGTAATCTCTCTATGCAGTCAAAATGAATAATTATTTATTACCGATCACCTGGGAGAGAGAGAGCGATCAAGTGGATGACTTTGGTTAGGAAGTTTGACCTATTGACTGTTCTCATATGAAAGAAAAAAGAAATTAAAACTATTAATAAAAGGGAAATAAATATGGAATTGAATACTCAACGAAAAAGTGATCAGGAATAAATTATTTTAAATAATGCACTACACTACTACACAAATTCCTCATTAAGGGTACATTCCGATTTTATTTCCATTGGTTTCCGACTTTATTTCAAGTGTATTATCGTACTTACATATTTCTATTACAATTTATTTCATTTCCTTTACACTTCAATGGATTTTACCCCGTTTATCAAAATCAATTTGTTTCACCTTCTTGAACTTGTGACACCTTGTCACAAAATATTCCAAATACACATTTCCACACACACACTTACTGTTACGCCCACAACACATCATCAATTTCTCATCGATATTGGAATTCCCTGCATAAACACAATTTGCATGTTCATAGACACACACACACGCACACACCATTCCCTTTTGCACCTCAATTTATTACTCAGCAGGAGCAACAAATTCAATCAATTGTCTTGTGCAAGGATATTAATCACCTAAAAGTATGCAACAATTTTCCTCAATGGCTTTAAGTGGGAATGTAAATTTAAATGCAATTGCTTACCCCTTCGCCCTTCGTCATCTAGGAATGTACGAAAAATCTGCGAATTTTCAACGCCAACGGATAGCTATTAACCCATGAATGCATTCGTCTGCCCTCTTCTCCTTACGTTTGTCCTTTCTCTATTTCACTCTGTCTCTCTCTCTCTCTCTCTCTATCTCTGTATTGGCAAAGCAATTTAATATACTTCGATAGCATTTCAAATCCAATCAAATCGAAACCGGCATCAATTTTTCATGGTGAACAGAAGAAGCAACAGAAGTAAAAGCAGCTAGAAGTAAAAAATATAACACAAAAAAAAAAAACGTAGGGAAAAGAAAAGCCAAAGGGTGAGAGAAAGTGGGGTAAAAGAAAACCATCATAAAAAGCAACTCAGATAGCAATGAAAAATTATGAGCCATGTGGCAGTAACAGTAACAGGCAACACCAACAACAACTATAACAATAACAAATAAAAGTGCGGCCAACCCCTTTTGGCTTTTCCAATCGACAATCGAACCAACTGACAGAATGGGTACCGACTATAGGGCCAAGTGGCCATTGATGCGTTAAATAAAAAGTTCAACTAAATATTTTTCAAAGCTAAAAACAAAGCTGATGCTCACCATCCAGAGGGTGAGAAGGTGGCTATGGCAAATGTAATGCAAAGTTTACATACACAAAAGAGGGGGAACCGAATCTAGGTGGAGAAAATTGAGCAAATAAGCTCAATCCAACAGCAAGAACCAACAAGTGAAAACTTATTGAAAGAAGATAGGTGCCAATTGTAGTCGAATATGTAATACCCTGCTTGGATATAGAACTCAAAGATGAAATATAAAACTAATGAAATGTATATGATAAGAAACAAACTTTAATCTGGCTTCAGATACATTTAGATGACTTCTTATTATCAGCCGAAAATCCGTAAGCTACACGTACGAAAAAACAATATACCTTAGGTCTTGAGTCTAGTTTGCCTATTAGTTGATAGCCCAAAATAATTTTACCTAATAAAATATATGATATGGGTGCATTTGGAATTATTATTGAGTGTAATATTTCCATTTTAAGGTAATAACTGTGAATATTTCAACATTGAGAAATTGGTTGTACATACATAAGTGACAACTGAAACAAACGTTTCTCATTTTCTCAATTTTATTCAGATAAGCAATATTAAAAAAATGTGGAAATTGTTCAAAATGGTTTTTATAATGGTGCCAAAAAATTTGAAGTATTGGTCATAAAGTAAAAAAAAAACTAAATAACGTATAAAATTAAATAAAATTTTATGATGTATTAAATTTATTTTTGTGATGTTGGAAACCAAAGCATCTTTTGGGTCTACAAAAACTATTTTTCAAACTTTATGCACTACATTGTTTGACGTAAAAAATAATAAAACAAATTACCAGAATCGGGTTTTAAAGTTTTGTGGCACTAATTGGAATAAGATAGCTTTCGAATACTAAAACTAAATCATAAAATTGGCCATACGACATGTTGCGCGATTATAATGTTGTTTTCTTTGGTTTGAAGGAGAAAAATTTAAACATATCTTATTGTTAGATTTGGCTTCAATAATTGTATTTCTCATAACTTTGTTTTTGATTTGACTAAAATAAAATGCCAGAAGCTAAAAGTTTTACGCAAAAATTACATTGTTTTTTCTGGAAAACTGCCAATACAACCTCGAGTTGGGTAAAAATTAGGTCTCAGTCTTAAGACAAATGCAGAAAAATGAGAATAATTTTGTTTACAAAACATTTTTCTTTGGTATTGAACAAAAGTATTGTACATACTTAAAACTGCATTAACAAGTAATGTTGAAAGTTTTCACATATGCCAATGGGATCAATGTTTTGAGGACTTTTAGGCATACCCAAAAGTATTTTAGTTCACATTTCTAGGGTACACATAAGGGGAAGAGGGGGACGAGAGAAAGAGCAGCAAATAACAAGTAATATCCTTCCACCCACACACACAGCTCAGGTTGGCGAAACCAACTTCATTCAAGCAGCACCACCATCACCCGCCCGGTGGAGCCTTCTTTAGACGGAATTTATCCTGGCCCCAGACACGTACACAAACATTTCATGGTTCAATAAATTTAGCTGCCGAGCGTACCGGAAACTTTGCGAAAAATACATTGGGAAAACTGCTCGTTGCAATGTTGTAGAAAAGGCAAGGAAATTATCTATAGACTGTCGAGGCAGACAGAGGCAACGTGCATACATACATACATAGGAGCATTCTATACATAATATGAATGTATGCGGCAGCCATGCCCACCTGGACCAGCAGCAGTGGCAAGGCCACCCACAACCTTTCGTTCACATTCATGTATCTGCATGGATCTCTCTGTGTGTGTGTGTGTGTGTCGTATAATTTTGCAACTAGTTAGCGGATTTTACTTTTCTTTCCATTTTTACAATCATTTTTCTTTTATTTGGTGCAATTTCTGGCGTAATTTTTTTTTTTTTTTGCCACGCCCCCTGATTATGTATTTGCCTTTTTTCCTCACCCTCTTTCCTTTTTTTTGCTTTTCGTCCTCCTTTTGGGTGAAGAAGGCGTTGTTGATGCTAAATTATGGTTTTTAGGAATTTTATTTTTTCACCTCCATTTTGCAGTTTCTTTTCGTCGTATATTTGGATCGTTTTAATATGTTGTACAAATGGCAATTACAAATGCAGTTGAATAAATGAGAATAGAAGGCCGAATACTGCAAAAAAGTGGGAAAAAAACGGGGAAAAACACAAATGGCAAATGGATTTAAGCCCAACGAAATTTATCGTTTTAATTAGAGAGGGCTAAAGCGGAAACGATTTATTATTCTGTTGTTGTTTAATATTGTCTTTTGCCCATTTCACCGAAAAGGTTTCCATAAATTAAAAGCGGAAAAAAAGCAATTGATGTTAGCAGAGTGCAATGATTAGTGATGAAAGGAATTTGGGAGAATTTCAGCTTTAACTTCATCTGTCTTCCTTTACTTTTTTATTTATCCCATCGATGGGTTTTAAATATAAATAAATTTTTTGACTAATAAAACCTACCAGCAATTAATCGAATTATCATCTTGACAAATCATTAAACTTCTCAGTTGTTTTAGAAGACTTTTTATTTTCATATTTGCTTTAGATGTCGAAATAGAAACGAATATTAATAACTAGTTGCATGATTTTCTCTTGATCAGAGAACCTTTTGGCTTAAAGCTTCTAACTTTCATGAAAAAAAATATAAGTACTAATTTATATTATTAATATTTTAAAACTTAGGCACTGTGATCGCTCTGTATGAAGGAGTACAGAGGATAAACTATGACTAAAATGTGTACTAGATGTTTATTAGATAGCAAACTTCTTTAGCTTTTTGTATAAGCTGAATCACTGTATCAAGAAATGGTTTCATAAACTGAATCTCATAAAATCTTAAATCTCTATTTGCAATTTACCGCAAATTAGTAATGAAAACTATTCAGAATAGACTAACAAGGTTTTTAATAACCAAACAAAACTTTATACTGTTCACATAAATTGATTCTTAGGCGCATTCTATTTAGTTACTAAAACTAAATGAGACATTTTCTTGCTAGATTTGACTATTAGCAAAACTAAATCATTTTCAAAGAGTCCATTTACTTTATTTGCACTAAATTCAATTGAAATGTTCAAGACGAATTCACAAATAGTTTTCAATAAGTTAATGAATATTTTCCTAATTACTTAGTAAACCTTTGAGAGATTAATTCTTTCAGGAATAGTAATAAATAAATATCATTCATATTTTTACATCATCAGAACCAGAGAACAGTAAATAATCCTAAATGAAATTGTTCTCTTTCAATCAACTAAAGATAAGGCTTAAAAAAAAAATTGTAGATCTCAGATGCACTTTTACAAAAGATTGCTAATTTAATTAAAATAACATTTGCTTACAGAACTTTTACACTAATGGAAACACACACGCACACAGGATAGAAAACAATATCCGACACTTAATGAAAAATTTACAAAAAGTGTGTTTATGTGTTTGTATGTGGGTGTGGGTACGTGTGTGTGTGGGTTTGTCTGTGTGTGGGTGATATGCTAAAATTTATGGTAAAAGCTTTAAGTAAAGTATTAGGATTTTAGTCTAAGCATTTCAAGAAGCGGCCAGCAGACCACTAACTAAATGGCAATGAGTGAGATAGACATTTTATATGTGTCTGTGTGTGTGTGTGTGTGTGTGTGTGTGTGTGTGTGTGTGTGTGTGTGTGTGTGTGTGTGTGTGTGTGTGTGTGTGTGTGTGTGTGTGTGTGTGTGTGTGTGTGTGTGTGTGTGTGGTGGTAAGAAAAACACAACTAAATCTGAAAAGCAAACTGCACAAGGAGCCAATGCTGCACTTCAGTCTTGGGCGTAGTCTCATGAAAGTAGGGGTTTTAATCAGTAGATCTAATTCCTATTAAAATACATAAAAAATAACACAGTTTAGTCAACATTGCGATCCAATTTTTATCGTTTCAGTGTTTTTAAAAAAGAAACAAATTAGTTGTGAAACCAGTATATAAATATATTATATCTTATTGTTAGATAAAATATTCCAAAATTGACTATTAATATCTATTGGAATTTTTCTGTTTTAGGAAAATATCAGTTAATTTTCAGAGATGAAACCATGTAGACTTGTAAATGTTTACCATACAAAATATTCTGTGGGAAAAAATGTTAAAAAATCATTATTAAGTTTTAAAATGTTTGAGAACTTTTGTTAAACTGTTTTTCTAATTTTCGACATAAAATAAAAGACAGAATGCTTATTATCTGGACTGTAAAATGAAAGTAATTATTGCCTTTAGACTTTAGCTGATCCCTTGAAAAGGCTTTTGTCAATTTTAACAATTATAATTATAATTATTATAATTAATATATATTTTTATTTTTTTATTTTTTAACTTTTTAACTTAAATTTTTTTTTTAAATGTCACTGATTCTAAATGATGGCTACTGAAATACATTCCAGAAACAGCAACATAACTATAATTTAATAAAAGTAATTAACATAGCCTTAAACAAAATAAAGAACAAAGTTAATTTACTGTTTGCAATTCCAAGTAAATCTATAAACATATGGACCACTTGAATATTCTTACTGAACTCGAATTGTGTTTCCCCTCGTGCGGCACGCTTATGTCTGAAAGGCAGCTGTTTGTTGTACTTTGGTGCATACTTTGTGGCGCACTTAAATATGCAGACACACATGTACGCAGCCAGGCAAGCAGAGTCAGAGGAAAATACTGCAATGTAATTCATTTTTGACACACGCACATAGCTGCAGAAAGACGATGACGATGGAGATGAAGATGATGGCACCGCCGTTGAAGACATGGAAGTGGAAGCTGCAGATGCAACTGAAGCTCAGCTGCTGTTTTTGCTCGTACATATTTACAACTTAATACCTTGCCCAATGTTTGTCTCTGCTTGTTGTGTGTGTGTGTGTGCGAGTGTGAGTGTGGGGGCTTAACTTTGCATTCTGCAAATAATTAAAGCATAAAAGAAGCGATGCTATAGACAGCCGCTGGAGAGGATCACGAGAGGGGAGTGGGAAACCAGCGAGCTGAGCAGCCATGTGTCATCTCATAAAAGTTGCCGTTGTCTGCTGGTTTCCCTTTGATGAAACTCACACTCAAACACGCAAGTCTCCTCTTTCTCTCCATTCCTCAACCCTGTCGGTGCCACAGTAGCAAAAACTTCCTTCTGTAAAATGTGCAAATGACTTGGTCCCACTCCTTTCTCCGGTGCTCCATTTCTTCTTCTGCGTTTGCTCTCTTAAGTTTGAATTGAATATTTTAATGCAAATTTAATGGGGTTTTGTGTCCTGGCATTACATTTAATTTTGTCTTTGTTTTTTAAGAGTCATAGGAATGATGCAACCATTATCTACTTGATGTCTCCCTGGTGGCTCTTTATCTAGTCAGGCAAGGCTCAGGAATAGTTAAAACAAAGTTATTTAGTTAAAAAGTGAACAGTTCTTTCCTACAAAATAAACTTCACTTTAAATTTTAACAAGATTTTAAAGGATATATATAAAGTGTTGCCTACCTTGCGACATTATTTCCTTTCATAGATGGTCTAACTTGGCCAGGAGTCTATGGCTGGCGATGTCAGGTGTCAACTGCGAATGCTATTAAAAAACAGTTTACTGCCAAAGAAAGAATAAAATGTCGTTTAAAATATAAAAGATACTAAGATTGGCTAAAGATTTGAACGCAATGCAACTTAGATTTAGAGTTTGCTCTATTTATGTTTATCAAAAATATTTCAATTTGAAGCCTTTGTACTGTCTGCTTTTGCCTGATGATATTTGGGTTGATAACTTGGGCTTTATTTATTTGTCGCTAAATAACTTTTTGAAACAGTTTATGAAGAAACTTGATTGCAAAACTTTAAACCACATCACGCAGCCAAACAGGAAACAACAACAATTTCAAATCTGATAATTATATAAGAATAATTTTGTTAACTGACTCTACTCTAACTCAATTGGTAGCGTAGTTTTGCGCGAAATCATTCAAACTCAAAACATTCAACTGTTGGCAAAACTTACAAATTAATTTGTCTAAAAATGTTTACCATAATCCCGGAAAATAGCGCAAATAAATATATAAGAGTGAAGACAAATATCATACTTCTTGCTAAGATTAGCAAGTTTTTAATCGATTTGGCATGCATAATGTCAAATTAATTGTTTTTAAAGACGAAATGTAGATGCTCTAGATGAGATTGAACTGCTTTATGAGGATAAGAGAGCTACCAATGCTTATGGGCAATGCTTTTCTTGTTCACAAGAGCCGAAGGCAAACCGAATAATCTTTAGTATATAAACTGAGAACCCATTTACAAGGACCTTTTTGGTAGCAATATACTTATCTCTGAATTAATATAATTAGGCAATCTTCTTCTGCACCTATTTGGCCACAAAAATGTAAGCAATTTACCCATCTAATAAGCAGAGTGTGAAATGTATCATTAGTGCTAGAATGGGAGGCCATGGAAATGGAGAGAATAACCGCATTTTACTGTGGCACGCACGACACACGGCGTATTCGTGATTTATGTTTAGAACAGATGTTTCCCTTCTGTCTGAGTGTGTGTGCATGGATAGACTAAATGACAATTTGATAATACTTATTTTGAAGGTGCAAAAGTTCTTCCCTGACATTTTCCTCTATAGCCAATGGGTATAAAATTTACGACGTTGCAATGAAATCATTTCAGTTCTTTTTTGTCCCTTTTATTTATTTATCGTTCGTTTCGTTTTATTTGTTTGTTTACTTGTTTGTTTGTTTGGCTCGTTTGCTCACTGTGTTCGATGCCAAGTGTAAAACGAGACTACAAAAATGCAATTAAAATCGTTTCGTGTGACATTTCAGGCTCCACTTTTCAGTTTTCTCTTGCCTCTATTTGCCCGACCAGAGATCTATTTGCTCTCTACCTCCTCCCTTTAGGGTATAAATTGCATAATGTCTAGGTTGAGGTAGATTGAACTGAATCGAACCGATGTCGAAGACAATGATGAATAGTTAGCACAGTATGAGGGAAACTCAAAAAAAAAAAAAAGAAAAAAACGAGATAACTGTTAACTGGTTCAGTGAGCAGAGAATAAGAAAAAGAAAGAAAAGATTTAGAAAACAGAGAATTGTGCAAGTTTTATTGACAAGGCCAAGTTGGGATTGAAAGAGCAACAGAAAGAAAATGATTGAAAATAAAAACGAGTTAACACTCAATCTAATTGGTGTATTGACTTTATGCGAATGAGTCTATAAATATTTTTTTTAGATCAACATGCCATTAAGTTTTTGAATATTATGATCCTGTTGCGTTTAAAATAAAATTCTAAAGTTATGCGTTCCTTTTTTAAAAGAAGTTTAATGCTGGTAAACAAGAAGCGATGGAAGTTTGATTTTAAAACAAACTACAGCGATTTCAGTTCTTTTTCTTTGATTTAAGCAGTACAACTTTCTCAAGCTAAATGCCCTAGATTTCCGTTGTTCTATATTGGTCACTCCAGATGCTACCTGATGTTATTAACAGTTCCATTTTAATCCAGCGCGGGTCCTAGCAATTTAAATACCTATATATACGTTTCCGGGGTTAGAATATAAACTATAAAATGGCATCCAACATATGGTTGTTTGAGATGTTTTTTTGCGAAAATTGGCATCAAAGGGCTTTTGAGATTTTAATGCAAATTGAAAGACTAACTAACTTGAAAATAGTGGCATGCATTTTTTTAATACTTCAAGTATTGACTAAATTAAATGTTCATGACATTAAAGTACATATATTGGAATACTTTGCTGTTCATTGGATTTTTTGTCTCGTCTAAGGAGATAACTTGATTGATAATTGATTGATTTATATTCCTATTCAAAATTGAATTTAGAAATAATTAAACAAGATAATACTTTTAAAATTCGGTTACAATGGCTTCTCCTGCACTTGTTAATAATTATTATTTTGTTTTGATTATTCATACGAATACATACATATCGATATAGTTGGTTTAAAGCGTATGATGGTTTCGCAGTGACTGATTTCTTTGATTTCGAGGCATACCCAATTAATTTTGGTAAACAAAGACAACAATTCCGAACAATTTTAGTTACATTTTTAAGTTTTTTTAGTTCGGGTGCGATTTTCAATAACAATTTATATGCATTTTGCTAGAACGCTAAAACTAAAATTAATGGCTTTGTAAATTGTATGATAAATGCTCAGGAGGTTATGGAAATATACTTAATTAGCAAATTAATACTCTGGTAAAAACTTAACTAACTGAACTTCAATATTTAAATGTTAGTTTTCACAACCTTTCAAAAAACTGCCACAAAATTATGAGTAATAAATATTAATAAAATTAATATTAAAGTTCCATTGAATTGAATTTAATTATAGTTTTCATAGAAATCTACGCTAGATTCGTAATGTGGCCCATTTCTATTAAATTTGTTATTTTACTTAAAGAATAAAAATGTAACAAATATTTCTAATTTGCTTCAATTGGATAGAATTTTGAAAATGTGTTGAAAGCGTAAAATGTTTTTGTCAATTAAGTTAACAACATTTGAGAAGCATTTTGGCCAATGCCAATTATGGTAACAACTTAATCAAAATGTTACTAAAAAGGAACAAAAAACTTCAAAGTAAATTGCTGAAAAATTGTTAGACCATCAAATTTCAAATGCTTGGATGTGTATTAAGGCAGAAATAAGTACATAGATATGTATCCATAAAAAATATATACCTACACATACATATAACGCAAAAAGATTGACTTGGTTGACAATTTGTAACTTTGTTGTTGTGTTTTTTCGTTGGTGACTATTGTTGTTGTTGTTTTGAGTGTGAAGCTGACAGAAAAAGAAAGCAAAATCACTTGACTTTTGCTAGTTGTCCTTGTCTGCAGCAGAAAGAGCCTGAGCTTTATGAGTGAGCTTACTTTTGGTTTAGTGGGTTTTTTGGGGCGGAGAGGAAGGAAGGGTGTCGAAAAACTTGTATGCCTGTTGACACACACACACACACCCACACACACACACACGCACACATGCGATACACTTGAGTGGCGGGGTAGAGAATGGGGAATTGGAAATGGGAATGGGCAACATGCCGCCATTCTTCGGTTTGTGGCTTCTGCTTGTAACCGCCAAAAACATTTTGCTAACGATTTATGTCCGTTGCATGTTGTTCTCCTTTTTTCCCCCACCTTCTTCTATGTACTTCTTCAGATCTTCCTCATGCTGTCCGCTTAGAGAGATAAATTCCTGCCACTTTTTCAGCCAGTTGAGTTTCTGTTGCATGGTGTGCTTAATGGTGCATCGCTTTCATATTGGGTTTCAGTAACAGCAGTACCAGCGGCGATGGCAAATCCTACAGCTTCTGCTCCTGCAGTCAATGTCGATGGCTTCTTTTCCTCTAACTAGACAACCCGGCAATTGCTTCAAGCAATTAGTTTAGTTCTACGTTGCAGATTCTTACCCACGGAGGTTAAATGGAAACGCTTTTCTTGTTTGGCTATGCAGTTTCAAGTTGAAGCCGGCGTGGCCTGGGCCCCCTTTAACATCTGCGGACGATGATGACAGGGATTAGTCGATGTTAAGTGGGGAAGCGTGTAGGAAAGATTCTGTCTCTTAAGGGGATGAAATGCACTTTAAGAGGCTCTTGGTAAACAGCATTTGATAAATTGGTCTGAGACAAGATAAAAAGGTATCCTTTCCCACAAGCCAATATAATGACGGAAATATTAAATTATTGATTATTGCATGAGCTTTTGGAAAAAGTTAGAATTTTTATAAACTGAATTTCTTTATTACGAATACTTTAAGATGTTTTTCTTTTTAAAGTAAGTAAATCATTTCGCAGTAGAGTAACTAAGTTTCTTTAAAGTTCAATATTTCAAGTATTTTAAAGGTATAGAAATTTATAAGGATACTTCAAAGTCTCCTTTTTGAAATAATGATCCTTCTTCTGAGCGATTCTTGTAAATAATTACCTATAACGTGGTTGCGACGATAGCAGAAAAAACAATAATTTACAAAGCATAAACATTTTTTTTTTCAATAGATTTTTATGAAGAAACTTTGATGGAGTTTATTTTAAAAACATAATTGAAACACCATCGAATTTTTTCATTTTAAATCTGTTTATTCTGGAAACAATTTCTAACGATTTTGTAAATTTGAATGAAAGGTAGGAATCTCAGACTCCATCTTATACTTTCCACTCTTGATGGGTAAGAATAGGTTAATAAGATGATATCGCATATAAAACATATTAAATAGCCATGCAGAAATGAACATTAAGATTATGGCCAAAGAATAATGCTGACGAATAGAAAGAAGTTGTTTGATCTCAAAGTCTTGAGATTTTAAGCTTTTGGTGGAATCATTTTCATTATTGGAAGAATGTCTACATTTAAGAATATGCAATAAACAAAATGAAGTATATTTTTTTAAAGAATCAATATGAGTATGCTTTATTTACTTTATTTTCAGAATTACCATGACTTATGATTTGTCTTTTGTTAATACCTGCCATTTTAATATTTCAATGTAGAAATACAAAGTAGACTTCCTTAGCAATTACAACTTTAAAAGGCAGGAATAACGCAGCTTTGCAACTTTGAGTAATCTTAAGATTTAAAGGAATAGTAAAAAGGCTACTTTTTACTTTATTTCGTTCTTAACAAGCGAAGCCGAACAAGATTATATCAATAAACTTTCGAAATGCTTTTAATCAAATTAATTTGCCAATACTAATAGTAACTCTTTATTCACTCCGACTTGATTACAGACTAATTCACAACTTTTTATGGTTAACTTGCATTAAAATGTTTTACATTTTTTTCATCATTTAATTAACACTGGAATATTTTACATTTAATTCATCAGAGCAAGTTTTCAACATGGTTAGTTAGCCATAGCACATATTTGCTTTATTGGCCAAACCAGAAACGGGACGAAAGAGTTAGAGCAGAGAATATTACAATTTCAAAAGGTCCGCATATAAAGAAAGTTTTAATTAAACCAACTTTAAGCTTCTCCTGGTGACTGAGCTGGTCAACTCATGGCTGGCCTGACGACATGGCTAGCAAGGATAACACAGGACACATGCTCAACATGCTTAAAGGGGAAGAGTCCACACGTATTTTTTGTTGTATTTTTATACATCAAAATGTTGCCATTAGCACATTTGGGCCAACAAAAAGTGTCGCACAAGCTTTAAGCTGACCAAAAAGTAGCAACTGTCGGTTAAAGCCTGAAAAATCCTTTAACATCCTGACAGCTGTGTGTGAGTTTGTGTGTTTCTGTGTGTGTGTGGGCGGCGAAAGGCTGTGGGACCTTTGTCAGACTTGACCAGCGAAGCGACAAAAAATGATGTATCAAAGCGGACAGGAGGTGGGTGGGTCGCAGGAAGACAAGTTCGCTTCGTCCTTTTTGTATTTAAAGTTACACCTACAAAAGCGACAGCTGTGCTGCATACTCATTCTCATCGCTTCCCTTATTGCCCCATGTCCTATCCACAACCTTATTCATTCTCATCGTTTGCCTGTCATGTTTTGTTCTGATCATTGGCATACTGCTGGCTGCTGCCCATTTTCTGTGTGTGTGGGGGCGGAGGAAATCATTTGCGGTTTTTATCCTTGTCAACTAAACCTCTTGTGGTTATTTAGTTCTTCATATGTATGGCCACATTCTCTTTTAGTTTGTGATTGTCCTTTGCCCTGTTACTTACATTTATAGCATGCGATAAGTTAACGCTGTGCATCGGCATATGGTTTGTGTCTGGGCTAAAAGTAACAGTGGGAGATTCTGTTCATAACAGAGGTATGTTAACTGTTATAAGGCGAAACTGAATCTCGTCTCTTCTAGTGAATAGCAGAAAGTCTTTTGTTATTAGTAAATATAGTTTTATTTATTCAAGTGGTTAAAATTTAAAAACGTTCAGATGATTATGAACTTTTGCACATTTTGAACTTTTACATGCATTTAATAATTTTAGCTGTAAGGTTTTTATAACAGAAAATCTATTTGGAAAATGACAGATAAAATATTAGACGTCTTGACTTTATGCCGAAAAAAATTATATTTTCAAAACAGGCGTCTTTCCTCGTACCCAATCTTACCAAAAGTTGAAACTAAATATTATTGATTAAAATAAAAACAGTTTTTGCACTAATGTAACAAATAAAATCAACTTTTAAATGGTTTAAAAAAAATACAAATTATGTCGGCCTCCTTTAACATTTGAAAAATTCATAGAAGAGTAAGTTTCTTTATTTCTATGGACCACTTGGTTTATAATTAATTTTTCCAAATGACCCTGTTATTCTTCTTGTCGATTACTTTTTGTTAACGAAAAGTTTCGTACTCTCAGTTTCTACCGCCTGGCTGCTTATTAGATTATGAGCCAATTAACTATCTTAACTTGGAAGCGTTTTATATCACCCAATATATCTTGTAAGCGTTCACGCCTCCTTTTTGTTTGTTCAACCCTCGTCTCGCCATAACAAAACATTGCCTTGTAATGCCCTTTAATTTATCTACAAAGACAGAAACAAGCAATAAATACGCTTAGTTAAACATTTCGTTAACTTGGCTAAGAAGTAAGCGCACACAAAAGATCGGGACCCGAAAAAAAACTAACTAATTGCTTCAAAGCACGCACAAAAAATGGAAGAGAAAGCAAAAACGGCCAAGAGGAAGGATAGCCAAAACAGGGAAACGAAAAGAACGATTGTGACTAAATAAACATAATAAAAGGAGAATAAGGTTTAATAAATTTGTTGCCCTTCAAGCCGGCTTCAAGAAAGAGAGCGAGAGAGAGAGCGAAAGACAGAGCGAGAGAGATTCAAAGAGAATTTAGTCTAACTCAGCTGTTTTTTCTATAGTATTTTCTTTGTTATGTTATTTTGCTTTTGATTTGCATTTTTAAGTTTTTGGGGCGCGCCCTTTTTTATATTGAGAGGCCGATTTGCCTAGCCTATTTTGGGGTATATTCTATAGCCTCTTGCTGTTCTTGTTGGCCAGACAGTTGTAAACAAAACAGTTAACAGTAGGCAGCGTTTTATGGCGGCTCTGTTAACTGAACTCGAACTTTCTGTCGCTCTCTCTTAAATTCTCTCGGTATTGATTTGTTTTGGCACTAAAGCGCAGATGCAGAAAACTGACCGGGAAACTGTTAGAACGGGGTAACTTACAGACTCTCCACCTTTCTCACTCTCACATTCAATCTCTCTCTCACTCTTTGAACACCCTGTTTTGCACCTCTAACCTGATCCATCTCTGTGTGTTTGTGAAATTAGCACACAAGATGGAGAGAGAGAAAAAGAGAGCGCGAGAACTACTTTTGCAGCATTACAGTTTTTATAGCAAAACTCTCCCTTTCTCTCATATAATTTCTCTCTCTTTCAGTCTCTGTATCTCTGTTAACTGATTTCTTTGGCTTTGACTTTGCAGGGGTGGCATGTGGATAAATTTTAGCGGCAATGGATCCCAGTGCTCTTCAAAACATGGATAGAGACGCATTAAAAAAGCAAATCGAGAATATGAAATATCAGGCCTCCATGGAGCGCTGGCCGTTATCTAAAAGCATTGCAGAGTGAGTACAAAATATTTAAACTAACACTAAAAATTCGAAAAAAAAATAAAAAAAAATAAACAAAAAGTTGAATTCTTAGAAAAAGTGTTTCGTGTACATAAATGAGAGTAAAATGTTGAAAAGAAATGCAAAAAACAAAAACGTGTGCCGTGACCTGTGACCCCGTTCTGATTTTGATTATCTGACTTGACTGTCTCAAGTGCAAGTATGAATTCAAGTTGACAGTGCCTAAGTAAAATATTCATACACGTGTCCAAAATGGCCCAGCAGACTCTTAAAGCCAACACACACACACCCCTTTCTGCTGGCCACTCATACATCCATCCATCCAACCATCCACCTCGCACCACCCTCTATGCGAAACCTCTGTAAGCTGACTCAACCACAGTTTATGCCTTACCTTTGTTTGTTTGGAAAATATTTGCATAAATATGAAGTTGCTGCTCTTGGTGGTTGTTGCCCATCCTTTCAAGGAGTGACTCGCGTTCTTTGTGTGTCTGTGTGTGTGTGTGCTTCTGTGTCTGTGTGTAGACATCGACTAGACTTGGTTCCGTTCCAAAATAAAGAAACAGTTTATAGAAAAGAAAACAGTGAACAAATTTCACATCTTGCCGTTGAAAATTACTCTCAAGCAATTTGTTTGAGGTTTATCCTTTCGACATATTTCCCAAAAAAGGTGCAAAGAACTTTCATAAAATAAATTGCTGCCGGCGGCAAATTGATTTTGCCAGAATGAAAATTTCTTGAATGGCAATTAATTTTGATGTTGTCAATTCCAAAAATAGCTTAACTCACCGTAAGGACATGGGCGTTCGAGTGAAAAAAGGGCAAATGGAAAATGTAATTATATTCGAATTACTTAGAACACAATTCCCTTAAATGTGAAATTTAATGATTGTCAAAATTGAGATAAAAATACCTGGATATATTTATCCAACCAATTATCTCATTGACTTCGTCGTCGTCATTGTACTTTTTACTTTGACATACAAAATGGTTTTCCCTTGACTTTTCAAAGGTTTCAATAGAAAAGGATTATCTCATTCATTACATTTGTCTAGAATAAACTAAATTATTGGGGATGGTTAGAAATTAAATTGTTGAACTAAGTGTAGCATTATCCATTTCTTAAGAAACTAAGAGATGGAATACTTTTTACCTGGAATTGCAATTTGTTGGCTATAGCCAAAATTTGTCAAAATTCTCACCAATCTTTATATTGGGTGCATAGTAAATCTTGAATGCCTCCCACACCCATAAATTAATTCATAAAAATTCCACAACTTTAGGTTTTATAGATTCAAATATTTTTTTCCCGATTTATCTATGTTAGTATTTCATACTTCTACTCTCTTTCTACTCTTTTTTGGTAGGGGATGCTATCCGACTGACCGAAAAATAAAAAACTAAATTTTCCTTCTCACTTTTTTCGAAATTGTTTTATAAACACAACAGTCAAGGAAATTTATATCTAATATATATAAACTTAATCCACTAATAATTAAAAGTGGAAGTCGTCTTTAATCACACGATATTAAGTTTGAATTAAATGTGGAAACGGCTGATTGGGAGTGTTTCTGGATGCTCAGCCTTATTCTTCATGTTTATCTTCTTTGTTTTCTAATAAAATCTGAACTTTTAGTCCTTAAAACATTGTTTAGGATGTAACGATAATAAGCAAATGCAACGAGCAACCAATCCTTTGTTTATAGTCGTAAAACTACTCAAATCGGGGTTCTATCTCGATAACGCCATAAAAGTTTCAGTGTCGCTTTATTTTGTTGTAAAAACGTTTTTGTAGCTCATGGCTTAGAATCAACCATTGCGTTTCCCTTCACTTTTTTATCAAAGCATCTTGCAAACCATTAAAAAAAGTCTTTCATTTATGCGTAAAAACTATAATCGCATTTAACTTATGTTAATGTTAATACATTCAAGCTGTATAGGACATAGTTAGTTTCCACCTTCATCTTTAAAAGTTGACTATTTGCTTTTCACACAGTTAGGACCAATTTAATCGGTACTACCAATGAAATGCACAATTATATAATGGAAAAATGAATCTTAAAAATGCTAAGTAATTGTCAGACTTGACTTGGAGTCCTGGACGTGGCTGTGTTTAGATGTAGCTATTTATATTTATAATATTGTAGGTGGCTCAAATGTTCACACCACCCACATAAATCACAATTAATGCCTGACTCGGGTAATGACCAACGTTTTAATTTAGTTTCAAGCGAAAATTCAAACAAAATGCTTTGCCATGACCAGACCCCGGATGTGGTTATGATGGCTCTAGTCATCTTATCCAGAGACTCGTTTAACATTGTCATGCCATGTAGCCTTCATGGTCGTGGTCGTTCTCCCACCAAAGTTTCAGTGTCGCTGTCATTAGTTTTCTAAAGCCATTTTTTTTGTTTTAAACAAATACAGCAAAAACGAGCGAGGCCCAGAGGAAAAAAAGCGCGTCCAGCGATTTAGTTAAACATTTAGTCAGCAGCTAATTATGAATAATTAATTGGCACACAAATGAAACAGGGCACTTCTCGTTCTGGCTATGGCAACTTGGTGGCTCACCTCGAAGCTCAACATGGCTCAAATGTGTATGAGCCGGCGGCAGATTTCATAAATTATTTAACACCCCAGATTCTGACCCCTCCCCACCCAGTCCTCACCCACACAGATTGTGCCAATGTGCAGTTGGGATTCTGTTTACTAATTAGCAACACGCCGACGAGACATCGCCCCCAAACGCATTCTCTCATTCTCTTTCATCTCTCTCTCACCCATCTTTCTCTCTCTCGGTCTTAACTCTCTCAGGTCTCTTGGTTTAGGTTTCGGGCAAACGGAGGCACAAACTGAATCAGAGCCTGGGCTGGGCTGGGCTTAAAAGTTGCAGGTGTTAATTACTAAAAGGCAAATGTGTTTATCATAATTACATATAATGCTCATGATAAAGATGCCAACGTGAGATACAGTCAGAGGCGTAGTAAGTGTCTTATTAAATGGGAAATGAGAAATTGGCAAAAAAAAAGTTTCCAGTAAATTAAGTTAAAAAGTTCTTAATGAATAAATGTCTTTACAAACTGTTACATAACAAAATTTAAATTTTCTAAAATTCCCTGGAAAAGGAAGATCTCGAGAGAAAACTCTTTTGAGTCTTCTGTGCAATGATAAAGCCAAGTGACTTAAATCTGTCACCAAACAAATGAAAGTACTTACACAGAGAGACAGAGAGAGAGAGAGAAATAGAGATAGAAATAGAGAGAGAAAGATAAAAAGAGAGGCCATAGAATGATCTCCAAGCTGGATTTATTAAAATATATATGTATGTAGATAGACAGATAAATATATGTAGATAGAAGTTGAGTCTAATTCTTCCACAGAACTAATTCTGTATTTAGTTTTGCTCAATTTAAAATCAAAGCAGCAAATTGTCTTTTAGTAATTGGTTTTCAATTTTATGACTTTTAGAATAATTTGTGCATTCAATTCTTATTTTATCAAATATAAATTGACTTTTCTCTATTTATGAAATATAATACAGCAACTTTATGAACAATTTTAAAGATCATCTCATTTGACTTTTAGACCCAAAACCACTTTTATTTGGCCCAAAACCAATTAGCCCATCCATCATGAATTTATTGCCTTCTTTGATTGCATTTTTGTGTGTCATTTTGCATTGACAAAAAATGACGAATATTTTGTTATATACAAGAGATTTATGAATAAATTGAATAAAATATAAGCTTTAATTATACATGGGAAACTTTCCCACTATATGCAATAAATGTTTTATGCGAAAATTGAATGGTTAACACAAATTTTGGTCTCAATTGCATAATAAAGCTCACAAAAGTTTTGCAAAATCTGTAATGGAAATCATGACTAATAAACACGCACTTACACAGATGCACAAACATATCGATAACGATATAAAACTACAAAATGAAAGCATGACAAATGTCATTTGTTAGTAGTTTAATTTTCTTTTTGTTGTCGTTTTTGATTCGCACAGGCATCGATTCAATTTCAACAAAACTGAAACATTTGTCACTCAATCAGCCAGAAATACTACAAAAGGCAAGCAAATTAGACACACATAGATAAACTTTACAAAATCGAAGTCAATTAAATTTTGAGAGGCACAAACGGAATGCTGCCGAGCCAATGATTGATGGCCAAATTGTACTGACCAGATGAATGGGTGAAACGGATGAACGGGCGGTGACGTGTGATTGGGTTGGGGGTAGGTGGGTGGGTGATGGTTGTTCGATTGTGTATCTGATGGGTAGTGTGTACTCGTTAAGTGCAGCAAACACCGCACATTACGACGATTTGTTGCAACCGAGCGAAACGTTGAAATGGAGAACTTTCGGTAACCGTAACCGAAACCGAAACTCAACCAATACACACTTCCCACTTTTTGCTGTTATCCTTGATTGATTGACAACCTTTGTGTGTGTGTGTGTGCCATCTCTTCTGTTGCCTGACTTTCGTCTCCGTTTGTGTGTCCACACCACATATCCTGCCACGGCCGATGCGAACCCTTCAGATTTCGACCACAAAATGTTGCCTACCTGAAGGCGCAAAACTTTCTCCTGGGAGCCCCAGGTGGCCGACCACACGGAAACTTTTACTTTACCTAACCAACATCAAATAAATTTCAACTCCTTGAGTTCCTGCATATAAATCTGTTCTTTTTTGTTGTGCATTTTAATTTTACTCTGAATTTATGTATGTTTTGTGTATGTACATACATATTCCCCCGCATCTTCTCACCTTCGCTTCGTCCTCGCCATTTCAGGCAGAAAATTATGTTACTTTTGTGGCTGCTTTGCTGCCTTGTCCTGGTCTGGCCTGTATATATATGTATGTATATTTATTTCTGTGTTTTTTTTTGTACATCTTTATGGTGTTTCATATTTTATGACTGGTTATAAAGTGCATACATTTTGATGAGAAATTTTCTGTATACAAAAGAGACTTGCAATTTGTGTGTGTATGTGTGTGTGTATGTGTACATACAAGCATCAATTGTCCCCTTGATTGAGTCCGAGGCAGATTTATTTCACATTTCTCGAATAATATTTTGTTTTTCAAGTATCTTTGCATACTCAAAATATTATATTATGATATTGATGAGAATTTTGCTTTTTATGTACTTATTTGAGCTAAAATATTCAAAAGGAATATGAACAAAATGTATTTTAAATGCAAAATAAAAACCCCAGCAGGTCATTTGGCTTGAATATACAAGCCTTATAAAAAATGTAACAATATGTTCTTTGAGAGAGTTTCATCTTCTGAAATGGGCAAAAACATTGCCATGAAATTTGATGTAGATTTTGATAATTCAAATAAGTCAATAAATTCTTCTGATAGCTTCAAATGCATAACTAACACCTTCTGGGCTCAAAATCTATGATCTCTAACATCATAATTGGGTTTTCCGTCCATTATTACGAGCATTCAAAATGTTTGTTATATTTAATGTCAATTTATTGATATCCTAGAACTAATAAAGGACCTTCCTCAATAATCAAAACTTTTCTAAGGCATTTATACAAAAGACTTAAATTTGTAAATGCCAAGGACAAATGCTTCTTGGTTTTTATTTAATTGAGCTATCTAAAACTAAATTCTCTAAATTTATGTCTACTATCGATTTATAATTTGAAACTAATTTTCTAATTAATGCCTCCCCGTGGCATTATTGCAATCACCATAAATTTTATGCACTTTAGAATAAATAAAATTTAAATAGATTTCGGCTGGTTGGGCAAATAAAATGGAATGATTTAATTTAGTGAATACATATTTTAAATTTCATTTATCTTTTCGCTAATCTTAAGAACCTGATGGGAGTTGACATTTTTTCACTTTTTGTGTGCACTTATCTCTGCGATAAAGATGGCTTCTCAGTTTCCTTTCAATTCTGTTTCGTTTTGGCCACTTGCCCAAGAAGCTTTCCTTGAATGAAATCGAGAAGAAATGCTCGCCAAAATGCTCAACAACAATGGAGAACAATCAAGTTTGATTAACTTTCAGGCTGACATTCTCTTTATCTACCATCTAGCCATTCTCTCTCTGTTTCTTTTTCTCTCTTTTCTCTGCTAGTGTGTCTGTGTGTGTGTGTGTGTGCTTATTGAGTGCAGTCGAAATGGCTAAAAAGGAATTGCTCTCAATCCTTTTGTTGTCATGGAGCATTAAACACACACAGCTGATTGGCATTTTAAAGAAATTTTTGGCCAGCGAAAAAATGTTGAAAATGCGTTTTCAGTGAATTTCTTTAAAATTGATTCGTATGCAAATTAATTGCCATGGCTTGGCCAAACAATGGGAAACAGCACAGGAAAATGGTGATTGTTCTTGTTTCTGTTACACCCTTGGCTTTCGGTTTGGCCTTTGTGTATAATGCTCCTGTCTCGGCCTTATTGCCAGAGCTCTAAGTAGGCGGGGAGAGAACGAAGCTGTGGATGAGGGTGTGGCCAGTGAATTGGATTAGCGGTTTATTCAATTTAATTTAAATGCAAAACATTTTGTAAATCGCTGACTCTGCGTTGTATAACCAAAACGGAAGACGTCATGCCGAGTCACTGACTTTCAAATACCCTGTGAAATGAATGAGTCTATTGTTGGCAAAAAAATCATTGGAATTTGTCATGGGCGTAAAATTTTAAACAGAACGTCAATGATGCCAGCAACAGTAGATAATGTTCTATTTACTATGCTCCAATAAAAGAAACGTTTAAGTAGTTAATAAGCGTTTAAGGATTCAAAAATTTCATCTAGGTTTACATAGTTTTTCTTAATATTGAGAACTAAAGGAAAATATTGCAAGAAAAAATGGAAGGCCAAAATTTTTGACGTTTAACCTTTCTAGAAAAAAAAAAATTTATTTTTAGCCACCTTTTATTATTCTCAATTCTAGACAAAAACAGGTTTTAAAAGGCAGTTTAAGAATAAAACTTTATGAAATACAGACTGGGATATTCAAACTAAAATCAACTAATTGAATCAACTGTTAATTCTATAAGTACATAATATGTATGCCAGTATAAGTAAAGTCAAAAATATTAAAGCACTTTGCGGTAAAGTCTTATGTCCTTGAAATTTTTGACTACCATATAAGTTTATTATTTTAATAACAATTTAAGTATTATTATTAACAGCCCCAATTGCGTCACTCTCATCTTTTTATATAGTTATATAGTATAGGAATTGAGATTTGTTAACGCTTTCCATTACGATTTTAGTATCGCAAGTAGTTAATTCTTGTGATATCAACCAAACAAAATTTTGTTGTAAAAAAGTTTCATTTATTCATTAAAGAAAAATGTTAAAGATAACAAGAAAGTTTCAGCCGTTTAGTTCCTTGAATTTACCTAAGAAGTGTATACAAGATTTTATTGCTGACGCCAAATTTTTTGTGAATTATACTTTATAAGTTAAGAGAACAAGATTCTTACTATTGGTTAACAATTTCATTTAACTGACAAAATAAAATTTTTTTGCTGAACTGTGTTTTCAAAAGTGAAATTTATAACATTTTAGTGAGAATGTCCTCACAATTCGGGACATTTTTTATTGAGGAAATCATTTCAAATGATGTAACAGACTGTTTAAATTTTTTAAACACTTGGTCTAAAATATAGTAATCTTAAAAAGGTAATCTAGCAAATAAACACTTCGTATGACTGCATATTAATTTGTGTGTACAAACATTTTCTCTTGCCCAAAAGTATGCTTTAAATTGCTTGTCAAGTCGTAATACCTCTCTCTGAAGTGAACTCTTCTTCGTTATCATTTAATATGCTGTTTTTTTTTTTTTTTTTGTAGGTATATTTATAAAAAAGGCCCGCAAGCCTACGTTTAGACTTTAGTCTCATAATTCATAGTTGCTCACATATACCAAAAGATTAATGTGTCCACTCACATACACACTCACACACCCATACAGACACAAACATGAGAAAGACAGACACACAAACAGCTGATAAGCAAACTATGTGCTCTTTCATATATGTATATAGAATACATTTTGTTGCCATCTCTTGAATTGCCACATTACAATTCATTTATATGTGGCATGGCATTGCATACTTTATGGCATACTTACTTGGCAGAACAGCTCGGCCAGCCATTAATCAGCATTAAAAGTGTCAACAGCAACAAAAGCAACAACCACAACACAACACAACAACAATAACGACTACAGCAATAGCAACAACAAAATATAACGTTCCAAGCGTCTTGGCGTATGCAAAATAAAAAGCGAAAAAGAGCTCATAAATAGCTTCGCAAGACAGCGGCAAATGGTGATTGGGTATATGGGAACCAGGAAAAATAAGATGAAGGATGAGTTGATGAGAACAGAAGAAGGTGAAGACGATGAAGATGGAGTGAGTGGAAGTTAGTACATAAAGCAATCAGCAGGTGTTTGTCATACTTTTATTCGTGTGGTTGTATGTAATTTCATTGCTATGGCAAATGTTGACAAGCATCAAGGCGAAAGCAGTGTTTGGGCATACGAAATATCATCTAAAATATGTTTAGTTTATTCCCATTATTGTAGCTATCAAATGATTATTTAAAAACTAAGGGCTCAGTTTCTATATGAAAGTTTATTCAAATATTCGATGATAGATAAATGAAAATTCAAATATCCTGAATTACTTCTTCTTCTTTAAAATACAATCTGTTATTGCATTAACTAAAGTTATTTTAAACGTAATTTGTATTCTGATCGCTTATGTAACTGTTGATTTATTTCTATTATGAGCTGTTTCTTTTCTCTTCGTTGATTTGATTCAAATCAACTTACTGTCCATTCCAGACTGCATGAAACGAAATGTAAATTTGAATTTCAGAAAATTGCTTATAATGCTGCTTTGGAATCATACTAATAAATTGAATTAGATGAAAATATCTTGTCGCACGTGAAGTGTGCTAAATTGAGTTTAGCTTATTGTGGCATTCTTCGAGGGCAGACCAAATTCACATTCAATTAGTTGTGGCATACTTTGAGGCAATGCCTTTTATCAAAATCAACCTCAAAACGGTGTTTTCAGTTTCGGGCAGCAAAAACAAAGTTAACTTTTGATAAATAACATGCCATTGCATGCCACAGGAAAACACTTAAGGAATTCCATCGCCCCCTACTTCGCCCCCACCCCCACCATCATCTGGGACATGGAGCAATGAGCAAACCAGAAACATTCAATTAGCGCCCAGAGCTATGCTACAGATTCGTGTGCACCAGCAAAAGCCAATTAAGCAGTAGTCTAGCTAAAATCTCATGCTGCACGCCAATATGCCACGCCCATCGGCCCCAGTGCAATTACAGTTAACCGCTCATTCGCCCCCCTCCCCCACGTGCCCCACGTGAAGCGCCTTCTCCATTAGCTCAACGTTGATTAGGTGAATGATTGAACAATTGACTAGAGGGAAGGGACAGCATGGCAGCAAATAGACAAGAAGAAAAGACACTGAGAGAAAAAGAAACTATTAAGTTGCAAACATTAGCAAGTTGTAAAGAAAAGCATTAGGGGGACAAATAGTTGTTGCTCATTAAAAGTTTCTTCTCACTTTTCCTCTTTCTTTTCAGTTTTATTCTCTCACTTCTTAGTCTGTTGGGGTTATTAAAATAAATACTGCTGTTTTTTTTGTTTCATTTTTCATTTGAGTCATAAATTCTTTCATTTTTTTTTTTTGATTATGTTTTGTTTTTATTATAATAAAGTGGCAATTAGCAAGCCAATTGTAAAGTGCTTATTGGCGAAATGTGCATTAAAATTGACAGTTAATTAGTTGATGGATATGGATGGTGGCTAAAAGCTGCGAGAGATGACAACGAGTGAGACTGAGTATAAAGAAGACTCATCGTTAATTAAAAAGTTATGAACAGCTTAGACACTCGAAAGTAAGGTCATTGACAATGAAAGTATGCTCCTTTAAGAAATCAGACAGCAAAAAGAAACTGTAATAATTAAATTAGTTATTTACGAAATTTCTTAATCCAACTTTTAAAAAGAAGTTGAAGTAGATTTCACTTAGTTTCAAGGTGTGATAAGGTGTATATGTAGTTTTAAAAACTATCACAAAAAACTTGTGAGATTCGACTAGAAAATTCACATCAAACGATTTTCATGTCACACATCTTGCCTCTGTGGATTAGAGCATCATTTAGTACTTTTCGAACCACTCTCGTTGGGTTTGCCAAACACAATGCTTACGCCATATTTTTCAAATATTTATGGCATTATTTGTACAATATTATTGCGTTCTCTCTGTTTCTCTGTTGGTTATACAATTTTTTTTGCTGGTGCCAGCCATTTTTTCTCCCGATGCTCTCTTGCTACCGCTTGGCATTGTTGTTAATAAAAACAGAAATTATGAACACATACATACATATGGATGACAGTGCAAGAGAGAGCTAGAGGGAAGTTGGAGTGCGTGGAGAAGAGATAGAGAGGGAGACGCGAGCATATATAAATTGCCCTGGAAAATTGCGATGCTTCAGTGTTCCAATTCTTTTTGACATACACTGTTTGAATTCAGTAACGGGTATATGCGAATGTGTATACTATATAATTGCTTGATTTGAGTGTTAGTATTTGTATAACTCTGTCTCTTTCTGAATGTCTTGTATACCGTTGAGAAAGATTATCCTATATATCGAAATGTAATTTAGTAAATGGAGTTGTTTTAATTAAAAAACTTTTGAAGAAAATTTAAGATGATAATTGCATATAATTGGAAAATCAAAGTAAACCATTTTTGAACGTTTCACTTATGAATTTAGTAATTATTTTATTTGCAAAACTTTCAAAAGACAATTTTCAATATTTCTTAAATTACTTTCCAATATTGTGTATCCATAAAAAATATTGCTGAAAATTTTTGATGAATTAGAATAATGCAAAAAGGAAACTTAAACTTTGAATGTGTTCAATGGTCGATATAATATTGAGATTAGGATGTGCCTTGTAGAGGGTATCTTGAAGTCGGCGATTATACAAACGATATGATTTTTATTGAAAAATTTCATTTTTCTTTTCCAGTTATGTTGTTCTTGTTTATGTTTTTGTTTTTCTTTTTTTTCTTTTTTTTTTTTTTGTTTGTTTTTTTGCATTGACACATGGCAGCAAAATGTCGACTGCTGCTCGTTGTTTGCCATTTGCCGTGTGTTTGCGAGCATCGGCATTGGCGCACATTATTGACATAACTACAAACAGTTTATGTGCAAACAACGGTTACGTCTCGTTACCACACCCCCACCCTGGTACCCCGCAGCATCGACCACTCTTTAGCAACCAATCGACCCCTTTCCGCTTCGTTTCAACATATCAAGCATCAGAAGCGTAATTGAATTTCACTGCATACAAGTACATTCTCTATAAAGCTTTACCATTTGTTCTTTTTCTCCGCTGCATTTTGACAGCCCACAGTTCGTGGCTTAAATAATAAATGAAATGACTTAATACCGTATTAAAGCCCTCAGATGTTATGTGCCCATGTCCCCGATCAAATGAATTATGCACTGACACAACAAAATCCAAAAAAAAAAAGGGAAATATACACCAGCATGTTGAAATCCCCTCGATGTCCGACTATAACTATATCTGTATATACATATAGACAACATGTGTATGTAACGTAAGAACGACCGGAAAAAGGGTCAAAAAGTTTGCAGTGTGTTAGGAAATGGTGAAAAATATTGTCTAGGGAATTTAGTTAATGGGTTTTTCTTCTCTGGTTTGGAATTTATGATGAGCGCTGATGATGGTGGTTTAGTCATAATTTCCATTTACAGACAACAAGGTCGAGAATAATAATTTATTTTAAAACCAAATAAATTTGAGTGTATATAAACTTTATTTGTACATAAATGTAGAAAGAAATGCAACATGTTTCTTTTTAGACATATAGTTTTAGCTCGAATGATAAAATTATTAAAACAATAATTATGGAAAATTATTTTCAATAATTGGTTTTAATTTCTAATCAATTAAGTAAGAACAAGCCATTATTAATTTCTAACCAAGAGGCTCAATTTTGTAGTTTTATATGTATTCGTTTATTTGAAAGAGTATTAAACTTTACCTCTTGGTGTTGAGCTTTTGTGTAAAGAGTTGTTTCAGAATGTAGTTAAATTCAAAAAAAAAAAAATACTTTATAATCTTATAATTAGCTTTAGAAATTTTATAAACTTAAAGAATTTCCAGAGCGCAGCTTCACTAATGCTTTTATTCGTCCTGTCTTCTCCAATCACTCAACTTGAAGTATTTTAAAGTCACAATTTTCAGGTGCATCAAAAACGTTTTTTGTTTGTTTTCTTCTTTCTCAATTTATTTACCAACAATTTGAATATTACTTCTTGTTTAAAACCCAAAAAAAAAAAAAAATAACTAAGGAACTACTAAAATGCAAATAATTATTTAGATTTAAATTTTAATCTCCTAAGCAAAAAAAAAAAATGCAAAATGTGTCAATAATTTATTAACCATAAGTATTGTATTTTCTTCTTTTTTCTTACAGGTGAGTATAACCAATTGACGAGAACCAATTAGCTTGTAGAATGTTAATATAATTTATCAAGTAAGTAGTACAAAAAAATGATTACTCAAGCCAAACAGAAGCCTTTAAAGGATCTGTTAAAGAGGAAAACGTTCACCCAGTGCCATTTGAATTCTAAAAGTGGGTGTCATTTTTGCTTTTCCTGACCCATTTTTATTCAGATATTTTCAACGCCTGGCAAATCTTTCACTCGTTTTTGGTCATGGTCGTTTCATTTCAGTGTCCCTTCCGGTTTGGTAGTCTTCCTGCTCCGTTTGTCGAAAAGTCGTTTTCCATTTTTGCCATTTTCCTTTTTTTTTCTTTTTTTTTTTGTTTAATTTGTTAAATTGTGTCTGGCCTGTTCGTCACCCACACCAAATAAAACAAAAAAATAAACGACAAAAAGAAAAACTGTAGTGAAAATAAAGGGCTGCAAGGCAGACAATGTCGAAAGAAAAGCTAAGAGAAAAGTCCATACACATATGGTAGGGGCTAAGGCAGAAGGGGTTGAGGGTCTAGGCGATTTTAATTTTAAGTGCAAAGCTCTGACTTTTGCCAGTCACAGTCAGACATATAGTAAGGAAGAACGTTTTGGCCCACTTCGGCCCACATTTTCATTTGTGAAATTAAATTTTGCATACGTAATGGTCATGCCAAGGCTTTTGATGGGACTGTACACGTAGCTATCTATAGATACTTATACGGACAAGATGCTGCCAACATGTGAGTGTGTCTGTTTGTGTCTGAGTGTAATTAAAACAACTTTTTCTTCGTTTCTTATTTTCTCCTGTTTTTTCTTATTTTTCTTTCTTTTGCTCATCAAAATTTTGCGTCATAAAATCTCCAGCATTCGCTGTCTTCTGCATCATTGTCCATAACAATGAAGCAAACTCGTCGTCATCGTCGTCTTCGTCCTGGCTCGTAAACCTTTACGACTTGCCCACACCCAAACCCACCCACACACACTCACATACCCACACATTCATATGTATGAATGAACGATTGTAGTGATGGGAGAGAGAGAGAGAGAGAGAATATCTACCATTCCATTTTGGCCATTTGCAATTTGGCATTCATAGCCCCCAGCATGAAATGCTTGCTCAGGTGCAGGTACTGATCCAATGGGTCCTGCCTGTATGTGCGGGGCTTTAAATGAAATTATTGGTTTATTTATGAAAACGAAATGGTCATCAAACTGTGATTGCGATTGCAGATAATGTGCAAGTTACGAAAGCCGATAAAGGCTGGCATAGGACAAAAAGGAAAACAAAATGAAAAAAGCATTGTAAAGAAATCAGGCCGATATGGTGGGAAAAAGAATCTACCAGGACTTGGCATTTAAGTTTTGCTTACTCCGCCCGTCCCAGCCATTAACGAGAACGTTAAACGCAACTTTAATTTGTCAATCATTTGGTTTATTGCCAGAGGACTCACTCACTTGATATTTACCAACACTGGGCTAAACCGCAAATGCTAAAAGTATCGACAACAGCAAAGGCAATAAAGAAACGGGGCGTATGGTGGTGGGGCTCGCTAGCAAGTCGAAGGAGAGAGTAGAAAAGTTTTGCAACAAATGTCCAAAAGCCACTTAACGGCGAATTAGAGCAGCAAGCAACAAGAGCAACAACAACATAACTAACAAAAAAGTACAGTTAACGCTAAAAGGATACGCAAAAAGTTTTCAAGCGCTGGGATCTAGAGCAAAAATACAATGTTTAAACATGCCAACCGCAGAAAAGATACCCAACAAACGAACGAGTGGGAGAAGAGTAGTGTGAGGGAATCAGAATGAGGGTAAAAGAGAGAGAGAGAAACTCGCGCTCTTGTCATTTGCCATGCTAACTAAGTACAGTTATGTCCGCCATTGCAGTTTGCACAAATTAATTGTCACAAATAACCCCAAAAAATTGCATTTCGGAATTTAGCCGCAAAATTGCCTTTTGCTCGGTTTTCCGTTGCTCCAACTCTCCAGCAATTTGTCAACCGCATTGTATGCATAAATATTAGCATATTTACGGTTCTGTTTCCCCCCATTTTTTTTGTGCTGGATTTTGGTTTTACGATGTTTCCCAGAAAACTTTAATTAAGTTTTTGATGTTGCGAATGTAATTAAATATGTAAATATTAATAACAAAGTCCGAACGTGACGTTGGCTCGTTAAGACAAACCGAAAAGGCCAACTTAAAGTTTAACAAAAAATAAAAGGTGAAAACGCCAAAGCACTGGACTTGGTTTGCTTTTTCCTGAAGTTTGTACTTAATTACTTGAATATTTGAGTTTGTTTACTTGAAAGA
The DNA here is from genome assembly GCF_018902025.1 of Drosophila willistoni. Classification (NCBI taxonomy): domain Eukaryota; kingdom Metazoa; phylum Arthropoda; class Insecta; order Diptera; family Drosophilidae; genus Drosophila; species Drosophila willistoni. The sequence continues at coordinate 10,547,572 of NW_025814050.1, forward strand.
TGATAAAAGACAAAAACGGTTTCCCGATTATAAAACTGATACCCATAAAGTTTGTCTAACTTTCAAGATTTTAAGGTTGATATTTAACTATGTATACCTAAGAAGTAGTCGAGTATATATACGATGTCAGACTAGGATAGATTAGGGAGGCATTTGCCTTAAGGCATTTCTTCTGGCTTATAGTTATGTATAAGAAAATGATATCTTTTATTTTGTAATGCAACATACAACATTCTAGTTTGTAAACACATTTATTTGGTGTATTGGCAAATTGTAACCGTATTCTTTTTCTTTTCTTTGAATTTGTTAAATATATTTTTCAAATTGGGATTGAAAACGAAAATGTGTTTAAATCTTGAATTTTCAGTCAAGAGAATACCATTTTGATTTCTGATACAATTGTTAAACATCGTTATCAGATATAAAACTCTACTATTCGATACAATTTTAAGACAAAATCAAAAATTTTAGGAAAAAAAAAACAATATTTTTAAAATGTTCTAAGAAAAGAAAAAGGTATCCAGAGAGAATTGTGATATAAAGAAATTTAAAGTCTTCTGTGAATTGCGATATATTAAATTACCTTAACAATTTAAAACAAACTTTGTGTGCTGTATTATCTATTTTTTGATGTGAAATTTCTTTTTGTATAGAAAACAAGTCTGAATGACTTGGTTAGTCAAGAATGTATATACTTTAATTGATGCACACTTTTGAAAGCCTTTTATGTTCATATAGTGTTTGCATTGGGTGTAGGGTATAGAAAAGGAAAGACTCTTGCGACTGAATTTTATATGTGTGCCCTCTAGGGCTCATTAAACCCAACTTAAACTATCAATCATAGGGCCTGGCTGACTGGCCAAACGCCCACTCGCTGCTTGGCTTTGCAATTTTCCACTTCAATTAATCAGTCGCTGGCAGAAAATGCTTAGCCTACTTTTTTGGGCTTTCAGGCGACACAAGCAAAAGCCTGCCTGACTGACTAGTCAAGTGTGTGGCCAAAAACAAAAGGCAACTTGAGTTCGATTGCTCTTCAATGGATATTTTTTTCCCTTTCCCATTCTTATTGAGAGGTTTGCATTTTGCTGTACAATTGCCAACTTGTGGAAAATCCATTCCAAGCATTAAGAAATTAATTGAAAAAAGAAATTGTTGAAAAACATATTCACGAACTTTAGGCATTCCAATGTATTTACATTGTGTAACATTTTCAACTTGTAACTTTAATGAAAAGACAACCAACATGCCGTGGGAGGTCTTGAGAATTCCAATTGACATTGTTGAGCAAATTTATTCAATGAATAGCAATGAGTGAGTGTGCGAAAATGTTTCTTGTGGTTAACTTAAATATTCTTTTGACAACTTGTTAAAGCCAAAATCAAAAAGGGCAAATACTGCAGGCTTAGGTTTATTCAAAAGTGCACTTGCCTTGGCAGATATTGATTTTTTCAAATAGATTAATAATTACCATCATCTGACTAAAGTTTTGGTCTAACTGACTGATAGCCATATTTAAATTGGAGACTTTGCAGAATGTGCGATGATTTGTTTCTTTAATTAATTTGGTTGTTCTGCAATTTGTTATAATTGATGACACATTTATGTACATACAACTCCTTAACTAAATTAACTGTCTCTGACGTTCGTTAAGCATTTAATGTTCATTAAAAGTTATTGACGTAATTCTAGTTACCATTAGGTTTAGTTGAAAATTTCCTTATCTTTCATCTAGCTATTGTTGAATTTTCTCTTGTTACATTTGAAATGTCAGCTTAATTAAATTTTAATCCACTATTCGCTTGGCAGTTAATAAACACAAGTTTCCAAAATTACCATCAAATATGCATAAAGCGACAGAGATAGACATAAAGAGAGAAAGAGAGAGGGAGAGTTATAAATAGAGAGAGAGAGGGAGAAAGAGAAGCATTTGGCGGAGAGATATCCTACAATATGTAAGGGCATGTTTTAATGATGGAATTTCGTGTGTGCTCTAATGATGGTTAACATTTTGCCAGCTGCTTTTGAAGTCCGAGAAATGTCATAATTTGAGGTTAAGCCATTTGCAAGGCTATGTTATTTTAATGAGCTTTCCTATAGTAAGTCATCAAAGTCGAACACAACTGTACCAACTGTATTGCAAAGTGCAAAATTGTGTCACACAGCAGGCAAACAGATAAACTAGGGACAACATAACTTCAAGCCAAACTGCAAATCAAATATGCAAATATCTAACAACAACGGCAACAACTTGACAAACCATCAAAACCATCCATTCAAACCCATGTGTTCTTCATTCCTCTATGTACATAGGTATATGTCTATGGTGCATATGTATCTAGGTGGATGGGACTGCATGGCTCATACAAAAGTCAACGGCATCATCATCGTCATCATCATCCTAGGACATCCTCGACAAGTTTTTGATAGCAGGAAATTTGCAATTTCTGGCATTAAATTTCCGCCTCACATTTATTTATCTCCCCCATCCTCTTCTCTATCCCACCCATACAATATGCATTTGCATTAGCCCCAAAAACCTTTGCCGATCTGTAATTATTGCAGAGTCAGTCAGACCCAAAAGCGGGAGAAAGCCGAGAGGAACGGCCGGGTGATGGAGCTGTGGGAATTATGTGCTTAAGGTGAGCAGGAGTCACGAATCCTGCGTGCCTGGCATACGGTAATGAATAAGCAAACATCCAGCCAACTCATATGCTAAGCATTTATATATTTATTTTTTTTATTTCTCCATACGTAAGAAGAAAAAATTTTTTCAATTGGTTTTTTTTTCCCAGCAAATGACTTAGGCATGGCCCAAAGGGGAACAGCAATTTTGTAAAAGCCAAGCGAGAGGGGGGATTTGGAAAATATATAGATTAAACCCTCGAGAACTTTGGCCTTTACGCCAAGTGCGTGTGTCGTTATTCAATATGATGATACGTGTGGCAAGCTTGTTTGCATTTTGCATTGATTTTTTCAATGGAAAATTTCGCATTTTATATTACTTTTACCCTCTAACCATAAACACAGAAAATAGGGTATGTTTGAATGGTTATGAATTAGAAAGAAATCTTCTGTAAAAGAAACGAGTGCTCTCAGTGAAAGCTTTTATAGGGTACACCAAAGTCGATAACTCACACAAACGTGCTGAATTTATATTTTCCAATCTTTAAATATGCTTCAATTAAGCTCTTAAGTCGAAGAAATTGCTAACAATTTGAGAAATGGAAATGAACGATTTTATTGCTTTATTTTCAGTACTTTAAATCTCGAACCATCGAGCTAACCAATTTACTTTACCTTACACTTTAGTGCTTTTTAGAATCCGAAAATCAGTTCAATTTACACATCGAAAAAACCATCTCGGAGTGAAACTGATTTGTGCCCTTGCAATCAGAAAAATCCAACAAAAATAAAATGAAAATGAATAAAAAGGAAGTGAAAAATCCCCAAATTGTGCAATGAAATCTGCTCTGTTTGCAGTTGTCTGTCTTGTGGCAAAGTGATTTTTGTTTGCATTTCAATTGGTAAGGGAATCAGTGTAGATTCCTGACCCAAAACTAAAGTCTGCTAATCGTTAGGCCCAGCAAGAATATGGCCCACAAAACCCACCGAAAAAACAAAAAAATGCGAAATGCCCTCAAAAGACAAGCAAACATCTTTATTATGCAGTCCCTCATTCTAGGCCCAATCCCCCTTCATTCTAACCACAAAAGTGTGCTTGGCATTTTCTTAACCATTTTCTTGTCTCACCCACTATTCGTCTCTTCTGTCTCTTCTTTTCTTTTTCACCAAACACTAGTTTTGCATTCTTTTGCTTTTGCCTTTTTCATGAATAACAAATCAGGCTAAAAGACAAAATCCCCTCAGTCTGGTCGTTGAAGGGGCCTCTTGGGTTGGTGCGCGGGGTGTGTGAGTGATGAGGCGCTTGCGGTGGGGTCAGGGCGGCCAAAAGCCGCAAGTTCTATGCATATAAAAAACGACACCAACTACGTTGATGATGATCATGATGATGATGATGAAACCCTAAAAACAAAAAGCAGAACAACAAAAATAAAAAAAAAATATGTTTAGCATGGCAAAAGGTTGGTTGGATGCACTACACACAGAATCTTCTGGTCCACTTTTGCTGAATTGAAAAGAAATTGTGCAAAAAACACTTGAGCCTGAGTTTCTCAGTTCTCTCAGAATCAGTCTCAGTCCCAATTCCAGTTTGAGTCGTCGACGACATCAAGTCCTTTCAAGTGTTTGTCAAAGTTTGAGCCTCAGGTTAGGCTGGCCATAGAATTCAGTGTTCATTTCACAGAAAAAAAAGAAAGAAAAATATAGAAAAAGTAGCAAATCAAATGACGTGTGACAAGCATCCGGACTGCAAGGATATTCAAGTATGCAAAACAGATAGAGAGAGACAGCCTGGTCTCACAGAGAGAGAAAGAGTGAACCAGGCGACCAGAAAATGAACATAAATAATAAATACGATAGAAGGTTACAGTTGAAAGTGATTTGCCTTTTTTTTAAGAAGGCAGTTATGTAGATGAATTTTTCAAATGAGAAAAACAAATTTGAAATTTATTAGAAAAAGGAAGGCCAAAAAATTTGATAAAATGGCAAAAGGTTGGGGATTTTTCTAAGCAGGTAACTTTAGCGAAAACAGAATCTAATATTTAATTCCCAGTTAATTAATATTCATAGCCAAAGCAACACTAAGTTGGAATTTTTTGAACCAAAAAGAGAATAATAAACTTGGTAAATTATGACTGCTGCATACTTAAAAAATATTTTTTATATTTCAATAACAATTTATCCTAATAATTTTTCGAGTGAATAGTAAAAAATCATCGATAATTTGAGTAAATCATTTTACATACCAAACTCTACATAAACCTAAATGAAGTTTATAAGTTAAGCTTTTTAGGTCAACAATTTATTGTAGATAAAGACTACAATCAAGTAGAACTAAACGATTCATTTTATTTTTTACGTTATATCCAAAGACGTACTCTTAGCCCGAAACATAGTTTTCTTCGGCGGTTTTCTCTAAAAACAAAAAGTATAGCCAATGCCTTTAATATTTCTTTTTACTTTTCAATAAAATGTCATGCAGTTGTAGTTCAATAAAATAATAAAAAAAAAACCAACTTCATAATAATCGATTTATGTATTATTGTTTGACTCTGTAGGCATATCATAAATGTTATCGCGAAGATGTCAATTGAATACAAGGTTTTTATGGCAATGACCTTTTGCTTTTTATTGCAGTTGATCAAAATAAAAATTTGGTCAATTAATACAAGTTTTGTTGTATTGTTTCCTTTATCTATCTACATATTAAACAAAATTGCTGACCCAATTGTGTTTAGATTTAATCAAGTAATGACAAAATTTATTCTTGTAGTCGAATGTGAACATACAGGATTTTCAAGAGTCATGGATTAATTGGTAAAATACACGGAAATATTTATAATTAAATACCTTCACCAACCATTTACTAATTCAAACACAACTCAACCCACCACCCACCATTATCACGAATGTTCGAATGTATGTTCAATCATTTACCTTTTCGGCAGGCTAAGGTGCCTAGTTCTACCTTTTTCCGGTCTGTCGGCTACCTCAATAGAAAAACATAAACACAATGTAAATGTTGATTTATGACAACAACAAAAACACACAAACACATACACACACACAAACACACACACACACATGTGCACACGCAATCATAAGCTGGCTGGAAGGCATTATTTATCGATGGCAACATTAGACATTAGATGGAGGTGGCAGTCTACATAAATTTCATATTCAACTTGTGTAAACAAAATGCGACAGCATGTCAATTTTCTGTATCTCCCTATGCTCTTTGCTATATATAAATTTGTGTGTATATATTTGTCTCTATATATAGGTATAGAAATTGGGGGCTTATCTTTGTCGCGCTCATGTGACACAAATGGGTAAGGCTTAAAATTTCATTTCGAGCCTATTAAAATTGTTTGCACATAATTGCTTCAGGGCTAACAAAAGCGAAGGCCCAAAATCCAATACCAAAAATTATTTTCCGCTTTTCTCATATGTACCTATATGCATATGTGTATATGTATCTGACCTTCGTCATAAACTAATTTCTAGCTCATTTCACACAAAACTTAAGCCACAAAACTAACTCATCTCTTCCTCTCGATCTCTGCACATCTCCCCTGCTGTCTTTGCCTGTTTTCGCGGCCTTCTGTCTTTGCTAAATTTAGCTTGAAACAAGAAGAAAACAACCAACAAAACAACTGGGCCACTTAAAGCTTAAAGACCTTGCCACAAGTTGCCATAATTTGCATACACATATGTGTCTTCCTCTCTCGCTCTCTCTCCCCCCTCTCTCCTTTTTTCTCGTCAGTTGCCACGTTGTGAATACCTCAACTATCGTTCGCTTTGTCTCCCATATTATATATGGGTGCTTCCAGCTAATTGCATTTTAATGCGCATTATTTAGCTGGCCATTGCATACTTTGAGAAGCTTTTCCACAAGGAATTATACATAACAAAAAAAATTCCGTGCTGTCAACTAACTTTAGCTGTGTGCTAATATAGATACCCTTCAAAGCTCACAAATAATAATTTAATCATCTTTTCTAGTCAGTAAATAAGAGTTAAAAAGAGGGTAATGAGTCTAATCTATTAAAAAAGGCTTAAAATAGAATGCTATATAAAATATTCAAGACTTTTGAATCTAATAAGAAACAATACTTGGTCCTTTGAATACCTTAAGATGCTATAGCATCTAAAATGAGAAATTCTGAAATAATAATGCTTCGTTACATATTGAAATTTAACCAGATTAAATTGGACCAAATTTTCTAGTTGCCACTTTAAAATTTACACCAACTTCTCAAAAAATGAGTTCTACAAGGATAGTTTGTTAAAGTCCCGCAAACTTCTTCAACACTTGTTTTACTATAAACAAAAGTTTTGCCTCGTTTTCGAAGAAAGTTTAAATTTTGTCATGCTATGTACCCAATAAAATATATACTTTGGAAAATTTTGTTTGTATTTTAAGCATCCTGCATAAAGTGCTAGCATCCTTTAGAGATAGGGCATACTCAAATTGTTTGCCTCCCTTTTTTTCTCGCTTTCAGCATAAATAAATTGCATGTGCTGGTATATGCAAATTTTTTGCCTACTTGGTTTGTGCAGATTAAATGAGTACAGTGAATGCATTGGCTGAGGCTCAGACAAAAGGGAGGTACAGTAAATTTATACTAAGCAGTCATTAAGCTTAAAGTTAAAAATTGGTTTAAGTTAACTTTTAAATGCATAGCTAATAGCTATATATTTTCAAATTTAAGGTTATTTTGATTTTCATTGTAGTGGACATTGTTTAGAAAGCAAACATTTCCCTTAGTTGTTGGCTTATCGTCTCTTGCGAGTATTTTCTTGTCCCAAAATAACTTACCCTAAAGGAATGTCTTTACCTAAATAAAATAAATAATAAATAGAATTTAAGTTTAGAAGGTAAATTTTTGTTTCTTAAAAAAGATGTTCAAACAAAATTTTTCGTAGATTATTTTCCACTTGAATTTGATTGTTGAAACAATTTCAATTTTGAATTAAATTGAACTTTTTGCTGGAATTTGTAATAGTTTATGATACAACTTTCTTGTCAGTGAGAAAGGCATATGGCTTAAATGATGTGCTTGTTAAAATGACTTGCTTTAGTTTTTCATTTTAAATTTGGCATATTTCTGCTAGATTTATGCATGTTCCATTTGTTTGCCATTAGGAAAAGGGGCGTAACACTTTGCCTCTAACACTTCCACTTTTGTCTAAAAACATTATCAAATAAATTACCCAACTCTAAAAGCAAAATGTTGTCAGGCCCACTTGATGATGGCGTTGAAATGACTTACAATTCCATTTCATCTTTCTCTCTTGCTCGCTCCTCAAATGTATATGTATACAAAATATATGTAAGGGCATGTATTTGCCATCTCTGTTTAACGGAAATGCTTTTAATTAGCACATAAAAGCACAGGGTGGTCCTTGTATGCGGTTCGTTGATGGTGAGTGGCTCTTATTATGTCTGCGTGTGTGTGTGTGTGTGTACATATTTAATTAACGGTTTTGAATTAGTTTTCAATGTGTTGCTGTGTGGGCATCTCTTTTACCATTTTCCAATTTTAATGGCTACTTCAATCAAGCTGCAGCTGCTGCCATTCAAAGTTTTATGCTCCTATGGGGCAAAAGTTGGAAAACTTGATGAAATGATGTAATCATTTGGAGATTAAGAAACAATTCTACATCAAAGTGTTTCAACTTGAACACATTGGTTTTAAATAATTCAAGCTCTTAACCCAACTTTTCACTTATAAATTCCAGATTGACAGCTCTAAGCCAAACAGAAAACCCTTTTTAAAGACAAAATAAGCGAAAGAGAGTAAAAAACAAGCCCTGAAATGTAGGCAATAAATTTTAAATACAATGACTTGAAGCGCAGCAATAAGAAAACGAACGAAGAGAGCGAGAAAATAAACGAAAACCCAAAATGTAAATCCCCCTAAGCCAAACACTTTTTGCTCTACCCCCCATTTATCCAACCATCCTGCTTTCTTTGCTATCTCTATCTCTTTCTTTTTGTTTCTTACTGTCTGTTCTTGTGACTGACGCTTTCGTTTTTTTTTTGTTTTTGTGTGTCTTTGTTTTTTATTTCTTATTCTCTTTTTGGTTATAAGATACTTAAAAGCTTGTAACCTTTTCTGACATTTTATATAAAATTTTTGTGTGTTTTTGTTTTGTTTTGTTTCATGGGTCTCTCATTATAAATACATGATAAGCAACGTTCACTAATCTCCCATCAAAATGGGCAACGGAGCAAGAAGTAAGATAAGGCTCTCACCTTAAGGTCAGAGGACAGAAAACGTCATCATAACAACTTTGTTTACCTCGAATATTCCTCAACCTGGCCTTGACTAACGACGAAAAAATACAAAACCCTTGGCCTTTTGTTTTCGAACTACAAAAATATATACATACATACATACACACACACACACATACATATATATATATGTCTGTATGTAGTACACTTATTTTCCTTTTTTGCGGTAAAAAACCGCAAAGTCATAAGCCCATTTAGCATGGCCCAAAAAAGTGAGAGAGAAGGGGGCATAGGTATTGTTTTAGCCAGTTTTCGGCTCAGTCTCCACAATTTTCTCTCCTCCCATCAGCAACAGCATGACATTGCCTTTTGCTCTGTTGATGCGGAAAATGAGCATGGAAATAGAGTAAAGGCTCATGCACACAAAGCAACAAGGACAGCACTGTTGACAAGGTCTTGTTAGTTAAATTATGCATAAATGGCAAGCCCCTTTTCCCGGAGTGACCCCCCCACCAGCAAAGCACAGACATGTGTGGGATAGGGCGTGACTGGAGTCTACACCTTTTGCGTGTGATAATTGAGAAACCAACTGGCAATTACAAAGGGTTCAACCCAACAGATTTTCAATCCATTATGGGTCACGTATACATAAACAACTTCCACTCTACGTCGATACACTTATTTCAATAAATACTTATTATACAATTCATTTCATTTGCAAACAAACAACACACTTTATTTTGAACAAATTTTGCGGCAAACTGTAAAGCAAATAGACAAATGAAACGGCAAAAGCAATTGCAATCAATACAAACATTTGGCTAGCCCGCAAATGTAGAAAGGCGAATAAACATTTGTTCTATAAATTACACCAACCAACACAATTTTATTTCCATCTGAGAATCACAAGCAAACAAATTTTGTTTTCACATGAAAAATGAAAAAGCTCAAATATTTACTTTGAAGTTTTAAATATTTTTGGATTGGTGAATTTTAAAAACAATAAAATAAATTCTTACACCTCAAATGTATCTTAAATTGTGAATAACATTCACTTGGGAAAGGTGCAACCATTTGAACAGAAATTCTTAAGTTATACAAAACATTTTTATACAGTTTAAGTGTTTTTTTTTTCTACTGAACTGGAATTCTATTTTTTGGGTTTTTGATCTTACTAATCAACTGATTAATATGAAACCACCACCAAATTTATCGAATCTTTTTCGAATGCCCGTCCTTATTAAATTATGACCATTATGAGCTTGTTCTCTGACCATAAACGAAACCTATGTCTGAACAATATGTTACCCTAGCACAAATTTTTTTTGGTAAGTTGCTTATAACCCTTTATAACTCCTCTTTTAATACGTTTTGACTACTAAAGTCATAAAATCATTAAAGACTAGTTTCTTGTGGATATCTTCCACAACATATTTCGACAATCTATTATAATAGTTTATCATCAGGAATACAGAATCTAAATATTCTTTGAACTAGTCAATTTGGTGCATAGCAAATTAACTCTTTTAAATTAGTATACCCTCTATCTTTAGTGTACAAATACACTTAAGAGTCTAGAGCGTAAAAACTAAAGCAAAATGAAACAAATTGAAATGCAAAGCTTGTACGTCTGTCTGTCTATTCGACTGAGTGTCTTTGTTTCTCCTGCTACTTCGCCTGAACTGAAAAACGAACTGAAAACAACAAAAAAAAAATTGAATAAATTCTTGCAAAATTTGCAAAAAAAGATATAAAAATATACGTGCTGAATGTTTTGTTTCTTGAGCAAAAGAAACGAAAAGGACTAAACCAAGTCAGAATAGAGCAGACCGAATGAAGTATGGAAATGGGGCGAATGCAAACGACAGGACAGCCATTTTTATGGCTCGAAGGATAAGTGTATTACAGCAACAACACGACAACAACAGCGATAGAATGAGAAAAGGCAATGGAAAAAAACAGAGATAGACATGGGGTGAAATAAAATAAAGAGTGGGGTGAGAATATCGGGTTTAGTTTGTCTGTGGCGCGTGTAAAGCGTTCAACATTTTTAATGTCCATCTGCCGTGTGGATTAGCATAAAAGCTTCAACTTCAGCGAATTTCCCACGTCTCTCTCTCTCTCTCTCTCTCTCTTCTTCATCTTTACATTGTACTTGTATACAAGAGAGATGGTTGAAAATTGTGACCCTTTTTGAGGGATACTTCGCAGTCAAGAACGTGGGGCGTCATTTTATGTCTGCTTAGCTTTAACTACAATGGGCAACAACATCTATGCAATTTTTCAAAATAGCTTGATTTCTGTTGCTAGTCCCGAAGAGCTTACAACGTTTTATTACATAACAAAGTGGAGGATTAACTAATGAGCGAACTGAGGACAATGGTTTACGATAGCCTATAAGTGGCTCGTCATATTCCGAATGACACGCAGCTCAATTAACCGATTTAATGCAAAGTTTTTGGTGTGCATTAGATGTTTCCTTTAATTAAACATAAAAGATAAGTAAGACTATCGAAAATCAACAGCTATTGTACTCTATTCAGCTCATTGCCTACAGCAAAACTCGTTTATAAGGTAGGTTTCCCTCTCTGACATCCTTGAACCATTTAAACTTATATAAAGCTGATGTTTATAATGTATAGGTTTCATGTTTTAAAGAGATTTTGAATTTTTGAACAACTTTAGATTTAAAAAAAAAAACAAATGTATCTATTTACAATATTTTCTATATTGAAATGAATTCGTTTAATTTTATGTTTTTTTTTTGTGTTTTTTTTCATCTCTTACAGAATGCGCTCCTTCATTGAGGAGAATGAAAAAAATGATCCATTGATAAATGCACCGGATAAGAAGAATAATCCGTGGGCTGAAAAAGGCAAATGTGTTATCATGTAATATTATCGTAAACCACAGAAATACCGTAATAGCTATGATAACCAGCCAAACAGCAATATAAAAACCAATTCAACAACCACAGCAGCAACATCAGCAGCAACACCAACAACAACAGATCAATACCAAAATCATAATGAGATTTGTCTAAATACTACCAATTCCCACAACAATATTAACAACAACAGCAACAACAACAATCGATGTAGCAGCCAATCAACTTCCAACTATAACCACAATAATATAAATTCCCTAGAACTAGTTCCAGTAGAATTGCAACAAGAACAACAGCAACATTATAACAACAACTATTACTACTATTACAATTATAATCTGAGCTATGCACCAGCCGATTACTATCTCAGAGGCAGTAGCAGAGGATGCGGAGGAGGAGGCCGAGGCGGTGGACTTCTCAAGTTTGGTAGCCTGCAGCAATTGAAGCGAAGAACCCAATACGAACTGCAGCAATGGCCATTGCTAATGCAATTGGTGGTTCTTGTTATTTGGCTGCATGGCAAATTCTGGCAGATCGTGAACGAGCAGGTGATGCATAGAAGACGTTGGCATTGAGTGTGATGACAATGATGGGAATTTTTTGGGGACGCGTTTGTCCAATGGAGTGCAGACGGATCAATGGGCGTGGCGTGGTCAGGTTGCAATCTAAGCTTAAGTTGAGAAACAGAAAAGAAAAACCGTAAACAAATTGAATCACATTAATAAAATTTAATCAAAATTTATGCTGCTTAATACCAAAACAAAAATGAGAAAAAACCAATGAAAACAACATGACAAACATAACTCTAACTCTGGGATAAGAATTTCTTTAGCTAATGTGTACTCGTTACTCGTTAGAAGCTACACGTTACTCGCTACTATCAACTCGTTTCATTATCGCTAGCATCGCTCTCATCGTTGTCGTGATCGTCTTCCTCAAACTTTCTACACTCTCTTACACGTCTTCTATATATGTATAAGTATATATATTGCACTATCTCTTTTTTTCTCGCTCCTCGCTATTTCAGCTCAGCTAGTTCATGTATTCTCAACGTTTCTTTCTTCTAGCTATTGTTCGTAGTCTTTAAATTGCATGACATGTCTACCTGTATTTCAAACAACAACACAATTTTCCCTTTTCGGCTACTACAACATTTCCAGCATTCCCAGTATCATCATCATCATCATTACTATCATCATCGTCATTACTTCCCATACCCAAAAACACATAACAAAAAAAACTATTCATTCATTTATCATTCATTCAGCCAGAAATGAGTAATACCTTTTCTAAATGTACTAAGCCTCTATCAATGTAACCCACCATCCAATTTTTGGTAACCCTAGCAAGCAAATTTTACTTTATTAAGATTTCCCCCATACATCCACACCATGTGGATAGAAAACGAATGAACCACACAAACAAATTTTAAGTTTGCCAAAAAAATGAAAATAAGTTTTTGACTCAAAAGCCAAGAGAAAAATCGAAATGAAAGAAAAGCTGCATACCAATACGATCTGTGTAGAAATATACAATATTCTCGTATATGGAAAATTTATTTACAATTTTCGCTTTAGTTAACAGTTATTAAAATTACTAACTTATTTTATATACAACATGCATATAAATATATGCGAAAATTATATGTTAGGAAAAAAAAAATACGAAAATTAATACAAAAACGTAATATGAAACTATTTAAAGGCAGACGCTGTGTAGTTTACTTGATGATAAATATTTATTTAGTTTTATGATTACCTAGTAAAAGATATTATTATATACGCAAACACCAACAACAAGAACAACAGAATACACAAAAACATACACACTCGATTAAAACAAATGAGAAACCAAAAAAAAAAAAAAAACAAAAACAACAAGTATAAGCAACTAACTATTGAAGTAGCAAGCATACATATTTATATGGGAAAATAGTTGAAAACATTAGTGAAAATATTTTAGAAACAAGAAACCCAAAAAAAAAAAAAAACAAAACATAAACCGGAATAATGGAAATCAGCTTAAACTTTATATGTTATATATAAAACCGAATACACAAAATAAAAACTCTGCAAAATGGACTTGAGAAGCTGATTTCCAGAAACCAAACGATAAAAGAAAACTATATATTAACTATTATTATATATGTACTTATATTGACGAAAAAATCGGCGATCTAAAACCGAAAGTAGCCGTTTAAAAAAATGAATATTATAACGACGCTGTTCAGCTGCTTTTGAAAAGGAAAACGAGTAAAAATCAGGTTTACGTTTAATAAAATACTAAGTTCAATTAATAAACTACAAAATATATAATTTTCATTAACATATAGTGATTTAGTTTTTAGCAAACAAAAAAAAAAAAAAATTAAAAGACAACAACAAATAAAAAACTCACACACATTTACACAAACAAACACTGAGGTTACCAAAAACAAGAACAAAATCATCACAAACAAATGAATAAACACATGAAATACATAATGAAATAAGAAAACAAAAAAATTTCAAGAAATTAGCGACAAAGCAAAGCACATTAAACTTAAGTTCTCAGAACAACAACAAATATGTAGCAAATTGACACAAAGGACGAAAAGCTAATTATGTATAAGTAATTCCAATAAAAGAAATAAAAGTACTTAAAATTAAGCAGCCGAAACTCAACCCGCTAGTGCCGCAATGAATACGGAATGGAATGGTATAGAACGAACTGTTATTAAAATGGAACGATGGAATACAAACAAGGAACAAGATGATTTCAGCTGAGAGATGAAATGAATGCGGCGGCATTATCCCGAAATGAACTTAGATCAAATAGAACAACAAGTAGTGATAAATCTTAAGAAACATTATGGAATGACACAACAACAACAAAGTCTAGGGAACTCAATACAACAATAAAGCAAACAAATTTAAATCAATTGAAGAAAGATCGAATTAATATTATGTAGTGGAAATGTTAAAGGTCCTGAGACAACAACGAACACTTTTTCTGGACTTACATGGAAGTTGTTTAGCTATCTGAAAGCACAAACACCAACTAAAGAAGCTAAACAAAGCTGTACTTCGAAAAAAAAAAAATAAACAACAATATACTACCCACACAGGAAATATAAAAATTAAGGTATTGGTGGTTAAATTACAAAAAAAAAAAAAAAAAATTAAGATGATTAGCAACACAGAAAATTATAACCAGGGAAAGTATAATCAAAATGGCATTGAAAACTGGACCAGGACTGACACTACGCCTGGCCAGTTTTCAACAGACGATAAGAGAAACGTTATGGTATATGTAACACAAGTAGCGTTGCCAGATAGCTGCACTCTTGTGTCTTCAGATCTAGTAAACGATTGATTGTCTGATTGAAACGTGGAAATCAAAGTATAAAGTTCAAGATAAATTATTAGATGTAAAACAAGAAAATGTGTTGTAGTGCCAGGATAAACAATTTGAGAATGTTCGGGTCGTTTTATTAAATTTAGTCTAGACACAGTTGTGACTTTTAAAAAAATTTCCAAAAATTCTTTGACGATTCAAGAGCGCATTAAGCACGCTGAGTAAGTATCTGGCAATGAGTTCAGAATCTGAAACGGGTGTGAGGGTGCCAATGAAATTGAATCTGATTTCCAATTGAGAAGTCTCCTCATAATAAAAAAAAAAGAAAAGTCATACTCTTTCTTCCCCTCTCCAGCCATAACACAACTTTGTCTTGACTAAAATTATGAAACAGCTGGAATTGTCTCTTTTGAAGTTTCCTTCTAGCAATTGCAACACATTTTCAGTATTTAATCGAACAACATGTTAATTAAAAAAGTGAAATATTCTTCTTAAAATTAAAAACAACAAAAAATATTTAATGTTGAGGGTCATTTGAAAGTATGTGAAGAAAAAATGGAATGGATTATTCAAACAATATATTCTATAATATTATTAGTGATTTTTCCTTACAAAAACAAATATTTATGCAAGCGAAACCTATATAAATGTTAAAAATTAATAATAATCATTTATACATACTTATATAATTAAACATATATAAATGAGAAAATCTATTATATATTACAAACGAAACAAACAAAAGGACATCTTAAACTCAATTAAACTCAAAGTCTAGCTGATAAGAAAGTGTTGCGA
Source organism: Drosophila willistoni (assembly GCF_018902025.1). NCBI lineage: Eukaryota > Metazoa > Arthropoda > Insecta > Diptera > Drosophilidae > Drosophila > Drosophila willistoni. The sequence continues at coordinate 10,563,456 of NW_025814050.1, forward strand.
AACGACGTAAGTATGTACATTGTACAGTCTGTGCCAAATGTTTAACACAACTGAGGCCTAAATCACACGTCAGAAATCCAACATTGAAGCCAACATACAAAGAAGGCAAATGAAGTAGACCGAAAAATATACTCTATAGCAAATAAGATGGCGTTACAGTTCATTCTAAAGTAAATTCAAATATGATATATGAATATATATATACAATATACATACGTTTAATGGATTATATAACTCAAATATTACTAAATGTGTATTATTGAAATATGTGTGTAAAAGTTACAAGTAAAAAAAAGAAAACTTTATTGTTACAATTTAGGGTATTAAGTGACGTAAATATTAAGGTATATGGACATTAATTTATATACATATAAATATATTAACATTATAATTATAGAAAATTGATTGATTCTTAAACTTGTCAGAATGCGAACCAAAACAGTGTGCCCTAACAACATCCAAGGGCTACCGAAACCAAAAAAAAACAAACTTAAAACAAAAAAAAAAAAAAAAACAAACAATTACAATTTAGAACAAAAAGTAAAATCTAGTTAGTAAGTGAATTTTAACGCAGCAAAAACCAAACTACACCAAAGGTCAAAAACATTAACTCAAATATATTAACATATAATGTATTTAGCTGTTAAAACGACAACTATTTAACAAAAAACTAAAAAAAAAAAAAAACAAAACAAACCAAAGAAAAAACAGCAACTTTTAAAACAAAAGGCAAACAGAAAAAAAAACAAAAGCAAAGAAAAATCCAAAAACCATAAGTATGATTATCATTAAAGGAACTTCTCTAAATAAAAGTAAACTTTGAAAATCCTTAGCGGAGAAAAACTACCCTCTCTATAAAAAAAAAACAAAAAAAAAAAAAAAAAAGACTAAAAACTAACAAACAAAACCAAAATATTGCTTGTGTTTTATTTTTAACAAATCCCATCCATAATCTCCTTTCTTGGCTACGAATCCTTTTCCTCGTATGATCTTGAATTGTTATAATCGATGGTAATGATGATGATGATGCTGATTGTATTCGTAATGATAATGATGATGATGCTGATGGCTTTTGCTTCCATTTTCATTTAATGCTAATAACAAAAATGCTTTGCTTTTGCATATTTCCCTATGGCTTTCCTTTTTTCCAGGCTGTAAATAATTACCGCTTCTTAAATGTATACATATATGAAGAAAATTTTGCACATTTTCAGCTTAAAGTAAGTATTTAAAATAAGAGAAAATTTTCATAACAAGAAAAGTAAGTATTTGTCTAAAAAGGCAGGTCAAAATCTTTGTCTTTCAGATAATGTGGGATTTTTAATTGTTTCTTAAACAATAAAGTAGTATGAATAAAAACGGCTTTCTTTGCAAAAAATGTAGGAAAAATGATTTGCAATCAATGAGTAGTTAAAGTAGTTGTTTAAATGAATTAATTTTTTTATTAAGGCGCGCTTACAATAAAATCAGAATAGTAATAAACAATAAATAAATTATATCTGCAGTCCTCGGTAGATGAGTTGTCTAAGTAACCCAGTCATTTAGTCAACTGAACAATGAGGCTCCCGGGTTCGAATCCCAGGCTAGTGTATGGATGTAGTTCGTCTAAGCCGAAGGCCTTAGTTGCTGCCAGTGCTTGTAAAATATAGTTAGGTTGATAGTTTATAACTATATCCTATACTTTAATAATAATAAAATATATATTGCCCTAATGAATTTGTCTTTTTTTTTGAGTGTCTAGAATGTATGCACAAAATTTTTCTTGTTTTTCTATATAGATTAGTTTTCCAACTGCCCTCGTGTGTCCAAGAAAACTGCATCTGTCATGGCTGTTGCTCTCGAGCGTAACTTTCTGGCTTCTTGTCGAGCCAGATGATAAGAAAATTTCTATAAACTTTTTAGCAAGACAAAGTTTCACATTTCAGTTTGCTTGCAAAGTTAATTTTTTTTCTTTAAGTTTTCCGACTTATTTTCCTCCATTTTTTTTTGTTATTTGTAATTAGCAAACGGTGCGTATGCGTAATAAAATTACGTAATAAGTAAACTGCATTATACTAAGTTAAAAGGAAAAACAATTTAAAGAACAAACAATGACTGCCCTCAGCTAGCTAGTGAGCCATGATTGTCCTGCCCAGCGACAATTCAATTAAGTCAGATGTTTAAATATTTGTCTGGATAAAAATACAATGGAATTGGAAATGGCAAATGGCAAAAAGCGAATGGGTAATGGGGAATAGTAAATGTTGAGTCCTTTGTGCCGATTTGCTCTGGTGCAAGTCAATAAAGAGTCAGTCAACTGTGCAAAGAACTAACTGACTGGATCATATCATCCGAATGTAATTATTAGAAACTGAAATTAAACTGATGCTTGACTTTGCCTTAAGTTCACTTTCCTAGCAATTAGAGAGCAATCTTTACAAAAGATTCCTCTACTTAAATGACACAAAAACTTCCAATTCCGTCTAGACAAATATTAACACATTTTTAACACATTTAACCCCATCTGGGCAGACAAGTGATTTAGGGGCTAAAATTTTCACAAATTAATATCCACGATTTTACTTTTAGAGAGGCTCTGGGTAAGCCCATTAAATACTACATGAAAATAAAAGATTTAATATAAAAATCTTAACTCAGTTCTTTTATCATGTGTTAATGCTTTAACATGACAAAGCAATTACAAAAGTGTAATATTGAAATGAGTTCAATAAATAGTCGCTAGTAGGAATAAAAACAACAAATAGAGCAATTTCCCAGAATCATTGACAGAATAAATTATATTTAAATATAAGAACTAGCCTACAAATAAGATGATATTAAGTTTTACTGTGTTTTTTTAATAGATTCAATAACTGACTCATTTCATTGGCCCTGAAAGTCTAAAACGTACCGCAATACAATACACTACGAAAGATATCCTATGCGCTATTAATGCTGCACAGTTCTACGCTTTTCAAAATTTTTTCAAGTGTGGCACGGAAAAGCAACGAGAAATGTGCCAAAATACAGAAATAATGCCAAAACTTCACATATCTAGTCCAGTTTTTCGAAATCATAAATGGCTGCTCATCTGATCGATAGTTAAGAACGTTTATTATCAGTATTTTTGTTAGTAATAAATAGCATTTTGTGATTTTAAATTATATATCGTATATGTCTTAACCTTGTAACGTTTAAAGTACTGAATAATGGCACCCTTATATAGTAAGAAGGTATTCAATATGTTGGCTGCGAATTTCTTATCAATTGCTTGTGTCTTTATAATACTAAATTTAATAAGGTTTTATCTTTTTCGATTGCTTAAATAAATTATATTCAACCAATGTAAACTTTAACTTTTACTTTAATCAGTTTTATCTGATGAAAAAATGTGCTTAAAATTGTAACTGGTTTATGATCCACTACCAAAATGAAAACTTATTTATGCCCCTTCAAATAACTTAGTCAAAGTGAAATAATAGGTGCCTATTAACAGATAAGATCCATTTCAATTGATGACGGCAAACTAAAGCAAAAGAAGGAAATCTTAAATTATTATTTTCTCAGATCGAACTTTTAGAGCATGTTATCAAAATGTTTATGAACATTTTTTAGTTGGCATCTCATTTAAAATAATGTTGCACCTTAAGTGGCGGACTAAAAGCTTGCAACAGACACACACACACATAAACATATATACACACATATGAATGTCGTTTCATCTAAACAATTTTTGCAGCTCACTCCATAAGGGAAAGCGCTTTTCGTTCAAGTACCCGAGAAAATTTCCATATTTAGACACACATTTCATATGCAAATTGACCCAAGAAAACCACAAAAAAACGGAGGAAAAATGGCAACCTTGTTGAAATTTATATGCCAATTGGCACAGCGCGAAATTAATGCGACCCAGGCGAGTGATTCAACAACAAAAACCCCAAAAGATAGAGACAGCATGTGTATAAGTGTATCTCTGTGTGCATATAAGGATATACATGTGTGTGCAGAAGCGGAAGTGCCTAAATTACCATGAAGCCATGAAAAAAAGAGCACAACAGTGGGTCGAGAAAAAGTCTCGAGGAAAATCTCTCTTGTTCATAGAGCCTTTTCGTATTGTTGTTGTTGTTGTTAGTTTTTATTGCTCGTCATTGTCATGGGTCTCACATCAAGTATTCATTGCATAGAGTTGTCTTTTCGTTTGGATTCATTCATTCATTCATTCCAAGACGATTGACAGTCATGTGGCCTACACTCAATCACAGCTGGAGACGAAACGTGCCCGACCCGTTGAAAGATAAATGTATGTAACTAGTTTTTCCTTCCTCTCGTTTTATTCTTAGTAGTTGCATTTTAATTTTAAAATTGATAGCCCTATTATAAGGATATTTAAGGGTGTAATCTTTCTCAATTTTGATTTGCCGATCAAGAAACTTAAGATCGGCTGAATCTTTGACTGAAAGAACCAAATGGTCTAGTTAATTCACTCAGTGTGATATGTGATCAACCAAAGATTTTTAATCAACATGAATCCGTCTGGATCGAAGGAATATCAATTTTAACTCATACTAATATTGTAAGTTGTGAGTTAGTTATAGTTGATCAAAATCGAATGGATATAACAAATAGCAGTGTGAATCAAAGACTGCTTGTTTACTTTATTCCATATCGTCATGGTCATCGTATTAGATGATCCCATACTGCAATTAGACAAAATGAATCATTCTGAATCATTGTCAGAAATACATACAAATACAGACTACCAAATCTTCAAAGCTACTTTTTTTTGTTCTGTTGGCACTTTCAAAATATTTTAATTAACATAAAATGCAATTAATTAAACTTAAATTAAGCTTTGCCATTTTTGGGCCTATTTTTACCAAAAATTCTAAACAGAATTGTTGCCACCACTCAATAGTAAACGGATTTCATATGCAAATCAATTTGAAATTTGTCGTTTTTATTTCCCTTTGTGCGACAAATTGAAATGTGCAGCTGTCAATGTTTTGCATTGAATTTTTGTGCAACAGATAATATTGTTATTTCAGTCTACAGATAAATTGGATAATATATGTTAAATGGGTATTTAAGCCAATAGAAATTTACAAAAAGTTGTCGAAAATGACAGCGGGGTGTACAGAAAGGTTCCTAATTAAAACCAACGTGAATAGAAAACTAAAACAACAACTGGCAACAATTTATATAGAGCACTTTGTGTAACAACTCCGTTGAATAATTTTAATGTTTATGATAACAACACAAAGTTAAATATTTCACAATATTGATCAACTAGACAAATGTACAAGTCCTTAAGTCAATAACTCGTAGGGGGTTCCGTACAAAGGATTGGAAATTTTAATTGGCTCTTTCACTTAACTGCTAGAGGCAAAAAACTGTTGTTGGAAAATGCAATTCATCACCATTATCTTTTGATAAACATCTTGTCTATTATGGCATTAGAAAAGCAAATAGAGTATTCGTAAAAGCAAATTTGGTTCATTCTTCTACTTTTTGTTCAAATCAATTGGTCAATGCATCCTCATGGATAATTTTTCAAGCCTCCTTCAATCCTTTTGCTTTATACACTGGTAATCTTAATACACAAAGCTGCATTTGCCAATTATCATATCCATAACTCCTTTGCAAGGACCAAACTTCTTGAAATAACTTCGATGCTATCAACATTTTTCAAAAATGGATTTTGGTTTGTATTATTAATTTTTACCAACACAAAGGGAAAAGAGCGCAGATAAATGAGTTGTTCGTCTTTATAGCTGAGTATTAAAAGTATTTTTATTTCATGGCAGTTGTCACAATATGAAATAAGAAACTTCACAAACCTAAGAAACACGCAAACATTAAAGTTAAGAAAGAAACGACAATTACAAGGACAACTAAAAATTGATAACAAAAAATTGTTGGACGTCATTTCGGCAAATTAACGAAACAAGAAAAACGAGAAAATAAATTAAGAAGGCAAAATTAAAGCACATAAATCAAACGAGCGAAAGGACAAACAACTGAAGGACAAACGACAAACCAAAAAACAAGGTTGCGACTTGCCACAGCGACTTATTTAAACATTTTTACCTTTCAAAATAAAAGGCATATTAGCTATGCAAGAATAAGTTTCTAAAAATTTGTACAAACTGAAGTCTGTATACTCTTAAATAACAATTAGTCCATTAAAGGTAGACAACATATTTTTACTTAGAAAAGATTACTGAAATCAGCCAAAAACCAAAACCAGAGTCAGATTTATCAAGATCACAGTAGACCAGAGTCTAATTGAAATATGCAAGTTTACATCTTTATCATAATAATTTTCTGTCATACTCTGCGTATTCGTTATTAATGGGTAAGAAAGAGTGAAACAGAAATGCTTGAACTGAAGGAAGATGTTGATTTTTATATGTTAACTAACTTTACTAACTTCACATTTAACTTGAGCTGTGAATTTCTGCACATTATTTAAGGGCAAACATTAGTCGGTTTGTTTTAATTTCTATTCGTCCCCCTCTGATAACAATTATTTTAAACGAAACGCTTCTGGCCATGTGCGTTGGCCATTAATTTTTATTTTTATTTAAATTTTTGTTGTTGCTGTGCACCTTCTGTATGTGTGTGTGTGTGTGTAAAAGAATTTTTCCATTATTTATGCGGCTTTTTGTGGATTTGGCTCTTTACTCAAATGATGATGACGACAATTACGTTGACGATGCGTTTAATGTGCGATAATCATTTAATGCACTTAACAAAGCGCCGAAAATAAAAAAAAAAAACAGATGAGCCCCTTCAACAACGGAATAGAACCGCAGGACATATGTCCATTTTCAGTATATACGATTATTGTTTGCGTTTGAAGAAGTTTCTGGACAATTTAATTAGTTGTCGTCTAATTATGGCATTTTGATTATCCCATGATTTTGCCATATAAAGGCAAATTGACTCCAATTACGAAATCAATTTCAATAAAACTTTCATCAAAAGTCGTTTTCTATGCAGAAGGTGACGGGGGAGGAGGGGAATGTTACTGTAGGAAACATTTTGGTGTGGTGAGATACCTATAATACATTGTCAGGACAACAAGGAGAACGAGAAGCCAGGAACTGAAATAACTGAAAACAAGTTGAAAGCAAATTGAATGTCTGACCAATTGTTAAATAACAACAAAACAAATAAAAGAAAACGTATGGCAAGAGGAAGACCAAACAATAGGTGAAACCCCTGGGGGAAAAGTTGAACTGGTGATGACAAAAGTCGAGATGATGTTGACGGTTTTTCTGATTATTGTTTCGTGACACGTGAATGCCAAGCTACTGAATATACAATTGTGGACAGAAGTGAGCATGTCAGAGATCTCAATATCTATATATGTATATATTTCTAGTATCTAGGGACTTTGGAGAAATTTTGTTAAGTCTAACTGTCTGTTGGTTTCTTTATAGACTTAACGTGAAATAGTAGTCTATTGATTGCTCATCTTTATAAATATGTATACATAGTATTCGCCATCCTATTTATTTATGCTTTTGTATTGTATTTTATTGTATTTATTTTTTATGCACACATCCAAAAAGAAAAAAGAAATTGCTGACAAAATATTGATCAATTGTTCACAAGGGGCAAGCCATAGTACATAAGTTGAGGCGTCGACTTTGTGATACCTTTAAGTTTGGTTTCACCTCATACCTTTTTAACTATACAAGTGAAATGATAAAATAGATAAAGAAAAGATTTTCCCGTTTCAAATAACGCTAATTATGGGCTTTAATGAAAAAAAACTATGTGAATTCTAATCTTTTAATGACATTTTAAACAGTTAAACCACTAACCATAGAACACATAGATGGGACAAACTCATGATTTTTTGATTGCAAACGCTAGCCTAGTCATGGAACCCCAGAGAACTTCGGGAAAACCCGAACGCTCTCACTCTCAATGAGAGCGTAAAATGGGGAGAGGGCAAAGCAGCTACGAAAAAATTTCAGTCTAGCACAGACTACCGAACGACGAAGGCAGGCCTACGTCGCTTGTGATTTCGTTCTGTCTATGTATGTGTACACTCGTCGGTACATGCTCAGGCTTCGTAGTGTGTGTGTGACGTGAAGTTGTACAACATCGCATTTCAACAGCTCGCTCGACCAAAATTTTTAATTTTCGACAAAACAGCGATAATGTGAATAGGATGTGCCCCTGTGGAAAGAATATCAAGAAATATTGCCATCTGCTTCGTATGTATCCCGGTGGCTGTGCCGATAGAGTGTTTGCTTGGCAATAGGAATGTCGCTGGTTCGAATCCCAACTCGATTATCGTTAACGAAGTTTTTTTTTGTCTATTTTTTTTATTTATATAAAAATAAAAAAATAAAAATAAAAATAAACAAAAGGAAAAAAAAACAAAATGAAAATAAATAAAAAAAAAACAAAATGAAAATAAATAAAAAAAATAGACAAAAAAAAACTTCGTTAACGATAATCGAGTTGGGATTCGAACCAGCGACATTCCTATTGCCAAGCAAACACTCTATCGGCACAGCCACCGGGATACATACGAAGCAGATGGCAATATTTCTTGATATTCTTTCCACAGGGGCACATCCTATTCACATTGTCGCTGTTTTGTCGAAAATTAAAAATTTTGGTCGAGCGAGCTGTTGAAATGCGATGTTGTACAACTTCACGTCACACACACACTACGAAGCCTGAGCATGTACCGACGAGTGTACACATACATAGACAGAACGAAATCACAAGCGACGTAGGCCTGCCTTCGTCGTTCGGTAGTCTGTGCTAGACTGAAATTTTTTCGTAGCTGCTTTGCCCTCTCCCCATTTTACGCTCTCATTGAGAGTGAGAGCGTTCGGGTTTTCCCGAAGTTCTCTGGGGTTCCATGACTAGGCTAGCGTTTGCAATCAAAAAATCATGAGTTTGTCCCATCTATGTGTTCTATGGTTAGTGGTTAAACATAATGTTCAATTAACAAGTCTACGAGATTTGCTCTGTGATTTAATGATTTAAAAAATATATAACTTGAAAGAAATCAAGTCGAATGGAACCAAATATCCTATTCAAACAGGGTAGAGGAGAGACAAAAAAAGATACTATTTAAGCTGAAGTAAATATTAAATGCTGACAGCGGGACCAAAACCAACATCGCTGACTATCCTGCTGAGTCCTGCAACTCAATTGTATATAAATACTATTATTTACTTTATGAAGAGAGAAGCATTTGGGCATTATTTTTGTAGATATTTATTTAGGTCAGCTTTATGAGTTTAAAGCTTTGAGCCAAGTTATACCCATTTGCACCTTCAATCCTTCAATCCCACCCTTTGTGGCACGTTTAGCCTGTGGTCTTGGTTCGAGCTCATCAGCAGAACCGGGAACATCAATCAGCAGCGATGACAGGCTGGGCTAGAGCAAAATTGTTAATTGAAATTAGCATAGAACATTTTGACGCCACCGCCAACAAAAATTTTTGCGGCTGGCGGTTTTCGGGCCAATTTCCGTGACTTCCGTTTTTGTTGTTGTTGCCAACTCATAATTACAATGAACTGGAGGCGGATGCAGCCTGGCAACGGTCCAATCTACCAAAAAAAAAGGGACCTAATCAGACTGTGGGCAACACAACACATAGACAAAAAGAAGGCGCCAATTTGTGCAAACTATTTTATTTGCCTTTTTTTGCTCCGTACAGTTTCTTTGCGATTTTCGTTTTCTGTTTTTTTTCTGTTTCTCGTTTGGTTTCTAATCAAATTGCCAAACGATAAAATGATTTTCATTTGGCGGCGAAAAAGATACAGAAAAAAATGTGAACAGAAATCTATTTGTCTAATATGTATCTATTGCCAGTGACGGGCTATTTTGGCATTGGGAATTTTATTTACGCATCATTTGGTCCTCAGTCTGTCGTTTGGCTTACTTCTTTTTGGCCGATTCTCATTCACAAATAACAAATTTATTATGGCCGCTTATCAATCAAAAGCTTTTGTTATTCGAGTGGAATGCGAAAGTGAAATGAATGAGTGAGTGAGAGGTCGTTAAAAGGCAAGATTGAAACAGATTAGTGAATTGAGAGACGAGCAAGTGGACAGTGCGCGAAAGCCACTTTTTGGGCGATGGACTGTAAACAGATTGGGCAACACTGGACGAGCCAGTCATGAGGAAATTCCCGGAATGTTGTTCACTGGATTGCTCATCGAATTCACAAGAAATGTAATACATAGATACATTAGGATGCAAGTATAGATAATGTTTAATCATTTAAAAATGGCCTTAGAATCGATAACTCAACAAGCCAATATCTTAAAAGAATCTTCAAAAACTATCTTACAATCAGCGATCAATCGCTAAAGATGGCTAACTTATATATTTAAAATTTCTACTAAAATTGTAGGTCTTAATTCAATAACGTTATTCCTTTTTTTGTCTTTCAAACAGTTTATGTAAATATGAACATCATATAAATATTCATTGACGCTCTTCTGAACTGAAATACTTGAGTTTTGCAAGTATATTTTAATATCAAACAAATTATCTTTTTAGATGGCCCACTAGTGGAAATTATCTTTAACATCTTTTTTAGTTTGTCCATGTATATACATCCAATCCAATCGATTCATTATTTTGGTAAAAAACCTTCGAAAATTTTCAAAATATTTTATAGAAACTTGGTTCTTATAAACAAAACACTGAAGAAAGTGATTTTTGCGGTTTTGAGTTCTGTTGAAAACTTCTTATAGATACATCCATCAAAAAGTTCTGACTTAACTCCTGTTTTTGTAACTAGTTTTCTGTTTTTACTAACGTTTAAAAAATGTGATTTAATCGACTTTGCCGAAAATCGCTTATTTTTTAATAAAGTTTGCACCCTTAGTAATATTAAAATTGATTTTAGCTGTTTTCAATTACTATTTTTATCTTTTGTTGTCCAGTGTTCTGAAGTATTTATCCACTTAGCGCATTAGTTGGTAAAACGTTACCATGGGTGACTTAATGAACGCCCTTTAGTTTCAATAACTAGAATAGCCTTGGGAATATTAACGATACCCAAATTGGCAAACAAACAACTCACACACACACAGACTAACACACCCACATGTAAAGCACCCACATGTCATATGTATATATTGTGCATACGCCCTGATGTCCGGCTTGTATAACTATTTAGTCCCGCAATGATAAGCACACAAATACATATGTGTCTGTGTGTGTACATATAACCAGTGGGATATGGATAGAGGGTCAGAGATGAAGTGGTGCAAAGAGAAAGAGAAAGAGAAAGACAGAGCGATGGATCACATTAATTCCAGGCCAACACTTGAGCCGCTTATTAGGCAACAAGGCAAAAGATGGACATAAAGCTGCCTTCTTGCTGCGCATCTGATATCAGCCAAGCTTCGCCTTTTATGGGCGTGGCTGGTGTTGGGTGATATAAACAATAACTTTAGGCTTTTCCATGTCAACAAATATAAACACAAGCCAACAACAACAGCAACAACAACAACAACATCGGCTAAGTAACCAGTCAAACATTCAACAACAAAGGGCCAAGGCCAGACAATGAGCGGAAACATAAGATAGGAAAGGTGAAGCAAAAGGGAGAGAAAGAGGTAGATAGACCGAGTCCCTTTATCAAAAGTATGTGTATTAACATATTTCCATTTGGGGGTCAGTGTCATTCTTCTGCCCAACGATGCATGGAAAATTTCATGTTGATAATGTTATTAAAGAGTCGAAAAATCCTCCATTATGTCTGCGGTTGCACTTGGGCATGGGACAAAAGGTCCTGCAAGGAAATGAGAGTCCTACTGTCAATGGCTTAGGCCATTGAAGTCATAAATCTGCCATAGCAGAGTTTTAAGTGCAGCGCAAATATTCGCATAAAGTTTGTACCTTTCAGCTCTCTTAAGCTTTTGGCTATTACTTGAGCAAATAAATACACACAAAATACTATATATAAACTGATTTCCAACTATATTTTACTACCTACTAGTTAAAAGAAAGAAAGAGTGGTTTGAACATGTCGAAAGAAAGCGTCGGAGTAAGGTGTCAAGGTAAGGCATGGGGTATTTAAGAGTCGACCCTTGATCAAAGGACACGAAACTTTTCGTTAAAGTGTTATGCAAATAAACCAAAAGATGGAAAAGAAAAGCGAGAAATAATGAGAAGTAGAGACATGGCCTAAAGGCAAAGTTTTCAATGGCTTAAAGTTAGACAGATTTAATATTATTAAAATATATTTTTAATATGAAATTTTTCGCTATTATAATTTGATTTCCTTTTACGCAGTTTCATTCACGATGAAATATGCAAATTATCAGGATGAAAGCCAGCAAAAATAACAGGACATGGTCCATTGGCCACTGTTTCAGAGTAAAAGCTGAAAACTGGTTCGCGATATTAATTGCAAAATAAAAATAAAAACTGAAAAGTCGTACATACTTCCCAACAATGCTCTAACATGGCATTTATTTTCGACCTTTTTGTTTTTCAAATCTTTTTTTTTGTCATTAATAAATAGTTCTAAAATTGTTCTAAATTAAATTTAGAAAACATCAATTACAAATCTTTAAATTTTAGAACTATAATTTTTCTGATCGGTCCAAGTAATCCAAATCACCTAAGATAAGAATTTAATAAAAATTAAATAAATCTAAAATAAATAATCAAAAATTTATGGGATATATTTAAAGAGTATTCCCAAATTCATGAATGTTTAACAGTTTCTGGTAACCTTTTCATTAAGCAGTTTTCAGTGAAATGTTTTAATAAATCTGCACACACAGACACACACACACACGCTCTGGTAGGGAAACAGAAGTTGCCATGAAAATCATATTTTTTATAGGTTTTTTCTTAACACCCTCAACTTCCATACTCATCCCTGTCCTACCCCCATGTTAATATATACCAAATGGTTAAATAAATGTGCGAAAAATAAAGGCAAGGCTGATTAAAAACGGCATATTTTTTAACCAAGCTGAATTTTATGAGGCAACGGATGTTTAAATTGAAGTCTGAGACGTAGTAGCTTTAATTAACAATTTCCTTAAATGAGAAAATGGTGCAAGGAAATGGTTGTCTGACTTGCAAATATATTTCATTTCAACTTTCCACACTCGCATTCGTCATTTTCTTTTCATTATTTCTTGTTCTGTTGCAGTTAACAGCAAGAAATTTCTTTTCAAATGCCCGCAAGCTGCGAGATCTGCTTTCAAAGTTATTGACCGACTTTTGGAAAGGTTTTCCAATGAGAGCGGATTTTTTCGTATTTTATTTCACAAAATAAAACGAGAAACATATTTCTAATAATGTTCAACTGAAATGTTATATTGATATTTGTCGATTGTTTGAAACAAACTTTTAGAAAGTATATACCAATAAATCTTGCAAAATCTTTTATCCTTAACAAAATTCTTTGGAAAGTCCTATATTAAACTTATCGATTCAATTTATCGATTTAACTCATCGATATCTAACATATTATTAGATGTGCTCGTTGATGTACTATGTATGAAAACTCAACGAACTAATTAAACTAACAAACTAAACGAAAGTTGGAGGAAAATTCAATCGAATGTGTTACTTTTTGATGTGCTGTTTGTTTTTCATTCCTATTCTAGGGCTACCGATGAATATTTTTGCAATTTAAAAAATCATAGAAAAAAACTAAATAAATACTTTGTTAACAAGAATTTACTTACATTTAGATCGATTACTTCTAGATCTCATCTCGTAGCTTTTTCATCATTTTTGAACAACTCATTTGGGCGTGTGTATACGTTTTAGGGGGGTGCGGCTTTGTATTTGTGTGTATGTGTATGTATATATACTAAATGCACTTGTCCTAGATAATTAAAAATGTCAAGCAAGCTGTTCTTGCTGTGGCTGAATTTTTGCTTGGTTTTCTATTTTTTTTCGTTGGTTGACTTGTTTTTCCGCTTAATTTTATTTAGCTCCATTTTTGGTTTCGCATTTGGTATTCAGCAACTGAGCTCGCCCCCCTTGACTTTTCATTACTTGTTAGTGGACTTTTTGATGGTTGAATAGTTTTTACCAACATGTCAATTTGAATTTATTTATCTGTAAATTTTTGTTTATTTTTTTAGGGATTTGCGTTTTGTGAGTTTGTGAGTTTGTGTGCAAAAGTAAACGGATTTCGGTTTATATGTACATATATATTCTCACACGTGATTGGCCATGGCTATGTGAGTGGAATACGTTTTGTTTCTTTATTTAATATTTTTTAGGGCTTAAAAGTTTCTGTAAGTAACTGCTTTGGATTATTGGTTAAAAAATTTGAGTTTGAAACGCTATACACTTATCTAAGAAAATCTTTACCCAGAACACATTGAAAGGATGGCAAAAACTTCCCACTGTTTGACCTAATCAAAATTATTATTATTATTATTAAAGTATAGGATATAGTTATAAACTATCAACCTAACTATATTTTACAAGCACTGACAACTAAGGCCTTCGGCTTAGACGAAAACTACATCCATACACTAGCCTGGGATTCGAACCCGGATCCTGGTTGTTCAGTTGACTAAATGACTGGGCCACTTAGACAACTCATCTACCGAGGACTGCACCTAATCAAAATAGTCTCAGATATTTTAAATAGAGATAGTTATAGTAATTTCCAATTATGATAGCAGAAATGACAAACACTGCCTTTTGAAAACAGATCCAAGGGAAAGGAAATTTGACGTGCAAAATCATCTAAACATCTTCAATGTAAAAGAAGTACAAATATCTTTTAGATCAAGTTAAAAAGTTAACTAGTAACAGAGTGTTTTAAAACTTTAAGGATTTATAGGCATTTTTAAACTTGGACTTCTATGTGGTAGCAAAGAACTTCTTAAAATTACTTACTTAGCTAAGGAACATCCTTAAAGAGTATACAGTACCTCACTGATGAGATATATGCTTTAAGGATACGTCACCTGATAACTTATCTACCCAATTTCTCGAAATGACGCAAATGCCGCCATTGGCTAGCTTTGTTAAGGAAGAAAACATTTAGGTATTTTTATTTTCTTTATCATTTGGCCATTTTTTCTGTGTTTTCATGACCTCATCCAAGTGTAATAGCCTTCCCATTTCAGACACTTCATTACACCAAAGACTATCAATTTGATGGTCTTGTAACCTCGAAGCACATTTTCCTTAATTTCTCTAGTTTCCCCCTCAGCCACAAGAGGTCGTGCGTCTCATCAGCAAGCAAGGAAAAACTATTGCCAGAATTTGTTGGCAAATGAAACCACAAAAAGCAAATACACAAACCACACAGATGAAACCAGCTCTGCTCCAACTTTCACTGCTCGGCATCTCCAACGGACCCCAAATCTCCTTTGGCTCCACTCTTTTGCTTATCGCTCATGAAATTTACCAACTTGTAGCAGAGAGAAATTAATTGAAAGAGCTTGGAATGGGTGTTTGAGGCGGTGGCATTTCGAGTTGGAAATTAATTTGCTCACGCAATGAATTCGTTTGAAAATTTGGCGCTAAACAAATTTCGCTTTATTCTCTGCCCTTCTCCCACTCGGTTTAGTTTCGGTTTCGAGAAAACTTTTTCTAATACCGCGGATAACAATTGGGTGTTAAGTGTTAGGGATTAAAATAGGGCTAACAGGTGCTCTAATTTTTCTCACCTCTAATTGAGTGAAGCCAAGAAAAAAAAGGGTAAAATCAAAAGGAAAAGATCCGAAAAGTAATTTGCATAATTGTTCAAAGAACATGGGCATCATCAACAAAATGACAGGTCACCGAATACATTATTTGGTGACGAAGGCGCGAGGTTAAGTTAACTGCAATTAATTTTAATGAGAATTAATGATTATAGAATTTGAGTTTCTGCCACCATTTTACGACAGGCTGCGCCTTGCTTATCCCTGACATACATATGTATGTTTTCAAAAAGAAACGTGCCCTTTTACATAAATCCAACATCAACACACTGTAAATCATATTTTTGTATACAGGAGATGCTGGGGGCTTTAAAACGACCTTTGTTTTTTATCCTTTCTACAAAAATTTAAGAATATTTAAAGCAATTTCAACTGAATTTGATTTACATGGAATATCCTGGAATAACCTAAATATCAGAGACTTGTAATTTGGAAAATGTATGTGGAAAATGACACTGAGAATTGAATGAGAGCAATTTCAGAGTTTTCTGGAAATATGAAACATGTAAAGTTTAAATACAAAAAGAAAAAATTATAAAAAAGTTTTTAAACTAAGAATTAAAATATTACTCTTAGGAATATTGAGATTGATTGAAGATTATCACGAATTCAAAGTCAATGCCAGAAATAGCTGAAACCACATTTGAGATAAGGTTTTCGTTTGTCCCTAGATAAATTATGTATGCTACTTAATATTATAATAATTAACTGACAGTAGTTAATTATTAATTTGAAACTATAAAGTTTTGTTGTCCTGAAATAGGTTTAAAAAATAAGGTTAAGCCTTACTTCAGCTTAATGTAGAATCTATGATTCAGTCAAAAAGTCAAAAAAGTCTAAATTGTTAGGCCAATAAAAGCTCTGGTGTACTTCAAAGACAATTGTCAATAAAAGATTTGAAGTTGGGAAAAACGTTAAAAATGTTTGTCAAGTTTTTATCTTTTGTTTTTTGATATCTCATAAGTTCAACAAATTTTCTGTTTTTTCATCAACGAAAAATTTACATTGGCTTTCGTTATTCATATTTAAATTTCACTTAAACTTGCTGCAACTTTTTGAAAATCTTCATTCGCCTTCGCGTTGCCATTCTCTTTGCCATTCATCGTTTCGTCTCATACCAAAGAAGAAACTTTGCCAGGTCAGGCAAAAAGCGCAAAAGCAACCGCAAGATAAACGCGGGAAAATAAAACTTTGTTCAAGCCGAACCAAAGAGCCTTGGCAAACAAACAAACAAACCTGATAATTTTTTTTTATTTTATAAAAATAAATCTAGACACGTGCCAGAAACAGAGGTCTGAGTTGGGTTGCGGTTATACTGTGTCAACCAGTCAGAGAGGCAGTCAGTCAGTCACTCAGTCAGATAGTAACTCAGCCTGACTGTCAAAGAAATCTCTGTGCCGACAGTTTCATTTCTCTCTCGCACTCTCTTTATCTGTTTTGACTCACTTGGCTGATAAAAATGCCCCAAAAAGGAAAAAAACTCGTCATGGCATGTTAATTAGTGTGACTTTTTGGCGAAAATGTAAGTAATGTCTACGGCTTAAAGCCCTGGCTTTTGCATAAATCAACTTTGCCTGCCGCAACGAGTTCATTTTCATAATCAAACACAACACCGAATTGAAAATCACATGGCACAGCTACGCCGAGTTGATGGGTACAGAAAAAATAAAAACACAAGGACAACCGAGCCACGTCAATTGCATTAGAAATTGCATTTAATGAGCGTTTCCCGACACAAGTGGAGAGTGAATACCGGCAGGATGAAACGGGCGAGTGAAGAGAAATCAAGCTGCCAAGCAAATGGCATAGAAAATGGCGACACTAAGGCGCCAAAATGGCGTTCGTAGTTTCCATGGATGTACATACCAATGTACACGTACATGTACACGTTCACGTTCACGAAGGCAGAAATGAAATGTGAGCACAAAAGGCTTAAGTACACGTTTCTCACAATGCTCGACGACTATGCAAATCTAAATCAGAAGTCCCTTCTAAGCAACTGCAATTAACCGAAGCTTGTATGCTCTTTAGAGAACTTGTAATAATATCATTCATAAGAATTAAATTATTTAAATTATATAATTCTCGTTTAGTTTAACTAACTTTAATTTTTTTTAACTTAAAATAATTTCAAAAATTAATTTCTCGATTTTTAAACTGATATCCTCCAAAAAGTTAAGATAATCCTTAAAGAACATATGTATAAATATCATTCCCCTTTAAAAAAGGTAATGCTTGTGGTGATTGTAAAGTCTTAGATTTGTAGGACCTATTTAGATATGACCACGTCAGTTATCAAACGTGTTTAAATTCTTTTGAAGCCGATCTCCGAAGAAGATCTAAATATATTAGGAATTAATCAAAAAACGAATGAAATCTGGGGTGTTATTGTTTGTAAAGGTGTAAAGGAAAAGGTCGCCAAAACAATCAACATTTCTTCTAGTTTCAATTAATTCTTTTAAATGGACAAAAACTAAAATAGCGAGTGATTGTTAGCATAAAACTAGTAAGGAAAATGCCATTAAAAATCGAAATAAATCTGTTCAGTGAGTAGTGACAACAAATTGAATATGATTAACAATTGAATACAAAGATATTTCAACGATTGATTTAGTTTTTAATATAGGTGAATATAATTTGTGATTCAAAACCAAAGTGCAAGAAAATTGCAAAAGAATGCTTCAACTTACTGACAGCAGAAGTTCCCCAAACTTAAAGATACATGTATCTAAATAGGTACTTAAATACTTTATGCAAAACTAATAAACAACAGATTTTAAGTCACTATTGATATAAAAATTTGAATTATTTTTTCTGTGGGAGCTCTAAAAATGGAGAGTTTTACAAAGATAACCTTGAGGATCGTTTTAACTATTTGTAAATTCCTAATTACATATTAATACTTTGTAGTATTTGTATTTATTTCCTCAATTTTAATATACCTACTTATTTAAATCAGACCGTTAAATCTGGCCAGATTAGTCTAGTCTGTTAAACTTTGGTTAGCTTTATAAGAAAATAACTAATGAATATTTCTTATACAATTCCAATCTGTAAGGGTAAACAAAAATTCGTATCCTGTTTTTTTGTGCAGAGTTTAGTTTTTTTTGAACGCGCTATTTACTTGGCTCAGCCAAGCAAGCCTTAAATTTGAATTTATCGAGCGAGTTGCATGACAGGAATAAGAAAGAACGAAGATGTTTTTGCTTAGTAATTTACTAAAATCTGTATTTGTTGCCCCCAGGGTTTTTACTCGATTATTTTAAAAGCTTTCTGTCAACAAACGCTGGTCAGGAAGTTTTGCATATACATGCATACAATGTGTATTCATTCATTCAATTGCAATGATAATGCACATTTGCCCCACCCGCCTTGTCTGAGCTTCAGCCTTTCTTATGGTGTATGGTCTCTGGTCCTTGCATTGTTGTCCCGCCAAATGTTATGCTGTCAAATGCCTGTCAGTATGCAATGTTTTCTGTTTTCATTTTCTTCTTTCTGTATTTCAGTATTCTTTCACCTGGCACATATCTCTGGTTCTCGCTCTTGCTTTCGCCTTAGCTGTGCGGCTCAGACATGGGCTCGCTCTCATTCATGCCCATTATACACACATTCCAAGAAGTAAGTAGTAGTAGAAAGAGCAACAGCAGTAAAAGCAGGAGCAGGAGCACGGCTGTCAGTTCTTTTCTCTATTCTATGTGCAGGTTTTGCTTCTTGTTACTTTTTTTTTCCTTTCACTCGCTTGACAATCACATTAAGACCCATGGACAGGCGACAGGCATGTGGCGGGCAGGGAGTCTGTGAGGCACGGCATGGCACGGCACGGTTCCCAACTAACAATGATTGCAATGACTGTGAGTAGGTGATGGGAGAGGGTATCCGCAGTCAAACTGTGGCACTAACCGTAATTGTCGACTATGTCTGCAATGTCTTTTCTGTGTCGCTTTCCCTCTCTCTACCTCTCTTTTTCTCTCTTTTCATCATTCCCTTCTGTAGTCGCTGTCATTTGTACAATTGACAATTGTGATTGCATATGTTATAATGCAGTTGTTCAAGGTGGGCGGAATCTGTCTCTCTCTATCTGTGTGTGTGTGTGTGTGTGTGTGTGTGTGTGACTGTTTTGTGGTTGAAGCTGGATTGACATTGAGCCATTGCATTTTTACTGATTACTGATTACATTGTGGCGATAAAGCTGATGATGTCATATGCAGGATGCTGTCAATTCAATAAACCGACAATCAGACTTTTGCACAGATTTATATTATACCATTAATAATCCTACATGTTGGATGCAAATCACCACATACCTCGAACTCATTTGCATTCCATTCGTCTATCGACTCACTCTTGGGCACTCTGTCCCATCCCCGATAGCATTGCGGAGCACGTATTCTGACCGTTCGTCAGTGTACACAATGCCAATCCCCTTTGTGACCATCGACCGTTGCAATTTCGTTGGCTTTGACTTGAGAATGCGTTCAACGTTTGCTGTGTGCGTGCCGCGCCCAGACACAAGGATTTTCGACCCTCCAAAACTCAATATGGGCAAACAAGAAAATAAGACCGAAACTGAAAAACCAAGCCCAAAAATGGTCTAGGCTTGGTCCTGCAAAATATTCCTGGGCCATCATAAAATTCTTCTGCAAGTATCGAATCGCTCTGTCCACTCCTTTCTGTTTGCACACTTTCTGTCGATTCTTGCCAAAAGCCAAAACGTGTGGCCAAACCATGGGCGTCCTTTCGCAAATTTGAAATAAACAAATATTAACGCGGAATATGTAACAGAAATTTAAAGGTTGCTAAAGCTAGAGTAAACTATAGAAAATATAAATAAAATGCACACTTTTCTTTTGTTTGCAGACTGAGCAATCTCCTTTTAAGGCTAAAATTTTCGAAAATTGTTTAATTCAAAACAATTAACTTATATTAACTGCATTCTTTGATAAAAATAATAAAATTATTGTGTTGGTTTCGTTTTTGTATTTCTAATTACCTTTTATTTTATTAAAAAATTGTTTCCTCTGAATTAGTAATAAATCTGAATAATATGTTTCTCACTTGAGACTCTAAAATTTGCCTAACTTTTTTGTTGATCTAAATATTGGAATTTTCACACAATAAGTTAACTTATATTAACTCTATCATATCTTCAGATAATTCTTCAATATTCAATATATCATATTTCGCTTGCCTTTTATAACAATTTCTCTGTAGTATATTATAGGTAAATATGTTCTTTGCTTGCATGAACTTGACACAATTTTGAACAAATTTGTTAGAAAATTGATTTTCAAGAGTCAGAAACTTCTCCTCTCATCAAGGATTGGAAAATTGTTTGTGAATTTTGGTTTCATATTAAAACTATGTAAAATAAAACGTTATTTTAGCATCTCCAAGTGTTACGCCCATGTGGCCGTGGCAAAGTTCAATTTGTTTCGCTCTGCCAAAACCGAAAAGTTTAGATCGTCCAAATGGCATAACTTTTGATAGAGGATGCGGTTTGGGGTTCTGCTCTCTAAGCATTTGCCACCAAACACAGACACACACACACACCTGCAGAGGCCACTTTTCAATCAAGCCTTTTCATGCCCTTTGCGATTTCCAGGGACAAATGGAGCGCTAACTAGCCGCATTCACATTGAACTTTTTTTTTCATTGTTTGCCTCTGGTTTCGAGAGTTCCATTGTTGAGTGTAAGAAAATGGTTGAACGTAATAGTGGGCAAAAGGGACCAGAGAATTTCTTCTCTTCTCTTTTCATTTGAAGGTAAACACTTGAATCAGCAAAGAGAATAATAGAGGAAATTATGAAATTACTTTAAAACAAATCGAGACAACCAAATTAGAGTTTAGTTTGTTGTGGAATATTAAAAAGAGTTTTTCTTGTAAAAATGTATCAAATAAAAGCATAGATATAAAAACAATCCCACCGTACTAAAGAATTAGATGATTACAAATCCATTTTTTTAGCTTCGAAACGTTGTAACTATTTGTAAGTAAAAAGGTTACCTTAATTTAAGTAACGATGTAAATTAAACAATGATTTTTGCAATAATTTGGTTTAGTAGAATGGACTTTTTACACTAGAAAGAAGAATTTTAGTCATATGAAATTTACGTCATTTAAAGTAAGTGAAATAAACTATTTAAAAAAAATAACAAATACTATTAAATACAATTAAGTTGAATAGCTTCAAACGATTGGAAGAGCAATATATTTAAATGCAAAGTCATTTTTAAATTTTGTTGATTAATTAAAGAGTTGCATAGTTATTCAAATTCACTTTTATTACAAAACTTTTGCAGAAAGAAATTTGACATTTTTCTACAGTTTGTAATTTACTTATTTCGGTTGTTGCTAAATGTGTTCTGGTGAAATTTAAAAGTTTTTGAATTGAGGAACACATTTGTCTCTTACACTTATTTCTAATGCCAGGCGCGTAGTCACGACCGCCTCCTTCAACTACATTTTATGAGCAAGCTACTTTAGTTTCTATTCTCCTCCATTTCTTCTAGTTTTCTATATGTTTTCCTTATTTTTTTTTGCCAGCGGAACAATTGCTCACAAAATTCTTGACACATTTTTGTTATGGTCATGTAAAAGTCAACGGCTATGAGAAAATAAATGAGGACATGATTCTTTTTTTTCTTTTATATTCTTACTCATGCTGTAACAAGTTGGCAACAGTGTGGCAACAAATGTGATTACGTATACGCAGTGTGTGTGATGGGTGATTCGTGATGTTAAGAACAATCTATAAATATTTTTTCTGCTTAGCTTGAATATACATGTGTTTTGTTTAAACAAAAATAAAGGGATAATGAAAGCATTTTAAGCGATGTGATACGATTTAAATTTGTTTTAAATGATTTTAAATCAACATACCTAATGGGAAAAGAAAACGATAATAAAATTAGAAATTTTTTTTTATTTTCAGCTGAGAATAAAATTACAGATAGAAGATACTTGAACCTGACTAAATATTTAACCAAAATACTTAAAAAAACGTTATTTTTTATTATTCACAAATTGAAATATCGCAGCCTGCAATTGATATAGCCTTATGTTCATTGGTTTCAGAAAAAATAAACGGAAATCAAAAGGTCCATAACAAGGGTTGAGAGCCAGTTAAGCGACGGTTATAAGCAATTTATTGAATATGCAAACTGACCTCCTACTTTCTCCTGTCTGTAATCGGAGCTGACTCGGCCAATGAAGAGGATAACACAATAAAAGCATTAGCGTTACGCTTGAACGGATGGTGGGACTTTAAAGTGTACGATTTCATATAAATCCCTAGGGCATTGTGGTCAATTTGTTATCGACAAGAACTTAAGTTTAATGCAGCAAATAATCTAGGGTTTTTTTTCAAAATACCAATGGCAATGCCGCGTTGGCACTTATCAGAGGGTTGCCAATTCGGTATCATAAACTCTGTCGTTTTACTCTGCGCACATATTCAAAGCATTAAGCCAGCCAGCTATGGCATATGCCATGTGCCACATGCAGGAATCAGAAAGCTACGAAAAACGGGCACATAAATCGCCTTGAAATCTGTGTCAGGCCCTGGTTAGTGGGTGGTTGGGAACATTGAACACGAAACGATTTTAAGCATTTTCCTTCCTTTTCTGTGTGTCATATGAAAATGGAAAATGCGAACCGCACAATGAAAGCCACGCTTCCAACTCGCTCTTATCTGCCGCATGCCACCGTACCACGATTCGCCGACTTCACCACTCATTCTCATCCACACTGCCAACTCTTGTCAGTTAAAGCCCTGCAGCTGCTTTTGGCATATTCAAATGTGTCACACATCTGAGAGAAGGAAGGAAAAAACAGAAAAAGGGTAACCGAAAAAACGAAAACCGTTGCCACAGGTGCGAAAAGATGTCATTAAAAATAAAGTTGCCTGAAAATTCCAAGGAAATATTTCATAATCGAAATTAAGAGACATTAATTCAATCCTATTGCTATAATACCAAAGAAAAGGGTATTAAATTTCATATAAAAACAAATTCAGCTACCCTTTCCCATGAGGGACATAATGACAATGCCGTGTAAAGTAGGCGAAGCGTGAGAACATATTCCTATCACGGTTACAATATATATATACATATCAAGGTATGTTTATGTGTGTGGGTGTACCGGGGTCTATATCCTCCGTGTTATGTTAAGTGAAATGGAAAGCTTTGGAATTGCAGAAAGGAAACGATAAACTAGCACAGGTGCAGCACAGAATCTAATGGTGTCAGTGGAGGATAGCCTCAGAGAGGGATAGACTTTGATTTTATGCTGACATTTTATTGGCATCTCCTACACACAAACCTCACTGCCAGGTATATTCCATTTCTCTGATCCCTCGCACTCTCTCTCTATCTCCCTCTCTCTGTTTGGTACCAAACCGATATATACCTCAACTCATTTCACAGCTGAATGACACGAGACTACATTCCATTCCATGTTATCATTAGATTTTTATGCATTGCCTTCGTGCGGATGGTATGAGGTTTGAGTGTATATGTGTATGTGTGTGTGTGTGTGTGTGTGTGGGATGTGTGTGGGGGTGTAAATGCAAATCCAAATTCTATAAAAGACAACTTTCTGCATGACTTCCTGCAATGGGAAAAGTTGTAAAATTAAAGTTTCTTAATTACTTCAAATGTAGCTGGAGAATTTTTTAATTGCTTGCCACCAGAGCAAGAGAGCAAAAGAGACATGGTTGCGAAAAAAAGGTAGAAAATATGAATATTGCAGAAAAAGAGAAAAATTATTAAGCAAAAATAATTTTAATTATTTTTAACTAATTTCAATATCAAAAAGAATTTGACTAAAATGCAAAACGTAAAACCGAATGTGTGGTTAACTTTATATTATTTACAGTTGGTTTTATTTGAACTGCCAAATGTAGTTAGACAATAATTCTACGAAATCCAAATAAAGAGTGGGATTTTAGCTAAAATAAATATCTCCTTTTGAGAAATACACCAAGAACAAGGCTTAAATCAGGTCATTGGCCAGATCATGAGTTTTTTATGTGGGTCAGTTTTTTATAGTTAGTCGTAAAGCCTTTGATATTTCGCTACATATAAACTAGCGCCGCTTATGCTTATTTGTGAATAGGTGATTCAAATCGTGGCAACTTAAGATTTACTCATGAATACTAGATGCTGAAATCCAATCCATTGAAGCAACACTCAGAATCATACCCATTTAAGTTTAAGTTTCATTTATTTTAATGTGGTTCGACTGAATCCTATATCAGCTGTTTCATTCATTTAAACTGGGTTTTTGAACTTTTTTTAATTGATATTTGACTTTCCTGTTATTCAAACTGCTCTCTTATATACGCCCACATCCGAATATCTAATACTTGTTAATGTCTTTAGTTTTGAACTTTTACTTAATGGATTATGGTCAGCAAATATTGAAGGTTAGCGTAGTTATCATATTACTGAATCAAAGTTGAAATTTTCATTCGATATACCTTTGTGGCCGTCAATTTGTTTGCCAAAGCGCAAAGCGGAAGCCATTAATTGTTCGCCCCCAATTGGTCCTCCTCTTTCTGCTTGTTCGTTTGTTTTCCCTCAGGGTGGACCATTGAGGATGACATTGAAGCTTGACCAGCAACAGCAGCAGCAGCAGCAGCGCCAGCATCATCATTAAGAACCAGCAAGGACAGCAACTAGTCTACCATCGACCTTGGCGTTTCATTTTAATTGTTTTTGGCCATGGAGCACGTGTTTTGCATGCCAAAAGGACGAAAATTGTCGAGGCTTCTAATTTGGCATTGCATACACGTAGGCGCGACCGCCTTTTAATTAGCCAAAACTAGCCATCGTCAGAGCCATCGACACCACGGCTTAATTAACCTGGCCGAGCAGGTGTGTGGATACACAGCAAATAGCCGTATACTTTACGGTGTCAGCTAATTTTCTACACGCGTGTCGAGTAACAATTCAATTTTCGACTTCAATTTTCGCACAAACGCAAAAGTTTCATGCAAATTGGTACAGTCACGCTAGTGGAGAAAAACTCAAACATCCGTTCAGGTACAGTCACTGCCAAAAGGTTAAATTGCACAGGTTTGACCTCGCTGGCCAGGTTAACCCCATTTTTTTGCACCCTCCTCCCACACTTCTATTTTTTCCGTTGCTTTCTTATTTTCTACAGCTTTGAGGCATCTTTTGTGGCTGCACTCAAAACTGCGTAAAAAATTAGCCAACTATACAGGAAACCTTACACTACCCTCGCCGGCGTTCACATTCTTCCTCTCCTTCTTTCTCTGTGTGCCAATTCTGAAAATAAAGAAAGAAAAAAAAATGTAGTTCTCTTTCTCTCCTTTTTTGACTGCGCTTTTGTCATGATTGTGTGTGTGTGTGTTAGTGTGCGTTCGTGTGCGTGTGTTAGGATGTGGGTGGATGTGCCACATACTTCTAGGCGGTGTATAAAAAAAAGACCAGCTTAGCTTGCCGCACATTTTGTGGCTTTGGCATGTAAGAAGAAAAGCAGCGCAAATGGAGGTGGGAAAATGCGGTTAGGGGAGGACGACAAAAGGGGGACATTGGCTAATAAAATCCCCCAAATTGTATGTGTATGCTATTTTATAAGTTTTTTTTTCACTGGCATTGGCCAGTCAAGCTTTCGCTTTCGATTCAAGAAGTTTTTCAGAATTGCCAGAACTGAGGGGTGCAAAAAATGGCAACCATCTGGCAATGTTATTTATGAGAATTTTTTTAAAGCTTCTGTAAACAGCTAAAAATAAGTAGTAAAACTTTTGTAGTTGTGGAATAACGTGAAATTATATTTCTTTTTGTCTGCGATTGATCGATTTTTTGCTCGAGAAGACGCAACATAGGAATTTGTACTCCCTTTGGGGCAATAAAAATATTAATCAAAACGTAAATATTTTTCCCAAAAAGCTACTTTATTCCAAAGTCTCCCAAAAAATAGACAAAATAGGCAAATGCTTTCAATCCAAAATGAGCACATTGACTGCCAAAGAAGACGAACACTTACCCATATCTAAATGTCTTATTGGTTTTTCCATTTAAAAACAAACAAAGGCTAGAAAGAGTGTGTGGTTGTTTTTAAGTTTCTTACTTAGAGTTGCTTAGAAGAATTAATTCCGGACCCAGTGAGAAAAATGTTTTTATATAATCTTTAAAAAACATAGAGCATTAAAAATATTTCAGCATAGAAACATAAAAAAAGAACCGAACCTATCTATAATGCACTCACTTTTGCATTAACCGATATTTTTAAAGAAGCATAAATCTTAGGAAATGTTTTTTAAAATTAATAAAAAAGCAAAACTTTATAAGGATAATAAAGGACATGTTATAGGTCCTAACAAAAATGGCTCTTTTTATCATCTTAATAGTTAATAATATAGTTAAAAATATATCAAAAGAGGGCAGTTTCGCAAAAACATCTTTCCAAATGGCCGCATTCATAAGAAAATGACTTTTAACACCTCAACAAATTAAAAAAGTCTACACCAAATGAAAAAATTAATCGATATTTGTATTCATAGAAATATTTAGTTGTAATGGCAAATACTTACAACTTAAACTTTTTTTGTAACTAAAACAAAACATTTAATTTAAAAATGATGATCCTGACCTGCTCTGTAACCAAAAAGTAAACAGAACACATTAATTTAGTTCACTTCTCTAAGCGAAAAGTCTTATTCTTGGTTAAAATTAATATCTTTTGCATAGTTGCTGAGGTAAAACTTTATTATTACAACTAAAAGGCTTTTAAGCCAACTCTACAAGTAAAACAAAAGTTAGGTGCTGTTTAAAATAATTTTTTATTAATTTTATTTTATTAGATGTCTTCATATTATAGTCGATTTTTCATTCGATGTGGTTTCGACTATGACTATAATCTAGTAAATAAACTTTTATATATCTCGTTTTCTAACCGTTTTCACACAATTTTTGTTAGTAAACCTAGCTGTTAATTAGTCCTATCACTTGGTTAATCTTATATATAAGGAATATCATTTTATTTGTCGTGATGCAATTTCACTTTTCAACTGTGTTTATCAAACTGCAGAATTTTGCTTTACCATAATTGCACTGAAAGCAATTATAGTCATAACTAACTTCCCAGCCAGAGAAAATTGTATATCAAACACACACGAACACAAATATTGTATATATGTATATATCCACAGTATAAAAGAAAACATAAGAAAAAACCAAATGGTTACAGATTTTTCAGCTAACAACAACTTTACATGAACATGGACGTAACATTTCGATGGGAAATTGGAACCAAAATTAAATTCAAATATTTTAGGTTTTAACTTTTTATCTAATCCAATCTGTATGTTTATAATATTGAAAACATTTATTCAGATCAATTTCTTTAGAGTTTAATATCTAATTATATTAAGTAATGTACTAAATCGATATGATATCGAGTTTCTCGACTTCAGGTTGTTATTGACATGTCTTAGAAGCGGGGAAATATGGGGAAAAATTTGAGAAACTGCCCTACTTATTAAACCAACTACTACTTACACTACTTATATCGATATTAGCAAAACTATTTGTCTAATGTTTGAATATGTAAAGTATTTATGAATTAAACAACATTTATCGATTCTTTGATTTCATTTATGGACTTTGCCTGGATATATTGTATAGTAGAAATATATTAAGAAGATTTCAACACAATTATTTGAAAATTTGAAAAGAGTAATTCTTTCCCCCTTACTCCTTTTAAAGTTTCTTCTACGCCCACAAGGATGTGCAAACTTTCATACAGACGTACATATTTGTATACACAGAACGGTGGACCCCAGAAGCATAAAAAAGAAAAATCTGCGACATATTTGCCCTCGCTTCGTTTCACCCTCATAACCATTTCTCATCGCTTTCTCTCTCAATCTTATAGGGATTCAAGTGCATGGCGCGTACCTTTTTGCATACTCTTGAGAATTTGGAGAATTTCACCTGAAATCTCGTATCTTTGTCTACCTCAGTGTGCGTGCATGTGTGTCAGTGTATGTATAGATGTGTTGTTTTTGCATTTGTCATCGAAAAATGTTCTCCGGCCAATTTAAAGGGGGAACTTTTCCTTTTCAGATGCTGTGTGCGATGAAAGCAAAATAACGAAAGCAACGAAAAATGAAGAAAACGTTACTGAAAATTTATTGTAAACCACATACGATTTCAAAACGGTAAACAATGTGCCACAGATGAGCACAGAATCAGGTAAAAGGAGCAGAGCCATGGGTAGTAGAAGTTTGTGTACACATATATGGGAGAAA
Source organism: Drosophila willistoni (assembly GCF_018902025.1). NCBI lineage: Eukaryota > Metazoa > Arthropoda > Insecta > Diptera > Drosophilidae > Drosophila > Drosophila willistoni. The sequence goes on from NW_025814050.1 coordinate 10,592,407, forward strand.
GTGAGCTGGAGATGATGATGATGATGATGTTGTTGGTGGGGTACACACGCCCTTGGGCAAATCCAATTAAATTTGTTCTCAAATGAAAATTGGACACACAAATTGAGTTTACCTGGACCTCAATGAACATTTATTTCTTTTAGTCCAGCCCTTGGCCACACACAATTCTCATATTAATTAGAATACAAGAGTAACGAAAAAACACAAAAAAAAAAAAATTATATACATGTTCAAGTGAAAAAATTCTTTGAGGGCATGACCCAATTGATGAGGCAGTTTCAATTCAATCAATTAATTATTTATGAAACGAAATGGTTCTATAAGTTGGGTCAAACCGGGAACAATTGTCTTGTAACTCTGACTAATCTTTCGGCCTTGACCTACAAGTAAGTTGTTACACAATTGTATTTTGCGAGGAAAAACTTGATAAGAAAAAAAAAAGAATCAGTTTATCAAACATAAACAGATCTATCTACATATATCTTTGATAATTCGATTTATTTAAATATATTTCGATATATTTACACATTTTTGTACATTTTAAAGTTTGCTAAAGCTAAAGGGTAAATAAGAACACAATATTGTTTATTTTTATATTCAATGTTTATCGGAGATTATTAAGAATCTCAAGAAAAAATATACCAATAAATTAAACGATATTGAAATATTTTTTTTATTGATACGTGAGAGATATGAATTCACATTAAAAGAGTATCAAATTCTGTCCATTCAATAATGGAATGATGGGTTAAAGAAACTATGATTTATAGATTTTTTTGTTTTTAATAGGATTTAGACGAACGAAATGGCAAGAGACAGTGACTTTCAGACTAGGTTTAGATCAAAGAATAATAGCGTAATAGAGTGATGGAACGATTTGTTTATATTTACAGGTAATAATTTTATGTCAATAGCTTCAAAATAATACACAAATTTTAAAAACTTGTACAATTATTGTATACCTGAAGCTGCTTAAAGTTGCCTGACATGTTTCTTTTTAATGTTTCCTCTTTTGCCTTTACATCACGCCCTTTTCACTCATTCAATTCTCTTGGCCTGCTTTTGATTTCAATTTCCAATGCCTTTATCGCAGGTCGATACGATGTTCAAATTGGTAAAATGGTGTTATGTGGAGCTCGATGGAGCTTTTGCTTGAATCCACACACAGGCTGAACTCAGTCTGACAGAAAGCCTCTACTAGCATACACGAACAGACACACCTACACACACACACAGATATAGAGTCAAAGGACTGCATATATACCAGTGAGAACAAAGAGAGGGGACATGGTCAGTCAAGTGAAAGAACAAAGTACTCGATGGCATATAACCACTACACAGACTGGTATATACATATACATACAGACATACATACATACATACCAGGGCCAAGGAATTTGTGGACACTTTGCTCTCGACTCCCACCTGAGCATATTGACATATATAAAGTAGCTTAGTGATTGACAAATAGACAAATGGCCAAATGCTTGGATGGACGCCTGGTGAGATCGAGATGGGCCACACCAAACACTGATTTGATTAACTTCTGATACGGCGACCCAAGCTAGATAACCCTAGGAAGTTACTAAGTAAAGAGTTGCAAATATTCTTAACCTTTTTCTTTCTTCTTTTTTTTTTGTTGTTGGTTCTTCTTGGCAGCAAAGTTTGATTTTTACACAAAAATTTTCAATCTTTTGTTGTTATTATTGTTGCATGTGTGTGTGTTTTTCTTTCACATACTAGAATTCCCCTAGGCGTAGTTGAACAACTGGGTGTGTGTGTGTGTTTATATATGTGCTTAGTATTGGCCACTTGGGCATAAATATAATTAAAAGCGGGATTTCATTTTGGATTTTGTTTGCCTAGAGTTTTTTTCCTTCCTTTGGCCTTAGCATCCTTGGGAAAGGGTTAAGGCTGTTTGCCATGCGAACAACGAGTTGAGTCATCACCCGAGTGCTTGGGTTTGGGTCTGTGGCTCTGTGCGTGTGTGGAAAGCAAGAAAAGCAAGGAAGGATAAGGATCTTACATTCACCATGTTTGTCTTAAATGTGCTCTGAATGGTATTCCCATAGTAATGAACCTAAACAGTTCCAGTCAGCTTAAACAAGAAACTTTTTCTTCCAAATAGATAAAAACAAAGTCTCAACTTGATGAAAAGAAGAGCGAAAGATGCCAATGAATGCCTGAAAGAGGATTTTCAGTATTAAAAACTTACAAAAAAAAAAACCAAAAATGTAAAGAAAATTAAAAAATTCATTTTAAATATTTTAAGATGGAGCAAAAACAAACTTTACTGTTTTAATATAAAAGTAAAAAGTAAGAACTTGAGAAAATTTTTAAATTTGTTAAAGGAATGAACAAATTACATGACATGGAATGTTAAACTGAATTAATAAAAAATTTGAACTGTACATAGGACCAAAAGAGTTAAGTTAAAGTTTTGAAATAATTATAATGTATAAAATATATTAAAAATCCGTAAATGTGGGAAACTGTTTGTGTAGCTGTATCACGCTGCGTATACGTTTTTTTTTTAAATCTATGACCTTGCAATCTAATCAATTATTTTTTTTTTTTACAAGGCCATTCTAAAGCCTGTATGGACTTATCGCATACAACTCAGAGGTACAGCGTCTATCTCAAAGATGGATTCTGCAGCGTTTCCAGAACAAGTTTCTACACAAAATTGTTGAAGTCAGTCATCCACAGAGACCTCAACATCCCGTCAGTTAAGTGTGAGATCCGGAGGTATGGCATTTGGTACCTTTCCAGGCTAGAAACCCTTAATGAGACACTGGCACTCAAACTGCTGGACAACAGCATGCAGATTAGACGCCTGGAAAGTAATTACCCACTTGATGTGCTGTGATTCCAACCCCATTTAATAATTGCCTTTGAAAATATTTGTTAATGTCCATTTATATTGGAAAATAAAAATAAATATAGAAAAAAGAGGAAGTGTTTTCAGTCAATTGAAGGGAAAATGGCATTGCCTAGGTCAGTTGGAATGACTGAGGTAATACCATATTGTTATGAATCCCTGAAATGATGATGATTACTTTAATTTTAAGAAGGAAAAATATTACATTGTATCCAGAGAATATTTTTTTTCATATTGTGTAATTTTGAAGACATTTTTTCATAACAACAAATACGTTTACATTGGATGTAAGAATGTTTTACGAATTTCATTTTCAAACTAACTTATGAGTAGTACAAATAGATTGGAGTTTATGAATTAAATGTGAAAGTGTATACATATATAATTCGAATATTGTTTCAGAAATATAGGTCAACATAATATGTATGTACATGGAGAGCTTCAGATAATTTCAGTCAAGTACTTAATGCAAATGTTCTACAATCTTAATTTGTTCTCCTCCCTTAGCGAATCTATGTATTTCGTCCATTAAATGAGGAAAACTATGAGACAAAAAGAAAAAGAAAAGTAGCAAAAAGAAGAGAAAAATGAAATTGTTGAAGAAGTTGGGAAGGACACTTTAGAATCTCGTTGTCGTTGACTTTTGTGGAATAAAGTCGAGGCCCTAGCCCTAGCCAAAAGACCAAGCCAAGGCCATGGTTCCCACTGTCTCTCTTTTTCTTTCTCTCTCTCTCGCTCTGTATCTCTCTTCCGTTGCCTTTCACAGTATCAGCCATTGTAGTTGAAGGCGCCAAAGCAAGATAAATGGCGCAGAAGTAAACACATTTGGTGTGAAAAGTGTGTGTATGGGGGAGAAGATGGTAAAGTAAAATCACGAGCACACAGTCGAAACAAGGGAAACAATAGTCGCATTGGCACCGACGAAAACAAAAAATGAAGGAGCAGTCAACTGCCAGTACAAAGAAAGGAAGGAAGGACGGAAGGATGACGCGTCGCCAACAAGGAGCAGCTGCTTTTGATGCCGCTACTGCTCCAGTTGATGATGATGATGATGATAATGATGATGACGGTGATGATGACATGACTGCCCCAAATGAGCCAGACAACTATGTGGAGGTAGGCGACCACGCCCACTTTCTGACAAGTGTTGTGTGGCAGATTAATTTATTTTATAGCAACTTTTCTTTTAGCCAAATTTTGCTTTGCCGACTGCATCATAAATTACGCACATCGAGCGCATAAATATTTGCTGTTTTTTTTTTCTTTTTTCTTTTCAGATCCGGTGCTTTAGCCTAGGCTATTACGATTGGAATGGCATCAACCATCGGGTGGTGGGAGATGCGAATGGGAGGTACATTAACTATATATGTATATATATATATATGTATATGTATATTTGTATTTGGTATGCTTTTTGAATATCAATGCCATTTCGATTTCTGTGCAGCTGCACTAGAGTTCTCATGATTTATGACTGACATTCGTAAGCCCAAAGTCAGACGAGATTAGCTAACCTGTCAGGTTTGTTGTTTCCATTATATATTTAAGATTTAGTTGTATTTAAGCTTTTTTTTATACTAATTGGTTTAAATATCTTTATACACATATGTGGTATTTCTTTTTAAAGTAGTTGAGCAAAAAGGAAAACAATATTTTATGAATATGTGAAATGACACACACTATTGATTATATTAATTTTAAAAGTATTTTAGAATAAAAGCCCACATCAAATGTATGTCTGAAACTATAATTATAACCTAAGAAGCCTTGTGGATAACATCGATTCTTTGCGTGAATGAATCCTTTGAATACTACACTCTTAAATTTCAAAAGATGAAATTCACAAATGAAGAAAAATGATTCCAAATTAAATACAAGTAAAGTCTAAAAAGGTGATTATATACAATATGTTGGTGGAATTTTCTAAAGCATTTTTAAAGTGGCCAATAATTTGTTGACCATATTGTTTAAATTTTAATGAATATAATTCTAAGGTCTATTTTTTTAAATTTACTATTTAAGTTTAAAAAATATAGAAAATGTATGATTTGGAGTCATTTGGTCAATTTCTTATTAGCACTTATCAATGTACGTATATAATTTATTATAATTGTATTTATGCCACAAATTATTCAAAATGCAATTTTTACGATTAATTAAATAAGAAATTGTGATATTAAAAACAATAAACAAAACAATAATGGCCAAAAGTCAGGTAGAATTCTCAATCAATTTGTTCATTTTCCCATTAGCTTGGTCTAGCCACCAGTCAGCTATTAGCTTTGTCATCATAAAAATGGTTAGAAACGATTTCCTTTTATGCCTAATACAAGCTCATTTAATGCTTTTACATACAACATTGGATGGCTAATAGCTACTTAAATGACAACCAAGTTTTATTGCCCACTAAACCACTAGTTAAACATGCAACAAAGCAAACATAAGCCACTTTCAGGCTTCTGAACTGCACTTTTATGTACAACGTACGCATTTGGTGGGAGCACAATAATCTATTGACACGGCTAATACCCACAAACCAGATGGCAGAGTGAGCTAGCATTAACTCAATGCAGGCAATGACTTTTGATACAGACACATCAATCAGTTAGTAGGACAATTTGCAGAGTTTTAAAGAGTGCTGCCACAAAATGAGTGCCACTGACAGTGATCTACTGCCACTGTAGAGTAAGCAAGCATTTATATTTATTAACTGGACCCTGACCTGGTCCTGAGTAGCCTTTTTTACTTATACACACACACACACACACATATGTAGTAGTACATATTTTGGTAGGTTTGTCTGTTTTTTTTTTTTGTTTGGGCTACCAAAACTAAAACCTGACCTTGCCTGACGACAAATCTCACTTCAATCAAGTGGGCGTTGGGCCATTGGGGCGGGGTATCAATCAATAGCCATTGAATCGAATCAGTTTTGCTGAAACCAGGAACTGGTATGGGAGGCGTGGTCTCGTTGGCGCCAATTAAGTGCCCATAAAAAACGAGCTCAAGCACTGAGCAAGAGTGCGAGGGCACTGAAAGCAGTTGCCAGTTTTGGCGCTTGTTGCCTCTGATTGTCTCAAATGTTTTCTATGTGTCCGTAATACTGCGACTGTTGTATGTATGTATGTGTGTGTTTGGGAGAGTGTTACCCGGGAGCCCCAAGTGGCCGTTAAGGGAATACTCACGGAATGCTGCATGAAAACAAAAAGTAGGATGTTCCAAAAAGAAAAATTAAAATGAACAAGAAAGTAAATTTATGCAGTTTTTTACAATTTACATAAAAAGGAACCAAATTTTTAAATTGCTTTGTATTCTAGGATAATCAAACTCTATATTATCAGAAAATGAATTGACTCAAACGATGACTATGCAATATCTTAACAGACAATCTGACTGATATGTATTATATATATATAACTATATATTATTTATAGGATGGTTGTTTATAATTATCCTAATAATCATTAAAAAGAACATAGTATTAAAGAAACTCTAAGGAATACCCTTTCAAATCGACATTTAAATCTTTTAGTCTCACAGTGAATCGAATATATGAAACAGAAAAATGAAATGTTATAGTCAAATTTATTCAAACTTTGAATGCGCAACTGAATAGAATGAAGAGAAATATAATAGAATAAAAGACACTAAGATTTAATAAAAAGTCATATTAATGATCCCATAAATAACTATAATAATGTTTAATTCCTGACATAAAAAAAAATTTATGGGTAATCAATATTGATAAGCGTTTGTCTTAATAAATATTCATCGTGGCAGAATAGTTAAATTGTTTTCGAACATTTGCTTCTTGCAAATCGGTAGACAAATATAAAATATCAATTAAAATGGAAGAGTTTTAAATATAATAAAGAATATATAATGTTGAATTACCAAAAATCCAAATCAATCAAATTCTTTTTCTATTCGAATTTCCTGTGAGAATGGATTACAGACTTAATCTCATTAACAACAGAGTTAAATTATTGTAATTGGTAATATAGGCTTAATTCTTGCAATCAAAGACTATTGCACTTGCTATAGTTAGACAATTTAAAAACGAGTTTAAAACAAGAGATATATTGATATCTACCTATAAATCGCAAATCGAATGAAATAGCATTTGACTGTGGCTTTCAGTTTCAATTTACAAGGACATTATATACATATGTGTGTGTATGTGTATATATAGGATGCATAAGTAACGATATAAATATCAGTATTGCTATACTAGACTGTACTTGCCTTTTAGTCATTTAACGCAGAGAGACAAATTCATTTTCCGGAACATGTCAAATGACTGACTATATGACTCCCCCGCATCAGTCTAGCGTAAAATGCTTGCTCGAGCAGACTCTCGCTCTCAAGTGCTTCACAGGAGTGGGGAAGTAAAAGGGGAGCAGGACGAACTGCAGAAGAAAAAATGGTGAAAAAAAAACAAGTGTGTCAACCCCCATACACACCCCACAACAGACACACCCACACATATGCACACACATAGTTAGTCAACATTAGCAGCATGTTGTGTAGTGTTGCATACTTTTTGGCGCCTCAACTGTTTGCTTAAGGCTGCTTTAAATAACTGTTGCATATTCGGTTCTCCCTTTCTCTCTTTTGGTACTTTATACCCCAACGAAATGTAAATGTACAAATGTAATTAGCAAAGTCATTTCGAGGAAAAAAAACCGAGGCAAGGATAAAAGAAATGAAAACCTGGCTCATTAGCCATGCGCATATGCAATGAAATTTAATAGCAATGGCAGCTGAAAACAAAAAAAAAAATGGAAACCAAAATAATAAAAAAAAAATTTAGGCGAAAATAATTGTAAAAGTATGCTAAAGAATTTGAGATTTTTCTTTATGGTCCCCGTTGGGAGAGATTTTGGCATTATTATCATAATTATGTGAATGCAGGGAAAAGTTAAGTGAATGATGTAAAATACTTTTACCTCCAGTTTCCTTGCCTTCTTTTGGGTAGAAATTAAACTTTTTACCGTTCTGTCTGCTTATTTTATTTTTTGGCTTAAGGCAATTTCTATTATTTTCAGTTTATTTTTAGCTTCTATCGCCCTGATGCCTTCCGTTGCCTTAAACCCGCCCCAAGGTTCGGGTACATTGATTTAGTTACCCCAAAAAAAGAAAAACCAAAGCCCATTGACCTTTTCCTCTTTGACGGGTGGGATGACTAGGGTGGTGGCACTCACTCGCACACACACACACAAACAGCTTTCCACTTTGATAGGAAAAGGGACAAGACAGCCTGGACAGCTTGGTTTAACCCTCGGGCAGGTGAAAGAACGTAATTCGCAAATTGACTGACAATCAATGGGCGTCACGAAGCGTATAACACCTACTTTCAAGCAGTTTGCATTTTGGCCAAAAAACAGAATATATCCCAATCCCAAATCAAATCCAGCTAAACTGGACCCTAAGCAGATTTGACACTTCGTTAAGATTGAAGAAGGCCAGCTGCATAATTCTCGACATGCGAATGAACTGTTTTAAAGCCTCTCTAATCAGTTGCAATTCACCTCGGTAAGTCTTTGGTAACAAAAGAGGCGCCATCCCTCCCTCCATTTCCTGGCTTTAAGTTAATGCAAAAGAAAAGGTTGAAACTCCCTTTTTAAAGACGCCACAAAGGCGGGCAGGCAGGACCTGAGCAGACCACACCAGGCCAGGCCAGGAAAAACAGCGAAGAGAAGGCAAAACAAAGTCCTTTTAGGCTAAAGCATGCTACATTTTTATGGCAAAAACAGGAGAGAGACTGTCTCTCGTTCATTCATGGCCTTTTCAGATTGTTCTCTCGGGCCAAAGAGAAAACAACTGTCTCTCTCTCTCTCTCTCTTTCTCTCTCTCTCTCTGGCTGTTACCCGGTTATTTTCGTACAACTAGAAGTCGTTTATCATTCACAATTTTGGATTAAAACTTACTCATTGAGAATAAACAAATAAAATAAAAATCATTAAAAATATATAATGAATAATACAAATTTTAAGAAATTTAAAACTAAGAAATTTTGACTATGTTCCATAAATTATAAGAAACTTTTTTGCAAAGAATTTAAACAGCTTTAGGAATTGGCTAACATAAGCAAAGACACAAACCCAATTTCAGAATGTTATCTCTAAGCTGTTGCATGCGAGAAATCTCAAGCTAACAGAAAAATGTGAAATTTTGCTTATTTTGAATGAATTTATGTTTTTCAAACATTATTTATTAAATTATTGACAACGCAAAATATACATATTTGATTAAATTACTGGATAAATATATTTTGATTGAAGTCTATGTTTATACTTTTATAAACTCTTACGTTTTTGCAAGAATATTAAATATTTATTTTGAAAAAGCGATAAAAGAACATAAAATTAATAATTTAATAATGATAAAATTAGTGATTAATATCTTCCGGTCATAGACAGTGAGGCCAAAAATAAGAAAATTTAATAAATACTTAATGCATGGTTTTAAACAATTTCTTTTTAATCTTTTAGTTGAAACTATAAATTATTATAGTTCAAGATTAATACATTTTTCTGTATCCAGATATTCTTTGTGGTCGAGGATAACAAGAGATTAAAAATCTTTAAAGTAAACTCCAATATATTTAAAAGGATATAAACAAAATGTAATATATAAGAATGAAAGAAACCTCAAATATGCGTAAGATGTAACATTTTACATTAAATTAATTAGTCAATTATTCAGTAAAGAATTTTTAAGAATGATTTTTAAAATTAACCTTATTTTAATTCATTGTTTGCCTTGACATGACAGCATTCTAAATTTCTATTATTAGATGTGTTGGTTGGTTTCATTCCCCCATGTTTCTCCAATGAAAAGTAATTTAATTTACCACTCGACTTACTCATAACATTATTAATCCGACCAACCAAAAAAAAAAGGAAAGGAAAGGGAAGTGGAAAACAAAATGTAATTTCCTCCTTCATAATAATTATAAATAATATTCCAATTTTTCATACCCTTAATGGCTAGAAACCCTAACGAGCAAGAGTTTATCCCATCAACAAGCAGCTGTTGCTATCATCTACCTCTACCTCACCGCCCCCGCTCCGACCCCAATCCATCCACACCCCCTCATCTACTACCCATTTCCCATCTCATATGCTGGAAAATCTGTGAGTCACTTTGTTGGTTAGCTGATTTTTTGGCTTATGGTTTATATTTTTACGGTATTTTAATTTAATGCCTGTTGACATTTGGTTACACGCTTATGGCCTTGCCAGTGAGACAACAATGTCCCTTTTCACCTACCCCTCTCCATCTTGCCGACCAACTTCTCACAAAAATTACGCAACTTCCCGAGTCTCAACCTCAACAGTTGTTGCGCCAAATTTACTTTGAGATAAATTGTTTGGTTTCCCTGTCGTAGCCAGGACTAGGTGATGAGAATGAGGACGAAAGTCATGGCATGATGAGTAACAGGAGGAGATTGGAGGAGCAATTCCTGACTCTTAATAATGTTTTTCGTATGCATGACAACGACTGTAAATTGAGTTGCAACTGCAGGGAATGGTGATGTAAGGAAGACACCAGGTAGAAACGATGGACAGACAGCTCATTAGACCAAAAAGTTGACTGAGTGTGTGTGTAACTGAAATTTTAGAAAGTTTATTTCTTGTAACGTTCGAAATGTAAGCAAGACAAATGGCAATTGTATGACAAGTATAATTAACGCAGAGTGGCACAGGAGGAGGGGAGGTAGGAGGTGGACAAAAGCAAAGAAATACCCATGTAGTTTAAACCAAATGGAAAGCAGGTACATCTTGGGTTCCTCCTTTCTTTGTTTTATTCTAGTTCGTTGAGCTGTATTTATCATAAGACTTCCTGATCCATATATAAATGCTATAATTGAAGTAAACGTTTCCCAAATGAAAAGTGTTTTAGGCTATAATTGCACAAAATTTTAAAGACATTTAACAAACCGTTCCCATTATAATTAAAATTCAACAAATAACCATATTATATTTATCTTATGGCAGAAAGAAATATAGATTTGGCCTTAAAAATCTGCAAGAATGCCATAAATATTTTCATTTAAAGTTTAATTTATTTTGTTTAACATTTTTATCAAATCTTAAGATGCAGAAATTTCGGTCCTGGTTGTCAACTCACTAGCTTCTGTGGTAGTATTGAGGGGTATTGATGAATTTACTTTATTTGGCGGTAAATTCCATGGTTGATTTTGCCCAAAAATGGCTCCAAAGTGATTGTCATTGCCATTACTGTCAGTTTGATTTGAAGAAGTTGTTGCATTTTGAGCAGCCATCAAAGAAATCATCACAAAAAGTAGTATCAAATGAAAGCAACGCATTTTCTTCACGTAATATAACTTTAATTTGACTTAAAGCGACTTGTAATAATTTTCTCTAAAACAAGTCGTTATATAGCCGAAGTCAAGTTAGATTTTGCCAAAACAAGTTCCCCATCGATAACAAATAAACTTAAATTTTCAAGATGTGTAAACAAAGCCAAGTCTAGTGAATCAACAAAGTTGTCTCTATCTCTGTTTAAAGTGCGTCATAGAGCAGCTGTTTAGTTTATTTTCGTGATGTTTACATTTTTTACAATAATATTTATTCGGAAATGTTTGGGAAATATAAACACAAGAATTTAGAATTTTCATTGCATGCTTTTGGGAGCGACACAAACGACTGAAATTCTGTTCACGGTCGAAGAATTTAATACAAAACTATCTTTACAACCTAAATAAAAAAAAGTGCATAAATGTTTGAGACGTATGAAAATGTCAGGCTTACCCACATGGGTAAGTTAGTTTTAGTTAGTCCATGGGTTTTTAGTAAAATCTTTAAAGGGTTTGCGAAAACTTTTTTTGCTCGTTCTTGCATTTTAGGAAAATCAAAAATCGGTTGCAATTACCATCGCTATCTTAGCTACATATTTGATTGTTCTCCGTTTTCAACTTAAAGCTGTGGAATCATTTTGATTTAAGGTGTCAATGCAACTCTGTGTGCCAAACTTATCGATAAGCTTATTTGCTAAAAAGAACATAAAAGGGAAGAAAATCAAACGAGAACTTAAGCGAAAAAATATGGACTTATCTGAGGGCTCGGAGACCAACGCACGTTTAACTCGCCAGGTGAACCTCCTCTTTTCTTGCCGTACTCCACCTGGAAATTGGATACCCACCGGGAGCAAGTGCATCTGCCTTCGTAGCAAGGCCATCTTTGCATGCAGTCACTGTCATCGCTCCTTCCAAGGACGTCTAGCTAAAATTTGCCCCATCCATTTGCCGCTGGTCAATTCAATGGATTTTCAAGAATGTCCCTTTTGCAATGGGCCTCTAGATGGAATCAGGGAACTGAAGAAATGCTGATTAGAGCTAATTCAATCAACTTAAGCGATGCCAAAGAGATAGATAGAAAAAACCTCTAAAGTAAGGACTTTAGATTCCGAAATGAACTTGCAAATGTATAGCAAAATATATGTTGGTTCTATTCAAACATACATATGCACATAAGTCTAGAAATTTCTATATTTGTCGGGTGAAAATGGTGATAACTTCCGGGATGGAAGGAAACTGGGGATTAGAGACCTGCAAAGATTTTGTGCCAATATTATTTAAATACCCCAGAATTATGACAAGCAACGTTGGTGGAGCCCTGAACTTTTCAGTGTTGTGAAATCATTTCGATTTAAGGTGTCAAAGCAACTCTGTGTGAAGGCAACCTTTTATCGATAAGCTTATCGGCTAAAGGGAAGAAAATAAAAGGAGAACTTCAGCGAAACAATATGGACCCATCTGGAGGCTCGGGGCTCAACGGCCGTTTTACTCGCCATATGAACGACCACTATTCCTTCCCTGCTTCGCCTGGAAATTGGAATTCCTCCGAGAGAAAGTGTATTTGCCACCGTAGCAAGGCTATCTTTAAATGCAGATTCTGTCATCGCTCTTTCAAGGGACGTCTAGCAAAAATTTGTCCTGCTCATGTGTCAGTGATTTATTTAATGGATTTTCAAGCTTGTCCCTATTGCAAAGGTCCTATCGATGGCTTGAAGGAGGTTAAGAACACTGAGTAATACTGATGTCTGAAAAAAAAAAATCCAAAACATTGTAATTGCCTGTATACTAAAATATAAATACATATGTATGTAGATGCATTTGTTGTACTAATACAGATAAATATGAAGATTTTTCGAGACCAAATTATTTTTATTCAGATGGGAGTAGAAACTTTTAAGCTGAATCATCGTTTCCATTGTCTGCAAATTAAATTTCATCCATGAGCTTCCTAACAAATTTTGCAAATGACTAAATGACAGTAAAACACGTGTCCCCAATTTCCTAGCCCACTAAATAATTTCAGAAATAGCGAGTATTTCAAATATTTTCGCTCTGCTGCAAACTAATTAACATAAATTTGAATGCTCGGCAGCTAATTTATGTGGACCCATCCCCGAGAGGAGTTTATTTAGTGATGGACTTTAGAAATCGTTCAATTATTTTAATTTATTTTTCTGGTTTTTTTTCGAACCCTTGTTACGTGAGTTTTTAGTGGATTTCCCGGGACGACTGTCCAATGACCAGTCCTCATCGTCAGTGCTCTTTTCATTGGCCTGCCCGCCACCAGTAGATGTGGAGGACGACCTGGAACTGACGGTTAGGCGGCGTAATGCAGCTCTCGATGAGGATCTACCCAAGCCCAGGCAAGTTTGCAGATGCGGTGCAAAGCGAACAGCCGCCACCATCCTCTCACAGTTGGGGCAACAGCATTTCGCAGTCTTTTCTGCTGTTGACATGCCAAATATATCGCAATCGGGCAAATCGCACATGTCATTGGTCTCCTCAACTGTTCCCTCCAAGGCTGTCAGGCTTCCGGTTTTTTGAAGTTGACGGGTCTCTATGAATATGCCGACTGCGGCATCATCGACTAGTGTTTCATACAAATAGTTCACCGCCTCGTCTAATTTGATGGGATCCTTGATTAGGGCACGAAACTCGCTAATAATTTGATTCGTTGTTTTTGCCCCAGATGAACCTGAGGGCAACTCGTCCTGGGAAGGTATCTGAGCTTTGTCCTCATCCTTGCCCGAAGTTCGCGGATTTTTTACTACAATTGTTCTCGACATGACGTCCAATTCGATTCGTGGAATATATTTATGGTGAATATAATTTTTAGCTTATTTAATAGAGTGACCGACTATAGGCAAACGCGAATCTGGTATATTTAGGGTACTCACGCCAATGATTGGCTAAAAGCCAATATTCTTTTTGAAATGTGTATCTCAAACAAAATGATTAAGACATAGTTTTAATTATATTCACCAGAGATTTATGTTGCTACATATATACATCCCATATATTATTTAAATTTTTTGCTGTTTGCCCTATGAGTCAACTTTGGTCACACTGAAATCTCACTTAAGTCATTTGAACTAACCAAACTTTAAAGATTTATTAACTTGGATTTTAACTTAAAGAAATAACAAAATTATACTTTTTCATAACTTATATACTAAAAAATTAATACATTTATATGGTTTTGAAATTAATGCAGATTTTCCAACTTCGTTTTCATCGAGTTTAAAGCAGAATAATCGCTTGTCATTTCAAACAAACTTAGGTTAAAAAGAATGATCAATGAATTTGGGCAATTGCCCAATTGACCTTTAATTAAAGGTAGTAGACGATTCTATTCGCTTTTATCTTTCCAGGTTAATTTAGTTTATTTCCTACAGAGGATCAAGTTAGGAGAAGGAAAGAGAAATGGGCACATTAGTTATGACTTAAGTTTAAATATATTTGAACTGTCTGTATGTAATTTTCAAAAAAATTGTGACATCAATTCTGAATTTATTTGATTATTATATGTTAGTGTAGAGTTTTAATGTGTTAATTTATAGAGTTAAGTTGGTCATTCTATTGAGATAATGTTCCGTAAATTTTGCGGACAGAAAAGGTTATTATGTTCCTCCTTTTTTACCTAATTAATACCTGTTTTTTTCAGGGCAATAAAGTCTGCCAATTAGCTATCCGATTTTAATGGTTATTATCTCATTCGACAGGAAAATTAATTCACTATCTTACGTAGTTTATGAGTAGAGTTATACTTCATAATTAAATCATGCCGTAAAGGCCAAGCAACAAGACCAAAAACTGAATTATTAAAATTTAATATGTGTATACCTAAAACTTTTACTTATTGTCCAAAAGGTATACAGTCAATTTTTTAAATTAAATTGCAAAATGTGGCTTTTTGTGTCGAGCCCGAATTTTTGAGCTTTTTATCCAAATATTTAAACAAAATTTACGGTACGTCACATTAAAACTCTTCACTAACATTATAAATGAATGAATTGAAAATTTAAAGTCAAAAAATTTTTGGATCAAATTTCTTGCCGCGACTGTCTATAATACTTACATTAAGAGTGTTTTATTCGAACTCAAAATATTGTATTCATATATATAGTTGATAAGAGGTTGATGGTTCCGCCTAAAATGATTTTCCATCTGAGCTGCTTTTTCTGAAATATATAAAACCTATATAAATATATATGTATGACTCTTCAAATCACTTTAAAATGTCTTATATTAATTTGAAAATGTTGTATTTTTATGCACATACCTTTAATTTGCTAAGTTGCTCGAAGTAAATTTCTTGTAGATCTTTACTTTCTCGCAAAAGTCATTCCAAAAGTGATAACCCTCAACGGACTTCGGTCCCGTAAAAAGCTCTATAAAACTGTTATAGATCTCCACCGATAATTTGCGTATTAATGCAGCCTTGGACTTGAAATCAGTTTCATTTTTGTGACTCATATTCCATTCCTTTAAATTGCCTTGATATTTTTGCACTCGGCGTATCACGCTCACACATTCCGGGTTTCGCAATAGCAACAATTTGGAGATATGAATATTTTTTAAGTCTGTAAGAATTTTCAAGCACTTGCCAACATTGGCACCACGAAAGCCCAAACAATCTCGCAATTGTTGAACCGTTTGGATGAAATCTCTCTCCATGATTAATGCATTATTTTCGGTGATCAAGTCTTCAATAAAATGATTGGCCTCTTCCAGAGTCATCTCACCCCGTTTGGGCTCAGAAACAAGTCCTTCTGGTATTGAGTTTAGTTTAATTTGCTCTGATTCCAGTTTAATTTTCAGCTCCATTGCCTTTTCAAGAGATTTCCTCATCCATGCTCTTTTCTCATCGACCGTTTTCAATGTCTTTGGTTTGTTGTAGTTGATATCAATACCATAACACTTGGCTGAAGGCATATAAACTAAAACCAAATTATTTTGGATGGTCTGAAAGTAAATAATGAGATGTAAAAACCACATATACTGCCGGATAAACAGACCCAACTAGATCGATTGTTAGTTTTCAGATCGAAAGCATCCTTACAATCTGTTGCAATGTCCCGATCTAGTTGTGTCTATGTTTCGCTTTGACAATTACTTACGGGTGGTACAGCTTTAGCTTTCTTCTGACTACTGACCGAATTACATGTATTATGAACAATATATTCTTTGGCTGTCCCTTTACAAGCTTGATTTTGGCATTGTTCATCATGAACGCGAGGTCCAAATTCAGCATTCTCCGTTTCACTCACTGATGACGTCGTCTTTGAATCCGGAATATACTCTATGAAATCAAAGGAATTCTCCGAAGAGTCCGATCTGATTTCCAGAATAATATCTTCTGGATCTTGTTGGTGAGAAGTTACGTTTTGGCTTTCTGCGTCATTGGCAAGTGATACATCTTCACCTTTCTCCGTTTCACCGATTGATGAGGTCTCCTTAGTAGCTGGAATTTTCTTGTTGATATCAAATGAATTATCGCTAGTATCCAATTCGAATTCCAGAATATCTGCATTCTCAGGAGGAGGTTCAATTTGACCATCGCGGGGCACACTTTTAGCTTTCTTCGTTTTACGAACAGATGGCTTTTTCTTCACCTGAATATTCTTAATATGCAATGCATTCTTCAGAGACTCGACTTCTATTTGATGAACAATGTCTTCTACGATTTCACCGTCAGAAGATTCATTTTGGCCTTGTCTGTCATCAGCAAGTGGTACATCTTTAGCTTTCTTCGTTTTACGGATTGATGTGGTCTTCTTTGTCTCTGGATTATGTTTCTTTCTTTCAGATACATTCTTCACAGACTCGACTTCTATTTCATGAATAATATCTTCTACGAGTCGCCGTTTAGGAGCTTTCTTTTTGCCTTGTCCGTGATGGGCAAGTGGTACATCTTTAGCTTTCTTGGTTTTACGGATTGATGTGGTCTTCTTTGTCTCTGGATTATGTTTTTTTCTTTCAGATACATTCTTTACAGACTCGACTTCTATTTCATGAATAATATCTTCTACGAGTCGCCGTTTAGGAGCTTTCTTTTGGCCTTGTCCGTCTTCAGGAAGTGGCACATCTTTAGCTTTCTTGGTTTTACGGATTGATGTGGTCTTCTTTGTCTCTGGATTATGTTTCTTTCTTTCAGATACATTCTTCACAGACTCGACTTCTATTTCATGAATAATATCTTCTACGAGTCGCCGTTTAGGAGCTTTCTTTTGGCCTTGTCCGTCTTCAGGAAGTGGCACATCTTTAGCTTTCTTGGTTTTACGGATTGATGTGGTCTTCTTTGTCTCTGGATTATGTTTCTTTCTTTCAGATACATTCTTTACAGACTCGACTTCTATTTCATGAATAATATCTTCTACGAGTCGCCGTTTAGGAGCTTTCTTTTGGCCTTGTCCGTCTTCAGGAAGTGGCACATCTTTAGCTTTCTTGGTTTTGCGGATTGATGTGGTCTTCTTTGTCTCTGGATTAGGTTTCTTTCTTTCAGATACATTCTTCACAGACTCGACTTCTATTTCATGAATAATATCTTTTACGATTCGCCGTTTAGGAGCTTCAGTTTGGCCTTGTCCGTCTTTAGGAAGTGGCATATCTTTAGCTTTCTTGGTTTTACGGATTGATGTGGTCTTCTTTGTCTCTGGATTATGTTTCTTTCTTTCAGATACATTCTTCACAGACTCGACTTCTATTTCATGAATAATATCTTCTACGAGTCGCCGTTTAGGAGCTTTCTTTTGGCCTTGTCCGTCTTCAGGAAGTGGCACATCTTTAGCTTTCTTGGTTTTACGGATTGATGTGGTCTTCTTTGTCTCTGGATTATGTTTCTTTCTTTCAGATACATTCTTCACAGACTCGACTTCTATTTCATGAATAATATCTTTTACGATTCGCCGTTTAGGAGCTTTATTTTGGCCTGGTCCGTCTTCAGGAAGTGGCACATCTTTAGCTTTCTTGATGTGGATTGATGTGGTCTTCCTTGTCTCGACTCGCCGTTTAGGAGCTTTCTTTTGACCTTGTCCACTATCAGTAAAAGAAACGGTTTTAGAGAATTTAACGTTAAGAGTATTTTGTATCAAATCATTTTCAATCTCAGCAATCCCATTACGAAAGTTTTTGCGCCGCAATAACTTATCGGTTGCAAATTTCTCTTTATGTTCCACATAAGCAAAAAGATTGTCCACCGTAACAATGCCGGTCTTGGGATTTCCATAAAGGCGTACGTGGTATTGCTCCTTGTTCAACTTGGTAATCTTTGCCGGCCATATTGAGTATCCCTTGAGTTTTGCAAATACCAGATCACCTATATCGAATGTCTTGGTAGACATTGTTAAAAGTTTTTTCGATGGTGAAAAAATAAACAAAGATTGGGGTTTTGAGCTCTTAGTGCCAGTGCTGCCAGACTTCTTGCGCCGTTGCGCCATATGGAAGTTGTGGCGTTGCCAGACAGGTTGAAAATTATTCGATGTTTAGCTAACGGACGAATCACGTGGCCAAATTTTTGAAAATCTTTCCCCAAATTGAAACAAATATTTATAAACATTCAAAAACTAAATTTATTCAGATATCAATGCTAATTAAAAACGTATGAATGTTTGACCTTACCACTTTTCCATACACCGATTAGTAATAGAATTTTCGAAATGTTAGAATTGATTGACTTTTGAATGGCTTTTTAAAATATGTATCTATAATTCAGATCGAATCAGGTTGAGATTGGCTTTGGTTGTTAACTATATACACAATCTATAAATTAAGTCAGCTCGAAGGGCACACAGATTTCGACATGTATAAAATTAGTTCTGATTTTAATTAAAACCTTGCTTATTATTTGGTAATTTACAAAATCTGTTTATAAATGTTTGTGTATGTGTTAGATTGAGGTGAGAACTACAGGCTTTGGGTCATAATTTTGATATTAATTACGCTCAATTAAAGCATTTTATACGCACACATCGCCACGTTGGAACAGTATCGGAAAATGTGTGGTACGATGGATTCGAAGGACAGAGTGAAGAGAGGCAGGAGAATGACGATGATGATGATACGGAGAACTCGTATCTGAAAGCCCTGGATAAGCCTGGCTTCTATGCTTTTGGCTTTGATTTGGCTGGTCTGCAGCTTCATTAAAACGCATATAAATCAATTAAATGGCTTATGAAGTTAACTCCCATGTCCAACAGCTGCCCTAGTTCTGCCTTGGTCCTTTAAGCTAACCGACCACCTTCTCCCCGTTCCCCTTTATGATGTTTATAGCTTTGACGTGTCTCCCACACATTCCCATGCGGTCGACGAAAAATGCCAAAGGCCAAAAAGCTTTAGCTACCTCTAAAGTGATTAATTACGACAATTTTTAGCTTTATGGCCATAGAGAACAGAAGCATTTTCAACGCTTTTCACCATTTTCCATAGCCATCTACAGCATGACTTGTGCAATTCGCATCGGTTATACAACAATTTTCATTTTTGTTTTTCATTTTTATACCATACACCCATAGGGTGAAATGGTATATTAAAGTCGCCAAAATGTATGTAACAGGCAGAAGGAAGCATCTCCGACCCCACAAAGTATATATATTCTTGATCAGGATCAACAACCGAGTCGATCTAGCCATGTCCGTCTGTCCGTCCGTCCGTCCGTCCGTCCGTCCGTCCGTCCGTCCGTCCGTCTGTCCGTATGAACACCTAGATCTCGGAGACTGTAAAAGCTAGAGCCACCAAATTTGGTATGTAGACTCGTGTAGTATGTAGAGTGATCAAGTTTATTTCAATTTTTTGCCACGCCCCTTTCCGCCCCCACAATTTAAAAAAAGCGTTTATATCAAAAACTATTCCAGCTAGAGACACCATATTTGGTATGTATATTCGCTTAGTAAATGCACACATTTTAAATGTATAAAAATTTTGCCACGCCCTTTTCCGCCCCCGTAATTTGAAAAACTTGATTATCTCCCGTATTTTTTTACCTTATGCAATCAAATTCGTCACACTTAAATTTGATACTAATATCTAGCAAAATACCAAATTTGATCAAAATCGGACAGAAAACAGTCGAGTTATGCATATAAACGTTTTTCCATAAGGCCGGAGTTGGCCGTTGGCTGGTGGGGGCGCTAGGGTGCTCGTATGATTGAGTGAGCGAGATAGTAAGATATGCTTGTAAAAAGCATGTGAAAATGCATTTGTTTAATAAAGTTGAAATATTTGCTTTACTGGTGTATGGTATACCTAAGTCGGCGAGACGACTTACTTACTTCATTTTTTTTTTGTGTTACAGTAAATTGAGACATTGATTTTCTACTTCAAGCGAAAATATTGGAAAAAGGGAAAGATAAAATAATGGCCATACATTTTACTTAGAATTGCAGTAAAAATTAAGACATTACCAACAAAACAAATATTTTTGTATCGAATTCTAACAGAAGGTTTTACTTTTTGTTGTATTTTGATTAAGGTATACTTCGTATTAGTCGAACATTTAAGCTTAACTTCTATCTTATTGTTAGAAGCAAATATGAGAAATATAATTTAGAAAATATAATCATATTGAGGAATAATCGACTTAAAACCGCAAAATACATAAAAATGAACTGACACTATCTGATCTTTATTTTGTTGTTTTCTCAGTTTACTCTCACACAATATACAAACCGCAACGTCAACATTTGAGACCACAGCATTTACATATCAATATACATTATACCGGGATCTAATCCCGTGCCATCAGCCCCCAACCACACACACACACGCACCTCAGACAAAGATAAGCCGAAAGCGCCAAAAAGTATGTAGCTAACAAGCATCAACACTCACACACTCATAATATGCCAGACATGGCTGCCAGCAAAAGTAAAAGAAAAAAGAAAACACATATAAAAATAGAGGAAAAAAGGAATTTTATTTATACAGTTGCCAGTTTCGGTGTAAAACCAACAACAACAACCAATAACAACTGCTCGAACATTGCCAAAGAAATGCAAACAACAAACAAATGCAACACAACAAAAAAGAGAAAAGTACTAAAAGCGCATTTCGAAAATCGAAAAGACCCAAAAGAGCCACAAATATGTAACCGCATGTAGACCAACAACAAGAGACTCAACTGAACTTTCCTCCATGCATGCCACGCCCACTTCTCTTGCACCCACACACATACACACAAAGTTACTATATAGTCATAGTGTATGGCACGCAGCAGGACATGAGATAAATGCATGGAACGCGCACAATTAAATATTCAGAGCGAATATTTTGCTGGTTTTCTGGAAAACCAAAAAATGAAAAACGAAAAAAACAAAATGTGAAATGCCGAAAAGTAAAAAGTTTGCTTTTATTTCGGCCCCAGACATGAGCATGAACAAGTCATACCAAAAAAAATGTGCAAAAGTTGAAGAAGTGGAAAAGCTTGTGATTTAAACTAAAAGCCGAATTGGAAACTATGCCAGAGAACCAAATGTATGGCAAAACTTAATGTATTTCAATTCAAAACGACATTAATTACAGAATGGGATTAATAAGCTAAACTTTGACAAGACATCTATGATATGGGCTTCAGGAACAGAGTGAATTAAGAAGTTTTAAAAAGAAGTTTTAAAAAGTTTAACTGGGCCCGAACAATTTAGTACTCTAACAACAAACTATTAAACATTTTACATTACATTTACATTTTATGTTTATTTCATCTCGAAAAAGTTTCACAATTCTTGAACCAGTATTAAGAAAATTCCACATTCTCGAAAAAAACATTTCTGAATATCTTGAAAATTAAATAATGATTTCAGTCTCTGAGTAACACACAGTATTTTTATAACAGTATTACTCAGAGAGTGAAATCAGGATTGTTGACATTACTAAGTGAGGTCTGGAATTTAATATTAAATGAAAACCAAAGTTCTTAAGTCAACGGCAACGTCAAGCACATAAAGGTCAACTGCAATAGAATAATACGAAAAACACCTATGAATTTTAAAACACTTTAAGAAAGTCTTTACATTTACACATACAATATTTTGGATTATTATACCAATTCTTTCAAATAACTATTTTCAAATCTTAAGCAGTTCTTGAAACTTTGGTACAGTTTTCAGTAACTTTTACATTTCTTCTCCGCATAACATTTCAAAAATTTGTTGAGTTTAAATTCACTTTACTGAAATATACAGGTTCAAATACAAAAATCTTGACCACTATTGAGCTTATTTTTATTTTTGTTTTTAAATTCCCAATCGTTCAACAAGAAGTTCCTTTGTGTATTTTATCCTATTGGATGAAATTCTTTGTGGGTGAAAAAAAATTGTATTCCCTTTCGAAGGACTTTAATAAACGAAAAAGGCTTCCAATCGGCTTGTGGTGGATTAAAAAATAAGGAAAAAAGAGAATAGAAAATGAACAAAGATGGCCTGGCTAACGGCTGACACAATGTGTGTGTGTCTGTGTGTGTTTGTGTCTGTGTGAGGGGTGTATGATTTTGCTAAAGGCTCGCGAGACTCGTAAATGTATCTGTGCCATGTTGTTAGGTATCTCCATTATGGCTCCCTATTCAATGTCGATGTGGCGCATCCGTTTACCGTCAACTGCTACTAAGCTGTGTCCATTTGTTGTTATCAGCTGTTAACATATAAAACTCTATTCGTTCATGTTGTTTTCCTATACATTTATTTAAAGTTTTCCCATTTAAATGCGACAACTTCCTGCCACTTTCTGAATAAATACAGATAGCACCGAAGAGAAGTGAAGAGAAGGTCAAAGAGAAAGATATTCATTTTCCTTTGGTCTTATTGCTGGGCACTTAAGCTTTTTGGTAGGAAAAAAGTTACTCAACTGCATTTCCGGCTACAAAATGTTGCATTTCCTATTTAGAAACTGGACAAGTGAGTGCAAAAAGGAAACTGCCAAGATAAAGTTTTAAACATAAACTTGTTTTGATGATTACATTTGGCAATTCTCTTTGCATCCATATCTAGGTAAATTTGATTCCTATGCGAAGGATGTGTGACTAAGTGGTGAAGGAGGAAAATCACGGCAATAAGCGTACACA
This sequence comes from Drosophila willistoni, assembly GCF_018902025.1. Taxonomy (NCBI): domain Eukaryota; kingdom Metazoa; phylum Arthropoda; class Insecta; order Diptera; family Drosophilidae; genus Drosophila; species Drosophila willistoni. The sequence continues at coordinate 10,615,666 of NW_025814050.1, forward strand.
ATATTTTGGGAGGTGTTGGTTTATGCCTTTTTTTCTATACGTATGTATGTTACCTTCTTATCTGAAAAATGTAGACAGAGATGTAGAGAGAGACTTAAATAGCATAAATATTAATTTCTTTTACGTTTCTTTGACTGAACAACAAATTACTAAAAAATTATATGTCAACTAGACTTGTTGCGCACTTCTTACCAATATCAAGAAACTCTTTCTGCAAGAAACAACACGGCTGCAGTCATCTACAACATTTTAGAATTTTGTTACACTTTTATTTTTTAAATATGTATGTCTGTGTCTAAATCTACTTGAACTTCATTTAAATTTGAAGAATTATTTTTTAAATAATTCTATACTCCTTATTGTTTAGTTTTAATATCAAGAAGTTGGTTACTAACCTTGTGGTTATTTAGAGGAATTGATGATTTGGTTTATCTCCTGCCATGAAAATGATTAAATTTAAGCTAATTTTGACTTTAGAAAGACTTGAATTGACTTTTTATATATATTCTGAGTTCTCTGACTCAGAACTGTAAAAAGTCAAAGTAATGTTCTTCAACAACAATAAATGTACATTAACAAAGAGTAAACCAACTTGGTTTCCGCTCTCTATCTCTCTTTGACTCTCTCTCTCTCTCTTTGCTGTTTCGTTTAATATTGTTATTGTTTATGTAATGTATTTAATATTCATAAATAATGTGGAATATTTGGTAGATGTAAACATAAAAGTCTTCTGAAACTTTTCTTAATGCTATAAGGGAAGGGAAGAAGGTTTTTTTGTTTTTAAATATATTAATTTTGAATTCCGACTCAGGTTTAAAGACGTTTAAACGGTTCTTCAAAGGAGATCGAAATATATTGGGAAATATTTTTTTTTATCGTTTTCGAGTTGGCAAACAAAATAGTTTAATAGGTTTTTACCATATTTTACCACTTCCTGCCATATTTGAAAAAAATCAATGAAATGGTATATCCTTGAGATAAGGTGATAATATTCTGCTGCTAAATTTTATAAATTTTGTATAAGGCATTAGAATAACAAAAACGAGCTTAAATACTTGGGAACTTAATTTATTGTATGTACTGCACTTCACCTGGTCGCAAAAAAATTAGACTTTTGCTTGTTCTTCGAGCCAGAAACTATTCTAAACTTGAGATCAAGGCTGAATTTTTGCAACCGTGTAACAATTGGACGGTGCTTAAGTGATGCAACAATTCATTTCTAAATTTGAATCTCTGCCACATTCGGTGGCTCTTTGTAGAGATGAATATACTATGTTCTACTATGAGCAAGAATTTTCCACACTGTTTAATGCTTTAATTGCATTTTCCTAACAATCCTCGAAAACTCACAGAGGGTTGCATAACAACAACAACAACAACAGCAGCAGAAACAACAACAACAAGAGCAGCAGAAATGCTCAAAAGCGCCTCGTATTTTCATTATTATTATTTTTCGAGGACTGACAATGGGAAAAGGGTCAAAAATGCACACACACATACACACAGAGAGCACTTCTACATGGACAGAAAGATGAAGCAAGAGGTTGGCGTTGGGTGGTCCAAGGGTCGTAGGTCCAGTTTATGGCTCCATCATGGCGTATACGTAATTTGCATTACAATGAACTCTCATGCGCCTCCCCCTTCCAACCCTTCTGCATGAGCTGCAAGGTGTATAATTTTGATAGCGGGGACCTCTACAAAAACGAACCGCATGGCAGAGATATGGCAATTGGGGGAGCCGGAACAAGGGGACAGGGAGACGCTGCATTTCAATTGAAATAACAATAATTGTTTGCAGCAGCCACAGCACAAGCAACTGTACACTTCACCCCCCAATCTCCTTTTGCCTCAGCCATACCGTAACGATTCCCCCCGTCTTCTTCGTCTCACTGTTTTATTGTATAGCTTTGTTTTGTGGCTTGGCAATTCTTGCTCTTGTCGTTACCTCCATGTCCACCTCCACCACCATTTCCATCTCTATCTCGGTCCCTGACTGTGCCATAGTTTCGCCTTTCGCTTCCACTTCCTCCTCGCATGGAAATGGCATAAAGCGGATGCTGAGTGTCAGTGACTGCCATGCCCAGCAGCAACTCCTCCTTCATTCTCGTTTTTTGCCTATCTCTAAACCAATTGTTGGCTAGTGGCAACAATTTGAGAAACTAAATAAATAACTTTTATTTTTGATATACAATTTAGTTATACTTGCTTTAAACCTTTACAAATTGAATTTACACCAACTTTTCACTAGAAAAATAACTTCTCTTAATTGAATAATCTAACTACGATATTTACTAATAATTTCTAAAAATGTTAGGAAAAGAGTCATGATTTATCCTTATATCCTTAAGTTTTAATAAGCTACCCACTTATTAGGAATGTTTTTTTAAAGTCAAATTCTACATATAATATTATATTGACCAAAATTATCGAAGGCAAAATATAAATTTTGTTTTTGTTTTCTTATTCGTAAAATTGAGAATGCTATTAAAAAAATCGGAGCCTTTTAAAATCCTTTCAGTTGTCCTTGTTTATACAGTTAATATAAGAACATCGGATTATATCAAACATTCTTTATCTTATGGAATTATTTAATTTTGTTTACTTTAATAATGTGAACTAGTGTTAAAGAATCGAAAATGACGTCATTTATCTTGTTAATCTTAGTATTTCTTTTGTTATAACCATTTGAACTAGTGTCAAGAGTTTATAAATCGAAACTGTGTCCAATACCGACTTAATTTTCCTACTCGAACTTTACTTAATCTTACATACTGAATATACCTATTTATTAAAATATATTATAATGTAAATCTATTAAAAAGACTTTTATAAAGATAAAAATATCACAAAAAAAGATCAAACTTTTGCGACACGATCCTTAAAAAAAAGTTCTGTTTCACAAATATTTTTTAAAACAACTTTGTTCTCTACTAATAATACTTTAATACATTTCTCAAAAACTTTTAAAGACTTTTTTCTTGTGAACAAACTATGAACGAATCTAGGACTGTGAAATGGGGGAAATAAGCTCCTTTATGTATGCAATAGGCTGGAAGTATTCAATATTTGCAAAAAGCTTATAACTTTTCGTATGCCTTGTAACTTAAAAATTGTGTACAAGCAATACTTGAGCTTATATTTTTTTTCATCCCCTGAATTTTCTAAAACTGTTATTACAAAAAACTTATTGCATTCTGGAGCAAATTTCCCTCATTTCCTCCCCCTAGATCCGACTATATGTTATAGTCCATATGGCCAACATCATCATCAATTTAACAATAATGATATGTGCCATACAGGTCCTTTTCATTTAGTTGTAAATTATGTTGCATTATTCAATTGATTTAGGGAAAATCTCTTTTAAATTGTGTACAAGCATCAAGTCTCATATAAGCAATTAAATAGTTTATCATAACTTGAGGGCTTCTTCACCCCAACCACCTGTCCTCACTATATTCTATGGCCGTGATGAGCTGACGCTGCTGCTTACTGCATGTCAATTCCCTTCTATATTTCCTCGAGTCCCCCGCTGTCCGTGCCGCGAAGAAACTGTTTTTTCTCGCTTCACGCTCAACGTGATTTTCAATTATGAAAGGCGACAGAGGCAAGTTGGTCTCCGTCCTCCAAGTAAGCTTCACCTGGAATGTTTTGCATGAAAAAGTTTTTAATTGCCATATGCTCTTAGCCAAAAAGTATGCAAGAGTTATTTTCCTTCTTATTTTGTAATTAGTTGGGCATAGTTCGGGCTTCAAATTATGCCATAATTATGTACCCGACGACTGCTCTATTCTTTTTTTGTACCCACTTTTTTTTTTATTATGATTGGTCCAAAGCAATTGCACAAAATGTCGCCACAAAAATGGTTGACTGAACCATGAAGTGTTGACCCGTGCCTTCTGGCCAGGAGCCTCTGTGGAAGTTGAACCACAACAATTGGCCAACAAGTTGCTGACGAGCCACAACAACGACCAACAAAATATATACAAAACCCAAAAAAAAAAAAAAAACGACCAAGAGAAACTGAGTAATATTTAAGTTTTAAATTAAATACTGCCTACTTGCAGGCGTCGTAGCTTGCCTGAAACTATGGAAAACGAAACAGTTGAGTGCAAATTGAGTGAAATGGAATGTTGGGAAAAATCATATCAAAACTAGAAATATACAGAGAGAGAGAGAGAGAAAAAAACATCATCCGTGGGGTCGGTCCATCGTCAATTGCAGCTGCCTTGTAAATGCTATGGATTTGGCGGGTAAGGCAATGAAAATAAGTGGGTGGGGAATGCAAAAGATGGAAGATGCCTTGGAAATAGGTTGAATGTGTGTCTGATAAGCGTGGCAGTCATGCTGTCAAAGGTTGTGATTGATGCACAGGTTGTCGCTTGTCAGTTGCAGTTAGGATGCGGATATAACTAAAACTCTTTTCACTGAAAGCGAACGTGTATCACATAAATATATTCCACGAAAAACTTTGTAAAACGCTGCTACTTACTCTCACAGAATATGACGAAACCTATGAAATGCATTAAATTCCAATGAATAAACAAAAAGTTGAATTGCTAATTAAGTAATTTAAACTTAATCAATTAAATTAATATTGAAAAATAATGCAGAAAAAGGTTATTGAACTGTCAAAGACTAATGGCGTAATTAAGTATGTAAAATGGCCAAATTTCGCCCCCCAAAGTATGCAACAAAACGTAAATGATAAGTAAGAACTTTCCGACTGTCCTTTAATTCAAAAAGCTGTTTGTTACAAAAATTGTTAATTGCCAAATGATCTTGTAAATAAAATGAATTTCCTTATGTCCAATTGCATACTTTTGAGGGCATCCTTGTGTTAATTACTTATTTGATCTCTTATTTCAATATATTGTGAGCTGTATATCTTAAGAAACAATAGATCTGTTCCATTTAAGACTTAAAAAAATTACTAGGTTAACTGGAATTAATTTGCAGATATTTTTTCGTTTCCTTCAAATCCTAAGACTCACTTTCAATGATTTTTACTGTATTTTACTACTAATTGTCAATCCTGTGCACCCTTTTAACTCCTATTGTCAACGCACTAACTGTAAATGATGTTTCCAATACACCTATGCGGTGTCCGGATGATAAGCCAGAGGAACGGAAGCAAGAGATGGGTGTGTCGTGGGTGTAGAATAGATTTGTATTTCACTGCATTTGAAGAGTTGGCACTAATGCCTTTTTCTTGCTCGCATTGTTTGCCTTACACACGCATTGTGTTGCTCTTTCACCTGACCGCCTTTGGCACTTTGTCAACTGACAACAAAGCAAAGTGCAGTGCAGTATCGACAAAAATGCCTCCAATAACTGGCAGAGGTGTTCAACGAGCATGTTCTTACCCATGCATATTTGTCTTTGTCTTTAATTTGGAAAAATTTAAAAGAAAAATATCAAAGAAGTTTAATCTGACTGCTCCGTAGTTCATATACCATTGCAGTGCAACCCATTTGAAATCTTTAAATCCTTTAACAAACTTCCTTTAATAAGTTCTATTTGTCGAATAAGTTTTTCATACATACATACATTATAGGCTATATTTCACTAAGTAACGATATTTCTGACCTATTTCGATATTCTATCTTAATTGGCCGATACAAAACATCTACAAAATTCTATAATATCCCCTAGAAGTATATAAGAAAGATTAAGATGATATATTTCTCCAGAATTTGGCATTTATACACGAATGAAAAATATAATTTACATAATTTTCGTATTAACGCAAAGCTATAAATTTTTAGTAATCAACGTATATTAACAAAAAAAAAAGGTTTACAATGTTTACCCAAAAATTCTCAAATTTCACTAAAAGCTTTCACTATTTTTTTGATAAATTTAAAAAACTAGTTTCAGATTCATGTGGGTGAATACCCACACCAACAAAAATCCAATTATTAAATTTTAGCAAATATTAACTAAGATTTGAAATAAAGCGCCATTTTAGATACGCCATGGTGAATTTGGTCAGTTAAGGGTAGGACCTCTTTTGGGATTTTCTAATATCGTACGGCATGTTTTTTTAAGAATTTTTTGAACACAACCGTCTTAAATTGCTTTAACTTTGACAGTCTTTTATATGGTCATCATTGGAAATATTAAAAAAGGGCTTCAAATAAATTGACTGGGAATCAAAAGCAGGTTTTAAATCCGATTCCAATAATAATTTTTGGAACTGAGCGGGTATTGTTGAAAAATATCTTAAAGTCTTAGCGCCTGAGATAGATGTTTTCGAGTCAGAGATTCGATTTCTTCTTTAGTGCCCAGACCATAAAATATTCATTGTAACGTATGTGAGATTAACAAATAATAAATAAAAAATAACTGAAACATCTTTAAAGCTCTTTTTGCTCTAACAAGAAATAATTTAAAACATTTTCAAACAAAAATGTTGTTCTTGAGAGTAGAATAATCCCTTCTTGGACAAATCATATCTAAATTAATTTTAGTACTTGGCTTTTTATTAAATCGATGTATCAATTTTTCTATGAGCTAAATTTCAATACAGACGTTTTAACAAATATATAAATATAACCCGGATAACCAGGACAAGTAAGGAAGCTAATATATCTTAGACTTTGCCAAGATGTCGAAAAAACCTTGTGGCGGAGGAATAACTCCAGCACCGATCTATCAAAAATTAATGATAGAGAATCTAACAATGATACGTCCGCCGATGTTGAAGGTATATTTCTGGGAGAGTTTCGATATAGCTGGGTAAGTTTTTTCGTGGCTAGTCCAACCAATGATTATTGGTCTCTTTTTCTTTCTCTGTGTAGTTTGAACAAGAAACTCAAATCGAACCGACAAGAACACGAACACACAATTGTGATACCAGTTAGGCAAATTCATAGTCAGCCATTGAAAATGGTTTTCTGGGTGAAAAACCTTTCGTCGAAGGAGATTACATTGACAGTGAAACGCATACAGAACTGTCAATGTCAGCCACTGCAGACACGCGTGGGTTTTAATCAGTTCCGACAACTCTTCCATTGTCCACATCGCCGATTGATTCATGTGAGTCAGGAGTTACTTTGCATACAGCCCGATGAGGTGGTGGCCCTCACAGTCACAGCCTATTTCTATCTGTATGGCGAGCATTATCTAACCTATGAAGTAGAGTAAGTAATCCAAGAGAAACCATTCTTGTCTATTTCATTTTTGATATTTGATCTCTCTGTGTAGATCATCGGACAAACGTAAATTTCTCTGGCATTTCAAACTGGAGATTTCTGCTTTTGATATAGAAAAGTGTTTGCTAACCAAAGAGCTGATACCGATTAATATAAAGAACTATCATCGTGTTACTCAACCAATTTGGGTTCAGAATATAACGATGAATCATTTGCCATTTACATTTTCATCACGTGATCGGGGAATGAAGTTGCTGAATGTCAACCTTACAGTGCCCAGACAAAGTGTGTGGCCTCTCTTGGTGGACTACAGGCCCATGGACTATGAAAACGAGGTAAACTGTAAAAGGGAAATGAAAATCAAAATTAATATAGTTAATATAAAATACTAGGTTGAGGTCCTGCTTACCTATGAGTCAACAAAGGCTCTTTATAAAATCAAGGCTCGTGGAGTTCTCAGCGATGATAAAGAGGAATCGGATGTACCTCTACATGATAGGGAATGCGCTGACTTTTTGTATGTCATCTATCCAAATCGTTTGAATTTCAATCAGTGTTTAAGAGAGAATCGCACTCAGATGGTTAATGTCCACAATTATGGCCAAAAGTGCATGGAGTTCCGTTGGCAAAAGTAAAAAAAAAAATCAGCTATCACTTATTCGCCCTAATACCCTTTCTTTGTTTTTCTTAGTTATATTATCAGTGAATTCTTTGCGGTTACCTTTAATCCATCAGTGTTTCGTCTTAAGGGACATCATTCGAAGCTGTGTGAAATAAGGGTCTCTTCATTCGATAGGATCTTAAGTTTCCGGCGGATACCCATTGTCCTGGAGGCTCATCGTATACTTGATCGAGCCACACAAATAGCCAAAGCCGAATTGTCTGAGATCGAATCGATAGACGATCCTAAATGGAAGGAAGATAGCTATGTGGAGCATGTTTTTGTCCATCTGAATATAAAGACAAATGTGAAGAATATTCACGAACGAGATGATGATGAGCCGCGCAATGTGTCTGATGCGAAGTCACATGATGATATATCGCCCTGTGGGGGCAAGAACTCGCAGACTCAGGCCGCTGGTGATGGGTCCACTGAGCTTACTGAAGAGCAACGTAAGGAGATAGAACGTCATGAGGTGATCAAGCGATTGACCAGTAAAAGGAAATTAACCTCAAACGAAGTCATTGAACTGAGCATGGCCATCGATCAGAGAGTTACGATTTTCGAGAAACTCTACTGGAAATATCTATGCAAGACGAACTTCATGAGAATCTATTCAGATCGTCCGAAACATGAGTTTACAAAGACCTATGACGAGGTAATAAATCCCAGCAAGGAGCCAGCTAAACCAGAATGCACCACGGACATTGATCGCAAGTAAATGAGACCCACATGGTAAATTCTAAGATCTTTTACTAAAGATTTCTCTCTCTCTCTCTCTACACAGCACTGTCATGGACATTTTAACCCGTCTCCTGCAAGAGGGCATATCCGATCTGGCCAAGAATTGGATGTTTATCCCTCCGCAGTACTATGATAAGTCCAATTAATTTGTAATTCCTATGTATTTGTTCAGCTATCAGACTTAAATTCATCTTATAACCGCAAATGTGTGCATTCCATTCTCAGTCAAACTTAAAGGCAGGCCAACCATTTGTCTTGTCCACACCCACGACAGTGAAATTTATGTAAGATTTCGCACGAACCGAGCCGTTTTGTGCAATTTATGTGTCTGACGGTGCATCCTCGAAGACGGCCAAAAAGATGGCACGGGCAATGGCCGACTTGCCCTCTCTACCATTCGGACAATTTATTCGAGTTGGTCTTCTCAGTTCGCACTCAACGATTTGAAGGCCGAACTTTTAAATAGTCAAAACGAACTTAAGGGAGAGCAAAGTAAGGGAGGGGGCCCCCTCCAAGTAACTTGGGGAATTTACCTAATGTTGACCATCTCGCGAAAACTTCCACCTTACTTATTCAATCGACACTTTTGTGTCAAATAATACTTACAGGACCATTCTCATCCGATAAAAATATAGATTTCTATATTTGAGTTTCCTTTTTGGCGCTATGTTAATGACTCAAATAATGTCAGAAAGCAGAATAGAGAATAGTTTGCCATAGGTAAACCATCATCGCCCTCCATGTCCTCTTTCTCCACCAATTGCTTCCTCCCATTGAGCTCGTTTTCACTTACTGTTGAAAGTTTAAAACAATGCAAGTATTACGAAACGACAAGTAAAATATATATGCTTAAACTACAATTTTAAAAAGAAAAATCCAATAACAATAAAGAAAATGTTATAAAGTAAAAATTTATACTTTTCATTTTGATTTTGGCATAATCATCATTAAATTTCAGTAAGTTAAGCTTAAATATAAAACAAATTTTAGTAAACTGCTAAAGCGTGCAAAAACAAATTTATAAAGAATATATGTAGGTGAACATTAAGCCAATATATACAAATGATTAGTAAAAGTAAAGAAACAAAAAAAGGCAATTATAAATTTTGTTTTGCATAATTACATTATCGACAATTATATATGTTAGTATTACTATTACAATGCTTCTTTCTAACTATTTTATATTAGTTACCCCCTTTTATCGACCGGCAGTTACAAAATTCTCATTCTATATAAATATCATTTTGTGTAATATGCATAGCTAGCCTAATCAAGGTATCAACTACAATTACAAACGGTCAAATGGAAAAAGTTCGAGAACTAATTTTTTACATATATGTACGTATGTATCAAATTTTTAAGATTGACAGACACTACAATGTGATCGAAATGTGGCGATGGCAGACTATGTACATGCAGATAGAGAATCAATATGCTGCTTTGATCTATTTCATTGCTCCAAGATTACGACCCAGGGGCATATTCAAGTCGTAGTTAATTAAAGTATCGCTGCTGCGATGATCCCAAATGGTTATGCGTGAGACATCATCATTTCGGCTTGATGAGCCATCACAAAGTAACGTGATTCTGCAATGCTGGTGTAGATCACATTGCTCCATTCACTAAAAAAAAAAAGATAATATGATCATTTAATACCCAGAGAAGTCAAAAAATGAGAATGAACTTTTACCAATTGACAGCATCTAGATGTAAGCAATAATAAGGATTGTTGTAGTAGCTGGCGTGCTTAAGACATTAAAGAGTTGGGAGTAGTTCCAGAAGGTAATGGAACGTTCTTGTAGCACTATCAATTGATCGCAGCAGTGATGACGCCTTACTGAGACGAAGCAGACCAGGTGATTGTTGGTGATGATTTGTGCCTGCTTGACGGCGACGACGCCGCGAGAAATGTGGGGGGACCGTCGATTGAGTTGGGATGGATGCTCATATAAGGAAGGAAGTTTCTCTAGTCGTGCATAGACTGAGCCGCCAGTGTCCTCCGCCTCAGGTTCTGCCCTCCTATTAGCTTGGCGTATGTGATGTGCTTAACGCCGTTGGCCTGGCGGGTGAGGCTGCAATTGTAATGGAGGAAAAAAAATATTTAATTACAAACTTTAAATAATGAAATAAAAAAGAATTAAATTCATACACACCTCCGTATTCCTCAGCATGTCCTCAAAGAGGTCCTCCGGCGTATCAGGAACAGGTGTTGCCCGCTGCATCACAAGCGAAGTTGGCGTGATCTCATAAGTTGCGTAATACCTTCTGGCATACGCTGGCCAATCCATTGTATTGGCCACCTCTTGAGACCCTGCCAACTCCACCCGCTTCTGCCGTATACGCAAGTCCAGGATCTTGTGAGCCCCACAACTTCGTTTGTGGTTCGACAAGCCACGGTAATTGGAACAACGAAACAAATTGCACTTAGTGCAATTTGTTCTGTTCCGTTCAGCGCAGTCTGTGCGGTGTGCCATGATTTTGCCAATAGATGTAAATCGATTGGCACACAGCGTACAGACGCGCATTTTACCGTGGGGAAACCATACTCGCGAGAGTATAGTTTCCCCCTGTACCGCTGAGGAGCACCTGTTCCTTGCCGTCGCAGGAGCTATTTCCGCTACCGGCGCTGGTTCAACAAAAACCACTGGCTCTGCTTTTGGTTCAAGGGGCAGAGGAACCAATGGTTCTTGTTGAACCAGCGCCGGTTCTGGCTCTGGTGGCAACACCATCACTACTTGTTGCTGAGCAGGCAGTGCCGGATCAACCACAACCAGTGGTGGTGTTGCCACCGGAACAAGAGCCTGCGACTCCTGTTCTTGGCCCCGGACCTGTGTATGTAAAAAAAAAAATAAAAATTTATTTTTTAATAATTGTAAATAAATTGAAATGTGCTAAAAATTTACTTACCCCTCGTGTATCCCGCATGGCTTCTTCCGCCAGACCAAGAACTTTGAATACCATGTCGGCATAACGGTCCGTCTGGAATGAAAACGAAAACAAAAAATTTATACACAATTGTTATAACCTTGCAAAAGTAAAAGGAAAAATAAATAATAACGGTAGATTTTCATTGTGCAAACGAAAGAGCGTTCTAGAATAAAGCTCGTTTCAAAACTTTTTGAATGAAAATTTGTTTCTTTTGTTAAATTTTTTTATTTTATTTTGAACCAAAGCTGCAATAAAATTTTTTTTATTTCAAAATAAAATATAATGTATGAGTTTAATAAATGTAATTTTTCATTTACATATTTATGTGTTAACAAAAAAGTTACACCTCTTAGAATTTAGATTTTTCAAGTGTGCGAAACCTTTTTTGACTCACGGTCATGTCCGTCTGTGCGTATGCGTTTTAATCAGCCGTCTTACGAGCTATCGGGCTGAAATTTTTTTTTGTGACTATTTATTACCAGGGTAAGATAAAGTATGAAATTTGCCAGGATCGGACAACGATATCGTAAAGCTATACAATAAACTTTTTCATAAAAATTTTAGTATTCCACGGTACTGAAGGGCTACGTCTTTTGCCATCAACAGAGTACATTCATACATACATAGACGCAACGCTACATGAATTGCATGTGTATGCAAGAAAAAAAAATTGCAGTAGAAAGAGAAATAATTTACTTACAATTTCCTTAGCTCCTTCAATGAATTCCATTGCCATATCAAATTTGGTCTTTTCCATTTTTGGTTTTTCTGTAAAAATTATAGAATTATAAACATATATGAAATATGTAAATTTTCACTTATGTACATATGTATTTATGTACCTTTTCAATTTTTGGCTGGTATTAAAATGTGCCTGGGTCAAGTGTACGTCGCAAGTTTCATTTCCTTTTTCGGCCCATTCGCAACATTCCAAAAATTAATAAATGCACAATTTCCATACTATTTCTTTTGTTTTTTTCCAACTGCCCAATGACTCTTAATAGCTAATATGAAAACTAATTCTAATACCCCATTTTATACTAAATTATAATCACTAACATTAATTATTTAACTTAAATTAAAATATTCCCTAGTAGCACTTAAAATTTAATTAATTATTTATTAATTAATTTTTTAATTGTTTATTAATTTCCCAAAACACTAACTAATTATTTGAACTGAACTATTTTCAACTTACCAGGGGCGGCAAAAATAGCTCGTCGATGCTGATGAAAAAGGCCTCCCTTAAAAAAATCTCCATTGAATTGAAGTTCGGGAATCCTTTCCAAAACTTTAATTTCACTTGGAGTAATCTCGAATTTTAGGTTTGCCATTTTGAGTTTGTTTTGTTTGTTTGTTGTTTTTTAAATTTTCTTTTACTTTATATACATTTTTATCAAATTCAAAAAGCCCGACTTTTATCTCCTTTTTATTTGAATTTTAAATTAACTCCCACCTTAATTGACTCCCTTTCCCTTTTGTTTCGATTTTAAATTAACTCCCATCTCTATTGGGATTTTACATTTTCTCCCCATCCCTATTGCACCAAGGGCTGCAAACTTGAAAATTGTAAATTTGACGAGGGACTCAAACTTTTCGTTTGTTTTCAAAAAAACGTTTTATTTATTTAAAGCATTATCAGGCAAACATCGCCCAATCTCAGAAGAAGTGGACAACAAAAAATGGTTCGTAAATACATTAAAAATTTTTCAAATTTCATCAAACATTTTGCAAATAGCAGGCAGTGGCAGACCACGTGTTAAAAAAGCAAAGATTTACATTACAACATTTTGTGGTGCCTGTTCCTGGAGCAGGGCTTGATACAGGTGTCAGAGCAAAGTTGATCGTCAGTCAGGTTCCGATAAAACAGGTAAAAAAATAAATTGACGCGCTTTTTCTTTTCTTTTTCGTTTTATATGTATTATGTCTTCCCAGTTTGCACTCAACGATTCGAAGGCCGAACTTTTAAATAGTCAAAACTTAAGGGAGAGCAAAGTGGGCCCCCCTCCAAGTAACTTGGGGAATTTACCTAATGTTGACCATCTAGCGAAAACTTCCACCTTACTTATTCAATCGACACTTTTGTGTCAAATAATATTTACTGGACTCTATCTCACCATTCTCATCCGATAAAAATATAGATTTCTAGACTTATGTTTGAATAGTACTAACATATATTTTGTTATACAAATGGATGGGGCAAATTTTAGCTAAACGTCCTTGGAAGGTGCGATGACAGTGACTGCATGCAAAGATGGCCTTGCTACGAAGGCAGATGCACTTGCTCCCGGTGGGATTCCAGTTTCCAGGTGGAGTACGGCACGAAAATAGGCGGTTCACCTGGTTCACCAACATAAAGCGTTAACTGGCATCTTTATTTAAAGTTAAAGTTACTGATTTACTGAAGGTTTCATAAACAACAACTTTACTTTAAAACTATTCAATTTTACAAGTTGTTAAGTGCACATTCCCATGTGGGTAAGCCTGATATCTTCATACGTCTCAAACATTTATGCACTTTTCTTTATTTAGGTTGTAAAGATAGTTTTCTATTAAATTCTTGACCATGAACAGAATTTCAGTCGTTTGTGTCGCTCCCAAAAGCATGCAATGAAAATTCTTAATTCTTGTGTTTATATTTCCCAAACATTTATATTTCCGAATAGTAAATTAGTGTAAAAAATGTAAATATCACGACAATAAACTAAACAGCTGCTCTATGATGCACTTTAAACAGAGATAGAGACAACTTTGTTGATTCACTAGACTTGGCTTTGCTTACTTATCTTGAAAATTTAAGTTTATTTGTTATCGATGGGGAACTTGTTTTGGCAAAATCTAACTTGACTTCGGCTATATAACGACTTGTTTTAGAGAAAATTATTACAAGTCGCTTTAAGTCAAATTAAAGTTATATTACGTGAAGAAAATGCGTTGCTCTCATTTGATACTACTTTTTTTTATGATTTCTTTGATGACTGCTCAAAATGCAACAACTTGTTCAAATCAAACTGACAGTAATGGCAATGACAATCACTTTGGAGCCATTTTTGGGCAAAATCAACCATGGAATTTACCGCCAAATAAAGTAAATTCATCAATACCACTCAATAATGTGACAACTACCACAGAAGCCACTGAGTTGGCAACCAGCACTGAAAGTTCTTCATCTTAAAAAAAAAAAAATAAAACAAAACCTGTAAACCTGTACAAAAATGGGACTCGATCAATTTATTAAAATCAAGCCTTTTAATTTTTGTAATTTTTATTAAACAACCACAATTAGTGATCTGAGTTTGCAGAATTGGAAATTGAAATTTGAATCCAAAATGAATATGGTAACAAACGCCAAAAGTTTTCTACTGGACATAAATTCACAATATAAAGTTACGATTGAATTAATTTGTTTCATCGAACGAATCAAAAAGAATATAAATTCTTCATTACTGGTAATAATAATGCAAATTTTTTTAAAATTTTATTTCTACTGCCTTACTGCACTTCAGACTAATTAATTTTAATTATGTAATTAAGTTCTTAGAATAAATCAAATTTAGGAAAAAACGCGCCAACATTTTACTCCCCTTGGCACTTCCGGTGAGTAAGTTACTCAGCCCTTAGGAGTTTACTCAGTAGCCTTAGGAGTTTACTCAGAGTTTACTCAACAGATGGTGCCACACAAAAGTCCTAAGGGCTGAGTAAAAACTAACCCGGAAATGCTAAGGTTCCTAGCCCTCTGGCGGACAAGAGTAAAAAGTGTGACCAATTTTTTTTTTGTATTTACCCCTATTCCGGATAAACAAAAACCCTATGAAAAAAAATTTACGGCAAGAATTTACGGCGAGAGGGCAAAAATTTACGGCGAGAGGGCAAGAATTTACGGCAAATCTACCGCTAAAAATTAAAATTGCAACACATTTACATTGATATTAATTTCAACGGTTAAAATAAAAACAATTATCAAATTACTTAACAAGTAAATTCCTATGCCATAAAATTGTTTGAGTTCCGAAAGTAAATGCGATAAAAAGGAAACGAAACGAAAAACCGCCATCAAAGAAAGTAACAGAGGACGCCAAACTAACCCATATTCCAACGACCGCGAATTTCAAGACCAAGCGGAGAGGCAGATAAAAGTTAATAAAAAAAAAATAAAAAAAATGAGCAAAGACATATATTATTCGGACAAATATTTTGATGAGAAATTCGAGTATAGGTAAGTGAAAGTGTTGAATTAACTGTAAAGTGCCGGTGGCTGTGTGGGTGCGGGTGTGTGACATTTTCCTTAAATCTTGTCGTTTTCCCTATGTTGCAGACATGTGGTCTTGCCGAAGGAACTCGTGAAACTCGTACCGAAAACACATCTAATGACCGAAACGGAATGGAGATCGATTGGTGTACAGCAATCGCGTGGGTGGATTCATTACATGATACATAAACCAGAGCCGCATATTCTACTCTTTCGGCGACCAAAGACGGAGGAGTAGGACAAGAGTCGAGCCCTGGAGATAAACCTAAGCACCCAAAAGATGATGTCCTCGTTTGTCAAGGGCAAGAAGAAAAGGAGTCGTCTTTACATAAACACACACACACATACATATATAAGAACAACTGATGCACACACCAACACATTCTCACAATTACCGATTCACGTCCGGCAGCTGCTGCTGCTGCTTAAACGGTGGTAGCTGAGGCATTCAATGAAAAACCAACTGTTGCATGCCCTACCCCCCAAACCCCGTCATCATCCTCAAATAACATTTGTTCTGTTTTCTCTCCCTCTCTTTCTCTCTCTCTCTCTCTCTTCCTCCCTTTGCTTTGATCCTCCCTTATAACTTACATTTGAAGAATTTCTTTAGTTTGCCTTTCATTTTGATACAAAAAATACAAAAAGTTTTAGAATCTTCAAGTATTTTATGCCATATTTTCTACTTTTTGCCATAATATTATGTATTTTATGAGAAAATTTATGAGAAATAAGAAATATGAAAAAACAAAACAAAATCGTGAAATTTTTGCATATTTTCTCGTTCTTTCATTTGAATTCTCAAAATAATGTTAAACGAAATCTGATTTGTGATCTTTGAAAATTTTAATCAATATATTACCTATGTTAACACATAAATATAAAAATAATAATAAATATTAATAATGTAAAAACTTGAGGCGTTGATTGCTTTAAGTTTTTTATATTTTAAACAAAGAAAATCATCTTGAACGTATTTTTGTTACAATTGAAAATTATATTTCAAGTTATGACTGAGAATTAAAGGTAAGTTAAGTCAATGTATATGAATTCCATTGTATTTATATATGTATTTACTGGATTTTTTATTGATTTCAGTTCTGGAGGAAAAACGGGAGATTGAACTTGATGAAACTAAAGTCCCTCAGATGAACAGCATCGGGAAGTATAGTAAAGTAGCATTGATATATCTTTTGAACCAATGTCAATGTTTTTAATCATACTAATTAGTATGTACTTCCTACAGATCGCAACTTTATGTCAGCATTGCCAAAAGTATTTAGATTTTCATCAAGATACAGTAAAACTTACCTAAATAGTAAAAATTTTTGTAAAAAAAAAAAAAATAAACTCCTATACTATATCAAGTTGCACAAACATATATTATATTATCTTTGCAACTTGATAATATATTTGTTTGGGCAACTTGGTTCCTTCAATTTTCCAAAGCCCAATGGCAAAAACATAATTGAACATCTATTTCAACTTGTTCTATATTTTAATTGAAACAAGTTCTTTTGCTAGTCATTTTTTAAAATCAATCCCCATTTTCTTTAAAAACCAACTAACAAAAATTTATCTTTTGACAATCTAGTAACTGAAATGGAAAACTTTTTAATCGATATAGTTTTATATTTTAAATTGAAGTACGATGTAAGAGAGTAAAGTTTTTTTTTTGGGCAAGAACATCGTTTGAACATTTTTCTAAACTAAAAATAATTTAAACTACAAGTGCTATATTTTAGTCACATTTTAGGTAAACTTTTACTTTCTTTTGAATTCTAAAAGAAAATTTTTTTTGTTTTATCAAAATCTGTCGTGAGACAATAATTAATAATAATAAATTTGATTTAGTTCAAGCTCAAAATTGGAGAAGTCAGTCATGTGGAGGTAAGAATGGAAGATCCAGCGGGTGCCTTCTCTTCAGTCTTCTTGTGTGGGTACTGTTGTCCAGCAAGTTGATAGCCAGGATATTCTCGTGATTTTCAAGCCTCAGGATGCATCGCTCGCTCAGCCTGCGCTAAAGCCAATTAACTTATGGCAAACGGATGTAAACTGTATGAAGAATAGTTTATTTACCTTGATTAATTTTAAACTTATTAACAAAGCGGGGAGTATATGGAAGTCCGTCTGTAGTTCAGTGTTTCCGCTTGTATTTAGCGATTTGCTGTACTATTCTTAGTTATTACTATTCTTATACCCCCTCCAAAGGCTCATCCTCATTATGGCAGAAACGTTTTGTTAAATGAACTTTGCCTCACGGCACTTGCACACCCATACACACACACACACATACACGGGGAAAATGAGATCTCGACTTGGTGATATTTGAAATTTCCAGTGTCAAAAATGAAGATCGACAGTTCCGGTCCAAATGTTTGGTTACCACATACACACACATGCATATGCATACATATAGGTTATATATGTATATATAATATATAAATTCAGTATATATATATGAGAGAAAGAGTCGCTTGGTTTGGCACAAGGGTAGCGATTTTTACTGAACGACTATGCCAAGGGACTACGATGTAGTAAGCTGCTCCCCCTTCGATTCCACACCGAACACTGATGGCACCCATTCACATATACTCATATACTCACAAGCCATTTCCCATCAGCTAGAGAGAACTAGCCCCCAAGGCGAATCGAATTGAAACAGATCAAAGGCAGGCTGCAGCTGGGTTTTTGCTGATTTTTATTATTTTTAATACAAAAAACGAATAGAAACCGGAAATGCCTAACTAACATTTTTTTCCTACTCTTTAAGCATTTGCTCACTCTCGGCTATGTCACAACTTTCTTTTGTATGCGGGTCAAACTGGCCTAATAGATCTCAAGTAGTCTAGGGTAATGGTTCCAATGAAAAGATTTTGATCTTTAAGTGGAGATCTTTTAAACTAACAAATTGTTTTAGACTAATCGACAAACTTGACCTAGTTTAGCATAAAAGGCTTGGAAAAGTCAAATACATTTAAAGATTTGTGACTTATCTGAGAACAATTGTTCAAAATAAAAATCAAGGTATTTTCTCGATAGAAATTAGAAATCAGATTTTGGTTCGGGAATACCATATCAAAGGGTTTGAAAACTCACCCACAACTTGAACTCAGTACCAGGCAACCTTTAAGTATTAAGAAATAAATACTTTGGGACTTATAAAAATAGTTCATATTTTTCACCATAATGAAAACAGAAATTTAAATGTATTTAATTATATTTTATTTTTAAAGTAAATTGGCACACATACTTAAAAATGTGAAATTGTTAGTGTTTTTAATAAAAATTTCGTTATTATTCTTAAGTATTTTTATTACTTTTAAGAACTTAAGATTTTGGACCTGGAAATATTAAGACTTTTGATAAAAGACATTTTCATGGCCATCAAATGCGTTAGTTATGCTTTAACTATAGTTTTTTAACTCACTTCAAACTAGCAAAATAGTTTCAAAACTTCTGAAAGGTAAATATGTTTTTCTAACTGATCAATTTGATTGAAATATTAAAGAAACTTTTTTTAATTTTCGCTTGCAGCAAATTAATGGAATCTTTTTCCGGGCTAATTGTGTGTCTTGATGTCTTTGGAACAATACTCGGATGATCACAACGCAGTGGCACAATGCAGCGGCTAATGAGAAAGTATCGCGAAATGGAGGACAACTACTGAAAACTTTGAACTACTTTTAAGCATAATGAATTCCTTTCAAGAAACATGGAAAGAAAGCGAGAACAAGGAGGCAAATTACGCGATGACAACGCGTCGTATGAGTTATAAGTGAGAAGAGGAAGAGCGCAGTGGGCAACATTTGATGAATGAAAGCCAACCAACGAGCCCCGTGACATCTCACACCCCGTACACAATCGCATACACACACACACTCCCACACCCACAACACTGATGAGAGTTAGCTCTGCCTCAGCTGCTGCGGCTGCAGTCGCGGTCGTTGGCTATATTTCGAATTTGATTTCGATTTAGTTTTTAGTACTATTTTATAATCAGACGAGTCAAGTTGTGTCTGCTCTCTCTCTATATAGACTCTCGCTTTCTATGTGTGGATCGTCGTGGATGCCTGATCAGGTTGATTGACAAAACATATAGCAATAATCGTCGCGTACAAGTCGGAGTCTCGTGTGTCGAGTAATATCGAAGGGTTTTTTACGCAAATCTGACATACTACATGTGAATGCATCGGAATTGTAAGTGGAAATGCTGAAAAAAAAAACAACAAAAATCAAGCGAAAAACCTCAAAAAATATAAAAATAATTTTGAATTGAGACATCTGCCAAAAAAGCGAAACACAAAAACCCATAAACAAAATGCTAAATGCACTATAGAATAAAAGCAACGTTATTGAAAACTTGACAACAAATCAAAATCCAAGGAAATAATATGATTTATGCTCTCTAGTGTGTGTATAACTTGGAGGACTTTAATTACTCCCATCTGAGATTGAAATCCTTTCAGTTTGGTATATTGTTTTATGTAATATTAGATTTGAAACAATTTTCTAACATTTTATCTTGTATCCAATCGGTAAGTTTTCTGTTTTACCGGCTCAATGTCATCATCTGTTTAATGATACCCTATAAGATAATGAATAGACAGGGTAGTTGAGCACTTATATTGACTGTGCTACAAATTTCAAGATTGTGAATGAAATGAAAGTTTAAAATTAAATGAACAATTTTTTATTTTGTTGCTTAAATGTCCCACATAACTCCAGATAAAAATTGTAAATTTGATCAAAATATTTGCAATCAATATTATAAAATTAAATTATAATAATAGTAAATTTCTAGGGCTTTTTTTTGCTTTCGAGTTATATGGATCCAAATTAGGGATTTCTATATGTACTGGGGAATCCATTATATTTATGTTTAAATAATTGAAAGAACAAAAAACTTTTTCAAACATTTTACTATAGTAAATTCATAATTTCATTATGTTTAATAAACATTGTTTATATGAATAATATGACAGTTAAAAGAAAATTTTTTATTTATATTTCTTTATTAACATTCCCTTAAAAGACATTGTAAGGATATATAATAGCTGAGTTTAGCCTAGATAAAACAGTTTTTTCTTACATTTTTGCTTTTTTACGAATCGATTTTAGCTTCTTGAGTTGAAGAGAGGGAAAAGCGTGAATAATTTTGATTACTTGCTACTGATAAGAGAGCTCATGGACCACAGAATTAAGGGCGGTGGACAAAAAGGGTATAGATTAACCTTCACAAGGCTAATATCAAACTGTGGGCGTGGCACTATGTTCATATATATAAAGCAGACAGCGGAAAGTTTACTTTTTTTTTTATTTGTTGTATTTTTAGCACAGATTTCTGTCGTATGCAGTTTTGTGTGTTTTCTCTGTATTTTGTTTTTGTTATGCAGATAAAAATAGTTTACTTAATTGTTTATATTTAAAACTGATAAGAAATCTTGCACAAAAGATGCAATTGTTTAACCTGCCCTCGCCAAAAGTAAAAAATAAAACCACCGAAATATATAAATTTTCTCACTCATAAAAATTAAGTTACCCATGCTTCTATTTATTACATGTGCGTGAATCTTCAATTAAGATCCAGTTCGAGAGAGAAGAATCTATTTATTTAAGATCAAGACCTTTCAGTTTCTGCATTTAAATGGTATTTATTAATTATCTCGGTTGCGTGATTTTGTTTTTTTTTTTTTTTTACTTTTGCGGAACTTTTTCTTATTTGTTGATAAGGCAGAAATTTCAAGATCTCAAAACGCCAAGCTTATAGATAGATAGACAGACAGACAGTCTAGATTAGCCAAGGTGACAAAGGCCGCTTGTCAGTCGCTAATCAAGATTCGTGCCGTCATCTAAGCAGATCTATATATACATAGGTACATACATATATGGGTTAATAATTCGATGTGTAATCTTATCAATCCCCTCCATAAGGGTTAATCATTCGATGTGAAATCTAATTTAACTGATGCAAATGTAAATGCATTTTATTGGAAACATATAAACATTAAAATTATTTAGACGGGAAATTAAGTGGCATTCGTTATCTTATATTTCATATAAGAAAAAAATAGTGAAACCATAAGCGATGGGGCTAATGAGTTAAATGAAGATCATATAAGTAAATGAAAGAATCTGCGCTGAATTCAATTGACAAATTAGTCATATTTAATATTTATTTGTAAAGAACCTAGTCACTATTAAAATAGTCTAGTTTTTATATACTACATATGTATATATGTTTGATATAGAATATAGTATGTGATGTTTAGTATAGAGCTATAAAGGGTTATACAGGAGAAGGATCTAAAAAACAAAGAAGAAACTCTACAAATTTGTCAGGTTTAATATGAATCCGTCCGAGGATTATATAAAATATTTTCTACCTACAATTTAGATCGCTTAGACTTCTGCTAAGTCTCTCTAAAACAAATAAATTTTGTCTGCAATAATAATTAGTCCTCAAATCTGCGTTATTGAATTTAGTTTTTTTTTTGAATCTTTAATATTTAAAGGATAAAGTTAATTAAATGTTTACATAAGTAATTAAAATATCTTTAATATGAAAAAATAAGCATTGCTGTAGGGGAATTTATAAGATAATTCTGAGAACTCATCCTGTATATAAAATTCTCGAATTTTCCGATTATATAAGAATCTTTTTTCAATATCGAAAACATTTTGAATACAGCATTAAATATCTTGTTATAGAATTAGCCGACTTTGTTTTACCATGTAACAAACGTACATATTAATTATTAAATGAAAATTTAACTAGCTTGGATATTAATGAACAGCTGGATAGCTACGAGGTTCTAATTGTAGGGTATAAACCCATTTAGTGTTATTAGAAAAAACATTATAAGATAACTGTAATTTTAAAAATAAAACTTATACAAGTCTAGAATATAATTTAATCATATTACGAGAATTGCGTAATTACATTTTTACGAGGAATTATGTCGCTCACTTTTAAGCCAATTTTATTGTTCACCACTTTTAATAATTCGTTAATATTTATTGCAAAGTTTTTAGTACTTGTTAATTATCTTTATATTCATGAAATGTTTCAATTTGTATTTTATTAGGCGGTTTCATTTAGTTGAAACTGGTTTTCCACACACTTAATTTATTCCTTCAGTCTCAAAGACAAATGGGTTGGGTCCAGCTGGCCCCCTCTTACTCTCCCCCACCATACACTAGTCACCCGTAGCGACCCTCTTGGCTATTACTAATCAATTTGCATTGAGAATGAACATTAAATATTTGCATCTCACACTCAGCCTGCCTCTCCTCCTTCTCCGCGACAGTTCTATGAGTTTTAACTAACTACGAACTGAAAATGCATTAATTAGCTGAACTTGTAAAACAGATTGTCTTATATAAATACGTGTTTTGGAAATTCAATTTTTTTTTTTCTGATGCCCTACTGGAATTTTGTCTATGTTTAACAACAATAACATTTGATTTGTTGATGTAAACTGTCTGTCAATCAAATTTCCTTAAAAAAAAAATTTTATTTTCTTTCCATTTAAACACACACATGGCGGAAATTTTTGATTAGAAAAGGAACTTTTGAAATTAATAATTAGACCTTTTATTTTTTGCTAAACGGGGTGCTAATAAACACTTCTTTTAGACATGTGAAGTTCAAGTTTATTCAGAATCAGAACTTTTCGAGGTAAAGTAAAATATATTTTTTCAATCAATATAACGATTTTAAAATATTAAATTTAATAATTGATCTTTGTTGATAAAGAAAAAAAACATAAGATTTATATGCACTTAAGTTAGGTTCCTTTATTATGATAATAAATTTATTGGTCTTAAGATTTGATTAGATTAAAAAGGATCTCAAATTATTTATTAAGAGAGAAACTACTTTATGAAATTCAATTAATTATTATAATTGTAATCTAAAACTTTGCAACATTCTCTAGAATTTTCTAAATTTATTATAAAATTAAATATTCCGACATTATCATATTCATGGTTTTATAATACTTATTGATTTCGTTCAATTAATCTAAAGTTGAATCGTTTAAATTAATTTGCCTTAAATATGCATAATATTTTGTTTCAACACTTTTTAATCAATATGGATGAACTTGTACTCGTAATTTTGTGCAATTTTAAATTACAATAGTTTCCGGTTTTTTCAAGTTCAGTATTCAGATCCTTTTACACACCGTTCGAGTTCAACTTCCGCCAACACTTGACACACAATATCTCAAACAAATAGATCTACTTGCAGCTTGCGTTCAATTAATATGCAAACATAAATCGATGACAATGAGTGGCGAGTGAAGCATTTTAGCTGAATTATTTATAATTTTTTACATAGAAAACAATTTCTATCTGTCAGATATGTGTAAACAAATTCGTTTACATGATTCACGGTCAAGTTCAGAATAGAAAAAAAACAAAACAGAAAGCGATATGCTTATACATATATGTATACATATATATATGCATATAGACAGACTGATCAGTCGGTCACTGTGGCTGATTGTATAACTGCATTTCCGAGCACATGCTCACCACTTATTAATCAAATTCATAGCTACTTAATTTCTTATCTCTCATTAAAAATTCAATTGAATCTCGAGTGTTAAACATTTCATTAATTGACTCACTCAAAATTTTCGCGCATTTCATCTAATGAATTGAGCTTTCTATGAAAAAAAGTAAGTGTTATATACATACATATAGTATATCAAGTGACGGAACACATGAAGAAAAAAAAATGTATTATATTTTTATACGTTATCAAAAGGGCATGCCTCTAAAATACGATTTCTTTAGAGTTTAGTCTAAGAACTTTCTTCTGTATGCTATTTGCATATTCATATATTATATTATCATTTCAAATTAACTTTTATTGTAATAATTTTTGAAGAAAATTTGGAAAAACTCTTGATGGAAAACAGATATTTGGTAGCCATTGTACTAAATCTAATCTAATCTAGTCTAAGTCTTTGTTCTTATGAGGTCCCCTTTAAAAGAATTTAATTAATATTTGTCTTTATAATATCATTCACAATTTAAGTAAAAGAACACCACCACAATCGATCTGGGAAAACAAAATCTAGGTATACAGAACGGCAAATAAAAACATATAGGTATATATTTTTGATATAGAAAAAAAAACTTCTTAGAGAAATTTCGACTACTTAAATTAACAAACTTCTATCCCCATTGAAAATTTATATATCTTCGCAAAAGCGACTAATAAGTGTAACATAAATAGGAAATACAATTGAATACATTTCACAAAATTTCTCAAATTATTTCAATTCGGTTCAAGATCTAGGGGCTAGGCACAGTTTTCTCAGTTTTTGGAAAAAAAATGTTTGGATAAAGTTTCTATCTCAACTAAAAAAAATTATAAAAATTGAGTCAGAAATTCTAGTTTTATTCAGATGCTCTTAACAATACAAAACGATTATTCAGGCAGAATTCAGATTAAGAGAATACTTTTCTAATAGATTATGGTTCGAAAACGTGTAAAGACTGCAAAAATAATTGTTTTCACCTTTTCCGGAACCATCAACAAACAATGGGAAAACAATAAAAAGTATTTGTAAGTGCGACTTTTGTTCTTTAAAATCGGGTTGAGTATATTCAATTATATTTATTATATGGCGTACGCATCCAAATGAAAAAAACACTCTTTTATTTTGAAAAAGTGATAAACTTAAAGCTCTTGATTAGTACTAAGGTTGCCGCCAAAATTGAAAACCAATTTCAACAAAATTCAAAAACAAATAGAAGAAATTTACACGACTGAAATACAAAAGTCGATTTGAAAGTAAAGAACTCAAACGGCGATAGTAGATAAACCTGAGAGACGATTTGAATATTTTTTAATATATGTATTATGTAGTAGTGTGTAAGTAGTTCTATTTTAAATTGAATTTTAATTATTAATCGAGCTATATGAGGTTAGTCTAGCAAATAACTTTACACACTTATTTCCATATGAAACTAATCTGAGGTGTGGGAGTTGAATTCCATTTTAAGACAAGTCGCAATATTCTTAATGCCGTCATGCACTTGTTTTTCTTTTCTCATTCTTTGACAATTGTAATGCAATTGAGTAAACAATTGCACTAGAAAAAAGTGATATAATATTTTTGATTAAGACCAGGGTTTTTTTTTCTTTTGTACTCTATTCAAATTGGCTAACTACCCAATTGACAGCCCTCAATTTGGGTCACACATGATCTGTGAGATCGTATCATGATCGTTGGTTATCATTGGAATATGGATCTCATTGATTACCGTTTTATAGGAGCATTTTGTGACACAGTTTTGTACATTGCCCTTGCACCGACTGCAAAATATTTCATTATTCATGATCGTTTATGTAAATTTATTTGTTTGCTGTTGTTTTCTCTCAATTCTATTAATTGAGCTGCCTTTGGTGTGCATTTTGGTTACCCTCTACGGTTATAGGGCAGAGGAGCGTATTTGTTAAAAGTCAAAAGTCAGGATCAACAATCGAGCCCATCTTGTTAGGTCCATCTAGTTAAGCTCCTTTCTCAAATGTAGCCAATAAAGGTATTTTCTTTAATATTAACCCCATGGAAATTACTCCGATTAAGGATAATAATTAAGCATACAATTTTTAATCAAAAACATTGTTTGACTTATTTTTCTTCTGAAATTTCTGAAGAATTCTTCATATGTATACCTTGAAATTTTATTTTTGAGATACCTTTAAGAATCATATTTACAATAGGTAACAAAAATTAGGTATAAATGATCCATTGCTTTCCTTTCTTATGATTCTCTCATAACTTTAACTTAATTGAAAATATTTTTTCCAAGATTTCTAGGTACTTAATAAGTTTTAGTTAGTTGAGAAAATATTTAAAAACACTTTGAGCAACAGTGTAAAATTGTAATTGGTGTTAAAAGCCAAGAAGTAAATTATTATTTGTTTGCGAAAATGTAAAATGTTTGTTCTTAGTAAATCTCCCTAATTGTTTTATTTTGTTGCAAACCTTTTCATTTTTTGATATCAACAAAATAGTACACAAAAATACAAAACACAAAACCAAACAAAAAATTGAATGAATGAAGAAAAAAAAAAAAAACAAAAAAGAAAAAAACACAAAACAAAGCAACTTCCGGTTTTGCGTCAAAAGTAACACCACCAAGTGTGCAATCATTAGCACGGGGAATTAAGGGAGAGAAGGCGAATCACAAAGGCAAAGCTCTGCCAGCTGCCATCGAAGCAATGCGGATCGAAATTGGACTCGGACTCGCATGCGGATCATACACAAATATATATATACATATAGGTATAGGGGTTGTAAAAACGACCCAACGTTTTACGTTTTCTGGATGCGCAAAAGCTTTTGTGCGAATGTTTGACGGATTAGTCGGTGATGGTTTGTTGACCAGTGAGGAACAGTTTGAAAATTGTCTACAAATTGTCCCAGAATCATTTTCATAGAGTTTGTGACCAAAGAACAATGCAAAAAGTAACGTGCAAATGTGAAAAGTCTGTAATAGTTTTTAAACTATAAATTACTTGTTTAAGGTAAAGTAAAAATAGATACATTTTCCTTTTATGATGTCATTATGGGTCTATTGAAAGCTTGTGCTATTAAAACTGAAATTTGTGGGAACTTGAATAAATATACAAAAACGTCATTTAAAATTATGAAAATTAGCTAACTACTGAATACACTAAACTAAATACTGTATAAAAAAAAGAAACGAAGATTAAAATGCATAAACAAACACAATTTAGTTATTTAAATTCATTTGAGGTGTTAAAAGTTAAAATTATTCTATTCTTATATTTAAATTGTTGAGTGATTTTCTATTCAAAAATCTTAAAAAAGTGCAATTAGTTTCACTTATTTATTTGCGTTTTTTTTTAATCCTTTTAACAGATTCAATTGCACCGTCGTATCTTAGACCCAGCTGTGATTAGTCTAGCTTAGATATCTATCTAAGTTATTGACTAAACTGCCAACGCACTTTTTAGTGCGTCGGGGCCCAAGTAGAACAGGAGTGGGGTCAAGGCCCATATAAACGTAACCCCTCCCCCTGCCGACATAGTAATCACTTGGCAAAAATGACGCGACCCAAGCAAGATGACAACAAATTCAAAAGCTTCATGCAGGAGAATGTCCTTACCATGGCCACCGTGATTGGTGTGTTTGTGGGCGGCCTGGTGGGATTCATTATTAAGAATAGCACTGGGGAATGGACAAAGCGTGAGATTATGTATATATCCTTTCCGGGTGAGATCTTTTTGCGGTAAGTGAAATCTTAAGAAATAAAAATCATGAGTATATATGTGTATGTCTCCCTTTGCTTTTAGCATGCTAAAGTGTTTGATTGTGCCATTGCTGGTGTCTTCGATAACCAGTGCCATTGGTGGACTGGATTTGAGCATGTCCAGCAAAATTGCCACCAGGTGAGAAAAGGATGAATTTAAAGTTGGTGGAAGATCAATTATAATTGATTTTATTTTAGGGCCATAACTTATTACTTTGTCACAACCATTTCCGCTGTCATTTTGGGCATTTGTCTTGTCACAACACTGAGGCCCGGACAGGGTGCCAAAATTGTCGAGACCCAAACGGAGAGCATTGACAAAGCATCAAAAGTGTTGACACCCGACACCCTCATGGACTTGGTCCGGTAAGTAGACAAAAAAAAAAAATCGAAAAATAATCAAATGATTTGTGGTTGATATGATCTTTTGTTCATTATAGAAACATGTTTACGGATAATATCATACAGTCAACCATGTTTCAGGTATGCTTTCTCTCTCTCTCTTTCTCTTAATGTTTTCTGCAAACCCTCAACCCTAATTGATTCTATTCCCGACTGCCTACAGAGATCCGCTTCAATTATTCAATTGAAAGTCTTTGATTGAAACAAAGCGCGACACATTGCAATCACAACTGACATTATAGAGGGATATCACAATTTCAGATGAATGTACAAGTTCACAGATTTCATGTTTTTAGGAGGGGAAGTGTTTTTACAATCACCCTAGTGACGAAAGCACACACAAACACGACACTCATAGAAATACAAACACACACACACACAACAAACTCTTGTATGCTTAATTTTCAATTATCACATACAGACAGATCATGAGGCTCCCCAGACATAAATTGAATCAAAGTACTTAGTTTGCTGTTGCTGATTGTAACTACTCATTTACATATATATAGAAATATATATATATATATATACATATATCTATATGTAGTCGTGCAAAATTGTATGCTGGCTTAGGTAGCAGTCCAAATAAATATTCATGCGGACAATTAGATTATTGTCGCTTTTATACGACTCTGACTCAATCAAGGGAAATATTAAGAGCTTGGAATTGTTGTTGTTTTTTTTTACCTATAGATTTGCCAAACTGATCTATTTTCAGCATAAATATGTTGGAAGTACAGTTTAGATACAGTAATCTCTAGTTTAGGAATGTTTATGAAATAGAAACTCTATGACTTTTTGAGAATTATCCTAAATCTATAGGTTTCCTCATTACTTAGATAACATAGGCCAACATGATTTATGGTGATGTTAAATTGAGAGATGTTTTAACTGATTCTGACTCCGTACTCGGATTTTGCTCATCACATACAGATTTTGTGAAATCAGGGAATCAGGAAAATAGACATCCAAAAGAATACTATAGAAAGTTAAAAATTGTTTTTCTACATTTTAAACAGATTTTTGAATTTGAGGCCCTTTGGAATAATTGCTACGCATTTTCAAGTATTGAATTCACTCTATTTGTATAATCTTTTTGAAAGCAATCTTAGACTCATTTAATTCTGATTATTTTAATAATTTCGAAAGGATGCAAAACCACACATACACATAAGTCGAATTGTGTCTAATTTATTCCAAGAAATCAAATCCAAGCCAATAAATACTGGAACTTTTAAAAAATATTTTACAGCTGTTATTTTATACTCTAAATCATTCAAAATGAAAATTGGTCTACTATAATAATACTTATAAGTTTTTTTCCTTTAAGTTTAATTTCCATTCTATATCTGATTCTAAGACATTTCTTATAGCAAATAATGACAAACTTTGACAAACTTACAAACTTGTTTTGAAATTCTGTTTTATAACTTGGGTGTTACAATCCATAATAATATAGTTCTCGAAGAGATCTGCTTATGACATAAATATTTTCTCATTTCAGCATCGCACAGAGATCTATGAAAATACCAGCATTAGCCCAGCTCGTAAGTTTTATATTTTTCTCGCCATTTCCATTTCAAAAATATAATTCCTGAATTTCTATGATATTTCTTTTAGAACCCATGGAGAATTGGGAATTTAAGGCTGCTCAACGTGAGGGTTCCAATGTTTTGGGTCTGGTAATGTTCAGTGTTATCTTGGGTACTACCATTGGACGAATGCGGGAGAAAGGACAATTGCTGCAGGATTTCTTTACCACTCTAAGCGAGGCCATGATGACCATCACATCTTGGGTGATTTGGTAAGTCAATCAAATTGGAAAAGTTTTTATTGCTTATTTATTATGTTCAACATTTTTAGGATTTCTCCATTGGGCGTGGGCTTTTTAATAGCCGCCAAGATCATTGAAATGGATTCGATAGCATCTACAATACAATCTTTGGGTTGGTATTTTATAACAGTTATGATTGGACTCTTCCTCCATGGATTCGGTAAGCTGGATAAGATCTTGACTTACTAAATCATTGAGTAATTCCTTTAAATTGTTTGATTTAATAGGAACCATTGCCGTAATTTTCTTTTTGGGCACTAGACGTCTGCCATATCGTTTCATTGCCAAGCTCAGTCAAGTGCTGGCCACAGCATTTGGTACTGGTTCCAGTTCAGCCACCATGCCATTGACCATCAAGTGTTTGGATAATATGGGCATAGATCCCAGGGTAACACGCTTCGTTATACCCGTTGGAGCCACCATCAATATGGATGGAACTGCTCTGTATGAGGCAGTTGCTGCCCTCTTCATTGCCCAATATCGTGAGATGAGCTATTCCTTCGGCACCATTGTGGCCGTGAGTATAACAGCCACAGCCGCTTCGATTGGAGCTGCGGGAATTCCTCAAGCTGGTCTGGTCACAATGGTCATGGTATTGGACACTGTGGGTCTGGAGCCCAAAGATGTATCTTTAATTATAGCCGTGGATTGGTTGCTGTAAGCAATATATATCTCTTTTGCATAATTGTATAATGCCAACTGCTAATTTATTTTCCAGGGATCGGTTCCGCACCACCATCAATGTGATGTGCGACGCTTTGGGCACTATTCTGGTTAATCATCTTTCCAAGAACGATCTGGCTAGTGTAGATAGGGTGAGTGCTTTAATTTGGATCTCCATCAGTTCTAATAACAAAGATAGTTATAAAACTTAACCAAACTCTATTGTTAATCTGAAAAACAGAAATTCTCAAGTGATATAAGTTAAAGTTAAAGTCTATTTAAATTATGTATTTATTACTTTTAACATAAATGGGTTCTAGATAGATTTTGTTTTTGTTGTTAAGAATATTTAAAATCTGTCCAACATGGACAATGATTCGATTCGATGAAAACCATATAAAACATAGCAAAAGTACACTCAAAGTGGTAGGGTTCATAGAGAACGAGGAGACTAGCCCTACCAGTTAAGATCAGACCTGAAAGGGAAATCCACAGGGTGCAATCTTTTTAGTCTGCGAGGATAGTTTTCATTTAGCAGATCTGTTGACACACGGTTGGGGTGATTAGTGAGTCTGCCGAGGTGGCTCCGAATCTCAGGACCTCCTTAAAGATTGAGTGGTTTTAGATAGATTGAAAATTATTTATATGTACAGTAAATATCACTGAAAATCGTACACCTATTGTGGATTTACAATTTGCTTTAAAACTTTAAACTTAAACAACATTTTTGTACACAATATGAGGTTAAGTAAATTACTTTAATAATATAGGAACAGGATTGGCAATCCCATAATTTCTCAAAATGTGCCAATACTCCTAAATGTACGAAAACTGTAAAATTATAATATTTTATACTTTTTTTAAAACGACTAAGGTATTTTCAAAGATCTCATTTTATGTTTAATTTAAGTTGACATATTTTTTGGCCTGTTTTTGTGCGGATTGTATAAAAAGCTGCAGTCTCTGCATATCGCTTAAAATAAGATCAGTTTAAACGTAGATCTGTACAAATGGAAACTGTTTTGGAGTTAGTTTATAGTGAGATAAATTGTATAACAAACAAATACATTTATTTTCAGAAGGGTTAGGTATCTACAACATTAATTATACCCGAAAAATATGTATCTTATTTCTATACACTTTTGCTCACAAACTTATTTGGTAGATTATCTCGGTTCTGATTTATTGCATATAAATGGAAGGTTGTCCTAAATTTAGACCCACTACTGTTACTAGAACTGGTCCCAGATAAGATCATTGCCATAAGTTAGATTTTAATCCTAGAGCTGCCCAAGTTTCTAGCATTTTATATCTAGTCCCCAAGTTTCTAAGCTCTTTTTCTGATACGAAATATTTTTCTTACTTACAGTTGAATGCCGAGCCCCATGAGCTCCTCGAGCTCGGTGCCAATGGACATGAGATGAAAGAATGAAGGCAGTCTTCGCTTGGCGCCTACAATCGCAAGCGATGAGTGGACTTGTCCAAAGTGTGGGCCTGGTTCCACATTCTTCCCAATAATGACAGCGATTCCGATGACGATGATTATGATGAATACTATGATCGCTATCATTAGGCGGGTGAATGTGTGTGGACGAGGGACTGCACATCATCGATTTTGTTGAATGGTGACCAAGACGCAACTAAATTTTCCGATAATATCATTTTTGCAATGCGGCAGCAGCAATGACAGCCCAAATAGGAAGCTGCTCCAAGTACAAGTACTAAAAAAAAAAACAAAAAAAAAAACAACAACAAAACACAAAAAAGTAAGCAACAAAACAGCAACGAATTTATATGAAATTGTTTGTTAAATTAGTATAAATGAAAAGTAAGAAAAGTAAGACAAATTATGAAGACATAAAGAAAGAAAGAGGTGAGCAAGGAACACACATTTTTACTTCTAAATTCTAGAAATACTTTCATGGTGTAAATAATTTTTAAATATTTATAATTAAAATTTAATTTCAGTTCAAATTTGCATTACATTTTCATAAAATTAGTATTAATAAAAAAAAAGAAAACAAAAAAAAAAACGCAAGCAAATGAAAACAAAAACCAAAAGCAATTGCATTTTTTAGATCGCAAATTGTTAAAACTTCACTTGAAATGGAAAACAAAAACAGTCTCTTAAATAGATTCATTATTAGTATTTGTTAAACAGTTATTATGCACAACAAAGACAACAAATTAGAAACTAGACAAATGTATCCAAAAAGCAAAAAGTAAACAAAAAAACATTTAAACCTAAATAAATATTCAAAAATCAATCAGAACAGGATTTAAATGCCGTTACAAGTTCGTGTTCATAGTTGAGCTTTGTAAATACTTAATAGCTTAAGTATCCCATAAAAATATATTAAACACAAAAGATATATAAAAACCAAAAAAAAAAAAAACAAAAACATCAACAACAATCAAAGAAAAAAACAACACAAAACATTTAAAACCAAAAAAAAAAGAAGAGGAAATTCCACATTGAAAACCGAGAGAAATTTTGAAATGACAATAATACCAAAATATAAATGTATTTTAGTATGTTTCTAATCAGCCAGTCAAATTTATACGTAACAATTTATTTATTATAATCTCTATTAATTAACTAAACTTAAATAAGTTCACAACAACTGCAAAAATCTAAAAACAAAATAAAAAAAAAAAACAAAAATAACAAGAATATTAAACACAAGTTTTCGAAATACAATAACAATCATTGAAAAAACAAAGAAACATAAGAAAATAAAACTAAAATAATTTAAACAAAATGTTTGTAGTTGTGTGTAGTCTAAATATATGTTTACTAATAAAACTTTATGAATATTTCAACAAGTATTAAATGAAGTTTCGAATCTAATACGAGTATAAAATGTATTATTTTGTTAACAGTTAGTATGATGATATGTAGATAACCCCGAGAAAGCGAAATTACTGAATCATGGAAGAAGATATGCATCCATATGTTGTTAAGGTACTTTTTATACTGTATTTTGTGTTAAAATGTATCCTCATTTCGATTTAAGTCTGAAACATTTGAAAACTGGTTTAAACATGGAATATTGCAAAACGAGTCTGATCCCATATACATATGTATTTACATATTTTCTTTTATAAAATAAGATTCACTCATCGGAGACGGTCGTGATTTTTTTTTTGCTCTACCGTTTTTTATTTCTTTCCGGCTGAAGAAAAGTCAGATTAATCAAAATTTGTCTTTAAAACATAAAAAAAAATAATTATTATCTTTGCCAATAGTTTTCGAACGATTTTCATTCATGTTTTAACTTTCCCATTGCACACTGGTCCAGATGGTCAAAATTTTGGCATAAAGTCGATTTTTTTATGTTAATATATCGTTGTTTTTTATTTGAAGCTTAAGGTAAGCTCATCATACATTAAAAATTTTAATAAAAAGAGTTAAAAGCGACAACAAAGCTTTTTGCGAGCTTTTTAAAGTGAGCTAGCGATCATAAATTATGGAAAGTAATCAAGGTATATACTATATAATGTTCTCCGTGTTTCGTGGAATATATTGCCTTTAGCCACAAATAAAAAACTCATCCCGGGTCCTTCCCCTTTTCGCACATTTTGGTAATATATAGGAACGTTCGATTTAAATCATGCTAAAATGCTAGAGTTGTATTTTTCCAATTTTAGACTATAATAAAAAATTTTAAAAAAAAGTTAGTTGATTTTAGATCGTCTTACATTCATTAAATGCATCGTAAAAATAATGACGAATTAAAATGACTTATCGAACAAGTTAGAAAGCGCCTAAAAGTATGTAGTCTGGTAAAATTCAAAATCAAAATTATTTTTTTGTCTTACAAACCAGCCTGGCAGTGCGCGTTGAAAAGTAATCTTTTTCTAACTTATACTTCGGTTTTCGGACCTCGTGCTTTATAAATTTTTGTGAATTTGTTAAATTTTTAGAATACGGAGAAATATTTAGGATGATAATATTCTTTTGTTTGCAAATTCGATAAATGATAATGAGTAAGTCGCTTTCAAAGCAACAAAATAAAGTGTATCGTGGCTATATATATGTACATATTTGACAATGTTATTTGTGTGGGTCAGTTTCGGTTTCATTTGCTTGGGTTTAAATTTTCGATTTCTGTTTACTGAAACAAAGAATTACTCGACTGATAAGAAGAAGGAGAAGGATGTAGGACCTGAACGAAAACAACTGAATATGCACATAAGAACGAAGTCGAATGCCAACTGGCAGAGAGAAACAGCTGAAACCAAGTAGAAACACAAATCAACTGCAGTGCCAGTGCTTTCCATTTCATTTTCTCAATTTTCTTTGCTTTTTCTGCCAAACTCACACACACACACACAAACGCACAGACACATGGACACCATATGCAAAATGCAAATAATGTGGCTTCGAATGGGGAATCAGTGAAGGATATTCGTATCTATTCAGAGGCAAAGGATGTTTGCAACAAAAGCCAAAACGAATTATCTGCAATGCGGCTTGAGGTGGAAGATATTTAAGCAAAATCGGCTTATTATGTCCATAGAATGGGGGGAATCTTCATTTTCGCATAGATAGGTTTATAGCTAGAAGATATCATTTCAAATGCCAACAATTTTGAGATTTAAATTGTCGATAGTCTATTGAGATATCTATTCAACTCCCCAACTCAATGAAATTCCTGTTTGCCTTAATTGCACTGTAAATTTGTAAGAAATGTGATAATAAAATTAAAGAAAGTTTTACAGGTGATATATGTACATATGTATATAAGGTCTTCCATTTAAGACCATTTATAGTTATGCTGCATTTCCAATATCGTTATACTTGTTTAAAAAAACACATTTTCAAGATTCTCAAGTATTTAAAGCTCTTTAAACTGAGTAACGCGAAAATGCGATGGAGATTGAACAATTAATCGGATTAGCCGATTACCTAAATAATTTGGAAGTTTCTAATATCAAATTGAGTATACCTTCTCAATATATTAATTTTATATACTCTGTACGATTCAATATTTGTTTTGGAAGATTATATACTTAGTGAAAAGCAATTTTTTCTATAATTAGTCAAAAATAAGAAAAGATTTTGATCATTGCACATATTTTTTAGGGTAAGTGTAGAATTTGAATAATATAACTTTCAGATTTCGAAAACATATATAAAGAGTTTATAAGGGATATATATTTTGCCGATATTTGCACAGTCTTTTGTGCTATGAGGCAGGGTAAAATTAAACATTTTTAATAGCGAATTTTAAAATACATTGCTTGCAAAACAAAGTTATTAACATTTCATAAAAAAAAGTCTTTAATATTGGCGTAAATTATTTCTTCCTGTTGAAAGGAACATCTATTGATCGCCTAGACCGTGCTTGTATTCCTTTTTTTTTTTGCCCATTCCTTTTTGATGGTGGAATGGGTTTATTTTTGCTTTCGTATGTTGCCTTGTATCTTGCTGTTTTCACTTCATTTACATGTGAATCTGCCGCATAAGGCATGACAGTCCGAAAGGGCAAGGCAAATGTGGAGCAAGTGAAGTTTTGCTCCACCACCTACAAGAGGAGCCACCTCCGAACCCGCCAAGCGCACAGCTGACGTTTAAAAACTTGACACAAACGCCGCATGCAGAAAGAAAAAATATATGTATAAAATATTTATATATGAAAAATAAAAAATAAAAGATGAAATGAAAATGAAACGAAATGTAGGCGGATATAGCCATGTCTCTGGCTATGGCTGCATATCATATGAGTATGCAGTTATGCATGAATGTGTGTGTGTGTGTGTGTAGGATGAGGGGAAGGCCCCACCCAACCTGACTCCAACCCATGTGGCCTCTTCTTACATAGCTTGTAAGCCGCTGTGTCTGTACAGATTTCCTTTGCATAAATAGCAGCATGTGAGGATGCAATTTCTCATTTTTTTCTCGTTTTTTTTCTTCTTAT
The DNA here is from genome assembly GCF_018902025.1 of Drosophila willistoni. NCBI lineage: Eukaryota > Metazoa > Arthropoda > Insecta > Diptera > Drosophilidae > Drosophila > Drosophila willistoni. Next base: position 10,652,522 of record NW_025814050.1, read on the forward strand.
TTTTTCTTTTTATTTTTATTGCATTTAAAAGTAAAATGCAACTTCCTCCTATGCAAGTTGGCTAACTTTGCCTTTTTCGCCCCCTTCTTCAAAGCCACCCATCGACAATCGAACCATAAGTTGGCTTAAAAGAAGAAGAAAATAAAACACAAAAAATAAAGTTCTTGCCTTGCGGTTTGTTATTGCAAATAAATAACACTTGCCATCGTCTGTGTCTTTTCTACACAAAATAAGTAAGTATAATAAAATGTGTGCTTCAAAACTAGTTGATGATGAAACGAAACAAGTTATTTCCTTAACGACCAGCACATGATGTTTTCAAGAACTTAAACAAAAAAAATATGTTTATGAAATACCAGTTTTTTGAAAAGGGAAAAACAACTCAAAGGACTTAAAAAGAGAGAAAAGCATTTTAAAAGAAGCTTTAAACAAACATAATAAATAGTTGCAGTCCTTCAAATTAAGTTACCGTTTTTGAACTAACGAGAAAAGCAGCTTATGCACAAGTTTTATATAAACAAAAGTTAGTGATGTCCTGAACCAATTGTTTTGCCAAATAGAAGAATAGAAGCTCTAATTGAAGAAAGAAAAATGTAAGAAATTTTCATTTAGAAACATGCTGGGTAATAGATTTATAATGAAATTGGCTACTAGTCAGACTGAAGTAGTTATGAAATTATTTAAATTGAAAAATAAAATTTTGGTACTTAGTAATAACTTTTAAGCGAAATTTTTTTCAAACAAAAAAAAAGGCCATGTGGGGCCCAAAGATGACTGGGGCGTGGTCAATATGCTGCCAATGACGGCAGCTTAATACTTTGTATACCCTTTAATCATCATAAAATTAGAGGTTACATTTGTTAGTAACAGTTAAAATAGTTTTTTTTTTCCAAGAGACAAATTAATTGATTATTTTTCTTTCAATACTTTTCGAATAAGTAGCAAATTAAAACAATACAAAATAAAATAAATACAAAAATAAAAATGAACAGAAAGTTTTTTATTTTATTGTTAATAACAACACAAATTTCTACAAAGAACTAAAATTAAACAATGCAAATACTTTTCAAGGCAGTTTCAAAAATCTTTGAATGGTATGCAGAGTTCGAATACATTCGATTTAAAATTTATGCAGTTATATACTTTAGTGCGAACTAAAAAATTTGGTGGCATCAGCGTCTAAACTTTATGAACTTGTACTTGCGGAAAAAATTGCTATGATTAATTATGAAAGTTAATAGTTTGCTTATGGCATAAGTCGGAACTTGTATAATGGCATTGTATGGCAAATAAAGAACAGCAAGAATACATTTGGAAATCCTATCAAGTAACAAGAGGTGTGCTTAAATAGTAATGTAAATTTACTTATGTATACTGTTTAGCAAAATACTTTTGAGTGGGTGTAAAACTTTGAGTTTGAAACTAGTTACATATTCTATGAAATAAAAAATTAATATAGTTAGCCGAAACGCTATTTTAAAATAAATTTATATAACAATATCTTATTCACGGTATAACAATTTTTTAACACCTAATTTCATGTTTCTCTCTTTAAGTTTTATATTTAGGAATTATAAGTTAATTTTTAAGCGTGGAGAAAATATTGAAAAAAAAGAAAATATATTAGAACAAAATGTTCCTACTTTGGGAAAACGTGGATCAAAGGGGGCCGTTTCCATCTTGTACGTGGACATCTTGGTAAGAGATCTTTTTATTTTAGCGCTACCTAATTCGAAAACCTCACAAATGAAAAAAAAAAATTAGATTTCGAAATTGTTCGTTTTTGTTTGATATGAATTCTTACTTTTATTTGATATCAAGTAATTTTTTTTCATTTGAAAATTGCTAAGCAATGTTGATGGATTTTTTTTTTAAATTTTCTGTCAATGATTTTTCAAATGACTTAATTCGATCATACAAATAATGAATATAAATTCATTAAAAGGATTTCAATAATGGTTTTAAAGATTACTAATTATAGATTTAACGATAGGTCAGCATTGATAAGCTATTATTAAGGTCTTATTTTTATTTTTTAAAAAAAGTACATTTCAATTAGTTATTAATTTAAATTTATATGAATTTATTAGATTATAGAAATTATCTTGACTATATCCTGCGCTGTAGGAGTATGGAAGCCCTTAGATGACCTTAGATAAATTGTTATGGGCAACTTGCGCTCATTTTTTTTGTAGTGAATTGGAATCATTAAAATGATATTATCTAATAACTTTTGAGTTATTTGTGAACTACCCACAAGGTTCACCTCCTGCAACTTCGGACATCCAAGTACCAGACGCAAAACGTTAGAATCGTTAACTTGATTGCAGAATGCGAGATTGATGTGCTCCAGTTTTCTTAAGTTGGTAAAGGCGTTCAAGACTTCATCATCAATGTTGGGCGTACAACAAATCGCTAGAATCTTCAATCCACTTAACTTTGCGATTTGCATGAGTGTTTGCTTAGTTAAGTATCCAATATTTTTTAATTCTTCCAATTGCTCGGATTTAAAAAGTACCAGTTGATCAATGAGTTTGGTAGCGTTAAGTTCCTTTGATATGGAGTGAATGTAAATACTCTTTAGTTTAGGTAGTTTCCATCAATGGAAACTTTCAAAGTTTCTAGTAAAGGGCAGTAGCCTTTTTTAACCGTATTATTAAAAACCTCTGCAAGATTGGAATCGACAAACGTAATTGCGAGTTCCCTTAGATTGGTTAAAGACTTGCACATCTGAATTAAATGGCCTGACTGAATGCTTCTACAGTCCGTTAGGTTCAGGTTTTCAATCGAGACAGGAAGCTTTTCTAGATGAAGACCGCTGAGAAGATAATTCCCGGCAAGGTCAAGTTTTTTTAGAAGCTTCAAGTTCTTCAAAGTTAACAGCGTTTTATCAGCCAGGTTACAATTACTTAGCTTTAGATTCTCCAACTTATCGGTACTGGAAAATATTTCAAACATGATCTCTGCAGTTAATTGGAAATGCGAAAGTTGCAAAGACTTCAAGTTGATGCAATTCCTTCCAATATATTTCAAATTTCAAATTTCAAATCCGTTACATATGGTCCGGAACTGCGAATAAATTTGCGACACTCCCAAAGTGTCAAATCATACAATTTTTTACAATCGACCGACTTATGTATGGATCGTGCAGTTAACTGATATACAAACTGAAAGCGCTTGCAAACACTTTGGAAGTGGACTTGATCCGCCAATGGAAGAAATTTTAGAATCATTGATAGGCAATCATCAGGAATCTTTAAAATGTACGCCTCCCCTGACTGATCGCTGGTAGGTAGGGGCTCTGAAGCCCCATACAAATCCGGTTGGCACCAACTATCGGCCACAAAGACACAGATTTCATGGCCATTCGCGTGCATCAATGGAAACTTTCAAAGTTTCTAGTAAAGGGCAGTAGCCTTTTTTAACCGTATTATTAAAAACCTCTGCAAGATTGGAATCGACAAACGTAATTGCGAGTTCCCTTAGATTGGTTAAAGACTTGCACATCTGAATTAAATGGCCTGACTGAATGCTTCTACAGTCCGTTAGGTTCAGGTTTTCAATCGAGACAGGAAGCTTTTCTAGATGAAGACCGCTGAGAAGATAATTCCCGGCAAGGTCAAGTTTTTTTAGAAGCTTCAAGTTCTTCAAAGTTAACAGCGTTTTATCAGCCAGGTTACAATTACTTAGCTTTAGATTCTCCAACTTATCGGTACTGGAAAATATTTCAAACATGATCTCTGCAGTTAATTGGAAATGCGAAAGTTGCAAAGACTTCAAGTTGATGCAATTCCTTCCAATATATTTCAAATTTCAAATTTCAAATCCGTTACATATGGTCCGGAACTGCGAATAAATTTGCGACACTCCCAAAGTGTCAAATCATACAATTTTTTACAATCGACCGACTTATGTATGGATCGTGCAGTTAACTGATATACAAACTGAAAGCGCTTGCAAACACTTTGGAAGTGGACTTGATCCGCCAATGGAAGAAATTTTAGAATCATTGATAGGCAATCATCAGGAATCTTTAAAATGTACGCCTCCCCTGACTGATCGCTGGTAGGTAGGGGCTCTGAAGCCCCATACAAATCCGGTTGGCACCAACTATCGGCCACAAAGACACAGATTTCATGGCCATTCGCGTGATGAATCATCTTTTCCAAAGCTTTGGTCGCATCGCTTGCATATGCAAATAGAACGAATCCGTTGTTGTTGGAGAGCTGAACACTGATGACACTCCCGAATCTTTTAAAATGCTCAACTAACGTGTCCTCCTTCAGATCTTCCGAAATGTTGGGGAGAAATAGCTTTCGTACTGGAATATGGTCTTCGGTGAACCACAACCCATTCTTGACATAATGGCGTCTCCCTGTAATGGGTATCCCCATGAAATCATTGTGGTTTGCTGTATGTATATTTTTATTAATCAACTTACGAAGATATGTGTCCAACTTTAACATTATGTAATTTTCTTTGTATGGTTTTATCACAAAGTTTTATTAATGACAGACAATTCAACTTAAGGTTTTCTGCAGCAGCACAAATGTTCAGAGCAACTGAAACACTTAGTCGCTTTCTGACTTATTTCGATTTCGATACATCAATTCAATTGAACTATAGATGACACAAAGCTTTACATGACATACGCCCAGGAACAAATGTTGTTAGGAATTAAATTTATGTTCGCCTCAAATAATGGCACAATGAGAATAGTCGATTAACAATCGATAGATTTCAAATTTTAGGGAATGCCCCTAAATATAATTCAGCGGTCGGCACCCATACAGTCAGAAATTAGGCTTTTGCGTTTGTGTATGTAGTAACACACACGGAGTGCGAAACGTTTTCTTGCTTTACACTAAAACTAGAGGGCCGGGGCTAACTTCGACCGCGTCAAAGTTTGTATACCCTTGCAACTTTTTTGGCAACTTTTTCCTTACCTATAGCCATCAAAGTGGAAAAACGTTTAAGCTAAAAAGGCTAATGTTTTCGAAAGAACGGCCTACAATCTTAGCATAGGAAATAACGAAGATATTGATCAAAGTCACTGTTTTCCACTGATCGTTCCTATGGGATATATGATATAGTTACCCGATCTTTATCAAATTCGGCACAGTCATTAACAGATATATTAAACCAACAAATGTTTAATTTGAAAGCAATCGCGTCAAAAGTAACGAAGTTATTGACAAAAGTCACTGTTTTCGAAAGATCGTTCCTATGGGAGCTATATGATATAGTCACCCGACCAAAATTAATATACCCTTTTTGCAAGGGTATAAAAACTGTTGAGCTAAAATAATTAGTTTAAAATGTTTCTAAAAATACTTAAATGCATTATAATTATGTCATAGAGGCAAATTCCGCAACAAAATTTTCACCAAAGAAAAACTTAATTTTTCCATTTGTCAACAATCATTTTTGTAAGTGTAAAAGTGCAAGAGTCGAATTGTTTCCGAAGTGCTGTTGCCGAATCTACACGAGCATTTACAGTGTATTTGAACCCTTTCCCCTTTCCATTTCAGTTTCTTTGCATTGCAATTACTTTTGTAGAATTTTTAAGGTTGATTCATAATAAAAGGGGGATTCCCCAGAGTGTACATTTATGTAATTTTATTTTCAACATTTGTCGATAAATGTATATTTTGTGCTCATAAAAAATTCTTCTTATTGGTTCTTAATTTAATTTAAGTTAAAAAATGCATTCTTCTAATCATACAAATAAATTGTAGAATATTCTATGGGAAAAAAATTCTCAAAGCAAATATTGTTTGTAGACGAGTTTTAATTTTCAATGTATGTATGTATGTACATATACAAATTTAAATTGTAGTGTTATTTCGTATATAATTACTCAATTACTTAAGTAATATGTACATTGTACATACATATGTATGTATGTAAGTGCAAACTTAAAATTCAAGAAGAAGAGTGGGTAAATTTGTGTAGGTCTCTAATAAAATGGTTCCAAATTTGGAAGTTAAACTTTCTTTTAAGCCTTATTGAGAATATTTGGGACATTTTAAAGTATTTTTTTGTGTTTCCACCTATTTTCCACGGACTCTTCGTTTGACGATTTCTAACCTGTTGTTAAAAGTTATGTATTAAGCCAAATTTCACTTGCGATTAAATTAATATATATTTTTTGAAATCGGGTAGAAATTATCAGACTAAAAGCCAGATAATCCGAAAAATTTGTGGTAAAAATTTTTTAAAATTTTTCATTGGCTTTGCACATTGGAAAACTTACTTTTGAAATGATAAAGAAAGTGACTTTATTTGAATTCTGATTTAATGTAATCTTTCCAAAATATGTTCCAGTTTTATATACTTAAATTTTTAGGAATGATCTTCATAAAACGATTCCTGGCGGGAGAGAAAGGCCAAAAGCCGTTCCATTGAACATTCTTCCAAACGAAACGCACTAGTTAAATATTTAACAATGGCAATATTTATGTCCAACTCAGTTAAATCAATTTGTAGATAAACTTCATATGCATCCTTTTCTTTTTATGTGCTTGTGTCCGAAAAATCAGATTCATTGTCAGTTTTCGCTTGTAGCAATCTTAATTATTTGTTGCCATTACGTTTCAAATGTGAACAGCATGAAAAATCCAACGAATGGCCAAAAACGGTTGCAATGGTCAACAGCGGTTTTTTTTTGTCTGCGTGCTTTTTTCTGTTTACCTCTCACAGTTCTCCACATGGAATGTCAATTTGGTCTTGTCAAATGCATGGAAAAAAAGAGCAACAGGAACCATCTGCTGGCTGATGCTGACAGTTATGATATTGCAGAACACAAAAACAACAGGAGCAAACCGGAACAGAATATAAAGAAATCCGTTACGGTAATCAGAGTGGGTGAATGGTTCATGTTCACAGGATGACATGGAGGGCGAAAAAAAAAACAAAAAAAAAACAGGAGTCAAGCTGAAATTGCGTTTCATTGCAATTAATCAAATGGTGAAACAGATAGCTTAATTTGTTTACGTTTTACTGGTCCTTGCAATGGATCCTGTTGCACAGATAGGGGTAATGGAGTAATCATTGGGACTGCGTGGAAGGTGGTTGCAGGTTGCAGTTGGTGTCATTATCATCATGATTACCTTTACATTTTTAATGCGATTTCATTTGTTTGCACACATGTGGCAAACAAATGATGATGAACATTTTTGTCCTATAGAAATTCGCAGCACTTTGTAATAATTTGCGTGATTAAAAACAAATTAACTGTAAATTAATTAAAAAATCATTTTTGTTTACCACAGGGAAAGTTATACATTTATAACTTTGTAAACTTATTGAAAATGTAATGACCATAAATTAATTTTTTAATAAGAATTTCTCGCGTTTGGGGGTATTGAAAGATGAAAAAAAGATATTTAGAAGAAATAGTTTTTAAACGCAAATCGAGACTAACAAGTCGGATATTGTAAGTTAAGTGGCTTCACTCAAATAAATAAAAAATAAAAATAATTTGGAAGTTTTTGCCACAAACGCCATTTTATGGTACTAAATCATATAGGAGTATGTGGTATTAAATGTCACATTCATAATGACACAATATTTAAAAGATAAAACGATAACGTCGATGATAATCATTTTAATAAATAAACTATGGTGAAAAAGAGAGTTTAAGGCACAAACCATCTATAAATAATTGCATTTAAAAAAAAAAAAAGAAAAAGAAAAACATATGAATTGTTGTTTTATCTTTCTTATTTTTTAGCTTGAGCTATCTTTGCTAAATTTTCTCATTTGATCATAAACTCTTAATCGAGTACATATGTATATATGTATGATTGATCAATAGAGTGTATGATCTGCTACTTTCATTTGTTTTAAGTTCACCTTATTAGCAGCTAACCTTATTCTCTCATTTAAAACTGTCAACATTTAAATTATGCCTGCATATTTAAGTAAAATGGCTTTTGAATATAATTTGTCCTATCTTATTGTTTGTTTAATTTACCTCATTATTTGTGATGATACTAAAAGCAAAAACAAACGAACACTTACTACAGACTCCCTCTCATCACACATCCCCCTCACACATACACACCCCTTTGTCCAGTGCTCTTAACAGCGCTAATTTCATCAGTTTTGTTTAAAATTTTGCAATATTTACAAAACACAAACAAAAACATGTACTTGCAAAATATTTGGATATTTGAAATGCAAAATGCATTTGTGTAGGCTCTGTATCGAAATAAAATTATTGAATAAAACCCGGCCAAGTCAACCATTGCATTATACAGAGTTCGAACACACACACACACTCTCACACATGGCGTATGCGTAATATTTAGTGCTTTTAAAGAGCACATTTTGTTGATTTGCATAATGGCAAATAGCAAAATGTCGATTCTGTGTGTATATTTTTTGTGTTTGTGTATTTGTGTGCTCACGCATGTGGAAGAAGAACAGAGCCACAATTTGACCCCAAACAAAATTGCACAAAACTTAATAAAAACCAATGCGAATAGTTTTGCTTCGATGCGATGTAGATCCCAATTAAAATGCGTTGGCCGCAGTTTGAACATTTTCTGTGTGTGTGTGTGTGTGTGTGTTTGTGTGTGTTTGTGTGTAAACCAAAGGCCAAACAGGGCACAAAAATAATGCATAAAGGGTTCAGTAAATAAGCGCATAATGTGCTACGATATTTAAGCAACAAATAATTACACATTTTGGGCCGTGGCTTTAATAATTACCAATTAAAAACAACTGTATAAATGAAATTATGAATTCATGCCAACGGAATTTCAATTGAACTTACTAACTATGTGAAACTATTTTTTGTATATGTATCAAATGTAATTTGCAATTGATATTTTTTTCCTTGTTTTTTTAGTAGAAGAATTTTTGGGTTTTAGCAGTAGCTTAAGCATCAATGCATAAATAGGTCAGAGTTGGCTCAGTGACAGATATGTGTATATATACATAGGTAGATACATTTATCTTAATCAGTGTCTTAGTTAGCATTAAATTCAACAGGGAATCATACGTTTTCAAGAGTTTTTTTTTCGAGGCAAACATACGTTTGTGGTAAACAATCCTAAATCAGGAATCCCCCTTTATAACACCGCCACTGATCTGGGCGAGACTTAGCCCCTCGAAATATGCCATTCAACAGTCGACCTCTGTTCACTTTACCATATTCAACCATTGTCATCGTTGTTTTACTGTAGTTTTTGGCACACAAAACTTTTACACCTTGTAACGACTTTTTAAGTGCCAAAAATGTAGAGCAAAATGAATATGTAACTCATCCTTCTTGTTCCATTTAAACGCGAGTAACACACACACACACATACACATAGGTGAAATGCGTTGAAAATGAAAATAAATGTGAATATTTAAATGATTTATATGCGAGAACTCACTTTTAGCACAGCAAAACTGTGGAATGAAATATGCCAAAGTCAAAAAGGGAAAATTGTAGCGACTATCAGGTGGCGGGGGGCTGAGACTGGTCGGAATAGGTAGCTAATGCCGATTTGGCTGAATTTTGCATATGTCAGTAAATGGCTTTCAGTAGTCTAGACAAAATATGCAACTCTCTTTCTTTCTCTCGCTCTTTGTTTTGAATGTGAGCCTTCTGTTACATCCAAAATCCATCAAGATTAACATGGCGAATTGCCAGTTTTGCCCAAAAATATTCTCCAACACGAAATTGCAATACAAAATGGGTAAAAATTGCAAAAAATTTTTGATGTTTGTGCACTCACTGATGAAGATTTCTCAGGACAATTGTCGATATGCAAATACCAAAACTTTAATTCCATCAAAAAGTTTTTAAGTTTCAATTCTAGTTGGAATTAATTTGGGCATAATCGCAACGAAAAGTGTCTTGTGTGTTCGTACATCGTACTTTCACATTTTGTGTAAATTGCCAACTAACATGATACTACATATTAGTATTAAATTTAATTACTGTTTTACGGAATTCCTCCGCAAATAGTTCAGTTAAGTTTCGCCTAGAAAAATATTTTATAACTAAAATGATTGGAATCTCTTGTTATTTCAACAAACAAATTGTGAGAGGAAGAAAATACCTCAATTTTAATTATAATAAAAACAATTTAATATTTTATATGTGACTTTAGTGCTTAAATAATATTTAGAAAATGAAAAAAAAAATTGCTATAAAAAAAAGAATATACATAATCAAATTTAATGTATGCATAACAGGCGAGGACCAAAATCAAAACTGTAACCATAACTCATACCTTTTGCAAACGTTTCATTTTTTGAAAAAGAAGTCGAAAAAATATTTTGATTTACTTTCACTCCTTGTTAAAAAATTGAACTTTTACGAAGCTTTCTCATTTTTTCGCTTTATTTAGTTGTAATTCCAAATTAGTTTTAGCGTTCTTAAACTAGTTTTCGCGTGCAATTCTGGAATCTTATGCGAAATAGCAAACAAAATTCTTTAGATAGCTAGAGATGGCTAATAGATAGCCTTGAAATGGCTAATACTCAAGTCCTTAATCGGATAATCGACTAGAAAGTATATATTTTCATAACTTGACTTAATTTTTCCTTATGAGAAGATGAAGAAGATTAATAATATAAATTATTACTGTCAATCAATCTTATTAATGGCAATAAAATAAAAGAAAACATCTTATTAAATGTTCGACAAATTATGATTTTCTTTGCCATATTTTGCCGGGGACAGATTTAGTTTACAATCTAAGTATTATTTTAAACACTTAATTCAATATTTTAGAAATCCTTGAAATTAAATATCAATCCAATGGGAAACTTTATGTAAAATCACTGAACCTTAGTGGATTTAGTGGAACAAACAAACCAACCAAAGACCGCAATCAATTTGAAATTTATCTACATTGCCTTATTTACTTTGAGGTTAATAAATGAGTTATTAGGTATTTATTACACCTATGGGCCAAGTTTGCCAAATCGACAGCTTAATGATTTGTTGGTGACTTGCCGTTTAATTATGCTTTTACTCCTTCAATGCATATATTGTATATGTATATATCTAAATGGTTATATTTAAACAAACAGTAAATATGAAATTTGCATAAGACTTATTTACATTTTGTATGCCATTAAGGGATTAGATTTTATTCATTAGTGTTTTGGAAAATATCTACAAATTGAGAAACAATTTGTATAGAATCAGCTTAAGCAAAGTATATTGCTCAAGCAACTAAAAATTAATCAACTATATGAATAAAGGTAATCCTCACACGTGTCTTTCAAGGTGCTTATAACAATAAAGTTTATGAATTTAAAATATTGGGAAATTATCTTATATTAGCACTCGATTAATTAAAATTAAAGCCGATTATGTATGTAAGGTGCACGAACTAGAACAATAGAAACATGACATAAGTTTTCATTTTATATAAAGCTAAATTAATTATTCAGATTTGAAGTAACTTCAAGAACCAGCTTATTCTTGAGCTGTAAAATCATTAGATATTTTTTTGCAATTATATTGTATTGAATTTAAAATATCAAATAATACAATTAATACTGAATTAACAGTAGCTTTAAATTATATAAAAATATTTTTAATTTAATTGCAAGTCGTTATTTCTACACCTTGTTCTCTTTAATATTTGGATATGGTTAAATAAATTGTGAAAAACAAAAACAAAGAAAATGTTATTAACCTGAAAATTATCTAATGTTTTCCTTATTTAGTGGTATTTATTTCTAACCATTTCCAGTTGTTAATTGCACACTCCATTCCACATTTAACTTAAATTACATTTTATTCGCCTGCAAAGTTTGTGTACAAAAAAGAACGAATTTACATAATAAAATTATGTTAATATTTTTTATAACTAGGACGAAATGGTTGTTGCGTGCTCATTGCGTCTGCTAATATTTTCAAATATTTATTGGGAGCCAAAAGCTGGGCGGATTTGGGGATTTGAAATAATGAAAAAGTACCCACGATTTACCTAAGCTATGGGCAGTCAAAAAACCACAAAAACAACTTTTACAATACACAAAATTGTTTATTGACTGCAAAACATTTAAAAAGATTTTCTATATAAGATCTATCTATATAAGATTATATAAGAGAAAATCACCTTCCAATGTTTAAATCAGTGCAAAAAAAATATTTACAGATTTGCCGAAATAATATTTTTTTGTAACTTTTGTCAAATTATTAAAATGTTAATTTTTATTTAAGGGCAGATTGTAAATATTTAAAAAGAATTTTGACCAATTTCTAATTTTTCAATTACTGCAAAAATTAGCTAAATTAGAGCATCATGAAATTAAGGTTTATTCGAATTGTTTGCTTTTCATTGCCATTTATTTGTCTCACTTAAAAAAAAACCTTACACTCAATTTCATAACTGAAGCAACATTTATAAAAAATCTCGTAATTAATTTCTCTTCGACTCAAACATTTGCATTTAGTATTGAGAAGTCTAGGCAGGCGAATTTTAATATCTTTATATTAAAAACTAAGAAAACTTTGGAATATAACCATGAAATATATTTTTTAAAGTATTTTTGATTTATGAAGTGAGCAAGATAAATCATAAATCATTCAAATGGAAATTCAAATTCAATGTGGTAATTTGTAGCTCTATTTTGTATCCTTGTTTTGTTAAAGCAATTTCTTAAACCCATGACTATCAACAAATATCCCCATTAGTCTATTAAATATTTTAAAGCCCTCAAAAGATAGAATGTCCTTGATAAGTGATTTTGCCAATTTAAACCGAGATTTTTATTCACAATGAATGCAGAAATAAATGCAATGTTAAATGCAGCATTCACTTTGACAATTGCCATTTTGGCTTTTGGTTTTTGGCATTGAAAATGTTGAGTCTATTTAGACAGACACTGTCAGCGAATTTCACATATTATTTTCTTGGTATCATGTTAATGTCAATTTTCAAGCAATAAATATAGAAATACGTATCCTGGCCATCAACATCAATTTGCCATTTCATCAATTAAGATACTGACAGACATTATTTATTTATTTATTTTAAAAGAACAACAAAAATGTCAATATGAAGAGACAAAAACTAACCAAAATGAATGAAACCAGGCAGAGCAAGAGCAGAAAATATATACATATTGTTCGGTATATATTCAATCTGTGGCCGTTGCCAGAAATTACTTTTGCTGGAAATTATCATCAACATCGACATGCTAGACTCGAACTCACTCCCACACACAATACAAACACACACACACACACATAACCACTATGTATGTAAATATATCTTAAATATATGGAAAATTCAATTTGATGCACATCAGCATCATGCTGCATCTATAGTGCTGGTGCTGCTGATGTCACTTGCCCGACTCATTAAATATTAATTGTAAATTTTAATTAAAATAAACCGAAACGATTACGGTATACGGTAGTGGGTAGAGTAGGGCATTCAATGGATAGTCAAAGTGGTTGAATGAGTGGGTGGATGAATGGTTGCCTGCCTGAATGGCCAAGTAAACTAACTGTCTGCCCCTGATGGGCAGGTAATAATGTTTACCAATTCTTCCATTTTATCCACTGCTCGTCTTACCTCTCCCCTGTTTAAGCAATCAATGGACTACCCATTGCTATGTATATAGCATGTATATGTATATATTTTATCAGTGAAAAACCATTAATTGCCAACCAAAAGACGCACAATGGCCAGTAAAATAATCAGAAATAATGGAAGATATCGGTATGCACGTCTGATTGACTGACAGTTTTAACAATGAAAAAGGATTCCCAAGCAATCCCAATTCCAAGTTGACTTAAGCACTCTTTGTTTTTTTTATTAATAATATAATTTTTCTTTTTGCCTGTTTCGTAAGTTGGTTCAAAATTAACAATACGTTTGTGCTTTCGGTTGTTAAATTATTACAGAAAATATTTACCTTATTTGCTGTACATGTGAAAGCACCAGGAATTTTGTTTTTTTTTTTTTGTTAAATTAAAAACACACTCTTACAAATAAATTTCAAATATGTTTTATTAAAAAAAATGCTTAATTTATTCTTTAATTTTATACTTTGCTTATTGCTTACTTATGCGTGAAAGCGAAATTTTTGAATAAAATTTATCAATCGATATTTCGCTGCTTAATTACAAAGACAATTTATATTAAAAAAATAATACAAATGGTTACTTTAATACATTACCCTTAGGAAAAGGTTTTATCATTCGTCCTATTATAAAAATTGGCTTTGAGTCAAAGCCTTTGACTAATCAAAATTCACAGAAAAAAATTGATATAGTTTTTAAAGAAAGTTAATAAAGATTTTATATAACATCAATTTGAGGTGAATGTGTTACAACATACATACGCCTTAAGTTGACGTTAGAGCGATATGATATCGAGTCAAATGTAGGGAATCAATCAAATAATGGTCTTAGTAACCAAAATAAATCAGTGGCAATCAATAGTTTTCAATTTCTGATTGAATTGATAAGATATATTTCTATAAATGAAGAAATGACGATCTAGCTATGATCTTTAAAACGAATATCCGGTATATCTAGTCAATATACTTTGCTCTTTAACAGAAAGTAGATAGAAAGTGGGCAGAAAAGTGGGTAGAAAAGCGTTCTTTGTTTGATAATAGTCTCTTTAATTTCCTCTGAAGTCAATTTAATTTATATTTGATGGTAATTCGTGTTTTATTTCTACAGAAATATTATAAAATGATTTATCTAATTAATATATGTACAAAATTTTATTCCACTAAGGTGTTCTTAAAATTAGGTTTATATTTACTGAATTAAGTTCATGAATATAAACTGATGGAAATAGCTAAGATTTTTTTTGTAAAATGTATCTATTTATATGTTAACATTGATAAGAATTTGCATACAAAAGCTTGTATTAAAATTCTTCAATACGAATATTATGCAGAATAATTGATGCTCCTGAAAGTATGCCACACTTTGAGTGTCAGACATTTTCATTGCCTTAAAAGCGTATACTCGAAGAGCTGATGGGATTAAAATATCTTGGCCATCGGACTCTGGAAGCTTGTCATTTTGGTCTAGTGAAAGAGCATCAGAAAAAGGAGAAAAAGGTCAGAGTCGCGATGGGAGTCAAAGCCGTGAAGTTGCCTGCACAGGAAATTGCCAATAAATTGTGTTTTAATAATCTACGGTTACACATGCAGTCAACAGCGAGTGGGTGTGTGTGTGTGTGTGTGTCTGTTTGTGTTTGTTTGTCTTGTGGGCGTGGCACCTACAAACACATATATACACCCACACATATTTGGCCAATGAATTGGTTGAGAAGCAGCGCACAGATTTTATTTATTTTACGCCATAATTTCCTTGATTTTTTTTCGTTGTCACGTTTGCGGCCGGAATCGCATTGAACCGTAACATTTTTTTGGCTTTACAAAAAGCATATATATATATATTTATATATAAAGCACAATAAGTTATTACGCCCGATTGCGTTAATGATCATTTATAGCTGAGCGAATCTTTGAGCTTATGTAAATGGCTCTGGGTGGATGCACAATGCTTAAGAGACGCTCGAATTGGGAAAACTGAGAACTGGTAGCCGGGTGACTGGTGACTGAAAACGGCAAGCAAAATATCCATTCATGTGTCCTGTGGCGTATACGTAATATAAGTCACTGACATTGACTCTGACGACAAGGTTGGGGCTTCTTTTTCACAGATTTATGCTTAAGTGATGTAAATGTTTTGCCATTTGACAGTTTATTGACTTTTATGAGCTAGTTTATTATGGCCCCGTTTTTATTGCCAAACGTTCTTTTTTACCCCCTTTTGGACACAGACAGACTCCCAATGTTTGTAATTGGCCCTCGTGGCTGGCATAAGAAATGAGCCTTAACGCAGCGCGTTTCTCATGTTTCAGATTTTATGAGGCGAGAGAAGTGAAAGATTTGTTGTACTGATTAAAATTAACATCGTTTTACTTTCAAATGACATTTGAAGTAAATATTTATACTTTCGAAATAGATTATATAGTTGCCATTATACTTAGTAGATAAGACTAGTAATTTAGTTAAGTGTTGTCATAGGCTCCCATTAAAAATTTAACATTTACCAGGGTACTTATAATAATGTTTGGCTCGTTTTTAAGTTGTTTAGTTTACAGTGTTAAATATTATTGTTATTTTATGTTGTTCACCTAGATTGTACAAATATTGGTAAATAACACAGGACTATATTTTTCAGGCTATGAAAAAGTGTTTTAAAGTGAATATGTGTAGGTGCTGATCACGACCCTGTACAAGGTTTATGTCCATCAGTCAGATTTTCCAAAAAAAAAATTAGTTGCAATTATTGAAATGACATATTCATTGTATAATATAAACATATTATTATACTAATAACATTATAATAAATGTATAATTTAAAAGCAACTTACAAAATATAAAAGAGGTAGCAAAGAGCTATAGTGTATAATATCTTACATTTTGGATACGGTTCCAAAATGAGTAAGCTTTGAACCCAAAAGTATGCTATAGGGAGTCGAAGAATTTATTGTTCTTTTAAGTTTAAAGAATCATTGGAATCTCTTGCATCTAACAAATTGTTTATTAATACTAAAAAACTGTTAATAATGTACAACAAAAATTGTTGAACTTTCTATAGTATACTTTTGGGTGCCGATTTCCAACCCCAGAACTTCTGATTTTACAAAATGGGCAAAAACCGCTCATATTCAGAATCGGCGTACGAGAATTAGTCAGGGGAATCTCGCAAAAATAGTATCAAAAATCCTGTTGGCCTGTGTAACCAAATCTTTGTCGGTTAATGTCTATGTATAAATCTTACCATTAAATTCCTAACATCTGCTTCTGAAAACACTAAGAAAGGAGTTGCTATATGTGAAAATATGTTTAAACTGAATATACATAGGTACTTTCGCATATTGAAATTGCTTCCAAACCGACAAACGAATGCTCTTTCTAGAGTGCTACCAACTTTGAAGAGACTTTACAGACTTCAAGTCATTGAATTAGCATGTAGAAAATTTAATAATAACATTGTTAAATATTTTAAGCTATTTACCTTAAATAAAAATGTGATAATATTAAAAATGTAAATTCTTTTTCTACAAAATATATTCAAAATATATCTATACTAAGCGATACTTAATAAGTTTTTTTTCATGTAAAATTTAAATTGGCATAAGAGGCTACTAACTCAAATGCCTACTTAAATGACTTTTAACTTTACTTTTTATTGTTTAAAGTTGGTTAAATGACTTTTTCATTTTGTTAATATATATATGTGTACGGAAAACGTATTGACTCTGTAAAGTTGAGTAAATATTTCAATGTTTGTAATCCTTTAAAATAATTTCCTAACCATTTATTATTAATGATGGGCTTACAAAGCTTCATAGGAATATTTGCATATATATCGTATAACTTACCTTTTCCAATTCCAAAATTCCAAATTAAATTGATACGCTTTTATTTGTCTTGTACACATTCATTTGACTTTATTTTCATATTACCCATACGCACGGCTTATCAGCTAAACACATTTTTCATTACATTTTCATTTCAAAATTACCATTTCAATTAAGCTAAGTTAAATCCATTTCTATTATTGATTTGCCCTTGCTTTCACTTTTTTTTCGTGTTTTTTTTTTTTTATTTTATTCAATATTTTACTTTCGCATATGCATTTCATTTACTTAAATGTTTTCTCTCTTTTTCGTAAATATTAGTTTGGACTTTTGTAAAATTCATCAAAGTGAGTTTGTTTTTTTTTTTTTTTTGTGTTGGGGTTCATGTTCATTGCTTTATGCTATGTGGAAAATTCTGAATTGCTATATGGCTTAGTTTTTGCTTGAACAACATTTATGTATGATAGAATTAGGCTTTTCTTTTTTTATATATATTAACTATAAGGTAGAGTTTGACAATGCATATGTATATGTTATGATTTCTCTATAAACATTTCGGTTTTTGTTTTTTGTTTTTCATATTTTTCTGCTTTATAAAACGTACAAAATCGATGAATGAAATAAAGAAGGAGGCAGCAAAATTCTTGGCATCTAAAATGTTGGCAATAGGCAGAAAATATCAAAGCATTTCTCTTCTTGTCTATCCATCCTCTTCTTTGGGGTAAGTTATAAGTGAATTGCACACAAAAACTCTTATCACAGAAGATACATAATATAATATAATGTAAAAGAAAATGAATAATATTGATAACATAAACTACACAAAGACCAACAGCAACAGGAACTAAGATCTACTTGGGTATGTGGGTATGACCAAGATTTAGATAACGACCAAGACAAAGATGAATCAATCTATATATATATCAATCACAAAATCTAATGCCAAATCAATATAAACCCAATAAATGGCAATACCAAGTGACACCAGCATGTGTATAGCCAACTGGAAGCCGCTGCTGTGGCAAAAATTTTCACATTACTCCAATCACTCAGACCGGCCAAATTGCGGGAGGCGGCTCGCATCAAATAGGTCGTATTGCCCTTCAGATGGGAAATGATAAAACGTTGACCTACATACAAAAGAAAGAGTGTAATGTGTTGCAGCTTAGAAGATTTCTAGACATGTTAAGGCAACTTACCGCGATGAAATGAAAAGTCTCTTTGCTTGGCATAACTCCAATTGCCGGCACTATACTTGAATTCATTCTCGCTCATATATGCCACACGATAACCAAAGATTTGCATCTCATCCGACACGTTTATCATACGCGGTGTACGCAATTCCAACTCGAAGGAATCGGCATGATAGCGTTTAATTTGAAAACGTGTTGGTCCAAGGGGCTTGGCCCCCGGACGCAATTTGATGACACGGTCTATGCTGCCCAAAGGATTCGCCACCTTGCATTTGTAGTCGCCAAACTGAGTGTTATTGCGTATATTCAGTTGAAGTGTGGCGCCATAATCGGCAACAAAGATGCGATGATTGAAGCCGACAATACCCTTGCCATTATGTGCCCAGGTGAAAGATGGCGGTGGCTCGCCCATGGCATCGCAACTAAGATTGACAGACCCACCCACATAGGCATACTGCACGGGTAGTGTTTCGTTGTAGAACCAATGGGGCTTGTCTGAAAATGAGACAGAAAGAGAGAGAGAGAGGGAGTGAGAGAGAGAAAGAGAGAGTGGGAGTGAGACATTGAGGAAAAGATTGGTAAAAGAGTTGAGTTGTGTGAGTTCTAAGCCCGCATGGTTTTAGACCAGTTTCACTTGGTTTCTGTTTGTTCACACCAGCACATCCACATCCACATCCATACACACACACTTTCACGAAGGAGGCTTAGATAGTGGGAGGAAGGGAAATGAGATTGGGTACCCTTTGTCTTTGTCCCTTGGTTAAATTCCCCACTGACACCGCACACGGCACATCAGTTACAGTTTTTGTTCGCTTGCATCTATTTAACCTTTACAACATTCCATTGCACAGTGGTTTCAATATGATACTTTTTTATTTTTAATTTTCTCATTTTACTTCCATATTTTAATAGTTGCAGAGAGGCCTAACATACCTCCTTCAGCACTTTCAATTTCACCAATCACTACAATAATGTACTTTGAGCAGTTATAAATTTAGCGATTAGACATTTGATAAGCCTTTAATAAGGGTTATCAAAAAAGTACATTTTCAAATTTTATTTCAATTAGTTATTAATTTAAATTTATATGAATTTATTAGATTAATCCCATATTATCTTGACTATATCCTGCGCTGTAGGAGTACGGAAGACCTTAGATGACCTTAGATAAATTGTTATGGGCAACTTGCGCTCATTTTTTTTGTAGTGAATTGGAATCTTTAAAATGATATTATCTAATAACTTTTGAGTTATTTGTGAACAACCCACAAGGTTCACCTCCTGCAACTTCGGACATCCAAGTACCAGACGCAAAACGTTAGAATCGTTAACTTCATCGCAGAATGCGAGGGTGATGTGCTCCAGTTTTCTTAAGTTGGTAAACGCGTTGAAGACTTCTTCATCAATGTTAAGCGCACACCAAATCGCTAGAGTCTTCAATCCACTTAACTTTGCGATTGGCATGAGTGTTTGCTTAGTTAAGTATACACTAATTTTTAAATCTTCCAATTGCTCGGATTTAAAAAGTACCAGTTGATCAAAGAGTTTGTCAAGGTTAAATTGTTCTGGTATGCGGTGAATGTAAATACTCTTTAGTTTGGGTAGTTGGGCTATGTCTTCATATTGCCCATCAATGGAAACTCCCAATGTTTCTAGTAAAGGGCAGTAGCCTTTTTTAACCATATTATTAAAAACCTCTGCAAGATTGGAATCGATAAAGGTAATGTCGAGTTCCCTTAGATTGGTTAAAGACTTGCACATCTGAATTAAATGCCCTGACTGAATACTATGACAACCCATCAGGTTCAGGCTTTCAATCGAGGCAGGAAGCTTTTCTAGATGAAGACCACTGAGAGAATAATTCCAGGATAGGTTAAGTTTTTTTAGAAGCTTAAAGTTCTTCAAAGTTAACAGCGTTTTATCAGCCAGGTTACAATTACTTAGCTTTAGATTCTCCAACTTATCGGTACTGGAAAATGTTTCAAACATCTCTGCAGTTAATTGGAAATGCGAAAGTTGCAAAGACTTCAAGTTGATGCAATTCCTTCCAAAATATTTCAACAAACACTCTGTAAAGTTTGAGTGAGTTAAATTTAAATCCGTTATGTGTGGTCCGGAACCTCGAATAAACTCACGACATTCCCAAGGTGTCAGATCCATAAATTTTAGCGAATCGACCGACTTATGTATGGATCGTGCAGTTAACTGATATACAGACTGAAAGCGCTTGCAAACACTTTGGAAGTGGACTTGATCCGCCAATCGAAGATATTTTAGAATCATTGATAGGCAATCATCAGGAATCTTTAAAATGTACGCCTCCCCTGACTGATCGCCGGCAGTTGGGGGCTGTGACGCCTCAAACAAATCCGGTTGATGATAACTATCGGCCACAATGACATCGATTTTATGGCCATTCACATGATGATTTTTGATTTCCAAAGCTTTGGTCGCATCGGTTGCATATGCAAATAAAACGAATCCAGCATTGTTGAAGAGCTGAACACTGATGACACTCCCGAATCTTTTGAAATGTTCAACTAACGTGTCCTCCTTCAGATCTTCCGGAATGTTGGTGAGAAATAGCTTTCGTACTGGAATATGGTCTTCGGTGAACCACAACCCATTCTTGACATAATGGTTTCGCACTATAATGGGAAACCCCATGAAATCATTGTACAATTTTAAATAATCAACTTACGATGACAGTTGTCCAACTTAAACATTATGTATTTTTTTTTTATGGTTTTTATTGACGGGCGATTAAATTTAAGGTTTTCTGCAGCAGCACAAATGTTCAGAGCAATTGAAGCTCTTATTTATTTCGATTTCGATAAATCAATTCGATTGAACTATAAATGACACATATGTACATGATTTACCTCTAGTTAATAGCACAATGAGAATAATCGATTAAAAATCGATAGACTTTATCGATTCGCCTTTAGCGAATTCCCATAACTACATTGAGATGGTAAATAAAATCGTGTAGTATGTTCGGTGATCAAACATTACATCAATACCCAAAATCAATTAAAATTCAAGTAAAGCCAAAAACGTGTTTCACTAGGTTGGCCGTTGCTTATGCACTTTTAATTGCGAATCAGCATAAATACATACATACATAGGTATGTATATTCCTTACATAGTCTAATTGTAAGCCTGCCTTTAGCTCAATTGTAAGCATTTGTCATTCCAACTGGTTGAAAAATGAAATAAATGATGTGGCATTGAGATTCAATTATCAACAGCACAGATTCTTTTTAGTGGCTTCCAACTTTTTTCTTTATAAATACCATTTACTTAGTCTAGAATTTTATGAGTATCAATCAAAAATATATCTTGTACCCAAAATCGTAACTTGGACAATAAAAATTTAATCAAAATTTTATAACCATTAATAAAAAATAAACCCAGCATTGTAACTTGATTATTTTGGTTTGCTGGCTGGCAAATATGCATATTAGCCAAAGAAAGATGTCGGTTTTGAAATCTTTAACCAATAAGATTTTATTGCAGAAAGTAAAAAAGTGCACGTTCTATTTTTAATGTTAATTTGAACCACTGTCACACGGTCAGTTCCCTAGACTCTTTACTATCTTCCATTGAAGCGTAAACTAATAGTACATTTTAGCATTTCGTCGTTGTCGTCGTCGCCGCTGTGGCTCATTGGAGTTTATTGCTGAGGAAATGCAAACATATATATATATTACAGCATTTCATCTGGACTACTGCGCTGCTGATCCATCTCCACTTCCAACTCTTAACTGCTGCTGCTGGGCAACAAATTAGTTTGGGTTTCCATGCGATGCTGTTTACTTTTGGGTCCCAGCTGCCCAGTTTGGTTTATGTTGGTCTTTGGGAAACTCAAACCATAGCAGGCAGTCATTAGTAAAATTTTGACGGCAACTCAATTGCATGAACTAAAGGAGTATACATTTTAACTCCACTCCTAGCCCCATCCCTAGGAAGAAGGAGAGAGAAATCCACTATGTCTTTGGATCTTATTTGCATGGAGGCACTGAAACTGAATGTATTTGATTAAACGATACGTTAGTCCTTTTGATATGGTAACATTTCATTCATTAGTCAAAGGAGACCAAAAGGTAAGAAATTATACCAAAGATTTATCAAGATCTATAGCTTTTAAACCTATTTGGATTTATCTTCACTCGAATTCCAAAGTCAATTAAAATTTGCATTTGCAACAATAATTTGCATATTTTTTTGTATTTCCTAACATTTCTGCCACTTGACCATGACAATTGGTATCATATCAAGGGAATCTGGTGGGAATCCCCCAAAGATTTAAGGCAACAGCAACAGCAAATTCCCTTGCAGCTCAAGCAGCACCAAATCTCATTAAAGCCAACGAAGCATGGTCCAGAGTAAAAGAGAAAGGAATGGCTTAAATAACTTTAAGCTGCTATCAGCAAAAGATTTTGTTGCAAAGTCTTGGCAATTTCCAGAACGAAATCCGAGTAGTGGGGGCATCGAAAATGCAATTGCCAACAAGTGCAGTAAAGAATAAATTCTAGATTAAATATTATCACAAAAAAAAAAAAATAAAAATAAAAATAAAATGTTGCACGTATCAAAAAAATGGGGTAAAAAAATGCGGGTGACCAGATTCCAAAAGGAAAGGAAGTGGGAGAAAAGGGTTACCCCAAAGGCAAAGGAGAATTGCTTCTATGTTGAAAGTCCAGGCAAGTGACATTTGCCCTCATGGGTGTCTGGATATGGGAGTGTGTGTGTGTGTGTGTAACACCACATTGCACCCGCATTGCACTTACGTTGTGTCCTTAGTAATATCGTTATTTGATCGGAATCCGAAAAAGTTGGTGTTATACGCATCGCACGACATGTATACTCGCCGGCATCCGTTTGAGTAACATTCCTGATATACAGTCCATTCGACAGTTGATTGTATTTCGATGACGATGAGTTAACAGATGCTAAAACGGCAAGTCACAAGAATAGTCACATAGTTAACAAGTTTGCCCCTGACATGTACATACAAATGTATGTATGTTCTCTCTTTCCTTTTGTCTACTCACTGTTTATATATTCGCCATTGTGCAGCCATGAGACTTCCGGTGCCGGCATTCCCTGGACAAAGCAATTGACCATAGCATCGAATCCTTCGCGTACCGATTGCACCATCTCCGTTTTGCCAAATGAGATTTTCTCTGTGTGTTTGCCAATTGGCAGTTGTAGTTGTAGTGGATACAAGAAGGAAATTGTATAAATTGCTTTAGGGTACCAATGGCAGCAACTTTTGTAAATAGTTAGTCACGATATAGTTAGATAACTGCAATCTGTTTACATGGTCTCATTGATGGAGCGCCAACAGTTTGCCAAGTTCACAAAATATACGCTGCAAACTTAGCAAGTCCCCAATCAATATGGTAATGAGAGCTAAAACTATGATGAGGCTTTGACCCTAGGGATATTTCATTACATTACGCATGTTAAATCATTCCTTTTTCGATTTTGATAGAACACTGTTTGATTTGAATTGTTGCCCCAGTACAATTACTGCAAGCTATGTCCAAATTTTTTTTTTTCACTTAACAGTAAATGGAAAAGGTGGAAAATATATAGAAGTAGGATATGCAACAACACTGAAATCTATCTGAAAGCTAAAATGCTGTTTAAACAGTTTAGAAATTAATTTTCTAAAAAATCATGCATAAAAAGAAACTACATATATAAAAAAATATCTAATTAAAGACTATCCATGAAGCATTCTTTTTTATAATTTAAATTATTAGGCTCTATCAAAGAGGGGGCCTCTTACAAAATTTAAATTTTTAGGATCAACAATAAAAACTTAAAATACGTTAAATACTCGCATGAGAAAACTAAATTAAAATGCCTGTATTGTATTTTTATTTGTTATCAGACCTTAAAAAAAATTATAAAATATAAATATAAAAAGTCACAAATTTAAAACTGGATAAGAAATTATTGAATAAAACTGATATAACATAAAAAAAAAGAATAATAACAATACAGCCAAGCAAAGAGTCTTAATAAAGATGAATACTAATTCTCTATTAAGTTCAAGGAATTAGTAAGAGTTTTGCATTAAATCCAAAAATAAAATGTCTTAAAACTAAAAAATATTTCCTAAAATGTACATTAAACCCATCATTAAAAATTAAGGTGGACCTATCCATTTGGAACACTCTGTAGCTACGTTCTTTGTGTTTGTAGAGGTATAAAGGACTTTCTTTGTTCCTTTGAAAAACTGTTTTACTGGCTTTGTAGGACGAGCTTATCTTATTCATGAGTCGGCCTTTGCCATAAGAAAAAGTGGTCTATGCAATTGGCTTCATGTACAAACAGTGCAACTATTTGAAGTTCTTCCTTTTTTTTTTTTTTTGTTGCCGTTCATACTTATTACTTTTATGGAGAAGTCAACTTACGATTTACAAGCAGCTCAAAGGATTTCTTAGCATCGCGCTCCGCATTCGCGTTCACTTCGCAGGTCCAGTTGCCCTTGTCGTCCAATGAAATATGCTCAAAGACGAGGGCAAGCAAACCTTAAAAAAAGTGGAAATGGAATATTCCAAGTGGCATTATGACGCAATGTGACTGGATACTTTTGCATAGCCTCCTGCGGCTACATCAACTGGCATTATCCATAAATATCTCTCTTGCTGCTTCTCTGTGTCTCTTGGCCCTTTCACTTACCCGTCTTCTTTTCAATGTGCACTCGCCCCTTGGTGTTCTCTCGGGGCTGGCCGTTGGGATCACGCCACTTGGTGTCGATATCCTTTTGTACTGTTTTGCAGAAAATGATGAAGGAGTCATTTACAAAATGCGTTATTGATGGCGTTGATGGTGTCAGGGTAAGGGGAGGCGATGCCAGCGGTAATGGCGTAAAAGAGTTGCCGCTCTCAAGTTGACCAAGACCAAGGATTGCTGCAGTTGCAGCTGCTGTAAGAAAAAACAGAAAGAATGCGAATTAAATTTATCACTCTTCAATGGAATGGCCAAAAGGAGTGTTAAGTGCCATGGCTAGTCGATAAAATGCTATAAATAACCACATCCACAGTTGAAAACAGAAAGTAATGGAGCAATATAGGTTACTTTAAAATAATAAGCATTAACGTTTGTTAAGCAGATAATGTTCGCTTTTATTGGAATTTATTTTCCTTAAATTTAAAGCGAGTTTAATTTGGACAATAAAAAATATAGAATTTCTTTCCTTACGGAATTTTTCTTAATCGTCAGTAGCAGATCTGTTCTTATTGTTTTACCGACTAGCAATAATTTAAAAATCAGATAAATATTTAAATGTTTTTATATAACTTTTATTAACAAACAAAAAAAATAAATCAAAAACTGTGGTAAATAAATTATTACATATATTAAATAAAATAATTTTAGGTTTACTTATTCTAGCATTTAAAACAAGAGACTTTGTTTTTAATGAGTCGAATAGATCCGTTTACTAATAAGTCTTTAGGAAGATAAGTAATTTATGTAGTAATTCAAATTATTGATTTGATTTTTGAAATGTTACAAGAAGTCTGAATAACTTGATTATTTCTCACCTTGGACCAAATATCCAGCCTACACTCTATGTATGTATATATATTTTTGATCGGCATAAGAAGCCAAGTCGATATCAACTAAAGCATCGATCAAAAAACCTAATGTACTGTTTAGGTTTGGTGTATTTTTGAAAAAATAATCTTATGAAAAACAAAAATGTTTCAAGACCAAAAATTTAATTCTAGCTATACAGAGACAACCTGCTCACTGTTGCCTATGAAATAATCTTCTTTTTGAAGACTGACCTCGAGGCGGCTAAAATGCAAAGTTTGACTTTAACTTTATGTTAATTAATATATTTTAGATTTGGCTCCTATTGTAATTTGCTATTTTAATCTTGCCTTCTAATGATGTTTATTTGTTTGACAAAATTTCGGGGAAAACCTAATGGCCACATTGAATGCTCCAAAAACTAATAAACTTTTATGAAAAAGACGCACTCTTTTTTGTTATATTTTTTGTTTTAAATTTAATTAAATTCAACGTGAAAGACAGCGAATGAAATGAATTTTTTTCCAAATTTTTCTTACTACTTTTATCTCACTTACTCTTTCTCTCTCCCTCTCTCTCACTTTCTGGGTTGTTCGTGTTTTTGTTTGCTTTATGCATTTTTAATAGAGATGCCTTTGCTGTAACTTGCATTTATGTTTAATGAACAACAACAAAGAGGAACTGGCTAAGGGTGAGTTAGCCATGGCAACTTGCATTCTATTAAAATTATTTTCTTAGCATACATTTCGGTGCACCTTTGACAAAGCAAATATTTAAAAAATCAAATTAAACAGGCTTCAAGTTGGGGAAGATTTAAATTTTTCACATTCTTCCATTTGATTAAAGCCCAAAAAAAATTTAAGAGACCTCTAGGTTTATCGTTTTCATTTTGTGACCCCCACGGGGCATGCATTTCCCTCAATTCCCAACACGCGACGCTTTTTCCGCTAAAAAGGCACACCCTTTCAGAAAAACCCCTCAAAAACTTCCACCCCCAGCCCCTACCCCATTCCGAGCGCGACTCGATTGGCGCCTGGCTAAAATTTCAGTCAAACAATTTGAGAGCTTTTGTGCGGACAAAATTGAAAATAAATACCCGAAACTATTTGGAAAGGGATAAGAAAAGTTTTTTAATGTTTTTTTCTTTCCTTTTGTACCTCTACCACCAGCTGACCAAAATAATTATTGGTAATTGAATATGGGCAAAATATCTAAGTGTGTTTCAAAGAGGATTTTATCTATAAACGAGAAACGAATTTATGTGTAATTTAATCTTTTTCATAGAAAATAAAAACATGTTGCAAATATCGTGTGTGTGTGTGTGTTTTTGTAAGCTTTTTCTTTGTTTTGTTTCAGTTTTGGTTTGACCTCATTTTCAAAATGAATAGTAATTGAAAAAAAAATAATTTTTAAAGCATTTTTCAATTCCTTTTTTGTTATTATAATGTATTTTTATGCAAAGACAAATGTAGGTAAATATTCCCATATCGAAATAATAAATTGTGATAGATTTTTTTGTTTAATGAATTTGCAGAACTGTTTATTGAATCATATGAGATTTCATGTGTATTCAGTTTGAATGAGGCTTAAATCTTTTCAGTTGGAATTATACTCTCTTAATTGTTAAAATGTTAATGTTTAAAAATATTAAAATATTTTATATTTTTTTCATTACAGTTGTTTTCTTTTTGCAATTTGTCCTTTCCAGCACAATTAGCAGATAAATTGATAGCGTTGACAATTTAAAATTAATTATATGTACATATATATATATATATATATATGCATATTTATATGTACGTCTATAAATAGTATAAACAATAAATTGATCCTATAAAAAGTATAAAATGATGATGAGACTGTGGGGTAGGGGAAAATGGTTTGTGCAAACGAAATAAATCTTATATATTCAGCTTCCCAATCTAGTATACTTGATGTCTTCTGGGCATAATTCCATTGTATCTGGACTATGCTCTATTTAAAAACAGCAATGCTGTTGATTCATAGGATTGGTTCTTAGACTCAGGAGCTATATGGATATTTCCTCAATCTGACCCACTCTAAAATTACAAAATTTGCTAAGCAAATAATCTTACTTTTCTGATCGACAACCCTCAAAAATATATTATCTAGATCCGTTCATGGAGTATACAAATAAGGCCTGGCCCTGCTTAGATTCAAGTAATTTGAGTTTGAGGAGAAACACTTGGCAAAGAAAAGGAGGTGGTGGCTGCATAGAGATAAATATTTTCAATATTCTACATTATTACAATATTTTCTCCTATTTAAGTTAGGAAAGAATGTCATTAAACAAAAAATTATATTTATTTTCCCCGCGGGTATGATCGCACTTGGAAGGGTTCTTTGGGGTTAGATGTCTTAACATATTGCACGATTCATGGTCTTGAAAAAAAAAGTAAATAATGGGCAATATTTTAAAGTAAAAGCTATTGTTGTCATGATGTTAAGAAGCAGAAAGAGATTTTCAAAGTTAAAAAATTAAATAGCGAAAACCTGCAATTTTGCATAGCTGAAGCTAAGTTGTTTCATGTTAAGACTTAATAAAAAAAATTCTTCACCATTTGTGCCCCTAATTGACATCATAATTAAATGAGTCATAAACATCGGCGAAAAAAGGCGTTAAAATGTAAATGAATTATATTCCACCTTGTGTATAAACTAGTTATACCTTTTCTGTATATATTTAAAACTGATATCCTGCTGATATCCTTCTGATTCTAAATCTATCCTATACTGGAAAAAATAAATTATGTTTACTTTGTAGTACCTAGTAATATAAAATATGAAATGCATATAATATTTGTTCTGTATTTTCACAAAAATTTTTTTTAGCTTCACAACCAATTTGATCAATTAGAAAAAAATAACAGGATGAAATAGGCAAATTTTTCTAAGGACTCCAAATGGAGTTAATACTAAGGAAGAAGAACTCATGAAAGGAATTTAGGCATTTACCATACATTGCAATATGTATAATACTGAAAAAGTGCATTTAAATTTTCGAATTTATCGAATTCCCAAAAGCTTATATTTATTTAGAAATAGTTATTGTAAGCCGTAGTATAATTTATTTTGATATTCTCTAACCGATATTGTTAATTGTATTTTCTGTGATTTATTATGTCATTTATATCGACAACGCTAAGAAAATTTTAGCCTGCAAGTACAGAGAGCACACATTTATTTCACAAAAATATTTCATTACTTATGAAATTTTTGGACGTCATGTGAAAATGTTGCAAATGATGTCATGGTAATGGAAAGTGGGCCTGGCTAAATGATGTGTGCTGGAAGCCTAACTCTGTGCTAAAAATTAGTCACATGCCAGCTTAAAGATGAAACGTTTCTTAAGAATAATAAAGACTACCCATTAGACATACATGAACAAATAACAAGGAATGTGAATTTCTTTTTCCAGGAAAACACTACAAATTGCCCAAGGAGATACCCACTTACATACATATCATACATAAAAGATAAATTAAATGCTAAACATTAACCATGTTAAAGTAATATTTTAGTATATATATAAAATTTTCTTTAGATGTATTTGTGAATGTGAAAATTGTTTTAAAAATTGTCTGCTCTACCATGAAAAACCATTTTCTTTTTATTTGCAGGCATAAAAACCAGACGATTCATATGCAGGATCTGTGTGGCAAATGTGAAAATAAAACAAATTGAGTTGCCATTGTTAGGTTTTTGTTTTCTCTCTCTTTTTTGCATGCCTTACATTTATGTATATATTTCCCTGTGACTTCAATTTGATTGATATGCAATGCACAAAGTTACCAACAATCACATAGAAAAGGTATTCGCTCTATTTAAAAGGGCACAAAACCTGCAAAGCATGTATAAAGGTACCAAAAAAAATGAAAAGGAGGAGAAAAAAGTAGATAAATTTGAATTTTTATTGGATTTACTTCAATTTGCCACAGTCAACTCATGAAATATTATTAAATTTAATTTGATGTATGACGGAGCACATGTTACTTATGCATATATACGATATGTAAGGGCTAATATTTGGCTTTTGATGTTTGCCATGGGAATATAGAATCCGGAGGAGTGAGGCTTAGAAATGGTTTTTTAAAATCGCCGATTGGAAAGGAGCACAAATGGCGGAAGAAATGTAACAAATCTGCATTTTAGGCAATGTAATAATATAACTGAGCAAGGTAATCAATAAGGTTAGTATTCTAAGCTATGGTGATTGGACCCATTTGATTTTTTCGATAATTACTATGATTTTCGATATCAATATGAGAAATGTATTGATTTATTTGAATAATTTTTATTCTGCCAAAACTAAACTTGGAATTATTATAAAATGCAGGCGAAGTTTTTGTAATTAATAGAT
This sequence comes from Drosophila willistoni, assembly GCF_018902025.1. Taxonomy (NCBI): domain Eukaryota; kingdom Metazoa; phylum Arthropoda; class Insecta; order Diptera; family Drosophilidae; genus Drosophila; species Drosophila willistoni. The sequence goes on from NW_025814050.1 coordinate 10,683,022, forward strand.
AATATCATCTATGAATTCTTATATTTCTGGTGAGTATAATTAAAAACTGTCAATATAATATTAAACTAGTATCTTGAAATTAAAATAATTACACTGACACGAAACACTACTTGTTTTTTTGAAGGCATTTCGAATCTCATAGTTCATAATACGAAAATCTATTTCAAAAATAATAAATAAAAACCTGCCGCTTTCTTACAAAGAATTGTTATTGTATTTTAGCAGGATATAGAGTAATTATTTTAGTTTCAGTTCAGTTTGGTTTAGAAAAAAATAGCCTAACGTGTCTTTTTTAAGCTAAAGGAATGTTTTTTGAAAAGGGACAGAATATTGCTGAAAAGTATTTTGTAGAAAATATTTATTTGTAACAATTATCTGAAGAGTCTTACAAAGTTAATTTAATTTAGTAGGATAAATTTATACGACATAATAATATAATTTTTTAATTTTAAAAGGTATTAAATTAAGCCCGAAATTTCTTATTACATTTATTAGCCTGCTCTTAAAAAATATGTAAATGTTATAAATTCGCTTGTCAAAAGTTTGATTTATTTAAAGTAGAATCTTAAAGTAATCACTAAACTGTTAAACCAGTAAAATTTTTATGTTATTGATTTGTACTTATTTGTTTTTATTTGCAATCTATCCTCAATGGAAGCAACGCAAAAATTATCAAAGGTAAACATGACATGACACCAGTCCGTCTTTGGTCTAGAAGAAAACTAGTTAAAACCTTTTCACTTTTGTGTGCTTTGTAGTTAATTAAGTCGTTTAAGATGCTGACTAAATAATTGGTGTTTTTGGTTGCATTTTTAGTTGACATTTTTCCGAACAAAACTCGACTAACTAATTTAGATTTCTCTTTTCAAAGACAAAACAAGTGCGCATAAATTTTGTATAAGGTAAATGTTATTTAAAATCGTTATTAGGTGACATCCATTAGATATATATATATAGATGGTAGACTAAAATTGGAGACAAGCAAAATCAATTAAAAAGAATACAACAATTGTTCTTGCTGTAAAAATAAAGAAAAAGCAAACTAAGCCAAATGGCACATTTACAATTTTCCTACCATTATGGGAGAGGAGTAGCAGGAGGGTGATAGGACAGAATGGCATTAAAATATCCATTTCTCAGCTTTATTCCGAGTCCTTATTTTGCCGTTTTTAATTGTTGTTTCGCTAAGCTGTTGGCTCTTTTACGCTGGACGACGTAATCCTTAATGGTTAATTTAACTTGTCCGATTGTGTGAGAGTTTGTTTTGTTGTTTATCACTCGATTCTTGTTTATTTTTTAATATCTTTTTTTTTGCACTTGATTATTAAACGGCACAGTCACATGTCTGAGACCGCAATGATTGCTCATGTGCCACCAAGAGCTGACATGGCCGGAAAAGCGGCAGTAGCAACAACAACACTTTCACTTTGGCTAGGACGACAAAAGCATGAGGATGACATCATCGTCATGGGCAATGCCAAAATCATCATTTTGTTCCGTTTTGCGCTTGTTTTGCTTCTTTCTTTCGTATTTTGCCGTTTTTCGCCTTTTCTTTATAGTCGGTCTTTGGCTAGTACTGCGAGTTGCGTGGTATGATACGGCAAGGATAACATTTCCGGCAACATATCTTTTTGGCACACACACAAACTTTTGTTCTGCTATTGTCCTTGCTGCTGCTTATGTTGTTGTGTATTGTCGTCCTTCACACGCAAAAAATCGCGTTAAATTCCCGCTTTCATTTGTGTTTACATCAAAGATAGAGGATTCATCTCGCGATTCGAGAGATCCATTGCAAACGGGCGCCGAAGTTCGACTGAAAGTGCATAGCGGCATCTACCGACGACAGGATACGCAACCGCTGCTCTCCGGATGCCTACGAAAGCGTACGAAGATTACGCACTCATCGTTAGGGAATGCGAATAAAATACGTTTTCAGCCGCTTCACGTTAGAATCACAGTGAAATCAGAAAATATACTGAAGTCTCTGGCTATCCTGTGCAATCCTTTATTTTCGTCCATGCGGCTGAAAAGGGAAACTTACAACTTCGGTTGGACGCAATGTTGACACAGTTTCCGTGTCCCCTATAATGAATGTTGCTAGGCAACAAACACTCCTGCCCTTGATTCTTTATATTCGAAATGTTGCAAATGTCCTGCCAGGGGTAAATGGACTAAAAAGCTTCTCATTGAAGCTTAAACTAGGAGAAAGATGCAGCTTTCATTGGTAGAACAGTTTATAGCAACTTCATAGTCATTTATCTCATAATTTATTTATGGCAACTGAGTTTATGGCATGTGTGTATCGTCCTGTGATTAAAGAGATTTTCTTTGCTATAATTCTAGGATAAATACAAAGTTTTAGCGATGCGTCGGAATAAATTTATTCCATAAACTTTACTTGAAATGCTGGTTATTGTAGAAAAGCTTAAATAAATTTTGATATAAATTCCGTCATTGACTTAGATAGGAGAGGTTTGAAAATCTTTAAAAGTCCTACATCATATTGATAAATTAAGGCTAGTTTGTCTAAAACCATAATAACATTTTTTTTAACAAATTTATATAAGGTTTGTTTTTTATTCACATGCCTTATAGGCCCAATAAAATCGAATTCATTCTTACAGGAACACTGGCGCCTCTAGCGTACAATTATCCTTTTGCTTCTACTAGTAAAAAACTTGACTATTTTGCATTAGATTTTCATGAAATTTGATAGGTTGAAAACCACTGATTACAAATATTAGGATACAAAACTTGAAAGCGAAACTTTGAATATTGCGTAAGAAAAAATTTCGATATACCATTTTATTTGGTTTAAGAGCGGAAAACTTTTAAAAATTCTCGGAAAAGAACTTGGAACATTAAAAAAAACAATTAACAAATTGGTTAAAGTAATTTGAGTATTCAAGAATTCGTCTAACGTAAAACTAAGATTCAATCAACTTGGCTTTGGATAATTCTTGAAAGTTAAAGTTCGGACTAAGTTTAAATTATTTTTGACACTTAGTGGTCTTTGGATGTTTTCATTACATACAATGAGTTTAACTGTTCATTGGGAAAATTTATTTTTCATCAATATTAAATTTTAAAACATTTAACATTATCAATTTTGTTAACTAGGAATTTTTAATAAATTCAATAAGACTTTGGTGTTCTTGTTGATCACGAAGCTCTTCCAATTCTAATTGTCGAGCGATTTTCAGAACCGAACACGGTTCTTGAACCCACTCATAGGTAAGCTCGGCCAGCAAATTATAAATGTTTTTGTGCAGTAAAGACTTGAGACAAATCGTAAGAGTTCTTGGCATAGTGGTGAGGGCAAATGCATCATTAATATATTGCATATTATTTAAAACATTTGGATATAAATCCATTAACATTTTCAATTGCCGCGTGAGTAGTCCTATGGAAGTAATGTAATTCTTGTCGTCATCAAATGCAAAGCATTCAATTCGACAACGCGGTTCATTGGTTGGAGAACATTTCGGCCAGTTGTATTCCTTTCTTACGAACATTTTGAAGGACAACAAGTCGGCAAACTTAAAAAATAATATTAGATGTTCATCAAGAGGACACGATTTAAGATTAATTCCCTCAATAAGTCTACCAAAGAGAGAAAATGATCGTTTGAGTTCTAGTGTAGAGAGTTCTCCTTTAAGGAAAGCAATCTTGGCACTTATTGATAAGTTTTTATTAATGCCAATTGATTCGTCTACAGTGTTGCCTTGGTATATTTGCATTATCGTGGTGTTGTCGTCAGGCTGAGAATCCGTCGTAGAGGTAGAATCACTGCTTACCAGGATATTCTCTAAAGCTGATACACGTGCTGTTAGGTAATTATTAACGCCAATTGATTCTTCCACAATATTGTCTTCATAAATTTGCTTATTGAAAGTAGTATTATCAGGCTGGGAATCCATCATGGAGGTATAGTCAGTGCTTTCCGGGATATTTTGTAGAGTTGGACAATCAATTGCAATGTCTTCACTATAAATAGTTCGATATGAACTTAATGCTGATGTAAAAATAGACTTATTTGAGGGAGTTTCGACTTCTTTTGAATAAGTTTCCCTTACCAAAAGTCCTGATGATGTTTGATCCTTCTCATTTTCATTTATTTCAGCTATGTATGTTTCCATAGAAGTGCTTTGGTCTTTAGAAATGGGCTGGGTTGTGGGAGTCTCAACCGCTTTTAAATATGTTTCTCTTCCTGATGATGATGATTGATCCTTCGCACTATCTTTAGAAATAGACTTGGTTGTGGGAGCAGCTTTTAAATAATTTTTAAATATCAAAGGTCTTGATGATGTTGTTTTATCCTTAGAAGTAGCATTCATTTTAGCAATGTTTGTTTCCAAAGAAGTGCTTTTAGCTATGTCCCTTATCTCTAATTGAACATTTTTGAAACAATCCACAGTCTGCCTGACCAAGTCGTTTCTCTTCCTTAGTCTTTCACCAGCTATATGAGCCTTCTGCCGATCACATTGAGCTCTCATTTTCCTAGCCATTTCCAATGTCATCTTAATAGCGTTTGGTTTCTCTTCAGGCTTCTTAGCTTTCTCGAGGAAAATTTTTCTCTTTTCAGTCGACAAATCAGTTTTTTTAACATTTCGAACCGAATTTGAGTCGTAACCCACCTCCTTTAGTTTAGTTTCGCTTTTGTTGTCCAGATTAACGTTTTTCTTTTGAGATTCCAATAGCTTTGCCTTAAGGTTTAGGCATTGTTCTACTGACCCAATGGAATAAGTCCGTTGACGATGATGAACGATGAGCTTAAGTGCGCGTCGTCCGAATCCAGGATAATCTAGGCGACGACATTGTGCCAAGTTGGAAGTAGTGCAGTGTTTTTGCCCATAGCTTTTGTAAAGACCCGTATAATCAATTGAATCGGAGACTAGATGCTGATTTGAATGCACTCGTATTTTGGGTTTCTTCAGTGTCTTGTTATCAAATGATTTGCAATCGAGACTAACACCCACACGGACTTTCTTACAACTTTGAACGCAAACATCCACAGCAGTTCCCTGATACAAGACGCGTGTCACGGTGGTCGAACGTTTTTTTGCTGTGCCAAAAATTTCCATTTTAATTGAACTATTCTTAACCAAATCTTGTAGATCAATGTTACGGGTACTAAATAGCAGAATAAAGTTTTTCGGGCTGTGATAATTCTCAATCAGTTCACGCTCCCGACTTGTCAGACTGGTCACACCCAAATGTCTTTCCGTGCTTAAATCAAAACAATGCATTTTGTATCGATCCGTAATACTGGAATCGTTTACAGGTGTGATTAGGAGCATAACATCACGTAGATTATTTCGGCCGCATATTTTACGTAGCATCTGTTCAGCCAGTAGGTCCAAGCCAAGTTTACTGATTATTTTGGGTTTTACAAAGCATTTTTTTACCTCAAGTGGAGATGTATTAACCACAATAGTTATATAGCGACCAGAAAATGTGTAGGTTTCCGATTCTGTAATTTCTGACTCTTTATGTTTATGTTGTACTTGCAAGGGAATTTCATATGTGGTTTCAGGACTAAAAAATGGAGCCCTCAAATCCCGATTATCGCATACATCTTTGAGAAGTCCCTCGCACTTAATCACATCACTTGGTGCAGCAAAATCGCCCTTTTCCGACATTGTAGAGCACAATTTGAATATCAATTTGGAAGAATGAAAAGAATATTACAATTAGTTGGCTAAAATTATGATGGTTATTCACTAAAAGGTTTTTTAATAGTTTATAAAATTTTTTTTTTTAAATTTGGATCTTATATAGTTTGAAAGATGTCATATGGCCTTGTAAGTTTCTGAATTTACGAAATAGAATCCATCTCGACGTATGTAGACTTTTAATAATAAGGTCCATGTGCTATTCAAGTGCATCAAAAATGTCTATATCGACAGCCCAATATTATAAGTTTAAATAAGTGCTTAAAAGGCTATAAACAGTTAGTTTAACCCTGGTGGAGTGAAGAAAGGTTGGCGTTCGTTTTATGTTTGGTTGACTGGAGAAATCACATGTAATAATTTGTAATTAGTTGTATTGGAAATGCTACCTGATTAAAAATAGTAAAGCCTTTCCAAAATGTTAAGCTGCTATATGTTTAAAGGGCATGCATTTTGCAACGTAAAATGAGCAACGGTCCCACTATACGACATCTGTCTACAATCCACCTCTTCTTATTTTTTTAAAGTAAGTTTTTACTAACGTATACCTAATAATCCTATTTTAATTTTGTCATATTTTTTTTTTTTTTGCAGAAATTCAACTTTTTTCCATATTTGCTGTGAAATTAATTAATGCAATTCCGAATTTTCCTGGCAGGCAAAGATAATAGCATAAATTAGGCAAAGTAAAATAATTATTTTGTAACTTGGGTCAAGTACAAAGTATTTAGTATAACAAAACCATGAAATCCACTTAAGTATATCCATATCAGGACTGAAGAAATTTTGGAAATCCAAACGATTAAAGTCAAGTCATTTTGGCTTTCGAAAATACAATTTGGAGCCATCTAAAAATATACTTCTTAATATTCATTGTTAACATTTGAAAGTTTTAGATGCTGTTTTATTGTTATTTAAAACTTAAAAGGAACTGATTTTTATCTTCATACATACATACTTAAAAGAACATTCACCAATTTGTCATTCGCCTACTTCATCATATTAAGGGCAACTTCTCTGTGATGGCCTCTGATGACCTTAAGTCTTTGTACTCCACACGACTAAATTTGTCTTTTTTTTTGGTTTTAGATTTGTAAAAATCAAAAGAGACAGAAAAAAAATTGACAAACAGTTTGCTAAAATAGGATGGGTGGCAATAAGCCGCTTAGCTGCAGTCTTTACCTTTCTTCTCCTCTCCTCTACTATCTCCGTCCCACACTCTCTTTATCTCTTTCAGCCGCTGTCAATTCAAAAAACGTTTATTGTGTGCCGTCATCGCAATGAGTGACTGCACTAACGTGGCTTGGTTCCGTTTTGATATTCAATATGCATTCGTTAGACGAGTTTATTGCTTCATTATTTCACTTAACGCGTTCGCCTAATGGCAGTCAAAATCGTTTGCCACAATCGTTAGCAGACAATATATACAACAAAAAAAAAAAAAACGAAAAAACATATTGTTTCTTAATCCCTTTGCATAGTATATAGCAACGACATCATCATTTAACGTCCGCTTGTACTTTGTTGTTGTTGTTTAACTACCTCACTGTATAACCCTCTGCTTTCTCACCCTCCTAACAACCAACTCATCACCCACCCATCCACAAACTCCTCAATTCCTTTGCTTGCTGTTTTTATACCATACACCCATAGGGTGAAATGGTATATTAAAGTCGCCAAAATGTATGTAACAGGCAGAAGGAAGCATCTCCGACCCCACAAAGTATATATATTCTTGATCAGGATCAACAACCGAGTCGATCTAGCCATGTCCGTCTGTCCGTCCGTCTGTCCGTCCGTCCGTCTGTCCGTCTGTCCGTCCGTCCGTCTGTCCGTATGAACACCTAGATCTCGGAGACTATAAGAGCTAAAGCCACGAAATTTTTTATGTAGACTCGTGTAGTATGTAGAGTGATCAAGTTTATTTCAAATTTTTGCCACGCCCCTTTCCGCCCCCGCAATTTAAAAAAAACGTTTATCTCAAAAACTATTCTAGCTAGAGACACCATATTTGGTATGTATATTCGCTTAGTAAATGCACACATTTTGTATGTATAAAAATTTTGCCACGCCCTTTTCCGCCCCCGTAACTTGAAAAACTTGATTATCTCCCGTATTTTTTTACCTCATGCAATCAAATTTGGCACACTTAAATTTAATACTAATATCTATCAAAATACCAAATTTGATCAAAATCGGATAAAAAACAGTCGAGTTATGCATATAAACGTTTTTACATAAGGCCGGAGTTGGCCGTTGGCTGGTGGGGGCGCTAGGGTGCTCGTATGATTGAGTGAGCGAGATACTAAGATATGCTTGTAAGAAGAAATGCTTGAAATATTTGCTTTACTGGTGTATGGTATACCAAAGTCGGCGAGACGACTTACTTACTTCATTTTTTCTTCTTTTCCTCCAACTCGCTTTTTACTTTTAACCAGATGTTTTTTGTTGCCAGTTTTGGCCAGCGGCAGATTGTTAAGATCGATTTTGCGTTTCAGCAAACATGAGGTGGCACTTTTCAATATCAATGAAAAGCCATCATAAACTTATAAGTTTTTGTTCCATATAACCATATAAATTTGTTTTGTCAACACAAATGGTTTGGCTCTAAAAATAACTTAGCATAGACTTCGGAACCGATTGCCTTTCAATTCAATTAACAGCACTTTTTTAACTAAGTTCGTATTAGCTTTGTGAAGACATTTTTAAATAGAAAGTAAAAAGCTTATTCGAGTTGTGTATGGGTTTATATGACTTGATCAATACTTTTCATAGGCAATAATATTAAGAAATTATGCTTTTATTTAAGCTATAAAGATAAAGGCTCAATACTTAAATTCTGATATTAAAATCTTTGGCAATTTCATTTAATTGTATTAATTGTATTATAGTAGAAACCGATTTGCATAAAAACAAAAAATTAGCTAGTTGTAACCGCAATTATAAGTTAAAGTAAATGAAAACTTTTTTATTTTGAAATCAAAAACATTAAAAATTTTGTATAAATTAAGTTGTTTACAATTAAGAAATGTCATAACCTTATTTAACTGATTCCTTGTACTTCCAAATTGAAAATATGTATCAAAAAATTTTTATAAATTTATTGAATATTTTCTTTATTCGTAATGAAACAATAGAGAAATAAATAAAGTGAATTATTAAACGTATATATTAAATTTTTTCATTACTCAAAATAAGATGAATTTAAAAAAGCCTCAATTCATGAACTTTTTGTTAAGCATAATTGAAAAAAAGAAATTATTTACAAACATATATAAGAAACAATTCAATTTGTCTTAAATTGGTCTTGTTTGAAATTTACTTAATCCCATTCTATACATTTAATGAAACCCTTTAATAGGTACATGATGCATACAAATTAATTATTGTTCAAAATTAATTGTTTAAAGTCTTCAAGTATAAAATCGAAGCAAATAATTTACTAAAATCGTTACTGAACGAATTCATAAAATGCCAAATGCAAAATTCAAAGTCTTTTGTTCAAATGGTCATTATTATTATTCATTAAACATTACATATGTACATTTTTGATAAGCTTCTGGTTGATAGTTTATTATCGACACTTTCGTTAACTCTTTTGTCGCTTGTGTCACTTTGTGTCTGGTATTCCATTTGTCTACAAATCATTAATCAGATAAATTGCTTTCAAATGTTCCCCCCATTGGAATATGCTCAATTAATATGCAGTGAACGTATTAAGAATTTTGTCTGATTTGTTAAAAAATCAAAGTAGCCATCACGTTGAAGGTCAGTTTTATAGCAAAATCAAGCAAAATGATTCCCTCATCGAGAATTTGCCAAATGCTTAATGAAAGTTAAGAAGTCATTAGAATGCGCCAAAATGGTTTACTTTGGTTTGCCCCAAAAAAACTATCAAGCAAAACAAAACCGAAAAATGACGGCACAAAATTGTCATGAGTCCAGAAAGTGGCTTCATAAATAAGTCATGAGAATCGGATCAGGTTTGTTTATTTCGTTTTTTCATTTTGTTCTGAGCAATTTTTGGGTGGAAGGCTTGGCTATATAAACGTTGAGCTTCGCCTTCAACAGCATCAAACCACAAATAGCAAGTGTTTCAGTAACATCAAAGCAAAATTCAAAAAAACTCAACAAAATGTTCAAGCTCGTAAGTTGAGACAGGACAAACACTTTGGAGGATTTTGTGCAGAAAGGACTTTAATTAATTCAATTCTAATCCCTAGTTGGTTGTCTTCTTCGCTGCCCTCTTTGCCGTTGCCCTGGCCAATCCAGCTCCGGTTCCAGTTCCCCGTGCCGCTCCCGCACCCCTTCCCGTGGCCAGTCCTAACCCAGCTCCACAGCTCTATTACGGTGCCAGTCCCTATGCCTATTCCGGCTACTATGCTTCCCCCTACTCCTACTATGGTTAAGTGCTGTCCGATGGCTTACCAATGGATAACTGACGGCAACTGCTAAAACCCGTAAATGGACTTGTGTGTTAATGGACTTTGGAATATGCGCGCGCTGGCAATTTTAATTAAGTGTTTTTAGTTATAAATGCTCAATAAAATGCAAAAAAAAATAAAACAAAAAAATCATAAACAAGGCAATACAATTGAAACCTTACACAGTGAATAGTTCAAATGCTGATTGGAAATTCTTTAATCAGTATTAACAGGAAATCCTGCCTATTGTGTTCCATTCCAGGAAATGCATATTTTGTTTGCTTAATGACATTAGAGATGGGATTTATCCACTCTTCCTCACGACTTATTTGTACTTATTTTTGAAAATTAAAACTTATCTACAAACAATGTATGCTTTGTATATTATATTATTAAATTTATTTGTATGATTAGAAAAATGAATTTTTTTACTTCTTGTTGCATACTTTTCAATATTACCTCGTTACTGAAATTCATTTGTATTCTCTATAGTTGCCAAAATTTCTTAAAGTTTTGTGCAAATGTATGTACATACATATATACTTACATCCATTTAATCAATCATACTTGGAAACCAGCTGATTTTTAATTTAAATAAAAAACTAATAATGACAAATAGAACAAACCCAGTTTTGATAGAACAAATAAAATACATTTATCGAAAAATGTAAAAAAGAAAATGACAAAAATGGGAATCCCCCTTTTATTATTTTTATTTTGCTTAAAAATTATACAAACCTAGTTTCACAATACAAAGAAACTAATTTAATTATATTAAAGTATTAAAGTTTGTAGTCTATCGATTTTTAATCGATTATTCTCATTATGCCATAATTTGATGCGAACATAAATTTAATTCTTAACATTTATTCCTGAGCTTTGTGTCATCTATAGTTCAATCGAATTGACTTATCAAAATCGATATAAGTAAAAAAAGAATAAGTGTTTCAATTGCTCTGAGCATTTGTCGTATTGCACGTGCAGAAAACCTTGTGATAAAACCACACAAAGAAAATTACATAATGTTAAAGTTGGACAACTGTCATCGTAAGTTGATTATTAAAAATTGTATATGTACATACAGCAAATCACAATGATTTCATGGGGATTCCCATTACAGATAGAGAACATTATGTGAAGAATGGGTTGTGGTTCACCGAAGACCATATTCCAGTACGAAAGCTATTTCTCACCAACATTCCGGAAGATCTGAAGGAGGACACGTTATTTGAGCATTTCAAAAGATTTGGGAGTGTCATCAGTGCTCAGCTCTTCTACAACGCTGGATTCGTTCTCTTTGCCAATGCAAGCGATGCGACCAAAGCTTTGGAAATCAAAAATCATCACGTGAATGGCCATATAATCGATGTCATTGTGGCCGAAAGTTGGCACCAACCGGATTCGTTTGAGGCTTCACAGCCCCCAACTGCCGGCGATCAGTCAGGGGAGGCGTACATTTTAAAGATTCCTGATGATTGCCTATCAATGATTCTAAAATTTCTTCCATTGGCTGATCAAGTCCACTTCCAAACTGTTTGCAAGCGCTTTCAGTTTGTATATCAGTTAACTGCACGATCCATACATAAATCTATTGCTTCGCAAGAGTTGGATAATTTGACACTTTTGGAGTGTCGCCAGTTTTTTCTCATTTCCGGACCATGTGTAACGGATTTAAATTTAACTCACTCAAACTTTCCAGAGTGTATGTTGAAATATTTTGGAAGGAATTGCATCAACTTGAAGTCTTTGCAACTTCCGCAGTTCCAATTAACTGTAGAGATCATGTTTGAAATATTTTCCAGTACCGATAAGTTGGAAAATCTGAAACTAAATAATTGTTACCTGGCTGATAAAACGCTGTTAGCTTTGAAGAACTTGAAGAATCTCAAAAAACTTGACCTAGCCTGGAATTATTCTCTCAGTGGTCTTCATCTAGAAGAGCTTCCTGTCTCGATTGAAAACCTGAACCTGATGGGTTGTCATAGTATTCAGTCAGGCTACTTAATTCAGATGTGCAAGTCTTTAACCAATCTAAGGGAACTCGACATTGGCTATGTCGATTCCAATCTTGCAGAGGTTTTTAATAATATGGTTAAAAAAGGCTACTGCCCTTTACTAGAAACATTGCGACTTTCCATTGATGGCAAATATGAAGACATAGCCCAACTACCTAAACTAAAGAGTATTTACATTCACTACATATCAGAAAAAATTAACGTTACCGAACTCTTTGATCAACTGGTACTTTTTAAATCCAAGGAATTGGAAGAATTAAAAATTAAATTAATATTGGTTTGCTTCATTACGAAGGAAATACTCATGAAAATTCCAAAGTTAAGTGGATTGAAGACTCTAGCGATTTGTTGTACGCCCAACATTGATGATGAAGTCTTGAACGCGTTTACCAACTTAAGAAAACTGGAGCACATCGATCTAGGATTCTGCGATCAAGTTAACGATTCTAACGTTTTGCGTCTGGTACTTGGATGTCCGAAATTGCAGAAGGTGAGCCTTGTGGGTTGTTCACAAATAACTCAAAAGTTATTAGATAATATCATTTTAAAGATTCCAATTCACTACAAAAAAAATGAGCGCAAGTTGCCCATAACAATTTATCTAAGGTCATCTAAGGGCTTCCATACTCCTACAGCGCAGGATATAGTCAAGATAATTTCTATAATCTAATAAATTCATATAAATTTAGATTAATAACTAATTGAAAATGTACTTTTTTTAATAAATAAAAATAAGACCTTAATAATGGCTTATCTAATGCCTGACCTATCGTTAAATCTATAATTAGTAATCTTTAAAACCATTATTGAAATTCTTTTAATGAATTTATATTCAATATTTGTATGATCTAATTAAGTCATTTTAAAAATCTTTGACAGAAAAAATCAAAAAAAAAAAAAAATCCATCAACATTGCTTAGCAATTTTCAAATGAAAATAAAAATTACTTGATATCAAATAAAAGTAAGAATTCATATCAAACAAAAACGAACAATTTCGAAATCTAATTTTTTTTTTTCATTTGTGAGGTTTTCGAATTAGGTAACGCTAAAATAAAAAAGATCTTTTACCAAGATGTCCACCTACAAAATGGAAACGGCCCCGTTTGATCCACGTTTTCCCAATGCGAATGTGACTCGCTATTGCTGGCAGTCGTACGTCGATTTCCATCGCTGTCAGAAGAAGCGCGGCGAGGAGTTTACGCCTTGTAACTACTTTCAGAGGGTCTACAGATCGATGTGTCCCAATGGCTGGGTGGAGAAATGGGACGAACAGCGAGCCAGTGGCACATTTCCGGGACGAATCTAAATAACAATAAGGGGATGATATTCTACACCACCAACACCAACAACAACGGCAGCAAAAAACACTAACGATCGTTGAGCGTTTCTTCTTCTTTTGCGACACAACATCATATATGTACATCTATTAATCCAATAAATATGAAGCAAGTTTGAAATATATGTACATATATATGTATACATACATATGTGTATACAGTGGCAGCCACGAATTTATGACGTTTTTATACCCTTGCAGAGAATATTATAAAATTGGTCAGATCTTTGTAACGCACAGAAGGAGACGTTTTCGACCCCTTAAAGTATATATGTTCTTGATCAGCATGAGAAGCTGTCCGTCTGTCCGTTTGTCTGTGCGTATGCGTTTTACTCAGCCATCTTAAGAGCTATTGGGATGAATGTATGAAAGTATGATATATGTAGCTCTTGAAGTAAAAAAATTGGAGTATCCCCATGAAATTTACTAATATGATAGTATTCGATATAAAACCTCAATTTGAATCTGATAGGATAAATAGAACACAAGTTGTAACAAGTTGACTGTAGTCAATATAAATTGCTGCCTACTACGTCATCATCAAATCAACAGAGCCACATGCATACACACACAGAAGCAACGCTACATGAACTGTATGTGTATGCGTGACGTGCTTTGCTTAGAAACATGATGGAAGAAAAAGAAAAAATTTTAGTAAAAAGAGTAATAATGCTTTCTTTGTGTATTGATGAATTGAGTTGCAGGGAAAGATATTTCAAAAACTAAAAATATTGCTAAGGATATATAAACTTCGACATAGCCAAAGTTAGCTTCTTTGATATTTTTAATTGAAATTGGCTAAAAATTAGATAGTTTTCATCGCCTATCAATAAGGGACATTTTACGCAAAACTGCCCTTCTATCCATCTCTTTCTTTTCATGTGTATGACCCTTCGAAACGCCGCTGTTTAGATTGATACAAAATGTCCCTTATTGATCCATTTGTATGTTACGATTTGCTCTGGAGGTCCAACTATTTCTCAACAGTTAAATGGAACTTTTCCAGATATTTGCATAGAAAATTTTCACTGAGTTTAAGGTTACAACATGTTAGGGAAGTTTTTCCAAACATCACATTTTGTTTTGTTCAAAGTTTTATGACTTTTGAAAGTTCCAAAATTTGCAATTTGGAATTGAAAAATAAAATTAAAATATTTAGTTCTAGTCGACTTTTACGTGTGTCCTTAGCTGATATTACTTTGTAATGAATATAATATTCTGTATTTAAGAAAATGCATGGTAAGGGTATTTTAAAGTCGCCATAAGGGTGGAAAAAAACAAGCAGATAAATTGGGCTTATCTTGGACACTCACCAAATCAAATTTTCAAATTGATTTAGCAAAGTTTTCTACCATCACCAAAAATGCTCAAAATGAGTTAACATTGGCCAATGGCTTAGCATGGTACAAGACGTTATAATTTCAAATTGATGTGTTTAGCAAAATACAACTAGTTCCGATTCTACTTAACAAATAGATAATATACTTATATTAATAGTAAACTATTTTTTCTAAAAAATATCTGTTGGCAGATTCATTAAATTGCAATTGACAATAAATACGTATCTACTTAAAATAAGTCAATATTTTGAATTCCTCAGAACTAACTAATAAAGCTTACGATGAAATATCATCATCAAACAATACCAAGTCTTCCTAGGATTCCTTTACCAAAATTCGGTCCTTGTTTATTCCATTTATTTAATTATGCACCTTCTTGATTATTTTGGCAGCGTGCTGAACTACAAAATTAAAGTTTTATTTTATTAAATGCAACTTGCTTGGCGGCCAATTAAGACGACTTTATTATTGCACTCGATTGCAGGTGTCACAGTTGGTTTCAACGTGTCGAAAACTTCAAGTGGCCACAACAGGTAAACTTGGCCAATTGTATTGTTTTGTGGTTGCAATCGTATGCATTATTATACATAATTGCCTCTTGCTCTGCTGTCACTTGATTGCTGCCTGTTGACATTGGTTGTTCCTGATGTTTTTGCATTGATAAAGTAGACGAAAAGTGAAACAAGTTTCAATTGCAATTAGTCAGTTAATAAACCTACTGATTTTGCATGCCAGATATGTCCACATGTACATATATCTGGATGTGCTAGTAAAAAAGGTTGAATAAATAGTGGACTGATGATAACTTGTTATTATGTAAACATTAAGAATATTTTAAAAAAGCCCGCTCCTCGTCTCAGTGAATTTCCCCGATAACCGAACTTGGTCACACTAAAAGGGTATAATACACTAATCCCAAGGGATTAATAACTGAAAAGTAGAGAGTTTACAATTATTAATCCTTTTTCGTCCCCTTCACCCGTTGTATATTATTTCAAATTGCTACTATAGGTTTAAATTTCTCAAAAAAATCGTTCATATCCAAGATAGATCAAGATGCATAGTTACCCGGGCAGTTGGATCGTATGTAGCATTTCCATTCGGCTTTTAATTATTGAAGAACCAGCTGGTTCTGAGTTTTTTTAGCCATATAACTACTTGATTGGGTTAAACAAAGCTGAGCTATGTTTGATATATGTATATAGAAAAAAAGAAAAATTTTAATTTAAAACACATTGACACATTTTAATTATAGTTAGTTAATTAACTTCATATTTATCTTCTGTATATCAAGGTTATATAGAATTAATCGAAATTACAATAACTTGTAAGTTTACAAGTTTTACAAATCTTAAAATTAACTGAGTTACATATTTGCAAAGTTAAGGACTTATTGGTTAAATTTTCCATATTTTTTATTATGGATTTTGTCAACCGTTTTTCATTTATTCACTCATTCATCTATCTATTTAATATTGATATGTAAGCACATAATTTAATTTGTAATAGTAAGAGTTTATGCGAATTTCAAATGGTATTAAAAAAATGATGATTTGAAAACCAAGTTTTTTCCCGATTTTAGATTAAAAATTTTACAATTAGTTTAGGATATTTTGATGGAAATTTATAGACAACTATCCAATAAAATGAAGACATGAATTTTAAAAATCGTTGGTTAGATTTTCCATAATTACATGTAAAAATAATATTAAAGCTTAAGGGTTTTGTTTTCAGTTTTCTTCTAAATTCTTTAAGCAATAACAAATAATTACATACTTTGCTTTCTACTTCTAAGCACAGTTTGAAGTTCAACCTTATAAGGGACCCCAAAACGCGAGGCCTGAATAATTATGACTAATCCGGCCCTGCTTAACTCATTAAATTTATGTCAACTAAATTTACAAACCGATTTTACTAGTTATAATTCCCAGAGTACAGTTATCTTAAGAGAGGACCTAATAGTTCTAGTAACTTAATTGAAAAAATAACTTTCCTTTACGCTTGGCAAATTCTTCACTTATATATGTATATTGAGTAAATCTTTGTAGATATGTATATTAAGTCGTTAAAGGTTCCTAATATAATTTAAAGGAGAATTAATAACAGATGTAAGGTATTTCCTCCACTCTAACACTGAATTAAATAATGTAACAACATTGGTGGCTGGAGGCTCAAGATGTTGTCCATCATTCATCAATTGCCCCAGCTTAGTTTGTAGCAGCAAGAGTCAGCGATTGAGAGCCCACATCATACGAAATCTTATGTGTGTGGTGTTGGCACAGCAGGTGACATTTCGAGGTCCCCAGGAAGACAACACTCATATGAACATAGCAACAATCAGGCTGGCAATGGACATGGAAACAAGTTGTATATATGTTTGTTGTGTTGGGTATGGTGTTGCCTGGTTTGCTTTGATATACAAAACACTTTTTCATATCGAAATTTGTGATATGTTGTGATTAATGTAAGCGACACAAACACTTAATTTGACGCCGTCCGTCTCACAGTCCACAAGCAACGGGCTGGCGCCTTAAGGTGAAAGAGAGCTCTTCAAGCCCGAACGATTGTACGATCAACCGGGCGATTGGCAACGGTTGCTGCTGTATTTTTTTTTTGGAAAAGAAAATGAACATACATACACATATATACATATATAAAACAAACAACAACCATAATCTCATGCAAGATTAATTATTGTAATCACATCAACAGCAGAGCCATGCGAACGGAATCGGGTGACTGCGGTCCAAAAAAAAATGATCAATGATCATCAGACTGGCAGCAAAAGCAAGTTGAAAATTTCTGTTGATTTTTATAGCGAACTTCTTGGCTTAGGGTATTGGGGATACACATTTCATTGGCTAATCAAGATGCTAATTTGAAGAAGATTAATTTGTATTTCGAGTTGTATTCGAGGCGAAGCGTTGCGAGCCTTCCTTACCACTATCTTTAACCGCTGCCTTAGTCGCTGCCGGGCATACTAGTCACAGATTCAAAGATTATAATCACAAGTAGAAACTCCCCAGATGAAGGCTTATTATTAATAAACAGGCCAACTTGGTATTTAATTAAATAACTATGCATAGCTGCCATTTAGCATTGTTTGTGAGACTCGGTGACAGAGAATGAGTGAGACAGAGACGGAGGAGAATGGAATGAGAAAGGTAAAGCTTAAGCTGCAGTGTAGTGACACGCAGATTAATTGAAATTTTATGAGTAGCGCAGACGTAAAACAATCAGCGAGACCACCTTTTGCCAGCCCCCTAAGGTCATAAGGAGCCGGCATCATTTCGGTTTTTTTTTTTCATAGTGTATCCAATGACTACATAGAGTGGAGTGAAGTTTGAGTGCTGTTGGAAAGCTGTTTGCTGAATGCTGAAAAAAAAACACTGCAAAATTATGAAACTAGACAAAAAACCATTCACAGTGGTTAAAATATGTATAACTAAATCGAATGGAGAATTTACAACAAGAGATAGCACATTACAGAACTTTTATTAGGTTTGTTACACCACAAGGTTTAATTTTATTAGCTAAACGGTCTACAATTTAGCAGTTTTCAGTAAAAACGATTTAAAAACTCTGTTATTCTTTAAATTTTAAAACATTTAAAGTTTTAATATAGCGTTTTTAAACACTTTTAGAATAAGTAGAACTCAAATATTCACTGTAAGTGCCACGTAAACTCTATGAATAAGATAAAACTCTGATATTTCAAATATCAAACTGGTTGTTTATGGTATCAAATCGAATTATGGCTAAAGACTTTAAAAGGGAGTATCTTATAGCTTAGTTTTTTATCTTATAGTTTTAGTTTTAAATTATTATAGTTAGTTATATTATTATTATAGTTAGTAAATTATGGTTATGGGGAAAAGTTTGATAGTAAAAACAAAATAAAAAGAAAAATTGGCAAAATTCTTTATAACATTCGATTCATGGAACAAGATTTTTGATTTTGGTTGATCTTTGGTGCGAAATTTCTACAACTTTAGAGCTAAGGAAATATATGCCAAGCAAAGTTTTCTTTCACTTAAAAATAGGTTAATTTACTTAAATACTCATTTTGAATTACATCAAACGATTTTGTTTCAAATTTTACCCAATTCTTTCGAACTAAAGTGTCTTGCCTCAAAAGATGGTCTCCAAAAGAGTACACAGAATGTTGGGAAAATTAAAAAGAAAATTGTTTTTACTTTGAATCTGGCAAAACACCCAAAACGTCTTTTTTTTAGAATTAATAAATATTTTCTTAAAGATGTGGTTTATACTCTAAAGAAAATGTAAACCACTGTTGAGTGCTTAGTTCCTAGCAAGAAGTTCGCCACGCTAATTGATAGACTGTGAAATCATTTAACAACGGCTGCAAAAGGGATCTCACTTGGTTGATGCAGAGATCTGGCTCCAAAAAAGCGAACATGTATCTTCCAGCTCCAGCTTCATCAAATCCATCAAGTCGGCACACTTTGGTATGGTCTCGCACAAGAGAGCATTTACTCTATACACTGTGCCCGCTGGCCACACACAATATCCAGCCACATGATGTTCATCATGGAGAGGGGAAAGTTAAGACCGCCTAAGTGAAAAGTGTTAAAATGTGCGACTCATAGCCACACAGTTATGGCAAATTTGAAGACAAATGAGCAGCAGCAGCATCAAGTTTGTGGTTTTTTTTTTTTTTTTTTTTGCATTTTTGACATTTGCAAAATTTAAAATGTCAGCCAGACCAGCAAGGCTTTTGACGAAGGTTGAAAACTGAGCGGCGAAGGGTGTTGCCGGTTCGGATCGTTACGGTCAGAAGGATAAGTCGCGGGCATTTAAATTAAAACTCAGGTGAAAGGTTATTAATTTGCTAGTGAAACTGGGGCGTTGTGTTATGGTTAATGCTTTTTCCTGTTGTTGTCGAGGTTGTTTGGCTCGGCTCATTTAGGTTAATATGCTGAATGCGACATGGATATGAACAGGAGGCTCAGATGCTGCAGCCGTTAAATGACATGAGACTCACAAACTGACAAGAGTGAATGCATCGATGTGACTTTTAGTGAAAAATGCAATGCAAACTTTTCGATTTCATAAATTGAATCTTCTCATCAGTCCAAAGATTGTTATCATATCATCAGGGAGCTAAGATTACTGAATGGGTTTGTGTTTCAATAACTTCTTAACTCTTTTTCTTCCAAGCGAATAGTAATCATTGATATTAAAATTAAACCATCTTATTGATAACTATTAAGTGTTTCAAATTCTACTAAAACTGTAACTCCTAAGTTAAGGAAAACTTTGTTCCTATTGGTTGCTTGATAAATGTAAACATCTCAATAAGCATTAATGAAATTTCCCTTAACCAGTTGCAATATGCCAAATGGAACTCTAAGTTATCTATACTTAGTAGTTTTTTATAAACGAAAATATTCTTGAAATTCTCTCCTAATTTGTATACCTTTTTTTATGCAATTTTTATTTCATTTTAATAGCAACTAAACCTATAGCAAAATCTTTCTGACGGTGTTTACAATTACCTGCCATATTGGTTGGTAAGTACCTAATGAGTTACCGCACCTAGCCAAAGTTGGCTTATACATACATTTAATGCCCTTTTATTTTTTGTTTTTCCTCCAATTTGAAGTACTTGTTGTGCAACATCAATGTGCAATCTGCAATCAGGCATCTACAATTGCTGGCAATTTGCGTTGTAACTTATGGACAACATCAGTGGCACAATTAAAATCATTTAGAGGCCAATTAAATTTCGTTAGCAGCATTAAAAATGGCAATGCCAATGGCCACACACAAGTGGAGTTGGGTCACATGAGAACAATTGCGCAATCGGAGCGTAAAGGAAGCAGAGAATAAAAGTGGGGGATTGGAGAAGCAAGGATGGGTATGGTCATTGACAATTAAAAGCATGAAAATGGCTGCTGATACATGGGATGCAACTTGAGTTGGGAGGTCAGAATCAGAGTCATACAGTCTGTTGTCCTGTTCCCGTTCAGAGCTGGAACAGAGTGTGTTACCATTTTTTTTTGTTCATTTTCCTATGTATCCATGAGTGCGTGCTGTGACCAAAGTGCGTGTTGTTTTGCGATTTGGTTGAAATTGGCCTAGCCAGATTCAGATTGGGAGTGGGGCAAACAGCTGGGGTTCCCATTAGAGTGCCACAAAGCGATGAGCTTGGGAATTTCAATTAGGCAACACGATGTCTCCGGAGCTTAGAGTTAGAGAGAAATTTTCCCACCACTTGCCAAATTATTTCTTTGTGCCACTCAACTGGTCGTTGAGTTGCTGGCCAATAAAATAAATTCACAAAAAAAAGAAGAGAAAAACAGCTACACATTGGCATCTGTGTGCCGCCTACGTGGTCATTGTGATGGCAGTTACCAATTGCCAGAAGATGTCGATCTTCAGGTGCTTCTGCTTCTGCCACAGCCTCAACTTCACTCTCCTTCCTCTGATGGGTAGGTGGCATTCAATTTTCTACAAATTTGCTACTCTTTCTCCCGTCCAGTTTGTTGCAACTTTCACAGCTTCTTCGGTAGAGAGTTATTTTGAGTCTATGAAGTTTCTTTGGCTAGCTTCTCCTAGTCATTATTGGGTAGCAGAGTTTCCATTTTTTACGCCTCAAAATCGAATAATTTGCGCATAAGTTATGGTCACAGTGGTTATATTTTTCATATATATTTTTTTTTGTGTGTCGTGCGTGCAGAATTTCCCTTGCTTACCGTTACCAACTGCTGCACATGGGCCACGGCTTGTTGAGGCGCATTTTCATTTCTTTAGCTTCCAGCTACCAGCTGGCTTAGTGCTTAGTTTGATTGCCCTTTGCTGCAACTTAACCAACTTCCAACTCCATTCGTTGGGTTCAACTATGTAAAACCACCTTAATCCTTAAGTTAGCCAAGCAAATTTCACACTTAAAGAATATTAAACATTGTTCATCTAGGCTGACGAAGTTTATGTACTCTATGGGTGAGCTACAAGAAAATATCTAAATATTTTAGGAAAAATATAAAACAAAATGTTAGGACACTTAATCGTTGAAGATTATTGATCTAATAAGGATTGAAACTCAAGATCTATGTAACATTTTATATGTATATTTACTACAAAGTATATAACTATATAGTTTTGAAGAATTGAGAAAATGCGTCATAAAACCTAGGAACTAAATTAATAGAATGGGAAATTTTTAGTAATATTCTACTTTTCATCTATTTTATCTTCCTTTTAAAAATTAATGCATAGATAATTCATTGGAAATCGCTTAATACAAGAAATGGTGAAACAAATACGATATACATATATAAATAAATATTTGTCGATCAATAAGAAAACATTAATCGATTATTTAAAATCATCATAAAAATGTATCAAAGTTCAATTTATTTCAAAACAAACCACTTTTCCACTTAGTTTTTTACTGAACGAAATATTACGTTTTTTCTGAAGTACTTTTTAAATTGGCAAGAACTGCTCGGATCCTAAGCAAACATTTTTATCACTACCTAACAAACCAAGTATGTTAATCGACTATCAATAGTGTAAAAGGGTTCCACTAAAGTACAGTAAAGGTAGTTGAACGACTACAAATCAAATAGCATATATGAATCGATAGTTTTGCGACTACAAATCAAATAGCGTATGACAACCCTAAATGCATTAACTAGATTGATAGCTTTAGAAAATTCTTAATAATATGTGGTATTAGAGCCAACTGAACATTTTGTATTTTCTATTATGATGAGGGAAAACCCTACGAATTACGTTTAGAGTAGAAAAAAAAGACAAAAAAAGCATTGCAACAAAGCGTTCAACGCCATCAAAATCCTCATCATCAACGACAGCATCCGCGTCGGCGGCATTCTCGTGGTTGTCTTTCATTTCCTTTGATCTTGTTGCGCCGATCAAATCGATCAAATGTAATTTTCGCAGCACGAACGTGCAGCATGCCCAACAGAGGCAAGACGAGGCGAGACGAGTGCGCCAAGTGCCCAGGCAGTACTTCAGTCCTGTTGTTGTGGTTCTGTTGCGGCCAAGTACATTTACACCAATTGCACTGATCGATCTGGGTGTAAGTTATATGCCACGGCAGTGGTTGGTGGTGGTGGTGCTGGTGGTGGTGGTAGTGGTAGACCGTGCCAAATTCTTAATAGTTGCTAGCTTACTATGAGAGCAGACAGCACCTCCACCGACTGCACACCGATCAGAAGGCGAGAGCAAACAACTGCAGATAGAAGTCAGCCAGAGACTGGGACAGAGAACCAGAGAGCCAAACACGATCGGCACGATGGCGTTTTGCGGTTTGGTTAAGCGAACTTCAAGCCAAAGTCAAAGACGACTAAGGCGCACTCTGGCGGTTTCGCTATAATTAAGGACTTTGGTGTAATTTGTACACCTATTTAGGACCGCGTTGATTACAGGCCGGCGTTTTATTGCTTTTGACACCTAAAGGGAACCGGCTTCAGCTTTCCAGCGCCCATTTGGAAGCTGTGCGAAAGGAATCACACGAAAGACAGACAGACAGAGAGAGAGAGAGAAAGAGAGAGCCCTGCAGATTGTGAACTGAAGTGGATTTATTGGCTGACGTGAGTGTTTAGTGTTGACGGTATAGAACAAAGCAGTTTTGAGACTACTTCGTGGCGATTGCTTCGACTGGGACTAAATCAAGGAAACTCAGACATGTGGCACACATTCCGGTGTCACCTCGCTTTCCTGTGAGGGATGTGAGAATTCCCACAGAAAGTTTGCCATCAACTGAGTACCCTTGATATAGTTCATCACCGTAAGTCGCTCATTAATCGGACATCCACCATTATCATTCTCGGTAATTGGCAGTACAAGGACATTTTTGCCAAGAACCTCTTGAAAGATCGATGGCGCCAACATAGAGCCGCCATCACGTATAAAATTTGGTGTCGCATTGTAAGTTTGCTGTATGGCTCGAGTCGCTGCCTGATATTCAGGTGTATTACAATCTCCATGCCACGAGGGTATAATAAATTTTTCGCATAATTGCATCTTATTTGGTGACCCACGATCTGTCCAAGCATTACCCAAATGCTTTTGTAAAGCATGAGTCACATCACTAGCCCGCTGATTGGGGGCCAAAGAAACGGAAAACTTTCCAATCACCTTGTGCGGTATTATGAAACGTACATCATGCTCCGCATTGGCACCCTCAATGCCATGTATGGAGAGATGTGTCAATGCCCAGTTATTATTTAGAGCCGTATTCTTTTGTCTACTATTCGGCAGACTCTTCACATGAAGATTCTGACCGAACTCAATATAATCGAATTCAGTACAGCGCACAATATTTGAGTCCAGGGCGTAGGCATCGGTAGCTCCCTCAACGAGTATTTGCATTTGCGAGTTAACCAAAGAGCTAAGAAGATACATGAGATCGGGTAGGGCTTCATATATGGTGCCACCATGCTCACAACTGCTTAAATCCTTCTTGGCACACTGAACCTCCAAGTGATAGTAGACCAATCCCCGTGAACCGTATACAATGCACGGCTTAAGGTCACTTTGCCAGCGGCGCGTGGCCATTACCACACAGGATACTTCACGGAAAAAACTTATACGTTGCCTCAAAACCGTCTCCAAGCCTAAGCTATTGCTATGGGCCATACTTTCGATGAGGAAGACCAAATTAACAGGCAAACGTAGGCCAGCATCTTTGTACGATTGCAGGGCATTCATCCAGCACATTAGTGGACCTTTGTCCAAGGCCACACCTCGTCCGTACATAAAGTCACCCAATTCGGTCATCACAAACGGATTGGTACCCCAGCCCTCCTCGGCAACGGCCTCCTCTACATCCAAGTTGCCGTAGATCAATATGGTTGGTTTTTTTGGACTAGGCACGAAGACACCAATAATAACTCTTGGCATTTTTACTGTGTGAAAGGAATCTGTCATTATCTGCATTCCCATATGCTCACCAAAGGCCACAACATCCAAATCTAAATAAAGGCACAAAATATCATGGCTTACAAAATACCAAAT
Organism: Drosophila willistoni; assembly: GCF_018902025.1. NCBI lineage: Eukaryota > Metazoa > Arthropoda > Insecta > Diptera > Drosophilidae > Drosophila > Drosophila willistoni. The sequence goes on from NW_025814050.1 coordinate 10,707,819, forward strand.
TCACCTACCTACCCACCAATCGTTTTAGCATCCAATCAATGGCCCTTTCGATCTCCTTTCGTTTCTCTGGGCATGTGGAAACTGTCTCGAAACCCACCAATTCCCATAAATCATTGATATAGCATTCACGTTTCATTAAAATTATTTGCAAAATGCGATTCAATGGACTGTTTGGACTAAGTTTAAATTTTTTATATCCTCGCGGCAACAATGTATGAAAAGTTGGCAATGAATAACTGGAGTCTCCCATTTTGGTTATTACTTTAAAAACCTATTTTCAATGTTCTTTAACTTAAAATTTTTGACGTTTAAGTCGACAGTTTTGTAAAATTTGTTGCATCAGTTTCAAATTCTTTTTATAATTATCATTTAGTCAAGTCTTTTAAATGTTAAAAGTAATCTTAAGACTACGTTAAAAATTGTTAATCAGTTATAATCCATTATTTATCACTTTGGACTTTGATAGAGGAGGTTTCATTTGATATTATTCAGAAATGTAAGAAAGTAGTGCAATTTGTTAGGGTCATCACAAAATCGACGGATTCCAAAAAGAAATATATTTCAATATAAATGGCAACACCCATCAGATTAAGATCCACCTACCATACTATTCAGAACTATAATTAGAGGGTATTTTGCAACGAAGTTAGAATAATAAGATAATCATACTAATCGACCTAATATTATTCATACTTTAATAATCTGATAGTTGGAACCTGATTATGAATTACTTAAATAATACAGTTCAAAGTTAAAAATATTTATACAATATATTATTTTCTTCAACTGTTTATTGCTATTTTAGAAAATTTTGATTGCTGTCCCGGATAATAGAGCTAATAAGTTAAAAGAGACAAGGGAAGAAACTCAACCTCATACATAATAATCATAGTCTATCTGTAAATGATTTTAGATTCCACACATCCTTGACAGATAGAATTTTCCCAAGAAAACGTTTTTCTTCGCTATTAAGCTCATTCTTAATTTAAAAAAACTATACTTTACAGTTGAAAAAGTTTACAAAGGACAAGGTTTTATCATTTACAACTATATTTTTTTTATAATTTTTTTTACTCTCATCCAAGTGTGAAATTTTCGTGTATTTATTTAAACGTGTATCGAATTTTTGAGTTATTTTGGGAATTATGCTATTACTGATTTCTTTTTTATTTTTTTTTTTTTTTGTAGTTAAATGTTACGTAACTAAACTGTGATTCCCCCTCCCACATGACAAGAACTGCTGCTGATCGTTAACACAAGACACTGGCAGTTGGTAACAATTAAACGCTAATATTTGACTATAATTCATTATCGCATTTTGCATAGCAGACAGACATAAAACGGTAATTTGTCTAGCTGAAAACGATATGAAAATATAGGAAAATTTTGTTATATCATAAATAATTTGTCAGCAATTTGCCAAATATGAGACAGCAATTAGTTGCTCGTGGGCAATGTTAACACAATTTGGTCAATATCAAAAATTAATGTGTAGGTTGTTTGCTGCTATTTTTTGGTTTGGTTTGTTGTACTAAATATAGTCGGTCGATGCTTATCGGGGTAAAAGTAGAATTGTTTCAGCTGGTTGGTCAATACATGAGATTGACCATTGAAAGGTTTGTGTCGTCGTTGATTTTTTTTTAATTTTTGATTTTTGGAGATGGGACTCTGGTGGTTTCTTTCTGCGAATTATGTTGCCCACATGAATTCAAGTCAGTTTTTTTTTTTGCATTGACACTTTTCCATGGAATTGCTGCGTTTTAACGCAGCGGGTGTTGCCTCGGGCTTAAGTTCGACTTCGACACTTGAACGCATCTGGGCAGCAGCTTGAAAAATTGCGGATATGTCACACGATTTTATGGCTATATAGCAAACTTCTTGCCAGCCAGAAGTAACAGTCGTTGCATTGTCTCCCCCGGGGGGAAATGCTAAATCATCATAAGAAAATATGGCAGATCACAACATGACTTGTCCCCTTTTTTCCAAAGTTTACTCTGTGCTTTGCTATTTGGTATAAACCAAATGCTAGCAGTTTCGTTTTAAACCAATATTTAATTATTAATAATAAAACAATTATAATTATTTATGGTTATTTATTATTTATTGCTAATGCACTGTAATCGAAGGGCGTTATGTATGGTCGGTTACCACTGTGCGGCAACATGCATTTGGCTATTTAGTAGGCATTCCTGCTGCTCACTTACGGCAAATGACAAGACGATTTCACACCTCGGGGAGTCCTCGCCTTTTGTATTACAACTGGCTATCTCCCCCGTCTCACCTTGTATCTGCTGGTTATGGTTGTAACGAGCTTTTCCTTAGGCATTTTTGGCTCGAACTTCTTTTTCTTAGTTTTATATATGAATGTGGTACATGACAGACATTGCCATTGGACATACTAAAGATTATGAGTGCGATCTGGCATCGTGGTTCAGTTGATGGGCCTCAGGGCTGATCATGTGCTTGTTGTTGTTTAGTTGCAAGTTGCGAGTTGCAAGTTGTGCGGTATTAACGCATTTATTAGCAAAATGTTTAAATTGCATGACACTTGCTCATTTAGAAATCACTCAGTTAATGCATTAAAAAGGAGTTCCATTTGGCAATTAAAAATGCTAGTAATTAAATTTACTGATACGGTTTAACAATTAAACTAAACTTTACATGGTTTTTTATCGTATTTTTCTATAAGTCACACTGTTCAGTATTTTTAGTAAATTTTATAATTTTGAAGTCGTCTTGACTGCGGAATTTAGTTTATACTACGAGTAAATTTTAATATAAATATTATATTTTTCAATCGTATGTAATTTCGGATCGAAATTGCATCTCCAAGTTTTAAAAAATTATAACATTTAAAATAATTTGAAAATGGATATAAAGAGATAATACATTTATAAATTAGTACAACCAATTTATATTTTAATTTTTCTTCTGAACACTTTTCTAAATTGTGAGAATTCTTTTGTTTACAGAAATTGAAACTACAAAACACAAATCAATCACTACTCTGACCAAAGTTTGGTGAAAGTTATCGGCTTAAATATATTTCGGTTTAATCGAAATAGAATTCAGTTTGCTGATGAGGAAATGTTATCAAAAGAAATGTGTCGATTCTATTAATTTGAGTCAGACTGCACGAATTGAAAGAATATTCAGTATTCTAAGCTAAACTCAGATTGCCGGGTGTTCATATATGTGTACATACATACATCCATGTACATCCTTGCATAGCCAGGACTATAGGGTCTAAAATATTGATTAAGAAAATTGTAAGCGTTCAGAGTAGCAAAGATTTGTGAAAGGGAAAAGCAATCAACAAATTAAGATTTACAAAGTTTAACATTTATATGGTAGAGTTTTTCTTAAATGTAATCGAAACCAAATTGATTCGCAAGACAATAATTGTATATAAATCTGCTTAACATATATGTAAGATTTTTAATTATGACTCTTGGAGTGGTTTGAGGGGTCCCACGCTGTCAGAGCGGTGTTAAAAGATTTTTAATCACAGAAAAGTCGAGTTAATTTGCAAAATTTTCAAGAACTCGGAACTTTGCGAACCTGTAAACTTGTCAAATGTTAGCTAATTTTTACAGGTAATGAGTAAAATGTAATTTACGCAAAGACAAAAAATGCTATTACTCATACTTTGCCGAGTAGTGGCAAAAAAATACCTCAATTTCACGAGGTTCCAGTTTTGTACATTTTGTAAAAATTTTAAAAATTCATGTCTTTATTTTCAAGTAAGAGTAATGTCTTTCAATCTCCATTCACATCTCGAGAACAAAATTTTTTTGCCAATTTGCCAAAAAAAAAAATCAAGAAAACTCAAAGTAATTTTAGACTTCTGTGAATTCGGCCCTGACTTACATTCCAATCAAGTAACGGAAAGGCCCAGATAGTGAATTGGTGATATCGACTACAATGATATAGACGCATTTATTGATTTAAAGACTTTCCTTTGAATAACCTTTCCAAATAAAACAAAAAGCGTGAACAAAAACCAAGTTATCAACATTTTGTTGACCGCAAATAAACCTTCAGTTAACTATGAGGGATAATTTAAATTTATAAATGAAGTTTTTTGCGTTACAAACCTCAGTCGCAGTCGCAGTCCCGGTTTCCAGTCCTTGGCAACGCTTCAATCAAAACACAATTTGCTGGTTGGGGTAAAAAAAATCAGAAAAAAACCTGTACTCGTTTGGCGGCAATCAGGCAAAGGCAACGCACTGATATCTTCAACCCACACCCTTACTTTGACGGCATCCTTTGAGCCTTTTTGCCAAATTACCGCGCATTTAATTTGAACTTTGATGTTGCATGCGGCAAAGGTTTTTTTTTTGTTTTTGCTCCACCATGCGAGATGAGATGCGCTGAAACATGCTGCAAAATTGAACCAGTTGGGAAATTAAAAATATCCAAAAACAGAAACATATTAGCATGCAAATTTAAATTGTTTTTTTTTTTAACTCGGCTGCTGTATGTAGAATTTTTGACCAAAAACCAATATTGTATAAATTTAGTTTTTGGCCATTGTCTGAGTTAGACAAACAACATCAATTGTTTAAGCCGTGTTCTCTGTATGTTTGTGTGTAGGTTAAAATTTATTGACATTTTGTGAATGGTGTTTTGTCGACGTCATTTCGCCAGAGGCAAATAGATTTAACGCTCGTCAATTTGCTGGGAAAGTCATCTTCATCATCATCATCGATGGGAATGGCGAATGGCTCTGACTTCAGCTTTGGCCGTTGACAACATGTTGTTGGCGCAATTCGAAAGCATTATGATAATTTTATGGGAAATCATTTTGTTTATAATTTTACAGCCAGACCTGAATGTTGTGTGGGCGTGTAAAGTGGGCGCAGCCACACAAAAAAAAAATGTTGTGAATGATTATCGATTTTACATGCCAAAAAACACATTTATTAACCTATGTATACATAAGTGTGATTTGGATAAATATTATAATTTAAAACCTTAAAAACTCTTTGTATTATTTATTTAATATGTAAATTTTTAAGATTTAAAATGCCGTCGGAAAAATGCAAAAATTTCTCATGTTCTCCACTCGAAAAACCGGCCTCTCCACACAGTCTGTGCCACCAACACGCAAAGTAGGCAGTGCCATAAAAGATTCACTCAAACAGACTACGGGGCGGAGGTCTGGTCCAACACTCTGATTTTTGGAACGAGCGCTAAAGAGCTGCTGAAGCTCTAAGAAGAGTCAAGAGCCAGAAAACCAGTTTAACACTCACACACACCCAAACAAGTTAACGACGAAAGAAGACGACAACGATCACGATCACATTTGGCAACTTGAACGAATCAGTGCCAATGAGATTGCTTTTGGTCTAAATCCAGACTTGCTGTAGTCAAAGTAACGCCCATCGAACTCAAGTCTCAAAAAAATGGCTGCAATTGTGCAAAATGAGCTTTGATAAAGGTGATCAGAGTATTCAGGATTTGTTTAAGTTAAGTTTATGAAATAATGCACTTAGACATATACCCAAACAATCATTTTATTTTCTGCCCAAAATAATATTTTGAATCCAAATGATTTTATATAAAGGCAGACACAAAAATTTGTCAAAATTCTTTAAACTGCATTTTTACATACTCAAAAAATCTACTTACTATAAATTTAACTAAAAATTAACCAATATGATCGTTGTCGAGTAGTGGATAGGCAACTAATGTGAACAAATTAAGTTCAATTTTACACAGATTAAATTAATATTTTCATAACTATTGGAGTTCGGGGCAGTCGAAAGGTATTTGAAATGAGACTTAGCTGCCACTGGCAAAAAAAAAGAAACTTATGTACGATATCAAGTCTCTTCTAAAAGAAACTTCGGCAAGTTGTATGTCTGCAAAAGGACAATAGGTAAATTTAAACGATGTAAAGGTATTTATAATTTTAGGTATAGTCGAATGAAATTATAATACTTAGAGAGATGTGTATTAGATTATTTGAGTCGAATCATCCAAAGGGCGACATTTAGGTTTCCCAATGCTATTATATAAATATTATAACAAACATTTTGCATAACGAACGCGTTTCGCTTAACAAGCGAACCAAAAATCATATTTTAATACTTTTATGTACTCTTAATATTTCAACTCTTTTGGACTCTCATGGAATATGCATAAAAACAGAAGATAATTTTCTATAGCATATTATGACAGAGCATTCCATTCTCATATTTGTAAATTTAATATGCAGAAAAATTATATATTTTTCATGCAATTCAACAGAAAATTTCCATGATGTACTTATGACACCAAAGATAATTTCAGATTTGTACTTTAACAAAAAGAAAAACGACGAGAAAGGGAACCTCCCCATGGAAAAAAAAATGAAACAAATTTCAATACTTCTCAGATACTTACATTGCATACATATCAACGGCCAAGAAGACACATGTGGCATCGTTTTACATGAGATGCGTGCAACACAGAGAAAAATTGAGCAGAAAGCGTGCTTAATTGTGAAAGAAAGTTCCATTTACAATTTTGGTAACGAACGAACCGCAGCCAAAAAAAAAAGAACAAAAAGAAGAAGAATAAAACACGTCTTATATGAAACTGATGAGCTCAGACTCTGGAGAAGCATAGAAAATTGTGTGTGGAATGTGTAGAATGACACAGGATCCGCCCACCTTTTGCCTGCAACCAACCAAAAAAATTGAAGGCAAGTGCAAGGCGTGAAGTAAGTGAAGAAAAAAGTGTGAAAACCACACACACGACGAGTCGTTTTAGCTATATGATAATCCCATTATTAACGCAGACTACAAGTAATTTTAGTAATATTAATTACATGACTCACAGAAACTAAGGAATTCAATCTTTAACTCAGTGCCGCATCATTGACTGCAACACTGAAGAATTCTTAAATTCTGAAAACTGATCTTAAATTTTATTTCAAATATGTTGGCATGACACTTAATTTCAATATTAAAATCATACAGACCTATTGCAAATAAATTATTGAGGGCTCTCACTTCCGTTTTTATATTATTTTCAAGTAGGTAATACTTGATTTGCTATCAAATGGATACAATTACAATTAGGCAACTAAATATATCATTTATTATTTAAAACAATCTTGGTATTCATACATAATTATTTCAGTTCATACATAAGAGGATTTTTTCTTTTTTTTAATTTGGCAAAATTTGAAGAAAATTGCTCTTGGATTTCAAAACTTGATAAGTTTCAGAGGTAAAATATCGTTTGGGAGGTGAGGGAAATTTTCTTACTATTTGTCTCTACGATTACCCGCCACGGGAATTTTAAAAATAACTAAAGACTGCCTGAAATTCATGGTTTTTAAATGTTTTTCGACATTCTCAATTAATTCCCTAGCATATTTTTCGCCTAAAATTCACCCCAACTTACTTTAAAAAAACCTTAAAAGTCTTTCTCTCAGTGACTATGAAATTTGTAAACTAGCAGTCTAAAGCTTTATATTCACTAAAATTGTTTTTCTTAGTAATGGTAGACATGAATTTGTTTTAGGTTGCTAAAACGATTAAACACAAAATTCCATATTCATAATCTTAAAAGGTAACAGAAAATTTTAAAAAAGAGAATCAAAAACTTTTTATTACATTCTAATGAACTTCATTTTGGATAAGGAAATTTGCATTAAAAAAGGACTAAAAATGTTAATCATATAGAGAAACGATCAGCAAGCTCTAAAACACTAAGAGATATAGAAGAAAATATGTATTTTTATATTTTCGGGATTTCAAACTATTTTCTCTATCGTCCAAAACTGGCCATGACTATATGTTGCATGGCCTTTTTTTGATTTATAGATATATGAAAGGTGCTGCTCTCTCAGTCGACACAAAAAATCTCTGGAATATATCCAGCTCTCTCTGGCTCTCTCTTTTATATACATAGTTTAATCTGACACAACCTATGGTAAAGCCAAAGGCATTGCCCAATGCAAATTATGCCCAATCTGCAGTCAACAATTTGCATACCAATTCCAACCCCATATGTCCAAAAATGTGAAGTTTAATATAGAAAATGTTCGAAGCCTGTATCTTGCCAAAAGGCATATGGCAGCGGCAGCCCCCATGCCGGGTTGAGATTCAACCAGACCAGAGAGTCCAAACCGAACCAAACCAAACCATTGACTGACAAGGACAAGTCGTGTGCGACAGTTGACAGCTGGCCAGGAGTAGCAGCCGCCACGGGATGCCATTGCACAGTAGTCGATGGGTGGCTGGTGGCCACCAACAACCTGGCGCCCAGCCAGGCCCAGTCGGACAAATGACAGTAAATGGCAATGGTTGCAGCAACTGATGAATTTATGCGGAAGCATCGATGAGAAATGCATTTTTCATAACAAATTGAAATTCTGGACAGAAAATCATACACAAACTTACATGGAGAAGATTTTTTCAATTAAAATGCATTTATTTATATTACAAAGAGCAAAGCAGAGAGCACTCCTTTTTGGCTGGCGTATCGCCGGTAGTGGGCCATAAATTTCATGAAGAAAACAAACTGTCAGACATTTTTATCAGCAATTAATCGTGTTAATCAAATGCCTTGTCAGCATCATTTACAAGAAATGGGATTTACGCAATGTGAAAAGCTTTTTTGAATGCACCCAACACAAAAAATTCAAAAAAACCAACAACAGAAACAGAGACACAGCATATTGGGGCAATCAATCACTGACAGGTCGATGTTGGGGTTAATTTTTATTAGAAACTCCATTGCATTACCTACAAATTGTTGAAAATTGAGCGCACGAGTCACCAAACATGACCACAATGGCCAGGCGTGAAAACAAGTCAAAGTCAAAGCCATGACTGAATATTCGATATTGCGGCAATTGGGCAATGGCAGACAACTGAGAGACAAAGCGATTTAAAAAGGTTTTTCATGCTCGTGCCATAGAAAGTTAGATATTTTGAAGTTGTTGGAAATTTTGGTTTTTTTATCTCGTCTCGCATCTCAAGTTGTCATGTCAACGCTTCTGATTCTGAGTTTTGAGTCTTGGATGTCTTGAAGTTTGAATCTTGCGCATTCCACACACACACACACACACACACGCACACACACATGTCACAGGCCCTGAAGTTGATTTGTGCCTGAATAGCCACTTTGCATACATCACCAGGCTACTTACTCGATGTTTTGTGTGTTTTCGAGGAGACCCACTCAGACATTGTTGGCCACAGATTGATGCCAGACTCAGACACAGTTGGAGCTCTCTGTCTGTATATGTATATGTCTCGCTGTCCGTCCGTTTCTCTGACTGATGGTTAGGGCTTCTCGTGGCAGCCGCATCAATGTCAGCATCAGTCGACCAATATCATCAACAACGTCGCGTTCGTCAGCGTGATTAATTTGCTGGTCTTGTAACATGTAACTTGTAACTGGTAACTGGTAAGCCCCATGTGTCCCCTCTTCTTTTTCTTTTCCACCTTCTGATTGTATGTATGTAGATATTACTACCTTTTTGGTCTATTGGCATTTATTAAAAGCGGATTTAGTTAATGGATTATTTTTTGTTATCTCTTTCCATATGCCTCATAAATAATATATTGTTTAATGTAAAGTGCGGGTCTTTCTGTCTACTTTCTGTTTGGGATTTCCTTTGTTAATATGCAATGATTAAAAGTGTCATTTGTTATTGTTTCAAAATTGGCAACGCCAATCAATTGTGAACAAATATTTGAATATTTTGGGTATTCCAACACAAAAAGGTTAAAATAAACTAAGACGATTAAGAAGGATTTCAATATTGGGCTTAGTTTTTGCCGCTTAGCAGTTCAAGAGATTTCTTAAAAATATACCTAATAGATTTTAAGATTTAAAAATCTTTTATAAATGCACTTATACTTGATATGTCAATATAATTTAAGTAGAAGAAATTTTGAAATTCAAAGTTGGTACATTTTTTTAAAACTCTGAAGTTTTTACTTTGATCGTTTTCCCATATCAATACATTACTTACTGATAAAAAGAAAGAATCCTTAGACAATGACAACATACTTCAAATATGTAGTTTAAAGTTTTAAATTTATTTCATTTAAATATGACTGAATAGAACTAGAATTTAGTAAAAGTTTAAGACTGTCCTTTAGTAAAAGAAACCCATCTTTTTCGGTTTGGAATTATCAGCAAAAAGATCATTAAATACATTTTGTAGACGTTCAACTGGCTCGCCGAATTCATAGATCCAACTAAATATACAAATTATGGCCAAAATAATGAAGGCAAATAATTTGAAATGTGGTACAAATGATTTCGTTTCTTTGATTACCAACTGAGTTACACTTGGCACTATGGAAATCAAGGATTTAAAGGATTCCACACTGGGTGACATTAGGAAATTTGCCTTTGACACGGTCCAATTCATTTTAATTTCATTTTCTCTATCTAACTCGCGTAGAGCCTGTTGTTCTTGTTTCAGTTTGCGAAATTGTTCATCTACAGCTTGTTGAATACGCAAATCCAGCTCACTTTTAGACATTATGAACTTGCCAGACTTTGAACTGCTATCCGAAGAATCTGAAGAAATATTGTCTTTGGTTTGAGATTGAGATCGGACCTGCACTCTTGGTGTTAGGAACACTATATTGAAATCCTTTCGCTCTTGAGGTTCTGTTGCACTTTGGCAGACTTTTGGTATTTTTATGAACCCTTTCTCTTGACTAGTCGATTTACTGGCGTTCTGGTTCAGCTGATTGAGTTTTAACATTCGCAGGTTGTGACGTTTTTCCATATTGCGTCTTCTTTCGGAGTTAAGTCTACAGCGTTCTATTAGATTAACCTTTTTCTTTTTTAATCCTCTTTCTGATTTTTTCTTTACCAATAATGGTGCTCTTTGGTTAGTAGTTTTCTTTGATAATTTTGGTTTATTAGAATTCACTTTTGGTAGCTGATCTTTGAAGGTTGACCAATTGCGGTCGTCTACACTAATCGATTTATCTACCTTCTGCCCCTTGGCAAAACTCTCAGGCTCTACTTCCGATTTAAATTCACTTTTAGGCTTTTCTAAAATTACCAGGGATAAACCTATTGGCTTTTCAGTTGCCTTCTTTACTTGACTTGTTTTCTTTGTTTCCATTCCTTGTTGATTGACTTTTTGAGACTTCTTCTGAGACTTTGAATTCCCTTTTTTCCCTGGCATCTTTAGATTTTTGGCATTCATGAGTCGTTTCTCCTCTTCTTCACATTCCTTTAGATAGAGTTCCAAGTCGAATTTGAATCCATTTGATGACAGTTCATCGGAATATACCATGCTTTGAGAATCTGATGAATAAATTCTTTTACTTGTGGACATAATGTAAATGGGTAAAAATATTGCAAGAACTTTTTCAAGTTTATAATGTAAATAAATAAAAAGTGTCTGGAATGTGTTTCCCTTGAAAAGTATTGACTTCTACTGGGAACAGAATCGAGATTTGTTGAATATAAAAATTTGTGTAGGTTTGACAAATTTTACATCGATCATTCTTTGTCTCATTTCTATGTTTGAATCACAGATTTTAGAAGCAGTTATCTATATAAAGTAGAGACGCTTAGGAAGATAAGAGAAGAAACTGCAGAAGTAAGCCAAGTAAGCAGTTTATGATTAGCTTAGATCAATTGCAGGTCGTACTATTGTAGGTTAACTTAGCAAATTAAAAAAAAATAACCATTGATAAATATATTTTATATACTAAGGTGTTCCATCTGGTAAGTATCAATGAAAAAAATGTGTATTTTATAGTTGCAAAAATTGCAGTAAACTATGAGACTCAAATGAAAAAATTTCCCACAATTCGAAATACCTATTCTCATATTTGTTAAAGAAATTTTTCTAAAATAACCAAGAATATTTCTGAGTTGACTGATTTCATAATAAAAGAAAAAAAAATCGTAGAACTTTAAACTCCCCATAGATTTTAAATTCATGACCACCAATGAATCGAGATATAATGGCCAACAGATGACGATGCAAAAAACAGTATCAATTTGTCGAAAGGCTTGAGACAGGGCTAAACAATGTCCTGCAAATGTCATTTATTAAATGGAATATCTGCCAAAATAATATTTAAAATTAATGCGTTTTTGTGCTTAAGATCAAGAATCGAAATGGGAATGTGAATGTGAATTCGAATGTTTTGTGAGCTGCACCCACATGCTGCATTTTACACCTGTTTAGGAGGATGCCAGTCGCAGCCGGAGCGGAGAATAATGTCAACATGTGGTCCTACATCCTGCTGAGCGCCATTCACAGTAAGAGCAACAGTTTCTTCTTTGGTTTTGGCTGCCTTTGCCCATTTTTTTGTTGTTCGGTTATTTGTTGTGTATACACAACAAAACGACGCCGCTTTGTCTCCAGTGACAGGGCCAGAAACAAACAACATCAAAATGTAAATCGACAAAAGAAACCACCGAAAATCGAAGCAAAAGGCAAACCAAAAAAAGGCAAGCAAAGTGGCAATTTTTATGTACTGAGATGTATGCATAAATATGGCTAGCCATAAGTATGGCATGTTTATGGTGCCCTATGGTGTGCATATATTCCATATCCTTAAAGGATATTTACTTATGGCTCTTTGCTTATTAATGACTTTTGCCTCAGCTATGTGTGTGTGTGTGTTTACCCACTGATTGCCTAGAGACTTAAGCGATCTGCCTTTGGTCCATTGCTTGCTCTTTACTTTTGTTATTTACCGCCATTTGGTTCTGTCCTGTTTGTGTTTCTGCCGATAATAACGGCAGAAATAACGGTACGGCAGATAGGTCCTGGCCGTTTACTAAACTAACGGTACCCAACTGGCTACTGTGCGCGCGTCGCTTTTAACTTGGAATTTTTATTGTCTTCTGCGGTGCCAGATTTGAGGCAAAAACTAAACGAAACCTTCCCCCTGTGTCCCCAGAGGAAAATCATGTGAATGAAGCGGTTTGTTTGTAAGACCATCCAAAGTGTGAGAAAAGAAATTTGCAAGTGTGTGAGGGAGTGAAGGAACAGAAGCTGGTTCCTTTATTAATTAGAATTATTATAAAAAAAAACTTTCACAAATTGGTACAGATTCGATGGGCGGGATCTCAAAAATGTACATTGATAATTTTCTAAAATCAATTAATTACGAAACGTCTTGATTTGAAATAATCTAAAAAGACGTCTGTTTCATTTTCGAATAAATTAATTTCTATTTTATTATTCGCTTACTTTTTTTATATCCTATTCTTATATTTAGTTAAACATTCAATAATAAGTGGAACTACTTTACTATTTTCTATTTGTAAATTAACCACAATAATATTTTAGAATGCCACTGAAATAGGAATATAAATATTATCAAATTGAGTCTTTTAGTTTGCCAAGAAAAAGGGTTAATTAAAGGATATTTAAAATGGAATCTCGGAAAACTTAAAAATTTTATTGACCTAGTCAAAACTACTTAATCTAGAGCCAATTTAGAGTAATGGAAAAAGACGCCATAATTTATTTTGTATGCTGGTTATAAAGAAATCTGATCTTAAAATAAAATTATATTGTTATGTGCTTTTCCTTTTAAAACGTATTCATTTTGGGAAAATTCTTTTGTTAAACATACAAATCATTTTTAACTAAATAATTTACCATATTTATCTGCTACATTATTAACCAAATAAGAAGGATTAGAAATAAAACATTTCTTAGAAAAGCATTTTGCGTTTGAGTATGCTTATAATTCACAACTGGATGAAGCTTTGGTAGTGAACTACAGCAATCTTGTAAGATAAACCTGCTGTTCTTAAAGGAGTGTTGTGAGATATGAATTAAGAAATTAAAAGCTGGAAGTCATAGCTTTTTGACTCTATCTATATTTCCCCCTACTCCATTTGGTAAGGTGTTGAAACCTTATTATGTTCATAAACTGATGTTGAAATTAAAGAATATTAACCCAATATTATACATGTAAGATCTGATGATTATTTTAGGGGCATAAAATTAAAGTAATCCAAAATATAATCAGAAGCCTGCATCGCTCTTTAATTTCTTTTCATGATTTTAATCCACTGTCCTATGCAATTCGTCAAAAGTAATTTTCAACATTGAAACACTTGACTACAATTTGGCTACTCTCTGGGCCTTATCATTTACAATTTATCAGGCATATGAGAGAGAGGGAAGCAACTTCTTTGTTCGTGGTGTCAAATTTGGGTGTTGACCACATGAGCGCGTACATGGTAATCAACGCCAAATTATTTATTTTTGTATGCACCGCTCCTGAGCTCCATGGTCTTGGGAATGGGTTTGGTTTCGGGTATAAGTTGATTCCTTCCTTCCTTCCGTCCGTTGGCTGGCCACAGCTGCCTTTGCAATTATTTCAGGTAGCGCAATGCCAACTATCTATCGTATAATTTTCGATGGAAGGAACCCTCCATGTTCAACGGAATGATGGCGACACCTTGCGCCAACATTCGCCGGGGTAGATTACTACTGTAAATATTATTAAATAAGATTACAATCGCCAGTGGAGACGGAACCGTTCATTAAAATTTTGTTTGGTAAATGAGTAATATGAATTTTTGTGATGTTTCCAGATTTCGTGTCTGGGCATTGTTAAATGGAAAAAGTTGCGCATGCGCAGTGCGCCGGCGCCCGAGGCTGACATACAATGACAGAGATGGCAATAGATGGCAGCCATTTGTTTTTGTTTTTTTTTTTTTTTTTTGGTTGAGGAGCAACATTTTACGCGTAATTGACAAGCTTTCTGGGCCTTGCCACATTTATGCGGCATTTAAACCAACTAATTGCTAACAAAAAAAATTTCCCCCCTTGATGTGGAAAGTTTTTGTTTCATGTTTAATTATTTCCACATTTATGTAAATGTAAATGGCTTTTACCCAAAAGTAAAAAAAAAACCGAACAAAAACCTAAGCCCAGACCCAGACACAGTTATGTGCGCAATTAGGCCCAAAATTACTGCGTGTGCAGTTTGTGTGTGTTTAGGTGCGCGTGAAAATAACAACAACTACACATATCTAAAAAAAAAAAAAAGAAGGCCAACAAAAAAAAAAAAGAAAAAACAATCTAACTAAACAAAAGTTTTCCGTTCAATTTTGTTGTAGTCATTCTTTTGTTTGCTGCTACAGAGCAAATTCGTAAATTATTCAACAAACTGTCACGCAATATTCCCCTTCACAACCAACAAAAAAAAAGTTGTAAATCAAAGCAAGAAGCAAAAAGCAAAAACGTTTATTGAAAGTTGCCCTTACCAAGACCACACATTTAGTCAATTGATTGGCTATCCCCACCAAACCTCCACCCGCAATCCTCCCAGCCAAAGCCCTCCTCTTTTACCATTGAACAAACACATCAGCACACATTATGGAATCGAGGCCTGACACTCTCTCAGATATATCTCCGTACACGCACATGTAAAATGTCCAACAATTTTTGACAATTAGCGGCGTTTTTCATGTTCATTTGGTCAACATGCGGGGGAATGGAGAGAAAGAGGGTTAGAGGGCGGTATGTAGGAGGGGGGAGAGACTCAGGCTTGGGTGTGCTGTCAAGGTCTGTATCATATTGACAATTTAAGCGCAAATTTGTTTCAACATTCAACGCTGCCAAATGAAACTATTGCCGATGCTTACCCCCACATGGCTTATAATCAGTTGGGAGTATATCTGGCCAAAATGTATTGCCATTGTTAACATATCTAATTGAACACACATTGACATTTAAATGACATTTGAATTGGTTAGAAAGCAATTTACCTGGGGTGGTCGTCGGACATGGCATTTAAACTTTTGTATTCCATTTCTTTTCATATTGGTTTTTGAAATTGTTATTCACAAGAAAAGGGCATAACAAATTGATTTTCTTTCTTTCTTTTCGAGAAGACTCTTTTAAATGTTTTAGTTGCGAAATAGAGAAATTATTTATTTTTTAGTTTAGTTATATAAGTATCTCATCTCAATAAAAATTGTTTCTGCAGAGATCATTAGGAATTTATTTCATGAAATGTGATTTAGCTGAATATCATAACTTAAAAACAATTTTTTCATAAGAAATTAGTAGTTTTATATGCTTTTGTAAAGGGTATTTTAATATCGTTTTAGTATATTTTAAAAGTATTTTGTTACAATATTGTTATCTGTTTAATAGAGTCCTATTTTTGTATTCAAAAGTAAAAATTAAATATATGGTAAGAACAGATAATGGGGTGATTAAAATAAACTAGATAAAATAAATCCAAATGAATGAATAATTCAATAAGGTAAATAGAAAATTTTGCCTTTTTGTCTTAAAATCGAATTGCTTTCGTCTGTAGTAAAAATATTTAATATTTATAAAAATATTTTAATTTGATATTAAACAAATTGAGCGGAGTCTAAATTTTAAAGTCTAAATAATGGAAGGTTTAGCCCCCCCTCAAACTAAAAAAAAAAAGATAAATATTTAATTAATTCAAATTTAACTGATCAATTTGGTTTTATTTTTAAGAGAAGAAGTTATGAAAGTAAATTAATTACTAATCTTTCAATATCTTTGCACAGCTTTTTTTCGTTTCATTTTTTTGTAATTCTCAACCAGTTTTTGCGTTCAAGCTTTTGGTAGAGCTATTGAAATTCTGAATACCTAAAGTTGTGAGTGAATGTCTATGGAATAAATTTAATTTATGCAACTGTTTATTAAATTTCGTAAAAATTTAAAATTTTCAGAAAAATTACAAATCGAAAATTTCTACATATTCTTTGTAATGTTCTTATATATTTTGCCTTAATTGAAATTTTACTACATAATTTAACCTAACAAATAAATTCTTTGCCATAAAAACGGTAATAAACTAATAAAAATCAAATAGTAATCAAATGTGAACTCTCTTTCTGCCTTGATTGACGCACTTAAAGTGACTCAACGTAATTGGCCAATGGCCTCAATGGCGTAGTCTTCTTTCACTAGCCGTAAAATCAGAAATCATTAAAAATCGAACGCAAATCGAGATGAACAAGAAGAACAACAACAATGAATGAAATCACAGAGACGCGGATATAATGAATTTCAACAATTTCTTTTGAAATTTACTGCCAAAATGCTTAAGGCCATGGCGTCGATTTGCTTAAAGAAATTCCATTCAACGGGGGGAATCGTCGCACATGAAAAGCAACAGATCAAAGCGAATGAACCAATTTTCAATTTTCGATTTTCAATTCTCCACGAACGGGAAGCAATTTTGTTTCGGACAAGTGCAAGAAAGTGGGCATGGGTGGGGCTAGGGATAAGGGGTGGGGTTAGGTATAGGTTGGGGGCGCAAGCTCCTGCTGCGTGTTTGGCAGAAAGTGCAGATAAAATTAATTAAAATTTAATTCAATTCAATTCACTTGCGCCGGCGCAAAAAGGAAAAAAGAAAAAAAAAATCACAAAGAGATTTATCGCTGATAAACGCGTCTAGAATGGCCAACTCATTGGGCTTGGAGGTCGGCCAATGGCCAAAAGGGGGGGTGACAGGGGGCGGTCTGATCAATGGAATGGCCAAGACTTTGCAATGGATCACGCTATTGATTAATTCGCCGTTGTTGGCTAGGCCGGCCATTAAAATGCCATAAAATTATTAATTAAGCAAGTGCACAAAAGCAAAAAGCCACTTGCCAGATTTATGACCAAGCAGTGACGATAAAGTGGTTTTCCTTTTCATTTTCTTTTCTGTTGTTTTTTTCTTTTTTAGCTGTGGTTTGCTGGTAGCCGGAAAATTGAAAAGTTAGGCGCTGATATGAACAGGCAGGCAGCTAGACGGAGTGCCGAGTGCGCAGCTTGTGGCCTGCTTTTTTCACATTTGAAGCATTATGGATTTTTAACGAGTTTTCAATTTATTTGCGCGCCAGTCGGGAAAACATTTCGAGTGCTTTTCATATAGACACTTGACCATCAAGTGTTTTTTTTCATTTACTTTCGAACAGATGACGTGAGGGCTATAGACCTACACACACACACACACACACACACACTAGTCGATAAAATATGAAATATTTCAAAATATATGCTGATCGATGACTGTTGGTCAGAATATTTTTTAAAAAACATTTGGCCAATTACTGTTATGGTCATAGAGGTTGTTATTTCAGTAATCGTAAGCGGTTTTAGGGCTACTCATTCGTCTTGGTACTTTTTATAGTCAACATCGCTTAGAAATAGTCGCATGCAATTGTCTCAAGGATATACAAATTCAGTCTGATATATGTACGTTTCATTCGTTGTTTTATATACTTAGATTCGACTTATTCGTGTTGGGGATAAAGACATAAAGCTATAAATTTAAAGTGTGACTTATACTTTGACACTACTTTTTTCCCAATATTTCTATAAATGTCAATTTTTAGTCCAATATTTTGCAATCAATTAGAATATGTTCTATATTCTATGTTATATATAGCAGTATATATAGCATACAAAAAATACAATAATGCCGAAAAAGAAGTCGAATTTTTAAGTATTCTTACTAATAGAATAGGTGAGTATTAGAATCGTACGTCATTATTCAATTACCACTTATTCCTACTATCTTGATTATAAAAATTAACCAAATTCGAATTTAAAGGTGATCTTAGTTTACCTCTGCCATAAATTGATCTCGGAGATCTTTGGTACACAAATGTATAAATACATTCAAAAATCAAAAAACTCTATAAACCCGAAAGTTAAAGCATGAAAAGCAAGCTGTGAATGAATCAAACAAAGTTCTTGTTAGACGAATGAAAACGAATGGAATAGTGTTTAACTTATTCGCAAAAGAACTTTATTGCTCTGCAGTGGTAGAGGTTAAAAGAGTCTCACTTCCGATCCTGTTCAAGGTTAAGACTTTCTCTAAGTTGTAATAAGCCAATAACCCACAAATTCAAGCCGTAACTCCATTCGTTTTTCGAATATCAAATGCTTTTTTCTAAGTACTACTTTTCTACTTTTCCAAACGAGTAAAGTGAGTTAGACATTTTAAGAACCGAGTCACTCGTTTGTCCTTTTGAATACATTAATATAAAGTAATGAAAACATAAGAATTTGTGTTTGCATTAAGCTATCGAGCTAATCATATAGCAAAACTCTGAAAACCCTAATCATAATCTCATACAATTCTACTAACAAGTTGAAGTTGCCTCTTACCTTTACTCACACGGCATAGTGAGGCATTACTACCAGGATGCAAATAAGTTTTTGAGCATTGATTGTATACAAAAATCGTTCGTTAGTAAGACCAAGAACATGCAACAGCATAATATTTACAATAATCCCATGGGGCATAAACGTGCCAGGCCTGAAAATGTTGAGAAAGCAAAAAGCAGCCTCGAATACGAAAAAGTTAAATACTAAGACCACAAATCAAAACAACACAATTGACGGGTTTTTGGTGGGTTTGCGGGGTCAGGCAAAAGCAACAATAGTCAATAAAACACGCGGCAAATCATGTTTATCGCATTGATTTATGCATTTTTAATGTGTTGCTGTTGCTTATCGGCAATGCGCCTAAATCAACGGGGACCGCAAAACTGAGCCCACTTTCACTGCATCCTCAGTCGCCTCAGTCGAATGCAATTGCTGGCAAATAAAAAAACAAAAACAAAAATCAAGGCACACAAAATTCTTCTTGCTCTGAGCAATGAACGTTAATTTTTAAATCTCACCGCCTGATTAGTTTACTTCGCGAAAAGAGAGAAGGCAGCACAAAGCAGCAACAGCTAAAGCAACAGCAACAGCAACTGTTGCTGCTGCTGCTGCCACCATCTCAGCACCAGCAACACGGCGTTGCAATTGTGCGCCATCTTGATTAGACCTCTAGTTTTGGTACTGGAGTCGTGGCCATCTCTTTTCGGCCCCGGCCAAACAGCTTTGGGAATAAGCATCATCAAAGCCAGCCGACTTTGCCGCTGCCTTTTGTCTTATTAATAATTCACATTAACGCTTGCGAGTGCGACGTGGTTGCCGCCTGTTTTGGTCGTCCTCGTCCTCGTCGTCCAAGCAATGCCAGCCTCCCAAAATTATCGCTGTTTTTGCATCTCTCTTGGTTCTTTTATTTGGCCCAAGACTCGGGCTCAAATTCAAGAGGCTCTGTGCGTCTGGGCTCTGTTAATTTTCGGGATGTTTGACATAAATGCCGAAAGCGCACGAAACGCAAAACTAAATGGGGGGAAACTGACCAATAAATAAGGTGTGAAATAGCAAACTGGGGCGTAACGACATCAAAATCGAGAGAAGCGGAATGTTTTAAGCTTAGATGAACCACAGCACATGGACCATTCGATATCCAGATAAAGATACATTAGCCAAAGCTGGAAAGGTTTGCCCTTTTTAATTGCTAGCCGCTAACTGCAATATGATGTGGGTGCCAAATTGTCGATACCAAGAGTTGGGCAATTGTTAGCCAACTTTAGGCAAAGCACAAGAATCGGTGAAAAATTAAACCATCGAATTTGTCAGATCTGTTTTTAGTTTATTCTTAATGTAATGATTATTTTCTTTAAACTTTGGCTAGGAATTGGAAATCAATATTCTTTGTGCCCCCATTAAGGTTTTTCTTACTTTTTAACAATTTTTTTTGTATTATTTCTTGCTTAATCTCTGTAACCTATTACCAGCATCTCTGTTCGCACACTAGGACTCTTCTCTAGGAGATACCACTTTTGGTATTGTTCCAAAATCCTTGAAAGTTTTAACTCGAATTAGTCACTTGTGTCATTAAATAAATACAAAGGGCCTTATATTCTTTATATCCTTCTTGGCCAATAGGATAAACGGATTTAGTCTCTCTTTAGTAGAATTTATACAAACTTTATATTTCTGAATCAAAGCCACATAACTTTGCAATTTAATCACTAGAAAATTTGCATTAAATTCATAGACTTTATTGTCCCCAAAAATACTTTTCCGAAATTATATTCAGTCTTAATGAGTATCCTTTAATCATGGGCAAGTCATTATAACTCCTTGTAGATCATATAATAAGGCGTTACACCAAAAAAAAGTGGATTAAATGTAGTATCCAGTTCCAGTCCATTATAGAAAGATAGTTCCATATCATTAAAGATCCATTTCTGTTTTCTAGATTTCACTTCTGAATTTCATAGAAGAACAATGTTTGATCCAATAAACCTATCAATGCCTAATAAAATCAAAATTCATGTGTAGTTCTTTATTTTTTTATATTTTCATTTATAAGAGAACTTAAGTTTATGCATTTTTGCCACAAACTTATCTTCATAAGTCTTCTGCATTAAAAAATGTCATTAATTTTTGTTTTTAATGCTACAAAATTGACTTGAACAAATAGAAAATGAATTATTTTGAATGCAAATTTCTGTGATATTTTTTTCTTTTTGGTCCTTACCCAGCCTAAAAAGGCAATTAGGTTCACCCTTCACTTTGTTTGAAATCGTTGAAAACTTTTGTGGCTAACGTCTGACACATTTGCACGCCGTTTGCCGTTTGTTTACTTAGTTTCATAATTGCAACAGCTAGAAAGGATTAACATTGTCACTGCCCCTAATTTGCATAGGCAAATGGGAACCCGAGGATATCCTGTTGAATTATGACTGTGCCAGGACGCGGTTTGGTTGTGGTTTGTCGCATGTGTCAAAAAGTAAACAACTCGGCATTTGCATAAACAAATTAAAATGGCTCAGTGGTAGAGTTTTGTTTTTTTTTTCCCATCTTTATGCTTAGTTCGAAAGGTAAACAATTTCCTAAGCATTATGTGGCATTATAAAGGATATTCATTCGGTTTCAAGGTGTAGCATACTTTGATGCGCCAACGCAGAACGTGCTTCAGGCTGCCGGAAATTTGATTGGTGCACCGGGGTTTTTATGGACAGACGAAAGGGAAGCGGATACGCTTAATTGCCAGCCGTGAGAGTAATCAAAGAATGGGAGCCATAGGGATACACGTGTGTTCTTTTGATTAACAAAGGGTTTTTACGGATGTTGAATTTTGCATGAGATTCGCTCGTAAATCTCACCCAGAAGCGAAGCAAATTAATACAAGAGCAGGCCAAGCCTCTGAGCTGATTTCATTGCTCTTCTCCGCCATTCATTGCGGTCATGTAGCATCTTAGTGGCATATCCCTTAAATGATGTATAAAAAAGTTGGAATGCTAACAAAGCCAATGCGACTATTTGATACCTAGTAAAAGTGCATTGATGGTATAGAAAACTATTAAACTTTGAGGTTTAGATCGTTGAGATCGAGGTAAGATCGTTTCCTAATAAGAAATGTACTTCTGTTATATGTTTCTTGGTATTTTTGTTTTCATTTATTTATTCCATAAATAGCATTTCAATTGAATGCGTATATGCCATTTGACACCCTCTACAGGTTACGAAGCGATAAAAAAACGTCACTGGAAAAAAAAAGAATCGCCAGCTAAATGGTAGGAAAAAAGGCCAAACGATGGCCATAAATGGATCAACTCGCCAGCGTGCGCACCTGAGGGCACGCAGGATAACAGAGCAACAGCAAAGCAATCCCAACCCCAACTCTATCATCTTTTTCTCCACCTCCACCTACTGAATCCTACTCCTACTGTTCTACCACCAACTTGAAGCAATAATAGCCACAGAGAGTGCCGCCGTTTTATGGCCGAAACATGCGACGCAGGCCATGTCAGGGTTCAGCTTCAGCTTCAGTTTCTGCTTCTGGTTTGGGTTCGGTTTCAGCTGCAACAAATCAGTGCAAGGATTTTTTTACGATTAACTGCGTAATTGAGTCGTTTCGCCAAAGACGCACACACACACACACACACAGAGAGACAGCCCAGGACCTTTTGCCAGGGCCAGGGTAAATTTAATTAAACTGTAATAAAGCAAATCCAAGCAAGGGCGCACATCAAGTTGCCCATACCGACCCTTCGCCTCTTAGTTTGGCGTAATGAGAGCTAAATCAGGCTTAAGCCGCTCCACAAACTAACCGCCCACTAGGTAAGAAGAGAAAAATTGACATGGAACTTGTCTTTCATGAAGTGAGAGTAGCGGGGCAGGGTGGTGCGGTGCTATGGATTGGTATAAAGGTAAATAACGCAATAGGCCAGTGCCACGCCCATACGATATGGCAAATTGAGGCAGATTTATCATAAGACATTGGGTGCCATAAAAAAGTTTATGTCTCAAGAGTGGTGGTGGGCGGAAGGCGGAGGTGAACACGAAGCGGAAAGAAATTGCGGATAAGCGCCAAAAAAAAAAAGGAAAAAAAACGACAACAAGATGTGCAAGAGTAGAAGGGAATGCAAAGTACTAGTCAAGACACTCGAGAGTGGGTGGATGTGGCAGTTGAGGTCGTGGTCGAGGTGGAGCTGGAGCTGGAGCAGTTGCCGTGGAACCGCAAAATGGCTGCTAAACTGACAAGCGAACTTTATTATATGTATTTCTTTTCTTTTTTTTTCACTCTCTTCCTTCATTTTTCCTCCTCTCGTTTTGTTTTCCATAAAGTTACCAGAGTTTTTCCACCTTACGCCACTTTTGTTGTTAGACAGCCACAGCTTATGGCGCCTTCAATGTGCTGTCTTTGCTTGGGGATTGGATGGATATGATGAGGAGTAACTGGGACATGGTGGTAGGACGCAGCTGCTTTGACTAAATTGCTTTGTATGCAGTACTTAAGTGGAAAGTGAAGACGTTGGCCCTGTCGGGGTTGATGGAGATTAAGGTGGGCCGGGAGTTTGCCAGTTCAATTTGCTGCGAAAAATGGCAATGTGTTTATGCGTAAAGATGTGTGTGAAGCGAAACAGCAACACAGGACAACAACAGCAACAACAAGTATGAGTATGAGTGAGAGAGATAGAAAGAGAGAGACAGAGAATGGGAAAGCAGGAGGCAACATAACTGTTATGCTAAGGCAAATCCAAGATTTCCATATAATAATTGAAAAACCTTTTTGATTGAATGCCAATATAAAGGAACTTTGTCTACAAACTGTAATTTGTTGGGGTTTATTAAAAGTATATTTCATTACGGATTATTACAAATGGAATAGGTTTTATGAAATTTCTACTTTAAATTATAAAATTACATCGCAAACAGCAATATATTAATGGTCATTTCATGGTCAAAAGGCCTTGATTATTAGTTATGGTATTAAATGTCTTCTAAGAATCTATACTTTTTCTATTGTATTCTGTAAATTTAATTACAAAATGTAATAATTTGACTTTGCCTTCGTCCATTTCTAATGTTTGTAGAAAAGAAACTGTTTTCTTGACTTTTTATCCCTGTTTATTGTTCATAAAATCTTTTGCTTCTTTTTCCCTCAAAACCATTCAAATCAAATGTACATAACGAATGCGAATAATTTGTGCATCATATTGCTTTTCAAAGTATTCATTCGACCAAACAATACAATCAATACCACTAGAATCAAATAAACTTACAAATCGAATAATTACAACTTCCAATAATTTGAGCGTCATTTCATAGTTTTGTAAATGTAGTAAAAATTTCATAAAAACAAAAAATCTATATTATTGTACAATTATAAAATTTGCTGCTGCTTATTGGCAGTAATTTTTATGTACGGGATTAATACTTAGGTAAAAACATAGTCCTGTTAAGTTCACTATGTATACTAAAGTTTCACAGTAAAATATATACTTTTCAATACCCAACATTTTATATTAAACGAACGAAATCAAATACAAACTCAAGTGGAAGATTTAGGGCTTAAATGTACCAAATGAGTTTAAATTTGAACAGATAAACGTAATATACATCTCAATTAATACACAGACATATTGTTGTAACTGGACATTTGCCTTTTGTTTATAATTTTAGTGATATTAAAATACTATCAGTATTTTCAAAGAGAAACAGTTTTATTGAAGTTCAAATTCCTATTGAATTTCTTTCTTTCTCTTTAGAGATATATCAAAATTAATATATGTTAAACATCAAAAACAAAACTAGAGCTGCTCTCTCTTTATTTAATTTAATTAAACTTAATTGGTCCATTAAAATTTTCTCTAATACGTCTTTATTTTCAGTGCCAAATCAAGTCATCTGTTGGCATTGTTGAAATACCAAGTGGAGAAATAATGTTGGAATTGCCATTTAAATTGTCCCTAATTGCATAGATATTTTTCGCATCTAAATTGCCTTTCCCTCGGCTGCAACTGAGCCCACTGATGCATAATGGACTATTAGCTTTATGGATCTTACTTCACCATTTCTGTGTCATAATTTTGTACGCTAAGTTGGCAACACTTTGCAGCTTTCAGTTGTTTCAGTTGTTCGCTCTTACAGTTGCCGCTTGCCACCTCGTGTGGCACTTGCGGCTAGATGCGTGTGTCGGTTGCATTTTAATTGTTGTTGCAACGTTTCAATGGAAATGCAACTAATTACAGGCACGCAGACCGGCAAAATTGTTAATAATTAACAGGTTTCCTTCAAATGCCACAAATATACACACGTATCATTATGCATTGCCAGCGGAAATTAAATATCCAAGTTGCCTTTTCTTTCCTTTGTTTATGCATTTTCCTCCTTCCTTTTTGTGTATTGCAACAACAATTTGCACTCTAAAGTGTTGAAAATCCATTTCAAGTGCGTTTATACCAATCTTCATATTAAATAGTTCGCAGCGGTAAAAATTACCAATCAGCCAAATGGAAATTGTAGGTTACTCAGCTATAATGATGGACTGGAAGCTAACTTTATCATATTACGACAAATAGATATAGAATGGATTATAAAGAAGGGAATCATGTGAAATGGATTGTCTTGGACGGAATTTCAAAGTATTTGTTTTGGCCAATTCTGTAGGTAAATATTAACACAATGTTTTCCTTTTAGCAGTAAACTTTGTAAGCTTCGAAAAGTATTTGCAAAACAAAATTAACTCAAATTGAAGTCCAAAGTGATCTTGTTGTAATAATTGCCCTTAGAAACAAAAACTTCTTTTTTACGGTTACGGTTATCTGATCTATAGATAACATTGTCACATAATAAAATGACCTCAAAACCTAAAACTCACAAATTTGTATACTATATAGAGTTTAATAATAAAAAGGTTCTGAAATTATTTAATTAATCTATGCAAATTCTTCATCGAGAAGAATTTCCAAATATCAATTGTTGGGAGAATAGAAACAAAAAGCAAAGGGATGAAAAAGCGATGCTTGTATTGAAAGCATATCAATCAGTTGGTATTAGAGAAAACCGATTAAGAGCAAGTGGTCAACAAAAATTCCTTCTTTTTTTTTGCCCACGATGCCCTTTTGCAATCAGTTCAAAAAGCTAATCAGTGCTGCCCTCATACAAATATTTTGCATAATTTTCCAAAGTGCTTGCAATAAAAGGAAAAATAAGCCAACAAAAACAACAACAAACAATAATAAAATATCTAGTAGAGAAAAACAACTTTCGGACAAAACGTAGCGCCCATAAACTTCAACTTTCGCAGTGCTTATCTTGAAATTCAAGCAGAGGCAATGTGCTGGATATGGATGTGGATATGGATATGGATATGCAAACAACGGACTGCAAGCAGAGTTTTCCAAAACTTAATGTGATTTGCTATTTATGGCATTTTTTAGTGGTGACTCTCCTTATCCCCCCTAATCACCATTCTCAGGCTCAGTCTCAGCTTGAGCCTCAGAAATTCTCCATGCCACACGTCGTCTAATCCAACATATGGACTTGCGTAAAAGTTTTGCATAACAAAAAAAAAATAAAAAACAGAAGAAAAGCCAAATAGAACAAACAAACCTCAGCACCGACTCTGACCCCACAAACACCCCCCCTAATCCTGGCATATGGTATGTAAATCCTGAAGAGATAAGGCGTTGGAATAGCACAATGACAGCCGCAGGAATTGACCAAATCGCCTGCACAGGCAAACCCGGCAGAGAGGATGTAGGGGAAAAAAATAACCACACCAAAATGTTGAGAGGGGGGAGAAGCGGGGGGATATATGTCAGATAGATACACGTAAAGTAATTTCATAAGTTTAGCAAATCACGAACCCAAGCAACAAACAACAACCTCATCCAAATAGATGCGATGGCGAAGGGCAGAGGGGGGAGGAAGGCAGCAAAAAGTTTCATCTTTTTCTTTTTTGCCCAAGTTTCGAACAGTCCTGCGGCTGCTTATTGGTCCAGACATGGGACACATATGTTATATAAACCATTCTCTTGTTTTTCCTACTCTTTCTGCGGTGATTTAACATAAAAAAGGTAAAACAAAAAAAATATATATATATACAAACAAACAAACGAATGAAAAGAAAATAAGAAACTTTTGTTTTATTAGTTTTTCATGCCGGTAAAATGTCTTTGCTGCTTTATTATTAGAGAAAGGACCTTTGCTGCAGAGAATAAAGGACTAGCCACTAGCCACACATGACTTGCAAGTTTTCTGCTGACCAATGTCATAATGCTGGAGATGGGTGGTGGGTGGTTATCGGGATGGGGGTGTGCCTTTTGGGATGGTGGCTCGTGTGCCTGTCATGCGTTCAATTTCGAAATTGTTTCGCATAATTTGCAAGAGCACAAAACACCCAAGTCCAGGTCCATGTCCATGTCCATATACATACATATCCATATTCCAAGTCCAAGGCGGTGTCCTTTGCCATTTTGTGCTCAAAATTGCGTATAAAATCCATTTCAAAAATTACTTTTATTCTTTTGCTTCATAACTATTTATGTGTTTGTTGTTTTTTTGTGAGGTTTTTTTTATGTATGATAAATTTACATGATTTGATTAAGTTTCGTTGAGACATTTGAGACTTACTACTTTTGTCAGTTCAAACAGCAAAACGCATAAGGTACAAAATATGTTGAAAATAGGATGTTATATTAAGAAGTTAATTTTAAATTTAATACTCCTTTTACAGTATATCTAATGGCTTTTCAAAAAAGTATATTCTACTTTTAATAAAGAGTTTATAACGCAGATTTTAAATTATTGTAGCTATAGATTAAGGTTTCTTCCTTAATCAGCTTGAAGAGCTACAGAAGAAGACGTCCATTCGGTTTAGCTGTTTTTTTTTTTTTAAGATTTTACAGAAAATTTATATTATATAGAATTGAATTGTCTATGAGTCAGACTATGAGTAAAAAAAAAGAAGATTACATCAAACTACTTACACTAACAACTTCAACCCATATTAGCTTAACATTATACTTTTAAATAAATTAAATATATTTTTTATATGCTTTTTTAATTTGTATTAAAGTTCTGTGTTTTAGTAGAATTCCTTAGCACATTTGTGAAATTTTTATGAACTTTTTTGAGTAATTATAATTAATATGATTAAAATATCAACAATAAGTAGTTGATACTTAGGATCTATATTAGGAATAAGTGTATGCATTACTTTTAATTAGTATGAATTAATTAAGTCTGCTTGCTTAAGCCTTAAAAATATGGTAAGGAGACTAAGACACCTTTTTTTTATGTTTATAAACTTTACAAATTTATTTTGTTAATTTTTTAACTATTAACTAAGCAACTGACTTGAAATTATCTTAAAATTACCGTTCAAGATACTTCAACCATCAATAGAAATCACTTCAAATAAAACGCAGCATACAGTATAATTATTAAGACAAGCCATAAGTTAACTACTATGGAAAAATAAATTATTTAAGTATTATAAATTTACATTTATTTACTGAGAAATTAAATGAAATGAATGTTAAGAAACAGAACTTGTCAAAACAAAATTCTAAGCTCAATCTCTGATAGGAAAAAATGTTTATTTTAATACTACAAAAATTTGTTTTCCATTTTTTGTTAACGTCTCGTTGATCAGGCAATCTCAACAGCAGGAGCAACTAAAGTGCTTGAAGCAAAAGTTAACAAATTCACGCCAAGTCACCTTAAAATCAGCAAGAGACCACCCAGCTGATTACCAACGAACCTAACTGACCGGACTCGATCTCGGATGCTGTCTGCTGAGTCTGGCCAATTGGTAATCCAACAGGCAGACTGGCTGACTGGCTGCCATATAAGGTCTTGGAGTCTTTCAGTCTTCACTCTCGACACGCATTTGGCCTGGCATTCTGGTATTCATATATCAGTTTCATTTCCATTCGTCATGGCTGCTTAATGAGGCCCAAAGTTGAGTGAACGACGCGTCGTTGCCATATAAATACCATAACATAACATGATATACTATGTATGCATATATACCGATGCTGTCTCGAGCTTATAATCTTTTTTTAATCATTTCATTTTTGGGCTCTTTGCACGGACACCTCTCTTTTGTTAGCAGTTGGCAGTTGGAAGCTGATGCTGTGTTGATTGACATCTCGCATTTAAATTTTTGCATATCATATAGACAGAAAGAGAGGGGGAGAAAGAGAGAGAGAGAGAGAGCCAACAACTGTTTAGCCAAGTAGCCAGTTGGTCATGATCCTGCCACATTAGTCAACTAAGTCAACATGAATTGGGGTAGGGTCAGTTGTCAATGTGTGGGGGTTGATTCTCTTCATCAGATCTACTACTTTTCACGCTCTGGGTTCTCCTCTATTAAGTCTGGTATTTAATTCTCGTTTAATCACTGTCCAAAACAAAAACGGGATATCTGAAGGCCTTCCTGCTGTTCTTCTTGGTAAGTTGACAAGCGCAGTTCAGTTGAGGATCAGGACTTATTAATATCCAAACATGCCCCATAACCATGTTTGTGTACAAGGCCTGTCAAATGAAAATTTCATGGTAACCGAAAGAAACAAAAGGAAATTTCATATCAGCTGTAAGACAGCAAAAGAATTTCATATCGAATGAGAAAGTTAATACTGCGCGCCCACGAGTCATTTGACAAATTAGACTCATTTGTTGTAAGAGAAGACGGTCAAAAAAATTGAAGGGACGCGGCCGAAAAGGATCGCTGAGGGTCCAAAAAGATGCTGAAGTGAAAACGGTTAAGGCTTCCGTTTAATATGAGTAGATCGGGTTATCATTATAATTGAATGTGTGTGAGGTCGAAAAGTAAAATGAGTATGAGATTTTTTAGATTTCTCTTGATTTAAATAAATCTCGAATAGTCTAGTCTGCTGGTTCGTGCCATAAAAAGTCGTGAGGTAGACAATAACTATATGATAAATGAATGTGGCATGCTGTTTATCGAGTACCTATTCATTGTATTTATTGTGGTTACAAAAGCCAAATGTTTGGTTCAATGCGATTTTCGGCCTTTCAACGAAATCAGCAGCCGCCTCTCGGTTTGGGAGTGAGAAAGAAAGAGAGTGACTTTTTGCCAGTTTAACACCTTTTGAGCCAGACATTTGGCAAGCTGTGTCAATAGTGCAAACAAGTTTCCTGTGAATTTTCATACAGCTCTGAAAGGATCCTTCCATTTGCACTAATGACAAAATGTAATAAAATCAACTAGAGACCAGACAAAAGGGAGCAAATGCAATTGTTTTGAATTGTGGTGCAATTGTAGCCTAACCACATAAACAAACACAAACACACACACACAACAAATAAACAAGCAACACACAATATAATAGGTTCTAGCCCTAGGGGTTGCAGAAAGGGGAGTGACAATATGTACTCCGATGTGAATGTGTCCAGTTTTTGGAAACACACAAAACGAAGAAAATACTGTTTATGTTCTCGCTTGATTTGTGAAGTTGCTCATAAATTATCCAGAGGTTCGAAAAATTCAAGAGGAGTGAGAGAGATTCCATAGCCATATCCATATCGATGTCAATATTCATAGCCAGCTGTAGTCTCATCTCAGCCTTAATTAGCCCGGCATTTTTATTGTTTTGACACACCAAAATTAACTGCTCCTCCAGCGTCCAATGCCAACTCATGTTTCAGTTTACAGCATTTGTACCGCCTTCTGCCCTTGGGCTCAACTACGCTTCGTGGTTCCTTTTCAATAAGGCGCCGCCGCCTTATGCAATTCTCGTGTAATCAAAATGGAGCAACTGCCTCTTCCACCGCCTTCTGCCTATTTATGCGTTGACTTTTGCCTATTAACTTAGTTATACATCGCACATTACACTGATTGGAGTGCCGCACCGCTATAATTATACTTACATACCTCAGACCCAATCGTTGCTAGTACAACGAAAGTCTTCAAATCAATAAAGAAGATGAGATGCTCTAACAAAGACTTGCTCTTTGCATACTTAAAGAAACATAAACTTAACTTAAAAATTGATTTCAGTTTCAGTGAATTAAGTGATGTTTTTTTGTCTTCGTTTACATAAGACATCAATCGAGCGATGAATAACACAGAGAATATTCAATACAAAAAGTTGATCACGTTAAGAACTATTAAATTTTATTATCGACAGTCTTTACTGAAAAACTTCACAATTGACATGACTATAACATATCTTCAAGTCTAAAACTAGTTGAGAATTACAACTAAGTGTAGTGAAAATGAAAAAGAAGCGTACCAGAGTTCCATATTTTGTTTCTCCTTTCGCATCTATATGGGCAATTTAAAAGTATTTAAAATTAAATTTATTTTATTTTAATTTTACAACATCTTATCAAAGGGAAAATATTTAAAATAAATTATATTAATTCCGCCAAAAAATCAACTTAATAAATATTTTTTTAGGCAGGATCATTTTTCGTGTTTTACAAATTTAATCAATATTTTCTTTTAAAATTTGAGATCCAGAATAAACTTTTTTAAAAGAATTTGAATGTTCTTTTCAGAAGACGTCCAGTTTGATGGATTTGCGCGTTTGGGTTTTCAGAAGTCCAGAAGAAGTGGTAGACAAATTCCTTGTACCCCAAGATTGGCAAGTGTATCACATATATGTAGTGTGGGCTGAGGTCGGTGGTCGGAGGGGTAGACAAATTTACAGTGCAATCAGAGTGCAGCATGAGCAAGTCAACTTCTCAACTTCAACACGCCGCGGCGTGGAGTTTAAGATTAAACACATTTTGCATTTAATTTGCCATAATTATACTTAACAGCAAGCAACCTGGCAAGGGAATGGGGTAAGAACGAACAGTTTTCCCCCCAACCCACTCATCCCCGCTCTCTCTCTCTCTCTATCTAGTCGGCTAGCCGTTGATGGCGCCAAATTAAGTTGTAAATGAAGTTGGCCAACTATTGCAACTGGGCAAGAAATTTTTGCTAAGGTGCTTCTGGCCATGTTTGGTAAAGTCTGCTGTTCGGATGGCTGGCAGTTGCATGTTGCCATGACCAGCGATTCCAGCGGCAATTCTAAGCTCACGTTTAACAACTATGAATGAAATAACCTTAATTTCAACTATTTTTGGTTATTAATTTGCCTTCAGTTTTATGCATTTCATGGACAGTTTTCGTTTGCCAGAGAATTAATGGTGGTCAATTAATTTGCGCCACTAAACGTTTCGCTATTTTCTCAGTTTTTTTTTTTTTTGTGTTATTATAATTTATGCACTCTAGAAAACAAAAAATGTGTGTTGTTGCGGTTGCCGGACCAGCATGTGTGTGGGCCACCACTTTTTCATTTTGTTTATTTCTGTTTTTCCTTATTTTTTTGGGGTATTTTGACAGCTTATTTCGGTTATGGCATTCAGCGGAGACAAATCTGTTTTTGATAGGTGTGTAAATGGGCCAAAACCAAATTCATATGGAAAATGGATCTCTCATACAAGGGAAACTGGTAAATCAAAAATCCAAGAGATCATCTATTTTTTTTTTATCTCATTTCTTTTTAGGCTTTTAAGTGCCACATTGACACGCCTCTTTGAGGGAATGGTGGGGCCCCTTCACTCTTTACAAATTGACAATCGAAAACGCAATTTACGCAGAAAGGACTGCCAAATCAAGCAGGACCCAGTGTCCTTTTCAGCTCTCCTCTCACATGAGTATTGGGTTAATAGATGACCAACGAAGCGTTAAGAAAAGGCAGTTAGGAGTCAAATTGTTAGATGGAAGGATACAAAAATGGTTGCAGAACAAAAAAAAGGACCAAAAAATAAAGGGGATGCCTCTAACGATAAGAGCAAACTCTTAATTTAAACAAATATTTTGCCAGCGTGTAATATTGACTACAAATGCATGTGCAAATGTTGCCACGGTTTAAAAGGATATATATGTATGTACATATGTATATAGTCGTAGCCGTTGGAGAGGTTCCGGTTTGCGTGCGCAAGGATAACAGCGGCTGGCAGGATACTCCGCCACCTCCGCCGCCTTGCTCAAATCAAACCAATCTGAAAGCAAACCAAACAAAAAACAAGAAAGGAGCAAAAAGACAAAGCAATTTAAGCCCGAAAAGGGTGTCACATGTGCCAAATGACTTTTGCGTGTGGAAATGACAATGATTTCTGCTATGTAGGCAATAACGAAATGCAAACAAAGAGCAGGCGACAGAAAGGACATATCACAACACATCACACCACACCACACACAGCCACACCACACGGCAAAAGGACTTCATAGAGAGCGTCATTTGCATTTGCTGCCTGCCATATTTGTAAATAAAAATCCTAGAATTTGCCCCCATCCCCACTTCCACTTCCACCTCCAACTCCGACCGCACAGTCTGTCTGAAACTTCAAATTAGTTTTTTGGCCAACTATATTTTGTCGCTGCCAAAGGAAATGATTAAGCTCCAAGTCAAAAATCCCTTGCCTGCCAGGCCCAGGACGACACATGTGTTGGCTCATAAAGCTGTCACAAAATGACTTTACAACTTAATACACGAGACCGAACCGTGGCGGCAAGCCGATCATGGTCCCAAGGCTTGACTCGCGGCCATCAAACTGGAGACATCAATCACATTGATTGCCACAAATAGTATAAATGTCAAGAACGGATGCACCACTACTTCCTCTTTCTTGCCATTTGCTTGCAACGTGCCCAGCCCAGACAACAGACGCCACATGGCCATAGAGTGGGCGGATGAGTGGGTGGTTTAGGGCGTCTATCATTAGGAAGTGACATTATTTTGACCGCAAAGTGCAAAGTTTTTTTCTTTTCCAAAATTGCATTTGGCAGCTGTCTAAACGTCTCGCGGACTTTTCGCGACAGCTTCAAACGTTTTTGAATTACGTGGAGAGCCACCATCGGAGGAGCCCATCCAAATGGTATCAACTGCAGCCAAAGTCCACGCTAATTTGACAAGACCCACTTCTGGTGGCATTTGATCTGTAGACCGATTGAAAAACATCGTGGCTTAACTTATTTCAGAGATGTCGAAGAATCCTTGCAATCACTTACTTATTTCTTTCTTTAAAAAATTACCAACCAATGTGCGATTTTTTTTGATTTCATCAATATCTCAAAAGTTGTTCGTCTAAGATGAATGACGGATTAGGATATAAGAAAATCAGAATTCAACATTTTTATATTTCTGTTTACTTCTTCTTTAAAATTAAAAATATGTGTGTATGTATATTTGTATTGTATAAATATGTATTATGTATATTTTAAAAACCCTTTAAACCAAGTTGATTAACAATGAGAGTTAATTAAATATAAAACACCTTTAGAGCAACTATTATTTCGCTGGATTATTATAATATCCTTTAACAATCGATTGCAAGGACATCTTAACAAACAATATTCCTTACTCGTCTTTTATAGTAAAAATTTTAAAAAATTATTTAAATTGAAGTTCTTACATTTTTTAACCGAATAATGCCAGGCGAAATTTTGTTAAAGAAAAATCATTTAAACTTAATAAAGTAAAAATCTGAATTTCAGGACATCGAAAAACCTCGTGAACTTTTTAATATTGATTACTATTTTCGTTGAAGTTTACTTAAAACTCTTCCTTAATCACTTATCTAGTAAAAGTGGTTCAAAACCTTAAAATACTTTCTGATTTGGTATTTTGTGATGCTGCTTAATTTTTGATATTTATGCTAAATACTTTAAGAAAACTTGTTCCATGAGCTCAACATTTTTGTAAATAAGATAAAATCTAAATCTAAACAAAGTAAATTTTTAAAATAAACACAAATTAGACCTTTTATTTGCTGGCTCATGGTTTGGGATCCAATTGACATCAAAAAGGTCGCCAAATATACAACATAAGGTAAAATCTAAATTCTATAAAATAATGTTAAATCAGATCCATTAAGTAAACTAAATTTCAACTTGAATGGATGTTTATTGTATGTTAGATAGTGCTTACTCCTTTTTACATAGTGTCCCAAGAGGAGGATCACAAATTTCACTCATAAAAATAAATTTGGCTATAATAATGTCATAAAATTTCATTAAGCACTAGCAAATATATAATTCATAGTAATTTGTCAGTAACAAAGACAGACGATTGTCGATTGTGATTTGACCCGCAATTAGATGAACCAACAAAGCGGCAATCAGAAGCAATGATTAGCCAAATACAAGCAGCTAATAATACTAGCTAACTAAATACATATATAAAAATAGCACTTGAAGTTACTTTTTGTTTTCGTTTAATGGCGGTTCCATATCGCACATTTACACTCCTCCATTTTGCCATTGCATGCAATTTTTAGATACATATAATTTAATACTACCTTCAACAACAACAACAACCATCAACATCATCCAAATAATGTCAAAACCAAAAATTATCGAAACACAAACACATTGCTCTCTAATTATAGAGACTGGGACTAAAGGCACTAAACAATGATTACGAATAAAATAAATATTGTCACCCATGGCAAAGCTTCGCCAATGTTAGTTGTGTGGGAGTTGCATTTTTTTTTATAAAAGTAGGACAACTTTCTTATTAGACTAGATGGTACCCAGTATCAAGTAACCAATATAAACTTAAAGGAATTTGAAAGTACGTACTAAAGTCTTTTTGAAAAAAGAAAGTCTTTTTCGTTTTGTTTAACAAGGCTTAGTTTAATAGTAGTCAAAATTTAGATCATAGATCTAGTAAACTAGTTCAAAGAAAATGGTGATATTTACATTTTAAGATCTTAATATACCCTTTCTGCCCATTACATAACAAATAAAACTAGTTTGCGTGAATTTGTTAAAGTTTAGAGCTTCATTCGAGGCTCAGTCGAATGGGCTTACATTAGAGATGAATAATACAATGAAAAATAATAAAAACAAAAACAAAAGGGAAAATGTCACACACGAAAATTTGCCATGGCTAATTGCAGGCTACACCTGTTCAATGGTGGTTATGGTAGTGGTGGTGGTGGTTGTGCTGGTGTTTGTGGGCGTGTCACCGCCCTCCCAGTTCAGCTATGCAAACTGCCAGGTAAATTGGTGCACGCTGCTCGCGCGCTGATTGCATCTTTTGTCGCGTTGCATGGGCCCAGCCCAGCCCTGCACAGCCCAGCCCAACTCAGACCAACTCAGACCAACCCAGACCAAGTCGTGGTAATTTGCCATTGACAGGTTTAGTTGCAGGCATGGTTCCTGGATCGGTTCCTAGACTGGATATCGCCATAGTTGCATTCATATCCGCATCGCGTGCTGCATGTCAACGCGTGTGTTCCATGTAATTGTCGACGATGACGCGATGAGGCTGACTAGGTGGCCATTGCAAAAGATGGCGTCGACTTTAGCGCATGGCTAGTCCCCAGAGTGCACCCAATATGTGTACTATGGACAACAAAACTTTGCATTCAATTTAGTTTATAAGCCTATGATTTGTATTAGCTGGAATTTTAGAATTAGTTATGAAGTATTAAGGAGTAAACGTTTTTTAAACTAAAATAATTCGAATAATTCATTCGTTATACCTTTATGTGCCTTGTATAATTACTGAATATATTTCTGTAAAAATTCATTTTACATTTTATTAAAGTCAACGATGACGAAGACAATTTGCATTAAGAAGTCCTTTTAAATCCTGTGCTTTAAGCAAAAATCTGAATAGGATAAATTTAAAAATAATTAAATCAACCAAAAAATTCTCAAAATGTTGACTCATACTTTTCACTCAAGTCAAAGAAGTCTTTATTATATATCAAAAATTAATAAATTGTGAGATGCTTAAACAATTAAATCCATTTTTTGAAATATAAACTCCCAGTTAATTTGTTTAATAGTTTAAATTTATTTTAGTTTTTTTAATATAGCTAAAAGTCTTTTTGTTTTTTTATATATGTATATGGTGTTTTTATATTTTTTATAACTCTTGTTAAAGATATCGGAGAGTTTCACAAAATTTTTTTATTTTCTTTACAGAATCAGAATCATATAGAACAAAAAAGGAACTAGGATAAAATAATTACAGCAAGTTTTTGTAAGTTAATTTTGACTAATTTCGATCTCAACAAAATTATGATTGAAGACAAACTTTCTCATCATATAGAGCTTCAGATTTATACAATTTTTCTTTCTTATTATGTATTGGTTTTATGTTAAGACCCTGAACGCGATGATATATGTATACATATATTGAAAAGCAATCTGTTCAAAGTCACAATTAAATATGTAAAATTTCAGGAATTCTCCTAGCCAAATATTGACATTTGGTATCTTAACTATTTATTTGTTTGCCAAAGCCAAAAGCCTAAAACTATTATCTTTTTCCCCAAATAAGTTTTAAACTTGACGATAAGATGGATTTTTTAGGTGAGATTTTCATCAATCTAATCCACAGTGCAGAAGGCTGCAGGAATGTCTGCCGGTTTTTGATTTTCGCGCGTGCATTGCAGCCATCAGTTGAAGCTTTGCACCGCCTTGTGATTAATTGCAATGGTCGCTTGGCAATGATTGGTTCTTGGTAAACTTCTCGATAGCATGGCATATAGCCTGACTGACATGACATCGACTACAAAATAATAAAATAAGATAGGCGGAGAAAGAGAGAGAGAGAGAGAGACCAATGAAGCTGGCAAGCCATTCTAGGAATATCGTGACACCACACCAGACATTTTAGCGTCGCATTTGCCAGTTCTCAGGAGACTGAACGTCGTCTCGGTGATAATATCTTTAAATCTCCCACACATAAACACATATTCGGCCATATACCACCTTTTTACCTCGTTGATCTTTCACACCTTGCTTAGTTGTTTAGTTCCTACCTTTATGGTTAAAGAGTGACTCGAGGTTCCAGTTTGTCTATTGTTTGTCATGTCAAGAGTCTTATTGTTTTGGCTACGCGAGAAATTCAACGATTTCTTAGGATAGGGATGGGCCCCATGGCCCATGGTTCATATCCTTGCGATATAAATCGCATTAATCACAACTTCTAACAATGCCCCGAGAAAAGGTGTGAGCGGAGTTTTGACAGCATCGCCGATGACAATGACAATAAGCCAGCAACAACAACAACAACAACCTGTTTCCCATGCCCACACCCAAACAAAACAAAACGAAACCCATTCTCGAAAACAAAACGCATAGAATTGAATGGAGCATGAAATACCTGACTAACCATTTTATTGTTATTTTGCTAGCTAAGATCTTCATTTGAGATGAGATTTACCAACTTTGACTCGGTCGTAGGCAATTTATTAATATTTAATAAGCGTCGAGTTGAGGTCTTTATATGGTGGGTGGTTTCTTTTTTCGGACTCTAAGATGATGAGGGCACATTCAGATCGTCACCGTGTGTGGTTCCCGTTGCCCTACAAGGCCCCCCTCAAAAAAGAAGAAGAAGAAAAAAACAGCAGCCAACTAGTGTCAGGTTCTGTGTGTTTCTTTTGATCTAGCCGTTTATTTATGTTAAAGAAGTAATCTTCAGGCTTTACACTAAGAAAAATCTAACAAAAAAAGATGGTCGATGCAAGCGATGTATCTTTTTGCTAGATGTGTCTCGTTTTTTTCTTTCACTGTAGCAATTAACTGCATCATCGGCAGCCAACAGCATCAACAATTGCTGTAGCAAGTTGAGATCATAAATTTTGACAGCAAACGGAACGCGTGTTAATAATAATTTCAATTGCCTTTGCATTTGATCTTCTCCGCCTCGGCCAGGATGTTGTGGTCCGTTTTGAAGGCAGAAAAAAAAAAAAGAGGAAAGATCGTTAATCTCGCTCGAGTTGCCGCGTCGTTTTTTTATTCTTAAAGCGTAAATGTAGATTTTGATGTGGCAATTACCCATGTGGCAGGAAACTGTCATGCCCCAAACACCATACAAATGCACTAAGAATCTCTGGCATTTTGGCATTCGCATTCTATGTACATGTATGTATCTGTATCTGTAAAAGAAAAACAGCCCATTGGGCACCTGTGGGCGTGCATCATTGGCAATTTTACATATTATCAACGCATCTGTGAGCCGACAAAGTGTTTTCAACGCTTTACGGTAGTACAGTACCCAACTGAAGGGCGTTGCCTGAGAGAGCCTTCAACCTCGGTTCGATCTCGATTCGATTAATTTTCGCATTAAGCTCAAGCCACAACTCCGCCCTAGAGGGAGAGACTCTCCAGAGCAAGATGGAAATGATTTTGTTGTGGGCGCGGTAATGAAATCAAATTAGGCATCCGTCTACCCATCTAGCTAGCTAGAATTGATTCACTCTGGTAGACCTTTTTCTCAAGGATAATTGCCAGGGTCAGTTGGCTGCGACTGAGGCCTTGTGACTTCCTACACCTGCATAGTAGTGACACGCTTCTTAGTCTCAAGGATAATGCCCATTGCCATTAAATTTCATTCTTTGCAATTATATAAAGTATGCATTCTCTTTTTTTTTATTTTCCCTCTTTCTACCAACAAAGGATTATGAGAAAAAAACAGAGGAAAAAATATATATGAAAAGCCGAAAACAAAAAACACAAAAACAAAACAATTTGCTACGCAATTTATATGCAACAATAGCAGGAAAAAAAAAACAAAAACAACAAGGCAAAGCCAAAACTGTACACACATGTTGCCTAGTTCCGTTTTCGATTTCGGCAGCAATAAAATTGATATATCCTCCTGCACAATATGGACACCATATGCAGGCTTCTGCGGCTTAGTTTTGCCATCTCTTCATTTCTTTTGGGCTTATTGCCCATTTAGCGCACGTAAGCGAAAAAATAGTGAAATTTTCCAAATAAAAACTAATAGCCAACGGCAACAGCATCAACAACAACAACAATGACAACAAACAGCACTCAGTTTTGGACCAATCTGCGGCTTTGACTTTGGCATAATCCTGTCAAAGCGTAAACAAAAATTTCAACTATTGGAATGGGAATAGATTTGGGTTTTGAATGAAGTTGATTGGGTTCTTGTTGTTTTTTTTTTTATTTTTTATCCTTTCGTTTTTTTTAGGGTTGAGTTGCATGAGATTTGATAGAAAACGTAACCAAGATAATGGCTGATGGCCATTTCTATTCCTCCTGCCACACTGAGACACGAAAGAGGTAAACAATATTTTTTGATTTTCATTTACGAAAAGAAATATACAATTTTTTTTTTGTTTTTGTTCCAATTTGTTCAACTTTTTGTGCGTTCTGTGATTTATTCATAAATATGTGGACCTATAAGATTTTTCCCAATAAACTTGAAGTACTTTGTGTGTAATGGAAGCAGTTTTTTCTAACCAAAATAAATTGATTTTCTAAGGAATTATCTTAAACATCGATCAACACAATTTACCACAAAACAAGGCAAAATGCATCTGGCAACTGCTCAGTCAATTTTTTCTTTTAAAACCTGCCAGAAATAAGTGGCAAATCTGTATATTTGGTTTAAGTTTTTTTTGTACATTTCAGTTAATCAAAAAAAAATGTTTGTTTTCTATTCAATTTGCTTGCAGAATGCCTTAATCGAACTTCAACTGGATTAACATTATCTAATCTATCATATAAAATCGTTTCGTAGTGATTTTGATTATGTGCTCAATATTATATTGTATTTAGATCATTAAAACAATTTATATGCACATCTCTTCAGTTTATGTAAACAAAACTAAAAAGAATTAACAACTCTTTACTCAACTCTTACCTTAAATCCATATTTTATATATAGGTATTTATCTTACCTATGTATATGCAAGATACCCGTTGGTAATTTATAACATTAAAAATTTATTTCACACATGGTCAATTTGTTATCTAAAATTTTCCGAAATTAAATGCTATATCATATAAATATAAATACATATTTCTTAAATATACATACATACGAGACTTAATTATAAAGAAAATTGCTGTAAGTCTGGGACAATTATAAATCACAATATAGCTTCAATATCCTTGTACTTTTATATTATCTTACCATTAAATTTTAGTAATAATAATAAATATTGCATTTTCTATTAATTCAAGCAGTTCTTATCAGTAATAAAGATATTTTGGTTCATTTATATTAAGCAGATTTATATTAGGCTAGAGACAAAACAGGTATACTTTTGTTAGTATCTCTAGAATTTTTGAGATTCTTCATATTTGACAAATCAAGTTAAAAGTTTTAATGCATTCGAATCATAGCAACTCATTGTCTCACTTTCAAACTCATTCAATTCGTTTTGTTGATTTTCAAAGTCATTCAATTCATTCATTTTTTTTTCAATATTGTTAACTCGAATTGATTTTTCTATCATTCTTGCAGCTCTCTAGTTAAAACTACATTCAAGTTTCTTCAAAAATTATTCAAAGTTCTGTAGACAGGTAACTACATCTTAATATAGATACATGTTAATATGATAATCGAATTGAAGTTTTTTTAATAATTACTTATATTGACTAATGTAAATACATCTAAATCACTTTTACAAAAACATACTCTCTCTATTTAGTTGAGGAAAAATTAAGAAATGTTCGAATTATTCATTGTCGGAGAGGGAAGAAATGACTTCATTAACTGGCCCAAATGGTTGTTGTCTCCCGCCCCCTTTTTTAAATAGAGAAATATGTTTAAAGACACGCCTTTTTAATTTCATTAAATCAAATAGAAGCCAACAATAAAGTGGCAAGCCCACACCAATAAATACAACACGATACCATTGCAATTTTTCATTCCGGAATTGAGCGTCTGGGCAATACTCAGGAAGGCAGAAACAGAAAATTTGAGGACACACACACATACACACATAAAAATATGGTGGCATATGCAAATGAGCCTTCTCACGGGGCAGGAAACAAATCATTGAAAAATTGTCACCGAACCTTGAAAAGCAAACAAAACGAAGAAAACAACACACACACACACACAGAGAAAAAAAAGCATGGGCTGTGATGTGGCCCACCCTGTCGGTTGTCGTCCTATTGCTACTGGTTCTACCCCTACTCTGAGGCCTGGTCACCATCAACATCACCATTAGTGGCTCAATTGTGCGCCACATCGGCGGCAGATCGGGCGGCAACCACGAATCGCGCATGCAAATGAAACCGCAACACAGAACAAAAAAAAGGAAGAAAAAAACGCGCCACAGCGTCGCGCATCATGACATCCTGGCTGAGGGGCGCAGCTGACGAATTGTGAAAAAAGAAGTCGGGCCGAAGGCGCACAATGGGAGGCAATAGCAGCCATCTTTGCTGGGCCCTGCGACAGGACTTGGTCTGTAATTTTCTACTGCGTTCGCACGCCATCGTCGCATTTTTTTGTTTTTCCACAGCACAGCGAGTTTTCTTTTTTCCATTCTTTTAAGTAAACATTTAAATTAAAATCATTTACATACAAAATACATGGTTTGAGACACCTAAGGGTGTGGGCTAGAGAAGGGGCAGGTTGACAACCACAAGGGCGTTTTAGGGTAGCGCTGATATTCAATTATGATATTTACAATTGAAAGACACGACAGTTTCGTATTGATAATATACGTATTGTTTTTAAACGCTGGGAACTTCAAGTGAGACACGGAGAAAACTAATAAGGCGGAAAATTATAAGGAAATACTTTTGCCAACTTTATGACATTTATTGAAACAAAAGTTACATTGATATATCCATTGAATGAAAAAAGAACTGCACTTTTACTTCTTTGATTTGATTTATTATCAGGCTGATGATTGAACTATTTATTCCTTTTTAAATGTATTATTTTACATTTAACGTCGGGGTCACCAAGTTAAATTTATGCTCTGTTGATTATCTACTTAGGATATTATAATGCAAGTACATGTCTCTAAAGTTGCTGGCAAATAAGGCAAACTTTTATGTGAAACTAACTAATTTTTCTATATTATTTAACTAATTTTAGGCATTAGAAATAGTTTAGAGTTACCTTCTAGTAACTTGTTAATAAACCTTTATTTAAAACTCATGATTGAAAGTAATTTTGTTTTTGATAATTCGCCATCATCATCTTAACAGTTCGTTATATCCTTGAGTCAATGAAAGAAGCGCTCAAAATGTTTCGTTTCAATGAAACGTGGTGGAATGTGAAACGAAATGAAACTCCACTGAAACTCGCGCCATGAACGCTCACGCTCACTCTAGCTCACACACACACACACTAATGGGAAGGCACTCACTCCATGGCAACAACACAACTGCAGGCCAACTGTCATCAAGATGGGAAAAACAAAATGACGAATTTATGAACTTGTTTGCACTCGCCAAACAGAGATAGCAGACACAACGCACTCAAACGGTTTTCACTCATTCCACTGACATATTGTCGTCTCGCTCTGACTCATGTGTATTGAGCGCACAGGGGTATATTGAGTCTATGAGTGTATGGGAATTTAGATGTAAATTCAAATTGGAATATGGGAATGAGTTATTCGCTGTCGCTGCCGCAGTCGCCGTGGACGTCGCTGCATTGGAATGTGGAAAGCGGTATGTGTTAGTGCTATCTCGCTTGCACGCTCATTTCTCATCGGTCATAATTGAAATTGGTCTGTCTCTTGCGGTTAACCGCCAAAA
This sequence comes from Drosophila willistoni, assembly GCF_018902025.1. Lineage (NCBI taxonomy): Eukaryota > Metazoa > Arthropoda > Insecta > Diptera > Drosophilidae > Drosophila > Drosophila willistoni. The sequence goes on from NW_025814050.1 coordinate 10,751,426, forward strand.
GTTTTGTTGGTGCTTTTGGGCTTGTGATTCTCAATTTGGCGCTTGGCGTAGTGCAACCGGACAGCCGGAATCGAGCGGAATCGTCGATGTGGTGGAGAACAGGAGAAAAAGTGCCTTAGGTGTTGAAAACTTTGTTGTAAGATCGTCAGCTGTGCGCTGCAAAGCTTTTGGTAGTTTTTTTTTTTGTTGTTTATAGGTCGAGGGGGCAGGCGAAAGGATTGGGGGAAACTGCGAATGCGTTTACATGGCAAAAAGTAAATCGAGCAGCCGTTCATTCAAATTCATTCAATGGTCAGCTGCGTGACTGTAAAGCGGTTTTCTCGGCTCGTCGCGATTACGAATACCCAAAATAAGAAAAACAAAAAAATACCCAACACCCAATATACACACATAGAATACCCATTTATAATAAGACTTTTAACCCGATCGAAAGTGTGAACGCTTGCTTTCCGTTTGTTTGAAAAATGATTTTATAATTTGTTGAATTTTTCAAATTAATTTATATGCATAGAAAAACCGAATATCTTCTAATAATAAATTAAGCGCAAAAATGCTTTTAAGCAATCAACCGGCGAATACAAAAAAGCCTCAACAACCGCCGCCTTCAACGCATCCGCATCCGCCGCAGAATTTTAAATCAAAGTTACATCAACAAATAGCTACAGCAGCAGCAGCAGCCGCCACAATAAACGTAGCCAACGGCCACCACCATCACAACAATAACAACAACAACAACAACACTCATAGCCACCACCATCATCATCTTCATCTGAATAATCATCACCATCATCAGCATAATATTTCCTTTGCCACGGATTTCTCAATTGCCGCGATTATGGCGCGGGGCGGAAACGCCTCAAGCAGCCGCGAACCATCGGAAAGGAGTTTGAGTGAGTAAAAGTAATTGTGGCCGACTATCAAAAGCTAAAAATACGAAACACCATACATATATTTTATTAGATTAATGCCCTAAGAATTTGCTTGCAAAAGCATTCCATTGGGTACAATTCCATTTTATTTTCTATTCATCACTGAGCTGAAAAATGACAAAGATTTTTAATTAACCATGTGAAGCGGTCATCAATCTTGAACTAGATATTTGCTTTAAGTTTCTAAGTTTATGAAACATTAAGAGACTCTTATTGATAGTTCAGTGATTTATATATACAAAACATAAAACTTGTTCAGCTTTTGAATCCTTATAAAAATGTATTTCATTTCTTGCTAACCTTTTGCTTTGCCCCAAAAAGCTTGCCAAATAAAGCATAACGCATACGCAAGGTGGGACAGCTAGAGTTAATTATTGATCAAATTGACAATAATTAAAATGGTAAATCTTGAAACAAGGAGTATTGTTATCATAACCGTATTTCTCAACGTAAGACTATTTCAGAAATTTGTTTAACCCCCAAAATGGTTTGCCTTAAAGGGAATACACATGTGTTTAAATTTCCAAAATATTGTTCATATGTATGTGCAAATTTTAGAAGCATGTATAGACCCAAATTTACTGTCTATTTTGATTTCTCACTTAGCAATTAGATATATCAACTTCCCGTTAACACTGTATATAATTATTTGAGCAGGTCAAAGCAAAAGTCCCATAAATATATTTATAATTACAAGAACATATTGTATATTCCAAAAAGGAATCGTTTACCATATATGACATTGATCAAATACCTGCTAGTGTTAGTTAAAATTGAATCTTTTCTATACTTATATCAACCTTCTGAATCGATTAAGAGATTTACAGGACTGTTTTTACTCAATAGACAGATTTCCTAACAACTTGAATACTTTAAAACGACAACAAAAAAAACAAGTAGGACCCAAACTTTTGTTGTTTCCTTTTCTTTGCATTTACGATTTTTGAGATCATTACGTTCGGCATAATGTTTGTATACATTACAGATCAGGAACAATTCAAAAATATAACTGATCTATCTATCAAATCGAATTTATCCTTGACACGTAGAAACAAACACATTGCTACTAACTTCAATTCAAGGATTCTTAAAATAATTAATTTTCTGCCTTTAGCTTCATAAAAATGGCTTAAAAATATTGGATTTTAACTAACAATAAGTTAAACAAAAAAAAAACAATTATTTAAAATGCATAAAGTAAATACTTTGTTTACGATAATTATTCAATAATAAAGAAATATAATTTGCATTGATTCAGCATTAGGCTTAATACTAATACCTTGATTGATTGTTGAAAAAACGTCGAAGAAATTAATTAATCAAAGTATTAAGCCATTCGTTGCATTTTTGAGAAACAGTTTGAAATTTTCAATTTATGTCTTTCATCTTTTTCTCGTTGGAATCCGGTTCTAGAATTGGATTTACTACGATTCATTTAAGATGTTGTTAAAATAAGAAAACATTTGTTGCCCAATTCTTTAAAAAAATTTTCAACACATAAATTTTCAAAATTAAAATAAAAATGTAGTTAAATTTTGAACCTTTTTGTATATTTAATATACTGCTATTGCTATATTACGACATCCTTTTGTCATAAATTCAATCAATATTTCAATTTAATATTTTCGTTCTGTTAATTTAGTTTTTGGCTTCTACAAATCAATTTTTCTAAACTTTGTTAAAGTTTTTTTCAAGAAAGTGTACAACTTTTTTCATTGTTGGTAATATGAATTGTTTTTTGGCAGATTTTAGTACCTTTTTGAATTTTATTTAATCAGTTTAATAATTATTGTGTTCTTGAAAAGATTTCTCTTATTTACTTTTTCTGTTGATACCAATATTCAGAACTCCATATGAAAGAAGGCTACTTTGAATTCCTCTAAATCCGACATACGGTCTGCACAAAAAAAAAACCTCTAAGGGATTTCAAAATAAACTTTGAGGAGCCTTATATTTTTGTTGAATGGTGACAAATACCAGGAAAAAGGGGGAATGAAATAATTCTAGCCAAATATCATATGCTAAAGACTCCACCAAATATTTTATATTTATCTCAAGTCTCCAAGTTCGAAAATGGACAAAATTATTCTAAAAATTTATTTAAAATTGTTGTCTAGTATTTTTCTACAAATAATTTAACCATGATAAAAAAAACAAACGTCGATAGCTTGTTTACCCCAATTTGGACCACTGTTCGACTTTTCGAAGAACAAGTTTTGTATGTTTTTAAAGATTATGTATTTATTTTATTTTATTTGACTATATTTCAATCAAAGCGAAGTATATAGTTAGTTCCACAAAAATTAATTAAACCTTCAAATCCATTTTTTGAAACAGTTTCATCCCAAACTAAGACAAGCAGAATGTTTTATTTAAAAAAAAAATCATATTGCAACTTAAAATCAGCCCGGTCCAAAAAGGGCTAAAGAAGTATACGTTTACAGCATGATTCATATAAATTTTTGTTCATAGCTTTACCAAGATAAAAAACTTTCCATTTAGCAAATGTTTTTAATACATAATGGGTAGGATAAGTGAGAGCTTAAAATAGATTCCTGTAGATGAAGACTATTTACTTTGGGTTAATTATTAAAACTTATTTAAAACTTCACCTTTTGAAATTGATTTCCAAACATATTTATGCATTTTTTTTTAAATATCAAAATTTGTTCATGTGCCCAACTACTGACTTCTTACTTAATCAATCCCTTTAAATAAGAGGAATGCAAATTTTAAGTATTAGATTTAGGATACTTTTATTTGATTTGCATTTGAATAATTGATTTAATTAAGTTATATATATGTATATAAAAATATTGAACTAATTCTACACTCGATCGATTCCCCTGGGCGTGTGTAAAAGTGTCGCAGCTGCATATAATATTCCTTATTTTGTTATTTTTTTGTTGTATTTTTATTCTATAAATCATGTATTGATGACAATGCAACGTTGATGACTTGATAATTGCGGCAAATGCGCGGCAATAAAATAATCAAAGCCTATGTGAATGCACTCTGGGCGTCAGGTGGCTGGGGCAAATGTGGGTTGAGGGGGAGGATATTGCATTGTTTAACATGACAGCTAAAATGCACACTTACACATGCATCTCACTCTCATGCATGTATGCAAAACTATTTAGATGCCATAATTGGGTAGAAACAGAAGCGCACACAGTTGCCGATGTATTCATTAGACTCTCCCTTTGCCCCCCACTTTGAGTCCCGTGGATAGTAATTGCAATTCATTTGGCGTCACAAATGCACACACACACACACACACACATACTGGCACACAAATTAACATATGAAATTGCATTTTGAACAAATAATTGAATTTTGTCGTATCTGTAAAATGCAATCAGTGCCCGCGATTCTCGATTGTGCCATATGTACATATACATATATGTAGAATTGTCCTCATCCTCATCCTCGAATTGGCATCGTCGTCATCGTCATCATCATCGGCATGCAACATGTTGCCAAAGAGTGAGAGGGTGCGAGGGCATCAGGCGCGGAATGACACTTTTTTTTGGATAATTACTATTATAGATAGTTTAAATTGTGCCTTCTGAATATTAACTCATTGTCAGTCAATCCGCTCCTGGTTGAAAATGTTAACAAGCCATTTTGATGTCTTTCTCTCTTTCTATAAATTTTTCTATATCTCTCTTCTTTTTCACTTCTCTTTGGCTACAGGTCCATTGTCTGTAGAGCGTTATTCGGCTCAGGATGGGGACGATGATGTTGACGTTGATGTGGTTGACTGCAGTGACTCTGAAACGCCGACGGCAGCAAATGCAACGGCAGCAGCAGCAGCATCTGCAACAGCGGCGGCAGCAGCAGCAGCAGCCCAGGCCCAGCAACATGCACGTCAAGCATTGCGTGTTGCACACCAGCAACAGCAACAACAACACCAACAACAACAACGTCAGCAGACTCATCACCATGCAACGCCAAACAAGCAACAACGCCAACATCACAATCATCATCACAACAACAACAACAACAACAACAGCAACAATAACAACAACCACAACAAATCAAGCAGCCATCGAGGGCGTGCCTCGGCCGCCACACCAAATGCTGCCGCCGCATCTGGATCAGGCACGCCCTCACCGCCCCCGCCAGCACACAGTCCATCAGCCGATGCAGATGCAGAACGCCTGTCGCCAGAGGAGCCTGCGCAGGTAACGAAACGCCACAAAGTTAGCATAAATCCAATACGCAAAATGCGTCTCACTTACCCAAAGAACAAAACAAAAAAAAAGAAAATGTTTCTCTTTGGGACTGCCATCGAACTAAGCAACATGTTGCCTCTTTTCCTTCTCGCCCCCTCGTCCTCGTCCTCGTGCTCGTTCTCCTTGTGGATGCGCCCCCTCATCTTCATTACAGCAGCCCACGCCCAAAATACTCGGCTCATGTAATTGCGATGATCTCATGCCAATCCAATGTCATCTGGAGACAAAGGAGCTGTGGGATAAATTTCATGAACTGGGCACCGAAATGATCATTACCAAATCGGGCAGGTGAGTCTCAAAAACCAATTTACTCTTACACGAAATACTAAACTCCTTAGATCTTGTAAGTGAATATGCCAAGAACCTAAACTTTTTCCAATGATCTATCTGGGTTTTTCGTCAAGATGTGACCAAGTCTAATCCATATTTATCTCTCATATTACTTACCATTAAGCCAAAATTATTCGAAATGTGTTTCCAGTATTTACAACACTTTTTGGTATTAAGGCTAAATTTTGAAAATGGATTTCCCAAAAATAAAAGAAGACAAAATTCGTAGACCTTAAAATGGTTGTCTTTTACCATTTTTCGAAATACCATTATTCTGTTTAAAAACTGGTTTTATCCTGGATAATATCATAATATCTCTAATGGTTTATTATCCACAAACAAAAATCCACTGTCTATATGTGGAAAAATTCGCTTCAGTTAATAATTGTCTTATAATATCATATTAAGTTACTATGTACCTAACTTTGGCCAGAAGCCCAAGGGATACTTTCCATTATACACAATTTTCCATATTCATTTCACTTATTTTGCCAAACTTTCATTAAAATCAATTACCTAGCCTTTATGTGCATTTTGCCAACGGCATTCATAATCATAATGCCGCCCCTATCAATCGGCACCCATCGAGACTTAACTCACGAAAGTCCTCACAAACCGAAAAAAAAACACTTACAATCAATAAAACTTTAATACGCCTTTCACCCATGAAATGGCCAACTCCTTGCGCTGCCAGGTCTGGCCATAAACTCCAACTTAAGTGCAAAATATCAACAACTTTTTGGTTAGTAGTTTCTCATTACGTTTCGGTTACAATGTCCCCCAGGTCCCCCCCTACCACCGTAGTGCTGTCCAACGAAAATTTTGATTGACAAGGCATCGAAATAATTTGCCGTCGATTTTCGATTAGCAAAAAAAGGAAACCAAAAAAAAAAAACTCAAGAAGGTAGCTCGTTTGAGAGTTCAAGTTGAAATTGGAGTTTCGATTCTCTTGTCAGCTGTTTTGGGTACTAAAAAAAGAAACTTAAAAGCTTCGAAATCGAGCCTAAACGACTTTTCATTCGCAAATCAACAAAGTTGAGAGTAAAGAAAGAAAAAAAACAGAAAAAAATTAAATGATTGCCTGACGATATTTTCAAATTTCGTGCGAATGTCGTGTAAAATGGTGAAATGTGAATGGCAAAAAACTAAGAAAAAGAATGAAACATGCATGAAACATAAATTTCGCCTAAATATTGTTGTTGTAGTCTCACAAGTTCTGTGTGTGTTCTCCTTACATTTATACTGATAACATGCGAAATTCGCATTAGTCGCTAGGTGGTAGTTAGTTGCTTAGTTTTTGTTACTTTTTTTTTTTGGTGTATAGGGTACAACAGATTATTTTAGGCCGTCGGACATTGGAAATGAAGTGTTAAATCAGAAGTATGAAATTGGGTTTTAGAAGCTCTTTAATCATTAATTAAACATTAGTTAGGCTTAGAGTATATTTAGAGTTCAAAATAGACTAACAAGGGTTTGAATACTGTTAAAAGTTATTTGCAAATTCTATTGGTATAAGTATTTTAGTAAACTATTAAGTGGATTATTAAACTATTTAATCAAGAGTTACAAAATATAAATCACTGACAAGATGCAAATTTTCTATAACTACTTATTTGTTGGATGTTGCAGAAAAATTCCATTATTTTTCATGACTATTAAGTGGATGTTAATTTTCCATAACTATTAAGTGTATGTTAAGGAAAATTAATAAGATGGAAATTTTTCAAAACTATTAAGTGGATGATAAGCAAAATGCCTTTCTTATTAAAGGTTTATAATCTGCATCTCTTGATTAAAGTTTGTTTTTCTAAAAATGACAAATGACATAATGGACTTTAGGCTAAAAAAATCTCTTAGTGTATCCAAAAATTATCGAATATATCCATTAAGTGTCGTAGTTTATATCTCATTATTTCATAATCGATTATATCACACTTTGGTATTATCTTAAAATTACATAATTCCAGAATGAATCATCGAAAAACTTTTTCGTGAGCGAAGGAAATTTTCTTGGTTTCCTTTTAAACTTATAAAATGTCGTCATTTACGATGGGTTTTCCCCTAAAATTAAAGATTTAACCTCCCAAAATCTACACATAGATCCACTATTAAATGGATATAAGAAATGGAATGCTTAGAGAACCAAAAAATAATGTCCTTTCTTCATTCTCTTGCCACTGGGTATCAAATAGTCGAGCTTTTAATGAGCAAGTTAAATAACTTTTTTGTCTGTTTCGCTTGGCAACTTTTGTTTGTTTGGTCTTAGTGTGCGTTTGCTATATGTGTGTGGTCTTTGTGTGTGTTTTTTTTTTTTTTTTGTTGGATTGTTGTTAACCCTTTGAGGCCGTCAACAGTCGGAGTCGCCCCCAAAATACCGGAATCCCCACCATCGCCGATCGGTCCTAGTTGTGCGCATTTACGACACATTAACAAATTTACTCCTTTCATTCCTTTTTTTTTGTTTTTTGCCGGGTCCACACGGGTATAAATTGCAATGTAATAGCTGCCGATTGTCGCGCTAACAACACATTTGCATGTCCTTTGGCTTTTGGGGAAACATGCCGCGTTTTTGTTGTTGTTGCTTAGTTCTGTTTATTTGTTGTTTCTTTGTGTAGGTTTTTAGTTCTTTTTGGTAACTCCTGCTGTTTCTGCCCTGTAATTAGTCAGAAGGATACCGATGCCGATGTCCTGACACTTACTGGGGGGGCCTTATTTACATTTGTGCGGGTTCTAGATATACATTCAAAACGAAATGTATAGTTATGTGTGTGTGTGTGTGTGTATAAATATCAGGTATTCAGTTTTATGGCATGCAATGGCCAATGCAAAAAGTATACCCATTCCGTTTGTGCCTCTGTTTTTATTTTGTTTTATTTCTTTGATATTCATCTATGTCAGCACGTCGTTTGGGAGCTGAACACCGACTGCAAAGGAATATTGGGAAAAAGGGGGGGTTGGGAGGGGCCAAAGGGAACAACATGGCTTTGCGTTTCACATGGCATCGCTGCATATTTCTGTTTGCTTCGGCGATAACTCTTTCAATTCGTCAAATATATGGTTAGAATGATATATGTACAGAGTTTATTGTACTACTAATTAGTCACTTCACTCCTCTAACATTTGCTACTTCTACTTTTTTACGATCTGTACTATTTGTTATACAATTTTCATTGAACAGTAGAGGATTTGGTCTTATTTGGAGGTTACAAAATGAATCAAAAATGGTTGAGGGAACCTAATATATTAATACACTAATTGGCGGGTCGGTTTTTAATATAATTATCAAAAAACTAAAAGACTCTTCGAATTTTAACAAACTCTGGGCTACAGATCAATCAATCTTCAAGCAATCTTGCTTCTGAAACTTCGAATACATTGTAATATTGTTTTTTAAAATGCATCTTGTTCATATTAAAAGGAAAAGGTCGCGATGACTTAAACAGAATATTTTCATTTAAATGTAAAGATCTAAAAAACAAATCAAAAATCTTGAATAAGAGAGTTTTTCCAATAAATGCAAAATTAGTGAAGAGTTTCATGCAAAATATACCTATATTTCGATATAAATTTGTGATGTTTGTAATCGCATAATGTACAATGATTATGTAAAATATTATTAATCAAGGCCAAAATAGTCTGAAATCCGTTTTACTTGCAAGAATGCATTTTTGGTCAGATTAGAATTGGGCACTCTTCTGGGTCAATCAACGGCCAAATATAATTTATCGACAGCTAAAACTTTTATTTAAAATACTTAAGTTGCTTGATGCAGATCAGAAATCAAAGTTATTGACTGTGTTTCTAGGACAGTTTGAATATCCTGTAATGGGTTTTCATAACGACCTGGGAGCTTTGAATGTTGATTATGAAGATATTCTTGGAAATAAATACCTCGATGTTATTAATTCTTAACAATTCATTGGAGATAGAAGGCTAAGGAAGGCTAAATCTAGGCTAGATTTAGACAGCCCGTTCGGTGTTAAGAATTAATAGACCAAGAATTCCATAAAGTTTTTTAAAGAGGATGAACTCTTTTTTTTAACAATTTATTTTCGTTTCATTTAGATGCAATCCTCAACTTTTAGTGCTGAATTTGTGAGTTATTTAGTTAATTCTTATGATGATAGAACTTGGTGGTTCTTAAAATAGTTATAGTTCTTGAACTGTCTTTTGAATATATTTCCTTAAAAGATTAAATCTTTCTTTTATTGAAAGAAAATACGTTAATATCGTTTATTGGATTATTATTTGTCTGTGTCAATAATTACATTGCAAGTAAAGAGTTCAAGCTATAAAAGCATTTGGTAATTAAACATTTAGCGATACAGATACACCTGTATAGGTATGTATATTTAGTTATTCTTTTTTCCAAACCCAAATTATATAAAATTTTTACTTTATTGTTTTTTTTTTGTGGACAAATTCCAAAGCATTTGAAGCAGTTTAAAGAGATCACTTCATCCAGAAAATGAAAAGACTATACATCTAACAAATGTACAAAACTCTTTTTTAATAAATAGTTAAAAATTATTTAAAGTACTTGGAATTAGTAGGCATCACCTGCTATAAAATTTTAATAAGTTTTTCACATGTTTTTTGATAGCTTTTAGTCCCTAAATTCTAGAATCCGCCACTGACTATTTGCCATTCCATTCACAAGCCTAAATCAGTTTTGTGTGTATCTAGATAATTACTTTGAAATGTTTTAGTTTTTGTTTTTGTTCTTATTTTTTACAACAACGACAAAAAAAAAATGGTGAATGGGCGTGTGTTTACGGCATTTGCCATGACTAATTATTTAGACGGACATATGTAACTTAACTGTTATTGCCGAGTACGTTAGTAAATCAGGAAAAAAAATTGTTTGTGTTTTTTAAGTCGTTGCAACTAGCAGACGACGAATCACAGTTGCATGCAACAATTATCACCATTGTAGGAAACATTTAACGTGTTCTTCTTATCCGACATCATCTAATACACAATGCATTCATCTAAAGTTCTTTGAAATTCACTCGAGCTTGACTTGTCTCCGGTGCGGAGTCCACAGACACAGGAAGAGCCAAGCCAAGAGGAAAGCCAAAAAAATAACAAAAATTAATATAATTCTGGTTCTTCTTCTTCTTCTACTACTTTGGAGCAATTTATTCCGCTCGATTGTTAACACTTTCGTTTGGCTCGCTGGTCAGCTTTTGATAGCTTGCTAATGTGTCCATAAATGTGTGAAAAGCAAGGCATTCACACTCACACACTTGCACACACTCATACACACCCAGTTAGTTGCCACGCCCTGGGTTTAGCCTGCCTAATACGCCTTTTTCATAGGTTTTCTTTTTCGTTGTTTTCTTTCATTCGAGGCGGAAATGCCGTAAATCATATTCCAACATTTACATACATTTTATGAGCAAAGTCAGCAAACGGCAGCCGCAGGGCATGTATTACTATATATGTATATATATTCTATATATATATGTATATAAACACCCCCGCCCGGGGGTCCACCCTCCTGCTTGTGGGGTGGGTGGGGGTGTTTGGTCATCAGCTCAGGGAGTCGCGCAGTTTTTCTTACATTTTACTATGCTACTCCAAGTGTAGATTTTATGTATTTGTTTATGGGAAAATTAGGGAAATGGCTTTTACTCATTTTTACTATGGTCAAAATGGAAATAGAATGAGAAAGAGGGCGCGGAAGTTGGTTGTGGCTGGAGGGGGCGGGCGGTTGGCTTAGGTGCCAAAGGTTACAATTATGAAGTTTACACACCATTTGCCATGGGATTGAAAGAAGCAAAAAAAAAAGCGACCACTTTCTGGGGTTGGACTGTGGCTATTCAATTAGTTGGTTTCTGTTTCTTTTTTCATACTGCTCGAAACATATGAGCCGCAGCACATCCACACAATTCATTATCAACACCTTTGTTCCAGCAAATTAAGCCTCGGGTCTAAATTAATAATATGCAAATTAGTCTAGCGACTAAGAAAAAAGTAAAAGCAACCCCTCAACGAAATATTTTTGATCTTATCATCAAATAACTAAAGACTAGGCCAAGTCTCGTCTCTCTCTTCGTCTGCCTTTATTATTAGTTGATTAATTCATAATTTGGTTCACATTTTGGGTACCTTTCCATGGGAGATTAACTTGTTTCCATTGTTGTCCTTCGAAAATGATAAATGTATTTAGTCCGACTGCAGCTGCCGCCGCCCCCCTCTTTGAAATAAAGTTGTAAGAGACTCCAAAATAATATTGAAATAATATTAATCATTTTCATTTTGTTGCTGGCATGAAAATTGCAATTACCACGCACCTCGATTCGAGGGCACTACTGAAACGGCAGGACCTTGTCTAATATCCGTGAAGAGTTGTCGCAAAATATTGACAAAACATTTGCTGCAGTGAATTTTAAAATTCCGCCTGCTGTTTGGGATTTCTTTTTTTCTTTTTGCTTCTTTTGGGCAATTAGCCCGCCTGTGACTTTGGGCCATTGTCTGTGAAACCAACTGTCAACCGCTGGACTCTAAAACCGCTGACAGCGTGACAAAATCACAAACCACGTGATATTTTATCATCTCAATGACCGCAGCCAAACAAATAAACAAACGAAATACACAGACACAAACAACAATACATATCAACGGCAACTCAAAAGAGACAAGTCTCTCTCTTACTGCCAACAGGTAAAGACCATGTATGTGACTCCTTTTTATCTCTCTGTTCTCTCTTGTCCTGTTTTTGTGTGGCTATAAATCATCTCGTTGTGCCAGACTTGTGTGTGAATATGTGTTGCAAGTTCCTCTCAAATTGGTTGCAATCGTCTTCTCTTCTTTTTTTTTCACAGTTCTGGTCCAAAATTATTTATCATGCCTTCGTTTTGATGTGGCCTACGCATGCGCATTTGCATGTTTTGCCAACATTTTCATGGCGGCGCTTCTACCAAATATTTCATGTTAGAAAAGGGTTTCGAAACTGACTCACATTTTCAGGTGTGAACAGAAACTTGCTGAGAACTTTGTACAAAATATTAAAGTTGAAAAAACTCAGACTAAATGACAGTTGTACGGAAAAATACAATTTTGTATACAAAATACAAAAATAAAACCAGTTGCGAATTGTAACTGAATGAAGCGAACATGAAAATGAAAATAACCTTAAGCCTGCTCACTCAAAAGATTGATAAAAAATAGGTCGCTAAAGTAAATATCATTTACAATTCTGCAATATTTTAAAACTTAATCAACACAAAAATCGATTAAAGAATTCACAAGATAGAAAATTAAGTTCCAAGGCTTTTACATATTAGAAACATGTTAGACTAAGAAAATAAAGATGATATTTAGGTTTATTTTTCGAGTCTCTTGACTAAATCAAATGAATTTTACACATTCTAACAATAAATGTTAAAAGCCTATACAACAAATGAACAATTTAACTTTGATTTCTTTTTGTTTTAAATATTATAGTAGCTAAGCCGATACAATAGTCCGATCTATTAAACTTTTCTACCCAAACGAATGCATCAAAACGACAATATCCTATTAATAAATCTCATTTATGATGAAAAATGTTGTAGTCACATAGCAAATCAACTACAATTACTAGAACAATAACTATAATGGCGACACACCTAATGTCAGCATTATATTCTAGTCATGTTCATAAAAAAAAGAAGAAATATATAATAAAAACGAAAAACGAACCATAAGACAAATGACGAAAACTGGGCTGGGTCATTAGCGTCATTTACACTTACCTTCGAACGTAAAAAGTAACAACAATAATAAAGGAGAAAGAGAGAATAAAGCACTAACTAACACATTAGTTCTTGTAGTTGCCAAGTATATTACACTAAGGCCATAACTGGGACTGCGACATTGTCGCGGAAATGTGTCAAAAACGTGCTAAAAGTCATAAAATTAAATATGCGTCTTATTTACATAGAAATTCGCTGTCCCGCTCTTGCTCATACACTGCCATTCTGTGTCCCTTTCTCTCTATTAATTTCAATGGTGGGCAATAAAAAATAGTGTATAATATTTTGTTACCTTTTCCTGGTTTTTATTTTTAGTAGCCTGCCTTTAGGCGCAAATTCCCTGCTGGGCATTCACCTCTTGCAGGATTAATAAATAAGCAAAATTGTCGCAAAATCTAATGAAATGTTTTGCTTCTTCCAGACGAATGTTTCCAACGGTGCGTGTAAGTTTCTCAGGTCCATTACGTCAGATACAACCGCCGGATCGTTATGCCGTATTGTTGGACATTGTTCCGCTGGACTCAAGACGTTATCGTTATGCATATCATCGCAGTTCGTGGCTGGTGGCGGGCAAGGCGGATCCACCACCGCCGGCACGTATTTATGCACATCCTGATAGTCCTATAAGTCCGGAGGCATTGCGCAAACAAGTCGTGTCCTTCGAGAAGGTGAAGTTGACAAATAACGAAATGGACAAAAGTGGACAGGTGAGTTCAGCGTAGAAAACTTTAGAAGTTTAAGTAAAATCATAAGGACATAAACCATAAATTTGTTATACAAACCTTTTAAAAATGAAAAGACCAAATCAAATTCGATTTCATATAATATTTGTGCTCCAAAAAAAAAAAGCTGAGATACATTTGTATCTTTAGGTAAAAAGAAAAAGAGAGAGAGAGACAGCTAAGAACAGATGAAAATTTTTTGCTTTTGAATTCATTTATGAATAATTCAAGTGAAGGCAAACACACATAAACTGGCTGCTGGCATTGTCTACACATACATACACACACACTAGGTCCTAGCCAGGATTGCCAGCCCACACACACACACACTCACACAGACACACTCATGGAACCGCCATATGCAAATAACTTTGCGCGCGCACGAAAATGAATGAAAATTGTTGGCAATTTGGTGGCAAATGCAGAGAGCATAAGAAAAAAGGAGAAAAGACCAAGAAGACACACACACACTCACATACATGTACATGTATTATATGCCTTGGCCCAAAAAGTGGCGACGCTCTGTTTACGAGCCCGCTACCGTTTTTATCACCATCATAAAGGATGTGACTGTTGTGTGGATTGGAGCATAAGGATGTTGGAGGAGAGTAGTCATCGTCCATGTAAACCATGTTCTAGAACCGTCAAAACAAACATCGACTACTTTTTATTGTTGTGCATTTTTTATAAGGCTCTAAGAAGAAAAACAACATAATCATTTTTTTTGCTCTCTCTACTCTTGTTATTTTACAGGTCGTGCTAAATTCCATGCATCGATATCAGCCACGCATTCATTTGGTGCGTTTAAGCCATGGCCAGAGTATACCCAACAATCCCAAGGAGCTGCAGGATATGGATCATAAAACCTATGTATTCCCAGAGACTATATTCACAGCCGTGACGGCATATCAGAATCAATTGATTACCAAATTGAAAATCGATTCGAATCCGTTTGCCAAAGGATTTCGCGATTCGTCGCGACTGACTGACTTTGATAGGTGAGTTTTTAGTGCTCGCCGGTTTAAGTCTTTGCTGACTTTGCTGGCTTCTTCTAGTGCGAAAAGTAGTTGCCATTGCCTTTTCTTTTGGTTTTTTTTATTAGGCCCTACTGATTTATGACCCCTCTACACCCCATAGGCTAGGCAAGTCATTTACGATGGGCTGTTGAGCCGTAAAACCATACAGTAGCTCAAGTTGCTGCTGATTAGCGAAAACGTGTGAAAGTGCTTTTTCTGTGTATCGTATGACGGGGTGGGGGTGGGGGAGGAAAGTCACAAAAAAGATTTCCAATTACTTAACAAGGGACAAGTGATATAAAATAATATAGGAAGCTGTTCCAATTTTTATGACCTATCTATGTATATAGATAGGTATATATATATAGGGCAAAGCATAGTTGTCTTTTGTCTGCTTCCATTCTCTACGCCTCTGGCTCTATTTTAGTCACAGGATCATGCGTTCAGTAGGGCTTGTTTTTTCTTTTGTTTTTGGACAGCAATTTCCAAAGTGTTGCAAGGCGTTCGGCAACTATTAAGACAGCAAAAAAAAAAAAAAGACGCAACACAGAGACGTAGCAGAAGCCAACAGTAACAGCAGCAACAGCAACATACAACAACAACAGCAACAACAACAACAAGAGCATTGATGTTGTAGCCGGCACGGCGGCGGCTTAAGTGGCGTAAATTACAGATCGGCGCTTTTAACTTTGAAGCGGATTCGTACATGAAATGAAAACACGAAAATAATGAGTGAATGTGGCTTCAGTTGCTGTTGTTGTTGTAGTTGTTGTTGTTGCTGTTGTTCCTGTTGTTTAGTGTCGGCAATTGGCAGTTACTTTCGACGTAATTATGTTATTGCTGTTGGGAGTTGATGGCCAAAGCCAAAAGCAACCAGTTACTCATCCTCACCTTGTTCTCTGTTCTCTTCTGTTCTGTTCTCTTCTCATCTGTGCCCCCATCTACACTCTTTAGAGATCCCATGGATGCATTCTTCTTCGATCAGCATATGCGCACAGCCCCATTGCGCTTTTTTCCGGATCCGTTGATGTCACAGCTAACGCCACAAGAGGCGGATGCCGCTTCCTTGGCCCTGCTGGAAAAGGCCCGTCAGCATTTACAAATGTTCGGACGATCGCCGTACACAGAAATGCTATTGCCTCATCTCTATCAACGTTCTGCCCCACCACCACCGCCACCGCCAGGCCCACATCTGAGTGCATTTCAGCTGGGCATGTGGCAACAACAATGGCCCCAGTTGACTGCCGGTTTCCTGGCCAGCGCCAATCAGCAGGCTGCATTTGCCGCAGCAGCAGCCGCCGCAGTAGGCGCCAGCCGTACTCCTCCTCCGCCACCATTAGCAACAGCACTGACAGCGGCACCCCCTGCCCCGGCAACGCCCACATCATCATGCGGCTCGGCCTCACCAGATTTGCGTGTGAAAACCCAGCTGGGCCATTACCCACAGCGTTTCAGTCCGTATCAGGTGCCTCAGCATCCTCAGACCTCCTCGCCCCCAGCGTCGACGCGGGCAGAGAGTCCCTAAATGAGGAGACCCAAAAAGAAATATCCTTAAAACATCCTAAAGTGAAATGTATGTGCAATGTTGTTGAAATCATATTATTTTCTATTGTAAATAACTCAACATTTTAAGCAGCGACATTCAAGAAGAGAATGTGTTGTTGCATGTGATGCGATTAGAAATCTTCAAACAAAAAACAAAACAAAAATTAAAAAACAAACGCTTTTCCAACTCTCTAAAAAATGCAAAGATCAAAATGACCCGAGATTAATTAATTTCAAAATAAAACCAAAATTTGCAGTTTCTTCTTGATTAATACCAAATTACAAGACTTTCTTGTGAAGACAAGAATTCTATCCATCATAACAAATCTTTGTGCGACAATCTAAACAGCTAAAAAGGATATAAGCCAAGTTATTAGACAAGTCAAAGTCTATCTTGACAAAAAAAAAATCAGGATTTATATTATTAGCAGGCTTTGCTAAAGACTTTCTTTATATACATATAATTTAATCTTAAAATGCATCAGTCATACATAAATTTTTTTCCATTCCCAATCTTCAAAGATTTTGATTTTGTTGATCGAACCAAAAAAACTTGCATTTTTAGTTGAGTTGGAAATGATGTCTTTACCTCTATTGTATGATTATTAATTTTAGACTTGTAACAGTATTAGTTATTAGTTAATTGAATTAGATTATAGCCTTATTATAAACTTTTATTGCTAAAACATTTATGCAATTTTTTTTATGTTGTTTCTCTATGTCTGTGTTCCTAACCGAATAAAAAAAAAACGTTTATTGTGCAAATTTTTCCAAAGCTGAACTTAAAATTTAGACACTTAAATTAGTCCCGCCTACACACCACCACACACACACACACACACACACACACTCCCCCAGCTCCCAAAGTATTGTAACAACCTATGAATTAAAATTTATTGAAATTATGTGCAAAAATAATAAAAACAAAAAAAAAAGGAAAAGAAACAAAAAAAAAAGATCTGTATGAAAATGAAATAAACCATTTATAACAAAAAAAAAAAAAGAAATGCAAAAATCTAATCATTATTTACATGCAATTGTTAGACAATAAATGTTGTAAAATATCTGGCAATTAATAACAAGAGGGAGGCAAGAGGCGAAGGAGACGCAGCTGGGAAGAGGGAGGGAAAGAGGGAGAGCTAGGAGCTGAAGCACGTGATGCGCAGTCGCGCGTGGTTACGATGCCACTGACATTTATGCCAAGCAATGAAATATAATTTATAGAATTTTGTGCTCTTTATGAAAGACTAATTAATTACTCTACACCGTGTTTAGTGCATCGCACCGCAACTTTTTGGGCCGACCAAGGCAGGCCTCGTCTGTCTCGCTCATACGTTTATTTCAAATTCGTTTCCATTGCACTTTTCCAGTTGGCATTCAATGGCAAAGTGGTGCAGAAGGAGGGGGGACCTTTCTAAAAAAATAAAAGGGTTGCATGCAGCCATCAACAATGGATGGATGCAGCAGCGGGGCACATTCGTTTGTTGAGTGGGTGGAGTGGAAGCAAGCTGCAGTTGCACGCGACATGCGTCATCAATTTCTAATGATGTATATCTACTTCACAGACATTTGTTATTAATTTTTTGTTGCCTCTTGTTATTGCTGTTATTGTTTTTTTTATGATTACTATTGTTGTTCAGACATTGGCAATTAATGGTGGCAGGTTTTTTAAAAATGGTTTCCCCATCACTAAGACTAAAAGTATGTAGTTAAATTTTTTTAAGAGACAACTACGATTACTTGTTAAACCGTTTTCAAATTGTTTTTCAATTGCAGTCGATTAATATGTTAATGAAGGGATATGCTAATCTAGCTAATGGACATTCGATTAATGGTTTAACCTTTTCACTTTGATTAGTTACATTCAAATGAAAAGGTTCTGTTAAATTGCAATTTGTAATGTTTGTCAAATGAATTTTGTTACATGAAAACATGTTATGAAAACGATTTTTATAATTAAAAGGTATATTTTCAATATACAAAAGTTTAGAAATTTATAAGTTTTTATATATCGAAATAGACAAATAGACAAGGTTTGATTTAAATTTCAAATGGGTCGTAATCTGAACATGTATAAACTATATTTTTTTGTGGCAAATTGGAAAACAAGTAAGTATTTAATTTAAGAAAAAAAAGAAAATGTATTTTAAATAAAATTATAGTAAAATAAAAAGCACATCACCGAATTCAATCACTGAATACATAAGGATAAGTATATTCAAATTCCGATTTCAAGTGTGATTCAAAAGTTTTTCATTACAATATTGAGATAAGTATTTAAGCAAACCATTTCCAGCTGTGTCATACTATAATAAGTACTTGATAAGTAATTAGAAAAGAAAAGATACACACCCTTTAAATATTTTTTCAATACCGCATATTTTTATACTATATACTTTGTCTTTGAAAATATTTTTTTTAGTTTCTGTCTAAAAAGCAATAGATACATACATAGAAAACGTTTAGTTTTTCACCGAAAGTTCTATTCAAGAAAGTTTCAGCAAATTTATGATAATTTATCATTATCATAGTTCTAAAGCTGCTGATGTTCTAAATACGATGCCATATAAGTTGAACCTAATACATACAGAGGCTTTAGATTAGATTAAACTGCCAATTAAAATTCAAAAAAATCTTAAATTTCATTGTAAAAAGTACTATAAATATATCAACACAGAATGTGGACTCTATAATTATTTGCAGTACATAAGAAAGGTCATGTTTTATTAACCCATATTTTTACCAAAGGGTTTTAAAGTATTTTATATTAAAACTAATCAACGGGTGTATATAATTAAAACCAGCATCTACTAATAAGGCTTAAAATTGCTTTCTAAAGTATGAATTGAACTAAATTTCATTGTTAATACATTACAAACATTTATTGTTTATCAAACAGAAATATTTATTCAAGATTTGTTTGTTGTTTCAACTAAAAAGAATTAAAAATTTTACTTAATTTCAGTTTCAAATTTTACAGCAAAACGTTAGTAATATAACACATATATACTTATTTAAGTTTAACTTCTTTTTTGTTTTCAATTTCATTGTCTCACACGTTTAGGGCTCACACACTGTCAATCATGGCTAATTACATGCCGCATACTCGTCGTTCATTCACTCACTCATGGAGATATCACAACAAGAGTCCGGACGGAGCCCTCAAAACACTTAATAACTTAATTTTTATGCCCATGGGCCACGCGGCACAGCCATATACTCAAATAGGCTGGTCATAGACCATAGACTGTGATAGATAGATTGGGAGAGTGTTTGGGAGGGGGGAGAAATGGTGTGGGGTGGACAGTGTTTCAGCATTTAAATATATATGGCTTATATAAAAGGGCCAGAAGGTTTACCTAACCGATAACTAACTTATAATTATACACTTGAAACTTACAATTAAAAATTCGTTTTGACCAACAAGCAAAACTTTGTTTCTTTTTTGTTTTTGTTGAGCCACTTTCAAAAATGTCTTAATTAACATTCTGTGTTACCATATTGACTGAGAAAAGGGAACTAACCTCATACTCTTATGCCACATGTGTTGTTAACAAAAAAAAAAACTCTGAGAAAGTGTCAGGTTGTCATAAAACTTGAATGAATTTACATGAAACGAGTAAATAGTAGGCCAAGGTAAGGAATGAGAAAATCACAGTTTAATTTCAATTATTTATTTACAAAACAATCCGTATCTATAGATATTTCCATTAGTTCTCATTTACAAAGCGTTAAAAATTCCCTAAAAACCATCAGACCACAAAAACAACAAAAAAATACATCTAATGCTTGCCCCTTGTCTCAATTATATGGAGAGTATCCTGCAATTTTCTCACTCACTGCGACAAAGTCGTACACAAATTATCTCGCCACTAAAAATTTGCCTAATTTCCAACATAAATATGAAACATTTTATCTCAAGCGACCGATCTGCTGCTCGGGCAACCTTTTGTACCTTTTACCTCCTCCTCTTCTCCCCCTCTCTCTCTCTATCTCTGCGTTCCTGACTAATTTTTGAGCATGTCACAAAAAAGAAAACACCCCCAACAGGAGCAGTGACAGGAGCAGGAGCAGGTATAACTGGGATCTTGACCAGGCGCTAACAAATTTATGTCTTCTTCAGGCTTAGACAATGCAAAAGGTGCTACTAAATTAGGCAGAGGTATAACCAACAAAAAAATACACACACACACACACACACACAGAGAGAGAGAGAGAGAGAGGGAAAAAGGTACGGAAGGGGGGGGCAGAAGCCAAAGTAAACGCCGCTCAGCTCATTACACACAATTTGCAGTTAGGTGCGACCATAGAAATTTTTCTTTTTTTCTCTTTTTTGGTTATGTCTTATCGCAACTATCTGGAATTTTATCAAAATTATATTTCAGAAAATGTTTTTAATTTACGTTCAGTATTTGTGCGCTTTAAAGTGAAGTTTGTTTTACCACAGATTCCGCAATAAATTATATACAATATTCATAAAAGAGTTTGTTCTAATGCACTAGAACAAGCCAAGAGTATTAACCCATTTTGGGCCGGGCTGATTTTAGGATGCAAAATTACTTTTTTAAAAAATAAAACATTCTGTCTGTTTTAGTTTGGGAGGAAACTGGTTCGAAAACTGAATTTGATGGTATTCAGTTTTTGAAAACATACAAAACTTGCTGTTTGAAAAGTAGAACAGTGGTCCAAAAAGGGTTAAGGTTTTTTATGCGTGGCCTGAACATTTCCATTAGCCACAAACATGAGTTAATTGGAGGCAATTATTTGTAAAATTCAGACATAGTTATCCATAAAGGCAAACTTTAACTATAACAAGAGGAAAAAAAATAATTTTTCTTGTTTTGGCACTTTGTGTAAACAAACTCTATTGAAATTACCTTAATTTGTTATTTATATTAGCTATAAAAAAAGGTTGATATATAATTATTTCGATTGTAAGTTTGGCAAAAGTAATTCACTAACTACTATTTTGGTTTTTCTAAAGATAAGTTACTCTGGAATTATGGCAACAATTCCTTCAGTTTAAATGGTGTGGTAAAATTTTTAAAATTATTCCCATGTCAGATTTCTTTATGTTAAAAGTCTTATTATACATATATATAACTTCTTTAGCAACGAGGGGCAAAGTGACATGATAGGACTTAAAGAAATATTGTCGTGTTCTCATGACTAATTCGATTACAGATTTTGGCATAACCATCCAGATCTATTCATCAAAAAATAATTGTACATTGCGATCACTTGTTGAAGGATCCGTATCACAAACCTGAGAGGAACGCAAATGGCTAAAACCTGAAAAGATATCACATTACCACATTATTTGCCCTGCAAATAGGGCAGTTAATTTCTCCAACTGCCCCAAATTAAGTAGAGGTCAGATATATATATATATATATATATATATATATATATATATATAAAATAGCTTTATAGAAGTGAATTGAAACAAGAACTTAAATTTGAGATTCAATGGCTGGTATAGTTTTTTAATAATTTAAAAACTTCATATCTCCATTTTATTTTTCAATCCTTAACCATATTTATTTAAGTTTTAGTAACATTATTACTAAATAAATATTAATAGAAAAAAGAATTTATAAATCAGGAGAAATTTTTTTAGAACTTCATAATATCACTTTACAATAAATATTTTCATTTTACGGGATTGGAGAAAAAAAAAAATAACTATTACAGAGAATCCGGTTAAATTTTGGTTAAAAAAACCTTATCCACAAGCTAGGGTATTCAAAATTCGACTTATTCGAATAAGAAACTAAGCTTGACTGCTTGACTATGGCATAATATTGACTGAAAGAAAGAATACTCTGTCCTGTTGGAATTTACTTGTATTTTAATACTTACTTTCAAAAGGACATATATACACTCTGTAGACCTTTTGAAGAATACATTTTCAATTAACCATCTAAAATAGAAATGGTTAACATCAATTTATATAAAAAATTAACAGTAAAGTTAGTATTTGCTTCATAATCTAATAGTTTTCAGAATATCCAATAAATTTAAAAAGCAAAAAGCACTCAAGCTAAAGATAATAAATCTAACGAATTTGCTTCATAAATAATAACAATAATAATTGCACCTTTATGCCTACATCTATGTGTATCAATATATACATATGTATATATGTATAGGGATATTCAAAAAGCCAAGTATGGCGTTTCAACAAAATGCCACGAAAAGTGACGATGAAATTAATTTCACGACAGAGAAATATGCTAAAGGCCCCGCTTGTCCAGAGCCAAACAAGCGAAGCCTACATCACACTTCAACACAATCGGGCAATTTCATCGAATGCCAGGCGGTATACCGAGAGGAGCACAAAGCCGAAAGAGAGTAGCAACAACGTGAACTGGGCCAGGACTACGAGAAGGAGCTGGAATGGTAACAGAGTGGCCCAAATGCATTTCACGCTGTTACGCCGCAATGAAATGTTCTTTGGCTGTGCAGGCATGCATGTTCCACGTACGGCTTTTTGTCCGTACATGTGTCTGTATTGTCTGCATATTGAAAATTTGCATGTTTAAGCATATCCTTGCCAACACTTTCCATGTCCGACACATATATACAATATATATATATATATCGATATAAATGTTATATATAACTAGCTATATACGTATGTCCATATGTATAGGCGACTTGCCGGAAGTGAGCGCAGTTTAAAGCTTATCGCTGCAATTTAAGTTTGCCCGGACCCAGGTCGAGGCCCCAAGGATACGCTTTGTGTGCAGTCCATGCCTTGTTTGTACCCTCTGCAAATGCCATACAAACTGTTATTTATCCCTTTACCTAAAATCACTGGTAATTCTTTAGAACGCTCCTTTATGGGTAACAAGTAGTCGTCGCTTTTGCTTTTGTTTAGTACTTACTCAGATAAATAAATGCCCATATAATTTCAGTGGAAATTAGTTGGTAATTTCAAGCAATGCCGTGAGGCAACGTTCAATGAACTCCAAGTCAATAAAATGGGCCCTCTTGAAGATCATTAAGTTCTCAGCGCCCAGCAGCAGCTGTCAATTGTCTAATGAAGTCGCCTTAGAGAAAGAGATCCTTACGATAGGAGCTCAAAAGAACTGTTGCTACAGGACATATCGAAAATCGCTGATTGATCTTGGCAGAAATCTTCATTAATATCCATCACGATAGTCAAGATAGTTTTTATTCATTTAAATAAATGAAATTTAAACATAATTGATTTTTGTTTTTATAACATGCAAACTTTACTCCTAACTCTTTCTGTTTCTAATGCTTGAAATTTGCAACTAATATACAAAATATCCAAAATATCCTTGCCCTGTTGTTTGGACAATATGAAAATATTTTTAATTAAATACTTTTCTAAATGTTTTATTTAACTAATGAATAAAACAGTCGCTTTACGAGATAAGAAACCCTTTCGAAAATTATATAAAATTTGGGATTATACTAATTAGTTAAAATTAATAGATCTATAAGCGCTTTTAGTCCAATTGTCTTACTTATCCAATAGAATAATATAAAACTGAGGACAAAAAGTAATAATTTTCATTATATAATATTTTTGATTAAATTAAAATTACTCGTAACTTAAGAGTTATAATTAACTTTTCTTATAAATGCAGAAAATTTCAAGTTTTTTATAAAGCATCGACCATAAATAAACACGAAATACACATTTCATGGGCAAAAGTATCTATCAGACCCACACACACACACACACACACTTACACCCACAAGGAAAGAGTGAGTAAACGAATGAGTAAGTGAGTGAGTGAATAAGAAAAGCCTTGGCTAGGCAACAGGAAACTCTATTGCTCACTTTTGGTGTTGACATTTGAGAAATTTGTAGCTCATCTTTTGTTGGCATATCTGGATGTCAGGCCCCGGACAAAAACTGCAGAAGGCTACACCAGCTTTGCCACTAATTACAAATACACACACACACAGACTCATACAAATTCACCCAGACACTCTCACACATTTACAGACCAAAATACTTGTATACAACGAGACAGAGACACATTTGCACAGTCTAAAATATATGTATGTATCTCTGCATATGAAAGTATCTTATGGATACAAAGTCATCTGTTGTGCTCTGGCTTGGTCTGCGTGTGTGTGTGTGTGTTTGTGTGTGGGTGGCGGTGGGCGTGGATTGCGTCGTCGTCGTCGTCATCGTCGTCAGCTGCAGCCAACTTAATTGCCATGCTTATTTTGGCATGCTTGTAATAAGATGTCAACGCTGTTTAAACAATTTTACAAAACTGAAAATATCTAAAGATACATTTGCATATATACGTATGTATATGTATTTATGTATGTATATACATATGTTGCATGTTTCATTTGACGTCGATTACTATAAACATTTCATTTAAATACAACTAAATTGAGTAGATTATGCAATACATTTTATTTTTGAGAAACATGTTGAAATGTTTCAAGTTATCATTATATCTTTGAAGTATATTAGACTTTACAAAAAATATTTAATTTAGTTTATTATCATAACTATCATTAGAGATTATCAGAAAATACAAATAAATTATAACATACAACTTGCTACAACTTATTTTTTGATAGAAGTCTAATTTAAACTTAAGTTTCTCACACTTTTTTTTGGCGGCTTTATTTTGTAGTGCTCACTTTGAAAAACCTCGAGAACTTTTTCTATCTATCTATCCAGAAATGTAAAATAAAAATTTTCATCCTTATGGCTCTAAATATTTTACAATCTTACATGATAATAAACAAGGTAAATAATTATTTTAATATATATTAATTCTTGTATTTTAAGAAATTATGCCTTCTTTTATTACTTTCTCTTACCTTTAACTCCTGAAATCCGACGAAACTTTTTTTAAACAATTGGAATAATAAAAATTTTACTAAAATCATTTGAAAAACTGAATTTCAACCACTGGGATAAAAGGAAAATTGAAATTTCATAACATTTTTGAACGCACAAATTTTAGATGCTATATTCCAGTTAATCCTTAGTCCTAGACTTTAGTTCTTTTCAGTTCAATCTTTTACTCTAGCATTTTAGCTAATGTTATCATATTTATTCTATTAAGTCCATAAAAATCTCAAAAACTTTTTAAAATGTATATTAAAATTTTAGAATTATCCATATTTCTGGTTAACTTGGCGAAACGATTACTGCTTATGGAAATAGTCAACTAAAAGTTAAGTACATGTATTTACATACTTAAAAGAACTGAAATTATGTTTCAAATTTACCTTCAAATTTAATTTCTAAATAGATTTATTTATTTTTTTGTATTAGGTATATATCACACGCGCTACATTAGGCGATCCATTGATGTTGATGGGCATATATATATATACACACCTATTCAAACTTATGTATAAATTTTGTTCAGTTTCCTGGGTTTATTTCTCTTTTTTTGTCACCTTTTCGCATTGTTTATGGCCTGTGAATTATGTGCTCAAGAGGCTTTTAAAAATAATATGTGCCCGGTAGACGAATAAAACTTAATATTAATCAGGTGCGAAATATATGTAAAGTAGATCAAAGCAAAGAGAAAATCATTTGAAAATAGAATTCTTTAACATTTTGAACGTGTCTTTCGATGTGTGTATATATGTGTGAGTGTAGTTTTGTATCCGTTGTGACTTGCTGACTGAGAGAACAACGAATATGCAATGAAAGCGAATGGGCGAAAATGCTTTTGAGTGAGCCAAAAGCGGCCATTTTGGACGCAACTCAAGCTCAGTCGCAGTCGGCAGCAAACTTCCAGTATTCCAGACCAGGCGCCCGAATAAGGGGAATTGAGCGAAAACTGTGAGAGAAAACTGTTTTGCCAAATGGTGGGAGAGTGAGAGAGAGTGCGTGCGTATGTGTGTGTGTGTGTGTGAGCGAGTGTGCTAAGCAGCCAGATGATTGAGGGCGTTGCTTGGCAAAAATGGCAGCACAATGTTGAAAGCTTTAACTACAGCGCAACGCACACCAGGGCAATGGTGGAGGGGGAAGGCTTGGGCAGAGGCACACTGTACCCAAGGAAGGAGTGAAAAGAGTTTTCAATAGGGCAGAGGGGGGAAACAGGGGCAGTTAAAGGGGGAGAGCCAAAACAAGATGGTAGTGCAGCAGACAGACAACTTGCAACTTGTCCGTAGCTTGTTAACAATTGCAGCACTCAAATAAATGAGCCACAGAACGGTGCAAGCAACGTCAAGGAAGAAATGAAAGAAGGAATAAAGGTTAGCAGGAAGTGTGAGTGAGCAAGAAGGAGAGTGAGAGTAGGAAGGGTCTCAACAGAGAGACAGAGAAATTAGTTTTGCCCAGCCAATAAGTTGTTCTTGTTGTTGTGGTTGCTGTTGCTTTTGCTGCTGCTGCTGCTGCCAGGCTGCAGGCAATATAGTTAATTAAAAGTCGCACGAGACAAAAAGCCAAAAAAAGGAGATTAAAAGCAGAAATTTTCATACAACGGCTGTTGCACCCCAAGAAACGAAAGAAAAAAAATCCAAATAAAACAAAAAGGTAGAATAATACTCACTTTTACCCAAGCAACGTTTCCCCCTCCCTTACCCAAAACTTGCCTTTCACTTGCAATTGTTTGTCACTCAACAACGTTGTCGTTTCGTGTCGACTCCTTCCCGCCCGTCAGCCATCATTCTCACCAGCTTTCTTAATTTTCTCTCGCTTTTCTTCATTTTCCCTTGGCCTGTCAGGGACATTTTACTTAGCCACACACATCAAAGTTGTTCTTTGTTGCGTTTCTATCGATTCCGTTTCTGATTATTCACATCGATTGGAATTTGTGAAAACTTTCACGAATTGACACTTCTAGCCACTTGGGTGGCTACAATCTAATTTTAATGCACCTCCTCGCAATGTGCTCCTCACTATGTGGCCACATGCCACATTGACTTGCAACCAATTGACAATTTCATTGAAATATGCCAAGAATTTGTCTCATTACAATTAATTCATTTGAATAAGTATATAAATCCAGTGCCGGATCAGCCAAATAGCAGGATTTGAAAATGCAACGGGCCCTGCTTTTTTGATCTCTGAAAGTTTTATTCATTCTTCATTCATTTAGCAACATACAGTTACAAAACTCCTAACATTCCTAAATGTTCCAAAGGGTTATTTCATTTTATTTAGTTAAATTCTTGAGTATTTGAAAAGTTGTTGTCTTACTATCCAAGTTTGAATAATGTTTTTCAATCTGCATTTAAATCTCGAGAACATATTTATTTTAACATATTATTGAAATGTTTTCCATTTTAAAAACATGTATATAATGATATGCAAAAGGTAAAATTTGCAACATCTTTGTCAAATTTGATTTAAAGATACTTTGGAGCATAATTTATATAAAATATAAACTATCAGTTATAATTAATATATATGTATGTTAAATTCTCCCAACATTTTAAAGAGTATTCTGTAGTAATTAATTTCTCACAAAATAGATATTGCAAGGAAGCTCACAACGGAAAAAGTTAATAAAACAAAATCTTTATTCTTATATATGTATAAAATAAAATTATGAGTTATTTCGTTTCTAGCTATTATTATTGTTACAAAAAGTATCTAACAAAAATAAAGTCAACAAATCTAGTTAGAAACAAAAATTTGGATTTGATCATGGGTTTGAGTTTTCTAGGCTTATGAAATAAAGTGCTTAAAATTGGATTAGTTTTATTTGGATTTTTATACCATACACCCATAGGGTGAAATGGTATATTAAAGTCGCCAAAATGTATGTAACAGGCAGAAGGAAGCATCTCCGACCCCACAAAGTATATATATTCTTGATCAGGATCAAAAACTGAGTCGATCTAGCCATGTCCGTCCGTCCGTCCGTCCGTATGAACACCTAGATCTCGGAGACTATAAGAGCTAGAGCCACCAAATTTGGTATGCAGTCTCGTGTAGTATGTACGCTTATCGAGTTTGTTTCAAATTTTTGCCACGCCCCCTTCCGCCCCCAGAATTTACATAAAACTGTTTTTCTTAAAAAGTATAGCAGATAGAAACATCAAATTTGGTTTATATACTCGTTTAGTTAGCGCGCAGAAAATAATTGTTCCAACTTTTTGCCACGCCCCCTTCCGCCCCCGGAATTTACATAACTCTGATTTTCTTAAAAACTATGACAGCTACCGACATTAAATTTGGTATGTAAGTTAGCTTAATAGACGCGCAGATATTGACTATTTAAAAATTATGCCACGCCCATTTCCGCCCCCGAAAATTAAACAAAACTGATTTTCTCGAAAACTAACAAAGCTAAAGTCACCAAAATTAGTATGTATATTGGCTTAGTATGCGCGCAGAACACATATATTTTAATATGTTGCCACGCCCACTTCCGCCTCCATAATTTAGAAAAAAACGATTAGCTTTTGCAATTTTTTGACCATCGCGATCAAATTTGGCAGACTAATAAATCTTATCTATTTCTATCAAACTACCAAATTTGATTGAAATCGGACTAGAAACATACAAAATATACGTATGAACGTATTTTGCTACGCGATCCATAAGGGCAGAATTGGCCGTTGGCTAGTGGCGGCGCTAGAGTGCTTGTGTGTTTGTAGAGTGAGCGAGATAGCAAATGGTATGAGGCATGTTAAAACAATTTAGTAGACATACATTTGGTTTTCGAAATATTAAATATTTGTTTCACCTGGTGTATGGTATACCCAAGTCGGCGAGACGACTTACTTACTTCATTTAATCCTAACACCTTTGTTTCAAGCTGAAATCTTTACAATTCGTTCAAAACCGATTAACGAAATCGTTATGCTAAATGCGATGAATATACTTGAATTAAAAAATTTTTTAAATTTTTCAGTAATCCTGAGAATATTAAGAAATCATTTTTTCTAAGAACTGTCTGCAATTCGCTTCAAGATTAAAGTAAGTGCAGCAAATATGGAAGATCATTAAATTAGTACTTAACATACAATGGATATTAAGGCATTCTTTTGGATTCTTGTTAATAAATGAATAAACATGTATGTATATCAATATAATCCACCCTCACCCCTGGCATGGCCATGCTTCTTGGCCTCTTCTGTTCCAGTTTGAAAGACTCGTGATACTCACCGCACCTGTCTTGGCCTTCTTGTGGTGGGGCTCGCCTTGCGGACCTCATGGTGTTTTCCAGCTAAAGGGAAAAACTCTTACAGGTTCGTCTTGCGTAAATGTTTCACTTGGCCAACGGTAGGCATTAAATATATTATAGTTACGTTTAATTAATTACAAATATTTGTTTAAAATGCACACACTCCGCCAAGGACACGAATTGATAAATGAATGCAGATGAAAATTTATGTGCGTTTTCATTGTCGATTCGACTTCTTCCACCTGTTTCAGGGGAAAAAAACACATGTTAGCTTCACAATGACGACGACGATGATGATGATGAACTCTCTTCTATTCTTGGTTGGCTATAAATAAGTTATAGACTCACACAAATCGTGTTGATTAATGTGGCTCAGTTAGTGCGAAATTAGATGAAAAACTGTAAAACGAAACATTTATAGCGACTAACGAAATAAATTATAATTTATGTCGCAGAGAATTTGAAAAGTGACAGACTAACATGACCACATACATATATCTGCATCTGTTGGATGTATGAGAAAATATCGAATTTCAAACATGGCCATTAAATAATTATAAAAATGTTCTTTTAAGTTTTTTTCCTCGGCCTCTGTTTTGCGCACGAAGTCTGGAAATTATAAAGTATTACTATTTATCATATTTTTTGTTTGTTTGGTGTTTATTTTTTTTTTAGCCAAGAAAGACCACACAAATTGTTAACAATTGGTGGGGGAAATTCCAATATGTAGCAACTAAGTAAATTATTTATTGCAGGTTTGTTATGTAAGGAACAAACTTAAATTTTGATTACCTTAACACTTAGACATTACTAGCGTTTCAGTTGATGTTAATTTGGTGGTTCACAGTAAATAATATAAACTCTTTATAGTAAGATTATATTTATTTTTCCATTTTGTTAGACAAAATTTACATTGAAGTTGTCTTTTTTTGACTGGATCCCCTTCCAAATTTTGTTTATAGATCAGTACCTGATCATTTCATATCGAAATCAATAAACTCAACTACTATAGAATGGGGTTTATATATATATGTAGATATTAGTTAAATGAACTAAATTAATGTACATTAGGATTATTAGATATGTTATGTACATTTTGTTCAAGGGCGTAAGGGTTCAAATTCCTCAAATTTTTGTTAATCATTTTTCTAGAATTTTAAAATATTTTTATTACAATTTCGAAAAATTTATCTTAAACACTATCTTTAAGTAAATTGATTCTAATCATTAACTTTAGCCATCCTCATTTTCTTAGCCATCCTTACACTTCTTTGGCTACGTCCTTAATAATGATAAATGTTTATCTTAATACATTTTTCTAAAGAAAAGATTTTAAAATTAAATAAAAATTTAAGAATTTGGTTGTTGACAATTGAAAACATAAATATATAATAGTTTTATAATTAATTGTGTATAAAAAACGATCCACGCGATTGATTCAAAACAAAATCCATCTAACAAATTTGCAGTTCTGATTATTTTAATTCTTAGAAGAGAAATTCTGTATCACAATTTTCTAAAATATAAAACCGATACGATCAAGTGATTCCAGGCATTCCCAAAAAGTTAGTGGATCAATGAAAAATGATTTCCATGACCTCTCACCATTTGTATGTCAAAACAAAATCTCCTTAATTAGCCATATAGTTTACCTTTTCATATCAATCAGATTATAGCCATAAGTATTATATATGTTTTTGTGTGCCCCAAACAGTTGCAACACTAATGAGAGCGTCGAAATTTATGACATTCCAACGGAAAAGCTGCTGCAGCTACAAAAAGTTGGCATGTTGAATGTTGTTGTTGTTGTTGATGTTGCATGCACCACATAATTCTCACACTTCGACAGGCCACCAAAAAGATAAACCAACGAAAACAAAAAAACAAATATAAATTGAATGCCGGCAAACTCTGCTCACCCCACGTCCCCCTATTCGTACTCCCCCTCTTGTATGGCCGACACATTGAAATGTCAAATTTAGTTGACAATTAATAAATTATGCCACTGGGCGCTTAAATGGCGCCAAATCGAGACTGGGGCCTCGGTATCAGGACGTCACATTTTCATATTGTCATTAATTTTAAATAATTATGAGAGAGCAACACGAAATTCCCCAGCTCGCTGCCTCTCTCATCCCCATCCCATCCACTTCCAATCACAACATTGCCTATGGGTGGGCCATGTGTGGGGATTGCGATTGGAATGGTTTTTTGGTCTTCATCTTTGTCTGGGGCTCTTAATTAACTGACTACACATACATAGATACATATCCTTACCGCCTGTCTGAAAGCAAATTGTTCACACTTCAACGTTTTTGAGATGCCTAGTTCCTGCCCTGATCTCTCTCTCCCTCATTCCGCCATCATCCCCACATTTCCTGGCCACGTGTAAGTATTCCACTCTTCTCCACCCTGTGTGTTTGTGTGTGTGTCTACATTTTTTTAAAAAACGTACTCCACGATTGTCTTTTTTTTTATTTTTCGGTGAGCTTCAAGATTCGGGCATCTAATTGACATGCTAGTGACACATGTTGTGGGAGCACATTTCTTCAGTTTCAGCTCCTTGCGACGACACCGCGACAGGGACAAGAACTGAGCCCGGGACAGGGACCTCACACGATTTGGAAGCAGTGTCAGCGATATTCGAGTCGATGATATATGATTAGGAAGTCTCGGTTCGTTAGTAGCGAATTATTTATATTGAAATATTGTGACATTGACAGAGAGACCGTTGCCCAAACAGTGAGACAGTGAGAGTCAGTCAGGTTTTGAATTACGAAAATATTTTCGTATATAAATTGAATAAAGCTTTTGAATGTCAATGCTAATGAACTTTAAGTTCTAGATTTAGAAAATTAAATATAATACCAACGAAAAGAAAACTTTCTAGATAGAAAAATAGTTTTTTCTAGTCACGTCATGAACTTATAAGAATGCTCCCCCTTAAATGGAATTGGAATCAGTTCTTTCTCATAATTTGTAATTGCCAAATTTAACTGGTTTCCTTAACTATATTATATATAACTAGAATCTGTGTGCCATTTTGTTATAAACAAAGGAAATTGGGGAAATTATGAAAAAGAACTCTTAACTAAATTATATATAACTAGAATCTGTGTGCTATTTTGTTATAAATGTGTTTGTCTCAATGTGTTCCTAATCTAAATTTATGAATATATGTTTTCTGTTTGTTTGATTTATAATACATAATTTGGTATAGAGAAAATCTAAAGGCAACGTAAGAAAGATTTTAAAATAGAGTATTTTGAACAAATTTAATACTTTTTATGTCCACTTTTTTGCATTCACAGTTTAAATTTCCCACATATGTATGACTTTGTTTTTTAAAAAAAATAACAACATAGTTTTCAATCTGACAATTTTAATAAAAATGTATATCTACGATTTTTTTTCAAAAATATAACTGAAAAGTTATGAGCTTCTAATTAGAAATCTATATTAAATGTTTCACTAAAAAATTTTAAATCTATATAAAATGTTTAACTAACTTCATAAATTTTATTATTTTTTATAGAATCCCACAAAAAGTCATATAAAATTTTAGTACATATGTTGATAATTAATACAATAGAAGAATGATAAAGAATAAATGTTAGATTTCATGTTTATATAATTATATATTCAGTTAATACCACTAAAAATATTTATTTCCGAGAAAATTCCCAACTTGGTTCAACTTATGAAGTTCTAAAGTAGTCAAAAAGTTTCCAAAACTTATTGATTTAATGAAAGAAATCGATTTATATCCTAACGACAGACTACATACATTTTTCGAAACAAACACCCTCCTGTTGAGCTAAGCTAATCTCAGAGATTCTCGTTTTTCATAGACCATTAAAATTAACAATTACATGTTGCATCATGTTGGAGATTTTCAATTTATATGGCATTAGGTACATACATATGTATGTATTCGATTTTGGGTATAACAACAAATGGCTGGATTTGGACATCATAATCGCCAATGGACCTGCAGCTAACTACGTCACTGACACCAACCGACGGTCCGCCCAACAGCCACACTCACGCCCACTCACACACACACACACGTGCCATGTCTCTGTCTTTCTGTCTGACTGTCGTCTGTCTCTTCCACTGACAGCTACAAATTGTGTTACAAGACTTAGCTTAGAGGTGAATCCGGCCAAACAAAAAGATAAGGGGGTACAGAAATCGACAGACGTCGAGGGGCTAATGTTAGTTCCGAAAAAGTAAACGTCAACGCCGACACCGCGTTCGTGTAACTTTCAGCATAATGACCCAGACACGTGGCCGGAGACCAGGCCAATAGAGAGGGCAATGAGAATGTGGGTGTCAAACTCCGACATTGCCCATTGTTTTCAAGCATTTTTATGGTAAAATGGTAAATGAGTAGGGCGGGCACTTTTTGGATTTTATGTACTATCTCCTCACTCTCTCCCTCTCTCACTCTCTCTCTCTCTCACTCTCTCTAGACCGAAAACCTGTCTCGTTTTTAATACATTTTATTGCAATTTTGTTGGGTGGGGGGTAGGATTTGAGTTCGTCTCTGACGATTACGTTGGGATTTCAGTTCCAGTTTCAATGCTTCAGGTCTGTGTGCAATTAAAAGCGTGCCAAATTGTTAGACTAATTGAATTTACTACCCTGTACTAATGTCTAATTAAACTAAGTGCAATTGTGATTTTCACTTCTTTTTTTTTAGACCAAAGATTCCCATGATTGAGTATGAAAACTTTAAGTTAAACCTAGAGTTGAAGGCTTATTGAATCAATTTATGTGCTGCACTTTCTTTTTTCTTCATATGACTTCATTAGTTTTAAGGGCGCCGATTAGTTGTCATTGATATGAAACAATTCATCAATCATATATCAAGTTGTTTTCTGTTTTTTTTTGGGCCAGGTAGATGAGTAGTAGTAGATACCTTCACTAGGAGGCACCCTAGATTCTAATCTCTTGTACTTGGGCCAAAAAGTTAATTTACTTATAATTACCGCGTCCGCATTTGGGTCGGGTGACTGACTAGCTTCTACCTTTGCGCTGTATAATGACTTGTAATTCTGCTAATGAGACTCGGACCAACATACACACACTCACACAGACGTAAGTGTGACGCTGGCGATAAGAAAACGGGCATTTCAATTAGACCAAGTCCAGGGGTTTCAACCAGCCAGCTAGCCAACTAGTCAACCAACTGGTTCTCGATCTCTTCCTGTCGATATTAACGCGCAATAAATTAGCACAAACATTGCGACGGCAAGGTGAGAGAAATTACTCTCCTCTAACCTCTGCGAATCCGGAATAATTTCTAGCTGGGGCGATTTAGCATGCAGAACCAGCGTTAGCGTGAGGCCTTCTTCTATATATACCTGTGTTCCTCATACCCCTTGGGATCCAATATAATATGCTATGCGATGCGATGCGATGCGATGTGATGCTCCAGTGCGATGCGCATAATCTTCTGAACTCTTTCGACGGTTAATTTCAGTTTGAGATAATTATAGAGCGGCTGCCACCAAAAGACCCAACAGCGTTGGCAACTTCACTCGACTTCAGACGCGGCAAGGTGGTGCTGGTGCTGCTGCTGGTGGATCACAACGGGGGCATGAGGCGAATGGTGGCATGCGCTTGCACGCGCTCGTATTTATTATTAGCCCTTTTCCGACAATCAACTTGATGCTGCCACAGATCAGATCAGGGCGTTGAGAGTAGTAAGTGATAGTGGGCAGCAGTTCCAGCAGCTCCTTCAGAGACACAGAGATGGAAAGAGCGACTCAGAATCTGCAAAAGAGAAAATCTGGCAAACAAAATATTGTACACAGCATATAGTAATTATAAAGCAAAAGGGTTTTTGGGTAAGGGTATTCAAAAAGGCAATTACCAGATGCCCTTTACCTACTTAAAAGACTGAAGTTGAAGCTTTTGGTAGTGTATCATCTTGGTAGTGTATCATCGACGTCGTTTTGTTCATTCCATTAACATATATGTTTTAATAGTTATATTATTTTCAGCATACCAATGATCCACAAGCCCCTTGCCCCAACTTGATCCGCATCCAAAAGTTGCCAAAGTCCAAACGAAATGCCGACAGATATCAAAGTCATATGCAGCCACGCCCACCAATGGCATGTTGATCTTCATCAAGATCGGTCAGCCCCAGAGAGGTAGAGATAGATAGATAGAGAGAGAGTGAGAGAGAGAGGGACTGTCTGGAACTGTGCGTATATACCGGGGGCTGCCTCCATGGAAGCTAATCAACAATTTTCTCACCTCTTTTTCTTAGTCTGCGGTACCAAAAAAAAAACAGAAAAAAACAGAAACCCAACAAAATCGTTGCGGTAGGCGTTTGCTGCGCTGAATATTCTGTCGGCGGCAACGGATTCCCGATTCGACCCCAACTCGACAGATTCTTATTCCCATTCCCGTTCCTCCAAACGCAATTTGCAGCCTTTGTTTTAAGCCGCACATGTTTGATAATAAGACCGAAAAATAAAAGAAGAAAAAATTTATCTGGATCGGAGCAGGAGTTGGAGGAGGAGGCTGAACCTGTTGGATGTCGGCAAATCGGGTTAATCGATTTTAAATCGTTTTTATGTTTTCATTTTGATTTAGATTCCATATCTGTTTGACCAGTTGTCGAGAAGATTAATTTTGCCGCCAACCTCAAATTAGAAGTTCGTTAGACTCTCCGGAAAATTGGTGGACAAAAATTCAACTACTCCATCTAGCGGAGCGAAAGTTAGAGGCTCTTGTGGGAGAATGGGGGAGGATGGAAGGTTTGTGGCTCCAGTAAAAATGTCCAATTGGGTCGCGTGAATTATGGCACTCGCATTAACTGCGGTCACGAGTATACACACACACACATACAGACACAACCATTTAAATCAATTCGAATATATGGCATCGTTAATGGAAATTTATTCGTGCAGTTCTACGCCATTGGACCACACAGGCCATGGAACATGGGGCCCCGGCTACCAAATAAAACTTGCTGAATATTCGCACAGCAAGTTGCAAATTGATGGACAACCCACTGGGCAGAAACACCGCAGATTCCTGTCCGCCTCCTCAACTCACCTCACCTCACCGCCTCCTCAAACACACACAGAGCAGATTGTGAGGCATTGTATGTATCGAGTATTTATAGCAGCTCCGCACTGCGCTGATTTTTCAAATTCTCAAACAAACAGACAAAGCGTCGAAGCTAAAGATGGAGCTGAAGTTGGAGTTGGAGTTGAATGCTGGGCACTAAGCCACACATGTAAAGCTTAAAAAATTACTTTTTCTCAATAAGTTTTGATAAAAATCAACATCGTTTGTGGTGTCACAGTTGGGGGGAAATTCCAATATGGTAGCAGTCCAAAATGAAAAGAGTTGCTTAATAAAACAGGCAGCTCATGCCGAGGCAATGTGCTCAATTATGACGATTTGACTTTAGAGACACTGTGAATGAGCTACATAATAAACAATTACATGGTGTACATCCGTTTTTAGAAATGTTAATGTCGTTAATACCCTGTACTATAAAGGGGTAACTGAAATAAATGTACGCAACCAAATTCAAAATCCTTGTAGATCCATCTCAAAAGAACAAAATGGGGCAAAGCAATTTAAGCTCAAAATTTCTCTACCCTTTGATGTCTTTCAATCCTAGCAATTCAATAAGTTTTTAGCTTTTTAAACATAGATCAAATTTACGATAAACTTCAGCAGAAAATAAGATACTTTTGATATTAACTGGCCATGTATCTATATTTTCCTTGATTCTTTAAGATTTTTTTAACAATTATAGTTGTTTAAGGAATTTTCTGCTTTGCTCTTTCTATAGTTTTATGGAAGTCACTTAAATTGACACCACAAAAAGGTCCAGATAAGAACTGGTGTCCTATTCATAAAGGTATCTGGCTAAAACTGCGTTGAGACTATAATTTTCATATTTTTGTTATTATTATTATCTTCTAATGAATTTGCGCCGAGCCTGATTGCAAATTGGTGAAAACTTCCTTTAATCTAAAAACATTTGGAGTAGTTATAAGAAAAACTAAACATTTAAAACATGTGTTTTTTTAAAAAGGTTTCGCCCAAACATGAAAACCATAGTTCCAGACCTAACAATAGGTAAAAATGCCTTTATTTAGCAAGAACTCTTAACTACAATTATCAATCTTACAAACCAAATGTATATATCGGGTAAAGGTAAATATATAATAACTATTTTCTACTATCAATGTTGAACCATTTTAAATATTAATTGATTTTTTTTTATAGACAAACTGTTAATTTTTCTTAGACAATTGTTAATTTTTGGGTGTTTTTTTGATGCTAAATGAGACATAAAATCTTTGAATCATTTTGGATTTTATAAAACTTGGGCAAAAGACTATACATATTATTTTATTTAGATATCTTGCCTATAGATTCCCAATAATTATGTCGAACTTGTTAAATTTGATCAAACTTCTAATTTTCTTAGTTGTGGGGCTTAAACAAAAACATGTGTGATTTAATGGCTATGTATAAGATCACTTCAAATATACGAAACTGTCAGATAGACGATTCACTAGAGTGAGAAAATGTAATATCTAGGTACTTTTTTGTGCCCTTTCGCTTACCATTTCTCTTCTAAGTAAATAAATGACTTCCAACTTTTAGAAAAAAGAGTGAAATAGTAGCAAAATTAAATTATTATTAATTAAATTGAAGCCTAATTCAAATAAGAAGTTAAGAGTTGCTTGAAATCTTTACTTAAAACTGGTGTAACACAATTGTCAGTGAATGTTGTAAGCCAAAAGTAGTTATAATTGTATCAAATCGGGAGATTGATCTAACTATTTCTATGGACATGACATTTTGCAAACTCTGCTACCAATATACCCGTGATCTGGAAAGAGTATCAAAACATGAAACTGGGTGATCAGCAATATACGCTACAAGCTTTTTTTTCAAATCTCAACTTTACCATTTCGTTGCGGTTACTGTAGTTGTTGTTGGTGTCAGCTTAAGCTAAGCAGTCGGCGACTGCTGTGCCACTACACATCCACATCCACATCCAAGTCGACGAGAGAGGATGGAGGATTACCCAACTCTACCTACCTACCTACATATCTACCTACCAACCATCATCCACAACTCATGTCTCATGCTCGTCATTTGCGCGATTTTTAAGCTGATGATCAGCGACAAACGATCTTTCACTCGCACCATGATGGATTCATACCACCAACAAATTTGCCACTGATGAATGGATTTCTGTCCGTCTGGCTCTCTTTCTCTCTCTCTCTCTGTCTCCCCTGAGTTGTCTCGTTCTTCTCGTTTCGTTTTCTACGTTCGATCCGATCCACTGGTGGGGGGTTAAACTTGCCACCAGTCCAGTCTCTTCTCTCTTCTGCTCATATCCATGTCATTCTCGTCGGCGATAAACGCCAACATGGTGTAGATATTCTGTGCAGCTTCTGGAATGCGTAGCAAGTTGTGGCAGGCTCCGCCAGTCTCACAAATCAGACATCGGATGACGGCGACAGGCGAGAGACTACGGCTCCAACTCCGATTCTCCGTTTCCCGAAGCCAGATGAGTGTAACGCATTGTAACAAATTGAACTGGCATTAGCCATGTACAGGATGCACTGAGGAGGTCTTTGCTTCACTTAAATTCATAATTGAATTGAGTGAAGAACTAAGCCACACTAAAACACTAATGTCACATTGGTCAGCAATTTGTGACAAGTTTTTCCTTTGATATGGAAATTAGGCAAAAGCTCTACAAAAGAAAATTGCCGCCTACAATTGTCAGGCGATATTGGGAAAGCCTATTAGCCCGATATGAATGATATCAAATAACCATGGTGGGACCAATCCATAATCGCCACTTTTGTTTGCTTGCGTCAATCAAATTGATGTACCCACCACAAAGAAAGGTGTCTCCAAAAAAAAAATCAAGAAATTAGTAACGTTTCGAATATCAAAGAGAGAGGAAAGGGAAAAGCGTGTTGAGCGTTGACGTGTCAGAATTTTCATATGCATGTCAAGTGTCAAAAGCGGGAAATCACTCTGCATATACTTGGTATATTTTTCCACATTTCCCTCTGTACACGCCCCTACAAAAAAAAACGCTGATTATTGCGCTTGTTGTGCGTTTGATTCGTTGATTTTCCTATGTTGTTGATGATGATGATGCCCTGGTTGGCCTGTCATGTCAGTTTTGACAGTTTTGTTTGTTGGCCACAAAAGAACTGAAAACTGAAACTGAAACTATGCCGGCTGATGCTGGTCCTCTGTGTCCCCTCCCCGCCACTCGTTCTCGTTCATCATCATCCATGGCCACTGCATTCGTTATGCTTAACTTCAATTAGATGGAATTGAGGTTTTTCACATGAGGACCAGAAACAGCAGCCGTTACGGCATTATAATTGCCATTAGATTAGCTGTCAAATATATATTTCCTTTATTTCATTTTTTTGCTCGCTTTTGCTGCGTTGACAATGACACATTTTTGTTTTTGTTGTTTTTTTAGCATCCTCAGCAGCCCTGAGGCTGCTTTTGGTTGGCTGGAATTTTGATTTGACATTGATGTGTCAGCCCGTTAAATGAGCAAATATGACAGACCAAGCGACCATCAGAGTGGTTTGTTTGTGGTTAGAATTGTATCCTGCATGTATTGAGGGTTGCTCGAAGGACATTGATGATGATGAGTTGCATTGTTATTTGCTGGTTTCATAACTTTCTCAGGATTTGTCAGAGCGTTGTTATGTTTGTGATAAAAAAAACCCCTGAACCTTAACTCTGACACAAAAGTTGGCAAAAGTTAATTGCAGTTCAAGAAATCTTGAGAAAGTCAAAAGAAAATTAAAACATAATTTCATTAACAAGAGTTCAAAGATTTCAAGAATTTTCTAAACGTATTTTCTGAAGCGTAAATTAAGGTTTTAACCTATGTTAACTAATTGATGGAAATTGTTATTTGTATTTCAGTTACTTACAATCAAAAAGAAAAACCTTTTAAGGAAAAAAAATCAATTGGGAATTGGGCTTAAGATTTCCGTATTTTGGAGTCGCATTTAAATCGTATTAGAGATAACTTTTGCTTTACCGAGCCATGAAAAATAAAGCAGAAAATTTCGATTTCATGGCGATAATCATGAATCGTGATTTATTTAGCGTAACAATTTGTCAGTGCGGTGGCGTTTTCAGCCGTTTGTGTTAGCCCTAAGGGCAACCAAATAAAAGGGGTGGCTTTTGGTCGACTGTTGTTGACTTGTGAGTGCTTTGCACCCATGGACATGGACACCGTCGCACAAACATGAACAAACTGAACACTCCATGCACCACTCCATGATTACGAGCCACCCTGTCGTAAATTCGCGCAACTATTTGTGAAATTCGGGGTAACATTAAATTGCGTTATCTATGGTCTCATTATCATCAACAGATATACGAATGTGTGTGTCCCCTCCCCCCCAACCCCCCTGTATACTGTTCATTGGATTTGCCGTTTTGCCGGATGCAGTCAAGTTGAAAATTAATTTTGTCACAGTTGCGCATCGTCGGGAAGTGTCATTATGATATCGACAAAGCGACGACGCACACTGAAACTCTGACTCTGACTCGACCACCGAACACCGGCAATGATGATGAGATTGTCTGTCAGGACTTGCGGCCAGAATTCATCCTTGGGTGTTGCCAATTGCCAAGCAGACGCTCAGTCTTTGGTAAATTGAAAAGGATTCGTTAGGCATACGTCAAGGCGCGTGGTAACAATTTTTTGCTTTCCTTTTTTTCTTTTTAAGCCATTCGATTCGCTATCAATTTGTTTGGTATTAACTTTTTTGACGATACTTTTTGGCTGAGGGTAAAAAAGTGCTAAGACTTTGCTCTGTTTACGTGGGAATTGTTTCAAAATGAATTTAAATGATAATTGCATTTTATTGGCTGTGACTGCAAAACTTAAAAAATGTTTAAAATTCGTGAGAAAGATATTTGTGTGGGATAAAATAGTGAAGTATATTTTAATTTTCTTTCTTTTCGTTATGCACTAAACTGTTATATTCTCTTACAATACTTTAAATACCTTTCCTCTAAATATAAGATGTTTATTTAGTATAAACTCGTTACTTAAAATATTATAACCGCCATAGAGAAGTAGATTTTTAATTTCTTCCTGATCTCCATTTACTAACCTTACCATTAGATGAAGTATTTAGGATATAACAGACTAACTTATTAGGATATAACACTAAATACTTCATCTAATGGTAAGTATAAGAAGTTTATATGTAGTATCAGTTATTTACTCTTTACTAAAGTTTTCATCATTTCTTTCGTTGAAGTTTAGCTTCTAATTATATATTTTGTTTACCTCTTTTAATTTCCAATTTCATATTTCTATTCTCTTCTTTTCGAGCTGTCATCTCCCACACATCTTATGGTTAAGTGGTGCCAAAATATTGAGAAAAAGTCCAAATTTCTTAACTGTCATGGTGAGCTGAGCTAAGAACCCATCAACAAGTCATCCAAGTGTCCAAAATCCGTTGAGCGTCAAAGACCATCGGCCATGGCGGCACCTTCAGATGGATTCGGATTCAGCCCATGAGCTTAAGTGCAGAGAACTACTTTTCACTTCAAACTAATCGCATCTAATTTGACAGATTTACATAAGGATTAGACAAGACAAAAAGGCAAGAGACGAGGTCGAAGCCAGGCCTTTGGCCCTGACTGAAACAGAAATCAGGCATCCACACACACACACACACACACACACACACAATGTTTATACATATTGGTAAGTAAGTACATATTGATGACTTGACACTGACTGACTGTCAAATGTCACTCAAGAGACGACAAATCGCCGCACCAAAAAAGAAGAAAAACCAAAAAAAGAGAAGGATTAGGCAGGCGGTAAGAATGGGTAAGACGAAACAATCAGACACCGGGTAAAGGGCGACGACAGTAGATTTGGAGTGTGGAATGAAAAGCTGGAGTCGAGTGGGCGTTCGGAAACGGCGTAATTCACACTTTTGTCACGGGCAGTTGACCAAAAAAAACCTGCTGAGAACAAAACGGAATAGACCAGTTTCCAACGGAACTAAGCTGAACGGATATTGATGACACAATGTTGCACATTAAGTCATTCAATTCGAAATGAACGTTGCACAGCTGTGACGATTTTTAGCACCCAAAAAACGACAAAAAAAAATAAAACACAACAACAAATCAATGACACATCAAGCGCAAAAAAGGGGTTGGGTTCGATTCGGGGGTCGTCTGTCTGGAAATGTTTGAAGGTGACCGCGGGGCTGAGGGGAGGCGGTGGGCGCGGTAGCAACTTCATTACTTTGCGTCATTAGGCACTCAAATTGTTGCCCATAGAGTTTAACTCTTTTGTTACCCTTCCATAAGAATGGGTATATATTATTATTGAGGCTTGATTGACATAGTGATGGCACGCTTCATTTTATCATACAAAACTCTGTAATTTTAAATATAGAAAGATATATGTATTGGGTTTTTAATGTTTATTTTCAGATGTTGTTATTATTTAATGGCATTTGCAGATTCAAAACTATCCAAATTTGAAATAAATTCATTTATGGATTATCCAAATATCCAAAATTCGAATCTATTGATTTATCGATTATTCAATTTTTCTACGATTAATCGTGATTAATAATGGCTTAGCTAAAGTGTATGTAGGTCTAAGGGCCTAAGACTTCGCTTTCCATCTCACAACATGAATATATATTTTTTAAAATTTACAAATTTTTTATTAAATAAATTATTTATTTTTATTTTTCCAAGATTAATCCTAACTATAATACGATAACATATAATTGCTTGACTTAATTGAGAACCTTAAATTACCTTTCCTTGTTTAGATTGCCACCGAAATTCGTGTAAATCTCAAAATTGATTGTTTAGTTTTATTCTTTTACGATTTCAGTAAGACATCACTAAAATTTAGTGGCAAGAAACACTTTATCTTTATTATACCTGATTTTATCAAAATTTATACCTGATTTTCTTTTTTCTATTTTTACAATAATTCGTGAAAACGTTAAATATTCATCGATTATTTTTATACGATATTTCACTGAAGACTTAGCCAAGGGGTTGCATAAATTTCTATAATTTATTTAGTTTTTCTACAAAATATATAAAGAACTATGTAAGGAATGACATAGAAAACATTTTCTAAAAAATAGTTTAAAATAATATTATTTTCTCTTCTCCAAACTTAATGACATAATTTAAAATTTAGTAGACGTTTGCTAAATTTATTTGCCAATGCTGCTTTTAACACAAGTTTTTCGCTTGCAGGGTATACATAGAATGTGTAGACCCTTCTATTTAGCTTCTGCTACTTGTTTCACTCTGTGGCTCATATTGAAATCGTTGCGCTTCAACGCGAAACGGAAGTCCGCGTCAGCGTCTAAGGTGCGTCCGTCACTGGTCGATGGTGGAACATCTCTTCTGCCCATGTATGATGATGACTATGAAGTGACAAAAGGTCGCGCTTGGTCAGCGTCAGACGTTGCGACGCTGCGTCGCGTCGGTTCAATCGATCGGCATTATTATCGACCAGTTCGAACAGTGCTAATATTGTCGAGTTAACTGCTGTTGCAGTTGTTCTTTCGTAATTTGCTTTTAATTTTTATGACTCTTGCACCCTTTTTTATTTTTCATTTTTGCCTTTTACTCGTGTAGCTCTAAAACTGTTGAAGCGTTGCCATCAACGCTCGTTGGGCCGCTTCGAGTCGAGTAAATTAAGCGCGTTAATGATCGATTTTATAGCGAGGCAATAGACAGTACATCAATATATACACTATATATTCGAACTATAACGATATGCCTGTCAAAGGGTTACGA
Organism: Drosophila willistoni; assembly: GCF_018902025.1. Classification (NCBI taxonomy): domain Eukaryota; kingdom Metazoa; phylum Arthropoda; class Insecta; order Diptera; family Drosophilidae; genus Drosophila; species Drosophila willistoni. The sequence continues at coordinate 10,795,916 of NW_025814050.1, forward strand.
CTTTTAACTATTGATTAACTGACTTTCTTAACGGCCATCAGAGGGGGGGACTGGACTGGACTTTCAAGTAGTTATGGTTTTATGGCTTGTACCAACGAATAAAGTTATTAGTCTTAATACCGTTTGCAATGCATATTTTGTTCCATTTCTATATGCATGATGGAACTCAAGTGGTTGACTAAAGCAACGGACAAGCAGTTCTATTAGTTTTCTGCTTCCGCACTTTGCTACTGTGTGGCAACCGGCTCCATCTCCTCAATCTGGTGAAGTTTTTGGATACATCGATTAAAAAGCATTGAAATTCTAGAAACTTTTTTCCTTTTTACCCCGCCAACTACATAGCTAACGACTGGCACGATAGTCTAATTTGCCAGACACGTACCAAAAATTAGCAGCACACTGTGCCGAGTTGTCTAATAGGTAAGTTGTTGGCTTCCATAGAAGTTGCCATCATTTGCATTTTGTGTGAAGGAGCAGCTGACAACTTTATTTCGTTACCATAGACCAAAAATGGACTCAAATTACAATCACACACACACACACAGGCCACAAAGAGACTCCAATAAGAGGAAATTGTGGAGCCAAAACCAGGCCAAGTCTCCTAAAGTAACAAAAGCTAGAAGAGGAATTTGAATCTGACTTTGGCTTGAAACTTTGTCAGCCATTTATCATATTCTAAAATGATTTTTGCAAAGGGTCCTTTAACTTAAAGATGTAGTTTGTTTGATGTAGGTCTACAAAAAAGTTTATGTAAGTGTATTTACAAATTCGTTTTATTTAAAAATTGGTTACTTTTTCTCTTTTGTTAGTGACTGGCGCCCAGTTTCGATTTCAGTCTCCCGACGATTCCTTGTTGAAATCATGTGCATACGCTTGTCTGGTCTTTCACAATGAATTTGTGGCAAAGTCAAAGTGACTCCAAATTGGACACAGACTGGCATTCTGCAGAAGAGAGAGACACACACACACACATACACACAATGGGTGGTGCAGCGCATTGTGGTGAACGCCACTTAATTACACGGAAGTATGCCTCAGCTGCTGCAACCAGCCAAAAAGTCATGCCAAGCCAAGACAATTTATGCGGCTTAGCAAGTAAAAGAGTGAAGCTGAAGTGAAGTTTTAGCCTAGTCAGTTCAAGGTTGGAGAAACTGTAAGCTGATATCCCTCGCTGGGTGGTGATGCAAAAACTAATTGCAACAAGATTGCTGCGCGTCTCCCAAAAGAAAAGAAAAGAAAAAACACGCACATGGCGTGCCAAGTGCAAAACATTGGATATCCAAGAGTATAAATCAGCAAATATTTCAGCAATAATTCAGAATGCGATGGTGGTGCTGCTAGTGGTGGTGGTGGCTAAGGTGCACAAGGTGCTAGCTTGTTGACGATGGTATTCACGCCTTGACCAGACACACACACACACGCTCACACACACATGCACGAATCTCGATATCTGGCTGGACCACATAATTAATAAGAGAAGCATGCGGGAATACAGTGAAATCAGCGACAGCGTTTCTAGACATTCAAGATGATTCTTTTTCTTTTCTTTTCCTCGTTTTTTTTTTTTTTGCGATTAATCAAGCGAATGAACAAGAGAACGAGACGAAATGAAACTCAACTCAACTCCAGCTGCGCCTTTGACATTGGCTTAAAATGTAATGATTTAGTTGCATATTCATAATTAGAGTGCATGACTCATGGCGCAACTTTCAACTCTATACTCGCAGCAGCATTCCAAGGCATTCCAAGGCATTAGCGGCTCTTTGTTTTTTTTGCCAGCTCTTTGCCTAATTGAAAGTCGGTTTCATTTCAAACGCATCTTCAGGGGTGGAGTTTTGGCCTAATAGCTGCTGCCTGAAACTTGGAACTTGCCGATCGACCATCGCCCCAGTGCACGAGTAATTCCGGTGTTAATTTGTACGTAAGATGCCCCATCAATCATGTGGATGGGGCAAATGAAGAAGCACAACGAACAACAACAATAACAACAACAACAAAAAGAGGCGAAGTTCACTTTGGTGGGCGTTGGCGGCTAAGCTTTTTTTTCTTACTCTTTTGTTTTTTGTGTTTTTTTTTCTGTTTGTCGGCAATTGAGTGAGTGATGCGATTTTCGGCCAAAAAACGGGTTCTTCTAGCCAGTCAGACAGACAAAGTAATTGTAAAAAATCGAAATAAAAGTATATTAAAACGAAATGCTGATACTCTTTATAAAGAAAACTTGTTTAGAAGAAGCCTTTCCTTCTTAAAGTCTTCTTAAACTTTGCTTAAACTTAATTTTCAAACAAAATTGTAACAATTACAAAAAAGTTTATAACTCCCTAACGCTCCATTTCATCTTGTTATTCGCCACTTCTTAGTAAGTTACCATAGATATTCTAAAGTGGAATAAAATCTACGAAACTTATTTAAAATAGATGATTTTTTTTTTTTGAAACAGCTTTTATTACTTATTTGTAACTTAGTTATTTAACTCATGATAACTCAGGTACCACAAATCATTGAAAATTAGTATGCTAATCGCATTTTCATATAATTTTTATGTGGACCGTTTTCAAATCGTGAGGCTGACACCTGTTCATCTGGCCATGAGTGTAAATGATCTTAATGATTAGTAGGATATGTCCAAATAGTTAACAACTCTTCTTCAAATTCTTTTCATTCTTTTTCGACTATTTTGCCAGAATTATTGCTTTCTAAGTCCCATCTTGATGCATAACTCTCTTTACTCGTTTTTCCTTTCCTTGAAATTATATATCATCCACACTATTTGATTGAAATGTATTATTAAATTTTCGTATTTCGCAAATAAGGCAAATTTTTCTAATATATGGTGTAAAGGAAAAATTTTGATTACCTTGCCTCTAAAATTAATAATTATTTTTCATAAACAAAAAATAGGTGACTATACAAGTTACTTGTTTAGGGATTTGTTGTTATTTGTCGTTGTTATAGAGATTTGTATTGGAATATTTTTTTATTAGTCGATTATTTCATTTGGTTAACTTTTATTTTTAAAACAACATACCCAAACTTCAAAAAGTGTATTTGAATTGAGCGTGAGAAAATGGCAAACAAATTAGAAATGCTATTTTGGTAAGCTTTTAAAATACAAATACATTTCAATGTATCTTTTCTATATAAAAGTTATCTCATAAAATTGGTAAAGAGTTTCTTTTATTTATTAGCACAACGATAAAAACATCTTATTCCAGGCATTAAGCCAAGAACTTACCCAAAATATATTTATAAATTTACCTGCTAATAGTTTCTTAGAAAAGCAGACAGTCAGCTCAACCAACCAAACACCCACCCGCCACCACTTACAGTCAGCCCTCCAAAGAAGCTTTTTTCATTGCATCTTCAGCTGTAATCGTGTCAATGATGTGACACAACATGAGACAAACTAACCACAAATCTTGGAAGCAACAGCAAACATGAATGAATTGCCCGGCGGAGACAAACAATCTGACATACAAGAAACGAGAATCAAGTTGAAATAATTAAATGCTCGATAGGGAAAAGCAGAGGAGGGGAGACTTACATAGACGGCCAACAAGATCGAAATGGGCAAAAGAAGGAGAGAGAGGTGGTGAGGTGAGGCAGGGAAGTTGAATCTTAGGCCACACACATACTCCACACACACTGAGTTGACACAATGCTGCGATAAATTTGCTCATCATTCACTCATTCAGTCTGTAAGTCATTCACGATCGGGCCCAACGATTGCCATCGGTCGACTATAAATAAAAGCGGGCCTCATCAGTCAAAGGAGCTAACTTTTGTGTGTGTGTCTCGTCTAATAAGTATCTCTAGAGATGGCAAGAGGCAAAGAGGTGGGCCATGCCAAGGTGTCAATGAAAACTTTGGGCGACAATTTTCATGCTTCCTCATTCCAACAGAGCAGAGCAACAGCAGCAGCCAATTTGCGGTGATCATTCATGTAAACTGTAACAAGATCATTCTGTAAGACTCTGTTCGAGTGTGTGTGGTAAAGTGTCAACATTTACAATGTACAAAATGTCAAAAATGACAGCGCAACAGGCAACTGGTTGTTGGGGCAGTGAGAAGGGGCAGAAAGGAAAGTTAAATTGAGAAATGGTAAAGCAACTGTTGCTCACTCTCAAGGCCCCAAAGCAAAGAGAACACGCGAGCAATGTCTATGTAATAGTTACATCAACTTAACCTTTTAATTACGACCATGTCTACTTTCCATTCAGCCATATGCTGCACCCACTTGCCACTCCAAGTCGAAGTCGAAAGTCTCCTCCGACTTGGTCTTGCTATTGTTTTTCCTTTTCTTTTTTTGCATTTCAATAATAAAAAAAAAAAACAGAATTACAACTTGTTTGCTTGGCGTCATTTAATTGTTTTTTGTGCTGCTGCTGCTGCTGCCTCTGGCTGAGAGACTGACTGGGGTATGTCAAACAACTGTCAGTTCGTCATCATCATCATCATCATCATCATCAACAGAAACAGCAGCAGCAGCAGCAGGAAAGGTGGAGGTAGCCAAGTCTGAGCCCAAGACCGAGACCGATCATGGCATGTGATTAATTTGCATTCGTTGTTTATTTTGTTTGGTTTTTTTTTTCTCATTTTCGTTTTCCGTCTTCTTATTTGTATTTTTGGCATTATTTAAACAAAGTATTGACTCATAAGTTTGTTGATTAATTAAATTCCCCCCCATAAATCACAAATCTGTTAGCATCGAGTAAAGAAGAGAAATCCAAAAGCAAATCACAGATCACACAGTGTCTCAACTGATGAACTTCAACACTGCTGACAGTGTTGAAATATTGACACCACAGGTGATTTCATATGGAAGTCATTTCTTTGTTGTTTTTTGTTTTTCCTGAGTACTATATTTGGGCACCAATCTGACCCAGACTTTGTGAGGTGAACAAACGAAACCCCCCTTAAAGATGCGGGCTTATACTATGTGTATGTGTTACTCAGTTTCGAATCAATCTGATTGATTTAGTCTACAGTGTATGTGGGCTTAGTCAATTTCTTTTAATTCTCAAATTAATGAATACGAAATAATATAGGGAAAATTTAGAAAATCAGGTTTTATCAGAATTTAGTTATCTTCTTGACATTTCCAGAGTTTCTTTGCCCTATAAACATTCATAAGTAAGTCAGGAAAAGCACTTAAAGGATTTCTCTTCATTTTTATATAATTACAGAAGTTAGAACAAAAAAAGTGTGCGAACAAGCCTCATAGTTTTAAAGATAACGTTATGAAATTTTGTATTGTAGCTCTTTTTTGATTTCCACAGAAGATCTAGTGGAATCCGAACTAACAAGTATATCTAGAGATATGAATAGAGAGATACAAACTGTACAATTAGGTGTGGATAATTCCTGATTGTATATATATCTAGATCTAGATAAACTATGACTAATTTGATGCAATTGGTTTGAAATTAAAAATCAATTAGAATTATTTAACTATTGGATAAGTTGCACCACAGATGTTCCCAACATTTCCATTCTCAGACTTTGAAATTACAATTACACTTTGAGGAGAATTTTCATGAATTTTAAAACCCTTTTCGATAAGCAGCAACTAACAAAAGGGATCTACTTAGACAATTTTGTCGCCATTTTGTTAGTGAAATAATGAATAATTTAAATGGTGACCCCCTTTTTTTTGCCAACACTCTGTGAGGTATGGCAGTTAGTTGCCTGTAAAACGCACATGACAGTGTGACAAATTTCACATAAAACAATTGCCATTGCCGCAACAGCAGCAACAGCAGCAACAACAACACCAACAACTGTCGCTAAATAACAAACGACAGGCAGTCAACGAAAAAATATTTAATTGAATTAAATTGTTTGCTGCTGTTACCAATCGCAATTGGCCAATTTAGCAAACGGCTAGAGTGTAAGGAGGGGTGAGAAGGGGAAATAAGAGAGACAGCAATGCAAAGTAGAAATTGTTAGCCAAATGAAAGGCCATGCCATGAGTCAGACCACCGAAAACCTGGATGAAAGTGGTGGTGCCACTCCAGAGAGTGTCGCTTTTATTGTTTACTTTCAATCACTTTTCGTCACGAATTTGTTGTTGGATACAACAAAAAAACAAAAAAAAAGTAGCAGCATAAATAAATAATGGTAGTCTAAGTCAAAGCGCCGATCGAGTAGTGAAATGGTGGGGAGAGATTGGTGAATTGCCATTTGCATATGGCAAATCACAGCCGCACGGCTGACTGACTGACTGCTTTTGTGGACATTGTTGACAAATTGCACATAATGACGTTAAATTGAAAATGATTGTGTGCAATTGTTTTTTGTTTTTTTTTTTCCTCCACCCAACATCCCCCTTTCCCTGCCTCTTTCAAAGTCTCTACTGCTTTTTTTCTATTACTTTCCGACTGTTGAATCAACAGACAAGGCGTTTTGCGTTTACATTTGACGCACAAATTAAAATAAATGGCTGGGTCAGTGGCGCGTAAAACAAGCCAACACGATACATCAAAAAAGTCCATCATCATCAGCACACACACACACACAGAGTACACCCTGTATCTACACCTACAACAAGAGTTACATACAACGCACGTGCTTCCCCTCCCCTCCATCCCAATAAACAGAAGCTGCACTTGAGACGCCACAAAATGTAACTCAGGGTGCGCGTGTTTCTGTTTCTATCTTCTGCCACTTACATGGAAAATCATTCACTTTGCCTAATGTGCAATTAGAAAACGCATTTTCATTAGTTTTATCGCAACCATTTAAGTTTCAGCTGCTGCTTCCGAGCACCCACACTCACGTCTTCTGCCTACGATAAGCTTTCAATTCAGACCTTAGGCCAATCTCAGACATCCGTGTCTAAGGTATGTCTGCCTTCTATGTATCTATATGTCTACATTATGAGTATCTGAAGAATATGCTTAATTTGCTTATCGGTTTCTAAGAGAGAAAAAAACAGATGACTAAAAGCATTTGGCGTCTCTAATGATGATGTCTATTATGCGGATAATGGGCGTAATTAAATCGTTAGTGAATAAAAGTGGGAGTGGGCATAGAACCTAACAAGTGAAATCATATTTTCAACTTGAACAAAAGATGAGAACAAAATTCAACAGTTTCTAGACGTATTAGAATTGGCCAATCAGTTTAACTAAACAAAGATGTGGAACAAGTAGTAGTTAAATTGTGTGTCTAGTCATCATCTCTCTAAAAAGCATTAAAAGTCAAAAATTTACAGTGAAAATGTTGATTGCAAAAATATAATAAATACGTCCATGTACGATGCACGGAAATAGTTAATATTTTCGGGGAATGTACGATTAAAATTTGTAGATTTTTTACTTAGAAAACTCAGTAGTTTTGGAGGGTTGCATTTTTTTATTGCTATTGCTCACATATTCCAAAAGAGTATAAAATGATTTAAAATATTGATATTTTCGAGGGTGTCTAGACCATGATTTTTATATATTTATCTTAAATCTGTTTAAGTTGCTTTTACTTTATGGCTTTTGAATTTCAATACCTAAATGAAAAATCTTATTTAATTTAATGGTTCATTGATTTTTTTCCCCCAAAAAACTCTTTCTAAGTGGATCTTACAACTAGACACAGCGACTTGTTTTTTGATGGGCTTATTCTTGCCAATTTCGATATTGTGCATCCTGTGTGATATTGAAAATGTAACTCTTTGAGTTAATAAAATATAACCAAATGTTAGTCAAGCAATTTTTAATGTAATTTTTGTAACACTAATGTATGATTTAATGCAATTTACTTGACATTAAATATTTTATTGGCAATTGGTTGAAATATATTAAAAAAAAAAAAAACCAAGAAAATAAGTGGAACATAATAAGCAAACAAATTAAGTCAGATGTCTTGCATGAAATGAACTGTAGACGTTTTGTGTGACAAATCGTCTTGTTTACTGAGTGAGTACTGTATTGAAATGAAGATTTAACACATTTTTCAAGTAAGTAGAAAATAAATAAATAATGCTTGACATCTACATACTTGTACATTCAAACCAAAAAGCCTGATAAACTAATGTATCCTTGCAAATTTTTGAAATTCTCTTTTCTTACCTACAGGATTGGAGTTTATTTCCAAGACCAGACAAGATTATTGTCTTTTATTCGAGATAAAATTCAGAAATTCCGGAATATGACTTGTCCCTGAATGGTCTCTTGCCACGATGGTCACCTTATTCATCTAGGCTATCCATGTTAACAACACAAATAAAGAACTGATTAGTCAGTTAGTTGTAAAAAATTGAATGGCTACTTTCAGTAATGATGGTCTTTGTTAATAGAAGTTTTGATTAAAAAAGATGTTGGCCAATATTTTTATTCCACAATTTCCTTGATTATGTTATAAGAATGATTTATGCGAAAATGAAATAACAATTAAACCATCAACATGATCGATGTACATCAATTACAACAAATTGGCACAATTTCACTTGTAAAACACTTTTCATTTCTCTAGCCAAAGCTTTTCATCAGTCAATCGCTCAACTTGTTATGCGTGCTACAATACATAGAAAAGCAGTTTAGCTTTTCCCATAGACTCTTTCCATATTTAATTTCCCACATTTTCTTAATAACAGTCATTTTCGTCATCTATCGTTTGCCATTTCCATTTTTTAAAATCGAGTTCATTGTCTTTGATGAAGAGAGATAGAGAGACAAAGATTCGATTTGAAACTGAAACGGAAAGCAGCTTTCGCCGTATGTGGACTTGAGTCAAAGTAGTTGGCAAATTAGCAACGCCAACAATCACATCAGAGAGCAATTACGAGGCAAAACTTAAAACAAAAAAAAACAAGTAATTCCAATAAAGAAATTCAACTTCTTTAGGGGACTTTGTGTACATAGTTTATGCACGTATGCTCAATCATTTGATCGTGTGAAATGATTTTGATCATTGGCCATCTATCAATGTTTCAATATGCATACAGCTATAGATAAATATGTGTGTGTGTGTGTGTGTGTGTGTATACTATATACAACGGCAAGTGCCTGGCCAACGTTTAATTAACTTGATAAATTGTTTGTAAATTTCTTAATTATTACGTAGCCGCCATGTGGTCGATCAGCCAAGCAGTCAGTTAGTCAGTCAGTCAGTCATTCAGCCAGGCAACCGTATAGTAATCATTTTTTCCATGCCACATTTGCCATTCACCTTAGCACTGAATCCAACACACACACACACACACACACACACACACTCAAATCGCATTCATATCCCACATTCAGATTTCATTTATAATTTCGCCATGCAACTGTAATTAATTTAATATGCATTTGTTGTTAATTTATTGTTGTTGTTGCTGTTGTTTGTCGTTGTAGTAGTTGTTGTTGTTTTTGTCTTTCAATTCTGTGTAAACATTTCAACTAGTTGGCAATGTCGCTAATTGTTTATGAAGTGCACAACAACAGCAGCAACACCAACACCAACACCAACAACAACAACAACAACAACAACTTTGCACAACAACCTGTTGGCAATTATATATAGTAAATTTTTGCTATTGAGAAACTGTTAACAAGTTAATTAAATATTATAAAAAATAATTAGATAAAATATGATTTTATTATCGCATGTATAGAAAAATGTGCTATGCTGAGTAAACTGATTGCAAAAACAATTAGAATTGAAATGACGTGTCTATATGTATTAGTTATTTAAAGGTGTGTATGTGGGCTAGCTGATCAATTTAAAGCTGAGCAAAAAACCAACTATTATAGGCTAATATATTTACTAAAAGATCAAACAATTTTAATCACCTGAAAGAGTTAAGTAACTCTCAAATTCAGCATTTTGTAAAAGCCCTAGAATTTAGTTAGTTTAGTAGTTGACTGAATAGTGGGCTTCAAATGAATATCTCCAATAAAATATCTAATAATAGTTCCTTAATTAGTTTAACTGTACTGTAAAGTAATTAATTTTGCAGTTTAGGTAACAAACATCACTTCTTTTTAATGTTTAGCATTCAGGACCTTTCCTAGGTATTGCTAGGATAAGCCTTCATGGATAGAAATATTGATATATTGCAGTTTATAGATGAGAAATTTGCTTAAACGGTTATTTAAAAAATAATTCAAAAAGTGTTTGTGTTTGATTATAACCATTTTCATATAAATGATTTTCATTAGTTATTTGTATTAAAATAATAAATAGAAAGCTATTGAATATATATAGTATATAAAGACGTCTGCATTATACATATACTCTTAACTAGCTTTTATTTCAGTTTGTTAATTGAAATAATTAAGCCAAGTAATCAAGCCAATATAATAATAAATAATAAAATAATAATATTTAGTATATACATACATACATCAATTCTAATTTTTAAAATATTGTATTTATTTAAAATATACTTTTTCAGATTAAGGATTCTAATTTCTGCAAATTTTTATTATTTAAAGGTCTAGCCACAATTCTATACCTGATTAAGCAGTTTCAGATAATTCTTTTCGACATATTTAACAGTCGAGACGTTTTGTCCTTATGCCTAGAGAACATTTGGTTTATTATAGATGAGAAAATGCTAAGAATATCAACTATTCATAAATCTTTGCTTCTTATATGTATGCTTTTATATAAGCAAAGATTCAACTCAATTCATGATTAAAAAATGATTACCTATGAAATTCAATAAACAGACATTTTTAAATAAATTAAAAATGTTTGATAATACTTAGTTTAAGTTAAAAAAATATGTAATTGTCTAAAAAAAATTAATCATTTACACATTTGTTATTAATATTTAAATTAAATTAATGGACAAACGTTAATTAGCTAATTATTAGAAGTGCTAATGTAATTAAGCTTCAATTTAGGTGTCTGTTTTGTATATTTTGGAAACCAAAAATTTTAAGAATATTTCCCAAAACGAGTAGTTATAATAAAAGAACTTAAAATGAAGTACCCACATAAAATGAATTTCCGCATGAAAACATTTAAGTATCATTGAATATTGGCAACTGGCCCAAAACGTGGACCAGACCAGCATCTTTCCTCTAGGATTCTCAGCAGTGTGAGTTCCATTAGGTGCAGCTGCCAAAACTTGGTTAAAATGTCTTTCACTTCTTTCATTTGCCAAGTTCAGACAAAGATGAACTAATTAATTAAAAAGCGACTTGCTATGTATAAAACCGGGTTGCCACCCATTCACCCACTACACAACCCTCATTCATTTTGGCCTCAACCATTACCCCAGAGTCTGTGCTGTTGGTAACTAAGCCAAACTGCCTTACTAAGCGCCTTGTGATCCTTTCTTAATTGAAAAATGTCGTCACAAAAAGACAAAGGCTAAAGGATGAAATGAGTGAAGAAGATGTAGGAGAAGTTAGAGTAGAGGGAGCAGCAAATGAGACAGAGAGAGATAGAGAGAGACTACAACTGAAATGAAATCAGTGCCATGGCATTCCGATGGCAAAGCCTTGTTAATCCTGCACTGAAATTGGAAAAACCTGCAATGAAATTGGAGAGAAGCCGAAGAAATTCACTCACTGAGCCTCGCAATAAAATTGTACAAATTATGTAATAAATGCAACATAAAATTTGGCTTTACTCGACTAATTGGAAAGCGATGCTGCAGCAGCAACAACAACAACGAAGAGACAAATTTTCCATAGCAATAGAAACATTATGAATGGGCCCAGGCCCCGAGGCTGAATTGAGCTCTAGTCTAGGGTCTTTCCCATTCTAATCCTTTGCGTACAATAAAATGTGTCACAATATTACACTTTCACAACAAAAACGCAGCGGGCAAACAAATCGTTAGGCCTCCTCCCCCCGTTTCCCATCCCCCATCATCGCTCACTGTGAGTCAGTCAGGCCAGACTTTATGTCTTCTGAGTCCAGAGTTCGTTTGGTCGGTTCATTCATTCATAAATTGCCATCCAACTGCCCCACTGGCCTACCCCATCTCTCATAAGAAATATTAGTCAGAGAGTTTATCGCATGGAAATCGTATATACACACAAAAAGAGGTCGTCACACCTTTGAAAATCAATATTAAACAATGCGACAAACTCTACGGCGGTGTCCCTCGTCGATTTTCCCGGCTATAGAAAAAGAAAAAAACAACGAACAAAAAACATATATAAAAAATAAAAATTTCTTTTCAGCAGTTTACTAACAACACGAGTTTGACACTTTTTATGGGGACATTTTGTTGCCAGAAACTTTTTCGTTTTTATTGTATTTTAGTTTTTTTCTCTCTGTGTATTATTAAAAAGTTAGGCAGCCGCGACAAATGAGCCCGCCCGAGTTGTAGTTGATATCGATATCGACCGCCGCGTCGCATTGTCTATGGATGCTGGTCATCTGTCTGAGGAAGAGATGGATGGGGGGCAGCACATTTGCATGGAAATTTGTTGAAAGACATCGAAATCGAATGCCCATTGTAAATATGTTGAAAACGGTAATTTGTTGACCAGTTTAAATGTGTTATTAGCAGCGTTTATATGCAAGTTACGCCCAAAAAAAAGTAAGAGAGATATGTATACATTGATATTGATGGAAATCGAGTGAGTTACTTTATTCACATCTTTGATCTAATTTATGCACATGGAAGTGGGTTGAAATCGTTTGTAAGTAGACCATTCAACGGCAGTATTATGTCTCTATATATACATATTATAGGTAGATGCCAGGTCTTGTCTATTTCTTTCTAAAGTGCAATAAGCCATGGCTAAGACTGATCTATGAGCCAAGTTATCTGATCCGTAATGAATATACCCCAAACAAAGTTGATCGAAGGTGGAAATGTATCTTTTGTGATTGAAGAAAACAGAACTGGGCACATCTTATCATAAGATAAGCTGAAAATATTGAAGAGTTTGGGTCAGTTAAATCGAAATAAACATTATCGTGGGTTTATGATGTAAGTAAGGAATATCAATCTAGTTAAGACATGAAAAGCATTGTTATTTAAATTCAAATACTTTATTAAACTTTGAAATTTAATATTATCTTTGAATTTGATCAGCAATTGATATGCTATAATTTGAAATTCTATGAAAAATAGTTTCAAAATCATGTGATATGTGGTTTTTGGGGGTATCTAGTTATGAAATGTGATGCCAGGGAGTCTGATATGTAATTTTAAGTCTGCCAAAATGTCTGAGAAACTAACTAGGCTAATGCTATGAAAATGGAAATAGATTTTTAAATGGTTTCAACCTTGTACTAGATCTTAAAACTATCGCCCCCTATACTAGTAAACAAATGCCAGGACTTGAGACTCATCCAAAGTGAACTTAGTTGGAGGGCCATTTGTCAATTAACGGATGCAACAAATTCAGGCACTAAAGCTTTCGTATGCAAATGGCTTAGGACTAGACAACTGCAACTCAAAGATTATGCAAAAAACCCCCCCATAATTTGAGACGAGAGTCAGAGGCCTCGCCTCGTAAATTTGCAGCTTATTGGCCATAACTGCAAGTGGCTTGTTAACAATTTAACACGTCTTAATCGTTAAATTTGTGGTCCAAGATGTTGGGAGTCTCATCTCGAGACATCGACTAACTCACACGCTAAATGCCAAACGTATGACACTTTTGTAGGTGTGAATGCCAAAAGGCAGGCAAATATCTGCAAATAAACTCAACTCGAACTTCAAATCGAGCTCTGAAAGTCTTCAAGTCAAAAGTCGGGAGATGTGGCTAAAAATGTCAAACCGGTTCGAACCGAGAATCGTATTCACTTCGATCGGTTTTAATAATGATATTTTCGTACGACTGTGCACCCAGCCCAGTTCTCATTCGGTCCTCAGACTCATCCCAAACAAAAGACTTAAGTCATAAACTTTATGACATTTGGCAAGAATCTCGGCAAGAATGTCATCAATGAAACAAATCGATTTGTTTACATGCCATCTACACAGCCTCTGCACACAGACCTGTGCATCCCTTCCCATTCCTCTCCATTCCTCACCTACTCCCTGTCCATTGGCAATATCGATTTGACTCCCTGACTGGCTTTCAACTGCCACCAACTTGCAGTTGAAGTCTCATGGCCCATGGCCCCATAGCCTCTGTCCCACACCTCATCTTGCTCATTTATGTTACTTTGCCTTTTGGCCGTTTGCTTTGTCCACACAATTCTCAGAAGATTTTAATCTTGTTCACTGCCTCAGTCTGCCTCGTCTGCCCTCTTGTCTGCTCATTGAGTTCCCTTATACGTTTTTTTTCTCTTCCATCGTCTCATCTTCTTTTCAGGCCAGGCATACGGTGTGCGGTTTATGGCTTTTCGTGTCTGATAATTTTTTTTGATTTTAATGTGCGAAATTAAACATCACATTTTTCAACACGAACGATTCGTGCGTAATTCAAAAACTTTAATACTTACTCCAAACCAAACTCAATGTCAACTCAAAAGCAAAGCCTTTTCTTTCAAGGCTTTCACAACTTGGTTAATTGGACTCTAGAGTTAAAATTTACTATGTAATGTTTTTAATTAGTAATATATGAAGTAATAAGTTTCATTAACTGCGTAAAGTCTATCTTAAAGACAATTAAAATTTGAATTTATTGAAATTTCTTGTCTCTTAAATATTGGTCTATTGTAGGGTAGAATATTGTGAAACATAATTATTTAAGAGCATAAAGTTTGCTATCCACTTTAATCACCAAGTACTTCTATACATATCTTGAAGATTTTAAAATTTCGAATAATTTTGACTTTCGAAAGTGATATTTCAATTTAACGTTTTAAATATTAGTTTTAAACTATAGTGTAATTTAGTTATAATCAAGTTAATTTTGTAAGCAAGATAGAAAATGTCAATAAAGAGCAAAATATTCTAAATAAAACTTAATTTCATATATGTACATATCTCCAATTTAGTCAATTTTTAGAGTACACCTAGACCTCGCTTTGCGTCGTTTCGTTTTGCGTTTTTTCGAAGTTGCGTCGCTGCTTTATTAGTACTAATTATCACTGTGCGTTGTTATATTCTCGTTGTTGCGTTGATTTGAGTTCGAGTGTTTAACTTTTTTTTCTAAATCAGACATTGTGGCAACGCCAATACCAACTTTTACCAACATTGCCTTTGAATTATTGGCTGTTTTACGTTTTTCAACATTTACATCTAGCTTACCTACTTCTGTTTATAATTGCGTCTTGATATCAAAACTCGGGGAAGGTTTAGTAGAAATGTTCGTAGAACAGTGTTTAACCTCCAAACAAATTTAAAAAGCGATGGGCTTGATTGACCAAGCAATGGAGAATTTTTATAAAAAACGATCCTGACAATGACAGAAGTTTTAAGGTATCCCAGGCGGTAGCTGCAAACATCAACTGATACAAAGAAATTTATTTAAATTTACAAAAAAAAGCTATTCACCAAACTCTGGACAAATTTTTGGCGAACGAAGCTACTAAAAACTCATAAAGATAAAATAATTGAATAGGTTATTTTGATTTAATGGAAGTAGTTTTTTTTTATGAATGAATGCAATAACATTTTTGTTTTTAAAAGTTTACTTTGTTCAATTTTTCTTTCTAGAAATTAGTATTTTCATAGCCCGGGAACCTATCTTTGATTTTTCCATGGTTGCCTATAGAAAATCTTAATTCACTTTGCGTCGTTTCAGTTTGCGTCGTGTTTTTTTGGAACGTATCCCCAACGCAAAGCGAGGTCTAGGTGTATGTGAAAAATTCATGTGTTTATTTTCAAGTTAATGGAATAAGTTGAAAGACAATTTCAACATCATGATTTTTTTCCAAAAACCTTGTCGAAATTTCTATTTTTAAATATCCTGTGTTTAATATCACTTAAAAATTGCATTTAAATTGGTAAATAACTTTTTGATATCAGTTGTAAATTGAATGTGGAATCACAAAAGTTTATTTTAAAATATTCCTAAATAAACCTTACTTGGTAAGTCTGTAATTCTGTAAATTTTTGGCCGATTCTTGAAAATTAGAAAATCAGTTTTCTTATAAGATTGGCCTATTTTCGTAAAAAATCAAGTTGAAGCAAATTTCTTTCAAATATGATAAAATTACTCGTTATCCACAATCTTTTCGGCGCTCGAGAACAACAGAATTGTAGATTTAGTAGGTCTTCAAATATGAAGTCTTGTGTATATGACATTTCTAAAAATACTAAACTCCAAATTAATTAGGGTATAAATTTCAAATATAATTCAGGTGTTTAAAAATTAACAAATTTTCGAATCGTTTTGACCACTTTTCATCCGTGTTCTAACTTTCTCATTGTAAAGACATTTTTTGACTTTCATTTAGGTCACTATATAGATCTATATTAGGACATTTTGTATCAAACAAAAACAATTTTAACCCAAACAGTGATTTAATATACATACATACATTACATTTAATTACTTAATTACTTTGATTTCCAAAAAGAAAGAATATCTGAAACTGTTAAGCATTAATTCTCTCAATATGCCACAGTTCTTAATAATATATCATCAGGGTTGAAAACTATTCAAATTTTTCTTGATAGAATTCCTTTTGTTGGACTTTTGCAAACTTTCCCGAACTCAAATCTACCTTAAATAGTTTCATGATGCATTTTCATTAGCATTTATCTGCAGCTTTTGTAAAATTTTCCTCTTTGGTTTAGAAATTGATTTCCATGCCGCACAATTGGCTCTTGCTATGCAAACAAACAGCTCAATTATGTTAATAAGTTTCACGCCCATCCACAGGAACTAACTGATGCAAATGCCACACTGTCTGAAGCTGAGAGCCTCCCCTTTTGCCAGAACAATAAAAATGATACTAGCAACACACACACACAGTCACAGCCTCCTTACTGCTCAGGGTTACTACCTTTCACCCGAACTCAAAATTTCACCAGCAAGAGCGCAGAAAAAAACTCCATTCAACACCAATTAGGGATGATCATCAGCAGCAGGAACAACAAGGAGTGGGTCAGGTGAAGTGGGTTTGCAAGTGGCTGTGGGTGGGAGTTTTTGGCAAGGGGGGGAGACGAAAAGTTGTCGTCGAGCAACCCCATTTTATCATTTGTTATTGAGAGAACAGAACAAAAAAAAAGTTGACTTCCTCTGACGACTCCCCGGGTGTCATAAATACATCCTGCGCTGGGGCATAGACAAACAATCAACAATTTATGCGGAGAGGAGGATGTGGCACAGGATGAGGACGTCGAAGGACGAGAGCGGGGCCGCTTGAAAAGGGGTGGCGTATGGTTCGGTTTGGTTTGGTGGTGGGTGATTGCTAAATTGCTGAACAACGGGGGCGCATGTTAAACATGAATTATGAATTGTTATTGAGATTGATGTTGTTGCTGTTTCTGTTTCTGTATCTAGATGCGGTTGCTTCTTCTCCTGCTTCTGGTTCTGCTCAACCAGTTCGACTTTGTTTAGTGCGGTAATTTCATTGAAATCATGTTGAGTAATTGGTTGTCGCTGCTGTGCAACATTTTCGGGGGTGTGTGTAAGTATAAATAACAATGGGGGTGACTTGACTCCTTATCCCTTCTAACCGTTTTCAGTGAGTTGGATTAAGCGACCGACGGCTCACTGTCCCGCTTTATGCGGTTTGCTGTATTTATTGCCAGTTGCCGTCACTTGGCTGTAATTGTAATTGTGTTTGTCCTTTCATATTTGTATCTGTATTTGTGTTGGCATTATGCTACACATGTAACACGTTTCTCATAGATACATGCAATACTGCCACTAGAGGGGGTTGCCGACATCGGCCAGTTGAGTTGCTAGAAGAGTCGACACTTGTGCCACGTCCACTTTGTCATGGCAAAGTGAGTGAGTGGTTGGTCGGCTGGTTGGTTGGTTGGTTGGTTCATTCGTTGGTGGTTTGCTTACTTACTTGCTTGTCTGCTAATTTGGCCATAATTTGTGACTGTTTATTTATTTTGCTTTGAAATTAATTTCATTCAAATTTGACAGCTCAACAGCAATGGAGTTTCTTCTGGATGGCATATGTTAACATTATCAATTTGTCCATAGAAGGGGGTTAACCCATATTTGGGTTTCAGAGATAATTGCATGCAAATGTGCTCTGAAAAATAAATTAGGAAAAACATCTAGGCATCAGGAGCGGACTTCGACACATGGAGGTAGTTCTAAAATAACGTTAAAGTGGGGCTAATTATACATAAGTATCTACACTTAGATGGGGATAAAAGGAAATCATAGATTTTATTATTTGTTACTCTTTTTCTTTTATTGGTTTTGGTTGAATATTTTTTAATCGATTTTTAATAGGTATAATCTATTAAGGTTGCATAATATATAGGTTCATATAGGTCATATATGTCTTTTATCCAGCAAACCGAAACGAATGACCAATAATATAGAAAAATGTATATCTTAAGGGACTTATATCTATATATATCTTATTTATTATGTTAATTGTTAAAGTTTTTTAGAAACGGTTTTATTAATTTTTGAATCAATATTTGTTTTTATAAAAATTTCTCCGATATAACGAAAGATAAATCTTTGATATACTCTTCAGCTCAGCCGATTTATTCAAATATTTTGAATTGACTATTAAATAGTTAAAGAATTTTAAAATATAAAATAATAAAATAATTCGAAATGAAGTATTAAGTATAAATAAATAACTTAAAACTCTCAACTTATAATATTTAATGTTAAAAACCTTAAACTTTCAGCAGCAAAAAAAATGTATAAATTTATGGCTGAAACATAACAGTACTTTCTTAATCCAGCCCTTTACTTTACTTTATAAATAACCCATAAAATTACAACTTGAGGGGATTCTTTCGATTGAATTTTAATCATTTTATTTTGTTTTTTTTTTTTTTACTTTTGAGATTAAACTTTACGTGCCAATTTAACGGCTTTAAGTTTAATTTTTATAAAATTTCAAGCTGAGGCTCATAAATGATATAGGCCGCAAAAGAAATCGACAGATATTATTGGTCGTATACGACAAACTCTGCGGGGGAGCAGATACTTCAGATCTTTTGTGACTTGTCTCCTTCGTTGAAGACAACAAGACAAAGCGCCGCAAAAAAAAAAAACTGAAAATTAGCATACGCTTATGTTATAATTTAATTATAATTTATTGATTTTAAACGTAACTCTTATTTATTTTCGTCTCCAAAATTT
This sequence comes from Drosophila willistoni, assembly GCF_018902025.1. NCBI lineage: Eukaryota > Metazoa > Arthropoda > Insecta > Diptera > Drosophilidae > Drosophila > Drosophila willistoni. Next base: position 10,814,998 of record NW_025814050.1, read on the forward strand.
TGCGGCGGCGTTGAAGTTGTCTTTGTTTACGAGCTGTAAAAATGCTCATTTTATGGCGTATTTAATTTGCCAAAAATAGCAGAAAAAACATATACGAACAATTTTTAATACAAAAAAGTTGAAACCCAAGTTGGACCAGTGTGACCATGTGTGACCAAAGCACCCAAAGCTTTATTTTGCTTTGCCAACTGGCCAATTGGCTAACTGGCGGCGGCACAAGAAAAGCGAAAACCAAAAATATAAAGTGCCAACCGCTGCCACCCAATTACCAAATGACATGACAAAACCGCTGTAAGGCATCGTCGGATATATATAAACTTATACATACATCTGTATATACATATATATGTATATATAGGAAATTGCAAATTAGAAACGGAGAGCCAAGTGGAAACGCAGCAAAAATAACAAAACAAACAGCCATAAAATTTAAGCAGCAGTAAGGAAATAGCACAGAGATAACTGCCAACATGGCCGTCGTCTGGAATGAAGGCACAAGAAATGCCAGCAGAAGGAGGACAAACAGAAAAAAAAAAGAAGAATAGAAACAAATAACATAAAATGCAGGCAATCAAAAGCAGCCAAGCAGAGAGAAGCGCGGAAAAGCATAAAAATCTAACAGACAAACCAACCAAAGAAACAAAAAAACCAAACACCCAAAAAGGGAAATAGGAAAAGCTACAAATTTTCATAACCCTGAAGACTAGGAAATACACTTTGAAATAAAAATTAAATTAAAATTATTTGAAGATCTTCTTAGTAAGTGAAAACAAACTTTAGGAAGGATTTTGGAAAATTGTGTAAAACTTGAATTTTTAACTACTTTTTCTAATTTTATTTCGATAAAATTTAAAAATTTACATAAAACAAAATATGTATTACTCTTTTGTAACTACATTAAGAACTCTATTTTTAATTGATATATAAATTTATATATCTATTTTTGATATATTCCTTAAAATCTCTTTGAATCTGTTGATCATGGGTTTGTCAAAGGACACTTACCTTATTTGGAATACCTTATATACCTACGAAAACTCGGATACTGCTTACATTTTTTTCCCCGTTTTCGTTTCGTTTTCGCTTATCTTTAACTGCCATCAACAAGATGGCAACTTCCGTTCGCGCGCCATAATGTTTTTTTTTTTCTCTACCATAGGAAACCTTTACACACACAGCGCCAAGTCACGCACACTGGTGAGTGGTTGGAGGGAGGCGAGAAAACTGGAGCCGAGGTGGGGGGAAAGCTTACGCAGTAGCAACGGGGAACAAATGGTCACCAGGGCGTGTAATTGAGTGCTACAGGACCCTTTTAACATTTTTATTTGCACATTAGCGAGGGTGGAAATGGCGAAATTTGCGCCCAAAGTGACAGCGCGTTGAATGTGGGTGGCACTGGATCAGGAGACTCTACTATATAAGGATACATAAGGATGTATATCCATAGGGTGAAGAAGGCGACAGCAATAAGTATTTCCGTATTGACTAACAGTTTCTTTTTGGTTTTGTCAATATGTTCGGACTGCGTCTGATGGGGCGTTCATCTCAAATGTCCTAGACAAATTTGTTTGTGGTTAATGTTAAGGGTGGAGGATAGTCGCAGCTGAAATAGACTTTAGAGACATATGTTGAGAAATCATAAAGACATAAGGTTTTCTGGATTGAAGAGCATTCAATTGTGTTTCAATTGTGTTCGAATCAACATCAGCAAAAATTTTTAGTATACTATAGAGAGCCAACACAATTTCACTAAAAGCTTATAAATCAAATTTTCTTTTCGCACTACATTCAGAGAGGCCTTTTTTTTGCCATTATCTCACACTTTATTTTCATCTGAGTGTGTGTGTGTGTGTTTCTCATTTGATAAAAACCGCAATGCATGGAGAATGTAAACCCTTTTGGCCCATAATTCAAATAGAATAGACAAACGGCAGGCTGGGCGTTTGGCAGCCATTTTGTGAACCCTTTTCATATGCAGCGTATGAGTAACATGCCGAATTTCATGAATAATTCGCCCGACAGCAAACAAACACAACAGCAACAACCACAGTTGATGATAAAACATGAAAATGGGTAAACATAAATCTAGCACTCGCCTTAAACATAATACCATAAACAGGAACAGAAGCGCCTCCTCAATGGAGCATTATTAAAGTACCCTCTACAAAAATCTAAATATTTTGCCACTTTCACTAAGGCTTAAGGCATCTGGCAACTGGCATCAACTACTTTTTGGCCGTCTCGTCCTTTTCAGCCTTCTGCCTTCTGTTCATGGTCGTTTGGGCAAAGTCAACTTTCGTTTAGCTTGTAAATAGCTCGTTTTCGCAGACTTCGTAACTCGACGCCATGTTAATATATAACAATTAATCTTAACTAAAAGTATCAGCCCACTGAAATGCAAAAATTCATGTTTATGCGTGACAAATAAGCGAAATAAGTGAAGTCATCGCAGGAATATTAAAAGCAACGAGAAGAACCGAAAGAACGAGAGAAATCTTGTCTTCTCGAGAAATGTGTCCTTTTACGAGAAGAAACAAATCAAAGAGATGAAAATGAAAAGATTAAACAACAAACAGAATTAACGAAAAGAAACATCGAGTAAGACCAACGAGTTAAGGCAACTAGTTGAAGCAACGACTAAAAACAACGAGTAGAAACAACGATCCTGAGTTAAAACTATTAAATATTTTAAATTTAATATAAAATCGTGAATTCTATACACGTTTTTGAATACCAGTCAGGTGTAAACGTAGTCTTAATGTCCCATTTTCTGCAAGTAAGTGACTTACACTACAACGACAACAACGTAACAGAGACGCCATGTTGTTTTCCATCTCACTCTTTCTCGCACACACACACATACAAGAGCACTTTTTCACATTACAGTGTTAATGTGCCTCACTGCCGCATGTAAAAACCCAAGTAATTTAAGCAAGTCTCGCACATAGCGAGAGACAAGGATAATGGCCCCTCCAAAAACCCCCCTTACCGACCACCTACACCCGCTGTCTCACTTCACTCACTTTCGGTCTGTCTCTCTTTCTCTTTACACTGTTCTCTCTGTGTGGGTGTGTGTGTGTGTGTGTGTTAATGATTTTTTGCACACAGCTTCACAACTTGACGCTTTGGCTTCAACCAGCCTGTTTGGAGTTGCGAGTTTGGGCCTTCTGTTTGGGTCCTCTACACTTAACTGGGCCGACCAGTGGGTGGTTTGTTCTATATATAGGTATATGCTATGTATGCAGGGTATACATATATATTTATATGGGCTTCATGGGTTGCCACGTGCATTCAACGCCTTTGGTTTTGCAGACTTATGTATGTACATATCTGAAGAGATGTTTATGTGTGTGTGTGTGTGTGTGTGTGTGTGGTGCGGGGTGGTTAAGTGAGTGGGTGGTTCGGTCAACAAGACAATTAACAGAGTAGCAGGCTTTTGCCTCAATGAAAAGGTGTGTTAATATCACTCAGAAATCCTTTAAAGGTGTTCATTCTTGTATTATGGCATTTGAATTAACAAAAAATGTTATAACCTTTGGCAGATTTTCTTTAAACCTAAAGCTTCTGTAAAGTAAGTATGAGATCTATAATCTATTTAAGTCACACATTTGACCAGATTTGGGAATCTTCTGTTTTTTTTTGCAATCGCTATAAATTACATCTTTAAATTTTAAAGCAACCCAACTAACTAGTTAGGGGCTAATAGCATTTTCTCTAACTTACCATCAACACATTTTCATTAAGATAAACTAATTGTAAGTATATATACTTACTTATTGTTAGTTATGTATATAAACATGAAAATCAACCAAGTCACGATGTCAGTTGGACGATTACAGCTCGGAAAATGCTTGGCCAACCGCAAGCCAACAAATGTCAAGTGTCAATCAAATGCGCTGCTGGAGACTCTGTTTCCTCTCTCTCTCTCTCTCTGTCTCTCCCTCTAGAGACAAAGAGGGGGAAAGAGTGTGTGTGTGTGGTAGGAGGGGGGGACTGCGCATTGCCAAACATAAGTTCGCTGACATCCTTGGCGCCAGGCGACCATGACAGGCCTGCCAACTGTCTAACAATAAGTCAGTCAGTTCTTGCTCTGTGGCCCGTTTTCCGCTTGCGTAAAAACTGTTTATCATTTTCCCCCGAGTCTTGGCTAATAGAGGCGTTACCTACAGCACCGGACAGCGGTTATTATTAATTACTCTATTTTGGTTAAAGAAAACAAAAAAAAAAAACGCAAGTGCCGCCCATTGACTTTGGAATGGATGCGGACCTCAAGTGAACCTCTCTGGCTTATTACATTTTAATTGTTTTACAATTTTCGGTGGCGCTTATTAGCATTTTTTTTTCTTCTTTCTTTGGGTTCAAACCGGGTAACACCACGTGGTGCAATTCCCAACAACTAAATACAACCATTGCGTCTGATTTTTACCATAAATTATGCAGATAAGCATAAGTTCACGTGTATTTTTTTTTTGTTTTGTTATTTGGGTTTTAATTGTTTTCGCCTGCTTGCTTATTTGGTGGATGAAAATTTATGAAGTAATGCCCGGGATGGGGTAAAACCATTTTGTAAAAATCTAACAAATAAGTGAGCACAGACAAAGGTCGGGGGTGGAGTCAAATAGCCATTAAGTGTACTAAAAATTAGAGTTTAAAATTTGTAGTAAACTCAAGTTAATAATAGAGAACTAGAAATAATTTCAATTGAAAAATTTTGCGTATTACATGCTGGATAGTCAACCTGAAGGTTTTATTTATCGATATTTAAAATAATTTTATTTAAGATTAGCATAAGTAATTTTTTTAGAAAAAATAATGTTTATATTTATCAAAATCGAAGAATTCCACTTGGAGATTTATAATTTTAACATCAAGAACTCATTGCATGAATTCTGAATACCAAATATGATCGTGCTCATTTTGGAATTTTCCTTAAAATACATGTCCCTATACCATATACATATAATGTATTATGAAAACTTACTTTGCTCTTATGTAAGCAACTCAACGGCAAGTGAAACAAATTTAAAATTCCGAGCACATTTTCCAACTGCTCTGTAACAATATTGACAAAAAACCATTCTCAGACCTTGCGAAAGGTAAAAAAATGAAAAAAAGCACCTACAGAGCATGAGCAAAAGAGACCGAGAGATGGTGAGATAGAGAGAGAGAGAGAGAAAGGAAGGACTTGAAGTTGAAGCTGCTTAAAATTCCGTAAGCATCGTTTCACAACTTTCCAACTTGCCAAAAAATCGAAGCAAAACACCAGGCAAAAAAAAAAGGAAGCAAGAAAAATTGCGGGAGCATAAATTCCCTGTACATGGGTGTGGCAAAGGAACGGAGATGGAATATAAAGAGACAGTGACAGCAACATAAAGACAGAGAGAGAGAGAGGGAGAGGGAGAAAGAGAGATGGAGAGAGATAGAAGCAAAGAGAACTTGAGAAAATGTGCGGAAAATAAATGAAAATGCTCAAAGCTCGTTCACAAGAGTGCTTACGGCATCCGCAAGGAGCTGTTGAAGTGGCAAATTTGCGCAAGCGACGCCCAAGAGGCAACACAGACGAAGAAGGGGATGGGGGGGCAGACAGGACAACGACACCAAGCACTGGGTATTTTTTTGTGAGCGGGATGGGGCAACAAGGACTGCCATCGTTACTTACAACAACTACATGCCAGTGTCAACACATACTTGGCCATTCAAGTGGGCAACGGCAACGGCAAAAGCAACGAACGAACGGAAGAAGCCGCCATATTTGTTTCTCTGTTTCGGCAAAAACATTTTTATGGCTTTGACATAAAAGTCTCGAAACCCAACAACAGCAAAAATGTCATTTTGTGACCCTTCTTCTCCGACCGACCTCCCTCTCTCCTACTCTCTTATACCCTGCTTATATCCGCTTCCATTTTGTGTAATTAACCCCTTTTTTCTCTCGTTGTTATGAGACAATAAACTTTTGTGACAAAAGGCTTTTAATGGCTTGGCGACAAAACAAAGTTTTGCAATTTTTTCGCAATTTGCCGCCACAACAATTTGCGTTTAATTAACCAAATGCTTCATTGTCTTAGCTCAAAAAGCTAATGAAGTCTCTGTATAAAGCATTCGAAGGAGGTGAAGGCGGAGTAGGAACTAAATTGCTGTCGAAAGTTTTTCGGCTGGCAATAAAATTAATTTTGATGAGCATAGTTTTTCGTAAACTGTACCGTAACCTGACAACTGTGCATCAAATGACAACTAAGCTGGCAACCAAATGGCAAATGACAAAACTCTAGACCTAATGACGGGCAAACTTTTCTTGCCTCTTTTTGTAGATGTAAGAAAAACAAAAAAAACAAAACTTTTTAGGTTATGATAAATTTCACAAAAGTCAAATTGATATTAAATTAGTTTTTGCTAAAAACTATAGACTCTCTCTATTAAGCTGTGAAATCTTATTGCCATAATGTTAGGTACATAATTTATTTCATGAAAATAAATTACTTATAAAAATAATGAATAATAAAAATCAAACTAAATGCTGACTATCCAAATGTGGCTTGCAATTTTAAAATACAATTTTTATATAGCATTCATTTATTTCATTGAAGGACCTTATCAACTTGAAAATTGTATTTAATTATAAAGAATATTTTGTTGTAACGAATATTTTGCCTTACAGTGAAAATATGTTTACATTCTTTTGAATATTCCTTAATTCAGTACATAGTAGTGATGTTCTCTTGGCGATGTTTTTGTCCATGTCGATGTTCGCTATGTATCGATATTTCACCAAAACATCGGTTTTATTTGTCACTTATCAAATTTTATCATATGTATGTACATATATCTGGTTATGGTATCATATAAATAAATGAAGCTGTCTTTAAAAAGCACTTTCAAACCTTACTTAGGCTTTAACTTGAACCGCATTTTTTCCAGATTGACAACAAAGATAAGGTAAAGGCTGACAAAATGTTAACAGATACAAAATTGAATAAACCCAAATTAGGTAAACGAAATTTCATTTCGGAAAGTAAAGCCCATAAATACTTTTTTTAATAGTTTTTAAAAGATTATGCTAACAATGGGGTTTTAATATTTTATTATCCGGGTTCGAATACCAGGCTAGTGTATGGATGTAGTTTTCGTCTAAGCCGAAGGCCTTAGTTGCCAGTGCTTGTAAAATATAGTTAGGTTGATTGTTTATAACTATATCCTATACTTGAATAATAATAATAATAATATTTTAATAATACATTATTTATTTGAGATTAATTTTAAATACTATTATGAGACCTTTTAATTATTAGAAAACAGTGAATTTTATTAATTATAAAAACATCAGACATACATCGTAAGTACATTTATTTTCTATTATAGTTTTAAAATAGATGGACTTTAATATTAAGAAGTAACGTAAAGCGCGGCCAAACCGAAAAATTTAATTTTTAATTCTGATAATTGACTCCAAAACGAATACTGAAGATAATCTGAGTACAATTTTCCCAGACCAACAACTTCATTCAATAGTTCATAGTCTCAGCTTTAGTGTCTGTCAAAGATTTTGATAAAAACATGATAAAAATTTGTGTAGTCTGAATTTTATTTTTTTTAGTTTGTTTAAGTTTGTTTAAGGTAACGATTTCTACACTTTTAGAAATTTACAATTTAATAAATCGAAAACTACGAATATACTTTACATGATTAATAATGATGAAAGGATTGTTATTTATACTTCAAGAATACTTTTCAGAAAGTAAAAAACCTTTTCAAATTTTTGTTGCCAATGAACATTTAAATGTCGATTTGATAATCTTACTCAAAAGTCAGTCATGAATCAAGGCGTCAAACAAAATATAAATATATATTTTCAAAATTATACTATCCTCATTTATATTTGTTATGTATCAAAAAATATTGGCTTATTCCGGCAATTATGGAGTACTAATGTGTAGATAATTAGTAATTTTTGGCAAGCAATTTAACCAATACAAGTTCACTTTACTCTACATCACATTTCTTCTTTTGAATCAATTTGAAATGCTTTTGTTATTATAAAATAACGAAAATTTTGCCTTAGCTTTACTCAAAGGGACAAATTGGAATTATCTACAGATGCTGATCTAGGATAGATGAAATTATAATAATAAAAGCCGCATTGCCATTAAACTGCCACAAACATTTGGAAATGATCCAAGAAAATCCTTTTTAAATCAAATTAAAGCATAAAACTTAAAAAAAACACACACACGCACACACAAACACAGAGAAACAAATATAGCATCAACCCCTAGAAATAAATAAGGTGGAAAACTAAACAGAAACGAGTAATGTGAGAGGAGGTGGTTGGATGGATGGAGGTGATATAGAGATCGGAGATCAACTTTAATCTCAAATGCGGCGTGTAAATGATGCCATCATAATATTTTGATTTTTGAACGGTAGCAGACAAGGAAGAAAGCAGCCACATCATCAGTTAAGGGGTTAATAAAGCGCATAAAATTCTCCAACACACTCACACACACACACACACACAGTGAACGAGTGTATGAGAGGGAGAGAAGAGAATTCCCCCCTTTTACGTTTTTGGGTTTCCCTAATCACATCCGACTTGGCGGCGGCATAAGGTGCACATTACTCATAATACGAGCGTGTGATATTTTATATACCGTTTGGCCAACTGGCGCACAAGTCACCCTGTGTCTGTGGCCTCATCCTGTCACCCTCCCACACACACACACAGACACACATATCGGAAGGAGTGGAAAGGAGAGAGAGAGAGAGAGAGATAGAGACACCAATCAGCCTAATCGCTTTTGTTGCGCCACACGGCTTAACTTTTCATGTTATTGTTGTTGTTGTTGTTGTTGGATGCTCCTCCTACTCCTTTTGCTGCTGTCGGTTGTCGTGACTTGTTGGCGCTGCCAAAAAGTTATATTGAGCGACTTTCAACTTGAATAAGAGCTGCATGATAAGCAGCATCGTCATCCTCATCCTCATCATCATCATCATCTTGGAGTTGGAGTTGCTTTTGGATTCCCCAAACTCCCCTCTATCCACTTTCCAATTTCTTCTACCCACCACCCGCAATATGTCTCCATATTTGTTTTTATTGCTCTTTCTTTTGTTTATTATGTGATTTTCCATATGGCCAACAAGAATATCATGGATATCAGCGTGTTTCTTGTAAGCGCGTGAGTTTTCCAGTTAATCGCACAAATTTTATGTTAATTTTCATAAATTTTATTGTCGCCCCCCACCAACCAAAAAAAAAAGGTCTTTTTAATTAGTTTTTCTGTGTGGGATTTGTTTTTTTTCGGTTTTTTATGAACAATAAGTTCTTCATAGGATTGGGCCCCAAAAACCAAGGTGAAGTTTGTGCGGTTTTTTAAGAGTTGTAAGTCATAAAGTTGACATCAACAAAATACTCGAGTTTAAATGCATACATACATATATCAGAGGCATATGTATGTATGTATATCCAGCCCGTAAATACATTTACATACATATGTATGTATGTATGTATATGCAGGCAGTCAAGTGTCAAATTATTTTGGAGCCGCTTGGGGAGTTGTAAACGTTTAGTTAACGAGTGGGCAAAACAGCAATAAAATGGAACAACAAAAAACCAGACAAAAAAACAAATCATCTAATCGGGCACTTCTCTGGGCTGTGATGTATATCGAGAGTTAAGGATTATGCTTATAATCTATGCCAATACATGTTTCTTGGCCATAAAACTATTATAAATACATACGCATATCATTTATGATAAAAGTGAAATTTAACTAGATCAAATTTTGTATTTTTTAAAGAAAATGTGTGGTTAAATATAGCCAAGTCGAGAGACTTAAAAGTTACTCATTACTCATACTATTTCACCATATAAGCGCAAAATGAAAAGAAGTTTAAATTTTGTGGGATCCCCTCTTTCTTTTGAACGAATCTTAAAAAATAATTTTTTAAGTGGGGATCCCTCCATCTATAAAAGCTATCGATTATTAATCGATTATTCTCATTGTGCCATTATTTGAGGCGAACGTAAATTGAATTCTCAACAACATTTATGTGGGACTGGGGGGTATTGATTAATACATAAACAAAGTCCTAGTTATAGTTTTACGGTTATTTTATTATTTAATTATAGTAGATGGATTAATTATTATATAAAAGTAGATTTAAATGAAATTATTTAATATTGTGTTTCGTCGTTTTGTCTTTTTGTCTTTTACGTATTACTCCTAATGCTTCTTGTCTTAAACTTTTTGTCTTCCTATTTCTTGTGTGTCGTCACATTACGTCTTTTTCACCATCTCTCTCTTTCTGCCTGAACGGACTGACAGATTGTTTGCTTTTATTCAATCAGCTGGCATAACTAGGGCTAAACAGGACTGCCAGACCATATTCACATATATTCCCAGCCGTATGGTCATGTAAAGCTTTGTGTCATCTATAGTTTAATCGATTTAAATTATCGAAATCGAAATAAGTAAAAAAGGAATATGTGTTTATCGTATTGCACGTGCTGCTGCAGAATACTTTAAGCTTCATTAAAAAAAACTTGTGATAAGATCATTCAAAGAAAATTACATAATGTCCACATTGGACATCTATCTTCGTAAGTTGATTATTAAAAATTGTATACATACAGCAAACCACAATGATTTCATGGGGATTCCATTACAGGGAGACGCCATTATGTCAAGAATGGGTTGTGGTTCACCGAAGACCATATTCCAGTACGAAAGCTATTTCTCACCAACATTCCGGAAGATCTGAAGGAGGACACGTTAGTTGAGCATTTTAAAAGATTCGGGAATGTCATCAGTGTTCAGCACTTCTACAACGCTGGATTCGTTCTCTTTGCCAATGCAAGCGATGCGACCAAAGCTTTGGAAATGAAGATTCATCACGTGAATGGCCATAAAATCGATGTCATTGTGGCCGATAGTTGGTGCCAACCGGATTTGTATGGGGCTTCAGAGCCCGTACCTGCCGGCGATCAGTCAGGGGAGGCGTACATTTTAAAGATTCCTGATGATTGCCTATCAATGATTCTAAAATTTCTTCCATTGGCGGATCAAGTCCATTTCAAAAGTGTTTGCAATCGCTTTCATTCTGTATATCAGTTAACTGCACGATCCATACATAAGTCGGTCGATTGGGAAAAATTGGATGATTTGACACTTTGGGAGTGTCGCGAATTTTTTCGCAGTTCCGGGCCATATGTAACGGACTTGTATATTAATTTGTACGCAAAATACAGAAATCGTTTGTTCAAATATTTTGGAAGGAATTGCATCAACTTGAAGTCTTTGGAACTTTTTAATGTCCCATTAAGTGCAGAGATCATGTTTCAAATATTTTCCACCACCAGTAAGTTGGAGAATCTAATACTAAAACTATGTGACCTGACTGATGAAATGCTGTTAGCTTTGAAGAACTTGAAGAATCTAAGAAAACTTGACCTTGCCTGGAATTATCTTCTCAGCGGTCTTCATCTAGAAAAGCTTCCTGTCTCGATTGAAAACTTGAACCTAATGGACTGTAGAAGCATTCAGTCAGGCCATTTAATTCAGATGTGCAAGTCTTTAACCAATCTAAGGGAACTGAACATTGCTGGTTTTAATTCCAATCTTGCAAAGGTTTTTAATTATATGGTTAAAAATGGCTGCTGCCCTTTACTACAAACATTGGACGTTTCCATTGATGGCCAATATGAAGACATAGCCCAACTGCCTAAACTAAAGAGTATTTACATTCACGGCATATCAAGGAAATTTAACGTTACCAAACTCTTTGATCAACTGGTACTTTTTAAATCCGAGCAATTGGAAAAATTAAAAATTGATGGACCCTTAACTTTTCCTAAGCAAACACTCATGAAAATTGCAAAGTTAAGTGGATTGAAGACTCTAGTGATTTGTGATGGGCCCAACATTGATGATGAAGTCTTGGACGCGTTTACCAACTTAAGAAAACTGGAGCACATCGAACTAGCATTCTGGGATCAAGTTAACGATTCTAACGTTTTGCGTCTGGTACTTGGATGCCCGAAGTTGCATGAGGTCAAACTTGAGTTCACAAATTGTTCACAAATAACTCAAAAGTTATTAGACAATATTATTATCAAGATTCCAATTTACTACAAAAAAAATGAGCGCAAGTTGCCCATAACAATTTATGTTGACTCGTGTAGTAACCTACAGACTCCAGCAGCTCAGGATATAGTTAAGATAATACTAGACTAAATGATAAAATAAGTTAAATCCCAAACTGATTGGAAATGAATTTAATTATGTACATTTTTAAATTAGTTTTAATAAAGTCTAATCCAATTCCTAACTAATCGCTAAATCTAGAACTACTTAACATAAATTGCATTATAGAAATTCTCAGTGTGAAATGGTCAAAAATATATTTACATATTTAACAGTCAAAAGGAAGTTTGCCCGACCGTATAAAGTGTATCTGAATATGGATTCTTGATTAGTATTCAAAGCCTACAAATATTTAGTTTCATTGTTCAGATTTAAACATCTTTCAAAAGGCCAAACAAAACATTATCAGTTAAAAATATCGATTAGCGGATGAAGTAACCAACACAGTTTACACTTCAAAAATCATGAATTTTTGTAAATATTTAAAATATCTGTTGTTATTTACGAATCCTTTTCGAACGTACATATATCGGTTTAATATTGAAGTCGTTTTTCACTTATGTTAGATATTTATATTAAAGTGTATGTAAATTGCAAACGATGTGATTACGAATCAAGTGAACAAATTTGAAATTCAAACAAGGCTAGACATCCACTTTCATTCCGACTAATTCATATGGTATTAAAATGTTTTCTCAAAATTCATGAACTTCTTTGATATTGTCTACTGAACTATCGTTCTGATCGGTTTTAAAAAATTCTACTAACACACTTAAAAGTGAAACACATTAGAACGCCGTTTCACACTTCCCTTCATGCTTTGAGGGAAACAACAAAATCCTTAATCTCTTCTTGCTCATGTGAGGTCTTCCACGCCCTATTTTGGCTCAGGGATATGAAAGTGCACGTCTAGGGTTTCTTTATGCCAACAGAAACCCTTTTTGGGATGACGTAAAAAGGCTAAAGGAGACAAAGATGCTTCTCTCTACTGTGTGTGTAGGTGTTGCTAATGAATCAACTTGTGTCTGTGTGTGTGTGTGTGGTCTTGGAAATTTGAGAGGCGTCAACAGGCGTCAAATCCGCTTAAATTGCAACGGAAGTTCTTGGCCCGAGCCTCAGACTGGACTACTTCATTTGCAGAGGAGCTCCTGTTGCGGTTTTTTCATTTTTTTGAGAGGGCTTTTCAACATTTGCGTGTGCAATGGCTTCGGTGCATTTTCATATATTGTTTTTTTGTGTTTTTTCTGTTACCGATATTTAATGAATTCACATTTACTCAATTCATTTGCCAGCTGACTCTTGCCTTGGATGGAGGGAAAGGATGACTTTGACCTTATGTCGTGAACGCACGCAGCTCAATTGAAACGTTTAATTGCATCACTCAGACATTACAAGAGCTAATATTGCTTCTATATATACACAATATAGATACTATATATATTATATATATGTAAGAGTACTTGCTGGGGCCATTGTCATTAGTGTAATTAGATCTTTCAGTTCGAAAACGCTTGGCGTGTCCTTTCTGGGCCGCTGGCAACAATTCCTTTCTCTTCCATTTTTTTTTTTTGGTTGTTGTTGTTTTTGTTTGCACTAATTTTTATGCCATGGAACGTGCGCAATTTGTTTGCCATCAACATAATTGGCTGGTCTTGGTCCTGGCCCTCGACAGTTCGTCCCTTGGGCCTAGTTCTGCTTTTAAGCGCTTTTTTATTTCATCAGCAAAGCCTCGACTTGACTTGACTTGGCGCTTGGCAATTAGTTGAAATGATTAAACTGATGCGCTTGGACTTTGCCTCCTGGTAATTACATTAGCCAACCGAATTCGATAAATTAGCCGCCGCGCACTCATTCAAATTGCCATAGCTATCTATCATATGGATAATAAGGGTCCTCCAACTACTTATATAGTAGGACCACCAGCAAATCAACCAAATTCGATCAAACTGCTGCCAACAGCTGCGGTTCATCATGATGCCTTCAAGCTGTGACAGTTGCCACAACACACACCAATACAGACAATTGCCAAGTTATTCAAATAGTTTACATTCCACATAATCGTACATATATATGTATATGTACATACATATATAGTGTTTAATTTCATTTTGTTTGTTTGTTTGTTTATCCAATCACAGAACTCATTGTTGTGCGGCATTTTGATCGATCTAGTTCATGCGGCATGTTCAGGCCTATGTGCAACCCATGTTTGCCTCATGCCACACAAGTTTCAATTGACGATGATCGATCACACCCTTCGCCAGGACACATACGCACACACACCACAACAAAGACACAATGCCTTGACACTTTTTTTTCGGCATTGATTCCGCCAAACAATAGATCAGTCTGACATACATATATGTAGGTAAGGATCAGATATCCTGAAGAATTTACGAATCGGCCAATTTGGCCAATTCTGCCAATGGATCGCGTAGTAAAATACGTTCTTACGCATATTTCGTTGAGATTGTCAAAAAATTGCAAGAGCCAATCGGTTTTTTCTAAATTATGGAGGTGGAAGTGGGAACATATTAAAATATATATATTCTGCGCGCATACTAAGCCAGTTTACATACTCTATTTGGTGACTTTAGCTTTGTTAGTTTTCGAGAAAATCAGTTTTTGTTTAATTTTGTTTAATGTTTAACCAGTCAATATCTGCACGTCTATTAAGCTAGTTTACATACCAAATTTAATGTCGGTAGCTTTCATAGGATGGATGTCTCTCTTATACTTTTTAAGAAAAACAGTTTCATGTAGAGGCGGCGTGGCCAAAATTCCAATTAACTCTACACATTTACATACTACACGAGTATACATACCAAATTTGGTGGCTCTAGCTCTTATAGTCTCCGAGATCTGGGTGTTCATACAGGCGGACATGGCTACATCGATTCGGCTGTTGATCCTGAACAAGAATATATATACTTTATAGGGTCGGAGAAGCTTCTTTCTGCCTGTTACATACATTTTGGCGACTTAAATATACCATTTTACTCTATGGATGCATGGTATAAAAATTTACCCAAACAGGAGTATCTTAAAAGGTTTAACTTAGGAAGTTATATATTTAAACCTTTTTAACTCTAGAATTATAAAATTTTCGGCTGATTTAAGTGTAAGTACCTTGAAAGAAAATTAGTTAGTTAAACCTTTGATTTTTTACTGCGCTCATTCTTTCTCAAACCTTTGCATAAAGTTCGAGTGGTCTATTTGTATTTGGTTTATGCAGAAATTTTCTACTATTTCTCGGACACATGTTTCAAAAAGACCGCTGCCTGTTGGTGACCTCCAGCCTACTTTGGCAAGCCTTTCTCTATGGGGGAGAATTTTTTTTTTTTTGCTAAGGTGTCAATTACAACAGCTCAGGAAATTATGTTGGATTCGTTTTTTTTTTTCTTGATGTGAACCGGCAACGTTTAAGCTATTTGTTCAGGCCAAACTCTAAAGCCGCTAAAGGCGCAACACCCACCACAGTCAGGGGTTTGACACACCCACCTAAAATATCCTGCAATTATCCTGGACTCACCCAAGGGCCACCAACTGCGCCTTCATCTGTGCGCATAACTTCGACTTCCAGGTGCACAAGGTAGACAAAGTGTGAAAGTAAGTAGGAAACGCGTTCTTTGGCTCAATTAAAATGGCAAACAATTGAAAGAGGCTTAGTGAACCTTTGTGATCCTAGCCGCAATCTCACTTTCATTCATTGCACAATGTAATTGAGGTTTGACTGGGCGGATCTTTCATACCTTCATATATATATGTAGAATAAAATTGACTTCTTAGCGCCCCCGGCAGAACACGTGCAGCATTTGATTAATGAAATGAAATGGTTGGCGTTTTTTTCTTTTTTGTTAGCAAAATGGTGGCCACATAGATCCTTTGAAGAAAAAACTACAACGAACAGCCTGTCCATGTTGCACATGTCCTTTTGTCATAAATTTCTCGAAAGGCAAACAAATCCAAAGGACTCGGTTCCAAAATCCATTGTCATAGGGCACAAGTCAAGTCAAGCTGAACCGTTGCTCTAAATTGAATTCAAATTGTTGAAACCAAGGCACAAGGGGAAGATGATGCTGCTGCATCTGCCCAAGCAAAGATCAGGCCTGTGTCTTCTCCTTGTCTCTGTCCCTAACACTCTCCCTCTTCCCTCTTCCCCCTTCCCGGCACAACCACACCGTCTTTTGACTCGGCAATAGATCATTTTCCACGCTCTGCGTGTGTTCGTGTTTTTCTGTTTCCCCTGCATTATATTGAAATTTGTTGTGTTGTGCCAACAAAATATTAAAATTTCATATTTGATTTGCATTCAAGTTGAAAGAATAGGATCCTTGCTTCGTGCCCCTCCTCGCCCTTTACTCCTGTTGCAACAATTCATTTCCATGCAAAAGTTGATGCGGTTTTAATGAGCAGCTCCGAAAGTCAATTGCCAAAATATGCCACATCAATCATAATTAGGTTTCTTATGTTTTGGTTTTGGCTTGTCTCAGTCGTTTGACAGGCAAAAAATACAGATATAATAAAAAAATCGTTTACTTTTGGCTAAAGGATATAAATTGAAATTTTATTTATTGCACATTAAAGGAAAAGTAAATATTAAACTCTTTTACAATTATTGATAATTATTAAAGGATATTTTTACTGTCTTAAAGGTTTTCATTCGTCTATATTTGATCCTTAGTGTCAATCAAATTTTCGTACATCCATTTGTCGAAGCAGTCTAATATTGTTTGTCAAATTGATTAAGAAAAGTTTCTTTATTGAAAAAAAAAGTAAAATTTAAAAATGTATTATCAAGTAATGGTTATCCTCTTTAATACTCAATAAGTTATATCCTTAGGAAGAAGTCAACTTGTTGGATTTATTGTTAGTTGTTGGAAGAAATCGACAATCCAAAATATAAATATATCTAACTATAAATTCAACTAAAGGTGTGCCATATTTTTTTTTACACTTTTAAAAATAGTATTAAAACTAAATCTAAATAAAAGAGAGTGTCAGTAAGAACTACTAGGCCTTTGACTTATCCTAAAAAAAACTGTTAAAAACTATGAAAATATTTTGAAAATACAAACACATCAAAATTTTATTAAGCAACACTTTAAATTATTTAAGTAATAAGTAACTACTTATTACTTATATAATATGGGAATATAATAATTATTATATTCCCATTATTTGCATGTTTCATTATTCTCCAGGGAAGGACAATCATCAGATACTTATTTTCATATACAGTCTGACAAGAAACACTTTACACAATGGAAAAAAGCTAAATTGAAATTTTGATTGGTTTGGATTGATGGACAAGTGCTGGGGGAATGTCGATCATCCCATTTTATATGGCAGATTCAATATAAAGTCTTATCAGACGGAAGATCAAATCATTTGATCCTTAGGACTAACTAAGACCATCTATTTGAAAATTTCGAGAAAAATCATCAACAAGAAAACTCTTTAACTACTGTCTAAATTAATAATTTTCCCCTTAAAATCGTAAACTTACTTTTAATTTATACTCTTAAATATTATTCTTTATTCTAAAAAGGAAAAACATCATCTCTCTCTCATTCTAACTAACTTTTTCTTCTCTCTTATGGTGCCGCTTTGTCTAGAACTGGCCAATTTTTTTTTTGCAAATCATTTTTCATCTTTTATTATGAGTCTTCTTTTCTTAGAGTTTCCTTTGTAACTTGTCCTGTGAGCAATGTTAATTTGTTTAGATTCCTTTTCTCTACTTGTTTTGTCAAATATTTACCAAATATTTTCCATTATATTTCTGTTGGCCCGGTGAACGCCCACAAAGACTGGTTTGCTTGGTTTTTTTTTGACCGCCCGAAATTTTTCGTTTGGAATTTGTTAATGAAACTCATTGGCGGCCCAAGCCCTTGGGGGAATCGAACTCAAACGTTGAGGGCATCTTCAAAACCAAAGCCGACGCTTTGATAAATGCCCACAGCCAGCCAGGGAATTGGCTACCGGGGATGCCTTCATATATACATTTTCTTTCATTCTTTCTTTTTTTTTTGGTTAGTCCCGGTAGCAATTCCGCTAAAAGTTAAAGCCAACAACTCTACGTGTGGTGGTAATTTGCTTATGCAAAAAAATAAAACTGAAAGGAAAAAAACCACCTCAGAGATGTAGACAAAAGGGAGCTAGTCCTTTCTGCTCTGCCTAGGAACCGACCGCAAAAGGAATTGTCTGCATTTTCTGGGAAATTTCATTTGGCAGTCGCATAAATCTTTGCCAACTTGCCAGAGTCATGCTCCGAGTCCTGCTCCTGTCCCTGCTCCTGCTCCTACTCCTCTCACTCTCCCATTGTCAACCGCAATACGAAATTGTCTGCTTGGGTGTGTGTAACAATTGTCACACCTTTCGGCGGCCACTCAGCATTCAGCGTCGAGTCCTCCGATTTCCCCCTTCTGCCAATTCATTATCTGTGTGTGTTTGTGTGTGTGTGTGTCTGTGTCTGTGTAATTTGACTCATTAACAAGCCGAATTCGAATCCGTTTTCTGAATCTGAATCCGAGCCTCAATCTTTGAGCCCCGCCTGGGTGTGTGTGTGTGTGGCAAGGCGAAGGGTTGTCCACATAAATCACAACTTAAACGATGCGTAATTTTGTTAAATAACTTCAGGCCATCTCAAATGCACGTTTTATATATATATTTATTTATTTTTGTTGTTTTCTCTCTCTCTCTCCTTTTTTGCTGTCTCACTCTATGATTTTCAAATTTATGTCATTGTCGAGCAACGCCCAAAATGAAATGAAGAAAAAAAAAGGAAATTTTTGTTCTCATTTCTTTTTTCGTTTTTCATTAATCACTTTTCCGTTGCAATTGGAGTCCAGTCTTAATTTGGTATTTTCCCCCATTCTTACCAACGCAGATCCATGGCACGGCCACGCCCATTTTATGCACCTTAACACTAAATTTACATATCCATGGAGCCCATCTGTTGGATCTTTTGGTTGTCTTGCTCCGTTTATGGGCCAATTACAGAAGCGATTTCACATTGCAAATCGGTTTATTGTCTTAAAGTTTTGAAACTCAGAGAATGAACCTTCGGACCAGTCCACCAGCAGCTGCAAAAACCAAGGAAAAAGAAAACGAAAACTTGCCCTGGGATTGGTGTATTGTGTTTGTAGGGTTAATCCAAGATTACAGATTTCCATAATAATTATATAGGCCACCACAATGAGAGCAGTTTTATTCATGGTCTTGCTGGTAATTTCATTGCAATTATTACCCAATCCAGCTGATAATCATCGCAACTTTAAATTTATGAAACTTAATCATCAACCGAATATGAAATGGTAAGAAAGTGCACAAGGGAATTTTTTTGTTTTTTCAAATTTTTACTTCATTCTGTAAGAGTTTCAGAAACTTTATTAAGAGCAGATTTTATCTCCTATAGAATATTTAAAAATCAAGAATCTTTGCATAATCTTTCCAAAATATTTTTGAAACAATTTCTAATATTTATTAAGAGCAGAATAGAATAGAATATTTAAAATCTAGAATCTTGGATCAACTTTTCAAATGATTTTTGGTATACCATTATTTCACTCTGTAATTTGTTTTTGAAGTATTTTAAATATTTTATAATGTAATACAAAGTAAAATGTTATAGAAATGTGAAATGTGAAATGTCATCAAATTGAGTATGTAAACTGGCTTAGTATGCGCGCAGAATATATATATTTTAATATGTTCCCACTTCCTCCTCCATAATTTAGAAAAAACCGATTGGCTCTTGCAATTTTTTGACAATCTCAACGAAATCGGACTACTCTCTGATATTTATTAAGAGTAAATTTTATCTCTGATAGAATATCTAAAAATCTAGAATCTTTGGATCATCTTTCCAAACGATTTTTGGTAAACAATTAAGTTCTCTATCATTTATTTTTATTTTTGGTTTAATGATTTTAAGTATTTTGAAAAATATTAAAATTAAAATTTAATAGAAATGTGATACATTTTTATGTTAATATTTCTTGAACATTTATGATTTGTGAAGAAGAAAATGTTCATATATATATGTTTGTTCATTGATTTGAATTTAGAATTTTTTTATTGTTAAAAAAAATACCAAGAAACTTAAAAATGTTTTGTGAAAAATATTTTTAGAAAAAATTGTTGTTATATATTCATATTTTCAATTACCGATTTTAATGATCTTGGCATAAAAATGTCTTTGTACAAACCTCTTTAGGTGGACTCGTTTAAATATTTTGAGTGATATATAGAGAGTAAATATATATTTTAAGTACAAAAATACATAAGTAGACCATATATGTATGAGTGTATAGTAATTATATTGGACCTCTAGCCAGCTCAAGCTCAAGGACTGTTAAATAAGTCCTTTTTTAACCCAGTAAGTCTCCTGATCTAAATCTCATTGATTACTTGTGGAGTGAGCTATAGAATCAGGCGGGAACTGAAAAAAGTGGCAACAATCGACAATTATGGAAGTGCGTCAAAGAATATTTCGATAGAGTCCTGCCAAGCTTTGATTAAAAGTATCCCCAACCGAATGGAAAAAGTAATGTTAAAAAAATGGATACATTGGATATTAATCACATAATGAAACAAAAATAGATTTTCAGTGATTTGAAAACCAAAAAAATAAATATAACTTAGTCAATTGAAGTGTACCTATTATTCTCATCAAGCACAAAATTCTGCAATTTCATTTTTTTTTTGTAACTTTTAAATAAAATTATGTTTCTTTACCAAATGAATGTATTTCTATAAACATATGTTAAATAAAGAAATGTGAGCTTAAATTTAAGTGATCAAAGCAATAGAAAAAAAGTTGTGCTAATCTAAAGTCGATAAAATACTATAAATTGTTTAAAATAAATCCTTTTAGACTTCAGAAGACGTTCTCTTTAAGATTCTTAATTTGAATTTCCATTGCATGCTCTGTGGCAAAATGAAAGAGTTCTTTTATAGTTCATCTATTCCAAAAGACATCTGTTCTATGCATTTTCGACAATTCTATATGTAAGGTGGCAGATTGCTCAACATATTTCACATCTATATATAGAGAAATGAAGAGCAGTTAGTGCTCTTCCGTTTTTTTTCATAGAGGGGGGGCTTATCGCGTACATTGAAATCGAGACAAGTGCCAAGCGGAAATGATGGGGAAAGCAAAATGAACACGTGCCTTTTTTTTCTCCAACTTGTGCACTTATTGACTAGCGAAGTGAAGTGTCTCAAGTGAAGGGGGCAAAACTTTCATGATTACAATCCTTAATTTTGAATTCCAAGTGGTAACTAATAGAAACGGAAGTGCAGAGCTACAAATGAAAATAATATTTCATTAGTTGGGTAACTCAAAGTGAATTTTACTCAGTTGCATTTTAAAAAGAAATTGAAGCAAAAGAATGCTATGACAGACAAGAAAAGCCGCACACCAGGGCGAATCCTTGCGGCCAGTTTCAAAGTGAAAGTATTCGATTACCCAAAGAGAGCTCGTTAAAATATTGATTGCCAATTGAGGGGACATTGTTGACGCCGACAAAGACACAGGGCACTTGAGGAAAGAGGCCCACGACATGACAATAACAAGGAGAAAGTCCAAAAAGACAGTTTACTGAACTAATTAACAACACAAGAAACAAGAAAAAAACAAAAAAAAAGATTGTTTATTTTTACAAGTGCCAAGTGGACGCACTTTAAGGATGAACAGTCTATAAATTAGTCGGCTGCTTTTGTTTTCACAACTTGTGTGTGTGTGTGTGAGTGCCTTCTTATGGTTTTTGACATTCTGGTGACATTCGCGACTACCACACACACACACACACACATATGTAGAGTCCTGGGAAGGAAACGCGAACACACACGAAGCATTTCCCTTATTGCCTCTTGGTGAAAGTGTCACTGTGACATGCCCACTTTGCCCCTCTGTCGCTCTTTCTCTCTGTCGCTTTCCCAAAAATAAAAGTGTCAAATTACATGAGAACAAGGTCCTGGCAGTGCCTGGCAGGATAAGCAGGATTAGTTGTGCTTGTTAGTCGCAATGCCGAAACTCTTGTCTCTTCTCATCTCGTCTTCTTCTATGTACAGACATTGTGGAATAAAAAAATCTCGCTCATCTAATTGGCGGCCCTCTGACATGTAATGAATTTGACGAACTGTCACTTGGTTTTCCATTTTCCATGATTTTTACTTTCAAGTCTTGAATTTTTGATCAATTCACCTTTTGGGTTAATTGGCACTGACAAAGGTCTTGACTTGTTTTTGAACTAGGCAAAACAATTGCCAATTCATTAACATCAACGGAAAGTTTTCAAAGAAGACGGAGGAGAGAGAAAGAGAATGGCAATGGGGAAATTCATGCAATTGTAACAAATATTGCAAAATATGCGTAATTACACAAAATTATAGCACAGTCGAAAGGGGCGTCCCACCATTTGCATGTCCGCCATGCCATGGTCCAATGGAAAGGGCCCTCCCCCCCTCCCCCCAACCTCATACATATGTTTAGCTTTTGCTGTATTTGCTTTTGCCATTTATTTTGTGGAAATTATGAAATTCTAAAATGAATAACGTAGCAATTGTTGTTAATGTGCCACAATCAGCATTTACTTTGGCTCCTACACAAAGACACATACAACGTAATAAATTTAGTAAAATTGGCAAAAAATCATTTACAGACTTTTATCTAATTTGAAAATTGTAAATTTTAGTTAATACTTCCTTGTATTAAGTAACTTTTCTTGAATTAACTTAAGTCGATTTTTTTTAAAAATTGCTATGCCATGCAGATTGATGAGTTTTTTCCAAGTTATTTTAACTAAGTCAATGAGTTTCCGTCATAATTTAAGTTCGGCATTTTCTTGATAGTTTATTTTTGGGTAAGGATGCTTCAGAATAAGGCTAATTTATATTTCATTTAAACCTAAAAGTATCTAAATGAAATTCTTTTTTATTACAAAATTTAAGTTACATATTTAATTGGTGCTCATAAAGTTAAGCCACAAGACTTCAACAAAGAATTTAAACGATAATTAAGAAAAGTTTTTATTTCACAGCTCCAATTTTTTGTGTCACATTATATCAGTGTTCTAATAGGAGAATAACCAAGTTATAAAAATGTATATTCAACGAAAAACTTAGAAAATCTGAGACCATCTCCAAAATTTCCTGCTCACATACTTAAGCCACGTAGAAATAAATGGTTAAAAAAGTTAAAATTTGCCCAATATTTCTTATAATTTTAATAAATTTACTTTAATATTTAGTTGGATGACCTTTCCACTGTATATGGCAAGGAAAAATTATGTCATACTTGATGACATGAAACATGAATGACATACTCGAAAAAAAATGTATTTTAAAATGTTAGTTACGAGTTAATCCCCTTTGGTTTAGTATTAAGTGCTCAATGTGTATGGATATATATGCAATATATACATATATCTTTAAGATAAATTATTGTACAGAAATCCTAACAAAAAATGATTATACATAGTTAATTTTATAGATTTTTGCAGTTCTTTATAGAGCACCAGAATCTCCTTCCCGTTTTAAACCCGATTTATTAGGAAAATATAGAATAGTGCGTCGAATTATTTTCCCCAACCCCAAATGAAGAAGTATTCTACAACATATCCAAAATTCATAAAAATCGGTGAGTCGTATAACTCAAATTCCCCTTGTAAAATTCAACGACTTAATCAAAAAAATAAATAAAATCATAAGAATAATAATAAAGCCAAATTTAGAATTCATTATATAAATATGTCATTCATACTACAAAACAATTCAGTTTAGCAATTTTAACCAGCCTCAACTTATTAACTAAGTAATTAAACGCTCTATACAAATTAAATTTAAATAGTTCTTATTAAATTTACATTTCTTAAATTTAGTTTTAATATTTTTTTTAAGACACTTAAAATGCAATCATAGCACTAATAAAGTAAATTTTTTTGAATTTTTTTAATAGAGCATTCCACAGTGAAACCTAATAAAAACTTCCTGCTTATCATGGTTACAGATTTAAAATATAAGTTTCCTTTTCGACCGTTTGAGTTCATCGAACAACAAGTTGCAGGTGATAAAAAAAACCCTCTGTCCTGCCCCCGATAGAAAGCCTGGCCAAAGCACGCATTGAAACCAGAAAAGGAATATTACCAAAGTGCCTTTCACTCAAAAGGTGAGTGAAAATTTGGAACGTGTTGGCA
The DNA here is from genome assembly GCF_018902025.1 of Drosophila willistoni. NCBI lineage: Eukaryota > Metazoa > Arthropoda > Insecta > Diptera > Drosophilidae > Drosophila > Drosophila willistoni. Next base: position 10,839,335 of record NW_025814050.1, read on the forward strand.
TTAAACGAAACACAGGCAAACCACTCGAGAGATATCCTACCCAACGGATACGATGAAGAGAAACAAAAAAACGGGGAAGAAAAACACAAAATCAGGCAAAAGGCAATGGAATGCGACGACAACGTCGAGAAGTTGTTCAAAAAAGACGCAAAAGGAAATAGGGAAAAACATGAAAAACCGCAAGCAAAACGTTTGCACTTCATAAATGCGCACAGGCTAGAGAGAGACAGTGCGCGCATGTGAGAGCGAGCTGGCAAAGCGCCGACATTTTTAATTGTAAATGAGTTATGACGAGGGTGGCAGTGGCAGCAGCCAGAGAAGCGGCAGCGGCAGAAGAAGACCGGGCCCAAAAAAGTTGCTGAGTGGCCGTCAACGACGACGACGACGACGGCAACGAAGGCTACAACCCACCACAATCCCCGCTATATGTGTGTTTATGTGTGTGAGGAGCGCATGCGTTTGAGTGCAATGGCAAGTGAGCGCAGCTAGCTCACTCTGTTCTTTACCCTCCCTCTCTCGCACTCACTCTCTCTCTGTCAGACTCGCTCGCTCTCTCTCTCTCTAGTGAACACTCCCCCGCCGTTTTTCCAATTGGAAATTTGTGCTCGCCGTGAGTTTGCTTGAGTTGATTTTTTTCCAACTGCTCATCATGCTATGCCCTTCACACAGCTCGACAGGAATACGACCACTCATTTTGTGGCAACTGCCATCCCATTTGCACACACAGAGCATAAGGCCGGGAAACTGGTTTCCCGCTGCCATTCGTCGCCGCCGGCTAACTGCTGGCACTGCTGGCTTCTAAGCCACAACATGTTCCTGACACAATTCAGTTCGTCGTCGCCTGCCTTCGCGCACACACTCACTCCGCGTAGTTGCGCTGCATTTTATTGAAGTTCGTGTGAAGAAACAGACATAAGATACAAACAAACAACAAACCTACAGATACATTTTGAGTGTGAGCAAAAACGGTGTGTGTTGTGCGTGTGTGTGTTTTTCCCTAAAATGCTGCAAATTCTTTAAGTGCAAATTGTGTTGACAAGTGCAGAAGAAGAAAAACCAAATAAATCTGAACTATCCCTATCCAAAGAGGATAAATAGTAATATATATATCTCAAAGTTGAGAGAATTTAAGAATATTAACAAACAAAATGTTGGTCGGTTCACATCCTTATTTGTGCAATGGGGTATTACCACCTGTGCCCGGTGTGGCAGCACCCAATAACACATCCACAGCGACCACAACACAAACGGGCAGCAAAAGTGCCGCCGGCTCGGCAACGGATTTCTCCATAGCAGCCATAATGGCACGCGAGGATGCCTCCAGTCGGGAGTCCTCAGTGCGTAGTGCAAGTAAGTTGAAGAAACTAAATCCTTAAAAAGTACTAGATGACAGAGAGTGAGAGGGGGGAGAGTGGGAGAGATCTTAAAATTTGTTACTTAAATGCAAAAATTTATACGTGTTGATTGAACACTTTGGTGTTATAAATAAATTTGATTGCAAAATAAATAAGTAACTGTTGTCGCTTTAGACTTGTTATTTTTTAATTATTATTGCCAATTAACGGTAGCTCGCTGAGTGTAATCACAGTGCCAGTAATAAATACCTGGACTTAAAACGAAACTCGAACTATAACTTGTTCTACATACTAAACGACTCTTCCGACGGCAACAACAACAACAACAACTACAGATTGTTCTATAAAGATCGTTAAAGTTATTTCATGTTAATAATAAGTTTAATAATGTTAATCGGTGGTTTTTGCTCTGAATTATGCAAATGCCAATTGATATCGACTGATATTAAATTAATTTGGCTTTGTTTTTCTGTATGTCTCACGCTGCGTTTAGAACAAAAGGCTGCTAATTATGTTAATTAATTTTTCAGCACAAATGTGCTTAATTTTATTAATTTTACGAGGCGCAAAATCTTTTCTAAAGCGACGGCAAAACAAAAAACCAAAACCAAAAACTCAAAACTGAAAGACACACAAATTTAATGTTTCAATTTTTACGAGCAGATTTATTAAATATGCAATATTGAGTCGAAAATTGTTAATTGTTGTTGTTTGTTATTTTTACTCTTTGTTATTTCACATTTTGCTGATTTTGCATTTTAACACCTTTTTTTGTTTTGGCCATACACTACACACATTTTGGGCCAGCTTATTAGCCCAGACGGCTCTCCCTCACTATGTAGATGGGTGTAGGGCTTTCAAAAGTTATCTAGCTTTACAAAAAATTTTGCACCTTGAGCAGTTACTCGTTTAAATTTATGCAATTAAAATTTTGAGTGTGTTTTCGTATGAGCTATAAAGAGCCAACGCTACGACATTTGGCCAGTTGTTTAATAGCCCATTTGTTGTGCTCAGTTGGCCAATTAAGCGACAATTGTGTGTAAGACGAAGCCAAGCGGAAATTAAAAATTAAACATGAGACTGACTGGAACAAGAAGAGTGTGTCAACATTACAAGAGAATTGATATGGAAAATATATATAGTTTGTGTCTGCCTTTCCATGCAGAAGGATTTCAATTTAAGCTAAATGTTTAATTTTCAATTTTCTTTCTCTTTGAAGGTCCAATTTCGGTTGAGGATGAAGTTGATGTTGATGTTGTTGACTGCAGTGATGTTGAGGAGCCACCAGTTAAAGCTCGTCGTCTAAATAACAACAACAATAACAACAGTAACAACAACAACAATGTGGCAAATCACATCAATTCAAATCACAAAAGCCGCCACAATTCAGTTGGCGGCGCCGGCGCTGTTGCCGCTGCCGCTGCTGCTGCTGTCGCCGCTGCTGCTGCTTCCGCCTCGGCTGAATCCCAATTAAACACAAGCTCCACAAGCAGCCAAGGACGCTGCTCAACGCCACCGCAATCACCCGGCACAGAGGATAGTGAGGAACGTCTGACACCCGAACCCGTACAAAAGGCACCAAAAATTGTTGGTTCCTGTAATTGTGATGATCTCAAGCCAGTGCAATGCCATTTGGAAACGAAAGAGCTGTGGGATCGCTTTCACGAATTGGGCACAGAGATGATCATTACCAAAACTGGCAGGTAAGCAAATTGTCGTAATCAGTCAGACAGAGTGTAAATAGCCATTAGAAATTAGACAACGAAACGAAGAAGGGGGGAAAAGTGGAGGAGGCAGATGTATTTGAATATGTTTCCGCAAATGGAAAGTATGTACAAAAAAAAAACTTACTTGGTGATCTAACACTATCGAAATTGATCTTCATCAATCATCATATGCCCAACAGATCCATTCTACATTACATCATTGGCAGATTTCTTTCTGAATTTCTTGCTTCTTTTTTCCCGGCAATATCAACAAAATTTCCATGGTAAACCATTGAACTGTGTGCGGTCTATAGAAATAGTGGTACAATAGGTTAAACACCTGATTACCTGTCCGTCTACCTTGTGAAGCCTTTGCAACCGCAGTTTGCAGTTTCTGCAAAAACGAAATCCATTTTGGGCGTTGCTCTTGTCAACATAGAGCAAAAAAAAAGGAGAACAACAAGTTCACAGCCAATGACCACGGGTTGTCCACACCTTGCTCCCACCTGACCACACGCACGCACAAAATGAACTAGTTAGTGACACACACACACACACACAAATACACACAAATCCTGAGGGCCTGCATTTTGGCCCTTAATGATATTGTAAAAATCACACCTCAGACAGTTGGGCGGTCGTTCTACGTCTTCCTGCCCTTTTTTTTTTGGATTTTTTGGTTTGGTTTTGTTTCGTTTTTGGTTATGTCACACACGCAGTCTTGGGTATTTTGGGAGACATTAAAACCACAGGCTACAGAGACAGAGAGTTAGTCTTCTTATGGGTTAAAGAGTTCATTGTTCTTTGTCTGCACTTGTCAAAGCAAAAGGTTTGGAAATCAGTTTGGTTTTTCTGTTGTGTTTAGGGCTATAAATTGAAGGCTTTAATGCATGTGTGGGGCAAGTGGATTAACAAAATTGAAAGAAGAAAGAAATCTAATAAAAATATTTTTCCATTATTTTCCCTTTTGCCATTGTAGAAGAATGTTCCCCACGGTGCGAGTCAGTTTCTCGGGTCCATTGCGTCAGATACAGCCTGCCGATCGTTATGCCGTCCTGTTGGACATAATACCCATGGACTCGAAACGCTATCGGTATGCATATCATCGATCGGCCTGGCTGGTGGCTGGCAAGGCAGATCCAGCGCCTCCAGCACGACTCTACGCCCATCCGGACAGTCCCTTTAGCTGTGAGGCGTTGCGCAAACAAGTTATCTCCTTTGAGAAGGTGAAACTGACTAATAACGAAATGGATAAGAACGGACAGGTGAGTTGAAGTTCCTAGTGTTACTACTAAAAGATGGTGCGATAGCCACAAGTCCAGTGTGAAATGATTGATAATATTGACTTGCTATCCTTTGTCTACCGTATACTACAATGTCAACTTTTCTTTTTTCTATCTCTTGCAATTGTTTTTATAGATTGTCTTGAACTCTATGCATCGGTATCAGCCACGCATTCATTTGGTACGTTTGAGCCATGGCCAGAGTATACCCAGTAATCCCAAAGAACTGCATGACCTGGATCACAAGACCTATGTCTTCCCCGAGACTGTGTTCACGGCGGTGACCGCCTATCAGAATCAGCTGATAACCAAATTGAAAATCGATTCGAATCCATTTGCCAAAGGTTTTCGCGACTCTTCGCGTCTGACAGACTTCGATCGTGATCCCATGGAGGCTCTGCTATTGGAACAGCAGCTCCGTTCGCCCCTGCGTCTCTTCCCCGATCCGCTGATGCAGCAATTTGCCGCCCAGCAAGGTGACCCCGCCTCCATGGCTCTGTTCGAGAAGGCGCGACAACATTTGCAAATGTTTGGCGGCAATTCGCCATACGCCCAACTGATGATGCCCCAGATGTATCAGGCGGCGGCCGCAGCTGCCGGCCCTCCTCCCCCACCGCCGGGTCTGGGAGCTTTTCATATGTTCCAGCAGCAATGGCCGCAATTGACAGCCGGATTCTTGGCCAGCGCCAATCAACAGGCGGCCGCTGCTCAGGCAGCTGCCCAGGCGCAGGCGCAGGCTCAAGCTGCCGCCGCTGCCATCGCCGCCAATCGTACCCCACCGCCGCCACCCCCAGCGTCCACACCCTCGTCCACGTCCTCTGGATCGCCGTCGCCCGATATGCGACCGCGTCAATACCAGAGATTCAGTCCATACCAGCTGCCAGCCGGTGGTCCTCCGCCTCCGGCGGCTGTCTCACCGCCAGTCATGGGTTCGCAGCGCAGCCCCGCCCACTAGAAAAAGGTGCGAAAGGGCTGAAAAGTTCTTGCCAAGAACAGTATTACACAAAAACACACAAAAACAAAAAAAAAGAAAGAAAGGAAAACTTACTAAAAAAGGAAAAACTAAAAGCTGTTTAAATGTTGTAAATTATTGTATTTGTTGTTTTTATCTTTTCGAGAGAACGAGAAACCAGGAAAGAGAAGAAAATTGTTGTATAAATTCTCACCCCCTCTTCCCACTCTTCCCCCACCTTACCCCCCCACCCAATCACTTGTCGTTTTGTACAGTTCAGTTTTGTTTTTCTTCCATTTCCATTTGCGCCTCTAGAGAATTTTTTCTTTATCTGTAAATTTTTCTTTTAGTTTAATTTATTGTACAAAATGTTTAAATGTTATTTGGAAACGCATCTCAGTGTAAAGTTAGAGAAAAAATAAACAAAACAAAAACTAAAGAAAAGAAAATTTAAAAAAAAAATATTAAATACAAAAAATTTCTATACATATATGCTTGATCATTGTAAACATTAACCGTTAGTTATGCTATAACATCTAATGATATATTTATAGTATTAACAACAAAAAAACAAAAACAAAAAATAAATTCATAGACGCTTGATTTAGTTTTATTTATAATAAAATATTAAACTTAGTATAAACGATTATCCATGTACTCAATGTGAAGAAAAGCTAAAGAAAAAAAAACAAATAATTGAATGAAAAATGAGAGAAAAACAAAGAAAAAAAAAACAAAAAAAAAAACCAACACAATAAATCAATAAATATGTGAAAAAAATTAAGTAAATTTTGTATATTCTTTTTTTGTGATAGTCGAGACTAAAGTGTTACGGACTATGGACTAAATTTTAATTAGGATGCCTTTTTTTTCCTCGGTCCATTGAAAAAATTTAATTACCTTACATAAATCATCATAATTCTTATCAAGTAGCCAGAAATCCTTCTCACACATTCCTTCGCCTTGGATACAATTGCATTCTATACATTTATCCATATCTACAGACATCCTGTTCTTATCCTTCCTCTCTAAAGCAAGTGTCGCATTGCCAGCAGAACAAATTGAAATACAAGAAACTGAGGAGGGGAAAGGAAAAGAGAGATGAAAACAGTGGGAGAAGCTGTCGAAAAATGTTTAACGAATTGCATTTTCATGGTCACTCAAAGTGAAATTTTCCTAGACCAAACTCCAGACTCTTATAGATTGACACGATGGGTTTCATTTCAGTTTTGGGCTGTGGGTAAACTGATGGATGATGGGGTCTGTTTTATGTATCGGTTCCAGCAACAACAACAGCAACAAAAATGTGTGGATAAGCGTATGAAAATTGTATTGAAATTTTCCGGTTTTTGATTGACGCATCAGTTGAAATGAACATGGCCAAGCAAATAAATCTAAAACTTTAATCAGTTTTGATTGAGGGGCTGAACTAATCAAATTGATGAGCTACATTCTTATAACTTGATATTAAACATGATAACTTCCATGATATAGTGAAAGCAACCCTCAATATAGTAGCTAATTATAAAGAAATTAACTTTTAATGTTTGCTAGGATAAACATCTTGAACCCCTAACGAAAAAACACTTCCTCTAATTACATGGTTGGAGGAGGAGGACTCATTGAAATAAAGGCAAGTGAAAGAAAAAGGTGCTATCGACATTTGTCTATCTGGCACCTCTCGAAATTTCTACCTAAAAAAAATGTGCTGCAGGTGAACGCACATTATTTATATCAAGAGTCAAAGATCTTGTTATTATTATTATGCATGAGCCTCAAGTTAATTACAAACTAATCACAAAAACAAACAAAACATTAGGCTATCACATAGCGGCGATCTTAACAGGAGCTGCTGCTGTTGTTGTACCTACATGGATACAGTATAGCAATATATATATATATAAGTATATGCATATGTCAAATGTCGAGTTAATTTATAAGCAAGGCCGCCCAAAGATCCATGTAGACCAAGTGTCAAAACAAACAGCGCAACGCCCCAAAAACAAAAAACCCAAAATGGTAACAAACTCATTTGGAAAAGACACCAAAATGACAAGAGATGGAATGGAGAAGGAGGAGGGAGGTTGGGGCATGCTAACATTGAAAGATCTGCTCCCCAAATTCTCTTAACATAAATTTCCTTTTGGCGTTTTCGTTTTAATTTGAATGTAAATGATGCTGCGGCATCAGAACAAAACGCACACTCAATGCGGCAGATGGGCCCTGTCTGGTCTGGTCTGGTCGGGCTCCCTTCCAACTTCCCCCCTCTCTCTCTCTCTTTCCCTTACTCCATAATGGGGGGAGCCCAATGCACGCCCACCAAATCGGCACAATGGGGCTAAAAAGCAGGAGGAGGAGCAGAAACAGCATGAGAAGGTCTAGTCATGACCAGTTTTTCGTTTGTACTAAGGTTAAATGTCAAAAGCATAACAAACAGTGACAAAATATTTAATTTTTTTCTTTCTCGTTCGGGGGAGGCGTTTGTAAATATTTGAGGCACTTAATTGGGCGGTGTGTGGCATGGAATCGAAAGAATTCGAATTGATTTATGGGTAGGAAGGAACAACGATTAGAAATGAAATTCTTTTGGGTGTGTGTTTCATGTTCTAGTTGAAGAAACTTCAATGAAATGAAATTAAAAGGAGGAAAACGAGAGACTTAACTTTATGCAGATATAAATTCAAGACAATTCAGTGCGGTTCTTCGATATTAACAATATGTTTTTGTATCTAAATTATTGAAAGAGTCTCAAAGTACTTATCGTACTATATCTGTATAGTTAAGCGTGAGGTATCCGGTCTTTTGGTTTCCAGTTAGTACTTGAACATTTGTAAACATTATGTCCAAAATTGCGTTTTAATATTATAAAATACCAGAGGGTAAAGTTTAAAATGTAATTAGATAGCTTTATGGTATTTTTCACATAATTAATGTTTACAAAAGATAATATAATAATAAGGAAATAAAATATAAGAGACTAAGCATTAAATTAAAAACATCAGTGGATAGCTTTCTACAGTATAAACTACATATAAGTATATTTACTATATACCTAAGTAAAATAGCCATTTAATTTTTATACATAGGAAATAGGAACATTTCAGGTGCATTTCACTCTTAACTTCTCCTATTTTATGATTATTTTTACTTTTGCAAGAAAATATTACTTCTTGTATTTTATAAAGTCTCTCTTATTTTATAGCTTTATAAAAATAAAGCTCAAGTAGCCTGTTTGGCACTGACATTTCGGAGAGTTGATAGCTCAATTGTTCCCCATTCTTTAACAATTGTGTTTTTGAACTCTTTTTAGTGTATGATACTGCTGTGTATATGCATACATCTTGGAAGAAATGATTCCCTAGAGATCCAGAGTATACTATAGTATACTGAAACATTTATTTGAATTTATCATAAAACACTTTCGAGCAAACTCTATAAGTAAAGTGAATAAGTAAACTAAATTTGAGAACAGAAATATTGAACTGAGAAAGGAGTAAACTAAACAAGTCAAATTGAATGTCTTTGACGAAATGGTTAGTAATGATTAACAAAAAACTAAATAAAACTTAGTCCGAAAGTAGTCTAAACATCTTTCTAGGTGTATATATCAGGGTTTGTTTTGGTTTTTCGCCACTTTTCCGATTGCTTTAAATCAACCAAATACATGAATATAAGTTGTAGTTAAGGTTCATTGAGAATATATAGAATAATCAGAGCTAAAGCAAATATAAACCATTTGTTTTAATGACTTTGTGACATTTTGGAGGTAATTCCATTATATGCATGTCCTTCCCACATGAAAACTCTAGTTTAAAGGATCACAAAACCTTAGCAAGTGATTTTTGATTCGGATTTTTACTTATTAATATAGATTGTGTATGGTTATTTAGGCTTTACATGACTACTATCTACTTTCTAGTATACATTAAATAGTTTAGTAAGGCTACGATTAATTTCTTTATAAGTTTTTAATAAATTACAAACATTTTTAGGCATTTTTTGATTGAAACGCCAGAGAAAGCTCAATCCCTTATCAGTAAGTAACTTTAATAGAAACTTCTTGTGCGTTTTTTAAAACGATTGGCTTGGAATTTATTCTTCACTTTGATATCAACCCAAATCATGCAACATTAATGCGAATGACTTTCATTGTTAGACAATGATGTTGTTGCCACTCTCATGTCTCAAAGAGATGTTGGGATGCTGCCGCACTGTCAGCAATCAATGCAACAGTCACCCACTTTGCCTCCATAGACGACACGCCTCACTCATTAACCCAAACATGACCAGGCAAAGTGAGTTGGATGGTTGGTTGGTTGGCTGATCTAACGGTAGATGGCCGTGGTCAACACTTGCAACATGATGGGGCACGTGCTGCAAATGCCACGTGTGTCGTGGCGTATCGCACATCAATTCCCTTGCCGCCTTGGCGCCAAACGAGTGAAAATTTGTAGAAATTAACCTTTTTTTTTTGGTTTTGTGAATTGTAATTAAATGAAATTGCATAAAAATCAATAAAATTCTGCCGCAGAAAAGTGACGATGCCGCCGTCGGTGGCTTTGAATCTTGATGATGTGCAGATAATATGAGTTATCATATATCCCTACCACAAATGCTTTTAGTAATGACGTTATAAACACACACACACAAGAACACACACTCACACAGAGAGAGAGAGAGAGAGAGACCTAAAGACATGTCAATTGTGGGGACAAACTGTCCAACTGTCAAGACGCTTACTCCCATTTATTATTCTAGCCACTATGAAATCAATTAGATGTCCAAAAAACCAAAAGGTTGGATACCAAAACTCATATATCATTAACAATTTTCATGTCATACCACATTTACATGCATGATGTCCCATCGCTCTCCCCTCCCCCCCCCACACACACATTGCCTTCTACAGCCGCTGTCAATTTCATATCAAATTCATTGAAAAGTAGCCAAAGACATGAAATATTCATCAACATTTTCCACATGCAAGCCCAGAGAAATCATAATAACTTGTAAAAAACTATATACATATATATTTTCTTATATGAAAAGTTTAGCCTCAGTCAGAGGGCCAACTCCCCTTATACTCCTCCCCCATCTTCTACTTCTCCTTCCATCAAAAATACAAAATACACACACAAAGTGTCTGATAGCCGTAATTACCTCGGAAAATTGATTTTTATATTACAAGTAAGTAGTAGTAAGCAGATAAACCTACCCAGAAATTTTATTGACTTAACTTGCCAGGCGTGTGAGGCCGTTGAGGTCAGAGAAACAGCAACAACAACAACAACAACGCCTAAAAACAAAGGCAAAGAGACGGTTGGCATTTTTGGCCGCTTCAGCATGGTCAGCAAACTCAAAAGGGTTTTCATTTAAGAAACTAAACCATGCCTGTCCTTACCCTGAGCTCTTAATGCCTCTCTAAATGAAAATTTTTGGGCTAAATCTTTTTGTCTGCCTTTGCCATTGCTATTGCTTATAGCAAATGTATGTATGTATATATCTCTTTAACATGGTTCGTAATGGCATTTCTCTTGGCAATTGATTAAAAGGCTTAACATTTTAGACAATTGGCTATTACGGTTGAAACTTTCATTTTGTTTTTCTATTGTTTTTTGTTTTTCTTTCCCTCTCTAGTTTCTATTTTAGTTGTGGTCACTGGTTTTAGCTTTGTTTTTGGCATTTGTTGTAAATTAGAGTTTTCCTGACAGAAGAAATACTGTTAAATATTGGATTCCTAATGTGCGAGTTTATGGTTAACATGTGTGCAAGCAAAAATTTTAGGATTTGCGCTTTATTTTTGTTATATATGACAAAATTCTATAGTTAGCAGAAAATAGAAAATGTCATTGGATTGAATAGAAAATTCAACTTTAAATGTTAAATACTTCTTTATTCAAATATTTACTTGGTTTAAATTAAAAAGAGGCAAAAGAAGAAGAAAATTATAAATATTAGAGAAGATATGAAAATTTATAGTTATAAGTTATCGAAATATATTCGCTTACTTAATTTAAACAGTCCTTTTCATTTGACTCTGTCAATCACAAGATATCGTATTTAATTGGATTACAAATTTTAAATATTGTCTTTCATTTGACTTTTGCACTTACAAAGTCTAAAATGACTTTGGGTAAAATGGTGAAATTTTTTTTTTTTTTTTTTCTTATTTACAAGAAATTTTCTAGATTTTAATAATCTTTCAATTTCAGCAATAAGTCTTTCTTATAATTTTTTAACTCATATATTTGTGAGTCATTTTTTAGAAGCCATTTTTCTTGACATTTTCTACTTGTTTGTAGCCTTCTAAGAGCGTCCATTATTGTTTCAAAGTTTTCCAATAAACTTTATACTTTACAGTATTTTTAAACGTTTCTTTGAGATCTAACATAATATTTATAATTCTATATGAGTAACTAACACTGAAATGTATTATCATAATGTATGTAAATGTGACCTTGGCCCAGGCATTAAAATCAGAAGATTGTTTTAAAAAGGTTTGATATAATTTAAATCCTTCTATTGCATCCAAAAAATCAAGAACTAGGATGTCTATGTTAAAGCTTGAACAAAAGATATACATATTGGGAAAGATTGTGAAAAACACATGTTTGAGCTGCCAGAACAGAAGATAAGAAGAGAACCTAAAAATTTCACAATTCATCAAACAACTTATATATACAAATATATGTACACATAGAATGTAAAAATTAAAATTGAGCATTTGATTTGCATCTTTCACATACTAAAACTGATACCTAATTTGTCTTTAAAGCTCTTTTGTATATGTAGAATGATATTCATATTCTCATATTCATATTCATAGCTATAAATCTCATATCAGTCAGAACAGATGGAACGGAAATCGCCAAAATTCTGAAGATAAACAAAAACAGTCAGTTACACAGAAGCCATGACTCAAGACTATCAAGTGGATATATATATACATATATTACAAAATATCGTGACTAAATGTATTTTTCAAATTATTACAATGTTTCTTAAGATTAGATAAACTGACAAAATGAAACGACAAAAAAAATTCGTGTTTTTTGCTGATATTGAATTTTATGTGATTACCCCGCTACTTTTAACACTACTTATACATAAAAGATTCAATTTATTTATATAAGATATTCTTTTTTTTTGTCTTTGTCTTTGGTAATTTCGTAAACAGTCACTCAGCTCAGACTGCATGTCTCGAATTTAGCATTGGGTTGATTCATTTCACTTTTCACCTTTCGTTGACCATGCAAATTGCTTATCATGAGGAAAATTGTAAGCAAGAGCAAGTGAAAATGCATTTTTCGTCTGCTTGGCATTTAACGCCTCTGTGGGCGTTGCAAATGAGCCAAAATAAATTCAAAAAGCAGCTGACCAAAACAGCCCAAAAAGACATTGTCAATGAGAAGCAGACAAGTTCAAGTTTGAGTTTTTTTCTTTCGTTTTGATGGCCCTGCCCAGATCTTGATCTCAATCTCGATGCCAGTTCGAACTTCATACAATTCCAAGTCGAAGACATTGCAAAATTAATGACTTGATAAAGTAGTTTTCTGTCTGACTGCGGCTGCCGCTGCTGAATTCTTCATTTTTATACCCTTGCCAGAAAAAAAAAACATACTGCTCATTAACTTGGGACTAGAGTTTGGTTAAAAGAAGGCTTATCAATCGAAATCTAATTAAAATAACTCTCTTACCTTATTCGTTTTATAGGTATTTTCCTTAGGGGATGTACAAATATTATACAAATACAATAATGATTTTATTAAATAGCTCAAATCAATCAAAATAAGTGGAAATACAGGCCCAGATTAAATTATAGTGTTTTATATCACCTAATTCGTTTTCATAATATAAAAACTATTAACTTTCAAAAGTTCAAGCTTCTGACATAAGTTAGTACTTATTTTAAGTATGTTTATCTTTGATATAAATTAATAATTTACTTTTCAAAGTTAAGCTACAAAGTTCATCCAATATTCCAGATAATTTTTCAATTGATTGAATTGAGAGTGTTCAAACTCTAAAGTTAAGGTAATTTTTGCTTTATCCTTCAGTAAATTGTACTAATTCAGCTAGTATCAAAGTATTTGTCACACTTTCCTTTATTTTATAGGATACATAATAAATTTAATTTAATATTTAGTAAGTTAATAAGTAAAGTTTTGATATTTCAATCAACTCTTAGTCAAATGGGCTCCAATATTGTATTATATTCGCTTTCAAAAAAGAAAGGCAAGGTATATAATAAATTTATATTGATTAAATATATATTTTTAGTAAATGCGCCATTAAATTAATCAGTTATTATTATAGGCTTTAGCGATTCTCGTCACACACAAATAGTAATAGCAATTAATTAATTATTCACTTTGAAAGCTTTTGACATTCCCAAAGAAAAATGTGCGAAACTTTAATTAGATAGAAAATTTGGTATAAAAAGAAAAATTTGATCTAACAATAAGCTTAAGATTAACTTATTAGATATTAAGAAACACATCTAGGGTATAGGAACTTCGGCATTTATCATTTATTTTTCCGGCATATTATTCTATTAAGACATTATTAACACAAATATTTATGCGAGTTTTGTGGAACAAAAATTTGTATCTATTGCCTTGCATAGACATAAATCATTCGATTTTAGCTGCTTTTGTTATAATTTAATGTTGATTTTTGTTGCTGTTGCTTTTGCCGCTGCTGATGATGATGAGTTTTTTACGATTTTGGCATATTTTATAATGGGATTTGTTTTGAAATTTGTGTCGAACCCGCAGATTTTTTTTTTTAATTATTTACCTTCCAAAACATTCTATTTTATACCATTTCATTGGATTTCCTACTACTATGTTGTGTGGATCTGCTAATGAAGTGCGTGTTTCAGATGATTTTTATTATGCATATTTATGCCACTTTGGTTGGTCACAAAAACTTATTTGGCTATCCAAGTAATTTGAGCTGATTTGAAATAGTTTTATATGCATATATTTATGTATATCTGTAGATCTTTTGTTTTTCCACCTCGGTCATAACAAGTTTTATTTCCGTTTGCTTGTTTTACAAATTTATCCGTTGTTTTAATATTTGCTTTCTTCTTCTGTTTGCATGGTATCACATATCGTATCTATATACATATATATCAATACATATATTTATATATACCTATGCACATATGTATATCTGGTGTCTATCTCGTTTCAATGGCCACGTTTCATCAAAATGTCAACGTATATCATAGAAATTAATAAATTTCAACTTTGCCAATGTGCATAAAAGGTTGAAATAAAAATTGATATCAATTTATAATAGCAAAACATTTTGCATAACGTACGGGAGAATATTTATGGGACTTTATAAGCAGGCCAAACCAGCATAAACTATGCAATCGATGAAATCGTATGCGTCTTAGGTGACATTTATATATTAACTATAAGTTAACTAATATCAGTTAGTTAAGTAAAAGATTTTTAAATCAGTTGTGCTTGGATTAGGATTTTAGAAATGATCTTTGCAGTATTGATATTTGTACATATGTATCTATGATATGCCTAATATCAATTTATTAGAACTTGACACATATATATTAAAAAAAATACATTTTTGCTAATGAATTTACAACCCTAATATAAGGATCATTTTGAGCTTTTCCTAAGAAGTTAGATTAGAACTTAAACGATCTATCAAATCTTTATGTAACCAAGTCGGATAAAATTTATGAGTTAAAATATCTGGGATATGCCGTTCAAAATTTGATTTGAAATTTGTAAGAAAATTTTTTCATGAGGAATTCAGTATAATTTTTTTGCTTGTTCAATGAATTTTAGGGAAGGGCAAAGTTTTTTAAATAAAAAATACCTTGAGTATCATAAATAATCGATTTTTTTCAAAATTCTGCAAACATAATATTCGAATTTCGTTTCTTTAGCTTATAATTATGTTATATTACCTTTTTCTTACTATAAAAGTGCAGTTCTTCCATATATTTTTCATATTTTGGATGACATTTGACATAGACCTATTAGTTAAACACTCAAACAGACACTAATGTGATATATTATTTATAATAAGACTTCATTAAATGTAAATTTCAAAACTATTTTCTTTTATTCTAAGAATCACTAAAATTGTTCCTATTTAAACACAAAAGTTAATCTCAAAAATCATAGTAAGATTACAGAAACAAGTAAGTCCTTAAAATGTTCACATTTTAATTTTCTGATTATCCAAAAATAATCCACATTGAACAATAAACGAGCTAATAAGGAAAATGCCAGCTAAGCTATAAGCTATATTTCCACTCATGATGAAGGAAATGATGGGAAATTTTTTGCGCTGTCTGCGCCCCCATTGAAATTATTGACACCAAAATGACTTTTTGCAAGTATGTTGCACTTGTCTCATTATTGCCACATGTGTACGTGCCACACGGCCTCGAATCGGCTTTGATGTACCACGGAGTTTGGCAATTGTCACTTTTTATAGCCCTCCACAAATAAGTAAGTATATAGATGTACATACATATATACATCTGTATGTATTCCTGTGTGTGGGAAAATGATTATTGTCTGACGTTTTGTGGGTGTCAATATGGCTAATTTTGTTATGCGATATGTTTGGGAAGAGAGAAATGAGTGAAATTTTTCTCAAGTGCAGGAACAAAACCTATTTTATTCAATTTCATTCCACTTTTCGTATGGGGTATTCGTTACAATGTTTCATTCGTGTTGCCATGCAGTCTGCCTTGTTCTTGTTCTTGTTTCTTCCCGGTCTCGACTTTGAAGTTCACATTGTTTATTTACTACTAAAAATAATGAAAGCGAGTAGTAAAAAGTATAAATTTACTATGTAAACAACAATGAAGAAAACCGATGCGTCGTCCCACTAAATTATGAATGAAGGCAAACGAAGACTTAGCGGCACCAAACATGTCCCCCTCTCTCCCTCTCTCCCTCTCTCTTTCTCTGCCCTTATAGAACATATGTTCGTATTACATATCGTATATATATATTATATGTACATATATATGGCATAGGAAATAATTAAGGCAATGTTTATGTTGTTTCAACCAGTTGGGTCGATGCTTTCATGTGGTCGTCGTCACATTCTGGTGTTGCCTTTGATGAGGACGACTTGAAGTCCAAACTGTCGCCTCTGATGTGGCATGAAAATTGCACACAAAAGGTAATTATGGTCAAGTTATGAGTCGGCAGGGTAATAAAATCTCAAATTGGGGGTGGTCTCGAAATATATACAGACTTTGCCAGACATTGCTATATACATATTTACACATCTTTTTAGACCACCTAGTCCAAAGAGGGCTCTGTGTGTGTTTGGTATGTTTGTATTTCCGCTACTGCAATTTCGCCATTAGACGCATAATCAAGTTATTAGCAATTTGTTACGCGTCAACATATATACATATTTCTGAATAGCGATTCCGTTTCCAATTCCATTTGCATTGCGTGCCTATGCAGAACGAGAAAGTCTAAAAAGCTATGTACAAATAATTTGCCATGCGTAATTTGTGCAAATAATATGCGTAATTGACATTACCAATGAGCAGTTTCACCCCACAGAAGGCTGGAAAGGGGAGTAGCCAGAGGGTCAGAGCCGTCGGCAGCGGTGGCAACTTCAAAACAAATACCATAAAAATGTGATTTGAGATTTATTGATCTCACAATATAGAACAAAGAGTAATTTCACACATCTTGTCTTTAAGTCTTATATCGATCCTAGACTACTTGATAGATAAATCTAGCTATGGGTAATGCAAGTTAGACTTGAAAGTGACTTAGTAATGACCAATTACCAAACATTTTACTAATGAAGTAAGAAAGTGTTTGTGGTCTCAGCTTAATTTCTTTGAAAATTGCTCAAACTTAACTTGGTCGGAAGTACTTAAGCCAAATGACTCAATTGCAAATAAGCCCAACAACTAATTAGGATTGAAGTTTTAGTTGAATTGGGTTGGCAATGAGCAATGATGACCAACTCTAGCCAACTCATATAATTACAGCAGATCCTGGAACATTGGATGACCTTCGGTCATGTCAAGGTTCCGGTGCCGAGGGCCTTAAAAAGGCTCATTAACTGCGTGTGGCACTTCATTATGCACATTTAGGGTCGAACAATGCGGCATTGATAATGTCAAAATGGGTTTATGGGCCATGTTTATAACCCTAAGGACGCACATACCGATAGGATGTCCTTCAATAAGGCTAAAAGTAATTAGATCTACACGCCCAGTTTACCTTGATTTTTATTATTTTTAGAAAGAGAGACATTTGACACGCGCATTTACGAAATTAATAATGGAATCTTTCAACGCGTACGCGTGTACCAAGAGTTTTCCCAGAATTTTCTTTTGCGACCCAAAACATTGACTTTGCATTCAAAAAAAAAAAAAAAAGGAGCGCAGGACAATGCCCTATGGGTCCAGGAGAATTGCCAGTGACATCCGTGGGTGCCGTTTACGCTTGTAAAATTTTATTGATTTCGTTATTGATGCTTAGGTTGGTTGTTTGTTTTTCAATCTTTGACTATATAGTCGAGGCTGTGTTTAAGTAGTCATCGTGCTGCTTTAGTTGAGGGACACGCGACAGGAGCTGGGTGACAAGTTTGCAAAGAGCTGACAGATAAAGGACTCAAGGACATATCCATACTAAAGCCAAAATGTCAATGTCATCAACTACAACTAACTGTGGGAGATGTCAGGGTCATCTCCTGAGGGGGAGCTGACATCACTACACATGTCCCGATAGAGATCACGCTTAGATATTTCAAGGACTACCTGCACTCTGATTTTCTCAATTTCACATAACGCCTTCTAGCGCTCACTCTCTGTCCTACACAGATCATTAATACAGTTCGGCCCACAACAAGTTACAGAAAAAAAAGGTAAATTGTGTGATTAATGATAGAGAGAGAGAGAGGGGCCACAATAACAATGCCTGGGCACACCTATTAACACCAATGGCAAGTCTCAAAGAAGTCGTTTCACCTACAATACATGGATTTGACTTTTCCACGAACAGTTGCACCAACAACATTATTAATTACATGCATTAATTTCTGTGCAAAGATGAGAGAGGAGAGGAGTAGTGATCCTGACA
Organism: Drosophila willistoni; assembly: GCF_018902025.1. Classification (NCBI taxonomy): domain Eukaryota; kingdom Metazoa; phylum Arthropoda; class Insecta; order Diptera; family Drosophilidae; genus Drosophila; species Drosophila willistoni. The sequence continues at coordinate 10,857,743 of NW_025814050.1, forward strand.
AGTGATGCAACGACCTAGGCCTAGGCGCCACTGTTGATGGATTCATGTGGCTGAGAGTTGAACAAGTAGACGGCTGGGAGGGTAGGAGGGGGAGTTGGAAAAAAGAAAATGTTGATGAACAGCCGTCTAAATTATGGAAACGCTTGTCACCCGCTGCGTGTTGAGACGCAGGCGAAAGCAAAACGACCCCACACAAGCCGTTCATGTGAACCAGTGGAAAACCAGTCTATGCAGCCGCCGCCATGTCGTTAATTTAATTTGTACGATTTTTTTAGCCAAATATTTTCCACAACTGCCAATAAAGCCCACGCAACTAACAGACAACTCGTCTTGGTTGGCCAGAAGGCGACAAAAGCAAGTAGAAACACAGTTTTAGCCAACTTATATCTATTCGTTATTTTTTTGCCATCTCTTTTTGATTCTTGACGCAAAACAGACGATAAACAAGTTTTTCCAGTTTTTCGCGCAATTTTTCATAATCATTTGCAGTGTTTTTTTTCTTCTTTTTTTTTTTTTGGTGTGGTTAGTGTCTTCCGCTGATGAAGTGCATTCACTGCAGTTTAGTTGTTGGTAGTAACGCGCGCTGCACGCTCCATCCGTCATACGATCTACTTTTTGTACAGACTAACATACATATACATATATGTATATATATCTACATTTAATTCATAAAATGTAATAATTGTTGATAATGCAAATATATACCCACATATAACATATGATATGATATGCATTTTTGTTTCGTTTAGAAGGTCTGTGTGAAAAAACCTGATTGAATTCCAGGAATTGCCCTGAAACGAAAGCAAAACGGAAGCGGCGGCAATTTTGTTTGCATTTTTTTTTGTTCTGTGAATTTTGATACCACTTGTTTTTTGTTTTTTTGAACATTTGAAATTGTTGTTTTAGCCTCAAGTGACCCAGTTTGTCTCCGCCTCAAAAGTTCTTGAGATCAAATGATTCGACAGATCGCTGGGTAACCTTTGACGCGTGCCTCTGTGAGACAGCATGACTCTGTGAAAAGTTATAGATAAAAGATTCCATTTTCTTGTTGCATTGCTTTCGTGTGTTGTGGTGCGTCATTGTTGCAACATCAGCGCAAACAAGAACACACTAACTCAAAGAGTCGAGGAGAGTCGAGTGCTAATAAAACCCACAGACGACGGAATGACTGACAATCTCAACAATAATCGTGAGTTATTGGAGAGGCTAATCTGGGGGCTGGTGTTAGCCAGGAATTGTCTAAAGACATAAGTGTGTGGGGTGCATAACAAACAAGCTATTTAACACCACAGAAAATTGCTGAGCAAGGCCCGCCATGACAAAGCAAATCTAGAGCTTGGGGTCCAAAGTGTCGAAGATCAAAATCAGCAGCGGCTTCGAAATCGCGGAATTGATCGCATCGATTAATTTGTCTTGCTGGAGAATGGTAGAGAAAAAAAAATGGAAGAGACAATCAGGGATTGAGAGAAAGAGAGAGACAGAGAGTGAGGAGACTATCTGGCTGCATGAGTCTGCAACAAGTTTTGGTCTTCGACTTGGGACCCCCAAATGGAATGCACTTAATCACGATTAGTTGTAATCGATAAGCCATATGGCTAGTAATGCACACACTCTCTCCCTTGTTCTCTCTCTCTCTCTCTCTCTCTCTCTCTCTCTCTCTCTCTCTCTCTCTGTCTCTCTCTCAAAACTTAGAAGTCCGATCATATATATTCGGGTGGTCTATTTGACTCATTTGCATATGAAAAACCCCTTCAACCCAAATGGCTAACCAATGGTTTCAACATTGTATTGTTAGGTTCAGGGTCTTCATGATAAATGGCACAATTTATTAAAATCAACAAGCCTAGAGAGAGACAGAAAGAGAGAGAGAGAGAGAGAGAGACACCGAAAACTCTCAATAAGGTTAATAATTTGAACATTTATCAACATTTGTTAGCGACGATTATGAATGACGTGTGAGGGCCAAAATCAGGTAGAGCACAGCAGCCGGCATAAGAAGTTTGTACGCAGTGGAAAAGTGTTTTCAAAATTCCATTCATTCATAAAATGTTAAAATGTTGTTTCTTTTATATGGCGGAGGGGGGGGAAACAGCGGGTTGTCATATGCCAAAAACTTTGTATCCAATTATATTCGACAACAGAGAAAAAGGTTTTTACAACTTGTCTTAACTTGTTTTTCGTTTCCTTTTACTGGGGGGAATGGGCATCATTTTATTTTAATTAATTATGCAACTGCAACCGAAATGTTAAAAATTTAATTTCATGAATCCATCAACAAGTCTTGCATTGCTCTGGAAATCAGTTGACATTTTTCATCATTACCTTTTCCCACACGGAGGAGCAACTAACACGCCAATATAAAACCCATTCCAAGTGAAGAACCTTATAATGAAACTATTTTTATAACGTACTAATAACTGCAAAACTTTCACTCCTCGTTTTTATTTTAGGTTTTTTTTGTTGTTGTTGTTTTTGGCATTTGCCACCCAGTTTCTTTTTACTGTGGTTGGTTCGTTCATTTGAGTTATTAATTAAATTACACGCCAGGCATTTTACAACATTTACAGCAAATTACAAATGCCAGGGCACTAGCATATAGAAAAAGTGAAAGAGAGAAAGAGAAAGATAGACTGAGAGAGAGAGATAGAGATAAAGAGGGAGAGTAGTAGTAGTAAAAACATTATATCACCATACCAAAATTAAGTCAAAGAAATGCAAATATACGACTGAAAGATTACCCTGTAAAGAACAAAGAGACAAGAAGAAAATATTAGACACTTTATACATCATATGTACATTTTTTTTTTTTGGATAATCATATTATTATTTATTCACTTTTTAAAAACAGATTGAAACTACAAAAACATCACAAAAGTTACTCAGACCTGTGCTCATTTCCGAATTCATTACAAACAAGAAACAGTTTCAATTTAAAATCGTTTTGGAATTCAAAATTAATTCAAAATTAAATTAAATTATTAAAAAAAAAAATCACTTAAATTATTACGACTTTTAAAGCCAACAATTGTATACGCAAAACTGAAACAAAATAAAGAAAAATCACTTTAGTTTTCGATAAATGAATTTAGAATCAAAAATCGGAAAACACCTGATCATTAACATTTTAAAGTTTGAAAAAAGCTTCTTTTAGTTGCATTGTTTAAAATTATTAAGTAGAACTTCTAAATTTAAAGTTCACATAAAGTTGCTTTTGGATTTGTTCCTCTTAAATATTTATTTAATAAAAGATTCATTTACGATTTAATGGATCGACATATAATATAAGTTTTCATGTTTTACCCTATATGTGAGAAGAATTTCACATCAGACTGTAATCAGCTTATTTTCATAACATACTTTAAGGGGCTACAAATTAATATTTTTTAAAGTTAATGAACTATATTTGATATCAGTTAGTAAATTGCTTAGAGAACTGTGAAGTTTATTTAATTTTAATGCCAAAATCTATAAAAAACTAAGTTAACTTAACTTAATCTTATGAAATATCAATGCATTGTTAATGTTATTAAATAAATGTTTCTTATATTTCATTCGATTTTCTTATTTATTTCAGTACATTGAAATTGCTTCGAAAACCTATGAGATAATACTCTTTTAGTATACTTTTAGTAAATACTATTATGAAATTTCTTGAAAATCTTTTCTTATTTTCGTACAACTAATATTCCCTGAAAAAATGTCCATTGTCAACCATTTATCAAAACGCAGTCTGGTCATGGTCGGACAAGGGGGTATCCAAAAACTTGGTGTTCGTTGGCTGTTGTCCGGTCTCTAGGTATATCCATGAGTGTTAACATTCATAACAACTGCTAAAGCCCATTTTCGCATGTTGGCAGCTTATAAAAATGCAGCACTCGACCATAGCACCATATAGCACCCTCAACCCAACCCAACTCTGAACTGAAATACCTTCTCTCTGCCTACTCCTCCCGCTGATGGGCTGTAGGTGTGCAACTTTAGAGATTTTGTGTGAGCGATAAACACGCGCCCCAGCACAAAAGTGTAAATTAAGCCGAGTAGTCGTGTGTGGGCCGGCCCTGACAGGCGCTTTTTGGAGCTCAGTGTCCACACACCACACACCACACACTGAGGCCAAGAAGACTGAAAAAAGAAAACAAAAATGAAAAGGGAAAAGAAAAAGAATTATGAATTATGCCATGCAAGGACAAACCGGGCACAACTGTGCTCAAGCTTCATTTGCTAAGCCTAGTCAGAGTTACATAGCCATAGAGAGAGAGACATAGGCATAGCTCTGGGGCAATTGTACAGTTAGCGTGTCGCTCATTAGCATGAAATTTTCAGGGAATTTATGACCGACACATGCAAAATGTGGGTTAGCAAAGTGCATAGAGAGGGGAGTCAGAGGGGTAAGAAATATACACACATACTATATAGAAGAGGTATGGATATTCTGGGCAATTTTATGCTCATCAGTGGCGCATTTCTCACACAAAAACTAAAGGAGGAGAGAAAACAAACCCCAAGACGATGATGATGATGACGCCTCGCTCATAAATTAATTAATTTTTGGTGTGGCTTTCAGCGCGTTATCAATGCACGGGGATCGGACCCTGGCTTAGCGTATTTGGCTCAAGGGCAGCTGCGGCCAATAAAAATTGTTGTTAAGACTCATTATCACAACTGACTCACCGGCTGAAATAAGGATAATCGAGCAATAAAACTTTAACAAACGAAAACGAAGGTTGCTTATAAAATTTCATTTTAAAATGTGAAAATTAAACAACTTGATATATTTTCTCAATTGAAGATATAGAATAGAAACTTTAATTTGATCTAACGTTAACTATATTTCTTACTCCAAGGCTGAAAGAATTTGCCTTCTTCTTATTAGTGCTGATCACAATGATGTAGCTGCCCTCGTAAAACAAGTTCAAATTCTTGGCAACACGAGTCTGAACTCAATACCTTGACATTCCTTATGTATGTATGGATATATGTATGCAAAAATAACCCAGCAATGTTGTACAACATCGTGTTAAAAAACTTGTTCGCAATTAAACGATGTCCTGCCGCGGCTGACCGAATGTCTGCAACGACTCAACACAAACATTTCTTTCATACTTATATGTTGGCCGTTTTACACATGTTGTGTGCCATCCTTTTGGACCTTATTCCACTCACTTCCACCTGGCGTCCAGCGACCAACTCGCTTGCCCAAGACAAAGGTTGCACGTAAATGACCCAAGTTATCATAAATATGTCAAAAGCTGAAAATTAAATGCCCAGCATGATGATGGGGATTCCTTTGTATGGATTTTTGAATCATTACTCCACCCGCACTCAACTGGTTGTTGTTTTCTCTTTTTTTTAGCATTCCTTCTTCTTAAACTTTTTTATTGACATTTTTGCACTTGTTTAAGATTTTGATTTAAATGCAGTTTCTGTTCTGGCAAGGACCACACGTGGCGCCATATTTTATGGAACTCAAGAGACTACTACTGAAAGAATTGGTATTCAAAATTGAAGAAATGTTTACTTTGAGAAGACTGAAAGTTGAAGAAGCTTTTCGATTCTGAAATTGTTCGTTTTTTACTAGTTACAAATTTTAAAACTTTTTAATGGTTTGACTCGAATACCTTGCATGTTTATAGGGAAAAATCACCTCTTACGATAATATTAAATTGCTGTCAACAGGAAAATATGTTGGTAAATTTTCCAACTATTACATATACATGGGTCATGGGTGGGTAGGTAGGTACCTGCTAGTTACAACAACTAGCAATTGATTTTCTGTCAGCAAACTACTGAAGACTGAGGGAAAACTTTGTTGCTGCAGAAAAACACTTTTCCAAGTGTTGATATGTGTTATATGGTAGTTTCTTATCAACAATGCAGTCTATTAGGCCTCAGTTGGACTTTGTTGGGTGTTGCAAAAAGAGAGAGAGAGAGAGAGAGACTCGACTGACATGCAAAGGTGATAGAGGCGGGGTGGGAGAAGGCAAACAAATAAACAGGCAACATCAAAGGGCGAAACAATTTCAGTTTTCTTATTGTATATTGTTGTTGTTGTAATTGCCAACATGCGCCAACATGTCATAAAAATAAGGAAAATATCCCCCTCTCCCCCTGGTATAGAGTCAGTCCTTTTGTCTGGTTTTTACGGGCGCCAAACTATTAACAGAATAGTAGAAAAATTTGTTAATGCTTGCCTAGTCTTGTGTTTAAACACACATGCGTTTTGGCCAGGGCAGGTGGGTCTTTTGGTCTCGATTCTGGTCTGGATCCACAAGGGGTTAAAGTGTGTTTATTTGTTTATGGCCAGGGCTCCCCCCCGTGGTGGGCAACATGTGCACTGCCGAAAGGGTTAGGGTTTGTTCTTCTTTTCTTGATGCCCCAGTGCGTTTGACTAATGTCTCATTTGCATGCCAAAAGCAGTTAACAACTCTTGCTGGAGCAGCAGCAGCAGCAGCAGCAACAGAACAAAAAATTATGGCTTGTCTTGCTTTTAAAAACAACTTAGTGGATAATACACCCCTAGTGTTAAGCCAGAGCCAGACCAAACACAGACCAAAAGGCAGAAGCAACCAGCAACAGTACCAAACGACACATTCATTTCCTTCATTGGCGCGCCTCAAGTGTTGTCACCTGTCATAATAAGTACGGAAGCAGCAAACTGCACAAAACAATGAGTAAAATGCAAGAGAAGAAGAAGCGCACAACAATGTTTATATTTACCACTGGAGAAAGATAAACGAATGGCAAGATACCCTAAAATATTTTAGACAGCTTATAAGGATTTTTGTAGCCTACTTTAGGAAACTACACAAACCTAACCAAGAAATAAACTTTTTGCACTCAAGTGCAAAATACAAAAGTAAGAATTTATATAAATACATAATAGGCTATGAGAAATATATGTTTGATTTCAATATTTTAAGAACATATCCTACCATATTTTCAGAAAAAAAGTCAAAATCATTGAAGTATGTATATATACATTTACTTGTATTAAGTTAAATTGTTTTAGTACTTAGATCACTAGGTTTTTAGCTTTGCGTCTTTCTTAAATTCTTAATATTATATTCAGACACTCTACTAATCTTTGAAGAAGTTAAACATCTCGGAAATCTAGGACCAAACCATACCAAAAATTTTCAATTTAGTCCCAGCATTCGTTTTAGAGCCAATCCAAACTTTTGATTTTTGTATGTAATTCTTGAGTTTTTTATTTTGGCTTGACGTCGTTTTACAACACTAATTTATACAAAAGTACTTTTTTTCTTGAACTAAAAATGTATATAAATATGGTAACTGAATTTTGTATAGACTGTCTGGTATCGTTTGTTTAAAAATTGTTCACCAATCTTTCTATGTTAAATAAATAAAAAATGGTTCTCTATACGTTTCTATTTATTTACACTAAACTTATAAGGGAATTATAAATGTATTGGGAAATTGTAAATTAATCATTTAAGATACAAAATTTCAATTAAAAAATGTTCATGTAACAATCTAGACATATCTTGTAAATACTAAATCCAATGTATTATTATTTTTTCCCATTAAAAAATTTATTAAATACTTTGATGACTTTTTACAGCACTGAATCATATTAGTAAGCTTTTTTTTTAGTTTCAATTTGATATATATCATTTGACAATTTGCAACACTAAATCATATTCATTTGTGTAAAGTATTTAACTTATTTTTAATTTTTAATATTTATAAACAGAATACCAAAAATTAGTTTTATTTTTATATATGATTTTATATTTTATAACTTACTCTAATAACAAAGATTTCTAAAAAACACAAATTTTATTCTTATTCTGAAAAGTAAACAATTTAAATACATCTTCATTAAAATATTCAAAAATGTTTTCCCACCTGCTGAATGAATAGAATGTGAAACCTTCTAAATTCATCTGGGATCGAAAACAATTTGTAATCATTCAATTAGAAACTTTAAACTTCAATTTCAAGCGCATATTCGCTATAATGTTTTGAATGGTTTAATAAAATATTTTACCTATATTATGCATATTTACAAATTTTAGTATTAGATTCGAGCTCCCCATTGTAGTTGACATACCTTTTTGGGATCCCAAGAGAATAGAGTAAATGTTATTACATTTGCTTTCAATTTATAATGCGGCTGCAGTTCCTCTGCCTCTGCCTCAGTCACTGCCTCTGCTTTTAGCCGCTGCTTTTCAATTCATTTTCATAATTGCAGCAAATGTAAATTGCAATATTTCTTGGCTCAACAAAAAAGAAACATTTCTTTGTGCCACATATGTTTGTTTGTATGTATGTATGTACATATGTAGACACGTATGCGTGTTGCACTTGAATTTGTTGGACTGTCGCACTCGAGAGTTGAACCTGAAGCGAACCTGTTTCAAGTGCTCGACTATGGCGAATATGGAGTGAAGTGCAGTGTATGAATGAATGAATGGATGGATGGATGGCTGGCTGGTTGGTTGGATGGATTGTTTCTGGGCCTGCGCTGAAACGGAACCGCAAATTATTTTAATTTGCGTTAAATAATGCAACGAGGTGAGAAAAAATTAAGAGCTTTTTCAAGCAATGAGTTGTAGAAGAAACAAAAGCATATAAGCAAAAAATGCATTCGACATATACAAGTCATTCGACGAGCGACTAGTCCGAGTCTCATAGGAACCTTTAGTAGTCATTGGACATTCGGCAGCCCACGGGTTCCTTTTCTCTCGCTCCCCTTCCTATCCTGGCACAAAGTAAAATGTGCCGACCTGTAATTTGCCTGTAATACGGCGTCGCAATAAACTCAATTTGCTCTGACCGATAAAATAAAACTCGAGTGTCGGGAGAGAAAGAACAAAAACAAAAAAAGACAAGAACTTTATACTGACAATACAGTGAGCAGTCAACAGACAGCGGTTTCCTCCTCCGAATGGTTGTAATGTTTATGTGAATTGGCCTGTAGGGTGCTAAAAGCGCCCGAGTCCAAGACCAGAGTCCAGGTCATAGACATATGCCTACTGAACAAATTTTTAAACTTACATTGTGTCGGAGCACTTTACAATTTTCTTGGTTGGTTTGTTAGTGACGAGGCGTTAAGTAAGAGGCCAATAACTTGCTGTCATTTGGTCTATTCGCCAAAACAATTTATGCATATATATTTTTTTTGTTTTTTTTTGGTTTTTTGGCCGCGATCATAACTCTTAATTAGCAGCAGCATGGAAACCTTGTCAACTTGTTGATTGACAAGTCTTTTAGGGTTTCGGCAATCATTAAAACAAAACAAAACAAAAAAACATAAAAATTGTGCGTAGGCACAGCAAAAGCAAGTGAAAGGTGTGTTATTTGAAAGAGAAACGGAATTCATTAACTGAAAATAGACAGAATTGAAAGTATTGTAACTCTATATGTCAGGGATTTTTAGTAGATATCCTCTCTGTTTGGATCAGATAAATCTAATGCCGAAAGTGACTCAGTCATACCACCTACACCTACATACATATAAGCATGAACTAACAAAACTCTGATCGATTGCCCTCAAAATAATTTTGAGGCTAATATTTTTTTTTATGCAATGTTATAAATAAAACACTTTTTAGATATTGAAAGGACAACAACAAGTTTTTTTTTGTATATATATCTTTAGCTTATTGTTTGAATCAATTGAATTGAATGCGCATTCAATCGTTCGACCATCAATCATAATTTTCAACGATCAACAGTTTTGTACGTAAACGTTTTCATGTAAAGTCTTAAATATTTTCACACCTTATAAACAATGTGCAGTCACGATCGCGTTGTAGGAGTCCGGGTCTGGGGATAATGTGGCTATTGTGTTTTTTTTGTTTTTCTTCTAGCCCAATACAATTGCCCGTTGCCAAGCGACAGTTGAACATGGTTGCTTTTTGGCCTTTTTTTCCCCCTCTTGATTTTCTTTCTAACGAATTATGACACGCGCATTGGTATGATGGATGAATGTTACGATTTTATTATCATAATAATAATAATAATACACAAATAATAATACATACTAAAAAAAAAACCCACAATGTGGATGAGTCAGTGAATGTTTGTTGGAAAATCTTGTATACCAAAAGGGCTAGGGAAACTAACCTTTGCCTTTGGTTTTTGACATTGAAAAGACTACTGAGTGACAACTTCATTAATATCATTCAACTTATCAGTTAGGCATGCATATAGAGAGAAATTAGCAAACTGACCGATCACGAATCCGGCCAGCACTTGACAGTGGGTGACAAGTGTGCTGGCTTATGAATTTTGACAGCCAAACAAGTTGTACATTTCAAAATGGAATTACACTTTAAACATAAATTTAGAGCAACTTTGCATTAAGGTAGTAGAATAACTTAACAAACAACATTTCAAAGAGGAATAGTATGCAAAATAAAATAAGTTAAAATATTATTAATTGGTTTTATACTAGAGACTGACGAAACAGGTGATAAGAGCAGCAAAAATTCAACCCATACCCATACTATATTGTTAAAATTAGAGAAAAAAAAAATTTTAACCACCGAAATATATATTTTTCAGCTAAAATGTTTAATGTTGTTTTATGACTAATTTTAAATGCGCCTTTTGGGGTTTTTATGTAGCGAAATACTGCCAAAAGTTATTCATGTTTTACTTGATATTTCCATAATATGATGTACTGAGTCTCCATTTGAATTTTGTTAAGTTATAAAGAAAAAGGCTATTCGAAAAAGTTTCTATATTTTTTAGCGAAATATTCAAAACTTACGTAGAACTTTACAACGATTCTTTTTAAGTTCATTCAATTTCTTTAATAGTATTTATTTACGATTCTCTAAAAGTTTTTGAAATTCTTTTACAATTCTCTACAAAAGTGTTGCATAAATGACAAAAATATAAACTCCAATGAAAAATATTTACTAAAAATTTAATCAGATTTCGAATAAATGAGTGAGGAAAAACAAATTGATTGAGTATAAATGTAAGTTATAGAGTTTTATTTTCTAATCAAATTATTTGCTTGTATGTTTCAAGATAATTTAATTAAAATATACAAATTAAATTCAAATTTTTAAATTGATTTCATTTGTGAAGTTTTTTCGAGTGTATAACGATATAATGATTAATAAATTTCAATTTGAATAACTGCATATTTGTACAGTGAATAAATTTAAATGATAGTTTCATGTATGCTAATTAAGAAACTGGAATTGCATTGAGAAGAGATGTCATGATATACTTAGATGTGATTTATCAGCAAAACAACTTGCCAGTTCAATGACACAAAAGATTGTCCCCCCCGCCCCATTGCCCCAGCCTGGCCTCCACCCTCAACCAGTTGCGGACAGATGACACCTACACCCAGGGCGGTAGCTTCGAATTTAAGCAGCTTCCAAAGTTGTCAGCGCAAATAAGACAAATGTTCAAAAAAACGAAAAAGAACCTACAAATAAGAAAAAAAAACAGATACAAAGCCAACTCAAAATCAAAGAAAACGAATGAAATCATATCTCTCGCATCGCTGTGTGGTCCACAATTAAAGATGCAACAGCCGGCGGAGGGTCTCGCAGGAGGATTCGCCTCCGTCTGCCACCAATGTGCGAATGATGCGTGAATTTGGATGCGAAAGCCAAATGTTTCTATGCCATAGCAAGCGTTGACTGATGAGCGTGCGTGAGGCACAGGCCGAGAGCATTAATTGGAGTTACTCAAAAGATGGACGGAGCCACAGATGGGTACAGAGTCTCTGACTCTGTGACTACGATATCCAAGAGGAACAGAGGACTGGCGCATATTTTATCGCTATTGAAGCGTTTGGCGTTAATTAAGACAAAATCAGACGACACTTTTGTCACATTGCCGAGCCGAGCGCAGAATCCTTATCCCCGATGATCCCCTTACCTTTTGCGATTGTGCCGCATCACTACCCACTGGCCGTGATTAATTGTGCCTTGTGCTGGCTGCCAAGTGTTTTGCATTTTATTCCCCCTCCCTCCTCAACAGAAAGAAAATGAAAAATTATTCAAGAAAATCTGGCGAAATAAAATGTCGTCGGCGACATTTTGCAAAAAGTTCTATTTTACCCACTCGCACACACACATATGTCTGCGCTTTATGTTCTTACAGCATTTACTTATAAATATATTGCTGAGTATTTACACATAAATATGTATGTGTGCATATGTATGTGTAGTTTGTAAAATTTAATAACTATACCCTTTGTTTTTGGGGCTGGAGGAGTATATGCGGAATAGCATCCTAGACGTCAACTGCTGAAGAAATTTAGCACACAACTTTTCCTTCATTTGAACAGCTTAGCACTTTGAAAAGAGAGATTCTATTTTAGTATCTTTAGACTGACGTGTTTTCCTTAGGAAAGTATTGGCATATACATACAATACATGTCCCTGGAAAGATATTGGGTAAGTGAAGGTGGATAAACATATTTAGCTAAAGTTGATTTTGTCATTAAAACTCAGATGAAAAAATTGGTATTTAAGATATTAACTCCCTTTGTATAATAATGCACCCCTTTGGGGTTTCATATCAAAAAATTGAATCAACATCTTTAATGCATTTCCTTATCCTTAAGAAGAATTAATTTTGTATATTACATAATTGCTTACCGCAATGAATTTAATATCAAGAATCGGTACTGAAAATCTATAATACCTCAGATAACACATATTCAGATAGCATTCATCAAATTCTGCGACTTACTTACTTTAATTAGCTTTATCTGACCTAACCCTAAAAATAGAATGGGACTTTAGGCTTTAATAACTTAGGACTTACATAAATATCCAACGTATAAGAAGGAATACAATATGACCATTCTAACTCTAATAAGTATCTACAGGACAATAGAGCTCCAAACATAATTTGGATTGAGTTCCTGCAAAATGCACTTCTCCATGTTTGATTGTGCATCTTCGTTGGAGCTTCCAGAGGAAGTAGCATTGTCAATATGCATTGTACTTATATGTATTTACATACTTGTAAAGGTTTAAAGTTTTTCAAATAGATTTTCTAGAATTATACCAAGTTTAAATTAAATTTTCAAATATTTCACTTCTACACCTTCAGTTTGTAGTTCCGATTAACAGATTTTTAGACTATTAGCTATCCACAAAGCAGATTCTTTGGGATTGTTGCCAGACTGTTAAACTAACATAAAATTAGTTAAAGTAAAATTTTAATACTCGGAACCCCGAGTTACCAGAACAGTTAATTTGTATATGTATCAATGTGATATTTTACCAATACAAAAAGGAGAACTAACACTTCCTGGCAGCGCAAAATGTAATCTTTATTGTTAACCAACAATGGCTTTTAAATAATTTATGGGGTACCCAAAATTAAAATTTCTAAAAATCATAGTTAACTTTTTCCCATATTAGACTAATATATTTGCTTAAAGTTTATTATACCCTAGTAACAAATGTCCACAAAAATGAGCCCAACCCCAATCTTGTCTCTAGCTCTGAGTTTTATTGGCCTGTCTAATCAAATCATAAGTAATGAAAAGTCGTATGGTTATGTTTAAAACGATAAAAGACATTTCAAAGTTATTACATTACAAAAACGAATAAAAACAGCCCCAAACATTATGAGACTCAACGTTTTGGCCACTGGGATTTCTTCAAGTAACGGGTATATTTGCATCGGTCCAATTCATATCGACATTGCCTCATGCAAGATAGATCAAAGAAAATTCCTTACTTGATGTAGTTGTCTACTTGTTGTTGTCGTTGTCACATCAACACATTGCTATCGACACCAAGCAACAAACAAAAAAGAAACGAAAAGAGAGAAAACTACAAAGACAAACAGTATTAGCGAACTAAAAATCAACTAATTAGTTTGCTTTTAATTATAGGCAAAACTTGCACCCAAAGAGAAACAGTTGAAACCGCAAAAGCTTGACCAGGTAGTATAGAGGGTCAAGAAAACTTGGCAACCGCAAATGATTGACAGCCATGTCGGAAATGGGTCTTAGTACTCAGACAGTGCTTCAGTAGTATGTATGTAGTATGTATGTACATTTGTGACATGTCAGTGCAATAACAATAACTGCTCAAGACAGCCCAAAAGTAACACATTCGCCAAAGGACAGGACATCCAGGCATCATGAGGAGGACATTGGTAATGGAAATGGACATGTATACAGGAGGGGCCAGAAATAACTTGGCTTGTTAGCACACGACACAAACAAGCCTGTGGTCAACGAATGGCCGAGCAGCTGGCCAAAAGATGACTTGCTGTTTACCTTCACCCCACTACCTCTCTTTCTTCCACATTTGGTCGTCCTGATGCATTTGCTGGTCGTCAGCATCCTTTGGTAATTGTCGTGTCAATTTTGGGTAGTTCGACTTGGACTTGCTCTTGGCGTCTATGTCAAAATTTTAAACATTGATTATCTGGAGACATATTCAGCAATTAGCAAATCAACTGGGCTGTGGCTTTTGTCTAGGGAGGAAGGATCTCTCCATGTCCATATCCATAAATGACAATTACCAAATGTGTCAAAAGCATTTGCCCTGTCTGTTTCTAGCAATTTTGTTAACTTTTAATATGACAGCAGATGGACACGGCAAATGTTTTATAACAGTTTAAGAAACTTGTCTCATTCCAATTTGCATTTTCTGAAGTCACTTTTCTGTCCGAAACGGTTAACTGGCAAATGACAGTGAGAGAGCTACTGGATAATAAACAGACAGACCCCTCTGCCTTCCTATTCCTATGCCATTCATCCCAAAGGACATGTTTAACGGTTCAATTTTACACATCATTTAATTGAAAACAAGTTAGCTGCGCGAATTTTGACTTTTCTCTTTGGGTTTTCATTTAAATTTATGCAAAACATGGCACACAAATGGTTTCAAAAGGAAGTGATTTATAGCACCCGCCCTGTCATGAACCTTTCCACTTGACAAGATTCCAGTTCACTGATCTCAAACTAAGGAAAATAACAAAGTGTTAACAAGAACTAGGACAAACAACAACAGGGATGTTACAATAGGACACAATGTGTCCATGTGTGTAAATAATTTATTAAAGTAGGTCTAATTTCATTTAGAAGATTAATCCTTGATCAGTTTATTTAAAGAATTATCACATATCTATTTTAAATTTTACAAAAAGTTTCATACATGTATTAAAAGGGAATTTTAGTGAAATATATAGGTATTTTCTTTTTGAAAAAGTACTTGATGCAACTAGAAAGCGTTTTTGAATCAAATGACTATGTCTTAAAATTATTGTAAGAATTAGGAGACAGGAGTTTTTTTGTTATATTTGTGAATAGTTTAAATCGCAAACAATTGAATAGGTATCAAATATTTAAACATTTTTTTCCAAGCTCTTATGTTGGTTGTAGTTAAGTTTATTTCTTTAATAATTCATTTTATTTGAGTTTTAGATCTTGAGTTAAATATAAAAATGTGTTTGAACGATATAAACCATAAATAGTAAAGCAAAATATACCTAAATTTAATCAAGATACAACAACTTAGTTAAAATTTGAATTATTATTAAATGCATTTCCGAATTTATAGTAATTTTTATTGTAATTTACTTTTTTTATATGCAAACCTTTGTGAAATGTTTTAAAATTTCCTCTGTTAAGTTTTGTTAAAATTAAGTCTAAGGCGTTATGTTTAAAGGCAACTAAAAGCAATTTTAATGACAATTTCGGTTAAAACATCTTAAATATGTTTGGAAAAAATGTTGAAATTCTCGAGAAGATAAAATATTTGTAGAAGCATATAGAAAACATTTGACTGAACGTTTTAACTAACAAACCAGATTTAACTAACCAAAATTTATAGGAAAAAAATGTAAGTCCTCTGATGTTTTGATCTGAATTTTGTTGTTTTTGATAGAAATAGTTATACTATATATTAATGCTAAAAATGGTGGAATGATTTCCAGATTCGATACATATTATTGTAAACTGGTTTTCATAATATTTAACAAATGTACAACACAATTGATAATGTTGTATTTAAAATTTAAAATGATATCGTGTTGAAATTTCAGTTTCCAGTTTCAATTAATGTACCTTAAATGATGAAACTTCCATTGATATAGATACATACATTATATATGTATATAATAAGTAAATCCATCTGTCTGGATTGCATGCGAAACGTAAAGGAAATACTTGAAGCAACTAAATACAAATCAGCAAGTTGGAATGTGTTGAAAGCTGCCGCCAGTTCTGGCCTCTTCTTCTTTTACTTCTTGATGTTTCCCAGTGGCACAGTTCCAGTTTTAGCCACAACCCGATTATATACAATTGTGAGAGTGTGAGTAAGTGTACGTATATGTGTATATTTAGATTGCATTGACAACTGAAGCGTTATCATGGTGCATGCAATTTACTCATCATCACAGATCGAAAAGTGATAGCGGACATGTTACTTTTTAATTGACGCGAAGATGAGCCAAAATGAAATATTACTGCAACTAATATGAGTTGCCGCTTGTGCGGCAATTACCAAGCCGACTTTGGTCGAACTTTTGTCCCATGGCCACAAATGGCGGCCAAAAAGGAGGAGAATAGTGCAGAAGGAAGATGGCAACTGGCAGTGCATTTGGTGCACTGCACCAGGCAGACCAAACTCAAGTGGCTATGTTGAAAGACAATAATGCTTAATAATGAGCTGTAAAGTTTATTAATTGCCAACCGCGAACTGCATGGCGTTAGGGGTACTCGCACAACGCTGGGAAAGGTGCAACTAATGAGCCATTTGCGTGTTGTCAATTTTCATATTATTTGCAGAAGAGACACACACACACACACTCAAACATTAAAACTAAATTATTAAAATTTTTCGCAAATGCAACTGACAGACAGGCATATGTTTCATCCTTTCAGTGCACAGATGTCAAAGTTCGTCGCCCCCACATGGTAATGCAATTAATTATAAATGACAAAAGCCTTTGTACATATGATATATACTTTATAATACCTTACCCAAATCAGATTCGATTCTATTACAATAATTTTTATGAGGTAACATTACAACGGTAACACTAAACTTTTTTTAGTGCTCTCAAAGTTTTAAGATAGAATTTTCTTATAAATTTCTTCTCCATGGCTATGACAGAGGGAGCTTGTGTTTCAGGAATTCGATAAATAACATAAATCGACTGTCCTCTCAGTACACAATAGGTGAGAAGGTCATTAAAGGTTAGTGGCCAAGTTTTCTTATAAGTAGACCCTTCTAATGACTTGTAAATTGTTAACACTGCGAAAACCTCAACGCTTTAACTAGTTGGGAATTACAACAGAATGAAGCGAAAAAGAGTACACAGCTTACAACCTTGGAGTTCATAAAAGTTCCCTAGAATATTCAACATTAATATTGAAAATTCATTCAGTCAGTGATTTATTAAAATTCTACTTTTAAACAGCTCTAATTTTCAGTTGAAACTGAAAATAAATTCAAAATTCTGATTCCATGGAATAACAAAAATTTTTCAACGTTTTTGCTAGCATATTTTTCGAGCTTTCCCAGGCTCTCCTCTATATGTAAATATTAATTAAACCCTATTTATTTATTGATCCTAAAAATTATCACGTAGTTAGTTTAGTTAGTTAATCTAACTCACTTTTGCAATAAAAATCATGTAATTTGTTTGATTTCAGTTTCCCTTTACATTGTCAACACATTTTTAGAGAAGAAAAGCTTACAATTAGATACATGAAAACGTCTTCATCTAATATCAATTGACTAAAAGTCACGTTAAAATACAAAAAGCACGTTAGTTAAGATTGAGCACGAATTTTGTAGGCCAAAGCACTTAAAGTTTCGAATGACTTTAAGCCCAATAACTATGGAAGGTTGTGTTTAGTAGGTTACCCTACTGAAACTGATTTCAAACTTGACTGATTTTAACAAGCAGCAAGTCAAAAATCATTGAAGCATATATGGCGATTTACCCCGTTAATGAGACCATAGATAACAACGAAAATAAACTGTCAACTTGGCCAAACAAGCCAAGTTCGCTGATTAAGTCTCAACCCTCGAGAACAAAAGGATGCCGCCCCTTTTTCCCCCCCTTCCATCACCCTCACTCACTGTGTTTGAGTTGTTGTTAACCCTTCAGTATATCGGCAAAAAAGGGGCAAATAAACTACCTAAGAGCCGACGGAACGAAACAAAAATGCATTCACGAATGGAAAAAGGGGTAAAATGTGCGAAATATCACAACTTGGCACTCGCGGCATCAGAACAGGGCAACATCGACCCGGTTACGCCGGATTAACAACCCCTCCAGCTAGCCTATATACATATAAATACATACATATATATATTTCCTCCTTTCCCATATCTTGTGTTGACTGCAATGAGAGCAATTTATAAAATTGTTACGCCAAATAAATTAAAATTTCATTTTAAAGTATTGGGCGTGAAATTAAGCTTAACGAAAAGGGAGTAAGAGCTCAGGATTTTCCCCCGATTAAAGCCCACAAATACTATTTTAAGTAGGCATTAATAATGCCTAGAAGTCAAACGATTTTGCAATATCATTTAAATTAAGCCCAAATTTGCCAATCACAAAGTTCAAAATTGATATAGGAAATGAAAAAAGGCATAATGTTTTATTATTTATATGTAGTTATGCAATTTGTTGATTAGGTATCTCAGTTCGAGACTGACAAGAAAGTGCTTAAGTCAGAAGACATTTCAAAAATGAGACATAAGAAAACTCACCCAAAAACTTATCTTTGGTCTATTTCCCTCTTTTGTGAGCGATTTCTCTGTGAGAAACATTTTGGAACCGTCTTGAGGAACTTGGAGAGTTTTTACTGTACATTAATATGTAATTTAAATTATAATTTCCAATTGTCATTTTATTAAAATATAAATTGAAACGTTCACCAATAACAAACAAAACGTTGAACTTAATACTTTTTAAAATTTGTTATTTAATCTTTTAATATTTTTGCACTCAGTCATACTCTCAACACTTCAACGTCTCATTTAAAAATGAATCTTTATATCTTATTGCAAATGCTAATATATTTTTTAAGGTAACTAAATGCAAATATGTATACATTTTGTATTTTGATGATGATGAAATAATAAAGCGAATTGCGTTTGCAGATTTTTCCAATGTTTACAGCTGCAAACAACTAAATTTGTATTTTAAATTAAACTTATTGATTCGACTTAAGGAAGACAATCCGCTATCAATTCTTAAAGAACGTTAACAAAAGGAATCTGCAGAAATTTTATACACGACTTTATTAAATTTTATTCATTGAAAGAAAGGCGGAAACGAAACACATTCTTTAAAATTTCTTACTGTTTCGGTTAACAATTTGACAAAATAAAATCTCTTTTACATACGTGCTAAGACCATCGGTGTTAACTAAAGTCCTTCATTAAAAATAAAGCAAAATCCATTATATGTAAAATCATGTGCAATACAAATTGTGAGTTTTATATTTACTGCTAATTCTTTTACAAAAACCACCAGCAGAGTTTACTAACTTGGTCTAGAATTTGAAAGTACAAAACATTTCCTGAACGGTACAACAAAATGATACTTTAAGCCACAAAAAAGGCTTAAAATATAAGTTAGCTTACAATTAGTATAGGTATATTTGAATCACTATATCCTATTAAAATTTGTAACTTTTGTACGTCGGCGATTTGCAATGGTATTTACATGCTCCTCTACTATATCTTATGCTTAAGGAACTTATTCCCAAAACGGAAATATTTTATGCGTATAAAAAATTACTCTTAATCCAAAACATCTCAAAATGTAAAATCAAAACATAAAATCTTATTATATTCAACCATAATTGCTTTCTTTAATCAATATAAGCATCCTAATGTTCTTTCATTTTTGGAATAGTAAAATTAAAAGTTGTTAGATATAAAAACTTCTAACAAAAGCAATTCATTTTAATTTCTCTGAGCTAATTGTGAGACTGAACCAAGTGCAGACTTAATTGAAAAATTTAAGCAATTTCAGGAATATCGTATGGATCGTAGAATTTTACAAAACATTGAGGAGTTCATTTTTTGTGGCATAAATTCGCTTAGAAATGCCACAGCAACAAATAACAAAAATATAAAAAAAAAACTAAAAACTGAAAGCAGGCAACAAAAATCAAAGATTTTCTCACCTCACCAGTTGGTGGTGGTTACCTTTTGTGGTGGGCGTGTTCGCTGTTGAACATTCTGTCGGCATAGGTAGAGGCAGCAACAGCAGCAGCGGCATCCACAGCCAACAACAGGCAGCAGCAGCAACATCGGCGGCATCGTTTCTTGTATATTTTTTTTGTTGTTGTTTTCTTCCTTTAGTTTTTGTTTTTGTTTTTACTACAGCAACATTTAACTCGTCTGTTTTTGTTGTTGTTGCTGCTGCTGTTGGTCTGACATGTGAGAATTTGCCGTAAATCAACCTGTTGCTGTTGTTGTTGCTGGTGTTGCTGGTGTTGCCGCACACGTTTTTCGGCGGCCACTTGGCTTATGAAGTGCCACAGAGAAACAGGTTAATCGATTTTAAATCGGTTTTGATGTTGTTTTGATCGCAGTTTCAAGTTTGTATGTGTGTGTGTGTGTGTGTGTGAGTGTGTCGTTTTCCTGCCGTGTTGTTCTAGTTTTCCACTAGTTTTTTTCCTCATTTTGACGTTTGAACTTGATTACAGGTGATTTCAATAATGATGTGCTTGCCCCATGCATATGAAATGATCGCTAAAGACAGTTAATTAAGTTCCTACTGGCAAGTTGACGGGGCAGTCACAGAAATTATCGCTACCACAAAGTGGTATATCTGTCATTCTGGATATCCTTGATTCTGCTATGAATTAATTGACTGTTAAAATATAATGTATATTCATCTGTGGTCTAAGAATTAACAACATAGCGAAATCCTCTTTGGTCATGGATGATTAAAGACCGCAACATTGTTCTTAGATGACTGCTATTAAACGGTTTTCAGTTTCCTTCTCTTTATTCAACATGGACTTAAGCTTCAACAAAGGTAAATATAAAACTATAGTTCTGACATTTGAAATCATAAATATTAGAGCTCTGATACCAGCATAAAAGACGAAATCAATTATTATATACCACATAGACGTTCTGGAATCTAAATAATCCTTTGACATATTAATATTAGCTCAAGATGCTACCATGTTTTTGATTGTAGCCCTCTTCTCTCCATAGTTTGCACAGAATTCTTTCTTCCTTGAACGAAAACGTGTAGTATTATTTATTTACAAATATCTTTATCTTGTTATTTTTAAATTTTTTCCTATATTTGTCCCTTTCAAATTCAGCATCATATTATGTCGCCACTTTGTACCTCAAGAACACAATTAAATTTGATGTTCAATTCAAATTCAATTTAAATTCTTGAAAATACTTGAAAAACAAAGTTACCATTAAAGGATCCCTCCACCTCCGGTTTTTTTAACCTTGAACTATAATTGTCTCTTTTCAAGTAAGCTAATTGCTCATTCCAACTAGAAGAGGATAACTATTTTTTTTAAGCTCCCAAAAGTATGCTAGGACTCACCAACAATCGCCCACTATCTATCTCATAAGTTTTTGACCTCTAAATTCTTCACGTTTTAGTTCGTTGTGATGCTTAATGCTATTAAAATCAGATCCTATCTAATCTGGCCTAATACCTAATTTGCATGCATAATTTAATTAGTAGCCACTTTAAATTACTTGAGTCGATCATGCAATTGCAATGAATTGTGATGGAAAGTACAAGTGACACCCTCATTCCACACACACACACACACTTCCATTGCCTACATACAACATCATTTTCCGCAACATTTCAAACAAAACTCGTAAAACAACAACAACAAAAAGCAAAAGAAATAATAAAGTGCAAGTTGCAAAGAATAAAGTAAAACTAAAAGAGTGGCGGATGGGCAATGGGGGAGATGGGTGAGTCTGGGTAATGCTTTATGGGAACTGAATGGGGAAAAACGGGAGCTCCAAGCGAGATGATTTATTTGCGAACTCGTCTGTTTTGGTTCCATTTCAATGCGAATGACAAACGCGACGATGACGATGCGCTGCAATGAAGTTGGCAGTGAAGCACTGAAAAGTGCTGTAATTGCAGCCAGTAGCTAAAAGGGAACTGCCAGTGGGCAAATCGCCGCACTGACTTGAAGCTGGCACCACGTAGCTGGGAGCAGGAAGTACGCGCCTGCGGATCAGATCACTTTACAGCGATCTGGCTCGAGCTTCAACTCGGCCAGCCTCATGTCAAATGATGAATTACAAGCGGAAAAGAGACATTTCGCTTGGCAGTCAGCGCGAATTCAAGAAACTGTGTGGCAGGCTCAAGTGTTTCTTTCTCTTCATTGCCCACTGACAGAAGTGCTTCTAGTTCACATACACAGAGTTGGCTACACACATACTAATTACCTAGTTAAACTGTCAAATTGACAGATGACAGTTTTGTCTGCCCAATGGCAAGCAACACTTTGCCTGTCACTCACAAAGAGGAAGAAAAGAAATACTGGCCTGATTTTAGCTCTTTTGCATATTTGCAACATTTTTATTTGTCATACGCATAAATATTGCAAGTGCTTGAATGCCTGCCCATTGCTGTCAAACGGCTGTCATAAGCCCAAGCCCAAGCAGTGAGGACGCCAACAAAAATCATAATTAGCCGACGACGAGACCTTCCCAGAAAATGCCACCCTACGTTGTGTTGTCGCAAATTTGCACTTTGATGCCAGCCACCGACACCAACAGTCGATGCTCTTCAGGATCAGAGGAGACGCAGCCAGACAATGGCAAGATTTCTAGCCGACAAGTGCGCTATTTGAGTATTAATTATGGAAACGTGTGAACAATTTTAATTGGGTGCAAGGCAGCGACCGTCTAACCAAGGCAATGCAAATTTCAATTTCAATTACATTTCATATTTTTCACTCTTTTTGTTTTTCCATACATACATACATGCATACAAATTTCTGTTGGCCACCGCTCGACATGTATGTAATTGCGCGATTTTCTACCAACAATTAAATTGTCATAGAGATGACGAAGCATTATGACGGCGCAATTAAAACTGTCAGATTTGACAGCATTACTACATTGAAACATGCAGTTTATGATGAGATTTTCAAGTGAAATACAGTCAGTCAGTGAAGAGTTGTTGCAATTTTTCAAAACGTTTCAAAAATCAGACCACCCACCCAAAATGCAATCAATAATTTTGTATCAGCTAACTCCATCCATAATCGTAGCATTTCAAATAAAAGTATTCAAGTATTCTCTATACAAAGTTTAAGGATAAAGGATTTCGAGAATGGGCAATAAATCAAATTAATGTGATTTGGTCATTATTTCAAACCATTGGCTTTCTTAACGTTCTTTTCTTTTAATAGTTTAGTCTTCTGATGGCTTTCTTATGATGAAGAGCTGGAAGATTTTTTTATGACTTTAACAACGAAAAAAACAAACAAAAATTGAGGCATTTTGTCGAAAATTTGGCTCAAAGGCTTAAATATAAATTGAGTAGCTTTAGAGGAAAAATATAAGCAGATTTTTGTTTACTTTTGCCTAACACTCAAACTAACTGTATTCTAATGTATAATTAGTATTGTTGGGATGGAGATAAAGTTTAACAAATAGATTTATAAATTTATACTACAAAAGAGAACCAATTATTAAGACTATCGGCTCAGTCTAGTGGAATTTTTAAACTGCTTAACGCTAGAATACTTAAAATTAAGATATGATTAAAAATCCCTTTTAATATTATTATCCCATTTTTAGATCATTTTTCCAATCAAATTTTCATACCTTTCTAATAAGTTTTTTGCATTTCGTAAAGCATACATTTATGCAATTATTCTAATCGTATTTCACTTCTTTTTGAATATATTGGTGCTCTATTTCAAAATTTATGTCACAGTTTCTTTTGAAAAGTTAATTCTTTTACCATTCAATACGTAAGTTTTTGCAGGCCAAAATAAAACAAGGCTTACTTACATTTGTTTTCGATATATAATACTTTTTGGAGCTTCTTTAATCAATTTTAGGGTTGTCAATGTTCTTAATCAAAAAATAATTTACATCTAAACCAGAGGGCCGGGGCTAACTTCGACCGCGTCAAAGTTGCAACTTTGTGGTAACTCTTTCCTTACCTATAGCCATCAAAATGGAAAAACGCTCAAGCTAAAAAGGTTAATGTTTGCGAAAGAACGGCCTACAATCTTAGCATAGGAAAAAACTAAGATATTGATCAAAGTCACTGTTTTCGAAAGATCGTTCCTATTGGAGCTATATGATATAGTCACCCGATCTCGATCAAATTTGGCACAGTCGTTTATATGTGTAATTAACTCACCAATATTAAATTTTATGACAATAGCTCAGAAAATAACGATATTAAGAAAAGTCACTGTTCGTGACTTTGTCATTTGTATGGGAGCTATATGATATAGTGATCCGATCCGGCTGAATCCGAGATATACAACGCCTGCAGTATATACAAGCCTACATGCAAAATTTCAGCTCTGTAGCTCCTACGGTCTAGGAGGAGTTTGCGTTGATCCAGACGGACGGACAGACGGACAGACGGACGGACGGACGGACGGACGGACGGACGGACGGACGGACGGACGGACATGGCTATTTGAACTCGTCTCGTCGTGCTGATCAAGAATATATATACTTTATATGGTCAGAAATGCTTCCTTCTATGCGTTGCACACTTCTGACTAAAATTAATATACCCTTTTTGCAAGGGTATAAAAACAATATACAACCAGAGGGCCGGGGCAGACCTTGTATACCCTTGCAATAATAAACTTAAACACAAGAGCTCAGGACGAGTTGGGGGTAAGTCGGTTGGAATACTGTTAGGATAATGTTGCCTTTATGCCATACAACAACTGATCATTCAAGCAGGATCACAAGAACATAAATTAACCCATGCAACATATTAAAACGAATGAGGAATCTTCTTAAATTTTTATATAGAAACAAACTAATTCAAGATACAAATTTATTTCAAATACATACACGAAAAGCTATCATTCCGAAAACTTATCACAAATGTGAAGAGACTAAAGTTATGAGGGGCTACAATTCGAAGGGTCAACTTCCTCGGTTATAATATATTTCTGAAAATTGCCAAAAATGCAACAGAGTTGCTAGTTTCAGTCACTGTTTGCTTATGTTTCTCTTCTTTTCTTTTCATTTTTAAAGCTGGTATTTATGGCCGGACATTAATAAGCTGTCAACACTTGCGTTAGACCCAAAATATGTACGAAAGATTTTTACCTTAAATCGTGTTGGGAAGGGAAAAAAAGAACAAGAATATGAAAAGTCGAAAAGGTCCAAATCGAAAGGTTGTTTTCAATTTCACTTAACAAACTGCATACAAGTCGAACGCTAATGAAGGCTCATAATTTTTAACCAGCCCCAACACAATTTGACAGTTTTATATGCGCTTTTAATGCCAAAGCGTTATTCTTGTTCTTTCCACCATTGAACCCACAGAGAGACTGGCCAAAAAGGATATATGAGTAAGCTGCTTTGGCTTTCTTGGAGCTGCTGCTGCTGCTTCTGCTCCGTACACTGGTTTCATTTGATGGCCCTGCTCCTGCTGTTGTTGTTGGCTTGGGTCAGGTAGAGGCTTTTGCCTTACCCTCGTTTGTATTTTGATCGATCGTTCGACATGCAAAAAAGGCCAACTGCAAACGAAACTTCAGTCTACGTTTTTTTTATTATTAATTTTTTGTTTGACTTTTGCTTTATGGCGTGTTCATTGTGGCACCACAGTCAAAATGTCAGAGACTCCTTCGAAAAGTCGTAGCAGTTCTCCTCTTCCTCATTGTTCAGGCTCGCAGCAGGTGGTTTTCAATGTGGTCGACGTTGCGTCTGCCTGATTCGTATTGAAAAATGCTTTCATATTGACTTTTTCACAACGAGAAGATGTAGGGGTAACCGTTAATGTTTAACGCTCACCATTGACACCCACGCCATCAGGGATCCCGAGATGGCAGCAGCAAATGGCAAATGGCCACGAAATACAACATAATAATTGTTGTTGTTGCTGTTGCTGTCTCGATAATCCAGATAGCTGACCCACACCCATAGCCACACCCTTTATGTTAATCATAATAAAAACATCAACGTGAAAATTTACAAGCCGCCCCAGGTAATCAGGTTACATACTTTTATGTATGTATATGGCAAGTGCGTGCATAAGCCAAGATCCAAACCAAAAAATTTAGCCCAAGAATTGCTCTTTCTAGGCGTTGTTGTTGTTGTAACCACTTAAATGCAACAATTTTATTTGTTACAGCAACGCATGCAACAACTTGAACTTGAGGAATGTTTATGTACTTACACTTAGAGAAATAAATTTCAAGAAGACAAATGGCGCCAGGATGTTGAAGGACATGCAGAATGAATAAGGAAGGAATGGGCATAAAGACAGTAGACATCAGCAATGAATGTAGACAAGTACCTAGCAATTACCACTAACAGCAAAATTATCCTATATTATTAAAGTTTAGATTTAGTTGAAAAGAAAATGGTTAATATGTATGTATATAGAATAAAGTTTAAACAGTTAAAATGGCCATAACTTCAAACTAAAAACCCAAACCAAGTCTACAAAAAAATACAACTAAATAAAAAGAAGAACATTTTGACAAAGTTTACGATCAGACCTGAGTTAACCTGCTCATAAGATCGATTTATTTAGCCAAGAACTATTTTCGGAAGATACCCTATCAAAAAATTATGATTTTTACCTTAGGGTACTATTCAGTAATGTTTTATGGAGTCACTAAAGACATCCGGAAAATGTCAAAAATCATTCAAAATAACGATATTTCGGGAGAGTTCTTAAATCTTTCTACGATTTGAGCATAACTTTTTTAATTATATGAAAGAAACAGGATCAATCTTTGCCTAAATATCGCATTCAAATGATCCAATCCGTTGGAACTTTGCTGATCCATTCCTGCACGCTAATAAACTTTGATTTCCTGTAAGCGCCTGATTTTTATGCAGCTTCTATATCTTGTCCTTAGAGATGGTTCAATCTCGATAGCTCAGAACAAATTGATATCGATACAAACTAGCTTAAAAATTTCAGCAATTTTAGCGGGCATGTTAGCGGGTAAATACATTATTAGCTTATCATTAACTTCTAATTCAAGTAACAAAAGCCCCAAAAACGCTATCATTTGCTGATGCAAGAGAGAAGAAAACGAAAACTCTTTAAAAGCGCCAGCTACTTTAGTACGTCAACTTAAAATAGCCCTAAAATGGAGGTCACTACTTTAAGTTTTACCCGTTCAAGAAAACATTAAGTCATTATTGCTCAAAAATGC
This sequence comes from Drosophila willistoni, assembly GCF_018902025.1. Classification (NCBI taxonomy): domain Eukaryota; kingdom Metazoa; phylum Arthropoda; class Insecta; order Diptera; family Drosophilidae; genus Drosophila; species Drosophila willistoni. The sequence goes on from NW_025814050.1 coordinate 10,885,077, forward strand.
TTATCGTTCTCGGGTCCTAGCAATCCACCCATAGACTCGTGTCGACAAATAAATTGAATTCAAGTTACTTTAGTCCATTGGATCAGCTTTTTTTTGCAGTGTATTTTTTTCTTTGGTTTTTTGTCTGCTTTTACAGTAGGATCATTCCATTCATCCGCTATGCCTTGTTTCTGTCGTTTCGTCAGTTCGTCTGTCAGAAATTGCCAACATGCCAGAGATTACCAACTGTCAGTTGAATGTCATGCCAATGGAACATGCCGTCAACTGAAGTGTTGAACTAATTTAACAGCTGTTGAAAAAAGAAAAGAAAAAACACAAAAAACAAAAGAAGGAAAACCAGCAAAATGATGCATGCTACCAAAGTCTATACATACTCTACCCAGGCGTATGGGTAATAAAAGAAGGAAACAGAAAGCAGAAATGTTAAAATTGAAATTGAAATGAAAATGCACAATGCAAAAAAAAAATACAACATATATATGTATAATTTTAAGTGCATGGCAATTAAAATACTTGCTCACAGTGTACGGCAATATGATTGCAACACAATTAGCTGCACATTAAATATATACGATAATTAAGCCGCAAAGAGAAGAGATGATCTGTGAGGGTAGAGGAGGAGGAGGTAGCAGGAGGCAAGGTGATGATGACCAACGGGCAATGGCAATGGCAACATCAGCAGCAACAGCAGCAGCCCACGCCTTGGTGTGGTAGTCAAATGAAATCAGCTCGACGACGTCTTGGCCATGGCGTTGATGTATGCCGATCGTCGGCCTCTCGCCCAGTTGCTCAGTCTCAGCGTTGATCGTCGTGTAATTAGAAAATGTTGTGCATAATTGGAATTGTAAATGAGCTAAGCCAGTGGCAGCAGCGGCAACATCTCAGGAAGTGAGCAATCTTGACCAACGCTTTCCATTTGGCTACTCCAAGACCAAGACCAAGTCCAAGTCCACTTTTGATGCCACCTTCGTGTTTGCGTTGTTTCAAATGTAAATTATACAATATAATAATATTTTTTGTTTCTTTTACTTCTCTCTCTCTCTCTCTCTTTCTCTCTATCTTCTACACTTTTGTTCAGTATGTTAGGTTTGCTCGCTTTGCTGATTTTTATCTGCAGTTACAAAAATTTTGTTGTCTGCATTGATGTTTTGCTGTATGTAAACGTTGATTTTAATGATGTGCCATGCCCCTCATGATGTGGATAACTCAGGCATTTTATTAGCCGCTGAATGAAATGACCAACTCCGGTTGACTAACTTGGTTAAGTTGATTGTCTGACATGGCTGTGGATAGGCCGCTCGGTTGCCCATATTCAGCTAGGTTTTTTTTCTCTCTCTTTCTTTTTGGTTGGCATTAATTCGATTTGAAATTAAACCGAACATGATTTTAAATGTTGATTTTTACGTTTTAATCGTCGCGTTTATATTGCCATAAAAACGAAAAAAAAAACTAAAGAAGTAGGTAGTTGTAGTTTTGTAGAGAAAGAAATGCCAAACGGTTCGTGTTACACGAAAAAAAAATATTCAAATTTTTTTGTTCAGTTTTTTTGAGGCGTTTGTTATGGGAAGTTTGTCAGATGATCGATAGTGGAACGATTGAGTTTCTAAATGAATAATAAAATGCGTTATTTACATATTCTGTGAAACGTTTCATTGATGAGTAGTATTTAAATTTCCAATTTTTTTGGAACTCAACACGATCGATTGTGGAATGTTCTTAATGACACGTTTTCAATGTCTTACGAAGGTTCAAATGTTTTTAAAAGTTTTTGTTTAAAAAACTTAGAGTCCTAAGGTTGCTTTAATTAGAGTAACTTCTTATGAGAGAAATTAATCAATATAGAAATATACCTTTATAGTTGTATTTTTAAAAAATTTTTTGTTTACAACTAAAAAATTGTATTAAATTAATAACTAGAGTTTAAGAGAGATTGAGAGATTAGTAGCTGGAGATAAAAATTATATTAAACTAATAACTAGCTGAGAATGATAATTTTTTAAATTTGTTATTTTTAATCATCAAAATATTTTGTTAAACATTCCAAAATCGTTGCCAAAAATACAATTTTTTTAGAAAAATTCTCATAAATTATTTTTATTATTAAACCAATTTGTATTCAATTTTCGCCTTAATTTGAGTGCAATTTTTAACTTCCAGTAAGTTCTAGAGAAAGAATTTAGACATTTTTCTTAGAAAATCAGGATACATCATAATTTTTTTAATAACGATTGATAAAATTTTTAAAAATTGTCTTGACACAAAGATATAACTCTTTTGAATCGGTTAAAAAATTTTCAAAATACAGTTTGATGAAAATATAATATGATGAAGATTACGGAAATCCTAAATTGGTAAAATTTTTGAGAGTTCTTAAGAAACCTTAAGAAATAATCTGACTAGATATAGTCTAAGTTGCTTTTTTATATATAGCTTTTTATCAAATTTGATATACTTTATTGCCAATCTCTTGAATATTATGTGTATATCTCTTCATTTAAAACGCTCTTTTTAACAGCATAATTCTTGATGTGATCTATTGTAAATCTGTTCCCAATGCCCTCCATCCATCTAACTATTATACATAGATCACAGTTTTGTTTCCCCACTCCATCCCCAAATATCAAAAGATGGTGCAAGATGTGGATGGTAAAAATTGAGATTTTTACAGCTCATAAATTATAAAACACCTGTAAAATGAGTTTAATGCCATACCAAATACCAAACGATGTCATACAATATAAAAAAAAAGAAGAAAAAATCAAGCCAACGGAATGGAAGTCGGAATTGGTTAGAGTGAGGGTGATGTAATAGACAAAGGAGAGAGTGAGAAAGAGAGATAGAGATAAAGAGGAACTATAAAGCAAAAGCCGATTTAACTGAACAGTTACAATTTGGTTTTGCCTGTACCACACAGACGAAGAGATGAGAAAATGTTTATGTGCAACGAACGTTTTGTTGAAAATATCATTAAAATATTAAAGTTTATCACCTTGCCACACACTCGTGTGTGTGTGTGTGTGTGTATGTATGTGTTTGTGTTTGTTGATCCGATGTAAGATCGGACTTGGACACACATTGAGAAAAGAGAAAGATAGATGGACAGACAAGTCGAGTTAATCCGTTCATTAGGTTTACGGACATAAGCTCATGTTGTTTAGTGAGGCGTTAGAAGAGCTCACAACAATGGGCCACGATTGGACCTGGACCTGCCTCTAGTGAAGTTGGTCATAATGCTGGCCTGGTGTGGGGTTTGGTGTGCGGTTGGGGGGCCGATACGGAATGACAATGAGACGAGCTGAATGGTTGACAGCATGACAGCTTTTTTGTTGGGCCAAGCACAATATTTTGACATTTTTACTGCCCGCTTATGAAATGCAAAAGAATTTCAAACGTTTTCGGCTTTTAGTTTAATTAAATTCTAATTTATTTGATTTTATCGTCTTTTAAAGTGTATTTTCATGTTTGAAAAGTATGCTTAGCGTTTCCATCCAATTTTTTAGTTAATTTCATATGATTTCCATATATTTTTCGTTTGATTTTTTTGTATTTTTTGCGTATGTTAAGTAGCTCTTTGTTTTGCATAGTGATTTCATTTCATTTTGATTCGATATTAACACTTTATTTTTTTAGCTAGCCAAAAATTTGTCAATTGTGCATAAGCTGATTAGGGCATAAAACGTATCTGAGCTCTAGTTTTTTTGTTTAAATAAGCTGCTTATTTCAAACAAAACATATCAAAATATTATGACTTGATTATGTGGAAAGACTAATTTTTTGTTTTTTTTAGTTGTCTAAGAACTTTTGTGATACAAATAATAGGTGCTCTGTATTAAGTGTTAAGTTGATTTTGAAATGCCCATCAAGGTCATAAGACCTTCCTTTCACCTGGTTGGATGGGAATTTTTGACTAACAATGCGATTTTTTTTCAAGGTAAAGCAAAGAGAGAAAAAATCTCACAAAGTTAATCATTAAAGCGTAACGGGAGCATATAAAACTTAAATATAAAAATCTATATCACAAGGCTGGTAATGCCATAAAAATATAACTTAAGATGGCCATTGTATAAAATATTTAAAAATAAATAATTATTATGGGCTGTAAGTGTTTTGATGATTGTAAACTTCATTTATACAAAATATTTGGGGAGACAGTTGAAGAATAGAGCTTATAACAAGATGGAATTATATTAACTGAAGAATTTTTGAAAAGAAAAGACAATATCAACATTTAATAAGGTATAACTATATCGGATTAAGAAACCTATATTATGGGTTAGTATATTAAGCACATGTTTGACCCAGGTCAGTACAAGAGCCTTTTAAAGTCTGACTAATGAATTTTTTTAGTGTATCGAGGAGTATTTTAAGTTTTGTGAGTAAAAGCCAAAAATGTGACTAATCAAAAATGATATGGTAGACTTTTAAAGCAGCTTATTGTTAGTTTAATTAGTAAAGCACTCTAAGACTAGGTTTAGGAAATGTTTCAAAAAGAATACATATATTACTTGACGTGTTATTTTATTTTAAATCCAAAGACTCGATAGAACTTTTAACTCCCCATAATCGTAACCTTATTCTTTTGCACTTACCCCGGGTCGACACTCAATATTCAAAAACTCAGATAAGCTGTGCTCTCTCTCTGTCTCTCTCTCTCATCCACACAAATATATAGACAGTTTTAAAAATCATTTGAGGCACTCACCATACACACACCAAAAAAACAAAAAGTATACCCAGAAACAAGCTGAAATCATATGCGCCCAAGAGACAAGAAGACCAACCCAAGACACACCATGACCCATGACCCAGCCGTAGTCGGTCTGCACACGCTCCCTGAGCCAATTAAACGCGCGTTATCTGAGCCAAATTTTAAAGCGTTGATACATAAATCCTTTTGGTTAAGCCCCGCAGCGTTCTTGACAGCCAAGGCACATGCTAACATGCCATTTTCCACACTCCCCCAAGCCCCCTTTCCACCCTTTACTTAACCCAAAAACGACCCAACGCATGGCTAAATAAAAAAAGAAAAACAAAAGTAGCGCGAAACTTTTTCGAAAGAGTTTTTCCCTAACGGGCGTAAAGAGGACGCGTTCCCCCAAGGATAAGCAGCCAGGACGATGCATAGCGAAAGCTTATGTGTGTTCCTGTCTATGTGCCTTTGTGTGTGTGTGTAGATGAGTGTATTTTAAAATTCAACTGTGGCTTAGCATGCGCATCATAAAATAAATTTTAAGCGCAAGTGGCGCCATTAAGTCTGCTTTCAACTTTTTTACACCCACTACGAGACTAAGAAGTTGCCAAAAAATGGTTCAATTGGGTGGCGGAGTTGCCTGTGTTGGCTGTTGCCATATAATGTGCAAAAAAGTTTATCAAAAACCCTTTCTACACCCAAACAAGGAGTACTTCAATATTGCCTCGACATTAGGGTGACACGAAACGGAATGAAAATCCACTCAGAAATCGAAACTTCGGGCAAGCCATTGGACATTTTGTTAAAATGAATTACAAATTAAAACTAATAAATATTAGATCATACACTACGCACTAGAAAGTTATAAACACATTGAAATCAACGTTTTAGATTTTTAGTCAAATAATGAATCGAATGCATAAATAATAAATAAAAATAAATCTCATATGAATTGAGTAAATTGAGAATCTGAGTAAACAAGAAAAGGAATACGTGAATAAGTAATGATTAATAATAAATCTGAAAGTATATGTATAACATCTGAATACAGGACTGTAAATGTTCAGAATACTCTATGTTTTAGATTTATTACACCATTGGTGTATTCGTTTTTGTTTATATAAAATTATGTAAGTGCATTGAAAGCAGTAGTCATTTAAAAAGTAACTACTTAAAATGTTACCAAAGATTTTAATGAGTTTTTTGCTGCATTTTAGTATTTGCATCTACATATGTATATTTTTATATTTTCTGGGCCCATTCCTTGTAAATCGAAATTGAACTTTGTTCAAAACCAAGAATGCATCAAAAGGCCAAAATATAAAGACAACTCGTTCATTATGCTTTGGTCCAAAAAATGACCTAAAGCTTCCAAGTCAAAAATTATGGATAAAATTTTAAAAACTTTAGTCTTTTTGGATTTTTGTCACTTTTTAATTCAAAAAACTAAACAATGCATTATCTAAATAAATTAAGGGATTTAAAACGATAAAAACACGATTACAGATTTTCGAGTTTACATAAACGGCTTATGTATTGGCTAATGATTTCAACTTGATCTAATAAGAATGCTTTTAAATTCATCTGTATTTAGATAGATTATAATAAACCTACAGAAAAAATTCGCTTTGTCTTTAAGGTTATAATTTTTATATGACCTTATAAATCTACTTTTTGTCTTAGATTTCGAAACAGGATCTTTATTTGTTAATTTTTGGATTGGTACCTTATCGCCAAAGTAGGCGATTAACAAGATAGCTTCAAAAAACGAATACTTTTAACAAATGATAAGTCTTTTAATCCAAAACTAAGTAGCTAGAGAGGTAAATATAATAATATTACCTTCCTCAAAGCTCCTTAAAATGTTCTATAATCGATTGGAACACTCATTCTCATATGCATTTCAGACGAATTTCCTAGTAACTTGTTCAAAAAGCTCTATCAAAATTGTTCAATGAATCACCCTACTATTTCATATATATATTGAGATATAAGTGTATTTATCTGTATATATGTATATGTAGATGGTTTGGGACAAACAAAATGGCGGCACAACATAACACAACATTTTTTTTTATTTTTTGATACCCATTTTTGTGCCGCAAAACTTTTCGACGCTCTCTTTTACAAATTACCAACAACTTTAGCTCGTTTTTATTTTTACGATCAAAATAAGCGTTTATGTTCTGTGTGTGTGTGTGTGAGTGTGTGCGTGAATGTGGGTGTGCGAATGTCTGGGTGGGTGTTACCCCAATTTATATATGTGTACATACATTATGCAGAGTTAAACTCATTCTCCAATGAGAATTGAGTATTTTGAATGGGAAACTAATTGAAAATGCATTTAATTAGCCTTGAGGTTTGTTTATGCCACCAAAAAATCTTTATAATTGAATTCAATTTTCTTGGCAAACAACGATTATGTGTGTATGTAGGTAGAAATTTTTTAATTAAATTTTTGTTTCTGTAAGCGAAAGCCGGCTTTAAGACAAAGACCTACCAGCAAGGCTATTAGGAGTCGAATTTTGACATTTATATTGACAGCCAATAATAGACAACATAACTACGAAGCCAGGCAAAGAGCTCACAGAGTGGAGGAAACGACGAAACCAGACAGAAGAGAAAAAAAACTGGCGACTCTGGCGTGAAATTAAAACCCTTGCGGTATAGAAAACCAGTAGCGAAAAACGCTGCAAAGACAGAGAAAGAGAGAGAGAGAGAGAGAGAAAGAGTGAGAGAGATACAGGGAGGCATAAATCTTTCCTTTGACTGTGGTGTTTCAGCAGCAAAGCACCGCCAAATGACAATTGTATCAGCTACTGTGTGAAGTTGGAGCCGGAGCTCAGAGGATTGGAACCGGACTTGATTCATTCATTCATGACTATGGCAATGGGCAAGCGGTGACTTAGAAGTGCAACTAGCGAAAAATAAATTATTTTTATGTGTTAGCTACGGCCTTTAGGATTTGCATTTTCCAATTTTTAACACCTCCGGGGGTCATCAAGCGTGGCCAGACAATCTAAGCCAGACTATAGGAAATCATAATTATCTGCAAAAGGTTGAGAGAAAAGCAATACGAACAGTTAATACCCATCAATAAACTGTCTTTGCTCTCTTTAACTCTTTGGTATTATATCCTTTTTAGATTCGCTCTGTTTATTAGAAGAAACAGACCTGAATTTTTAATGGGAGCAGTTGGGGAATAAAGTAGAATCTGGTTATAACGACTCCGTCCGGTTATAGCGACAAAAGTTCGCTGAGTGATTGGTTGGTCCCAATACAATTTTATATAAAAGGGCCTCCGGTTACTAAGTCTTCCGGATATAACGACGAAAATCGTTGGTCCCTTCAGCGTCGCTATAACCGGATTTTACTTTATTTGCAAATTGTTTAAAAATCTCACAAATTTCAGAAGCTGAAATATAATTCTTCTAAATTTCAGCAAAAGGGAATAAGCATAAGCATGCCTCTGATTTATATTCCACACAAAGGTTCAAAAAGTCTGCATTTTTATAATACCCAAGGAGTAAGTTTCATTTAGTCCAGCTTCAAAAGTGGAACATTTCCGTTTCTAAGCAAATAAGGCACACCGAATTGCAGAATTCTAGCTTTTTATTCTCTGCCCACTTGGGTAGTAGTTCAGACTGAACTAATATATACTTTAGCCATTTATCCACATTAATAGGTATAACAAAAGCGTAACGAAAAGTATATGGCTTGGCCACAATGGAGCATTTGTTGTCCCTCTGTGAGTGTGAGTGCCAGGGCAATTATGCAGCGGCGGTCTGTTGCAAGACAAGCAGCTGAACGAAGCAGAAGCCAAAGCGTCACCTCAACCCCGAAACCCTGCTCCAACTCTATACCCCAGTCATGTTGATGTACCTTTTGGGCATAAAATTGAAATCCCGTCCAGGTTCTGGCAACTGGAGCAGGATGCTATGTTGCCGCCGTCGCCGCCGCTGTTGATGTTGCTGTTGGGTTTGGCATTAAATTTGCCACATCTTCGACGTGCGGCAGTCAACAACAATCGCTCGATGGCAACGACAGCAACATACAAATTTATATGGCTGCAGGGCATGTTGAAATTATGCCATCAAATTGGTATCAACAGCAACAACATGGAGCATGGTAGCATGGAAATGCTCTTCTGCTAGGAAGTTCTGTTTTTTTTTTTTGTTTCGGAGCAACCGCGACAATTTGTGTGTTTGTGTGTGTGTGTGTGAGTGTGTGTGTGTGCGATGTGCAAAGTAGAATGTTGCTGGGTGTGAACCTAATGCGTGTCGATGGCACTGCGCGATGGCTCGATGGTTGCCTTGTAAGCAAATTAGAGCAACCTGAATGGAGTATGTGCAGGTTATTGTAATTTCTAATTGGTTTGATATAGACGTTACAACTAGTTGAAGTTCTAACAACAACAACAACAACAACAGCCAAAACAACACTTGAGAAAGGGACGAGCTAATGGCTAATGGTGAGTTAATGTGGCATCATCATAATTGCTGACTTTTAACATATATTTTCACATGATCAATTCCCTCTATCTATGGGATCATTGTTGAACAGTCAAGAGAAATATAATTTCAATAAAGTAACCTCCAACTTAGTCCCTTCACTTTTTTTATGATTTTTGCGGAAATTAAGAGCACAAAAAATAATTACGCACTATTGCCATAATTTCATAAAAGGCATCGACATCGACAAAGGAAGAAAGAAAGGAACGACGAAGACGAGGACGACCCATCAGGTAACATGAACCTGTCGGCAATATACAAGGCCAATGAAGAGGGAATTATAGGGGGGCGGGGGGCAAAGAGGGTAAAAGATTCATGAAAAGAAGGAGTTGCACCACAATCAACGCCCCACAAGCCAAGCCAAACCCGAACAGAACTTTTAGCCCAAAAAGAGTGGCGCGGCGGCCCCAACAGAAGTTATGATGAGTCCCCGGCAAGGCTGGCGGCATAGCTGGATGTGGATGTGGATGTGGATGTGGATGATGCTGCTGCTGCTAAGGTTGCCTGTTGATGATGATGCTCGTAGTCCAGTCGAAGACGAACGAAGTCCAACGTTTTGGGCAATTGGTGGCCAGGCCCTTCTTAGCCCTTAGCCCGAAATTGGTAGGAGTTGATGCGTTGATGCAATTACACCATAATATTCACACTTTGCGAGGTGAGAAAATTGCGGGCTATTAAAAGATCATAATAACTCGCTCTCCAGCACGAAGCCGCCGATGCTGATGTTACTGCTTCTGCTCCTTTTGATAAAGCTCCAGATGAAGATGCTGCAAATTGTTTAAGAGGGCCCAAGCAAAACTTGATGATGTTCGGGGCATTTGGAATGGAGACCAGTTGACTTTGGAGTTGAACATTTTTCTGTTCCCAAAAGTACCGCCGCCGCCGTTGCCGCCGACATTTATGACAGGCTATGAAATCATCTTTTTTTTCACTCTTCATATGTTTCATAATACTTCTTTTTCTGACTCGTTTTCTTTTCTTTATTCTGTTGAATGTAATTTCAATGGCAAAAGCGGCGACAAAGTTGCACACATGTCAAAACTAGGGCGCTTCGCTTGATTTAGCACCAAGTGTCCAGTGGTGGAACTTCGCAGAAATTGATTTAAAAACCGCTTTCAAAACCATAAAACACAATGAAAGATGCTTCACATCTTCATTTGTATATACAAAGTTAAAGCTGAAGCTTAAATTTGTTGTTATTTTTATATTTATACTCAATATTATACTGAATTGCTTCATTTGTTATATAATGTATCTCTTTCCAAAAGATCTTTGACAAAAACTAAAGTTTCACTGAAATTAAAATTACTTTTGATTGAATTTTCATAAAATGGATTTTCATTACAATTTACTAAATATCGTAATATTTTTAGTCGACATCAACTAAATTGTTTCACTTACTGCTAACGATGGCTTTTGTAGAAAGCGCAATAATGTTAAATGGTAACACTAGTTAACAAATTTTTACATTCCATTCAGCAAGAGAGAGGTTATTTAAAATGTTTTATATTAATCTTTATAAGTCATTCACAAATCCAAGAAATGTTTACTCTAGTATTTGGTATTTTAACTAGCTTAAACATTTTTTGAAAGTTATCTACAACTGCAACTCGAAAACTCGAAGGAAGGTTGAATTCGGGTTAAACTATTTGCATGCTTTTAGGTGAAATTATTCTGCTATTTAGATTTAAGTTTACTAAATAATTATTAAAAGGGTATAAGTGGACACTTCAAGTCTCTAATAATAAAATATTATAAAATGTATAAAATGTAATATTTATAATATTTCTAACATTTAAGTTTTAAAATTCATATATCTTTAGTTTTTTTTTTTTTTTTTGTATTTAACAACTTAACTTGTAATAATAAAGCTCAATACTATTTGATTTAGTGTCCTGCCAAAATTATAATTTATTACCTGACTTTTTTAATTTTGTTGGTCTTTACATACTATATAAAACGTACATTAAAGCACATTTTAACATAGGATAGATAAGTTCCTTTCAATTCTTAAACTACTTCCTTGTTGCAAAATTGTGTTAACCAGTGTTGCCATCACATATTCACAAACTTAATATCCGCCACGTCAATATCAAACGCTTATGATAAGAGCAGAAGATTATGGGAAATATTAGCAAAATTAATGGTCTTTAACAATTTGGTAATCAAAATATACAATTCAATCACTTCCATTCTCATATATCAAGCATTTAACTGAAATAGTTGCCCAATTTGAATCGAAATTTTGTGAGCATTTAAAAAAAAAACTGGTTTCCTTCCTCAATTCTGTCTATCATTCCGAATCGTGATATCACAGAGTGAACAGCTCATAGCCATTGCTTTTTAACACAATATCAAATTACGATGCAATCTGAAGCCGTGTTAGGCATTCACAGCGGTTTTTAATCAAATCAACTAACATTTCAATACATTTTATGATTGTTAATATCATATGTATGGTATTTTCAGGTTGATTATCGCTTTGTTCAAATCCAAACAGCCAACACACGCTCCATGCATATAGACCAACCTACTATTTGTCTGTATATATGTATGTATGTATAATATTAATCTCAGCAACAGAAAAAATATATACATATATACATATATCAAAAGTCATTAGAATTGTCAACGCATAAATTAATTGCTCGTAAAGTGGCAAAGTTATGGTTTTTGTATCAGTTGTCTTTGTTGTTTCTGTGTGTGTATATATATTTTATTTTATTTTTTTTTTCGTTTCGTTTTTTAAATAATTTTTATATTAATTTTTCAGTGTGTGAAAGGAAATTGTTTTGTGTGTCATTGCTGGGCAAATCAAATTTGACACTCCCCATCGAATAATAATACCAGTAATGCAACTTTTTTTTTATTAGTCTCTTACGTATTTTACACTTTATTAAAAACGATTTGACGTGTTGATAGGACCAATTTCAGATGCTTATCTATGCCATTGTTTAACGAATTTCAAATCTTTTTGTTATTTCGTTATTTGTTAGACGAATTTATAAATATATGTATATATAATGTTCTACGTACTCTAAATACATTCAAAATTTGAAACTGGTTCCAATGACATGGCTCGTTATAAAGTCATAAAAATATAAAATAGATGAGCTTAGTTCAAGCCGTTTACAATAAGCTATAAAACGCAGAGCCCAAACAAAGCTAACCAAATCAAAGAATCGTGCCAAAAACTTTTTTTTTTACTTATGAAAATCAATTTGTCTAATTTTAATTTTGAATCGAATTCCTTTATTTACTGTGACACTAAAACCCAATAATAAGTTAACGAAAGGATTTAATTTATAAACCGAACTTTTTGGAAAGTTGTAAAACTGCTTTCAATAAGAATTCCTTAATATATTTGATAGAAAAATTCTAATTTTTAGAAAAGTGCTTTCACTTAACAAAAGACTGAAACGCCTTTCTTTGGAAAGGTAACAAAAAAATAGAAAAACTAAACAACCTTGAATAAATAAATCAATTGCTCGCAAATTGAAATTTAGCATTTTAACAAATTATCAATACAGTCAAGTCAATTAGTTTGCCATCACCACTAATTTTGAACATTCAAAGACTGAAAGCAAGAAGAGAAATTTCCATTACTAATCAAGATAATTGCATACAACAATTTCAATGCAACCAATTACAATTTCACGCGCATTTTGCCACGCACAATTCTCATATCTTTCGAAGATGCATCGAAACATCGATTGATGAATGCTTCCTAGGCAGGCAGGCAGTAGACATTAGCCAGCCATCCATAGTGGCAACAAGAGTTGGTAGCATTCGCCATGCCATTGAGCATCAAAAATGCAGCGTTAAATGTTTAAATTTATGGAATTTTGATTAACAAGTGTCGGGACGCCATGAGTTTTGAACCAAAAACTCCAATTAGTATCATGCCGACGATGATGATGATGATGTTTCAATCGGGACTTCAACACAAATTTACAAAAATTACATTTCAATTATTTTTGCTATTTTATTGTTGAGACAGCGATCATCATCATCATCATCACACCTTCTCTTTCTGCCACTGAGATAATTGTGCATAATTCAAGTGTTTTATGCCGCAAAATTCTACATTTACTTGGACTTGGAAGATGCCTGCTTCTGGTGAGGCTGTCACTGGCCAAGCCATCTTCATTGGCCAACACGTGCAACATGCCAACATATCCAACAACTTCAGAAGTCCGAGCTATCACATTGAAATGCATCTCTGGGGCCCACAAATTAGTTTCGTGCTTAATGATTGCGTAAATGGTTGTTGGAATGTGTGCAGTTATTGCCATTAACTTGCAACAGACGTACATACGTGGACCAATGGCAGACAGATAGACAGACAAACGGATAGATAAAGCCGCACAAGACAATGACAAAGGAGCTGCAACAAGGTTGAAGCCAGTTCAACGGGCTTTAGGACTCTCATTTGCATGCCAGGTAAGCGGTCTCAAGGTGTTTTTTTTTGGTATCACTAATAGTCAATAGTTCTTAGCATTATCGTTCATATACGGTATATACTTTTCTGATCAAAATGAGATTTATTCTAAAATAGCAAAGCTCTTTTTGAAGTTCTCAAATAACTCTCTTATAAAAACTGTAGAAAACTTTACAAGTTCATTTTTTCTGTTGTTTAATTAGCTTAAAAAATTATATTATATTATTATTAGAAATGAAGTCTCAAACAATAGACATTGTTTTATTATGAATCCTTGTATGTAGAAAATCATGAGTTAAATAGACTCGGATCTGTCCTATGAAACAGGAAAAGGAAAGTCTATTAGGTAATATTTTCTAGGACTCATTATGGATTATTGAATCAAAATTACTTCTAAACTCCTCAGTGAAGTTAATTGGATTTTATAAGCAGAACTTCAAGCTGCCAGTCTCAAAAATTACTTTGCAAAGGCATAAAACCTTTTCAATAGATATATGAATAAAATAATATTCAAATAGGATGTCGGAAGTTTTTATTGGTCTTGAAACTTTTTCAAATTAAATTAGTTGCACTAAGAAATATTTAGACCAGGTGCCAAACCAATAAGACAACAAGTCTCTAAGTTAAAAAAACAAATTTTATATTACTAACTTGAAAATACCTATGTTAATAGTTAGCTCAATCTTTTAATATATACATATATTATGTCTTCGAATTCCAGCGACTAATTGATATTGGCATAATAATATGATGAGTTGATTTTTGTCGAGTTTTAAGTTAGAACAAAAATTTAATTATGGTTTCAGAACGTAAAAACTACAAATTGAACATACTCAAAAATTGCACAACATTTACAGATTTCATTTACTTAAAGGAAAAAAGAAACAAACTAACAAACTAAATGTTAAACAGTCTAATAAGTAAATAATTTGACGGTAAGTCATATGCCAATTTTATCGAAAAAATGGCAGTCTTAATTGTTTCAAACATTAAGATTAGATTTCTAAAGGCAATCATGACTTAATTAACCCATACCATGGCCTGACAATAATATCTGCCCGCAAGAAAAAGTGATAGGTATGTAAAGAAGAAAATTTTCATACCTTTGCATCAAGATTAACATAAATTCAGTTCATAAATTTTTAACAAATATCCTTTCAACAGTAACGATAAAACAAAACGGTTATTTTTAAAAGTTTAGCACTCTTTGTATATGTATCTAATTATTTTTCAACATGAATATCCACCCAAAAACAAAAAAAAAATAATACAAGTATACTCACAAGAAACCTTTTTTGTTTTAGGTTTTTTTTTTTTTTTGGTTGTTGTTAAATTAGCTGTAAGGTGCCTATATGTCTGCCATAAAAACAAAAAGCCATCAGCATTGACCCAGTCGCCAGTCGCAGTGGCTGTTGCCGTCATCAACGTCGCATCGTCTCCAGGTCCCAGACATATTGAAAATTAAAGCGAGCGCACGTTTGGCCTGCGGCTAGTCTCTGGTCTCCAGTTGAAAAGTGGCAAAGATTTGGAGTCGCAGACTCCGAGACTTCGACATCGAGACCAACGAAAAAAAAAAAACACTTTACAGATCATTGATCATCGTCAGAGGGAGAGAGCCCAGTAAGATCGAGATCGTCTCACACCCAAATAAGAGAGATGGCCAAAGAAATTTTTGTGATTATGATTCATAAGCGTTGAGCTCGTCGTTCAAGATTTCGGGCAAATTACCGAAATTATATTAACGTTCTACTTTGTTTTTAGTTTTGTTTTTGAAATACTCTACCTAATAGGCAACGTTGTACAGTTTCTTAGAATTATATATGTATGTCTGATACATCTTCTGATGGCTAGTTATATTTTTTAAACGGTTTCCCAAACTGGCAAGATAATTTGGTTTACTTAAAGTCTATGCTGTAAAAGAAGATTTTGAAACTAAAAGTTAAAGAAAGAGTATAGATGAAAGCTCTATAGCCAAGACCTCATCATTTGGTTAACTTGCCTTTTTGGTGTTTGGTGTTTTTTCTTTTGGTTTAGACAAATGAATTTAAGCTACTTCAAGCGAAGCGGCTGCCGTGCATAATACCGATACAGATACAAGTTGAGACCGATACCGGGATCTCAGGGTCGTTGCTGTGTGTGTGTGAATGAAAGCCAAAAGGGATTTTGGCAGAGGAGGGTCCAGAGATGGGGCCTATCAACGACAGCCACTGGGACTGCAACTCGTCAGTTAGTCAGTTTGTTGGCTCTGATTGAAACACTCAGTCGATGGAAGTTTCATGCGTCGCTGGAGATGTTTTTGTTGATGGACTTGGTCCAAAAAAAAACAAAACCAAGACGGCCGCAGTCCGAACGATCTACCGCAATTATACCGAAAACCATCCATAATTATAGAGCGGCAACATATTTCGAAGTTAACACTTTCGTAGCATGGCTTTGGGAACTTGCTGCAGGCAAATTTTATTGATGCATCACAATTTAATGTGCAGTTGGCAAGCGGCATAAGGTTTTTTTCTTGACTTTCGAGATCGACATGGACATCAAGGTATTTTTGGTAACGTATCACATCAGATCGCATCGTTGAAGCCAGATCATCATTTCATAAGACTTACGGATTGGCGAGGGGAAATGAATACATTGTAATTTTTTAATAAATATTTTTTAAGTTATCTTTTTCTCCCTCTTTCTCTTGATTTTCATGTCGTTGATTGGTATCTCATGTTTTTGTCAAAGCACGCACGTTTTTCAGATTGTGCCAGTTATTTTTGAGGCTAAAATGAGATCTATTTAGAATGATGAATATGTAAAGCTTGCAGACTGAGAGAGTTAGAAAATGATTCAAAAAATTTTCATTAATTCATTTTAAGCTGTTTCAAGAGTATTTTAAGTGGTAGAGCAATCTTATTAGCATTATTAGTATTATAATTTTGTTTAAAAGTTCTATATTGTCTAGATAATTTGGTCATCTGCTTGACTACATCTTTATAAACTTTAAATTGATTGCATTCAATTCGAGTTGACTTAAATGAAATTTTTTGAAATTCTGAAGAAATGATTTTCCCCACATTTTGCTTGATTGATTATAACCATAATTATAGTTCTGATATGATACGGAAAACGTTTCTTTAAACATTTTAATACGTCATGAAATGATTATTCTCATTTATGTATTGCCAAATCAATTGACCATCATTAAGATACAAATATTAATTAATATTATTCGAATTACAAAAAATTTAATTTAATCAATTTCTATATAGACAAAACCAAGCATGATTTTTTATTAGATTGAGGTATTTCTTAAGGCCCTTTCTTTTCCAAACTAAAAAAGTGGCCTTGTTCATTAATCTCAGGAATCGTAAACTTCAAACAGTGGCTCCATCTTGTACACCAGTTTTCTTAGTTTAAATATACATATTATTAATTAACAAAAATAAGCATCTAGAGTTTTTGCTTTAAATGTGTATGTATGAAGATTTCATAGATTAATGAACCTGAACCATGACAAAATTTTAAGTCAAATTTATATTTCAAAGAAGGAAAGAATAAGTCAATTTTGGTTGGCTTAACGAATTACTTCAAAAAAAAAAGTTTGTATGAAAATAGAAACAGTTTCTTTAAAATTTTAATAACAACTGAAATGGTTCAAATGAATTACATCATTCAAGTGTGTTGCAAAAGAGTTTTATCAATTTTCGACATAATTTTGTCTATATAAAATTGATTTCCAACCGTAAAGAATCATTTATGTAAGTAAGAGTACTAATTCCAAGCCAATTCATGTAAACCCAATAATATCTAAAACATTTTTTAAGTATAATAGTTTCGTTTGACAAAACCACAATAGTTGTCTTCAAAAAACAGCCTTAACAGTTAAATAAAAATAATTAAATAATCTAATTCAATGCGACAAATTATGTTGAATTCTATATAATTGAATTTGTTGCATTTAACTCTACATATTCAAATAACAATTTAAAGCCAACTACAATTATTCTTTCCAATCCCAAAAAAAAAGAAGTTAATCAAATATTTTTTTTGTGGCACATATCAAAAATGGGGAAAATGGCAATAAAAGAAATGGCGAGGGTAAAAAAACTTTATCAACGCAAAAATATTATACCAAAACGCGTTTAAACCGCAACAACTCATTATTTTGCATATCACACATATTTTGACATAACCAAAACCAAACAGAACAAATAAATAAATAAAATTGCCACCAATCAGGTTAGGGAGTACCCCAACGACCATTCGTGGTCATAAATCGCAGCCATGTTCAATAACTCAGAGTCGGGAAAGTGTTTTTTTTCGGTTTTTAACCCACAACAGCAAAAAGAATAAGTATATATATATAAATAAATATGTGTATAAATATAAGTATGTATGTACATACAAATCAAGCGTGCAGAACAAGACAAAAAAGTACGTAAAAATCTGTGAGGAAATTTATGAGTCAAATAACAACGGGAGATGACAAGGGCCAACACAGCAGAGGCCAGTGGTCAGCACCCACCTACAGTTCAATTTGTTTTCCACTGGTTATTGACGAAGCCAAGCCAAACACGTCCAGGAGAGGTGGAGGAGCTGCTGCTGTCGGTTGATGTTTTGGCCACTTGGTCAATAAGTCAGTTACTGTAGCAAATGTATGTAGATAGACTGAGAGTGGAAGGAAGAAAGAGAGAGAGAGTGATGGGGGAAGATAAAGAGTAACGAGGGGAAAAAAAGCGTGATAAATATTTGCATTTCATTTGTGGCCGAGACTCTGAACACATGTAAATAAATAATATTCGCACGATATATGTCCCCTTGGCAGACGACGACGACGATGCACAGAGCGCAGGCGCGAAACCGCACAGGCGCCTCTGGGCATTTGCTTCACACTAGAATACACTGCAAGAAATCAAGAGCAACTGCAAAAACAAAAACAATCAAGAGGAAACACTGATAGCAGGTAGTTGTTGGCTTGTTTTATATCATTATCCAACTACTAGGCCGTCCAGATTTTGAATGCAGTTAAAATACTAAGTTCAAAATGCAATTGCATACTTTTGGGGAATATATGAAATTTTGTTTCAGTGTCAGTGCCACCACCAACCCGTGTTCATATAATCTCCACCTCCTTTAACCTACGTGGGCGCCGCATCACACTTTATTTGCTGAAGTCTCATATTGGTCTCCATTCGAGTCCGTTGCAGAGAGGCCAACTTGATATATGCGCTGCCTGCTCATAAAAATGTCAAAAATTGTGTTGCTGCGACGCTTTGTCTACCCTGGGAGTCCAACTCCAACGAGCATGCGCGCATATTTCGCTTTAATTGGCAAAATGCAAGGCAAAAGGCATGAACAGGGCACTGGCAACGGGCACCAGTCACTGGGTAGTGGCACCTCCAACGACGACGCTAAATGCGCCAAGCACACGCATGCATAGGTGGGCCCAGCGACCATCGCAGATCGCAAAATCCAGATCCCAGTTTCGGTTTAGCGCTTTAAGCGCATTTAATGTGACACAGAACGAAAAGGATAACGACGACAGCAGCAGCACGTGACAATGGCCAGAGGTGGTTTGTGGTGGTTCTTTCTCTCTCTCTCTCTCTCTCTATGTCTTTGTGAGGATTACCGGATGCGATGGACGACAATGTATATGGTGTATGGTGGACAACGCATGCGTGCCAAAAGCAAATTTCACGCAAATCAAAATGTCATAAATTCGTTGCTTATACCCGCCCGATATCTCCCATTCTCATTTGCAACTTACTAAGACCTCTTCAGTCTACCTCAGTCAGTCGGAGTTAAATTTATAATGAAAATGATACGTCTGCGCGTTGTCTAGGTATGTGTGTGCATAAAGGGATGTATGTATGTGTTCAGGTATATGAATATATATACATATATAATATATATGTCTACAGAAGAGGTAAAAAAAAAGGAAACCAAATGACAAGTGTTAAATTGGCGCGCGAATTTCAACATGTCGTCGCCAACTCTAACAAAGACAACAACAAAAATACTTCAAGTGGGTGTGTATGTGTGTGTGCGTGTTTTTGTGAAAGGAATCCGATGACTTTAAGATATTGATTTATTGTCCGATTCTCACCTTTATAATTATAACAATTAATTCGTAATGTTTATTTTCGAGCATGTTTCTTGTATCTTTGCAAATAAGTTTCAAAGTTCTTCAAATGTGAACAAAAACATAACGTGACAAAGTTGAACATTCCACACATTTCAAATTTCTTGGCCAAAAGTGTTGAAAGTGGTAGAAATTTAGAATTTCACTCCAACTAGAATGCCCAAAACCAAAAAACCAAAAAAGTAGGAAGAAACGAGGTAAGGTAACCCAAAACGGAAGTTACATTTGAATATATTTGAAGTCTTCACTTATGTATAAACCAAACTTGAGTCCTAAAAATTAACCTAAAATTCAAATATTTTTAAAAGGCTCATTCTTAAAGTTCTAATACTTAAAAAAAGTATATTACTAATTAAATATAAGTTTTCATAATTTCTTTGGGATAGATAAAAATCACAACTTAGCGGTTTACATTTTAAAAAAATTGTCTGCAAAATGACTCCGAGGGTTACTAAGTGGAAAAACATAATTCAGTTACTTTAACCTGTTAAAATATTCCATCTAAAGATGGCAAGATTTGAAGGTTCTTCTTGAAGACTAAGTTAATCAAATTGTTTAAAAGGAATAATTCAAAGGCTACAAATGTTCGTTTAGACTAAAAATGTGTCAGGTTTATGTATACACAAAGATCTAACTTCAACATACACACATATAAAGACTTTTTGGAACATCTTCTCCCATATTAAATCACATTTTCCATGGCACTTGCCATAACTAACTCTATAGCTGTTTAGTGAACATGTAAGACATAAACAGATAACATATTGAACCGACGAGGGAAAGGTCTGTCTCTCGTTTCTCTTAAGTACACATAGTTAGACTTCTGCCTAAGGAATTACCCCATTAACAATTTAACAACCACAATTCGTAGCAGCTGTTTGTGTACCTACCTGAGAATACATGCCTTTCATAGATAAATATATGTATGAGTATGAGTACAGGCATGAGTTTGTGGCTGCCTCTTGTAGCCAAACATGCCAATTGCACATTAACGACATAACACCGTTATAAACGCGGTCTCCCATTCCCCAAACGCACAATATAACCAAGAGAGCTTACGCCGATTATTATATGCATATTGATCAGTCTGTCATGTGGGCACGTAGCAACTATCACTCATGCAGATGTATCTGCCTCCAACTTCCTTTAGAGAATTTCAAATGACACACACACCCATCTCAGTTAGCAAAGATCCTATCTTTAAGGAGGAGCAAATTTTGTTAAAGGTTTTTAGTAGAGAACGGAAATAATATATGACAATTGACGTTTGAAAGATTAAGTCTTATCAAGGCGGTTTAGAACTGAAATGGTTGAAATAAATACAATGAATTTAATGAAGAGAGACTGTGAATACTCAAAATCCTGTTGTAAGTAGGGCTTATATTATTCAGTCATCCAATTACATTCGTTAAGGGGCGTTTTCATACTCAAAATACTGTAAATATTTACAGTGCTCCTAATTTTCGCATAATTTTGATTTCGTTTTGTGTAAAATTTCTAAAAATTTATTCAAATGAGTTATTTTTGGATAACAGAATTTTGTGTATTTGAATATCAATATGAATCAGAAAAGTGCTATGACAATGTCATAAACATTTAATTTTGGTTTTACGTACTCATTCCTATTCGTTTAATGTTAAAGCTTGATCAGATTTCGTTCGACAATCATTCTCTGAATGTATTGAATGTATTCGAGCAGTCTTCCTCTTAATACAATGTCTCCCTCTTGATACATATTCTGCTTAAATGTTAAATTTTAAATTATGGAAACGTGCAAATATTTTTAGATTAAAATTAAATTAAATGAATTTAGTTTAATACTTTTAAAAAGTAATTTCGTTTTTTAAAAATTTTTATTAAAATTAGATGTGTTCTAAAAAGTCTTTCTTATGTCTTTTCGCCGAGTGTTGCTTGCCTTGTAACAAAAATTCAACATAGCCCGAAGATTTCCGTTTATGGGCTCCACTTGTAGCTTGTTCTTCCCTAAATTCGGCACTGGATTGATTGCCACACACAGAAAATTATGTCTCATCTCCAAAGCCTATATAAGAAACCCTTTAATTTCCAAGTTATTTTGAGCTTGATACTTGTACTCATTCTGTCTTGAAATTAGTTTCCGCATATTATTGACAACGTTGAAATCGTTAATATTTTTTTCAACGCTGTAAATGCTAATGAGGCGCTCATATCGAAATATTATGGCTTTTCGTACTCTTTTAGAAATTCTTGTGGAATATTTGTTGTTTAACAATCATTTCAACACATATCCTGTGGTTAGCGATGACCCCAACACAGCGGTAACCGCCAAAAACCTACACAAAGAGACAGAGAGAAAGAGAGAAATTCTTTCGGATAATAACAAAAAAACGTTTTTTAATTCGTTCGTTGGCTTAAGGACTCATGTCGCTTTTTTATTTTAACAGCTCATCGATATTAAAAAGATAAAGAAAACGGGGGAAAAAAATAAAAGACGAAAAACAAAACCCCCACTTCAAGTGGTCGCCGAGTATCTAGAAAATTTGTAGTCTACTTTATGATGGACCGTTGCCAGTTTTTATGGGTGCGCCTCAGGCCCAGTTAGCGCTGGACTTTAATTTTTTATTAGTTTTGGTTTTGTTTTTTTTTTTGGTTTGGTTTCTGAGTTATTTGATACTTTTCTTCACACTTTTCTCTCTAATGTGGCAAGTTACTATTTTTTTTGATATTGTGGGGTATCACAAATTTCGTTTTGTTTCTCTCTCGTTTATCTTTCTGCACGCCAACTGTTTTAAGTGGCTTTCTGGCCATCGAGAGGAGACGGCATTCATTTTATCGCATCTTTTGAAAAGCCATGAATTTTGAGTTTCCTTTGTTCGATACATTTAATGTTTTCCACACTTGGCTAGTTTATGTTCGATATTATAAATTCATTGATTGGCCTTTATGAAAGGCATTCAAAACAAAAACAACTAAAAAATGTATAATTAAATGGGTATGGAAAGGGCATCTTCCATCATATGTTTATTAACAAATAATATGAGCGATTCTTTTTTTTATATTTAGTCATATATGTAGATGGATCATTTAAGATAATACCGTTGCCAGTTAGCTTTGTATTAGAACAATGTATTTGGATCTAAGCCGTTAGATGATCAAAAGATAATTTGCTTATTAATAATTTCTATGACACTTTAGAGTTCTTTCAAGTATTTTGCGACTGAATGACTCAAAAGTTTCTTCTGCTTTTACAATTTTGTTAAAAGTTACTACCTTAATAATTAAGCCAATAGATTAAAAAAAGTTTAGCATAAAAATCAAAAATTAAAACCAATCTAATTAATCATACATAGTATAACTGAAGAAAGTCTTCTTAAAACAGCCTTGTGGAAGTTTTATCTACAGTAAATGACAGCTATAACGATACCAATTTCAACGATTTACTGCTGTTAACGAAACACACTTGAAGGTTTAATTGGTTTTCATACAAAGTACTTTAGTACCATTTAGTATGGATATAAAATTGCTGGTCCCTTGATTAACACCATAACCGGCAATCACAGTATATAGCTAATCTTTCGATTTAATGGTGCTTGACAACATGGCTGGTCTCTCCCTCTATAGGTTTACAGTCTTGTCTTGTAGATTCTTAACTTAAATCATAGTTTACTTTCAATTACACGAACTTACTTCAAATCTACTCTAAACTATAGATCAATATATTTAATATGGGTATTAATAACAAAAAAAATTGGCAGTCATGTAGTTTTATTTACCCTTAAGACGGTTATCGAAGTGTAGGCAAAATATGTATATTGAAATAATATAACGATGATATTTAGAAAAAAAATTCTTTAAAAATTTGAACTCATTAGATAACGTCTAAAAGCCAAACCCAAATAATATTCTATATGTTATTATATGAGTCTTACTTTAGTGGAATCACTGAAATTCATTTGGCTCAAGTTTCTGCCCCTTCCATAATTTTCATCGCTAATAAAGGGTGATCTAGATTTACACTGCTCTATTAATTCATCTCTAGGGAACTCTAGTTGCTCTAGCATATCCTGCATAAAGATTAAATGAACTGTCAAGGAATTTCCAAAGTTATGCCTGAACGTTTTCCTTAATAGATTACCTTAGAAATTGTTTATTTTTTAAATTTCTAAGCTATGGTAACAAAACTAACTAAACTTGGATCGAAATTTGCGTAATTCGTCAATTGAATTGGGGGAAAAAAAGTAAAATATTCGATTTTATTTCGAAACAAATACAAATGTTTTTGCTGTTTTTCTTATTAGCAGGAAATCAATACATTTCTTTCATCTGGTCTTCTCATCTAACCATTTTGCTTATTAGAAGCAAGTAACTATGTATGTACGTATATTTGTCAATTCCGACATTTAATGTTAATTTTTTAGATCTTCTATATACAAAATATATTTCTCACATGTCATTGGTTGAAACTAAAAATAAGAAATAAATATTGTATTTTCCTAGAAATTAACATTTACAACTGCTCCTTCCATTGATCCTCAACCTGTTCTCAGGCAACTCCGTTGCCCCTTATTGAAAAACCAAATTCCCACCCACACTACTCTAAGCAATTGATATCACATTTTACTACAATACATATCAATTTTCCACACACTCACCCAACCAGCAAAAGACATTAATTTTATGCCTATTTGTAAGTGTATCTATATTATTACAACCCTCGAAATGTATATTCCAACCCCCAGATTTATGTTTTTGTGGCTTATGTCTTCTGCCCTCTATGTCGAAAATCCCCAGGAGGCAGCAAATGACAAATTTCAATAATTGGCGTTACAAGTGCAAATTTCACACACAAACATAGACATATAGAAATTTTTACGAAGAAAATCAAATAATAAACCCAATCAGAGGCAACCCCTAAATTACACATTATTGACTTTTCCAACCAAAAAAAAAAAAAAATATCACAACATTTTCTCATCGTAAAAAGAAGAAAACTTTCTCAGGGTTCTCTGGTACTTTGGCAAATTTTCAAAACAAATTAATTTGCACTCAACTGCAGGTACATACATACATCCTGAGACCCAAGTCCAAACCCCAATCTCAAACCCAAAACCCACAAAAAGTTGAAAAAGTTCAACCCTCTAGCTCATCAATTAAAATTTACCCAGTAGAAAAGTTTGAGTTTTTTTTTGTGCGTTCGTTTTGTTTTTGGTTATGTCAGAAAATTAAGCATAATTACATTTTAATCATCTTTATTGCTCTTTCACAAGTTTACTGCTATATACTGAAGTCGGCATTTGCATTATATACTGGCCACAACAATTAGGGGTTGGCCATGCGGTTGGGCTTTTTATGGCTGTCAGGCATTGTGTTTTTTTTTTCGGATAAAAACGGTAGCAACCACAAAATTTCATAAAGTTTTTACCCGCCCGTCCAATTGCCCCCCCTAGACTCCTTTTGCTCTTGCTCCTGCTCCTCCTGCTGCTGTTACTTCGTGTGCGCTTCATCAATTGGTAATGAGTGAACGAAGGAAGCAAAGTTGTTAGTGGTTAAAGTTGGAGGATGGAGATGATTTTCCAACAATGAGAAAGATAGACAGAGAGAGAGAAAGAGAGGGAGGGAGACAGAGACAGGGACTGGCAGTGGGTGTGGATGAATATGGGGACCAGCTGTTGTCATTTACAGTCGAGCAGTTTGTCAGTTGTTGAACTCTGTTGAACTGTTGAACTGTTGGTCACTTGAGTCACATTTCATTTAATTTGAGCGAGAATTAATTTACCAAAAATTTTTGGAAAATACAGAAAGCCACAAATGTATAAAATGTACCTCGTTGATTGAGGGCAAATGTCGAGTAATCGGAATTTAGTATTTTGAGTTGAGTGGACTCTTTTACAAATTTCAATTATCATTGAATATCAGTACTCTTATTTATAACTTAAATCAATTTGAGTAGATTATTGAATCATTTTCTTAAGATTTAATCAAAATTACTCTAATAAATTTCAAATCAATAAGTTTATGCAGAAAGTTTTTTATTATATAATTTGCTATTAGTTTATGGAATCGAACTTAATTTGGATTTGAAAACATAGTATATAGATTGGACCTTTTTTTAAAAGTTTTTCCACAATTTGTTTGAGCTTTAAACAGCCAATTTTTCACATTTCTACTATCCCAAATCTGTTAATTGGACGTTTTGTTTTTCAAATATTTTGGGCTTTTTAGATTTTATGTACTAAAGAATATTTTTATGTATACTTTTCATACATATTTATGTCAATAGATTAATTTTAATTTGTTGATATTTCAAATCTGTTATTAACAACTTTTTATATAGAAAAATATTTTTGTAGTTACCTGTCAATGTTATAATTTAGTTCTTAAGGTTAATTTTGATTTTTGGCCGTCTAAAATAAATGATTGGTGTATGATTTGTTAATGTCCTTGTTGAATATCAGAAATTTTAATAATACCAATTATGATCTATCCCAATTTGTATATACATATAAATGAATAATTATTGTATTGAATATTTATAAAGATTAAGCATTTGTCCGTTAACTTGTGACATTTGTTATCAAAGCACTGTGTTCTATTTTACTTTCAGAAATTGTTTTAAAATAAAAGCAAATAAATATTTGAATTTTCTTCTCATTTTTTAAGTTGAAAACGTTGGCTTTGTTTTTGGTATTGGTATTGAATTTGGAGGATAAAATCAAAACATTTTATGAGGGAAATAGATCCTAAATATTTCTAGTAGACTAATAGTACAAAAAGCAGTAGGTAGGAAACAGTAAAAGGAAGAAAATTTCTTTACTATCACCCCAAGGAATCGATTAGATAAAATTTATATTATAGTCGACATTTAGTTTATTCCAATTTCGTATAATTGGAAACACCTCTTAACTAGTAACTGCATTCAAGACTTTCCGTTTATGAATGCTTTTTATGAAATCATGTTTTATTAAATTGCAATAAATAAATCACCATTAAATTGATATAGTCGAATACCGTTTCACTTACTTGGTGCACACATCTGCAACGTTAGACCGTATATTTTTAGATTTCTCTCTTCTTTTTTGCCGCCGTAACAGAAATTGAATTTAACAATTTGAAATCGTCTTGTTCGAAGTTATCCTTATCTCTCAAGCAATGTGCGATGCACAAAAATTGAAATCAATTAAAATGACAACAAAAGTGGCCATAAATATTGATGTCCAGTTGCAGTGACGCTGCTTTTTATGGCCATGCTGCTGCCTTTGGTAACTCTGGCAAATCTAATGAAGATTTACTTTAGGCCATAACACATGACTAGGGGGGAAGGCGGGTAGGAAGAGGCCGAAGCAAACGCCGCTTAAGTGGCAAACCCGTGGCCATTTATTTGGAATTTTACATTTTACAACACGTAACCAGAGTGGGAGTACAACAACAGATACACAGATAGATACATACATATATACATATATAGAGAGATGCGTGCTCACCGAACGATTCAGCACCAACAACAGGCAATTATAATCGTTGTACACACTAGAATACGTTATTCCCATACCAACACCAACACCAACACGAACACCAACTCCATCTATCTATCTATCCATTCATCCATCCTCAGCCTCTGTAGCCAATTCTAACGGTGGCAATAGCTTTGGCGACAGTGCCACCAATCGGTGGTACGAGAGATTGTGTATATGGCAATGGAGGGATGGGAGGAATGGAGGGAGATATGGTAGCATATGGCAGCCATTGCCATTGCATCACATAAAGTTCGATTCGTTGTTGGCTCCTGCTTTTGTTACTGGGTACTGGGGATTTATGTTCGCTATATGCGGTTATAAATTCCAAATACATGAACGCTCTAGCTCTGTCTCTATGGCTCCTATGGCCATGAAGCTTCCTCCTTCCTACACTCTTTTGGCCAGATCTATGCGCCAAATTGCAGCAACACAGCCAACCACCGACTGTAACAGCAGCAACAAAGCTTTCTTTTTGCTGCGGCTCATGGCGATTTGTTTGCTGCCTAATATTTTCTACCTCATACAAATATCAATCGTTGAGTAGATTAGTTGACAAAAAAAATGTATAAACAAAAATCAATGAAAACTACAAATTTTCTTTACTTTACTTCCTTATGACTTTATTTTGACCACTTGTTTCTATATCAAATTGTTTGCTTTTTAGAAAGTAAAGATTTCGATTTTTAGTACTTTTCATTCCAAAATAAATTGGAAATGAAATCGGTTTGCCATAAGGCCAAACTATCTTTCAAATTTTAAAACTAAAACGTGTTGCCTATACAAATAAACATCTTAAAAAGTACTTTAATAAAAACTTTATTTAGAGCATCCCTTCCTAACCTTGTTTCAATCTTATTGCTGATTAAACATCACTTAAAATTTCAGTATGGGATATCATAAGATCGAGCCATTTTTTTGTGTGATTATTCGAAACATTCTCACATGGTCTCAATTAGTAAACACAAAAGCAAATACAACGCACTCGAATGGCTTCTGTGATTCTTCTAAATTGCTTCAATGCGCAATTATTTCAATTTCGAATGTGCCTTAACCCCCACAATAGTAACCATATAGTATGTATGTATGTTTGTATGTATATTCCAAGCAAAAGGACTGCTAAAAACTTTTCCATACCAATCTCTTAGTCTCTGTTAGCCAATTGGTGGTGTCGTTATTTGAGTTTCTTGGCTCATAAATCAGTTTGTTGCCTTTTTAATCCGTTTTAATTGCTGTTCGTTGGTCAGACTATGAATGTCGCAAGGACTAACGTAAGGATATAGTTGCCATTTGTTGTTGTTGCTGCTGCTAAAACTGTAGTTGTTTTCAAGGCGATTAAGAGTGCCACACACACACACACACACACACACACACGCACACCACACACACACAATTGCAATCGTTTTGGAGACACGTATCCCACTATTGCCCATACGAAACTGTTGCTCTAAGCACTTATGGTCATTATATATGTTGTAAGTCGTCTAAAAAGGATTTGCCTTTAACATGCAATTTTTGAGAATAGGTTAACATTTTCTTGCATAAAACCTTAACAATACAATTAGATTGTTACATAGATAAGTTCATCACTTTATGTTGTTTCTCTTGAAACCAAAAACTATTTTACTTACATAGTTTTTTAACGAAAGTTTTTTTCCATAGTCAAAAGATATTTTCATAATCAAACTCTTACCGCTGATTGCTGCTTTTTCTACACATTGTGATTTATAGAACTATAGGAACTATAGTATTAGCAACTTTTTAGTTGAGAGCCGCTCCTTAGTCCTGTCTTTTAACAGATGGTCGTCTAGCATCAGTTTCCATACTTATCAAAGTCTTGTTGTTATGATACATATTTTAACAAAAGCCGTAGAAGGATTTATTTTTGACAATTGGTTGAATGACATTTGTAATTATTTGAAATTTTAATACGCTACTTGCCACACACATTCAAAAACTGTCTAGTTAGAAAAAAAAAAATCTGAGCTGTATAGTGGAGAAAACGTTTTGAAACACATTTTATTCAGTAAATAGTCACATACTTCTCTACTTTAAAAACCCAAAACAAATATTTAGACATATCTATGTACATAGTAAACATCTTCATGATCCTAGAACTACTATAACCATTTTCTTTGTCAAATCATTTCAAAGCAAAGTTATACAACTAATTTTAAGCTAGCGACATCTGTAGATGTCTATTACTAAGTAAATTTTAGAGTGTATTTTGCACTCTAACATATTATGAAGGAAATGATCAGGGGCAACTCGTTGCACATATAAATGTTTAAGAGTGGAACATTCAAAATTCACTTTTTTCTCAAATTTCACTTTGAGCATTAAGCTTAAGGTTCTTCTATTAAGTTATTCTTATTAAAGCTTTTCTGTTTAAATCAGACTGCAAGTTATCTCTTTTTTCAAATTTATTTACTACGATCTTTTCACATTTATTAACTTGAAGCCCTATATCAAAGCAAATGACAATTTAAAAAAAAAAAAAAAGACAAAAGAATCTTTTAAAAGCAATAATTCGAATTCTTGAATACAGATTTTTCCACTTTTCAAAGTTGTTGATTTTAGCGACCTATAAATTGTTAGAAAATATGCTGAGTTCAATTCGTAGGAGAATAAATATAAAAAACAGTTTGTTTTCTATTATGTTATATTTCGATATATGTACATATTTCGGGCACTTATCGGTGGTCGTCTTCGGTCGGTCGTCGGGCCACTATTAATAACATTTAATTATGATTAACATTATCGTAATATAACATAGCGGAAAACAAACCGTTCTATATATTTATTCTCAAAAGAATTGACCTCGAGCCCGCAAAGCATATTTTCGATGATAAAATAAATAATAAATATCAAAGAAGCTAACTTCGGCTATGCCGAAGTTTATATACCCTTGCAGTATACTTGGCAATAATATTTTTCCTTTTTGAAATTTCTTTCCCTGCAACTCAATTCATCAATACACAAACAAAATATTATTTCTCTTTTTACCACAAGTTTTTCTTCTTCCATCATTTTCTAAGCAAAGCACGGCACGCATACACATACAGTTCATGTAGCGTTGCGTCTGTGTGTGTATGCGTGTGCTCTGTTGATTTGATGATGGCAGTAGTAGGCAGCAAGCAGCGCTGCCGGCAGCGTTTGAACCGATTTATATTGACTGTAACTTGTGTTCTATTTATCGGATCAGATTCAAATTTTGGGATCTGAGATTTTATATCTATTACTATCATATTGGTAAATTTCATGGGGATACTCCAATTTTTGCAAAAATGTTTCTTCTAGAGCTATATGATATAGTGGTCCGATCCCAAAGATTTTCATACTTTATCTCACCCGGGTAAAAAAAAGCTCCCAAAAAAAATTTCATCCCGATAGCTCTTAAGATGGTTGAGTAAAACGCGTACGCACCGACGGACAGACGGACAGACGGTCAGACGGACAGACGGACAGACGGACATGGCTATATCGACTTAGCTTCTCATGCTGATCAAGAATATATATACTTTATGGGGTCGGAAACGTCTCCTTCTGTGCGTTACAAACATCTGACCAATTTTATAATACCCTCTGCAAGGGTATAAAAACAAATAATAATATATATATGTATATAAAAAGCTACATACGTACAAGAATCATTAAAGTGAATTCCGATTGCGATATCCGCAATTAATGAACAATTTCAAAGGTGATTTAAAAAGAACTTAAGGTAAAAGATATCCACCTTAGGTGTCTATCATTTTGAATATAATACCATTTTAGTTATGAATTGTTAATTGACGGGTACGTCTAGAATTTCCTTAAACTCCCATCATCTCTGACATAAATGCCACTAATTGTGGCGGCAACGCCTTCAAAAAAAAAAAAATATTTTCATTTTCCGATGAATCCCAATGAAACCGCAAAACATGCCATACTCAAAATATCATTTTTCATATCCTTCAATAAACAAAAAAAAAAAAAAAAAAAAACGCTTAAGCTGTAATTACTGCAATCGAAAAAACAGAAATACAAAATGCAAGAAAAAAACACGAGTGCAACATCCGTCAAAATTTACTGGAGAAAAGGTGAGAAAAGTATTACACAAACCCAAAAGTAAGTAAATTTTTTTTTTTTGTTACTTTTTTGGTTTTGGGAAAAACCGCAAATTACATGCACATGTTTAAAATACTCTTCCTGCTCTAATTTCTTTGGTTCTGGTCGATTCCCCCCGCACTCCATATCCCGAATTCATCGTCAGGCACCGTTGGACATTGGCTCCCGGGCGAGCAGTTGCCGTTTGAAAAGTGCCTCGTCGGTGCCTGTCACTATCCCAAGAAATGAAGAAAAACACAGAATAAAATTTTTTAACAGGTGCTCGCTGGGGGAAAGGGCGAGAGAGATTGCAGAAAAAAAAAAAAAGAGAGAGATCTAAATACCCTGAAGCAAATGCGGATAACAAACTGTCAAAGTTTTGCGCTTATTACCAACAACATGGCGCTTGAATCCATCAGCACAAACAAAAAAAAAAAAGACAGAAAAGGGAACTGCGAAACAAACTTCATTTGTTTATTTTTGCATGACATAGTGTCGCACAGTTGCTGCCAAGTGGGGGATGCGGGTTATGGGTTATGTGCCGGCGATTTATATGCATATTTTTTTTTGCTTACCCAACTTGCAGATATTTATGACCTGTAGCCATTGAATAAAAATGGGTATATTAAAATCATCATAAGTTTTTTACTTACTCTACATTTAATTTGATAAATTTCAAGAACTAAAGCCGAATAAATGTGTTGGTTTAAAAATATATTTTAAAATTGAATTTCAAAGTTAAATGAACTATTATTCTTATAAGTGCATGTATCAACTAATCTAAACAAATTTTGACTATTTTGGAGAAACAAACATCTAAAAGATATGAAATCGCTATATGAAATTGCCGTAAAAAAAAAAATTATATTTTATATTATACAAACTGTGCGGAAAATACAAGCCTACATGAAAAAGTTCACCAGTAGCTTTAACTGTCTAGGAGGAGGACAGACAAACATGGCTATTTAAACTCGTCGTGCTGATCAGGAATATATATACTTTATATGGTCGGAGATGCTTCCTTCTATGCGTTTCACACTTCTGATCAACATTAATATACACTTTTTGCAAGGTTATAAAAAAACCATTTAAATTCAATTTCGGATATTTGTAATTAATATTTCAAATATTTCCAAAAATTTATTATTTTTAAAGTGTAAACTGTGTTGGTTACTTCATCCACTAATCGGTAATTTTAACTGACAAAGTTTTGTTTGGCTTTTTGAAAGATGTTTAAAATAAAGTCAATTGTTTAAATCTGAACAATGAAACTAAATATTTGTAAGCTTTGAATATTAATCAAGAATCCATATTCATATACACTTTATACGGTCGGGCAAACTTCCTTTTGTCTGTTAAATATGTAAATATATTTTTGAAAGAATTTCTACAATGCAATTGTTAGTTAGTTATAGACTTAGCGATTAGTTAGGAATTTGATTAGACTTTATTAAAGGTAATTTCAAAATGAACATAATTAAATTCATTTTCAATCAGTTTTAGAATTTTTTATTATCTTTACTATATCCTGAGCTGCAGGAGTCTGTAGGTTACTATACGACTCAACATAAATTGTTATGGGCAACTTGCGCTCATTTTTTTTGTAGTAAATTAGAATCTTTAAAATTATATTATCTAATAACTTTTGAGTTATTTGTGAACAACCCACAAGGCTCACCTTCTGCAACTTCGGACATCCAAGTACCAGACGCAAAACGTTAGAATCGTTAACTTGATTGCAGTATTTGAGGGTGATGTGCTCCAGTTTTTTTAAGTTGATAAACGCGTCCAAGACTTCATCATCAATGTTGGGCCCATCACAAATCACTAGAGTCTTTAATCCACTTAACTTTGCAATTTTCATGAATGTTTGCTTAGGAAAACTTAAGCGTCCAATAATTTTAAATTCTTCCAATTGCTCGGATTTAAAAAGTACCAGTTGATCAAAGAGTTTGGTAACGTTGAATTTCCTTGATATGCCGTGAATGTAAATACTCTTTAGTTTAGGCAGTTGGGCTATGTCTTCATATTGGCAATCAATGGAAACGTCCAATGTTTGTAGTAAAGGGCAGCAGCCATTTTTAACCATATTATTAAAAACCTCTGCAAGATTGGAATTGACACCAGCAATGTTCAGTTCCCTTAGATTGGTTAAAGACTTGGACATCTGAATTAAATGGCCTGACTGAATACTATTACAGTTCTTCAAGTTGAGGTTTTCAATCGAGACAGGAAGCTTTTCTAGATGAAGACCGCTGAGAAGATAATTCCCGGCAAGGTCAAGTTTTTTGAGATTCTTCAAGTTCTTCAAAGCTAACAGCGTTTTATCAGCCAGGTAACAATGACTTAAATTTAGATTCTCCAACTTATCGGTACTCGAAAATATTTCAAACATCTCTGCAGTTAATTGGAAATCCGAAAGTTGCAAAGACTTCAAGTTGATGCAATTCCTTCCAAAATATTTCAACAAACACTCTGTACAGTTTGAGTGAGTTAAATTTAAATCCGTTATATGTGGTCCGGAACTGCGAATAAACTGACGACATTCCCAACGTGTCAGACCCATAAATTTTAGCGAATCGACCGACTTATGTATGGATCGTGCAGTTAACTGATATACAGACTAAAAGCGCTTGCAAACACTTTGGAAGTGGACTTGATCCGCCAATCGAAGATATTTTAGAATCATTGATAGGCAATCATCAGGAATCTTTAAAATGTACGCCTCCCCTGACTGATCGCCGGCAGTTGGGGGCTCTGAAACCCCATACAAATCCGGTTGGTGCCAACTATCGGCCACAATGACATAGATCTTATGGCCATTCACATGATGAATCTTCATTTCCAAAGCTTTGGTCGCATCGCTTGCATTGGCAAAGAGAACAAATCCGCATTTTCGCTGCTCTTTATACCTTTGTCTGCCATAGAACCTGGACAATGTCCGATTAGGCACGCAATTTCGTGTAGCATTGTTGAAGAGCTGAACACTTATGACACTCCCGAATCTTTTAAAATGGTCAACTAACGTGTCCTCCTTCAGATCTTCCGGAATGTTGGTGAGAAATAGCTTTCGTACTGGAATATGGTCTTCGGTGAACCACAACCCATTCTTCACATAAGGTTTTCTATCTGTAATGGGAATCCCCATGAAATCATTGTGGTTTGCTGTATGTATATATTTATTAATCAACTTACGATTATAGGTGTCAAACTTTAACATAATGTAATTTTCTTTGAATGATTTTAGCACAAGGTTTTTTAAATGAAGCTTAAAGTTTTCTGCAGCAGCACGTGCAATACGACAAACACTTATTCTTTTTTTTTACTTATTTCGATTTCAATAAATCAATTCGATTAAACTACATATATATACATATATATAAAGAATTCAATTCGCCTCAAATAATGGCATAATGAGAATAATCGATTAAAAATCGATAGCTTTTATAGATGGTGGACCCCCCAACCTTAATAAGAAAATAAAACGGGGAATCCCCTCCAGTTTCTTTGTAAAGTTCGTAAATTCTTAAGATTCGCTCATAATAAAACGGGGATTCCCCAAAATTAAAACTTCTGTTATTTTTGCGCCTATATGGTGAAATGTATGAAATGGTTTGAATAAGTAAACATATGTATACATATATGTATATTGAAATCAGTGGCTTTGTAAGCGGGCAAATGTTTTTTCTGCCATGTCCACTGTCATCCACATACACATATGTACATATGTATGTATATATTTTGAAGAACCGATTGAACTGTTAGCTCACTAACGATTGTTTATTAATTTCTAGGAGCAGAGCATAGCAATGGTACCTGGAAATTAAATCTGTAATAATGCACCACACATATACATTTGAAAAGTTATGTAATAGATCCGAGATCTACCCTAGATCGGTAGTTCTAGGTATTGGCATTTGCCTTCGTTGACCCAAAAAATTTCTCTTTAGTTAATAATAATTCTTTTGTATTCTCTTGAGATGAATCTTAATTCTCAATTCAGGAATTAATCAACTCTTTCTTGTTTACAATCTATCTGAAATTTTTCAATTTGGCGATAATATTGAAAAAAAATATGAAAAAAAATTCGTAATACCTATGTATGTATGTACATATGTACATATATTTGTAGCAAACAAAAGGTAATTTGTTGGTTCTCTGATGATGATGAAATGATGAAATAAAATGCTTTAATTAGATAAAACTAAATTTACCAATGGCAGAATAAAACCCATTAAAATTTCTTTTACATATCAGTTAGTAATATTTTTAGCACTTAACTAAATCGATGGCATGCCAATAAATTGCAATAAAACACAAAAAGTAACTTATTCTGAATGATGGCCAGCAGTTGTGAAAGCATTCTAAACTTTCAACAGATATATGTACAAAGATATGGCGTGATTACAGTTGCCTGCAGCACAACAGGCACTCAGCTAACTCATTTCTGCAATTGTCATTTATAAAATGAAAATTATATGAACCCCCAAACACCCGCATTCCAACTCAAACCAACCCCAGAAGACAATAACTTTTCTCAAGCTCATCAAATTTGCTTCAACACAGACACAAAATGGCGACAAAGCCAAGAGACTCACACAAAGATATTAACTCACCCACACACACACAAACACTTACGCATAACACAAAAACAAAGAGAGAGAGAGAGAGAGACAAGGAAAAATGACTCCCATGTCTTTCATTAAAACTTTCGGCAAATTATCGGGTAACATATGCTTGCGGCTGGATTGTCAAATATATATATAGTGAGAGGAAAGGACCAACATCTACAGCAATTCTTGAGTGACTTTACCCATTCTCTTCACCCACAATCCTCCTGGAAATATTCCGAGTGTGTTTTCTGTCTCTTTTGGGTCTTGCTGTAAAGGAAAGGGGAACGCAGATGTAACACATTTCCACTTGAGTGTTGTAAGGGGAATTTCCTATATACATACATATGTACATACATAGATACCTACCAGACACATGAACTATGAATATATCCTGCACTAGCTACGAATGTTGAATATTTAAGTAACTTAAACAGCATCGCATACGCTTTTTCTTTTGATTTCCTAAGGGAAACAAGCAAAATAATAAAAAAAAAAAACAAAAACTGATACGTAAAATGGACACTCAAAAAACATACACACACATAAACAGAAAGAAAATTTCCCCTTTTTTCCAGCATCCAGCAAACAAATATAAAAACGGGGTTGAAATAAATCCGCGCAGGCGTTGTAATTTTACAAAAATGAAAGAATCAAGTAAAACGATGATGATTGTGCTTCTCATTGAGAATTGAACATTTCATTAATACTCAATACTCGAAGTATGAAAAAGTTCGTTGACAACTTTCAAAGGCATGGCAGCAAAAATAAATATTAGCATACTTTTTTGGGCTGGGGTTTAGGATTTTAGAGCCATTCTTCTTTTTCACTTTTGCCTTTGCAAACGAATACTTTTCAAAATTTTATCTCATCTAACATCTACCTGAATTGGTGAGCATCTCTTTAGTTTTACCTCAAAAGTCATTAGTAGTCTCATGTTAATTTGGTGAGCCTAATAAACTGCTACTTTCCCGCCGCCAACCCACACTGTCCCCCCGTCTTTTAGCCAACCCCAAAGCATCCTCCCATATTGTGTCGCTTTTACCATGCTGTGCAAATTTGCCACTTCAACAGCTATGGCTCCTGCTCCTGTTGCCGCACAATTCGTCGACAAACACGGTCACGTAGGCAAAACGAGTGAAAGCTAAAATTTCGCTGAAAAAGGATATATGGGCACAGTGCTGGCATTCACTCGTGGGCCTCGTGCTCTGAATTTCAAATGTCTGCTCGCCATCTTGGGTGTATACAGCCCCAAAGTTTCCT
Source organism: Drosophila willistoni (assembly GCF_018902025.1). Lineage (NCBI taxonomy): Eukaryota > Metazoa > Arthropoda > Insecta > Diptera > Drosophilidae > Drosophila > Drosophila willistoni. The sequence goes on from NW_025814050.1 coordinate 10,922,301, forward strand.
TCTTTCTGTTTTTTTAAATGGCGTGGCAATGCAGGGGACAGATAAAAGCGAATGCAAAAAAAAAAAAAAAAAAGAAAAGCAGAAGAACAGGAAGTATAAATTATTGATTTTTTTTTTGTGATGCTTTTCCCTAAACTTAAGCTTTAAGTGTGTTTAGTGGCATCCACTGGCCAGCTGAATTTGGCACGTGGAATCAGTCAAAGTAATTGTAGTCAAAACATCGAAACACTGTCTAACTGTCAAACTTGTCAGGGAAAGAGATAGGAGAGAGAAAAAGAGAGAAATAGTGTAACTGTCAAAAAGCTTGCTTCATTTATTTATTCATCATTTTCTTAACTGCTTTTTCTTATGCCTGACATACATGTCCATCAGTTTTACCACATATTTTGAATTTTTTTTTTTTTGTATGTGTCACAACAAAAAGTCAAAAGAACAAATCAGAAAACCAAATGCATAAACCAACACACCTGTATAAACTAAACAAAACTGACATGTCACGCTGTCTCAACTGTGAAAACGAAACAGAATTGCCAAAATAAATATAATGCTCAAAAAAACTTTGAAAACATTTTATGACAAGTGAATAACAAAAGAACCGAAAAAAAGTCTCTAATTGTAAGACAGGCAAATAAGTTTTTCATTCAATTAAATAAGTCATTCAATCTGCTATATTAAGTAATTATTTAACAATTGTTAAGGAGAAATTTGTAAGAATTGGTTTTTCAAGACATAAAACCATTAAATAAAGTATAAATATATGAAACAGACTAATAATTATGTGAAAAAAAATTTTATTCAAATAAATATTAGGAGGCTAAGTCATTAAAAATCTTTCGAAAAATCAAATGTTTTGACTTTTTAACTAATCAATCAAAAAGTATTTGGCTTATATGGCAAATAAAAATAATTTTTTTTATTAATATGCCTTTTGCATTTATGGTAAGTCATTGTTCGTTCAAAAATTGTTTAACAAAACTTTTAAATTTTAAAAATGATTTTATGCACTTGTTTGAACAATTCATGAAGTTTGTAAGAAGTTCTCCAAATTTTATAGCACCTTAGAAAAATGAGAAAAACAAGATGAGGATACTTACAAAATAAATTTTTTGGAATTAGCGATAGAGCTGCCATTGTCTTATGTGGTAAATTGAAAGGATTAAGCACAGACAAGGCGTTTGTAGAAGATATGTCTTAAAGGAGTCAAAAAGTAGAGTAAAAGCAAAAATTGGCAGAAAATATTAGAGCTCTTTGAATGGAGGAATTGGTTGTTCCGAAATATAGTATATTTACATATGTATGGTCATAAAGACCAACAAGTTGATTGCATTTATGCCGACCATGGTTATTTTTTTTTTTAACCAAAGTTTTGTTAGGGCAAAACATTAGGCTTCGTGTTTTATCATGCCTCAGATTATATTTACTTTCTGATTAAATTTCTTTATTGTACCTTTTGTTAATTATATTTGTAAGCATTCTACTTAACTTGAAATATGTTAATTTTAATCTCATATTTATGATTCTATTGTATATAACATCATGTATACAAATTGGGATCTTTAGAGTTTAAAACAAACTTATAAATTGGAATCAGTTTTTAAACAAATCAAATCAAATCAGATTGTAAATACATAAATGGGCAAATAAAAAAGAAAAAAAAACACTACTTTTTTGTTGTTTTTAGTAATGTACAATAATAGTTTAATTCAATTTATAAAATCCTAAGTCATATTTTTATCATCAATTTTAATAATTATTTTTAAGTAAGGATCTTCTAGATTCTTCGGATTTGTTATTATTAATTTACTTCAAATTTATAAAAATTTAAGAAGAATAGAAAGTATTATTTATCATGTAATAATTTTATGATCTTCTATTCTATTAAACTGCATTGAAACCCCAAGAATCATTAACACTTTATAAAATTTGTAAATTTATTACATAAATAACTTTTAGCTGATATACAAAAAAATTTTGTAAATAAAACAAAAATAAATGGGTCAGTATTAATCCACTTTTTGAAATTCTTTGTGACGGTAACTTTCCATTTTTTGTTTTTAGTACTGCGCTTTCAACACTCTTTAAAATAAGCTCATTAAATTTAAAAATGCAACTTAACTTCCGATTTTTATGTGGTGCACACGAAAGTGCTGCAAGGCTATGGACCAGTCTGTCTCTGTCTCTGGCTGCGGCTTTGCGTTACCCGGCCGCGATTCTGAAAACCAGTTGTCGGTCTTAATTGTAAGCAAATGTTGGTCAAGTGGTTTGCCCTTTTCTTTTTTTGTTCTGCAGCTCTTTGGTTTACTTTTTCCTTTTGGTTTTCTTGTATTTTTGGTCGGTCAAGGCATTATATAGAGATCCTATAATTATGTGTAATCAATACTTTTTTTTGTATCGGCTTATTGCCCGGAACGGATGTGTCTCGATGAAGTTGGGGTGTACCTCTAATAAAGCGATTGAGAGCATCTTTTTTTTAAAGCGGAAGCATTTGGTATGGGACTAAATTTAAAAATTTACAAGATTGATATAAAAATGTACCCAAAATAGTGCGGTTAACATTGGGGAATTAATTGTTGTGAATATAGAAAAACTAGCAATAAGATAAACTTTATAGAACATTTTTAAACTTCATTTACGTCACTTATTCTTGAAATACGAAAAAAAACGGTAATTGAATCGCCCATCAAATAAAATTTGTTTAACAAAATTTGATAAATAGTAAAAAAAATTTCGACACCAAAAAAAAAAAAAAACGACTCAACAATCTTTATATACATATTTTTGTTTTTTATTTGCCTTTTGATAAAATATTTGAAAACGAAACAATTTTTAATTTGACTCGAATAGTTTTCTGTGGATTTACAATCAATAGATAAACCAAATCATTCGGTACTTATTGAATGATAAGTTTTAGGGCATTAAATTCCCACCAAAATATATACATATATATGTATAAATATGATTATGTATATTTATATATATAATGGAAATTCCACACCCAAATCTAGATTCGTTATCAAATCCCTGCGGTTTAGCTCTGCTCTTGGAGTTCTTGGAGGTTCTGCAAGCGAGTTGTCGTTTGTTCTGTTCATTTTGGGACCGGGTTAGTAGAGTTTTGAACTTTCATCGGATCGTGAGTGAACATTGAAATGTTGCTAAAAACATTAAATATATTTTTACTATTATTGGCAATTGGTTTATGTGAAGAAAATATGGTCAACCTAGATTCAATCCGAGACGATTACTGTGATGATTATTGTGCCAATGAATGTAAAAAAGTCAATGTCAGTGAGAACGATAAAATGTGCAAGAAAATTGAAAATATTATAATTACGGATAAATACAAAATTGAACTAACAGTAAAAGACATAGGTGCATATTTAAATATAACTTGGACTACCAACCAAGTAGACTTAACACAGCTAAAAAAACTTCAAATGACGCTAGATAAAATAGAAGTCTATGTCATGACAATAATAAATTCTACACTATATTCACCACAGCAAATTACTCAATATATGAAAGCTCTTAATTTATATTATGTTGCGTGGTCAGACCTTAATCAAAATGGATTTGTTGTGACAGAGGAGCGATTTGTTTATGCTTCTAACGGACCTATACAAACAATCATTATATGTAAAAATCAACAAGTTAACATTTCAAAAGTTTTTAACGATTATTTATCAGAGAAAAAGAGCAATTTAGTAGAAATATCAATTTGGTGTGAAATAACACTTGTTTTTCGTAACGATACTTTTCAACATAATACCCAGTTGGAGAGAATTCGTCTTTTTAACTTAACTCCACGAAATCTAAACTCTGGGATTTTTGAAAATTTGTCTAATATAAGGGAATTGGAATTTATGAATTGCACTTTGGACAACAATGATTTTATAAGGTTGGTTTTAATGTCTTAAAAATATATCGTTTATGTTTCATACCATGCACCCACAGGTGGCAATGGATGCGGTTCAACAATTCTGAGTAGAATCTTGTTCTGGATCGCTGTGCCCCTGAGTTGTATGCCATAAGTCCATATAGGTTTCAGAATCGCCTTGTAGAGCAGCAATTTTTTGCAGGTGCTCAGATCTCTTGCAGAAAAAACACTGCATCTTGGACAGTTTTTAACTGTAGTTCCTTTAACTTTGGTGTGAGCTTTCAAGATTAAACGCCTGTAATGAACTTCACCTAATCCGTGCTCGTGAGTTTGTAAGAGTGAGCGATGTAGCATTAATGTTATTAATGTTAACGGCCATATTCAGGATTCCTTAGCAAAGTCTGCTGATCATAGAACTTGGGGGCTTCTTTAAATAGCTCACCTTTTATGCTGATATATAAATTGAGAGGATTTATTGTCCTCAAGACGGCGAAAACCCAATTTTGGTAAACATATATATACATACATATATGTACAATTGGAAGTTAAAAATATTTGTTCCACTTTGTGCATGGTATACTGAAGTCGTTAAGACGACTTACTTTATTTGTTTTGCATTTAAGTATAACGTAACTTATTTCAGGTCTACTACACTTCGGAATACCTTGGAAAAACTAAGCTTATCCTACCTCAACACAGTCGACTTCAAATACATTGAAAGTTATAAAAATCTTAAAACTCTCGCTCTGAATAAGGATAAAAAGTCCTATTATTTAGAACAGATAAAGAAGACAAATATATCAGCTTACATTTGTTTCTACGATAATGTATACTGTATATCACCTACAATGTGTTTCTACTCTGATACAGACTGTTTTTTAACTCAAGATACAAAGGGCACACGTTGTCCCAGCGCGTGTATTTGTAAATACCTCGACTTTTTTAATGCGTTGGTAATAAACTGCAGTTCCACGGGACTACTAAAAATTCCCGAATTGCCTTTGCCATTAGTGCTTTCACATTATACATTTCTCTTATTTGCTAATAATGGTCTAACACAATTACCAAATAGTTCGTTAGAGGGCTATGATAATCTAATGGGACTTAATCTGGCCAATAACAAACTAACTAACATACAGATTAATCAATTGCCCAAAAACCTGGAATGGCTGAATATACGAAATAATAATAAGATAACATCATTGGATGCAAATGTAGCCAAGTATCTAATGGAACGAAAATATAACATTACTCTAGTTCATAATGGACTATTTTGGAAATGTAATTGCAACAACACAAATCTTTTAAGTTACCTTGACCATCTGGGAAAAGATCAAATCCAGAGTATTAAACAAAAAATATATTTTCCCGACATTGACTTTGTTATCCCTGCACAATTTTACCATCTGAAAGGACCTTGTCCAGATAATTGTAGCTGCTGCGTTAGTGGAGCAGATGAAAATCAATTCATAATCAACTGCACAAGTAAAGCCTTGAAAATATTTCCGGTTTTGCCGATTAATATACTTGGATATCCATCACTTTTACTTGATAATAATCTAATAGAAACTCTTTCAACCACGTCTGTGCGGAATTCAACTTTAAAAGAAATGCATTTGAAAAACAACAATCTCACTCATCTTCATCTGGATCAAATTCCATCTAATCTGCGAGTCCTGGATATTCGCCAAAATAATTTCACAGGTCTTGACGACGATGTGACACAGTTTGTATCAAACCTAACCGAGTTCCAATTATCAGAAAACCCTTGGCAGTGCAGTTGTAAATTTGTTAAATTTCTTGCCTATATAAAAATGAATTTTTTCTCAGAATACCAAGCTGCCTTGAGGCGATGCAGTGGGCAAGATTATTGCCCAGATCCGTGCATCTGTTGTAAAGATGATGAGAATCACAGATTCATTATCAACTGCAGTAATCTGGAATTGAAGGAGATACCCTCGAAACTACCCATCGTGGAGAATGCCACTCTTCTGTTTGAACATAATAATCTACAGTCTTTGGATGGGTTTACCAAAATCAAAGGCTTTGATCAACTGAAGGAACTTTATTGTAGGTACAATAGCATAAAAAAGATAGAGAATCTTCCAAAAAACATTCAACTCCTCGATATAAGGAACAATTCTCTAAGGACACTGAACAATAGTCTAAGAGAGTTTCTGACACAAAAATCGAATATGTCCAGTTTAACCATCTTTATATCGGGCAATAATTGGATTTGTCATTGCAAGGAAATACTTTTCTTCCGATTCACGAAGAATCTGGCAGAGAATATCAAGGACCTATGTAAAACAGAATGCCATGATTCTAGATTGTTTGTTTCTCTGGAGGAAAAGGATCTATGCCCTGAAAAAATACCCCGATATGTAATCTATTTTACATCGTTTATAATGTTGAGCTGTCTGTTGAGTTTTCTGCAATGCTTTTGGAAATCCATTGCGATGTGGCTATATGAAAAGAGATTGTTCTTGAAACTGACCACTCGTTTGGAGAAGGGGATCGAGACCAAATATGACTGCTTTTTGGCTTATTGTCACAAGGATTCGCATTTTGTAAGGGAGTATGTCGAAAGATTGGAACATGGTCACAATCGACTTCGTCTCTGCTTCTACGAAAGAGATTGGCTGGCTGGTGAACCGATTCCTGACTGCATTTGCCACTCTGTGGAGAATTCCAAGTGCATTGTCATCTTAATGACCAAAAATTTCCTTAAGTCCGCTTGGGGTCGTCTGGAATTTCGTTTGGCCCTTCATGCCACCTCCAAGGATCAGTACAAGCGACTAATTATCATCATCTATCCGGGTGTGGAGAACTTTGATCAACTCGATGGCGAACTACAAAGCTATTTGAAAATTAATACCTATCTGATGCGAAATGATGCCAACTTCTGGAATAAGCTCATCTATGCCTTGCCCCACAAGATGGTAGATGAGTGCGAGGAAATGGAGATGATCAATATTGAAACCTAATTATTGTAAATATTAAAAGATTATCCAAGTTTCATTATTTGCTTCTAACTTGTAAAATTTTATTGCAGATATTTAATTGCCGACTAATTGTTGCTGAGAAGACCAACTTTTATTGATGTTCGGATTACACTAACAAGTTTGACAACATTCAGGATCATCCTTTTAAGATTTATATATATATTGTATATATATACTTAACCAATTATTTTCCAATTATTCCAATTATTCTCACTCTCCAAGCAGTAGAGATCAGCCCGTTGCCTTTATTTTCTTGAGTTTGTCCGCTTTTTCGAAAGTAATAATATTTTTCATTTTAGAATTGGTTATAGCACTTAAAAAATAGCAAACTTTTTAATATCTTAATACCTTTTTTTAATAATATTTGAAATAGCTTTAAGCAAGATTAATTGTATCATATACACAAGATTTAAGATAAATATTTTTGTATTTTTTTCTTTTTTATATATATCTCTAACCACAATTTATTAAAAATGTAAGCACCAAAAATTTGTTTAAAAATTTTTTTTACTTTTATTTTCACTTCTTTATATTTATAAAAAAAAAACTATAAAAAACTTTACTACCATTTAAACCAATTTGAAACATTTGCCTTTTTATATTAAACCATGAATTAATTTTATTTTTTTTTAATATATTTCCGATTTAATCCATTTTGTTTGTTGTTATTGTCAAGTTTCTATAGTTAAAGTTTTCGAATATTTCGATGCGCTTTGTAATAATTGATGGTCACACTGTTTAGCCATAGTTCCTAACCTACTATTAGTTAGGCTAGGGGGCGCCAAAGTGTCGCAAAACAAACGTTTTTCAACTGTTTTGAATTCTCATCACCAAGGCAACACATCAGTCGGAGTTAAAATCTAACAAGAAGGCTTGTGGAAAATAAAAAGAAAATATATAATTAGTAAATATTTTCTCTCAAAATGAGATTTATACCTCTTCATGCGACCAACACGGCCATTGTGTATAAAAATTCCTTGTGTTCGATGGCCTCGCTGTTGGTCCTGATTTTTATTGCCTTATCTGTGATGTTGCCGGTTCTGTTGGTCTCGCTGCTTAGTCCTTACTCTGGCATCTCCGAGTCCCGTGTGTTGTACGAGCAGCCCAATGTGAAATTCGATTACCAATACATATTCGTGGCCAGCACAGAGTTATCCACACTGGTGGCCTGCAGCAGCTTCAGTGATTTTAATGCACAGATGGCTTCATTCTCGAATAGCTGTGCCATCAGCAAATACTGGACAGATGATGTTGATCACGACACGATTACAGATCGGGCACATTTCCAATTAGAACTACAGGATCTGGAATCGCCGCTAGTGGATTTCCAATTACTTCTCTTCTTTGAGGCGCAGTTGCGGCACAAGTGTGATCTCTCTCCGCCCGCCTTGTTGGCCCATCAGGAACCAATGCCTAAGCTACGAAATGGTCGTATACATCTAAAAGGAGAACTACAATTGAAACAATATGTGGAATTCACTTGCCCATTTCCAGGACGAAATATTAAAACACATTTTCGTTCGGTTCAATTTGGAAACTCAAATACATCGGACATATCCCAATATAAAATGGAATCCCTACTGGCTCAGGTTAAAGCCAATCCAGCCTATTTTCAATTGGCCATACAGGAAGCCTATAAACGTAATACCTCGCCACAATTTGAACCAGGTCTGCATATAGAACTAGAATTGAACATACTTCAAGTGGCGGCACGTTATCATCTAAGCATTTGGGAGCGTCTTGGACAATTTTGGTTATATTTTGCATCATTCTTTGGTATATCGTTCTATATAATGAATAAGCTGAAAGATTTTCTCTTCGGGCATCATATTATACGCTCCTGGGAGATAATACCATGGAAGAAACTCTACTGACACGAATCGGGCGCCATTCTGGAAATGGATAACTTTTCGATTGGCGAATGAATGAGTAATCAAATTACAAATAATAAAAAATAAACTGCTAATACATTAATAAATGGATTTCTATGTGTTTTAAATGGATTTCACTGCATTCAACAGAAATATATATAGAGATATTTATTTCATTCAACATTATATTTACAACTTTTGAGCCTTATATAGCCACAACTCTTTTCAGTTATCAAATTATAAATTTTCTCGGCTGTTTTTAAAATTTTCACTTTTATTACAATTCTGTTAAAACCATCTCATGACTTTGGATTTTTGTAATCTACAAAATCTAATAACAATAATCAGTTGGAAGAGAAAATATCAACTTAACTGGAAGAAAAAGCAATTTTCTTACTTTATGGCTTCAAAATTTAATAACTTTTTTTTTGGTTTAGTGGGCCTAAGGCTTAAGGCTTCCATTATCAGTCAAAATAAATAAGAAAAGAGCAAAAACATATAAAGACAATTTGAGGGGATTGGATGAAAAAAGACTTATTCTACTTCTCGTTACTATTTGACATCAGGGCCAAGCTGCCAAAGGGAGACGCTGTAGAGTTAGAAGGTGATGATAATGATCCTGAATCCGGTACTGGGTCTAAAGCGCGATTATCTTCCAATACGATAGTGGTACGAGGATAATGATCCAATTGCACAAACAAATAGCGATATTCTCTCTTGCCCGAAGAATTCTAAAAATCATGGGGAACAACAAAAATGAGTTAGTGGTAAGAGATGTTGTTATATATGTACTGACCCTTCTTGATTCCAACTGAACTGTTGCCTTATTGCGCAAACCTTGCACATAGAACTGCATACGCATGTGGGGAACACCATTACGCTCATAGGTGGTATTGGCCACATGTTGACGTCGTCCGCGACGTGATGTTTCCCCAAAGCCAGTGATGGGTGCTCCAATGGCGTCTTGCACCCGCGGGTCATCGACAACACGTTTCAGGGCTTTGGCATATACATTGCACGGACTTTCGCCAGAGAACAACTCGCGAAATATGGCATAGAACATAATCCCCGTCACGCCGAGACCGGCCAATATAATTGCCGTATAGCTGGCTGTCTTTGTGTTCTCTTTGATCTTTTCGCCAATTGGTCGAACATCAGTGGAAACATCTCCTGAGCCACCACTTGAAGGCTGCAAGGCCCCTTCGCCACCGGCATCTGAAAAATAGAATAGAAGCCATTCAAATCTGCTACGTAATACGGCCTAAATGATGTGCGATAAGCCAATAACCCAAACTCTACGTTAAATACAAACCTTTAAGTTTTTGACAAACAAGCGAGTTACTTGAGAACTTGGCAGCTAAAATATTCAGACCATAAGCGGTCACTGTGGATTGCAGGGGCAATAGTCTATGCCGTTGGAGTACAAATCTTCGCAATAAATGCGACATTTTGATCTGAAAGTCGAAAACAAAAATGCAGCTAAAATACAATGACAACAAACAGCTGTTCGAGGTGAATTTTACTTATTTCGACTAACGATTAACGATGAGTAAGCAATAATCGATAACACTCGACTCAGACATTAGCATCAAAAATATATCGATAGACGAGGTGAAAGTCATTTCTCTGCGGGAAAAATTTGAAAAATCAAAGAAATAAAAACCTTTTTGTTTATTTGAATTTATCTTTCTGGATACCAAAAGCTTGTGATATATTTATTAAATACTGAACAAATTCTCCGAATAGTCCAACTATTGTTACTCGAGGACGGGGACAAATCCGCCCAAATGAATGGCCTTAAGGGCCATTGAAGAGAGAGAAATGATGACTGGCAAGATAAAAGGATACTGAGACCAAGGAACGACAATACAAATAAAAAACGTATATACCAATCAGAAGGAGAAAACGACATGGAATCAACATTCCAGGATTAAGATAAATTGGAAGCGGATCAAATAAAAAGAACAAGGAATGGAAACATGGAGGAAAAAGAAAACGATAAGGAAGAACAAGTAACTGAAAAATTTTTATATCCTACTAATTATTTGGTCATTTCATCAATAACGATGAAAAAATCGATAACAACAAGCTAACTTAATAATAAAAAAACAATAAAAAAAAATATCGATAGACGGTCCATCGATGATTTTGCAGCACTAACTCAAAGTTAAAGCAGAAATAAAAAAAAACACAATAAATATACCTCACGATAAGAATTAAAAGGCAGTTACTTAAAAGTGCACAATCACGTCGGTCCCAAAGCTAACTGGTTTCTTTTTAAGACGCGGCTACGCGGATTTTATTAACACATTGAAAAAATCTAAAATTATGGTGGTCACACACAATGTCAAGGGATACGAAGAGTTCTCCAAGAAAATGGAGGAACTGGAGGGCAATGGCAACGGCTCGGTTCATGTCCTATTCAGTGGTGGCAAGGATGAGAATGGTTTAAGCTGGTGTCCTTATTGTGTTAAAGGTAAATCAACTCAATTCTGCTCAATTGGCCATGGTTGGCTGTTTTCAATTACCATTACTTAACCACAAATGAAAAACCGCTTTTCATTGTAATTACAGCCGAGCCGGTGATACATGATGCCCTCCAAAAGGCCCCCCAAAATTCTCATTTTGTGCATGTGGATGTGGGCGAACGCGCCTTGTAAGTTGATAATCAAGTGTTTGGTAAAGATTTCGAGGGAAACCCTTCATGTCGAATTACTATAAATATTTAATCTGAGTCATATTTTTATTTTTCTGATATTTCACATATGTGTAAAACTTGTTTCGAAAGATCTAGTGCTGTATACATACATAGATGTAGATTGATCAATTCAGGGGACCGTGACATGAAAATTATTTCATTGTAAACAGATAATTCAGACCGGCAATGGCTTATCTTCATAGCCAAACAAGTTCATTTGATAAAAAAAACAAAATTAATGTATAACTTGTATGTATGTATGAAAGGCTGCTCTACTTTTTGGCATGTTCTTACTATAAAAACGTTGACAGCTTATCCATTTTTGGGTTGATTATTAAACTGCTCCAATTAAATTAGTTTTGGGTGAACGAATTAATCCAAAAATTTAGGTACATATATAATGTTTTATGACGAAATCAATTTCCAAGTGCTAACTCATTGGGGGATCCAGAACATTCACATGATAAAAGCAATTGCAAAGGCAATTTCTGCTGATTAGAGAATTAAACGCTTTTATGATGAGTTGGCGGCACTTGATTCTCAATCGTTTGGTCTTTATCTCAACTTGTTAACCATAAATTTTTTTCTCATTTTGCAGCTGGAAGGACTTGAATTGTCCATTCCGTAAGGATCCCAACACACATTTGATTTTCTTGCCGACTCTTTTGCGCTGGAAATCACCTCAACGTTTGGATGGCGAACGCTGCTCGAACAAGGATCTTGTGGAAATGATGTTTGAGGATGAAGATTAGTTGCCCTCTCCCCCAAAACATCCAGATGTTAGGAATATAATAATTTTTTGGAAATTTTATTTTATCGATTAAAAATGCGTCGTGTGAACATGTTTCAATAATTACTTTTATATTTTTTAATTTCCACCATGACCACATGGATATTGGTCAATTGGGCGCGTGCATTTGGTGTCAGGAGTTTGTGGAAGCGATGATAGTATTGCACTAGGCTGGCTAAAGCCAATTGCAGCAGCTGAGAACCCGTCAACAGCGATGGGAATGATAAGAGAACCTCACGGTTTAATTCCTCCAGTGATTTTTTCCAATTCGCCGAGAAACTGGCCACCAAGGCTAAGCTACGACGTTCCTGTTTACGCAATTCATCCATCTGTTCCTTCTCAAGGAAATGTTCGCATTCCTTAACGAATTGTATGATGCCTCCAAAATGTGGAGCCAATATCTCCTCCACATAATCGGCGCTGCGTGCATTGACCTGTTCACGGAATGCTTCTGCCTCTTTGGAATTATCACGTGTATGCTCCATGAGGACACCCAAAACGAGATCATAATTGTTAATCAAATAGATTAATTGATCCTTGCGTGTGGGAAAAATGGCCGCCATGCGTAAAATAAAACATTCAACTTCATTTTGCAATTCCAAGAGCAGACGACTGACCAATTCATTGGGAAAATGCTCTGAGATACCAACGATTGCGGCACTGAATTCCGCATAACGTCGAGTTATCTAAATATATAGATAAAATATTATTATTTTATATATTCCTCGCATTCCAAGCTTACATAATGTGGTCCCATCTCCTTGTTAAACTTGGTTGGGTCACAATCGTGTATACTTTGTATATTCAAGCGGAAAACATGCTCCAAACGTGGCCAAATCACCGACTGCAAAGAGTCCCAATACCTTAAAAATATACATATGTATAAAAGGTTACTAAATGAAAAAATTATTCGTTATCCACAATCGTTTCCTTTATCCCCGACGGAACTACTTTTTAGTATTGCTTCATCAGGGGGAAACTCGACCTACGTCGGGGTTCGAACTCGAGAACAACAGAATTGTAGATTTAGCAGGTCTCCACTGAGCCACCGACTAGGTGTAGGTTACTAAATGAGTAATATTTATATTGTAATATGTTAAATTTACTTATCCAAAGCTGGCACACAACGTTTGTGGCACATAAGTTGATAGCGAAATATCAAATGTATGCACAGGAACATGGCTATAGTATCATAACAATCGTGAATTGATGTCTCCAGATTTTTCTATAAAAAGAAATCGAATATCTTATGACTATTCCAAGAAACTTTGCTGTTTACTTACAATCATTAGAGTCAAAGTTTTACCCATAATTTGATTAAACAAATCCTGAGCCTGAGTTCCACGTACCATAAAGAATTCGGTTACAAATAAATATTCACGACATGCATTGTCGACCAGAGCATATTGTTCGGAACGAAACAGAGCTTCAACCGTATACTATGGAAAACAAAACTAACTTAAAGATCACATTTCTTTTCGTTAGAAGAAAATCTTACACGATTCTTAAGCTGGGCATGGGGCACTATAATGGGTGCCTCCAATTGTTGATTAAGTATATCGCCCCTCTTGCCTATAGTAAATATTGTGCTCTTGTGCTTTAAACTTGTCGTCTTTGCAAATAAACCCTTCGAGGCATTATCTTCAATGCCCATGAGATCATCTTTGGTGCAAGATTCTTCAAATTTAAGACTGGTCAAGCGGGTGGAGTAACTCTATAAGAAAAATAAGCATTATTGGTGAATCTTTTGAAGATAAAAGTAGAACCTTTACCTTAAAATAACTATAGTAGATTTTGCTCATAGTATCGATATATTCACTGCATATCTCTTGAGCCACTTGTCGTTCATTCGACAAGATGAATTCAAAGAAAAACTTATGCTTCAGCATGGCATTCTGCGGTATCTGATAGTTAGTCATTGGCTTGCGAAACTTGTAGATTTGTTCAAGCAAATAGCTGCGTATTTTGGCCATGGCTTTAAGGCGCAGTTTGTGTAGGACATCGCTAACATCATTCGTGGATTTTGACTCTTTGAAGCTTAGCTCTTTGACCAGCGACAGCTTGTGATTGAGAACATTTAGTTGATTACTAAAATCACGTTCTGTTACAGGTGTCTCCATAATTATATTAATCATCTCCTCGGATACGGCCATATCCTCAATGAATTGCGATAGCTGAGCCTTCACAGACTGACGATTGGTCAACTGCAGCGACATGGACACCGATTTGCGCTGCAATTGTGTGATCTCGGTGCTAATATTGTTTAAGACACTCTGAAAGCTCATTAGCATATTTTCCATACGCTCCAACACATCATCGCAATCATTGATCTGATTATGCAGATTGGCAATGTTCTGCGACTCAGCTATGTAGTCTGAAAAGGTTAGGGAAATGGCCAAATGACAAAAGACTGTTGACGTTTCAAGGTGAAGGGACTTACCCTCAATGGATTTATTTTCCACCTCCTTGAATTCCTTTTCTATCTGTCGAGAATATTGGCGTAAGTCGGTGGTGTTTTTCAATATCTCTCGCACTTCTTCATTGTCCAATTGCTCCGTCATCGGGGGCGATGACAATTCTCTTGGCGTGGACATTCTTTAAATTGAATTTTAACAATTTAAAGTTTTTTAATTTTTCTTTGATGTCATTTGTTTGGCAACAGCTGTTTCCAGTTATCGATAACAATATTTGGTCTCCAGTGCCATCCCTATGGAAGGCCATTTCAAATAAACTTCCATCTCAATTGAATGCCATATAAACTGAATTATTGTTTTGGAAATAAGTCATAATTGGATTGTCATTTCATCGGCATTATAGATGCAATTGCCAAGAACTAGAAGATTGCCAGCGCCTAGGGCGAATGCCAAGAGCTTTCCAGCCAGACTACACATACATATTTCATATCTTTATTAGGGGAAGTCCCTTATTGTTTTTTGTACAGAATTAATATTTTGTCGATTGTAAAACCAAGTTTTTTACGTTTCACTCAATGTTTTAATGGTAAATAAGTATAAGTGCTATTTAAATAATATTTTTGTTTTGCGTATTATAATTTTTCTTAAAAGTTGAAACAATAAACTTTCCATTTTGTGCCAACTGCACTTAAATCCAATGCGTTAGCTGCATTGTGCCATCATGCATTCTCTGTGTGTCCATTATGCTCATCTGGCGGACAAGACGTTTCATCGATGGACGATGACTTGGACGACCCGATACACTGGCTCCTGGCATGTCTAAAGGTGTACGCTCATCCGTTCTGCTTGTCTGTTGCCTCAAGCGACGATTATCACGTAATTCCAACTCCACTTCAGAGGCATTATTTGAAGATCCAGCTAAGACATCAAGATTTTCATACGATGTTGGTGGCGACAGTACATCTCTGTGGAATTAAAATAAAGAATTTTCACCACTTTTGTTACCCATCAACAACTTACGGTTTTTTGCTGCAAGAGCAACAATCTTTAAGTTGCCAATCCTTGCCAAACTCCTCGCCCTCCTCCACGGTCTGGGGCAAACGATGATGCAAAGTCTCTGGCAAACGAAGACCCGTCATGCCACCCAACATGGAAACGAAACCCATTATGACTAAGGGCAGTTTTAGATTCTCCTTGCCCAGATAAGTGACAAATGGGATGACAATTAGACCCAAACCGCCTATATAGCTGGAGGCACCAATTCCAATGCCACGTACTTGTGTGGGATACAATTCTCCCGCAAAGGGATATATGATGAGAAATGACGCAGACAGCAGAGCCTTAGATATCAGGTAAAGTACTAGAGTCTCATCGACGGCATCATCGGGTAACATCACGGTTATAACACAAGCCACGCCTCTTTAAATATATGACAAATGATTGAAATTGAAATCTAAATATTTTATTAAACTCGTTTCTTACTTACCCCAATATCATGGATAAACTTAAAGGCCAACGTCTGCCCCAAGTGTCCATAAAGTACCAACAACAAAGATAACTTGGCAATTCCACCACAGCGGACAAGAAGAAGCTTACATATTGATTGGTACCCAATGATGGGCCATAGTAACTTAGGCCCAGATAGACAGTCTCATTGGCAAACCAACTCAATGTTATCAATATTGTCTTCAAACGCATATTGGGCGTACGACAGAGATCCATTAGACCGACATTAGCCATTTTTTTCTTGGTCTTCTTCAACTTATCTCGAATAATCTGTGCCTCCAGTTTACTGTGCACCACCTCTGGAAATTGTCGTCCATTGACACGAGCCATATTCTCAAGAATTTTTAATGCTTCCTCCAAGCGGCCACGCATCAATAGCCAACGCGGAGACTCGGGCATAAAGAACATGTATAGGAAATATGCATAGAATGGCAGAGATGTATAATAGGAAAGGCGAACCCAATCTCGTTCCAGATAGGTCACCACCGAGAGCAGCATAATGCCCGAAGTATAGAAAGTGCAGGTCATCACGGTTACAAACGAACGATAATTCTCACCCACCAGTTCCAGAGCTAGAATAAAAAAGAAAATGTCCAAATATTCATTACTCGATTGGGAATACTTTAAAATATCCAAGCTTGACCCCCCCTAAAAGTATGCTGCAGTAATATAGATGTTACAGAGGTTCAAATATTCATTACTCAATTCGAAATACTTTCGAATATTCAAGTTTAAGTTTCAAAATAGCCCCTAAAGGTATGCATCAGAATTCCTCTGCTCTCACTTACATATAATAAATGGTATTTGATACACAGCTGGTATAGTTAGTCCCACAATTACTCGACTACCGGCCCATGTCCAGAAATCTCGACTTAATGATGTCATCAAGCTGCCAGCCAATAATGTGGCTAAGCAGGTAAAATAGGAAAGTCTTCGACCGGCACGATCATTGAGTAGGCCAAATAGATAAACTCCCACTGGACCACCAGTGTTAAGTGCCGCCAGACCAATTGTAGGATATATATCCTGATCGCAAACTAAATCAAACTGAAAATTTGTTGAACATTATATCTCTGTATCTGAATGATTGTTATGATCTATCTTGGGAACTTCTTCTTTGATGATGGGGAATGATTTATATTTTATAGCAAGCAAATTATTAGATGTTTCTATGAAGGGGGAACTTGATTTGGTATTTCCATGCCCCCCACATCGATCACAATGGATGACCAAACAGTGCTGGTATTATATTCCCAGCCTTGATTGCATTTAATCAATGGCCAGCTTGTATTGGGTTCCAGTGTTGTCAAGTAGTGATCCATATTATCGGGATCAAGCAATT
The DNA here is from genome assembly GCF_018902025.1 of Drosophila willistoni. Lineage (NCBI taxonomy): Eukaryota > Metazoa > Arthropoda > Insecta > Diptera > Drosophilidae > Drosophila > Drosophila willistoni. Next base: position 10,939,801 of record NW_025814050.1, read on the forward strand.
CTGTCCAATTGACGCCATAGGTAAAGCATTTGCTATAAACAAAGTCATCGTTTTCCTGCAAAATGCAAAAAGATTAGAATGCATTTTTTATCGACATTTCAATTTTCTTTGGCCCCCTCCTCAATGAACGCATTATCAATGAATTTGCTTGATTGCAACAACCGCCCTCCAGAAAACCGAATGCATTCATATGGCTGCTTTATTACTCACCTGTTCCTTGGGTATGGACAAGTATTTACGCTGCTCCACATCAAAGTCAAGCAATTCAGGCACACGACACCAATAATCATCTGGCGTATCGGCCATGAATAATTGATTAAAGGCACAAAATCCACATGGTATACAAGCAGGCAAACAAATGCCAAAAACCAAAAGTTTTTGATATTTGCCAAATTCACCAATTGTTGGCAGCAAATCATCCAAATCGAAGGCCTCCTAATACATATAAAAATAATCAAAAGAATGATTCTAAAAGAAACAAGAGATTCATTTTACATCCACAGAAACTTGAGGTTCGGGTTTTTGGCGTTGTCGTAGATCCGATAACTCATCATATTCATCATTATCACTACTGTCCACAGTTTCAGTCATGGAATAGATTTCCTCTGGCACAAATTTAGCTAAGAAATGGTTGTTTTTTATTTACGTCTATTCTTGTGTGCAATTGCTCAAATGTATTTCAACTAGAAGAAGCCCCACAAAGAAAATGTCAACTGACATTTTGCAAAAAAGGGTTGAAATATCTTGAATAACATTTGAATAGAGGGCGCCACTTAATGGATCCATTCTAGAATATAATAAATATTTTCTATCTTTAATTTAAGAAACTTATACATTTGGATAATTATTATTACTATTACTCTAAAATAGTTTTGATATTAAACATAAATGCGATACATATTATAATTATTAAATTTAAATTTTTTTAATGGATAGGTAATTCTGTCAAGAAATAGTTGTTTTGGATCTTACAGAGATCTGAAATCCAAGATAATGAACTGATTGTATGACAAAGGCTTAGACTTTCATTACTTATAACTAAAACTTTATCAATATATGCTTAAATGATAAAAATTAAAATATAACTAGAAATGTAAATTGGTCAAAATAAAGAACATAAAATCTAGATAAAAGGACAAAAAAAAAATATTTTAGAAAATTCTCAAAAACTTTTAACATTGCTAATCTGTATCTATGCCAATGCTTTGATGATTTTCGAAAGTAATTTCTTCAATTAATATCTATATTTATTTAAATTAGAATTTTAGTCAAATTAATTGTCAATTAATATTTTTAATAAAAAAATTAACGAATAAATCTTAATTTCATGAATCTCTGGATAGTTAGTCTTTAGTTATCTCTTGAAATATTAAAAAAAAATGCATTTCTTTATTATTAAGTTAGAATGATTTTTCAATCTGCATTAATATTTCAAAAAGTAATTTTTTAAATTTAATATTATAGAAAATTATGAAATTGTGCACATTTTTGTAATTTAAAAAAAGATAATAATCTTTTTCATCCCACAAATATTTTTCATTATCTCAAAATGTCTAGATTAAAAGCATTGTATTCCAAGTTCTACTTGGAAGTAATCTTTAAATTATTATTTTAGTTAAACCAAGCACCAACGTTATTTCTTTTTAAAAGACAAAATTATAAAATTAAATATCTGTATATATTTTTTAACTTAACTTCATAAAGTAAAATATAAACACAAATACATGTATGCAAAATAGTTGAATGTTTAGTTAAGTCTAGAAAAATGTCAGTGTTTGCTGTTGCTATGAGTTGTCTATGACTCCATTTCCAATGCCCAATTGACTTAGCAATGAAATCACTTCACTATTTTTTCTCATAACAGCCATTACTTCTTGTTGTTGTTGTTGCATTATTCGCAATCTATTGCGCTCCTCAATTTTGGCCAATTGATTATTATTATTTATGGTCTTTGTATCGACATCCAATTTTAAATCCGATTTGACATGATAGAGCTCATCCCGTATGCTATTCAATTTACGTTCACAATCTCGAACATCTTTCTCCAAAATTTGTGTCTTTAGATAAACGGTTTGGGCCAATTTATACCAATCGGCAAGACATTCAGCAATTTGGGCTACAGCCGGATTTACATTATCCATTAGCAAGGCCTTTATGCGTTTGCCATTGTGATCACCTTTGATTTTCTCAAGAGCATGGAACTGCTCATCGTTGTAGGTTAAAGTGCGTGTTGCTCTATCACGTAATAGATGCTGCCACGAATCACGTAAACGTTCCACAAGATATTTGGCCTGAGCACTGGCACGAGTGCGGCAAGGACATTTCTTGCCGTGCATCGATGATGACCATTGATCACTGCATTGAAAGCAAACAGTTTATTATTAAATCAATTGTCAAAATTTAGAAAAATTCACTTACTTTAGTTCATCGTCTGTAACAAAATGTTTGTGCATTTGTGTAATAACATCCGCTGCTCCATCAAAATCACTTTTGACTACATTTAATACATTCAATAGGGACTTTAATTCCTGATCACCTTTGGTCTAAAAGAAATATTATCTATTTACTATATTAAATGTGGTTTGTTAATAATATTACCACACGCGTCGTGCTCTGCACAACATCGGCATAATCAATAACTGTGGACAAGAGATTGTCAAAACTTTCAGTTTTCCTACAACAAAGAGGTACATAAAAGTTAAATCATTGCAAAAGTTTAAAGTAAACATATATTCTTACTTTAGCAGCAAGCCAATGGTTGTTATAAGCATTTCAATAAATTGCTCTACACCTTTTTTAATGAGTATATCCATGGTTGTGAATATATCCACACGTCTCTTACACTCATGACCCACACTGCAGGCCTGCTTGGCCAAACTGGCATCATTTTCAACGGAAACGTTTGGTGGAAATACTGGAAATTTGGGTAAATCCAATTGATTTGGCAATTGAACATTATTATCATCGTTGCTATAGAGGAATATCGGTTGCTCTGTTGTGGTGGCCGGAAATGCTTTGACTGTAAAGATTTCTTGTTAAATTTCTTGTATTATTTGAAGTGTAATATCTCTTACCAATTGTTCGGGGTGTAACCCTTTTCTCCAGATGCTCATTATTGAACAATAAAATTTGTTTTTCCAGTGGCACTTCAGTTTGAATGAAAATGCGTTCTCTGAAATTGTCAATTTGTTCATCGGGCTCCAGGAATACTTCTACGGAACTTGTTCGATTCATATAGAACACATGAATGACCCGCTTGCGCAGTATAAGTGTAACCTCCTGAAAAAATCTATCAAAAGACCAAGTCTTATCGCGGTTCTCCTCGAGCAGGCCAGCCAGCAAGGGCGTAACCAGAGTCTTAAGACCCTGCGAGAGGTGAGCATGGGGTGGCAATGATGTTGACCATTCTATGGGACCATTCTCCGATAGCTGTGTGCCCGATATGACTCCGGAAGCCTTCTTTGTGGTAATTTGATGCATAGTCTCACGATTTTTACGCCCCCCAAATGGACGGAAGGGTAAATTACCTGTAGCCACATGATAGAGCGTGACACCAATGGACCAAAGATCGACATTGGCTGTAAATGAGCGTTGTATGGACTTTCGTAGAACAGCACGCTCATAGAGATCAGGATGTAGATACTCCTCAGTGCCATACAGTGAGGCAAATGGCTGATTATCCTCCAGCTCACGTGCAGCACCAAAATCGGTAAGCTTATAAACAGTTTGACCATCTTCCGATATAAATTTCATAATGTTTCCGGGCTTAAGATCACGATGAACCAATTTGTTGTCACGCAAATGTTTCATGCCAGCACAAAGATGCTCGAGAACCAATAGGAATTCATTTTGGGGCAGACCATAGGAGTTCTCAGGATCATCGAGAATATTAAAAAGACTACCACCGGTGCAGAGTTCCATGACAATCACTTTACCACGACCCTCCTGATCCTCCTCAATGGCCAGCAACTTGACAATATTCTCATGATTAACTTTCTTTAAGGCCTCAAATTCACGCATTTGTACATCGGCTGGTCGCATGTGGCTATATGGATTAAAGGTTTTGACTGCCACCGATTCGCCAGTGATCTTGTTAACACCCTGGCCAAAGACGAAAGGGGAATCACTAGATTAGGGACATGTATATGCATTTTTGATGACGCACAACTTACCTGAAAAACAGAGCCGGTGGCTCCTTTACCCAGCACACTGGTGGTGCACCACACATAGTTGACCGATCCACGTAGGAAAGACATGGTATATTTAGTTATTATTTATTTTATTTCAAATTTGTTGATTCATTTCGTTACAAGTGCAACAAGCCTGAAACTACCAAAAAAAAGACTGCACTTTTTTTTTATCGATTGTTCCCGTGTTGTTATCGACCGTGACCATTCGCAATAAGTCGCAGTTTCGTTAGAATCGATAACATTTGGTTTTATCTCAAGGCCCATCTCTAGTTTTTTTTTGTTGTTTTCCGTCGCGTTGAACAAATTTTTTTGTGTGCGCTCGTTTTTTAAGTTATTTATTAGTTTAAAACAAGAAAACTATAGAAAATGCCAAATATTTGCAATAAAATCAATGAAGCAGTGTAACATCCATTTCTATGGGGCACTCAACAATTTTGTTCAACAGCAAATGGCAACAAAAAACAACGGTTAATTTTCAGTTTTATACTGAATTAAAAATTTAGCAATTGAAAGTGAATTTAATTAGAAACAAAGCAATATAAAGCAACGGCAAAACAAAATGCCTATACGCATGCATTTAGTGCGTTTTATGTATATAAATTTATTACTAAGGTAAGTTTTCTTTGGATCTGCTTTGTTTTTAGAAAATTTCCAATTGACTTCCTGTTTTTTTTCTCCCTTACTCTCCTTCTCCTTTACAGCTGCTGTTTTTGGCTCTACGACAATGTGGCAGCTGCAACTACAACAACAACTGCAACGAAAGTTGCAACCAATCAGCAAGACCAGCAACAGCAACAACAACAGATAGAAACGGAGGCGCCACTTAAGCCAGACACAATGACGCCTGAGCCGCCAGACAAGGACAAAGTATTGCCAAATTACAAAAAAATTAAGAAAATTGCAACAGAATTTGCGGCTGAAGAAAAAGCCCCAATTTTAGCATTAGAAGTAGATAAAGTCGAAGGAGTAGCTAAAGTAGATCGAAATGTAGTAACAGAAGTAAAAGAAAGTCAAGTGCCCGATAGGGAATCGATAAAGGAATCAATTGGCCATGAGCCAACAACAACAACAGCAACAACAAGCGAAGCGGCGCCCCACGAGCTGCCCCATAATGAGAGTGGAGAAGAAGGCGAAATTTCAATAGACACGTCAGTGTTGGCGCCTCCGATGCCTGCTTCTCCTCCTAATGTAAATAGCAATTATAATGCAAATAATGCAGATAATGTCAATGTCGACAAATCGTTGGAACACACTGACAAAGCTGCCGATGCCGCTGCCGCAGTTCAAGTGCCAAAAAATCAATTAAATAATAATAATAATAATTACAATAAAGTGCCTAGTGTTAGTGAAATGCCATCCGAGGCTGAGCTGAAACCAAAGCAAAATCAACAACAGCAACAAAAACAAGATGAATCTACAAAAGGGTAAGTAAAAAGCAAATAAAAAATGAACGTTTTATAAAAAGTAGGTCTAGTCGAAAACAAATGCCATATGCGACTTTGGTATACCCTTTCCCAAAAATCAAAATCCAACGACATTGCAAATTTTTTAACTCTATGGAAATTACAACATTGATGATCAAATTCAAATCATTATTTATTTACTATGTTAGATAAAATATTAATACATAACATATGATTATGAGGTCTTTGACTCGAACTTTAATCTTTGGTATTATTATTTAATTAATTATATTCGATGAAAATTAGTGTTTTAAATGTCAAAAGTTCTGAAAGGGTACAAATAAAGCAATTGAAATAAACTTTTTACATAATTTGCATATTGGGAGATTCCCTCGTCTCTATGAATATTTACATTAAACCTACGTATGTACATACATACGTAATTTAAATTATCAATTAAATTATATTCCCACATTTTGTAATTGACGTGACATTTGTTTACATTGAACTTGAACGTGTGTGTAGTAAAAACGCAATAAAGCATGAGAGTAAGAAAGTAGTAAAAAGAGTAGATAAGTAACAAGAGAGGGCGGACAATAGATAAAGAAATTCTACCATTACTTGCGCTCCTCTTAACCATAACGTACATACTTATATTTTTTAATAAAACAGTTTTCACTTTTTAAAACCTTTTCATCCAAGCAAAATATAGTTTTGTGTTCTTTTCTTAATGTTGAAATCAGTAGAGTATAGAGTATATATTATTGGAATTCATATTGAAATCATGTACATTTGAGTTGAAATTGATAAATGCAAAAACGGAACTAGATAAATGTATGGAAAGTCGCTGCGGAACTGTGTGAAACACATTCCTTTGCCCTCTCTCTCTCTCTCTCTCTCTCTGGTCTCGCTTATTAAATTGAAAGCTTATCAGCTATATGGATGAAACTATTTACTACTCCCATGGATTATAATATAGATTTCTTCATATACATACACACACAAGAGTTCTTATCAACATTTTTTTTCTGTTGCTGTGTGTTGTCACGTCGTTTGGGTTTACGCACGATTTTCAAGTTCATTCCCAAGAGTGTCTCATGTCAAAAGATGAAACAAAATCTACTTAAAATGCGATCAGAAAACAAATAACAAAGTTGCCTCTCACTTAACTGGGCCCCCCAAGGTCAATATTGAATTGTTTTGCATTTTAGTTGTTGTGCTTCTAAAAATAGACAAAACTTTGCCAATATATTTATCAATAGCTCGCTTTTTCAACTAATGACAATTTCCAAATGTTTGCTTGATCTCTTACCGAGAAACGTGTTGGACGAAAAACATTTGCTAACTCAACTTTTTCCTATCTCATAGAGAGTATTCACGACGTCAAATGTAATTTAATATTGATAAATATGATATAATTTAATTGTAGATAAACATTTAGTTATAACTATTTGTGGTTTGTTGTCAGTCTGGCAAGTAAAGCTGGCTTTACATAATCTTATTTGGTTAGCAACTGATTGTAAAGGAAACTGGAGAAGAATTTAAATTGAATCGAGATAAAAAGAAACTCAGTAAACAAATTAAGTAAGCTCGTGTAAGCTAATTAGCTTAAGTAGCTATTTCAATTTGTTGTAGATACTTCTAATCAATACAAGAGCACAAAATTGTCCTATTTAATTACTTTTCTACTGCATTGGTAATTAAATTAGCATTCAAAATTATATTGCCAATAAGATGCTTTTCATTGGCATTGACAAAAACAAATGCAAATGATGTTAAAAATTAAAAATAATGAAAATGTTCGTTTCGTTTCTAAAAATTGCATTAGAAAAGTAATTTTATTAACATTATTAGATAGCAGATAGCAGTTTAAAAAAATCTAAAACAACTTCATAAATTTAGAAAGCTTTAAAAAAAAAACCCCTTAGAAATCTTTGGAAAAAATAAATTATTTATTTAAATTTATTTAATTAACACTAAGAAAACCAAACATCGTTTACCAATAAACAGATTGACTCCTTTTATGGCTAGGCAACAAAAGTCTTGAAACATTTTTATTAAGCTTCAACCAGATTGTGTTATTTTTTTATTATTGTGATGTTGTTAGAAAGGAGGAACACAATTTGACCCGTCACCAAAGCCAAATGTGAGAAGGAATGTATTCACATATTATGGTGTGAAGAGGGGGCGGGCCATTTCTTCCCATTGAAGATATTTGAGCTGCAATTTGAGTTTTGGGAAATTGAATGCAACATGTGGCGCTAGTTGCAAGTGGTTTTTGTACACTATTTTCCAACATTTTGAGTACCCTCAGTTGTATTGGTCACTCCAATGCGCAGAAATATATTTGGGCCTTAATTTGATTAATGTACGAATTTAGTTATCATTTTAATTGACAGCAATAGTTGCTATGTTTATTAATTTGCCACGTAATATTAACTAATTTTGGTTATCAGCAGCTCTTTAATCATTTCAGTTAGTCCGATATTGGCCTTTTCTTTATGTTCAACAGAACATAAAGCTAATTATTGTTAGGAAAAACGATGAACAATAAAAGTTTTAAGGGCTCTCCATAATGTAATTTTGGAAAATTTAACAGCTAAATGACAGCTAAATCGACAGAGGGAACTTTCTGGATTATTTTTTTTTTAATATTTGAAGATTGTCCTCCTATACAGGTCAATATTTAGATTCATAACCAAAATATTTTAAGACAATAGAAGACATAGAAGTAGAGTCATAATTGAACCTGTTACATTACACATGTTGTAATAAATTAAAGGGACGATTAAAAGGACTCGTCTCGTTAAAGATTAATTGCCAAGTGAATGTCCATAAACAATATATGTAGAAATCCATCAACCTTAGGGAAGCTTAATTCCAAAGTTTGGAAGAATATTATAATTCTGTATATTTAAAGTCAATTTAAATCTTCGTTCTTTTTCCTTGTTTCTAACGACCTTCACATGGTTTTGGTCTCCAAAATAGTCCCGTTCTCCAAAATTAAAACTTATGCAAAGAAAAGTTTTTGTTCCAATGAGTTTTCTTTTTCAAGTTTTGATTTTTTCTAGTTAGAATTGATTTTAGTCTTCCTTTTTTTTCGGTACGTTGCTTCTTCTGGTCGTTTCCTTATTGATAGCCTCGAGCTAATTAGGGAAACATATTTGCATGGACATGTGGTAGAAAATATTTAAAAATAATAAATTATTTAACGCCAAGAGAGGTTTGGAGTCAGGTCTTTTGCATTCGGCCAATAGCCAATACCCAATGCCGGGCCATGACCACGACCACGAGACCAAGAGACCATAACGACTGGAAGACTGGAGAGCTTCAGAGAGGCAGCAGCAGCAGCAACCACCCACCCACGCCATGTCTTGTCACAAAGCCTTTTGCCGGTAATTTGCTTTACAGTTTTTCAATTTATTTTCCTCGGGTTTTTCTTTCTTTTTTGTGTTTTTGTTTTGCTTTGTTTTGTGAGTGGTGCGCGCGCGCGTACTTTCTAAATGCCTCCTCGTCAAATCTCCTCTTCCTCCTGTCACCTCTCTGTCTGTCCTTCTCCTAGTTGTGTGTCTGTGGCTCTTTTTCTCTCTCCGTATCAGCTTAATATATTGGCGGTGGCCATTTCAAAATTTCGAAAATGAAACTGCGTTTACAATTCATCGCTGTGGGTCGCGCCAACGCTATATATGTTTTTTTTTTTTTTTTTTGATCCTTTAAAAGGCTTTGCTCAACATTTTTCACAATTTATTAACATCAAAGTGTTAAAATTTGATTTGATGCTTCAACCTTTTGCTAGCTCCCCCGCAACTTTCATTTAGGCATATAAATTTTCAGAATGAAAACATTAGCCCCAGTAACAACTGGGATAAGATGAGATAGGGGAGAGGGAAGAGCAGGAGGATGAGTGGAATTGGCAAGACTTTTGCCTTTTTCCCCCCCAGACAGACATATACGATTCACACATAATGTGTGTGTGTGTGTGTGTGTGTGTGTAGAGTAGTTGGCAGGTGATCGTCGCAGATCGTTTCACTTTCACTTTCTTCTTCGTCTTCTTCTTGTTGTAAAGGACTCTCTAAAAAAATAATAAAAAAGAAAAAATTAAAAAATTTGTTGCTTTCAAATGTATCATGATCTTGCTGAACGGTAATCAAACTTGGCAAAAACACATTATCATGTTCAATTCGACACTTATGCAAATACATTTTGGGGCGCTGGTTAAGTTTTTGATTTTGCCTTGCCTCAATTTTTAGTGATGGCAAAAATAATATCATTAATCGAAATTCATCGAAAGGTGTGCGATTATTGAACCATCAAAAGAAGTATAAAATCATCGATAAATATAATAAATTTGTAAAATTAGCTCCAATATTTTATTAATCTATGCTGTGTGTATTTTAATATCGAGGATTGCAAAATCAGATTTTTTAAATTTTCTATTTTTAAAGTTTAATAAATTATTAATTTTAGTTTTTATTTTCAATAATTACTTTAATTGAAGATAAAAACCAAAAATAATTAATTAATCTATTGGTTCTTTAAATTTTTTATATTAATTTAAGATCTGCAATTATTAATTATTATTCATAGAACAAAAATAAATATAATCGCTTAAATTAATATTTTAAAATCTATTTCTAAAGCAAATGATACTTAGAAAGAAAAAACTAGGAGCACAAAAATTAAAAATAAAATAAAAATTTAAAACATTAGTTACACACTTTCTTGTTTTAGTATCAGTATCTTGAAAACAAGGCGCTCTGTTGGTATTAAACCTCATATTAGAAAACAATATTGAAAGGCAAATTTGAACAGTTTTGAAAAATATGGTAACTATAGCACAATCGGCCTTGACGATATTCCAGTTTAACTTCAAGATAAGAGAACTTAAAAAAAGTAGATCTCGTCTTTGAATTTGACCTGGAACTTCTATCGCATTTGTGTGACAAAGTCTTATCAAATTTTGGTTCACCTGTAGATAAATTGTCACTTATGCCTATCACAAGATTAATCGTGCTCATCACTAATTCAGTTTACATTACATTTGCTGTCAATGATCGCTCAACGATCATGGCTATGCCATAATGATCTTATCTATCTGAACAACAGCAAAAACAAAAACTAACGATAAACCAAAAGGAGCTAAATCCGACAGCTTCGATACTCTATGCCAGCCATTGACCAATGTCCATATATTTTAGTAAGCAAATCAAACAGGCACTGAACAAATATTTCGTTATACCCTCTACAAGGGTATTGAAAAATTGTTTCGCCAAATACTTAATTGATTGTGAGTGAGCGTCGTCATGATGATGATGATGATCAGGATTGTCGTCATTGACTTTCGTCCATCAATTGTTGATCGCAACGATCAACTGATCTCTTGTCTAACTGCTGCATTGATTAAGTTAGTAGCATGATCATGCGTTGATTGTACCATACATACATACGCCTTCACTTGTCTCGCATCACATTCCTTTTGCATTTTTTGTGTCTCTGTCTTTTTTTTTTCTTCTTTCATTCAAAGTCTCTTCGGAAAAGCCGGTTATTGTTGTTGCCGGCATTTTTTCTATCAAGTCTCTAGCGAAAAAAATGCCTCAGACATAGACATAGACGCGTAGCCGCCGTTTGGTTGGTTCGCTGGGCATCGTGCAGAGTGAAAAATGTTCAAGGCGTAGGTGTTCCATGGGGCACTAAGGATTGGGAAGATGGTGGGTTGAGGCAGCTGCAGTTTTTATTCAATTTGTATTTGTTTTGTTTTTTTTTTTTTTTTGTGATACTTACAAATTAATAAGCATTTTTTAAGCGGTTACTGTCAATAGTGATGGTTGAGAGAAAATTTTACCTCTTGAGAGATTCGAGATGGCATGGTGAATGATTCAAAAATCCTGATAAATTACAACTTGCAATTTAATAAAAGTATCGAAAAAAGAAATTAAGGTGGTCTATACATTAAACAAACATTTAAAGATATTTATTGTCAAATCTTTCTAAGCTAATATGTATATGTTTTTTTACATTTTAAAGTTAGATTTCTCTTAGATTTAAGGATTTTTCAGTAGGTGGAAGTATTTCGTCATAACTTTCTATTAAAGCCGCTAAAATTAAATGATATTTGTGAATTTGTAAGTTTTTTTTTTGGCATAATAATTTATTTCATTCAATCATTAAACATTAAATATATCTTTAGGCTTAAAAAAAATTATTTATGTAGATACGTAATGGATATAAAAAAAATATAGATAAAAAATATACGTTTTTTTTTGTATTTTAACGATATTTTTCCCAAAAGTAATGGCTTCATTTTTATTTTTATTTGCTATGTGTCTGTTCGTTCATTAAATTGATCTTTTGTATTGTTGATCAATTTAATGAAAATGAAAAGGAATATTCAGTTAATTGGCATATAAACGAAATCCTATAATTTATGTTAAAACCACAGACAAATAGGTGCAAACAATAATAATAGATGTCTTATATAATCTTATTATTAAACTAATAGCAAACTTTTGTCTAATAGTAATTGGAAAAAACGTAACTCAATTTAGTTGTAAATGTGAAAATTTTACTCAAGGAACTAAAATGGTATTAATGGCTTACAATCTCCTTTTTAAATATTTCTTATCTTTGAGTACAAAGTAATTAAAAAATCTGTAGGTAAACAGTTCTGCTACAATTTAAACATTCCTTTTTTCTACGCCTATTAAAGACTGAAACAATGTTGCACTACTTTTACTTAAAAGCAAAACCATTTGAAAATTTGTTCCAACCAAAATCGATATTTAGCTTTAGAGGTTTGGCAAATTTACAACCAATTTGGTGGTAAGAGGTGAGAGGCGCCAGTTGTAAAAACATATGTTTCTCCTTAGTTTTATTGTAATGATCTCTTGACCTTATTTACACAAAGTGTACATTTAGCAAAAAAGGCATAGTGAACAACTTTGAAACATCAAACAGGCTTTCGAAAATTTACTTTAATATCTAGAGAGAGAAAGATATTAAATTTTATATTATGAGATTGTAAGTCCTTTTAAAAGTTTGAAACATTATTATTTCATCAGTGTTTTCGGTTTCTTCGGGTTAAAAGTAAATATTTAAAAATACGACATTTTCCATATAATTCTTTTCTTTTCTTCCGTCAAATTTCTGCTAAAGGCGTCCTGCCTTTTAAAGAACAAATACTTGTAACCTGAGAAATCAAAATCATTCGTTAAAAAATAGTTTTTAATTTTAATTTAATGTGCAAGAAACTTTTAATTCAAAGCAAAAGGTGATATAACGAAAGAAACATTTTCCGATTCCTAATGTGCTTATCAAAAGAGTAACATCTTGGCGATTTTATATAAAACTAATGATAACTACGGTAAACTTGCTTAAAATCAGATACAGTTAACACATAAACCTTTCGAAAAATGTATCAAAAATTTCAGCCGACTTGAGTTTGATCTTACGAAACAAATTATTTCATAGTACTAAAAAGAGAACACGATATCTATTATCAGCTTAGAACTACAAGTGTTGCTAAGGCCTAACGAAATCTTGAACGCTAAAACTAGTTAAGAATTACAACTTAATGAAAGAAAAAGAAAGAGCAAAGCTTAGAAATTCCAGAGTTTCTAAAGATGAAGATTCTACGTTTTTTCTTTCAATAGGTGTGTTTCATTTAGGAATCGGTTTAGTCAAGAACTTTAAAAGTATTTAATTTAAAAACTACTTGTATTATTTAGATTATTTTTGATTTCCTTAAGCTTTTACTTTTTCGTAGATACTTTGAGGAGTTTACGCTTTGATGTCTGTGTTAAGACGTGTGGGAAATAGGCATTTATTTTTTGTTTTTTTTTCGGTTCTTGTCGATTATTTGGCAACCTATTGAACTTGAAATTTAATTGCATTTGCCTTATTTGGCCTGATCTTTGCCTTGGTTTTCACCCGCAACAGCATCTTTTGACAGCATCTCGAACTACAAGATAGATAAAAATCGTTTCTGCACTTGCACTTGCCGCACTTTCCACAGACGTAGCCGTTGTCGAACCTTTTACGTTTCCCACATGGGTCTGTCTCACTCTATCTCTCTCGGTCTTCTCTTTCTTCGAACACCTAAGCCACGAACCACTTAACAACTCGTGTGTGTGCTCAATGTAGCTGGTTGTTAGAGTCAATTGTGTAAGCGCCTTTTGGGTTCGAAAACACTTTCGGATTACAAGTGTTTATCTTTCAATGCAGGCGTCTCACTGCGATGGCAACCGGCAACCAGCAACCAGCAACCGGCAACAGCAGCCGCCACCGCAGTTGGCATCGTCGTTCAATTCAATTGACACTGTTGGCCCGTTGTTGTAACCTTTTTATTTGTTTAAGGTTTTTTTTTTTTTTTTGGACAAAAGGAGTCAACATCATCAAAGACATTTTGGCGGCGATTTGCCAATTTTTTGTTTTTGTATTTTTTTCTTTTAATTTTTTTATAGGACTTTTTTGTGTGTTGTTTGTGTTTGCAACTTGCCAGCGGTTGCATGGCCAATTTATGAGCCACATTTCACTTTTTTTTGGTGTGTTTTTGTTTAGCCGTTTTTTTGCACTTGTGGCAATTAAATATGTTTGAATATTTTGTTTGTCCAACTTGCTCAAATATCCTGATGATTTTTATCTATCTGTTATAAAAATAAAAAAAAATGTTTTTGTTGTAAATTTTTGCCCACGCCTTGCCAAGCTAATGGTCCTGCAGCTTGCAGATTTAGACATAAACCTGTCACAAGGCAAATCACACACTCAAAAAAAAAAGTGCCACAGACTCAAAAAAAATTTTTTTTTCTGCTTCCTTGGGGGCTTTGAAGGCGAAGCTGTTTGTTGTGCTGCATTTTATTTTGTGGGGGCTAAAAGTCGTTTCCGACACCTTCTTTTTCTTCTTTCTGCTTACTCTTTTGCTCCATTATAATGCAGCTGTGCCCCAAAGGGAGAGAGGGAGAGGGAGACTCCAGACATTGGTCTGGAATAAACAATATTTGCATTTCTATCACAGAGACACAATTTTTTGTTGCCTTGTGGGTGGTAGAGGAGCTCAAGTAGGCAACAGTCATGAAGTTGCCAATCAAATATATTTTTTTCTATGATTTGCAAAACTCAAAAACCGAAAATAATAAATAAATAAACCATTTTTTTTCTTGCTCTTTGTGGCTTATTGAACAAATGCCGAAAAAGTGTCAAGAAAATTTTTAGCTGCTATATTTTTGATCTGATCTCACAAGCATTTTATTATATAATCAATTTAAAAGATGCCCAGTTTTTAGATAGGACAGTAGAAAACTAACTTTTGTTTATCAGATAGTCTTATAAATATCAATCCAACGAATCCAAATCTGTGGTCAAAAAAAAATCTACCCATTATAGTTTGGGCAGAGCCGAGTGTATAAAAGTCGGTTCGAAGATAACCTTGATGTAATTTTATTTTTTAAATAATTATAGATTATATTTCAACATATTGTACTATTTTTAATAAATAACGCTTTGAATTAAAATTATGCTGATTTTGTACAAAATTTGTTATGCGACATAAGTAAATGAAATTAACTAATTTTAAAAGCCCACATAGACCCCAAAAATTTAAAGTGAATCGAAATAGAAATTTATCCTAAAAGACAACAAATTAAACTGACTAAGTATATACATAGCATATGCATTCATTTGATTAAAATATATTTCAATTATTTACAGAATTTTTAAGCATTCAAAACCTAATGTGTGAAAAGTCGAACAGTGCACAGAAGAGAAAAAACAAAAGGTTATTATATGCTCATTAAAAAAAGTTTTTTCAGGATTTCAAATAACACACCTAGATTTCGATAAAATAATTTAGTAAAAAAAAAAATTATAAATTAAATTTCCGAATTACTATAAAATTTAGGAAACTATCGGTCAAAAATTTATATACTTACATTTCAGAAAAAAAATGTTGTTTGGCAGTGTATATATAGTCAGTCACTTGCAGCGGCTGAGTTAGTTTTTCTTCAATTTATTCATAATTTGTATACAATAGATTCATATTCTCTAAAACTCTAAAGAATACCGAAATTCATAAAAATCTAATTTAAGTGTAAAGATCAAGCGTCAGTTCAAAATTAGCATGAAAATTCTAACCTCTAGAGCCTAGTTCGATCAACGTTCGACAAATCTAAGATAAACCGTTTAACCTTTATTGTTGATACAATAAACAAAATAAAATTATTAAATTAATAATTTAAACATTGTAGAATTGGAATCTAGGACACTTTTGATAACGTTTTAGAAATAAGTTGTAGTTTAAATGAAGAACAACGATTAAACTTTTTTGAATCTAAAATATTCCGAACCATTCTTTGTAAAATGATTGTACAAATAATTCACAAAAACTACCGATGAGATCAAAGGCACCGCAAATTATTTTAAATAAAGTTAAAAAATAAAAATAATCCAATATTAATCGAATGATTAAACGAAGCATTAAATAAAATGAGTCCAACAATATGGGTATATAATTTAAATCGTTGATGCATATGGTCATAGCCATATTAAGATCGGTTAAGTCAAATGAATGGTTAGTTTTAGTTGCAATTTGCGTCTTTTATCTTATCATCATCAAAGAGAAGCTGTGTGTGTGTTTCAGTGTGTGTATATGTGTGAAAAGCTCTTTCTCTTAGAGGCTTTTCTTTCTTGTTATCAAATTTAGTTGATGCCCAGACAGGCCCGAAGGGTGCGGGGAGGTAGGAGTTGCGGTTAGCTCAATATGCTGTGTGACAAGTTTGCCGGCAAATTGCAGTCGACGTCGACGTTTCAGCTGGCAGAGCTGTTGCAAGTGCATTTACAAATGATGCCGAATGTTATGAGTCTCTTTCTGGCTGATGGTATTGGTATTGGTGTGTGTGTGTGTGTGAGTGGGGAGACAGTGAGAAATCTGTTTTTCCACTCTCTTTGTATTTCTCTCTATGTCTCTCTGGTGAGTCTCAATGTGTGTGTGCGACATATGGCCGGTTAATTTTCTGCACACTTGGACCACAATTACCTAGAGTTTACTCCGTTAATACAATTCAGTTCTCATTTCGATTTCCAGTGGTGCGATCGTGCGTTTTTCGTCGCCTCCGCTGTGTGGTGTGTGGTGGTGGCTCTCGGTTTTGAGTGGTGCCGCGCATTGTGTAAAGTGAAGTGAACTAAGACAAGGATATCATCTAACCATCTATTTAATAGATAATAATATATCCTTATCCCGTGCGTGTAATCCTTTAGTCCTTGTGCCCGCTGTGCACTTGAACGAAGCAGAAATACTTTAACTCAATTGAAACACAAATATTTCATGTAAATTGAATACTTATGTGTGTAGAAGTCCTTGACTACAGCTGTGACATCCTTCTGATGACCTTTCCATTTCCTCTTTTGGATTATTGATTTGTTTTTTTTTTTTTTTTGCTAGTTGCCAATTGTTTATTGTATAAATAGTCCACAAAAAAAATAGATCTCAAATTCTATTGATTTTGACAATAACAAATATTTGTTCTAGTTTATTTGACAATCAGATCCACTAAAAAACTAACCGGATGTCAAACCATTAAGATCCACAAATTGTCTATAATTGAGTTTGTTCATCAATTAAAAAGCGTAGAAGCAACATCATCATCATTACAATTCCAGTTTTTCGACTGTGCGAAATCTTAAAACTATTTGCTTTGGCATAAATTAAAACCTAAATACATACTATCTAAAATACATACACACACCGAGACACACACATTTGCGATAAGTTTTTATCTATAATGACTAAAGCCAGAAAACAGATGTAACAAAAAACTGTTTCTTTAAGTAAGGTTTTGTTTTTCATAATTATGTGCTTTAAAATGAGTTAATATTGATAACTAATTTTAGTTGATCTACTTTGTTTCGAGCACTCTCAAGTTCAACGAACGTCAATTAACTAAATTTTTAGCGCTAAATGATAGCACGTTTTGCAATGATCATAAACAAAGTTTTGGAATTTTTTATTGTTTTTGTGTTAATCAGAAATTGAAATGTAAGACCAGTTTCGATCTTCTCATTGATATGATTCGTAACCTGTGTGAAAATAAAATAAGTATAATATATAAATATAAAAGTATTGAAAATCAACTTGTAATAAAGATTTCTCAGTAAGAAATGGGAAATACTGCCACTATTGCAATTGACTTCATTTCAGTGGTGAATCCTTGGGAAGGCAAATGAAGGAAAACTGCTCTATGTATCCTTGTAAACTGCTCTAATCGCCCAATCTAATTCTTTATCCCTATCCATATATTCTTATCCTTTGCATTATTTTACATATTCAATTTGATAGCAAAATGTACGTATAGATCAGACAAATATATACCAAAAAAGAGGATTTAAATTGTTTTGTTAAACAATTTTACTTAAAAAATTTCAAATTTAATTGATATTACAAGTTTATTAAACACATATGTATATAAACGTATGTGAAGAATGTTGTTCAGCTTTGAATATTAAAAATATATTTTGAGGAAAAACCATTTTCTGTTTTCGACTATTTGTCTTTTTGCTAGAAAAAAAATCTCATCAAATCTAAATATATCATTTTTGAACGTGATGCAACGAGAACATAAACCAAATACATTGGTTATTAATGAATTTGTTGAAACATATCAACATTAAATTAATTAAATTATAAGAAAACCGATTTTAATAAAACTTTTAATATACATTTACCTCTAGTCCCCTAGTAAATAAAATGTTTTGAATTCCAGCTCTTTTCTCTTTATATCATTCTTGATATCAGCTCAGGATTTACTTTAAGATAAGTTCTGGCGTTAAATAAAAACTTAAAACTTTCTGTGTTTAGAAAAGTCCAAATTTCTTTAATAAACCTTAAAAAAGGTCCTGAAAAAAACTTATTTTTGGGGTAAAATGTGTTTTCGCTTGGATATTTGTTTTGTTTTACATATAAAATGACACCATTCAAATGAAGTGTAGAAAAATTTCTTACAAATTTTTTAAAATTGTTAAAGTGCTAACTGGACAAACCATATTTTAAATATTTCGAACAGTGCCGAATCACTATGCAAACAGAATAAATAAAATTTTATGGATCATATTTCCTATAATATATACCGAAACCCTAACTTATGCGCAAAAAAAATGTTCTTAAACACAACAGAAAAAAAAACAGATATAATTTAAATTTAAAAAACATGTTTCTAGGGGCATTATAAAGTTGCATTAATCTGTTCTACTATCGTTTTCATATGCCTTTAAATTGGAATTCAATATTAATATGATTGATGGATTTTTACCCAATAATCTCATTATTCTCATTTACCCAATAATAACGTATACGCAGAGTGTGCCAGCTAAAGTAGTAACATTTTGCATCAATCTAATCGCCATATAAACTAGTTCTAATATTTACAGAAAATATTGTAGTAACTAGTCAAAAATGGCTTATACCATATTTTCACTTTTTCACACATGGCAAAAAAAAAAATATGGAATAATTATTTTATTTTATGCGTCTTAAGTTATTCAAATAGTCAAAGAAAAGCCAGAAATTCCTGACAAACTTGTAGGCCATATGCAAAATGCCGGAACGGGGCTAACCCAATATGTGGTGGCACCTTCCTCCAGCTCACCTCTATTTTTCTCTGTCTCTCGCTTTGACTCTGGCTCGATCACTCAGCTGAATGTCTGGCTTAGTGCCCAAGACAATTTTCGCAGTTTGTGAATTTTTGATGCCGACTCACGGCAGACAGAAAACAAGCCATAAATATGCCAACTATCAGCCACCAGCTGGGTAGTATATATATGTACATATACCTGGTTATCTTGTGGGCGTACTGTTGACATAAGTTGTGGGTTTGCTGGTTGAGAATTTTGGCTTTAAAAGGTAATCAATTAGTTGATCGCTCTAAGAATTTTCACCAATCATTTTGCGACTGGCACCACAAGTAACTAACTAATCGATGGTTTAGTTCGTTTAATTAGCTTAAAGTGAAAACTTAAAGACACATAGGCATTACGGTTGTTAGCTTCCAAAAGGTGCCCTAACTACTATATTTATGTGATGAGTTGTTTATTATGCAATAAAAATGCATACAAATGTTTTGCTAATTATTACAGAGACTCGGCTCAAGTGTTTTTCGTGACTTTTTCATGAAAAGCCTTTGAGGTTTTTCAAAACGGGGCAGACGACACAGGGAAAGAGAGAGAGAGAGACAGATAGAGGGGAGTAGTAAAGATGGGAGTGATGGAGACGAACCCACCTCTAGACATCTCAAGTTGCCCAGAGTTAAGATGATGCAGAGGCGTCAGGTGACGCGTCCGTTGCGCTCTCGTAACTTGTCTTCCTATAAGTTTTTCATCTCGTTTTGTTGTTGTTGTGGCATAGTTTTTTGTTTTTTTTTTTTTGTCGTTGTTTCTCCCTGTGTTTTTCTTTTTCTCATTCATCGGAAAGGCCACTTGAACTGATTGGTTACAAAATACAATTTTTTGATTTTAAAGAGGTTACAAACGAACATGAGCGAACAATTACTTAAGCCTACTTATAAAAAAAACACAAAAAAATCAAAGAATTATTTAATAAAATGAAACTCTCCATAAGTTAATAATTATTCAATTATTTTTGAAGCTCTCTTTATAGCTTTAAAATGCAAATACTAATCAGATTTAATAATTAAAAAATTTTTTTTGGGGAATTTAGGTTTGAAATGTAAAAAATGAGTTTAAACATGTTTTCTTTAAATTTTTATTTTTTGCTCATTTGATCTTTTTTGAACACTAGTTCTTTTGTATTCGCTTTCTATTTTTTGTAAATGCTCGGAGCAGACAAGAGAGAGAGAAGCTTAGGATTGACTGTTCATCCAGAATACTCGTACTTTCGCAGAGTGTCCTTCAGAGTCACGTTGCCCGTTTGTCTGTTTCTATCCAAACTACTTTCTCAGTTTTAAATCCATTCAATCGAGATTTCGTATTTAAGCTTCTCCTTGATGTACGCAGAAGATTTAATAAAATGAAGGGGATTTTATTATTACAACTTATAGAAATCAGACAAAGAAAACAGTGCAATTGAGGGCTTCAACTGTGGGCCCGTTTTGGGTTATTCAAGTTGAAAGACAGAGAGCCATATGCTATCAAAGCAGTATGAAAAAGATAGCCTTTGGTATTGCGTCTTAATTTTGCTTCTAATATTTTCATTTATATGTAGATACATTGTCGTCATAGAACTGCGAACCAAAAAGAGAGCTAAGAATAAACTTTAACTTTTTTTACAAACTGAGGTTTTGATAACTGTGAATATAAATCGATAATTGAATAAATTGATAAAGCGATATATCTCTAGCAATAAAAATAGAAAAAATGGCAAACTCGATATATTTTTTAAACTACTTTAAAAATTTGTTTTAAAAAAAAAAACAAAATTTACAACAATAACTTTAAAGTATTGCAATTTTATTTAAAAAATAAACAAAAAGATCATTTAATATGTTATTGGCTATTACATTTATTACTGTAAAAGAATATGCTAATAGTCTTTGTGAGATTTGTGTGTGTGTGTGTGTGTGTGCGATTTGCGTAGTTTTTGAAACCTTTTGCGATATTTACTTTTTTTCACCGTCTTTTACGCTTTTTTGTTTGTTAGTAGTTATTTGTTTTTTTTACCTGTTTCATAAGTTTTTAATGGCTTGTTTAATTTTATAGGTAGTCAGAAATCATTAAAAAAAAATTATATGGCATTGCTAATGAAATTAAACATAAATAGTTAAGTGTTGGGATCTTTTTACCAATTATGTGAAAGTGAATTTAAAAGGGGAAAGTAAAGTGTTTGCTTTAAATGCTTCCTAAACTTCTGTTTAAAGTCTTAATATCACGCATACGCAAAGTAGAACACATTTATGGTTTTCTAGGTGTCATGTGAACTGTATTAATGTGTCACACAAACTGATTAAATACCAAAACACATTATATATACATTTAGAAACGTATAAAAATATGTGCGTTTGTATTTGTATATTATATTATAATCCATATTAAAGTCTTTGACGTAAATAGGAAATACCCAAAAGCGAAATAAAATTGTAAATGAGACGACAGTCTAAGAATGACGAGCAAAGCTTTTGAAGCAGGAAATTTATATAGTGTATGATGTACATGCATTCACATAATAATAATGTGGGGTAAGGAGGCTCGACATTTACCTATACTATATATGTATATACTTTATTGTCCGATAAATTTATTGAATGCGGTCAGTGACCAAGCCAAGCGAAAAGAATTAATTGTTGAACTTAAAAGATTAACAATTGCATAAATTACATCGATTTTGTTTTTTTTTCAGTAATTATATATATTTTTAACAGGGAAGAATTGAAACATTGCCATGTGCCCAATTTAGGCTATTAATTGAAGATATTTGTCTAAAAATTACGAGTGGAAAATATTCAAAAGAAATCAACACTTTTATGCATTTAGATTACACCTTACACATAGGATTTACATTGTTAATCAGCAATAAAAATATGTTTTTATTAAATTTAATCTTTACAGGGTTCATTAATACTTCTATTCCATAGAAACAGTCAAAGTGAATTCCCACACGAAACGTGATTTTCTTATCATCGACAACAAAAAATCCCATTTGAAATAATCTATTGAGATGTTTCTTAGTAAAGAACTTTTAAAAAGTCATTTAACTTGCTTTTTGCTAGAGTATTTAATAAATTTGAATTTTTGCTTTTGTTTGTCATTTCATCTTGACACATTTCTTTTATAATTTATTTATAGTAAATTCTATTCATAATCTTGTCAACGGAATAATAATAATTTTTTTCTTTTTGTTTTTTTGCATACGCACTTTTTGCACTTGGCATAATTTTTAAGGACTTGTATATATAAAATTTATTTATTTATATATACTTTTGTAAATAGATAAATGCAAATTATGTCAATTAAGTTGTGTTTTGTTTTTGAAAAAAAAAAAAAGAAACATTTTTACATTACATTTTGTTTCATTTTATGACACGTGCTTGTTAGAAATATTTCTATTTGAATAGATAATTGGCAAGATATTTTGACATTGCAAAGAGTCAAAAATGAACAAATAATGCATTTTCTATATGTTCAAATTTTTGAACAACAATTTAACATAAAAATGATTTTGAAAACATTTAAAAGTTAAACAATTGTGTTCATATATTTTCTTCTTAAAAATTTTATGAGTACATCAAAGTGAAATACGATTTTAATGTTTCTGTAAAGATCTCGAAATGGAATGATTTTGTACTATTATCTAATTAATTCTTATCTAAGATAAATAATTTAAAAAAACGTTAAATCGCCCATAGAAATTAGAGTTCATAATTATATTACAATTAATTACGCTTTAGCTGTTCTGTTTTCAAAATATACACTAGAAATTTGAAATTATAATACAACAATAGTCTTTTAAATTTTTTATCCCTCCAATCCCTGAATCCCTGAAAACTTTCAAATTAAGCAACAAATTTCAAAAATTAACAACAATCTTTTTGAACTAAAATAAAAAGTTGCGTCTTACATTTTCATAAACTTTTGCAAATCTTAGCAATTCTCTATTTATAGACAAGTCGAATTTTAGATCATTTTTACATGAAATATCTCATTTGGAAAAAATTTGGAGTTTTATATTTTTCTAAATGAAAAAGGTCATCATCAAGAACCAAAAATACAAACGAAAAATCGAAAATTTGAATAATGTCGTTTCGTAGGTTATTGGTCTAGGAAAAGTGAGTGAAGGATATTCCCTTTAAATAAACAAACCAAAAAAAAGGGAAAACTTAAGTTTTGCTATTTACAAAATATTTCCAAATATTTTGAAAATTTCTAATTCACAGTTTAAAGATTTTAATTTAAATGAAAGTTTTTAGGTTTTGAACCAATCTGAAACAATTTGAGATAATTGTGTAACTCAGTTTAGTACATAGATGACGCTCTAAAAGTGGTAGATGGTTTTTGAGAATGTCACAAAGTAGGGCAGGTGTCTCTCACTTAGTTACTAGGTGAAGGGAGGGGTCTCAAATTTCTGGAAAATATAGGTCACGTGGTTTTTGATAGGTTAGTTAATAGGTATACAAAAAAAAGAATATTAACATTAAGAATATACTTTCTATACAAATGGCTGAATTTCATGCTAGTTATAAATTTGATAAACCATGGTCTAATTGATTGAAACCCCATTTCTGATTAACATGACCTTAGATTCGAACTAAACTAAAGCAGGAGATTAGTTGTATTCATTGTTTTCTTTGCAAGAGTATAAAGATTTCGTTATGGGCGGGTAATTAATTGCTTTAATTGCAATTTGATTTGTTATCACACAATCTTAAAAAGTGAATTTATAAATCGTGCATTCGCTTTCATGTCACTGGCACCGAAATCGTCTATAATGTATACTATATAGTATATACTATATATCTCTCTCTCTTCAGAGTTGAAGCTGCAGCTGTTTGCTCGCTAAAACAAACGTTTCAGTTTTTGTATATTTTATATTGAGTCAACAGCTGAAACTTGGTCGCGCCTTTTATACAAATTCTCTCTGCATTGCTCTACAACTACATTTATATTTACATTTAATCATTTTCGTTATTTATCAGTTATTAAATAAACTTCCGACGTGGCGGTTTCTCACCTCCAGACAAAAGAGAAAAAAAAAATCAAAGTGAGGAACTGACAGATAGATAGAACACAATCTTTAGCATATTTTGTAGCCACGGTCACAGCTGTTGTCACAAAACAAAAAACGAAAAAATAGGGCAAAACTTCTGCTACATTATGATAAATAAATTAATTATTTCATTGTTCAAGTGCTTCTTAACTAAAGTTTCAAATGTGTTAACAAAATGCTGCTACAATGCGTTATGAAATTCATTTGTAGCGAGTTGAAAAAGTTGAAAACAAATTTAACCATGTTTTTAATATTCTTCTGGATAATATGGTTCTCACAAATTTTGGCCATATCGACTGTGTTTATGAGGTGAGCTAAATTTAAAACAAAGAAAGCAGTCGTTTTTATTTTAAGGTTTTTACTAATATTATACTTATACTTATACTGTGCACCCTTCCAAACTTGAACTTTCTTTAAATATTTACTAAAAACATGTATAAAGTTTGTATTAAAAATCTGAAGAGATATATGTGTTTTTATGTTTGTATTTTTTTAAGAGCCGTTAGTATATTTTTTGTTGTTTTCAATATTACAGTTAAAATTTTATAATTTTAGGTTTTTGGATTTTTATTTTATCAATCAAAAAATAACAATTTTTTATGCATATTAATAATAAATAAAAATAATATTTTACTATTTTTATCAAAATCGAAAAATTAGTTTATTTATTTTTGGAAAAATAAAAATGAGGCAATTATTAAATCATTTGTTTATATAATTGAAAGATTTCCAAATGATTTTTGTTTACAATAATTACTTTTACATAAATCAATTGGCTGAGAGAGTGGTAGATAAATCTACGATGAAGATCAGAAGTTTTCATAACAACAAAACTGTGCCTATATTTGAAGTGTTGTTGATAGATATTGTAAAAAGATAAAAAGATGGATATTGTAATTAGAAAGTTTGTCTGAAAAGGGAATGATTCGAATCACAAAAAGCCCCAGAAGAGAATATGGCCTAAAGAATGGCGGGAAGATCCAGGAAAGTTGGCAAAATCCGTTTTCGAACAAATGGGTTATCCTAAGAGTGTTTTAGTATTATATACTAAAAAATCTAAATAGATAATAGAAACTGTTTAACAAGTTCCAAAAGACTTTGTTGTACCTATATCTTAAATGGCATATTTCTTTCCTCTAATGTATATATTAACTTTATTTGTTTGCAGCTTTCCTGAGATCATAACAGAGCTGCCGACTGTAACGGTTACAGAGCTGCCATTGGAGCATATAAAGAACCGTTTGGATGCAGTTATCCTGGACAAGGCTGAGCAGGCGGCAACAGCCAGTAACAAAAGTGATCCACGCGAACAGCAGGAGGAAAATTCCAAGGAATTGCCTCAGCAGGGTAAGTTAAAAAAATACCCTATTATAGTTTATATAAAAACCTTTTCGTATTTTCCCTGCAGATGAGCAAATCTTGAAAATAAATGATCCAGGAGGAGGTGTTGATACAGATGAATCAATTTTGGCTCCTGTTGAAGGCAGCATTAACGAAACTTTGACAGCAAGTAATGATGGAGTTGGTCAGGCGAATGATAGTGATGTAATCACTAGCAATTTGACCGAGGAGGTACCCATGCCCGTATTCTCAGAGTGGGCACAGAAGCAAATGGAAGCTGAGGCCAGTCGAGAGCAGGCTATGGAGTTGGAGCAACAAGTGGTTAATAATTCGGCTCAGAGAAGAAATGCCACCAGTTCGGGCAATGGCAAGCAACCCACATTGAAATTGCGAGCCAAAAACTATGCCTCACCCGACTGTGGGGCCAAGATAATAGCCTCCAATGCAGATGCCACCAATACGGGAGCCGTGTTGAGTCATTCCAGTGATGAGTACATGTTGAGTACATGCGGAAGTCGCATTTGGTTTGTCGTGGAACTATGCGAAGCAATTCAAGCCCAAAAAGTCGAATTGGCTAATTTTGAATTGTTTAGTTCGTCACCGAAAAATTTTACTGTAGCCGTTTCCAAGAGATTTCCCACCCGAGATTGGAGCAATGTGGGACGATTTGCTGCGGAAGATAAGCGCACCGTCCAGACATTTGAATTGCATCCTCATCTCTTTGGGAAATTTGTTCGTGTCGATATACATTCACATTACTCCAAGGAACATTTTTGTCCTGTTTCGCTATTTCGGGTATTTGGAACATCGGAATATGAGGCATTCGAGACGGAAATTCGTCCAAACGATGAACTGGATGATTTCTATGATGATTTTGGTGGACAACAGGATCAAGCTCATAAGTCATCCGGCGGTGGCGCTGGTGGTAGTGGTGGTAATGGTGCTGGTGGTGGTGGTGCTGGTAGCGGAGGTGGTGGTAATATATTTCAAAGTGCCTCCGATGCTGTTATGCAAATTGTGAAGAAGGCCGCCGAAGTTTTAGTTAAGCCCACCAAAGCGTTTAAATGGTCCAGCGAATCGTTGCTCTGTCGCACTGCATCATTTGATTCGTTTAGCTGTGCCACTTGCAATGTCACACTGGTGGAACGTGTCAACACACTGATATCTTGTCAATTTCATCAACTGCAATTGCTTCTCCATCTACCCCAACTGAGGGAGGATCTGCTAAAAAGTCAAATCTGTGAAGAGGAATATGGCATAAGTTTGACCAGCGCCTCACTCACCTTTACGTGGGCCAAACGAAAGAGTTACTATGTTAGTATGTTGCCGCCAGAGCAAGTTGGAGCCCTATGCAAGCTTCTACAAGTGGAACACAATATAACAGTGGAGCAGCAACCAGCAACCTTAGAGAAACCACTCGATTTGCCGCGAAAGGAAGAACAGATTAACTTAAATGCTCCCGAGATAAGCCAGGAAATTGCCCAAGAAGAAAAACCCGTTGAATTTTTATCCCAAAGCTCAACTCCCAGTTTGGAATTACTTAATCCGCAGACTATAAATAGTCAAGAGTTGCCTGTTAAGGAGACGCCTTCGATTTCTGATCAACCAATTGCCTCTAAGCCCAGCCAACAATTACCTCCAACACCAGCAGATGTCAATATCTTTAATGTGCCGCCTGTCCTAGAGGAAGCTCAGGCTGTTCCATCTCCAACCCAAGAACCTCCAGCTCTCTTGGGCACAGAGGCGAGCAGCACTGAAGATAGCTCAACAGTAGCCGCTAGCACCTCAAGCACCACAGAGACAGCATCTAGCAGCTCGGATCTGGCCATTGAGGAAACAAATCCAGCCAATTGGGAGAGTATTGATAATCTTCTAACCACAACGGTGGCATCGATAACAGCTGGCGGTGGAGCAGCAGCAGCTGCTGCTGCTGTTGTCAATGGCGGAGGCGGAGCCACTGTCGGTGGTGCTATACCAGCCGGTTCCAATGGTGTCAACCTACAACAAAAGCTCACAAATGGAGCACAGTCGGAAAGTGTCTTCATAAGGCTCTCAAATCGCATTAAGGTAAGTCCAAACACCCACCAAGTGGTTACCAAAAGAGCATGTGCGTCATTACACACAAACACAGACACTTACACACACATATAGAAATACTCTCGCACATGGTAAAGAGTATTTCCTTATGGAAACGCCAGATAGATAAAAAAATTTAGTTTCAGTATCAAACAAGTTCAACTAAATGCTAT
The DNA here is from genome assembly GCF_018902025.1 of Drosophila willistoni. Lineage (NCBI taxonomy): Eukaryota > Metazoa > Arthropoda > Insecta > Diptera > Drosophilidae > Drosophila > Drosophila willistoni. Next base: position 10,967,681 of record NW_025814050.1, read on the forward strand.
TTATGTTATACTCCTTTAAAAAGGGTATATGTATTCTGATCAGAAGTGTCCAACCCGTATCCGACCTTCTAAAGTATATATATTCTTGATTACAACGACAAGAAAAGATCATATAGCCTGTTTGTTTGGCTGTCTGTCCAGACAAAGTAAAATCCTCTTAGAATGTTATGAGAGATGGTGTTGAAATTTTCCATTTAGGATTCTTTATATTTTTGGATTGAAACTTTTTCATATATTTTTAAAAAGTTTCGATAACAACGCTCGGTCGAAGAGAAAGACTAATGTAAATAACTTCATTATTTTCTAAGCGATTATCATAAAAATAAATTAGGTTAATTTAATTGAGTTATTAACGACAATGCCAAATTTCAAGAAGATCGGATAACAAGCAGCATTGTTCTTGGATATCTTCAAATTATTAACATATGCAAATAAGAATTTATAATTTTCGTAAATTTGATCGGAATCAGTTAACTATATTATATAGCTGTTAGATAGATAGAGCGACAAGAGTAAACAAACTTCGGTTAAACCTAGCCAACTTTGTTTATAAGTTAGGGTATTCCCAGGCCAGCTTTGCTCTCTAGTTCATTGTCCCCCAGCTGTCTTGTTTATAGCCAAGTTGCGTGTTGTTCAGCCATTACAATAGGTAGCTACTTTCCGGTAGCTCTTTATTGGCCCCGCCCAAGGGCTCTCAATTTCATCCTTGTAACAGTTTTTTTTTTTTTTTTGCGCGCTAAAATAGTTACCTATGAACCACCCCAACCAGCACCCACCAACCAACGTCATCATGCTAGTTGGCGTAACAACAGCTCGCCAAAATAATAATAATACCTTTTCGTGTTTTGTCTTTTGCAGGCTCTCGAACGCAATATGTCGCTGTCTGGCCAGTACTTGGAGGAGCTATCGCGTCGCTATAAGAAGCAAGTGGAGGAACTACAACAGACTCTAACCCAACAGACGCTAACAGTGCGCTCCCTGGAGGATCAAAGTCGTCGCTATATTGAGCAGGAGCAACTCTATCAGCAGCAAAGTGCCGAATTGGCCGGTGAGGTGCGTGCTCTAACCTACCAAGTGCAGGCTTGCATACTGGTGATCATTATCGTGGGCACTTGTATATTCCTCATGCTGGTAATGGGCACAGTCTACTATCGCAAATTGCGTCGCCAGACCCAACAGTTACTGCCAACAGCAGCAGCAGCTGCCACATCGCCATCTAAGCAAAAGCTGAAGCTAAGTCGTCGCAAATCCTATGAACAAATGACGACCACGACGACGGGTGAGTCCCAACAATCGCCGGCGAAACAGCGTCGTCCTAGCGAAGAGGCCATGCTTATACTTAAGGAATGCGGCGATAGTTCATCAAATGCTGAAGACCCTTCCATGAGGCAACGAAAGATATCCGTTTGCTATGGCAGTAATAATAATATCGCAGCCAATATGCTAAATGCCAGTGCTCGGGCGTCGCTTCACAAACGTAAGGGAGCAAAAAATTCATGGCATAAGGAGGAATCAGTTACAGATAAATTCTTCGATGTGGGTAAGTAGAGTCAATAAAACTATTCCCTAAGCCTGAATAGTTATAAATGATTTGTTTTTCTTACCTTGTAGATACATTAAAAAGTCTTAAGCAACAGCCACCACAAATCAAAGCCAATAGAAAGAAATCTCAGCCAATGGGAGTAGGAAATGGCCTTAAACGACAAGAATCTGCGCCAGCCACTTACTCGCCGCTAGATGAACACTCCGAGGAGCCATCTCAGACGGATTACGATGAGAGTTTGATACTTGACGATGATGATTTGGCCAATTTTATACCAACCAGCGATTTGGCTTACAATGAATTCATGCCTGACGGTCCATCGGGCTATCAGATATTGGATACAGTCGATGGCAAAGTAGATCCCGTCCAGGAGAATAACGCCAGCAACAATTCGGCGAACAAAAAAACACGTCGATTGTCCTCGCCAGGTTTCTTTAAATCCCCGTTTGGCAAGAGCAAGAACAAAGGTGGCAGTTTTAATGGTGGCATCAAAAATAGCCATTCAGCCCATGAGGCCACCTCCTGGGAATGGTATCGCTTGAAACGCAATGAAAAGCATCAACAGAAACTGGCCGCTAGAATGAACGCCAATAGTTTGGATAGTGCATCGCTGTCAGAAGTTCCATTTCCGTTAACATCAACGGAAAATTCATTTCGCATACTTGGCGAGGCCATCATCTCGTCCGGTGAGAGTGTCAATCACAATGGAAATGGCCTAATTCAAAAGATTCCACTACCCACGAGCAGTAATAGCAGCAGTGGTGGCAGTACCACTTCATCCACCACAAAGAAAAAACAGCGAGCGTTTAATAATCTGTTTCGAAAAGTCTTTTGATGAATGTTTTATTCAGCTTAACTTAGTTGTTTAGCCAACTGATAATGCCCAGTTATTAATTAACAAAAACGATTGTTTATATAGAGTATACTTAACTTTCCGCTAACTTCTTTTTAACCATTGTGTTCACCTTCTTTGATGAAACAAAAATGTAAAAGATACAAAATTGTGTCGGGATATTACAATGGAATTTCCCAACAAATTTTCAAAAAGTTCCTTCTTTTCCTATATATGTATGTATGAGTTGCAATCAAATGCAAAATGACTGTAAAAAAAATGAAAACAAAACAAAAAATGATTTATAAATGAAACACGAAGTTTAACATGTAGTACTTATATAGTTTTATAGCTTTCCTTTTTTTAATACTTTTTGCCCAACAACTAGAAAAATATCTCTAAAGGAAAATCAACAGAACCTAGATATTAGTGTAATTTAAATTATTTCATTTATGATAATTCCAAGCCTCGTTATTATTCTTGCTAAAAAAAAAAGAAGTAGTTTTTAGTTTAATATTTAAGTGAAAACGAAACGAAAAACAATTTGCAAATTCTTTGCCAATCAATGAATAAGTTATCCTTGTTATTATCTATTATAATTAGCAATTTATATACAATTTAGTTAAATAGTTTAGATATTTTTTTATTTATATAAATGCTATTTACATTCATTTAAACCAACAATTCTGTATTACAATTTAATTTTGGGTTTATTTTAGATTCAACATTTGCGTTTTCTATAAAAAATATCTACAAAATGTAAAGTTTAAAAATGTTCATCTCTTAACAATATTAGTAACATCACATCGATTAACGTTAAAGTTTCAATTCATTCAAGAACTCGGCCACTTCAAGAGCATCATCAGTGGCCAATTTATGTTCACGGACTGCCCCATTTAGACCACGTGCAGCTGTTCCCATTTGTTTTTTCCACTGCTCAATAGTTTTGTACTTTGCATCGTTGGCACAATAGACAATTTCATTAATATCCTCATCCAGTTTATAACTACAGACAGCCGAAAAAGTTTTTTGTAAATTTTCCAAGGCTTCGCTTCGCAAACTTTCATCGCGGCAAACAAGATTCAACATAAAGAGACCCTTTGGACCAATGATTTCTTTGATATGCTCCAGGATAACAGGAGCTATAAAACTTTTTGGGGGACAACTCATGCCCAGCGAAAGATCTTTGCTGTCCACATCAAAGAGTACGGCATCAAAGTGTATATCTAAAGTTTAGATGGTTAAATTTAATAGAAAAACATAGTAGTAATATGAAATATATAGTCATACCTTCATTACGACATCTTTCCACAAACGACAGACCATCATCGATTACCACATGCAGACGTTTGTCCTGTTTAAGATCAAAATATTGTTCAGCAACTTCCAGCATAATAGGATCAATCTCAACAGCTGTAATCCTTGCTTGACTACAATGAAGAAATAAACTTAATAAGCGAAATTATTTAAAAATCTATTCAGACTTACGGCAAAGCTGCATGAAGGAAGCTACAAAGGCCACCGCCACCCAGGCCTATGACTAGAACATCTTTCTCCACATTCTTTTGCGGATGCTGCAGAGTTGTAGCCAGTTGGACACCCACAGACATATACAAATGATGTTGACAGGCCAAATAACCGAAATCAATCTTCTTACGCTCCTTGTTACCTTTGATTTTTACTGAAAAAGCACTTAAGATCAATTTTTTATTCTACAGGAAGATATAAGTCCATTACTTACTTGTCTTGACTGAAGCTTCCGATTGGACGACAAATTGATTGTTTAAAAATATAAGGCGACGCAATGTTTTGCCATTGGCCTCTACTTCTTCTATACGAAAATCTCCGGATATCTTGGAAAAACCACTTATCAGAGTTTCTCTCTTGCCCACATCCGAACCGAGGGAGAGATAGGGAATTTGGTCAGTGAGACCCGCTGGGGCTAAATTCTTAATACTAACACCCAGCTCCGATTTCACTTCATCCAGTGTGCTATAGACCTGATCACGATGTAAAGTAACCACTGCAAGTCGTTGATATTTGGCCGATGCTTGGAGTTTTTTTCGACCCGCTGGAGTAGCAAAAAGCCATTCAATTTCCCTGCCCTGAGGCACAATGAATGCTGCATATTTGCCCAGACCACGTGATGGTGGCTGATCCAAGATATAAACGGTATAACGTGGTGTTTCATCTCCAGGACGATGCAAATCCATGGTCACCTCATTGTGCCCGGCAAGATTGGAGCGTGCCAGCCCATTGCATACCAAGGCAGCCTTTTGCACCGATGCCACAGCATTGGCCAAATCTTTGGCAATGGAAAATCTTTGCATTTTATCATTGGCCAAACCAAATTCCAATATTGGCATGGGTAGACTCTTAAACTTAGTTGCAACAACCACGAAAACGGGTAAACTTAAGGCATCATCGGCATTCTTTTCCTTATTGGACTGTTCCACACCCAGGCAATGGACAATGCGAAGCATACAATTATGACTAGGCAGATACTGGAGCAGATAATTGAGAATATGTTCCTGAAGCAGAGATATGCACACATAACGACCGCCATTCCTGAAAGAGTCAAAAGATTAGAGCTTTGACAATCAACATAGCCTCACAAGCTTACCGCATAGTCCTTAGAATCTCGTTAAAGTACTTGTTGACCAATTCTTTGGTCTCCTCCGTATCATCGACAAATAAAGCATCCAATGTACCCTTATCTAGGGCCACTGAAAAATGTTCATCCGGAAAGCTCATAGCTGTTGCATCCATTTGTATGAATTTCATGTCTGGCCTTGTCCTGGCATTAAGTTCCAACATCTTTTTTACAGCCACCGGTGAGATATCAATGTTGGTAATATCCCTAAATATATACATTTTGTAATTGTTAATAAACATGAAATATAAATTATGGAATTCCATATTCATACCGGAAACCGGTGTCATACATATCCATGCTCAATTTTGAATTACCACAGCCGAGCATTAGAATTTTGTCCACCGGTTTAATGTATTTGTGTATCTGATCGCATAGCTCCAAATATTCTCCATACCTATAAGCAAAATAAATGTATTAAAACAAAATAACAACAAAACGTGTTCTTAAACGTTTCAAACAATTGTTGCATTTACCATTCAAAAGCTTTTTCACCGCGCTTCTTGAAGAACTCATTCCAGTAGTCGGTCTGGGCGAATTCCTCTCGCGTTTTGGGTAGTAAATTCATTGTTTTAAGTTTAAATTAAATAAAATAAATTTTCAAAAATGATTCCTACACATGTTAAGTTCAGGAATACAGTGATTTTTAGTTGCGCACCGCTAATTCATTCAATAGTGGCTAAAAAAAATAGTGGTAAAAAAATAATGGCAAGAGTTGAATAGTGTGACCAGCATTTCCACTTATTCTCTTGGACAATTTCTTCATTAAAAAGTTTATCTTAAATTGTTTTCGTTTAATATCGTTTTGAATTTACATAATTTGCATAATAATCAATCAAAATTATAAACGACCACCACTTGACCTTTACTCTAGTCCATGTGGCACAGGCAAACTGTCCAAGAGTAAGAACTGAAGAGGCGGTAACTGAGTGCGAAGTGAAAGCAAAAGCAACATCATCATCAAAGAAGCAGGCCAGCAGCACTGGAGCAGGCGGAAAAGGGGGAGGGCTGAACTAAATAGTAGGAGTTATCCGACTATTTTTAAAGACAATGGGCAGTTACTAAGCCGGCCTCGGGCTGGGATCAGACGGATCAAACCCTCAAATTGACAGGATCCAAATTCCCTTCAGTGTATCAATTCCAATAGCAAAGTAAATGCGTTCTGCAGTTGGTCTTATGCTGTCTCATGGTAGCAACGTGGAGTCAGTTATGTCACGACCCGACTATGAACAGAATGCCTTGCATCATAGTTGCCTATTGGTACTCCTCCGAGGTGTAGGGCCATCCCGGGCCCGAGTCCTGCAAAGGGCATTTGAGAAAGTGCGTCGTGTCAATCAAATCAAAGTGACTGGTGAGTGCTTGGACATCTACCTCACCTATCGCTGACTAATCTCAACTTTTATCTCTCTAGATTCAAGTGGTCATCAACGTACAATCTGGGTACGCTTTATCCATGATCATCCAGTCGAGCATAACGATTGGGGTGACTTTCAAACCCATCGCCGTTTACTGGGACTCATCACAATTGGCAAATTTGAGACACAGACCGAACTGAATGAGCTCTGTCGTCAGCATGAATCTTTAAAGGTGCGCTATGGTAGCACCCTATACGAATTTCGTGCCATATTCTTTGGTCCCGAAGAGAAAGAAGGCGAGGAGGAGGGTCATCGCTTACAGGATGACTACACGACGCCATCGAATTTCAAATCGCAAGCATTCTTCTATCGCGAACATGATCCTTGCTCCGATTTGGATGGCCGCATCTCAGACTTTGTTCAGGCATTGTTTTGGGTGCTTGAATCGCGTCGCCTGGAAAGGTCACGTGAAAAGGCAGATAAGGTTCAACTGTTGCTGGCTCCATTCGAGAAGCGGGACTTTGTTGGTTTGGATATGGAATCAAGGAACAATCGCAAACGTTGCGTGGGCAGAGTTATGAAGAATTTGGCTGATTTGTCCCTGCAAGCGGGCTTAGTCGAGGATGCCTTAACTTTGTATCACAATGCCAATGAAACACTGCGTTCTGTCGGCGATTCCCTATGGGTCGGTGGCACTGAGGAGGGGCTATGTGCAGCATCGTCGGTTTTACTGTATCCTCAAATGCGGGAGATTGAAACGCTTCATAGAAATGCCTCACTCCAGGAAGCGGGCACCTCATCTCCGTTAAGGAATACGCCAGAGAAATGGCGTGCAAGTGATGCAACAAAGAAAATCAATCCTCCCGATATGAACGATGTACGGCTGACTTCGACTTCCTCTTCCTGCTCATCGGTATCTTCCCTGGTGACAAACACAACAAATTCCTCCAATTCTGGGACACCCACTACAAATTCATCATCCTCTTCCACATCCACAATATCTGCCCCGGCCGCTCTGCATGCCACCCGGAATGGTGAACTGCCTTTGAATATACTCAAGCCGGAGGAGATAACCAATTTCTATCGCAAGGCAATCATTAACTATAGTAAATATCGACATGCGGCCACCATTGAGACGGAGGCTGCTTTGAAAGCCTCAAGGATTTGCATTGAACAAAATCGGCCCTTGGATGTGGCCGTGTTCTTGCAGAACATACTCTACATAAATCTGAGCATGAGTGAACCGGAACGGGTCAAGCGTTTTGAGGTCATTACGGATCTTTATCAGCAAATTGGCTATCAACGTAAAGCAGCATTCTTTCAACGTTTGGCCGCCCTCAAACATGTCCAGCAGGGTAGTCAGGCTCCTGATTGGAATCAAAGTTATCGCCTAATGTTGGGCAGCTTTTCCGGTTATTTACTTTCATTGGATCCTCTCGAGGTATTGGAAAATTCATCTGGTTGGCCAGCACTGCAAATTGATTTGGTGCAAAGTTTAATATCAGCTGCCAGAAGATTAGGACATTCGGCTCTAGCCACAAGGCATATGACATTTTTATTACAAACGCAATGGAATAATATGTCCACGACGGAGCAAAGTGAAATGGCTGTCCAATTGCAGGTGAATAATTCGATTGATTTATTTGTTCTATTCCTTAATGTGCTCTTATATCTTCTGTAGAATTTAAGTGCCCAATGCGAGGGATCACCCGTACCTCTGGTGCTTGAGAATGGCACTGTGATACCTCCCGCCAATCTCACCGATCTTCCCTATTGTATGGATCTAAATGTTAAGGACTTGGCAGCTCATCTAAGGCCACAAAGGATCAAAGTAGCCAAAGCGGACAGTGGTCCATTTCTGTTTACACCAATTCATTTCAATTCCATGGATCGAAGGGATAAAAAGAAGGATAAAAATAAAATCGGTAAAGGAAATGAGCAATGAAATATCGGTTAACCATTGTGTAATATGAGTTGTTTTTTGTTTTTAGCTTTTCTTTGGGTTCAAAACGATCTGAGCGAGGTGTGCGTTCGTTTGCGTAATCCTCTGCCCTTTGAACTGACCATTACGGATATGCGTCTATTGACCAATGGCGTGGTCTTTGAATCGATACCCCAAACCATTGTATTGCAACCGCATGTGCCCACCTATGTGTCGCTGCATGGCACGCCCATTGAGACGGGGCAATTGGATTTACAGGGTTTTAGCACGCACACCCTGGGCGTTAAATCCAATTGCCGACTGAAACATATGCGTGGACGCAATTTTCCGCCAAATTATTTAATTGAAGTGATTCCCGCCCTGCCACGTATTGGGGTAAAGACATCTCTGCCCCAAACGGCGACATTTAGCAATCTAAATAGCTCGGACATTGTGGTCACATCGGCCAGTCTTACGCTCTACAATGGTGAATCGTCTAGTTGTACCATTACCATAACAAACGAGAGCTCCACACTGCCTCTGGAGTATTTGGAAATCAACATCAATTCCAATGTGGAGCAAGATGTGCAAAAGAAAATCTTTAGTTTTGATAATGAGGCATTGCAAGCTAAATTGCCGGTGCCACCGCAGGCTTCCATTGATTTTGTTTTGCACATTTATGCGGAGGCCGATTTTGTTTGTCCTGTGACCGGACCGAGTGCCTCATTACATTCCAGCTGTCCGGCTGGAGATTATGGACCAGCATCCTCCTCGTTAACGCATTATTCAACGATGTCAGCTTCTGGTCATGCAAGTCTACCCTCAAGGGTAGGTTCTCCGCAACATCGGAGTCATCGACAAGATCCGCAAAATTCGAGTTTTCGTTCTACCATCTCGGGGGCGCAACATTCGCTGGCCCATCTCAGTCTGCAGCCGAGTGGTGGCGGTGCTGCAGGAGCAGGAGGACCATCTAGCCTGGGGTCACAATATTCCCAACACATAGAAGCTCAGGTACGATTGAAATATTCAGGCGGTGAAGGTCTAACCGGCGGCTATTGTCGCCAATGTGCGGTTTCTGTCAATCTGGAATTGATGCCAAGTGTTCAGGTCACTGGATGGGATGTTTTACCTGCTGAGGTGTAAGTAACAATTTATCTAAACTCTAAGGATCATCAGATTAATGTGGTTTTCTGTTTACAGAGCTTCCCAGTTCTATCTAGTGTTGGATATATCCAATTTAACCGCTCAAGAGATGTCGCTCAATTATACGGATAACAAGAATATACTCATCGAGGCCAAAGAAAGTTGCCGTGTGCCCATACCAGTGGATCGTTGTTCATTGGAGCAAGTATGCGCGGCACGAGCACAGGAAGCTGCGGAGAATCTAGAAAGAGGTGAGACTTGTCACTTTCTTCTGCTTTGCAAAATTATAACCTGATTCCTTTCCCTTCAGAACTTTGTTTTCGCACACAATTGCTTTCGTTTAACGATGCTCTAAGCAAACTTTGCTCAACCCATATTGCCGAGCGGGTAAAAATTAGTTGGCTATTGACGGGAACCGATATTGAAGGCATTGCCTGCCTGCGTGGCATTGTGCTGGCACAATCCATGGTAGATCTGACCACAGTATCTCCCTTGCAGTGGGGTAAATGACAAAAACTTTGATTGAAAAGAAAGTTTTGAAATAATTTTATTTGTTTTTCGTGTAGACATTACCTTCCGTGAGACTCCCGTGCAGCCGCACAGCGAAATGATGTGCACTGTGGGCCAATGTGCATTGCTTAGCATTCAATTGACAAATAAATCGTTGCAACCGCTTAAGAATTTAGTGCTGAGCATTAAATTCTATCAGGACTATTTGAATGGAATGGAGAATTATAATTTAGAGACACGCGTGGCCATTTCTGGACCAAATAGGTAAGGCAATCGTTAGTCTTTGCTGTGGTAAATGGAATTGTAATTATATGTCTCGTAAAAAATGTGATCAGAATGTAATCAGAGCATATAGAACATTAATTGTTTAGTTCTAAATAGATTAGGCGAAGCCTCTTTTGTCTAATCTTGGCTAATCAAGCTAACATAAGGTCGTTTGAGTGATTAAAACATTTTTTGTAGTCCTTAATCTAGTCGCTTCCACTAAAATAGATTTACTTACTATAACAAATATCAAATATATTTGTCATCATAGTAACCTAAATAATTTCAATTTTCAATTTGTAGAATTGTCATTCCTATTCTGGAGAGAGAAGAGCATATGCAGCACACTTGCTCTGTGATATTCTTTACACCTGGACGATTTAAGGCCAGTATTGAGTGCTCGACAAAACCGCAGACCCAGCTCGGAGCAACCACAAATCAAATAGGTCAATTAGAAACATTCTCCGCCAGCTATGATGAGCAACAGGCCCATGTCTGGAAGTTTATACCACCCATTGAGGTAACCGTTGTTGAGCAGTGAACACAAAAAAACCAACAAATAATAAGAACTGTTAAAATAACACACAAGAAAATAATGTAATTTTTGTTAATTGTAGTTTAATTTTGTTATATTTATATATATATGTGTACGCATTGCGCCCTTTCCTACATTCTTCTTTATATACAATTTTATTAGCCCCATCAAAAAAAAAGAAAGAAAAACCAAAACAATGAAATCAAAAGCAATTGTTTCTAAAATAAAAATCATATAACAGTGTATAAATTTAAGCTCAAATTTTCCAAAATTATTGGCTTTAAATTAATTTACAATTTAGACGCGCTTAAGAATAACTTCTGATAAGCGATATAATCCCGTATGTATATACATATATATATTGCTTGATAGACAAAGAATGGCCATAATATAAATCTATATACATTAATATATGCGAGTAAAGCTTTAGGCGAGAATTAAGAGTGATGTGATATGAAAACGTGTTTATTTCACATTGCTTTATATTCCGTTTCAGTTATCAACATATATATATATATAGAAATATGTAGTTAGAATGATGGTATGAAAGTTACACATATAAAAAATTTTGATAACAATTCATATATACAAAATATTTTTATACAACACAGCAAAAACAAAAAAAAAAACAGTTATTGGAGTTATAACTTATATTAATTACATTAAATATAAAGATTGTTGCTTTAACTTTGGACAAGAGTTGAGACAAATTATGCCAATGAAAATGTAGTAAATGAAATCGCAATAAACAAAAATCTAAAACTAAACTAATTTGTGATCCTTAACCCAAGCGTCTTATATCATCCATGGAATAGCCACGACGATGTAATAAAATGCAGGATAACACCATCAGATAATAACCACCAGGAATAATGGTTAGGGCCCCAATGATAAGCAAAGCCCAGATGCGATCAGAGCGCTCCTGATTCACATCCATTAGCCAATCGTAAGTGGCGCAACCGATGCAAATCTGTCAGAGAACAATGAACAATATATTATGTGCTATATGTATACACAGGAAAGACCATTGAACTGGCACTCACGGATCCGCCTACAAATAATGTGAATATTATGAATATGGTTTTCCACGGTATCTGCTCCTCCGCGGCGGAACTGGGTGGTACCCATTGTTCATTTATAAAGCCATCAACCTCGCTAGCTCCACTCGAGACCTTGACATAATCCTTGCAATCATCATTCACGTGTAATCCGGCATTGAGTCGTCGACGTGAATCAGACTTGGTGGGCATCATCTTTAATTTGGCAACTTGATGATCTTGGTAGTAACGCTATGGATTTGCAATAAAAAATAAAAACAAAACCGGCTAGCCCCAAAAACAGCTGCTTCATCCATCCAGTGTGACCAGATTTCACAAACTTAGAAATGCCAAGCAGCTATCAATGTGACCAAATGACAAATAAACCAAATTTAAAATTAAAATTTAAATTGTTTGAAATGTTACGATAATAATTAAAATACAAAAATTAGTTTATTTCGCTTTTATTGATTATATAAATGCTAAATTTAATTTTTAGTCACTGTTATAGGCGACAACAATTATTCATCGGCATCTGTAAAAACAAACACACATAATATAGAATTAGTTTTGTGTTTAACGCAGCATTTAAAAATTTTGTTTAAGTTAGATATGTTCAGATCTACTATCAAATTAGATAAAAATCAGTCATAGACATCAGTTGTCCCTATCTATAGTATTCATCATATCATAGTATTCATTGTTATTCTTTTTGATAATATACTCACAATCATTTAAAAAGGTCCAGCGCACTTCCTTTCCACTTTTAAATTTGGTTTCCACAGTGTTCTATCTAAAAAATGTGTAATTTCATACTTTAGTGCAAAATCATGGAATTCCATTTCTATATAATATTATTTTAGCGTCAGATCTACTATCAAATTAGATAAATCAGTCATAGACATCAGTTGTCCCTATCTAAATTATTCATCATACATAAAATACAGAAAAATTGTTTATCATTCATAAAAGACTTACATCAAATTCGAAGCACTCAGAATGGTGGTGCATCATTCGATTGAAACTTAGATAAGCACGTGGTCATCTCTGTTTAAGAGGTTCCTTGTTCTTAAAGGGTGCTCCATCTGAAAAATTCAATTTCATAAATTAGTGCAAAGTCAAAGAACTAAATTCTTAAGTGTATATCAATTTGAAGTCAGCTCTACTATCAAGTTAGATAAATCAGTCATAGACATCAGTTGTCCCTATCTAAGTTATTCATCATACACATTAAATGTGTGTAATGATACACATATGCACATGTATATAAAGATTGCATACTTACAGATCAGGCATTAGTTTACCTTTATTAAGGTACATTCAATGTCCAAAAAGTCTCAAACATCCAAAGGGGGTGCTCCATCTGAAAACAACATGGAAAATAACGGATTAGATAAAAATATACGTAACCATCATAAAACTCAGTTAAATTAAACGAATTCAACTTACTGTTCCTACTCGTAGGCAACAGCCAATTTTTTAAGGTTGTAAATCCATTTTTAAACAAATTTTTTCTAGCATGTTGTAATGTTCTTCCAATCTTTTTCCGCTAGTCCCGTTCAACACGTGGTGCAATTGATCAGTGTTACCAGCTCTCCAGAGGTCTAAAAGAGACTTCTCGAGTTTAGACCGCAGGCTCCCAGTATCTGAGCAGTGTTTGCTTAAAAATAATTTCCACTATTTTCCAACACTGGGGCAATGTTTTGAATCTACCAGTAATTTACTTTTTTTTTGTATTTTTTTTATTATATAAATAGATATTGCGAATTGGACACTGCAGTTTAATACGTAGTATATATATATATAACTTGTTCTAAAAATTTATAGGTTATTGTTACTTCTATGCGTCCTATTGGCCAACAATAATATTGAATTGCTTACAAGTTAACATGGCAGTCCGATGACGACTTCCTTTCTTCGCAAGTGACTAAAACTGGATTTGTTAACAAAAAAAATATGTTAAGGAAACGTTTTCTAATCTAATCAACAGGGCCCTGCTGCGGCTCGTCCTCCTGCTGCTGTTGTTCTTGCTGTTCCTGTTGCTGCTGGAGCTTGAGCCGTTTTTTGGCCTGAATATCGGCCAGCGTTTGCTCTATGGAACGCATGTCCTTTTTATTTTTACTAGGCACAAATCCATAGCTTTGATTTGTCTCTGTTTTGCGAGCCGCTTGTAAAGCAGCGGACTCACCTATAAGATGAGCATATTTAGCCTTGTAGTTCGATGTTGGTTTGATATCGCCACCGGCGCTGGTTGAACCCGTTTGATCTGTGTTGTCCAAGGATTGGGTTCCTGAACTGCTGCTTGCCAATTCGGCCTGTTCACTTTGCTCTTGCTCTAGACGTTCTTGTCGCCTTTCGGCATATTCTTTGGCTATCTCCTCATTCCATCCATCGCCATTGCGACGGGCCGTCACCTCATCTTCACCGGGGGCATGCTCCTTTTTGTACACAACCGAATGTCGGTCAACATCCTCGCGTCCAAAACTCATGGCTATAAAGCCTCCATTTTCGGCTATTTCATGAATAACAGAACGATGCACTTTATCCAGCGGCTGAAACTCAATGCATAGTCGATCATCCTTGGCAAAGCGGCCCATGCGCTCCTCTACATATTTCCGAAATCTTAATAATTCCTCTTTCTGTTTGTTTTGCATGCGTTCCATCATTTCCCTTTGTTTCTTAATCAGCGTCTTCTGTTGCTCATTTGTGGCTGGCGGAGCGTCCATGGAGGATAGAATGGAGTCGAGGAGGTCCATTTTGATGACCGTCTGTCCTTGCCCCTGCCCCCAAACTAATCACTTTCTATTTGACGCTATAAATTGAAGAAGAGGGCGTGTTATTTTATTGATTCTGCCTCGAACGAAGCCAGTGTATACTCACTACTTTGTTTAGTCTATTATTAGATTTAATTGTTTAGCAATTAAGTCCCAACTATTTGTTTTATTCTTGTAAAAATAAACCTTTATTTTTCTTTTATTTATTGGCCGGTGCAGCTCGAAGGGAACTACCAACTTATTGAAAAGAAACTATACAAATTTTGGTATCTTTGATTTCCTCATCAGCTGTTTACACTGAGAAAAATTATAGTCTTGAGTAGTTTCCGGCAAATTTCAAGAAGTGCAATATTAGTTGTATAATTTGCTTTTCTTATTTATAGTTTTTAATTTAATAGCAGTTGTATTCACTTCTTTTTAATATTCGAATAGCCTAGGTATTAATTTTATTTTTGCTATTTGATAGACTCGACCTACTGCGATGTACTCTAAAGCAACAAAAATATATATATTAGCAGATTTTTATACCAAATTTTTATAATTCTCATGAAGTAAATATTTTTTTCTAAATATGTATTATAATAATATAATATTTTTATTCATCTAAAAAAATTTCTTTATGTATTTATATTTTTTATTGTGCATAATTTTAATTTTAATTTTTTTTTAATATTTTAGACACTGAATATAATATGACACTAATATGACTTTCAAAGAATAGACTTTGTTTCACAGTGCGAGTTTGTATTAAGTTGGCAGCACTTCAACGCAAAGTCGCGCGTGTTTTCTGCATTTGAATAAGAATTTTTGTCTTTAAATTGGAATAAAGAACCGTTATTGCTTTGCTCAACACGTGCCGGAAGCGAATATGGAAGCCAAAACAAAAGCCACCCTTATCCATTGGTTTCGTAAGGGTCTGCGGGTTCATGATAATCCCGCCTTGATGCAAATATTCACCACAGCTCAAGCTGCCCCTAAAAAGTTCTATGTGCGTCCAATTTTCATCCTAGATCCAGGGATTTTAGACTGGATGCAAGTAGGAGCGAATCGTTGGCGTTTCCTCCAGCAAACGCTTGACGATTTGGATAAGCAGCTAAGGCAATTGAATTCTCGCCTATACGTTGTTAGGGGCAAACCCATTGAGGTCTTTCCTCGATTATTCAAGAGTTGGAACGTAGAACTGTTGACCTTTGAGTCGGACATCGAGCCATATGCCCAGACAAGAGATGCTGCTGTACAGAAAATAGCCAAGGCGGCGGGCATTAAGGTGGAGACACATTGCTCGCATACTATATACAATCCTGAGCTGGTGATTGCCAAGAATCTGGGCAAAGCTCCCATTACGTATCAAAAGTTTTTGGCATTGGTCGAGAAATTGAAGCTGGCCAAAGTGTTGGACAAGCCAGAGAAGCTGGATGCTCTGACTCAACCGTCTCGAGATGAATTGGAGCAAGAAAATGATAAAGTCTACGATTGTCCTAGCCAGGAGCAGTTGGTCAAGAAGCCCAACGAATTGGGTCCAAATATATTTCCGGGTGGTAATTAAGAAATTAATTTAACTTCTTTATATGCAAAGTACTTAATTTTATCAACTCTTTTCAGGAGAAACTGAGGGATTGCGTCGCATGGAGGATTCCCTTAATGATGAACTTTGGGTGGCTCGTTTCGAGAAGCCCAACACTGCGCCCAATTCCCTGGAGCCCAGTACAACAGTATTGAGTCCGTATCTTAAATTTGGATGCCTTAGCTCACGACTCTTTTATCAACGTCTCAAAGAAATTCTGGCCAAGCATCCGAAACACTCTCAGCCCCCGGTTTCCCTAGTTGGCCAAGTACTTTGGCGGGAATTCTATTATACTGTAGCAGCTGCCGAGCCAAACTTTGATCGCATGTTGGGTAACGTATATTGCCTGCAAATCCCATGGCAGGAGCACCCTGAACACTTGGAGGCCTGGACATATGGACGCACTGGTTATCCATTTATTGATGCCATAATGCGTCAATTGCGGCAAGAGGGTTGGATCCATCATTTGGCGCGACATGCGGTTGCGTGTTTTCTTACACGTGGAGATCTCTGGATATCATGGGAGGAGGGTCAACGTGTGTTTGAGCAATTGCTTTTGGATCAGGATTGGGCCTTGAATGCCGGAAATTGGATGTGGCTATCGGCTTCGGCATTTTTCCATCAATACTTTCGTGTCTATAGCCCGGTGGCATTTGGCAAAAAAACTGATCCTCAAGGGAATTATATAAGAAAATATTGTCCCGAACTGGCCAATTATCCTAACAAACAAATCTATGAGCCCTGGTTGGCCACATTACAGGCTCAACGGGAATACGGTTGTGTTCTCGGTGAGGATTATCCCCATCGCATAGTTAAGCATGAATTGGTCCACAAGGAGAATATCAAAAAGATGAGTGAGGCCTACAAAATCAATCGTGAAGTGAGGACGGGCAAACAAGAGGATTCCATGCTAAATGACGACAACGACGAACTGGAGGATGATCGCTCAGCCACAGGAAAACGAAAGGGCAACAAAGCGGCTGGAGCCGCCAAACGCAGACGCAAATGAACTCTTAAAGAAATTTTTTGACATAAATTTTCTTGAGTTTTTCTTTCCTCCTTGGCCTTGGCTCAACTTCATCGTCAATAATGTGGCCCATTATAAACGACTGGAAACCAAGTCGTGAGACCAAGGCGCAGCCATTTCTTTTGCCCTGCCATCGCATAAATCACCAACAAACAACCTTACTTGGCATAATCACGGATATCATTTGACCAAAAAGCATTGCAAAAACAAAAAAAAAAAACCATAGATTATTAGCATGAATGAGAACATTAACTTGAATTGTTTTTTTTTTTTGGCTGTAAATTCAACACAAAAACCAAAAATGTGTTAAAGGGTTTATAGTATCAACAATGTTTGAAATTCAATATATTGAAATATATTTTAAAAAGTATATTAAACGAATGAATTGTTAACTAGATAAGAAAATTTAAAGACCATCGAGAAACTTACTGCAATCCCTTTTATTTTTATATGAAATCCAAAAATTTAAAATATTGTCCTCTAAATGATTCTTGTAATTGTTTGAAAAAAAAAAATCAAATTTGGTTAAATTGGCATATTACAATCGAAAGGAAATTGAAACTATTGAATATGCCAAAACAAATTTTGTCAAAAAATTTTTTTTCTATTTTTTGTCATATTTGACGACACGAATGTCATCGGCCACGGTTTCAAAATCTTCGGCATCTCGTCGAAAGCGATATGTGCCAATATCCTTGGAAGCCGATTTCGGCAATGTGATCTTGATTCCTTTGTATTCAAAGTGACCTTCACGCTTTTCTGGCACTTTCAAGCACATTTCCTGCTTGTATTCCTCATCATTACCAATGTCCACGGAATTGTTCTTTTGGACTGTCAGATCGCCATCCTCGTAGTCTTGATTCCAGCCATCGATCTCAATTGGCACAATTGGATTGCCATCTCTGTCCAGAACTGAACTTGAACCACATGAGGTAGCCGGTCCACTGCTGCCAGGAGCTTCGTCCCCAATAGAGTTGGTTTCGGCTGTATCTTCTGGTTTTGTGGAACTAGCTGGACTCTCGACATTTCCCTTGGTCAGCACACTCATGGAAGTTAGAAAGTTGCGTGTAAATTCCTTATCCCCCTTGGCCAGATCGTAAATGTCGATGTCGGTCACCTTGATGCCATCGGATCGTTGCTTCCGGCTTGATGAACGGCACAGCAGACTGGTGGACATATTGGCATGCTGGGCCAAGCGAACGGCTATGTTCCTGGGGGCTGAAACAATCTTTTTGGATACTACACGCATGAATCGAAACATTTTTACTCTTTCTGTTGTTTTTTTTTGAATTGTTAAAAGAAAATTTAATTTTTATTTATTTTTTTTTTTTTGAAAAATGAGGAGATGCCGTTGATTTGCCCGGAACTGTATGACTGAAATCCTTCTATAGAGAAATCGTAGACATTGGCAATCGAATGGAAAGTTAAAGTCAAGGCTAAGTTGATTAGGAAAGTTTTCAAAAAACTAAAGGGCCTGGGCTTTACTAATCCAGAATCCATATACATATACACTTTATGGGGTCTTGCAAGCTTTCCTCTGTATGTTAGATACGTAAGTATATTTTGGACCATTCCACCCTGTAAATTTCAATAATACAATTGTTAGTTAGTTATAGATTTAGCGATTAGTTAGGAATTTGAATAGACTTTATTAAAAGTAATTTCAAAATGTACATAATTAAATTCATTTTCAATCAGTTTGGGATTTAACTTATTTTATCATTTAGTCTAGTATTATCTTAACTATATCCTGAGCTGCAGGAGTCTGTAGGTTACTACACGAGTCAAAATAAATTGTTATGGGCAACTTGCGCTCATTTTTTTTGTAGTAAATTGGAATCTTGATAATAATATTGTCTAATAACTTTTGAGTTATTTGTGAATAATAATAGAAGTCAAGTTTGACCTCATGCAACTTCGGGCATCCAAGTACCAGACGCAAAACGTTAGAATCGTTAACTTGATTGCAGTTTGTAAGTTCGATGTGCTCCAGTTTTCTTAAGTTGGTAAACGCGTCCAAGACTTCATCATCAATGTTGGGCACTTTCCGAACCAATAGAGTCTTCAATCCACTTAACTTTGCGATTTTCATGAGTCTTTGCTTAGTTAAGTTTTCACTAATTTTTAATTCTTCCAATTGCTCGGATTTAAAAAGTACCAGTTGATCAAAGAGTTTGGTAGCGGTAAGTTCCCATGATATGGAGTGAATGTAAATACTCTTTAGTTTAGGTAATTGGGCTTCTTCATATTGGCCATCAATGGAAACTCCCAATGTTTCTAGTAAAGGGCAGCAGCCATTTTTTACCATATAACTAAAAACCTCTCCAATAGTGTAATTGACAAAGGAAATGTTGAGTTCCCTTAGATTTGTTAAAGACTTGGACATCTGAATTAAATGGCCTGACTGAATACCAATACAATAATCCAAGTTTAGGTTTTCAATCGAGACAGGAAGCTTATCTAGATGAAGATCAGTGAGAGAACCATTCCGGGCTAGGTTAAGTGTTTTTAGATTCTTCAAGTTCTTCAAAGCTAACAGCTCTTCATCAGTCAGGTCAAATTTCATCAGATTCTTTGTCTTATGGGTAATGGAAAACATGTCTCCACTTAATGGGATATCCGAAAGGTCCAAAGACTTCAAGTTGATGCAATTTCTTCCAAAATATTTCAAAAAGCGATTTCTGAAGTTTGCGTGCAAACCTATATTCAAGTCCGTCACATATGGCCCGGAACTGCGAAAAAATTGGCGACACTCCCAAAGTGTCAAATTATCCAATTCTTGCGAAGCAATAGATTTATGTATGGATCGTGCAGTTAACTGATATACAGACTGAAAGCGCTCGCAAACACTTTGGAAGTGGACTTGATCCGCCAATGGAAGATATTTCAGAATCATTGATAGGCAATCATCAGGAATCTTTAAAATGTACGCCTCCCCTGACTGATCGCCGGCAGTTGGGGGCTCTGAAACCCCATACAAATCCGGTTGGTGCCAACTATCGGCCACAATGACATAGATCTTATGGCCATTCACATGATGAATCTTCATTTCCAAAGCTTTGGTCGCATCGCTTGCATTGGCAAAGAGAACAAATCCGCATTTTCGCTGCTCTTTATACCTTTGTCTGCCATAGACCCTGGACAATGTCCGATTAGGCACGCAATTTCGTGTAGCATTGTTGAAGAGCTGAACACTTATGACACTCCCGAATCTTTTAAAATGTTCAACTAACGTGTCCTCCTTCAGATTTTCTGATATCTTGGTGAGAAATAGCTTTCGTACTGGAATATGGTCTTCGGTGAACCACAACCCATTCTTGACATAATGGCGTCTCCCTGTAATGGGAATCCCCATGAAATCATTGTGGTTTGCTGTATGTATATATTTATTAATCAACTTACGATTATAGGTGTCAAACTTTAACATTATGTAATTTTCTTTGAATAATTTTAGCACAAGGTTTTTTAAATAAAGCTTAAAGTTTTCTGCAGCAGCACGTGCAATACGACAAACACTTATTCTTTTTTTTTACTTATTTCGATTTCAATAAATCAATTCGATTAAACTACATATATATACATATATATAAAGAATTCAATTCGCCTCAAATAATGGCATAATGAGAATAATCGATTAAAAATCGATAGCTTTTATAGATTGGGGGATAACCCTTAAAAAGAACATAAAACGGGGAATCCCTTCCAGTTTCTTTAAAAAGTTCATTTTACATAATTTTTAAGATTCGCTTATAATAAAACGGGAATTCCCCAAAATTTAAACTTCTTTTAATTTTGCGCCTATATGGTGAAATGTATGAAATGGTATGAATAAGTACACATATGTATATGTATATATTAAAATCGCAGAAAAGCAAAAATGCTTACGCTGTGTAAGCGACCAAATTTTTCTTTCGCCATGCCCCCTGCTATCCCCATAATTTGATGAACCGATTGAACTTTTAGCACACTAACGATTGTGATTAATTTCTAGGAGCAGAGACGAAACACATCGCAAAAAGTTCCCTAAAGGAACTTTTAACTATGTGGTATCCCAAAAGACTCATCAGCTGATGGTAACTAATGCTATATCGACCTTTTCCGCCTACTAGTTTTGTTTTATGAAGACTTTTGTAAAGATACTCTGAAACGGACACGTCATAGCTGTCGATCGGAAAATTTCGGGAAACAACGGTAAGTTTAAAAGCATTTATTTATATACATCTCGAAGGACACTGAGTTTGCTCAGATCAATTCGAATATACCTGCTATAGATAGACACCTCGAGACTATAAACTCGGAAATCAACTAAAATTTTCTTAAAATTTAGTTTACATCGTTTTGATGCTGGTACATTAGCCACATTGGTAATAGATAAAGAATTGTAAGATTTATAATTTATTCCTATAATTGGTATTTCTGGCAGGCTTGTTCACTTAAGACGGTAGTACTCATTCTCTCAGAGAGATAGAGAGAGAGAATTAGAGAGAGATAGAGAGAGATAGAGAGAGATAAGGAGAGATAAGGAGAGAGATAGATAGAGAGAGAGAGAGAGACAGAGATACTTACATACATAGAATAAATAAAAATAAATACAATTTAAAGGAATCAACCTATTACATATTTGATTTTAGTTTTTGAAATATATTTCTATAGTTGATACCTGATAATATTGAATTCTTTATCCGTTAATATTATGTATCCGAATGATCTTTAGGTATATTTCTACATCTATGTATAGTCAAAGTATACCTTATCATCAACAACATTCTTTACACTTTACCTGCATTAAATAGTTTTAAAGTTTGTTTTCTTTTTTGGAACTTGTTTCTTTCCATATTTTTTTTATGTTTTTTGTGTGGAACAAGAAAATGTTTTAATTGCTTCAGTCTGGTTTATTACTTTCCATAATGGCACTAGCATGTACTTTTCATTCTCTATGTACATAGTTGCCAAAAAAAGAAAGTATGAAAGAAAAACGTAAAATCCTTGATAATTTGTTTCTTGCAGGGGTCAAGAGAAGAAGGTTTCCCTTTCTCTCTTTGTCTCTCTCTCTCTTTCTCTGCTTCTTTGTCCTGAATATGTTTTCTGTTGTTCCTTTCTTTTGTTGAATAACCCATATTTAATTCAAAGATGTATAAAATTCCATCATTCATTTGATCAAATTTTAAAACTTAATTGGAATTCGACAGTGCTTAACATTTGCCCGGAAAAGTTTACGGTTGTTGACTTTATTTTCATAAGCCAAACTCAGTCGGAGTTTGGTTCACTTTAGCACATTGGATTAGTTTTTGTTGTTGTTTTTGTTGCAGTCGTACTACTACTACTACTACTAATACTAGTAGTTCTATTATGTAAAAAAAAAAGAAAACGCATTTGATAAAAAGATAAAGAAGAGGCGCCACACCGTTCAAAAGTTAAAGTGTTGCCATTTTTCATTTGGCCCCAACTCTATGTTTGTTGTTGTTGTTTGCTCCTCTGCACACACAAAAGCTCGAGGGTGTTTCTGTGGGTGTATCTGTGTGCAAACTAACAAACACAAACACACACAGTGAAACATATGTGAGTTTTGCCGTGCAAAACAAAAAAAAAGAGCGATTCGAGTGCTTGTTAGACAGTAGCAGCAGTCAGATGGCTAAAAAAAAAAAAAAACAGAAAGAAAAAACAGAAAAAATGCCCGCTTGGAACCCGTTTTGCCGCTAATTGGATGCTAAAAGTGTGTGGCCTGGTCTCCATACATACATATGCGTGTGTGTGTGTGTTTGTGTGTGAAGTTGCAAAACATCATTAACAGTATGACACACACACACACACACACAAAGATATATACGGCTCACCTGTTCGAAAACCGAGTAGCTCGCTCTCAATAATTATACGTTTTTGTCCCTTGCTCTAGCTTAGTTTTTCTATAGTGTTTGTGTGTTTGTTTTTTTCGTTGCATAGTTTTAGGCTCTCTGTGTGATTAAAGTTTGCCATAATGATGTCTCATTTGCGAAGCAAATGGCCATCATTTTTAGTAATGTATCAAGCAAATTCATTTATTTATACAATATACAATCTTAAGGCTTTAAGTTGAAATTTAGCTGAGTGAATGAGATTTTCCAATAAACTAAAACATTTACTTGTTGATTTTTTGCGACCTTTTATTGTTAAATGTATGTTTTGCCGGCTCGAGGTCAAATTTTCTTTTGTGAATAAAACAAAATAATAATATTTTGTGTTGTTCTTTTCCGATATATTTCGACCACTCATCGGTGGTCGTCTTCAGGGCAATTATTTTTACACGTCCGCACACTGTGACGTGGAGCTACACACACAGTGTGCGGACGTGTAAAAATAATTGCCCTGAAGACGACCACCGATGAGTGGTCGAAATATATCGGAAAAGAACAACACAAAATATTATTATTTTGTTTTATTCACAAAAGAAAATTTGACCTCGAGCCGGCAAAACATACATCTAAAACATTTACTATAAGGAATTCAACAAATAATTTTCTTTAATATTTTTTAAAGAATAAAATTTAAAAATTTAATAAAAAACTTAATAAAGCGTTGAAGTGAAATGCATTACATGTACTCTGAAAATTTTCCCAAAAAATTGGCGGTTAATTGTTCTCTATTAGAGTCTATAAAAGAAGATTATCGTAATAAGCCTAAGTAATTTTAAAATTACTCCTAAACCATATTAAATACAGTTAGACCCCGATAATCCGGGTGGGTCGGGATCAGAGCCATTACGGAAAATCGAAAAACCCAGTAAGTCGAGAGCAAAATTTCTACGTATTTCATACTTGAAATTTTATAAGTAAATATGAATGTACGTCCCGCAAACAAATGCTTCTTAGTTCTACAAAAGCTTATCGTGAAATTTGATGGTAGGTAATCAACTTCGAAATTTAATTTTCTCTCTTTTTCGATCAGGATACATACATATTAAAGCCTACTTACATATATTCTACACCGATTAAAGTCTCAAAAACTCTTTGGAAATGAAGTAGCCAGAAATATTTTGTATAATTTACATGCACTCAACGAGTACCTGAAGTCAACTAAAATGAAATAAATTCTGTTTTTTTCTGCGACTGAATTAATATAAAAGTACTCCATATAAATTATGTAAATAAAAATCAATGGTTAAATGAATGCACATATATTAAATTAATCTGATCTGACTTGATCATTATATCGATTTTAGTAAAGCAACAAAAAGGCGATTGGTATCTCTAGATCTTAAATCTTAAACAAAGAGCATTGTTTGAATTTAAATTAAAAGTTCTCTAATACTAAAGATAAAATTAATATCCCAGTTTCTCCATATTTGCTAAAGTACTAGCTATTGAGGGTAATTTTTATACAAGTAAGCAGAATGAAATTCTGTTACAGTGGTTGCATTTTGCATTATTTTATGGTCAAGACAAGATAGAGTTCTCATCCCAAAAAAAAAAAAAAACCACTCCACGCTTGTGGGAATATGCCGAACCAAGCGGCCATTATGAGATACTTAGCAAGCGATTTGTGAAAGTTCCTTTTCACCTAACACACACATACACACGCAGTCCACTTCCTCAGACACGCATACACTGACACACACGTAATTGAGCTTGGGATTCAGGTTTCAGTTTGGATGAAAGAAAATCGTTAGATTTGCTGTCTTGCTTTTACGTTTCGTTTGTTGAATTGAAATTGCTTAATTTAGCAGATAATTTTTGGCAACAAATTGTTTTTGGTCACTCACACACATAAACAAATACGAAAATAAACACACACACACACACATTCAAAACGTAATTAGCTCGATTTTGTTTGCTATTGCTTTTGTGGTTTTGTTTATACACTTCCAACTTTCTCTCCCTCGCTTTCTCTTCAGCTGTCCTCTTTATAGAAAAGCGTTCCCATGTGACCATTTGTTTGCTATTTATGGTTCATATTCCTTTTCACTCTTCATTGTATGGTAAGGCCAAACTATTGAACTGCTTCCCTTTCCAAACAAACGAGTGTGTGTTTGTGTGTACTTTCACTTTAATTCAAGTACTCTTCTCTCTCCCCAATACCACCCGGGGTGCACCATGTCCTTTTCTAATACCCTTGCATCCCAATGTAAAACCAAGTCAAAGTTCAATTTTTGGCTGTTTAGAGTGACCTTTGCTGACGGTCCAACAAAACAATGCTTGCCCTGTGGAATGCATCTGTGCTGTTGCATACGTAAGGGGGCAGGAACCCAATGGTTTCTTTTACTATTGACTCACACACAGAGGACCTAAGTCCTCTGTTGTACTAATACCAAGCTGTTTTAAAAAATGTAAGAGAGAGTGGTCGACTTTACATGGCTCAATAAATCCAGACTCCGTACAATACAAAGAAATTAAGCCTCATAAGAATTTTGAACAAAACAACGCATAAAATGTATTCTCTGAAAATTTTTTTAATATTTTCGGATAGAATGGATATTCTAGTAAACTTTCGAAACCTTATAAATCGCTTTTTTAAGACTTTACTTTCTAAAAGGTAAACTCTTTAGCCTAACCGAGTGAATTTCGATTAGTAATTTTTCAATTTTATCCAAAATAAAATAAATTTTATTACCCCTTTGTTGAATTTTTCTAATAATTACACGAACAAAAATATTAAAAATTATTTCATATAATCCAAATTGTCTTTTTTATGAAATATTGGAGATTGTTTTCATTCTCTCATCTTTTTAAGAGCGGTGGCATTTATAGATCTAAGGATGTCAAATGGATATCAAAAGTCGAAAAAATCGCTTTTTGAGATCAACAAGGAACTTTGGAAATAAAAATGGTTGTCCTTGTTTATAAATCATTAAAAGTACTATATCTAAGGAAATACAAATTTGTTGATAGACTGTTGCACACATTAGGGAGGCATTTCTTTCAACTTATATTCCTTTATAGGCTTTTGACTCTTGTATTATAATAGATTTAGCTGATATTTTATTATAAAATGTTTGCTTCACTCAATTTTTCGTAAACAAATATTTTGACGTTTATTGAAACTTCTATAAACCTTTAATAAAGAGTTTTTGAGTCTTAAGAATATTGTTGAATGTTCTTAAATTTAATTGAAATCTTAAAGAAGGTAAAGTATGTATCCTTAGAGCTGGAAACCAATGACATTTTGAGATAACTGAAAGACAAAGCCATAAACTTCAAGTAAGCATGAAAAGTTAAAAGTAACTCGAAGTTACTTAATTTAACTGGAACTTCCCACCAGGACTTTTACGAATCTTCTTTGAATATGATACAAATAGACATAAATCATAATCATAAATGACTTCTATGTCTGACATAAATGAATCCTTAGCCAGGACTTCTTACGACCCCTTTATTTTCGACTCAGTTTCGAGTTTGGACTTATGTATGCATATTTAATGTAACCTCAGTGAAAAAACCAAGACTCAAAAGAGACTCATCAAAATGATTTGTATTAAAACAGTATTCCAGGTGCTAAATAGATTCTCTTTTTTTTACTTTGCTTAAATCGACTTTTATCATGACATTTAATACTAAGGTATAAAGAAAATAGTTCAATCAAAATATATATTTCTTTATTTTTTGTTGGACTTTTTATGCTATTCCATTTATTTTGCATCCATGTTACCCTACTCTAAGCTTTCTTTTTGGCTTAACTTTGATGTTAGCATGACATCGGTTTCTACTATATACTATCAACATTTAGCTATATGAAATTCATTCTGGTGTTCCCTTTTTTGTCTACCGTTTTTTTTTTTGTTATTTTTTTTTGGAACATGATTTATCATGGGCCATGCCATATAAATCAATTTCATATCTACCTTGGAGAATATGATTTACGGTCCAGTAAATTGCTTTGACTAACTTGTAGTTTTGTAGTTGGCAGTTTTCTAACAATTTATTCAATCGAAACCGTTACACACAAAAAGAAATTGTATAAAAATTATAAGAAATCCATTTATTGTTAATAGTAAGTTAGCTTCTCAGCTTTTATGTTGCTTTCGGTCATTGGGGGATTTCAATTTTCGACTACACACACAGACATAGTTATCAAATTATGAAATTTAAAGTCCTTGGGGTCAAATTGATACTGATATGTATCCATCTATAAAAAAAAAGAAGAGGAAAAACAAAATTATTGAACAAAATGTTTCATCAATTGCCTTGCCAATTTCCCCATAGACGAATTTCCAGCATTTTCACAATGTGCAACTGACAAATGTTTAATGCATGAATTTTCTTCGCCTTTTCCCCATTGCTTGTTGAATTTGATTTTCATCGTATTTGTTGTTGTTGTTGTTGTTGTCGCTGTTAGTCATCCGTAGCAGACCTATTTGTCTAAATCAATAATTCAGCTTGACCTTCTGCGGTTGACAATGCAGCATTAACTTTTATATTTCTTGTTTGTTTCTTTGATTCTTCTTTTTCTGTTGATTTTTTTCGATTTTTTTTTTTGGCGCTCTACTTTTGACCAGGAGAAAGTTTATGGCACTCGGCCAAAGTATAAAAAGTGCAAATATTTCTTAAAAATGCATTTATAGAAGAGAAATAAAAAATCACTTTCACAATTAAAGAAATCTTTACTTTCAATTGTTTTGATGGGATTTTGATTTAAGTTTAAGATTTGTAGCATCAATTTTTTTTAGAATATTAATATTTTTATACGAAAAAGTCCTTAGACATTGCATTAAAGATTAAAAAAAAGTTTCGAATCTATAGAAAAAGTCTCATTCAAGAACGAATGAAAATGTTTTCTTTTTCCAAATTTAATTTTCTAGTACATATTTTTAGTGCTAATGAGCTTGCTTTTACTCTATCCCTCTCTGTCTGTCTCTGGAATATTTGCTTGTAGTTCATAAGTCAAAGAACACATTTTTGCTAAAAGGTGAAAGATGAAATGGGACAAAACTAACGAATAGCAAAAGGCAAATTGCCAATTATAGGTAAAGAAAGTGCACGCATTTTCCTTATTTATGGCACGAACGAATGTTTGATATATTTACGACAATTCCTACCTGGCAAAACATTTTTGGTCAAAGGCTATGGATACTATGATGGCGATGGCCCAGCTTCTTCTCTCAAATTGTTGTACGTGCCAGGGCTGAATTTAATGCGGCATGGCATGA
Source organism: Drosophila willistoni (assembly GCF_018902025.1). NCBI lineage: Eukaryota > Metazoa > Arthropoda > Insecta > Diptera > Drosophilidae > Drosophila > Drosophila willistoni. The sequence goes on from NW_025814050.1 coordinate 10,995,955, forward strand.
CGACAATTTATGCAACCCAAGCAAGCAAAGCCAGAGGAAAGGCTCGGCATATGCAGAGCAAATAATTCGCATAGCCAGCCAAAAAGTTTTTGTGCTAACCAATTGGCATTGGATGGGTATGTGGCTTAATATGAAAGAATCATATAAAGTAGATGCACATATTTTTAGCCCCTTCCATTCCATTTCATTCATATATCCATTTGTGTTTCCTTCCAAACGCACCTTCTTTTTTTTCCTCTGTGTGTGTGTGTAAGTGTGTGTGTGTGTTGGCTGAGTTTGGTTGGTTCTGGCTGGCAGTTTATAAGCATTTAAGCAGCTTAACTCGCCGTCTGACTTATCGCATTGTCATCAATTTGGTTAAGTAGATTTTACTCCAGTACCAGTACTGGGTGGATCCCTTCACTTCCCTTTCTCCCCCTACCAACACACACACACACACACACTCAGACACCCATACTAAGAGCAGGCGCCAGGAGCTACTATTGGGGCCTGTCCTCACTTATTTTTATTGCGCCACACAGAAAATATTTTCGAAGACTGCCACCGAGTTGATTGAAAATTTGCACACTCCATTGCACACATAGAACGACATATAATTATTTTATTGATTGAAAATTTTCGTTTCATTTTCGTTGCTCTGTTGCTCTTGGTGCAGGAAACGAAAGTCTCTCTCTCTCTCTGCTTACTTGTTGGCCAAATCATCATCATTTTTAGATACCCTTATACAAAAAAAGATATGGTTAATGCTTTAAAGTTTAAAAAAATTTAATAAATTATCGAAGAAATTTTGGCCTAATAACTTTTGTAGAGTGTCTGGTGGATACTTTATGTATTGTAGTTCTAAAAATGTTTTTATACGTTTTAAGGATTAATTAAGGGAATTCTTATTTAATTTTAATAAACTCATTTATTTGTTTGTAAAAAGTGGACTTACATATATACAGAAACATTTCCATGTGGGGTCAGACCAATAGACAAAGATTTTTTGACTTGAAAATTTAAAAATTTAAAGTTGAGCCTAAAGAGACTCAAATAAAAATCCAACATTATAAATTTCAAAAGGGTCCAGACTCTCCGATTCCCTTCCCACCGCTTTGCATACGTAAGTCCATGCTAAAAAATAATGAATTAATTGGAGTCTTCTTTAAGAACAAAACATTCATTCAAGAAAAATTTTTCTAAAATAATTGACTTTCATAGAGTTTCATTTCATTCTCGAGTTGAGTACAAAATTTATGAAATAAAAATATTTATATTAGCAAATTCTTAATTATTATACTTTATTTGATAGTAAATATAACTAATTTATGTTTTATGATTGCAAAAATTCTAGAAATAGATATAGCAAAAATAAAAACTTAACAAATAGTATTAAAAACTATACAAAACTTAGTTTGGTTCAGGCTTGATATAAAAAACTAGTTAAGAAAACTTTAAGATAAGTCGAGAGTCGATATTGATTTTTTTTGTTTTTAAATCTAAAATATATATTAACTAAGGTCTGAAAACCTCAAATATCTTTAGCCTAGACGGTTTTGCCATTTTACCCCTTTACCTTTACCTTTTATAAAACCTCTAACAATAAGTATATACCTTGCAGTTATTAGAGTATTATAAAATGATTGTAAATGCTGTTCGGCCTTACATAATCAATCACGTTTTATCAGTATAATTGTTTGGCTCGTCCTCGCCCAGTTTTTCTTCCTCATTTCCTTGGAGTTTTCTATTGCATAAATTGAGTTGGCTGCTAATCGCTTTCCCTAACTACGTCTCCGGTTGCGTGTCTCAGTCTCCATATTCGTATCCATGTCCGTGTCCGTGTCGAGTCAATATCATTTTCAATGCCTTATTATTTGCGCTCAATTTCGTTTATGTACATTTTCCAAAATTTCTCCTCCCACCCTGCACATGCCTTCAGTGTTTGTGTGTATTTAGCTCGCGGATTTCTGTGTCTTTTGTGAAAAGGATATAATTATTTATGCAATATAGGCAAATACAGGCAATTAACATGCCATATCACAAAAGAGAAAGAGTTTGGCCTGGAGCCACTACAAGTGACATAAGGGATAAATGAATGAATGAATGGATGGATGAATGGATGGTTGGTGGATTATTGATATTGCGCATTTTTGATTGCATTCGAAACATTTTTGGCAATTGCTAAAATATTCATCATATGATTTTGCTGACATGCTAAGTATGCCATCAATATTGACATTTCAAAAGAAGCAGCATTAAATTTTACAAAACATTGGAATTTCGATTAGCGCAAATGCACTACTTCGGATAAATTTTAATTTTTCATTATATTTTCAAAATGAAGATTTAAATGTATTCTCCGAGTAACTAGTTCGAAGGTTTGTAAGTATCCCAACTAAACCATTTTCCGCCGTTCTTCAACTTTCATTTCTTTCTTTCATTAAGTTTAAAAATTTTTTAAAAGTAAAAAAATCAAACATTCAATTTGTTTCTTTAGCTTTAAGAATACAAGTTATGTTCTATACGCTTTGTGCCAATTACTGTAAAAAAATTATTTTCCCCTGAAACATTGTGTTTTGAAGTATTTATCTAGTGTTAGTAATATTTTTTTCATTTAATTGATATTTGATTTTAGAAAAAGGAACGCTGAAAAACGTGACTCCCAACTATTTTGTAATATTATATATTTTCTCAGTGAGTTAGGCTATTTCTTTAAATTTATCTTTTCATAATTTCGAATTTTTAATCTATGATTATATAGGACAACAAAATGGAATTGCAGGATTAGAGTGCTGAAAGAAATTTTAAAAAATGGTTCTATATGTATACATTAATAAAGTTTTAGCTGTGATCGAATTAGATAAATTGGCTAAAACTCGGAAAATTATTAAAAACTATAAAAACTATAAATTGTATCATATTTTCAAAAATGATATTGATAAAAAGATATATTTTAGAATAATTATTAACGAAAAATTTGTGATTAAAATTAAAAAAGTGATACACTATTTATGGGAATCGTTTTCGACTGATTTTTATCCATGTCGAATTAGACATTTGCAGCAACAATTATATGGCATTTATTTTAAATTGATTTTGATTTGAATTCTTAGAACTAAATAAAATACAATTTAAACTTAAATTTAATTGAACTAAACTATAAGTTTCTAAGTAATTAGTCTATCATGATTGTCTTTTATCATCCTCTTTAGTAATATTCACACTTTACCTTTAGTGAACCACTTAAATTTCTTTTAATTCGATATCATTCAAATGAATTAAAATTTGGAAAGAATTTCCAAAAAATATGACAAAGCTGACAGCTCTGCCCATATCTGGCCACTCACATATGGTGATTACTTTGATATTAGATTAATGGATGAAAATAGCAAAAATCCACTTAAAATAATGCTTAAGAGTCTCCCTTTAATCTTCAATCAGATGCAATTACCGCAAAGTTTCCCCATAAATAAACCACAAATTTCTTTCGATGTGTAATTGGAGCTTTAAATTTCTTATGATTTTGGTTTCGGTTGGTTTTTAACTTTGTTATGGCCACTTTTAGATTTTAGTGCTTCTCTTTTTTGGCCATGAGTTCAAAGGAACACACAAAGTGAACTAACTCTTTAATTTAAAAAGGATATGAACGGAAGTTTGTCAATTGAAAATGTTTGCTTGAAACTTTCTCATCACAGACATCTTAAACGCCCACTTCTAAAATGTTTTAGCCCCCAAGACAACATTGATTTTTTATTAGTGATTGAACTTTATCACATGACTCTCTCTGACCAAAGCTAAATGTGTAGCAGTTGCTTGACTTTATAATTGTTAACTCTGTGTGTAATTTGAAGATAATTATTTGGTCAACTTTTCCCTCAAACTAAAAGCTTAGTTTAATGGGTAGTCTGTTTTTTGTTTTGTGCTCAAAAAATCTTGACAACAAATGAGGATATGCTTAAAGTCGTAAACTAACCCAGGCCTGGGTGCCACCCTCATTCTGCCAGCTGTTGGTGCCGGAGCATTCTGCAAATGAAGCGCTAAATCTGCAAGTGTCAAGCACAGGAGAGCTGCTTGCTGTAGTCCCAGTTGGCAAAAGGACTTTCATATTTTATATATATTTTTTGTTTTATTTGTAGAATTTCTTGTTTTGTTTTTGATGCTGTTGTTTTATTTCATATTTTTTTATAGTTTTTTTTTTTTTTTGGGATGCGCCTAACCCATTTGCATAACTAAAAATGAGAATGAGAAAAAAAGTAAATGTGTGTGTGTGTGTAGATGTTTCCATTTAACCCACTGAGCTCATTTTTGCTGCAGCCTGCCAAAAACAAAAAACCACAAACCGGAAGCAGAACAATGAAGAAGTAAGAAGCGGATGGTTAGCCAAGAGAGGTGCAAAAATTTTTAAACACATGCGCACGCTTTTGTATGCGAAAAGGTAACACAAACACCCACATACACACACACACACACACACACACACACACACACATACACACATTTATGCATAGACTTTACACTTGGCATATTATACCTGGCGGCAGTGGGACATACCAAAACCATTCCAAAATGTTGGGCTAATGTTGATCCTTGCTCTTTCTTGTTTTTTTCTATTCTTTCTTCATTTCACCTTTTATTATTTTTTTTGCTTAGCTTTCTTCCTTCCTTTTACCCCCCATACCACTGCTTGTTAACACAACAAACGAAATATTTGTTTGCGGAAATCATCAGCATCATCATCACTTCCGTTATGAGTTTTAGTTCCATAGCAGCATTTAGCCTGCTGTTACTCCTCTGTCCAGATGGAAAATGCTTACGTTTTGCTTTGGGTGTTCTTGCCAGTTGCTCGTTGTCCGATGATTTTCTTCTTTTATTTTTTTTTGCTCTCGTTCTTGTTTAATTTCACTCTTGACTTCTTCAAGAGGAACGTCTAAGCGACAGACTCTGGAGTGTGGCAAAGTGATAAAGGTGTTTTCCAGGTGTAATTGAGCTACTCTTCCTGCTTCTGCTTTTGCTTCTGCTGCTGTGGTCATTCTAGAGGTCAGAAGACTTCACAGCAGTCTCAAGACTCTTCAGGCACACAAGAAAAGGAATAAAAAGGAGCATTTGAGTGAAGTTGCTTAAGTTGCAAATTGAAAGTGTTGAAGTCTTTCGGGGATGCATGTTGCCTGAATTCTATTGAAATTTTATATTGAAAACATCTAAGGAGTTTGACTATAAACTATATTATTAAATATCATAAAATTTTAGAATCGTTAAAAAAACTTTGCACTTGTGATTCTTATTTATAACCCAATGCTTTAAATTTTTTAACGGCCATTTGTCAGATATATAAAATTTACAAGAAATATTATTATTTAGCCCTATTTATGATTGTCTCATGTAATTTATAAATATTTTTTTTATTCACACAGCTCTAGTTTTTATTGTTTAAATAAAACCCTAAAGAACATTGTTGATTCGCTTTATCATAAATTATTTATATGGCCTCTAAGTTAGTTATATGTTTGTTAAATCACACAAGAATATATAGCAAATTCTCTAAGAGAAGTTGAAAAATATTTTCAGCATTCTATGGTTTAATGTCGGCATTGGAGTCAATGCAGTTAGTATATAAGCAAAAAAATTTTGACTCTACAACTCTTAGTCTGCCTAAATTTACTAAATACTAAAGTAAGTACTTTAGTAATTACTAAAGGTAAAACTAGAAACTAATGTAAGTACTGAGAGCAATTAAATTTATAGTTGCCATTATTACAATTCTGAAAGTTTGTTATTTTGCTGGCTTCTTTATTTACAGTTTTTCTTTATGACAAAATAACCTTTTAATATCCATATTGATAGATGACAGTTATAGCTTCAAAGGTGTATCTCTTAGTTTTATAATGAACATATATTTAATTTATTTCTTGCCAGATTTTTCACAAATTGTCTCCCGTATAAGCCACACAGATCGAATTTCCTTAATACAATCGAATTGTCCGTAAGTCGTGGACATACAGTATCGAACTACTGCCTTTTTGCCTAGCTTCAGATTACTACATTTCTTTACGATTCTTTTGAATCTTAGACCATTTTCTGGGTAAGATAAGTTACGTTATTGCTTCAAAGTGTGGTTTTCAAAAGACTAGCTTATCTATCTATAGTAATCTTTTCATCTACAACTGTTAAAGTTTTATTTCAAATCTATGCGTTATTCCAACACTTTGGATTACAATTCTTTATGATTTGACTTTCTACTTACATTTAAATATGTTTTACAATTAAGATAGATTCGTTTAAACATTTCCAATCGCTTAGGAAAAGTAAACTAGAAAAAGTGAAATAATTCTTAGAATCATTGCCTGCTGGCCACTTTAAACACTCTGCACTTTTAGATGGAAATATTTGCTTCCACAAAATTGCCTAAATAAACAGAATTTTCCGCTTTAGCAAATACTTTTATTTCTCCTTTTGCTCTCCGCTCCTGTTGCAATCGTTTGTCGTTTTAAACTGTTCGCGCAATTCAAATTGATTTATAACATGGTTTGTTTTTTGTTGGTGTTCGTTTCTTATATTATACAAAGTCAGTTGAAGATATTTCTTCAGAATGTCTGTGTATGTGTGTGGGTGTGCGCTAGACAGGATTTCTCCTGACATTTGACTCTACATAGCAACGATTTCGAAAATATTTCTTCTATAGTTTCTTTTTTCTCTTTGCTGCTGCACAAATATGCCATGGCCATGGCAACATCATCCAACTTGGCGTAGCCAGAATCGTGCCCAAGCTGCAGTTTTTGTTGTACGTGCAATGGCAGCCAATAGTCAAAGTTGTCATTTATATGCCCCTACGATGCCCACGCCCACATCGACACCGATATACTCGCCCCCTGATCCACCATCAACAACAAATTTCCTTGCCATTTGCGCCTTGGGTTGGTTCTGGGTGGCAAAGTGGAAAGCAACTGATTTATGACACTCAAATGAACTTCGACGTTGACTGAATAAATTTCCAGCGACTTTTCTGTTGAGTTCACGATTTGTTTTCTATTTTTTCTCTTTTTTTTTGTGTTCTCTCCCCACTTTTGTTATTTTTTCGTATGGTTTTGGCGCCAAAAATTTTGAGTCACCAAAATTTTACTGACATTTTTTTTCGGTTTGAGTTTTTCTTTTTTTTCGGTTGTGGGGGCTTGTAGAAGGATTTTTACCCGTTTTCATATTTCTGGTATTGCATTGTGTTATTTTATGTATTAGCTGGGGCATTTTTTCAATGCTTGTCAGTGGATTTATGCCACTGCCACGAATTCATCAGCAGATATGAAAGATGTCTTTTTTTTAGTCTACTCTTACTTAAAGTGGTAGCTTAACTAGAAGGGAAAAATGGAAAATGCTGAAAAAACAAACTTTTTCCAATGTTTGTATAGAAGTATATATATAATTGCGATTTAAGTTCATGTAGCTCGCAGCGTCGTCCTTTTGAATCGGCCAAAAAACTTCTGTCCTTGTATAACCCTTTCAAATAAATCATTCGTATTAAAGAAGTGAATTTATTGAAGCTTAGTAATCTTATTAATAATACAAGACTAAAGTAAGAAATGCATCAAATAACTAGATTTAAAAACAGCTTCCTTATAGTAAATAAAGCTGATACATAAGGTAAGTATAAAGCTTTGAATCTACTACACTTAATCACAATTGAAAAATGAATGACTAATAGATGATAAATAAATATAATATCATATAATATAAATGGATATATGAGAATAGATGTGAACATATCTATAAATGAATGCATGGTTGTATATATGAATGAATATATGAATAGATATTTAAGAAAAGAGTATACAAACAGTTCCTCTCTCCCTTGGCGATGGCAGTGTGAGCTATGATACTATCTTAGGAAATACATGCAATAAATTATAGTTTTTCAATTATACATAGATTCTTTAACAATAATGTTATTCTTCTTAAGTTAATAAGAATGTCTTTAAAGTTAAAAATTTTTCGAAATTGCTTTAAAATGTCTTTTAAATTTTCGGAAACCGCATAATTTTGTTCCAAACACAAACAATCGACCATTATGCTACATTTTGAAACGCAGCCTGTTACATGGGTTTGCTCTAAAATTGAGAGTCTAAAGTTTAATTTTCTTACATACATACATATATAATTTGAGTGAGAAAATTTACTAGGCTAGTTGAAGTAGTTTTTGTGTTTTTTTTATTCAGACTTAAAAAGTTCTGCTATATAATCTAGGAGATATTGGATTATGCCTTCGATTTTTGACAACTTTTCATCAGCCTCCGGATTCAATTGCCAAAAGTTAGTGTCAGCATCTACAACTGGCGCTGGAACAATTTTTGGTTGACTGATTTTCAGTGCCGGCTAACTGTATATGAACTCATATTCCATATATGTATGTCTACCCAACTACGTACTAACTGGTTTATATGTATATACATATATTTTTTTCAATGTTCCGCATTGGCACCATAAAAAGCTTACTCGACGCGCTGCTTGTGAAATAATTGATGTGCAAATGTTGAGAATTCAATTGAGTTCACCTTGAGAGACAGAGATAGAGTGTGTGAGTGTGTGTGCAAAATAACTTGATAGAGTTTCGCGTTGACGGCAAGCAAATGTCAATGGATTTTGCAATGCAGGGAAAAGTTTTTATTCATCCTAGTAAAATTTAATTGGTGACACCAATTGCAGTTGTAGTTGTAATTATAATCAATTATATCAATATGCCAGGCATTGGCATATTTAATTTTAATTTAATACAGAAGGGACCCTTTCAAAATCTTACAAATCTTGTTATTTATTGATAAGTGTTACTTAATAGTTCAATCCATTGATTTCTAAAGATGTGTGGCTATCAATTTAATCTCAACAATTGCTTGAAGAAAGACAAAGACATTTTCGGCTACTGTTTGACTTATCGATTAGTACATTTTTAAAAAATTTTGAATTTTTTTAAAATAAATAAAAATCAAAAAGTAGTTTGATTTGTTGTCTTTTAGGATAAAATACTATTTTTCCTTGTTTAAGATGTTTTTATGGGGCTTTAAAAACATCTTAATTTTAGACTATACTTTATATAAAAAATGTTGAACAATATCAACATAATTTTAATTTAAAAACAAGCGTTATTTATTAAAAATAGTGCAAAATATTGGAATTTAATCTAAAATCTTAAAAATAATAAATCCCAAAGTTTTTTGCATCAAAATTACCTTCAAATCGATTTTTTGTAAAAATTTCATACAGTCCGCCCGAAAATGGTTTTTATTGAATCTTTTTTGTCTAGAAATTTCGATTTAAATATTTCGTTAGAAAGTATAAAAAATGTTATTTTAATTTGTTTTGATTTGTTACTGAAAACTCACTCCTGAATTTCCCCTATGGTTGAAAGACTATTGAAAATGAAAAATCCACCCCTCAAAAAAGACAAACGATTGAAAAGGAAATTAAGGAAAATTTTACAGGGGTTGAACATTTAACATCGACTGTGGCGACAAAAAATGGTAATTTTTAGTACCCTTAGTGCTTTAGTTCCCGATAAAATATTGGTAAAAGGACACAAAGCGGGAAATCCTTGACAAGTAAATTTTAGTACAATGTTAACAGCAATTTTAGATTAAGGAAATGCTGCAAAAGCGACAAATAATAGTAATTTAGTATCATAGAATTCACATTATTCCTTTTTAGATCAAGTGGGAAATCTAAAAATATTTTAGTTTAGTTAATAACCACGTAACAACATCCGTTAGAATTTAAAAAAAAATGGCAATTCATTTCACTTTTCTTTGCTATACAATTTCTGATTAATAATTTTTTTTATCGAGAAATAAAAAGAATTTTTAAAAGTATTGTTAGATCCTTAAGTCTCCTTTGAGCTACTAAAAAGAAAGGAAGAAAAAGCCAACTCAAACTTGAACAGGAAAAGTGGTTTTGAGCCAAAATTGAAGAAAGACGAGCTTAAGGTTTCGAGTTAAACCTACGAACATATGTACAAAACTTGATTTCCAAAACATTATAAACTGTTTTGACTTTTGAAGCAAGGAATTTTTTGTTTTGATTTTCCAATCGGAAGCTTTTTAATTTTTAATAGATTAATTTTTTGAGATAATTCTGTAAACAAAGACTGACAAATACAAAGAAATACAATAAAACTATTGTTAAATCTTTATTAGATATATAGAAACTAAAAACTAAACCGTTCATCTTTAGATTAAAGTGGTGCGACTAGCATATTTTAATAACAGATTCTTGAAGTTGAAACAGAAACCAAGATATTTAAAGAGACTAGTTGTCGAAATACAAGTAAGCTCATGATTTTTAGCTGAATTTACTAAATTTCATAATAAATTTAATAACTATTCAATTCACCAAGCTTACAGCGTTGTAAATAACTTGCCTTTACAGTCGAGTTAACAGGAATCTTGTAATCCTCTATAGCCAACCCCTGACTGTAGAATTTTCGGAGTGCGGCGAATTCGTTTGGCCGAGGGGAATCGTATCAAGCTACTTTATCAGATTTCAACCTATGCCTTCGGCTCACTGACTGTTGCTGCTGTTTTCGTTGCTGCCGCTGCTGCGGCTGCTGCTGCTGCTGCTGATGTTGTCGTTGCCTCGGCCTATGCTTCGTTGTTATCCTGGCAGTGGGAACCATCGTCATCACAGACCAAAACTCTCGTCTCACATCAGACACAGCAGCAGTAGCAACCAGCAGTAGTCTAACGGCGTTCAGGGGCTGCGGAAGTGTGACACGTGTAAAAATAAATTGAAATCGGTACAACAAAAAAGAGAAAAATAAAGCCAAAAGGAAAAGGAAGACGAAACACGCACACACACACAGACACACAAAAAGTCGAGTGACGAGAAAAAATATTCGCGTAATCTACATAAGTTGCAGTTGAGGCAGGCCGTGCGATGGTTTGTCTCAGAAAAGTGCGTTAACGAGGCAAGGGCAACAAGCAATGGATTTTTGTGGTTGTTATTATTGTGTATTCTTGTTGTTGTTGTTGTAGTTGTTGTTGATGGGGGAAATCCCTAAAGAGCCGCACAACAACCGACAACTGACAACCGACGAACGTCGAACAAACAATGAAAACAACAATAGAAGTTTAAATATTCATGAACATTTCAACAACAATTGTGAAAGATATCAACAAACGCGGCAGGCGATGCACTCATCATCAACATCATCGACAGCGAACACAAACATTCATTTTTATGCAAGGATTTCTGCATATTTGAAGTGAAAACGGACTGATGAACAGACAGACAGACAGAGATATGGACATGCATCGGCAATTAGCATTGCCGATTGACAATTGACAGTTTACATTGTGTAACGGATTAACCATGAAATTAAGTAACCCAAATCGCATTGCCAATCGTGCGTGGCCGGCTAAAAAGCAAAGCCAACGAACCAATATTTGCCATGTTTGTGTCAATATAAATAAAAATGTTTGACATTTTGTATGCGGTATATGATATTAAAACGTAGTTCTTTGACTTCAATTGCCCTCCCATGTGATTTATGTGCATTGAGGCGTTCAAAAAGCATAGCATACTTATTTGGGTCCATATACAAAAAAGAAAAAAAAATAATTCGCGAAAATCGTCAAGCAATTTACTATACACTGCTTTTATTTGCCAGTATGTGTGAGTGTGTGTTTGTGAGTGTCCCGAGTGTCAGAGTGGAATTGAGTTCTCGTAAATTTAAGCCTACGAAATGTGGCCCAAACATGCGATGGTCCTTTTTTTTTTTTGCTGTTGGTTGGTTGGTTTCGGTTTTTGTTTCTTCAATGCGAGAATGAGAGAAGGCGCCTTTAATAACGCTTGTTCGACAAGTGCATGGAAAAGTGTTTGTTTAGTTGGGTTGGCTGAAAGATTGGCTCACTGGTTTGCTGATTTGGGTGGCTCGGGAGGTGTTTGAGTTGTGTTTACTGTTTGTGTTCTATGGCGAGTTATGTGTGTGTGCGGGTGCGAGTGAGATGCAGAAGTTGTTCACTGTTTGGTTGTTGTTCCTATGGATTAACTGGCTTAAAGATAATAGCACAAAGCGAGACAAAGAGATAAAGAGAGTGAGAGGGAAAGCTGTAGTTGTAGACAATCCGTGCAACATATGGCTTGAATGAATAACAGCTTTTACCACTTAAAGCTAAATATTCTCAAGACTCTTTCACCAAATTATATTATTTAGGGCAAATAAATGAAACATTTCACGCAGAACTTACTTTATTTGAACTGCATAAATCTTTATTTCTTTTGTCATTGCACTAGTCGGGAACGAATAGAACACTTTTCAAAATTTTAATCTTTGTTCATTAGATTATTGTCATTTGAAGTTTATACATATGTGTAAGAACTAATTTTTCTAATCTAAAACCAGTAACTGTTATCGAAATTCATTGGAAAAACGTTAGACAGTGTTTTTTTTGAGTTATTTTTTGTCATAAGTTATAGTTTGTCATATAAGATAAATACTCAAATTGACTTTGAGTTAGGTACCAATCTATCACACAATAATAGATAATTTGATTATTGTTAATTCAAGATTGATGTAAATTAAATTTTGCAATTTCAACAAAACATTTGAAAATTATGGTACAAATTTTACTTAATACATTTTTGGACGATGTTCGACTTTCTTTTTAGAAAATTTTGACTTTCAAAAAGTTTTTAAAAGTTCAAATTGTTTACAAAAATTTGAATATGCAAAACTTTTGTTTTGTTTTTAGTGAGTTAGTTCTATTAGGTTTAGTTCGAATTACTTTAGAAAGATGATTTTCCGCCAAATAGTTAACTAACATTTGTTTTTTTCGAGGAAGAAAACGGTTTAACTGTCAGCTTTGTGATTCCTTTTTATTTAATTTTGTTTCATAATTTTGATATTTTTAGTAAAGAGAGAGCAATAAGAATCCCATCACCTCCTTTTTTAAAAAAAGTGAATAGTTTTAGTTTTGCCTTTATTAATAAAGACTTTATAAGCTTTAAAATAAAATTTAAAAATTGACGATTGGTTATGATTATCTTTGGTCCCTTTTAAAGAGTTTTCCAAATTCTTTGCAAACGATTTGCCTTCTCCTTTCGTCTATATTCATCCCTAGAAAATGCCAAAATCAATGTGAATTTTCTGTGTTTTTATATTAAGAAGGTTAATTTTAGTTCGTGGTTAGTGGAACAGTTTAACAAGCAGTTTCTTATAATACGACGAGATTTTTAGTGATTGGCATGTCTTAAACTTTGAATTCAAATTCTTAACAAACTAATTTAGTAATTATTAAATTGTCGAAAAAAAATTAAATATCCACAAAAAGCAAAAATGAACTTTATAATGGTCAAAATATAAGAAAAGAATTCTAAGACTCCTGACTTAAGCAAAATTTGATCAAACACATAAAAGAAATTGAGCAAAGTTAAAAACAATTATCCATGGATTTCAGTAGTTTAATATCCTTTAATATATATATATATATATATTTATCAATTTCAGAAATTTGTCAATACTAGAAGAAATTTTTAAATCGAAATGTATTAAGAAATAAATTAAAAATAAAGAAAATGTTTCATCATTAATTTATGTAGGTTTTCCAAAATGCTTTTTAATAACCTTAATAATATGTCATGCTTGCGTGTAAGGTTGAGCATAAAAAACATGTACACGCATATATACACGTGTGCACACATACACACACACGCACCCACACACATATAGAACATGCGATACATATATGAAATATGCTTCATAAAGATTAAAAACCTTTTTGCAGCAGCACATGCCGAAGCAATTTTCAGGAAACTGGTTTTTATTATCCATCGCCCATCCATTGCTGCACCTCCCAAAAATTTTCTGAGTAAAAACATAGCAAAAGGGACGAGGGTGTGTGTGTGTGTGTGTGTTAGGCAACCACAGCGACAGCTGGTGGAGAAGCTTGAGGACATGAGCTAAGGTTAAGCGGCTTGCCAGGACCCAACTACTACACATACATAGAGAAGAGTTAGAAAATGCCAGTCAAAGTGCATTATTCTTTAGAATTCATCAGTTTTCTACATATGTCTAGATTAGCATAAATAAACACACACACTCACACACACGCATACATTGTCGAAAGTCGAACTAGTTTGTAGGTCAAAAGTTATGTTTACTTTCTCATAAAACGCATAATGGTTTCTATGCAATAATTAATGATTCTTATGAGATTAGTTTAAGCCAAGCTAATTAATCAGTCTTAAACTTAAAGGCAAAAGATTTTGTTTAAAATTTCTTTAAGTATTTACCTTTTTTTGTTGGGCCAAAAGTGCTCCAGACACTTCAAGTGACTTCGAACATGAGACTTTGTGTGACCTTCGACCTAGCTCAGGCAAATGAATAAAATTCTATGTCATTCGCATGCCTGACCAACTTGATTGATTTTGCCAATACCCAAGGCAACGGCAACAACAAGAATACGTTGTTAAAAGTAAAGCTACTTCTGTTTGTTTTTTGGCTCTTTTCTCCTTATCATCCCCTGACAATGGTCAGGTGTCAATCGTAAGCAGCTTTTGTCAAAAGCGGTATCCTGTTGCCTTGAGACGGTAACAAAAAGTCACACAATAAATACAAAATTTTTGCTTTTTTATTTGTCTCTATTCAAGGTCTTCACTTTCAACTTTTCAATTATTCCTTTCTTTTTTTGGGTAAAGTAATTACAAGACAAAGAACATGATAAATGTATGTATTTATTTCACTTGAAAATGTAAATCATTTTACGTTTCTTATTTTTAATTGAGTGGGTAGACGTAAATAAGTAATACTTATTGAAATTTCATGGAATACCAAAAATTACATCCCAAGGCAAGGAAATGCTTAATTGTTTTCTATTTTTTTGATAAGAATTTCATTAAAATTGTTAATTAAATTTCATAGATTTGGAAGATATTATATAGTAGATTTCTAAAATCATTAAGCGTAGAGCTTTTAGTTATTGACATTTGATGATAAGGGTTTGGTTTTCAATAACTGAACTGAAATATAATAAAAGATGAGCAAATAAAAGAAGATCTAAATAATTATATGAATAGCAATTTTTTTTATTACTCCTAACACTCTTTAGTTCTTTCTTTGGCTAGAGCTTCATTATACGATTTTTTGTTCAAATTCTCACAATTCTCTTGTCAGTGCGATGAAATTTCCATCTTTTATTTCTATCTTTAAAACCTTAAATTATTAAATTCATTTCCATTGCTTTGTCCTAATTCATCTGTTGCTTTTGCCAGAGAGAAAGAAAAAGAGGGAGAGATAGAAAGAACTCTGAGAACTTTCTATTTTTGCATTTACGCTTTTGTTCTTCTTTTTTTTTTTTGTTTTGCCAATGTTTCTATGCCAAAGTTTAGCCCATTTACTTGGCGCTTTTACTACCTGTGCTCTTAGTGTTCCATTTTTGCTTTTCTCATTTTCACCGCCACTTTTGCCATTTTGTGCTCTATTTTGCTTTTCTATCAGTTAACATTGCTTTCTCTCTCTCCCACCTATTTTTTGTTTGGGTCTACGCTTATTTAAGCCATTTGTTACTTTACTCTAATTTAATTGCATTCGTGGGTCGTTTGATGCTCATTTCTGTCTCCTATAACGTATACGCTATGTAAGCCAAGGACTTGATTTAACCGTTTGTCTTGCTGTTTGCTTTTTTTGTTTGTTGTTCATGCCTTTTTCTTTGTCCTGTATGGTGGTTATCCTTTTAATCCTTATCAGTTTTGCCATAGCAAATACAAAAATTGAAAAAACAGAGAAAAAGGGGTAAACATTGTGGTTTTTTGATTTCATTTCAGTTCGTTTGGTTTACTTTCACTTTCATTTCTGTGTTTTTTTTTTTGCTTTTCCTGGAATCCAAACGCTAGGTAAATGATTTATTATCGAATTGCGGCCGCATGCGGTTTTCGTGGCATGCCCCGAAGTTTCTCTGCTTTAAGCACACACAAACACACACAACTACCAATACAAAATTGTGTAATTAATGATGCAACGAATGAAATTCAACACGGAACACTTTGCTATTCTTGCCATTTTATTCTCTACTGTGTGGGTGTGTGTGTAGATTTATTGCTTTGCACTTGAACTGGCCAAACAATGGAAAATAAATAAATAGGGGTTAAAAAAATGTCTTCTCTATGGGTAGTTCAATTTTCTGATTAGTCCGAGATATATGTATAAGTGTGTGTATGTGTGTGTGGTGTGAAAAATGTAATTATCGTAGTGGCCTAGCTGTGAAATTTAGATATCCATGCAAATGGTAAATTTAGCAAATTGTCCAAATAAAAAACGAAATGCTAAATATATTGTTTTTACCAAATGACCTGCAATTTAAATGATTGCATTCCTAATTGTCATTAAAAGTACAGCACACATAAAGTATGTCAAGTGCATTTATATTAAATATCTAGTTATTGCCTTTTAGTGTTTATTTCATTGACAGAACTTTCATACACTTGTATTTCATTTAACACAGGCCGACAAAAAATGAGCCGAAACCCAGACCCACAAACAATTTTGAAACGTTAGTTAAATTCAATGAGAGTTTAGTAGATATAACTCATTTTTCAAATGCTCTACATTGTTTTTTTTTACTGACACAATAATTTTCATGCTTCCAAAACAAACAAAAACGCTTATTTTTGCACCATCAAGTAACTATATCTCCTTGATGGCAGAGCAGAACTGATCATTTGGACAAGCTATAAACAATTGCTAAGAGTTATTAGAAGTTTACTTTAGAGATTTTTAATTACTGAAAAAAAACTGTTATTATACCCTTGCAGAGGGTATTATAAAATTGGTCAGATGTTTGTCAGCATGAGAAGCTGAGTTGATATAGCCATGTCCGTCTGTCCGTCCGTCCGTCCGTCCGTCCGTCCGTCTGTGCGAATGCGTTTTACTCAGCCGTCTTAAGAGCTATCGGGCTGAAATATCGGGGTTTTTTATTACCCGGGAAAAATAAAGTATGAAAACCATCAGGATCGGACCACTATATCATATAGCTCACGAAGAACTAGAAGAAACATTTTCATAAAAATCGGAGTATGCTATGAAATTTACATATGTGATTGTAAAATAATTGTAAAATAGGGAGTAAAATTGTTTTGTTTGTATATTGATGAATTGAGTTGCAGAAAACAAATTTTGAACATGTAAAATTATTATTACCAAGGACTGCAAGGGTATATAAACTTCGGCATAGCCGATGTTGGCTTTGATATTTTTTTTCAAAATTTCAACAAATTTTCGAAGTGATATCTCATTTTAATGCTTTTAATTTTTCATTTTGAATTGTAAATCACGGTAACTATTAAGTTATCATTTCAAGCGAGAAAATAAATGCAAATAAAGAGCAAAATATTCCCAAAAACATTAGTTTCATTAATCTCTAATTTAAATTTTTGAAGTTTTGGAAAATTAATTTTTAACTGGTTTTTTAGCAACAAATCATTATGTAAAATCATTCAAACATGGTGTCGAAAATAATTGTTTTCATTTATCCAGCTATTTTATGTCTTCTTAAAGAATTCCAGCCCTGAAGATTTATACTTAGGTGTCTGGGATGCTATAGGCCTCGTGATGGGTTAATCCGGCACTGTACTTTGGTATCTGGATCTCAGTTTTGTTGGCCTGTGTCATTATTTCATTTGAATGCGTTTGATAAGCAGTTCGTAAGGCTCTTTATTTATGTCGATGTTATGTTGATTGAGTCTGCATTTTATAATCTATTTATACTTACTGCAATTTCTAACTGAAAAACTAAAAGAAGTATGTTAAAATACACTTTAAAACTAAACTTAGTGGAGTATTTGAACAAAAGTTCAATATATTTCGCTTTGTGAATTCTTTTGATATTATTTATGTACTTCAATTTTCAATGTTCAACAATTAGTTATAAAAAGTTTGATAAGCTAAGCAGAAACACTTTATGACCTATCCAATATCAATCTATGCAAAACGTGAATAATACTTGACCCAAATAGCAAGCAACAGCTAAAAAAAACTTTTTATTGACAATATTCTAACAACAAAGGGGAAAAACTAAAAAAAAAAAGAATAACTAAAAATAACAAACCAATGGCGCAGTATGATGTTAAAGTTGACGGTGACTGCAGCGGCAGTAGAAATACCAGCAACAGCGTCAATTGCAACAGTGGCAACAGCAACAACACTTAAATGCAACAGCAACAAGCAATTTCGAATAAAAATCCGGCAAATAAAACTCAAGCAAATACAAAAACTATTAACTGTAGCTGGATGCCGGAGGCAATAGTTATTGTGAAACAACAGCAACAACAGCAACAGCAACAAAAGCAGCAACATCACGAACAACAATACAAACAAATTCGCAATATAAATTTATGCGGCGCCAATGGCGGCAGCAACAGCAGCAGCAGCACCAGCAGCGGCAACAGCAACAAAACAGCAAAACATCGGCATCGTAACCCAAGCCAAGCTGCTGCTGCTGGCGTCGACATTGACGCTACAGCAGCAGCAGCAGCAACAACAATAGCAACAACAACTAGGAGAAGCCACCAATGCAGGACGCGAGCAGTTATTATTATAATGGCGTTAGTTTTTAGCATAATACAACAGCAACAACAACAACAACAACAACATCAGCAGCAACATTCGCTCTGGCCATTTTATAACGGTAAGTGCTCGCTCTCTCTTTCATTTGCCCACTTCAACAACTTTTTTTTTTTATGTTGTGCCTTGTCCTTGTTGTTGTTTGTTTAGCGTAATAATAAAAAATTGCTGTTGCATACTTTTTAGCCACTGCCATAATATTTCAGCAGCAATGCAAATTATGTTTACGTGTGCGTGCGAAAATAAGCAGAAATGGCCATAAACGTCCAAAGCCGGCAACAAATAGCGTTAAGAGTATGCTTTTAACAGTTCAAATTGCATTTAATGCATAATGCAAAATACATAGTTAACTCTACACATAGAGAGTGAGAGAGAGAGAGAGGGATATACTTGAGGGAGACCAACAACGACAACAACAAGAAATATAAGCAGCTCAAGCATAAGCAATTCATTTGTATACAATTTGTTATTGTTCATAAATGCAAAAATGAGAAACTAAGAAATTTGTATGCTTGCATAAAAATTGAAATATTTGTTTATTACGCTTCTTGGGAAATATTTCTCCACACATACATACATACATAAGTCGTAAATTTGTTTTGGCCATTTCAATTTTGTAAGTGGCCAAGTTCTTCAATCTAAAAAGTTTCTTCTCTCTCTGATAACTTAACACAGAACTTAAGAATAGATAAAACAATTAAGATTTATTTTCATATTTTAAAGTTTTATTGGAATAAGTTGTTATTGAGAAAGCTAATTTTTAGTTGGTGGTGGTTAGAGCGTTTGGCATGGTTCATATATCCTGAATTGGAAAATATATTGTTCTACATATATGAGCTCCTAAATGAAAGGTTCATTGATTAATTGAAACCATTTTGATTAATAAAACATTCAGATGTGTTTTACCATTAGAAAGACATATCCGGTTGGTAAAACATACTCAAAATTATCATTGTTAAGTATTCAATACTGTGAGTTGGATAAGTCTAAGTTTCATCTTCAAATATATCTTACCATAATGCGATCTTAGGACTTTTATTACCTTTCGGATCACGCTGTTGTATTGCCTTAGTTAACATTGACATATAGCAACAGTTGTTTTTTATCCTAGCTATATTGAGATAATATGGAACTTATTACCGATTCTTGTATTACTTGTAATTTTCTGTGAGTAACGTGTGGTTAATGTGTTCATTATATCACACATTATACTAAAACTATACTTGACAAAATTTGTCAACATTTTATGTATTAAAAACTACCTGTTAGACTAAAACTACGTATTTCCTTTTTGAAAAATTTTAAATTTTTGGTGCAAAAAATCTGTTGTCTACTTTTTTGAAGCATTCCTTTCAGACCATGAACTAAACAAGAACCCAAAGCATATTATTTAAAAAGGTCTGTTTAAACGTTTTCAACGTGTCAACTTTTAAATTGGCTTTCACCTTATTTATTTATTTCTTAAATGAACTAAAACTCGCTCAAACTACACAATGTATTAACGTTTTTTTGGGGGAAGGCAATTAAGAGGCCTATATATAATAAAAAAATTTATACAAACACAAAGAAGTAAATGTTATAACAATTACTTTAGGCTTGCCTCCCAATTACAAACAATTTTTAGTTAAAAAGTTTATTCATTAAAGAAGTGTAACAAATATTAAAACTATTAAATTGATTTTATGAATTTAATTGTTGAAAATCAAAATAAAATTTAATAATTTTGATAAATTTGTCTTGAATTGAATTCCTCTACAATCCATAAGCAAATGCATTCCTTTATCTAATCTTCCTAGTTCTATTGATTTTGTGTCAATATTGAATGTTTACATGGTCTGTTCTTTATATCTACACACACACATATATAAAGATACGTACACACTTTCATATTGGTTTGATGGTGTATATGCGGTTAGAAGACATTGCAGTATGCTTCATGTTGCCATAATTGTGATTATAATCATCATTATGATCATCATCATCATTGTCATTGGCTTCATGACTAAAGCAAACTGCTTAAATGCATGCGAGTTGGTTTCGCTCCTGACGCGTCCTTCTGCAATGCATAAGGATATATGTTTCCTAGTTTTTGTGGTGTATGTGTGAGTGAGTGAGAGTTCTGCATTGCTCGCACACTTACACACACACACAAATGCAGTTTTACGCTGTCCGCGTTTCACTTTACGCCATTCTGTGGCCAGTGATTTATGACTGGCTCATTGTCTAGTTGCATGCCGCTCGGAGGTGGCTCTGGGGCAGAGAGAACCTAAAGATGAGAGGTAGAGCAAATTCTCCTTTCTCAACTTTAGCAACTGTCTGTGGTTTTACCGCAATAATCTTGTTTTATTAGTCTCCAGCGTAATTTTTTCACAGTTATTTCTTTTGGCCGATTTGTTTCAGTTGGTGGTGGGGTTTTTTTTTTGTTTTTTGTGTTTTGTGGTTATTTCCTCTGGGGGCTTCCTTTGGCGTTGTGGTTCAGTGTTCTGCATTCCCTCTCTTTGGCTTTCGTTTCCATTCACCCCAAATCTGTTTTCTCTCTCGCTCTCTCTCTCTTTGGCTGTCCTATCTCATAAATAATTCATTAATATTTTTCAATTGATTTATCCCCATTTTCTCAGTAGGTTGCCAATTTTTGTGTGCTTCTTTTTTTGTCTGCTCTCTATTTGGCCCTCTCAATCTTTCTCGATTTGGTCCCTCTCAATAAGAAGAGAAGTAGAATTTGTCAATGATGAAATGAGTTTCCTGCCATCGATTCGTAAAGGCATCGGGGCGTTGTGCTTTTGGTTTATGTCTGGCATATCCTTGAGCCACAAAATAACACAGAGAAAAATGTAAGAAAAGGAAAGGAAAGTAGAACATTAGACAAGTTTGTTTGTTTGTTTATCAAACACTGCTGATGTCTGAGGCTTAAAGTGATCCTTAAAGTTGGTCAAGTCGGTGTTGGTTGTTTTTTTTGTCGTTGTTGTTTTACGTTTCATTGCCTGAACACTTGAGCCCAAAGCGAAGGGCGTGAAAAGTTTACAATAAAATATTTGAGGCAAATGCCCAAGTGAATACCCAAGAAGTTAGTCTTTAAATTGTTGTAAAACTTTGACTTTGACATACCCTTTACTTTTGTGAAAGAATCGTTTTGATACAATTTATTTTAACTTAAAATTTCCATATATTTCTAGTTAATAATCGTTTGCTACAAAATGTTGTCTTCTTTTGTTTATGATACACATTTTGATGACTTTCAGATATCCTTTTGCCGTTTGGTTAGGGCACAACTGGATAAAATATTAAGGATTACGTCATCTCATTTTCACGTTGTCGTTTCTTTGCCTAATTACATGGTAATCTTGGCCAGTTTTTTGCAATTTACTTACTTCAAACAAGCCTCATAAATATTTTGTTAATGACCAACGATGAAAATGGCCTAAAATGAAAATTGGGCCAGCAGCCAACAACCAGCATTAACAATTCTTCAAAAATGCTCAAGCAAATTTTCAACTAATTAATGAAATTTATGTCGGTCAACTTCTATATAAGTATAAGGAAAGTATATACATATATAATTTTTCAAGAATTTTCTTCCTTTTTCCTTTTCGAATTTTTTTCTCTTCTTTCTTTTTTTTTTTGCGGTCCTTGTGTCGACATGGCCAGGATGGCCAGGAGTACGCACAACGGCAAAAACCGACGACTACGCCGACGGACGATAACAAAGTGTAAAGTCGAACGAAAATTGGGGCCAAACTAAAAAGTGAAAGTCGAACGAACAGCTAATTAAATGCAATTAAAAGTGGTTTGAGTGGTTCTTGGTTCTGGGTCGTTCTCAGCCCACTCAGACTTCATGTCCCTCGTTGTGTCATCGCCTTAGCGTAAATGTGTGTGTGTGTGTGTACACTTAACTGTATATAGATAGTTATAGGTTTTACTCAAAAATTATGTGCAAGCATAAAACTTTGCTCATAAGAAAATTTTGTTTGCTGCTGATGATGGCAAAAAAATTGTATTCTGAAAATGCATAAATCGATTGAAAGATGTTCTGGCCAAGCAATTTCACACGGGACAAAGTCAATTAGTTTTTTAAGTTATCTATTTACTTGTTTAAAGTTCTTAAGTGTTATTACTTTAACTTGCATAAAAATGTTGTAGGTTTTCATATTAGATTTGATGTAGTTTAGTTGCCAAACTTGTACCTAAATACATTTTAATTCTTGGGTATGTTAAGTCAATCCGTCCTTTTCGACATGAGGCACGAAGAGAGAAGTATACATTCCTGTCGTCTTCTTGTTTCATAATTAAATTATAGTATTTAAGCTTACAAATGTGCAAATTATATTTTGTAAATGGTTTAAACGAATTCCAGTTTCAGTGTTTGTCTACATAGTTTCATTTGCATTTTTAGTAACTTTTTCCACAATTTACTTATAGAAATTCTATATTCATTTTAGTTTTTGTTGATATAAATATTATTCATAACTTTCAAATTACATCTAATAATAAAAATTGCAAGTTCAACTAACATTTCTCTACATTTTTTAATTTACTTTTTAACACTTGACCCAAAAAAAAAAAAACAAAACAAATTTTTCTATTCCCTTATTAATGAAACTAAATTAGATGAAATTCAATTAAATAAAGCCAAACAAAAACAAGTGTATTACCTTGAGCCAACAATTTGAGCTTTGGGAAAGTTTCCTATTTTTACACAAACACACACACGCACACATTAACACACTTGCCATAAAAGTTTCTATTTCGACATGTACTTAATTATGTAAAACATCAAATAAAAACAAAATTTTGCACCAGAAACCAAACTGAGCAAAACGAGAAAAGGTAAAAACAAAATTCTGCCAACTATTATAAAATTTATGGATATAGGTAAATATGTTGGCGACATTAAGCTCTAAAAATACAACAAAATATATCCACAATATGCGCAATATTTTGGATAAAGGTGCCGAATGCCACAAAAGGGCGGCAAATGTGGCACATCCTGGCAGAATATCCCGTGCATATCCTGTGTCAACAAACCGAAACCATAAGCTAAACGGTGGCCATTACCGCGATGGCACGACAAAAAAAAGGAACAAACAACAAATAAAACACGACCAACACACATACATAGTCAAATGTCTAGAATGAAATTAGGTCAATTGCTTGCAGGATGCGTTTGTGTGAATCCTGCATATCTTTTAGATGTGTATGTGTGTGTGTGTGTTTTTTTCCCTTTTCTATTTTCCTCTCATCCGATTTGTCGTGACAAAGTAAAGTGTGTAGTAGGTGAGGGAATTCGGACGAATGGTAAGGGAAGTTTAGCATGTCTCTGTCCTTAGCAATAAATTCAAGCTAAAAAACTTTTCTCTGCTGCGTATATAATTTACACAAAGAACTTGCCCAACTTACTTAAAACACAGGCTCAAGACGAAAAAACTGGGCTCTAAGGAAGCAACAAACAACGCAAAAAAAAAAGAATTGGGGAAAAAAACGGCTCACAAACTTTACCGTCTGCTTAAGAACTACAAGCAAAATTAAATTGGGCAAATGCCCAAAAAACGACGAAAAAAAAAACTGCCAAATGTTGAAAACGAACAAAAAAAAATTTGTTCAGTTTCTTACTCTAATAATGTGAAACTTTATTAATTTGCTGCATTTTGCCAGCTGTTGGCTAAAAATTTACAGCTTGCTAATTTGGTTAATTTGGTTTTCTAGTAATTTTCCATTGCTATGCTATGCAGCTTTCACTTTCCCATTTTCTCTCACCCACAATTCACTCTTCACACTTTTCTGCTCGGTTTTTTCAGCTGTGCTGGCCCGTGCTCTATATGTATGTATGTATATCTCCTCTCCAGCTTCTGCATCTATCTTTCTCACTTTGTCTGCTGCCTGTAACGCATTTCATTAATTAAATTGCAATTTCTAGTATAAATTTTTTTGGATTTTATTCGTTGAAGCTCTTCTTCAATGCGCTGCATGTTAATTTTACACTTTGAAGAGCAAATGCTTTTTCACACTCTTTACTTGATTTTTATACACTGCAAATGCAAATGGGACCAATGCATATTGTAACGAAGTTAGAGATTAAGAGAAGATAGCTAATATAAAGAGACGATTACAATGATTTCTTTATTAAGACAAAAAGTAACACAAATTTCGGGCATAGCCCTTTACAGATATAAATATACATATATACTAACTGTCGGTTAATTTGTTTTTTTTTAATGTTTTCGATTGATATAATTGGGCTTATCAGGCTTCAGGTCAATTGACCTATCACAACACAAAGTTCGCTAAAACAGCCACAACTTTTTGATTGATATTTCAAAACAAAAAAGGTTTAACTTAGATTTTTAAATCGGCTAATATTGTAGACATTCTATGATTGTATTGATTAATCTACCTAATGTTTGAGTGTTATTAAAATCACAGAAACATTCCTTTTCAAATTTTTTTTATTTTCGCATTGATAAACTAATAATCAATAATTTTTTTCATATAAACGCTAAAGATTTGGCCTTGAGGGATAAAAATAAATTATATACTAAAGATATAATAAAAGGGGAATTCAGAAATTCAGATTCAGAAATTACATTCTGGAATGTTTTAAAAATTTCACATTACATTGGTCTTTAAAAACATCATTTAGCTACCTCATGAATAATTCTGATTTTAAATTAAGTTAAGCTTCATAAAATCCAATTTTTTGTATGATCAGTTTCACACATTCATTCTTCGACTCTTATTATTACATCAACCAAAAATAATAATAACTCAATGTATAAAAGGAAAATGATTATTATTCACTTAAAAAAATACACATTCTATGAACTCTCTCATTGGCTTGGTTTATGTTAACCAAGTAGTAAATTCGTCGATGCAATTTCAAAAAAATAGAGTATTTTAATTTCGTTATAGATAAGCAATGTCTAGCTGTCTAATATATTTTTTTTTACTGGACTGTTCTGTTATTTTAGCGCACATTATTTTAAAATTAGTTTGGCTGCATTTTTTATTGAGTTGGTGAGACTCTCTTTTGATGTAAATTGAAAGGCTGCGGTACCGAGAAAAAATATATATATCTATCTATATACATATATACAAGTATATATATATATGTTTGATATGCATAATTGAAATTGTATTCATCCGATGGGAAGCCACTTACATACAGGGCAAACAGTGGAATTTTTAATGACCTTTTTTTGTTGTTTTTTGGCTGTGTCGAATTTTTGTCTTAAAAAAGGCTTTAATCAGGGCATTTTATGCATTTTATTTGGAATTTGAAAATCTTATTCAAAAAATGAGTTTTAATTAAGGCCCATGCTTTGACTATGTATAGCCTATTTTTGGGTGAAAATTCATTTGACATGTCAATAATATATTTTTTTATGTTCATTAACTATTTTGGCAGAATCTTTTTTTACCGTTTTATATTTTATTTTTGCTCATTATAATCAATTGAATATCAAAGCCATAGAGGTAATCAAAGGCAAATGCCATTTCCTTCGTTTGGCAACATGGCGTATGCGTTTTTTTCTGCCCTTTAGCAAATTTTCGAGATTTAAAAAGAAGATAAAAAATACATGACAGCCAATTAACAAACGATTTGTTTGACTTACTGTCATATATACGCACAGTAGCACACGCACACTCATACACAATAACACACACACAAACACACTGAGACATACACATATGTATGTATTTTGGCAAAGCTTTTAACCATTTTGAAACCTTTGAGAACAAGCATTTCCGGCTTTGAATTGGGTGTGGTGTATTATTGAATGTGTGTGCGTGTGTGTTTGGTTATATGCTTTGACTGAAAGAAAACCAAAATCTTCAGATTAAGCAATGACGAAGTGAATATACACTAACTTACATAAGTTGTACATATTGGAGTTAAATGATGAAGCAACCAACAGTTGAGAAGTTCATTATCCTTTCTTTACATTGTTTTGCTCAAATAAGTTTAATCAACCCTAAATTGATTCTACTTATGGGAAATCAAATTGAAAAACTTATGTGCCTACAAAGACTTGCTCGAAAAAACTCAACTATTTAAGACTTAATCTCTGCATGCAGATAAATCCTTTAATGTGTTGCAAGCCTTTAATAATTTTTAACAGACCTTTTTCTTATTTTTATGGTAAGAGCATTGTGTAAGAAAAGAGAAAAGCCAAGTGGTCTGTAAAGTAAAGTATATAGCAAAGGAAAATAAAGTAAATGTGGGCCTAAAAAACCTTGTAACCGTAACATAAATATTGTGTAAAAGAAACAATGGCACAGCCAGCCACAAGACCAACATCATCATCATCGTCGTCATTCTGCCATGCTCTCATGCCCTCATGCTGAGTATATACAGGCCACGGAAGTCGTTCAACTGCAAAAGTTTTTGGCAGAAAACTGTGTGGAATTAGTTATTCAACAACAAACAGAAAAAGAAAAAAAATTCACAGCATAAGCTGCAATGGTAAAAAAAAAAAATAATTTGCCATTCATGTGTTATTTCTTTTTTCATTTGTTTATTTTTTTTATGTTGCGGCTTGCCTCAACACGTCGGAGATTCATGCACTCATACAGGTGTGAGTAGTGCAGAGATGGCGCATTAATTGCGCTTGGCTTGGCATTTTGCGCCCAAAAGCTGGCAGCAACATTATTTGTGTTTTGTGCTCTGCGTACGAGTAGCTTAAAGCGAATGTGGAACACACACACACACACGCTCAGACAGTTTTGGACAAAGTCAGTGAGAGATAGAGAGGCAGATAGACTGTTATACAAATATATGTACTTCTAGACCGGCAATAAAATAAATTGCAGTGGAAAAATAAAGAAGGGGAATATGCTTCAATGAAAGAAATTTAATATAAAGTTTACTAAAAAGGTCAAAGAAAGCTATTCTCTTAGTACAATTCAATTTACAGCAAAAAAAATATATGTATGTTCCTGTAAGTGCAAATCTTTTATTAATTTTTAAGTCCATACAAATAAAAACCAGAACAAAAGTAGCTTAAGACCTTTTCATTTCAATGAATGGATTACCGTTTCTTAGACATAAAGTCAAATACAATAAAAGTGGGCTGAGAATTCATAAAATTTATTGCACAATAAAATATAATCTTTAACTTAATCCGTAAAAAGAAAACTTTAAAATCTGTCAAATGTGTCACAAATATAACAAGACGCACTTGGGGTTAAAGAGAAAGAAACCTTTCACCAAATCACTCTTAAGAATATTTTATATGCAGATATTGTTCTTTTAATAGCCAAGTGTTAAGCTTGAAGTATTTGTTTAACGCTGATTGTAAAAACTCACGACCTTGTCTACATGGGACTCATCTTGTTAGGCTGATTAAGTATATGCAACTTTTGTGGCATGTATGTTGTATGCACATACATACATAGATGGCTGTATTTTTTGTCTGGGTGTGTGTGTTGTGTTGCGTTGCCGTTATAACAAACTTTATGGCAAACTTATTTTACCCATAGTCTCTATGGGCATAGTTACACACGAATACACACACATGCTTGTACATCCTGATATAGTGAATGCAACAGCAGCATCTGGTGTTGCTCCTGAGACATGTTGCAATTGCTGCTGAGGGTACTGCTTTACTTTGTATTATTATTTTATTTTATATTACATTCTTTTTATTTTTACTGTTACTGTTACAAAAAAGAAATGAAGAGAGTAACACAAATGAATAAAGTCAGGTTTTTGGCGAACAAAATATATCCTGTAAAGAATTTACAGGGCTATTCTCTTTGCTAAATTGTTTTTTATTCCCAACTCACAAACTTCAATGTCTAAAAAAATTCATAAAAGTTTTGCTTTTCAGAAAAATGTCAGTTAAATATTGTATTAATTACTACTTAAACAGTTTATCTTATACTTAAGGCAACTTCATTTAAAACATTTAAACACTTTTTAACCCAAAAACTTTGTAAATATTAATAAAAGATAATCCATGTTTTTAAATTCAGGTATATTGGGTTACTTTGAATTCATTTTGATGTTTGTTTACTTTTTTTAAGCAAAAATAGTAGGTACATTTAATATTGTTTAAAATTAAGGAAAAAAAAAAGGAAAACTGTTGTTAAAAATTAATTAGAATATATTTTTCTTTTCCCAAAAATATATTCTTTGGAATGCTTTTAAATTCAAGTTTTAAGTTAAGGCTGGAGAGTTCAAGCTGTTATTACATCCTTATAAAGCCTTATTTAACATTGAAAGAAATAAAAGTTTTGATAATAGAAGAAAAGAATTAATTCAATTTTCACTTGGTATATGTATATTTTATCTTTTTCGTTGAATCAGAGAAGTTTGTTTCGACTAAATAATTATGTTATCCATCTTCTTCTTTAAAATGGAAGAATTATTAATTTTAGTAAATTCGCACTGACTCGTTTCTTGCTAACTTTTAAGATAATGCATAGATATTTGGGTGCTCCTAGGATATATTTTTTAGTTGGATTGGATTCGCATGCGAAATTATATCCTTTCGGCTTACACGGTACAAAAAATCGTAAATATACGCATTTGAAAGACACTTTTTCTTACATATTCCATTTCCCTCCCTCTCTTGAGCTCACTGTCTCTCTCTGCCTCCTTTTTTCTCTTTTTTGATATAAACCATCAGCAGTAGGAATATAGACATACTAGCACACTTTTGGTCTGATATAAGTGGGGCATAACCGCTTTTTACTGGTTTGTTTTATATGTTTACTGAAGTAGACCAAGAGATAAGGTAAGTTTTGGTGTTTGATTGGGCTTGGCAGGTGGTTGGACTGTAAGATTGGAGGCCAAAGAGGGTCGCCAACTTACAGAGACAGAAATAGTAAAACAAGTGGGCAAAGCAAATATTTATATTCATATATGTAAGCATTTTTCTCGCTGTTTTATTTATTAAATTGTAATACAAATAATCAGCATCAAAATATACATTCTAACTACCGATACAAATAATCAGCATCAAAATAGTCATTCTAACGACATTTTCATTTAATATATGTATACACAGAAGTGGAATTGCTTTGAACGTTGCGCCAAGCAAACGAGGAGTCATTTTTTCTGCCTTCCTTGGCTTCTGCGTTAACTTGGGAAAATGCAATGTGTGCAAGGATTCTTCCTTTCCATTATACACACATATGCATATGTTCATTGGTATGTAAGGACACAGTACACAGAGAAAGCCCTTGCCGCAATAAATATCAAGTAGAAGAACAAAATTATGAGCAGATTGTAAGAAAAGTTTCATCTCCAATCGATTTTGTTGGCTTGGGTGTTCTTAAGCCTTCAACTTGTTTCTTTTAGCTTTTATATATTTAAAACATTTTGGAGGATAAGCCAAGATACAGGGTCATT
Organism: Drosophila willistoni; assembly: GCF_018902025.1. NCBI lineage: Eukaryota > Metazoa > Arthropoda > Insecta > Diptera > Drosophilidae > Drosophila > Drosophila willistoni. Next base: position 11,025,876 of record NW_025814050.1, read on the forward strand.
TGTTTTGTATCAATTGACGTCTAGTCGACAATTCTCTGATTGGATTCACAAGCTTTGAAGTTGCCTAAGCTCTGTGTGAGGACAAAATGAAAATTATATTCTCTTTTATTTATCTCCAATGGCCAAAAAGAGTGTTGGCTTCTTTCTTTTAGTCTTTTAAATGCAAATCTTTCTTTTCATTTTATTAACACATTTTCTTTAGTGGTTTTTACGGCTTTGGTTTTTGTTGAATATTTGACCCTTTTTTTCCTAACCATTTTGTTGACCATTTCTTGGATTTGTATCTAAATAGTTGGTCAAAGTTTTAATTTCTTGATATACCATGGAAATTGTGGTGCTCTTTGTCTGAGGGAAAAGTTTTTACTTTTGTGTTCTTGTTGTTATTGCATAGTTTAATGATTCATGATTGGAAACTTTAATTTATGTTTGGTGATTTCTATGAGAGAGTTGTTTCACATAATTTATTAGAGCAGAAGATGAACGGAGAACAGGATGATAAAGTGGCAAACGAACTTTTGCCATAGCACATAAAATTTATAGCAATTAATATTAAGGAAAGATATTTAATGATAAAAAAACAGAGGAACTCATTGGAGTATCACAAGGATCAAAGTAAACAGAATACGATATTATTTACAGGGAATTACAAAATTGTCGAGAATATACAGCATTGCGGCAAATCCACTTAAATTTCATAAACAAAAATGTGTTTAAAACGTAATTTTATATTGTAGAAAAGTTTTTAGGCTTTTGTGGTTATTCCTGAAGAAAAATAAATATTCATCAAGTTTTCAAGCCAAGCAAGCTGTGTGAGCTCCCGTGTGTTCACCTTTCTCCGTCTCCATTTCCTATGCGGCCACTAACCACCTGGCCATCAATCAATCGAGACGGTAAAGTTTTATGTAGCTTTCCGGTCCGTTGCGGGCGTCTAACCAAGCCAATTAATTTGTGGTTACATGCCTTTGCCACTCATCAATAAATAAATATAAATCAACACCGCTGGGCATTTAAATATTTCACTTTTACTTTGCAACTAACGAACAAAGGTCAAAATATAGAAAAAATATTCATTGAAATTATTCGTATGGAAATTTTCGAAAGAGGAAACTTTATCACACTTTTAATAAATAAATGAATGTGACCTTGTAAAGTGACAAACTGAATTTTTCAACATCTATAGTACAATTGAAAGTTAATGTAAGAGAAGACTAAACTTGGTTTTGGTGAAGTTTTGTTATACAATTTAATCTAATTAATAATATTCTTTACTAATTCTCTTTACAATGTTTAGTCAAAAGTTAATACAACAAACTCTTCATTTTTAGAAACTGTTTCCCTACTATAGGTTAATGCCTATTTATATGCCTTTGACTGTATGAGAATGAAATACTTTTGCTGACGCCAAGTAAATACCAATGCCAAAGTCGCAACAATAACAAAAAGCCTGGCAAAATGGCAAAAACTTTTGATTAAGCAAATTTTTGTTTTAATTAACTGTTTTATCTTTCCCTTCATTTGTGGGGTGATATGAGGCTGAGGTGTTGATACAAAGAGAGAGAATGAGAAAAAAAGTACAATAAAAAAATTGCAATACTTTAGCGCATTCCAATTAGCTCATTTCATATCATCATGGTCAACGTTTTGGCCATCATTTTTGTCCTCCTAATGCAGTCGAGTGGGCCACACACTTGAAAATGAAGTAAATAGCCCAAGGACAACCAACAGGAGCAGCAGCAGGACAAGCGAAAAGTTGCAGTTGACACTATCTTAGGAAATTAGTTTCTTTACTTATTTTTTCTTGTATTTTTTGACTTGACATCATTTTAGCCGTTAGCTGACACACTCAAGAACCCAGATGGTGGCGGATGAAGGACGCCCACTCCGTTGGTGTAATTTTAAGAGTCTTCTCTTTTTGCTTCGTTTTCCTGCTGTGTAATGTGAATATTTGTGCATTCTTCGCCTTGGACTTCGTTTGCCCCCGACACAAATCTTACTTGGACATGCTGGCCAGGCAACTGGCAGTCATGCCAACGTCAACAAAAGGCTCAACATAAATCCAGCCCTGCTTTTTGCTCTTCATCTTGCCCTTGTGTGTGTGTGTGAGCTAAGCGTTTTTATTTAACTTTACACTTGACCCCAGCAAAATGGCTGCTTCAGCTACTGCCACGCGCAGGCGATTACTTGTCCTGCATCCCTTCCCCTTGCTTCATGGCAGGTAAATTGGCAAGGATGGCACAAAATGCTAAAAGAAATGACACTTTGAACTATTCAAAAATTATACTTTTAATGAAGAAATAGAAACTATTCTATCCTTAGCCAAAAACATTTGGAATAAATTGTACTAAAATGTTTAAAGTGCATTCAAGAAATGGTTAAATTAAATACAAAAAACTAAATCCAATAGCTTTAAGTGCTACGAATAAAACGAAGCGACATTGAAGTAAATATTTCGGTCAACATGACATATGTGTAATATACAAAAAATTTTATTGGAAGCTGTTTTAAGGCTGAGACCTGGAAATCGCGTGACACTAACTAACTAAATATTTAAATATCAACCCCAATTTCTTAAGTGATTAAATTACCTATCAATTTAAGTTACACTTGTAAGGTATTAGCTGGCTGTCAATATTTATTTTAGTTATGGTTCAGAATTTTTGTGGGGCTGTCTGGCAACTATTTCCTTGATATCAAAAACACACATTTCCTGGCTAAGCTGAATTTCCAACTATTTCTATACCCAGAGTCAGAAAAAAAGACAATTTTTTTTTTATGACATTTCGTTTTTGCAGTCTTTGGTTGTGGAATTTTATTTAACTTTGGTTTGGCAGCTGCCAAAACATTTTCAAAGATATATTTTTTGGTTTAAGTAGATTAGTTGTGCGGTTGGAGTGTTTTTGCTCACTTTAAAGTTGCCTTTACCCAAGAAAATGTTAACTAAACTAACGTTTGTTGATGAAAATCTTTTTTTGGAAACTAATGTCCAAACATCAAAAGCAACAAATACAAATTCAAGTGCATTGAACCTTCTTAACAAATCAAAGTGGAGGAGGAGGTCTTACCCAAATCTGGGTGGTCATACATCAAAGCAATCAAATGGACCCAAGTGTATCTATCAAGCGATAAGTGAGTACGTAAGAATGAAAGTCAGCCAAATTCAAATCTTACTTTTCTACAACACACAAATATATAAAAAAAGAGAAAGGAAAAGAAAAGAATGAAAGGAAAGTAAACGATTCCATTTATAAATTGAGTTTCTCTTTGGGCTGTTGGGTAAGTTACGAGAGGTTGCGACTGGCCGGCAACAAATTATCGCCCTGGCACCTAGCCCGAATCCGTAACCGAATCCAAGCCCGGACCTGGACATAAACCAAACTGCCCCCTCTTTCTCTCACACTCTCTTTCTCTCTTCAAAAAAAAGGCAAAAAGGCAAATGAAATGAACTCCTCTTGTTGGGTAACAAAGAACTGACCAAGCAATTTGCCAACCCCAAAGGCTAACCAACACCTCATCACTCACAGCACAAGAGTAGATCCCAGTCTTCGGCCTTAATTAAACAGATTTGTACTCTCAACTTTGCAACATACTGTGGAGCAGCCAGTTTAACCGAGGTCAAGTTTTATACACACACAAAAGACTGAAATCTGTTTTGTAGTTTTACATTTTTTGTTTCTGTTTGATTTAACTGACTTTTGATTTGGCAAAAAGAAAGGAAACTCACTCAAAGATAAGAGGAATTCAATTGCAAAATTGGTTTGGCCAAAAGTTGAGCCTACGAATTGTTTGTGGAAATCAGACATCTATGAAGAGAACTTATTTAAGTTACACAATGCTGAAATTGAAACTAAATTCGGTTCAGAATGTCAACTTTCCTTTTTACTGTAGCAGACAAGTCATAGTCAATTTTTCATTATCGATTAACCGCAGTGTGATGCTTCATTCTAGTCTTGTTTTTTAAATTTTGAATGATAAAGTGAATTATTTTTTGGGTTATAAAAATAGAAACAGTTCTGCTTTTTCAGATGGGGAAATATTAAACCTGCTGAGCCTAGCCTTACCTGGTTCAATAACTAAAAGAAAACTATCGTTTTTTTGTGATTTGCTTTATATTAGCTGCGCCCCAATAGTGTTAATAAAAACGTCAAAAACTCGAAGCACTTCAAGGAAATGGGAGAAAGTCTTTATTATAGATTAGATAAATACATGAGATTCCCAATTCTAATGTTCTCCTTCGAAAAATTGAATACCAGACCATTAAGCATTAGTTTCCTTGGTGCCAATCTTCTTTTTGTTGGCATCTTTTTTAACTGGCACACGTTTCACTTGCTAAGAAGTAACAACAAATTAATAAATAATTTTTAGATATTTTGTGGAAAAAGAAAACTCACCAACAGACACTTATTGGTCAATGCCTGAGGACGGGGTCGTTCTCTACGCAATTTTACGTAACGATCCACGGGTATATAATACAGTGAACCCTCCTTTTCACGGAGCATAAAACGTTCTCCGCGTTCCGCATTCTCGGCAGTGCGTTCTTCTGTATATCGCTGATCGGAGATATAGTAAAAATGATTACGTTCTGCATTGCGATTTGCTGGCTCGTGAGCATTAAAATTGATTAAATAACTGCCACAATCTTTGATCAGACTATTTGGTATATCAACTGGTGGAATATCAAATAGAACCTGAACGAATTCAAAGTTCTGAAGATTCAAATCAGGAAATATCGGCAATATAGCAATGGGTTTTGCCTTACTACCCGGTTTGGTTGGATGACATCCCAGAGGTTTTACAATACTCTTGAATGTCTGATTAATTAGCTGCTTCTGTTGCTGCAGCGAGAAAGTTTCGACCTTCTTAGACTTCGACTCTGGTGGTGGTGGTGCACGCTGCAGACTGCTACGTGGTCGTGGTGCAGGGTCTCGTTCTTTGGCAAACATCAGTTGAAACTCCTGGGCACGTGGATGTCCAAGTGGAGCTGATTTTGCTTTAGGTGCCTGACAGTCCAAAGCTTCAATATCATTTAGTAGAGCAGCATCACGTGGATCCATTTGGACTGATGGATCCAGTGGTTGGTCATAAATTTGCAGATTAACCAAATCCAAATTGAAGAGACTCTGAAGACCCTTGAAATGAAAGGCGTGTTGAGCTTCCAATTCGGGAAATGACACAGGCTCAATGGTATAGTCTAGAAGATTCTTGCCACAAGGCAGAAATTTGCAGTCCACAGCCAAATCGGGTAACTCATTGGTGTAGACAATTTCTCCAAGAAATTGGTTGCTGATGTAGTTCGAATTATTAATAATCTTTTAATCTAATAGCTTTTGTTTTTTTTTAACTTACTGATTGTCATCTTTTTTCTTAGATTTTTCCATTTTGCGAAATTCAATAGTCTTTAGCACGTTTCACAATGATTTTTTCTGTTTTGTCAAAAAAATATTTGACAACTTTCCCTTTTGGACCCAGTGAGCAAAAAGTATTGAACAATCCTAGAATCAACTAAAGCCAGGGTATTCGCTTTCTTTACAAGATTGAAAATAAGTCAGAAAAAAGGCAGTTTCTAACACTTTTTCTTTTTGACAAATGTGTAACTTTCAACACTGTTAGTTGAAGACGTTACAATCTGTAATTTACAACACTGCCTCTACCGAAACATAGTTCAGAATGAGATTGCAAAGTTTTAAGGTGTTGTTGGTACAGAATGACTTGACAACTATGTCTGTCATAGGTCAATATGAATGTTAAGCCATCACTTTAAGGCCAAAACTTGATTTCATTTAAAGAATTGAAATCGCTGTACAAATCTGACCGAATGTGTTTATCTTTCTTGTTTATGCAGACAACTGCTTAAGGTCTTCTATTTGTTTTGTTTCAAAGAAAATTTAAAACTTTTTTCCAAGATTTTTAAATACTATGATTATATTTTCACCCCAAATTAAAGACAGTCTGAGTAGATTGGTTGAGCAGCACCAGCACAAAACTTTACTTACATTCGAGGAGAGAATCTCAGTGCCGTGTACGCATTAGTGGCCTTTACCTATTATCTTAACACCCACTGATGGTGGAGCCACCCACCTCGAAGGCTCCAACTTAGGTTGAAGAGTAACTTTAAAGGCTGCTCGTTGCTTGTCATTGTGAACAAATCTCTCTCTTCAACCACAAATGCCTGGACCAGTTCACTTTGCCCACGACCATAATGAACCCTGACATCCTCCTTACACTTTTCCCTCAAGCAGTGTGGCGTAAGCTCATCACGTGCCACGCCTACCGATTCCGCGTGCCCGTGCCTACATTCAATTGTTGTTGGTCATAATGAGGTGAACCAAGAAGTAGGAGCTAGACCAGCTGGACAGCTTTTGTGAGCCAGAGCTGTGGCTTGGCTCGTGCCAAATTAATTGATGAGACAATGGCTGAGCAATGACTAAAACTTGGGCCTCAAAACTCAATTCAGGTCCGCCACATCATGAACTAATCATCACATCAGGAGGGAACCGAGGGAGGTTTTAGATTTCTCTTAGATTTCCTTTCCCTCAACCAACGCACACACAGTTGGCTGAGGCTGTGCAATTTGCGTGAGGAATTTCATTAGAGGCAAAGTTCCTGAAATCAAAATTTAATTTATGCTGACATTGAAGTGTCTGTGGGGCAATTAAATCGACCGAGATGGTAGGGGGACACGCCCCATTCTTTATTTTGGTATGTGTGTGTGTATGGATGGATGGGTGTTTGGTTGGTTGTGGGTGTGTGTTGATTAAGTACCCGCTAAGCAATATTTTTCAGCATAATGATAGCTTGGCACGCAGCTTTTCAGTGTTCACTTCGTTTAAGCCTTTCACACTGAAGGCTGTCCTCTCAAGTCCATTTTGATGGTTGACTGATTAGCCAGACGATTAGGCTTTTGTGTTTTAAATTTATGATGGCTAAGCGCTTTTTAGACTTGACCTTGCTCATCTGATGGTCTCCTAATGGCAAATGGAAATACAAGTATTCTCTTCTCGTCAGTTATTTGGAATTTAAGTTCAATTAACAAACTCGATTATGCAGGAGCTTTTGGTATGCTAATCAATTGTAAATGCAAATCATTTAGTAATTAAATTTGAACATTTTGTTTTGTTTAAGAACATTTTATCCTAAAAGTTGTGTAAATATCTGAAATACTCAAAACTGATACCACAAAATGTCCAATTTAAGTGACCTTTCCATACTTTTAATACCTAAAAGACATATGTATTTCTAGTTGGGCTTTAGTTAAATAAAGTAAGTATAATTTTTTGCAATTTAGGCACAAACCTTAGTGAATTCTAAACCAACTCCTTTTCAAATCTATTACATTTCATCCGTCTTTATAATGTATATTTGATAAGAGAACGTCTAATTAAATCTTTGGCTTTGGAGTAGTAAATAAAAAATCCTCCATATTAATTGGTGTAAAAAAACGCATAAAAATTATAGATTTTTTCGTTCCTGTTCTAATAGATCGATCAACCTTTATGTTTGGAGCAAGTATTCCTATGAACTTATTTAAAACTGCAATTTTGACACCTAAAAGTATTTGATGGGGCTTTTTCTCAGCGAGTTTTATAAAGAATAATTCAGAATTCCTAGTTAGCCTTAAAACCCCAATTAATGAAATTGATACTTACTGTTTAAAACTAATGTAATGTAATAATTCTGATGTATTTTTTGAATACTCAAAAAGTTACTTTAAAGTAATCACCAAAAAGGTCTTTAGCCAAGCCCATGGAGAATTTATTGCTTTGTTTTTTTGCTTTTTTATGTATTTCTTGGCTAAATCAATAAGTTGATCAATTTTGGGCTAAAAAAATGCGTCGTCAAACAAATAATTATTTTGGTTATTAGCTAATTTGCATTTTTATTTCCTTAACTAGACTAATGATGATACCAATATCCTGAGGGAGTGAAAACATGACACGAGTAAGTCCTTGAAGAATACAATGTAACGTTTAAAAGGCAATTAACCTAAGTTGGGTATCTTGTCCAGGTTATAGTTGATCGGATGTAAATTGATTTACCTTTTTTATTGTGTATCTGTTACCTGTATCCTGTTTTGCAAATGTCCTGTGCGGCACGCAACTGAATTCCCACAGAACAACCTCATCAGAGTAATTAAGCAGCCACGCCCATTTCCGTGAGTCGGTTTTAAACGCGCATTTTACTAATTAAGTGGCAAATGAATGAAAATGCTGGTCCCTATCCTGTTCACTGATTTTTCAATTGTCCTATGGCCGAATCCTTTTTGTGACATAGAAGGCTTAATTATGCCAAATGTATGTATGTGTATCTGTGTCTGTATTTGTATGTGTGTGGATTTCATTTTTGTAGGCGTGACTTAGGTTCAACGAGCATTCGTTTTCATTAGCAGCAGCAAAAAGAGCAATATCAACGACAAGCATTCAGGTATCCAGGAATCTAGGAATCCTTTAGCTCAGTTTCAGGTCAAGTTGAATTATTTTAATGATAGCTGACAAGGCAAATGGCTAAACACGACCTGGAACGACGAACGAAGCAACATGAACGTGGGCAATGGAGTCGGATGACAAGCCGCATTAGCATGCATTACATCAGGACACTTTCCTTGGATCCTTCGTGTTTGGTTTACACCAAAAAGCATGCTGTAATTACTTTATGTCCGAGTCGTGTTGGACTTCTACTATTTTCGGGGCAGCAGCCAAACCACCAGACAGACAGACAGACAAACACGGAGACAGGCTGCCTGGACATAATTGTAACCAGACCACGCCCACACAATTAGAAACACCCCCCCTCCCCAACCAACACATTCACGAGAAGAAGAAGAAGCAGCATAAATCATAATTACTTTGCTCCTGCCTCCGTTGACTCGGCTGGCTTTTTCCTGCTCACTCGAGTGAAGACGTTTATTAAGCGCCATTACCTCGGCATATAAAGTGCTTTCTGCAGGCACTTCCCCCCTATCCCCCTATTAACCCCCTTCCAACTGGGCGGTGTGTGTGTGTGTGTGTGTGTGGGTGTATATGTTAGTGGGTTTGTTTGTTTGTGCCTCTGGTACCCACTACAATTGATTGCACTGTGGTTACGGGTCGAGTAATTTGTTATTGCTATTTCATTTCTCGCCTTCCTGTGCTGCCTTGTGGTTTCCCACAGCTCTCAACACCTTACCCTCCCTCCATCCTTAGAAATGCACATTTAGCCCACTTGCCACACCCTCCGAAATGTTGACTTTTGCTTTACATTCCACTTTTTCTCTCTTATTTTGGTTGGCATTTTTTTATTATTTATAATTTATTTTTCTTTCATTCAACAAAATGAAAATTTAAGAGCTTTTTCATTATTTGCCCTTTCGCTATTTTCGCTTTTGGCCCATTCTCATTTGTTATTTACCTTTTGTTCTATGCATAATTAATAATTATTAATAATGCTGCAAAAAAAAAAAAAAAATATTAGATATATCTAAATATATTTTCCATGAATATTTTGCGGTTGTGACAGCTTTGTGGCTTATGCAAATATGCCATGTATTAGATACATGTTTATTATTTTAGTTATTAGTTTGTTAACAAACATAATCAGATGCGAAAATACTCTTTGTATTCGTCTCAGGGTGTTGGGATTTACAGAGGAAGCTAAATACCAAGGATTATCTTGCATGACAATAAACAAAAGTAGACCTCATCACAATGGAGAAGAAAAATATTGTTATTCTAAGCTCTGGAGTAATCTAAAGTATTGATCTAATCGGTGGGGCATTGTCCTATAAGGAAATGAACAGAAATTGTATTTAGATTTTCTAGTTTTTCATTTTTACAATGCTTAATTTTTCTCATAAATGGATCTAGTGAAGGAATCCGGAGGAATAACCCTCTGGAATATCGGTCCAACTTACAAAATGCCTTAGCTAAATGAAGTTTAAAGATTGAGACAAATAAAAGCTTAGAGTATTTCAGAATAGTCTGTCATTGCAATTTTTTTCTTCTTATGTGAGCAGCAAATAATTATGCATCAAAAGAAACATTGAAATTTGAAATTCCATTTTAAATTCTTATTAATCAATAAACAAACTGCTCAAAGTTCAATTTATTTCGACTTATTGGGAATTTCGCAAAAAGTTTTCTTTTCATTGCGACTGCATCGTTCACCTTTTCGATGGATGAAAAGTTTTGTTTTCCTTTTTACCTTGCCACTCATCAAGGCAATTTGAAAGGCACTTGAAAAAGTTTCATGCACAAAAGCCATAATAAGGCTCATCATAAAATTAGAATACGAAAAGAATGAAACAAAAAACAACAACCAAAAGAAAGAAAAGAGCAAATACAGAATAACAAAGCCAATGCATAAAATTTTCACTCATCTAGAGAGGGAAATAAGTTCAAAACAAATCGGAGTAGGTGTACTTTAGAGTGTAGAGTAACGACGAAGATGATGAAAAACTTTCAACAGCATCACGTATACGACCTGCATGACCTGAGCATAATAAATGTGTGTTGTTTCTGGCTTGTTGGCTTACTGGCTGGCTAGCTGGTTGGCCGACTGGCTGACAAAAGTTGTTGCGGTCACTTGGAACTAAAATAAAATTTAATTAACCCCAATGTAAGGTTTTGGTTGCCAAGTGAGTATTTAAGTATTTGGTACGTAGTTACTTTTGTTTTGGCCAGACAAAGGTAAATTGCAATTTACCGGATACTCGTTGTACTTGAATTTCTCTTGGCTTTATTCTCAGAGAAGTGGCTTTCGGATGGGGAGAGGGGTTGGAGTGGGGGAATAGCAATGATGCAAATATGAGCTGCACTTCTAGTGAATTATAGAGGTTAATTTGAATACTCAAGTGTACCAAATAGACAGACAAGTAGTAATACACACAGAACAAAGGCAAGCATACACACAGACACACAATTCTGTTTTGGAAATTTTCGCCACGTAAGTTAGATACATGTATAGGTACATTAAATTTTTGTTCTAAACTTTTAAGTAAGTAGTTTTAAGTCAAAACATTGAGCAAAGCTCTCAACTTACTCACTCTGCACTATTTTCAATCCTCTTGATTCATTTCTAGCTTCATGCTTTGTTCCAAATATGTAAGGTTTAGTTTAAGTAATTTTCAACAAAATTTTAGAATTTTTATCAAGCAACAACTAAAATAAATAAGTTGTTTATGATAAACAAATATTTCTCCATTCTGTAAAAGGTGTCTATAAAGAAAAGGGCTAATATACATTAGGTAAAGGATTTTCCTTTCATTAATTATATTTATTACACACAAAATTTGCATTAAAAATTAATATTGTCTTGTTATTATATTTAGAATATTTTACGTAATCAATTTATATTTTTAAGTCTTTTGTTGTTAATATCTGTTTGTTCTTTTTTTTAAGTGGAACACTTTTTGCAGTATTTTATACACATTCCAAGTAATTTCCTTTGGTAAACAATTTCCAAAAGTTTTTTAAAAGTATGCGCTAAGTTTGTGGGTTTTTTACACGGTTAATCCCTAATGTTTAAGCTTTGACGGTCTTTATTTAGAAATAAATTAGGCGTACGACTTACGCCTACATCCACACACACACACAAACACACACGTGCTCCTATGCTTATCTGTGTGTTAACTCCGTCTCCAAAGTGTGTTTGCTTCTCTGCGGAACAAGTAGTTGTTGTTGTTCTTTGACACAGTTAAGCAACTTTCACTACTAATTTCTGTTTTCGCATGCAAGTTGATAATTTGCAGTCCAAACAATGCGGCAGAGAGTGCCAAAACATAGATAGTGAGATAGAAAGTTTAAGATTTGTTTTATAGACAGACACAAATACATTTGAGTCAAGTCCTTGAGGCGTTACTTTATTGTTTTTACCAAAATTTATATTCAAATATGTGTTAGATACACAATTAATTTACTCAGCACTATTAATTGGCAGATCAATTTCTTTTGTTTAATTTTATGGTTTCAATGGCTTGCATTCGTGTCGAGCTTGCAATTCAACATTTAAGTTTATATATTTACATTGTACATATGTATTTTATTTATCATTACAATATCCACATATTTTATATCAAATCAAATGAAATTAATGCATTATATTATTTATAAATATCCGATGCTAATTTGTGTGAAAAGTTTATTGTGAAAAGCATTTTGTTTATCTGATGATATCAAGTTAATATTTCGCATTCAACCCAAAATATACATAATTATTTTAATTTATAAATCCTTTTTGTTTTGACTTATGTGAGCAGCAGAAAGTGTGTTCCCAATATTCCTGAAATAAAAATAGTTGAAACGATAGAGCAAGCCAATTGCAACTCTTTAATTATTTAATTAATAATAACAATTGTGACAATTGAATTGTCTTATTATCTGATATAAGCAATTTTATTTGCTATATAGAGCAATATTTTTGTATTATATTAAACTAAGTCAATAAATTTTCATGTTTAAGTCTTTGGTTGTTAATCTCTGTTTCTTCCTTTTGTAAGTGGAACGCATTTTGCAGTAGAGCAAATTGAACTTTAATCATTTCAAGTTATTTATTTTCGTTTTAAACCTTAAAGATTTTTATTTAAAATCCTTAAAAGTAGGCTATGCTAGATGAAATAATTGAAATCTGGGGACTTTTTTGTTGCACTTTGATTAAATCAATACATTATAAATACAGTAGAGCATATAATATTAAGTTGAACCCACTAAATATCTGCACAAAAATTCTATTTACACGTACAACAAAAACACAAAGTTAAAACTTTTTAAATATTACTTTCACGCTGCAAATAAACATGGTTTTTATAGCTAACAAAAGAGTATAAGAACATTGTGAATACCTTAAAATTTAAAATTTAAAAGACATTTTAGTAAACTGTTTAGTTAGGACTCTGACACTAAATCTCTTATATAATAACTTTACTAAGCATGTTTACCTGAACTCTATACGTTTAGGATCAAAAATGTATAAATTCTTATTTACCATAGTTTTAATGCCTTTATTAATACCTTTTTATACATTAAAACATCACTAATTTTCAATAAACGCTTTCAGTAAATTAAAAATTTTGTACTTTTTCTATATTGAGTTTGTTGCTTATTAAATATTTAATACACAGATAGCAATTTCATTGAAATTACTTGAAAAATAATTCTCACAATCTTATATTTGGATTTTCCCCTTGCTGCAATTCATTTTCTATAAATAATACTTTATCTTCAGCTATTTTTAAAGGTGATACGCAGATAATGACAGAAGTACATTTTTCTTTTGTCTCTCGGTTCATTCTTGTTACTTTTTACACCTCCCTTCAAAACAATCAAATATCCGTTACGTGCCCTTTTCTTTTATTACGTGTATCTAAAATTTACAACCAAGTATATATAATATTCAATTACACTATCCCGTTACACTCTCTAGCTCTATGTGTTTCTGCAATTTTTCTGCAAAGCAACTGAAAATTTGTTATACTTGCCAAATTACAAACCATTTGAAGTGCAATAAAAAAGTCAGTAGCTGCAGTAACAGTAGCAACGACAAGGAAGTCAGTATAGTCAGGGTTCCGAATTCATCCATCAGGAGACGGATAATGCAATTGAGCAAGAGCAGCTGTCTGTAGACGGCCACGCCCTAAGCAACGCCCATATGCTTAGTTTTAGCCACTCGAATGCTGAAATGGAGTTAAGCGTTGAGCAAAGTGAAACGAAGTGCAATGTGATGAAAGTGTGACAATGTAAATAGTCGTGCACGCCCGCACACACGCACACACACATACACCTATACACACTCTCATATGTGTGTATGTATGTATATGTGTGCGTTTAGAACATATGGAAGAGCGTGCGTGGCTAAAGCCAACATTTCCGTTTCCGTTTCCAACATTTTTTCCCCCCAAGTTTCTTTAGATCTTACAATTGAAAACGAAGGCAAATGTCTGTATATAGTGTTTGTGTGTGTTGGTGAGTAAGTCTGTTTGTGTGCGAAATTGAAGCATTACATTGTCGAGAGATGTTGGCATGTCCTCCATAGCATGCCCGTCAGCCAAAGCCCATCTATGCCAATACCTTGCACCTTGTACTTTGGAACCTTCCTTCAGGATTCTGGGTCCTGGCCTCATTTGCAGCTTCAGCTGGCTGACTCGTTACACGTTAGCTTGTTGTGCTTTTATTCCGGGAGACCCTTGTACTTTTTCTATTACGTGGAAGAGTGTTTTGCTCCATATGTGTGTGTGAGTGTGTATGAATGTTGATGTTGTTCCTTTACTCCTTTCTTCAGGCTTTTTGAGCCTGGCCTTGTTGTTGTCCTTGCGCTTTTATTGCATGTTTTATGGAAATTTTCAAACATTAGACGCACTCTGCACATCAAACGCATTTAACGCATTTTCAGCAGACTCCCTCTCTCTCTCTCGCTCTCGTTCACTCTGAAACATAGCCAGGCTAATATATGCATGTCCTTCAAATCCAGAGACCCAGCCAAAGGGGTTGAAAATAAGAATAACTTCTTTCATAAATGCGCACAATATGTATACCCCATTTCTGATCACTACGCCATTGCTTCTGGCATTAGCCTAAAAGCCAATTTGGCAGTCGTTCTCTATCAGGTTGACTCCCCTAAAGCGCACCTGAGCTTCACTGTGCGTATAGCATATTTCATGCCTCCACCCACTTTTACCATATCTGCATCTGAATTTTGGCTTTTTGAGCATGGAACACACACACACACACAAACACACAAACTGCTAATTTGGTTTGATGTATTGCTCCAGAGACATCCATCAGCAGTTGAAGCTATGATTCTGTTTGCCTCTGCATCACTTCGAGCTTGAACAATGAACAATGAATGGGCTGAAGCCAACAGGCCTAAAAACCAAAATTGATTATGTGAATTTTCTACGTTTGTATCCTGTTTTTGCTCTATCTGTGATCTGTGAGCCTTGAAGCTGAAACTTTTTTTTTTCGTCTATACTATTGATTGATTTAAACTATGTATAATCACAAAATTTATCAGTATGTGCTTTAGGCTAGTCAATGAAGTCTGAACAATTAATTAGAAAATTATGCACATGAAATTGTTAATATATGCACACAATGTTATCTATATTTAATGAGTGATCTAAACTTAAACAGATATACAGTTTATAATAGAATGAATTCTAATGTTTATTCATTGGAATTTGTGCATACATTTTGGGCTAACTTGATATTAAAATTAATTAATCTGCAACAAAATTCATTTAGAGTCTGTCTTGTTAAGTGAAGTGAGAAATAAATGAACAAAGATATTTTGATTTGGTTATGGGAAATTGAACTCGAATTTCTAAAGTTGTTAAAACAAGAAATATATTATTATGTGAAGAATAAATCTTTACGCTGATTGATTTTGAAAAGCCAAAGCTAAGCTTACATAAACCTTTAATTTCATAGCGAATATCTGTGAACATTCCATTGGTGCTTGGATTTTTGAAATCTTACCATTGTAATTTTAATATTTTTAAATTTTAAAACGGTATAATTTTAAGACCTAAAAAAATGTCTTGAAAACAAGTCAAACAATTTGTTCCTACTAATTCAATCGATCTATTACTAACCTTCTAATATTTTAATTATATTCACAAATTACATCGATTTCCTGCTATAAAATTTTGATTTAAAATTATCTCTATATAATGTAAGTGAAGAGTTATAATCTCTTAATTTAAAGCTTCGATTTGTTTATTATATTGAGATGATGTACTGTAAATCTTATTACCATATCTTTAACCGTTTTCAAAATGTTAAAAATTTCGGTAAAACCTAAACTCTATACCACTAATTTCAAATTTAGAAACAAGGTTTGTGTCAATTGAAATTTTGATTTTTGTATGGTTTTTGTTGGTTTTTTGACTTGGCATTTATTTCAAAAATTATTTTTGAATAAATATTATTTTGTATTAGGAAAGAAAGTGAGTTTAATTCCCCTTCGAATGAAATATTTCTCGTTAAATGAAATATTCCTATTTCCTTCATGTTACAGTTTTTTTTTCGAAAATTTAAAAGATGGAATTTAATTTTTAACAACTTTTTGTTTCCTTAACCAGAAACATTTGGAAAAAAATGAAAAGTAAAGAAGCTCTCCACTGAAACAACCCATATTCGAGTACAGCTGCTCCTAAAATTAAATGAATTGTGTTTAAAAAGATAACTTAGTCTGTGGCAAGTTTGTTTAATAATTGGATAAAATGCTGCATAAATTAGTTTTTTCATAGAAATGCTGATAACTGCAAGGCAACAGAAAATGCGTCATAGATTAAAATTAACCACGACCTCGACTTTTTACACTCTCTCTCTTTCTATTGCAATGTTGACATCATTAATTCAATCAGTTTGAAGTAGCAGTTGTAGTAAAAGTAGGATCAGCAATGGGAACAGCAGCTGGAGCAAATGATGGCAGGACGAGAAGGAACCATCACCATCATGATGGGGCTATGGGGCAATGGCTGTGGCACAAATGCTATTAATTTTGTGCTAACACAAATACAAACACATAGCAAGAGCCATAAATTCATTTATAACTTCTATGCACACACACACACACATATGTATACGCCCACATAACAACAACAAAACACATACCGTATTTGTTGTCCGGTCAAATCCACTTTCACTTGACACATAAATTGAGTTAAAAGAAATGCCAAATTGAATTTTATTATACAACATTTGCGCTCGATTTCACACACAAACGAATGAACAAACCAACGAACGAACGAACGAAAAACATTAACAACAAAAAATGAAAAAGGACCTTAAAAATAAAATTGAGAGTAAAGTGAAACAAATCCCAAATCCCGACACGTGTGCCATGTGATTTGTAGAGTCCTTTGAAGGAGAATCATGCCAGCAAAAAAAAAATTTGCATGACATCTTTTTCTTCGCTCGGCCTAAAGAACCAAAGAGATTTGACAACATCAAATGATGGCCGAAAATAGTTTTCTTTTCTATATGCAAATTATATGTGTTTGCTTTACTTTCCATTTTTTGTCCATTTTTGTTCTTCTCGTCCATCTTTTACTGCCTTTAAGGACTCGTTGCGCATTTAATTGCAACACCAGGCTAAGGGGGGAGGGGCGAGAGAACAAAGCATAAAGCAGAAGAACATTTTATGACTCGACATTACCAAAGTGTTAACGATGAACAATGTACAAGGAACACGCAGATTGTTCGTGTCCTCATCAAGGATTTTTACTTGTACGTGGGTTGCCACATTTCTCCATCCTCCAAACTATGGATCCCTTCCCTTCCCTTCGCCTCCCTTCCATTCCATTGTCTTCTGCTAGTGTCTGCCTGCCTCATTATAATTCGTCTGGTGTTTGCTATTTTTATAGACACTGTTGGAGCCATTGTCAATTGTTTGTGCACTCGAGTCTAAAGACTCAACAGAACTCAAGGCATAAACAATAAATAACATAAAAATAGCAAAAACAAAAACAAAATTCTAGACAAAAACTAAATTAAATGTTTACTGAAGTTAACTTAAATTTTTCACATTTTTGCAAATAGACTTCTTAGAGATCATTTTGCCAAATTTATTTTATTTGAATATACACTTTAATCTTATCATAATAAAGGTTGCCAAGGCAATACATTTTTCGAAAAATATGACTTGGAATACAAAAAAATATGTATGTAGAGGTATGGATTTACTTTGGCTTTGGCCTTGGTTGAGTTTACTTTTAAAGACAAAAACAATAATAATAAAATAGTACGTCGAGTTTCAGGTCGAACGACTTTCAGCTGTTGGCCTTAGCATTTGTTAGTAAATCAAATTTATTGCCTGATAAGAAATATTTTCACTTTTTGAGTTTACCTACTGACCTACTTAATGGAACTTTAATTTTAACTACTATATACTACTATACAACAACTATTATAATTTAGTATCGCATCGGTTGTAATAGTCTAATGTATGTATGTATGCAGACACTTCTTTCTATCTATTTTCCCATTGGTATTTATGTGTTGATTTTCAATTGCCATCGCTATTTTAATTCATCTTCAATTTTATCCTCCCAGCTTGGGTCTATTCAGCACTTGACATTAGGCTGCATTTTTATTTGGCTCACGTTGTTTTGCTTTTGTCTCTTGGTCGTAAATGGAACATGATGTTGACAATATGCATGGCATGGTCTATATGAATATATCTATATGCACTATAATCAATGGTGTTCTCTACTGCGAAATCTCCTAGTTGAAAATATTCAAAGAATGGTAAATGGATGGGATAGGATATTTAAATGTTCAACATTTCTGTACAAGTTTTAAACGAGTAAACTGTTAGAAGTCTAATACTAAATTATGCAACAGGTTGTAGAAATGACAAATGGCTGTGAATTTGACAAAATGACAATAATATGCAACACTTTTTTAAAGTCCGCATAGAAAATTTAGTTTGAAACTGGATTTTGTATATTCTAAACATCAAAATCATAAGATTTTCATCTTGCTTCGTATTAATTAATTGGGATTGGTCAGTTTTATTTCAATTAATTTATCTTCTCAGTGGGCCTTTTAGAAAAAATTTGATCCTAAGGATTATCTCGCGTCGCGTCCTCGATTTCGATCAATATAACATTAAACATGCATTGTGGCTATTATGTATATTATTTAGCTATATTAGAATAATTGTGTAGGTACGTAAAGTATTATTACTATTTAAGTATAGTCGAATTATTATATGCGTCCTACTATACTTTTTATAGATTGTTCTGAAACGCTTGGATTATCAATCCTTCTTAATACGTACTCGATTTCTTTTGTAGCTTTGAATAAATGAGATAAAGGATAATTTTGCACAAAATGTCACATTGTGGAAAATTTTCATCACACATATCTTAAATATTATATATAAAATGTTAAATACATATTTATTTTTAAGATCGCATAAGTTTCATATGTTTGTAAAATAATTTCCATAAAACTGTTAAAGAGAGTTGCAATTGGTAAAATTTTCGCTTTTTGGAATACTCTTTGAAATCTTTATGTTCTCTTTTCCGGCATTTATTTATATATTTCTTTTTTTCGTTTTTCAATATTTTTTGTGTTGGTCCCAAGTTTCTAGCGACGCGTCGAGATGGTTGGCCACCTTGTACACTTGTTCGTTTGTTTGTCTCTTTGTCTATTTTAGTTGTTGTTTTTGTTATTTTTGTCATTTTAAGTGCTTTGCCAAATGCACATGAGCGCTGAAGGCACATCACACACACACACACACACACACATATGGATACACATACAAGCAAATAGCAGGCAGCTGCGAATGTGTCCTGGTCCCATGTCCTAGCACACTGGCTGTCCTGCTTCTCTGTATTTGTGCACTGCCGGAAGCTGTTGAGCGCGTGAAGTGGCGCAGCGAGTTGCTTCCTCTCCATCCATCCTCCCCTTGTGCTTGTCGTTGGGTCCTGGTTTTGATGCTGTTGCCGGTACTCGATCCCGGTTGGGCGACCTACAACCAACATTGGCCAAAAATACAAATGCGAACAAACTTGTCCCGTTGTTGGCTGCAATGCGAAATCAGTTTTTATGCCCATAGACGGCGGCTTAGCGCTAGTCAAAAAAAAAAAAAAAAAGAAAAAAAAAACAGGAAAAAGTTTACAACAAAAATGCTAAAGGAAATGCTAAAAACATTGCGGCTTACGTTGCCGCCATCCGATTCCCCGCTCTGCTCCCCTCAGCATTCTGCAAACACTAGTGTGGATTGCTAACAAAACATTTCTTTTTTCCTCTAAAAAAATGTCTGTTAAATTTGTTTAGCAAGTTTCTCTAGCTGATTTTTTTTTCTCTCTATTTTCCTGGAAATATACCAAATCCATAACGAAATGATAAATAAGAAAACTAAAAACATTAAATTGAAAAGAAAAGTTGTTCAAATGCTTTTTTAAAAGCCATTCGGGGAAATAGCTAAAGGAAAATGTCTCTTCCAAAAGAAAGTCTGGTTGAGAGCAAAGCAAATAAAGACCAAGACGACCAAATTATACACTACTTAGAAAATAATATGAAAAGGGAAAGTATCATTATCAACCTTTCTTATTTTGATCAAATCTTTCAATGATTCATCTTTGTGTCTTATTTTTTTTTACATTTCAATGCTGAATATTCACTTATATTACACTTACGACTTACGAAGGGATAAAGAGCCTCAAATCAACAACATTTTCACAAACTTAATATACTTTAGATTTTTACCATAGGAATAAAGGGTATAAAGCAGCCTTATTCGCAGCATCTAAAATCAACGATTTTTAATATGCTATTTGTTTGGCCCTTTCCCCGTACAATCATCTTCAAGCAATAATGTAAAATAAAAGAAAAAGAAAAGGCAAATACAAATTTTTCACATCATTTTCACACAGCTGAGAAAAAGGAAAACATTTACATGACATCATGTGGCGTAGACTCAGACATTTGGAAGAAAACTTTGCAAAATAGAACAAAGGTTGTTGCAGAAATTTCAAATTGCTCAGAGCAAAAGTTTCATTTGAAAACAAATTGAAATGGAATTTCTGACAGGCTATTGAATTATTCAAATGTCAATAATTTGGATAGAAAACAAAGAACTACTTTTAGAACAATTAATGTTTTCAAGGAATTTAATTTGGCATTTAATTTGACAAATGAAATATCCAATAACAAGTCAATCTGACAATTATAGCGTTTAAAATAATTTAAAAATCATAATATATTTACTTAAATTGACAAATTCGTATTCCTCTTTGGATCGAAAAGATATCAATTACTTCTTAGCTGAGATTAGTTACAAATAATTTTATGTTCTAGCTAAATAAGTAACCAAAAATTGGCATTAAAAAATTACAAGAATCAAAATAATATTCTATGCTAAAATGTTTCCATAGCCTGAACCAAGTAAACTGAAAATCCGAAAAAAATATTTAACTTCGTTAACGACCAATTCTATTTGTTAAACTAAATTTGATAGGATTTATTTGATTAAATGTATTTTACTCATAGTTTTGCCATGTCAGATGCAACATGGCGTATGCTTGATTTTTAAAACAAATATAACTTTCTGCTACATATAGAAATATATACATATATATGTGTGAATGATCGTTTTTGTATAAAACATTTAATAAACGTATTGAATCTGACATTTTTTGTATTTTACATTGGCTGAACTGACAATTGAAACTGCTTTTATATGACCATGCAAAGAGTAAAAATTGTTGTATATAAAAATACAAAATATTTTACAAAAGAATAGTTAAAAAAAAAAAAAATGGAAAAAATTCCATTCACCTTTTTTGGACAGTTTGTGTGTTTGGTTTTTTATTTCTTTTTTTTTTGCGCCCAAAAGTTGACTACATTTTGTGGCCACTAACAAATCAAAAGGGCAAACAAGATAAATGGCTCAAAGAGGGCCAGTTGTAAATTCGTGTTGGATAACAAGAGAAACCGCCAACAGAAGAGGAATGATAAAAGATGAGGTAGAGTCTCATACTAACTTGGGTTTTTTTTTCTTGTTGTCTTTTTGCTTTCCTTACAACTTGGCAGGTCTCTTCACAGCTGTGGCAGCAGCAGCTGCAACAACAACGACAACAAGAATGCCAACAACACTAACAACAACAACAACAACCAGGCAACCGGAAGACTTCAATGCTGGTGCTGATGCCGCTGCTGCTGCTGCTGCTGATGATGAGAAAACACTGGCAACAGCAACAATTTCAACGTCCTTGTCTGCGGTGCAGACGCCACCACAAACGGAAGCGACGAATCACACTTTCAAGAGTTTAGCCTTCCTGGCTGGCTTTCCTGACTCACTCCTCGCCCCATTCGGGGCATTTCCACCCGCCTCCTCTTCATACTCCTCCTCGGCTACATCAGATGGCTTTGCGGTGGCGGAAACAGACCTTGGACAGTCGTTGCCAATTTTTGACTTTGGCATGCCAAGGAATATCACAGGACGAACTGGCCATACGGAGGCAATAATTAAATGCCGTGTCGATAGTCTGCATGATAAATCGGTGAGTGTGAAACTTAATGTATAACAGTTTTAAAATTTCTCTTGCTTAATCAAATTTCCCTTGTCACACACACATACAGGTATCATGGATACGTAAACGTGATCTGCATATCCTGACCGTTGGCACTGCAACTTACACCTCCGACAAACGATTCCAGGTAAATGCATTCAATTAAAATCATTTCCGTCGGTCGCTTCGATTTGTCGTTGTATCATCTAAGACTACAAATACGAAAACTCCACTTGAATAGTTTCATTTTACAGAAGCCCAAAATAATAGCTCCATGTGGAAAGTCTTTTTGATAAAAAATTCATGGAGGTTCTTGAACATATATTTATATATTCTTTTCCCGTGACTTTTCTGTAAATGTAACCCAATCGATGACATTGTTTTGCATATCAATTGATTACATTATTGAGAGATTAATTTTCATAAATTTTTCGACATGGCTCAAGAATATTTTAGCATAATTTATTTTCACGTTGCCAGTACCTGACCATAATAATTTATATTTTATGTAATTGTTTATAACATTTCTGATTAAAATTGCTATTTCTAATTCATAGTTAAACCCTTGTTGCTATGCCAATTTATGGCATATACATTTTTCATCTGGCATAAACATATTTTAATGGATAATTAAAAAAAAAAAAGAGAAAAGACTAACGTAATCATTTCCTGCTGAGCTGCAGCATAAACAAAGCAAATAAACAATCGATTCGCATAATTGTTTAATTTTCATGAATATTTCCCAAAAAGAATAATAACTGCAGCTCATGCAAATTTGTACGCTCAAAAATTCGTAAAAGTTTTTATTTCATTTCTCTCTCTCTCTCGCTCTTTCTGTGTTCTTGCATTTTTGTTTGTTTGTAAGTTGTAAATGGCAACTGACAGCAGAAATGGGAGAAAAATTGAATAATGGTTAAATTGAAAATGAAACTGAAAATGTATTTCTGCATTTCGCGTCTGTCTATCTCTGTCTGTGTCAGGTAACCGAATCGAAGGATTCACGGGAATGGACGTTGCATGTAAAGGCGCCCCAAGCAAGAGATAGCGGCATATACGAGTGTCAAGTGAACACCGAACCGAAAATGTCCATGGCATTTCAATTGAATATCATTGGTAAGTAAATCAGAAAAGCACCAAAGTGATTGAAATTTGGGGAAAATATATGGGAAAACTAGTCATTTTGGCAAAAATTTTTTAATTAATATTGGGATAAATGATTATTCAATGATTTTTTTTTAACATTATTACTTTAACATTTTAAAATTTTATAAAAAATAATAACTTTATCATTAGGATTGTTAATATTAAATTAGTAAAAGTTTATGACTATTGAAATCATAGTTCTGGGATGTTTTCAAGTGTTGGATCATTTTTGAGTGAACATGTGTCTATTCTTGATCAGCAGTTTATCTACTTAGTCGAATTACTAGAACGAACTATTATGCTTTTCAGTTCGAAAACCCAAGCACAGTGTGCTCAATTAAAGCTCAGGGCGTTAGTCAAAAAGCAATTCAACACATAAATAAGTTATCAAATAAATGAATGATCAATTTAGTGAGTGGAAAAGTGTGTGAGTGAATAAGTGAGTAGGTTAACAACTGACTGAGTGAACAAATCACTGAGTAGGCCAAGCGATTGATTGAATAAGAAGTCAAAAAGCAACTAAATAAAGTTATTGAACAAGTGAATAAATGGGTTATAAAGTTATATAACAATAAAAACGTAATTTAGCATAATTGAAAATGGCATTAAATCTTGGAAATGTAACATGAATATTATTGACTGGGTTTTTAAAACAAATTCATAATGGAATGGACCAAAATTCCACCTGCACTAACGTTCATAAGTGACTGAGTGAATAAGCAAGTGAGATAGCAAGTGATTAAGTAATGAAGCGAGTAAATCAAAGGCCAACGAGTTGTCAAAAAGCAGCTAAACAAGTTTGTGAGGTGCTTGGATTGAACGAGTGAACAAGTCTATGAAAGAACAAGTCAATGAGTTTTCAAGTAAGGGATCAAGCAAGGGATAAAGTAAAGGATCAAGCGAGTGAGTGCATAATTAAATGGGTAAATAAGTGAATAGGTCAACAGGTGACTGAGTGAACAAATGAGTGATTCAGCAAGTGATTGAGTAAACAAGCGAGTGAGTCACTAGACTCACCATTCACTAGAATGGTTTTTGCTCACTCATTAAAGAGCGATCCAGCTCTACTAAGGATGATTGTGACGATCTCCTATAAAATGACATAAGTCTACAAGAAAAATGAGCTTTTTAAACCTTTTTTATTATATCCTGCCTAAATGCCTAAATGAGCCTGAATTTTTCAACTTATCCAAAGAGTAATAATATTTCGCTTCTCTTTTTGGCTGATTAGTCCTGTCGTTTTTTAGAACACTAAAAGAGAAATTCGAAGGGGTATTTTTTTTTTATCAAATATTCGACTCTTTGTAATCCGTAAATGTACAAGTTGTTTACCATGATGTCCCATGTAAATGACTATTTTCCACTTAATTTACTTGGTAAATACGCGAAATGTTTTTTGTGCATTCATCAGAAGATGATCCCTTGTATTTGCACACATTTGCCCGGTTCGGTTGGACCGTTTAAATGCTTATTTAAAATGTTAATTCGTTTTGCGCTACGCCAGCAGCTAGCAATTATGATTATTTCATTCGTTTGACTGCCAAAGCCCAAAGGCTGAAGCTTGGGGTTGAGTTTTGGGTGTTTGGGTTTTCGGCGGAGCTTCTCCATCTAAGGTTGAGAGCGGTTCGTGTGCATTTTCCGTTCAAATGTCCGTTGGGCATACATTTTTAATTTCGTATTTTTGCCCATAAATAAATAATAAACAAAAAAATAAAAAAAGCAAACAAACACCAACAAAATAAAAAAAAAACAAGAAAGAAAATTGTTGCTTGCAAGGTCCCAAAGTGCCGACGGGTGACAAAGCAGCAGAGTAAACTGAAAGTTTACGTTTTCATGGCCATCAGAGCAGGTGGAACTCCTGTTGAACCTCACATGAGATGCTTACTAATGTAGGCCATGATGGGATCCAGGGAGAGTTAATTAGCATGTCAAGCCCAACGGGATTCGCACAGTAAGCCAATGTGGCTGCTTCTGCTGCATGATTGGAAATGTATTCAACGTTTTAATGACTCATTAATAATGGGTATGCATATAATTAGCAGACACTGTAGATACCTTGTCACACAACAATACAACCGCAAAATGGGTAAACGATAAAAGATGTCATCAAGTTAATGTTGACCGAATTGATTAATTAATGACATTATAAATGAATGAATGAATAGTTAATACATTTTGAGCCACTGTCTACTTTTCCTCCATCTTAAACAACTTCGCTTTCTTATTTATTTTCTATAAATTTAAGTCCAAGTCAATTTTGCAGTGTTAGTTTGGTAACAAATATTTGTTAATATCATTTAAAAGGTCCATCTCAGTTTTAAAACAAAAATCAAATAAAAAAGTATTTATTAGTTTAAATCTTAAATTA
Source organism: Drosophila willistoni (assembly GCF_018902025.1). Lineage (NCBI taxonomy): Eukaryota > Metazoa > Arthropoda > Insecta > Diptera > Drosophilidae > Drosophila > Drosophila willistoni. The sequence continues at coordinate 11,051,378 of NW_025814050.1, forward strand.
AGTTAACTTTAGGAAAATATATTTGGATTGGACACAAAATATCCCTTTAAAACTCTAGTTTGTATGATAATTACTTTGTCAAAATAAGAAATATATCTACGACTTTTTAATATGATAGAAAAAAGTTCTAAATATCTGACGATGCATTGCATATTTTCCCGAATCAAAAGGGGAAAAATACAACAAATTGTTAAATTTTCTTTTTAATTTATAGAATTAATTTTTATAAAGAAGATGATATGTTTTATTAGTGAAAAGAAAAAACTGAAGTTTCTTTTAAATTTTTTCATCAAAAGTGTCTGAGGATTTGTAGGATATGGATGAGTAACTGAATAAACAGAATGGGTGAATGATAAATTTATTCAGTATTCACTTAAATTTTTTAATGAGATTTTGTCGACTTCTTGAGTACTTCTCGAAAGCTTTCATGTAGGAAAAGCTGGTGGCTATTTCGATTGCGATAAGAAACCAAGCCAAGTGACTATTGAGAACTTATTTACCGGCAACAGAATACTGACATTGCCTGTCGGCATCTGTTGTCAGCCACTTATGCAAATCAGTTTGCAATCCTTTTTTAAGTTTTCGATTATGCAGTTCTGAGCCCCCCTCTCTCGCCCTGGCCTGTGGCCATTATTCTGTCCTTGTTGTTGTTGGCGCTGTAACAAACGCATTTCCGATTACATTTTCCTTACGGCCGTATGCATTTTAATTTACGTTAATGAAACAATTTCAAAAGCGTTCGCTGGGCTACTGGCGACTGGTCAGTGGCAAACTGGCGACGTCCTTTAATAACATTATCGGCATACGTGTCGTATGAGTGACTTTCGCAAGGACCTTAACTCTTCTTTGGCGTTCTTTACTTTTTCCGCTTCTGTTCTGGATTTTTTTTTTGTCGTTTGTTTTCTGTTGTTTTTTTTTTTTTTTGTTTTTGCCCTTCCGCTGCGTTGTATTGCATTTAATTAATGTCATTATGTAAATTTATGTGCCCAACTGGCCGATTTTTATTTCTCATTTTTGTTGTCAACTTTGCCTTTTTCCACTGTTTTTGCCGTAAGATTTATGTGTCTCATATAAATTCAGCTTGGCCACCAAACATATATGCCATTTCGAGTATGTGGTGTGGATGAGCTAAGAAGATAATTTATAAGATCTCATACCCGTTGGTTTATATGCGTATTAATTTTTTTTCTCAATATTTAATTGTAATTAACAACATGATTGATTAATAATTGAGGCTCTTACGCAATTAATATAAAGATAAACAAAAAATACAGCAGACAAATATGACTGTAAAGTTTTGTAATCAAAATGAGTGTGTTTTAGTTTTAAATTTATTTGAACTCTCAAAATATATTTATAAAATTGTATCACTTTAAAAGTATTGAAAGGGAATCATCAGAGAGCCATGGTTATCGACAGTTTTACCCCAAATTTATCATTCAATGAAATATTGAATCATTTTAATTAAGTTCAAATTGTGTTACATTTTATTAATAAAGTTTCCCAAAAATGTAGTGCAAAGTTCATTTACATTTTAATGAGCAAGAGACCAACTTATTTGCAGCAGAGCATGCCCTTCTAATTTTATTAAAAAAAAACTTTTATATTTGCTCTAACATTTTCCCTTAATTTTCACAAAAATTTTATCCACATCTAATTAGACTGCTTGCAATTTTTAGTTTAAACAAAACTATGCAGGTTTTGTGTATAAATTTTTTGATGCTTATTAAAGGTTGTGGGCGACTATTATGACTAATAAATTTATCATATTTCTAAGTAGAAAATATCTACGAGAACTGTAAAAAATCGCCGAAATGCAAAGGGTTATGTTTAATTTTTAAGCCAAAAACTCTGGGTAATAAATTTTCTAAAATAATTATTGTAATTTTAAGTTCCTTTAGATTATCAAGTTCACTATTTTACAAAAATTTCATCTTTTACCTAAGGTTGCAATCTTTCGTACCGAGTTTTTAATGTCACGTTTTATTTTATTTTCATAAAATATTTAAATTAAAAAACTTCATGCACGGCCACACAAAATGCATGGAAAACTTTACCGACAGCTGTCCCAGTAAAAAAAAAGGAAACAATACGAAGGAAATTCTACCAACAAAAGTTGGTAGAGTGAGTAAAAAAAAAAATCACCGAAATGAAATGAAAAATAGTGAGAAGGAAAATTGTTGCTGGTGCATTTCTGTTGAGTCGAGGCAGAGCGACCGCCTCTTTGGCTGGGTGTTAATTGCCTTTAACGCAGTGACACTGCACAAACACCAGCGCACACACACACACACACTTACCGAATATACAAATACATACGTATTTAATGGTGCAGTGGGATTTTTCTCACGCACACACACACACACACACAGACTCGGAAAGAAACACACACGTACAAACTAGCATATATGCAACATATGCCACAGACCCCAACAAACAGACACACACACAGACAGACAGTTGTAAGAGAGGAAATGAAGGCCATTGGGAAAGGGGTATAAATGAACTGGGAGTCAGTAGAAGGAACCACTAGACAGAATGTCGCCACGATCCTTTGCAGACACTGCATATTCCCCATCCCGCCAAACCCATGTAATCGTCATGATATGCACTTTAATGGGCACGACCAATGCACCAAGGCATGCCATGCACAGTGGTTCTAGTCTATGCAAATAAAGAGTTTTTAAGGAAAGTTTTAGGTTTAAAATCTGAATATGAATTCATGCTTGTTTAATTGTCATTTTCATTAATTTTTTACTACTTGGATATAGCAACAACTTCCGATATCCTTTCGAATAACAAATTCGCACATCGTGCTTATACGTAATTGTAGACTAAGGCGACAAAGTCTGTAAGTCTTGAACTATGTCATAATGATACTTGTCTTGACTTGAAGGTTGAATTGTTGGCTCTGACTCCGTAATGTTCCCTTAAAGTATGCAATAACGTTTCCTCCTGAATCTTGTAATTGCATATTGACGAGTTTTTTTAATAATTCTTTATCCCATTAGAAGATCTACATTCTATTATTGGATTTAATTCGGTAACCGATGAAATTCTTTAAAAATCTAGTTTTGATTTTTAAATTTTAAATCTATTAAATATAATAGAAATATCTGATACCTCGGTCTGATTTATATATATGTAGGAATTTGTCCTATTTAATATATTTATTTGTAGTATTTTCGTATAAAACACAGGGTAGTTCAGATATCCAGCACAGTTAGTCAGTTTTATATATATGTAGGAATTTGTCCTATTTAATATATTTATTTATAGTATTTTCGTATAAAACACAGGGTAGTTCAGATATCCAGCACAGTTAGTCAGTTTTAATCGTGAGCTCGTTATTATTTGGGTATAAAAAATAGATGTTGGCCTATTCTCAGTCCTACACGATCTGCATAAAAAATTTCGTGAGAATCGGTCGAGCCGTTTCGGAGTAGTTTTGTAGCAAACACTACACACTCGAGAATTTTATATATATAGGTAATAGAAATATCTGATACCTCGGTCTGATTTATATATATGTGCATAGTTAGTTTGATTATTATTTTTGAAATTCTTTTGTTTACAAAATCGTAAATTATAAACTCTTAAAATTTTAAACCACTGTGAAAAACTTTCTGTTATTGTTGTTGTATATATTTTTACTTGCCTTCTGTGTTTTTTTTTTATTCATTTGTTGTTTTTGGTTGGGATATACTTTTTAATTATTATTATTTGTACAGTCCAATGCATAATAAATATGATTATTAACCCAATTTTTGGGCCAGAAGAGAGCGGAAAATGTGGCAATGCCCATATGTAGGTAGGGCCCCATTTGTGTGTGTGTGTGTGTGCGTGTGTGGATATGAACAAGTGTGCGAAACGCAAAAATCTGGCACCCACTTCAATTTTAGTGCAATTTAAAACTTACGTATGCCCATGAAGTTTTATGATTAAAAGTTTCATGGGGGAGCCAATCGATTGCTGAAAATGATTTTACAACCGAATGAGTGCAAATTGAAAAGTTTAAATGGGAAAATATTTAAGGATTTATTTTTCATAATGATTGATGGAATTATTTCCTTCCCTCTGTTTAATAGAAATCTCACCCGATGCCAAGGCAATCATTAGTGGACCACATGATTTGCATTTTAAAGCTGGCAGTGCAATCATACTGAACTGTGTGGTTCAACAGCCTTCGGTTAAGGATATAGGACCCATCTATTGGTATCGAGGTGAGCATATGATCACACCCTTCGATGCCGACGATGACAGCGTACCGCAGCAGCAGCAGGAGCAGCAGCCCAGCAAACCACAGTCAAAACAAACGGAACAGAGTTCGATTTCATTGGAGGACTCTAGGAAATTGGAAACCTCACTCAATGAGGTTCTCAGTGTGGATCTGCAAAAGGATTTTGCCACACGCATCGCCATGGAATCGCAGCTGGGTGATACCCTGAAGTCAAGGTGGGTATCCGATTATTAATTAGGTTCTTTCTGATGCCACTAACTAACTTGCCGCTTGCCACTAATCCCTTCCTTGCTTCAGGCTACGCATCTCGAATGCCCAGACAACCGATACTGGCAACTACACATGTCAGCCCACAACGGCGAGCAGTGCCAGTGTACTGGTCCATGTGATTAATGGTGAGTTGTGAATGGAGTAGATAGTGGGCTCAGGTGCTTTTAACTGTTCCTCCTAATTACATACCCGACTTGCCGCTTTGTCACAACCAACAATAGTTAGACCTTACAGTGAGCAAGAAATATATGTGTATATGCTGTTTGTAAACAAATTGAATTTACAATTGGTTACATTAATATCTTTTAGATTGAACTTAAGCTTTTTTGATTACAAATATCGTAATTTGAAAATTTTATAAGCTTGGAGTTTGGGAGTTTATTTTAGGACTTTAGCCGTTATTTAAAAACTGAAACAAACTTTAATATCCAAAATTCATTACTCAGATTCATTGCTTAAAACATTTTAAATGAATTTATGAATTTTTACGTATTTTTCTGACCAATTTAAGAAGTTTAGTATATAAATCGCATATAAGTATGTACCTTTCTGTAATGTTTCCTTTTGTTGAGAAGTAAATGCAATTTCGAAATTTATGTGCCCATAAACTGAGACAATTTTAAAGGAAATGCAAATAATTCAAAACCTTAATACATGGGGTTAGAAAATTACAAATTTTTGTTTTGAATTGTCTAACATCTAAACTGAACATAAATTACACAAATTTCGAACCTTTTTTTACAAAAGCTGAAAATAACTAAAAAGCATGAATATAGAAACATGGGAATAAAATATTTTATACATAGTTTTATTTGCGGCCATATCAAAGGGAGCAAATTGTGTAAGTTATAGCCTCAGTTTAGGATATTTTTATTTCATGTAGTTGGGTCAATGACTTACCCTAACTTTAACTCGTTCATTAAATTTGTTATTACTTTGGCCCTATTTACTTGCCCGCGGCTTAATACCAACTTAGTTGTAGTCATTTTTCTTTAACTCACTGTGTGCTAGTGAAATTCATCCTTCATGTGGAATAGGCAACAAAAAACTAAAAGAGAGATGAAGAAAAAAAACACTATTTTACTCGCTATCCTAGCAGGTTTTTGTCTACTTATCTTTTGTTTGGTTTGTTTTGTTTGTTTGTTTGTTTACCCACGGAGATGGGCAAGCCCACTCGGCGTATGAGTAATGGTCTTCAGCTTGCCTACAAGAAGATGTCATTTGAACTTTGCATATTTTATACATAAATTAGACAACAAATTAAGACATTTTAAGCTTAAAATGAGTCAGAGCCTCTATTAAAAAAGGGCATTTGGACATCGTAAACTTTTGACGCGCTTTTCCACATCTTCAACCTATTCGCATTTGTTGTTGTTGTTTTTGTCGGTGTTATCGTTGAATTTTTATGGGCTAGAACAACAAATTGAAGTGCATTTTGATGTCCAAATGTTAAACGAAATGTTTGGCACTTAGTTGAAATAAAAAGAATTTACATATTAAAGACTTCTCTGATACCAAAAAATGTCGACAATTTAAAGCTATCATAAATATGATTAAATGTCTGAGACAAGTTAGAAAAGGCAGTTAATCATATGCCACATGTGGCACAAACGCGCACAAATGTTAGATGAAAGGCAACCACCCGATGAATAAACATAGAAATGGTAACCAGTGACTTGGGCATAAATACTAGATAATAAATCAAAAGAATTACAAAAATTTCACAAGATGTAGACTTCATTCTATATAAGAATATTGATCGTATTAGTTTTTGAATAAATCTAAAATAAAGGTAAAACTTAGATCAAACCAAATAAATTTTATTTGGAACTAAAAATGTTTTAAATTTTATAATTTTTGTCTAAGAAGATTCTTAGGATCGATTCGAAGCCTCCACGCTGATTCGACTGTTCCATTAACTTGACTATAGCTATTAAACTTGATCTTAAAAAAAAAAAACGAATATTTTATTCAAATAAAAGATCTGATATATGATTCGTTTTTGAGATATGAGATTTGACATAATATTTTTAGCAAATGGATTTATAACAAAAAACCATAAAATAGTTTCTTAACCAAAGTTTTTTGTGATTTTCAAAGATTAATAAACTTATAAAATAAACGTATTAAAATTCTTAAATTAAATTAATTTATAAATTATATGAAAAAGTGAATTTTTAGTTTTATTTTGTTTGGGGTTCTTTAAAGTAGACGATAATCTTGGTCTTCAATGAACTCAATGTAGATTTTTGCTACATTTATAAATTTTGACATATTTTTCGTTATCTATATTGCAAGTTAAGAACCTAAATTTGTTATAGCTGATAGGTGTCTAAAATTTCCAGAGCCTAAAAAAACAATGGGTAAGATATACTCCATGGGCTTTAAGTTCTTCCAATACTAAATTCATAAGATGTACGGGGTTGTTGCTTTAACTCTTTTAATTTAATTCTTTAACTACTTATCAAAGATTTTATATTTAAACTTTTCAAGCAAAAATATAAATTCAAAAATAACTGGAAATTGATGTGCTTTAAAAAATACATTCAAGCAAGTTAAAATTTGAACAAATAAATGCTGAATTCTGATTACTTGATATTTTAAAGTTTTTTATACGATACTCTATTCCATTTGTTTAGCTATAATGCTAGAAATTCTAAATTTCTGAATAATTGGTTTGGCATTTTCAATGTATTCCTGCCTACGTTTTTATCAGTCAAATTTCTGCGACTTTTCCAATAGAGAATGTCTAATGCAATTTTCGTTTGAATCACCAAGAGACTTGAGAAAAATCTGTGACTGTATTTTCTTTTTATTTTTTATTTTTTTTTTTTAAGAATAAGCAATGGGAATAAAGCATTGACAAATGATGCTCTATGAAGAATATTTTAGAAAACCTCACACAATGACGGCACGAACACACACAACCATAAGGAGATGTCATTAATCTAAGCGAGACTTTGTTTTTGTCCTTATGTATGTAGAGAGAGAAAGATCCGAGTTTCACAATTAAATTAAGTTGTTTATTCTGGGTGCAAAATTTTAAATATTCACATGTCATACCGTTTGCCATTCTATGTGCTCTTTACAGATGAGAATCCCGCAGCGATGCAGAAAAGTGCTGGATTTGCTTTGTGTGGCCTCGACTTGAAGCTGCGATTCAGTCTCTGTCTGTTGTTGGTCCTCCAATGGACAAAGTAGTATACATATATATATATATATAGTTGCTTGGGTACGTGTTTGGTTCTGTTGGTGAAAGTTGCCTAGTCCCTGTCATTCTCAGCAGTGGTTGCTCTCCTCCCAATGCTTAACAACGTTATTGCAGCTAGGAAATTATATGGCATTTTGAGTTCGTTTTCTATATATAAACATATATTTTTTTCCGTTTTTTGTGGATTGCCAAAGGGAAAGGCAAACAAGGCAGACATTTCTTTCTTTATTTTTTATTTTCCTTTGGTCTCTCTCTTTCTCTTTCTCCCTATCTCTCTCATTCTTTTCTATATTCCCTTTTTTCATTTCTCATCTTTTTGCCTTTCAAGCATAATGTGTTTCTTTTTGTAATATTTACGTTTCATTGTGAGAAAGTGAAAGTGAAAAGGCATGAAAAATGCACAACAGAAGAACCAGTAAAATGGAGGTGGCGGCGGTGGTGTAGAATGATGTAGGAGAAGAAGGAGAAGCAGGAGGAGAAGCAGAAGCAAGAGCCATGCAAAGGACAGGAGACAACTCTGTGTAAATACCACAAGGATGCGGCTGTTTTTCATACATTTGTATCTGTATGTGTGTTACTGTTTTATTTCATTATTGTTTTCACTTTTTCCTGCAGCAAAAAGCTCAAACAGACAGTCTCTCACAAAAATCCACAGACACTCACAAAATTGTAATATATAAATAGAACAAAGAAAATAAAAAAAAAAAAAAAATTGTGGACACAACCCCTAAAAGTAAAAGAAACTAACACATATATCTACTATTAACTTAATACGAGTATATACATACTTATATAATAAATTAATATCAAAAACTATACACAAACTCTTCAGTTGGTGTATTCAAATGAAATTGCGTAAAAACTTATGCATCAACTTTTTACCCAATTTCATTTGTCATAAATTGTAATAAAAAATAATACAAAACTTAGTAATTGTAGGCATGAATTTACTAAACCTAAGCAACAACTAAACAAACAAACCAAAAACGAAAAAAAATGCAGATTTTAGATAATTTATGTGATGAGAAACCTAAAAATAAATAAATCAATGGAATGAATTCTTTCAATAAATAACAAAATGACAAAAAAAAAACCAAAAACTTCATATTTACCTTCTAAAAAATGTATTTTTCATATTTATCTATCGATTTGGCTTATACATTTAAATATTTTCAAAGCTTTTCAGAACAAATAAATTTTGGCCTATGGTAAGAGTTTTTAATGAATTAATTTATGCTGTTTTAATTAAGATCCTCTTAAGAAACTTATGGCCCAACTAACCAAAAGCTCAACACACAGTTTGCATTAAAATTTATTTTCATTGTTTATATGGAATATAAGCGATTCTTTTCTTACCTAAAGAGTTCATTTTATAGTTTAAGATATTATTATTTTATAAAAAACAGTGCAAACCGAATTAATAATGATAGAGAATTTTTCTACTTCTTGCAATCTATCCTAAATTAATCATAAGTAAATTTTAACAAAGATAAACATGAATAGAGATCAACAAAGGTGATTTTTTTTGCTAGATGCACTTCTTTTGTAATATTTATTTCTCTTCCAAAAGTAAATTTATTATTTGAACTTAAAACTTTTGTAATCAAAGCACTTGGTGTACTGGCAAATCTTTAAATAAAAATAATCAGACTGATTTATCGATTATGTATGTATTCGATTGTTTATTCTTAATAGTAAATGTCGTTTTATGGAAAGTCTAAGAAGAAAGGTTGAAGTAAGCAATCTCAACGCATTTTCAGGCAAAACTTAAACATGTGTTAAATATTTACTAAAACTTTCTAACCAAAATGGGTATATCTATAATGGGAATATATATAAATGGGTATATTTATCCCCATAATAATTGCCAAATGGCGGTTGTTATAAAGGTAGCTAATTTCTGTCCAAGCTTAGTTTAGTTAATTAACCTAATTGATGTTTAATATCGAGCATTAAATAGATGTTTTTAATACTTGCATAATTTTGTTAGAAACATATTTTGCATACATAAATAAAAACACGAGGAAAGGCAGAAAAGTAAACGAATTCTTTATTTGTTAAACTTACATATCGCCATATTACAACTGATACTTAACAATTAAATTTAATGTCATAACTCACTTAATTTTGTGTTAAATTACATTCAGTAGACACAAAGGAACAGGTAACCCCAGTCAAGAGCTTTTAAATACATTTTTAAAATACTAATAACTTTTCAGCCCGCCCTCGCTAGAAGTTGTATGAATTCATTTTCTTCTACAAGTAGAAGAAGCAGCCTTCAAGCAGATGAGACAAGAAAAACTTTCACTAATTTTAATAAACGTCTCAAGCAGGCGTCCCTTCTGTTGCAGTTGATGCTTGAAATTCAACACAAATTTTAATTGATATTCGTTGGGGAAAAAATCATAATAATAATAATAATAACAACAGCAACGAATGCTGCTAACATTCCCTGCAGGCCCAACAGGATAAAATGATTATAAGTTGAGCTCGGTAAGGCCATAAAAACGCGAAATGTTGACCCAATTAAAGCATCCATAGCCGCAAGTGTTTTTCATTAGTTTTGATTCGTAATGTTTTTAAATAAAAATAATTACCATAACACCCAAAAAATGACAACTTGTTGCGCTAAAGGCCAGACTGGGGCAGTATGAGAAATTTCTCTGTTTAATTTGTATAAATAATGAAAACGTACTAGAAGAAGAAGGGAGATGAACGGTAAGAGAATGTAACATATAAGCTCGTATCGCTTTGTCTCAATTTGAATTTGAATTGGAATTGCAATGCCAAATCTGCAATCCCAGGATATCAATCATACGCCACGTAGGCTTATAGAAATGTCTTCAGCAGTGTGATATATGAGCCAGTTGTGCTGAGTATCTGAGTGAAGGCAAAAAAGAAAAAACAAACAAACAGAAAAAAAGAGAATACAAATAAATTTATATGGATGCCATTGGAATAGAAATGTGAGTACACTGAGCAAATTAGTTGTAAGAGTATCAATATTGACTTTCTTAACTATTTGCTATTAGGTAATTAGGAAAGAAAAGTACTTTCACTTGGGTTAATGAAAGTAAAATAAACTAGTAAATCAATCAATTTCACTTTAAAATTTAAGCGAAACAAGCCAAATTTTCAAAAATATAAGTGTAGACACTTGAAAAAAAACTCAAAAGGACTCTAGTTCAGAGGCCAAATAATTCATCAAGCTTTGCTCAGTGCACAATATTTTTGTGTTGTTATAATTTTCAAAATCAAAAATTATGAGTGCCATTCTAATCACTTGTCTCGTTTCTTCTTACCGAACTGAAGGCTGGCAAAGAGGGCGTAAAAAATGGTACCGCAATTCTTTTAGCCCTCTGCGAACGTCGCAATATCATTAAAATCATTTTTCTAGTCCTGGCATCGCATTTGTACCACTCAATTTCGTATAGCACGTCCGCTACGGCAAGGCTCTGGCAAACATGACAGAGAGAAAAATAGATATCAAAAGGAAACTGGTTGGTTGCCATGCGGGGGGTGTGGCAGAGTGTAGCAAGTGGAGAAGCAATTGCTATAACAATTTGTTGTGTAATTAAAATTTTATCACAAGTACGCCATCATTTTTTATGCTTATGCCAAATTGAAATTACAGAAAAAACCCAAAAGTGAACCGCACAAAAAGTAATACTTACACTTTCGTTGACATGATTCCCGCCATAGCAATATAGAAACAGTTGGGTTAATGCCGCAATGCTATAGCAGATGTAGGTTAAGCCGCTCAATGATGATGTGTTCTGCGAATGGGAACCACAAAAAAAAACACATGAGAATAAATGAAAAGAAAATTTCTTGGTTAAAGGGTCCACTTGTAGTAATGGCATAAAGAATTCCAGCTAAATTATTTACTTTTGTACTTGAAACCGATTAAACTATAGGACTCAAAATCATGAATTTTCAATGCTAAGGTAAAGTGGTATAAGTATAGATAATGGACAGACAATTACTTTTAGTTTGCAAATGAGTGAACAACTTAATCATTTTTGTTTTTCCAATCGCAAGAAAGCAAAAAAATAATTCTTCAAATAGAATAAGAAACCTTCATCGTAAACCTTTTTTCTTATTTTGCCAATAAAACTACCTTATTGCAACTTGAAGCCTTTAAAAGTGAAACAAACTCTACTTGTTTCATTAGATGATATAAAGGTTAAAGAAGTTACAGTTACATTGCTGACTACTTACAGATAAATAGATTCATTGTTTCATTAGATAGTTTATATACTATTATAGTTTTAAATACTTCTTTAACAGGGAGTTTAAGTAATTAATCATCTATTAATAGGGACGTGGGCAGGACCTAGTCTAGGGGCAATTTTAAACTAAAAACGACTCTACTTAAAGTGTCTTACAGTTGATTTGAAATAAGGTATATACAAGCTGCTTAAAAAGTAAATTTCTTTTTCCTATAAGTAATTTTTGATATTGGTAGGAACATCTATTTCAATTTATACAATGTAAAACTCTGCCTCAAACGAGATAGTCGGTCTCCGAAGTTGATCGAAATATGTATACAGAATTTGTATTGTATTAAATTTGAAAACTCATTTTCAAAAATTACACTTTAAATGATATTAGCTTACCCTACAGAAATTGTCGTGGCAGTGGAGGACGTTTTTGGGATCTCTAAAGGCAGACCTTTTTTTTTAAAAAGTTTTCATAATTCACTCAAATTTCAAGAGTTTAAATATAATATATAATAAAAATGCTTCACCTAAGACGAGTTGTAAACTCAAAAACAGTCTCTCATGGGAATGCCTCTCAAACATACCTGATAAATAAATTTTTGTTTTTTAGTCTCCTTAAAAAGTATTTACTTAAAATATAGAAGTTAAAGAAGTTACATTGCTGACTATTTACAGATAACTATATTTAAAAAATTTAGAAGTTGGGTTAAAGGAACTTGAAACTCGTTAATAAAATAATAGATTTAATTTTTTCTAAGGAATTAAAGCGCTCATCATTTAGTTAAATATAACTCAAGATAAACAAGTAACTGAAAAACCACTTTAGAAACACCGAAACAGCAAAAGAGTCATGCATCCAGATATTTATCCGGTTTCCAGGAATTCCCTTTCGGCGACCGCGACACATCACCCCATCTCACCGCCCATACACACTACCGCACACCCCTCGCACTTTTTAAAACCAGTGAGTTTGTGCCCAGTGCCGCCGGAAAACGTGTGAAAGGCGCATTAAAAAGTTTTTGGCACAGTAACAGTAGCAATTCAGGCGCTTATAAATTTTCCGTCGAAGGCAAAGGCCAAAACCAGAAACCGAAATACATGACAAACAGGGAAAAACTTTTAAACGGCCGCCATTGCGACGACGATGGCGACGACCAGGTCCGAGAGACCCAAAAAGGGCTTACTTACCAACATGATGTCCAAAATGGTCGAGCACAGGACAAAAGCTGCGGACAGGAAATGCATTAAAACGATAACGGTGAACTGGCTCGTTAGGTCCGTGCACAAATCGATAATAGCATTATGTCTTTCGATGATAATTTGTAGCTTTTGCCGTATGCCATTGTTGATGGAAGTTGTGAATACATTCACTGCATGGGAAAAAACCATGAAAAACCATTGAAAACCATTATTCCACAATTTCAATTTATAGTTGGACCTTTCATTCACCTTCCTTAAAATCATCAAATGTTCTGCGAATATCCTGTTGCACGAGCCGAAAGACTCCGCAAATGTACATGCAACTGCAGAGAAAGTAACCATCGACAAAACTGAATGTGAATACAGTACAGAAACCGGATGCAGTCAACAGAAGATAGGTGAACGGAAACATGGGCTGCTGGATAGCAAAGGCGGGCAAACTAGACATCGAAGAAATAGAGACAGAGAAAGGCAAAGAAATGAAGGAATTAGAGCAAAGTGTTAGATTTGATTGAAACAGCTTGTGGATAAGGTACAGGAATTGCATCAAATGTAACTGCAATTGCAGAAGGTAAACAAACAAAAAACACATTTCAGTTGGAATACACTGCAAGGTATTCGTATACTCCTTTAAATTCCCAGTTCTTTGTACACATTGACCACTAACCTGATATTAAATGGCAACTCCACTTGTCCTGGCAACTCTTGCCACCAACGATACAGGGCCATTATCAAAGGCTGAACATTGAATGCTGTATTGGTCATACTGCCAGATGCAAGGAGCAGCAAACTAAGGCGATTCGCTGTCGTCGAGAGACCAACTAACATACGTTGGCTAACCTCATCTTGATTCTCATAAAGCATATGGCGTAGACGTTCACTCAGGCTATGCCATTGCGGCAAATGCATAAAAAATATGGTCATTTTCAATACACAAACGGCCTTGGTGCTGCCGGGACAGAAGGCCTCCAGGGCAATTACCAAATTGTCCAGGTGTAAACATCCATAGAGATTCTCCCCCACAGCACCAACTAAAACCACAAAGAAACTGAAGAAAAATACCAAACAGATATACCAAGGACGACTCCATCGGGGCCAAATGCCCACAATTAAGCCCGAGATGCGTGGTATGCGATAGAAACTATGGGCTATCAATGGTTCTGGCGTTAGTTTCAATGAACTGTCAATCATTGTTTTGTTTGGTATCCGTATCGTTGGCCAAACAACTACTACGGGGCAAAGTGTCGAAAGCACAAGACAGACAGGACTTGGTTTTTCCTTTTAGCCTGCTTTTTATATGCCCCCAAGCTAATTGCCTGGACTTGGCCATTGGCCATTGGCCGCCTTGCCTTTGACTTTAGTCAAAGTTTTAATTGTTTTTATGCTTACGTCTGCTTTTGCACTTGTCAGGCGAACCAGGACCTCATTCCATTGACCTGTTCCTGGTCTGACTGGTCTGACATTCCTTGGCCACTTCACCTTCTTTCGCTTTGCGTGTCACCTTCTTTGTCTTTGATTATGGTTACCATTTCTCGTTTCTTTATTTTCTTCTAGATTGGTTTTATTTTTCTATTTGTTTACTTTAACTTTGTAGCTTCTGGTACAACTTTTTTATTCCCCACTTTACCATCTTCTGTAAAAGGTATTTTTCTCTTGTCTTTTCTTTGTGTCTATTGCACAACAATTAAATAGAAGAACAAAAAAAGTTGTAAGAAACAAAAACGAATACTAATTTAATTAATTGTTAGGTGGTAAAAAGTTGAGATTTTTGTTTACTTCTGTTTGCTTAAATTTTGTTCTTTTTATTTTTAATTGCTGTCACGCCCTAATTAATGGGTTCTACGAAGTCACTTATTTATTTCAAGAGTTTCATTTATATAAATATTTACTAGGTTGCAGGACAACAACTTGGGAATTTATAATGATTTTTGAATATTAAACAGCTGAAAAAAGTCAGAAGTAAGTACATTTAATTCTAAGTTAACAAAATTTAATTGATTTCTTTTAATTTATTTCAAAATGTGATTGTATTTAAGACTTTGTGCTTCTGTTTGAAAAAAACATTAATTATAATTAAAGGATAACTTAAGACTTTATCATCTCCCTATCATTAAAATTAATGTTAATATGACAGCAAGAGAGATTCTTAAATTATGATTTCTTTAAAAGTCCAAGGGTTATGTAAAAAACTTTGAATTTTAGTTTTGGTTCAATTAAACACTTTTGGAATACAGGTATTCTTCCTTTTTTTAGACAACTCATGTCTCAAAATAGTATTTTTCGATTTTGTATAATGTATTTTTTTCCTTTCTCGATTTCATATTGGGCTCTTTGCAACAAAACTGAAGAAATTTCTGATACATCATCTTAATGCCATTACAAATTATAGAAATAAATTAAAACATTAAAACTGTTCACAAAATAATTATAATGTATTATAGAAGCTTTTTATACCCTTGCAAAAAGGGTATATTAATTTTGGTCAGAAGTGTGCAACGCATAGAAGGAAGCATTTCCGACCATATAAAGTATATATATTCTTGATCGACACGACGAGACGAGTTCAAATAGCCATGTCCGTCCGTCCGTCCGTCCGTCCGTCCGTCCGTCCGTCCGTCCGTCCGTCCGTCCGTCCGTCTGGATCAACGCAAACTCCTCCTAGACCGTAAGAGCTACAGAGCTGAAATTTTGCATGTAGGCTTGTATATACTGCAGGCGTTGTATATCTCGGATTCAGCCGGATCGGATCACTATATCATATAGCTCCCATACAAAAGGCAAAGTCACGAACAGTGACTTTTCTTAATAACTTCGTTATTTCCTGAGCGATTGTCGTGAATTTTAATATTGGTGAGTTAATTACACATATAAACGACTATGCCAAATTTGATCAAGATCGGGTGACTATATCATATAGCTCCCATAGGAACGATCTTTCGAAAACAGTGACTTTGGTGAATAACTTCGTTACTTTTGACGCGATTGCTTTCAAATTAAACATTTATTAGTTTAATATATCTGTTAATGATTGTGCCAAATTTGATAAGGATCGGGTAACTATATCATATAGCTCCCATAGGAACGATCGGTGGAAAACAGTGACTTTCATCAATAACTCCGTTATTTCCTATGTAGGCCGTTCTTTCGCAAACATTAGCCTTTTTAGCTTAAACGTTTTTCCACTTTTGATGGCTATAGGTAAGGAAAGAGTTACCAAAAATGTTGCAAGGGTATACAAACTTTGACGCGGTCGAAGTTAGCCCCGGCCCTCTGGTTATATATAAAACCGTTTTACATACTAAATTCAATTACATATATTCTGCATCAAAACTCTGTCCTTATAGTATATTCTTCAATTAAAACGAAAATCGAGATCCAATAAGTCCTTGTAAGACAATATTCCCATTTTTGAAAGAAGAATAATATGTAAATATGTATATGAAAAATAATAAAATTGCATTAATTATAAAACCATAAATTTTTAACACTTTTCAAAATCGCTTACACACATTAAAGTACTTTAAAAGAATTTTTAAAACAAATGATAGCTATTTCACTAATGAGTAAACTTTAAACAGGACTAAAATAAATTGGATTGCTAACAAAATAATTCTCAAATTGACTTTGTCCAATGAAATGTGAAATTTAACTAGACAGTTTTGTGGGCAAAAGATGAATGAACAAAAGCAAATAATGTTCCAGAACGACGTTTGACAAATCATGAAAGAATTTCAATTTGCATAACGAAGCATTGCATCTGTTTTTATGGTATTAGTTGGCAATTGTTGTTAAGGGTAAAATCAATTATAGGATTTAGACCAATAGTCAACCATGTCAGAGATTTTGTTTGTAGTGCAGTTGGCAGATTTCTATATAAGTACTTTCCATCCATTAATTTCCTTTTCATTGCAAAAGCTCAAAAACAATCTAAAATACAATCTTATTATATAAGTATATACAAAGGTAAAGGCATATTTGTAGGTTGCAGAGTAAATAGGCTCTGTGGCCAATCAATCTATCAAAACCACATGTCCATTTTCAAGTCTATGTAAAAGCTAAAGCTAATCCTGTTAGAACAACTGTATCAACGCCTATTCAGGAGGTATCAATGCGAGTAAGTAGGCCACACACACACACACTCACACTTACACCCACCTACTGCAGTTTATTTTGCAAGTCTGTGTGACATATATCAACAACGAAGAGAGAGAGCGAGAGAGCTAAAGGGCAGAGCATCCTACACCTGCATATTGGGTGCATCAGCATATTCAATAAGTGGCCAACTCGGCGTATGCGCAACTTGTGCCGCATAAGCGCACGTCAAGTGTTTGCCAGTTGACCAGTAAACCTTTTCCCCTTTCTCTCCATGCATGCAAATATTGTATAGAGCTTCGCCATAAACCAAGGCCCCTGATGATCGCATAGGAACATGGACTCTGTCCCTTTCTCTGCCTGTTTGGACACTTGGACCATCCAAGCAATTATGTAATATGCAAATTGAAAGATTAAACAAGAGGCAAAGATTTATGCGTTGGCCAAAAGGGGGACACTAGCCCATATGTGTATCCCTATACTGTGATAAGTAAAAACGGGTAGTTGCATATTGGTAAATATCAAATATATTTCAGCTTGCAACTGAACATAAGGCAAACCTGGGCGTTCGATTAAAAGTTCCTTCTTAGTTAGGTTAAATTTAGCTCAAGCTAGCCTTTTACCTTTAACACACTGTGACACACTTTGCCACATTGTTGTGGGTGGTTTATGGGGGAAGGGTGGAGGCACGGGGTCGCTAGTCAATTGCAAAAAATCACTGCCACTTGCTGGTCAGCCCATTCTATGTCTATGGTCTTGTTGGTTTGTTGCCTGTCAGTTGGCTCTTTTGGGGTTGCCCTTTTATTAAGTCTATGCCCTCAGACTTTGTGTATAGAAATAGAAACGACACTGAGTACACCAGTTTTCCATTAAAATTTCACTCGAATGGAGACGTTGCGTTATCTATCTCTAGTTGGTGATGCTTTTGGTTGGTTCGCCTTCTCCTTCCCTCAATGTGTGCGTGACAATTGCATTTCCGTTTCCGTTGTCGTATTCATATTCTTTGTGGTGGCTGCCTCTGCTACTCTTGCTGTTTTTGGCAGCAAAACTATGGCCTTGGCCTCAATTTCAATTTCTTAAACGATCCCCAACGAACAAACAAAAAAAAAAAAACAAAAAAATACCATCATAAATTGCAATTCACATTCATTCATATTTGGAAAATTTTTGGTTGGGATTTTTTTTTCTTTTTTCTTGCTTTTCCATGCATCATCGTCACTAGCTAGCATTGAGTTATGTGGCAATAAATTTATTTTGTACTTTCAATGGTTTCCTTCTCTCTTTCCCTCTCTCACCCGATACTAGCACACATTTAATGCTAACGCCATTGATTATGCAACAGGATGTAATTGGGTGTGGGACAACAGTGCGTATGATTTTGGTCATGTTTTCTCTGCAATTAGCTGCCAAAATAGAACCTAATTAACAAATCAGAGCTAAAAAAAACAAAAAATTTGTATCATTGGCGTCTCAACTTTATACAAGTGAATTAATAATAATTTATTTTTAAATTTTTGAAATATTGCATATGTTTTCACTAAATTGGCATTTAACATCTTAAAACGAAAAAAGGATATTAATTTAAGCGTCAAATTTCGCTTTATTTCGGTTCGTCGTAAGATTACTTAAGTAAAAAATTCACACGCCATTTAGGTTAAGAGATTTCATCCTATAAACTATATTCAAGATGGTCATATAAACTGTGACACGCACCACAAATCGCAAATAGAGATTGGCCTCCCCCGACCCACATCCCGTTGCCCCTCTCAGTTGTTCATGCCCTCATAGGTACAAGGGGTTTTTTATGGGCTTTGCCACGTAATTCAAATGCAAAGGCAAAGAAGGTATGCAAAAAAAAAACATAGGATAAAAACTACTACTAAAGCAACCCACGTGAAAGTTATAACTTGGTAGTAAATGCGCAAAACCAAGCGTGGATACGTTAGATACATGAATCCTTATGCACATCTGAAGGAGGATGGGAAGGAGGATGAATATAAAGGAGAGACATGCTTGGCAATAAAAATCCAGTTTACTGGGAACAGAATGAGAGAAAAGATGCTGCTGCTGCTGCTGCTGGTGTTGCTCTAACAATAAGCAGGGCAATGTGTTGCACATTTCAGAAAGCAAAGTTGCACAAATGTGTGAAAATTGTACAACACTCACACACACACAGACACACACGTTTGTACATTTACACAAACAGGCACGAACAAACGCAAAGGGAAGCAAACACTTGCAGGAAGGGCGTAAAATGCAATTGAAAAATGCCACAGTTTTGCATAAATCAGCAGGAAAAGCGCCAAAAATGGCGCACACAAACAAGCAGGAGCAATGGCAAAACGTTCCAGCAGGAACTCACAGAAGTAGACACAACCCAGCTACAACATCCTGCCAAAGCCAAGGCAAACATGGCCACAGGCGACCCGTAAACATGGCCAACACATGTGAGGCAAAGACAGACACAACTACCTCCTCCTACGGATCCTCCTCCTGGACAGCGCCGACACGCCCATCCCAACCGCAGATATAATTTACTGATAATGCAATTGCCGTTTAAACGCAACGCACGCGCCACCTGCTACAGTTTTTGGTTGTCCTGCCAGCTTCACTTCAAGCCCAAAATGGGACGCAAAATACCGTTGAAATTTGTTGCCACAAAACTGATACAAATGGCAAAAACAAAACTTTACAAATACCCTGAAAAAAAAACTTTTTACCCCAATTTGGTTTTTTTTTTTTGTTTGTTAACTTTACAAATATTTTGTGCGGGGGGACATGCAAACAAATTAAATTTCAACCGTTGTGGACACATAGATATAAATCTACCAATTGACAGTTTTTTTTCTATACAATTTTATTTTCAAAAGGATAGAGAATGTAAAAGATTGACAAACAATTTTATTAAATTTCAGAAGGTAAGAAATATTTTTTAAGGATCTGTACGAATACTTAAAGTTAGTCACAGAAAAAATCGAATAAAATTAACCTCAAGTCCAGTATAAGACTAGAAAACCAAAAATGCAAATAGGCAATAGGCAAGAAAAACAGGTACAAAAAATGCTCCATAAAAATATTATCCTTTTCCAAAACTAATACATACAGTCTTACCTTAAGATAATAGTATTACCTTAATACATCCTAGATTTAATTATTATAATGAATCGACTAACTTCCATTAAAAATTCAGAAAAAAAGCATATTTACCATGTCAAATAAATATTTCAAGACAAAGATTTTGAAGTATTATTGAATTTTTGTACACATTTTTCTAAAAAATTAATGCGAATAGAGCTTCGTCTTAAAATAAGTTATAGTTATTTCCCTTTAAATTGAATAAATTTGGAACAAAAAGTACAGAATTTGACGATCTCCCTTAGGAACTCTCCCAGATATGATTCTAGCTACGCCAACTCTCCCAGATATGAATCTAGCTACGTCATTGTACTTAATACAAGAAAAGTGTATATTATATATTAATTACAAGCAAAATTTTTTTTTGGGAGACTAAAAATATTTAGCCATATAAATATAGCCATATATATGTACATACATACGTAGTCAGTCACTTGTAGATAAAATATCCAATTGATCCAATCAAAAAGGCAACTGTAGGATGTAGTTATAGTCTAGGCCTATGGCCATGGATCTTCATAGTCGTTGCAAAAATAGTTAGGTTGACAGTCTATAATATTTACTATACTAAACCTATACTAAATATACTTTATATATTTATAAGAACTTATAACTTTTAATATTTAATAATCTTTATTATTGTCTTGAGTGAAAAATAGAAAACACTTCTCCATCGAAACATTTATTTTTCTTAATAGAAACTGAAGAACTGATTATGCCTTTTTGGAATCAATTAAAGTTGAATGCTGTTCCTAAATCTAATTATTCAGTTAAGTTTCAGCTTTAGCCCTTCAAAGCCTTAGTATTCAAAGACCTTTGTGTAGTGCATGGCCCCCAAAACAAGTAAATCCATTTTATAGGGTATCACAAATCTGTCAAACATGGCCAAACGAACATAGTTAAACTGCATAAATATTGCAACGGCATGACTCGACATCGGCTCTGGACATCGTCATGGCGAACTCTTCACTTCAGTGCACTCCTCTCTAACATTTCAGCTGCTGCCTGTTACTGCAGTTGACAATGTTGTGTGTTATTTTTTTTTTTTCCTTCAAGTGGTAAGCCAGGGACAACGGAAGTCTATAGAAAACAGTTAGTCAGCTAGTCATATCCAGTGAAAGACCAAAAAAGAAATAAAAAACTAAAACGAACCGACAAATAAAAAATAAAAAGTGCAGTTTGCTCCTTGCTTCGCATACAAAATTTGATTTGCTTTCGTGGCGCGATTTGTAGGTTTAACTTAACTTGGCGATATAAATAGTTTTCCCTTTGCTTTTTTTTTTTTTTTGACCAAGAGCAATGCAAGAGAAACTTTTCAATGGCAATTTGTATATTTTTACTACTTTTAGCTGACAGCAGCAAATGTTTTCATTTCCGTTTGGCAGCGTCTTTTAGATCTAATAAAATGATGTCAAAATATACTTTAAAGATGTCAAAATAAAGTCAGTAAAATTAAGAAACTTGCCTATTTATTAAGTTATCTAACCTGAGTCATGATAAAGTTAAGAGCTGGTAAGTTTCTTTGATATCACATATAGTTGAGAGTTATATTTAGCCAAACTAAACTCATAGTTCATTCAAAAACATGAACGTCAATTCCATTAGAAAATATGATTTGAAATATGTAAAAACAATTTTAATTAACTTCTCTTAATTCATCAACTCTTAAAACTCTAGTCTCTAGGGTTAACCACTTGACTATAATAAACTTTATACAATTAATCAACAAGTTAATCAAATATTTGCCAATTAAGTCAATCAACCAATGAAAGAATGATTGAAAAATATTTTTTAGCCTAAAGGTCATTGTCTTAAGGTCATTGGAATTTTGAAAAAGTCAATAAATAAATAAATTGTAAGAGCAAATTTTGTTATTTCTATTTCCACAACCTTGGCCAGGACCTTTTTTTCTTTACCCACTAATAATTTTGCAGCTTTAAACTTTGGTTTCCTTATTGGCTTAAATTGCCAAGTTTACGATGTGCGATATATTTCACTTCTTTGAATACCTTTGTGATGGTTTCTGCTGTGTCTTGGTAACAGTTTGCTTTATGATATTATATAATTTACATAGTTCACTCTCTCACCTAAACCATAATTATTTAGCCAAAGTTTTAGTTAGACAAGTTCAAAAAGAGGTGAGCCAAGTATCTTTGGTTTTCACACACCCAGACAGAAAGAGAGGGGGAAAAAGAGGGAGAGAATGACAAGAATAAGTCGAGTTATGACACACAACACACACTAGTTACATATAAATTTACTAAATTTATTCATAAAAACATAGTCAAGGACAAAATCAGTTTAAACTTTAGACTTAAGATTATCCTTTAGCACAGTGGAGATAAAAAAAAGTAAAATCTACATATTTCAGTTTTTTTATAGAAAAATAACGAACTTTTGTTTTAATTATATTGAAAAAATGCAAATACATTTAATAAGGTTCTTAGTAAAGTCACTAAATATAATAAAACAATAAATTCAATAGACAACAATCAGATTTTATAACATACTACAATACTATAAATTATAATTAATAAAAAGAAAACGAAAAAAAGGGAACAAAATGTAAAAAACCATATATTTATATTAATCGAAAATGTTAAAAAAATATGAAAATTTATAAATTTGACTATTTATAATCTAAACCAACTATATGAACCTTAATTTGCAATTAGACACAAATGAGTTAATACGAATCGGGCTAGGTTAGAGAGTTTAAGATAATGAAGAAATTAAGATATATTTTTCCAACTTAATGAGATTGAACTTTTTATCAATAACTTTACCCAAGAAAAAAGGTAAACCCAAATGGGTGAATGATATTCCCTACTTAAAACCACAATATCTATGAAAAACTATGTAATTACTTGAGCTTTGATATTATGTGGTATAAAATATAGATATTTAAAAGAATTGAAGTATGTATTTAAGACAGAAATATAGTCAAGATATGGAACATACATACAAATGTATATTATATAGACATGGATCTTTAAAAACTCGCATAAGAAGTTGAAGCGCCTTCATAATATACCCTGGAATTTCTTTATTAGGTGGTTGTTTGACAGCTGCATGACTGAAGAAGGTTGTCAAAGTTAATTATTATTAAAATACAGGCTAATATGTCTACATTTCAGAACTTTACTTTAATAAGAGAGAAATGGATTGCGAAAAAATACCTTTGAAAGCTATTTTCCTAAACAAAAATGACTTCATTCTCAGATATAATTTCCACAGAACTTTTCTAGACCGAGTTGAATCGCCAACATTTTGAATAGATTAAGCAGTTGGTCAATTCTTTTCGAAATCCTCAATTTTTTTTGTCTAGATTTTGACTTCTTTTTGAAGTTAATAAAAACTGGATTTTAGCCAGCATTAGAAACATAATAATTTATAGGATTTCTAAATCCAAATTTACTCAAAATCATGCTTTATTCTATTCCAAAATAAATGCAAGAAAGTTTTTGTTGTCTCAACTAACTAACAAAGCAAATAACTTAAAATAACTTAACTAAGCAAATAACTTCATATTTTTAAATTATTAATAACCTAATTCTCTGAAATAATTTCGTTTAAATACATTTTCCAAATTAAAAAACTGAAAATATTACATACTTCAGAGTGATCAAAAAATTAGGTGACTCTCTATATATTATTCTCCATAGAGCCGCTTAAAAAATAATAAACATCAGTTTAGCCATACTTTTTTTTTTGACCACAAATAATTTGCATGTTAGCAAAACTCAGTTTAATGTAATTGCATTCATAGGAGATATAAATTGAAATAAAAGTTAAATACTTAATTTTTGGCCAAATTGAAGTTATTTTTTCAATTATCATAGTCAGAAAATAAGTGCATAAATACATATACATACATATATATACTTATGTATGCACACACAAATGTACATTGTTGTAGGTAAAGTATAAACATTTTTGGGATTATATTTTCATTCTGTTATTATTTAATTTGCGCAACATTTTCTTAGTGTTGTTTGATGAGTAAAATTTTGAATTTGCATTTTGTGTAAGAATTTTTGGTTTGTTGTCTAGGATTTTGCATTTCCATTACACTAATTCATGTATTTTATTACACTTCCTTGCATTTCTGGTTGTTGGCTTTAAACATTTAGCTCTGCACAACAAAATAATTTATGCTACACACTGTTTAATTGCCAAGCTACTGGATGGGTGTGCCCCACACACAAACACACATACACTGTGTGTGGGTGTGTGGCGAATAAACTGAGCTGCAACAGTTTCTAAATGCTAGCTTGCATATCTTCCAGTTGAGTAATAAGATTATTAGTTCCACTCTAAGGCACAAACACAAACGTATTATAAATCCTAAAACCCCAGTAGTGGAATGCTCTTTCTCTTCTACTTCTTCAGCCCCTTTTACTGACATTTCCCTTCATCGAAGGTCTCCCTCTCTATCTTACACCTACTCACAGCTGTGAGTTGTAACAAAATTTAAAACGAATTTTACATATATATTTCTAGATTTACTTAAGCTTAATTCTTTGACATTGAAATTTATATCTATGCACATATGCCACATAAATTCCATGAGAAAAATCTTTTAATGATTTAATATGTTTTACTTGTAAATCAAATATGTAGGTAAATTATGGGGAAAATACTTTCTAAACATAAATTTTGGTATCCTTAATTTACCATATATTCTGTATACCCTTATCGTATAGGGAATTCTTCAAATGTCAACGTAAAACACTTTCAGGCAAACTGCCAGTTGTTGTGGCCAGCAATTGATGAATTAAATTAACAATATGTAAATCTTTTTATTAGAATAACTTATGATATAATAACTGTAAGAGTAAATCTTTAAAAATTGTTGAGCTGGGCTGCCTCTTTGCACACTTGATTGCAGTAAGAGACAACGCTTTTTTAACTTCTCTAGGGATACTTGAGTATTGCCATTCCATTTTACGTTTTATAAAATTAAGAACTTGTATCTCTTCAATTAGTTTCTGACAAAAATGTTTCATTTTAAGATTAAGTATTGGGAAAAATTCACACAACTCCTGTCCTTATGGAAGTTCCAACTCATGGGCTTGACGGTTTTCATTTTGAATAACATTTTGTAGATTTTCTATATTTTTCATAAGCTGATCCTGATCAGCATAAAGTTGAGATAATTTTAGCGAATGCTCGGCAGATTGTTTTAACAATGTTGTAAGATCGTATTTTTCTATATTTTTCTTAACATGATCACGATCAGCAAAAAGTTGAGAAAATTTTAATGAACAGTCAGCAGATTGTATAAATAATGTTTTTAGAGCGTTTTGAGTGTTACTCAAATCCTTTTCAATTCGATTCTTCTCACTTAAAACTTGTGCCAATTTCGGATCAATTGAGAAATTTTTGAGCTCATGATTTACTGAATCAAGTTTAACTTTTTCATCCGAATGCAATTGACTTGTTGCTTCTGTTTCATTATTAGATAGTTTATAGATCTTGGACATATTTCCAACTAAGCCAAAGTCCACTAGAAATTCAATTATGTCGATGGTAGCGTTTAGTCCATGCCGAGTTCCTGGCATCTTGAGGTACGTTTTACTAACTTTGTGAGGATATTTCAGTCTTTCCAGGGCCTTGACCGTTTCACTCACATAGCTGGACTTATCTAATCTAAAATCTCTTGCGATAGCTCCACTCCAAGGAAGCGTATGATTCAATATGCTTAGGAAATCCATTATGGTCAGTTGACGCAATTTGGATTCTGTTATACTCTGTAATCCATGCACTTGTCGGAGCTGTGATGCCAATTCTTTGATTTTTTTGGCCATCTCATGGGTTGGTCTGTCTGGAGTTTGTGTAAAAGTCAATGCCCGCCTGCTTATTGCAATTCCTGAATTTGGAGTTCGATTTTCTGATCCTGTAGAACTGATTTTAGTTCCAGAAGCTGTTTGTCTACAAAGTTCTTCCTGCCGTTGCCGCTCGAGTAGCTCCTTAGTTCGTATCGGATAGAATGCAGTGTATGTTGGCCCCGATTCAATTCCATCATTTGATGTTTTGGCTTTCAATGGTTCCTTTAGAATTTTAGAGGCGGACTTACATGTTCGTCTATTTAGTTCCTCTTGTTGTTGTCTTTCTAGCAGTTCTCTAGTGCGTAGTGGACGAGGCTCTGTGCGGGGCATCATCAGCGGGGCATCAGAAGTAATCACGATGGTTGGATTTCTACATACACAATGTTTCAGTTATAGATTTAATATATTAATGTAAGTGACATACCGTTCATGGTTTATTGGGGTTTTTATCAAATTCGGTGGTCGTTTTGCTGATGTTTTAGAACAATATCTAGTTGCAAAAGCTGATCGTCTACCAAATTCTTCCTGTCGTTGCCGCTCGAGCAGCTCCTTAGTTCGTATCGGATAGTATGAAGTGTATGAATATGGTGCATCAATTCCATCCATTAATATTTTGGCTTTTAATGGTTCCTTTAGAATTTTAGAGGCAGAATTAGATGTTCGTCTAATTAGTTCCTCTTGTTGTTGTCTTTCTAGCAGTTCTTTAGTGCGTAGTGGACGAGGCTCTGAGCGGGGCATCATATCAGGAGTAATTATTATGGTTGGACATCTACGTAGAAGATTTATTGGTTATACATTTAATATATAATTGAAAGTGACATACCTTTCATGGGTTGTTGGAGTTTTTGCCTGTTCGAGTAAAAGTTGCTCAGTTCTTTTAGGCTCAATATCCATAATTTTACAATAAATATTTTAAACAAAAAATTTTCGAAACTATGTTTACAAACAATAATAATCGATATGCCAACGATAGGCTCGGATTGTCGATCGATTATTGTCACATGCTATCGTTTGTTTCACGGGGCACACAATTTTGAATTGAAAACCGCGAGCAATATTTAATTCAAGAACGTTTTTTGTCGCATTTTTGATATAAATCCTTTGTCCATTTCAGTCTGAAACATATTCGTGGCATCCGAAACAATGTAACTATCGATTTCCATTACATTTGAGTCAAAACGATAGGTAACATTTCTCTCATCTCTATCAAACAGTGTTGGATAATTTTAGCGCTCAAGTTCAAATATTCTATTCATTTAAAAGAAAGGCGGTTAGATAAATTTTACTCAAAATGTGCTAGAATTTAATGATGCTCTCTCTCTCTCTCTCTCTCTCTCCCTGTGTGTCTCCATCTTTCTCTGTTTTTTTGTTAAAAGACGTTGTTGCAAGGTACACTAAAAATCATAAATCATAAATGAAAGTGAAAATTGGTTGCAGCAAAACGAAGGCAGAAAGTCGAAACGAAAGTCCCCAAGCGTGAAAAGCACACGCTGAGAGCGTGTATCCCAGATCCAAGCCGACCACGCCCATAATGGGGCGCATAATTACAAAACAATGGAGCAACATTGGGGAATGCAGAAGCACAAAACAACCTCTAATCCCGTTAAAAGGTCCTTGTTGCTGTTTTTATTTTGACTGCTGCGTTTTTGCAATTTAACCGCAATAAATAATAAAGCAGCTTGTTAAAAATTCCACCCAGGTGGGAAAAATATATAGTTTAGATATGGCCACCTGCCGATGTGATGATGATGTTGGAGGTGCCATCATCTGCTGAATTGTGGCTAGTTTCTATCCTCCCATTGGTCGTTTGGGCTAACTGTGTTAATTTATGCATATTTTAACTAAATTTTAATTGTAACTTATTAAATATTTACAACTCTTTGGCCAAAACTGCGTTGAATATAATCAGTTTATTTGCCGCAGATATAAATTTCTAAACATGTATGAACATTTTTTTAATAACGATTGTAAATTAAAGCAACTTCGATTATAAAAATTTAACAATTAAATTGAGAGAAATTTTGAAAACTTCTATTTATTTATAGATCATATGATTAGATTCGTAATCGATCCATTAAATCATTTTATTATGTATGGTAGCAGAATATTTTGACTATATCCTGAGCTGGAGCCATAAAGGGACATCTATGATACGAATTGTCGGATAGAAAAATTAATATGGGCAGCTTGCGCTCATTCTTTTTGTAGTAAATTGGAATCTTCACAACAATATCGTCCAATAATTTTCGAGTTATTTGTAAACAATATACAAGATTCACCTCCTTCAACTTCGGACATCCAAGTACCAGACGCACAATAATCGAATCGCTGAAATTGCCGTTCTGAAGAATAATATTCTCCAGTTTTTTCAGGTTGGTAAATGCTTCGATGACATCATCATCAATGTTGTTCGCTTTATAGAGCGAAAGAGTCTTCAATCCAGTTAACTTTGCAATTTGCAGGAGCATTTGCTTAGTAATATGAAAGGCTTCATCAATTTTCAATTCTTCCAATTGCTCGTATTTAAAAATTACCAGTTGATCGAAGAATTTGGTATCACTAACTTCCTTTGGAATTTCTACTATGACTATGTAAATATTCTTTAGATTAGGTAGTTTGGCTATACCATCGCATTGATCATAAGTAGAAAGGCCCAATGTTTGAAGAGAAACACAAGGGTTTTGTTCAATCATATTGTTGTAAAAATTTCCATAATTGGTTATGGGATCGACACCGACAATGTTGAGTTCCAATAGGTTGGTTAAAGACTTGCACATCTGAATAACATGGCTTGGCTGAATTCTAATACAAAATGACAGATTCAGGTTCTCAATCGAGATGGGCAGCATCACTAGATTATGGCCACTGAGAGACCTATTGCAGGCAATGCTAAGTGTTTTGAGATTGGTCAAGTCTTTCAAGGCTAACAAACTCTCATCCGTCAGACAACAATGATCTAATATCAGATTCTCCAACTTATTGGTACTTGAAAATATATTAAACACGTTCTCTTCAGTCAAAATGGCACCCGAAATGTCCAACGACTTCAAGTTGATGAAATTTCCTTGAAAATATTTTACCAAGCGGCCTTTAAATATTCTCTCTTGCATCACAGAGCCATTAAAGTTCTGGAAATATGGCCCGGCTACGTGAAAAAATTCACGAATATCGCAAGGGGTCAAGTTCTGCAATATTTGGTAATCAATCGATTTATGTTTGATTCTTGAAATTAATTGATATACAGATCGAAAACGCTGGCAAACACTTTGAAAATATAATTGATCTACCAGCGGAAGCAATTCCATAATCATTAATAGGCAATCATCAGGAAGCATAAAAATTTGTGCCTCCCAAGATGGCAGTGGCTCTGAGGCCCCATATATGTCCGGTTGATGCCAGCTACAGGCCGCAAGGACCTTAATTTCGTGGCCATTCACTTTATGCAAATTGTTTTGCAAAGCCCTGACTGCGGCTGTAGTTTTTGCGAATAGAACAAATCCGATCCGCGTTAAAGGTTGTTTAACTTTGTAAAATATCTGCACACTTAGGACACGCCCAAAGTTAATAAAATGTTTAACTAATTTATCCTTCTTTAGATCTTCTGGAACGTTGGGGAGATATAACTTTTTCACTGGAGCATCTCGTTCGATTAAGCACAACTCATTCCTGGCATAGTGGGTACTAGCTGTAATGGGATTCCCCCGGAGATTATGGTGGTTTGCTAATAATATACAATTTAAATTAATCAACTTACGAGAAGAACCAAGAATGTTATCAAAATTATCCATTATTTAATTCTCTTTGAATTAGTTTATCGCCAAGTAGTTACTTTGCTATACTTTCTGAACTGAAGTCTAGACAAAAGGCAACTTTGATGATTTATGCCCAACTGACAGGAATAGAAAAGACTGCTTATATGTTAGGAATAACAATAATCGAATCTAATCGAAAACTTTCACTGATTGAGGAATCGTTCTAATAAAATGAGGTACTACTGTGAGAAATAGATAGAAAAAGGATAGATGGCAACACTGTGAAGTTTTTTGTGGAATTGCTTTTGTATCACTTTTAAGATTTAGTCATAATAAATGAGAAGAATTCTCAGAATTTACAATTTTGCAAATTTTGAACTTTTTTCGTGCTTATATTATAAAGTTTGTTTTCAAATTTTAGTTGAGTCCATTGATTTACACTTTACATTCATATGTATGTACGTTCAGGATTTTACTAAAGATTCCTTGTCTATTTTATTAAATGATTTAGGAAATTCTAAAGAATTATCGTTATCTAAAAGAATTAATTTCAAATTCTTGCATATCACTAAATAATTTTTGCATTTATTTTATTATAATACATTACACATTGCATTAAACTAAATAAAATCTATATATACATACATGTATATATATGTATATATTTATATATAATCGTATAACCAACTCTATATACGCATATGCCACTTATCTGCTCTTTACACAACTTTTTCGTTACTCAAAATTGCCTTTAGTTACGAGTTATATATTATATAGTTACGCGAATTGCCATAATCTCGATCTCTACAATTGTTTTTGCTTATATCGTTTTACTTTTTTTTTGTTTTTTTTTGCTTTTGTGTAACAACAATTATTGCTATATTGAATTAATTATTATTGATTTATGTAAGTGTATTGTTTGCGTGCCTTGCTTCGTTTTCGTTTTTCCATTTTACTTTTGTTTAAAATCTAATATATATATTTTGTTTTTTTTGTATTTTATATATATATATATATATTGTTTTTGTGTGTATTTTTGCGGTGTATCAAGTTTTCACGATATTTTGTAAGTGTTTTTGTGTCTTTGTGTGGGTGTATTTGTTCTAAATATATTTAAAATATATAGTTTCTATAACTTCTTGAACAGTTTAAAACAGTTTTACTTTTCGAGTTTAGAATTATTAGTTGCAGGCTATCAAATAGAAAAAAATGTGATTTTCCTTTTTGTAACAATTTCAATTATATACAATAAAATTTGTTTCCTTTTCCTTTCTGTTGAATATGATTTATAAAAAAAGAGAAAAAAAACCAAACCCGAGTTTTTTTTTTGTAAGAAATCGTTGAACGCCAAGTAGCAGCAGCAAATATGATTTTGGGATACAGTAGGATAATTTAACCGAAAGATAATGTATACAATTCTCATACTATATATAGTTCTTTTGTTTAGGTGGTAGCGAACATAGGAATACATAAGTAATACATATGTAATAATTGAATAACAGTAACATGAACGACAACGACGACAATGGGAGTGGGGGAGTGGGTAGGGCGACGGGACGGTACAGGACGGGAATGGGGGGCGTACGTTATCAATTGGAATTAAACATTAATCAACAAACCGACCACAAATCGACTGCCACTCATTCTTGGCAGAATCCCTCAGTCTCCTCAATGGCAAATGTCAATTTTTCCACCAGCTGATCATAGCTCTTATATGGCGGTAAGTCCAAGCGATTGAAACATGTATGCGAGCGCGGTAACCATGTCTCTTTGCCCACCTTTTCAATGCAAAACCGTTGCGGACCATTCGAACCCATCAGTTCGGCAAAACCGCCAACAGGAACACGACAAGTGCCAGTCACAAATTGCAAAAGTCGTGCCCGCTTCTCATTGTCCGTTTCGCGCACAAACTTAAATAAAAAATCATACAAATTGAGATCCACTACTAATTAAGTTTAAAAAGAGTGTATTACCTGCCAGAACCAAACAACCTGCTTGGAGTTGCGATTGTAGTGTCTGTAGATGGTATTACGTTGCCAATCTTCAACATCCACATCCTGCATTCCACAAAGAATCAACTCCAATTCACGTTCATCAAAGTACTTGAGCCACTCGAGGGGTACGACTTCATTGAAACCCTCCAAAAAGGTTTTCGTCTGCTGTTCAATGCCTCTGAGGATTTCAACAAAAGAAAGAAGATAAATGTAATAAAAAATCAAAGAGGATAATAGTTTTCCATTTGGTTTACCGTGTCATTCGCCATTCGGTCATTAATGTTATATATTCCTCTTTGTTCTCCTCCGTAACACGTTCCTTTTCGCCATTCTCCTTAAGTTCGTGATGGATGATTTGTCCCAACACTTCGAAATCGACACTGAACCACAACTCGAGGCCACACTCGTCGATGTTGTTGTCCTTAACCCAGATTAGGGAGTTATAGAATTCCGGATCAATTGTTTCGATGTCTTTGATGGTTAGTTTTTTGTTCAGCATTCGTTTGTAGAATGGCATGGTAAAGCCGCTATAGATAAATCGGCCATGATACAGGGCCATGGCAATGAATCGACCAATAAATTTAAAGTATTGCAAATGATCCGGATTCACATAGGAGGCGGGATTGATTTGCAAGCTATAATTATTCTTATTGGCATACTCAAAGAGGCAATACATGGGATTGAGGACCTCGTGGGAGAGTAAAAAGAACCATTCCCTGGAAACACCGCCATAATCCAGACCTTCTTCTCCACGGAAAATAATGTACAGGCGACGCCGCAGCTCGTAGGCCGGCAGCCGCATGATCTGGTGATAGGAATCCTCAAAGAGCGTTTGACGTGTCACAGTGATCTTGATATGCGATGGCAATGCATTGCTCTGGCACAGGTAACGGAATTGCGAGAGTTTCCAACGGAAACTTCTCTCATAAGCGCGCGGCACACCATACACACCCTTGGCCCCTTTGGGTGCTCCTGGACGGGGATCATCGAATGTAGTGCGTCTAGTATTGTGATCCACAAAGAAACGTTCACCGGCAGCGGTATAACGAATCTCCCAGCCAGGCGGCAATGGTCCCTCATTAATGAGGCTCACCTCTTGTCCCTGGGTGCGGGGATCCTCCCATTGAGTGGTTCGATTTTTATGATTCACGAAATACACTCGATTGTCCGATTGCACTTTCTTCTCCCAGCCATCGGGCAGAGCGCCCAAAGCATCTTCATCGTCCTGTGTCACCTGGGCGGTGACTGCAGTGGGTTGTTGCTGTTGCTGCGAGTACAGGAACCGCTGATTGCCCTGGGCCACAACATGAGCCCGCTGACCCTGCCAATGCTGGAAGTGCATTAGTCGTTCGCTGTTGGGCCTCTGCCAAGTGGTTTTCCTTGTATTGTGATCCACATAGTAGACCCGGCCGCGTCCATCTTTACGTATTTCCCAGCCTGGTGGCAGGGGTGTCGGTTTCTCCCAGTAAGTGGATCTTGTATTATGATCCACATAGTAACGTCGCCCATATTGATCCAATCGTATCTCCCAGCCAGCAGGTAGAGGCTCATCATCGGCTGGTTGTGGTTGCAGCTGAGGATCCGAGGTTTGACTTACTGGGAGCACAGCTCCACCGGGTTGTGCCTCGCCCATTCCCATGGCCACTCCTCCTCCTCCAACTCCTGCTGTCATCACAGTGGGCATATAAACGGCAGCTGGTGTCACATTATCCGCCGTTTGGCCAACTCCATTGGCATACATCTGGGTCAAAGGAGGTCTGCCATTGTGATTGGCCTGAATTGGTGCCGGCAACGGTGGCTGCTGTTGGGGATACGAAGCAGTTGCTGTCCCACTGCCATTAACCATTCTCAAGGACGGCTGCTGCTGTTGCTGTTCCCAAATGGGCGCCGCTCCACTTCGTCGTGCATCGACTGTTCCATTGGGCACCGGTGAACGATTCGTTGCGGCTGGCATCTCGCCTTCTCTATTGCTATTGGAACGCAAACGCATTCTGGCCCTAACGCCGCCGGATATCATACAACTACGCCCAGCGGCTGCTGCATCACTTATAACAGGATTCACTGCTTGAATGGCATTGCCATTCTGTTGTTGCGGCTGTATCTGCACCTTGCTCATATCCAGCTTTAGACCATTCAGGATGGCGACAAGTTCGCCACTTTTCGTTTGTCTATTATCCTGGGACTTGGAGGTCACAAAGAGGTCAATTGTCAGCTCTAAGAACTCACAACGTCCATTATAATGCTGTAGAATGTGAGCCAAATGAATAATTCGTTCACCCAGCATGGCATCTTTGCGAAAACTTGAATGATCGAGCACTTTGAAATGAAGCGTCGAGTTGGGAGTGATCTGTGGGCAACAGAAATGAAGATTTGACCAGATCAGAGATTAAGGGATAAAATCTCACACACTTACCAGAACAGTGAACTCTTCATTCCATTTGGGTAAATAACTATTCTTGACCAAATCCGTTTTACGTTTACTCTTGCTATCGATCAACAATTCCACATATGGATTTGGTTTCAGAAATCCATTATTACGTAGTGATGCCTCCTCAACTGAAAGTAAAATAAACGATTATGATGAGTGGGCAAAATTCGTAAATTACACCATTAACTCACTTGTCACGCTTAATTGATGATATCCTTGATTGCCACTCCCATTCCCGCTGCTGGTGCTGCCGCTGGCCACGCCTGCTGCTCCAGCTCCAGCATTTGCTGTTGTCGTCGTGTTCGTACTACTATCGGCAGCGGCACGAATTACTGTTTGTCCGGAGGCATCAATGCCACCGGAAGCTGCACCTGCTGGCAGCCCATTTCCATCGGCCATTTAAACGCTTCTATATATCGGTCCCCTCTTGACCCCTGGCCGTGTCCTTTCCTGTTTTCTGTCTCTATATACTCCACTTTTTATATTTTTTGTTATATTCCTCCTTTGCAGCTGCTCTCCAATATTTTGTTGTGTGAATACTACTGAAATGTAATTACAAAGAAGTCAAATGAGTTAATTTAGAAGAAGAATAATAAATCTTATCAAAAGTTAAACTACGATAAGATAGTCATGGCAAAAAATAAAACAGAAAGCACCAACCGACCATCAAGAGAGAACGCGGCTAGTTAAATCTAACAACAAACGAGGGATTCATAAGTTACTAGAATTTCGTATCGTCAAGGAAAATAAAAGTTTAGTAGAAGAATTTATTGGACTCGTTAAACATGAAGCATTATTCTCGTAATAATTCTTATATTTTTTAGTATTAAGACTCTGTTAAGCCTAATTAAAGTATATCGACTTTAGAAATTATTGGAGCTTGGCACGCGTTTCCTGTCCATGAGTTCGCCCTTGTAATGTTTAATCTAAGCTTGGCTTTTTTTAAAAATATAAAATAATTTACATTTTACATGATAAAGAAAACGATTTTTTATAATATATTTACTAAAGAAGTACAGTAGATGACATAAATGTAAAAACGACTCCAATATTGGTCATCCGTAGATAACTTTATTAGACAGTTTGAAAATTTAAACTATAAAAGTTATTAAAAAAAAAACATAAAACATAGCTTAACAAAAGTCTACAAATTCGTTTAAAAAATTAAAAAAAAAGTAAGGAAAATGCCAAACGAATTGTTTTTTTAATATCCTCTCAAGCTCAAGCTTCAGAATATGCATTATGTTTGTTAAAGAAAAGACATCTCTCTGAAAACTCAATTAACTAAGAGAAAATATTATTTCGATTGCTGTAGAATCTCAAAAACATGGCTATAATTGATTAAAAATTTAACCACAAATCTACTTTTGAGAAAAAAAAAATTGATCTGCGCAAAGTACAGACCAAAGCCCAATAATTATTTATGGGATCTAATGGCAAGATATGGTATGACAGCGACATGAATGGAGCCAGGCACAGGTGCTCATAAATTTGTACAGGATTCAATCGAGAGAGTATGCTTAAGCCATTGGTTGTATTATATTCCTATATTTGCTGATTACTGCTTTTCGAATGGATTGAAAATAAACAATTTGAAATAATATAATAGTAATTACTAGCTGCATATGCGAAATGTAAGTATTCTAATCTATAAACAAAAAATAACAATTTGTGTAAATAGATAAGATATATTTTACTAGTACAATGAAAGTGGGTATCCGCTCACAAGAGCATTGACTGTACATAGCAAATAATAACATTTCATTTGTATAAAGTTCTCTAAGGTCATTAAGATTTATGTACTATTCATTTGCTTTATGTATCATTCTTATTAGTAATTTTTGTCAACCAAAAACTCAAATAAATAGCTCTTTCGTTTTCTTCTTTGCTTTGAACTTAATAATTTTCCACACATATTTTCGGCGATTGTGCTGAGTATATAATTTCATTTTATTTTTTTCGATAGCACACACACACACAGACAGTTACAACCCATTGATTGTATAATAATAATCGCCGGCAAAATGCGACTGACTGACTCATCAGTAATACTATATAGTATATTACCCTACATACAATATCAAATGTTGAATGACTATTGCAATATGTACACATATAAATATTTTGTAAATTGAATGCCAATACGATTTCTTCTTCAATTGTTTAAATTTTAGTTTGCAATTGTTCGAAATTGATTTTTTCTACTATTATTTTATATTATTTGCACGTGAATTGTGGATTGTTACGTAGGCCTACGGTCGGGTTGGGGCTGGGGTTGGGGTATGGCCAAGACTTTGTTGGGTAAGTGCAAAATTTGTATTATTGATTCATTTTGACCACGTCGACAACTGTGATTAGATTCAAATAAAAACTCGAGGTGATTTTGATAGGTTGCGGTTATATTTTCTTTTGTGTCTTTTATTTTAATAGTATTCTGAAATAAGTTTAGAATTCTATACATATAAAGTCACTTAACAATTAAATTTAATACAATCAACTAAATTGTGGAATTAAATAGAACATTTCTTCTCTTTTTTCATCTACTATATACTATGAAACAAGGGTTTACAGTATATATGGGAAATAATTAGTTGATATATTGAACATTTTTAGTCAAACAATTGCATGTTTTATGCCAGGGGATCGGACTAATTTCGATATGTCATGCAATCTTATTACATTTTTCTAAAACAGCTTATATAAAGCATAGAAAATATAAACGTAGATTGATATGTAGTATAGAAAAAAAAAGGAGATTTATATTTAACCGATTTTGTAAAAATTGACTAAATCGACCCCTTGATTATAGGTCGAGCCCCACAAGAAACAGACCACACTTTATTTACATTTTCAAAAAATTTATAAATATGTCTATAAGTCCGGTCCTGTTTGATTTCTGCTAATGAACATGATTGGAACTAAAAATATTATGCATTTAATTTATTTTCGGGATAGATTATGGGAACTATTTTAAGGAGAATGAATATAGTTGGCATATCATTATAATTCCGAGAATCAATATAATTAATGACTTTTAAATGAAGACCTAATGTCGGACGTTTTCGTCGATTTTTGTGGTGAAATCGATTACTTAAGGTTGGTAAATTGTCTTGGATATCGAAATTTTAGCAATTTAAGGGTAAACTATATCAATCTTGCAATTCTCCCCCGAGCTTTGGCTACAGAAAAGCACCTCAGGCGGACAAAACTGGAACCGTGACTGTTCGCCCACAGGATATTTCACTGTATTGTCACATCCATGTATTGCCATGGCTAAGAATGACAAAGAATATCATGAATTCAGCTTGATACACAATGAAATGAAATTCGTTAATAAAATGTTCAAAAAAATAGTTAATTTTGCTATTTTGTTTTGGTTTATATTTCCTTGCTTTTACTTTGTTATGATGTTTTATTTTAGCTTATGACCTTTATCTATAGAAAGCAATTAATAAATGCTTATATTATCAGCAAGGGAAACAATGAATATATATGTATGGCTGTATATGACCATTGCAACAAAGAGAACGAGGGTGAATAGAGGAAAGTGAACCTTATCAGAGGAAAGCACAAAAAAAAAGAAACAAACGCAGAATGTAATCAGCGAGGCGAGACGTGGATAGACAACAGCTGTCGGCTGGGCTAGGTGGACAGTGAGTGAGGGGCAGGAGTGGGTGACGGGGAAGTACGACTGGTCGAGTCACCTGAAGAACTAGTCCTACTTCGATATGTACATATGAAATGTAGCTAAAAAACAAAAATATACCTATATAGACACGTACTAACTCTCACTCTCCTCGCTAACCCCCTGACCCATCATCATACTATACCACAATTGTATATGTGTCACTTCATTTGGTTTGTAATTGAGGCAAAGGTCGCGGCAAAAGACAACTCTGACTGTGTGGTGGTAGTTGGAGGGGGAGCACTAACGTTTTCTTTCTCTTTCATTCTAACCAACTTGGCCCTCTCTACAACACAACACAAATTCCAATGCACTTAGTAGGTGCTTCTTTTTAATTTTTTTTTGCATGCCCGCAAACAATTCTCTGTTATTTAGTTTCCCAGGTGTCGCACTTTAAGTTTATATAGTATTATATCCTCCTTCTCTTCCTTGTTCTTCTTCGTTTTCACTATTCCTTTCGCTTCTACCTGCTATAATTCGATATGCGTGTGTGTGTTTTGTTTTTTTTTCGAGTCTGTGTGTGTGTTGGTGCGTGCGTGTTGGTGTGTTGATGAAATTCCTTGCTCTTTACCATAATATTCACATTATACACAGTATTTACACTTATTTCATAATACACTTGGATTTGAAATTTACCAATTTAACAATAGATTTGTTTGCTATTTTAATTGTTTATTTGTTTTTGTTACTGCTACTTGGGCTTGACTTAGTGCTGGAAGCAACATCGATGTTTCCTTTTCCCCGATTTTCGATGTATCGGGTTTTCCAATCACGATATTACATGCAACAAAATCACCGAACTCAATATGTTATTAATATTTTTATATTAACAATTAACTAATGACAAACTAAAACCACGAAAAACGAAACAAATTCCATTAATTGCAATTTATTTGGTTTTAGAGTGACCATATAATTATTCGATAAGTTTTTCTTTCACCAAATCGAGATAGCCCAATCAACATTTTTTGTGCCAGTCTTGGTTTGGAACCAATAAAAGGTGAAAATTTATTAAAAATATAAAAATATATTCTTATTTAAATAAATTGCATTTATGTCAATTGTGATTTGTAAGAAACCAAAACAAAAACTCCAATGCAATTAGGTAGAACTCTAATGTTTTAAGCAAATCAAAAAAATTTCCTAATCGGGATGGAAATTGAACTAATAAAAACTTATGTTTTAGAAAATTAGCCCACTATTATTTAAATTGGAAATAGTGGCAGACTTATCGATAAGCAATTGCTTGTAAATCTGAAAATAGGGGTATCATGCAGCAGTACTAAAAATACCAAAAACCCGTTAAGTTTTAAATTTTCAAAATAGAACCTAACAAACAAATTAACGTATAATGACGTTTTAATTGATAATTTAAATAATTTTTAGAAAGTTCGTTAAAAACCACACCCAATAAATTAATGTGTAACTAAGTTTTAAAAATACAGCAAAATTGTGCAACATTTTAATTATTTTAAGAAAGTTCTTCGATTTTAAACTACTATTCTTAAGAGAAGCCAATTAAAAATAAATGCGTTCTATAATTGAATTTGAATTTTCTGAAGTTATGTTGGTATAGAATAAAGTAAATCAACGAAAACCTTTTCGATTTCATAACATTTTGTAGTATAAAACTTTATGAGATATGAGCAATAATTTGTATGATAATGACATAAAAAGTGAAATTGCTTGCAATCATTTTACGCATTTCCAACCTGTTTGTGTAGTAGGAAATGTTATTTATTTAAACAATTAATATACATACACCCCAAATCCACGAGAAGCTCAGTTCAGTTCCGTTCGCTCTACATTTTATTGAGAGAGTCGCGCAGTTGTTGGCTTCTTGAAATTTCACACATATTGGCCGGAGACTTTTTTTTGGTCTTGCAGCCATTTCTCTTCTTCTATGTAGGTGAGAACCAACAACTCGATGGAACTTGGCCCAAAGCAGAGCTAGCCAAAGTGAAAATTATTAAAATTTAATGTCGGACCCGTGTTGAATGTGCAGTCATTCGTGGCGCGGGCTTTGTACGCAGCGGAAGTGACATATCGCGAGGGATTACGACCACACAAATTATAAAAGGATTAACCCAAAGGATATTAACTAAATATAATGCGTGTTTTAGTGATATATGCGTATCTGTTAACGGGTCTATTTTACTTTTCGGAAGGTAAAAAAGAAAAGTGCCATGCAAACAATGAAAATCTGTTTTTGGGAAAATGATTTTCCGCTCACGTTTCGCTTTTTTCTATTTTATTTTTCAAGGTAAGCCCTGTCCTGAAAAGACACGACAACACAAAACCCGCTGCGATGCCTACTATAAATGTCGCGAACTGGCATCCAACTCTCATGTCTGGGTGCCTACGAAATGCTCTGAAGGTCTGGTCTATGAGCACAAAATGGGACTCTGTGTATTGCCTGGCGAGGATTGGGAATGCATAACACCAAGCGAATTGGCAAATCCATCAAAATCCGCCGAATTCCCTCAGGCCGATGCAAATATATTGATTGTGAACGATATGGCGCCATTAGCTCAACAAAATGAACAACTTTTGGATGATGACAGTGTTAAAATAGTGCTAGATGCTTCTCTAAGTAGTGAGGAATCACACGATCAAGAGATTTTAGAGCAGAATAGGCGACCCTCTCAGGAGGATCATCATTTCGATTCGAGTGGCGATGGTGAACTTGTGGAATTGGATGGTGCATTGCCAGTACAAAATCGTGAAAGTGATCCCGCAGTGGAGAAACTGAAAGCCGAACTGAAACAAGTGCAGGGTGTAAGTGAAAGCTCCAAGCCAGGATCACCAATTGATCCCAATTTGACGGCCCATTTGCAAAGATTATCCCAGCTTATTGATGGACTACAACAAAAATATCAAAAGACAGATAAGCCCGAAGTGGAAATGCGGCCGGATCAATTGAATGCATTTTTGGCGCATTTCAAAATCAAAAATCACTTTGATCAATTGACACCCGAAGGCAACTACAAAGACGCCGGGGATACAAATGATGGAACTACCCCAAAACCATTGGAGAGTACAACCACCAGCAGCAGCAGCAGCAGCACCACAATGACAACAAAACTGCCAGAAGCCTCGCCAAATAAGACCAGTCTACAGGAGCATCTTAACAAGAATCGCATGCAACCGGAAACAAAACTAATGCTATCAAATACTTTACCCTTTTCCATGCATGGCACTTCCAGTTCCGGTTCAGGATATGCCAATTCTCAGATTGTAGTGAATCGACCCGAGGGTTCTGTAATGTTTGCCCTTCCACCGGGGCCATCCTCCTATGGAATGAGCAATGAACAAAACATGCCTTCTTATCACACAAGTCAAAGTCATGAATATAACGAACATAGTGAACCAAAAATCTCGGAAGATACTTTAAAAACCGTTCTAGAGCTCTCCAAACAGATGATAGCTGCCCAAAATGTACCCAAAGTCTTGCCCAATCCGGGCTACGCCTATGCCCAGCCCATTCTGCAGCCAGTGTTCATATCTCCTCATGGGGGAAATCCATTTCAACAATATTATGCACCTTCACCCATGAGTTATGCACCGCCACAACACAAGAAACATGGCCATGGAGGCTATAGTAGTAAGCCAAGTACCACCATTATACACAATAATGTAATACCAGTTCATCTGTCCAGCACTAATTCGGGAGAGAAAGAGGTGTTGGATACCTATGGCAATAGTTTGGGCATGTATCCCAGTTTGGATAAACATGCCACTGCGGATTACATGACCACGGCAAGGCCAACTCTGTCCCAATTGACAACCATGGCCAGTCTGTATGATTCACCCTATGGCCAACAGGAATTCACTTTAACCACACCGCGACCCTTTGAACAGCAACCCTCAGCGGCGACAGTATCCACTTATTATACGCCTAGTCCGCATCTCAATGAGCATAATGTGAATCGCATCTTTCAATCGGCCACTGAAAGCTATCAAACTAATTTGAATCTGCCCAGGCCCATGATGGATATGTTTCCTAGTCAATTGGAACCAGGTCAAGTGAAGATACGTCCCAATTCACAGAAAATCGAAAGCATGGAAGTTCTCGATGCTGCCGGAATGGGAAATGATGATATGATTAAGGCCAACTATATGAATGTAAACCAATCGCCTCACGTACTGACCTACAGCAGCAGCAACGGCGGCAGCAGTTCTTCAGATATTCTGGGCATGGGTCAGCAATTAGCACCTCCATCGAGCTCATCGTCGTCATATATGGATCATCAACAGCAGCAGCAGCAGCAGCATCAGTTTCATTCACTTTCCCCTTACTTGGCCAGGCCAACACCAACGATAAGTAGCAGCATCTACAGCGATTCGGCTGGTAATATGGAATTAAATATGTTTAGCAGCAATCCGCAACCCACTATGAATCTCTATAACAAACTCAAGTATCCCAGTCAGAGTGGCGGTGGTGGTGGTAGTGGTGGTCAACTGGTCAATTTTAATGGCAATTTCATCAGTCTCGATGTCTTTCAAAAATCCATTTTACCCCTGATGACCAAGTCATCAGCGGCCATGTCGGAGCTAGGCAATGTGGAGGTAATCACCTGTCAAGCTGGTGTACGACAACCCAATCAAACAGATTGCACACGATACTTTGTCTGCAGTAAAAAGGATGGCAAAGTCTTGTCCTATTCATGTCCACCCTATACAGGATTCAATAGCCAGACACGCATATGTGATGCCCAGACATATGCCCAGTGCGGAAATATGCCCATATTCAATGGCTACTCCATCGATGCCAATAGACGTCTGCAAATGGAGACTCTGAAGATGTTGAGTGAGGCCAAGCGGCGGCAAGAGGCGGCCCTGAAAGCTCAGAGTATTGCCGCCCTATTGCAACAATATGGCCAAAGTAGTAGTCCCACAGTGGGGCCAAGTCTGGCCAGTTTGAGTATGATCCAACCGAATATCGAGCAGGATGCCATGGACCCGTATGTGGTGAATTTACCCGACATCACAACCACAACCATGCGACCCATTTTGCCGCCCATTAGCAATATTGGCAATGGTTCACCTTTGTCATCGTCTTCTTCATCCTCATCATCTTCATCCTCTGGCAATGTGAAGAAGCGTAAATACTATTGCAAAGAGGGTGACAAAATACCCGATCAGACATCAATAAGCAGCTACTTTGTATGCTATAAAAATGCCCAGGGTCAAATGAAGGGTCACAAGATGACCTGTTCGAAGAGTTTGCTCTTCTGCCCCAAAACTCTAATGTGCACCTTGGCATCGAAATGTACTGGCTGATTTCGGATAAACGGGGGAAAGAATGTTTTTAGTCCATAAGAATTTGCCACATTTGCCAATTAAGTTATTATTAATTTATTTATTTTAATTTTAGTTGAACGACAAATATTAAAGAAAATGTATAAACCGAAAAGTTGTTTGTATTTTTTTTACTTCATTCGCGAGAAAGTTGTTTAAGGTTATTATTTAGGTTCTTAAAACCAGCTTGGACAAAACTGACCTTTATATGGTCACGATGTGGACGTGATATATGCCAGGCGGTCATATGGTTAAAGGTTTTTCTTTGAACAGGAGCGGAATAGCAACAAATTTACACAAATGAAATTCTAACAAAAGCTATTAGGTATGTCAGGGACATGCAATATGAAAAAGAGATCTTTTATTCTTATTATCTCTTGACCTCAAGTGAATGTAACCTTCTCTCTCTCTCTCTCCCTCACACTCTGTCTCTCCCTATCTCTCTCTTAAGAAACCTTTAAGGGCTTGTTTACCGCACTCCGCTCCTGTACATTTCTTTAACCAAGGTACCTAACTAAACTACCTTAATTTCACTTTTTTAATGTCTTTAATAAGCTTTTACTTCTTTTACTTCGTTTATAGTAGGTTTTGCTACTCATATTACATGAAACAATTGGCATTTGCGCTAAGGCAAAGAGTTGAGTACTCAACAAAAAACAAAAACAA
The DNA here is from genome assembly GCF_018902025.1 of Drosophila willistoni. NCBI lineage: Eukaryota > Metazoa > Arthropoda > Insecta > Diptera > Drosophilidae > Drosophila > Drosophila willistoni. The sequence continues at coordinate 11,095,403 of NW_025814050.1, forward strand.
AAAATCTAGTTCAATTATGATGATAATGTATGAACGAGATCTACTTTATTTGTCCAAAAAATAGATTAAAACAAAAGCCAAGTGCAAGTGTACTCATAGTATACTCTGTGATATTTATGTGTACTCACATCAACCGGTTGTGGTTTAAGAGCTGTTTTTAATCCCATTCAAGTACACTCACTCTTTGTATTTGCTTGTTCAATAAAGTTAAGTAAGTACCTCAATAGATGGCTTACGAGTTTATAACTGTTTAAACCATTTATTTAAAAAGTTATGGCTTGAATATTATGCTTTTAATTTGTAAAAATTCTCTTAAAATATGAATTTTGAATAAGAAGATTCAAGAATTAAACTCTAAAGTTTAGCAAAATTACTTAACTAAATTAATTAAACTAAACCAAAACTTTGTTCATATATGGGTATATATTTCTTACAATTCAGAATGATATAATGACAAACGATTAAAACATAATTAACTACAGCCAGTGCTGGATTAGCCATAATCCTGTCATAAGACAGGATTACCAAATACTATGAGCTGCTGTTTACTCCCTGAAAACTTGATTTAATGTTTATTTATTTACTAAATTGCAGCTCTAAGTAAAATAATTAAATTGACAAAAATTTTATTGAATAATTCTAAAAATTTTTTTCTAATTTTGCGACTCAGTAACTTTGCCAAATTTAAACCGATTTTTGAAAGTGATATCTTATTTTAATGCTTTTAAATTCAGTTTTGAACCAGCATAAAATTCAAATTAACCTTAATTTCATAAAGCTCGAGTAGTCTCTAGTAAGTTTTTGAAGTTTTTCAAAAATTCATGTCTTAATTTTCATAATAATGTCTTTTAATCTGCATTAATATCTCGTGAACTAAACTTTTTGCCAATTTTTGCTGGAAGTCATGATGTGTTGTGTTTATTATTATGTGTCGAAAAACTTTCACTGAAAAATAGTCACATTTATGTTCCTGTTTTCAACATTGAACCCAATACCTTGAGAATTAGAATTGGAAATTTATCCAGTTTCGTTCTATTCTAAATACAAATATATATATGCTCTCACTTTCTTTAAACAGATGTCTTTGATGTCTAAAATCTAAAATCTTTTAGATGTTTGTTTCTCTAAAATAGTCAAAATTTGTTTAGGATATTTGGAGATATACACTTATAAGAATAATAGCTCATTTAACTTTGAAATTCAACTTTAAAATATATTTTTAAACTAACACATTTCTACGGATTTAGCTCTGGAAATTTATCAAATTAAATGTAGAGTAGGTAAAAATTTATGATGATTTTAATATACCCATTTTTATTTAATGGCTACAGGTCATTAATATCTGCAAGTTGGGTAAGCAAAAAAGCCAATTCAACATAACATTTGTTTGTGTGTGTATGCATGTGCTCTGTTGATTTGATGATCACGTAGTAGTTTGAACCGATTTATATTGACTGTAACTTGTGTTATATTTATCCGATCTGGTTTAAACTTCGGGATCTGATGTTTTATATCCAAAACTATCATATTAGTAAATTTCATAGGGATACTCCAATTTGTTCATCTATGTTTCTTCTATAACTATACGATATAGTGGTCCGATCCTGACAATTTAACACTTTATTTAAGATGGTGGCGTGAAGTTGACGGACAGACGGACATGGCTATATTGACTCAGCTCCTCATGCTGATCAAGAATATATATACTTTATGGGGTCCAACCCCAAACCTTCTGTGCGTTACAAACATCTGACCAATTTTATAATACCCTCTGCAAGGGTATAAAAATGTAAATATAAAAGAGATAATAAATATTATTAGTTTTATTTTAATAACTACAAATTGTTCAATTTAACTCTTATTTATTTAATCAATAGCGAATTGTAATTTGATCAAAACAATAAATAAATTTAAAACATAAAAATTATAAATCATCAAAAAAAAAAAACTCAAGATAAATTCTTTATTCATGCTCAAAATGTTATATGGCTTTTTATACCATACACCCATAGGGTGAAATGGTATATTAAAGTCGCCAAAATGTATGTAACAGGCAGAAGGAAGCATCTCCGACCCCACAAAGTATATATATTCTTGATCAGGATCAAAAACTGAGTCGATCTAGCCATGTCCGTCTGTCCGTCCGTCCGTCCGTCCGTCCGTCCGTCCGTCCGTCCGTCCGTCCGTCCGTCCGTCCGTCCGTCCGTCCGTCCGTATGAACACCTAGATCTCGGAGACTATAAGAGCTAGAGCCACCAAATGGTATGCAGTCTCGTGTAGTATGTACGCTTATCGAGTTTGTTTCAAATTTTTGCCACGCCCCCTTCCGCCACCGGAATTTACATAACTCTGATTTTCTTAAAAACTATGAAAGCTACCGACATTAAATTTGGTACGTAAGCTAGCTTAATAGACGCGCAGATATTGACTATTTTAAAATTTTGCCACGCCAATTTCCGCCCCCGAAAATTAAACAAAACTGATTTTCTCGAAAACTAACAAAGCTAAAGTTACCAAATTTGGTATGTATATTGGCTTAGTATGCGCGCAGAATACATATATTTTAATATGTTGCCACGCCCACTTCCGCCTCCATAATTTAGAAAAAACCGATTGGCTCTTGCAATTTTTTGACCATCGCGATCAAATTTGGCAAACTAATAAATCTTATCTATTTCTATCAAACTACCAAATTTGATTAAAATCGGACTAGAAACATACAAAGTATACGTATGAACGTATTTTGCTACGCGATCCATAAGGGCAGAATTGGTCGTTGGCTAGTGGCGGCGCTAGAGTGCTCGTGTGTTTGTAGAGTGAGCGAGATAGCATATGGTATGAGGCATGTTAAAACAATTTAATAGACATACATTTGGTTTTCGAAATTTTAAATATTTGTTTCACCTGGTGTATGGTATACCCAAGTCGGCGAGACGACTTACTTACTTCATTTTCTTAGTGAAGTTCAGGCGAATTAACACATTTTTTGAGTAATTTGAATCTGATAAGTACTTATAATTACTAATTAATAAGCGTAAATAACATTTCTCTTCCAACTAACTGAACGAACTTCTAGCTTAATATTTCTCATCTCTCTCTCAAGGGTCAATCACAATTAACTTGAGTTGTTCTAACAATCTTTTATGAACTTTTACTTTCCAAGAGAGGGTTAATTAGCCACCCAATGTAATTGTGACCCTTTCTAGAGAGTTTATTTTTTTATTTCGTTTTATAGTTGTCACCTGCTCGCTTGGCACGTGGATCTCATCTAAAGAGAAAAAAGAAAAGTGATAGTTTTCGTCTCAGGCAAATGCACTTTCTCCTTCAATACAAATGAGATGAGACGGCATGCGCCAACCCTTTAAATCATTTTTCATACTCTAATTAGTTGCTAATAATTGTTTACAAAATTTAAATGTTAGTGCACACACACACACACACTCAACACACAATAAAACACACAAATTTGTCACTCACGCATAAAAATAACTCTAACTCTCACTGTGAGAAATGTCCATACAGATACAGATAGAAATACATTTGTGTACATTTCACATTTCACTTGGCTAATTTTTTGTGGGTTTTGTTATGCCAAAGCAAGCTAAAGTCAGTTTATCGGCCAACAAAATGGTTAATGTATCTTGCATAACTCCCTTTTGCTATGGGAAGAGTTCATTAACATCCATATGACGCCCAAGCCACATTTCCACATACCATGTATGACCTTTAGGCATTTGAATGAGCAGGAAACCCAAACAAAACGAAACGATATACAAAAAACATTTTGAATGCCCGCAAAGAAAGTTGTTTGACACTTATAGCACCGGTTTCTAGAAGCGTTAATTTTCACCAGTACACATAAATTGGTTTTTTGTGGCACATACCGGTACAACAATACAACATTTCGTATACGTATTGCAAAAATTTCAAATTATAGAGCAAACTGAATGCAGTCTCCAAAAGGCTCATCATACCTCAGAATCTTCAACAATCAAAAAGACTAATCATTCAATGTCATATTAAATGTATTAAGTATTGAAAGTTGAATCCAAGTCATTATGTAGATCCTGTTAAGAGTCAAAAAACTGTTTTTAAAGTTTAAGTTTATCAAATTAAATCGTGATATCATAAAGAAATTCATTTTTTATGATTCCTGTTCAATGTGGAAAACTTGGTCAAGTCCGTCACTGCAAGTAAATATAAGTAAATGCGAATTAAATTAAAATACGTATGAAAAACATCAAATTAGATTATCCCATCAGAGTTTAGAGTCTCAAATAGTAAATTCTAAGTCGTGGTTTCGTTTTCTTTACGCGTGTCTCTAAACTTCTCGTTTTCGATTTATTTCGGGTTTCCAAAATGATTTCAAACGGGAAACAAAAGGGTAGTCATTTATAATAATAAAGTACCTAAACAACTAAAACAATCAGGAGAACCAATTGATTCAAAAACGGAACAATTTTCTGGTATTATTTTCGACCCATTATAAATGGAAAGAGATCCTAAAATATTAGAAAAGTCAAAGTTTTTTTTTTTAATGTATATAGATAGAAACATTTTTAAGATTGGTATATTTGCCAATGATTTAAATGATTTAAAATGATTATTTAAAAACTGAATTTTCTGTTACAATCAGCATAAAGTTTATGCCATAAACCTCATTAAGATTTTTAAGTCAATGTAAGTGAGCCGTGTTTGAGCAATAAAAATTGCTTCTCAAAAACGTAGAAATAATCCTTGAAATCTACTACAATTATTATTATATTGTTCTCATTTTGCGAATAACTTTGAAACGGAAAATGGTTTTGTTTTGCCATTAAAAATGGCACTTTAAATATACGATTAAACAGAGTCTAGAAGCCATACGATTTGATACGGAATCAAGAAGATAACATATGAATTTCAATTCCAAAATGCTGAATCCACAATAAAAACATTAGAATGTATATCCTAAAATCATTTCAGAATAGAAGTCCGTGAAAGCAATTCCAAGTTTTTTTTTTTAAATTAAAAAACATCTTTGTTCACCTGAATCTATTCCTATTATAATAACATTGTTAGGCCATCCAAGTGATTAAAATAATTAAAAATGCTTTAATATTGATTGCTATTAATTATTATTATTAAATTTATTATTTCACTTGATTCAGGTTAGTGATTTATGCTTACAATCAAGTTTTTTGTTTCATACCATTTATAATTTTCAACAACTACAAATTCCATAGACGATTCATTGATTTCATAATTTGCATTTCAACAACATTTAAAAACTTTCTATATAAGTTTTGCTTAATTCAATATTGCTTATATGGGAGATATAATGCCAAAGGGATTTTCTAGTATATGTTATGTATACCTACAATATATTCATTTTATACTTAGTTGAAATGCAATATAAACATTTGTTCTTCGACTACTTAGGTATTGTGTTTAATGTTTTTATGCTTTAAGATTCGATTTTGGGTTCATTTTCTATTTTTTTTTTGTTGTTTGTTGTTTCTTTACACAGCACAGCTAACAATAAATACAGTTAGTATACAAATTTATCGGTTGATTTTTAATTTCTACACTATTTTTGTTGGAGGGGGATTTAGGTCTGAGATTAAGTTTTAAAGATTTTATTTTTTGTTCATTTACTATATACGATTAACTTGCATTAGTTTATAATACAATTATCACATTCTTTTTGATGATGATATATAATTCATTTTCATTTTCTGTATATATTTTTTTGTTTTTTTGACTCATTTCAAACAATATAGATTTTTGTTTTTCGTTATTATTATTATTATTGCTTTGGATTTTATGCTTTTTCTTTGGTTTGGTTTAAGCCTAGGACATAATTTTGTAGCAACAATTGAACATTTTTTTGATGCAACAAAAAAAGAAGGCAAAAGCATCTTTCATTCTTGCATTTACTGAATCACTACGCAGACTTATTAACTAACTATTAGTAGTTTATATAATACAAAAAATGACACATATAAAGCGCAAAAAGGAACACAGTTTTGCTTTAGCTGCTACACATGTAAACTTAGAGAACAAATTTCGACCATTAGACCATGCCAAAGCCTTCGCTGCCCTCACTAATGGCCAAAAGTAAAGATTTCTCAAATTGCTCATAGCTCTCATAGTCTGGCAGGCAAAGTTGATTGAAGCTGCAATGAAAATGAAGAGATAAATCATTAGACTTAATGCAAATATCTATATAAATTTCGGGATATACCAAGTGTGAGCTGTGGGCAGATTGCCAAATGTTGGTGCCGCTGTGATTTGAAATTGCGGATTTAGCTCCTGAAAACCACCTGGTGGCAATTGTGAACAGCCTGTTGTGAATTGCAATAGACGAGCCATTTCGGTTTGACTAAAATTACTGACACCGGCCCAAAACCAGCCCAGAACTCGCCGAAATTCAGCTGAGTTACCATTGGCTATATGATGCGACTTGAAATCACTGATTGAATACTCTCCAGTGCCGCACATGAGTAACTGCAAAGAAAATTCCATATAAATAACTATGAATATTGAGTTGAAATAATTGCTCGGCTCACCTCCAATTCATTCTCATCGAATATACTGAGTAGATTATCTGGTATTATGGAATTTAAACCTTTTAGAAAACTATCTACTTCATCTTTGACACTATTGCATAAACGTTGTTGGGCCAAAGAATCTAAATATTGATTCTTTGTGGCATTCGTTACACGAGTCTTGGCACCATTTGGTATAAGTTCAACGGTCTTGCTTAGCTGACCACTACCATCATAGACTTCCTCTACAAAATACAATTCCAAAGTATCTGTAGCATCGAGATCAGTGTCCAGAATATATTTGATTTTCGATAAATACAAATCGGGATCATCTTGCTCAAAGTACTAGATAAAAGGGAAGAATTATAAAGTCTTAATTATAAGAGTTACTAATTGTAAGTGTTTTTTTTTTTTGTTCTTACCTTATAGTGCACTCTTAGTCCAATTAGTTGAGCTAGAAAAGAGCGACTGAAACGTGCCCGGACTAATTGCCGATAACTTCCACCCAGAGCACTCTCAAATAGACATTTGCCCACCATTTTGCCAGCAAATTCGAAATGCTTTAATTTCAATTGTGGCGGCCTTGTTGGATTAGGATGGACTAAAGCCTGATGTTTGTCATGGAATGTACAGAAAAGGCCACCGCGTGCATCGAACAGAGAACTGCATACCAATTCAAACCACTCACGTCGCAGGCCACCCCAATCGATGCCCTGTTCGCCTTGAAAGGTAACTTCAAAATTGCCACACCAATCGGATACTGAGAATCCTTTGGCTGCCTTCATGCTGCTCTCCAGTATCTTATCCCTTTGCACTTTCAGTGTCATCTTCTCGTGATAATAACTGGCATGGAATTTTCGCACCTCATGATAGAAGAAATCTTGCTTATCCTTAAATGTCTCCGAACCGCCAATGTTCTTTAAGAGAAAATGTGTAAAGGTTGCCGCAATTATATTACGATCCTTGGAGGCCAATTCAATGCGCGGTTGTGCCCCATCATCGATAATGAAGACAGGACCATGGAGTTGGGTTACCAAGTGTGGCAAAAAATGGAATTTGGTCGACGGGCAGAGACGGAATGTTGCTATACGTTTGGGTATAAATTTCAATATCATCTCCTTGATGGTTACCTGAAATATCAACGAATTCTGAGCCTCAACATTTGGTAGAGGGGTCAAAAGTGGAGTCTATTCCATTCCACTCACCTGCTTAGGTCCCACATAGCAGAGAACTTTGCGGGGTTTACTCTTGGCGGCACCATAAATGCTTAATAATTTGGCTTCATAGCATATGTTGTGCTTCCGTGAGGCAATATTCTTGTGCACCAATGTTGTATCGCTACCTAAAAACAAAAACAAAACAAAACACCATTGACAAGTGATGATAGATGGATGGATAGATACATTAGATGTCGGCACTTACTGCTTAGAACAATGATATCAAAGTCACCATTGGGCAGCTGTTGCTCATTATAATTGATGACAGCTCGCAGACAAATGGGTTCGGGAAATAGAGCTGTGACTGAGACACGAGAATTGACACGGTCATAGGTAAAGGTGATGGCCTGTTGAAGACTTGTGACCACAATGCCACGTAAATCAAAGATGGACACCTGATAGCCCTAAAAACAATTCAAAATAAGGCCCTTAGAAAGAAGGAAACGATTAGGTAAATTTAAGGGTTGTCTTACCTGCAAAGCCTCATCGTTTTGATCAAAGACACAGGCATTGCCGAACTCATCTCTGGGTTCTATGTGCATCATTGTTGGAGATCCAGCACAGCAGATGACCGTACTGGCCGGACGTACGAAACGCGAACGTCGTGCATCGATGGCGCCAGGCAGAAAATTTCTTAGGAATGGTGAGCCAGCTATGTGACTGGCTCCAATTAGGACTGAAATCTTATATTGTCCCGCTGTGCGTACTGTGAACTTGACCTTGGCTATATTTGCATTATTCGGATCTGTGGATGAGCCCAACTCGCTGATGGTAACCACTTTGCGTGTACCCTCGGTGACCTCCACAAAGAACTGATCTGTATCACAGATGGGATAAGGCTGGCCATTGCGTTGAAAGAAACGGACCACAAAGCACATGGTCCCTCCGACACGGGCCGGATCCTTCCAATTCCATTGAACTTTGCAATTGGCCGGAAGTAGATACTTGCCGGTAACATATTGTAGTAACGAATGACGTGCTTCGGGGGCCAATGACGGTTGGGTCATGGCTGCTAGGGTAACCAGGCCGGCAACAGATACAGAGACCACCAACATGCCACCCCATGTCCACGCGTCCTGATGCTGACTCGATTTCACTACCGTTGACCACAGCTGGGCCTTTAGGGCATCCAATTGGGCCTTCGATGTGGGTAGATTTTGTCGTGCCGTCGACCAGAGTTGCCAATCCTTGCCAAGTATTTTACTTGCTCGCGAATCCTCCAACCAATAGACGTCCTCCAGTGAGGCCACCTCGACTGCCAGCAATCGTTGGTAATGATGTTGCATACGATGATCCTTTAACCATTCCCTAAGTATAAGTTTCTGCTGCAAATGCAAAGCGGCCCGTTGCAAACGTTGCTCATCCAGGGGTGGTAACTCTGGCAAACGTTCCGGATCCCCGCAGCTTGAAAGCGAAGAGATGCCTAAAACGAGAACAACAAGAACAGACGAAAATTCAGCTAAGATTCTTCACCTAAATCACGTTTAGTGCCAGCCGAAATTTAATAGTTTTTCTACTTTTTCGAGTGCCATTTCGTTGCATTTAGTTTAGTTGTTTTCAAAATACATTTCCAGTGGTTTTACCCACAAAAATACAAAAAAAAATAAAAAACATTTATAAACTTTTTGCGTATCTTTTGCACCGTTTCTCTCACTGGGGCAGGCGTTTGGCCTAGATATAATAAAAGTTTGCTTGGTAATTGAGTTAAATTGTTAAAGTTTTGCGGTATGGTGTGCAATTTGAAACTTTCTGCTTTCTGACAGTGTATGCGGGTCCTCTTGTTGGCTTTGTCATCATCCATCAGGCGATGGCGATGGCAATGGCAATGCAAATATCCGTATACCCACATCGGATGGTGTCTAAAATTACAACAGCAAACTAATTTGGCTCGGCGACTACGTCAATATCGTCAAGCCGGCATTGCCGCCTACTTTCAACGAACAGCAGAAAAAAATAAAACTTTCGTTAACATGGGCCAATCAATTATATTTCAATTTTTTATGACTTTTAGCCAAGGCAGCAGCAAACGAAGGCGCAAGTAACTATATCCGAAAACGACATTTAATGCGTTGTTTGTCGCTTATCGCTGAATGCCATCATTGAGTGAAAATGTGGTGGCTCTAGTTCTCTAACCCGCATACGGTATTTTCGAAAACCCGTGGCTGACTTTCACCCATCTGCTCCTCCGCCCTCTTCATCAAGGTGAAGCGCTTAAAGGCTTAGCTTGAGCTTTTCTGGTAGGAGGTCCTGCGCCACTGACGACCTACGACTGACTTTCGTTTTCAGTATTTACGTATTTTCTACTTTAACTTTCTGTTTATACTTTGGACTCAAAGAAAAGTTTGAGCTAGTATAGAACATTTGCGATTGGCCTTATTGTTGCAATAAGCAAAGTTTTTTGGTATTGCTAGCTTACGCAAAATAAATGAGAACTTTGCATTTTAATGGCAATTTGCAAAATGCTTGGCAAAACAAAAAGTCCTTTAAATTATAATTTGGTTAATTTTAAGGAAATTTACAATAGTTTACTTTTAGATTTTAACTAATTAGAATAATTGCGGTATTGAGGAGTAAATTAAAGTTTACTTAGAAGTTTTAAATATTTGCTCGGCTTTAAATGAAAATTTTTAAAGATATACCAAGGTTCCTGGTATGGAAATTTAGTCTTAGGTATTAAAGATACTTTATTAAAACATTTTCAAGATTGTTTTTTAATATTATATTCTAATCTCATTTGTTGAACGCTCTCACCTTGCCTGTCTGTGCTGCTGTTCAAGGTATTAACAATCAAAGAAAATCGATGATTCATTGGAAACATATTTATATGGAGTCTACTGGATACCAGGTGTAATAACTATAAAGTAAATTGACAGGAATTTAAGATCATCTTTTTTCTATTTTATTACCAATGGTGTGTGGGATGTGTATTAACATTTGCATTTTAAAACAGATCCTTTGAGTTCTTTGAGAAAAAAACCTACCTTGTTATGGGACCAAATAAAGATAAAGATAAAAGCCTAGATTCCTAACCTACATATGTCCAAATATGGCACCAGATCTCCATTGGGAAAAAATTTTTAAGTATCTAGCATGTTTTTTTTATGCTAAACTACTACTCCAAAGCTGAAACCGAGTGGGAATTACAACTAAATGGCTGAGTTTAATTTTTTTTTATATCCGAGCAAATGTGCCTGATATTAAATTTGATGCATTCTATAAGCTAGAAATAATTCGTCCATATGTCAAGATATTGAAAAATATCGAGAGTGCTTTCTATTTTTATTAAATACTATTTAGTATATTTATATTTCATTTTATTATACATATATCAACAACATTTACATAGTTTCTTATAATTGACACCGTTTTGAACTTGTTTAAACTAACAATCCATTAGATAAACATTTACCAAAAAAACAAACCTAAAGTTTAAATCGAACCCGAATTGGAACCACAAAATGAAAACCACAAAACGAGTTACATGTTAGCCTAACTTGAATCCAAACTAACCCAGTCATCTAGCCCCACCGCTTATGCGGTTTGTGGGCGTAACCCATTTAGGGGGCCAACTGTACAAATAATCTACATACATACATACATAGGAATAGATGGATATATGTATCTATGAATAGGTATAGCAGCAGTAAGGTGGATGTTTGCGTGCCTGACATTCGAAAAACGATTTCATTTCGTTACCAATTTTCTTTTGTTTGCCGCCTCTGAATATTTCGCGCGAAACGAATAACTTCCGTTTGAATATTTTTGGACGTGCAAACAATGAGAAGTAACTTTTAAATTCACTTCGACAAGGAAAAAGAATATTTTTCTACCTTAACATTCTAGTATTTGTATAATTAAAGCATTTGTGTTGCATATTTAATGGCTGACCTTAACGAGAATTACTAATCGTTTTTAATTAAAATCCAAAGAAAAAACAAAAACAAAAAGACGAATTGAGAAAAAACAAAAAGAAGGAAAAACGTAAGTCAAAAAGGCGATAGGAAAAGGTACGAGTACTTTCCATGAAAAACACACGCACACAAATGGCTGATGGGTGGGCGGTGGGTGGGATAGAGGGCGCTTAATGAAAATGCCTTTTGAAGGTTAAAGCGCGCAATATGCAGTGCTGCTGATGATGACGACGACCATGACGATGATGAGGATGATGATGATAAATGTCAAGTGAGTAAACTTTTTTGGGGGAATTTACAGCGGCTGAATGATGAGGCCGCTTTTTGACAGTTCAAGCAGAAGCAGAATGAAGTAGGCAAATGGGTAAAGGAGACGTAGACAGAGACAGAGACAGAGATTGTTGGGCTACATCAAGATAAAATGATTCCGAATCCGGTGTAGGTGTAAAAGGGAAATATATATGTATGTATATAAATGCCAACAAATGATAGATGAGATTCACAGATAATAATGACAAGTAACTAAGTAAAACCTCTTATAACAGCGGGAAATGACAACTCATTTAGCATAAGCAAGGTATATTTTGAGCTACAACAAATGATATATATAAAATGTAGACAATTGTTACTAATCGAAATCCAGAACGGAAAGTGGTGAGGGATGACACCTATGAAAATAATAATCAACTTGAGCTACAACAAATTATATAAGTAAGTAATTATATATGTAAGAAATAGAAATCAGAATTCAGAACAGAAGTTAGAATGAAACACATCCCTAAACTGGATCGCCTAGGGCTGACAAATGGGTGTAATTTAGCTCCCTAAAGTATGTTATAAGCAGTACGAGAAATCGGTTGAAACAAATAAAGAAATTTTGATATGTTCTGCAAATAAAAAATATTCCTAGAATCAAACATTCTTAATAGAATTTAATGTTACAAGACATAAAAAATGTTTAGATTATTGAAAACAATAAATACTTTTGCCGCCTATTGCATACCTTAAAGGGCACAGCTCTCTGTTTTACAGCTTTAGCATCATCATCATTCGCCTAAGCACCAAATTTCAGTTAAACAGCGGCATAATTTTTAAACTATCTTTGAATATATATTATATACATATGTATATACCATTAGACCAACCATATTATAATTATCCCTAGAATTTAACTGGTCTAAAGTCCTAAATTTGGCATAATTCTATCACTAGATATACAAGATGTCCTAAATCAATTAAATTATATCTACTAGTTAATTTTTAACAATTTAAATTGCGTATGTCAAATATGAAATTATAAAATTTGTTTTGTTGTTAAATTTCAATAGGCATAAAAGTTTAATGTCTTAAATCAACTTAACTGACAAATATTGTGACAAAGTTATTAAATGCAAATTTAGTTTGATAAATATAAACTAACAATAAGTTATTTAATTTACACAGTAATTAAATAGAAAGTGCAACAACAAAACTTTTGTTGTTTCATCAATCAAAATATGTTAATATTTAAACAGAATGAAACTGCAGAAAGTCTGCAGTCCTTTTGTCGGTATTTTTGTTAGGATATTTCATTTGCTCCAGGTAAACAATATGATTTTACTGTTTGCAGAGGCGTAACAATTAAAGGGGGGTCATCAAATAAAACAATTCAGTCAAAGCGACAATTGGCAATAAAGACAAAGTGTTGAAAGAATTCTTAAAGTTTTTGTATGAAGAAGTTGAGATGTTTTTGTTAGTAATCCAAACTATAACCTAACAAGAAACTATGATTCAATCGTCTTGGCAAAAATGAGATTTGTTTTGTAAAACAAGTTTGTTTTAATTATTTGAAATGCGCAGTCATACTGGCAATCCCTGTCAAGGGATCTGCCACTGACTAACTATTTGTTTGCCTTTCCTTTTGCCAAGAGTCGCCTTTATTTATGCTATACTTTTCCTCTTTCCCCCTATCTATCGGTGTGTGTGTGTGTTGTTTGACTGTGTGTGTGTGTTTTATTGTTCAGCTTGGCGCATTGTTGTTTGTCTTTATCCTTTTTATCGATTGTTCTCTTCTCTCTCACGATGCAGACAAAACAAGTGAAAGGAGCCCGAGGATGAGGGTCGAGAGGATGAGGCTGGAGGCTGTGCACAATACAAAAAAAAAAAAAAAACAAAAATACAATTTGAATGACATTCGATCGCAATGTGTTCAACGGGGAAAATGAAGGGAGGAGGTATGGGCATAAGGATATAAAAGCTCGAGGGGTGGGGAACGAGGGCCGGTCTGGGCGATTAAGGTTCGCACAACAAAGCCGCAACATTTTGCTCTTTCTCTTTTGTTATTTTTTCGTTTCTGCCATCATTTTTTGTGTTTGTTTACCAAAGTGAAAAATGATAAAATTGCCAGCTCCTCTTCAAGCGAGGACATCCTGTTTGTTAGTGTGTGTATGGGTGTGTGTGTGGGTGTGAGTGTGTGCTTGTGTATATATATGTATAAATACGTTTCTGCTTGTGTGCAGAGATGAAATTCTTGCTTGAAAATATTTCATAACTTTCACATCCTTCGCACAATCACTGGCCTCTGGAGATGAAAACTTAAGCGAGAAAATATAGCAACAAAATTTAGTATATAATTTGAGGATTGGAGACATTTAAATACCCTACATGTTACGTAACTTTAAAATAGCGTCAATAGTTGATTAAATGGCCTTATTTAATCTCTCGTACAATGCCTATTTATTAAACTTACAATTAGGAATAAGTTTGCAGTCCCAATTATGCCATTGAATAGACATGATGGTAAAAGAATCTAAAAACTAGATTTAAATTATTTTAGAAAAACTAAAACTGCATTAAAGATCTAACATATTCCTAAGAATCATTTAAAAAACAAAAATAATTCCGTTTCTCTTTTCTTCAGTCACAACTGCAGACAAGTTGGCAGCTTCATCATGCCGTGAAGTGGACAAGAAACTGGAAAAATCCTTAAACATCTGCAACCTGTTCCCGTCGGCCTTATATACCATAATGTAGGTACTTTTAAAGGGTATAAAACAAAAACTTTAAAGGAATTTTTATGATTTCTCTCGCAAGCTTATTGTTCCGATAGTTTATCACGAAGTCATCTCAAGGTCTGGTGCATTCGACAAGCAACAAATATTTCATCTGCTTACAATAATTTATGTTGCCTGTCTGCAGCAGACACACTCACACACACTCACACACAAACGCACAAACACAAACACACATATATGCAAAACCAAACAGATGCAGCAGCAGCGTGAAAAATTTACATATTTAATTTAAAATAAAGCATCCTTCCACCCTGGCATCTTGCCACAGCAACTTCAATCTGCTCCTCTTGCTTCTCTTTCGTTTTCTTACTCACTTGCCTCAAGTGGCGGCATAAATTCAAATGCCACTTTGGCAACAGCCTCTGCAAATTACGTATACGCAATGTGCGGCATACAAACACCAACACCACAGTATATGTGTATGTGTCTTTCTCTATGGGTGTTTGTGTGTATGTTTCTGCGTTTATATGTCTACTTATGAGGGCTCCCAAGTGTGCAGCTGCTTTAGCTCTTTGGGGGCTTTCAATGTAAATTTCTATAATTTAGTAAAGAAATCTCTGAAAACATTATATTGTATGTTGATATATTCAAAATTTTGATATGTATTAATGGTTTGAATCGATTGAACATCTCCTCTGAAATGTTTTTGTACTGTACTGTAAGTCATACTTCTGAAATCAGAATTAATAACATGTACAACTCTTTTGCGTTTAAGCAAAATACTATTAAGATGAGTATAGAATGGTGAGGCTTTTCTTTTGTAACGACCTTCTGTGTTGTATATCCATACTTGATTCTAATCTCAGTCACTTTAGCATCTAAAGTCTTTAGAAGTAAATTATGCTTAGCATTAATGTTGGACCTTAACTCATTAAAAACTATATTAGAGCTTTTATATCTTTGGGACAGAAATTGCCAAGAATATTGATAGGCTTGAGGTTTGTATTCAAGGTGAACCCATTCACTTCAAACTCACCTAATTCTCCAGCGGAAAAGTAACATAAACCGTGCGGAAATGATACTATCAATAACTTTCTTGATTGTATCATTTTCTCTCTGTTTATGTCACTTTTCCGCTGTGGAACTAGGTAACAGGAAATTTATTGATATTATCATTTCCTTACAGTTTACTTGGGACAAGAATTTGTCTTATCGCTTTAAGAGTAAATATATAAAAAGTAATGATCAAGTCATTTAAAATAATTAAAGTTATCTAAAGGATGAAAAAACCAAAAGCTTCATTGTCCCAAATGCCTTTGCTCCAAAGTTTGGAAAAAGTTATATAAATTATGTGCATATATACCCATTTAGAGGCTTGTTTTTTGCTTCTCTTCTAGATTAAATGGCCTCAATATAGAACTAGCCGGGTCTGAATATAGTATAGGAAAGTTTATATATTCATTCTGGCAGTCCTCGGTAGATGAGTTGTCTAAGTGGCCCAGTCATTTAGTCAACTGAACAACGAGGATCCGGGTTCGAATCCCAGGCTATAGTGTATGGATGTAGTTTTCGTCTAAGCCGAAGGCCTTAGTTGCCAGTGCTTGTAAAATATAGTTAGGTTGATAGTTTATAACTATATCCTATACTTTAATAATAATAATAATATTCATTCTGTATAACTATGACAGTTGGAAAACATACCTTTTGCTTTTAAAACATAGATTTGCTTCCCACCAATTTGATTGACCTTAATAAACACAAATGAATTGATCAATATTAAAGATCTCGAAGCTTTGATACATCTGTGTATGTTTATTTCTCTAATGAGTTGGAATTGTTAAAGAAATAAGTAAAGAAAAGTGGTTTAGTTTAGTGAAATCACAGCTCTAATGCCACTGAAGGCTGCCCGTATGCCACAATTGTTTGTCTAAATGAATGTTTAATTCAAGCACGCTGGGACCTTAGTTGGCACCGAATGTAGGTTCTTCCAAAGATGTATATATATATATATATATACAAAATAAGTGAATGCAATAAAATTTTAAACACTCACACTTGGGGCAAGGCAAACGTTTGGGACCGAGGCAAAGATTTGGCCTCGGCAATTGCCTGCAAACGATGATGATGGCTGCCACAAAAGTTGAGAAGACAAACTGGATGCAAGACGGAGAGATAGAGAGGGAAAGAGGGATAGAAAGAGCTTCTGTGAAGAGAAGTAGAACTGCGGTGGAATAGCAAAACCAGCAAGATGACAACGTTGTCGGCATTCAAAAAATGTCAGGTGTGAGACAGACAAGGGGTAGGTTGGGCATTTAAGGAGGGACTAGACAGACAAGCTTGACTTGAAGCAAATTCTGTCTTTCAGGCGTTTTGAACTAACCCGCAGCTGTTGCTGCACTTAGCTGCCTGCTCTATCTTCTCACGGTAACCCGTCCCGTTCCTGTTCCCTTGATTCCCGTCGACTGTTTTACATTTTTGTGTGGTCTCCAGCAAACGATGTTTGCGTGTGTGGCATGTGCATGTGCGGGTCCGGGTGCGGGTGAGCATAGTGGGAACCACAACCCACAGGCCACACGGCAACTTTGGAAAGCAAACAGATGTTCGTCTCACCCCTTTCAGCCGTCACCTACATCCACTCGATTCCCGCTGACGTTGACATTAAATGTCGCTTAATTTGAGTGGTCCTGGTCGTCGGTCTGTTGGGGCAAAATTCTTGCTGCTGCTGCTGCTACAGCTGCAGGTTGAGTTTGAGATGCATTAGCTAACCGCAAAAACCAAGCAAATGCAATGCATCAAAAGAATTTCTGCCCCAAGCAGCTGCAAAGTATGCTATAAAAATATGCATTGAATTGTGTGTGTAGTCAAGAAAGTGGTAGAAAAATAAATGATGAGAGAGCATATATACGTATATATACATATGTAAGCACTTATCGCTGTGTATTGATTTGCAATTGAGTGTGAAGATTGATGCAAAAAATATGATATCGATATTTGTGAAGGATATATATACCTTCAACACAAGTATTACTTAAATCAAAGTGCAAAAATAGGGATATTGGCTTTACGATACCCTGTATTTAATCATATTTCCGGGTAAACATTTCATTGCTCGACTTACTTTTTAGTACATTGGAGAGTAATGTAAAACTTTTGTGACTTAACTAAAGCTATGGAGTTCATACAAGGGCAGATCATGGCTTAAATCCTTCTTATTGACAGGAAAAAATATTAATACTTTCTACTTAAAGGGAAAAGGCCAATATAATTTTGAAATATTTTTTGAATTGGCATCTGAATAGACAAGTAAAATAGGTCATTAAAGAAGTATTTCTCTTTTGCTCTTTTTCTCTCTCTCTCTAGTATTCAAATATTGTTAAACTATATCATTATAGGTCTTACTATTTTTTTTTTTTGTAGACACATATATTAACCGATCCTTACAATAGTATTGCTGCTTGATTTCGGGCACCTTTGTTTGCTTGTCCATAAGGATGTTGAGATCTAAAGTTAGAACCACAAAATTTCATTCCATTCGAATGTTAATTAGTTAGTTTAAGTTTGGGGTTTTAGGAATACAAAAAGTCGTTTAGCTTGGTGCATGGTTATTTATTTTAAATGTGGAGAATAAGAAAATGCAAGACTTATGTACATATGTATCTATGAGTCAAACTCATAACTAATGTAAGTCTTTTAACATTATGAACTAAAATTATTTCCAACTGCATTGGCATAAATCTTAAATCTCAAATCAACAATAAAAAGTTCAAGAGTCAAAAATAATCAATAGTCAAAAAGTTAGGGATTACAAGGCGTATGAGCACATCTTTAATTCGGTATTCTGAAACAGAAATATTAGAAGACTAATACTGTTAGATATCGACAAGCCCTGATTTAGATGCATACAATCATATATTAAAGTCCTGCAATATGCTTTAAATTCAAACAATTTCAAATTAAAATCACCAATGAAAACTAGAAAATTTATATGGCATACAGTTGGGGCTGACATAAATTTGAATTAAACTATAAATTTCAAAGCCAAATTCTGTTTCCTGTGTGTTTCGTTATTTATTCAGGCCTGAACTTAATCACCGTTTCCTCTATATACAAAGCCTTTTCATGTGTGTATGTGTGCTGGTGTATCGGTGTGTATGTGGCTTGAATAATTGCATTATATGATTTTTATTGTCAATCAACAATAAAAAGTAAATAATTAAACGCTCGTTGTTATTTAAAACACAGAAAAACTCAATTTGCAACTATAATGGACACACACACAAACAAAGAGACGCTGTCACACACACACACACACACATACATACATACATATACACCCACACCAACATAGTAAACCTCGAACAAAATCAACTAGGAAAAAAATGCAAAGCCACTTTTCGGCTTGTTTTTGGGCTAATAGCATAGAGAACCTGAAATTGGGTTAAAACCATAATGCCAAAGTATTAATGTTGCATTTGCATTTGGCAGACGTCAGACGTGTGGGTGGGGCTTGGATGGGGGGGGCGGGTAAGTAGTAAACCGCAAACATGAACCGGTTTACCTTTCACTGCACATAACCCCACACATACACACACACACACACACGCACACAAAGTCTGCCATATATATATAGGTGTCCATATGCATAACGGTTCGTCCTTTGCCAAACATTTGCCAACTGCCAGCAAACTGCAATGGAGGCTTTGCCTGGCAATTAATGGCCAAAAAAGAGAGATAGAGAGAAAGAGAAAAAGAGAAATGAATAAACGTGGCCAACATTGAACATTTGCCTATCTTCCTTCATATATATGTACATATCGTTCTCTCTCTCTTTCTGACATATCCTCAGTCTTACTTAGTTGGCACACATGGGGGAATTCGCATAAACAAATTTGCACGAAACGAAGCTGCAACACTTTGGCATTTGGCGAATTGAAGTTTACGTGTGCGTTTTGTATTTCTACGTATGTATGTATGTCTATACATATATGCATCAGCTATGTGAAGGACATTATAGAGGCTCACAGTCGAGGATATCAGCTTACATATAGGCACATATCATTGACAATGTCATTAAACACTGTGACAGATCAATTTATCGTCAATTAAAGGATCTTAATAACATTAATTACCCCACCAAATGTCACTTCCATACGAATTGTGCCACGCTTAAACACCAATAATTAATATGCCATTCTATATGGGATCTTAAAGGAAGGTTATACTTAAGCTCTATTGAACAATTTTCTTATATAATATATCATATATGATATTCTTCCTTCAGACACCACAAGAAGCAAAGTTTCAATAAGACTAATTAATAACTTTTTGAAAAATCTTACCTACGCATTTTAGAAATAGGTTTACGAGTAAAGCATTCTGATAAGGAAAGTTTTCAAAGATCGTATCTCTTTTTTAATGTTACTCGGATACTCGAGCAACTTTTTTTTTAAAGATTCTAAAAATATTGAATTATTTTTTAAGCAAAAATGAGAGAAATCAATTTAAAAGAAATTTTGAAATTCACCTTAAAGGGAATAGTAAATCATGATTCTATTCAACTGACCACAATTGTGTAAATATTCACGTAGTATGTTCACATTTACCTAACCAAAAACGTATACATGGGAATGTTTGTTTGTATGTATGTATGGGGGTTTGTATGTTATACATATATGCGATGCCTATCATGTACCCCAAGAAAAGTTTACACATTACGTGCATGAAAGCACTTTACTGGCCATTTGCCATTTGCGTTTGCCTTTGCTTTTTGCATTTTGTGACTCGATTGTGAACGAGGCATTTTCCATTTGCCTCAGTTATGTCATAAGTGGTAGAGCTTTTCTTTTAATTATAAAAGAAAATTATGCATCTTCAGTTCTCTACGTAATACTCATTCAAAACTCTCAAAGTCACAAGATGATTGCTATTTAAAGACTTATTTGAAAAACTTGATAGAGATTCTAAATTTAAGACTATTTAGACCTTTCTTCTATTACCATTAAACATGGATATGATGTAGATATCAAAACTGTAGTAAACAGATAAAATATATTGTAAATATGCAGTGATTTGAATATCAAAATTTGGAAAACCTTAAGAGTATATTAAGTAGATAAAAACTATTGTAAACTATTGTAAAATTGCATTGAGTTTACAGAAACTGCAATTCGGTTTTAAATTTAAAAGACCATTTTGAAATAATCGTTCCTGGAATAAAACTTTTATTAGCTTAAGTTTCAAAAATATCGTTTTGAAAAGGGAAACTTGTTAAATTTACAAAAGGAACCACCAATATATAAAAAACTGCAAAATGCTTTTGAATTTATAAAATAGAGAAGTTCCGAAATATAAATTAATACTCAATAAATTGGCATTTAGCACATTTAAAAACTTAAATTTGAGTTCCCTTTAAATTTTCGATTTCCCAATATCATCTGTAGAGTATTTCATGTGTGGTGTAGATAAGACTGCTTTCTTCATATGGAAACTCACCTGACGATGAAGATTGCGAATGTCGCATGGTGGTGGCCATGGCAATGGAATTAATTTCCGACTCGGGTGACCACATTTTAAATTATTATTATAGATTATTGTGCGCGTCGTTATTTATTACATAAATATTTTCATTTTTCGTATTTAAATTTAGTTAAAATTGCTTACAGCTTAATGGCTAAATCATGTTTTTACACTCATGACCAAGGCCCATTGTGATTAGTTTTATTAGTTTTCTTTTATTCTTGTCTTATTTTTAATTTAATTTATTGAAAAAGTTTTTTTTGCTTTTGTTGTTTTTGTTGTTGTTCGTTTTTTGTTTTGTTTTTGTAGAAAGTTTTGACATATTTCATGCATAGCTGCCGCCAGGATTAAAGGGGATATGGGGGGGAAACTGGAGAAAGGGAACTCTATGGCGAGCCAACAGAACAAAATACACTTTTGTTAAGTTCGTTTAAATAAAATAAAAAAAGAAGGAAAAAAGTTACCAGAATGTAAAATATATATATATATAAAGTTGAATAAAACATCCACGGACCTAAGCCCCCAGTTCCAGTATCACAACTTAAGGGCATACGGATAAAAGGACTGTCAAAGGCAGACAAAGGGGACAGAGGGAAACGAAAAAAAAATATTAAAAAATAGAGCAATGAGCGGATATAACTTTTCTTTTTCCATTTCCCTTTTGCTCACTTTTTTGAATTTTTGTGAGCAATTGCCAAGAAAGCGTAGCTTAAATCAAAATAAGTAAAAGTTTTCTTTTTTCCAAGAGAGATGCGCACGTGCAATAGAAATTGCATTAGAAATCCTTTGAAGCAAATAAATTCTTTTTGCATTGTTTTAATATGATAAAACTACACCATCGACTTTTCTTTATTCA
Source organism: Drosophila willistoni (assembly GCF_018902025.1). Lineage (NCBI taxonomy): Eukaryota > Metazoa > Arthropoda > Insecta > Diptera > Drosophilidae > Drosophila > Drosophila willistoni. The sequence goes on from NW_025814050.1 coordinate 11,117,426, forward strand.
AACAAGGAGAAAAATTGATTTAAATTTTTTTTAGAGCCAGCTAAACTTTGACATTTTCTTGACTCAACAATTGAAGGCCAACCAAAAAAATTTCAAATTGATTGGCAATTTTTTTACTAACTCATTTATTTTAACTGATAACTGCAGTCGTTTATACGTCATTAATAACCATTTAACGCTCCATATATTTGACGAGGAAAATTTATTATGTTTTATTGGCCATTAACAAATTGTCACCTCTTCAATATTATCAGTATTGATCGCAAACATAAAAGTGGATTAAAAACTCTTTGATAGATGAGTACTTAGAGAAACAGGAACTGCCTAAACTTTAATATAAATAATCATAATTATTAATCAGCCATCAAATCGCAAATAAAAGATTAATCATCTGATAATAGGTAACTACCTAATTTTCTCTAAGCTGTTTTCCAAAGCCTTCTTAAAGAAATAATATAATTTGTTAACTCACATTTCATTTAACGTCATTTAACTTATTTCACTTAACTTTTTTAATTGAAATTTCAAATAAAATTGTTTCATATTAATATACAATTTGTCTGTATCTAATTAACTATCTGATAAAACATTTAAAAGCTTGAAAATTCAGCTTTAATCCATTCAAAATAGCGAAAAAAAACTTAATTATAAATTATATTTAAGTTATGCCAAATTGAGATGAATTTCTTTACTTTGCAATAGTTAAACGTATAATAAAATTCGTTAAATTATTTATTCACATAAGTTTAAATTATTCTTTAATACACCAAGTTCAGAAATATGTATTTTTATACAACCTCGTGGTTGAAAATATCAGTAAGTTTTTCGTGCCAAGTCTAGATATACGAGAGACGAAATATTATAGTTTTTTTATGAGCTGAGAAAACTTCAGCAAGAAACTCCTTGCGTAACATTTAATAATAAAGGCAAACCGATAAACACATTTTTTATGGCATTAAAATATTAAAGTATCTAACATTAAAAAAAAAACTAAACTATAATCTATCCAATCACGCTGCCATCTCTATAATTTTAAGGTTCGGGAAAGCCATAACGAATGCCATTATAACCGCCATTAGCTGCCAACAACTACAAAGAAGCGGAAAATTCGCGTTTTCCCTGTTTGTTCCCTCCTCTTCTCCCTAGCCGATGCCATTCTCAAACATATTTTCAATGCAAGTGCACCCAAAGTGTGTGCCAAATGACATTTTCTTTTTCTCTCTCTATTATTATTATTTTTTTTGTTTTTTTTTAGTTGAATGTCTGCCGCAAAAACTCCATTGAAGGGGGCCACATAATCTTCATCCTTGAGCAATTCCTTGTGCTCCCTAAGTGTGTGCCTGATAGCAGTGTAAACAAGTTTCGCCGCCTTCTTCCTTGTCTGCTCTAAATGGCTGTCATTAACTTGAAAATGCAACAAGAGCAATATAGAAACAACACACAAAGGCAACGTATGTTTTTGTTGTTGACCTGACAAGGACAACTATCGTAAGTACTTGTACATACAATATATACATACATATATCAGATACAACCCTACGTTTATATATGCATGTACACATGTGCTGCTCCTTAACTATGCGTTTGTCAGGGTTCTTTATATACATACATACATAGTTGGCTGATGTTTACTTACACAACTGAGACTCAATTACATGGAAGTGAGAGAGAAATTGCTGAGAACAGCAGCTCAATAAAAACTACAAAACGGTTTACGCGTGCCGTCCTGACATGGCCAATAAACAAGACACAAAAACACAAAAATTGACTGTAAGCAAACTAACCACGAATTTTTGTTGCTCTTTTCCCCGATAAAAATTGTAAATCTCTACCAAGGTGAACATAGAAAATCTGCAGGTATTTTCAATGATACCATAAAATACTACGTCGAGGAAATACAATCCCTTAAAGTCAATTGCAATCTAATCGCCAGTTTTATAATATATAAATATTAAGGGCAACTTTTCCGTAAAGACTTAAAAGATTTTAAAAAGTTAATAAGGGCTTTTCTAGTGTTTTTAGTCATTTGCTAGTAGTTATAGTGATTTCATTTAATGATTTAATTAATTTATCTATTACTTTTTAAATAAAAATAATAATGACGAGCCTCGTTAGAGGGAATTTATTTCCACCAAGAATGATGATCATGAATATCAAAATTTTAGCAGCTTATGAGGTAAAATATCTCCACCAAGAGTCTTAAGCTGCTAAAATTTCGATTATCATAACATTTTCCCCTCTATATTTCTTTGGGATACAGATATATGTACTTGTTAGGCTAAGTTATATGTCAAATGCGTTACTATTTATTTCTGCTCTAAGTCAATTCTTGAAGGTTAGGCAAGTTAACTTCAAAATTTTAAGTAAAGTTTTAACTTTGATTGTGGTTTCGCACAGGAAAACTAATGAATATGCAGCTGTAAGTATAAACCTTTCGAATTCATAAAAATAATAAGCAATTCAAAGACTTTGGACAAAAAATAATCCTCTATAGGATTATTAGGATATAAAAAGTATAATCCCAGTGCCGCATTACCCCAATAGCAGGTTTAGCAAATAGCAAAGTATTTTAATAGGGTTCAATTTTATTAAATCTCTAGTTTAGTAAATTTTAGGAGTATTTGAAAATTCATGTCTTTATTTTCAACTTAGAACATTGTCTTTTAAACTGCATTAAATTCTCGAGAACTAAATTTTAATGTCATTTTAAGATAAGAGATATGGCTTTTTGAAAGGGGTTACAAATTGGCTATAATACAGTCTGCAGGTCCCGTGCTGGCTTTATCCGGCACTGCTTAATACTAGACCAAGACCTAAGAAATTGGTATTTAACTTATTGTTAGTCAAGAACTTGCCTTTACTTCTCATTCAATGCTTTCACGCCATTCGGCAATCAACATTTTACTTTATGTACGTTACGTTAATTAGACTTACGTAAAGTAATGCGAATGAAATAAATATACCAAATCATGATTTATGATTCTGATTTTGTTTTTGCATAACTAGGTACTATGTTATGTTTCTCTTAATGTTTCTAAAAATATAAAATGAAAAATTATATTTTCTATTTTTATTATAGGAATGTCAAAAGCAAACTAAGTACTAACTAAAACGACTTTCGGCTCATAAGTATGAAGTTCCTATTCTTCCTGTTTTTATTTGTTTGGATTTCAAATCATGGATTTATAATTCGTATGAAACATGATGACACGTAAAGATTAACAATGAAGACAAACTTTGAGCAAGATCAAATAATGTAAAGTGAAATTAAGGATTATACATCACATATATTATTTTTTATTTTCAACAATTTAAGCTCCAAGTAAGCCAGATATAAATCAATAAAAATCATCATCTTTTAAATTAATTTTTTAGGCTTTTTCATTTAACTTTATAACTCTTAAAAGAACTGAAATCAATATTATTATTTCAACTACTTTTTTTGTTTTTTGAGTTTAGACCTAAATCATCTAAAGTCGGAATGGAAGCTGCTTAATATAAAGTTCTAGGTCATTAAATTGGTAGTTTATTGATTTGTCTTTGAAGCACACTTATGTACATATATTTGGCTCTCATTTTGGTGATGCTTTGAAACGTTTGAAACATTTGCACAATGTATGTAGCTGTTGCCAACTTTTGCCAAGGCTAATCCTGTCAGTAGCTGTCATTTTATGGTATACACCTAACAAATCTTCACACACACACACACAGAGAAAGTTACACATTGAGGCGGAAAACTTAACCCATAGACAAACAAATATTTATTGATAACACTCTCGACATTGACAGTGGAAAAATGATGTTCTGAAAGTTATGCCCTGCCTCAGTATCCTGATGATGATAATGATGATGTGGATAAGGAAGATGCGGCTGCGGATGATGATGATGATGATCAAAACCATCATGGCCATTGATGGCGCCATTTTTGCTTTTGTTTACTCAACCAATATGTGAGTGTCCTGCTCCTGTGCGGTGTCTCTGTCAGTGTGTGTGTGTGTGTGTGTGTGTGTGTCTGTGTTTCTCTGTCTGGTAATGTGAGCTGACAAAGTTTTCTACTCGCTTTCTCTCTTTCACTCATTTCATCCTTCTTTCTCTCTTGCACATATACACAATGTCTGGCATTTGTTTGTGTGTTTACTGTCGGAATTTGTAATGAAAGTGAGCTGTTCATTTGCTTTAGGGTCGCCAAGTGGCCAAAACATACACGCACACACACACACACACACACCACACACCACACACACACACATCTTTCCGCCTTTGTCTTGCATGTAAAGTAAATGTTGCTCTACCATTTCTTTTTTTCTTTCCTGCCTTCTTCATTTTTATGAGCCAAAAGGCAAAGTCAGGCCTAACCATAACTTGTCATAATAAGTACGTAAAGGTTGCGAAGGATAGAGCACAGCAGAAAAAAAAGTCCAATACGTATATATACACAGATGTACAAACATATACACACACTCACATATATATACATATATATATAGCGGCATGATACTGAAACTTTTATGACTACAAATTTCTTTAGTGCAAAACGAAATAGAAGCCCGGGCAAAATGTTTGCTTTATGTTAATGCAAAAAAAAAAAGGCAGAAAAAAATATTTGACGACAAATGAGAAAGCTGAGAAGGGGAAAGAGATTGAGAGACTGCGGCAAAATTTTTAGTTTTTCAACTATGGCAAAAATATCTTGATTTCGATTTATGTATGACCTATTTTTTATTATTCTACTCAATATTACACAATAACCAACTGAAATTGGTGGCTTTTACGATCTTAAGTATATTATTATTACTTTTGTTATTTCTATATTTCAAATTGTTACTTGTATTTATATCTTATTGTATAATTCTGAAGGAATATTATCCTTTGAAAAGCGACTTTAATTAATTTAAATCTTTAAAATCTAGGCTAGATACTTTTTAATTCTTGTTAAATATTTCACAGAATACTCAACCTCTGGAAGTCTTTTCATGGTCAAAGGTCAATGTGAAATATGGAGACTCTTTTGCAATCTAACAAATGTTTTATATATATCAGTAATTACAACATTATTTGATTGTCATTTCCATTTTGTGCAATAGAAATTGGATATTCTGATAGGCAGGTTCCTAGAAATTAATTTAGCCACAAAATAATTGACTGAATATTAGAGTGAAATTTGTATAGAATATCTGCCTTGCCTTCAATTGTGTTTCTAATGAAATTTAACTCAATATAAAGTTATAAATAAAAGTCTAAGCTTACATTATACATAGATAAAAAGTAAATATTTATTGAAGATATTTTATTTATAACATTTGCAACTGCAGATTTTAAACTTTAAACTCGATGCAACCTTTATTTAATTTCAGAATTTTGAGTTTTATATTCTAAAACTATCAAATTAAAAGAAGACAAAAACCAATTTTGTGATTTTATTGCTATATTTGAAGCTAAAACATATTTTTTCGCTAGGGTATAAACAGATCGAACCCTTCGAATATGTAAAAACAAATATGTACTGGCAAATTTTAAATGGTTTTTGCCTTTAATATAATATTTTTGGTTGGTTTGTTGTTATGCAAGTGGCAAAAAAAAAATATATGTTTTTACGTTGAAATGCGCAAAAAACAAGAAAAGTGTTTGCGCTTTGTTTTTTTGTGTTGTCTTTTGTTTTTTAGTTGTTGTTGCATTCAAGGACGAGAAGAAAAGGCACTAACAATACACAATAATTTGCGAGTAAAAACGAGGTGGAGGAGCAAAAACCACAAGAGGTGGAAATGAGCAAAGCGAAGGGAGTGAATTGGATGCTGCATTATAATAATTGCGGCTGACAAATGCGACAACAACAGTTTTAGCTAGAAACAACAAAAACAACAGCAACAATGAAGAAAACAAAATGCCGTCAAGGGCCATGGTAAATAATGATAACTAACCGCTAAAGAGCGTCCCCGCAGCTACCATACAGAAACAACAACAACAACAACTAAAACAATGGAATAACAAATGTCGGACGAACAAGAAACAGAGAGGAGAATGAGTGAGTGAGATAGCAACGGAGTCTGCTGTCTGCCTATTTGCGTCCTTCTCTTATCCAGCCATCTTTGGCCTACATAATAGCAAAAAACAGCGGCAACTGTTACAACACGAGCCCCGCATAGCGTGGAGGGTTGGGGGGATGTAGGTAGAGAGGCCCAATTTGGGGTGGCACAGTGGTACACATCACATATTATATTTATATATGTATTATAAAGAATTACAACTTAGAATTGAAAATGCGAAAAAAAAAAACTCATTCATTGAACTCATAAGATTTGAACTAATATATTTAAGTTATTAATAGATCTCATAGATAAGTTCCGGGCAAAAAATCGGGATTTGTAGATCAGTAATTTCAATAATTTTCAATAAAAACATTTTATCAGTATTAAGATTTATCGAAATAGTACGACCTCTTCAAAGACTTACATTTTTGGGTTATAAAGAGTTCAAACTTATTCGAAATTTTGACAGTTTGGGGGTTTTTAGACTCCACCGTAAATCCGTCCGTTTATGAAACATTCTTAGCAGATATGTTCTTGTAGACGCTATTCCCGCCCATCAGATAAACTCCGAAAAACAAGATAAACAAATTTCCCACAAGCAGCCATCTTGTGGGACTTAACAACTTAAACTGAAAAATCGCTATATATTTTATATTTCTACAAGTTTCTTAACCTACACACGTTAAAATATTGTCTTTACGTTGGTTTAAACCAAAGTTCATAAGTAAAAATTTGAATTCTAAAATCGATTGGTCGATTGGTCTTGAGATCAAAAAACTATTACCGCACTGAAGGGTCTAAAATTGGGTAAAATATTTTGAATTTTAAAAGGTGACTTTAGAAAGGATCTGAATTATTAACAATTGTTATATAATATTTAATTTAATTTGTATTTTTAAAGGTGATTTTAGAAAGTTATGGAATATATCCACATTGACTTTAAGATCTAAACTATAAACAATTGTTATATAATATTTACGGCTTGTTGTTGAACCACTGTCAACAGGAAGAAAACACTGCAGAGAAGAGAAATCCATAGATAGAGAGAGTGTGAGAGTGAGAAAGAGTGTGAACGCCAGGAGATACAATAGATGGGGGTTTTTTCTTGTTATTTGCACATGTGTTTGTTTTGTTGCTATTGTTGTTTTTGCTGTTATGTCGGCTGTGTTGTTCTGTCATTGCCACTTGTGTCATTTTTAACTGTTTCTTCCTAACCCCACACAGCCGCATCCTACCTACCTTAACACCACCGCACACCGCACACCTCTCATGCGCCATGCGCCTGAACTGTCCAGAAGATGAAACCTTTTAATTTGTTCAACCGCTTCTCAACTTTGGCCGCCGTCGCCTACACACAACAAGAGCAATTTCCTTTTAATTTCCTCACAGACGGAACCAAAAAAAAAAAAAAATACTTTACAGCAAAGAAACAAAACATGAGACGGGGACCAAAAATAAAGGGGTCAGAGGTAAATATATAAGTAAATTGGAAATGCTTTCTTTTTTTTTGGCTGCTTTCGTTCGCTTTCTTCCACTTCTGTCGGACATGGCTCAATGTTTGCCAAACAATTATTTCGTGTTTTTCTTTCGTTTTTGTCGCACATAACTAAATGCTTCCGAACCGGACAAGCCAGAAGAAGAAGAAGCAGAAGAAGGGGCCCTATACCTCTCGAGAATCGTTGTCGTTTGTTGCTTTTTTGATTGAGCAAGCAATTTTTGGGGAAATATGCAAATATTTGCTTTGCTGGTTTTTTCCCCTCCATCAACTTTCTTACATTTCTTCTTTCATTTTTGGCTATTTCTATTTTTAGCCATCATAGTTATTGGGCCAAGATCGGTTCTAGAGCCATAAATATTTGAACTCAGTTCTCTGACAGCGGCCACTCAATGAGGTTCCATGGTGTAATGGTTAGCACTCAGGACTCTGAATCCTGCGATCCGAGTTCAAATCTCGGTGGAACCTGAGCAAAACTTATCTTTTTTTTAAATTTCTGTTATCTCTTTACTTTTGCTAAAACAAACTTTTTCACTTTAATGAAGAATGCCTATTGTTTATGCAAAATTCACAAATTTTTTTAGTGATAACAGTGACGGCAAGAAATTTGAGGCATAAACTTTTTGACCTTAAATTCTGATTTCATGCGATTTTTATATAAAGTTAGTGAAAAGTTTTGATGTGTTAATTTATAGCCTTGTATTTGACATTCTATTGAAATGATGTACAGTAAATTTTGTGGGCATATCTTTAATGTTTTTTTTTTTAAATTAATTTTAATAAAAAGCCCCAAAATTTGTAACTGGCAAAAAAAAAAAATATTTTTAATTTTTTTAAATTGTTTGTACTTTTTCGGAGATTTTAGATCTATTGATACTAACAATAAGATAAATTGTATACCCCAAATTTCAATATGGCCCGGTATACAATTAGGAGCCAATTGAATAACAAAATTTTGTATGTATATTTATGATCTCCCTATATAATATATACATATATTGGAAATAATTGTTGACCGAAGATTTAAAAGCCCACATAACTTATAATCGATTATATCATTTAGATTTTTGTCAAAGTCTAGAATCTTTACATTTTTGGCATAAATCAATATTCCATATTTTTTCTATGAGAAATGATTTCATTTCATTCATAGAATTAAGTATTAAGTGATTTCGAAAAGAACCCTAGACAAATACTATTATCTTCAGGTAGATATTAAACTGTCATAATCGGTTTAATGTACAACATTAGTCGTTTTAACTAGAAACACTTGTTAAATTAAAGTACGTTTATAAGCAGATTAATTTTTTTTCGAAGTGTTGGTAAACTTGTTTTATTTTGCGTAACTATTCAAAGGGTTAGTTACATATCCAAAGTGTTGGTTAACGACTTTAATTTGTCCTATTAACAACACTCTTCAATTCATCCGTATTTAAATATATATAAACACAAACAGTTTTTCATTTAGTTGACAAAAAAGAATTATATTTCAAGATGATATAACATGATGTGGTGGATTACAACACGACAAGGTTTTTTTTGTTTTTTGTAAATTATGGTAATAAACACTTGCATAATAATTCCCCAAATACCATTTTATGCATAATTGACCACATATGTACCACAACCATGTGAGAGAACCCTTTTTTTCATATCCATGTTAACACATTAATTAATATGAAGGTCGGAAAAATGAATTTGCAATTTGAGAGTGGAAATGGAAATGGGCATGGACATGGGACAAGTCAAGAGAGCAGTACGAATGAATGAAGAGTGCCATCAAAATTAATTGGCAATTAATTCTTAATGAGCTCGACTTGGACCAACACATATACGCATTTACAGAAAAAGAAAAGCACAGAGAGAGAGAGAGAGGGGGAAAAATATACAGAAAGTCAAGTTTATTTAGACAGGATAATGGAACCGACATACAAAAAAAAAAAAGAGAAGGCTTTCACACCGTAAAACATGTGCGCATTGAAGCGTCAAGAAAAACGAATTTTCCCGTTTTTCCTCCATGCCATCCTTTTTTTTCTGTTGTGTGCCCACACAAACAATGAAAAATTAATATGCCAAAAAGTGGAAAATTGCTTGGCGCGAAATTTCGCTTAGCGAATTATGAGAGATTAGCTATGCATCATTAGGTTTTCAGTCCTTTGGCGACACGTGCACGGGATGCCATTCATGACACTAGAAATGTAGGTTAGGGCTACCCCAAAAAAAAAAAAAGAAGAAAAACACAGAAAAAGGAACACAATGTTGTTTTGCTTCGCTTTTTTAGCATTTATCTCTGTCACGAAATATTTTCACACAAAAACAGTACGGAAAAATCAACAAAGGGGACAACCAACTAACTAAAATAAAATAAAAGCAAACGCGGTTGAACTTTCGGCGCGTGTTGTTTTTATTAGAATTATTATTATTGTTTGTGTTATTTTGTTTGTTGTTGTTTCTCTTTTACATATATTTATTTTTTTCTATTTTTTTTTTTCTTTTCTGTTTTGTACCAAAAAACGAAAACGCGTTTGGAGTGTAGAACCAGCACGCTACAAAGTAAAACCAAAACTAAGCATTAAAGGACATTTACGATTGATTTTATACCGAAAAGTAGGGACCAGAACCGACTCCGACTCTGACACAGAAAGATGATTCGTTTCGCCCTGGCACGTTCGTCTCTTAGTTGGTTCGTTTTGTTGTGAATGAAAGCCGAAGGATGCGACAAACAAATCAGAACCGAAGTTGCATTCGGAATGAAAGCTTTTTTCTTGGTTGAAACGAACTTGGTAAAAGTTTCATATTCCAGCAGGTTGTTTGTGTGCAGTGCTTGGGCGCCTTTTATTGAAATTGCCTTAAGTTGCGGAATTAGCCATATTTGTGATATTTTTGAAATACTCATGAAAATGAAATTAGAACTCAATGGGATTGGATTTACGTTAATGCTTTTTAGCCAGAGAATGAGAGAATCATATTTGATGTTGGTTATTTATGTCATGTCGAGATAGTAAGCCAATTAAAAGTTAACTATTAATAGATATTAGAAAATTTAATCAAATTTGATAGATAGGGCCTTTTAAAGTCGGTGATCTATTTCAACGTTGACTACTTGCTGTTTCTTTTCTGACATAGAAACAAGAAAATAAATTCTTTTCTATAAATAAATATGTTTGTATAGATAGGCATTAGTTATCAACTTTCCCCTCATTATAAATTGTGATGCTGCCAAAAATCTGGTTGTTAGTTAAACCGATCACACGTTAACTATCTAGCTAAATGCGAATGATGCGTTATTATTACGTACCAAGCACAAGCATCGGTGGTTCAGTGGTAGAATGCTCGCCTGCCACGCGGGCGGCCCGGGTTCGATTCCCGGCCGATGCAAACCAATTTTTTTTTGCTAGCATTAATCAAATTTGTCGGCTTTTTTTTTTGTCAGAACATTCTTGTAAAATTCCTAGAAGTTCAGAACTTCTTTTTAAAAAAATTAAAAATGCATTTCCTTTTTTAATTAGTTCTATAAATCTCAATATTAACAAATGCCAAAAATATTTAAAAAAAAATTATTGTCATATATTTTTTCTGAACCAAAAAAAAGTACTATATTGCATCGGCCGGGAATCGAACCCGGGCCGCCCGCGTGGCAGGCGAGCATTCTACCACTGAACCACCGATGCTCTTATACGAAGCGTCGCCAAAAATGGGAATTTAAAATTTGAGAAAATTATTAATAAGGTCAAAACTTATAATATATCAGAAATCGTAATTATAAATCCAGTAGAGTATTTAATTTATTAGTATTACTATATTTGTTGTTTAATTCAAAGGACGAGATAGTTTACTAGATAGTTTACTACTTAAACTATTGTCTAGAATGTTTGATTCTTACAATTACACCCCAATAATTAATAGTTTAAGAAATATCCACACATCTCTGCAGTATTTATGCACATTTTTGTAGTTCTAGTATTACAAATTTGAAATTTTCTTCTTTGGCCGCATTTAGTATAAGAGCATCGGTGGTTCAGTGGTAGAATGCTCGCCTGCCACGCGGGCGGCCCGGGTTCGATTCCCGGCCGATGCAAAATTAATTTTTTTTTTGGTTGATTCACAATTTCTCACATATATTTTATGAAGTAAATAAGGCGAAATCATTTTTGAGATTGTTTTCGCCTAAATGGAAGAAACACCAAAGAAAATTCATAGCAAAAAAATAATAAATTTGGAAAATGTCAAGAAAAAAAGTAATTTGCATCGGCCGGGAATCGAACCCGGGCCGCCCGCGTGGCAGGCGAGCATTCTACCACTGAACCACCGATGCTTTTCTTCGAACCATGACCAAAAGCCAATGTGTGGAACTTAAAGTAAGCAGCATCTACAAGCGTACATATATACGTGGACATCTGATAATATATGCCTTTTTGGCTATATTTCTTGTAAATTAAATCTTTATCCCGATTCACCCTAACAAAATACTTTTTAAGTCAAAAATTACGGAATGCAAAAAACAAATAGTTGCATACTTTTAGACCCGACTTTAAAGCTAAATGTATTGATTTTTGATAGCCTTGCACTGTTTTACCATTTATTTATGAGCAGAAAATCATTGAAATGTGTCTTGCAGTTTTGTGGGGCATGTAACAGAATCTCTGCACAAATCAGCATTCTATCTATCTGGCGAAGATGTTTGAAAACATTTGTCAGCGACGTCTTCAACGGTTCCATGGTGTAATGGTTAGCACTCAGGACTCTGAATCCTGCGATCCGAGTTCAAATCTCGGTGGAACCTGAGTTAAGATTATTTTTTGTTAGATTTAATAGATAACTTGAATACTATATAAAAAGGTAGTGTTTTTTCTTTTGGTTCTCAATAATTACCAAAAAATTTAGTGAATCCATAGAGAAAAAGTGAGGATTAATAAAAACTGTAAATTTACAAAGATCATTAAAAATTGTTTTGATTTCCGGAGTATCGTTTTTGACGTAATATTTTCGGCCACATTTCCAGCCCGGTTCCATGGTGTAATGGTTAGCACTCAGGACTTTGAATCCTGCGATCCGAGTTCAAATCTCGGTGGAACCTGATCGAAAATTAGCTTTTTGAAATTTATGTTTAATGTTTTTGTTTATAATTTTGTGCTTGGGTCACAAAAATAAGGTAAACACAAAATGTGTAATCAAAATTTCAGTTTGCGAAATGCATAATTTTGTTGTTCATTTTCTATGTAAATTTTATTCTATATACTGTCTGATGCTAACATTGAAATTAAATATATACACATTTTTATAAAACTTATTGTATTAAAAAAAAACTCTCATTAGGTTCCACCGAGATTTGAACTCGGATCGCAGGATTCAGAGTCCTGAGTGCTAACCATTACACCATGGAACCACGCTGATCTTTTGGCCAAAATGATATCGTGAAAAATATTGCATGATCAATCAAGTTGTGGATCCGTCTTTAATTGTGCAGCCTCAGCAGGATCAACTTACATTCTACAAATTTAAAATTAAATTAATTCTACACCGAGAAAGTTCAACAATAAGTAAAATGTTAAGAATTTTGAAATCAAATTGACGAAAATTTTAGAATATTTCGATTGGCAAATAATTAATTCTGTTCTGTATGTATTTATTTATATTGGTAAATTTTTTTCTTCGACAATATTCGGGATAATTGTATTTTAGTTTTTAAAATAGTATACAGTAATACATATGTATTAGTAATTTGATCTAATTTACCATTTTCCATCTAACATCATTAAAATATAGTGAAGCAGCTATACGATACTGTAGAAGTTTAAGTGGATAATAAAGCACATCAACACGGTACTAAATGTTGCACAATATTTTTATGAACTTGAATATTGTGCGGTCAATCAAAAAAAAAATAATATAAAGTTATAAAAAAAATAACAAAATAAAATCTTCTTACTTAGGTTCCACCGAGATTTGAACTCGGATCGCAGGATTCAGAGTCCTGAGTGCTAACCATTACACCATGGAACCCTAAAGCAAGAGATGAGCAAAGTTGTATTTGAAGGCTAAATGGCATTTGCTTGAAATATAACACATGATACCATTAAAGAATGGTTATTCACATTTCGTTAACAATTGCTTATTTATAATTGTTTATAATGTTAACTGTATTGCTTGTTCTCTTTCTCTACATTCATTTATTGCCATTTATATGCAACTAAAAAGTGAGCTTTTTGAGCTTTTAAGCACAGCCAGCCAACAGAGCGCCAAAACTTTTCGCACACGTGAGTGAATGAAGAGAAATTCTGTTGCTGGAAGTCTCAAAGGGGTTCGTGTGTGGAGGGGGGGACTTAAGTATAAACAAAGGTAAAACAACTTTTTGACCTACGATAAGGTGCTTTATTTATGAACAATTGGCACTCACCTTTATCGCGGAATAATTGCTTGTATTTCGACAATTGCACCGAGTCCAGCCATTCATCCACGCTGAGGGCTATGTCCTCGTTGTTGTTGTAGTTATAATTGTTGTTGATGTTGTTGCTATTGTAGTTGTTGCTTGTTTGTTGCAACCAGGACCAAATCAATAAAACAATCTTCACCAAGGATATTGTAAACATTAAACTCAACACAATGGCAACTAAAACTTTTAACGAACGTTTCAACATAATCAAAACAATTCAATTGACACATGTAAATGTAAATGCGAAATTGCTTTCCTTCTTAAATTCTATTGACAACTAAAAGGAAAACAATAAACAATACGCGCACTTTCGATTGGAACTGCAGCATCCACCAACGGCGAGCATCTCCCAAGCGATTTGTTGTTTAACTTGTGGCACAATCAATTCATTCCGCTCATTTGCATGCAAGATGCAATTCAATTCAAACTTTTGTTGTTCTAATTTTATATATTATTATTTATATTAGAGGTGGGAAGTCCATAGATATGTTTCTGTTTATCGCTTTTATCGAGCTTTCAGACAGCTCCCCCCTATTTTATTCACCGCCCAGTATTTAATGCACGATGCCGCCAATTTTTGAATTTTAAATATGTATAGCATACTTTGGGGCAGGCGAGGGTATAATTTGACATTGCATCTGCATTGCACCAGATTTAATTTCTTTCTGCTTATGTCATAAATTCAAAATATTCTATTTTACAGATTGTTCTTGAAAGTGAAAGAATGTAGCCATATAAAAACTTTGGAATTTTGCTATTAAATTATCTCGGTAAAGTATTTCAAACATATCAATCAAACGTTCTTAATTTAAGTCTACATCAATAGAAAGTTATTATCTTTTTGCCTTATCTAACAATAAAGTCCGAGACACCTTTATGACTAAATTTTTTGGAACCTTTCTTGGGATAATCGGCATAGTAGAATATTTTTAAATAAATATGTTTAAATAGTTTTTTTTTTTTTCAAATATGACTATTTATTTACAGATAAGTACATTTAACAAATTTTTAGGCATAGATCTCTTAAATGTATAAATATAAAAAAAAAGAAAAAGCTAAGTAAAGAAATAATTTTGTTTTCATTTTGAACATTTTCCAAATTCGTTAGAACGGAAAGAATGCTGAATAAAAAAAACGATGTTTTTTACTAAATTCAAGTGAAGTTAATGGTTTGTTGTTTTTTTTTCTTAAATTTTTGCCCAGTTTGTTTGGTTTTTCGCTTAGTAACTATTACAAAATCAGCTTAATTATAAAATGCTTAGGAAGTTCCATTTAAAAATGTCCAAAAAGGATCCATTAAAATTACTTAAGTATTTTAATAAAAATTTCGACAATGGAAAACTTGTTTTGTTGTTTTTGTTAGTTGGTTTTTGTTTTTTTTTCTTTTGGGGTAAAAATTGTTTGGTTTCACACATCTCTCGTCTAAATCAAATATCAAAAGAACTCAATCAGAATGAGGCTTAAAGTTTACCAAAAACAATTTCAATATTCTAGCTAAATTAATTATACCTTAGAGTCATAGGAAGGTTAAGCTTACGCATTAGGATACACTTAAAGTTAACTTAAAGTATAGAATAGGCGGTCAGAATAGACGAGAAGGTAGTTTAGTAGTAGTTTAGAGACATGGGGGATAGAATAGGAGAAGGATAGTTGGAAGAGAAGATTTTTGTAGAGTAGAGTAGAGTAGAGTAGAGCAGAACAGAATAGCGAAGTGGGAAGCTTAAACCTGCAATCGAAATTTAGTTAGTAACAAAAAAAAGGAAAAAGAAACCACACATATAACTCTGCTAAGAACAAGGCTCAATTTAGGAATTAATAATGGATTACTCATCGATTTTTTTCTAAATTCCCTTGCTAAGCCACATTCTAAGCCATATTTGACAACTCGTTGGGAATCGCAAGTACATATCATTAACTTTGCCATTCAACAAATTCGAATTCCTTTCGAGTTGTAAAATCATAAAGATTTAAAACACAAAATACTCTTCTCTGTTGTGATTACGGTTACAAAAACATAAATTATAAAACTATAAAATCTTAAAGGGTCTTAAGATTTCTTTTCCGGTGCAGCGGCCTTTATGGCGGCGGCTCTTCTGTTGCCCACCTGTTGAGGCGGTTGCGCCTGACCGCTGCCCTCCTGGGAGCCACTCTCAGCATCCGAATCCTTCAGAGAACCGCCTTCCTCATCGCCAACCAGAGCACGATATTTCTTGGCAATGG
This sequence comes from Drosophila willistoni, assembly GCF_018902025.1. Classification (NCBI taxonomy): domain Eukaryota; kingdom Metazoa; phylum Arthropoda; class Insecta; order Diptera; family Drosophilidae; genus Drosophila; species Drosophila willistoni. The sequence continues at coordinate 11,133,600 of NW_025814050.1, forward strand.
CCTCCCAATCGGCCACATTTTCAATACGATTCTGATTTGCCTGCGAGAAGCTGGCCTGAGAGCCAAGCGGCGATAGATGAACCTGCGATAGGGCCACCGAGTCTAATTTGTAAGAAAATATATATTAGAACATAATTTGATATAAACAAAATTGAAATTGAAGTCAAATTGTTTGAAAGTTGGAAGTTGGAAAATGTTAAATTTTGAGCTAGAGCGAGCCAATGTTTTCAATAGTCACAGATAGATAGATAGAGAGAGAGAGAGAGAGACAGTTGATAAAAAGTCTTACAAGTTGATGACAGTAGAGATATTTGAGAGAGAGAAGGAGGGACAGAGGGAGACGCTGTTAGCTACAAAACTCTTGCACTTGACCAACATTTGCTCCAGGAGTGTTGAGTTAGTTAGTACATACGAAAGTTCTGCCAGCGATACATACATGTCTCACCTTTCTTGATCTTCGATAGCCATTTGGCGCCTGCTTTCGTACGTGGACTGGCCTGACGTATTCCCATCATCTGTACCAGACTTGGACGCTTCTTTTTCTTCATGCGTGCCTGTTGTGTTGTGTTTTTAGTTTCAGTTTTTTTTTGTTTTGGTTTTGCATTTGGTATAATTTTTTTTTTTTTTTGGTTCAGAGGGTGGTAAGACACAGGACATTTTCAATCACATACAAGACAAGAGACAACAAATACAATTATAATTACATATAGCAATCAGCATTTAGTTCAGATATATATTTACAAAAAACAGAAGCAGACAATGATTGGCAAAGGAAGTGCTAGAGACTTTACAGAAATTGAAATTCAATATTTCTGAAACTTTAATTTTAAACGTTTCAGAAGTTATCAATATGATTTAAAAATTGTTTCTCGCCTTATTTCGTTTTGAGTTTTGTTTGTAATTACTCAGAAAAGGAATCAAAATTTAGGTCAAATGTTTTCATAAGTGAGAAAGTAATCAACTAACAGATTTGTTTCAAAATGTAAGTGATAATCAAAAACTAAATAACTGAAACTTATGTTTTAATATCAGTGTTAACTTTAACCAAAGGGCAGAATATCGGGAAAGGATAAATATCCAGACAACACTCAAAAAAGTTGAAAAATAAAATAGTTTTTAATATTAATCTAAGATTTTAGATTTTTGCATTCGTCGTCTTGTTAGGGACTTTCAATAACAATACTTTTGAAATCACTTTTGAACAAAAGGTCAAATAACTTATGCAAATACTTTTCCAATAAGAATTCTTATTGAAATTAAATTAAAAATTATAGAAAAACTCAAGACGACTATGAGCTAATTTGCATAGTTGTGCCGCAGAAATTTATTTGGGACTATAATTTAAAAATGAAATAACTTCAATCGGTATCATATCGAACTATTCTTAAATCCAATACAGTAAGTTCATAAAATTCCTAAAAGTATTGAAATATTTTTGAAATTCAATGACTTGTTGTCAATTGGTACTAAATAAACTTTCTCAAAACTTTTTGTATATTTATCTCATCTCTCGTAAAGTAATTATGAATTTCAAATCGATTGATTTCCTTTGCCAAACACTCAATAACTAAGCTAGTTAAAGTGCAAAGTGCATATTACATAGATATATATATGACAGAAAGTGCTCGACAGGATGTGCTAGACTACGACAGGACACAAGACAACACACTTAAAGCATTCTGTTAAATGAAAATATTGTGGTTTTTTCTTTTAGTTATTTATTTTTTTGCGGTTGTTGCCAAATTGCTTTAAATGGGTTGGGGAAAAGGTCGTTGTTAGCAAAACTACAAACGTGTCCCGCTGTTAGTTATAGTTCATTAGATAGAGATAGCTTTGGATAGTTGTTTCACTTTTTTTTCTTATGGTTTGGATTGTTGTTTACCTTGACCTTCTCGACGATCCACATAAACCAGGTGGTAACTAAATTAAGCGGCGATGGCGCTGTTGTGGTGCGATGCATATTGCGTATAAGCTTGGACAGGCCAAATTTCCATTCGATGTCGGATTGGGCCTAGTATTTCATAGGGTTTTTTTTTTCATACATGTATTATGATGGTGATGAAACATGATGAACAGATGATGATGTTGAATAGGGCGATGAATGGAGACGAAAAGAAGTAGAACAAGAAACACAAATAGACGCATGAGTTTTGGCAATGAGTTGAAAGACTTTGACAATATTTTCTTGTAGTTTTTCAGATACATAACTTAAGCGCTGCAAAAAAAAGTTGTTTTTATAATAGAAATATACAAATTTAGTCGCCTGTTTTAGATGGCAATTTCACAAGAAGAAGAGAAATCGTTATACAAAACTTGGCGACATTTATTGGTATATTTTTGTTTGCAATAGACTTAGCCTAAACTATACACGCACGACAAATATTTATATAATATAGAACACAAAAACATGCAGGGATTTTTGTTAGGATTTATTTAGTTGTTTTGTAGAAGCATGCATATTACTTAGTTAGTCAACACTGAGCACTGGAACAATGGCACATTTGTTTTTCAACACTGGGACACAAGAAGCTGTTAGTTTTGGCGCTGCTAATTGTTAATTTTGGTTTTCTAAAGCTAAGCATAAGCTGGGCACTGACTATAATTTAATCGTTGTCAGTCTAAACTAATTAAAAGGTCACTTTGTATGCTTCTATCTTGAAGATACAATTTGAATCGATTGTATCTCTGAGATGACTACATTTTGAGAAGTTCTGAAAAAACCTGGAAGTTGCAAGTCTGGGCAGTTGATGGATCTACAGAATGTGCCACAAAAAAATAAAATTATTTATTTTCAATACATTTCCCACTTAATAAAACTGTCTCAACAGAGTATAATAGTGAAATTCAATTGACAAATGTTAAAATTCTAGATTTTTAAATAGTTTTAAATATTAAAACGTCCGTTCAAGTGTTGGTTAACGAGATTTGTTGAAGGTAATCAAATATCCCATTAAATTTATGGCATGCTTTAAGAGACATAATTTTGAAAATTAAACTTCTGAAGACCGAAACTGATTAAGAAACAAAGCTAAAATTGAAAACATTTAAGCTTATTCTCTTTCTCAAATTGTTGTAAAGTGTAAATGAATTTTCTTTCTAAATCCTTTTGAAAGTGGAAGATTTTCTTATTTTTGAATCGTCTTTAAACGTAAGTTGAAATATATAATACATTTCTACATACATATTTATTTGAAAATGAAACCGTAAGAATATATTAGATTCTATGTATGTTTCAAATTTAATCATTTTTTTGGAAACTAAAGTCAGAATATGTAATGTTGAAATCAAAATTTAGATGAAAATTCGTTATTTAAGTGAAACGTAAAGTTTGTGCATCTTAACTGCTTAATTTTGCCGCTAAAAGTATATCAAACGATTTGATTTTTGAAACCTATAGAGAACTTTTCGAGTGCCTATATGCATTTGTTATTTAATTTCAAAAGCTTCCTGAAAAATCAAAAATAAAAATGACAATATAAACTGCCTATTGTATACTTTAGTGGGCAAATTTTCATATTTCAATCAATTTCACATTGAATTATACTGGAAATAGGAATTGAAATCTTCAAACAACTTGAACGGACTCTGCAATAGCTTTTTATCCTCTATTTTGTAACTCAAAATTAATAATCTTGGATCAATCTAAATTACCCTCAAAGGAGTTTTAAGAGGCCCTTATATGATGACTTCCCAATATAGCATTTCTTATACAGATGTATAAATTCTAATCTAAATAAATCATTGGCAACCTCTGATTTATCTATTACTATAGGAAAGTTGTTTTTGCTGAAAAAAGACTTAATGATTAATATTAATATGGTTATATAAATACATAAAGCTTATGACTAGAATAAGAATTATTTAGAGCAAAAAGTATATAATATATGTTTTTTTTTTTTGAAGATATTATATGTTATATATAATTGTTAAAGCGCCATTAGCATAAATACTACCTGAATACGTTGATAGGTGTCTGACATCATAGCAATCAGCAGATTAATGAGCACAACCACCGATACCAACATGTAAATGCCAAAGACAATTTTGAACAGATACTCAACCCAGTATGGTTGAGTGGGCGTGGCTACATTTTTGATTTTATCAACTTGCGTCTGTTCGGTCGTCGTCTGACCAAACACGGCGAAGAATAATAACTCGAATGAGTTAATCGGATGCATGCGCACTGTGTCGTCGTGTCGTTTAAACGTGATTAAGCCGAGTCCCGAGCCAAATGCCAATGACAAGGACACAGACACACAGACCCAAGCAACAGGACACCCCCATACACACACACACACACACACACAGCACACACAGCAAACACAGCGAATATTTATTTTGAAAAATAAAAAGATAACGGACGCCCATTTGGAATAGATTGCGGGTTGGTCAATCCAAAATATTTAGTCCAACCGCAGAACAGGAAACACACGTTCAAGTTCGATTCCGCCAATTGTGGTTAGAAATTTAGTTAGTTTGTCGGTTTCGTTGGGGGTTGTTGGTCATCAAGTATTTTGTGTTTATGTATATATCGTTTTTCAATGCATAAGAGATTGGGAAATATGTTTTGGGAAGAGAGAAGCGAGAAAAAACAAAAAAAAGAAAAGGAAAAAAAAACACACAAATAGATTAGTTGGCATTCAATCAATACAAACCTGAATGCGTTGATAAGTATCCGACATCATGGCAATTAGCAGGTTAATTAGTACAACCACAGACACTAACAAATAGATGCCAAAGACAAATTTGAAGAGCACCTCGGTCCACTCGGGACGCAAGTGTCGCATGGGATTGATGTCCAGAGTGGTCGTTTGTCCAAAAACGGCGAAAAATAGACGCTCGAAAGCCAAAAATGGCGTCATGGGTCCTAACCGAAGGCCGAATGTGGCACAGGCGAACAATTTTGGAATTGACTGAATTAGTATCGAAATACATACACACATATGTATATATATGTACATAGCTATACATAAGGAGTACGTACATATATAAATTTTATTGGCACAGGCGTGTGTGCAAAAAGTTGATAACATTTAAATATTTGTTTTTTTGGGTGAATGGTGCTCTCAGCATTTGGCAGCAAACACGTTCGCAATTTGAATTTGATTTTGAAATTTCAACGATTCGACATCGAGTTCGATTCGATTCGACTGGTTTCATTGGGTTTTGTGCAGAGAATTTCGGTGGATTGTTAGGCAAGCGGCGCAAGCTGAAAGCCGCTGGCAGGAGCGAATATATAGGTAGCTGATTATTTATTTGAATTTTTGTTTTGTTTTTAGTTTAAAACATCAACATGCAGTAATTGAAATTTAGTTGGGTTTTTTTACACGTTGCTAATGGGAAATTTGGTTGATATACACATCGATAACATAAACTTAAAATATTATAAAAAAAAACAATAAAAACTATAGTTTAATTAACCTATCACACTTTAGAATCTTGAATTTGTGAACTTCCCCGTTTATAAACAAACAATTAAAGACAAATAAGCAAATTGAGTAGCTTATATCGACGCGCCGAAATGTAGGCAATGCTTTTTTCTAATAGAATAACCTTAGGGTGATCTAAAATTGTCATTCTAACTAAACATTCTATCCAATTAACGAGATATAGTATACATCTGCAGATCATCTAATATAGAAATATATTAACATAAAACTCAGTGCTTTAAAGTTCTTGAGGAGTCCTTAAAACGAAGTAATATCTATAGTCAAATCGATAATACCTATCAATTTATTCGAATGTCTAATAAACTTTCGTATGTAACTATCAATCTCCATTGTTATTAGTAAGAATATTAAGAGAGAGAAATATAATTCTCTTGGGGAAAAACTAATAAATGACTTTCTTTTGGAACTTAATCAAGAGAAGACCTATTGGATTTTCCCGAAGAGCCAAATCTAAATGTATATAGATATAAGCTATCGAAATAAATGGTCCTGAAAAGGACATATCACTTTTTAGGCTACCCAAAGCTTGTGATAAACAATTCCAATGAGAAACCATTAACCTTAGGATGATCAAAAATAGATAAATTCTTATGGAAGCTCTTAGTTTGATAGCCTATATTCTGATCATAAGATTTGTTTTTAAGATTTAATCACAAGATAATTAGTTACATTCTCCTTTCTCCAAAATCGTGTTTATTTTTTAAAAATACTTAGAAAATAGCTTTAAACTGTGTTAATCAAGTGACTTTGTGAACTGATTTCTTAATAGTATTGGAAACTGCCTTTGATTTTATATACCTATGTATATGTAAACCTTTTCCATTGGAAGAACTATTAAAAATATAAGCAAATTCTCCAAGTTGTTGTGGCAGATATGGCAATTTGTCCCTTTCCGATAATAGTCGACACTGCGGCTCTATATTTCACTCTTCTGAAATTGTAAATTTTGCCAAATCTTAAAAATGTTCTAAAAATTCATATATAGATGAAGTTATTCCTATAAAAATGGCATACGTTATGCAAAGAAAAATAAGTAGTATTTATAGTATTCTAACTAACAAAATCCCTTTTTACGGTTGTTGTAGCAACCTATATAACAAGTAGTTTAGATCAAGAATTAATGAATGGTATATATAGAATATAAAGTCTTTGCTTTGTACAACGATCCAATAACTATTAACTTTGAAAACTAAATAACATGAAATTAGAAAAATGTAATCTATAAATAATGATTTATAATGATTTAGAGGAGACTACTATTCTAAACCACAATAAAAACTGCCTAAAGAAGTCTAATATCTAAGTATCTACTTCTATCTTAAACACAAACATGCTTTCAAAATGCAAAAAGAATAACAGAAGAAACAATTGATAAGAAAACGAAGGAAAAAATCATTAGATATAAATGATAAATTTAAACACATGATACCTATGTATATGAAAACATTGATCCACAACATCAAGGATGCACAAAACTTAGGACTTGGATTATTTGTTTATTGGGTATTTTTTGTATTTGGTTGCCGTGGCCATCATGGTAGAGTATCATGCCTCAAAACGAATAGAACATAAACGAGCAAGGCTTACAACAACGGTGGTTAAACAGATGGGTGCGAACGGGTTTGGTTTGTCTTGCTTTTTCCATTAGAACTGGAAAATAAAATGGTAATACGAGTAGTAAAACGAGTATTTCTTTGGTTTTTTTTTTTGGTACGCACAACATTGAAGGCAAAAATGGTAAATAGTAGGAATATGCTGTGTGGTGTAGTCCACCAAACAATTGGGTAAGTACGGGTAAGGAGTAGCTAGTTAGTTGAGAGCTGACTTACGATCATCTTTGTGTTTGCGACGAAATTCGCTGAAGCGATTATCGACATAATTCTCCACGGGCGGAGGTCTGGGGGTGGGCATATCATCTGGATGGCATATAGAGAATTTAATTAGTAAACGAGCACGAGCAGGTGGTGAAAGGTGGCTGGTGGTGGGACAAGGGGGCGGAGGTAGGTGGTTTGGACAATGCGACATCAAAAAGGATTTAGAAATTGAGGGGGTCGGATTGGGATACTGATTTTTGGGGTTTTTGTTTTTGTAGAGCATGCAATTGTTGTATTTTGTGGTTGTATTTCGATTTGGTGGAACATTGAGCGTACACACACACACACACACACGTACATACATACATACACACACAGAGGTGTCATTTATATAGGCATTGATTACAGATACTTATCAAGACACATTGAAAACTTTAAACATTCCGAAAAAAACAAATCAAAACAAAAACATAAAAGATCAGAAAAGAAAAGCCAAGCAAACGTCTGGACTTACCGTCACTGAAATAGCCACGATTACGATTCTTTTTCTCAAAACTTCTCAGATCCTCAGGTGAAAAGTTGGCAAACGATTGATTCAGCGCCACAATGTGCATGGAAAAGCCAAACACAAATATAGCCAACACTGCCAAAAAGCGAGCCAAATCCTTTAGCAGATCACCAATGATAATGGCCCAAGGTCCGAATAGATGATGGAACGACAAGAAATCCAAAATCTGCACACATGCGAGGAGAAATGCCAAGGCAAAGCATTGATTCCGACAATAGACCAATGTGGGCCAATACTCCTTGGAGACGAACAGAAAGGCCGACACATGGACACCAACTCCAGCCATTCCCAGCAGCAGCACAAGGACTTTAATCGAGCCCAGGCCCGATTTATCCGATGGATTTGTCAACTCGAACAAAAGTAGACCACTCAACCAAATGAGCAATCCAATTTCATACCAATACGGCACCAGACTGAGACGTAACACTGGATAAATGGGCGTTATGCCCACAATACTCAAGTGTATCATGAGGTAAATATGCGAGGTGAGGTAAGACATAAATTTGATAATCGGCACCTTGTTGAACTTATGGCCCATGGGAAAGGTGAAGCCAATCCAGACGGGCGGACATACAATGAAGGCCACCAATAGCAGCAGAATCTTCCATGAGGCCCAAGTCAATGAGCCATGCCAGAGTTCCTAAACACGGAAAGGAAGTTCAATTAGAGATGCTTAAAACGTAGCAAACGAACAGCACAATCAGCAGAATAGAGCCCAATCCCCACAAAGCACACAAGAGTCAAACACTATTCTGCTGAAATGCACTCAAAATTATATATTTTGATTACACACTTGAAGATAACGTTGTACTACGGTATGTGCAATAACTTCCTTTTGCTCATTCTCTATCAGAACATCGAGAAATTCCACATTTCGTTTATCGGTGGCTTGTAGAATTTTTCCAGCCGAATCGGAACCAGCCGCCAGGGCCAATAATTCTGTGGCCATGGCCTCGCATTGTTTACCAGCGGCCACCAGATCCTTGGCTCGCTCTTTTTCCTATAAGAAAAGAATGTTTAATGTTTAGCCGAATGAAATTCATAGTCTGGACTTACTTTTGTGGAGAGATTAATATAGATATTGGACAATTTGGCTGCCGTATCGACTGGCGCTGGCGATACAAGAACAAATTCCTGTATGGGCTTATTATTGTGATTTTTGGAAACAACCATTAAATTGTAAACGAATCGTTTGTCCTCCATTAATCCGTAGGTATCATGCTCTTTGTTCATCAGATAGCGTAGGACTTCATTGTGACCCTCGGAGGCGGCAAACCAAATGGCAGCACAACCGTAATTCGTCTCCGATTTGGGTGAGGCACCCGCCTCACACAACAGCTTGACCACATCCAAGTGACCGGCTTTGGCAGCACAATGCAGTGGCGTCCAACCGTTGCGATCGGTTGCATTTATCTCTGCGCCCTGTCCCAGCAGAATCTCCACCATCTGGAAATGGCCGTGCATGGCAGCAATATGGAGGCCAGTACGGCCATTACGATCCGTGGATTGGAGGAGTTCCGCCGATCGACTCAGAAGCAAACCAACCACTGACATGTGTCCGCCGAAGCAAGCCAAATGGAGCGGATTGTAGCCCTAAAAAGAAAATGTGAAAAAAATATAAATTATTTTTAATGCTTATAAAAAAGAAAAATATAATTTTGCATCGGCCGGGAATCGAACCCGGGCCGCCCGCGTGGCAGGCGAGCATTCTACCACTGAACCACCGATGCTCTTATATTCGACCAGCTAAAATTGCAGAATTTAAATAATCTCTTAATTATATATTCATTTTGGCTTCAGCTTGACAATTTTCTATTTTAATTTGGTCAGTAGGCATCTCTATATTATCTTTAATCAAATGTTGAATGATAAGAAATTGATTTATTTATATTTAAGATTAAATGTGACAATTGCTCAGTCAGATTCTTTAAATAAAGTATATTAACATGTATTTACAATTGCTCAAAGTAAAGAACTGATAAAAGAATAGAACTCAAGCTAGATGTGTATAGAAGAGCTAGGCCATCTAGGGGTCTTTGATCTCTATATATCTCTATATCTCTATATAGGGGAAACCGCGACTCGGAAAAAATCTAACTAGTGCTTAAGTTTTCTGTTATAATTTGTTTAAAATTTAGGCTAACCGAATGGGGATTAGGATTGGTTAACTAATATTTTTTCTATCTATCCTTAATTAATATTCATAATCATATATTCATGTACATTTATATAAATTGAGGATATATAGCAAAATTTAGTTAACAAAATCGGACTTCGATGATTTAATAAATAATAAACTGATTAGCTTGGGATGGTTCGTTTAGATATTCCTATTCCTATTTCCTATTTCTAGAATGCATTTTTAAAATCTTTTTCCTTGACTTTAATACCAATATAAAATACACTTTTTAATATCTGATACAACAAATGAAAGTAAACTGTTTAAGCCTCAAATTATATAACATACAAGTTGCCAATACAACTAAATTATAATTTAAAGACTAAAAATAATACATTATACATTTATCTATTGAAATTTTAAGACTACCGTTTGGGCTCTTTTGCTTGTTTTACTTCCGTTAATTATGAGAAATGATTTAATGATAATGGGATGTGAATTTATGTGAGTCTAGGTGAAATTTTCCTGAAGCTGACGTAAGAGACCCTTCCTTTTTATCATAATTTTTAAATTTATCCAATATGTTTGAAGAAAAGTACTTTAAGTGATAGTTGTATCTTTAATTTTTTGAAGCACACGTAAAAGTTTTCATTTTTATGATTTGTATATATAATTTTAGTTAAAATCCCACGTAGTTTATAACTAACATGCGTAAGAATCTCCACACGTCCCCTAGCTATATTGTCGAAGTCTTCAGACCTTATCTTCAATGGAATTTTGACACGAGCTAATGAAAATTGATAATAAATTTAAACATTTTACAATTTAAATATGACAATAAATTGTCGAACTATCAACAAATAAATAGTTCATTCAACTTATGGGGTTTGGGGCATAAGTAAAATTCTAAATTTAAATTGACAATGTTTAACCGAGCTAGTATAAGAGCATCGGTGGTTCAGTGGTAGAATGCTCGCCTGCCACGCGGGCGGCCCGGGTTCGATTCCCGGCCGATGCAATACAAAATTTTTTGCTTTATGTTATTTTTTGGGGGACTCACGTTTTCAACGGTTGCTGCATCCACTTGTACGCCCGCCGAGTTGAGAAGCAGCCGCACCACATTCTCGTTGCCAGAGAAGGCAGCTAGATGTAGCGGCGTCATACCAGATTCCGTGCCCAGTTCGCCGAATAAGGTCTGACCCGTTGGTGTCTCCGATTTAACTGTGGCCGGAACACTTGTGAGGAGTTCGCGAACAGTGTCCGCCTGGCCGTAGTAGGCAGCCACATGGAGAGGCGTGAGACCCAGTTTCTTGCTATTGATCCTTAGAGAGTTGGTGCTTTTCAGTACGTCCAACACTTGACCATGCCCATTTTGGGCAGCCAAATGTACGGCGGTGAAGCCAGCCTTATTCTCTTCCGTACACGAGGCTCCGGCACGTACCAGGGCCTTGACAACATCCGCATGCCCGCCCTCGGCAGCTAATTGCAAGGGCGTGGCATCGGTCAACTTATTTCTAGCCGAGATCACGCCAGATCGATCGAATTTCATCAGCTCCTCGATCACTTTCACCGAACCCTGCATGGCAGCGATATGGGCGCAGGTATTGCCATCCTTACTCGTGGCATTCACCAGCGATGGATGCTGTTGCAGGAATAGTTTGGCCACTTCAGAGTAATTGTTCTGTGCTGCGACATGTATGGGCTTCTGTCCCAAATCGTCAGTCGCATCGATATTTGCCCCCAGTTCGAGTAGAAGTTCACAAACTTCCATCTGACCGCTGGCTGCCGCCAAATGCAGTGGCGTTTGCTTACGCAGCGTCAGGATATCAATCACCGCATTGTGGTCCTTGATGAGAAACTTCACCAAATGCGTAAAGCCATTCATGGCAGCCAAATGCAATGCGGTACGTCCCACTCTCGATTTGGAATTGATGAAGGCCTTGTTAGTCAGCAGGGCATCGCAGACATGCAGATATCCGCGCTCTGCGGCCAAATGCAGGGCCGAACGTCCCTCGGTGTCGAACACATCGACTCTGGCATGATTCGCTAAAAGATTGTTGACCAACTCCATGTGTCCTCGATGGCAGGCGATTAGCAATGGGGTCCAACCCACCGACGATTGTCGATTCATGGCCTTCTGTATGTCAGTGGGATTCATGTGCGAGATCATCTCCATAAGCACATCATTGTTACCTGCCACCGCGCAATAGTGAAACGCCGTTTCCAATGCGTTCTTCGTTTGCAGCGTAACATCCGCCCCGTTTTCCAGAAGCATACGAACTATTTGCTTATCCGATTCGGGTATTTTCACCTCCTCCTTGGTAATTTGGCATGTGTAGTGCAGTGCTGTGGCACCATCATCGTTTACGGAATTTATATAGGCCGTGGCCTTATCTGGACCATGTTTCTCCTTCACCGCTTCAATTAGATGTCTCACTATCTCTGGATGACACGAACGGCAGGCCATATGCAATGGAGTTTCCCCAGTCTACAATCACCAACAAAACTCATAAGAAATTTTTCATATACACTTTCTTTATCTACTCACATTTGATTTGTACAGCGGATCGCCTTCATCTTCAAGCAACTGCATCAATGTGGCCAAATTGCCATGCCTTGCGGCAACATGAACCGGTGTCAGGCAATCATCTGTCGTTAGATTGGGACTGGCACCCGACTTTAGCAACATGAGAGCACAACGATCGCCATCCTTAACACGTGCCGCTATATGTAGTGGGGTTTCCCTCAGCTTACCGCCACGCACATGAACATCGGCACCAAAACCCAGGAGAGTTTCCACCACAGCCGGCTTGGCCGACTCAACGGCTATATGGAGTGCCGTGTAGTTGTCCTAAAGCAAACACAAGTTAGTCTTTATTTGATAGATAGTTAAATCAATTAATTCTTGAATTATTGTTTTGATGCATCAAAAACAACTTCATAAAAGATTTACAAAAGTTATTCGAAGAGGCCAAGAGCTGAGTTAAGTATTTGTGGTAACACAGAATATATTACTTATTTTTACTTGTGACAATCTGTTTAGTCATGAGAATAGCTAACTTTCTTGCTGTCTGTTTTGTTTAGCTTAAGCTTTAAAGATATATATCTGCAGTTCTAAAAGAACACTCGTCCTCAAGAACCAGGATCATCCGATCGTTCTTAAAAGATTATTGGCCCAAAAGTTGATTCAATGTTCATTCATTTACCAAAATACAGTATAAAGAAATTAGGTCGACAAAGAGAGAAAATTTCGGAAAATTGTATAAAAATTCCAACTGCAATTGCATTGCTTCAATCGCTACGATATCGAAAACTATATTATTTCAATCTGTAAATGGTCTAAGTCTAGAGTCTAAAGTCCTTTGAAAATACTTTACATTAGATACATTAATGGTTTTTCTGCTACTTACATTGGTGGTAACATCGACTTTTTCACCCTTCTGGAGTAGTGTGTTGATTATACCCGTGTGTCCATAGGCGGCTGCTGTGTGTATGCTACGTGCTCCATCCTTATTGGGCATATGCAGATAGACACCCTTCTTGAAGAGCATAGTGGCGCACTCAGCATGACCATTGAGTGATGCAATGTGCATCAGTGTGCTGCCATCCTTGGTGCGCTCAAAGATGCTCGCCTTGAATTTGTCCGCCAGTATTTCAATGACATGCGCATGTCCATTCTCGGCGGCCAAGTGCATCGGTGTGCGATCTGTAAATAAATCCCATTAAAATGTGAAGGACTCACTTGTTAGTTGTAGTAACTTTACCTTGATTGTCCGCAATGGACGCTGAGGCACGCACGCCATAGAAGTACTTAAGTAGGGCCTCATCACCTTCGGCTGCGGCTATATGCAACGGAGTTTGACCATCCCCATTCTGTGTGTCCACATTGGTGCCGTAATCAACCAAAATACGGACCATATCCACGTCCCGCCGTCTGGCGGCCAAATGCAAGGCCGTGTCTCCATTGGCCGTCGTTGCCTATATAATAGGGAGAATCCGTTTAGTAGTTTATTTTTGCAAAATGCAAATTTGATTTGTCCCCACACCCATTTCCATTCTTCCTATCCAGTTTCAAGTGGCAGTTGCACAGTGGCTTGTTTGCTTGAGTTTTCATCTCAAAAATCATCATAAATAGATGAATTTAAAATAAATTTATACCTTTATTTGAATTCAAGTTTGTTCTGTTACCATTCCCTTAAAAAAAATCGAACTTGAACAGTTTTAAATAAATCATCATGAACACCTTTTGCCAAATTCCATAAGGATTTTTCGCCAAACAAGCCACTGTAAGTCGTTTAAAGCTGCAACACACACTGACCCAAATTTTGATTGGCCGTCTGGGCCATTGCGTGCCAAGCTCAAAGTCAACATCCAACAGCAACTTTAACTTTAACTTTAACTTTAACCCCTTTTTGCCCCCTGTTTTTTTTTTGCACTCGGTTAATTTAATCAACACGCATTTGCTGCACTTGAGAAGTTGCGAGAGTTCTGGGTTCCTCATTTGTCTGCCAGGCAAATTGAAAATTGCGCAAAAAACTTTGTCAATGTCGCTGGGTCACACTGTTGCACACGCAGAGGAACTCCTGAACTCTGTTTATGACACTTCCGCTATGCGTAGAAGGGTTATTTGCATTTTTGAATTATACGCAGTTGACAGTTGACATTCGCAATGAATGGTTTAAAGATTGAACCTAAAGATAAGTGGAGCAAAAAACAAATTCTAAAAACTTACCTTAAGTTGGTCTGCCGTTTGTGCCGACAATAGTTCTCTGCACATTGACTGATTGCCCGACTCCACGGCCAGTAGCAATGGGATTTTGCCACGCTAGGTGAGAGATAGGTTAGTTAACTATATAATTGCTATAAAGATAAACCCTTGCCACACTCACACTGACTCACACACACACACACACCACACACATAATCATAAATAACCAATTAGCCAATTCGAGCCTTAAGTGTTAACGGCTGCATGTTTGGGTTATTCTATGGATATTTTTAGCCAAACAGAAAAAAAAGTTTCGCAACTTTTCGCTCGAACTTTGAACTGGCGAAAAGTAAATCAAGTTGTTTGATTGTTTCAACCCACTATACTCAATATACATATATATTTGTATAAACCTCTCTCTGTGTTTGTTTGTATGTATATGTATATATGGTCGACTTGACCCCCTTTTGGGTTTTTTATATGTACCTATATTTATTTTTATTCATTGCCTCTTCCTGACTTTTCGGGTTGTTTATGTATTTGGAGGGAATTCTGTTGTTGGGCAACGAGCAACCGAACAAGAAATACGGGAATTTTGCATGTGCGTGCCACTGTCATTGTTAAACCATTTTGGGCGCTAGTGTGTAAAAAAAGAAGCCAGCCAGCCGAATCGAAAGCTAAATACTTTATCCAGCTAATTTTCCTTGACAGTGCCATTAAGTGTGCGGTGCGGATTGGATTGGAATGGCTTGAATTGCTGGCTTGTGGTGGGGGGCGGGGGGATGGGAAGTTTTAGGTCTAGATGGAACGAATGGATGGCAAGTATCTAATTGATTTAAATCAAGTTGCCGTTTGCCATTGCCACAGCTCGACAATCGTCATACAATCGTGAGTTCTCTCTTTCTCTCTCCAATTGTCTCCATCTCTCTCTTTCTCTTGTCTAGACAATCAATCGGCAAATATCTGGCTATAGTCAATTTATCCCATCCGCCACCCTCGAAAGTAAATTTATGCGCCTCGGTTTGCGTGCGTACTGGAAATATTGCCGTGCATTTGCACCCATGCACGTGATGCGACAAATAGTTCCGGGTTTTTTTGGTTACTTCTTTTTTTGTTTTTTGTCGAAAATGAATGACGACTTTGTGGGTGGGAGGAGGACCAGGAGCAGGAGGCAACTGCAAGTTAATCAGACGAGGTGGAGAAAGGTGGAACAATAAGTTGACTGTCTGAATTTCTTTTGGGTGAGTGTCTTTGTTGTGCACCCGGAGAAACTGAAATGTCTCTTTGATTCGAAAGTAAAGACAAGTGGGTAGGCGACTCTTAATTTATTTTTTTTTAGCTATTTTTGTGTAGTTGCTTTAGAAAAATATTTTGAAGAAATTAATTGTTGTTAAACAAATTACTCCCCCTCATTGATGTTACCCATCTTTTGGCTAGGTCTTTTTAAAGTTTCCTTCAAAAACAGCACTTTTGAACTTTAAATTTTAAGAAAATTTTTAATTGGCGAATTCTAAAAATTAGTATTTAAATCTTTAAAGTAGGGCAACTTTATAAAATCATCAAGCTAACAAAATGCCCTCCTCAAATATAATAGAATTTTCTAAGTAAAATCAAAACCTTTTGATCGGATACCCCGCAAAAATACTTTCTTAGTTCGTCCATGAAGCATCTCAACTTCTCCAAATTAAAGCTAAATAGTTATCGATATTTCCCGATATTTCATGTTGGAACTATCGACAAACCAATAGATCTTCCGATAATTGTAATAATTAACATTTACTCCGATAGAACAAGTTTAAAGATTATTTTAGAATTAACTAAGTGTCTCTACTTTTTTTTATAGTGACCTTTTGTAAATCTTCTGTGTGAAAGTCAAGAGATGTTGTATTATATTTCACTCTTAAAATTTTTAAAATAAGTATATTTTTTAAAGTGCATTCCTATTAAATAAACAACTTTTTTCATTTTTTTTGATGGACTTTCTTAGCTGTATTTAGTTATAAATTCCATGAATGCAATTTACCCGCGAACGGATTCTTTTTGCCTATCGATTTTTCGTACAACAATTTTTGTTTGCTTTATGCTTCTGGCTGTTGTTTTTGACGTTTTTCCCTCAATTTTTGTGTGTTGTTTTCTGATGATTTTTTATTAAACCTTTGTTTACGTTGGCACTGCCTGGCACAAGTTTCGAGTGTACTTCAAGAGTGCATAAACTTAGCCAAATCTACACATACATATGAGAGAGAGGGAGAGTATTGATAGAGAGTTATGTTGAAGCTCGATAAGATATGTATGTGGTATGTGGCGCAACACTTGTGGAGCAACACTTGTGGGCCAAATCAATGCAATTGAGTTTACTTCATTCACACATTTATACACCTGGTCACACTTACACCGTCCGCTTTTATACGTATATCCTTGCCAGCAGCGGCCAAAAGAGCTCGCAATATATTTGTGGCAGTTCCAGTTTGTCGACTCGACACCAAATGCACTGCAGTTTGACAACGCGACTGCAACGAGATATAAAAATTTCAATATTAATACGCGATAATCATACAATGGAATGGTCACACTTTGACACACACGCACTTGGCGTTTTGGTCACACTTTTTTGTTTGTTTGTTTTTTGGTTTTAATATATGCTTCGCACTTCAAAGCCAACTGATTGCCATTCGCTTCAAAATTCAAGTTGCTACTGAATAGGCGCACGGCTCGTTTTTGCGTTTATAAGCATATTTCGTGTCACTCTTCTTTTTATTATTCCCCCCCAACCCACTCCATTTGCCTCATATCACAGATTGACAGCACCCAAAACTAAAAGAAGGAACACCAGAAAAGGAAAAAAAAAACGAAAACTAACACTGACAGGCCGTTAGGGTTGATGGGCCAGAGAGGTTAGACGGGTGTTGGAGCTGGCTAGGTGTTGGCTTTGGAGTTTGCCACGCACACTCCTACACCCACACCCACACACACACACCCACACCAATTCACCTACACACGCCAGCACAACCAACACTTCAAACTTTTGCTCTGTTGCTAAAACAAAAGTTTCACATCTGTCTATGTGTGTGTGAATTATTGCCATCTTACTTGCTCCTACAAAGTTTTTCATCTCTCTCCCTTCCTCTCTCTTTCTCTGCCAAGTATTTGGTGAACTCTCTTCTTCCGATAAACATCTGTAATTTTCGTAAGGAATACGCCCAGGCAATTTATATAGAGAAATTTGTCCTGCAGTTGCGGCAAAAAAATAATTCTAACACGAAGACTAAGGCAATAAAAAATGGAATGTATGACAAGCTAATGCGGCTAATGTATACCCTCGAAGAGAGTAGTAAATTAACTATAGCATACTTTAGGGAAGTGCATTTTCAAATAATCTAAAGTTTACACTCTAAACTAATAAGTTGTCCTGTTCAATTAACTACAGTTGAGATGGTCATATGGAAAAGTTTGTTATCTTGACTCAAAAACTTTGGTTGGACAACAAATCCCACCAAAAACTAGAAAAATACTCACCATCGCGAATGGAGTATGGGTTTCTTACAAAATGAAAATTTTATTACCCTGTGAATCATTAATCATTCGATTTAAGTTAAAACAGGTGTTAACTTACGTGCGTAAAAACGAAATAATAATACCACGTTAACGCTTTACTTTAGGCAATAAAATTTGTTTTTTATTGCTTTGAATCATTAGATCCAAGAACTATAGGTACCTACATTTGTCCACCTTTCATTATTATGGTTATTACCAAATATATAGAATCCCTTTTTTACTTTGCCATTTTCGCTTATTATAGTGGAAATATTTATCTTTATATTATTGTAATGAAGTTTTTATAGGTGAAAACTTCAATATAGCTATTAATTGATGATTTTGAAATGAATGAATCGATGCTTGTTTGGATATATTGACGTGAATCTCAAAATTAATAAGTAAAAAAAAATTGCTTTATACAAATTTGTATCCTTTTAACATTTGGGGATAAAATATTCTTTGTATTTGTTGTTTAATAAGTAAATTTTAAATCTGTCCTCACTATGATTGACAATAAAAAAATATCATAACTAATAAATATGGAGAAAAAATTCAATTTTATTGGCCAAAAACCAACACATGTCATTTACGAATTTTAGAGACACAAGTGGTTTCTTTGGGATTTCTATCGAAAATCGGATAATATTATTACTAGCCTTCTTTTTTTTTAGCCGAAAGAGTGAGATTACGAGATCCTACTACCTTTTTGTGGTTATAATTTATTTCACCAATTTTAACCAATTTAATTTAACTTGTTTGTAGCAAACTAAAAAAGACCATTGAAAACTCTGAAATTAACAATAGGTAGATAATCTACTATTAATGTTAACTTTTTTTCAATACAAATATTAAGCAAAAGTGTAGACAAAAAACAAATACATATCCATAATTTACATTACAATACAAAAATTACTAAAAATGTTTCATTCCTTTAGAGTTAAGGCTCCATGTTGTTTAGTTTGCAAATGTCTTCAAACTCAACTAAGGCTAATTTAACGCCTTATAGTATGTAATACGCAGTGTAGAATTTCATTTATCGAATTCAATGCCCTTTTGCTTTAAAAATGGACCTCGTTATTAGAACTGTTCAAAAGGCTACAAGTCATTTCATATATTCTTTAAAGTTTGAAAAATGCTTTCTTCAGCTGTTTCTTAAAAAGAAACTTATTTCTACAATGTAGGTACTAGGCACAATTTCTGTTGGTTTTACCACCAAAGGACTCTGTAAAAGCCAATTAATGGGCTAGAAGTGGGGGGTTCACCTCACTCTTAACACTCAAACTTAACCTTGTCGCCAGTTAATTGCCGGTCCTCGACAAACGTGTTTTAGCCACATGCAAGGACCGAAGTTGCATCTTTCTTTAGCCTTTTTTTGGTCTCTGACCTTTGTTTAGAATGCGTTTATATCACAATGGGTCTACTAATTGCTTTTCAAATGCCGCAAAGGTATGCAATACGCTTACATTCCTAACTGTTTGAGTGAGGAAAACCCGCGCCTTACGTGTCAAAGAAATCGAAAGAAGAATGAAGTGCCTGGATTTGGGGGTGCTATTAGGGAAATTTCTCTTCGTCGTAATAAAAGTGGATATGCATATATATATTGATATACTCACGCCACCAGTGGAGAATGGATCAACGCCACGTTTTGTTAGCAACAATTTGACGACATCCTCACGCGAATACATTGCCGCAATATGTAGCACATTATAATTATCCTGCAAGAAAAAAGAAAAGAAAAGAAAATGAGTTTCAATCAATTGCAATTCATTGGTAAAACCCTCTCAGCTCAATGGGTCAAAGTCAACTTACTCACTTTGCATGCGAGTGGTTTAGTGCTTTTTTTTCCCTTGGTTGTGTTGGTTTCTTGGCTTTTGGGTGCGGTGATTACTTAGCCACAATCTTGCATGCAGACTTTCACTTTTGGCCTGGCTGACCAGCAACTCTTAATGGCCGCAGCCACATGCAAAAGTTGCATTGAAGCCAAGGCTAAAAATGACCCTGACCAAATCATTACTTAAAAAAAAATTGCTTTAAGATAACGTCAGAGGGGAACATTTTTCGAATTATTTTACAATCAGTGACGGCGACAACTAGAGCGTAAATGACTCACATGAAGGGAATCTGAATTAGGAAACGGAATTTGGTATTCGGAATTGGAATTGGAATTTGGGGGGGTCTTATTTATTAGTTACCTTATGTAATAAGCCATAACGCAATATGTTACACATACGCCCCGTGGGTCGGCTTAATTTATAACCAACAACAGCGCCTAACGAAACCACAAAACGGAAGTGAACTGCTTTTATTTTTATATGCATATGTATGTACTTATGGTTGCGAGTGAGTGTGTGCCTTTCGCGAGTGTGTGTGTGTTTTCTTTATTGCAGAGTATTGAATGAGGTTGCCAACATAAATCCGTCGAAAAGACTTTTAATAGAAAGAAATTATTTACAATATACCATGGGAGAAAAAAGTCGTTAAAAAAGTATAAATTTAGTTGAATAATATTTTTTTGTCGCATGGAAATAAAATATTAGAATATGAAAAATTTATCAAGAGTTAAGTCCCTTTAAAAAGTTTATACTTTTTGCTCAAACTATTAAGTTTTAATTGAATGAAGTAGTTAAACAGATTTTATATTTTTTAAAACTGTTAATCTAAACCAAACTATATTTGAAATATATGCAGCAGAATAAGTTAGGCTTTGAAAAAATGTATTCTCTATTCAAATTTAGTAGTTTAAGAGAACTGAGATCATTTGGTTCCTCTTAATCCTAACAAAAGGACCTATGAAAGCGCTCCACTAAATAAGAAAATAAAATACAAATAAACTCCTTAGAAATGGGTTCGATTAATAAAAATAGTTATAAGACATATGCATAAAAATTATGATTTTAAAGCTGTCATTAAAAATGTGTTCTTTATTTAAACTTATCGGGGGTGTCACAGAAATCTCTAGAGATTTTGAGGTAGTTTTTGAAATCTACCAAATGATATCAAAGACATTTCATTTTTTAAACTTCTTTTGGACTCTCTATCTCTATATCTTTTAACATTTTTGTTCCCATCAAAATAGTTTCATCCATTCGAGTTATAATTGACCTTATGTTTTCATGTGCGAAATATAAAAAAAGTTTTCTAATAGTTTAATTGTTTTATGAGATTCGAACTCACGTTGATGCATTGTATTTTAGTTATTTTTATATGAGTTAATTCTACTGTAGCTTCTTACAATTAGTATATTCTTTTTGAGAAATATGCCGAAAAAAATAATATCAGTAATAAATAATTTGAAAGTCTATCTATCTATAAATGTGTTTAATAATAATAACATTAATAGTAATATTTTGAAAACGGCTAAATAAAAACGTATTAGTTAAATTTTTCTTAGTTATTTTTAAACATGGTAAATTCTGTTGTTTGTCCACTTAATAAACTTAACTTTATCTTCAGATGAGACTAAAGATATACCAACTTGACTTATCCAAGACATTGTGTGATACTGTCTGTTCTAAGCATTTATTATATAACATTGGAACAATATTTTTTGAAGAGGAGAACAGCTAAAAACATTTTTCAAAAATAACAGAAGACATTAATAAGGAAAAGTTTTCCAATGAATTCAGTCGTAAAATTTATTGTATTAAGTAAGTTTAAAAATACTTAATACATTGCGATACTAGTGGCTAGCAAAAAAGAGATCTTTTACTGATTTTTCAAAAGTTGTCAATAATGATTATAATGTTTACTAAAAAATATTAAAAAACAAACATCTCAACTTGTTAGTTTTCTGAGGGTCATTGTTCTGTGAATAGAATTGTTTGCTACTTAACTAAAAATAAGTTGATTTACGTCAAACTCAAGGTAGTCAGCTTGAGTATGACTTGAGATAGATGATAACATCAGAAAGTTACATTGGAAAAACATATAATTAGATTGTGTGAACTCTTGAGAATAGCAATTTTTGCAGGGTAAAAACATTTCGTTAGCTTAGTTGGTCATTGAGAATTACTTTTGCGGGTTGTAGTTTATTTGTGGCTATTTCTGGCTTTAGTTCTCTCTCTCTCTGTATATATTTTTCTTGTGTGTTTTGGTTTTGCTCTAATTTGCATATGCGGCAAATGGCATAGAAGACCGAAATGAAGTAGGCGAAAAACGCTTAGGTCGACGTCTTTGACACATGTCCAGGCAAAGGCAACGAAATCAAGCGAAGGACTTTTGCTCCATGCAATTGTCGGGTCGAAGAATGGAAGACAACTTGCGGTAAAGGAAAGCAATGCCAACAAAACATAGAAGACAGATAATATTTCACGCTCCTATTTTGCATACACTCTCACATAGATAGTTTTCACCTGTATCTCTATGGAAGATATGCATATGCTTCAAGCCTTTATAGTTGAAAAAAAAAACCTAGTTTGGCTCGCAACGGAATGAAAGCAAAAACCGGAAACAAAACAAAAACGGAAGCGTAAAATTTTCCAGCACATTTTTTCACTAGCCGTAGAAGGAGTTTAGCTAAGTGAGGGCTGTGGAGGTTGTGGGTGGCTGTTGGTGGGTGGCATAGGCGACCCAGATTTCGTTTAGAGTCAAAGAAAAGTTGACGCCCCTTTTTTATTTTTTTGCAAAATGAAGTCATTTTGAGCAACAGCAGCAATTACTTTGCATTGTCACACACCTTCTTCAACAAAAAATGTAAGTACTATATGTAAGAATAGTTGATAAATTTTTGTTATATACATAATACAAACTGGCAAAGGAAGACGAACTGATGTCAGAGTTTTGCATGTGACTTTGCATATGTTTTGTTAATTAATTCAGTTGACACACGCACCATAAAAACAAAAAAAAAACAAAAACACAAAAGAAAATGCTGTTTGACAAATTAACTCGAGAGATTTTCACGCTGTCATCGGCTTAGTTTGCGACCTTCGAAGTACTTGAAGTCGGTTTTAATTAAAATTGCATATTAATGACGCAATTGGCCATAAAAATATAACGGAAGTTGGCATGCTCCAAACACGACGCCTTCGAGGTCCTTTTGACTTTTGACCAAAAAGGTCAGGCCCTACTAGAAATTCTGGGCGTATTTCGGGGAAGTCATGTGCTTGATTAATTGGCTTTTAAGTTGCAAATGCAAAATGCTACCATATTCTGCTACCTGGCTAAGTACCGCCCCATCAAAATGACACGGCCATCCCATCCATATACGCCCTGTAAAATGTTAATTAGTTTCTGCCACTTACATCATCTACTTTAGCTCGATTTTACAATTGGAGTGTGTTTCGTGTTGAGGTAGAATTAGTTTAGTAACAAAATTAAGAGTATTAAAAAGGAAGATGTGTGTTTTTATAAATGGGAACTTGAAATGCTAAGGTCTAACTGGGTAGGTCATTATTTTAATTCATTAAGTTTTGCAGATCATAAATGCTTTCAGCCATCTGATAACATCTTCTACATAGGTGAGGCGGCATTTCAAATAGATTTACTTTTACCACCCTGCTAATTACGCTTAAAAGAATTAAAATGATACAAGTACCATGACATAGTACTTTGTGTAATTGGGTTTGGCACACCAAAAAACTGAAACTAAAAACGTTCATACATTAGTCAAATAGAGTTTAAGACCTAACTATTACATTAAGAAATTATGGACCAAAATAAAAATTCCAAAGCACTCAATAAACATCATGTTAAATAACTCTACCCTTAAAGTAAGGCGTTCATTTTTATTTCACTAGTTTTTTGCAGTTGCAAACAATGTAATGCACTTTATGTGACAATTTAGTGAAAGTTTCAGTTACCCAATGTTAGACTAACTTTAAATTCTCCTTTAAATTGGCAAGCACCTTTTTTACTATCTGAGAAATTACAGCAATAGTTCTTGAAAATATGTACGTCAAATCTAAATTGCCAATGTTGAATGATGATATAGTTCATAGCTTATCTTATATCTTATATCTTACATCTTATGATTCTATCTTCAATTTCTTTATAGTTTTAGAAAATAGAAAGAATGATCGAAACTTTTTTTGAAACCTTTTTTTCAAGTTATGATTTTTTCTCTTTAGAAAGTGAATAAAGGGTAAGTCTAAACTTAAAAAAAAATGACAAATCAAAAAATAAGTAAAACTCAGGCTCAATGAAATTCCATTCTTTATTTCAAAAACAAAAACTGGAGAATGTTGTTTTTTTTCTGATTCTGTACACAAAATTGGTTGTTACTATAAATTGTTCTTTTTAAAATGCATCTGAACCTAATTTTAAAAAACTATAAAAAACACCATAAAAGTGAATCAAAAAGGGTGACCAAAAATTAAATAGCCGTGATTTCTGTGAAACCGACCTTTCATTTGGTAGATTTTAAAAACAATCTGCACCAAAATCTCTAGAGATTTCTGTGAGACACCTGTACATATTTTTTTAATCGCCTGTTTTTACATTATTCATTTTATTAAAGAAGAACAGTCTTTCGACTTTCTAATCAAAGTAACATATAAAAATATGACAACCTATTTTTTAAGTTACCACTTTTTAAAGTTATTCACACAAAGCTTATAAGGGAATAAGTTGCCTCTTTATAAGAAATATTTTTTTAATAGTGTTTTGTAGCGAAAATAAGGAGTTTTTGCTTGTAAATCCTTTTACTTTTACGTTGTAAATGTCTTGAATAGTTTGCTATTGTACTAACTTTTAACTGAAGTTAAAAAATTATGTCCAACAATTAAGCTACTGGAATTAAAAATGTAAAAAAAATATATTCAAGAATTGTGTAGCCTCTTCTAAGTATCAAAAAAGTAGTAGTCTTTAGAACTTGTTTGCTCATTGACGTTAGTCTTCTCTAATTAGGCATAAACTCAAAAATACGCAATTAAAAAGATTTTAACTGGTTTTTTGTTTGTTTTGATACACCGCCGAAATGTATTATTTGGCCAGTTAAGATACCTAGACGGAATTGACTGATGATGATTGATGACATGATTATAGTTATTAAAGCTGCTTAACAAATCACCTCGAAATGCATCTTAAAGTGAGTAAATGCGTGGTAGTAAGAACAATTGTGAAAAATTTGAACGTGTTGGATTGCCTCCTTATTTATACTCTAACAATAAGATTAAATGAAAATAGAACTTGACATTCATAGATCTAAACTTTCTCGAAATGCAAACAAACTTGGCCAAATCTTATCTCTTAGCAAAATCTCAGTCTTGGACTTCTAATAGTGACCAAGAATATATATTCTGTGTGATTTTGAAGGGCTTATTAAATAAATTTATTATGTTTTAAACGGGATTGAAATTATTATTTAATTTTTATACAGTTTCCACCTTAACATTCACAATTTCAGTTCCCAAAAGTTACATCTTTAGCAAGATATTACCTACCCAACCGAAAAGTTACCAAAATATAGCTACTCTTCAGTTAGAGTATAACAACAAAAAAGAAAAAAAAAAACGAATTACTTTGACCAAATCTTTATTTTCTTCAAAAATTACCTTTAACATTTCCTGCACACTGCCATCTGATTTTGATTTACTTTGACTTCTTTTTTTTTTGCCTAGTTTTCTGTGTTTGTTTTGGTAATTTAATTCGCCGCTCGTCTGGGTTTTTTTGGCAACAATTATTTTGTAATTAGGTCAAGGATTTTTATCGCATAGGTAACACTCACACACACACACAAACACATATGTTATATGGTCAATTGAAGTGAAATTTTGCGCTAAGTAATTGCGGCATGCAAAGGTAAAGGCAAAGGCCATATCTCGCCAACTAGCATTGCTTATAAAAGAATTAAAATAGATGTAATAAAATTCTTTAGTTGCCTCATTAATTCATTTGTTTTGCAAGGATTCACAGTTCGCAATCTAAAAATAACTCAAAGTGACAAAGTCACTTGAAGGGACAATGGGATATTGCTTGGACAAATCCCTGATTAATATGTTGACGAAATTCCCCTGCTGATATGTGCGTGTTGTGGTCTACACCCAATAACAACTTAACTTGACTTAACTCAATTCGACGACCATTGGCCAATCTCAGTTCGGTTGACCCAGCGTTTTTTCCCGCCTTGTGCCCTTTGGTGCGCGTGCGGCCAACAATTGCCTGAATACCATTGACGCCCCCGTATGAGATTTAATTATGCGGTTTTTATTGATTTGACACAATTTTAGCGGTGTGTTTTTACCCTCCACCCTGCACCCTTCATCCTCGCTCTCACCATTCCCATTTCAACAGTGATTTCTTTAATATATTGCGCTAGTTGGAGTTTTTCTTTAAATTCTGGGGGAGTTACACACACTTTTGTTTGTACTCACATTATTTCTAGCGCCCACATCGGCACCCAGTTCAATCATGCGATCCATTATGGCGGTTCTATTGTCCTTGGTTGCAAACATCAAAGGGGTCATGCCGGTATTCTGCAAAAAGAAATTAAATAATTTACATATCAAACATAAGATCAAACTAGAACTGGAAAGTAAGTTTCATATTTAACTTTATTTTATAAAAAAAACTCTATCAAGTGAAATTCGAATTAAATTTAAATTTGTTAATTGAATAGAGTCCTTATCTTATCTCTCTTAACTTTAGTTTCTATATTTTAAATTTATAACCCACAATCATAAAATATTATATTAATGTTTCGATTGAGAACGCTTCAAAATATAAATTGTCAATTGAAGATTAATTAAAACATTTTTAAAATGTGAAAAATAAGAAGAATTAAGAAATTTTTTTTTAAAATTTGTCTAATTAATTCAAATTTTAGTGACTAAAGGGCAAACGATTCAAAACTTCGAAATTTGTCTCGGATAAATTTATTCTACATCAATCGGAAACCAAAACTGGCTTGCTTTTTAATAAAAAATCTAACGTTTTGGGCAAGGAAGAGAAAATATGTGAAAAAACGCACTATACTTGTTTAAAAATTTTAAATATTTTTACCATTTAAAAACATTGCATTCTTAAGATAGAAAAAATGGCTTAGAGACTAGTAGCTATTAGCTAGCTAAATCACTCTGCGGTATTGGAAGCAATTATAATTTGCAATTACTATACAACTTTAAAATAATAGAAAAAAACCACAGAGTATACCTATTCTTTTTTTAAATTTTAGATTTATTGGCCATTCCTGCCATTTCTAATCAACTATCAAAGGATCTATCTTTAGGTGTATTGAAATATTGCAAAAACAATTTCGCATAAACTATTAAAATTAGACTACTTTACAAAATAGGAGACGTTTTAGCTTAAAGACTTGAAAGTTCCTGTCCTTAGTCCTTAGTCCCTTAAGCAAGGGACTTTTGCTGGTTCTGAGTATAATAGAACTTAAAAAGAGTCTCAGGAGTCTCTCACATGGTTAACATTGACTTGAATTGGTTAAAATAAAACTAAATTCGAAAATAAAACAGCAAACGAAACAGAAATAAAACTTCTTGGATAAAGGCTTTATTAGATTGTTCAGTTTTGTTTCTTTCCTTTTTTCTATTGTTTTTTTATACGGAAGTTATCTGAACAAAAAAACCAACAAAAACCTACATGTAGAAACTATTTTTAATATTAGAAGATTTTATTCAAATTTCCAAATCTGAGAGCTTTAAAATAAATAATAATTCTATTCAATTAGTAATAATTCTTCTTGTATTTAAATAACTTAAAATTCTATTAGTCAATAATAATAAAAAAACAATAACAAAGAAAACTAAAGAAGTTCTCTTATTGAAAAACCTTGTAACCCAATTATCCTTAAGTATAATCATCATTATTCCTGCACTTTGCCCATGGCCGTGCCGCATTCTTTTAGTTGAGCTGATAAGCTCTCTGTGGGTTAAACATTTCTTCACCCCATAATCGTTTGGGTTTTTGTTCGACTTTGAGGCAATTTTCATAATTATAACCGAATCAAGTACACAATCATAAAAACATGGGGTAAACGGGGCCCTGGAAAATGATTCTCTGAAAATAAACTAAAGGCAAAAATAGCTTCTAACATAGTTTGTGGGCTATATTTATGCAAATATCTAGTCTAGCCGACACTCGACAGAACTTCTGCAGGAAGACAGAAAACCCTTTTCTTCTCTTCACTCTGCTACTTCTTCGATGACTTTTTTTGTTTTCCAATTTTTCCTTTATTTTCTCTTGTTTTCTTGTCGTCTCGACTTTCTTCTTCTTGCATTTTATTGCCATTTGTGTCTATGCAACGCTAATTTTATGTGAATGACTTTTTTCCTTCTTTTTCGTTTTTTTTTTCTGATATAGGTATATTTTTTTTTATGGTAAATTGAAATCGAAGCGCTTCAATTTCGATGTTTTTTATGAGTTTATCGCTACAAGTAAGGGGTAAGGGGTAATGGTGGGCGGGTTAGCAACTTGTGGCAGGACTTGGGCGCCTCATTGCCTTGGCAGCGAAACATTTGGGACGCGCTATCAAATAACTAACTAACATTTGGCTACTGTTCCGTTATTTTGGTTGGTAAACAACCAAATATGAAAATGCCGCCGCCGCCGCCAAGCGACGTTGATAAGGGCGACATACAGTGGTGTAGAAATGATTCTAAATTGTCCGAAATTTCTATACAATATGTCATTTTAAAAAAGACGATTAAAGATAGTGATTTTGCTTTAGTAAAAAGGAATATTTCTAATGCAAGATATTTAAGTCAAAGTTATTTGTTTTCTAAAGAAATAATAGAGATCTGAAGTTTATTCGACATAAGTGTTTACAGAATTTTTAAATATTATAGAATTTAAAAGACATTTTATTGATAAGGTGTACAATATAGCATTAAATACGATAAAGCCATTGTTCAGATATTCCATTTATAGTAATTTTTCTATTTCTCTATTCAAAACTAAATTACCAAAATTATATTAAAATATCATGTTCAAATTATTCAATCAGACAATTCTTTTTAAGATCATGAATTGCTATATATCTGACTATTTTTAATAGACAAAATTAAAAAAAGTAAAAGTAAAAGTAGTTGAGTTTATGTATAATACATTTTCCATTCAAAATAACTATCCTTTTGCTTATGGTAAAATAAAAAAAAAGTTTAAACCACTGTGCTTCAACTATTGCCTTCGCCTTGTACCTGTACCTTGTTTTATGTTGGCTCAAAATTGATTTTACAAACCAAATACAACTTGTACTTCCTTTTTGCTCCAAAAAGAAGTTAGTCATCATGTACTTACCATATCATGAATCCCGGCCAATGGAATGTGATTGCCATCCTCACCCACATTGGCCACATATTTCTCCAATTTCTTAAGTTCCGCTTCGATAGGTGTCCATTCGCTTTTTGTGGCCAGGCCGAGCACTTTGTTAGCCGTATCCCGTATAGAGGCACCGGCACTTGGCGGTTTTGGTGCTGGAAATAGATCCGTATCCTTTTTATCGCCATTACTGGAACTATCATCCTTGGGATCGGAATCAGCTTTGCTGGCTGGTGTGGCACGTTCGCTGGGCGTTGTGGAATCATCGGGTGGGCCGGTCAATGAGGATGGCGTCTTACGTCCAACGCCAGCACCACCGGCACCGCCGCGACTACCACCGCGTCCGCCGCGCGGTTGAGACATGTTGCCGCTGGTTCTTCAATGGACTTTCTCTATGCAAGTCAGTCCATTACACAACACACACACACACACACACACACACACAACTTTAAATGAAGGGGGAGAAGAAAATATTTCGCAATTTGTTTTTTAATTTCAAGTTTAGTTTTGCTTTTTTAATTTTGTTTATCTTGGCATTTTGTTGAATCCTTGTATTGTATTATTATTATTGATTTCGCACGTGACTCGATCAAATTTTGTTGCATACTTTTGGGTTGTTCGCTTATTTCGCACATTCTTTTGGCCTCCGCATTTTTACCAATATTTGTTACCAACAATTTGCATTTTCATTGGCAACACAATAACAACAAAACACACAAACACTACCAAAAACTGGTTCTTCTTTTTTTTCTGCTGCTTCTTCTTCTTTTTTTCAGAAGGTTTCCTTGGGCTTGAGCCACATCCACATCCGTTTTACCATTATAATTCCACTTTGATTCTTTTTTTGCTTTCTTCACTTTTACTACACAAAAATTTATATGTTTGGCCCTCCTTTATGGTTTTTGGTTGCGTGTGCGTTAACGGCAAGAATTTCCCTCTTTACTTTGCATTTGCTTGACTTTACTTTACTTTACTTGACTTTAACTTTCTATTTTGCTTCCCCTTGTTACACCATTGCTCTCAGTTAGCACTTCTATGAACGGGAAGCTCGCGATTCGATACAACCGTCTGCCACAAGCGTCTGTGAGTTTCTGATTTGCCAGCTGAAAACTTCATTCTGCCATTCTGCGAGAGAAAAAACCAGCAACTAAATACCTTGGCAACCTGACGAAAGAAACTTTCCCGAAGAAGGACGCCAAAACTTTGGCGCAAGCGTTTGTTTACAATTGTTGAATCCCCCATCCTCCATCCCCTTACTCATTTCACACCCCTTCGACAGATTTTGACATAGTTTTTGGCGCCAAAAAGTAAACAAAAACTAACGCCACTAACTGACTTACCCAAAATATACTCTTTCCATTGAACATATATTTTAATTTTTTTGTTGATAATATATTTCTCATTTGCATTCGATGATTAGCCAAGGAGATATATGCAAAAGCTAAGCAAATTAAACGATCAAACTAATTAGTTAAAATACAGTGACTCTCAAAAATACTCAAACCACAATACATATGTATGTATATCTGTTTAAAAAAATACAGAATAAAAAGTCATATCAATTTTTAAATAAATCCCATGTTTTATTCACATTAACTAAATATTTCATGCAACAACCAGACATAACTGAAAGTTTTTTATTGCCATAGCTTGCTCAAGTCTATCTTAAATATTTGACACTAATTTCAAGAGCTTTAAGACCTTATCTACAACGGACTTATGAAATTGATTTATCTTTTTTTTGGAGTGTGGTTAACGAATTTTTTGATTTGAATCAATCATTTTTAGTAGGGCTGGCTTTTTGTCTTTAAAATAAGTGTATATATTACGGCAGTAAACATCTAAATTATCTATGTAAATGTTTTTTTAGACGATGTAACAATTGATGTCCAATATGATGGGTGTATGTTAACATTTCGTAATTTATATTCTTGGAAAAAAGACTATGAGCTTTATTTTTAGTTAATACCGTTGTAGGTGGAATTATAGAATTTGTCAAGATACCGATTAGTTGGATACAAATTATATATACATACGTATAGATTATATCGCGTTCTTCTAAAGACGTCCGATCGTCGCGGCTCCAACAAGTCTTCCGTGTTCTCCTTCTATGTTCTCTCTCTCTATGATCTCTCTCTGTATTCTCTCTATGTATTCTTTGTAAGCTCTCCACGTACTCTCTGTCATTCTTGACAAATTAGTCAGGCAGGCATTTTCGACCCCACAAGCTACATATATACCTATATTCTTAACCCTCTAATGCCCAAGAGTGTCTCAAGGCACATATCGATACTTTATAAAATCATTCACACTGACCATTTTTTAAACCATTTCGAAGTTAATTTACGTTAAAAAGTTTCATTTGTTTATTCCCAACTTTAATGAAATGCAAATTTTTCAAAATAGTTTGTGTTCATTGTTTGTTACATAATTTTATGACAATCGATAAAAAACTCACGAGCATTAGAGGGTTAATCAGAGTAAGAATCCAAATCGATATACCGAAATCTAACTATTTATTTTATGCTCTCAGTTGGAAAGAATATTATTGAATAATTGATATCAAGCTTGACAAAATCGGACCACTGTAACATATAGATGCCATAAAAACAAGCGATCGAAAAACGAAATTAATTGAGATATATCGCAAAAGAAATATTCAAAAATTAAAGTAGGCTTAGTGGAAAATTACTCTTAAAATCAAATATCGTATAAAATCTAAAGGAATTTGAAAAAAACTTATTGAATAAAAATTTATGAAAGGAATATAGGATTTTAAATTGGCCTGTGCTCAAAAGGGTATATAGACTTCGACGGAATCAAATTTGCCTTCGTTTTTGTTGTATTCTAATAAAAATTTTGCATTTTCATATCTTTTTTTATTTTTCATTCATCTCTCATTGTAATACATATCTGTAATTGTGTATTTCCTAACTAAATAAATGAGCAAATTACCTGTTGGAGCTAATAAAAGAAAAACATTGCAGATACTTTATATAGATAAAATTTGATTAGTTTAAATTGCATGTTCATACAGAAATGCTTGGCAAATAAATGCTAGACAACATGCAAGAATTTAGCAATAAATTTTTTGAATTTTCAAACCTTTGATTTTCCCGGCTGCAACACGGACAAAATGGTAACATCAATAAATTGCTGCATATAAATTTAAAAAATTCAACTTATTCAAAGTTGAAAACTTATGTGAAAGTATAAGAATATTTAAATATGAAACGTTGTTCATTAGTCGGTGTTTAGGTTGAAGCAATATCAAGAACGAAATCAAAGTCCTAACAGAAATGCCATGGCTTTACCATTTCAAAGCCAAAACTAATTGAGAATTACTTATAGAATTTGCCATAAGAATTTATGTATTGTGCCAAAGCCTTTAAATCTTCGTTTAGCAAACACTATTCTATTCAGTTTAAGTTATCTAAGGAAAAGCTTAAAATGATTTAGTTATCAATGAGAAAAAAATAATTATCAAAATTTGTTTTTAAAAATTTTACAGTCAAGAAAATTTGAAAGAAAAAGAATTCCAAATGAGGCAAGGATCGAAAAGATTTTCGACGCGAAACTCTTCGCGAAACTCTTCGCGACATTCTCGGCGCTCCAGATGGGATCGTCCAAATGAAAATATGGGGGATGACTCTCAATTGGAACCACCACCTGCCTGCCATTGTACCAATTGTAAAATGCATTTACGTAAACCTGTGGAACGCAGCAGTTTTCTGATGCTAAGAAAATTGCGGCAAGTGCTCACCGCGATCGATCACACAACTGACCAGATTTTTGAGGAACTGGAAGATTATGTGGCAAGGAAAACCATTTCATCGGATGTGGACTATATGCCGGAGTGTTTGAATGCCTTGGATATGGTGCGTGGGCGTCTGGAGAAAATGAAATTTTATGTAAATGATTATACGATCAATTTAGGTCGTTCGGTCTGCAGTAGTGATCCCTTGCAGAAGGTACTCTTTGCCGATTATTTCTCATCGCCCACGAAGAATACGCTGCTGATCTATACCTATTTGGATGTACCGAAGGCCAAGATAAGGGATGGTTGGCTGAGTGATCCTTTCGAGTTGAGAGCCAGTGATGGTTTACTCTATGGTCGTGGTGTCTCGACGGGTAAGGGCATGACCGTCTGTTGGCTAAACGCCATTGAATGTTGGCTAAAGGAACATCAAGATTTGCCCATAAATGTAAAGATTATAGTCGAAACTCTGCATGAGATGGGCAGCACTGGGCTGCAGCAATATATGGACATAAAAAAGGAGTTCTTTCTGGATGTGGACGTAATAGTCTTTGGCAACAATTCGTGGATCAACGATGAGAGCCCCGTACTAAGTTGCAGTCTTGCAGGTTGGGCCACCTTTGGGATGGAATTGTGTGGCGGAGACAAGCATTTAGAGGGTCTTGCTGGTGGTTTGGTCTATGAACCCATGATCGATGTCTGCCAATTGATGGACAGTTTGGTAGATAATCGTCAAGAGTTACGCATAAGCCAAATTAATCAAATGGTCAAGCCCTTATCGCACCACGAATGGGAACTCTTGGAAACGGCTAGCTTCAGTGAATACGACTACAAGGAAAAACTGGGCATACGACGTCTTCGCTATGAACTGGGCAAGGCTGAGCTATTGCAGCAACGTTGGTGTCACTCGAATATCACAATGCATGGCATTGAGAATTGTTTTAGTCGTCCTGGCTCATCGACCATGCTGCCAATGACTGTTATGGCAAAATTTACCATCAAACTTGTACCCGATCAGGTGGTCCAGCAGGTGCATGCCCATGTCGAAGATTATTTATATAGCAAACACGAAGAGCTAAAAATGGGTACAACACTGCGAACTTATGTTTTGGACTCTTGTGATTCATTTAGCTGGCCTTTTGATAACCGATTCACAAAATCCACGATTAGGGCCATTGAAAATGTATTTCATTTCAGACCAGAGCTAACATCGGGCATTGTCACCTGCCTGCCCATAGCAAGTCTCTTTCGCAAACATGTTAACAAGCCCATCATACTTTTGCCCTACACTCAACGGATGGATTGTTCTGATGTCATTAATGAGTCCATACCGGCTCAGTGTTTTGTGAATTATGTGAAAACCTGTGCCTCTCTCATGCACGAACTGTCAATGTTGTCAGCGAAATGTAAATGTGATTTGATCTACGAGTACTGCAATCGTCGAGGTAACGCTGAAATTTTGGAAGCTGCTCGGTCAACTATGGGGCCATCTGGCACACGTAAAAATATAATATTACAAATACCAAAGTTATCACAATCCAACGACAAAAGACGCGATGAAACAGAAAACCCACTGAAAAAGTTTCTGTGCATGCCATTTAGGCGCAAGAAGAAAGATCAAGAAACACCCGGTGGTTCGAATGAGAGATTTTAAGTACAAGTTTGATCATCTCTGAATTGGCTTTCCTTTTTACATTATTCGGTATTTGATTTGTGACTTAATTTTCTACATACATTCATTTAAATTCGGAATAAAACGCAAAAAAAAAAAATTTCTAAATTCCAAAATGATTTGTTGGGGTGATAACAAGAATTGCGGCATCTTTGTGCCCGATGTCCTTGACCGTAAAAATTGTAATTGTGAGCGTGAAATGTGCATCTCAGACTTACCCCTGGAAGACCGCCGACCTGTGGCTGAAGTCGATCTGGAGGAGGTTCAAGACAACATGTACATGCGAAGCGAAGAGTTCCTAAAGGAGTTGGCTAATATGATAAAAGTCAAATCGATATCCGGTGATGCACAATATGACAAGCAGAATAAGCATATAATTGATCGCTTGGCTCAATACCTAAAGCAACTTGATTTTGACGTCGATGTGGCTGAATATAAGCCCAAGGATAATGAAGAGAATTTACCCAAACAATATGTACTATTTGCCAACTACTTTTCAACACCAATCAAGAATGTGGTCCTGTTATACGGTTATGTCGATGTGCCAGCCATTGAGGAGCTAGAGAAATGGAAACGTGATCCCTTTAAGTTAACCGAGGAGAATGACATGCTCTATGGCCAGGGATTGGCTACCTCAAAGGGCCCCATATTGGCATGGATTCAAGCCATCGATTCGTGGCTAACCAATACCACGGATATTCCAGTAAATGTGCGTCTGGTGATCGAAGTTAATCATTATCAAAATAGTCGTGGCTTGCGGCAATTGATAGAGGAACGTCAAGAGTTTTTTCGATCAGTGGATTTAATTCTTTACTGCACCAACTATTGGATAGCCGAAAAAGTGCCCATGCTCATCAGTAGTTACAGTGGCTATGTGTATTTCAGGTTGAATGTCTATGCCAAAGATACAGATACATTAAGTGCGACATCTTCAGCATTTCCATCTGATCCAATGTCTGAGATGTGTCAACTTCTAAACACTTTGATGGATCCCAAGAGGGGTAGTTTAGTGAAAGATTTGCAAAGACATGTCACACCTGTGACGCAAAACGATTGGAATGTCTTGTGTAAAATGGAATCAGGTCCCATGGAGTTGAGAGAAGCCCAGGATATTAAACGTCTACCCCATGAGGAATCACGTCCAGAATTTCTCAAACATCGCTGGTGCATGCCAAGCATCTCAATACACAAAGTGAAGACCTTTCATTCCGATAGTTTGCGCACCTTGCGCACTCCCCGTCACTGTATGGCCGAGTTTTCGGTTAAAGTTGTTTGCAGGCAGAGTCTTCAGTATGTCACATATCTCATTCAATCCCATTTGGATGAAGCTTATCGCCAATTGAAATGTGTTCACACTGCTGATTTACGTGTGATTGATAAGTTGGCGCCGTTGAATGAAACGCGAGGGAATCCCTTCACAGAGGCCGTCGGAAATGCCTTTAAGCGGGTATTCAATTGCAAAGCGGTTATACCCGATAATTTAAGTACTTATCTGCCCATGGTGAATGTAATGCGTAAATATTGTATGCCCCGTGCCTTCTCCGTGGGTGTACCCTTCAGTTCCATACACTCGCCACCCGGCAAGCCAAATGAAAGTCTGTCACAGGAAATGTATCTACAAAATATCGAGCTTTTTTCGAACATCATGTATGAAGTTTCCCTGCGGCCGACCAGCTGCAAGTGCGATGTGATTCC
Organism: Drosophila willistoni; assembly: GCF_018902025.1. Lineage (NCBI taxonomy): Eukaryota > Metazoa > Arthropoda > Insecta > Diptera > Drosophilidae > Drosophila > Drosophila willistoni. The sequence continues at coordinate 11,170,131 of NW_025814050.1, forward strand.
AGATTTTTGCTTTGAAACAGGTAATGACACCGAATTGGACTTTCTGTCCATGATAGCGCTTCGCCATCCATCCATTGCCATTGACATCCATGAGCTGGATGCCTGGGAGGAGAAGCAGAAAATGTTTACAGTGGAAGCCAGCGGGTTTAGATCCGATTCCGATTATATTCAATTTGGAAATAGGACGGGAAGTAAACTTGATTGAAAGTGATTGGTTCGGTCAATTGTCTCGATCTCTCGATAAATTATGCCTTCAAAAGTCTTTCCCAAGCAACAGTGACATATTTTTAAATCAAATTAACCATATAGTCAACTTTCTTGCAAAGTGTATATATCCTTTTATTTATGCAAAATGACTTTGGAATCTCTATGCAATACAATAGCGATACTTTTTTCAACTAGCTCAAACTATTATTAAATTATAAATAAATTAAATTGTCATATTAAATTGTAATATGTAATTGAAAGCCCTTAAAACACAGTACAATTAATGATTTTTCATTTCTTAGATGGAAAACGAGCATCTGCATGGACTGAAATTAGTATCAACTATTTTACTTAATATTTTTCAAAACATTTTGATTTTAAATCCTTTAATGGAACTTTACTTTGAGTGAATTAATTTGAAACGCAAAATTTAACTTTAATTTAACTTTAACTTTAACACAAATGAAATAAATTCAGTGAGTGATTTGCCTTGAAACTAAATTATTTGAGATATATTTTTCACGACGTTCTCTTTATTTCAAAATCAGAAGAATAGGCTTGAAATATATGGCAAATTTAAAAAAAAAACCTATTAAAATGTTTGAACTGAATTCTAAATTTTATTTGCTATGCAGACAGAACCTTTGTCAAAAAATAAAACAAAAATTTTTGGAAATCAATTCGTAACATTATTATAAATGAAATTTTTTAGCAATTCTACTGTCAAAATTCTCGGTTTAGTTTAAAAAATTCCAAGAAATACCTTTGAAATTTCAATGACAGTTTCTTTTTCTAATTCTTATACAAAATTTCACCATAATTCGTATCTAAATTGCAAGACACTTGGAAACATTCGGGACCTTTTCTTGCTCCTTTGTAAACAGGGAGCATTCCTTAAGCATTCCAGTAAAATCAAAACGTTTTTATTTTAATCGAAAAATGCAACATCTGGTCTAGGTAGGATTATTTTTAAAATGATCAAGCTTCAGTGTAACTTTTAAAGTAAATTTGAATAACGCCAAACATTATTAATTAAATTCAGACTACTTTTTTGCAAGTTTTTATACGAAACTTTCGAAGATCTGATTTCTTCCTTCCCGCTACCCAATCACCAATATACTCATTCATGTAGGGTAATCAAAAGTTTGTTCCTCTCAGAGATAAGAGCACAAGTTTACGAATTAAAAAGCACATATAACAAGACATGCAGACTTGTTTGCCATTTTGCTGATAAGATGACAAATAAAATTGCGTTAGGTCCAACAAAAAATATTTTTATGATTTTAAATACAAAAATAATAAAAAAAAGGTTAACTATACACTTACTGACTATACCAATACTCTAGAAAATCATTAGAAATTTAAAAATTATAAATTATTTAAAAAAAATTCTTGACTATTTATGATGAATGGAAAATGATGACTGATATTCTTAAAAAAACATTAATAATTTGATTAAAAAAACATTAATAATTTGCTATAAAAATTTATGTATATAAGTATAATAATACGTATGTAGATGAAATTTTATAAAATTTTTAGCAATGTAAAGTACTAGATACAAATCTGAAATACCCATCGATATAAAAATTATGAACTGTTATCACTTGGATCATTTGCAAAAATTCACTATAAAAATTGCTCAAATAGTGCATTTTAAAGCTGTTAATTCCGGTTAAATCATTTGGAATCACCCTAACTCTAACGATGTGAATAAAGCTTTTGCTCAAACATAAAAAGCAAACTGAATAATCACGCCATAACATAAAAAAAAAAAATAAACACAAAAACGAGTTTGACGATAAGGTCAAGACAACGATTTAGGTATACCCTATAATTGTTAGATTTCAAAATTATAGAGACATAAATACTAATGATTTTATGAACGATTTTCTGATTACCATGCAACGACAAGAAAAATGTTTAATAAAATATAATTTTTTGTACTAAAAGAAAAGGAATAAATCGAAATATTTGGTTAATTATGTATAGGCCAGATAATTATTATTATGAATTTTTCTTATCTTATCTATTATTATTAATATCGTGGCAATTACATGGTGACAATTTGGATCTGTTTTATCTATATCTGTTGTCCAATATGTCAAACAAAAGCTGAAAACGGGTTAAATTAAACAGATCCACCATAATAATAATTGGCATAATTCTATCTAAAGACAAGTATTTGACATCTTTTAAAAGATATTAGATATACTGTACAAAATTAGTACTCTTATACATTTTTTTATAAGAAATTCATATTTGTTTTTAAAATAAATGAAGAAAATAGAGGATAAATCTGAATCAAATTTAATTTTTTTAGAAAATATATTTTGAATATTTTATATGTATAACAAATAAAGAAAAAATAGCAAAAACTTAAAACTAAATTCAATTTAATTTATAGGTTTATTTTATTTATATCTTTAATCCTTCGAATTAAAATAGATAAAAAAAATAAATATCATAATTATTTATCGTTTTTGTTTAGCAATTTAGAATTATTTTTGTTTTATTTTTTAAGTTTTTGAATAGAAAAAAGTATTCCAAATTTAAAATCAAATTTTATAGGTATTCATTTGACAATTTGCAATATCTTACCAAAAAAAGTATAATGAAAATTGTCATATAAAACAATATGACAAAACGTTGGTCAGTGCCAATATACCCCAACATACTCTACCCAAGTAGGGAATGAGAAACAAACAACAAAAACACAAAAGCAAAAAACAAATAGAATGCCGCAAAAGAAAAGGCAAACAGATGCCGGCCAGCCGAAACCATAGAACCAACCACACGTGCTGGCATTAGAATAGGCGAAACAAACCGAACGTTTTATAGAGAATAATAACAAATAGAGAGAATGATAATAGAGAGAACGAAAACAAAACGAAAATGAGATAACTTTGATCATGATAATTGTGGGAGCAAACAAAAATGTTTCGCTCTCAGCTGCATTTGGCCTCAGTTCGTTCTTAAACTTGGCAAAGGTCGGATGTGCCCATTGGAATACATACTAAATTCTGATATTAGTTCTGATACAAGTGCACATAATATGCCACATAATTAATAACTAATCAAATAAGGAAAATAGCTCTGGATAAAAATACAAGAACTAGTTGAAAAACCAATTGAGAATGTTGAACAAAAAACTGGAATTGGTGGCCAAATATGCGCTCAAGCAAGGACTCAAGATTAATGCTTTACGCAGGTAAATTACAAATGAGGTCCTTGAATGTCCCTGAGGCATCCTCGTAGAGTAAAATTATCAAGATGACTATCTAAAGTTGAAATGATAAGCTTACAGATATCTTAATACATTAATTAAGTATCTGATAAGGCTAAGAGGGGGCGGGGTCGGCGGTGGAGTGACCAAGTTACGTAATACATCCAATATACAGACATATATAAGTATATGTGCGTTTCGAGATTCTAAATTATTCCATACTATTACGTGGTACAGTCGTGCAAAATTTCTACAATTTCACCATTCATGGGCGCTTTGTTTCTGTGCCACGCCCACAATTTATTGTAAAGTGTCAAAATTATAACCCAGCAAAAGGTGCAAAATAAATTAATTTCTATAATCAAGAATTCTGTTAATAAATGCTGGTCATCTAATTAATAGAAAAAAGTTCCAAAATTTTCCGCTCTTTAATTTTTATTAAACTTGACAAATATCATGTAGCGATAAGAAAAACTTCCCGATTTAAGGGCTTAATAAACACGTTAAGAACGTTTGCAATTAGAAGAAGCAAAAGAAAATGTAAAAAAACACACACAAAAGATATAAATAAAACAATAACAATCTGTTCTAATGCTTACAAAAAAGCTTCATCCATACACAAACACCCGCACAAACGTTTCGTTTGTAAAATGTTCTCAAAATCTAAATTTAGCCAAGACACCAACCATCCACCTGCATAAAAGCAAAGACACAAATATGGTAGAGAGATCTGGCAACGCTAGATTTTAAATAAAAACGTTTTTGTTCAAGTGAAATGAAATTAAATGTAGAATTAAACTAAATCATTTACTTAAGAATTCTAAAAATCAATTAAATATGAAATGAAAAAAAAAAAAAATAAATATGATTTTCTGTATCAGATTTTATTTACCTACAGAAATAGTCGGAAACTTTTTTAACATCAAAATTTTGACATCTGTAAAAAAGTGGTTTTTAGTTTTTTTACGGTGAAGTAAACATTTCAAAATTAAGTTTATTTTGTTAGCGGTATGGCAAAATAAAAGGATCAGATCATCCGTATATAATATCATTATGATAGATAGATTATAGATAGATAGATTATAATCTATTCATTATTAAAGAAACACCGTTTTTAAAAACCAAATGGGTATTAAGATAAAAGAAACTAAAATATTTCGGGATAAATATTAAATTGCGTCTTTGAAAAAATTAGGTAAATCTTAAATGAAAGATATGTGATCAAATAAGCGATTTAATAGTAATTATAAATAAATTCTTCTCTTGGCAAACAAATCTCTTAAAAAGAATAGTTGGCCTATTCCTAGCTCTCTTGATGTTATAAGAAATGATGCGTTGAATTAAAAAACTAGTATATTAAAGTAATATATATACTAATTGAAGTTCGGCTATTTATTTCCGATACTACATATATTCTAATAAGAATAGTTAAGAAAGCTTTTAAGAGGTATTTAAACAGTTTTGTGAGGAATAAGATTATATGCAAGTGGTTTTCAAAAGTACTATGAACTTTTTACAAATTACTAAAACCTACTAGCATATCTGTAAGGATATAACCTTTAAACTTGTTGTATGTTATGATAGTCTTCACTTTAACAATATATTTCGTTGGTTTCTATGCCTAAATCAGCGAGAACTCAATAGTTTTTTATACATATTTTAAAGTTTCTATATAGGTCTTATCTGTCTATGACAGAATCTTCTGATCTTTATTTATATTAAACATTAAACTTTAATTTTTTAAACCTCCTTCTTTTAGTTTATCTACTACCCTGTCTACAAGCATTAGCCACAAGCATCATGTGGTTAAGGAACCGTTGGTGTATCGTAATATAGGCCAGGAATTGGAGTTGACTGTTAGTAAATATGGTGATGTCGAGGCAATTGTCTCCTGTCATGAGGGCAAGAGATATACATTCAAGAGTCTTTTGGCCGAAGTTGATCGTCTGGCGGCTAGCTTCCGTAAGCTGGGATTACAACAAGGCGATGCTGTGGGCCTGTGGTCTCCAAATTATGTGCACTGGTATCTGGGCATGTTAGGAGCAGCTCGTGCTGGTCTCACATCGGTGGGCATTAATCCCGCTTTTCAGGGTCCGGAGGTGGCCTATTGCCTGAACAAGGTAGGCTTAAAGGCTATAGTGGCTCCAGAGATATTTAAATCGCAGAACTATTACGAGATTCTACGTGGCATATGCCCAGAAATAGCCGATGCCGAGCCAGGTAAAATTAAAAGTGAGAAATTTCCTCACTTGCGTTCGGTGATCATTAATAGTGAGACTCACTTGAAGGGTGCCCTACGTTTCGATGACCTCCTGGATTTGAGTAATAGAACCGAGCAGGAGGAGATTGGCAAGTATCAAACGAAAATCAGTCCAGAATTGCCATGTAATATACAGTTCACATCGGGAACCACGGGCAACCCGAAAGCTGCATCGCTCTCCCATTACAATTTCGTAAATAATGGCATTCATGTGGGCAATCGCAATCAGTTGGAAGGCGAACGAATTTGTGTTCAAGTCCCCTTGTTCCATGCCTTTGGAGTGATAATCACTATTATGGCTGGCATGTCTAAGGGAGCCACCTTGGTCCTGCCTGCAGCTGGATTCAGTCCCAAGGACTCACTGGCCGCCATTGTGAAAGAGAAATGCACTGTTATCCATGGCACGCCCACAATGTATGTGGATTTGGTTAGTGCACAACGTGAACTGCAAGTACCGCTGGGCAGGATTAAGAAGGCCATCACTGGAGGAGCCATAGTGTCGCCTCAGCTCATATTGGATGTGAAGAAAGTGCTCGGAGTTGAGTCCATGCGCAGTGTCTATGGTCTGACGGAAACAACTGCTGTGATATTCCAAACTCTGCCGGGAGATGATGAGGAAAGTGTCCTTCATACAGTTGGCCATCTGCAAGATCATGTAGAGGTCAAGGTTGTAGATGCCGATGGCAATTGTGTGCCATTTGGTCAACCCGGTGAGCTCTGCGTACGGGGATATGTCACTATGTTGGGCTATCATGGCGACAAGGAGAAAACCGAAGAGACAATTGGAGCGGATAAATGGCTTCGCACTGGCGATCAGTTTGTATTGCAAGAGGATGGCTATGGTCGCATTGTGGGTCGTCTCAAGGAGATGATCATTCGAGGCGGTGAAAACATATTTCCCAGAGAGGTTGAAGACTTTCTCAATGCTCATCCGCAGATCGTGGAGGCTCATGTAAGTAGAAACTTGATTTCCGTAAACTTAAAATGAGTAAAATTTACTTTTTCTCTATGATTTCAGGTCATTGGTGTTCCCGATGAGCGTTTGGGTGAAGAAATCGTTGCCTTTGTCCGCCTGCACAATGATGTTGATCCCAAGAGTTTCACAGTTGAAGCTTTGCGTGCCTATTCCAAGGGTAAAATTGCCCACTTTAAGGTGCCGAGATATGTGGTGCCTATCGATGCATTCCCTAAGACTACTTCCGGCAAAATACAGAAATTCAAACTCTCCCAAATGTTTGAAAACAATAAAAAAAACTAAAACACAGGCTGTTAACTAATCTTAAGTTGTAGATTCTATAATAAACTGTTTTTTTTTAAATTTTCTTATCAAAAATTAAAGAGTTTCTTTTATATAAAAACTTTTTTTCAGTAGTTTCAGTACTTGAAATTTGAAATTGTTCAGAATTTTAAAAGAATTGAACTATAGAATACTTGAATTACGCCATACTGAACTAGTTTTATGAAGAATCATTTCATATAAGAAACAGTATTAGATGTTCTTTCAGTATTTAAGAAAGAGTATTAGATGTTCTTTGAGAAAGAGTATTAGATGGTCCAATTAAGGGATTCGACAAAACCAGAGAATGCTTTCAAAAATGTTTTCGTCAAATTATATTCCTAAAAACACATCGGTTCTTATTCATATGGATGCTTAATCGAAGAAGTTGTCAACTAAGTTCTTTACCTGTAGCATAAGCTATTGCTGATAAAGTTATTTAGTATGGGATCTATATCAATCCTATACCCAAACCAAATTTATTGTTTTCAAATAAAAAACATATATATTTCGGTTGGTTGGTTGGTTTGATAAATTGACATAAATTGAAGCACCTGTCCGTCCGTCTGTCCGTCCGTCCGTCTGTCCGTCTGTCCGTATGAACACCTAGATCTCGGAGACTGTAAGAGCTAGAGCCATCAAATTTGGTATGTAGACTCGTGTAGTATGTAGAGTGATCAAGTTTATTTCAAATTTTTGCCACGCCCCTTTCCGCCCCCGCAATTTAAAAAAAGCGTTTATCTCAAAAACTATTCCAGCTAGAGACACCATATTTGGTATGTATATCCACGCCCTTTTCCGCCCCCGTAATTTGAAAAACTTGATTATCTCCCGTATTTTTTTACCTCATGCAATCAAATTTGGCACACTTAAATTTAATACTAATATCTAGCAAAATACCAAATTTGATCAAAATCGGACAAAAAACAGTCGAGTTATGCATATAAACGTTTTTCCATAAGGCCGGAGTTGGCCGTCAGCTGGTGGGGGCGCTTGGGTGCTCGTATGATTGAGTGAGCGAGATACTAAGATATGCTTGTAAAAAGCATGTGAAAATGCATTTGTTTAATAAAGTTGAAATATTTGCTTTACTGGTGTATGGTATACCTAAGTCGGCGAGACGACTTACTTACTTCATTATTTCTTTATACCAAGGATGGGCACGTAGTGGCTCTTTTGGCTCCCGTGGCTCTTTACCGGCAGAGGCTGGGCAGAGAAAAAGGTCATTTTTTGGTCTCGACGCACACAAAAATTTGTGTGTCTCGAGTTTTATGACGGGTCATAAACGACCTTTTTTGGGTTGAGCGAGCGATCGTCGTCGAACTTGTAGGCAGAGGGACGGACAATTACCGAATTTTGCGGGGAGGGGGAAAAAGGAACGCGATCTCGAGCTCACAACTTGTTGGCAGAGGGACGGACAAGTACCGAATTTTACGGGGAGTGGGAAAAGGGTCGAGATCTCGAGCTCGCAACTTTTAGGCAGAGGGACGGACAAGTACCGAATTTTGCGGGGAGGGGAAAAAAGGAACGCGATCTCGAGCACTCATCAAAACAACCCTTATTTTTTACTTGTCCCTCACTCCCTCTGCCTACAAGTTGCGAGCTCGAGATCGCGACCCTTTTTCCCACTCCCAGTAAAATTCGGTACTTGTCCGTCCCTCTGCCTACAAGTTCGACGACGATCGCTCGCTCGACCCAAAAAAGGTCGTTTATGACCCGTCATAAAACTCGAGACACACAAATTTTTGTGTGCGTCGAGACCAAAAAATTACCTTTTTCTCTGCCCAGCCTCTGCTGCTGATGCTCTGGCTCCCAAGTTAAATTTTCGTGCCCACCCTTGCTTTATACCCCCAACTAATGAGTCTTCAAAGTAGTCGTGGAATTTTGGCAAAACTGTAAATTATTGAAATAACTAAGCCGAACACTTTAATTGTTTTGATCGGACCCTCGCCGAAAATATTTTGTATCTAACAATGAGTTTTCCATTAATTCGGTTCTTTTTTCTAATATTTAAAAATTTCTTTAATAAAACCCTTTAAGCAGATAAAATTTTATTACATCAAAATTAAGTAAGTATATCAAATGACTATTTTGTTTTAAAACTCCTGGGCGAACCAAATTATTCAGTAAATTCAGTAAACACAAAAGGTAAAAAAAATTCGTATTGTTTACTTATTGAATTCAAGTCGGCAAACAAAAGTTTTCATAAAAACAAAAATGTTTCAAAACAACAGAGTAATTAGATTTAAATAATGTAGTTTTCAATGTTTTCTGGATTTGTTTTGACCTTTTTCAGCATCAAATCGTATTACTTTTTGTAGGTTGTTCCCTTAAAAAAAAAAATCGACACTAATTGTAAAAGTTTTAGAAATATATGCTAGACCAATTAATACTTACAAATGAATTACCCCTTACATTCTTTTACTTTTTTTTAGATTTAAAAAATACTGAATGTTAATTATTTGTAAATCCACAAGACATTTCAAAATGTTTTTCATATTTATTTATTATTTATAACTTATTTGTGCCATCCCAATCATTAAAAAAACATCTCAACATTTAGTTTTTGAAACAATTACTATTTTTATTTTAAGTTTTTGAAATTATTTAGCAAAAAATATTTGATAGGGATCTTATTTCGCTGCTTCAAGTTGTTTTTAGTTTTTTTTTTTTGTTTTTTACACCCCGCTTAAACGATGCCTTTCTTTTTGTTGGGGGGAAATCTTTTCACACACATAGTTAAAATAAAAAAAAAAAAACAAACAGAATGAAAACAGTAGATAATATAGTAAGTAATAATAACATCGCTTAAAAGTTAATGACAATGCTGAATGTTAAACAATTTGCACAACAATTTCCTTGTGTGTTTAGATACAATCTTCAATACGATGACATAACAGAAATATAATGTGAAATTAAAAAAAATTATAAAGATTAGATATATATAGTAGAGAAGGTAACATAATTTGCAACTAAATTTAGATAGACTAAAACTAAGACAAATATTTATATATGTAAACTAAAAACTAACATATATCATTATATCTTCAATTATAAATTCTTAAATTTTAACACTTTTATGGGGGGCGGGGAGCATCTAAAAACTAAATAATAAATACGAGTAGACAAAAATTAAAGCTTAAGTTATTTGACAATCATCTCTAAATGTATATAATATATTTTAATTTTTTAATTAGCGGGCTTCAATTTAAGGACATCAAGTGAGTTAGAGGGGAAGAGAGGAGGAGATGGAAGGGGGCAGAATATCATCAGCGAGTTTTGCGGTTAGAGTTTACAATATTTTTTGGGATATTTTTGTTGTTGATATTTATCGCTAATCAATACATTTACATACACATTTATAATATATATATCCAATGTGTTGTTGTTGGTATAAGTAATATAATTTTCATTCATTGTTTTCCTTAATCATTTTTGTTATTGTGTTTTTGCAAATATTCATACTGTTTCAGCTAAATGCTAACCATTACTATAAATGTATAGTTTGAAACATTATTTTTATGTATATGTATATATATATAGATAGTATATTTTATACTCATTTTGACCCTAAACTTGGTTTAGCCTGGCATTCATTTTACTTTTTAGCAGCTTCTTGGCTTGCTTTTTGTTAAAAAATTTCTCATTTCATTTTTCTGTGACGGATCCGCTTGCTGTGTGCTAAATTTTCAATTTTTTTCATCAATTTTTAAAGTGTTTAATGCTAAATGCATATTATTTACATACAGAAACGAGTTCTGTTCAATCGAAATCAAAATTTTGTAATAGTTACTTTTATTTTCTTTGTATCTGGTTTGTCTGTCTATATGTATATATATAAATATTTCATCAATTAATTTAAACCTGCACACGCTTTAAAAGCTGTCATCATTTTCAAAATCATCCTCATCGCACTCTTCCTCCTCTTGCAGAGCCAATTCCAATTCCAACTCTAAAACATCCTCATCCCCGACTTCCTCCTCCTCATCATCATCATCATCGTCCGCAACCGGCTCCTCTTGCTGGGCATAGGCGTCGGCGGCGGTTAACTCATAGGCCTCTTCGGCTGTCTCGGCTATGGCTATTTGCTCGATAACGGCACGTTCCTCATAGCCAACACCCATGCCGTGGCCTCCTCCCAATCTGTGGACATCGCCTGGCGGCTGTCATGCCCGCACGGCGGCTGGAGTTGCTCCCGTGCTATCGACATCGGCCGCATCGGCGGCATCTTCGGACCAGCTGACTTCCATCGGTGTGCAGGGTAGAGCTTCTTCAATGGACATGCGGGAAAGTGGTTGCTTGGGTCGACCAGCATCGCCACCGCCCCCACCACAACCAACGCCATTACCCGATGTCGTGCTCGATGCTGAGGAGCTGCGCATCATTTCCTCCGATGAGGCTGAGCAACTTTCATCTTCCGAATTGGCACCGGAGACCATGGCCTCGCCAGCAGACTCTTGAATCTCCTGGAACTTTTTGGAAAGCTTAGCATCACGGGGAGTTAATTTCATGGTGGAGGAGCGCGGACGCATATCCGTTTGATGTTGTGGTGAACTCGAGCACAGGAGATCTGCATTCCATTCGGGCATTAGCAGTTCCTCATCTTCAATGCGCTGACGACGACCATTCTCGTTTTCCGCTGCTGCTACTGCTGCTGCATCCGAAGATGAAGAGGATGATGATGAAGCTCTGATGCATACTGAATGGGATCTAGTACGAGATAACGGCTGACCAACGCCATTTTCAATGTCGCTTGAAATGGAATGATTGCTACGCAGCAAAGCCGCCGCCGACATGCTTTGCGAGAGTGGATTGGGTCCAGCTCCAGAGCCACCTCCTGCGCCATTGTGTGTATGATGGTGGGCACTGCCATTTGTTGTGGCACTCATCGACAATTGTCGTCGCTGGGTGGGGCTACGTTCGCTAGTGTTGCGCAAGGAGCCAGCCCTACGTACAATTTTGGGTGCTGGCACTTTGGGTACATCGTCATCCATGTCCAGAATCCAGCTAACCGATTCGTTGCGCTCGATCACTCCCTTGATCACAGGCGACGAAGGTGGCGATGAGATGGCATCGCCATCTTCAACATTTCCACAGCTGCGCCCCAGCGAGCAGCGGCTATGTGAGCTTAAGTGCAGACCAATATCCTGAGAGACCTCTTGCAATTTAGCCTCGACCTGCTGCAGTCGCTCTGACCGCTGCTTCAGATGATATTCCAGCACCTCTTTGTCACAGGTAAGACGGGATCGTTTGATATTCTCATGATCGTATGCTTTACGCATCTCATCCATTTTCAATTGCAATGATCTGAACAGAGAGAGAGATAGAGAGAGTTAAGGTAAATTAGAAATCATTCATAGGAAAAGCTAGAGTAAAGACTACTTACTTTTCCCTCTCCGTCTTGGTGTCCAGTTCGGTGCGCAGCATCTCATTCTGGGCTTCAAGAAAAGTCACACGACTGCTCAGTCGCATGCGCTCATCATTCTCCCGCCTGAGATCCTCATTGGCTTTGGTTAGTGTGGATATCTCTGCCTGCTTCAGCTCCAATACACAACGCAGGCTATCAGCCTCGCTGGTTAGACGCCTCAGTTCGGCATTGGTATCGGGCAGACTGGTACTTGGACTACGTCTCTGTGATGTGTGTCTCAAAATGGAGATCTCATCCTCTGACAGAGCCAAACGATCTCTCAGTTCCCGTTCATTGTTCTCTTTGCTGGCACTCAGTGAGCTCAGCTCCTTGGTAAGAGTTCTCACCCTTTGCTGCAGTTCCTCCTCACGCTGGGCACTGGCTGCCAATTCACTGGCATGACTCTTCTCCTTTCGACTAATTTCATCACGCAACTCCTGATCTTGAGTCTCCAGATTTTGTATGCGTTGCTGTAGCTTTAATATTTTCTCCTCGGCAGATGTTAACTGCTCCTGCTTGAGATTTAATTTATGATTCATCTCCGTATGATAAGCCTCTTGTGCTTGCTTAGTTTCTGCCTCTTTAACAGCCATTTGGGCTTTGAGTTCTTGAAAACGTTCCTGGGCAATCATTTGCATTTCCAAAAGTTTCTCTTCGGCTGCAAAAATTTCGAAAAATTAATCTCTCTGCCCTTGTCTTTGTCTCTAGTTATCTCTACTTACATTGCTTTAATTGATTGCGCTGCAAATGATCTCTTTCCTGTTCACGCTGCGTCCATTCTAGATCCTTGTTGTGTAACTCCTGACGCAGGTCCTTGCAGCTACGCTGCGTCTGTTGTAACAAAGTAATTGTCTCATCTAGTGTGCCCTTGGCACGGGCGCATTGATCTTTGGTCTCTCTGCAGGCAAAGGCATCCAGCTATAAATAAATATAAGAAAAATAATAAAAATTTAGTTATTATTTTTACCTGTCAAACATTCTCAATTAAAATAAACAATATTTCGTTTTCAAGTAGAAATTATTTTTCACAAAACAAATACACGTCAAATGAGCATAGGGAAATTCCCAATTAAAACAATGGACCGAAGGTCACAACCGTGGAAATTCCAAATCTCATCTTTGCCTTTGCCGTTTTGAGTACCACAAAATTATTTTCTCAAGTAGGCAAATTTTATAATTTTCATACCTGAAACTGTTGATAGCCCTGATCCATAAAATTAATATTTGTTGGCGTGCTAGGCACTGACCAAGTGATTAAATCAAAGTCCATAGTCTCGGCCGATATATTCTCGTTGGTAAAGACAAGATTTTCAAACATTTTTACACAAATTTTTTGGTTCTGCTCGCGCTGATGTGTTGAACACGAATACTTGAAGTAGACTGATGCGTTGCTAGGACACGGTAGAGGTTTTTATAGCCAGCAGGTAGGAGGACACCTCATTTAGGTAGTCAGACAGGATGCACATGCAGAGAGGATAGATACTAACAGAAAGGGTATAGAAACGGATATACTGCCGCCCCAGTGCTTAGAAAAAAACAAAAGGCAAAGTGGGTGTGGACTCGGCCATAGAGGGGGCGTTATTGGCTGCCTGAGGTTACGCCTTACAAGATTTGTGGCTCCTGGTAAGGCTTAGTGATCTTTTTTGGCCAAGTTCATGTGGTTTCTAAACATTTGGTCACGCGCGTCTTTACTTTGCCTCCTAGTTTCCTTTTCAGAAAAGTGGGGCGCAAAACTGGGCGTCTTACTCTACATCTCTCGAAAAACACTTCAATTTGGCAGCCCACATTGAAACATTTTGGGTGTGGCGCCTCAAGAGTGTCGAGTGGTGGAACGGGGAAGGCTAATTACAATACAGACAAATCTTACTCAGTCGACGACCGAATCAACTCTTGATCTGTCAGACCACGCCAAACTGTCCCAAACTAAATTAATAGTTTTCGCCCGACAATTTTTCGTCGGTCGGTCTTGATTTTGTCTACCTGTTTTTGCATGCTGATGAGTCGAGATGGATGGATGATGGCATTGCAATTAAAGTGTCTAGTGTAACTAGTTTTACATTGCTTTCTGTCTGCATGTAATCCTTTTTGACTGTATGACAATTTTGAATTGCCTCCAGCAATAGTTGACCTTCACCTCATAAAAATATTTAAAGGTACACGCGTGCGAGTCCCTGATCCTTTTTGTTGGGACCTAAGTGTGTCCTTGTAAAATACCTTACACACTTTTCTTCCTTCATTGCCGTCGGTTTTCACACCAAACTGCGAAATCTCACTGGATCACATCTAAATAAATATTTATGCACGACAACATCAGTTTAGGCTTTTAGTGGGAAAAAATATATTGAAAAACAAACAATTCCTTGGTTGCGCGATCTTTGAAATTCCAGCGAAACAAATCCCTCAACATCGGAAACGTACATAGTAGCGCGATGGTAGCTTGTTTTCTTACTACTGCAAGTTACCCAAATATTTTTATGGATTAACAAACAATTTGGTTTTCCTTTTAGATGGTTTTATTTGAAATATAGAAAAATTAAAGAACCCCAATGAAATGTGTTTAGTGAATAGAAGAAACTTTTAAGATGTTAGACCAAGAATAGAATTCTAAACATCTCTTCAAGACAACAGGTAAAATCTGAACTGACTCTAAGAATTGTTAATTGTTAATTAAATTGAATAATTAAACTATATATCTGATCAACAAGAGTCTTAGAACTGTAGTACTGAATCGAATAAAATTAGGGAGATATATTGTATGTGTTTTATTGGGCCTGTTGATAAACTGTGGAAGGTTTATATTAAGAGACTTAATTTAAGACAAAAATTGAGATTAGAAAGGGCTTATCTTTGGGTTGACTAAACCTGTAAGCGTTGATTTTATCACCATAGGGAAGTTTTTGTATTTTAAAGGTAAAGTATAAAAAGTTATTCTTCAATTTAATTTGTTATTAAAAGACTTGAAAAAATGTCCCATCGATGAACACAATCTAAATATCAGCTTAATAGATGTACTTAAGTAACATTTTTTACTCGTTTTTTTGGACAGATGTTTAAACAGGTCTCCAACAAGTGTACAAAAATTATAGAAATGTAAATGATAGAGTGCTTGTATGGAGACAGAGTCCTCATACAATTTATCCTGTTTATTTAAGAATCTATTTTCCAGTTTTAATGAAATAATATGTAGATAATTGATATCAAAAAGTTATATATCAATTGGAATAGAATTTAATTCTTTGTACAGCTTTTAAAGCATCAAATATACATATGTCTAATAAAAATAACCATTAAAAAGTAGAAGTGTTTCATAAATCAAGTCAGATTGAAGGAATTTTAAGTATAACTTTCAGGTAAATTTTAGTTAGACTTCACATAATGCACCTTAGCCTAGAACAATTGATGAGGTATTTTAAAAAAAGAAAAGGAATCCTCCGAAAATGATTTGGTAGAACTTTTCGTCAATGAATACTAAGTAGTCAGTTACTTAAAAGCAAATCTATTGTATGTTATTTCCGAATATTATGTATTATGTAAGCTAAATCCATAGAGAAATACCAGTTAGTAGCTTTGGAATTTTCAATAGATTGTTCTTTTCTTCTTTGACTTTTCTTTTAAATTGCATAAATCTACACTGCAAATGACATCGATGGACAATGCTCAAAAACAGCTGCTGCTTCTGCTGCTGAAATACAGTGCAAGGATTTAGATTTCGCATTCTTGCATCAAGCAATGGAAATTCTTTACAGAACAAAGCCAATGGATTTACGCAATTGTCTCGAAAATATTGGAAAAAATGCCAACAGTAGAATGGAAAAGGAGAAAAAAAGGAAACTGCGAAACATTTGCTACCTAAGTAGAGTTACTTACTACTTGTGTTATGTATAGAAGATGAAGCATTTTGGCGGAAAACATTTTGTGGTTGAAAAGTCAGGAGACGGATATCATAAATCGATTTACAATGATGTCTCGAGAGTCGAGAAGATGACTCCGCCGACCCATTACCAAGTAAAATGGTTATATGCAAATGTTAAAATAATGTTTTGTCGCGAAATTTTTATGATCTCGTTTATTGATATTTAATAGGGATTGAAGAGAGAGTAAGATGAGGGTGAGGTGTCTGCAAAAGTATGGCAGGTAGTTTGGGTTGGATTTCATTATTTGTAAAAAGATATTTCTTTTTTGTTCTTTTTCAGTTTTAACCCTAACGAAAACGTAGCACAAACTGTGTTAATTCTCTCACCTTGTGGAAAACATATTATTTGAGACATATGTTAAAATCCATATGCCTAGAATAATGTGAAAAATTAAAATCTCGTACCAAGGATCACACCCTTTCATTTGATGCCAGAGAAAGGCTTTCACGCAGTTTGCCAAAATTTTTCAACAAAACACAAAAAGGAAAACAGGATTCTCTAGAGCAGCTGCTGCTGCTGTTGCTGATGGTTTTGACCATCTCATTCGTGCCATTTCAGTTTTTAATTAGGACAAACAATAAGTGATCCCAGGTGGCTTAGGACATTCTGTTACAATTAAACAAAATTAGCTCAAATTTAAGCAGAGCTTAAGACAAATATCTTCAAACAATGGCACAACGAAACCTTCTATTGTAAATTATTAGAGCAGGTGACCCTTCCGTATACCCCCGAGAGCACATGTGTGGACAACAATGGCCATGTGAACTTTCAGTTCATCAAAAAGGCTGCAGCATTTGCACACACACACACACACATACACAACGGAAGGAGTCTAAAGGTCTATCTATATCTTAGGTATAAATCCCTGGCGCCTGTGTATAGTAAAATAAATCCTACCATTGATCCTTCTCTCTCTTCTCACGCTTCCTTACTCGCTACTCGTTACATTTTTTTTTTTTGTTACTCGCTCCAACTCACCTCTTCTGTCATAAACTGCACCATAATAGCGAGTCCCAAAATTTGACGATGCTCTTCGATACGCTCAGACTTGTTCGATTCAAAGAATTTGGCTAATCGCTCAAAATCGAATAGACCATTTTCAGTGAATGGCTTGAGGGCGGGATATTGGCAGGCAACTTCCCCAGAGGAATGAAGGTAATTGTTGGCAAGCATCGGTAATGCATTATATGACATTTTAACCACACCTCCGCCTGTTGCTGGCGGCTGAAAATAAAAACAAATCAAAATCAAACATAAAAAATCATGTAAAAATAAAATTTGAAAAACAATATGCAAATCATCCATCGTTTTGAATAAGTTCAAACCTCGTCAAAAAAAATTAATTCCCTTTTGGTCAACCAAGCGAAAATATTCATTTTAAAATGAAATTTTAGTTACTATAATTTAATATCCACAACAACACAGAGATTTTTTTTACAGAAATAACAACTTTACATTAAACACAACGAAATTAAAAATATTTAAAATAAATATAAACAATTTTTGTCACAAAACACTTGGCATACTATTAAAAGGGTATCAAAAAATGGGTTTGTTTCTTACAAGTATTTATAATGTGTACAATAGCTTCATTTAGTTTCATTTGGTTCTTGTTTAAGCATTTCATCTTTAAACCACTTCTCCAATGAGGTGAAAGCTCAAAACATACAGTAAAAATATCTATTAAGCTACCTTTTCATCATAAACATATTTATTTAACTATCGAGTATCGCTAGGAATCTAAATATATCTCCTGTTACGTTATCTATCCAGAACTTCTTGAATATTTATCAATAAATTGGGTTTTCGGGTATATGCGATGCGCAGTTATACAACAGTTTAATACTCTTTCTTTAAAACTGATTCTATTTTGGAAATTCTTTCTTATAAACCAAAGAACCATAGAAAAAAAAGTATTTTTCCGTAGAATTGCCAATTAAGGAAATATTTAACAGAAATAAACCAATTGACGTTTTATACGAAATTCTACAAAAAAATTCTTTCTTGAATTGATTAAAATAAAAATTGATAAAATATGATCTGATTCTGAGAATCTCTCAAAAGGACTGCCTATTTAAATATTTACTTAATGAACCAATTTTACATCATCAAATAAACCAAAAAGAGTCACTACTAAACAGTTAATTATAATAGTTAATTTAGTTAGGTGAGATTCAACGCAATGACTCTTTAGGAAGAGTTACAAGTTTAAAAGACGACGACGATGTCTGAGAATGAAATCTATAAAACATCTAAATATATTTCGAAAATACAGAGAAAAACTTTTCGTTTTCAAATCATTGATATCTAAAGACGATATAACAACAAGACTAGAAACTTTGTGTTTTTCAAACCGGTTTCAAAATTAAAATTGAATATATAAAAGAGTTTTACTCTAGAATTTGTAACTCCATTTTTGAAACTTTTCAATGTTTTCCTTATTATCACTTAGATACACTTTTAAGCATTTTCTTACCTCATTTGTACTAGTATTAAATTTAGAATCCTCCTGTAGATTTTCTTTATTTTTGTCTCCATCATCATTATCATTATTGAGCTGAATGGTTTCGCCTTCAATGGCTGTTTCTCTGGGCGGTGTTTCACATCTCTTCACCTTGGCTTCTGTCTGGAGGCAATTGCAACCGACTTCTGCACCACAAATGCAATGCAATTCATTGCTAATTGAAGCGCGTTTTGAATCTCTTGGCGTTGAGCTGTCATTTTGCTGTTTAGCTGGTAGCAGCTCTTGCAATTCGGTCTGATCAACGCCGGAACGCAGGGATTCTGCAAAAGAGATAAAACAAATAAGTATTTTTTTAATAAATATGACATAATCATTAAGTTATATAAAGGGAAAGTTATGGTGTATTTAGCTAGGCAGGCGTAAGACTCTTGTCAGTAGTAACATCATGCTGAGATGATGAGCCAACTAACAAAATGACTTATGAGTCATTTACAAGTGAATGAGTAATTGGCAAATGACAACAAGAAAGAAGAAGATGGAAACCGCAACAAAAGGGAAAGCATCACCATCATCATCATCATTATTATTATGATCATTAGCAAACTTCACGATTAGCTGTAAGTGTCGGAGTCCCACCCATAGGTCAGAGAGGAGGCTGACAACTAACTATATGTCTTCAATTAATGAATGAAGGATGCGTTGTGGCCAAAACAAATTGGCCTTGACAAGCTGTAGAGCTTCAAACCAGAAACCAAACCGCAAAACTCTCTTTTGGGGGCTTGGAAAGAGTTCAGTAACCGCTGATTTGTTGCTTTGATCGAATGTCGGACCATAATTTATACAATTTCCTCAACAAGTTGCTGTTGTTGCCGTTGTTCACTGATGTTCACGATGATGTTGTTGTTATTATTGTTGTTGTTGCTGTGTTTGTTTGCTGCTGAAGACCATAATCAATGCGTTGCTTCTGGTTATGGTATAAAATATTTTATATACACACATAAAAAATTGTCACTCTACCATGGAGAAGACAAATACTGTTTGAGTTGCCTTTTCTTCCGGCCTTTACCTGGGCATCTTTGGCAGGTTTTACTTTAAGGATTGGGCGGGTCTGGGTGGTGTTACCAAACAATCGCCTTTTTCATGTAAAATTTGAAATGATTTTTTAAATAACTTTGACAAATGGGAATTCACTACAAAAAATGAAATGCTGCAAAGTTAAGTCATTGCTTCCTGCTACACATGGACAATTGAATGATTTACTTAGATTTTAACCACTTCCATGAGATATATTCGTAGTTTGATAAAGTAAACCTAATTTAGGGATAGTCAGTAGCCAAAGAAATGAACTATTTATCCTTTTCCCAAAATGATTTATCCTAAGACTCTTTCGATATTTTTTGCTTTAAATGACTATCACAGATAATCTAATAAATAATATAAAATAAATATAAAATTATTTAATAGATCAAAAGCAAATCTAACCGAAAAATTTACGATCATTCAAACTTTGGAAGATTAAAATGATCTAGGATATCGCCTTGTTTTGCAATGTATAAAAATGAAAGTGAGTTCATAATAAAACATTTATACTTGTTAATTGTACTTTTGTTGTTACTTTTTGTTACTAATTTGGTAGGAAAGACAATTTAATTTTACATTTCTTAAAAGAAATCAACGACTGAGATTTACTACGATAAAAAGTACCCAGAAAATGTTCACTAAAATGGAAACTCTTGCTGAGTTTTCTACAAACGTGTAGGTCGGGATAAAATGATATAAATAAGAGTATTTTTTGTAAGCAAAACCAAAAAAAAAAATGTACTTCTATATTAAGTCGTGCCACAAACTACAGCAGAAAAGGTAAACTTTCTTCAAAGCTTCAATTAGGTTACAAAGTCCCAAAAGACTCAATGGAGATTGAAATTTATTTGTATACCAATATATCAGTCATCAAATGTTAAGGTCTTATTCTGATCCTTAAGGTAGTTTTTTAAGCCAAAAATGCAGACAATGTGGTATAAGAAAAGAGTCAAATATTACAAATATTTCAATCGAATGTATGAATTTAAAATCACTGAAAATTGTGTAAAATTTCTTTCTAAATTATATCACATATTTAGATAAATTGTTTGTTAAAGGATCATTTAAGTATTTAAGCAGAATTTTCTTTTGCTAGTATCAATTGGCAAAAAAAATAAATAAAAATTGTTTTAGTGCAATCATTAAAATCAGGACGTATCAATCGAGTTTTTTTCTAAACTCAACAGTATTTTTATCTTGTAAAATTTGTAGCATCTATCAATATGTCGTGTAATCCCACCTGTTTTGTTATCAACTGCAAATTCAAATCAAGTCCATTAACTCAATTAGCGTTACACGAATGGCTTGACAGTTTGGCGACAACCGCTGAATGAAACTGGACTTGGTTAAAACCGCTTTACCCACAAATTGTGTAATCTTTAATGACTACAAGAGACACAACAGCAAAGTTGATCGGATAGTTGACTTGTCTTGGTGCATTATGCGTCCATACACCGATTTCCTCATACTTTTCTTATATAATGCAATATTTGTGTTGTTGCTTTTTCCTAGCTATAATTCCGAGAAGCAATTCCTTGGCAATTATTAATAAAAGTGAGACGACAAAAAAAAAAAGAAAACCTTGGCCCTGACACACGACAGCAGGTGAGATGAGGCGCGTCTGGCACACGACAGGCGGAAAATTTCCTTTTCTTTTTGGCAATTAGGCGATTAAATGACATTAGCTACGACTAATTAATTGCAAGGCCAAAAATACTCTACCAGAATACAGAATGAATCCTCCTCCTTCTCCTGAGCTGAACTCGCACTCTGCAATGTGATTTCCCATTTTCGATTTTCTCACGACCTCTGCCCAACAAGTTGTCGCTTTCTCTCTCCCTCTCTCTCTCTCTCTCTCACTCTCTCTAGGGGTTAGGTGGGAATGTCATACTCACAGCAAGTGAAAATTTTATGACCAACGAAAACCGACCACCTCAGTAGTTATAGTTTCCATTTTTCTTTGCCTTTTACTACTTTTGCCGGGATTTTTACGACCCTATGGGGGGAAAAACTCAGCTTAGCGGGTGTTTTCATTGAGAACATTTCGGTTTTTCTTTTTTCGCTTTTTTTGGTGTGAAAAGTGTTGTCAGGGAAGACGCGTGGATTTTCCCAAACGAAAAAGAATACGATTTAAATAGATCTAAGAAAATACGTCTAATTTATGCCATGGTTTATTCTTCAACTTGCCATTGAGGTCTGATTAAAAATTACATGAAAATGAGTCTTAAATTTTAGACCACAGTCTTTGTTTTAAAAAACAAAAAAGAAACGAAAATGCTTAAAAAAGTGAATCAAAATCAATTTGAAAATATTAAATATATACAATTCTTATAAATGTATTGAATCAAATGTTTATTTCTACATAATTTCTTCAAATTGTTTTCCTTTTTAATATTTTCATTAGGAGGTTGAGTATTTTCCACTTAGATTATTTAGGCATGTTCATTCATAATTTTCTATTTCTTCTACACTCACACTTGGCAATTTACCTAAAATGATTTGAGTTTGAACTATTTGTCTTATCAGATTGAATGGAATTTAGAATATACTCATAACTCATACGTATATATATCACATCTTGAGCAATTTAGCTGAGATTTGGATGTGAGCCACTTGACTTGGTTTATTGACGCCTACAAACAGAAGACGTCTGCCTTCCCCACTCTCCCCTCTTTGGATCCATCTGATCGTACCCAAGCAATTTGCAGTTAAATTGCAATTAAAGTTCAACCTAAGCGTCAAACAAAACAGAAAAACAGACACATGAAAAAGCGAGGAATGAGGAGGGGGGAAAGAAAAACTATGTCCATGTCCAGTTTCAAGTGTTTTTTTGTTTTTTGTTATTTTATTTGTTGCTCGCATTTAATTGAAATGCCATTTACCAGGCGGACTGTTTTTGTTTTTTAGTTGCACATTTTTTTAATTACGCTTTGTGGGTCGCCATGGGTTAAGACAGGTTAAGCCTATACCAAAAAACAACAAAACAACTTCCAAACGCACACCGAGAGACAGACAGAGAGAGAGAGGAAAGGAGACCTGCCTAATGCCAAATATGATATTTTGGAATTTCAATTATTTCGCAGTGCTGTCGCCCAAATGCAATGCTCTCGCCGCATGAGTGCACAGTGAACGCTCGGTCCAGCCATTGCAGTCGGTGTCAGGCATCTTTCAACCCACTGTGCCACAGCGACGAGGTTGTCACATGTCGAGTTTTTAGTTGAAATTGAAACCCAAAAGCCAAAACCCAAACTCAAACCCAAACCCAAACCGTCATTATGAGCTCTGAGGCTGACCGAAGTCCGAATTCATTGAATACATGAATGAATGAGTGAGTGAGTGAGCGAACAAGTGAAGGCAGTGAGGAAAACCCCACAAAAAACAATTACCTAGCTTTAGACTTGGATTTTTTGTATCTTTTTGAGACTAAAAATTTTAAGAATGAGTTTAATATTTTTGCAAAAAGTTAAAGTTAGATTAAAAGGCATTTGGTTTGCATAAAAATGTGTGAAGAAAAATGGATCGTTATAGTTTTACATCAACGCATTGCCTTTTTGATTAAATGTTCTCTACTTCTATAGAGAATATTTTCAGTTAATAAAAAATATCATTGGCAAAAAATATTACTTTACTTTTTAAAAAAGTTTTAAAATATTGGACATGAGAAAAATGTCCACTAATCAATCAAAGACTTTATTAGTTCCTATGAGTCACATCTAAAGTTAAGTTTTGGTTTGATAAGACTCAAAAAAATATATAGAAAGAAAATCTTCTATTTTCATAATTTTTAAAATAGAAACTTAAATTTAGAAATTTAAATACACATTTAAAGATAGTAGCATTTCAGGTTCAGATAAACTTTTGTCTATATTTTGTTTTCAATTTATAAGTAAGAGATACAACTTTGATCAAAGGTTTTATCTTTTCAACTTGTTTGTTATTCGAAGCGCACTCCTCAAGAACTCATTTTTTCGCATAAATCATCAGAAAATTTGTTATTTTTCATATAGAACAAAAAAAAATTGTTCTCCATTGTCTGCGGCAATAAATTTTCTTCAATAAATTTTCAAACTTTGACAGTTTAAAGTATACTTAGCTACCAATCCATTCGTTATTAAACTGCATGTTATGTCCCATATATGATTTTTGTGTATATAAGAGAACTTAAATGCAACCGGCGGGCAGGCATTTCGATTATCGTAAACAAAATTCACATTGTAAACATTGACACATAAAGAAGAAAAACTAATAAAACAAACGTCTGAAGCAAAAAAACAAATGAAAAATCAGGCCAGAGCCCATTGGGGAGAAAACTTTTTCGAGGACAGGATGTATATTTCATTTATGCCCCCATCGATTGATTCTGTTGAATGTCAATCACAAAAACAAAAGGCCAACTCTTTATGATATGCTTGAGATTCTGTTGAAAGACACGTATCAAAGGACGAACCGTATGGGCTATTGTATTCAATTCGAGATACACACACACACACACACACATATATACGTAGTATATGAAAATGTTGTGAAAAATGTCTCTTTTGGAGAGACTTTTCTCAAGGTCAGTGTTGCCGCCTGCTGTGCTTGTGCTTGGCGCAATTTTTCATTTGTTTTTCTTATCGTGTTCCTTTTTTTTCTTTTTCTCTTTCTTGTTTTTTCACCGATTTTTGTTTTTGGCACAAGTTCTAATGCTTATTTTTAGATAAATTGTAGACCAAGAGTAGCGAATGTGTCTATTGGGTTTTCATTTGTGTATATACATATATATTCAGTATATTTTCTTTTTCGTGGCCACAAAACATATTGAGTAAACCGAGAAAGAGGAGGCAATTGAATGGGATGATGCACTTTATTGCATATTCAAAATATATTACTTAATGCAAATTTGTAGTGTGCTTTAATAATGAATACGTTAGATTAGGTCGGACATTATGCTATTAAATATTTTAATTAAGAAATTTTCTTTAAAAATTTAAGAAGACTTAGCAAACGCCTTACTGAACTTTATTCATGAACTTAGACGATTTATAATCTAACCTTTTCCGTGATTATAAATTGTCTCCGATAAAGAAAATGAATTTATGGTAAAACAATGTATTGAAATTCTCATTCAAAATTTTAATATGATATACCAAAACTTCACATAATATTCAGCGATTCCAAGTTTTGTTAACATTAAACCACTAGACTAGACTAGAGATCAGAAAGACTATAGAAGAGAAAGTCGTCAATCATCATTCAATTTCAAAAACATAAATATTAAAAATATATATTTAAGTATTCTTATAAGGAATAAACTAATAAAAAAAGATAATTAATCTTTGGAATGAGCAGCTACGATTATGACATTATATTGCTGTATATACCCAAAAGAACTTCAAAGTTAATTAAAAAAAAAATTGACCTAAAATCAAAAGCTCTGAATATAAACAAACGCTAACACATAATTTTGTGAGTAAATTTTAATATTTTTATTGCTGTCGATAAACAAACGTAAAAATCTCTTTAAATTCAAAAGAATTTGCCTTACGTTTTGTACACTTTCATATAACATTTAGTATGAAATATACCTCATTTGAGATAGAGTAATAAAATATCTAATGCCAAAATAATGTTTTTTGATGTGTGGCAAAAAGTTCTAGGTCATACGTCATCCAACATATGAACATGTGTGTTTTTCTATGTGATTTTGTGTAGACGTAATGAATATTAAGTAAGCTTAAAATTGAAAAATGCGACGCAAAATGTTGATCAAGTTAAAACCGGTTAGAAAGTCTTTGAAGATCCGCAAAATGCATTTTTGCCAAGAAGAAGAACAACTCACCGCCAATGCCCTCATCGTCGGCATTCTCATAATCACAGGTCTGAAGAAGAAACTCATTAGATGAATTCATAATTTCATTTGCCAACAAATCAATATTTACGCCGCCCACTTTATGCTCCATACTAGCGCACACACACAGGGTGGCTCTTTAGTGCACTTCCGCTCTATTTGTTTGAATTTCGCACACACACACAGGGCGACTCTTTCACTCAATTAACGACTGCATGACAATTCGATTTTAATTGCTTGGGACAATCTCACTTGGGGCATGTTTAATGACCTTTTCACGGGTTAATTTCTGCACTGCGAAACATTTTTCTATCGAAAATCAATTTCGAATTCTATTCACAAAACAGCGCGCCGAAAATGACGACGGACGACCACAAAAAACTATGTGTACGGACTCACAAAGTTCTAAACATAAACTGCTGTTAATGAATTTAATTCTCAAAAAAAATAAATTAAAGGGGCGCGCGCTCTATACAAAATACGACGAGCATTTTGCTAATTGTGGCGTCGATTTCACCATATGGTGGATTAATATCACGATCGCCAAAGGCAACAAAGAGGCATATACACTGAAAGAAAAATTGTTTGGGGATTTCCAACATTACTTTACTTAAAAGCTATTTAAGAAGTAAAGAATTAGTCTTAAACTTTTGGAATGAATATGTATATCCATAAAAAGCCTTACATATAGTCGTATACATATCTGGCAAATATCTTAAATATGCTGTCTGAATATATATTTCTTTTAGGATATATTATCTGACTTCTTGATTACTTGATTAACTTGATTTCCTGTTGCGTAACTTAAAATATTTTGTATGTATTGTCTTTAAAAATCTAGCGAAAAATGGTTTTGGGTCTATGAAGTTGGCTATTAAATTTGTTTGGAGCCATTCGTAAATCTTTCCAAATCATAATTTAATCAACACAAAAAAAACCTTAATTAATTGAAACATACTGTGAGAATAATCTTCATAGCGTATAATAGAAAGAAACTATAGAATTCAAATTGAGTTTGTGGAAATTTGATAGTTTTTATGATAATTTTGTTTTTTTACGCAAAAATTTTGATTAATTTAAACATAATTTCACAGTGCTTTGTGTCTTAACTCTCAAGAGAAGTCTCTACTCCATGGAAATTTCCACTGAGGAGCAAAATTTAAATCATTATTGTTTTGGCAATTCACTTTGTTATGGCCTGGGCATAGACAGAAACTTCAGTAGGCAACCCCCCGCAGTGCGTTATAATTTTAATAATAATTCCATGGAATTGTGCGTGTTGGAAAATTGAATAATTTATTATTACTTCTCTCTCTCCATTTAGACTTGTATTTGAGTCTTTCGCCCATTTGCCAATATGTGGCGACACTTCGTGCTTGGACTTACTCATGTATATATATGCGAGACGATTTAACACATACAATATATTTAATTTTTACAAATGTCCCCTCCTCCCTCCCTCTCTGACTAGTTGGAGAGACGTCTACCCTGGCTGTCTTTCTTTCCACTTGCCCACTTGCGGACGCGCAATTAACACTCGTTGACAAGTTCACTAGGCCATGGATGGCATGGCCCCATAAGTATAATAATTATTTATATATTATTACTATTGTTGTTGTTGTTTTGAGTTAAACCACGAAAATGCGTTGTGTGCGTTGTAGCAGTAGCAAAAACAACAGCTGTCTATGATTTTGTGGTAAGCATTAAATTTTGAGTTATGTTTGGGTCATTAATTTGACAGAAATACACACACACACACACACACACACACCCACACACACCCATATACAACCCACCCACTCTCTCTACTCTTTCACTTGATTCTTATTTCTCGAGTCTCTTTGTTTGGTGTAAAATATAATATTACGCATACGCCCCCTTCACTCGCTCGCTTGCTATAACAATTAAGTGACCTCCTCTTTAGGAATGCTTGGAATGACAGACTCTGCTTCGCCATATTGCATCTGAATGTCGCCAGAAGATAGTCGCTTCTTTCTCTAGCTGACATCATATTTAAATTCTCTAATTTTCTTGTGGAAATATAAGAAATTACACTTGAAAAAATACTCAACAAATAAGTAAATATTTACTTTTCAAAGAAAGTTTTTATTTTGAATATAGTAATTTACGATAAATTTGATGTGAGCTGTTAGCCTTTGGCCTTTTCAGCTATATTCAAGGACATTATCTTTTAAACAAGATATGTAAGAGTATTTAATTTCAAAACTTTTGGCAAAAAACTTTGCTTTTAAGGTTCATTTTTCCAAATTTACAACATGACTTTATAATATCTGTGTACCTAATTGGAATAAAATGAGAGCCAAGGCTTTTACAATTTAATAATAAACATAAAATTTTTAAGGAACTTTGTCAGATGCTTAGGAAATATTAGCTATATCTCAAAAAGTTAGTATGTCACTTAAAAAATTGATATTCTCTTGATTATGCTGAAAAATTGTAACTAAGCTGTATAGTTTATGTGTCCTTTGACTATTTCAAAACAGTTGAGGGAAACGTATAATATGTATTAACCCTCTAAGCCTTGACAGTTTTTAATTGATTGTCATATAGAATTTTGACAAATAATCAAAACTGCGAGTTTTTTAAAAATTAATAATTATTTTTTGGTTGGGAATAAACGAATTGAACTATTTAAACTTAATTACTTTTCGAAAAAGATTTAAAAACTGGTGAGTATTAACTATTTTAAAAAATATCACTCATGTCTTAGAGGGATAACCTTTTCAAATAGCTAGAGTTTTCCATTTTTAATCTTATTAAAGTTGAAGTAAATTTTACTATGCATTAAAAACTAAAGTTTCCTAAAGTTTAATGTTTTTGCTTATTTTTTTTTTACTTGTACTTAATTGTTGTTCGATTTCACAACGACACACTTCCAATGGAAGAAACAGGCACACGACCTTAATTATGACCACCAAGCAGTCTAACCAAGGTTGCATACAGTTGGTTGTTCACTTGTTGCAAGTTCAATGCAAGTAGCTCAACAACATTAGTCCCAGTTTGCTTATCTCTTTCGATATGCTAATGTGATTGCGCTAGCCTACGCCCATTGTATGTTCGAGTGACCAGCAGCAATCGGATAAAACTTGGCCAGCGGCCAAAAAAATAATCACTACAAGTTACACTACACAACAGCAGCAGCAACTTGAGACTGAGACTGAGAAGAGTAGTCAGAGTCGGTTGAGTTGGATCAATCAAAAATTACTCTGACGCATCTCTTCGATGTTTCCCCAACTTGTTGCGCTTTGTTGCACAAATAATGCTGCGGCTGCGTTTGCGGCTGCTTGGGTCTTGCATTTGATCTGAATTACCGTTAACACAAAGAGTAAGTCTGCACTTGACTTCATTAGCTGCAGCTGCTGCCTGCCAAAGGCGTCTGCTACATGTGGTCACAGTTTGTTAAATTCAAAAAGCTCCCAGGCAGGCAGGCAGCCCCCATATACCGTTAATTAACGCAACTGAGAGATTTAATTGTTTTTTCGCTGGTGGGCACATAAATTTATATTTTTATATGCGCAGCAAAATTGGTCAATAAATTGGAAATTTTCGAAGCAAAACCACTTGAAATTGCCAAAAAACAAAAGAAGAAACAAAACTCAAAAGGGAGGAAATGTACATTAAAAAATATAATATAATATTTGTATATACATTAACAGATTTGAGATCTATAAAATATATTTTAATATATATACCAAAAATAAACACATTTGTGCTCTATAAAATACTAAAAAAAAAAGGAAATTATCCATCAGAAAACACAATTTTTCATCCGTTTAAATTGTTGCTTCAATAAAGATGTTGAATGAGAAAAATGAAATAACATTTATCTATGTACATCGAGGACCTCCAAATATTAATCGGTTAAAACATTCTGTTTATACACTGAAATGATATATTTTGGCATAGTTAAGTACTTCTTTTACAAATAAAGCTTAGTCATATATTTTTATCTGTTTACGTAGATTTTACATTGAAAATATTGGTTAAATATATAAAATAATGTATATCTTTATGATTCGAGAACTGATACATAAATCGCTGTTATTCAATCGCAAGTTTCTATTTATTTTTTGATAATAAAATAATGATCGTCGCTATCCTTAATGCTATACTCATTCCTATATTCAGTGCATTTAAATCAACTGTAACAAATACCTAAGCTTTGGTTACCTTGATTAAGTATATTTAACGTCACCTCAACTAAATAGACAAACAAATTAAAAGATCCAACTTAAATTAGATTAATTTTCAATTTACTTTGACTTCATTCTGGTTCTCAAAGGTCCCTAAACGAATTTACGGTTTGGGAGTCACTGTAAACAAGCAGTGTATAACAGTTTTGAATGAACTGCGCATGTCGCTCTCTCTCCCTAGCTCTCGTGGGCAACTAATGAGTGTCAGTGTGTCAAAGGACAAAAACGAAGCATGATATATACAACATTATGCAACTTTTATGCTATGCTACCAGTGAGAGAAAGTGACTGAGAAAGTCGACTTGTTGTTGTTGTTGGGGTAGCTCTGGCGATGAGTCATTGTTTATTATTGTTACTTTTGAGAGAAGAACGGAGGGGGGTTTAGTTGGTTGACAACAGCCCCCAAACAGAGCGCACCAACAACAGCCATCCAATTGTGGCCAAGTACAGACACACACTTGCTAAAAACACGCATATTATGATGAGAGACATTCTAGAAAAGCTTTTGTAGACGGTAAAAATCAATACTTGGTCCAGTCGAGTGTGGCAAAGGGGCCGGCAAACAAGATACACATGCCGTTGTCTCTTCTGAATGGACTAGCCATATTCTTGTTGCGCCTAAATTGAGGGACATGCGCAGAATCCAAAGTTGGGAAAGTGTCAAAAGACTCTTGATTATCCAAATGAAAATGACAATATGTTAGCTTAGTCTTATCTTAACAGAAAACTTTGCTAATTTCAAATGACAAATCATATGGACTTACACTGCGCAACACAAATTGCAAATAAAAACTGATATTCTCAATTGCAGATTACCAATTTAGGCCATTTTGAAATAGTGGTGGAATCGTATCCATGATAAGGAATTATCTACCATATTCTACATTTAATTGGCAAGATTATCATTTTGAAGATCATGAAACGCATTCAAAATGGGTATAGAAACAAAAACTTTGAAGTTAAGTATATTAATAGATAGACCTCCATCTAATCCATCTCCATCTAAATATAGATTCAAAAACTATTTACTAACTATACTCCAAATAGTTTACACAGAGTTCTTACCAAGAAAATAAACAAATTGTTAACTAAAATGAATATTATTTTGCATTACAACTATAAAGCAATAGATGTATACTAATTGCAATTACCGTTACCCAAATGTACTATAAATAATTAATGTTTTAGCTCTAATTTGATGGCCGGTAAATAAATATTTGAGCTCTAATTTTATGGCTGATAATTTTCAATCAAAGGTAGCTATTTTCTTTATCACTTTCTTTTGTCTAACCACAATGGAAAAAAGATTGTTTACAATTACAGTGAAACCTCGATATAACGAACTTCGTTATAACGAAAAACCCAATATAACGAATTTTTTGTTAAGTCCCTTGAAAGGACTAAGGTTTTACATTTCAGTACCTATAGCGAATCAATAGATATAACGAATAATTTTGCGATCCCCCTCAGATTCGTTATATCGAGGTTTCACTGTAATTGATAATTGCAATTAACTTTATTTAAATATACTAAAAATAAATGTTTCAGTTTAAAGTTTCTAATTTAATTGGCTCAACTTTTAGTCATAGGCAGTAATTCAATTACCATTTTCTTTGTGTTAACTGAGTTTGGTAGACTTTGGCAAAAGAATTGTTAACTTGATTGGGAAACCAAAATAAATATCAAGTGTCTGTGAAAATCTGATATCTCACGTCTTTAACACAAATGACTTGCGAAAACTGCAGAAAACTTTTGTAATTAAGACATAGATTGCTCCTATATATATGCTTATATAGTGACTGTATAGGTTTCGATATATAAATGTGTTTCACAATTAAGCCAAAAAGCCATTACTTGACAAAAATGAAGTTATAAATAAAAATCAGCTTGTGACGAGGTAAAGCAAAAAGACAATATAAAAACTGCTGATCATTAAACAACACCATGTAAAAATCTCTCAATTTTAGTAGTAAATAATTTAAACAGTTGTTTAAAAAAGTTTTCTGCCTTGGGTAATAGGTCAAAGCAAAACAATTTAAAAACTATCCCAAGATTCGCATCTCTCCCATTCTCCTGCTCCATCTCTTTGTTTGTTATTAACAAGAAGTTGGCTTCCAGGCATTAAAGAAGAGTCTTCCCCAACATTGTTCTCAAGAAGCTCTTGAAATGGGTCAGAGTCAGAGTTGGCTATGCTGATGATAATCACGACAAGATGATGTCTAGCCAGAGAGATAATGTGTTTTTTTTCTCTCTCTCTCTCTATCTTTACAGCGAATTAGCAATTTATGGCATGGAGAATTGATTTTTCCCTTGGCTTCACTTACCGGCGGCAGCAGCTACTCCAGCAGATGATGCTGCAGCTCCTCCTCCGCCGACTCCTCCTCCTCCTCCTCCTGCTCCACCCCGTTTCTTATGATCTAACAAAGATGATTTCTGTTTACGTGGCAAGCGAAATGAGTTCCATAGAAAAGATGATGAATTCGTGCCGGACGTTGATGTTGATGCCAAAGTGGATGTAGATGTTGATGTTGAGCAGCAAGAGGAAGAGGATAATTTTCTGTTATATGAACGATATAGATCCAAATCGGTGCCAGTGGCAGATGCTTTCTTAGTTGGTATCCTTGTGACTGGCATCGCTTTGATAGATTTTCCACTTAAATTTTTGTTGTTTGCGTTACTGTTGTTATTGTTGTTGTTGTGATTGCTGAGCAACTTTTTGACACCACCGCCGCCGCCGCCACCAGCACCACCCACTCCAATGCCACTACCACCTCCTCCTCCACCGCCAACACCAGAATTTGGTGTTATAACATTTTTGCCATATTTCACTTCATTTGGATAATCCTTGTAATTATTATATTTTTTGGTTTGTACATTATTTTTATGATTTTTTAACATTTGCAAACGAAACTCTTTCACATCCGCGACACTTGGCAATGAATATGTTGATATGGAAGCCGTTTTGGAGCCATCTAGATTTTGCGATGAACCATAGAAAAGTGAGACAAATTCGTTGAGACCCATTTTTAACAAAAACAAAATTGGCCAAAGAGCACGAGCGCCTGCGCAATAATAATAATTAACCACCAAACAGTGCTTGTCAAACTGTCCACATATGTATCTCCTATGCCTATATCAGACACCACTCTCTCAACTGTTATACCCAAACACACATCAGACACCGCACACACACGTCCGTTGGTTTGAAAATGCGGCGCGCGACTAACTTTACAAGCCAAAAACAAAAAAAGTGGGGGGAAAACCACACAAAAGATCGGAGGAAACGGCAATAGCCAAGAGCGACTTCGACTTCAACTTGAAAGCCACCACAAAGTACAACACCACCAGACACAAAGCAAAAGCTTCATACACAACTTATGTAAAGTGAAATGCGAAAAAAAACTGTACAAAAAAATATATATCCATTATATGTATATCTCTATCTAGGCAAAGAAAAGTTGGCACAATGAATATATATATGGGTGTAATTAAGGCAAAAAGCAAAAGCAAAAACCAAATGTAACGCCAAGGCCTACAAATCGTGTGACAGACTAACATACAAAATGATCATCATTGCAGAAATTTAACACTTGAAACCCATTTTCAAAAAATTATTTTTAAAATATATTAAATATATTTTTGAAAATTGTGAAGTGATATACACTTTTTAATAAATATATTGAATACTTTTATCCAATTTATGACAATTGGACAATGCAATGAATATCATTAGCTTTATTTATCAGATTTTCCAAATTTTTTTTTACTTGACCCAAACATGTTTTTAGGACATGGAAAATCTATTCATATATGAATATTTAGTGTTTCTTAACTGAAATATTGCAATAGAACTTGATAAAGATCTCGTCTAAAATTAAAAAACCAATGATACTTATTCATTTATTTTTAAAGTTTGTAGTTTTTTAAAGAAAATGCATTTGATTTTGATCCCAATTGAATTTTAAAGATACAAATAAACATTTTTGAAGTATCTTCTTTCTGCATCTGGCTTGAAATATTTTAAAAGTATTTATACTCAATGACTTAAAGTGGACATAGCTCTTAAACCATAGCTAGCTTAGGTATAACATCTTTAAAAAGTGTAAAATGTAAAGAAACAATTCTTATAATATTTACTTTAATGTTTAAAAACTTCAAAAATCAGAAAAGATCAGTTGAACAATTCTGATTCTGATTCTGACAGTTTGTGATATTCTAAATTATAATACACAAAAGACACAGAAAAATTCACAACAGAATTACGCAATATTTATGTTTAACCAATGAGAGAAATAACAATATTGCTTAATTAACAACAAAAATAAAGAGAACTATTAAATGCATTAACAAAGCGCTTTTTTGTGATTGTCCCAAATAAGTTTTGTATAAATCAAAATGTATATATCAGCAATAAATGTAAAAATTTCACAAGTTTAATTCGCATGACAAACACAAAAGTTAATACATATTTATTATATATATATGTATGTATGTAGATAAATTTATGCAAAGAAGCCAGAGCACACGAAACTTTTGACTTAAGTAAACCAACCAAACCCAAAGACAAACTAATATAAAGAAAACATTGCATAAAGTGTCTGAAGTTTTTTTTTTGGGTCTTTTTGCTTGTGTAATTATTATTTTCTTTCCATTTTTGAATATTTACAGATAAAGCGTGAGAATTGCGTTTTATGGCAAAAATATTTATGAGTATAGGCGGAAAATTTTTATGGATTAGTATTAAGGGGAAAACTTTCCAAAAATTTGTATTTTTTTTTTGGTAGCACTTATATAAAAGAGACGCCAATTATTCCGGAAGCTAACAACTTTAAAATACTTTTCATTATCCTCGCCCACAAGGTGATTGTGGCGAAAGTCAACGAGTTAAATTTAGAGTTTTTTATTCATTAATCTAAATAAACTGTACTTAACAATTGGATTTCAATCAGTATTTTTATAAGTCGTTCATTTTTTGTGAGAAATGTTATACATAGTTATGAGCAAAAGATACCCAATTTAAACACTTTAAGAGGCAATTTTAAAGGCATTTTAATCAAAAATATATAGGAAATGCATTTAATGCACAAAAAACCATTCTTTTCCGTCTTACTTGTTTGTTTAATGGTAAAAAAGTAATCCATATCCGGCATTATTCATTGTTTGTCATATTTATTGCATTGAATTTTTTTCTTAATCAATTTCAAATCATATAATTAATGAAACTTTGTGGCATTTATTTGGGTCAAAGTGGTTTATTTAGCTTGCCTTTAGGCATTTAAAAGATTTGGCTGTCGCTTGCTAAAAAATTCAATAAAATCTCTAAACTTGGCTAGCCATAATTATACAAGACGAGAAAAAAAAGCGACTTGATAAAACTTTATAGTGCTGGCTTCTAACTGGAGCGTGGCTTTTAATGAGCTATGTTCCGCAGCAGTTCTGTGTTTTATTTTTTCGGCTTTGGTTTTTTGTGTTTTTTTGCATACTCAAATGGCCAGAGCTCTTTTTTGCTGGCCAAGTGTGACGCGAAAGTCTTAGAGTCTACAATTACCTATGCGATGTGGCGGCTCTTTTTTTTTACTTTTGTCAACCTTTTCTTTTAATATTAAAAATCATAAAACAAAGAAATTGCAAAGACCGCCCCACAAAATTGTAAATAAATAGAAAGGGAAATTGCAAACAATAAGTGAAAATTTTAATCAAACACAAAATTAATTTCAACGAAGTTTAGTTACTCTTGCTCATAAATTGTTAGAAGCCTTTTTCATTTTTATAAGTGGAATTTAAATTATAATAAAATAAGCTCAAGAGACAAGAGCTCGTTAAGATTAATGAGAGTTGGCGGATTTTCTGTTTGGTCTATTGGAGTTTGGACTTTTTTTATGCATTAAACTATTGGGATAGTTTTTTTTTTTGTTGATTTGGGTATTTTAATCAACCGCAGAATTTTTGAAAACTTCTTCAAGTGTTTCTAAAATCAAATTCTTGGTCGGGCTATTGCATACTTTTGGGAGCAAATTTACCTTATTTCCCCCGCCTAGATGCGCCTATAACCATTTATATACCTTATATATTTATTTACAATACATGTGTTGAGCTATTTAACCCCTTAACCCCATAAAGTTTAGCTCCGATTTTTCTTTTATATTCTCTATTAAATTTTCTAACTTTACGGCATTATTTTAGGTTTTCTATAAAGTTTATAATTTATTAATCGATTTTTCATACCATATCATATCATATCATCATCATATTGAAGTTCATTGCAAAATCATACGAATTGAAGAATTTAAAAATTGTCTTACTGTGTAATTTATAGGAAGCGGCCTATAAAACGATTCTTAGTCCTGCAACGGATAATCCTCCTTTGCTACTTCAAATTATTAGGACACAATGTTTTCTTTGTGTATGTTTCTTTAATATTTTGCTCATTTCCCCCCCTTGAACCACCTACACACTTCAATGGTGAAAACTTATGAATGAGTATATATGAGTATATGACCCACACTCACAGGTGGTTCTTTGAACTGTATGCCACAAAGCACTTGCATTACCTTGCCACGGCATCTACACCTTACCCCCTCCATCATCACTTTCCCCACCTCTTCATTTGCCCGCCCCTCTGCCCACGCTTTGTAATGTCACAACTTGTTTATGCCGCTATACGCTGCTGCTTGGCGCTTTTTTACAACATTTTTGCTTTGATGTTGAACGAGTGGTTGTTGTTGGTGTTGTTGTTGTTGTTGGAGGTGGCGTTTTATTCTGAACGTGTTGGTGTATGCTCCAGTGCATTCCCCCTCGAATCAGCCCCCTTAACCCCACCACTCAATTTGGTTGGGCTTATTTGATGTTAAATTGTTCGTTAAATGTTTTGAGTGTGGCCCACATTGGGCGCCAGAGTTTTCTACTATGCACAATATCATCAATACTATATACAATATTTATGACTTTCACACCGTCAACTGAAGAGACAATCAATTAAGTTGTCATTTAATTTTGATTGTCTTCCCCGCCTCACACCCTTTTTTTCACCAAAATGACAACCCGCATCTAAATAATATTTTTTTTCATTCGCCGTTGATACCCTACATTTGAAACTATCCCTTGTTTGTGTGGTATATAGGTTTCTTTATTTACTTAATCGACTAGATGTGGCTAATAGGAGGAAGAGTTCTTTTTTGCAGAAGATAACCTTTTGGAGTAATTCTGAATTTACTTTATCAAAACATTCCTATCGAATGTGGAACTGAGACGAAACGTGACATTGACACAAAGCGTGTAAAAAATAGTTTCTAGTTTATTTTTGGCACTGCAATCTATTTCTATTTCTATTGAACTATTTTGGCGAGAGTTTAAGGCCACTTCTTAAGTTTAAATACAAATCAATTCTATTTTTAAATAATTTTACTGTTTCAAATTTGAAGATAATAATTTTCTAATCGAAATATATTAATGTCGATTTTAAAAATTGATATGTTCTTTTTTAATTTAGTGCAAGTTGTTCAAATAAGTTCAAAACCCTTTTTTACTTTTGTTTTGAAAGTATATAGCCAAAAGTATTCCAAAAGTTGCAAAAAAAAAAGTTTGTTAGCTCTTTTTGAAAAGATCATCATGATAATATCAGAATTGACAAAAATCTTGAAAAATAATTGAATATATACCAAATTATCGAATTGGATTAAACTTCACGTTTGAATAAATTTGAATAAATTCAATAAATATCGATCTAAAGCACTTTCATGCTCAACCAAAGCACTTTTTTCACTTTTAGGTTTCTATTCCGAATTCCTGGTGCTAAGTATATATTTATAAAAATCAGAGGACACTAAGTTAGTCGGTTTCTTTTTTTTTTATTTATAATTTTTGTTGTTGTAACAAACGCCAACACTTTGTATATTTGATGTTGGGTGTTTCGTCTGTTTGGTTGGTTGGTTGGTTAGTTGGTCCGTCGTCTGTTTGGCTTAAGCCTTGCCCATTATTTTGGCGGCTTGTTTTCACTCTAATTTATTGCCTACACACATCAAGTTCATTGATTTCGTTGTCGTTTCGTGGGCCGTTTCGGCCCCCCCATCTCTTTTATGGCCTTTTTTCACGCTTTTACTCAATTAAATTGACAAAACAATTATTTATTTATTTATATCTCTACATTGTATTTTGTCAACGGCACGCGTCAAGCTTGATTTTAGTTTTGTCTGCTATTTTTTGTTGAGTCCCATGACCCGTTAATTGTTTTGTGAGTGTGTGTGTATAATGCAAAAAGTTAATGGCCGAATTGTGGCCATATGTGAAATCAAAGACTCAGGCCAACACCATCAACACGCACCTTTCAGTTAAACACTTTTACTTCTCCATCATGCGTAACCAAAAAAAAAGAGTGAAAAAACAACTACAACTACAAAAGCCAATATCGTAGGGGATATTATGATCATTACCATTGAGTTTGCAATTCATTTTATACTCCACATGCTCCATTGCATTGCAAAAAGTGTGGGAAGAAAGAGGGAAAAGTACATTTAGGTCCCCATTTTTATTTCTTTGACAACGTGTGTGGTCCCCTCTCAATGGGAATTTGATTACTTAAGGGAAAATGAAATTGATTTTAATAAGTCATTGCCTCAATAGCGGACTTTGACAATGGCTTACATTAATCTAAATAATTAATGTAAGGCTCAAAAATTGATATTTTCATTATTTTTTTATTCCGAAAGATATTTCACCCATGACTTTCAAAGTTATTCAATTTATGGATATGCATAATGTAGAAGTTAAGACAAACATTTTAATCATTCATTCATTTCTATAAATTTACCAATTTTAAATCAACATATGTAATCATTTATCAACTTTAAACCTAACTTTAGAAAACCTTTAACCAAATTTAGTTAATAAAATTAAGATATTTGTTAAGGTTTGATACTTAAGTTTGAAACTCTATCATAGTTTGATTTTGTCAAACAGTCTTGAAATATAGTTCTTTTATCAAAATTTATAGACAAAGCTATGCATTTTAAATGATTTTAGGGAGCATCACCAATGTGTATTAGAGCTATATAACCGAAATCGTCTGATTTTAAATCAAGTTTTAGAAGTTGCTTTTTATAAGATGAGTTAGTTATGTCCAATATTATGGACAATTTCAATTAATAAGAAGTCTATAAACCTAATATAACATACATAATTTATCACTAAAATGATAGTAGAGCCTCCTACTTAGTTTTCTAAACCACTTCGATCTATGGCATACTGATTGAATAATACTGTAGATGTATAAAAGAGTTATTCATGAAATTGAAAGCCTTTAATTAACATTAAGGTACTGTCATTAGATTTGATTTGGCAGTAATGTGAATTAGTTTAGCCAGACACCAGACACACAGACACAAAACTCATTAGCATGATATCGGGACATACTTTAATGACTACGTTTTGTGGCAAGTTTTATCCCTCAGAAAATTGAAGAAAGGTTTGACAGAGAAGTTGGAAATAATAAATATGCAATCATTAGCAAAGCTCTCTCGGCCACAAAAACTATTGAGGCACGTTTCTGTCTAACTGAATGTAAGTTACCCAAATGTCTAATTAGTGGCATTAATTTTAATTATCAAAGTTCGTTGATGCAACTTCACCATGAAAAGTTTTGCCAACCACACAAAAAATGTCCCCAAAGAGATACAGAGAAAGACCCTAAAAGTAACGAGGAGAGGAGAGGCGTAGTGAGAGGTAGTTTAGGTTGATAGCGAAAAAGTGACTACTGATTCGTTGCGGATTGAAAGCAATTGATAACAAAAGACTCTTGGGCAATGCGTTAATTCGATTTGATATCAAAATATTGATCGCTCTTGAATTTGATATGCTTTCACTTTATTACAAATGGATATATATGTATCTGCATCTAAATGTTTTTAACTTACCTTCAGATATGCCCTCAGCCTGAGGCAAAATTGTTGTAGAGTTTTTAATCGATGTGGATTTTAGTTTGTTGGACGTCTGTTGTTGTTGTTGTTTAGTGCTCTGAATTGATTTGTTTGTATTTCCCTTGGAATTTGGTGATATTATTGTTGTTGTTGTTGTGGCTGTTGTCAGCGTGTTCCCGTTCAAACGTTTCTCTGCAAAAGACAAATAAAATAAAATTCAATTAGAATAAGAAATCTAAACAAAATGTAAGAAATGCAATTAAAAAACATGTTAAATTCGGTGTCACAAAAATTGCTTCCAAAATGAAAACTTTTTAGTTTTTCTAGTTTATTTTATAGTAAATTATTACACCTTGGGGTTAAATACAAAAAATTTTAATTTGCATTGTAAAATTTCTGTACTTTTTTAGACAGCCTAAAAGTATGCACACAATTTGTAACTTTTTACAGGCTGCTAGCGCGCTGTTATTATTCAACAGAGTTGTATCTGATACCCTATTTTCTTAGTGGATTAATTAGTTTGCAGGTGCACTTGAAACAATTACTCACTGTATAAATGATTTGTGTTCTTGCTGCTGCTTCTTTCTTTATTCCTTGTATCACGCATTGAATTGCGCCCCAAAAGCGTCTTGATAAATTTGCCGAAACCCATTTTCTCACTCACTGGTGTCTCTTAATGAGATACACTCACTTATTGGTAACAAATACAATGAAAATGTGGAAAAACAAACGCCACGAATTTTGCTAGGGAAACCCCTATTTTTTTTAATGTTTTTGGTGTTTTGCTGGCTTCTATGTTAGAAAAGCAGCAGCATCACAGCAAATTTCAGACTGATATGAGGTTTTGTTTATTTCTTCAGTTTTGTACTAACTGAGAAGTTGAAAAGATAAAATATACTAAGCCTTCTATTTCAAAGTTGTTTTTTTTCTTATTTTTTTTTTTTTGCAAGCAAATCGAGTGACGTCACAATTTATTAACATATTTTGTGGTTGCTTTAAACACGATTTCTAAAGTATTATGAACTTTTTTTTATTGTACAATACAAGCATACTAAAACTGGTTGAGTTATCTTTGGGAGCAAAACAGATAAATTTTTACTTATATTAGCTAATGTATTGTGGAATTGTAAGATCTTATTCAGTTTTTGACTCTCAAAATGGAACTGCATTAAAATTAAAATTGCTATTTAGGTAGAACCAGGTCCAATCCAGTAGAGCAGTTTGTGATGACCAATAGGCTAATCCTTTTGGAATGTTCACATTGAAAAGTTACCATATTGATATGGAAATACAATGTCAATAGCTCCAAATCAAAAAATGTAAGTAAAAGTTTTTTAGGCGTGATTATTGGCATATATTTTAAGAGACACAAAATTGTTGAAGGATATATTTAAATTTGTTTTAGATAAAATGATTTATTTTCAAGGTGAAATGACCATCTATGTTTATTTAGTGGGTTATTTGATTTTTTTTAAATAAGATGGTTTTTGTTTTAGAAGGAAGTTCCCATCAGAGTAGTCTTTTAGAGTTCATCGATAACAAAGTGAAATCGATAAATCATCATTGACATCAGCAAAATGGTATCATTAACTTTAAAACCAAGATTGGTTATTCTATATATCCTTCTAGATTAGCCAAAATTAATATCCAATAAGTCTTTAACAAAATTTAATGATTTAAGAAATAAATTTAATACGTCGAATTCAAAAATGCGAGATTTTTATGGACGATTTAGACTAACTCCTTGACAACATCCCGTACCAATGTATCCATAAAATTCCAAGCTTGTGTCTTTGTTTTATCAATGCACTTGACTTTCCACAAGGCAGGGAGCGCAGCAAAAGAATACCCCAACACGAACTTGAACATGGAGTCATGTCATAATTTGACCAAATTAATGAATTCTTAGAGTGAAACCAGTTTCCAGTTGCAGGCAGCTGGCAGGAGCTTTAACAACGCGAGACAACAAGACACAGAAAGCACCGAAACAAGGTGCAACATTAACGAAAACACCTGTTTCCATTATTATTATTATTTGTAATTAAAGAGAGTGCACACAAGAGAAAGAAGTAGAGGGAATACGAGAGAACAAAATCTCTTTCTTTCTCTCTGACAAACGATCAGCTTAAGAGTAAAACTCTTTCAACTTTTGTTTTCTCTTTGAGTTTTTCATCTCTTGGATGGCGTCACTCTGTGCTTTAAGAGAGATAAAAATACAGGTTTAATTTTATGTTTTTTTTTTTTTGTGATAATAATTAGCATAATTTGGTAGTGCCTTTTGTTTGCTTTTCATGCAACTTTTGTCTTTTGGGCCAAGACTATTTGCCTGGCTGCCTGCCTGGCTGACCTCATGTTTGCCTTTTTGTCGTTGGCTTTTAAGATAACTTTTTTTCCCTGCTGCTGCTGCTGCTTTTTTTCCTCTTTTTTTTTTGCAAGTACTCGTGCCTGGTTTTCAATGCTAACCGCAGCAGCAACCAGAAGCCATAAATGGCTAGTACAAGTCTAGTCTGAGGCGGCAATGTCTCTAGATATATTCACTTCATGCCGAAAAAAGACTTACAATGTTACAAATGGCCAATGCCACAAACGTGCACTGAACCTTGCAACAACAACAAGAAGAAAAAAACCCAACACAATGTTTTAAAGTAGGAACATAAAAAAAAGACACCGCTAAAACTACTCAAGGGCATGAACTAACATTAAATAATTGACAATTTCCATTAGAAAAGACTATTAAAAAAATTAATAAAAATCCATTTGGGAATGTTTTTGAAGTAATAACATTTTATGTCATATTTTTAGTGCATGAGATCATACATTACCTAATTTGTTTTCTATTTTCTTGATAAAATATAAAGCTTTATGTTATAAAGTGAAAAAATATATATGTATTTTATTTTTTTACACTTAAACTTGGCCTACAGTAGGTGTAGCTATTTAAAAAGGAATTTCAGACCAAATTTTGTAGGGTGGAAAATTCACAATTTTAATTTGGCTACTTAAACGCTGACTTTGGTTTTATATTTTTTGGTGTATTAGCATTGATTAAGGTTTAAAAATAATAAAGCCAAACAGTTTAAAGTAGTTCAACAACTAATGAGATTCGCCAAAGCCTTTTTTCTTTTCTTGTGGAATTTTGTAACTTTTATTGAAAACTTTTGTTATGGAATGTCGTTAATTTGCCACAAACTAACTATAGTATGTAATAGAAATGTTTTACTTTAGTCTCTATGACTGGTAAGCAAGAGGTTTTACTTTTAGAAGCCATTGTTAGCCTAAATTAACTTCAGTAATTAAAACAAAATCACATTCTTTGCTCTCTTTGTTGTCTTACAAACTGTTCATGTTGTTTTTTATATTGATAAGCAATTACCATCAAGTTAAAGCGCGTAACCGGATTTCTCTTCTCATTTTGTCCATTTCATGAGTAGTGTGTGGGTATTGGGTAAAGGTGCAGATTGGCTTAATCTTACACAATTATGCCAATAAAATCGCGGTTTAGCAAAACACTTTTGATGACAGTGAATTGAAGTGAAGCTAAGGTAAGCGCCAGTTGGACGTGGGTTGGTCAATTGGTTGCTTGAAGATATTTATCCACTACGTGGGACTATTTCAGACACGTTTCTGGCCATGGTATATAGAGTTGAAGAGGAGTGTTGATTGCCAATTATGTGTGATACATAAATATGTAACGATTACGCAATGTAAGTTGATGATCAGTGAGTGACAATGCAAAGAATTCTAATT
Organism: Drosophila willistoni; assembly: GCF_018902025.1. Classification (NCBI taxonomy): domain Eukaryota; kingdom Metazoa; phylum Arthropoda; class Insecta; order Diptera; family Drosophilidae; genus Drosophila; species Drosophila willistoni. The sequence continues at coordinate 11,213,667 of NW_025814050.1, forward strand.
GATCGAGAAGTAAGACCTGTGTCGTAATTGTCTCTTCTCTTATCTCATTACTTTACTTGCGATAAGGTCAATGAACGCCCAACTACAGACAGCTGACAAGACGAAAGTCTCGAGCTGTGAGTGGAAGAGTCTTCGCAGATGTTGATGCTTTTGCAATTGCTGGATTAGAAGCAACATTAAACCACAAGCATCGGTGGTTCAGTGGTAGAATGCTCGCCTGCCACGCGGGCGGCCCGGGTTCGATTCCCGGCCGATGCAAACCACTTTTTTTTTTAAATTTAATAATTATTATATACAATTATAATTAAATCAAAGACAAATACAAAATTAAGAGTTGAAAAGTTAAAACTGACGCCATACCTTTTCTTGCTTACTTCTTTGTAGGCTTAATTTTTATGTTATTCAGTGGTTTAATTTTAAAAAGATGAAAACAAATACTTTGCTATAAATTTAAAAGTTGTCAAGGAATTTTAAGCAATTCAGATTATATTTTGTATTTATACCAGATTTTCAAAGTTGCTGTAAACTTTGGAAAATATTATTTGAAAATAAATTAGTTTATAGCATTGTTTTAAGTTTTATTTTTAACATTGAATATTATTTTTAAACAATAATATTTTACGTTTCATTAATATAAATCTTACAATTAGATCTTAGAGATCGTTATCCAGCTAAATTGAAATACTTTTTCTTTAATTCTAATTTGAACCTTTTTTAATTTATTGGTTTGAATAAATATTTAAAAAATTCTATTTATTTTTTAAAACTTAGAGGAAAATAATATTTAATTCTGAAATAAATGAAGTTTTAAAAACTTTAATCGTTCCATTAAATACTTTATGAAAAAATTATATGTTTTATTGATTCAGTTTGATTCTACATTTCATTTCACATTCACACGTAAAACTTTTTAAGACTTTATTTCTTGCCTTGATTAAAAAATTTCAAAATTTTACCAGTAACAAAAAGGAGCAAAAGGAGCCACTGTGCATCAGTTTTTAGTGGTAGAATGTCAACTCACATTCCATCAGGGTCAATGTCTAATTGTTGTAAACTTTATTTTTTTATGTTTTTCACACATTTTTTAATACTTTATTCACATGTTTTCCCTTGTTTTTGCTGCATAAAATAAGAGGGAATTCTTTTTAGCTTTGCCATGATAAAAATTGCTCACAGAGTGCACAAATTAGTTTTAATAGGGAAATTCATTGTGATGAAGTTAAATTGCAAAAATGTATCTAAATTATGTCGTTAAGAGAATATGCTTCGCCGCCCCTTTCCGCTTTACGTTTCTTCTTGTTTTTTTGTCGCGTCTTTAGTTCTCTTGCCCTCTGGGCTATTCTATACATATATACATACACGAGAGGGAAAAAAATCAAAAGAAACTAATTTAAATGTTTTTTGCCCGCAAGTCAACTGATCTAAAGTGAATGCAAAAATGCGCGCATGCTTATTCAGTTACTTTGCATATGAATGAGAGAAAAAAACGGGCAGAGAAACGTGTTTTGCATATTCAAATGCGCCAAAAGTTATTATTGTTGAACGAGCTCACGCTCATGTTGTGTCTGGGGCATTTCTTTTGCGTGTTGGCAATTTTCAAGCAATTAAAGACATATTACAAAATACCATACAAAAAATCACAGAGAAAAACAAAAAAAAATTTATTTTGCATCGGCCGGGAATCGAACCCGGGCCGCCCGCGTGGCAGGCGAGCATTCTACCACTGAACCACCGATGCTTCGTTGTGGTTCATTCGCCCAAATGGCTTGACAAGATTCTTCAACCACCAACATATGATTTTTTAGACCCACTGTGCATTAGTTTCTGGCCCCCTTTCTTGGGATTTATGAGGTCATGAGAGAACACTGCGCATTCAGTGAGAGATATGAACGACTAATATGCCAAAAATATCAATGAGATAATGGAGTTTTGTTTTTCAACAAATTTTTAATTGAACATGTGGCAACTTCTCGACAAAATGATGTTCCATCATATACAACAATAATTTATCGAGTCACTTGCCAAATGTTGCCAAATAGTAATGAGAACTTTAGACAATTTTGTTTTTGTATTTTAAGATAATTGCAATTCTCATAAATTGATCAAGAATAATAATGTTGGTCTGAATATGATTTGGTTATAGATTATAGAGATTCCAGTTGAGTCAGCCATTACGAAATTCCTGGTTTTTAATTGAATTTCTTTTACTTTGGTTGGCATAGAAATTAGTCCTAGACATTATGAAAAGATCCTTTTGGAGCTTTACGACATAGTCACTTAAATTGAAGAAAATCTTTTTTAAATATTCATAACAATGCTAGAAAAAGCAAAGGAAATTGGCAACCTTAAAGAAGCATCTCGATCTAAAGCCAAAATTGATCGTTTTTGCAGCAAAACATAAAAACTAAAGCCAGATTGGAGTTAAAGGACTAACAAATAGTTTTTAGTTAGAACTAGAATATAAATTTTTATAAAGCCCCATAAAAATCACGTACTTAAGTCATGTATTTACAATAAGTAAAAGAATTCTTAAGAATGGTCAAATAAAACCCACACACTTTGACTTCTTTATAGTGTGATTGTGATTCCTTAATGTTCCTTTTAAATGCCTCCTCTCACTTGAACTAGATAACCAAATTGGCTGGAGAAAAAAACTTTTATTACTTTACCATAAAAATAAAAGTGCTAAATAAGTTTAATATTTCTCTTAGAATTCTCTTATAGAACCTTTGTCAACTTGTGACATGCATGTCCCGCACATTAGATTTTAAATAAGGATTTATTATGAGGGCAAATTTTTTGTTACTGTGTCTCTGCTACTGGAAATACTAGATGACTCATGTGAATGAGTCAACAATACCAAAAATAACAGAAAAAAAATAAAGGGAAAAAACGTTTCCAACATATTTCGCACAGATTATTGTTGTCTGGGGCAATGGCCAACTTGATTTTGGGGCATGCTGCTCTACTCTGCTCTGCCTAGCCTGGAGACATTGTAACCGCCAGCTGTTGGTCCACTAAAGAAAAACTGTGGGAATAGAGTGAAGTGAATTTCGTTGTGCTTTTTTGTTTTCTCTACCATTGGAGCCTGAGATTTAAGAAAAAAATAGGCAAGGCCCCATGCTGGGGGCTCTATTTGGCAACTCATTTAAAGTGAGAGAAGGTTTTTTACAAATTGAATAATTTCCCATTGCCATAGTAATGATATTGAAGGTCAACGTGAGCTTCATTAGTGAGCACAAAGCAGAAGGCTAATTAAATTTTTTAATTTCCAAAGGCGAATGCAATCAGGAGAGTTCTTTTATTTTTGCATCCAGAGGAAGGCAAAATGCTAATAAAAAATGCTTAAAATGAAAACTATGCTTAAATAAAGGTAGTAGAGATATCTTCTTACATCATTAGTTGAATGAGAATACAATGGCAAAGCAAAATCAGTGCCTCTTAGATATTGGCTATTGATATTTGTGTTGTTAATGAAAAGACTCACAAAAAGATTCTTTTTTTTGGTGAACGTCCATAATGAATAGCACAAATAAAGGCAATAAACTTCTGTTAACTAGCAGTATTTCATTGTGGGTTATTGAGTTATTTGGGTCAAACAAAATAGTTTTCGCATAAGAATAACAAAGTGTTTATCTCGATGCAGTGACTAGTAAATCTTTAGAAATAGATTAACCCAAACGTGAAGGTCGAGCATCTCTTGTAAATTACTTTTATTTAGTTAAAGTAATTAAAAGTTAATAAAGACTAGAATACTTGAATATAATTAGAGACTTTTTTATAATTTTGATCCAATTTTGGTTTATAACGTTCTAGTTAATGTTGTTGTTGTTTTCCGAACTAAATCCTATCCTAAATCCTAAGAAGATAAGCCTAACAAACCATAGCTAATTTCTCCATGCATCGTAGGTCATTCGTTTGTCTTTGGTTTAAAAATTACGATAGACATATACATTTCAAAGTGGTAGGACATCGAATTATTTTGTGTTCAGGAGAATAATTAAAATTTTAATAAATGGAAATGACCTGAACCTGCTACCCTTTTGTGCTGAATATGATTACAAATTTTATCAATTAGAAGATGCCTATAGAAGGATATGATCTAAGCCAAATTAACACTATTTTGTTCAAAAATGTTCACTCTTTTGGAATGAAATTTCGTATTCTTTTTGAAACTAACTTAAACTTTGATTTTCGAGAACCTATTTTATATTTTAAAACAAACGATTTTCACGAATCGCCTTTTGAAGCCAACTTACTTAGAAAATAAAACCCAATGACTACCTAGCAATATTTCAATTCAGAAATGCATCTAATGTTGAACTAAAGTTTCCTTTGTTAAGTTATGGGATGCAAATTAGTTAAAGGCTAACGGTTATGGATTGTGCAACTAATTTTCACTTACGTAGTGCTGTGGGCGTGGCCGCCAATGACGATGACTTGCTGCGGGTCGATTGTCCCTTGCCCGTCTGTTGGGTCTTTGGTGGCGGTCCCAGATCTGTCGGTGATATACTCAAATTGCGCACATCACGCTTTTTGGCAGCTCCTGCAAACGAGACAAGTAAAAAATAAAATATAAAGAAGATTATAAAAGTGAAATGGAATGCCATCAATACTCATATACTTCATATACTTTGGGAGGGTATGTCAAAATAATTTATGCGGCAACACGTTTGGGGCTTGGGCTTAAAGTTAAAGCGATTTTTCTCTTGTTTCTTGATGGGTTGGGTTTTGGTACACAAACAGACAAAGAGAGAGAGAGACACAGTCAGTCATAGGTATATTCCATTTAATGATAACTCAAAATGTTTTGTGTAGATTAAAGCAAAACATTTCCATAATTGAAGTGTTTAAAGTGGAAGAGGGGAGGGGGAAAGAGGTAAAATTAGATGAGTATTATGCAATGGCATGTTCTTCACCAACAATTAAAGCCCTCCTGCTGGGGGGCATCTTTACAGATGAAAGAGAGATACAAAAATAGATTTTAAAAATTTCATTTTATAATTGCATTTTTATCGCTTAAATACTAAAATTAAAAATCTTCACTCTTGTGTCTAGTGTAAGCCAACAAAAGTTTTCCTTTTTCGTCCTTTCGAATGGTCTCTGCGTGATAAGCTCCCCCTTTTTTTTAGCGTTACGTGACATCGTGTGGCAATCTTCCCCCTTGATAAAACTTTTTCATTTTTATTATTTGCTAAAGCCGCGTGCAACTTTTGCCCCTTGCCCCATTAGCCCGTTTTCTCATACACATTTTAATTTTTTTTTCGTCTAGTACAATTAGCTTAGAGCTAAAAATAAAATTTATTAGATTTTTATGCAGCTGTGCGGCAACCGCAATGGGAATGCATTGTGTTGGTTTTGACCGTCGACGAAGTAGTCTCAACTTCTTTCGCTTAATGTAGACATCGTTTAACACGTTGTTGGCCCCCTTCCTTTTTTTTACCCCTTAAACAATATGATGTGCGAAAAAAACAGAGGAAACAAAAACTATTGCCTCAAAGTGTTGATGTTGTAAGACACAGCAAATTGTTAATGCAAATAGTTTGCAGAGATGTCTTACTTAATCATTCAGCGAATTATAATAAGATCTAACAAGGTCTATAATATCCACTTTTGGGTCTTTACTGACCTTTAAGCGAAAAGCGAAAGTTTTTTCTTCGATTTTGGGTCACTGGGAATTACTACAATTAGTAAAGTTTTCAATTCATTAGCATTTAATTAATATTGGGAATGAAATGTCAGCTAATATGCCGGATTTAATTGGCAAATTGACTTAGAATCTTTAGGAGTTCAGTATTTTTCTTAGAGAGATCTCTTAGGTAACCAATTTATCTAAAAGGTTGGTACAATAGGCCCAGCCCTAGAGGCAGCCACATATTGCGATTATGAAAAAATATGAAGTTTTTCAACAAATTTACTGTTTTTTTGGCGACTTTTTTAAAGTGATAACCAACCATTTTTGACGGCTCAAAGGAGATCGTAATACATTGGGAAAAAAAATTCTCAAAAGGGTTAAACTTTGGAGTCTTCAGTTAGTCTGAAGTTCGGGGTTTGACCTGAGTTAATAGTTAAAAATTTGTTGACTGTTCATCGTTAAATCGTTTTGTACAAAAATACATTTTTATTATGTTAAACGTCTTTAATGTTTGTATGTTTATTCCAACTTATTTACTTTTACATCATTTATTATTATCGTTCTTATTAGTCAAGCTGGCAAACTGTGCGTATACGTTATTCACATCCAGATGATGAAAGCCAATCAAAGGGCGACTATTATTACCTTCTATCGGGCAACAAATCCGGCACTTTATTTTTTTTTTACAATTTAATGATATTTATATAACTTTTCAACATTACAAATTAAAGCCAATTACTGTTTGGTGTGGGCTTTTCTAGCACATTTTATTATAGATCTCACCCTGTTTCCAGTTTGTCTCCTCTTTCAATCAATCTCTATGGAGACATTTTAAACTCACCTTTTGTCGATGCTTTTGATGTACGTTTGCCAAAACTGCCAAAACGTTCACGTTCGATCATTTGTGTATGAATATATCGCTCGGAATACGAACGCGACAGTTTCTCCTTGGAACTGTGTGCACCCATTTTGTGATTGTATGATGTGACTGTAGCCTTTTAGTCTCTCACTCGTTTTACTCTCTATCTATTGAGATAGTTATCACAATATATTTTAAATTTCACTTTCACAGAGTAGCAGATGCAGCAGCTGATGGAAGAGGAGAAGGTGAAGGAGGAGGAAAACTAACAACACCCGCGCACAACATTCGCCAGACGATGTCGGCAAATTTAATTTGATGTTGTCGTCGTCGTTGTCGTTGTCGTTGACAATTGCCGCATGAATGCATTTTCTATTTTTCCTTTTTCATTATTTTTTTTCTCCTTTTTTTTATTATTTTATATTAATATATTTAGTTTTTCTTGTCTTGGGACTTGGTTTGATTTAGCTGAAGGTTGACATTTCAAGTTAGTTGGAAACTGCAGCTAAGTGACATGAAATGAATTTATAACTTTTTTAATATGGATTCGGTTAACTAGCCATAAAACCAATTTAATTAGCCGCCTCATAAATGCCCACCCACTGAAAATCAAGGAAATCTAGTTTAATGCCAACAAACTTAATGGCTCTTTCAATAAAGAAAGACAGTTTTCCATTTTCCTCTTTTTTTATAGTACCCACAACCTAGACACGAAATTTGCCGTCAAAACAATCTCAATCTCAGAATATTTAGTTCCATATGTGTTTTAGAATCAAAGGGTATATTAGTGCTGTCTAAAAAAATACCAAGGGTGAGATAAATCAACATCAATATTTATTTTGGCTAAAGTTTTTTATCGTTTTCTAATTGATTTTCCTAAAAAGTCAAGAAATAAATAATAACCAAAGGCAACCTTTTCTACCTCAATAAAACAAAGTCTGAAATAGAGCAAAAAAGGTCATACAGATCATTTTTTAATCATTTAATGCAATGCAATTTTACAGGGTACTTCAAATGGCTGCATCTCACTTAAAAAAATTCTCTTCTTAATGCGTATTAACTTCTAGAGGAATTTCGCAAACGAAATATGTCTTGAGCATTTTGATAAATTGCGGCCTCGTTTTTCTTTTTCATTCTAGCAGGTGCTCCTATATCCCAGCCAAGAAAACTATTGCCACATAAACCAAATAAATCTTCCAAGTGGAGTGAAGAAAAATTTATAACGTGGCTATGTGCCGGGCCCGCATATCCCCAACTCAACTCAACTGACTCAGACACACACACACACACTGGCATAATATTTCCTCACACCAGATCTCCTCCTGCTTTGCTGACAGGTTTGAATGTCATCATAACTTAACAAAAGCAAAGAAGTCTCAAAGAAAAGACAACGAGAGAGAGGAAAAAAAGACCAGATGAAACCCAAAACGAAATGAGCTGACAAATTGCAGGCTTTGATTTGTGGCAGCATTTGGTTTATTGGGAACACTTCGGGCTAACAAACAACGAACGAACGAAAAAAAAGAGTAGGTACATAGACACAAAAAAAAGGGAAATTAATGCCGGGAACAGTAGGCCAAAAAGGCTAAATAGTGGACACATAATTGGAACAATACAAAATATGATATTAAGGCTAGAAACATTACAATATTCCTTTTGCAATAGAAATTGTATAAAAACATTTCATATAGCCTCCAAAATTCTTTCTATTTCCATTTTGGAATTCTTTTCGAAATTATTTCTTAAAATTTTAGTGGGTAAGATTTCAAGTTTTCTTAAACACTTATGTTTTATGTAGTCTGGGCTGTTAAAATATAAATTTTGAAGAAAATATTTAGAAGTTTGTTGATTTTTCTTCTCTTTTGATTAGATTCTTTTATCACTTAGGATTTTTTCTAGAATTAATTTATACCTTCCTAGATCGTTCTATATTATAGTTCTATAAATCAAAATACTTCTTGTTTAAAGAAATTTAAAGTAAATTAATGTTGATTCAATTTCTGTTCAAGCGTTCCTGGAACTATACTTTGTCACTTACTAAGAAGTAAGCATAAACAAGACTGGCAAAAATTTGATAAAATTGTCTTATCTAATCCCCTAATACCTTTTTTTGTGGTAAAAGCCCCACTGTATGAGATATGTACGCATACTAACACAGAAGGAGCGCAATCTCACGGCTAAAAATACTTTTGGCGCCCTCTTTTTTGAGTCAGCAAGTTGGTAAGGGAGACGGGATGCCGGGGAGTGATGGGCACAGGCAGCCCTGCAAATGTCAATTCTCGACCAGGCCAAACTAAAATTAGCCCCCATGGAAAAGGTGTCAACTGTTCGATGTTAAGGGGAGAAACATTATATGGATCTCTCTCTCTCACTTGTGTGTTGTTGTTTCTCTGTAATGCTCTAAATTTAATGACAGTCGATTGGAAAAACTTTAAATAGAGAGCATAATTCACATGCTTGGCACATGATTGAACATGATCCGCCTTAAATGCCGGAAGTTTTTCCACACCAAGCGGAAATTGTGGGCCGCCCTCAAGGGCATTTGCTGTCATTCATTTGCGGCTGATGTTGCTGATGTTGATGAAGTTGTTGCTGTTGCTGCTGCAGCGACTGTTGCTGCGGGGCCATTTAATTTAATATGCAAAAATTGAATTTGACTTTCAATTAAAACTTGGCTCCACGCCCACGCAACATAAAATGAAACAAATACAACAGCAACTGCAAGTTTTTCCTCCACCTGAGCTCAGGTGATGGCAAATGTGGCGCTGATGGCGCTGAAGAAAAACCAATTAATTGAGAGACAGTCAGGCGACAAAAGGAAGTTGGTAGAAGCATTCAGCAGGAGCAGGTGAGCATAAATATGCATAATTTAATGGCAACGGTAACGGTAACGTTAACAACTCTCCGAGTAGAGAGCGAGTTGAGTTTGCAGCAAGTGCAAAGATGGTTGAATCCATTTTTACATGGGAAAGGTGTGGAAAGGTGCAAATTGCAGCAGTTACTAAAAATTAAAACCATCTAAAACCGCGCATTCGCAGCTGTGACTCAGCTAAAACTAATTAAAAACCAGAGGGCCGGGGCTAACTTCGACCGCGTCAAAGTTTGTATACCCTTGCAACTTTTTTGTTAACTTATTCCTTACCTATAGCCATCAAAGTGGAAAAACGTTTAAGCTAAAAGGGCTAATGTATCCGAAAGAGCGGCCTACAATCTTAGCATAGGAAATAACGAAGATATTGATCAAAGTCACTGTTTTCCACCGATCGTTCCTATGGGAGCTATATGATATAGTAACCCGATCTTTATCAAATTCGGCACAGTCATTAACAGATATATTAAACTAACAAATGTTTAATTTGAAAGCAATCGCGTCAAAAGTAATGAAGTTATTGACAAAAGTCACTGTTTTCGAAAGATCGTTCCTATGGGAGCTATATGATATAGTCACCCGATCTTGATCAAATTTGGCACAGTCGTTTATATGTGTAATTAACTCAACAATATTAAATTTCATGATCATAGCTCAGAAAATAACGAAGTTATTAAGAAAAGTCACTGTTCGTGACTTTGCCATTTGTATGGGAGCTATATGATATAGTGATCCGATCCGGCTGAATCCGAGATATACAACGCCTGCAGTATATACAAGCCTACATGCAAAATTTCAGCTCTGTAGCTCCAACGGTCTAGGAGGAGTTTGCGTTGATCCAGACGGACGGACAGACGGACAGACGGACGGACGGACGGACATGGCTATTTGAACTCGTCTCGTCGTGCTGATCAAGAATATATATACTTTATATGGTCGGAAATGCTTCCTTCTATGCGTTGCACACTTTTGACCAAAATTAATATACCCTTTTTGCAAGGGTATAACGAGTCCATAAAAAAGGGAATAAATGACCGTTAGTTAGAAGCAAATGTTTTGACGCATTTCAAAGTAATGCGTAATTTGCAATTGTAGACTTTTAATTTCATTTATAATGCCCCTAGACCAGTATCAGTAATTGGTATCTTAGGGATTTCTTCTGAAAACATTCTGTTGATGATCCAAATTATCTGAATTTCTGCAATAACTGAAACTTAAATGTCTTTCTCAGGCTTTTATAAAATTTATTGATTAACAATTGACTTAGCCTCATCCTTGAAACTTTCATGTCAATTGTCACCATTATTGAATCGGTTACGCATAAAAAATAAAGCTTTATTAGGTATTTCGGTTATTCTGACAGAGGGGGATCCTCGAGTAGAAAGAAGAACCATTAAAACTTGTAACGGTATATGAAAACTCAACTGTTTTTCCTTTATCGTTAAGAAAAACCGTTTAAAACCATTAAAAAAATCGATAACCGAGAAGCCCACAATGAAATTGAGTGCCTGCTATAATCGGTTCCGCCTAAAACTTGAAATAAATTGTAAAATCTTTAAATTCCCATTAACACAAAGCTTAGAAATCAATACAATATATTAAGAAAGAAATTTCTGGAATTTAAAATATTTTTCCCACACATATCTCTTTGAAATCTTCAAGAAAAATGTGTAAAAAAACACAAACTCAAAAAAAACGACATATATTTTTATGTCTCTGTGATAACCATAATGAAAATTGTGCCAACTAGCCATAGACGGTTTCTTTATGTTCTCCGTTTTGATCTATTTAATAGTCCGATTTATGATCTTTCCTTTTTTTTTTATATGGCCTATAAAATCGCTAACACTATTGCAAAGCCATAAATCAGAGTGAGTTCAGTGCACTGCAAAGCAGCAAAACTTTAGACAATAAAAAACTAAATTTACCAATTAACATGGATATAAAGGTGGAAAATGTGCATTTTAATTAATGTGCCGCGGATAAGTATATATACATGATGATACGCCTCTTCGCCGCCCCCTCTTCTCTCTTCTCATTAACTCTAATGCAGGTCGGTGTCCGGTCTGGTTAATGGTTGCTAGATTTTGAGATAAACAAATCATTAAACCGAACTGAAATGGCTGGCCAAACAGCGGGAAAACTGCGAAGAAAACTTCGCCCCTCAGAATGCAGTTGTAAATGCATTTTGCAATTCAGTCCGCAAATGATGTCATTGAAAAACTTCCGCTTTTCTTTTCTTGTTGTATTTTTCTTTTTAGCATTTCGATCCAGTAAATTTAAGAAAAAGGGCGCTGGGCCAAGACAAATTTAGACGTTGACATAGATTTGTGTGTCATATTAAGTTTACCCATTTAATACGAAAATGTAAATAAATCGGGGCATATTGGGCACATTGATATGCTATAGAAACGACTAGATTTATAACGATTAAAGGCAAATAATGTTCTTGTGAGAATTTTTTTTGCCAAAATTGAAGATTGAAATAAGCTAATAGGAAAGCTTATAACCATTTCAAATCAATTGACTGAATCGTCGCTCCTCGTTTGTTTATTCTTAGTTGCTGTATTTGTTCACTATTTTTAAAATAAGGATTTTTAAAGGTAGTAAAGTTCCCAAAAGGCGTGAATAACCCACGATAAACGCATTGGTTTAGTGATTACACATATTGAGGTATTACTAGCAATGATGTAATCAGAAAATTCTTTACCTGGAAAGAAGACTTTGTAATAAGATCAAGAACAGTTGAGTTTTTTATTAAGAAATAGTAAATTTTGGATATGAGAAAGTTGTCTAAATAAAATATGGCATATGCTTATCTTAAGATGATCAATAAATCGACCAACTGCTGTGAGATATTTTATAAGACCAGCTTCTACATATTCATATGTTAAAATTCAATATCCAATAACTAATAACGATTTCTCGTTGTAAATCCATGTACATGGTTCCCACTTTGCCACACTTTAGCAAATATTTAGATCTTGCTAAAATATTGGGTTAAATTGGTTAGATAAAAGTTTTTTCCCAATCGATTGTCGTTGGCTACTGTGAAGTAAAACATCAGATATATCTAACATTTCCATAAGACAACTCAACATAGCTATTAGGAATAGCCATTGCTCACATTTTAGAGATATAGATTAGAAAGATTTTATTGCCAAGATATACATATGTCTTAAATTTTATAAAAATTTATTCCATGGTATATCCACATTCGAATACAAATAAATTATAGCTTGCAAGTTGTTCTATGTAGTCAAAGAAGATAGAAAAAAAGGGGGCAAATGGCACAGACAAATGCAAATGCGCTCATAATGCAATTTTATTTTTAAAATTTTGTCGTTTTCACCACTTTGTATACATATCTAAATATATGTATATAATTTGTGTGTGTTTCTTTTGAATATCTTTTTACTTATATCCACATTGGCTTTGGTTTCTGGCACACTTTTCATCTAGGAACAGCAGCAGCAAGTGGCGGCAATTTGTTATATATATACGAGATATTTTCTATACAAAATACAAGTTGGTTTTTTTTTCTTTCATTGTTTTGACGCTTCTGTGTGAATTTGTTAAGCCAACATATAGCAAATGTTAATGCTAATGCCATTCTCTTAGTCTTTTGTGTTGAAATGAAGACAAACAACCTCATTTGATGTCTAATTGAGTTAGTTGTCGTCATCGCCAAGTTAAGGCAAATTTGTGGAAAAATGAGGTTGACAATTCTATTCTCATTATAAGAAAAATGTTCTCAAGACAAATAGATATGGAAAAATGCACACAAAAGATGTTGTACAAGTTATGTAATTAGTTGACTTGGGTAATTAGTTGAAAGGAAATTAATATACACACAAACTTTTACTATATTTAAATCAAAGAAAATTCCACAAGTCACACACGAAAACCAAAAAAACAAAAAATCGAAATTCATTTGTTAAAACACTAGAAACGTAAATAAGATTTCCATTACTTATGTGTGCTTAGACCCTCTAATGAATTGTGACGACAAAAAGCAGAGGCCCAGCACTAACTTAATGCTTCCGGTTTTTTGGTTGTTCGTCCAAAAGTAACAAATTCATTTTCGGTTTAAAAGACAACACGTGCCAGGCCGAACACCGCACTAACTTTATTTTGGGCAGTTACGATGAGTGGGTCATCAAATTACAATATGAAACAATTGCTCAGTGTTGTGAGGGTCTTACAGGAAATTGCGCTCTGACATTAATGACACAATTAATTTATTGCATATGGCCCCATGACTTGTAGTGGTGGCGGTGTGGGTTAACTTCACTTTACTTAAATGCATTTTATGGAGGAAATCCACTTGTAAAATATTAGAAGACGAAGACGACCACCACTTGACTCACTTACTCACAAAGTCAGTCCGACAGTCACAACTCTAAAAGCATGCAATGGCTCATTTTGATATGCAAATTAGCCGCAATGCATTATTCGTTCGTGCCCAAACATAAGGCCAAGTCAAGACACATAGGTGGAGGGAAACATGAGGCTCTTTCTCTTTAAACAGATGAGACTCAAGATGCTGGGAGCAACCGTCAACGGGTCTTTTGAGGGGTGCTTTATCTTTCATTCAACAACTCAACAAACATTTTGTTGCCCACAGCTGTGGGTTTGGGCTCTAACTGCTTTGCGATCAATCAAAGCTAACTGAATGCAGGTGAGACTAAGAACTAGAGACCAAAATGAAAATGGCATTATGACTATTGTATACCCTAACAATTTAAGTTATAATCTATATGTTTAGCCTAAGGTTGATATTGAAACAGAAAGACAAATTATAATTCTTTTTAATTCTTTTAGATTAAAGTTATCCAAATGCAATGAAGTGTATCTGTTTTAATAGTTTGAGTAACTTCAATCTAACAAGGGCTTAAAGTTACTCGGACAATTTAAATAATGAAATCGATATTTTGAAATAGCTTGAAATAGCTTAAAGAAATATCAATCAAATTTCAAAATGAAATTTTCGTACCAAAATGTTTCAATTTTGAACACTAATTTGACTTTAATAAAAGTTTTGACAATGGAAAATCGGTTTATACATTCAATCCAAAGAGAGATAATTTTCTTAACTAAAACATGGCTTGACGAAATGGATTTTTATAGCATTCTTATTGGAGCGAAACTCTTCTTATTACAGTCTAGACAAATAACTTCGAAGCTATCTATAACTTAAAAATAAAGTCAAAAATGTTATTACTTTTTCAAAACTTCATTGCAATAAATTTATTTGGCAGTGTTTAAATTTTGTATTATTCAAAATATTTTGAAAAATAATGTCTTACTTTTCCTCGACTAACACCTATATGATTCAGACTATTGTAGAACCTTAAAACTAAATACCGTTTCAAAAATGTTGTATTAGATTAGAGATCCGTATAATTATAATTATACGAAAATTATAAAATTTGATTGCTTTTAGATACAAAAAAAACTTAATATTTTTGGTTCTACATAAATTTGATTAGACCCTAAAAAATCATGTTAAATAGAGTGTATGGAAATTGAGTTGGATCTCAAACAAAATGCCGCTCGTTAAAATGTCTGTGGAGTATTTTGGACACGCTAGAATTGAAATGCGATAGAAATACACGCAGCACATACACACACACACATATAGGCTTACACACATACAGACACACACACTTATCGACAACAATCAAAGCCGTCATCGTGTATTTGGATTTTGGTTCAGTGACCAGTGAAAATTTGTTGCTATATAAATAAACAGCTGATGTGGTCCCATTTTGTGTTGTATGTGGCCTGTTTTGGTTTTTAGTTTTGTTTTGCTGTATGTTGTGATTGGCGTTAGCCAACATATTCATGGTATATAAGCGCTTCATTATGGCAAAAATGAAAAGTGTTTCCATTTTCAATAAACGAAAGCAGCTCAGACAAAAAATTATGCAAAATATGTATGAAGAAAAAAAGAAAAGACCCCAACGCCGCCTCAGACAATACAATTACATAGCCGTGGTACCTACTGCAGCAGCATTCAGCGGATATTTCTTCAAGTGAAAGTTGACAGCCATCTAGTTTTCCTCTTTCATTTCGAACTTTTAAACTAAACAGAGTTTCTGTTAGTTCCTGAGGTATCTACCAATAATGAGTGGGGCTAGTTTAGTTTTAGTACAAGGGCGTCAATTATTGTGATTATGGGTAACAGTTCGATTTTTGCAATTTCCCTGAAAATGTGACTATTACGAAAGGAAATGTATCCGAATGGCATGGAAAGCCTCTCGTAAACGGATGTGAGATAAGTTTAAAGTTTTTATTACCGGTTTGTTTACCTGTTGTTGTTCCATATGCAGGTAAATATGTTTTTCCTTTTGCATTACAACCGGCAACATTTTTATGTCAGATTTATTCTAAGAGACTATTTATATACAAATGACAAATGCCTCTTTCAGAAAACTTTTGTTACCTTTTCTGTTTACCAACCAAATTGAAACGAAACTCATTGATATACATAGTTATATCGTTACGGTATTTCGATTATGTTGAAATTTGCAACATTTATGTTAACGCTTTATGGGTTCGGTTACCCAACCTACATATACTCCATACTAGATATGAATTCTAACCAAACTGAAATGAAATAGGTGCAAAGCTAACTTTTCCAGCAAATAATCGTACTTTGTCTGCCAATTCATGTTGAAAAATTCCTTTCTTTTTTGTTTTTTTTTTTACTTTTTGTATTTGTGCAATAAAGTTTTCCATGCATTTTCTTACTTTTTTTTCTCTTTTTAATATCAGAAGAAAAAACATAACGCCCACAACACTTTCTCGCATAGTTAAGCAGTTGAAAATGAAAAGAAATAATGGAATGAATGTAAAAGATCTGTCTAGCATTATTTTGCAATTTCTCACATAATTATTAAAAGAGAGACAGAGAGAGAGAGAAACCGAGATTGCAAGGCAAACAAAAGCCGCAAAACTCTTGTCAGACAGACAGCAAAACGCTGAAAGAAGAGTTGAAAAAAAAATGCAAATATGATAATGATAATGTTGGAAAAACAAGCACGTCAAGTGAAAATTAAGAAAAAGAGGGGAAAACGTCATTCTTCTTCTAACGTCAGTCAGTCACTCAAAGAGAACAAACGTAGAACAAGACGCTATAATGATATTGTATATAGAGAAGCAGCTCAGATTCAGTCGTAAGCCCAGAGGCACTTCTAAGCAGCATCAAAGACCTGGACCGGAAACAGGTGTCGTCTAGGCATTTCGTGTAAAACATTCTTACATAATCATTGGTAAAATGGTTTGGTTGTAAAAAAGTTGAAATGAAAATTGGAAGAATTATAGAAAGCCAAGGCAATGTAAATACCAAAATACATATATATCGCCGCAGGATATTAACAGTGAATTTTTTGATTTAGTTTATTACAGTTAACGGTTATTGGCTTTACTGGACTGACAATTTTTGTGTAAGAAATCAAAAAGTGTTTCCTTTTAGAATCAGTTTTTGCCTTATCCAAGTTTTACTTCAGATAAAGGTAAAGGTAAAAGATTGAATGATTTTGTCTACTTTAAACAACTGGCAATGCATCCAAATTGTCTTGCAAGAATACGACTTGTTCTCTTTCAAGTAGATGGAAGAAGACATCAAAGTTTGATTTAGTTAAAGACTACATAACCAAAATACAAATATGTAAAGTATTTTGTTATTTTTGTGTTGGGGTACTATTGGGTTTTCTGTTTTGTAAAACTGCTAAAGAATAACCAGAAAAAACAGTTTTAATACATTTCATTTAAGGATCTTTGAAGTTTTGGATAAATAAAAAGGAGTCTGTTCTACTTAACTATGCGAAATATCATTTGTCTTGATACAGTCTTGTTCTGGTTCAGGAAATGTTACTAAAAGTAACACAACTTCTTTTTAAATTGTTTTGGATTTAAAAATTGTCATTAAAATATTGATGACATAATACAGTAAATAAAAGGTAAACGTTTAAAAGGAAAACCTAGTAAACTGAACCATTTATTCCGAATTGAAAACGACTTTTAGCTTTAAAATATCCGTCTGACTCCCTTAAACGAGTAGCTGCTTAATATTAGGTTAATTCAAGGGTAACTCAAAACTGAATATTTAAACCCTTTTTTTTAAGGATCAAGGCAATACCCAACCATCCCAATTAAATCAATTTTATTTATCCCTTTCGATTGCAGTTGTAATCAAATTAGAATCGTCTCTGCTTAACCGTATTATCTATATGAAAAAAAATCAATAAAAATGAAAATTATTAAGGGTTCATATGGCCTTTTTTGGTAGCAGGAAATATTTCATGGCTCTCTTTTTAATTTTTTTTTTTTGCCTGCTTCGCTAAGCCCTCTTCATTATAATGAATGTTGGGGTTACATTTTTGATCTCAAACTTTGAACAAGAGGCACGTTTCTAACTATAGGTAAATGAACTTTGGCGCCCTTCTAGCCCTCTTCCGCTACTCCACCACCCGCATCTCTTGTTTCTGCTTACATTGGCTAACAAAACCTAACGGTATTGCCTAGAGTTTTGTGCAAAAAAACAAAAACTTTCGTGAGAAAGGCAAAGAGTAAACTGTAACAAAATGATTACGCTCTCTCAGGGGGCCGCCAACATAATTTATGGCCCAAGAACACATTTTTTTTCGCTGGGTTCCCTTATTGTTTGGTTGGTGTTTTTTTTCTCGTTTCGTTTGGTTTGGCTGAGCTCTCATTGATTGATTGATTGAGCGTTTTACCTTAATGCGATTTTCGAGCTTGAGGTTGAATTTTTTTTTTGTTCATTTTGCTTTGCTTTGCTTTTTGGTTATTATTCATCACACAAACTCAACAGAGACGAAAAAAACACCTTCAACTCGAGGCACATTTTGTGTCAACACCAAAAAAGGCTTTAAAAAGAATTTGAAAAATTTCACAGCACAAAAAACTTAAGCAAAAAGTGAATACTCCAACAAAAATATAATTTATTGAAATATAGAAATTCTTTTTTTTATTAAAATTTTACAAATTTATTTGAAGTTTCGATATGATAAGCTATGGGCATCTCTTTTCGCTTCTGTTATTTTGTAATTCTCAACTAGTTTTAGCATTATAGTCATTGCAATGCTCCTACTTATACTACTTACAGATCAGATAAAGGCTTTCCATTCAAAAGATAACTCTTTACCTATTTAGCTATGTATCTATTATCATATAAAGAAATAGAAAGAAGTATTTAGAAACTTTGAAAAACTCACTTTTCCCTTTTTGAAAATTCCATTTCAATTTAATAATGTTTTAGCATTTCTGATTATAATATAATTCTGATTATAATATATAACTGTAAGAAATTAATATTTCTTCAAACTTTAAATAATTTGGCCAAAATAAACGATGAAACCATGGCAACACAGTCTAACTAGACCTAGTTGGATACTTTTTCCAACATTCGGGAAACACATTTCACTCATAGGAGCTTTTAATGAAGGGCTTCCCTTTGTGCAAATTATTTGCGAATTTTCTCGCTAAATATTAAAGTTGCATACAAGAGTGGAGAGACGTCTCTCGGGGGAAGAAATTGTGAATGCAAGCAGCAAAAGGTGGTTAAATGATGGTTTCATTTTACAGTTGCTGAATGGTTTTGGTCGTGGTCGGTGGTCTTGAAATGCCAGACGATGCTTTTGTTTCAGTTGAAAAAGTATTTTAGACAAAAATATATACAACAGCAGCAGCAACCGCCGGCATTCTATTGAAATGAAAACCTGTTTGTTTCGCTCAGATAAATTGTACATGTCAAAAAGAAATACAGAGAAATGAAATTAACATTAACAAGTTGGCATAATTAAAGTGGTCTGAAAGGCAGAAAGCAAAATTGTAAAATTCCCTTTAATTTCACTTCATGATTCATGCATTTTGATCTTTTGAACCTGCAATTGATTGATTTTCGTTTTCTCTTTATCACATTATCATTTCATAGCTTTCACACACACAAATCACACACACGCACACACACTTAAAGCATTTTGTACAATTTCATGGCCAATTTTGGTGGGAAATTTATATGTATTTTCTTTTTCTAATCAAGATCACGATAAAATACACGAAGAACTTTGCGATAAACCAGCGCAACGGAACGGCACGACAACATTGAAAACTCGACGCCGACTAAAGAGACACATAACAAACAAAAGCAGCCAAAGTTGAATCCAAAAAACACTTCAATTTGTGTGTGTGTGTGTGTGTGTGTTGCTGTTGTGCCGTTTTATCGATTCAGATATATTTGTATCTTTGTGCCCTCATAGAGAGTGAGAGAAAATACTCTTGAATACAAAAGAAAATCTCTTAAATGGTCAGCCCACCAGCTGGCCACAACAAAAAGCCGGTTCACGGCTTTAACTTTTCTGGTGTTCTGCATTTTTGATCTACGTTTTATACTTATATATCTGGTTTATTTTTTCAGCCTCTCCTGAGAGAAACAAGTTTCATTTGTCTCTTTACAAAAATGTTGCCGCAACATTGACTGAAATGCAGAGAGATAGCAACAAAAGTTATTTAACTTGAAAAAAGCTTTACTCTTTGAGTTGCATACTTTGCAGCGGAGTTGAAAATGTTTTTTTGAAAGTTAGCAAGCGCCCATTCAAAATTCAATTTAATTTAAAAAAGTGAAGCATGAACTAAAGCAAAATCATATTTAAAGAATGCAAAAAAGAAAAAGCTAACTTAGTCAAAAGATTTTTATTATTTTTAGAGTAGTCTTTGAATTGACTTGTGAATAGGGATTCCGGGAGAAGGAAAATAACCCAATCTTCATTCGTTGAATTCAAAATATGAACTGATTTTATTTACTAAAGTACGGAGTTTATATAGGAAATCTTAGGCTCTAGTAGGTAACAATTGTTCTTAAGTAGATCTTATTCTAGTACGACTCACCCCACGCATTCGGGGGTTGAAAAATTATTATTATTTTGGGCACGGCGTCGGCCACTTGACATCCTGCCGTTGTGATCGTTTGGGTTAGTTTACAATTACAAGTGTTTGTTCCCACAACATGTGTGGCTGATTGTATTTCTAGTCATATGCTAGGTTAGTTGTTTTGTGACAAAGTACAGTTGTATTATATTTTCTTTAGTGCATCTGATTTGGTGAAGCCGCCTCAGATGAACCCGATGTTTATTCTTAAACATTCTGCGAGGGGCCGCCAAATGGGGCGATTGGGATTCGTTTATTTTTATTAAGTTGTCTTAAACAAACTATTATTGATATTATAATTAGTAAGATGACTAACATTAAGGAAGCATGACCAGTTACATGATGGAAATTTAAGCCTAGTAATTCAATATGATGTTCCTTTAACGATTTTAATTGACTTCCTATTCTTTCTAATTCTGCTGAATGATTTACTATGTTTGCTTCTACTGGATTCCATGCTATATTTGCTATGTTACTAATATCGCCTACGTGCGAAGTTTTAATAGCTATGTACGACTCTGACTGAACGCTATGATGAGCTACTAGAATTTTATCTTCTGCCCTAGCTGTGCAGCCTGATCTGAGACTCAAAATTCCTTGTTCTGGTATGTCTAGCACCTCCTGCTGTTCGTTACCGCATTGGACTCTGGCCTTAGTTTTAGGTGGTACCTTGAATAACCAACTACTGCTGCTATCTAATTCTACCCAGTAAGATCTTGTCTCAATAATCGTTGTGTATAAGCAGTTAGATTTTGTATTCTGTTTAAAAGGTGTCAGCTCACAAGCATTATCATTGGCACCACTCCATGGCCAACTTCCTTCACATGTTCTCCTGTTCGACTGCCAGTTCCGACATTTTTGCATAGCTGATTCAGACATTAAATGATACGCGTCTATTTCAAAATTATATATTAAATACTGACTATCTATATGAACCATTACCATTTGATTATTATTCAATCGTACAGGCACTGGAATAACTTTATAAAGAAAAGACGGGTGTCTACCAAACAGTGGTATTTTTGCATTTATAATTATTTTTCTATCTATGAAAATACCCTTGGCCGTCAACAGCGTATATATATCTCTTAACTCAGTACCTGTCCTTTTACCTGGTAGCACTAATGCTTCGGACAACTTGTCCTTTATTTTTGTTATTTCCAATTTCATTTGGCTTGGTTTTAAAATATTAGGGTTCAACCTACCATGGTTGATGTCTATTAAAAGATTTATAATTCCTGTCTGAATTTTTTCACATTCATCAACCACGGAACTTAATTGCCTTACAATCATGAAGAACTGGATGGATTCTCTATATACGTAATAGCTTTCTTTCAGTAATTCTGTCATATTTTCGATTCGGTTGTTCATGTTATGAAAATTATCATTTATTTCATCTATAGTTGTCTTAAGAATGTTTGCCGTAGAGTCTACTATCGATGTCTGCTTTTCTTCTAGATGTTTCAAGTTTTGCTGATTTGTCAGTAAACTTCTCATGTTTTCTTCCATCTGCACCCTGTCATCCGCATCCATGATGCCAAATAATATATGGTACAGTGAACCCATGAATTCAAACGGTGCTCGTTTGCTTCTTGGCTTATTTTGACTCATGAACAATCTATTATTTGCTTCGATTTCCGTAATTCGTTTTACCGTGCTGTTTAATACAAAATGGCACTGGTCTTCGAAATTATACAATTTTTGACATAAATCCCTCAATTTGGGAATCATTCTGTCACCTTGACTGAGCATTTCAAAGTAGGCCGACATGTCATAGTATATAACCAGATCCCATGAGGACGCTACTACTTCCACTTCACCCATTGGATCTAAGTATAATGCGGCTGTTGCGTTTAGTTCTTTTACCGTAATTTTTGGTCGATTATCTTTAATGCTTGCTGCATTCGAAAGTTGACAAAGCAGCACCAACATTGCTAACATCATTACGTTTCCTACTTTGGACAGATTACAGAATCTGGTACTTTTCCGATATGGCTTCTCCTCAACGTCTTCGGATGATTTTACCCCAACAAGTGGACAGATTTTACTAATAGGCCTTGTAATTGACCCTTCCTGCAATTTGACTTTTACCACTCTTACTTTATCATCCCTGCCTTTGTGAATTTCCTCAATCTTGCCCAGAGGCCACCTGGCTGGGTGACAATTCTCATCTTTGATCAGGACGACCTGTCCATTCTCTAAGTTTTCTGTGGTTCGTCGCCACTTATTCCTTTGCTGGAGAGTATATAGATATTCGTCTTTCCATTTTAACCAGAAATCTTTTTTCATTTTCTGAATTAATTTCCATCTGTCTAAATTTCCAATTTTTTCTTCTGATATGGACTCGGCTGCTTCTAATGTAGGTCTTCCAATTAAGAAATGACCGGGAGTTAACACCTCGTTGTTGTCCATATCTTCACCCGTCGTATACAACGGACGTGAGTTTAACACGGCTTCTATTTACTGTCTCCTATAACTCTTTTCAGGTGATACTTAACCGACTTTACCCCAGCTTCCCATATACCTCCGAAGTGGGGTCCTGCCGGGGGGCTAAAATGCCAGCTAATCTGTTCTCGCTCTAGCACAGGGGCCACCTGAACGTTGTCTTGAACTGCTTTTTTGAACTCTTCATCAAGCCTCCTAGCCGCACCTACAAAATTTGTACCATTATCAGAATAAATGTTAGCGCATTTACCCCGTCTTGCAACAAATCTTCGAAATGCTGCTAGGAAGGCATCAGTTGTCAAGTCACTAACAACTTCTAAATGCATTGCCTTAGTTGACAAGCAAACGTATACAGCTATGTATCCTTTGAATGTTTTTTGTCCCCGGTTTTTTGAGCACCTTATATGATATGGACCGGCAAAATCAATCCCCGTGTTATGAAATGGGGATGACACCGTTACCCTATTTTTGGGCAGGTTACCCATAATTTGCTCCGCAGTTACTTGGCGGTATCTGGCACATGTGACGCATTCCCTTAGGTATTTTTTAAGGGCGTTTCTCAATCCGAAAATCCAAAATTTCCTTTGAATTTGGCTTCTCATAAGGTTAATTCCTCCGTGTAAGGTTTCCTTATGAGCATCTTTAATCAACAGCATTGTAAGATGTGATTTATCCAAAATCACAGGATGTTTAGTATCAAAACATATGTTGGCATTTTGCAATCTTCCCCCAACGCGTAATATTCCATCGTTATCCAAAAATGGATTTAAGCTTAAAATTTTGCTTTTCATGTCAATTTGCTTGTTTTGCGTAAGACATGATATCTCTCTGCTAAATTGATATGCCTGTTGCTGTTTAATTATAAAATTTTTAGCATTCTTAAGCTCATTGACGGTTAAGTATGATGGGTACACTTTATCTCTTTTTTTAATGCCAATAAATCTTAACACATATGCTGTAATTCTGGCCAGCTTATTCATACAGGAATACTTTTCAATAAGCTCCTGCATAATACTACTCTCCGTATTTAATAGTACGGAATTTATCATAATCTTGTCATCGTCTGTTTTTTGTTTAGGCCATTTATCTTTTGCCTCACCGAGCCACCTTGGCCCATTCCACCACAATTCACAATCTTTTAACTTATTTGGACAAATACCCCTTGAAGCTACATCTGCAGGGTTATCTTCAGATTTTACATGGTTCCACGTTATTTCTCTGATTTTTAGAATATCCTCTATGCGACGCCTTACGAATTTTTCCTTACTAGCACCGTTCTTTATCCAGCACAGCGTAATAGTAGAGTCACTCCAAGCGTATATTTCAGAAGGAGCAGCAATAGATTGCTGGACTCTTTGTAGCAATTGCGACAGCAAGTGTGCTGCACATAATTCTAATTTAGGAATAGTCTTCCTATTTTTGATTGGATTAACTTTGTTCTTGCTGGCTATTAAAGTAACTGCCTCACCTACTTTAGCATATACCACCGCAGCATATGCCTTTTCTGAAGCGTCAGCAAAACCATGAATCTGTAACAACATATTAGGCTGTGTCTTGATCCATCGGGGTAGTCTGATTTCTTCCAGATACACCAAATTATCCCTGAAGGATTTCCATTCTGTTGTTTCGTTATCGGACAACTCTTGATCCCAATTTTGCTCTGCTAGCCACAACTTCTGCATAAATAATTTGCCTATTACCGTTACAGGTGCTAGCCAACCTAGTGGATCATAAATCTTGGCTAGTGTGGATAGCACACCTCTTTTATTCACCTTTCTGCTCTCGTCACAGTGTACCTTAAACTTAAATTCGTCTTTAATTGGTTCCCACTGCAACCCCAAGGTTTTAATTGCCTCGTTCTCATCAATTTTTAATACTTTATTATCGCCTGTATCAATAACCTCTTCAATAATTTCGGACTTATTCGAAATCCATTTTCTCAAATTCATTCCTGCTTTTTCCAGCTCTCTGGAAACCTGTTGAACTTTGCGTTTTGATTCTTGTACGGTATTACCTCCAGTCATTAAATCATCCATGTAGAATTCATATCGGATAATTTCACTAATTACTTTATCTTGACATCTGTTTGCTATCTCTGCAAGTACCCTTGTGGCTAAATAAGGTGCTGATGCCGTACCGTACGTTACTGTTGTCAATTTATATATTCTTAATTTTTTCTGCGGTGAAATTCGCCACAAAATATGCAAATATTTTTGATCGTTTAGATCAATGTTTATCTGTCGATACATTTTTTCAATATCTGCAGATACTACGTACTGCCATTTTCGCCACTTTACTATTATGTCGAATATGTCTTTTTGAAGTCGCGGCCCGATCCACATAACATCATTGAGACTTCTGTTATTCGTTGTTTTCGCGGAAGCGTCAAATACAACTCTTAATTTAGTTGTCAGACTTGCTTCTTTTATTACTGCTTGATGTGGCAGATAATACGCACCTTCATCCTTAGTTTCGACCATATGGCCCAACTCCAAATATTCGTTAATGAATTTTTCGTACTCCTCCTTAAGTTTTGGATTTTTCTGAAACTTTTTCTCCAAGTTAAGAAATCGCGCAGTTGCCTGCGCCTTCGAGTCACCTAATTCCTTTTCTTGCTTAAACGGAATCGTTACTACATATCTTCCTGAGGCATCAATCATAGTCGTCTTGTTGAAATTTTCTTCACATTCGCTAGCTTCTGTATCATCTTTTTCATCTGCCTCCATTTCCCAAAACCGCTCCATATCTGTAATATCTATTGTTGTAGCTACTATAGACTCATTTCCTTTTGACTTCGTACATCCCGACACGATCCAGCCAAATTGAGTATTTTGTCCTAGCAGGCCACTAATCTTGGCAACTCCACTTTTTAAAATGTGGGTGTATACGTCTATCCCTATTATCATATCGACCCTACCAGGTTTATTAAAGGTGGGGTCAGCTAGCACGTAAGTTTGCCATTTTGACATATCCACGTTTGCTATTTTTAACGGAAGAGCTTTCATTAATTGAGGCAATACAATTGCTTCAACCTTAATAAGTTCTATTTCAGAATCACGCGTCTTCATTTCAATATTTACCCTATACTTCGAGGTTCTAGGTTTTGTTGAAGATACGCCACTTATTTCCGTTTGTTTCTTGATCTTGGGTAACTTTAACATTTGAGCGGCTTCTTCAGATAAAATAGTGCTTTGAGATCCATTATCAATCAAGGCTCTTAATGTTTCATATTCTCCATTTATTTTTTTAACTTGTATTAGGGCTGTGGCCAACAATTTTTGCTCTGCCGTTACACAAGTATTCACCTTCGCCTGTTTTTCCCCAAAGTGAAGAAGGGTATGGTGCAATAAATTTATTTGGCAGTGTTTAAATTTTGTATTATTCAAAATATTTTGAAAAATAATGTCTTACTTTTCCTCGACTAACACCTATATGATTCAGACTATTGTAGAACCTTAAAACTAAATACCGTTTCAAAAATGTTGTATTAGATTAGAGATCCGTATAATTATAATTATACGAAAATTATAAAATTTGATTGCTTTTAGATACAAAAAAAACTTAATATTTTTGGTTCTACATAAATTTGATTAGACCCTAAAAAATCATGTTAAATAGAGTGTATGGAAATTGAGTTGGATCTCAAACAAAATGCCGCTCGTTAAAATGTCTGTGGAGTATTTTGGACACGCTAGAATTGAAATGCGATAGAAATACACGCAGCACATACACACACACACATATAGGCTTACACACATACAGACACACACACTTATCGACAACAATCAAAGCCGTCATCGTGTATTTGGATTTTGGTTCAGTGACCAGTGAAAATTTGTTGCTATATAAATAAACAGCTGATGTGGTCCCATTTTGTGTTGTATGTGGCCTGTTTTGGTTTTTAGTTTTGTTTTGCTGTATGTTGTGATTGGCGTTAGCCAACATATTCATGGTATATAAGCGCTTCATTATGGCAAAAATGAAAAGTGTTTCCATTTTCAATAAACGAAAGCAGCTCAGACAAAAAATTATGCAAAATATGTATGAAGAAAAAAAGAAAAGACCCCAACGCCGCCTCAGACAATACAATTACATAGCCGTGGTACCTACTGCAGCAGCATTCAGCGGATATTTCTTCAAGTGAAAGTTGACAGCCATCTAGTTTTCCTCTTTCATTTCGAACTTTTAAACTAAACAGAGTTTCTGTTAGTTCCTGAGGTATCTACCAATAATGAGTGGGGCTAGTTTAGTTTTAGTACAAGGGCGTCAATTATTGTGATTATGGGTAACAGTTCGATTTTTGCAATTTCCCTGAAAATGTGACTATTACGAAAGGAAATGTATCCGAATGGCATGGAAAGCCTCTCGTAAACGGATGTGAGATAAGTTTAAAGTTTTTATTACCGGTTTGTTTACCTGTTGTTGTTCCATATGCAGGTAAATATGTTTTTCCTTTTGCATTACAACCGGCAACATTTTTATGTCAGATTTATTCTAAGAGACTATTTATATACAAATGACAAATGCCTCTTTCAGAAAACTTTTGTTACCTTTTCTGTTTACCAACCAAATTGAAACGAAACTCATTGATATACATAGTTATATCGTTACGGTATTTCGATTATGTTGAAATTTGCAACATTTATGTTAACGCTTTATGGGTTCGGTTACCCAACCTACATATACTCCATACTAGATATGAATTCTAACCAAACTGAAATGAAATAGGTGCAAAGCTAACTTTTCCAGCAAATAATCGTACTTTGTCTGCCAATTCATGTTGAAAAATTCCTTTCTTTTTTGTTTTTTTTTTTACTTTTTGTATTTGTGCAATAAAGTTTTCCATGCATTTTCTTACTTTTTTTTCTCTTTTTAATATCAGAAGAAAAAACATAACGCCCACAACACTTTCTCGCATAGTTAAGCAGTTGAAAATGAAAAGAAATAATGGAATGAATGTAAAAGATCTGTCTAGCATTATTTTGCAATTTCTCACATAATTATTAAAAGAGAGACAGAGAGAGAGAGAAACCGAGATTGCAAGGCAAACAAAAGCCGCAAAACTCTTGTCAGACAGACAGCAAAACGCTGAGAGAAGAGTTGAAAAAAAAATGCAAATATGATAATGATAATGTTGGAAAAACAAGCACGTCAAGTGAAAATTAAGAAAAAGAGGGGAAAACGTCATTCTTCTTCTAACGTCAGTCAGTCACTCAAAGAGAACAAACGTAGAACAAGACGCTATAATGATATTGTATATAGAGAAGCAGCTCAGATTCAGTCGTAAGCCCAGAGGCACTTCTAAGCAGCATCAAAGACCTGGACCGGAAACAGGTGTCGTCTAGGCATTTCGTGTAAAACATTCTTACATAATCATTGGTAAAATGGTTTGGTTGTAAAAAAGTTGAAATGAAAATTGGAAGAATTATAGAAAGCCAAGGCAATGTAAATACCAAAATACATATATATCGCCGCAGGATATTAACAGTGAATTTTTTGATTTAGTTTATTACAGTTAACGGTTATTGGCTTTACTGGACTGACAATTTTTGTGTAAGAAATCAAAAAGTGTTTCCTTTTAGAATCAGTTTTTGCCTTATCCAAGTTTTACTTCAGATAAAGGTAAAGGTAAAAGATTGAATGATTTTGTCTACTTTAAACAACTGGCAATGCATCCAAATTGTCTTGCAAGAATACGACTTGTTCTCTTTCAAGTAGATGGAAGAAGACATCAAAGTTTGATTTAGTTAAAGACTACATAACCAAAATACAAATATGTAAAGTATTTTGTTATTTTTGTGTTGGGGTACTATTGGGTTTTCTGTTTTGTAAAACTGCTAAAGAATAACCAGAAAAAACAGTTTTAATACATTTCATTTAAGGATCTTTGAAGTTTTGGATAAATAAAAAGGAGTCTGTTCTACTTAACTATGCGAAATATCATTTGTCTTGATACAGTCTTGTTCTGGTTCAGGAAATGTTACTAAAAGTAACACAACTTCTTTTTAAATTGTTTTGGATTTAAAAATTGTCATTAAAATATTGATGACATAATACAGTAAATAAAAGGTAAACGTTTAAAAGGAAAACCTAGTAAACTGAACCATTTATTCCGAATTGAAAACGACTTTTAGCTTTAAAATATCCGTCTGACTCCCTTAAACGAGTAGCTGCTTAATATTAGGTTAATTCAAGGGTAACTCAAAACTGAATATTTAAACCCTTTTTTTTAAGGATCAAGGCAATACCCAACCATCCCAATTAAATCAATTTTATTTATCCCTTTCGATTGCAGTTGTAATCAAATTAGAATCGTCTCTGCTTAACCGTATTATCTATATGAAAAAAAATCAATAAAAATGAAAATTATTAAGGGTTCATATGGCCTTTTTTGGTAGCAGGAAATATTTCATGGCTCTCTTTTTAATTTTTTTTTTTTGCCTGCTTCGCTAAGCCCTCTTCATTATAATGAATGTTGGGGTTACATTTTTGATCTCAAACTTTGAACAAGAGGCACGTTTCTAACTATAGGTAAATGAACTTTGGCGCCCTTCTAGCCCTCTTCCGCTACTCCACCACCCGCATCTCTTGTTTCTGCTTACATTGGCTAACAAAACCTAACGGTATTGCCTAGAGTTTTGTGCAAAAAAACAAAAACTTTCGTGAGAAAGGCAAAGAGTAAACTGTAACAAAATGATTACGCTCTCTCAGGGGGCCGCCAACATAATTTATGGCCCAAGAACACATTTTTTTTCGCTGGGTTCCCTTATTGTTTGGTTGGTGTTTTTTTTCTCGTTTCGTTTGGTTTGGCTGAGCTCTCATTGATTGATTGATTGAGCGTTTTACCTTAATGCGATTTTCGAGCTTGAGGTTGAATTTTTTTTTTGTTCATTTTGCTTTGCTTTGCTTTTTGGTTATTATTCATCACACAAACTCAACAGAGACGAAAAAAACACCTTCAACTCGAGGCACATTTTGTGTCAACACCAAAAAAGGCTTTAAAAAGAATTTGAAAAATTTCACAGCACAAAAAACTTAAGCAAAAAGTGAATACTCCAACAAAAATATAATTTATTGAAATATAGAAATTCTTTTTTTTATTAAAATTTTACAAATTTATTTGAAGTTTCGATATGATAAGCTATGGGCATCTCTTTTCGCTTCTGTTATTTTGTAATTCTCAACTAGTTTTAGCATTATAGTCATTGCAATGCTCCTACTTATACTACTTACAGATCAGATAAAGGCTTTCCATTCAAAAGATAACTCTTTACCTATTTAGCTATGTATCTATTATCATATAAAGAAATAGAAAGAAGTATTTAGAAACTTTGAAAAACTCACTTTTCCCTTTTTGAAAATTCCATTTCAATTTAATAATGTTTTAGCATTTCTGATTATAATATAATTCTGATTATAATATATAACTGTAAGAAATTAATATTTCTTCAAACTTTAAATAATTTGGCCAAAATAAACGATGAAACCATGGCAACACAGTCTAACTAGACCTAGTTGGATACTTTTTCCAACATTCGGGAAACACATTTCACTCATAGGAGCTTTTAATGAAGGGCTTCCCTTTGTGCAAATTATTTGCGAATTTTCTCGCTAAATATTAAAGTTGCATACAAGAGTGGAGAGACGTCTCTCGGGGGAAGAAATTGTGAATGCAAGCAGCAAAAGGTGGTTAAATGATGGTTTCATTTTACAGTTGCTGAATGGTTTTGGTCGTGGTCGGTGGTCTTGAAATGCCAGACGATGCTTTTGTTTCAGTTGAAAAAGTATTTTAGACAAAAATATATACAACAGCAGCAGCAACCGCCGGCATTCTATTGAAATGAAAACCTGTTTGTTTCGCTCAGATAAATTGTACATGTCAAAAAGAAATACAGAGAAATGAAATTAACATTAACAAGTTGGCATAATTAAAGTGGTCTGAAAGGCAGAAAGCAAAATTGTAAAATTCCCTTTAATTTCACTTCATGATTCATGCATTTTGATCTTTTGAACCTGCAATTGATTGATTTTCGTTTTCTCTTTATCACATTATCATTTCATAGCTTTCACACACACAAATCACACACACGCACACACACTTAAAGCATTTTGTACAATTTCATGGCCAATTTTGGTGGGAAATTTATATGTATTTTCTTTTTCTAATCAAGATCACGATAAAATACACGAAGAACTTTGCGATAAACCAGCGCAACGGAACGGCACGACAACATTGAAAACTCGACGCCGACTAAAGAGACACATAACAAACAAAAGCAGCCAAAGTTGAATCCAAAAAACACTTCAATTTGTGTGTGTGTGTGTGTGTGTGTTGCTGTTGTGCCGTTTTATCGATTCAGATATATTTGTATCTTTGTGCCCTCATAGAGAGTGAGAGAAAATACTCTTGAATACAAAAGAAAATCTCTTAAATGGTCAGCCCACCAGCTGGCCACAACAAAAAGCCGGTTCACGGCTTTAACTTTTCTGGTGTTCTGCATTTTTGATCTACGTTTTATACTTATATATCTGGTTTATTTTTTCAGCCTCTCCTGAGAGAAACAAGTTTCATTTGTCTCTTTACAAAAATGTTGCCGCAACATTGACTGAAATGCAGAGAGATAGCAACAAAAAGTTATTTAACTTGAAAAAAGCTTTACTCTTTGAGTTGCATACTTTGCAGCGGAGTTGAAAATGTTTTTTTGAAAGTTAGCAAGCGCCCATTCAAAATTCAATTTAATTTAAAAAAGTGAAGCATGAACTAAAGCAAAATCATATTTAAAGAATGCAAAAAAGAAAAAGCTAACTTAGTCAAAAGATTTTTATTATTTTTAGAGTAGTCTTTGAATTGACTTGTGAATAGGGATTCCGGGAGAAGGAAAATAACCCAATCTTCATTCGTTGAATTCAAAATATGAACTGATTTTATTTACTAAAGTACGGAGTTTATATAGGAAATCTTAGGCTCTAGTAGGTAACAATTGTTCTTAAGTAGATCTTATTCTAGTACGACTCACCCCACGCATTCGGGGGTTGAAAAATTATTATTATTTTGGGCACGGCGTCGGCCACTTGACATCCTGCCGTTGTGATCGTTTGGGTTAGTTTACAATTACAAGTGTTTGTTCCCACAACATGTGTGGCTGATTGTATTTCTAGTCATATGCTAGGTTAGTTGTTTTGTGACAAAGTACAGTTGTATTATATTTTCTTTAGTGCATCTGATTTGGTGAAGCCGCCTCAGATGAACCCGATGTTTATTCTTAAACATTTGAGTTAACTTTAAGTCAATTTTCTGTTGTACTAAAACGTTAAAGTTTCTGGCAGAAATCAGTTATAGTAGTCCCAAAAGGCAAATGTATAAGATTTCTAAACTTCTTATTGTGTCCTTAGCTGCTTCTTTTTTTAAAGAAGATTCCAAAGAAGAAGTTTCGAAAAGAAGAAGATTCCATCGACAAAAATTTTGAGTTTGAAGGCTGATAATAATTCACAAGTTAAAAAAGTCTAAATTTTGTGACTAAGTAGGTTGACTTACTAGAGTCTAAAGAGGGATCTAAAATAGCTAAGATCAGGATGTTCTATATGAGAACTATGAGAACTCAAGTTTTAAATATGTGAGTTAATAGGCTGACCGACATACAAGTAATCAAAGGAAACAAAGGAGCCCAAAAAAGGACATTCGTTTGTTTTTTGGGAGCCACTACTGTAATATTGTTAATAGATAAGTTTCATATTATAGGGCATTCGGAGAGTTGGTGAATTATTGTCTAGCCAATAGGCTGCAATAGCATACCTTAAGAGGAAAGTTTCCCCATTTCGTAGTCCTATATATTGATATAGGTTTGTAAGGTTTAAGTTAAGTATACGTCTTTTGGCTTTTCCTTTTACATATCATTCTTTTTTAACAGAGAGCCTTTTTTATAAGATGTAAAAATGTCCCATAACAAATAAGTTTATCTTATCTTATAGTGAAACTTCACTTATATAAATATTCATTAAAGGTTAATTAACTTACGCAATGGAGTCTTAGCCAATTGCTTTGGATAACCGCTGCCAGAGACGGATGAAGATTGTGTTGCTCCTGTGGCAGTCTGTGACGTTGAAGGGACATTGCAAAGTAGACTCAATTCGCTTTGTGAGCTCTTTTGACTCTCCTTGCTATACGAACGACCACTGTAAAAGATAGAAATATAAATAAATCTTTAGCAATTGTATAGCATACTTTTTGGTGGCACAGAAAAAAGAAAGGAAATCATAAAAATTAATACAAAGTTATTCGCATTTAATTATATTTACGACCACTTTCCCAATGCAATGTGAAAACTTTAAATTAATTTCAAATCTATTTATGAGGCATCACTTAAAAATGCGCATTAACCAGACTTCAAGCCTCGCTTAGCAAATCATAAAAAATGTGAGGAAATCATAAACAAAAACAACGAAGAAAGGTGAAAATTGAAAAATCAATTGAAAACCCCCAACCCATCCCGATATGACGAAAATTTATGCTCTGTCTGGGCTATTTGTGGATTGTTAAGTGGGTGAAATTTCCTTTTCATTTCTTTTCTTATGAATGACTTCCGTTCAATTCACTAATTGCAAATGCAATGCACCAAAAAAAAAGGAATTTTTCAACAGGAAACGAAACAAAAAATGCAGAAAAAAAGACCAAATTAGCATTGCCAAGTTGCGTTTCCGTTGTGGCAGCAAGGCGACATAACTGTAATTTTTGTTGCAAAGTTGCTTGTCAACAATTTGCACAAAAGACATTTTTCATTTTTTCAGGGGCAACAGAAAAACAAGTGGAAAACCAAGTTGGAAAAATGACAACTCAACATTTAATTCAATTTCTTAAAGCATAATTAAATGCAATTATTGGCATTATTAATGCCTCGAGCGCCGACAAATGAGAATGAAGTTATGGCTAAAAAAACAAAAATGCAGGGCAAAAAACTCACTACAATTTATGGGACAGGAGTGGCTAGAATAAGGTACACATAATTATTATAAATTGATTTTTAATGATTGGGTTCCATTATACATAAGTACGAGCTAATTGGTTTGGGTTGTCATGTTGCAAGTAGATAACATTAATTAGCATTTGAGTTAAGTTTAGTTTGAAATCATTCCCAAAAATGTAATTAGTTTTAGTTTATTAATTCGAGTTAATAACAATTTAAAATATTAATAGAATTTAACCCAAAATTCCAATTACTTGAATAATACCATAGACACATTTACAAGGCTAAATATTTAATACTGATACCTTAGATAAAATTTTCAAGATATGGGCAAATTTTGAATTTAATTAAAAAAGGAATTTTTCCCCAAGCGAATGTCTTAAAACTTCCACTAACTTTTATCCTTCTTTTTGAGTCTTGAATACCTAATGACTTTTAGATCTGAATAAATTTTATAATTATAATTTATCAGTCTAGAAACGCCCTCTTTAAGATTTAAATTAAATCGTTAGCCGGCTAGATTTCAATCTTCTGATTTATTTCACAATTGAAATGTGTAAAAATGATATAATTACAATATAGCGAATTTTTCTTTAGCACTAATTTAGGCCTGGTCAGATCTAGGGATGAGGTCCAGAAGGTCTGTCAGTAAGTTAAAAAGGTTTTCACTTATTTCCCTTGTCGGTCGTGCAATTCGGATAAGTCTTCATACTGACAAAATGACTTAATATTACTGACTTAATATTACTAAAATTACTAAACCGGAAATCTCATTTTCTGATTGGACTTTTTCCTTCTATATCCGTCTATTTATTTTATTTATAATTGTTATCGTTGAATGCTGTTCTACGATATTTCCGAATTAGTCTTTAAAAGTGATATATGTAGATCAAGACATACCCAAAGATCAAAGCAAAAATCCATGGGCAGAATGCTCTATGCATTTAGGCTTATCAACTTTATATTAACTTTCAGCCTATGCCAAATTAGCCCAAGTAATAAACCACTTTAAACTTTTTTTTTTTAAATTATTATAACAAGTTTTGCCAACCTATAATAAACTTAATATGGCAAATTATTCTCTAATTTTTCGCAATAAAAAAACCATGTTAACTTATTTCCCCCGGTAAAAGCCATCTGGCTTTATGGCCTTTCTTTCACACGACATTTTCACTGTCAAGGTTTCTTCATGAGTCTTTTATGTGGTTGTGTGTGTGTGTCACCCAATTACCTTTTAAGGTGCCGCCTGGAACTGAACCAAGCCTTGCCATAAATGCAATTTACAATGAAAAGTTTTCCGCCGCAGCAGCAGAAGCAGCGACTACAATAAATTTCCGCAATAAATATTTGTAACAAGTTCATCAATTTGGACTAGGTAAAACTAAGTAAATAGTTTAAGCTTTATTGAAGCGCAATTTCAAATGAAGTAAGTAAGTCGTCTCGCCGACTTGGGTATACCATACACCAAGTGAAACAAATATTTAAAAGTTCGAAAACCAAATGTTGTATGTCTATTAAATTGTTTTAACATACCATATGCTATCTCGCTCACTCTACAAACACACGAGCACTCTAGCGCCGCCACTAGCCAACGACCAATTCTGCCCTTATGGATCGCGTAGCAAAATACGATCGTACGTATATTTTGTATGTTTCTAGTCCGATTTTAATCAAATTTGGTAGTTTGATAGAAATAGATAAGATTTATTAGTCTGCCAAATTTGATCGCGATGGTCAAAAAATTGCAAGAGCCAATCGGTTTTTTCTAAATTATGGAGGCGGAAGTAGGCGTGGCAACATATTAA
Source organism: Drosophila willistoni (assembly GCF_018902025.1). Taxonomy (NCBI): domain Eukaryota; kingdom Metazoa; phylum Arthropoda; class Insecta; order Diptera; family Drosophilidae; genus Drosophila; species Drosophila willistoni. Next base: position 11,249,194 of record NW_025814050.1, read on the forward strand.
AATATATGTATTCTGCGCGCATACTAAGCCAATATAAATACTAAATTTGGTGACTTTAGCTTTGTTAGTTTTCGAGAAAATCTGTTTTGTTTAATTTTCGGGGGCGGAAATGGGCGTGGCAAAATTTTTAAATAGTCAATATCTGCGCGTCTATTAAGCTAGCTTACATACCAAATTTAATGTCGGTAGCTTTCATAGTTTTTAAGAAAATCTGTTTTTTGTAAATTCCGGGGGCGGAAGGGGTCGTGGAAAAAAGTTGGAACAATTATTTTCTGCGCGCTAACTAAACAAGTATATAACCCAAATTTGATGTCTCTATCTGCCATACTTTTTAAGAAAAACAGTTTTATGTAAATTCCGGGGGCGGAAGGGGGCGTGGCAAAAATTTGAAACAAACTCGATAAGCGTACATACTACACGAGACTGCATACCAAATTTGGTGGCTCTAGCTCTAATAGTCTCCGAGATCTAGGTGTTCATACGGACGGACGGACGGACGGACGGACGGACGGACGGACGGACGGACGGACAGACGGACATGGCTAGATCGACTCGGTTTTTGATCCTGATCAAGAATATATATACTTTGTGCGGTCGGAGATGCTTCCTTCTGCCTGTTACATACATTTTGGCGACTTTAATATACCATTTCACCCTATGGGTGTATGGTATAAAAATGGCAAGTGAAATGGAGTGAATGAGGAAAACGAGGGGCTATTGACCGGTAAATAGATTTAATTATGCAAATGTAAAATGTTGAGTGACGAACAAATTCCCCTTAGTCCAACACGCTGCAAAAAAGTGCACTCAAGCGTTAAGCATTTTTGCGGAAATTGAACGAGAGAATCGAAAAGTGGGAGAATTTGAGATAAAGAGCAAGAGGAATAAAAAGAGTAGTCACCTAATTTATTAAACTAATTTCAAACGGGGGGGAAATGCGTAAAATTAAATATTGAAAACATGGAAAATTAATATAGGACGGACTTCCTGATAGTTTGATTTTTTAAATAAAGCAAACAGGAATTAGAGTTTGTAGAAATTCCAAGTTTCTCTAAGTTCTTTAAAAAATTATATAAACGCAAAACAAATATTTGAAATGGAAAATATCTAGGCAATAAGATGCAATTTTCTTCTTCGAAGTGAAAAAAGCATTGTCATCGAGAAGACTGATTGAGGATCCATATTTCACTTCTGTAGGAAATTGTACGTAACCTTTGCCGTAAATTAAAGAGGATTCCAAATTGATTTTTCATTAGAATTAAAATACAGATTGGAAAACCTGTATTAAAATCTTTATTTAGTACAATTTGTCCACTTAAAAAGTTTTTAAAGTTTTTGTATATGAACATTTCGTCACGTTGGACTGCATTTTATTACGAGGTTTAATTTTTTGTCGTTGCCTTAAATCTCTGACGTTGTTATAAATATTTATTATATCATCACAGACAAAGTACACGAACTCGTAATTAAAATGCATTATTAATGAAATGCAAATGTCGAGAAAATTAATGTAAAATGCAATAGACGATGCAACACTAGCTGCTACTCAGTTTCTCCCTCCGACTCCCCCCTCGCATTTTCCCCATGAGACAATTTCACCCTCTAGTCGTATTAAGTTAGTCAGTCACATTTGTCAACCGTTCATGTCGTCGGCAGCTGTCACTCTAGTCGTCCTCCTTGCCCTTGGCCACCTTGACGACGAACCTTTTCGTCGTGGATGGGTTGGCCGCCATTTTGAAGGTAAAGAGGAAATGTATATATTAGTACATGTTTCCACCCGAGACCCATAATTAAGTTTAAAGCACGCAACCGCTCCCCGATTAAGTTATATTTATATCAATTTAAGTTTTCGTTTTAATTTAGACCTTCAAAATTATACAGTCTGTTACCTAAAAATGGTTTTGGAAAGTATTTTAGGGTATATTTTCAATTGTTAATTTTTTTAATTGTAACTTTTTAGTTATGAGAATAAAAACTGGACTATTATTTTGGAGTTTATCTTCAAAACTTTCGTGTAAGACTCAAAAGAGAGTTTAAAACCTAAAGGACAATTTAAGTTAATACTTTAAGTTAATTTATTGAAATTGTCTGCTGAAAGTTCTTAACTACGTTTATTATATTTTAACTAAATAAGGACTGCGATTTAAACTGTAATAAGGATTGATATTTAAAATGCAAGGATATCTTTTAACTGAATAAGATTGTGATTTTAAATTTAATGAAGAATGTAATGAATTAACCTAAGAGTCATAAATAAAAAGTAAAACGAACTTATTAGAAATTACTTCCAATTACTTTTATCCAAATTAAACTCTATAGTCATAAGAGATTATTAGAGAATATTAAACAAACTCAAAAGCCAATTGAAACTAAATAATCAAGATACACAATTCATTTCTATTACTATTGATTCAGAGTTTTGCAAATACAGCACTAAAAGCAATTAAAGTTTAATCTGATACGAGTTGTACTTGAGCTTTATTTGGGCTTTGGCCTTTCATTGAGAATTTATTGAAAATCCTGTGTGATTTATCACTCATCAAGTTAAATGGCTTTTGTCTTTATGTGTTACATCACTTCTAACAAATGCTTTCCTTCGAAACTTGTTTTTCTTTTTGCTGCTTTCTCCTGCCTAAGCTGCTATACACACATCTCACCCAAAACCCTTTCTTTTGCCCATCCATTCAAATTGCAATCCGACAATTGTTCTTTTTTTCGTCGTTTATTGATGCCACAGGCAGCATTTTAATTGCTGTCATGTCGTTTGATCCGAGGACATTGAGAATTGAAAAGAGAATATTGTCACAAGGGCTCTAGCCATAAACACTATGGATTTTATGGTCTTATGCCCATTTGACCCTTGCTCTTTACTCTTTTTTTGTATGACAATTATGTGAGTTCCGCTTTTGGTACTTGCCACTTGCTAGGCAGCTTCCTCAATAATTTCAACAGTCTGAATGAGAATGAGATTTTTGCATATTATGCAATTGTGTGCAAAATTTTCCATTTGGCAACCACAACTACTCCATAGCTCCATTACCCATGGTCGCCTTTATGTTTCTGCTGCTGCTGGTAACAATTCTTGTTTTCTTAATGAGCTTCCATTAAACTTAATTGCAGTTGAAACTGTTTGCTCAGTACCCGTAGCCCCTCTACTCAGTGCCTCAGTGCTTCTGGCTCCTCATCTCTTGTTTGTTTGGTCAGTGACGGACTTGGGATCGCAGACCAGGCGGGGCTTAACAATTGCCACCGAAACTTTATCAAATTTGTGGCTAGGAGGAAATATATATATTGATGGTATATGGTATATTGAATACCAAACTTGTGATAATCATACCTAAACCTAAACTGTTTTGATAAATTGCTTTATGTAGATGTGAAGCTAAAGCAAGTGATGAATAAAATCTCCTTTCGATGTGGGCCCACTTCTGTTAATCGGTAAATCCGTCACTGATTGAGATTATGATTGCAATTTCTTTAGTTTGTATGCACAAAGCAAACAACTCTGACGGATGATGAGATTCTGGATGTTGATATCTCTTATGACTCCCTCCTTTTTCCAAGGGATTTAATTGAAATTTTGCTTTAGCCAATTGCAATTGGCAATTGACTGGCTGGATCACTGACTCTTTGAATGGCTGCTGGTTTTGTGAAATGTCTTTTTTTGGAAGTTGAAATTTGAATTGTATCTATAATTTAGTTTCATGCTCTTTTGGACTTTCACTTTGTTCGCATTGAACAGTCGAAGCCAATTGCTTTGGCTGGCCCATTAACCTCAAAGCACTGCAGAATAATTAAATTGTTCACTTCCTTTCCACAATGAGTTCTTCATTATGCGAATTTATGTATGCATATATATTTTATTTCTCTCTCTCGCCAACTTTTCTGTGGCTTGTGAAAATTCACATTAATCAATTCTTTTGTTCTGGAAATAACTAGGTGACCTTTGTTTTTAATTTATGCACTTGCTCCTATACTAATTAGCAGTTCATTCGAAAAAAAAAACGAAAACCACAAAAATGAAAGAGGAAAACTAGATTTTGATTAATTTATTTTAACTAGTGTGAGAAAGTAAGATAAGGGTATAGAAAATGGAAATGAAAAATTTAATTAAATGAAAATGGAAATGATTCGTTTGTTTTTCAGCTCTTGTTTTCCGCTGTTACCGCTTTGCTTTGTGTCCTCATCAATTTGCCCATAGTCTATTTCACAGAAAAGCGCATTGTCTAGATGACAACATACACACAACCAGACGAACAACTTGAACCACTCTTGCGGCTTAGATGGAGAGAGAGCAAAAGAGACAAAGAGGTAGTCAACCAAACCAGACCCCGACCCATCCATCCATCCAACCATTCAAACGACCAGACCAAGCACACGACACTTTTGTTTAACGCATGAGTTATTAATGAACATTAGCAGAATTTTACGTCAAAATGAACCACAAAAGAAGCATCACATAATGGCAAAAAGCACACAACATAACAAAACACAACACACACACATGAACAAGAAGAAGGGCAATCCGTATAAGTACTTTTTGAAAGAGCTAATATTGATTTTCTATGGGGTGTTGAATTGTTGTTAAGAAGCATTCTCTCTACTGGTAGTAGTTCCGCCTTCGATTTAACACGTTCTTAATTTAGTTTGCTTCTTGGTTTCAAACCCGTTCAGTTTGAAATAAGGGTAGAGCGTTTAGAGTTTCTTGAAAAACTATAGTTACTGAAACAATTTAGAATTTGGAATAAAAATATTCTACATTAGGCCATATTCGAATTAAATTCAAATCTTTAGCAAAGATACACAAAGCCGTAGGGAACAAGCAAAACATAATTATTTGATTTTATCTTAGAATTCGTAAATGCGAACATAATTGTTCAATTTTATTTGATGATTATGTAGAATATAGATAGAGAACGCATTCCCTTAATGAATTATTTATTGCTAATACGTAAAACAGTTCAACAGTTCGTATACTTAATTTGGTTTCTAGTCGAGGTCTTCTTTGAGTCTATTTAAAACAACTAAAGAGATAATTGATAACTAAGTAAATCACAATGAAATTTATATGTTGTCGGATTGAAGAAAGTTTAATTTTCTATATTGTATTATACGATATACGATTATCGAATATATGCCTATGACTTATCTCTTATATTTCCTATCACAACTGCTTCCGATTGATAAATTTATGATTAAGTTTAAGCATATTACATCTCCATTCCAATTTTGTAAAAATTGATAGTTATAGACAACTTTCATTGGCTTCTCATGCTCTTATATTATATCTTACTATATTTATTTTGACGATTTTTTTATTCTTTCATTCTATGCCTTATATTCAACTCCCCCTGGCACACTTGAATGTCGACACTCTTTCAACTCAAACATAATTGGCACAACTGACTGCACCTGCTCATACTCATACTCATGCTTGGCTTCGACTGCTTCTACACTTTTACCCATTTAGTCATATATGGAATTGTAATTTACACTATGCTTCGATGTTGATGACAGTTGACAGCATTGAGGTTAGGAAACCATTGCGAATACTGTTACTGCAATTCTTAATGATGGCACGCTATGATGTTCAGTCATAGATATAAGTACATATATATAATATAGACACAACTTCACAAAGAGCCGACTTTAGAGAGATGAGAGAGCGAGTGGGTCTGTCTATGTGTAAATTGAAATTGTTGAGGCGATAAGAAATGTAAATACTCGTGTGTTTTTTTTTTTGCCTATGGCGTCATTTGAAAATGCTTTGGCCGCTGCCTTTGGATCGTTGACTGAATTGGCGGTTTTCTGTTAAGAAGACTCTGTAAGACTTCGTGCATATTTTCATTAGCGGCATTGTTCTAATTTCCCTTGAATGTGGAACAATGGAAATTTCAGAGATCTTACAAATGAAATCTTTGTGAGCCACAAAGTAACAAATTAAACCATTTACATATGTATATTAACAGGCATTTGCAAGATAAAAAGTAGCCAAATTTCTTTTATCAGACCTGAGGCGACTTGAAATACTTATCTAATCTAATTGCAGAGTTTATTTTGGCATTCCTTCTGCAGAGGTCGTAGAATAAGTCATTAAAATTTCAAAATTTCATACAATAAAATTATGAGATAACTTTTGTCTACAATTTTTGGGGTTAAGCAAGTTGGATAGTTGACTAATTCTTGTTAAGTCCTAATGTAGCTATCTGATTAGATGGTCTGTTCTTTGCCCTTACTTTTTTATATACCACTTAAGTTTTATAAATTTGAATTTTTTTTAAATAGTAAATTTAAATCGTAAAATGAAGACTATGAGACTATGAGCTTAAGTGTAGAAAAATCGTTCAAAAGTTCATTGATCGAACTCTTGGAAACTTCTATACTATTCTAATCTCTCATTCTGTCTTATCATTAGCTATTAAAATAATCAGCACAGTTGGAGTTAAGATGCCAGCCATTCGATGGCAGGAGAAGCCAGCAGGTGATAACATTAGACAAAGACTCAATAATAGCTTCTTCTTTTAGAGCTCTGATTATATATTAAATAATAATTATTAGAAGCTATAAAAGTATTCAAAGCCAACAGATTTCTTATTCATTTGAGTATTTCAATCAATCTTCGTATTATTCCCAAAAGCAAATATTTCTCAACAAATTTGTTTCATATGAGCAGAGAAAATTTTACAAAATATTTGTATATTTTCGATTTCCATTTGCTTTTCTCTCATGGGAAAAAACATTCACTCAGTCATAACAATTAACGCAGCGGAAACATTTTATTCCACAATTTACTTCATTGTGTAATGCATTTCTTGTTCGAAATATTACAAAAATTGTTCACATTTTTGTCAAAAAATTATTCGAAATACATATTTTGAAGTAAACAATAAACGCGAACACACATTTGTGTGTAATATTTCTTCCCCAGGGTCTTGTATTTTCCTATGATTGCCAATACACCATTAAAATCAAATTTATGTAACAACAATAATATTGCTATATGGAGAATATTGTATGTATATTCCATATTCAAATTGCGGTCAGCATGCAAAAGCAAAAGCATTTAACTGTATAAATAGCCACTCGAACAAATAATATTTATTTTTCTCTTCCTCCAACATAGAAGAACATTATAGATTGCTTTTGCAAACAAGAGGCACACACAACCACGAAGTTTGAGTCGCCTCCAATTCGGGGTGTAGATAGATGGATGGACAGATGGATGGACGGATGGATGGATGGACGGACAAATGTATGGGTGTGTGTTCTATTTTTCTGTGTTTTCGTTTTTGCTACATTAGCGCACTCGGCTGGAACTTCAGAGAGCGGAAATATGCCAGCGAAAAGTGTCCATTAAACAAATGCATAAATTTATTAATTTGAAAGTCCGCATCGGCGTCGTCGTCGTCGTCATCATCGTCATTGTCGACGTCGACGCTTGTTTTGCGAAAATTGAAAAGCAGGAAAACAACAACACCAACTCATTTCCATGAAGATGTGGCACAACCACAACAACAATAAAAACTTTTAGCAAAAACCAAAAAAAAGGCTGAATCTTAATTGATTCTAGGCCTTAGCAACCGGCGTCGTTCTGCTTGAGCAACCGTTAATCTTTTTCAAACCGTGTACTTTGGACGTAGCTGAGCGTAAACATTTCGACAAGTTTTTAGCAAAAGATAAAAGATCTAAAATGCGAGGTTTTTTGTTTTACCCAAGGAGTTAGGAAGAATTTGTGATACCCTTTATATTTTACAGAATTTTTATAGAAGACACATTTGAAGACACATAATTTCTATAATTTTTTTGGAAGCAAAATAAGAGACAATACTGTTACTAAAGTTATTATTAAAATTGTTTAAGAAGTAGACATTGTTTTCGTTAAGACATTTAACTCTTACATAAATTTTTAGTATATAATTAGAGATGAACTTTAACATTATTCAATTAACATTGGTCAAGAAGGCCAAGTCTTCAGGGTAATATTTCTTAGTATATGAATATTGCAATTGTAATTTGGTTGTGAAAACTAAGAAAAGAAAATGAGAGAAATTGAAAAGAACCCTAGGTATACACAAAATCAATTCATATCGACCTTGAAATATCAGGACTAACCCAGGCGGAAAAAAACGATTTGCTTTTTCCGGCATAATCGTAAAATGATTATTGCACTTAATGCCAAACACCTTATTTGACAAATATAATAAAAATTAAAAATTTTCAAACAAAAACGATAAAAATCTTTTGTGATGTTTAATAAACAGAATAAAAATGTCTTATTCGCGTTTTTGTTTAGTTAATGCCATTTTCTTAGCACTTTTTGGCTGGACTGATTAAAAGCACTGCTTTTTTACCTAATGTTCATCTATAAAGTGAAAAAATAACTTAATATTGTTTGTTAAGTGTGCCTAAGGACTTCTTGACTAAAATCTATTTATTTATTTGAACCTTAAAGCAAATCTGACGTGTCAATGTAGAAGAGAATGCATTTGAAAAGAACTAGAGACAAGAAAAATACTTTAAAAGTTTGTGAGACTCTTCAAACTTGGAATTTCTCTTAGACAGACTTAGTTAAACAAACAAGTTAAAACTTTAAGAAACATTAAAAACTTAAATAATGCCAACACATTGATATTTAACTCAACTTTTTTCTAAAAGATATTTATCTCATAAATCCATGAACAAAATATTAGTCTAACAATAAATTGAAAGTTTTGAGAGCTCGTGTTATACTTTATTTACAACGATAACCTTATCCCTAATATAATAAAAATATTATTATTAATGCTAAAAGCAAACAGATAAAAGTTTTGGTTATGCAATGACTGGATGATTTAGCATTAAACTATTAAATTTTACAAAATTTTAATTAGAGTCGAAGAAAAACATAAAATAAATAACACTTCTTAACTATGAATCCTAATAAATGGTAAACAGGTAGATTAGATTTTCAATTCTAGCTAAATTTAATGTAAATTATATATATTGTTTATTGGTTTTAACAACTCTTTTATAATTTTATTTTCCTTATTTTAGGCATAAATAGTTATGCAAATTGTTTGCTTTTCCACCGTTAGATGTATTTGTTGTACCTGTCAAACAATGTTGCCATAATGTTGCATCGTGGCTGAGTCAGTTGCCTGCAACATGAATTTTCTTCGTGGTTAACCAAAAGCGAAACAAGTGTTTTCCACTGGTTGCGCTTCGTTTGGAAAACAGCGGCAACATTTTGCCGGCAGTCCTACTTTTAATTATAGAATTTGAACTAATTTCGCTTGTTTGCCCATTGCTGCTGCTGCTTCGTTCACGAAGTAGTTGATTTAGCCGGGACCGATGGGACCGAGCGAAAGATATTGGGCAAAAATAGAGTTTTATATATATGTGAGTGTGTGATCTACAATATTTCTTTCTGTATTTTTTGGTGGGGGATTTGTATGATGCCCCGTCGGTGTCGTTTTATAAATAAGCCATGTGATTCATTAGTTGTAAGTGTGCCCTGTGTGTAGGACAAGATTTTGTAAGTATATTTTAATAAGACGAAACATTTCTTGACACACGAACGTTTCTCATAATAGGCGTCTAAGTGGCTGCTCTGAATCTTAGAAACATTCATTTTTGCTTTGAAGTGAGTAATACATTGAAATCTATACGTAAAAATGACGTGGGCGACCAAGTGAAATTGTATTGGGATAGGCATTGCAAATACTAAAACTGATAGAAAGAGAAAAGAACAAAGGGAAATATGTAGTTTAATAATGATAATGATAATGGAAGTTATTAGATCAGAGATAAGAAGCTAAGAGGGAAAAAACCCCTAGAAATTTATTAAAAGTTTGAGTCATTTTCCTATAAGAGCTAAACGGTTTATGAAAAAAGCTTTGAAGAAGGTCGAAAAAGGACAGAAGCTAAGTTATATTAAAATCACTTCCAGAATTATGAAGAATACAAAATTTAAATTTTCTGATATAATTATTTTAACCCAAAAACTACAATTTGGAATGGAATTTATGTTTTTTGTAATTATGTGAACAAAAGCTGCCTTAAATACAGTTTATATATTATTAAGCATATTATTAAGGCAAAAAACTATTGTTTAGGTTAAGAATTTGATATTATGCCTAGAGATTATTGAGTGAAATGTACAGATAGAAGGTTTAGTTTGCAGCATTAGGGCAAAATAATTAAAATGAAATGTATTGTCAATTTTTTGCTCCCTTTCTTAATTGAATTTTCTTTTATTATGTAACAATATGTTCATCATAATCATGGAAAATCGGTAAGTCAAAGCATTTTGCACCTTAAATCAGATTGACAATCTATCAATGACTTTCCCCAATAGATAATTTCCACATACACACTCACACATATATATAATCAAATTACAATTCAATTTCAATTTCCCTTTCACTTAGAACCACACACAGAGCGAGCATCACATAAGGTCTTAACACTTTTTCTTTTGGCCTAAAGCTTTCACAATGCTCTCTTACAGCAAAGAAACCAAATCACTTAAGCTCATTAGTTAATATCCAATTTATTAGAAAAACTCAAATCGCCTTTGTGTCGTTGCACAAACAAACATTAATCAAAAATTAGAGGAAAAACACAAACAGAGACAGACAAACAGAGCGAAAGAAAGAGTGAAGAGAAGGAGTAAACGAAAGAAAAGCAACATGAAAATTTCAGTCACTTGTAAAACATTTTCGAAACAACGGAAAGCGACAAATTAAAATAAAAGTTCTGTCGTTTTGTCCGTCTGTCTGCCCCTCTCAACAAAAAAACCGATTGCAACACGTCAGCGGCAGAAAATGCTACGGAGACGGTGGAAAATTCTGTGTTGACACATTACGAAACGTTGAGGGGGAAAAGCCGGCAAACGATTGAAAGAGCAAAATGTGTTGCCAAAGCCAAAAAATGCTTAAGTACAAAATCAATAAGCGCCAAAGGAATAAAGACAGAAAGCACACACAGAGGGAGGAGGGGAGGAACAGGCAGAAAGGAAAGCGAATTGGAGTGAATTTGGGAGTCAGTTACAACTGACAGATGGAAGTCAAGGAAGTTGCCAATGCGTTGATTGCATAAATGTTTGTTCATGAGACGCCTTTGAGACATGGGAAACGAAATGACGTAATCTGTCGAAGGCTTATATCTTCTTTGAAAGCCATTAGAGATGAGAGCGTGACTGGAATATCTCCCAACAATGTGGAATAATTTATAAAGTGCAATCAAAAAGTTAATTGCAGGGACCCTTAAATTTAAATTCGGGCCTGATAGTTTTTTAGTGAAAACGTTTTGAAGGGTGAGTCCATTCCAGTGGATTTTGGTTGTTTTTAGAGGCTATTTTCTGCCCAGTTTTTGCTCTCTTAAAGTTATTAATCATTTATACAACAAAAATTCTCAAGGAGTTACGTCACAAATATAGAAACTGAAACGACATCACCATAATTAAAATTCACTACTACTTATTGTTATGCAATTCGATTTCATTACTTTCAGATTCTCAAGTCACGTTCTCATTTCTAAGCGCCCATTGCAGGTGTTCCTTCAACTAACTTGATGTTGATGGCCTGTGACAAATTCATGATTTGTCATCGATTCCTGTGCGTGCAGTTGCTCTAGTCTAGTCTCACAGTTTGTCCACCCATCATTTAGTAGCTTCCCCCCGCCCACACCCACACACTCACACACACAAGACAGACAGACACTATATTTGGTTGCACGAGCAATAATTTCCCCATACGGTAGGCAATTTGTTTGCCACACACACATAAATTTATGTATTTTTTTTTTCCTTTTTCCCGACTGAATTGCCCTGTGGTGCAAATGTCGCCATGCGGTGCGTATTTTTTTCAGATTTTTGTTGATGATGGCGGCGATGATGATGATGTTGATGAGGCCACTGAATACGTGGACCGCAGCATTACTCAGCTGTTCATTCGTTGGCACTTAAAATGCCATCAAATGGCATTGGGCACGTGGGACTCTTTACATAGAGTAACTTAAATTTTTTGTAAAGACAAAAAACCAAAAAAAAAAAAACTATAATCATCGGGAGAGGAATAAAAAAACTACAGATGCTGCAGACTTTAATAGAAATTTGGGTCATTTGCTGGTTAATTACATATTAATGCTCAGGTTAAGCACAAATGTTTGCCCTTAATTCAGTTAGAGAAGGGAATGACAAATGCACATACATAAATGTATATGTATGTATGTTCAATGTGTGTGTGTGTGGGCTCAAAAAGGGATTTAATTTCAGATTCATTTGTATTAATTATGTCATTACATAAATAATGTGCTAGGATTTATTTACATTATCAATGGGAAAACTATTAAATTTGCATTATTTTAAATGTCAATGGAAGTTGAATTAAATCGTATGCTTAAGATTAACCATAGTTAAATAATTACAAATATTTAATCATTATTTCAGTGCGTATTCTATTTGGATATTTAACTTTTAAAACTGTTAAATTTCATGGATGGATGACTAAATCACTTTAGCTTTAAGGTATTAGTTTTCACATGACTTCTTCGACTGCTTTTTATTCATATGAAATAAATATTTATTTATTTGGAAAATTTACATATCAAATATAATATTAATTATAACCAGAGGGACGGGGCTAACTTTGACCGCGTCAAAGTTTGTATACCCTTGCAAGTTTTTTGGTAACTCTTTCCTTTTCAAAGTGGAAAAACGTTTTATCTAAAAAGGCTAATGTTTGCGAAAGAATGGCCAACAATCTTAGCATAGGAAATAACGAAGATATTGATCAAAGTCACTGTTTTCCACCGATCGTTCCTATGGGAGCTATGTGATATAGTAACCCGATATTTATCAAATTCGGCACAGTCATTAACAGATATACTAAACTAACAAATATTTAATTTGAAAGCAATCGCGTCAAAAGTAACGAAGTTATTGACAAAAGTCACTGTTTTCGACCGATCGTTCCTATGGGAGCTATATGATATAGTCACCCGATCTTGATCAAATTTGGCATAGTCGTTTATACGTATAATTAACTCACCAATATTAAATTTCACGACAATAGCTCAAAAAATAACGAATAAGTTATTGAGAAAAGTCACTGTTCGTGACTTTGGCGTTTGTATGGGAGCTATATGATATAGTGATCCGATCCGGCTGAATCCTGAGATATACAACGCCTGCAGTATATACAAGCCTACATGCAAAATTTCAGCTCTGTAGCTCTTACGGTCTAGGAGGAGTTTGCGTTGATCCAGACGGACGGACAGACGGACGGACGGACGGACGGGCATGGCTATTTGAACTCGTCTCGTCGTGCTGAGCAAGAATATATATACTTTATATGGTCGGAGTTGCTTCCTTCTATGCGTTGCACACTTCTGACCAAAATTAATATACCCTTTTTGCAAGGGTATAAAAAGGATTTTGCTTTAGTGCTGAAAGATTATGACCTTTGACTCTACAACTAATGATGAGTAAGTGTACGTGATTCCTGAGGAATTCTTTTTACTTGGATTTCAATTACAAATACGTTTAATCCATCTTATTGATTTTTTCAATTATCTTATGGCTTAAAGAATTTTAACTTTTAAGCCAAATATTACTCATTTATAACTTTATTTAGATTTCACTTAATTCAATTAATAAAACTCCAAATTTAATTTTTGCTGAAAAAGTAATGCAAAAATGTATATTTATTTTATCTTTATTCAATCTTTTGTGATTTATTGCAATGTAAGTAAAGTAATTTTTAAATCCACATGTATTGTATATTGATTCCGGTTATCCAAATGGAGTTATGCCTTAATTGTTCGAATATTGATGGATAAAAATAAATTTCACTTATCGTTTTAAATGCATTAAAGTACTTAAGATGAATATTTATATATAAGTATGTACAGTTGATACCTGCTATAAAGATCCAACAATATTGTAGGGCTTTAATCGTACTAATAAACAGAGTATAAAATCAAGATTTCAAGAAGGCTTATAAAAGCAGAAAACTGGTTTTACTGTATTATTTGACAAACTAATATTAAGGAATTCAAGTTCGGTGTAGTGAATTAGTAGATAGATTGATAAAGATTGCTACATATATTGAGTTTATTGTTAAAAATTTCACTCCTCATTAACATTTGCCCAGAAGCTTTACATGTCATGGAAGAGTAGTCGAAATTTCTCAAAAGATAGATCTTTTCTTCGAAATAATAAAGTGTCTATTAATCTTAACTTAAATTTTTGGGTTACCTATAGAATTGTTTTATTGTTAAGCAAATTTATGTGCGTTTCTTTACTGTTTTTTGGGGTGTGACCTTAAAAAAAATGGTGAAACAAAAGTTATACATTGACAATAGCCATCAGAATTCTAATGAAATCCAATAAATCTTCAAGTCAGTCAAAATGACTGACTGACTTATAACTAGTTTCATTGAGCCAATCATTACAATGGGGCACGTTTTCTGAGAACCTAAGCTTTGAGTTTTAATAGAGTGTTAGCTATGGGTCAGACAGCCTGGTTTGGTTTGCAAACTGGCTCATTCAGCACTCCCTCTCTGAATCAAAGTTTTCCAAATCAATTTTTTTGTTGTGTATTTCTGTGATCAATGCAATTCGTTTAAGCGTAACCAAATCAATTGGTCAAAAGCGCTTAATGAAATTGTTAAATGCAAATGCAGTCAATGTTCAATTTGTTTTTTTTATTTTTTCATTCATTTTCAGATCCCTTACTTTTATTTTCTGACGTCAATTAGCATTTCATTGAGACTGCCACAGAGAGGCAGCAATGGCAACGCCTTTAGAATTAAATTTGCATTCATTTTTACTTGCCACACAAGTGCCCAGGGGGGAAAAGAACTATGAGCTGACGCATTTGCATCGACAATTTATGCCAATTTGGGCTATTTTTTTTTTTGTAATATTTCCCACTTTGTAATTACAAGTGGCGACTGTCGAGTTTACTGTACTTAGCTACACAAAAAATTTGAAATTATAATGAAGTTTGCATTTCAGGAAAACTAACCAAAAAGCAAGAGTAAAAGTAAACTTCGTGGCGGGAAAGTTTAGTGACAGGCAAAAGAAAATTGTTTATTAGCTTGTGGCAGGCAAGAAGTGCTAGAGCGCACAAAGGATAAGTGCGGAACAAAGTTCTAAGAGCCCCAAAAATTGTTATAGGAATTAAAGTTTAATAATTCACCTGGCAAACGGGTTGATTTACAGTACTTAAGAGTTAAGTTTAAGTTTGGTAACTCTCCAAGAGCTAAAACGGAAATTATATAATCAATGAAATTTCCATTTTGACTTCGTGCTAAAAATAGTTTATTGAAATTGAATTGTTCTTAAGACTTGGCGAATTAAACACTTTTGATTTTAAATGAAAAGTCCATAAATCAGTTGATGTTTAAATTAGGAAATAGACTTTTAATTGTGCTTTGGCATAAATCGATTTTTTCTCAAGTGAAAAAATTCGTCTGGGAGTCAATTAAATTTGCAATTTGAGCTTCTATTGATGACTCTTTGCGACTCGAATTTAATTTAAGTGATATTTGTATTCAAAGTAGATTAAAATTTCTATTGCATGAGATATTTTTGATAAAAATAAACCAAAATTAGATAGTTTTGTGGTACTTCAGCGTTCAATTAAGATATATTTAAATAGTTTTTACTTATTCGTAGTCGTAATTTAGAGATTTTATTTAATAAATTTGGAAATTTAGATATATATAATGAATTTTGATTAACGCAAGAAAGTTGTATAGTAATAATAATATATAACAATAAACTAAAAACCTTTGTTAAAGATATTTCTGAAAGGGCTAATTCCATCTCAAACTGGATAAATAAATTTTTAAAAATTTTGTTTACTCAATTTGTGAAAATTCGATATATTTTAGAATTGGCAGGCTCTCAAAATTTTTATTAGACATTAATATTTTTAAGTTGATTGGGGATTTTGATGAGTTAAATAGTAGTCGTGCAACTTTGGCTTAAGATTTTGCAGAATAGAGACTTTTAAGTAGGATCAAAATGTGTTAAATGTATATGTAAAATAAAAACCATTAAGAAACTGAAATTTATAAAAATTTATTACTTCAGGACTACAGAACTTATTTTGGATATAAACATTATTTTCTAATCATTTAAGTGGGCGCCTATTCGTTACTCAATCTTAATAATAATAGCTGTGACGACTTTGTTTATAAATTGTTGTTAAAAGCATAATTAACTAAAACAAAAGAAACAAAAAAAAAAAAAAAACTTGATTGTCCAGCGCCTAAAAAGCTCGCTGAACTCAATCCAGTTTGTCTCACATTAAAAATGTTTGTGTATCTTAATCTACTTGGCCGCACGGCATGGCAATGTCTAATTTAATATTTATAAACAATTTTTGAAAGAAGCCAAAAATGGGAAAAAAAAATATGTAATTAAACATTTATAAATTCACCCAGCTGCAAAATGCGAAAAATTGTTTATTAAATATGTAAAGAAATGGCGGTCTACAAAAAGAACGACTCTGGCAATGCTCGAGGAGCTTAACGGTGTGTTGCCTTTTTCGTTTTTGGCTCAAACATGTTTGGCTTTTATTTTTGCCATTATTTTCACATTTTCACACATTTTTCTTTATTTTTTCTGCCATCGCGGTCTATCTTTGCGGGCAAAAAAGGAAAATTGTGCACTGGGCTTGTTACGGTTTTTAATTTCAACACAAAAACCAAAAAATGTTGCATAATAACAAAATGAAATTGACTAAAAAACAACAGATAAATAGAGAAAACTGGTTGTATATTTTTAATTACAATAACATTTTTAGTGGGCGTAAAATGGTCATATTTTCATAATTCACATGGTATTCTGTTATTCTCTTCATTTAAACCCCGTTGTATGGTTCATATTTCTCTTCTTTTTTTATCTGCATTTAACGTGTTGACAGCTCTGAAGACACTTGTCAAAACAAGAGTTGTCTACTATGACGTGACAAGTATTTGTCAAAAGCAGGGTCGGTTCGGGGAATCTCAGGGGTTAGGGGAATCTCAGGGGCTGCTTTAATTAGAAGTGACTACACAATCGGTAAATCACACAGACACAAGACGAGCCGAGCCGAAGTTATGACGAGGTGTCTCTGCATGGGCAAAACTTTTTTCTAACTTGTTTAGCGAAACAGGGAAAAGATTTATCTAAAGTATTAACTTCTTAATTTGACACGCTATATCCCGACACAACCCGATTGAACTCTTAATCCGCTCCTGCCATGAATATCATTATTATTTACAGCTGTGCAGATAAAGATGCCAAAGCAAAATAGAAGAAGTGGACTAAAGTGAAGTGGAGTGAAGTGAAAACCGACTGAATGATATGATATGGCTTTATTAGCATTCACATCTGAATGATTTCAATTGAGTATGATGGGCAACTTTTATTAATAACACCATGACATTTATAGTTTATCAGAGTCAGAGTCAGACAACAAACGCCATCATCATTAAGCGGCTATAACAACAACCACATCATCATAGACAAAGGTCAAAGTCGTAAAAACTACGAAAAAAAAAGAAAATGTTATGGTCAATTACAGGCCAAATGAATATCTTAAAGATATTTTATTGTTTTCCATTAAATTTTTACACATTTTATGATGATCTTTGTATTTTTATTTCTAGCCAAAGTTAAAAGAAAAACTAAATGTTTGGCCTAAATTGATTAAGAGAACGGAAATTGCCAAATGAAATAAAAAAAAATGTAAATTATACAATTTGATCAGAAATCGCTTTTTATACAACTTGAGCATATACATCTTTCTATTTTTACAAAATTTGAATAAATTTTCTTTTCCTGTTGATTGAAAACCTCAAATTAACAACAAGCTGTTTTCAGCATTTTTCGTTTTCCTCTTTTCAATGGAAAAAACTTTTTCCCCACAGCCAACAATTTGCACCGAAACCTTAACACAGAAAACATAGTAAACTGCAAATTTACAGGAAAAATTCAATGTAAAACTTATCTACAATGCCACGCCCCTTACAACATCGCCTTTCTCTCTCTCCCTCTATCTCTCTCCTTCAGTAAATAATCCCTTTTGGCATACAACATGGTTGAAAAATTCCCAAATTTGTTAAGCTTTTTATTTGCTTTTGTAATTTGTACTCAGTAAAAGTAAAATCAACAAAAGAGTTGAAACTTGTTTATTAGACTCTGTGTTTCAAATAAGGTTTGGGGTACATTCACTTGGATCAGCAGTTTGTTTAAATTCAAAAATAATTGTAGGTAATTGTCATTGTATCCATTTAAAAAATTAAAGATTTTATATAAAATTGAATAAGTTGAATGAATTTGTAAATGATTAAACCTGTTATTCATTTCTGATGCTAAAGAGTATACAAAATTTAACAGAATTATTTAACTTGTTTGGTTTTGGTAACATTTTGGTTTTTTTCGGTTTTGTTGTTGGTAAGTAAATTTGGGATAAATGTAAATTATATTTTCATCTGAGTTTGGCTCCATCTCTCGACCCTGAACTTGCCCCGGCATAGCCAATTAGGCGTCGTGTGAATATTTATGCGATAATCAATGCGTATTATACTTATATAGGTATATTTATGGGCATGTTTCCAATGTTTTTTCAATAAATTGCTATGCAAAGATTTTGTCATTAAGATTATGTGTTTTGTGTGTGTTTTTTGTGTTTGTGTTATTTAGGCTGAAATTTATGCGAGGCTTCTCAACCTTTGACATATTTCATATGAAATAAATTTCACCCAAAAAAAAAAAAAACGAGGGTTCACATTGATAAAGAGTTTTTTTGTACAATAAATCATTTTCAGCATGACAAGCTTAAAGCAGAATACAAAAAATAACTTTAATAACCATTTTCTTTTTTTTTCTAATTTTATCATTTATTGATTTCTAGAGGTTGCAAAAACTATTGATGGATTTCCCTCTATATTAACATTAATTACATTACAATTAATTATTATTATCAGAACTTGATGAGTGGTAACTTGTGGGACGACGACTTTGTCATACTCATTATCAAGTAAAGTTGGCAATTCATTTAAGCCATCTTTATACACAAACATTTCTACTTATGTATATATTTTGATATTCAAATAAGATGAGTTTTAATAAGTGTAAATTTTTAAATAAAAGATTGTTTTTATTCAATGTTAAGATCCTTAACTAGACAAGGTTCCTTTTAAAATCATACGATTTCACATATTTCATACTTAACCCATGGCATTTTCAATTCTTAGTGCCAAAAACTGGGCTCATTTGTTATCCCTACGTTTGGCAGAGTTTTTAGAGTTAATAATTCCATTTCCAAAGAATTCTCCGAATAAATTGAAAGTAGATAAGGTATTAAGTTTATTTAGTACTCCTGTGAAATCCATGAAAATACTGATATTTGATTTCAATCTGTGCAAGATACAGAAATGAAATAATTTTTTACCCATTAAAATATAAAATTTTGATAAAAATCTTACTAATTAAAATAATAATTCTCTTGCTTCCCGTTGCCTTGAATCACCTTTTAATTTTATTATTAAGCAAACTATCAAAACTTTATTGAGTAAAAGGAAATTGTTGACTTCTTTTTGCTTTGCCACAAGTTTGACCTTACTGATTACAAATTTCTTTGTTTAATCTTTTAGTTTTAATTTTTTTCTTCTTAAAATTTTAAAACTTTAAAAATATATACCTGTGGAAAAGCCAAAATAACATTCAAATGAAACAAATTTATGGGAGTTTATCCATTTTCATATAGATCTTCTGCTGGAGTGATAGATCTTCCATCTATTTCTGAACAAAATCAATATTTGCATTTGTATTGAGTATAAAATTTGAAAATCTTCTTTATGCTCATTGTAATTCTTTGTGCGTCTCTCTTAATTGCTGTTATTTTTTGACCTTGTACAAAAATTTATGTCTGTTTGGTTTTAGTTTTAGTTTTCGCTTTTTCTTTTTGTTAGTTTTTTTGTTTATCTACAACTTACACACACACACTAAGACACGTTTTGTATGTTTTTGTTCCCCATCCGCCCCCTTCCCGTTTGGGTGATAACATGTGTTAACAAACGACTAAGCCAACAGCAATTATTGCTTTTTTGGTCTTTTTTTTTAAAGTTTGCTTATGTTTCTGTTGCCGTAAGCATTTTTATGTTTCCGTATCGAATATTGTTGGAGTGTCTATGGGATTCTTTCATTCATAGATTAAAGTTAAAATAAATTTCGTTTTCAATGACCTAACATTATCATTGAAAGTCTGCTAGTTGAGATAGCAAAAGTGTTAGTATATCTATAGATAACAAAAAGATTTATTATTGTCAATTACTAAAAGGTTTGCATTTTCATGGAGTATTTGTCGATAAAAGTTTTGCAGATAATGCAGATTAGGTTCTAGAGAATCTATGATATCTATCTATAAGTTATGAGTTATAAGCTCTCTGGATCATCTGTTATTAGCCTAAATAATCTGATACATTAAGTTCATGAGTTAACCGAATAAGCAAGTAATATTTCTCTCAAAAATCAGTCCAGTAAACGTGTTTTATGCATTAAATGTGTCATTAAATTATTTTGTTTAACCAACATTTGCATTTCGAAGGTTTAGCTTCAATATGGCAAACAAAATTGTGACGTCATATGCATATGCTTTTGTTAGCACACAAACAACACACTAATTGGCCACATTGGCCTACCAAATTGCCTTTAATAATGAGTGTTAACCGTACAGCCGCACCTAGGCAGCCCCCTAGACGCAATCATCATCATCATCCTCACGTAACCTCATTGAAGGGTAAACACAAAAACTGTGCAAACTAAATGCCAAAAAAATAAAAGACGCACATTGGAGGCAACTTAATTTATTGGACCCGTGTCGTGTTTATTAAACATCATGCGTCTGGTGCGATTAACTTATGGTCATTATGGGAGCCAAGAGGGGAAGAGAGATGGAATGTGAACACGCCTAGTGGTTGATGCTTAATTTCTTAGTAATTCTTCTGAAATTATTGTTATTTTGTCATGTGAACTGAAATCGTTGAACCGAAATCCAACAAAAAACAAATGAATGAACTTTGACAAAACGCCCTCAGCAATTTTTTTGTTGTTGTTCATTTTGATTTTGTATTCTGAGGGTCGAGTATTATTTTTATTTTTACTTTTCACTCTTGTTTTGTTGTTGTTGTTGTAGTTAGCTTAACATGCAAAACATTTTCCATTAAAAATTTTCCACATCGAATGGCAACAAAATAACAACAAAAACTTAACAATTGCAACCACAAATTAGCAGTTGAGCTTGTCTCACTCTCTCTCTCTCTTTCTTTCTCTTCCTCTACATGATATCATACATTACAGCTCTATAAAAATTCATTAGATAAGAGACAGTGAGAGATTTTAATCAGAGCTGAGCTCACGTTTCGTTAGGAAGCTTTATCAAATGCCAATAATGTATGCACTTTCAACGAGGCACAAATTATATAGACAGATCTCTCGGGTGATGACGAGACACAGCAATAGCAAACCGCAAGAAAATAAACCGGCTAACTTTAGTCAAATCAAACCAATGTCTGTATACCCTAGAAATTTATATTTTTCAGATTGATGGAAACCTATTCTCGAAAGTTTCTTTCTTAGTTATATCAAGTATGTATCTAGATGTAAACTAATAGCTGAGATGGTAAATGAATGGCACTTTCCCTCGTCTAAATTAATGTAGGAAAACAAAAACTACTCAATAATACCTTTTAATACAAAAATTCTATACTACATATGTGAGGATTCAATAAGTATATAAATAATTGAAAACACGAGTTTAAATATCTATATACAAAGTGAGGGCTAAAATTCTTGTCTCTAATTACATGATACGGATTTGTTTCTTTAAGGTACTTGATGATACGGTCTATTCAATGTTCTGATGTATTTATTTATAAAAAATTGCATAAGAGTATAAAGAAAATCAGTAATATTACACACTGGCAAAAGTTAACGTCAAATGATATGTTTTTTCTTTAATGAATTTTAGATTTAAGCCATTTTCATTACTTGCAAGAAGAGATCTTTAATCTGTCCCTAACTTATTGAATAAAAATTAATATAAACAAGTAAAAAATTCTAGAATTTATAGTTACTAGTATGAAATTTTACATTTTGCTCGAATATAAGAGGATTCAAAGGTTCGAAAGGCTTAGGTAAGCTGATCAAAAACATTGTATATATCGAGAGTTGAATACTTTACTACAATACAATGCTATACACTCTCCAATATATACATACATACATATAAATATATGTACATTTTCTTAGAAGTGAATAATTATTTATTTTTGAAAGCGAATAATGACTGTGAATAATAAATAAACCAATATAAATATTGTGTGTGAGTGTGTGAAAAACGCCCGTGATCAGTTGTTAACTAAGTCTCTATTTTTTGTTTATTTGTTTTTACATATTTTTTCGCAACATGTTAAAAAAATCATTTAAGTAATTGCTTTTACTTGTTTTATCTATTCACTTTGATCTTGAATTCATTTAAAATATGTATTAATTTGCATATTATACTCACTTATAATAAAGTGAATGAACCGTCGCAGTAGACAAACAAAATGATAAGAATTAAGTCTAAAAAATTCTAATTATAACTTGAAAACAAATGAAATCATATTTAATTGCAATTAGCAGTAGAAGCAAAGAAGTTCAAGTTCAATTAGACTGAATATAAATATCCTAATGCAATTTATAAGTAAGAGTATCTTATGGTAGATATTGTTGCTATAAATTTCGATTCTTCAAAAACAATTAAACATAATTTTATGTGCCATTAAAAATCATTATTCAACTATTCATCATTTCAACTTTAAGTTTTTTTCATCAATTTGGACAATCATAAGATAACTAATTAAAAAAAAGAGTTTTCCTTGAGTCCAAGCTTAAGAGGCTTGCCTATCAAATATTTGGGTGACCCTGAACTCATTATTTAATTTACAAGCAATGTGCCATTAAAACATTTCGATAGACCTATCAAAAGTTAAGAAACTGATACAAAAGAAATCAATTAAGTGACTGATAAGGAACTTAGAGAGACATAGATAACTATGGAATGTCCACCGATTGATAAGATATGCAAAAAGTTTGGGCATTGAGAACTTACCGCTTGATAAGCGCCGCCTGCTGCTGCAATCTTTTGGCTGGCGGAGATGTTGGCGTTGTGGGGGATTTCACCAGAGACGTTCTTCCATTTGCACCACCTGCGCCACCTGCACCACCACTCGCACCAACTGAGCCTTTATCCTGTGGCTGCCGTGCCAATGCGAGCGGCGGAGGCGAAGGTGTGGCAGTTTTGCTTGGGCTCCGCTTGACGACCAGCGTCGTTTTTGGCGAGGCTTTGGGCGTAATCGAGGGCGAACGTCTCGATGCTGGCGTTGTGGTGCTTCCATTAGTTGTTGTTGTGGTTGCTGGTGTTGTCGGTGACGAGGTCATAGCACGTGTGCTGGACACTTTTGATTTCACATCATTGTAATTGGTTTTAATTAGCGACTTGTTGCTGGCTATTTTATTCATAACGGCATCCCATTTATTGGGTGTATGCGATTTACGCGTTACTCCGCCAGAAGATTTTGCACTACGCGGAGTTGATGGATGCGAGTTAAGATTATTGTGATTTGAATTCTTATTTGGTTTTTGTGCTTTAAACGATTTGGGTGAGGCGGCAAGTGACGACGATGACGACGACGCGGTCGACGATGTTGTGGTCGAAACTGAATTCTCTACTGCAGTACAGAGCGACGATAGCGATGAAGCGTGCGGACGCGGCGATGCTCGAAGTTGAACTGAAAGCATTGACGATCGCTGGGGCTGATCGCCGACGACTCCAACATTGTTGAAAGCTTCATCGCAAAAGCTTTTAGTGCTGCCACCGTCGACGCTGCAGTAGGAGGTGCGATTCGAGAGAGTGGTGGCCGCCGATGATGAGGAGAGGCAACTGCTGGGAGGTCGCTGCTGTTGACCTTGACCCCCTGCTGCTGCTGCTGTAGTGGCTGGGATGGCTGCCTTACGCATTGTATGATTCGAATCCGATTCGGGTGACATATCAAACTCCATTTCCATGGGTCGACGCATCTCCTCATCACAACGATTCTCGACATCGGTGAAAATGCCCGATGATTCCATGCAAGAGTCCTCCAGCTGGGGCACCGATGCACTTGGCTGCATAGTTGGCCCATAGAGTTGGCCATCAATCACTTGGGCACGACGATCACCGCCACGACCATGTAACACATCATCGGCATCGGATTCGGTAAAGAAATCGGAGTCGGTCATTGGGTCTTGACGTCGCATTGGTATCGGTGGTGGAAAACTTGGCTGACGACTCACTCGACCCAATTGCGGGCCATTGCTGGGCGAATGATCGCAGGCTCCACGGGAGGCAGGACGTGACATTTCACCATCACCTTGATAGCCTGTATCCAGGCTGGTAACACTTGTCACACTGGTTATAAAACTATTCGATTGGGTATTCGTATTACTGCTGCTGCAGCTGCTGATAGCTTGCTGGCATTTCTCAATTTTCTCTACAACTTTTGTTGTTGATGTTGTGGTTGTTGTTGTTGTTGATGCTGCTAATAATGATGTTGTTGTTATTCCCACCGGATCCAAGGGTAATTCCTCTGGCGATGGTGTTTGCTCTAATCGCATTTGTCTATTCTGCTGCGCTGCCAATTGTAATTCCAAATTATGTGCCGAGTCCAAGAATCCTTTCATTTGATCGGGTGTCAATATACCCAAACTTTCATCCATATCGAATGAATGTTGTTTTTTGAATAATTGCTGTTGCTGCAGATGCAATTGTTGTTGTGAGGAGGAGAACGAATTATCTACCAACTCAATGGAACAATCCAAATTTGTGTCTGGCAAATCTAAGCCAAAGCTATAACGTGTACGTCCATTTTTATTGATCGCACTCGATGGTATTAGTGTGCTATCGAGCACCATCTCGCCATCGGGTGTCCGGGTGGGTAGACCAAAGTCACAGGGCGACAACAGATGCAGGGGTTCCGGTGTCTTTTGACATCCCAAAGGACCACCGCCATGTGGTGAAATTCCTGGTGATTTGGGACTAAAGCAAATCAACGAATGTTGCGGGGTAGAACGACGATATAGCGATGTTCCAGCATTTTTATGTGGCGAAGCTTCCATAAATTCCCGTGTCAAATTCAGGAGCTGTATATGACGAGCCGGTGAATGGAGACCCGTAATGTTAAGCAGACGTTCTGTATTCAAAGTTGAGTTCAATGGCAGTTTCATATTCGATTTATCTGGAGCCAATGCCGTCAAGGTGGCATCGAGTGTGGAATCCAAATCATCTTCCACTTGATCTTTGACAGAATCGATGGTCTTTGTGAGATTTGCTGCCTTACTGTACACTTGTGTTTCTTGCAGTCCATGCGAGGGGCCACTTATGGTTTGTGTTACATCATTGCCGCAAATCACTGGCATTGTTCTACCCAAATTGGCGTTGAGTGTTTGTGTGGCATTCATTGGGAGATCGTGTGAAGTGTTTTCACTATTTTCCGATGACTTTAAAGACGTTAAGGGACTTGTATTGAGTGTTTGTGTTTTATTATTATTATTGTTGTTATTATGCATGAGTCTTAGGCCCGATGGCGGTGTTTCGCTATTGATTGATCTTGTCTCACTTGGAGAACCCAAATCCATGGTACGACCAAAACTTATGGCAGAAAGACGACATCGACTCAATAGTTTATCCTTTTCCACAACTTTCTCCGTCTTCTGTACATTTTCCTGCTGCTGCTCCTGCTCCTCATCTTCATTGCATACAAAGGTCTCGGAACGCATTAATGGCATTGGAGTACTACTGATCATTGGTTCATTGTTTTTGAGGGCTGTTTGTTTGGGCTTTGGCATTGGTGTTATGGGCACAGAAGTGGTCATATCGTTTCTTTTCACAGAACTTGGAGCTTTGTTTTGCCAAAAATATTTCTTGATTTGACTTACGGCATTGTTTAGCCTCTCACCGCTCGCACTACGTTTGATGCTAGAGCTTAGTTTCTCCAAGGAGGCTTTCTGTGTGTATGAGCTGGTTGGGCGTGGTTTAGGTGGAAGGGTTCCCCCTGTGGTTGTTGTTGTGGATGAAGCTGGTGCCTGAAAGATTTTTGTTGCCCTTAGAGTTGCTGTATTTGTCGGTGGTTTTATATGCGAGGTTGTGATGCCAAAGCTCCCCGGTGGTGGTATACGCGATGGTCCATCCAAGCGGGGTATTCTAGTTGTAGCCGGATCCTGTAAGAAGAAGAAAAAGACGAGAACAAAATGAGAATGCGAGACATAAAGAGATTCCTGGCACATAAATTTTCGTTGCGTTTTGGCGCCTGTCTAGGGCACATCCTTTATGTACGTGCTAACTTTTTTTATCTTTTTTACTCTAAGTAGTTCACTGGGGCGTTGCCTTTTGCCGCCCAATTTGGCACCAGTTCAACGCACTTTTTCGTATGAGGGTTGAAATTCTTCAACTACTGATGTCATCGCAACTTCTATGCAGTCACATGCTGAAGGGTGGTTTGGGTTTGTTTTTGTTTACCCAGAAGCTAATTGCAATTTAATCGAATCAAAAAGGGGGAAAAACAAAAAAAACGTGAAGCATACTTCTGGGGATGAGATTTTATGGCAACGCTGAACTTTTTATGGCACAACGTATAATGAATTTACAGCCAAAAGAACAATGTTGGCTAATTATGCACATATATATTTCGGTAACGGGGGGGGAGACTTTTGTGTGGTTGTATGAGATAATGCTTAAACCTGTTTAACTTAGGGGTGATTTATACTACGAAAAGAAAACAGAGTGGGAGAGGAAACTATAATGGATAGATAAAGGGTATACGAATTTATCTAAGTAGAGACCGGACGAAGAATTTTGGTAGAACGAAGATAAACTTTTTACCTGGGCAAACAGATTCATAGAAAACTTTTTTTTTATACCCTTGCAGAAGCTACACTAAAATTGTTTAAATGTTTTTGACGCAAAAAAAGTAACCAGACAAATACAGCTTATAAATTTCTAATCACCATTAAAATTCAAGTCAAAAAGCCATGTATGTATGTATGTGTGTTTATTTCATTTTTACCTTATCACTTTTTATGTCATTTTAAAGAAACTATGTTTTTAAAACGTTTTCTCATCTTTTGAACTTTGATAAATTCAAAAGCATTGACTATATATAAGCATGACTATAAAGTTTTAAAAAAAAAAACGTATTTGTTTTAAAATCGTTTAGAACCTGCCAACAATTATTTATTAAACCGGATTACTTTGTTAGAAAGTTTGCATAACAATAATCACATTAAAATTCACAAAGGACACATATTTTAATTTAATACGGTTTTTGGGAAATTTGAAAAATTTCTATGTAAGTAGTACAAAATAAATAACGCTTTTTCCTAACTTATTCATAAAAGAATAATATAATTCAGAAGAGGATCATAAAGTGCTTAGCCTTGACTACTATTCATATTCAATCAGCTAAAAAATATTTAGTATTAAACTCTTCCTTTTAAAGAAGAAATTTTCATTTTATTGCAGATTTTGATGAAATCTAGCAGTCTTTAGAAACCTATATACTAAAAACATAAAATGTGAAGGAAAATTAAAATTTATATTAAAATTATGCCCATTAAGTAATTATCTGATCAATTTCGTAAACTCTTTAAGCTGGTTACAAACTTCCGGAACACTTTTTTCCACCAAGATGTGCTAAATGGTTGTCAGAACGGAAAACTTTTGTCTTCATTTCCTATATATATATATATAGACAAGAGTTATTTTGTTCTCTCTTGTTTTTCTTATCTGGTTTTCCCTTAGGTACAGGCCGCAATATTAAATGCACTCAATACAGTTTACACAGCCGCCTTAATCGAAAATGCAATTTTCAACAGACAAGTTAAACAAGCTGAATATTGCTACTTTTTTGTATGCCCCTCGTCCTGATTTTCCCTCTTCTTAACCAGACGCCGTTTAATGTCCTTGAACTTTTCCTTCGCGTGGCAACTACTACACAACCCACACACTCTCAGAAAGAGGAGAGAGCTATACAGGGAGAAGGAGGGTTCACCATTGAGAAAGTTTTGGCGACCCCATCGTGATTGTTATCAAGTGCAAAATGTGCACACAAAAGTTACCCTAGCCGTAGGAGAGAAGTGAGAAAAGGAGGAACCGAACTGTTCATTTTGTGCAGCCAACTCCCATATGTGGCTATAATTATTGCCATATGACACGAAGCAGGCGAAAACCAACAGCTGCCGCTTTATTTTCTCATTAAATGGGGCAGAGGGAGAAAGAGAAAGAGAAGGAGAGACTATCGATAAGTTTACCCACAGGGAATTTACATAATCATTATATTGCAGGGATTGGTATAAATTGTGAATGATAAATTTTAAATTAACTTTCCAATCGAGACTAAAATGAATATGAC
This sequence comes from Drosophila willistoni, assembly GCF_018902025.1. NCBI lineage: Eukaryota > Metazoa > Arthropoda > Insecta > Diptera > Drosophilidae > Drosophila > Drosophila willistoni. The sequence goes on from NW_025814050.1 coordinate 11,277,664, forward strand.
ATATGCCTCAGACATATTCTGTATTCTGTTACTCAAGTTTGTGTTTAATTTGCTTAATCAAGCTGCTATATGGAACAACTTAAAGGCGTTGATAAATATATATTTTCTGTATAACAATTTTAATAAGATGGAAATACTAAAGCTAAAGGCTTGTTACACTACTACGATCTCTATATAAGATACAAATTGAGCTCTTCATTTACAATGAACTCAAGGAAGCAGCAGCTTCAATCAAATCAGTTAAAAACTATTCAAGTTATTCTTGTCAAGCCTTTTCAAAAATGTAGTTTCGAAAACAAAGACAACAAAAAAATTATTTTAAGCTGTGATTAATAATATTCAATTTTTCGTCTGTATCTTTCGGGATTTCTTTCTTTAACGACATTTGTAAAAAATCCTTTAAAACTTTAGTTCATGTCTAGCTTAATAAAACCTTTCAGCAGATGCTTTAAAATTGATGGCATTTGAAGTGGATATGGAAAAAATTACCCAACAATTTGGTATTGGTGCAAAAATATTTGTCACGAAATATTTATACGGCACTCGAAACCACCGAAAGACACCAGAGAAACAACAATATGGAAAAAGGAAGAAAAACAATCAAACAATGAGGACAAAAAACACACGCGACGAGTGACGTACAAATAAATACTGAGGATTTCAAAAGGTTCCAAAAAAATAAAAATGGGTAAAAAAAAAAATAGTGAGGGTGGTTTAACAAACAATAAGGAAAGAAAAAACAACGAAATGAATATGGGTTAAGCGCAAACGCATGTCCTTGTTGCATGACAGGTTGTCCCGTGCAAGGGAAAGCCGGAACGGAACTAAATAAAATTTATCGATTTATATATACGTACATATACATACATATATTCGAACATACTCGTACAATGCATAAGCGAGCAGCAGCTGGTTCTCCCACTACCATCAATTCTCTTTGGCATTAATATCGTTTAACGCTCGAGAAGGCGGCACCTGTAGTCAGATTTAATTTCCCCACCCCATCCCTCTCTAGAGAAGTTCAAAGAGTTGCTAGTGTATTTGTATATGGAACAGACGGCTTATGCATGCATAATTTGCATTTGCCAACTCTTATGGCCAATCAATAATGATTGTTCGAGGTTATGAAAAGCAAACTATTGCCATGTATATAGAGAAAAAGGCAAAATAGCTTAGCATTCAAGTATATGATTCCTTGAAAAATAACTTTGAATAACATGAAACGGCAGTGGATAAAGCAAGTTGCATAGCCTTACACCATAATAAATATTCATATTCCACTCCACAAGGTTTTATTGACTTGTGAGAAAACGACAAATACAACAGGTTCCTATAATAAAAGCAACAGTCTCCACAATATTTCGTTGTTTAGCCCTGTTCCCCATTTCCTATTATTATTTCTGTTATTGAGAATTTGGAGCTATTGCCAATTCCGAATAAATTTGTCCATTTTCGGCCTGAGAAAATGTTTCGCGTTTGACCCAAATCATTGGCGCACAAATAAAGGTATATCAATGTTTTATAAAAATATTTACTATTTTTACAACAATATTAAACAAAAGTAAATCGATTTCATGCAATTTTAAATTAAGATTTAGTCTTGAGTAAAATATGAAAAACAAATGAAATAAAACCCACCTCTTATTGTTTTCAAAAGTTTTCTTAAATAAGAAGCTGTAATGAATCCTAATCTAAAATTGTTTTAAACTTCAATCTAAATTAGTTTTATTTTAGTTTGTTTGTTAAATGTAAACTTACATTATTAACAATCGATTTTTAGGTCAAATGGAGACTAAAGAATTAACAATAAGTGACTTTGAAAAAACATTTGGAAATAAATTTACATCCGTTTACCGTATTCCAATTTATTTCAAATAGATTTACGTTTGATAATTGCTTGATATCACTTTAATTCCCTAAACAAATTGTCCACTGGATTTCCATATAAATTCGTTTGCTTTTTTCATTATTTAATTCTGAATAGTCGACCTAAGTCATGTTAATTGTAAGTCGAATTTAAAATCGAACCGATTAACGTTCGAAAATGATTCAGAAACTTGAAAAGCCCGGAAATATCAGTTTTTTGTTATCATTTTTCTAAGTAAAACACATATTCTTTATATTCACATATTCTTTATACACACACATTAATATTATATATTGTAAGACTCTTAATTATATATTGTTATTACAATTTTTTCAATAACAAAGTTTAATAGTTAAAATCAAAAATATTACGCAAATTTAAATCAATCAACTAGAAATTTCTTTCCACATTAAAGACTACGCCTTTTAATGTTTGCCAAATTAAATGTATTAAGCTGAACGAGCACACAAGTCAGATAAGTTCGTGTGTCTACGTCATTACTCAACGAACTTAAGCCATTCATTTACGGACACTAAACCCTTTTCCCAAACACCATGATACCAAGTCACGTTAACGTCCATGATGTCCAGTCTGGCAACAGCTCAATCAGTTTAAATTGGTCGATTTCAAGTTTCATTTCTTCTTTTAGCTTTTTGCACATTTTTACAGGCCATTTAGCTGAGTATCCATCAAGAGAAACTAAGCGGCTTATCTCCATGGGCTACTTGCAGGAAATAAATAAATTTACGCTAGTAAATATTTGCAATTACAATTATATGTAACCATTTGCAACAGAGAATAAATTCTCATCAAATATGTAGATATTTCACTTTGCATACTTTTCGGTGCAGTAAAAAAAATGTAAAAGGACTGCGCATCTGCAGAATGTTTCTAGCATACTTTTTTATTTTTGTTTTTAAATGCTGCGACACACAACTGCTGTGAATGTCAATAATAAATTTTTCGACAAAAGTCGGCGAATAACAATAACAACAACAACAACATCATGAGAAATAACATTTTTAATATGCTTGGAGTGTGTGACAAGCTGTGCCTTGTTACTCCATTGCTATTTCTAGGATATGACCATCCTTCGTGTTCTTTTTTTTTTTGTTTGCCACTTGTTCAAGTCGTGCGTAAAATTAAATCATTTTTATGGCCAAATAGAGAGTGGGATTTATTTTCCCCCTTTTGCCAGACAATTAATGTTTAAGCGATAGAAACGAAGACCTAAAGCAGTACAGAACGAGACAGAGAGGACACTAGATAGTCACTACATATTTTATACTTGACAGTGTCCGGCCTGGGACAGGGAGTGTTAGTAATTTATGTGTATCTTTGACTAGTTTTAAGTGGCAGCAGTTAAACAGAACACATGCTGGGGGACACTGCTAACAAATGGCCGGAGAATAAAACCGAAACTATTCTCAAAATAGTTGAAGCCATGTTGTAATATATTCCTCCTTGGTCGAAAATCGTAAAACTGATGTGAGATTTGTTAAAGTTTTCTTTTTAGTTTTGTTACTTTTTAAATTGTAATTTGTTAATTGACCCTATCTCAACGAATTTCAATCTTATTTTATACAAAAGCAAAACGTGAAGCGTAAAATCTTTGATATTAAAATTGTTTGCTCTATATTTAAAAAATAAAAAAAATTTGTGTCTAGATTTTATCCAGCTAACGGCTCCTTTCTATTTTGTTTCACGCTTTGATTTTATGCTGGTCAATAAAATGAGCACGTTTCTATTTAGTTTTAGCTTTATATTGAACAATTACTAACAAGTTAAATACATAAAACAACAGAAGTCAACAAAGTGTATATTTATAATTTGTACTATATTAATTATTTACAAAAATTAAAGGCAAACAAGGCAATATAAATATAGGGTTAAATATCTTTTAATTGTGGTATTTCTGTAGAATAAATTATATTTAATTGAATAAAAAGGATAACTCTTTAAATGAATATACCATGCTATGGATAGAAAGAAGAAATTATTAGTGAGTTTATCCAAACTAAAAATTGACTAAAATATTATACTAACTCTATACATAATGACAATGTCAAAAGCTGATAATTATAAATTCAGGAGAATTATCAAGTTAATGTCCTCACATTTCCTATCATCTTTTGAGTAATAAAACTGTAAAACATTGTCCTGAAGGCCTATATTTTATTTTATTGTATGACTAACCTCATTTTACCTAAGCTTTTAACTCGTTTGCTCTTTTTTACGGCGGCTTTTATAATAAAATTGCAAACAAAGTTATAAAAATTATTATTTATGACTGTGGCAACACGAAATTACCTGTTAAAGTACAAGATTTCAACACACCACACACCACACTTGGCAACATGGAAAAAATCAATATGTATTCTACCAACGATTTAGAATTTTAAGTCGACTTTTATTGAGCATTCAAGAGGTCGTGCAAAATGTGAGCTTGTGTAGGATGTATAATCAGTTAGGTAACTACTATACAAACAAAAATAATATTTTCTTTACTTGTCTGTATTTTAATTGTTTGCATTTCTTAGAACATACAAGACAAAAACAAAGTTCAAGATAATTGAAGTATTTTCAGAATTTTATAAACAAAGTACATGCAAGGGAGTTGTTTTGTTATACTTTACTGAATTTTGTATTTGTACTCTTTACCCGAGTCTGCATACGCCTTTCTAATTTTAGGTTGCCCGATTGTTTAGTTTTAATTTGCATTCTCATTTCTATTCCTTTTTTTGCTTCGTGGGCTTCTCTGTTATTGCTAACGCCAACACAACAAACCAAAAATATTGCATACTTCTGTGCTTATTGTTAGATTAAATATCTCGCCTCGCCCCATCATAAGAGTTGGAGAAAAACGCTTTTCTAGCGAAAAACAGGCAAAAAACCATAACAAAAGCCAAATGAAGGCAACATCAGCTAACATTTGCCATTTTACATTTTCCTTCCACTTTTTTTTGTTTTGTTTTTTTGAACCATTGTTGTTATGTAAACGAGTTTCTTATGATTGTTATAAGAATTTTTATTGTATTTGCCTGCTGCCCTTTAGGTTCTCCAAGTTGAGCTGAGAATTTATTTTACGATTTATTTTAATGTGCCGTTATGTGTTTTAGCTGTTTTAATTAAGTTTGTTGGTATATAAACCAGCAATTAATCTGTTGCCTGCTCTCCTTGCGGCAAGAACACGTGTGGCAAGTGGGAATTACGAGAAGATTAAATTATCAAATGCTGTGAAATGTAAAAAGTAGCTTAGCATTAGCTTTGTAAGGATTTTAAGAAGAGCTTGGTATAATTTTTTTTTGCTCAACTGTACAAAATTAATATAGACAACTATGAAGCTATTTTAGTTAAGACAAATTAAGGTCTTAAAATATGTGAGTAGATACTATTTTGAGTCTTATATAAATCTTAAATATGGCTACCAATGAAGTGCTAAGAAATTAGAGAATATGAGAAATAAACCTCTTTGTTTTTAGAATATTAAATCGTAGAATAGAACTTTTAAAATTTAACTCAACGACCAACTTATTCTTTTAATTTTTATAAGAACCAAAATCTGCATTAAGTGCATTATTCAAGATGTTTTTTAAATGACAATTTCTAAGAAATCTTAAGTTCATTATTCATTAAGGATATGGTGTGTTTAATTCACTTGTATTTAGACAAGGACATTTTCTAGTACACATACATAGATTACTGCACATTTTCCCTCATGACTTAACATTTTTATTTCGTGCTTAGAAATAAGCTAGTCTATTTGGTATGTAAGAAGTGTTTCGGGCATAATTTATCATGCCCCAGGGAACACAAGCCCCAAACTTATTCAACCCAACCTTTCTTCGATACCAAGACGACGTCGACGTCGACGACGACGAGGACGATGAAGACGAGGACATTTATCAAGCTGCAATGTGCAACAGCGAGAACGTGCAACTTGCTATCTTTATCTATCTAGTGGAAAAAGTTTATGCAATTTACAAAAAAGCAGATGGAAGGCGAAATTTAAAATGTAAATCGTTCCTCTTCTTGCCTTTTTTCTTGACTTCACTCCACCTTTCGATTCGTCTCGGTTTCTATTCTATGCATTCCTTCAAACACACCTTCGCTGTCCCCAATCAATTTTGTAAATTGCACTTGCAATTGATTTGAAAGCATGTTTTGTGCCATTGCATTTTGAATAACACGGAGAAAATATTACCGAGCAGCGGTAAGCAGCAGGCACAAGACGGTAGACGGGTGCTCAATTTGTTGTGGTCAAAACAAAAAAAAACAGAGAAAATAAAAACACAAATTAAATGAAAAAGTTAATGGAATTGCAATGGAATGCAATGGAATTTATAAGCGGCAGCAGCTGGCAATCAATCCATACAATCAATCAAGGTCACAATTGATATAAATTATGCAAATGACAAGGCCACAATCATTAACAGAGAAATAAACTACTAACCCCATTAGTTGGCTTGCAAAAAAGTTACTATAGTCATTTGATATTGACTGTATTGTTAGAAACTGTAGAAAAAAAGTAAAATAGAACTAGAAATATTTTTTGAGTAATTTGAATGGGGTGTCTCATTAAACCATAATACCAATACGAATATGGTCTCATGGACCAATAAGTTAGCGTCCTTTTCGGCATTTGGTACTTTTATCTTCAAGCTTTTAATTAATCGTTAAACATCCTAATAAGCTATTGTAAAGGGATTGATGATTGGCAAAGTAATTGAGTTATCGAAATAAATATATAGAATATAAATCAGTTTAATAAATTTCATAAGGATCAAAATATAAAGAGCTAGTAAGTATCCTTTTATCGTAGGCGGAAATTTGGTCCCAAATATATGCAATTAGCAGTCCAAGAAATGGTTTTGTCTTACATATTTTTTCTTCTCAATATTTACTGGTTAAAAAAAATCCTCATGGCAAATATATTTTGTAGACATTCTTGAAGTTACAACGCAAACGAAAAGTTATAAATTTGTTCTGAAAAATTAATAATTTTCCAGTCTATTGCATACTTTAAGGAGCAGAGTTCCCTCATTTTACAATCCTTACAATCCTCATTTTACAATCCTAGAAGCGCCTATGCTTTGGTAAGAAGCTGCTGTCCTAATAAAATGGATCAAGCTGCAATTTGCTTATATTAATTCATTTTGGTTTAAAAATATATAAACTTTCTTACATTAATTAATACATTAATTAATAAATTGCCGAAATGATTTCAAAACCCACTCGATCGGTGCTGAAAATTGGCATACAATCCCATATACTATCAACAGTTCCAATCGATTGCATACGTTTAATTATTGTGCAATTGGCATTTTCCGAATGAATTGAATTGACAATAATGAAGCTAGTGAACATTTTGTGGTTATGTTTATTGTCTTTTCAGTAGGCAATGTTTCAATTGTGTTTACGTGGCTGTTGTTAGGCGTGTTCTCTGTGGCATCAGCTGCCATTTCTAACCATTTTCAGAACACTTTTCTGTCGTTTCATTGTCTATGTAGTTTTAGTTTTTCTGCGGTTTTCACAAAATGTCGTAATGTGTCTGTCTACCTAAATGTGCATACACACACACACATACATATAGATACCGACATATGTACACACAGACACATGTGCATTCTACCAAATGCGGTTTTGTCGGCTGGAAATGTTGTCTGTAAACAAGTTTTGTGGGGAAAGAAGATTTTAAAGTGTTGGACCGAAAAATTTCCACTCATACTCATAAACATTTCATAAAAGATGCTATGAGTTGACATTTAAATGTTTCTAATATTAAGTTATTTAACATTTTCGGTGAATTATGTTGAATTGCTTTGTCAATTTTCATCTTGTCATTCTTACGTTTGAATTTTCTGTCAAAAAGCACAAAACGACCCATTGCATTCTTAGAAATTTTTCATTCACTCTCGACACAGACATTTCCAGCAAAATTTTTCCCCTTATTCTGTGTTGGCTTCTCTTAAATTATTCAAGAAAATTTTTTCTTTATTTTTTTTTACCCTTTGGAAAAATGGGTATATGGATATATGAAAATTATATGTAACAATGCCTAAAACATTATTTAAAAACCACATTTTAAAATGTTTTAAATATTTCAGATCAATAAAAATTGGAATATTCACATTTAAAAGTAAAGTGAATTAACGCATTCCTTTTTTTTAATATTATGGGAACGGATTAAAAAATGATGTTTTAAAAAATAAGTTTAATGATTTTCTCGAACAAATTTTTTAAACTATGGAATGGAAATTGAAGTCGCATTATTTATTTGCCTTTTCTAGGAGCAATAAATATTTTATACGCGAGATGCGGAAATAATTTTAAGGATATCAGAATATAATCAACCTCCAAGTTCTTTATGTCCACGAAAAAAAGGTCCTAAAGGAATATGTAAAGCATATATATCTAAAATTTCTGAATATTTTTCAAAAGTAATATAACGACTTTGCCAACATCTTTTTTGTAGGTTTAGTTCTTATTTTTCTACATCAAAGTGTATAAAATTTGCCATGTAGAAGATACTCAACCGGGTAGCCCTTTTGGCGGTGATTTTCTTTCTTGCCACATTTTGCTCATTTCCATAATTTTCCCTCTTATATTTTGCAAAATCATATGGCAATTGAAATCAAATTTCACTGCACTTGAGGGATTTCTCTCCTGAACCGCATCCCAAGCCACTCACCAAAGACCAAAAACCACCTTCAATGCCTATCCAAACCTTATTGCAGCCCGTTTGGCGTTGACAGTTTGAAAGGCTCAAATGCCACTCGATAGTTGACCCAAAAAAAATGAAGAAAAAAAGAAGCTTTCTGACAGAGAAAAAAGAAATAGAAAACATGCTGGCTGTCACGTACACACACAAACACACACAAGAAAGAAATGTATAGAAGTGCAAATAGGTAAGTCGAATTGAGAATACTCTGCAAGGACAAAAGTTATAAATATAAGTTTTAATTTGCTTCTGTCATTAAACTTTGAATGCAATAATTTGTTCTTCTACATTTCGTTTGGGAATGAAATTTTAGGATTTTATTAACCACAATGACTTTTGTAGTCCAAGTTATCTTAGATCAACTATTCTTTTCTTCTATTCGGAACCGGAAATTCACCCTGCAGGGTCGAAAAAGTTTGCTTTTGTCTATTATCTACTACTAGCTACAGGGCTTCAAAAGAGTCAAGGGAGAAAAAAATACTTTTTTTTTTTGGAATTTTTTTCTTTTTCTTGTTTGTCATTCTGCAGTTCTGCAGTGGATGTAACTGTCAAAAATGGAGAAAGAGAGAGAGAGTGTGTGAGAGAGATGTAGAGTGAAAGCAAATGGGTAGATGGAACAAAACATATATCAACTGTTTTTCAGTGTGACTTTTTTATGTGACATTGCTTACCTTTTTGGCAACATTGAAACACAAAACGTATATAAACAAAAACTAAGAAGCCAAAATGATTTACGATTGAGATGCGCAATGTTTAACAAAACATCGTTGTGTTATTTTTCAACTAACGAGCAGACAACATGTCGTATGAGTTATGACTTTGTATTTTCATCTTATATGTATTCATTGGCAATTAAAAGTCTAATTTAAAAATGTTGCAGACTCCAAAAAAATAACTAGGAGGTCAAGTAATTTTTATTGGTTACATAAATAACCAACAAAATGACTACTCTACATAGCTGAAATTAGTTTCTTAACTTTTCCGCAGCACAAAACACAACTTGCTTTTGGCTTCAGTCTCTAACTCTTTGGTCCTTTCTGTCTATTTGATATGCTTGCCGCATTGCAAAATGCAGTTCGCATAGTTCACATGGAACTTTTTTTCAAGTTTTTTTTTTTTTGGCAACAGAAAAATGGAACGTAATTGAAAAGTTTCTCAACCGCAAGCAAAGAAGACTTTCAGCCATAAGTAAGATGACTTTCTACGCGTTAAGCAAATAGATGAAACGATAAGTGTTAATTGCATTAAAATTCTGAAACATTTCACATGTGCTGGAGGACAAACAAAATTCTACAATTTACCTTTTGCCAGAAGGCACAAAGTCAGAGATGAGAGAAGTAAAAGAGAGAAATAGGACTGAAAATAGCCCTTTACAAATTTAGCATTAAATTTTTGCTTTTAGGTCGAAGGACAACGTTTTTCCTCTATGTGCAGGATGTACAGGATGTGGATGTGTGGCTGCCTTAGTGCATGTTCAAGCATAAACACAAAGCTACACACACACACACACATACACACACACACACAAAGAGAGACGCAGAGAGACAAACCGTCAAACGGGTTTCCACTTTCTTTGTGCCCCCTTTCCACTACTTTGTATCTGTTTTTTATGCTCTCTGTCCCTCTTGCTTTCCCTTTATCGCATCCTCAATTATGCAGCTTGAATGAAACTACACACATTTATGTATGACTGTGTGTGTGTGTGTAAGAATGTAACTACATTCAAGAACAAAGACTGAAGGTCGTTTTAGTAGCTCTCAAAAGTATGCTACATTTATTCGATGTCAAATTTAATGTAAATTTATATACATACTACTTACTTATTGTTAGATATTTGTATTCTTGTGTACGCAAATGCTCAAAACCCATGTGGATCTTTATGCTCTTGCCAAAATGCATAAACTGTCAGCTATTTGGAAAAAAATGGGCCATACATAAAATTACTACTATAAAACCTTAATCAAATAGCAAGTAAATCGATTGACAAAATTCATATTTAAAATTTCTTGATTTAAATGTGATGGAAAATTGGTGGAAAATTGTTATGAAGGTTGCTAATATTGAGAAATCGGTGTCAATCTTGATGGGAATCTAATTCTATAAGTTTTAGGATAGAATTTCGTGAACTCAGTTTTTGTACTCTTCACACTTTAAACTTCTTTTTTCCATCTTTAAATACATAAATTTAAAGTGTACCCAGAAGATTTAAAAAATTTCTAACCATACATGGCGAACAACTGTTTTAAAATGATAAGCAAAAAGACTTGAAGTGTTATCTTTCAAAAGCGTTCTACAACTTTTTTAGTGCTTTTAGTGAGGTCAGAGGTCAAGGCAGTTGGCAAGGATGCCAGAATTGAAATTGAAAAGAAACTTAACCAAGAAAATATCGCAAATCAGTTTTACATATTCATGACCAAAATATACTTGCAGGTTTTTTAAAGCATTTTGCATGTAAATGAAATATGCATTAAAGTTAGTTGTGTTTTTATCATGCATTCTACTTTACTTCAGACGTCTAGAGTTGACTGGCCTTTCTCACTCTTCATATCCATTCACCACACACACACAAAACACAAGAATAATTTACAACCAAAGAGTATTTAATGCGACCAAGACATGTCAGCAGCACCTGAGCGTTGAGTATTCACAACATTCATTTATATATACAAAAACAATGTCACGTTGGCAAACGGGTCGGAAAATTAGGATGTGGGTGAAAAAGATGAGCAAATGAGAGAGAGAGAGAGAGAGAGAGAGAGATAGAGAGAGAGAGAGAGAGAGAGAGATAGAGAGAGAGAGAGAGAAAGTGTGTGTGCAAGTCATTAAGTGAGCTTGTTGTGTGCTGATTTTTCTTCTCTTTCCCGGGAAGGCGGCCATAAAAGTGCTAAAGGCCTCACATGCACACACATAATTATAATGAGCATTAAAACGGACGCCTGTGGCCTAACAGAGAGTTGTTTTCTAACCCAACACGAAGGCTTCCTTTTTTCTACTTACCCCACATTTCACCTTTCGCTTGGTTAATGATCGCCCAAGCCGGAGCAACTGGTGAGAAATTATTATAATAAAATTTAGTCTTTGGCTTAAACTAACTAAATGCCTGTACCAAGTCCCCAAATGCAAATTCATTTTGTTGCTTCCGGCAGGAACAAACATTCCCGACAAGCAAAACAATGGAAAGCCATTTGTTACCTATACTCTATAAATGAAAATTTTCGTTATTATGCATTTGTGAATCAATTTGCAATAAACTTGCAAAATTATAACAATTTATTTAAGTTCTTATTAGTTTCTGAAATAGAAATCATAAATAGATCAAAAGCTAACAGTATCTGATTATTTAATGCCTCTTTTGAGTAGCATATAATCTACGATTTTAGTTATTAATTATTGTGTTTCTTAATTATCATATTCGTTTATTATATGCAATGAATATTCAAGAATTTTATTAGCCATCTTTATTTAAATTATATAATTAACACACTGATGGATAGTAAATTATTAGACACACCTTAGTTTTGTATAAGTATAATTGGAGGGGAATTGATAAATTCGCAAAAAGGACAAATTTTTCATATAATTTTGAAATAGACTCATTTGCTATATTTATTGTAAATTTAGTGAAATTTAGTTAAGTTCCTATTACAATTTTTTGCAGCTCAAAAAAAAACCTACAAAAAAAGAGCGATGGTCCTTATATATAAATAAAGTGAAAAAAGATCGTTAAAACAACCGATTATATAACGATATATAGAGGATGAAAACTCCTTCAATTGATAGGTTACAGAATTCAAAACATTTTTTTTTTTCATTTTCTAACAATAATCAGTTAACAAGCACCTAAAGTGAAATCTTTCGTGGGATCAGCATATTAAATATTTTAGGAATAAAACATATGAAATAAATGTATTGGAATCTGGTTCTAAGATTTCTCGTATAGAAATTCAAAAATCACTTTCCAAAATGACCATGTTTTAAAGAACCTTGCTAACTTTTTGTTTGAACTCTTAGTATATCAATAATTGTTTGATTTCAAATTTGAAAAATGGTTTAATTAAGGCAAAATGGATTTTAATTGAGGTAACCAAGATTTCACCTTAAAACGACCAAAATAGCCTTCTTGTTACTTTTATGTTAAAAGTAAAGTTTAATGCATAAAAAACATATTTTGTGGAAAATACTATACTAATACCTAGATTCTAGAAAAGAAGCCAGTTTTGTGTTTTTAATATTTATCAATCTCAATTTTAAATTTTTATAAATCTGCAATGTTTTACTGTCAAATTTAAAAATACATTTTACTTTCGATTATTTTCTAATTGTATATTGAATAGGAAAAACATGTGGCTTTTTGTTGTTCTAGTAAATCTGGCTTTAAAAAAATATATACAAAACTTTTTGGTTCAAATAACATTGTGTTAGGGTGTCAAAGTTTCGCTTAGTTCCAAAGCAAATGGAAGAGAAGACCTCATTTTGTTTTGTTTTTAAGCTCTACATTGTTATAAGCAAAACAAAGTCAAACTGTAAAACCACACACACACAAACCCACACACACACACACACACACACACACACACACACACACATCTACTCCTTCTTTTGAGTCTCTTTATTTTCGCTTTTCTATGTATTTCCGTAATTTTAGACCGTTTGCGTCGTTTTTATTTGCGCCTTCAGCGCGTTCATATATTTTATACTTGTCTTGTGGGAGTTTGGGGTTTTGGGGCATCGCGTGCAGTGTAAACAGTTGGTTAGAATTGCGGGTTACCTTCCCCCGACCCCACCATCCAATAGTTGTTGCTTTTATTGTAAGTGCGGTTTTCCACAATGCTTTTCCATTACAAGTGCTTTTCATACGTACATATATAAAAGTGGGTTACTAGTTAGGTTCCTTTTCTACTTCTCTTTCTAGTTGCCATTCATTCCCATTACTAAATATAGCATAGTTTTTGGGGGGAATCGAGTGGGGCTTCGAGTTATTTTGGGGAAATATTCAATTTCGCAATCCTTTAATGCTCAAAACTTTAATCTCATTTATTCAATGATTATATAAATGATTTGATGTGACCGTTAAATGTGCAGTAAATTAAATAATATTCTGGTGTGTGTGAAAGGTGTAACCGTCCATATAACCACATGATGATATTACCGGCACTCCACCACTCTCCTCTCTCTCTTAGCCCTTTGAGTACTTTACGAGTATGTGTTTGTAATTGAAAATTAAGCGCCTGTCATCGGGGGCAAGGCTACGGTTGCCAACAGTGCAACGAAATGATGACGTACAGACACATCCTGTGTGTGTGTGTGTATGTGTGTGTGTGTGTGTGTGTGTGTGTGTGTGTGTGTGTGTGTGAAGGAAGAGGACAAAAAGGAGGCGGCGGGATTGTGTGGAGGGAAACTGGTCGTTGGATATGCTGGTCAGGTGATTCGTATTCCCCCATTTCGATTTGCTGTTGCACTGGAAAATTGCCAAGCTAAACCAAGCGATGCACTTAAATCCGAACAAAGTTGAGTCCTGTGTGTGGGTGAAGTGTGCAGGTGTGTGTGTACGTGGATTTCTATCCGTGTTTGGGTCTGTACTGTCATGTGCGGTTAATTTGTTTCAAATCGGCTTTACGAAGCATTCACTCTGAATGCCTCTATATGGAACTTGGATTATGTGCTCTTGCCATGTTGGGTGATTAGTTTCGAGCCATTTCAAGAAGACTTAAGACACAATTGCAAGTGAGTATTGTGATCTTTAAAGTGAATGAAAAAGGATTCATTACAAAATGCAGGGGATTGTTAGTTAGGTTTTATACAAAACCTTAAAACAATGAGGATTCTGGCGTAGTTAATGAAACGTCAACCAACATTAATAGCTATTTCGTTATTTCTTATAAATATATTTTTATATTTGGACAAAATGTCATTAGTTCAAAGTTCGAAATTATTCTAAAAATGTTCAGACACTTGTCAATCCAAACCAAAATTATTCAGCACTAAAACTAGTTGGGAATTACAACTAAATAAGGTCAAAAAGAAAATGATTGATGTACAACAGATTACTAGCTCGGATTCCCCTTGTTAAAAACTTGCATCACAACCTTTCATCGCTCCATAATAATCAAACAGAACTTATCTAATCTGCAACTCAGCGGTTTTTCTTTTTATCTGAATAAAAAATTCAATTATTATCTACCACTTTTATGAGCCAACGAGCAAAGTAAAAAAACAAACAGATAGTTTTTTCCACCTTTTCGTGAATATCAAAGTTTTTATGGCTGCCCCATGGCCACATCACCTAGGCGTGGATTTATTTTTTTCTTTTTGATTTCATTTTCTCATTTTATATGCTGATTGCGCTTTTTGCCATCACGAAGTGTGTGTCTGTGTGTGTGTGTGTGTAACAAATTAATTTAAATTGATGCCATAAAATGTACATTAATATTTAATTGAGATTTTGTGGTGCGGCCTTGTCAATCGAAAATTATTTAATAATTTTATAATGGAATTTTTTGGTTTTGTGCCTTGTAAAATTATTAAAGGACTTTTAATTGATCCAGACTTTACAATCCTTGCATGATTTCTTTGTTGTTTATTTTTGAAACGTTGCAAATCATCAGAGTCGGCTGACATGGACTGTTGACTCTTCAGTTGTTCTTTTCAATCATATTTTTCATTGTTTTGCCAAATTATTGATTCTGGCCATATTCGCTTATCATAACCGTGATTTAAGCAGGCTCAAATAGCTTCATGAACACATTCGGACACTCGAAATATTATTCATAGCTAATTAATAAATGAATTGAATAAATAAAAGTACTGAAAGAGTAGACGAACTTTTACCAACGTTGAACTGAATAGTTAACTAAATAAAATGAATAAAACGAATGACCCAAAAATTATACTTCTTATTATGAAAAGTTTAGGAATGAAAATGTAAAAAAACACAAGGATTTGTAAACTCCCTTTTATTTTTAATTATTATTTCGGATTTTATTATTTTTATTTCTTTATGGAACATGGAGGCTAAAGAGAGTGTGCCCGTCCTCTGCTTAGTATATTATGCCCTTTCAGTTATGGTGGGAATAACTCACTGAGGAGACGAGCGGGCCTATTCGTAGTGTGTACAGATTAAAAAGATTTTTATTTCGATTCACGTGGATTCCGAAAACCCGTTCAAGAGGTGAGATATCTATCCACACAGCCTCCAAGTTCTGAGGTAATTACATTATGCAATTATGTGCTAATACGAAACTAAAACGAACTGTTACTTTACAATAAATACCCTGAATACTTACAATACTAGCTTAGTTGAGATCTACTCAAACAATGCCAATGCGAAATCGAGCGTCGCCATAGGAGAAATTTGGAAATTGAAAGGTAGGTCCTGTTCTGCAAACCATGAGTTCTCCAATGATTCGCACATTATTCTGTTTGGTTATACAAAATCATTGAAATGTTATTTCCTTAACTCATTCTATTTTATTCAAGTACACATTGATGAATACTTAGATTGACCGTTAACGAAATCCCAGCCTACAAATTGTGAATTCGATATTACATTTATAACTAACCTTGTTTCTTTGTCTATATAATATACAAACGAATATTCAAAAAACAAAGCATGTTATCCAATTTGATCTATTCGTTCCATAAAAACACTTTTCGTATTCGACAATTTGTAAAATGCTAATTCATGCCATTAGGCAAAACATTTTATGGCCTTGGAGCATAACGATACATAACATCTTTCTGCCTTTACTTTTTTTTATCGCTGCGCCCATTTTATTTATGCAGCAGGCTGCAACACTCTTTAACCCCACAAGAAAAATATTTGTCTAACCGTGTAAAATACACACACAAATACACTCACAATGTCTGCACTTATGACTGGTCTATACATAAGTAACTTTGGGTTCATATAGCTTGCCTTTTGGGTTTTTTTTTTTGTGTTTGGCACATTTGCCTCTCTCATGTAGCACTTAATTAAATTAGGAGGCGAAATCTCAACAACAACAAAAAACTTGATAAATGCTACCAAAAATGCTGCAGTAGACAATTGGGTGCCAAAAAAACACAAAAAAAAGGGCACTTGGTCCAAATGCCGCAACTATAGACAAAAAGTCATTACATTTGATGATAATGACAAATTTATGTGTGTAATCAAAATTATATTTAACATGTTTGGAAACGTTTTGCCATACTTGTGAGCCAGAGATGGCCAAGAACATTGTTGAATGATATAAGTTAAAAATTTAATGAACTATTCATCCAATTATTCAAATGATATATTTCGAATCATGATTCCATTATTATTTGTTTAAATTTTACCATCAAATATGTCATTTTTTGGAAAAGGTACCTTTTTCATTTCATCTTCAATTTTGTAAGATATTCCTTAATTTTCATTAAGATTTCTAAGAACTAGACTTGTTATAAATCTTGGAAATGTTTCAAGCTCTAATTTACATCATTCCGTTTTCAGCTTTGAGCCAGAAGGTGACCAAAGTAGAATCATGACATATTTTACAAGTTATAGTTTTTTTTTTCTCTCGGAGTGTGCTAATATTTTATATTTCTTATTTTAAGCTTATTTATATAATTTTTTCTGATGGTGTTAACATTTAATTTCCAACATTTTTGTCAAACATTTTTTGAAACTATTTGGTTAAAGTGGTTTATCCTTGAGAATTGTGTAAATTATTTTTATAGCATACTTAATGTAATCCAGTCAATATTAAGAACTCTCTTAAAGAACTTTTCCGAAGCAGATTTTTATTTAATACAGATTTTATTTAAAATTTATAAATTCTATCCCACTGTATCATTGTTTAGATTAAGTTTTTTGTTTTGGCTTTCAAATTATATACATTCATCAATTATTCGATGAGGTTTTTTGGTTTAATTTTGTTACCATCAATCAAAGAAGTAACTAATCAACAACAACCGACCTTGAACTCTGTCCGTGTCTTTTTCGATGGGCTGTTACTATGACTAGATAGACTAAATGACTGCCAAATGATAAAATGATAATTTGTCACTAGCAGCTGCCGCTGATGCTCCTTCTGCGCCTAAATAAACACTATCAACTTTATACAACGGTCCTTCTACACACTAATGTGTGTATGCTCGTGTGTGTTTGTGTGTGTGTGGGCCAGAGACCAAAAATTTTGCAGCCAGTTTGACATTTTGACAACATTGTCGTGGTTAGAAGGGTAGGCAATGCACCAAATGGCAACCAACTGCAACCTAAGGCTTTCTTCTCATCGCCCATTCCTCACCACGACCACGCCTCTTTTGTGTGTGTGTCTGTGTGTATGTGCATTGACGTGTGCTCGTGTCGTGGCCATGAATATTTAATGAAATTAGCTTAAGAATCTTACAACAGGCTGCGGTTTTGGTCCGTACCTAGTTAGGCAGGTAGGTAGGCCGAAGTCACGTATATTTTGTGCCAACCCACCACGTGTTTACTTTGGAATTTCAAATTAAAAGAAATATATCGTGTGCAGCCTGCACAAATATTCATTTAAGAGAAGAGACGGTTCCTCGGTAATATATAACTTAGTTTCACCGCGATATGAATGACTTTAAGTAGCTAGCTACTTATTATGAATGAAGTTCTCAATTCATACTAGAGTTTGACTTTTACCCATCGAAAGTTGGAATCAATTTACAAAATATCAAAAGAGGCGTTTCTTTGTTATAATGCATGATAACTTACACTTTGGATTTGTGTTTAAAATGAGTCAAATTTGAACCAAAAAGTATGCTACAGGGATTCAAAGAATTTGCTGCCTTTTAATTTTAAAGAATTATTGGAATATTATACATCTAACAAATTGTTTATTAGTAATGTTTGCAAAGAAGTGCTATTTTTCTTGAACAGGAAATTTTAAAATCTGTTAATAAAGTAGAAAAACCATTTTTAACTTTTTATAGTATACTTTTGGGTGACTAATTTTCAACTCCAGATCCCATGATTTCACAAAATCTGGATGTTGTGGGCGAAAACCGAGTATGCAGTCAGAATCGAATTATCATTGTTGGATTATGACTATTTGTTTTGCTGAAAAAATTTGGTATTGTGTAATCGATATGTATCCTATTGATGATGTATTTAAGCCATGGTTAATTAACATTTTCCCAATAATGCATATATGCATTCGTAATCAAAGGCCGCAAAATATAGCATTGCATTTGTGATATTTGTCATATATGAATGTTTCAATGGATGCTTGTATACATGAATGCATATAGAAATTGCAACGTTACCCATAAATTTCCATGGACCCGAAACGCGGCCATAAATAATGATGAAAGGGGGAGTGATTGCGGTGCAGGCTCAATGGGGCAAATATGCAAACACATTTCAGTGCGTTGAGTCAATACAGAAAATAAATCACAAAATGGCGAACCAACCATCATTCTCTCTCTCTGTTTCTCTGGGCACCATATTGAAACAGATGTTGCAGCCGAAAAGTATGCAAACAAAAAAAATTGAAATGGGAAAAACTAATTTTCCTGAGATTGCATTGCCCATGCTGTGTGCAACAAGCACAGTCAGTAGAATATTGTTAGTTGTGCTTGTTATCCTTGCACTCGACAAGTAGGCAGGCCGACGCATTCAGCTCCTGCGGTTGACACAAACAACAACAACAGAAAAAATAATAATAAAAGCCTCCTCCAAAATCCGACACAATTGCAAAAGAATGAACAATGAATTTCTGTAAAATGAAGGTCGCCAAGGATGTTCGTAAGGATGCATTTATGAGCCTGTAGTCTAAGATCCACTCTCTGCATATACATGCATCACCTTGTAGACATAACAAACACAAAATTTTGCTAAAGTTTATCACTTCACCAAGTAAACAAGTTTCTAGGAAAAATGTCTGCCACATTGTGCTTAATAAATATTTATGGCACTTGAAATCTATTTCGATCAACACATAGGAAAGATATCAGACAATGAGCTCCCATGACTAAACTAAATGGTCATGTTATTTTTTAGCAAGGACAATGCAAACTTTTCAAAAAATGTTTTATGGTCCTCAATTTTTGTTAACGAAAACTAAGTAATTTAATAACGGAGTAAAGTAAAATAATGCTTAGTGCATATTTAAAAACAGCTTGGAAATTGTAATTTCTGTAATTTCATATCATGATTTTCAACCTTGATTATTACATTTAGATTAAAGCTGCTATACACATTTCAGAGTTCAGATTTAATAAACATATAGGCAATTCCGCGGAAGTGTCACCAATTTCTAAATAAAAACAAAATTCTTGAAGTAACTTTGAATAAATTTGGTTCAAGTTTTTACAATTGTTGAAGACAAGGAAGTAAGCGTGGCAAAAATTTTGATGTCTTGACCTTTTCCTTTCATAAACAACACAATGATCTATGTCACTCCACAAAGTATCAATTGTTATAGGAATAGCTAGAACTTCCACAGAGAGATACTCTTCTTGAGGATTTTTGGAAAAAGTTCGTTTCTTAGGTCAACACTTAAAGCTCATCGACTTATAGTTAAGGATTAAGGATTCTTTTACTTAAACTTTTTGTTATTACGAGCTAGTTAATACTTTTTTTTCCTTTTAAAGACGAATTCTTACCAGAAAGATTCGGGTAATCCCTCAAACATCCTCAATCAACCGAAAAAAAAACCTTTTATGTAGAATGACATGAGAAAAAGGCAATTTATCACGTCAATGCAGCAACTGAAATACATTGAACAGACACGCGACTGGCTGACATAGAAAATTTCCTTTACTCGGCCAATACATTCTCAATCTCTCCCGCGCACAACCAGTTTGGGGTCATAAAAAATGTATTACCAAATTTGCTTGAGCACAGCAAAAAAGAGGAAGAAGAAATAACCGCGCATCCTACACACCCCAAAAAAGGAAAGAAAAATATAGCATACTTTTACAATGCACAGTGTCACAATTCTCACAAAATTGCTATCAAAAAACAAATTTAAGAAAACAGAGGGAATAAAACTCCTTAAACCAACAATTAGAGAAATAACCTCATTCCAAAACATAGAAAAAACCATTAAATTTCTAAAAGCTACAAAAATCGAACACCTAATATAGTAAGTAAATAACGACATCAACCTTAATTTTGAATATGTAAATACCACACATAAGCTTAGGACCGTAACTTAAATTTAAAAAATTTGAAATTTGTAATTTTGTGTTAATTATTTAATAATAATAAGAACAGGTTATTTGAATTTCTCAAGTAAAATAGGTTACTAAAAATGAGTTAAAATTGACGAACATTTCTTTATTTTATATTTATCAAGTTTATCACCTTGAACAATTTTTGGGAAAATAAATCCAACATTTTTTTCATTTATACTATTGTAAAAGTTAAACCATATAAGATATGTCTTTTAGAACTGCTATTAAATTAAATGAAGTCTCAAAATTAAACGAAAATATATATTTTATATACATATTTCAAATTTTATTAACATTTTCATGAAAATATTCTACATAGCTAAGATATTTTCAATTTATAATTGGCTTTTATATTTTTGTCAACAACTTCAATGAATTGTTCCACTGTGCAATGTACTGAAAAATTGTTTTCTGGTGTGCACTTTGCTCCTGATTGAGACTCTAGATTGATTGATTGCATTCTTACTTAATTTTGGTTTTTCATTAAGTTAAGTAAGGAAAATAATCTCTGGAATTAGTTGTATATATCAACTATTCCATTTTATTTAATTACAATCGTTAAGAATAATAAGCCATTTGTAATGTGATCTATTTTTAGTGTTCAACTTTTCTTTCTTGAAATATCTATTATCTATTTATATGAGATTCTCCTTCTTTAATAAGTTCCAATCCAAATTCATTTTGCCAATT
This sequence comes from Drosophila willistoni, assembly GCF_018902025.1. NCBI lineage: Eukaryota > Metazoa > Arthropoda > Insecta > Diptera > Drosophilidae > Drosophila > Drosophila willistoni. The sequence goes on from NW_025814050.1 coordinate 11,299,113, forward strand.
TATTTTCTAACTTTTATTTGATACTTCAAGAAAATAAGCATTATTATTACGAATATTAAATGTCTTAGATGACTTTAATTTCTTTAAGTTTGTATAATTGTTAATAAAATAGTTCTGTTTAAATTGAGAAACTATACTGATTAAAATTTTCCTGAGTAACTTACAAATCATCACCACACAGTAAATTCCTTTTTATCAGCTGTTTTTAGTTGATGGAGTTTTAAACTCTGTTTTTATTTTGATAACATTGAAATGCAAATTGCATTTCCAGTACAGTTATAGAAAAAAGTAAACCAACGAAATGTTTATTTCGACTTCTCAGAAATCACACATAATAAAAAATTTGATGCAAAAACCAAATTTATCAGTATTATTTCAGAGAAAATGTTTTTTCTTTCTTATTTTTGTTCTAAATGCCTTTTTGCCGCAGTTCTTGGTAAACAAAAATATCAATTAACAGTACAAGGGGGCAACATTTTAAGTAAAAATTTTACCGATATTTTTAAAATCTCAGAATATATTCTGCCAAGTCAACAAACATGATTTGGCTGCATTTTACCTTCTAATATTTGGAGATGTATAAAGTAATATACACTTTCCGTAGCGATTTATCTATAAGCATACATACATACATGTATGTGTGAAAATACTCCAGGTAAGCACCCTAGAAAAACATTGGCATTGTATACTCAAATGTACCTACATATTTCGCTTCATTTAAATAAAGGAAAAATCATTTTAAACCGTTTTCGAAGATTCGAACTTTTACCATAACACGAATGATATCTTATGGAATCTTATGGAATCAGGAACTTAGATAGCATACTGCGTCTTGGGTTCTTTCCACTTACAAATGCATGAGTTTGACTTAAGGATAGTAGGAACTACTAAAACCCACTAATCTATGTACATACACATGTGTTAAAAATGGACACAATAAACTGCGTATTATTTTTATATGAAATACATTCTATATGAAATGCATTTTGTATAAAATACATATGGAAACATTCCACCACTCCAAAAGGTGCAATATTAGGGGAATAATCTATGTATTCACTCATTTAATGCATTTTTTTTGCATATTTGGTATATTGATTTAAGTCAAATATTGTCATATGTAGATATATTTAATTATAATGATTCCTAACATAGTATTTCATTCTAAAAACTCAATTTCAAGCCTTTTCTGAAGCTCAGCTAAAAAAGAAATGGGGTTTTGTATCTTACTGACAAGAAAAAAACTAAAGTCTGGTAAAGAAGCTCAGCTGAGGGGCTAAGACTTACAGAATTTTATCAAACCTGTCACCATTTTTAAAATTTCTAGACTAAAATCAGTGGCGGATCTACGGGGAGTGAAAAAGGGGTAATTTACCGGCCCAAAAATTCGAGTCGGCTAGAAAATCAAAATCAGTTTGGTTAAGAAATTTTATTACTTGGTCCAAAAAATTTGTAACTTCAATTTCCTTCCGTAAAATCGAGCTCACTATCCGCCACTGCTAAAATAACTCGACGAACTTGTATAAAATTTCAAAAAGTCAAAATTTTGAGGCATACTCTGTTAATTTTTAGGCATACTCTAAAAAGGAATTTGGCATACTCCTAAAGGAAAACAAAATTCTATTATTAGCAAATTCAATATTAACACGTAAATCAAAGAGCCAAAAAACGAAACAGTATTTGTATACACATTTTTTCTACTTTTCCTATATTTTATATGCAGTAACCAAGTAAAAACAATCCCATTTTTTTATGAGCGTAAAAACTATAAAAAACAAGCACAACAAGCAAATACGCAATCAGAAAAAAAAGCTCACTATCCGCCACTGCTAAAATAACTCGACGAACTTGTATAAAATTTCAAAAAGTCAAAATTTTGAGGCATACTCTGTTAATTTTTAGGCATACTCTAAAAAGGAATTTGGCATACTCCTAAAGGAAAACCAAATTCTATTATCAGCAAATTCAATATTAACAAGAAAATCAAAGAGCCAAAAAACGAAACAGTATTTGTATACAGATTTTTTCCACTTTTCCTATATTTTATATGCAGTAACCAAGTAAAAACAATCCCATTTTTTTATGAGCGTAAAAACTATAAAAAACAAGCACAACAAGCAAATACGCAATCAGAAAAAAAAATTGAGTTAACCAAGTTTACTTTAACTCACCACCCCAACCCCCCTCAATACTACAATCCACTCCTTTTCACTTTGCTCCCCTCTATCACAGACGTTCTAAGCAATTTTACACATCATAAAATTGCAAGGATTTGAAAATCTTCATCGGAAATCAATGCGAGACGACGCATAAAAAGCAACAAACATGCATAATTTATATATATACACACACACACACACATACATATGTAGATGGTGACGAACATTGGTTTAGGGGGGTGAGAAAACGAAAGGAAATCAAGTGGGGAATAAAGACAAAACTCCACCCCAAATGTCCAACTCCCTCCCCCTTCTTACCTATGCACAAGCAAAATAAAATAAAAACCAAATTGACAAACGAGAAAGAGAGAGAGAGAGAGAAAGGGAGAGACAGAGCTAGTGAAATTGCCAACTTCTGGTGGAATGGGGGAACGAGTGAGGGGGGCCAGCACATCGGGCGGTATCTCTGCTTCTGCTGACTAAACATATAAATAAATAATTTACTAATAAAATTAAGAAGCTAAGCTTTTTGGCTTCACTTTCCGACTTTATCACTTACCTTGGCCATAATTGATAGATAAGAGAAACACACAAAATTTTAGCCGCTTGAATAAAAATTGTAACCTTATTTTGGTTTATTTGAAATTTCGTTTTCAATTACGCCTTCTTTTTTCTTTATTGCAAATTGTAACGGTAAAATCGTAAAAGACACACATACACAGTTATACGCTCATCCACATACACACACACACGAAAGCGCGCACGCACACATACACACACACGCAAAAGTTAAGCGGACTTATGATGATGGAGCCAGGCAGCAAAATAGAAAATTTATGTTTTATAATTTTTGCAAACTTTTCTTGGGATTTTATTCAATTATTTTTTAGATTATTGATTTAAACTTTTTCTTATTTTTTTGGTTGTTTTTTCTTTTTTTGGCGCGTTTTGCCTTTAATTTCTTAACTTATACAAACATTTTTTTGCTTTTTGTGGAAAAATATTTTGTTTAAATATTAATTTTAAAACACACGACCGTCGCTCACGAACATTGAAAAAATCTTTTGAACAATTAAACTATTTTCCAAATTTTAACAACATTCAATTTCGAGTTTTTCCGACCTCAAATGGCGCACGTCCGCTCAGTTTGAAAAAAACAACAACACAAAAACAAAAAAAAAACCGCCGCTCTCGCCGTAAATTCTTGCCCCCTCGCCGTAAATTTTTGCCCTTTCGCCGTATATTATTGCCCTCTCGCCGTAAATTTTTGCCCTCTCGCCGTACAAGAATTCGACGTAAAGAGAAAATATTCGCTGTAAAGAGAGAATATTTAAGCCAGTTTCCCAGCAGTGATGTCATTTTTTGTTCGGCCAAATTAGCTAAATCGACTCAAGACAAAAAAAAAACTGATTTTTATATATTGTTTTCTTATTCAAGAATGAATGTATTATCTAAAAATACTGTATTGTCAATATTTTCCTTATCGCTCGGATAATATTTCTCTGTTCAATTGAAGTTAGACAGCTGGGTGGTAGTTGTTTATCAAAACATCATTTGTTTTGTCGGTGCAGTCCATACCTAATATTTTAGATAAATTAATTTCTAAATTAAAAATATATGTATATATATTTACTTTTTGTATTTACTTTTTGTTACTTTTTATCAAGTACAAATGAATTTTGTTGTCACAAAACGATTCATACAAAATTTGAGCTCTTTTGCATTTTTCCTCCAGAGCAGCTATTCCAAAATGGGTTTTCAGGTCATGCCACTGATTCAAAATTCTTGTAACTGCCACTTTAATGGATAACCATCTCGTGTCACAAACCCTTGGAATTTTCAGGGGAGCCTTTTCGTGAAAAATATACTCATTAATTTTATTTAACATTATTCAATGTTTAGGACAACACAGACATACATTTCCAACATCGCATTTATAGTCAAATGCGAAAGAAACAACTTAAATTGAGAAAAGGTTAAATTTGAAAATAAATTTAAAAAAATTGAAATTAAAAAAAAACCTACGTAAATATAAGACTAAAGTTTTAGAAAGGGGTTAAAAACATATTCCTAACAACTAAAATAAGGCAATACATATAGGGGAATTAAGACGTTCTGCGGTACGGAAAACTTCGTTAATCTACAATCCTTCCCTATTAACCCTAATTGAACTGTTTTAAAAGAATTGTTTTAAACGGTTAGAATCATAAAATTTAAATATTCTAGCTATTTTTTCACAGCGCGGGTCTTTTAATTTTTTAGCTAATTACTAGCAAAGTCAACAACCCTGGAGTTGTATAATTTTCAAACTTCAATTCGCCCCATTTATGTGAGTCACCAGAAAGGTGTGAAACTAAACTAGGCAAGCGAACTTACTGAAAAGGTTTGAAACTAAAATATTAAAACAAAAAAAAAAAATTTACAACCAATTAAATTTAGTTTTACACTTGTAAGAGATTAATTTAGTTAGTTTGGTACAATTAACTAATTTACGCATAAGATAATATTCATTATTTGTTTGTTCTAGGCTCAACTACTTTAAATAATGAGTCTTTTTGTATTGAAAAGTGACCTGCAATCAGGATTTTTATAGGTCAGAATACCATTTTTAAATATCTTTCTTTATATCCTGATTAGTATCCCTATATTCAAACAAACCAACACATTTTCTCACCAGGATAAATTTATTTTGAGTGTTTGCTAACAGATGAATCTTATCATTGTAGTTAGGTTAGTATTGTTGTCATAAGGATTCAAATCCTGTAAAAACTGCAAGGCGAAATCACCTTTCTGAAAAGTCGATTATTTCTTCATGGACTTTATATACTTGGGACAATAGCACTTTTTGTTTTTCTTGAATTTCAAAACAGTTGAATGTTCGCTAAATGTATCCTCCTCTTCTTCAGATTTCTTTGATTCTTTGTATTGGTCAGGATTGGCTTTTTCGCTGCATTTCGATGCCATAAACTCGAAAAAGTCAATATTACGCACATGATAATGATAGTGATCTTTGAATTGAAAATAATTTGGATAGACTTTATGCTTCAACATGGCCATATATAGACTAAGACGCTGCTGTTCCAGAAAACGACGACGACTCTGCTCCAGATGATGACTACGCCAACTTCGTTTACTGATCTCCTGTTGAACCAGAAGCCGCAGACGTGGATATATATGAAATAGTACGGCCCTTAAAAGAAGAAAACAGATTAGGAGAAGTTATTGAATTAAAGAAGGATACAAGGACTCACTCATTAAAACGATATTTCAGTTTACGAAACTTGATCTTATCAAAGGGTTCTATAAATTTGTGTATACGCTCTACATTAGCCAATTGCTTGGGTACTTCTACATAGATTCTAAAATATAGAAAATTAAGTTTCACACTCTACCTAATGGATGAGAAAATTGTTTACTTTGTGCTTAAGACCATGGGAAAATTGACAACATTTGGGGTCTTTTTATAGAGTGGAAAACGTGGAAATTTCAACATATCCTTGTCATACCAGTCAAAATTATTTCTCAAACGATTATGCACCGTTTCAAGTTCTTCGACATCAATAAAATAATTGCCAGCACAAAAGTTATATTTACCCAAGGAGGGAATCGATTTCATTAATTCGAAACCTATTATAATGAGATTTTTCAATTGAGTAGTTACTTTTTTTTCGAGGAATGCTCATTACTTACCTTTCTTATGGCAATCAATGCCAGTGGCTTCTAGGAAATGCACTGTCTGCCATTTGGGACAAAAACAGTTAATAAAACTATTTAATTCCTCAACCCAATTGCGAAAAGCATTTGAAAGACTTTGAGAAAAGTTCAACTTCAATTCTATTGAGTCGCTGCATATGAAAAAAGAAGAAGTTTTAGCTAGTTGGTTAAAAGAGTTGGTTGGTTTTCTTACTTTACTAGAATCGTATTTGCATCGCAGCCAAATTTACGCAACACAGTATTGATTAAAGCACAATCCTTATTGATTTTTAACTTCATGTTATTACCATCAATTTGATAGACAGTCATCTCTGTGAGATTCTCGGATGTTTCCATTTTTATTCTACGACTTTGGGCACTGTGTTTTTTAGGTTTCACCCATTCATCGGCATCGGCTTCGGAGGAGAAAGGTTCGGGCTCTGGGCAGTTTAATAGAACTCCATCAATTGTTTTCTCTGCTACGGGTTCCTTATATATCCTTAATTGAAGATTATCGGGAATATTGACTGTTGTCTCAACCTTCAAATTGTTGTCACTAATGTGTGTAAATATGAATTGTATTCCGGCATAGATGTGATGTTGCATGTCATAATTATTCGGCATATACGTAATATAGGCTGCATCTCTATCTATATCTGCTTCGGTTTCAACATCTTCACTTACATATGGACTTACTTTTTGAAAACTATTCGAAGTTGTCACATTAAGGTTAAGTTTTTGGGCTTGTTCCACTTCCAAGCTGGTATTACTGCCTATTTTATTCGTTACATTTATATACATGATGCGCTGAAAAGAAACCAAATAACTCTTTAAAATAAGTTGTATTTGTGTTTTTTTTTTGGAGACCCACCGATGACGATGGGCTAGATTTTGTTTTAGCAGATACATGGGAACTACTCGAAGTGATTTCGTGGTCCATTTCATCAAACAAAACTCCCTTGTCCCAGCCTTCCTCAAGGCGTGTTTTAATGACAGAACCATCGCTATGATAGCATCTCATTTCACTTGCAGTCCATATCATTTTAAGGCCATCATCTCGCATGGCATAGCTCTCATTGGCACAATAATCATGCCACTCGGCATTTTGAAAGGGTTTGCCACACCAAATTTTGCCATCATCTTGCAGATGGACAACACTGCCCAGCGATGTGATAATTTTTAAATGTCTATAGGACAAACTGTAAATATCCTTCATGGAATTCAGAAACTTTAGCTCACAATCGATGCTCTTCAAGAGAGATTGAGCCTTTCGACTTTTAGATTCCCGTTCCCGTCTTGCTGCCGCTGCTGCTGCTGTCTTCGATGTGATACTCTGAGTTGAACGAGCTTCGATTCCAGTTAAGTCCGTGCCACCAGAATTTCGATCAGTTCGCCCTATGCGACGTTTTTTTGTCTTGACTTCCGTTGGGATAGGCTTGTAGCTGCTATAAGTACTATATGTGGAGCAGGCATTTACATTTTCGAGGCTATTTTCCTCGACCTCTTCATTATTATCGGCATCGAGATAATTATAGAGATAATAAACCTCACCATTATAGCGCATAATCAGTGTTAGATCCGCATTGCTATAGAAAACTATATTGCAACCATGTGGAGTACAAATGCGACGGGATTCATCCAATTCGCTCTCCGGTACGGACCATATGTGCTCCGTGTAAGTGTCATGACACTGGACACTCAGTCCATTGGGATAGTTTAGGACTGCTTTAGAACACTCTCCGCCATTGGCCAAGACACGCAAATGAATGCCATATGGGGTTTCTATGCGAACACTGTCCGATGTTCGTCCCACACTGTCAGGCGAGTCTTTGAAATGAACTGTCTGTTTGTTCAGCTGAAACGAGAGACATTTGTTCATCTGACGGAAATTCCATTTCTCCTCGTACAAGCTTATGCAGCCCTCGTGAAAGAAAAACTTTGAGGTCTTTGCTTTGATGGTCTGGCGTGTGTCATCTAGATTATAGCCCTTTAACATGGGATGATCAGGTCCCAGACCAATGTAGCTGTGTCGTTTTGTCTCTTCCTTGCCCACGCTACGAGTCGCAGAATCATTTACCACCAGGCTAACCTTCGATTGCTTTTGCTGTAGTCTTATTTCACTATCAGTCGTTTGGTTTTTACGATTCGGTTTACCCCTGGGCTGCTGTGGCTCTGGCTCCTTCTGGTCCTTTTGTTCCTTTTGCTCCTTTTGCAGTTGGGCCATCTTTTGGGCCTTCAGTGACTGGGGTCGTATAAAGACACTGGGATCTATGCTTATATTTTGGCCATCTTTGAGACGATATTGCATGGGCTCATGATCCACATTGCCGGCTATTGTTGCCACACTCATGAGATCAAGCGTCTCAGATCTCTCATCGAGGTTCTCTGCGAACATTTTGGGGGTGACCAACTCCTGCAAAAATTGCTCCATTTCGAAGAGCGTAAAGTCACGAAAGCAAAGCCGTGTGGGTATATAATGTTGCTTCTGATTCTCAATAACCTCATTCAAAGCTCTGCGAAACGTATATAGCTTCACCGATGGATAAATCTCCCTAACGGTAAAATCTTCATACTCATTAACTAGCTCAATAATACGTTGACTAACGGAATCGTCGGTTAAATAAAGTTTCGCATACTTGGGTAACTTACTGGGATCTATATCATTATTATATGGTTTATATGGCAAACTATCGATTATATAGCCTGTATTAAAGTAACGTCGCAATAGATTGTATTCCAAGCAAGCGTGATATATATTCTTCATAAAAGACTGATTCATATAGGAGACAATACTGGTGAGCAGGGTATTGGAATGTTCCACAAATAAACGTTCGTTCTTCACTAATTTGACAATGCTCTTGAATGCATTCGCATATACTTTAATCTTATCGAGAATTTTCACCTGTATTGCTGGCGATGGATTGGCTAGCAGTAAGACCTCCACTTCAGATAGTAATTCACGGGGATTACCGAAAGTACTCATCAGGGACTCCAAATACAAATAAACTGTGCCATCATCTGCACATGATGCTGGCATTTGGGCTTTTAGATAATGTCCCTGGATACTCAACGATTCGACCATATGAAAAGTATCTTGTATATTCTCAGATGGATCCATTCTCACATCGATCTCTTCGTAGGGTGCGACATAATAGTCCAAATATTGTTGACGCAATGTTTCCACATCATAGATATACCAACTCAATTGATCAAAGATCTCATTCGAGTATTTAGTGGCCAGGCACATGGACATTTGTGGTAATTGCTGTTGAAATATACCCACAGGTTTGGTCGCCGTTCTCTTGCGTAGAGAGTGTATATCATGTTGGATTTTCTCAATTGTCTCCTTTAAGGCCTTCTCCCGACGTGGTCGTGGCACTAGCAGGTCATAGGCACTCTCTTCTGGCAGAAAGTGTACAATGCCGCGTAATGGCTGATTATCTCTGAGTAGTTCTGTATAGAATTCATTGTCGAAATTTCCAACAATCATAATGATTAATTTTGACGATGCAGGATGGTCTTTAATATACTGCAAGCAAAGTGAAACCTCATAAATTAGATGAACCCATTTCCATCCCTTAACTATTTACCAATTTTCTAGCCAAAGGCTCTCCTTTGCCAACTTTATTATGCTCTTTGGCCGTCATGCTCATACATTCAATCTTTGCCATGGGCATTGCATCTGCATTTTCCTTTCCTAGCTGTCTCCTGGCTGTTTTGGACACTCGACCCCCAGTTATACTGCCTCCACCACGTTTGGTCTCTGTGCCACTAGTTTTGGTTTTTCTCTTAGTCATCTCACTAAGCCGATTCTTCAAATCGGCTGGAATATTCTTCAGCCAATACTGGTAGAGATTGAAATTATTCTCGGCTTCGATTTTTGCAGTCACTTGATCGTATTCTGCAAGGCATTCTTGAATACGTTGCTTTGTTATGGTAAAAGGATCCGTTGTCTTCAATTCCACTAGCATTCGAAAAAATATTTTCACATAGTAAACTTTGCGTAAAATGATTATTATGAGAAAACCTACCTAATTTCTTAGTCTTGGACAAGCGCAAAGTTTTCTCATTGTGGGCCTCGGCAGATTGTATTTCACTCGGCAAATCAATCACAAACAGGGATCGACGCATACCAAGTTTAATTCGATGTATGAACTCATTGCAGACTGCAGTTAGCCCACTATCATAGAAGTTGATGCAATATACGTGATACGAGGTGCCAATGGATTCTCGATGGGAGCGTCTAATACGGCGGGAGCTGCGGTCCGTCTTTTGAATGAAACTCATTTTAAGTTTTTTAGTTATGTAAGGACTTGAATATATATGTATACAAATGAAAAACAAAAACTACTTAAATGACATTAAATTCTTCTGGTAATAATATATACAGAGAAGTAAAGGCAAAGCAAAAGTCCTTTCGGAAAGATATCTATGGAATGAGTTGAGAGTTTACTCTTCCCCAAAGGCCCAAAATTTTGGCATAAGTATAACTCTCATAAGAATAACTTGCAAATTCTTCAAAAACTAAATTAAGAATTCATTGGGTCTAGAAAGTGCAAATAGGTCAAAATATTCATCTTCAGATCTTTATACTTATTTTGATTGTAGAGCTAAAGCCCTCAGCTCATCATTGGTCAGCTAGGGTCGGATTTTTTACAAACCTCTTAAGTACTTATATGTATTAAAATATACATAGAATAAAACATTTCCATATGTGCAGTTCAAGAGGTAAAATATCCATCTTTGGGAAAGAAATTACTCTGTTTTTATTTCTTAAAGATTAGCCATTAAGATATGTCCATGCTTGTAAAGGAAATATAGAGTGCAATATGAACGTATACATTTTTTAAACTGTTTTTTGGGAGTTAAGTATAATACATCTAATTTTGATGCCAAAACGACAAGGAAAAGGAAGATGGCTAATGAAGATATTAGAATGATGCCTGATAAATGCTGGAACTTGAAGAGGGAATCGCTACAATCTACGTACACATAGATAGATCATCAATCCATTCATTTTAAGACTCTTGAATTAAACATTTTACGAAAAACAAAAAGGGCAGTTTAATTTTGACACTGCTTGTTATTTTGTTAAGCGAAAATACTATCTTATATCCCGATCTGTGTTCAAGTTCAGTTTTGCTCAGCTCTTGGATTTGATTTACAATGTTTCAGAATAGTTTTTGCAACCAGGTAAAATTTCAAATTCATATCTTTTTAAAAAAGATAAACAATACAAATACAAATACTAAAGAGAAGAACTGAGAGAGATATGAAATTAAGCGTAGATAAAGTTTGTTTAAAAAAAAGTCCAAGATCATTTCCTCTAAACACATAAAAGGTCGAAAACAAATTTTCAAATACGTTTTATAAAATTTTTTTGCTTTCACATTTTAAATATATATTTTAAGACAAGACAGTAATTCACTTCTAAGAAATCTCCTATATATTTAAAATCCATATATGTATTGAAAAGTTGAAAGCTTTCGAATTATCTATGTACATTGAAATGATATATCTAATCTGATAAATGAAACCAATTCAAAAAGAAGTTTAATTTCCGAATTTACAATTTATAGTAAGTCCATCCATTTATTAAAATACTAAATCTTAATGATAACATGAATATTACAAAGTAAATGGCCGTTGTGTGGTTTTTTGTTGTTGTCAGTATATACAAATGAAAATTTAAATACTAATTCTACTTAAATCACTGTACACATAGGAATAAGTGGAGATTCATTTAAATCAAATAGTTTAAGAAACAAAAATTAAATTACAAACTTAAAGCCTCTTGAAAGAAACGAAAAATAAATAAAAACTGCATGATAAATAATTAAGATAATAAATTATAAACCAAAAGAAAATAAAATTCGATTTCAAATGCAGTCACTGGCAATTAAGAAAATTTTGCAAAATACTCTAAAAACTAAACTTATGTATGGCAGTGTAAAATTAAGTGTACAAAATTTGATTATTATAAAATTCGATCACAATACATTTTGGAAAAAGTTTTGGTGTGTGGCGCATCATAGTCGGAACATTCTTAACGTTTTCTCAATTCTCAGTTATCCTCACTGGAGATGAGACACTCGCTGAGCAAAACATTATGCAGATCATCCATATCGATCCAATCTCGTCTCTCGTTGCGTATGGAAACATTGCGTATGCAACCTTTGAAATTCTCACGGGTAAGCAATGAACCACTGGGTGCTATGTCTATGTGGAAGAGATGAGATGTAAGAGATTAATGATTCCAGCTATTGTTGTATGGACAACTCACCTGATATGCCACCAATGAAAAGAGGTGAACGAGTTTGCACTTTGCCTGCACTACGCAGATTACCCGCACTTATGGTGGCTGGCAATTGGTCAATACGTAGCACTAACTGTTCGCCATCATAGAGAGCTGATACATTGTGCCATTTGTTGTTGCACAGGGCATATTTCTCAGGCAAACTCGACTCCACACGCAAAGGTATTCCATCGCCAATATCGTATGAGAAAACAATCTATATAAAGCGATTTAAAAATTAGTTTCTTGACAAGTCATGGCCAACATAGTTACTTACATTTCCATTATTGAGCTCTAGAGATAAAGCTGGAAAGCCATTGGGCTCTGAAACACTTAATAGAATGCCAGCCAGTTCCGATGTGCGAAACTCCATATCTAAATCCAAGTATTTGCCCACATGAAAGTTTTTCTCTACAAAAAATATAGTAAAGTTAGTTTTGAATGGAAAACCTCCACGTGATTACTTACTAAATATGGCATATGCATCGCCTGGGAAATAACTGCCACGTTCGACGGTGGGAAAACATTGTCCCACATTTGAATGTTTGCCAGGACGTGCCAAATCCTGGGTTATATTATTAATGCTCACACGTCGTATACAACCCTTGAAGGCCTCCAAACGGGCGACTAGTTCAGCGGGCACTTTGACAGGTGCCTGGGGCAGGCCACCGACAAACATTAGCTGGGCGGCTCCAATTTTCTTGGGCACCTTCATTTGGGCCGATGTCTTCTGATCCGTGCGTCCAATCTCCACAGACATAGTGACCTTGCGTTCATGGCAATTGATTGTCACATGATGCCATTCACCGTCATTTAGCTTGGCCGTCAATTGCAGCTCCTCACGACGACGTCCCCGCACTATGAGCACCAATTGGCCATCTTTCAGCAACAGAGCCACATAGTGTTTGGGCTTCTCTTTGCTGCCAGGTGACAAATATAGCATACCATTCGGATAGAAAGATCGAAAATCGAATGTGAAATGGAAGTTTCGTTGCCAGAAATGTCGTTCGGGGAGTTTTAACTGGGAGTAGCTATACAAATCATCGCCAAATTTGAAGGCATTCGGTTCATATGAATAGCTGCCAATCTGCAAGAGAATTGTTTGTGAATCAATTTCGGTTTTAACTTGGCTCATGGTTATAAATGTTACTTAACTCACCCACGACGACTTTGTGTTAGTTCTGAGCTTTTATTTTGGTTTATTTTTTTTTGCGAGTAAAATAAATTCGTTTGCATTGGTTAAAATGATATTTTTTATTATTATTATTGATGAATAACAATTGAAAGTGTGAAAAAAATAATTGAGTTAATTATATTATGTATGATACATTTATGAAAGCAAAAACGTACACAAAGCGTTGGATGAAGATGAGTGATAAGATGAACAAAAAGCAAATGACTTTTTGATCAGTTGATCGACTTGTTTTTTTTAAAATCTTATGACTAGGTATAAAAAAATGATTGATGTTTAAAATATGTATATATTTACAGGATACGTAAGGCATGTTTATATATCTAATTGAAAAGTGTAGAAAATGTGTGATTAAATGTATGTATGTATGTGTAATGTATATGTATAATTCAGTAACCAACTTATAGACTAGGTTTATATGGCGGCTTAAAGATAAATTATGATTCCCCATCATCGTGATAAAGTTTTATTCTTGGTTAAATATTGAGGTTATGTATTTTTTATTTTATTTTTTGGGGTTTCTTTGTTTTGATGATTGATTGTTTGACTGATTTGATTAATCCACATGTAGAGACCACATAGAGAGTAGCTTAGGTTAGGCGAAATTAGTATACAAAAGAGCTTTCATATTCAGCGCAGCGCTTGAAGCTTTTTATTCTTGTAAATTGCTTAGCAACTAAAATCCTATAAGAACAAAGAAAAACATTTTCATTTTTTTTTTCGGTTTCGTAATAAGTTAAGCAGGACAAATTGGCTATTTACATGCAATCGATTTGCATAGCACTAGAGAAAAGTGAAAATCAAATGGGAACTGCTTTGACCTTCCAAGGAAAGTAGAGATCGACAGCATTAACGATCCACTTCAATAATCGATTAATAATTAGCGAATGGTATATATTTGTTTAATAACCTTAAAACTATATTCGATATAGATATTCCTTCAATCATTTCTTATTAAGTTTAAAGTTTAAATTGAGACAGTGATAATGCCAATCGATTTATATAAATTATAAAAAAAAAAACGTTATCGATTACGCCGATATTTCTTTGATGTATCTCTGATACGTCGTATACCTATTGCTCTATTCATCAAATTCGTTGAAGGATATCTTTCTTGTTTTAACAATATTTGAGTATTTGCTACTAATGCAGTTTGAGTATGTACATATATGTAATTTCATCCGATTTTTAAAAGCAGAATAAACGATATTTATATTTGGAAAATTTAAAGTTTATATTTCATATAACATGAAAATAAGTTAGGATGCTTTTATTTCAGATGTCTGAAGTCACAATTAATTTGAACTTAATTTTAAAAAAATTAAAGAATATTCGAAATTTCTAACATTGCTCGATAAGTTTTAGAAAATTTTCGAAAAGAAACATTTCATGAAATTCGATAAAAGTTTGAAACATTTATAATATGTTTCTAAATTGAGCAAACCTCGTTTTGATTTCTAATTTTCTCCAAGTGTATGCAAATCGATTTCCCTTTTCGATAACATTCTTCTCTTTTCAACCACACCAATCCAAAATCCACCAAAAACGAAGAGCATAATATGATCTTTTCAATAACTTACCCGCTTACATCCTTCGGGTGAGGCTGTGAAGCTCTTGCCAATCATTGGCTCTGTCTTAAGAAGAACATCATAAAGGCCACTCTTAAGGTTTCCCATCACTGGTCCGTTACGTCCTATCTGAACATTGGCAAAAGTTATGGCATCATTAAAGTTTACTGTGCGATTATTAAAGACAACATCGCGTATGGCTCCTTCGAGTTTTACAAAAGTCGGAGCCAGTGGGTTATAGCTCTCATATGGTGGTGCACCGCCAATGTAAAGACCGCCAGCCTCTCGGGGTAAGCTTATAACTGTTGGTGTGCCACTCAAACTCTTTGTATCCTGCAGTTCATCGTCTATCATTAGTTCTAATTTCCGTCCAGTTTTAATCAGCTGTATAACATGCAATTCTCCATCATTTAATTGACTGCCATTCGAGTACATTTTGAGGAAACTGCGTCCGGAATTGATCCAAATTTGCAATTGTCCATCAATCAGGCTCATGGAATAGTTGCCCTTGATGTCCTTGGAATCGTAGTCGTCAAGAACTTCAGGTGGATAAGCAGACAAGAGTAATAGGCAATCGGGTTGTAAAGTGCGGAAGACTAAGCCAGTGTTGGCTCGTTTTCGGAGGGATTGCGAGGGCAACTCTAAATAACCATTGCCTGAGAAGCCAGCCCTAAGTGGAAAATAAAGGATGTTTAACTCTCTTTATTCAGTGTTTGGGATATACTTACTTTGTAATCATTTCCTTGCACGAGGATTCTACACCAAAGTAAATGGAGCTCTCAAGTGGGTCATAAGTTTCACCATTAACTTGGACATCCTTCATGCAACCGAGGAAGGGATTATCTGCTCCAGGAGCTTTAGTTGTGCCTGACGTGAAGCCTGTAAGTTCATTAAAGAATGAAGCGACAGATTTTTAAATCTGTTTTTTTTAGAGACTATTGAAACACTCACCTGGTGGCACTCCACCCAAGTAATACACTGCCTTTGATAGATCCGGCAACATATGACCATTAATGGGCAAAGTGGGTGCCCCCGATATGGGTCGATCGTTATTCACACGCAAAATGCCATTCTCTGTGCTTCGTTTGGCCGAGAACTCTCTGGCCGCTTCGATCTTTATCCATTGTCCTACATTATACTTTTTGGTGGTATTTATCTCCAACTTGGATTCATCGCCATAGTCAATGCGGAACATAATGCGGCCTCGACTTAAGGTTACCGACACCGAGCGGTTCTAAGAAAGAAAGATAACTTTAATTTCATCTACGATAATTTACAATAAAAACTTACATTTTTGTCATCAACCGCTAAGAAGAGTAAAGCATTCTCATCGAGTGTACGGAAAGTCATCTGCAAGGAGAACACATTCTTGCGATATGGACGTGGACGCATCTTTTGAAGCTGGGCATAGCCCAGGCCATTAAAATGACGTGCCTCAGATGAAGCTGTTGATTCTCTGGCTCCAATCATGGCACCGCCACACCGTCCTTCAGTGCCAACAAAATTCCACAAACCCAATGGCTTGTTATCTACCACCACCTGATGAACGACGACATTGAGACCCTTGGTCATCTGTTGTAGATCCTTCGATGAACCAAAGCCACCCAGAGAGATTCGTTCAGTGCGCGACTGATAGAAACGTGTGTGCTCTGCGTCTGTTGACCCAGTGGTAATCACTGGATTCTCTGGAGTTAATTCACCAAAATTATTCATTCTTCGCACTAGCAGTGAGCCAAGATTAAGAGTTCTATTCGCCTCCACATGATACCAGGCATCATCGAATTTGGGATCCCTTGTCTGTACCACTAAAGGATGTGTTATTGTCTCTGTTGTGCCACCCAAATTCCAAACAAGACGCACTCGTCTTTTGTAGAGCTCTAGGGTAATATGACGTCCCTCGGTGCCTGCCACATGGATCAATGGAGAGCTCTCTATGTGATTGGAGAGGGCAAAGCTGAGATGTAAAGTATTGGAAGTGGTTAGTCCATACGAAGCTGGCAGATATAAACGACTGCATTTCGGTCCCACTGATTCCAGAGAGACATCAATCTATAGAAGGTAAGAAGAAGCTGAAATACTATTCTCAAGTTATATTTATTTTGATTTGGAAACTTACCGCCTCTGCCGCATGTCTTGCCTTTGCTATCAAGTCTCTCAATTGTTGCAATTGCGTGGCCATGGAGTTATTCCAAACCTCAAAGACATCTTGCTCTCTGGCTGCCTGTTGTTCAATATAGCTAAGGGAAACATTGGCCAGACGCAGATTAGTTTTGGTTAGGGAAATATTCTCTTCGGCCATGCCTAGTTTGATTTCCCAATCGGGTTCTAGCATGGCAAATGATTTCCTCATATGGTGTAAAGAATGCTGCAGTTCCTTGACCTTACGCAACTCTGCACGCATCTGTTCACCGGTTCGGTGGGCCGAGTCTAGACTCTCTTTGGCATGGCGATGCGCAGTGGCCGCATTGGTCAGAGTTTGAAGTTGACTGGAAATATTATTGTTCCGTTGTCCTGTCTCAATGATGGTGGTCTTAATGCCCTCAACTTGTTGTCCCTGTCGCTGAACCTTTTGCTTAAGGACATTCGACTTGTGCATTTGCTTGATGGCCTCCTGTTGCAATTGCTGTGAACGATGTAGAGAATGTCTGGCTCGATCGATCATGGAATTGCCATCTGTGGGATAAAGTGTACGCTGAGCCTCATGGACACGCTCTTTGGCCTGAAAAGAGGCTAAACGTGCATCATTGATGGCCTTCGAGATGTTCGTGTGAGCTGAGCTCGCCAACATGGCGATGCGTGCTGCATTTCTTGTTGGCTGAAATTGTCGGGCATATTCATTGGAGCGCTCTAGCAAATGATCGGCATGTTTCTCCGCTTTGGGGAGCCAATGGCGGCGCACTTCGCGCTGTTGTTCAGCCTGATGGACAAGCGTGGAGTTCAGAAGTGCCGTTGAGCCATCCAATTGATTAAGATCTTGATTGAGCTGCTTGTGAAGTTGATAAATAGTCTGCACGGCAGTTTCACCCTGTTCGGCAAAAGTCTGATTCAAATGCTGATCTATGCTCTGGCCCAAATCTCGAAGCTCTTCATGAGATTCTCTGACATGAACACTTAAATTCTTGATATGTTCCAGTATGTCCTCGGCTTCATTTTCCACCTCCTGGGTGCGATCAATTTGGATTCTCATATCGGAGACACGATAATTGGTCTGATTAAGATCTCGCCAGAGCATCTCTAGACGTCCTTGCTCATCGAAGGCAGCATCTGAGGCATTGCCAGTGGCATAGAAATGCATCCAGGCACAATTGCTGGTATTACGTATATTCCAAACTTGATGGTCGTGCATTTGAACGGCCTCTAGATAAAAGCGAGCTTGCTTCAAAGCAGTTGGCAAACTCAAATGTTGCTCACCCTGGCCATAGTTCTTTAGATCGTGTAGTGTATGGAAAATCCCAGAACGTATTTGGCTTACACTTTGTTGCTGAACCCGAGAATCGGAGAGCATTGAGCCCAAAGCATGTTGACGTTTACCTATGGTGGTCAAAGCTTTGCGAGACTGAAATTTAGCATTTTCTGCATGAGCATCGAGTTTCGAGATTCCTGCCGTGTCGTAGCTTAAAATAAGCTGCTTAGCTTGTGTGAAATCCTGATGACGTCCTTGCCAATTGTCATAGGCTACTTCATATTCGGTGAGTTTCATATATGGAGCTGGTATGCCAGTTAGATCCATATTGTGAAGACCACGACGTAGTTTATGCCCTATAAGCTCCACATAATCCATTAGCAAGAGCGTACAATTGTCGCAAACTGTTAAAGAAGAATTGAGAATGTTTTCAAGTCCCTGCTAAATAATGGAATATCTTTCCTTACCTCTACAGCCGGTCTCTACGAGATGATGTCGCTCGGCCAGACATTTGTTGCACTTTAAGCCGGTGACACCTTCACGGCAATAACACTGTCCGGTCTCTGCATCGCAACCCTCCGCACGAATGCCATCGGAATTACATTGACAGGCCTGGCAGGAGCTATTCGGATACATCATGGGATTGCCAAAGTAACGCACTTGACAACGTTCGCATAATCGTCCCGTATAACCTGGCTTACATACACAACTCACTTCCCCTTCCCATACATTACAGCCACGCGCGAAATTTCTATTGGTTTCTGGACAAGGACACGGTTGACAACCATGCGGGGAATTCGGATCACCATAGAAGCCATCAGCACAATGCTGACAATGACTTCCTCCGCTGTTTTGGCGGCAGTGCTGCAAAAGGTAAATGTAAATATTGTACTTCTTAGTTTCAAAGGTTTCCTCCTTTACTTACCAAACAAACGCCAGTTTCACGATCACAATCACTGCTCCGACCATTGCAATGGCAAGGAGCTGCACGTCCAATGAGATCTTCAATGAAAACACTATCCACATCACTAGAATTGCGCCAACGATAGAAAGAGCGTCCCGGATCCTGACAGGATAGACCATCAAAACGTTTGGGACACTTGCAACGTTCCACACCCTTGGCAATTAGATTGGTAGAGCCCTGAACATAGATGGCCGCATCCATGTGGACATTCTGCAGTCTGCAAATAATAAACGGATTAACATACATGGACTCCTCCATAGATTTCTCTTTTTAAAACTTACACAACTTGATCGAATTCGGCAAAGGCAAACGCACGCAGAAAAATATGTTTTACATTCTGAAGAGCTGCCATTAAGGTACTTCTGTCCACGGCCTGATTATTGTGATGATATTTCCAATAGGATTCATGCAATGGCACACGATGGGTGACATTAAGAGAATATTCAAATGCCTCATACTCGTAGAAATCCAAAACTAACTTGGAGTGGGAGTGAAACTGAACCAAAGGATATTGTGATAGAATCTTTCTCTCCAGCGGTGTATGAGCGCCCTCTGTGAGTAGGGTAAAGTATAGATAGCCACCATAGCTACTTGTGCGATCTCCATAGAATTGTGGTGGCAATTGAAAATACAAGGGTTGATAGAATTGTCCATAAGCTCCAATTGATACATTGCCAGTGGATTTGGGAACCAAATTCAAGTCATTCATGCGTTGAATCTCGGCATCCTGGCGATGGTAAATGCTACCCTCCATTTGAACCACAACAATGTACTCATAATCACCGCCAGCCGCATGCTGGGCATGCAATTGATGGACACTCAGATTCCTTGCTTCCGCCATGCGTATATGACCCCAAGATAGATCACTTTGCTCACAGTCTCCCGAACGACCAAAGCAGAAGCAGCGAGTACAACCCTCTGGATTGAGGGCAGACAAGCCAAAGGTGCTCTGCATGCAAGTGTCACACTTGAGACCCACAACCAAACTTTTGCAAGGACACTGGCCATTCGAATCGCAAGCTATTAGGCCATCTGAACGCATAAATGAACCATCAGCATCGCAACCACAACGTCGACACTCTGGATAACCAAAGTAGCCCACAGCACAGGAGTCACAACTTCTGCCAGCATATCCCTCACGGCACTCACACTGACCATCTGCAGGCGAGCAGAATTGCCCAATGGAGCCAATGTGATCGCATTCACACTCGCGACAACCCAAACGCGATTGCCAGCCCCATGTTCCAGGCACACACTGGCCACAGCCCAGTCCGCGAGTGAATTTCGGACAAATGCAGCGACCATTATGCGGATCACAAACTTGGCCTTCTGCCGTGCAGGCCGCACAGCGATGACAACCCTCCGTGCCAAAGCCATAGAAACCTTCGGTGCATTCATTACAATGCTGGCCTCCTACACCAATCTTGCAATCGCATTGTCCTGTCCAGGGGTTGCACTCGTGTCCTCGTGAGCCGTGAGCATCGCATTGACAATCCAGACAACCAACACCTTGTGTAAGATTCCAATGACCCGATTTGCATTTATCACATCTTCTCCCAGTGACATTCTCGAAGCAGGCGCATTGACCACTGCGTTTATCACAGGTCGATGATAACGAGCCAACGGGACTGCAATGACAATCTGTAAGAAAAAAGAAATAATTTCACATTATTGATGGCAAAATGGAAAGGGATTCATTTCCCCACTAACTAACTAACTTTCAGCCCCTTCTTCATCATCACTCAAGGACAAATTAATCAAATGTTGGCTTTCTTTTCTACGGTTACTGGGCCACATATTGAATGCATGTGCATATGAGCAGCGGGTAGCCGGTCACCTCTAGGTAAATTGCTCTGCTCCAACTTCATTCAGGCAGTTGTTGTGGGTTGGTTTCTCTAGCGTAGGCAGCCATCTCGCCCACATTTGCATAGAGTTTCCTATTCGGGCGACAAACGACAAATGCGACGACGCGACGGACCATACACAGAGTCAAAACTGTGGGAGGAGCAGGAGGAGGAGGAGGAGGTAGGCAACAAGCCAGACAAGTCTGCCTGCCTAGTCAAAAGTACATACACATTCAGACACACATATGTGACTGACGAGACGGCGACGGTGAAGGCATATACCAAAAATAAATTCATTCATAAATCCGGTAAAACCAACGCAAAAATTTTCAAATTGATTGCGCGATCTCCAACAACTGAATCGTAAAATATAAGCTAAGAAATTAGCACGAGACATGAAGAAATTGTGTTGCTCTTTAAAAAAACAAAATATAAAAATCTTAACAAACAAGCCAATTATATATTGCATTGCATTTTAATGCAATCGGGCGATCCAAGATTTAATTGAAAACCAAAATTTATATACTTTTTCAATAAGTCTTAAAGTATACCAAACAGCAACAGATTTGTTATGCCCAATTAGTTCCAGGAAAATATTCAAAACCAAAATAAAAACCTTTGTTTTCAGTATTCTTTAATGAAATAAAAGAATCTTTTAAGGACAAAGATCCCTTCGTTCATACTAAGAACTTTCGAAATCGAAGTCTTTTTTCATTGACATTATGTTAAAAATTAATTGTGTTTTTTTGTATAAACATTTTTTAGAGTTAAGATCTTGATTTTAAGTATTTGCAAAGCATTTTGTTTTTTTTTTTAATTTTCATTAATGAAATTTTAAACTCAAACCCATTAGTAAATGTTTAAAATTAAGTCAGTCTTTTAGCCCTTGCTTAGTTTTTCTCATAATTCTAACATACAAAATATGATTTATACATAAGTAAAGCGCTTTTGAAATACATTTTGCAACAATTTGAGAATTAAAAATTGCTGTTTAAACTCCAAACCAAACGCAATGCTTTGATAGGTTTTAAATATTTTTTAATATTTTCTTATTTAAATAAATTTAATTTCACTTTATGATAAAATTTTCTAAATTGTTATTGAAGACATAAAGAAATTTTTAAAGTAAACAAAAGCTAATAAAAACTGCATATTCGGAATTTGTAGATGATACCCAAGCAAAATAAATTATAATTAATAATTATTTAATTTTTTAAACAAAAAAAACTCTAATGGGAAACACGATTATAGTAATTTTATATTTTTAGATCCTGTCTTACATCTCGTTGTCTTGCAGATCTATTATTTGGTAAAAGTTTTTCTCATTTCACAATAAGTTTTAATGAATATAACTAAATAAAATTTAAAAACGAAAATGTAAAGACAAGAACCGTTTTGATTTTCAAAACCAAATATTATTTTGCATTATGTTTGAATCAGTTTTTGTAAGGTGATGGCAAACGGATTTATATTTCATTCAAGTAAATTGGTTGTTTAAAATATAATTGTTTACCTTGGCCTTATACGCAAAAGTTTTGAAGATGTTTTCTTTTCAGCTTCATTTCCCATATGACTTTCCAAATTTATAGAGTAACCAAAATTGAAGTGTACACATATATAAAAATATATGAACAAGCCTAGCCTCTAGCACGCGACACAAGACGAAGGCGATTTGGTGATAGTAGTTCAGCAGCGTTGTCTTTGTCGTCGTCGTCGTCTGGATCTTTGAGAAGGAGACGAAGGAGATGAAAACTTTGCCTCAAGACACTTGAGGCTGCATCTTTAAGACTGGCTTAGGCTGTCAAGTGCTTGAGTTGAAGATTTGCATTTTCATGAATGGAAAAAGCCAAAGTGAAAAGACATCGACAATGTTTGACTAAGAGAAAGGCTCTTTGCCAATACGGAAAGAGTTCAATCAACTGATTTTCAAAATGATGTCATTTAAATTTACAATCGAGAATCACATTGATCACACGATTCCTTCCTTTTAAGCTATAAACTGCGTTTGGTCATGCCTTACAGTTTGAGAGTCGCAGTTAGTGCGTGGGTTGTTGTTTCTATTTTTGCATTTTGTTTCGAGTTTTTTGAATAAATGATCACGTTTTGTTTTTTATTTGGTCAGTAGTGATCTCTGTGGGCAGTTTTAAGTGCACTTCCGTTCGTTGAACGGTTCTTTTAACTTGAAATGTGCGTAAAATTGTAAAGTCTTTTTTTATTTCAACCATTTTGTATGGGCGTTTTGTACGACTGGAGATTGATAGATTGAAGTTGGAGCCGAGTTGTCTTCGTTCGGCTGTGGGTTGCAAGTAGCAATTAGACAATCAAGTTATTTGCTTCCGAAGACGAAGGGCATTGTTTCTATCACAGAGATTGACCATAGGCCATTTCTAGAGATAAACTAATCATATGCACGAATCGAGCACTGGAAATGTCATGTCTTGCTCTTTTCAACACTGTCACAAATCAAAATTCCAACTCACATAAATTATCAATTAAACAATAATAATTCAACAAATGAAAAAATAACAAAATTGACAGTTTAATTGCAATGGACATATAAATTTGATTTAACAACAACAAAAAAGTTATGCATTTGCGAGGGTAGAAGGAAAAGTAAGGGATACAGATGGGGAATTACCATTACAATGATTCGATTAAGTTTACTATCTTTAATGAGATGCCAAAAAGTTAGAAATAATAAGTAAGTTAGTAATAAAAGTCCTTAACAAATAGGCCCATGATTAATTTACCTTGCCATGAAATGAGAGAAACAAATCATAATATGGTATCTACTTCTAAAACCACTCTCGTAGGTATGTAGTAACATATTCTATATATGTACATATATATCCTTTCAGCCAAAATTTAGAGCACGTGTTTCATAGACTGACAACTTTTGTTGTTTACAACATGACACAAAATATTGATTAAATGATTTATGCTTAGTCGAATCGAGTGCGTAGAATTTGATTCAGACTGCGATTGCAAAACGTATGAGGGGAGAGAAAAAAGTCAAGAAAAATCAAGCTTATGGTCAATTGCAGCACCAACGCAAGACAATCAATTATCATAAATCTCAGATCAAGAAAAAAGTCGGTGTAACACATTGAAAAACTACAAGGCGACCAATTTAAATACACTATCTAAATAGGGAAAATATTTCAAAACTATGCCAAAGTGTTTAAGAAAGAGTTTCGTATTGTAGAGTCTGCTATATATCATTTTTGTTAAAGGATATATCAGCAGGTAACTATTTCTTTATTCATTTCTTTATCTTTTTAGTTTTACACGACATAAATTTAATGTTTTCTGGGCCGGTTTGTTTAATGGCTTATATATTTTTGCTTCCTTTTTATATTGGTTTTAAAGAGTTTCTAAAAACTATTTTAAAGGAGCGGCCAAGTTTATTTCCAATTGCTTTGCAAAAAAAAACTTGTTTGCCAATAAGCACATTCAATTTATATTTTCTCCACATGAAAATCCCAAAGGAAAGTCAATTAAAGTTAGTGTATTTTTTTTATGTATCGAATGTCGATTGATATTTTTCCACAAGTAATCAAGCAGCAATTAAGCCTCAGTAGGCAACTGCGATAACAATCTTGTGGCAACATGCTGTGGACTGAGGACTGCATAAATGAATGAATGAATGAGCGATTGAATGAACGATTGACGGACTGAGCTTATGTTAGATTTGGCATTCGAATTGTTAAAATGATGAATACAAATTTAACTGGTGAAACCAACTGCTGCGGGATAGTTAAGCTGCAGTTAACTGCAGGTTATTGTCTCGTTAGCTAACCGCCCACTGGATTGACCCACATTTCATCGCCCAGATGGTGGTGCAGAGATGGTGCTAAAGAGAGAACGTAGCTAAGTCAAGAGAAAGAGGAGCAAGCGGTGGTGGAGACCACCCAAACTCACGTAGTTGTTCCAAATTATTTTCATTTTTTTTATATTCCTTGTTTTTGTTTCATTTTTTATTTTTTTTTTGTAGTTAATTAACCCGTTTGCATAAATTTCATTACGATCTCAGTAACCAGTTCCTCCAGTTCCTTGTTTTTTTCGTATTTTATTTATGCTTTCTTTGATCGAACTCGGCTTTGGCATGTCATAATAGTCTTTGGCATAGTCTCTTGGTCTCGTGCAAATTGTGTTTGACTTCTTGGAAAATAATAGAAAAAATTAATTATGGGCATTTTGTTTGTCCATAATGAATGGTTTCGTGTGTGTTTGGGTGTCGGATCAGCAACAGCATCAGCAACGTCAACGTCAACGTCAACGGCGCCGGCGCCTTGATAAGTGCCGGCCTCTCAGATATGAAAGTGCCAACATTAAGCTCTAAGATTGTATGCATTTATCTCTGAGAAGTTGTCTTAATTTGAGATTGAAAAATCGTGATTAAAGTTGCAGCAAGTTACGCCAAAAGTGTTAAAGATTAGAGTCGAAAACAAAAATGTATTTTCATATGATGAAACGATTAGTTTTTCATTTATTTTCCCATAAATATTCGGCATCTTAATCCTGATGTCTTAATAATTTTCTGCTCACCAAATCTCAAATAATATAGTTTATGTGATCATATTCAGGTGACAGTTAAACCGTTAAGATGTCGCGCCATCTAACTTATGCCTATTTTTTTTTGTGGTCTATTTTAAAACTTGGACCGGCAATCGTCTGGCCATTTGGCAGGAGTCACGAGTTGCTCGAGTTGAAATGCAAGTGGCAATTGGCCATAAAAATAAATGTTGGTATCTACCAATGTCTGTGATTGTGTGTGTATATGTGTGTACATATTTGCAAATTCAATATGAAAATCTCTTTATTTCCTATCATAAACTATGGCATTACTAGCTTGGGTTGGCGACTTCGCTTGAAAAAGCCAAACTTATACCACTAAAATTTGTAAAATTTTTCCTCATTTTTGCTAAGCTTAATCAAAGCGACTTACAAAAATTCAAAAAGTATGTCAGCTTACTTAAAATATAAAATTTTGATGGTAAGTCATATCGCAAAATCGATTGAACTTTGACTTACAAAGCTAAATCTTCCTCAAGCCGGCTTATACATAAGTAGAGTCTGATTTATGTGAAAAGTTGATTTGCGAATCAGAATCATTGATTCCTAGGGGGAAATTTCTTTTCTTTAAATTTATTAACAAAGAGACTACATAATGTTACAAACTATGCTGAGTTTCGATGGTAAATAAAATAACTTTAATGTTTCTACTAAAATAGAATCTTTCCACCAAACAAAAGGACACAAATTTAAAAATAAAACATTTAACTCAAGATTTTAGTATTCTGAATATTTTAGAAAAAGAGAATCAAAAGATATAAAGCCTATTGAAAATGTATTAAAGTCCCTATTAAAACGTGTGATGCAAATTTTTAAGCTATAAGGCAACCCTTGGCTTTAAGCACATTTCCCAACACTGAAAACCTTTTTTCCTTTTGTAAAATTTGGAAAAAATATCACTACTTGTCAAGGAAACATTTCAAAACTCAGTCAATGCAAATGCTGTCAGTAACCTGTTTATTTTCTAGTACTCTTTTTTTATACCAATATGTTAATGCAGGGTATTATGCTTGACCTTTGGTCCATGAGCTTGTCAAACTGCAAAAAACTGAAGGAAAATGATGAATTGCAGCCAGTGTCTAATGAATGGCACATTAATTTGCATTTTAAATGTGGCAAAAATTTTACAATATTTATTAATTTTTCCGCTTGTCATTGAATAATGAGCCAAGTCAGTTGAAAGAAATATTTTCAAAAATTTGCAGCAGGAAACATAAATTATGAAGGGGGGTAAGCGAAAAAGCAAATGCTCATATCGGATTGAAAATTTGTAATTTTTGTAAATGTCACATTCACATGCCCGAGAAAAATATCCGTGCCAAATTTCTGGCGCACCTCTGAGGAAGGAAAAAAAAAAATGAATTTTCATATACAATTTTTGGTTTCTCCTACTGCTGGTAATAATTTTTTTTGTTAGTTTTTTTTTAGTAATTTTTTTTTGGTATTAAAAGTGTTGGCGGTTGTTTAATGTTTTTTTCCTTTTTCTTCTTATTATTTATTTTTGTTTTTTGGCTGTTGACAGTTTTTGTGCGTGTAAATTTATGCACATTAGTTTGGTTGAGTTTTGAATTACAAACTGACTTTTTGGCACATCATTTGGAAGAGCGAAGTGTTTGAGACAAGTCAAGTGGCTTGGCGGTGGTGTTTGATGATTTTTGTCTTGAATGGCTTTTAATGTGGCCTACGTGAATCGTTTAGATATTTTGCAAGTGATTAGACTGATGAAGTGTCTGAGATCTAGGTAAAATTATGAAATAAATAATAAAAAAAACAGTCAATACTTTTATACAATATTTGAAATTAAATATAATTTTATATATGTAGATTGAACATATTTATCTCTCCCTTTCTTCCGCTCTATCTCTATTTCTCTCCCTTTATTTTTCTCTCTGTCATTCAATCGGTTGTAAATGTCTGCCATATATTTTATGACCCATTCACACGCCGTAAATAAACTTCACGTTTGCACTTTTTTAAACTGGTTGCATCTTTTTCTAGCCGAAAAAAAAAAATCAAACAACTTTCACACTTACCAAAAAAAAAAAAAGAAAAAAAAGCGCAACTTCTTACGTATTTAACCAAACTATCTCCACATGCCATAAAAACGTCAAATCGAATTTTATTTCAATTAACGAAACTATTTGTTGAATTCCCCAAAACCAACTTCCCCACCGCCCATTCCAAAATGAAACCAAATCCAAACCAGATAGAGACCCACGAATTATGCACGCTATAACCTGAGGCATTTTCAATTTCGTTGTTTTCCCACCAGTCGGAAAAATGAAATGAAAAACCATTTAATCGATAAGAAGAAAAACAACAACACTTTTTGTTTTTTTTTCTGGGCCGCTTGTTGGGGGAGTTTAAATTCGAAATACATGTCGCTAATAAAGATAAAATGGATATATATACTTAGACACTATATATATATATATATATATATATATAGATATATATGCAATTTGTGGTCTGCCTTAAAGTTAATTAAAAATTTAGCCAAAATGGGCAGCAACGTTGTAATTAAATATCAACTCCAATTAGGCAAAAACCCATCAAAACGTGACTGTAGAAAATATATAGTTTTCCTTTTATTATTTTTTGTTGTAGGGGCGAAAAACTCATTTCAGTCTCCTGGCCAAGTTAGTTAACAAATGTTTTTTTTGTTTAGGTTTTTATTTTACAGTAGTCACAAGACTGTTTAGAATGATGGGAAATTCATTTTAAAAGAACTTTAAACTTTAAAAGTAGTTTTCACTATTATGACTCTTGTTTAAGGAGATTCTAAGAGAGTTTTAAAATATTCTTAGAATGACTAAATACTTGAAGTGATTTCAATTTGGCCTATTTTCTATATTTTAATATATTTGTTTTTAACTTTGGGGTAATTGATTGAAATAGTTGAATAAATAATTTATGGTCAAAAACCATTACTTTGTATTAATTAGCCTGAACGATTTGCACTGATTTCGATAACTCTAAGCCTAAGTGAATCGAAAGATCGCTTTGGGTAATATATGAGCTGTCGCTTAGTCCCATTCAAATTTAGTTTTTAAATATTGAATAATACTTAAGTAAGTCCGTTCCATTTTTCGATTCAATATATATTTGTCACTGATCACACTGTTTATTAAATTATGAATTTAGTTTGTTTGAGTCAAAAATGGTTTTAGTATTGAAATAAAATAGTTGGTTAGTGCTGGAAAAATTTGTTTACCTATTTGATTGTGGAGTATAAAGTGTTGCAAAGTGCACCATCAACTAAGCAACCTTGGAACATCTGTCTCAATCTAATTCTAGTTCGTATAATAAACAGAAGTTAAGATAGGTGTTCTTTCGATAAATTAAGTAATATGGGAATAAGATACAATCTATATGAGAACCAGCTTTACAGCAATTTGACTTAAGAATTTCCAAAATTGTCCAATTCTGCAAAATTATAAAACCCAAATTTCACTTTCTGTTTTTTTCTTGGCCTGTCATAAAGTACGTTTTATAACCAAATCAGAAATCGATTAAAGCTATATTTTATGCTTCTTCATTTAATGTCTTATTATTGTCAATTTTATGACAAAAATTTTAACATCTTACGATATTATAAATGCAGAGTCCAAATGCCTTTAAGACCTTTAAGTTTTTTAAATGCCAAGTTCAAATTCGTAATGCCTCACACGTATATCTATTCTGATTTAATTATTAATTGATAGATATCATTCAATTTTTGTTATTTTTTTTATGGTATTGTTTATTTTTAAGCTATTTTACTTGTTTGTCTACTTTTGGTTTGCTTGGCAAACAATTTTGTTATTTTCAAGGGTATCAGAAAATCCACTCATTTATCATTTACATCATCCGATTGCTGTTCATATTTTGACATCATATGTCATGTAACAGTAACTGGCTTTAGCTTTATGGATATGGTGTTGGTGTTGATGTAGCCTTATACTACACACACACACACACACATGGAGACTATCTATACACCCATGAGACACACCCACCCACATGAGCAATCGCAGAGGCTGACTTGACTCTGACATGAAACTTTGCATGTCTCATGTGTGTGTATGGAGTTTTTTTTTCTAGCAAAGGGGGAGGGAAGGGTACTTGGCCATACCAGACAGTTAGGCAGGCAATGGAACACACCCAATAAGTTTAGCTAGAGAGCTAAAGCTGATCTCGACCAAAGTGACAGGAAATGCAATTTGAGTGCAAGCAAAACTTTTTAGACTGCGTTTAGTTGGTGTCTTTTTCTCGATAGGCGAAAGTAAGCACACCACACTGTATTCATTGGTGGGTGTTACCTTCTGGGTGGGCGTGGCTAAAGGAACAAAAAAAATTGCACAAAACCAAAACTGAAATCTTTGATTTTAATTGGAATTGCTTAATTAAGCGAGTTTCTTGGGTGGTGAATTAGTTGACAGAAAGGCCAAAACGAATGTTAATAGTTCAGTTCATAATGAAAGAAAACAGAAATGTAAATAAATAAGAAAAAATTGATTATTTCTGGATCGAAGTTGCTATACCCTGAAAACTAGCTTATCGAAAGTGTTGCAATCACTTTAACCCATGACCCACAAAACACAAACATTTCGTTTTAGCCAAGTCAATATGTACTTACATTTATTAAATCTGATTAAAAATTGCTAAACTTTAAGCAGTTCTTTTGGAGTTATCATTCTCTTTTAAAAGTACTTACAAAAGCCGCCAAGCCTCTATAAGTTATTTTTATCTTTAATCTTCAATCATTAAACTGCAACTTTAACATTAATTCCTCATTTTGGGTAATTTTTCAGCTTCTGAAAACTTTTTGTTGCAATTTTCAACAATTTTTTTTAAAGATATTTTCTTACCTATTTTCTGGCTGCTAGAGTTGTTGTTGTTGTTGTTGATTGCGCATGATAATATTTATTATTCAATTTTCATTAAATCTGATTATGACAAACAAGTTTTTGGCGTGAAGAAACAACAACAGCAACGTTAAGAAAAAAATGCAAGCAAATTATATTTTTGACGCTTAAATTAAGCATTCATTTTGCAATGACCGAAAAAAAAACACAATCAGAAAAATCTTTTAGATAAATAAATGAAAAAAAAGTTACAGCAGAAAAACATTTTTTAAGGTGTTGTCAAGTGAGAAGAAAAAATCTTAAACAAGATCTCAAAATGTTGTACGAATAATTTTCTCATTTAACAGTCAAATTAGTCAACAAACTAAAAACAGGGAGAGATAATGGAAATGAAAATGGGAAACTAAATACTATATGTATCTATGTAGATATATAAATCAATTTCCAATTAAAGACCGGAAATGTGAAACCTTCATTTGTGGTTTTACATTGAGGTTAATCAGCTAACGAGAGAGAAAGAAAATGGAAATGTTGAGATAGCTTAGAAATGGGAAAAACAAAAGGGGAGATAGTTAAGAAAATAAAAAAAAATATAAGCTTAGGGAAATTTCACTTTTTAATTAAGACCTCTTAACTGTGGACAAGTCAAAGTTCAAAGTGGTAAAGAAAATTTAACTACCAAATGGGCAACGATTATGTTATACCCTGTTTTTAGATGCTTGGAAACTAGTAAAAGTTATGGCAAGTTATTAAGTGGTTAGCCCATATTTTTCTTGTACTTCGAACTTTGTGTCTATTGTCAAACATTAAAATCAGAAATTCTGATTCAAAAAACCTTTCTTACGATGTCAGATAAATTGAACAAATATCACAGATAAGGTGATTATCGTTTAAAGACTATTTCATTTTGATTTGTTTACATATTTTTACTTAATTCTTATCGTACATAAAGTTGGTAATAAGAAACGACTGAAAGATATAGAATCTTATATAGTTAGTTCTGATATTCTGAAACATCTTACATGTATTTTCCAAATATGTTAAGATCTAAATCTTTTTTTTGGTTCCAGGTATATGAATTAAAGTGCTTCACTCAATTCATTTTCTTTTTTTTAGTCTAAAATTAAGAAGTCATTTAGTGTTTTAAACTTTAATCTACAAAATAAAGATGATTATAGGCATTCTAAAAAGTATCGAAGCCATATTATATATAATATGCTTTTTTACTCAAAGGTTAAGGGGTATGAAAATTGTATTTCTGCAGTCACGTTTTCATATTTGTTTGGTAACTATTTTTTTTTGTTTTTGGTATTTGGGTTTTTTCTTTAGCCTAAATCGCAAACGAATTCACCATCGAATCCGATCCTCCGCAACGTGTGCCGGGTTGTCTGAGGTCAGAGACGACGCCTGGCCCCACAGGCACAAGACAGCAAAATACAAATAAGAAGAAAACAACAAAAGCAACAACAACAACAAAAACGAACCACCAACAACTCTCTGCCTTGGCTTGGCGTGGCGCCTCGGTCACTTTGATCTATGCACTTCAAATGATTTTCTGTTGTTTTGCCCCTACCCCATTTTGACGTCTGTTATTTGTGCCGATGCGTAAACATCGGAGCGGCAGTGTTTAAATGAAACGGCAAAAATTTTTCTTCTTTTGCAAATTTAAATTGTGATGAAGCGGCAAAGAAGTTGGCATCTACTCGTAATATGTATGCATGAAGGCGGAAAGGGAAATGCAGGAGAAAATATTTCTCTTTCATGGCAAAATATTGAGACAACAGACTTTGACTGCACTTTACCTTTCGAAATGAAGTGAAATGCAACTGTTAAAGATCTTTGTTTAGTTTGAACTTATGTATGGAATGGGTGCCGCAAGATATTGTTTATAATTTTGCAAAAGTTTTAGGTTTATGGCCGTAAAGAAAAGATGAGTCAAAAGCAGTAAAAATACAGAGATCGATCTCTGGGATTCGTTTACAAATTTCTCTAATAAGTTTTTCTTTATATAATTAATCAAATAACTTATTTTTAAAATCTTACATGGTAAGGCATTTTTAAATATTTTTTAACAACATATATTTTTTTAAACTGAAGTGGAATCAGAGAGAATTTAGTAACAAAAAAAATTTGTGAAAAGATTTTGCGAATAAAACTTGGCGATTTGTTGTCTAGTTTATAAGTGAAAATTGTTATTTTAAGTGGGAAAGTAACTAAGACTGGCTCCTTTTTAGTAAAAGTAGTGTTGACTAATTACGATAGAGAATTTAGCGCCCCTTTTGTGGGTTTAGAACACTGAAATCTCGTGTAAACATGAGAACAGGGACTTAAAGGCAACTCAGCAGAGATCAATAAGTTTACATTAAAGTTTTTAGATATTCTTTGAAAACAAAAAGGAAACTTCAGGGCTAAATTTTAAACAAATTTATTTATGTATTTATTTTATATGGAATTCACTTGTGATTTTCCATGTGACAAAGATCATGACATGAAATCATTTACAAATAGAAAAAACTTTGACACAATTATTCAATGAATGAAGAACTATTGTTTTTGGACAAGTTTAGAAAACATCAGCAAACACATTTTGCTTTGTATTAAACAATGAGCTGCCTTATTAGTTGAAGGTAAAACTAATGAACACATTGTGGCACATTTTCCTAAGCTAAAATAGACTAACATTACAACAAGACTGCCTCTAGCGGTTAGTAACCACAACAACTGCAGATAGTTAAAGTCATTAACTTTCGGGGCATGCCACATGTGAGCGACGAATACAAACAAACAAAACCCATACAGACAAACAAAAACCAACCAAGACCAAGACCAAGCGACTGAATGGCTTGGCAGCAACAAATATTGACATTTCCAATGTCTCAGATCTCCAGCAATTGCAAGACGCCAGGCCAACCAGACAGATAGACCAAACGACAGACTGATAGGCAGACAGACATGTAACCACAACAGACACCTACATGGTGTTCCAAATCGCAATCTTACCCCTTCCCCAAACCAACCTCATCATAGCCTCCATTCTTTCTCCCTCGCTCTCTCTGTCCTTCGTGACTCTTTCTCTGTGTAACATGTTAAAGTTTTGGTTTTGGGTTTCGGTTTTCGGCGATTTTTTAATTACAATGAAACGTGCCACAAAAAAAAAAAACAAACAAACAATGCTCTCGCTAATTGCACATAAAACTCGATCAAAGAAAATATAGACTCTATATACAAATGGTAGGTATACATATACAACAGGAAAAAACAAAAGCTTGGCCATAAATTTTATACAAAACGACAAAATGCAAGTGTCAAATTTGTAGACAATGAGCTGCAGCAGTTGCCCTGAACATTTTTGGACACTAATCTTCTCATTATTCTTTATAAGATCATTTCGTGTATTTTTTTTTTTGGTATTAAGCCTGACTTGGGTAAAGAGATTTTGGCTGGTTTGTGTATTTTGGGTTGGCCAGAAAGGTGATATAAGGTCTCAATCTATTTCTTATATTTTTTAATGCAAATGGTCTTGAAGTATTTTGGCTTTCTAAATTTTTTTCCAACTAAACAGTAATTACTAAGAAAGAACAATGTTGTATATTTATAATTAATAGAAACCCATTCGAATTATTTAGAATTGATAAATCTAGATAATCAAATCAAATCCAATAATATCAGGATTTTTCACTTTACAAAAATTAGGAATTACACTGTTGGTATTTCGTCACAATGAAGATTTTTAAGAACTTCCAAAACTAATTAAATGGTCGTAAGAAGAGTGTAAAATTATTTGAGAATGATATTTTCCCTCCTAGATTCAACAAATTCAGTCTTTAGAAATATATTCATATTTATTCTCCACTAACCCTATACAAAAGACTTATAATATGCCTAACAAATAATATTTTTGTTTGCATTACAAACTGCAACAAATTTCCAACAAACTTCAACCATTAGAGTATAAAAATGCAATTATTAAACACCTTCAACATAGTTTTGAAAATATATTTTTGAATTGGAAATCATCAACACATTGTCACAACCTGTTCTCAGCATTAAAGTTATTTCGCTTATCGATACGTCAATTTTAGTGTCTTTAATTTGAAATATTACAAGAAAAACATTTTGATTGCAAATCATTTGACAGCCTAGAGAGAAAAAAAGAGAAAATCCATAAACTGGCCTAAAATAAAATTTTTAAAATGCAGCTGGCGCAGAAAAATCAATTGGTCTAAAATACATACATACAAAAAGAGGGGGAGATATTGATATTTTGACTTGGCTGCTGCAAAAAATTTATTGATTTTCTTGTAGTTCTGCTTATGTAATCAAAAAAATAAAAAATCACTCAACAAATTTGCAAGCAAATCAAATTACATATACTTTATATATCACACAAACATACAGACATACATATATATACATATATAGTTTGTCTTTTGGTTTTGCTTGCTACTGCATATTGATAGATTGTTTTGGTTTGCTTGACTTGGACACTTGGCGCCTGGTTGGGGGGCTCTTGGTCAATTAGCATTTTAAGGGGGAGACAGACTTTGAGACATGGCCGCAAACGAGCACGAATCTGGCATTATATGGTTAGAGAAGTCAGCCAGTTGGGCGCCTTTAGGCTTTTTTTTTGATTTGGTTATTGGTGTGTAAAATAGCGCCCAATAAGAGGTATGCGATGATGACATTCTCTAGCATGTTGTGAGTCTTGGGAATGCACAACTGGTTAACCATGGAGAAAAAAATTCAAAAACATTACGGAATACGGTTGTGGTTTTTGAGGGAGTATGCAAAAGGAATTTAAACAGATTTTAAAAGAATGTAGAGTAGAACAGCAGTTCCTAGTATTTTATCATTTTGATACTTTTTTAGTGTATTTCAAAAAATTCTGAATCACATTGAAACTTATTACAAGTAAAAACTCCATATGGGTTTTGAAGGTTCTTTTATAGTAAGATGTATTGGAGTATTGGAGTTTCAGATGAAAGTACAAAACAAATTAAATTTAAAACTCAATTGAAAAGTATTTTCTATAGCTTGTATTCTAGTTAATTTTGAAATTCCATTTGATCGGCTTTTTTCTTTCTACTCACTATAAAGAAAATTGATCATATAACAAAAAATTTATTTATATTTCTTATTTAAAAACGATTCTCAAAAAGTTTTTCTTTAACTATCTCATCCCTATTAGGCTATTAACTTTGTGGAGGAATCTATGGAGATTCCAAACAAACTATTCAAAAATCTATTAAAAAGCAAAATAATGTTCACTTTCAGTGTTGTCGAGTGTCGAGAAAAAAAGCATTTGAAAAATGTACAACACTTTTAATTACGATTACTCCGCCAATCATCTCTGTAGCCTCTCACTCAACCAATTAGCCTTGCTTTCTATCACAGACTTTAGCCGTTGGGGGTAATTAGTGGACATGGCGGCATTGAAGGCGCCAGGTCTCTACTTATCTACCTCTCCCTCTTTGCCTTTATCTATCTATCTCTCTGTCTCTCTGTCTGTGCGTCTGTCGCCTTCTGTAAATGCAATTTTTATTAGAGTAATTAACACCTTTCCTTCGCTAGATGATGCTCCACAACTGGCCTCGACGACAATTAAGTGAGAATATTTTGCAAGTTTTGTTTTAGTTTTTTGTGGTTTGCTTACCCCGATGCCTGGAGCGTTGAGTTGTTGTGGGTCGCAGGGGTATGAAATGTTGCTGTTGGGGATAAATACGCATTCCCCCCGCTGTATTTGACAGCAAGCCGGGGGGACAAGGTGGTATTGAACCCAAATTGCTATACAGCAAAATGTTACTGTTGCCGGGGTGAACGTAAACATGTTGCTGCTGCTGTTGCTGCTGCTGAGAGACATTGCTGAGAATTTGGTGTTGTTGCTGATGTTGTTGTTGATGATAGTAGGCTGGAACTATAGCAAAACCAGGCCTTTGTTGTTGCGGTGGTCTTGGGGTTACAGCAACAATATGTTGCTGCTGTTGCTGTTGTTGTTGATGTACGCCTGCAACACTCTGTTGTTGTTGGTGTTGTTGTTGCTGCTGCTGCTGGTAGCCATAGCTAAAGCGTGGCTGTTGTTTTTGATTTATCTTTGGTATCAATGTGCTTGTTGTTGTTGTTGCTATTGCTGTCGCTGTGGTGGCAACACTCGCCACCCTAGTTGTTGTTGTTCTTGTGGCATGCGTTAAATTTCTTTGATAGGGACGCATAAGTTTTCGTCTTCTGCCTAATGTAGAATTTCGATTCTGTTGATAGGCCAACTTTCGTCGCCATTTATGTCGTCTTGATGGCGTTGTAATAGTTGCTGCTGTCACAGCTGTTGTTGTTGTTGTTGCTGCTGCTGCTGCAGTATATGTGGCTGTTGCTGTGGCTGTAGCTGAGGCTGTTGCCGTAGCCGCTGCCGCAGCTGTTGCTTGTACAATTTCATTGAATTTTCTGCTTATATTGATATTTACACTACTATTTACACTAGTTTGTTGATGTTGCTGCAACATGTTGCCCTGCGGCAAAACATGTTGCCGTTGTCGTGGATGTTGATGTTGCTGTTGCTCCTGTTGTAACGTCTGTGCTATGCATATAAGATAAATGCATAAGTGCAGCAATTTTGTTATATTTTCGTATCGTCGTTTTGTTAATCTTATTCTTGTCATTTTGACAGTTCGTTTGTCATTTATGGCCATTTCTCTTTGTGTTTAGTTTCTTAATCTTTTCATTTTGTTGTTTTTGTTGTTGTTGTTATTGTTGGTGGTGCCGCTTCTTTTCGGTTTATTCATCTCGCTAAAGTTAATTGTAAGATATTCTTTTTCACAAATTCTCGACAGTTGCAGCATTTAGTTTATCTTTTGTGTTCTTTTTTACACAAAATGAAACAATTTGCCCTAACTAATCAAGCAACTTTTGACACTTGATAAATAAACATATAAGAATTTACAGTTTCAATTCTATTCCCACACATATGTCCACACATACATACATATGTGGCAAGCTAATTAGTGAAAACAAACAAAAATAGCAACAAAAAACATTTTTTTTCAACAAATGTGTTACAATTTGTTTAAATGACTTGCTTGTTTACGTTGACTCAACCTAAAATTAAAAACAAAAAAAAAACCAACTTGAAGCAAAAAAAAAAACAGTCGAGAATAGTTTTATCTTCTTCTCTGGTGAAACATAAATTCGTTTGGCAAAACACATAAACTTTATGTTGAAAACTTTATTTAAGAAACAAATGAGATAGAAATTGAAAAAAAAAAGGTTCTATCATTTGGCCAGCTGAGCATAAATATTTTCCAGGAAGACCAGCTGCAAACAAAAATTTCGCATAATCATACAAATAATGGACTACAAAGAAGATATTATACTCTTTACAAGTAGATCTTGTAGGGTTTTAGTGAAGATTTGGCGATATGTGTTTTATACTATGACTATATAGATATATTTTGAGAGATTTTTTCTCCTTAAGCTGTAAAACTTAGTTTCATTTATATCTTTTTAAAACACGCAAAGGCGAATAATTTATGAAATTGATGTAGAATACCTAAAAAAAGGATTCAAGTCTAATTGTAAGAAACCCCCACATTAACTACAAAAAGATTGCTAAAATAATCATAATAAAAAAAGAGCAATATTTCCTCGTTCCTAAAAGCCCTTTTTAACCTTTTGAATGGTTTTTGCAAATTTTAAAAACATTTTCTTAATACATTTTCTAAGCTTTTAGTTTATTGTTAATTTTCAATCCTTAATGTTCTTAGAGGATGTAAAAGCATCGAAAATTGTATTAATGATAAAATCAAATCATTGATTGATCGTTTTATTGGCTGAACTTTAGATGTTGATAAGTTTCGATTACCAAATTTTCAGATCTGGGCCCTAGACTGACTTTTTATTTTAGTGTGTTTTGCAGAGACCAAAGTTTCAATTCTTATCTACTAGACAAAAGAACGAATCGTAAGAAACCTAATATATGAACTTTATAATTTAGTATACTTTAAACAATCAGCACTGAATTTACCTCTCACTTTAAAAGAAGTATATAATAGACTGATATATATGGACTGTGA
This sequence comes from Drosophila willistoni, assembly GCF_018902025.1. Taxonomy (NCBI): domain Eukaryota; kingdom Metazoa; phylum Arthropoda; class Insecta; order Diptera; family Drosophilidae; genus Drosophila; species Drosophila willistoni. Next base: position 11,337,713 of record NW_025814050.1, read on the forward strand.
ACTTGAAGCGATAGATACCGCATTAATCTATCATTTCAACAAAACTATATAGAAGATTTCTATTAAGTATGATATGATATATATTCCTTTTTTATGAAAAGAGGTTAAAATTTTATTTAAAATCTCAACTAATCTCAATAGTTCTTAAATTTGTTAATGCAAAAATAAAAGTACATAGATTATCTAAATATAGTCAATTCATTTTAGTTTGGTCTGTCTATCAAGTAAATTGCAAACCAAATATACCCAATTTGTTGTCTAGTGTATCAAAACGTCAAAGAGATCACAATGCCCATAAACTACAAAAGAACTTCAGAAATCTGTTCAAGATACAAAACCAAAAAAAAAAAATTAAAGAAACTGAGAAATCATAGTGAAGCAAACAAATAGAAATCGTGATGTAATAAATTCGTTTTCGATTCACCCAAAAGCCAAAATCTCAAAATCAAAAAAAAAACAGAAAAAATCGTAAATAATCGTAACATGGGCAACTGACAAACAAGCGAAAATCGTTTTAGATCTTTTCTCTTTCACTATTCACAAGTGGAAAATTAGTTGAGCCCCATAAAAAAATTAAACACAAAAAAAATTAGGAAAAAAAAAACGTAGAAAAAAAGTGAGCAAGCTTTTGTTTTCCTTTGAAATTTAGCGGCTTTTCGTTATTTGATCTTTTTAGTGTGTGTGTTTTTTTTTTCGTTCGTTTTTCTCGTCTTCACTCAACTACAAAACAAAAAGCAACATTTTTTCATAAATTTTGTTGTATTTTTGTGTTTTTTTTTTGGGCATCTTCCGTTCATGTAGTTGTTGTAGTTGTTGCTGCTGCCATTGAAGGTTTCTTAGTCATTGTCCAGTGGGTCTGGGAGTAGAAGATGTCTGATATGTGCAGAGAGGAAGGAGTAGAAGAAGGTGGAGAAGTTTGTCTGTCTCTTGACTTGGCTACCTAATTTAAATTTCTCACATTACAATTAAATTTTCAAGTTGAAAACTTGTTTGACTTTTATACCGTTTTCTGTTTCGGTTTTTTCTTCTCCCTGCTTTAAGAGTCGATCGTCCGTCGTTCGTTCGTCTCACAGTTTAGTGGCAAATTAATGTAACATTTCAGGAATTTCATAAATGTCAGAATTTAACCGCTGATCTGAAACTGAGCTAAGAGTGCGTGTATAATTATATAGTATCTTAAATTGTGCTTAATTGAATGCGATTTTAATTTGGTGTGGGGTCTTGACATGGGTTTGCGACCCTTTTTTGGGTAATGGAAAAAGTTAACATATGAAAGTTATTAAATCTTTTTAATTTAATGCTTGTAAGGTAAATGTTTTTGCCCTAAAAAGACGGGCAGTTATACTTCTTAATCGAATTCACTTTATTTTACTTTAAAAGAAAGTTGGTTTTATCTCTTAGGTACGATTCTAAAAGTAGATAGATTTGATTGTTAAAAATTATGTAGGCTTATAGTACATAGAACAACCTATTAAAGACTCTGCCTTTATATAGAAGCACTGAAATAGTCCTCCTGGGAAATGCATTAATTTGTCTTTATGTACCAGGGGGAAAATTGAATTCACCATGAAGAAGTATTGAACGAACTTAATATTGATTGTAGAATTAGTAACTACTTTTAACCTCAGATAAGGTATTTAAATGGCTCATCAAGTTTTAATGTTTGTCATTCCTCTAATGCAATAAATAGATTCAAATAAAAATTATTCTACAAAGTTTTAATATACATATAGCTGAAATTGAATCGATAATTGAATTTGTATCCCTAAGAATCAAGAGTTAATCAGCATATTGATTACTTGATTTCATTGATTAATTTAATTTTTTATGATGTCAGTTTTAAATACCTAGAAGACAAAACATTTTTGAAACGGCATCATTTTTTAAAACAGTTTCACTTAAAATTTGGTCACAAATTACGATCTTCCATTTCAAATAGCAATATAAAAAGTTGTCTTTTTAATTAAATTTAATAGAAATGAAATTATTTATTCATATTTCTATTTCAAAGCATCTACTACAAATATGTGTAAACTCTTAACATTATAAGGCAGCATAATTTAACCAAATTTATTAGATGATTGTTTTAACTTAAAAACGCACGAAAAATAAACAAAATTCATTAGACAAATTCAATGATTTTTTATATCAGGTGGAAATTCGATTAAGACTGATTACTGATATGATCTCTGATAGCCTCATCAGGGATCATTAACCAAAAAAAAAAAAATAAGAAGTGTTGTCGATTAATTTCAACCAAGTTCTAAACTCACTTAAACCTGATTACCGATTATAAATCAGAATTTTCATTTACCTCCGGAAAGGCAACAAAGCGCAACACAAATCATTCTCATTAACCCAATTTCGATGACCCGAATTTTACTGATTTTCCATTTCAAACCTTTCTCCAAAATCTCATGCTGTGCGCCTCATATGTCTGTATGTAGTCCTACTTCATTTTTGGTATCAGAGTGTGTTGATTTTGATTTCAAAGACTTTAATACGAGTTTGGTAGAACAACAACAATTGCCAAAAAGGAAATGTGTAAAATAACAAAATAATGTCTTCATAAACAAAATATATAGCAAATACAACAAGTATAATGTGTTTGCTAATCTGGTAGCCCATGAGGCTCTAAATCAAATAATTAACACATTTCGAAAAGTCAGCAAAAGAAAGAAATAAAAAATATACCAAACGCAAAAAGCAAAACAATTCAATTGCAATTATGCAATAAAAAATGAACTAAGAAAAAATGAAAACCAAAGATATATATATATGTACTCCAAATACTGGTACATATATATTAGAAGCAACATGTGGTCATGTCCATGTTGAGTCGGTGGGGCAAAATAGACTGATCAAACGGGTCAGCGGGTGGTTGCCGCCACCGCCGTCGCCGTTGCCGTTGCCGCTGCTGTGGTTTGTCCGCACTGAAAGATATTCAAATAGTTTATGAAGCCAACACTTGGCAGTTTTCTTTTTTTGTGCTTTTCCTTTTTCCATTCCATTTCCATTCTCCTTCCTGGAGTCGTATGATGAAGGCGTTAAAAGATGAGTTTCCCTGCCTGTTTTTAGTTGCACGCCGCCTCAATGTGTTTATGGTGTGAAATGAAATGAACACTGCAAATGTGCGAAATGTCCAACAGTTCACATAAAGTGGGTTACATTTAATGGAGATGTGTGGTTATTTCAGAGGAGAGCACAAAACCTCCAAGCAGGTGAATGGCATACAAAGTAAGAAACAATGCGGATAAGATTTTTTCTCGCCTCAACCATTGAAACCGTTTGGCCCCAGATTAGGTGAAGAAAACCTTGAATTATCGGCAATTAGAAGTGAGTTAAACAAGACTAGATATGGGCTAGCACTATTCGAGATTTTTCATCAGAGAAGCCAACAAGCTTGTAGTAAAAATTTAACTTGTGTAGATCTGGATGATTTCAAAAAACTCATTCGAAATGTTAGTCATCAGTAAATAGTAAAAATTAGAACCAGTAAATTGATTTTTCCTACAATTGTACAATATATAATATAAATGACTCAGACAAAGGTTTAACCGGAAAGAAACATTATTAAAGTACAAAGGTATAAAAGTTCTATATAGTATACAAAATATTTACAATAAACGCGGTGAACAAAAAAAGAAACATATAGTGGCTGCCAAAAAGGATATTTTCTAGGCTAATTAATTAAGAGACACCTATAACTTTATATGTTTCTAGATTATAGGTTTTTATTTGTCAATGACAATTACAATTAATCAATGAATGGATTGAATATGTCTTTCAAACGACTAGGAAGGTAAAAACATTTAAAAAAGTGGTATATATCAACCTTTCTTACTTTAGGCACTAAGGAAATCAACTAACATACGGTTTAGGTTTATCTACTTGTAAACTATCCTGTGTATCATATCTAGATACCTTTACGCTATCCCACATGGCAAGTGCAAGATTGGAAATCATCTTAAGCGTCTTTGGTTGTTGGTATTGAACTTTGTAAATGTCTGCATAGAAAATTGAATAGTATTTTAAAATTTGTTGTATTCAAAAACCACAAACGACTAAAACAAACAGTGTTACCTCTATTTGTACATCCATTTCAAGTTTCTTTATGACTTAAGGCTAAAACAGTCCAAATATCAGTAAGTTATCAAAATTTGAGTATATTTTATTTTACTAAAAGATCAAATTTCCTATATTTTCATTTCATTCATTTATCACTTATTCTAAACATAAATTTGAGATTAAAACAGAAGCAAAACTGTCCAAATGCATTAACTGAATTATACTAAATAACCAAATCAAATAAAGTAGTGGAAATTTGATATTATAAAGATTGGGATGAAACCTTTCTGGCTTACTCAGACACGGTCTCTCAACCTTTCTCCATCTTCCCAAAAATCATTCAAGTGTTAAGAAATAACCGCCAGCTAATTACGTAGAATTGTCACTTTTAATTAAAACAAATACGGAAGGAAAACACTCAGACTTAAACATACACAGACTGACTAACAGACACTACCAGCTCAGGCTATAGCTGTGGCTGAAGCTCAAGATGTCCATTGTCAAGATAAAAACTATGGCAAAATATTTCACTAACAAAGATTCAGGCAATCTGCTGGCGGAAAAACAAGTTTTCACCACAAGGAGAGACATTAAATTTTGGGCTTAGACTGGGGAGAAGAAAAAATTGCAATTGCCAAGCAGGCTGGCAGGCAGGCAAGCAGACAAGCCCAGTAGCTACGCAGACTACTTGGTCAAAAAGCAACAACGAAAGAGGCAAAAATAATGAGCCAACATAAGAAATGACTTAATCGCTGGCGGCTTGTTAACCTCAGTCTAAGAATGGGTAGAGAGAAGGGGCCATCTAAGTAGCTGCACACAAATAAAGATTTACGGCAATTTAGTCCTACAACCTCAACGTTGGGACTTATGACTGCAAGTCAATAATTTGTAAGGCCCCCAAAACGCGAATCATTTGCAGATTATACATATATAGCTACGAGTATATAGGAGAAAGAGGAGGGCATCGTCTATGTAGCCCATTGCCCGTTGGTACCGTCGACCACCATCAGCGCCTTTGAGGAATTGCATAATTATAGCATTTTCCGGCCATGCAATGTTTTTTCTTTTTGCATCCATCCAACCGTCCAAACAGCCATTCATCCACATTTCAAGTTGGCCTAGGTTGAGGCTAATTTGTTTAACATAGGTTTGCCACATAATGCTGGTCGATTATTTGTATAGCATAATAGCTTTTCAAATACACTTTTCAACAAAAAGGGTATAAACTATCTTGAAAAATTTTAAGCCTCTTTCAGTAAATAGAAACGAAAAATTATGACAATAGATTGAGAGAAGAGTTAGGCTATCCAGCCAAAATTGGAAAAAGCTTTCTGAAGATACAATATAAGTACATATGTCAATCATAATACATAGACGTTCATCATAGTTTCTATAGATCAGAGATCATAGTTTATAGTTTTTAAGTAATAATTCAAAAAAATCATTGCTTCTGGCAATAATATAGGTTACTTCCAAATCTTTCGTTACTTGAAATGTTTGTTAACTAAAAAAACGCATTCTACATCACGATTAAATACAATTAATGTAAAACGACATAAACATTTGAAGCCTATTAAAAGTACAATTATATCCTTCAATTCTATCAAGAGCATTCAACAAGATCAATATGATCAATCTCATGTTCATTACTTATAGGGAATATTCTGCAAAAAAATCAAAAACACTCTATATGATTCAGAAATCTCTTAAAAGAGCTCTGTTCTCTAAAGTTTATTGTTATTTTTGTGTAATAAACAACATATGAAGATCAAAACCAATATACTATATACATATGTACATATATGATCAATATATATATACTATATATTAAGCTTAAGTTCTGTAGAAAACTAAACAAATAATTTCATTTAACTGAATTAACAGAATTAAAAGAATTATATTTTAATCATTAGCAGATCTTGCCAACAACAGATTTAAAACGATTTTTGTCAAACAAAATCGAAAGATTATTTACTATAAAAATTTAATTTTTTCCTTACTTTCATTTATTAGTTAAACTTTATTGTTGATTGTTTTAGAGTATAGACCTATTGTCATAATTTCTATATTAAAATTTTTACTCTTAGCCTTGTTTTCTTACGATTTTCTACCCTTGAGGCAAATAGGCAACATTTTACGAGTCCCCCGTACCAAGAGACAGAGCAACATAGAGACAGACAGACAGAGAGGCAGACAGAGATAGTAGAGAAGGCAAAATATTTGTACATTGTAAATGCCTGATATTGATCTTGATTGTCAAGATCGCACACAGCATGATCATCGTCTTTGTCGTCGTTGTCGTTGAAGTTGAAGTTGTCGTTTTGGCTAAAGTAGGAAGAGTTCAAGCCAAGTTGCATTGTTTAACTTTGACTTTGACTCTGTGTCAATTTGATGGGGCTCTTTGTCGATAACAATCGGCTGGATCGTGTGTGCGCGCGTCATGTGATTAATCGTGTGTGTCAAGTGGGCCATGGGAAAGTAAAGGGCTTCTTCTTCAAAAAATTTTCTTCATTTTTCATTTATTAGAGCATAGAAAGTGGCACTCACTCATTTCACTCGTATGCAAATAAGAAGATGCATTTGGCAGATGGTTACTTTCAAAACTGATTGCCATTTTTGGATTATTTGTATATACTTTATGATCCCCAATGATCTCTTGGACACATTCCACATGTATGTCAGAGAGGAGGAGTTTCATTTTGAAAACAAAAATTCGCTTCAAACTGATCGGCAATTTAGATTTATGTGATCTTTTGCTAAATTTGTGGGTGGTTTTTCTTGATCGATTCAAGTGTGATATGATCTGTGGGGGAGGGAATTTAAAGTGATCACTTCAATGGGTAAGAAGAAACAACTGACTGCAAGATGTGCTCAATAGTTAAGGGAAGACAAGAAGACTATCATGATTTGTGGGTACACTTTATAGTTAGAATGGAAATTGTATGATCGCCAAATCGATTCTATAGATTCAAAGACTAATAACACTAAAGTCTTTTAAATTGAAAAAGTAATAGTTGGCCATAAAAATAAATAATTTTCTAAAGTTTTAATCTAAACATTTTAACAAAAGATCAATTTTTTTAGCACGATCTAAACGACTATTGTTTAATCGACATAAAAGGATTAAGTTACTTTTGTTTTACAGGGTAACAAAATCTTCGTTATGGGCCTTTTGGGCCTTTGCTTATTATTCCTTTGGCTTTTGTGGTATGCCAATTTAAGATTTTTGTTTTTGTTTTCCTCCTTTTTTTTTTTTTTGTTATAGCTTGATCTTTGATCTACAATTTGAAATGCCGGGCCAGACAGACACAGGGCGGCCGTTAGATCGAAGCTTCAATGCGAGATCGTTTTTATTTTAGGGAGAACTTGTTTTTGCCACAACAAAAACACAAAAAACAAGAATCAAGCCAATCCAATGAATATCAAGACGAACAATGGCCCAGGCGCCTTTTGCCGCCGCTTTCAAGTTCAATGCGATGACGATCGATACACACACAGAAAGGCCAGGAGAAGGAGCGAGGGGTGAAGGCGAGCCTAATTGGGTCAGCCGGTCTGTGTTGATCTTGAGCCATTTAATTGGATTACCGCCTTTTGATTATATTTCGCCTTACCTACACTGAGTCATAGATCATAACAAAAACAACAAAGATTTTTCTTGGCCACGAGTTTGGCAATAGAGAAAACTATGTACATGGAGAAATGTTTCAACTTTTGTTTAGATGTGGCATACCAAATGCTTATCAGCTTAACTAAATGCCATTCCCTCTCTCTCTCTCTCTCTCTTTTTATTCATTTGTCTTTGGCCCTTTTTGTAACTTGTAAATGCTTTATCTGAGGTAAATAAAAGAATCTATTTTCTAGACAAAAGGCCACTACTGTAAAAGATTTCCGGGTAGCATTGATGTTGCTGTTGCTGCTGCTGTTGCTCCAGTTGCAACTTGCAACTCTATTAGCATTCTCAGAACAAGTGGGAGAGAGAAAGAAGTAGTGAGTTTGGGGGAAAAAACAAAAACAAGTTGATAGCCAACCATAAATCTATTTCACTTGGCTATTAATCATCATGATGTCCAAAGCCAATCATCACTTAAAGTCAAAGCTTAAGGGCTTTTCCTTTATTTTTGTTTCGTTTTTTTTTTACTAATGAGTTATGGTTAGTATTTTGCGTAATCTTTTAGCTGTTGATCATTTTGGTCAGTGATTTGGTACTTTTAATTAAGCGGCTTTTTATTACGCTATATTTAGTCTCATTGGAGGTGTCTCTCTCTCAACCAAACAGAAGGAGGAGTAGGAGTCGCAGTCTGAGTCTGAGTAGGGGGTTAACCAAAAAGCTGCTTATTAATTAAGGCAAGAAAAACAGCAGCAGCTGGTAATTACATATGTAAATGTATTGTATATAGACAGAGGCGTTTGTGTTACATAAAACGATGAAGAAGTAACCTTGAGGCCTTTTCAGTCCTATCGTAAAGTTTTTGCTCCCGGTTCGCCCCTCAAAGATCACTTAAAAAACTAAGCACTTTTTATGTGAAGAGCTTATGATGGAAATATAATAGGAATTTTAAAGCGATGAGTGTATCATTTAGTACTACAAATGCTTGGATTCCGTAATAAAACTGATTTTATAATGACCCAAAAGCTGCATAAGTAAGATTTAGCTTTAATCATGGGTCTATTAAGGGCAAAACTTGTTCGTATTGCTACTTAAATACGAAAAAGGGGTTTAGGGCTAGTGGATTTCATTCAAACCTTGGACTCATTCTTTCTAAATATATATAAATTTAAGAATTATAATTAAAGACTGCAAAAGCTTTCAACTAAGTCGAATTCAATTACAAGTTTTAATTGAAAATATTATAACATTTTTATTGAAAGAGATGACAGCTTTAATTGATGTACAAATTTTGATTTAGATAGAAATTGTCATAAAAAATTTCTACGTTTTCCGTTTTGTAATCGTTTATGTTTGAAGCAATGGAATCTTATCTACTTTGCTGTAATGACTTTTACAATTTTGAATTACTACAATTGATGAAACTTTTCTCATATCATTTTTAATTACTTAAAATTGTTCCCTCTTTAAAAAAAAAAAGAAAGAAGCAAAGAAACTCTATTGGATTTAAGGAAATAAATTTCTATATTCAGTTTAATTTTTTATATGCAAATGTTTCTTTTCGATAACTTTGCTTTAGTTGAGGATAAAGAATTTGATAGTTAGATGAATGAAGAAGAATAGAACTTAAGCAATGTTTTATGAACTTAATGGTTTTTGTCAAGATTTATCATTTAAAAATTTCCATTTCTATAAAAAATATTCTACAACTAGTAAACTCATTACTTTACTCCTATTTAATTGATTTCATATACATAAATTCATTTCATAAAACTTTAAATTGTCATTTCTATAAAAAATATTCTTCTACTGGTAAACTAATTAGTTTTATACTGTTTAATTAATTTCAAAGTTAATTTAATTTTATGATTTATAACAAATATTGTATTAATAATTTAATAATCCTATTCAATTAGCTTTAAATTTTTCTATATTTTATGATTTGTTTTAAGCACTAATAAATTTCTTTCAAAAGTATTTAATACTTGTTTAGATCAAATATCTGTCACTCTTTGCTTAACTATATTTCAACTGAATTGTAAAAGTCAAAAAAAAAAAACTCCGTTTAACCAGAAAAAATTGCATAAATTTTGTATTAACAAGAAAAATAAACCAATTGATTTAATTCCAAAAAATAAAATTGCTGCAACTGTCAAAATTTGTGCACCTTTATGATTTTTTTGTTTTTTGAACTTTTCTTTGATGATTTTTCACTTTTTCTTCACATATTTATTTTCTTGATTTTCACGTTTTGGTTATTTATTTTTTTTTGTTGAACGCCCAAAAATACATATAATAAACACCTTTTGCAAGATATAATCAAATTGTGGGCGTGTCAAGATCAAAAAAAGATTTGGCGCTGAGATGAGCGATCATCAAATCAATTTTCTTCTCTTTGCATTGCAAATTTGTTGTTTTTTTCTTTATCAGCATTGGAAAATCAAGAGAACGAAGAGCGGCGGTGATGTGATGAGGGTAACCGATGGAGACGAAGACGCGTTGCACAAATCAACATAATTGCCCAGGAGGAGTCGCCATCGTCGTCTTGTCGACTCCAACTGGAGTGAAGCGCCAGTCACGTCGCGAATGGCACGGCGCGTGCGTCGCAAATCAAGTGCAAAAATAGATCAATCAAGCAATCAATCCAAAACTCTATAGCAAATGAAAAGGCTTTTCTTTACGTACGTGCCGACACGCGTTCTAAAAGTTGAATTGTAAAAAAATTAAAAAACTGCCTATTCAGTTAAACACTCGGCCCTTTTCATCGTTTTCGTAGAATTCGCAAAAGAAACAAAACTAAACCTTTTTATTATTAATTTTTTTCTTTCTCGTGTATGTATATTTATTTATATTCTTTTTTTTTTGGCATAAACAATTTCCCACACACAAAATACACGACGGATTATACTCGACACACTCGCGACGCAAGCGAGTTTCAGTCTATGGAAACCGAACGCACGCGTCGTCTTGTTGCAACTGATTTGGTTTCTGGCCCAGCTCCAACTTGGGAGCCTCCAAACGGCCAACTGTTTGCTGGGGGATCAAGCACTGAGAACGCAAAAGACCCATCAAACGATATAGAGAGAGAGAGAAAAGAGAGAGAGTGTGTTTGAATGTTGCTAGCACTTTTGGCTTATGCTGAAAAACGGTCATACTGTCTTCAAATTTTGTTGCTAGCAACATTTTATAGGCATTTCTTTTACGATATTAATTACTGATAAATATAAATAAAAACATTTTGTTAGCGAAATATAAAAATAAATGAATAAAAATATTCAGAAAATGAAAATTGTAAAAATTAAAAACGATTTTGCCTAAGCGAAGGCTGAAATTTTGATGTCTACTTCGATATTTCTTCTCGGTAATGATAAATATAGATTAATACTTTTTGATAACTCTGTATGTGTGCAATAAATGTACTATACATTTTTTTTCAAGAATTTTCAGGCAAGTGTTTGAAAAAAAAAGAAGTAAGCTAATTAATAACGTTCTTTTTAAAAAATAAATGGAAAACTGTTTAAGTATTGTTTTTAAATTATGTAGAAATTCTGTCAAATATCTTTGCACTATTTCAATATCAATCTCTGGTTTACGATATAATAAACATTTTTTTTTACTTTAAAGAATGTCCGTTTAATTTTTTACAATAATTTTTGTTTCAATAAAGGAAAAGTGTGAAAATATTTTACAGTACTAACATAAGAAACGACTTCTATAAAATTTTAGAAGATTTTTGTTTTAATTTTTTTTTGTTTTGATTTTTCTTAACATTTTACAATGCTCTGCCTTTTGATGGTCTTTAGATATATTTAACCTTTTTAAACTTATAACATTCATTTGAAAATAATTTGCCTAACTCGCTTTATGTAATACACCTTATCGTATTAAAAGATAAAAATTAAATATTGAAGTAAGTAGCCGGGGAATTCCAAATTATTCATAAGAAACGAGTAAAAAGTTTATTCGTAAATATGTACATATGTATATAAATATGAATATAAAAATTGGTTGTAATTTCTAGCAGATTGATAAAAAAAGATAATATTAGTTGAGTCTGATACAGAAGGTAAAAATTGTGATTAATAATACTGATAATACTGTCCCATTAGGAAATATACTTATAGGTAATAACCAACGTACGTTTGTAGCAACTAAGTCTAATAACCATTTAGTTGCTAATACTTCAACTAACATAAGTAATCTCTTTCAAAATGTTACAGGTTTTAACAAAATTTTTTAAATTTAATTAATAAAAAATTATACTTCTGTAGAAAATGTATGTAAAGTCATTAAATATGTATTTAATTTATATAAAAGTATGAAAAAAGGTTGACACTTGTTGCGAGCAAACGCAATTAAGTAAGGTTCAATTATACCTTACTAAAAAAAGGCTATAATTATTAATCAACATCCAAAATCTTTAATAAATTTTGATTGAAGACAACATAAAGTTGATACAAAGAGGAAATGTGCATCAAATTGATTGAATTTTTCCTGATTCTGGCATATCAAATACAAAGGCAATGATACTACCAATATGGACTATTAATTTTATTTAATATTTTCGACTGTTTACTTTTCCAAAAGAAACGTGTAGGAAACAGCATTTCTGCCCCTTTCGTTGTCTTATCGAGCTCTTGACCTTGTTTCTTTTGAAATTGCCTCACCCCATCCTATGCCAACGTTTCAAGATCCCCTCCTATACTTTAGGCCTATTTATAGAATTAAATTATGATTTTCAGAGGTAAAGGGTGATCTGATCTATATAAAAGCTTTATCTTTGACTGCACTCGGGTGCAACACGTGTGTTTTCCGCCTTGCATATGTAGATCAGTTTTATATTTCTGTTTTTTTCTTTTTGCATACGAAATTTTTCGAATTATTGTAAAATTTCTTAGGAAAAGCAAGAAATTTAAAAAGCTTTTCTCTTACAAAATGCGATCCACGTCGCGGCTACGGGCCATAATTTTAAAAAGAAATTCATGTCTTTTTTTTTTGGCTATTTTAAATTTGTTTTTTTGACATTTTTATAGCTCACTTATGCGAGACAAAAAGGTTAGGATAAGAAGAAAAAAACTCACTGAACCACATGAAACCACTCTTAGATCAATTTTAAGCTTTTGAAATGCTTGGCACGTTTCCAAGACGATTTGCTTTATTGGAAAAAGTGGCAACCAGCAGCAACAGCAGCAGCAGCAAAAGAAGAAAAATGGAAAAAAATGGAGAGGGGAGAAAGAAGAGAAAAAAAATGATTTTCCCGCAGAATGCGGACACACGCAGTGGACTTGAAATCGGACTTTGGGACCGGCTCACAAGTTGGCAATTAAAATATTGACAGTTTTTCCATAGAGAAGAATAATAAGTTTTGTCTAAGATTGCACATGCATAAAGAGTTTATCTATCTCTCTCTCTCTCTGATCGCTGTGTCTTCATTGGGCCTCCTGCTGTTTGTTTTTGGTTTGGCGCGAAAGGTTAACGCGACATGTTCATGTGACAATGTCAGATAGATAGAGACAGGGACAGTGAGACAGACAGCCCAGACAGTGCGGGAGCGAAAGAGATAGACAATACTTCTAGCGGCAGTCAGAAATGTCTAAAGCGCATAAATAACTGCATTTGTGACATGGTATGGAATGCTTGTTTCGTCCAGGTCTATGTCTAGGCCCGGCTTTTTAGCTTTAGCCTGGTTCATTCGCCCGTCCTCGTCGTTGTCGTCGTCGTCGGCGTCGTCGTCTGGCCATGTCTGGTGCGGATTGCTGACTGGTGGCTGCCGTTGCTGCTGCTGGTAGCAAGGTGCGGTGCCCATATGCAGACGACAACTAAAGCTATTTGTAGCTCATTTCGCTGATTATGGAGAAAAATTGTTAGATGTTTTCCTTGTAGCATTGCAAGTTTTTTCTTTCTATCTGTTTTTTTTTTTCCATTGCATCATATCCAGCAGTAAAAACAACGTATCATCTTTTGTTGTTTGATCGAGCATTAGGTGGTAAAAATATACTAAACACCATGTTGAAACGTAGAAGTGACAATATGATCGGATTTGTAATACTTTTCACATTCAAAAGGAATATTTATCAAGATTAAGTCTTCTATGACTAGCTTTACCATATTTTAAATCTTCCAAGTCTAACTCTACCATATAACGATATTCATATAGTCATCGTTGTATAATATCAATCCTAATATTATGATATATCTCAAAGTATAGCTGGCTTTGAAGTAAGTATATATAATATTCTAGGAAATATAGCACATCATGAAATGAATAAAGTCATGCCTAAATATAAATACTACTTGAAAATTTGTAATTTTTACGATATTTGTTTTTAAATTACATATATTTAAAACTGCAACCTTTCCAATTTCGACCCTAAGAGATTATTGACATCACCGTGATCTAAAGTGAACTTTAACTAAAATACGATATTAATCTGTGCAATGTTGCTTCTGTCTGACACTTTAAGACTTTAATAACCTTCTTTGGGAATTTACAATATTCAACTTTTCTAACTTACACTTATGTAGTGAAGTTAGTGAAATTAAATTACACTTATGTAGTGAAGTTGTAGTGAAGTCTGATCAATTTTTCTAGTACCAAAACATGACCCAAAATCAATATACAATAATCTAAAGTGTGAAAATTTCTAATATTCTACCTCTGGACAAATTTTCATTAAATGTCTAAGTTCTTGCGAAACATTAGACAAATAAATATTAGAAAACAAAAATTAAAGTCAAATTATAATCCAGTTAAAAAGTTGTACGTTCCCTGACTTCTAATGAGCTTTGCAGACTTCTTGGATTTTTTCTTTTCCTTACTTGGTGTACTTTTAGTCGGTTTATCTCATTTCAAATCCCCTACCAATGTTTGGTGTCAAAGTCAAGCCCACATGAGGCAATCTTTTTCTTTTTTTCTAAAACCTCTAACTACAAACTAACAATAAGTAAATGCAAAAGATTTAAATCAGCCGCAGATTTGTTGCGGCCTCTAAAAAATGAGAAACAAAACGAATAGAAATGAAAAACTTTGTTTAGAAACAGGAAATCCTACACACCAATTTTCCCAAAGTGAGTGTGAGTGAGTGGATGTGTGTGTGTGTGAGTGAGTGTACAGAAAATTATCAAAACGCCAACATCTTTTTGACAAACTGCGAAATGCTGAGCCACAATTTGGCGCGTCTCTGCTTGGGCCATACCTGTGTCCCCCTTTGGTGGTCTCTGTGTGAGGAACCGTCGAATCGCATTCAAGACAACTTTTCTTCTGATTTGTTGCGATCGCAATCGGTTTCGTTTCGGCTTTTTGGTTTCGCATATTTGGACAACAGAAGAAAGAAGTTCCATCTTCCCCATCGTTGGGCCAGGAGGATTGACGTGTCTTACTGTAATTTTTCATGCAGTGATCTTTTCGTTTATGGCATCTCTCTACAACATTGTGAACGTCATTCAACGCATTGTTGACCTATTGAACCATAATGCATGTGCACGGTGTGCACATGTGCCGCTAAAGGATCTCCTCTTCCTCTTCCATGGTTCTCCCATGGGGACCGGCTCTTTAGTTTGTCTTTTTTCTCTTTTTTTTACTTTTATTGTGTAGCCTACCTTTGAGTCTTGAATCCAGTCACGTTTCGATGTTTGGCCACTTAGAACCTGTTCTTGTGCCGCTACTTTTCTCGCATGAATCATTATTTGTTGTGCTAAAGCTAAATATGAAGAAGAAGTTGGCGATCCCAGAGCTTCTTCAGTGAGGATAGGATAGAAGGAGAGGGGAGGTGGGATCGTCGGGCAATTGAGCCAGCTGCAAGTTTGGCCAGTTAAAACCCTCTGGGTGCAGTCCAACAGACTCTCTCGTTTTGCGATCATTTGTGATTGATACTATTTATTGTGGTTGTCTTGGTTTTTTCTTCATCTTTGCATTAAGCCAACTTGAAACTTGAATGGATTTACGCATGGCTCTTAAACGTATAGGGTTGTCGAGCTGCGCAATGGAAAATGTTTGAAAACGCTTACAAAACTCAAGTGCAATTCATCGCTTGACCTAAAGCGTTTTTGCCACCAATCTTTCTTTAGAAAGAGGAGTTGTACTTTGCTTCTTCATTCAAAGTGCTTTTAGCATGCATTGATGAAAGAATTTTACCAGGGGCCACTTTTTCTATCTCCCCCTCTATTTTTTTTCAATTTTAAAATTTTTTTGTTTTGTTTTTCGTAAGCGGTTGCCAGCTGCATTATTATAGATTAGACTCCATGTTTATCTATCTATGTGTAGCCCATGTACCACAATACCATCGAGCATATCCGGCGCGGAGCGTGCGAAAAAGTGGGCGTCCCTGGGTTAGCGCAATCTTCGACCTTTTGATCTTGTTTCTACGCGATGCTATTGCCCATGAGGCATTAGCCAAGTCCAGACTTTTGGGCTCTGCTGCGGCTGTTGCTGCTGCTGCTCGTTGCCTCTGCCGCTGTTTCTGCTGCTGTTGCTGCTGATGTTGTTGTTGTTGGTACATGTTCCTAACTTCCTTTGCGTGTCAAGTGCAAATGCATTAAATTTTGACGTTGACCAAAAATCCTAAACATCTTTTCTCTCTTTCTCTATCTCTTTTTAGTTATAGTTGTTGTTGGGCAGCTGTCGTTTTGATTTTAATTGATTTTTGTAATTTTTTATTGCACTCGGCGGTAAAAGCTTTTTGTTGAGTGAAAGAACGTGTTGCCATCAAGCGAAAGTTCGAAATGCCAATTTAAAAGCAGATTCAGTAAGAAAACAAAAAAACAAATTTGAAGAAGTCATTGTAACTAGATACTTAAATATTTCTTATCAATAAAGACTAACACATAAGGCAAAAAGTTAGCATATGAGTTTTTTCGAAAAAAAAATTAATTGTCTATGTTAAAATTAATCCCAATAGGCTATTTTCAATTCTTTCTATACCAATTCTAGCCTCATTGCAGAAATGTCAAAAAAGGTGTCAAAAATGCTTAAACCTTATGCTTAATAAATATATTGAATCTAACAATTAGCTAAAAAAGATTTCTCTTAAGTGTTTTAAAAATTTACTTTGACAGAAATTTTAAAACGTGTTTTTTTTTAAGTAAAGGAATAATAATAGAAATATAAATGTGATTTACTAAGACTTTTTTCAAATATGCTAAAATTCTTTTAATAATATCAGTTTGGAAAGGTTTTTTTTTCAAAATAACTCAACTAAACCAAGGAAACTATAACAAATGGTTTAATAAAAAGTTCTTCTTATTTAAAATCATAAAAAAATGGAAAAATAATTTATCGAAAAAGCATCCTAAGTATAAAATAGTTGAACTATAAATAGATGTCAAAAATAATCGAAGCATTGTTTATTTCAATTGTTTTGAAAAATGTTTTTCAATTAAAAACATGCAAAATTAAATCAAAAGATTAATGTTAATGTAAGAAATAAAATAAATAAAAAAAGAAAATAATGGGAATAATTTAATTGACAAAATATATTTTCTTTGCTGTTAAGAATGTTACCTATTCAAAATATCTGTTTCAATACGACTTTAAATTTATAAAAAGTATGTACATATATTTATTTGTATTATTATTCTATTATTTATATATAATCTCAAAGCCATGTTAAATGTGGAAAAGCCTAAAAACTAAAAGTTGCAGTTAAAAGGGCTTTGTCCTAATCATCAAAAACGCTACAATTTGTGCACTGATTGTAAAGACAATAACTAATAACAATAATATAAACATAACTAAAAACTGAATATACATAAATTTTTATTAATTACATTAATAAGTATCATTTATGACCCTGCCAAAGAACTAAGGGGCGTTTTTAAACAAGTAAGTAGGGTTAAATAGACATTTATGTATATGAAATTTAAAATTAAAAAAAAAATAGACTATTAAAAACATTTATGCCTAAGGTTTATACGATGTTAGGCAATATCCACAATTAGTTATTAAACTGAAAGCATACTTAGTAATTTGTAAAGATTATTAGACTTGACTTTTATTTTTCAAGGACTTGTTTGTCAATCTGTGCAACGTTTGATTGGTTAAATAAATCTCTCACCAACTTTAATGACAAATCAAATTTTCAAATTGTTGTAACATTCTGAAAACAATTATTGATCAAATAAAGCCCACTTACTCATTTGGTTTTCTCACAAATGTCAACAGGCAATTTCATTAAACAAATCAACAGTGAAAAAAAATCCTATCAACAAAATGTTAACCTCTTTTTCCGTGCCCACTTTAACCAATTTATGGAGCCTGTCATCATTCGAAATTAGCAATTTTGTTTAATTGCAATTTAGTTTTATTGAGCAAACAACAATTTCCGGCAAAAAAAAAACACACACACAGAAGAAACACGATGCCAACTACAAATTGATTGCCTGGATGATCGTCGTCGTTTAAGTTGTTAATTGCACTTGTGATTTACGTTGTCGTGTGTGCCAATATTTGCAATGAAAAGGAGAAGGAGTAGGAGAAGATGCAAGTAGGAGGAGTTGGATATATATTGAGTTGCGTGCCATGCCAGCCGAAAGATGATGATGGATTAAGCATGATGCACCAAGGGGGAAAGTGCATTAGTTAACGCCCACCCAAATGGCATAACGTTTGCCCTGAAACCAATTGCTATCTAAATGCATTTGACATGTTTTGCGGGCATTCATATAAAAAGACTAATGGAACAACATCTCTGACCACTCTCTCTCTATGTACTTGAGCATTTTGTTGTTGATTTTATATATTTATACCCTTGCAAAAAGGGTATATTAATTTTGGTCAGAAGTGTGCAACGCATAGAAGGAAGCATCTCCGACCATATAAAGTATATATATTCTTGATCAGCACGACGAGACGAGTTCAAATAGCCATGTCCGTCCGTCCGTCCGTCCGTCCGTCCGTCCGTCCGTCCGTCCGTCCGTCCGTCCGTCCGTCCGTCCGTCCGTCTGGATCAACGCAAACTCCTCCTAGACCGTAAGAGCTACAGAGCTGAAATTTTGCATGTAGGCTTGTATATACTGCAGGCGTTGTATATCTCGGATTCAGCCGGATCGGATCACTATATCATATAGCTCCCATACAAACGCCAAAGTCACGAACAGTGACTTTTCTTAATAACTTCGTTATTTTTTGAGCTATTGTCGTGAAATTTAATATTGGTGAGTTAATTACACATATAAACGACTATGCAAAATTTGATCAAGATCAGGTGACTATATCATATAGCTCCCATAGGAACGATCTTTCGAAAACAGTGACTTTTGTCAATTACTTCGTTACTTTTGAAGCAATTGTCATAAAAATTTATATTTCTCAGTTTAGCATAACTATTAATAACTGTGCCAAATTTGATTAAGATCGGGCGACTATATCATATAGCTCCCATAGGAACAATCGGTGGTGAACAGTGACTTTGATCAATAACTTCGTTATTTCCTAAGCCGTTCTTTCGCAAATATTAGACCTTTTACTCAAAAAACTTGCAAGGGTATACAAACTTTGACGCGGTCAAAGTTAGCCCCGGCCCTCTGGTTTTTTTTATGATATTTTAATGTGTGTGTGTTGTAGAAAACTTCTACATACTAACCGTAAAACATAACAGAACTCAAATGGAAAACAAGTTGAAAAGGTGTAGCAGCTTTCTTTTAGATGACTCAAGATGAATAGAAAGAAACCCCGGAAAGACTTTTTACGAGCCTTCTCAAATTCAAAATACAAGCGAGAAATTTGCATACGAAAATATCACAGAGAATACCTGGAAAGCTGAACAATTTTTTGAGGACTGCACGTATTGTCGGCTGTCACAATTGCTGACATTAATTGGCCTTGCATGATATACATCCAAATGGACCACACACACACTCACACAGACATCAGATACACGATGTGTGATTTAGAGGCCTTTATTTAGAGACTCTTATGACAGCTGACCAAAAGCCAAAAAAACAGATATAACATTGTATTGCCGGCAACAATGTTGGCCATTTGTTATACACTCCTTCTCTGCAATCACCTTCTTTGCCTCCCCGCTTCTCTTTCTCCTCTCTCATAGTTTGTCGTAACAACACAACAAAAACCAGAGGGCCGGGGCTAACTTTGACCGCGTCAAAGTTTGTATACCCTTGCAAGTTTTTTGAGTAAAAGGTCTAATATTTGCGAAAGAACGGCTTAGGAAATAACGAAGTTATTGATCAAAGTCACTGTTCACCACCGATTGTTCCTATGGGAGCTATATGATATAGTCGCCCGATCTTAATCAAATTTGGCACAGTTATTAATAGTTATGCTAAACTGAGAAATATAAATTTTTATGACAATTGCTTCAAAAGTAACGAAGTAATTGACAAAAGTCACTGTTTTCGAAAGATCGTTCCTATGGGAGCTATATGATATAGTCACCCGATCTTGATCAAATTTTGCATAGTCGTTTATATGTGTAATTAACTCACCAATATTAAATTTCACGACAATAGCTCAAAAAATAACGAAGTTATTAAGAAAAGTCACTGTTCGTGACTTTGGCGTTTGTATGGGAGCTATATGATATAGTGATCCGATCCGGCTGAATCCGAGATATACAACGCCTGCAGTATATACAAGCCTACATGCAAAATTTCAGCTCTGTAGCTCTTACGGTCTAGGAGGAGTTTGCGTTGATCCAGACGGACGGACGGACGGACGGACGGACGGACGGACGGACGGACATGGCTATTTGAACTCGTCTCGTCGTGCTGATCAAGAATATATATACTTTATATGGTCGGAGATGCTTCCTTCTATGCGTTGCACACTTCTGACCAAAATTAATATACCCTTTTTGCAAGGGTATAAAAAATGTTGGCAACTTTATCAAGAGCACAATTTAAATGTCAGCTTGATGACGTGTCGTGTCTGTTTGCTGTGGTTGCTGCAAAGACGAATGACTTTCCTCTCTCTCTCTCTATCTCTATGGAGGAGGGGGGATAGACTCTAGTTCCAGCTGGCCACCAAACGGAAGTGCAGCAGTCTAAACAAATTCAACAACAACAAGCCAAATGCATGGGAAGTGCTAATCGTCCAAGGCACGAAACACGTCCACATTATGATGAAGAAAATCAAGATGCTCCAAGGGGAGCGATCCACTAGTTGTGTGTACACTGTTCATTTACGTTTTTCTAAAGTGCGACAAACTCAAGCAACTATTAACTCTCAAGCGGGTCAACAGACATTAAGAGGTTATAGGAAATACTTAGTAAGGAAAAGCTGTTCTGTATTTGACTTTAAGTTTTTCTTTGATTTTTGCTGTCAAAAGTTTTATTTCATTTATAAGTTTCTTTTGCTGTTAAGTATATTTAAAATCTGTCCAGACTTGGACAATCATTAAAAAAGTACACTCAAAAAGCAAAGCCACAGAAGGGTTCATCGTTATCTGCTGAGACCGAGGAGACTAGTCAAACACAACCAGTTAGGATCAGGCCGGAAAGGCATATCCAAAAGGATATATAAAGTATAATTTTTGTGTCTATGCAGTGTATAGTTACTCTAACTCTAAGAATAAAAACATTTTCCGGTTGTTTCAGTGCTTTAGGTAATATGAATGTAGCTTGAAAACTGATTGTAGATTATCTTCTCGAATGAAACTGTAAATAGATAAGAAGAAATCTTGATCAAATTTTGAACTACATAGTTCTTAATTCCAAATGAAACCTTGCAAGTAGGTGCACAAAAATATTGTAAGTTCACACTAAATGAAATTTTAATTAAATTAGTAAAGAAATCATCAACTTTAATGATGATCTTAATTTCATCTTAATTAAAGTTTCATGCTAACAAAGTGGCTTCGTCGTATAGTTAAGCGATTAAGGAGACAAAATGATAAACAATTATTTTCTCTCAGATTTGTAAAGTTCTTTCTGCCTTTGCCTACTGTCATCATCTGTTCACTATGAGGTAAAGACCTCATTCAAACTACTAAAAATTCATTCACTAGACACATTTTCGCCACTCTAATCATTTGAATGCCTCTTTCACGCCGCCAATTGTGAATGATTCACACTGATTCATCATCTAACTAGCATTGCACACAATCACAAATTAACGGTGAGGCAAAAAAAAAAATAAAAGGAAGGCTCGTTAGTTGGCACACCTCATCTCACTCGTCTCATCTTGACTCCGCTCGATTCTATGCCATGCAAAAAGGGCCCCGACATATATGCAGTCTCTCCAGGGGTAACAAGATCATTAACGTGCCACATGGCCCAGGTCCAGGACCAGCTCCCCATCCATGTTAAAGCCCACGTTTGGGCTTGCTGATGGTCACAGTAGCTCGGTACTATCATAAATAAAAAAGGAATCTTGCTATCTTCCCTCTCCCCTTCTATTGTCAACGTGTGGCAGTAAAAATTATGACTGAAGCATCAGCAGGTTGGACTTGAAACTCTCTGGAGGAAAGTACAGAAAGCGCACCGAAAAAAAGCGAGCGGCACTTCGTTGAGGCTCTTTGACTTTGGCCTTTTTGTTATGCACCGCCTCGGGAGCCCAAGTCACACACATGCTTGCCTGGGTGATAATTCAAGACGGCAGCAGCAACAGCAGCAACGGCAACAGCCAACAGTAAGAGCAACGGCAACATTAAATAGTAGCAGGCAACAATGAATCTAAGCAACATGTTGCCCGTGTCTTGTTAGAGTTTTTGGGACCACAAAAATCGTGACAAAGTGTTCCCATTGTTAGGCGCAAATGAAGAAAATGGCATTGTGGAAAAATCGCAGGGAAAAAACAATTGCCAGTTCTTGTTGCAAATGCCATGAAAATGCTTGGCGCACGTTTTGTAATCAATCAAGTAGCAAAAATGCAAAAAGAAAATGTTTCGCTAAAAATAAAACACACCAACAAGTTGTCAAATACTTAGTTTATGTTAGAGAAGGGATTCCCCTATATACAGGAGAAAGTTTAGAAGCTACCACTTAAGAAATCTCTTATGTCACTCACACGGCAATTCCCTTCACCTCATAATAGAAAACTTCTTTCAGCTTAGAACATTCCCATTGCATTTAGTAGCAACTAAACACAAGAAAATTCTCACCTGCAAGTCCATATAGATAAATTTCACACCTGCCTCTCACTTCCTTAGGCAACTTTAACCAAATTTTTTGATATCTTTTTTTGTCGATTCATAAATTTAAATGAAAAAAAAAGAATCACAAAATACATGTTTAGTTTATGAATGAACTGCAATTCAATTTGTGAGTTGATTTTATGAGAGACCCAGTTTTACGATCCGACTAATTTTTATTAACCGCCAAAGTAAATACTCTGTGCCCACAGAGAGTAAAGACAAAGTCTCGACTCACAACTCGCATCTCCTTCAGTTTAGCTTCCTCTCGTCACAGTAATCTTCATAGTCTGACCCAAATGAACCAACCAACCAACCGACTTGGTGAGGCGCTTGTGCATCCGCGGGGCGCCTCCACGCTGCACAGCAAAGCATGTTGCAATGCTTTGAAAGTTTATTGACTGGAAATAATTTATTAATTGCTTCAGCTTTAGCAGTATTCAGGTTTTTTGTTGTTGTGATTTTTTTTTTTTATATGTTTCCCCTATATATTTTTATTTGGTAAATATTTTAAAGATTATTTTAAAATATTTTGTTTGAATTTGGGTGGCCTTTTGTAAAAGTTTATTATAGTTGATTGTGTAATCGCTGATTAAATGATGCAAAGTGTCAAATGACAAGACATTCAATTGGCATTTTTTATTGATAATTATAATAAATGTTTAGACGATATGGGAGATACACTTTCTACAGAGTATATTCATTATTTTATGTGGGTTTTCTTTCTGCGGAGTCTTTAAGTGAAACAAAATTTCTAAATACGAAATGTATTTTAAATTATTTGATTTTTAAATTTAAGATTTCAAATTGATAATTTTTGAAATATTAATAATACTTAAAAAGCCATTATTATATGTTTTAATAAATCTTTGTTTTTGTAAAAGTTGTATTTTGACTATATTAATCAGAGGATTTAAAAAGTTTTGTTTTTGTTGTTGTTTTGGTAAAGCAAATAATTGTTGGAGTTGAATTGTTTTAAAAAGTTTAAATATATTAAAGAGTTTTATCAAAAAGTTTACCAATAAAAAGATACAAAGTTTACAAAATTTTTCTAATCTGTTTTTAATACCTTAGGAACTTAAAAGTTAAGCTATGAAAAGTTGTATGGTCGAAATTTTCCAAACATAAAATTTTCTTTTTAAATTATATCGAAAAGTGAATTAAACTTTTTGTAAGATATATCAAATGAACTTTATATTTAAGTGTCGTTTTCAAATATAAGCTTTAAAATAAATTTTGAAATTTCAAACTTTTATATTGTAAAGTAACATAAAGTTGTTTAGTTGAAAAAAGTTCAACCAATAATATTTATTTACTTGCATGTCTTTCTTTCTAATTTTTTCCCATATAATGTTTCCAACTATTTATGACTTGATTGAATTTAAAATATGTAAATTTTGTAGAGTCCTGAGACAAGTCCCCTTAATTTATAGGAATATTTAATAGACCTATAGAACTTCTATATCCTAAAATATCTTTGCTTAGTTTCTCACTAGATGTAACTTAATTTAAAAGAAGCAAATAAATAATAAACTGCAAACATTTTCACTAATTGGTTTCCATGGCTATCCTCATAGCCTCATTTTATATATGTTTCTACATCTTTAATTTTGTCTGTTTAATTTCCGTTAAATTCTCTACTAAGTATGATTTTAAAATATACAAGTTTTCCTAAAGTTTGTCGTTTTCTAATATGTTAAATATGTTATGGAATTAATAATTACAAAAGTTACTCAAATTGTTAGTACTACAATCTTTTAGAGCACATGCATAAAGGCGAATACAATTCCTTATCATTAAACAAACATCCGATAAGCAATTTGACGAAAACAAACGCGACTGAGGAAAGCTTCAGCATTTTATAGTTTTCTTACCGTCGGAAGTAAAACGAAAACAATCACTTCATTATAAATCTGTTGTAATCAACGATAAGTACCCAATACAAAATTGTTGCCTTTCATTACCATGCGACAAATTTTCTTCAGAAAAATGAATATCCAAGAGATAATCTATTTTCCCTTGCGAAAATATCAAAAGTATTTGCTCTTTTCCTCACAACATTTAAACCTCTTCATCCAAAAAGCACATGTGCAAACAATTTGAAATGCCTCAATTCTCAACTGGGTCAAAACAATTACAAAACTAACAAAAAAAATAACAAAAAAAGAAGATCTTTTCTGAGGAAAAAAAATCTCATCTCATCTTTGACAAGTATCTGTTGTATATTGAAAGTATCTTTTTTCACTGGCATTTGTCAGACCGAAAATTGTCACAGCACACAAATATGTGAACTGCACAACTTTATGGACAAAACGAGACGAGCCGAGGAGGAAGAAAATGAAGACAGAGTGAAAATGGAGCAGCAACTCAACTTGTACAATTGGGAGCAAGAGGATCTTGGCCATCCTCGCGTATTCGATTGCCAATTGGCAATAAATCTCAATATAATTTCAAACAGGAAAAAAAAACCAAACGACAAACAGCCAAGTGAAGTCCCATAAAGCGGTAAATGTTGAAAATGTCATGGAAAAAAAAATATATGCAATTGACACTAATGAATGTAAGAAAAAATACACAAAAGTGTAATTGTCAAATGACAATTTGTTTACAATTGCTGCAACGCCACGCTGCCTTATGGTTTCGAGTGCCTCTAAAACTGTATTTGAGTTAAGTTTTTCATTTTTGCTCTTTCTAATTTATGGCCCGCAAGACTTTCGCTCCCAATGTGAAGGAGCTTTTCGGTATCTATAACTATTTTGCTGCCTGCTTGGCCTGCTGATGATATTTTTTATGCTTTTCTTATGGCGATACACTCGTGTTGAGGGTATTATAAAGGTGGTCAGGTGTTTAAGACACTTTTACGATATGAATGTTGAGTAAACTAAAGTCAGATGATTTTTAGAAATATTCCATGACTAAACTATTTATGAGCTGGAATAAAGTTAGATGATTTTTGGGACTAATCAATTGAGTGAACTATTCATCAGCGAGAAATATCCTTTAATTCTTTACTGGATGTACTCTTCTTAATCCTACTTACTCCTTGTAATTTGCTGTGTCTAAACTCTAAAATGTTTTGTTTCATTTGTTTAGAGATATCAGAACAGCTTTAGCTTAGTTTAAAGATATGGTAAAGAATAAAATTATCTCTGAATATAAGAGATTTATTTTTACCTATATTCATTTAGCAATTTTTGTCAAGGAGTTGTAAGGGTAACTAAGTCTCTGTGTTAAAAATTAACTAAGCTGAATCTTTAGTTGTTTTTTTTTTGTTGTTGTACTTTTTGGTACCGTCAACGTCCATGTTGCAGTTGCTGTTGCTGTTGCTGCTGTCGTCGTAGTCGTCGTTGACGTCGTCGTCTCCTTCGCCTTTTTGGTCGTGGTGTGATTTTAATTGCTCTTACAAATGTTCTTCGTCGCGCATGCGCCACGTTTGTAGACTTTCGAGTGCAAATCTATGTTATAAAGGAGACAATGGTCTAAGATTTATGGGCCAGCCACAACATACATGTTCCAATTTTCCGGCTATAGATTGCAATGGCATGCAATGCCTTAAAACTTTTGGGGGGGTGGGGCTTTTTCTTAGGTGGGTGGAAAGTTGTTTGGTTTTTCTGTGGTGTAGTGTGAGTGGTGCGTTTACCTTCTATTTTTTTGTCAATTTTTGATGATGCTTTTTATGGCACCGCCAAGATGCCATATCACATCAAATTGTATAACTTCATTTGAAATGACCGCCGAAAAGAAACCAAAAATCGCATCGCACAAGCCAAATGCAATTAATTGTTAAGTTATTTAACACAAATATTTGAAATTTTTCAACTAATCAGTCTCGTTAAACGGGGCACAAAGTCAAAGTGGAAACAATTTGAGCTTCGAATGGGAATCGGAATCGAAGTCGAGTCTGAGAGTCTGTGACTCTGAGCATTCCAATGTCCATAAAAATGTCAACGCAGGCTGGCCACAACAAAAACAACAACAACAACAACAACTACACACAAATAT
Organism: Drosophila willistoni; assembly: GCF_018902025.1. Taxonomy (NCBI): domain Eukaryota; kingdom Metazoa; phylum Arthropoda; class Insecta; order Diptera; family Drosophilidae; genus Drosophila; species Drosophila willistoni. The sequence continues at coordinate 11,364,476 of NW_025814050.1, forward strand.
GCCGCTTGACTTGGATTGCCAAAGTGGTTTGTCTATGGCTTGACTTTGGTTTTAGGTTTGGGGTTGGGTTTGGGGTTTTTCGTTTTGGTTTTTGGCTTGTGGTCTCTCAAACTGGACAACGACAACCATCAACATTTCTGGCTCCATGCAGTCTGCTGTAACTTTACCTCTCCACACAGACAACACACACACACACACACATAGACACACGCTGTGTGTCTTGTGGCAATTGGTGAGCGGCAGCAAATGGAACTGATTACAAAATATGACCAGCGGCTAAATGTATCTCGTAGTTTGCTGCTTAATTTCTTTCCAAGATAAGTGCCACCAATTCAAGCAATAGAGACAACAGCAAAAAAAAAAAAAATTGGCTACGAATTTAAATTTTTATGCGTGGGTTATAAATTAGACAACACTAAAAATTCAAAATAAACCAAAATCAACTAGAAAAAAAACCACAAAAAGATATATAAAATTGCACGTGCTACTGTTGTGGTTTTTTTTCCCCTAATGACCAAAGTGAGTGGTTTTGGCAAAAATAAAGTGGGGGGACTTTAAATGAGCTGCAAATAATTTACACTAGATTTTTCGACCAATTTAATGAAGTCTTGAGAAAAAGAAACCAAACAGCAAATTTGCAATCAATATCAAAAGTACGACAAGATATTTGAATGAAAATTACCATCAGAATAAAGTTAAACTCTAGAGAATTTGTTACGAAATTTAATTAAATGTTTTCCATATTATAATTGAACAATAGTTTATAAATAAAAAAAAGAATTGTTTGATTTATACAGCGCCTGACATCAATTGAATTCGTTTCCCATAATTTTTAGAGGCCAAAGAGTAAGGTGCATTTTTTGTTAAAGAAATATTTTTATCAATTTTCACAAATCATTATTTGGCCTTTTAAATTAATATTTATTGCCAGGATCTTTTCTTTCATTTCTTACTTTTAGCAGGGGTTTCTCCAAGAGCATTTCACGTGGGTGTCTGTGGTCTGATCTTGGTCCAATTGTCATGACTAGTTTCCATTGTAATGGGTTTTCTTGTTTCTTTTTTTCGTTTGTTTGTTTGTTTGATGCACCGATAGGAGTTTTGCCTGAAAACTGGCTTCTGGTTATTGACTTTAATTCGATTTTTTTTGTTGTCTTGGTTGTGGTTTTTATCTAATGGAGAGTTACACAGAAGTGCAGAAGATTTATGACCCAGATGACTGCCAAACCAGTTGCTAAAAGCAATGACTGCCAAACTGTATAACGTGTGAGTGGTTTTATTTTTATTTGGACGACTTTGTGGAATTTCTGTCAATTATGTTTAAGTTTATTTTTATTTGACTAATGAAATATTTCTATTATGCTAGACAAATTTAATGCATAGTCATAATTTATATAGCCAAAATGGTTTTAAGCCGAAAATTTAATTAGTTTTCGTGTAGTTTTAGTTACCTGAAGAAACAAAAATTATGGTTTTAAAAGCACAGGCTTACATTTTTTCACCCAGCCAACTTATAAACTCTGTAAATTTAAGAAAATGAGATTTTTAGTTGAGGTCGTATGAGATCTATTGAATGAGATATTCATGAGATAATCATAAAAAATTCCAAGATAAGATAGTCCTGCAATACCTAAGCCATATTCAAAACTAAGGTTTCAAACAATATGAATAATGCCAATTTCCTAAAATAGCAAAAAAAGAAATTACCTGAAATTTTGAATGATTTTGAATGTACTCCAATCAATCCAATAAATATATAATTTTTCACTCAAAATACTGAAGGTTTCTGGTACAAGTCACTCTAAAAATCAGATTCAGATTACGAAATCCAATAATGTTATTTAAGAACTTGTATACCTTCTTTAATTTGCAATAAGCAAAATTTGTATTATTGAATTTATAGTCATTCGAATATTAATATTATTTGTTTATAAATTTTGTAGCATTGCAAATTGAACTGAACTCCAATAAATAGTTAAACAAATATGGGTACTCTTGTGTTTTATTTGGGTATAAAACACTCTATGAAGTTTCGAATCCCAGCACTGAATTCTTTAATTACTCAAAACATATGGACTTCGAGTGTGACGCATGTCTTAATAGTAATTTTAAAATATGTGTCTACATTTTTTCCCAGCAACGTCTACAACATATTGCTTACTCACAATTTTTATGCTTGTGCAACCTTTAAAAGGTTTTCCAGTATTTTCTTCCGACGACTAAAATAATTGGTTTATTTTTCAAATGGAGCAGGGTTAGTAAAAGATAATTAAACTTTGAAAGTGTCAATGCATGACTAATAAGTAATAGTTGGTTTTTTGTATATAGAATTCTATATGTTCATATAATTTGATTATTACCCCATTCATCCATCAGAAAATATGTCTAATAACCAAAAAACGATAAAAACAATCGTACAAAATTTCAAATTTTTGAAAAAGAATTAAATTGACTAAACAAAACCTTTTCCCTTTGTTCGGTTCTAAATCCTAAATATGTAAGCTACGAATTCTTTACTACCTTTTTTTTTTTTGATGCTAATAATATTTTATTCGTGTTGTCTCAGCTTTTACTACTAAAAATATATCACTTTTGGCATTACATAGGTAAAATGTCATATTAATTTGCGATAATCTGCTGATTTTTCTCCCACAGATTACAGAAGGCGAAACCCCTTAAGAATACAAAATAGATAAAAACTTTTAGCATTAAAATCAACAATCCAAAATTGTTGTGTAACATAACTTTGAGAAAAAAAAAAAACAAGCAGCATAAAATTAATTTTTAACATTTGACGCTCATAAAATATCTAAATGAATATTGTTTTTTTGTTTTTGTGTGTTTCTTGAGGCATAACCAAAGGCCAATGACAGACAAACAATTAGATGCGACAACATAAAAAAAAGGGAAAATAAAATAAAACACTTTAGAAAATACTCGTTCACAATACACAATGATATAGTAGCAAATGGAGGCGGAGTAGGAGGATGGACAATATGATGTCTCTTCTTTGGGTTATGCAATTCGAGTTCTGGCCCCAAGTACAAATAAAGAAAAAAAAACATTCAACAGTAAGTCAATGGAGAAGACACTCATCATCTAGACAGAGTCAGGTTATTTGAGATGAGTTGTGTGTTTGAAGTTTTTTTTGTTTTCTACCCATTGTCCAAGTTTTACAGTTGAAAATACGTTCAAGGAGAACTACAACCAGGTAGATACAATTACCACAGAAAAAAAGAAAAAGAGTCATGTAATGCGTCGGTTTCCATGGTTAGAAGAAACTCCTCTCGATTAGTGAATTGAAATTGTGTTTTAATTTGACTTTGTTTAATTTTATTAATACCTTCCTCTTGATGAACTTGCATGAGAAACAAAGTGAAAACCAGATGCCCGATTTTAGAACTTGACTGATATATGCATTTGAGCGATCAAAAAACGCATCTAAGAAGATAAATTGAGGCCACACGAGAGGCCTCACATTCAACACAGACTCTTCACTTTTCATTTTTAAAGTAGAACGCCAATTCAATTATGTTTCCTCTCTCCCACCCCACTGAAATTCCACATCTGTTTTTCATAGGTGAGCAATAGTCATAGCATTCTTTTCTTTGTACTCGCCACTTTAATTATAATCTATTTGGTTTTCGTTTCACTCACCCTCACAAGCCACGGGATTGCCATTATCAATATCGTCATCATCATCATCGTCTCCATCGCCGGATCGTACGAGTTCCCAATCATTATCGTTTTCTGCATGTCTGAGGGCCGCCAGATCTTCCAATTGTTGGGCATTTACATTCATGCCAAAGTAACCATTCTGACATTCATGACACTTGACACCCATGACACCTGTTCGGCAAGCACATTGTCCTGTCTGTGGATCACAAATGTCCAAAATGGCTGCTCCCAGGGGATCACAGTTACAGGGTAAACATTGTAACTCCACATGGGCATAGCCCACATCGCATTGATCACATTTTTGACCAGCATAACGGGGCTTGCACAGACACTGACCATTCGTGCTGTCGCAGAGTCCACTCTCTGAGCCATCGCTGTGACAATGGCAGGGATCACAGCCGACAGCAGGATCTCCCCAGTAGCCCAATTTACAACGTTCACAGTGCCATCCTTCCGTATTGCCTTGGCAGGTAATGCATTCTCCTGTCGTCACATTGCAGGGTCCGCCCTCACATTCGCATCGTTGACATTTGTTGCCCAACTGCAGTGGATTGCCATAATACCCATCGTCACAGTCCTGACAATGGTCACCTGTATATCCTTCGGGACACTGTGTGCATATGTATTCCGCGTGCTCAATCAGCTCGAATTGTGGGTTAAGGTCCATGTAATTGTAGGATTTCAATTGACAGCTGGGCGAGAAATTGTTCTCATCTTCGAGAAGTGGACAAGCACAGCGTTTGCAATCGTTTGGAGTTCCTTGCAGGGGATTCCCGTAAAATCCCAACTGACAGCGTTCACACCTAAAAAGGGGAAATACAAATTTCACATTTAAATTTCTTCATTACCGTTAAAAAGCTTTCAATCTGGAGTGTAGCTTTTAAGCTCTTGGATTTAAAATCTGCGAAAATTGAGTAAAGCTGCGCATGTTGAGCAAAGCTTTTTATTTGAAGTAAGAAAGCTCGCATCAGCTTTCACCACGACTATTTTCACCACAGCATTGCCGTTAGTAAGAAATTTAAATGGAGCTGAATTAACGGTGTTTCACGATTTCCTAACCTCCATGAGTAGCCTTGCCAATTAACAAATCGGCAAAATCAGAGATTAGGTTCTGGAAAGGTTAGGTCCCGGAACTTTGGGAAGAAGTCTTTTGCAGAGGGGCGCAAATTTCCAGATGGGATATTTTTGACTTACCTTTCGCCAAACGTATTGTGCATACAATCTCCACATCGACCACTCTGAAGATCACACGAATTTGAATGGCCATTGCAGGGACAAGGTATACACTTGCCCACCAGCTGATGCGACGTTGTATTCTCATAGATTCGCTTGTAGCCAAAGGAGCAAGATTCACATGATAAGCCCGTGTAGCCAGCCGGGCAGATGCACTGTTCGACTCGGCTGGAAGCCTGAGCTCCCAGCTCCATGCCACCGGAATAGATGACCGCCCGGTGCAAGGACGTTTCCACCTGATCGGTATGGAAAGCTGCCCGTATTAACAGTGCCTCGAGTGATACCAAAACAGAGAGGAATTGCGCTCTAGTGACTGTCTCACCATGATAGTCTCCGCCTTCAGTGCGACGTAGACGAGTTTTTATGTCCTTAATGTCCTGCGGGACATGATACCAGCCTGTTTCTTCGGACAAAATGACATTCAAATCGGCTTGCATGCTCTCAAATGATTCATCAGCATAGGCAATTTTCAGGCCATTTTTGCCAAAGAGTATAACATTGGGTCCAGTTGTGGGTTTGCCAGAAGTGTCTCCTCTCATCACCTCCCAGGAGAGTTGCAGTTGAAGCCGAGCTCCATAGCTGGTAAGGCGATTGCCCAGATAACCCAGCGGTGCTTGCCAATAGATGGCCTCCACTTCGTCTAGCTCATTGCCAAATATCAAGCGTTTCAGTTCCACATCGATGGCAATGGCGGTGGCTTGACTCCTTCGTATATCGGTAATATGCCAACCATTTAAAGTCTCAAAGGCAAGAGTTTGCAGTTGGAAACTATGACACGTCTCCGAGACTCCAGAGCACCAGCAGCTGGAGCAACCCAAAGGATTCTCCGTACTTAAGTCAAAGTAGCCTGGTGAGCATTGCGAGCATGTTTTACCCTCTACATGGGCCTTGCATTGACAGTTGTCGGAACACGATCCATCCGATGTAGGAACGGAACCCCTCTCATCGCATTCACAACGCTTGCAATTGTCTCCATAATAGCCAGGAGCACATTGCTCACACTGTTTGCCCTCGAATCCCTCCAAGCATTGGCAATTTCCACCTACAGGCGAACAGCTACCAGTCGATCTCTGTGGATTGCAAGAGCAGGGCAGGCATGGTTCGGTCAGAGGAGCACCTAACTCCCTATAATAGCCACTCTCACAGAATTCACAATCATTTCCTGCCGTATGATTACCACATCCTTGGCAAATGCCTTTTTCCAGAAATGAATCATACGTGCAGCTCTCTGCATGGCCATGGCATTGACATATCTCACACTCGCCACCCAAACAGTAGGGTCGATCCTGAAACAATGGACAACATTCCTCACACTGCAATCCGCAGGCATTATGTTGGCACTGACACCTTAATACACTCGATGATGCCACCTTCACTTCATCTGTGGCATTTGCATGTCCATGACAATCCAGACGAGCACTCACTCTCAACTGTTTTAGGGAATAGAAACTGCGTTTCTCCAATGACTGCGAGTCCAAAAGCCAATCCACACTATTATCCAAATTTGCCGTCGAATGCATACCCTGTAAACGTATTCTCATATAGCGAGCTGTGATGAATTTCTGCAATTCCGGTGTCTGTTCCATGGCTCCCGGACGATTCTTTAGCAGTGAGACATGAATTTCGCCATTCTCCAGTGGCAGGGGTTTCGAGAATTGTGTGGAGCATATGACTTCAGTGTCATTTTGAAAGAAATATTTGCCATTCTCGCCCGAAAGATTCCAGCGTCGTTTGCAGTCAGCATCGCTCAAGCCAAAATATTGCCAAGGTTCATAATTAATGCCATCCAGAGATTTCTCAAGTATCCAAGAGGCTGGACGTGGCGAATTGGCCGACTTCAGGGTGACAAAGAATATCTGATAGGTCTGCAAGAGAAGTAAGAAATATAAAGTTTAGTTTGAGGATTTAACTTAAGTCATCTCCTTATCATCATCAATTTGTTTGACTTCTTTTTTGATATATGTATGTATATAAATATTTTATCAGAAACGTTCATTTGCTTGTCTCTCCATTCTATAGCTACAGTTTGACATTCACTGTGGCAAAAATGCATTATAAATTATCTACGCACCCAAATGTCGCTGTTTCTGTCACTTTCCGCAATATGTTTCCATTTGGTTTTCTATCTCTTTGTATCGCTTACTACTAACCAAAAGCCAGGCCTAGAAAAATCAACATCTATATATAAAAAGCCGCCGTTTGTAAAGGCTTTAAAAACTACCAAAAACATTGCCATCGTCGCGTCATAAATTTTGCCGACTGTCAACCTCCCTCCCACAAAACGTCACTTCCCCTGCTGTTTGGACCATTACGCCCGGCAGCCAAACAGCTGACAAACGATATTTTTACACAAATACATATTTATCTATATTAGGTATGTATTGTGTGTGCGTGAGTGTGTGTGTGAAGTTGGAAAAATTGTTCAACACAAAAAAAAAAACAACCAAAATGCCAAAAACGTCTCGCATGCATCGAGATGTTGAAAATGTTGCGCCTATCGAAGATCGGTGATCAAAATGAACATTAAACTGGAGGTCTAGTGCGAAATTGAGACAATGCCAAAGTTTATATACCCTTGCATCTTGGCCATTTGGCAGTTTAGTCATAAAGACATGTCATAAAGTTATTTCAGCTTGTAATAGTTTTGTGTAACTAAAAATGTGAGAATACTTGAAAGTCAACCTTGACTTGTTAACTAAAACTAGTTTTCATGGCGGAGTGTGATGGATTTTCGTAATAATTATTTAGTAAAATATATGAACAGATTTTCAACTTTTCTGAAGTAAATTAAATTCTGGTGTTAATCCAAAAATCTTACGGATATATCATGTTTTATTTTTTATAAAAAGTGAATAGGTTCTAGAACTCCCTAGTTCTATCAAGTGAAACACAGTCATGTAGATGTGTAAACTTAAGTGTTACATCTACTCCGCATCATTTATTCGAGTTTTTATGGTACTTGAAAATTTTTTAGAAATTATGGATTGTCTTTGAACAAACCAAATACAGAGGACTCAAACTTCAATAATAAAATCTTTCTTGGTAACTCTGGTTTTAGCTCACGAGTCCGACTCCAGCATGAAGAAGTGATCAAATAGATGGGAGCCAACAAATCTCTTTATTACTAAATCTTATCCTGTTGCTGATGAAGTCCATATAAGATGGCTAGTACGGAACCTGGCTTTAACCAATTTCAATGTTTAAATCTTTGAAGTCTGTTTTCTAAAGATTCAAACCTGGGATTTACTTTGACTTTGACTTCTCCAGGGTGTTATCTGATCTTCTATACATCTTCTATACATAACGATAAGTATGATCCTCTATACATAACGATAAGTATGAAAACTTTTATTGAATGTCTAGTTAATTAGGTTTGACACTTGTTTTATGCACAGTCAATATGCACACTATACAATATATTTTCTGTATTGTCGAAAATAACAATTTTTCAGCAGAAAAAGAGAGATAAAACGCACCTTAAATTAAAAGGTATCAAGGGTTTTTATTTTATAAATTAATGATCCACAGGCAAATCTCTTTATTTTCCCTCGATTAACCACTAAATAATGCAAAATGTATATACATTTTTGATTTTTCAAATAATTATTGCCTTAGGAAAGTATTTTCTGAAATACAAAAAAAAAAGTTGTATATTTTTTTTGTACAAAAAATAATTTATTACATCTTTCTATTATAATCTTATTCCAAAATTGATCATGAATTTTTATTAGTTCTAGTTTTATAAAAGAGTGTTTTTAAAATAAAGTGTAAAACTATATTGAAGGCATTTTGCTTAGTTCACTATAATGTAAATATGAAAGTATGTGAAGAATTTATTTAATTAAGGGAATAAATTAACTAACTTTATGCATCTCGTAATTCTACCCTATCTTCATGGCCAACTCCACATTGCCATTTTGAGCAAGGGTATAAATAAATAGGAAAAGTCAATAAAAGGCATGCAATTGAATTTTGTCGACTTTGGCGACTTGTGTGAGGCGACTTAGGTGTGGCCAGGTGGATAATTGATTACGACGCAAACGTCTAGGCGCCATCTAAAAGAGATTTAAGTTTTTGTACATTATTTTTGCTTCACGAAAATGTCACGGCATATCAGCAGTCAGCAGAGGGATGAGGCTGTGGAAGAAGCCAGACAACTCTATCAAATTTCACAGCCACTTGTTTACCCCGAAATGTCTCTTAAGTAGTTAATAGCATCAACAGCAATTTTATTGAAAATGTTTTTTTTCCCCCGTTTTTCTAGTGTTTTTGCTTCTTTGCTGATTTAAACGAACTGATAAAACAAATAAATTACAAGAAGTCCAACTGAGCATGCGTACATGGTGCCTGGTATTCGATTACAGCAACTGTCAGGCTGATTAGATTAGAGGAAAATGTTTCATTGGGCAGGAAAATTGTGGCAAGTTGATTCAACTTTTGGGATAACCAATTGAAAATATTTGCCTTGCGGCAATTTGTCTACGGACTTTGATCAGGGAAATTTTAGATTGTTTATTTAAATCGGATTTAATCAAATTTTCGAAAGAGCTATCGGAGAAATATTGAATAAAAGTTGATGAAAGATATAGAGTGAGCAAAATGGTGTCATAAATTGCAGATGTACATATATAAGGATCATGCCGTATCGTAGAAACTTCCTCTTAATACTTATATGTATGTTGTCAGATCAGAGAACATAAAATAAATTTTAACGATAAACAATTGAAACTCCTCATAGAATAAGATCCTTATGTTTAAACAAGTTTCTTAAGCAAAAGGTTTTTTTTTACTTTTTTTGTAACTATTTTGCTTAATGAGAAATTCAGTTCATAATTTGAGTATTCCACATTTGTGACAAAATCATGAGATGAAAAATCCTTCTCATAATCTGTTTTTTAGCAAATAGGTTCAACACAGGATACAATAAATTGAAATACAAGTTGATGATATATATATATAGATTATGTTGTCGTTTTCTAAAACAACAATATCGTGGGGATGGATATTGGCTAAGGAATTTTCTTAAATTTATGATTATGTAACAATATTTTACAATTTGAGCAATACTCGCTAAATGTTTTCGATTGCAGTCTTGTAAATTTCATACACACACACACACACATAATGAATGGATGCAACTAGCCAATTGGCTAATAACTTACCCCCAGCAGTTACAGACTAAAGGTCTAGGCTGCAAAGGACGTTTACTTTTATAGCAAAAGGTGAATGTAAAAGGGATTTCTGAGCAAATAAATTGAGCCCCATGGGGTCGAAAAGGTCTTGGCTGCTTGTAGGGAATGTTTTCTTTTAATTAAAAGTCTTGGATTTGTTTGGATTAGACTAAGAAATTGCTAAAATGTTGTGCCAAAAAAGTCAATAAACTTAATTTTTGTAGCAAGAGAATATATATTTTAGGATACAAATCATCTTATTAGACATTGGTGTTCACTTAAGTCACTTTACTCATACCTTAACAGATAACTTATCGCTGATAACAAAATTATGTTGTCTCCATTAAATTGCAACCAGGCCTTGATCACAATCAACCCAAGCAAAAGGAACTCATGCTTCTGTGGCTTGGCTAGCTATGACTTCCTGCCTCTGCGAGGCATTTATAGAGCGAGAAAGAGAAACATGTTGCAGATAAGAAAAAGTAGTGGTGGGTAAGTGAGAGGTCTCCACCATCTCATGTACTTGGGAGGAGATGTGAGAATCTGTTTACAGATTTCGATCGAAGCCGCAAGGTAACATTTTGACGTTTTTATCAGACGATGGTCAAAACTGCCAATTGACAGCCAGAGACAACAAACAACAAACTTGTTTACACAGACACAGGGAGAATCTACAGATTGTATTTCTGATCAATACGTTTGTCTTACATTTCCACATTATATACATATCTGCATTTCTTTCGATTGCGAAAACCTGTTATAGCCATCCACCTAGCCAGTCAGTCAGATCAACTGTCAACTGATAACAACCAAATTAGACAACAAAATTGTTTGAAAAAAACACAAACATACAATTCGAGAGACAAGTTAATTGGGAATCATCATAGCGGTAAATTGAGTTATAGAAAAAAGTGACACATTGCATGTCATAAATTAGCCAAATTAACAAAATGAAATGAAATGTCGAACAAACTAGACGAAAGGCAAATGACTAAAAAAAGAAAATTTATTTTAATTTGGTATAGTTTTTTTTTTTTTGCAGGCGCAATTTCTATTTGGACCGTTCGTTCATTTGCACGTTCTTCAGATAAGACAATGAACCCAAAAAACATATGGCAGACATATTTTCCAAAAATTTTCTTTTTGGCCATAAAGAGTTCAATGCTCATGCCCAAGTAATGGAAAAGTTTTCATGTCTGCAGCAAGTTTTTATCTCTCTGAAATTGGCGCATTAATGCAGTCGAAAAGAAGAGAAAAAAGCCACAAAAAAAGAATTTACCAAGTTTTGTCTAACTTGTTTATGTGATTAAGATTTTTGCACAATAAAAAAAATAAGAAAAAGAATTAAAACATTTAAAATTTTAATTCAAGCGTGGCAATTGCTAAGGAATGTTGTTTGACTTGGTTTTCATTTTGCAACTGAATATGAAATAGTCATAAAGACATTTAACGGAGACTAACAGAGTTCCTATATAAATAGGTATATGTTAAAAAAATAATAGATAAACTTGTTTTTTAAGATAATTTTCCTATTATTAAATAATTTTAAAATATTAAATGAAGTATTTAAAATATCATAAATTTCAAAAAACCGTTTAACTTGTCTTCATCTAAAATTTGACTTTAATATTCTTACAATTTAACTTAAATAAATTATCTATTTAAACTCTGTCAAACATTGGGCCATTTAATTTAAATATCAACAAACTTGCCATACAAAAAATTCAAATTTTATTTCAATTCAAAGGCAACTCAGCTCAATTTAAATTCAGCTTCAACTAAAATTCAATTAAAAGTCAATTAAACTTTAAATTGAATTGAAATTCAAATTGATCCCATTGCATATGCACTTTGATACAAGTTGAATATGAATTGGTGTCAAAAATCGATTTGGTGTAGAAAAAAAGTTGATTTCATATAGTTTGCTGCATTTCTTGACAATGTTTTAACTTTGTAGCATACCTTTGGGAGTAATAGTTAAACAAAGAGACGATAATTAAAATACGGTTTCAGCTTAATCAATCCAAATGGCGATTTCTCACCTCGAACTACTTTAGTATTGATATCTAAGGTAGGTAAACAAATAAGTAGGATCAGTCTCCCTTCAAGCCATTTTTTACCACATGGATTCATTTTCATTTTATTGGCCTCCACCTTGACGACTTGTAACAGGAAATCAGCAACATGAAAAGAATTCAAGCAAGGCTTCAATCACGTTAAGTTTCCAACCGATAAACTTTACAGAAATTTATGCAAATTCCACTGGAACAGCAAATGCAACAACAGCAACATAAACTTTGAAACATTCTTTAATAGGCAAATTCGAAGAAAACTCCGAGAGAAAAAAAAACGTTGGGGATACAACAAAAAATAAAATACCTTAAATCACAGCCAAAACAAATAAATAAATTGACCATTAAAATAATTGCTGCGCCTAAAATGCGTCTCGAACGTGGCTTGTAACACGCTTTGGTTGTTGTTGTTGCTGCTGTTGCTGCTGTTGTTGCTGCCGTTGAATGTTGCAACAACTTGTCAAACATTTGAATTACAGTTACGTAAACTTGGTCTTTGCTTGCCCAAGAAGTCAATACTTTTTTTTGTTGTTCGTTTTTCTTTTATTTTTCTTGTAGCCAAATTTGGCCAAATTTAATGAAGCAATTAAATGGCTATAAAAAAAATGACAACAAGAAATAAACATTAAACATTGAAAATTGAAAACCAAACATATTTTTTAATTTGCTCAGATGTTTGCCGCCCAAAAAAAGTAATCGAAACTAAATATACATTGACAGAGATGGTCTGAAAGTTTTAACTGGTTAAATGAGTTTTTACAAATCCTCAGGTCAATAAACTAAAAAGATGATTTCAAAAAGTCTTTAGAAATCGAATCCATATGCTCCACGGTATATAAAGTCGTTGTAGTATCTATAAGATGGTGGTCCATTAGTTCTAACTAATGTAACCCTATCAAAAATATTCATTACGATGGCAGCTTTCAGTTTGAAAATGATTGATCTAAGACGATGAAAAATGACGAAAAAACGGTTGATATTTAAAATCATTAGTTTAGAAACTGATTTATCAAATCTGTTTATTAAAAACTTCTTATAAAACATATAAAGATACTGGTTACAATTTTGAACCAATCGTTCTAAAGTAAATTTGTATAAAATTTCTACTTATTTTTTTAAAGTAGAGCTTTGGTTAAATTTCTGTTAAAATATATGTTTATATCAACCCAATTATGATTCTTTTTAAGACAATATTATTCCATCCTTAATTGCATTGAGTATGTTTTTCCTGTTTAAAATTTGTTGAATCACTTAAATGCAGTTTGAGAATCACTGGTTCTCCCTAAGCTGCTCACATGATCGCAATTCTCAGAATGCTCGCTAGACTCTCAATTAGTCACGCGCGCCCCAAAAGTCATTGAAGCATAAATCTAGACATTGTTGTATGGTGACCGTACAGACAGACCAAGTGACGGACTGGCTCACTTTCTGGCTGACAGACTCACAAACTGTCTGACAGTTTTTAGCTGCGACTGTTGGCTGTTGGCTATAGTTCTGGCCGGACAGTATTGAAGTACCCGAGTCTCTGTGGTCGCCTTTTTCCATAAGAAAAATATTTTAAGCTGTCAAATCGTTGACACATGCCTGTCGTTTCCCCTCTCGTGTGTTGTTGGTTTGTTGCCTTTTTATTGTTGAAAATCACTCGATTTAGTCTAATTGTTAAAATCAACTCCCCAAAAAAAGACATGGAATTTTGTCGCCCATGAAAAGCGAACCAACACTAGACAACGTCAATGTCAAGTTTTCGTTAGAGGTCATAAATTTACGCTTGGTGTGGCAAAGATACATCTCGCTGTCTCTGTCTTTGCTCCAAATGTGTTTTTAAACATCTTGTGACAAATGTTTTAAATATTTTCAAACACACACAAACTAATTAGTGTGCATTGGGGAATTGGTAATGGGAATGGGAAATGATGGCAATGACTGTTAATTGAGTGTGACTTATGGCAGATGTGTGAAAATAGATATTAATGGGTAAAACCAAATCGAAAATCTTCTAATAAAGATACAAATGCCTCATTAAGAATGGTTTTCTAATAATAATTGTGTATTGAAATTGTGTGCTTAAGTCCTTGATTAGGCAAGACAATCATTTTCAATCGTAATTCTTTAATATTAGCTTGTGAATATTCTAGCAAATTATTTGTTAACTGATCAATACTAACAATAAGACGTTAATCAGTTAACCATAGGGTCCATGGTTGAAATGAAGGCCTTACAGGATGAAATTTATTATAGATTTTATGATCTATTTGATATAAGGCGGACAACTATTTAACATTTTTCATTTATTTATGAGTTTTTCGGTTTTGATTTTGTTAAAAGTTATTCTAATTCAATAATTAAAAACATCTTAATTGGCAGAGCAATGTTTGTCCTTTTTTAAGTTTTTCTATATTTCAAGATTTTTTAAATAACAATGTTGGTTTTTTTAAGGGTATAGGAAGACTTAAGGATAGTTTAGATTATTTCTCTAAGTCCGGAATGTAGCTCAAATGCAGGAGTACATATTAAGAAGATCCATATGATAGTTAGAATACTTCTTTGAGGTTTGAATGTTTTGTTGGTCTAGTTAATATTTTGCTTAATTGTCTTAAGAATCCTAATAAATATGAAATTTTATTTTATTTTATTGCGGCCGATATGCCGATTTGAATGTAGGAAATTCCTGAATCCATATCTCTTATTTCACTATCTGCGCCTCTTGATTGAACTTTATCTGAAGACTCGATGTAGACAGTGGAGATTAATTAGTAATTTAATCAATTGTGAGTCAGTTTACTTTCTCGAATGGGCAGTTGGGAACCTTAACTAGCCTGCAAATGCCTTTGCCTTATGCCTCTATTCCAGAGAGATCCCTTCAACGAAACAAATTTCTTAAGACGCCACTGCTTACCATAAATTGACAGGTAAGTTACATTGTTGCCGTATTCAAAACATTTCTCATTGAATTCCACAATTAAAATCAAACCTGGAGGCCACACAAATTGCATCAGTTTTCACTTCTTAAGGAAGTTTTTAAAAATTCAATAGAGTGCTAATAGTTTTTTTTTTTTTTTTGAGATAGTGTTAATTGGAGTTCCATAGCACGACCAGGCATCGATCCTTTCCAGACACATCCAATCAAGATCACCATCATCGTTGGCGTCGGCTTCGTCATCATTATCATCTTGATATTCAGATTGTGCGATACTTTCACCATCTTCCATCGTCTACTAAGTATGGCATATGGCAATTATGTGCTGAAAAATCATCTGTTTAACATCAGCCGACACAAAGTTGACATTTCAAGTGCAGTTTGCACTCAACGGAGAGCCACAGAGCCAAAGGCAAAACGAGGTGAAGAGTATATATTTTCAATGTTTTGGATATAATTCTTTCATTGCCAGATGCCGGAGGTAGAAGAGGCAAAAACTCAACGGACAAAGACTGCACTTAATTAAAGCAACGAGCGTCTGCACTGACTCGCCGAGATTTAAAATTAAAATGAAAACGAAAACTTATTTAGTCATCGAGCAATGAAGATTAAATACCCTTTATTTCTTATTTATAGAGGGCAGAAGCTAATTTCGAACTACTTTTTGTATTTCCCTTTTGAAAGATCATTCAAACAAATTTTGCACAAGAAATTTTTTAAGCAAGTTTTGAGCAATTAAACAAAGTTTTGAACACAAAAATGGGTTTTCAAAGGGTTTGCTTAAAGATTGTCATATTAAATTGAACTTTGACTTTGACATCATGAAATAATTTACAGAAATCTAAATTGAGCTTTTTTATTTTTAAAGAAAAGCCTATTACAAGGACTAAATTATCTCAAATATTTATGATTCGTAGAATCAATCGTCTCTTTTATAATAAACCCAAAATAAATTCAAAATCTAGTTTTCTAAGTATTTAAAAATGATCTTAAAAAAAAGTATATACCCATTTGTGAAAGAGTATGAAAATAATATTCTTTTTTGCATATGCCACAAGTATGGAAAGATTTATGACAACCTCGTGCAGAAAAAAATTAAAATGTTTATTAATAAACTTTAGACCAGGCAGGAAAGAAAGAAGCATTTTAATTGGTTCCGCCATTTTGTGTCAATTATTTCTTTTTATTATATTTTTTAATTATTTTGGACAGTGTCTAGTTTTAGCATAACCTTTTATGGCTTATGACTAACTTTATGTAAATGTCACAAAGTCTGAAAGTAAAACCAAAAATAAACCAAATTGTCACATGTTGAACTACATTTTTTGTTTTTTGGTCAGACAAGTTTTAAAAGGTTCCCATGTCATTCATATGGCCAGACGCCGTGAGGACGGGCCTATTTCAGCGACAACAAATCAAATGAACAGAGTGCAGAAGGATTGGCATGGAGATGAAATGGAAATGGTAGTGGGATCGGGAATGGGAATGGGATGCTGCCAGCCAGAGACATCAACGGCATGTGTCAAAATTTACACGCTCTCTTTACGCTGATTTGGTTGAGTGACGACGAGACTTATTCACAATATTTTTCCAGCAGAATTTTTTAGATGACATCGGTTTGATTTGCTGTCTTTTTTGGTGTTTTGTTTTTGTGCAAAAGTTGAGCAAAGTTTGAAATGAAATATTGATTTTTTATGGCATTTATGTATACATCCATTAATTTGGTTTTAATTTTACACATAAATGAATGACATGTTTGTAAACCTAAAGTGCCATTTTGATTATTTTCAAAATGTTCCAATAGTCTAAAGTTATAAAAATATTAAAACAAAAAGGTTTGTGTTTATGCCGGATTAATGTCAATCGTAAGCAGTTTGCCTGAAGAGATATTTTTTTAAAAACCACTAAGCTTAATCATGAGCAGATTTTGCTTAAGAACTGCAATGGCTATACCATAGCTTCAACGCTAAAACAAGTTAGGAATTTCAACTAAATACAGGGAAAAAAGAGTGGCAAAACATGAAGTCTAATTTACATAGTCTACAAATTTCCAAATAAAATACGTCTTTAATTTTCGTTTTCGAACATATTTTTCCATCATTAATACCCGGAAATCTTAACTTACATTTCGCTCAAGAGAAAGTCCCTACCTACATGAGTATAACATCATAGGTAAAACGATATGTCTTAATCAAAACTCCATCAAATTGAATTTATGTTTGCCATTTTGAGCATTAGAATTTGAATAGTCGATGAACCAGTTTGCCATTGGCATAGCTCTCATATTTCATATAATCCCTTGCCAGCCCCTTCCCCTCAGCCATCAACCATCTCTTGGCCAGCCCAAGATGGATCAAAATGGGAAACTCTGGTGTGTTAAATCGCTTGTAAATGACTGACAAGTCAGCGGCTTAATTACAAACTGGATCACAGCTCATCTGTCAAAAGAGCTTAGAGCCCATTTATGGATGAGAAGGATGCTAGAGAGATGACTCGAAGAAAAAAAAAAAACATATAAAACTCACCTGCTTAAGATCCAATGTGATGGTGACATATTCAAATTGTCGGCCACCCTGCAGTGTTGGTGATTGCCACCAGCTTTCATCGTAGCTGGAACCAGATGAGATTAGCGACTCAATGGGACGCTGTTTGCTGCGATCCGATGAGTGGGCATTACAGGTGCCACACTGTTTGGCCCAATTGGGATGGGGATAGGCATCGACCAGTTTGCAATACTCTTCGGCACCGTTTTGGCCACAGGTGGCATTAACAGTGATCGTGGCACGTGACACTACATTAAAGAGTTGCGGATACAAGCCAGGAGAGTTCGATGGACTGCCAATGCCATTGCCATCATCTGCCTGTTGGCTATTAAGTAGACGAAGAGCTGTAAATTAAAACAAATAAACATCCATCAATCAGTTATTAAGAAATCGTAATTATGTTAACTCTTTTGTTTGCAAAGGTTCAACCATTTTTTTGACAGTTTTTCCCATGCCAAGAGCAACTTTCAAGCACCATAAATCACTTTAAAATGAAAAATCAAGCAGCTGTTTTTCTTTCAGAGTTTTTTTTTTTTTGCATGTGAATTATTGATTTGGCAATTGCTATTTGAGGGCGGCGGGGGAGGGTTCACATGAAAAATGTATCTCATGGATAGACCATACAAGGCAACTTTCGAGATAAACTTTATCGCTTGACCAGCAGCAGCAACAACACCAGCTGGGCAGACACACAGACAGACAGATAGACAGACCGACAGACATATCGACCTGGTATGCAATTTGCATGTTTGTTAGCTGCAAAATTGCTGCAGTTTTTGCTGCTGTTTCACTTGGCAATTGTCAATAGAAAAGTTGTTGCATTTGTTTTGCCAACAAAAAAGACAAAACAACAAATTGTTTGAAATTCCTTTAAAATTTGCAAGAATGAAACTTGCAGAATGAGAAAACTTTTCCTTGATTGCTTGGCCAAAGTTTTTCAAGACAAATATATATATTTTTAGCCCACTTTTCATTTTCTTTATCAAACACTTAACAGCATGATATAATTTCACATTCAGCATTTTCTTTTTTACCTTTTTCTCCCTTTTTTTTGGCGGCACATTTCAGTTGGCCAATTCAATTTGTCAAATATATTTAATCAGCAAAACTTTTCTCACTTAAACTGTCAGCGATGGAGTCTATGGAAAAACATGAATTCATATTTGAAAAGGCGCATGAATATTTCAACGGGATGGAAAAAGGGGCCAATATAGAGGGGGCGGCGGTAGAGGGGGCTGTTACCCAAGACTAGGCATGACTTCAGAAAATGTTTTTCGGTTGTCGATTGCATTTGCTGCCAGTCAGCCAACGTGTTGAAATGGCCACCTCCAAAAAGACCCTCTGTCTCTCTCTCTCTCTCTCTCTCTCTCTCTTTCTATCTCTCTTTATGTGCAGCCTCTTAACATATTTTTGGCTACCGCAAATTTGTCATTTGTCAAAACATTTAAACGCCATTTGGACCAAGGCAAGTTGGCTCTCAAGTTGGGCGGCAATTTTGACAGCTGCCGATAAATTTTATTTGTATCTTTTTATTTTCCTCTCTCTCTCTCCCTCTCTTTCTTAGCCACAAGCCGCTTTTAACACTTTTGTCTTGAACTCTGGCCCAGGGCAATATTTCGTCTTCTTCTAAGTGGCTTTCTAGACATTTGTTTAGATCGCTTTTTGAATAATTATTAACCTTCAGTTTTTGGAGTTTTCACTATCCGTTTTGTACATACATTTTTAAAGCTGTACAATATTTTTATATTTTTTTGTATTGTTTTTCTTTATTCAGAGTTTAGAGTGAAAGTGATTGGATGATAATTTGTATAGCTTTATGGCATTGCGTGTCTTCTGTCAATTATTGATGACTTTAATGGTCGCCAGTTGCCAGTTTAGGGAGTTTCCTTTCTTATTTTCGTTTCTTTCTTTTGTGTGAAAGAAAATTGTTTTAGGTGTAAGGTTAAGTAAGGAATATTGAATGACTTAAGCATTTTTTAAGTGCCATAAGCACACACTCAAGTAGTTGCCATTATCTCTTAAGAGATTGTGGGAAGTTTCGATCATTAATTGGTTTACTTTGCATTTGTTGAAAGTGAGAAAATATCTTTTAAATGAATGCTTTTAGTATTATTTAAGCAGTTAAATTAATTACCCAAATTTTAGTTTCTATAGTTTATCAAGATTTAGTGATCAATTTTTCACAGTTTTTAAATATACATAAAGAATATTTCTTTAAAATTTATTTATAGATTGACAATATTCTTCCTCTCATAATAGTAAAAATAATTGAGCTCAAATCTATCAGAAACCGTTCTATATATCCAATAAAAGGAATAAGAGTAGAGTCAAATTTAAAATAAAATCAAATTTTAAACTTTACTAAAAAAATTAACGATTATTAGGATTTCAAAAGGTAATTTAAAGCTAGTATGCAGAAATGGAAATGAAATACTTTTTGTTTTAAATTTTTCTCATTTAAGTTAAATATTTTGTTTATAAATTTTCTCATTTAAGTGCAAAAATTCAGGTATTTTGTTTTTAAATTTTGTCATTCAAAATTTAAGGAAAAGTATTAAAGAATTTGTAAAAAAATATACTGATATTTTCGCTGAATATTTCATCTCTTAAATTTGATGACCAATTCTTTTGAATCAACGCCCTCCAAAAAAAAAAAAAAAATTTGATTACATTCCATTAAGAAACCCTATGGCAATTTTTGTGTGAGTCTCCTGCCCAAAATATAAATATTCCATTAATTTTAAGAGTGTGTTTTTATACCCTTGCAGAGGGTATTATAAAATTGGTCAGATGTTTGTAACGCACAGAAGGAGACGTTTCCGACCCCATAAAGTATATATATTCTTGATCAGCATGAGAAGCTAAGTCGATATAGCCATGTCCGTCTGTCCGTCTGACCGTCTGTCCGTCTGTCCGTCGGTGCGTACGCGTTTTACTCAGCCATCTTAAGAGCTATCGGGATGAAATTTTTTTTGGGAGCTTTTTTTTACCCGGGTGAGATAAAGTATGAAAATCTTTGGGATCGGACCACTATATCATATAGCTCTAGAAGAAACATTTTTGCAAAAATTGGAGTATCCCCATGAAATTTACCAATATGATAGTAATAGATATAAAATCTCAGATCCCAAAATTTGAATCTGATCCGATAAATAGAACACAAGTTACAGTCAATATAAATCGGTTCAAACGCTGCCGGCAGCGCTGCTTGCTGCCTACTACTGCCATCATCAAATCAACAGAGCACACGCATACACACACAACCGCAACGCTACATGAACTGTATGTGTATGCGTGCCGTGCTTTGCTTAGAAAATGATGGAAGAAGAAAAACTTGTGGTAAAAAGAGAAATAATATTTTGTTTGTGTATTGATGAATTGAGTTGCAGGGAAAGAAATTTCAAAAAGGAAAAATATTATTGCCAAGTATACTGCAAGGGTATATAAACTTCGGCATAGCCGAGTTAGCTTCTTTGATATTTTTTTTTGTCTTATGCCTTGTGCCCCTTCGCCCCTTTTTCAGTGCTTCCTTTTATCGATCTCAACTCTTTTGTTGTCGCCATTTTTTGTAATTGAGCCGTTTGCAAAAGCTTCCCAAGTGAAGTCTATTGATATGAACCCCGTCACGGCACTTGATGCCACTCTCCAGAGTCTCCTTTCAGTCATCCTGGCATTCATCCTCCGTTTGCGGTAGCTGTCGAGATGCATAAACTTTGCTTTCGTCATGCTGCGCGCCGTCAATTGGGATTCCATCATCGTCGTCGTCGTCGCCATCATCATCGTGTTGGGTTATTTTTTATGCTCGTTCCACGTATTATAACAAATTTTTTTTTTAATATGCATGTCTGCTACTTTTTTTGGCTACTGAAAATTTAAATTAAGTTATGCAAAACGAGTGGAGGCGAAAATTGATTCTTGTGAGAGGGAGAAATTCTTTTGGTTAGTTAGCAGGGAAGGAACAGGAAGTCGAAAATAACTAGAGATAACTATGTACTTTGGAAATCAGGTTGTCTATTCGTAACCCACAATCGAGGAACAACTGAAACGACTTAATAAGACGATGCTACACGTACTCTATAATTTTCAACTCACAAGTTTCTTTCTTGCTCTCTCTATGGTTGGGGTTTGTATGCAAACAGCTGCCAAGACCAAAAATAGTGAAAAATATTTTTGTATTTTTATATGGTCTCTGGGTCTCTGGACTGCTGGTGATGTTGCTGCTGCTTGCTGCTTGTCGATGATATGAATGAAATGCAGAAAACAGTAAAATGCTTTCAACTTCATGGAGTCTTTCAACTCCATCTCCAACTCCTTGGACTCATCGACTGTGCGTGTGCCCATAATGGTTCGTAATTAATCAAGAAATAACTGGATAGAAGGGGAAGAAGGTGGTAAAAAGAAAACAGAAACATACAAGAACTGAGGCCAAAGAAATGCCATATGCACTTTTATGGATCGTTACGAATAGCTTATTTAGCATCCAAGATTCGCTTTTGGTAGTTTTTCTAAATTAGATGCTGATATATACATATGTTTCTATTGAATTAAAGTAAATTAAGGAGTTTAAAAATGACTTTGATATCTCTAGGGATCCAGTGGTATTTTGTAGAAGCAATAGCAGGTTCATATACGAATTGCTTTTATGAAAATCTTAAGAAGTATTTATAGTTTACCATCTAGGATGAAAAAACAAGAACAATTAAACAAAATATTATATAATTATATCGCTTATAAGAGATTTTAGGCATTTTTCGACCATTGCAATATATTGCCCCAAATAAAAAATGTTAAAGTGATGATTTTATTGATTAGTTTGACTAGTCTTATTAAATTTAGATTCGGATGGCTTTGGATTTAACAGAGTTTTTTGAAAGATTTTAGAAAAATTGTGTTTGAATTTCTTATCCAAATATATATTAATCTATCTGAGAAGTCTGAAAGACGTGATAATTGAGCTTCTCAAATATACAAAAGGGAAAAGTAGGTTCTAGACAAGTGAATGTTAGGAAAAGTATGAATAAAAAAAAGAGAATTGAATCACTAACCTATGTTTAAAGTATTTTTTTATTATTTTAAAACTGGTAAGATGAACTAAGATCTAACTAAGATCACTATCTGATTTGACATACATATATCTTTGTATGCATCTAAAGCAATGAGAAGATGATACTAAATATACTGGTGAAACGTGGACAAAGATTGAAGAAACGAATGAACCTTTGAGTCTTAGTTATCTCAGGCAAGGAGCAGTCAAAAATTAGGCAAACATTTTTTAGAAAAACTTAAAAAAAGATTTTAAAAAAGGGCGACTGGTAATACATACTATGTATGTACACAGTTCTTAAAATTCCCAAATAAACACAAATAGTTGTATAATTTCAGATTTAACAGATTTATTTTGATCAATATTAAATGACTAACTTTTATTCCAAAAGTTACCGAAATATATCACATCATAACACAAGAACTTTGTCCATAATTTTCTCATATTATATCAGAGCTAAAGCGACAATGGACAATCTCACATGACCACATGGAGAAGTTTGCGAGACAAACGCAAAGAGAAAGAAGTGTTCAAATCAAACATCCGCATTGAGCTCACACATCGAAACGGAGGAAAAAGGGCCTTTTCTTTACAAAAAAAAAAAATGCAACGTGACGAGAACCTAGAACTTGGAACTTTTCCTAAGGTGACACAGGCAGCCTAAACAGGGGGGAAAAAGAACACAAAGTTGTTTACGATGCCTTCTCCGATGGGCGGGCACTTGAAAAATTAATGTACCCGCTCCTTCGTGTTGTATTTGGTTTTTGGTTTGGGGAAAAATGCATAGACAAATGTCAAATATTTATTGAAAATAAACAAAACTTGGCAAACAAATAAACAAACTGACAAACAAGACAACGACTGACAGACGGACGAACGGACGGACGTACGGACACACGGCATTTCCAAGAAAAGAAATAAAATAAAGGAAAGAGAAGATGGAGATGGAGTAAAGAAGAACAACATTGGACATCAAACTGACCAGAACTGAGGATGTTTGGACATGCATCAGTATGGTGCATGGCGTTGCGTTAAAAGCCGGAGCCGAAGAGCTTGGGAAATGCTGAACGGGTTAAGATTGGTTGAGCCAAGTGGTTGGCTGGTAGGCTAGATGGCTGGTAGGCTGGAAGGTGGGTGCTTCAAAAGCCGCTAACCGATTGTCCAACCAACCGAACTGGACAGACGAAAAAAAAAAACAGTGAGAATAACACATGCCATGTCCCCCAACCATCCAACTAACTAAACCAAGATGATGTCTTCCCTGTTGGAACTACCGGCGTTTGTGACGTGTTCAAGTGGCACCCAACTCCCAGGTCCAGTGCCAGTTCGCATACGATTCCCAATCCACAATCCACATCCACATCCAAGACCAAGTCCAACTCTCTCAGGCTTCATGTTCAAGTTGTGTTTTAGAAAAATATTTATACATGCCTGCACGATGATGATAATGATGACGATGGACCGATGCTCGATGCTTGATGGTCGATGACTTTGTTGGGTTATGCAAGTAATGCTTGATTTGGTATTTGAAGACTGGTAGCTGCCTGCAAGTTGACTGCCTGTTGGCCACTTGGCGTTTGTTTTTCGATGACTCACACCACTATCGCATCATCGCACCGCAACGAATCTGAATTCCAAAAAGAAGTGTGGGTGAAGCAGAAAGAGGAAGTGAGAAGTAAGTTGAAGTTCGGAGTTGGCAGACAGCGACACTAATTCAAGTGGCAAACGCATTGGGTGGCTAACACACACAGTTATGGTATTTATTATGAGATCGAAATGATCAAGATGAAATGGAAAAGGTTTCTTAGAACAGAACAACGAAACCTAAGCAAATACCACAAGAAAATCAATTCTGTATGGTAATGAATGAGAAGAAGAAGGTGAATTTTGTCTTTTTATCTTAGAAGAGTGCGAATTGAAACTCTAAAAACAGTTCATAACACCTTAAGACGTAAAGGATAGAGTTTGACGTAAAGCAGGAGATCTTTGCCCCAATCTGTCTTATGATACAACAGAAAACTCTTGTGGCTAGGCTAAGATCTATTTATTGTGGTAGTAGATTGACTTTCATTTAGTTGTTTCATTTAAAAAAAAGCAAAAAGAATTTATCGCTATCAAGCTTCGTTTCATCAATGTCTTATATGGACTGAAGTCTATTAAATGGGGTTTCAGGTTATAAAAACTTTTATATTCCAAGTACTTGCCCTTCTAATCATCAAAATGTTAGATCAAAGATGAATGTGACTGCTAAAAAATTAAGTATGTAAGTCATCATGTGTTCTTTGGTATATGCTGCACATTATATGCTGAAATGGTTACAATTAATAAAACCCTGAACCTATAGAAAAAGTTGTGCATTAAATTGGTTTGAAAAGTTAAATTTTCCATAAAAATTATCACTGCAAACTTCATCTTCCCGTAGGTAAGCCCTAAATTCATCATGTTTACCCTAGTTTTGCTTAGGAAACGGAAAATAGGTTGCGAAATTTAGCTATGTTTTGGCTTGGCCAATTGTGTATACTTTTCTTTCCTCTTAAAACATATAATTTGTATTAGCCAATTGCTCACATCATAACCAATTCAATAATCCTCAAATAGACATAAGACTTTTATAAGCAGCTTAACAGTTTATTGGCCATTCAAATGAATTGCTAATCTTGAATTTCTTTTTACGAAAAACTCAAGTGGATTGTGGCTAGTTCCATAGTAAAATATAAATCGTTAATTGCTAATCAAAGAGCAACATTTTTGTTTTCTGACAATTAGAAAACTGGTTAGATGACTTTAACTAACAATTCGTATTCATTTCCAGGCGACAGACAAGGCGATAAAAATTTGTAGTCAAAATTGATGGAAATGACTTGAAGGAGATGCAGATGCAGAAGGTGAAGGAGAGAAGTACATATATAGAGATATATATCATCAACTGGCGTCAAGCGACATGCAACGTAAACAAGCCAATTAATGCAATTTCTTTAATATAAAGACAATTAAACGAAATGCCACAGACAAAAGGAGAAAAATCATTTATGTACATAGATACAAATTCAGCCAGGAGACGAAAAAAATTGACAGTGGCAGCGGCGCCATCAAATATTTTTAAAAGTGGCGCCTAAAAGTGATCGTGGGTTAACCTGGTCGGCGCCTTTATAACAACCAAAACTAACACGCTTACGGACTTGCCACAACATCGAAAACTACACAACTCTGGCGTTACGTGCTAATTAAATAGTTTACAAGTCAACTTGATTGCCTCCTTCTGTATGCATTGCATCCACTCCTACTGCAACTCCTTCTCTCTCTTACTCTAGTATTTACTTTGTGGGGGGGTTAAACCAAAAAGAAAAAAAGATTTATTGAAGTTTATTTGACTTTATTTTATAAACTTGTCGGACGAGGGAAATAATTTGTTTATGGCCAGATGATCGCTTGGTATTAAATGGCCAGTTGATGACCGGCAAACCCAGTTTAATGCCCATAAACATTGACCGGAGTCGTAAATGGTAATGGTTTCATAGTGTCTTTTGCAATTATCCAATGGATTGAGTTGCATTTGAGTGGGCACTGAAGAAATTCCTTAACACAGTCAACTTCCTTTCAGTTGTATTGTTGTTGTTCTGCATGCCCCATCTACAACTTAATCTCCACATGTCTAGACCATGTCCATGTTGGCGACAAACGTGCCAGTTGTCCTCCCCCCCTTTTTAGTCACAATGACTCAGAGTATATAAATTTAATTATGACATTATTATGCGACTCTCGCAGAATGCATAAGAAAATAAACAGTCAGACGAAGTTATTAATAAAAACTGACAGCTTTTTGACAAATTAACAGGCAAAATCAAGTCGCAACACAAAACCAAAAAAAAGTGTGGGCGACTCGTGTCTCCTTTGGCTTTGCTCTTGCGGCTTTAGATATCCGATATCACAAAGCTCACCCAAAAAACTCACTCAGACGTAACAAATGTGAGATCCAAAAACGAGACCCCAACGAAGCTTTAAAAGTTAACTTCCATCATATTGAAGTTTCTATACCCTAAGTAAATTAGTTCAAACAAAATCGAATACTTGTAAAATTAATTGTAATTCGGACATAGCATTTTAGGAACCCCTATAAAGTGATTAACAGGTTATGATCAATTCTATAGCTAGGCATTAGTAATGTGTTTCAGTACTTGAGTCCGTGCCAAATGGAGCCAGTTTTAGGTAAATACAAATTAGTCCTAATTTTTTTGATCTTCAAACAATTTGTGGACTTTCTTACCTCCATGAGCGTTTTTAGTTCTCAGAGCATCTATTGCACCTAAGTATTATCCTTTTTGTTGTAAAACACATCTTCTTTTGTGTCACTAACATTTAGTCTTAATTCTAAGATAGTTCATCACTTCCTACAAGAAAAAGTCATTTTCAAAAATTCTTATTGATTAATGGTACTGTAGTGAGAAAAAGGCAATGCACAGCTCTAATCTCTAATAATTTAGGTTTTGTAACATTTTGCCAACTGCAATTAATGAATGAAAATGATCCATTTGATTGATTGTTTTGATTTTACGTTTGAAAACAAACATGTTTTAATAACTAATAGTTAGGTTTGTTTATGCCTTCAGAAACTTATTGAATACTTTATGTTCTGGAGACTTTTTGACCACCAAAAATCAACTAAAAAGTATAGTTTTTATGTTTGGAATTAAGTTAGTTTCACTCGATGAGTCCTGGAAGATTTATTTAGCCTCTCCATATGCCAGATATCGCCTTAAGTTATCATGAAAAGAATTGATTTTAAATTCTTTAAGAAAATTAACCAATTCTCAGCAGCCTATGCATTTTGAACTATTTAAAGAAGTATTGTATTCTGTATTTTGTAGATACACAACAAATAAATATAGTTTCATATAAGAAATTACTTTGGCCATCTACTATGAGTGTAGGATCTGGGACGGAGCATATAAAGGAATTACTAAGCAAGATTAGCCCTTCAAATAGCAATAGTTAAAAAGAATGACTATCGCTAGAATATAGGATATAGAATTGTAGATCTAAGAGGTTGAGAAGCTATCAGAATGAAAAACATAATTACCTCTATTAACATCATTAATTGCAATTATAAAGACCCCCTCTTATTGTTCAGATGTCACCAACTTCAACTCTAAACCAATATGCCCCATTTTCGCCAAGTATTTCCACTTCCAAGTCATTCAACGGCATTACACAAAAAAAAATAATTCCTTGGTTTGGCGCATGTGCAGCATTCCCATTACAGTGTTGGTTAACGTGGCCAAGATAAATGTTTGCTCACAGCTGAACGCAAATGCATTTCAAGTGATTGGCAAACATTATGAGATAATGCCTCATATATTACCCGTTAATACCTAAATGGACAATTCAACGCCTTTTCATGCACTTTACAAGGCAAATGATTGCAAGTATTCGATAAGAGAGCTCTTTTTTTTATGTTTCTCACATAAGTTTGGTTCATAAATCGTGATAATTATCAGCAACAGACAACAAGTGCATTTCGTGATTTCGTGGCGCTTATTAAATTATTAAAAAGTGTTTTTTTTTCGTTTTTCTTAAATTTTTTTTGTTTCTCTGTCAGTAGCTTACACAATTTCGTTGATCGGAGATTAGATAAGAAAAACAGTTGCCAGCTTTTAGCACTTAAGAGCCGAAAACGTGATGGTTAATTAAACGAATGGTGAACGTAGCGGTAACTTGTCTTAACTCTTTCAGGTGGTAGGTTATCGAGCTCTTTCTCAGCCAGAACGTGGGCATCTTTTGACAAAATGTGATTGAGATTAAAGATAAACGTAACATATCGACACCTCAATCACCTATTTTCCCATGGCATTGTTATACCAAAAAGTATTATCTAACTTTTTTTGGTTTTTCTAATTAGTTTTGGTTTTAAATTTACCTCAGATTTTGGGTTTTGTTTTAAGATGGAAACAACAATCTTTACATGCCTATATATAAACCATATTTAAGCAATGACAAACGACTAATGAATTACGAATTTAAATACCACTCTTTATTATAATTGTATTGCATTTGTTTATGACCAAGTCTTGTAGCCCAAAACTCAAATAAAACAAACTTATTTACTTGTTATATTTAGCAAAATGCCGTCATAATCTTTTGACTGAGTTTTGCGGTTGCGTTTTATTGATGATTGTGTTCTCATTAGCTCATAACTGACTTTTGTTTGAAATATTTTTGCACATTTGTTATGCAAAAACACTTTCAAGGATGTTTGCCGCCGCCTCATAAGCCGAAACCGCAAAATAATTACGACTGACATTCTACAAAAATGAAAATGTTATTTCAAAATGAGTGTTAATTAATGAAATGTCAAAAAAAAGCAGAAAAAAAGAAAACAAAAACTGGTTTGCAACATAAACCCAAATAGCCTTCAATGCGTATTAATTAAGCAATTTGTCAAGCGTCAACTTTGAAGTATTTCTGATCCCTCCCGATATTCCTGATCGGTTTGCATGTAGCGTGTCAATTTCACATTGATTGCCATTCGCCTGAGGCCTCAGGCACGAACATTCGGTTATTTATTTAGAACACTAATCAATGGCAGTGCCAAATGTTTCAATTCGAAATGCCGCAAAACGATTTCGAAAGGAAAGAAGGCACAAGCAGCAGCAGCAGCAACTACGTTAAGAGTTGTCAGAGATCAGATCAGATCAACGACCAACGGCAGACGACAGCTAAGAGAGAAGAAAAACTTCAACTCAAACCTGATCCCCATCGGACCTCAAAGAGGTTCTCAACGCGTGTCTGGGGACAATTTGTTTCCTTGATGCTTGGCATTTTAATAAGAAAATTGTATGGAAATCTTCTCACAGCATAATTTTCCAGTGTCCCAACACTGATAACGAGCGAGAGAGTGTGTGAGAGAGGGAAAATCAAATGTTGGGCTAAAAAAAAAGAAAATCTTTCAACTTTTTTTTTCCTTTTATGCGTGACTCATGTCTGGAGGCACGTTTCAGCAGCTGGCGGTTTGTCTATTATTTCCAGTGTCTGAGCATTTGTCTGGGGGTATCTGTTGATGGATGCGCCACACTGTCTGTCGTCGTGTCCATATTCAAAATAGACTGGCGAAAACTTGTCGTCAATTGTCGGCACATTTGTAAAATGGCTAAAAGCAGGGATTGAAAATGCTATGCTACGTCGGAGTTTTTTTTTTTGCTCCCGCTACTGCTCTGATTTCGAAGTGCTACGTAGCATAGCAGAGAGCACAAACGAAAAACGATTGCTCTTCTGCTCTGCTCCGTAGCATACATCGTCGGAGCACAGAGCAATAGCAAGAGCAAAAAATTTTCGATACGCTATTTGTAGTTGTAGCAATAGCACAAGCATTAAAAGCGAGATGAGAGCGGAGCAAACAAAATAAATTTTTGTGCTACTGCTACGGAGCATTTCCTTTTCTGTTGCTCTCGTAGCAATTTCGTAGTCGCTCTCGTAGCAACTTCGTAGTCGCTCTCATAGTAGATCTGTACTAGAGGTGGGCATGGGCCGAAATGTTACATCCAACCCAACCCAGCCCATGGGCTAAAAATTTCACCTGCACCCGAAAGCTAAAAAAAAATTTGGACATTCAGAGGAAACTGTAATTCCACAAACTAGGAGCACAACAGTGGCATCACTCCAGAGTTGATCCGAAACACATTAATGCTTATCGCCAAGCAACTGTGAACGTAAGCTCCAAATCCAAGAACCATAAGCATTGGCTGACTCATGTTACCCAGCGATCGTGGCCACTGCTAATATTGCAGATGCATCCGCTATACCCTCTTGTCCATGTTAACTTGCATGTTGGATTTATCCCTGTTGTGCTCCCAGTTTGTGGAATTACAGATTCCTCTGAATGTCCAAATTTTTTTAACTTTCGGGAGCGGGTGAAATTTTAAGCCCATGGGCTGAGTTGGGTTGGATGTAACATTTCGGCCCATACCCACCTCTAGTACAGATCTACTATGAGAGCGACTACGAAGTTGCTACGAGAGCGACTACGAAATTGCTACGAGAGCAACAGAAAAGGAAATGCTCCGTAGCAGTAGCACAAAAATTTATTTTGTTTGCTCCGCTCTCATCTCGCTTTTAATGCTTGTGCTATTGCTACAACTACAAATAGCGTATCGAAAATTTTTTGCTCTTGCTATTGCTCTGTGCTCCGACGATGTATGCTACGGAGCAGAGCAGAAGAGCAATCGTTTTTCGTTTGTGCTCTCTGCTATGCTACGTAGCCCTTCGAAATCAGAGCAGTAGCGGGAGCAGAGCAATATTTTTATTGAAATTGCTGCTATGTAGCAGCAAATGCAAACACTGGCTAAAAGATACACCACAAAGTGGATATACTCTGGAGGTCGCACTTGTGTGTGTGTGTGTGAGTCTGATTGATGAGTCAGCATTTGCAGTTTTGGAAGGGGGCAACGAGAACTAAAATACTTAAGGATTGGAAGAACCAAAATGTTGAGAACAAGTTTTCTTAGAACTTACTTTTAATTCGATTAATTACATTAAAAACAAGTAAAATTATCAAAAAATATTTAATAATCGTAAGTGTTGGTAAGCAATGTATGAGTAATTTTTAGAGTTGCAAAAATTCAAAGTGTTGAAAAAATGTTTATAGCACGCATTGGCTGCATAATAAATGTTTACAACATGAAAGATCACACAAGATTTTATATTAATAATTATAATTTAGCAATGGGAAAAGTCTTTTACGTAACTATATATTTGAAATATAAACCATACATGTATTAAATAATTCAAATTTAATCTGAAAAATAATGCCAAACTAAACTCTGCAAAACTACTAACAATGAGTATCAATAATTTTTTCCTTTTGAAAACAATGTTGTATTTTATAAAAATTATTTGATGTGGTTTGATTTAATTTTATCAGAATATTCGAACTTAATCTTATTAAATCTTTATGATTTTATTCACAAAAATATTTCCAAAAATATGCTTTTTCCATAATAGATCTCAATAATCCATCTCATTCATAAATCCATTCAAGTTCATCGTAAATGGGTGGTCTTTTATAGCCCATTAGAATTGAAAATTCTAACATCCTGTGCAATTACGCAAAACACTAATCAAGCAATTCTATGAAAACATTTAATGCTTCCTTTCATCACTATTGATATTACCAAAAAATAGCTCAAAGAAATGCCACGGCGAGTTAGTTGGTCAGGAGTTGGAGGAGTCAGAGGAGAACTTCATTCAACGCAAACATAAAGCATAATTAGTTCAGAGCTCTGACAGCTTAACCGATTTGCTTCCGTTTCGTTTAGAATCTTTTCAAATGTTTTTAGAATATTTACACAACACTTTCAAGTGTTTCGCTTCGTCCAAAAGAAAGCAGACATTTCCCTTCCACGAAACGGAAAGCGTTTTGATCTCCATTCGGAGTGGTGTGGGTGTTGTTCCATGTGTTGACATGCAGAGGCTTGATATTGAAATATTTGCCACGATTTAAGGTCGTTAAAAGCAATGTCTGTTTCACGATGGACTCGATGAAATTGAAGGCAAGAGGGGCAACAGGTAGAAATGGTAAATTGATATGTCTGGATAGGAGGACTCCGCTGTATCTCTTTCTCTCTGTGTGTTTGTGTGTTTAGCTTATCTTTTGGATCGAGGCAAGGTTTTTGGACTGTCGATCGACGCTTTTCCTATGGGCCAATTTATCAATGAAGTTCAATGACAGTTGTGTCGTGGCGTTGTCGATACGCTGATCGTTTATCGCCTTTAAATATTGACAAAACAGTTTTTGATAAAAAACGCCGACGTCGATGCCGTTGCCGTTGCCATTGCCGATGTTCTCGTGTTGAAGACACATTTACATGATATAGATACACGAAAAAATGATAACCTGAAAAATGTTTCATTCACCAAGTTGGATTGAGGAAGTACATAAGTGAGAGATTGGGCCATTGGATATGCCAATCGAACGAAAATTCTTATCATAACGTGAAATCAACTTAATTATTATGATGTTGTAGATCATTTTACATTTGCTGTCAACTTAATTTGGTATTTTATTTCAAATCTTCATTTAAGTTGGCATAAGATTTATTTAAGTATTAGGTTTTTATGACAATCATGTTTGAATGTGATTTTTTTCAATATTTTTATTCAAATTTTGGCTCTTTTTGTCTCTTTTGATACTGACATGTCCATGACAATTTTCGATGTAAAATATTTAAACTTTAAAAGATTGAGCAATATAACTTAACAAATTTAAGTTTTTCGGGCTAGTATCTAGTAGATTTTAACGGCTAATAGCTTAGAATGGAACTTTATTCATATAAGCGAGTTGATTGTGCTTAAAAAGTAAGAAACATTATTACTGTTAGCCAGAAGATTATTACCCAAATTCATTATGAAATTCCAATTTTAAATTTTGAATTTAAGCGAACTCAAGTCTAGGTCTCAATCTATGCAGATAATAAGGCAGAAGGAAGGATCTCCATATTTTAGCTTGATAAGAATACTGACTAAAAAACACTAAAAACTAAAAATAGTTACTCAGAGTTAATTTTGAATACAAATTAGATCAGTTAATGAGCCTTTTCGTTGAGTGTATTAAAAGTTCTTATTAAAAACATTGCCAATAATTGAAAAGACGTAAGAGAAAACTTTAACTTTCAACTTAATCTTTTTAAATTTATTAATTTACTTTATTATCAGAAAGAATACCATTTTCTTTAACCATTTTTTGATTTAACCTTTGCTAGATCATTTGATCTTTGAAGCCTTTTGTTATGACAGTTTAATATCTGAACAATAGAACCAAAACATATAATATTCAATCAGAAGATGGTATATCAAAAGAATTGAATCAAACTATCCATATATTTTATTTAAAATTATCAAAATCAATATGGTAAACTTTCATTCTATTGATTCTTTTCTTTCATCTTTCTCTCTTTCAATGATTAAAAATATTTGACCCACTTAACTAAAAAGAAATAAGAAGAATCTGAATGTAAAACAATTTATTCGCTTCTCTAACCATTTCTCGTCTTATCTCAAGTGTCTGAACTAACGAGCTTCGAATTTGTTAGTCTCCCACTTCCCTTTCCCCTGTTCTCAACTCTCGACATCAACAGTCGCGCGCTGACCCGTTAAATGTTCCGGTGGCCATTGGGGCACATAGAGTGGCCGCCAGAAAGCAGACGGCCGGCGTCAATGTCTTATCAAAAGTTGGTCTATAACATTAATTTATGGCCAATGCAAACAGACACACACACACACACGCACACACTAAGACAGGGAGAGACGACGGGCTAACCACTTCAAAAGTCCCTGAAGAATGATCCAATGGGCCTTTTTCGGGGTCCAGCATCTTTGCTTCCCATCAGCAATTAAGCATAAGAAAATCTGTTCTCATTTATGTAAACTCTTTAAAACGTAAAGTTGAGGAATTTCCATAGATCATTTGTGGCGTCTGCGGCGTCTCTTGGTCAGTTTTTTTTTCTCTAGTTCTTGGAGTTGCATTATGTTGCACTCCTATCTCTGTCTTTAGTCCGAAAATTTGTTGTTTTGTTTGTTTGTTTGCTTAGAAAGAAACCAATGTTTACAACTTCTGTTTCTGTGGTCTATAAAAATATTTTAATGCTCACACTGGGGGGAAGAAGGAGATCTTTCTTTTACTCTCTCTATTTCTCTGTTGCTTTTTCCCATCTTTCAATCTCCTTGAGTACTTTATTTATTAAAGACTTCAAAAGAGGGAGTCTTGGCAAAATTATAGAAAGAAATATATTAAGTTTCACTATCAAATTACTCAAAGACAGAAACAACAAAACAAAAAAAAAAACTTTCGAACTCTTTTGTTTATTTGCTCCTTAATGAGAGTTCAACAATTGGTTTTATTATTTTTGCCCTCCTTTTGTTGTTAAGTTTATTGTTTTTTGGGAAGTTTTGACATGTGTTCAAGAAATAACATCAAATATCAAATATCCACAATAAAATTCCTTCGAGTGTACTCCAAAAAGGGTTTTTTTGAACAAAAGTATGTATAAGTTGTTATAATGTGAATTAAATGTAAAATTAAACTGGAAAAGCTATATTATCTATTATATCTTTCAATTTGAATCAACGTTAATGTATTGGATGCTGAAGGATGCCTTTTATATGAATTAATCCAGGGTTTAGAGTTTAGAGAGACAGACCTAAGTCTGAAATGGGTAAAAAAACATTTCTGTAAAGGACTTAAGACAGAAAAATGTATAAATAGTAACTGAGGATGGGACAACAACTTCTCCATATTAAGTCTACACATGAATATAAACACAATGGGATGCTGACCAAGCTAAATATCAATACTACATCTCTTTTCCTACTTAATATTTATACAGAGTATTTTAAAGTTGATACATTGCCTTACATAAACTGATTTATTTTTATATTTTACAATCCAATTGCTTGCCATCTGTCTTCATCAGTTGATGTTGCACTTCCTGTAAACCAAACCAACACACAAAATAAAGGGCAAATTATTGCAGTTGAAGTTGGCTGCCAGGTGTTTCGAATGATCTATAAAACCAGAGGGCCGGGGCTAACTTCGACCGCGTCAAAGTTTGTATACCCTTGCAATTTTTTTGGTAACTCTTTCCTTACCTATAGCCATCAAAGTGGAAAAACGTTTTATCTAAAAAAGCTGTTTCCGAAAGAACGGCCTACAATCTTAGCATAGCAAATAACAACGATATTGATCAAAGTCACTGTTTTCCACCGATCGTTCCTATGGGAGCTATATGATATAGTTACCCGATCTTTATCAAATTCGGCACAGACATTAATAGATATATAAAACTAACAAATATTTAATTTAAAAGCAATCACGAAGAAAAAGAAAAACAAAAATAACGAAGTTATTGACAAAAGTCACTGTTTTCGACCGATCGTTCCTATGGGAGTTATATGATATAGACACCCGATCTTGATCAAATTTGGCATAGTCGTTTATATGTGTAATTAACTCACTAATACTAAATTTCATGACAATAGCTCAGAAAATAACGAAGTTATTAAGAAAAGTCACTGTTCGTGACTTTGCCATTTGTATGGGAGCTATATGATATAGTGGTCCGATCCGGCTGAATCCGAGATATACAACGCCTGCAGTATATACAAGCCTACATGCAAAATTTCAACTCTGTAGCTCTAACGGTCTAGGAGGAGTTTGCGTTGATCCAGACGGACGGACAGACGGACAGACGGACGGACGGACGGACGGACGGACGGACATGGCTATATGAACTCGTCTCGTCATGCTGATCAAGAATATATATACTTTATATGGTCGGAGATGCTTCCTTCTATGCGTTGCACACTTCTGACCAAAATTAATATACCCTTTTTGCAAGGGTATAAAAAAAAGTGCATTTAAATAAATTCTCACCGTGAAGGGCTTCAAACCGAATCCAGGGGAGAATTGTGAGATGTATATAAACGATAAGCGAAAAGGGGAAATACTTCATCATAGAAGTAGAAGATGATCTACATATGTATATAAACATCCCACATATCATTGTCATAACTCACAAAAAGAAAGATTGAAAGATTAAATCACAATGCATTTTCTAGTATTTAGATAATAAATTTTAGATTCTCAAGAAACAGGCTGAAGAATTAGATTAGAGAATAAACTATCTTAAATTAGAATAGATCACATATTTAAAAAACCTTCAACAAAATAATAGCTGAGAGAATATATTTCTCATGAAGAAATAATGTTTACTGCACTTTAACTCACTCCGTTCAGTTAACCAGAAACTCTTGGCCAATATACAAATATCTTTTCATAACAATTTTCCACACAGCAGCGGATTCCTTCATCAATCTTTTGCTTTTTTCCACTTGTCAAGTCCAAAAACTTTTGCTTTTTACGCTTTTCAAACGGGTGAAGCAAATGAAGAAAATAAAGTTCACTAAACTTCTACGAACTTCACATGTCAATAAAAAATTAAAAACAAATAAAAACTCAAAGACTCAATGACAACACCAATAGACAAGGGATGGTGAGGGGGGAGGGGCGAGCGGACCTCAAGCCGGGAACTAAAGGTCTTTGCTTCACAGTTTTCCCACCAATCTAAATTTCCAGAAGCAACGGCAACAGCAACAACAACAATAACAACTATAAGTTGCCTTGTGTAATGCAGTTAACAAGAAACAAACAAAACCAAAAATGAAAGAAAATGAAAAAGCGAAACAGAAAGAGAGAGAGATAAAGCTTAAAGAATGAATTTCTCAAATATTTTTCGATGAACAAACATATTGACCATTGGCCATGACTTATGTATGTATGTATGTATGGATGGATGGGAGGAAGGAAGGAATGTCGTCTCCTAATGAGCTGATAAAATGTGTCACTCTGCCTGATTGGAAGAGAGGAGTGAGAAAAAGTAAGCCTAAAGATACTGTGTGGCTTTTTTTTCGTCTATCTGTATCTATAAATGACCCATTTCTATACCCTGGCAAAAAAGGGTATACACTTTATAACTTTGACTTTGGCAGAGGATAAAAAGATGAAGAATAAACTTAACTAAATTAACCCCAAACTGTTCCGAATACTTCGATATAGACTGAACTAAAATTAACATAATCTGAGGGCTTCTTTTATCTTATTCACATCGGTTTACTACATAAGATTTTACAATAAGTAAAGATTAATTAAGTTAAAAATCCAAACTAATTACATTTAGTAAGAGTTTTGTTTAAGAAATTATAGTTTTCCCATCAATAAAAACTCAGTTTCATTTTCACTATGCTTGCTTTTATAAAGCAACTAAAGTTAGAATCCGGAATTAAAATTGTCAACAAATTCTTAGGAGGCTAATGTCTAGTTTCTATAGAAAAGTATCTTTCCTACAGATTATAATCCAATTATTATTGGTATGACACTACAGAAATTCTTAAGATAGGCTGATACTAAGCAGCTCTTTGTATTTACTAGTGACTAGTCCGACAATTTTGATTTAACCATCTAATACTTAAGATTGCCTTGGCGGTCTTTTCATAAATTTTCTTACTTCATAAAACTAAACATTTTTGTATTATTCGGGAAATTAATTTTAGTTTTAAAGATCCGAATATTTATTTTGTAAATTTAAGAAGTTTGCAAAATATTTTAAAATTGTCAGTTTTTACTTTTTCAGTCTTTTCATTTGGAAAAGTCTCTTTACTTGTATGTGTTTTTCACATAATTCCCTTCAATATTAAGTTAAAAGGGTATAAATAATTCGGTACTCAAAAAATTGAACTCAACCCTCTGTTTACACATCCATAAAGACATGAACATACATATATGTTTCTTTTTTTGTGTAAAACTTTCATTTTCATTAATCTAAACAAGCCAATCAATCAATTAAGACTTGTTTGGGCGTTAATAGTTTGCCAAATACAAAAAAGAGGAAAAAGCGGGAAAATTAATCGCAAAATAATTTGTGCCTCAATCGTATTTAGGTTTTTCATTTCATTAAAGACATTTCCAACTACATAAATGACATAAAGTTGTTTTTCAGAATTTATATTAGCCGCATTTGATTTGCAATTATTATCGTATTGATTGAAAGTTGAGCAAGTTGAAATGAAAAGAAAAATGATCAAGTTTTCCTCACGTTCATTTCCATTGTGGTTTTTCCTCTCGTTTTTTATCTTATTGGGTTAATCGTCGTAGAAAATTGTCTATTTAACACACTCAGGCATTAGAAAATGATTATCATAAACCTTTACAATAGAATATTTTTTTTCCCCCAAAATTATTTCGATACGCCGATCGCTGATTCTATTTCGATATGGCTGAAATGTAGACAGAAATTTAGTGTTTAATTTTTATGGCCAGGTTTGTCTTGTATTTATATTTATATATTTATTTTATTTCATTCTTCTCTTTGGTATGGACATGATAAGCCACTTAATTTTTATAACCGTGGCCAGAACGTTGAAGATATTTTTAGTTTAATCTGCCTATCCTCACCCTTCACCCCACCCACAACACACACACATGTGTGTCTGTATGAGTTGTGTGGCACTTACTGGGCCCAGAGAACATATGTTTCCATTAGCCCATACGCATGCCCTCCACATTCATTATCCTTGTCTAGGCCTAACAATTGCCTATTGTGTGTAGTCCCTGGCTGGCGCTATTGTTGCTGTTGCTGTTATCCTCATGCTTCTTTCACCCAAACGAAAAGGTTTTGGGCGACCCTTTCACAACAACCCACGCAGCCTACTCATACCAAACTCACACTCTTAGAACATATGTTGTGGTTTTTGTTGCTGCTGTTGTTGTTGCCTCTTCTATATCTTTTGTTCTCAATTACTTGGCAATTGTTTTCATTGTTCGTTGTATGGAGGCAAGACTGTAATTTGTTTTGACTGCTGCTGCGGAATCTGGTTATGTTTTTAATGAGATGGAATGCGCCAAAGTGTATGAACAAAGTGTGTGACTTGTTTAGGAAAATGAATAGAGAATACCACAAATTAAGCTTCAAATTGTCGGTTATTATAATTGAAGTTGTCAAAAGGGAATACATACACACACTCATACAAACATTTATATTTTCAAGTTAATCAGCTTTAATTTTCAGAAAGTAGTTTTAGTTATTTTCCCTCTCAGCTTCATTCTTTGAAGCTTTTCATTTTAGTTTATGGAATCAAGCAACTATGTTCATAAATTTTCGTAAATTTAATGGAGTTTTACTTAGCTAACATAAAATACTTTCATTAAGCAATATGTAGCAAATATATTTAAATATTTTAAAATTGTTCAAATTTGAATGTCTTTCATTGGAACTGCTCAAAAGATTGATCCAATAGCAACTTTGGTTTAACTTTATTTAAGTCTTATACCCGCTGCCTAATAAGCCAAGTTCACATAGTCGTGGACAAACGAAGTGAAGCCAAAGTACAGGAGCAGAAAAAATAGAAAGAAAAAAACTAAAGCTGGCCAAACTAACAAACGAAGCAAACAACTAACTAAGAGAAGAACTATGACTTAAACTAAGACGACAACCACATAGCTGGCCCATAACTGGACCTCTCACGTAATAACGTATAGAATTACAAAAAGCAAAAATCTCTTCCTTCTCTTGTTGACCAACAACAACAACAACTTTCACATGAAAGTTCTTTCAACTTGGTGGAGCAGCAGCCAAATATGGTTTGAGACGATACACATGAGATCGGCCCAGGAGTGGGCAGTGACTTCTGGTGCAATCGATCAATAGTGGGGGGAGGGAGTAACCATATTTAGAAGTTAGACTTACCATTGGCATTCGACTTGGGCCGCTTGCGACGAGATTGTTGGCCAGAAGATTTCTTCCTGGAAGTTACATCCAAAGACGACAATGATTCCTCATCGGTGGAAATGTTACTTTCTATGAGTAGACCACTTTTGGTTTTGCGACGTCGAGATTTTTTCGTAGACTGTTTGGGCTGCTCTTGCTGCTCCTGTTGCTGCTGCTGCTGCTGTATCCTTGCTCCTGTCCAGGATACAACATCTAGGGAGGTTTCGTTGATATTTAATTCATAATCCTTGAGCAGCTTGACTGGTGAAATGGCCTGCAAACGTTTTGACTTGCGTTTGGCCTCACATGCAATTATCAGGCTTAGCAGTAAAATGGCCAAAGGCCATTTTAAAATTGGTCTAGTTAACATTTTCACAAATTTTTAATGGGCAACAGAAACAAAAAAGCTAAAGCAACACACACATGGCCAACAAGTTGACTTTGAACTTGGTATTTAATTTAATTTTTTTCTTTTTTTTTATTTATTTTTAATTATTATTAAAACGCCTTAGCACATTTCGCGCATTACATTTACAACTTCTTTTATTTTCTATTTGTAAATTTTTTCTTCTTTATTTTTTTAATTTGCTTCTTTTATTTTATTTTTGGTTGAGAAATATTTCTTGTATTTCTTTTAGCAATTTCCGCTTGTCGAGACTTCTTAAACACACTCACACACAGACACTCAAACACTTCTATTTGAAAATTTTTGCACTATTTAATTTTATTTTCGTTTCCCCACGTTTCATTTTGTATTTTTATTTTTCTTATTTCTGCACAGAGACAGCGACAAATTTTTTATTTTCTTCTTTTGCTATTTTCGTATATCCTCAATGCGTTGAAAAAATACAATTTTTTTTTTTTTTCAAAATAAATTTCACTCTCGTTGCATAAAATGCACAATTTGATTTGATTTAATTTTTTGGTTTGATGCTTATCAATTTAGAAATTGCCAATTTCGAAATGGGGGGACTCACTATCACAATTAACCTACGAGTCGTCGTATATATATATATAGATAGAGATACTTTCCGATAGCCGATCTCTATTACATTTCGTTACAGATTTCCCGTTTTAAGCGCTCACGAGGTATTTCGAACTTGCGTCCTACGCAAACGACCGTCAAACACAAACTGATGCGACACACGATCGTGTACATCGGTCCGGACCAGGCCGGGCCGGACCGGGCCGGGTGTCGGCTCTTTGCCTGACTACGACCAAAAAGAAGAAAAGGCTTGTTCGTCGGTTTCTGTGTTGTTGTTGTTTTTGTTTTTCAGTTGCACTCCGATCTGAAGGTGATGATCGTGAATGAGTGAGTGAGTGAGTTTTGGTTTCAACGTTTGTGGCATTTGTGGAACGCATTTGGTCGCCGCAGAGTTACGAAATGTTTGTTGCACTTGCAGAATGAAAATTCTTGGAAAGTAAAAAAACTAACACCTCTTGATTTGATTTTATGACGAGTGAAAGATACTTTTATTTCTTAATCCCAATTGAACTGTGATTTGAAATGCATATCATTTCCACAACTATTTTCATTCCAAGTTGTTGAGAATACGCTTTTTATTTGCGGAATGAATGATTAAATTAATTGTCAGATTAATTGTCAATAATAGATTGCTATTGATAGGTTGATGAAGTGATGTTGATAAATTAAACACACACTAATCCATAAAATGCTATGCACATTGGTAGATGTTTTTTATTTGCAAAGCTTCTAAATGAAATTGTAACTTATCTTATCAAAAATACAATTTTTATTTAAAAAACAAATTGCATTTCAAGTAATTTTTAATATTTTGAATTCATTTATTAATTCATTCAAAATTCATCCATTAATTTTTTTGTTAAAAATATTCCAAATTACTTTTAATTAATTTCTTTAAGTTTTTACATTTTAATGATTTGCTACTTACACTGATGAATCTTTAGTAATTAGTAATTAGAGTCTCGAATTAGAGATAGTTCCATTTTAATGCAGAGAATTAAAAGTAAAGAATATAGACAACATTAAATCTAAAATCGTTTGCTGTACTCGAGTTATTAAAGTAGTCTGAGGACTAAAGTCTTAAAACAATAAAGCACACCGTAGACAGATCTTTTAGATGATGTAGCGTCAATTAAGGAAAAGATATAGTTCTTGTTGCCTTGACATTTTTCGCAAGCGATTCGAAAATAGAATAAATACATATACTTTTGCCACAATCATAGTTTTGTTTTCCATTGGTATTGAATGGCAAAATCATTAATTATATTTCCGCTTATTCCAAGAACAGTCTAAAATCTTTCGCTAATTTATACTTTTCATGAGAGCTCCAAAACGAAAATTAAGAAAAGGTCATGTTCAACATTTTCTTAAACTTATCAAAGTCTGATGGAATTACTTTTAAATGTGATCATTTGAACTTATCCAATAATAGAGATAAGGCTTAAATAAGTTAGACTAAGAATATTTGGAATATATGTCCTATATATGTATGTATGAATGTAGGTTTGGCAGTCGTAAGCTAAATACAACTTAATTTTAACTATTAATCGAATTGGTAAGAAAATGTTATCATCCAATCCAAGTCTTTTGTTCTTCTAAAGGCAAAAAGTTAAGTACTTGAAAATTTCATCCAAAGTTAAGCATAAATTAAACTCCCTATGTAAATTAAATTGTTTTCTTTTGATTTTAATACTGAAATTATAATGGAATTATACAAATTTCATTTGCCATTTTGGGTTATATGATCCACCAATCTGTCCTTCTCTCATTCTATCTCACTCTTTATCTCACTCTCTATCTCTCTCTCTCTCTTCAGCA
Source organism: Drosophila willistoni (assembly GCF_018902025.1). Taxonomy (NCBI): domain Eukaryota; kingdom Metazoa; phylum Arthropoda; class Insecta; order Diptera; family Drosophilidae; genus Drosophila; species Drosophila willistoni. The sequence goes on from NW_025814050.1 coordinate 11,407,243, forward strand.
CACTCTCTGTGGCTGTGTTTCTCTTCGATTTCCCATTTTTCCAGCCGGCTTTTGTTGGTAGTGACCCTTTGGTTTACCTGTTGCACTGTAGCTCATGGCGTTTTTCTGACTTTACAGGTAGTAACTAACTAGAATATGGGAAATTCCCGTTTCGAGCACCTCAAAGTGGCAAGGAAAATAAAAAGGAAAACGAAAATAACTACAAAAAAATAAAGGAGGAGCCTTGAGATTCCTTTGTTATTTTTGTCTTATTCTTAACATTCGTCGTCGCTTCGTCACATGTTTTACACTTTATTGTTTGTGCTTTACGTTTTGACAGTTTCGTGAATCGTTTCTGATTATCCTTGCGGAGAGCCCAGAGCCGCTGTGGCAGGTTCAAGAGGGTCCGCAACGAATTGCGGCACTTAACGCCAGGCTCAAAAAGTATCCGTAGAGAAACATGCCAGATACGATATGTACTCTGTTGGTCGCTATTCTTTCTCGATTCTGTGTTGTTGTATTTTTCTTTTTCGTGTTTTACAGTGGCGCACGTTTCATGTTGCCCGCTGGCTATTTGCAGCTCAATCGTGTGGCACTTACATAAATACCTCGTTGTTCCTAATAAGTTCGAAGTCGTCTCCATTGCTTGTATCTGAATGCAATTTGTTGCCTTCCACACACTAAAGAAGACAGAGAGAGAGTGAGAGAGGGGCGTTTGTCGAAGCGTGAAACAGCAATTGCACTTGCATTACAAAACCCTTTGCTGCCTGACAAGGATTGAGTTTAAGCCCTTCCACGGTTCCTAAATTGGTTCGTTTACCCAAAAACTGAAAAAGGAAGGCGGCATCAAATGAAACGAGTTGGAAGAACGAAAAGGTTCCTTTTCGAAAGGTTGCGTAGGTTGTGCGCATGCCCAATGCTCTTGGATTTTAGCTCTCTTTGCCAGGTTTTTGTTAAAAGCCCAGAACGTACTTGAGGATAACGATGTGTACGTAGTGGATGATCGTGATGATAATGATGATGATGATGAGGAAGTGCAGATGAGGCTGCTGATTTCGGCGTGATTTATGCGTCTTAATTGAAATGATGGCTTACAAATTGTTGAGAGAGAGAGCAAGTGCTAGTTATCGAATAAAGGACAGCATCATTTGGCCTTCGAGTGCCAGAAACAAAAAAAAAGGATTTCTTAGAATGACAGGCGAACAAGTACCTTCATATATTTGAGTAAAAAAGGGATGTTAGAGTAAATATTTGATATAGCACTGACAACTTCCTGTTGGTAAATGAATGCGGCAATTGAGATTAATTCTTTCGCCGTATCCCTTTTTTTATCACCTATAAATTAGATTTTTACAAACTACAGCACCAAATTAAATATAGATTTTAGTGCTTAAACCTGGAGTTTATTTTTTCTTTATTTGTTTTAAGATGTGCAATAATTTTTGCTTATATAAACTATTTTGTTTTTATCCTTTGGGTGAAGAATATTCTCTTGAATTGAATCGTTTACTTGGTATATTTAAAAAATATCAAAAGCTAATGGTCGATATAAGTATAAGTATTCCAGAATGTTCTTACTTTCATAATCCAATAAAATATTAGAGTTTAGATTTCAGTTTCTGTATTCTTGGACTGCAGTGTTATCATATTTATAACCCACTTTTTAAGGAAAATAAAACATTGTCTGAAAATTTTTCCCAAATGACATATTCCTCCTCAAATCTTTAACTTTGAATAAAAAACATTTTCATTTAAAATATTCGATTTACTAACGATTTCTTTAAAAGAAGTAGAAAAAAAAACACCCACTTGCTGTATCAAAATTTTAGGCCATTTGCTTTAGTTAACTCAAAAATTCTCTTCCTCATTGAAGCCACTAAATTTAATAAAAGGTCCTTTTCGAGACTTTGCCGTTCATTTAGAATTTGCGTTTTAAGATCTCAAACTGTCTCAAATTGGCATACACCCATATTGCAAGTATACTTCAGACATTTTCTATCGGATTGAGATCTGGAGAACATGCTGGCCAGTCAAGAACATCAACATAATATTCATCCAATACTCCCTTGTAAGTCTGCTCACATGGATTCTGGCGTTATCCTGTTTGAGAACCATTGGCTTTTTACGAAATTCCCTTAAAAAAGGAATGAGACTTACGATACAGAGTCTGAATATACTCGTCACTGTTTATTCGGCTTGTTACAAACTTTAATTCCAGGGTACGAAATGAACAAAATGCTTCCCAAATCATGAAGAGCAATTAAAAAAAAAAAAAAAACAAACTGATGAACCAAAAAATTAAGTTTAAAAACTTTTCATTGATAATTCTCAATTTAAAGTAATTCCCATTTATCTTCACTTTACACTCAGTGAATAATGAATCCATATATTACCTTTTTTTCTTGATCTTTGACCTTGATCACATTAAAAGAAAATTCTATATCTTCATTCGTATGTACAATTAAATGAAGGTAAATACCTTTCCCCAAGCTCTTTCACTTGGCTCTAGTAAATGACCCACTGACTATGTCACGAACTGTTCAGATTCCATAACATAGTGTACATACGTAACTACTTAACCTTCCTGTCACCTTTGTGGCTTTCTTCCATTTGGATGCCATTTTGGATTAAAATCACTAGCATTGCTAAATATATTCAATTTTCTAATAGACGCCTCCTAATCAAAACTAAGGCATCGAAACATTTTTTTGGGGTCCAGGTTCTCGCTCTCTTCGGCTGAAGGCGCAAAACCAATTAAGCTTCGAATTGGTTAAATAAAAACAAAGTTCGAAACAAATAAGGAAGTTTTCCATGCGGATCGCTGTCTGCGATCTTTTCGGAAAATCGCCTTGCGGTAGCCAAAATAGAAGTAGGCAAGAAACAACAGCAAATAAAATCAAATAAAATTTACCGACAACCAACCAACCAAACAACCAACTTGGGAAGCGCCAAAACGTTAAATACAATTCATGGCGCTCACGAGCGGAATTTAAATTATGCCCAATTAGAGTTAGGCAAAGTTTTTGACTGGACTACAGACCGGTCCTGAATCCCGCAATTCCTGTGGGGCATTTGCTTGGAGTTGACTCCAAAGACTGATAGACAGACAGACGGACAGAAACATAAACCGACTGGAACTGGTGGGCGTGTCATGTGTGAGGAGGCAGTAGTTGTTTGTGGTGTGGTAAAGCGCCAAATTGATTTCGATCGCCCAAGGGGTATTTACTACTATCTTCTCTCCCCTTTCGCCTCTCGCCCCTCTGTTGGAATCGTATCATATGTACGATTCCCAGTTGTCTCTTTGGGGATTGTTTTTGATGGATTATGCGTTGACAGCCTTTTTTTGGGTTTTCTAGAGCGCCACTGATTGTCTCTCCTTGTCTGTTCACAGTTTGCTCCAGCTGCTGCCTTGGGAACTGGTCTTGTTATGTAAATTACCGACAAGTATTTCTTCTTTTTTGTTTCCCCTCCCCCACATTGTTGTGGCTGTTGTAGCTGGTTAGTTTTTGGTTTCTGTTTCGTGGGTGAAGTGCACTCCAAGTGCTAACAAGCAGTGGCAAATCAAGAGTGATCAGCGACCATAAGGTAGCACTCTTTATAAAGATTGTGTTTTTCTTTTCTTTTTTTTTCTAGGAAATGATTTGTTTTGCTTGATGCCTTAAGGATTTTCTTGTCTAGTATTCCACTAGATTAATGTTCCAAATACATATGTTAAGTTTGACTTACCCAATTCCAGACATGTGAGAAAACTGAGTCATGTCGAGGGGGGCGTAATAATAAATGATTACTTTGACTCTGACAGGGTTTTTTGCGCTTTTAAAACAGAGAGACCCAAGACAATTTACACGTCTAGTAAGACCACAAAAAATGGTTACCCTAAATACAATTATTCAGAAATTCCAAAACAGGAGAAAACAGCAGCGTTTTTTTTTTTTGTGCTAACTTAAACTAAAATATTTTGAGTTATAAATGAACTTAGTACATAAAATCAAGTCTTTGTGATTTTTTGTAATTTTAAACCAAGGAGTTGAGCTCATCAATTGTTTTAATATTTGCTATAAAATATTTAATCAGTAGCCCATTTATCTTAATGAAATTTAAAAGCTGGCTTTGAAGTTTGATAATTTTACACATTTTTTTTGATTATAAATCAGGAAACGTTATGGTTTTACTTGTCTTAGATGGAAAAGATGAAAAAAAAAAAGTTATTTATTAACCCACAATCCTTTCTATTCTGCTAAACTGAACTAATTTTCAAGTATATTACTTTGATTGTTTGTTTATTTGATTGATTATTGTATAAATCTTATGTCATCTACATAGTCTATCAAATATACTTGAAAATAATGACCTTTAAAGAATTACTTTTAAATACTTGCTTGTAATAGTAATTGCAGTTGAGGATTTGGTTGTTAGATGACTTCCATAAAAGACAAAAACTATTTCAGAATGAATGTTCAACCAATTTTGTGGTAGGAATACTGATTTATATTTGACCAACGTTTTTGACGAACAGATTCGTATCTGAATACAGTTTTTACTCAAGCATCAATACCTAAAAAAAATAAATTGAGTTTTGATCATTACGAAAGTGTCTACAATTTCAAGAATCATGTTACCTTTACCTTCAAAAAAACTCATTAAAAGGTCAGTTTTCTGAGAGATGGCAATTATTATATGCACAACTTTAGTTGATCCAAAAATCAACGATACTCATTCCTTTGTATTAGTTTCTGATTCTCACACGTGTTATCTTGCCCTTCATTTGAAATGATGGCTAATTAAATTACCCTAAAATAACGCCTCTCTAAACTGATTACAACCAATTCATATAGTTCCCATTTTGTGGCCATAATTATAACTTAATTTTACAAGATTTCGTAACCAATTTGGTCTTCTTTTTCTCTTTTGGGGTGTAATCATATTAATTTCCCATAAAATTCTCTAATTAGAAGGTCCATTCAAAGCGCCGCCTCAGGGCACAGCTGGTGGCTATAAAATCAGATGGGATATCTTTAAAGGAGAATAAAAGAAGAAGAAGAAAAGAAAAACAAGTGTCAATATTAGAATGCGCTGCATGACACTTAAAAGGTCATAAACATGAGATGAACCCTTTCTCTCTCATCCCCAACCTTTCTCCGATCAATTTGATTTTTTGTAGAGTCAGTGAAAAATTAGTAAACACATTTAAAGGCTCACAGGGTGGTCCTTGGTCTTTGGTTGATATCTCAAGTGGCTTCTTCAAGAAGTTTTTCTTCTTCTCTCTGATTAGGAATTCTGTGTGCATAATTTTCTCATTTGAAAGGAATTTGGTTTCTTTTCTTTTAGTTTTTAAGTTTGATTTTTTATGATTTTGGGGCAGGTTGCGTCTGCGCATGCGATGAAGGAGTTTATTATGATTTTGTATGCCAAGTCATGTGTTCCCTTTTTTTTTTGTTTTGGGTTAGGTCACGAGCAAGAGTGAATTCCACTTGATATTCAAGGTTGTGTCTTTTTCTCACAATCTGAGCTTGTTAGTAAGTGATTTGTCTCGAATTAATTTCTTACACACACACACACAGAAAGAATACGATAAGTAAATTGACGGCAAGAACCAAGGACTAAATGTGAATTTAAATTGATGATCATTCGGTAGCGAAAAGAGCAGAATATCTTTCTTTTTTTTTTTACCTTCTACTCCTACACAAACACACTCACACACACACACACACATTAAGATACCAAACTGGCGTCGTCTGTTCGGTTAATCAAAATATTTAAAATAGTTTTGCCTCAAGGCAAATGCATGAAATTGCAATGTGTTTGTGGCAGACGAAGTTTGAATACCCTAAAAAGGAATCAAACTATATTTGGAAATTTCACAACGTTTCGCTTTTTTTTAACTGGGCTTCAGAGGATCTTATAGAAAGAAACCCAATGAGTCTATAATATAATATATTTTGTGTAGGAAATACATCCTCAACATAAATCTTTTTCATCTTTAATCTTAAGTATATTGATCATTTGATCATTCGAAGTTTATACGCCTCACTGAATGGAAATTTAGCGTATTCAATATGCCCAATTTAATTAAGGGAATCTCAATTGAAAGGCTATAAATAGCTTGAAAAGGAAAAAGGATGAGCCCCAGCATCCAACAGCTTTATCTCATAAATTATGAAAAGCCAAATGGGGGTCGTCTCTGTTTCCATCTCATATTTCTCTTCCTTTCCCTCTCTCACTCTCTCTCTCTCTGTCTCTGTCTCACATACTAACTCAACAGCTTGATCATTTCATAATATTGCATTAAACAATATGCAACTTAACGAATGAGCTTAATCATTGTAGAGAAGGAAAAGTAGAAGGGGTAGTGTAAGGAGTTAACCCATTGAAGTTTGGAGGGGGTCTTTGTAATTGCGCATGCGCGACATGCCCCAGGCCCTGAATGTCGGCGACTGTGGCGGCGTCTTTATATATATATACATATATGTTGAGGAATTGATAATGCCTTTTATGCGAGCTGCATTGATTGGACCCGATTCTCCTTCCACTGCTTGCTCCCCCTTTCCTGTTTTGCTCTCGAAATCTCAGTCTCTGTGGTTGACCTACTTGCCGCTGGTCGCGTCACGCAACATTGAACAGTTCTGGGGCGTGATCTGGCATTTCCCTTTCGTTAAGTAGAGGAAAGTGTCTGACAGAGCTCAAAATAAAAATATAAAACTAAAACATAAAAAAAATAACTAAACAGATATTATTATGAGATTTAATAGTTGCATCAAGGTGTGCTAATTTCTGTTATTAGACTAAAAATGATTAGACTAAATTATAGAGGAATTTTATTGCCAACGAAGACCACACAAAATTGCCACTGCAGGTAAAAATAAATTTTTTGTCTGAGTGTTAACAGAGACTAGCTAAACATAAACTAGTTTTAGTTTGAATGCCAACTTTGATAAGTCTATTATTAGGTATATTTGTGGTAAGCTATATAAAGTGGAATCGTCTGATAATCTCTCAATGGAAAGGTAAAGACTATTTAATATTGCATGATATATGTCTATAATTATTATGTAAGTATTTTACAGATTTAATAATCCACAGTTTGGCTGTGCAAAGAATTATAGACCAAAAAGAAGTTTTTTATTTTTGGCAAGGAACTTCAAAACTTTTCCTGAAAATGCTTCACATTTTTCCATAGGTCAACTTGCTTTTTGTAATTTTTTACCTAATTTTGAAATCAAAAGATATAGATTTATTCAACATTTGACTTCGAATTTAATGTAAAGTAGTAATTAAATAGTTAATAATCATATTGAAAACTAGAAGATGTATTCATCTATGTAAGTTAAAGCATATGTGATCTCCATTTCAAATTGCAATTTATTGTTACTCCCTTTACAAAGTTTCAACCATTAACGACCTCAATTCATTGATTGGTGTGTCTAACAAAGCAATTAATAAAGATGCATACATAGACACAGACTCAATCCTCAAAGCCCAAAACAGACAATTTTATTAGCTTAATTAAAAAGGCAGAAACTGAAAGAAGAACTCTTTTTCTTTATTATTTCGTAAAGATTCATCACAGAGCCTACAGGGAATAGAACTTCATTCCAAACTAAAGACCATTTCGATGCGCATCTCTTCTTGATTTTAGCGGTTGAAAGAATGTCTTGAATGTTGGCAATTTAGCAACTTTACAGCTCTGACTTTTCGCTCTGGCCAATAATGGGGGAGACAAGAGTTTTTTTTTTGCCTGGGTTGAATGACGTTTTACTTGATTGCAGTTAATTTTACCATCTCTCTTCCTCTCTCTCTTACTCCTTGCAGAATGCAAATTCTTACTCCTCTTTATTGTTTTGTCTGTTCGTCTGCCCATTTATCTATCTTCACTGAATGCATTTTGCGGTTGCCTCAGCACAATGGAAGAGAATTAAGTTGTAAAATGTGCTGAAAGAAATTCGAGAGGTTAAAGTCTCAACGAATTCGTTGATTAACTACAATTCTCTCTCTCTCTCTCTTTTCTGTCTCTCTATTTCTCTTATCTCAGTCTGTGTGTGGGATATTGCATTTTTATAGGTAATTTAATGGTTTCTTAAATTTAAAGGGATTAATTTTTAATAGCAAGTTTAGTCTATATTTATTATAAGCCGATAATCTCGGTTTATTGGGACTTATGAATGAAGAAATTGAGTGAAATACTAAAAGACAATAAGAAATTGATTTATAATAATTTATTTTTAATTAAGTTGTTTAATAAATTTTTTGGCTTAAAGCTTAGATTCTGGTTTAAAATGTTGTTTTAGCATAGTTTCGATGAATTTTTGTATTGTTCCTCTAAAGAAATATACAATGTATTAAATCATTGCCGGATCTAGGACTATTACATAATGGAACTTTGCCCCTGAAAATATTCAAAAGGCTGAAAAACTTTTCTTTGTTTTTAACAAAAACTTGTTAAATTTTCGAGTGTCTTTTAATTTGGAAATTGTGTATAAAGAGGTTTTCGCTTCGAGAATCATATTATATCCAAAGGACATTTCAAAAGTTCTGAATATGTTTTAAAAAATGAATTCTAGAAATGTTTGTTGCATACTTTAGGGTTCTAATTTCCCCACATTTTATAGCCCTAGATCCCTAATTTGTATATATTTGGATTTAAATGGAGTAAACCAACTAACAAATGTATATATCTTTGTATTTTTAAAATAAACTATGAATTTAATTGTGGTTAATTTAGAAAACAACTAAACTATTAAGTATCCTATGTATAAATGGAAAATATGCCTAAAGAAGCATTAAATCTGTCTTAGACTTTCAAAAATCAGTTCAGAAACAATTTTGGGCTTGAGTTGTTTTTTCAAAGTTTTTAAAACTTTTGATAATTTGCTTTAGTTTATACTAATAAATCTAGATAGTTCCAAAACTTTTCTAAGAAAGAATATTGTATTAGAAAGAATATTTTTAGAAGTATCCGCAGAAAGAATAATTTCAAGAACTAAGCCTATAAGTAAAACTTCATTGGCTTATACTAACTTGATATATTATTCTTCACTCAGTCTTTGTATTCTATGTACCTAGCATATTGTTCTTCAATTTCTTTTTTTGTTGAAATTATAGAAATGAGTTCATTACAAGTCAATTTATTTATTGTTGTTACCATCTCACGCAGTTAACCTTTGGTTGTAGAGCAATCAAAAAACCAAAAACCAAAAAAAACTTAAAAGAAAATGCAAGAAATCCCCATTTTCATGACTTTTAACCATCGGTGTCTGGCTGGTTGAACTATTGACCTGAATAGTTTCTCAATATGTTTTTTTTTTTTATTTTCATTTTGCTCCCACAATGACGTTTTCCTGATGATGACTTGTATTTGATTTGCCTGCAACTCAAAGCACTTGAAGGCATGACTTTGAATTGAAACATTTCGCCAATTACAAGATGCAGACAAAGGTCGACGGAAGAGGTCAAAGCAAAAAGTGGAATATGAATGCCAAATCAGCCAAACAAAAGACCAAAAAAAAAAACCTCATAAAAAAGGAAACTTCAATGAAGACTTCAAGTGTAGTAAGGCAATTAGATGACAAAAGGAGACTGACAACTTCCGTGAGGAAGAAACTAACTTGTTCTTTGCTGAAAACTCGTTCTTGTCCAGGCATTGAGGTACTTCTTGTAATCTTGAGCAATATCAATTATACTAAATGTGGGCATGTATGGAAATTAATATTCAATAGAGGCAGAGAGAAAGGGGGGAGACTCTTATCTAATAGAGTCATAAAAAACCTACATAAAAGTGTCATTTAATCGGGATTTCTTCTTTGTCGCCGTGAAGACCATTTATGGTAAACACACATTTTTGTGGCAATTAAAAAAAAAGGCCGAGAGCTTTTTTTTTTTGTTTGTCTTGTTGCCTCTACAATTAAATGAAACTGTCAACAATTTATCTTCGACATCAACGTGACTTCCCAGGAATATGCCGTTTGCGCCGCCATAAAGGGGCACCTAGGAAAAGACGTGCCAATGAGAAATCCAGAAAACCAGAAAGCTTCAATAGCCTGAAAAGTAAAAGGGCTCTCTGCTCTCTAATTGCCACCAAATATGGCCTAGAGTAGCGATAAAAAGAATTTCCTTTTGCCCACAGATATGTCAAAATGTGACAAAATGCGTGTAGCTATCCATGAGATACATACTTTTATTTGCGTGTGTGTGTGTGTGTTTACCTTTCTCTCAATTCAACTTGATAAATCCACATTCCAACTCCTGGGCAGACCTTTTAAGGTGTTCATTAGCCAACGGCAAAAAGGGTTGACCAAATATGGATGAAAACCAAAATCTCATCAGTTTTCCTTGACCATTTCTGAAGATCACAATCACAATCGCATCATGATCATGATCATGATCATGATAATGTCAAAATACGAACCATCCCATCGATCAGAGAGAGGTTAACGTATGTTGGTGCAATTGCCTTGTCTTTCGCTTTCTTCAGACATTCATACATAACTGTAAAGTTGCAAAACCGAAAAACTTGCCCACAGAATTAAGCGATTTTCGTTGTACATAATTTCGATTATTGTCTTGTCGATCTTTGTAAATTGTCCTGGAGGTGTGATCTCAACAAAAAAAAAAAAAAACAAAGGAAACTTTCACCTGTTGCATACTTAAAGGAAAGATTTTGTTTATTTATGAATGTGACTTGATTAAGTCATTTAAATCTTAATAAAAAATTTTTGTGTCTCAGAAATATGTATTTTAGCTGGACATTAAAGGGGGAATAAAATGATTTTTTTTTTTGACTACTTAATTAAATTATATACATTTCTTCGGAAAAATTGAAATAGTTTTCAGAGTTCATATAATTTGCTTGTTGGTCATTTTAAAGTAAATAAGGGACCATACATGGGACTACTCTATCAATTCTTAACTACCTTTTTATACCATACACCCATAGGGTGAAATGGTATATTAAAGTCGCCAAAATGTATGTAACAGGCAGAAGGAAGCATCTCCGACCCCACAAAGTATATATATTCTTGATCAGGATCAACAACCGAGTCGATCTAGCCATGTCCGTCTGTCCGTCCGTCTGTCCGTCTGTCCGTCTGTCCGTCCGTCCGTCTGTCCGTATGAACACCTAGATCTCGGAGACTGTAAGAGCTAGAGCCACCAAATTTGGTATGTAGACTCGTGTAGTATGTAGAGTGATCAAGTTTATTTCAAATTTTTGCCACGCCCCTTTCCGCCCCCGCAATTTAAAAAAAGCGTTTATCTCCAAAACTATTCCAGCTAGAGACACCATATTTGGTATGTATATTCGCCTAGTAAATGCACACATTTTGTATGTGTAAAAATTTTGCCACGCCCTTTTCCGCCCCCGTAATTTGAAAAACTTGATTATCTCCCGTATTTTTTTACCTTATGCAATCAAATTTGGCACACTTAAATTTAATACTAATATCTAGCAAAATACCAAATTTGATCAAAATCGGACAAAAAATAGTTGAGTTATGCATATAAACGTTTTTCCATAAGGCCGAAGTTGGCCGTCAGCTGGTGGGGGCGCTAGGGTGCTCGTATGATTGAGTGAGCGAGATACTAAGATATGCTTGTAAAAAGCATGTGAAAATGCTTTTTTTTAATAAATTTTAAATATTTGCTTTACTGGTGTATGGTATACCTAAGTCGGCGAGACGACTTACTTACTTCATTAATTTTAAAATGCCATTCAAAATATTTTACAAACTCTTTAATGACTTTTTGGTTTCGAACCATTGCACCTAATTAAATCGAAAAAGAAGTATGGTCGATCTCGATTATTCGTGATGGTCGGGACTGTAAGCAATACGGATAATCGATTTTTACGGTTAATCGAATGACAAATTTTGATAATACAGATTTTCTAATATTCTTACCCTTATTATTTTACAAATAAACATTAATTTAAGAAGTTTATACACATTTTTTTTAATAACTAAGTATATATACATTGAATTTTCTACTGAAAACATGAGGCAAAAAAGATGAAGTAAATAAAAAAAATCTGCCATCACTAATAATAAAGGTAATCACGGTCAATCGAAGAAAATAATTTAAAGACATTGCAAATAAAAAACAATAGACTGATCTTTGGCCAACAAACGCACTCAAAACAAAGGCTGTTTTATTTTATTATTGACAAAATATTCTAAAATGTTTTTAGAAGTCAGATGACGAAATTTCTCGTATGATTTCTGTTGTTTCTATAAAATGTTATTAAAGAAATATTTAATAAATTATAAGTCCTTCAGCTTTATCTGTTTTTTTTTAGTTCTATTCTTTTGCCTAATTGTAAGTCAAATGACTCACAAAAATAATGACCGTTTCCAATTCATTAATCATTAATTTTTTCAATATTAATGTTTATCAAGTCTAAATGTCAACATTCTTGAAAAATATTAATCCTTGTATTCCTTCTTACCAAGAAGGGGGTATTCTCCCTTGGGAGAACTTTTGGTTTAAGGACACAGCCTGTAATTCCGAACCGATTTAAACGAATAAAAGTGAAATCGACCCAGAATATTCAAAGGTCTCGATCCTACATTAATAATAATTTTAGGATTTTTTGTACATTTTTGTCAACAATAAACACAAAAACATAGACAAAAAATAGGTTTTCATTTCTCTATATTAAATCTAACGCCGAACTAAACTTAATTTTAAGATGATCCTGCATTGAGTTATCCTTTCCGTCATCAGGATGCTTTGTTTTCACTTATTTTTGTAAAATAAATTTACCAATATTGCTAAATATTTACCACAACTTGTAACAGGTGCAAACATTGACCCAATAGCCCATTTGCATTGCTGACTTATTTAATTAATTGCAGCATCCACACTTTGCTTACAAATATTTACTAAAATACAACTCACGCTGTTGTACACTCTGTATATTACACCTTGGGCGCCAACAATTAAAAACTCGTAAAAAATAAAGAGAAAAAATGTAAACGATATTTTTTTTCTTTTTTCTTTTTTGCAATGAATATTTACGATTCGGTCGCGTGGGCAGGAAAATTGCGCTAAAGTAAACTGTAAATTATCGCAAAAATACATTAACGCCTATTAAACGGACAATTTGCATGCCTCATGAGGAATAATTGAGAGGGGGGAATGAGGTATGGGGCATGGAGCATCGAAACAGAAGCAGGAATAGCAACAACAGTCGGTTGAGTTCAAGGTAAGTTGAGACGCGACTAGCTGCAACATTGTCAGCTTGGAGATTTTCAAGAAGGAGTCGCTGGCTGAGAGTGTTTTTGGGGCCAATGTAATTGCTTTTCTTTTTCTTTTTTTTTATTTTGATCAGTGGCCACTGATAGCACATTCCAGTCTGTAGCTGCACTCCTGCTTCACCTACTCCAAGTTTTATTTCAGTTTTCTTTACTTAGCTGATTAAACACAGCAGATTGCATCGGAGGCAACGCGTTACTGGGGCGTAATTGAAGGTATTAAAGTGAAGCGGCAAGGCAAGGTGTTTTAATTTCTGGTACAGAGAAAGCAAAACATGAGAATGGTGGTAATATAAATTACCATTCCTTCACACAACTCACAACCATCGGTGTTCAATCAATCATGTTCTGCGATCCGCAAGAGAAGAGTGAATATCGCCAAACAATGACACCTTCGCAAAGCTTCCGCATTTATATTTTGCAACCGAAAACCTGAGATTCTGCACACCTAACAAAACTCGGGGGCATTTTTTTCGTTCCTTTTCTGTTCTTTTTACCTGAAAGCGGCTTGGCAAACATGTCAAACAGTTGCACCAACTGGGCCAATAAGCATGATGCCAAGAAGCAGCCGAGTTAGCAGTTGTCCAAAAATGAGGATGATGTCATGGGCATTGCACAAGGGGGGATCAAGCTTTTGATTCCTTGCCAGACAGTTAAGCACCTCATCGACTTTGCTGTATTCAATATTCATTTCAGGGGGTTCAACGAAAGGTTTTTTATTTGAAATTATTAAAAGCCGCTTTAATATTATAATGAATAACAATTTGCTAAGAATTGCTAAGAAATCCTGCAGATTATATGTTTAATGTGAATTAAATCATACGAAAGGATACCCCATATGAGTTTTCAATTGGATGACCTAATTAAATGCATAAATAAATAAATTAAAGAAAACTTTGAGCTTCGTGAAATTTATTAATATTCAAATTTATCATATAAGTGTAAGTAAAGTTCTTAACATCCATAAAAAAATGATTAAACTTGATTGAATCAATTTCTATATTTTCAACACTGTGCCAATAATTTTATTTTAAATATTACTTCTTAAAAATGTGATCTTTATGTTAGCCTTTTCAATTGCTTCTCTACTACCATGGTCAATCATGATGATGATGTTGTTGATGATCGTGTTACCACCACCAAAAGCGGTAAGTCCCAGCATGAACTTGATATGCAAAGTGAGCGCAGGCAGCAGTCAGTCTGGGCCAATTTGGCTTTGGCTGTTGTTGTCACTCTGATAAAAATCTTTGGTTTTTGGTTTGTTTTGCGAAAATTATTGACTTTGCCTTCTGCTTCTGTGTATCGAAATGTAAGAAGTCAGTTTTGCGGCATTGCTGTAACTCAAACAAATAACATGCTAATTAGACAACTCAACAATAATTATCGTTATTTCAAATTAAAAAGGATGAAGAAGAATGAGGAAAATAGTTGATATATTTCTTTTTCTATTAAAGCTAAGACATTATTAACAGAGCAAGATAACTGTAATTATGTTTGTTTAAAATTCAATACTGAAAAAAATAGTAAGTATGTTAAAAATTTTATTTGAAATTATCAGAAATTGAAATTTTAAAACATTACTTACTTTGCACTAAGCCTTAAATCCTTGCTGGAAATTATAAAATTATAAAAATCTAACAATCAATATGAAGTTTAATTGGCTATGTATTAAATATAAAGAAATAAAATTTTAAAAATTAAAAATGTCATATTTTCTTCCTGTACCTGTTTGTCCAATTTGTTTTTCATTTTTCCTGGTGACATTTGCTAAGTTTACCAGGAATAATATAATCATTTCGAATAAATCACCTAATTTTTTTACAGTTTGAGAGTCACCGTACTTGCACTTTACCGCCATGCCGCAAAGTATGCTACAAAATAAGATTTATTAACTCATAGAGATACAACTTTGAATACGTATCTATTCAAAATAGGCTATGTACTTCATTGACGTCATATACATACAAAATTATCTAATTCCACACGCTTTCACAACAACTTCTGCAACAGTTTTTTTGACATGTTTTCATAAATAAACCGTCAACTTTTACCATTTTTATTTTGGTTAAAAAAAAAGTTACTTTTGTTTTCGTGACGCAAAATAAATCAAATTAAATTTTGTTGACGCACGCACAAAATGCAAATTTTTGCCTTTTTCCTTTTATTTTTTCTTTCTTGTTGCTTGCCAAAAAGTATGCAGCAGAAATTGCGAAACCCAACATACTAATAAAAGAGTCTTAATATGTGGGTTTTATGGGAAAATTTTGTTATATAGTGTAGACATAACTGACACGCTTAGCCAATTACATATGCGATATGTAAGAGGATTCTATATGGAGTTCTAGGTCGCTGTTGTCGTCATAGGCAAGGAAACGCAATTTTCTGTGACATATTACTTAGTCAGGATTTGTGGTAACTAAGGAAAAGTTAATACCAAAAAGTTTGTCGTAAGCAAAATATATATTTGTTCATGTTTTGCTAATAAAGTACTAAGGTGAAAGGACAAATAAAATGTCAAACGAAGGTAAGACTAATAAAAATCAATTAAATGAAATGCCATCGACACCTAAAAGGCATTCGGGCTATTAGTTGACCCCTCGATCAGAACGTGCGGAATGTGACCGCTTTGACAAGAGTCGCGTGCAAGTTTTGCAAGCCATATCATAGATACATAGTTTTACACTCAGATATAGATACAGATACATATAGATATGACAGCTACAAATTAATAACAATTGTCGCAAATGTGCAGTCTGTGTGTGTGTGTAAATTGACCAACAGCAAAAGAGCATAAGAGAAGAAGGGAATGATGAGAATAGATGCAATGAACCCATCTTTTTGTGTGGGTTGAACTCAGAGTATAGGAACAAATTGTACACAAATAGAGAAATGACATGGCATAGAAAGGCATGCTAAGTGTCCAAGTGACTGCACTAAAGAAAGAAAGTTGAACAATGGAATGAAATTGTCTATCCGTCTGTTTGTCTGCCTGTCTGCCTATGGGTGTGAGTGTGGGTGTGCGTGTGTGTCAATGAGTGCAAGTGTGACCAGGAAGAAATGTCTAGCACTTTATCAAGCTCTTAAGTCAGATCGTTAAATGACCGAACCACATTAGGAGGTGGAAGTGGAAAACTACTGAAATATCTTTTGTCCCCAGAGCTGACAAATGTTTCTAAGCTAAATCATTTACCGAGAAAATAATCAAATTTTTCCTCTTACTAACCTACTAAATTGATAGAAAACTTCAAAGCAAGCGAATGTTAAGAAGCTGAGAGAGAATTGAGATTGATTTAAATCAATTTTCTAACAAATTTCTTTTAATCTGTAACATGACTTTTAATTTCCAATCTTATTCTTATTTAAGACACGGATGAGTTTTTGGCAACTTATTACAGAGGTTCCAACCATAATTTCTAAGCATTTAATAAGAATGTTAAATTCTACAAAGAAATTTCTCTCTACAAATTTTTTAGTGACAAATTTAATACTACTATTTACTTATAGATTCAATTTCAAAGCTATTTGCTTAGAAATAGAAAGGAATAAATTAATTGGTTTCTTTTGTGTCTTAATTCTTTAGTAACTATTTCTAATACTTAGCTTACGTTCAATTAAATATGAAACCTTCTTGAGTCCAATAGCCTATTGATTTTGTGAAACACCTTTGCAGCTATTTAAAAAAACAGAGAAAGAGACAAAAAGAGACAGAGAGGGAGAGAGTCAGTCTCATTTTGCAAAATCAAACTAATCCGCTTAAAAGCCTCAGTTTCGAGACCCAACCAGACGCTCACCTCAACGACGACAACCTTAGCGTCGCCTGCAATTGAGAAGCATTTGAGAACCTTGCCGGATTCAAATGGATATTGATTTTTGCAAAGAACAAGGCAAATGCTGCACACAAGCGACTTGGATAAGCTGATGAGGCTAGCCAAACACGTGACAAAGTCAGCTATGATCAGAAAAGGAAGGGTTAAAAAAGAAAACCTGTATCTATTTTTAAACTATAGTTAAACGAGAGACATGTATGTGCGAAAGGTGGGCGTGGATAAGTCGGTAATAGCCGCTGGCTAATCAAGCGCAAGACCAGGCCCGGTCTTGGTAACACCCGCACCCAAACCCATCAGTTGACCCACTTGAACATGCCTCGCTCGTGACATTCGACTTGGAAACGTGCAAAGCAGCGGGAAATTGACAAGAAAGAAAAACACACACACAAAGAAAAAACGACAAAAAAAAACAAAACTGAAACGTGCAAAACGTCACAGAGAATGGGGTAGATGCGTCACAGCGGAAAGACAAGAGAAAAGTGTTAAGAAAATGTGAAAACAACAACAAAAAATCACTATCTCAACATAATATGGAAACTTTGCGTATACCCTCCATTAATTAAAATAGGAAATTCTTATGCTTTTTCATATCATTTCACTTTTTTTAATGAAATTAAGAAACTGTTGATTTATGTAACTTACGCAAATCTAGAGCTATGAAGTGGTCTAATGTGACCACTTAAAGTATGCAATAGACTGGAAGAGTATTCTGGAAGAGCATATCTTAAAGAGCAGAGTTTCCCTAATCTATAGTCTTAGAACGTATATAGTGCTTTTTGAATTATCTTTTTGTTAAAGAAAACATTTAGCTAAAAATAGATTAGATTTTCGCCAGTTTTTTTGAGTTTTTAGATCTTTGATTCGTCGAGGAGTGAAAAATGTAGAACTAAATTGACTTGATCAACGATTTTATTGTCTTAACCAATTTTCTTAATCTGACCAAGAATATATTGTAAGTTTTTCTTTTCATATACCCATGTATCTTATGAGTGCAGGGTATACAAAATTATATGTATATGCAGCAAAAATCAGGAAATGCAATGCAGCGAGAAATGAGCATCGAGGCAAACCAGAGACTAAGACACGCACCAAAAGACAACAGCAACAACAACAACAAACAAACTTGACAATTGTTGAAACTGACAGTTTGACATTTTAACTCACGCGCCAAACGTCAAACAGCAGCTAACAGAATGGCAAAAATAAAAAAAAGAAAAACAATGACAGCAACAAATATGAAACTAACTAACAATAATAGACAAAAACAACTCAATGAAGTATTTTGATAGACAACACGGCGAATGAATAATATTTTACATTAATTTATTATATGTATGTTTTTTTACTTAATAAGCAAACACATGACATAAAATATAATGACAATGCAAAAAAAAATAACAGTCCAACAGTCTAACAGACAATCAAAGGTCATTATTGATTATTGGGTTCTAGAGCAGGCAGGATGTAAAAAGTAAATCTCACTTTTTATTGAGAATTGACCATAACTTGAATTAAAATTAAGAATCAAACGCTATTTCCTTTGATTTATTGTGAAACCTAATTGCAATCTAAACGACTTGTCTTTAATTACTTTAATCAAGGATAGAAATCAAATGTCATTATAAAACTTTATTTTGTTTAAGCTACTGGAGACAGGTCTTAAGTGACCTCTCTAATCCTGTCCCCGGAGATCGTCTTCGAATGCTGCTGCCAATTGAGTGTGATGCAATTTCAATTTGCATTTAAATGCAAATTGAATTTGTCAGATGGTACCAGCAGGGTAAGGCAGCTACACTATCGACCCCCCACAATTTGGCATATAAACGAGTTGATTTATTTTAATGACGCTTTCTTTTGGCCCATAAGACACACAGTACACACAGTACACACACATTCAAGCAGCGTAACCATATTTGGGGGGCTCTCTGAATCGCATCGCATCGCACAATCGTGGGCGGATCTAAAAACAGGGTGAAAGCAGGAAATACAAGGTCTAACCGTAAGCGAATACAATACACAAAGTTCAAAAATAATACGATTTTTACGTCCTTGCTCCAAAAAAAAAAACACAATGAACTGGCGCGAGCTGTCAAATGCTGATGAGCGACCCCCAAGTAATGTCTTTCCAATGAATCACAAATAACCAATTGACTCATATTTTGAGGTGCGAAATTTTGCTTTTACGCAAAATCTTATTTGTTATTTATTTCACAAGGGGGAGGGGCCGGCCCACTAACGGCTCAAAACCGGCTTCCGCATGCGCACAAATTACAAAATCTTGTGAAATTACAACACCCAAAAAGTCAGAGGGAGAGAGAGGAGAAGAGCCAGAGCAAGAAAGCAGACTGTACTTGAATTCAAGTCAAGTTTGAAAGAAAGTGCGTGTGCGTAGAATAACCAAAAAAGCACTACATAAATTTTGAGCCAAATTAAATGGCATCGCAAAAAGAAAATAACCCAAAGCGAAAGTATTTCAAGTTACTTACAAAATGTTATAATAACAATAAAATGTCTCGACCTGATGAGCTGTAATTTCTCACATAATTACTTAAGAGCAGATGGCTTTTGCTTGCAATTCCCATCAAGCCGCACTTTCTATACTCTTAAGAAGGTAAATCTGTTTGTCATTGCGAGACATTTGATAAAAGAAAAATTTAAGATATACAAATTTCCTCAAAACTAAAACTCCAGTTCGTAGCACACAATTTTGTATAAAATAAAACTTAAAAAAAAATTATACAAATATTACAATTATCACTAAAATTACAAAGATTAAAAGAATATTTTTTAATTAATTATTATCAGTCGGAAAATACTTGCAAAATATCGAGCTAACTTTTTGTTTTCTCAAAACTTTTACAAATTTTATGGCAAACCATTAAGTATATAATAATATTCTAATTTGCTTCAAAAAAGCATCAACTTTTAAGAAAAATAATGGAATTTTATTCTTATATTTTTATAATTATTGAACTCAAAGCCTGAAGGGGTTTCACAACTCATTGTAACTTAAAATTAACAATTAGATAATAATAAAAAATAATTATTGAATTCGTATTTGGATATAAATAAATAGAAAGACTAACAAGAAATGATCAGCAGCAATAAATATTTAAAAATAATATTTAAAACAAATGACAACCCCACGAACTAATGAGGTAAAAACTTGGCAAACCTTTTTACAAAACAAATAGGCTTCTTAAGCACAGGGTATACAAACAACAACGTGCAAATTGGATGATTTTGAGTCCCAAGGAATATTCTGGCATGAAGCCAGACAAAATCATCAGCCAGCAACAATAATAAGTGGGTTAATTGCCCTTAATTCGTAACATTTTCAGGTGTAAATTGTTATCAATTTAGTACCCTGATTTCCCCCCCCTTTCATGAACATGCGAAAAAGTAAAATCGAGTACAATTTACTTTTATATACATATTTACCCATCTTTGGCAATATTCGTGATTTCTTTTGTAATTGCGGTGATGTGGCATTATTTATTTGAATGAATCTTATGCCATATCTACTACTAGACATTGCTGCAATTCGGCTCAAGGTCTCAGCAGGTTCTTTGCTTAGCCTCAATTTTGCATTATAACAATTTCAATTGTTATAACTTCTGATGCTGTCCACACAAACTCACATATGTGATATTTAAGGTGTGGACTGTGGCAATTGATTCACTTACGAACAATCCCAAATTGAATGACTCCCGAAAAGATATAACCAAATGGTCTTTTGCCAAATTTGGGCATTTTAAAGCAAAGGTTAACTATGATTAAGAGCAAATTCCTTTTGCGTTTTATTCTAAAGACTGTTTGAGAAGTGGCAAAAATTAATGTAGACAAAGAGAAACTCTAACTAACTAACTCTGTAAAGCTTGAAAGATTGGGTTATTTAGAGAAACAAATATTGATATCAACTTTTAGTTTGAAAGAAGGAAGATCGCTCTATATAAATGTGTAAGCAAATTTATTGCCAATTTGAAATTTTACTTATATCTTAGTTACTTGAAGAACGTTTTACGATTCTCTCTAATGTCAACCCAAGAATATTGACCAGTTTGAAAAATTATTATCATTCTTATACAAAATAAAGTAAATAAGTGACCTACTTATGATAAAGAATGCCCTTATTTTGAATTTGTCATCGTTGAATTCCCAGAGTTGTCTATCGAATAAATCTGTTAGTCAAATATTTATTTTGAAATGCTACCTGTGGCATTTTTGCTGCCACACATTTCAATAGGAATTATTTAAAATTGTTCCAATTTCTTCACCCAAAACTTAAAAGCATTCATCACAAAGTCATTCAAGTGAATTGTCAATTTAAATTTAATTTTCCACCCACACACACACACACACACATATCAATGGAAAGCCTAAAAATAATTAATAACAATTTCTCACACATTTCACTTTTGTGAAATGCACTTTTCAATGATGCAGCGCCAGCGCCTTGTAAAATATTTATAAATATTTTTAAACGAAAATTTTGTTGGTCTTTCTTCTCGTTTTGTTGTGGTTTCTAAAATCATTTCGACGCGGCAATTTGTTAACAATTTTCACACGCTTCCATTTGACAGCTGGCACGCCCATTTTGTAACGCCCTCACATAAATCGGATGCGTAGACTATTAATCACTTGGGTTTGTTTTTGGTTTTTGTTTTTTGACAGAAACACAAATGTATCTCTAAGATGCATTTGCATATGGAAAATATATATATTTACCCATGCAGCTGGGAAAATAAATTGGCAAAACTTAATAAAAACTACAAGCAAGAACTAGATTGGATTGGAGGGGAATGACAAACAAAAGTAAATTTACAAATTGCAATTTGACTTCAGTGTTGCTGACAGTTCAATGAGGAGGACAAGGTAGCGCCCATGTGGCGAACAGATGCTTCACTGCATCCTCCAGCTTATGCAGCTTCTCCCCCTCTATAACTTATCCAACTCGTTGCATACATTGCCAAGGTTCATTTTGAGTTTCCTGGGTGATATTTATTTATTATTGATTAAGCAATGTGCAATAAACAAAGTTGAAAGCAATACAATCCATTTAATACAGATTCCTCGACTTTATGGGAGAAAACCAATTATGATGGTCAAAAAGCTGAATGGTATGTGAGGTTAAAAGAGTATGAAAAGAAAAATTTAACCAAGAAATGTGTCATAGGAGAGAACAAGAGAAATTAGATTTTAATTGTTATGATTCCATTTAGTGTTCAAATTTATTTGAAAGGTTATTCTTTTTTTTTTGGCTATTTTCTAACCAACATGCTAAGATAGTTTTGATTGTTGTTGGTTATGTTTGGGTTTCATCAGGTCATTGAAATTAATATATGTACATAAAAAAACGCAGTTTCCAATTATTATTTTACTTAATTAACTTAATTAAGACTATATATTCGAAGCAATCATGATATTTTCAGCCAGCATCAATTTTTAATCAATTTTCAAAAAATTTTTAAATCCATTCTGAGTCTATTAAATAAGAAAAAAATCCTATGGGTTTAATAAAAGGTTGTATTTTATACAGAGGTGTAAAACATTTGTCATTAATAACAGTGAAGCCAGAAATGATTAGGTGCGTCTAAAACTTTTTGGTTTAGTATGTTTTGAAAAATCAGCATGAATAGATACATTTATGCCTTAACAACTTTTACCAATACTGAAAATTTACATTCAAAATTTACCCCCTTTTCGGCAGATTTATCAATTCGGCGCCTTTACTTTAAAGAACTTTCAGATTTTGAGGAAAGCAAGATCTTGCCTCAATCCATAAAATTCTCAACTAACTTTCATCAGTTGTTGAAAGTTTTCGTGTGCCATTTAGCTGTGTTTCTAAGAAAGTCCTTTTAACCTCAGTTGCGGCTTAAATCTTTCTTAGTTTTCGATCAGCCATTATTTGAACTTATCTAACAACAATTATAACTTTTAGGTCCATTGATTTTAACAGTAAATATTTCAAAGATGTAATGTGCGGAAAAGAAACAACAATGTTATGTTGTAATGATTAAATTTGATGACAGACTGGTCTATTTTTACTAATTATTTTTATTAACAAACAGTTTATAAGCTAAAATTAGTATTTTTTATACAATTTGTTAAAGAGTGATCCTTAAATTCAAAATCTCGTATAACAAACAGTTTTCGTAACATTATTTTCTCGATTTTTCCTTTAACATTTCTCTATTCAATTTGTTTTCTTACATAAAGAGGAAACATTTTGAAATTGCCAAATAAGGTAAATCATCTATCGGAAAGGAAATCAAATCAATTTAATAAGCTTTACAATTGAAAGCAATGACAATACGAATTAAAATCGAGATATTATTGAAATGGTTTTTCGAGAATGAGTCGATATATACATAGATTTAGATTGATGTGAAAAGCAAGTCATTTCCGCCATCAAGATGGGGTAGATTATTTTTCACAAGTTTTTTTGTTCCAAGGAAATTGATTAAGCAAGACACAGACTAAAATCGGTTATTGAATTTAATCCCCCCAACCACACTGCCTCCCCAGTCTGATCAACTTGTTGAGATATAAACAAATAGTAACAACAACAACAACAATAAGTGCAGTCATTGACTGACTAACAACAACAATAACAAAGCAATAACAAAAGCCTGCAACAGTAAACAAAACAACAACAAAAACGCACGCGCCAAGAAACGAGAAGTAATTTTGTTTTTTAGTTGATTTTTTTTTTGTGTTTTTTTGAGTTTTTCGCTTTTTATAGTCGAGACGAAAATTTCACTGACTGTTGCCTCATATGGAAAATTTCACTTGCACGCTTGAAAAAGTGCAGTCCATGGGGCCACGCAGCAGAAAGAGATAGAGAGATAGAGAGAGAGAGCGAGAGAGTGATAGAGTGGGAAGGAGGATGGGGAGATGGGCAAGGGGCTGGAGCTGCTTCTGTTGTCTCTGACGAGTGCGGTAATCATTTTGTTGCTAATGTATAGTGTGGAGAGGTGAGGTGAGGCAGGGGAGGTGGATCTGGTGATTGGTGTGGGGTTGGGTGAGGTTGAAACCGGCTGCAGTGCGTTTTGTTTATTTATTGTTGATTTAATTACCCTGCACACATTATTTAGTGCGGGTATACCAAGATTACCCAAAAGTTTCAAACTTAGAAAAAAATTATAAAATGAAAAAAGAAATTTGTAACTAGTTCAAGTAATTATTTAGTTTAAAATATAAACTATAAATCTATTAAACTGTAATATCCCACATAAGGTAAGTAAACTTGAATCGATACCAATAATTATAATTAATTTATTGGTCAGCTCAAAAAACATTTAATCTAAAAATAGAAAACTTGTTCGAACTCTTAAAAGGATAAAGAGACAAATATTTAACAATCATGTAACTTCAACTTCTTGATTTGTACTACATAAAAAGTAAAAATTTGTAGTTACTTACTCATCATAATTTCATTAGTTTGATAAAGTGAACAAATTTAAGGAAATATGATAACGAATAGCAAAACGAAAAAATAAGAAACATATGTAGCTCCAGCAACAAATAAAATAATCTCCAACTGGAAAAAGAAACAAAACAAAAAAAAACAACTAAAATCAGGAAAAAAGGAGTTTTGTCCTTAAAATAGATTGTTTGGAACGATTTCCTTCACATTGTTTTTCACAGTTTCATTAAAAATAGAAACTGAGCTGGGCTTTAAAATAAAATTTATTACATTTTACCAACATATTTTAGTTAATTAAAAACGAGAACTCCATGTAGAAATTAATGGAACATTGGATCCCATCAATATAAAGAGATTTTCAATATACAGAGGAGAAAATAAGCAAGATTGAAAGGGCATCATAGAGGTTAGGTATTTAAGGAATATTACTTTAGTATAAAATACTTAACACATAAAAATTTATAGAAACTAAAATTCATATCTTATACATGAAAAAGTTTTTTAGTGTTGTGAGATTTTAAATTGTAATTTTACATCACTTACATATATTAACAAAATTAAAGACTTTTCCGAAGGTATTTAAAAAGTCGATGCCCAAAACTTATCGAAATTTCATATCTCTTTTTTTTTGCTTTTCTTCTTCATTTTTGGCACTTTCACTCTCATCCTCCTTAGACTTTTGGGTTCGTTTCGTTTCAAATATTACGCTAGTTATGTGTTTTATTTTTTTTTCTTCATGTAGTTTGCTAAAGATAAGAGCCGTTTATTTAGGTAGCTGTATCTATTTTTTGCCCCCCTCCTACCTCTCTCTCTTTCTCTTTCTCTATCTTTCTCTCGCTACCTAAACAAAATAAAGCCATTTAGTTTCTTTAAATTTTTAGTTTTTCGAGTTTTTGGGTTCGTGTTGTTTTTGTTATTACAACAGAAGAAATAAAGGCGGCAATGTAGAGTGACTTCACATATGTTCATGTTGATGTTGATGTTTGTTTCGTTGACCAAGGTTCAGACACTGAATGCCATAAATTTTAAGCGAAATTTGTGGGCGATTTTTGGATGATTTGAAGCTGAAGTTAACGTTGCATTGGCTCTTAATTAATAATTCGTATGCATTTGGAAGACATGGGTAAAGAAAAATATTGTCGTACATAGATCGCTGATTAGCTGATAGATGGAAAATGGTCACATTTTGTGTGTTTATGTAATCGTTAATGAGCCAAAAACGTTGAATAATCAATTATGTTGAAAAGGTTATTTATGTTTGAACTTAAAACTATTTTTGGATTGGTCTTTTGTTTCACATTTAATGATACTTTCATAGATGCACTTTAAATTATGTTCGTTATGGCGTTTCATAATTTTTTCAATTTCCTTTAGACATTTCCCTTTGTCTCTTGTTCGTTAATACAGATTTTGGTTTCTATTGTTTAAGTTTTGTTTGATTTTTGCATTAAGTTTTTAATGTAATCTGAATTTTATTAAGTAAAATTTATTTTGTATTTCTTGTTTCTATTTTTATATCCTTGCAAAAAGGGTATAAAAATTTTAGTCAGAAGTGTGCAACCTATAGTAGGAAGCATCTCCGACCATATATTCTTGATCAGCACGACAAGACGAGTTCAAATAGCCATGTCCGTCCGTCCGTCTGAATCAACGCAAACTCCTCTTAGACCGTTAGAGCTACAGAGTTGAAATGAATTTTGCATGTAGACTTGTATATACTCGGTATATCTCGGATTCAGCCGGATCGGACCACTATATCATATTGCTTCCATACAAACGCCAAAGTCACGAACAGTGACTTTTCTCAATAACTTCGTTATTTTTTTAGCTATTGTCGCTATTGAAATTTAATACTTTTGAAGCAATTGTCATAAAAATTTACATATCTCAGTTATCAATATCTTCGTTATTTCCTAAGCCATTTTTTCGCAAACATTAGACCTTTTACACAAAAAACTTGCAAGGGTATACAAACTTTGACGCGGTCAAAGTTAGCCCCGTCCCTCTGGTTTCTATTTTCTTTTACCATTCCTTGGACATTCTATTATCAGAATAATGAGTTATCTTTATGAAATTTTTGAAAAAGAGCAGTTAAAATGAGAGAAAAATATTAAATATTTGTGATTAGCCGACTAGACAAAAATATTAATAATATTTTTTAGTTAAATAATATATATTTTGGATTTTGTTTCCAAATTCCCAACAAGGTGTTTACATTCATTTTCCAAAGATTGCTACATGATGAAGGTATCTGAAATAATAACGTGATTATATATACCTTTTGAAATTGTGTTTCTTGACAATTGACGGACCGAATCAATCAAGATCATATCAACCCATAGTAAAAATCACTTCATCATCAATGGACCTATATACATGTCATCAGAAATCTCTAAATTTCATGAGAATCGCTTATTAATTTTTTTTAAGTGTGATGAACGAAATTTTTTTAATAAATTATTCTTTTTGCGTTTTAAACAAGAGTTAGCCAAATTAAGAAACTTCTGTTGATCAGGTTTTGAGTGTGTAAAATAAACCTCAAAGAATGGATTGAAAAACAATCAATGCGTAATTTGCATATTTATTTAGGATGAACTTTTACAACATTTTTTTATTTCAACGTATGTCCTTAGGTTTACGTCGACGGTCATGATTCGCAGCAATTTTACTTGCTTTAGGATGATCATTATATTTTAGTTTACGCCGTGATGAAATACGTTTTTTTAGTCCTTTTCTTTTACGGTACATTTTGAAGCAAATATTTCTCCTCTTCTTGTCATAAGCTGCATCTGTTTTTTTACCTGTTCGCCTATCAAAAACAAAATCATCAAAATCTTTCCTATTCCAATCCGGTGCTTCTTCGCTATGTGGAACCAAGTTGTTTGAGACTGCGCCAACGGCCATGCAATTCTTTTGACAAGCCTTAGTAGACGCATATTGATTGTTACCTTTTATCCCACAACCCGTGAGAGTTTTCCTCGAACATTTCATACCCACATGATTAAAGTAATACACTGTCCACACTGTATGACATTTACCACTCGAAGTCGGATGGTTAGCAAAGCAACTTGGATGTATATCACTGCAGTCCAGTGTATGTTTGAGTTCCCCTTTACCCGAATCAGGATCTGGCAACCTTTTAAGTATACAGAATCTCTTTTTCACTCGCGGATAAATTGTTTCATCTATTCCCTCCACTTTTTTTTCCTGTTTTTTTTCCTTTTTTTCAGCATTCCAATCGTTTTTTTCGTCACTGTCGGATGTCGACGAATTATCATCTTCATCCTGCAACTTTGAACTAAAACCGCGGCAATTCGCAATACAAGATCGGAGACTCATAAAATAGTTGTATCCTGACATAGCACATCCTTTGACTCTTGTGTCCTCTAAGCACATTTTATGCTTCTTATTATAGTAATAAATTATCCATTTTGCAGTGCAATTGCCTTTAAAGTGAGGTTTGGGTTTTTCACAATCTGGATTCCTATCAAAACATTGATCGAGCCTCGTTTGAATTTCGGGAGTCGTTTCCATATCGGGAAGATCGTCAGCATATTTAATTGAGAATTCTTCCTCCACTTTCTTATTGCCTTTATTTGAATTTCCCTTTTTATTTTGTTCTGTTTCTTCTGAACTTTCTGAACAGTCGTCACCACATTCAGTTCTCAAATTTAATATTCTATGATTTTTTGCTAAAATCAGGTTAAAGCATATGCACAAAAGGCACAGCCAAAGTGGCAATTTCATTGTACCTCTTAGTTACAGATGTGTGTCCGACTGTACGTATATATCTGGGAAGACTACTGTTAAAATTCATAAACTAATTCCATATGGTTATATTTAATGCTCTACAGTTTAATTGAATATGTAATGGGTATTTAAAATAACTTATAATTGGTAATTAGCGAACTTTTTTTTATCCTTTACTTGAACAACTTGCTGAGTATATATGACACATGGTTATTACATAACTTAAATTAATATACATTTTTTAAGTCAAACCCTTCAATTTAGCCGGCTCGAGGTCAAACTTTCAAAAGGAGATTATTTCAAAGGCAACATAAAAATGTGAGCAGGTTGTCTGTATAGCTATTTCAAGAACCACCAAATTCTATCATCAGCAGACTTTGTCAAACAACTCCAGAATTTCTATAGCCATACCATGTCTTCAACGCTAAAACTAGTTGGGAATTGCAACTAAATGAAGCGAAAAAAGTTGGGGGAAGCCTACAACACCGAATACCACCCTTCGTGCATACTCTTAGGTGCTATGAAAAATTAGCTTCGCCCTTAACAAACTAAGTTAACGGCCTGTTATTTCATACATGGTATATTGTACCATATAGAAAAAGGCTAAATGGCTAAACGAATCTCAAAAAAATTAAGTCCAATGAAAATAAAAAAAAGGAAGTAAGTAAGCCGTTTCGCCGACTTTGGTATACCATACACCAGTAAAACAAATATTTTAAATTTATAATAACAAATGCATTTGTGTATTTTTAAAACATTCTGTTTACATGCTTTTATAAGCATATCTCAGTATCTCGATCACTCAAGCATATGAGCACCCTAGCGCCCCCAGCAGCCAACGGCCAACTCCGGTCTTATGGAAAAACGTTTATATGCATAACTCGGATATTTTTAGTCAGTTTTTGATCAAATCTTTTGATGTTGCTGGATATTAAGATCAAGTTTAAGTGTGCCAAATTTAATTGGATTAAGTAGAAAATTACATGAGATAATAAATTTTTATCAAATAAAAAGGGCTGAAGGGGGCAAAAATTTAAAATAAACTTGATCATTTAACATACTACACGAGTCTACATACCAAATTGGCTCTAGCTTTCATAGTCTCCAAGATTTAGGTGTTCATACGGACAGACAGACGGACTCGGCTGTTGATGCTGATCAAGAATATATATACTTTATGGGGTTGGAAAGGTTCGTTCTACCTGTTACATACATTTTGGCGACTTTAATATACCGTTTTAACCTATGAATGTATGGTATAATGAAGTGTGACAAAATTTGTTAATAAATTTGTAGGTATTATTACTCTCCCGATATTTTTTAAAACGGCTTTATTTATTGCTCTTAATCCGCATAACATTAATAATACTTACATCATTTTTTATGGAACTTATTCCAAGTTGTTGTCTCCTTTGGAGTGTAAAGTAGATATACAGTTTATACTGTTTATAAAAATACTTTTATTATTTTCCAAATAAAATGTCAAACATGTAAGTTGAAAAGCAATAATAATAAGATATAGAAATATAAAGAGCTTGCTTGAAATCAAATTACTATATCACAATAATTGATATAGATATTAACTAATTTGTTGCTGTGAAGTTGTTTAACGATAAATATCGAAGCTCTTGCACCATTTTTGTATACTCATCTGTGAGTTGGTGAAGCGACAACTTAAAAAATGAAAAAGGTTTTTAAGTATTCAAGTATTTGCCTTGAATATTTATAAGTTAATGGAATATAAGTGTACGGAACGTTGCTCAGATGGTGAAGTCAGTCCTTCTAACAGCTAACATAAACTTAAGTCCTTGTTTTCGTTGCCAACTGATGCTGAAGTTACAATATGGCCAGAAGCAGCATCCCTACAAATTGACGTCATTGTGTTGAGTAAAAAAATGTCAAAAATGACGAGACAGCAACTTCTTGTATAATAACCAGAGAAAAGTTGAGTGAGGAGAAGTTTCGTGCAGGCATTTGACGTCATAAATGTAAAAAAGAGAGAAAATAAATTGAGAGTTAGGTAAATGAAAGTACTGACTGCCATTAACAGACATTCTGTGGTCCATAACATAGCAGCAAAGAAACTCTGCCAAGCGAAATGTTGCCTAACATTGCATAATTGTTGCTGGAGATGCAACCAACTAGAGAGCATGCCCAGTGAGCGCAAAAGAGAGAGAGAGAAAGAGATGAATGCGAGTCCTTTTTGTAACAGCTGTGAAAGAAGCTGGCGACGACTTCATCAGTGACGTCTCCATGAACTCAACATTTGTCGAGGCCAGATATATTTTTCGTATATATATTTACCATTTGTATGTACCGAATATATATATGTATATGAATGTATGTAATACATTTATTATATGATATATCTTGGTTATGTGTCCTTCGAGCCATACAACGACATTTGCCCTTGTATACATTCGTGTGTTGTGTGTACAAGAAAATGTTGTAGAAGGACATGTCAGTTGGGCAATTCTCTTGGGCTTTTTTCGGCAAATATCTTTAAATATTAATGAATTCGTAAAGATCAAATTTTTTAATAGAATTTGTACCCGAATTTACTTACACACTCTCACTCAAAACCTCCCCCCGCAACCAAATCGAATTTGACTCGATAAGGTCAATGGACTTAACAACATTTTCAGGTTGACTTAATTGAAGGTATGTAATTTTGTTTGTAACTCAACGATGGGAAAAATAAACAAAACTAATTGGTTTTCTTTTTATAGAACATTTTATTGTAAATAAACAAAAAGTGTGTAAAAAGAAAAGTTCCAAGTGAATTAAAAAGGCAGTATTTAATACAATTTTCCAATTTAGAGATTCTGAGGGCACAATTACCAAGTTGTGATTCAAAAATCCACTTGAACCACAATGGAAAAATATTTGGGATAGATCAAAGATTTTGTACTTTAAACACACACTGGTTTGATAAAATTCAGGAAGGTCAATAGCCGAAAGACAAGGTGTTTAAATAAATTAGGACTTTTATCGGGAATATGTCGAGTAACTTCTATTTTTTGGCTTTGTCTTATTCGATTTTTGAAGCCTCAGTCAGTACCTTGTCTCCTATAGTTCATTTTCAATTCAAAAGTATTCCTAAGGTATTTACGATGATGATGATGTTTATAAATACACAAAATCCTTAAGAGATTGACTAATTATATTTACGCCATTTTAGTTTATTTCATTTGGTAATATAAATGTACCACAAATTTAATATTTTTCACATTTTGTTATTTAAACAATTTCTTTAAGTGTTTTAAGTTTATTTAATTGTATCCATATGGACTGAGCAAGTCCTTTCAATACATTTCCTGCTTTCCCACAAAGTTGGGAAAACTTTTTTTTTTTTATTATGTATAACTTTTCAGTTATTCTTGAGAGATAAAATTGAAAATCCCACAAATTGTCTTGTTGGGCCATTGAAAGCCATTTCCATGAAAATCCCTAACAACAATCAACAGCTTGGCCCAGACAAAAGGCAGCAATCCCATTCACATGGTGAAAATGTGAGTATATAAAGCTCAGCATTATGTATCACTTTCGCCTGGCGGCTTGTTCTATGTTCTCGAGAGAAAAAAAAAAGAAATTAGACTACTGCCTACATCAACATAAAGGACTCCAACTCTCTGCTCGTTCCCTGTTTTTTTGGCAATCGACAGACAAGTCAGCTAGTCGTGAGTAAATCCTAGATGAGTCATCATCCAATGTTGCTAGCAGCATTCTCTTCTATGTTAGGATAAGATTTTAGCCTAATTAAGCGTAAACTTGGCTACACTTTCGGTTTTTTTAGCCAGCCAGACAGACAGACAAATGATACAAAGGAGGCAACCTCAAACTTTTTGCCTCTGATGGGTTTTTGGTGGCTGGCCATTACAAGGTTTTTCATCCCTTCACTCAACTCGTTTAATGCCATTTCCCTCTCATTTTATCGATTCGCATCCTGCCTATGTACCATTAGGATGATGTTGTCTGTCCAAAAAAGCAAAAAAAAAACACACACACACAAATGTTGTTTAGGTTCGAGCTGGAGAGAAAGGAGGCAGGAAATGGAAGTCTGTGGCTTGTTGGACCGTACAATGTGTTTTTTATTGGTCATGGACAACACAGCCTTGGCTAAAAGAGGAATGAAAAGCAGAAAAAACCATTTAGGATGGGCAAGAAGCAAAATGGTGAGATAATAAAATATGCAAAAGTGCGAGAAAATAAGAGAAAACGACAATTTAGTTAACATTTTGAAAGACGACGTTTACTTACCCTTTATTGTGTACTAAAAGCACTTTCTAATGCTTAATTTATTAGTGGCCAATAAACAATTAGGATAAAAATACTTAATTTAACTCATTTTCTTAAAAATATTCAAAATAACATCGGAAACTTTTCGTTTAGATGGAAATTGTATTAAGACATTAAGGAAAAGTTCCCATCAACGTCAATTATCTATTATACTTTAGCGTTTGATTGATCAATTTGATTATATTTATGTAATTTCGCACATAGCAACGAACCTTTGACCAATCAATTAGTTTCAATCTAAACACATCAACACACTCATCATCAACATTAGACTCATAGTTCGCATTACTCATACGCCCCGTTTGATGTGCGATTTTTAGGCCCAAAAAGTTTATTCACATTTTATAATTTAATTTTCTCACTGTCTGCCCAAACAAAAAAAAAACCACATACGTTGTGTTTAACTTGATCTAAATCTAGCCATCAGTTGGCCAAATCGCAAATATTTTATATATTTTCAATGTTTTGCTGGCGCTCTCTGTTTTTGCCCGCCCACTCAATTGGCCAAAACGGCACACGAATTTGGAAAGCTTCATATTGGGTCTATTTTATTTTTGCTATTTGTCTTTCTCTATGGGTATTTGCGGCATCAGGCGTGACGGTCAATGATCAACATGATGATCATCATTATCACCATCATCATCATCATGGTGAACAATTTTTAGAGCTGGTTTGGTGTTGACGCACTCTAATAATTTTTATAAACGTTTGCGAGAAATTTTTGATTTACCTTTTTGTTTTTTTGGCTATTCATTAAATAAATAAAGTTGGATTGCACAAGTTGTGCTGAAGACTGTATACTCTTTTTTTTTTAGTAGTAAGTTAAAGTATTATAAAAAGATTAGATGGGTGTCTAATTTTATGTGGGTTAAAGCATAAAGAAAATTATGGAAACTCTCAAGTCTTTTGCTTCACTTATCATCCAAATTTGATAGATTCCCTTATAGTTAGCTTTTTAGAAATAAATTACAAAGTTAAGCAATAAAAAATACAATCATGAGTAAAATTTAGTTCCATTATTATGGAATAAAGATGGCCAATTTGGTTGAGACCAAAACATACACCTAAAAACAAGAACCTCAAGCACTAGCTTAACAAAATAAATGTAGACTAAATATATTTTTGGAGTCTAAACTAAAAAAGTCTTCTGAGTTTTTTGATCTAAAAATATCCGAAATACAAGGAATTATGTTAGCTATATCAACGAAATATCTGCCGATATAAACTAGTATTTCAGTTGATTATATTGCAATATTCCTTAAAAGTATTGAGAAAAACAAATGAAAAGGCGTTAGTAAACTTATGTGTTAAGATTAACTTAATCTACTCTTTTTGTAAGATAAAAATAAAGAAAAATTGGCAAAAATTACACTCAAAAACTCATGCACTGTAATTTCAGCTTGGTAACTTTTCAACTCAATTGATTAACTCATTTTGTGGAGTCTTATCTACTTTCAATAAATCATTGTACTGTGTACATCAATCATTTATAAGCCAATTTTCCTTACCTTGTCATTGGCTGCTTAATAATTTAATTTAGGTGTAAAAAATTCAACACGCAAAGCTTTGTTTGTCTTAGGCATGCAACTAATATATCTGTTTGATACTTTTTTTCTTTCTTACTTTCATTTATCCTTTTTATTTTTTAGCTTTGTGGCGAAATTTTTCAATTTCCGCTATTGCATTGAGTATTATACTTTTGCGTGACTTTGCTTTCAAGAAATCTCATTTAAACAATTAGCAGCTAACTCTATATATATATATATATATATATAAATATATTAGTCATTTGAGAAAGCCACGCCCGCCCGCCTGGCTGTCCGTGTGTCATGTGTTGATTAATAGGCAAAAGCCACATACATTTATAGCAATCTTTCTCTCTGCGGGTTGCTGACCTGTCCATTTCCTAGTGCTTTGTTTTCATATGAAAATATAATATAATTATGTAGGTACTTACGAAAAATTCATTCATACAAAATAAAATGAATAACCATAACCGAAAAACAAAACAAAAAACAAAATTTGCATGCGAAAAACGCTTGGCTATTTTCATAAGAAAAATCACAAACAAAAAAAAAGAAAAATTAATGTTTTTCATTCGTGCTTCCTTGAAATAAAAACAAACAAATAAGAAAAATGAACAAATTCTCATCATAAATTCCAAGTAAAAATTTTAAACTTATAATGATAATTTTTTAATGTAAAGTGTCAACCTCCTCGGGGAAATGAGTCAATTAACAAATTGTTAAGAACAAATAAGATAAAAGTGGCCAAATGATGTTAATGATGATGAGATTTTCATTCGAATAGCATCGTAAATCACTCGAAATTTGTACAAATTGTTAGTTGAAATGAAAATTTATTACCTGAATAAGCTTTTCATGAGAAATATAAAGTGTCTTTGCATTATGGTATTATTTATGTGACTTTTTAGTGGCTTTCAAGATGGAATAAAACAATTGATGATAGCTAAGTAAGCTGTCTAGACTTCAACCTTCTTGAAGTTTAATCAAAAGTTGCCTTTAATTCTTTAACTGAAGGTTGGAAAGTTAATTTGTTTTAAATTTGGCCCATGCATCGTTTAGATAAGACCAATTTAAAATTGCTTTTTAATTACCCTTCTAAACTGTCTTTATGTAAAGAGTGTAACTTGTAGCCCATCCGAATCTGTTAGCCAACAATTTGCCCATTAAAACGTGTAGACGAAGGCTTGAAATGTTAAACTGCATAGTACAAAACTACTTAGAGGTCTTTAATATATTTGTAGTGGCGATTTAAATTAAAGTAGCGAAGTTTTTTGACCAAATCCTAGAGTTTGTGTCCATGATATACTTACATATCGAATTGGGAAGTTGCTTAAACTAATCAAAACCAGAATTAATATTCAATCAGGATTAAAGTTTAAGCAATTGATGAAAAAGCCTAAGTTAG
Organism: Drosophila willistoni; assembly: GCF_018902025.1. Taxonomy (NCBI): domain Eukaryota; kingdom Metazoa; phylum Arthropoda; class Insecta; order Diptera; family Drosophilidae; genus Drosophila; species Drosophila willistoni. The sequence goes on from NW_025814050.1 coordinate 11,442,702, forward strand.
AATTTGTGTTAATTAAGCTGAATGAAAAGTAATCTATAATTTTATTAATCATATATTAATACATTTTAAAGATTCAAATTTCACACAAGAAACAATGGCAATTTAATGTTAATCGGATTGGAAATAGGATTATGTTTAATAGATTTTATCCCCAGAAACAACAAAACAGCACTAAAATTAACTATATGACTCGTTTGAAATGTAAAAAGACTAACTAAGGACTCTATAATGGGGTCAGGCTTTAAATGGAAATTGCCCCGTTCCTTTTAATTTTAACTGAGATGTAACTAGTCTATGATATAAATAACTGTTCTTTGTTGATTAAATATCCAACATCGAATCCACTTATCCTAGGCCTCAAGCATCAACTAATTAATTCTATATCACTAAAAGTGTCTATTCAGATAACGCTCTCATGGCAACTGTCATTTACCTGTAAGAGCTGTCCTCTAAACCTAAATGTGAAACCTTTGATTGCCACTGTCATCTATTAAAACAAACATCAATCGCATCATTCAATATTAAAGGCATTCTTTGTTGCATACCTTTGGGGTCAAATGTGACTTATATCATACAATAACTAAAACAATTCTTGACAGATAAAAACTTTTTCAAGTTCTTACAGTTTGTTATAAAATAATAAGGACACTGAATCTTTGCTCAAACTTTTGCTCATACATATCTAATTCAGTTGCTTGTATGTCTGAGTTTGTCCTGTGATTGAGTGCCCAACATTTACACCCACACACATCACACACACACTCACACAGACTGACTTCAAGAAGCAAACAGCAGAGACCCAGGAAAATGCTCTCAAACAGCAACTCATTAATTTCATATGAGGCGTAAGGAACCTGGCAACCCTTCAAATGGCTTTGCATTAAAATTAATGCACTTCATTAAGACTGACTAGTTAGTCTCACCCACCTATTCAACTGCTAACCTTTAGAGAAATGTAAAGTTCAAGGTCTATTTTTAGCAACGAAAAAAATATCTGTCTAACACAAAAAACATTCTCTCGAAGTGGTTTTTCATTTGTTTGCCTTACTATTTTTGTTTTTTTTTTCCATTTGTTTTTACTATTGATAAACAACTGAAAAATCTCGTTCCACTGAAAAAGTCAGCATTTATTTTGCTGGATTTTATTTACAAACCAAATGCAGAACAGACAAATCTGTGCCGCATATTTTTCACTTTCAAGCTTTGGCAAAATTGCAATTGCTTTTGCGTATCTGAATCTTCATGGGTGTTTGTCTGATAAATATTTATGATAACAAAAGCCCAAAGCGTTGGACAATAGTTGCAAAAAATGTATATGTATATATTTGTTTTTTTTCTTTGTTTGTTGATTTTTCTTGGTGCACACAAAGTGATAAATTGAGATTCTTGCATGAAAATATATTTTGCATAAATTTGAAAGGAAAAAAGACAGAAACTATGCCAAACTACTATTACACACTTTGGAATTTCAGATTGCGGACTGGAATATATTCAATATTGAATGAATAGCTTACAAAATGATTTAGTGCTGGAAATGTGCATCTATTCCAATGGTCTTGTTCATTGCTTAAAAGCAATTACTGTAAGTCCCATTAAGTACGAAACTGTGAAGAAAATTAGTCTTAAATATCGCAAATTTCAGAGTATAAGTGTTAAAATATCATTCTTGAAGGAAATTTCCCTAATTTCCTCTTTTGCGGATCCGCTATTGAGCCACATCTCCTTTTTGTAGATTCATGTCAAGTCTAAACTTTAAACTCTAGAAATTTACGTAGACCACTTTTCGAATTGCTTTTCTATTCAAATGAAAATATTCTTTGCTTTAATCAAAAAGACTGCTTTAAAACATCTTATAACTTCTAAAAATTGCAATTGCTTTTGCGTACCTGAATCTTCATGGGTGTTTAACTTCTAAAAATTAGTCGATAACTTATCTTCCAGTCCTAAAATATTATAAATCATACTTGCACTTATATTTAATAACGTTTTGTTGCAGTCCTCAGTAGATGAGTTGTCTAAGTGGCCTAGTCATTTAGTCAACTGAACAACGAGGATCCGAGTTCGAATTCCAGGCTAGTGTATGGATGTAGTTTTCGTAAGGCGAAGGCCTTAGTTGCCAGTGCTTGTAAAATATAGTTAGGTTGATAGTTTACAAGTGTATCCTATACTTTTATACAATTCAATACAATACCGTTTTGTTATATCTTAAAATACACAACTAACAAATACATTTAAATGCCTTTAAATTACTCCCTACAATAGAAAGAATAGTACTTAAGTATTACTTTACCATGCGGAAATACTTTACCTTAGTCTGGGTTCAAACTGGACAAAAATAGAAATTACTTCTTAATGTAGATATCTAAGCAAATCTTAGCTTGGAACACTTTGTTTAAGAAACCTTAAGCTTCTATATATTTATACGAATGCAGACATAGTTAAATCTGATTAACACAAAGGGTCAGTCTTACCACTTTCAGTTTCTGGTTATGCTATTCTTCTTTCATGGTTTCCTTAAGATCATTCCCGGAATCTTCTGTTAGCGCCCTGCATTAAGCGCCATATTTTCTTGAAAATTTGTTTGTTTCGCACTTTTTGAAAGTTACGAAACCATCTGGACCGTGTACCGTGCGCCGTGGCAGAGTGCGTGCCTTCTGGCTGTGTTTATCATCCACATCCAACCCACTGCCACCCGCTGCGGCATATTTCTTTTTTTTCTTGTTGTATTTTTCCGCTGCAACGCGTGCATTTTATAGTTTTCGAGTTGTTGAGTGAAAATATTTTATGAGGCGTTCTAATTTCCTTTTTGCTTTTCCATTGTGCAAAGCGACTTTTTTTTTCGCTCTTATTTCGTAGTTGCTCTTGCCAAAATAATGGGGTGGGGAAGAGGGGATCAAATTGTAATTCACACTTTGCCTTTTTGTAATTAAATCATTAGTGTGCGCAGAAAGCGACCTTTTGGGAGCACTAAACATAACATTTCACTTATCTTGCGCTGACCTTTTTTTTATTTTTTGTTTTTATAGTGAATTTTGGGTACTTTGAACCATTACATGAAAATTACGAAGGAAAAATTGAGTAATTTTCATCGTTTTTTCGCAGTTTTTCAGTGTCGTGTCGGGCTCTTTTGGTTTGCTTGGTTGATCTCATGATTGTGTAAGGTCTATGTCTGGATTATACCCCTCTCTGTCGCTCCCTGCTCCTCTTGTTGGTCTATATCTTTCTGAATGGGTATGCTGTTCGTGCCTTCTGGACTGTAAACTGTGTAATCTCTGCCTTCTTTTTGTTTCTTGAAGGTTTTAATTATGGCAATTGCATTGAGAGTAGGTCAAGTGGAGGAAAAATTGAAATCAAAACAAAACTAAAATGAATAAATCTATTTTCATTAGTCAAGATCAGGAACCATGCGAAGGTCTCTGAACTGAACCGAAAACATATTTTTTCAAAATATATTTTTGTATGTATGTATATATTTTCAGCAAAATTTGCATTACACTTATATATAGCTAATCGTGTCTAAATAAAACAATGTGTTTCAAAATTGTTTATGTAAAGAGATTATAAAATTTTTCAAACATGTAAACTAAGCTAAAAAAATATATATTTTGAGTATTTAAACAAAAATATCTTACTGAAAGATCTTAAATTCACATATTATTTCAAGGGCAATGATTTTTAACAACAAGTTTCACAAGTTTTTCAATGAAAAGTTAAAAAAAATAAGTAATTAGAGATGTCATCATCATAAGGATAAAATAGAAGTGTGAAGAATGACTTTGACTACTTACTTTCCACAGTCTTTTTGATAGTCTTCCATTTCCTGGAGATAATACAAGTGATCCCTTTCAAAAACCAAGATTTACTTTTCATTTTTTAGTTATATAAAGTTGCAGATATTGTCGGGAATGAACTCTTTAATACGCATGAGAGCCTCGAGGCATTTTTTCTATATTTTTTAATATCAGAAATTAATTATATAAAGAAGTCCTACAAAGGAAAATATGTAATTTTTGGTACAAAAAATTAGTAGAAAAATTTGTTTTTATCAGATTTCATATAAGCCAAATAAATAGGAATTAGTATCTCTTATTACCACTGTTAATAGCACACTAGTTATAGGTACATACATGCATACCTTAAAACCACGAATTAAACTTAATTTGAGTGCAAAAAATTATCCAATGCTAATTCCAAAGATATTTAAAATCTATATTTAATAGTTGACAATTACTTTTAAGTACCAAAATGGCAGAACTCTTTAATGAGAATAGCTTTCCCTAGAATTTTCTTCGAAGATTTTTATTTCCTGATTATCCTTGTTTAATACCCTTTTGAACTTTCTTTAACTTGCTGCATAAATAAACTACTGATGTTATGCATATATATATGTATGTACATGTATATATAATCTCCATCTTCTTTAGCCTCATCTCATTATCAGCTCTTTCAACCCAATTACCAACTAGCAGTTGCAGTTTCTTGTCGTCTCCCACACATCGTCATCGAAAATTCATGTAGACCCTGCCACAACTCATAAAAAATTTCTTATTTCGCTCAATTTGCAATTGCAACGAGACGTAAAAAATCATATCACCGACTAGACTAGACGAAGGCGAAGGCGGCACAGCCCACGGTCCCCGCCCCTAGCCCTCCTCTACCAGGGGGGTTGTTCTCTTGGCACACCCAAGAGGAAAGTTGTACTCCCATGTAAGTCGTTTCACTTGGTGTGTGGCAAGCGAGATATTAAATTACTTGCAAGGCAATTGAAGTGCAGTTTTTTGAATTTCCCTTCAAGTGCAGTCTGAAGACTTTTGACTAATCAAGTGGATGGATGACACATACTTGCATTTTGCAGTGCCTCTAGAATTATTTCTCAAAGAATACTCTTTATTTTCTTCTAACTAGTTCTTGGAAATTCTTTGTCAATTTGATTTATTTAATTCATTTCATAGAGTGCATTTTGATGCTTCCAGATGTAAAGAAGGGATTCCAAAGATTTATCTCTATCATTTTTGTTGATCTTCTGTTTACATATTTCGACATTTGATTTCTTTTTCTTCTACTTTCTCGTGTAATTAAAAGCCCTGCCTCGACACAGAGGTTCGTGTGTGTGTTGTGAAATAATTAATTTATGCGTACATTAACCGTTACTTGATAATAAACTACGCTGAGGCAATAAGAAGATTCAAAAGTTAAGGAGTGGGCATCTTGTCCCCCCCATCCGCTTATCTGTCGCATTTGAAAGCCGATTAAGAGTCGGTGTCTTGGCAACCACATTTCAAGTGCGGACCAGAGCTTGAGCTTGTCCAACAAAGGGGGTAATCATGCAGTGGGGGTGGGAGATGGGGGTACTCTTGTAATTATGGGTCGGACCACATGTGCTTTATAGTAAATAAGAATAAACACACATACATACAACACTCAAACCCGTACTCATTTTCTTTGTGATTAATTGTCAACATTGGAGGGAAGCAAAATACATCGCGGGTTCATTGGGAAAGACTCATTTGTGCTTATAGTGACTATTCAAGTAGTTGATGTCGGTTTGAGGGCGGCACTAAAATGCACATTAATGAAGATTTACGATTCTGTACGGATATTTATTGAAGTTGCCCCAAAGGAATTGTCGCATAAAGCTGTAATGAAAGATATATCTTTTAAGAAAAACTCCAATGACTCATTTTCAGTAAGGTTATTAGTTTAAATAGTCACAAATATGCAATTGTCTTAATAGATGTTTAAGGCTCTAGTCTTTTCTTAACTACTTATCACAATACTTTTATTAAAAAATCATTTTTTGTATGGTTAATAATATTCTTAGTGAATGTCTTATAAAAGAAGCCTTTGATATTTTTAGTTAAGAAATATCACAAGTTAGTTATTTTTAATTCCACAAAATGGCAGACGCAAGTAAAGTTTAAAAATTGAAAAGATTAAAGTCTGAAATACTATGAAATATCTTCAGAGTTAACTTAACTGAAGCCAAATTGTTCATTTTGTTCATTTGCTCCCATAAGAGTCTGTTTTGCAAATTCATGTATGTTCATTTTTGCAGATTTAAACCAAATTTGTCACTATATATACTTTGGCACCCGCAGACCTTCACTTTTATACGCATTGTGAATGACAATATAAAGAAAAAGTTAACACAAAAAACTACTTGACTAACTTAAAAGAAAAAAAAAAACGCAATGCTTGGACATATTTTTACCAACTTCATTTACGACAGGAAGAAATCCATCAACACGATTCTTTGGACGGCCTTTAGGCCATTACAAAAAAAAAACTTCAAACTTAAGGTCATCAGATCGACTTTGAATTACTCTTTACTCGGTTTGTTGTAATCAACAGTTTTAACAAAGTTTCTACTGCCTTCATTCTTAGGACTATATGCATTTATTGATTTAAGTCAAATAAATGTATTTGTTATTATTTGAATCCAAAGACTTTTCATATCGATTTTTTAGGATATACCTAAATATTTAACTATAAGTATAACTCTACGTATTCACAATAACGTTTATGTTTTAATAACATTACTTAATCAAAGATGATATTGATTAAAAGACACAGTTAATAGTGACATGGGGAAAATTGATAAATAATCTAGTCAGATTTGTATTTAAGAGGCGAAATACTTGTGAATTTCTACTGTACCAATAAATCTGCTGCTGACTGTATATCTGTGTTGATTACCGATTTACAGTGCCCTAGTATCTTATCTCTCTTTCCCTCATCAGTGTTACACATGCATATTCTATGAAAGAAGGAGAGAAGGCAAGTGTTTGTTCTACCTAAATACTTTTAAAGCCGTAGAATCTTCCTTCCAAAAACATATAGTTCCGAACTACACAAAAAAACTTAAATTAGTTTCTGAACTTAATTTCAATATAATATCTGTAAGATAGTAAACATATACCCTCTCACAACATTGCCTTACAGGGTATTATAACAAAACTGACAGAAAAACATGGAATAAAAGTTGCATTTAACACTCGCTTTCTTTGCGGAGTCATGTTGTAATTTCTGGCCGATGCCGGGGCCCTTTTACATTAGCTGCCTAACCTCTCTGCCCCGTTCCCTTGGCACCCTCTTCACCCTCATCTCGTACACACATTTTGCTGCCCCTCTTTGCATCGCTGTCTCTCTATCTTTTCTACCATTTTACACTGTCACGGGAAATTGTTTGTTTTAACATGCGCTGCGCGTTTAAAATTACATGATGAGCAGCATTTATCAAAAACGAAGAAAACAAAAAAAAAAAAAATAAACGAAAAGGGAATGAAAAAAGTCTATGGTAGATGAGGATGATGAGGAGGAGGAGCTGATGTAGGGTCTTCATCTTGCAGATCCTACGCAAGTCTTCTTTTTTCTTTATTTTCCTTGCATTGCGTTTCTTTTGATTACGATGTGTATATTTAGCTGACTCTGTCTGCGTTGTCTGGGATCTTGGGGTCGTGCATTGGGGTCTTGATTCAATCGAATCGAAATGACGACTGCGAACTGAGCAGAACGGAGGAAAGTCAGCCCCCCGTCAACCGTTTACTGTCTCCAACTACTGGGCAATCATTGGCGCTGACTTCCAACTTGTCTTTCTGTCTGTCAGACAGATCTGTCTGTCTGTCTACGGGTCTTGGCCGACCGACCTATGCTGATTTCTTGGAAAGAAATTATGATATTTCTCTTGTGTGTTAGTCTGGTCTGGCCTCTGGTCGAGTCAGTTGAGATGAAACAAAAGTTCTTTTTCCCCTTTTTTTTGTTGTCGGTTAAGTAGCCACCCACTCGTACTTAAGATTTTCTGGTAGCTACTTGAGACTTGAGCATATTTAATTGGAACTGACCTGTACTGGACGTGCCAGGAAAGAGCGATATAATTGATAAGACTGCGTTTTTAATGAGGGCATCAAATTGTTGAGAACATGTCTTTGAATTGTTGAACTTGTTGTGCTCCGAAAAATGATAATTGGCTCTGTCTGTCTCTGAATGATTGAATCAAAAGCAATTTGTGATATGAGTAATTTCACATCTGAAGGTTATAACCAGCAATTTTACTACAGAAATTAGTTAAGCTATTTAATATCGATAGAACATTAATTATTTTCTAATTGCTTAAAGCTTCAGTGTCTAGTATTTTTCCAGGTAAAATATGAAATAAACAATTTAAAATCTTGTTAACTTGGTTTAAATAATAAATTATATTAATAAGCCTAAATTTGTATCCAAGGCTAAGTAAACCTTTAATGGAGCCCTTATGAATAAAATAAAATAATTCCATTTTATGTAAAATTGTAAGATTGTAGATTAAAATCTACCTAATCTTTTTCACAAAATCCGTCATCAACTAAATCTGAACTCATCATATCATATATAAAATTTACAAGATAAAATAATGTTAAGCTTTCTAATTGTAATTTTTATCTTCCGGCAAATCGAAGAGGATTTGGCAGCCAATAATATTTTATTATCATCAAGTCTAATTAATTTAAAACAACCTATATGAATTAAAAAAAAAGAACACTAATTTTGTAAAAGAGAATTAATTTGAATTTAGTCTGTGAGTCAAAGGACTTTAGTGTAAAAATCCAAAATAAATAATACAATTATAATTAAGCCGCAAAAATGCAAAGTATTTCAATTTAGAAAACTTGTCATCGCTTTTGAACAGTGTAGATTAGATCTTAAAAGTAAACCCAAACAGAATCTGTAATATTTTAGCATTTCATCTAAGTTTTCGACATTTTCTTTACCCAAATGGCAATCAGTAATCTGCATTGCTTTTGGCTTAACAATGATCATCCCAACCCATATTCCAAACATATTGACACATATGTATAATTGGGTTTTTAACATCAATTGCATATGGTAAGTAAGTCCCCCCATCTTCCCCTCTCCACTCATTTAAATACCCAATTTGGGTTTGGCCTATTTTCTTTTTGAATTTCTTGTTTTCATTTTCTGGTTTCTTCTTTTGACTTGTCGTCCAGCTGTTTGCATGTTGTAATTGAAATAAACAAATCGCATAACCACATATTGAGGGTATTACAGCTTTGCTTATATGTTTGTAACCAAAGTAAATTTAAGATAATATACAATACTAACTAACATCTTTATATGATTTAATATACATATAATGATTTTTATATATTACAGATGTGATCTAACAAGATTTACAAATTTTCAGTTTAATTATTCTATAATATTCTATATTATTTTTTTAATAACGCTGAATTAGCTTATCAGAGAATTGAGTTAGAAATAGTATTTAAATATCACAAACTTTATAGTTTTTTGAAAAAAATTTTAAAGTAATCTTCGCTAATATTGTAAATGCTTTAGATAATATTTTAGATATGGATTAAGCGATTATTGTAGGTGATTTTTTAGAAGTTGATATGGTAAACCATCTTTTGTATTAACGAATTTCCTCTCTGAAATCTTATTAAAGTCAAACATTTAAACTATTTATTCCATTTCGATGAGTAATATTATTGCAAAGTGTTAAATGTTTTCTCCTAAAAAAGTCTATAAGATTTCCCCTTAGTAGGGTATACGAATTTCATTTGCTACAAATTGTCTTCCGGTATGTTTGTTGTTGTTTTTTGTGTTTTTTTATTTTTTGTTTGTGATGATAAGAACAATGTGAGACTGCAGAAGTTTATTTCAGATCCGGATTTTATATATATGCATGTTTCTTTATGTTTTGTTGCATTATCAGAAGAAATGTGCCAAAAGTCGCTATTTTATAAAATTCTAAAAAAAAAAACAACAACAATATGTTAAAATACTTATAATTTCAAATGCATAATTCATTTATAATAAAAACGTTTCCACACACGGTAAATGAACCACCCGCAGTTCTGTTAACACCTGGAAAATAACATAGACACGTTGAGATAGAGAGAGAGATAAAACGAGACAAACAGCGTGAGAGAGGGAGAGTTACAGACAGTCAGAAAAAGAGAGGGAGAGGGTGAATATGTTTAACATTTGCCTTTGCATTATTGTGATTGTGTTTGCGTTTACATTTGCTTTTGTGTTTGGTTTTGCATTTTTGTTTGCCGTTTTTGTGAGTGGCGCCTAAAGAGTTGCCAGATGGCCGCAGGTCCAATCGAATGATTCAACATTATGTACTTTGGAACTGCATTGATTTGTCATGACTTTAGTTCCGATTTCCAGGGGCGTTTCGATCGAATGCGGGTTGAATGTCTTTGAAGTGCTTTTTGTTCCCCCCGAATAACGTTAATGTAATTTAATGAGTTTCTTGTGATTGTACAATAATACACTTTAGATGTCCATAAGGGTAGTTTGTTAGTTTGTGCCACATGCAACATGATCGATCAGCGGACAGTAGACACACAACATACCACAAAACATCATGGTAATGTATATTTAATGTGGGCTTTTCTCTTGTTTGCTGTGGTTTTATCCAAACACAAAACCCAAGTTTTTAAAATTGTCAGGGTGGAAGAACTTTACCTTCTGCTTGAGTGGTTAATATTGGGCTAGGCACTTAAGTGTGTCTTGTGGGAACTTTGACAGATGAAATATTATGAAATATGTATTCCAAATAAATTAAAAATTGTATAAAATGGTTTTCATTGTGATCATCTACAAATTGGAACTATTAAAAAAGTATAATTGATCCATACATTCATAAAGAAAGTAAGTCTAGAAAAAATAAATATTGAAATTCAGAAATTTATGGCTTTGGATTAACGGTTGTTTATTTTTAAAGTCAAATGTGCAACCGTGCTAATAAAACTGTGAAATTACAGGTATAACATTGTAAAATCCAGGTATTCCAAAAATAGGGTAAACTTTATTTCTATTTCTGGGTCTTTTATGGGTACTTCCACCTAAGCAGCTGCTTCGTTACCTTTAGCTTAGGTAGTTTTTCGCATTCATTATGCATAGAAGAATTTGTTTATAACTTGAGTAGACCCAAATCAAACTTATTTGATAAAAATAAAAACTTTTATACATAGAAAAACTAAGGTTGAATGAAATAGTCAAAAAGCTATTTTAGGAAGACCAAAAGTACTAATGAGTTGGTCAATTTTTATATTGGATTCACTTTATATACACTTCGTAGAACAACTATTTAGGACTAAAAGTTAAGAAAATAAAACCATTTATCTGCTCTAGAAAAACTTATTTAAAACTTCAAAGATTGACGGTGAGGCAAAGGAGGATCTAGGACTTTAAAAATGGGGAACTTTGCCCCGCAAAGCATGCAAAAGGCTGAAGAGTATTCATTCTTCTAACTTTCTATAATAATAACAACAATTTTAAAATTGTTTGTAAACATTCTAAGCTTTAATCCATTTCCTTATCCACAGAATAAAGCAAAACTGGTATATATGTTTTAAAAATCGAATTTTAAAAATACTTATTGCATACTTTTGGGAGCAGATTTTTTCCATCTTTTTTCTCCAACTTCTAGATTCTCCTATCAAAAAATACCTCTAAGCAACTGCTTTACCCATTAAATATTCCCCTTACAATCTATTTAAACTCTTATTAACTTCAAATTGATTTTTAAAGCCTCGTTTTTAAATAAAGTACCATATACTATAACCATGATAATCGGGCGTGACAGATATTTGTTTTTAGGCGTTGACCTTTACTCTAATTCTGATGGCCTTACCAAGATGGAATCTTCAGTTGCAAAGTTTGCCGTTCTTTTTTCGCTTTATGTAGTTTGAATTCCCAACTACTTTTAGCGTTGAAAAAATGGTATTCTTCAGAAAAGTCTGCTGATCAAAAATCGTATAAATTATTAAGAGTACGAATACTACAAAAATAATTGAGATTTCCTCAAACTGTTGAATAGTATTAATATAAAAAAAGGCTAAATGGGCATCTCTGCGTATTGTATTTACATTTGTTTTTACTTCACACCCGCGCCCTCTCACGCTCTCACTCACTCCACCATAGTGTCTCGCTTACTCTCACTCTCTCTCTCTCTCGCTTTGTGTGCGCTTGCGTTTCTGTTTCTGGTTTTGTTGTATTTTGTTCATGCAGCTGCTTCTTATTTCTCGTTATTTAGCAGAGCGACAACAGTCGATTTAACATTTCAGTTCAAAAGATTTTTTCGCGCTGAGCGGTTGTGCGGAGCGGACGACCGAGAAGTCTCGTTCCCTCTACGGGTTTTCCTTTCAAATATTGTCCCAAAACACTTCACGCACACACACAAACACAGCCACATCGAATCAAAAGGTTTTTGTTGATATTTTTTCGAAAGAAAAGTCATCAAAGAAAATAAAAAAGAAATACGTAAACGCGTTATACGCCGAAAATTCAAAACGAAAACAAGAAAACAAAATTGAAAGTGAAAATTTGTCGTCTAACGGTTAAACAAATACAACAAGCGACGCGCAAAGAAATTTTTTGAATGAAACGCTGAAAATAAAGGAAATAAATTAAATAATTCAAATCAGCAACAAAAGGCAAAAAGAAAGAAATTCATAATAATTAGTATTACAATTTTGGAGTATACTAAAGTGTTTAACAGTAAAAAATTAACGTGATTTGGTGTGCAATAAAACAAAACAAAACAAATTTTAATATTGAGAAATCCAATCAGAAGAAGAAGAAGAAACAGAAAGCATCAGACATACGAGAAGAAGAACTACTACCGAAATCCCGGTCCATCCAAATAGGTAAAAAAAAAATACACATAGACACACACACATGCAAAAAACGGTATACACACGTTATATTCAAAAGATTTTGCAGTGTCTCTTCTCCCACTCAAGCTTCTCCTACCCCGTTCCCCCTCCACCAACACCATGCATTCATAAATGAAAGCAACAACAACAGCAACAGCAACAATTTTGTATGTGAGAGATTTTCTATGTACAGACTCCAAAAATGAAGTTTTTTTTCTTGGTTTTTAGTTGTCACTCCATGTGAGAGAGCAAATGTAAAACAGAGATGGAGATAGACAGAGAGAGAGCGAGTTTTTAACAGTAAGGAGAGCAGCAGAGAGTTGTGCAGCTTCCTTACAAAATGTTTGTTTGTGCGTGTGTGTGAGCACATTTTGCACGAGTTGCAGGACTTCCTCAGAAACATGTCCTTTGCCACTCAAATTGTGAGTGTGCGTTACAGCGACGAATTTGAGTGCGGAAATATTGATAACAAAAAAAGAATTGCATTTTGAAGTTTCTTTTGGGCTTACAACATCAAAATTTGTGAATGAAAATGAAGTTTAATATTCGAAAATCTAAAAAGTCTTTTTAATAAGTGTTTGTTGTGGAGTGTTTTTTTTTTTTATAATATATGGATATTATAAACTTTAAAAGCAATTCAATTCAAGAAAATTAAATTTTAATGAAGTAAATATTGCAAATATTTCAGTTTTCTGTGGAGTTTTTCTAATTATTTTACATATTTTTGTTCAAGGGAAATAACTCATTCAAGTCGAAAACATTAAAGTAAATATTGAAAATGTTTTAAAAAAAAATATTCTATGTAATTGCTATTATAAGAAAATAAAAAAAATTGTTTTTATTTTAATAAAAATGATCAGTCACCTTAAAAAACAGTATTTCAATTTATTTTTTATTAAAAATAATTATTTAATTTTATAATAAAAATCAGAAAAAAATACCTTTTGTTCCTTTTGTCAAATTTTAAAAACACAAATTTCTTTATTTTTAAACTTAAATTAAGGAGTCGAAAATCTATAAATGAAATTCGTAAGAATAATTGTAAAATCTGATTTTTATAATAAGACAAGTTTTTCGTCTTAATGTGCGTCTCATTAAAAATTCTTCAATACTCTACGGAAGCATTTTTGTTAAACGATATTAATTTTAAAGAAATTCTTAATTAGCAAAAAAAAAAGTACGCTAAAAATTTCCCAAGAAAAAGTGTTTCAATTCATATTTTATACAAACTCTTGAAAAAGTAAACAAAATGTTAATATTTCTCTAGAATTAATGGTTTAATTCAAGCTTTTTGCTTAGATAAATAATTAAACAAGTGTTTTTGTTTGGGATACATAATGATTTTAGTCGGAAGTATCAGACTCATATTTCCTTACGATTTGTTTGAACATCTGTTCGTTGTTGTTGTTTCTCTTTGAAATTGTATACTCTTTTTTTTGTGGTTTGTAATGCTGCTTATCAACAATCTCAGCTGATTTTTTGCCTTTATAATAATCACAATTAATTGTATGGCAATTTGTTGTTACTGGGGTACAATGACACTTTAAACAAATACATGTACATATGTCTGTATTATATATTCGGACTTTAAAACATTGTATATACTAAATAATTACGTGTATTATATCACACAATTTGTTTTATTTCGCTTTTGCTGTTGTCTTTATAAATTGTTTAACATTTTGTTTATAAACAAATCGCAGGCAAACAAAAAACAAAAAGCCGGCAGTTGAGCATATTTATTAATAATTTTTTGTTTTCAACGAAGCATGAGGTAAGAGAGAGATAGAAGTAGAGAGAGAGAGAGAGGTACACTAGCAAACTGATAAGATTAAAGGTAATTTTACGTGTTGCTCTATGGACCATCAAAATTTTGATTTCATTTTTGTGGTCTTTGATCTTTAAGAATTGAGAATCTATAAAGCAAGGTAATCGTTAGGTCGAATTTATCCAACTTACGCACTAATTTTTTTTTATTATTCCAATTCTAATATCGTGTGCGTTTTATTATCTTTCTCTTTCTTAATTTTTCTTTCTTTTATCCAAAGTCAACATATTTAAAGAACAATCAAAGCAAACGAAAGAGAGAGAGAGAGAGAAGGCACCAAAAAAGCGGGTGAAACTTTTTTCGACATGATCAAAACAAAACAAAGCAAAAAAAAACACGAAAAACGTAAAAAAAACCAAAGAAACAAGTCTAATTTATAATCGTTTCCATAGAGCTAATGAGTTTGGTTAGTTTTTTTCTCGACTCTGGGAAATTGACTAAATAAAGATTGAGATCTATTGACAGCAAAAAAACTCATGTCATTCTAGTGCAGTGAAATTTAGCGAGCGTCAAAACTCGTGTATCCGATAGATAGATATGTATGTATGTATATATCTATGGCTTATACCCTTAGGGTGGCCTAATCAACGTTTGGTTTGTCTTAAAAATATTTTTTTCTGTATTTTTCTGTGTTATTAATCTTTTGCGCGATGCTTACAATTTGCAACACGTTTTTGTGTTTGCTTTAAACTATTGTTAACTTTCCATTTCATTTGAAAAATCGTGGAGTTCTTCCACACAAAAAATTTCAAACTGAACGCCCTGGGCCAAATGTTGGTAGATAAAACAAGGTCAAAATTAACAAAACAAATTTTGATAGACTAACAGAAAACTTCAAATGGTTTTCCCAAGAGATATTGCACTATCAACTTATTAAGAACAAAATTCAATTTGTCTTCTTTTTTTTTTTGGAGTAATTGTTATTAAAAGTTCTCTTAGAACTTTTTCATTTTGTAATGAAAAAGAAGCGAATGCGCCTACTTGACACATTAAGAAACTCGTGCAAATGAAATTTGTATGGAATTCCTTTTGATGAAACTCAAGTTTCATTAAATATTTATAAATATTTGCATTCAAATTCCTACGAAAAACAAAATAAACCGTTTTCACTACAACGAAGTTTTTGTGCCCTATAGATACTTGCATCACTAAGTCTTTTAGTCTTATACTATTAGGAAAGTGGAAATACTTTAATTAAAATGGAGTTTTGTTTTTTAACCTATATTTGGGGTTGATTTCATCCACATAAAGCTATTTTTATAGTTCTATACACTGAAAAATTCTTCAAGTTCCATAAAAAATTGATTATAAAGAATAATGTCGATTCAGATAATACAAACTCTCACTCTGTCCCTTTCTATTTCCCCATTCCCCGCATTTTCCCCATTTTTTCTTTGTCATGCCCTTTCTATGTGGACAATTAATGAAGCTTTGTGAAGTCAGCGTTCAAGCAGAGACCATTTATATTGGCTATAACTTGTACTCTAACTAACCGATCTAAATAAAATTTGGGAATTCGACGTTTTACAGTAAAAAATTTCGTATTAGTAAATTTCATAAAGATACTGTAACTCCTTCATATTTTTCACTGAAGTTATAAATAACTAAAATATCAAGTTTCATTCCAATAGCTTTCAGTTTTTCATGCTGAAGGTATATAATTTATAAGGGCGGTAACGTCTCCTTCTGTACGTTACAAACATCTCATTAATTTTATAATACTGTCTGCAAGGGTATGAAAAGGACTACAAAATTGTAATAACAACAAAAGTCTGAGTGCTACGGAACTCCTCATCATTTTATGCAAATTTTCATGTGATGTCAGGTAGATGAAATTCTGAAAAACCATTCCACATACTTACGGTGACACAATTATATGACGTAGGGGAAGATGCCCTCAGGTGTACATATGTGTGAGTGTTTTTTATGACTTTTTTCATTTGCATATGAGTCAGTCGCTCTTTCTTCCTCTTGGCTGCTGCTTTTAACCCATATTTTGAAACCCCCCTTAAAAAAAACTCGAACTCGAAGTCTAACGGTCCTAAAATTGTTATTATACATAAGTATTTATTTCTTTTTGTTTTTTGCTGTTTGTGAAGTGCGCAAAAGTTGCTGGCCTCGACTTAAGGAGAAGTGGAGTAAGTTTTCTGGCTAAAACAAAATAAATAGTCAACGAAAGTGCCGTTAGGTGACCCCCCTCTTAGCCCAGCCAATAGGCAAGCCTCGAGGGGATCTTAAACAAAAAACACAACAACAAAAAAAAACTATAAAAAGCAACAAAAAAAAAACAAAAATTTGCATGAAATGTGGTCATAAAAAAAACACCAAACACAAAGTGCCAAAAATGAAAGAGAAGAAAAACTTGTTAGAAAATCCAGCAAAAGAAAATTAGAATTTCATATTTCCAGACCTACCCAAAGAATTTAAGTTCAATGGACTAGTAGTTACTAGTACTTACCAAAAACTTGATTAGAATTTTTAGGAGAGGACTCCTACTTGAAGTTCAAGTGCTTGATTCTGTTTGAACATTTTTCGACACTCAACATTATCATAATTACCATGACTAACCGCGCCCCCCTTTTTTGTTTTTTGTTTTACTCTGCTGTATTATCAGCTCAATTAAACAACTGTGGGCCAAAGTTCTGTTAATAAAAGTTTCAAAAACACTTTTATTGACGGTAATAATATTGATAGACAAGAATGACAAGAAGAATGACATTACTTAAAGGTGGCAACGACTTTGTCTTACCCTGTATAGAATAAGGATCCAAATTTAAGTAAATAAACAGTCTTATGTAAAATGAATTCGGACACACGACCTCGAATGCGCCTTGATGATTCATTGCCTAGTTTTTGTATAATTAACAAAAATAATATGTATGTTTTAAGCGGGATTAAAGCTAAAAGTAGCTGTTTTCGGCTAAAACGGACAATTTTTGTATCGTTTTGGACTTGTCAACACTGCCAACACTAATTAATTAGTCAAATTTATTATTAATTTACATAGTGTTTAATTTAAAACGAGATTTTGAGAGCGAAATTTATGATTATAAAGAAGGGAAAATTAGTTTTTGATATACAAATATTAAAAAACAGATAAAATATCCTTTATTTTTCCAATTCTATTGAACTAGCTTACCAACTTTAACATATTAAGAGATCTATTTTAAAATTTCTTGCTTAGAGGATGGGCATATCTTGTGCTGATATACTCTTGATAAACTCGTTTGTTAACCTTTTTTTTTGGATTACGGGGTATAAAAACTACAAATTGGTTGCCACTTTTTGTAACAGAATCTTATCAACAAAAAGCCCATCATAATAAACTGAATGGATTACTGATTAGTGATTACTGATTCAATACGTCACCGATGTGAAATTTTTGTAGAGGTTCCTCTGAATTTTTTTTGATGACAAACTTTATGATTCTCATGAAATGGCGAATGAATCTCTAACGAAAAAAAACCCAACGAGTAGATTGAGATGGAGAGCGAGCGAGAGAGAGAGAGAGAGTAAGATGTAGAGACAGGTGCTGAGCAGCTCAGCTGATTGATACGCAAATTGCTTAACAAAAGATACAGACAAACAAAATCATAATAATCAGTTGTCAAGCGTTTAATTTATGATCTGCGAATGCCATGTTAATTTTAGCATTAACTTCGCATATAGAAATATATACGTACATATATAGTGGCATCAAGTGCGTCACAATCGTCCGATAATTTCATAGTATAAAATATAGTAAACAAACGATCAGCAATTGTTGGACTGATTGCAAATGTTGTATTCGCCGCATTTCTAAGGCTTCTCTCGATCACGTCCAAAAGCAATTGTGAAACCGCTCAGCTGATTTATTTATTTAGCTAAAATGCGGGAAATATATAATTCAACAAAGTTTTTCTCTTATCGTCGACAGATAACATAGAAATTAGTCAATAAGTGCTTTACTTAATTAGTCAGAACATGATAAAAACTTATTTTGTGTGGAAAAAAATTATACTTAATCTGCCAACTGGAAATGCTAATTAAACAAAATGTTATTAACATAAACATTTTGTTAAACATATATTCAAATCTAAAATAAGATAAATGCTTAACGAATAACAAAAATTGATCTGATAAATTGCAATTAAAATAGTCACAACATTAAAATTTAGTTAATTATTCAATAAACCTAAAATACAATTTTGTTTTTTCCTAAAAAATAATGTGTTTTTTAAACAAATTTTTCTTTTTATTTCTATTTGCAGTTTCGGTGAGTGAAGAAGAATAAGTTAAAGGAGAATTAAACATAATAATTAAGTTTGGGTAAGATTTACTAAGAGTAAAATGGTTACTTCTTATCTCTAGGGAGAATTTAATAAAGTTATATGATAATTCACATAATGATTGTTTAGAATTGTCACTATAGATATATAAAAGTCCCCTAAACAAGTCAGTTTGTTTTATTAAAGTTGCTTGGTGTATTCAGATAGATATATTTAGATTTGAATGACTAACTTATGAATGATTAATACACAATACAATGGAATTATTTCTCCCATTTTCTTCAAAATTTGGTGCGGAATCTCCCACTATATACCTAATATATTTCAGTTCAGTATTTGGCAAAACGTTGAATGGAATCAAGTAATCCCCCGGCAGTAGTAGAATATTCCAAAAATATGACTTGCAAACTTTCAAATCAAATCCCAATTATATATAAGTTAATATACATTATTTATTAAGCAGTTTTCCACTACTTTCTACTCCTTTTTTTAATGTAAGTAGTTCTCAATCTTCTTAAGAAACTTTTTAATTATCTGAGAAAAAAATAAAAAAGTAAATTTCCAAAGTTTTTTGCACAAGGACATAAAAAATTATAAAAAAAATGCCAAATTTGTGTAAAATTTTTCAAATTTCATTACAAAATTGTAATCTCTTAAAAAATAAACCACTTGAAAATGTCTAAAGCTGACAAAAAAAAACAAAGAAAATTTTGGCTTCTTCATCTTCATCAATCAATTCAGATTTGTGACCTTGTCAACTTCTATGTCTATGTTTTATTGTATCTATTTTGTATCTTCATAGTTTTAACCTTCCGAAATTCAAAACGCCTACGTCAGTTTCCATTTCAAATGTTAAACTCTTCATTCGTCTGATATATACCTAGTAAATAGGCCTAGCTTGACAACTTCAATTGAAATTGATTATAAAAAGAAGAACAATGTCACAGACACACTAAAAATATTTTAAATTAAAAATTATACAAAATTATTTAATTAACACAAAATGCCAAAACAGCTTTGAATATTTTGTTCTCTCTCTCTCTCTCTCTTTATTTCATTGGATTTTTCCCAAGCTTGAGGTTTTTCTTTGACAACCCACACACACAGAGAGACTGAGACAAAAAATCAAAAGACAAATTGTCATGATATGATATCTGATTTTTCGATTATTGTTTTTGACGATCATGTCGGTGGAAGACCTTCAGCAGCTGCTGCTTTTCACAGAAATTTTTGGTTTTTGGTTGTCGTCTGTTTCATCTGTTTGTGGGTGGATCGAACTAATTGTTTAAAAGATTTGCGTGTTTGAGGTCATTCAGCAAAATGTGCGTTTAATTGTCGCCCAAGACCTTTGTAATTGAGACCATTCACCATGCAAAAAAAAAAAAAAAAAAAAAAAAGACACTCAATACTCTAGTCCAAGTTTAGCGGCAAAAATGAAATGTTTTCCTTTTGTCATACAAATTATTTGGGTCTTGGTCGCATTTGTTCGTCATCGTCATCTTGAGATACACGCATGAGGGCGTTAAAGTGCCTGTCTCTCTCTCTCTCTTTCTATTTCTATCTTCAATTTATAATTATCGTTCTTTAGATATATATATATTCATATTCACAAGTGGGTCAAGTCTAAAATGGCAAGGCAACAAAACTTTTGTTAATAGAAAACTCAACAAAAAGTGAAATCGCGCAAAAATGTTTGTTTAAAAGCTAGTAATTAAATTTTAATCATCTAACATTTATTTCTCTACTCTATCTCACTTGCCTTCTCCTCTATTTTTCTCTCTAATTATCACTTACACTTTTGTCATAAGATTCTTAGCCACTCTGTGTGTGTGTGTAATTAAGTGTTTTGCATTTTCTCTCATATTATTATTTAAGTAACACCTTACAACTGACAAAGTGTTTGACATTGAAAGTCTAGACATAAACCAGAAAGTTGGTAGGAGATGAATCTTTGATTAGGCCAAATTAACTTCTAACTTTATTTGTTAAAAGAAAATGTAATTATAGTCAAACTTTTTGGAGTGTGGTTGTGTGTGGCATGCTCTAAAAACACTTTCCAACCACTTCTGGACTCACCTCCCTCTTCTTCTGGTTTGGTTTTTTGTGCTACTGTCCGCCCACTTTTTACATCATTTATTATGTGGGCAATCTTAATAATAATAATGACTACAATTCGACTTGAAATTACTTTTTACTTAACCAGCTCAGACATTGCATGTTACCTTATGTGGCACGCTTCGTTGAATCCATCTACCATCTACCTACTCCTCCTCCTCCCCCTCCTCGCCCCTAACCACCCACTAGAAACTCTTTACCAAATCCTTACTACCGTATCACAACCATTCACTTTGGACTAGTAGGATGAAGTTGATTGAATGCATAATGCTTACAGAAAATTCACAGTAAAATTTTCTATAAATTTTCTCTACCAAGTGTAGACGATGTGATATATACATTGGTATTAAACTATATGTATTCATATTATGTATCTTGTCTTGTTGTTGTTTTTTTTTTTTTGTGTCCAAGAACTTGTCTTGGCCATAAAGAGAAACCGGCAGATATGTGCACCAAATGTGCAATGCCAAGTAAGTTTTTCGTTTCGTTTTCCTCTTTTATTTTATTTTTTTTATCTCGCTCTCTCGAAAAGTTCAACCTGTTTGAAATCTTTTTATGGTAGCTTGTTGAATGAGGAATACAAAAGAAGCATGTGGACCTTGAGTAAGCTTAACGAGTACAAGAATTTTGAATTAGACGACTTACGTACATATAGAAATAGTTGAAGACCAAATTGCTGAAGCATGAAAATTTATTAATTTGTTTATTACAACTTGTAGTTGGCCCTTTAACACTTTAAAGTGCCTGCAGGGTGTTATTAAATATAAAATTTCAACCAAATGATAACTATAACACTTTTAATGACTTTAATATTTAACTGGAAAACAGAAAATTATTTTTTACACATTTGAAAACTCTCAGAAGCTTTTAAGCTTACATTTTTTATATATTATTTAACTACAACTTGCTTTAATTGTGCATTAAATTAAAGCAATTTAGTTTTTTTGTGGTGTTTGTTTGGTGCTCCACAGATTTAAAATATAGAAAATAATGTCATAGTTATTAATATGAAACATATAAAGAATTTTGAAACAATAAAAACAAAACATATCAAGTACTTCTGAATGAATAAAGCCAAATCAAATTATTCATGTACTGTTTTCTATTTTTTTTTTAATATTTATTTTAACGCTACTTTAAGTTGACAAAAATTGTACAATTCAGTTCGGATATTCAAAAGTTTTTTAAAATGTTTTCAGCAAAGATAGTCCCCATTTGTCTAAAAAGTTAAGAAGTTTCTTTTCATTTTCATTGCATCTTATTTTAGTTTTTTATGTTTAGGTGCAATTTACTTTAAAAAATATTGAAAAATTTATAGTTATTAACTGTTTTAAAGTGCCTTTAGAGGGTCAAATTGTTTGGCTTATCATTTTTATTTTTTTTCTCAAGATTGAAATTTTTTTTCAAATTCGGTTAATTCAATAAGAAAATCTAATTCTTTTACATAGTTCAGAGCGTAAGATCTATCCCACCGAGCATTTAAATCAAATCATATACGATTCTCAAGATTCTTTCAAGTCCTCTAGACATAAATGAGTTAATTTTCTGATCATAGTTGACTTCAGTTGAGACTGAGCTGTTTATGATCCTTTGTTTTGAACAGTTTAAATTCATTTTAGAGTCATATTTGAAATCAAAAATGTATATAAATCATGTTTTGAGCATGAAGAAGAATTATTTTTGAGTCTTCTGTCATTCAATTATGAGAATAATCATTAATTGGTTTTTTTTTGATTTTTGATAAAAATTCCAAATGCTGTGTGGGATATAATTTGACATTGTCAACAGTTTTTAAACCAATATATGTTTTCAGTTCAGTTTGCTGGCCAGCTATTGAGCTTATTAGTAGATATAGGACAATGTTTAACGTCGTTTCACTATAATTGGTCAATATTTAATATACAAAAATTGAGGACCACGAAAGTTTGTCCTAAGGGTAACATAAAAATGAACCTAGCAGCTTCTGCTTAACTTGAATTCAATAGAAAAAGTTTTTAAGCTTGGCTAAAATGCTCATGAAAATCTATTTCATATAAGTAGGGTAAGTAGGAGGTAGGGTAGTAGGAGGGTAAAAATACATTTAGCTATATATGCATATATACATATATATATATACTGTAGATCTATTAAATCATCATTAGGCGTAGCCCCCACACTTATTTTTTTGCCATTTGACATTTTTTTTTGCTGTCTCTAGGTTTCGTTGGTTTTTTTTTTTCTTCTCTTTTACATATTTTCTAGGCACTTGTTGTTGCTGCTTCTGAGTAAATTGGTATTAGCCACAAAGTGCAGTGTCAGGCCCAAGTTCGTTTGCTTACATAACCAAGGAAAGATTTCCAAGGGGGCGAGGGGGGCGATAACTTGCACTAGCTGCCCACCAACAATTGCAAAGCAGAGACGCCTAATTAGGTTTGTTTCAATTGATAGACAGGCCCAAAAAAAAAAAAAAGAAAAAAACTCTGAAAATTGAATTGAAAATGTAGCCTCAAGTCATTTTTCTATGGCTTAAAGATTTGTGGGTGTAATTGTTGTAAAAGATTGAAAATGTTTGATTGAGCACATCGATGCGTGTAGATGCATTTATGTATTTTATGATTTTTTTTGGGGTAATATTGATGACTCAGCGAGGCTGAGAAAAAGGTTTACCAAAAGTGAAATTGGTTGAAATTAAGTTTAATTGAAATTGACAGAGAGAAGGAGAGAAAACTGCATATGAAGAAATGATATTAATTAAAACCTCAGACATTTATCAAAAAAAAAAGGGAAAAAATGGGGGCCATCTGACATAAATTTCACAAGAATAAGCCGTTAGTTAGCATCCTCTTCTGTCCCTCCCCGGTGGGTCTCCTCCCCACGGACTGACCACAAGAGGCAATCAAGTTATTTCATCACCCACAAGAACCGCTGCTTCTTGGTTAACCCCTTGCTACTACACATCGTTGAAATCTGACTAACTTGGCAGAGATCATTTACCGTTTTAACAAAACAAGAAAAAACAAGCAAAAAAAAAAAAAAAAAAACTCTTGATATTTATGCACTTTAAAATGATTCTTCAACCGCAAAAAACCACAACGACAACAACAAGAAGAAGAGGAGAAGAAGCACAGAAGCTTGAGGAGAATTTCATCATTTTTTCGTTTTAGGTCAAACCGCACCCGCTCCTGGTTTGTAGCTTAGAGTTCCCCCGTTCTTCGCCGCCCCTTCTCACCCTTATAATACTTATTTTTTTGTCTGCATCCTGCGTTAAGCATATTAAATTTCTGGACTTTTTGACCAGCTAAAAAAAAAAAAAACAGAAAACCAAAAAAAATTAGAGAGACAAAAAAAACAGCTGTGGGTAACCGTAACCGGTTTACTTATGGACTACGACGGCAGCT
Organism: Drosophila willistoni; assembly: GCF_018902025.1. Taxonomy (NCBI): domain Eukaryota; kingdom Metazoa; phylum Arthropoda; class Insecta; order Diptera; family Drosophilidae; genus Drosophila; species Drosophila willistoni. Next base: position 11,466,961 of record NW_025814050.1, read on the forward strand.
GTAAACAATCAAAGTAGAGTGGCCAAAAGGCACTCAGCCATGAAAAATGAATGATGATAATGATGGGGAGACTTGCTTCAGTCATTGACCAACAAAAAAAAAACCAGAAGAAACACACACAGAGAAAAAAAACCAAACACTTGGAGCTATTCCTTCTGGCTCCTTTACCTGTAGAAGAAGAGGAAAAACTTGATTTTGTCGTCTCTACCCCAAAGTGCAAGTCTCGCCAGTCTCGTCTGCTATTGCTGCCCTTTTCAGCCAGCCCGACTTCGACTTCGGCTTAACTCAACTGAACTGAACTCAACTTGGCTCAAATCAACTTGGCGCTCACAACTGGGAGGCTTGTTTGCTTTATGGCCACTCAAGTTTTTTTTTTCGCTATTTTGTTTGTAGTCTATAATACTTACTATACTTGTTGTCTTGTTGTATCTTGTACTGGGCATCTGCGTATCTGTGTGTGTGTGAGTGTGAGTGTGTGTGTTGGAGGTAAAACAAAAATTAAAACCGGTTGCCAGGTTCATAGGCGACGCCTTTGTTCGAAAGTCGCGTCTTTCAGTTAAAGCTTTATATTCTGTTTTGTCTCTTCCTCCCTTCCCACCCCCCACCAAAATGATCTATCTGTCACTCCATTTCCCTTTGCCTGTTCTATGCTGCACTTTGTATGCGTCTAGCTACATATTCTAGTTTTCAGTTTGCAGCTCATCATTTTCCTGTTGTGGCTTAGAACCAAAAAAGGCAAATACTTTTTACAATTGTATGGCAATAAAAAATCTTCATTGACATTGAATTTGTTGTATTTGCAAGGAGGCTTAAAATCTTAAGACACGAGAATATAAAATTTTAAAAGCCGATGACTATTCTTATTCAGTAAATTTTAAAACTTATTGGGTAACTATGTTTGTTTTCAAGGTTTAGAATAATGAATAATTAGGATAAATTAAAGTATATTCCTATTTATGTAGGCTTGAAGCTTTTTGAAACTTTTCAAATCGACTATATTAAGTAATTGTTAATGAACTGATGACTTTAAAAGGAAGTGGCTATAAAGGCTTAGAAACCCTTTGGCTTTATCAAATCCTACGATTTCATATGTCTAAAAGCATATTAGCATCAAGATGCATTCACTTGTTAGTGTTATAAAGTTGAAGCTGCATATCTCGTAACTTAATTAGTCTATAAAACGCTTATTATATGCCATAAACTAAATAATAAATATTTCTTTAAAATAGTTAATAAACACTGATTTGGCTTTAAGGAATTGAGTTATCTAAACCTCATTATGTATAATCTTCCAAATTTGACAATTTTGTATAAAAACAGAAAATAATAATGTTATATTGAACTTTTCGAATTTAAACATATTTCTGATATTGCCGGCTCTAGATTAATGATGATCAATGTTCATTTTTTTCTTATATATTTTGGACTACGAATGTTAATTATTTTACAGCACTTAGACAGCAATGAGAAATATAAAATTATGTATTTTAATAAGCAACCAAAAATTACCAATCAACATGCGAAATGAAAGCCATAGTAGAAGTCGTATTAGAGTTATGTACATCTGTTTAAGACCCTCTTGTTTTTGAGGCAGAATATTATTCCAATAGAAAACTAGATAATTTTATTATACTTTTTTTTAACGTAGTCGTTGTTTTTGTTATGTTAGAGATGCATACAGTCCAGAAACTGTTAGAATATTGGAGCAAAGCTCGAAAAAACAGAAGTTTTGAAAATTGTGTGAAGCAGGAGACTGACTTATCAAAGGAAATTTTTTCTCCACAATCCTCTGCCTTCTTTAAAAAAGCAACCGTACAAACAGGTTATCGAATTGCTATCGAAAACTTACTATAGTAAATAATCGAACATTGCTGTCACTACAGTAACTTTTACTCCCTAGGAAGTGTCATAAATCTTAATTCACGTAACGTAATTTTTGCTCACAAGTATAATTATCATAGTAATAGACATTTTATGTCTCCTAATTGCTGCCTAATCTACATATCTCCCCATATTTTATGCTATTATAAAGTTGATCAGGCATAACTAAAACAATCTGTGAATTTTTGTTTTTTTTGTTCGTTTTCATCCACAAATCCTATCATAATTTTGTATTTACATTTTACTTAGCGTCGCACGTGTTTGAAATTGAAAGAAACCATATAGATGCAGATAAGTTAGCCAGAAACTTGTCGCCACTCCTCCTGCCCCCTGCCCACAGCCCCCTGCCATCCCCCGTCTCATTCTCTTACCATTTCTTGTATTTCTCTGTTAACTTTTCCACCAATTCCCCTCGAAATCATGTCCATTTACCGTAATGACTTTTTTACAAGAGAGTAAGAGATCATAAGCTGACTTTTTGTTTTTTTTTTTCTTACGGATGATTGAACTACTGTGTTTGCAAGTTTAAAATCAAGGTGTGTATATGTGTGTGTGTGTCGATTGCTGGTAAATGTTTTTCGACTATTTTACGTTAATTTACGCCAACTTGCTGACTAGCCTTTGTAGCTTTTTGCTGTTTTGTTGCTTTCGGTTTCATTATGAGAGTTTTTGGAAAATCGAAAAGGAAAAAGAAAAAAAAAACAGATAACAAAAATCATGCAATGGCGCGTTGGCTTGGTTTTCGATGCCTTTTGTATCACTGACAGTTGCACACACTGTTTGTCTGTCGGAGGATTGCAACACTCGGTGTGGGGTTTTTGTATTTTACAGATACTTTGCGGTTAATCATAGTTTCATAGTAAGTATTAGCAGCTGCACTGCAAAATTCACACCACACAAATCGACAGCAAGGAAAGAAGAGTTTTGCACAGACTTTTTGTCCACATTGCGTATACTTAATTTGTGTATTTGTTTCGTTTGCCTCGTGTCTGTTTGAGAACTGATTAAATTTTTGCTTGCGGTTTTCCATTTCACACTTCTTTCGGGGTCTTTCATTTTCGGCTTTTGGCCTTTTTGCTTGGTTTGTCTGTTCGCCGCCTCGTTGAATTTTATGCGATTTTCCCTAATTGGATTTCCCCACCAGCAGTTTTGAATGTTTGTGTTTGTGACTTGTTCTGTTTCAGTTCTTCTACGTATTGTCAGATTTTTTTTTTGGTATTTTGAGGTTTTCAATAGGATTGCTTGATGAATGTTTCATAATAGACTTTGGTTTTTTTTGTGTTGGCACGTGTGAGAAAGTCAAATCATACAAACTGCTCTACTTTATATCTATGTACATGTATGTGTGTGGTACCAAATACCACTTATTATTTCGATTACGTCAATGATTTTTGATCATTTATTATTTTGTTTGCAATTAATTCAAGAGCCACTCAAAAATTGAATTTATTTTCATTGCCTCTTCTCCATTCCATGAATACTAAATCAAAAACAAAACAAAAATTGCTTTGCAATACATTATTTTTATTTCCGATATTTTTTATTTTTTCTTTTTGTTGTTTACAATTGTTTCTTTTTTTTATCAACGCTTTCACTTTAAGTTTAAGTTTCGTTTTTTATTGAAGTCATTGCGAGTTTTAAGCAATTAAAAATGCTAAATGTGCAAAGTGAAGTTTTTTGTTTAAGAAAAAATAATAATCCTGATTTATTTACAGTTTCGAATGTTTGTAGAGGCTTGTTTATCCCCTTCAAAAACCGCAAAGAATGAGATATAGTGAAACTTGAATACCCTTGCGATTATTTATTTATATTTTTTAGCTCCAAAAAGTATAAAAACGGAAAAGTAAACATTTTTCTATCCATTCGTCTCGAATTTTGTAAACAACATTTGAAACTTCCATTGCAAACTGCTTGTTGAAGTAAATATTCCTCTTTTTTGCAAGGGCATACAAAATAAGGAAGCCTTTTGATTGTGTTTGGTCTTTGCAAACAAAATATACAATATGAAAAATTGCTTAAGCATGCAAAATTATTATAAAAAAAAACTACATAAACCAAAAAAAATATATTGCCTGACCAATGACGTGATTATGGCTAAAAAGTTTTGCATACTCCCTCGTCTGATGCCTCCTCTTTGCCTGTTTTCTGAGAGGAGGAGCGGCAAATCTTTTTTTATAAGCAGTTAATAAATTGCCAAACTTTGCATTTTTTTTTTTGTGAGCCTGAGATATTTATGATCCTCAGAAGATAATACTGATGAAATATTATCTAAGCGAAACCTGAAGCATCATTAAAGTGAAATGTCTTTTGGGATTGGCCGAGTATTGAACTCACAGGATAGAGATGGATAACTTTATTAACAAATAACATATCAAGCTATTATGTAAGTAAAAATGGAAAACAAAAATGAATAATAACTTAATTAAAAAGTTTAATTATTAAATTAAGAAGCAACTATACTATAGTTATCAAAGCCCAATAATTGTCAAGTTTTTTTTCAAAAGATACACAAAATGACAAAGATCAGCAAACTATTAGAATAAACCTCAATTTCATGAGTTTGAAGTTTGAATAATGTCTTTGAATCTGTATTAAAATCTCGAAATCGGATATTTTTGATTTTCATTAATGTTCCCAGTTTTGCATGGGAAAGTGATCTTCTAATATGATCTTTTACCCCAAAAATTTGGGTTTGGATTGCTACAGGCTCCGCACAGGCTTAACTCGGCACTGTATAAAAGTTATTCTAGTTCACTTTAACAATCAAAACTGATTGGCTTCATTTGTTATATAATTTACATCATCAGTTGACAGTAATAATATAACTTGGACATCCTAGAAGAATTCCTTAATAATTACCTCTAAACCAGAGAGCACTTTCAATGTTTTATGGCTATGCACAACAAATTATTGCTATATTTTTATTTACACGGCTCTAAAAAACAACGACAGATGAATTGTATTGATTAACATAAGTTAATTATGTTTTTTGACCTAATTTTTAATGTTATGACTAAAGGAAAAGGCCAACAAATTGTAAGTTAGTTGTTTTGAACCCTTGAAATATCAAATTGTATAATAAATATGGGATCATGGGATTTTTTCTTTTTCACAAGTACATTTTCCTACGAAAAAAGCAAAGTACAAAGAAACCAAAACCCTATTTACTCTTTCTTATAAATAGTTCCCGCAATGCCCTCCAAAACTCGATAAATTTATCTATTAGATTGTGTAATATGTTTATTACTCTAGATTTGTATGCGTTTACCTCATTGATAGTGAATTCTTTTGGGTCTTATCAGACGTTCGCCTGGCATGTGAATCACAAAAACTCCCCCAAAAAAAGAAAAATTTGTACTGATTGGGTAAAAATAATATTCTGTGGATTTAGTCTATCAGTCAGAGATAACAACAAAAAAAGCGGTAGACATATAATAGATCTAATGTTTATATTTGATCAAGAGTCGACTGAAATAATAAACTTGTTCTACAGAATGTAGGAAGTAGGTCACTTTTGGGTGCATTTGATTTATAAGAAATACTGATTTATACCTTTCCTAATATTAATTTTTATTTTTTTGTTTTTTTTTTTTTGCAGAATCTATATGCTCTACGTTGGCATAGAAGGGGATACTGAATAATAGCAAGCAACAATTTGCAAGCAATTCCAAGTAAGTTTTTCTATTTTGAAAATATTTTTTTTTGTTTTTTGAAACGAAAATAACTTGTTTCCATAAACCTAATGACTTAAGGTTTTTTATATTTTTGCATCTTTTCATCTAATATTTCCGCCACATTTAACATACATTTTCCTTGTTATTTCGTTCATTTTTTTTCTGTTTTTATTGGTATGCAAATTCCAGTTGCATTTGAAGCGTAAGAAATTGCGCGATAAAAAAGCATAATCAAACAGCTGTAGATACTTTTCGCTGTAGTATATTACTCATGGAAATCTGTATTTCTGATTCCTCCATAACAAATTGCAAATGGTTTGAATGAAACATTTCTATGATGCGGCGCAATAAGTTTGATGACCAGAAGGCGGATTATGTTTTCAAGTTTCGCAGATATCAATTACATTTGTATAATCCAGTGACTGGTTGGCACAGCTTTTGATAAGCCATTAAAAAAACAGACTTTAAAATGAAATTTTATCAGTTTTGTTTTGTAATTCATAAACATTCTGTTGCAGACAGTTTGAATTAAACCATTGGAACGACTGCGACGTTTCTATTTTAAGTCGCATTTTACTATTTAAACTACAGTTGCCTAATAGGAAACATTGCAAAATGTATTTTCATAAACTTGGATTAAATTTTAGTGGCAATATTTGCCTGATATTAATCTCCTGTGAAAATAAAGCAGATTTTTTATAGTTTGCATAAGTGAAATACATAAACTCCAACAAACAACGGAATCGAATGATACTAAGGACTAGATTTATACAAAATTAATAATAATAATAATCGTATCGTATCGTAATAATCAAAATAATTAAAGCGCTAATATATTTGAAGAGAAAATAGTGTGGCTGCATATTTATAATAAAATTTTACCAAAGTGTCTAATTGTAAGTAAGATCCAAAATACTAGCTAAGCTTTCAACGCATAGGCAATAATTCAATACGATAATCAATAACCTCCTATTGATGAAGAATATCCATAACAACCTTGTTGAACACTCATATTTCCAATTTGAATGCAAATTTTTGAAAGTGTGGCTGCAATTTTCTATGAATTGTAAACCGAAACGCTTTCAATGGCCTTAAAGAAGTCTCACATGGTTGCAATAAGCATTAATGTCAAATTCAATAAGGCGATAAGAATATAAAGAACCTCGTATCGTATCGATGATGAGTGTCTACTACAACAATAACCTTGTGGCGCACTCAAATTGCAAATTTTTGTAATCGAAATCAATTTGAAAATTATGTATGTACACACAGAACTGTAAAAGGAAACAATGACGATGAATTTGACGACGACGCCGATACGTGAACGTTTCATTTTCATGATGCGTGAAAGTCAACCTCAACCTTGTGGTATCTAGGAAGCAAAATAAATCAGAGTGAAATGTGTAAACACAATAATGCGAGTATGTACAAGCCAAGCAAGTATGTGTACATACAATAAAATAAAACGGAATACGTTTAAATAACGACGCATTCAATAAGCCACTTTTCATGCTTGCCGCGATTTTTTTGCAACAAGAAACAGCAAACAAATATAAAGAAACAGTTGATTTTGACTTATCTAAGATTTGGCACTTTGTATCTACTCCTCTGCCTTAAACATACTCTAACATAGGGGTAGTTGACTTTTAGCTTGAAGGAGTGAAGAAGTGATCCAGACATTTGTGATTGAGTAAAAGTTCATTTTAAACTCCACAGAAACAGTTAAAAAAAAGGACATTAAAGATCATCAAATGATGGTCCTTGTTATGAAAGCAATTGCTGCTTAGAGAGGGCATTTTCGAATTCGACTTGTTAATAGTTTACCTCACACTGTTTCTGTTTCTTTAATTGTATTTTATGTAAAGGCTTCCATGTCAAGTTTGTTGAGCTTGTTGTTTGGCAAGGTTATTGCACACGAGAAGTGCTCGTAAAAACACCGCAAAAGAATTATTTGTTAAATGAAAAAACAAAACAAAAACAAAAACATACGATAATTAAATATTTGATATGTCAGCAGCAGTCGGCAAGCTACAAACAGAAAGCAACAAACCACAAACAAAACAAAATAAAAAGAGAGTTGAAGGCAAAATTGCAATGGCAACAAAAGCCGCACCCCCTAACCACCATCGTCATAATATCATATCAACATAATATTTCCGCTAATTCTCACCTAAAGATTTATCACTTAGTCAACTGACTGACTAGTTAGTTGGTTAGACTTTCCTTTGGGCTGCACAATTACTGGTTCAAAATATATTATTTTGTGCCAAATCCAAAGAGACAATGAGCAGACAAAAGCAAATTGATTTTCATTACTTGCCATAACCAATTGCAATAATAAATATGTATAATCATACCAATAATCAAGTTATGTCTAGCCCCCGTTTTCAATATGTAAACCAGAATATGCGGAAATTAAAGCAAAAGTTGTAGTAAAAACAGGTGCCCTGGTTAAGGTGCAGCAAGTTTTTTTTAAATGGTTCGGAAATCCAGTAAACCCAAGCAGAAAGAAAACTATTTGTAACTATGTATTTAGGTCAATTGATTATAGAAAAGACTAAAAGAAAGACTAATTTCTGCAAGGGGATAAAAATATTTGCTTATTGTCTATAGAAACCTTCAATGGCCATGAACAAATCGAATGAATCTATTTTCTTTATTCAAATACTGATTATCCATCGAAGAGTTAAACCAACAATTTAGTAAGATAATTCAAAAAGATCTGAGCAGTCAAAATTTAATCTTTAATTGAATCAAATTTGAGCTCAAAAACATGGTAAGGAAAGATTATAGTCGGCCAGTGTTGGTAAACAATGAAAAAAATTGTTGATATCCTGTTCAAATACCTTTATTTTTAATGGCCATGAAATATTTTTAAAACCGAAAAACCTCTTAAACTTTTTATGTATACATACTATAGGTAAATAAATAAATTAACTGCTTGTTTAATTGAGTTGGTCATAAATATATGCAGACTACCGTTACTAGTAACTACTTCTTTTTGCCATTCTGTTAACTCATAAAAGTCTCCAGTAGATGTTTGTCGTAGTAAAACTAAAAACAAAAATAGAGAAAAAAAACAATCTAATTTATCTCTATTATTATTTGTGGCTTTTGTTACTAGTTTACAGTATGCAATATTCTCGCCATTGTGAGAACTGAAAAGCAAGAATTCAAACAATGCCCCAGCATCTCCAGCTTATCCGTTGAAAGACCAAGCAAAGACCGCCCATCGTCCCCCCATCACACGCATTTTTGTGTGCTACTCATGACGCACAGAAAACACGAAAATTTATTATCATGTAAAACTTTTTCATACCCTTTAGTTCAAATAAGGGTATATTAGGTACGTACTACTTATTAAACAGAATTTTTTGTGATTATTTAGAACCCATCTAGTCGCTGCAAGCTTTCTTTAGATATCTGCCACGCCTTCTTCACATAAATCATCATAATAGATTGTTCTACTAATTGAAAGCATTTCATAAAAATGATATTAAAACCAAATGACAAGAATGATTAAATACACTTTATTGAGAAGACATGCGTTCATTATTCTGTGAAATAAAGCATTAAATTGAATTAAAAATTGTATACGCCCCTCAGTTAATAACGAGGTATAGCAAAGTCTAAACTGATATACACTCTGATATTGCAACAATGTCAACAACAACAAGCCACTGTGTGCAGTAGCAGCAGCAGCAGCAGCTGGCAATTTGTTCTAGTTGATAATTTATTTGAATATTTGGCATAATTATACCCAACAAAAGAATACAAAATGTTGCTGCAATGTATGTAAATTGCATGTAAACTTGTATTCTGTGAGATATAAAAACGTCAACACAAAAAAACTGGTCAAGAGATAGACAGAGAAAGATAGAGAGAAAAAAAGGTAGCTGGGAATTCAAGTTGACATTGAGTTTGAGTTAATCACAAGCTGAAAAAAGTGCACAACACAAAAAAATAAAGAAACCTAAAACTACAGATTTGAAATGAAAAATGATTGTCGCTAATTGGAGACCCGCCGATTCTTTGTTCTTACTTTTTAAGCCATAGAGTGAAGATAAATGATATGCTTAACATTGAATTGACTTGGCCAATCGATTGAACAGCCAAAAGACCGACCGACCAAAGTCGTTAAAATCAGTCGTTTAACTCGGCAAGTGAGTGGTCTCAACTTCTATAATTTTGCGTACATCATGCATAGACGACTAGAATAATAGAGAGAGAGAAAGAGGAATATGGGAGGGAAGTCTTATAACACGCCCGTTGTGCGTTTCGAATCAGAACGGCCCCAACATATCGTACAATTCCTCCATTCCATTCCACCACTCCCCACTCCAAAACAGTAGCGGTGGCATCATTAATCAAAAGGCACTCACTTGAGGCCCATGTGAGTTTAGTTGTTGGAAGATTTGCGGTCGTTCTTGTTGTGAATTATAAAGCTCACATATTAGTTACACTTTAGCAAGAGGCAGCCAAGAAGGGGCGCTGAGGCGCTTTGGTTACTATATATATTTAGGGCTATTAGCGATGATGCAAAGCACTTTTTAAACTTCATAATGATGATGATGCTAATGATGATGATGATGATGATGATGGGTTACTTGTAGACGCCCAGGGTCAAGGTTAAGTGCTTTGTTGAGGTGTGTCCTCTATAAGCTCGGAGATTAGACTTAAACCCAAACTCACCTAATAGAATTCTTGATAGATTTATGACTTAGTCTGCAGTCTTCTTAATATTGTTTGACATTTTCGCATGAAATCCTTACGTTTTTGAATAAATTTGTTTTGCAAATGGAGCTTGCTATATATGGAAAAATAAGAAAATGGCAAATTTTCTTTCAGCAAATTTATGTAAATTTTTATTTATTAAATAAACACGCAAAGTGCGTGTCATCAGTTGTTGTTACAGCGTACAAGTGGGCGAGCCGTATGTTGTGTAGGGTAGGGAGGGGCTAGGAGGTTCATTGTACGGCGTTAACTGCGACGAGGACAACAGCAGCGACAATGGTTGAATGTTGATTGGCAATTTGTTCGAGTCACTCTATGTAGTAGTTAGTTAGTTACTCGATTTAGGGGACTCTCTCCTCACCGACCTAACCACTTTCTTCGTCTATCTTATGGGTGCTAACGAACTTGAGGTTATACTTGCTCTATTTATTACAACGTTGTGGTGGGGAGAGGGGTGGGGAGAGGGGTATGATGACAGTAAAGTGCGTCATAAGGCGCATTGATTTAAATTGAATTATTACAATGGGTAGAAACAAGTGATAGTAGAAAAAATATTCAAATTGAGATAGATAGGGACACATTTTTATGCAAGTTAGTTACGTTCACAATTAAATTAAATACAATTTTTGATTTTTATTTTTATTAGTTTGATAGATTTTGATAGCTAACAATAACTATCCATTTAAATAAATACATAGTTATGCACTTTAAGTAAAGGTTGTACTTGATATTTGATTCGATAAGTTGAGCTTAATAAACGCATCATTTAATAATTCATATAGTTAATTCATTTCATTACAATACTCAAAGGATCCATCCAGATTCTTAAGCAACGTTAATTTTTCTACTAGAAAATCTCCATAAAAGTTGTCTTTAAAGACTAAAACTATTTTTAAATGTAGGAAACCTTGCCTTTAATCCGGCTTGAGGTCATTTTTAAGCCGAAGATCATTCCATAAGCAGCTGAAAATGTTTGCAGTTAGATATTACAAGAAGCACCAAGTTTTATTATCATATTGTGATTGATTTTTTTTCTCAATATGGATCTTTAACCGGATTATCTTTCATTTATTTTGAAGAAGGTTGAAACTTTGAAACTCTGAAATCGACAAAACAGATCGAAATAACCCTAACTTCAATATGCATATGTATTTGTTTAGATTATTTGTTCATTGTTATCATTTCGTTTACTTATTCACTATATTTTTGTTCCTCTTAAGTGCGGCACGGACAGCCACAATATCTATCTTCATTATATAGACATTGTTCTTTATCTTTAATTAATTCGATCAAAACTTCATTACATGAAATCAAATGTCCTCATATAAATACAATTTTTAACCGCATTTGATTCTATTTAAAAAATAAATATTCTCATGTTTACCCAAGTGGAATCAACATCTTATGACTACACCCCAGGGAGACGACTTTATGTCAAGCTCTTTACTTTATAAAGTTTTAATGACGCATTGCGTATTTCTCGTTCATGACCCCACCTAACCGCGCCCCGACCCGTCACAACTCCATCCAACAGATGGCTGTCATCAAGGTCTGCCTATGTTAACCGTTTTTCTTTGCCATTGCTCATTTTGTAATTTACAAAACTAAACTAAAGTTGGTTTAATGCCCTATCATATTACCACTTGAGAGACATTTAGTTAGTCCGACAACCAAACACACACACAGACACACACACTCCATGAAGTAACTGAGTCTATCAATTATAGCAGTGAGGTAAATCAACTGAGCATGAAATTAGCTGCGTGAGCCAGACAAAACCCTAAACCCGACCCCTCCTCTGTTCATTTTCCAACCCTGACTTTTACTTTGGGTTATTATTGTCAATATCATGTACTTACTTTTCTTTTATTCTTTATTTCTTTCTTTTTATTTCTTTCAGTCATTCTTTCTTTATTAATTTATGCATTTTCGTTGATTGTCTTGCGTTACAGTTGACAGGTTTGCATGGCATTTCCTTTAGTCGTTTTGGGTGGGTGTTTAGTTGCTGTTGGTTCAGGTAGAATAGTCACTATAATTTATTATATGACTTGTCTCTTACATGGTAATGAGTTGTAATACTTACGACATTGATTAATTTTAATGGCCTTGTTGGCAAACACAAATACTTGATTAATAATCACATTCTAATATTCTATCTGGCATTTATCTAATATTTGTTTTTTTTTTCAATATTTTTTTTGCAGACGTCTTGAAGAAATTGCACAAGAATCATCAACATTTCTGTTTTGAAGGTAAGTTGAACTGCCAAAGTTTCGGGTTACTCCAAAAAAAAAAAAAAAACAAGAATACATACAAAAATTATAATTAATTGGATTTTGTACGGAGGCGTATCGAATGGCAATGAGGTTTTAGTTCTTATGCAAGAAATGGTCAAATCAAAAAGTTAAAGGTCATTAGACTTTTGGTCAACAACAAACATTTAAATGAGAATCAAAAGAATACTCTAATTTGGTTTGCAAAATGAAAACCGAATTCTATTACGAAAATATCGTTAAGTTTTGAGATGTAGAATATATAAGATATTTTCGAAAGAAAGAATCGAATATAAAAGTTGTGTAGACTTAGGTGATACATATACAATGTAGGTACACATTTGTACTTGAAAAATTCAAACCAAGTTATTAGATAAATGCAGAAACTATTTACTTAGTTCTTTAGTATTCTTTCTTTGATATAGATTTTTTTTCTAATGTGAGTGAAAATATTACAAATGAAACTTTTATGTAATTAGTGTCCCACTGTGATAAGTTAAGGATAAAAGGCAGGGGCTTACTGGATTTTTTTGTTTAAGTTAACTTGTGTCTCGCCATTTGTCTAATTACAATACATAAACAAATAGAAATTATCGATAAAAATACCATAACTCCCTTTTGCTATATATATTCTACCCATTTACTATTCCGAACGTTATCTTTTGACTCAATGTTCCACTAACCTACTGCCATCGCCTCTTGATTGATGATGTTGGCCACTTAAAATGCTGCACCTTATCCTCTACCTGTCTCCTCTACCCAAAATCATTGAATGCAATAAACTTGCAACACCCTCGCTAGAATCGTAAATACTTTTAGACCATAAAACAATACAAAAGATCGAGTGCTTACCCGAGGCACAGTGGTTCAGTGACATAAATTAAATAAACAATTTCAACACAAATGCATAATATGCAACTGCAACTTATCAATATCAGAAAAAATGAAAAAAAAACTCAGTCTTTTAGATATTACCGACGGCAATGTTTCTTTTAAGTCAACAACTCGCTGCTGACCCAATTCCATAGACGACGCGACTCTCTCTCTAATCAGTTATGAGTGGAATGGTGCCCAATGATAAAACAACTTCCATACAAAAATCAAAGCGCAATGCAAATGTAATGAAAAAAGTTGTCTGCTCTTTTAGTAGTTGGATTGAAAGTGTAATAACCTCAACTTTACCAGAAGCTTCCTGCATGTGATAAAGCACACAAAAACCAGCAACAAAGGCAATGGCAATGCTCTCCAATATGTGTCAACTTATTGTCTACCAACTTTATGCATAGTAAAACTCCCTCGCAAAGTATTTCTATGGCTGCCCTGTCATTGAGCCTTTTCGCTATTGTTGTTGTGAGGGTCTTCCCTACGACGCTAGGGCAAGGGCTTTAAAAGTTTTCCTTGTCATTTCTATACACACGAATTTGGGTATATATGTATTTTGTGTAATTAAACTTTATCTTCATATATAGTCAGTCGGTTGGAAATGGATAAGTAAGCTTATTATTTGAAATGAAGCGAATTTTTCTCACTTTGGCGCGTCAAAAAGGAAAAGCCGTGTAGCACGTATGATTATGGCCTCTCTGCCACACCACATGTGGTCCCCCCTTAACAATAGACACTGAAAACCATATCCAAAACAGATGAGCCATCTCTTTTTCTCTTTCTCTATCCTCTTTCTCATTTCCTATATATGTATGTATGTTTTATGTATTTTTTTGTTTCTTTTGTTATTCTACACAATTCGCGCGCGTAACCTGTCAAGAATTTCAATGAGTTCGTTTCCCTTTCGGTAGTCAGTTTTGGTTTAGAATCAGCCAAACAGAAAAAGATATGTTCAAGCAGAACCAGTTGGCTTAGTTACTCATAGATACATATCTACCATAGAGTAGTAGTGTGATTCAAAATACGAAACCAATTCGTGCACAATGGTGAAAAAAAACATTTCAAAGTGAAATGAGCCTTAAAATGAGAATATAAATATTCTCTAGAATGAATAAAACAAAACCAAATAAATTTGATTTTCGGATGCTGCTATCAGTAAATGTAAATTTGATCTTGATTGTTTAGAGATAACCATCTATGGATGATTATTGAGCTTGAGCATATGGAAAATATCATGAGAAATTATTGCTTTAAACTAAAAGAAATTTAAAATTTAAATTATGTTCTTAAACTTGCATCGATATTTCTATATTAAAATTTTTCTCTATTAAAAGAATATTTGCAAATATAACTAAAAAATTGCAAAACGACTTTTTAATTGAAGTTTCAAATTTAATGCAAATTTTTATTTGAAAAGTTTATCGAACAGTTTTAAGCATCTGCAGAAAAGATAAAAAGAAGGGGCAAACTCGTTAGCCAAATGACGTTAGTTTAGCTTAGCCAAAAGCAATAAATAAACCATTTTCCCCATATAAGGTTAATTGTTATTTAGTGCGACTGTCAAAGAGACGCCTAACACCTGTTATTTTTTGGTAGATTTCTTATGAATATACAAAACACATTAGTTTAAAGTTTAAGCCCCAAAAATTGTTGTTGTTATTTAGTTGCTGACATTGTGGCCCTGCAGTTGTAATGCCTTAGTCTTTAACCCTCTCTTACTCTCTCTCTTTCTCTCTTTCGGCAAGGTTTTATGTGGCCAATTACATGCAACACTGGGCACAAGACCAATGACTGCAAATATCACATCAATCACATGCTACACTCTTCGCATCATGTTGCACATAAACTCATCTATGTATACTCCCATTCACCGAATATAACGCATTTATTTATTCGCTAGAAGGCATCTCACATGGCATAGTCATAGAGTCAGAGTCAGAGTCCGAGTCGGAGTCGTCTATCATTAAATTGTCGTAAATCACAAGTAATTGACATTATACAACAAGCTAACTCCAAACAGGCAAATGAGCAACAATTACCTCAAAGACAACAAACATTTTTTTCTTCTTCTACTACACGTAGCAACAATTAAAGCTTAAACTAAGCATATGAAGATGGCAATGTGAGAGAAGCCAGCGAGCTAAAGGGTCTAAAGGCATTTTCGTATGTAACGACATCTATATACCCTTACAAATTGTTGTTATATATCACTTCTGTTAAATACCAAAACTAATTACTGAATCCAATTTCAATGAAACCGAATCTGCATTGCTGCTTGTAATGAAAAAAAATTAAAGAAAAGTAAAGTAAAGTAAAATTTTTCCACTAATTCTTTTATGCTTAATTTGGTGACTAATTTAATGAAGTTCAAACTTTAAAGCCAACCTTGTTTTTACTACTAAAAGTAATAAAAGTGAACAAAACACAAATACAATAATATTTGAATAACTGTCAAATTTGTGAAAATCAAAGCAACCATAAACTATTTCAACAACACAGAAAACGAAAGTAAAGTTTGTGCTACTATGTAGAAGTCATGTTTAAAACTAATTGTGTTAACTATTTTACAATTAAAGAATATAAACTAAACGTTTGTAATGTCATAATTGAACAAAGCTTGGGAATAAAAATGAAATCAAATCATTATAAAATATCGATCATATTTTGAAGTTCAAATCTTAATAAATAAGGTAGCCAAAAAATAAAACTAGAACAAAGAAAATCAGTCAAAGATCAGTAATATTCATAGAATCATAGGAAAAATATATTTATTATAAAAACATTTGCTTTTACTAGACTAAACCTTGTTAAATTTATAGCTATTGGCCATTACCCACTCATATTTCTGTCTGCACCCTCATAAATGGTGCAATGTGGTAACTTCTTTTTCACTCATTCTCATTAGATATGCCCACTTAATGACTTAAGAAGCAATGACCGCTTCTGGTTCGTTGATTCCTTTATACACAAGTTATTTAAGTGAGGTCTATGCATGGCACAAACTCACAAACTTAATCGAAAGGGTAGGTACATGTTTATGTAAATATGCGCAAAAATTTATTCAAATTTTCTAACTTTTTTTTGCACGTTTTGTTTAAGATATAGCGTTACTTTTCATTAATTTTGCAATTTCCTTCTTAATATGCATAAACATAAATGAACCATACATAAATTTTAGATTTTGTATTGATGAATGACGCATTTGAATTTATTTATTTTGCAATTGATGACTAAATATAATCATTTTGAAGAACCTTGACCACTTATTCGATTGTGAGGTAAGACCTTCGACTTGTTGGGGGATTTGCAACGTCATTTTTGGCCGATGCATTGTCTTTTAGCAAACTATTAGCTAACGAATTGCATTGCAAAGATATCTATACATTTGCAGTTTATTTATAATTATCTTCTTGGCCCGAAAAAGTTACGTCAATTTTCCCTTCGCTTCGCCCATTTTCCCCTATACCTTTCAATTCACACAAAAGTATTTTCTATATAGAATTACGCGGGGCGTGTACTCACATTCCGTTTCGTAATCTTGCCAGATAAAAAAGACGACAACAAAGCAACAAAAAGAAGAGCACAAGTGAAGGGTGATGGGTTTGGGGAGAGGTTGAGGTTGGGTGGGTGAAGGGAAATGCATTCTGCCACTTGCCTTTTGTTGCAGTCTGTCAGTCTAAATTTATATATGTATACGTGTACCTAAGTTGCAATTCGTATTAAAATCTATGCCAAATTGCATGAGATATTCAAAGTGATTTAGAGTAAAGATCTTGACAATTTTGTTGGCTATTCAAAAACGTTTTGTTTCCCTTCAACCTAGATACATTCTGTCTCCCTCTGTATCTCTCTTTCTAAATATACAATTTGTTTCGCCTGAGTAAGTCCATAACCAGATCTTAATAGATCTATCCCTCTCCTTCTCAACTCGTCATCTATTACAACTTGTAATTTATGCAAATTCTAATTTTCAGCACGCTTCAGCAACTCGAAAATGTTTTCGTCTTTCCTTCTATTACTTTTTTTGTTGTTGTTCTCAACTTTTTTTTAGTTGTCTCCATAAACATATCATTCTTGTGTTTTTATGGTTTTTTAACCAGAAACTGTATTTGATTGGGACCAAGGATCGTAAAATAACAAGACGAAGAAGAAACAGAGTCTGTCTGCTTGTCTGGCAGTGAAGTCCAGGCAGGAATTTTATTATACAGAGCATAAAAATTAAGCAACATAAACTGCCAGAGAACCGAGAGCAGAGAGCATAAACCAGGCAACATAGCACAGAACAGAACTAATTAACATTCCCAAGCTTCCCAAGCTCCACAGACTTTCAGTATAGTTTCATGGAGTTTAAAAATTAAAGTTGGTCGATTGCACATGTGTATATGTATGTGTTTATGTGTGTAATGAGTGTGTGGGTATACAAACAGGCGGCACTGTGAAATATATGGCAGGCGGTCATCCGCAGAACCCAAAACATAGATTTTAGGAGGGGCATTTGGGCACAATGGGATAAATATCGAACTTGAGTCACGAGGAAATTCAAGTTTCCCTTATTTTATGGATACTTAGCTCTTTAACATGAGCTTATGAATTAGGTTACTATGGATAACAACCATAATAACCTAATTCATATAGGTTGATTGTTAAGTAACTAAATCGGAAACTTTAAGAAATCCTTAAAAGGTATTACCAGCTGTTTAGGAATTTACATGGTTTTATTTTATTTAAAAGCCTAATCCAAGAATCCTTTTCTTACAAAGGTAATAGCGAACCTTTAGGATAATCTGGCTAAAACAGTTTGATATCTTAGTATAAAAGTGGAAATTTAGATTAGGATTTAGATAATTATTTCAATTTTTACTTTACACATTACTGAAAGCAAAGGAAATACGTTTTAACTGAAAATCACTAAAATATAGCATTAGTTATTCATATACACATGTAAAAATAAATAAATCATTAAATCTGTTGAAAGATTTATGGATTTTTTCAGTTTTAATAAAGTTTCTAAAACTTATTCGACTTAAAAGTTTTAAAAAACATCGATTCTATTTAGTTATGAATAAGCTGCCCTTTATCTTACTTGTTATCGATTTCTAGTCACGCTGCGATAAGTCACATTGCCACGTTCTCATCTCTAATTTGGTCATGGTTTAACGGCTTTTTTCTTCTCTTCACAACTTCCCACTACATGGCAGTAACCCCAATGAAATTTTAAAAATTCTAATGGAACTCTTTCACTCTTTTTTTTTTTCGTTCCCCCACTTTTTTTCTCGACCCTTTGACAACTAACTACTTTTTTTTTGTTTAGGTTTGCTTATGCTTCATTTGTTCTATTTTATTCAATTTATGCTTTGTTTTGGTGTTTTAAAATTTTTGTTCTTTTTTTGGTATATCGGAAGTTGTTTTGTTAATTTATGACTTGTAGTAGGTACATATGTTTGATGCATGTTTTTTGTTGTGTTTGAGTCTCTGTGTGTGTGTGTGTCTCTCCCCTCTATATTGACAGGAAATGCAATTAGTTTTTATTCATTCTTATGGTTATTCTCATTTGGGCTTCGCTCATGCATTCTTTCTCTCTTCAGTATTTTTAGAGAAGTGTCATAAATTTGCCATGTACCCTAGTATTCATTGGGGTTTCATGGAGTATTTTGGAATGATCAGGAAACCATAAAAGTTTTGAAAAAGGAAATATGAAATGTTTCTTCACCTAATCGGACGGTATCTTCTAGTCGAGCTAAACTTTAGCAGTTCAGAAATTATGTTTATGTTTCGGTCTTGGTGTGTGGGCTGTCTTCTTCCCCAACTTCCCCTCTCACATCATTCTAAAAGCCCATCCCCATCTTTGTTTCTCTCTGGAACTTCCCTATAAGTGTTTGACCCACATGTTTTTATCTTTTTGGTCATTTAAGTGCTTCTTGTGTAAAAATTGTTTATGGCATTTTTGACAAATTTGTTTGAGAATTTACAACTCGTTTTTGGTGATAGATTGAAGTATGTATCAATTGATGATGCAGTTGGGAACTCCCCCTTCAAAGAAAATGTGTGGTTCAGAAAAACCAGATGTTTAGTTTGAGAAAACGATGTACGAAATTGCTTTATTTTACATTGACACGTGTCTTCCCCTCTCAATCTCTCTTTCGCGTTTGGCTCTTGTGAATTTTCGCTAAAAATAATCAAAAATTGTTTCATCTTACGCCTTGATTAAAACACACAGAGAGCGACAGAGAAAGAACTATTGGCAGGAATTGGCGCGTGAAAATTATTTTGTTTGATTTTTCATTTTGTTTTGTGTTTTGTGTTGTATTTGCCAATTGGAAAGCGTTAATTAGCGAATAAATATGAGTAACGAAACAAAAAGAAGCAGCATGCACAGTATGCAGGGGGAAAATTTCTCTATGTTGAAAAATAAAACAAAGTAAATTATAAATCGAGTGAAGATGGACACGTACGTGCCAAACACACTTCGATCATATCGATTTCACTGTGAAAAACTCGTTCAAGCATGTATTGCAGCCGTTGCTGCTGCTGTTGCTGCAGCAGTCGCTTTTCATTTTCATTTTCAGTTTTGTAATGACAATTTGAGTCAACAGGGGGCGCCACATTCACACACATGCCATATACTGTTCGTATTTGTTTGCCTGGCTGGCCTCTTCTAGTGCGTTCTAGATAGTTGCAATCCATTTATTATACAAGTGAGTGTATATTTTTCAGATAGATTGCAAACGAAAATCTCATAAATTCCTTTCACGTTCTTTTCTCTCTTTCACCCAATCTTTCTCTCTCTCTCTCTCTAGCTCGTGCTAGACTAAACATAACTTGGTCACTGGGTCGATTGTCGTTTTGTCTGGGGGCCACACGATCTGATCTGATCTAATCTCAACTGAACTGAAGTATTCTTCTGTTTGCTTATTTCCCTGCTGTTTCTTGTTTGGGTTTTCAAGTATTTTCCATTTCTCTCTTCTTGGCCAATTTGTATTTATTTACTTATGAATAATTTTCTTGGCATTTTTATAGTCTTAGTCAGTTGGATACCGCAACAGGTGGAAGTCATTCAAAATGGGAGAGTTTTTCTATATCTTGCCCAATGGATTGATCGATATTTGTAAATATCAATTGATATATGTTTCTCCTTATACTTACTCTGAAGTTGTTTTCGAATCGATCGCTGAGCGAGTTTGAATTAGCAATTCACTTTGTTGAAATTTGAAATTCAAATTTAAGACCACATTTTGCATTGTAAATGCATAAAGTCAGCTAGAAAATGGTTCATTCTTTTCCTATTAGGTTTTGAATGTCTTTGGGCATCTGGATCGAATATGTATTACAAATTTCCTTAAACTTAAAAAATTCAATCATATAAAATTACCATTGAAATCAACCTCAAAATGACCTACCTTTCGTTGCCTTGTTGCGACGTATCTACTGCACACAATTATCTATGCCTTCGATATTGAAAAGCCTATTGGGGAGTCTATAATCAAGCGCAGAGCATAACTTATCGTAGGTCAAAAAATCATCCAACAACTGCAACAAAATTGCTGCTGGTGGGTAAAATGAAGTGAGCTCCTTGTTCGACTTTTTTTGTCTTGAAGTCTCGCTCCACACTATGATTAAGCAGGCAAAGCCAAATGGCTGCATGATGCAGTCCATTGCAGTCCATTTGATGCTGGTCAATGGTCAATACAAAAACAAAAACAAAAAGATAAAGAAAATAGTTGATTGGTTTGTTGTTGGTTGGTTCGTTCGTTGTTTAAATCTGGTCTATGGTATATTAAAAGAGAGAAAAATTGATAGGAAATTGGGTTGCAGTTCATTGACTTGAAGTTGGTTTGATGCAACAACTTGATTGAAATAATTAAATGCAACTCTCTTGATATTGACTCTGTCTTGATCTACCAATCTGTCAGTTATGAGATGATGTAAGTTTGACTGATTGACAATGACAGTTTTAATAATTGATTAAGTCTGCGTAACACACAGACACACACACAGAGACACAGACAATTGCTTACCAATAAGCCATCAATCAATGTTGGTTTTTATTTCATTTTGTTGCATTGCTTTTGTTTACTTTGAAAGAGAAATAGGAAATGCAATGGGCGTGGCAGTTGAAAAGTGAAAACATTTGTCGCTTTCAATGGAAATGAAATTGGAAAATGTGTTAAAAATCACTTTTTTCCACTCCATTCAATGCGTAGCGAAAAAAAATCTTTGAGATACTTTCTGTCAGCCATAAGCTAGAGTCTCAGATACAGATACATTTGCAGATACAGTCCACAAAGCGGCAGAAAACCAACAGCAACAGACACTGACAGCTGTCAACGCGTAACTTTGTATTTGGTTTTGTGTCGTTTTTTGCAAGTGACCAGAAAACACAAATTTATTGCATGCCAAAATGAAACAGAAGCAAAACTGAAACCGAAACAAACAAAACAAAAAAAAACATACACAGATATAAAGAAAATGCCAAAGTTCTTATAAATAGCCAAGACGACCCTGGCTGCCCTTAAAATGCCGGCAATACGCTCTGTTTAGCTACGGATGTTTGTCTCTTTCCTCGGTGTGTGTTTGAGGAAAGTTATGCGGCCAGACAGACGTTCAGGCAGACGGATGGATAAATAGATAGATAGATAGATACATAGCTAGGTGGATAGGAGCTGTCACTATGCAGGAAATGGGCGGAAGTTTCAGTTAGTTGAAACAAAAAAACGGGATAATCGATAGAAAACAGCTAGAAAAATGTATCTAGATCATTGGTAAAGGCAAATTTTTATAGGTCGAATCGAAATAGACGCTAAATTGAAAGAAATTGTAAATTATATGCCCCATAAAGTATGCCTCGAATTTCTTAAAGGAACACACACTTTCATGCAAACATTAATTTATAATAAAAAATAAGTAAAAAATATCATAAACATTTTCATTCAACAAATTGTTTTTCTATATTTACGAGTTTTTGGTTAATAATAGTTTTTACAACTTTATTTTCATTACAGGTAAGCTAATGGAAAAATTCTCTGGCATACCGCAAAGGCATTTGGTTTATTTAATGCCACTTTATTATCAGGTATCCGCATATTTTGCAGCCTTCTCACTATGAAAAGGGGTCATACCTCTAAAATGGACCATTAATTCTTCTTCCCGTAACCCTCAAGACAACTCAAATGTAACCAAATTACTCGGGCAGAAATAGACGAAGAAATAGAATGCATAGAACGCAAAAACAGCCACAAAAGTTTTCTTTTTTTTTATATTGTTTTTGTTTCACGTTTTTAATTAAAAACCAAACGTAGAGGAAACCGAAGCTGAAGACCAAACAGAAGATTTTCCAGTTACAAAATGACGAAGACGATGACGATGACGACGACGAGTATTAATTAACAACTTCCTCTCTTGACCATCGCTTGAGTTGGTATTTTTAATTTTCGTTTTTTTTATAGTCTTGCAAATGGCCAGAATAATTATGATTATCATTACGAGTTTTTATTTTCGTATTGTATTCTCGGCACATTTGACCCAAATCGGCAGCAGCAACAGCAACAGCTGACAAGAGTGACCCATTTACGAAGGCCCAAAAAAAAAGAAGAAAATTTATTTTGTTTTGTTTTAATGATTTGTACACATGGGTGAATAAACAAATGAAATAAATGTTTAAGGAATATGTGGCATTTGGCAAAGCAGGCATTAATTTGTTTATTGTCTTGGTCAGAGAATCAGTCGTTAATGCAAAAGATTGAGCCAAGATCCCAAGCAATCGGAAAGACATTCAATTTAGAAAAGTTTTTGGGATATTTGCTAATGCAACTCTTACGAAATTGACATTCATATGTCATAAGTGTTTTTTATTTATCTTTCTTGAACTAAACACTTAAAGTGACATTCATCCATTCATTTATCATCTTAATCTGTTGCCATGCGCCACTCCTGTCGCTGCTGCTGTTGCTGCTTCTGTTGTCTGCCTCATCAAATGGCCAAATACCGCCAAAGAGTCATGAAAAAACAAAAGACCACATATAGTAGCATTAACAACAACAACAGCAACAACAACCACAAGATGACAGACAAAAATCTTTCGTAAATAAAAAGCAAAACAAAACAAAAAAGCTAAAAAATGTCCCACAGAAATTTCCATATGAAAGCCTTTCCAACCGAAAGTAAAAACAAAATTTATAGGCAAAAGACAGCAACTGCCGAGATCTGTCAGCGCTTTTCATTTTCTTTTTTTTTGTTTTATGCAACACTTTAAAATGTAATAAATAAATTATCATGGATATTTAAATGATGGGAAAAGCAAATGAAAGAGTGGTGAATCCAAAAAAAATGGAAATTTCAAATGAAAAATCAGTTAAAATGAAAGCATAGAGGAAAAACTGATAGCAACTGGGCTATAACAAATTGTAGTTAACAATTAACAAGACAATTTAAATCATTTAAATTAAATAGTCTGTCTTTTAGTACAGTTTACAAGATGTTTAATTAAATTTGTATAAATATAGTATCGAAGTAAAAACTTTTAACCTCACTTGTGTAGTCGATAACTTGTGAAGTGTTATAAAAAGTATAGAAATAATTAATAGTTAGAGTAAACGATATATTTGCATATTTTAAACATTAGATTAATTATATGTTTTGTGGAAAACTCTTATGGCATGACGACCTTTTTGATATTTGATCAAAGTTTTTATTAGCCGGCTCGAGGTCAATAAATTAAAATTTTAAATTATTTATTTTTGGCTTACGATTTCCTGCGGAGATTTTTAAGTTAAACTTGACGTTTTAATATCCTCAGAATAGTGCCTTAGAATTAGTTTCTTGAACAATTTGTTGCATTTCACATTTGATCTTAATTGTGATTGTGTATAACGACGAAAACCCTAACAAGTTTCTTGATCAGTGGGCAGAAAGGCAAAGAAAAAGAAAAAAACCAAAAAGTTAAAAAAAGTTAAAACCAAAGAGACTAAAATCCTTTTGACTCTTCAGTCTTTAGTTTGAAACTTGCTAAACTGGCTTGGACAGTGGATACGAGTGGCGAGTTTTTTTTTTTCTTTCCTCTGATGTTTGTAGGTTTTTTTTCTGTTGTTGTTGCTTTTTGAAGATCATGGTCCATGCCAACAAGTTGCAATTGCTGCTCATGATGTTGTTGTTGCTGCTGCTGCTGTTGTTGTTGTTGTCGCCAAACGCATGCACTTAAGTACCTCTGATTGTTAAGGTTAATGCACTTGAGTTCGTTGTCGCTTCTTTGCTGACCAAACTTGGTCAGGTTGTTATAGTTGCTGTTGTTGTTGTTGTTGCTGCTGTTGCTGCTTTGTGGCAAGTTGCTGCTGTTGTTTTGCTGTTACTTTGTTTTGGCTGCTACTACTATCGTGATCTTGTCGCAATTTACATTTTATGCACCAATAAATGCGTAAAATATAATTACCCGTTAGACTCTGACAGATCTCCGACAACAGCAACAACAACAACAGCAACAAAAACAAACATTGCCAATTTGCTTTTGCATTTTTGTTGCAGTTTTCACTTTGAACAAGCCAATTGCAATTTATCTTTTGACAAATATTACGCATACGAAGTGTTGTATGTTGATAATTTTGTTACTTTTTTTTAATTTTCTTTAATTTTTGACTTGATGGAAAATGTTTTGTGTGTATAAGAAAGTGTTGTGCCTGATACTTTCACTTGCACACTTGGCAGACTTTTGTTTTTCCTTTTTTTGTTTAGGGATTCGGTAGTGAAGTAGTCATATATTATATAGTTACTTGGCAATGACTTTTTATTGTTTTTCAAGAGAAAAAGTAAACTTCGCTTACTGGTTAATAGTCATTATTGTCTTTCCAATATTTACGATCAAAAAAAGGAATAAAACCGAAGATAACTCACAAGCTATTAAAAAATTGGCGAAAGGGCAACGAATTATTTTGCAACTGTTCAAGATGAAAGATGGAAAGTTGTTAATAACTTAATCCGTGACATATTAAACCGGTTTGCAACTATTAAAATAAATTCCATAAAAATTGTTGCTAGAATCACAAGTTGTGGTTTGTGAACGATTCACTGAAATATAATTAACTTTAACGATTTAAAAAAACAAAAATCGAAATGAGAAAAACATTTGCTTATTTTTTAATGAATCACAAAAGATGAGCTGGACTTATTGTACGATAAACACTTTAAAATTGTATATATTTGAATATTAAAATCACTTGGTTCTGCAATTAACTTTGGTCAGGTGTCATATATATTAATATACATCTTTTCACTTCAATTACCAAATTCTAAGTAATTATTGTCTTATCATTTTTTTGTGGTGGTTCTCTTTTAATATTAATCTTATTCTTTCCTAGTCAAAATTTTTAAGGCTTAGCCAGGCTTAGCTCTTGCGATTAAAAGAAAAAACGAACTTAAACCATCTTCTTAGCTTAAATTATTTTCACATCTGAAATTACTTTCGGAGTAAATATGTGTTCTTGAAGGTTCTGTTAGCCATCTATTTTATCTTATCTTTGCTGTTTATTTTGCCCTTTTTTCTGAAATTGGCCAGCACATAAACTCTAGCTTCATCTTCATTTCTCACTCTTAAAAACGGCATCGATTACGTGACTGCTGCAACTACATGCACATGGAAAACCATAAAAACCACAAATTGCTTAGCTTACCGAAACCAGCAAAGCAAAAAAAACAGCGAAGAAAAAAAACACTAACTGAACAAAGTATAAAAGGAAAACCTGAATAACAAACCATTCACTGCACACATCTACTCGAGGGTGGATAACAACCTTCAGTTAAAAGAAAAACCTCAAAACTAAGCCAAAGCAAAAAATACACCAACGCCAACAACAACAACAACTTGAAATGCATTTGGCAAGCAGCCTCTCGAGAATCGTTTTGGTAGTAGTTTTTCCTTTAGCCTTGTCATGAGTGAAACAAAAATCTAGGGACAAATAAATATATGGTTATTGCGAAAAGCCTATTGTTGTTGGCCGCAACAACAACAACAACATGAAAAGGGCATTAAAAAACTTACTTTTTACGATGATGTTTCGCTTAATTTTTTATGTTTTGTTTTGACTGCATTTACAACTTCACTGAGAACAAACAAATTTGTTTGTTAACATTTTGTTTCTTTCGCCATGGTGGTATCAATTAAAAACTTGACCCACTTTAATTGGATGACTAAAATTTAAGCAAAAGTTTTTTTTTTTATTTTTTATTTTGATTGTTGACGATTTTTGTGTTTTGGCAGTCATTTTAATGATTAGTTACATAAGAAACACCTGGCTAGGTCCGATGACCAAGCACCAGCCCCAAAGACCAGCCTCCTATTCCAAGTTTCTGTTTCAAGGCTATAGCATGAAAATCCATTCACTTGGATTATTCACCAATTGCAATTTCAATTTCTAGCATTCATCTAAACAATACCAAAGAGAAGTTACATTTTATATTATGGTTTGTTGCTGCTGCTGCTTGTTTTTGTTTTGTAAATTAACTAAAAACTTTGTGAAGCGAAAAGCAATTAGACATGCGATTCTCGAAAGTCTGACAAAGTAATGTCAAAGTTGTAATTAAAAACTCAATTTTTTTCGAGACAAATGCTGAAATATGAAATAAAAGTTTTAAGATGCTTAAAATATTTCTATACTCTCAAAAAAAACTTTAAAAGAACTAGTAAGTAATATGGGAAATGTTTGTTGTTAATCTTAAACATAATTTTGAGGTCCTTGGTGTTTCGTTTAGCCCTTAATAAAATGTTATCTATAGGCAACACTGGCTTAGAACGGGTTAAAATCTAATGATGTGATCCAATTTAGAAGCTTCTGTTACTTTAGAGTTTTAAGTTGCAAGTGTACCCTTTCCTTTGTTTTTCCTATAGAGCATTATGTAGTCTGCTTCTTATTTTAGCCAACATATATTGTGTTCTCGTTTAGTTACCCATCTCATCTTACATCTTTACTTTCAATATGTTGTGGCCCTTCTTGCCTTAAAAATAAAATAAAAGCCAAACAATTGACATTTGATTGACAGACA
Source organism: Drosophila willistoni (assembly GCF_018902025.1). NCBI lineage: Eukaryota > Metazoa > Arthropoda > Insecta > Diptera > Drosophilidae > Drosophila > Drosophila willistoni. Next base: position 11,494,430 of record NW_025814050.1, read on the forward strand.
GTTGCTTGTCAAATATATATCTATATATATATTTCGATATATACATATTTGACAATTAGATGGCAGCAAAGTGAAATTGCTTTCGATTTCGATAAAGAGTGAGAAATATCTTGTTTTTCGTAAAGAAAAATCAAAATCAAGTTAAGAATCTAAAACTTGAGAAATTTGGGTCACAATTTCTGCTTCCACTTGACATGTGAATGATATGGCAAAACCGCTAGATGCGAAGAGAGACAGAGAAAGAGACAGGGAAAGAGATGGCATCAAATTTGAATATAAAACTAATTAGAGGGTTTTCTTAAAAGTCTTTTAATGAAATTATCAAGTGGTCCACATCATGTTTGATGTTCTAATTTTCAGTTTGATTTTTTGTTCTTTCTATGCTTTTACAATATGTAAATTTGTGTATACACTTGCAAAAAAAGGGTTGTATTAAAAAAGTCTGTCAGTAGGTCAGACTAAATAATTATTAGTTTTTGCTTCTAAAATTTGTTTCGCTTTTTAGTGAAATAATATTTTTTTTTCAGTTGCCAGATTTCATGCAACAAAACTTTATGACCAAGTTTTAAGTTACAAATGATATTTTTACTTTGTTGAAATCAAATGGCTATATAAACGTTTCACCTTACAGCCGAAATTAGCATGATTTACGGATTGACGGTGAATTATGAACCAGTTTTTAGTGCGATTCAGTTTATGATTTTATATTTATATGGCTATTTGATTGATTTTATGGATAATTTTTGACAGCTTACATGGACTACACAGGGTTCAGACATGATACTAATAAAAACACAAAACAAAAACATTTTGTTTCGATGACACAGAAGTGAATTTATGTTCTGCGGTGTTTTTGGTTTTTGTCATGCCAAATTGGTCAACATGTTTATGAGGTTCAGTGAACTTGATGGCTTTTTGGTGATTAACTAAATGCTTGAAATGGTGTTAGTTAAAGCACAAGATACTTTTTTGATGGATTGTTTAATTAAAACTCCATCTCCATTGGTTTTCTGTCTCTCTCCCTTGTCTTTTAGGCAAGCATTTGTCACACACACAGAGACGAGAGTGAAGGAATAGTCATTTCATAGAGAAAACTATATATATAATGCTTCACTAATTGCGTTGATCATGCCTTTGGCCCAGCACACTCGACAGCGACAACTTTTTTAATAATTGCTTCAATTATTTTCATATTATTATGTGTTAAAATGCTTTTTCTGTTGCTTCAAGTTCAGATCCACGACTGGCAATAGCTGGCACAGCTTCCATTTCGTCTCGCAGAGCGTCTCAAATAAGTGTGCTCATGTTCATTAATGCCAAAAGTTGAGTTGAGGCAATTGTCGCCACTCGTCAGTGTCTGCTGTAATCTGAGCACGGTCTTTTCTCTATCTATCTCACTCTCTCATCCGATTCCATGCCATCCCACAACACTACGTCACACTCACACACACCACACACACACACACACATGATGGGTGTGTGTGTCTTTATCACTTCACCTCCCCCTCCCTATCGCTGTTGTCATCACTTTCAGCCAGCTTGTCGCACGCCGAGCAATTGCTCGTATATTCCATGGCTCATTGTAAATGTTGCCTCGTCCCTATCATTCCCCCCAACTCGTCTAGCTTCAACACATCATCTTGGTTACTTTGGTTTGGTTTTGTCAGCTGTCAGCAGATTTTTTTTGCTTTTATTTTTTTTATATCACTTTAGGGTATGGAAAGTGTGACATTTTGATTAGTTGATATTATTATTGAACTTGAGGGTCTTGTTGGTGGCTTTAATGAGCATCAAGGTTAAGCCAAAAGAACCAATAACCATAAATTGAATGAGCTGAATTGAGTGTTTTATGAAAAAATGAAAGTTTAATTGATTTAATTATTAGAACTATACTGCTCCCGCTGAATTAAAAGTTAGAGCAATCAATTAAAAATAGTCACAGATATTTATATATGATCCATACGCTTTATGATCCATTTAACCAACACTGCAACTAAGGAAATCTATCTATGTTACTTTTATATATTATTCTTACAAACACTGAAAGCAATTGCAGTTTGTTTAGTGTTAGAATTATTAACACTATTAAAGATTCTTAAATGATGTAAAGTGGAAAACTCTTTTGTTAACTTAAATTTTGAGAACCTAGATATATGTTAACCTAGTGAAGTCTTTTAGTCAATAAACTGTAATGTTTAGCGTACAAACGCGAAGGTTTAGCCACATCAATTAGACGAACACAGTAGATGTTGCCCCAAGGGAAAATACTTTCAATGCTTCTTCATTACCAATTAACTTAACCTGTAGGACAAGTATAACCTCAGCGTCCGGTACTTTTAAGTACTTAACCTCTCTTTATTTTCAATCAAGCTGAGACTACTAAACTTATTTACTGATCTATGAAAGAAATTACCCATCAAAGTCAAATAGTTTTTGCCCTTAAGCTTTTCTTTCCTTTGTTTGGCAGTTGCTGGCGTTTTTCTTTATTTTTGGATTTGTTATTGCCAATGAACAGTGCTAAAGCCCCCTTAGGCTTACTTTTTGAATCAGTTTGTAATAGTTTATATTTTTGCTTCCTGCATTTTTGCCTTCTCAACACAACACAAAACGTCGAAAGAGTCATTAAATGAACAAAAATTTGCAATAGGCTTGCAGCTGCTGCTTCATTCGTTTGTGTATCCATATTATTACTCAATCTGGGAATTACATTTAAAGACTTCCTATTTACATTTCGGTACAAAACAGAGAAAGAGTGTAAAAGAGAGAGAGAGAGAGAGAGATGGAGAAATGCACTCAACTGTCAAATAGAGAAACACAAGCTAATTGTCATTTTCCGACAAACAAACTTCACTCTACACCCAAAATGGGTTAGGTGGTGGTGTGGGGGAGGGGAACAAGAAAAAAAAAAAACAAAACGGGGCACACAATTTTCCCCCAGTTAGGTTCAATAAAGCATAATTCCCCCCAAGCCGACAACAGCAACAACAACAACAACAACAATGGAATGCCATCAACCTGCTGCCGCGAGGTACATAGGCTCTCTCCAATATCCAATCCTCCCATGTGACTGTTACTGGCTTCCATTGTCTTTGTGAAACGAATCCAAACTCAGAGTGTTTCTAGAACGGAAGTTATTAAAATTGTTTGTTGCCATTCGGTGTTTTTTTCGTTTTGTTGTAATGGTCAAAATGGTGGGGTTACGCTTAGTTTTTCCAATTCTTGTTTGCTGCATTTTTCACTGTTCAAACAGTGCATTGACTACCATTACACATACGCAACGTTGTACATAGGGTCGAAAAGAAAAGCGGATATTCTAGTTCGGGAGGGTGATGTTCTGCTGTCGGTATTAAGGTTTATGTGTCAGGCGAGAAAGTCTAACAACTGTTGCATGATAGTCTGAGATAGTCTAATTATTTTGGGGCAAATTTCTATAAATTTTAGAATTTCAGTAAACTAATAGCTAAAGTTTGACTAACCTGATTCAATTATCTTTGCTTAATATCATGTTGACCATGGCGCCCAAAGCCCCACGAAATGTCCAAAGCTGTCATGCAAAACGTTTGGGCATTTCCGCTACCGATGGGTTGTCCACCCCGGCAACCAACTAGTCGACACTACAACTAGTTGAAATCTATATACTATAAGTATATGCGATTAGTTGACATTTTTGTTGTTGTTGATGTTGGTGCTTCTGGTGCTACTTGTTGGTTGAGGTCATTACTTAGCAGGGTTGGGGGTTAGTGGGTCAATGGTTTATCAGGTCATCCTTGGTGGCTTATGGATGGGTGAGTGGGTGGTTGGTTGGTTGGTTGGTTCGTTGGCTGAGTGAGTGGCTAGTTAAGCCAGTTAATACACCGATTCAAATTTCCATTCGTAACCAAATTATGCTAACATGCAATACGATTTGTTGGCCCGCTTTTTTCCAACGCCATCATCATCGCCAGCATAGTAACCATAATAATAATGAAAAGTAAATGAAATTTCACTTATGCTGCCATTTCATGTTTAAGCGAAATTAAATGTGAGCGAAAAATGTTTATAGCATGTCGCCTGGTTTTCGGCATTTGCCATTTGTTTTTGTTTTTTTTTCTAGGCCACGCGAGCTTATACTTAACCGAAATTTTTATTGTGACAAATGATGCTATAATTAAATGGTAAGGGAATTGCCTCCGCCCAACGAGCTTCGAGCTTCGAGCGGGTTAGGTCAGTTATGGTAAAACTTATTTGGGTCATGTGTGCCAAAAAAGGTTTGCCTGCCTATCGAATCGATTTACATGAGAAATTTAAGCCAAACATGCACATTTCTAGTTCCTATAATAAAAAAAAACACACATACACACAATAAGCTGCTATTAAATTACACCATTACAATGGCAAAAGTAAAGGAAAAGGCATACAAATGAGTTGTAAAGGTACTTAAAATCTTGCCATATTATGGAATCGGTTATGCTTGGCCACAAAAATCATAAGGATGAACACAAGTTCATTAAAAACACTAACTAACATTTTAGTATTGTGAATTTAACTAGTTCCACTTGCTCTTCGCTTTTGCAATAGCTAATCTTAATAATAAGCATGCAGCTTCAAATGCTTTTTACATCCTCAATAAAGTTTATCGTAAAAATATTATTTGTTTAAACTTTCTAGTTTTGTATAATTATCATTTAATCGCAAATCTGTTGCAAACTATAACGTATATAAGATATAATTCATTTTCATTTTTGAACAGTGATTATTACAAAATTTCAATTGTTTATCAAGAAAAGATCAAAGCCCCCCAAAACAGAATCTTCAAAGTGTCAATAATTGTTTGACATTTTTGGGCCACAGTGCAAACAAATCAATAAAAATAATCAAATTTTTTTAAGAAAACAATTGAAAATATTTCTTTTGTATGCATATTTTTTGCTTTTGCTTTTGCTTGCCCCAAACAGCTAAAAACCTTTGACGTGTGATGCCTTCGAGTCCCATAAATAGACACGTGAAATTATAATACACTAACTGCAAATGTATATAGGTTATGATCAGAAAATTGCTTTATAAAGATAAAATATGTATGTTATTTAGTTTAGAAATTGTTGATTTATTACTTGCTATAAAACACCATAAAATCCTTATTTTCTTATGAATCTAAAAGTTATGCAATTGTATTCATTATTTAGATTTATATTAGAAATAATGTGATTATATATTTCAAAAACTTTCTAGAACGTGAACCAATATGAATCCAATTTTAAAATTATGTCACACAGTGTGATAGAGAGTTTTAAAGTACCTATAAATAATTGCCCATAGTTTAAATACTGCTAAATTTGAGACAATAATAATAAGAATATTTAATACATATCCAAAAGAGTTTTTAAGGCTAATCAATCAGTTAAAGTCGTCTAAAATATTGATCACAAACAATGCCTTCATACAGGAACTTTTTGTTTTATGCGGTTTCAGAACTGAGGTAATTCGAGTAACCTACTTATTATTATTTTAATCAAATACGATAAATAAAATGTTAACCAAGAGTTATACAATTATTTTGAAATACTTACTCGAATGGACTCCGATTGGTCAGAGTATAAGATCATCATTATGGATCTATGTAGCTCTGCCCCTTTGTAAATCATTTTGAATTGGACATTTTGACAGTTCATGCACACGCACACACACATACAGACACACACGCTTTACACACACACATGCTAATACTTGAAGTGTCAGAAAATCAAAAGAAAACATTTCAATAAATCAAATGGAACAATGGACAAGAGATCAAATTATAGACAGCTCATTGATACGCTGAGAGCATCAGAAAAAGATTTCAAAAGAATTTTTATAGGCAATTTCATGTACATTTTTTCTGTTGTTACCTCAAGTGACACTTGATAAATAAACGAACAATTTGTTGATAAATGGCAACTCCCCCATACACACAACTTCCCTTCCCTTCCATCCCACCCACCTTCCATAAACCAGTCGAACTTATACCATTAAAAAGTTTTTTTTTTGACATTTTGCTGCAGCTGTCGAAGGTTTCTTTTCCTACATGCAAAATAATGAAAACAAGAAAAAAGAAGACTTCAGATTATTTACATAAAAGATCTGCCGAGTCAACGCTATATAAAACATAAATCTTCTGCCACCAAAAACTCCGATGGCAAGTGTCAAAAGTCAACAACAAAATGTCACGTTTTGTTGTTTTGTTTTTATTTTTCTTTCAATGAGCAATTGACATTTATTAAACAAAAAAAAAAAAAAAAAAAAAAAAACAAAGAAAAATAATAAAAAAGAAACCCAAAAAGACGACAAAATGCACTTGAAAAATGAATTCACAACGAATGCTTTTGATCGACATAGCTACTAAAATATAATTTATTCACAAATTGACTCAACAAAAAGTTTTAGTATCAAATTTGCAATTTGTTGTCGTTTATTTTTCTTCTTTTAATTTTTCCCTTGAGTGGCCAAATTGTCTGCTCACTGAAATTTGGTGTAGAAATTTAGAAAATGAATAACATGATATTTATTTGACTTTTTTTTAATGGCTTGTTTTTTTTTTTTTAGTAGGGGGAGGGTCAAGTTGAGTTGGCGAAATTAAGTGGATTATGCAATGGGTGAAATTAAAAGGCAGACCGCAAACAATTTTTTCATCTTTTCTTAATTGTTTAATTTTGTTTGTCGCTTTTTTCGGCAGAGTTCAAGAAACTTTTATGATAAACGTGTAATAGAGAAATTCGCTGTTAATATTAGAATTTTTTAACTGATTGTTAAAGAAAATCCATCGTGCACCACAGTCAATTTATTGCTAATTGAAACTTCAATGACAACGTTCCAGAAGTGGAATATGTATTTTACTTTGTCTTTATCTTGTTTCATAGAGTTTGGCATGTTTGAGATTTCAGCTTTTTAAGACTGCCCGCCAGCATTAACCTTTAATCATTGTTTTCAGTTCACTTTTAGATTAAAGATACTAAACTACAAGCTCTAAAGACTTGCCAACACCTTTGGTGTGATGTTTTCCACTTTATACTACTACTACATGGATCTCTACAATACAAACTTACCATTTTTGTGAGACGTGATCGATTTGCCATCACTTGGAGATTTCTATCTTAAATCTAGCTTGCCAATTTGGAGGCTTTTCTTGCCAGACATTTCATGTATTTCAAATGCAAAAAAAAGAAGTGTTCAATGCCAAACACAACCCAAACCCAAAACACCAGACATCTTCGTCAGACTTGAGTTTGAAATTCAAAAACAAAAAAGACATTCGTTTATGTAGTTTCAATGTCATTGATAGTTATTGCAGACATCTATATATACATATATTGTCTCTAGATCGGGTGGGTGTCAAAGCAATGGCAAACTATTGACAATTGAAATCAATGCAAAATGTTATTTCGAATTGATTTCCGAGGCGTATAATTGTTGGAAATGAATTGCAATTGATCACAATTGATTTGTGGCCCTGTACTTGTGTACCATTTTTATTTTCAGTCTATATATAGTCATCTAGTCCAATAGTTAAGAAAAAAAAGCCTTGCCATCAGCTTAAAGGTCTTTAAGTGGGTTCAAAAAACTTTCGCTTATCAAATTACAACAGTCACAACCTGAGACACTGTCGACTGACAACTCAGTCGAAGACTAAGACTCTTGACTCCCGGGTCTTTGTCTGGCTGTTGTTGTTGTTGCCTAACTCTTTGCTTTCTACACAAAATTGCAAAACCCAAAACCGAAGCAAACGAAATTGAATGAGAAAAGTGCATTTAATGACAGACTAACTGACTGACTGACTATTTGGTTGAGTGAGTCTTTTTCTTTAAGTTTTAAAAGTCAACCAAAAAAACTTCACCCACCAAACAAAATCACGAAAAAAGAAGAGCAAAAGAAAAGCTTAGCTAACGACTTAACCAGCTCAAAAATATACTTTATGATAAATAGCAAAACAAAAAAACAAAAAAAAAAAGCGAACAAAACTCAAACTCAACAACTCCTATTGCAAGAAAGAAGGCGGGAAAAGACTGTCAGTTTTGATGAGGAAAACGAATGCTGTAAATTATGATTTTATGACAGAAAAGTTTTAAAAGCCAATAAATTTGCCTCAATTCATGCAAAAGGCGGAACCATACATATAACATAAAGAAAAACCCCTCGAAAAGAAATGCTACTCATTAAAAAAGAGTAAATAGAAAAAAAGAGCAAAATGTAAAACAGGTTCAAAAGTAGAAGGTAGAAAGAATAAGGAAACTTTGCTACTGAAAATGAGAAAACACTGATAAAAACTATAAATGAAACTAAAAGAGTTTAAAACTATACACTTTGAATAAACTTGTTTAAAATTTTATAGAAAATCTATTTAAAATCGATAAAATATAATCTTAATCGTATAAGACTGATAATTGTCCCCAAAATTTAGCTTACCATTAGCACGAGATCGATACATTACTTTAAAAAGTAATTGTAAAAAACTATGAAACGATAAAAACTTTTAAATGAAAATCAAAAACTTTTGCTATATCATAATGGAAGACATGATTGTAAAGGAAGACAGAATATAACAAAATTGAATCTTTAAATCTACACTTTGATTTTTTAAAATGCATTTCCTTTGAATTACTTTGAAACTTAATTATTATTTTTTATTTAGATCCTTGAAAACATTTTCTGTTCTGGTTATAAAATGGAATCGTAAACATTTTGCTAACTCATATTTTGTCTATACTCAAAGAACTCTTCTAGTACAATTTTATTTATGGATCAAATATCTGTCAGTGCCTGCCCAATTCATTATGCCCCTCTATTCATTGGGAAAAACTTGTCAAACAAAGTTAACTTTTCATTGCACTTACCCAACCAACCCGACCATCCCTCTTCTGGTATATGCTTGGCTGGTTATTGGCGGGCCATAGTCAAAGGGTTAGGATTATTATTATGCATATTATTGAGAAGGGGGTAAAGAAGGGAGAACACAAATCAAAATGCACAAACGAGGCAAACACACAAAAAGCTAATAATTGGCCATGACTTTGGTTTCCAAGTTCCTGTGTTTTTTCTTTTCTTTTCTTTCTTTTGCCCTGTCCGTGCCGACCGCTTGCAACAGCCCCAAAAGAAAAGGGGAGTCGCCTTTATGGTGAAGACCTGCGAACCCCTCACAAATGAAATATATGAGGAAAGTTTTTGGTTAGTCCTTTTGATGACGCCGCTCCTGGTCCCGCCTTGACAATGAAAACTGCTAACTGCTGTTGACTGACATTCGATGAGTTTTTGGGCTTAGGTTGTTGATGTTTTCTTTTTTTTTTTTCTTTTGCTTTTGAGGGGTGGGAGAAGGCGGCGCGTTTACTTACTTCCTTCCTACCAAACTAACTGCCTGCCGGTTCACCTGACTTCCGTTTCAAACTGTTTGCCTGTTTACCTTTATTTATGATGTGCACTTACATATTTTTCCGTTTTGGCTTTTTGGTTGTGGTTAGTTACCGCCCCGATGGGGTTAAAGTCAAGGGTTTAAATATTTACCTTCGTTTCGTCCATTTCGTATATTAATAAAAATATTTATCTTTTTGTCTCACTCTAACCTCCATCATCTCTCTCTTTTTCTTTGCAGTTCGACTTGAAGTTAAACAAACAAAACAAATGCAAATGTGTTCACCGATGATAAATTACACTGAAACTTATCAATAATAACTTCTCATTTGGAATAAAAGAAATCCAACCACTAAAAGGGCACTGGGTGCTACAATTTCTATAAGTTTTCCTAGAATACAAAAAATAATATCAATACACAATGTTGGATCGATGTGAAATGCCGGTAAGTTAAATCATTTGAGGGCATTCTTAGAATTAACTAGATTCTTAGAAGTAACTCAAAAGTACTTCTAAAAGAACTTCATATAGTTTATAAGTCATTATTAATAAAACGACAGTAAAAGGATAAATTGTAACTCAGAGAAGAAATTAATAAATCATTAGGGAAAGTTATCATAATTTGAACTGTGAAATAAAGTAAAGTGAAATGAAATGATATTGAAGATTTCCCATAGATGTCTCTAAATTAAATAATACTTGGCTCATACAATATTTTCAACAATTGTAAATACTGATATCCTAATAAATACGAATTATTCCATTTACGATTGCTTCAATTACAAAACTCTTGTAGCTCAGACTTTAGAGAAATTTTTTTATACGCTTTTCATTCTTTTACTTTCTGTCTAAAAAGCCATTCACTCTAACGAGTTTCATGCTTAAAATCAATTCAAATAGAAAATGTCATAAGGAATTTCCTGTCATGAAAACTAAAAACTAAAAACAGCTGCCAAATATTCATAAAAAAAAAAATAAACGAAATGAAAAAATGGAAACTATTAAAAACGCTTTACAAACGCAATACTTTAGCCGAAAATTATGCAAGGTTTGGCGATTTAGAGTGTCGGGTTATAAACCGTTGCGGCAAGATACCAGCTGGAGCCCAAAAGTAGGCCATAAAACAGCTACTTTACATTTGAATTGTGTCTCCTCTCTACAGTTTTTGTCTCTCTCTCTCTCTCTCTGCAGATACAGCTGGACAACGAGAAGCTGAGACGCGATGTGCGTCTGTCCAGTTCTCGTTTGGATTTGCCACAATTGTGCAATGGGAGTCGTCGTTTGGATGCCCACAACAATCATGTACATACGAATGATACAACGGCAATTGTAACAACAACAACAACAATGACATCAGCAAGCAACAACAACAACAATAACAATAATAACAACATTGGTTCACCTGTCTCATCATCAACCACAAACAGCAGCAGCCATGGCGTGGGCAATGAACGTGGCTCATCCACCAAATCGAATAGCAGCAGTGGCAGTGGCAGCTCTGGCAATTCGGCCAGTAGCACAGGAAGTGCTGAGCTCAAATGCAATACGCCCATGACACCATCAGGTATGAAAAAGGGCTATGCTTTCTCTCTCTCTCGTTTTTTTTTTTTTGGTGTGGAGGTTGGGGGTTTGTTTAAGGGGAAAAAAGGATTTTGCGTTCGTGCGTTTGCATCGCTGACCCCCAATGCCAATTAGTGGAGAAGGCCCCTTAGCTATTTGCTGGCTGGAATTGCGACCCTCTTGCTGATTCTCACTCACTTTCTATGTTGGCTCTCTAATTAATATTATATACACTTTCATCAAAAAAACGAAACGAAACTTAAACTAAATATCAAAAAGTACAAAAAAGGTCAGGGCTAACAGGAGATTTTTCAGAATTGCCACATGGGAAATTTTACAATTATTCTTTAGTTGAAGTTTTTTTTTTTTGAAACAAATGAAAAAAGCTTCTTTGAGTGAAAGTTGTGCAAAGCGAAATTTTATAAAAATAAAGTTAATTAAAAGGGAAAATTCTAATATAAAAACTCATATGGTAACTTTTAATATTATAGCACCCATACACTTTCGCTTTTTGAATTAATTTTATATAGCAAGTAGTGAAATGGAAACAAAGTAGCAAACTGAACTTGTTTTAAAGAAAACACAGAACTAAAACAGCAATTAAATTTTTCTCTAAACAAACGCAAAACTAAGTTAATTTAGAATGAGCTTTTAAAGAAATATCTCAAATAACTACATGTATTATTATTTGGAAAAATGATAATCCAAAACAGAAATATTATTTAATTTAATTTTATAAATCACCCTTTTTTTTATTATTATTATAATATTTGCAAAATTTTAAATCGTTCTGGGAATGTTTTCTATTTAAAAAAACAAAAACAATTATAACTTTAAACTATTTCTCTTAAAATATTGCAAAATTTGTATCATACATTTTTAGTGTTTTTTTTTACAATTTAAATTTAAATTTTAAAATGTTTACCCACTAACTTTTTAGTTTTCACATATTTTTTTTCCAAAATATTTAATCAAATATTATTTAGGTAGTTATCACAATTGTAATACACTTTGAAAAGATAATCTGATATGATTAAGATTTAGAGCAATCACCAAATATCACGGAAAATAAATAATAACTATTTAACAATTTTAAATAAATTTTTTTATTTATATTAATTTCATAATTTTTGTGTCTTTACGCTATTTAGAGTTGGTTAAAAAGTATCGCAACTATCTGACCGATTTGGAATTTGAAGAGCTAAAGGTTTACAAAGAGGTCTGGTATTTTGGCCAACATGCCAGCAAGAACTACAATAAGCCCGCCCCCACAGCCAATACCACAAATTTGGGCTACGATGATGATAATGGCAACTACAAGATCGTAAGAAGAATATGCATATAACTTTATGATTATTCACTTAATGTGTTTCCACTTTGTTTACAGATTGAACACGATCATATAGCCTTTAGGTATGAGATATTAGAGGTAATTGGCAAGGGAAGTTTCGGTCAGGTTATACGGGCCTTGGATCATAAGACCAATACACATGTGGCCATTAAAATTATAAGGAACAAGAAGCGTTTTCTTAATCAGGCTGTGGTCGAGCTCAATATATTGGATGAGCTGCGAGAAAAGGATGCAGATGGATCTCATAATGTTATACATATGCTGGATTATACATATTTCCGTAAACATTTGTGCATTACCTTCGAGTTGATGAGGTGAGTTAGAAAACATTCAATTAAAAACTCGTCAAAATTTTTCCCCCCAATTCTTATTCTGGGCATATAGTTATATTTGTATTATAATTCGCAACTGGTTGCGTGTTTAGTAGTCATCGGGCATCAAATGGGTCTGGTCTCGAAATATGAAATTTTTTCATTGTTTCCCCAAGTACCCCTAACACGCATTGCCTAAGATCCCATCTAACGTTTTCATTTTGGCGTATGTGCGTATAATTGCCTACTTTTCGGCATGTGATAAAAATAGTCGCCTAAGTCCCCTGGTTGGTTGGTTGCCCCTTCTACGCTCATGTAAATTGTCTCCAATTTGCCTGGCAACTTGTTTTTGTTTTCTCTGCGTGTTGTGTGTGTGTGTGTGTGTCTGTGCGTTTGTATTTGTGTGTGAGGTTTGGCTCTCATATGGTTTCGGTTTTCCTTTTTCGTGAGCTAATAAATCTTTTGTTATTTTCGGCTTTTTGGCTTTTTTTTATGGCCATAATAAATGTTAAGTGGTTTTCATAATTCTTTTGATGATTGTTTTTAATTGTTTTATTGATTAACGATGGGAAAAAATAAAACAAAATAAAAAGGGCGATCAAACTATACTTATTATAATTGTTTTCAATTATGAACTCCACTTACCATAAATTGGAATTAATTTATTTGCCAATAGAATAAGGTTCTATTCATCTTAAGTAAGGCGCCTTAAATTTGGATAACTTATTGAAGTCTTTCCACATAAAATTTTCTGAAGTGAAACTTGTTATGTCACATATTTTAACTCACAATGAGGAAAATCTTTTAAAATCAGTTTGCTATTAGCTTAAACACTTTACTAACAATAAAGTGTATTAGAATGCTTTTCATTTTCTATTTTATTCACTGCAAATCCTTTCACTGATTGCGATAATCTATTTCAAATGCATTTCCTTTCTCCACTTTCAATTGTATGAAAATCTAAATGGATTTATTTTCTATTTAAGTTCTTTTACTCTGCTATTTTCATGCCAGAAAAGTGCAAACAGACGCAGTCAGCCAATACGAACCACAGACATTTACCCCTCTAGGGGGGTAGTAGGCTATCAATTTCAATTTAAAATGTTGAATGTTGTGTGGCCTACATGCCACGCCCATTTGCCATGCAAACACCCACACACACGTACATTCTAGCGCGTGCTGTGTCTATATTTATCTTAACCTGTTGTATTGGGTTTTACTGAATGCAGAAATCTAATTGATTGGCAGTATTCAACCCACTTCCCGTTTTATACCCTTTTATATCCACAACACACACACACACACACACACACACACACACACACACACCCACTCACCTGACTGCATATGTCAAAGTTTAGACAGGTAGGCAACGCAAATATGGCAAGAACTATTTGTGCGGGGGAGGAGGGGGGTGAGAAACAAAAAACAGTTAACAACTGAAAAAGAAGAAAACATTGGCTAAAAATGGTGCACGCGATTTTCAGTGCTTTGAAGGTCGCGAGTTAGGCTTTGTAATTTGTATCCTTTTTGCCCGTTTCTGACATTTCCGTCAGGAGGCCAACTAATTTGTCTTAATTGCAAAGCCTCAAAGTTAAACTTGGTATTTTATTTTGACATTTTTGAGCACTGATTTACCTCCGAATGGGTTAAAATCACGCTAAAACAGAATGAGGAAGAGAGAAAGGATGGAAGGAAGGAAGATCGTCAGATTGACTAATCAATATATGTAGTCAAATTAAATTGTTTTTGACTTGGCCAACTTTGTAAAAAAAGTTAATTAATTATTTGCTCTGCGGCTAATTAGCTGCAAAATTGTTTTTACTGTGTTCCTTTTTTTTCAAGTGGCACACTTGAAGTTTTCAATCCAAATGACCAAGGAATGCAAAAGGAAAGTGGAAACTACTGACTCAAAAAAAAGAGGGCAAAGGAGTACTGAGAGAGAAGAGAGGCAGAGGCGGGTTACTCGTATTGACAAACCACTGGTACAAAAACTTTTTAAAGTTTGTTTTGAACGAGTAAACAAAAATTGTAGCAAGTTTTACGTAATTAAATTTACGTGCACGCAATTTAATTTTACCCCCCTCCTCCCCGCCATACCAAGCATGGGGATAAACCAAAGTCTGGGGCAGATTACAGATTAAGTTTTACCAGATTGAATTAGTTAGTAGTTGGCTTAATTGTATCACTTTTGCAAATGGAAATTAAAACTGGAGATATATGTACGAAAATTGATTAAAAGTTGGCAACTTTGCAGTTTTCATTAATTTAATTTCCTCTACTACTTTTCAAGGACATGGTCAACGTCTATATGAAAATTAAATTCATTTTGCTTTTATCATTGATTGTTTTTCTCTTGTTGGTGGTGTTGGTCTTGTTCTGCTTGTTGGCATTTTCACTTGCAACAATCTTGACATATTGCCTTGTCTTGTTCTTCCATTCAACATTAAGCTGAAATTTATGGCCCTTGACACCCACCCAAGCAACATCATCATCATCATTATGATCATCATGAGCAGCATCCTCATTTTATTTTGGTCTTGGCCAAAAAAGAAAGCAGCAATGTCATCTGCACAATATGCTGCATAGTTATGGGGACCATAATAAACGCCCTCTATTGCCTGTTCTTGGCAGTTTTGGCAGCTCTCATTCTCATGCTGTCGCTGTAAATTATGTGGTTGCTTCTCTCATAACCTTCTCTCATGGGCATGGACAAGGACTAGGATATATAGCAAAAGCATTTTCAGGTAGCCAGGGTCAAAGAGGAGCTGTGGCTGTGTGTGTGTGTGTGTGTGTGCATGTATCTGTGCTTTTAAAATGTGTCATTTGGCATCAATTTAGACATCCTTTATATTATCTGCTTTCTCTGTGGCCAAATTGAGTTAGTTAACTTTATGAGCTTGCCATAGATTTGGTTTCCTTGGTCTTAGCATGGACGAGAAACTAGTCCATAGCTTAAATTTTATCTCAAATACTTGCAAATCAATTTACCATCTCAATAAGTCATTTAACGGTTGTGAAATTCGGATTTTCTGGAGTCTTAAGTAATTAATTGAACATTTACTATGGACTACTTAAATATTAGCATCGCAAACCAAACGCAGTTATTGTAGGTGAATCTGAACCAAAAATGCAGATGATGTTGTCGTGCTGGCTTCCGCTGGGTTAAATTTAACAAAAAATCCTTCCTAACAAGTTTTAAAATTATTTAATATTGACTCCTCTTAAGAACTTGCTATGCTAAAAAGAATTTATATACCACTAATGTTCTAATGTATCCCAAATTATCGTTTTTAAGATGATAGCTTTCCATTTTTGAGATGTCATCAACTTACAACCGTAACTTAGAACTAGTTATACCAATAAAAGCAATTAAAAGTCCCTCCAAATGATGTAATTATTCATCTAATCGGGATAAAAATCAGTTCGTCTTCATCATCTTCATCTTTCTTGACTACATTTTGTACTCGGCACAGGAAAAAAAGGGGTTGATTTGCTCAACAATTTAGCACTAATCGCTTTACCTAGATTATTTAATTGTATTAATTCACCAACAATCCAATCACAAGACCAGACCATTGACTTGGTTTCAAAATTCTTGTCTCTGAATAAAATTCTAAGTAGCCAAACAACACAAATCAGGATGATATATGTAGCTTAAAACCAAGATGCCTTGAATAGGTTTTACGACCTTTTGTAATCATAATGTAATTCAATATTTTGTGTCAAGTCAGTTGTTGCTGTCTGATGAGGTGATTATCTTTGTATTACCCCGATATTATGTACATATTAACTGAAATGTTTGTAAACTGTTGTTATGAAAAATGAGTTACAGGAATTACATTTAAATTAATTTAAGTTTAATGAAGAATTCGAGTGACATCTTCTTTGAAGATGGAGACAAAGATTAAGCGCAATTTGCCCATTTAACTCAAGAATAAATTCTGATTGCCATTTTATAGTGGATTTGGCCAACTTACTTTCTCTTATAGCCACTTTTAGTTATTATTTGGCGATAGAGAGAGAGAGAGAGAGAGGGAGAGAGCAACATCTGCTGCAACGTGTAATTGTTATTTTACATTTGGTTTTCCATTTTAATTCTTCAATCAATATTCTACCCTCAATGTTTGCCAGCTTCCAACTGTGTGGTGTCATCATGGTTGAAATTGACTATTTTTGACTTACTGGAAAGTGACATGGTCTCAACGACAGCTGCCAGCAACACCACATGGATGTCAGTCAGTCAGTCATCATGTTGTTGGGGGCGATTTTTAATTAAAATGCAACACACGCGGTGTGTCTATATGAGGGGTGTGTGTATTGATGCGTCATGCAAATGTCCAGTACAAAAAAAATGGATTCTCTTATGCCCTCTCTTTTAGTAGACCATTCAGGTTATGACTCGCAAGGGTATTTGCAGTTCGTTGACGTGTTGATGTACTTGTTGTTAAATTAATTTTTGCACTTAACGCATGTAAATTGCAATTAGAGTAAAGGTACAAGGACAACATTCACTTCTGTTGTTGGATTGAGTTACCAAGAGAGTAAACATGCTAAAATGTGGGTGTAAACCTATTTAGTTGGCAGGATGGGTCTGTGTGGGTGTGGTTGACTGCTGTCAGCTGTTTACCAAGTTTATTGGTTAGACAGTTGAATGGCTGTTGATGTAGGTTATTATTAGTATTTGTATTCGTATTATTATTATTATTATTATTATTGTCGTGCCAGGGCACAGTAATTACTATTAATTGAGAGTGAGCACCCAAATGCAGGCACCAAGGTCAAGTCATTAATTTCATAATTTGATTTGCTGCTTGCAGTTTCAAGTTTTGTCTACATTTTGTTAATCATTTTCATTTTTGGGTTGTTTGCCAGAGTCACCAAAGTGCCATAAAGTAGGCAACACAAAATGCCGTTGCCTAATTAAAATGTCACACAAAACTGCCGCAAAAACCCACACACATACACGCACAGGCACACAAACATAGATATGTATATAGAGGATTAAAATCCTTGAGCCGTGGCCAAAATCAAGGTCAGGCAATTCCCAACGGGCACAGAATTATTAATTAGAAAGCTCTGCCTCTTTTACCCTCTCTCCCTCTCCCTTTCTCTGTATCTTCCACCACGCTTTACGAGTTCCCCTTTAAGATGCTTTGCCATAAATATTTATAGTCAATTTAAAAAGAGAATTGGAATGGGGATTTACATCCAGAAATCGTAGCAAATTAAAACAAAATTAACTGATAAAACCACTTTCGAAGCAAAGACTGAAGTCTGATATTTAATTCTGCAAATGTTTTATTGTTTTTTTCTTAATTCTGTATTAAATTCAGCAGAAATTTAAGTTTTGTCTTGAAATTTCCACATTTTCTACACTTTGAGTTAGAGAAAAAATTTGTATACAAATCTCTGGTAACATTGAAAGTCGGTTTCCTTTATTTGCATTCTACCTTTTCACCTGTCAATCAATTTTGGCATAAACTTTTCACTTTCTCCCTCCTATTTTATATATTTCATATATATTTTGTTTTTGTTTTGCGCTTTGCACACAAAATAAAAGTTTCTCCTTTTTGGCCAAGGGTGACACAATTCTGGGCATGAATGAGTTCATTGAATGTGGACGGTTAGATTCGAAATTTGTATGTTATATTTGTAATTCAGTTTTTGTTTTTCCCATTCTCGTTTTGTGTATACTAACTAAATGCCTGGCATTAGTGGCTCGTTACAATTGCATGTTGGCTTTGGCAAAAAAGCAAATCAATCAAATTACCAAAGGAATTTCAGCACGGAACAAAAGAGAAAAAGCAGGGAAAAAAGTAACGAAAAAGAAAAGACCGAGGCATATAAACAATTTTCAAGTTCATGGACTTTTTGACATTGGCATGTCATGATGCAGTTTCATATTAAATATAAACATACCGACTTGCATATATATATTCAATATATGTATCTATATATATATATATAAGATTGTTCTGATTCAACGATTGAAATTATGACATTTTGATGATTTTCTTATTGGTTTATTATGGTAGCCGTTTTTTTGGTTTTTTTTTTATTCGATGGGCAAAAGAAAAAAGAAAATCAATAAAAAGCAGGCCACCAAAAGCTTGGAAAAGAAAAAATTTAAATATCATAAAAAAGTTTTCAAATTAAATACATTTGCGGTCGTTTTTGAGTACACTTTTCTCCTCCTCAGGCACTTTTTGTCACTCATTTATTCGATGTCCTTGATGGCGGGTTAAGCCATGAAAGCTTTCCTCGCTTTTGGGCATCGTTAAGCAGCTCGTTTAATGTATATAAGAGAGGAGTAGCGAGAGAAGTGAGTAAGGAGCTGACATGATTTTTAATTGGATTTCTCCTAAGAACATTTTGTAGAACATACGAATAAAACCTGCAAATGTGAACAGATTTGTATTAATTGTTATGATGTGACAGAACTTGAAGCAGGCCTTTAATATGTTCAACAAACTAAGCTACGAGTTTGTGGTCCTTCCAACCTAGTAAAGGAAACGGTTTAGCTCTGTCTCAGGCTTTTTCAGTTCTATAAAAGCATTCGATATACTGCAATGTGCCCAAAAAAGTGTCCTTTAAGTATGTTTAATGTGTTCCTTTAATCCTTGAGGCCATCTATCTTCCTACTCCCACCCATGATGGCTTATCACTGTTTGGTCTTTCTCTTTCTCAAATAGGTCAAAAGCATTTATCACACAAAATGCACGTCAGTAGCACACACACATCTCAATAAGCTTGTCGATGAAGTTATGAACAGATAGAAAATATCTCATATATCTTAGAGCTCAAGAGCAAAGCAAAAGACGAATCTGTGTCAATAAACGATGTATGCTTTTTCTCCGAAACCAAACTTTATCGTCAATCAATCAAAAACATCATAGCTCAGCAGAGAAATAAAGAAAAAATGTAAAAGAATCAGGGATAGAAGGAAAATTGCCAACAACAATTGACCAAACTTTGATGGTTTTGTTTTTTTGCATCACCTACCCACAATTTGCTATAATCGGTATATTTGCAATGACATTGAAGGGCAAATAAAACTCTTTTTTGCTTATCAGTTAATTAATCGCAAAAGAACAAAAAGAAACAGGAAGAAAACAAAAAAAGAAAACTAAAATTTGCGAATGCGAAACAAGTAAAATAAAAGGGTTGACAATACAAGAGATTAGACAGTATGAGAAGTTAACTGTGGTCCAAAAGATGTTTGTTCGGAACGAAATCGATAAAGATTGACTATGAAAAAACTGTAAAGCGTAAGAAGTTAGGAAGAAATACTTCTATTAGACGGATACAGAGACGTGGTGACCCCAATAATCTCGTAGGAAATATACAAAATATATTAAATGGTGACCCCGACGAAAATTTGAATGTTTAGATACGTATCTATCTGTCCTAATCTATTACACCTAAGTATACGTGATGACTTAAACGATTTAAAAACTCCGACGAAGAGTAAAATGTTGACTCAGGGATCTATCTATTCTATTTTCTTGTGTTGACCCCGATGAGCTCCTAAGAGATACTCTCAATATATGAAATGGTGACTCCGACAAAAAGTATAATTATTCTATCTGCTTTTAGAACCACTTCTTACTTTAGGTGGACACTTAAGCTCTTGTTTAAATGGTTGTTGGATTATTTAAGACTTACGCTCTCCAAGGCTGGACACATCTTTAGTCATAATTCTTATATCTCTTGCCCCAATGTTTGCAGCTCTTTTTCGGCTTGACTTGCCACCATTTTCTGTCGACTGCTCTAGCATTGTGAAACATTTGTGGATCGTTGTTATAGTTGTGTGGCCCGAAATTTCCCGTCGACATGCAATGCAAATTAATTCAATGCATGTTATTGTTGTCTGTCGTTACTTAAAGCGGCCGGCACTTTTTTGTTTGTTTATACTCAATTCATTGTTCTTATTTTCTTTTTTTTTTTACATTGTTTACTTTGTTGTCCCCTTATCTCTCTGACTCATGTCCTTTCATATTGATGATGGAAAATTTACCGTACAAGCACACTAAACAATATGTATTTTTTTTCTCGTTGCAGTCTCAATCTGTATGAACTAATCAAGAAGAATAACTATAATGGTTTTAGCATGAGTCTTATACGACGATTCTGTAATTCGATAGTTAAATGCCTGCGTCTACTCTACAAAGAGAATATAATACACTGTGATCTCAAGCCGGTAAGTACTTTTAGATAAAATTCTATAAAGAAAATACTCACTGATTTCAATTGCAGGAAAATATCTTGCTCAAACAACGTGGCAGTAGCTCAATTAAGGTCATTGACTTTGGTAGCTCTTGCTATGTGGATCGCAAAATCTATACATATATTCAATCTCGCTTCTATCGCTCACCTGAGGTGATTCTAGGACTGCAATATGGCACAGCCATCGATATGTGGAGCTTAGGTGAGTTATTTTTTAATTAAAGAGAAGCAAGCCCGCAAAAGGCAATGAATTTTTAAAAAGCTTGCATCGAAAGTGGTTTTTACCTGAAATTTATTGCCTGGTGGCCTCGTGTGGTCTCTCTCTCTCTTTCTCTGTGTTAGTGCATTGAATATTGAATGAGAGTTAAGGTTTCTAGGTCATTGATGAAGCTTAAAGTGTTACCAACTAAATCAAGTAATTGAAAAATGCTTTATTTACCGTGAACAGACAAACAAAAAAAGGACCATCGTCAATCACAAAACAATTACCTATGACACGCACTTGGCCAATTAGCCAATAAAAATGAGCCAGCAACAGGCAACATGGGGGAAATGGCGCACCTAATTAGACCAACCTCTTTTCAAGTAGCCAGAACAAAGGCAAAAAAAGATATCGACAAAAACTTGTTAGCTAGATATTTGTTTGATGTGAACTCAACAAGTATGCTATAATAATTTTCGTCCTCCTCCTTTCGTTATCCACATTCATTTAAACGCCCATTTCCGACCACGTCCAACCGTGTCCGGTCAATGGCAGAATAAGAAATGTGCAAAAAATATTGCTCAACAACAAAAGACTCATTAAATGCAAGCACACGGACATGAGCTTAAGAGTTTGAGGTTGCTTACTTACTTGTGGGGTTTGGTTAAGTGTAAAAGTCTAATAAAAGGCAAGTAAGTTTATTTTTAGTCGCTGTCTAGTGAGTTTGAGTTACAGCATTTATAGTAAGACCCAATGAACATGGTTTACGTGTTGAATTATGTGAGCTCTTAACCAATTGGCCAAAAGGGTTTCAAGGATGCGATGTAATAGATATCTTCTTACGTAAACAGGTGCAAGCAGTTTATTAGGGAAATGGGTTTCACTCAGTCGGTCTGTGGTGCATATTTCTTAAAGAAACTTTAAGCAGTGAATAGTGCATTTTTCTCGTTTATTTTTAATCTATTCAATAAGAATTTCTACACAATTAAATATTGAAAGATAGTCAAAGTTTCTGATTCAGAAATCAGCTTGAATTCTTGTTAATTATTCTAAGAATATTGGCTAGGTATTAGTTTCTATCCACTTATGATTATAAAATTAGTTCATTTATGATAATCAGATTAGATCACAAATAATTGTAAGGCAGAATTGAATAGAAATTCTATAAAGAACTAGTTCAATATTCGTTCATTCATTTTATGTGTCTTATCTTAAATTAGTCGGTTATCATCTCAAACTATTTTCGTCAGAAGTTTTATTAAAAACTAATTTCCACGAGAAATTTTCATATATAGAGCTGCAAGTTTATATCCATTAAGCCAACACATTTATCAAATGGTAATTGAAAATGAATAAACTTTTGCAGCAAACTTTCTAAGGGTCAAGGTCGCAAGGGTTGGAAATTGGTTTTAGTCAGAGTCAGTTTTAGTCTCTTAAGGTCATCTTTTATTATTTAGAAAAGTTGCATATTAAATTTCCGTATTGATGAGAAAAGACTGATTCTAAATAGAAAAGCTTTCAGAGTCAGTTCAACCTGTCTGAGGGCATAACTGTCTGGCCACACGTGCACGTGTCCACTCAAGAGTCAAGGCTAATGCGCCTGTCTGACCAGGCCAAATGGAATGGACTGCAGTAAAAATCTTTACCGAAAATCAATACTAATTACAATGTCAACTCATCTTTGGTTTTTTCTTTCCTCTGTTTTTTATTGCAGGCTGTATTTTGGCAGAATTGTATACTGGATTTCCACTATTCCCCGGCGAAAATGAGGTTGAGCAATTGGCCTGCATTATGGAAGTATTGGGATTACCACCCAAGGTGCTCATCTCAGTGGCTCGACGTCGTCGTTTGTTCTTTGATTCGAGAGATGCGCCACGTTGCATTACCAACACGAAGGGACGAAAACGGGCACCGGGTAGCAAATCTTTGGCACAGATCCTACATTGCCAGGATCGGTATTTCATTGATTTCCTACAGCGTTGCCTTGAATGGGATCCCGCGGAGCGTATGACGCCCGATGAGGCCGCCCATCATGAATTCCTGCAGCCCTCCACCTCCAGTCGCCATCGCAGTTGCCGCATGTCAACCAGCTCATCGAGTTCGGGTCTAAATAGTGTATCCCAGAAATCGTCGTGCTACAACTTCGCCGAGATCTCGCCGGGCAATGGTCCCGTGGTCGCGTCCATAACGAATACGACAGCAGTGAGTAATGCGGCCATTACCACAAAGTCATCGTCGAGGCCATTGCAGGGACATGCCCAGTCCAATGGACACCTGCCCGATATCAAGCTGAGTGCCAGCGACAAATACAATAGCATGCAAAAGGTAGCTGTTCGCTCCAAGATCACATCAAGTGTCTCAGATTTGGAATCGGTGCAGCAATATTCACTGCATCGCATCTACGGAGGAGTGGGCAATGGCGGTGGTAGCACTCATCATGTCTCATCGGCGGCCACAAGGAAACATCTCAATGGCGTTGGCAGTCATGGCCACATTAATAATAATAATAGCAACAACAATTCATCCAAATATGGATCATCCACCTTGGCGCACAATCATCACAATGTGACTCATCACAATGCCTCGACAGCGACCATTGCGACAACCACACATCATCATCACCATCATCATGCGGGTTCGGGTGGTGTCAATCAGCAATCGGGAGCTGGTGTCCCACATTCACAATCCACTGGCGATGTGTCCGACAGAGCCATATTTGGGCGTGCTTGACTCCGGGCGCGGCCAACCAAGCTGGAGCTCAAAAAATGCAAGCTGGTCAATATGATGGACTTCTGGAGCTAGAAGTGGCGTACTCAGCCGCAATTGCAATGCGCTAATTTGGCCGAGGAAAAGGAGGACTAAACGTTTCGATAGATATTTTGTAAGACGCGAATATTCAACTGTTATGTAAGCTATGTAAGAGGAATATGTTTACATATGTATGTATACAAATCTGGTATATATGTGTGTATGTTGTAATTTGTATTTGTATGTGAGCGCATTGCTATTGTATTTTCCCCCCGCACTCTCGAAAAAATATGTAAAACATGTAGATATATATAATTTCCTATCTCTCATCTTATTTTTTCTCTTGCAACACTTTGCAGTATTCTATGCTATCATTAACTGTGTGCTCCTTGTGTTTTGTTTTATGTATCACTACTGCCATAATTGTATTTCCACCTCCCCCCCTGAAAGTATTCTGAAAAGCCTTCCCTCCAATTTGCTGGAAAATTCATTTTCCCCAGGTGTTGCAAGTCCTTCAATCCTGCTAGAGATGTAAATGTCATAAGAAAACAATAATAACGATTATATATATATATATATGCCATATGCCATTCACATCTCTGATTTATATAATCTATATAAAATAAAACTGTATTTAATACTACGAACAAAACTAATTACATAAATACAGAGAAGCCAGCTCAAAAGGAACAACATAAACTTAGTTAATAGTCTGTCTGTCTCTCTATCTCTCTCACTCTCATAGATAAACATTTATGCAATACACTTAAAGAAAATAGTTCCATAAATCCATCTCATATCCATTCAATAAACCACCAACACCCAATCTAGTTAAGAAACTCGATATATGTATGTATTGATAGAAATCGATAACAATTTCATATAGCTTCCATGTCTTTTTGCAACAGTATCCAGGCTGTTATTATTGTAGTTACATATGCGAAGGCAGAAAATGTATCTATATCTCTATATAGATATACATATATACAATATATAGATAGATAGTAAGTTAAATTGTAAGTTAAGGCCCTGAAATTGGCCAAGAAAAAACCCCGACATACAATACAATACAAAATATATATATTTATAAAATTAATTACAAATATTATACCACATAATAACAATACATATATATCTACTATATAAATGTAAGTTTGTATCAACTTATTAAGATATATATCCCCCCCTCTCCCCCCTCAATTCTTCAATCACTCACCTAATACAAAATCCAAATGCAAAAACCTTTTATTATAATTAGTTTTAACATATATAATGAAACTTGCAAACAACAAGAACAACAACAATTATGGCCAATATCACAAAGAATTATCAACTATAAAGTGTAATACGTATTATGGGAAACTATATACATATAAATATATATATATATATATATATACAATTTTATTCGATTCTTACTTTTAGGCATCACTGTACACAAAATGCAAGGCAACAAATCTTGCTCATCACATATTTCATATCCTTTAATTCTCTCGAAATTTGTTTTGTATTATTTATACAATTTGTATGTATATATATCTATTTACGATATGTATATGCATTATTCTTTTCTGCCACTTTCCCGCCCTTTTTTTTGTTTGTTTGGTTTTTTAAATGTATTATGTGAATTCCTTTTTAGTTAATATTCAATTTTGAAAACAAACAAAATGAAAACTTGATTTACAAAGTGTGTTCGAATTTAACTTTTAGTATTAAATTTAAAATAAAAGGAAAAAGCAAAAATTAAAAAAAAAAGAAGCAAAACAAAACATTATTATTTCTAATTCTAAAAACATAATCAATTTAAATTAATGAATAAACATATTAATTGTATAGAACAGAAAAGGAAAAAACAACATGTAATCAATTACAATAACAAAAATAAATTATACAAAAATTATGTACTCAAAATGAAAAATATTCGTTTTTGTTTTATCATCGGGGAAACAAAGAGAAACCTTAATATTGTTTATAGAGACAAAGTTGAAATCAAGAGTGAATCAATTATGGGCTTAGAAGATTTCTAGCATGAATCATATATGGATACAAATTCGTCAATTATTTTTGTATCCGAGAGCCATTGAGACTTCACGGAAAGTCTTCTTAAGACGAAGCTCTACTATGATAAAGCAAATTATTATATTTACAATCAAGCCCCAAAGTAGGCAACATAAATTTGCCGCAATAAAACAATGCACTTTTGACTTTTTTGCTTATCTACAGCTTAATTTCTGTCTCTTGGTCATGTGAAACCAATGCAACGACTGCATTTGCCATGAAAAGATAAGACAAAGATTCTATTCAAAATTTTATTTAAAAGCATTAAAATGAGGTATTACTTTCGAAAATCGGTTAAAATTTCGTGAAACTGCAGATTTGCCAAGATCGAAATTTTCAAGAATTAAAAAAAAAAACATTTCGTTTTTGACCCATCGTTCCTATAGAAGGTATATGATATAGTGATCCGATCTGTCTGAAAGCGAGATGTATAAGCCGTACGGCCTAGTAGGAGTTTGCGGAGTTTGTAGGACGGGCACACGGACAAGAAATTTAATATTAGCCACTTTGACGGCTATAGGTAGGGAAAGAGTAACAGGCCTCTGTTTAGTATTAAAATATGTAGTTCATTTTATCCTCTTATTTTATTTGGTCTTATTGTTAGTACTACCGAAGGAAGGATTTTGGCGCATATATTGATGCAGAATAAAAGGATATCGGTTTTCTTGATTAACGATCCTTAAAAGATCTCTCAGATCTTTGAAGAATTCTGACAATATCGCATGAATGTTCAAATTGAAAATTACAAATAAGTCGGTTTTTTGAATGCTGCATTTAATTTATATGGTTCATTACTTATGGTAAAAAAAAATCAGTGGCGTATATTAGGGATAAATGGATATTGCGTGGGATCATGGTAGATTAGCTGGGTTGGATTCACTGAAACCTCTTAGTTAGTTACGATTTCCAATGCAATTTGTAACCTGGCCACGTGGTTGACATGTTTGCAACTGCCGATCGAACCACTCGCCATTGGGGCAAATTTGACGCCTGGAGCGATTGTTCCTACACACATAGAACCGGCGGCAATGGCGACGATCGCCATAGAGAGTGCCATCTTGTATACCACGACAGTCGTGTCTCGATGTCAAAATCTCTGCAAGTGCAGCTGGGTCTTCAATTGTGTTTGAGGGTGTTCCCGGGGTTGTTTCACAGGATGGAGTTGTTGTTTCTTTACAGGGTGCTGTTGTCGTTGTTGTGGGTGGCTTACAGGTTGTCGTTGTTGTGTCTTTGCTGGGTGGTTGGCAAGTTGTTGTTGTCGTTATTGTGTCTATGCTGGGTGGTTTGCAAGTTGTTGTCGTTGTTGTGTCTTTGCTGGGTGGTTTGCAAGTTGTTGTCGTAGTTGTGTCTATGCTGGGTGGTTTGCAAGTTGTTGTTGTCGTTGTTGTGTCTATGCTGGGTGGTTTGCAAGTTGTTGTCGTAGTTGTGTCTTTGCTGGGTGGTTTGCAAGTTGTTGTTGTCGTTGTTGTGTCTATGCTGGGTGGTTTGCAAGTTGTTGTCGTTGTTGTGGGTGGTTTACAGGTTGTTGTTGTTGTCGTTGTTGTGGGAGGTTTACAGGTTGTAGTTGTTGTCGTTGTTGTGGGTGGTTTACAGGTTGTAGTTGTTGTCGTTGTTGTGGGAGGTTTACAGGTTGTTGTCGTTGTCGTTGTTGTGGGTGGTTTACAGGTTGTTGTCGTTGTCGTTGTTGTGGGTGGTTTACAGGTTGTAGTTGTTGTCGTTGTTGTGGGTGGTTTACAGGTTGTTGTCGTTGTCGTTGTTGTGGGAGGTTTACAGGTTGTTGTCGTTGTTGTGGGTGGTTTACAAGGCGGTGGTGTCGTTGGTTCGTCACAAGAACGTTTTACGGAAACATGTCCATTATTGCCAGGACGGTGTTCCGACAGTAATGCACCGCTGCATCCGGTAAAGGATAACAGTACAGTTACAAAGGTAAGTACCAGTAAGTTGTCTGAAAAATAAATAGCTGATTATTATATGGAGTTTGTACTAAAGTTTTAAAGTATCCAACATACAAGCTCTCATTGCAATGAGTTCGTTGTTTTGCGAACCACTGGAAGCGAAACCTGGCTTTTATATTGTTCTTGGAGGACTCTTATCGCCACATCCAATTACACCAAACACTTAAACCACTCAAGTAGATATGATAATACTTACAAGATGTAAAGACAGCTTCTTGGAAGCATCAATGGTGCTTTCGAGGCTATTAGATAATTAAATGTCAGATTGACCATGACATGAGTAAGAAGACAAATATTTACAACCCGATAACTTTTACTATAAAAATTTCTGTATCTGCATCTGATAAAGAAGCTTGTTAATATCTTGCTAGTGAAATTGTAATGTATGTTTAACATATACCCATTTTCGAGATATAACTGAAACTTTTGACAGATAATGGAATAACCAATTGAAGATAGTATAATGACGCTTTCTTCAACTAACTGTTTGTTCTAGAATATACGGTCTTACGTAGATGGATTATTAATGATATTATTGATTATATGTACACATATCAATAGTATTTTATTTTGTTAAGTTATTGCTATTTTGTTAAGCTAAAGTTCATTAAAGGCTTCCATAGAGTTCAATGTAAGTTTATCTATGTTTTCGTGGAACTGTATATATCAATTTATTGATCTAGAATATAAAGATAAGTATCTGGTCTTGTAATATATAATTGTAAAATTTGTAATATATAATTTTTAATATATCTGCTGAATTTATAGAACTAGTTCTCATTGTATTCATCTTGTATTTTGTAAACTATTTCCTCAAAGCAAACTAATTTAAATAAAATTTTTATGAAAAAGGCTTGGATATGTTGTTATAGTATTAATGGAAAAACTAAATAAAAGCCTTTACTAATATCAATCAACACTGTCAATTTGAACCAGAAAGTCTTAAGCGCTGGAAACCAATTGGTTACTTCAAATTTTTGCTCTAATTCCATGGGTTATTATGGCAAATGAAATCATCTTCTCAATTCCCTATTATAACATATTGCGTAGCATCAAACGCAAACGGAAACGGTTATAAAAAACGAAAAAACATTTTTGTATAACTTTTATTTTGCGGTCCACTTTCCTCACCCACTTCCTCTTTCTCTCCAGCTCGCAGACCAAGCAGATATTTCTTTCTGCCCTGCGACGGTGTCGGTAATAATGATTCCACGTGACACCATTAGAGTTGGCCTGAGGGAACCCTGGCTCTCAGTTTGCTCATTTAGTTTTTGTTATTAATATTTCTTTTTTTTTCTCCGGGTCTTTTAAAATTATGCAATTTCCTATGATTGCCAATTTTTTGTTTTTTTGTGTTTGCTGTTTCAGCAATATTGGTTTTCTGTTTTGGTCAACATTTAAATGCGGCAAGTTTGAAGTAATTACCGTAAATGTATTTGAGATAATTTCAATATTTATTTAATAAATGATGGTCGATTAAACAATTAACGAAATCTATGGTCAAGTTAATAAAGTAGACCAAGCACGACTGTACTACAAAGACATGTTTGAATGCTTGTCCCAACATTGTTTTCACTTTTCAGTCAACATTTCTTTTGTGTGTGTTGATTTCAAGTGTTTTGCGTGGGTGTTCCTCATCGAGGGAAAGTAGAATTCTAAGTACAATCCAAAATATGACTTAATCCACAAAAAAGTAAAAAAAAAAAAACAAAAAACACAAAGATAAATAAATAACAAGAAATGTGTTGAAAATCCCTAGCTCTGTCTCATTCTTGAATGAAAAGTAAAAGTTGCGCCACCTCACGATCGGAGCGGATCGTTCACACCGAACACATACCGCAAAAAAAAAAAAAAACATCGAGTTAACCAAAGATGGGCTTTTGGAGTGATAAGCACCAGACGCAGCTCGCTTAAGACTCATTGAGTCAAAGGTTTATTGACGTAGCTTCTTTTGCTGCTGCTGCTGCTGCTGGGTGATCATGATCATCTCATGATCGGTTGTTGCTGCAGTTGGCCACTTGTTGCCAGGTGGAGGCCAAGCCAGTCCAGGTCGGGTTCGGTTCGTTTCAGGTCCATGGCATCTCTCGAAGGCCGCTTCTTTCTTATATGTGTCTCTGTCTCTGTCTGTGTGAGTGCTTTTTTCTGTCTTTTTTTTTCGTTTGCTGTCTTCTTTTTCTTGTGATCATTCGTCGCAAGGTGAAAGTCTTTCTCCCTCAAGCACTTTGTTGTTGGTTATTTGTACAGCATTTAGTCTTTTCGGGTTTTTATGTTGTTTTTTTTTTTGTGGTTTTTGTTTTCTTGATTCGTTGTTGGTTAATCTGTTGCAAAGACATTGACTGGCTGGGAACCTTTAGGGAATGGCATCAACAACTTATGCATTCTTATCGTAACTTTGTATTACCAAATCGATTTGTTTTTATTTTAAATTAGCCAAAATGTTGGCTATATATTTTTTTGGGTTTTTTGTCTTCATATTTTGTATTTCTACTTATAATTGCATAACTAATACGAGTGTCTATTCGATATTGTATGCACGTGATCAAATTTTTAAGGTGCTAATCTATAAGTTTTTGTTATCTATCTTTTAGTCTTCCTATAGATTTATAGGTTGATAAATAACTCTGTTTATAAGCTTCTTATTAATAAAAGTAGTACGTGTTCCGATCTCAACTGCATTAGACAAGTATATCAAGCCAAATGGTATCTCAAACGTGGGATGAAGACGCAAACATTTTTAGTAAAGATCACAAACTTATTGGTTGATTTCATAAAGCGGAAGTCTATTTCCGGAATCTTGAATTTAGACTTAGATAAATCATGATTTAATCGTTTGTTAAGAATAACACATACACACATTTCAATTAAATATGAGAAAAATAATTTAGCTTAGGCTTCCAATATGGGAAAATGCTTCGCACAAAGCCTCCTCGAGGAATTATTTTTGTAAAAAAAAGGAAAAATATTTGTTAGTGTCATATGTTTGTTCAAGTTCGTTAATTTATGGTTCTTTCTAATGCTGTTTGAGCGGATATTGCGCCGTGATTGTGTGATAAATCCTCATACGGATAAACTTAAGGGCCAAAATCTTGATTTTTTAACGAGCATTAGATTCTAGGTCCAACCATTGCAATCAATTTGCTAATACTTCAAAGGTTTAAAGACGATTTTGCCAATTAATAAGCTTTAGACCATCTAAAAACCAAAGTCCCTTGGGAATGATAAGTAAAAAAAATTAATTTCCAAGGTTGCAATTAGCTTGGGCCTCGTGAGTTTATATTGCGACATCTATTTGAGGTGCGGTAACTGAAATAACAATGACCATAAAAATGAATTACTTTGAATATTAAAACTTATCTTATTTTGAAGGTAAAGTTGAATTGTTTAGGATGTGATAAATGCAAGGTTTATATGCCTAGCCTAACTAGCAGGAAGTTTAAAATCACAAACCCAGCTAAGGTTGATCTCAATTTTAATTAAATAAAAATTTTTTAAATATTTATTTTCTCCTGTTTTCATAATTTACATAATTTCCACTCCATTTCAAGCAATTGATCATCAAACATGTTCATTTAGCTACCTATTGCAAATTGTCTGTCTCTTTTGGCTACTTTATGTGACCATTTTGACCCAAACACTTAACATTTAATGATAAATCACAAGCAGTAATAGAAATTGCCAATTATATAAAAAAAAAAATCTGATTTTGCGTGGGAAGCAAGCTAGTAAAGACATTCAAAATTGTCATTAGAAATTGATTTAAAAAAGAAAGACAATCCAAAAGACAGCAAACTTCCTTTTCTATTTATAAACAGGTGAAAACATTTGTTGATTTTTTTCATCATAGGTTTTAAAGTTTCACAACAAAAACAAAGTACGAATGAACATCAAATGATAGAAAAATTTAAAAAATTTCTATCCATTGGACTTGAATAATCTGCCCCATCATTCGGTTTTGGAAGTCATTATCATTGTCTGGTAGTCAAAGAAAAAAAGGGGCAGATAAGCAAGCTTATGCAATCGTAAAGCCATGTCTTTGGATGGTTTAGAATTGCATGTTCATTGAGAAATGAAAAATGAAAAAACTTATTAATGAAAGCTAGCGATGAAATGTTTATTTAATTGCTACAAATATGTCTGTGAAAATTGCTGGTGATAATTGTGTGGAAAGCTGTAGTGACTGATTGGCCTAGGCTGTGTGTGATAAGGGCCAATGCATTGGATGCCCTGGAGTGACTGGATTTGTGAATGACTTGTCTAGTTGCACAAGAGGAAATCAATTTTCCAATTAAAATGATCGGATATGGAAGGGGGGAGCTAAGCAAAAGTGATTGGAGATTGTTAAGATGTGAGAATTGTTCAGGAAAATGTAACTGAGAAATTCATCATCAAACTATATTAAATTTAGTTCTTGATTAGCTAAACTTTTAGGTTAAAGCTTAATTAAATCATTCCAGAGATGTCTATAAGATTAGTATGTTATTAAAATTGAATAATCTCTGCCAAGTCTAACTTCATCAGTTCTTAAATTACATACAATCCATCAAAAATGTAAACGAAGAGATAAACACTTTATCATAGATCATTGCTACCAATGATTGAACGCTTCAAGCTGTGATCCTCTCAATAAGCGATCAAGTCCAAAGCTACCTTCTGGTTATTCAAAGTGATGTAAGTATGAGTAGATCGTCTTATGATACAATCACAGCGGGAGTTACTCAACTCAACTCAATCATAGATCACAGTGAAGCTGCTAGCTCTGCATTAATCATGTACAAAAAAACAAGCAAAACCAAAAACTATGAATCAGTAAAGTAGTCGTGGAATTTCAATTTTAATCGCTTTGAGACATGATTGTAATGTAATTTAAAATATTTTCATGGCATTCTTCTTCATTGCCATAACGCCTTCATTGCGCCAGCTAAAGTGTTCTGCATGTTCTCAAATCTTACTTCCGAGTACGCCAACTTAGGCTAATTACGTGATTATTTCTGTAAATCGCGCAAATCGGAATTGCAAATAATGATGTCTGCATCATATTTGTGTGTTTTTTGTTTTTTGGCTAGTCAGATACATTTCTGGATTCGATAAGCCGAGCAAATGAGTAACATAACTCTCGTAATACTTTCTCTTTCACTCTGTTCACTGTGTCGCTTGGCGCTCTCTTTGCTTTCTCTTTGGCCCGAAACTGTGCAACATTTTGCCATTACCGGCAGCATGTTGCCGGCTAGCCCTGTATGCTCGTCTACCAAACTACTCATCGTCTTTCGTTGACGACTTGTTGTTGCTGGCGTCTTTATTTTTTTTTTTGGCATCTTCGTTGCAAAGCTTGGCTTAAATTGTTACCAAACGTTTAATGATCTTCAGTTAAGCATCGAACTTTTACCAGACAAGTTGTGTCTGCGGCAAATCACAAAACCCCCGCCAAAAAAACCAACATAAACATTAGACCCAAACACACACATACACACACTCATACACACGTTAACGGAATTTTGAAAATTGAAATTCTTTTTAGACTTGTTCATTTGCATAAGGCAAATAGAAAACGTTATAGTTGATATTCAGTGTGTTATATTTCGGAAAAAAAAGTACAAAAAGTTCGAATATTAAATTAAAAAAGTGCAAAACAAATTGAAATCTTAGTTTCACTTTATTGAGAATTAAAACAGCAAAAAATTGTGAAATTTAAATAAAAAATCTAAAACAAAATATCGCGGAGCATTTTTCAATTGTGAATCATGCGTGTTTTATTGGCCATGTGGGGCACTTTGTGCCTATGGATGATAACGGCAAATGCACAAGGATTTATACCACCACCGAATGCAGGACTACATAATGGGGTAAGTCAAACGGAAGTCGAAAACCAGAACCTGTTAGAATCATGGAAATAATTTTAAAGATTAATTAAAATAATGATTTCTTAGAAAATTAAAATATATTTTTGTCATACATTTCAATTAAATTTTAAAACATAAATTCAAGATAAAAAACTACAAAATGTTATTCGCTCTACTTAAGCATTGTTCAACTAGTTCAGTTTAAAGGAATTAAATTATAAAGATTTGCTTGATGAAACCGTTTTAGTTCGTAACTGACTCAGTTCCTTTTTAAAATTATGATTCATTTTGGAATACCACTATATGAGATTTGACCTAGATATGATGGCTATAAACTACTTCCCATCTCCAATATCATTTCAATAGATTCACTTTTCAGTCTTTAACATTTTTATCATTCGTTCGTCTCTTTTTATATTGAACAAAGTCATAGGAGTCATAATAGACGACGTCAGTTGTTCCACATATCTGTTAACAAAAGGCATAGATTTATATGTGCCAATACATCAATACAGTTTGGGCCAGATAGACGTACGGCCAAACAATCATTAAAAGAAATATTTATCACACAAATAACATTTCCCATTGAATGTTATGCAAATATTTATGGTTTGAATTGACTTTGGCTAAAATTTCACATGCTTGACACAGTTTGAGGCCAAGATCTTGGGCAAAAAATAAAAAAAGAAATGGAACTTAAATGAAAGTTAGCTACCACGCTTAGATTAGGAATTGAATTCAAAAATTTGACTAGACAAGTTTCTCAAACTCAAATATGCAACTACAAAAACAAAACAAAAATTCCCTAGACTTGCGTAAGGCTTTCTTTACATATTTATCAAGAGTTGGGGGGAGGTTGTAAGATTGGTTAGGTTGCCTAAGAGCCTATTTAACAATTCAATTATTCAAAATATTTTTGTTTAAGTCAACGATAAAATTTTCATATTAATTGTAACTGCAAACGAAAATGATTTTCAACGCCTCAATGAACTTTCCCTTTTTACAAAAATATTTTTTTTTATATACATATGCCTCCATACATACAATCATACATATATGTATGTTTATACCCAGTCTTGTATATTGTGATTAAATGAAGATGCAAAGGAAGCCGAGAGTAAAAGTCATAATGGTATGAGACAACGTTTAGATTATAAACCTGTTCACTTGGACTGGTCAAGAAATCATACAAAAGAAAGGCCATATACAACAAAAGTAAAAATAAAGCACAAAGAAATATATCACAAAGGCAAAAAAAAAAACTAAAAGAAAATTGCAAGTCATAGGAAGTTTTATTTGAAACAATTTTAAAAATAGTTTAACTGCATTCTTCAACTCTTGAATGCTTGTTGAAGTCTCTAGAAAATAATTTTAAAAAAAGTAAGAATATAAATTCTTTGGAATTTGCTAAACTTCGAAAAACTCACGATGAAGTCTCATAAACATTATCGAAAAAAATGATCAAAAAATTTTCTTTATGCTTGCATTTTCAATGAAAGTAAGAGTTTTGATCTGAAGATTATGTTAATCATTAATGTCTTAAACAGCGCGAATTTATGATTGATTTTAATCTTAGCAACAGTTTTTTTCTTAATTTTTTAAACAATGATATAAAATTTACGTGCAAAAATCTGATTTGTATTGAGATCTTAACACCTTTAATCATTTTTTTTGTGTGAATTTTCTTTTCTTCAACTTCCATAAATTATTTGCACAGTCAAATAAAATCTGATTAAAATAAATATCTTAACATTTTAAATCTTTTTCTGAATATTTTCTATTACTCTATAACTATACTCTTTGTACAAAGCTTTAATAAATTCATTGACAGTAGTTCTTTACTAAAAATGAAAGCAAATAACAGAAAGACTGGCAGATTCTCCCTAAGAAATTGCTCTTAGCAAGGCTAATTTAATGATATCAGTTCAAGGAAGTCTTCGTTTTCATTAATGCTTAACAAAAGTATATACATTTATGGGTAAATTTATCCATTCACATTGATCGATTTAAATAAATGCCAAACCCCCTCAGGGCTCCACGGGGAACTCAATAACTTGTTACTTAATTTTCTTAATTCTTTTCCTCTTTTGACTTCGTGCATCTTCATAAATATTTTTGCGGCCCCAAACAAAAGTGAAAGCAAAGCAAGAAACCCAACATAAAAAATTTAAATAAAATGGCAAAAATTAAAAAATTAAAACAACAACAACAATGAGTATGCCCACTGAACATGTTCGATGACAGCAAATTGTTGTTACTCTCGGGATGCGGATTCGGTTGAGTGTTTCTTTCTTCTTTTTTTTTTGTCTTTGTCTTTGGCATGGTTTGGTTTGACTTGGCGCAATGAATTAAAGCTGCTGCTGGACGTTTGGGCCCAACAGTTGTAGCAGATGTTGTAGTGGCAGCAATTTTATGTTTACACGACTGCAGAAATAATAAAAGCTGAAATTAAGAAATAGTTAATATATATATATAAAAGCAATAGCCAAGTCTCTGTCTCTGTCTGGTTGCAACCAGTTCCTGTTCAGACAAAAGGAAGATGATGATGATGTTTTCTTTCGTTTTTTTTTTTTTTATTATTATTTGTATGTAATCGGAAGGCCATTGCCTTATACAAAACAAAAAAACTTGCAAAACTCTATATCAATAGAGGATAGATGAAGCGGCAACAACAACACGTTTTTCTTCGTAAGACAAAAGTTGTGCAAGAGCTCAAAAAGAAAAAGGAAATTTCAACAGCAGTGAGAAAAGGTTAAGGACAATGGCAAAATCGAGCCAAAGATACAGATCAATTTCAATTGTGCATTCAATAAGTATGTGTAACATGGCAACTAACTGATTTATGATTTGAATTTACTAAAGTGTGAACCCAGGTCGTTAGTCCAATATTTATGTCTGGTTTCCTTCTTTGATATATTTCAAAATATTTACCAATTTTACTTAAATACACTAAGTTTAATCTATTTTCTTGTGTTACTTACATTTCCTAAATTGTGATCTGGGTGATCTTAAATCCTGATGCCTTGGGTCTAGCTTGGCCATATTTTGCATCGATAACCAGTTTTAGTTAGAAAATTCTGTAGAAATTTTCCTAAGAGACATTTTTTTTTTACCCAAATTTCTGATTTGTGTTCTAGGATTAATGTCTGCGGTGTTATATGGAAATTTGTTGACAACCAATTGGCAACTAAAAGTTTTGAAGTATTCTTACCTAATATAGAGAATTAATTGTACTGATTTTAACTATATCATGTATCGTTATACGCTATATTGTATAAGGGTCTATCAATCTTAAATGGGTAGAGCTAGCTCCATCACATTCCTAGATTTACCATTGTTTAATGACTTTTATGCCATGCGGAAGTATCTCAAATGCCCTACTTAATATAACAATTTGGCGAGTTTAACATCTTTGCTTAAGGAAAATTACTATTATTGTTATTATTATCAGTAAGATAAAGATTTGAACGTGGATCCTTACAGTTTGGTAGTTAAAATCAATGGTTTAATAAAATATTAAGCCTCAAGAAAAGGAATGAAACTCTTCTAACAGAATATTACCAAATTTCTTAGAAATCTTAAGTTTCATACACATTGTCAGTGTAACCTGTGGTTCTAGTGAATTTTTTGTTAAACTACAAAAGTTTCTTATTAGAAAATTTTCTATGTGCTTTTAGTAAATACAATAAAACATTCACATTCCTTAAAAATGTAAAAATAATATTTTAAACTAAAGATTCTCAAACAATTAGCTTGAAGTTCTTAAGTAAAAAAGTCACAACATTTGCTTAAGCTTCTAAAACGCCTAACAATTACTTAAGAATTAGATTTGTAAAAAAATATTTGTTATAAACCAAGTACACATAAGTATATGTAATTTTTTTGCATTTTAAAGCAAATAATATTAATTACCAGCAAATTTCATATATATTTAAACGACAGTTTTTGATTACATAAAGTGATAGCTGACCAAATAAAGGTAGTGACCTGTTCATTGAAAATCATAACAAAGAGTTGAAATATTTTCTCCAAATATTGACTTACAGAAACTGCCGACAACGTGCCATTGATGGATTACTTTAATGCTTAACACTTAAGTGTTAATTTTCCTGATTTTCCAATTATTGTATAATCATTACTGAAAATATTCGAAATTATATAAAATCTAATCAGTTAAGCTACCAGGAGTGTGAGGGATTAAAGATATTATAATTTATTGTAAAATGCTTATCATCGAATGATTAATATGAGATTTAAATCAACTGAGACTGAGGTAGTGAGGCATTCAAAACGTTCAAAACGTGTTGGCCATAATTTGTTGTATCTTTTTGACAGAGATTGGCGGCCCAGCCCTATCTGTCTGTTGTGCTCTTTCATTGTAATTTCTTTTCATTTTCTGTTAATGCTGTTGTTGTTGTTATTGTTGTATTTTTTTGCGACTTCATCTCATTGGAGGTTCTGCTTCGGTTTCGGTTGGCAGGTGGAAAGTGGGTCAATCGAGAGATCTTTATAAATATTTTGTTGTTTTGTTTTATTTATTTTTTTTTCGGTTGCATATTTATCTGAAAGATATTTCTGTATAGGGTCTGGGCCTCTCCCTCTCTCGCTCTTGGTCTTTTTCTCTCTCCTCTAGCTGTCTCTGTTTGTTGGGTAAAGTGACAACTTGTTAATGGATCTTTGTGGGGCGCTTGAAAAATGAAAGTTGCCGAACTGTCTGCATAGCCACTCATATAGAGCTAATCATGTATCATTATAGCACTTCAATTGGCCCTAAACTGGCGCCACAAAATCAAATAAGTAAATCGAATTGGTTTTAGCCATTGCTATTGCTGCCATTCAGTTAGCCATCGTCAAGACAAATAAAATAATTGAACGCTAATCACCTTCCCTATTTCAACGCTTAGATGCGATTTCGTTTGATTGGCTTTTTTGTTGTCGGATAATGAGAGAGGGCAATAGAGACCAAAAAAAAAAACAAAAAGTGGCCACCAACTGGTTAAGGCATTAAATCAATTTCATCTTTGAGTGGATTCATTTGATTAACCGAAAGAGAAGCAGTGAAAAAATGCTACAACAAATCAAGTGATCTAGGGAAGATGAGATACTTCCCCCTTTCGTTTAATATCTTCAATTATTAAGTCATTACACAAAATGCTTCAAGTTTTTTTCTTCTTGTTTTATTTTTGCCATTAATCGAAAGGTATACGGACAAAAAATTTCACATTTTTAGTCTCCAAAGACAACGAAAAAGAAAGTATTAAAGGGCCTGGAACATAATTCATCGCTGCCTATTGACAGGCAACGCGACAGTTGAATCATCGTCTTCCAGGTCATTAAAAATCGTTTGGGCAACAAAACTCATTTTGTCATAGTTTCTACTTTTTTTTTTGTTTCGTTTCTGAACAAATTTAGCTAATTACAAATTATGTTTTATAGGAATTGTTCAGTTGTTGCCTGATGTATGCTGCAATTAGTTGTCTTGCTGCTCCTACTATGCAGTAAATATATCAAGGCAAAATGACAATTTTCACCCACCATGATGATGGTGCTGGTGGTGCATCCAACCAATCCGTAACCAGACAAGTGTCAACTTCCGCATTACTCATAGGCCGCATGAAACGGGTTTTTTTTTTCCTTAAAGTTGTTGATGTTGCTGTTGTTGTTTTTTAGTTGCATCTTCTTCTTACCAATCGTATGGCAAATATGGCCAAAAAGTCAAACGATCCTCCGACGAGGCATCCACGTAATGCAATAGCCAAGCCCAAGAGGAGAGTTCACACAAAACTGGGCAACTGGTTATGGTCGTTTGCTTTGACTGTCTGTCTGTCTGGCTGTTGGTCTGTCTCTTAGTCTGACTGCTGCTTGCCTGGGCTGATGCACTTTCGTTTTTGTTTTTGCTGTTGTTGTGGTCTGTTTGGGTGAAAAGTTTATTGCGCGAAAATGAAGAAGCGTTTGTGATTTGCCTGGCATCGAGTTCCCAAAAAAACAAGATTTAAACGAGGCGGGAATCTCCAACTGTTGTTGTTGCTGTTGCCGTTGGGATGTTGCAAGCCAGGCCAACGAGTTGCAAGTTGCATAATTTGTTTTTCTTCGCCTGTTTCGCCTTCTGCCACTGCCGAGGTGGGAGTTAAATTATTTTGAAACTTGTCCATTTGATTTGGTTTTTTTTTTTTCATTTTGCACTTTAGGTTTTTGGTTTTTGCGTATTTCAAAAACATTTTCAATTAATGACATTTTTGTGGCTTTTGCTACATGCTGATGCAATAAACAAATTGATTTTAAAATGCTTTCATCGTGTGAATTATGTAAATAAATTGTTGGTGGTTGTTAAATAATTTGCTTTTGGCAATTTAGAATTTATTGTAATGAAAAAATTGTCTGCGTTGTGTTTTTATATTTAAGTTATTTTTAAAAAACTTATATATCAATTGTTTAAGTCTAGATGATTCTTTAAATTAGTTAATGGAAATTGCCTTTAA
This sequence comes from Drosophila willistoni, assembly GCF_018902025.1. Lineage (NCBI taxonomy): Eukaryota > Metazoa > Arthropoda > Insecta > Diptera > Drosophilidae > Drosophila > Drosophila willistoni. Next base: position 11,534,514 of record NW_025814050.1, read on the forward strand.
TGATGTAATAAGAACTAAAAGCTTTTAGATAAAAATATTACAATACATTTTGGAATTAGAAAATAAATTGAAATATTTTTAAACGTAATTTGTTCAAAAGCTAACGATCCTCCATAAAAGGAGAAATTTATTAATAATCGAAAGTCAAAGATTTCGTGTTGGAATAAATTATTTAAAATAGAAATCGGCAAAATTAGATAACCCGCATCTTAAGTTTTAAATTAGTTCAAAAGAAGTATCTGATAAAAAAAAATGAATTGGTAAGCCGCATTAACAAATTTAGAGAACAAGTTGCTTACATCAAAGAAATTTTGAACCAGAATAATAACTTAAATCAAGATATATAAGAAAATTTCATTCAACTGCTTTAAGTGTTTCTACTTTTAACTTTCAGAACGTTATCACACACTCACACGAAATATGTATTTGTCAGGCAATATATACTATGGAAGCCCTATTGAATGGTATATCACATATCTAAAGTTCTAGAATTTTCAATTGAATATTTTGAATATGTTTCAGTCTCATGGCTTGTTTTAACTTACAAATGTTATTAGACAGTCTTTAATATAAAGATTAATATTGATCGTAAATAGCAATTAGGATTAAAATTAATTTTAGTTGTGATCAATTTATGTTTGTATATTTAATATTAAGACAGTTTATTTTTAATATTTGACTGAAACAAAAGCATTTTAACTTAGTTCCGTATAGGAAGCCTACAAAATCTAAGCAAATTCTTAGACAAGGTCTTTCATAATTTTAGTTTCGCATAACATTTTTTCCGCATCTTCAGCTGACCACTTCAATTGTGGCTATTTACTCACCTCTGATGCAATTGCGTTTGGCTGGCCCCTAGGCATGCCCCTTTTATTATGGGTACGCCAAAGTCAAAGTACCCCACAAATTTGGGAGTCTCTTTAGCACCTGTCATGGAGGCCCTCACCCACCCATTCAGTCGCTGGCTTATGCATACGAAGTGGATGCAGCCAACCCACTTCACACTAGAGTGCGGCGAGCATCTTCATGCCACATTATCGCTAGCGACCGACCGAATAGCCCCAAAGCCTTCATTGTCCCACTACCCGCCCCGTAGGAGCTAAGAGTCTGCCACTTTCAGTTTTCCTTTTGGAATGGCGTAAAGACAACAAAACAGCAACAGCAGCAACAACAAAAATGGAAAACACTTTTCGCTTGGCTTGGCTGAATTTGCTGCACCGCAAAGGTATTCAGAGTTGCAATTTCATTTCAAAGTGTTTCGTTTTGTTGCAAATAATAAATTTTAATTTGTTTTGCGGTCTTTTTTGTTGTTAACCATTTTTCCCTTTAAATTTTTTTTCTTCTGTTCATTTGAGTGCATCAGTTAAGCATGCAAAGGCAAAATCAACAACAATTTTTTCTTGCTTTCGATTTCAAAGAAATTTTAATGGGCCAACAAGAAGTAGAGATATGCGAAATATTCGAGTGAGTGGAATACCCAAATAACTGAATAATCAAAGAACTATTGCCCATGCGTTCACACATTTTGTGTGTATAGTATATTTCACAATTCCAAACACATGGAGGTTACTAACCGACCAAAACAATGGTCAACAATTTTGCCAACTGGCAGGGAAGAGGATTGCAGTGAAGAGACGGGAGACGGGGGGTAATTGCTGAATATTGTCACGAACTGCAACCAAGTTTACAGTTTACTGACTTCAGTGGGCAAGCTTTTTGGCGGCAATCTAAAACATTTGTCGGACTCAGACCCGGAGACCCCTAGAGACCTACCGCGACACAAGCGAATGTATTTAATTTGCATGAAGCTTTGCATTATTTTTGGTTTTTTTTTCTGAGAAAGCTTTGCGTGACCACAAATACGGACACGAGACCAGACTCAACTAAAACCCAGAAAACCATTTCCAGCATTTGGCGAATATCAAGCAAGAGACCTTACCCAGACTCAAACTCCAAAACTTATCCCAGAGACCCGATATAATCTACGAAATGACTTAATTGTTTAGCCACAAAAAGCCAAATGATTAAGTAAATGTAATTAAAATTAAAAAGAACTTCACTTTCGACTCATTCAGACTGCTGACTTTTCTTTTCTTTTTGGAGCACTGCTAACCCATAAATTATGAATTCGAAAACAAACACAAAAAAAGTTTTTCCCTTCTTTTCCATTCCGAAAACAAAAACAATGGCATTGCCTTCTGACAAATGATATGGCCAAGCGGGTGGGCGAGGTGTTAGGGGGAGAAGTTTGGAGAGGGGGGAGACTGTAGGATGATAGCAATGCAATTGCATGTCTGAGAGCCTTCAACTCGAAAACTATGCTGGGGTAATGCTAATACCATATAATTAATGCATTACAGAAGAAGAAATACATATAACTAGCAAAAATAATGTGGCATTGCAAGAGATATCTAAAGCGTAAAGTTATACTTGGTTAGTAATGTGAATTTCATTTAGCCAGTGGTTTTGGAATGTACTGAGTAACTGAGTGACTTGACTTGTCGGGATTGGTGTATATTGCTTTTTTGAGCTTAACAAATGATATACATTGCATATAGGTAAAGGAAATTAACAGACTTCTTCTTTCAAAAATGAGTCTGCCAAAAAAATGGTTGGTCCTTGTTAAAAAATAATTCTACTTCTTTCTATGTGAAGCTATTCATTTATATTCACTCAATTATTAAATAAGCGTATATTAAGCAATTTTTAATTGTAAAGCTCCTTAAAAAATTGTTGAATGTGGGTCCCTCTTATAAAATTGAATATTGCTCGATTTTTTTTGACCATTTCCCAACAGTCAAAGCTCATGTAATTAATGAATGTCCCCTATCGAACCATTTAAATATATATCAAAGATTAAACATTTCAATACAAATATTTCTTGGATTTATATAACTACAAAAAAATGACTACCATACATTAATCTGACATAGTTAGAGTCAAATTGCTCTGAATTACATAGGTAAATAGAGACCAATTCACTTTCCAAACTAAAATTTAGTCGCTTTACAATAAGGCATCTTCTACCATCTTTCTTAAACACATATCTTTATTAAGACATTTATTAACAAATCTTGGCAAAAGTTTTTTTTTCCATGCATGGTAATGGCTTACAACAAATCATAATATTCATTGAGTTTAGCTTATAAAAAAAACTTTTTACAATAAATTTTTTCATCCATTGGTAACCTAACCTTACCCAAGCTAACCTTTGTTGGTTAGCCTTTTCTTCTTGTTGTGTCATGCCTCAGCATCTTTAGTTTTTCCTAAAGTCATAAGACGTTAAGGGAGAAAAAAAAATCAGTTTTCTCTGGTGAAAACATCAATCAATCATCAATCAACATGCATAGCAAAGTCAATCCCAAACCCAAAAGCCACTGAACCCCAAGAGTGTTAGGGTCTTTTTTGTTTTTGTCATATTTTTCCTGCATATTTTCCTCTACTCTCTGCTACACTGTCTCTCTTTCTTTCTTTCTGTCTTTCTTTTGTGTATGCAACATGTTAATTTCACGTTCGAGCATTTGTTGCTATTCATGGCAATGGCATGGCGCATATAAAAACGCTTTCGTTTTTCTTCTTTTCTGCCTCTTTTTTCTTCGTCTGCTGTTAAATGCCAAAGACAATCAATGCGCTTGCGCCTAGGGTTTGAGTTTGGGGTTGGGGGTTTGTGGTGGACAGGTGCTCTTGTGGTTGTCATTAAATGCCAACACGACGACCCACATCAGGTCGGAGATAGCAAGTGAAGTTGATCGAAAGTGTCAATTGATTGACAATTTGAATGTTGGCGTCTTTGGCCAGTGACTGATCAAAAGTGCGAAGAAAAAACCCCAGCGGCCATCAGCATAGAGTGAATAGAGTGTTAGTCATAAAGAGTTTCATTATTTCGTCTATAAGTCAATCTATCAAGTAATTGAGCCCAATGCTTTGATTTAAAACTTGGCAAGGTCGAATGAATTATGGTCTACAAAGGCTTAAAATATTTGATTCAATTTTAAAATTAAATATATTCGAATAAACTAGAAACATATAACTATAGTTTGTGAAGTTTCTAGTTATTTTGAATTTTAAATTAAATACAGAATAATGCAATTTAAATGTAGAATAAAACATAAGTATTTCCAGCGACTGCGATCACTACAAGTTCTATTTTAAAACTTGGAAAATAATAATTTTTTTAATTTTCTATCAAGTGATTCAAAATTTTATATTTTGAAATCATAGTGATAATGCATAATTTATGCATGGACGAGTATATTGGTACATTTTTGTCTCTTATAATGTTCTTAAAAGTAAACGATTTCTTCAATTAACAAACTTAAAATAATCATTGTTAGCAGTCCATAAAATTTGTTCTCTTTATATCTTAAAGGGAACTAAGCCAAAAAATTTGTTATATATATATTTTGGAAATAAGTTCCTATCGAATTCAACTTTTTTGTCTAGCTTGAAAATTCAGAAACCTATTTTAGGTTGTAACTTAATCGAGCTTTGAATATTAACCTTATAACAAAATATTGGTTTTTAGATTTTCCTATTGAAGTTTTTAATATTGCCTTTAATATTGATTTCCCATATTTTAATCTCTGGTATCATAAATAAGCTAAAGTGGGAACTTATAGAATATTTTTGAAAATCAATTGAACCAAGTGTTATTTAAATACTTGTTCTTTTCTACTTAAATGATTGTATTTAATTATGTAAATATCCAAAAAAGTTTTTAAATTACTTGGCTTATATCTAGTCTATAAATAAAGTAGGGCTTTTTTCCTTAATTGAAGTGAACTTCTATGAAACTACATTTGCATTTTGTTTCTTATTTGATAATAAATTCTGAAACTAAATGGAATTGTGTATATACATAACATATTTAAGATTTCTGGCCAATACTTTTATCACATATAAACATTATAATGCAGCTATAAATCAAGTATCTACAATGTTATGTCATACACTTAATCCCTCCCATCGGAATCCAATATAAATCATGAACCAGCACCAAAATTTTTCCATTTTATTAACTACATGATATATTTTTTTCTATTAATAGACAAAGCCAGAAACATCAGGCCAAACAAAGAAAGTTCCATAACACAGACTTAAATATTGAAGTTTCCTCTCTTCCCCCCTCTCTATCACTTTATTCGAATTTTTCGACCAACTTGATTACGACAACGTTTGGCATATTAGTCGAAAAATGCCTTTGGCTTGTCAAATCAAATTGACTTGGTATTATGCTAATGAGAGTAGATCCGGGCGTGAGATACCTGTGCAGACGGACAGGTAGAAGGCAGCACGAAAAAAAAGAGAGTGAAACCAGTTTACAACTGATTGTGAGTGAGTGTGGCATAGGAATATTTGAAATTTTCTATCGCCTGTAGAGGGCGTAACTTAATCTCCACACTGCTGATGATCAGATGTATCAAAGTAGCTGTCAGTTACATGACTAAAGTTTGCCGGCTAATTTGTTAATAACTCATAATTGATTTCACATCACATAGACGAAGATGGAGAGGCAGAAGATGCAGAAGGAGCATCAAATGAAAGCGAAAATTTTGTAAATTTCTTTTCTGTTTCAGTTTTGGTTTCGTTTTGTTTCGCTTTTTTTTGTGTTTTTTTGGTCTTGGTTTTAGTTTTGGTTTTGCTTCTCTTGAGCAGTGAAAGTGATTTGTCTGACAGTTTAGCTAAGCATTTATGTTGTTTATGTTAATTAGAATTTAATAGTTCAAATCAAAACCAAAAATAGTAAAAAAAAATCTCCAAGTTGGCTTAATTAAAAGTTACCCAAGTGGTGAATGAGTGAATGAGGCTTACGATAAATTCTTCAAAAACAACTTGCGCAACTTGAGTTGTTTTTCTTTTCGGCCATGTTGTCAATGTGGCCAATGGCAACGGAATTCGGTGGCCCCGTTTTTAAGTTTCCTGTCTCAGCATTTGCCTTTAAGTCTCTTGCACTAGATTTTTTTCCGTCTTCATCATCATCCATGGCTGCCCCTATGGCCTCTGTGACTTTTGGTTGTACCTCGTTGCTGTTTGTTAGTTTTTGCTGGCCAATTGATGATTTCTTTTTTTGGTAATTCGGTGACGTCTCAAGGTTGTTACAAGCGTTTACCTTTTTTTTTCTATTTTTTTGGCAGTTTTATGTCCAAGTGTTTTTGTTTTTACGGTGCTGTGGGAATTAGACAAAACAAGAAGAAATAAATCATTATGGCAAGTGTGATACAACTAGGCCACTTAAATGTCAATTTTTGTTTATTTAAAATGTGTTAACAAGGCATCAACCGGCGTCATTAGGCTTAGTTGTATGATTGCAATACAAATTGGTTTCAATTTTTAATGAACAAGTATGCATTAGATGTTTTATTAATAGGCCGTTTTAAGAATTCATATCATATTCATTTGTAATAATCACTCGATTGAAAATTGATTTTAAATTCACTTATAATGAGAAACAAATGCACAAAATTTTGTAATTGAATAAAGAATGCTAATGGAATGTTTATTAAAATTTTAATCTATGTCAAAATGTTTCCCTCAGCTTTTGAAACTAAATTATTAAATAAAACTTATTTAATTTTTTAATATATTTTATATTTTTGAGTTTTTAATTAATAAAAACAATTTATAAATAAAGAACTTTTGAATTTTTGACTATAATATAAACATTTTGATCAACATTTGAATTTGAATGAGTTCTTTATCACATGATTTCATTCTGTCCGACCTGAGGCTTGACTTTTAAAATTTCGTATATGACTTTATTGCTGTATTTTGTTTACTTTTATCATTGTACAGTGGGCAATTACTTAGATAAAAAAATAACATTAAAATTGTTTGTTGTAAAGTCTTGAGCATATTATTTTAATACAATTAAACTAAGCCTCTTGAAAAACAACATCAAAGAAGCAAATTAGTTGAAAATTCTTCATCTAAATCGTGTCATTGAAATGATCACTGCACATCCAGAAAAGTTTCAACAATTCCTAAATTAATACAGTTTTTAATCTTAATAATTTGGGTAAAGTTTTGGCCTTGAGTCCAGAAAATTTCCTTTCTATTCGAAACTGTTTTTCAAATAATATCGATTTGACATGACCTTGCACCATAAAAATACAAAAACTCATATATCACAAAAGCATAATATTCCCATTTGACGTCTATTTATCAAGCTCATCACATTTATAATTTTTCTTTTGAAAAAAAAGACATTTACTTTCAGTTTTGCCATGATTTGCTTTGCATTATTCGTCTATTGTGTGCCAATAGTATTAAATGATCACTTTATCCTCATTTTCAATGACTCAATTGAACTGAAATCTTTTGGGAAATCGTGCCCATACTATTGCCAAATCGAACTCATCGATTGTAAGAAAAATTTAAATACTTTTAGCTAAATTCAGGCAAAAAACTGGCTAAGCAAATTCACAGATCTAATACTTGAGAACTGGTTAGCTTCGACTTGACAGTTACCACATGGTGCATATGAACCATTTGATGGCTTCGTTTTGGACTGTTGTTTGGCTTTTGGTTTAGTTGGTCAATCTTTTAAAAACATTTGGCAATTCCCTTTCACTTTGGACGATTGCTTGATTGCAATTTTGTGCAAAGCGAGGAGATTCCATTTCATGTTAATTGCCAGGCAAATAGGTAATTAGCCCAAAGAATGCTACCTTCTCTAGTCCATAGAAAAGAGAAATTTACATAAAATTGTGTAATTAACTAAAAAATAAATTAGAAATTGCCTCAAGCGAAGCTTCACCTACACTAACGTAAGAAAAAACATTAACTAGTTACCTATACATTAAAGAAGAAAAAAAGAAAAGAAGTTGCAATCACAACACAAACAAAAGACAGCAAAAAACAAAAAAAAAAAATAAACAAATGTTATTTAACAATCGCCTCAAACAAAACAAAAATCAACAAGACCTAAAAAGAAACTTGGTCAACTCTTGTTAGATATTATCATTTCCTTACCTCACAACGATGGTTAAATTGTTAAAAAATTAGCGCGATTTGTCTGGAGTAACAAGCATTGAACAATTGGGCATCATTTACAAATGTTTTAGTTTGTTTTTTTTTTGTGTGTAATAGATGAGATCCAAATGATTATGAGCAGATCATTTAAGAGAAGTAAGACAAAAAACTGAAACTGAAACGTAATATATGAGATGAAGATAAATATTTGAAACAATTGCCTAGACAATTACATCTTTAGGTTTAATAGTCAAACAGATTGTATCGATTTGAATGTGTTTTATATCTCTTTTTTAAAATATTAACATCTTTTTAAGTCTGAGTAAGCAAAAGACATAACTCATTTCATAAATAATTTCATAAAAAAAGTTGTTTGATCATCCTGTAATTTTTGCCTTGCTGGCTTGTAAAACATTTAATCAGATGGCTAACTGCATCTCATCATTTGCAACAAAGATTGCATAATCTACTTGAAAATCCACAAAAAACACAACAAGTTAATGCATTGAAATTACAAAGTGGCATACAAAAATAAATTAAATTAAATTTTTGTTTTTGTGTTGTTGCTTTTAAAAATTGGGTAAAACTGCCAATGGCAAAAGTTGCACACTTAGTTTTTTGGTTAGCTTCCTGTTGCCTTCCACATCTTTAGCTCTGGCATCATCGTTATCATCTTCTTCACATTCCACTTGCACTTTGGGGGACATTTTGTTAGAGCTCTTTAATTTGACATACTCCGACACTTTTAACGAGCCACAAAAAGATTTATTATATCATTAGCATCTTGTATCTGAAAGATACTAAAACCGAAACTCAACTCAATTGTAATTTAAATAAACCCACATCTTTAATGGTAGTTGCATGCAAAAATCCGTGTTAATGGGTCAGTTGTTGCTTCTGGTTGTTTCAGTTAGTAGTAATTAACATATTCATATGGCTAATTGCAATGGCTCTACCAAAATGAGATGAGAGATGCCTTTTATTTTGGTTATAATATTCGGTTGTTGTCTGTAATTGGCATTAAATTTGAATAAGCACACAACAAAAGTGGAGAAATAAAAAACAAAAAATGCATAAAATAATAGTAAAATATTTTAAATGCCTCATAAACAAAAAAACATAAAAGCAAAACTATTTATAAATAACTACCTTCATATCTTTTGTACAAGAAAAATTGCATAAATTTGTTTAATAAAAATAGGATAGTTTAAGAGTTGAATTCAATGTTTTTCTTTTTATAATTATTAGCTGGGAAAATCCATGATCAAAACCAATATCTAAGCATAGTTTAGAGTAAATTTTTCCGTAGATCGCCTTAACTTTTCAATACTCTCAACTATCCTCCTATTCCATAACCACTAAAACTGGCCTTCACTGATCGTATATAAAACAAATAACTCAATTTGCTAGCCTCAACATACTTTCAAAAACTCAATCAAAACAATTATATCTAAACAAAATAATAATATTTTCAAGTCAAAAATCACCAATAATTATTGCAAATTGCGTGCCAAGCGAACATCAAACCAACAAAAAAGAAGATGAATATAATAAAAAATTATATTAAATTGTAAGAAATAAATTTAAATATGCAATGCAAGTTTAACTTTCCAATTCAATAAGTATGCCTCACGCAGAAGCAGCAGCAGCAGCAGCAGCAACTGATGAATGCGAATTGCGTGTCTTGAGGCTGTAGCTATATCTTTATCTAAGTATCTGTATCTTTGTCTGATGCTTGCCTAGCCTTGCCTCGCCTTGAGTAGGAGTCCAAAGCGAATTTGGTGGCGCCCACAATACCAAAATTTATTTGTTTAACTTTGATGTTGATGGACAGTAGCGTCAAGTCTTAAGAGCTACGCAAAAGCAAATACAATTAAAAGAATTCGCTTTCGTTGGCCAGACCTTGTTCAAGCTAAAAAGATTTGCATTAACCAGCGAAAGAAATGGCATAAAAATTTCATAACTTTATTTCACTGTGAAATTTTCATTGACAGCCTCTCCCCAGGAAAATAAAAATGGTCATAAAGAAATAAAATCACGCCCTTTTGCGTACTCATCATTTTTGGCCAAACTGTTTTTGTTGGTCTTTCATAATCATTTTTTAGCCGTTTTGTTTAACCTTTTTTTTTGGTCTTCTCTGTTTCCTTCGTCTATGTTTTAGATGCTCTTGGGCATCATGGAATAGACCTTTGAAACGAATTTGGTATTTCGTACAAAGCCATTGAATTTTGATTTGTTTGTCTACTCATTTTCATGGACTGTCACTTGAATTGAAGACACTTCAATTGCAATTGATGCGAAGTGTTAAGGCTTTTGTCGCATTTTGATGCTCTTGTACTATGTTGTGTGAGGTATTTGGGCCAGACCATTGATTGACCTTGTCCAACGAATGAATTTGGCTAATTTTTAGCTTTGAAAGACATTGAAAGGTACTAGATAAGGGGTGTGTAGTCGACAAGGTAACTACCTACTGTTTAAATGGGTATGTCTTCAGTAGAGTTCTTTTGAATAGCCACTTAGAAGTTGTAACTAGCAGTTTCAAATGCAGTTAAATTGATAGCTTAATTGTTCGTTACTTAAACAACGATCTTAGATGTTTTTGTTTGGCTTAAAATATTTCTTTTACGATATGCTTGAAATCAAGTATATGTTTTATCTCTTTAAGTTCTCTTCATATTTACGAATATTGTTTCTGGGCTTTTCTACTAGTCAACTAACCCACTAAATCCTACTACTGAATGCAACACACTCGAATGGTCGGACACTTGAAACAGTAATTGCAGTGAGTTGCTTGAACTGAGCTGTAGCAACTTGAATAATTTCTTTACAATAGCGATTGCATAATAGTACGCCCCACTGACAACATTGACGGCATCATCATAAGCCTCATCTCTTCAGCCCAGTGGCAGCAGCAGCAGCAGCAGCAGCATCGTCATCACGATGATGAGCCGCATCATTAGTGGCAACAACATAATTACCATGCGAAAAGAAAGAGTTTTACTGGCGTGGTTTGATGGAAGTTTGGATAGGTTAGGGAATATCAGACACACACTGGCATCGAAAAGATTTATGGACCTGGCAATTAAATTATACATACAGCAGTTTAGTCATAAACCAAACAACAGCAACAAAAAAAAACACACATATTGGAATACAGCTTGTTGTTGTTGTATAACTAACGGCAATTTCTGGCGGATGATGTCCGAATTTTTGTATGACGAGCATATTTGAGAGGAGTTTGTGGCGGGGACAGGGGATCTGTCTTTTAGAGATTGGCATGGGGGATTGGGATTTGTTGTTGTATAAGCAGGTCACACTGTGAGATCCATGGAATAATGACAAACAAAAAAAAACGGGCTACAATTGTGACTTCAATTTTAAGAGGAAGCTAAGCCAAAGAAGAAATAAACTTGTCATTATTTATTCAAGATTTTGTAAAGATCCAAGCTAAAGCGGATGATGATGAGCTCTGAAAAGATATTAAATAATCAGCTGAAAGTCAAATCGAAATTGTACAAGTTTAGTTACTGTTACTAGTTGCACATTCACTTCAACTTGACCAACTAACCCTCAATGGCAAGGACCCCACAATCTATGCCATCCATGTAACCCATGTCAAGACGCACCAAAATCTAGTTTTTCCCATTAAGCGCAACTAAAAAGTGAAAAATGGAACATCCAGCAAACAGTTTGAAAACTGGTTCATGTCTATTTTTGGCCAAATGGTGAGGGAAATGTTTGAAATGTGAATTCAATAGCCAAGTGTATGCGAAAAACCAGACTATGGATCTGGTTTTCTTTTGCCTTTTTTTTTGCAATGATGCAATGTTTTACTTATTACAGTTTATTTGATGGAAACTTGTTAACTGACTTTTACTTCTTTCGATTATCATTTTAGCCGCCCTTTCACAATTCGAATCGCCGTCAACTGAATCTGCAACAATACAATCAACAGAACTTTATTCAGGCTGGTGTTGAATTGCCCATTCCCCATCGTCAGCAGGTACAGCAACAACAGCATGCTCATCATCAACATCAGCAGCAGCAACATCGTTTTGGCCAGTTCCCACAGCAGCAGCAGCAGCAGCAGTTACAGCAACCCCAAAGCAATCAGCAATTTCAGCGTTCTACGCAAAATCAATTGCAAACAGCTCCTCAGTTTCCACAACAGCCGCAGCAGCAACAGCAGCAACAACTGCCACTACAACAACAGGCCGGCGGCAATCTAGATCTTCATCATCAAAACTTCTTGGATTTACGTAACTTTGCCGGTAACCAACAACAGCAACATCAGCAGCAGCAGCAATTATCTCAGCGACCAAAACAATATGGTAAGTTTAAAACACTGTCCTTGTTTTTTTGTAAGCAAATCACACAAAGTTTCTTCTTTTTTTCACAGATAACCGCCTGCAATCAACTGCTTTTCCACCACAACCCTCTTATCAGCAACAACTTCAGCAGCAACAAGCTCAGTTCGGCTTCCAGCAACCACAGCAATTCAATTCGCCTATTCTCCCCCAGACTACTCAGAAATTGCCCAGTCAGGCTCCAGTGCCAACATTCCAGACTCTGACCCCACAGCAGCAGCAACAACAGCCTCAATTTGTCTACCAACAACAGCCAAGCAATCAGCAACAGCAGCAGCACCAGCAGCAGCAGCAACAATATCAACTTACACCCCAATTGGGACTACCTGTGCCCCCAATTTTTGGCAACCTTCAGTCCACAGCTTTCCCAGCTCAACCGTCGAGAGAGACTTACCAGCAACAGCAGCCACCCCAAACCCAATTCCAGCATCAGTTTGTGAATGCTCCAGCTCCATCAACTGCCCAATCTGCCGATCAGGAATATAAACAGAAACTCATTCAGAAGCATGAACAATTTGTGGCTAAGCAGTATGAGAAATCCCAGCACAAAGTGCGTCAGCAACATGAAGATTTTCTCATTAAACAGCATCAGATAAAGACTCATGTCCTTCCTACCATAATCACACAACATAATGGAGGCAACTACAATCCTAATCAGTATGTCAGGGGACGTCCTGTGGCCCATCCAACCGAATATAATCAGTTCAGTAATGCTTTGCAGCAATATTACAAAGAACATCCCACAACGACGACGACAACTACTACGACAACAACCACTGAGGCTACTACAACACCCAAAAAGAATATCTATGCCCAAGTCAAGTCGGAACTGAGCAAATACCCAAGCCAAAAATCATCTCAGAAGAAACCTGTCAAGACCTTTGCCCGCGATGATCTGTTGAAGCAACTAAAAGCTGCCCTATCTGAGAATCCGCAGCAGCCGCTTACGGGCAATAAGACCTACGATGAAATGGATTTAGTTCTACCCAATGGCCAGAGAGTGCAAGTTATTCGTACCACAGATCCCAACTTGGTTCAAGGACAAAAGGCCTATTCCCAAGAGCAATTGCAAACACTTCTAGCCCAACAAGCTTTGGGTGGTGAGGCCAAGTTGAGCCTTAGCGACATTGCTCCCACTAAGAGCAAGGACTTGGAGCTGCCCGGCGGAGGCAAGGTACAAATTCTACGTTCTCCAGATCCACAAGAGTCCGATACACTGCCAACTGGATCATTGCCCGGCGGAGTGGACTTGTCCAGCCTGGCGGCTCTTTATGGCGGTGGAGCTGGCGATATTCAAGGTGTCACCAATGGAGCCAACAGCATTGCCAGTTCGGCAGTTATTACCTCTGACTCAGATGAACCACCTAGCTTGGAGGAGTTGGCCAAACGTGGTCTCATTCCCGATGGCTATGAGATTGAGGGTTTGAGTTCTAAGCCAAAGGCCACACCTGCTCCTGCTGCTCTGCCGCCCAAGAAAAAGGCCACCTATGTGTATTTGGAAGAACAGTCTGATGGCAGTTTCAAGATCCAAGGTGTCAAGGCTAATGGTGAAAAGGAGACTAAACAAACTGGAGCCGAGGTAGAGAGTATTCTGGAGAGGATACGCAGTGGTGAAATTAAATTGCCTCCATCAGTGTCCCGCCTCTCGCTGCCCAATGATGAAGTGGTGGAAATAAAGAGCGGCAAGATCATTCAAACGACTAAGGCGCCAACAACAAGCACTACAACGACAACAACAACTACACCAGCTCCGTTCGTTTCGCGCGGTACTCCCAGCAATCATCGTCAATATCATCCATCGAGAACATCAACCACCACGACCACAACAACAACAACTCCCTCACCTTCAACCTACTATAGCTCTGTGTATGCGAGTAGCACGCCCAGCGCTGCAGCTGCCAGTCTGGTGAGAACCACACCGGCTCCCATTTACAATTCATCACCAGTGACATCATCTTCTTACCTAACTGGGCCATCGACTCATCTGCCAGTGGTTACCGAACGCCTCTCCGATCTTAGCCAGTCAACGGATCTTCTGCCCCCTGTACCACAATACGCTGATGCTCTTGTCCAAGAGACAGAGAACACGGAGAACACAGAGAAGGCTGCCCACGTTAGTCCCGGAGCTCCCAGTTCCATTCTATCCAATCCAAGTGAAGATCTATTGCAAATTCTTAAATCCAACGGTCTCTTTGCCATGGCCAAATATCTGCGCCAATCGGGGTTAGACAGCATACTCAACGAAACGGGACCCTATACCATTTTTGTGCCCACCGACAAGGCCTTCAAGAACCTTTTAGTCCAGCTCGGAGGACCTGAACGTGCCGAAGAGAAATTCCAATCGAATCCAAGACTGCTTAGTGGGGTAAGATTCGTCTGTAAAGCAAGAAGGACTCTCAACTTATAGATAACTTTTAATTGCAGCTACTACTCCATCACGTTATTCCTGGATCCTTTGAGATAGCCACTTTGCAGGACGAGATGACGGGTGTATCTTTGGCTGGCACACAACTGCGTGTTAATCAATATAATATGCACGATCAGGAATGGAACGATGTGACTGTAAGTCTTAATGAAAGCAAATATTTGGAGTTACTAAATCCTTTTAATACCCTTCCAGTTGACCACGATTAACGGCGCAATGGTTGTGCTGAACAAAAAGGACATTAAAATTCCTCAGGGTGTGGCCCATGCTGTGGATCGTGTAATGTTCCCACTACCTGTGGGTGATCTTCTCCAGACTCTGCAATCCGATCGTGAGGGACGTTTCAGCAATTTCCTGAAGATCCTTTATACATCTGGCCTGTCCGAGAAACTTCAGAGCAAGGGTAAGAATCAATATGAGTCAAAATTCAACAAAATTCTAACTTAATCTGTTTGCAGGTGTTAAAACCTACACTGTCTTTGCACCCGTCGATAAGAGTTTCAGCGATGTGGACTCGGATACCCTCGAGAAACTGTACAATGACAAAGAGGCTGCCGAACAGTTTGCCATGAAACACATTGTTCCAGGAGCTCTATTCTCAGCTGGCATGCGTTTCTATCAGGTCAAGGATTCCCTGTACACGGGCAAAACTGTCATCTTACAAAAGACCTCTGCTGGCAAAATCAAAGTGAATGATGCCCAAATGGTCACATCGAATATCCCAGCCACTAATGGAGTGATTCATGCTCTGGATGGCATCCTGGCGTGAGCGTTAACCATTCAGCAGATATTATCAAAAGTTGTTATGTTTAAGTCTTAGACGTAGGCAGCATTAGTAGGAGGAGAAGTCTTCATCAACCACATGCAAAATTTGTTTAGTGAAATCTTGCCAAGAAACCACAATTGGTGCACAATTAATACGTAGAGCGAAAGAGAGAGAAAAAGAAGAAAAGATTCGATTGGTGCTTTTTTTTTTTGTATCTTTTTCACCCTTCATCTAAAAAACGAAAATCAGTCATTACAAATATAGTTCAATTTAAGAAAAGACGAAAATCATATAACAAATACAAAAAAAAGAAGAGATATAAAAAACGATTATGGGAATCTTAAGTTAAGTTTCTTTATCTAATTTATTTGGGCATAATAATTCAAATGAAATATAATTTACGAAATTCTGTAAATTAAAACACAAATTAAACATAGTTATGTAAATTTAAAAATGTTGTTTCAATCAAAGAAAGTGGATGGAGGGAAAAAAACTAATGGTGATCTGAAACGACACTAAGAGACTAAAATGCTTTATTAATTTAATTATTACCCCTGAAATGATGATCGAAGAAAAATGATCATTCAAATTCGCAACTAATGTTTTCCTATTCATTTCTATATAAATATTAGTCAAATAATTCTTTAACTTAAAGATAATTTTTAGAATTAACTTAATTAGCTTCATATATGCAATATTTGGAACATTTGTGGGGCTTTTACATGAAAGCTACTAAAGGTTTTATGAAATCCTTTTATAGATGTGAAAGCCGGAAACTCATTTTGGGAGTTTCATATTTTGTTTGGAAATCAGTATAAACGATTTCGAACATATTTGCCGAGCACTTGGTTCCTTCCTTTCCTCCTTTTCTTTTTCTTAGCATTGTCTTTCAGTGAAGGAAAGTCCAGTTTACAGCCATAATGAAAATCTTTAGAATCCTGTGGAAAATATTTTTAGAGACTTAAAATTTCAAATATCGTATTATTATCTATAGACGACGAAAATTATTGATATTTACCACTAGTCCAACCTATATACTATACATAGATAATAAGATCTAAATATATTTTTTACCGATTAGCCTAAAGATAAAGATATATAGAAAACACATACTCTATTGCCTGATAGCGTTGTTTTTTTTAAATATGTATATAAAATAAGACGACCGATGAGACCGTCTCTTTAAAAGGTTTCTTTACAGATAACAATCTTAAGTTTCACTTCATTTAACGTACGCTTACTGGTTCCGAAACCATAGTTAGTTTCTCAGTGTTTTTGGCTAGAGGTCGCCAGTGTTTTCAAAGCTGTCTTTCATTATTTAAGCTACGCAAAGCTTTTTACTTTGAGTAAAAGCTTCAGAAAAGATTGGCAGATTGAGATTATTTATATTTGAAATGGTTAGCAAAAATTTAAATTTGTATTTGTTTAGGTTGAGCGATTTTTAGCAACATTTGACATTAACATATCAGACTCAAATTTGTATATTACTCAAGTAAATTAACTATAATTACTACTTGAAATCGGACCTCTCCTAAGTACTTTTTCTATTCCAAATAGACTTAAACACAACTCTTTTGAATTATAAAGAAAATTATGTAATTTAATTTTTATATATTTTGTATAATTTTGTTAATTATTTCAATGTTTGTTTGTTTTATTATTGCTGTTGTAAAATTTTTTCGATTTGATCAGCTTGACGAAGTAATATGGCAGCATTTTCCCTATAGGCCAACATCGATTCCTTAGCTGCTTTTATTTCATTGGCAGTGAGTTTAGTTGATGCTGGTGGAGATTGTTCTACTTCAGAATTGATTGGGAGAGTGTCTTGTTTTTTTGATTCACTATTAACATTGGGAGGTTGATTTAAGTTGTCGTTTGTCACAGTTTTAGGATCGGTTGGCACAGCTTTAAAAGGTGTCAGAATGTTAGAAAGTACCTGTGCTACAAGTATTTGAATTACTTACTATTACTTTGTCCCAATGCACCAGGAAAGTAGCTCCAGCTCGAAGACACTCCGGAAGAATTCACAGCATCATTGTTAATTGCATGCGCTATGAAACCGCCTGGAGAAATTTTATTTGCGACTACTTCACCACCTTGCACACTGGCCACATTGTTAGGAAAAGGTACACCTTGATAACCAGATCTTCCATAGAATCCAGGCATCCAACCAAAAGGTCCACCATAACCTTGATATTGCACATTTGGATGATATAGACCACCATAACCGTATTGAGGTAGACCAGCGGACATAGCCACCAGCATGAAAATAACTAAAAATTGCTGCATCTTATTCGTTTGAAACCAGTTAACAGACTATACCAACGCCATGACTTTGCTTGAGGGTTTTTATACAGATTGAAGAACCTCGCCAACTGAGGACAGGTACGAACAAGAAATATTTGTTCAAACCACACTTATCATAATTGTTTTTTGAAAGATATATATTTATTTGGGACTAAATCTACATAGATTTAGGGATTTCTAATCTTTCTGCAGTTTTATTTACTTAGGTATTCAATGGATTAGAATATTCTTCATAGAGTTTGAAGTTTTAGATGTACTTCTAAGGCAGGAAAATCTAATGTGATAAATCGAAATTTTTTCGTTATCTTATTTACTTATTAACTGCTTGCAATAGTTTGGAAATTTGATAAATTTCTTAAATTTATGAATTTGAAATCCATTCGAATGCACAATCTATGATTAAACGAATTTTTTACCATTTATCCTAGCATCACATAAGGATATATTTGACTAAGTTTTGCATATTTCGTTATAATAAAGGAATATAAGTAAGAGACTTTTGTCAAATTTACTCTAAAGACTTTCGTGAAATTTTTACTCTATTGAGATACTTCAAATTTAAGCATTCGCTGAACAAACCTATATTCTGTCATCTTTTCAGTTTTATATCAAACTGCAATTAATTGATTAATTTTTTCAGACTAGATACCTCAGAAAAATCACTTGACTAATAAGTAGTATAGGGCCTGTTATTTAGAATATCTCTACGAAATTAATTGGGAAAACCTTTCGAGTCTGACTGAAAAAATCCAGTCCGATAAACTTTTCTTGCTAAGTGAATTTAAAATAGATGAAGTCCTAAAAAGAAATATTAAAACATTTCACATTTAATGTACATATAATTCTCATAAATTCTTTATTCAATCGATTTTAAAATGGTTTCATTTTGTTTTTTTTTTATTTTTTCTTCCGTTTTTATCGACATATTTCTCGATGGAATCATCTATGCAAATGGCCAATCATTTAGTTTTACATATAGTTCAGTTTTTTTTTGTTTTTTTTTTTTTTTGTTTATCATTATCGAATTGTTGTTATGTGTGAAATACTTGTTGATTAAATAATTTGTAGCCTTTTATATATATATTTATATATTTTAAATTCTATAATTTTGCTTTGCATAGCGATTTTCCACATCCATAATTTAACTTGTTGTTCTTTTTATTTTTACATGCACATTTATAGTTTGCAAAAAACATTAATGTTTGTATTTGAAATATTTTGTTTATTTTCTTTATTAATTTTTTTTTGTTTGCTTTAATTTTTTTCTTAAGGTTTTGTATTCATATTTCAATAATCGAATTTTTTTGTGGTTGAAAAGGAAAATCAACTGGTTTAGTTTGATTTAAACATTAAAAAAATTTAAAATATATACAGCAAAGAACATGAATAACAAAGGAAATAAATATTTTTTAATCAAAAAATTAATAAACAAAATCAATTGGTTGATTTCTAAGCTTTAAATACACATTTACCAACTTCTATGCCTTGCCACATTTTTATTTTGTTTTTACATTTTCTCATTTATATTTTTTTGTGTTTTTTTCTTTTTGTTTTTTTTTTTAGCTTATGCTTTGTAATAATTTTTCAAAGTATCACCCTGTGTTTTCTCATAGTTGTTTTTTTTTTTTTTTTGTTCCTTTTGCCTTAAAATGTTTTCATTTTTGTCCCATTTTTGTTTTTCTTTTTCTTTTTTAGCTTAAAATTTACAACAATACTTCAACTTATTAATTATTATTCATTTTAGTTTACTCATTTTTGCTTAACAAATTCGCGCACTTTCAAAAAGATTTTTATCCTCGAAATTTTTTCCATTTTGTTGAAAAGAAAAATTTTCAAGACATCGAGAGTTTGAGAAATAGAGGAGAGAAATTAATAAATTATATTAAAATAGTTCTGAAAATTAATGCGAGTGTGTGTTGTGTATGTGGCTATTGTATTGTAGCTTTACTTTTAGTAGACACTGTAGTACGTTGAACTATTGTTTTTTTTATTACTTAATCTGTTTATTATTTTGGTTGTTTTTCTTGGTTTAGAAGACTGATTTATGCTCAATGAACTGATCTGTTTTCAATTTGATTTGTTGAAGGATTAGATGAAGTAGTTTCACTTTGAATCTTATAAGACTGATCCGTTAATATCCATTCGATGAAGGAAATCTGTTTAAGCTTCTATATTAAAATTTAAGAGTTATAAAGGTTCTCTTTAAAACCATCAGATTAAACAATTTTTATTACAAACAATATGTATTTTCTTAATGGTTTTGGAACGAATCAATTCGTTAAGTTATGTTGGTTGGATGGAAACTTTGTCAGTGAAATTCATAGACGAAAATGATGAAATTATTTTAAAAATTATAGAAAAATTTTGAAAGCTTTCCTTTTCCAGATGTTTATGGAAAATGGCAGCAAAAGATCTATTCATATTAAAATATGAATGATTTAAAAAAAAGTTAAGATATTCTCAAAGATTTGGTGAACATATATCTGGATATAAGAGCAATTCATTTGGCTAAATCGTCGTCTTCTAATTGTAGTTTTATTGTGTGTTATTTTGCAATATTTTTGTTTAGTTTATCATTTAATGCTATTTTTTTTTTTTTTAATATGCTGTACGTAGTTTGGAGGAAAAAACACTTAAAATGTTTTGTTTAAACGAACTTTTTGGTTTTTCTTTCTTTTGTTTTGTTTTTTTGACTATTTTTATGTATGTGTGTGAGTGTTTTTTTTTTGTTTTGCTCTACACGCTTTGACTATTTTCTTTTGGTTTTATTTTTGGTTAGTTCTTTGTGTGTGTGTATGTGTGTGGCGTGTTTTTTGTGTGTAATGCAATATAAATTTAAATAGGAACAACCCAAACGGAGCCTGGCCATGTTTGGGTCCTTTTTTTGGAATTTCTTTTTGTAATTCTTCTTCTTCTACGTCGTCGTGTAAGTATTCTCTTCTGTAAGGGAGATGCGCTTACTGCTGTTGGACCAACAGTTGTTCCACCTGATCGGCTGTCCTTAGCAAGAAGGCGGCACTCTCCCGATAGGCGGAAATAACCTGTCGAGCTGCCGTCACCTCATTGGGACTGAGTTTGTGTGGCAAAATTGGGGGTAAGCGGGAGGATTGATTATCCAATCCTCCAGCCGCAGCGGTGGATTGCAATTGCAGTTGTTGTTGTTGCTGCTGTTGTTGTTGCTGCTGTTGTTGCTGCTGCTGCTGTTGCTGCTGTTGTTGCTGTTGCTGCAGCTGTTGCAGTTGCTGAGTGGCGGTAACCAAAGCGCTATTGTTGTTAGCTTGACTCAATGTAGCCAAGTTGGCCGCACTCAACTGGGAATTGATGTTAACGGCCATGGAGTTGTTGCCATTGTTGTTGTTATTGTTGGTCACACCAGTCGTTGGTTTCATAGAGAGATCGGTGGGCGTGACTGCAACAAGAAAAAAAAAGGGAAACATGTAAAGGGTAAAGAAACAATTACCATTTAAGCATGGTTCAAGTGGATATACTTACCATTTCCGAGTCCAGCCACACCTGGAAAATAGCTTGGATAACTGGGCGCACGGCCAGCGGCAACGGCAGCTGCTGCTGCTGCTGCCACAAACGGTGATGCCGCCGATGGTGAGCTAAAATCTGTGGTATATGGACTTGTGGCCGGCAAGCCGGCTCCATTCGATGCTCCAGCACCATTGGCCAAGGTCAGGCCCGTTACACTTGCCCCACCGCTGACACTGGCATTCGAGCTGAGAGCCAATGGAGAACTTCTGGCCGAGCTCATGCCGCCTCCACCGCCGCCGCTGCCTCCAACCACAACTGTGCTGCCTCCACCCGCACTGCCGCCACCCACATTGGTGGCACTGCCAAAGGGTAGCCCTTCAGCATGCTCTGAATTGGGTGTGGAACGGGCAAATCCCACGGCACTGACAAACGGCAGAGCGGCAGCTGCCACGCTGGTCAAACTGGCTGCATCGCCACCACAAGTCACTGTGGCATTGCCAGCCGTTGTAGTGCTAGTGCCTCCAGCTCCGGAGCTGGTGGCAGCTGCAACTGCTGCAGCAGCCGCAGCAGCTGCTGCCGCGGCCACTGCACTGCCAGGAGCTGGAACTGCGTGGGTTATGGGCTCCAGACCGATGCGCATTCGCTTGGCATTCATTGATTCGTTCTCGCAGGCAATGGCCAATATCTGTTCCGCCTGCACCGAGGTGAGATGAGCTGGCGTCGGTCGGGTCTGAAGGGAAGTGAAGGACCAAAAGTCATATCGTATGAACTCTTTAGCTTATTCAAGTTCAACTTACCGTATTCTCCCAGCCATCGCGTGTCTTCTTATTGCGTCTACAGGACTTCAAATAGGTGCGTATACGTTTGCGGGAACGGTCACTAAATTCGGGAAACTGACGAGCACAGGAGTCAATGATTGCCTGTATTTTCTCTTTCGGTTGCTTTGAGATGGGTATTATTCGATCCAGATTCTCGTCCACAAAGAGCCGTACAAACATCTACAAAGCGAATAGATAAAGCAATATTATAGACAATTCTGTTTGAATCAATCTAAAATTCGAATTCCTTTGGCAACGTTTGACTTTACATTCGCTGCGACCTCATCTCACATTACTCACATTGAAGGCCTTGAGGCGCTCCGGATCGTGCGTGGTGGCCAATTTCTCATCCAGCTTGTCATCAGAGTCATCTTCGGAAACCTCATCCTCTTCCTTCTGTCCAGACGAATTAGTCTCATCCTGTGTCTCCATCGGCGAGTGAGTATCCTGTCTCGGCACTGGTGACAACGAACTGTCCATTTTGGCACTGGCCGCCGCAGCGGCAGCCGCATTCTGAGCCAATGCGTTCTGATATTGAGCCCACAGGCCACCCACTACACTCAAGTCAGGACCCTCGGTGCCGTTTCGCACCGCTGTCGAGTTCTGGTAGTTCCAGGCCAACAGCATAAGTTTCAGTTTGTCGGCATCCTTCATCAGACCGGCATAGGCTTCAGATTCACTAGTACTGCCACCGCTGCCGAGTCCACCACCAACTCCTCCGCCGCTCAGAGTGCTGACAACATCACCTAAGACGCTTCCTGCCGTTGCGCCGCCACCGCCAACGCTCCCAACGCCGACGCCAACCACACTGCTGGTCGAGTCGGTGTTTGTGGCCGGTGTTGCTGGTATGGTTTCCTGCACGACAAAATGAAGAAGGATACGAGGAGATGAATATAAGTTCGTTTGGTGACCGCACAAAGTTTTTTGGTAACGGAGTTCGATATGCCCCAAAATCCCAATGATTAGAAGTAGCAGGCACGGCAACCAGTTTCAAGTTCGTTAGACCATTCAATAGTATGCACACCACACCAAGAAATCCAACAAAAGAAAGAGGGAAGAACACAAAAAAAAAAAAAAAGGAAACACCAAACAACTCAAAGAAGCCTAACCCTATCCAAAGAAAAAACAAAAAAAATACAAGGAAACTTTTCTCGACTTTCATCTTCTGGACCCAAGCAGCATCGTTTTCCTTTCTGTTTTTTATTTTTGTTTTTTTGCAGTTTCTTCAGTTTAGTCCTTTGTGCCAAGGAAATTAGTTGCAGGGAAGAGAAAAGTCCATGGGGGATGGACATGGAAATAAAGATGGGTTGTCTGTGGCCAACGCTTTGCTCTAATGAAACATTTCGTTAGCCAAGATGTTGGGCCGTTTTGTTTTTTTCCTACTTCCCCTGATGCTTGTGGTTGAAGGACAGTAGCTAGGTAAGGGCACAAATGAAGTCTTCTCTCTCTCTCCTCAATGTTCCCTTTCTTCCCTCGTCGTTTCTAATTTCGCTTTTAAGAAATACAGGCGTAAGCCAGAAATTTTGTTTCTACTCCCTGAAGTCTTAATTAACATACACGTTGGTAGAATTCATGGATATGTCAAGATGGGAAGTGATTATATGTTAAATAAATAACGATTAAAATGGAAAGTAAATACAAGTCTAGAAACTATCAAACTCAACTTTTATTATAGTTTTGACCTTGCTGGGAGAACCCAAAAAAATGCTTAGCCAATAACTGTAAATTAACTACACAACACACACAACGCTTCAAATAACATGCTCAACATTTTTGCAACTTGATTTTCAACTTTAGTTTGCTCACAACTTTTGACATCTTTCCCACACATGGCTCATAAATTTTCATTGCACATTTGAGATGTATGTGTACATGTGTGTGTGTGTGTGTGTACGTTTGTGTCTATTTATTTGGAAGAGGCGGAACCTGTAAGTAAATATTTTTGATTCTATTGGGTACTCGAAATATTTGTTTTATTGCTACCTCAACGCCAACCCGTCAATCTCCTGACTGTCATAGAACCACAGAGACACCCGCCCACACACACACGCAGACACACACACACAGATACACACACTCATACATCAAGTGCAATTTCTTTTAATTTCTTCAGCACGATTGCTTACGAGTAGTTGGGTTTTCGAATTTGAATTCTCATTAGACTAAGTTGTCAGGCCACAGCATCGAGACCAAGTCGAGTCGAGACTGACAGTTGCCTTGTCTCAAGCAGCAGCTACACATCTTTACCTCCCCCACCCACCATACCCTACCCCTAAAAACCGATGTCGCAACCACAAAAACTTTAGAGTTACCGCCCTTACCCACTCCAATAGTCCACCACTTGCCATTTCCATCTTCCTTTTGCTGCCTTCAAAGACCCAGACCCAAAAAACCCTTTGCTTGAGACAAAAACTAATGCATATGTTTAGGCATTTTAATTTATATACGACAACCTCTTGCCATCCACCCATACCCACTAGAAAACACACACACAAACACACATGTGCATATATAACAGGAGGACTTCTAAGAAAGCTCACACACAGGAGTAACCCCAACCTCCCTAGTCATCGTTGTAGTTGTTGTAGTCGTCTCCGTTGATAAAAGCAACTTCCATTTCATTTAAACTACAATTTCCTTGACAGTGCACAGAGAGGCAACCCCTGGGCTAGGCGGCAGATGGAGATTGGTGCTGAATGTGTATGTGTGTGTGTGTGTGTGGGAGTGGGAGTGTGTGGGGATGAGTGTGGAATGGGAATGGTTTTTGGGGGGCTAGCAGCAACCCTTTCACGCACTTATGAGTTAAACGAAAATTTTCTTAGCTGCCTTTTAGGCGCAAACGTTGGAGTAAAAGTAAAATGTCGGTGATGAGGTAAGTAAGAATTGTGGGCGGGGGGCGGCCAGGAGGCTGGATGGCTGGCTCCGTCTGGAGAAATATGTCATCGGCAGTTGGTTGAGTAGAGAGTAGCAGAAGCAAGAAGAAGGAGGGCTCCTGCCTGGTTGCTTGGTTCGGTGGTAATTCATTATGCGTGTGCTCAGAAGGCTTTCTGGTTCATTGTAGTGGTGTGTTGTAGTCTGCTTTTAGGCGCAGCCAGCAATAACAGCAACAGCAACACCAACAAAAACAACAACAGCACATGTTTACCCTTATCCTCAGACTCTAGCATCCCCCTCCTAAAAGTCAGTCCTCACTCTTTTGGTTAGTTTTGCTTTCACATTGAACTCCAAGATGCCAGAAGCCTGCATATTTCTCCAACTGGAATACTTTTAGGCCCACTGCCGAAAAATTCTATACAAGTATGTGTGTGCGTGTGTGTGTCTAGAAACTGTGTGTACCAAAGACTTCAACTCTCTAGTTGATAGATGAAGAGACTCAAAGAGTGAGAGAGACGGAGCAGAGAGATGGAAGGAGACGAGATGATGCTGCGGCAAATGGAAATAAATGCTAGGATTTATAATCCTCAGTGCTGTCTGTGCTGCCTTCCAGGTGTTACCCATACGCTTGCCAAGGCACACACAACAAATTACTTGCCAATTTTGAAGGTATATATAGAAGGGGAAAAGGGGAACATTCTAAGGCAAATTGGGAGGCGAACCGGAGTCAAGGTTGCCTTAGATGAACCAGACATAAACTTCTAGCATATAATCCAAGCTTCAAGTCACAAAAAGACTCCCGAAGGAGTTGTTGCTACCGTCTCAACTGAAAATTTACAAAAATGTCAGTTTTCCCATTCCTCTGCAATCTTGTCCAGTCATACACACACACACACACACACACTGTGTGTGTGTTGGGTCTTTCTTTGAGCCCATTCTCCTCTGCTGCTTCCTTCTTCTTTTTATGCTGCTGCTCCTGCTGCTGTTGGTGTTGCGTTTTCTTGTATCATTTTAATTAATGGTAAATTTGTACGTTTTCTTCTTAGTCGTGCGGTTGTTTTTCTTCAATGGCCAATGGCTTGCTTTTGTGAAGAAGTTAGTAAAAGGGTAAAAGACTTCCTCAACTCCAACTTCAACCCCAACTCGTTGTCTTAGTCTTAGCCAAAGTCTTGTCTTTTTGAATCACAAAATTGTCGTTCTGCTTTTGCCATGCTTGATTAGAAAGTTGACCTGGGAGTTGTAGGTTGACGAAAAGGTTAGGATACCCATGGGAGTATTTTTTTGTTAGCAAATTCATGTAAATATGTTACGGATTATTCTATTTTAAGTTAATTCAATATTTTTGACTAGGTCTATCAACAATAATACAAATCACAAAACATTAAGACTATAAACTCGTCTGAAATTAGAAGTATATAAAACATTTTAGCTTTGGTAAATTGAATAATAATGCATTTTTCCGATTTCTTGAGTCAGAATTTTAATTTTATATAGAAAACAAAAACTATTTAACTTCTTTTATAGACAGAAGTATTTAATATATTACTACCCAATAAAAAGAATTACTTTTGCTGTACAACTTAAATAATTAAAAACTTCAAAGATAGATGTCGAACATGTTTATATCTGACATGATAGAATTTGATAAAAACTTTTTCGCTTTAACTTTTTCTGTATACCTGCTTATACGATGTAGGTATATATATGTATGTAAATATATGTGAATAGTAAAAAAATATACATAAAAACATTTCATTGCAAAGCTTCAAGCTGCATCCCTAAAATGCATTAAATGCATATACAACTAAAAAAAATATACATACAGAGTTCAGTTATATAAAATATATAGAATATATGTATATGTATATTTGCGTCCCCTAAAAAAATATGCATGTATAGTAGGTACATGTTGGGTCAAAGCAATTACAAAAAACTGCCCAAAAAATGCAACTGTCGTCCTATTCCGGGCAGCCTGGGGTGCAGCCAATGTTCCAATTTTAAATAAAAAAAAAAGAATATAACCAAAAAAAAAATTCGAAAAGAATTTAAAGTAAAAATATAGAAAAAACGAAATAAATTGAGAAACATGGCGAAATTGTTTTTTTTTTTTTTTTTACCCGGCTAGATTCTGTGGAGCCAGTGTCAAATTAGTTACCAGTCATGGTTTTAGCCCAGGAAATACATGAGAGTTAGGAGAGGAGGAGGCCATACAACAAATATATGGGAAATATATTGCACATAAAATATTAAAAATGAAACATAGGTAGAGAGGTATGCACAAATATATATAATATACATGAATACACAGATCTGTTCCGAAAAAAAATGCATGTGGTTATATTTGTTAAAGGTGGAATTACATGTTTGAAGTAAATAAAACAAGAAGTAAAAGAATATTTGCTGAATAGGCCAATAAATGGCTTAGTCGGTTGAGTTCACTAGATGACCGATGAAAATGGTTTATATGTAGCTAGATATTAGTTATAAAGAATCCTCCCAAGCCAAGCCATGCAAGTTTTTAAAAATAAACAATCAAAAGTAAGAACTAAAGAAAACGTTTTATTCACTAATTTCCAAACTCAAATCATATTAGACCATAATGCACATAACACACCGAATGAAATATCGTCACTAGGAGGACTAGGTAAGGCAGAATGCAGCCCTCTGGTCATGCCAACTGTGAGCACTCATACGCCGTGTGTGCACCATTATAAAATTTTACCGTTTCCGTTGAAATTTCTATTTTTCTGTTTTTCTTTTTTGCCAATTATAGAGCGGTATAAAGGGTGGGGTGGAAGTGGAGTGATGATGGGCTGAGCTCAGTGGCCAGTTGAAAGTTTTGCTGTGTGTGTGTTGCATCTAAAAAGCGAATTCTGCAGGCACAAATGCATACTCATGCAGTCACACACACACATACATACATTGAATGTATTCAGAGAGCGAGAAAGCATTTGTACTTATTTTTATGCTTTGCATTTGCCGCGAGAAACGAACAAAGTGCAACCAACAATTGGCAGTGGCGGAAAAAAAATATTTGCAACTGCATTGAAATAGAAAATATATCTGCCAGAATACCAAAACACTATGATTCTTCAATACACTTTTAAGAACGATTTCTAACGATTTCTCATATGGGATGAGAACCTATTTATATGGACTTGTATGGACAGGAAACTGTTCTCCTCTATTTATTCTAATCAATCGCCATTTAATATAGCAATTTGAATTGAGAAACTCCAGTGAGATCATCTTATGAGTTTGATTGTTTTTGTTTTTGAAAATGGCAAAAGACGTTTAGACGTTTTCAAAACTTTTTCAAAGATTTTAAAAGTGAAACATGTTTTTTTTTTGTAGAATTGATATACTTTTCTAGGGCTGTGAAATTGCGACAAATAAACAGCATAAACATGCAAAAAGCGAAATCATAAATTTTGCCCCTAAAATGTGAAGCTATGCGAATTCTTGGACTTTACATTTTCCACTATATGGATCTGCCTGTATAATTGTTCTTAAAACGATTTCTTAATAATCGAATATAGAATTTTGAGGTAAATTGAGTTTGTTTTAATGACGTTTTAAATTTGATTAGAAACTAATTTGGTTCTTTTCATTACCTATTGCTAGTTTTAAAATATTACAGAAAAATAATTCACTAAGATTTTCATATTAATTTTTGATGCTAATTATTAGTCTACAAGGATTTAAGTTGTCCCAGAGATGCAAATAGAAAACTCTTTGACTCTGACAGCCCTAATGATTTGAAAAATTGTGTATTTACTTCTTTTCATTGTTGAAACACATTTCTTGCTGCCTATTAACAGAGGCAAAATGCACCATCAATTGGCATCAAAGCTTACCGAGTGTATGGCAGCTCCCCTATGTGTGTGAGTGTGTGTGTGCTTGTATGTGTGAATGCAGCTTAGCTCTTGCCCAAACTCATGGCCATCAACCTGCTTGGCCACCCTTTCCACTTTGATAGCATTGATGATGTTTTGGTTTTTCATTTGGCGCCCCAATGGATAGGCTACATTATTTTGCAAACACACAGAAAATGTTGGGTGGGTGGGGGACTTAAAAAAAAAGGAAAAAAGGCGTCCACTTTACGCTCTTGATTTGCTTTTCATTTTTCCTGTGTCGTTTTTTTTTTTGTTGTTTCTTCTTTGCGATTCGCCGCAAAACGGGTCAAAGTTACTCACATTGTCGTAGGCGCTGGTGGATGGGGTCGAATCCGGTTGGCGAGGAGGGAAGGAGGGCCACGGAGGTTGTGCCGTATAATCGTTTCTGCATGTGTTGCCCACTTTTTGATGGGGCCACTGTAACTAACGGTACATGCCACTCAATCGCACAATAACAACAGTGACTGGTAGTGCGGAGGCGTGGCAGGATTTTTGCTTCCCATTTCCATTTTTTTCGTGTTTTTTTTTTATGCAGCACGCGAATATTATTTGCCGAGCGTCATAAAGTATGCAACATTTTGTTGACCAAAGCATAGTAGAATTGCCGGGAGAGAGTCAGACACAAAGGGGGCATAGAGACGCCGCACCTTGTCTGGTCTGATTAGTTTATGATGCGGTTTTACCTACAGCCGGATGACCCAAAGCATCGGGTGTAGATGTACATTGTTTGCACCAGCTATTGCATTTTTATGTTTTGGTTTTTTTTTCTTTCTTTTCTAAAGTCAAACACGCCAAAGTTGCTAATTTAAGTGGGTGGGCATGCCATTTTCGGTCTGGCTGGGAAGTTGTTAAGCATTTAGCATAATGTTTAGGTAAATTGTGCAATTTAAGACGAAACGACACAAAATATCCGACATATGGCAGACGTTAGAAAGGTTTAGAAAATGAATATATCATTAGATGTCTATTAAGGACAAGCAAGTGGAGCTAGAGAATGTGAGCACATCTCGACAAACAGTTGTGCCTTTTGTATAACAATAAGAAGTAGAAGTAAAAGTATTATTTTAAATCTTAAATTTTAGAGCTACAAGTGAAAACCCTTTAGCATAATATTTTTAAATGTAAATGTATAGAAGACTTCCCTTTACTCTAGCCACCAGCGGTCGACTCTCGCTTATTACTTGTTAAAGTTAAGTTTTTCCCACCGCAAACATTATGGAGTTAGATCCGCCACTGCCCGACATACCCCCATTAAACTACACCCTTTGATTTCATAAAATAAATGTTTGAAATTATTTAATTCTAGATTTTGCTAATTGTTCGTTCAAGGACAGATGACAAAAGGACTTCTGCAAATCTAGATAAAGTTTTTAGGCTTGTAATAAATTTACCAAATATTTTATATGAAATCAATAAAAACGTAAAACGTGATGGGCGGATCTAGAACTGTGAAATGGGGGAAATAAATTTCATTAAATCGAAGACTACCTACATATTTAATTATAAAATAGAAGACAATTGTTTTGACTTCATAAAAAGGTGTCAAACTAGTGCCATTTTCCAAGATTAAAAGTTCGAAAATCAAAATGGCTCAAAATATGAGAAATATAAAATATTATTCAAATATATTATAGATCTTTCTTAAGACCCTTTTTTTAACATTTATTCAAGTTTTTGGCATAGAATTGAAAATATAAATTTATTGCATATGTTTTGAGGAAATTGAAACCTTTTGGCAACCATTCTCTCACCCTTTTGTTGCATTTTCAATTATCTAAAGGCATTAAAAATATATTCTAAATGTATATTTAATTTCCCCTCTAGGGACATGTGTAATGTTTCAATCATTGAAAGTCAAATTTCTCGTAATCGACATTACGTACCCCTGTCAACCTCCAGCTCATTTGTAACATTCAACACAATGAATGAATATCCCATTCCCATCCCATTGGCCTCCTATCAGGAACAGAAATTGAAACATAATATTGTCAGACATTGATGCCCATTTCCTTTGCCGGCAAACCGCAACAACTTTTGCCTCTTCTGACACTTGACCGCACTTCCAACTCCACCAGCTCCAACTCACACACACACACACACACTCCGCGTCTTTCATAGACGAGAGAGAGGTGCGTAAATAAAAAAGTATGTAAAAAGAAAGAATTCCCCAAGCCAATCCACGGCTCCCCCAACCCCCCCTTAGCAGCTTCATCTTTCTGGCACATATGTTTCCTTTTTTTGGTTTGGGGGATGATTATCTCCCTCTCCGCGACTTTGGTTGGGTATACAGAGTCAGTCCAGGTTATTCGTCCCCCTCTCGCCCCTTGCTAGGCAGGGATTTTTAATGCTTTTTTGCACTTCTCATTTGTGTATTTACAACAAAAACAGCGGCAGCAACAGCAACTATGCTTATCACCGATTTCAGGGATGCGTGAGAGTAAAAAAGAGAAAAAAGGCTCGTTGCACACGTTGCATGCAAGGACGGCAGGACATGCGGCAGGACGAAACAAATGTGCAATTGGTGCGCACAATATTTTTAAAGGCGGAGCTTTTTTGGTCCTTTTTTCACGCGCTGGCCACACGCACAACGCACACGCGACTCTCACTGGATAGGACACACGGGAACTGCATATGCATCCATGTCTATGTGTGTGTGTGTGTAAAAATAATACGCATACAACAACAGTGGAGGACAACAAAAAAAAAAAAGTAAAACGGAAAAAAGAAATGGTAGGCCGAACCGAATGCCGACGAACGCATCAGCATCGGATGGCCTACCGCGGGGGGCATTATTATCAATGAGGCGCGAGTCCATAGCAAAAAAAAAGTATGTATATATATATATATATATATATATAAAACCAAACCACTTCTTCTCCTCATCAGCTTCATCAACGTGCCCCCAAAGTAGGCGTAGTTGGGCAACAGAACAAAAAAAGGATCCGACCGAGCAACAACTGCTGCTGCTGCTGCAGTCAGGTCCGCATACAAGAAAATCTACTTACTCATCTTCCCAACCAGGCCCAGACATCACAATTAATGCCAGCCCACACACACACACACACACACACACCGAGAGACACTAATACACGCACTCACTTACACACGCACATGTTGTTCGGGTTGTTGGCCAGTTAATGCCACCCCCAGCCCACTTTTAGATCCTCTTCTCCTATTCTTTGCCTAGCTATAATTTCCATGCAGCAACAAAAATTGCATTTTATTTTTGGTTTTCCGCCTCGCAACGAACACATTTTCCACTTTTTTTGTTGTTGTGTCCCCTCTGCCCACTATCCCTATACGTCCCCCCTAGCCCTTGTTAGGCATACGCATCATGTGCCCTGTTAGTCAATGCATTAGCCATCCTTTCTATCAACCTGTTTTGGGGTTTTTTTTTTTTTTTTGCTTATTTTTTTGTTGTATCTCTGCCACATTTGACAAACGAGGTGTGAGGAGTCTGTGCATAGACTGTGTGTGTGTGTGATGCACAGCCTAAAAGTAGACAAATACTTTGACCATGTAAAGTGGTGGCTAATGGCAAATCTGTCGTATTCAAATTATACTCTAATCTAATTTGTTAAAAAGAAAATTGGTAAACAAAAGATTACTGCTACAATTTAAGTACGTTAAATACTAAAAGTATAATACCAAGCTGCAAATCTCAATTTGCATGCTTATGAAATTGACGCCAAAAAGTGAAGTGCTAAAACTGCTGTTCCTATTTCCAGAAACGATGGTTTGTCTATATATAATAGAGGAAATATATTATTGAAATATTCTTCTAATAAACGTTTTTCCAATTGATACACAAAAAACTATGAAAGTATTTTTATATTAAAGCAGTATGCCCACATATCTTATATATATCATCATTAATTCTGATAGTTTGATAGCTGATTCTATCAAACCATCTTTTCACGTTGATTTTTTGTTCATTTACCAACAAGTAGCTAAATTTAATAGTCTTCTGTCTCCAGTCTGCCAAAAGTTCATATTGAATGGTGGTTAAAGTTCCAATGGAAATATATTAATGTTATCCGTAGTACTTTAATATATTGGAACTTTTATCATGTTATCCGTAGCACTTGAGTTTGTTTTTAAAGCCTTTAAAGCTTTTAAAATATGATTTATCTACATAAAAAATTTCAAAATTAGGCGATCACCTCAAAGACCCTTTGGTTGGGGGTAAAAAGAGGCGAGAAAGGTCGAAATTTATTTATAACATATAATATATTTCTATATATTTCCATTTTCGCGAGGTGTCCAGACCCAGACCTGATCACGAGAGATAAAAAGTTAACGAAATTAAGCTTGCTCTGTATATAGGAACTATATCCTAAACCTTTTTTTTTAAATCCAAAATGTTCGCGAAATATTATAAAAAATATTAAAAAAGATTTAATATTTGTACTATATTTTTCTGTAGAAAGTAATAGTAAGTGACAAAAGCTTTTTGGATTGCGTGAGTATTCATCAGTATCGGCACACAGGCTGACAAGAAGATATGAAATTTAGATGAATCGCTTTCCTTCTAACTATGTTTTGTCTGAATTATTACCCCAGACAAAGTTGCTTTGTGATGACTTCTCT
Organism: Drosophila willistoni; assembly: GCF_018902025.1. Lineage (NCBI taxonomy): Eukaryota > Metazoa > Arthropoda > Insecta > Diptera > Drosophilidae > Drosophila > Drosophila willistoni. The sequence goes on from NW_025814050.1 coordinate 11,568,005, forward strand.
TTCTTTCGAATTATTGTATTCTTCATGGATGGCTAGAGCAACAGAGTTATATTTTGTGAGGTGAGGCTCAACGTGTTGTTGCAGTTGTAATTGATTTACGCACATATATGTATTTAAAATTTAGTTTTTCTTAATTAAGACCTAAGTAAATACAATTTGTAGAACCTTGCCCTCATAATATTGAATAACTGACTTGAGATTTAGCTTTATTAATTGTAAAGACTTTGACGAGTTTTTATTTTATTTAATAATAGTTGTTTGACATGTATGTATTCATTACAAATTTGGCAATATTTTCGAGACAAATGATTTGGTCTTTCTGCAATATATCGAGCATTATTATACATATGTACTTATGTATATGAATGTCATATTGTTTCGTTTATACGAAAAACATTCATTTTCTAGTAAAAACTGTCAAAGACAGAAGCATATGCCACATCAATCAGAAACGGCCGAAAAAAATCTCTATCCATGGCGTTTTTCTTTTCAATTGTGTATTGTGTTTTTTTCTTTTTTGATTTTGTTTAATTTGGCATTTATATTTGTTATGATTTTTTGGCACAAAAAGAAGTTTTAGTTTATTTAATATTTCATTTATTAAATATTTGATGGGCTGTTATACACATACATATGCATATATACATATACATATATACATATTCTCAGTTACATAAAACAAAACAAATAAATACAGTACAAAAAAAAAAAAAAACGTAGAAAACAACGATTTTAAAGTTTTTTGTTATTTTAGTCCAGGCATTTGCATATTCAAATGATTTTTTCATAAAATATTGCATAAAAAATTTATTAAAAAACAACAATGTGAAAGCATTTCAATTGATCAGAGGAGAGAGACCAAGAGAGCGAGAGAAGGGAAGTCAGGCAAAGTATGTAAATTATATGCTTTATATTTTATTCAAAAGTTTTTCTTATTTTGTTGCCAAAAAAAAAGCAGAGAAAATTAGTTAAATTTGCTTTTGCTTTGCTTATTGACCTCATCTACTCGAGGCATTATGTTAATATGTCTGAAAACGCTACTTGCACCCACTTGATTTTGAGCTAACACTCCCTCTGGCTATGGCTAGAGTGCAGTTTAAGGCAGCTCAGGTGAGTTGCTGCACACTTTGGCTTCATCTAGCATTTGACATTTGGCTGGGGCCACACACAGCACACGTGTCGTATGCGTAATGTGCGTGAACAGAAGCATCAATGGTTAGTGAGAGTGAGAGTGGAAAGCTGGATTTTGCCATAGATTTCAGTTAACTGCAACACAATGTTGACGTGTTGTCGTCAACAGCATCCTGCTCATCGTCATCATCATCATCCCAATCATCATCATAACCATCATCATCATGATGATGATGGTCGTCGTTGCCCTTGCGTTTGCCATTGCCATCTTCATCAACTTCATGATGAGAATTCATATGCAAATCCAAAACGCAAATCAGCATTAGGCACTGTCTCTTCCTATATCTCACAGATGTGAGTGTGTGTCTCTCTCACTCAGTGTGTACGTGTGTGGGTCTATGTGGCCTCAAAGAATGGCAAATGGTTTGCCAGATGAGGCGTGCGAAACCAGGTAAGAGTTAGGCAGGGAAAGTGGCGGAAAAGTAGCTCGGCAAACAATAAGCGGCAGTTAATGCACTTTACATAGACGAAATCTCAATGCAATTTAGTTGCTGTGTGTGTGAGTCTCTATAACTTGTGGCATGTTATGTATGTGTGTGGGCATTATAAGACTATTTAGCTAGCTTATTGGCTTGACTTTTAATGAGCTAGATTTTGTAACTGGAGTATGAGATAATTGTTTCTAATTTCATAAAATGGATCAATATAATCGATTAAGAGATCAAAATACTTAACTTCTGTTGACTGTTTTAGATGATTAATCTATCTTTAATCTAAAAGTGAGTATATGTCAATTTCCAAGGCCCCCAAACCGCTCCCAGCATCATTTCTCTATTAAAAGAAAATCTTGTTAGGAAAACCCATTAAAGTTCCGCATCCCCATTAACATTTTACCTTCTAGATATTCTCACTCCTAGACCAATGCCAAGCAATGTGAAAAATCAAATTCAACATCCAACTGGCACTCAGCTATCAGAGTTCTCATTGCAATTGAAGGTGGGTTGGATAACCCAAAGCACCCACTCCTCGACTACCTCCTCCACGACCTCTTTGCTTTCTCGTCACCAATCGAAACAAATCATAATCAAATCGAATTTCAGTTGATTTTTACTCGCAAAAGACAGTCAGCAGTGAGTTGGAGCTGCCATGGCTGCTGCTGCTGCTGCTGCTGCTCTAGTGGCCTTCTCCCATGAAGTTGAAGAACTTGGGACTCATTTCAAATGAAACGAATGAAGAAGAAATGAAATGGCAAAATGGAAGGGAAAGGAATGCAGTCAGTCACGACTAAAAGCAAAGAGCAAACAGAAAAATAAAGAAAGGAAAAATCGCACATAAAATTGATGATAAACCGTTCCAAATAATATTTTTTTCCTTTGACGCCCCAAGGCGGAGGTGGAGACCGACTGGCAGCAGCAATAGCAAACGAAGGAATGGAAGAGGTGGCACGGTGGCTCAGTAGCGGGCCATCTTAGGCATGGCCTAAACTTCCTGGCTCGGGATTTTGGCAAAGGAAATGGCTCTGAAGTCTGAAGGCGAAATGATGAATTATTTGCTGCCTCTTTCGTTAGGCGTCAAAGTTTCGCAGAAAAGGGGGCCAGGCGCAGGATAGGACCAGAGGGTTACCGAGAAGAAAAAAAAAGGGAGAGTTGTGGCCCGGTGCTGCGCAAAAACATAAAACCGAACGCCTGGCCCAAACAAACAGTTCTTTTTCATTGCCTCGCCTGTTTCTACTGGCTATATACGTATATATTTTTTGTGTTTTATTTTTTTTGGTTCTCCTATCGTTTCGTATATGTAACCCCAAGCTGCTAAAGCATTTTTGACACAATTTGTGCCACTGTCGCTCTCGGTATGTGTGAGGGCGTCAGAGGTTGGTCGATGAAGGCGGGGGATGGTGGAAGGGTCGGTGGCATGTGGATTGGGTTCGGTGGTGTCTGCTGCTTGAATGATTTTTAAACGAGGCAAGAAATCCCAAAAGATGCGGCAAACGTTTTGTTGGCATGAGTTCACGTGGGTTTCTCGTTTCTCTTTTTCGATGATATTTTACTTCTTTTTCATTTTTTTGGCTTTTTTTTGTATTTGTGTTTGGATGCCTTTATGGACAGTTCCCTATTGTGCTGCCATCCTCTGCCTTCCCCTCAAGGCTCACAGTCAGATAATACAACAACAAGAATTTTGTCGGCCATATCCAGTGAAATGAGAGTTACGAAAAAAAGAAAGAAAAAGTAAAGGGAAAACTTTTTTAGCATCAAAGGGTTTGAGTTTAGAATTGGGGATCAAGCCAAAAAGAAGCAGAAAAACCGAATGTCTGCTCCTATGGCAAATGTATGAAAAAGTAGAAAAAAAAGGAAGAAAATTCGTTGGTCTGTCAAATTAAAAATCATTATCTTTTATGAATCAGAATTTGCTATTTATTCATTTACTGTCAATTAAGAAGTGGCAAGGGAAGTTTTTTTCAGTTATTGAATTTTTTAGTTAACCGAAACTTAGTTAACAATTTGTGGAAAAAACTGAAATTGTGTTTGTTCCTTTAATTGACGTGGTTTCTTAATTATTTTTTGTAGATTTGCTACCGCAAGGTTTCATTTCTCGTTACTAGCCGATTTCAAGCCATTGAAATGCGTTGAGCAAATGTTTCGCTTTTACAAAATTGCAATAGCTTAACATATTTTGTTGCTTATGCCCCCGTCGTCTGGCCCTGTTCCCGTCCCCGCTCCCTTGGCCACATCACATTGCAAGTCTCTCAAAACAATTCCCGACGCTGACTCCGGGAACCCTTTTCATTTTACTTCGAGTGCGAGGGCGAGTACGATGGTTGGCAGACGTACGAATTTTCCACATCCCTAAATCGCTAATCTGCTACGCATTTTTGCCGTGCCATACACACGGCACCCCACCGTCTTCGCCCCTTCCGTCCCTTCTCTGACTTTTTGTAATAATTTCGTCCTCGTTGGGTGAGTTCCCGTTTTTACTTTTTTTTTTGTTTTTCCTTCTCTTTTTTTTTTGCGCCCAAGCGCAAATCGGCAACTTTGAGCGGTAAAGTTTGGTTTGGGAGGGTTATGGGTTCGGTTGGGTTTGGGTCTGGGTCCTGGCTCTGGTAATGCACACAGAAATAGTCCCGCACACACACACAAACCCATATGTGCGAGGGCGCGATAAGGCGGCAGAGAAATTGAAATTGTTACCATTTTGTGAAGGTTGCCTGGGCTAGACGAGGACAAGCATCGCTTCTAGGTGTGCTAAACTCAACTCAACTCAAACCCATGAAGCACCCACCGCACACGTACCCTCATTCCAAAAGGGACAGCCAAGGAGTTGGGGACACGCGAAGGTTGTAAAACCGCCAACGCCGACGATGGAAATTTTGTGCTGCCAACTTTCAGGCGCTCGCGCAAAACTCAAGTACGCTTCGGGGACGACGTTGGGATGTTTAGGGATGGGACATAATGGAGGTGATGCAGATGGAATGGGTATGACGGCAGGAAGCTTTCCTTCCTGTGGCTGGCTGTTTTGCCAGGCGGCATTCGACTGCGCCATCGCGCGTTGGTTGATTATGATGGCGCCGGCCATCGACTTGGAGAGGGGAGACTGGTTTTATATACATTTCATTTTTTTTTTTTTTTGTGTTCCTTTTCTCTTTTGCTTTTCTGGGTTTTATTTTTGGGTTTACCTCAGCATTCAGACGCGAACATTCGTAAAACTGCTTATATAGGGACTTGAGTTATAGATGTAAGCCAAAGCTTTGCAGACGACTTGAAAAACTTTGTTTCAGATGCCAGAAATGTTGACTAGAGGAATTTATTTAAAGACTATGGACTATAATGTGTAATGAATTTAAGATTAATCCAATGAAATGAGTACAAGGCATAGTTTTAGCTCTACCTTCCCTTCCTCTCATCCTCTGCCCTTTCGTGTGAGGAAACTTTAACTTTTCATTCTGAATTGTGTAGGAGGTTAGTATGAGAGGTGTTCCTCGCTCTAGCTCCAGCTTATGAATGCATACTGCTAATGCCGCTTTGATTAAAAAACGCAGCCAGTTTTTAATTTGTGGCAATCCAGCCACTCACTTTGTGCCACTCGGCGATTCTTTGGCAGAGACAAAGGCAGCCAATGATTGAAGTATGGCGCATATCCTACTTTTTTTTTTCAATTGCACCCCTAGAACCAGAATGGAGAGAAGCCCAGCAGCTGGTTAGCTTGTCACTGCTGCACCCATCCGCTAGTCCCCATCCAACCATCTCTATGACTATAATTTTTATGTAACTCATGTGAACTCGCCTACCAATTAAAATGTCTGCAATGGAAAATGTTGGACGAGGTACAGCATGGAATTGAGGTTGGGCAAGAGGAGTTAGGCACCGTCGGATGTGCTTATGTCGCTAATAAACCGTATTATTAAGTGCGTGGTTGGTTTGGGATTGGGGCTTAGGCTGCATTTAGCACTTATCCCCACTGCCAACCAACCAACCGCCCAACCATCCATACACTTACCACCCACTCAATCCACCCAGCCATGCACCCATTCACAAATGTTCTTCTAATGTGTTTATGTGCTAGAGGAGAGACGAAGCCAGCGCCCGGCACTTTCAACTTCCGTCGGCAAATGTATAATTCTATGCCACTGAACTGAAGTTTTCTTCTCCTCCCACTTCTCCCAACTGCCCCCTCCACCCTTCGACCCATTGAGAGCCCTTCACAAAGACCATTGCGTCCATGTAAATTAATTTTAAGCTGCTTACCGTAAGAGTACCAACATTTTTTCTTTCAATTATGCTTCTGCTAAAATTTGCTATCCCACACGCGAAAAACCCAAAAACTAAACAACAAAAAAAAGAAACTATTTCCAACTTTTTAAGGAAGGCAACAGGTTTTCTTTTTTCTGCGTTTACATCACAAAGGACAGTCTAGTGGGTGACTGCGTAAGGACAAGGTGAAGTATTTTCCAAGTTTGCTTACCTGCAATGAAAGAGATGGAAATTTTGGATATTAAGTAATGTTGTTGTTCAGGATTATATGAGATACAAGAAGCCTTAAAGTATGCAATTGTACTAATTAAGAAACAACTTTTGCATTCCAGATTTTTATTAGTGTTTTAATACATTTTTTTTATTAGTATCAAATTGTTTTTTTAAGACTTTTTGCTATTTTTGGTACACTTTTTTCCTACCCCAACATTTTTTGTCTCATTTCAGTTTCTTTGTTTACTTTTTCTATAACTTTTATGTTTATTAAATTATTTAAAGTAAATCAGTTAATACGAACCCAATGAGAGCTTTGACTCTTAGAAAGTGTTATATACATAGGAAATTTATAGGTAAAAATGGGTTTAAGAGTTGCATTATTTAGCAGCTTCACTTGACTCAATATTAATACAATTAACCCCTTTTCTCTCCCTCTCGCACTCTCTTTATCTCTTACACTTGTATAAACATATTGAAAACTTTTCACTAGTCCCCTCTTAAACAATATGAAAACTTTAACTGACAATACATATTTAGAATTTCATTTTGCCAATTTTTACAAAAAAGAACTGCATTCGTTTGCCATCCAATTCATCATTATCGGTTGCTCTTCCTCCTCGAATGGTTATAGAGGTCAAAAGTAAGACAAACAAGCGGTTCAGTTGGATTCGCTTATTCCACTTTTCTTCTTTTTTTCGGTTCTTGGTTTTTTTTTTTTCGTTTTTGTTGTTGGACAGACAAACGTTCTGATAAACTTTCAACCCAAGCCCAGAAAAACAAAAATGAGAAACGGAAAAAATAGAAGCACCATGGGCCGTTGGGTGGGCATCTTTGGTGGAAATTTATGTGGGCAGCTAGACGGCGAGTCAAAACTTTTGCATTGAATTTGAGCGGGGCAAACAATTTCACTATGAACGTACATATATCCATTCCGTCGGTTTCTTCTCATTCTCTCTCTCGCTTTGGTGTTTCATTTTTTTTATTTTTGTGCCAGTAGTTTTTGGGATAGAGCAGAAACAAAAGGATTTTGCAGCTAAAGCGAATGGATTTTTAGTTAGTTGTTATTATTTTATATGGGGCCTGGACACCAACTCCGACTCGGACTCGGACATGCAACTTTTGCAGCAGCAGCAGCAGCGTCCAACTTCGTAGTCCTGGCAACGTTTGCCCTGGAAGGGGTACAGCGTTCATTTTACATTTCTTTTTTTTTCTCTCATTCTCTTCGCTGTTTCTGCTTTTTTTCTGGTTTTTCTGTTTTTTTTTTTTTTTTGTTGGAATGTGCGCCAAAGCATAATAATAAAAGCGAAAGGAATGGGGAGAAGCGAGGAGTAACATGCTCGTTAGCCCAGGCTAGAGCATAGAGCGGGCAAAAAAAAAACACAAAAACAAAAAAAAAGAATAAAATGGAACGAAGCGAAGGAATAATCTAAAAAATGGAAAACCCAAACGAAACGCAAGACAAACTTTGCTGCCAGCGTGGGTACAAAATAAATGAGAATGGAAGGGGCCAATGGTTGAAGGTTGAAAGGAGGAGGCCTTAGGTGGGTGAGGGCTTAAGGGGAGAAGCGGTCTCGGTCTGGCTGAAGGACTCCAACAAAACGCTGGATGAGTGCCACGGGCAGAGCTCGAACTTAAAATGGACAAACGTGCAAAGGCAGAGACCCAGCTGGAAGAGCACAAGAGTATGGGGTAAGCAGCAGGACTGCCTGATGAGCAAGGACTATGGATAGCACTGATGGCAAAGGGATGGGGAAAAGTGGGTGGAGTAGAGTATAGAAGGTGGGACGAAAGTCGTACTGGGGGTAGCAATAAAAAGCGTGGCGGACCGACCGACGTCCGCGTGAACTAGTCCGCTAGTCTCTGCATTCTCCTTCAGCCAGCCAAGAGACTTCAGACCGAGAGCTGACTAAGAGGGTTCTACATCCCCCAAATAAATATAAAATGGGGTGTTCTTAGGGATGTGGATAGAGGATTGTTGGGATTGAGGCAAAGCAAGGAAATTTTTGTATAAAAATTGCGCTGGCAAACATCAGACAAGGGTAGACCAGGCAGTGAATGAAGAAAGGGGTAACGGAATCCATGGAAGGAAGCAGAAGGGTTAGACTTGTCCTGGGTCTAGTCATGGGTCTGTGAGACTCCCAATTCGCTGGCATTTGTGTGGGTAGCGTCCATGGGACAGTAGGGTAAGGCAAGTAATAGGTGGGTCGCGTGGTGGGGAGCTGCGCACGGAAGTAAAAATAGAAGGCGGTGTCAGCATCAAGCATCAAAGACAAGACACAGCAAATGGTAGAGGAATCGTTTTCGCACAGTGGAAAAATACTGCCAGAAAAACCACTAAAATTTTTAAATTGGTAATGAGAAATATTTAAAATTAATCTTGGATATTGGGCTACATTTCTTTTGTAAAGCTAATTACTTATTCAATGTGTTTATTGATTGATTGAATGATTAATTATTGATTCATAGGGATTTCAATATCAAACTAAAATTTCTTCCACTGTGAGTCAGGCTCAAATCCTACTAGTAGGGAAGGTCTTCGACTGTCTTGATAGTGGAAAATAAAGCCCACGTTCTCATAAAAGCCCCTCCAGGATAGACTTTTCTGTATTTTTCTGTATTTTTTTTTTTATTTTTGTCTATGTGCTACCCAAGGCCTGAGTTCGTGTGAGACCTCTGGAATGGGTAGCTAGGTGGGCAAATGGGTTGGTGCGCGGGGGTAAGAAGCAGAAGGAGCAGGGGCTTACGAGAGCGTTGAAAGGGTACAAGACAACGAAGCGTTCTCGTTTCAAGCATTGGTCCGCAGCTGAAATGTTGCTGACTTGAGTTAGTTGCCGCCTGCTTTGGATGGTTACTGCACTGGGATGATGATGATGATGGAATGGAATGGGATGGAATGGATAGGGTGAGGTGTGGCGGTGGGTGAAACTTGCGATGGGTTGGCAACGCCGCTTGAGTAATTCAATAGCAGCAAAAGGGTAGAGAAGTAAAGTTCTTAGAGCACGCTACGATGTACGTGGCGTATTTCATTAGCAGAGTTGGTCGAAGGCAACTCATTCCCTACCCTTAGGGAGTCCTGCTCCTATGGTGCCAGTTGCCGCCTAGAATGTGCACACTCACTAGCTAATTTTGTTGTAGGCTTCAAAGTAGTTGTATAGGTGTGCCAAGTGTGTGTGTGTGTGTGTGTGTGAGAGTGTGTGTGTGTGTGTGTGTGCTCGGGCAAAAACCTAATTGTCTATTTTAAGCGACTAGACGAAGGTCTTGATATGATTAACCTATGAAACTTTTAAACTTGAGAATTTTCCCCTTAAATAACATTTAGTTGAGAGAGAGTGAGTTTATTTTTCCAATAGTTTTTCGTTTTTCTTTTTGCTTCCTAATTTGTGTACGAATTGCTAAGGAAGTGAGGCACATTTGCTGCTACCGGAAACCGTTTATTCCTTCCTCTTCTATACCCTTGCTTCATTAAGGAACTCTCCCTACTAAAAGGAAATCCAACGAAGGCACAGAATGTTTTTAGCTAAGCGCAAAAGTTGTTTTTTTTTCTTTTTGAAAGAGTGTGGATGGTAAACGAAAAGAGAAGATGAATCGCTTTTGTTTGTCTGTCTGAGGGCTGGACATGGTCGGTATTGAGGAAAGTGGACGATGGCGACGATGCCTTTTTGGGACTATGTTCCTCTTTCTAAATGCTGCACACATCAATCGCTCATGGTAGAGAAGCGGAAGGAGTCTTCATTTTCATTACGAAGAGATTTTGCTTGAAGTAATAAAAGTACAAATAATAAAAGAACAGCAGGAAGGGTGCCGAGGGGGGTAGCATGTAAGGATGTTTGTACATATATGTGGTAGATGTGAGTGTGTCCCTGGCACCCCTTTTAAGATGTCTAAAAAGCATCGCAAAACTAACCAAAAATACATAAGAGTGGGTGGCTTTTAAGCCAGTATAAGGCCTGCGGGGTTAGAACTCTAGTTTTTGGGGGTTGATGTGAAGAGAATGAAGAAAGATGGAAGGAGGCAGTGGTAAAAGCCAAAAACGTAACCTAAAACTGCAAGAAAATTAACCAAAAATACTAAGCCAAAGTCGAAGACACACACATACACACATACATACATACACATCATCATCTTCACACTCACACACAAACCCAAGCCTATGGGTATGGAAGGAGTCTTTGACTTGGCAACATGTTTGTTGGATCCAACTTGGCTTTTCTTCATGTGAAGGTGAGGTCGAGACGCGCCTTATGTGTATGTGTGTGTGTATAGAAGAAACTTTCGGCATTGTTTTTGTGTGTGCTTGGATTCGGAGGCGGCGTCGCCTGTCGGAGCATCCTTTTTGTCCTCTATGTGTGTGTGTGTGTGTGTGTTTGTGAGGAATGGAGGATTTCACTTCTCATTTTCCTGGGAGTGTGTGCTTGGGGATGAGCCAAGTCTGGCAGGAGGATGCTACTGCTAGCCAGCCTTCTTGCCCCCCTCTCCTTAACTTTGATTGTGGCTGCCGTTTCGTATCCTTGCTGCTTCTTCATTCTCTTTTTGGCCAAGATGGAGTTGAGTATGTGGGTGGAAAGGTTGCTAGGTTTGTCTGTTTTGCGCTTGACAGAAAGGCCTTATATGGGTTTGAGTTGGGTGTATTTTTTTTTCGTTTTTTTTGCGGTGTGCGGAGTATGTATGCTCTCTTAGTGTGGGGGCAACTTAGAGCTGATGGCTGCTATTCCTTTTGGATATATGCTTGGGTGTGTACAAACGTGTGTGTGTGTGTGTGTAGGGGTGCAGACCCAGCAGCTACTCAAAGAAAATGCACTGTGAGAAATTCGAAAGGAATGAAAAGAATGAAAAGTTAAGGGCTGGACTTTTTATTATAAGTGGAAGTGAATAACTAATAACAGAGCCTAATTTATTTTTGTCATAACCTATATTACGAGCCAATAGGTCATAAAATGTGAAATTTTATTAACCTCCTTAACTTTGCTCTAGTCTGTTACTTTAAATCTTCTCCAACTGCGATCAAACATTGGTTAGGTATTTGATTTCATTATCTGATTCTTAATAGTTATGTATCTTGTGTATTAAATGTTAGTTAAAGTTCAAGTTCTCTCAGTGGTTTTTATATAAGAAAAGTCAAGCTAACCCCGTAGAGCTTGTCGCTTGCCCTTAGCCAAAGTCGTTGTCGCAGTCGCATCCCATTTCCCTCCCCACCTTATTTTCTTTTGCTGTGCTAGATGGTGCCCTGACATGTCTTCGTTTTGGTGTTCTTGTCATCTATTTCTATTTTCGAGCAATGGATGAGCAGATGAGGGTCTTGGTGCTGTCTAACTTGTCTGCTAGTATGATGCGACGATGCCAACCTCACCATCCCCGTCCACTAACCACTTGCCCCATCCATTTCATCCATCTATCCATTCTTACTTCATCTCTCACTCTTTCCGTCTCTCCCTCTCTTTGCAAGCACTGCTCCATTCATGTGTGTTACCCGCTCAACATGTGTGTGTGTGTGGGACTACTATGTGTCTTTCTATGTGTATATGTATAAGACGTGTGTGTGTGTGTGCAAAAAACCGTAAGCAATTTTCCGTAACATCTAACCGACGTAAAGGAGAACCTCAAGTCCAAGATAGTCGAAAGACGTTTTCGCAAAAGATGCTGAATCCCCTTTACCTTTCCCATTGGTTTTCCCCAGGAACTCTTCTCCATGCCCCCGTCTCCTCCATCTTCTATTTTACTCCCACACCATGTTGTTGACGACATTGACTGGTTTCTGGCTCTGGTTGAGATTGCTCTGCCTTACTGTGCTCAGCTTTTACTTCGATTCGCTTGGCACGTTGTCTGCCAGCGACACTAATGCTGAGATGTGTAACGGTGTGAAGCAGCCCCAAGACGAGGACCAAGACCACGACCACGACCAAAAAGTACAACCAGGGCCGGGACCAGGATCAAACCGAGTACCACCCAGACCAGAACAAGTCTAAACTTTATGATGATGATGCTTGCTGGGTGACGGGCAATGGCTGATGACTAACTCCTTCGACTTTGCTCAAACCTCGATGCGAAATCATGTTTGATTACAGCTGAGCAGCATAACAAGTTATGCCTGTTCACTAGAAATCCTTAAGATAGGTGGGCGGGGGTTTTTTAGGAATAAACTTTTTGACAAATCTTTAAGTTTTTGAGGTACAAATTAAACCAGAAAGATGTTTCTCTACTCTGGTGCTCTTTCCCACACACACACGATGTCCTGCGGCGGCTTAGGTGCGCTTAAGCTCAAAGCTTGACCCCCATTTCCCCTTCTTGCCGGTTACAAAAGGGTAGCATTGCCTTTGACTCGAACACACACATATTCAACTATTTATATACAAATGCCGCTGACTATGTACAAAAGTCAATGCTTTTGTTGCTCTGACGGAGTAAGGGTGTGGGTAAGGACTTGAGACAGGAAGGAGTCAACAGGATTCTCTTACCACACATCTTTGAAAAGACCATGTCCAAAACACACACTTTCTTTTTGCCCAAAAACCATTATAATAATGAAAAACAATGATTTCCTTTAATTTATCAATTTTAATTTAACAACAAGTATCAAACGAAATTGTTTTTCTATTTGAAAGTGAAATTAATATATTGAATTATAGAAAACTATATGGAAACTTGGAAACAAAAAAGAAGAATAAACAGTTATAAATTGATGAGTAATTACACACAGTATAAATAAGTATTTGGGAAATCTTTTGAGGCAAGGGAAGTCTCATTCGTTTGTAATTCTCAACTAGTTTCAGCATTTCAGGCCATGTTTTGATTTTGATTGTTAAGATAAAGAAAAATTGAATAATTTCTAATGGACTGAAGATATACATCTCAGCCTTAGGTCAACTTAAACTGAACTTTCTATGCAATGTGCTGTTCAATCTCGCCTAACCCTTATGAGAAATGTGTTCTACCCTTCCAATCTGAAGAGTAACTTTCTTACACACAGGCACAAACTGCCCTGGTCAGTCTCTGGACTCAGTTTGTGTCTCTAAGGGTGTGAGAGAGTGTTTGGGTGTGTGTGCTGGGGTTTGGCTGAGAAGAAGTTAGACCCAAGAAGCAACTTCTTTTGTAGCAGCAGCAAATGCTGGCGCCCAACTTACCCACACCCGACGCGTCGGTCCCATTTTGCCGTAACCATTGCCGTTGCCGTTGCCTTCGTCTGTGTCGTCTTCGTCGTCATTTGATGAATTACCGTGCCGAGCAAATGTGCGCCCTTAGCTTAGAAAGGAGAACTCCCGCTTTCCTTTACCTACTCCTGTCTCTTACTCTGCGTGTTTGTGTCTGTGTGAGTGTGTGTGTGTTTGCTTCGTTTCATTTTCGGAGCTGCCCCCCTTCGCCATTGACAGACATACACTTGCCTTGCCTCAAACACTTGGCACCCCCCTTGTCGTTGTGTCTCGTCTCGCGCTTCTATATACCAAGAAACTCACTCACACCTCCCACACACAGAGTCACCGTTTCGTCGTCGTATATCATTAGAGTGCCATCCAGCAACTCACCCACCATCTAGGCGCAATTTTATCCAAAAAGGCATTATGAGCAGGTTTTCATTTTTTTTCCTCCTCTCTATCCCGCTTCTTCATCTGCTGCTGCTTTTGCTTCTTGTGCTCTGCCTACGCGGCGTATTAGTAATATTTTTGCGACTGTCTACATTTCTTCTTCTCATTTTTCCTGTTCTTTTATTTTTTTTTCTTGCTGAAATGTTTACTCTGTGACTGGGCGAATGTGTCTGGTCCTATTCCAAGGTGGTTGGCCATAGAATTGAGAATGAGAGTGTGAGGCTAAATTGATTTCATATTGGTCTGGATGGTTGGACGGACGTATGAATGGTCGGACGTATGAATGGTCGGACGTATGGATTGGTTGAAGGTGAAATAATAAAATTGAAGGTGTGAGTAAGATATCGTAAGATACCGAGTAGCTATAATAAAGGTTAACGTATAGCTACTCAAGTAGATGTTATTTGCTGCTGAAGGTCTCCAGACATAAATAATAAGTCGAGGGAAATTCTTGAATGCCAGCATAAAACTTTATTTGCCGCAACTTAGTTTGAAGTCAGCCATATAAAAATTTTTGTTTTTAGAGAATTCGATTGGTCAAGGCGGAAATGAAAATTGGATTAACTAATTTATTTGATTTCTCTATATACTCTTTATACCATAAAAAAGACATGGAAATTTTAAGAAATTTATGATTGATTAAGTAAAAGAAAAGTGACCTTTGATTCGCTTAAAATTTTTTAAACTACAGTTATTTTATTTGAAATATTCCACAGCATCTGGGTTAGAGTAAACTCATTGTACAAGGTTTTTAATTATTTTATGCGATTTCGAAAGTTTTTAGTTTGAAAATTCAAAACAATTATTTATAAAATTTTTTTTAACAAAATGGCACAAGTTTTAGAAAATTGGCAAGATTTTTTTTCAATAAATTAATATATAAGAAATAATTATAGTTGAGAAACATTAACCCAATTAATCCACTGACTTCAGTTTATTACATTTTTTTAACATTTATCATATTTTATTAAAGAATCGATTCACAAATGATCTTTACAAAGTTAAGTTTATAAACTTTGACAACATAATGTGACTGATTGTGAGAAGTAGCTGATCAAGATCCTTTTATTAATTTTTTGTCTTTTCTAAGTAGGCCACAGAATTGACAACTCTGGCCAACTTCTCACTTACCCCCCGCCACGAAGTGCAAGCCATTCATCAAAATATAACGTTTTGAATTGAACTAATTGAGGGGTTTCCCCTGCTTCACTTAAGCGTAACACAACACTCACCTTGTGCAGCAACACCGAGGCTTTTCTTTTAGATGCCATCTTTGTGCTGGTGGTGGCACCTCCGCCAGCACCTCCGCCACCGCCACCGGTTGCCGATGCGGTACGTGTCGATGTTTTTGGTGTTTTTCTCGGATTCTTCGGAATTTTGGCAAATTTTTGTATTGCCTTTGCCGGATAAGGAATTCGGTAATCGAAAACCAAAGTGTTGAATAAATGTAAACGTTGCCAAAATGTATGAATATCAAAGTTGCAATTTAGGCAACTTTTTGAATTTAGATCATTGACACTAAACACACTTGTTTATTTCAAAAATTTCTTGCAGGTTCTTTACAGAGTGAATAAAATTTTTGGCGGGTTTTTTTTATATGTTTTGTTTGGTTTGAATATGTTTAATTTGATTATGTATAAAACTTGACTTGCACTGAAATATCCAAAGCTTTTATATGGTAAACGAGTTGAGTGATTAATTGAGAATTTTTTGCGGGCATTAAAAACTTTTCGAAATTTTTTTGGTTTTGTATTTGGCACACTTTGGGGAGAAACGTTGTTTTGGTTTTGAAATGGCAATTTGATTGAATAGCTATTTTGGTTTTAGTTTAGCTCCTGCTGGCAGGGTGAGAGGCAAGGCGAACCAAACACGACGAAAGCCAACTGCTGACTGACCAAAACAGAGACAGACAATTGAGTTTTGTCCTACGTCGACGTCGAAGTCGTGCGAGCGGCAAACGACGACGATGAGGACGAAGACGACGAGGACGAGGACGAAGAGGATAGGTGAAAGAGAGAGCGAGCACAAAGGTTTCGAGGAGGTAGCGCAAGCGCTGTTCGTTTCAACTGGCGGCAAATGTGGGCCGCCAAAATGCGAAACGTGCGTGTGTAAGGCAAAATGCCAAAAAGTATGCAACACAATGTTTTTTGCTCTCTCTCTCTCTCTCGTTCTCCAACTCCATCTCCCATTTGCCATGGCGTCCCCCAAAAGACACTCATACTACAGGATTGCCACACCGGGAGAGGGATATGAGTACAAAAACAGAGAAACGCCGATAACGCGGCGAATGTTCGGCGTCAACGAACCAGGCGAAAGGCTGTAGGAAGAGAATAACACGAATAAGAAGAAGCAGAAGAAGAGCAGCCAGGATGAGAAGGGGAGGGCAGAACAGCAGAAGCAGAAGCAGAATGTGGAAGGCAGTGGCAGATGAGTTGACAAACAGCTGAGTGCCCCGTGAGTTTTGTGAATGGAAGGAAGGCAGGCGGTCCGTGGCCACCTCTCCCACCCTCTTGGCCCAGCAATTATTTTTGTTGCTTTTTTTTTTGTTGGTCTCTTATTGTTGTTGTTGGTCGGTTGAGGGGATGAGGAGGGTTTTTGGTTCGGTTCGGTTTGTCTTTCGCCGGCATAGCGAGAAAAAAAAGGCCGGTTATGGTGTGAGCGATGGACGATGAACAGTATGAGGGGTTTGGGGGTTGTCGGCGTTTCGGATATGAAAAACGCACAAAAAAATAATGCTGGCCGGTTGGCCGTTCGGAGGTGGGGCAGGAGGAGGGTGTCGGGAAAAATAAATGAGAAAAATATACGAGCCGGCTACGTTGTTGCTGTTGGCATGGACATGAGGTTTTTTTTCGTTGTCGGCCTGAGGTATGAGGCAAAGGACTCATTCTCTCCACCCTCTCGCTCGCACATTCTCTCTGGCTGGCTAGCCCATACCCTCCCACCACGCAATGTGACAGAATGGGCGGGGTGGAGAAGGGTGCGAAAGTGGACAACGTTGTTGTCGCTTGTCTGGGTAGATTGCTTCTTGGATGGGGCGCCATGGTGGTGAAGTGGGTGTCAGTGGAATGAGGGTCGTGCGGGTGTGCGGGTGCGGGTGCGGTGGGTGTGTGACTGGCTGGGTGTTTGGGCAGCGTAAAGTTTTTGAAAAGAATGAAAAGAGTGGAAAAAAAAATTACGTCGCTGAGGTTCGAGGTTCGCTTCACTCACTTTTATCGTGGGTTTGAGTGGAAAAAGGGTCAAGAGCGTTAGCTACCTTTTCCATTCGACTGCCGTAGGTAGTTGGGGGTTGGGGGTTGGCTTTGGGCTCTGTGCGTGTTTATTTGAGCATGGAGCTGCCTCTGTTGCTGCTGTTGTTGTTGTTGCTGCTTCTGCTTCTGCCACCGCCGCCGCCGCAATGACTACAACGTCAGCGTTGTTCAACGTCATTGCCGTCGCTATTTCAGCATTCTTCTTTTCTTTTTTGCCTTTTTTGAGGTTTTTGTCTTTAGACATTTTCCCCCATTCTTGGCTGCTGGTGGTGCTGCTGCTGTCGTCGTCCTCGTTGTCGTTGTCGGCATTGCCTGATCATAAAACTTGACTGATTTGTCCAGCTCAAAGACATTGTGTGGGCGAGTCTGCTTAGGTGATTGGGCATGGGCAAATGGGGGGGAAAGTGAATGAGAGATTGCCTTGTTTGCTTTTGATTTGCGTTCAGGTTTATTGTCTTTAGCATTTTCGATTTATGCCAAGCCAAAGTAAAACGATGCACACAATAGACCAAAATGGAATACGAATGCAGAAAAGCATTTTGGAAAACCCCCCAAACAAACAAAAAAAATAACACAAAAAAGTCGGAAAGGTGGCAAATCGTGCTCAAGGTATACTTCTTCTATATTAATACATAGGAAGCAAAAAAAAAACTGGGGAGTTTTGTGCACAAAGTCTTTGTACATAATAATCTTGATGTTTTATGCCAGAGATGGCAAATATTTGCCTTAATATCTGCATCTTAAACACTCTAAGTTTTTATACTCTTATCAATTAAAACCAGAGGGCCGGGGCTAACTTCGACCGCGTCAAAGTTTGTATACCCTTGCAATTTTTTTGGTAACTCTTTCCTTACCTATAGCCATTAAAGTGGAAAAACGTTTTATCTAAAAAAGCTGTTTCCGAAAGAACGGCCTACAATCTTAGCATAGCAAATAACGACGATATTGATCAAAGTCACTGTTTTCCACCGATCGTTCCTATGGGAGCTATATGATATAGTTACCCGATCTTTATCAAATTCGGCACAGACATTAATAGATATATAAAACTAACAAATGTTTAATTTGAAAGCAATCACTTTAAAAATAACGAAGTTATTGACAAAAGTCAATAACTTGTTTTCGACCGATCGTTCCTATGGGAGCTATATGATATAGTCACCCGATCTTGATCAAATTTGGCATAGTCGTTTATATTTGTAATTAACTCACCAATATTAAATTTCACGACAATAGCTCAGAAAATAACGAAGATATTGAGAAAAGTCACTGTTCGTGACTTTGCCATTTGTATGGGAGCTATATGATATAGTGGTCCGATCAGGCTGAATCCGAGATATACCTGCAGTATATACAAGCCTTCATGCAAAATTTCAACTCTGTAGCTCTAACGGTCTAGGAGGAGTTTGCGTTGATCCAGACGGACGGACAGACGGACGGACGGACGGACGGACGGACGGACGGACGGACGGACGGACATGGCTATATGAACTCGTCTCGTCATGCTGATCAAGAATATATATACTTTATATGGTCGGAGATGCTTCCTTCTGTGCGTTGCACACTTCTGACCAAAATTAATATACCCTTTTTGCAAGGGTATAAAAAAAAGAAGAATATTTTATATTTTTGGAACAATTAATAAGACTTTCTTGCTTTTTGGAATAAGGTTAGTCCTGAGAATTCAAAATCATTCCATCAAACGGTTTAAAACCGAAAGGTGCACTATAGTCTTGACAATTCCGAAAGAAACAAAATACTACGAGATGTCAAACCTTTCTCGATGGAAGATCCTCTTGAAACCGATTGGCAATGATTTGCTAGGGAAATAGTTGAATAAACATTAAAATTTATTATCAAAACGTTGCATTTCTTAGCTAATCAATTATCTCTAACTTTTTATTTATAGAATTTCAACTATTTTAAAACCACGTCACTGGTAAAGACAACACTTTGCTTTGATTTTCTAAATATTAATCTTAACCACAGAGATTCCGCAGAATCTCTGTCAGTAGTATGTATACGTAGACTCTTGAAAAATTATTAAAATTTTTTACGTCAATCAGGAATAAAGGAAATACGTCCAGACAACTCTAACTGACACCCTTCTAACATATCAGCTCCTTTGCCACCCTAATAAAAAAAAGGGAAAATCGAAAAAACGAAAGAAATACCCTGACTGGAGACCAAACTGGGAAACGCTTTCAAGCATCGATTGAACTGCCAGTTATTTGATGATTGTCTACCACGTTTTCCACTTTTTTCTGCCTTCTTTCGTTACCCCAACCTTTACTTTATTTCTCATTCCCCTTTTGGTTTCTTCTTCGTCACGCCAAACTGACCAAAATAGCTGCGGCATAGACATCAAGGGGGCCAGCATCAGAGCTGGGTCCCTTTTTGGGGTAGGGTTTGAGTGGGGTTTTCTGAGTGACTGAAATTAGAGCGGATGCGGTTTATTCTTTAGATGGGAAAAGGCAATAAAAAAATATACAAAAAATGTTGCAGAAAAAGTACAAAAATGGAAATTCCTAAATATATCTACTAAGAAAAAATTGTTTAATCGGTGGCTTTCGTTTCCATGAAAATTTGTTATTCATTTACAAGTAAAAACCTTGAACCTTGAAGTAAAAACCTTGAAATTATATTATGAATTAGATTTATACAATTATAATTTGCCACATATAAATCTTCTTCTTCTTATTGAATCTTCGCTGGATCGTGTGAATATCAGTATCTTGTAGATTGCAGAAAACTTTTTTAAAAAGATATAAATCCTATATTTGTTTTTCATCATGTTGCTCAATTCTGTAGTAGGCATTCTGCTAATGACCATATACAAACTCAAAGTTACTACTGCAATTCTTTGGGTATTACTTTTTAATAGAGACATTTTTTGTTACTCACTTTAACATATTTGCTATTTGTACAACCTATAGAGATGATAACTTTAACATCATCATTATAATCTTTGACATCATCATTCCTTTGTATATGTATATGCATCATTGCATCGCCTTCCAGTAGTTCATTGAAAGCATTTAGCGTGTCCGAAACGTTTTGCCAAATTATCCCCTTGTTTCAAATTTCATTCAATATATTAATGTGTGAGTGTGGCTGACTGTGTGCATCTGTTTATGTGTGTGAGGCCTTCGAAAGTCAAAGTGTTTTCAATTAACCAGTTGGCCAAATACATAATTTAAGCTCACCAATCCATTTCATGCAAATCAAAGGAAACGATAGCAGACTCAAATGCTGGCCAAATCATTTAAATATGTATTGAAAATGATTAATTTCACACAATTATGTTGATCCATTAAAGTAACCTATGGAAATGCCACAATAGACAATGGCATTTCAATTGCTTAAGGACAATATGAACAACATAATTAGCTACGATAATATCGAGTTCGCTTTTAAATTTGTAAACTATTAATCCGCATTCATTGGTTTAAAATAGACTATAGTCGAAAAGATCGTCGATGAATCTCAACGAATTTTTATCACTGTGACCTAAAGAAAAGATAAATTGTTGATAGCTTCGGCAATCCTGTATGATTTTTAAATTTTAGGATTGAAAATTGGATGTATTTATGATGAAAATTAAGAATTTCTTTAAAAAAATACATCTTGCCTTCGCCTAACAGCATTTAAGCAATTTGACAAAATTGTGAATTTGCAACCTTCTCTTTTTTACCACGCCCTCAAACTCAATCTTTGGTTTGAATATATAGATTCCTGTCGAAATGAATTCTCAAATTGCTTTGGCATTGATGAAATTGTTTATTTTTTTATTTTATAATTCCTGTTTATTGAAGGCAATCAAAGTATCATGAACTCCAGAAACGAACTTCTACTTACTTGGTTATTGGCAAATGATTCGAATATCACACAATAAAAAAAATGCAAGATTTGGAAAGATCTTCGCTTGGTTTTATAACGACATCTTAATACAATTTGCAGACAATAAATCAATCAAATCAATAAATTTAGAATCACATAAAACATATAGAATTAATCGTCTTAACAGCTCGAAATCAAATTAAAAAGCCAGTTTTTTCCTCTTTGAAAGTTCTAAAACATAATCCCTTATTATGTATGAATTCGTTAAACACGAATTTGACTATCAAGGATTAAATGAGGGACAGTTGGTAATAGTTATGAACAGGGAAAGTATTGGATCGTAATTGTTAACTTGTTTATAAAACTAAGGGATTCGTATTGATATGTCAAGTTTTTAGCAAAATGTTCAGGGTTCGTAAGAAAAGAACATAGAATGAATGATAATATGATATTCCCCAAATGCAAAAGAAGATGGAAAACTTTGTGTGGATTAGAAAAATCAATTCAATCAACTTACAACAGTTGATAAAATTTTGTCAACTATTTCCAAATTTTTTTAAAATTTATTCTTTAAGTTTATTGTCATTATTGAGATATATTCTTTTACACAATTGTTTTGCAAATCATTTGTTTGATATAAACATAATTAATTTGTTTGAGATAAAAATTAATGCAGAAATTTCTTGTGATATTTTAGACAGTCATATCAATTATAAATCATAAAATTGACTATATATATAAACATATATTGAACAAAAATTGCAATATTCATCAAATAGAATTTGATTATGCAAAGCATAGAAAACATACATATGTATGTATTTTTTTAACCCTCAATTAAAAAATTAATAAAAAACCTAAAATAAACAAATTGTTTTGCATTTGAATAATATCAACTGATAATCAAATTGATTGAAATTGAAAGAGAAATATGGCATTTGAATAGAATAGCCCAGGTAATTGATTGTTCTACCCCCCAAACCACCAAAGTGTGAACCAAAAAAATTATGGAACTCACTCCGCCAAATCACAACGCATTTATGAAATAATAAACTAACCTCCCGCTTTCGAGTACGGTGAAACGTAAATGCCGTAAATCTTTTAAAACTATTGCAACAGATATCGCCCAGCTACCGCATAAATTCAAGCGAATTGAAATACTGAATATGGGAAAAAAACCAACAGAAAATCAACCAAAATTAGTTGAACAGAATCCTACCAAAAAAATAGAATGGGAAACGCTATTTCATCAAAAATGCATAAGTGCGAAAAAATATAATAAAAATAATAATAGAAATATATATGTATGTATATCTAAAATATATTTATATATGTACGTATATATATAGTATAAAAAAAAAATCCAAAAATTCAGAAAAGCAAAATTAATGCAATATTTATAAAGCTCGCAGGAAAAAAACACGAACAGAAGAAGCTAAAAAAGCAGAGAATGAGGAATGGACTGAAAAAATATTATATGTAAAATAAATAATATATAAAATATTTATATAAATTGCAAAAATGTGCAGTTCTCTGTATAATATAATAAACAAAAAAATAAATAAATAAAATAATATAAAATATACAGCATCAAGTGCTAAATGCGCAGTCGCCTCTATTTTTCTATTTGAGTAGGAGTGACAGAGGGATTGTAGTGCTAGGTGACGCATTGGGCCTATCCACATATACATATAGAGAAACATATACGCCTGGGATATATTTATGTATAATGGTTATAGTATATGTACAATATAAAATGTCAAATGATTTGCCGCCTTCTTTTTTATATTTTTGGTTGTTTTTTTGTCCTCTGTTGCCGACGCAAAAACTAATGCAAAAAACAAATGGTTAGTAATGTGAACAAAAAAACACCAACTCAAAGAGCCATAAGGGGTTGGCTTGAGGGGTAGGCATCACAGGGGGTATTCGGTGTTTGGGTTTAGTTGGCTGGCGGCCCCAAAATGCAGCAGCAACTGCAGCCAATTCAATTAAAAATCTGCCACTTAAGCCCGAAAAATGCATTGGGATGACAGTTATGGGGGGACCGAATGGGGTTACTGCATTGCATTGTGCAACAAACCAGGGACGCAACATTTAGTGAGTACCAAGGAAAAATACTAATCCAAAGAATAATGTAATTGAAGCTGTTCAGTGAAATCGAGAGGTTTTTTCGTCAGAATATCAGATACGATCATTTATGCAATTTATTGGCCTCTTTCGTTTTTTCAATACAAAAGTTATCTTGACAAAACAAAAAACCCTTTGGCAAACCCTGATAGGTAACTAGTAACTTAAGCTTCTTTAGTTCAAGCCAAATTTTTTTGTAATGGAAGGAACAATCTCTGGTAACAATTTTTGTTTGCTATAATAGCAAAATCGAAGCAGTACACTAAAATATTTTAGAAAGTATCTATTAACGAACTTAGAGAAGCATGTCTCATCTGTAAAGAAACTCAAAGATGTCTCTTCTGTTTCCTGAAATATCATTTTCCTGGACTATTTTCAAAAATTATCTGTCTTCTCTAAAGATATCTAAATCAATTTCAGTTTAAAACCAAAATTTGACCATCAATTCGCAGCATTAAGTTACTGCACCTGACAAATATTATGGTAATGTTTCTGATTATTAGTTTCATGTAAATGAAGGAAAATTTATTAATAATTGAAAATGGGAGACCAAATATATATATGTAATTATTCATCATTTTTGTTGCATCTGCCATCCTGCTCATCATTCTAAGGATTGTACCCAGAAGCGATCAACACGAGTTGAACTTTTGTTAACTAAATATGGGTTTCAATTTGTGTTCTTGGTAGTTAATTGTTAGTATATTTTTATATATTTTATTGAAATTTAAAAATCAGAAACTTTTGAGAACACCTGCAACACCTTTTGCACTTTTGAATTTAGACAATACCAAAGCATATTCAAGATTTTTTAATTCAAAATTCTCAATCATGGACAGGGTTTAATTTTTTTGATTGTTGTAACCAACCCTGATTTAAAATGCAACTGAGCAGAAAACTAAAAAACATCTACACCCAACACACACACAGCTATCCCACATACAAACACACACCCATGCCCACGCAATTTTTGTATATATAACAAAATTTTATTTGAATTTATTTTTAGTGTGTGTTTTTTTTTGAAAAGGGTTGACTACCAAAGAGAGGGTAAGTCGAAGAGGGGGTAGGACAAACGCATTTTATCTATTTTTTTGTTTTAGCTGCTAGTGACCAAATGCAGCGACAACTACATGCAACACCCAAAGTGCAACGGGGCAAATGGGAGTGGGGTGTGTGTGTGTGTGTGTGTGGTCATAATAAATAATAAAATATAGACAAACACACACACACATAGACGTAACCCACTACTCCCCCCAACCAGCTATCCTCCTAAGCCTTCACTCTTTTAGTGCCCATGGAAAAAATGCAGTTGAATTTTGCGCACATTTTACGCCTGATCGAAATATTTTGCGCCACCATAGAAAAAAGTCAAACGCATAGGCAGACATCCCTACAGCCATCACTCAACCCACTAAGGATTCACCCACACCCAAAACCCATCCCTCCATCCCCGCACCACCTATGAACAAACCACCCTCCTCTCTTGCAGTAGGCGCGCGACTACAAAACTTTTTATTGTGCTTCATGTTTTTTCTGCTTTGACGCGTCGACCAAAAATTGCCGATGGGTTTTAGGAGGCAGCTGGAGCACCTCCACAGTGGCTTGGCATAGTTGGGTGGTGGTGCAGTTATGGTTATGGCTATTGTTATGGCTAGTGGCATGATGGGTCGCTTGTGTTCTATTGGCTGCTTTTGTTTGTTTCCTACCTTTTTTTTCCACGTGGCCTTTTGTTGAGGTAGGCTAAGCAGTAGGTGAGCCTCTGAGCCAGTACCAGAAATGTATGCAATGCGGCAAATAAAATATGGGTATAGACTTTATATATATATATGTATATATCCCTATCTATATATGTTATCTGCGTATATGCAGAAATATGAACTATTTGAGTGAACAAAAAACTGTTTGATTAATCAGTTGCAATAATGATTTAATGGGTGTGGTCACTTAAATTAGGCAATCAAAATGTTTATCAAAATTTCAATACAGTCGACACGTTTCAAAATCTTTCATCTGTGTATATCAGCAAAATCAAAAAAAAACTTTTTAATTTTTGAATCATTTATTGAAAAAACGTCCTCAGTAATTCTAGCGTGGAATGTCCTTAAAAGTATATAGTTCTCAGAATACGGATTAGAGGTGAAATATTTTGTTTCGAGGTGGTTTCTTCTTATTAGTTGTAAATATTGATAGGTCTTATCTATCAATAAATAGTGTCTCTTATTTTGAATTGCATAATTCAAAGCAATAGCTGATGTCATATATGTTATATCATCTTAGTTTCCCTTTGTGGGTAAAAGAAATCTTCTTTCAAAGTTATGGAAATTATTTTTACCCGGTTTCAACCATTCCTTCTAGCATAACTATATTTAAAGCTTGTAAATGAAAGTTGTTCTAATACTATTTAAATTTCGATAAGTTTTGCTCGTTAACTTAAAAAAGACATAGGATCTAAGGTTGTGATATGATGCAAGACTTGCAAGAGACGGGTAATGATTTTTCCAACTATGTATATCCTTAGGAATAGGAATCAAATTCAAAAAAACATTTTCGACCTAATATTCTATGTTGTTTTTAGTTCTTACTGAAACTGAGAATTTGGATTCATCAAAGAAAATCTAATAAAACTTTGCTTAGCTTCAACTTAGCTTAGTCAACAAAAAATATTGAAGAAATGGTGATACTTTCAAAGAAGTTACAAAATATTTTGTTAGGGTATTTAGTCTTCGAAACAAATAAATGTCTTATGCTCATTCTCTCACCCTTATCACGCTGCGTATATATAAGACATTGAAATATATGTCACTCAACTTTTGTTGTGGTTTTTCATGTTAAGCTTTCGTTGCTAATTATCATGGATTATTTTATTCAGCTGCCGCTCTTAAGATTTTGCGATTTATTTTAGACTAATGATGGAAATCTCAATGGATTTATCACTTCCCTTTTAACATCTACATACCATGTAATTGTTATTACAGCCATCTGATTCAACTAAAGTCTGATGAGGCCAACTCCGAAAAAGTAATTAGAAACCGTTCACTGATATTTGATATCAGAATGACCATTGTCCTCATCGATGATAATAAGAATCCAATTCCATTTATTTGCTTCAATCAATTTTAATCAAGTCTAGTGAAGAAATACAGAAAACTCTGAAACTAAAAGCCAAACCCAAAAATGCAACTTCAATTTCTCACACACACAATGAACGCATGGATGGTTTGATATGTGGTGGGTGGTTGGTGTGATAGGGGAGGCAAGTGGATTTATCTTGAGGTTATTACCGCTGAGTGTTGCCACACAAAATAATGCATTAAAGACGACAGCAGGGTGGTCTTAGGAAGGAGAATGACAATGAGTGCAGAGAACAGAACACACACACACAAAGGAAAACGACAGCAATTGCAGCTGGGGCTTAGTACAAAACCCCACCATGAAAGGCGAGACAAGTGTCCGAGACCCCCAACCCATGCGTTGTACCTCTCTCTGAGGATGGCTTACAAAGTGCATTTCCTATAACTCCCGCTACCACTCCGATACTTCAACGATACTGTACCCCGAGCATGCTCAGATTTTGTCTTTGAAAATTTATGAGAGACACCCACCCAACCAACCACCTTGCCCCTCTGGACCTCTGCACCTGATGACAAAGTGTGAGTTTTCTTGGATCGAATGTATGACCATATTTATATACAAACACATAAGTATATAAAGAAATGTATATAGAAGCAATTGTCTTATGTACAACAAAAAACCAAATGCCTGCTTACAGGCGTCTTAAAATTTAATGAAAATCTTCAACTCCCACACACTGTGTGTGTGTGTGTGTGTGCTCTTTCTTTCTCTTTCTTACTGTATTCCTTATTAAGAATCCTTTAGGCCTAAGCCAAAATGTTGCCCTCTTTTGTATATACAATCAGTCAACTCTTTCTCTCTCTCTCTCTGTATTTCTCTTTCTCACTCTATCTCTCATATGCACTTTCTCGTTCTCTTTCCATAAGAGTTGGTGTTGTTGTTTTTTGTGCCTGTCAGAGCCTGCAATAATAAGTTTTCCATGCACTTA
This sequence comes from Drosophila willistoni, assembly GCF_018902025.1. Classification (NCBI taxonomy): domain Eukaryota; kingdom Metazoa; phylum Arthropoda; class Insecta; order Diptera; family Drosophilidae; genus Drosophila; species Drosophila willistoni. Next base: position 11,594,952 of record NW_025814050.1, read on the forward strand.
ATGTCAAGTAAACAGAAACCTAACCGAAAACCTAACCCCCCATCTGCCATTTTTCCACCCATTTCCTTAGTTGCATTCTGAATTTTCGGCAAAACTGAACTTCGGCCCCGAAAACAATACCAAGATGCAAAAAGGGTTAGGCAGACCGATGGACCAAAGGACCAACAGGACAGACAGGAACGAATGCAAGTCCAACTTTTGCATAGTTTTAGGCCTGGCAAACTGCATGCATCTTCAATTTTCGTATGCAATTTTCTTAAGATTTTCTACACACACACATATGCTGCTCTGTCTCTCTCTCACTCTCTCTCTTTCTCTATCTATGCTTGACCATCTCTGTTGCACTTATACAAGATTGTCATTGCAACGTCTTTTGAGGATTTTGCTGCATTTTCTTAAAATTTTGTGCAAATATGTGAATAATTGCAAAAGATTCGATGTTTGGTTTGAGTTTCTGGGTGTTTTGTGTTGTGTTTGAGTATATAAGAAATTTTGTACATTTTATCCTATCATTGCCTGTTAGCTGGACTACCTACCTTTTGTCAACTCGCTTGAGATTTACATAAATAACTAAAATTTTAATAGTATATGGTTTATTAAAGTTCTCCTAAGTAGAAAGACCCACAGGGCCGAGGCAGTAAAGTGTAAAGAGCCAGCCAGTAGAGTATAGCAGACGGATGTGCTTTTAGCATTTAGACTAATTGTGTTCAACATTTGATTGGTTGATTTGCCATCAAGTGAGTGAGTGGGCTAAATGCAGTTTGCCCCCTTATACTTTGTCATTAAAATTGCCCACTTTTCGTCAATTTATTTTCCTTACGATAAATATGATATGATGGTTGAAAGAAAACTCTATTACCGAAATATAACAAGGAGATGGTTTAAATATTGCAAATTAGAAATTATTATTTCAATTGTGGTGAGTTGTATGTATGTATATGTATGCGTGTGGACATACTTTATATGCTGGTTCAGGATAATCAAATATTTATATACAAGATATCAGTCTAATGCAAAAGGAGATGAAAATTATGTTGATAGGAGAGCTAAGAGTTTGCTTAACGATTGATATATATTCATTTATTTTATATATCTAATAATCAAACGATAACATAATTTTTAGCCTTTTGAAATTGGATTGTTTCTTTTTGTAAAGATTAATGAGAATACTTTTCTGAAGAGCCAAAAAATATTTAAGTGCTTGCGCTTAAAAAATAATATTTCGGAAATAGAAGTGGTTTGAGGATTTTCTGCATTTCATATCAGCATTACATTAACACTTAATCCAATTTAAAATATTAGTAAAAATTTCAAAGACTCCAGAGAACAAGAATTGTCTTTATTAAGGGTAAGGGTAAATGAGTAAGTAAGTGGGTTAAATTTGGGAATAAGATAAGATGGATTTTCAAATTTTTAAATGTAAGCTAAGACAAATCACTTAAGATATAGTTAACCCTGTCGTAAGCCGAGCCTAAAGAAACGTTTCCGTATTTGAAGTTAGCCGCTGTATCATAATCTTTCTTAAAGTAAAAGATTGTATTACCTAATAAAATAAAGAATCTACCAACTGTACCACTTACATTTTGTCGATTCAATATGATCAAGTAGTAAAGTTTAATTTGGATAACGACTTTATACTTGTTCCACATTTTTACACATATATGACATGTAAATTATCCTTATTAACAAAATTTATATAACATATCAGATGTTAGTGGTATCTTTTAAGTAGGAATCTTATTTCTTTAGTAATCTCCTAAATAAATATCTTTAAAAAATGATTTCCAAAGAAGGAGATAAAAGAAAGGCCTACAATTGAAACATACATAGATAATTGTCAAAGAACTGATGCAATGTTAATTATTCATGACTATTTCATCATAGCCTAAACGCTAAATCAAATCAAGTCTCAACACAAAAAGTGTACAAACAAGTGAAAATGATAAGGTCATTCCCAAAAGTGGATCTAAGCGACCAAAAATTTTAAAGTACGATTTATGCCGAGTTTTTTCGCTAGTTTCGATGTATTCTAGTCGTCGATAGCAGCAATTGTAGAAATAGTTTCAAAAGGTCAACATATATTGCCAATTATGAAGCACTTTTCATTTATAAAGTAACTTTATTAGGAGAGAATATTTGCAAGTATCAAGTGTATTTTCCCCATGGGACCATTAGAAACAAAAAAAATGAAAAAACAGCCATGTACAAACTTCGCCATGACCATGAGTTATGCCTTCTTTAAAGCAAATGTCTTTCTGCCACCTAAATGAAGTATAAGTAGATGGAACGCACTGTTTGGGGCGCAGGACGACAGCATAATGCAAGCAGGGGGAAAAAAATAGAGTGAGGATATAATAACGGAGGACAGATCCCACGAAAAACTCACTGAGACAGACTGGACAGACAGCCAGACAGACAGATAGGACAGCTAGGCAATGGCGGCACCTAAAACCCATCAAATCTAATCTCACAGCGACTGCTGATGCTCGCCAGGACTTTGGTTTGGACATTGGTTGCCTAGGACCTAGCTCCCCCTGTCCAATAGACGAAATAGAAGAAAAAGAGAAAAAAAGCAACGAAAAAAAAACCGACGAAAACGAAACGGACAAGCTTTCTTGGAATGCTTTCGCCCCCTTCGAGTAGAACGAAAATTGATGACCGGCCAGGGTCTTGGTGCTGGTGCTTGGTTTTGGTATTGGTCCTGGTCCTTGTCCTGAAATGTAGGTAGGTGGCCGGATATATGGGGTGGGCTTGGTCATTGGCGCTGCGGCCAAAAGAAGTAATTCATCTTATTTTTTTCGACTATTTTTTTTTTTCTATGCGCCTTGGCGACGGGCTTCTCAAGACGCCCACATGAGCAAGGATACGCCAAAAGGATAATGAAAGCAGCAGCAAAAGTTTGTGCTAGAAATGGAAGACCATTGGTCGGGGGTTGGCAAGAAAGGACCCAAGCGTTGAACTTAAGTGAACTCAAACAAAAGGCACAGGCAACTTGTGAGGGTGCTCCTTTTCGAAAAAGGACGCAGAACACAGGACTTGCGAAGCTGATCCCTCAAACATACACCCAAGCTGGCTCTGGTGCTGGTGGTGCAGCTTTTACAGCTACTGCTGCTGCTGCTGCTGCTGCCGGCTGCCTCCAGGCATCATTACATCAAATGTCCTTCGCATTTCAGCAAAACAACAAGATGGCGGTGCCCAGGACCAAAAAAGGACGAAAGCCAAGCGAAAACCTCCTCCCATCTAGAGGAGAAAACAACACGAGGGAAAGAGTGGCAAAGGAGGCTAAGGATATCGCCATTGCCAACATGGGTAGATGTCGACGGGGACGAGAAGTCGAGAAGGAGCGGCGAGGACAAGAACGAGGGGACAACTTGGCGCCCCCACCGTATAAAATGTCGAAAGGACTAAGCAGGACCAAGGAGCAGGAGTAGGAGAAGGAGAACTAGCTCATTGGCGCAAGCAATAAACGTTAAATTTTTTGCCTCTTTTTTTTTGCCTCTCCTTTCTTGCTGCTGCTGCTGCTTCAGCATAATGGACACGAAGAGGAGCAGAACTTGAAGGAGGAATGGCAGGATACGAGACGGAGAAGTCCTGTGACGTGCAATAAAAGACCAAAAATCCTTTTCCATTGCGCTAAGCTTGGAAAATGTTTCTCGCTGAAATTTTTGGTAGATGAAAAAGTTAGAAAAAGGAATGGCAAAGGGGAAAGGAAATGGAAATGGAAAAAGGGGAACACTTGCCGGCATCAGAAGGGAATGGTATAAAAATAATCGTCATAAAAGGGGTGGGTAGTTGTGTGAGTGGTTGCGATGGGGGGAAATGCTCATGAAAAAAGGGAACGACTGTTGGCTCTTGAAGGTGGGAGCACATGATGAAACAGTGGGTGTGCCCTATCATTCAACTTGAATGGGAGCCCATAAGCCAAGATTGTGAAAGCAATTTATTAAGCTTCTTTCGATGACCAATGCAGCGACTATTTCTTTATGCCATGTGTTCAACAGTTGTAGACTAAATGTCTAAAGTGTGTTCTAGTTTAAAACATTGATTCTCCAACTCGGTCACGGTGTACAAACATATCGATATTGACAGCTAGATATCATTCATTTTAATATATTCAACAGACAATCGACTGGGAAAATCGTTTCGTTTATCGATAAATACAATTTTTTATGCATCGGAATCGTTAGACTTTTTCCATAGTACTTCGTTACTAGGCATCCATTGGCATAAGACAGACGAGACTGGGTTCCAACATTCTTTCTTCTTGCCTTTTTGCTGGACGATACATAAAGTTCTGGGATAACGCCCTAAGCTAGCCTCCACTGGTTTTATCGGACCGACACACAGGGCGACCCTATACTCCACCTTGGCTTTTGGCCAACATTCTCAAAGCGACCCTATGACCATCACTTCCCCCCATTTCTCTTACCCCACATCTGTATCTCTCTCGTTCGTTGCAAGCTTTTCTCCGGTTCCTTTTCTTTCTTTCTTTTTTTTGCTTTCAGTATTGCATTAATTTTTACCATTTGCTCTTTGTGCAGTGGGTATTTTTTGGTGTTTTTTATTCCTGTTCTCCTCGAATATTTTTCTAAAATTTTCGAGAAAGGGTTAACGGTTGGTGGTGCCTAAGCTTGACTCCACTCTCCCTTGCAGTGCGATGCAATATTTGACCAGTGCTTTGTTTTCAACCTACTCCCAAATAACCCTAGGCCATTAAATTGTCCCAAACGTGGGATACATAACTACAAATACGCTGAGCTCAAGAGGGAGAGCTCGTTAGAGAGAGAGAGAGAGAGAGAGAGAGAGAGAGAGAGGGTGTGGGTGTGGGTGAGAAAGATATATACATATGGGATAACTATGTTAGTTACCCCTTAGGTTATAAGCGCCCTCAAACCCCTTTTGCTGGCAGACATCAAAACTCATTTCGTGTAACGCGCATTATGCTTTCCACGGCATTTCGCGTCCAACGAACTGACAGTTGATGGATTGAGTAGGACTCAGCCACCTCCATGATTGGGGCTTGGCCAAAGTTGTATTTGGATACACACACACACACATTCGCACACCTTCTATTTTCTGTATATAAGTATATGTATGTATGTGTACGCCTAAAGGAGAAGGTGACGAGGAGATTCTCTACTCGCTTTAAAGAGCTGGGCTCTTCACTCGCTTTGGGGTTTCTCACACGTAAATTCCCATTTATATTTTTTTTAACGCGCCCCAAAGTAAAACCCGGTGCCGGAGCTAAGCCACAATTTGATATGTCCATTGTGTCTTATCAGGCGACATGGTTACCACACAGCGAAGGGTCTAAGCACATGGCCCAACCCCTGTGGGTTGCTCCCATCCCCATTTCACATCCCAACGAATCCTTTGCTTTCCCCCGACCTCCTGGCTCACATAGCCTTGCGGCCTTGCCCGAAAATAAAACGATGAAAACGGCGTTCTCGTCAGTCAGCGGACCCAACCCAGTGCACACAAACACACTCACACCGAAAGAGCGACGTCTATACCCCAAACTCCCATTTCCTGGCCAACAAATGCCAAGAAAAAGTTTTTTCTTTTTTGTTTTTTTTTTTTCGTATAACGAGAACAGAGGAGGGTTCTCATCATCATTGTCGTTCCTCGTCGTCGTCATCGTCGTTGAATTTGAAACGTTGTTGCCCGCTTTTGTGGCAGAACACTGGGTGGGGTAGTGGATTGGAGTTCGTGGTGGTGGTGGTAGTGACTGAGCAACCGATGGTCCTCCTTGTCCTACAACCCTGCTGATGCCTGCCCATGGCTCCCCTTGGCCTGACTTGCCAGGCCAAAGCACATTTGAAGAGGGTCGTCGCTCACATGAGTTTTGGTAAAGAAATGGGAAACTAAAATGAAAGAAATCCAAACTAGTGAAGAAGCGAAGGGTAGAGACTTCAGACTGGTACAACATGTGTCCCCCCCACACACTCACCGGCCAAAAACTCCATCTACTTCTGCTTGGGTGGGTCCTGATGCCGCTATTGCTTCTCCTTGTCTGCTCGTTTGTTCTTCGATTTAATGAAGGATATCGCACAATCCCTTACAATTTCTTTGCCTACTTTCCCTTTTCTTTTTTCTTGTACGTTCTTTCTCTGCTTTTCATACATTTTATCCAAGAAAAAATGATACTTTTATGCCTAACCAGCTTCTTACTTTGCCCAGTTTTTATTTCGATTTTGGGTTTTACTCTTTGTGTTCGAGGGCTGCTGCTTTGCATAAAGAAACATTTGGCAGATGGGTTTAGGTGTTCTACCTCCCCCCGCCACAATTTCTTTCACCCTCTTTAGCTGTGTAAAGAAGTGAAAATGTATGGATGGTTATGAGTGATGGAATAAACGGAAAATAGCTTTAGGCCAAGGCGAATTGAGGTGGAAATGAATGAATGTACAATGCATTCAAGCCACACAAAAAAGAAGCAAAATATAAATAATTTGTTCTTTAAATGATAGTCACTTTCGTCAAATTAGTTAATTTTTGATTTCAATAAGCCAAATCAGAGAAATGGCAGCCAAAAAGACTTGAAAACAAAATATCCATACATATCTTTATCTTTATCTAAAAGAAGTCAAGTAAACTAAACTTTATCATTAAATCTACTTTCTGTCAAAGATTCTTAGCATAGGACTCAAGATCAAGTCTTAGATGAGTAATTGATTTTGATTGAAAAACTTAAGGCGATATAATTTCAGCTTTGCAATTCAATACATTCTTTGCTAAAATTTTGCGAAATGCCATGTTAAAGAAAGGCCAATTCCATGAATGGGCAAACCAATGTGTATGTTCCCCTCTTGATATTCTCAAAAAGTAATTAGATTCGAGGTTATTACATAAGCGCAAACGAGCGTCCAAAATTGGTAACACACTCTCATACACACTCCTTCATTTCCAAGTTCTTCCCCTTGAGTCGCTTGGACATTTTTATTTTATTTTTGGGGCACGAAAATGTGAAACAAAGTAGGAAAAGAGCGACAGGGGCACCATAAGGAATGGTGACGTTCTCGCCGCCGTCGTTGTCACCGTCGACGTCGTCGTCGTTGTCGTCGCAGGCAACAAATTAAATGTTGAAAATAATACAAAGATGTTGTCCTCCATCCTCGTCGCCATCCAGCGCTAACGACACTGCCGATGCGAGCTCAGTTTACGCTTAGCTTGGAGGAGGATTACGAATGTAGGATGAGCAGAGTGTGAGTGAGGGGTTGGAGTAGGTTGGAGTTGGGGAATGGAGTACGCCTCTTTCTGTGCCTTCTCAGTCCATGTCATGGCAACCAGGCGGCATAAAATCTTCCGACCGCCAATGTTACTCAACAAGACGGTGCGGGACTATGATGGGTAATGGGAGGGAAACTGGAGCCAGGGGTTGGTGCTGGTTTCATGATGAGCACGAAATGGGTGGGTCTCGGTTCAGACACTCTCTGCTTTTGGGGTGTTCCTAATCAAAAATAAATTTCGCTTTCGGGCAGAAAACAGACGCATTTTTATTTTCCTTTTTTCCCCCATTTTTCTTTTCTTTTTTTTTTTTTGCTTGGGTTTCAAAATGTGTCTGATTTGCATTTGGACAGAGAAAAGGGTTTTCGGCATTAGACCGTGGGGGGTGACAAAGTGATTAAAAACTGAGGCAAAGGGTTGGCGGCCAAGATGCAGGTGAAAGCCTCAAGCCAGAGAAGGGGTACCCGAGGATGGGATGAAGAAAGCAAAGAGAGACAGCGAGATAGAGAGGGTGAAAGATGGAGAGATGAATTGTTTGGGCTAGGGAAGGATGATAGCAATATTAAGCAAGTCCATAAGGGTTGCTTTTGATGCTTATTTTAATTTCAGTTAATTGTATTCTCAATTCAAAACAGTCGTGTGTTTGAGGGAAATAATCTTGAAAAAACGATGAAAATTTCAAGATTTTAAGGGTGGCCCACTAGAGCAAATAGTTCTGCGAGGGCTCAAAGGGTTGAGAAGTTTTCAAAAACAAGTTTATAAATACACATGTGTAGATACATACATACATATATCTATAGTGCCAAGTCATTTGGAAACGCAAAGATGAAGAAGTTCGAGATAAGATACAACTAAAAGGGATTCAATCTCAGTTGGCCATGGGGATTGGACTTGAAAAAGCCTAAGTGATATCCTTTATAAATTATTTCAAAAGAAGGATGGAGTAGTTGCTGTTAATGATCAACATTAGCCAAAGGTTTCTTTAAACAACAAAATTTACATAAAGAAAATCAGTTGGAAAGTTCAATTACAAATACTAGAATTTTTTGAAGTAATTTAACCGATATTTAATTGGCAGTTTTTCCCACGTTGTAAATCTACCACCTTCTTATCTTAATGTTTATTTGGTAGGTACGCAAACAGAATATTTGCCCCAAGCGCTATATTTTCTATTAATCATACATTGAAAAAGGGACATTTTTATTTTTTGCTTCTTAAATTTCTTTTTTGTTAAATCGTTCATTATTGTAACAGTCATTAAACACATAAAAATTATTATTAGGTTCATAAGATATAGAGATTTTTCGCCACTATATACAAATTTTCTAATTAAATCATTATATTCCAACTATTAGAATAAAATAAAACCAAAGTGAATCAAAAAAGTTTGTTACAACGTTTTGTTAGTATTATATGTATATGGTATCTTTTATACCCTTTGAACTTGACAAGTCTTCATTAAACAACTCTAACACCTAAACGTTGGTAGACATCCCTAAAATGTTTTTGTGACATAAAGAAGACTTAGCCAGAGTCTCGACTTGCTAGTTGTTAGGCAGCTTGAGAATATAGAAATAAGAATATGAAAAAATAATTTTAATTTAAGCCTTAGAAACAACAGGCTATCAAATACAATAACAATTTTATGTTTTTAAAGGTAATGTAAAAAAGGCAGAGTTGAGTAAATATAAATATTTTATGAATTGTCTATACGTATAAATTGAGTCACAGAAGGACAGTTTATTTTCAAAGACAGCAATATTTAAACACTAGAAAATTCTCAATCGTGTCGGACCCATCTTAAAGATGTCTAATGTCCTCCACTTTTTTGTCGAGCCTAATTACCATAATTTTTGACTGTGGAGACTTTTTTAACGAATGTGTGTAAATCATGAATATTTCTTGTGGAAAGTGCGATCAAGATAATAGCTAAAATGATCACAATCGTATCAATTCCAATTAGCGCATCAAATGGAAACGTTTTGCACATCATTAATTACAATATGTCCAATTCATTGTAATACTTTGTAAAGATAAAGATAAATCTTTCATAGATTTTCGCATTATCATTTTGGGGTTTTTCTTTTTTCTTTCTCTTTTTGGATACAAAAATCTCATGTTGCGGTCAATATTTAAAGTTAATTGAAAATCAAGTTAATGCGTTTAATTCAATATGGAGTATACTCAACCCATTTGTTGTGTACACACACACACAAACACATACACTGAAATGCAATAAAAACATTCAAAGAATAAAAACGCGGAACATCGATGGCTAGGCGTAGGTGGCAGTAGATAGAGGTGGGTGGGAAGGTGGTTGGTTGGTGGAAGGCGTAGACAAACATAAAGCACACATAATTACACACCGACAGAGAGAAAGTTGTATTGTATGCGCGTGTGTGTGTTGTGAATGGGTATGAGTATAGGCCCATGTGCATATTTATATGTGGAAAATTATATACAAACACAAACATTCACACACCCATACACACACAAATAAGAGGGAGAGAGATATATACACATACATATGGATCAACTACATACATACATACATATAGAAAATCATAATGACGACGATGCATCATCGCAGAACAAAGGCGACACGCACAGAACCAGAACCAGAAACCCACAAACCATACCCAAACCCCAAAAACCTCTAACCCCAACACATAATAGAAGCCCTTCTACCCCCCTTTTTAGTCAATGGGAGTGCCTCCCGTATGAATGCATGTGTGTGTGTGTGTGTGTGTGCGTGCTATAATGAAACAGGTGTGGGTTGCACACTATTTTGGGGTTGTCTCAATCACACACACGCACACATGCACAGAATCGATGGTGCGATGGAGCGGGTGCAAAACGACCCTTTGGCCATTTCGGACACCTTCTACAAGCAGTATTCCTTCCAAATTTATCCTATTATCATTAAGATTTCCCACCCACCATCCATCCATACGGTGTTCCACTTTGCCGCCTTAAATGGGAGGAGAGGGGGAGACACTTTAATATGCATCGAAAGAGATGGCAAATAGTTGAAGAGAGAAAAATAACTCAGCCTCTCAGTTTCAGTTGCAGTTTATAATTATTATACACGTCTTGAGGCCTAAAAGTATGCAATGTTATCGATTTGTAGGCCTGCCTGCCACCTTACACACACACACACACACACTCTCCAGCTTTCTCTCTCTTTTTCTCTGCCAACTTTTGCTGCTGCTGACGACATTTCACTCTAACGCATAACAAAAAGGCTTAAGGGGCAAATTTTCATTTTTCTTAAGATAAATTTTGATTAAAATTTTCGACCAACATAAAATACATGCAAACGTACACACACACACACTGATAAGCATTTGTGTGTGTGCGTGTGTGTAAATGGAACCTAGCAAATGTCTTAAGAAATTGCATTTTCTTGTTGCAACAAGAACTAAGCAGCAGCAAAGTGAGTTGGTGTTGGAGTTTTTGAATTCTGATTTCGTATGGGATTAGGATGCATGGAGGCATCTTTCGTACACATAAATGAGCAATTTACTTGGCTATTTGATAGGTGGCTTGGACATTTGTTTTGGACTTTTGTGTGCAATTTTAAGATTAATTTTGCATTTGCTTATGCAATATTTTTTGTTGTACATGAAAATATACAATAAATGTATATATGTATATACATATAGAGCATACTAAATACATAGGATATTAGAAATATATATATAAATACATAGGTATGCAATTTTAATAAAGCTTTATTGCAGATTAAAATATGTACAAAAATGAATGCATATAAAGCAGGCAAAAACGTAACTTGGATTAGAGTTGACCATCTCAATTCCCTAAGCAATTAGCAGAAGAAAAACTTCCCATCGCTGTTCGTTACAGTTTTCCGGACGGAGTTATAAATGAAACTTTTCATTTAGAAAGAAAACATATTAATAAGAAGAACTTAGAACTTATAATCCATCTGTAATCCAAAATGAGTCCTGCTATTTATTACTTGACAATAATTCTATATGTTTGTTGTCGATCTTATTGGGGATTGAAAAATTAAATAAAGTTGATCATAGGAATTTTTTAAACAAATTTTCTTTGATCTTTAGGCAAGTTTTGAGATCTTATGAGCATAATTTCCCTCTTTTTGTTTTCGGCATATAGTTAAACAAAAAGGAATTCCCATATTATGATTTGTCCTACATATATCTCAAAAGCGCTGCTCAATCAAAAATAAAACGTCCATAATTGTCCCTTGACATTTATTTTTTAGCATTTCCTTGTTTTGCATGACACAAATAGTTCGTTTCATATAAACATTCTCATATGTATTACAATTACAATTAAGTCTGGGTTGAGAAAACTTTTGTAAAGGATAAAAATGGTAACAAATTTTTGTGTCCACTCAGCACTGCCTGACGCACACACACACTTACACACACACACACACACACGTAGGCACATAATAACTTACTCTCTTTCCCACTGACTATTCACCTTCAATTATAATGCTTGGCCAAGTTGCATTTTGGCACCCAAGTGTAGAAACCGCAAACTCTGTTGCATTTTCTTCGTAACAATGGCTGTCTCGCTCGCTCTCATTGGCCTGCACTCTTTCTACTAATAAGAAATTTTCAAATTAAATGTCTCTCGCTCTAACCAATTTGCATATATGTAGCTGCTTTCTGACTCTTTCTAAGAGACACACACACACACACAATTATATAGAGAGAAAATGCAAAAATGTGCATTAGGCAAAGTCCAAGAAAGCAAACCCGAAAAGTTGCCAAGGAGACGGGGTCGAGCCGTGGCGGGGATGGGTTAAAGAATTGGGTTTTGGAGACAGAACGGAAGCTGTTGCAGCTGCATTTGTGGTTTGGCAGTGTGTGTGTGTGTGAGTGTGTGTGAGTTTGTATGAGGGCATTTATCTAACTGTGTGAGTGTGTCTGTGTGGTCAGCTTCTTAAAATACATACAAACAAGCAAGTGTCCAAAAATTCTTATGAGTAAAAGTAGAAAATTTTCTCGTTCTTTCTCTCTCACTCACTCATTCATATTGTAGTTGTATGTATTATACGTATATGCGTTTGTGTGTGTGTGTGCATGTTTGTATGTGCATGTGGTCAACTGATGTATGAGAAAACTCTTTGGTCAGTTTTCTTGGAAGAAAATCTAATCAACACACACTCAACCATACCCAACACCCACCCACCCACCCACTTACACACACACACATGTATAGACACATAGCAGAGACGGAGACGAAATTGAAGGCTTGAGTTGAGACCATGTTACGTATACGCAACGTAGTACGTCGTTTGTGCATAATTCCTTGAGGAGAAATGTGCTCTGGCCAAGGGAGAGGTAATGTCAAGAGTCTGGGGTAATTTCTCCCCCGAGTCTCACATACACACGCACACACAAATGTATAAATGCTTTTAATTTACCCACACATATGCAACACATGGAAATTTTGAAGAAAATTCCAGCTGAGAGTTTTTGGGAGAAAAGCTTTTTTGGGGTTTGAGCAAATCTTGGCCAACAAAAAGAGTAAGCAAGAGAGCATGATACATGCAAAAACATTTGCCTTGTCTTATCTTTTTCCTTGCACTCAGCCCCTATCCCCCCAACCACCCACAAACTCAAAGAATACACTCCACTCTAAGATCAAGGAATGGGTTGTGCTGAGAGGGGGAGTTTTTTGGGCCTTTTACGCATGCATAATCAATGCATTCTAACTGAAATGAAAAGACCAGAACAGACAAGAGTAAAGGTTTTTGATAAGAGTGAGTTGCAGCTTCTGTTAATATTGTTGTTGTTGTTGTTGCTGTTGTTGTTGGGAGCAAATTAGTTGCAAAATATAATTCAGATTTCCTTTTTGCTCCATATGAACAAGTACCTAGATATAAATGGAAAGAGCTGCCTCTTCCGCCCTCTCATACGATGAAGATATTTTTGTCTTTTCAAATCAAAATCTAAAAACAAAATCGATTTGCAAATGTGCGAAGCTAGACAAAATATGTTGATGGCAAGAAATAGATTTCATTTATATTCGAATTGGATAATATTTTAAAAGGTGCAAATAAGTATACAATACACACGAAGGACTCAATTTGCTACTCAATTTTAGGTAGCTTCAAAAGGATTCTTGCACAAAAATTGGTCTCATATTGCAAATAAATGTAAAAAACTTGAAATAATTCTAACGGGGTGTAATCATTTTCCACACAAAAAAAAACACTTCAATTGTATTTTGCATGTGTCTCTGATATTTTATACTGAGTGTGGGGGAAACAATGCATAGCCTATTTAAATTTTTATAAATATATTTCGGCTTTTTCGTTTGGTATGACTAAAAATATGCCAACATAGTTAGAATATAGATTCTTGTATTTATATTGATTATGGTTTTCGTTGGAAGGTGGCCAAAACGGGTAGTTAATTTCATGAATCTTGCTAGTTAGTTCTCAGAATATATAATGGAGATTATAATTCTTAGCAAGCATTAGCTGAAGTTTAGAGTAACCTATGTTTATTTTAAGTGGGTGGATAATATTGAAATTAGTTTATATCGTTCTTATTCTTAGATCAATCTGTTTCCTTTTCATTAGATAGATTTTACTTTTAGCTCTACCAACATTAAATGGATGGATTAGATCTTCTATCTATATTATAAATAATATTGCCGGGTTTTAATTTATTCTTTATATTGCCGATTGTTGATTTATTCTTTATAGACTCTTAAGTATTAAGTGATAGGGATATTATTATTGTTCCCATTGACCCAGAAAATTCAAACAATATTTATTTTTTTTTTTTGTTTGGAATTCTGTAAAGAAAGTACTGCTTAACACAAGCTGACCCTGCTCTAGTAATAATCAATTGTCAGTGGAATTTATATATCTTTTAAAAGGTTTTTAACCTTTGACTTGTCGGTATATTCGTTGACAACTTTGGCGTTTGTCTCATACATTTGTCGAAAGTTTTCTTCAATATCCCTACCAAATAGTTAAGTAACTTGTTATCTTATGAACCTGATTTTTAATACGATTTTGATCCCTGTTCCTTTTTGTTTTTATACCCTTTGACTGATACTCCAATAGGTACTTTATATTTAATTCTTATTCTCATATCTCATTTCAATCTAGATATATGTAATACAATTACAAATAACAAATTATTGATAGAACTTCAAAATGATTTTAATAGCTATTAGCTTCAATAGTTAATGAAAAATGCCTTTGGTACAACTCTATTTATATGTATAACTTTTAAACCTCTTATTTCTCTTTCTTGTTTTAAAGTTTGTCTTTTTTAGGACTAATTAATCTGTTGAATTAGCCAAATAAAAGTTTATATGTTGGTTTGCTTATTATTATTGCAAACTTAAAGATCCTTGATATATATGATTTATTTATTGTTTTTACTGATTTAATATGTTGACAATTTTCGTTTCACTTTTTGAATGAAATTCGCCGGAAAGTCGTAAATTTCTTTGGGAAAACTTTCGCTTGTCGCGTTGTTTTGTTATTGTTGCTTGTTTTTTGCTTTTTTGAGGGAACTGAGCGGGGGGGGGGGTTAAAATAAAAATCAAACAAAAAATCTGGACATCCACCATATAATGTTATTCAAAGCCAGGACAATGTATGCGAGTGTATAAGTGATTGTGCGTGTGTCTGTGTGTGTGAGCATCGTAGTCCTTGTCGTCATCGTCCTCGACGTCGTCGTGGTAGTCATCGTCGTGAGTCGCGTTGCTCGTTGCTGGCTGACTCGTGTTTGTTTATTTGCATTTCCGCTTGAGTTGCAGAACTCTCTCATTCTCTGCCACTTCCGCTCTTTCTCTCTCTCGGTGTTTGTGTGTGTGTGTGAGTGTGTTTGTGTGTAAGGATTCAACAGGTTGTTGCGTCTGCCGCTTGCTGTTCTACTTGTCGTTGTTATTATTGTTGTTGTTGTTGCTGTTTTCATTATTTTTTTGCTCGTTTTCTAGTTTGTCTTTTGGCTTGTTGTTTTTTATTTGTTGCTTGCCAAACACTTTTGCCTTCGCATTTCTTTCCCTGTATAAGTGTCTGCCTGCGTGTGTGTGTGTGTGTGTGCATGTTGTGTTTGTGTGCGTGAGTATGCATCATCCTGGTTATGTTTATCATCTTCTCTCGTTTTTATTTTTGAGCGTCTCGTCCTGGCTCTCGGTGTTCATTTTGTTTGCTTATTTATTTGTTCTCTCCTTCTTTCTTCCCCCGGTTTTTTTTTCCTCTCCCTTTTTGGTTTTTTTGTTTTTGGTTTTTGTTTTACACGGCTCAACTTTTTTCAACTTGCTTCTTTTTAGCTGCTTTTTTTCGGTGGCAACAAAAAATAATAAAAAATACATTTTTCGTCAAGGACGTTAATTGTTTTGCTTCTATTTTTTCTCGTGAGTGTATATGTATGTATTCATGCGTGTGAGTGTGTGTGTGTGAGTCAGTGTGTGTGCGTGTGAGGGAGATAGAGTCCTTTGACTGTTGTTTTTTTTTTCTTTTTTTGTTGTTTTGCTTGTTGTTTTTTGCGGTTGTTGCGTGTCCTTGCCTTTTGCATCTTTCTTTCAATTCTTTTTGCAACTTCTTTTCTCCTCCACTCCTTCTTAAGTGGCATTTAATTTATCCATTTTTCGTTTTACCAAAGGAATTCATTATTTGATTTTACCTTCCCCCTATCTATTTTCGTCTCCTTCTTTCCCCCGCCCTCTTTATCGTTCTCTTTTTCAGAGTTTTTATTGTCCTGTTTATTTGTCATCATCATCATCATCATCATCGATATCGTTGTTTTGTTTGTTTTCATTGCTTTGTCTCAATTCAACGGCCTTTCAATTGCTCGCAATGAAATTCATTTTTAGTCTCCTATTTTTTCTTTCCCATTTTCATTCTTTGAGTTAATTGAAGTCAAATTGTTTGTTAGAATATGAACGTATACCCGAATTCCAATGAATTCGAATCAGAAATGAGGACAGAGAAAAAAAAACTGTTCAAAAAGAAGAACTACTTGATTCTTGCAATTCCAATAAAGGTGTCCTATAATCAGGACACAAACGAGCTTGTGAAGTGGAAAACCAAAAGATTATGGAACTATAATTCTGATGATTTAAAGTCTAACCAACTTAAACTCTTATACTTCTATATCGCATCATATAAAAACTTAATTTGTTATAGAAACCTTTGTGTGCAAAATAAAGTTACAAAAAAAAGCAAACATGAAATCAATTAATATGGAGTAAAAAATATTATGTTTCGGTTAAAGAACTTAAAGTGATATCGTCCATTCAGAGGGCCAGTATTAAACTTTCTTGCATTTTTTAGTTTGTCTTAAAAATTTTTTGTTGTAAATAATTGCAAATAATTTAATTAATATGAATTTTAGAAGAAAGAGAGTCAATCTTGTGAGAAAATTATATGATAGATAAAATTCCCTTATTCATAAAAATTATTTTAGTTGTAATTGGAAAAAAAATTAATCTGTGTTCATTTAAATATATATTTAATTTTGATTAATAGAAATAAAAATATGATTTCCGTTCCCGATCTGTTGTTAGTTCTTTTCTTTAATAAATAATTAATTATTTATTAAATCTATTAAATTAATTCAAAATTTTTTCAAAGTCGATAGAGAAAAAAAGTGTAAATACCAAAATCTCGCAAGTAATTAAAACGAAGTGCCGAAAAATAAGTAATTGCCACCTTGTTTTAGTAACTCTTTCTTTTGTTGAGCTCATCAGCAATCAAAAAAAAAAAAAAGAAAAAAAAAGACACGTGGGGGAAAGAGAAGATAAAAAGAATGGCAAACCAAATTGACAAACTAAAAGCAAGTGAAAAGTTTAAGAAAAAGAAGAAGAGATCTAAAACGAACAAAAAAAGGAAACAAACAGCACAACCCAGTGGACAATTAAGCAAAAGGGACTACCAGAAAAATAGAGAGCGACGTTCTTGACAATTACAAGAGGATAAAGGGAGAACCAACATTGTCCAAGTGGCGATGGGCAGATGTAACCCGCTTGCATCGACAAGTTCAGTCCAGTTTTGGTCTTTGGTCGGCGTAATTATGATTATGGGTGCGTACCCGGCCGGCGTTCATCCACCTAACCAAATCCCACTTTAATTGTGTTTTTTTTTTCTTTCTTTGCTGCTTCTTTTTAGTTCTCTGTTCTCCCTCTTCTTTTTATATTTTGTTTGAGCAATGGACGGAAATTCATTAGAGGACGCTCCTGCTGCCGCTTCTGGGCCATGTCAAAGCGTCTCCAAGACGATGTCTTGGTTTTTTTTCCTCTTCTTTCCTTGAGCAGAAATTGCAATTTTTCCTCTTCTATGGGTTTTTGGGGGATGTGGAGCACAATTGTCTCCTTTTCAAGGGGGGTGTGGCACGAAAAAAAAGGGCTTCGCATCCTGGCTGGGCAAAAAAAAAAAGAAGAAGAAATAAGGACCGCTGCTAGCCAGGCAGGCGAGCAAACATAAAAATGCGTTCCTTTTTTTTTGCCTTTAGAAGTCCCTTTTACTAGAAAGGCAACAGAGGCGGGTTGGATTGAGATCGTGTTCTGGGTGTGGGGGTTGGACAGGCACCTAAAACAGAAAGTAATCAACCCACACACAAATACACACACAGATATAACCGCCCAACCCACTCATACACACATACACACACACACACACAGAGAGAGATAGACAGGACCTGCTTCGCTCCACTCATTTGCACAAAACACACCCACAACTTGGTCCGAGAAACTTTTTTCCTTTCTGCTGCCTTTCCTTTCGCTTCTGTTACTTCTGCTTCTACTTCTACATCTTCTATGCCTTTGCATTTGGTAAACGAAGGCGATGGAGGTGGCGGGGGCGTGGCATTGTTCTTGTGCCGCCATGAAAATTAATGAAGAAGTGCCCGACTCGTGTACCCCAACTCCTTCAAGAAGTCCCCAGTCTGACGTGCCTTTGCTTCACTTCTCCGGAGTTGGAGGAGAAAACAAGTTTGAGGGATGTGGGAATGAGGTGGGGAGGAGGTAGTGCTGGTAAGCGGACAAAGTTGGTGGTTGGGTCTGTTGATGGGCAGGCGGGTTTTGGGATCTGTTCTGTCCTTAGCGCTCTGGCAACCTTCTTGGGTCCTGCGTGTCCACTGTGGGTTGGCAGTGGAAATTTCTTTCATTTTTTTTCCCCCTTCTTAGGGGTAGGGGGTCGGACAGTCTAACAAATATTTCAGCAAGGGATTAACATAAATTTAAGAATTTAAAGAGGAGCAATTTTTGCAACTGCATTAAAAGTAAAAGTTTCTACAGACGATCGGAATGATATTTATCCATAGAAAGTAAATCCAGTCATGAAAATGCTGACAAATATTATAGACGATATTGAAAAGAGGAAAACGTTGTCAAAATTTGATGGTTTTCAACGATCGTTTTGACTGAAAGTAAGCCTAGTGAAGTAAGATAACAGAGCAGTGTTGGTTAAGAAACTTTTCAATAGTAGAGTTGCATTGCTATTTAGTAGTTATTTGAAATGAACTTGGTTTGAATATCGGTTTAGATAGTAAATGGCTTTGGAAAACTACCAAATTTGAAATATTTTTAGCTATTAAGAATATTAATTCTTATAAAGTCAATAAAAATCAATTGTAAATCTTCCTTGGAGTTCCTATATTGCCGTTAAAAAAAACGTTTTCCACATCTTCATTTCGTTTTCCTCATTCTTATCTTTCAATATTGAATGCAGTCAATTTCTTCTACTTCGCATTTCCTACCACTGAAATCTGAGCTGATAGGCTCCAGATAGACAGACTGAGAGACAATGGAATACGACACACAAAAATGGATCGAAAAAAGGAAAAACGTTTTGGACAAACAAAGCGAACCATTGGTTAGACCAAACAGGACATTCCCATCTGAAAAGTTTATATGGGTGGAGGCAACTGTGGGACACACACATGGTCAAGTGCTGAGGGTGGAGTGGGCAGTCGGTTTGACCTGTTCACATTTTAGAGGTGTGCATGGGTTTTTTTGTTTTTTTTTTTTTGTTATATTTTTTTGTTGTTCTCTCTTTTTGTGTTTTTGACTGGAAGGGGTCTCCATGTCCCGCTGCTATATGGTGGTGGTGGCAGTGGTGGCGCCAGACGAGACGCGACACGACAGGAGCTGGACATGGATTGGATGACGACGACGCCTTTGCTTTTAGCTTGATTGCCAAGCCTAGTTAACTGTAAAGTTTTATAACTTTTACCCACCTTGCCCATCTAAAGCGTTAAAATCGCTAGGTTTATTGCACGCGCCAACGCAGGACCGGCACCTCAGACCAGGCCCATCCCCTACCACATCCCAAACATACTGGAATTCCATATAACCAGTCCAAAACCCGGAGAACCAAACCTTTGCTTTGCCTGCCTTCGACGACCCTTTTAAAAAGTCGTCAATACTTGGCTTGGCTCGGTTGGCACCCCTCACTGAGTCCTTGTCCAATGGCAGGAGGAAACGTGCAATGGCCTCTGACTTTGGCTTGTTCGGCGCGCTGGGCGAAGGGCAAAAAAAAAGGGACCTGGCACCCAGGACTGTATCCGGACCCAGGCGTCTATCAAATTCCAATTTCGGTCCCTTTTCTCTCCACCACCTCTCTCTAACTCTGTTGCCCGCTTTCTCTATCCTTTTATTCTCCCTCCTTTTGGTGGCATTCAAAGTTTATGTCGTCTTTTTAGCGTAAATCCTGTATGGCCAGTGCCATGTGGTTCTCTTGCATTTTTCCTCTTTTTTTTGTGAGTGGGGGTAGAGACTGCTTGGGGACAATCGCTGGGCCATGACCCAGCAATCCTTTGCCCTTATCCCTGTACAGGGATAAAGCTTCTTCAATATCCGTATTTGTCGTTTTTCGGTTAACAAAACCTGCAAACTTCTTGTTATATATTTTTATTTCTCTCGCCTTATCATAACTAAGTTGTTACGTATTTTGCCTTGAAATAGTTGAAAATGTTTAGAAGTTATTCATTCCAATTGAATTGTTCATACTATATCCACATATTAGTATTACTTTAATCAAGAAGCATAAATAAGTGACTGTTATTTTGATTTAAATCGAAAGAAAGTCTAATCTGCTTTGTTTAAGTTGTCGAATGGTTTGAAATAAATTATCGTCTGTCATTCCTTTTCTACGAATGTGAAAATGTTGCTTTGGAAGTGAATGGGCAAAATATTTCTTAAAACAGAAAATTGGCGTTCAAAGTTTAGTTCCACCAAATAAGTTGATTTAAACGGAAAAACGGGATAAAACTCAAATGGTATTATATGATTGTTTTTTAGAATTGAACTATGAGTTTAGATTTAGGAACATCAAGAGATTTCGTTTTAAACTTAATTTGTTTGCTTAAATTTTGATTATTAATGATGTGATAATTAATTTAAGCCAATTTAATATGGGCTGAGTGTAGCTTGTCAACCTTGACATCTATATCAATTAAGCATGATTAAAACTATCCTTTAAAAAAAAGTGTACATTTAATGCCCGTAAGTCTGGATTGGCATAAAGCACAAAGCATAAAGATATATACATTTCTATCGGACTTAGGCTTTGTAGTAAAATTAATCTCAATTTTGTCAATTAATAAAATATTCTTCAATGTAGAAGTTTGGTATACTTATTTGTAGATTATACAAATCTATGACTCAGATACTTTTTAACCCCTCTAATCACATAATGATTATAACATTTTGCCATTAACACCAGTGCAAAAAGCACATTAAAATTATGTCAAGGTAAAGTTCATTGAAAATAATAATTACGCTATTTAATATTTCCTGGAATATTTTGGAAAACAAACATAAACACATATTAGTTTAGAGTGTCCCGAAACAAAAGTTAAATCGGCTGTTAATAGTTTTTAAAAAAACCAAACTAAAGTAACTTCTTTACCCACAAAAAACAGGTTTAAGGGTTATTGAATCCAACCATCATCTGGCTAAAATGAATCCCAATGGTAATGCATTTGATATAGTAATTTTTCCTTTTTATTTAACTATTAAGGGTCCAAAATCGAGAAAAAAAAATATTGTTTCGAAGATCCCTATTTTTATAGTATGGAAGCGATGAAATAGCTTTACCATAACTTTCATTTTGAAAGTTTAGGTATAATTAATATATAGAGAATAAAATAATGGACACTCTAATAATGCAAACACAACATATATGTATAAAAGCTCACTTTTTCCAGCTAATTTTTGTTAAACAATCGTCTCTCCCTGCCGTATTGTATATATAAAGGTATACTTATATATTCAGACACATACAACTGATAAGAATATAGATGCTTTTAGAGTTTCCAACCTGAATCGTTGTCGTCGGAGAATTGAATAGAAATGAAATCAGTTCAATTTAAACATTCAAAGTGTCCAGACATAAAATGAAACAAGCAAATCTTTTAGTGAGCTGTGTTTGCTTGCTAATCTTCGGTTTGGAGGTAGGTCAGGAGCTGGGCAAACTAAAGTCTTTTTTTAATGTCTATATTTTATTTCTAGATTACATTGGCATATAGTGCATCGCCTAGTACGAACTATGGTGGTCCCAGTGAATCGCTTATCAAACAAGCCAAAGAACTTGGAATTGAGGCGAACATTTTGACGGAATTATGGAATTCCAAGCAACCGGTGATTGTGACCAAGCCGGATGCCTTGGGTCAGCTTAAGAAAACCACATATGCCTTAACATCCGACAATTCTGGCATTACCAAAACAGATTCTACGGAATATTTGCCAACCCATGTGGAGCAGAGTCCTCAACAGAATTCTCAACAGAGTCCTCAACAGAGTTCTCAACAGAGTCCTCAACAGGATTGGGAATATTTGCCACCTACACAAACACGAAGAGTCATATCGCAAACATATCTGCCAGGTTCATCTTTTGGTACAAATTTTGGTGGTAACTATGGAGCAAACTGGCCAGATTTTGGCTCTGGATTCCCATCATTGTCTCACAACTGGCCCAGCTTTAGTTTTCCAGCCGGTGCGGTGCCTGAAACGTCAACTAAAACTGAGGTCGATGACCAGGGGCGCACTGTGACGACCACAACAAAGATTTTTCGCAGTAACGGAAACCCCAATCAGGCCCAACCAAATTTCTTTAACCAACCGTGGCCCAATTGGCAGCCCCCTCAGGCCCCGGCTAGACCGGAGTCGGGAACAAATGTGGACCAGGCTGGCCTAGAAACGACAACGATTGCTGGAATAGCTCCAACCTATGTGCCACTGCCTACAGTGGCGTCAACTAATCCAGGTGTGAAAACAACCACACCATTTCCGCCTCTAGATGAATTTATACGCTCTCGAAACACACCTCCAACTTTGTTTAATACCGATGTAGATGACTTGCCCACTGTGGATGATCAGGGAGTACCTATATTCAACAATGTGCCCTCAACACAAACACACACTCGAGTGACCACATACACGTCGAACTTTAATGGTGATGCCGCCAGAAAAATTGCAAATCTTGATCCCTCGGCTCGGGATATGCTGGCACGTGCTGGCATCACGGAGGAGGATATTCAAAATGCTCCGCCAAGTGGCATTATTGAGAAAACACGAACCGAACCCGATGGTCGTGTTGTGACTACAAGAGTACGAGTGAGCAGTTCGCCAAAACCACCATCTGAACCATTACCACCCTTGCCCACAGTGAAACCCTATCAAACATCAATTTCGATTCCAACCAAAACTAATTCAGATACATCCATTGAGAACTATCTGTCACAAGTGAATCTAAGCCCAGAAGACATTCTTGCTCAGAATGGAGAAGTGGTCAAGACAATTGTGGACAAGGATGGCCGTGTCCTAAGTGCCCGGTTCGTTTTGAGCACTATCAAGGGTTCAGAGAATCAACAGGAATTGCCCACCAAGTAAAGTCGTTTACATTGGGAATTTGCCAATTCTGAATAATGTGTAAAAAAAAAAAAAAAAGAATACTAATCAATAAACGAGTAAATAAATGTCTTATCAGTTTAGGTTAAACCTTGCGAATACAAACAAATCGACTCTTTCGCTTAGAACTGAGCAAATTGATAACAACAGAGGGCAGGAAGCGAAGGGGAAAACGGTGTGCCGCTCAGTTTCTTTCAATATATTGTAAGCTCTCTAGTATATAAATATGTCTATAGATGCCTTAGAAATCGTTTTGTTTATTAAATTGTTCGCTTCGATAATTAAAATTGAGCTCCATAAGATTTCAATGTCAGCATCATTTTTCATTGTCATTGACAAGTCTAATATAATATTACAACCACAAGACTTTTCCAACTATGCAGTGACGTCATTTGTTTTATTTCGGAAATAAAATCTTTTTAAAAACAAGCCAATCGACACATCTTGTTTTGATACCCGAATTAAACAATGAATTATAAAAATATTGTACTCAAATGTCGCAATGTTTCATAACTATTTTTCTATAATTGTAAAAGACTAATAAATATTCCCTTGTGTATATAAGAGGTCGAAAAAACAGCATTTCCGATTTGGTCGATAATTTTAAATCCTTGTGGTTTTGGATTTAAAAAAAAATAGACACTTAAATTAGACAAGACATCGATTCCTAATTTTCTTACCTTTTTCACACACTTGTCAGTGTCTCTCTAGGACTTACCTTTCTTTTTATTTTTAAATTTCAAACATATTAGTTAATAAACGAAACTACAAAAAGCTTTTAACACAAATTTTTAAACTACATAAGCGCTTATACATTTTTTTTCTTTTTTGTTGTTTTGCATGAATAATTATTCAAATACTAATTTATTTTTTATTTTCTGCATAATTTTATATAAATTAAAAGCATTTAAACAAGGTTTTTGTTTTATTTTTCTGGCGTTTAACTAATTTATTACAAAAAATGTAGTTTTTCTCATTTTTGCTTTCGCTAATAACTGAGCTGGAAAAAGAAACGAAGAGAGAGAGAGAAAAAACATAATTGCATAATAAAATCAACAGAACATAAGCGAAAAAAAGAAAATTAATAATAATAATAACTGGGTAACAAAAAAATAATATAACAATAATAATAATAGTAATAAAAATGCATTAAGCATGTTAACAAAATAATTAAAGCATAAACATAAATTGCAGCCAGCCAAAAACTAAATCAAGCATAATGAGATCAAAAATTGTGAAAAACTAAAAAACAAAAAAAAGCAAATTAAATATTTGGAAATAGAATCCAAAAAAAAAAAATATCTTAAATTCAATTTAAATTTGACAAAAATTAACTATTGCAGAAATTTTGCACATTTTTCTGTGTTGATGGCCGAAAATGTTTGCAGTTGTTGTTCTTGTTGAATGTTGCTTGTTGTTGTATGTTGTTCTTGTTGGTTGTCTCTCAATTACATTGCGTTAGATGCATTAGATTTATAAGCCAAGCATGTCATAGAAAAGAGAAACTAAATTAGTATAAAAAAGTTGCTGTTTATCATGTGAAAAGCAGTTATTCTTATTATTTTATTTCTTAACAAATATTGCAAAATACAAATGTCGAAATGAAAAGCATTTTTTTTTTTGTTTTGCTGGCAAAGCCTGTAGGCGTGCATTTCGGTTTATACCCTTGCTTAGAGATGTTAAAATACATTCTAAATGAAAAAATATTAATTACTTAAAGTTCCAAGTGTCAAAACTTCTTCAGAGACCTTAAGTTTAAATGGAAATCTATTGATCGGAACACTTTATTAACGTATATAATTTGTATCTTAAACCTTTTTTTAATGGAATGCAGTTAACCAAATAAAGTTACAAAATTTTTAAATACTATGGAAATCATCTCAAAACATAAATAATAGCAACATAACATTTATCCTCTTCTTTGCAAGGGTATAAAATCATCGGCTTGGCCGAAGGCAGCAAAAATATAATAATCCTTACAAAAGGGCATATAAATTTCAGCGAATAAAAAAAGATATTTCAAACAAAAAAGAAAATTTTGCATTCTTTGTGAAAACGACAATAAAAGTGGATTTTTTGTTTTTTAAAAATTATTTTTTTTTGCTGATGTAAGTTATTAATAATATTGAACTGGCAAATTGTGTGTACGTCAATAGCATGAACGAATTAATCATATAACATCAAATGGATTCAATTGATTTCCATATGAAATATCTATAAATAATTCTTATTATGTTGTAATAACAAATGCATAATAAATGTAAAAGCTAAAATTTTTTATTATAAAAGTAAAACAAATATTTTGAATAATAAATCGATAAACAGTGGGATTTATGTAAATATCTCCAGGAGTTTAGAAAAAGAATGGCCGCAAAAATGCGAAAGGGGAAGAGTTTTTCCTTTTTCACTGAGACTGAGGAATGGTTTTTCAGTTGATCCCCAAAAGTATGCCACAAAAGTTACGTATTGCATTAGGCTGATCTTAGCGTCTAAAGTGAATACTTGAAATCTTTACTCACCAAATTATCAAACCGCAAGGCATCTTCATCGCTCAGGCCCATGCTTCGAGTCAATTGTAGATAGGTCGATGTAATGGGTTTCAAACGTTCCAAGTCCAGAGGTGGCAGTGGCGTCTCAACTGGCGGCATGCCCCTCAACTGGGGTATACGCAACTCTGGCAATGGTTTCGGTGGACTCGGTAGCTCCAATTTGAGTGGCACCGGTGTTGAAGTTGATGCTGGCTGACATTTGCTGGAGCTGGAAAATAAAGGTTTACTCAGATTAATGGGTGTTTGATGCAATGAAGAAATTTGCTTAATAGGCTGAGAAGGGGCTACAGTGGGCGTGGCTGGCAATGTTACCAGGGGTGAGCGTGCCCGTGTCAAGCTATCCGGTGAGGATTTTAAAGTGATCATTGGCCCTTGAGAAGATGGCTCAGGAGACGGAGTAGGGGCTAAGAATTTGCTAGTTGTTGCTAAGGGGGTTGATGGTGTCTTTGTGTGTGTTTGTGTATTGGAAGTGGCTGTCTGTATTGAGGTGGTTGGTGTGGCGGTGCTGAGGGCTGTGGTGGTAGTTGGATAGGTAAGACTCTGTAGTAGGCTACTGCCATAAAGAGGCGGTCCTAAAACCGGTTGACTGAGCATCGATGAGCCGCCGCTGCCACCATAGAAACGTCTCATGAAATCATAGTATCTTAGAAGATTATCGCGCGACTTGAGCATTTCAATATCAAAACATGGCGTTGGACTGGCAGTGGCTCCCTCTTTTAGCTCTGTCTGACTTGGGTTAGGTGGACTTAAGGGACGCTGCAATTGGGGCTTGACTCGAATTTTGGGCACGCTCACTGGCGTGGTTATGGCATCAGCCACACGAGTGGGGCTTGGTGGTGCGGTGGTTGCGTCTGGCAAAGCCACCGACTTCACATCCAACTGTGGAGCACTAGTTGCTGCCAATGGCATGGAACCCTTAAGATCGGCACTAGAGTGACGACGTCTTTTGGCCGTCGGACCCGTCTCTAGTGAGCTTTCCGTGTGCGATGAATAATTTAAATAGTTCTCCACTTCCGAAGAACTTTCATTGCCCGCAAAATCGGCATCTTTGCAGGCACCCAAAGCCCCCGATGAGGGTGAAGAGGGTCTGAGATTCTTTTTGCATTCTGGACAAATGGTAAGGAAACGCGTGACTGCTTCACGTGGCAGAAATGCGTAGGTTTCGGTTATCTGAAAAGAAAAAGGTTGCCGATTTATTTCAAATAAAAATTTTTAAACTTGAATCAATCTCTTCCTGCGTATACACTACACTCACAATGCGATAAGTGCGTTTCTGACCCGCATGCATGCCACTGCGTCCACCTAATTCCATATGAACATTGTAAATAATATCAAAGAACTCTTCGACACAGGCCACCTTGCGGTAGTTGCGTCGCCCGAATTCCTTGCTGGCCGATGCTGCAAACAAATCAACGGCTCCAGGATTATCAGAGAGAATCGCTGTGTTGGGCAATGGTTGCAAGCGTCGGCGACTGCCAGGAGTCTCCTCAAAACCATCGGGACGCTTTGTGGTAAATCCTAAAAAAAAAAGAATTTAAACATAATCAGCAATTCTTTCCTAGATTTGAGAAAAGTCCAATAATCACTCACCTTTTGTCTTCACCCAGAAACGAAATTTCGAGCTATCTGGACGACTGTGCTCCTTGCCCTCCAAGGCCTTCAAAATGCGCGCCTTCTTGCGCAAAGTTATCGTCTTGGTCTTTGCCTGATCCCCATAGGTTTTTAATGCCCAAGGCTGAAAGAGCTCGTAGATAATCTCACGCTCCGTGGCCAACTTACTGATCATAGTGCATGGACCCTGTATGGGCTGTTCCAACTCATCGACATCGGCATCGTAGGCTGTCTCTGCCTCCAGCTCTTCAATCACAGTCACCGGCGAGCTCTCCTCATGCTCCTCAATGGCATAGAGTTTGCGCTTGCTACTGCCACCAGATGACTGTAATTGAATCGACTCTGATTGGTCAGATCGAGACCTACTATTACCATTCGAATGTTCCATGATATTAATAAATCGAAATCAAGTTGAGAATTTCAAAAAAGGATTAAGGGTAATCAAATCAAAGTCCAAGCGATAACAGAGCGCATGTGGAAGGCGTTAAATAAAATTTTGTTAGATATATAAATTTTGTATGTGGCTTTGAATTTTATGTTTGAAGGTTTTTCGTTTGGTGGGATTTCTAAAGGAATGCTCTGAAAGTAAAAGAAAAATAAAAGTGAGCCTAATGCAAAGAAACGATATTATGCTTGAGTTTGGTTTCCAACGTAAAATATATATATATGAATCTGTTGATTGAACAGGATGTGCCTTAGTAAGTGGGAAAAGTGATGATTGACAGCTTTTTGGGCTTGCAAAATTATTTCATTTTTTTAGATAATATTTTATTTTTCACTCCTTCTTAGTTAAAACCTTTTTTGAATGAATTAAACACCTAGTTTACAAAAGGCAAATGAGCTGATGATACAATATTATTAGTTAACTAATACTTTATTCAATCAATTTGTTGAAGGTTGAACTATGAATATTTCCATCAAATAATTATTTTTTAAACCTTATTAGGCTTATATTTATCAACTCATATGAATTACGTAGTTTTTACGTTGGTCTCATTTAACTTAACTCAATATTTTGTATTTAGTTTTAAATTTGAAGTGCCAAATTTCAAGTTTTTGATGTTTTTAATCCACAAAACAATGTAAATCTTTTTCTTGAACCTTTTTAATATTGTATCTTCTAACGTTAACTTGTTTATATAATATTACCGATCTTAAATCAAGACTTCTCTTTTAGAATGCCTTTATTTAGCACTCAATTAAATTTTGAAAGATAAATTCGTGTTAGCATACTATCGTAATTTAATAAAAGATAATAATTTAAATTTTAGGAATAATTGATGAAACTTTTTAAAGAATCCTAAAAGTATTTACGACAAAATCTACCTGGCACAAATCTTCAATTAGCACTTAAATTTGAAACTTTCATTTTTTTGTTTGCAATCGAAATTGAAATAAATTCACATAACAATTTTCCAATGGATAAAAATGTATCCACAAACTCTTTCACAATTCGTATTATTTTAATAAATTTTTTTGATTTTGCACTTACTTTTTGTCAAACACTTTTGCGAATTTTAGCAACAATATTGTTCAAAAACATAAACACAATGCAAACATATAAACAATACAAATGCTCAACGAAAAAATGTTTATATATTTAATAAAAACAAATTGTTTTCAAATTTTTTTTGAATATAACAAATATAACAGAAATCCCACAATAAAACGAAAAACAAATGCGAGAATTTCTCTCGACTTTTCAACAAACAAAAACAACAAAACGCGACGCGACCGACTGAAAGTTCAAACTCAACTGATCTAACCAAAAGTCTGGAGAGTCCCATCAAGGATGCTTCAAGGATGCTACGAAGGTCCAGTTGAAGACAGGCTGTGTCAGATACAAACCGGTTGGTCATTTGACCGGTTGACCGGTTGAACTTTTCTCCAAGCAGGCAAAGTTAATCATAAACGGCACTAAAAGGGGTAAGCTGAGATAAACGTACTGAAAGACTACCTCAATAAATTTGAAACGATAAACCAACCCTTAAATATTTTTAGGAAATTTTGTAGCATACCTTTTGGATGCACACCAAAAGTGATGGTATAATTAAATTAATTAATTTTATTATTATATAAAAATACAAGTGTTTTTAATAAATTTTGTAATTTTAAATTTAGCTTAGACTTATAAAAATTTCATAGTGCCATGCCTTTTCTCCAATTTGTTTTCATTGAGGCTCCTAAAAGCACACTATACAATTGTTCAACTCAACCTCAGATGGGACTCTTCTATTGGGTTACCTTTGGGGTAGTTTATCTCTTGGGCATTTATTGTCCTGTCCCTTATCTTGGCATTTCCCATTGGCTCACCATTGTCTTGTGTATTTATCTTGACTTCTGTCTACAATTCAGCTTCCCGTGATCTTTACGATCAGACTCAATTACTGGATCTATTATTTTTCTTTGTCTTAACATGAAAGAAAAACTGGCTATTTTTGCATAATTTGTGTAGATATTTCGGTCTTTGGCCGCCAAAACTGATAAACAACTGTCCTTTATCCCAGTTAAAGCATCATTTAAGGGTTTTTTTGTGTATTGTTTCTGATTTTGGTGTTTGTTTTTAGTGAAACATCTAGAAAATGTAACGGCTTATCCTTAATGGAGTCCTGAGTCAAGTTGTCTTAGAGTAAAAGAGATCTTAGGCCAGTAAGTTTAAAGACAATAGTAGTTTTCAATATTAATTTGTATTAATCTCCACAAAAATTGATCGTAATATTCTTTAGAGTAGAAAACATACTGAAAAACATCTAAAATTTTCTCTTCATATGTAATAATTAAATGTAGAATTAGGGTTTTAGTCAGTTTTAGATTTTATCTATATTCTATGCCAACATCTAGTTTCCATAGCTTTTGGTTGAAGTGGAACTGTGTTGATTACAAAATATTTTAGTTTGAAAGTAAATTCTTGACTTTAATCCAAACTAATCTAAAATTATTAAAACGTAAGGCCAAATCTGTGATAAAGGCTCTTATTTGAGTAGTTTTTTCTATAATTGAAAAATGTCTCATTTTTCTTCATTTCTTATTATTTATGTAGTAGTGATAGTGATTATGATTGCTTTCTGACAAAATTTTCTTTGGCTAACTTCTTTTCAAGTCGACAAAGTCGGAATGAGAAACAAAAATTTGAAATTTCCCTTTTAACTGTTTCTGAAATGTAGGACAGGTCTAATAGGTTTAAAAATATTGCCAATGCTCTTTAAAAAACCGTGATAGAGTCCAGTTTACATAATAAGGGCTAGAGGTAGAGGTTGCAGCTAATACTGTGATGCTCATTAGTGTCCTGCTCATCGTTTATGCATTGAAATTGGCAGTCACTTGTAAAAAAATCAATGCATGTCTGAGTAATCGATGGGACTAATGGAATATCTAAGCTAATATGGTGGGGACATATCATCAACGTTCATCATCATCATCAGCATCGGCATGGACATCATTATCATCATCATCCGTATTGGCATGCGGTCGTTTAGTCAACTTCACTGAACTCCTTTCGAGGACAATTACCGGAGTAAGTTATTAGACAAACAATCGAAGGCATTCTGCCTTTTAGTCATTTGGTGAGCTAATGTTATCGATGCCTTAGCTAACCATTTGGTTAGTAATTAGCAAACTAACCAAATAGCATGAATAAATCTTGAGAATGTCCGGCTAAGTAGTTGACTGGTTTATCCGAATGCACGTATGTAGTCTCAGGACATTTTAGTCAGCAGTCTCAAACAAGTTTGCCAAGGAAAGTTTCTCACGCTCGGATCTCAGCATCTTTGGCATCCGTGGCAGGACATGGAACTTTTATAAAATTTATTTCTATTTCATGCTGAACTTTCACATCAAAATTTCAACAGATTCCAACCCAGAAACGATCTGAGGCCGGTTTTTCAAACTGGACAACGGTCAGCCAGCAAAGAATTAGCAACGACTGGGCAACTGGCATCAGGAGCATCAGGATGAGCAGCATCATCAACTGACGTTGAACTTTGACACGCATCCCGGCCAAGATGCTGTCGCTGCTGCAAGCAACCCCTTCCATACCTCCTACTTGCCCTGAGATGGATAACCAGTTTGCTGCTGGTCAAGCTTCAAACTTCTTGCTGGTCACTTTTTCATTTGGACTCTTAGGACTTAGGGGTTGGTTTCCCCCGTTGAGACAAGATGATGCTGATGTTGATGTTGATGCTTTGATTTGGCCCGCATGTATCTGTCCCTTAATTTTTCCTTCTTTTCGGCAAAAGATAATGTCCAGTTTTGCGTTTCTTTTTTCTGATATTTTTTTTGTCTAGAGTTGATCTCAGTCCTGTGATGAGAAGGATGATGATTATAATAATGATGACGATGCTGTGCCAAAGGACACCAATAAAAAGTCCACACATCTTGTATCCATTGAGAACCAGTTTAGGATATTCGTTAGATTTTTATTTGTCGTCTTTTGCTGAAATTCGAAAGGTTATTTTTTCTCTCAAAATTTGCAAATCATTAAGTCAGAAGAGAAAAATACAAAAGTATGATATGAAAACAAGATGGGAGCAAATTTTTGTATGAAAAATGAGAAAATTTGTTTTATTTATTCATCAAAGAATCGGATTCCTCTTCATAAAATATGCTGCGGCTTTATATTAGAAACTGATAAAACTCTGAGTGAGTAAACCTAAGAGTGATGGAAATGTCTTTTAATCAGAGAAAGGGGTTTATTTTTTGTCCTTGTATTCTATATTTATTTTTTGTCGATTCACAGAAACGTCCGAACTTCACAAGCCCGTTTTCCCCTATTTCTTGTGCCTGTTTAAGGCTTTAATTAAAGAAAATGTAACAAATTTTCTTTGGTTTTTTGAACAAGGTTCTAGAATAATCTACAGATTATGGATCAAAATTGTGCTCTCTCTTAGATGAAACTTAATTAAGTGAGATTTTATATTTAATATAATAATCAAATATGTATTTTCGGACAGATTAATCTTTTAAGAACGATATCATACTGAGCTTGATCAAAAAAGGCCATAAAAATTCTTCATTAAATTTAAAGTAAATAATTGCTTTAAAAATGAATTAAGCTTGATAAAACACTGAACTATTATTGCAAAAGGTGATATGATTTTTGCAAAGCCATTATAATTTATTATTAAGTTATGGGACTCTCTTTATAATTCATAATTATTATCTAAATTATTTGATATAATTTGAAGAAGACTGTGGCTTATTACAGATAACAGGGAAGTTCTCAATATAGTATATTGATATATAGAGATCAAATCTAAGTGGTAGCTCTAAAAATTTTCCACTTAATGGCTAAAAATTGTGAGAAAATTTCTCAAGCAAAATCATTTTCTGAAATAAGGACACAGGTTAATGCATAGGTATGGGAAAATTTTAAAAAAATTAAATTGGGAGCAAAAGATGTAGACTCATCCATCGCTAAGCCAAAGATAATGTATAATTTTACAACCCAGCACAAAACGTTTGTAATCGCTAGATAAACTTTTGTGTATATTACAAATGGAAAATAATGAACTGCAGCTCTATTTTTGTTATTCCATTATTAAATGATTTTTCATGGTCATCATTTAAATATATGAAACGTTAAAGATATTAATCTGATATGCCATAACTACATCATTGATTTTTTTTATTATATTCCATTGACCATAGTATTGATTTTTGTTTAAAAATTTGGAATAAAAAATGTACTTTCATTTATTTTCGGGTAAAGTATTTTATTTTTCCTATAATTTAACATGATTTAAAACAATTTTACACCTATTAAAATTAACAACAAAAACTTTGATAATTATCAGGACAATCTTTTAGGTTTACTCTTTGTTTAATTCTTTACATGCTGATGGAAATTACAAGCAAACAAACAAAAACCGATGAGCCAACAGCCATGCGGGGAGTAAAAATCTGATTCGTAGGGTTCCCCAATGCCCCCTCTTCCCCTCAGTACCCACCAACCCGTCTCACTCCCCATGCGCATGGTAGATAATGAGGCTAAAGTGGGAGAAGTGGGTCCTTTGGTAAGAGGAAAGCGCAATTTCACGCACAAAAAAAGAGTTGAGGGCGGGATATAGAGGGGGCGAAAAGTATCACAGGAGATTGGCTATAGAGGGAGTGCAAGAGAGATGGACTTATTGAACGGGTGATCAGGCGAAGGGGGCGGGGTGGGTGCCGCATAAGGGCGGCAACACTGAGGCTTAACAACGCAACATAAATTAACGCATATTTCAGTTGCAATTTCACAACTGGGCAAAAAAATAAAACTCCCATACAAAAGCCAGCGGAACTATAGCGGACATCATCGACAACGACGACGACGTCGGTGACGATGACGACGACGTCAGCGACAACGCCAACGTTTCAATTATTTGTTGTTGTTGTTGTTATCATTAACATTGTTGTTGTTGTCAGGCAGGGCAAAAAAAAAAAAGATTGTCTGTACGCACAAAAAATGTATAAAAAGGCAGACAACGCCCTGAACGCCCTCTCCTCTGACCCGCCCACCCCTTTCCCTTATTGGTCTGGAGGGGACTGTAGACGGGGACGGGGTAGCAATGGATGCCACATGTAAAAAAATAACCGAATGCATACCCGGGAAGGCAGGCAGCTTCAGTTCGTCCTAAAAGTATGCATTGCAATACGGTCAACCCGAACGGCCACCATTTCACCTCTCGATACTCCTCTCTCCTTTACGCCTTCAGTCCAAACCAAGCACCCACCCACCCACTCACCCATCCATCCAGGACTGTTTGACTGTACATTATTTACCTCTTTTTCGTTTTTTCCACGCGCACGACCCAGCGAGTTTTTTACAAGTTTTATTGCATGCGTGCGCGAATGAAAAATAAAATATATAAAAATATATAACGGTACCGCTCCAACCGCCGTCGACGCTGACTGCAACAGAACGCACTCACACACATGCTCATTCGTACACATACACACACAAAGAGACAACACATTGTGGTGCATCCAGGACCCAACCATTGGCCTCATACAGATGACAGCAGCGGCAACAGCGGCCGATGACGACGACGACGACGACGCTCAAAAAATGAACAAAAAGCAAAAGAGATGACCAAATGTGAAAACCTGTGCAAGCAAACGGGCCGGAGCGATAGCACATGGGCCGACGGAGCGCCGTTAGTCGTTAACGGAGCCGTAGCCGGAGCCGGAGCCGTTCGAGCAGCAAAGCAGGGTACACACATACATGCATATATAGGTGCACTGATTGCCCATCAAATGCTAAAGGGGGGAAGAGGATGGTAGACCATCAGCGAGCATCGTTACCCATCGCCCAACTTTGGTGTCCAATGGTGCGTATGTGTGACGTCGCCAACAACAACAACAACAACGACAACAACAGCAACGGCAACGACAACAAAAAATAAATTAAAAATGGTTTGAGCTGCAGCTGTGTGAATTTGTTGTTGTTGCTGTTGGTTTTTTAAGCTCTCTCTCTCGATTTCTTTTTTCTTCTTTTTTATATATCGTTTTTTTGCAAATATATATATATAGCAAATATTTTTATTCATTTTATATACATCTCTCTATATATCTATGTACATGAAAGTATGACTATATTTATTATATATACAGATATACTTTTTTTTTTGCAAATATTTTGTTTGGTTTTGTTTTTTATCACTGGAATCCAGTATTTGTTTTTGGTCGCCTAAAAGCGCACAACATTTTTTAATTGGGTTAGTAATTGAAATTTATCGAAAGGCTTCCACGCACAGCAGAAAACAAAAAAAGATAGATAGAGCGAGAGCGAGAGAAAGAGAGGGAGAAACAGGTAGAAAATGCTTTAGAGACTTCCACACCAGAACAGAGTACACAATGCCCCCCAAATGAATTGGAAAAGGCAATGCAAATAAAAATAAAAAAAACAACCAAATCATCAGCTAGAAATATAAAAGAATATAGTTTTTGCCATAGACACTCATTTGAGATTGATCCCAGGAGAACATTGGCAATACCCTCTAATCATATGAGCGAAAATAATCATATAGACCAAACGGCATTTGCAATCTATTACTGATTTTGCCTTTTCAATATATCTTTTTATTCAAAAAACTATTTTTAAAAAATATGACAAAGATCTAAATAAGTAAAACGACTTGTACGACCACTTCAAAGACTTAAGGACTAAGAAGAGTCGCAAAAAATCGAAAATTATTTTTGAGATCAATATTTCAAAATGTCTTCTAGATAGATAAATGACAATTCTAACTTGACATAGGATTGTGCTGCTGCCAATGTAAAGAGCATTGTGTTAAAGCTATTAAGATCGGTTAAACGGATAACTTTGCAAAGCCAGTTGCCCTCTAATGACTAGTTAAGAATTGACTCACAAAGAATTTGCTTTAATATGTATAATCTCAAATAGATAAATTAATATTAATAAATGAATAAAGTTAGTAAAAAGTTAACTAGTCCTAACTTACCACTCACTAATTACCACGAACTTTTGTTCAAAGAAGGTGAAGTTCCCTTCAGAATTTTGTTCTTCTCTATTATAGTAAAATGTTGACATTAATACTACCACAAAAAGGAACTATGAACAACATAAACATTGCAAGGTTCAAATCGAAAAAATCTTTATATCGAAACAAAAAATAAATTGACTAGAAATTTACTTCTAGAATAAGTAGTTATTAATTTTTTCAACAGGATTAGGCAAAATTTTCAAAAGATTTAAATGATAGTAATTCAATAAAAATTGGTTTGAGTTCGTCTCAGTATACTTTTGATTAGATTAATTTCAAATACACGGTATTTTAAAGTCGGAGTACCTATAAGGTGAATTGAATTTTTTGCCATTTACAATTAAATTATTGGTACAAATGCAAATACAGCTGATAATGAATACTGCGAAAGTTCTGGGAATATTTTAAAATTCAGCGACATAAAGAACCAGGAACACAAAATGCATCTACATATAAAAATATATTATCTAGAAACTAGTTATTAGACAAATGAAAATGTTTTATTGTAATAAAACACATATTAAATATGCAAATGACTATAAAGTAAAATTAAGAAAAAACTTTACGCTTTCCTACATCAATTTTCTTGAGTTCAAAAAGAATGCCAATCAGTATAATTAATAATAAGTAAATATGAGCATTGCAAAAACTTGATTTTTTAAAGTTTTTTATTGAGAATTGTCTTACTAAGCCCACTTAAATTAGATTTTTTATTTTCACTGGTTTCAATGGTTTCTGATCAGGAATACATATAGTTTTTGTGGTCAAACGAATTTCCTCGACAAGGATATAAAAACAATATTTCATTTGAAACAACTGTCTTTACCTTATTCAATACAAAAGAAAGAACTAAAATTGGATCAACTATTTCAAAGTTGTAACCCATCATTCTTAAATGGATGGAATAAATGTCTTGAATATAAATTTTTATAGATTTTTTATATTTTGATGGTTAGTTTATGGGGCAAAAAAATTTGAGAGTAAATGCAATTTTTCTTTTTTCAAATAATTTATAATAATTGCTAATAGTTCAAAAAGCTTAGTTAAACATTTGTTCAAGCATCAACATAATTTAATTTCATTTAAGTGATGGCTCATCAACTTGGCTTAGTTGTAGGTATTTATTGATAATCGCATCAAAAGTTATCAAACGACTATACAAAGTACAAAAAAAAAAATTTAGCCACATAAAGAGCAAAGTTCATGACAGAGATCTTTCGGCCACTATTTACCCATTTTTCGATACATATTTATCAATGTACATACATATGTACTTATGTATGTACATATGTACACATTTATGTATATATTGGCATTCAAAAGACTTTTCTACCTTCTGCTGCTTCTACTGCTGGATAGGAGCACAAAAGCAAAGTCCAATTATAAATGTTTGTGGATAGATTCATCTCATTCATTCAAATGACGATAACGAGTCCAATGATGATGATGATGATGATGACGTTGATGCTTTTGCAGCTGCCCAAAATGCTTAAGAAAGTTTTTCAGACAAGAGAAAAAGAAAAACATCATCATAATATAAATTACAAAGCTGGCGGCCAAAGACGACTTGCTTCAAATTGTATTCTAGTTGCAACATAAATGCAGGCAAAGCATATTTATTAATGCCATTCTATAAATTTGTATGTGCGTGTGTATGTGTGCGTATGTGTGTGCGTATGTGTGTGTGTATCTAAAATAGTAAGCAATATATTGAATGCAACAGAATAGAGGGAGATAATTTCAACTCCCTCAAGTCAAGCATTTATAACCACATATGGGTTTGAGTTTTCTTGAGAAAATTTACCAAAATATCCCTCAGAGAATTGTGAAGAAACAAAAACTACTGCAAAGTGCAACAGCAACAAAAGCAACAACAACAACAACAACAACGACAAACACAAAAATGCAATTACTGAAATGATAACATGGCCTATGCACGCATAAGGATACTAAGGACCAAGAGAGTCCTTTCTTTGCTCTTTGCTTTAGAAACTCAAGATGTTGCTATAGGTTCCATGTCTCCAACTGTGTGTGTTCGTGTGTGTGTGTGTGTGTATATGTGTAAGTGAAGTGAAGCATAAAATATATATTAATATATATGCCATAAAACAACAAGTTTTTATCAGGTTGAATTTAGTGATGCCCTTTAGATAAGCAAATAATCAAAATGTTACTAAAATTAATTATTTTTAAAGCCTAAAATAAATGCAATCCAATATGAGAAGGACTTAAATTTACTTCAATTTTAATAGAAAATAAAAAGGAAGAGAACTACTTAAAAAAAAATATCCTAAGTAAACCATAATCAAATGAATTTTTTACTTGCACTAGCATGTTACATATTTTACTTACTATATCTCCTTAGTAGGCCAACAATTTCTAGTGAACTGATAAGGTGAAGTAAATCAGTAAAACGAATGACTTCTCAATACAATTATGCAAAAAAGTTAACTTTCATATTTTAAAATTATAGATTTTTATTAATTGATCGATAGTTGAAAACTATTTACCTTCTTTCAACTTTATTTTCTTCAGTTGCGTTTACCTAAGAACGATGGATCCTTAGATTATGTGGTATGTGAGTTAAATTAAAATGGATTCAAATGTTGAAAAACAAGCTACAAATAATTTAATAGTTATGTTTTATGTCGATGATAAAATTAAATTAAAAAATTCAAATTAGACCTGAAGAATTTGACCTAATTTTGCCACATTTTTTAGATCTTGGATCTATAAAAAATTATATAATCATAATCAGAAAAAAATCGATTAGTCGTTGAGTCGAAAATTTTGGTATATAGTCTGACATGGGCTCGTTGACCACCAAAAACATGTTTCTAGTCTAAACTCTTTTGTAAGTTGTATATACCCAAATATGAAGCCAATTCTCAGGATATTTATTTGACCATCTCAACAAAAGCACACACATACACACACACACACATGTGTATATATATACGCTGGACACGCACATTCAGATTTACATACATATTGTATGTAAGTATTTTTGAAGCAAGTCAAAGATTTTCTATTAAATTTTAAATAATTCAATTTTACATTTTACCAAAAACATAGCAAATGAGTAAAGTAAACCAACACACGCACAGGCACACCGCACTCACTCATACATACACACGCATATAAATATATGCAGCTGGGTGTGGGTGTGTGTGTGTGTGTATGTGCGTAGTCGTGCGTAGCTGCATCTTGTCCAAAAATTGTTTCATTATGTTTGCTCTTGCCTCTCGAAGAAAATCTTAAGCCTACTTGCAGTTCCTTCTCTCCATTGTCTTTGCAAAATTTTCGAGAAAATATATCTACATAAATAAATATATATAACTCTATATACATATATGTATGTATGTATATTGCTATTGCATATGCTTCTTGGGCCAACTAAAACTATAGAGACTAAGAACAAAAATGTGCAGTTGCATGACTTTTGGAATGGGTGGTCCAAGGAGTTTACTGCATTTTCATTTGGCTTTTTCTTCGGTTGCCAGGCACAGTTGAAGTTGATTTTCTTGTGTATATAATTAAAAGGCAAGTGCCGGGTACAGTTTACTATATACTAAGCAAATGGTCAACATTAGTTTTTCAATGTATGTATACCACATACAAACATAAGCATATGCCTATGCATTCCAAGCTTATATACCTACAGCAATTTAATCGGTTAACTACTTTCTTAAGTATGGCAAATAATAATTTATATATCTCTACATTTCTATAAGTTCTTGGTATACAATTTTTTTTTTTTATCATTCTGATCTAACTTTTTTCCGTTCTTAGTTTAAAAGTTGTAACTTCATATTCAACCAATTGGAGTGCATTTTGCTGAGTTGGATTCGCATATGCATAAGATTTTCTCCCCCTTAACTTTTCTTGAACCTCGTTAAATTTAACCCTCATCCATACACACACTCACACACACACACACACTCATACACATGCAACTCACTTGCACAATGTGACGGCAAATGCATAAATTAAAATTGCACATAAATTTTACCATAAGAAACGCCACCCAAGAAGACACCGACAACTCTAGAACAACTACAGCAACGCTGACGATGACGACAACTACAACAACAACAACGACTACGACGACGACGTTGACCCCCATGGACAACTCCTTATTCAACCCATATTCAAGCATCTATCTAACGTCTTCGTACCACCTCTAAAACGTTTTCCCACTGCCACTGACTTCTAAGTAACCTGCCACCCCGCTGGCCGCACTCGTAATTTGTGCTTATTGTGCAGTTCAGTAGCCGGCAACATGCAACTTGGAGATTGGGGCCATTCAGAAGGCTCATAAGGTGTGGAGGGAATGTGGTAGTGTTGTTGCCAGAGACTGTGCCAAGATGCATACGAATTCACAAAAGAAGCGGCCATCAGTGGGTGCCTCCTCATTCCGCTCTGCCATTGCGATTGATAAAGACGGGGTGTGTGTGTGTGTGTGTGTGTGTGTATCTAAAAGGGTCTGTGCCAGGACATAAGCGTATTATCATCTAAAAAGGGATTAATTCGACTAAGTACGAGGATATACGAAACGTAGGGCGCTTAATCATTGATATGACTACGAAGATCTTTATATAAAAGGACATTTTTTCTCAAATGCTGAATCAATTTACCATAGCAGTGCAGTAAATTGGTTAAATCATTCAAAATTAATGCATGCTCTTAGTTTTAAAATTATTAAATTATTAGTATTGCCATCTGAGCTGAGACTCATAAGCTATTTGTTATAAATACATAAAGATGTAAACCAGTTGGCAATAGTCCATTAAATATTTAAAGATCAGATCATGAGGTGTATTCTACTTACTGATTACTTACCTGTTTTAGCCGTCTTGAAAGTGGCCGTCAAATTAATAAATCAAAACGCGGTTCGGTCCTAGTTTTACTCGATTCTCTGCTGAAATATACATAAATATGTATCTATCCATCTATTTGGTGTAAATTTTCCTTTACAAAATAAGATTACTATTTTTATACCCTTGCAAAAAGGGTATAATAATTTTGGTCAAAAGTGTGCAACGCATAGAAGGAAGCATCTCCGACCATATAAAGTATATATATTCTTGATCAGCACGACGAGACGAGTTCAAATAGCCATGTCCGTCCGTCCGTCCGTCCGTCTGGATCAACACAAACTCCTCCTAGACCGTAAGAGCTACAGAGCTGACATGTAGGCTTGTATATACTGCAGGCGTTGTATATCTCGGATTCGGCCGGATCGGACCACTATATCATATAGCTCCCATACAAACCGCAAAGTCACGAACAGTGACATTTGTGAAATTTAATATTGGTGAGCTAATTACACATATAAACGACTATGCCAAATTTAATCAAGATCGGGGGACTATATCATATAGCTCCCATAGGAACGATCTTTCGAAAACAGTGACTTTTGTTAATAACTTCGTTACTTTTGACGCGATTACTTTCAAATTAAACATTCGTTAGTTTAATATATCTGTTAATGACTGTGCCAAATTTGATAAGGATCGTTTAACTATATCATATAGCTCCCATAGGAACGATTGGTGCAAAACAGTGACTTTGATCAATATCTTCGTTATTTCCTATGCTAAGATTGTAGGCCGTTCTTTCGAAACATTAGCCTTTTTAGCTTAAACGTTTTTCTGCTTTGATGGCTATAGGTAAGGAAAGAGTTACCAAAAAAGTTGCAAGTGTATACAAACTTTGACGCGGTCGAAGTTAGACCCGGCCCTCTGGTTTTTAGGTCCAATCAATTATTCCGTTAAAAAATTTACGATAATCGGAATTATTAAAAAATGGAAAACATGTTATAAAAATATTTTGACTAAAAGTTTCAATCGAAAAGTAATTCCATTATCAGTAGGTTCGAACTTTTAGGTTTTCAAACATTTTAAAATTTTTATTAATTTGTTTGTGGATTATATTGGTAGGTATTTAATTTGCATATAATTATTATTTTTCTGTTAACATCAAAAATGTTTTTGATTTTTGATGAAACTTTTTCCCCTTTCTTTTTTTTTTTTTTGCCTTAGGCTGATGCATTTTCCATGGACCTACCCCCCACCCACCGCCCATTTCAGTGTTCTGTCACTGCATTTAAGTACGTATAAACACACACACATACACACGACATATGCTCGTTTGTGTGTGTATGGATGCCGCTAATATTGAGGTAGGCTCTTGCAATGAACAAGAAGATAGGAAGAGTCTAAGGGGGGTAAGAAGAGGATTGGGCATAAGACAGGGTTCGCCAGTTGCACTCATCATCGACTCAAACTCAATCAACAACAACAGCAATTCGCGATGCTGTTGTCCGTGAGTGTGTGTGTGTGAGGAAGTATGTGTGTGTGTCGCTTTTGACATTTACTTTATGTATTCCCTCTGCATGTAATGAGCGGATTGGCATGGGTGAAGTGGTATCGGGAGTGGGTGTTATATACACCATTGGCACATACATACATCTCTACGCATATGTATGTAAAATGCCGTTAATTATATACTTACTTTACACAACACTCACACACACACACACACACGGACAGATAGGCACAGGCAGGCGGCAATTTTAATGTACAACAAAAGCGCATTTCCACGATTCTGGTTCTTGTATTTGTTGTTGTTGTTAGCATTGGAGTGAGTCAATACATAGGTAGGTGGGTGAAACTGTATATAGAGACAACAACTACAATAAATGAGGGTTCCTATATACACACACACGCGCACACACATAAATACAAACATATAAGTATGTACCTGGCAAACATACATAGACCAACTTATATACCCACATATAAACCGCTTTTGTTGAATTTTCCAATTTTTTTAACGCTATCGCAAAAAAAAGCATAAAAAAAAGGAAATATGCGAAAAAAAAAAAAAAACGAAAAGCAGATCCCCATATGCACTTCAATACATAAACATAGGTCAGCGGTTAGGTGGTGGAATGGGTGGTGTCGGCGGTGGTGTAGTTTACCCTTGTCATTAGCAGGGGTCAAAATGCATTTCTGAGATACATTTGTCCGGGGAGCGGAGTTTATTTGCTATGCAATTTTATGCAACATGCCTTAAATAATACCAACAAACAACAACAACAACAACTGCAGCATCAAACAAACACTTTCCATAGTCAGCGATTTCCATTTGATTTGCATCACTTCAAACTGTGTGAGTTGCATTAAAATTACAAAAACAAGAAACTGATTTTTTTTTTATTCGACATAAATCATAAAAGTTGGGGATTTTATTTGATTTTATTGATCTAATAGAGAGATAAGGAATTAAGAACGGATAATGGTGGATAAATTTCCAATTGAATATTTTATGGTATTTCAAATAAAATAATATGTTGCATAAAGTTTTGCATACTTTCAAACATTTCAGTTGGCATTTGAAATATTGAAAACTATACAAAGCCAATGGAAATTTTTTAATTTTGAAATGAAAGATACTGCCTTGCTTGACGTATAATTTTTATATTTAAAAGTTACAGGAAAAATTATATTTTTAAAATCAGACTGATGTGTGTTGAACTATAGTTTGAAGTGTAATAGTTGAATTATATGTATGCTGAATATTTCAAACACAATTCACATTGATTAATACGTCCACCATTAAGAAAACAGAGTTGTTATTTCAAGGGCTATAAGATCTCTTAAAATTATAACTCTTTCGTTTTTGGAAAGAACTGTAACGAAATTGTCGTTCTGTCTTCAAGACTTTTTATAAAACATAAATATCACAAATATCATAAAAAGTGAAAAAATGTGATTGCCATGAAATTAAGTCTAATTTTATTATCAATTCTTGTTACCAATGATGAAATATGCAAACAAATTTCCACCTTGCGATATGTGAGTAAAGTCTCCCAAGTTTATACTATTCCTGATTTGTAATGAATCGAAATTCTTGCACAAAAACTAATACCAGATCCATAATCTTAGAGCTTTAAATGATTGTTAGTGTCAGCAAAAAAAAAGAGAGTTGTTGGATATTGTATTTTACTTTTTCACAAAAATTTTCGAAGTTTAATCTCTTTTCAGCCTGTCAATTTTTAAAATGGTTTGAGATAAAAGTGCAAAGTACAGTGTGAGGAATGAGTATTCTTCATAAGTTGACTGAGGTTTTTTTCTTTCTGAAAACGTATTTGTTCAAAATTGCGGTTTTCTTTGAGGTCCAATAACAAATTATATAAAGAATTAAAATGGTATGATTTGTCCGAAAAGAAATCACATTTTAAAGCAAACTATTTTTAACTAAATATCGAGTCAATAATGCCCTTTGTATAATTTATGAAAATCCTATAAAAAATCCTGAAAATCCTGCTTATATTAATTAAT
Organism: Drosophila willistoni; assembly: GCF_018902025.1. Taxonomy (NCBI): domain Eukaryota; kingdom Metazoa; phylum Arthropoda; class Insecta; order Diptera; family Drosophilidae; genus Drosophila; species Drosophila willistoni. The sequence goes on from NW_025814050.1 coordinate 11,639,043, forward strand.
CTTATTACTTATTTTTGATAAGTGATTTATAAAAAAACTGATTTTGGCACAAACATTTTTTATGTTTGACCGGTTATATCTCAAAGAAATTTGCTTACTTGTATGATAGATCGAAGAAAATAATTATTAAGCACTAAAAATCCCTAATAATCGTATATACCTATTTTCACAAAAAAAACATATGGCTAAAATGAGTATCTAAATAGTACTGAGAAGTCTCAAGTATTCAGGCAGAGATATTTATCACATTTTTAAGTATTTAAGGTATTTTAAAGAAGATAATAGATTTTTCTGATTCATTCTTTTACAATAAAAAAGGTAAAAATTTCGACCGCGTCAAAGTTTTAATACCCTTGCAGCTTTTTTGGAAACTCTTTCCCTACCTTAGCCATCAAAGTGGAAAAACGTTTTATCTAAAAAGGCGATAGAACGGCCTACAATCTTAGCATAGGAAATAACGAAGATATTGATCAATTTCACTGTTTTCCACCGATCGTTTCTATGGAAGCTTTGTGATATAGTTAACCGATCTTTATCAAATTCGGCACACTCATTAACAGATATATTTAACTAACAGATGTTTAATTTGAAAGCAATCGCGTTAAAAGTAACGAATAAAAGTCACTGTTTTCGACCGATCATTCCTATGAGATCTATATGATATAGTCACTCAATCTTAATAAAATTTGGCACAGTTCTTTCTAGGTGTAATAAACTCACCAATATTAAATTTTATGACAATAGCTCACAAAATATCGAAGTCATTGAAAAAATTCACTCTTTGGACTTTGCCGTGTGTATGGGAGCTATATTATATAGTGGTCCGATCCGGCTGAATCCGAGATATACAACCGCTGCAGTAGCCCTTACCGTCTAGGCGAAGTTTGCTTTGATTCAGACGGACGGACATGACTATATGAACTCGTCTCGTCGAGCAAGAATATATATACTTTATATGGTCGGAGATGCTTCCTTCTATGCGTTGCACACTTCTGTCCAAAATTAATATACCCTTTTTGCAAGGGTTAAGAACCAAAAATAAACCAGCTAGTTATGGTTTCTGCCAATCGCTTCAGCATTGACAGGACTACTTTCTTAATGACTTATGGCGAAATTTGAATGTGTATTTTAAATATTTAAAATTTTTTTAGACGTTAAAGTTACGGGAATGGTATGGATGGTTGCTGCCTTTTGTTGTAATATAAGCAACTATCTTAAAACATGTCTGCACTGTGATTTTATTCTCAATATTACTACCCATAATTATGGCATTTATTTAGTTTCCTTTTTATTTCTTGGAAGTGTTCAGAACACCCCTTAAATAAACATAACTACCTAGGGTAGGTAAGGTCATAAAAGCCTTTGATTTCTTTCTTGGTCCTGGTTGGTCTTGGTTCATTAAATCCAATCAGAGCTCTGATTTGACCGTTTGTTTTAGTCTTTTTGAACCAAAAATTATTCTTTAATTTGGTTTGTGTATAATTTAAAAAATGTATGTTACAACTACAACTTTTACCCTTAAATAGCTTTCACTCAAATAAAAGCTCGTCAAGCACTTCTAATTTGATCTCACCTCAACTTGAGTAAAAGCTTCTGGTGGTAAGTAAAATGACAGTGTGACCGCATTTAGAAACCTGGCGCGTTTATTTAAATGCTAAAATGGAATATCCCTTGACCAGGTTGGTCCAGGTACTCTTATGTAGAGACCACAAAGGGTATTTAAAAATTGCTTTCAATTTTAAATTTTCACGGTGCTTTACTTTAATAAATGTCGTTGAAGTCCATTGACATTTATATATAATTATAGCCTTATTTTCGCATCCTATCTTGTATCTCTTTTAGTCTTATGGCATTGGCGTAGTGAAAGGGGTTAAAAAGTCACTTGCTAAATTAACACTTAAATATATGGATATATTTTTTTTTGTATGCCTTCTGTTAATTTAATTACATTGTGACCTTTTTTGTAAGCAATTATAGTCATGCAATAATAAATGTTTATTGCTACAAATCTCGCAAAATTCTTCATTAATTATAAATATGGGTAAATAAATATCTGTTTTCCATTCATATTTCAAAGCTCGTTCAGTTCACAATTTTTTTTAAAAACTTGTTTATCTTCTGCTTTCTAATCGTCGATGGTTGGGTATTGTATACAACTTTTAAACATTCAATGACAAGATAATGTACGTATATATCCTTAGCTTATAGTGTTCGATTCCAAAGACCTACACAGTGCGTTTGGAATTATTAAGTTTATTACCAACTGGCAATTACACTATAGCCACCAGTAATCTACGCATAAAGGGACGAGAAAGGACTTTCAATGGCACTGTTACTTTACTAGAAGATCTGGACAATGAGCATTTTGAATTAGACATAGAAACTACACTGATTCATCTGGTAACGGCGATTACAAGAAATTTCCCTACACCATGACCAGAATGCCCATTTGCAAATTATTTGAGGAATACATTGCACCATATAGTGAGGATACTTTGAAGTACAATGTTAACACCGATTTTCCATATGATGGCAAACAATGCCCTATTCCAAAAGGCACATATTATTTTAAAGATATTTTCATGAGTAATGATGGATGGCCAGAAGTAATGCCACTTGGTTATTTCAAAGGTATTGGTTCAATATACAAGGACGACAAAGTAGTTGAAACTATCAATTATATAGTCAATATAGAAAAACGTGGATTCTAAAACTAAATTTGTTATTAAATAAGAATTTTCCGACCATAATTTAACTTTTACTTTTCTTTCAAACATATTTTTTCTAGATATTGTAGATTTTTGAGTTATTTTTTAAACTTTCTTGGGTTTGAATTAAGGTATTATACTAGTAAACTTACATGGCGCAACAAAGGCATCTAATAAATTACTTCTCCTAAGAGTCTTGTTCAAGTGTATCTGATTTTCAATTTCAATCTCGTATCTTTTCAACATACATATTGAAGATTAATTTTTCTTGAGCTTAGCCTTAGAGCTTAAAGTGATTCATTGTTGTTTTATGTCAACATGTAATCATCCGAATAGTTAAATTTAATTAAAACATATAATTATGATTAAAAATTAATTGTTCTCATAATAAGCACTACCTAACAAGGTAATCATGCAGTTAATTAAAAACATTAATCTGATCGAAACATCTAAACCCTATATAATTGATCGTAAAAACTTCCCGACCGACATCACCTATAAAGAGGTTGGACTATACGAGTTCCCAAGTCAAATTCCCTAATTATATCCCTAATATCAGTTAAAATAAATGTTCAAACTATTGTGTTTAAAATCATTACAAAATATATTTATTTATATTTATAAACGCAATTTAACAATGTTGTTTATGGAATTGATTGTGAAATATAAATACAACTAATTAAAACAATAACTTTTACTAATATTACATATATTCAAATATTTTAATAACATATGTGATTTAGTTGTGTGGTCCATTTTAATGGCATTAGTCAAATGATGATGTTTTTGATCCTTTGATCCGATCCTTTCAATTTCAATTTGGTGGCCTCTTGATCTGTTTTCGAGTCCTAGTTAAGGAAAACATATTTTACAATTAGTGAGTTTGATTTATTTAAAATTTGTTAATACTTTACCTCCTTAGTTTCTTGCAGTTTTTTTATTGGCAAAGATGAAATAGTTGGAAAAATATTTATGTATATTGTAAAGGCATTAAAAGATAGGTATATATATTTTTTTGTAGTATAAGCATGCATCAAAAACTAAATTTCATAACCAAGTGCCAGATATAGGAGAATAAATTTTGTTATTTTAATTAATACTTAAGGTGGATTGTGGTATCAATTAATACTATATATTGAAAGCATAGGAGTATAGGTTAAATCATGCCCCAAACAATATTTTAGAGAAGGTTGAAAACTCTGGATTGTCAACAACAAAAGAATTATAATAACATGTAGATAATTGGTAGATATATCTGTTTAGTATTATACATACATTAATAAATCCTAAATCGCATTATTTGGCTGTGGGCTAGCTATATATTTTAGTATTATAGTTTGTTGTTTTTCAGTTAGTTACTTTCGTAAAGAATCGATTACACATCGCCTTCTTTCTAGATATACAAAATAAATAAAGCCTGGGTTGACAAACTGCGCTGGGCATCAGAATTTTTCAAGTAAAATGTTGTTGTTTTTAATATTTTTTTGTTAAATTTTTACCACTTTGAATATAATCAGAAAATTTTTTGTTTTTTGTTTCTCTTTTATATCTGTATAACTAAATTGTTTTAGTGTGTATTTTATTATAGTTTATACAATCTGTTGAATAGAGTGAAATGTTTGTAAGATATCATATTTATGATAAATCGTTTACATATGTACAGGTTCGTTTTATGGTTTGTTTGTTTTTTTTTTTGTGTGTTTATACATATATATTACACTGTCATTTACCTTTAAAACTATAGACTAAATACATATTTGCACGGATTTACCTTTCCTTTGCGTTTAATCTTCATTCCAGATTACAAAATTTGTGATAGTTTCCAGATTCCAGTTCAATCCAATCATCAGTGGGAAAGTAGTTTGGCCAAGTAGAATTTAATCGTCGTTAGTCGTTTCGCCCCTTTCAATTGTCCAGGTATATGCCATCTAAAACTCCTTATGTTTGGCCATATTTATTTTGTTTTTGGTGTCTGGTCAGAATTAGGTTGAGATTCATCTGTGTATAATGACGTTTACATCACCAAATCGGAGAGTATATATATATTGAATGAAAAACCTATTTTTCATCTGCATTTCTGTTAAATCTTTTCTTTTTTTTTTGTATTTATTATTGAATAATAATAATTAAAATTTTACAATCGGTTTTTTTGCTCGGGTTTCCTTTGCTTATTTTTTTTTTTATTTCAATTCTATAATTTACTATTTAGGTCAAAATGACCAATTCTCAATTTCTTCTAAGTTTTTTTTGTTGTTGTTTTTTTTTTTTATCCATATATTCGGTTTTATATATATAATTTTCTTGTTCTTGTTTTCCTTTTTTATTATTTAATTCTGTAAGTTTTTTTTCTTTATATGCAATTATTTAAATTTAAATACTAATAACGACATAAAAAATCAGCGCATTTTATTTTTTGTTGTTTTAAAATTAATTTAATTTAAATATTTACTAGTTTACGATTTTTTCTTGGTTTTTGTATTGATTTTTGTTTACTTTAAACTATTTTTAAATGTCTAGTTAAATGTTATTTTTAAAGTTTGTTCATTTTTGTTTGTTTTTTTTCTTTTTGCTTTTTTGTTTTGTGTTAGTAGAGAAAGGATTTTTTTTGTTTTTAATAAATATATACTTTTTATGTATATTTTTAAAATTCATTTAAATGCAACTAGTTTTTAGGAAAAAGTTTCATCATTTTTTTTTTGGTTTTTTTTTTCTTTTTTTTTGTATTTTGTTCAATAATGTTTTGATGGTTTGTTTATTATGTATTTTATAGTATGCTATATATATTTGTTTTTGTCAGTGTAAAAAAGAAATATATATGTATGTATACATTACATATATTATGTTCTTTTGTATGTTTATATATATTTAAGTATGTACGATGAAAGAATCATTTGCCAAACGGTTGCATTCTTCAGTTTCGTCTTGATTTCGGTTTTCGCTTTTCATTGGATTTAAGAATCTCTTCCACTTAGCACTTTTCCCTCTATTTGTTTTATTCCTTTTACTTTGTTTTTAACTATTTAATGTGTGTGTTTGTGTGTTTTCTTCTTACTTGTCTTTACTTTGGTGAGTTTTTCTTTTTGTTCTCTCTTAAAAATTGCTTCAACTTGCAAACAGTTTTCCAGTTTCATGCAGTTTTCCCCTTAACTATGGCTATATGAATTATTTTTTTTTTTTTTGGTTTCTTTGGGTTTATTTGTTTTGTCTTATTACTTGAGCACAAATTATTTTGGAAAAATGTATAAAATATTTAAAATTAATTATTGTTTTTGTGTATTTCTGTTTTTCTTATATGCTGGCAGCTTGATTGCTATGAATTTATTATATTCCATATTCTCTTAAAGATTTAGGACTGAAAATCTATACATATATGTTTTGTTTCATTCGTTTTTTGCTGGAAAAAGCATACAAAAAATGAAGAAGAAAAAAACTGAAAATCGTATTTCATTATATCAAAAGTTGAGTTTGAAAATTGAGTAGAAAATCTAATAACAAAATTGTAATCGAAAATTTTTTCACCTTTACAAAGTTTCGCTCTCTCATTTTATTTCCTATTAAAAGCTAACAAAAAAAATATTATCAAATCTCCTGTCAAAAAATTAAATCAAAAACTTTGAACAATTTGACAAATCAAAACTATTGCTAGTTACATATATATATATATAGATTTATATTCATATATATATATATATACATATATGTATTTCCATTCTGTGTATTGAGCTCTTATTTTGCATTTGTTTCTGGGTTTGATGGTATCTTAATTACATATAAATTTGTTTGTAGCTTAGTCTAAATTGTATGACATTTCATTCTAATTATACTTTCATTTAGTTTTTAATTAATTACGGTTTTGTATTTTGCATTTTGGTTTTTATGGTTGTTTCTGTTGTGGTTTTTTTGTTTGTTGTTCTAGTTATATTCAAAGAAAAATTCTGATTGTTTCAATTGCACAAGATTTACAATTAGAAGCAGAATAACTGTAACTTAAAAATTAAAATCATAATAATCCATTTCGAACGTTTTCTTTTTATTTTCATTCCATTCTCTTTTAAGGATTGTGAAAATAGAAAAGTTTTTGTGGCGTTTTTTTGTTCTGTTATTTTTCGTTTTTGTGGCATGTGAAAATGTTCTTTTACTTTTCATGCGATATGAGGGAAAAAAGTTGAAAGGAAATGCCATAGTTAAATTTCTGAAGTTTAAAAGGATTTGTTTATATAAACTTTTGACATGTTGAGATTAACTCGAATGCATAATGATATATATTAAAAAATATATATGTCATATTAAAAGATAATTTATCTATTGATAGTCCATTGTGATTTACTTTAACCACCGAAACCATTAAATCATAAATTTTACATAAATAAATCATTTATCATAGTCATAGACCATTCACTGAAAAAATTTTAGATCGATGCATATCACCTTAGGTATTTTCCTTTGTGATAATATGAAGAAATTGATCGAATGATTCATATATATGAATCTCGAAAGCAGAATTTTAAACAAGTTTCAAAATAATTTGTAAAAGACTACCAAAGATCTTGTTTTGACAGAAGATATAGATATCTTGAAAAATGTTTTTTTTAAGATAATACAGATCTTCCTGCTAAAGATTAAATAAAATTTACTATACCAAACCCTCCTACTATTTTCCTCATCATAAGGCAGCAAAAAGCATTGTCGATTTCCATGCAAGGTTGTAATTTTTAAGATTTGATTGTGTTTCTTTTGTTTGTTTCATTGAAGAAATTGTGTGCTTGGCTAGTTTGTGGACAGTAACATACTGTAAGTTTGACTCTGTCTAATAATTGAATTTTTTGTTTTTTTTTTTTTGTTTTATATGGGTGTGTGTATAGAAAGTATCTGGATTCAGACTGATTGATCTTGAGCAGCCAATTTCCATATATACATATATATATGTGTGTATACATATATCTATATAGTATTTAGGTGTATGTGTTTAGGGTATAAAGCTCCTTGGTTTATATTTGTGTAATTTTTTGGGTTTTTTCTTTAATTTAATTTTTAGTTTTGTTTGTGGGGGAGTGGGTTGTTGTTGTTGTATGTTTGTGTGCTCAATACTAAAGCAAAGCACATAATTTACCCATGCACCGGCATGTTGAATGTTCTATGGTCTTTTGATGTTCATTGTTATTGGTAGAAGGTATCGTTACCCTCTTTCATATACATATATACCTTTCACATATATTCCCATATTGCGGGTTTATATATCGAAAAGTGATGTCTGTGTGTATGTGTGTGTTGAATCGCAAAATATAAGATAATAATGTTTTATCTTTGCTGTTCTCAATGCAATAAAAGATCGAACTCATGTATTGGCTGTAGATTGAATACATTAGTTCGATCGATTATCGATTTTGCAACTTTATCATGCAATTCATCAACACGCAGATATTATTGCTCGCAACCATTTTACTTTTGTTTATACGATCGTTGAATCTTTATCTATTTGTTTTTTGTTTCTTTTTCTTTTTTTTCAATTCATTAAAGTTGTCTCATTCTCTCGATTCGCTACGTCAGTCAAAATGTAATGCAAAAACCTAACAAAATTATAAGAATTTATATAATTGAAAATAAAAATATTTTTGCTCAAAATTTATGCATTTCATTTGCTGTACGTAATTTGGGTTCGGTTTTTCCTAGTTTTTTTTTTTCTTGTTATTTCATACTTGACTTTCTAATAAATTTTTTCATTTTCTTTTTTTCTTTTAGTTGATTGGTTGTAAAAAATTTTGTAATTCCAATTTGCATTTGGGTTATTCTATTGGTTTTGTTTGGTTTTTAAAAGGGCGGGATGGATAATGGGGATTATTTATCTTAGGGATTTTATTTGATTCAAAATCAAAATAAAGTTTAAATAGAAGTTAGGATATGTCACAGGGTCAAATTGGTCAAAGTTCTGTGTGAATGTGTGTGTGTGGGTGTTTCTAGGGGCGGGGATTTGATAAACATTTTGGTAGAACTTCTCTAATCATGTATGTGATCAAGATTCTTGGAACTGAGTATATATAATAATGGGTTTGACTTCAATGAGATTTACTTAGAACGTTGGGTTTCTCCTCTCCATGTTTATAGCCTGTAGCCAAGACGGCAAATAGTAAACAGCACTTTTGTCAATAAGATAAATAATAAATCCTAACCTTTATGGTGGTTGATAGATATAAATACATATCGCACATTTATAGACAAGAAGCTTTTGTCGCCCGGATATATCTTTTTATTCATTTCTTTGAAGACAGTAGGATAAAGGATGGTACAGATTGTTTTCTGATTCCAATGCAAAGCTCAATTAAATGCGTATTTAGTACAGGGTATTTTGTAGTCGGAGTTCCGACTTAATCATGGGTTTGGTTCGTCTCTGTAAAGCTCCTACGACTCTTAATAGAAATGAAGTCTTCCAAAAAATCTACCCCAAAAAAGTTCCGAAAATGTTTGTTTCCTCTATTTGTTCTTGCTGTTTGTTGACTTTAGTTTTTTTATTTATTCCTTTTTTTTTGGTTTTTTGTCTTGGTTTCTTATTTGTAAAATATAAAAATTTAAAAAAAGAAAAAATATACCCGTTTCAATTGTTTTTTGTTTCCTTCTTTGGTTTTCTTTATCCTCATCTAAATACCTTATATTGGAAGTAATTTTTTTCTTGGGATGCTGATCGGGAAAAGCTTTTGGGAAAGTTTTATAATAACTTTTTTAAAGAGTTTTTGGTTTTGTTTTTTTTTTTTTGTATAGATTTAGGAAAATTGGAATTAAAAATTTGTAAACAATTTTAGTTTTTAATTTAAGTCTCTCTTTTTTTTGGTTTTTTAAATTATTGTTATATTTTTTTTTTAGGTTTTCTTTAGAGAGTTGTTTTTAGGTTTTATGTTTTTATATTATTTAGTCAATGGTTTTAAGTGTTTTTGTTTTCTCTTTTTTTGGTTGGTTTTTTTTGTTGTTTTTTTTTAAATTGTGTTTTGTTTAATTTTTTTGTGTATTTTTTTTTTGTTTTTTGGTTGGTTTACTTAAAAAGTTTCGTTATTAATTTAATAATTAACAAATTGATTTTATAATAAAACCAATAACAATAACCACCTCGCCCATATGGCTACGAGACAATAATATGTGGTGCTGATAGTAGTACAGCTATTGTGGCTAATATTGTGAACATTGTGAATATGATAAGGCACAGTCTGTCAACGACCATAGCTGCAAATTTCCAATCATTGGCAATGTCATTGTCCTCGTCTTCTTTACGTAGCTGTTATCGATTATTTTGTCGTTCGATAATTGTTCGTTTTATATTTATAGTTTTGATCAAATTATTATGATTATTTATTTTGGTATTGTGTGAAAAAAGAACAGAGAGGGAGAGATATATAAATTTTTGAAAATTGGATAGAAAATGAACATTAAAATTAATTGCCAACAAAAGAAATGTCACAAAACTGACACTCTAATAACTAGATCTAATATGGTTATATATAGGGTATATATATAGTTTGGTATATTTGGTTTTATGTAGATGTAAGTACATTTTAATGCTTAGTGCAATTTTGAGCATGCAGTAAAAGTATTAAAGTTATATACTTATATGAATATAGATTCTTAGTACTAGACATTTTTAACCTATCAAAAGTTTTTTCTTTTGTCAAATTTTAGTGCATTCTCCTTTTTATAGCCTTTTATTAACAACAAACGTTTCATACAGAATTGTTTTTAATCATCAGGTATTGTGTTTTTTTGGGTATTCCCTTTATCCTATTTTGTTAGTAATGATAACACAATAATAAATCGATATCGATAAAACTCACTAAAAGGATTCACTTTTTTATTGGAATATCTGAATGCTCTTAACTTCCCATATAAATTGTATCAAGAATAATGCAACATTCTAATATGCTGGATGTTAAAAAGAGTTTTAGACTGATATCACCTTTTAAACAAAGTGTTTTGATAATATATGTGGGGAAAATGCCTGTAAGATGGCCTCAATACTTTACACTTTGTTAAAATATTAATCTTAAACAACTAAAAAAAGTTGTCAGGGGTTCGAAACCAAAATGAATGGAAATTAGACCACAAATTGTCTCTAGAATCGAACATTGACTTTTGTTTTCGACCTGCTTTAATTAAAGTAAGAATAGGGGTCCTTAATGACAATATTCTTGAAAACTATTTCCTTAATCAGTATCTGATAACTATAAATATGTTGACCTATAATTTATTTAAGCCACGCTTATTAAAATAAGCAAAGATATCTGATATTAAACTTCTAATAGGCGTAACTACAACATCTCTCTAAAACATAACTAAATTGACTGATTTATTGAGATGTGTGTAAATATTTTACTATAAGTCTGAAAGAAATTGTTTCATTTGCTCTTGAGAGCAACTCAATTTGATTTTGTCCAACATACCTGATCAGTAATAAAGCGAATTTCCTTTAAGATTAAACCTAATTCATATTCTGTTGATGATTTGATGCATGTGTGATGTGTGACCGCATCTGGCATACGTGTGCTGCCAATTGGCCCAATGCTGCCATCATCGCCTTGTCTGCAATGTGTGGAGAGAGAAAGAGAGAGAATAAATCAGTTGTCCACCATTCAAATGAAGTTGTCTAAAGTCCCCCCAGAGGGGAATTTGATATGCTTCGTTTTTGTTACCCATAAACTGTGCGATAGAAAGCCGGATTGTGTGGCAGTGTTCCGCCTGGTGTCATCGGTCGGCAATTGTGACGAAAATCATCATCGATATCCAGCACATTGGCCAACAGAGATTTCGAAGAGCTGCATAAGACCATTAAGGAATTAATATGATTGAGTAATTGGGGAATATTCCCGTTCATAAAAAAAAACCAAATTGTAGTTTCCCCATTTTTGAAAAAAATTTCATTCAAATGAAACTAAAATTTGGCATGCATTTCATATATGATTCATATACGAGTATGAATTTTTAATTCATGTTTTTTGTTACCGCTCTTTCAGCTCAACTTCGGAGAGAATCTGGTGCTTGCGCTCAGATGAGGTGTCCGAGCAGGGCGTTGTGGGGAATTCCAATATCAATGGACGTCCCGGTCGACTCATTCGTAATATCCATGGCAACCAGCATAAAAATACGATGCGTATCTAACGGCAGGTGGCAAAATTAAGATATTTAGAGAGTGAACAAAAACCGAAAAAACAAAAACAAACGAATAAGGAGAAAACAGAAAAAAAGACACAAAAGTTTCCATTTCTTCTGTTTTCGAAAAGTCTTTCAATAGTGTTTATAAGATTATGTTTGTGTATATGTGTGTGTGTAGCGTGGTGAAAATATGTAGCATACTTAACCGGGCTGGGCGGACAGAACGATTTATGGCTCTTTTGCATGAACACAGACTCGAGACTGTCAGTCGAACAGACCACAAGTATGATTTATATTTGATTTTGATTACAACTAAGCAACATGTGGATTGGTACGAGGTGCTTTTGTTATTACACTTAGCTATAATAATATTTATACTTTCTGTATGTGTGAATGTGTGTCTGTGTTTGCATTTGTGTTTGTGTGTATGAGAGTTAGTGTTGGGTTTTCGCCATGGTTGGCATGTTTGGTTTATTTATAGCTAACTTGCATGCAAAATTTATGATTTACAACACAAACACCGTTACAGATACAGATACAAATACAGATATAGATATAAATACAGATAAAGAACACGAAGAGCAACAAATACACACACATAAAGACACAGAGACACAATTCTATGCAATAAGAACAAACAAATATCGCTTAGGCGTCCCCCCCCCCCAAAACCCTTACACCCAATTATTCTCTTCGTGCATCTTCTCTTTCATACACACACACACATACACTTGCACATATACATGTGTGAATGTATGAATATAGAGCTGCTAAGCTATAAATAATCCCTAGAAACATTCACACCAAATAGAGTTTCATTTGATTTACGCTGACTAGTTTTTTTTGTTATTGTTGTCCCTCTTTCTATAGTCAAAAGAGAATGAGACAGAGTTTGGAAAGGGCAACAAGTGAAAAAGGGGGCTGAAAGAATAGAAAAATGCTTTGGAATAGTAAAATTTTTGGCAAGTTTTATTTAATACTAAACAAACAAAAAAAAGCAGTATGTTGGTTATGTCTGTTTTTGTTTTCTCTCTTTTGCTTTTAAGTGGCTTATGAAACTCTGTGGTATTTTGTGTGGATTACAAACAGATGCCACACTATTTTGCTATGAACTCTGGAATTAAAATGGAAACAACAACATACTGGAAGCTTGTTCTATTTGTCACATTAAAAGCTAAGCTTCATTTTGGGTTATTTCATCTGTTAATTAAACATATTTTGAATTGCAATCTCAGTGACTTGGTCTTTGTGTCATCTGTCTTCCTCTATTTTTCCAGTGGTTGAATCCAAAGTGAATTCAAATGCCACAACGAAAATCCCCCCCATGAAAGAAACAAAAAACACAAGAACCAAATCGATTGTCATGGCATGTCATTCTATCCAGTGGAGCTACACTCCCTCGCTTTTCATCTCTGTCTAACCCTCAATTTACAATTGACAACCTCGCTTGCAGTTTGTCTTCTCTATTTTTCCCCATCATTTTGCCCTCTCCACATTCATGTTGGCGGTTTTTCATTCTATCCATTTCTTTTACCAGTTTTTTTTTGTTTTTTGCTAACAAGCAGGAGAGACGCTTACATGGAAATGCGCTTCGAGAACGTGGTTGGCAAACTAAATGCAAAGTTAACCATGGAGCTATGGAGCAACTGGCTGGCATTCGCCATATCCATATCAATATGACCCCATCCTTCCTTCCACCATCTATATTTGTTTTCTTCCTTCCTCTTCGCTTTCGCTTGTCTCTGTCGCTTGGTTTTTGTGCAAATTTTGTGCAAATTGATTTGTTGTTATCATACACTCTCTCACACTCACACACACACACTTACATAACCAACGAAAAAGAAGAAGCAAAGTTAAACGGGTTGTGGGGACATTCTCTTTCTCTGGGGCCAATTCAAGTGGCAGCCAACAACAAGGAGAAGTTGTTGGCAAAACGGGAATGAATGTCTTCTTCTTATTGTACATGCACATTTCTAATGCACCTGCCTTCCTTTGCCAATTGGCTCAATTTTTGTGCCCATGTCAGAACAACTTGCAACTGGGCCAACTTCCACCTATCCTCCAGCTTCTACCATTCACCTCTCCTTCCCTACCCTTTCCTTCCTGCGTCAGTTACTTTGTGTGCTCGATTTCTCGATTTGCTCCAAATTCAATTGCATGTCAGTAATGGAGATGATGGCGGGAAACGGCAAAAAAAAGGGCCGCCTGTCCACATTCTTACGCGAAAACCGTACCAAAAGTTTTCTTTCATGTGAGTGACTTTCTTAAAAGCCAATCGACTTCCACTGAAGTTGCCCTTATTTTCTATTTTCTGTCTTTCACTTTACCATGATTTTTTCATTGATAATTTTATTTTTTGGCAACTAGCGAAACTTTTCATTATACTCCTTAAAACGGACCATTGCAATAAGGAGGTAAAATGTTAGAAATAATATAAGTGATAAGTGATATAAGTAGACGGAGAAATTGTTTTAAATGTTTTCATGATTTTTTTATTGGCCATTTAGATAGCAATTTGATGTAGAGTGAAAAAGCTATTAAGCTAGCATAAAAATCGGTTACATTGATTCAAGTTTTACTCAGTTTAGTCCCAATCACAAGTCCAGTTTTGACCTAAAGTAAGCTAGTACTTACTCCTTATATTAATTTTGAGGTATATGAACTATTTGCATTTGCGATGCAGCTGCTTACAGTTAAATACGTCTATATCTTCCTAATCATTAAGATTATAATATGTTTTATCCAAAAAACTTAAGCATTTTATATTAAATTTATATCTATCATTTAATATCAGCTAATATCTAAATATTTTGACTGAAACCAAGCTAAAACAATGAATATGAAATCGAAAAGCTATTTCGCAGAAATGAAAACGAAAACTATTGCATAAATCAAACAAAAGTTAGCGAAGATTTTTCCATACAAATTTTCTGCAAGTTTTAGGCCTATTAAAGAAATACTCAAAGTTAAAGGCTTTCAAAAAGTTTACAAATATTTGATAATATTTTCCACTGTGCTAAATGTAATTTGCTTATTCGGCATTATTAGCCAGTGACCTAATTCGCAGCCTAACACCTGAGTATGCAGAAATCAACACGAGGAGAAATATTGCTTATGTCAGCTATAATCAAAATGGATCGAGAGATAGAGAATCAATTTTTCACTTACATACATCAAACTGCCACGCATGGATTAATCTATTGCCAGAGAATGAGAATGATTGTGTTTAAATCTACTTTAAATTTGTCAAACTAAATTGATGGGCACATTGTTTGACAATTCAATCAATAATTTGCATAATTTTAATTTTCAATTTGAATTCGTTGCTATTCGTTTATTAAATTCAAGCGGAATTCGCTGATTGAAACATTTTTTGTAGAATCATTTTTTTCCTGCTCTACATATATATAAATAAACTAAACTTAAAGATATGTCTTGATTTCCATTTGAACTAAAGAAGTTGTAGTTATCTAGAATCTCGAGTATAAATGTCTAGTTACTAAATAAAGTAACTTAAGCTACGTTTCCGATGTGATCTAAGTTATTTAAGCCGCAGCAATTAAAGCAAACTTCAATTCAATAAATTGGTGAAATTCTTTGGCCTCAAAATATTAGGTAACCACAAAATGGTGAGAATTTGAAACCGAAATCTGACATGGCTATGGGGTCCAACTACATTTGTGGTCATTTTTGTGCTGCTAATACATTTAGTCTCTATGCAGTAAATTTCCCATCACTGGTATTGACAAATTGAATCATTTATCTCTCTGGTGCAACTCGTTTAATTATAATTACAATCCCAAAACCTTGCACATTCACATTCACACTCATATTCATATTCACATATCTCACAATATGACATTAAATAATTCATATCAGCGGTTTATATACAGAAAAGATATTGTTTTTTTGTTACGTATGTATCTAGTATATTTATTATGTAAACGTATAGGTATATGTATATAGAGAAGACGAAGAAAAAGCGGGCTGAGGAGAAGAGAAGGAAGTAGACGAGTTATCATTTACATTTGCCAACATATTGCTTAATCTGTATACATAATTTGACTGCAGTTGGCATTTCAGTTTTGTCATCATTTCAACTTCTTTTCAGCATAGAATAGTATTAGTAGTAGTAGTAGTAGTAGACACAAATACGAATAGACGATACAAATACTTAGAAGAAGGAAGGAAGGAATAAGAGAAAAGGAGGGGTTGAGCAAAAAAAAAAAACAAGAAGGAAAATGCATAGTGCAACTGGTGACAAAGTTACGAGCAAAATGTAGGCAACTCTGCGTGGCATATGGGAAATGGGGTTGGGATTGGGATTGGGGTTGGGGTTGGAATGATTAGCTTAGGTTTAGTTAGTGGGTTTTTTTGGCTTTTTGGTTGGTTGCTAGGATATTGTTGTTGTAATTTGTAGTTGATGTAGTTGTTCTTGTTGCTGAGGTTATGGCTTACACATATATATATAGAGAGAGAAAAAGGTAAAATAAGAAAATTATTATGGAGAGGGGGGCCCAACATCAACATTACGATATTTTTCATTACATAAATTATTTTATAGTAGACACGTATAGTAGTAGCCAGACATGTTGTTGGTTGGTTACAACACATTCATTTCGTACTCTGTACATCCGTCCGTCATATTTCCCTCATACTTTTCACTTATACTTGTTTTTTGGTATGTCTCTCACTTTGATTTACGTTTCTGGGTCACACATGTTGGGACACCAAAAAAGGAAAACGAATTTTCTCTTAGCCTAACACTGACATTTTTCGCCTTAATAAAAGTTAATAGGACATGGTGTTACTTTTTTTCTTTTTTCATTATTTAAAAATACTTAACTGAAAGAGAAAATAAGAAAATAGCTTGCATAAGCGCCTCTAAGTAGGCATCAATAACTAACACAAATAACGAAAATCAAAAGTAGTTTATCTGTGTGTGTGTGTTTATGTGTTTCTCGGATGTATGTGTGTTTGTCAGTTAATGTGTGTGTTTTGTGTTTTGTGGATGTTGTTACGACAAGACGACGACAACAACAATTTGTTTACAACAATAATGACAATCATAATAATGTAATAACAAACAACAAACAACATATATATTGTGCAAACTATTTGCATTTTTGCTTTGTCTTTTCAACTTGAAGAGCCATTGTAATGAGTGTGCGATGGATGGTATTTTAACATGGATTGAAATTTTCCTTAATCATAGAAATAATAAATAAATGTTTGCATTTATCAGGGAAAAAGTTTGTTTTATTGTTTTTTGAAACTATATTGTTATAAATGTCCCTAGATATATTTATGACCAATGCATTGCAATGCTTTAGTTATATTTTAATGAAATATATGATAAATATATATAAACTGAGTTGCCAAAGTATGATGTTATCGCTATCTTCAGTTTTCTCGTGATGTTCTGAATTCTAAAAATTTTTAAAAATGTTGCAATAATTGAAATATTTTACAGGAAGTCTTTTAAAATTGCTGCCATATTTGAACAACTTGCCATCGAGTTGAAAAGTTACATATTTGTACTCTTGAATATTAGAAGACAGAAGATGAAATTAATCCTGATTGCATGTGTTATTTTCTGTGTTCTACAAGTTTTTCGAACTGATAGTACAATTAAAATATTTAACGTACTGGATGTCTTTAAAATTGCTGCAATTTTGGGGTCATTAGACTTGTCAATTCAAGCAAAAGTAAATTGAAATTTTTTTTTTTCAATATTAGAATAAAATAGATTACATCTAAATTTTATTCGATAATATATGAACGCACTATAAATAAAATATTTGGACTCCTAGTTTTTTAAATGTATCCATTTTCCATCACTTTTTCAATTCTATGGCTCTGTTCAGGTTGATAACGTTTTTTTTTTTTTTTTTTTTTGTGATTGGTGACATTCATTTAGATTTTCTTGGTTTGCCAATTTGATGATATTTGTGTGTGATAGAAAATATAAGTAATTTAAAAACTAACACAAAATATTTACTAGATATAATATTGTCGTTTTTTTTTTTTTAACACAAAGATACAACGTTTAACTAAACAACATAAAAATAGGGGGCGAACACAAAAACATATGTCTAGCTAAACACATAAATGAATTGCTTTTGATGGTTGAGTATTTGAATATTTTGCGTCCACTTTCATTTTTGTTTTTTTTTGCCTTTTGAGATTGAAATCGTATATCAAACAAATGCTAATGCTAGGCGACAGTGGACACAAACACACACGAAAAGGAGGTGGCAACACAGCAGCCGGAACAGCCAAAGGGTGAGTGGTGGTGTGGGGGGCAGTGGACGAGTGAAGGAGCGACCAATGAAGGATGCAATAGTGGCAGGATGACTGCCTGATGTGGTGGCATCCCTTTGGCTGTTGCGGTTGCCTGTGGGCCACGATGACTGAGGCTGACTGAGGCTATATATATACATACATATATAATGCACACATATACTAAATATACATATTTATATATATATATATATATACTTTTATATATGATGAGTGATGGTCGCTTTTGCAATTGTTGTTTGGTTGATTGTGACCTATATATTTTGTTGCTGTTGTACTTGTTGTTGGAGTTTGTAGTTGTTGGAATTTTTTTTTATTTTTTATTTGTTGTTGTTGTTTTTATATATTAAACTTACCCATTCGGACATTTCGTGCGTATCAGCATTTCGATGATGATAATTTAATATTAAAATCGTTGACACAACGGATGAAGCTACCATAAACATTATGCAATTGAAATATGTACCTGTTGGTTGGTTGGGCGTGTTGTCAATATATATGCATATATATATTTTTTTTTTCATTATATATATATATATTTATAGTATATATACATATGTGAGTGAGTGAGCATGTGTGTGGGTATGTGTGTGTGTATGTATCGGTGGCAATTAGTGTAATAGTTATTGTTTGGTGTAGTGCAGAGATTAGTTAGTGTTTTATTTTGTTAGTTAGATTGGTTTTTTTTTGTGTATTTGTCGAGCAATTTGTTCACAGGGTAGCACATATTTCATAACCGTTTTGATTTCGGTTATTTTTGTTTTGTTAGTTTATTTTTTTTCATTAAGGTTTGTTTGAAAGAAAGAAAAAAAGAAGGCAAAGATATATATACATAAGTAATATTTCAGTTAGTTAATTTGGCTTCTTTTCTGGCATAACAATTATTGTAATTAATTGATATTATGGAAGGAAAAGTTGGAATTTAATTGTATTTAACACACACACTTAGGTAATTTGTAAAACGATTTGATTAATTGTTAATATAGATTTAATTGTTGTATATATGGAAGTTAGACACCGAAAGTAAAAGTTTACGCCAAAATCAAAAAAAAAAACTTTAGTAGATGTATTAAATTTCAGATTTAACATTAGAGTCTCGAAAGTAATATATTATAAATATATATAGAGAGAGAAAATTTAAGGCGTTTCCCATTGAATTTGAATTTGAAAATTGAATTATTTTTAAAGTTTTCTAATTATAACTTTTGAGGAAAAAGAATTAAATTGATCGATTGGTTGTCAAAGAGAAAATTTTTTTCATTTTATATATATTGAGTGGTTGTATAAGAGAACTTACTTGTTTGGTAATAGAATATAAAGAAAACATTGAATTGTCATCCATAAGATATTTAATATTTTTTTATACTGTTCTCTAGTCCCTATCTATTCTTGCAGATTTGTTTTTAAAGAGAAATTAGAGTGGAATCTCCATATATTGTCTATATTGTCTAATTATTTTAATCTTTGTTTACTTTGTTTATTCGGCCCTTTTTATTGTTGTTGAGAACATGGAGTTGTTTACCAATTTTTGTAGATGCCAATTTTTTATGAGTTTTTCTTATTGTTGAACGCTATCAAAAAAATATTCACCTGAGTAGTTTACTTCTTTTAAAAGCTTTCCAGTCCTAGTTTTATTGCTATAAATTATAAAATTTCTAGTTTTAGTTTTATCCCTATAATTTATATATGTGGTAGTTTTCGAAATAATTAAACAGACAAACTGCTCAAATAATCTTAGTTTTAAGATTGGCCTTACTCCGGCTTAAACATTCAAGTTAATTTAAAATTTCAAAAAGGACGTATTTTAAAAATAACTTTAAAAAAGTTTTTCTGTTTTGTGGTTCCTCTGTTTCTTTCTGACCCAAAGTTATGCCAGTATCTTCTTAGTATACATATTTTACAAACAATGAATTCCTAACTAAAATTAGAAAAAAACGATATACAATTGTACTAATTTTGTTGCCATTGACTAGTTGCGATAATTGCAAATAACAATAATTAAAGTTTTTCTATGTTCAAAAAAAAATTTTCCCAATATAAGTTCTTAAAGGTTCAATGCCCGAACTAACTCTTTAATTGTTTAAATGTAAGCTTCACTCTAATCTTAATACACAAAACATCTCCTAACAAATTTGCAAAATGCTAGTTCCAATTTCAAATACATCTACTTTTATATACCTACAAAAAAAAACAATACAACCACTCAATATATTCAGTCTTCTTTTGTCTTTAGTTTTCCTATGAATTTTCTCACAATCGAAACAAAGAAAAATAGTTTATATAGCGTGCAAGAAACTCGTTTTCAAATATATGTGTGTGTGTGTTTGTGCATTTTGCAAACCAACTCATGTGTTTGGTGTACGTATATATATATTGATATATATCGAACAATACTGTGTTATTAACATTTATATTGTTTTTTTGTTTTTCTTTAATATATTTGCTGAATATTTCATTGGTTTAATGGCAAGGCATTTAGATTGCCTTTCTATTTAGCATTATTTAGTTTGTTTTCTATTCTTGATTCTCTGTTTTTGGATTCAAAATCATAGCATCAGCAATATCTTTAAAGACTCCAAAGTCAAACGATAAATATCGGTTGGCTTTGAGGCCAAAGATATCGATTATTAAGAGCACAAATTTGTGTCTGATGCTTTATTGGTTTAATCGGTTTATATGCGATTATTTTTTATTGCTTTGTTAGTTTTGTGTGTCAAAGTTTTAATATTATAAAATCATCGGATTTTATATCGGTTTTAAAATCGTTTTAGAAATGCATGAATATTTGTATTATTTATGAGAGAGTATGCATAATTGCAACAACTTTAGATTTATATAAGATATACATGTTATAAGTATATGAAACGAGTATGTAGCGAAGATTATGAAACAGAAGTACAGATAAACTCAAAAGAAAGCACAGTGAATATGAATATATCTATTATGTATATAACAATATATTTATGTTTTGAGAATACGGTTAACGATATTACATTTACAAGCATCAGCAAATAATTAATCAACTAACTATTTTTGTTTTTTATGGGTTTGGTAAACAAAATTATCTTACCTAGCAGAGGCACTGCATCAGAAGTCGCCGGCATAGTCTCAGCAACCATATTGAGAAACACGGTCAACGAGAGTAAGATGGTAACACCTATGATACGAAACGATGATTTGGAATATAGAAAATACATATGATGATTTAGTTAAGCAATTGATTAGTTAGAAATATTGACACAACATCGACTAGAGTACGTGGTGGGCTTGACAATATATTTGGAAAAATAATTTATGTACTAAAGTGTTCATTAGACGATCAATATATAAAAACGTTTCAGAAAGTCTTAAATTTTGAATACTATTTTCAAATACTAACATATTTTTTTAAACTGACTCTTAGGGCTAAGTCCAATCACACAGTCGTCAGAACAAACGAACAGACGTTAAGAGAATTGTTTTTGTCTTAGGTGCTTCATTTTTGGCGCCCAACGTGAATGTATAAACCTTTCCATGACGACTAATTACTTCTTTTTAC
Source organism: Drosophila willistoni (assembly GCF_018902025.1). Lineage (NCBI taxonomy): Eukaryota > Metazoa > Arthropoda > Insecta > Diptera > Drosophilidae > Drosophila > Drosophila willistoni. Next base: position 11,660,721 of record NW_025814050.1, read on the forward strand.
TTGATGGATAATAATCGAAAACGTTTGAGTTAAAGTTTCTAAACGTTTCAAGCATTTTCCGTAGACATTGATGTAATCTGAACTCTGATTACTTTTTGGTTTTCTTTTTGTTTTGCCTCGTTCACTATAAAGCAATTTTCACTGTTTATTCTCTTGAACTATTTTGACTGCCAGCAAAGTGTTAAGTGCTCGTCATTGAATAACCCACTTGTCTTTCTCCCCCACCCCGCACCAATATCTATTTTAACTTTTGTGTACTTAACTATATATATGCTTAAGTTAAAGTCTTAAACTTTTTCCTTTCTACATTGCTATATAGTATTATACTCCACCGCCGCTTCAAGTTATATGTTTTCGTCGCTGTTGAATACTTTTTACTACTCAGTAGATGGCAACATTAAAAGTTCAATAGTATTTTGTTTACCAAACTCAACCCGCAAGAACCAGAGAACGAGAGCCAACGAGCAACCAAACTGTGGCGTCATCATCAACAACATGGCCAATAACGTCTAATGTGCGACATCAGTCGACAGAGCCTTCGTGGCCTCCAAGCGCTCATCAGAAACATTTGCTGGCAGACATCTAATTTTAAATTCGCCTTTCGGCTTAACCAAGGCCTTAGTTTGCCGTTCTCTATATACGAATCGTGAAGGCGAACGGTAAGGGTGGGTGAAGGGAACGAGACTGTCATTATTTAAAAAGTACTTGGCAAATACTTTTCGAAGAGACGGTGGCAGCGAGACGGAGATGGAGGACTCTTAAGCTGTTGGCATGTGGGTTTCCTCCACCTCGGTAAGTATTTGTGTTGGTGTGTAAAGTGGATTTAAATTAATGTAGCTTCTTATTCTTACAACTGCCTCAACTATATAGTCTGTACTTATCTCTTGGTAAAAATCTGTGTGTTCGTTCGTTTTTGTGTTTTTTTTTTTTTGGGACACTTACCTAACGATAATTTTTCACCCGAATCCGGGGGCAGGGTAAAGCCCAGCAGTGCCATTGATGCAATCAACACACACGGTATGATTAGATTAAAAAAATAGTACAAAGTACGACGACGTATGATAATGGCGAATGTTATATCTATATATGGTTCCGGGCAGCAATTGTAATAGATTTCGTTGCGTTTACCAGGCACACCTATAGACACATGCATGATTAGACAAAAGATTAATAAAAATAATGTAAAAGTTTATATTTGTGTATCTCAATCTCAATTCGTGTGTGATTCTCTTCTTTTGTTTCTTAAATGGTTCTTGTTATATTTGTTGGTAACTGCGGCGACTGTCTTTTAATTACTTCGGCCTTGGTTTAGAGCATATCTCGAGCATTTGATATGAGTTATGGAAAAGCAATAGCAATATATTTATGTATATAGAGAGAAAGACAGAGAGAGAGAGAGAGTAAAGCTTAGGAGAAGCAGAAAGTAAAGACTAAGCAACTAGACTGGCTCAAAGTATGAAAATATTATAAATATGATAGAGAAATTTCTGGGATTCAGTGTGTGTGTGGGGGTTAGGCATGCTGAGCGTTTGTGTGTGTGTGTGTGTTTTAGGGGTGGAGAAAGAGAGTTGAAAATAAATTTTTAGTTCCCACTAGTGGGGAAAAGAGGATACCAGAGAGAGAGGGAGAGGGAGAAAAAGCGAGTTGTATTTATCTAGGCAACTAATTGTAAGTACGTAAAAGCAGAGCATTTCAGTTAAGTTTTACAAGAGTGGATAAAGTTGATGTTATGCACTTTTTTGGTTTTCCTTTTTTGCCTTAAGTGTAAATACAGTACAAGGAAAAGTTATGAAAAGAGATAAGAAAATGTTTTGGGATGGAAGGTTGTGTAAGTAATGTATTTAAGCAAAAGTACAGAAGAAAGTAGTTTTAGTAGTAAATAGACTCTAAGCAGTTTCCTTCTTATACGCTATGTACCTATAATACAAACTTATATATATATACATAATCTGACTTGCAGTTGCTCAACATTTTAATTGTCTAACCACAAAATAAAACTTTTTCTTTTCGTTTTTCTTTTTTTTTTTTTTGTTAGCTGTTTTCTTACCATATGCCTCCAGACAAATTTCATGCTAAATTACCTTTCAACTTAGTCCAGAGATTACCAAAGGGATTACCACAGACAGCTTCTTGGTTAAGTATTTAAAAATGACCCAGCTACTTATGTGCCACGCCTACTTACAACCACCCTTCCCACTACCCACAACTAAACCCCACTGAAGCACATTCTCTGCTCAACTTGAAATAATTTGCATAAAGTGGCGAAAACAAACAGAAAAAAAAGGAGTCACAAATGCGCATTGAAGAAGTGAAAATGAAAAAAAAAATAGAAACTTTTGAAACTCCAAAAATGAAAAAACCAGAAACGAAAATTACGCAAAGAATAAAACAAAACCGAAAGCTAAAACAAAGGAGAAAAAGAGAGAGAGAAACAAAGAATGGCAAATGAAAATAAAATTTGTTGCACAAAACTTTCCTTTAGCACTTTTGTGGCTAGTGTAAAAGTGAAAACTTTTTTCCGCCCATGTTTCGGTGGCTGTCTTAATTTTAAAGCGTGTATATGTGTGTGTTTTTAAGTGCGAGTGTGTGCTCATATATGTCTTTGCGTATGTGCTTGTCTGTGTGTGAGTGTGTGTGTGGTAGTGTAAAAGTATTTGTCTTTTAATTTCTTAATTGGTTTGCTGCGTTTTCCCCTCTTTATCTGGCTGGCTTTTCTATCTCTTCTGTGGGTTGAAAAACTTTTTCAGCTATCTCTTGGGGTGGGCGTGGCATGTTTTTTCTTTTTTTTTTTGTTTGCAGCTAACTTGGCATTTTATGCGGAAAAGTGCAATTTACGCTTTTGTCTGTGCGCCAAAGACTTTTCTTCATTTTAATTCCTCTCGTTACAGTTTTTCACTTGTTCCTAGAACATTTTTGCTCTCTTGTGTTTTTATTAGTTATTTTTACTTGCTTTCGTTTGTTTTCCCCTTTCTTCTTCTTCTAAAGTTTGCTCCTTGTGCTATTTTGTAATTTACAAGCTTAAATATAGAAAAAAAAACAATGAAAAAATAAGCTGTCTTTGTTGGGGGATTGTACCTTTTTATCGTTGAGCATAGACATTGTTATAAAAATATTCTCTTTGTCAGTGCCAAAAAAAAAAAAAATTTGCTGAAGAGTATGCTACGAAAATTGAATATCAGCTAACAGGAAATGGTGAAATCTTATTACCATGAAGAAAGTTTTTCTGTGTTTTTTGAATAACTAATTGAATATAAACTCCTGCACTTTTTAAAGTGTCCATATATGCACACTAGTCATTTGTTTAAGGTTAAAAGTTTTCATTTCTGGCAAATTGCTTAATTTATTAGACAAAAGTTGGAATTTAATAAAGGGTTCTTTGTCTATGTTAAGACAGAATTGAATTCAACTTAAATCTAATCAAGGTTTTGATTTAGAACTTTATGGCAATTAAATACTACAAATCTTTATGGTTAAATTTCCTTAGATTTCATAGAACAAGCTCAAAAGATTTAAACTTTATCTATTAATTTTAAGTACAGATTAATCAAACAATTTGGAGTGTGCCAAAATAAACTTCTCTAGTTTGCCTTACCCATATCTATCAATTTTGTCTATTTCTGTATATTAACCCATTAGATTCAAATTCATATAAGTCTTTCATTAAATAAAAAAAAAAAACCATAACAAAACTAAATTAAAATTTTAATTGTTGCCCTTTTTTGTTAGGTTTTTTCATTTTTTGCATAACATTTTTAAGTTTATGTGTGAGAATTAAACTATAATGCAAAGCGAATGCAAATGCCTATGCACACTATATATATGGAGCAGAAAAAAAGGATGTAAACATTATTTATTGCATATGATTATTTAATTGAAGCTAAATTATCAGTTCTAAACAAAATGCAATTATTTTCACTTAACATTTAACCTGTCTCTGCAAATGTTGACAGAATTTTGTTCTTGTAGAAGTATTTACAAAAATTTTTAAATGGAGAGAAAAAACGATCTATATCTCTTAGGACTAATCATTCATATTCTTATCACCATGCCATGTTAGATTTTGAGCAAAAAGATATTTAATTTCTAAATGGATGTGGCATATTTTAAGTCCGAACCTTACCTCTTATGTTTTTTTATTTTGTATTTTATTTTTCTTATATCTCAACATAAAAAACTTGCAGTTAGGCCAGCATATTTAGACCCGATTGAAGGATCTGGTCTAAAGTTATGCTAAACTAATGCCCGCTTAACTTATTTTGCATTTATCATAATTTTCTTTTCTTTTTTTTTTTGCTCTAAGTAAGATAAAACGAAACATTTACGCGGCTATTTCGGTCTTGAAAAGTTAAAGCGCCCAAAGATATAACTATGTGACAGAATTGTTGATTGGTTTTTGTTTTGGTTGAGTTAAGTGAGTGGGAGAACTCTGGATAAGCGTGAGAGATTGAGAGATAGACTGAGAGAGGTAGAGATACATGTATATATATATTTAAAGAGAGAGAGAGAGAGAGATACATATATATATATAGATACAAAGAGCAAGGTATGAAAGTTAAAGTTGAGAAATAGTAATTTAACTAATACAAGGATAAATCGATGAAATGCGTCATTATTCTCTTGCATTTTAAATGCCAAAATGATTGAAATCATCCGACAAGTAGTTGTAAAATTTCAATCAATTTGATAAAGCAAACGCAGTCCAAGTTTCGAACGGTACGAGTTTGGAACATATTTCATGTTTCTCGTTTCATTTTTCTATTTTTTTCTTGTTGTTGCTTTAGCCGACTAACTTTTGAATCCTGCTTGTTAGTTAGTTAGTTAGATAGATAGAGACAGAATGTGAAGAAATATGTATATATTTCGAGAGAAATAGAGTGAGATAGAATGAGTAGAGTGTCGGTGTGTGTGTGGGTTTTATGTATGTGTATTGTGGTGTCTTGACTCCATGAATCAGCAGCATCTTTTGAGAAAGATGAGAAATTTTCTTTGCACACGCACACACAGAATACACACACATACACACATCAAATGTTTTTTTTTTGCCGTAATTTCTCATATGCCGAGAACGTGAGTTTCTTTATTTTCTGGTAGAAAATTATAGACTTCATAAACAAGAAGTCTCTTTCTGTTCTTTCTTGTGGTATGTCTGAATCTGATTTGTGGAATATATATATTCATCTGACATTTTTGGCCTTTACTCACCCAGTAGTTCCCACTCGCCGTTGAGCACGTAACTGCTGATATCACCGCCAGTTTCATCTTGTAATTGTAAATCCAACTTTATTTTTTATGATTGATTTTTCAATTTGTTTTGTTTGTTTTCGATTTCGCAGGGAGAGGGTAGATAAATATAAATATATGATTCATTTTTGAAAAATTAAAACAAAACACAAAAGTTTTCTTTGTTTTTTTTTTTTTTGAATAAACCAAAGAGAAAATTATAATTGAAAACGAAAATTTGATTTCAAGCATTAACAACTACGAGCATTTTCATATTCTTTGTACTCCCTTTGGTTGCCTTGCTTTATTGATCTTTGGAGACTGAATTCAAACCTGAAATCCATCATAGGTCCAACTGCCGAATTTCATTTCACAACGCTGATCATCGAAGGGAAACCATGTGATATCGATTTTGCATGTCGATTTAAAGATGCCCGGTGGCACATACAAACAGGAGCCATTGTTTCTAACCACCACATTGGTTTGATAGGTGCCATCGAATCCTTCGTCGGCGCTATTGTACATAAGGACATCCGGTTTCCAGATGCGATGCGGCGGTATACGTAGATCCTTAACCCCACCATAATCCGAAGTATTCCAGCGCAAATTCATGTCATTCCATTCGAGTTTTAGCCACACATTCGTGACCAGCAATTGATTTTTCTCATCCTGCAAAACGGAATGAAAATGTAAATTTTCCAATTAGTTGTCATCGGCCAGAAAAATAAATCGATAAGGAATTAAATGTGAATGTGCTTTCCGTTGTCAAAGTGCACTTTGTGGTTTATTGAAATGTATAATTAAATTCCGCAGAAATGTATGAGAAATCCATCCATTCAAAGATCACACAAAAATCACTTTCGAAACATCATATCAATTTAATTTCCCTCCAGAACTTTAATCAAAGCAGTTGAATTTTTAAATACCAAAATAAGCCAAACTGCGAAATAAAAAAGCAGGCTAAAAACAGGAAAAATATTTTTGCCCAACGGACGCGGCCCAATAACCAAAATCCGCGCTTTACAATCAGGAAAAAGAAAAAAGAGCGCTGGCTAAAAACCAACCAACAGCAGCCGCAGTAGCAACAAAAAACTTCAGTTTGGGGAATTGTAAAAAATTCAACAACTGTACACAGGGCGTATGTGTAATTTACAATTAAATACCTAAAATATTCATGGCGCAGTTGAATAAAAAACTACAACAAATTTTTATCCAAAAGTAAAAAAATGAATCGCAAATCTCTGGCGTTTAACTAACCAAGTTCATACAAAGTTTTTAGGTCCTTCCTATATAAATGTACAGTACAAGTTTTTTTAACTAGACAATTTCCTGAACAAAATGACAATCCTTTCTCCCTCTATCTCTTTCTCGCCCAAAAATGTAACCGAAATTGCGGCTTGTTTGCTGTCAATATGCTTTTCGAGCTCACTAACAAAATCGAAGCCCAAGAGCTGCAATTCTGCTTGGACTTGGATAATATTGCGGTCCAATTGCGGCAAAAGCAAAAATTTTCCACATAGAAAACGTACAGCATACCACATTACTGTGTGTGTGTCTGTGTGTGTGCGTGTGTGTGTGTATGTGTATGTGTGTGGAATGTTTGCCTAAATATAGCCATTACATTATTGCACTTGACTACAGCAACAGAGTCCATTTCAAACTCAATTCTCTCACACTCTGCGGTTCACTTTGCGTCGCATAACCGCAGAAAAACAGACTGGTTTTCCCCCCCTGTAAAGTATGCTATAGCAATGCAATTTTTTGGCATGCTCTCCACATAGCTGTGTGTGTGTGTGTGTGTATCTGTGTGTCATGGTTGCGGTAGCATCCTAATAAAAGTGAATTTTTTGTGTCAGTGGGTTGAGTTTTAATTTTTTTTCCTCTTAGTTTTGGCTTTAGAGGCGTGGCTTGTTGGTTAAAGCAATTTGGCTTCTCTCTAGTTGGCTGCATGTGTGTATTATGTGTGAGTGTGTGTGTGGGCTTGTGATAAACTAATTTCCATAGTGCTTGTTAGCGAGAGGGAATGAATGAGAGTAGCAGCAGCCTTCATTCTGATTTGGCATTCAATATGCTACCAATCAGTCATAATCGAGAGTGGAGAAAGAAATGCTATAACCACGATGGTTTTAATTGAAAACTGGCCAATTTTTTTCCAATCAACAAACAAAGAAATTGGAATTTTCAGCCGATTCAAGTACACAGCTTTTATGCAAGTGAGTTTTTTTGTTTGTTTATTTTTAACCATGGTCTTCAATCTGCACAATAGGTAAAATAATAAAGTCCATACCATATAATTCTTTTTGACAAGTTTTCCTCCTCTTCCCGCCCATTTAAAAGGAATTCTCCAGCACTTGATGATATATTATGCTCATCTTCTATGAAAACCAAGCGCACATTTTTCATATCCTTTTAGTTCACTTTACTTCTCGACTCCGGTGAACTCTCAACTTCATTCATTCATTCCACATAAGTATATTCCATCATATAAAGAAATAACAGCAACAACAACAGAAAAAAAAAAAACGAAAGACCAAGTGCCACCAATCAACTTATGACTTTTTCCTTTGCATTTCGTTAGCTTCTCTTCTCATCACATTCTCTTTCTTTTGCTCTTATTCATTCTACCATTTCTAGTCTTGCTGTTTCCCAATTTGCATTTTCTATGCTCAGAACAATTTTTCTACACAATTATAAAACTGAAAACCGCTGAAAAAGAAAAAACGAAATAAAAATACGTAAAAAGGAAATGGCTCCAAGTTTAATTAAAATAAAAAAAAAAATGAAAATTATGTGGATGGTGATGACGCTGATGAGGAGTGAGTGGGAAAATGTTTTTGTGGTGGGGATCCGTGTGGAGAGGGCCCACAGAACCAAGCGAATGAAAATAGAAAATTTGTTGTCGCCTTGGTGGCCTCAGCAAACGCGTTGTAGTTGTTGTTGGTGGTAGTGCTGTTGCATGCAGCAGACCAAAATGTTCAAAAGGAGGTTGCTCCTTTTGCTATTTTCTATTTGTTTTTTTTTTCTTGTTCCCGTAGAGTAAACCGCACAAACAGTGAAACAGACGTTATATAAACGAAGCTTATTCGCATTCAAATAGTGTGCGTATATGGCTAAAACCTAGTCTGTGGGTAGGGTGTACTCTATAAAAATGTCGTTCAGAAGGGGGTCTTAGAATGCGTACTGGCAATATAGAGCTAGCTACTTTCAAAACATTGTAGCCACCTTATACTTAAAGTTGGTCACACTGCGAAAATAACTATAACAACTAATAATTACCGAACTATCATAGATTTGCCTAATAACTTTTACATGACTTCTCACTCAAGTCTTGAATATCAAAAGAAACTAAACTTTAGAGAAAAAGAGATATAAAAATCTTGTTATATTTGAAATATAGCCACACTTTTGTATAAATTATTTGACTTGGACAGCATTTTAATTGCGAAAATTAGCTTAGATGTGGGTTTTTGTCTGAATTGAAAAAAAAAAACCCAGTTATGTTTACGTAATAAGTTAAATTAGAAAATAACATTATCTGCTTGGTGTGACCCTACTCCAAAGTTATTAGCTATTTTGCCGCTAAAAACAGCCAGAAAATTAAATGAATATATTTCAATATCAATAACTTTACAAAGCATAATACAATTAATATCTGTTAAAATTAATTTTCTTAAACAATATATTCACATATTTTACTGCTGAACCTTAATTGAATAAACCTGTTTTACACTTTTTGACTTGGGTTGCTAAATTTTTATCAAGAAGTTCTCTTAAAACGTTTTTAATTATTAACTAATTTAAATTGCATTATACTGCACAATGCACTTTAAGCCATTAATTTACCATAACAGTCACTTGACAGTTCAAAACACACACACATATTATGTTTGTATTTAAGCGGTGATTAAGTAAAGTGGTTTTTTTTTGGTTGATTTTCTGCTTTTTGCCCCCCAAAATAGTTTATGATCCCTTTAGCAAAATTCCCTGCCTATGCTCTGGGTAGCAGAGGAAAAAAAATGGCATCAACGAGCAGCAGTTGTTGAATTTTAAATGAGCAGAAAAAAGCAAACGGCAAAATTATTACAGCCCAAGAGTTTCACTGGCTGTTTTTTTTTTTTTTTTGTTGCCTTCTTTCGTTTTGTTTTTTTATTTTTCATACGAAGAGGCCAAAGACAACTTTCGGCATGCGGAAATTTGCATATACATACATACGTATACATAGGCACATATGTCTGTCTGTATGTGTGTAACACACATATACAATTGCAAGCGGAGTCAGTTCATTGACATGGGGGACATTCGAAGGGGCGTGGTGGACATGCATACATATACACACACACACACAGAGGGGGAAAGAAGAGTGTAGCATAAAACGCGGCGCGCATTCCCAACGCAGACACAAGGCCTAGTTTTTCCCCTCTATCTGACTCGTTTCTGCTTCATTTTTATATATCTGTCTCGCTCATTGTCTTGTATGCATAAAAAAATGCTTACGCCCTTCTTCTCCTGCTTCTTCACCACTTCTTTTCCCACTTGTAATGCTCATCTCGACTTCATTACTCATTTTCCGCTGATATCCGTTGGATATTCCCTCTCCCATACTCATTTTCCGTTTTCGTCTCTACTTAATCACTTTTCTTTTGGCCTTCTTATCGCAACTTCCACTTTGTTCCTCTGCCCCAAACCACCTAGCACCTCCTACTTCTTCATCATCTTCTTTTGCTTCTCATCCTTCTTATTGACGCCAATTAATCTGCCACTCGCTTTGTCTGCGCCTTTTTAATTAATGCGCCTGGGAGTTTGTTTTTATTTTATTTTGTTTAATTTTTTCGTTTTTTTCTCCCCTTCTTTCTCTGCTTGTTGTCTATTTTGTAGATTTTCTTTGGCATAGTTTTTCAGTTGTGTGCACAGTTCATTTATCATGACAAATGAATGCTTAGTTATTCGAAATGCCTTTGTTATTTTTATTAAAATTTTAGGCAAAACAATTTGCCAGCAGTTCATTTAAATTGACAACTAAAGTGCTAAAGAGTGGTAATTACTTTTCACCATTTGCTTAATGCATTAATTCAGTTTAAATAGTTTTATCGACAGCAGTTTTATAGTAGCAGCATCAGCTTCAGCGATCTTAAAGGCAAACCATAATCCTCTTAATTCGAGAAGGTTTTTTTTCTTTAGGCAAAAATCATTAATACGCCTATTAAAGTGAGTCTTGTCTTTTGCTTGAAATGGACACAATTAAACTGTGTATTGAAATATATCAAAAGTCCTATTCCTGATGGACTTTCAAGTGTTTTTGCGCATACAAATATACCTACAAATTATGTGGATGGACGTTATGAGCGACTAAAATATGCCACATGCAATGACCACAAAATTCAATTAGATTCATTTATAGAACCACAAAGCATGCAAAGAGACGGGAATCAAGATGTGGTAAGTCTTTTTAAAGACTCAAAATACGTTACATAAAAGCGAATCGTTTAACTTCATTCAATTCTAAAATTAATTGTCATCAATTCTTCTAATGCCTAAGAAAAAAAAAACAATTAAATTGTAATGAGATCCCATATAGTTTTCCCAAAGTATTCAAAACTTTCTAGAGATGACATTGAAATGATATTGCAAGAATTAAAAAGACTTGACTCCACATTTCATTCATAAAAACCATATTTTGTATTTCAAATCAAGTATATATATATAACATGTGGAGACATTTCTACCGGAAGCAACGTTGGACTAATTTGCTCTGACATTTCCTCGTTATTCTAATAAAGATTTACATAGAATGTAGATTTACTCAGATTTATATTTGACTGTAAAAGAACTCTTTCTCAAAGAGTTATACATCAAAAATATAATTTTAATTACGCTCCGTATGAGAAACGTATTTAAAGATATTGGTAAGAAGAAATTTAAACTAAAATTTATTTTAACTGTCCAAACGGACATTGTTAGGCTTCTTATTAAATTAGTGATTTCAATAAACAAAATCTAGTGCATAGCCCACCTGAAAAAGCCCAAACAATAAACAAGGCTCTCAGCAATTTTATCAAGAGACACAAAGTTTCGTTTTAAATTGGGCCTTGGCAGCCACTCCAAAGCCTAAACTCTGTTTAGATTCTATTAGTCTGAAAGCCATTCGAGAGTGAGGTTCTATTTAAAACTCAGCCTGCATTCACACGATTCCTGGCCTGTTGAACCAACATTAGTACAGTTGTGTCAACTGTGGTCGAAACACTGTCCCAATTTTTGACGAAAAACACTTTCCTACGCATATAGACCATAATGTAATGGTATGCCATGGACAGGGAGCACATATGACAAAGTTTTATCTAAAGGCTGGATTTTAGAGCACAGGCACACAGGGTGAAGAGGCCCACAGAGACCAGGATACACAGAGACACACTCATATGTATAGCTGCAGTCATTCGCACATGCAACAACATCAATCAAAGTGAAAGTGAGTGAAGCTTTCTATCCAAGCCAAAATAGATGCATTGAAAGCGACTAGAAAAGTATGCCAAGCATGGTGTCCTGTTTATGTTGATGAAATGCATGCAAAGGACTCCACTCCACTCCACTACACTATACTCGGCTTTATCCCTTTTAGCAGATATGAGTTAAAATCTGTTGAAAGATGTGGGCGAAATTGAAGAAACCTGATTGCATTCTAATATTCTTCACATGCAATCAAAAGGTAAACCATGACTTGTTATTTTCTATTGTCCTTCTACAAAGAGAAAAATAAGTACAAGAAGAAAAGAAACGTAACACAATATACTAGAACTTCAAGTCCTGTGTGTTGCATGTATTTTTTACAGTTGACCCCACCCTGGAGAGCAATTATGACATCAAATTCTTCATATGGAAGTAGGGAAAGGCCAAAGAGGGAATGGAGCACGCACACAAACACACACACACACAAATGCATTTTAGATGCCAAGTTGAGATTAAATTTCAAGCATTGTGGGCGGACATGATTTAAGGCTTAATCACTTGGCAAAGTGTCAGATAACTCAGAAAGACGACAACGACGACGGAGACAGAGACGGAAACGTCGACGTTGCAGCTAAAGTTGAAGTTGACTTGGCTGATAAGTAAAATTGATGAAAGGCCAAAGGACTCACTGTCGTTCCTCCTCTATCTCTCTTCTTTGCTATCTACTGTGTGTGTGTTTAAGTGTATGTATGTATGTATGCGTATGTCCTACTTTTGTAGGACACATTCAAATTGAATTGCAACTGCTCTTTCCCTCTGATTTTTTCTCTAGTTTACACTCTTCCACTTGACTCTCCTTTTGGCATGGTCTTTGCCAGGTGCTAAATCTTCAAATTGCTTTGAGACCAGCAAGCTTGCTTGCCATGGCCATGCCTTTTTAACCCCACCAATTTGAAAATAAAAGAAAAAATATGCAAATGCCAGAACCAGAGCTACGAACAAGCACCAAAGCCAGAGTCAGACTCAGACCCAGACCCAGACCGAATCGTAGCCAGAGTCAGTGCCAGAGCCAGTGACAGCTAGCTTGCTGCGAGTGCAGTTAACAGTTAAAATATTGCCAGTGTCAAATGCTTCAATATCCCAGAGGACAACTAATGGCATTGGGCGACCTGGAAACAAACTGTAAACAAAAAAAAAAGAATCCCCATAAAAAAATAAGTGAGAAGTAAGAAAATGAAGGAGAATTACCCAAGGAATTGCAAGTGTAACATAAATAAATATTTTTGCTTGCCAAATAATGCACCAAGTTTTTTTTTTCTCAACTGCAATTCGTATAAGTTATGTCCGTTGTAAATAAAGAAATTTTCTCGCTTAGTTTAAGCTTAAATGCATCTTGAAGGAACCAATGAAAGACAATTTCTAGCTATCCCATTTGAGGTATTTCACTTGGTCAGATTTACTCTTTAATTTCATAAATTATGTAAAAATTATTGTAGTTTTATCAAGAACCTTAAATTTAATGATTAACAAAGTCCTAAAATTCCACTTCAAAAGCGTTTTGTTTTGTTCAATATCAAACAGTAGAACTAAAATGCCCAAATAATTATATAATTTTGTCGCGATTAGGTTAAAAATCTTTTCAAAAATTAATTTTTAGTAAACAAGAAAAAAAAAAAAACGAAATATATACAGAAAATATTTGTTTTGTGTATATAATTATAAATATTATTATAATCAAGGATGTGTATTTATTTCTGCAATCATTTTAATTAATTTTTTGGTTTCAACTGCAGTAAATTATGCTTACAAACGGCATGCATAAATTTATCATGACCAACTTTTGTGTTTTCATAAAAAGTTGCCAAAACACACAGAGTTGGGGAGCGGGTAGAGGGAAAGGTCCTGCGAGGCATTAACAACATTTGATTACTGCAATGAATTCCACAAATACCAGACTTGAAATGAATTTCGCAATGAAATTCCCTAAACATCTACTAAATACGCGACATAATTTCATTCAATAAAAAGTTGAACCAAAAGCGTCTGCTCCTGACACTTTTGTCCTCCTGCTCCTGCGACAACCTCGACGAGGCATGCATAAAACCACGCCACGCCATGCCATGCCATGCCACTCCACCTCGACACCATACATACATAGTTCCAGTTGCTGGGACAACCGGGGAATGACCTGATTTTGGTTTTTATGATACTGTTCCCAGCAGTAATTGGCGCGGCGACTGCCGCCGTTTCAGTCGCTTTGCTGTGTGCTGCGTTTCAAGTGTGCTGTATGCTGCAGTTTTTACTGCCAGCAGCAGCAGCACCAGCAACATCATCAAAACCAGCACCACCAGCAACAAAGGCAACAACGCATTGTGCCCATTTGTACAATTCCAACTTCATTTGTGCAACGGGAACGGCAACAACAACTCACACTTCATTGGTCTCGCTATGCCTTTTAGTGCAAGGTGTGAACAAGAATATATATATATATATGTATGGAATATACGTGGGCAACATTTTATTTATTCATTTTATTTGCATGCCATATGAGTGTGCGTTCGTGTGTGTGCGTGTGTGAGTGAGTGTTTGTGAGTGTTGTGAATACTTTTACTGCTGTTCCTTCGTGGCGTTTTGCAGCTTTTATTCTTGTTGTGACTTTTAACGCGGCACACACACCGCCACACACACATTCACACATACACAGTTTTCTAGCTACTGAAATCGAGTTAAATTTCCCTTTATGCAGAAAATTCAGGGATGCATATAAAGTTTAAGTACACAGAAGGGTCTAAAAACAATTTAATTATATTATAAAAGTATTTCGAGGACCTATGCAACAATTTATGAATGCATTTCAGTACAATTTATTTAAATAACTAAATTATTATAAGCAACCTCTACTATAAGTAGAATCTTAAAAGTTCGTCAAACATTTTCGGTAAGGAAATCTTTATCTGAAAATTATTTTAGTATGATTTTTTAACTAAAATGTCAACTCTGCTAACAAAGGATTTCTTGTTGTTGCGGACATTTCTTAAAATTTTTTTCCATATCTATTATTTCCATAAAAAAATCTTTTTTTCTAAACTATAGAAAGGACTTTAATAATTATTATAATACTTTAATAAAATATAAATCAATAAAATCGAAGCAATGTAAGGTAAATTAATAAAAGTGCGAATAAAAGAGTACGACAAATTCTCTATTCTCAGTTCTTTGTAAAATATATTAAAGAGAAAAAAAGAAACACTGGCAATTAGAGATGAAAGATTTAAGTCGTTAATATTAAAAGAATAATAACAAGTACTTAATTGATGATTAAAGCTAAAGTAAATATTTATTTAAACTTTTTACCTTATTACCCAAACAAAAACTAGTAAGGATGATCAAATTATTCCACCCATAATTAGGGGTAGATGACAAAAATATGTTAAACAGGTGATAGAAAGATAATAGATAAATGTAAGATTGATGATAGCGTAGAAAGCATCTAATCATAATAACAAAAGACCTACAGTAGATCCTCACACAACCAAACTCATCACAGTTCAACATTTTCATAAGATCCACACATGAGTATAAACATATTAGTATATATCTTCTACGACAATAGAAAAGCTAAGACCTATATCACAGATAGATAGAAGATAAACGTAAAACTATACAAAGTGGCTTTATTTAAATCATTTGTTAGAAGTCTAATGTTAAAATAATAGATCTCAATTGAACCCATTTTAAAGTTTTGTAATTATAAATTAATCTAACTAGATGTTTAGAATGTTTTGTATTTAGAATGACTATTAACCTCAAAGTATATAGAATTTTAAGCCGTTTTAGAATCCAAATTGAAATGATCAATGTTTTGCCAGCCCTGAAAATGAGTATTCCGAATGATTTTGTCTTAGGCTGGGCCACTCCCCTTTTTTTGAAATTCAACGCCGTTTGCTTGCCATCTGGTTTTTGCTATTTTTGCCTTTTCATTCAGCACCTAGATATGTGTTTGTGTGTATGTGTGAGTATTACACTATGTGTGAGTCTTTTGTTTGTGCGCTCCATTTTGCTGAATCCCCAACTTTTTGCACTCCGGACTCCTGGCATAGGCAAACAAACAACTCACTCACTCACACGCTTACATGGACATACACGCACACACCCACACACCCATACAAAGGCAAATCTAATATGAATTGAGGTTGTCTCAACTAACAAAAGCAAACGCCACCCGCGTCAACTTTTCCCTTTTTTTCTCGTTACTTTTTTTCCTTGTTTTTTATTCCTTTTTTTGCCATACAGTTGCCAACCTTTTTCTTCTTGTTCTCCTTTCACTCTCTGTAGTTGCCCTCTACGCAACTGATGAATGCAATTTGCCCCCGAATCCTCATGCCGTGTTTGCCCCACCAAAGGTGAAAATGAGTCAAAGACTGTACATGCCACATGACGTTGCATGTAATTTGCTGTCAGAATGTGTGTCTGTGTCTGTGTGTGTGTATTTCTGAATTCTGGATAGAAGGAAGTGCAACACGCCATTCAAGGAACAGACAGGACACTCCATATGTGTGTGTGTGTGTGGCAAATAATTAAAATTTCACTTTCTTGGCAATTCACTTCTTTTTTTTTCAACCCAGTCAGAAATTGTGTCATCAGGTAGTTGGTTCGTTGATTTCAGTTTCAGAAAGTGAAAAATGAATGCCTTGAATAAAGCTTTTCTTCTTTAGCTAGACGAAAAGTGCGAATATATTACAGGACAGTTGTTTCCAGATAATAAAATAGAAAGTAAGTGGCCATCACAATGACAATGGGCCAAAATAGAGAGATTAGGAATCGGCACACAGCGGCAATTACATAAAATGTGATAAAAAGTAATATCACATAGGCAATCAGTGTTCCCATATCCGTCGGTATCGTCAAATTCTTTATCAAATACTCAAAAATGGTATGGACATATGAGGTTTTGCGCCAGTCCTCTGATCTACCGCAAGATCCTTTGTTGGTATCCATACTTGGGAGCTTCAGATTTAGTTTAGTATAAATGATTTTTATTTAGAAAACATAGCCAATTCAAAATTACCTGTATAGAACTTATATGGGATACAGAAATGCCTTCGCCTACAAGAATTCCAAATATATTTAGAAAACAATTTTTTCTTCGACTTGAACTTCTTAGTTTTGAAATTGATGAATATTCTCGCTTCGCCTACTCGAATTTTCTTTTAAATTTTTTCAAGAAATTTTAAGTTTTTAAATAGATTATTGAGAGGTTTCTAAAATTTGCTAAAAGTTATCTTAAAGTGGTCTAAACAAATAGAAGTGTCTTTAATACTTTCAATGATTAGAATTAATATTTTTTTAGATTTTTATTATTTGTGTTTTGTCGATTCTTCTTTGAATTTCATTAAAACCTTTGACCCTATGTCCAAAATAAAAACAATTTCAATTATTTGTTTAACTTATTTTCTTTTGATAAATAAAATAAATTATGAAATAAAGATACAAAAATTATATTAATCAGCATTTATATGGAACTTGATTTTCAATTTAATCAATATTTGACAGCAAATGACAAATTTATTATCCGCCCATGGGCGACTTATAAATTTAAGGATTGATTTATGTTAGTTTTGCTGTTCAATTATGAAATTGCTCAAAGTAGCTTAAAAGATTAATAACCCAATAATGTGTCTTGGAAAGTGAATTAGATTTTCGTACTTACCACATCGATAATTTGCATTAAAGTTAAACCAAAGCTTAATTGTAACGGGTCCGATTCATTGAGAACAGGACGTTCTAGTGTATTATAAGGATCCAATAGATCATGTAACAGTCTCTTTTCATGATATCCTGCTAGGCAAACTGCAAGAAAAAGCAAATTGAGAGATGAGAATAAAACAATGAATGAATGCAAGAAAGTAAGAAAGCAAAAAAAGAAGGCGAATTACTTAGTTTCTGGTTCCGTAAATCAACATCAATAATTCGAGCAAATGGCTTCAAGGTGGGGAGACAAAGAGTCAGAGAAAGAAAGAGAAAAGGCACTGCAAATTTATTGATATGCAAAAGTTTACGAGTTTTTGGTTTTTAGCTTGACTTGGATTTGTCCTAGTCTTGGTCTTGGTCTTGGTCTTGGTTCTTGGTTCAGGTCTTGCTGCTGGTTTATCCGACATGCATGCATGCGGGCTTCGCTGACTTGGAAAGGCTACAAACAGACAAACCAAGGCAATAGAAGGATGAAAACTTTTCCGTTTGCTCATTTCTTGTTCTTCACACACTTGGGTTTGCTCTTTATTGTTAACCCAACAAAAGGAACAAACTTTTATTGAGCTGCACAAAAGTTTTTCCACATACAAATTTTCTTGCTACGTTTCTCAATTTTTTTTTATATATTTTTTGCTTTTTCCTCTCGTTTTTCTTTTCTTGCCAAACGGCGATAATAGATTGGCTCACGCACATATCCCGTAGCATGGCATAGAGAGACCGAAAGACATATTCGAATCGTTATCAGAGAATTATTTATGCATGCATATGGGCGAACCCCCACAAAAAGATATCCAACAAGAACAAACCAGAAAAAGAATATAGTAGAAAAATAAAAGAAATATGAAAAAAACTATTGAGAATAAAGCAAAAACTTTACTCGCTCTTTGCGCTTTCAAATTTGATAATTTCTTAAGAGACCCTTTCCCCCTTCCGTTTCTCCATTCAGCTGGGTTTTTCTTTTTCTGTTTTTTTCTCTATTTCTGTGAACAATGGAACAAAAATACTCGACACTAAGTAGCTGTAAGTGAAAGATTTATAGAGTTGAGCGATTGAAAATTCAATTGATGTAAAGGAAAGTGCTTGTGTCTGTGTGTGTGTGTGTCTTTCGAAGAAGAACCAACAAGGACGAAGGATAATCTACGGCGCAAAATGAATTCATTTTTAATGATTGCCACTTGTGGAACAGGAAGCTAGTTTTTATGTTGCAGATTATAAGGCATCATAATTGCTTTTCCCGATTATTCTCTACTTGCCAACTATTTATATACATAGTTGAAGTTAAACAGAAACTGATTATTACCATCAAATGAATACAGTCTAAAACATATAAAAATCTTATTAATCTTCGTTATTATTATTTCTGAAGAAGCAAAAACTTCAACTTTGATAACAAATTTACGATTTAAAAAACCAATTTCTTTTAATTGGTAAAGAATATTTCCACTTTCCAATTTTTTGAGTTGCTTAGTCATTATTATATTACACACAAACGTCTACGATGTTTGACTTATTTTCTTATTAAATATTTCAACTTTCCCCTTTTTTGAAATTGTTATTTTAAAACATAAATTAAAGTAAAAAGACTTTATTAATTGCACGTAATATAAACGTTTAAGCCCAGAGCTAGAATTTATATGCAACTATGTAAAAAGTTGAGTGCTTTAACATATTGTTCATCAAAACATAAGCCCAAAAGATTTGCATACAAAATGATCAAATCTAAATATTATGCACATGAATTTTTTAGTTTTAGTTTGCCTTAATTTTTTGCTGTTTTTCTTGGCTGTTATTCTCCTGTTTTTTGCTCTTTTTTCTACTTGGCATACCCTTAATTCAAGAAGTATGAAAGGTGGTTGAGGTAAATTTAAATATACATAAAAATTTTTGATTAAGTTTCCGTTGCAACAATGAATGAATTAATTATCAAAAGTCGAGGAAGCGTAAATTAAATTTTTAATTATTTTGTAATTCCTCTATCTATTAAATTACTTTTATCTTTTAACAGCT
Organism: Drosophila willistoni; assembly: GCF_018902025.1. Taxonomy (NCBI): domain Eukaryota; kingdom Metazoa; phylum Arthropoda; class Insecta; order Diptera; family Drosophilidae; genus Drosophila; species Drosophila willistoni. The sequence continues at coordinate 11,680,140 of NW_025814050.1, forward strand.
AACTACATGCACTTGAAAAAAGGCAATAGAAGCCAGGTAATACGAGTATCGATAGGAATTCGGTAACAACTGATTATTCAACTCGCAAGAGTGAAAATCAGTGAAGTTGGTAAACAACAAACTAAAGCAATACCAAAACTATTTAAGCAATTGAATGACCAAATATGTTTCAAATATGTAAAGAAAATTCCATAGAGCCAAAGTAGACACTTTTTAAGGGTACCCTAAGTGCGACTTAACATAACACTTTTATTTACTTTTTTCCTGCATATTTCATAAGCTTTTCACGCTTTCCTTTCCTTGTTCATTTAATACTAAAAAAAAAAGAAAAAATATAAAAAAATTCTTAAACAAAATGACGACACGCCTAAAGGCAAGAAGCATAAAAAAAAGGCTGAGAAGAGAATGCAACTAACGAGCACATGCTAACAATGGGCAGCGGGTTGGTGGAGAAGCGGCCCAAAAGGGGGCGTGACAACTAACTAGGCCTTTAAGGCAAAGCATTGACACCAACGAAAAGCCAGTACAAAGCAACAGGAGAGTGGCAAAAGCAAACACAGCAAACGGAGAGGGTTAAAGAGGCAAAGAGAAACAGGGCCAACGTCTGATGAAGTGTCAAAATGAATGTGATAATAAAACAAATATAAGAGAATGAGAGTAAAAGAAATGAAAGGGTTGAGTGAGCGAAGAGTATATACATATATATACTTATATATAGTGCGGCAGAGTCATTGTACACTGGACACAAAGACAACTTTTGGCCGCTTGTCAACGTGAGACGATGACTTTTGTCTACATTTTATTTATTATTCTTCTTGCTGTTGAAATCAGTTAAATTTAAAGCAATTACTTTTTCCACAGATATTTTTTGACTTTTTTTTTGGCCGACGATGACTTCTTAATGATAGACATGATGAAGGGCTCATTCGATGGACATGTCAAGAGCCATTAACTTTCCATTTTTGTGGGCTCATCTTTTGACAGGCTGGCAGACAACATATGCTGCGGCCATTTTGAAATGCCTTTTCAATGGCTGCACTTTTCTGTTTTTCTTTTTTGTCCGTTTCCGCTTTCCGTCTGAATATTCTTTGGTTTCTGTTGTTTCGTTGTTTCTTACTTTTTGGTTGTTTGGCGGCAGGCCGCATAAAATTGCAATTTTATTGCACTGAAGCATGAAAAAGTAATTGCTATTTCACAAAGCGAGCGAAGGCAGCAAAGGCAATGGCCAACAGCAGCTAAATGGGTGCAAAAAATGAGCGGCAACAGCTGCAGAATAGGCCAGGATAGAACCGTAGAACCACAAAAGCACGAGGAGCCAATTTAATGTGCAAAAATAAAAACGTTGAAAGAATACCACAACGGACAACAAAACCAAAATGGTACGAAAAATGCAGGCAGTCAGCCTGTAGAAGACAGCGGCAAATTGGCCAATACTTCCTCTAAGCTTACTGCAAAAATAAAAGATATGAAAAACTCTCTCTTCTCCGTTCGATACAGAAGGCAATAGGCGGAAAATGTAAACACACTGAACTATTTTTGTTTTGAACTTAACTGAACCTTGCCAATGCTCTTTGATAAAAGTTTACATGCATTCCATGTTAGATGCTACTTAACGTTATTTGTTGGGTAAACATTTTGTTGCGATGACCGATAAAACCGACTAACTGTAAGCATTATATAGACAAAAGTTAATTTCGATTATTCACGCTATACCACGTCATGTACTTACATACATACATACATGATAAATATTTATAACAGCTTTGGGTAGCCAAGGAAATAACAAAGCAAGAGTGAGCACAAAGCGATGATTTTTATTTCAATTTAATTTATTATAATTTTTAATTTAACTCTCGAGCCTTAAAACGAACGCTTTAGCTTATTAGATAAGAATAGTAATAATTGGAATTGGAATAAGCTATAATAACAGAGCTTATAGCCTTTGGGATTTTGGATCTGCAATGCGACGTATCTTTGCAGATGTTGTCAATGTCTCGGGTGGGCTTCCAGTCAACTGGGCAGGTGGCAACATCGGCAGAGCGACGATCGACCAACTTCTATTTTAATAGTCTTTTTTAATGGAGGCTTTCTCAAACGCATGTCCATATAAAGTATTGAGTAGGCAACGGCAGTGCCCAGATTGTAGGCAAATAAAGAAACTTTAACATGACCCTAGGCTAGATTGTAGCCTACTCTATATGTAAGGAATGACGGACATCAGTGCCGTCCATTGATGGACTCGTCATTTGGATCTTCACCAAAGCGTTCACTAACGTTCAAATGCATAAATTCTTGAAGATTTCCTCTGTAAAATATTTGGTTTTACCATAAGGCAATGTGCAATTACCAGTTGGATACTCCTCGGGTACAGGAAGTGACCTCGGGCACTGTAAACGGCTGCACTGGAACTGTAGACTAATATGATTACATTGTCGAGCAGGACGTTTGTTCCAGTCATGTGAGTGTAAACTCTTTCATCTGCGACTATGGTTTAAAGATTCGTTATGGATGGCTATGGACTCAAAGGGAAGTCCAATTGTTCATCATTTCTATATGAACATATGTTCGACCTTAAGACTAGTTGAGAATTTAATACAAAATGAGGGGAAAAAGGATAACAAAGTTGATCTTTTCCGCATAGGGACATCAGTATATTTTATGTTATAGACTTTAACTGCAAGAGAAAGAGCTAGTCGAAGAAAAAGTATAAAAACTGAATTAGACCTGCATAATTATGCATTCATTCTTTTAAGCACTAACCTAATCAATAGACGATAGACATAAAACATTGAATATTATTCCTCTTTCGTCCTTCATAATTAACTATTTTAACCATTTTTATCTTTTTCGATTCCTATTAAGTGCACAATTTATAGACACTAATAAAGACAGCATAAAAAATGAAAAAATGAAACTAACAAAAAGGTGAAATGTCTCCATTTACTTTTACCATTTATGTAGGTACACCATTTTGCGCACGAACTCCAAGCAAACTTCTTTTTCTAACCCGAATATCCATTTATAGATACATTTTCCAACAAAAAAAAGTAGCCACCATTTTGAGCTGTGCTTGTGTCGCCTTAATATTAAATATTGAAGAAGAAATGAAAACTGACGCGGCTCGGAACCACTTAAGCTTCCAAAACCGATACAAAAGAGTGGAAAGGGGACTGAAGGGGAATGTCTACGTGCTCTGCCTCTCTCCGCTCTGTCCCCTCTCAATTTGTCTCTATCGCTACACAGCTTTATGTGCCACACCTGCTAATGGTTGCAGGGGCAAACGAAGAGCTATGCTGGCTGAGGGGAGAGTTTTAATAGCGCCAAGGTGACGCTTAACCATTCAAAGCTTAATTTATGCAATAAAAATTCCAACAGCTAACCGAAAAAAAAAAAGTGATGGAAAAAAAATACGAAAGGGGAAGCGAAAACAAGAAAGGGGTTGCCCCTAATTGGATAAGGCTTTTGGGTGGGCTAGGGCAAAGATTTAATTGCTTATGACTTACTTTTTTTTGTCTAAGTCCTTTTTCTTTTCTCTTCTTTGTTTTTTTTTTTCGTTTCAGTTGTTTGTAAGAGTAACCTGAGATGAGTTGGGCAGATGGAAAAAATGAGGAGGCTTCAAAATGGTTACAAATCGATAGACAGAATGGTTGTGGAATGGACAGAAGGATGAATGGATGGATAGACGAACGGAGTTGGGTCGGAGGTAGGGGCAAGTCTGTTAGACCCATCAATCAAATGCCTGTGTCCACTATTGAAAATTATGAATGCTATCATATTTGATGATTGATTTTAGTTCAGACAACATTTCATTGTTATGTGTGAGGGAAGATTGAGAGATTGAAGGTTTGGGAAGTGTTTTGAGAGACAGCCAGAAGAGAGAAAGTAAGACTAAAGGAAGGCATGGAAGGGATTATGTGCCTGTGTGTGTGTGTAGTATGTTTGAACTAGCTGACGCCTGAGCCCATCGACATAATCATCATCTGATGCAAATGGCAGGCATGACATTGTGTTTTTCTTTCTTGTGTAACCCTTTAGCTAATGATGGAAAAGGAACTTGTGACATTTATGGTAGACGAATGGAAAATGGTCCTGAAAACGAGAGTGGGCAAGACTCTCAAGATGCTTTAACATATGCGCAGCGAAATGTTGACATTATAAGCAAATGTGGGCGTATAATGGATAACATGGAGCTGGAGTGGTACATTTTACAAAACTTTCAACAATTTGCCAACCAAATAAAGTTCATTTAGCTGGAAAAGCAGAATTTTCTACGAGTATTACTAGGAAAGCTGCAAAAAAAAAAATGAAACTTGTTCATTTTTAAAGACTTGAGATTCTGTGGGCTGTATTATTTAAATTTTCTTTTCTAAAATTATAACAATGCATAACATTTATAGATGAAAAAAGCATTTGCAGTCTTTAGGCTTCAAATAAAATACTAGAAACAAAAGAAATATATTCAGTATTCCATTGTGAACAACAGAAAATCAAAAACTCTGTTTTAAATTGGTTTAATTATTTTTGGTTTAAAGGTGCTTTGACTGATTACTTTTAACATATGTTGAGAATTATAAGTGTATAGTCCAAAATAATGTAAGAAAGTGACAGCGTTTGGCTTTATAATCAAAAAAGAAAATCGACTTAGTCGCATTATAATATTTTCTCTACTGGCATGGGCAGGCCTGTCAAAATGTTTAAAAAGTCTTGAAGCATGCCAAAAGCCTTTCCGTAGCAATAAATGTCATAAAGAATACATAAAGAGGATGACAGAGATACTGAGGCAGAGAGAGAAAAAGAGGGAGCATAAGAGAGAAGTGAAGGAGTAGAAGAATCGGGCACTTAAATGGCCAACGGGGCGTATGAGCGATGTCATAGAGCAAAATGTATGTACACAACACACTCACATATGCAGCTGGTGTAAGCGACGTTGACGTTGTGCAAAGTTTAAATCTGATTAGCGTCTTGCCAGCTGAAAGGGGGAGGTAAAGAGGAGGGAAGGGCATAACCAACCAAGACCAACGACCAGGACCAAGACAAAGAGGAAGGCCGAGGAAGTAGGCGAGGCAGAAGCAGGAGTTGTTGCCATAGCGGAAACGGAAGTGCTGCCATAAAATCATAAACATGCACACGCATATGGACAGCAGAATTGTTGTTGTTGTTGTTATTATTGCTGTTGTTGCTGTTGCTGGCATTGCATGAAACATGAACTCAAAAGCCAAAGCGACAGACAGCTCAAGAAGAACAAGAAGAAGAAAATATGTTACTACCGACTTACAGCAGCAGAGACAAAGATAATGTTAAACATGAACTGAATCGACAAAAACACACACATCACATGTACATTTTCCGCGATAAAATTCAACAGCAAACAATTTGAAATAATTTAAATAATTGATGCCTTTTAGAAAGTAAAATGTATAAAAATTCTATTTAATGCGCTTATTCATTATATTTTGCACCACTGTTCGTTGTCTAAGTTTTGTAATGTTGCTTAGCTCCTGGCACGCAAACAACCACATGGCATGGCCCAACGACTTATGTAAAAAAAAAGAAACAGAAACGGGATATGTGTAGAACAAAAAAAGCAACAGCAAAAGAAGTTACATTGGCAACAATTTCAAACGCACGTTCTGCCTTCTGCCAACTCCTCCGACCATTACATGAGTTCCCTTATACATACGTAGATGTAGGCAGCCATTAATAACCTCAATATGTGTAAGTGGCAGGACTTTAACCTCCAGCCTCTACCCTTCAGCAGGTGCGCTTCACCTACTGGTTCTTCTGCTCCATCTCCTTCCCTCCGTCCATTTTCTTTTTCCCCAACTTCCAACTTTTTCACTAATGGCATGCGCCAGGCAGAAGCTTGACACTGACTGGAGAGCCTGGGCTTGGTTTTTCACTCGAAATATTGTTGCCGTGACAAAGAATTTTTAAGCTGGCCAAAATGAGAAATAAAATAATAAAAGGGGGCAAAGCGTGGGAAAAGATTTTTCAAACTTATGTATGTACACATACAGCAACCCAAAAATGGGAGGTAAAATAAAATAGAACATGAAGCTGAGAAAATAGTTTCTCTCTCTCTTTCTGGGAAAAAATGCCATGCTGGCAAAAAAATTGTTCACTAAAAATATTTACGCTCAAGAAATTGTTAAACAAACCAACATGTCACGCGTTGGCTTTGATTATTTTATACAACATTTTATGTCACAAAATTTTTACTTAAATCGGCAGCAACACATTGAGTGAAACTTTAATTTAGTTTGCAGAAAATGCATTGGAAATTCTTTTTTGGAGTCTGCCATAAAATATGTTTATTAAGCCAATTTAGTTGAGATTTAATAAGTGATAAATGTCTCTACTGTTTATTGGCTACTATTGTTATGGAGAGTTTTACTGGCCCATCAGACGACAAATGGTCGATAATTGGTGTCACTCGACAATTTCGTGCGAGTTGATTTGTTGACTGTTTTTTTTATTTTTATTGTTTCTAAACAAATAATTCATCTTGATGCGTTTATTGATCACTCCAGTTTAGTGAGTAACAAGACCATGAGCGAGGAAGAGTAACAAGCTTATCCGACTGACCTCAGTCGTCGCGAACTAAAAACCGTTGTCTAAATCTTAAACTAACTGCAGATATATGAATATATTATTGTTTAACTAAACATTATAATATTTATATTAGACGCAACTACTGCAACTACTTTAACAAATGTATATGGGGCAATTTCATAAATAAACTAGCTGACAAAGTTCAGAAAAATGGAAAAGGTTAACAAATTAAATTTTCAATCCAGTATAAAACGGAGAAGTTTTCGCATTGCAAATTAACTGAGTGAGTTGTATGTTGTGCTTATTAAATTAGCTGACTTGATGAAATTAACCGATATTAATATTTTCTAAAGTGGTTATCTTTAGACAGTTCATAATTAAAGCCTTATATGATGCTCTAGTCTAAGAAGGGATCAATTTTACTTTTCATTAACCATTTGCTATCAAAATAGATATTGATATCAATAGAAACAATTCATTGAATGAAGCATATTTTTGCATATTTTTGCTATCTACTATCAACATCTCTGTTTCTAGAGGTGAGATAAAGCAATTTGTTCTTCAAGTAAAAATCTGATAAATATTTAGACCAATTTTTAATAGAACCTTGTCCATAAATTTTTAGATGATCAATTGGTTTTAAGTTTTAAGGGTTTTGAAATTTTTTAATTAATACAACTATCAGCAATAAATAGTTCTGAATCTCTTAAAAATAAAGAGATTTTATGTTCTTAGCTTAATATTTTTTAAGATCAACTTTCATATTTGGAATGATATCAAAACCGTGAAATGAATGAACTTTGCCCCCCAATGTATGCAATGGGCATATTTCTTGAATCATTTAAAGAAAAAAATAAAGAAAATATTGGAATGGATAAAAAATATTCAATAAAGGTTGAATTCCAATTTTTAAGCTAAGCGTTACGTAATAAATTAATTGAAAACTTGTTCAGAATTTAGCATACTTCGAGGGGCAAAGTTTCCACACATCACAGCCCTAGATTATAATTTTGAATGCAAAAACGTATGCTTTTAAGGTATTGAATAACACTTAAAGTCTTCAAAATCTATTTATGAATAAAGGACACTAATCAATTTATAGATTTGCAATAATTTTGTGACTCTTTTGGTAGTGAATCTCTTAAGTGCTTGGACAAACAGAATAGAAAAAGACATTTCATTTTTTTTTTTATTTATTCTTTTTAGTCGTTTTGCATGTCAAAGGATTTTTGTTGCTTTGAGAAGTTTATTTTTTAAGATGTCTGAAAGCAATTCATTGAGTTCTCAAAGAGGGGTCTTAAAACGACAAGTAGTTTTTTCTTGCAACTCAAAGCCTCTCTTTTTGAGTGTGTGTGTGTGTGTGTGTGTATGCTGGCGGTTACCCACACCAAGCTAGCTTGAACCCCAACAACAATAACAAGATCTAAAATGTACAAGAAAGAAAAACCAACAACAAAGGGGAGAACAGAAGAAGAACAGAAAGAAGAAAAAAAACAGCCTTAGGTGCAGACGCTTTTCAAGTGGCATAGACAGGGTCCTGAGATTGCTGGCTGCTTCACTTGAAGCTGTCGTAAATGTCACAACGAACAAACAACAAATGACAACGACAATAGCAACACCGACACCGACAACATAGGCCCACAAAATTTCCCCACTCATGAGTGGTTTTATGTGTCAAAGTGACAATATGTTGCTGTTGCCGCTGCTTGTGTTGTTGGTGGGTTTGGGCTTACAGATTGTTTGCATTTTGTGCAAGCAACAATTGCCAACTTGAGGGCAACAATTGTTGCAGTTTAACGTCTACGAGTGGTACTAGGAGACTAAAGTAATTGCACTTACCTTTAGCAGATAAATTCAAATATATCAATAAAAATATCCATGAGTGTTTATTAAGTCGATTAAATATGTGTGTGCTGCTGCTGTTGCTGCTGCTGGTGCTGTTGTTGTTGTTGCTGCTGCTGTTGCTGCTGTGATGACTATTACAGTTGGTGCTGGTTCTGGTTTGACAGTTGTTGCTGTTGTTGCTTTTGTTGTTCTTGTGACTAATACTGTCTCTACTCCACAGTTCGGTCAGGCAATTTGTATAGGAAATTATGGCTCTGAAGCCATATACAATACGACGAATTAGAAATTTGACTCTATGTTGCCATTGTTTGATTGACGGCAGCAACACTTGCAATAGACAATATAAGGTGGTCGGCCAAAGGTCATGCATTGTGTTGCGTTTGCTGCTGTTGATACTGCTGCTGCTGCTGTTAGTCTTGCCACATTGCATATAAGTTGTCAAAGAGCAGAGATTATTATTGTTGCTGTTGTTGCTTAAATTGCTATTGCTATATGTTGTTGCTAATGTTGTGGCTGTTGTTGTTGCTGATGTTGATCCTCCTGCTGCTGCTGTTGTTGCTGATGTGGATTTTCTTTTTCGTCGTCGACGCAATCTTTGTCGCTTGCGTGTGCACAGTCTTATAGTTGTTTGTTGTTGTTGTGTTATACTGGTTGCTGTTGTTGCTGAAATTTTTCTAATGTCTAAATGTTGTTGCTGCTGTTGCTGTTGTTGCTGCTGCTGGTTTTCATTATTGCTGGCTACATTTTGTATCACTACCGACTGAGTGTTGTTGTTGTTGTTGTTGCTGCTGTTGCTGTTATGATGTTTTTTTGTACTTAAGCTCTTTAGTTGTTGACTGCTGTTGCTGTTGCTGTTGCTGCTGCTGCTGCTGCTGTTGATGTGCCTTAATCTCACTGCCAGCCACAGCTCATCATCATCATCAACTTCACTCAGTTTCAGTTGTGCATTTTTCATAGTCTCTTTGCAAAGTTTTTTCCCTCTTCTTGCCAGCGGATATGTTTTTCTCTGCTTTTATAATAATAATAATATGTAATTATATTTTCTCTGCTGTTCTTGTTGTTGGGGATTTTTGCTTGTTCCTGCAGCAGCTTACATTGTCCTTAACATTATGAGAAAATTTCTCATTCTTGTTTTTTGTGTATGTGTTTTATTTTCTTCTTTATCAATTATGGCGAGTATATGTTTTATTGTTTGCCTTTAAAGTTTGTTGGTTTTCTTCTTCTTCTCTTTTTATCTATTTAATAATTTTTTGCTTTTACAACCCGAAGAGCGTTTTTTGTTTTGTGTGTGTGTGTTGAAATTTTTTTGTTTTATTTTGTTTCGCTTATAATAAAAGTTGTAAGCCTTGGCTTCAGTTTTTGGTAAATTATTAATTCATTGCAGTTGGTTGTTGCTGCTGCTGCTGTTGTTGTTCCGGTCTTGCTTATCTCTTTTTTGCATCTGTTCGGATTTGTTGTAAAATTTGTTGTTTCGTTTTTATCTTCCGTTTTTTTTTTTGTTTTTTTTTTTTTGGTTATTAAATATTTGTAAATTTATTTGTATTTCACAATTAAATTATTAAATTTTTGTTGCAGTATTTTTTACTTGGTTTTTTCCAGTTTTTTTTTGTTTTTGATGGCAGTGCTTTGTAGCTATGTTGCTATTGTTGTTGCTGTTGCTGTCTGTAATGATACGAGAGAAATGAGAATTAGAAATTATTCGATTTAGATTTTAGCAGCTTATTCAATTAAATTGCAATCTCGAAAATTCTAAGAGCGTCTTCTTCGGAGACTCACACAAACATCTTAACTCATCTTAGCCACAAAATGCAAAGTGCAATCGAAATGAAATTGAATAAGACTAAAATGCAAAATGCAAATGCAAATGCATGTTTGGGGGCTATGCTCCAGTCATGGGTGATGATGAGAGTTGAAAAGAGAGGGTGATTGGGTGGATGGACGAATGTGTCAGTTCAGGTTTCAAATTACTCAAAATAATTAGTTTTACTAAAACAATAAACCCTTCGGAAAATTGTGCATGCTAATCACTCGAAGGAATTTGAGCAGCTGCTGCTACCGGCTAACAAAGAGTCCTGCAGGCCTATTTAATGCCCCCGCAAAACAAAGCCTTCATAAATAATGCGTATGCAAAACGATAAATACACAAGTGTATCCAGGACTTTGGGGGCCTGGCAAATGGCCGAGTAGAAGGCAAACAGCAGCAGCAGCAGCAGCAGCTGCAGGATGTACAATATGCAAATGCCATGGGGAAAGAGAATGAGTGAAAGAGAGAGAGAGAGATGGAAAGAGGAAACCCAAAACAGGCTTTTGCCCTGACGTTGATGGACATGTGCGGGACATTTATGGCATGTCCTGGTTTAGACCAGGACAGGCTTATGCATATTTATGTCAAAACTTGTTACATTTTGCATTCAAAAGTTTGTCTTTTGCATAAGAAAAGCCAACAAAAATTAAAACTAAGCAATTACTTTGAAACAAAACCCTTCTCCCCCCAGGCAATGTCAATCGATGTTCTCTTATTTTTATGTGACAAAACAACAACAAACTAAGAAAATTGTAATATATCTAAAAAATCTGAAACGAGAAAACTATTTTGCAGCTATTAAAGCTATTAAAATGTATTTCTTCGAATGAATTTGTTAAAAAAAAAAGAAAATGGGAGAATATCAAGTTTGAAACTTGTTAAACTTTAATCTTAATACATTCAATATTGATTGAAATCAATTTTCATATAGTTTCATATTTTGAATCCTTTTTTGAGGCTTATTGTTGTTCCCAGATTTTATCACATCTAAAAATTAATGAAAAAATTTACCTTTTACAAAATATTTGACCAGTTAAAATAAAATTTTATAAATATTCCTATAGACTTTCTACATTCTATAGTATTAGTAGCTGAAAAATACCCCAAAAGAAATTTGTAAAAAAATTTAAATTTTGAGCAATTTTATGCAACAATTTGCTCTTGTGTCTGTGTACACTTAACAAATGATTCATGGTCTGTTCTTTGTCCATTCTATTTTTGTATATACTAGTCTTGGCCACTAAATTCTTGTCACATGCAAACGAAACAACTTCGCGGCGCAGTTTGTCATCAACTTTAAGCGGTTAGCAACAAGAAGAAAGTGGAAAGAAAAACAACTGCAAAATCCACTTGTACAAATATTAATTTTCCGGCATTGCGAAAAACTGTCGCCAGTTTCAGAAATGTCCCTGCCCCTTACCAAAGGGAGAAGCACAAAAAAAAAAAATAACATGGCTAAGAACATTTTCAGCACATAATTCTTGTTATTTTTTTTATTTAATTTTTTTTTTTTGCTAGCCGCAAAAAAGTTGTTTTTTTCCATAATTCATTGAGCCCAAAGTTTGGAGGCAAGGGTGGCGGCTTGGCTATCATTTACACCATGCAAGTTGCCTCCCCGCAACTCTTTGCTAACCAACCCCTTCCCTCTACCGACAAACCTCTAACCACTCCAACCGTTTGGTCTATCCCTTGGCATTTTTTGCTCTGTGCGCTGAAAATTAATTTGCTCACGCGCCAAGCGAAAAAGCGGCAAGAGAAAAAAAAAAATGAACCAAACATCCCGGAAAAGTCTCTCGAGTTTCGTATGAAGGGGCACAAGGAGGGGACAATAAGAAGGATGAGGAGGTAAAAATGGTTTCATCTGCAATGCGACGAAAACAGTTTGCCCCCGTGGTATGGCCCTCCTCATTGCTCAACTTGTGGTCCATTTTATGCTATGGCCATCGCATAAATTTCATAAAATTTCATACATCAATATCAAAGGAGAGCGAGATGGAGCAAGCAAGCCAAATATATATATAGAGAGATACAGAGAAAGAGTGAGTGAGGCAAGAGGTAAGAGGGTTGGCGGTTTGCCACTTCAACTGATTAGCCAGTCGCCAAAATACTATATACTTACGTATACATATATACGGATGTATTCAACTGCGATTGCAATAAAATGTTTTGCTTGGTCTTTGGGCATTGAGCCAACAAAAAAATACCAAAAGTGTTGCCTACTTTTCTGCCACCTGACTCCCTCGTTCTTTCGCTCTCTGTCTCTCTTTTAGTCATCGCACACAGCAAATTAAATATTTGAGTGGCATCATTGTTGTTGCATTTTGGTGGTGCAGCTGCCCCGGGTTGCTTGGCTTGACTGGCTGCTACCCGACTTGACTTGTGGCATCAAGTGACCCATAAAACGTTGCCAGGCCAAAAATTGCCGCCAACTGTTGCTGGAAGTCGAACAAATAAGCTTGCTGCACTTTTTTTTCACCCCGACAGGTTCAATTGCAGTTTAAATGCTGTCTCGTTATCCATTGTGTGGGCATAAAAATTCCTCCTCAGAGGCATTTTCGTTTATTGTGTTGGCATAATTCAGCTCTAGTCCTTTTTTTTTTTTGTTGGTAAATATGTAATTTATAATTGATGATAATGCTTCGATAAACTCTATTGTTCAATAGTGTTTTGAATAATATTAATTGAAATTAATAAACAATTAGCATTACAAAGTTTTTGTAAAATATTAAATTAAATTGGTCGAGAATTAAATTTGATTAAGAAATGTCAGGTTCACCAATAAGAATAATTAAAATTTTATTCCTATCTCGCTTTAAGTTAATTAAATTTTAAGTTAAACAGACTACACACGGAATTTAAAAATAACAATCCTTTGTCGCGTTCGGCTATAATAAGAACAACAAAGAACATTGTAGTTGTTACCTATGCTTTACCCATTTCTCTTCATTCAGTTATAATTCTCAACTAGTCTGGTATTGAAGTAGAAAGTAGCGAAGACTGCTGGAGAAATACTCAACTCAATTTATATTTGCGTCAAAATGTCCTCGAGCCATTTTAAGTATTGAAGTAAAAAATTTAGAATTTATTTTTAAACTTGCAATTTCAATTTCATAAAATAAATTCAGCTTGCCACTGAATGCGTTTCCATAAAGCTCAAGGTTTTTTCTATATTTCGATTTGTATTTTTAGATATTTTGTATAAGTTAAGTTTATTCAAAATATTCAGAGCTTTTGTTTACTTTACACGTCGGGGTCACCATCACGTTTTCGACTTGTGCATTTATTATTTTCATAGTCCAGCATGGCAGGACTTCTGCAATTGCATTGCTTGCCATCTGTCCGCTGAATGGGTAAGCTGCATTTCGCCTTTGGCACTAAAGTCTATTGAACTTTGACTCTTTAGAGTGGCGTTGACTTATTGGGCACTCTCCATCTGTCTGGTAGACTCGTTTGGCGAATGCAAATAAATTATTGTATTTTTTTCCTCTATACGATATTTAAGTTCTGCTCGTTCAGTTACATGGATAGAACCTGACAATCTCATGAATATTTCCTTACAGTTTGTTTCTTCTTGTTGTCATCATCATTTCACTGCTTTATCGTTTCTCTTTCTCTTTGTTATGGTTGTTTGCATATTTAAGGGAAAAAATGCAAAAAAGAAGACAGAGGAAATATAAAAAAAAAAACTGAAACGGGAAAACACTTTTAACCCATGTGAAGTGAATGGCTGTATGAGAGTGTGTGTGTGTGTGTGTGTGTGTAAATATAACCAAACATAAATCATTTGAAACAGTCACATAAATTATTGAAATGCTTTCTGCATTATCATGATGATGTTGGCTTTGCTTTAAACAAAATTCTTCGGTCTCTCTTGGCCTTGGCCAACAATTATTACCTTTTTTTATGGCATCGACAAATTTTGCTCTTCAAATGACTATAAAATCGAAATGTTGTCTCAGTGACTTGAAAATATATTGAAGAATCAAAATTTTACACATGTGAAAAAAACTTACTAAATTTTATTCTGAAAAATTCCAGTACAAAAATGTAGTCCGATTTTTGGACATTAAAATGTGATACAGAGCATCTGCAATTCGTTCTTAACTTCTTAGCATCCATTTCATAGATTTTTCTTTTGGTCAGCAGAAACGTGGAGAACAAAAAAAAACAACACAACAACAGAAATAGTAGAATTTTTTTATGTCTTTCAGTTTCCATCTCAGATGCGTTGAAGCGTTCAAAAAAAAAAAAGGGTTTGTGTTCTCTTCCTCAAAACTTGTATGTTATGTATGTTCGTGTATGGATTATGGTGTTCCACATGGCCCAGGATCCCATTAAATTGGCCATAATTTTGCTCATAATCAGAAAAAGAGACGATGGATATATTTTGTTGTTTCGCATTTTTTTTTGTTGCTTTTTTTGTGTTATATTATATGTGTTGAAAACTTTGTTCAATGAATTGGAAGCATATTTTCCTGGCAGATGGAAAAGTAGTTAAAGAGCGTATTCGAATAGTGCGTAACATATGGAAAAGAATAGAACGAATATTGTTTTATGGACCAACAGGAAACTATTTAATATACATGACATATAAGATTTTTTGTTATAGTCAGCCTAACTAAAAGTAGAATTGATTGGTTAGCAATAAGGTATTTAGAAACTTTACTCCCAAAAAGTTTTATTTTTGCATTAAAAGATATTTATGAAAGGTATCTTTAATGTGCATTTGGAAAACATAAATTAAAAGCAACAAAATGTATGAAAAGGGAACAAAGTTTATTTTTAAAAAGAAACAACTTTGGTCCGAGAAAACTTCTTAGATTGGACCGGCTCTTTTTACTTCATATGCTCCTAGTTAATATCGTTCTCCAATCAAACTCGAAAGGCTTTCGTTCCACAGAGCCTTAAATATTACTTCCAAATCATTTTAAGTCTTGGACATTTCTTTACAATCAGAACACTGATTGAAACCAATTGAATTGGAGAATTTAGTACTAAATAGATGATTGTTACTTAATAATCTTTAAGATGTTAAAAACTTCATTTTAACTGTGACTGTGTCTGAGTTTTTCCCTTCTCAAACCCTTCTAACTCCCCATTTCTTATATATTAAACATTTCTTGATTATCATTTAGACTTTGTTTTTTCCATATCCGGTCTTAAACAAAAATAAATGACTAACTATTGATATTTTCCGTTTCCTTTTCTAGTTGTAAATAAAATTTGTTATGGAGAATGTTAAGCCAAATAAAAATAACAACCAATATCAATCGACCAGTTATAACCAATAACCAAAAAGCCAAAGTTAAACCAAAAACACAAAAACAACAAAAAAAAGAAAAGCAAAAATATAAATGTTATAGCTGCTTCAGCCATATTTAATAGTCATTGATACATTTCCCACGAGCTGTAACAATAAATAAGCTCCTAAGACCCAAGTAAAACCAAGCCATATATTTGTACTCTATATATTTATGTATATAAAATATATATATGTTTGTATGTATGTACATAAGGGCCAATGTGATTAACCCTTAATGCCTAACAGCAATTATAGCCATGTGGAGGCTAAAGATGAAGCTGAGGCCAACGCCAACGTCAACGTCAACGCCAAAGCCGACGTCGACAGCGACTGCTACGTCGACTGCAGTTGGCAAACCAAACTTAATTTTTAGCACAGACGGCAACAACTTGACCCATATTTCCAATGGCTGACACCGTCCTCCCAACCAAGCAACCTCCACACCGTTTCTAACGCAATCTCAGTGCCACTTAAAGCTCACACACCAGCTGCCCTCCCATCACCTCACCACCCCACCATCCCTCTTGGATTCCCCTCTCTAGCATTAGCACGGGAACCACCACCATTCCACCTATTCGAAGCAATCTATGCCATCCTCGCAGCACATTAACGTACTGAAAAACTGAAATTTTGTCGTCGAAGCGGCAAATGAGCTGGAAGAGCATTGATGTGAACGAGTGGAACGGGTCGTTGGTAAATATGTATGTAAACGAAAAACGAAGAGAGGGGGGGCAAAAAAAAAATGAGCTAGGCAATAGAAATTTTGTTTTCCTATTCTATTTTTTAAGCTAGAAACTAGAAGAGTGTTTATAGAGGGAACGAAAAGTCATTGAAGTCAAGGCGATGGTCTGTGGAAAATTTGCGATTTGCGCTGGCGCGACAATAAATTAAGTAAAAAATTAATGTCAACCAAAAAAGAAGACACAACAACAACAACCAAATCGCATGGAGAAGTTCGTTTCTCCATATCTGTTCTCGCATTACGTATACGCCATGTAGTTGAATATGTATTTATTATAGATTTTTTGTTCATTCTAATGAATTTTATTAGTTTAGGGGATGCATAAACAAACACTTAAAGAGCCAACACAGGGTGCCTCATTTGCCAAATCGAATTAAGTGTCGGTTTTTGCCTGTTTTCCTTACATTCTGGTGTTTTTTTTTTCTTTTTGGTGTTTTGTGTTACCTCCCATTCAAAAAAAGAGAGAGTGTATTCGCTCTCTCATTCACACACGCACTCCATCTCTCTTTTACTCTCTCTCATTTGCTCTCCGACTCCCCCTGACCCTTCTGTGCTTGTGCTCTATCTCTCTGTAAAAGCTCGTTTTGCTAAAATGTTATCCCTGGATGCTGGAAATTCCTTCTTTTTTGTGTTGTCGTTGCCTACTTATAGGCGCACGCATCGAAATTTTAATGTTATCCTCGTGCCATGGCACAAAATATACAAAAAAAAAAAGAAGAAAAAAAAACAACGACAAGAAAAACAAAAGAGAAAGGAAAACAACGAAAATTTAATTTTGATTTTCATTGTTTTTATGGTCTGTTGAGAGGCAAAATGCATACACAGTAGATGAAAATTTATTTCTATTCAAATTAGAGTTTCTTTTTTTTTTCCTAATGCTCTACGAAATGCAATCAAAATTTTTTTGTTTCAAATTTTCACATTGTTGTCAATTTGTAGAAAATTTTTGAAATTACTTGATGGCTTTTGCAATTAAGCAATATTGAGACAATTATATGAATCTGTCAAGAGCCTTCAGCTTCTGTTTATGGGAGTGCTTGAAATGAAAACACAAATTGCAATCGCAAAAGATTTTGCATTATCGATTCGATAAGCTTAAGAGATTAAATCAGTTTTTAATTAGCAAGGAATCTGAGCTATTGTTACTGCTTCTTTATTCTTAGACCATTCCTTTGTAATTCTACTTCAACTCTACAACATTGGCCAATCTGACGAAAAGATCTAACCATAACCTCATGAAACTAATTAAAACTAAATCTCATTGAAAATAATTTAAGATATTGAAATATATGAAGTTAATTCTAACATTATATAATAATTTTAGAACTTCTGTAAAAAATTTTTTAGTTGTCTATTTAAACTCCATTGAATGGAAGCAACATTGTAGGATCGACAGTTCACTTGATATTGAAGCAGTAGATGGAAAAGCGTGAGTAAATTAGAAGTAAATTAGTTCTATATAAATAATCTTAATGATTCCGTTTCATAATCAATTGGTGTATTGAGCACTGGGAAAAATGGAAACCCTTTCTTTCTTATTACCTCTAACTCAGATAGACTTAATTGAGAATTCATATTATGGATATCTATAATGCATTTACCATGTATTGTTATCCTTTTACTTTCTTCAATTGAGGACTTAATATATTTTCAATTGCTCGTTGTTTCTTGATGCATTTCTTGTGTTTTGCTTTTAATTAATTTGAAGCAATTTATCTGAGGAGGAAAATTTTGGGTATGCAATCAAAGCAATTAATCTGACTGCTTGTCTTGGTAAACAAAACATCGATTGAGAGCCATTATTGGGCACTTAAAGTTGGTTATGCTTTTGTCTACTATCCGCCATGGCCACGCCCATGTTTAGCTACTTTCCAATATCGCTCCCAAAAACAAAACTTACCCCAAACTCTATTAAAACTAATTAATGTTTGAAAATAGCAAAAACTGCAGCAAAGTTCGCTGCATCGGGGAGTAAGTAATAATTATAATGATGATCATAACTTGAGCCTGAGCCAAAGCAGATTGCGTGGCCAACTGCCATAGAGCCTTTTGGCCCCTCACCTCACTGCGATTAAAAGTCTGCCACTATGGCTACCTCTCCCCCTCTCTGTTTCACTCTCTCTCTCTCTCTCTCTCTCATATTCTCTTTTGCTTTTTTACTCTATCCCGCTCTGTTCCCTCAAGGCAATTGACCAACATTTTCAATTAATTTTTGCTCCAATAATCAGGCAAACGTTACGTGGCGACGATGGAAGAAGAACGAGATGTGTCCATGTCGTGCGCGACACCGTCCCACCGTCCCACCTTCCCTCCCATTCCGAGTCATGTTCGTTGTTTCTCCTCTTTAGCGCTTTGCACAAACATTTACATGCCCCATGGCTGATGTTGCCCCATGCCGCCATGCAAAAAGATGTGGGGAAGGGGATCAAAAAAACTTCTCCTTAACGCACAGTTGAGTTATTTGAAGCGCAGCTGTTGGCCAAAGCCAACTTCATGTCCCCACAATCCCCTTTGCCATCAGTTTGCTGGCATCAGACTGGGTTTTTTTTTTCTTTTTTGGGTGGCAGTTGGAGCAGGGCGTGCTATGCCACAAAATATTGCAGTAAAAGTTTATATATGGGTGACTCGTTAACCTTTTTTGCCATAGCCCAGAACATTTATCTTATAATTATAATTGAAAGCAAAATGGTTAATGTTGGGTAAGGGGAAGAAGATGAAGAACGATGGCTGATGGTACGGAGATGAGTGTGTGTGTGCGAGTGTGGTTGGTGGTTGAATAGTGGCAAGGGTATATATGCTACTCCCTTGAGTTTCTTTCAAGTTTGCAGTTTATTTTATGACAGGTGTGAAACTAGCCCATTAACTATCACAAACCATGGCATACATCCAGGTACTCAAAATATTCAATTAAAAAACTTAAAATATTTTAACCTATGAAAGTTACTTCTTTGCCAAAGAAGTTTTAATGGATAAAGAAATTGTGAATTTTTAGATGACAGAATATATTTAATCTCCCCCGTCTACCCTTTCAGGACAACAATTGATTTAAATTTTAACTAGTTGGTTGTAAAATGCGTATTAAGTGCAAGTTTGGAATATTTATAAAATTCATTCAATATTTTTAAAAAATAATTCTTCAAATTAAAAATAAGCATGTTATTATTACCAATAACGTCCTGAAAAAAATTTTAAAGAAATGTTTTAATACCATGTCTGATCATATGCCAATTGAAGGTTACTTCAAATCTGGTGAAATCTATTTGCTTTGGAAAGTTAATTAAATGACTGTTAAAAGGACTCGTTAAATCCCACAATATAAGAAGTTTCTTTGAATTTTTTGAATTTTTTAAATGAGTTAAAACTAAAACTCATTTTTATGATTGTTCGATAAATGGTTTATAGTCTAGGGGACAGCCTTGAGGGTCTTGAATCCTTTTTTTTTAATTTTTCGCTTGTCTTTACGCTAAATTAGTGAATCTTCAAAGCTTGATCAATCCTTAAAAAGAAAAAGTGGCACCTCGAAAATAACCGAATTTCATAAGCCGAAAATTTAAATTTTTTGATCGTACATTCCCCGAAAATATTTTCTAGATCCGTACTTGATATATACATATATACCCCCAAATGAAGGCATTAGCCCTAAATACGATAATTTGACAGATCTGATACTTAAATATAATATTCCTTTGATAAGTCACCAAAAAATCAACAGATTTAAAAGTTAATAGTTAATACCCTCTACAAATTTTCTATATTTAGAATAAATTTTAAAATTGTTTGTAAAAAGATTTATGATATTTCTGGCATCAGCAAATATATAGAGAAATCTTAGTTTAAACTGTGCAATATAGATCTCAATATACAGATTTTGACTACAAATCAAAAGTCAGAAAACATCACACATAACTAATTCCTATACATGAACGGTATTTCAAAGTCGTTTCACTATATTAATAACTACTCACTTAATAGTAAATGTTTTGTTCATCTCCCATTTGTATGCAGATACTTTAACTCTGATTATGCCGAGACTAACTTACCTAATCAAATGTGATTAATTTATGAGACTAAAAAATGTTAGAGCAATAGCAACATTTTTATGCCACCGAGAACAACAACTCAACTCTGGAATGCCCACACAAAAATTTTCCATCCTGTCCAACAAGTTACAAACACACACACATACATATATAGAAAAGTATGTAGTTATATATGCATATATGTATATACTATAAATATATATGTTTATATGCTCGAGATTCATGTGCATTAAGTTAAATGCTTTGCGGTCTGGGCACTTTGGTTTATAAAAAAAGGAGGCAAAAAAATGGGAAAAAATGAAAAAGCTAAGGAAAAACTAAACTCAGAGAGAAAAACCGCTTTTCAAACATTTAACGATATATGCATGTTGTTGCTGTTGTTGTTGTTTTTTCAGTTTTTTCTTTTTTCTTCATATTTTTTTAGGTCAGACACGAGCAGAAAAATATTTTAGCATAAAAATACGAATATGCATATAAGATTTCAGTTTTCTGTGAGCAAAAATGAAAGCGTAAAAGAAAAACCAAACTTCTTTCCACAAACACACACACACACACGCATACTACTCGCATACACACACACTCACATTCACTTATATTTGTAAATATTTTTGTAAGGCAAAAACTTATTAACATACTTCAGGATGTGCATTAGGAGTGTTCATGTGCATGTCTATGTGTGTGTGTGTGTGCGTTTAATTGCAGTTGCCATGAAGGCGTATGGTATGGGGGAGTGGCCTTGCTCATGTTTGACAATAAAAATGCAGAAATTGTGAGGCCAAACCTGAGAGGGAAGGCAGGAAAAGGAAAGAGACAGGTTTTGTGATTATTGAAACACATTACCAAGTAAGCCACCATACACCTGATCCTCCACACCCCCCTTCACCACCACAATCCCCATGTTCCATATGTTAGTTCCTTGTTCTCACTCTGTCTCTCACACACACGCTCTCTCTCTCTCTCACACAAACACACACACATACAATGTGTTTCCATCTCCCTCACACTGTTTCGCTGGGCTGCTGCTGTAAATAATTTTCAAAGATGAGGAAAAATAGGTCACCTGTTAAACTGGGCGTGACGGTAAAAGTGGCAAAACTGAAGTTGCAGTTGCCACGCCCCTAAAAACGCAAAAACCACCTTTCACTATGCCCCAAAACCCCATCCCCGCTCTTAAGAACATCCACAACAAAATCTAAACAAAAACATTCCACCAAAAAAAGGAAACCTCAACATATTTTCCAGCTTTTTAATTGGGCTGGCTGTGGGCGTGGCAGTCAAAAAAAGGGTCTAAGCTGTTTTTAGAGCAACTAGTGGTTAATATTTGATGGCTGCAGGAGCAACTGCATCAACAGCAGCATCAACAGCAGCAGCAGCTGCGGTAGCAGCAGAATTAAACTGCAGCGACCTACTTTCTGACAATGCATTTTTGCAGAATCTGCAGTGCATCAGTGGATCAAATGGAAGGTTGTGCAAAAGGGTGGTGGTTGGGTGCTTGGTGCTTGAAGGGTGGATACAGGAGCTGCATCAACAAGTACAGATACTCACACGTATACACACACACACACATACACTCAGTCACACAAACTATAGACAGGAAACTGGGGAAATAAGTAAAAGCTGAAACTTTGTTGTTGAATTTTACTTTATTCCTTTTGTAACATCTCCCAATTGAAGTTCAGGTCCCTCCTCCTCCCCCCACCGCCCTGTCATAAATAAAAACTATGATAAAAGGTCAAGATGAGAAATCTCAACACTAAAAAAAGTCAAAACTCATGCATAAAATCACAAAAGAAATGCTTAATAATTGCATACACAAAACAATATAAACAAAGAAATCCTTATAAGGATTCTCAAACAAAAATTTCAAATAAATTTAAATAAATATACAACTCAGTTACAACTAATTGTATAATGTTTTATAGGACTTAAAAGTAGTTCTAATTATTTATTTTGTTGCAATGCAATAAACTAAAAATACAAATTTCGGTAGTTTCGCTGCTGTTTTGCTTAAAACTAATAATTGTTGAACTGTTTTTGCATTCAAAATTTAAATATTATGAAATTGTGTTTATTTGTATTTACTTTACTTTACAAATATGATCTAAGTTTAGTATAGACTTGAAATTCTACGATTGCTTCGAAAACAATCGAGTTTGCTTATAAATTATTAATTTAAGGCTAGGTTAGCAATGAAATAATGAAAATCTTTTAAGCCTATGGAGAAAGTACAAAAACTACTCCAAAACAAAATTATAATATTATGAGCTTTCCCCCTAAAATATGCAATAAACAGAACAAGAATTCATTTTTTTAACCATATAACAAAATTGTGGAAATTTTCTTTGGATAAAAAACATATAGTTCTCGAAGCAAATATTTTGTGTAGACAATTTTTAAGTTACAAACCATACGAAAAGTTAGAAAACAAGAAATATTTCCCCTGCCTATTGCACACTTTTAGGGTCAAAGTTCTGCCTCTACAAAAAATCAATTTCTATCTTCTTGTTCCTAGGCTTATTATGTTGAATTTTGAAATGTGTACTTTCCAGTATCTAGTATTAGTTGTCTTATTTATGAAAGGTTCAACAACGTTTGTATTTTAAATTTTTCTGATGTAAATACATACATAGCTTCAGTTGAAGCTCGTTTTACTATAATTTTTTTATACACCACAGTTGACTAAAATATAAAGTTAAAATAAGCAGTTTCTTTAGTTTCTGTATCCTAAGTGCTTTGAATGTTGAAATAAAAATTTAACCTAGATGAACTTTTTGTTTATTGTTTTAGAAGCCTCTCGAAACTGAAAACTACGACAAATTTTCCTTCTTCCTTCACTCTCTGTTCTTTGTGTCTCGCTTTCGTTTTGAGTCGCATTTTCATTTCCACTTTCATGCTAATTTCATTTAGTAAGTTAACGAAACGTAAAAATGAGATCCTCTTGTGGTAACTATGTATACTATACAAGTATATATATAAATATGCATAGTTTTCATTTACCTCAAGGTTTCTTGATTTTGTTGTTGTTTATTTTTGCCTCGCTTACACTTTTCTTTTTTTTTTTTAATTTAATTGAATTAAATGCAAGTTTCTCTAGGAGAAACATTTGCACGTTGGGCCAAAAATAAATTTTGCAAACAACAAATAATATAAATAAATAACTAAGCATCAAGCAAAAAAAGAAAAAAACCGGAGAGAGAAAGAGCAACCAAATGGCAAATGCAAAAAGGAAAGCGAAGAAGACAAAGCAGAATAAGAGGAAAGCAGAAGGCAGTAGGCAAAAGCAAAGGCAAACCAACGAACCAACCAACCAGCCAGTTCAGATGAGATGAGTTGAGTTGAGTTTGAGTCCATGTCCTTGGGCAACTTCCCACGCGAAAATGTGAGGCAGCAAAGGTTACCAACACACAAATACACATACACTTATACAGAGACACACCGACACGCACAAAAGCAATCAAAGAGAATGGCTGAGGCACACACAGACTCACGCACACAGAAAACACCGACAAAAGAGAAGAGAAAACAACATAAAAATGAAAGAAGCTTTAAGTATCCTTGCTACAGAGGGGCGGTGGGGGTGTGCTTGGGAGGATGCTGTCTGAGGTGGAAGCTGTTGGTGGTGTCGCTGGTGGCTAGGTGGGTGGGGGAGTGATGATGGCCATCCTTTGGGCGGCAGGACTATACGAATTTTTGGTGCGTTGGCTGTTCATGTGTTTTTTGCGTTTCGTTTGCTACGATTTTTTTTATACGTAGTCAAAGTTTAGAAGCTCTCACGCATTTTTTGCTCTCTTGGAATAATATGTTCTCTGTAAAATACACTCTCTTTCAGCACTTTTTCTCCCTCTCTTTTGGTATCCCTCTCTGTGTTAAAGCTTTCGTCAAGGTTTGAAAGAAAATATATTAAAAATGTGCATCTATCGAGATCTTTTTTTATACTACTAAAAGATATACATTTTTATTCATCTCTTAAGTATTTCATTTTTATGTAAAAGTTACTGTTACTATACTAAATATTAAACCTGGATTTTATAAAGTCATTGTCGTTCCTTCTGTTTTCAATAATATTTTGTCTATAGCAGTTAACCATAACCATCAAATTTCAGGTCAATCTTTCAATGGTATACGAAAAATGTAAAAAGGATTAGATAACGGATATATAATATCTTTTCAGTAACAATATCTTCAATATAGAATTCAGCTCACTTATTTTATAGAGTGTTTTTGCATGTTTTACAACTGGCTTTTAATTTGTGAAAAGGCAAAACTTTTTTTCTTTGGAAACCATGAAACATATTCTTCAATTCATTCAATAAAGCTAACAACTAGCGGATCAAGGTCTAGAAATACTCCGAAATAGCATCCCAAAAATGAACCTCCATGATGAATTTAAGGGATAAGTCAAGAGCACAAATTTAAATACTTCGTTTTCCATAACATTCACTAGTAATTACATTCTAATCTAATTCCATAAATCAAGAGAAAAACATGATTGAAAGATTATTACTTCTTAAATACACATTATAAGAATTCTGGTCTCTAGCCATTAATATATTTATTCGTGCCTTATCTGACCCTTATAAATGTTTACAAATATGCTTAACTATCTTTGGTTTAAGCACATATGTATGTATATATAAAAATATTTTCTTTTTCTTCTACACCCACAAGAAGATAAAAGATGATATGATGCCCATTGTCTTTGGTCGCTAAGAATATATCTCTTATTTAAGTGCAGCTCTTATCCAACATGTCCTTGAATAAGTACTCGTATCAATGAAAAAAAAAGTCAAAGTGCAAATTTCCATATTCACATTTGAATAGATGACAAATAGAACAAAGGTCCACAAGCGATTACTTAACAAATGCCATGCCAAATTATGCATATAATCATACGTAATCTATTCACGTTCGATCTGTCTAACTATGACATAAATCAAATAAACTGAAACTATAAATATTATAGAAATGTCTGAAAATGCATCTTTAATTAGAAATTATGTACATGTCACTTGAATGAAAAGAAAAGCCATTAAACATTTCCATTGCTGAGCATCGATATTGAAACATTGAGTTTAATTTATCAATCAGCCCTTGAAAGATTTGTGCCCACCCGCATTTAGTTCGAAGAGGGAAATATCAAGTCTATTTAATCAGTCTACGTACTTTATTAAATTTAATATCCAAAAAATAAATTTTACTTAATAGCTAACAATGAAAAGTTGAACTAACACAGCCGACAAGAACTTATGGTACCCATTCGTCTACATCATAGCTCTTCTTTGAGTATTCACACTGAAGAACAGGTTCTTTGGGTAAGGCCTCGTTCTCGGATTGATCACGGCGCTGGCGATGATGACGCACACCACCAATCAGACCAGCCAGCAACAGGACGAACAGTGAACCACTGGCCAAACCAATGATGGGTATAGTCCATGGATTCAGTTCATTATCATCATCGGCAGCCTGATCGATGCTCAACAGCTCTTCCAAGATTCCACGACGACACGAGAGAGTTGAATTTTCCTCGGCATTGTTCTCCTGGACATAGCCCTCGGCGCATAGACATGAGCCCGAATCATTGCACACCTGATGATGACCCACACAGCCAGCTATGCGGCAATCCTTGACCTCAGCCTCGTTGCTGTCGAATGTTTCGGGTCTACATTGACCGCCGTACAAGACAAAACCCTCGCTACATTCTTCGGAAGTGGGCGGAATGTCATTAGTGGTGGACAGTGGCTCCTCTTCCTCCTCCTGTGACGCCATGCGAGCAAGCTCTTTACATTTATTCTCATTTTCATCCCAATCGTAGCCTTCATTGCACTCACAACGCTCCACGTCGATGCATTTGCCATTGGCACAGCCATCACCCAATTGGCAAGTGGGCACACAATCGCCGCTGACACCATCACCCGTGGGACTTAGCTGCTTATAGCCCTCACGACAGGAACAAGTATTAGGGGCAACACACTGCGAGCCCTTCGAACAGCCGCGCTCACAGATCGGCTCACAGTAATGACTGCCATCACGATGATCCAAGGCGGAAACATAGCCTGTTGTGCACTGACATCTCTGGGGAGCCACACAACTGGCATGAGCCGGACAGCCACGCTCACAGATCGGTTCACAGAGGCCCGATTCCACTTGATGATAGCCCACACAGCAATCCGATATCAATTTATAGGTGATTTGCTCTTCATGTGCCGTGTATTCTTCAAGTTTCTTTTCCGTCTTCTTCCAGGGTGTCCATTTCGACGGTTTCTTCACTATGGTCCTGGTCTTGGTCACGGGGACCACAGTACGACTGGTTACATTACGTTCACAGTAATTCTCTCTGATCGATGTGGCCACAATGGGACTGAGGAGAAGGCATAAACCAAAAACGATCTTCATTGTACAAGTCTCACGACTGAACTAAATACAGACAGGCAATTTGAGTTGACTTGAGGCCTAGGCACACCACATCCGCAGCTAGATAATCCTCAGTATAAATGAGATAAACATTGAGAATGAGAGTGAGAAGAGGAGCGAGGAAAAACAACACCAACAACAACACCAACAACAAAGAGATGTAGAGAGGATGGTTGCCTTTTTCATATCTCCCTCGGTCTGTCTCTCTCCTCTCTCTGGCAAAGGTCACCCTCGAACTCTGGTTTTATCATAATGTCCCCGCTTCAAAAAGACGCCCGCATATTCTTCAGTTGTAGCTGATAAGCCATAAATATGTATACACATATACATGTATACTTATATATAGAGAAAAAGAGATACATTTGTTTTTCATTCATCTGAATGGATACGACAAATTTCAGTCGGATGGTCTTGGCCTCACATGAGTCACAAAAGCAACGGAACTAATGTGCTTATTTTGTTTTTAGTTTAGTTTATTTGCGGAAAATATTATTGATATCGAAAACGCATATATTACTTCAAGGTTCTCATGGAATTTCTGTATATCTAAACCTGTTTCTAAGCCTAGCAACGATGGGACAGGTCCTCTCTACCTGTTTGGCCGCTTACCTGTTTAGGTTTGAAAAAGAAAAGCCATCTAGGTAGCTAGAATTTGTTGTTCTAAGCAATTTCATTTCCCAGCCATGGTTTAACCATAATTTGAACAATTTTAGTACCCAATCGAGAATTTTGTTTTTGGCCTAATCTATAATTAAAATTATTGTCATATCATTTGGGAGATGAGTCCAAAACGAAAAAAAGTTTTTGGCCTTCAACTCATGGAATACCTTAACAGGCTCCATGTTAAAGTGTCCACAACTCTCTCTCTCTCTCTCTCTCTCTTCCTATCTCTCTCTGGCTTGAGTTTTTGGCAAACTTACTCGCTGTTATCCTCAACTAGGACTTCTTCTCTTGGGCCATGTCCTGTGCGTGCCTGTGCATTTGAGGGCCAGATGTCACAAAAGTTTTGTCGGCCTGCCAGCCCTTTTTTGGCCAGCCACTAAACTTAGATAATTTAACCGTTCAAATGAGCCCGAGACTAAATCGGTGTGTAGAAAGTTTGATGTTGAAGTTCGAGCCAAAGCCTTTTTGCTTGTCTCTATTCTACGTGCGATAATGCAAATTTATCGCTGGCAATTAGCGGGTTGCGTTCAGCAATATATTTCACCAAGAGCCGTAAAAGGAACTTTGACTTAGTCTCAGTCTAATTGCAACGTGCGAAATCTGGGCCAACCAAAATCCAGTTAGAGCGCGACAAAACCCTCACAAAACCATTAATTATCGTAGGCAAACCTACCCAAAAACGAACAGCCACACACATGTGTGTGTGTGTGTGTGATGTGGGCTGTGAAGATACAAATACAGATACAAAATGCAGATAGAGCAAGTCAAGTCTGTCAGTGGCATATGCCTAGATGTATGTATATTGTAACTGCTGCCGTTTACTCATCATCATATCCACTGTTATTCACCAGTTAAACAGACATACATACACACTAAAAGATACTTTTCGTGCCGTATCTGTAAGATACACAAACACACACTTACAGAGGAAGAGAAAGACAGAGAGAACGAGCGAGAGTGAGGCATCAGTTGCAATCTGACTTCAATTCAATTATTTTAGATTAGAATGTGACTGTGTCACACACACTTTTGTTTCTATGTCAGCTGTCATTCATCCGTTTATACACATACACACTCACATACACACACACACACACACACACACATACATACCATTCGTATGTGGCATGCCCCAGGATACGTGCCCTGCCTTGCCTGTTCCTGCATTGACAGTTCTCTTTGTCTGCGGGTCTCTCTTTTTGTATCTGTCCTGAGTGTGTTGAGTGTGTGTGTGTGTGTGCCCAGAGAGGTCTGACTTGAAATGAGCGTGACAAAAGTTACAAAATGTTACATTGCCATATGACGTCAGCGAAAGAAAGAACCCATTGCGAAAGCCTAATGGCAAAATATTCAAACAAAAAAATTGATTCCATCTAATAACAGAATGTGTGAATTTATATGTACATATATCCACATGACCTTCAAAATATATTTGTGTGGGATTTTCATTTAATTAATTGAAATTACAAACAAACACAAAGTTACATATGTAACCAAAGCCAAATGATGCTGCTAGACACAATTATAAAACATTTAAGACTGAAATAATCTGCTGAGAGAAAAAGCGTTTCTTGTCTACATCGGCATTCAAACAAATTGGCATTTAAGTCGATCTATAGATCTACAATACGGGCAGTTAAGGGACAAAGATAGGTGGGTCTAGAATATCTCATACTTAGCATTACTAACTAACTTTAAATTACAGCATCTTCGATAAGTCCGATCTACATAGAAACACGTTTTTTTATATAGCCCTTCAATTGCTTCGTAATTCGTTTTATTGTCAATTTATCCTAAATGGACAATAAGCAAATGTTATGGAAGGTAAACGTGACATAAGGGTGAAAATACGAAATATAGTTCCATTTTATTTTCATTTAATAAATTTCCAAAAAGTCATATGTTCTTTTATACCAACTGAAAACTAATAAAATACAAACATCGTATTTAAAAGTAAAATATTTCAAAATAACCCAACAATTTTTGTATTACTTTTCATTAAATGTCTCGTTCAACATTTTAAATCTTCCGGGTCTGAAACCAATCTAAAGAGTTTTGAAATTTTTTGGTTTGTCAATTATAAACTAAAACTAAAAAATTACTCACTAGTTTTGGGATAAAGACACAGTGCCGGATTTAGTTATCGCGGGTACAGGTAGTATATAAAAAACTAAACTAAAATTTTTGAAAATTAAAAGATCACTTTCATATCATAAACGATCATAAACGAACTTCCAAAACTAAAATTGTAACATATATAATTTTTTAGTATACATTTTTGACCTTTCAGCTAGGATTTTGGACAAGTTTTAGCAGATCGAAATATATATATCAAAATTTGATATTTTTAAAATTGCATCAATCAGTTGAATGTTTGAAAAAATTAATTTCAATCCTGTTTTTGAAAAAAATCAAGTTTTTTTTTAAATTGGTTGATAAACTACTACTTTTCAAGATAGTCCAGTTTGAAAGACATTATTCTAACTAAAATACAGATAAATTTCTTAAATACTCTAAAAATTAACAAACAAGTTTCGTGATACTAAGTCTCAATTGAATATTATAATTCGATAATTATCGTAATTTACATTCCAATATAAAACTGAGGTTAAAAGCATTAAAATAAAAATTCACTTTGGAAAATCTGTTACAATTTGGCAAAGTTAAGAGTTTTTCTTATATGGCCAATTCGCCAATGAAGGATATGTTGGTTATCTGTTATGTAAACCGTTTTAATTGACATACAAATTGCTCTAATCAACTAACTGTTAGTTAAAGTTTAAAAAAAAGGTGAAAGATTCTACACAAATTGCAAAACCTTGCCTAACCTTTATCTAAATTTACAACCTCTACCCTGGCCTGGTTTTCTGTGATGCTTTTTCCTCTCTATTTTCAAATTAAGTATCCTAAACAATAAGGACAAGTACACAGCGAAAGCGAAATGCTGAACCTTACATTATTTTTATTGTATATTTTTCTACAGCGAAGGTTCATCATCAGTAGAGGAGAAACGCAGCCAGCTAAAAGTGAGCATTGTTCGAGCCTGGGTACACACACGTGAGAAACTTTGCAAATGGAAAATAATACAACAACAACAAAAAAAAAACAAGTGAAAACTGAAAGGAAAAACTGAAACTTGCCTCATAGCACAGCAGCAGCAGCCGGCTGTGATTAAAAAGCATCGCGTACGCCATTTTCGCAGCTTTTGCTCTATGTTTTGCTGGTTTCTGTGCGTTTTGGTGTTTTTTTTTTTCGTTTCGTTTCGTTCGTTGTTTTTTTTGTTTTATGTGCTTTTATCTTCTGCGGCCATTTTCATTTGTTGCAAAGTTTAAGGTCCTTCATACATAAATAAGCAGTAAGCACTAAGCAGGCGGCGGCGGCGACTGCTGCGGCATTCGTCGCCTCAAAGTATATGCAGGCAACGGACATGACACCCACTACAAGAGCATACTTCAAAATAAAAATAACAACAACAAACGCAGCAGCGGCAGCGGCAGAGGCGGCGGCGGCGTCTCCGACCAGGACGAGGACAACGATGACTACGACACTCATCAACAACGGGTCCAAACAAGAGCGATAAAAACAAGCGCAACAAGGACTCTGAGAACTCGAGACTCGACGCGGCAAAGTCCAACATGACACATCGTCATCATCGTGGGGTCCACAAAAATCTGGCAAAGCCTAAAGAGTATTGGTGGGGGGAGGAAATGAAGACGACGACGACGACGATGGCGACGACGATGAACACTCGCGAGTGCCGAGGCTGACAACGCCTATGTCAAAAGTGTATGTGTGCATGTGGCAAAGTGTGTGTGTGTGCGTGTCCTTTCAGCAGTCACTGTGGCAGTGTGGCAGTCAGTCATGGCTGCTGGCACATAATTAAGGACATCGTCGACCAACACGAAACAAAAACAGCAAAAGAAAAAAAAACAGACACACACACTCATCAAGACAGAGAGAGATAAAGAGAAATGAATGAAGGTGAAACTAAATATATGCGAATCGTTTGAATACTCTGTAACATTGCAAAAGTATTCAAAATTGTTTAACTTGATTTGTTTAGGTAACAGCATTTCAAAAAATTTAATTTCGTCAAGGAAACAAATTTGAATTTATTTTCTAATTGTTAAATGCTAATTTCTAATCATGAATGGTTTACTTGCCTAGAAGAAATTGTATTGTCACTAATTGTTCTTCTAAGCTTTTGAAAGTCAAATTTTTAATCATAAGAGACTTGTTTTGTTTCATTATTACAACTCTTTTTCCAATCGTATTTTAAGTATGAAAAAAAAAAACATGTATTAAGCAATAATAGGTGGCAAAAAACAAACTTCCTAAAGTGATTTCTGTTAAAAGAACCTTTTAACAATTTTGTGGGTATTTTTACACCAGATTTTGACAAAATTCAAAATTATCAAAATTTTTTTAAAGCAGTATTGATATAATTTGATTTACTTTTCTTGTTATAAGAATAAGCATAGTTCTCACTAGTCACATACGTATATCTTGAATCGAATAGAATATTATAGAATAGAAAATTCGAATGCATTATTATTACAATTTTCTATTCTATTTAAGTCGCTAAATTATCCTAATTAATTTTGCATACTTTATTATAGATAATTTGGCACTTTTGAGATCCCCGTTTTTACAATGAGTATAAAATAATTATTTAAAATTGAAATGGCTCAGCAAATAAAATTATTTGTTAAATGTAAAACCATTAAAAAAAAAAAAAGGAAAAAACAATATTTTAAGGGACGACTATTTAGACTCTAAATTTTAGAGACATAACCAAAAACCTTAAAATTCTAGCATCCTCTTGTTTCAAACCTCTTTGCTAAATGTCGATCAGAAAAATTAAAAAAAAATTTTTTATAATTTATTTGAAAGTTTAAAAATTCAATTTTAAATGATTTTCCGATTCATATATTCTATAATTATGTTCCCTTAAACTACCCAGTTTACCAACAAATTGTTACCAAAAATCTCTTCAGTAATTTAATTTATTTTCTATACCTATTTAATAATTGAAATGTGCTTGGTTCCCAACTGATTTTAATTACAAGCAACCGAAATTAATTTGATATCAATAATTGAAAACTATAATTCAGGCAAAATACTAAAAGACTCTGAAATCTGAATTTCCACCTGAGTAAGGACGAAATGTCTGGGCAAATGCAATAAGCACCTCGAAAACCATTGACAAAATCTATCATAAAATCCATATGCCCATTTTGGTTTATGACACAAAAAGTTGCACTTTTGTTTTGTTTTTTTTTTTTCTTTCTGTTGTTGTTGTCTTCTTGCTGCCTCACTGTTTGCATTTGGATTTGCTGAGGGTGTGTGTGTGTGTGTGTGTGTGTGTGTGTGTGTACTGAATGAATGAGGAAAAGAAATGGCTAAAGACGTTGGGAAGGAAGACAAAGCCTCAAATGAGCAAAATGAGCATAAGGAGCCAAAAGTGCTCTCAGGCGCAGGACAATGCAGACCAAGAATTGTGTCATATTATTAATGAAAAATTTTTGAGACGAGTGCAAATGAAGATGGCAACAACAGCAACAACAACAACAAAAACAGGAAGAGACCCCAAAAAGCACTTTTAATATGCAACAATTCTCTAGCTGTGTGTGTGTGTGTCTCTGGTGTGTATACATATGAGTGAGTGTGGCAAACTGAAAATGAAAATTAAGAAGAAAAAAGGCAACAGCAGCAACAAAAACAACAACAGTAACAACAACACAGTACAAAAGCAAATAAACGCGCCAAGCGAAGTTATTTATTTGGCAATTGTGAGCTTGCTTTTTATTGTCCTCAGAGTGGCTGCTGTTTGCTTTTGGGCATGGCCAACCATCATCCGATGCCAAATCCCCCAAGCCCTCTCCATCTCCCTTACTCACAGTACGCCCTCTCTTTCTCTCTCTCTCTTTCTCCCACTCTCCATCTCTCTCTCTCTCTCTCTCTATCTCTCCTTTTTCTGTGTATGTCTACGTCAAAGGTCAATGGAACAATTTTAAAATGCTTGAAACCCACACACAAAAATCTAAACCAAAATCAAGTCGAGCTAAGGACAACCGTTGCACCTCAGGGATATTAAAGTGGGTGGATGGTGAACATTGGGGCGGGGCATTAGAGGCGGGGGCAGTTTCAAGAACGCTAAAAATTATGCCTTGCCAAATTTGCCTGTGGTAATGGCAAACTTCTCTTTTCATTATCATAAGTTTTCATACAAAAAACACAGATACAGATAGAAATAACACTGAGAGATAGTTTATTGGCAAGAAAGAGAAAGAGATTGGGAATAATAATGACAAACATTTTTTTCCAGCTAATATTTTCTAAATTTTCAAACGATTGCAAAAGAAAAACATTGATGATAAAATATAAATCAAATGTGAATGAAGAAGAAAGAGTTTAGTCGAATCAAAGTCAAATGGTTTTTGATCTGAAAAATATTTACGGCTTTAAATAATAAATAAAAATTATATAGTAAATCCCTTATGTGAGATTTTACTATAATAGAGGTGCATTTCAGACGGTTAAGTATTTAAAGTAGCGATAATGGAAACACTCAAAATCATGGGTACAAAAAAACCATTGAAAATCAATTCAACGACTGGGAATTGAGAATGTCATTCTTTTATTTCTTTAGTGACTAACTACATTATGATAGTCAAAAAGACTGATACTAAGAAGCTCGATGGTATTGCCATATTTCGGATACATCATTAGTTATCACGATGTTTTTACACAAAATATTTTTTTTATAAGATTTTAAGATTTTTAAAAAAAAAACATCTTTTCCTTTTGGCTTCTTCTTATTTCTGATATATTCATTATTCATGAAAACTTCAAGTAACAAAGCTTTTATGAATTGGACAGGCTACAAATCTTTCTCAAAATTTCGAAACTTGTCCTATTTTTTCAGGATTCACAGTGGGGCATCTAGAAATAGATTTTTTCCCTTGTACATCAAAGAAATATGTCTGCTTAATTTTATATAGTTTATTTCAAACTTGGTAAACTATATAGTTTAAAGAAAAAAAACGATTAAAAATAATTAAAATTTCAACTGCATTTAAATTTGTTTTTTTTTGCATTTATGTTTAATTTTAATAATAAACAATTGACTTACCTTGTCTTTTATATGTGGTTTTTTCTTTAATCAATCATTTGTATGTCCTTTCCAATTTGTTGTAAATTTATAAAGATTTAGTTGACCTATCTGAATACTTGTTCGTTATACTTAACAGAAATATTCCAATTTATTTTATTTTCTTCAATACTATATGTTATCAAATTTGTCATACAAATCGATTTGTATGGATTTATCTTTATGACATTAATTGTGAATCAATTGTGATTGGTAATATTTTTTTATTATTATTTTATGTTTTTATTATTAGTATTATATTCGAATATGCAATACATGTATGTATGTAGGTTTTGTGGGAAATTTTTAGCATGATTTCACAATCCTTATATAGGTATATATATGTATTTATATATACACATATATATATATATATATATGTATATGTTTATAGATTTTTTTATTCTTAATGCCTTTGTGCGTGTTTCAGTTACTTTATTGAGAGAGTTATTGTTATATTTGTATTAAATTGATAATCAATTATTTTGTAACTAGATGTAGATGAATTTTCTTTCTATATAATAGAAAAATTGATTTCTTTACCGATTATTTCAATGAATACATGTATATATATATAATATATTCCATTTATATATACTTTTTTTGTTTGTTTTGCTTAAAAATTTCTTTTCTTTGACAGCGTAAATTTCGGTCGATTTTTTAGTGAAATTTTTTTTCTTTTTCATTTATTTTTCCTTAAATATTTACAATAAATTTAAAAATTTCTTTCGCAATAGTCATGGTTTTTGTTATTACAAATAATTTTGTAATATATTTTTTTATTAGTTTAGTTTTTGTTTTTAGTTTTTAGCCTTTTGCAATTGCTTCAGTAAGGGATTGTTTTTGTGTTTGGTTTTATTTTTATTTTTTTTTGTTAGTCAACTTTCGTACGGATTGGGTTTTTTGCCTTTGTTTGTGCTTCTCTCACTCGATTAGAATAAATATTGCTTATTTTATTTGTATTAAATTTAAAATTTGGTTAAATTTTTCTTTATAATGTTATGGGTTTATTTAGTTCTGTCATCCATTTTTTTTGTGTTCTATTTGTTGGGCTTGGAGAACGCTGAAAGAAACGGCATGCAAATTTCAAAAAACTTTATTAGTTTTATGTAGTGAAACTTTTTTTTAAAACATTTATTAGTTTAAATATTTATTACGTCGATAGGATGGATGGATTATTTCTAGTATTTTTTGTTCTAAATTTCCAATTCAATCAAGCTTAAGTCTTGGCACTTCACTTATTGCTTATCAAATCTTTCCAAAATCAGTCATCTAAAGCAAACCAAGACAAGATTATTATCTGTCTTTGAGATTCTATTAAGCTGAGAAATAATTTAGAGCAATAATTTTCATTCTTTTCAAACAAAATTGGAAAAGAAATCTTAATATTTTATATATATGGTTAACGAGACAAAGCTCTCATATTTTTAGATGTTCATATAAATTGTTGGACCTATTTACATACATATTTTAAAAATGTAATATCCGAAGTGGGCAAAGAATTCATAATGCTCAAATAAACTTAAAAGACATTTAAAAATCTGATTTTAAGTTTAAAAACTAAGAAAAAACTAAACTTTTCTAAGTTAAAAATGAATAATCAAATGCTCTTGAGCTCTAAAATAATACTAAATTTGTTTATTTATGCATATGCACGTAAAGAATTTAAAATTTTAAATGATAATAATAAACATTTTTGCAAATGTCAAACAATTCATTTTAGATAATTGACATAATTATTGGAATTTGCCAAAAGTGCCTGAAACATATTTACACATGTCTCTCCTTCTCTTCTTCTTATGACATATTTTTGTTGGTAATAACAATTTTCAGTGATTTCTGAAACAGTTGACAAAACTTTTGCATATGTGAGTGTGTGTATCTTGAAGAGCAGAGCAAATACAATATTCAATGTGCAATAATCACGAATTTCTCACTTGTTGACAATACCCAAAAATATCTTTCAGTTTTATATGCTCTTTTCCTTTTCCTTTTTGCCACTTTTCCCGCACACACAGACAGGCACTCACACACACACACACATACGAGCATACAGAAGCCAACACAATGTCACAATATGAACATAAAAGTTACCATTGCCATTTATTTTTTGGCACCTGTTATACACACACACACATACACACACACACGAGACAAACTTGTATGTATGTATGTATGTAAAACGTTAAACTTGACATGTATCTGAAAGATATCTTCTGCAGAATTGAGAACATTTAATGGTCTATTAGAACAAAAATTACATTTCTTTCCGCCATAATCAAATCAAAAAAATAGCAAAATATAAAATTATTCTAAAATGGCCAAACAACAAAATGACTAAAAAGGATGAGTATGGGAAATATGTGTACAACATTGTATGGCCATGATGATGGAATTTTCACACATACACATACACACACACATATAAATAGATACATATATACATATATATTTTTTTTGCACAAGAAGAAATAAGAATATCAATTTCCTCCTCTTGGAAAGCAATTCCACGCACACTCACGCACTTCTATGTGTATTTATGTATATGTAAGTATAAGTTAGTCTATATCTATATAGAAATGTAGGTTCATCTAGTTGGAGTTCTATAATTTACCTGCTTGAGTTGTTTGGAAATTTTTGTGTTTGTATTTCAATGCATCTTTTTTAAGAAATATTCGGATTTTTTTTTGGTTTTTTTTTTGGTTTAGGTTATTATTATTTTTGGTTAATTGTGTTGGTTGTATTAGTATCTATTTAGTATTAACACTCACACATACACACGCGCGCGCATCGTTAGCGACAGACAAACATACACCCACACACACACACACTCACGCACACACACACACACACGCACGCAGAGAGAAGCACACACAGAAAAGTACGCACGGATACGCACACAGAGACACAGACACCAAAGCGCGCGACCACAACGCGAGTCTCCTTCAAGAAGAAGACTTCCTTTTACTTCTTCTTCACCTGCTTCTTCTTCGTCTTCTTGTGCTTTGCTCCTTTTTTTTTGTGAATCTATCTTTCAGTTTGCTTGTTTGGTTTTTTTTTTTTTTTTGTTAATATATATGTGTATAATTTTTGTTGTTTTTTTTTGCTTTTGTTTTTATGTCCTGTGTGTGGAAAAGAAGGCAACAAACAGCACAACCCGAAACCGGAACACCAACTGAATGCGATGCTCGTCCAACATAACCAACCAGGCAATGCTGGAAAGTCACTGCAGAATTAACGTAGTGCCCAAACCGAAGTACATACCGAAGCAGCCAACACGAAGCCAACATCATCCTGCGAAACATCCTTTTTTTTTTGCAGAATACGAAGCAGATGCTCAAGGCTGGAAATGAGATGCTAACGATGAGTGTGAGAATCCTTTTGGAAGATTTTTCAGTCATGCGTTGGATTGTTGGCATAGGCGGGCAGCTTTCGCTCTCCCTTTAATTTTTTTTTGGGAAGCTGTAAACACACAGAGAAAGAGAGTGAGAGAGAGAGAGAGAGAGTGTCCTTAAGCTGCAACAAAACTTAAGAGAGAGGGAAAGAGATTGAATGAGCGAGCTTTTTCTCATACAGGGTGTGGGTTTGAAATTGCAGACGTGCCTCACTTAATTTGTATTGAGTTAGTTAGTTGAATGCGGTCAGCTAACAGATGTTCACAATTTTCAAGGGTTTTCCAAAAGGCTTTTGCTTTTCTATGGATTTTATATTAGTAAAATGTCTAAAATAGTTTCATTTGAAAATGAATCACAAGTATAATATAATATAATCATATCCAGCCTTCTCAAAAAATGGTATTCATTTTTCTATGTAACTTTAAATTTAAAACTATGGCTCTCTTCCTTATTAAACTTTATATAGTTTCTTTTTTTTTCTACTCTAAAAATGTGAAGTATTCATATTTTGTTCACTCATTCATACATTCACTTAAAATGAATACTTGCCACTTATGCTTAGTCTAACTAGCTCACATTTGTTCCCTATCTCTTTCTCTTATATGCTCTTGGTCCTTTTTCTTGAACCAATACACATATAAACAGCATCCACATGCGTGGGGTCCAGAGCCAAAAATGATTTATGACCCCACAAAAAAATTAATTTAAAGTAAATTCGCATGAATGAAAAATGGCTTTTACAAACGCAAAACTACAGGGCGTCCAATGAGCAAGTGAGAAAGAAAACGAGAGCGAGAGAGAAAACGAACGAAAGCTGCAGAGAATCTGGCTCAAACTAGGCCTAGACACAATTTTACTAGTTTATAATGTCTCTCTTATACCTCGGACACTTGTAGGCAACTTGGACTAGAACACATATCTTTTACTCTTATTATTAGAGCTTTAAGCTTATTGTCCCTTGTAGTTCTCTTTTCAGTTTATTCTCTCTTCCTACTGTTAGCTTTGCTAGGCTTCCATTGCACTTATCCCTGTTTGTCCTTCCAATGGCTTTCAAACGAAACTGAACGAAGGGCAACCAGAGGAGCGAGCTGCTTAGTCGGTTGGTTGGTCGGTTGGTTGGTTGGTTGGTTGGTTGGTATCCATGAATGAAGCCTGTGATAATGCCATTCGCTTTTAGCATGCAGCTCTAAGCAGACCATGTCAGGATATGCGGCCAGCCTAATCGTTTTGGCCTGGGCAAAGATTTTTGCAAAAGCAACAAAAATCAAATGGCTTTTTCTTCTTCTTTTTTTGGGAGGGCTAAATTAACATTTTTGATTATCTCAACGAAAACCGATGCGAGTCAGTTGTGTCCTTGATTACAAACGCGGACACACTCAAACACAAACACACACACACACATACGCATGCAGTAAATTGGAATCTGTATTTTTGTTGCATACATTTGAGGGCACTTCTGATTTTCGGTCATTTAATTTGTATTTTATTTGGGTTAATGGCTCTCGCAGATAATTCCAATTGACAGTTCAATTTAGCCACTTCCTCGACTTTTTAGAGTGTTATCGCTTAATTTTGAGTCAAATCAACCACAACAAATGCAACTAATAAGAAACAAAACACACAGACAAACATCATGAAAAAAATAAAACAATCAAAACAAATAAGCAAACAGGCAGACAAACAAAGTGCCAAGCAAATTAAATAAAATACAAACACAAATACACATGAATGTTGCGCCAGCACAAAGGGAAATAACAAAGGCAAAAAAGGACGAAATATACATATACATATATACAATATATAAAAGCTTTACACAAAACAAAAATTGTCTAAAGGTAGAAAGCTGAGATGTAAAGATTTCTGAAAGCAAATCTAGAAAGGGTATTCGACTTATAACGAAAGAAAGATTTTAACTGCCTGAAATTCGAATATTATTGACTTTACAATTACAATTTGTTTCAAATATATAAATATATACGATTTATTTGTTTCAAATTCTTTGTAATCTTTTTGAATTTGCTGTTGCTACTTCTTTGTACCCTTGGCCGCTTCGTTTGCCTTCTTGGCCGCCTCTCGCTTAGCTGCCGCCTCTTCGCGCTGTTGACGAATGACAGCCAATCGAGCCAGATCCGCTTTGGCCTCGTTAGTCTTGCCAGCTGCGTGGAGTTTTTCATAGCGTTGCTGAGCCTTCTGATGCTCAATCTGTTCGCGTTGACGACGTGAAAGTTCCGGCTTCGGGGCCCTTGACGATGAAACTTCCTCCATGGTGAGACGACTCAAATTTTTGGTGACCTTTTGTGTCCTACGATTTGGATTCTCAATATCTATTAGTGCTGCTACACCTTTTTTGGCATCACGTGTCTTGATTTGTTCATCGTCAATTTCATCATCGGAATCGGAATTCTTATTGATTACCTTCTCTTTTGGCTTAGATGTGGAAGCAGTTTGTGGCTCCTCTTCGTTGCCGCTGTCGAAACGATCGCTTTCATCTTCTAAATCCTCTCGCATTTCCTCAGGTGTTGAGAAATTGCGACTGCGGCCTTTGTGGTTAACAAACTTTCCTCGTGGCATGATGGCTGGCTGTAACTAAGAATTAAGCAAAATGTTTAAGTGAAAGTAAAGACAACTAAAGCCCCACTGAATATTCATACCTGAACGTGTGCTTCTCACCAAGTTGCTTGCTAAAGTAATCTTTCTTGCTAAGACGTCAACTGTTTTCTAAGGTTTCAAATTTTCTTGGCCTACTTGAATTTGTTTAAAATTGCCAAAAAAAAAACGCTATTATTTTAAAAGACACTTTAATTTATGTTATGTATGGTTTTTGAATTTCGCAGTTGAACTCATAAAGTATTTTGGAATTAATCAAAAAAGTAAATCGAAGGCTAAGGGAAGAAAAAATTCTGCGCTAATTAATAGTTTTACTTTTTTTAGCGGGAGTATAGCTAAGTCTAGCTATTTCAGGCGACATTAGTGTTGGCAGATTTTTAAAGCAGTGCTGGAAATAGTTTAAGTTTAGCGTTGCCAGATATCATGTGTGTTCAAGAATCTTTTAAGCCTTTGACAGAAACCCTTTTATGGTTGATAACGATATGATTTTGATTACCATTATTATTATCATTATTTCTAACCATTTTTGTTCAACCCTGGCAATAATCGTTTTTATATATGTATCCATCTTTGACTCAAACATCATTTTTTAACATTTTCTATGATTAAAATCATGCAATTGCTGAAAACCATAGATAGGTAAAATTTTTAAATGATAATTTTTTTAAAACGCCAATTAAATTGGCAATTGAAAAACTTTAATCTGTAAGTTTCGGTGCACTTAAAAATAGCTCGTTAAATTCTCATTTAACCGTATGAAACCAATACCAAAATCCGCAAAAGTGTTGTATTGACCCATATAACCAATGTCCATTCAATGCACATACCACAAAACCCTTCACACGCGGCGCGAACAACCCCCTCATCACAATGTCCATTTACCATTCGACCAGTTTCACATTGACCAACTCCTGGTTGGTGTCTGCTCCACTTGGCAGCTTCTCCTCGTACCATCAACAACAAAAACGGAAAAAAAAAAAAAAGGAGAACGCGCTGCTCAAATATTAATTCATATCAAGGTTTTGGCATTCATTTTCAATCCCCAAACCAAAGACCCGAGCCCAGCCTCTCAACTTCACTCCACTTCAGGCTCCCCGCAAAGCGAAATCCAACTTTGAAACCAGCTTGTCCTGTGCTATAGGGATCGTGTAATGAAATTTAAGCAGAATTGTAAACAAAGTTGTGCAATAAAATCAACAAACCGCAAATAAAGTGCAATTTAGAGCAGACCAGAGATGAAAAAGGAAGCGAAAAGGCTTTTTATATATTTTTATGCTCTTCGTTTTCTCTTCTGACTTTGCCTCAGCCTCAACTTGGGCCTTTTTCTTTTCTTTTCATTTTTCTTTCTTTCGGTTTTTTTTTTTCCTTTTTGTCAATAAGTTGCCAGACGTTGGCAGCATTTGAAGGCGTGGCTTTTGCCTGATTTTACGAGCCATTTGCAAAAAGTCCTTGAAGAGACAAAATGCAATCGGCTGACTGCAACTGAAAATGCAAGCCAAAAGACGACAAATTTTATATCAACTGTTTTGAGGTCTTGCCAATTGACAGTTCTTCTATCGTTTTGGCATTCGCTTTTTAGGCGAATTTGCAAGTTTCTTCATTGTTTCAATTTATCTCTGATTTCTTGATAATTTATGCACTTGGATTTTCGAATCTCAGTTATTTTTTCGCTTTGTTTGTCAGTCATCGAATTGATTTCGTGAGACTCAAACAAAAGGAAAACGAAAGCAAATATCAAGCTACCAAATTGTGTCGAGGACATTGACATTTCAAATTAACTAGAAAAATACCACAAGGATAAGAAGTGTATAAAAAATTTAAGTGAAGTTTAGTAGGTTGATTTTAAAAACAAATGGAAAATTCTCATACACTAATTTTAAACCCATCAGCTTCATGGTTAGTTGAGTGTTATAGAACTCGAGTGAACATTTCAATTATATTTTTTTTCTCAAATGTGTTGAAATGTCCTTAAGTCTGACTGTTTCTAATGTAGATTTAACTAAATTCGAGTAGCTCTTTAGTTACTATCAGGTCTTCTAAGTGAGCTTATTGCCTCTTTATATCTTTAAGACCAATTCTTTTCTTAATAAATGCTCATACCCACAGCATTTCCACAAAGATTTTATTCCGAGAGTCGTTATATTTCATAAAATGTCTCAGGGACATTTAAGCCAAAAGGAGGCCAAGAATTAACTCTAGAAAAAGATAGGAATTAAGATACGTGAAAAAGGATGTTTGGTTGTTCTTTGAATAATACTTTAGGGCTATCCGGTCCACCTTCTTTAAGTTGATAATACTCTACATCCATACTTAATACTTTAGATTTGGCACTTCCATTCGATTTACTTATTTTCAACAATTCAGTCATCATAAACTATATACAATATTTATCAGAATCTGGCATTTGAATACTCGTAAAATGTAATTTTCTTTCTGTGCAAAGGCTTTTATTAATTTTCTCTCACTCGTGTTGACTCATTGCAATGGAAAATTTTTTGCATTATTGAATGAATTTATTATGGCACAGACTCTCAATCATTCTTGTGTTTCATTGCAGTCATTACATTTGGTCTGCCTGTGGGAGAAGCGAGTCAGAGCGAGAGAGAGAGCGAGAATTTTAAGCCTGTCAATTAAAGGTTGTTGCACACGTATCCTTAATTGCCATGGCACTTGACGTTGGCGCATTAAACTCATTTCGCATTTTGCATAAAGCGAAATATATATGAAATATGATAAACGATGTGAAATGTGCTTTATTGGTCATTTCGATTCCACGCACGTCTACACTGATAAGTAAGGAGTGAAGAGTTTTCTTCGCCTGCGTTTTTCTTTTCTTTCCTCTCTCTCTCTCTCTCTCTCTCCCTTGTTGCAGCTGCACACGGACAAAGGGACACATCACATCACACTTTTGTGCTGGGCGAAAGTTTTAATCCTCCGGATGTTCGCTCAACTGCATCTTGCCTGTTGTCGGATGGGTTTTTGCACAGTGTGAGAGTTTTTTGGGTGGGTGGTGGCGGTGGGGGGGCGTGGCACCTGGAGTACCAGTATTTTCCATTACGCTCACTCGCTTTAATGCAATAATCCTTCGCATCCTTCGAAAGGAACACACGGACGAGTTGATAACAATTTCAATT
Source organism: Drosophila willistoni (assembly GCF_018902025.1). Classification (NCBI taxonomy): domain Eukaryota; kingdom Metazoa; phylum Arthropoda; class Insecta; order Diptera; family Drosophilidae; genus Drosophila; species Drosophila willistoni. The sequence continues at coordinate 11,723,788 of NW_025814050.1, forward strand.
TTTATGACAAGTCAACTTGCCAGCACGAAACCAAGCCAAAACCAAACCAAACCAAAGCAAACCAAACCAAACGAAACGAAACGAACTCGGTGGTAAACGGAAAATACAGCAACAGTGGCAGCAACTGCAACAGAGGCAACAACAGCAACAGCAACAACAACAACAACAACAATAACCATAATAATAACATGGCCGATTGCACCATTACCGTTACCCAACACTCCGCGCGACGAATCCATTTTCGTTCTGCAGGCGGTTATGATTTATTGGCATGCAACACGAATTCGTCTCGTCTGTCTGTGTGTGTGTGTGTGTGTGTGTTGTTGAGTGTGTGCAGTCAGCCATTTTCATTTGAGAGTAGTTTGGGAACAGAACGATGAAGGGTTTGGGGTTGGGTTTGTTATTGCCCCAGCTGAGATATCAGTCAGTTTCGACTTCCATTTCAGGACTCTTCTCATCGTCATCGTCATCGTCCTCGCCCTGTTGCAGACAACAATTCATTTTTTACTTTTTCCCCAAACAGAATTCTCATTGCATACTATTTGGCGCGTGTGCAACGAATGTTTGGGTAATTGCTGAATTGGGTAGAGTTGCATGTTATGTTTTGGGCTCTTGTACCTCTGGGATGATGATGATGGCAGAAAATGTTAGATAGATATTTGCGGCATTTTGTTAAATGATGATGAGATACCATTTTTGATACACACTCAGTTGACAAGATATTCCAATAGATCAACTAGGCCAACTCCATTTTAAATACTATCATATTCTTTACTTTTAAAGCAGAGATTAAGTTCTACAGATTATAATGGTAGAGTTGTAGTCATATTCATCCCCAAAGATTATTATTTTACTCATTTATTTTAGATAAACTATTACTAACTATTTGTGAACAAGCACTTCACATAGTTGTGAATTGGCTTAGACGATAACTAAATCGATATACTAACCTGGGATTCAAACCCAGATCCTCTTTGTAACTAATCAGACCCTTAAGACAGTTCATCTACAGAAGACTGCATTTTAGATAATATTTATTCAAATGCATGTGCTTCAATATTATTTGTTAATTGAGAATAACCAATACTCTTTTGGCCAGCAATTTATACCGACATCTCAATCAAGGAATCTACCTTTTTTTTAAGTTTCTTAGTATTTTTGTTTGGGCCAAAAAACAAACGAGTCTTTCTATTCCAAGTCCTTTTTATCAAGTCCCAGAAATTCCCTTTCGCCACTTGCTTAAAATTTATTGACATTTTATGTAGTTTAAAAAGAAATAGTCAACTTTTCTTGAAGAGGCCAATCTGTTAAGGTGTTAATATAAAAATTAATTACCTTGTTGAACTTTGATGACTTTGCTTGATCACTGATGAAAGCAACATTGATTCTCATGTGGTTCGTAGTTTATTTTCACAGTTTTTATGTCTCAACCTGCCTGAACTTCTATACAATTCTTTTCTCTTGGATTATACTTCAATTGTTCAGCTCATTTCGCATTAATTTCCCTTGAAATCTGGCTTCATTTTTCTACGCTATGAATTCTGGGTAATAAGCGCATTGTCCCTTTTCTTTTCAGCAGTTTTCTTCATTTCTTTTTTCTATTTTTTTTTTAGCTTCGTTGTAATTGCAATTCTTCAGAGCGGTTGTTTTCCGCCGATGGCAAAATGTGAGAATAAGCCAATGGAAGGGCAGCGACTCTCGACTTTTGTTGAAACAGCTTGGTGTTTCTTTGCCTTTTCAATTTTAATAGAATTTTCCTTTTTGTTGGACTTTTATTTACTGCAACGAGGCAGCTTTCCCTCACATACACACACACGATGAGAACGTCTTTTTCCAAAAAAAGTTTTCATTACAGGAAACACTGGACTGCATTTAGTTTGTGTTTCCTTTTTAGTTTTCCATGTGTGCCGAATGTGTATATATGTATATATTTGTATATATTTTGTGGGTATGTGCTTGTATTATATGGTGTGCAACAACAACAACAACAACAAAATTCGGCATGCGAACAATGAACGAGAACGTGTACATGAATTTTCGGGTGGCTGGGAAGGAAAGGAAGTTTGAGAATTTGGGCCGGACTCTGGACATGAAATGACTTTTTGTTCTAGTCCGGGTGGTCTCTGTTGACCGGCTGACGCTTTTCCGCCCGCATGCTTTTTGCATTTAATTTCATTTTTTCTGCCTGGGCACTTGCAACAAATATTTATGAAAGACCTGTGTGTGTGTGTGTGTGTGTGTGTGTGTGTGTGTGTGAGCAGGCTTTATTTTGGTGTACATTTTATTTGGTTACTCGTAATTCGTGTACAATTTTTTGTGGGCCTTGTTTTAATTGCTGCTGACAACGAAACTTTCAACAAATCAGAGTCAAATGTTTTCTCTCCATCCTTTTACGTGTCATGTAAAAAAAAAAGATTTGCAAAATGAATGACTACAATATGATTAAATAATCGCTATAATTTGTTAACGTTTTTACAAGTGAAATGTGTGAATATTAATTTGTAATACATTCATTTTGGGATTAGCTGAAAATACATATGTAATTTTTGTGAAATATGTTAATTTAATTTGATAGATTTCACAATTACAATTGGTATACAATGGTTTTATAACATTTATTACATACATAAATATATGACTAATATAACGTATACGCAGTGTGTACTATTTAGCATTGAAATGTTGACGGTAATAAGAATTGTGAGAATCATAATTTCAATTACAATTTGTATGTTTTAAAGATACTTCATGTATACAAGATATGTAAATATATCTTAGACCTTAGTTATAAGCAGACGTCAATCATATATACAAGAATATTTTCGATCGGCAGTACAAAAAAAAAAGCTAGCAAAGCCTTTATGTCTATCAAATAATCTATTTGGAAGGTTGACTTTGAGCTGGCTAACATGTTAGGTTTCAATCATTAAGTCTTCGAAATCTATACAGAAAAATATTTTAAGGAAGGTCTCTTGTCTTAAAATGAAAACACAGAATGATCTGTTACGTTTAAATTACAATTAATAAAAGGGTGAAACAATCTAAAACATATGATTAAAGTAGTTTCCCATTTAATTACTTTGGTCTCATAATTCCTTTAATAAATTCAAATTTATTGTACTCCTTTAAATCAATTCTTTCTGTATTCTTCAACAAGATAAAAAAAGAGTACTTAGTACAATCATAATAAGTAAATATTATGACACAATCATGTTCATTATGAGCCAAAAATGATGTGGTGTACATCCGCTAAGAAAAATGCCAAGAAAAAAACAATCTTCAAACTACAGAATATCAAATGCTCTTTAAGGAACTATTTCTTATTCAAAATAAAGACAAATATGAATTTACTTACTTTCGAAAGAAATAATTTCTATCGATGGCGTCTCGATATAAGATTCAACAATTAATAAAGACGAATAATCGTTACAAATTCTTATTAAATCTTGAAATTTCATATTCATAATTTTTGCTAAAATAAAAAATAAAATCGTCTGTTGAGAAATACCTAGAATATATATGGATTCAATAGGATCAGCAAACTTTTCCATAGATGCATTATTAGCATCTGCTGTAAATGACCTATAGCAAGTGTATAAAATCAGATGGCAGACGCAAATTTATTTTGCGGAACTAAATTGAAATAATTTTTGGCAGTTGAAATATGTACAAAAATATTTTAATACCAAAAAAGAAGAGGAAACGACATAGAGAGAGCTGAGGGAGAGAGACGGACAGCATAAGACAGCGAAAACAGAGTCCTAGAATCCGAGACTTGCATTGCCAAATAAAATGTGCAAATAAAAACGGTTCTGTAAGTGTGCAGAGAAATGCCCTATCTAACCTCACCCCATTTCCCCCTCTAGCACTCGTCTCGCCCATTTGCTCAGCAACTGCATTGCTTCTAACAAATATGTTGGCTGTCCTTTTCTTTTCTGGCAGTTTGCCAAGTTCTCACAATAAAAAAAGGACAAAAACGGAGATATAGGAAGTTTAGCATGGCGTAGCGAAGTTTATATACTCTTTCCATTTTGGGGCGGTTTACTTAGCAATATTATCTGGTAGTTTAACTAAAGTGCAGTGTTAATACATTTTCTTGTCTTCTGTTTATGTTCATTTTGTTTAGAAATATAATTTTATGACATTTTGATATTATGTTTTAATTCCCAAGAGATGAAGTCACCTTTTAATTTTGAATAAGTCGAAATGACTACACTTTATGCCTTGTAAAAAACGGCCAATTTAGAAATAACTCTAGGCTAGGGTATATAGAAAGAGAAGCGTCGAGAAGGCAAACAAACAAACGAATGTCTGTACAGACAAACAGACAGACAGTAGGACAGACAGTGGTAAGGAACATATTAAATTTGTCATTTTAGCCCAAAGTTTTTCAGTGTTGGCGGTGGGCGACAGTCAATTGCATGGCAATTTAAAAATGCATTTTCTTGGCCATGAAAAAAGTATTAAAAATAAAGTTATTTAGCTGAATAGATTTAAATTATATTATGTAAAATATTTTAAACATTAGTACCCAAGACTGACATTGGTATATTATACTATTTAAAGCGATGCCATAAGTTGCTATAGTGAGATAATAATGAAGCTAAAACTAACAGACAAATGTTTTCAAATTAAGTAAATTTAGTAAAACTTTTAAAACCTCGAAACGAACTTCAACATAAACAAAATCAACCTCTACCAACAAAATCATTCATTATGAAGTTGTATAACTTGTATAACAGCAGACAAAAATGAAATTAAAACATATGAGAGAGATTCCACCTCCATAAATAGTCAGCCTAAAAGTAGGCAAAATAAATTGTGCATAAATTCACTCTACAAAATTTGCATGAAATGAATAATGCAAAATATTCAAAACAAAAAGATCATGGCAAATTGTTTGGAGCGGTATTAATATGGTGTGAGAATTCGTTCATCCTCACTTCAATAAATTTCCATTAATTATTATGGAAAATAACAAGAAACCGAAAAATAAAACAAAAAAAAAATCACTCATTTTGCAGGTAAATTTCATTGGAAAATGAAAATTGTATAGCTGCAATGAATATTTCAATTAAAATGTGCAATTTCCACAATTGAAATCTCTGCTCTAACCCCTCCCACCGCCAACTCTCGCATCGTTCTCTCTTGGTCTGTGTCTGTGTGGAGGATTTATTTGTATGTTTGCTTTTCACCTGCATTTCAACTTTTACTTTATCCTATTTGCCTGTGGATTTTGACGGTATTACGGAAGCGACAGAGACCGTAAGAGACCGACAGAGAGGGAGAGCAAGATGGGTAGTAGAAAAAGCCGCAACAACCAATGCACTTAGCCCGAATGGACAGACAACACACACACACACACACACACACAGACCGACAGTCATCCATGGCATGGAAATGCAGTCCAAAGAGAAGAGAAACGATTATGACTATACAAATTTGCCTGTTGCGGCATTTTGTAATGTTTATTAATTTCGATTTTTGAATTTGAGCCAAATAAAGTTATTTGATATGGGCTGACAGGGTGGAGTTGCATACAGAAATACATACAAATTGAAATTGAGATACAAAAAAAAAAAGAAGATATATCTCTGGCCAAAAAACAATAGACATGAATGTGTAATCTTGGTTTTTTGGATTTGTGGTAGAGCCAATTGCAAATTGAAGCCATTGAAGTGCATTTTGCTATGATTAACAGGCAACTCATGGAGGAGCTACAAAACCCAAATGAATATAAATAATAGATATATAAATTGATTGCAGATTGATAAGTTATTTAAAATACTAGAAATTCTCTAATCAACATGAAATAATAAAATAAATAATATACGATTTACTTCTATAAATCTATTCAACAGGGCTGCAATTTCAAAATCTATAGAGTTTTAATGTTTTTAGAAACACGAAAATTATACACAAAATATTTAAATGGTTTGATTTCAATTTGTATTTATTTGTTGTGACTCACTAATTCAAAATGTTAAATGTTAAAAGAGATAAAATTTTACTGCTTACAATTATTATTTATTAGCAATCCTGAAAGGGGATAATCAAAAAGGATTGCAGTTTTTCGAATCATTTCGAATCAGAGGTAAAGAAACATTTTAATGTTTACGAAAATTTTAAACTCATATAAAGTTTTCGACGACCCAGCGAACTTTATTTCACATTTACCTTAAACACTTTCTTTTGTGACAATTCTAAAAGGTAAAATAATTTGTACTTTTTTCTTGTTATGCATAATTTCACTGAATGTAACTAAGAACTATGTGAATAATTTTAGCACCTAAAACCAACAAGCACATTTGACTATGTTTAAAACAAATTCCAAACTTTTAAACGACCTTATTTTTGAGAATCTGTTATTATAACCGTTTTACTTTTAATTTAAATTGTCTAATTTATAAAGTAAATAACTTATTGTAGGCTTAATATGCACTGACCGAACTATTAAGAGATATAAGTATTCACTCAAAAATAATTTAAGTAAAATGGCAAAAAAATTTTTAAAAATTGCCATCACAAATAACAAATTTTAATTGAAATTTATCATTGTCTCTCACAATAAACAACAAATACAAAATGAACAAGGCTGATTGCATTCTCAGTTCGCAACGGTAGCACCACTATTCGTTGTGTTGACTGAAGGGTATGTAAATATTGGGTCATAACAAATATTGTCCAGTTGTTCAGACTGATTAACTCTATCTTGATGGGCTGTCAGTCTACACAGCATCAGCTGCAATGAGATAAGTTACCTTAACCAAAGCATTGCTAGAGTTTAGTATCCAAACGAAATGTGCCGCGAGAACTACCGATTATTCTGGGTTTTTGTGTTACTTAGTTTTCACTCAACTTCAAGGGTAAATGCCTTGAAATTAAGTAATTGTAATAAGAGTGAAGTGACTTTTATACATGAGGCAGAAGTCCTGACTGAATTGAATTTGAGTAACTGTAATATTTCGCGCCTGGAAAATGCGTTTTTCCTTAAATTTAGTCATTTGTTGCATTTGAATGTGGAACACAGTGGTTTGACGCAGTTGGAGGATTACTCTCTACATGGCTTAATCAGGCTACAATCCTTGAGCCTCTCTCACAATAATATAAATGTAGTGCGATCTTGGTCTAGTGATCCATTGGCTGGTCTAACAAACCTCGATCTGAGTCACAATGTGATTTGCAGACTGAGTCCCAAAGCCTTTCAGCTCTATCCGCAATTGCAGCAACTAAATTTGGCAACAAATCACTTGGATACCATTGACCCAGATGCCTTCGAAGGTCTTGGGCATTTGAAACATTTGCATTTGAATGGGAATCGCTTACAGTTGATTGCAAGCACTTATTTCCAGAGTTTGCATCGTCTCTCTGGTCTAGCCTTGCAGCATAATTTAATTGAGAAAGTCGCAAAGGAGTCCTTTCAGAGCAATGCCCATTTGCGTAGTCTGAGGCTAGATGTCAATCGTCTGAAGAGCATCGACTTCCTTACCGAAAGTGGACTGGAACGTTTGGTTCACTTGAATCTGTCACATAATTTGCTAACAAACCTCAAATCGTTGAGTTTTGTCAAAAACTTTGAGCTACAAAATTTGGATTTGAGTTACAATCAGTTGAAGGACTTGTCTAACAACAGTCTCACTGGCTTAGAGTCCTTGGAGGTTAGTGTGTTGAAAACGAAAAAATATAAGTCGCCAAATCTAATTCTTATCTTATCTCTCTCTGTCATTTTGCAGCGTCTTAACATCAGTCACAATTTGTTGTCCCATTTAGTTGCTGATAGCCTAACGGCCCTTAACCCACTCTCGCATCTAGACTTGAGTTTTAATGAACTAAAGAATTTGACAGAAAAACTATTTCATGCCAACTCTCAGTTGGATGAGATTAATCTCTCGCACAATCAACTGCGAGAGATTCCTGTCCATTTACTGAAACATCAAACTCATTTACATGATCTGAAATTGGCTGGAAATTTACTTGAGGATGTCATTTGGCTACAGCATTTGCCATCTGCCTTGAATCGTCTAGCTCTGCGTTTGGATCTCAGTTCGAATCGGTTAAAGTCCATCAATCTAAGTGATGTGGTATACTTTCAATCGGTTAACCTGGGGAATAATCATTGGCACTGTGCCTGGCTAATTAAAAATATGTTACGTAAGCTACCCTCGACCCTTAATTTTGCTCGCTCGTGGTCCATTCTAAGCGATTGGTCAGATGATCTTTTGAGTGCCGAAGGTCTCGACTGTTGGGAGGATAAACAAAATCGTTCAATAGTCCTGCTCAATGTGGGTGGGACTCAAATAGAAAAGCAAGAAAAGTGTGAATGCGATGTGAGTAAATAAAGAGTAAACAGGAAAAATAATTATTATACTCTATCACTTTGCAGCAAACTTATGATGAATTGAATCCATCACCTCCACCCTTGACCTGGCCAAAAATTCCAACAGATCGTTTCGATTCACGGTCAGTGATCATCTGGATGCTGGTGGCCATAGCCATAGCATTTGCAGGTCTTCGCTGGCTTCGTCGATATGTGGACAAAAAGGAAAGATTGAAGAAAATGCAGGCCATGAATGGAGGATTAAGTAAATGAATAATAAGAACTTCACTTCTAATTTCTTCTTTTTTCTAGAAAATCTAAAGCCAAAGCGTTTGACTAAATTTCAATATCATTTTTATTAATTCTAATTTTACAAACTAAAATAATGGAATATATATGTTTAAATCTTGTGTGTTTTGTGTTATATAATACATAATATTATTAAGAGAAATGTCTACTTAATTTACTTATAGAGCCGTTCAATAACTTGAGCATATTTGGCATGAACAATATTTCGACGTATTTTCAAAGTGGGTCCCAATTCACCAGTGGCCAATGAGAATTCATGTGGTATTAAAGCAAATTTCTGAACTTTCTGCGCATTGGAAATGGCATTCTTATTGGCACGCTTGATGCCCGCTTCGATGGCTTCGAGAAGTTTTGGCTCCGCCTTTATAGCCAAAGCGGCAGTTAGAGCAGCTGCATCATTGGGCAATTGCAGATCACCCGATATGCCTAAAAGTTCCGAAAGACGCGTCTGATGTAGATCCAATTCATTCAACCATTCAATTGTCTCCTCACGCAATGCATCCAATGGTATTCCAGTCTTTGAGTCCGATTTGGTTTTCAGTGATATCAACACTGTGAGATATTTGCGATGGTCTCCGATTAGAATGACATTACTGACACAGGGTAATTCCTTCTTGATCAGTTCTTCAATGTGAACGGGTGGAATATTTTCCCCTCCCGCCGTTATGATCAATTCTTTGAGGCGTCCCGAAATTACTACATTACCATGCTCATCCAGATAGCCGAGATCACCGCTGTGCAGCCAACCATCTTCTTTGATGGCCTCCATAGTCTTATCGGGCTGTCCCAGATAACCCATAAAGTTACTGCGACCACGCATACATATTTCACCGTGACCATTAGCATCTGGTTCTTTAATCTCAACCTCCAGACCACAAATGGGTTGGCCAGAACTGAAGAGGTTTGTGATTTCCACATTCAAAGTGATGGCTCCACCAGTCTCCGACATGCCATAGCATTCACCCAAAGGCATATCCAAGCCCAGGAAGAAGTTCTTCATTTCATCCGATACAGGAGCGCCGCCAGTGAGGAAAGTTTTACAACTATCAAGACCCAACATTTGGCGTATGGGACGAACGACACGGGAGGCTAGCCAATATTTCGAAGACGAATATATAGAATGTTTCTCACTGAAAATCAAAACTTAGTATTTTTAAAGAGTTTTTTTGTAACATTTAAAAGAAACTTACCCCAATATGCTGGTCATTTGATGTTGGGCCACTACCTGCCGAGCCTTGGCTAAAATCAAACGAGAATATGGCTTGGCCTTGGCCTCGGCAGCAACAAGACGCTCTTGAAACTTCTCAAAGACACGTGGAACTCCAAACATTCTAGTTGGCTTGGCCTTTAGGAATGTTTTCACTAGAGTTCCCTTCAAGGCATCTTTATCCGCAAATGTAACACATCCACCATGTTGCATGGCCAGAAATATGTCAAAGATTTGAGCTGCTATATGACTCAATGGTAGATAGCTAACCATTCGCTCATTTCCCAATTCTATATTCCGCATAGACAGATCAATGGCTTTGGTGTCAAAGACAATGCTATCATGTGAGAGCATCACTGCCTTGGGTAATCCCACAGTGCCAGAGGTAAATATAAGCATCGCACATTCATTTGCACAAATACGATTCTCACGACACAAAAGTTCTTCCTTTAAGCTAATTGGGTAGACCTTCTCCATCAGTTTCTGCCAGCTGTAGTAGCCACTCTCCTGATTCACAAACGACTCGAATGGACCATGTAATTGTATGACAGTCTTCAGACGTGGCAAACTCTCCTTGATGGCTCTCAATTTGGCCATTTGCTGAGCATCATCGACCATACAAACGGTTGCCTCACTAGTATCCAAGACATGACGCACAGCCTCTGCCGAGTTGCTGGGATAAATGCCAGCTACCACACCACCAGCTCTTAAGGCTCCAAATTCGGCAAAGAACCATTCGGGACAATTGAAGGCCAAAACACCCAAAGAGCTGCGCTCCTCCAAACCAGCATCGATCAGCAAAAGGGCGACCTGTTCTACTTGTTTCTGATAATCCTTGTAACTCAACGTGGTCCAGCCTTGATCGCCAGCTCCTGGTGTCTCCCAGGTGAGAGCAGGATGTTCTGCATATTTTTCACAAGCCTCGCGAAACATCTGCGGCAATGTCGTTGGTGGCAACTCGGACAAGGGTCCGGTCTCACCCAAACGGAGTTTTACTCCCTCATGGAGTGAGGTACTCGTATAACTCGTGGCAGGCTTCAGTTTGCCACTGTCGATGCTCTGTCTTAGATCCACGTCGTTCATGCTGAAGGCTCGCACAGTAAATGAATGTCAGAACGTTCGACCGACCTCTATATATGGGCGAGTGATAAGAACGAGAATATACGAGAGGAGCCAACAGAAGCAACAGCAGGCAGGCAAGCAGACATATGACGTTGACCATAAATAGGTTACCGGCTCCGTATATACATACATATAATCTCTATTGCTCATAATGTGTCTCTTGAGATTTTAAAAAGCGGTGATTAGTCAAATGCTTGATGCTGATTCTACTTCTTCAATTGATTGACCTTTAGACGCACGTGGCCACCCGATTCTGGTGCTCTCTTATCGTTCCACCACCAAAAACTAAGTTGAAACCTCATTGGGTTTTTGGCTCCTAAGTTCAGGTTCCGGCTCTCGATCTGTTGCTTGGGGGCAATAAGATCAGCACATTTTCCCCTTTTTAAGATAACATGCTAGACAAAATTTTGATTATGGACCCACATTGTATATAAACAATAGTTTCATGTAGTAACAATTCATTTTATATTGAAGCTAGCAACATGATTTTTGTTTTAAATTGATTAAGTGACGAAAATTCAATAAGACTCAGAATTAACATTTTATTTGGGGCTACGAACCTTTAATCAACCAACTTACTTTAAAGAGTTTTCTTGTCTAAACTTCAATCGGGCTTAAATTCGTCTGTCGAGCTTAAACTAAGGTGTAAAGTTTAAGTCTGGCTTCCTAAACGTTTCATTTATAGCTGCCATCTGATTTTTAAACAACTTTTATAATCAAACTAACCATATAACATGTAGGCACATAAAGTGTCCCCATTAAAATTTGAATTACCTTAGAAAAACCAAGTCTACCTGGGTCTCAAAAGTCCAGTTCGCTTTGACCTACTGTTTGGAAATACCCATAAACCTGAATAAAAATATGATAAAGAACATAACTTTGACTTGGAATACGATGATGTACATTTGTATATATATGTAGGTACTTTTAACCTTGAACGCCAGATCTAGTTTAAGTACTATAACTTTATTTTTCCTAAGAATTTTTGATGGTAAGCTGTACAAAATAAAACTAAACAATTATAGTTATAACATACATTTAAGAAGCTTTAAATAATATTGATTGGTTTACCCTTAAGCAATAAGTATTTGGACCTTAAGCAAATTTCATTTAACGTTCAACTCCAAATTCACGTTGGCACAGAATTACAAATAAAAAGAAGGAACTTTTAACTTAACATTTTAAATTAGCTTCATCTGAAGACAAAAATAAAGAAAGAAGTCTGGATAAATACCGAACAGAAGAATTCATAATTCCAGTTTCTTGCTAAATCCCACACATATTTTTTACTACTATTTACTATTTGCTTTTTTGAAGCCTTACTCTCCTTCCAGCAACAAGACAATTTGATTTTTCAAAGGTTCTAAAAGATAAGACGTATTTTTTAAAAATTATAATACTTTTATAATAAGATAATAAGTAAGTATTTTCTAATTTTGAATCACCCGTCGATCAAAAAGTCTGATATTAGCAATTTATAAAAATTTAATATATTGCTCAAGAGGAATTATCCAAATTAAACGATTACTTTAAAGACTCTCTGGTTGGGCGTAAGAAGAGCAGAAAAAAAGTCGATTACTATTTGGGGTTATGATCTTCTGGACTTTCTCCCATGCTCAAAGACATACTTCGGGTTCCTTTTGAATAGATTTTCATTTCAAATTGAATATATTCAAAACCTTTATGCGTCTAAAACTTATGATTTAAATTTAGCTGCTTTATTACACATTTTAAATCAACTACTTTTGAATAGGAAAAATCCATTATTCCAAAAGTGCCCCTCACTAATTAAATTTGGCTCAAAATTTTCCATTTTGGCTGGCTCAACATTTAGAAAACCCAAAAAAAAACCTATGTAACTGACCTGAGGCAAATGCCCACAGACGATCTCTTAGTATAAAGACCCACCATATATTCAGAGGGTTAGGTCAGGGATGCAGCAATATATATGTATGTATGTGTGTGTGTGTATTGTGGGGAAAAACTGGGTTACGGTTATCCATATGTGTATATGTATATACTATTCAGGTACAATGTATATAGGGAAAGTGCGTCTGATGGTTTATTTGTCGTACATAAAACATGATTTTATAGCGGGTATGTCTACCCCTCCAACCCAAACACACACATGCACACAGCCACACTCATGTATGCTCACCCAGTTGGTCACTCAGCCGCACACACTCACACACATACACTTAGGTACACACGCACTTCGCTACACACATACAGACAGAAGCATTGGGAATAGAAGCAACAGAGGCGGCAGTAAAAAAAAATTTACTTTCACACAAACACCAGTCCGAAGCTCAGACCCAAAACGCTGGCGTCGTCGTCGTCATCGTCATCATTGCCGCTGCTGGCGTCGACGTCGACTTTCAAGTACAGTGTTCGGTCTTCTGTGCGCCTGCTACTCAAACAGTCATTTTTTGTACAAATTTATAATTTATTGTTTAATTTATTTTATTGCAAAATGTCAAAAGTGTCCATCTAACCATGTTGCCGCATATATGTTTTTATGTATGTATGTACGTCTCTCTCTCTCTCTCTCTCTGTCTATCTCTCTCACTCGCTATGTAAATATGTAGCCATTTGTATGGGCAATGATATCGCAATCAAAATGAAATATTATTAACACAATTGTAATTGTTGTAATTTGTATGCTGTTTGCTTATGTATGTAGTTTGTTGTTGTTTTTTTTTTCTTTTTCTATCCCCCACTCCTTTTTGCGGCTTATCTTTTATTATGTTTGCCAACAACAACATTATTATGAAATTATTTACCAATGAACAGCAGCCCATGAATCCGTAACAAGTGTAGGCAATTCAGCGATTGGAGCTTATGGGTGGAGGAGGCGGATATCGGGGAGTGGGGAGTGGCAAATAGCGCGAGCAACTAAGGAGAGAGTGTATCATGAGCAGTCGGTGGGTACGAGTCATGGCGGGGGGGACTGCGGGAGGAGTGTGTTTATTGCATCAAAAACTACACACAACACAAATAGTTGCAGTTGTTTTTTTTTTGTTGTTTTTTTTTTATTATAGTATTTCTGTACATACAAAACTATGGCTAAGTGTGTGTGATATGTGTAACGGTATATGGGGGAATTATATCAAATAAAGCGAAAGATAAAAATCGGAGAGCTTTGTATACAAATACTTCTCCTATATATACAAATATATAATGTAAGTATCTGTGTAGATATGAATATATTGTTGTATGTATGTATCTTCAGATAGTTGTAAATGGAAACATGTGCGTGGAATGGGGGGGGGACATACAATAGGCATTTGGGCATTTCTACTGCAAAAGAAGATTCACCTTAACTACCCACTGACAACAAACGGTAACAATAAAAGAATTCAGTTTTAGAGTGGACCTTATAGGGACATAACGATTTACATATGAAAATGGCATTAGAAAAGATACACCCATAATGTAATCACTATTTTCTGCATATATGAATGCTACAGAGTAATATTAAATATTAAAGGGGAGCAACAAGTTCAATTGTTTAAACTTTATACTAAATACGGAGTTTTGAAAACACAGCTTAATAATAAGAGTTCACGAATCTTCCATAATTTTTTGTAGTATAAGCATTTTTCTAATTATAAGCATTTCTCTAAAAATATTTTTTAAATACGGCGTTAATCTATTTGAAAATTGGTGTGATGTTAAGTTTTGAAGATTTTCACTTATATTATGAGAATGAATATAATCGGAATTCGATATACAGTGGCTCACATCTTATTTGATATAGCTCTCTTTCAAAAATTGCTACTGTTATTGTTGGAAAACTGTAAAGACTATTAAAATACTTTAAATGCCATTTTCATTAGGGAAACTTCTTGTTTTCGAAAAACAAAAGAATTGAATTCAAAGTACAGCTTTTAAACAGTAAAGAAATAACATTACAAAATCAAATCTTAAATGAACCTCACCGCTTATTTGATACAGCGTTAAGTTTTGACTTTCGATATCTTCAAAATCAATTTAAGGAAATTCTTTATAATATTAATATTAAGTCCATCCTAAAAGAAAATAATCAAGAATTTCTAGGTAATCAAGCATTATGGAAATTGATACTGGCGAAGAGTGTATACCCTTAAAAACCCATATATGTACAATGAAGTATAGGACAAACATACATATACATTTGATGTACATTAAGGACCTTTCTTGACGGATAACATTTGAATAAAACGTAAGTGCATATCTTGCAGAGGGTATGAAAGGGTATTTGAGTTGAGTTTCCAAAGGTTCAAGGCCATCAACTGGTAAAAGAAACAACCGTTATGCCCACATAAGCACCACGGGATATCCAAATGTCTCATATCTCTCTGATTGTGAGTTACCCCTCAAAAACCAGCTGAGGTCAAGAAGGGTTCGTTTATATTTTCTGTTTCCCCCACCCTTGATGGCCGGGCGTAGTGCGTTGTCGTCTTTCCATTCATATTTCTAGCGGTTAGCCTTAGGTTTTTCTATAGCTTAAATGATATGCATACTAACATACATACATATGTACATATATTATGTACTCTATATGTTTTGATGTACATGTGTGAGCCTACTCTTCTTCTTTGTGCATATGTAATGCCGACAAAACATTGTGTTTTGTAGTACATACAATTTACACGCACCAATCTCATATAGTATGATGATATGGGGGGTGGTGGTACATGGGCGGAGGGGAGAGATTCGAATAATACAACATGAGCATGTGCATGTCTGTGACTTTTGTAGATTTGTTTGTGTACATATAGATATAGCGAAATAACCCGGCGCACAGCATTGATTAGCAAGAGGCCAGACCGAAAGACCCCCCGACCGAATACAAAAGCCAAAGCGAAAAAAAAAAGTTCATACGAGCAGCAGCAGCAGCAAGTGAGCCAGACAAAGCTACAACAGCAACAACAAGTACACACAACAATAAAGAAGCAACACATATTCATGCACATACCACACACACACACACTGACTGGCACACTCGCAAACGATACACACACTAAACTACTGCTATGTAGATGTTGTTGGGGAGGGGTTTGGGGTATAGGTCGGGCAGTAAGGCGGAGGGCAGATAAACAACATTTATATTCATGTACCGAGCAACAGAAGTGCGGCAAACACACACACACACGCTCACACACACACACACTCTCACAGCGGCAGTGGGGCGGACAGACAGACATAAAAAGCGAAACGAAAATCAAATAACATGTGTATATGTATATTGACAAACAAGCGTGTACATACATATTCCCCAACACACACGCACACACACACATGTATGTATATTGCAGTGCCTTCGTGTCCCCTTCTGGCATTCGGCCACTCCCCTCCCCCACATCAAGCTACTAAACTCATTTCTACTTGCCAAGCATATCAGTCAGAATGGGAAAGATAACAACAACAATATACATATATTAACCCGCTCTCACTTGTCAATCTCGCTCTGACTCTCTCTCTCTTTCTGAGAGGTCTTTCTCCCTCTCTCACTCTCTCTCTCTCTCTCTCTTTCTCATTTACTGACCAGTCAGTCATTCGCATAAATAGCAATTACAATAACAACCGGTATTTAAAACTGTGCTTATTTCTATTAATACCATCATTAACACAACAAAGCACTAACAACGCTTCAAGATATCAACAGGTGACAAAATTTTCAAAGTCAATGTGAAAGCGTCAACAAATCTTTACTTGGGCTGTCCGCAAACTCAGAGACTCTTTACAATTTGGCCACATTTGTCTGGTGTACAGCTGCATAGGTATTAACTGATATGGGGAGGCCGAGGGAAATTCATACAAATAAGCAAGATTTTGAGAAAAACTTAAACAAATCGGTCAAAAATGAATCAAACTGACCGCTTAATAATAGATATTTTACCAATATCTTACCATTAGGCCAAGAAAACAAATCTGACCAATACTTAATCAACATCTTTCCATTGCCGCTTACCCCTGAATTGTAAGGATAGTTAAAAGAATAAAAGGAGTAGTATGATTATCATAAAAATTGAATTAAAAATTGATTAAAATGTAGCATTTGTTTATTTTCCAACATTTTGGCTATGCAATCGAAAAACTGACTATTATGCCTATTTTCCTATCCTAAACTACAAAAATGTACAAAGATTTCCAAGATTTCCCCCGAAAGGACTAATTTGAGACCTTTATATCTACAAGTAAATACATACATACATACATATGTATGTACTGTAGATTCAACAAACTTATTGAATCTGAAAATTTTTTAGACAGAATAATAATGCTTGGTGCAAGGACATTAGAACCCCGACATGCATGATCTCACCTAAGATTAAAGATTTACTGGCTTCGCCTGTACCAATAGACGTTTTCACAACGAATTTAAAGAAGTTACACTTAAGAAAGGATGTTGCGAAATGCTTTCTGTCCATTTACAACATTTTTCTTTAAAAAAACCCTTCACCATTAACACTAAACCTTCAAGTATGCAAGACTTACGCCTGGTAATCCTACTAATCCCATCGTTTATTGTTATCCTATCAAAGGCATATTGAAGGATACATTTGTTTATCTATTAAAGACATAAATGCACATTCGTAATGCACAAATGCACTTACGTCATTCGAACGTCACAAGACCATTGTATGTACTTGGACTTTTGACTACTAATCGCTTGACCGAAGAAGTCACAAAAGCCTGTGGCTTCTATAATATGTATGTTTTCCATTTTCAATACCCCATCAGTCCCATCGTCGTCATTACTGTCACTGTCATAAGGCCCTGGGCTTGGGTCTTATCTGTTTTTGGCTACGCATCGATGAGATGCAGTCTCTGTTTTCGATGATGCCGCACTTTGCGTCTCCATAATGGAAAATTCTCCAGGCCTACTATTCAGATTCGAATGGAAATGGGGTATATGAGGGCAATTATTTATGCGTTGTCATGATTATACGACCAATGAATGTTACATGCCAGCCCAGATAAGCTGAAAACTGAATTCAAGCAGACTCAACGGAAGATAACCAAGTAATGTCAACTATCAATTGTGTAAGTCATGATTGAAATTGAAAATGGGGGGAAAGGGTTCGCTGTGAAAATGAAATCAAATACATACAGTTGCTTAAAGACATAAACCAAAATTTAATTTCATGCAATAAAAGATTACAAAAATATAATCTAGTTTCCTTCAAATTAGGAATAGTTAAAAAAATGTTGAATTATTTATTTAAGTTGAAAATTCTGACACAGAATTACATATGTACCCAATGAACAAAGTGCTTAAAATAATTAAAATTACAAATTTAAGTAACGATTTGGGATTCGAAAAGTTATCCAAGAATATTTGCGAATAAAAGAAGTTTAAAAGTTAATTTTTGGGAAAAATAAGTTTTTTGTTCTTACATTTGTTTTCTTTTCTTTAGTATTTTTTTTTTAAATCTGGATTAATAATGGTCAAAGTCTCTGTTTTATGATAAGTAGGAAAACATTCTTCATTTTAGCTAAACAAGATCAATTTTAATTGATTACTTAGGGTCTGAGGAAAACCGGTGGTATCACCAAAAATTATTTCCATAATTTCTAAAAACATCACGAAATTCAGGTCTTTACTGTCAGTATCCTGTCATAAGTGTCCTCAGGAAATGCAGTAGCGTGCAAAAGTTGTTTGAGAGTTTTTAATTTAATATTGCACAGAATTATCATTTTTAATGTACATATGTATGTACTCACTTTTCTACGTTACTGTATATGTACATATGTATGTAATTAAAATATTTTTATTTTTAGTTTGTTTTTAAATTTAGTGTAATAATTTGTTTTAGAATTTAAAAAAACTGAAGAAGTGATTTAGGACGAATGCAGAACCTCAATCCGATTGAGCATTTTTAGGATGAACTGCATAGTAGGATCCGAAAAACGATTACTCTTGAACAGCAGCTAAAATTGATAATAAAGTCTATAAAAAAGTGTGTCTTGGCTACCACACCGTTTAAGCCACGTTATAAAACAATTCATACATACATACTTATGTACATTATAAATCGTTCTTATTCTTATGGCCTCGCTAGTTAAATGTTCCGTGTAGCATGCTAATTTTTCTGACAGCCAGTGTTTGGAAGGCAAATCATGAAACGTTTAAGTCGTATGAAGCACCCGCTGAATGCCGATAATCACAACAAATTAAGTTGTTGTAGCTGTTGTTGTTGGTGTAGCCAACATATGTACATATGTACATACATGCATACAGCTTTTGCTACGTCATCATCGTCATTATCGTCATCGTCATCATGATGAGAGCAAGCGTTGGGCTCACTCAACTTATCGGCACACATGGATGTACATATGTATGTACATACATATACATACTTACATATGAACAAGTCAGACAGCATACAACATACAGGTTACATATGTTTTCACCAAAACTTACACCCATACATATTTAAATTGCTCGACGTCACAATGCCCCCCACCTGACTGTTCGTCTTTCTCCTCCCCCCCACCACTTACCTATTATATTTAATTTTCATGCCCATTTCTGGTTTTGGCTTTCGTTTTGCTTCTGCTTGCTTCGCTTTTATTTTGTATACATGTGTGTGTTTTCCTTTTTTTTTCTCTTCTGCTCATTACAACTGTATGTACATATTTCTACAAATATACATATACATATATATGTATTCATTTATATGTGCATGCTAGCTAGATACTTACATACATATGTATGTACATATATGTAAAAACACACAACATTACGTACAAAGTTTGTTTTTTTTTTTTTTTTTGAAGAGAACGTCGCCGACGTCGTCGCCTGTTACCGTTTTAGCTTCTCATATGGGGTAACATTAAAGTCCGTCTACTACACAAGCTACAAGTACAACAACAACAACATTGCATACACATATTTGCCTTTTGCCTCTGACTACATTTTTGCCTTTGCCTGCTAATCACTTCTGTTCGCCTGCTTTCTGCTCATGTTTATTTGTATATATCGAGCAACACAAACGCACAATATTCATATGCAAAACTTAGTCCATGTCGTTGTATGTACACACACATGTATAACGGGTATGGATGGATGAATGGATGGTTGGTTGGTTGTTTAGATGGTTGCCCCGCCCGCCCCTTCTTCTTTCACCCCTCCACCAACATCAGTAGCTGTCTTTACATATACGAACATACATATTTATGCAGATAGCTATGAGATACCCGTACAACATGTTAGCTAGTAAGTAGGTAGTAGGTAAGGTATGTACGAACAAATGTATGTACATATGTATAATACTTATCCAACTTGTGTTTTGGGAGACCAGACAACAAACACAATATGGTTAGGCTAGCACTCTCTGGAATAGTAAGCGGCGACGCTGACGTTGACGTTGGCATTAGCAAAAGTCGGCATTTGCTCAGCTGTTTTTTTTTTCGCCTTTTGTCAGATATTAATGATAAATATACATACATATGTAGATGTGTACATACATATATGCATTGCCAGTGGTGGTTTTGTCTTTTTGTCGACAAAATACATGTTATTCTAAGCAGATATTCAAAAGACACCTCAAAAGTCTGCGCAGTTAGGAAGTTTGCTCTACCAGAATTGGTATAATGTTAGGAAAGGATTATTTAACAGTTATTTAACCAATGAAGAGCTGATCTAAGGGAAACTTTGCCTTTAAAGGATGGAAAAGTATTCAATGTTTTCAACAAATTTATATATACCATTTCTAACTTAATATTTGTCTATGAACAATAAATGTTTCGGTAATTATTTATCACGAGAACGTTCTAAAACTCCAAAAAGGTTTCAAAAACAAAATTCTTGTATATTTTAAGGAGTAAAGTTTCATCCATTTCAAAAAACATAGATCCACGACTGACTATCAAAGATAAATGTATGTATATCTAATATCGATAAATAGTTAGTTGTCCGTATTAACACACGTGTCTAAATATGGTTGTATATAGTAAAACACTGGCGAACCACTATTACTTGCAAGTTGGTTGTACGAACTTAGCCGGTGGACCTCGCAAGCGTATCCCACATACACCAGGTGGGGTCCTCAGGATGGTCGAATGCTTATAGAATACCTAGTGAGTTATATTTGATAGGAAATAAGTGGTTAAGCATTAGATAGCAAATGTTAAGTGGTCCTCTTATGTATATGCTAAATGGTAGTGCATATATAACTTGCCAAATTCTAAAAGCGTTCAAATTCCATTTAATGCTTTGCTTACAAGTATGCAACAAAATTGAATAAGTTTTAACAGCGCAGCCTAAAATTATGCAATTAAAAATATGAAATATCAAAAGGTTTCTAGTTTTGAAATACATATTTGTTTTTAATTTAGGTTCACCATTATAAAGTTAAAATTACCGGAAATTTAACTTTGAATTAGTATTATTCATATTTTATATTTTTATTTTTTTTTATAATTCAGAAATATAAAAATTCTTATACGCTACAACAGAATGGAAAAACAAAATGTTTAATTATAATTCGCTTGAAGTATAGTCATATACATAGACGCTTGTTCGGTCACAGTGGTTTTTCATTACATTATTGAGATTTTCCAAATACATTTCTAGACACTTTACCAATCATATTGATTACTCAAACTAGTACGGATCAACAAAAGAGACGTAGAAGATATCACTTCAAAGCAAGACAATGCCATTTGCCACCTAAATGGTAAACTTTTAGACAGGAACCCTTTGCCAAACACACAGGCATCACAGGCGTAGAAGTTACTGGATGGTCCAGAAGATCCACAAAAGGCAATGCAGCAACATTTGATCTGAAAAAGACCCACAGTAAGATTTTAAAAGACAACTACATATCTCCTCAGCTCACGAGGCCAAAGAAGTCTGCATAAAAAGCAACTTAAAACAACTCTTTTGACTAAAGTGACTGAAAGCTTACTTGAATGCCATCTAAGACTAAGTTCGGTTCTAGTTAATCTGATGATTTTTCTGTAACCAAAAATATTTCAAGAAGGCAATGTGAAGATACCACTGCGAAAGTAATCCACTTTGGATTGCTTCATTCAAAGAAACTTCTTCAATTGAAGATA
Organism: Drosophila willistoni; assembly: GCF_018902025.1. Lineage (NCBI taxonomy): Eukaryota > Metazoa > Arthropoda > Insecta > Diptera > Drosophilidae > Drosophila > Drosophila willistoni. The sequence goes on from NW_025814050.1 coordinate 11,745,795, forward strand.
GAACGAAAGTGCAGCTCTGATCGACATTCCAGGAACTTGCAACATGTTCGATGTGAAATGTGTGATCGAGTCGTCTCGGTACATTTCCAATGCTGCGACAATTCCCTGATAAGGCGACATTTGCAAAACAAACGCTGTAACGACTTATCATCATCTGGCAAACTGTCTGCCTTGTCTGTCCCAAGAGGATGGTCGAACAAAAGAATTTCACTTTTATCAACTGATGCTGCGTTTAGTGCACTTGGAGTGACCACAAAGTACGCACAATGCTGTCGGCAATCGCAGCAGTGGTCCCACTATTCCTATGCAGTGTGGGTCTAATGGCATCAACCGGTCTGGGCTTTGCCATTACGAATGGTCATTGCCAAAAGAATATCAGTGTCAAGTACCAGGTGCCGGTTACCAAGTCTCCAAGTGGCAGCACAGATACGGAGCAGTATGTCGTCTATGAGGAACGCATTCGCTGGGATACGGTTCAAGTCTGTTGCCCTGGTTATCGCACAATACTTTTCGGTTTCTGTGAGCCCATCTGTCTGGAGGCCTGTCCCGCCCATAGCTATTGCATGGAACCCAACAAATGCCGTTGCATGCGGGGCTATGAGCATTCATATCATCATCAGCATTCCCATCAGCATCAGCAGAGGAATCACGAGTTTAATTGTCGTCCCATTTGCCATGGCGGTTGTCCGGAGCACAGCCAATGCATCGCACACAATGAATGCGAATGTCGTCCCGGTTATAAGGATGTCAGCAGTTGGTTTAGTTTGAATTTGAAATGTGAACGCATTAAATGTGGTCAAGATCAACGTTACGATGTCCATCGTCGTGCTTGTATTAAGATCGAGATGAGTGTGGAGGAACTAATGCAACGTGTGGCAGAACGCTTGGCCAAAGGCTTAGAAGATAACAGCGAATCACCAACTGCAGTGGAGGAGGGGCAAGAGCGGCCTGAACAGTCAACGCAGAGGTAGAGGGGAATTCCATTTACAATCATATCTCTTTTGACATATATCTAAGCAAAAATATTTATTGTTCAAATTTCAGACAATAAACAATTTTGTTTTTGTTTTTGATTTTTGTATCTTGTGTTTCAAGTAAATAAAAAATAAAAACAAATTAAATACAATTTGCGTGTTAGACTTAAAAAAGTACTAAGTATAAAAGATCTTTCTATATAGTATATATACACCTATATATAACTATATATATATATGTGTGTGTGTAGAAATCAGAATAGTTTGTTGATCTAAGGACTATTTGTAGGCACAAGCATACTAGCATAATTGTCCTAAACGTTGACTTCAGTGTCAACTGGTTTTCTATCCTAAAACTGGCACTCAATGAATGGCATAAAAAGTCCGTTAAATTCAGTTAATTCAGTTTTTGTATGTTTGTTGTTGGTTTAAAGCTCAGGTTCCTAAATGATTCTCGTTTCGCCCCTTTTTAAGCATAGAGTTTCTCAATCTCATCGGCATATTGTTTAGCTACCACATTACGCTTGACCTTCAGAGTGGGTCCCAATTCACCGGTGGGAATGGAGAAATCATGTGGCAAAATGGTAAACTTTTGCACCTTTTGGGCATTCGAGATGGAGTGTTTGTTGGCCCGTTTAATGCCATCCTCAATGGATTTCCATACCTTAGGGCATGGTCCTGCCTTAAGGATTTCCGACAGAGTCTTGTATTCAACTCCCAATGATTTCATCCATACCGAAGACTCGTGGGTAAGCTCATCCAGTGGCTCGCCAGTATCCTTATCCAGTTCGGTCTGCCGCATAGAAAATGAGATTATTTATCTTTTAAAGAATTGTAGCTTCCATGTGAAACTCACCTTAATTGTTAACAGCACAGTAAGATATTTGCGTTGCTCACCCACCAGGAAGGCATTGGAAATGCCATCCAATTCCTTTTTAATCATATTCTCAATATGAACTGGTGGAATATTCTCTCCGCCGGCTGTAATAATAATCTCCTTGGAACGTCCTGTGAGGCAAACATAGCCCTTATCATCGATATAGCCCAAATCACCGGAATGCAACCAGCAATCATCGTCCAGTGACTCTTCGGTCTTCTCCTTGTTGTCAATGTAGCCCATAAACACATGACGTCCACGTATACACAATTCACCATGTCCACTCTCATCCTTGTTGATGATCTTCGACTCACAGCCGGGCATCGTTTTGCCAATGGAATTGAGGGCCACCGAGTCAGGCAGACAAATGGTATGACATCCTCCAGTCTCTGACATGCCGAAGGCATCAAGAATTTTCAAATCCAAACTAAGGAAATATTTCTTAGTCTCCGGTGACATGGGAGCAGCGGCGCTGACCAAAGTAACCACATGATCGAAACCCAAGGCCTGTTTCACCTTGGACATGATGAGCGACTTGGCAATCTTGTAACGGAAACCACCAGAGGTTTTGCTGTAAGTGTGATAAATGTGAAAAGTTTAATTACAATGTTGCTTAAATTATGAGATAGCAATTACAACTTTTTTACTTTTTGCACACTAAAGTAGACGAAAAGGATTTGTGTTACACTTTTTAAGATAACTCTACTTTAGCTAAAGTCAAAGAAGTCTTTGAGTGTATCAAGTTATCTCTTAGTACCTTATCAGAATCATCTCTTTCTACAGTCTAATGCTTTTTCTATGTCTCTAATCTAATCACTGCTAAAGCACTTTTTGTGTACCCTTGCAAATACTATAAGGGGTTTCGACCTGGCTAACTATCATGCCTCTCAAATGAAATCTAAGGTTTTTGAGGTAAATTTGGCATTTAAGAGATTTTGTTTTAAAAAAGATAAAGCATAATTAGGCTGTACCTGGAATGGTTAACCTTGTTAATGAAATTGAGTTAAGAAATCGTTTTAAATGGCAAAAATCAACTAATGTAAAGAGTATATAAACTTCAACAAGAATGAAGTCTAGTTTTACTTGATATTTTTACATTGAAAGCCTGACACACACGCTAGCCAAATATCTCCTAGAAAATCCCGATGTGTTTACTCCTTGGCTCGTGTCCGCCATGGCATGTTCTGGTAAATGCCAGCAAGGAGCTTTTGCTGGCAGGTTCAACGTGACGTATGAGGAATGTTGTTGTCAGTGATTTTCGCTTAAAACCAGAGCACGCCGTTGCCAAGCGAAGCACTTGCATAATTTAGCGGGCCAAAACACGACAGAGGCTGGCCGGGATTGTGCATAGGAAGGGAGTTGGAAGCCACTTTAACTGTGCATCCTTTTTGCATAATTTATGCGCACACAAAGTTAAAGTTGAAGCACATTTTTGTTTTTTTTTTTTTTTTTGTAGGCTCTTTGCTTTACTTACCCTTGACTCTCCATGTAGTGCTTCAATGTGATGCCCTTGGCCCAGCCGGCAAGCATTTTTTTGAAGCTACCACTAGAACTGGCAACGGCAACCATACGTTCCTGGAACTTTTCGTAGACCCTAGGAACACCCATGAATCGTGTGGGACGGGCATCTTGCAATGATTTGACCAGGGTTCCCTTTAGGGCATCCTTATCGGCAAACCAAATACAGCAGGCAATGGCAGCCGCTGTGTAAATGTCAACCGTTTGGGCAGCCACATGGGAAAGTGGTAAATACGATACTATAGATTCAGCTCCCACCACAATCTTCTCCAGAGATTTGACAATGCCGCGTGCATCGAAGGTGATGTTATCATGTGACAGCATTACACCCTTGGGCATACCGACAGTGCCGGATGTATAGACCAGACAACAGCATTCATTGATGGCAATATTCTCCAGACGCTGCTTGAACTTGTCCTCCACATCGCTAACGTTCATCGACTCGATTTCCGACCACTGCCAAAAATAAAAACAGGGAAAAACCCCATTGAATATTATCGAATGAAAGTTTAATGAAGATTAAAACCCACTCAAACACTCACCCTATAGTAGCCATCCTCCTTCTTCAGGTATGGAGCATAGGGTTCTTGAATTTGAATGGCAGCCTTTAGATTGGGCAACTTATCGCGTATGGCGTGAATTTTATCCATCTGCTTGGAATCATCGACCACAACGATCTGAGCCTTGGAGTTATCCAGCACATGGAGGACAGCATCTGCCGAATTTGTGGTATAGATGCCAGCTATAATACCGCGTGCATGTATGGCACCCATGGCGGAGTAGAACCATTCCGCGCAATTGAAGGCCAACACACCAACCGAATGATGCTCCTCTAGGCCCAGTTTAATGAAGGCTTTGGCCACCTGATGGACTTTTTGCTCATATTGTCTGTCGAATGGAAAGATGATGGCATCAGGTGAATTGGGTTGGGTTGGGTCGGTTGATTAAATTCAATCAACGTTAAACGAATTTCGCCAAGAAGCGTAAAAATCGAAAGCCAGGCTAATTAGCTTAGCAACTTCTCTCTCTCTCTCTCGATGCTTACCTGTAGGTAACGGTCGTGTAGCCATTTTTGCCGTTCTTTGAACGCAACGCCGGATACTCGGGATAATTGTTGACAGTGCGCTTCAGGAGGCCGGGTATAGAGATGGGTTCCTCGGCACCGAGTCCATCCTTATGCATCCGTATCTTAACGGCCTCTGTGGGTACGGTGGTGCGATAGACCTCCGCTGGCCTCAGGCGATTGGGGCCAGGACGATTAAAGAGCGCCTCGTTTGTGGACATTTCAATTGACTGTGAAAACAAAATCGAATTGATGTTAGTTTATTTTCTTGATTGACCACACAATCACCTCATCTACGGCTAAAGTACATGCGTTTTTTTTGCTATATATATATATGTTGTACATATATAAATATTTTCATCTAAACGATAAGAGTTGAAAACTTGAAAGGCCTGTGTCAAGGCTTCCGTTTCATATGAATAAAAAAAAAAAGTTCTTATCGTTAAAAGATTATTACTTAACACCTGATTATTGGTCGGCCAACTTTGAAGAGGGGGTCATATATAAGTATATACCAAAAAACAGATGACGGCTCAAACTATCAGATATTTGGTTACTTCCTTAACTTGGCTTTCACCTGTTACCATGACTATCGAATGAGAATTCCAATTGCCCAGCAGGTTATATAATAACTTATCTAGCTATATCAGAAAAAAAAAAACACACGCTACCAGAAGTCTGTCCAAACATAGTTGATATTATTTCCCTCTTACCAAAGTCCATTCTTCGTAATTCTTTTGATATCTATATATACAAAAGTTCCATGACTTGTGTTCCATAACATTTTATTAATCAATAAATAGTCGACAGTCGCCAACTTGCTAAAAAACGATAAGAACAACCCAAAATACCCACAAAATAAAAGAAACTAAATAATAGTCAAAATGCTAGCAGAGAATTTAAATAAGGCAAACACAAAATAAAAAGCACACCTCTAAGACACCTGACTTAGGCATAGTCCAAAGGGTCAGCTGTAATGGCAGATAGAGTACGGAGTAACGCTCGACTGTGATTATTTTTGATTGATTGACACCCAACATGTGGTGGAAATAGACAAAAACATTTAAAGTGAATAATTGGCGCTTTTAACTTGTTGGAAATACTCATAACCTTGAGGTAAATCATTTCATAATTGAGATGTTATTGCAGGGCGCAATATGTTCATTCATTTCTTTTATTTTTCGGGTGGGAATACGATTATCACTTGAGTAAGTTCAAATATAAACACCATAAATCATATGAAAGAAACATAGCAAACTCTTCGTGGTGATGAATAAACACTAAGGCACGCGACGAACTCATGCTCTTAATTATAAAATCAAATTATGAATAGAAATCAAGTTTAATGGCTGCGTAATACAAGTTGATCGTCAGGTTGTCGACTTGGGTATTACCACTAATTAGAATGTTTTGAAAAGTTGCTATACAAACCAAGTTTAAGTAGATCGAATAAAGTTCATTACGATACTTAATATGATCTGACTAGTTAAGAAAACTATTAAGCATAAGACGGTCGAAAGGATTTACCATACTATTACTTGTTATACAGAGAAGTGTTCAAGTGGATTCGTCTCTGATTTTAATTATTATCAAATTGGTATATAAGTCCATTCATGATATTATGTAGACCAAAAGGATAATCTGTTATAAACGGTGTATAACATGAAATAGTTAACTAATCCAAAGTTCACTGTTTTATAAAGACTACACTCTATAGTATATGATAATGTTAAATAATACCAAGTCAGTTATTGACTTTTCTTAATAATTTGTATACTGTTATACCATAGACATAAAGTCAGTTAATTAACTGTTCTATAGTTATCAAACATTTGTTACTTATATGTTTTACGAGTTTAATGATAGGCTACTATTATATCATTTTTTATCTCCTGGTATATTCTTTGATATCTACATAAATAATGGAATATAAACTGTCATACACGATGTATGTTCTTTCTAAGACTGATATGCTCTACAATTTTACGTTTCCAGGGTGTTACAATATACAACTTAATATAATACAGCGGCGTAGTATCAGGAAACACTATTCAGACTCAATCGTAGAAAACCGGCTTTCTTGATAAGCCGCTGTCGAGACATTTTCCGTTCAAACTCGCCTGATCCTAAGACTCATTGCAGCAAACTATGGAAAAGTTATATACAATAGTTTTTGGTATGAAAAAATTATCTATACAACAAAATTTGAAAAAGAGAGGCAGAACAAGCGTGTGAAAACAAAACTGATAATAGGCCAAGCGACATCTAAAAATATTTGCCCAAAAGACTGCGAGATTCTCGCCAACGCAGACGTCGACGACGACGACGACAAATGACAACACAAAAGACGGAAAGGGGGGGATGTGGGCCATGTCACCTAAAATGAAGCATTTTTTGTTTAAATTTATTCTCTTCGGAATTGGGGAATAGATGGAACGAATGATAGGGCAAGAAAGAGAGCGAGAGTGGGTGAGGTGAGATGTCCACTCCATGTAAAAGAGGCTCGCTCGATCAAACGAAACGAAGATGGCAAAATATAGCGGTAAGCATGACAATGAACCCGAAACGAAGTGCACTGACCCACTAAAAACGAAAGACGAAAGTCTAAAGAAGAGCAAAAATAAAACAAAATTTGTTTTTTTTTGGATGGCCATAGAGAACAAAATTTGATTCTTTCTATTATTTCTTTTTTTTTTTTTGCACGTGTTCGAGGGAAGTCACGCACTTGTTTTCATATTTGTCATAACGTTAATATGTTTTTGTTTTTTTTTTCTTTTGGCCAACTTACATAATTTACGTGTTGACTTAAAAAATTGTTAGATATTCCGTAAAAATATGACGGTTTTTAATTATTTGTTGTTGTTCTTAGAGGGGTCTATTCCTGTTCTTGAGACACGACGACACACAAACGACCGCAAGCAGCGAGGGCAAAGCGTGAACTGAACGCGCTCTTCAGGATCGGATGCTATAGAAAACGTTGCTGGTGTCGATCGACGTAGACGTCGACGTCGTTTTCGTCGTCGTCGTCGTCGATACCTGCTGCCAACAGCAAATGCCGCTGTGTTATGTATTTCTTATCAACAATTGGGGGGATATATATGGCCTTCTCACTCGCACTTTGGTGACTTTGGGATTAGAAAATTAAATGATGTGTTTTACGCACACATTCTAAACAACATCTTTGCTTTGACACTGAAACACACTGTTGAGAATCTTATCAGTGAAAGAAACAACTATGTTTTAGTGGGGTATACTCGGATTTTGTTAAGACTTTTGTCCCGGATAAGAACATTCAGCATGCACTCAACGAGATATCTCAGAGTCCTCTTCTAAACACTTTGCCCCTATGGAGACCGACAGACTTCTCTCAACAGCCCACACAATTTTGCTCAGTTTCTTAGCTCAAAAATATTGACGATATTTAAGGCCATATCGACATGGTAACCACTTAAATTGCGTTGTCATGGATGAAGGTCTGTTATCTAAAATATAAGTATAATATCTATTAAATTTTATATTAGTCTTGCACTACAAAAACATAAGGCTGATTTCTTTCATATTTTTTCGTCGCGATTGTCAATGGTTTTTACACCATTTAAAAATAAAAACTACAAACAAGTGACATAAATGTTTAGGATTATTTCTCCAATTTGGCAAGGAGCATTAAATCTTCTATGGATTATAACTGCACTATCTTCCCATGATTACAATTTGCTTATAGATTTCTCTATACATTTTCTTTGACACATTTATTTTATTTAAATTTCCAAAATGCTCTAACTGTAATCAGTTAAAAACTAATCGCTGTCTCTCTCTCTCTCTCTCTCTGAAAAGAGATTTCTATGAGGCGTACAATAGTGAATTAGTCGAATGTTAACATAGACCTTGAGACAAGGCCTGAACTTGACTCGAGTCCAGACGATTTTTATCATTTTTGTTTTTTGTGTGTGTTTTTTTTTATCAGCTCACGCATGTTGGGAAAATTTTCTTACCATTTAAATCGGAAACAAAACAATAGCACCTATTTAACACTAAATATTAAATAAGTACCGACTCTTGAAATATCCGTCCAACAAATGGAGTTCTGAATTGAAAAAGGAAACCTTTTTATGGTAACCAAGAGCGAGATTGATAAGAATGCACGGATAAATGGATTTAAAAATAAATGAAATTAATTAAATTAAGATAAAATTCATAAAAATAGATACAATGTTGACGACATTTAATGAATCATCAAAATTTCTTCAACATATCGAACAGTTTATCTAAATTGGTTAACTTGTTGGTTGTCCGGCTTATATGGCGGCATATAAGCAATTGACCGATTCACTTTGTTGCCAATTGTTTTTTCTTCCTTTCTTATCAATTGAAATTTACAATGCGAAACATTTTGTTTTTATGATATGATAAGCCAGAAATTTTAACCTATCCATGGGTTTACAAACCTATGCATGTATGTATGTATAGTCGGCAATTCCTTTTCAATATTTATTATATGCCAGAATCAATGGTCATTGTTCCGTTCCAAAAGGTAAAAATTCAAAAATAAAACAAAATTTACCCGCGTCATCGACATTTGACATAGGCTATAGCTATTGGGCAATAGAAAAGATTAGATACTCAACGCGTTTTTCGTATAAATCAAAATCAATTTCCTGAGATCTTTATGGCTAAAGCTTATACGATTATCTTCCTACAAATCACTTTCATGCATGGTAATCAAAGGAATTATCAGAGACTAACCTCGACTTTCTATACCCTTGTATATCATGTGCTAACTGTCGTTAACTGATAACTCTTATGGGTAGTTATACTACACAGCCAATTAATTTTGATAAAATTATCTACAGAACTAATAAATTCAACTAACTGATAAGCCATGGACATTGAATGAATTTTTATTATGAAAAATCCATATGTAAAACCTATGAATAAAGAGCAAAATTTTAAATTCATATCAACTTTTCATCAAAGTACCGAAATGTATATATAAAAATCCATAGATTATAGATTAACGCGTGCACAAAAATAACAAAAAAATAATTTTTTTTGTGTTGTTGGGTGCAATATTATCTCGCATTGCCCTGACATAATGTGCCATAATTTGTTTGCGATAATGTTTTTTATTTTTTTTCGGCAGAAAGTAAAAAAAAAAAATTGATTCATTTCACAGCGCGATTCCCGCGAGTCTTATCGGTGCAGCGTGTCGATCGTTTTGTTTTGTATTTTTGGATTTTCAGAATAAACAGATTAGAATAGGCTTTCTATCTCAAAAACTAAAAGGTATTCCAATTCCTAAATCAAATTTGCGATTATTGATTACTGTTTAAATTAAATATTTTAAAAACTGTTAAAGTACTAGTCATGATTATTATTAGAAAGAAACTCAGAAACGGGATTCCCTTTGGTGGATTTCACTTTATTTTTCAAGTTATGACCTTATGTTTAGAACTCTTAGTTCTCAGTAAACAAGATTAACTCTTTTCTGTTATGATTTAGATTATTCTTATAATATTTTGAACACTTAACTTAACATCGTTTCAATGGGTGCTCTATGATCCTGCTACATAATATATAATTCTATTATATTCTATTTGAATTTTGTTTTGTAAAACTTGAAAACAAAGAAAAAACCGAGTGTTTTTCTTCGATATATAATTTGCCGTAGAAAAAATTCGAATATGTACAATTATTTTTGGAAGTAGAAATCTTTTGGAAAGTATATCAGTAAGGTAAGTTTACTAAAAGATTGTTTCTTAAATTCGTATTTTATGTTAATTTATAAAAAAAACCGTATATTTTTATAGACCAAATTTATCTTGTCATTTAATAATTTGCGTAAAATCTTTTTTGAGCATATCAATCGAATATAATTACCTACTAATATTATCAAACTTATAAAGACTTTAAATGTGTGGACGATCCATCTATAAATATTTGTTTACAACCTTAGACGAATCATTAATACTAAGCCTAAAGAAACGTGTATGAGTACCACCTTAAAATTCTTCGATGCTTTACAGAATATATTTATGTGCTTGTGTAATGTTTGCCTAGGAATTAAAAGTTTAATCTTTTTAAATAAATGTTTAATAATAAATATCTTTATGGTATTAAAACTCATTAAAATAGTTTGTTATCCACTTACAGATTTTGGTGCACTGATTTTTCCAATGGACTGTAAAGCTTTTTGTTAGCTTTTCCCACAAAGTCAAGTTTTCAACCTGTTAAAGCTTTCAAAGCAATCAGCTTGTGTCTGGCTCTAGAAAATTAAAGATATTAAATCAAAGAAAGAAGTTTTCTTTAACTTCTTAAGATGTGAATTTCAAATACCCGCCCACTCACACTCCCACAGCCAGCATATCGACAATATCCATTTTATTAACAAATGTGATAAATGCAATTTTGTTGTCGGAATTTTATTATCAGACAGCAGACAACAATTGCATTGATTACGCATATCGAAGAACATCTATCATTTAACGTTTCAGTCATTCTATTTCATCGCCCAGTCATTGCAATTCTTTTTCATACCCAATAAGTGTAGGAAAGAAGGGTATATTGGGTTTGTCGACTCATTAGATAAAAGAAGGCAATATTCTTATTGACATCGAAGATTTTTATTCCATAATCGATTTCCTGATGTATATCAACCAAATGGGACATGGATCAGTGAGCCAATAACAAGACTTCAAGAGTTGCCTTTAGGAAATTTGAAAATTTTTACCAGAATTTAAAGTCTTTCCTAAGTCCATAAGTTTCACATCCATTTAAAAAAAATTGCAATTTTGCAATTTTCCTTCTCCTTCTCCCCTTAATTTAGGGTATCCTCATGGTCGTTACTCCAATTAAAGGTGAAGAAACCTTCCTTATATGACGACATAACAACACACTGAGTGGGGTCTCCGATTTTGATGTCATGTTAATGAGATTGTCGTCAAAGTTGGCATCAAATTACATTCACTGCACCGAGCTGTTGTCCTTATTCTAAACGCATGCAAATGATGTGATAATAATGGCGTCTATGGAGCGGGGTTGGAGATAAAAATAAATGCGCTAAAATCCTCCCCCCAACCGCGCCCTTCGCCCTTCCACACAGTTTAAATACAGGTGGATAAGCTAAATGTAAACGTAAACGTGTCCTGGCATTTCAACAAGTTCATGGCACTCTGGCACATCGATGGCCGGGTTACGATGGTTGGAATAACAAGTGTTTGGCTAATTAGTGACTACAGTTGAAAGACAAAGTCAAACACAATGAAAGTGAACTGCATATAATTGACATGTCACGCCCCCACAGAAATATATTTATACACATAATAGTTAAAACAAAGAAAAAGAAGTGACTGTAAAATGAACTAAAGTAAAGAGAGAGAGTGGGCAATAAAAGCACGTTCTTGTGTTTATAATTGGTTAGGAAAAATATGGAAAATTTATGGCTGTTAAAGGATATGCTACACAGGAATTTAAAAGCATAGAAATTTCACTTTCTTTTATATTTAAATAAGGAAAATTGAGGAAAACTTTCAAATCATTTAAAATAATATAACATTTTTTCACTTTTTCAGATGATGTATAATTAGTAGAGAATAAAGAAAACTCTGCTATATTATTTTTGCATCTATTTTTATTTCATTATAATTTTTCTTTCTTCTTGCCAATTATATTTTCTCTTAAGTTATATTTAACTTTCTCTTATTTGTGGTGTCTTCTCTTTGGGCCTTAATTTCCAGAATGTTATTCGTTCGCCGTGCTGACAACTGGTTCTATGGTGTAATGGTTAGCACTTTGGACTCTGAATCCAGCGATCCGAGTTCAAATCTCGGTAGAACCTAAGGTGGAATTTTTTTGCTTCACTCTTAACAATAAACATATCTTATTAATTGTTTAACACTTTTTTATTGGCTTAGTGAAAGTAATTTGTCTTGCTTAAATATAAATATTGATGGGCGTAGAAAAACAGAAAAAAATTTTTATGTTATTAAATTTGTTATAATTTTTTTTAGACTTTCAATTGAAGTAAGAATAAATTATCAACTGAAATCGAAATTAATTCCCAAATGTAAAAATTTTTTGAAATATATTTTATTTATATTCTTGATTTTAGGTCTTCCCAATAGAATTTTACACGTACATATAATGAGTTTTGCATTTTTTCTTTTAACCTAGAATCCTATGTATATGGAAAATTAAGTATAAAAGCAAAGACAAATTAAGTTACAGATATTAACTATTCTATATACAATATATTCTTTATTCTATATCTATATAACTGTATCATAAACCAGAGGAAGCTTACTTTGGCTGCGTCGAAGTATATCATATACCCATTTGACATTTTCAAAAAGTTAATTTCTTCAACAAATTTTCTTATTTTTTTATTTGATAAAATACTTCTATATTCTGCAAATTTTCTCAGTAATTGTAAGATATTTCTCTAAAGTAAAGTGGCTTTTCCATAGTTGTTTTTTTTTTGTCAGCTTTACGTTATAATAAACTGATCCCACAAAATGTAAATTGATTTGAATCAGAAACTTATATCCTAGCTTTCATTCCAGTCAGTTGCCAATTAAAAGCTTTTAATTCTCTCAAAAAGTAACATTTTAATAGAAATTTTTATGGTCATTTCTTGAAGTTACACTTATATTCTTTTTGGAATTTTTTGCCCTATGTCATAACGAATATAAAACAATTTTAAATAATTTTGAATTATAACATAAATTCTAAACTTTTTAGATAATGGTTTTCTCTGGCAAATGGTTTGATTTTTACTGATAAATTTGAAGTTGTTTAATCAGAATGCTAGTATCTATTTTGTGTGTGTATATGTTTGTGATTCTTGCAATCAGTAAAATCCTTTTGCTCTAGTTTGTTGCTATTACTATTGTGTTTTGGGTCGTTGAATTTTCTATTTTGTATTTTACAACATGAAACACTCGAGCACACACACACACATAGACACAAGGATACAACTATTGCATTTGCATATGTATGGGTAAGCATCTGTGTTCAGCTTCAGTTTCAGTTTTAGTTTTTGCCTTTATTTTCCCTTAACTTTAACTGCAGCAAATAGTTTTCGTGGCTCTAATAAAATTGCATTGGCCATAAAAAGTGGCAACTCATTTCATGTTGAAATTTTGGCCGTCTGTTGTGAAGCTGTTTCATTAGCCACTTTAAATGGCATTTGCCACAACATTGTTTTGATTAATTAATTTGTCAGTTTTGGCTTCTTGCGAGTGCCAGAAATAGACAGAGAAAGAGTCAGACAAGGAGATCTTAAGATAATGCATTGAATGGAAGACATATAAATAAGTGTATCTGACATTAAGCTGACTGGTTTATGGCTATCACTTGACTTAAGCTACAGATATTATGTGACTAACTCAAATGTTAACAATTATTATATTCAAAAGATTAGTTAATTAAATTACATATCAACTACAATTGTTTTGAGTTTCAGTTTAAGTCGTAGATCAATTAATATTACTGACTAACTTAATTTTCTTAAATCGAACTGTATTTTATGATTCAAATCGTGTGGTTTATAAGTTTGTGATTTTTACAATATTTTTGTTTATCATTTTTGTGACAAATTGAATTTTAAAATATGAAATAAATTTTTATTCTAGCTGTTTATAATATACAAATCAAATTTGTAACACAAAAGCAATCTATGAACAATCGTATGACTTCTGTAGAGGCTCCCCTAATCATTTATCTAAAGCTTAAATGATTTATGTTGATCTATTGCTACTTCAGAAATATAGATACATTTATCATTTTACTATTTATTAATTTTAACCTGGCATTCATTGTGGTCAAAGTTATTTTTAGTTCTACCTGCTAATAAATAGCAAAATGCTTCACAATCGAGCAAAGTTCAATTTTATAGCCATAGCCAAAACAAAGTGTCTAAACACTCAATTCAATTTCTACTTACCTCTATCTTTCTCACATATTTCATACACTTTTGCCCCCTCAAAGGACCTTTGACCCCAAGAGAGAATGATGTTGAATAAAAACAGAACCCCTACAAGGTATCAAAAGCATCACATTACATTACGCCCACTAACCCAAGTTAATAATAGAAACACATGCGACGCAATTTGTCCCAATACCGAATACTTAATGTAGGTTGAACTTAGGGGGGAACAACCCATCATAATCAATAATCAATAATAAATTACGAGAGTAGCAAAATAAAAGAAGAGACAAATGAAGTAACAATTAGAAAATGACATTTTGGCTTTAATTTCATGCCTTCAGTTTTTGTCAATAGAAGAGCTAATTAATTGCATTTAGTTCAACTTGAGTAGCTACTTGTATACTGGACACTTCACTCGAATGTCGATAATTTGCCAGACAAAAAGCTGTCAACAGATAAGCCAGACAGACAAAGAGGCAACTCATGGGTCAGGGTTGTTTCTCTAGGTGGCAAAGTGGGTGAGTTTTGGGTGGCTATGTTTATTATGGGGGTTGTAGGTGGAGATTTTTGGGTGGCAAAAATGGTAAACGTTAAATTAAACGGGATTCGTCTCGTGGCGTCTATTTAATGCGCTTGGTTGGATTTATCTTTGAATACTCTAGAAAGAAGAGTTTATTAAATACCTGGAAAAAGTATGTGTAAAAATTTGACATACATAAACGATTGATTGGATCAATTGGTTGAAACAAAATACGATTAATACCAGTAAATAATGTCAGGAAGTTTTCAAAAACTTTGGTCTTACTCTCTTAGCTTATTACTTAATTAATTGACAGATTTTCAATTACTTTCGTCTAATATCAAAGTGAGTTGCTATGGTTCTATACTTGTCCTATACTTAGTTTGATTAATTGGAACCTTTTATTCAAAAAAATTTTAAGTTTCAAAAACGAAAAGATCTTTTTATTCAATACCAAATTTTAATGTGAAATGCCCACTTATTTGTTTTAACAACTCTCAAATGTAGAGTATTAAACTTTCGACTTTGCTTAGTTTGTAATTTGTTTTCCTTAATGTCAGCTATTTGCTTCTGCCTGAACTTTTTATGCGTATTATGCCATAAACAATTGCGGTTAGCGTTAAAGCTGGGAATAGGTCAAACATCGGATGGATTATTAAATTTAACTGCTCTACAGCTGGCTAAGGTATATATTATGAAATTTTTCGATAAAGTGTTTCAGTATATTTCATAGATGAAATTCTCGATGAAATTTTGTGACATGAAACTCATGACTTGTAAGTTGATAATTCTTCGCTGAGTTTCTTCTTGGAGTTTTTTCCTCTTTGCGATTTTTGCGGCAATCAAAAAGAGAATATCCATAAAAAATTGCCACAAATATTTATTCATATGCATTCACTCACATGCACTCACTGGCATTCATTTTTTATTGCAGTAATATGGAAGTTTTTTGTGTTTTTTTTTTCTGTTGAAACTTTTTTCTCTCGCCAATTTTGCATGTTTGTTTGGCTACGCTTCATAAAGAAAATCGCTACGATTTATCAATTCGCAACAAAAACAAAAAAGAAAGCAATAAAAGTGACGAAAAAAATTGAAAAGAGAGAGAAAAAAGATTTTCCCTGAATTGTTGACAGCAAAAAGAGATTCCTCGGACAATTGGCTGCAGTTAAATGTTTTCTTTATGCAAAGTTTGTGCCTCCCATCAGAGAACAATGCCAAATTATTTTGGTCAAAGTTTTATCTGAAATCATTTTATGTTTTCTTTTTTTTTTTATACACTCCCAAAGGGTAGTAGAAAATTCATCAGGTTTTTGTTTAAAATCAATTTAAAGTATGTTCTAGATCACATTATGTCTATAGAAAATATTTTCAGGTTGAGTTATGTGTTGGGGTTAAAAACTTACTTAATTTAATTTATTTTTACTGTCATTCCTTATGTCAAGATTTTCAGAGAAATCAAGAAGGCCTTGAACTTAAATTCTTCGACTGTGAAAGATAAATAACAAGTGTAGAACTAGTTTCGTTCAGTTTTCACAGAATCTTGCAACGAACAGGACAAAAAAAAAACAAAAATTTTTGATATATAATTTATTGTATATCTGTTTATTTTTGGTACTTTTTACTTTCCCTACGCAAAATTTCAAATAGTCGTTTCCTGTGAAAATCGGTTTTTAAACAGTGGTTTTATCTATAAAAAAAACATTTTCTGAATATCCAACTGTTTAAGAACTAGCGAAATGTCAACTGTACTCCACACCGAAGTGTCTTCTGAATTTATCTCAGAATTAAGCAGTTCGTCGGACGAAAATAAGGAAAATATTCCACCCAATGGACTTCAACTAAAAAAGAAAGTGATTATGAGCCGCAAATTCTCGAGTAGCAGCATTCCAACCAATGTACTTCAATCAAAGAAGACAGCGATGAAGCGCCGCAAAGTATCGAATAGCAGCATTTCCGATGAGAACAAGGAAAATATTCCACCCCAAGGACTTCAATTTTCGGACGACGACAAGGAAAATATTCCACCCCAGGGACTTAAGCCAAAGAGAAAAGAAATGCTGCGTCCTTTATTGTCGAGCAGTAGCATTTCGATCGACGATCAGAAAAATTTTCCACTCCAGGAACTTCAATCAAGAAAACAAGAAATGCTGCATCCCGAATTGCCGCCTCTAGTCCAGCCAGAGGATTTGGATAGAGAAATAAGCAAAACCATTTGGATTAAACGTTTTTTCGGTTGGATTCTAAGAGGCACTTGCTTGGATCATTTAACTGATGTCTTCTTCTTTGGCTGCCGATTAATTAAGAAGTTTTTTTGGGTAAATCTACCAAGAGCATGCAAGCGTGTGCTTCCTCATTTCGGTATTCTGGGTCTTTTCATAGGCCCCTCCTTAGATGAAGCCACCTGTGAGGTGGTTGATGGGTTAACCTATGCTGCTGTCTATGTGAATACTTGGCGCAAAAGACGTTATGCTCCCATTATTGGACTACAACGTAATATGATGGGTATCCAATCTGCTGTGGTGCCGTCACCAATACGATCTCTTAACTCAGCAGCCTTACAGTTTGCTTCTGACAGACAATCGGAAGGTGACATAAGCGATTAACTTTATGAAATGAATCAACATTAAGCTGGAATTACCTATAGGGAAATAAAAGGTCTTTGTGAGTTAAAACGAATAGTTTTATTGTCTTTGGAGTAATTAGATTAATTTTATAACTTTTTTGTCGAGGGTCTTATAGTCTGTGGAAGCAAATAGAATATAGAAAAGCTGTCCTTTGATTATGACGTTAATGAATGTTAAATAATGAGTTTAACTTTAGGAGGATTTCAATTTTTGACCCGTGTTAGGCTTACAAATTATTGAGCAGTTTATTAGAATATTTAATTTCTTGGTTGTTTTGGGAGTTTCGCAAAGCTTATCATTAAAACACGAGACATAAGAAGGGTAAACAATTATATATCACTTGGGTTTCAGAGGAGTACAAATTTTAGAACGTTAAATCTAGAAATAATTATGTACTGTTCGATATATATTTTAGGGAAAATCCTGTAAGTTCAAAGAAAATGAACTTGAGGAATTTCAGTAAATTACAGAGCCCTAAAAAATAAGAGGATGACTTTATTTGGCTAGGTATTGGGTAAATTTTTTGTTGGAGAAAAGAAGAACGTAATTGCTTGCGTAAGATTTAGTGTTCCATGAAATATGGCTTAATCATTTCCTGAAATTGAAACTTCAACAATTAAACTTAGAGCCTTTGGCCAGTCATCTACAATGATTTTTTGTTGCTTTTGAGAATGTTAAAATTTTCTGCTTCATCTTTTTTTAGATTGTTGGGTTGCTTTTTTTTTCCTCATCTTTGAATCAAGTACTAGACATGACAGCCTAAATTTGTGCCACAAAACGACGCCACTTAGTCGCTTATCATCAAGTCCGGCATAAAATTAATTAACTCACTTAGATTATCAGTTTGACAAATTTAAGACGAAGACAAAAAGCATAGCAAATAGATAACTCTGTGTATACATTCAATGTTTTTGTTGTCTATTCACCTTGGCTTCAAGTGAATCCATGTACTTAACATCATTTTGAGGACAAGTGTTTCATAATCGTTGCAGAGGTCAATGGACCCCATAAGCTGTCCAACCAAATCCGCGGAAAGCTCTGACCAAACAACAACACAGCAAGCAGAACCAGAGCCCAATAATAATCAATATTTGTTTCAGTGCTGAGGAATTATATATATATTGAGAGAAAGGAAAAGGAATAAGAAGGATAGCTTGCGTGTTTGTCATGTCATTTGAAGCCAAAGCCGCCTGGACAAACCAAAGACCATGAAACGGCTTCGTCAACAGGAAACACATTAAGCATTAGATTCCCCAATGGGGAGAGAACAGGAGCAGAAGTGGGAGCAGGAGCAAAGTGTGGCCAGTAAACGGAAGGAGTGGAGCGGGCGGGAGTGTGACTTTCGTTAGGGGACATTTGGGGACATTTAAATTGAAATGGCCTATGATTTGGCAGATTTTTTTCTTTTCCCTTCGTGCTGTCCGTGTTTGTTTGCTTGGTTGCCTTTAAGTTTCTGGTCAAGGACAAAGGCACGTATGTGCCAGGTCGAAGGGCATTAAACGTTGGAAAACGATTGAGTTTGATGGTGATGGGAATAGTTTTTGAAGCAGATAAGAAGTTTTTCTTTCTCTTCGCAATGCGAGATGAGAAAGCAAATACTATAATTTATTGAACATTAAAAATAGCTCTAAGAATTTTCTGAGGCTACAAAAAAAATTTTACAACATGGCAAATATTTATAGGTGTGAAGTTTTTTCTCATTTATAAGAACTTTAATAGTCAATATAAAAAAAAATGTAAAATCGGTAGGAAATGAAGTGTCTAAATGTTGACAAAATATTTTTGGGAAACAAAAATATATCGAGTACTTAGTGTTTACTTAAAATGGCTTTAAGTTCGGCCTACACAGAATAGTAATAGGCTCTCAAAGATAGACAAAAGACAACTCCGTGGAGGATGACTAAAAATAGTAACTCATTAGTTATTAAGGGTTAAAAGTGATGCCACAAAATAAAAAATTTGTGCCCCCAAAGTGCTACGATTCACCTTTATCGTTTACAATTATCTAGATTATTAATATGGAGTACTAAAAGGTCATGTGAAAATCCAAAGAAGCAGCTAAAACAGAGGCTTCATTGTGGAGGCTAATTTTAAAAGAGACCTAATCGGGCTGAAGGCTAATACCAGATACTCCTATAAAACCGTGGACACTTTTACTATATTCCATGCTTAGTTATAGAGAAGAGCATTAAGTCACCCACAAGAATGGCCAAATTGCCCTTTCATTTCGCTTTATCTTATCTAAACAACTCGGGTCATTAGTTTTTGCATCAGCATCAAGTTAGTTAAAGTATAAAATAAACAATTTGACTGCATTGTCAGAGACAATTAAAAAGTGTAAAACGATACCCGAATCACCCGTGTCAGAGGACAAATTTTTTGACATTTTAATTGCCCAACAGAAAGTTTCACGAGTTGCTCGAGTACAAAGGATGCAGAAGGACACTCTTCATTCTGGTCGGGCATCAAATGACACTGTCCACATAATTTGCGGTCTGCCGCTTGACTTTAATTGCATTTAGTGTAGGGTATCAGTGTGTATGGATGTTTGTTTTTTTATTTTATTTCATTCTGTCCAAACTTAATTTAAACAATTACGGGACGGTCATGTATGTGTGTGTATGTATGCATGTCGGTATGTAGGTAAGCAAGGAGTGCAAAGTATGTTTCGTTGTTGGGTTGAACTGCATTTGCAGACGCCATAAAATGCAAATTCCTGTTGATCCTGTTTGCCGATGCCAGTGCATGCCGTGCGGGTTAGTTGACTGCTTGTCATGTCGGTTTTGTGCCAATTTCTTTAGCGCCAACGAGCAATGTTCTGGTCGCGATGCAGCACAAACCAATCTAAGGATATTGTCGCCTGGGCAATCCCCATCAGTGGCCCAAGAGCGCAGCCCTTTAGAGCCGTTCCACAAATATTTGATTTGAATTTTTGTTTTCTTTTATCCCAGATTACTTAACCGTTGTTACACTGTTAGGAAAATGTTTTATTTTTGACAAATTTATTATAAGTTTATGACTCAATAGAATCTGCAGACTTAACTATAAACACATTACTCTTAAGTATATTCTATTTGGAAATTGGAAATCGCAGCAAACTAATTTATAACTTAAGAAGAAGGTACATTGTTTAGAGTTTCCTAAATTAATATATGCAATATATGTTGAATTTATATTTTCAGGTCGCCTTTGGTAATGGAAAATATATACAATTTTTATTCAGTTCAATTCTGTTAGCCGATTTCAACTTCCATGACTATAACCATCATTTTTTTTTTCTTCTTGCCACTTTACTTCTCTGCAATATTTCTGTTCTAGTTGTTGCACCCTGCGTATACGTTATCAATTGCAGACAAGCCTATGGACAAAATGTCATGCGTAATCTAACTTTTAAAGGATTCTAAAGTATATTATGTTGATTGGGAATAGGTTATAGTCTAAAATTGGATCTGCAATAATCATACTATATCATATTCACATGGATCTCTAAAAAAAAACACGTGTTTTACTTCAAGAAGGAAACTGAGGGATTTTAGCAAAATTTCGTCTACACTGTTTTTCTTTGCTTGATATATCCTGAAAAGTCACATAGGTTATGATCCATGTTTGAATAATTTTGAAAATATTTTTTACTTGTGTTTTCGTTTAATCTTATAATCTTTTAGTCAAATTTCTATAGAAAATTGTTGATTATGATCGTCCATTTTTGTTGAAATTGGATCAACTTGATATAAAATGTTTTAAAAGTTACGTGAAAATTTAATTTTTAAGATGTTTATCCTGTTTTATTTAACATCTATTTATTAAAAATTAATAATACCTCAAAGTGTTCTTTATATTAAAATTTTCTTATTATATATTCAACACTTGTGACTATTTTGCTCTGTGTATCAAGTTAAATGCTTTTGCTTAATGCTGACAACTGCATTGAAACTGGCTCGACATAATCCTCCGAGTATTTTCACACTGGCATTGCACCTTTTGACCCTCTGCCCTCCACCCATTTTCCCCTCGTTTCGTCCATCCCTTATTACTCTGTAGCCAGCCACGCCCTGTAAACTTATCAAACTGCCATTACTTTGGGGCCCTTAGTAAGTAAATCCGACAAGGGCTGAGAAGACTTTAAATGTTGTCATCAGTTGTTGCTACCAGTTAACGGGATTAGATAAATATGCAAATAAAGTGCACAAGTTTAGTCACAATTTAGTCAAGGTTAGTTTAGTTAACAACGCCCTACTGAATTGCATATAACGAGCAAAGAAAGATTTCAACAAATTGAATTGAATGAATTGATTTGCAGTGAAGATTGTCAAGGAACATAAATCACCAGCACAAGCTCATTAAAGGGTATGTTCTCTCTTAAGGTCAATGACCGCAAAACTTTTTGACTTACCCTTTTTTGTGAGTTTTTTTTTTGTTTGGCGTATCCAAAAAACTAGGCAAAACACACCACACACACACACATATGTATGTAGACCCAGAAATTTTTATCGGACCCACACACACACATACTCACACACATTCATGTCAAGTTTTTGGGGCCCTGCCCCTTTATATGAATGAATATCTTTCCATCTCTATCAGTTTTTGTTTTGTTCTGTTTTGTGGTTTATTTATTTTATTTGGTTTCTGTTTCCTTTTTTAATTTAGATTTGTTTTTTTTTTCGGGATGGAGTCACATAATTCAAAATGAAAATGGCAACATGGGGAAAATGTTTGCGAAAGGAAAAATCTAAGTTTAACATATAAATTGCTTGCAGTGGCACAAATTGTAAAAATATATCTTATTGGGTGTGGTGAGGTAAAGTTGTTTATTTTATATTTTTCTATGATTAAACATTTTCCTCTTGACATATTCAGATTTTTTATTAAGATATACAGGAAATATGTTTCTAGCTATAATTCATCTTGCAACTATAAATTTCTTTTTTACTTTTATTAAAAAAAATGAGAACAAATCTTTCTTTACCTAGTCTAACATCGCAGACACATAAAATAATTTGTTTATGATCCTTAAATGAAATAAATGACATTTTAATGTGCCCTAAGATATATAGTGTTTGTTTTTAACATTGTGAAGAATATAGAATGTGTTTTGTGATTTTCTGGTTTATGAGGGATCTTTGTTATTCCATAATTAGTTACTAGAATATGTGCTTATTATTTTCAAATTATATTATTTAGCGGTGAGTAGTGTTTGCCATTTTCCAAACTCCTACGGGAAAGACTAATGGTGTGAATATTAAAAATATGAATCAGAGGTCAAGTAAGCATAATTTCTTTAATTTGTATGGTGACCTACAATAAAGTAATTTAAATCTAACTAACAATGAGAAGAAAATTAATCAAACAAAAATCTCATTAAAACATGTCTTTGCATTCTTAAAACAATTAGTTTTTTTCCATTATATATTTTAGATTCGAAAATTGAGCTTTTATACTTTCTTAGATCTCTTTCGAGCCCAGTCATCCAGGTTAAATTCTCGCTAAAAAGTTTGGAGCTTCTTTTATGCAAATGCTAATATTTTCAGAGTCTTGGTTTAGTCCTTTAGGAATTCAAGAATACTTTACTTTCAAAGAAAGCTCTTTAGCCGAGCAAACGAATCGCAAGTATGTATTAATAGTTTTCCGTTTTAGTTTTTTTTTTTCAAATTTTTATCTCTGGAGTAGGGATAATAAGAATCCCTAAGAAAAATTCCTTAAAAAATTTGTAAAGAACCAAATTAATATTAAGAAACATTCAAAAATTATAATGATCTTGTATCATGAAGCTAAGGACTTTTTATATATAAAATCTCATTTTAATCGGTCGCTTTTGGAATGACTCTTCAGCTCAGTTCATCCATCTGTCTCTCTTCTCCTGGTTTCAGTGTTAGCCAATGCTATGCTTCAACAGTGTAGAAAATTAGTCGTAACAGTTTAAACTAGTCATCCTACTACAATATTAAGTTTCAATAAAATCACAAAATATTTTTAGCACTTTTTTCTTGAACCATTTGCATCGATTTTGTGTCTTTCAATTGTTTAATTTTGCCGAATTTTTTGTTGTTCTAGTCAGAATTGGAAAGTATGTATTTGACAAACATAAACGAAATGCACTTGGCTTAAAAACTCAACCCCGGCCCAAACCCCCAAAACCAAACGCGTCACGCCATTGCACTCGACTAACAAGAGGTCGCTTGTGAACGATATCCACAAATTTGCTGTAATTCGAGTTTTATGCAGCCCTCGACATGCAATTTTGTGTGTCTGTTTATGTGTGTGCGTGGTAGACGTCTTTGGTTACAGTTCCCGTTTCCGTTTCCGTTGACTGCCACCTCCACCGCCCTCAAACGTCCAGTTGGGCTGTCACATACCCATAACGAATGAGAGCTAAATGCTGCTGTTTGTTCTCTATGTTTCCCCTTGGATACGAATATATTCTTTCTAGACATCAATATGCCAAAAGTAGGTCGGCCAAAGGAAAAAAAAAAGGAAAACCACACACAATGAGGAGCGAAAATGGGAAAGGGACTAAGGAGGAAAATGTTGTCTTTCTTGCATGTTTATTGTTTAGACATTAATGTCCATATTCCCGGAGTTTTCTTTTGACTGACAATGAGGTAAATGTATGCTGACAATGGAAGACATTGCATACTTTATTTACTTTAAGAATTAAACTTTAAGTCTTGGCAATTGTTACATGGCTCCATTTCAGACAATCTCTACTAAGTCTTTTACTTCCTGTTTGCACAAACTTCTTTACAAGTTTCTCTGGAGTCGTTTCACTGCTATTGATTGCCTGAAAATTTATCAAACTTTTGTATCAATTACTTAGTCTCTTCTAACAAACATTTTTGTTATGCAATTTATGCTTCAGTTATTTCGTCACCTTTTTTTGCCTCATAAAGACTTTGCACAAATTTATGAGAATATCCAAAGCAGACATCAAATTAATCATTCAATATGCCCAATGAAACTTTGATAAATTATGCGTAAAATATGCGTCTCTGCATTTGACAGCATATTCATGGCTAATGAATAGTTTATTATAGTTTATGAATGGTCTTGAATAAAAAAAAAAACTATAAAGTAAAAAAAATGCAGTTCTGGCTATTTATCAAGCCATGGGAGGTTAATAGTCACAGGTATTTTTTTCATATTGCTGCAAATAAGGATTTTCCTTCATGGTCTTTGAGTAATCTGCATTGAATGTATGAAAGATAATCTCAATATTTAATTAATAAGAACAGTTTTTTATGGAATTTAAAATTGATTTAGCTAGTTTTTAATATACAATGAGTAAGTGTATTGAAATCTTTTGTCTTTTAATGAAAGAAAACTATAATTCTGAGCAATTATCAAATTTTTAAGCGAAAGGAATTCAACAGAAATGATTTTCAATTTTATATCTTTAAATATATTTTGATTGATCTCAAACTGTATGGGTTTTTTCCGTTGTTAACCAACTTTTTGTATGATCCCAAAAAATTTCATCTTGCATTAGCTGATTCTTTATATCATTCCTTATTATTTTAATCATGAGAAGGTCACTTGAAATATTTCAGCTTATATATTCAGCTTATATTTTTATGTACCCAAGAAAATAAGGTAAAATGCATTCCATTTTAATATCTCAAATAAAAGAGTTATGCTTAAGTACGTACATGAACTTTATCTTAGTCGACATCAATTAAGCAACGAAAGAACTTAATTCTAAGCTAAGCCCGATAGAATTTTTGTAGTTAAGTCAGCAGAAATTGTCATTAGATATAAATCATTTTCTCATTTTTCACAGCAAATCATTTACAATTGTTTTGCCTGTCAAGTTTTGCAGTTTAGAAGTTCACTTTCAACACATAGAGATACTTATGTATTCAACTAATTGCATAATTGAGAGGAGCAGGACAAGTTAAATAAGTGTACTTGAGACTTGGGAAAAGTGCACAAGGGACATGGTCAGCCGGACATGGTCATAATCTATACACACACACACACACAGAGCACTTCCAACGGATTTAGTATGTGTAAATATTTTGTAGTCGAAAGCAAAACGAAGGGTTCTTAGTGGCGTTGTTGTTGTTGTTGTAATCCCGACTGGTCTGCATGGTCAGGACTCTTGTTACGAGGACATTTGTCCACTGAAGAACATTTCACCCATTCCACATACGCCATTGGCTGCAACTTCCGCTTCCGCATGAAAGAGTGAGACAGAGAGAGAGAGAGAGAGAGAGAGAGAGGGGGTCTGGGGTTCGGATTCGTATGGAGGGTTAGATTTTCTAGCCTCGTAACATGCACTTGAAAATTTACGAGTCCTTTGCTTGGGTGTCCTTTGTTGCATTCCTCAAATTACCGACACGCATATTTTATATTGGGGCCTGCATAAAAGCTGCTCCATTTCTCTACTCTCTCTAGCTCCCTCTCGTTCTCTCTGCCCCCTTCTTGCCTTTTATCTATCTCCTCTTTCTAGTTTTGCACTTTGTGAGGCTTTTAATTAACGAAAATTTATGCATAATGGTTGCTCTGCCCGCATCGCCCAAAACTCGTACAGGAAAAAAAAAGAACGAAAAATGTTGTACAAAGGAATTAAGTGAAATTTCTCTCATCTAATTTAAAATAGTTTTCCCTCCCCCTCTCTTCCAGCCACCCATTAAATAGAATCAAAAGATTTATGTCAGCAATAATTTTGACCTGTTTAATTATTTAAATTATCGAATGACCTCACAAAACTAATTGAAACTAATGTATTAACATTTTAGATAATTACCATTAGCTTAGCAAACTTATAATGGCACATGGCAACCACAAAATACGTATAATGCATAGTAGATACTTGGAGTAAAATAAGTAAGAAAACCTAGCCGATAGTTCTATGCTCTATAAAATATGGACTAATAAGAGTCGACATTTTTTTATAGGTCCTTTTATTCCTGAGAGCTACTTGTTTTACTTTATGATAGTCCCAAAGATCTTTGAGAATCAGTTTTCTGATCGTTGCCATTATTCAAATTCTCAGGCACAATCCTATTCAGCTGGCCGTGAGTGTAATTTTTCAATCTCAATAGTTTCCATGAGAAGTTTAAATCTCAAAACTTTCTGTCGTTCATTACGATTAGAAGTTTGTTAAGCCAAAAAATTTTAACTTACCTTGCTAACATTCATTTAAATATGTGTGTACTCTACGAAAAGTGTATACGAATAAACAACATAATTTTCCGCATTTCCAATGAATGCTTTTCAATTATCAGCTGTCACATATTTTGCTTCGACATTTTCCTCATGTGGCTAAGGGGAAGGTCGCGTTTTTTTTTTGATCTCGTTAAAACTAATAAAATAGAAAAAAAACCATGACAATGCCTCCAAACAAAATTTCCCAGCAGCTTAAAAAAATAGAATAAAAAACCACAAATTTATTTTGTTCAAAAATAATACGTACAATTTTATATTTGATTTCGCATAAGCCGCTTTTAAGTAATGGAACAACAACAAAGTTTGTTATTTTTATTTTAGGCCCATGAAAAACTTTTCTTTGTTGCTTAAAATTTGGGTCACAGAGCAGGGGACCTTTAGTAGGAAAGCAACAGGTGCTTATGGCCACTCAATGGAATGCCGGCGTAAATCTTGCATTAAGCACAAGGCCCACCCAACTAGCCAAAACGGGAGCTACTTGTGAGACAAAAGAAGTTTTAAACAGGCAACTTTAATGGGAATTCAAGGCGCAGACTCAGCAACATGTGGCTAAAGGAAGTGCAATACCTGAAGCTGTAGTTGGTGTTAGAAAAAAAAGGTTAAACCTGACGCATATTTTTGGTAACAAGACCAATAAATGTTTCTTCAGAGACTATGAATTTCATAGCACGTATTTACGTACAAATTTTTCATTAAATCTAATTTAGAGTTTTGTTTTATGATATGTTTTGAATTAGAGATAAAATAATCAAAAGTAAAGTTCATTTGTCCTTTTCTAACGTTTTCTCCCATATTCAAACCATGCTATTATCTTGAAATTGCCATATTCAACTAGTTTCCATTCTATATATCCTATCTGCAAAAGTAGAAAATGCTTATATAAAGTAAAACTCACTAAATGATTGAATAAATTAAATGCTTAAATTGTATATAATTTGTTTAAATTTTGTCATGCTATTTTAAATCAAACATATATTTAGTTTAGTTAAGTACATTTTTTTTATAACTAGTTTTGACTTGGAATTCATAAGGAGTTCTTAAAAACTACATCAAAATTTTGTTAAAAATGTATTGTAATTATATTATAAAAGTGTAAAACAAGTTTCCAGTCTATAAAATTCTTAAAAAGGATGTAATCGAGTTTTAGTTATTTTCATAAATTTAGAAAATTTAAGTTTTCGAAAGTTCTTCCGAACTCAAATACACTTTTAACAGACTGAAAACTTAGTAAAGTCTCTTTTCATTAAAAACGAATTCATAAGTTCAGACTACATTTTATTTTTTTTTAAGCCACTAAAAGCCAGAAAATATATCAAATAACAAACTTAATAATAGATTCTTAGAATTAGATCTGAATAAAATAGATTAACATAAATTGTTCTGGCAAAATAAAGCAAAGGAGACTGCCTTAAAGCGGGACCAATAGTTGGCAACATTTAGTATGTTGCTGGCAACACACAGCGAAATGTTGCCAGTGCCCCACACACAGTTGCTGCCACCTTCGGTGTACGCTCTGTGCATGTTGTCGCTGTCGCTGCCGCTGGAGGCTCCTCAAAACAAAGTTTTCGGTTCAGTACGCTTTGTGCGTTCGACGCGTGCGGTTCGTTTTGACGGTTAATTTCGGAGCCAAGAAAGCAGCTAAATAGTTTGTACATAATTTTTTTTGTTTGGTTTAGCTAAAACGGATAATTGGAATCAGTTGTTGTGGCTTGGAAGTCTTTATAGGTGCCTGTGGTCCACAATATATGCCATACACGCACACACCGTACACATGTGTGTGTGTGTCTCTGGGTACCTAGCACAAGTCGCAGGTTTTGTAGGCGCGTGAACTCGTTACGCATAAATTACATTTCAGTGAGTTGACCGCGTTTTGAACGATTCCATAAACAAGAACAACATCGCAGTAGTAACCACAAACGAAACAGCGTTAAAATTGTTGCAAGGAGTCGCCAATATTGTTGCAGCTTTCCTCTGGTTTTTTATTTGTTGTTTCATTGGCGTTAAAGGTCGTTTACTTTTTGGCGGCATCCAACAACTTTTGTTGTTGTTTTCATTTTCATCTCCCAAGTGTGTGAGTGTGTGTTTGTGCTTATGCTCGTGTGTGTGTGTGTTTATAACACACTTTCAATTTTCAATAAAAAAAAAAATAAATAAAAAAGCAAATAAATAAATAAAGTCACACACTGATCGATGACGTCGATTTGTTTTTATGCCTCTCGTGACGATTTTTATGCCTAGAATTCGTGATCGTGATAACGTAGAGCAAAAAGCAAAAATCCAAACAAAAAACTAATGCGATATGTGTCTATATAGTATATATTTTTGCAAATCGTATATGGCTTGAATTTGTCGAGCGGCAATTGTGAGCTGTGAGAGTGTGTTCGATATGTAATTTATGGGAAACGCAACTAACGAACTGATAATGATTTCAGAAAAGTGATTACCCGAAATATATATTTGGAAATGTAATTAAATATGAATTGTGCTGTGGCTCTACATATCTAGTGAATAATAAATCAATTCCTTTTCAATTAAAGTGCAAAAATATATATAAATACTAGTGATTCCCTGATGTAAAAGTGTCAAAGTAATCTAGAAATGTCTAAAAGTGACTACAATAAACAAACGCAATAATCACATTAATAAAGTTCAAGAAAAATATATAAAATATTCTTATATTAAATATGGAAAATAATGAAATTTGTGTTAATTTTTATGTATTTGTATTTAATACTTTAGAATGTGTAACTAATAATTACTCCCACTTATGGGCTTAATTGTACTCAAGGCTTTGAGCCATATATTTCGGACTTCGGTGTGGTTTTTGATTATTTAATGATGAATGGAATGTTACAAAAAAAACATTTATGATTTTTTAAGAAAGTTATAAAACTTTAAACTTTTTAATATCTTTTTGTAATTTTATTTTTATCATGTTTTTGCTTTGTTTAAAGCTGCAAAAGTTCTACTTCAATTGTTCAACATTCTAAATTAGGTCTTCGTTACATATATTCAAAATATTAAGCAAATGTGAGAAACGAACCAATAAACAAACCTTTCAGGATGATGAAAAATTTGAAAAGTAATATTAACCAAACAAAAACAAACAGTTTTATTTGATTTTAAATCATTTGAGTTACTTACATTGATATTGTGATACCATAAGTAAATAATATTGACATAGATTAAATTCAGAACTTTAGAACTTTCTAAAAGTGGTTAAAAAACAATAATTACTTATAACTTGTTTTTAAAAATCCTTCAAAATTCAGTAGAAATTTGTAAACTCAAATATTTCGCACAAAAATTTTCTTTTTGATGTTATCAGATTTAAGAACTTGGATTAATGACTTAGTATCTTTAGTTTGCTTATTCAGGAGCATAAAGAATTATAATTATGTGACTTATAATTATGATACAATATATATTGAATAGTTTTAACAAATCTGTTTTGTTTTTCCATAAAAAAAAAAGTTTTTTTTTTAACAATTTTATGAAATTTTTTCTTTTAACTTTAATTAACAAAATTAATATTAGCAAACAAAACTTATTATTAATAAGTCTGAGAATTTTTATTTATTTACCCCTGAATTGAATCTATGTACGTTCGTTTAGGACAAAGTTCTTCAAATTATTCAATTTTCATTGAACTCACAAGAGTTTATTTTTTTATGCCAATCAATAAAACAAGTCTACATAAAAAGAAAGAGAAAAAAATACCAAATATTTCCCATGGCAAGCATAATGTATAAAAGATAGGTAGGTGGCCACTTATTTCATTACTTTTTATCTGTAGTCAGACATCGTTTTGGCTAAAAACAAAAAGAGAAAAATGAAAAAGAAACCAAGTCAATGCACTCATCAGCACACCAGCGGACCTTAAGAGCGTACACCCAGAGTGCAATTTTTGGTAATTATGTATGCCAATCTGGTAGCTGGAAATGTTCATAACACTTCAGATACCACAGAAGAAAGAGATAGAGAGAGAGTGAGTGAGATACAGATACAGACCCGGACACAGACGTAGACAGACACAAGACAGAGACAGAGACTAACAGAAATCTCATGCATTTCATTAAGGAGCAGGCCAAACCACAGCCACCCACTGACCAGACCACAAAAGTGTTAACTAAATGGTGCGTGTTTGGATTTCCATTTAGGCTCGAAACCCCAGAGACACAAAATACTTATAAAGCAAAAAGAAAAAAATCAAAACCAAAACCAAAAAACAATTCCCCACAATTCCGTTTCCAACTTGCCTTGCATATTGAATCAAAGATTCGGACTTGAACTCTTTGACTGCATCAATTTCAACTTAATTTGTAATCCATCAGCAGTCAGAGGGTTGAAACCTTTTTTTTACAGTTTTGGGTTTTAATTTACGACCTTCAAGTTTTGGTAGCAGAAAAGAAAAGTTTTCGTTTCTCTCTTTTCTCTTAGAGAGTCATCAATTTTCGGCAAACATGCGCAAGCCAAAAGCGAAAAACAAAACAAAAATTGCAACTAATTGAAAATCTTAAATTGAAGCCTAAGTGCATTTCCAAGGCAAGCTACCAGACCGACAGACAGACAAACCGACAGACAGACCGGGTCTCATTTTGTGAATTGTTAACGAGTTGTTGCTTAGTTGGGGAAGACCAGATGCTAAAAGGGGGGGTAGGATTAAAGGCGGAGGAGCGTCTTTTGATGACGACAGTTTATAAATATTACGCATGAACAAACTAATTTTCATTATTAAAAATTCAATATGTAAAAGCCGGCAAGTCGGCCAAGTGATACTCTATCCCAAAAAACAAAATCTTAAATTATATAAATATGTAGATTAAAGTGCTTACCATTTGTCTCAGACCATTCATCTTATATTATTGCTAATGTCTAAATAACAATTAAATCACAATCAGCCATATAAAGTTATAAAGATAATTTTGTAACGTTTTATTAAATTGATATTGTATCAATAAATGCAGAATTAGTTCTTTGATTTATTTTAGTACTCAATCAATCCAGAATAATAGCCTCTAAAAGGCGTTGTCAGCATTTTTGTTATCATTATAGAGAAACAGATTAATGAATGAACTTTGTAGATACAATTTGGTTATACGTAATTTGAATTGAACTATGTAGATAAAATTATTTTTTGTTTTACTAGGCCTTTTGAGTAGCAGATTGACATGCTTGTATAGTTTAATTAAAGTATGTCGTTTAAATTGTTCTCTCATGGATATCAAATTGCTAAGTTTATTAGAGTATAAAGCTGCTAAGTTTTTCATAAGTTTCATAAGTTTTT
Source organism: Drosophila willistoni (assembly GCF_018902025.1). NCBI lineage: Eukaryota > Metazoa > Arthropoda > Insecta > Diptera > Drosophilidae > Drosophila > Drosophila willistoni. The sequence goes on from NW_025814050.1 coordinate 11,777,751, forward strand.
CATAAGCTGTAACTTTCAAAACTATTTAAAGCAAATAATTTAAAATTCAGCATTTTCATCAGCATTTTATTTGACTGTTAGATGTTATTAAAGAAGTTTTTTCCCCCGTTTCTAATATATCTTCAAATTCCGAGATCATTCTTATACATTTTGCAAAAATGAGGCTTAAGTATTCTAACAATTTTTGAAATTTAACTTACTAATACAGTACTTTGCTCCCTTTCATTTGGTATTCTATATATATGTACCTAGTAAGTACATACATAAGTAAACATGAAAGCGATCATTAAACAACTGTCAAATAGAAATATTGTCTAGACAAATTAAAGATGCTTACTTCTGGGGCACATATTTGGAACATAGTTTTAAAACTTTGTAATCATCAAACAAAATCTGAATACATTTTTTATGCTTGTGACCCGAAATTCTCTCGTATTAACTAAGATTATGTATGGAGACAGTTTATTGTTTATGGCACATCAAGATTGGAAAAGATTCTTGACAATAAAGAGATGAAATTTTGTTATTTAGCTATTGCTATTCCACTTCAATTTGGCCATAGTCTCGACTTGTGGCAAGTGTATTTCAAATAGCACAAACAAGTCTTGCGACTTTGTTCATTTGTGCGAATTTGGTAGCGTAAAAATAAACATTTTCATTAAAATTTTATATTTATTGAATGGCGACATCTTTTTTGATACGATATTTTGTATGATATGATATCTGGGAGGAGGCGTAGGCGTTATGTGGCTGAAGCTGACTGAGTGTTCTACGGAAATTCTTGAACGCAATTGACATGATTTCGCAAAAACACAGAGATATAATATAAACAATATTATATATATGCTGCATAATGGGACTATATATACGTATTATAGACATATATTTATATATATAAATATGTCGCTTCAGTTGCCTCGGCTTTAATCAAAAGCAATGTGCAAGTTTTTTAATGATGTTGCCACTTTGGTGTAATTAGGCAAATGGGACAGAAGAGCACGAGGAAGTATGCTGGTGACAAAATCGTTCAAGTTGAAAGTAAAACTTTTCCCTTAATGCAATTTGCGCTTTTGCCACAAATGGAAAATTTTCTGCTTGGCAGCAGCAACACCAAACTTGTTGCCACACAATCGAAGGTGTGAGCAAGTAAATGTACTTTCCATTGACTTTGAATGAAAATGAAAATGATTTGGAAAATGTTCAAGAAATTGATTAATTAATCCCAAGTCCTTTGAGGGTTTAAAAGGGTTAAATATCCTAACCCTATCAGAAGCACTCTTCCCTTTTTCTAGTGATTCTTTTCGATATTCATTTTGAACAATTTTACCATACAATAAATGTCAGTGTCAAACAATGGTGTAGGGATTTGTTCATACACCACCCAAAACGGTCATGGACAGACCACAAAAGTCAGTCAACACAATACGCAGCCGGCAATTACCCTCCCAAAGCAGAACTCTTCTCGGAGGCAAGCACTTTAATAAAATAGCAAATACTTATACTAGTGGCCTGCTAGTGACATCTTCTCTCTCATCGTTACTCACTCCCTTCCCTCACATCCTCAGTTAACCACCACCAATTGCGGACTCATAAAAATGTCTGCAACAAAAACACTTTTTTGGTGGTTTAGCTTTTTGCTTAGAAAAAAAGTTAACAAAACTAAACTCTGAATGGTACAGTGAGCCCGACAGCTTCGCTAAAGTGGTCAATCTTAAACAAGAGAAAGATCATTGTTATGTAAAATATTAATTAACAACAATTAATTGTTTTTAATTTAATTTTAATAATGATGAGTTGAGAATTAAGACTTAATTTGCGCAGTCACAGCTTCTTATTCTTCTTGCCTTCTTAAAATTTCATTCAAAACAAAAATATTAGCTAGAAAAAAATGTATAAAATGATGAATAAAGCCGAATATAATGTCTATTGTGGCCTTTAAGTGTCTATAACAACAAAGTGTCTGAATGATATCGAAGAATTTGTCTATGCAACTTTGTGCCAAAAGAGTGATAATTTTTTTATATTATAACATTTTGACAATGTCTTAAAGTTAAAACTCTTTATAAATAAATAACAAAATGTTATACAATTTTCTGTCTATCTATGTATATATAGTATCTATGTATACTCTATCTATTTGGTGAAATTCCAAGTGGGAATAAAGACTATATACAATAACTTGCCGCAGCTCTAGATTGCAGCGACTTCTATTGCCTCTGTTCACTTTGAGGTTTCACTGTCTTGTTGTCCAGAGTGCAACAATGGTCAAAGTTAAGCAAGCAAGTTCAACGGTTCGTATGCGTAATCAATTGCTGCAGCTGTGACACGTTCTTCAGATAACCCAAGTTGTCCTTCTCCCACACTTATTGGCCATTAGTTTTGGCTTCATTCGCACTGAAAACGTTTCGTTGTCTGTTTTTTTTTTCTGTTTTGTTACAATTTACTTAATCGAGTTTTTTTTTGTCTGTTTTTTTCTGGAAACATTTTCAGGTCACTTGCCAGTTGGCAGCTCTCTAGGTTCTATTGATTGCCAAAAAAAAAAAAGAAAAAAGAAGAATACTGAATACAAATAAACATAGTTTCATTTCCATTTCGATGCAGAAATTTATGAGTGCAATGCAAAGAGTTTTACGTTTTTCATGTATTAATTTCATTTATTTTTAAAACGAGTTATGTAAGTGTGTAAAAAAGTTTTTTTTAAGGTCAACATAGGTCAAAAAGTAGTCTAAAAGTAATTACTAAAAATACTTAGTTGCATTTCTAAATATTAATTAGTCCTCAAATTCTTTTATCAACTTAAAGCAGGGTATCTTTGTAGTCATGCATTGTCTTAACAGACTGATACAATATTTTGGTTTTCATTAAAGAAACAAAGAATGAAACGACCAGATCAGAAACATTTCAGTCATCAGACAATTGACCCAAACTGCCAATAAAATTGAGTAGCATGAAATGTAAATACATGGAGTGTAAGAAAAGGAAGCCTTCATTTCATTTCTCCGCTATTCTCTGTTCTGTTCTGTGCTAATAGCCCGATTATGATGGGCGATGGCAAGCTATCGAGATGATGGAACTTTGTGAATGTGAATGTAGATGATGATGATGACGTTGCCAATTTAAGAGGAGGGCCAGAACAGGCAGGCAAATGAGAAAGCCATAAAATAAACAGTTGAATAATCGCCAATAATGAGATGAGATGAGATGTGATGTGGCCCTCGGGCCATACGCCATGCGAACACGAAAATCGAACAAGAGATCAAAGCGATTAAAAGTCAGCTCATCCGCTGTATTCACATATATACCTATATAAATATATATAATAGGTGGTAGTAAGGTGTGAACTTTGATGTGGCATATTGCCCTGGCTATTGGCTTGAATTGAATTGAATAAATAAAGCAAAATAAGCCACAAACACACACACACACACAATTACTTCTTTGTTGTGTTTTGTTTGTTATATTCCCCATTTAATTTATTTATGCTCTCCAAGAGACATCGAGTTTTGTTTTTTTTTTATATAAATTATGCAACAACTGTCATTAATAAAGTCCAGTGCAAAAATGCCACAACAACAAAAACAACACCAACACCAGCAATATCGGTGAAAAATCCCACAATGAATGAAGGTCAGCATACAGAGAGAGACAAAAAAAAAACGCAGCAGCATAAATGCATCAACTACAAAAAAAAAAAAAATTAAGTTGCATTTTGCGTTGAAAATCCAGTTTTTTGTTTGTATTTGGTGAACTGCAACTTAAATACGAAAATTTATTTATAAGAGGGCAATATCAATAGTATCTAAAAGATGTCAAATAGATTGAAGTGGCTACTTAGATGTCATCTTTAAAATATTGTTTGTTTCTACCTACTAAAAATTATCTACAAATATTTTAAGCTTCTTGAGTATTTATGTACAAATTAAATTTATAAATTGTTTGCTTATCAAAGTATTAAAATTGAAGTAGCAATACTAGATGACAGACTGTGCATACAAAATTTCTTATCAATAATGCATTAACGATTCTTCATATTAAAAGCGACGATAACTAAAGTATAAAGATTTCTACCTCATGAAAAACTCTTACAATTTATTACTTCAATCAGAATTTAGTTTTATAAAACTTCTTGGCAAATTAAAGTCCCACCTTAATGAATTCTGGAAAAGAAACTATTGCAATCGACAAAATTAAAAAAAATTTTTTAAAAACATTAAAATTTTCAGTGGATAAATTTCTTGTACTATCAGAAATATTTGTTTAATCTTCGGAAACCTGAATATATTCAACTAAGAACAAAAAATTGGGAAACATTTTTTTTCACGGTCTTTAAGAATTTATTTAATTTGATTCTGTTGATTTTTAGTTTTAAAAAATATACAAAACATTTCAGTTTGTTAAATTAGAACGAAGAGCTTAGAATTCACTTCGTTTAAAACCAGTAAAAGAAGGAAAAAACTCCAACTTTGTCTAAAAAATCAACAGTTTCAGATTTGGCTTATATTCTATTTTGAAATAATTTAAATTAGTTGAGGAAGTTTGTTACGAAATAAGCTCAAAACATTTCAGTCAGACCTCGTTTAATATAGGCGTAGTTTAAAAGGCAAAAATCTTACACATCGAAGTAATTTGCTGTGATTTCTTTTTACTTTTAAGACTCCCAAATAAAATAAATTCACTTTATGTCAAAATCAATTTTCATGTTTTTCATATTTTCCACACAATTCAAGAGTTATTTGATCAGTCTTGCTACATATACACATATTTTTTGGGGCGTGTCTATGCGTGTGTGTGCGTGTGTGTGTGTGTATGTATGAGTAGATGTGCGTGTGTGCGTAATTAATCGCCATGAATGCAAAAATTTATGAGATTTTCAAGAAATTTTGAAGCGTTCTCTTTGAGTTATGTGGGTTGGCATTGAGAGAAGTGCGTGGCGAAACTAAAAAATGAAACACGTGTGTCCAAGCTCATAGATACACACACACACCAATGTATCTATACTAGCCAAAAAGGTGACTCTACACATATATCAATTAAAGTCACCGTCATAACAAATCGTGTGACAATTTTACATTCAAATTGGCAATCGTTCAACTGTGAAAATTTGCATGGAAAGGCTTTAGATAAAGAGCTTAGGCAATTATGTGATAAACGCTTGAAATTGATCTGTCACAATAAACGAGTCAATGTCAACTAAGCAATTAGGCTAATCAAGAGAAATGATTTCAAAACAAAAAGTTTAATTAATAAAAGAGAAAAACAAAACTTTAGCTCGGTCTGAATAAGCAACAGTAACAACTTCAGATTCAGTTTTATATTCTATTTTTAATAAAGAAAACTTTAGATACATTACACAACATAATATTCAGGTTTGAGAAAAATATGTTTTGATCCTTTTATTTAACTAAATTATTAAAAATTATGAAAAATATTAATAATTTGCATAAAGTTTTGCAGCGGTATTGCTTGATTTGCGCTGTTTCAAAACAAGGACAATACATTATATTTAATATTTATGGGATTATTCTTAAGGACTCAGGATACGATTGACTTTTTCTAGAGATTTTAATTGTACATGATGTTCGGGAATCAGGTAAATGGAATAAGATTTAAGGAAAGGAAATAGTTGAAGAAAAGTTTCATTAAAAAGCACTTAAAATTATGCTTAATATTTAGTTGATAAGGAGTACTATGTATATGCGTGGGACTCTGACATAAAATAAAACACATTTGCGTGTTGAAACATAGTAAAAAGAAGACAATGCATTGTTTTTCTACGAACTAATGCAATTTCTGTTTTGTTTTCAAAGTTGTTTTGTTGAAATTCGCAAAAGCTGCCTTTGGTCTTACTATTAGACTTCTTTCATTCAATATGCTATGCAGAGCGACCCAGAAAGTAGTTTTCTATGTCAATAGTTCGGGTTAATAGAGATTTCAGTCAAACACGTTACAACTAAACCACTTTTTTTTTTAATACATTTTTAAATACATAAAAGTATGCAAACATAATATTCGTGAAATAGATTTATCAGACATCTATTAATGTCATATTCTTTCTCTATTGAATGATAACAACAATAAATTAAACTAGTCCAATAGAGCAGATTTCAAAATTTACAATATTTTTTACTTAAACCACTCTTTAAAGTCATTAATGCCTTTTAATGCCTTTGGCAAGGAAAGAGTATCTAATGAAATGTATAAACCATTGTTTAAGTTTGATGCTTTCCCAAAAAAATAAACATATTTTATCCTATTTTAGACCCATCTCATGTGTTCTCTCTTATCAGTCTCTATATTTATGCATTTTAAATCATTGGCAAACAAAATCCTATTTTGCTATGTATTGGCACCAGAGTAGATACAATACGGCGAAACACTTTGCAATCAGCTCCAATCGCAGCACGTGTGCGTGTGTGTGTGTGTAGTATGCCATTTGGTTTTTGAATTTCTTTTTTACTTTTAGTTTACCTTTCTATTCTTTGCTTTTCTCTCCAGCCAGCTAAACAATGTGAAAGAAAATCCATACGCAAATATTTGTTCTTTGCTTACAGTTGGTTTTTCGAGGGGGTGCAGAAAATGTTCGTTTATCTTAAAGTTAACCGTTGCTAGGCAAATGTTTGGTCTAAATTTATAATTTTATAAGTTATTGGGAAAATTTACATAATTAAACTTCAAGTTTGATAATTAATTTCAAAAGTTTTCTTATCAGTATATTCAATTAATTTTTGATTGTTATGTAGTATACTTTTGTTATACTAGATTAAATCACATTTCGCCAAGGGAACAAAACATATTTTCCTTTTATATTGCGATTCGAAAACAACCCCTTTCTATGTTTTATTAACCTACAACAATTATAATTGTTTTTAATTATTTTTTGAATGTACAAAAATCGGTTGAAGTTTTTACATTTTAAAAGTAAATATTGATTGCTCAAAACTCACACTTTATATTCATAAATAATGTTAAATATGTTATAACTGAAAACTAAATACCATTTATTTTCAGTATTTCAATCTGTTTTCGTACTAAATCATTTAAAAGTAATCTTTTTTTTAATATTACATTATTTTTTGCTTTTAATTGTACACAACGTACAAATTTGGATATTTTTTAAATATTTTATTAAAGTGGCTTAAAATTTTAAGCATTCTGTAAATAAAGGTTTTTGTTCGCACAGTTTTTAAAATTTTTGCTATGTATGTTTTGAAATTGTATTGCCCATTTCTATTTGCAATTTTCAACACCCTATCATTAAGCTGTTTAAACTCTTTTAAAAAAAGACTAAATATTTAATTGTTTATAATCGATATCTCCAGGAAATAAACACAAAATATATTCAAATTTGATTTTGCTTTTGTTTACAATTAGAGAAAACTTTGCTAGATTATTATATATGAATGAAAATGGGCAAAGCCATAAAATGCCTCACAGATTCGATTAGAGGCAATTGGGAATCATCGTCGTCATCGTTTTATTATACCCTATAACATGAAAAGTAGAAAGAGTGTATTAGCTAGCCAAAAAATGTAATTGTGATTCAATAAAACGTTTGAATAAATAATTTATGTTATTAAGAAGAATTAAGGATGAAAATAGACTTTATAAATGTGATATTTTTCGATGTAATATATCAAAACATTGCAGGGTATGTCCAAGTCAGTGCTAACATTAGTTTTTTTTTTGCTGCTTTCTTTCTTTTGTTTTTTTCCCCGTCTTGTTGTTGGCTGATATTGGCGAGGTCAGTGGAACATAAACATGCCATAAATCATTTGTGCGATTTGTGACTGTATGTGTGTGCGTGTGTGTGTTTGCTGGGTCTATGAGTGAGGTAAAAGAAGGCTCGTGCTATGGCTAATATGATGGGAAATGTCTTTTATTTCTAGACATATTTTTAGCTCGACATTTTAAGCTTATTTTTAGTTATTACATGGGCAAAAAAACACAAAAAGCGAGAATTTCAAGTCTATTGCAAATGTAAAAACTGTCAACAGGCTCATTAATTATGATGGCGAATGCAAGGATAGTACTGAAAAATGGACCAAGAAGCAGTCGACCTCTCAAATTTGTCATTCATCAGCTCGGGGCATTGTCTTTAGCTGTCCCTTTTGTTGTTGACAGCTAACAAGTTCTGGTGAATGGTGTTTTTTTTTTAGTTCGTAGACAAGAAGCAAGACAAAGCAAACTATGTAGTATATGAAGTGTAAACTGTCGTACTAAACGATTTGCAATTTCCTGAATACAAAAGATAGAAAAAACAATTTTCTTTAGTAGTAATAACGGTTTAATAGGCTTAGAGAAAAAAAATATACTATGTATAAGAGAATTTCCTTATCATGTTTAAAAGACCATTAATCAAAATTTATATAGCACAAATTTCATATAATCTTTTGGAAAAATAGTTGAATAGTTAATCCAAAAATATAAAAATGTCATTAAATTACAAAAATCATGCAGATTCAGATGAGGGGTATTTTACAATGAAATTCAAGAAATAATATGAGTTTATAGTACAATTTAATTTACCTTAGATAAAGATAGATATTCGTTTTGTTAAGTTTTTTATTTGACTGTTTGAATAATTTTTTATTTCGACTTTTTTGAATGGTATTTATTTGTTTAAAAGTCGAAATTTGGAATGGTTTCTTAATTGCTATCCCATATAGCTGAGTAAAATCAAAAACAAAAGTTTTCGGCAGTGTGTCAGAACCTCCATCAATCTAAACTATCCAAATATACATAAAAATTTCAAGTCAAAACAAAATGATACTTATTTTAGTTAAACAAATAAATAAATCTTCAATATCAAAAGAAACTAAACCATAAACAAAACGTTTTAAGCACCTTTTAAGCAGGATGTAAACTGAAAGTGATGAAAAATCGATAATGACATTGATTTGATGGCATTTGTAAATTCTTTTTGAAAACTTTGCTCTTTAAATATTCAAATGGTTAACTCAGTATAAAGAAAAAATTAATTCTCTAGATCAGCAATCCAATCACCATCAAATGTAATGAGAATCGCTTCTTAACCACACCGACCAAAACGTGTCAAAGTCAAATTTGATTTGATTTGCCGGCATCTTTGAGAAAAGCTGAAAAGCAAACAATGAAATGCATCTGAAGCAGAAAGTGAATGCTAAAGTAAATAATAGATACAAAATAAACTGAAATCAAATCGAAAACCAAATAAGAAAAGTGAGTGTTGAAACGGACGAGCAGACAACAGCAGCAAAGGCAACGGCAACAGCAACGGCAACGGCAACAGCAAAAGTAGAAAATCATGAGCGAGAAACGAATTGCACACAAAACTGTCATCAAATGACAAATGCTTGACAGCATCAATCAAACACAGCAGCAACAACAACAACAGCAACAACAGCGGCAGCAACAGCAGTAGCAACATTAGCAACTCTGGCAACAGCGACAACATCAACACCAACAAAAGCAACCACAACAACAACTGGAACGATGGCAACAACACATTGCCGTCGTCAACATAGTGAACGGCAAAACGATGGCAGAGGCATCGGTCTCTACCTATTAATCCTACTTTTATGCTGCTGCTGCTGTTCCACCTCTCTGCTAATCCAAGCCGTCACAGCAACGACATCGGCTACCCTTAGGGTAAATGATGTTTCAACTGATGAAACCAAAGACAAACCGAATCGTACTTTCTTAGACCAGCAACAACAAAAGCAGCAGCAGCAACACCAACATAAGCAACATCAACTTGGTGAGCAATTTAGTCAAATTACTGTAAGTAGAATTCTAACGACGACAACTACTACTGCCACGCCCACACGCACAACACCCCTTGGCATAAGAGAGAATGTCATGTTACCTTCAGCCGATCCAGAACGTGAGGCCCAAATTCTCTATGAGAAAAGTTTGATGGAATATCATGGGGCAGTGGCAGCATCTACCGCAACTGCCACAGATTCTGACAGTGACAAGGATGACAAGGATAACAGCAACAACCAGCACCATCAGCAACATCAACGCACGTTGCACTCGGTGTGCGAGAGATGGCAGCAAAAGCATTGCCATTGCACTGGCAGTTTGCAGAACTTAAAGTTGAGTTGTCGCAGCATTGGCATCCTGGCGGTCCCAGTAAATTTGCCCGGCGAAGTGATTGCCTTGTGAGTATATGAGAACAAAAATATTTAGTATGAAAACACAAAGTTCAGATCAAAGCTAAAATAATAACAAACTTAGTTCTGAAACTTTGTCAATGTAATCATTCTTCTTTAAATTCATCTTATTTTCTATGTCAAACGAAAAATAAACATTTTCCTTGACTTAATTTTATGACACATTTAAAAATATTCACATATTTTCAAATTGACAACTCAATCGAGGCCGTAAAAATCACCACAAACCAAATATAAGTTTCGAGTTTTAAGTTTCAACGAGACGCAACGAATATTATGTACTCAATCAATTTAAGGACTTGGTTTATCATAATTTAAATAGAAAGATATCTAGGTCATTCTTCAAAAACGCTCATTGAAGATAAATCTTAGAGCCAATAGTAGAAAATTTATAAGAAAAGGCAGTAATTTTATTAAGTCGTTTATATTATATTATATTTCAATTTTCGACCCATGAGAAATCTGCTGAGGTTTTGTTTTGTTTCATAAGTAGTGTTCAGCCCACTGTGAATTATTGTTTGTTTGGATTTGTGTAAGGGCAGATAATAAATACAACATATCTTTAAGCAATTTTCACAAAGTGTTTCATTTGGAGCAAGTTTTTCTTTGACTAATAATAATTCCATAGAATTCTCCAATATTTTGTCCCAGAGATAAAATTCCATTACTATTTGTGTAAAATTAATATCTTTGAACAATTTAGTTAGCAACAGTCCGAGAACTAAATAAAAAATCAAATTAAAAAACTTTCATCGTCAATGCAAATAACAAAAACACTTTCCTCCTTGAATGTTAGAACATGAAAATCGTTGAAAAACGATTCCTAAAGATAATATTCTAAATTTTGAACTTTTAAACAAGAATTTTTGGTTAATCTCCGTTTGTCTCCAGACTAATTTCTAATCTCAATTAAATTGCAATTTGGCATATTTTAAAAGGGCATTAAAGAAATGGTCATTTCATTTTCCGTTCCAAGAAAACTTAAAGTTTCTGTTTAAAAAACTTTATATTCTTAAATAAAAATATTTAAAAATAAGGGTATAATAATTTGATAAGAGTTTTTACATTTCTTGTTCAAGTCGTGTTAACTTACCTGGTTCTCCATGCTCATTATTAGACGGATAATCTTGATTTATGACAAATGAAATTTACTTTGGTTCATCTTTGACAATCATTCGGTTGTTCGCCTTTCAAGCAAATCCCTAAACTTTTGTCATCTCACAGATAATCTCGGATGTGAGTAATCGACATACTTACACACATTCATTGATGGATTTAACATCTTTAAGAGCATTTTCACGTTATTAAGCGATTATTGGCAGTGGTTGGCTCGTTAAAGATAATGTCGAAGCGTTTTGCCGCAAGCATTCCTCATTTCATCGTCGTCTAATTACAAGTCAATTTCGTAGTCTGCGATTCGAATTCAATTCAATACGATTCGTTTCGGTTTGAAATGGTTTGGTTTTGGTTTTGGCATGGTGTCTGCCTGTTGGTCTGTCTGCCTCTCCGTCTATTTTGGCATGCGGTTTAATCTAATTACACATACGCCACGTTGTGCGGTATTTCGCAATAGTTTTGTCTCACGTATGAGAGTCACGTTTTCTTGCCGCCGTCACATAAGATCTCTCAAAGGAGTTTGCTTCTGGCTAGACCAAAAAAATAACTGGCCTCTGATTAATGGCCAACTCAAACTGGCCATAAATAAATAATTTATTAATTAACGGTGAAGTCATAAGCCATTAAAATCACTTTGGAACTTTAATTAGAATGCTCAATGGACCATCAGGTTAGGATTCAAAAGTTTGCAACAGTTCATCTTCATTGTTATGCAATTTTCTGAGATAGACAGGCTCAGGCTCTTGGCCCAGGTTAGTGCAATATGTCTTCAATTCGTTTTACCATTTTGATTGATGATGCTACACAAAACACAAAAAAAAGGGAAAAGTTTTTTCCCTTCATTTGGCATACATTTTTTCCCCCATTTCCATTCGAACTTCTAAGCCTCGTTTTCTATTCATGGCAAGGCAAAGTGGCTTATTGATATTGATAGATAGAATGTGGTATATACTATATCTATATTTATATATAGATATCAATTTCTATAATTGATTCTCCAGAGTTATTAATTTGTTTATTTTGTTCATTTCCACAGAGATTTGGGCAACAATAATTTAACCAAATTGGAGGCCAACTCATTTTTCATGGCACCTAATCTAGAGGAATTGTAAGTATTGAAAACAAACAATTTAAACAATGTGAACTCTAATAGAAGTAAAAATAATTTTTAAAGTGTGATAAATTTTGAAATTTGTGGCAAACCTTACCCCGTAAAGGATTAAAGTAGCATAAAAACCCCAACCACAAACCATTAATACCCCGGGGGGTTGTTTTTCAAACCACATAAAACTAACCAACAAAAAAACTCGAGTTTAACTACAATAGCATTTCTATACCCTAAAATATTAGTCTTAATTTAGAGAAACTATTAAATATATTCTGTTTAATTCAATCTATAAAACAGATGCGACTTAATTCACACATTTTTGGAATTTAATATGTAAATACAAACTTGAAACTGATAAACAATATTAATCATGAGTTACATAAACAACTTTCTTGTTGAGTTAGTAATTGAATGTCGATTGAGTTCTTGTATCTGTGAAAGAGAAAACACTATTTTTCAAAATAAAATGAAATCTTAAAAAAAAATCAAAGCAAATACCAAATTACTTTTTCTTTATAAATATGAACATTCAATGCAGCAGTTAAGATTAAAATTTTAGAATGAATAAATAAATATACTAGATATTTTTTTAGTTAATAAAAAATCTATAAAATCAGATTCTTAAAAACAGACTCTGCTATTTAACTATTTCCTCTAAATTTACCATATTTTTGCGAAATCGGTGATTACACAAGTCTTATTGAATGATTAGCTAAAGTATAAGATAAGCCAAATAAACAGACAAGCATATAATAACAAGCTTCTTGTTACAAGGAACAACCCCTCTTTATTAAGAGTATATTGTTTTAATCTGTCCAAACCCCCTAGAAAACATGAGCGGCAAATATGAAAACTTTCGTCATTTCAACTCCTTTATTAGAACTGGAGTTGTTGGTTGGTTGAGTTGGGCGTAGACAACTCATTATTCAATTTCACAGCAAACAAAACTGGGGAAAAAGCAACGAAAAAAAAAGAGAATCACAGCGGTCAAAACTTGACCTCTCGCCCGGATTCAACCCCAATCCCTCGGCAATATAAATTACTTGATTTTAGCAAGTTGAACACGATTAATTACTTCTTGTGCGCTTGGCTTATCCTTGCAATTTCCTGCACTTTCGCTTTTCTGTTGACCAAAAGGGAATACAATATAATTTTTGTTTTTGTTCATTCTATTTGCAGAACTTTGTCGGACAATAGCATCATTAATATGGATCCCTATGCATTTTATGGTTTGAGTAAATTGAAACGTTTAAGTTTGCAAAATTGCGGCCTCAAGACGTTGGCCCCACAATCGTTTCAAGGACTCGGCCAGTTGACCAGCCTGTAAGTATGCAATCGTCTATTGTGATGCCTGGAGGAAGCATTACAGAAACTAAAGGGTCAATTAGCATATACAGAGGCAAAACACACACTCCCTCATCACACACACCTACACACAGTCGGCAATTATTCATTTACTGTTGCTTTTCCTGTACCTACTATGTATATCTACAACACTTTTAGTTGGAAAGTTTTACTTTTTGTTGTTTGAACACTATGTACACATTTTCTTTATGTTATTTTCTTTGCTTTTCAAGTCAATTGAATGGCAACGCCTTGGTCAGCCTGGACGGTGACTGTTTGGCCCATTTGCAGAAACTTCGCACTTTACGTCTTGAGGGCAATCTCTTCTATCGCATACCCACCAACGCTTTGGCCGGACTCAAAACCCTTGAAGCACTGTGAGATGTTTTCTTCTGTTCTTATCATTTTGCCTCTCTACTATTAACAATTTATTTATTTATTTAATTACTCATCCATTTATTTGTTTATTATTATTTGTATTTTTGCATGACCTTCGATTATCTCTGCTTATGAATATTTATTGGCATTTGAATATTTTTAGCATGCATTTGTTTAATTAGTTAAATTGATGCGGTTTTTGCAGTGTCAAAATAAATTACATATATTTTCATTTCTATTTTATGGAGTTTGTTTTAAATGCTTGTTTAAAAACTTTAGCCAAGATAAACAGATTTTTACAGAATATACAAAAACCAAAAAGCAAAATCATTATTTCAATTGAAACCGGATAATTATCATATACTTTTTAAGCATTACTTCATGTAACTATATTAAAAATGATAATAATACGATTTTAACTCTGCTTTTAATACATGATTTTCTGTTGTGGGGTATCTGGTCCTAGGGGAGTATTACGTTCTTATCTCAACCACACTTTTAGACTGCACGAATTCATCTTTTCCTCTCATAGGTGTCAGTATTCAACACATTTTTAAATACTCTATTCAAAATCATTACAAAATCTTTGTTAATTTCATTTAATTGTGGTTTATGCGTAACTTACAATAAGTATTGACTCCTATGTATAAGATTTTGATAATTTCTTCTTAACTTATTGCTAACTACTCGATACTTAATCAACAAATAAACTAACTGTAATTTTATGCGCATGTTTTCGAATAAATTTTTTAAAATATACTTTTTCTTATTCAACCAACTAAATGAATTCGTAATGAAACTGAAATATCATAAAAATTGTGATTACTCATAATTTTCTCCATGTTCTCCATTGCCAACCACTAACAAAATATATCAACAGCAATTTGGGCAGCAATTTGTTGACAATAATAAATGACGAGGATTTTCCACGAATGCCAAACTTGATCGTGCTGTAAGTATTTTACTTATAGACAGACATAAATATATCTATATACATATATTAATATTAATTTTATGTGTTTGTTTTTTTTTTTTTTTGCAATTCGTACAATTGTTTTGCAGTTTACTCAAGCGAAACCAAATTATGAAAATCTCTGCAGGAGCTCTGAGAAATTTAACGGCTTTAAAAGTTTTGTAAGTATGCAAAAAAAGAAAATACAAAATACTTTAAGCACTTGCATGACAAGATAACCCACAGACAAACAGACAGACAGACAAAATCCGACCACCCAAATGTCGACCTAGAAAAATGCAATTGATATCAAATGGGTAAAGAGAAATTTATATATCTAAATATGTTATGACGGTTGTATACCCTTCTTGAAAAGGCTTTTGAACAGGCTTTGGAATTAGATATTTTGAATCTGCTTACGATTTATGTTTTTATTTGTCCTTGAATGTATCAATTTGGTTTCTGCTGTTTTGTTTAAGAATCTGATGAATTATTTATTTGTTTAGAGTATAAAATATGAGTACAAAGACAGGCTTATCCAGAATTTTATATATTTATATGGTAGAACTTTAAGGATGGAAGTCTATATATCCTGGAACTTCTTTATACTTGGCTAAAGTTAAAACTATAGAATCGTCCTTTAAATTTATTTTATGATATTAAAGATGCAACATTTTCTAAATCTTTGTTGCACTTTCAAACCGAAACTTGCACAATTTTGACTTATCCAAAACTTTCATATTTTTGAATATTTCGGAGGAATTTCACCTCAATTTTTTCTATGTTTAACCGATCAATTAATTTTTTCTCGAGAAGTGAACATATATGTACATGTAGGAATAGTATCTCACAGCTAATTTTTAAATCTTTCTTATGAGTATAAAACCAAGTTCTTAATTATAATAAATGTAAACTAAACAACAATTGTCACAAAATGTAATATACCCAAGTTATAGGTTAGTATAACATGACTTTCCCGTCATGCTAGTACAAGTGGCAAGTGGAAATGGTGTTTATCCGTTTTTTGGTCATGGCTCGAATAAATTTCAATTTTACTTTGCAAGAGAGTTTTCGGTGAAAACTTTCTCTAGTCTTGTTCCCTTTTTTGCTCGGTGAATGGTTTCTACTCCGGACGACAGCTTAAATTGTCCTTCTTGTCGTCGTCGTCGTCGCCTTCGTCGTGGTCGTCATCGCTGTTTGCTGTTTACCGCAAATTTTTGGCTTTTTTGCTGTCGTTTCTCTTTCTTTTCTCCTGCTCATCTTCTTGTTCACCATCTCCGCCCAACGTCTGCTCTTTAACCAACCAGCAACCCAGTCTTTTCTGTAGACAAATATGCAAATTTATGTTGGGGGGTTTGACATGGCGAATGCATCAAGTGAAAGTGAAAAACTTTCACCATGCAATGCGTAAATCTAACGTGAAAAGTATGAAGAAAATGTTCCGTGTGCATTCGCATTGCATTGGAGATTTATGGCCAAGGAGCTGCAGCCACTCTAAACTGGAAGTAATCGTGGAAGCAGCTACTCGTGATAGGGGAATGAAAATGCTGTGCAATTCAAAAGGGAAGGCGACAGCAGCTGGTGCTGTTATTTGCAGCAAAGGGAGTTTCTTTTTGGTCTACTGGGGTGACAAGAGAGTGTCAATAACAGCTGCTTGGCGGCCCCACGTTGGGCGCCAACAAATGGAACTACATTTGCTAGTTATTGTTATTTTTATGGCACATAAAAGAATTTTTCCAGATTTTGCAATAACATGAAACTATGGTCATGATATTTATTTCTTTTCATCATATTTTTTGGACATCATAAAATAGTTTTCAATTCTCACTTTGCGAGTAATCAAAGTTTAATATATTTGAAATCATTGCACGACGAGCATTGTTTTCATGCATAAATTTGCATTGCCATGTCATGCCTTCCTGCCTGGAGCGGAAAGTTGTGGTCACGTATGCAAATATGCAAAACTCATTTTTTTCTCTTGCTCACAAAATTGAAATCTATATATTTTCTTTTTCTTATTTTCAGAGAGCTGGATGATAATTTAATAAGCAGCTTACCCGAGGGTCTGAACAAATTGTCACAGCTGCAGGAGCTGTAAGTATTTCTATATCTATGTACTTATATATGGCTAGCAGGTGCCGCCTCCGAGATTAGCCAAGAGAAGAGAATGGTATAAAGTTAAGGGGGAGCTTAGTTGTTTACTTGCCACAACATTGCCAACTTTGTCAGGCGGCAAACAAGCGGAAACCAAAAATCATAACGCATCATTACTTGGTGAATTTACGATACCACATTCTAAGCAAGTGGGTTGCCATATCCTGCCAGTAGTTGCACTCGGTTTCTATTCCTGCCACTGCACCATCTCAGCTGTCATTGCATGTTGACATCGTTGCAACGATTCTCTTTTCGCTGTTCTTCTTCGACATTTGGCTCCTTGGGCGATGGGGAAGATGAAAAGAAATTCAATTTCTGGTAAACAGGATAATTATGACCATGTTAAATGTTGCGATAAAAGCCACGCTGTGCTGCATCCACAGCCATGATTGGGGAATTAAACTGGAAAATAAATTTGTGGATGAGAGAGAGAAAGAAAAGAAAAAGAAATGCCACGAAAACAAATTTAAAAGGATTAAAAGCAACCTCAAGTAGAAGTCTGCATTTTGTTGACTCTATGGACGACAAAGAAGTCAAATGACAATACGACAAATTAAGTCAGATAAAAGTCGCAAAAACTTGCCACAAGAACAAATGAAAGTTCATTTCTATCTTAGCTAAATAACAAGTGCGTTTCGTGTTCTCAATTGATGGCAAAAAACAAGGTATCAAAGGGTATTTTTCGTTTTTTTTGTGTGTTGTGCCATTTTCAAGAATTTTTTTCTTAGAAAATAACTTTGAGATACTTAACGGCTGCTTTGATTTTCACTTACTAGTCCAAGATAAACATCATAAAAACCATTACAATATGTGCTCCAAAAAGTATGCAACGTTTTATGCTCCACAGTTCACTATGGACTATGGGAACAATTTAAATTTTTTCTGTGCAATATTTACTTTAGTTTTATAGACTATTAATATTACTAATATTAATTATTTATGGCCTATCAAAAGTACAGAACATTTTAAATAAAATACAAACTAAATCAAACAGAATTTTAAAGGAAATAGTCGGTATACTAACTTAAATCGTTCTGCGATTATTGTACATTTGTTTTGTCTTAAATTTTGTTAGCAAACAACAATTATAATTGTAATGACTTCTGGTCTCACTGCTAAGATAAAGAGACTTTCTTTAGTCACTAGTTAGTGCCGTCTTGGTTGTTTTTTGACCACTGTGCAGTTGTGACACTTGTTCTTGTTTCGTTTTTTTTTTTCCTCCTTGATGTTTTTTCTTTTTCTCTTGGCAAATCTTGACTTTTAAATGCAGCTGCAGCTGGAGTGGTACTTGCCAACAAACGCAGTTACTTTTCTTGGCAGAATACACATTTTTTTGATTAAATTTTCTTTACCTTTTTATATTACTGCACTGCACTCCATGCAGCTCTATGACAAGCAATCGTTTACGCTGGATAAATGATACGGAGTTACCAAGAAGTCTGCACATGTTGGATATGAGAGCTAACCCCTTATCGACCATAACATTGGGGGCCTTCCGGGGCATGACAAAACTAAGAAAGCTGTAAGACTTGAAATTTTTTGTGAAAACAAAAAAAGAAGAAAGGCTAACTTTGATAATTTTTTGTTGGTTGAGTACAGTACTTTATCGGATGTTCGATCTTTGCGATCTTTTCCGGAATTGGAGGCATGTCATGCTTTGGAAATACTCAAACTAGATCGTGCTGGCATACAGGAAGTGCCCTCAAATTTGTGTCGTCAAACGCCAAGACTGAAGAGTTTGTTAGTAAAAGATAATAAGAACTTTATATAAATTACTCAAATTATTCTCATCATTTTAGAGAACTTAAAACCAATTCCCTAAAACGCATCCCAAATTTAAGTAGTTGCAGAGACTTAAGGCTGTTGTAAGTGTTATTACATTCCAATAGATTTATCATTTGAAAGTTTAAAACTATTTTTTCCTGAAAGAGATCTATCGAGCAATCAAATTGATGCCCTGCAAGGCAAACCCTTTCATGGGCTAAAGCAACTGCACGATCTGTTGCTCTCCTATAATCGCATCAAGGCTATTCCTCAAGATGCCTTTCAGGGCATACCCAAATTGCAGTTGCTGTAAGTAATGAACATTTTTTTTTATTATCTTGAGTGATCTATTGTTGCTTTTAAATAGGGATCTGGAGGGCAATGAAATCGCTTTCATTCACAAAGAAGCCTTTGCCAGTTTTACGGCTTTGGAGGATCTTAATTTGGGTAATAATATCTTTCCGGAATTGCCAGAGGCCGGACTTAGGGCATTGCTGCATTTGAAGACATTTAATAATCCCAAGCTGAGAGAGTTTCCACCACCAGACACATTTCCACGCATACAAACATTGATTCTATCCTATGCCTATCATTGTTGTGCATTTCTGCCCCTGGTGGCCATGTCCTCGCAGAGAAAAACCTCTCAGGTGCAAGAGGCGGTTCTTTTTCCCTCAGATGCGGAGTTCGATATGACCTTGTGGAACAACAGCATGATGAACATTTGGCCACAAATGCGTAAGTGTGAGAGATGTAGCCAGAATTCTCTTCATCTTCTTACAAATTTTCTTTACATTTAGATAATCTCAGCAAGCAGCTTGGTGCTGCCATGAATGATCTATGGGAGAGTGGCAACAATTTCAATGAGGATCAGCAGCTATCTTCAACGAATGGTCAATTGCCTAGCAGCTTTATGGAGGAATATTTCGATGAGCATGATGTCAGTGGACCCGCAAATGGTTATGGGTTCGGTACTGGGCTATTTAGTGGCATCTCAGCTGATGATTTGCAGCCGGGTTCGGTTCAGTGCCTGCCAATGCCAGGACCTTTTCTGCCCTGTGCCGATCTTTTCGATTGGTGGACCTTGCGCTGTGGCGTCTGGGTCGTTTTTCTACTTGCTCTACTTGGCAATGGCACGGTGGTTTTTGTGCTTATATGTTCGCGTTCCAAAATGGATGTGCCACGTTTTTTGGTCTGCAATCTGGCCGCTGCTGATTTCTTTATGGGCATCTATCTGGGAATTTTGGCAATTGTGGATGCAGCTACTTTGGGAGAGTTTCGCATGTTTGCCATACCCTGGCAGATGTCGCTCTTATGTCAATTTGCTGGATTCTTAGCAGTACTCAGTTCGGAACTGTCTGTCTATACATTGGCTGTGATCACTTTGGAGCGCAATTATGCCATCACTCATGCCATACATCTCAATAAGCGTTTGTCGCTGCGTCAGGCGGGTTATATAATGAGCGTGGGTTGGATATTCGCCCTGATAATGGCCCTGTTACCTCTGTTGGGTGTATCGGACTATCGCAAATTTGCCGTATGCCTACCCTTCGAGACCACGACGGGAGTGGCTAGTCTAACCTATGTCATATCTCTAATGATCATCAATGGCTGCGCCTTTCTCACTCTTATGGGCTGTTATCTGAAAATGTATTGGGCCATTAGGGGAAGTCAGGCATGGAATACGAATGATTCACGTATAGCCAAACGAATGGCCCTTTTGGTTTTTACAGACTTTCTTTGCTGGTCGCCCATAGCTTTCTTTTCCATAACCGCCATCTTTGGCCTGCAATTGATATCACTGGAGCAGGCCAAGATTTTCACGGTGTTTGTTTTACCCTTGAACAGTTGTTGCAATCCGTTTCTCTATGCCATCATGACGAAACAGTTCAAGAAAGACTGTGTCACACTGTGTAAACATTTCGAAGAATCGCGTGTTGTTGGTGGCAACACGGCGGCGGGTAGAGCTGGCGGCGGACGCACCAAGAGGGGAGAATTACCACCACCTTTGCTGCCAGCTGCAGTGACCCATCCGCCTGGATGTCGTTGCCTGCGCATGTTGCCCAGCGAAATGCCCAATTGGCATAAGATGGAACAAACGCCAAGTATCTGGCAACGATTGCGCACCTTCTGCTGTGGCGATGCGCGACGTAAACGTAAGCCCCGGCGACAGGCCCAACAAAGACGACCCCGAGCCTATACGGCTGCTGCGGCCAATCCGTATCAGTATCAGTTCGCTGAACTGCGACAACAGCGTCAGAATCGTGCCAGTTCAATTTCCAGTGAGAATTTCTGTAGCTCTCGTTCCTCGAGTTGGCGTCATGCGCCCAACTCCTCGACCCCCGCCCAGCAGGGTAATTGCAGCATGCCTCTGAAGCTAATGGAACCCCATGGTCATTTGCATACTCATGGCCGGCGGCGGCACTCGGCTTGGCTGATTACACGCAAAACCTCACAGGATTCCAATTTGTCCAGTTCGAGAAATGATTCATCGGCATCGGCAACCACGGCCAGTACTTCCACATTTCGTCTATCAAGATCAAGTGCTGGAAGTAGTACACCTTTACCCCCGATTATAGGTAAGCTTTGGGCAAAGTCACCTCAATTCCCTTTTCAATGGTTGTCTTTGTAGCACATAATGGCAAGACACAATTGGATGCTAGCAAGCCACGTCTGGTCCGTCAAGAGGCCGTCCAAGAGGAAGAGGACTCCTCACCGCCTCGATTAGGTGTACGTTTTCTGCCCACCATTCCATCGGCAGCTGATAGCTCTGTCATAATGGAAGATGGCGATTCAAGCAATGCAAATGCTGGTGGCGCATTTCTTGGCATGCCCCAGCCGGGAGCTTCCAGTGGTTTTCTGGCAACGACCACACAGCAGCAGCCAGCCAAATCTCCACCTGATCCCAGTGATGCTCCACCATGATGATGTTGGTGGTCATTAACGTGGCGTAATAGATTTCAACAAGAAACCTTCTTGTAGGCAGCCAAAAAGATGGAAAAGGGATCAGAAAGCTCACTGTGTTCATAGATTGTATGTTGGAGGGGGCGGGTACTGGGGGTCAGTGCGGGGGCCGTCTGGAAAAATGTATTCAATAAAACCAATTTTAGTATTTAAATATATTCGATTAATAGTCATAAGTAGTCAATTTTTTACAGATATCCCCCAACACAAAAAAAATAATAAAAAATTAAAGCAAAAATTTTAGGTTAAATGCTTTGCGACAAGAGTATTATATATATTATATAATTTATTCAATTAGTTAACTGCCATAAACTGTACCTAGACATAGTTTAGCCTATAGAACAAGAATATAGATATACTCTAATATATATATATATATTTATATATGTGCGTATTTATTGTGTATAATGTTCGATAATGCCAAGCATTTATCATTAGAGTTGAACGAAAAACCGAAGCCATCAAAAAAATAATATTTCAAATATATACACTAAACTTTGGAATTCTTTTATTTTATGTAGAAAATTTTCATAACCTACTTTTTAACACATATGCATAAAAACGATCATCTAATCGCCCAAACCAATTTCCTGTTCACTGAGCGGTTCTTCACTGCCGGGCAATATTACACCGTAAGTGGGATTCTCGATTAAATGGACTTGTTGTTTGTCCTTCTGACTTCGCCGACGTTGCACTTCTCTCATCAGGAGTAGGGGAAACATTACCAGAATCAGGCAGAGGAAAACAGCCAACATGAGTGTAGACCAACGTGTGAAGCCGTGATGCACATTGGAAGATGGATTAGCCTTGAAAAGAAAACGACGACCACTCAACTCACACAAATCGGGAGCTATGCAGAGTTCATTTGAATCACATGGTGGTGAGCAGATGGGTTCACACTCCGTAGTACTTGAGGGTAGCATTCGATAGCCATCGAGACAAACGCACTCCTCGGGACGGAGACATTCAGCATTGATGCACTGCTTCTCACACTGAGGCTCACATTGATGGGGCTGACTGGCATTGGCTATTAGATAACCGGAATTGCAGTCACATTGCCCCGGCGCTGAACAGCGTCCATTCACACAGCGTGGACGACAACTGGGCACACAGATATTATGTTGTTTGGTATCCTCAAAGCCATGAGAGCAGGCGCATTGATTCGGCTCCACGCAGGAACCATTGACACATGGGGGCATGCATACAGGATCGCATATGGAACTCGAGCCAGCTCTCATGCGGTAGCCCTCATAGCAGCGACATTGACCTGCACCAATGCAATGACTGTTGATGCACTTCTGTTGGCAATGCGGTTCGCAGGATCCGGTGGGCCAACGTTTGATATAACCCTCCTGACAATGACAAATCTCCGGAGCTATACACCGCCCATGACCGCAATCTTGACTGCAAATCGGTTCACATATACTGGGATCCTCGGATGTGGGCCGATAGCCAGTGAAGCAGCGACACTGATTTGGACCCACACAACTGCCATGCAAGCAGGACCGAGTGCAAATGGGTATGCAGTAGAAGGAGAGTAAAGCCTGATAGCCAGACAGGCAAGTACATACTCCGGGACTGCTGCAAATGCCATTCTTACACGTCCTCGGGCAGTGGGGTTCACATTGTGTTGTCGAGCCATTCACGAACACATAGCCGGGGTCACAGGTGCATGTGTCGGGTGCTGTACATCTCGAATTCTGTCCACATGCCGCCTGGCAAACAGGCGCACATCGATGAGCGGTCAACTGTACGTAACCCTCATGGCATTCGCAACGTCCTGGGGAACTGCAGAAACCATGCTCGCAGCCCGATCGACAACTGGGCACACAGACATTATGGGAGCCATCGGCATAGGCGTGACCCTCGTTGCAAACACAATGACCCGGTGATACACACGTTCCGTTCACGCAGCCCGGTTGGCAAACTGGTTGACAGCCCTCCGAGACACGCTGCTCCACATGGGCGTAACCCAAATTGCAGGCACAATGCTCTGGCTCCAGGCACAGACCATTTGGGCAACCACTCGAACACACTGGATCACACTTCATTGGTCGTCCCAGACGGGCTTCATAGCCATCGTGGCATTTATACTCATTGGGTCCCACGCAGTCGCCATGCTCACAGATATCCTGGCAAACGGGTACACATTTCTGCAGCTTCTCATCACGCTGATATCCGACATTACAAATACATTTCGAGGGCTCCTCACAATGCCCATTCTCGCAGTTGACCTTGCAAATCGGCTCGCACTCATTGACCGAATCGCTGCGAAAACGATAACCCTCCAGACACTGACAGACATCGGGAGCCGTGCAATTGGCATTAACACAGGGCTCACTACATTCTGGAACGCACACGCTGCGATTCACATGGTTCGTATAGCCATTGCCGCAAAGACATACCGAGGGCGAATGACATACACCGGTTTCACCACAATCAGCACAACGAGGAACACATTCGGTACTGGAGTGAGAAAAAAAGGGGGAGAATTATGCTAAAAATTTAATCCAACGTTTAAATTATTATTGATTTACTCTTCGTCATTGCGATCGTAGCCATCACAGCAAACTTCATCCACTGTCATGTAGGTCTATAATAGAACAAGAACATAAAATTAAAACAAGGGACTAAAAACTTAAACAAAATCAACTTTTACTCCATTAACTTCCATCACATGAGTCATTAGACTGATAACAAATTAAGTCGCTCACCTCTTTCCGTGGTCGGACTACAAGAGGTCCACAATCGGAAGTGCAATTGGTTAATCCTTGATATTTTCGCATTGTTACCAGACTTACACGCATTTTCATAACCCTGAAAATATTGAAAGATTTTATTTGGAGTAATTAAATTGTCAACTTTCTGACTTACGGCACACGGTCAACGCAGGCCTGAACTTTGAATACAACGCCAAGAGATAGGCATATCACAAAAATTCGCCACATTTTTTATTTATGAATTGCTTGACTAAAATAAAAACTTCGTTTTTATTTTGGGCACAACTGATCAGCTAAATGTGCAATTTGCAAATGATGGGACAACAAATTGCATTCTGTAATGAATATATTCTTGTGCCGGACAGTCTTATCAACAATTGGCTGTTCTCTTCTACGTATATATGGTGCATATATAATTGAGATATATATATAAACATAGATGCAGCATGTGTTTAATGAACTCAAATCTGAATGCAGAAAGAAGCTAAGACTGATAGGAGCATCCAAGTTGAGGTTCTTAACATTGAATATGACAATACGAATTATGTATGTATGCATCGGCTTTGCCTATCACTTATCGGTCATGTCTTATGTCTATTAATGTATCCCGTTTGTATATAGAACTTGAATATTATTTAAGAAGAAATCTTCATACATTGTTGTACGCATTCATTCACCAAAGATTTGACCCGATTTAAAAGGCGAATAGTTTTGTCTTATCAAAATGTTGAAAAATTTCACGGAATAATGATTTTCTGACTGTTAAAAAATTAAATATTACTTACTTAAATCACAAAAGATGCAAACAAAATTAAATGCTTTTCAATTCTTAGAACTTAAGACAACTAAAGAGCACACATTGAAGAGCAGCTTAACCCTACTTCCTTGTTTGAAAACCCCCCTTAGTTCCTTGTTAGGGTCATAAATGATACTTTTTAATTTAAATAATAAAAATTGGTATATATTCAGTTTTTAGTTGTGTTTTTTTTATGTTTTAGTTATTGCCTTTACAATCAGTGCACAAAGTGTAGCTTTTGTGATGATTAGGACAACAAGCCTTCTGGCAAGGACAGCAGAAGAGCCCATACTTATTTCCGTCTGCGTTGTAGGGACATAATTCGCATCGAGCACTTATTTTCGGATTGGTCATAATAGGCGCTATTCCTGAGCGTTTTTGGCTGAATGATGGCAGTTGATTTGGAGTATTCTTGACGAGAACAATGGCATTTTCTGCTTTAGGCCTATTCTCTCATCGAAGAAAAAGCGATTCTAAATACTCTCGTCGACATATGTATCCCAACTGCGGATGCAGACTGTATGTTGATATGTGTTCATAAATGATAAATGCGCTAATACCGGATATGCCTAGCATACCTATATGAAAATAGGAATGACCTATATGTTTGCAGGAGAATGTGCCAATCATTTGGCCACAAGTGTCAACACCTTCTTGTTTTACTGTTGTATCATGATTATGATCGGTTTTTTACTATCTTCAATACTGATTTCCTTCATGTGGTGCTGTGTGGGAAACGCGGTTTTTGCAAGCGCAATTATCCTTTGATGCTTTCAACTTATTTGTGTCTATTTACCTATCGATTTGAATTGATAGATTTCTATAACTCAGTTGTTTGGAGGTCGGTTCTGTATGCTAATAAACTTTCCTCTCTTTGGAGACCAAGTCTGGATTATCCTTACATTCATGCTCGATTTGTGACTTTTCCAAGTTTAAATTGAAGACAACAATGAGCTTCCAATTAGAACCTATTTCTTCAATTTTATCAGAATCATAAGGTCCAAGTTCATCCGAACATAAAGTCTTCACTGTGGATTTATTTTTCCGCAACAGTTTTACATCTGAATTCAATGACTCTACTAAGCAAAAATAATGATTGTCTGCTTTCGCACACAAAAAAACGAATTAGTTGAAGACATGGTATCATGTTATAAAACATCAAAGCTTTTAATGTGAACATTTATCTTAGGACATGGGTCTTTCGTAACGTATCCGACTGGATTTTCGTGCGGGGTCAAATTTGACCCTAGCAAGGAACATGTAACTTATCATTTTTCCACGTTCAGGAAAACCAGATATCCAAAATAGGTTTACGAAAAGATCGATAAACAAGATATCTCGAACTAAAATAAAAATTATTTGAATCAAGCAATTAATAAAAAAAATATTAAAAAAAAAACAAAAAAAAAGGGTCAAAAATGATACTGTAAGGAAGTAGAGAAGGAACCATTTCCGAACTTATATGTGCATATCTTGATCAGCATCAATAATCAAGTCTATATCTTTGAGTACAACAACTTTGAAATGCCATCTTCTAAGTATTACCTTGGAAGATTTTGTAATTCAAATTTTTCTTCAAGATATTTTCTAAAATCTTTGTTAAACTAAATTTCTACTTAAAAAAATTTAATTAGTTAAACATATTTTAGCTACAAATAATAGCATAAAATCAAAATTATTAGATAAACTAATTTTTTTTTTATTTTTTTGCTACTCTTATTAATTTTTATGGTAAAAAGCACTGAATAAATTCAATAAATAAATTCAATAAATAACTACAAAAACAAAGAACGCATTGTATATAATAACGAATGCATTATATGTTAATAATCATTTTTAGTCTCACTTTCTAAAGTGAATAAGCTTTCATATTTTAACTTTTTTTGAAAGCTAAACTCATATTTTTTGTAGCTGATTACGGGTTCCAAATAGTGATTAAAAATAAACTAACATCATACATTATAATTAAACTTTTAGTCATAATTATGATTTGTTTTCTGCTTTTCATATTTTATTTATAAATTAAAGAATATGAATAAGGAAAAAAAGGAAATATGTGATGTATATGTATGTATTTAGTCGCCGATGAAACTTTTTATACTAATCGATGACTCATTTTAAAGCAAATAAATATCCGTGATTTGCAAAGCTTCGTTCTCAGTATAGCTCAAAACGCCAATTGCTAAAGTACAACTAGCCAATCCCTCAAGATACAAATATGTATCGAAAACTGTGTTTTTTTGTGGCTCTGAGCCTAATCGTTTTCATTGCCAAAGTCAGTTCCACTGATGCTCCAACATGTACAGAGCCATATAATCACACATCTCAGAAGCTTAGGGAAGGAGCTAAACCAAAAGAATTGTTTGCAGTAGTAAGTAATGTTAAAATAAAATAACACTGATAAAAGCTTGAATTGCTTAAATTACAATTGTTTTCTTTCCGCTATTATTTTATCACCTTTAAGTAACTATAAATAATAAATAACAATATTTATTGTTGTAGGTAATAACAACAATTGAAAGGAGAGAAATTTGCTGCCCTGGTTATATTGGTCGGGTTCCTAATTGTGAACCAATTTGCACAAAAGGATGCCTTGGAAATAGTTACTGTGCTGCTCCAGAGAAATGTAAATGTAAACACAACTATGAAGGCGACGATTGTCATCCTATTTGTGACAATTGTGGAAAGTTTGGTTACTGCCAAAATCCAGGAAGCTGTGCCTGCATCCATGGATATAAGAGAAATAATGATTCTGGTAATTGTGAACCCATATGTTCGGTCGACTGTTCTGGAAACCGGTATTGTGCATCGCCAGACAAATGTGAATGTAAACCCAACTATGAAGGCGACGATTGTCATCCTATTTGTGACAATTGTGGAGAGTTTGGATACTGCCAAAATCCAGGAAGCTGTGCCTGCATCCATGGATATAAGAGAAATAATGATTCTGGTAATTGTGAACCCATATGTTCGGTCGACTGTTCTGGAAACCGGTATTGTGCATCGCCAGACAAATGTGAATGTAAACCCAACTATGAAGGCGACGATTGTCATCCTATTTGTGACAATTGTGGAGAGTTTGGATACTGCCAAAATCCAGGAAGCTGTGCCTGCATCCATGGATATAAGAGAAATAATGATTCTGGTAATTGTGAACCCATATGTTCGGTCGACTGTTCTGGAAACTGGTATTGTGCATCGCCAGACAAATGTGAATGTAAACCCAACTATGAAGGCGACGATTGCCATCCTATTTGTGACAATTGTGGAGAGTTTGGATACTGCCATAATCCAGGAAACTGTTCCTGCGTCCCGGGATATAAGAGAAATAATGAATCTGGTAATTGTGAACCCATATGTTCGGTCGACTGTTCTGGAAACTGGTATTGTGCATCGCCAGACAAATGTGAATGTAAACCCAACTATGAAGGCGACGATTGTCATCCTATTTGTGACAATTGTGGAGAGTTTGGATACTGCCATAATCCAGGAAACTGTTCCTGCGTCCCGGGATATAAGAGAAATAATGAATCTGGTAATTGTGAACCCATATGTTCGGTCGACTGTTCTGGAAACTGGTATTGTGCATCGCCAGACAAATGTGAATGTAAACCCAACTATGAAGGCGACGATTGTCATCCTATTTGTGACAATTGTGGAGAGTTTGGATACTGCCATAATCCAGGAAACTGTTCCTGCGTCCCGGGATATAAGAGAAATAATGAATCTGGTAATTGTGAACCTGAATGTTTGGAGGGATGCAGCGACCACGGCTTCTGTTCTGCGCCTAATAATTGCCAATGCTTATCGGGCTTTACAATGACTACGGAAGGTTGTCAACTTGAAACAACTACTGAGAAAATGTCTACCTTTAGCCCTTCGTCTGTTTGGCCTTCTACCACAAAGTTAAGTATAATTACTTCTCTGAACTGTACTGCAGGATGCGAGTGCTGGACAAGGAAGGTTAGAGGAGACTTATGTGTTAAGACCTGCTCTGATGATGGTAACAAATCCTGCTTGGACTTGAGTCATTGTCGTTGTTCCCAATCAAATAATTCGGTGGTTTGTAAGGAAGGAGACTCCAACCAAGTGGAGTACATATGTTCACCCAATACCCTGGCAACTTTATGGGATAGGTATTATATTCTCATAATTTTTGTTGCCTGTGTCATTGTTTTTGTTGTGCTATGTCTCTTGGGGCTGTGTATTGATTGTTACCGATTCCGTAGACGCTCACTAGTCATAAAAAAGGGCTTCAACTATAGGAATTTTAGGGACACTTTCAATTCTAGCGTTGCTCCTTCAGTTACTGACTTAAGTGTAAAAAAATAATTTAAATAGCTTGATTAATTTCTGCTTCATCTACATAGTTATTTTATATTATAAAAAATATTTATATTATTATTTATGTTTCATCTTTTTATGTAATTTTGTGCAAATAAAATAAACTGTTATTCAAATAATTGTGCATAATTCTTAGATCTCTGTAAATCTTTATATATTATTATTATAATTTGTCAGTATTTTCTCAGTTCTATTTTCTGTCTTATGTACACAGGACACAACTATGTTGAAATTGGACCAATTAGATAAATATAACGTATAGAAATCGATCTGAAACCACAAATTTATTTAATTTATGTTTATGAACAATAAGTTCTCTGACCATTGCAAATTGAGCCGTAAAGTTCTGCCATATGTATCGTTAAACTAAAAGGATGCAAATCTAAGTCCGAGATTATCTAACTCACAATTTTTGTGAGATTTTGTTTTTTAATTGATTTTTTTGTGGTATAAAAGAGCAAAGGGATATGACTAATAAAATTCTTATTTTACGTCTCAGTTGAGGACAAAAATAAAACGTTTTTAAATAGAACTCTGTCACTCATGACAGCTATTTACATCCGATAGTAAAATTGAATTTCAAGTGATATATACAAATCGCTATTTCCATAAATATTTAATGCGGTAAAGCCACATTGTGACACTCACCAAAAACCTATAAGAAAAATAATTCTTTCCAAATGTAGATCCGTGTACTCAATCTTATAAGATTAAGCTAGTGAATCGATCACAAGTCGGAGGACCATTTGTTAGGGAAGAACAAAAATTAACCACAAACTAACAAATCAATTCAACTTTTAACAGAATTTTTTATACCCTTGCAAAAAGGGTAATTAATTTTGGTCAGAAGTGTAAAACGCATAGAAGGAAGTATCTCCGACCATATAAAGTATATATATTCTTGATCAGCACGACGAGACGAGTTCAAATAGCCATGTCTGTCCGTCCGTCCTGGATCGACGCGATCTCCTCCTAGACCGTAAAGCTAAAGAGCTGAAATTTTGCATGTATGCTTGTATATACTGCACAGTTTGTATATCTCGGATTCAGCTGGATCGGATCACTATATCATATAGCTCCCAAACAAACGTCAAAGTCACGAACAGTGACTTTTCTCAATAACTTCGCTGTTTTTTTAGGAACGATCGGTCGAAAACAGTGACTTTTGTAAATAACTTCGTTACTTTTAACGCGATTTCTTTCAAATTAAACATTTGTTAGTTTAATATATCTGTTAATGACTGTACCGAATTTGATAAATATCGGCTAACTGTATCATATAGCTCCCATAGGAACGATCGGTGGAAAACAGTGACTTTGATCAATATCTTCGTTATTTCCTATGCTAAGATTGTAGGCCGTTCTTTCGCAAACATTAGTCTTTTTGGCTTAAACGTTTCTCCACTTTGATGGCTTTAGGTAAGGAAAGAGTTACCAAAAAAGTTGCAAGGGTATACAAACTTTGACGCGGTCGAAGTTAGCCCCGGCCCTCTGGTTTTTGTTTTTTTCTGGGTCAATGTCATCATTTGATTTATAAAATCTAGATACAGATCCTTCTCAAAAGTAACATAACCGATCAAAGTCATCATTTGTGAATAATAGATTAATTATGAAAATGATTGATCCAAATCTATAATTAACACGAATACCAGCACAATTTAAGCTCTGTACATTGTCCAGAGTTAGCTACTTATTAATAAAATATGAATAATTATAATAATAATATAAAAAAAGAGAATGATGCATTATTTATCTCATGTGAAGTAATTGCAGCAATTTCTCACTTTCAACTTGTAGCTTTAGTCTTATACCAAACGTTGTCGGAAACAGACCTGAAAGACTTCACCGATTCTCTTAATTATTAAAATGCAGCCAAGACTTTATTTTTGTATCCCTCTCAATCTGCTCATAATAATAATTCCCATGTTGAATGGAACAAATGCTGACGACGAAAACGTTTGTAGACTGTCTAACAGTAGCTATAAAAAAAATTCTAATATATGCTTAACTGGCACACAATGTTATGGTAACCAAAATACTTATGTACACTCAAATGTAAGTAAATTTAAAAAAAAAAAACTTGGAAATAGTTATATTAAACATTTTTTTTTGTTCTTCCCTTTTAAGCAAACAATAGAGGTAAAATGTGGCAAAAATGAATTCTGTGAGTCTGGGAAATGTGGCTGCAAGGAGGGATACAATAAGAAAAACGGCACTGGTGATTGCCATCCAATTTGTGCTGACTGTGGCAAGTACGAATACTGCAAAGAACCGGGGAAATGTGCCTGCAACGAAGGCTACAGTAGGATAAACGACTCTGGTAGTTGTGTTCCCAATTGCTCGAAAGGATGTGGTGACCACAGCTTCTGTTCCGAGCCAGAGATTTGCCAGTGTGAGGTGGGATACGCCAAAACTAATGATTCCGCCATATGTTTGCCTGTATGTAAAACCGCTTGTGGCGAGAACAGTTCCTGTACAGAACCCAATATTTGCTCCTGCAACAAAAATTATACAGATGTTGGTAATGGCCAATGTCAACCAGTTTGTGAGCCCAAGTGTGGGGAGCACAGCCAGTGTGTAAGTCCCAATAGTTGCCAGTGCTTAGAGGGGTATTCTAATCAGGCCAATAGCACCTCTTGTCAACCCATTTGCCCTAATGGCTGTCCGGAGCATAGCTTCTGCATGGAACCGAATCGATGTGAATGCGATTCGGGCTACATCAAGGATGGAGAACTTTGCCAACCCCATTGCCCGAGTAAGTGTCCGGATTATGCACAATGCACCGGACCCAATGTTTGTGAATGTTTTCCCGGCTATGAGAAAATAGATGAGAGTGGCAAATGTGGGCCCAAGTGTGATGAAGGATGTCCATTAAATTCCATATGCACCAACCCTGGGACATGCCGTTGCAAGATTGGTTACCTGATGAGTCCCAACAATACCTGTGATCCTCAATGTTCGAGGCACTGCTTAAATGGGCATTGCAGTGCGCCAGAGACTTGTGTCTGTAGTGAGGGATATAGCTTCAGGAATAACTCGCAAGACATATGCGATCCAATTTGTAAGAATTGCAAAAACGGAGACTGTCTGGCACCAGATATTTGCTTCTGCCATTTAGGATATAGGCCCAATAACTCCACTGGCTATCTGAACTGTCTGCCCAGTTGTGAGAAGGAGTGTGTAAATGGCATTTGCACTGGACCTGAGGAGTGTACGTGTCTAGATGGTTTTACAATAAAAGAGACACCCAATCTATGTGTGCCCAAGTGTACTCAAGGCTGCGAGAATGGCAAATGTGTGGCACCGGAGATCTGTGAATGTTCATTGGGCTACATAAAGTCTCCACTAGGCTGTGAAATGGAAACAACAACTGAGTTAACTTCTACCATTTCCTATACTAATTCATTTTATAATGATTCATTTTCTTCTGATTCTTCCTATACGGATCCGTCCTCTCCTGATTTTACCTCTTCCTTAGATTTAACTGACGCGTTCTCTACCACAAAAGCTACCATAGACGGAACGTCGACCATAAGTCTTGAATGTCAATGTTGGACCAGGCAGGCTACAAATGGCTCATGGAATGAATTGAATTGTCTCAAGACTTGTCCTGGCGATCAGGACACACCCTGCGTAGATTTGGTCCAATGTCGCCCCAATCAATCCAACAGTTCTATAATTTGTAATTATGGCTCAGCGACTGTAGATATTGAGTATATGTGCACAAGTAATCGACCACAAGAAGCAGAAATATGGTTTTATATATTAATAATTTTTGGTATATGCATCATAATGCTGACTCTTCTATATGTTGGCTGTGTAGTTGTGGATTATTTTAAATGCCGGGAGCGGTTAATGACTATTAATGGAGGTTCAAAGTATAAACATTTTCCATGATTCTTTCGTTTTGTTATTCGAATAAAGAAAGATCAAATTGTCTCATTTCATTACTCGAGGAGTATAATATTGTTTATATTACCTAAAGAAATATACAATTTAAAGTGATTAGCTCTGAGCAGGTTTAAAACATCTTCATCAATTAGTCAGTATGTATGGTTGTATGATTTTTTTCTTTTAAAGATAATTAACTTGATATTACAAATGTAATATTATAAATTTTGACTTTTTGCTAATATTTCATAAAAATTTGTTAATAAAACGTTTGATTTTAAATGTCAACAAGAACCTTGGAACCTTATTTGTTGTTTGTATTTGTAATCAGTATGAACCTATCCTTTTAAAATATGGATTTGTGAATTAGCTAATAGTTAATTAGCTAATGTCTATAAAACCTTAAAAAGTCAAAAAATCTTAAAATTAATTACTTTGTTTTATTTGTGATTATTGCTGCTCAGTTAACTTTACTGATATTATTAAGGATTTGAAGCTTTGCCAAGCTTTGTCTTAGTCCTTAAAAATGTTCTGATTTAGATATCCATATTATGGGAATGGTCTGGCAATCCTATTAAGCCAGCCCTAGTTGAGTCAGCTGACTCGAAAAATGCGCTTTTGTCTTGCGCAGACAATCTGGCAAGCCGGCCAGACAGAGAAGTATTAAGAAGACAAAGTTTAAGACGTAAAGACGACGAAAAGACGAAAGACATTAAACAATAATTAATTATAGCTACTATTATCTTATACTTATCTTAACATTAAATAAAACTATTATAAAACTATAACCGGGACTGTGTTTATTTGTAAGACAATACCCCAGTCCCACAATGTTGATATTAAAAGAAAAATACGGAGACGACATTTGATGGTATTATAATATATGTAGTTATTTAAGTGTTTATTATATAGATGTAGTTAGTTGGCTTAGATTAAAACATTAAATGGGTAAATGAGATTTCCTGTTATTGTGGGTTTCTTTTCTTTTTAAACTTATACAAATAGCCTGAGCGAGAGATTACAATTTTGAGAGATATCAAGAATAAAAGGCTTTTTTAATGCAACCAACTGGAGGTCAAGTTCGTGATAAACTGAAATAAATCCAAGTTCCATTTATGCATAGAAATAACAATTTACATTAGTTGGCAACAGCGGATAGCTTTATTCTAAAATACAACAACATCGCTATCAACTACTTATTCAACATCCACATAAATGGCATCGCCAGCAATATTTACTTTACTCTTGTAATATATAAGAGCGCCAATTAGACCCGTTGTCATGATAATACCACAGAGAATACCAAAAATAGATAACCAATGTGATGAAACTGTTTTTTTCTGAGACTCAACTTTTAGAGATTTCTCAACTGGCATCTTGATGGCACAAATGTATTGCAATTTGTCATCGCTGTCTTCTGCATCACAGAGTATTGAACTATTCGATTGATTGCACTGACATCGATTCAAATCTAAGCAAGGTTGGTCATGATCATCTAGGCAGGTCTTAACACACTTATCAGTTCTCACCTTATCTAGATTATCATGGCTTGTCCAACATTTGCAATCTGCTTCACAGTTTGGTGGGGCGCGAATAATGGTTTGGGTGGTGGTAAGATCTAAATTAAAGGTAGCGGAAGATGAGTCAGTGCTGAAAGTTAACTCAGTTGTTGTTTCCATTTCACAGCCTAGTGGAGACTTTATGTAGCCCAATGAACATTCACAGATCTCCGGTGCCACACATTTGCCATTCTCGCAGCCTTGAGTACACTTGGGCTCACAGAGATTGGGTGTCGCTGACATTGTAAAACCATCTAGACACGTACACTCCTCAGGTCCAGTGCAAATGCCATTTACACACTGCTCACAGCTGGGCAGACAGTTTAGATAGCCAGTGGAGTAATCGGGCCTATATCCTAAATGGCAGACGCAAATATCTGGTGCCAGACAATCTCCGTTTTTGCAATTCTTACAAATTGGATCGCATATATCTTGCGAGTTATTCCTGAAGCTATATCCCTCACTACAGACACAAGTCTCTGGCGCACTGCAATGCCCATTTAAGCAGTGCCTCGAACATTGAGGATCACAGATATTGTTGGGACTCATAAGGTAACCAATCTTGCAACGGCACGTCCCAGGGTTGGTGCATATGGAATTTAATGGACATCCTTCATCACACTTGGGCCCACATTTGCCACTCTCATCTATTTTCTCATAGCCGGGAAAACATTCACAAACATTGGGTCCGGTGCATTGTGCATAATCCGGACACTTACTCGGGCAATGGGGTTGGCAAAGTTCTCCATCCTTGATGTAGCCCGAATCGCATTCACATCGATTCGGTTCGATGCAGAAGCTATGCTCAGGACAACTATTAGGGCAAATGGGTTGACAAGAGGTGCTATTTGCCTGATTAGAATACCCCTCTAAGCACTGGCAACTATTGGGACTTACACACTGGCTGTGCTTCTCACACTTGGGCTCACAAACTGGTTGACATTGGCCATTACCAACATCTGCATAATTCTCGTTGCAGGAGCAAATATTGGGTTCTGTACAGGAACTGTTCTCGCCGCAATCGGTTTCACACACAGGCAAACAGAAGTCGGATTCAATAGTTTTGGCGTATCCCACTTCACACTGGCAAATCTCTGGCTCGGAACAGAAGCTGTGGTCACCACATCCTTTCGAGCAATCGGGAACACAACTACCAGAGTCGTTTATCCTACTGTAACCTTCGTTGCAGGCACATTGCCCCGGTTCTTTGCAGTATTCGTACTTGCCACAGTCAGCACAAATAGGATGGCAATCATCACCTTCATAGTTGGGCTTACAGTCACATATTTCTGAAGCCGCACATAGTCGATTTCCAGAACATCCATTCGAGCATTTTGGTTGACAATTGTCTATTGGCCCATCGTATCCATTGCAACATACGTATTTTTGATCGTTTCTATAGCGTGGCTAAGAAAAAAACGGAAAACATATTTAAGTTTTGAATGTTTAAGCTTACAACTTTTAAAAACATTTATTTATTTGTTTTTTTTTTTCACCGTAATTGGATACTTTTCAGTAGTTGCTTTATTATGATGATCTCACCTCTGCAATCCATCTAAATTCTGTTCTGTATTTAGTTTGATAGCCGTATAACCAAGAATATTTTTGGTAAGACACAGTTACTGGCTTATAAACATGATGTGAACCTGATTGAACCTGAACATTAATACTACACACATGACCATTATAGGCATAGGCAACACCAAACAAAAAGGCCAGGGTTAGAATTACACTACTCCATAAAGATTTTGTCATGTCTGTAAAATAGGTTATATGTAATTTGTATAAGTTAATTTTGATATTCTCGTAATTATTGTTCAGTTCTCTAGAACGCCACGAATTCAACTAAGTTATGAGAAAAATATTTCCATTATTAGGCGATACTTGCTCTTTATGATAAACATAATTTATTTTGTTGTATTCTAAAGCTTTGTCAAATTCAACGGCTTTAAATTGCTTTGTGTTTGAAGATATGAGTTATATGACTCGTTCCCCATCTAACTCTTTGTGTTTGGTGGTATCAGAAATACTACAATAACCTTGAGAGTCTGAGCAAATGGGTTTTTGTGCGCACAATCATACTCTTAACAAGCATAAACAGAAATATTAGTCATTTATTAAGCATGGTTTATGGAATATTTAGATCAATTAATTTTCAAATTGACCAAAATACCCCCCCAAAACAAGATTGCTTTTTTCATTGTAATACCTTTATTATCTTGGTGACATTGATTTACCCTTTCTCTTTAATTGTAAAGGTTATTCATATGCTTTTGTAGAAAATAAACATATTATGTAGAAACAAACTAAACAAAAAATATTTATTTAAATACCAAATCCAAAAACGCTTCCAATTAATTATTTGAAAAAGAATTATTTCGCATTAAAATTTGAAATCTAATGAAAAGCGGAGCCGAAAAGTATGCAAAGAAAAGTGTAACAGTGCAGTTGTGCCATGTGAAGGATGGTCATAAATGATTGGCAAATATAATAAGTCTAAATTTTCTTTTTTTTTTTGTTTTCGCTTTGCTTCTTGATTTACTCTGGTTATATAAGTCATAATTAAGAAGTTTAAAGACAATTTGACCTTAAAAATTCTTCAACATTTTAACATAAGATCTACAAATTTCTGTGGATAAATAATTCATTGGTTATCATTAAAGGAAATTCATTTCAATTGCTTACAATTTCATCAGAAATGGCAATAAATGCTCTCGAATATGCATTTAGATTTCAGTTCAATCGCAACTGTTGACAGATATAGAGCTTAGGCTTTTCGCTAATTTTTATTTCGTCTCCAAAATGCATAAAATCGTAAGTTTTTGTGTCCTTCTGAGCCTTACATTGGTTGCAATCAAGTCAGAAGAAAGTGCTGATGACATGCGAGTTTGTACAAAGAATATTAGTACCCCGTATACGGCTTATGCTATGGAGAAAAAAAATTCCTGTCCGACAGCAAGTTTGTGCCTAGGAAACCCCATCAAATTTTATTACATTTATAAAGTTGTTGTAAGTAAAAAACAATTGCAAAACCAAATACCTCTACACTACATTTACTAAATTCGATTAATTAAAAAAAGTTAAAAAAACACACAAAAACATAAAGAAATAAAATGAAAAATTTATTATTATTATTATTTAATTGTAAGAAAGAATTAATTCTAAGTTGCAATGAGTTGTGAAGGCAGAGTGACAAAGGCCTTTAGGCTGAAAATGAAAAATATTATTTGTCTCTTATGGATCAAGTATGATTAATAACTACTCTAGTTATTCTAGCTGAATGCACAATCTGATTGTTAGTTCATCTCAATCGAGACCGATTACAAATTCTATTAGAATGAAGTAAGTAAGTCGTCTCGCCGACTTAGGTATACCATACACCGGTAAAAAAAATATTTCAAATGGATAATAACAAATGTATTTTAAAAAAATTCTGTTTACATGCTTTTTACAAGCATATTTCAGTATCTCGCTCACCCAAGCATATGAGCACACTAGCGCCGCCACCAGCCAACGGCCATACAGGCCTTATTGAAATTTGTTTTTTTGCTGGATATTACTAACAAATTTAAGTGTGCCAAATTTGATTGCACAAGGTAGAAAATTACGGAAGATAATCGAGTTTTTTCAATTTACGGGGGTGGAAAGGGGCGTGGCAAAAATTTGAAATAAACTTGAGCACTTTACATACTACACGAGTCTACATACCAAATTTGGTGGTTCTAGCTTTTACAGTCTCCGAGATCTACGTGTTCATGGACAGACGGACGGACGGACAGATGGACATACGGACATGTCTAGATCGTCTCGGACGTTGATGCTGATCCAGAATATATATACTTCATGGGGTCGGAAAAGCTTCCTTCTGCCTGTTACATAAATTTTGGCGACTTTAATATACCATTTCACCCTATGGGTGTATGGTATAAGAATTGACCCCAAATGCGTCCAATTTTTAAAAATATTATTTAGAGTTCAAAGGGTTTCTGTTCCAATTTTACACATATGTTTGATGTCCATATATAATGACTATAAATTTACATTTACAAACTAAAAACTATTTCATTTACTACCAAAAGTTGGAAAAATGCAATTTCGCTGATATATTTTATCCATGTCAAATTAATAGAACTTATCAAGTTCAAGCACAATTATTCATAATTGTGAAATACTTGTGCACATATTTACATATGTACTTTCAAAATAAATAATTGATAAATTCTAAATTGTATTTAGAATTTTACTTGATGATAGATTTTTCTTGTTGCTTCCATGTACTGACTAAAGCCTAAAATTCTTGCAGATTAACGCTGCTTTACGGCATTAAGGAGTTTCCACACAATCATTACATATATTTGCATTATATACATATGTAAGTTTTCAGTTCATTTTCATAGAGCATAATTATTTGTTTTGCCAATATCATTAATGATATTGTAAATGAAATACTTTTATTTCACATTCCCATACGATTCTTGTAATGGAAACCCATAAAAAGCAACTATATTCTTAGAGTTCTTGTGAGTAAAGGACACTGATATATATGAAAGGGATCCTTTTTAAAATTATTTATGTAAAACAAAAGACTAACGAATTGTGTTGATTGAATTTGTTATGCATTTTTAATTTAATTGTTTGCTAAGTGACTCACGTTTTCTTTGCTACTTTATATATAAATCAACTTATAATATATGTACTTAAGCATAATTCAACTTATAACTTATCAACTTATAATATATGTATGTACTTAAGCATAATTCTATATTTATTTTAGTCACAGTAGTGCACATTGCTGTATATTAAAGCGAACCCAAGATTATATTGGAATTCCATTTAAATATACATTTACTTATCAATCAATACTGTGTTATTGGATGAATCCTTCAAGGCAGAACCGAAAAATGGATACCCTAGAAAGTTTCTTTGAAAATACAACCAAACCCAATCAAGCTTATGAAAATTAATTTGAGCCTTGGTTCTGGCCCTTTTTTCATGCCTCATATAATTTTCATAAATGGACTTTTTAATTCTAAATTGATTGCCAGACAAAGACTACTTAAAAATAATTATAAGTTTGATTAAAAATATAAAAAATATACAAAGTCGTATATGTTCTTTATTGAAATAAATTTTCTGCTCATCATTGCAAAACGTGTAACCATATTTCATGTATTTTTTGCAAAATCATAAAGGTATCATTGGAAAAGAGTAAATAGAGTTTATGCCAGTTAAAGTATTCTAATTTTCAAAAATTGCACATTTTGAAACTCTTGAAACTTTATTTGAATAACTAAATATTTCATTTGAGTCATAATTATTATGACCTGAAGTAATTTCGCTCATGCCGAAGTTTGTTTACCCTTGAAAGGTTTTTTTGTCAATTTTTTTTTCTATATGGATAATATAAGAGCTATATGATAAATTTATTTGATCCCGATGAATTCGAGATATGCGTGTGAAACCAGAAAAATATGGCTGAACGAAGTCGACTTACGTACTGATCAAGATATATATACGTATATATGTACATACCCTATTTAATATACCCTTTTGTGTAAGGGTGTGTTAATGGGCAACGCCCGTACATATAAAGATATATTCATGTGCTGCAATACTTCAGTCAAACTGCAAACGTTGTCGAATATAGAACTAATCAAATTTTACAAAAATCTATTAAGTGACTATAATGCATCTAAGACTTTTTTATTATAGTAATCTGCTCCTAATGATTTTGAGTTTGAATTTGGCTAAAGTTAAAGCTCAAGCAGTATGTACAAAAGAGGACAAACTTTTAGTAACTTACAACGAGACTAAACTTAAGCCAATTTGTAACCCTACATGCTCAGGACATAAATATCGAGTTATTTATATACCCGCTGTGAGTGAACTAGCATAATAAGCCCCATCTTAAGAAGTCAAAATACTGAAGGAATTGTAATTTTCGAACAAAAAAATAAATGTGAGACTAATTTTTAAAGTTCCAGTTAGTGACTGCTTAAGAAGCAAGCAATTTTTTTCGGTCGAATTCTATAATTGATCCTAAGTCTAATTTTTTTTTCGCTCTAACTATAAATTTCTAATATAATAATTTCTACTAATAAGAATCATTTGTACTTATATCTCTGCTTTTAGACAAAATATGAAATTACAAGGACCAAATATTGCTGTGATGGCTATAAGGGTTCGGCGGATAATTGCAAACCGATTTGCACCGGAGGATGCAGTGGCAATCGGCATTGTGTGGCACCAGAGAAATGTGAATGCAATCCTGGCTATGGTGGTGTTCATTGTCAACCGATTTGTGATCAGAATTGTCGCAAACTTGAATATTGCAAAGAACCTGGAATATGTGCCTGCATTCATGGTTATAAGATGAATCCTAATTCTGGTGCTTGTGAACTAGATTGCTCCGAAGGATGCCATAGCACTGAATCATTAACTGAATCTTTTTCGACAGACACAATATTTGAAACTAGTTCAGAACTTTCAACTGAAGATGTTTCAACCTCTATATCAACTGAATCTTCTTCGACAGACCCGACATTTGAAACTAGTTCAGAACTTTCACCTGAAGATGTTTCTACTGAAGCTCTAAATGTGTCAACCTCTATATCATCGCATATTTTGCATATAATCATTGTAGCAGCAATGCTAATTTTTTATTACATTTAATGTAAAGGGTCATTTACATACATATAGAAATGTATTTAATTGTATTTAAATAAATGACTATAAAATATTGTTTTATAAATGGACAATCGTAAAAAATTTGTTGCTAATTCTTTTTAATCGGGACACACATTGTAGATTGTTCATGATAACTATATCCTGGATCGCAAATGCAACGATTACGACTGACACAAATGCCATTGCTGCATTTTCTGCAAGGTAAAGTTAAGTTAAATTACGTTAAGTTAAGTTAAAAAATTTCATACTCACTGATAGCAGTCCGTTTGACAGACACCATCTTTTAACTGATATCCTGCCCCGCAATCGCATTCATTGTTCTCTCGGCAAAGACCACCGATGCCGCAACCTGGATCACATACTGGTTGGCAGCCATCATCGGTTAACTGAAAACCCGTGGCACAGCCACAGACCTCAGGTTCTGTGCAATTGTGTCGCGGATTATTGCCGCAACCATTGCTGCAAATGGGTCGACAGAAACGACGACTTTCATCTAGCTTGAAGCCGGGATCGCAAAGGCAACTGCCGTCGAGATAACATCGCCCATTCTGACAACCCAATGGACAGGTGAAAACACAATCGCCATTGTCATTCTTCACGAATCCTTGGTAGCAATTGCAATCGCCGGCCACACGGCATGAACCATTCTGACAACTGCATATGGGACGGCAA
Source organism: Drosophila willistoni (assembly GCF_018902025.1). NCBI lineage: Eukaryota > Metazoa > Arthropoda > Insecta > Diptera > Drosophilidae > Drosophila > Drosophila willistoni. Next base: position 11,820,351 of record NW_025814050.1, read on the forward strand.
TAGGTGACCCCATTTGATCGCATCGCATAGTACCCAGTGCAACAGACTTCAATGAGTGTGAGTTTTTTTGATTGATCCGGCTGAATGATATTCGCATAGGGGTACCTTTCTATTATTTCGGGACTAAAATTTATAAGCATAAGAATTATATCAATAAACATGTCGAAAATGTTGGAGTTTTGGTTTACTTACGGCACCCAAGTCCGACACAAGTGCCGTGCATTGTCCGCAAGTATCTCATGGGAGCGGATAAGAAACTCGCGACTCTTTCCCTTTGGTTGCTCTACCTCCGGTTCGGGCATGCTTTGGCCTCGATTGAAAGAATTAAGCATAGAATTCTGTCTATTGGGTGAGAAGCGTCGTCCATTTGCTTGATTTGGGTCCATGAAACCGTTCAACTGAGCCTGAGTACGGCGTGGATCGGAATATTGTGAGTATATAGTTGACAAGCAGACTATTAACTGCAAAATACCTAAACGAAGCCACATTTCAATTCGCTTACTAAATGCCTACTAAATTCACTTGAGATTATAAGTGTTTTTTGTTTTGGTTTCATTTATTTTTGCAGTCCGCTCTATTAGCTGGCCCAATATGCTTATCAGTTTGTAGCATTATTTTAGATGATTGCTCTCAATAAAAACATCTCTCGAAATACTCAAAACCACATAATCCCAAGATCTCCGACTTGACATACATCAAACTCAAGAGCCCTTTCGGAGCGTGCTCTCGTCGTTTAATTTAATTAAAAACAAAATCAAATCTTGCAACAAAGCTTTTTGGCTTTGCTTATCTCTATGTGGCCTCGGGTTTGGTTTTCTCATTCTGCTTTTATGTCGCTGCCGGAACAGTAAACAATATGTCGTCGCATTTGTTACACACATTGGCGCGGCAGTCAGTATTGCTGATATTCTTCCTATGCCTACTCCAAGCCCTCGAATTGCAGATCCATGAACAGCAATTGAAGCATCAATTGGACGAGGAGTTGCGTTTGCGTCAGTTGCAGCTGCAGGCTCAACAGCAGCGTGAGCAACAGATGTTGCAACGTCGATACTCCTCAACGACATCGACACGAAAACCGTATATCATACCGCAGGGATTATCATTGCCCCGACGTGGTGAACATCCGGAGAAATGTTATCGTGAAGTGCCGTAGGTTCAAGAAAACACAAAAATTTCATCTAAAATATGATCAATTTCTCCAAATTTCCTTCTCTGCTTCAGCGCTGTATTCTTTCAGTATGACAAGGAGGTTAAAATTGTGGGCAATAGCACCACAAATCCCTATTTTAATGTCATCGAGGTGTGCTGCAAAGGTTGGCGTCGCTATGAATACGATTGGAGTCGTTGTGTCCCGGATTGCGGTGAACGGTGTCTGGAGAATGGATTTTGTTTGGCTGGTGGCATTTGTCAGTGTTTTGATGATTTTGTTCTAAACTATAGAAATAATTGTGTGCCAACGTGTCCTTTGGGTTGTCCGCATGGCCGTTGCTATTTAAATGGCACCTGTGTGTGTCAACAGGGATACGAGCTAGATGGCTCTCGGCGCTTCTGTCAACCCATATGCAATCAAACGTGCGGACATAATGAAATCTGCCTGGAGCCGGGTAAATGCGTCTGTGCCGAGGGCTATGCCCGTGGACTGCGTGAATCCTCAGCCTTGGGCTGTCAACCCATTTGCATTCCAGACTGTGGACACGGTCACTGTGTGGCGCCTAATGAATGTGAATGCTTTCCCGGCTACCAGAAACGTCTCAATGGAAGTTCTTGTGAAAGCAATTGCTATTTGTTAGTTGGCATAAGACAATTTCATCGTTCATTTTAGCGATTAACTTATAAAACTTTGTTCATTTCAGGCGCTGCGAGAATGGTTTCTGTGCCAATCGAACAACTTGTGTCTGCCAGAATGGCTATCGTTATGATCGTAATACCACGAGCTGTCTTCCCGATTGTGGGGATAATTGTGAGAATGGTGTTTGCATATCGCCAGGAAATTGCCGATGCTTCAATGGCTATATCAGAAATCGTGAGAAATGTCAGGCTGTATGTGAACGGGGCTGCGGTTTCTATGGCAAATGTATTGCTCCCAATGTCTGCGCCTGTGCTGTGGTCCCTGGGCCAGAGATAACCTATCAGGGATGTAAAATGGGTTTCTGCAATTCGCAGGGTCTGTGCCGTTGCATGGAAGGCAAAACACGATTTATCGATGAGTGCATGTCACCGGATACGGTTACCACATATGCCTCCCTCAATCCAATCCGGGTGAATGCCTCTTTGATGCATGAGTTTGATCTACTGTTGGGTAGACATTTCATATTGGGTGGCGTCGAAAGATTGCATGAGACCATGTGGTGGCTTTGAGCAGAGAAAGTGATAAGCTATGGAGAGAGTCATAAAGAAATTTTTTTCAATTTGAATAAATATTAAATATTTCTCAATTGATGTCGTGTTCATGTGGCTTATCACTGTGGCGGGGTCTATTCCACAGTCAGTAGCTGAAAAACACTGAAAGCAGAAACATGAATTTGACACAATTCCATTTGGGCATCTTTATCGCTATCTTGTATTGCCTTCCAGCTTTTGGACAGTTCTGGAGAAGTGCTCTTAGTGAGAGGCAACAATGGGAGCGGGAGATGTTGGCGTTGCGTCAATCCGGTATTTGCTACCGAATACAGAGGTAATACCAAAAACGAGAAATGAACTCAGACAAGGAACTGAAACCGTTTTCAAATTTGTTTATTACAGTGTCGAGACTATTGATCCAGATCTCAGATACAGACAGATCTCATATTGCTGCGATGGCTTCATTAATCTGGGTACCAACAAGAATCTAAAATGTGAACCCATTTGCAAGATGGATTGCACAAATGGCATTTGTATTGGTCCCGATAATTGTGAATGTGCCCCAGGTTATGTTTTGCAAGACGATCGTTGTAAATCATATGATGAAGACTAATCGAATAAATAGTAAATTGTAGTTCAGAAGAATATCTATATATATATTTGCTTTATATATTTGTCTGACATTAGTGCACTTAGAAACGAAAGTGAAACAGTAAGTCTACATAAACCATTATCATTTGAACAAATCAAACGAAACATTGACAATTACCCTGATGAGCGAAAGTTTTCAAGTGAAGCGATCCTATATGATGAAACCTTTGTACCCTGGAATTTTTGTAAGAATTATTTATTTTCTCACCTATTACAAGTATCATCAGAGTTTAGGTAAATTATATTTTATAATCGAGAGTCTAAACAAAAATAGTACTGATCATAAGATCATAATCTCGGGTTCATCATTATCAACTTCACAAATTACTTATCGCAAAAATTCAACAACAATTTCCATTTTATTTTTTTGACGATTCATTAGTTATATATAGTATTTCAAAATTGATCTTAATTTTTACGGTTAAAAAGGGTTGTAATCTAATTCTTTGTTAGTTTTTTCTAACAAAATGTTTTCTGAATGTATCCATGCAGTAGACTTGTTCATAAATGTTTAAATTGAATAGACAACTGTTTGGATTATTTTTTTTTTTAGCCAGAAATAAATTTAAATTAACATCTGTTCTGACTTTTGTTTCCAAATGAATTCGTTAACTGGTTAGGATTTTACGTCGCTTTACTTCGAAAATGAGAACAAAAGGTCAAATGTATATTTTTTTATTCCATGTACTTAGTGGCAAATAGTATAAAAACATAAATGTAAGCGAGACGATTACCTTTAGATTCGAAAAAGGAACTTGCCTTCCTTTACTGTAGATTCTTAGAAAACTAGAATATAACAACTTTAATTGTTGTCATGGATAGGGTTATAGGAGACAGACTTCACAGAGTACAATACATGAATTTGACACTCTGACTAAAGCAAGCCAATTAATGTTTTGATATAACTTTATATAAATGTTACTAGAAAGTAAGAATTCAAAATTTGCCAGTGGTAAATTAGATGAGTCTACATTGAAATTTTATGTATGGAACATTGTAAAGTAAGGTGTACTTCTGAAGAGCTTGTCTTATGTGCAGAAGGTTTCTGCTACAGCTCTGAAAATTTTAGCTCCACACAGATATACTGGCAGCAAATTAAGCTTAATGGCAAGTAATATAAATCAAACAATGTCTCTTCGACATTCGATCAGAGTTTTTTCTTAGAAATGCCCATTAATTATACACACAAAGAATAATAATTATTTGTTTGCCGCAAAGCTTAGGCATCTGGAAACAAACAACCTTCACTCCATTGACTTCATTGATTTGCCCAATGGCAAGTGACTGATTAGAAGATTGTCTGAGAGAGAGAGAGAGCGAGAGAGAGGGAGAGAGAAAAACGATTGGTATTTAGAATTTAAAATTTAGCTTATTTGTTAATAGTTAAAGTGCAACAGCCAACACAAGTGGACGTATTCGCATGAAAATATTTGCAAATTCAAAAGTGACATCATCATGAAATCATCGTCAGGGTCACGATTATTAGTGCTGGCCATCATATGCCTCGTCCAGTGTTTTCCCCAGGCCCAGAGTCAGTTCAAGACTGCTGGCATCAAGACGCGTCAATATGCACCTCCATCGGGTAATCTTCAATTGTCCAGCAATGTCACGGAATCAAATCAGACCGCTCATAACTATGGTTGGAGCACTTTTGTGCCTGCCGAAACGTATGAAGGCTCGGCCATGCCTCCGCTCTATGGCCACTATGTGCAACCGCAAAATACACCCCCGGTGAATCGTGGTCCAGAAGTTGTAGACGAAATAGCATTGTTCATAAACAAAACTCGCTCATCAATGGCCAGCGGTGTGTGCTATAAAGAAGTTCCGTAAGTCAAGAAAACAAAAAAAAAAAAAAACCCCGACTTACATAAGTCTATGAATAATTATCGCTCAATTGTGAAAACAAAATCGAAAAGAAAACAAAACAAAACAAAACTTTGTGAACTAATGACCTCAACATCCTCCATTGGCTTGATAATGAATGGCGACTTGAATTCATTTCTATGGGCCACATCTGTTTTGTTTTTTATGCGATAAAAAAATTTTTACTTACACACTTATAAAATGTATATACATACAATGCATATGGAAATATAAAGTTGAGGGACATTTTTTAATATACTTTTATCGATTTTCTAGGCTTGTGTACTTTAAAGTTATGAGTAGACAGACAATTACCCTTGAAGCTATAAAGGAGCAAAGAAAATTCTTGACTTCACAATCAATCAATCATTTTGGTTAACCTAAGACAGTTTCCCCCTTTGCAGTCAATTGAGCAGCTTATTCACAGCTCTAAGATATCTATCATAAAACACATATTTTGAGATAGATAGAACAATAGTCACAACCTAAAATGTAGGTCAACTATCGTTTGTGATAATATTTGCCTTGATTTTCATTAATAGAACCGCCTCGTTGCTGCGTAATTCTGGTGACAAGTTCATCGGCAATGGAACTACCCCGGATATGAGTCAGATTCAAGTCTGTTGCGAAGGTTACGAACGTAATCCCCATATATACCGTCGGTGTGAGCCAATTTGCGCAGATGATTGCCCCAATGGCATTTGTACGGCTCCCAATACATGCGTCTGTATTCCGGGCCATGTCCGCACCACTGAGGGTAAATGCATCTCCACTTGTCCCTTGGGCTGTGGCAACGGTGTATGCGATGAGCATAACGAATGTCGTTGCCGTGATGGCTACAAACTCGATCCAATTAGTCGCAAATATTGCCAGCCGGAATGCAATCCTGGTTGTGCCCAGGGTCATTGTGTGGCCCCCAACAAATGTGAGTGCCTGCCGGGTTACCGCCAGGCGGCAGATGGAAGCTGTACTCCAGTATGTGATCGATGCGACAATGGAAAATGCACTGCTCCGGGACATTGTACTTGCAATACTGGCTATCTGAAGGTGGCTGGCAATTGTGAACCCATATGCGAACAGTAAGTTTGATCACCTTTGACTTAACATGGTTAACTTCTTTGCTTTCTTTGCGAATAGGCCTTGTAAAAATGGACGTTGCATTGCTCCCGATACTTGCGAGTGCGCCAATGGTTTTGACTGGGATCGTAAGACTGGCCAATGTGTTCCCCATTGTGATATACCCTGTTTAAATGGCGTTTGCGCAGGTCACAATCAATGTGAATGCAAGCCCGGCTACATTCTGGATGAACATCAGCGGAATATCTGTCAACCACATTGCCCGCAGGGTTGTCCTAATGGTTTTTGCAGTGCACCAAACTTTTGCATTTGCCGGCCGGGATTCATTAAAAGCGGCATCAAGGGACGCCAGAGTTGTCAGGCGATTTAAATATAATTGTTAGCACATCTTGTTTGGTTTTATTAACTGAGATTAAACAGACGCCCCACAAGGGCATTAAATTCATAACTAAGTTGGTAATTAAAATGTTTTCTTCTTTCGCTAGAGACAAGTTGTTCTAAAATATGTTCAGATCGTAGACACTGATCGATGAAATGGTATTGACCATTTGGGCATAAACATTTGCCATTTCCATCGCAATGACCTCTTAAACAATGCTGATGACCGGGACCACAGCCACAGATATTTGGCTCTAAGCATTGACCATGGGAGCCGCAGGATCTGTAAAAGCAAATCCATTAAATTGTAATTGGCCAGAGAACTGCCACTTCATTCATTTACTTACTCTTCACACTTGGGCTCACAACTATTGCCTTTGAGTTCATAGCCCTCAAAGCAGCGGCATACACCCGGAGCTATACACAGGCCATTGCCATGGCCACAATTGTCCACGCATTCAGGCAGGCAACTAGTAGTATTCAAATCATAACGATAGCCCTCACGACACTGGCACTTGTATCTCGTCTCGCAATAGCCATTCTCACAATTACTAAGAAATCAATTTAAAATATTAACTATGCACTTGGTTAAGATTTGTTGTTACCCACAGATAGCATTCAGCTTCGCATACATTTCTTTGATGTCGCTTTGTGAAACCGCCAAAGCACTCGCACTGATTGGGACCCACACATTTGCCATAGCCACAATCTGGAGTACAAACTGGCTGACAGCCCAGATCTGATGTGCGATGATAACCCATCGAACAGTCACATTTACCCGGAGCCACGCACTCTTCATGCGTGCCGCAGGCCTTTGAGCAGTACGGTCGACAATAGGAACGTGTCTCCTGATCCAAGGCATAACCATGATGACATGAGCAAGTGCCATTAAGATAGCAACGTCCATTCTGGCAAGCTATTGGGCATGTGTGTATACAAGCGCCACGTTCATTTTTCACAAATTCATCAAAGCATTCGCAATGTCCTGGGCCACGACAGAAGCCGTTGCGGCAATTATCAGGTGAAGTCATTGAACAATCTGGCACACAATGTCCAGTGCGAAGATCCTTGCGATATCCATTGCAGCATTGTTCAATGCGGTGATAAAATATGGTTGAACCATTTCCTCGTATAACTTCATCTTTTTTCACTTGAAAGAAAACCGCACTAAACGGGATTTAAACAGAATTTTCTAGCTAATTATCCATACTACTTACGGTACCTCGCGTTGGCATAGATGTTGCTGCCGCTCGCGTGTCAGGCTAAGAGACTCGAATTCACCCGGCTTGTGGATATCGCCATAGAGTTCATGTGATTCTACAGTGAGTAAGTGAATAAGCACCGATGCTATTAGGTACAAGCACATGCCTTCCTTTCTTGATATGCAATGCTCCAGATTCGTTGAAAGAATGCTAGAGAGTCTACATTGGCATGGCAACTTATCAGCTTCTGAGAGAATGTTTGAGTGGAAAAACCCAAAAAGGTCTCAAGAGATTATTATTCTTTTTTATTGTAATTTTATTGAAATACTCAAATGAAATACTATATTAAATTATAATCAACGTAATAATATGGGTACATGTCATAACGCCCAGTGTCATAAGGCCCATAAGCTTTATGTCGCAAAAATGTGTGTCTTAGCGCCCATGGGCGCTAAGACACTTTTAAATGTTAACTAGCGCCCACTCCAAAAACGAAATAGCGCCCGAGGGCGCTACGACACAATTGAAGAATATTCAATAAAATATTTAAAAAATGTAATTGTTTTGTTTTCTTATTTTTTAAAGCCCTTTAATCGTGTCATAACGCCCATAAAAAAGTGAAATAAAGTCCGGCGTGCTTTATGTCACATTTAAAAGTGTCATTGCGCCCGTGGGCTTTATGTCGCAAAATGTGTGTCATAAGGCCCAAGGGCCTTATGACACTGGGCGTTATGACATGTACCCTAATAATATATATGTATAAGTATAAGTATTTATAGAAATATTTCTTATTTATGGAATGATCTTACAAATGGGCTATTTTCTTGGCTGTAATGTGTGTGGGCACTTGCAAAAAATTAGAGTTCTGTGGCGGAATTATCAAATGGCTAACATGGTGATGCGACTGATGATGGCCCAGATGACCTATGGAATGGCCATTGGATTGCATTATGAGTGATGACTGCTGAGCTGGGGGCAAGTAAGCAGCTGCTGTGGTTGAGTGCTGGAAATGATGTTGCTGACGATGTTGCTGCTGTTGCTGCTGCTGCTGATGGTAGCGTATCTCATCGTATAAATGCGAATCCAAACTGCCCTTGCGTGACTTGGGCGAGACGACTGAGTACAGAGATTCCTTCCTTGCATAGGCATAGGGCGGTGTCTTGATCGATGAATTGTTGCTGGGTGTGTCATACAAATCCACTACCGGAACGACAAATGAAATAAAGATAAATAAAAATACAAATTATTATGTATTCTCAAATAAGTTTAAAATATTTTTCAGTAATAAATCTGTAGAAGGATCTGTGCTTGTTTTCAGTAACAAACCAAACTATTTTTACCTACAACACCTTTGCCAAAATTCATTAACAAATTAATGAATAATTCTTCGAGAACATTAAATTACTTAAATAGTTTTTTGGCTTAGGACAATAAAATAATACTAAATACTTATAAATTAATTGGGATTCAAACACAGCAACTGCATTACTTAAGTATACGAATTCAACCCCATTTTGCTTGGTTTAAATGTTGTCAAACTGAGTTTTATATTAACTCATTAATTATGATTTCATTTTTAATCTAATTAAAATCTCTTAAACTTTTATTTACCTAAGAAAGATCTATCAATTTTAGAATTGGGTTATTTTTTTAAGTATTTAATACTTTGGTTGCCCAATTTTTATATAACAAAGAGTACCAAAGAGTCTCACAAGAATAAAAGTTTATAATTTCAGCTACTCTGAGTACTAGTTATTGGTAGGTATATAATGCATACAATTGTCCTAATTTTAAAAAATCGTAAAGAAAAAAATGAAAAAATTTAGTCTACTTATAAACGAACGATCGAATCAATCGGTAACCTACGCACCACTTGTTCATTTTAGTTTTACGTCTAATTCTTTTGATTCATTATGGGACTGAATGTCCAAAATGTCATACATATTCGCATGAACATGGAAATGATTGCTGTTTTAGGATCTTACTTATTAATTAAGATCGTCTTCAGATCGCTTTTGTAGTATTACAGTTTATATTCATTATGTCTTAGATTCTATCCTATTCGAATTATATTTCCTTAGTTTAGGCGACACTTACATACCCTCATTTGTTTCCAATATGGCAACAGGCCCATTTGGTGGTTGGGGCAGTGGTTCTTGAAAATTTTTTCCAAGTGCTGCGGCCTCAGTGAGAACGACTTCAGGATTTGAGGCTTGTGTGGTGACTGTGCCATTGGCATTATAGACGATAGCCTCTTTATGATGATACCTTCGAAATACATAGAGCGTGCCCAATGTGAGAGCAGTCAGCAGCAGAAGAACCATGACAATTAACATGGTCAGCAGACCGGATTCATGATCGTTTGAACTTTTGCCGGGACTCGACGTTTCGCCAGTCACAAAACCGGCGAGATGTTCCTGAGGAGATGGAGCCGCATTGGTGATCACATGTATAACATCAGAGGCTGGCAAACTTCCAGCCGCGGTGGCTGCATGAAGATTCTCCAGTGACTGATGGACTATGATTTTCGGCGTATGCTGACCATCATCTTGGGATGGCTGCTTAATGAGTATTACCTCAGGCAGGGGACTCGGTATGACAGGTCTGGGAATAATACCCATTTTCTCCAGAGTTGAGTTTACAGTCTCTACAATGACATGGCTAACATTAAGAGGCATGGAATGCTCTTGTATCAGACATGATCCTGATTGGGGATGGCAAGACATATTATCACCACAATCGCAAGCCTTGCGACACATAACGCCATAGGTACCCACTGGACATGTTTGCTCGCAACTATAAATGGATTATCATCACTATTAGTTCTTAATGATGGAGGTCACTTACAATTGTCCAGCCCAGCCAGCTGTGCAATGGCACAGACCCGTCTTGTTGTCACAGGCAGCTCCATTCTGACACTGGCAAGGATTCCGACAGTCCAAACCCCAACGATCGTGATCACATCCTGTAAATATTCAAGTAAAGTTTTTTAAAAAATTTATGTATTTTAAGAGATTTTTTTACCACTCACTTTGGGTACAATGTTTGCCCGTATAGCCTTCCTCACAGCTGCAGATGTCGGGCATAACGCAGCTGCCACGCCCACAGCCGCCTCTGCATATGGGCTTACAGGTGGCCTGACTATCGGAAAGATTGCCCTCATAGCCTTGGCAGCAAAATCGCACTGTGCGAGTTTTATTCAAACTCTAGTTATCGGGAATTCCACAAAAGAGAAGAAAAAAACCAATTCGTACATTATGATAAGCTTCTCAATACATTAATAATAAATACTCATTGCCATTTTGAAACCATTTCAGTTATTATCGAGACTTTCTACCATTCACAATAGGCACAGAAAAATGAATTTTGTTATACAATTTATGATGCCAAGCGGCATGTTTCTCATGTGCATAACGGCTATAAGAGGAGTAGAAACATCCACCACCAACCCAACTTTGACAGATACAGCTACATCTTCTTTTGAAGATATAATCAATACTTCGTCTACTAAACCACCATTTGAAGTTCCCACTAAGCCAGGCCATAACACGGATTATCATAACTCGTCATCTCTTACAGCATCAACGTCGGAACCCACATCTAAGACTTCAACTTATTCAAAAGAAAGAACCTCTTCTTCTTCTGTGGAAGTGTCTTCATCAGTATTTACTAAACCTAACGATAACACGAATAAGAATAACACATCATCCGCTTTAACATCAACTACGGAACCTACTTCACCTAAAAGAACCTCTTCTTCTTCTGTAGAAGATTCTTCACCAGTTTTTACTAAACCTGACGATATCACGAATAAGAGTAACACGTCATTCCCTTTAACATCAACTACGGAACCTATTTCAGCTAAAAGAACATCATCTTCTTTTGTGCAAGAGTCTTCATCAGAGTACGCTGCTTCACCTACGACAACTTCCTTTGATGTTTCAACTAAACCAGAGGACAACAAAACTATGATAACCTCTTCTCCACTGGTAGAGTCTTCACCAGAGTTTAATACTACAACTGGGGCACGCGCAGTAACAAAAAAAGCAGAACAAAAAAACCCAATTGCATCCGAAAATTATAGTTTTCGTATGTCTGCATGGTCCATAGTAGGCCTTGTAATTTTAGCTATTTCCATAATTTTTTTTGTAAGATATTTAATGCTTAAATATAAAATGCGATCAACCTACAACAGATAATTCAGACATAAAATTAAAATTAAAAGCTAAGGAATGTTAAGAAATTTGAATCAGTAATCGAAAGAACGAAATGGATTAATAAAATTAACAAAGTGTATTTTATTACTGATTTTATAAATATCGTGCAACGTATGGAGTAATTGTAATAATATACAAATAATTTATAAAAAATCATAAATATTTCTTGAACGTTTTTGTCGTCGAAATATATACATAAATTATAAATACCGAAATGGTATCAAATAGGAGACGTTGAAAAGAAAGGGCAAGATGTTGGAAAAAGCCTTATCAGAAACTTGATTATTTTAATTTATTGCTATTATTTAAATTATTTAGCGGCGCATGCTAATACTATTCCCAGTAGAACTTTATTAATAATTTATGTTCGCCCCGAAGTACAAATAAATTTGATGTATTTGAGACTGTACAAATTGTATGGGCATACAAGTCGCATCCTCCAGATTTTTTGGCTCCCAAAACTGTTTGAAGTTATATATCTTACAATTAAACAAAAAATATCTATATCAGAAGGGCTGTGCGAAGAATTAATTTATAATTTTTGTATCTCACTGAAACAAACGTTTAATGCTCATTGAGTTTATTAATAGTTTAGATCAATGAACTAAAAAGCTTTACACTAAGTGAAAAATATACACACTTTAAACAAACTGTGGTTGAATTAAATCTGCGACAGATTAAGGCGTTATAGAAGATGCTTAATATATTCTAATAGTATGTCAACTATTGAGTATGAGCCACAGAATCAGCATTACTTGAAATAATTTGGTTAAATTCTTTAAACTCAAAACAAACGGCAACATATTAAAAAGTCAACGGTTAAAACTAGAATCAATTTGGATTATCTGTTGCAGTAATAAACTATTCCGAATTGATTAGATAAATTTTATATGTGGATGAATTTCTGTTCACACGGAATATAGCAAACAAACAAAACTTATTCTGATTGTATGGAAAAAAAATATAATAATTAAATACGTATGTGAGAGTGATTTAAACAGAAGGACGTAAGTAGATCGTCTCGGCTTTTCCAAATGGTAAAAAATTTAAAAACTTGATGATGTCGAGGGACTTCCTTATCTTTGAGGTGTAATTTTAAAGTATCCTCTCTCAAGGAATAAAAAAATAAAGTATATTGCAATTTTTTTAGGAATTTTTATACCCTTGCAAAAAGGGTATATTCATTTTGGTCAGAAGTGTGCAAAGCATAGAAGGAAGCATCTCCGACCATATAAAGTATATATGATCTTGATCAGCATGACGAGACGAGTTCATATAGCCATGTCCGTCCGTCCGTCAGTCCGTCCGTCCGTCCGTCTGGATCAATGCAAACTCCTCCTAGACCCCTCCTCCAATTGTCATAAAAATGTATATTTTTCAGTTTAATATATCTGTTAATGACTGTGCCAAATTTGATAAGAATCGGGTAACTATTTCATAAAGCTCCCATAGGAACAATCGGTGGTGAACAGTGACTTTGATCAGTATCTTCGTTATTTCCTAAGCCGTTCTTTCGCAAATATTAGACCTTTTACACAAAAAACTTGCAAGGGTATACAAACTTTGACGCGGTCAAAGTTAGCCCCGGCTCTCTGGTTTCTTCTTATATTGTAAACAAAGCAGGATGATTTATTTTACGCATTTCCTCAATAAATTGCCAACGCAATGAGCAAATTACAGAAATAAATCACAAGAGAAATGCCAAAATTACCATGTTTGAAATCCCACAAACTCGGATTGTGCGAAATGTGTAATAACTTTTAAAAATCTAATTATTCATTTCATAAAATATTTGAATGAATTTTCCAATCTTCTCCTATAAATACCGAATAGTTTTTTGGTACAATTTTAGTTTTTATTAAGGCTCTCAACAGCGTGCTATTGGCACAGAAGAAAGAAAAATAATATCAAAAAATGAATCTCCTTACACTTTCAATATTACTATGTGGGATTTTGTTCTTGCAACTATCAAGAACAGATGCAAACGGCACAGGATTAAGTCCAGGTAACCTTGCGACCACTGCAGGACCACCTGTCTTGAGCCCCCAAGATTTAAGTTCAAAACACCCAGAACAAAATTTAGAACAAAACCGACCGAATCAGCAACCTGTAAACCCAACTTCTCCGAGCCCCCAAGAATCGAGTTCAAGTTCGAGCCCCCAAGAATCAAGTTCAACACACCCGGGACAAAATTCAGATAAAGCAGGGAACAATAACTTAACGAACCAGCAACCTCCAAATCCAACTTCTCCGAGCCCCCAAGAATCGAGTTCAAGGTCGAGTCCCCAAGAATCAAGTTCAACACGCCCAGGACAAAATTCAGATAAAGCAGGGAACAATAACTCAACGAATCAGCAACCTGTAAGTCAAAATTCTCCGAGCCCCCAAGAATCGAGTTCAAGTTCGAGCCCCCAAGAATCAAAATTAACACACCCGGGACAAAATTCAGATAAAGCAGGAAACAATAACTCAACGAATCAGCAACCTCCAAATCCACCTTCTCCGAGCCCCAAAGAATCGAGTTCAAGTCCGAGCCCCCAAGATTCAAGTTTAACCCACCCAGGACAAAATGCAGATAAAGCAGGGAACAATAACTCAACGAATCAGCAACCTGTAAGTCAAAATTCTCCGAGCCCCAAAGAATCGAGTTCAAGTTCGAGCCCCCAAGAATCAAAATTAACACACCCAGGACAAATTTCAGATGAAGCAGGAAACAATAACTCAACGAATCAGCAACCTGTAAGTCAAAATTCTCCGAGCCCCCAAGAATCGAGTTCAAGGTCGAGTCCCCAAGAATCAAGTTCAACACGCCCAGGACAAAATTCAGATAAAGCAGGGAACAATAACTCAACGAATCAGCAACCTGTAAGTCAAAATTCTCCGAGCCCCCAAGAATCGAGTTCAAGTTCGAGCCCCCAAGAATCAAAATTAACACACCCAGGACAAAATTCAGATAAAGCAGGAAACAATAACTCAACGAATCAGCAACCTCCAAATCCACCTTCTCCGAGCCCCAAAGAATCGAGTTCAAGTTCGAGCCCCCAAGAATCAAAATTAACACACCCAGGACAAAATTCAGATAAAGCAGGAAACAATAACTCAACGAATCAGCAACCTCCAAATCCACCTTCTCCGAGCCCCAAAGAATCGAGTTCAAGTTCGAGCCCCCAAGGTTCAAGTTCAACACACCCAGGACAAAATTCAGATAAAGCAGGGAACAATAACTCAACGAATCAGCAACCTCTAAATCCAACTTCTCCGAGCCCCCAAGAATCGAGTTCAAGTTCGAGCCCCCCAGATTTAAGTTCAACACACCCAGGACAAAATTCAGATAAAGCAGGGAACAATAACTCAACGAATCAGCAACCTCGAACTCCACCTTTTCCGAGCCCCAAAGAATCGAGTTCAAGTTCGAGCCCCCAATCAAGTTCAAAACACCCAGGACAAAATTCAGATAAAGCAGGGAACAATAACTCACCGAATCAGCAACCTGTAAGTCAAAATTCTCCGAGCCCCCAAGAATCGAGTTCAAGTTCGAGCCCTCAAGATTCAAGTTCAACACACCCAGGACAAAATTCAGATAAAGCAGGGAACAATAACTCAACGAATCAGCAACCTGTAAGTCAAAATTCTCCGAGCCCCCAAGAATCGAGTTCAAGTTCGAGCCCTCAAGATTCAAGTTCAACACACCCAGGACAAAATTCAGATAAAGCAGGGAACAATAACTCAACGAATCAGCAACCTGTAAGTCAAAATTCTCCGAGCCCCAAAGAATCGAGTTCAAGTTCGAACCCCCAAGAATCAAAATTAACACACCCAGGACAAAATTCAGATGAAGCAAGGAAAAATAACTCAACGAATCAGCAACCTCCAAATCCACCTTCTCCGAGCCCCAAAGAATCGAGTTTAAGTTCGAGCCCCCAAGAATCAAAATCAATACACCCAGGACAAAATTCAGATAAAGCAGGGAACAATAACTCAACGAATCAGCAACCTGTAAATTCACCTTCTCCGAGCCCCCAAGAACCAAGTTCAAAAGCAACGACCAAAAACACATCGAATCAGCAATCTCTAAATCCAACTACGACACGTTCTTCAGGACAAAATTCAGGAAAAGCAGTGAATGAACCAAAAACGCCAATTCAAAGTGGCGGATTCGTTTCTAAGGCCCATTGGTGTGTGTGGGGTGTATTATGTCTTGTAATTTTTGTTGTGTCGTTTGTTGTCTGTGTGGGGTTCCTATTGTATAGACTCAAATTTAGCATATTGTACAATTAAAAATATGAACACAAATCAGGAATTCTAAAACAAATTAATTTACAAATTGTTTGCATGTAAATAATCAAAATTTGATTAAAAGTAATAGTCTTTGCAATAGAGCTCATAATTATCAGACCCGATTATAAAACTCAACTCTTGATTTCGATTAGTTGCAAAAGTACCATTAATTTTATTTTTCCTTATAGGTACCTGTTGGTAAATTCTATTATTATTTTAATAATGGAAAGTTGAGTTCAATCTACCAATACAATCATATTATATAAAAGGCAACAGCAATAATTTATGAATCTTAAAAGTATATTTTCACAATCACACAATAAAATCATACAATGAACTAATATTAAAGCCGCCAAGTTTAAAATTTCGAGAATTTTTAGTAGGTACCTCTGGAATAACATCGTTTCCTTTTGTATAGACTCAAATAAAATAAAAGAAATATTTTCCAACTTACTTTTACTTAACATTTATTTCAGCACAACACTTTGATATGCCGCATAACTTTAGGCAGAGCTTTGGAAACACTTTAAAATTGTGAAAACCCTAAAACTAGGCTATAATTTTTCCTATACATGAAGAGAGCCTAAAAATATGTTATTTTTGTAGGCATTACGATTTGAAAAGCATCCCTTTTACTTGTAGATTTTTAATGTGGGCACTTTTAATGATCTTATCCATCATCTTCAATGCCATTTTGCTTCAACGGCTGATATGCCCTTTTGGACTTTGGCACATGTAAATTAAAGCGCAGATTGTTCAATGTAAATCTCAGTGGAACTCATAAAGGGCAGTTACTGCTCCACCCAACCAACATCATTATTATTATTGTCATCATGCCCCTTGAGTTGTGTGTGTGTGTGTGTTGTCAATTTAATTGAATAACTGAACCGCTTCTCACACTCATTCCCAGTTGAGATGCCTTCCATGTCCAATCTGGATTCCCAGCTCTCACTCCCACTTTGAATTGCAATCCCGAACCAAATTCTATTTCCCGGCTTACGCATTGTTCGCCTCTGATGGATTTGTATCTGTGTAAGTATTTATTTGTAAGCAAGTGTGTGCTTGTGTGTGTAACAATGTGTGTTTATGCCATAAATGAATAAGGCGGAAATTTTAATATAAACAGTGAAATTCGATTCGAGTTTTGTCTTCTGATTCATTGTATTCATAATTATGCCTGCCTATAAATGTTTGTAGCACCCAAGTAATTGACTACAAGTTGAGCAATTCTTCACTTCCCTCATGCCATCAATCACTATTTTATATAATTTAAAAAACAAATCTTTCGGCACATTTTTTTTGTGTAGTTTAAGTTAAGTAAAATCTGAAACAAGTTTTCCTGTCTGTGTCTCTTAAATGGGAAAACTCTCCTGCAAGTGTGATGCATGTTAATTAATTAGATGAAATTGGCGAATTAAGTGCGGCATGACTTGAGATAATTGCTGTTGGTGTTGGTAAACTCAACTAACTGGTCAACTAGGCCAAACTAAGCCATGTGAAGGAGAGTTCCTGGAGAACAAAATTGGGAAATAGATTTCTTCTGCTAAAAAAAAATCAATGAATTTTCTTTCAACACAAAACTCTTTAACACTTTTTAACACCCCATTCGAATGGCTAAAATGTTTTAAGAGCTCCAATTAAAATAATTATGAAATTAATTTTGTGGCAAGCACACACACACATAGATTGATAGATTCAACTATTTCGAGCCGCACAAATCATTGGACACGAAAACTGAAAAACTAAGCCAAAAAAATAAAAACTGGCTGCTTCTTGTCATGGCTATAGCAATGCTTGGCAACTCTATGGCTCTATGTCTATCTGTCCGAGTTAGTGATGCAATCAGAAAGTGTGTCAACAGCTTCGTTGTCAGCCTCCGTGCACGCAAGTTGCAGTTGGAGATCTTAATGGTATTCCATTGGAATCGAAATATGTGCCCCAATGTAGTTTTTTTGTGTATGTGTGCTGGATTTTCCGCTTTTCATTTGCACTTTCCATCACTGACACCATGACATAATTATTATATTTTTGTTTACCCAAAAACCGAAACCAGCTGAGCCTGATTAGGCTACCCCAAGTAATACTTTTGCTAAAAAAAAAGCGAAATCACAAATATATCCAACCGGATTCTGAGCAAAAGTTGGTAGCAAAGCATGGGTTTTGTCTTGGGTATGAGGACTAATTTATTAGATTTGTGCAAGAGTTGAATAAAAAAAACTATTAGTAATAACTTCTTGCGAAGTGAATTAAATTAGTAAACTGTGAGTAAAATATTGTAAAATTTAATCATAAGAATGAACATCCAAAAGTATTTAAGCCAAAATAACTTTCCCTAGATAAGGAAACGATTCCTTTAGAGTATTTCAACTTCAGGTAAAGTGTTTCCCTTTATTACTAATTGCATGTTACGTATACGCCCCGGGTGCCCAAAAGTTCACAAGAAGTTGAATAGTCAAGGACAATTTTCAGCTTGTTGTACTTCACAAATTTTATAACCGGTTCATTTGCATATTTCTTATTTCTCACATAAACTTCAATTTCCGTTCTTGTAGAGGAAACTCTTGCACAATAATTAAATGTATTAATTGATGTGACAGAGAACGTCATATAATATATATACATATATATATTTTTTTTTTGTTTTCAAAATTATACTCATATTTTTTATAAACTAAATTGAAAATCTAAAATCAAATTGTTACAATTTATGAGTGTATCTAGCCAAATGTTAAATGACTTCCTGGTTTGGCTAATGAAATCAGGTTTGTGGGCCAATTGGCCATATGGATGAAACTGGAAAGTGACCACTGCTGCGAAGGTGGCGGTGGTGGTGTTGATGGTGGTTACCCATGATGTAAGCGACTGGCCGATTGCCCGCTTAGGCAGAGCCGGCAGTGAAACACCTGCACCAAATCCATACACTTACCTGCACCTTCATCACTTCGCGCATTTCCGTCTTGTATGTGGCACATCGTGGTGGAATCTCTAGGCACCAACTGGATGAGCGTACACGCACTGGTTGCATTTCAGGCACTTGTATTACCTCCACATAGGGCTCTTCCCGTATGCAAATATTACCAGGGCCAGTGACAATATTTTGTAATTGAACCTGACCCTGAATGGAGGGCAAAACTAATGTTGTGGCATCGATCTCTTTTAGATTTGTATTAATACGAAATGCATTGCTGTTGTTGTTGCTGCCATTAACCTGACTGAAGCCCCGAAATGGCAACAGAAGAAAAATCAACAAGGACCACTCGGAAATGAACTTATATTTTGATATGATCATTTTTGTATATTTAAAGTAAAACTTGTTATTCTAACATTTATTCATTATAACTATATAAGAAACAAGTAACTTTTTTCTAGTAGTTTTTATTCACTTTTAATACAATTAGTTTTTAAACTTTCTTTAGGTTTTTTTGGTTTTTTTATCCGCTCGATTTTTATTGCGTGTACGTCTGGAACGCGACTCTCATTGAAACTGTTTTCCCCATTGGCAGTGATTCTGTTACACACTCTCAAGTGTTCCTTCTCCAAAAATGAATGAATAAACATACATATTCACACACACACACACACACAATAACACACTCAAACGGTTGGTTGTCATTGCAAATTGGCGACAACAACAAAAACAACAACATCTACATTAACATCAACAACAAGCTAATGAAGGCCTCGTCAGGGGGAGCGGAAGTACGCACTGCACATCAAATTCTACATATGAAAGTGAAAAAAAACGAAATGCAAGTCTCCAATGCAAGTGAATAATATGAATATACATGTATATATGTATATACCTATATACGTATACATAAAGAACTCCACAAAGTGATCAACTCTCCACAGAGCACGTTGATGATTATTATATCTAATTGAAATGTTGATCATGTCCTTAACATGTTGTTCATATTGTCAGAAAGTGAATGAGAAAATTGGTGGCAAAATATTGGGAGAAGTTCAAAATGTTAAAATTTTATCAACTAAGATCTAGCTCAAGGTATTGTAGCTTTTGGAAACTATCAAATGCGCTTCTGTCGATACTTTGAGCAACAATATGAGCAACTATCAAATATATGTCGGGTGAAATTAATAAAATCCTACTCTTAAATCATAAAGCTCAAAGAACAGCAGTAATTATGTTTGCTGATGTAAAATAATCTCGAGTATCTCTTCTATCCCTACAGTAAACATACAATGTCCTTTTTTGATCATGGATAATAAAAAAGTGTGGTCCATGAGGTCTTTCTAGATCCGTCCTTGTTTATGATTTGTTAATTTTTTTGATAATATAAAAAAAAGTATCAATTCCTTACCCTGGCTATCAACTTGCTGGACAACAGTACCCACACAAGAAGACTGAAGAGAAGGCACCCGCTGGATCTTCCATTCTTACCTCCGCAGGACTAACTGCCCTTCTCAAATACTTGAACTGAGTTAAATTTTGTATGTCAATCATAAACTACAACAAATATTAATTATTGTCTCTCGACAGATCTTAATAAAACTTCATAATTTTAGAATGCACAGCCTAGATATGTTTTCAGATTTTCTTAAGGAAAAAAAAAAACAAATCCTTTGAATAAATAATCAAGCCTCAGTTTCTTTTTCTTTGATAGTTTCCTATATGTTTAGATGTTCTATGAAGAAAAACCTTAAACAAAGATGTTTTGAAGTTCCATCAATTATGCTAAACATAATCAACATTCAATTTAAATTTAAAACATTGCTGAAATTGGGATCCGCAAAGAGCTAAATGCAGATTAAAAATAGTTATTCCAGATGTTTTCTTTTTAGATCCCAGAAACACTTTTAGGAAAAGTAGATGGAAGAAGACAGCGAAAATAGAAAATCTGTCAGATTAATCAAGTTAAATAAATTGCAATTGAATTAAGCTGATAAATTTCTTAGAAGAAACTAAAACACACAAAAAGACAAAACAAAATTAATAATCATCTTACTTACTTAACTGTGACTTTACTCGTTTATTTGCGATTATCTTCAGCAGCAGCATTCAACAGCATCGTCATCATCATCATCATCATCATCATCGTCATTATCATCATCATTATCATCATCGCCCAACTACTGGGTGCCGCACTTATTGTTAGTTAAACTGAAGTATCTTCTGGATACATATTTCTTAGATAAACTCTTAGAATACAAACATGACACAAATCCACCCACACTTTGGTGTTGATTGTCTTGTTTACACTAAAGTTGCAGTTGCATATCCAGTTGAAGTTGTTGTTGGTGTTGCTTTGCAATTTATTAAATCACTTGCAAACAAAAAGAAAAAACAAAAAAACGAAATGTAGAAAAACGAAAACCAGTTGGGGCACTGACTGCAGTTTGTTTATTATTTTATTTGATTAAATTGTGAGCAAATGTGCGTGCGACGCTGGAAAACCAGTGACCCGCATGGGTGTCCCACCCCCCCTTCCTCATCAATCCCCACCAAGCAAATTGCCCCCTTGCCCCTTTTTAGATAGTGACCCAAACTGGTTTTGCTTAATGTTTTTTAGTTTGTTTGTTTTTTTTAGGGTGCCGCCTGTCTGGCAATTTGTCAGATTTGCTTGGTTTTTGTTTTGTCGTTTAGTTTTTTTTTTTTTTAGAACTTTTTTTGTTTTTACTGATTTTGGCATTGATTCAAGTTCAACACTAGCGGAAGTAAAAAAAAAATGTAAAATGTAACAACTTTATTAGCGTTTCTGTTAATTAATTAAAATTGAAAACTAATATAAAAAGTGCTTAGGATCAATGGCAATAGATATAGACTGTCGGCTCCCTGTTGTCCCTGAACGCCATTGTAACCATCTCCAAAGACCTGAAGTCCGGCAGTTTCTATGCTCCTTTTGCAGTATACGCCATCGTAGTTCCAACCAAGATATTCATTGGTACGCAAATTCTCCTGGCGCAACCACTCCTCGAGTGGGGCAAAGTATTCCCGTAAGGCGGTGCCATCTAGACGACCCTCGCCCAATGTCTCTTGAAGGACTTCCTGCCAAGGCTGAGAGGCACCTTTCGCCATTAGTTGCCTACAAGGTGGAGCAGATTTAAGTTGAAAATTGATTTGTTAATAAATGAATTGATTGAAGTTTCACTTTCAGTTGGGAATCTCCGCGAACTACTCTTATGTTTTCCAATTTAAAAAATGATTAATACGGATGAGACAAATACATATCTTTGTTAAAGAATACATACATCAAGTATTATGTAGCAAAGCAAAAAGACACTTAAGGTAATCAGAACTTCCATATCAACAATATTGATATCAGGCTATCAATATCAAGGTTTGAGCTACTGGAAAAGTACATTGCCGAATAAGTTTATAAGTTTTCTCTCAACTAATGCAAATGGCCTTAAATTATTATTAAATATAAAGCAACGTTTTTTTCTGTGGATATAAGTAAAAGACTTAAGCCCTACATATCATTTCAGCTGATTGATTGAAGAGTTGATAATGATCTCAAACACTCTCAATCACCTAAGTCGTACATGTGCGGAAAAACAAGTCAAATTAATACGATTAAATTTTCGAATAGATTTTATAAATTTTCCAGTTCAATATTCAAGTTCTAAAATCTTATAGAATTTGAATTATTTTTATGGAAGTTATTGATATTATGGGATATTTTATATTTTCATTAATTTCTTTAAAAAATAATCTGCCACTGCTCTCGTATTTAAGAACGGAGACTTTTCTGTTCAAAATCAACTTAACATAACTATTATAAAAAAATTTAATTTTCAGAATTATTCGATTAAAGTTTCTTGCTCTCTGTTTCTGTTTCTCATCTGTTTCATTTATAAATGGTTTTATCCATAGAAATATATATGAAATATTTTTTTTAATATGAAAAACTCATTTACAATGTGTAGCAATGCGAGGTCTGATATGCTGACTGATACTTAAAAGTTCCAGAATTCTCAACTCAATTTTCAAAAAACTCAATTATTAACTACAGTTGCATATTTTTTAAATTTCAAAACTTACTTTAACAAATTGCCAGCCGCTGGTTGCCTATAGATGTCGCATTTATGCAGTGGTTTCCTTGGATCGCCAGGCACATATTGTCCAGCTGTTCGGCACATTCCTCTGTATATTTGAAATTGTAAGACAGTTGAGAAAAAGTATCTGTAAATAATAGAGAAAAAAAAAAGGTTGATTCATTTATTAATGAACTTTTAGAATGGCTCTGGTCACGCTTATTGGACAGGTTAACAAAAGCAAAAACAAAAAAAAAAAACAAACAAATAGAAATCGAAAACAGAAATATTGTCAATTGTTCTAGGGTGAGAGTTGTGCTTCTATTCTAGTTCTTGTTAACTAGTTCTTGACTTGTTGCTGCTGCTGTGCTGCTGCTTGACATGGCGTCCACATTCTGGCTCAAGGTCGAGTTGCTCTAGTGGCAGCACCAGCAACTGACAAACCAAAAGCAAATTGCAGGCCAATTGGACAGCAAAATCGTTTCTCTGCATTTCGCAACTATCGGTGTATGTGAGTCTCTTTTTTTTCATTTATTTAGTTTTACGGTCTTGTAATTGTACATTTGCTTTTTATGCTCATTTAATTGCGTTTATGTTTATAGCATTTATGGTTCTTTTTTGTCTGTGTACTCTTGCCGAAGGGTAACTGATGATAAATATATGTAGTTATACATAGTCTGTCTGGGTCAACGGAAACAAGATCGTCAGTTTTTAGTGCTCAACTATTTCAATGGAGAATTCTCTACATGTGCAGCACGAATAACAAACAAACATTGCAACAATTTATTTCGAAAAATGTATAACTAACCTTTTTGAACTTTAGTGATTTGTGTATGTATTTACTGTAATTCCAGCATTAACAGACGATTTTGTGGTAAAAACAATTAAAGACTTAAGAAAGATATATGTAGCTATCTTGTTATATATTATTTTTATTGTTAAAGATTATTTCCTTATTTACTACTATCATTATCATTTAGTTAAAAAAAGAATAGGAACTTTAGCCTCTCATTATATTATTCCTTATAATTTTTTTTTTTTGCCAACTCATGATGATATAATTTTTAATAATTATGCAATATTATTAAAGAATATTCGGTGATTTTTTTTCGGTACAAATTTTTCAATTTGTTTTATGTCTGAGCGGTTCATTTGCCTAAAAACAAGTTCAACAAAAGCTTTTATTTATATGTTTATATGGATATTGACTGTTAATTTGAATCTTTGTTTTCTTAGGGGGATTCACCTTTAATGCGATGACGTAAGTTGAAGATCTTTCGCTCCATCTTTATGTTTCTTTCTCCATCTCACATTATGCTTTTCGAGAATGTTGCAAGAAATAGAAAACGAAAAAAAAACAATGTTCGATCATGACTCCCAGACGCCACTAGCATCATTAAGTGCAACTCAGATGGGTTTGATATGTGTGTTTCTGTGTCTGTGTTGCATGCAAGTGTGCCTTTTTTTTTTGGCACTTGGCTGCAGTTTTGTTGCCACATTCACATTGTATTACAGAAAAACGAAAAGAAACCACAAAAATTTTCCCAGAGACGCGACATGACCCAATAACAGGGATCAAGACTCCAAAATAGTTAGCAGCTGCAACTGCGGCAATTGCCACTCTCATTTCACATTTATTCAATCAAACTTCAGTCAGTGTCTCTCGCTCTCTCTCACACTCTCTAGCTATCCTTCTCACTATCTCTCTATCTCTTTCTCTCAATCTATCTATCCATCTTGGACTAGTCAATCACACCGCCTTCTCTCCTCCACCTAAAAACATTGTTGGCAATTAGTCGATTTTTATTTTTTGTTTGTGCTAAAATTAAATGTTGCGAAAATTCTTCTTGGACATGGAACATGTGTTCGTATTTTAGTTTGTCAGCATGAAAAATATGTGAAAAATCTAACATTTTCCTAGTCGCAGCAAAGTAAGTTCAATTATTCAACTGTTGCATTTTGGTTGCTACTGCTGCTGCAGCAGTTGCTGTGGGGCGTATGATCACTACTAATGATCGGCTTTTGGTTTCTTTAGTCTTCAGATTGGTCTGTCGGTCTTTTGGTTTCTAGTTTTATGCTCTTTGGTTTGGTAAAAGCCATTCATTTGACCACTTGGCAATTGGGTGAATTGGAGTTAAACTATTGCAGTTTATTTGCACGTACGCAGCAATTGAATGCAATTGACAATTTTTCTTTGTGGCTAATCAAGCGACGTGAGCTGTACTAAAAACAAAAATATTCTTACGCAATTTTGGAAAACCATCAATTTTTTAATGTTTTTATATTGTTTTATGTAGGGACAACAAGGCTATCTTCCATTTTTACGTTAACTACAGGGATTAAACTAATGAAAATAACTTTAATCTAATAATCCAACAACAAATTTATTGGTCAATACAACTTTGCAAAAATTTTGATTAAAAAAAATGTTCAAAGGGTTTCTACTAAACCAATGAAAGCTTGAACTAATTAGAGTAGAATCCTCGTCTATCTAAGCAAACAAAGTTAAAAAACTGTCATTACATTTAGACTAAAAGCTAAAAGTTACAACAGTTTAACATTAAGATTTGGAAAAACATTAAATCAAATTCGCATACATTTTCTTGATGAATTCTAACGCTTTATGACTTGTTACACTGGTTGATGTTGAGCTCCAGTTTTCCATATATGGTTTTAATATACTATAGATTACCAGTTTCCATACATACTTATTTATATATAATTTAATTCCAGTTTTAAATCTATCTACATATATATACTTTTTAGCTGATGTGAATGTCACATTAATGTGAACACGTTGAGGTCAAATCGGGGCTATGGCTCTCGCTCTCGCTCTCGCTCCAGCTCTTTCTCTATCTCTCTGGTCATGTCTCAGAAAGTGGTTCAATGTCCAATGCAATGACCGAACCGAATGACCAACTAACTGAGTGACTGACTGACTGAGTGACTGAATGCCTGACCGAGTGTAAACGTCTGGCGAGACGAGTCTGAGACAAGATTGAAATGCTCGTGAAATGCTGGGCCAATAATAATTTTTTTTTTGTTTTTGTTAGTTTTTTTGGGCCTGTAATTTGTTGTTAACGTCTTTTCCCATTGTTGTGCTCGACAAAGCGAAAATTTTTGTTGTGTTCGTTTTGTGTTTGAGTCTTTTTATGACTTACATATTTTTATTTATTTTTTTTCTTCAGCATGACCTTGACCATCATAAGGCATGGTCATCAGATAGAAGAGGGGCGTATTTGCTTTCGTAATCCCCTCTTGAAAGTCTACAATTAATGGAAGTTCAAAGTTTAGAATCAACCAATCAATTAACTCAATCTTAATTACATCAGTTTTTGCATTGATTTGAATTTGAACAAAATCCAATGATTTATTTACATATTCCTCGCTTTACAAAATCTTTATGCACATATTAAATAAACTTTTTTTGGTTGATTTCTTTTTTTTCTTGCCTTTGCACAAGCCTAAACTGGTCAGTTGTCGGAAATCGCTTAAGTTTTTCACTTGATATGTCAAAATGGCCAAATGTTGCACAAAATAAAAAGCCTACTAAGTCAGTCAACGACACCGCCCTGTTTGGCCATTTGTGGGGCTCGCCTCGCAAATCATTTAAGCGCCATTGGGCGTAAACCGAATAAGCCACGTTAGCCACGACAACGCAATGGTCAACAGCTTCCTTCAAAAAAGATCTTGCATGGAGTTTTGAATCTGTTTAGCTTAGAAATAAAGAAAGAAACAGCAAACTAAAAAAAATAAACAAAAACAAATTGCGGATGCTGTTCGACAAGAAGTCGGTCCGGTTTTTGCGATATTGTCTCGACCATAAATAGAGTTAAACTTGTCGCTCATTGCACAATGCACTTTCAGATTCAGTTTGATTTTCATATTGAGAGTCAAATTGTCTGATTTGGTTGCAGCTGCCATATAATACCATTCTTAATTATATCATTATTTATTGTGCTAGATCCGCTTTTCGTTTCAAATTAGCATAATATAATTTGAGTTCACTTTTGCTTATGTCTCCACCAGATCCGCACCCATAAATCAATTATCAATACAAAAAAAAAAAAAAACCGAAACGAAACCAGCGAACTTGATCTGATTTTATTTACATGTAGCTAGACATAGATCTAATTCTATTTTTGCAATAAAAATTACACTGTTTATTTACAAATATTGATGTGTGTGGGTCGTTATTCCTTAGAGATTTGTTGGCTTATAAATGGTTAAGAGAAATAAAAACTAAATAATGACCAATAAAAAAGTTAAAATTAGCTTGTATTTTTTCAAAAAAGGAGGTGTATGTGGGTGAATGGACTGTGTAAAAGGGAGCTTATACATTATGCATAGTCCAACAAAAAAAAACTAATTCATTTTAAAGTAGCACATGGCTGGCACACTAAAGTAATATAAAAAGTTGTATTTCATTTTAATATCTTCCAAAGTGGCAGCTTTGTTTTGTATAAACTATGTAAATAATTTATGCATAGAGCAATTAAAAAAAAAAAATAAATACATACATACATAGCTTTGTCAAATTGCAATTGTAGCAGTTTGATAAAAATCAATCTGATAATGAATGAATCAATCAATAAGAATTAGTCTGACAGATGTAGTATAACATATACCCTCACCCACCAATTAGAAGTTGTTATAACAGAAATCATCTTGATGAGTTTATTTTGAGATTAAAGAAAGGACTTGAAAATGAATTGTCATTATGTTTAAAGTCTGATATATATAGAGAACTTTCATGACTTCTTTAATTAAAAAAGATTCATAAGTGATAGAATATTTTGAGCCTTCTTGTTGATAAAAAAATGATAAATTCATTCTTGAAAAGAGAAGAGAACGAGAATGAAAAGAGTTATGAATAGTCTATCAATATTATTTGAGTAGTATACACATGAGCAATATGTGAGTATTATATAACCCAACAAAAGTATATCATTGTCACACTATACCAAGTAGTATTTTATTATACTCTTGAAACTTATCCAACGATATATTCTACCATATAACAGTAACATAGCAATATGTATCAGTAGTGAAGTAGTATAAAACTAATACTAAAGCTGCATGGTAATAGTGCAGTGGTATAATAGTAATGGAGCAGTAGTTGTATAACAGTTTTATTACAGTAATAGAGTAGTGTTGGAGCAGTAGTAGCATAACAGTAGTACAAAATATGTATAGTAAATGTAGCGCTGTAGTATAACAAGAGTATGGGACTACTATAGCGCTAAAGTATAACAAGAGTATGGGATTATTATAACAATTTTATGACAAAAAATATGAATATTTGAAAATTATTTGTTAACCAAACCGTTTCCATTATTCCCTACGGAACTACCTTTCAGTATTGCTTTGTGGTGGAAAAGTCACCTACGCCGGGGTTCGAACTCGAGAACAACAGAATTGTAGGAGGAGTGTTACACATGTTTTTATGTCGGTTGTTTTAAAGTCATTGAGCATTCTGGTGATATACAAAAGCCAGTTGCAATATTTTTGAATGAAAGTAGCAAAACAGTTTTGTAGAATAATGCTGTTAAAAGGTTAAGACTGTTAACGTCTAAAGAGTGAAAAAGTTTAGCAGATATAAACTAAATAAACCAACATGATGAAATGTACATATAAATATTTCCTAATTATAGTTCTCCTATATACCAAATCAATCAACATAATCGAATAGATTTCGTAATAAATGCAGGAAATCGTATGCTTAAACTTTTTATTCGTTTTTTTTCCAGCATTATTTCCCATAAAGAACAATTCATTACAGTATTTGCGATTTTACCGCCTCCCTGTCTCAAGATCGAACATGGGTTTTCCCACCTCAATCTGCCATGGTCCAAAGCAGCCGGACAGCTCTTAGAGCTCTCTGGCAACTTTTACTTTCGCAAAGAAGAAAAACCAAAAGCAAAAATAAAACAAAAACACATTTGTGTCGTTTTCTATGTTCGGCCAGATGGAACCATAGTCAAGCCAGGCCAAGTCAAGACAAGTCAAGTCAGTGCAGCTGCCTGCCCACAATAGCAGCAGCAGCAGCAGCAAGAGCAACAACAGCTAGGTACATACGACAAAACGTTACAATTCTGTCAGACGAACAAACGTATCTAACAGATACGAGATACAATTGAGACAGAGAAAGAGAGAGGTGACCGAGACGCAGGTGGAGATTGCGACGACGAAGACTTGTGGATGCTTTTGTTGCATGCGGTTGCAACATCAAAGCCAGGCCAGTGCTTGTTACTGCCTGCCACAGTCACTACTATCTCCCTTAGCCGCTCAGCCAACAACAGCCTTTAGCCTCTCCTATCTACTCTCTAACGTTTGCTGTTGCTGTTGCTGCTGCTGCTGTTGCAGTTGCATTTTGGCTTCGATTTCAGTTTTGTTTTTGTTTCTTCGTCGTTTTGGATTCTCATGTTCGAATTCGCCATAAATTGTGGTCAACCGATGCGACGTAATTCATTGATTATAACGACAACAATAACTGCAGTGGTAAAACCATCCCCTCACCATATGTCACCCAACTCCCCCTCCTCCCAAGTTTCCCCTCGCATCATGATTCTGCTGTGCATTTGTTGCCCACTGATTTATGGTCAATTGTTTGGTCTGTGCTAATGCTTGAACATTGTTTGTATGAGAATGGTCTTGTGGTCTGCTCTTCCACTTTATGCCAAAGTATGTAAATATTTTGCCAAAAAATTTGCTTATATAATTAAGACTTATTATGTGTTATGAATACCAAGTGATATGTAAGTACATATACATGTTTTTATAACAGATTGTCTGTGTTGTGTGTGCCGCATGCGATAATTCACACAATTGTTGCATAGTTGAGACAAAGATTCTGGGAATCTATGGCAATTCAAATGGATAAATACAAAAAAGAAATTCATAACACATTTTAATGATCAAGATAATACAGTAAATTAGTTACATGAATATTTATTTTCCATATACAACCTTTGAAAATGTTTATAAAATTCTTTTCCCGCCTTGTTGTAGGCAAATTTAATGTTAATGTTTCATGGATGTTACAAGACATGGATGTAACTAGAGTCATATCAGCATCTTAATAATTAGAACTTTGTTTATAAGATGAATAGAAAGTAAGGCATGGAGTTTAAGTAATCGGGAAACTGTCTTAGATAAGTCTCGCCTGGTGGCGTCATTTTAAAGATTCCATTTATTTATGTTTATGTCTTTGCCTGTAAGTTGAATACACTCCAAATATAGATTGAAATTCATCGCTATAAAATTAATATATTCCATATATTATGGCTAGTAATTAAATTTCACGCTTCTGTATAAATTTTTGTCTCTGAATGCTCTGTTTCAAAATTTTTCCTTTCTAATTAAAACTATTAAAGTCCAGTTATAACTATAACTAGATAGCAGATATTCAAAAATGTTCAAAACATGGCCAAATTTTGTCCAAATTTCAGCATTGTTAAAATTTTTATACAAAAATCTACGAGGGTCTTTATATTCCCACTTTCAGCCAACGAAAATCCTTAGCTGAGCGATATTTAAATTTTAATGAATACAAAAAAAGAAGGCAATTTTTTGTTCTTTAAGCTATATATCTATTTAAAACTAAGCAGTGGCAGAAACATGAGAAATATAACATAAAAAAATCCTAATAAAACGTTAATAAATGCATTTGATTGAAAAGAACTATAAATTAAGTTAAGAGTCCTTAATACATAGTCGTTTTATACTCATTGTCCAATGTAGGTTTTTATATTAATAAAATTGTGACTAAAGGCGATTTGTATCTTTCAGGAACTTTTTAACATATTTTGATAAATTTGATATATTTTTGATAAATTTTTGATCAATTTTTGATAAGCTTTTATTACCACATAGATAGAGGAAAATCATTTAAGTCATAATTTTAATAATGTCACATTGCAATCACAATTTGCTAACTAGGTCAACAGTGCCGGATTAACAATTTAGCAGGGTTACAAAATGGTAAAGGCCCCAAGCTTTCAAAGCGCTCTTAATGGACTTTTTTATCACTGATAGGTTAATTCTATGTTCAATCATTCACCAATATATAATTCAAGCGAATTTGGTTAATAAACAAATATTTCATTTCAAGAAATTTAGAAATTTTTTTTTTCGCTTTATAATTTTCATAAGTGATATCTCATTTTAATGCTATTAAATTCAATTTTGAATTAGAATGTAATTCATGCCAATGATCAAATTATCTTTTATGCGGGTCATAATAAACAGCAAAGTTTTCTATGATTTTTTTTAAATTAGATGGAAATTAATTTTTTCAAATATCCAAGTTTTTGATGCCATTTAAAAAAGTCGATTTAATTAAAACACAACTTTTTGAAACCGAATTGAAAACGGCCAAATAAAAAATTCTAAAAAACAAAACATCATCTTTGCAAATCATTGTTGACCGATTTCCATTTATGTTTTTACTTCTATATCTGAATATAATCTGCCAATTTGTATTATAACTCCAAAAACATTTACAATTTATGTATTTCGATTAAAACAGGTCCCGGTTTAATCCGGAATTATGACTAAGAATTTATGGAACTGCAAAGCGAATTAATTTTAAAAACAATCACAAACTCTATTGTAATAGACTCTTAAAGATAAAGATAAAACATCTTAAAACTAAACCATTTCATAATACCTGAAAATGATTTTAAATGCCATCACTGACATTAAAAACAAAACAAAACTTTTTTTTTTGTGTTTCAAATTGGAAAGTTGTCGGGGCGCCATAATACACTTTGTTTTTAGTATAGAGAAACATTTTATGTATCGGTTTTTGAATGCTTTTATAGAATCTTCACGGAACACAATAGAAAATGCAAATATTGGAAATCAAAATAATACGATTACCAAATCACTCAACTCGCATATCATTTAAAGTTTCATCTGATGTATACAAAAGTCCAACTGGTTTCATTTTGCGTATTAACAAATAATTATGCTAGCTGGCAATTGCCAAATCGCAACTCAGCATCTTTTTGATATATAATCTTATTTGGCTGCAACATCGACCCACAAAAGGCCTTTCACTTTTGCGGCAAGATTGCGGGAGATCTCACGCATGTTTGTTGCACCCAAAAACCCCCAAAACCCGAGCGCCCACCTAACTCGAACCAGAAATCTAACCCGATCCCAGCTCCCAACTCCAGTTCCAGTTCCAGACCACAAAACTCTGGCTGTGTAGTAATTGTGTATTGAAGCTATGCAATAGTTGCAAGTTATTGAATTCAGATTAGAAATTCGATCGGTTCAGCCTAATGCATATGTTGCATTGCTCAAGACTTCCTTAAACTGTGTGGGCGTAACATCAATATGATTACAAAGCCCAGCCGCACTCCCAATCCATTCAAGTCTCTTCCGCTTTCAATTTGTCAAATCAAAAAGGAAGGAAGTGCAGATGGCGGGAATATTATATGTCAAAAACAAAATGGAAAGTGGCAAATACTTCAACATTGTTGCAATATAGATTGAGTCATTATTGATGAGCGAAATTGATACTCTCAACAACTGTCAATGATTTTCTTTGCCATGGATCTATATCAACTGATGTTATTGTGGTTTTCTATGTCAATACAGGAAAATATGGGGAAAAAGGAAAAGAAAAAATTAAATTTTTCAACAATGTTGAAAGAATTCAAAGAGTAGTATATTTGATTAACTAAAAAACATCTATAATGATAAGGCTAAAAAGATTATTCATCAGATTTACAAAATGAAATGTAAGAATACTAATTTGTACTACCAAAATCATTCAAATAAGTTATGATTACCTCTGATGGACAAGGAACTAAACTATTTATACTCAAACTATTTATACTCATTTTCATTTTAAGTCTTAAAAATTACATAGAATAGAATAGAAACTTTTCTTTATTTGTTTATTTTTTCTATTTAGTTTTTTCTCAGATTATTCTAATGGAAGTTGACTTTGGCTAAAAGTTAATTCGGAATCGTACATTTGAATGATTACTAAACCATATTAAGAAAACTAATTAACATTAAATGACTAAAAGTGATATGAGATCAATAAATTTAAATAAATCATATGATCAATGATTAAAATCATTGTCTTTATTAGTTAATTGATAAACAAATCTCCCCAAATTGATTATCGTATACAATTTAATGACTTTATCTATAAATGTATAATAAAGTCAATGTAATAAATTTTGGCCAACGCTAACAAAAGTGTTTCTCAATTTAATATTTAAACACATAATTAAATATATTTATAATAATTTATTTTGGGTTTTTTCCTTATACATGTATTGGAATCAGGTTTACCCCAAAAACTAGATATTTAAACCAGAGACACGCCCAAAGAACTATGAGAAATTTCGAGAAACATACTTATGACCTTTCATCGAATATTGTTTTTATACCCTTGCTAAAAAAGGGTATATCTAAGTTAATCTTTTCCTTGTAAATTAGTAATGTTTAAAATTATTTTTGGAAAGGCTGTATAAAATCTTGAAATTGTTTTTCAAACGTTTATTTTAAAGTATTTTGTTAAAATATTGTTTACTTTTTAATTAAACAGTAAAATCATTAAACCTAATTGCTGTCAATTTCTAGGCTAATTTTATTAATATTAAATTAAGCTATAAACAGGACTTTCGATTTTCAATTTCCGCAAAATTATCTGCTCGCATACATATATTCTCTTATATGTATTTATTAAAGTAAATCGGCCTTGAAATATGCTGTATTTCTATCATAATAAGGAACAATCGTTTTAAACTAAAGATCTAAATTATTTTGTTTAAGTCTGTTTCTTTTCTTATTTTTTGTTTGTTGCCTTGTTTTATAACGTCATATTTGATCAAACTCGTTCATCTATGCCATATATCAATGATCAGGACAGTTTCTTTACCTTTGTTCGATTCTTGACAGACATAAATATCCAAATTGGCAATCAATAAAAAAAAGAACTTTCAAAATTCTTCTGGAATTTCCAAATATAAATTTAAATCTAATTTATATTTACAATTTAATTTATTCAATTGTTTTAATTTATGTTCGTTTTTGTTTTTTTTCTTTTTAGTATTTTATTATTCTTGAATTGATTTTTAAAATGTTATATCTCAAGCTACGTCTGCACCAATACCAACAAAGCTGAACGGGCAAGATCTTGGTATTGGTGATCTACATTTGTAGTAGTGAGCGCTTCCGCTTGAAACTTTCCGAGCTCACCAATACCAATAGACAACTATTAGTTGGAGGAGCCATTGAAAAGCTTTCAACAGAGAGAGAGAGACATGCGATGGATTCTCTCTCTCTCTTCCCACGATCACTTGGTAGCTAGCAAAAGCTTTTTTTCGCCACCAACAACTTTTTGGACTTGGCGGCGTTTTCAGTTTCGATTTGACACAAAAACTCTTTGGGGGTATAAAAGCGCGCCACTGACCACAGACAGCATCCAGTCAAAGGTTTGGAATCGCTAGTGATTCT
Source organism: Drosophila willistoni (assembly GCF_018902025.1). Classification (NCBI taxonomy): domain Eukaryota; kingdom Metazoa; phylum Arthropoda; class Insecta; order Diptera; family Drosophilidae; genus Drosophila; species Drosophila willistoni. Next base: position 11,854,834 of record NW_025814050.1, read on the forward strand.
ACAAATCCTTACACAGTTGATTTCAAGTTGCTTTGTAAGTGTGTTCAAAACTATTTATTAGTTTATAGTGTTTTAAATTTATTTACGCCCAAAAAAAGGAAAAAGATATTACCAAAAATTACTCAAAAAAAAAAAAAAAATTCAAGAGTTTAAAAAAAAAAATAAGCAAAACAGTTTTGTGAAAAGTGTTGAAAAAAGAAAAATTAACTTCTAAGGAAGTCGAACATTGTGATAATTTATTGAAAAAATATTCAAATATTTTCAATAATAATTTGTTTTGATTTTTTTTCAGCCTTGGCAAGTTCTAGCCTAACGCTTCACAATGAAAGTATTTGTAAGTATCAAGTCAATACTAATAATAATTACTCTATAAATTTATCATTCAGAATGATCTATGTAAATCTATAGTAAATGTCTATTCTTTGTGCATAATCAAATGTGAGAAATTGTGAGAAGAAATAATATAATTGTAATTAACAATAATATGAAAACACTCCCACATAATATTACAATTCAGATCAGCTATGCATAGATACATATGAGCTAATTACAACAATTTCTAGTGGGAATTAATAGAAATGGTTAATCAAAACAGTTAAATTGCATAAATCAAATGGGGCAAAATTGTCTAATAAATGGCAAACTTCAACTTGAACAACAATTGTCTTAGCCATCATCATAATCACGTCTCAAGCTTAGATCAATTAAAATACAAAACAACAACAAAAACAACATCAACAACATTTTTATGAAATTACTTATCAAAGACTTCTTCAGGTGCAATCAATTGAAGCGTGACATTTTGTCATGTCTTTCATTCGAATCGGAATGGGAGTGTAGGAAGTGGGCGTAGAATTGCATATTTCATGCGTAGCACGCACAAATTTCACTTGACCATTTGAATCCATAAGCAAGAGACAAGTCGACGACATAGGCAAATGGGCGTCATAGTTATCTTTCACTTTCTAAACCGATTACCTAATCGATGAACCATTTAAATAATAATTTCGGAGTGGGCCAATGACTTTGCTTTGAAATAGGAATTTTAAAAGAGTTTGGAGGGGTAGAAAATTGGTTTTAATTTTGCTGATTGAATTCCCTTCTGGTCAACAGATCTGCCTAGCTGCCCTGCTGGTGGCCTCCGCCTATGCCAGCAAATCGGCCACCGAAGAGAAGGTCCCCCTGGAGAAGAAACTGGACAAGCGTGGTCTGCTTGATCTGGGCTATGGCTACGGCCATGCTGGTCTTGATGTTGGCTATTTGGGACATGGTTCTGTGGCCGGTCATGGTTATGGACTGACTGGACATTCTGCTCCCGCTGCCATTGCTGTGGGCCACAGCGGTCCAGGTATTGCCTATGGACACTCTGCCCCAGCTGTTGCTGTCCATGCCCATGCTGCTCCTGCTCCATACATCATTAGCAAGCAAGCTGATGTGCACAAGACCATCACCATCACCAAGGGAATCCCTGTGCCCGTCCACGTAGATCGCCCCTACCCAGTCGTCCACGAGAAACGCGTTCCTGTGGAAGTCAAGGTGCCCGTGCCACAGCCCTACGAAGTCATCCGCAAGGTCCCCGTAGCTGTTAAGGAATACGTCAAGGTTCCTGTCCATGTTCCACAGCCCTACGAGGTTATCCGTCACGAAAAGGTCCCCATCCACGTGCCCGTAGATCGTCCATACCCCGTTGAGGTGCCCAAGCCTTACCCAGTTGCTGTCGAGAAGCCCTATCCCGTCTATGTTGAGAAGGTACAAAAAGTGGCCGTCCCCGTCCAGGTAGACCGCCCCTACCCAGTTTACGTCAAGGTCCCAGTGGTGTCCCACTCCGTGGTGAAGCATGCTCCAGCTGTCGCTGTCGCAAGCTACCCAGCCGTCCACAGCAGCATTCCCATCAGCAGTTACGGACATGATGCCACCGTCTATGCCGATCATGGTGGCTACCACAAATAAATGAATTCATCAGCGGCGAAGGAGGAATCGTAATTCCATTATTTTGGAGCGAAGGAAATTTTAGCCACATTTTTCCCCCTCTCCCATTCCACCTTCCTACCCCTGTTGTCTTTTTTGTCTTGGCAAGTCCAAGACTTACCAAACCCTGCCACTCTCTCGATAGCTCTTAAGAAAAAAACAAACAAACCCAATTCAACCCAAGACGAGGAAACAAAAATCAAGCACAAGTCTTTTGTAAATTATTTCCAAACCAAAATTAAGAAGATGAAAACCCCATCCAATGGAGCATTGTGATGTGATGAAATTCAAATTTAGGATAAATTCTCAGTTAAGTGTTTGTAAATTCATATATTTATGAACATTCTTTAGCTGTGCGTTAGTTTATCAGTGAAAGGTTTCAAAAGCACAATGAACAACAAAACTAAAATAAAGAAATACAAAATAAAAATGTTTAAAAATAATTTCGTATTCATCTTGTTTTATATTCGTTGCAAAACTTCTCGTTTAGAGTATATTGGAAATGATTTATAACAATGGAAGAAAATATCTTGTACATATATACATATATATATATATTTTGTAAATAAAAAGTATAAAAACTACAACTAAAAACTTATTTAAAAAACCAAAGTGGTCCCTGTTGTTAAAAAAAAACCACATAAACTAGTAGAGAAGGGCCACCTCGAAAATCTACAATCACCTTCCACTCCCCAGACTACTGGTTAATGGGCAAGTGGAGCTTGTCTGATGGTAACTAAATATGACATTTCTGAGTTACTATAACGTACTATTTTTATCAAAATATATTGCTTACCTACCATCAGCTTAATGAACTTAACAATTTATTTACCGAGAGGATGAAATGGTATATTAAATTGGTCAAATTTTATGCAACATCCAAAAAAAATTTTTCGACTCCGACACAAAGTATATCAATTCTTGATCGGACACTATAAAAACTAGAGCCACTAAATGGCAAACTCGTGTTGTGGGCATCTTTTCCCAAACCTTATCCTTTTGCTCTGAAAAAATCCTATCTTGTGGAGGAAATTCACATTAAAAAGTTACATATGTGTTTGAATGAATAAATATTTATTATCAATATTCATTTATTAATTTAAACTAATGTATTAAACTAGAAAATTTAAAACGTTTGTCAAAAGTTCACGTTTTTACTCTGTATTCAGGTACGCCGGCTCCTGGGAGATTTATTTTCAGATACTAATCCGAACTCTGCTTAAATTTCTTTGGGATAAGATTCCTAGTCCACTTCCTCTTCCAAATATTTGTTCAAGTTCAGTTCCAATTAATTATCCTTTTATTTTCAGTTTATTTTTATTTCATTAAAATCATATTGGCAAATTTAAAATTATGCTTATTAAAGACTTTTGTTAATAAGATATTATAGTCGTAGTAATATATTTATTTCTAATTCAATCTCCAGACTTAAGTATTCATTTCTTGGTACCCAAAATGGTGTCAGTATCTATCAATACCAACTAATTTTGTATAAATAATTATATCTTTATTTAAAGTCTTGAAGCTTATAGGCTATTTAATAGTCTCATTAGTCTAACATTCCTTAATCATTTTTCAAGTGCAAGTTTTGACGTTCTATTGGCTTAAATGTAGTAAAATCAGTCCTTAGGTATTTATTAATTTAATATTAAAATTTTCAATGTAAGATCGAAAAATAAAAGCTTTTGATAACCTGCATTTAAGCCCATAATTGTAGATATCTATCTATAAGTTGTTACAATGAAATCATAATGAAGTAAATGCCTCCTCTCTCCTCTCCTCCATTTGTTTTTAAAAAAGTATTTAATATGTGCATAAAAACCAAACATTTCAAAAGAATTACCCTCATTGCATTTAATCCTTCAAGTCACTAGAGTTGGCATATGTCAAAATGTTTTATACCAGACACGGAAGGAAATGTGTGCCAGCTTACAGCGTGAGAGATTAGCTCCCTGATGCCCTGCTCATCGATCAGAGATTCATCTGACACGTGCAAGGTTGTTTCACACCAATCCCGAATTCAGTCCAATTCCATTCCCTCAGAGACGATGTCAAAAACAACGTCATTTAAAAGACAATCGTAAATTTTAATAACTTTTAAGAGAAGCAACAGCAATGGCACGCAAAGTGAATGAACTGAAGCACAGGGTTTTTCCTGGTCCTAAAATACCTAAATTTCAACTTTCAAAAATAAAAACAACAACAAAATTAAAAATAAATAAATTAAAAGGTTTACAATAATTGCAGCTCATCACTAAGTTCTAAGCAACTAATTGGTTCATAAAATAAGAGGGCTCGTTTTTGATAAAATCAAAATTTAAATACGAAGTTAATATACCCTTTCAGAAAACAAGTTCGTTAAAGCATTTTAGCCATATGATGGGTAAGCCGATGTAATATTAGGCTAAAAAACTAATGAACTAAATCTTACTAATTAGTATTTCCAGCTGGACATGGACCTGTAAGCCGAATGAAAAGGATATCTAGATTTTCGATTATAGAGATGCTGATCAAACTTCCTAACTCTTTCTAACAATTACATTACAAGGCCCAAAACGAATATACCTGCCCACGAAGCAAAGCGGCGCCGTCTTGTATGTAAGTATTTGATGAATTGAATCAATTAAGTATTTAGGGCTATTTTGCATTTTTGAATTTGGTTCGAAGATCCTTAAACCGGTTTCACAGCAAATTATGCCTATGTTTGGGGGATTCGCCCAACTCCCGATGGTATATGTTTGTTTTTTGTTTGGATTTATGTTTTTTTATATATTCTTTTATGAGGCCAAAGCCCTCGGACCTGTCTTTGTTTTCAAGGACAGATCCAGCCATTTGCTGCTGACGGAACTAAAACAAAAAAACAACTTTCTAATACGATAAGAAAAAATTAAAGTTGATCTTTGATTTAATTTTCTTCTACTTAAGATTTAGATTTACCTCAAGATCTGATTCTATACAGAACCAGTTTAAAGTCAAAGCCAAAGAATTTATTTCGAGTTTCATTGAAGGTCGTCTGACACTGCATTTGCTACATAAACACATATGTATGTGTATGTGTGTGAGTGTGGGCGTGGCAAAATGCAGTTGGCTACTGCACATATGCATATTTATTTATAATCATAATTTTTTAACAAATTATAAGATTTATCATGAGTATGTGTGTGTGTGTGTTTGTGTTCTTGACGTTTGCTGTTTGCTCTCCTTGTAGGTGTTAACTTGAATTGGACTTGCATTTGGATTTTCTTTAGGGGGGGTTATGCAATTCACTTGGTCTTTATAATTATCAAGCGGATCTCTTGATCAAACTTGATTGTTGTAAAAAACCATGTAGTTTGTTGTTAGGGTCCAATTAGTGTGCATTAAAATACAAAATAAAATATATTTATACAATACAACAAGAATGTGGTTCAAGATTGAATTGGTTTAATCATAGGTATAACTTAATTACTACTAATAGCTCACACAAAACCCTAAAAGGTAACAATATTCTTTAATGACCTCAATGCTCAATGCTTTTAAGCATTAGAAAATTTATTTACTTAAAAATTTTTTTTATTTTGATAAATTTTATTAAAATTTGAAAAGTGAAAAAAACTTAAATATTAATTTGGTTTGGGTTAAGGACAACTTCCAACCTTAAGATAGAATTCATGAAATTTTAAAATCAATTAAGATTATTGGGTTAGAAAATGTAGTAATTTTCGAGTGGGGGAACTTAGCAATCTGAGAATTTATCAAATTTGTCTGACAAATTCGAAGATTCTTTAGTGGAGCTTACAGACAGTTAAAAAAACTTAAAAAAATGAGTACATGTCGATGTCGATATTTTGGGGGGTATCCAGACCGTCCAGACTTGTCCCCTGGTTCCGTCCATACATGAAAATATTGATATTGCTTTATTTTCTTCTGGACTGAGAATTAGCAGTTAAAATGCCTTGTCATAAAAATGTTCAGTGTCTTTTACTATCCGAGCATTTATATAAGCTATTTGTCATAACACATACTTATTACCAGATGTTGAATTTAACTCTTTAAAAATTAAATATATCATTGACAAAGTCCTATTTCAGCTTACTTAATTATTGGATAACCTAAGTCCATAAACTTAATTGTTGCATCGATTTTGTTTAATGGAATATTAGAAATTTTAATATGTATGTATATATAATTTATTAAGGAGAATTTTAAGTGCTCTGAAGAATTCATAAAAAAGACTTCTTTTTTAAACTTTTGCTTGAATTTGTGGATGACTTATGTCATATACACATAAAAATGGTAAAGCCATTTTAAATCTTACTACAGATAAATACGACTGAACTCTTTTTTAACGTTAGTCTTTTTAATAGTTTTCACATGTTTATCTGGTTGAACTGTTTTGAATTATTATTGCATACCTATAACGAAGTGCAGTGCGGTCAGCAAGTGGAGTCAACCAATGTAACATTTAATTTCAATTGCAACTTGTCCGATATGTAAGCATTATGCCATGTCAATGACTTCAATTGCAAGAAGCAATAAAGCCAAAGCAGAAGCTGTTTTCAGTTTGGTCAAATCAAGCAGAAACAAGAAGAACTCAAAGGCACTCACATGCACACCAGTTTCATATTGGTTGAATGGATGGATGGATGGATGAGCAGAAAGAGCATAAAGGGGACAACTAAGAGGGGAAGCTATTGAGAAGGCAGTTGGCGTGGGGGCGGTCTCACATTAGGGACTTCCAGATTGCCACAGACATTTGTTCGTTCGCTTCAGTTGACTTGCAGCAAATGTGTGTATTTCGTTACTTCTTCTTCGATTACGTTTTTTGGTTTCAAGTTGAAAACTAGTGCAAAAGTTTTTTTTCTTTATTTTTTTGGCAGACATGCATTTTGCTTTAAACCAAATTCATTTCGCAATCGAACGACAACAACGTCAACATTCAGCGACGACGATGCAGACGCATTTCAGTACAATTTTGGATGGACAAGTTGGCGCTGACCTCCAAAGCAATGAGTAAGTAGAAGAAGAAAAAAAAGACAAGCAAACTAACAAAAAAAAACCCCAAAATAGCTTCATTAGAGCTAAAGTTTCGCTATGTGGATTTTGTTTTTTTTATAACAAAAAAAAAAAAACGAAACGAAGCGAAATGAATTGCGAAAATACGTTTTCAGTTTTCCCATTTGCTTTTGTCATTTTGGTAGCAATTAATTAATTTCAACAAATATGCGTACGTCCTCAACGACTGCAAAAACGTGAAAATATTGTTTTTAATTGGTTTGCCATCTCCTTCTCTCTCACTCTTTCGTTCTCTCTGTCTTTGTCTTTGAGCCGCATCGAGATTCGACGATCATGTTGCAATCTTTATTTGCCGGTGGAGAGAGAAATCGCATCCGACAAGATCGAATAATGAAAAACACATACATAATGTACCTTGAATTTTAGTAACAACACTTTTAATGCCCTGTATTATAAATAAATGTCTATAAAAATTCTACTCATTGCACTCAATTCAAAAGTATATAAAAATGTTTTTTTTTTAATGCTTAAACATTTGTCTCATTGAAATGTATTAACGATTTCATTATTTTCCCAACCTAAAAAGAACTTTTAGATAATTATATAGGTACCTACCAATTATAATAAAAGACTTCTTTTGCGTCGGTTCATAATTTGTTTTATTACCAAAAGCTATTTAGAAAAATGGGTTTTTTTCTTCCTATATTGTATCTATATCTCTTCATATTGTATCTAAATCTAAACTGAAACAAGTTGAACCAAGTAGCTAGAAACGGTTGATTTCTCTAATTAGCAACAATCCAGATAAAATCTCGAATATACCATTTTACCAATTAAAGAAAAAAAAATTCTCCCAAACTCTTATTTTGTTTCAGACATTTTCTTCCGTTATTACATATTTAGTTTCTTGTATTGTAACACTTTAAGTTCCATTTTACTTTCAATAAAAGCTGAACTTCAAATAATTATATTGGCATTGAAATTAAAAGTTCAAATGTAATAAGTGTATTTTTTTTTCCATCCTAGAACGCATGAATTTATTTAACATTAATTTTTGATTAACGGACAAGATGCTGGAACGAATTGGTCTCGATAACCACTTCATATTGACGACAACACTGCGATAAATTAAAAATGAATCTGATACAAAACTAAAATGCTATTTAATAAAAGATTCTATATTAAATTAATAAACTATATATTATTTGTATCATTTTTTAAACAAGGCCTTTTAATACTCCTTCATAATCCTTCCCCATAATCACCAAAGGGCAGTAACGTATCTAAATTGGCTTATTCTCAATTTCACATTACTTAATCGATGATATATTTAATGCCATTCTTTTTTTTTTTAATATAAAGTCTTTATTTGTTTGCAAATGAATAGATCAATTTCAAATTTTCGGTTACCTTACAGTGTGCCAGTTGTATCAAAACAAAGACAAACAACAATAAATTGCAAAAACTAACTTGATATTCTTCGCTCTTATTTGTGATGTTTATCCAGAATATTCATTTAGTAATTACTTCATGCATCTCCTCAAGCACCTAATACGCCTACTGCCTCCATAATCTACAGGGTATAAAACGGGATACTCACACATCGCTGTGTGTGGGATCAATTTAATTAATATGATTAATATGCCAGTTATTTTTTAGTATGCTCTACTTATAAATTTTTTGGCAAATGAATATTCATTTGATATCGATTATTAAAAACGACATGCAAAATTGAAATGATATTTCATATTTAAATATTCATTCCAAAATGACATTTTTATTTAATTTGGAAGTTTGAGTCTTGAGACAAACATTTTGCATTTGGCAATAATATAAAATAAATCATTTTTTTGCCCGCCCTGGGCTATTGTTCAACTCTCGTCAGCAATTAGTGCAAAAATATAAACAGAAAAAAAAAAAACAACAACAATAAGATCAAACAGAACTGAGCCTGGGAATTATGTCGTTTGCTCGACTTTTGTGTCTCTTTTTTTTTGTTTTTTACTTTTCTGTCTTTTCTTTGGCTTGTGCAAGTTTTCGCAGAGTGTGAGAGTGTTAGATTCATTTGAATTAATTTTTTAATTTTTTCTGTCGTCTGTGTGGCAACCGAAAAATATAAAAAAAAACACAAATTTCGTTCACATGAAACCCAACGGCAATTGTAAAGTTTCAAGACTTGAAAATATTTCATAATTAAGACTAGATAGAAATTGTTGTGCATATGTCGATCGATAGAGATTTTAGCATAAATTAACTTCTAACAGCCAACACGAGCCGATGGGTTATGAGTTTTCGAGTTTAATGTCTCTCATTAAAAACTAAAATGTTGTTGAATCAATTTGTTTTGAATATTGATTAGCTAACAAGTTGTTTATGAGATTAGAAGGTAAAACAAAAAAAAAAAAACACAAAAAAAACAACTAACAAGAAAGAGCGAAATGTGAAAAATCTGACATTTGCCCAGGGCTGCTGCTAGCATGCCATGCCCCATGGAAGGCAAATCAATGGAAAAAAATTAACTGAAATTATTTCAATTCATATCATGACTTGGTGGAAAATGCAACAAATTACAAATATCAAGACAGAGCAATGGCAGCAGCAACTACTTCAAAATGCCACTAGTGACACACTAACTGGGTGACTTCCAAACCAGCGACAACAACATGCCCCAAAAAAAAAAAAAAACAACAACAAAAAATGCATCGAAGAAAACTTTGCAAACAAAATTATGCAACTTATTCAATGCAGCAGCAAAAGCAACAGCAGCTGTTGGCTCCAAGTTAACTGGACTTAAGCTATAGTCTACCAGTTGGCCACATTTGGGAAGCTGCTGCTGCTGCTTTTGCCTGTTGTTTGTTGCCTGCTGCACTGTTGGTATTGCCATTGCTATTGTTGTTGTTCTTGTTGTTGCTGGCAAAGATGTTTTCCACAAGATTTTCCAATTACAATTGCAGGTAATGTTTTGTTGTTGTTGCTGTTTTTGCCCTAAAAAAGGCGTTGCCTTTACTTGGCCACAATTGACATAGCTGCAGGCGGCCATTAACACAGCCCAGGGTGTAGTTGACCATCTATGAAGTCTCCTGATCATAGATAAGCAGAATTTTTCGGAGGTGCGCCTCCTGTTTAATATCTCATCCGCCCCTTCTTTTATTTTATGTTACTTACTTTCAATAAGGAAATCGAGTTCGTTGCTTAAGTCTTTTGTTTTTTGTTGTTTTTTTCGTATTGTAGCAGGTGAAAGGATTCGCAATTTGTGGCCATAATTCAAAATTTGAATTCATATACTAAAAAAAAAATTACGTAATCGTAAATGCAGTCATCTGCGTATGCAGTGGCTTATTATTAAGCTAATATATTTAATTGTTATTAATATGCGCCAATGCTAAAAAAAAAAAAAACGAAACATATTTTTTTTTCTTTTAAATCTATATGCTATCAGCCAAACAAAATGAAAAGTTGTATGAGGAGCATAACAAAACTATCTAATATTTACCAATATCAATAAACGCTTTTACCATTTTTTATCTACCTAAGCTTATAAACTATACAGAAAAAATCCAGTAAAAACTAGGATATACGATATAAAATGTATGTACGTATGTATACTTTAATTTAAATTTTAATTTTTGAGTATTCATTAATGTTTTTCGAAGAAGTTTAAGTCTTTGAATTTAACTATCTGCTTCTTTCTTCACACCAGCTCAAAATTTATATTATTTATTTAGTTTTTATTATCGTTTCCCTTACTATATGAGTTTTTTTCATATGTTTTTCTAACGCAGTTTTGTATGTGGTTGCTAATAATAGTAATATACTTCTTAATATATTAAAGAATGATAGAAAAATATTTGAAAAAATATAACATTAACATCTATCGGGATCGCACACCATATACCTGACCCTGTCATATAAATTTATGGTTCATGTATGCCATTACACTACTATATTCTACATTGCAATTCCTTCTTAGCTTCAAATACACACAAATAAGAATTTGCTGTTTACTAATTGGGCAACAAAAGAGTTCATAAATATACCAAAAATATGGTTATTTGCAGACCAAAAGCCATAAACTCAAATCTGATTACCAAGAGTTAGGTGTTAGTAGTAGGCGTGCTTAGAGGCGTTCCCATTTGTTTCCTAAGGCACTCAAGTTCTCTTCAAAGTCGAGCCGCGTTGGCGGACTATACAAACTTCAAGGTCTAACTGACTAAGAGACAACTACAACAACAACAACAATAATAGTTGGAAAAACCCTCCCTGCAAAAAAACACAAAAATAATGTTCATTTGATCAATTACATGGAAAATGTCAAATAGACAGACCAATTTTCAGTTTGCTCTATTGTTTAAGCTCTGAAATATGTATAATTTTTGCCCCTTCAAGAAAACAAAATATTACAGTGAAAATGTATGTTGTTTATGTTATTGTTGAGGGTGTTGAGGTCATAAAAACAGTAGCCCTTTTCCCCATGAAGAGCCCCCCTCTCTATTCCCAACCAAAAGCAAAGCAAACAAATCAAAAAAATTGTGACCTTTCTGTGGAGCAATTATCAAAATTTAAGCACAACAACAAAAACAAAAATTACTAGCCCCTAGTAAAGACTTTTCTTTGCTAACCAAACGTGCAGACCTAACCGACAACAACAACAACAACAGAAAAAAAATATACAAAAAATTAAATGTCGAAGGTTTTGCACGATTGTCTGCAGTTGTTGTTCATACTCCATCTACTACTACTATTTCTTCTTCTTCTTCTTAGTTTTCTGGCCATTTCAATTGACAAATGTTAGTTGTAGTTACCTCCAACCTCGAGCACGAAATCGTTAATGCTCCAAACAATAACAACAACAACAACAACAACAGTCCAAGAAGAAAAAGAAAATCTTTTGCCACTTCTTGGCCCCAACTATAACAAAAAAAAAAAACTAAACCCAACAATTTGGGTCAAATTTGTGTCGCCTTCAGTAGTTAAGTTTCTGTTAAATTTGATACATTTAAGAGATATTAACTGAATAACTTAATGACCTTGGCTCAATATGTAACTAAATAAAAAGTACATCTACTTATTAAGGTACTAACTAAAAGTGGTTCAATTAAAATGCGTGTACGAGCAGTTTTACCTTCACAGTTTCCGTTTTTAGTTGAATGTGTTTGTTATTATTAATTATGGGATCTAGCTGAAAGTTCATCAAAATAAATTCCACTCTTCTGATTCCATACACTTTATGTATTATAGATTTAATATCGGAATAGTCAAATAGACTAGTCTAGTATTATATAGCAAATTTTTAGTTCTATAGGGCTCGAATCCGGTATCATCGACCTTTTCATTTGCAGATAAATCTATAGATAATGTAATATTAATCGTCAATGTCAGTTTAAGTGCCTAAATAAATGAGAATTAAAAATTTCTTAAAAAATTATACAAATAGAAGACAATCTTGTTTTCTTATTTTGCTTCAAATATCATCATGAAACATTTCTTGTGTCTCTTGTGATCATTTCTTAACAAGATCAGATTATAAAACATTTGAATAAGTTAAATTTATAGGAAAGTATCTCTAGGGAAATATCGATCAAATATTTTAATCAAAGCATAATACATTACGTATGGTTCATTTAGTCATACTTACTAAAACTATTCTTGAGGACGATTGGTTAATTGCGTAAAAAAAACAAAAATATCTTCCTGTTTTTAGTTTCTGTTCAATAATAACGCTTTAAATCTATGTAAAATAAAACTATTTCTGTGTACCTGTTAAAATTTAAATAAATAAATATATTGCATATCATAAATATAACACTTCAATTAAAGACCACAAGAATAAATTTCCATATTATTGATGTCCAACAATCTTTGATCACTAAACTTTAATTACTTGAAAGAAAATGAAACAAAACATTACGATAATCAGAATGTTTCAATTTTATTTTAAAAATTATAATCTCAGAATTTCATTTTAAAATAATATAATCGCACAATTTTGCCATTCCATATTAAAAATTAAAATGTTTTATTAATTACATCAACATTTTTGGCTTATTTTGATTTAAATGTATAAAAAGTTCGCTAAAATAATATTAATTTTTGTATTCTTTTTCTTTGGAAATTTCTTTATCTCAAACATTATGTCAGTTATATAATATCTCCTTTCAAATATTTCCATAAGCAACTAAAAAAAAAACCAAAAACAAAAAAATTTCTAAACATAGAGATCTCCAGTCATTAGAAACAAAAAAACAACAACAAGAAACGCAAAATCTTGTTTTTTGTTTTTGCCTTTTTCTCCAATTTCTGTGTTTTTGCTTGATTTTTGTATGTCTTTAGAACTGGTTCACTTTAAAGTCATTTAGAGCATTAATTAAATAAATTAACTAGGCAGGAGGTAGATGGCAGTGAGTCGACAAGCGAATCGAGCGCCAAATGTCAAAACTTCAGATTGGCTAATGGTGGGGGGCTATTCGCATATCAGAGCTTTCGTCTGATCATATCTTATGCAAATTTCCTTTTGGCTAGCTCGATATATTTTGTGCAATAGTTTATGCCATATTTATGTGTGTATGTATTTATAGAGGGGGGGCTAATTAATTTGTTAGTTTTTTATGTTGATTTCTTCAATTTTATCGATGACGCTGATAGGTTTCTTTTATTTCTTAAGCCATTTAAACATTTTCAAACATTTTGCATAAACTATTCTAACGAAGATGCATTAACTGAATAGTAAACATTTTCAACTTTTAAAATCCACATTATCATCATCAGCTGTTTTTTTTTCGATCTATTTTGCATATTGTTTACGAAATGAAAGTGATCTAGAAAAACCATAAAAATGCAAAAGGTAAAAACCAAACAACAACAACAACAAAAAATGACTCGATTAACTAAAATTGACAGACGAAATAAAAGAAACTCGACTCCAATAAACTTGAACTTGAGCTTGAAGCTCGAATCTTTTGTCTTTCATCGCTTTTAGTTTTGCATATTTTATTGTTCAGGTATTAAGTAATCTGTTCTTCATTTAACCACAAAAAGAAGACAAAATGTAGTTCAACTTTGACTTGGCTTCTGATTAAGCTGATGAGGATGCTGTTGATGTTGATGATCATGATGATGATCGACCTTCGCCTTCATGCATTCACATTACAATGCATAATGTCTGGGGCATTATATTGAACAATTTAATCAAATAATACTCATAAATCTAACGTTTTTTCTCTACTTTATTTTTGTTATAGTTAATTTTGTTGCTTTTTTGGCTTTGATTTTGTTTTGTTTCTTTGCTTTTGTGTGTTCTCTTCTGTTTGAATTGCTTGCGGTTTGCTCTTTGTTCACACGTTCCATTTACATGGCCATTGGCAAGTATTTCCTATGCAACATTAAAATGTCAAATTACACATACACACACACACACACATATACACATCAAAATGTATATGTTGAGAGAGACAATACATTCAATCATTGCACCTACTCCATCAAGGCTTCAGTCATAGGTAAGTATTCGCTGTTTGAGATCAAAAGTTCAGTCACGATTGAACACAGAATCGAATCATCGGCGAGCAGTTAGTTGACTTACAGTTTTTTTTCTTTTGGGTAGACAATACGGCAGCTAAAGCCAACTAAAAAAAATTAACCAAAAAATTCATTGCAATAATGCAACTGGGCAACTGTGCAACTTGCGGCTAATGTGAATTTGACTTATGGCCATGCAATGTATTCGTTTATGGTTTATGCGAGATTGAAGCGTTGCAAGTTGCAAGTGGCTTATTATTTTGGAATGCAGGAAACATTCGAGAGGCTTAAATGCCTTTCAATTAATATGGATCTAAGAGACGGAGATGTAATCCAAGTAGTGACAGGTAAATTATTATTTTTTTCTTGTCTCAAATTAAAGCAAGGAGAATATTTTTTTATGGTTCATAACTTGAAATCTTTACATATTTCAATTGAGTTCTTTAAAGACAAAATCCTCTCCAATCATTAACTAAACAAAAATAAAGTCTACATTTACATAGAATATAAACTTATTTTACGATTTTCGATTAAATATGGAATACTCAACTAACATAGCTTTAAAAACGTTAACAAACTTTGAACACCCGCAAATGCAAAATAAATTTGAATTTCAATTTAAAGTCAAAGCATTAAAGAAGGCCATCAGAAAAAAATACGGCTATATTTCGTTTCCCCTTTCCCAAAATAAATAATCAACTGTCCATTCTAAAAGTGCTTCCATTCAAGTCAATCAAAAATTTCAACTCAAATGTCTTTCAGCTGCAATTAGTTACATACTCAAAAAAACAAAATAAAAATTCGAGGAAAAAAAACTACGAAAATTAAGCACCTTTTTAACATATTTGCACGACTCCTTAGGCATTAAAACATGTTTGGTATTTGAGATCGATTGCAAAGTTCATCGTTGAATTGACAAATGCGAAGCATCTCGAGCAAAAAAAAAAACCCCAAACTAGAGCAAATGCATTTAGAGATTGCTTGTACTACATTATATAAAATATATATATATAAAAAATCAATTCATAGCAAATGGGCAAAAAAAATCGATTAAATGGCAAATGACAAATGTTTGGCATTGCCAATAAATCGAACTTGTCCAAATAAAAGTGGCATTAAGTTTTTTTAGTTCGTTCTTTTTTTGGTTTTTGTTAACTTATGCAAAATCTGGAACAAGTTGACTGGTTGGTTTTGTTAATTACTGGTTAACAAATAATGTTTTAATACTTTTTTGTCAGAGATTTAAATAAAGCATGGCATTGTTTGAACGAGAAGACAAACCACAACAACTACAACAAAGCCAAGTCCCCTCGATCTCCTTAAACAAAAGGGGCAAGAACACAAAAGACAGAACAAAAATTTAAATGGCTTTTTATTATAATTTATGACCCCTTAACACGAATGGTGTTTGAGACTGTTTAGATTGAAATCGTTTTTAATGGACAAAGAGGATGTTAGCATAAGTAAAAAGTTTGAGAAATTGAATTCAAATTTGTTGAGCGAGCTTAAATGTTTTTTTCTATTTTTTATTTTTAATATCTGACAAACTTTGCATATTTAGTTTGACATGTTAAAAAATCCTAGATACTTTTCCCTTTGTTATTATATTTTCACTTTTTTTTTAATTATATCTTTTCAAGCAATTTGAGTTTTACATATGTAATTCACAATTTATTTTGTTTGTACGATACTTTGGATCAACTATTCATTTGTTTGATCATTTATAAACTTAATAGAATTCATATATTTTCCATTTAACTTTAAAATTTCCGTAATTGAAAAGTTTAAACAAATTTGTGTGTAAAAATATTTAAAGTCTGTTTTTTGTAAATGATAATGAATTTAGTTTTTATTTTTATATTGAACTTTGCAAAATTTGTTTATTATTTTTTAGATTTTTATTGAATTCTGAAAAACTTTTTTATTATTTTTTTCTTTTATACATAATTTCGAAACAACTCATATTAAACTCTCATAAATTTCTTTCTATGTGCACTGAAACGCTCAAAAATTGTTTTTTTTTTTTAATTTGTTTATTTTACTTTTTTTATTATAATATTTTTCTAAACTATTTAAACGTTTCAAAGACTTATATTAGTAATAAATTTTCCACATTTAAAATTTAGACTATATTAATTTTCAGATTTCTAAAGGCTGAATCTGATTTTCGAGTTTATTTTAATTATTATCGATATATTTCTTTGCACTTTCAAAAAAACGCGAAGTTTTTCAATCTTTCAAATGCTAATTTTGCACTTTTTTCTATAATTCAATGAAACATTGCACTGATTGCGAGTCATCTAAAAGTACTCAAAGTCTTTAGACTGCCATGGCTGAAGTATAGGTCTGTCGACTCGGATAATTCAGTAGCTCACATGGATAGGAACGCACACAAAGCAAAGGCCAGCTCACACGTATACACCAACACTGTACATGTGAGTCTGAAAGGCAAGCAGAAAAGCTTTTACTTAACCAAACCGCATTTCCTTTTCCATCACATACGAGACCAAAAAGGAGAATCAGCCAACAAGAGAAACCCACCAGAGAGAAAAAGAGATGAGAGAGAGCTTTTGTCTAAACTCATTGTTTGGGCTGCTGCGATCAGCGTAGCAGAAAATCCCAATCAAAGCATCACATCGGGGGCTGTGGCCATATAAAAGCTCGCAGCGTTTGTGCAAAATTATTCAGTTAACTGTTGCGGGTTGGTTGAGACACACACAACAGTAAAAGAAACCCTCTCTTAAAAAAAAAACCAGAAGTGCAAAATGAAATCCATGGTATGTTCGGTTCGATATCAATCTATAAGTGCTTAAAGTGATTCTTGCTATACATAATCTGTATTCATATATAGTTAAAGATAATTGTGCTGAAAGAACTTAAAAGTTTCAAGAAGTGTCATTAAAAAATATTAAAGTTTTATCAGTAATTGTGATATTTAATTCAGAATTGTTCTCTTAAAACTGATTTACTTAGGTCAAAATTATATAGGCTCAAAATATCCTTGAAATCAAATTAGTGTCAAATTATATATCAATCTTAAAAAGTTTCAGTCGCATCCTTTGAATTTAATTGTAAATTCGAAAGGGTTAAAAAAATGTATGCTGAATTTTTTCAGTTTTTAATTTAAAGTACAGAATAAAATATGAGTTATCAGATTTATTGCCTAAATCGATATTAAAGTCTGTTTGGTTTTGTCTTCTAAAAACAAAATAGGCCATTAAATCGTTTGCCTTTATGAGAATTTATCATCTCTGAGAAAAAATAATTTAATTTTTTTAAAATAATTTGGAGCAAACAGGACTTTCGATATTTATATTTAGGAAACTTTTATAATGTCAAACAAATAAAAAGTAATATTGGGTAAATTTAAAAATGTTCTGACTTAAGATTTAATATTTCAAATTTTAGAATCCAATTAAGTAAAAAATAAAGTAAAATTTGGCAACTAAATTATTTAAGATCCTTACAGCAAGGACATCTAAAAAGAATTTAACTTAATAGATACTGAATATATTGCAAAATTTAAACAACTTTTGCATCAAGTATACGCCGCATTGCAGCTGTGATGTCACAATTATTTTGGTCAACACTTGCCCAACCATTGAACTTGGCTCATTGCCCACCCTCTCTTAATTGCAATTAACTTTCCATTAGGCATTGCATAATATTGTCATATATTATTATTTTTTGTCTTTTAAATTATGGTCTTGGACACACGGAAGTCTCGTATTAAGGGGAGGTAGGGGGCATATTATATAACTTGAGCTACGCTCTAACCCACTTTTGGCCAGTGGTTCATTTCGATGTTGTCTTTGTTGTCTATTTTGCAGCTCATTTTCGGTCTTTTGGCCATGTGCGTGCTGGTGGCCAGTGCCAGTGAAGAGGCCGCACCTAAGAAGGCAGCCGAGCCCGTGGCAGAAGCCAGCGCAACAGCAGAGAAGAAGCAAGAGAAACGCGGCATTGGTCATGGTCTGGGTTATGGCTATGGTCCATCGGCTGGTGGTGCCATTTTGGGATCAGGAATCGGTGTTGGCATTGGTCACGCTGTGGCTGCTCCCGCTGTCGCTCATCTGCCCACTCAAGTGCACACCAACACTGTGATCAAGACCGTCCAGGTGCCCTACCAGGTTGAGCGTCATGTGCCTTATCCAGTTGAGAAAACCGTTACATACCCCGTTAAAGTGCCCGTGCCCCAGCCCTACCCAGTCGAGAAAATCGTCCATGTGCCCGTGAAGGAAATCATCAAGGTCCCTGTGGAGATTCCTCAGCCTTACCCCGTCGAGAAAATTGTTAAAGTGCCCGTCAAGATCCCAGTCGATCGTCCATACCCTGTCCATGTAGAGAAGCCATACCCAGTTCCAGTGGTGAAACCCGTCCCTTACACCGTTGAGAAACGCGTCATCCACAAGGTGCCCGTCCAGGTGGATCATCCCGTGCCATACAAAGTCGCCGTTCCCGTGCCAGTTCATGTTGAGAGCCACGTGAAACCCGCTGTGGCTGTTACCCACACCGTGGCCGCTGCTCCTGCTATTTATAGCCACGGAATCTCTGGACATGGCATCTCCGGACACGGAATTGATATTTCTGGACATGGCATCTCCGGACACGGTATCTCATATGGTCCAGCCATCTCTTCTTACGGTGTTTCTGGCCATGGTGGCTACCTCCACAAAAAGTAGATAAATTTTCTTTTGCTTTGGGAGAATTGAAATCGGGTGAAGGTGAGCGAGCACAAGTCGAAATTATCCCGTTTCCCCCTCCCTATATTTTGCTCCCTCTCTTTGTCCTTCCCACCCCCAAAAAACAAAAAAAACAAAAAGAAAACCCATCAACGACTTACAACTTTAGTTCTTAGTTTGTGATACCAACCGCAAAATTATTGAATAGGGAAAACGATCGAAAGTCGGGAAATTGCCCCCGCACGGAAAAGTCGTTATCCCATTTCATGTGTACAGTTCGTTCCAGACAGAAAATCAAAAACGAGTTTGCTCCTTCGACTTTTTCATGTCAAATTTCTTTTCTATGAAATGTTTTGTACATATTTAATGTAAATAAAAATATAAAAAATTATAAAAAAAACACACATTATTGCATTTGTTTTTTTCTATGGTGTTGATGAATTTCAGAGTGTAATTTAAAATTAAATAGGATTGTCTATGTCTTTTAAAATATTTGTTATTAGAACATAGTTTCAAAAAATTGTTTTTTCCTATCTACTTTTGTTAACAAAGTTTTAGAAAAACGGAACTTTACTCTGGGCACCAAAAGCCACAACAAAATTTCTAAATTATTCTAACAATGCAGAAGGTCTAGCCAAATAATTGAATGTCTGTCTGTTCGTGTATACCCAGGATGGGCGAGTAATGGTTCATTTGTCTCAACCATTTGGTGAGACAACCAGAGAGACAACCACCCAGGCTCTTTGTTGATAGATCTGGGACGCAGAAAAAAAAATGTGTTTGCTGTAATAAGCCAATTGTAGCTTTTTACCTCTGCCTCTTCCATAAGAATTGTTGTACTAAATTTTACCTTTTTAATGTAATTTGCCTGCCTCCTTAGTCCAATGTTTCTGTACAAACTAGCCTACTAGTTTTTTAGCCAATTTGGTTTAATATTTAAGCAAATTTTAAAGCACGGAACAAAAAAAATGTGAAAATCAGAATGTTCGGAACGCTATAATATCAAAGTAGATTTCAATGTTTTAAGGAGACAGCAATTTTAATTGCATAATAAATGATGTTATTCTGACTTCTGTGCAGACTATTAAAATAAAATAGAGACAGGCGAAATAAATAAAAATAAGCTTACAATAAGAAGAATGTTAAAGCTCGTTTTAGAAAAATTATTTGCAAAAAGTAGGCAACGACTATTCATAACTTAAGCCTAAAAACAGGCAATTGTTTGAGCTTGAAAGTCGAAATTATTACGATCAAAAAATTTTATAAAAATTGAAGTTAAATATTTATTTAAAAAAAAGACAATTAACGCAAAACAGCCAAGTCTGTAAAAAGCGATCTCGTTAAGCCCGATTTCCAAGCTAATTTTGATAATATTTTTGACAAAAGTTTTGTCGTAGCATGATCGATATTTCCAAAACGACTTTTATTTGTATATTAAAGACATTTGGTTGACCTAAATATGATTTCAATTGCATTCAACCACTACAAATTTTTTAAAATATTTTACAAGGAGAAGTGTCCAATGAATTGAAAAAAACAAGCCTAAAAGCATGCAAACATACAACGTATTTTAATAGAAACAGAGTCAGATGGCAAAATACCCCACAGTAAAAATATCAAAAATCATTTATACCCATAGCAAAATGTTCAACCTCTAACACAAAGTAATCATATATTTCGGAACCACTGTGCAATGACGATTCATAAGCTATTAAGCAGCAGCCTTTATCAAATATTAACCACAGCTATTAACATATACATTTAACTCATGCTTATCAATTTTAGTTAAAATTAAACCGTCACCGGGGAGAGTTCAAATCACAAAAAATGGCTAATATATTTCTACAGTTTCTTCTTATCCTGTTTGTAGTGAGTGTACATTCTAAAAGTGCAATTTTCGAAGCTCATTTCATTCAAATTTAAATAATTGAATACAGATCAATGGAATTCACACAACATCCGTAGAAACTACGTCAACACCAATTCCAACCGAAACGTCCACCCAAACAAGCATATTGAATACGGAGACAACTGAATACGGAAGTTCAAGTACAACTGAAACAGAATCGTCAACAGAATCGTCCACAGAAGCGTTGACAGAATCGTCAACAGAATTGTCCACAGAAGCGTTGACAGAAACGTCAACAGAATCGTCCACAGAATCGTCATCGGAATTTGCAAAAGAACTATCAACAAAGGGCGAAAGGGCCAATGAAACATCATCAACAGTATTTTATAAACCAACTACGATTGTCTCAGGATCGTCCACAATATCGTCCACAGAATCGTCATCGAAATTGTCATCGAAATTGGCAAAGAAAGAAGCGTCAACAAAGGGCGAAAAAGCCGAAGAAACATCATCAACATTATTTTATGTGCTTTTGGTCATACCAATTATAATAATTATAGTTCTTTTGGTATATATAATTTTTGTACTACATAACCGTAAGGTTTCCTATGAAGTGGCTTCAAATGATAAATATTTTGTTACGATGCAGAGAGAATTATAAGAAAAGCAAAAAGATGTCTTCAATTTAAAAATAATATAGATTCATTTTGAATCTTACATTAAGTAATTGTACTTATATTTCAAATTCTTTGCTTTCCTATAGTAATAAATGAAAATATGTTGACAAATATATTTTTGCATTAACAAAACAGGTAATTAATATTTATATTTAGCATGAATAATGTTTTCGATTCGATTAATATTACAAAATAAACATTAAATGATTATTATTTTGAATTCAAGAAAAGATTATAAATAAAAGAAACTAAAAATAAAATCCTATATAAGTATACTGTAAAATGAGAATGTATTGCAACAAATTTCTACATTTGGAACTAACAAATTATTTTAAACCTTGCACAAAACCAATTTTCTAATGCCAAAGGTTTCGAATCCATCAAAAAACGAAAAAAAAAAAAAACTACAGGAACTACTAAGTTCAATCATAAGTAAATTTAACTAAGGCCCTGTAGAATTGTAATGGTAAAACGCTACAACTACTTAGAAATTACAACTAAATGAAGCAAACCTTTCAAAGGGGTTGTAATCTAACGATTACATTACTTATCCACCACAAATAAATTATATTTTTTAAAGCAAAGATTGAGATCTTTATTAAACAATAATTAACACATATGGAGGAAAGCAACCTTAAACAAAATAATATATATATATTTCTAGACTAAAGAAATGTTACAAAAATGAATATATTAATACAATTTATTTGGAATTCATATTTAATCTCAATTCTTTTGTTATAAATTGTATACATTGTATATGCATAGTATGAATTTCATATGTATGAGATGACTAATACTTGTGATTTACAGAAGTTTTATTTTAGTACTTATCTCAGTAGAAAGAAAATTATTACATCGGAACCTAACGAATAATTGCTCTGAATATCAGTTTTAGTTCGGTTTCGTTTGCCCATCAGAAAAGTGTCAGCGCATTAAAAAAGCCAAGCCAACAAAATGATCAATTTCATAATAAGAATTACATTAATAATGAAATTTGCCTTAGCCCTGATAAATACAGAAACAAATCTGTGTAATAGAACATTTTCAATTGAATACACAGAAGAAATTGAGATGCCATTGGAAGCATATGGTAAAACTGGTGAATATTTTCAGAAACTACATATTAAAGGAGAAATTGTAAATGTGGTAAGATATTTGATAAATCAATGAAACAAAAAGAAACTCTTATAAGTAATATTTTTTTTAATCATAGACCAAAACTAAGGACGAAATTCGTGAAGTTTGTTGTGAAGGCTATAAGAAAACCGATGATGGCAGTAATTTTTGCGTAATTGAGGAAACCACAACTGAAAGTTCAACAGAATCACTGAGCTCAACCACAGAGAGTTTCTTTTCCCCGGAAATTTCGTCCACAGAGAGTGACGTCATTTTGGACACAGTTCCAAATAAAATAATGGGAGCCGATAGGTCGAGCAAACAAGCCGTTACATTTGTTTTTCAATATATATTATATGGATTTTTATGTGGTGTTCTTTTAGTTTCACCAATAACAATCGTAATTTGGTTCAAAAACAGACGCATTCGGGCATTAAATCACCATTACTATGTAAATGAGCCACCCATATATCTCGATTAAACAAGGTTCTTAAAAAAATAAACTTTAGGCATTTAAAAGTATATATAAAGTACATCAATTAAATATGTATGTATTTCTGAATAAGAAAACCCGAAAATGCTAACATAAATGGCAAAAATACCCTATGTTTAAGCGAGCTCTTATCAGTTTACTTTTAAATTCCTGCTGACCGAATAAATTGTTTTCTTATCATCCGCTCAGACTTATGCAAGTAATGTTTTTATAAGTAAGTTTTGCTCTCCCAATATCTGGTTTATTTTTATTATTTCTCTTAATAAAAGCCCCTTGATAAAGCCAAAGTACAGTATAAGTACAGCGCACTCCCGTTTCTAGTAAACCTCGAACATTGAGCACGAAGAACTTAGTTGTTGGGTAAAAAAAGTTTCGTATAACGCCCAACAAAACAGTTAAAAATTTTAATTGCATGTAAAATTTCTGTCTGTGTTTTACAACGGAACAGGGAAATCCCATGCTGTCCAGTGTGACCTTTTTAGCATTTCTTGGTATTCCATTGCATGAAATTTAGTTCCTAAACGTACGTTTTGAATGAGGAACAATAAGCTAAAACAAATTGTGTTCATTAACGTAGGGTCCACTGTATACATTATTTGATTAAATTACGTCATTCGGTATTTGGGGGCATGGAAAATACGTGCAAATACAGTGGCGTTAAATCATATCTAATTTTTGTCGGATTTTTATGAAACATGTATCATTTGACGGGAAATTCAATATACTTTCATAATTAGATTAAGGAAAAAGTTATTTAGTTCAAATTGGTATCGTAAAACGGCGTCAAACCAAGAGACCTCAACAATTACATACAAAAAACAGAAATTTCGATGGGCCCCAAAATAAATATTGTGGTTAAAATGAACATTTTTGGTATGCAGTATATCTTAGATTGCCTAGATCTACAACTTCTTTAAAGAATACGCATGTCTACATATAGTAATAAAGATGTTGGAGACACTGGGCTAAACTATTGACCGATTATTGGGTGGGGGCTTTTTGTTCAAACGCACCTGTAAAAAAAACGGCAAAAGCTGACATGACAATAATTACGGGTCATCATCTAAATATAATTATAAATATAATTTCTTGGGAGCCGAGAAAATCAAATTCAAAGTTCAAAAAGTAAAAAGGTGCTAAACCTACTGACCACCACTGTATATACACTTATTGAAATAAACAGAATTCGCTGATAAGTAAGTCAACATTATTATAATATGTATTAGGAATGCAGTAATATCGTTTACTAAGCAAATTTTTATTAAATAATTAGCTTCTCAGTATTAAATTGTGATTTGCTTCTCCTTTATTAAATGTGTTGAGTTTTAAACTGCTCGCTTCAATCTTTTGGAAAAGAGTAACCGACTGTGCCAATTGTAATATTTGGAAAGAAAACGACAAACATTGAGACGGTCCAATAGATTCCTTTCAAAAACAAAATCTCGTTTAGACTTCAATGTGATTGAGCTCTTAGCTGAATTTTTTTTTACAGAATAATATTAAAGTTAATTGATAATAACCGAAACAGCATATGGAACAGAAGAATCTTGTGTCTTATTGCCTATTTTTTAACTATCTACGCAAAACTTTGGTATATCTATAGAATATTAGGGTTGACTTGCTTCTCATAATAACTTGTCCAGCTCACAATGGTCAATAAAATCTCAAAAGATTTCTTATATTTATTTTATATTTACGGTTAAAGTTATATGATTAATGACTCTTACGATGAGAAAACACATATTTATTGACTTGTGATAATTATTATGAATGAGAGAGAGTCAGCAATCCCAGCAGTTGCCATTTGTGGTCAAAATCAATTAAAGTTTTCAGCGATAAATATTTGTATATATTTTCGTGTACTTCATATGCCAAAAATTAATCCAGTTTAATAAATTACACATATGTAAATTATGCAATGCATTAATCGAAATTGTAAAAAGGTTTTTAGCATAATATATCAATTAATTGCAATGACAAACGTAATCATAAAGGAAAACTTAACTCCAAAACAGCTGATGGGCGTTTCAAGTTCGTTGCTTAAGTCTTTCGTTTTTTGGTTGCTTTTTCTGTTTAACGAGAACCTGTTGAATATTGGGCAACACACACTGACATAGCAGGCCACAACATTGATCTTGTCCTAATGTAGCCAACGGACAACACAGATCGAGTGTGTCCCCCTTTGAGTGTGTGTGTGTGTGTGTGTGTGTGTCAGTGTGTGTGGCATGTGGCAATGGAGAATGGAGCGACCCAAAAAAATAAAAGCCCACAAAGTGAATGCAACTACATACAACAAGAAAAAAAAAAAAGAGGTAAGCAGAGGCAATCAATTAGCGATATTGCTATGATGACGTCGTCATACCCGTCGCCGCCGTCGTAGTTGTTGTTGTTGTTGTTGTTGTTTTACCTATTGCTGTTGCCCACGTCGAAGTCGACGCCGTCATGCCACATGTTGCCAACAATTGCGTCATGGCGCCGCCGCCACCGCCTAAGCCGTAATTGACTTGCAATTTCTTTTGCAAACGAAAGAGAAATAAAAGAAAAATCAAATGTTGCAAGAGTTTGCCAAAAAAAAACCAGCCAGAGGAAAATAAACTGTGGAATTATCATAGAATCGGGCGAACATATGTCAGAGATTGAGAGTTTTCCTTATACGTGAACTAATTAACATATTTCACTTTAAAAGTTTTCTCTCCTGGTAACTTTACTTCAGTTTTGCCGAAAAAAAAATTTAACATATCAAGTTTGCCATTTTATTTGATTTAATTATAAGCCACTTTTTTTCTTTTTATTTATAACTCATTATGGTCTTACAAACAAAAATTGAGGTATATTCAATTTGGCAAATAGTTTGCCATATAGGAAGAAAGGAAGGAAGTATTTATGGCTAACAAAAATAAATGCGTTTTTTTTTATAGAGCGCCAGATTGATCATTAGCTAGTTAATTTACCGATAAATTGTTTTCTCTCTCTTTCTCTCTCCCTCTCTCTCTCTCTTTCTCTCTAAATTGTTGTTGAATTTAATATCACTTTCTTTTCTGATCTAATTTTCTTAATAATAATGGAAATTTTTACAACATCTCTAGCTTTATAATGTAATCGATATCAATGAAAATTAAAGTATTTACCTTACATTAAGCTACTATCCTTTTTGATATTAATTAAAATCAATGGTCCACATAATTAAGTATGACATAAGTCTTCTAAGTCAAAATTCCCTATTTATTGACTTCTTTGGCGCACAGTTTCCGTAAATGTTTACGAAATCGTTTTCTTTCTTCGGTCACTTTTTTATTTGTATTTCTCTTAATTTTTGCTTTTGCTTTATGCATTTTTAATGCGTATATGTACACTAATTTTCTTTTAGTTTGTTTACGTTAAACAAAAACCAAACAAAAACCACCGAAAAGGAAGTCTTTTTTGGTCTATCAGGTTTTTGCTTTTGCATGATTTGAAATATAGGAAACCTGTAGACATTTTGATTGACGTTCAATTTGATACGGCATGAAAATATATGGTATATTGACCTAATATATGGTTATTCTTAAATGCCTATTATGTAATTTAAAATAAGATTATTTACTTTGATTTTCACTTCACTCATCAGAATTCGCTTTATTCAAAAGGCCATGCATAGTAAATATATCTACTGGGTAGTTAAGCAAGAGCTAGTTGATTTGTTTAGTTTTTGTGCTGACTTTTGTTAATTTACCAACAATTTAAGTGCTGCCTAATTACGCTTCGCTCTATATTTTTTGAATAAAGCGAAGTGTGTTTAAGAAGTTTGTTTCTTAAAATGGAATAAAAATGCAACAGTTTATCTATATAAGGTTATATTTAAGCTGGATAAATATTATAAGCTGATCAATCTATACATTTTTGAGTTTGATAACTGGAGTTAAATTATTTTTGATCTTTAAGTTGGCTTAAGACCAACACATCAAAATTCGCTTAATAGATAGAGCAGAATGATCTTTTATTCTCGAAATATAAAGGACTTTACTCTATATCAGTATCCATTCGTCAGATTTCTATAGACTAAACTACGAACATTTTTTCATGCAAGAAATTAAATTAATTTTGTAAAAAAGGAACTGTTAACTATATAAGTAATACACTAGTTGCTCCTTCTGCTACTTCTTTTGCTCACTTTCATTAATAGAAAAAAACTATATAAATCCCATATATTAAGTAGAATTCCTAATAAGAACAAGCTATTAAAGAAGTAATAAAAGAAAATGTTTCATTACCCCTTACATAACTAAATGAAAGTAAACTCAATTTTAAAACGCGTTTTATGTACGTAATATAAAAAGCTTTCTTAACTAATATTTCTTAAATAGTTTTAAAGTTTTTTATCTGTTAACTCTTCTAGCAGCACTCGGCTTTTGGGCTTTTGGCTGTCCAAGACAACTTAATCTACGCCTGAGTGCGGCTGAAATGAAACTCACCAAGCCAACAACCAAAAATAGATCTACAAAATGTGAGTATACAGTAAAATGCAAAAAAAAAAGAAAAGGAAAACCTAGTCCGGAGTAATAGGTACCCGACATAGCATAATGTTTATTCAATTTACGCAATTTACAGCAAAACTGAAACAATAAAAACAACAACAACAACAACAATACGGAGCACTTGGTATTTGATTGCCAACTTTGTTTCTCTTTCTTGTTTTTGGTTTTAATTTGTGTTGCTATTGTTGTTGTTGGTAGTCTTTTTTTTTTTGTAATTATAGACACGAAAATAAAGACAAAAACGAAATACAAATCAGAGTCTTAAGTCTACATTTAAAATAATTTATTACACTTAATTTATATCATTTGTCTGACAATGAGTTGGGCAACCAAAAACAAAAAGGAAGGGACTATGTGGATCTTTAAGCCGATAAGAACTCTCAACAAAAATTCACTAGTTGAGTAATTCCTAAGAAATTCAACCAAATCACAAAACAGCATGATTCAAATTAGAATAATGTAGAATTTAAAAATATGTCAACCACATCTAAATCGGGAAAATTTCACATAAAAAACCACATTTTTTAGAAATAACTCATTCAACTTTATTCCTTTGAACTTATGAGATTTTTCTCATATGAAAAAAAAATTATTTTGCATATCCAAATTTTACCTAATTGCTTTTCTGCACACTATTTATTACAGTTGGCTTTCAACCTTTCTTCTTATGGAAATTGAACTAAAGATTACAACAAAAAAAACTTTGACTGAGTCAATGGGTCAAACTATCTACTAAGTCACGCCTCAAAACAGCTGCTAAATCGGATGGTGTTCGTGCTGCAGCTGCCACTGTCCATATCTATGGCTGGTTCCCCCCCAGCCTAAAGCGGAATTATTATGATAATAAATAGTTTTATGACTGGTTTTTCTGGCTGTCCATTCAACTTTGGAGGAGTTGTGAAAATCTGCATAATTTGTATCAGGTGGGTCGCAGGCTCTTTTAACTTCCTTATTAATTGCAGTTGTCTGCAAAAAGAAAAAACACAAAACCCAAACCCCAAAACGAAAACTTGATTAAGTGGACTTCATGGTTATTCAATTGAGCAAAGCCTTAGTCCAACGGCGCGTGACAATGTGACCAACATAAGACTTGAATTGGCGTTTTTTGTAGTTTTCTTATTTCTGGTGTAGTGGATAATGATCCATTCCAAAAGCAAAATAAATATCAAACAAAAAAATCTATAAATAGACACAAAACACCACAAGAGTTCAAAGAGCTTTTGCCATTGACCTCATTCACTTTTGTATCTTTTTTTGGTATGGATGCTTTTGCGGTTAGCTGATGGGTTCAGTTCAGATCGTCGACCGTCTAATTGCAACTGATTGAATGGCCAGTGATTGCATTTGCTTACAATTTATGTTACAAGTTCAAAGTTGGAATGGATAATCGAGCAATTAATCGGACTATTAACCGCACATGTCTGGAGATTCAGCAAAGTGAGAGAGAAGAAAAAAAAAACTTGAAATTGTTTTTAATGTGAAGATATTATGATGGCTTAGTTTGATATTGACATTGAAGAGCAGGGTAAAAGACGTAGCCTTGGGCGTTTATATAAACAAAAAATATACACACAACGGAAAGTTGAAGATTGAATGTATGATTAGAATGTAATGGATATTTTTATATTTCATAAAATTTTAAATTTATTTTTAGTTCAGACTTCATTTTTAATACTTTAATGGCTCATTTCTTATCAGTAGAAAGAAATAAGCTGGTTCGTCTGTATGTACTGTAGGTTCATTTCAGTTTCCTTTCTTATGTGGATAAGAGTATAATTTTATTTATAGCTTTCAAGGACAAAATTTAGTTGACCTCTTAAGTTCCTGGAAAACCATTTATTTCAATGATTAAGTAGAAAAGTAGTTAAATTTGCCACGGCCTAAACTGAGGCAAGTGTTGGCCTTTATTTTGTGATTTACAATTCGTGGTAAATTTACCTTTAAACCTTACAGCTAGTCGCAATTATTTGCAGCACTTACAACGTCAAAATTAAACTCAACTTATTTCAAACACTTTTCCAGTTATTTAGGCATGGTAAACAGCCTCAACTGAAAACCAAAACGACCTTGACCAGATATGCAATGAACCCTGGAAGTGCTCATAAAACAGAAAAACAGAAAAAAAAAAACGGTGAAATAACTAACCAAAACCGAAACCGAAAAAAAAAGAAAATGTAAAACAGTTATAAGCCATGATAAACGGCGAAAACAACAACAACAACAGCCAACGATGGCAGTAGTTGAAGAAGCCGCACCGAAAACGACATTTTGTAAATGGCACATAAAATGTCATAACTGTCATTTTCGCCTACATTCGTAATGGGGTTTCAGATACATAAAAACTATTGTTTTGGAGATCATCCAAATGGGAACGAAATGGCAATGGAACTGAATATACTCACTCACACATAAAGACCAATATTTGACCGATTGTTACACAAATCAGTCAAATAAATGCAAATGCAAACGACTTATTCTTCATCAGGTGAATCTATATAGTGATTAATCGACACTGATTGTTCATATTTTTCTTTGACACTTTTTTGTTGAACATCAAAGGGAAACGAAAATTTTATGTAAAGCTTCAATTTAACTACAAATACCCACAGCCCCAAGGTCAGACTCTAAAAAAAACAAGCCGAACAAATGAATCAACTCAATGGGATGCAAAAAGACAGAAGATTATTATTTGAAAAAAACAAAAATAAAAACATCATCGGAGAGAGAGAAGATGATTTCGTGCGAGTGTGTGAAATGGAAACAAAAGTCAAAGGGGGTGAGGTGAGGAAAAGTGAGAAGATGAAATTATCGGGTAATTAAGTTAAGGAAGTAATTGTACTTCAAGAAACAATGATCTGTCTGAAGACAATGTAAATATATATTAAACATAGTTATGTTTGTAGTATGGTTAAAATTATGTCTATCTTGAGGTACATACATACATATATATGTACATATGTACGTATGTATATGACATAATAGTCCATCAGCTGTGGCTTTGCTCTAACGTCATCTCAGTTGTATTGTACTCTCTTTCACTCACTCGGCGTGGCTTTCTTCTCTGTCTCAAACAATGTGGTCAAGACATGCAACAAACGTGAATCGAAACAAAATCGAAAGTTGCATGCACATGCAACCAAATATTTTTCTGTTGCCATCGTAACAAGTCTCGCATATAGCTTAGCTTAGCCTAGCTGGCTAGGCTGGCTTTCGTATATGTGCCAAAAGCCGACAACTGAATAAGACCCATTGACATAATAACGAGGAAGGTAACCAGAGTATAAACTCAAACTCAGACTCAAACATTCAAAGACTCAGACTTCAACTCAAAACTCAGTCTATATCTCGAACTGAAGACCACATGTTGTAGTTGTAGTTATGGTATCAATTACGCAGCCAAGCAAATGAAATGGAATTGAATCGTTAGGCACTCCCCACCTCATCCTCCTCACGATTCCCATCATGACTTCTTTCCGCTCCTTGGCTTATGGTTGATGACCGCTCCACATTTGTATGTGGGGCAATGACACAATCGACTGACCCAACCCAAATGACCAAGTGACACACAACAACACACACACAGACACACTCTCCGTTTCCTTAACGCTCGCCAAAACTGGTCTTGGTCAAGAGTGAATGTCCCATCACCTTTTAGCTTTGCATTCATTGCATGTGGGCAATTTTTAGTTGAAAAGTAAAAGGATTTACATTGGGTAGCATTGTCTGATTTGACAGCTTAGTGTCAATTAAGGAAGCAGCATTTTAATCATACATGAATTATGTTGACTTGCATAAAAAATTAAAACATAAAACAAATAAAGCCCACTATAGTCCTTAGATACTTGATAGTCTAGACTTTTATTAACATCTAATATATTTTTTTAGCAGGTGTAAAAGTTGGTTTTTATTCGCATAATATGAAATCTTTAAGAAATGTAATCAAAACAAGTTTTAAGTTCCAAGAAAATTATTAATATTATTGAGGTCTTTTTTCGTTTCCGATTCCTAATGGCCAAAAACTTATTTAATAAGTTATGAGCTGACATGGTAGGCGAAATAAAAATGTAAGAATGTAACTAAGTTTCGAAAACGAAAACAATTGACATTTCACTTAGAATTGAGTACAGCAAGTTTAAAAATTTTTAAAAATGTCTAAACGTAATTTGAGACGTTTGAAATCGACTCGGAAATGAGAAGAGGCCTGATAATTTTAGTTTTTTTATTACGCAAGTCAAGGAGTTTTGGATTAATAATAAAAATTCATTAACAATATCTCAGAAGATCCGAATTGAATTGCTCATTGGTAACATTATTTCGTAGCACAGAATATTTCTTAGAAGCATATCCCAAATCAAATTTTAAAAACGCTAAATAAGATTAACAATTGGATCCGATGTATGTTTCTATTCTGTCTGGAGACGCACCGAGGTTTGAAAGTCGTCTAAAACTCACAGAATACTTTTTTGAAACACAATCTCTTTCGAAACCTTTGCAATAAGTGTTATTTAGGATTCAAAATTTGCTTTGTAGCTGATTATCTATGCCTTAAAAAGCGACAATAGATAACAATTACCCAAGAGCAACTAAAAAATTTGGGCACATTTTCTTTACCATGTATTCTTATAGAAAATAAATTAGATAAATATAAAATTTAGACAATCTATTTATAAAAAACAGATAGATGCTTCTTCATACCTAATATTTTCTAATTCTATGTATATTAAATTGCTACACTTCTTATCAAAGCGCATTTAAACTTTTGCTTATTTGCTCAATCTACAAATATCCTCAATAAGCACATTTAGATTAGCATGGAAAACAACATTGACATGAGCCTGCAAACAACTCATCATGATAATCATCGTCATCTTAAGCGATCTTATGCAGACAACTGACGCTTCATACATTTTGGATGTATTATTCAATTACCCACAAGAAATTTCGTGGTTTTTTTTTTCAGTAGTTGTTAGTGGTGCTTGCTGGTGGTGGTGGTGGTTGTCGGTGGTTTCTCAAGCCCCTTTTTCGTGCATTGACTTGTTTGCAAACGGCAGCTGACGGTAGTCGAATTAAACAGCAAAATGGCACGCATCCATACTCGATCCACAGTACTCTCTGCATCTCCTCCTCAAAGCTCCTACAAACCGTCATCGTCTCATCTTGATATTGCAATAATTTTTTGTATTTTTGTGATTTTTTTTTTTTTGGTTTTTGTTTCTCGTTAAGTTGGCGCTGCATTTGACGCTTGGCTGGCTTGCGCCTTCGCGCCTCCAAAATTCAACGAAGCAAACCAACGACGAACCATTCACCATTTGGCCCGTGTGTTTTTGTATGTTTTTTGGTTTTTTTGGTTTTCTGTTTTTTAGACTATTGCGATTATTATGATTGTTGTTTGTGTTTGGCTTCGGCTTCTTCGTCGCGCATTCGGGTTGGTTGGCCAGAGCATTGGCTTTAACTATAAAAGTGCGCGCAGTTAGTGCAGTTGGCATCATTAAACCGTTAACCGTTGAGTTGTATTGAGTGGTACGGAACGTGTATAGAGAAAACCAAAAAAAAACACCGATCCCCTCTCGATATTAACATATAGACGGGTCTAAATCTCCACGGATTTCGCGTCAAAGATTATCCATCGAAGGATAAACTAAACATGAAGCTGATGGTATGTATAGGACAAAAGAAAAAAGTGTTAAAGTGACTAGTGGAAAAGGACTTGCAAATGAAGAACTATAACAAAATATATTGAAAAAGTGAAAGATCATCAAAGAAAAATTAAAATTCAATCAATGTCTATCGAGTGGATATCAAAAATAAGAAACATTGGCATTATTGGCATAAGAGATTCAATCTTCAACAAATCTTAATCTTCAAATAAGATCGGCTCCTTGAAAGAGACGAATACCAATTTAGATTCTAGTTTCTTAATTCTTCACTCCTCTGAGGGATTTCATAAAGAATGACACCCAGACACACAGTTGAATGAACATTCCTCCACCTTCCTTTTAATCATCCTTAGCGCACAGCGACATCGCTGGCTCTGGTCCTGCTCCTGGCCACCAGCTATGCCCAAGCTGAGGGCGAAAAGAGTGCGGCTGCCGAACAGAAGGCCGAGCCTGAGGCAAAGGCTGAAGAAGCCGCTGCTAGTGTCGATACAGCGAAGCCGAAACGCGGTCTTCATCATTATGAGGAAAATTATCATCATCATGTGCCACATTTTCCCGTCCATGAGGAAAAGACACTGACTGTCATCAAGAAGGTGCCTGTTCCAGTGCCCATCGAAAAAATTGTTCATGTGCCTGTCGAAAAGCACATCCATGTGCCTGTCAAGGTCAAAGTGCCAAAACCTTATCCAGTCATCAAGCACATTCCTTATGAAGTAAAGGAAATTGTCAAGGTTCCTGTCGAGATTCCTCAGCCTTATCCTGTGGAGAAGAAAGTCCATTATCATGTTCATGTGCCGTATGATCGTCCAGTCCCAGTGAAGGTAAAGAAAAAAATCAAAAGGTTAACAACTCTGACTGAAGATTAATCTGTTATTTTTCTCATTCCATAGGTCCATGTCCCTGCTCCTTATCCTGTGGAGAAGAAGGTCCATGTCCCCGTAAAGGTAAAAACAGGAGAACAAAATTCATTGGCAGTAGTTTAATCTGTGTTTCATAGGTCCATGTCCCTGCTCCATATCCAGTGGAAAAGGTTGTGCACTACAAAGTGGAAAAACACGTGCATGTCGACAAGCCGTATCATGTAGAAAAGATTGTCCATTATCCAGTCAAAGTTCCAGTTG
Source organism: Drosophila willistoni (assembly GCF_018902025.1). NCBI lineage: Eukaryota > Metazoa > Arthropoda > Insecta > Diptera > Drosophilidae > Drosophila > Drosophila willistoni. Next base: position 11,889,421 of record NW_025814050.1, read on the forward strand.
AAAAGCCCGTGCCCCACTATGTAGACAAACCAGTGCCACATTATGTAGACAAGCCTGTGCCCGTGCCTGTGATCAAGAAGGTTCCTGTGCCCGTCCATGTGAACTACGATGTTCCAAGGGCCGTACATGTTGATAAGCCTGTGCCTTATGAGGTCAAGGTCCATGTGCCAGCTCCTTATCCCGTTGTCAAGGAAATCCCCGTGAAAGTTGAGAAACACGTTCCGTACCCCGTGAAGATTCCTGTGGAGAAACCCGTCCATGTTCATATCGAGAAGCATGTCCCTGAATATCACGAGAAACACGTCCCATACAAGCAACCCGAATTCATTCATAAGCACATCGAAGAGGAGCATCATCATGAACCCATTCATCATCATGAACCCATCCATCATCATTCGCACATCGAGGAGGAGCATGAACATGAGGTGGAGCATGATTTTAGCCATCATGATCTTCATTCATATTATGGTTACTAAACTGGTGAATTTCGAATTTCTTTCTCTCTTTGACTTTCTTTACAGCATTGAGAATTGGGTAAATCACATTTCAAAAAAAATAACACTCAAAAATCAAACACGTGATAAACCATGATAGATAGAAAGATTCAGAGAAACGACAAAGAAATAACAGACGAATTTTTAACCCCATTTAGTTTTCCGATCGAAACTCCCTTCTTTTTTTTAGACCTTAAGCCATAACAAAGCAAAACTAAAACAAAAAATCAAACCCTTAAAGAAAAAAAAGAAAAAAAACAAACGCTAATTGTTGACGAAAACGACCCGTGAAGAAAAGAAGAAGAAAAAGTATAGAAAAGTTAGACTTATAAGTAGAACACATTTGGGACCAATTATACCACACTCACAATACACAATCATTACACAATCTTCATAACCCAATCTAATGGATAATGGAATGGAATGGACCTTGTGAAAGTGTTTGTGGATTCTGGGCCTGGATCTCTGGGTGCCACGCTTTTTTGTTTCGATTGTGATGTGGTGGATTGGCTGCTGCTGTTTTTGTCCTCCAGCTGTGGCTTCTCCGAACGCCTTCTGCTCTGGCTATCGCCTCTCAACCGATTCGTGCACCCAACTCCCCCCTGGTTCTTCGACCATATTGAAATATCGAAAAGAATACTTTTTAGCTATCAACGTGTGATATAAGACTTTTGTTAGCATTTTAAGTTTTGTATAGTTCTTTATAGTTTATGTATGTATATGAATATGTAAGGCCGATTGTGTGCAACGTGCGCCTATTTAAGTCAGTTTGTAAACGAACGTATTTGTATTATTTTTTGTAATAATTTTTGCAATCAATTTTAGTTTTTAATTACCTACATATAAATATCATATATATATATAACATTTGCTTGTTGTTAAAAGCAAAAATGATGAAACGGATTTATAAAAAGTACTTAATTTACCAAATATTTTACTGTCTCTGTATAAAAAAAAAAAAACAATCAAAACCATTTTATAAGAAATGAAGCTGATAAATGTTGAAAAATCGAAAAACCCCAAAAAACAAAATAAAAATGAAAACCAAGTGATCAAGAAACGAATATAAACAAAAACTTTTCATTTGAAGAATTGAACAAACGTTTGTCTTAGATCTCCATTTCAGAATTAAAAAATCAAATGAGCTTCATCAAAAAGTTTTTAAAATCAATTAGAAAACAATTTAACCATGTTTTGAAACACATGTTAACCATCTAATAAATAATCTCTGTTCATAGTTAATATCATAATGACAATAATCAAATCGATGAAAAATCTATAATTTCATTTTAATACCTGTTCCTTCTCTTTATCAATCCTTTTATTGCTTGTTTGCCAAGAATAATTTTAGTAAATTGAGTACAGGATTGAATCTATTCACTTATGGCTGTCCTCTACATATTAATAAATAATAGAAATAATTGAAAGGTGTAACGTAAACATATTAATAAGAAAATAGTTTGTTTCACTGACTAAAAGGCAAACGATTTAGAAGTAAATAATTCAGCTCGGAAGCGAGAACAAGTCTCAAAATCATTCGTAATTTTATTTTTTTTTTATTTTGCATTCAAGATACTTCCAAAGGTTTAATAGTTCTTTAAATAGATTCAATCCTAAATGTTTAAAATAAAAGAAAGTGTTTCATATATAAGTGGTCTACCATTAAAGCCCTAAAAAGGCGACCAGAAAACTTAAATAACTTTCTTCGACAATTTGAATAATTTCGTCAATTTAAATGCTTAAATGCTAAATGCTTCAAAATGGGTTAAACAGTGCTTGAAAATGTTTTTTTTTTAATTAAAAAGCAATGATATTCTAGTAGAATAAGTTCTCTAAAAAAAAGGAAAATGTGTGGCATTGCTCTGCCAAAGTCTGATCGCTCTTTCGTCAAAAAGAAATTAGTGAAAAATAAGCATGATTAGAAAATTCCTTTGTCTGGCACAGACAGACGGATGGCCTGAAGAACGAGTTAAAGGACAAACATGGCTATCAGAATTAGCTTGCTCGTGCTAATTAAGAATATATAGTTATAGATATTGTACTCTAAAAGTTTCCCTACCCGAATATTCATATAGATAACATTTATATGGCCTTTTTCTTCTCCAATCTCTCACCAAAAGCACAAAGATAATTACGCGCAATCACTCAAAATATAGTCGTATAAAATTTATACTTCCTTTTTATTAACATTTAATTGCTAATTTTTATTGTAATCTGGCATAAGGCAAATTTGCAGTTTATGTTAAGCTTTGTCGAAATCAATAATCACCCAAAGAAAAACAAGACATACCATATTTCACCATTTTGGTCATAAATGTCTTATCTAATTTTCAAATGAGGTAAACATCGCCTTGCATTCATAATTGTATATTCAAAGTGTCTCGCCCACAGACAGTAAGGCAGCTAAGAAAGGCCAATGCGACGGGATAGGGAGGATAGTTGAACATGTTTATTACATTTTCCACACACTGTGTTTTTAGCATTTGGATTTTCCATGGAGCATAGAGAGAGAGAGACTGAGGGAGACGAAGAGGAGTAAAAAAGGGAGGCTCGTGTCTATTTCCCAGAGTTTAGTTTGCGGCTTGGCCATTACTTTTTATTAGCACCACCAACGTAGGTCTTACTTTAGGTGGGTATTATTTCTTCTCTTTTTTTGTGGTTGCAGTGGTTTTTGCTGGCCAACCACAAAAGATTTGGTTTCAATTTGCATTTTCGGCTTCATTGAAGCCGTCAGCAATTTGCACAGAGTGGGTTAAATAAAGTGGGACATGGATTTATCACGTTTTTCATTTTCCTTAGTCGGTTTGTAGGACATGTGCTGCTAACCGATATTTTGTTGTTGTTGTTGTTGTTTCTTTTTCCACCAGCTGCTTTTGGAGTTTGGCTTGAATGTCTGACAAGTCTTAGTCAGTGTGTCTCGAGAGCTTAGAGAGATCTGTTTTATTACCATATCGAGGCTAACTCAAACTCTCTTGGTGGCTTTAAGTTTTTTGTTTATGTAACTGTAGCGTTTGCAGTTTATTGATTATGCAATAAATAATCGGCAACACAATGAAAATGAAAATGGTGTTGTAACCCCCCACCACCCACCTCCCCCCAACAGCAGTCCGTAGTAGTAGTAGTAGTGAGTTGGACTAATGCTAAAAGAATGGCTGCAATAAAAATCTGGCTAATGGGTTCGAAGTGCGGTCTGAAGTGTAGCATGCAATTAATTAAGCCTGCCCCAATGAAATGTGAACAACCAGAGAGTTTGACGGCAGATAAAGATAAAGAAACCCAACAAATACGTTGCTCCTTAAAAACTTTTGCTTAATTACATTTGAAATCTCAATTAATGGTCGGATTTTGTTGCAGCTCCCTTAAAGCATCTTAAAAGAAAATTAAATTTAAATATATGGCAAATTTAAATAGTAGTAGAACTTGTTTTTAGACTTAAGTAAAATAACACTTTCAGGAATATACATCTTCTATTCCATCTATTACATCTTTTTTCACAATTTATCATAAAAATTTTAATGTCATTTTTAAGGAAAGAATAATTTATCTTAAACTGACATCTAGCAAGTATATAATATCATCCAATTTTTCTGACGTTTAGCCTACTCAGTTTATTTTTTTAAGTACTCTAAACTTATTGCTTGTAGCTATTAGCTACTAGCTCAACTGCTTTCAGTCAATTAACCCAAATCAAAACACCTAGAACTTCATTCTAAGGTTAATATGGCTCTTAAAGAAGAAATACATTTTACTATACATATGAAGCAATTATTAAACTATCTTTTTATCACTGATGGATAATATCTGTATAAGACAAAAAAAGTATTTAACTAAATGGATTCACATTACTTTAAAGTGCAAAATTTATAACAATTACACAGTCGGACTTCAATTAATCCACGGGGAAGTTTCGGGAATTTGGAAACCACTTGAATTTTTCATCTTTTTCGTTTCTTAATACCCCAAACTAGTAAATCCTTAAAATGGTCGTGGAATTCCGAAAAATACTCATACTAATAATTGAAAGTAACTAAAAGTACTGTGCCAGAAATCTAAATTTTTGGATCGGATCTACTAAAATATATTTTTTAAATGCGTTTATACAGTGAGAAATGTATATATTATATTTTAAAAACAGAACTTAATCATAAATGTTTGTTGAAATCCCTAAAGACCATATAAAATACTAAAATATCAATGTTAAAATATCAAAGAAGCTAACATCGGCTATGCCAAAGTTTATATACCCTTGCAGTCCTTGGTAATAATAATTTAACATGTTCAAAATTTGTCTTCTGCAACTCAATTCATCAATATACAAACAAAACAATTTTACTCTCTATTTTACAATTATTTTACAATCACATATGTAAATTTCATAGCATACTCCGATTTTTATGAAAATGTTTCTTCTAGTTCTTCTAGAGCTATATGATATAATGGTCCGATCCTGATGGTTTTCATACTTAATTTTTTTCCGGGTAATAAAAAACACCGAAAAAAAATTTCAGCCCGATAGCTCTTTAGACGGCTGAGTAAGACGCATTCGCACAGACGGACGGACGGACGGACAGACGGACAGACGGACAGACGGACATGGCTATATCAACTCAGCTTCTCATGCTGATCAAGAATATATATACTTTATCGGTCGGAAACGTCTCCTTCTGTGCGTTACAAACATCTGACCAATTTTATAATACCCTCTGCAAGGGTATAAAAAAAGGTATAAAAACCAAAATATCATGAAATAAAATACTATTTCATTTCTAATCTAGGAACTAATTTTTCATAAGAAATCAAAATGCCCTTCAATAAATCAGCCCTATTAGTGCAATCATCGTATTGAAATCGATTTTCCAATTTCATAAGTTTGCACTCTACCTTGAAAGAACTCAAAAGCAAACCGCAGACCATTTTATGGCAAGTCTTGTGCAATCTGTCTGATATAATATAATACCAAGCCATATAAATAAAGAAAAAAAAAACCTCAAAGCGAAACTAAAGACCAAAAGAAAAGAGGCATGAAAAAGGAATGGAGCAAAGAGTGGTCAGTGCATTGACACCATCATTTTGCCATATGAATTTTGTTTTGTCTATTGATACAACAAATGCAAATCTCTCGAAATGGAAAATGTTTATAGTTTAATGGGTCAAAAGCAACCTGCATAGCCGATATATATATACGCTATATATACTCCATATATGCAGCATGTGTATAATGTCCATTGTCGATAGTTTTTCGTAACTGCTTTTCAGTCTTGGCTTATTTAAATGATGGCCAACTGTGCCAGCCAAGTGGAAAGTGAATGCGGGAAATATATGTTACACACACACACATACACAGAAGATAAGTGAGTTGAATTTTTCTTTGTATGTATGTATGTTTGGCAGTAGCTTGAGTTGCAGTTGGAGTTATATTGGTCATTATGTGGAGTTTGAAGTTAGTGGGCCAATGCGCGTAATCGTTGGCAATTTGATGGAAAATGTTCGAGATCGTGTGTAAATTGTAATCGAAAAAACAACAACAACAAAAAAATGGCAAAAACACAAAAATTTAATTACATGATTTAGTTGAGGTTGGTTTTTTTTTAATTGCAAATGTTACATATATCATAGTCTTGGATATGTGAGTAAAATTAGATAAGAGAAATGGCCAATGGACAGAAAAGTAATTATAGTTCAGATACACTTACTTGACATAGGGTATATTTGCGGGTATATGATATTTGGCACCCATATCAAAATCCATTTCAGAACGTAAAACAGGCGGCTTAATGCCTGAATACTTTTCACTGTAACAAATTAATAATTAAAGTCAAATAAGAGTACTTTTGATTAATAACTTGTAACTCACCGCAAATTCCAAAAATGACAGTTCATAGCACGTTTATTAACATTTCCACTAAAGACATCGTAACGCCAATTGTCCAAGGCCAAAGCAAAGGGCAAAAAGGCAACCTAAGTGGTAAATTTATGTTATTTTAAATCCACATTTCCCTTCCTATGTTGCTTACCTTATCTATGGCCATGGTGAAGAGATAATTGATATCATAACTGGAATCGTCCAAGGATCTTTGTAGCAAGCCCAAGGTCTGTAAATGCTTCGGCGTCGACACAGACAGACTAATGGCATCGCCAACGGCCTGATGGAAAGCAGGATTTGCTCCATTTCGAAAGACTTTGGGTAAATGGCGATATTGCAAAAAATATTGTATATGCGCCATCTCATGATGGACACTAATCAAACTTCTTTGATTGATATCCGTGCAGATTTTGACACGAAAATCGTGACGATTGCAAAAATCCCAAGCCGAAGGTTCACACAGGACTCTTCTGTCCAATGGCTGCTCAAAGACAGAGTTTCTATAGAATTCAGGACCCACTGCCGACATATTGATGGAGGTAAAGAACTCCTCGGCCAGTTGAAACATTAACAATGGTGTATAACCTTGTTCAACCATGCGTGGTGTGACGTCAATTAGTTTACGTCCTGGATAGGGTATAAGTATATCCAATATATTTGACCAAGATTGACCATACATATTGCCCAAAATATGAGATGGTATTGGGGCAACACGATTTATACGTTCGGGTCCATAATAATCTCGCAACTTTCTTCGCACATACGAGTGTAAACTCTCATAAAGGGGTCTTATTTGCTCCCAAACAATATCAATATCTTGTCGAAAATTACCCGATTCATAGGCCAAATACCAATATTCACCGCCATTTGTAACGTCTGCAACAAAAATAAAGTAATACACTTTTCTTTTAAATGTCTGAACTCTAATGTAAATTACTTACTATTTACATAGGCCACTTCCTGCATTACATCAGCCAATTGCTCGTAATCATTACGCATTTCCCTTCCCGCCTTACGATGATACTCCACCCATGTATGCTGCAGCTCATCCCAATCTCTACTCTTTGCCATAATATCCTTTAAATGGGGTATATAGCGTAAGTCACACTGAAATGGCTGTTGATAGGCACATATACTGGCGCTATTATACAGAAAGAGCATCTGATTGAGCAAACGATTGTACTGAATAGAAGATTTCAGAACCTAATTAGCATCAAAATTATTTTAAAATAGAAATATTTTTAGAATCTTACCCTATCTAAAACATCTAGAGGCAAAGCATTGGGTCCAACCTCCGATTGTAGCATCAACTGGCGATACAAACGACGATCAAAGATGAGATCCTTGTTTATGCTCTTCGATTGTCCTGCCGTAATACGTTGAAATTCCACATAACGTTGTTGGGCATTCAACTAAATAGAGAAAAAAGTCAATCCGAGTAATGACAATATTTAAACCAAACCAAGGAAAAATTAAGATATATTGTAGGCCATGACAAAATAAACAAACATTTCTTAAATAAGTTTGAACTAGAAAAATATTCACTTTCAAGTAAAAAGCCGATCAAGCAACATCGTATAGATTTTTGTCTACATTTAAAAAAAAAAAAACAGTATAGAAATGTTTAATTTTTATCAACCAAAACCTAAACCGACGAAATGTTTTTGCGAATCTTTAATTGAATATTTTGAAACGCTTGGTTATTATGATTTTTTCTTAGTTGGATTTTGTATCCTAATACTAAGCGCCTTTCTACTATATCTTTTGCGTGAAACACCCTTAATGGATTGGGTAAGTAATCGACAACTATAAATTGAGAATACTTTACACAAATTTTGGTATGCAATTTTACAGATCGAACAAGCAGGAAGAGTGGTTAATATAAATGATGGACGAAGAACAGTTGCAGTACAGACTGCAGTCACAATCAACACAGGAGAGATTGAAAATACTCAGCAGGCAAACATCAGGGGAATACATTGCCGTGATAATGGAAATAATATTCAAGACTTTCCAAATGCAGAAAATGACACAAATATTAAAAATACAAAATGCGAGGGAACTATTAACGTTTCCACTTCAGATAAAAACAATTCCTTCAATATGAATATACAAAAGGATCAACCCATTGTGAAACGTGATAACACCGGGGCCAGCCTATCTCGTATTCCTATTCCTAAACATGCACAACAAGCAACTGTGAACAATGCTAATATGTGGAACACTAATTCGGAAAATGAAGATCCTCTAACTCAAACCAATAAGCCGGAAGTCTCGCAGATCCCTACACTAACTAAACGCAGCCGTTAAATGATGCCATCTCCAAAACCCTTACATACACGTCATTAGATGCCCTTAACATTAATTATTTATACTTTTGCTAATAAGTATATTTCTCTCAATTCTAAATTTCATCTGTTATAAAAATATTCTGACTTTGTTAAATACTCTGAAACTGTCTGAAATTTGAGTGCCTCCTTTTACACGATTTTCACCAATATTCTGTAACTGAAACAATAACACGACTCCAATAATAACACTCCATGAGAACCCATTTGAAAGTCTTTTTTATGTATTTCAAAAAAATTTGTTATCCTTTTGTATTATGGAACATTATTCAAAAACATATCAATGTAATTTTTATATGTGCTGGGAACTAAGTTTTTCATATAATGCATTTTTTTATTCTTCACGAAACATAGACAAACTAATTCATAATCGTAGTCATCGATCTTTTCAGTAAATATTTAATATATAGCAATTGTAATTGTCAGAAAAAGATTTCAAATACATCAGTGCCTACTAAATATAATACTTATTGTCCAAGGCCTTGCAATGAATTCGAAAGCTTCAAGTAAAAATAATGGAGAATTTAATCTATGGTAGGCGAAAAACTTGCTTCTAATGATTCTTTTGGGTGTTACATTAAACTTAAAACCTTTTATTTAACAGCTCGAGGTCGATGAAAAAAACAAGGACCTTTTTGGATTTTCACAATAAAATTCGATGATTGAACTTTGAGATGATTGAACTTGATTAAAATTTGATCTTCAAAGGAGCTTCAAAGGATCTTCAAAGGAGCTTCAAAGCAGCTTCAAATGAGATCTTTACTTAGCCTTGAGCAAACAAAAGTTTTCACATCAATTATCAAAATTAATAATTCTAATTTTAAAAACAATTTTTATCTTTTATTTAAATAAAAAATGTTTGTTGCCTTGTATCAAAAAATCCCCATTTAATACAATTAATAAATTACTAAATAACTTAAGGTTTTTCCAGAATCCATTAAATTTTTAATATTCTAATCATAATAAACCAAATCAGTATTGACAAAGTAGACGAACAATACAATGTAAAAGCGGATTTAATATTAGAATGCTGGTTAATTGATAGATTTAATCAAGTTTCTGATCGTGGGAGAATTAAATATGAATGCAATCTAAGGTAACTCCCTTTGCTTGTTGCAATTTGCAAGAAATAACAATTAAATGTAATAGAAAAATTTCAACAACCCGATACTAAGGCAGAGTCAAGTCATAGAATGGCCTCGTATGGCAAACTAGTTAGAGTAAGATGAACATTTGAAATGAAACTTTATTTCTAAACGCATGTCACAACGACTTTAGCCAAATAGTAATGGTGACTTTAAACTGGTAAGTAAGATAGTCACATGTAACAACTCAATTTTTGACATTGGCATTTCTGCCTGGGAAACTCTCTTACATACAGGTCGATTCGACCTTCAAGGCGTCACTTTTCCGACTCCATGAGAAAACTGCACCACTACCACAATCCCAAAACTACCAACTAAGCTTGTAGTATATATTTTTGAGTATATCTATCTATCTACATACATACATATATCGCGTGCTTGTTGGTAACCACAATTACTCGTGCCACTAACTCACCGCTTCCGACTGTGTAAAATCGTTGACGTTAGTCTCGAAATTCCATTGGGCTGCCACATTGGCGGTACACTCTTGAGAGCCCGTCTGATCGGCCTCGACAAGGAAAGTGCGCAATTTTTCCAATTCCTGTTGATAACGACGATCCTGTTGATAACGTTGACGGTCCAAGAAACCCTGATTAAGATTGAAACGATCCTGATTTGGTCGATATGGATTCGTAAAACGATTATTGCCACCCACAAATTCAACATTGGGATTGTTGTTGTAGTTGTTGTTGTTATTATTATTATTATACTGATTAAATCGCTCATCATCGTTGTATGTCCCCGCTAGTGGGCCATAATTGTGATTGGAATAACGATTTTCGCCTTGCACTTGCCCTTGCAATTGTCGATCCCGATCGCCACTGAAGGGTGAATCACTGAAATTTTGCTGAGGTGTGGGATAGGCATAACCCAATCTCATGCGTTCATCATATGTCTGGCCATACTGGAAAAAAATTAGCATACATTATAGATCGAATCGAAGACGAAATTCCATTCAAATCCAAGACACACCCTAAAATCATCTAAGCCATCATCACTATTCCCACCAGCACCACCACCACCCTCATCGGCATAGGGTGGTCCATAACGTTGATCTCGATCACGATCGGCTCGCACTTGAGCTGGTGTTGTTGCCACATTTGGTGTATAACCATTATAGAAAACCTCTGGCTGTGGTGTTGGCAAATTCAATTGAGGTTGGCCATAACAGAAACTTAGATAAATTGCACATATTAACCAAATTTTGGGCAACATTTTTAAAGAACTTTGACCTTGGTTTTCTTTATATTCTCTCACAGGTCATTAACAAAATTTCACTAAAACAAACACTGCACTTTTTTCACTTTTCCGACTGTTGCCCACGTAACGTCGTGTAACGCGTCTAAAACTCTACTAACCAGAGACGTTAAGAATATTTTCAAAATCACTTTTTCCAACTCAAAAAAACAAACAAAACAAAAATTCAAATCTCCTAGGCAGGCAGCGCTGTCGACTGTTTTTTTTTTGTTTTCAGGTGCTTCCAGTATGAGATAATCGCAATTAGCACTGAGGACTGAGGAGACTCAACTGAGAATCGCTGCCGTCTCTGTCTCCGTCGCTGCTGCTGCTGTTAGCGACAACAATGAGGTTTAATATATATATATTTGTATGTGTCAGATGTTGTATGTAAATGTTTTGTGTTTTTGCCATGCATGTTTGCAATTATAAGGGTACAATACATATGCATGTGTATCTATGTATCTTCCAGTACTCCTATATACATACATACTAATCAGTCAAAATACAAAAAATTTCAACCGCAAAATAATAGTAGTGACTGTGAGAAAGTCACAAAAGTGAGTTGAGTCACATGCATACAAACATATTTGAGTTAAGTTGACTTCTAATGGAAGGAATGAGTTAAACTATCTATAAACTAATGGATAGTTTATACTCAAAATAAATAGCCACTAAATTAAAATAAAAAAGTAAATAAACAAATTTCAAAACGTTTTTTTCTTTGAGTTTTGTTAAACCTTTTATTTGCCGGCTATCGTATATAGAAATACTTACTTTCATGAAGCTAAATGTTTATCAACAATTTTGTATATTTAAGTCACGTTTATTTATGAAAAATTGACTTACAATTAGACATAGTTAAAATTTTCAGAAAATGTATTTCTTGTGAATATTTTGAAAAAAAAGAAAAGGTTTTCCTGCCTTTTTTCTTTATTTATTTGTAGCTACCAACTTGTTTTAACTTTGATAGAATGACAGAACATAACCTCGCCATTTTTGTAGTCACTAAGATTAATCCACATTTGCTTAGAATTAGCTAAAATCCTCAAAAGAAAATAATCTTAAGTGTAATCGTTTTAAAAAACAAATAACAAATTTAAGCAATGTCTCTTTTAGCCATAATGAAACATAACAACACCCAGAAAGAGGGAAAGAGAAATGGTTGAATTATAATTGTTCTACATTGACTTCAAGGGGGGAGGGAAAAATAAATACCTTCAGATGCTCATTTTCAACACAATCCTACCACCAGGCATGCTTTAAAAATAATCAAACGATTACTGCCGAGTCTAGTAACTGTGGACCTATTCGACTTTAATACTTTTTCGAACCATGTATAACCTGGGAGAAATCTTAAGCTCCCAGTATTTGTTATAAAGATTTTCCCATTAAAGAATGAATTCTTCAGAGCAATACATACATAAATCAATGTTTTTTCTTTTTTTTTAACTATAATTCCTTTATTTAATGAATCAAACCAAATATTAAGCAATTAAAATCAAACTTTACATATTTATAAACACATTTAAACCATGTTTTAACCTGAGTTTCTCTCATTGTCATTATTTACAGAGACTCATATACTTAGAAACTAAACCCAAAAAAAAAGAAATAAAGAAAATAACAAAATTGCTACATTTATTTTTAAGAATTAGTGTATTAAATACTTATGTATCTTTAAGCAACTTTCTTTTATATATATAGATGTGACTAGATTTCGTCCTTTTTTAAATTTCTTAGAGTTCGAACATAATTCTTTTTTATTTAATGAGTTAGGAGTTATGATAAATCCATTCATTTCAGCAAGGCATTTAATATAAACCACAGGCAGTCTTTCATTATTTAATTTTATTAAGATCACGTGAGAGTTTGAATTTTGATAACTTGCTGCTAATTATTAGAAATTATTATTAACTCTCTCATCGTAAAGAGCAAAATTATTATTGACTCTCTCATCGTTAAAATTTCTAGAAGTCATTACTTTTCAGAATAATGAGATCATGAAAATTAATCATGATATCGACAAGTATAACAGACTTTAAACGATCGCATAACTATAATCATAAATGCAAACAAATTAAATTTGTCATCAATTAATCAAAGCACTTGACCAAAACACGTTTTTATAGAAACATTCATAAACTTGTTCCCTATAGCAATAAATCTGATAGAGTAGTTAGATAAGGTAAATGCAAAAATATGATAAATAAAACCAATTTAAGTAGCAGTAAAACTTTACTCTACTTTTGAAGGCGTATTTGCATAAGTAGTTAGGTAATCACAGACCCGCAGGAAACCGCGGACTCAACTCCAAATTGCGGAGTATTGCAAACTCATTACATATGTAAACAAAAGTATATACATATAAAAGAGTCGGTTTTCATATCAAGTTTGTGTTTGTGTTTGCGTTGTTGTCTCTGTCTGTTGGCTCCACCCGCTCACTCATGCACGCTGGTCATGTCAGATTTGTGGAATGCCACCGATAGTCACTCTTGACCTGGTGGCACATGTGAAAAAAAAAATGTTTTGACTCATGCCTAGAGTGGGTGGGGAGAGAAATTAATGAATGCAGGTAAGCCAGATGAGAAATGAGGTATAAATTTCTACATAGACTAGGTGAGACGGGTAGGTGAGGTGAGGTGAGAAGGTGTTAAGGTGATTTGTCAGACTGATTGATGCCTTGATTGCATACAGAAATAAGTATATGTATATATACAATAGTTGTACTTAAATAAACTAAAGAAATGTGATTCATTTAGTAATTAGATTGCGATCTGTCTCGGAAATATGAGCTCATAAATACATTTTTTATGTCGTTTTTTCTTTTTAAATTTTTATGATGTGGTTGGTTGATTAACGTATTTTGGGTACATCAGCTAATTAATTGTCAAGGCCAAGTTCTAGAACATGTTCTTATATAAAACCTTAAACCGTGGGAAAAATATTAATATATACTAAGTAAAACCAATATCAAGTGTTTTGCTATTAATTAATTTTATGAGTATTTTACATCAATGAATAATTTATTGTAACCAAATGCAACAACTATGTAACAACAAACACCCATCAAAGCAGGAAAACCGCTTTTCATGACGCACCTGATGCACACGTACTCAAAGTTAATTTTCATTTTCATTTTTGTTTATATTTGTATTTTTTTGTGTTTAAACTAATCGTTTGTCTGTGTAGTTATTTAGATTCGTTCTAATGGCTGGCTGTCAAAGTGAAGAACCTCCACTAGAGTGGCTATCATCATAATCAAGTGCATCTTAATTATACCTATTTCGGTTTATGTTTATGCATTTACTACAATTTCTTTCCGGTTTATTTTTTTTTTAATTTCAATTTTAGCTTGTAGTTAGTTTTTTTTATTTAAACAACGAACAATACAAATATTCGTTAAATCAAGCGAGTGATGCATTCTTTCGCATAATAAAGTTATTTATCGCATTCAATTAAAAAACTATGACCCAAAAAAATTATTATTATATTACTTTGATTATCCCATATCTCTATGTGGGAATCCCGATTCGAGATATTTGGACTGTAAAAATGATCGGAATTTGTCGAGATTCATAAAAACATTGATTTTTGCAACGCTGTCTGGGCATTTTTTAATTTTAATTAAAAATCAAGTCGTTTAAAATTTTGATAAAAAACAAAAAATTACAAAAAACTCAAAAAACCCGTAGTTAAGGTTTCTTATTATTATTCCCAGCCATATTAATTTAAATGGGTTACATATAGTTCGTTTTTAATTCTTTTTTATCTTTAACTGAAACATTGTCAGTAATCCTGTGTACTAAATTTCCCATTACATTTTGGCAATAAACTAAGGTCAAGTCTCGCATCATATCAGAAGAGTCAGACAACGAACTTAATATATCGAAATTCCGCAATCCCCTTACCTTAATTATTTGCCAAAGCTGATAATAAGTTGATTTCAAGCCATCGTTAACGATTAATTCTTTAAGGCTAGCTTATTATAATTAGTATCTGGAGTTAGTTTAAAAGGTAATATTTCTAAAAATATCAGATATTTATAAAGATCAAAGTGTACGGTTGCAGGTTTGCAGAATATCTTAATGTCGTGATCAAATGATAAGCCAAAAATCACAATTTAAATTATTTTATTGAAAAGTTAAATAAAATTACGAAAATATTTGAAATTATTTCCAATTATTAAAAAATAAAAATACTTTTCTTAGTTTTTACACCTTGCTGAGTTTTTTGAATGGCTTTTGACTGCTAATTCTTGACAATTTCAGTTTTTGCATTTGAAGAGTAAAAGAAACTTACTACTGCATACTTTTAGTACAATCAAACAGCTTACAATGGAAATATGAAGTGGACTTTTAGGCTGATAAGTAATAACTAGTATATGTATATATCTTAACGCTTTATGCCCAACCCACATCCAAATTGTTTAAACGATTTTGCTGTACTAGCCAATTGTGTAATGGCTGAAAGTAACTCAGAAGCCCATCGATATTTAACTCCGTTTCACCAAGAAGTTTTTGCAGGACATGGCTATAATGTTGCGATGAGCCCAAAGCCATGGTACGTCGTAAGCCAGGACCAAGTCCACTCTGATCCGAAAGATCACATAGATCCAAGGGCCTGTCTTGACCAGTTCTCGAGCAAAAGTGTTTCAGCAATTGAAACTGCAAAACTGTGCTGAATATTTGGCTAAAAAGAAAGTAAATACATCAAAGGCAAAACCTAACGAGAATGGAAGAGTGAAACGCACCTGGCATATTGATCATCTACTTCCATTAAGAGTTTAGCTGGCACATCAAAGTCAGCATTAGTTCTTCTCTTTGGGGCCGCTGCTCCGGTATAGAACTCCGTTAGACGCCAATAGGCCTCATTGTCATCCGCTTTTATGTGACCACTCAGAGCCTCCACTCTATATCGATCGAGTACATAGAAAACTGGTAATAAGAATATTACTCTCAAACCTTGAATATACAAACGATTTAGACGAGCTGGCAATTCAAACCATTTGGATTCCCTTATCAAGCCGATTTTGTGTAGATAGCGAGGGGAAGTGGCAGCTAAGGAGAAACATTTGCCAATTGCATCGCTAAAATGTGGAAAAGGTTCTTCCTGCAAGAGTGTGGGTTGCTCAGCGGTAGCTCTAAAGAAATGTACATCACTCTGGGCTTCAAACATATTAAAGAAACGTTCCTCATCATTAAGAGGGCAGTAGGTGAAATTGATCTGTCGTAGAGCATAGAAACGCCAAGCCTTGTGAAAACAATGATCCTCCTCCTGATAGGACATTGGCTGGGCAAAAGTCCACAGGGAACTTGTCAAAGAAAGTCAATTAGATAGACCAAAGTCATCCTCATAGTCATTATTGATCTTACCTCTCCAATTGTGGCAAACCAATGCCTCTAAAATATTCGGCCACATTCCAAAAGACTCTCTGGGTGGTAGTCCAACCACGTCTTTGTAAGGCTTCAGTTATATTAAACAAACCCACATTTGGTGCTGGTAAATCAACAAACCATTCCGCCTGAACTCGACGAAAGGCATTGCCTATGAAAATCTCGGATAAATGTTGAGGATATGGTCTGCCTTTGGGTATCAAACGTTCGCCATACATTTTTCTTAAAGAGCCTCGAACATGAGCATGAAATTGCAGAAATAAAGGTCTCAATGCAGCCATAAAACCATCTAGAATTTTTAAAGTCTCCACGCCATTCAACTCCAGGCCACGAAACCAATAATCCTCTGCCTGGAGATAGCCATTGAGACGTGCTGTCTTTTTGTAGAGCTCCATGAACTCGACAAATTGTGAACGTGTACTCAAACCTGTTGAACGACGCCATTCATACCAATAATACTCGATCTCATCTATATTTTTACTCTCTTGTACTATTGTCTGGACATCTGGTATTAGGCTTAAAGTGCAGTTCTTTCGATTTTCATAAGCACAAAGTTTGACATTCTTATAACTCTCACTCATATTGGCGGATAGAGAGTAGATACGTCTTAATTCCATACCCGTCAGTGCCTCATAGCCCAACTGGGGCAACATTGAGAGTAGTCGACGTTGCTTTAAGTTTTCCACTTCTATCTTTTTAAACTTTTTTCCTTTATTGTTTAGATAGTTAATATATTTCATTAATCTTTCATTAGCAATTTCAATTTGTAGAAGAGCAACCAGATCATTGGGTCCTTGAATTTCATGTTGTAATTGAGCTAAAACCTCTTGATCATAGGCTAAAGCTAAATTATGATTAGCTTCATTTAAAAATTCAGTCAAGGATTCTCCTAAAACTAAGCCCCAACAAAGCTATGAAAAAATATAAACAAGTTGCTTGTAATTTGCTAATGAAAATTTTCTCACAAAACTCACTGAAATTAACAGAAAAAAATTTAACATTCTGTTCACAAAACGTTCTGAGCTTGTTCACTTAACTTTAACAACTGACCAAAAGTGGCGCCCAGTATTCAGAATTTGTAATTATAATGTGGTCTAGTTTTTTATACCATACACCCATAGGGTGAAATGGTATATTAAAGTCGCCAAAATGTATGTAACAGGCAGAAGGAAGCATCTCCGACCCCATAAAGTATATATATTCTTGATCAGGATCAACAGCCGAGTCGATCTAGCCATGTCCGTCTGTCCGTCCGTCCGTCCGTCCGTCCGTCCGTCCGTCCGTCCGTCCGTCCGTCTGTCCGTATGAACACCTAGATCTCGGAGACTGTAAGAGCTGGAGCCACCAAATTTGGTATGTAGACTCGTGTAGTATGTAGAGTGATCAAGTTTATTTCAAATTTTTGCCACGCCCCTTTCCGCCCCCGGAATTTAAAAAAAGCGTTTATCTCAAAAACTATTCCAGCTAGAGACACCATATTTGGTATGTATATTCGCTTAGTAAATGCAGTCATTTTGTATGTATAAAAATTTTGCCACGCCCTTTTCCGCCCCCGTAATTTGAAAAACTTGATTATCTCCCGTATTTTTTTACCTTATGCAATCAAATTTGGCACACTTAAATTTAGTACTAATATCTAGCAAAATACCAAATTTGATCAAAATCGGACAAAAAACAGTCGAGTTATGCATATAAACGTTTTTCCATAAGGCCGGAGTTGGCCGTTGGCTGGTGGGGGCGCTAGGGTGCTCATATGATTGAGTGAGCGAGATACTAAGATGTTTAATTATGTTGAAATATTTGCTTTACTGGTGTATGGTATACCTAAGTCGGCGAGACGACTTACTTACTTCATTTTCTCTATCTCTCTCTGTGTTGAAACAAAATACAAGTTTCTTGACAACTTTATTGAGCAAAAAAGAAGTTCAAAAAGCATGATACAAAATGTTTAAAATTCAAGACATTTAAGAGGCCACACACTCTGCAAATAAAAGAGAATTTGATTTACATAAACTCTCTTTGAAGAGATTTTGCTATAGGGAGAAACTTACTATCGGATGAAGTCCAGCCTATATGGACATTATTTTTGATATTTTCAGCTTCTAGCCAAACGCGCAGAGGTTCAAAATATTCAGCAATAGCCTTGCCAGTCATTGTACGTTCGCCATTGAAGGCCTCCAATGCATCTGGCCAGGGTTTCGAGGCACCCAAAGAAAGCATGTTGCTATTGAGGAAAATAATAATTGAAATATGACATATTTTTGGCTCTTTCTCATAAGGACTCACTGGAAGGCTTCTCCTGCAGCTGCACTGCCATAAATATCACAATTATCCAAAGGCAAATTAACATTTGAAGCATCGTATTGTCCAGCCTTGATGCAGGCAGACTTGTAGAACTGGAACTGTATGATAAAGGAGACCAAATATCTGCAAAAAGACATCAATTAACAAACCATCTTATTGAGTATATGTATGTTTCATCATTTACCTCAAATACTCGACATCAGCGGATATATGATATTTAGCTGGGGCATCAAAATCTTTCTCACTACGCACAACTGGTGGTTCAATTCCTGAATATTCATCTCTTAGCTTCCAGAAGGCACAATTCCAATTCTCCTTCTCCACCTGACCACGGAACAAAGCCCAGCGCCATTTGTCCAATGTGAAAGCAAATGGCAGGAAAACTATCTTATCCAAGGCCATCAAGAAAAGCTGATTAATGCGAGCCTCTTCATCTTGTACATAATTGGTTAATAGACCAATTTTTTCCAAGTGCTTAACCGTGGACACTGAAAGCGAAAGGACATCGCCGACAGCCTCATGGAAGCCAGGATTGGCACCAGTACGAAAAACGAATGGTAAATGCTGATACTGCAGGAAATACTGTATATGTCCAAGCTCATGATGCACTGTGAACAATTGACTCTGAGTGAGAGTGGTGCATTGTTTGATCCTCACATCGTCCTTGAGATAAAAGTCCCAGGCACTGGCATGGCAAATTAAATCACGACCATCGGTTGGTTTCTCAATAATCGATTTATCCCAAAAGTCTCTGCAATAATTAAAGTTATTATTTAAGTTCATTAACTTTGGACAAATAAAACTTACTGTGGCAACTTGGTTAGATTCATGGAGGTAAAGAAATCATCGCCCATTTGGAACATTTTTAGAGCTGTATAACCCTGTTTGACCATCTCATCGCTGACATCGACCAATGGCTTCTCGGGAAAAGGTGAGACAATTTCCGCAATATCAGACCATTGTTGGGCCCACATATTGCCCAATAAATGCATGGGTAAGGGACCCTTTTCGGATACCACCTCATCACCATAATACTTTCTCAAACGATAACGCACATAGCCATGAACTTGCTCATAGAGTGGACGTATCTCGGCGAATATATCCTCAAGTTGTTGCTCAAATGTTGCATCCTCATATTCATCCAACCACAACTCAGCACCAGATGTAAAGTCTACAAGTTTGAGAAGGTAAATTCAAAAAGGTCTTTTCAATCAAAAAGTTAGCCAAACTTACTATTCAATTTGGCAGCCTTGGTATTAAGTTCGACATATTTCTCAAACTCAGAACGCACTGGTGTTCCAGCCTTGTCATAGAATTCACGCCAATAATACTTTAATTCCTCTGGATCACGACTCTTGGTGATCACCTCCTCAATTTCGGGTTCTAGGGCCAAATCACATTTCTTATCATCCTTATAGTCGCAGACCTTGACCTTTGCGAAATTTGATTCCATGGCCGAGACAGTCTCCAAAAATTCAGCATAATCAGCTTCTGATAAAGCGGCATAACCCAATTTTGCTAGAGATTTGAATTGACGTTTCAATTCCTCCGATTGATAGCTACGCCATTGGAATTTCTGTATATCGGCTGAGACCTCTTTCAGGAATTTGGCCAATTCGGCGGATATTTCATTTTTCTTCTTCTCATTCTCATCGGTTATGTTTGAGGCATAATCCCAAGCGGCTTCAGTTTCCACATTTGTGCGTTTGGCCAGCTCTTTATTCAGATTCTCCAAATACTCTTTGGCCTGTATCTCCTCTTTCACCAAGGCTTGACTTAGCTATATCAAAAAAAAAAAAAACAATTTATATAGTTCGATATAAACGAAAGATCTTATTTAAACTATTTACCGCCAGGACAGTCGCTAGGACTAGCAACAGAAACAGCTTCATTTTCATCTAAAGCTCACAGTCAACTGAAATGTGAAAACATTTTGTTATTTATTTTTTGTTTGAAATTTTGAATTTAAGATTAGAATCTGAAAGATGACGTCGAAAAGTCTCCGTAATTAATTTAAATGTTATACATTTCGCCCGATCCCGGGGTCAGCATGGCAAACAAACGAAAAAAAAAGTAAACTATAAATGATATTGAATTTCGTCTCGCACACGCTATTTCCCTCTCTACACATCGAAGAGTTTATTTCGAACTAATTCATATTATCATCGCGTCCGATAAGATCGCTTCCATTGATAACTTAATTGCACAACTCATTTCAAACTGTTGCAAATGGGCCGTCCAAATTATCGCAAGTCAAGTTCAGACAGAAATGATTTACAATTCAAGTAACGAGTCATTTTGATGACATTTCAAATAGTTTTTTTTTCTATTCATAAGTAATTTTAGAAATTACTAAACAAAACAAGATGAAAGTCGTTTGAAAAAATTATTAAAAGCAGGTTGTATTTTTTAGGAGCAATTAATCTATATTTAATATTCAGTTTTGCTTCTTCACTTAACTATATAATTATTTGACATGAGTTCACTAACGAAATATATGTATATATATATACTTGTAGCAAAAAGACTTCAATATATCCATCTAAATTCCAATATTCAATATTCGTATTTGCATATTTATATGCTACGATAAAATCTGTATATTTGTTGATTTGGATGTCAATAAATGGGGTAAAATGTTCACTTTCTTTTTGTCTGTAATATGTTTTTTTCATATTTAAATTATAAATGTTTATTTAGTAAGAACTCTTAAATCTGAAATCATTTTAGAACGAGAAATTCAATTTTTTTATTTTTGAGAAAATCAATATTAATTAATTGTTTTAAAGAGCTATTCCTATCATAAATTTATTAAAAATCGAGATATTCTGCCGTTTTGTATTCTCCATAATAAATTTTTTTAAATACTTATGTAATTATATCTGCTGATCGGAATAAACTAGACACAATATATTTTTATATTTCAAAGCAGAAGATTCTTCTTTAAAATACACCTTCGATTTTATAGAATATTATAGAAAATATTATAGAAAATAAATTTTAGTATGCTTAAGTTTTAATTTTTTAATATTATTTACTTTTGCTTAATACAAATGGTGTTAATAATTTGTGAAGAAACAAAACTTCTTATTAATGACGTAGAATTTTAGCAACTGGACTAATGCATGAAACTAGTTTTGAAATTTATGTGACAAAATCACAAGTCGGCAGGAATTTCCACATTTTTATTGGTTTTTTGTTTTATCATTTATTTTTATTTTAAAGAAAGCCATGTAAAAAACCTTTTTTTGATTTGATAAGAATTTCATGTAAATATTTCATTTAGAAAAGACGTTCAAAAAATGCTAATTTGTTATTAGGGAACTAAATGTATAATTAGTTAATCATATATTAAAGAAAATGAGAGAGTCAGAAGTCTACATGATTAAAGGTAATTTAGTAAGAACTCTAAAATCTTATATCATTTAGAACTAGAAAATTGAATTGATATATTTTTGAAGCTATAAAGTTAAAACAAAGTTGTTCGTCTTTTTATTTGGACATATGTATAACATGGAAGACATATAATATTGAATGTGTTGAAACTTTTGAGTTTATGTCTATAAGTGTCAATAAACTAATAGTTTCTTCGTATATATTGCTAATGCGGTTCTTTCTTTATTGCACTAATATATCGCAGTTTATGCTTAAAAATTCACAACGCCCTGTTAATTACTATCTCCAGTAGTTCCTCATAATACCGAGAAACCATTTTAGACCGTTAAATTGTGTTAAAACTTTCATCTAAGTATATTCGCTGAGTAAATTCTATGCGTACATAGTTCTATAGTTTAATATCACCTCAAATAGATCGATAAAGATCATAAATAATCCAAACGATAAGCACTAAAATAAAGTCGAACTACCGTTAAAGTGTGTGAGATAACTTGTTCACAAATTTATAGCAATGTCCACTCATAATAATGACGATGACTATAGCTAATCCATCCATCGCTTGTACGTTTACCCATAGATAAGATTGTTAAACAAACAGTTTAACTACAATTTACGTTTACTTTATCTCTCTTTCTATCTCCCTCGTCTCGCACAATAAATTGCCCTTGTAATTAGTTCAAGCAATAAGTGAAACCGAACACATTTAATTTGTTAATTATAAATTCAATTTTGTTTTTGCGAATTTTTAATCAAGAGAA
The DNA here is from genome assembly GCF_018902025.1 of Drosophila willistoni. Taxonomy (NCBI): domain Eukaryota; kingdom Metazoa; phylum Arthropoda; class Insecta; order Diptera; family Drosophilidae; genus Drosophila; species Drosophila willistoni. Next base: position 11,912,361 of record NW_025814050.1, read on the forward strand.
ACTTACATTTTTTGTTTTTTATTATATATACTGTATATATATATTTGTTTTTCTTTAAGAAAAACGAACAAACTTGACTGTCCGGCTCGCCAGCAAATTGAGACTGAAAACGTTTGAATGGCATTGCGTGAGTTTTATAGCCAAGAACCCCGAGACGACAAATATTAATCGGCAATCGAGCGATCGCGACGTGACCATAACAATAACAATCTATACTGATAGTCGAACCCGAAGTTGTCCAGAGAAAGAGAGAGAAAATTGTCCGATATATACAGATATTTATTTCAGGTAAACTGATGGGAGAGAAAGAGAGACTTAGAAGAGACTCGACAAACTCATTAAATATTCCTGACGCATTTCTTTGATGAAGGCTCCAAAAGGAAGGTAAGATGCTACATTCGAAATTTGATGCATTTGGTCCGAGGGAGTGGCTTTTGTGATACCCTATAAAAAGCAATGATGCAATTTTATAAAATGAAATTTTTGCATATTATAAGACAAAAAACACACTTTATTTTAAAGTTTTCACGTTTAATACATGGCGCATTTTGTACAGAAATATTTTTGCAAATTTTAGACTTAAGACAATTTTTTAAGAAATTTAAGACGAATGCTACTTCGTGATTTAATACAAATTTCAGCTATAGATCATCAAGTCTTGCTATGTTTTAACTCTATACACCAGCTCTTTGTGTTATATATGTATAACTATCCCACTCGCACATATACATACCTTTTGGTATATGTTTTTGACCATTTTCTATGGATTCTAGTGGTTCGATCAGTCTGATTTTCACAAATTTACTGCATACATAAACAAAAATCTGATATAAAAAGCTTTATTGCAAAGCTAAAAACATTAAAATTAAAGCAAACAAATGAGAAGTGGGAAAAATTTTAATCTACATATTTTTTAATGCAAAAAATTTGCAATTTTTCTGAAATAAAAAAAAAAAAATTGATGGTTTTTGTTTGTGATACTTAAGTGATAAGTATATGAAAGAAACTTAAATTTCACCGCTTGTTTTCTAATATTTATCATTCTGAAATGTCTGTCAATGTCCATCTGAATATACCATTTATTTAAATAAATACAGGGTATTGCAAACGTGATAATTAAACAAAAATGATAGTGATAGGTCATAATTTACTTAGGTGCGGCCAAATGTATTTTTAGTGCGATATTTGCTTAAGGATCAGTAGCAAATAACTGAAAGTTGAATATCCTGTTTATGGCATAAAATAAATAATGAAAGATATAGTTATCGGTTGATGATGTCCTGCATGAAATTTTTTATGACTATGTAAATTTTGATCATTAGTAATTATCTTCTTCACATTGACATATGATAAAAAGGTGAAACCTTTTGATCACAAAAAGGCTGCGAAATCTTACTGGCCAGTTCTTTCGAATCGTTGAACAGTATGAATGCCCAGCTCGATGGAAAGTTTTTATCTTTTCATTAGTCGTTGTGTTTTCTTGGTGCAGTTTTTGTGATTAGAATTGTATTTACACAATTCTGCAAATTAAAGTGGGTGATAAAAGTGCAATTCCTAAGAAAACTAGCAAATAGCAATAATGAAACAACTTGTTAATGAAAATTTTAACATTACTTGATTGATATATATCCCATAATATGTAAGAAAGTGAATTAATGGTAAATATTATTGATACATTAGAATACCTTTTGAGTTTTTTAGCTATTCGGTGATACTTTTGACCTTAAACAAGAAATTTTAGAAAAATGCCATGTCAATTTATATTTTTTCACGAATTCTATGGCCTCCAAAGGATGCAACTGAAAAAAATATTTAAACTGTTTTCATCTGCCCAAAAGTATGCTATACATACTCCAGTTTCAGATTGGCGCCACCGTGCAGTCTATCGATAGTTGCTTTACTCGATATAAACGATAAGAATAATATCGATAGAATTCCCATCTCTATTAGTCAACATAACACAACAAAGAAGAATTGCAAAAACGTGAAATTGCTCAAGTAAAAACTTATAAAAAACGCAGAAAGCAATCATAAAAACTGATAAAAGGTAGGGCAAATAAAAGTGAATAGAAATCGCCAGTCACTTGTGGATTGCATTGAAGTGGGGGATAAACCCGAATTTCAATTTGCAACACCTAAAAATACAACCAGAGTGCGTGAGCAAGCGAGCGAGAGAGAGAGAGGTAGAAAGTAGTAGATACTGGGCCAGGCTAAAGCAACAGAGTTTAATTGATTATTCAATAAACTGCGCCATATACACAACATTAACAACACAACACATGTTGTTTTGTTTGTGTATTAGTGTGCGTCATCGAATAACAACACACAAAAACAAAAAAACAAAGTTATAAAAATAATAAGCAAGCTGCAAATTTCATGTTTAAACAACAATTCGTCAGCAAAAAGTAAAAATAAAAAATACCCATACATACATATATATATATTCAGAGACATTCCAGAAACAGCTGGAAAATAAGTGTGAGGGAGAAATGGTTAGTTAATTTTAATCATAAACTTTTATTCCTTTCTTGTAGATTGAAATAATTGTGCACAATGGAAGCGACTCTCAGCTCGGAAGGCTCGAATGCCTCCAGCGAGTATGCCATGGACGGGGGCAGCAATAGTGGATGTAATCCTCGTACGCGCTGCCTGGAGATGAATCTGATAAATAATGGACAATGCGTCGGCGGTGGGACAAGCAATGGGAATGAGGGTTCCCTACTAACTCAGGAGGTTAAAGATTTATATAGGTAAAACTGGTCTCTATGATGAAATTATTGACTTGACACCCCGTGACTAATAAAATTGGTTTTTCCCCTCCACTCCGTAGAACATTATACACTGCCTCTAAGCAATTGGATGATGCGAAAAGAAATGTGCAAACGATACAGCAGCTCTTTCAGCATGACATCGAAGAGAAACGCTCAACACTGGTTCAACTCTGCAAACAAATCATATTCAAAGACTATCAATCGGTGGGCAAGAAGGTGCGTGAGGTAATGTGGCGTCGCGGCTATTACGAGTTTATAGCCTATGTCAAGAAAAACTGGCATAAACAAGGACTACAGGATGGCGGCCTTACGGCCCAGGAGAATATTTTGAAATTAGAGAAATTTCTATGCGCTGGCATCTTCAATTATAAACGTCTATCATCGAGAATGGAGGAGATTTACGATTTGGATCTCAAGTATCTAATTGATTTCTCCATTATCAGCGAAGGTTATATATCCGATCTAATGTCAGAGGGTTCTGAGGTTAATACCCAAGCGGTGGATAAAAGTTTGGAAGCCGTTTCCTTTGCCCTGGACACCATCCATTCATCGCTCTTGAGTCTGGGTGATCTGCATCGTTATTTCTTGGATTTTCGCATTGATAGCAAGTTGAGCATAAGCAAGGAACAAGTGGCCAAATATTATTTGGAGGCATTTAAACTGAATCCAGCCATTGGCATGGCTCAAAATCAATTGGGTACTCTCTTCTATGGACAAAACTATGATTTGGATTCAACCTATCACTATCTATATTCGTTGGTTTGCATCATACCATTCGAATTGAGTGAGAATAATTTAAATAAATTATTTGCCAAGCATACGGAATACTTGGAACAACTTGATCCAGCCAAATTGGAATTTAATATTGAGGATTTTTTTGCACGCTTTTATCTAATCGTTGATATCTTCTTTTTCGACAAAGAGGTACCCGATTTTAATTCGCTGTGTCATTGCGTTCTCATCGATTGGCGTAAAATCCTATGCTCTCAGCAATTTCGTTTGCCCGAATCGAGTGTATTCAAAATCATTTCGATACTCTTTTTCTGCTTATCAAAGCTGAAAATGATAAACTCACCGAAAGTGTATTCATTGCATGCCTTCCTCGTGGCTGCCTGTTCCGATTTAATGGACTCTTGCATTGTGAGCATTGAGCAAACAATTTTGGCTCGTGCCGCCGACAATGAGAAATTCCAGGCCGAGTATGAACAACGTTTCCAGGAATTTGATACTGTGGTGCGTAAGTCACGCAATGAATATAAAAACTGGTTAGCTGCTGTCGGGGAATGTGAGCGAAAGGATAAAAAGCTAATGACACGTCCACATTCGCTCAAGGATTGTAGTTCCGATTCGCGTGACAGTCAACATTCGGTGGATGATGCGGTCAAGACCCAGGAGGCTCAGGATACCGATAAATTGGGTGGTGAACCCATTTCCACTCGCTCGAGTGATGAGGCCAAGGAGAGTGATCTGAAGACACCGCTCTCATGTAAAAGCAAGAGGCGTGGCATGCGTTTACGACGACGTCGCCGTAAGATTGCCCAATCTGATGATAGTTCATGCTATGACAGTGAAAGTGACATGGATACTGATTTCTATAGCGATGAAGAGGACTATACCGATTTAAGTTCCAATTTCGATACGGATTTCAGTGACATTGATGCCGGTCCAGGCGAACAAGGTGGCGAAGAGCCCTATGAATCTGGTAAAATGTCAATTTTTACCTTAATTTGATGTATTTGTTTTAATAGTTTCTGTTTCTTTTTTTTCAGCTGCCTATTCCAAAAAGGAGCGCAAAAATTGCGGCGGTGGCAAAGTCTATTCGGACAGCGAGGATGTGGTCATTGAAGAGGAGAAAATTGTCTATCCCGATGAGTTGATGGAACGCAGACCTAATTCCCAAGAGATTGATTCGGAGGAGCTTCTACGCAGTTTTGAAGTGCTTCAGCTTAATTTCAAGAGTACCGAGGAGCAACAGCAACAAACTAAAGCTAAATCAGCTATAAAGGCGGATCAAGCTCCTGCTGATGTTGATCTTCCACCGGCACCAGTGGCACCTTTCACCATTACAGAGCCCCCCAAGAAGCTCATCTATCGCAACAAGTATACGAAAATCAATCCAAATATTATTATCGATTGTCTACACAATGAGCCGACTATACGGGCTTTGAAAATGCTTTTCGATTGGCTGCGCATTAATCCGGAAATACTGATCGGTTGCTATCACTCCAATCCGGAATTCGTGCACAAGATTATGAAGTTACTAAACTATTGCAACATTGATGTCTTCACCCGTAAAGTGTACTTCGAGCGTGAGCTACTGACCACCAGCAATGTGCGTGAGGCTCTTGTCGAGCTCTTCGATGTGCGTGCCAATGTCCCATTGAGTGAGGATTTCGCTTTCAAGAATTTCGATATATTCCAAAGCACTCAAATCACTTTGGATTGGGAGACCATCATAAGGGAGCGTGTTACGCCACAGGAGGAATCCATTTTGCGTATCTTTAAAATGGTTGACTTTGGTTTCTTTATATGCAAGCAGAAGAAATTTAACTATCGCTTCTGTGTGAAGACTCGTCGTTTCACCGAGAATCAAAAGAAGAAACAACGCGAGGAGAAGAAGGGCGGCGGTTCCAGGCGACGTGAGAGGCGCACGGCTCCAAAGACCACACGCAAACGGAACGAGGGACGCACCCGACGCTATTCGGATCGTAAGAATGGCATTGTACGCAAGAGTTATACCAGCAATGAGGAAAAGGATACAGTCGAGGAATGTCGCAAATTACCCCGCAAGGGTTATCTACGTAATCGTAATGCCGAAAAAGCAGCAGCTGTCATCGCTAGTGCCACGGGCACTTCCGTAGCTGGTGGCACATCCGCCTCAACCACCACAAATAGTGTGATTGAGAAACTGAACAATGTGGCCTCCAGCTCTGGAGCCGATGAAGAACGCTCCGAGGCCATGTCCAAGAAATGCGAACTAATGGGCAAACTTTGGCTGCAAAATGAAGTAGAAACACTCGAGGAGAAACTACGCGATAGTCCAGCTCATGTGGTCATGTCACCATTCGTTGTTGTCGATTCCAAGGCATTGACGGAATATAATGGCATTGTCAAGTCTTTGGTTAGGACCAAGAAATGCATTGTCTTGATACCCAATGCAGGTGAGTTTATCTATTAAACAAAAAATTGTCTGTCATTGCATATTTTAAGAACAAGCGATAAGCAAATTGATAAGTAATCGGATTGCCATTATAAAAATATCACAAAGTTGCTTCAAGAGTCATCACGAGCTTTTGTTATTTTTAGTTAACATTTGCAACAACTTTTATGACGTAACAACAGATACAAAAACTAGCAACTCGGTTTTTTAAAATCCACTTTCAACGAATTTCTTAGCACTATTTTACATTAGATATAGACTTTGCCTAGCATACAGGACTGTTCTTTATTCGATTATTTTTCAAACGTAAATTTTGGCAGCTATTTTCTATCGTTTCTCGAATTCCTGCTTATTCAATTCGAGTGAAAATTTCAATCGTTTTTTGCTCTTCGAAATTCTATTCTGCTAGCTTACAGGGTTGTCGAACTTTGCAAATTTCTATTTTGAAAGCAAATCCTGACAATAAATAAGGGTTTTTATTTGTAACATCTTTTTACATTTTTTTTTGGAACCATTTTGTTAATTAATTGAAAAACAATTTTATATAGGTTTAATTTATCGCTTAGTGGAAACCATGAATTATTTCAATAGGGCACATTTTAAATTGCTTCCGAAAATTAACGTTTGGAAACGATAACAGATCGATTTTATTTCGATGTTTTGCTGGTTGCTCTCTTGCAAATTAATGAAAGTGGAGAATATTATTTTTAATATATTAAAGAATATGTGGCACAATATTTCTGAGATGTAACGAAATATTTACTTTACATTATACTGAAAAATTTGGTTCGGAATCGAAAGCGCGAAACAGGTCTCAAAATTAAATTCCGAGCAAATCATATTACTGATTGGTAGTATAGAAAAGTTTTTATTTTATAATCAAATTATCAAAGAAGCTAACTTCGGCTTGGCCAAAAACTCTTTTTCTGCAACTCAATGCACAGACAAAACATTCCAAATGTAATTTCCATTTCTTCTCTTAATTGAAATTTCGGGAACTGATGTTTTATATAAAAAACTATCATATTTATAACTTTTTCACCTATTTTTTATATATAACTATATGACAAATCATTATCTTACACGGGTTATAAGTAGCTCAAATATCAAGTTTTATACCAATAGCTCTTAAGGTGGCTGACTAAAACGCATACGGACATGGACGGATTTGCACTGAACATTTTGTTCCATTCTATTTCCATAATCTTACATTTCTTACTAATCTTTATAAATCTTTATGTTTAAATAGTTCTCAATGAATTGGATGAGCTAAAGAAGCGCAGTGAAAATGTGCGTCATGTTATACGTTGGTTGGAACAGGAATTCAAGCATGGCAATCGTCATTTGAGAGCCCAACGTGAAAATGAGAGTCAACCGTTGAGTCTACTGAAGATTTCACGTAAAATGGGTAAGACTATTCAAGTGAATGAATAGAAGTAGAGAAATGAATATTAATCATTATCTAATTTCTTTCTAGATCGCGATGCTTCAGTCTTTTTGCAGATAGCACAATTCTGTAATCATTTGGTGGCCAATCATGCCGATCCACATGTCAGTGAGCTGCAAAAGAATGTGGTCACATATCTATCGGGTGACAATCTGCATGAAAAGAATCGTCAACAGCAGAATTTCAGTTATACAGGCATATTGGATTCAATACCCGTACGCTATGGCCAAATTCAAAGTTTCTATGCCAAATTTAAGGCAAATAAAAAATGAATGATTCCATGGAACGGCGGCAGCGGCGATAATACCACAAACATGTTTCTACATAAACGGCAACTGCAGCAGAAACCGAAAAATGTTGCTAAATTGCAAGCAAGTAGCGGAATATGGGATGCAAGCAAAAAACAAAAATCAACCAACGCGACATGCAGTTACCGAAAAAACAAAACAACAACAAACAGAAATGACCACAACAACAACATCAAGTTAACGAATGTTTCTCTCTCAGGCGGCGGTGGGTAAAACTAAATTCAAACAGAAGAAGCAGAACAAGGTGAAGAAGAATAACAACAACAAAAAACAACCAGCAAATTGCTGCTACTACAGTCACGTAGTACTCTCACGGCTCCTCCGTGTGTGTGTTTGTGTGTGTGGTGTGGGTCCAAAACCAAAACAATTCAACAAAAATTTCAATTTCATGAGCGTATGTCCAGAGTACTCAAATCGCTTCATCACCCCACCAACCCGACCACGTTCTCTGGCAAAGCGGCAGCATTGCTTGGAATTTGCTTGTTATGTTTTTCTTAGATAAAAACATTTATCGGACAACAAAAACAAAAGAAAACCAAACAAAAAACAAACCAACAAAATGAATTCGTTTACTTTCAAACTCAATGGCAACGATGACAACCCCAGAATTACCCCTGAAACGACCATAAAGCTAACGTATCAATGGACAAATGGCCAAATCACAACAAACGGATAAAAAAAAAAACAAACGGAAAAATCTACCAAAAAAAAAATTATTATATATATATTAAAGGGAATCCTAATAAAAAACGTTTACAAACCCCTTAAGTCCCCCCTAAAAAGGCAGGCTACTCGCAAAGGAGTAAAAGCAGAAGGTTATGGATTGTTGATCCATTCTCTGATCATTTGTCTGGCCTCAATGTTTGCGGAGGAACAAATTTTTGCAATCTTCTCGCCTCATTCTTCCTCTCTCTCTCTGCACCCTGTTTCTCTTAATTTTTCAGTTTATGCTGTCGGCGCTTATGAAATTTATTTACTTCTCTATATTAAACAAAAACTTATATAAACAATTATGCTTAAACAAAACCAACAACCATGTCGGACAAGCGCATATGTATTGCACATAAATCTAACAAAAATGTCAAACCCAATTTTACCCTTTACATAAAGACTATGTAAACCGATATCTACATGATTTTGAAATGTGCTTTAATTAATTGCAACTGTTTTACTTACATTTTCATTCAATAAAGTGCCCGACAACAAGTTTTATCAGCAAAAAAACAAGTTCAACGAACTTTATTTATTTAAAAACAAAAAAAGAGGGTACAACAATGTTTTTGCGACAAACTAATCTACATGAGGGGCAGCTGTTTATCACTAAGTTGTTGAATAGTGCAGCTTTCTGGGGTCACGTTCATGATATGCTGGCAATAAAGTTGATTAATAGTAGCTAAGAAATTGAATTAGAAACTTAAGGGGCTATACCTACTAGTAAGTAGGATCGTTGTGAATGTAAGGAACCCAAAACCACAGCATTTATCAATAGGTCTAAGAATATTAACAAATTTTGACATTTGCGTTTTCGCGATAGCATAATCTAAAAAATGAATTGACCAAGGACTCCTTTTGAAGATAGGTTCAGTCATTGGACAAGCAACAAAAGTATCTTATTCTGTAAATATTGCGGCAAGCAGAAGCATCAGCACACAGCAAAACTTTTGACAGTTTTCAAACCCTGATATTGCCTAATATTGCTGATTATTGGGGGAAATAAGCTCCTTTAAGTTTGCAATACGCTAAATGTGTTCAATATTTGCAAAAAGCTTTAGCTTTTCGTATGGCTTGTAACTTAAAAACTGTGTACAAGCAATGCTTGATTTTAGAGTTTTTTCATCCGCAGAATTTTCCAAAACTTCTTTATATCGAAATCGAATTCTTGGTCGGCTTATTGCATATTTTTGGGAGCAAATTTGCCTTGCCTAGATCCGCCTATCAAATAGAAATACTTATTTTAAAATTAGTCTATTAGATGTCTAATTTTAAATTGGCTACTTAAAACGTCTAAGGGTTATATTTACGTTTGTTTCTGAAAATTATATTTTTTAAATCGTTGAGCACGATATCTAAAATATGTACTGACTCCATGAAAAATATGCGCATATCTTTACGTTTGTTTTTATTTTTAACTTCAGAAAATACAAAATTTATCGGTTTTCTTGTTTTCCAACCACTAAAGAATTCGTAAATTTACCGCTGACAGCTTCTTGAAAATATGGTGTCCACATCCGCCATTACAATTTATTCAATAAAAACAAGAAAAAACTATTTGAACAAAAACAAAACAACTCATTCATTTTATAATTTTTTTTCTTTAAAAATCTGGAAATTTATTTGTAGAAAGCGTTTTTACAATAAATTTTTTCCCACCTAGTAGGCTTATAAAAGTATTGTTAAAGCTAACGACAGAACATCATTCACTTTTATTTCAAATCTTTTATAAGATAGAACAAATAAAATCAATAAATTAATTTTTTCAAAATTTAATCATGGAATCCGATAAAATACCAAGGACAATACAAACTATTGTTTGCTCAATGCTCGAAGAAAACGCCAAATTGTTCCAGCTTTTGGAAAATGTCAATACTTTAGAAAGGACTTCATGGGAGAAACATTTACCGATTCTTCAGTTCAAAAATACTTTATTAATGATGAATGAATATGTGTATCAGTTTGTCGAACTGCCGGGAAAAATAGAGTTATTCGTGAATTTCATTGTGCTTCTGGTGCCTCTCTTGGGAGTTTTTCCGAATTGTGACAGTGATAAATTAATTGATTCCGTTGCAAGTCTAAAACTCTGTTTAAGAAGTCTGAAATTGCAGCACGGAGGATGTGGTGATTACTAAAATAAGAAGACTGGCATCGCTTCGGTTCGCAGAATTCAGCAAATGATTTGAAATTAGGTCGATTTGTTGAATTTTTTTGTATACTTCTGGGTATATCCATATAGAAATGCGAATCAAGCTTATTTCTACTGTCATTTTTCAATATTCTTGGCGTATCCTTCACTTTTATATTTCATGATTAAAAGCAGGATATTTCTTAAGCAGTAAAACCAAATATAAAAAGAACAACATTTCTGCAGAATTTGGAGAATATAAATAAATGATGAATTTATGGCATAAAGAAATCTATCTAATTTTTATCCGATCTTTTAGAATAGTGGCATATTCGACGGGGAATTCAATTCACTTTGTTTTGTGGTTAAGGAAAAAATTGTTTAAGTGTCGGCAAAAGGAAGTCGAGACCAAAGAGCCCAAAATTAACATGATCATTGGTTAGGAAAGCAATTCTTTTCTTCATTTCGATTGGACATCATTCTTGAAAGGGACACTTCATTGAAAGGATTAAAATAAAGGATACACAGGTGTATAATAGAAGTTTTAGATAATTGTTTCAATAAATTGTTTAGGGTAAAGTCGAAGGCCTTGTAGCTAGTACTCTTTGTTTTCTTTGTTTAGGTTTAGTATTTAATACTTTATCTAAAATTAAAAATAAATAAATGTTTAGGGTAAACTGTGTGCTCAAATCCATATGGCTAAAAATTGGAAATACTTTTTTTTTTTACATTTGCTTGTAGAATTTTAAGAATTTAAGTTTGAAAATGTATTAGGTTCTTGGCCGCTACTAAACGTTTTCCAAAGAGAATTTATTTATTTTTTATTTCCATGATATAGTGGCGAGCTTATCAAAGTATTAAATATATTAAATATTAATCTTTTGTTTTTCTAAAATTCAAACTATAGGGTAAGTTGTTTAGAAGTCTTGGTCTTCGCTTAACATGTGTCTCATGTTCCTAAGAAACACTGTGTTAAGCTTTGTTAAGGTATTACGTTTCAAGACGCTTAAAAAATAACTTTTTATTTGTCGAACATTATTTCTTTAACACAGCAGCCAATTTGAAGCTGTTTGTTGAGGCAGTTCCTGTTATAGGTTCTATATGATTTTTATTTCATCAATTAAGCATAGATCTTCTAATCTTCGAGTCGTTTACCAGTAACTAAATAAGCAGATGCCACTAGCCTTTTAGGGAGCAAGGATTAAAGAATTCAGAGTTAGTACTCTGAGTTTGTACTCTGAATTCTTTAATCCTTGCTCCTTAAAAGGCTAGTGGCATCTGCTTATTTAGTTACTGCATATTTGTTTGTACAACTCCACAAAAGCGAAAACTATGTATTTGAAATTCAACAAAATTCGATGTATGCAAACGTGTTAGATTGAGGTTTAAAGATCGGCATTAATAGACCCCCGACTCTCATACATAATAGTTGAAATCAACTTTTAAAATAGTTTTCGCTCTTATTTTGCTTTTTGTGTTCTATGATTCGGGTTCCGACACAAAGTTAACCCCATGATATAATAATATCTGCTCGTTTACTTAGGGAAAAATGTTGCAAAGATCGAAGTCAGGTGTATATATATTATATATAATATTTATCCAAATTTAAATCCAAATTTTTGGCACAAAATAAAATAAAACCAAAGTTTTAAAATGTTAGTATATTTTTTATTTAAATGATTTTTGTTTTTCAGTTTTTTTGTTTTGTTTTTGTTTGTGGTTTTTATCCAATTAGATTGAGTTTTTTGTTTTTTTTTTGTTTGTTTGAAAGCGCACAAATAGCGTACACAATATAGAATTTTTCGGGGTTGGTGTATACATAGAATATTTTGGTTTATATATATATATATATTGTATATAGATTGATTTTTGTTGTTTGTCTAATTTTACAAATAGATTTTGCTGTCTGATATATTGGTATAATTGTTTTAACGTGCTGTCAATATTTGTGTTTTATTTTGCAATTAGAGGCGTGTGAATTGTTTTTTTTTTTTTCTAATCGATTATCAAGCAATTTCAACTAAATATTTTTTTGTATATTGGTTACTTGTTTATATATACATACATATATTGTATATAGTATAAATTGTTATTTTGTTTTTGTTTTTTGGCTTTAATCTTAGATTCACTTTGCTTTATATATATATACCTATGTATATATATAGTATATATGTACGTATAATTTCCCTTTCTTTTTTTTGTTTTTGCCTCAGCTTAATTAATTAATTAATTAGTTGTTTTGCAAACAGACAATTAAAAAATAATAATATTAATAATAATAATAAACCTGCACACAATAAAAACAAATAAATTATAAACTTGAGATTACAACAAGATTCTGTACAGGAACTAAAATAAAAACTAAAGACAAAAAAAATATATGTAAACCAACAAACTAAAAGAAAACTTGTGAAAGTTGCACAACATTCTTAATTAATATAAAGATAATATTATTACTAATTATAATAATAATAATAAGAATAATAATAATTAACTTTAGCCACACGCATTACTTTTTTGTTTTGTTTCAAGTTTTAACTAATTTCCAAAAATTTACACACATTTTCACACAGCGATCAAATCTTAATGAATTTTTCATGTGTTGCTTATAGTAAAAGGGGGGAGGGATGGGAAATTTAACTAATTAAAATTATAATTAATATTGGTTTAATTCTTAGATGTTATTCTTAGATCACTCCCGAAACAGATTTCTCATAGGGGGTTCCCAATGTATCCCGCCGTCTTGGCAAGGTGCCACTTGCCGTCATTGGCGCCGATTCGGGACAGCCAAGACCCACCAGAAGTTCAACCAGAGCTGTTGTATCCTCTACATTGTAGAGGGGAGCTGGAATGCCACCATTTAGCGTCGCTGGAGCTGGAGGAGCTGCCGCCGGTGTTGGAGCTGGCTGCACATTGGCAGCAGCTGCTGCTGCAGCCGCCTTCATCGATTTGGCCGTGGCCAAGGATTGAGCTGCTCTGGCATAGGCCAGACAAGTGCGTCCCTCATGATCCGTATGCTTAATGTTGGCTCCATTCTAAAATAGCGAGAGTGAAGATCAAAATTAGTCTCAACTTTAAAGATTTTCCTATCAGAGATTTGAAACTTACCCATATCAACAGTTGGGCTATGGCCAAATTGCCTATGGCACACGCTAACAGCAAAGGAGTGCGCACATCCCGGGCACTGACATTGGCATTAGCCACCTCGGATGGACAATTGGCCAGAATGGCAACAATTGACTTGATATCCGCACGTATAACAGCCTCAATTAATTGTTGTCCCGGTGTGGGAGTGGCATGTCCTGTGTTCAGAGGGGAAAGAAATTCCTTGGCCTCGTATTTGGTGCGTATCCAACGTTCTTTCTCCTCCCGACTGGCCTGAGCAGTGGGTTTAACTCTTTGCCGTACATTTGCTTCCCAAACTGAATTGGCCAAACTGTTGCCTATGGCTAGCATTACACTAAGATGGGCAGCTCTAAAAGGGTTTAGAAAAAAGAATTTTAAAAAAAATTTTTTATGGTTTATGTATTTTCTTTTTTGATTACTTACGGCCAGTCATCAAGTCCAAGAGAACGCACTTTGGAAATATGTGAACCGAGATTACGATGAATGCCAGAGCATTCTATGCACACGAGTACACCCAGATTCAAGCTAGCCCATTCGGGATCTATAAGAATTATCAGAGTATAAGTAAAAGAGTCTAAGATAAGGCAGTTTGTATAGTAACTTACTTGCTGCTCCACAGTCTACGCAATGTCCGTTGCCTGGCACACGTTGACGTATGGCCAACATGGCAGCCAGCTCAGTGCTGGTCGCCTGCTTAGTCTTGCCACTCTCTATGGTCTGTAAGCTCTTGAAGATTTCCTGTTCCACGGCGGCCACCCATTCATCACGCTCCTCCGAGTTGGCGGCCTCGAAATGCCATTGCTTTGAGTCCAGGGAGACAATGTAGAATTCATAGCCATCATTATCATCTGCCTCATTGGCCTTGACGCTGCTGCTCTTCATGCGACGATGTCGCTTCTTGACATTTGGCGTTTGGGCCTCCAATTTGCTAGCCTGCAGCATTTCATTGCCTGCGGCTATGAAAGTCTGTGAATTTGAATTGGACATGGCAATGCCCTCGTCTCCGCTTGTCTGTTGTGAACTATTCGATTTCAGGGGCTCCACACCGCTTATGCCAGAAACCCCACCTGCATTACCTCCTGCCACTGAGCCACTACTCGCTCCGGCACCCAGCAAGGAGAGTTTCTCGCTTAGCTTACGTTGATTATCCTTGGCCAGGGTTAGGCAGCCAATGCCATCGCTAAGTGCACTTTGCGCCCGCTGACCATTGGCCAGCAGGGAGCTAGTCAGGGCACTGTTGGTTATAATGGATTTCGAGCCCCTTGGTTTCTGACCTGGCACCTTGACAGTGACATATTGCAAGGGTATCTCCTTGCCATGGACATCGTCCATGTAATCATGCAACGATGGATGATAAGTCAGTCTGCCATCATCACAGAGTGTCACATATTTCTTTTTCCACTCCTTGTTCAGGGATTTGCTTGAACGTTTATAGAGATAACCCTGTTTAATAGGTATGGATCGGCCACTGCCCAGTTCACTGCTCTTAGAGTCCTTATCTTTGTCAGCCTTCTTCGATGACGAGGGTATAAAGAGATTCGAACGTCGACGACTCTTGCGACTTGTGGTTGGTGTCGAAGTCGGTGTGGGCAATTCCTTGCCGGGTGGTGGAGCTAAATCACGTGGATCTCTAAGCTGCACCTGAGAACAATCGCCCATTAAATTCGATGATGATGAATTCGTATTGACGGTAATTGCTCCTGGATTGTATTTGGTAATGTTATTATTCTCCACCGTAGATCCTGCCGCCGATGTTCCTGTCGCCTGCAAAGACCACAATTTCTGCTCAGCTTGGGCAAAATCCGCACTCATTCGCAATGGCAACTGCTGCTGCTGTCCACGTTGTTGTCCATTCAGATTGGGTGGTTGATAGGGAGCCAAGCCCAATCGTGTGCCTTGCGGTGTTGTGGGACGTGGCGGTTGCACTGAGGCGGGTAGAGGCAGACGCTGAGAAAGGACCTTCTGACAGGCTGCAAGGGATAATAATAGAAAATGTTAATCGTTTGCTTTTTATTAGAATATGCTATCTGCTGCTTACCATCTTGGAATACCCGTTCCACATTCAGGCCATAAGTAGCGCAGGTCTCGTAGTAGGAGCAACGCTTCAAGTCACTAGCCAGCTTACGGGCTCGTGTGTCATCAATAACGCGTGGATTACGTTCACTAATGGCATCTGCGGGAAGAGAATTAGAAAAAATAAATGGGTTTTAATTTACAGAATAACCGTTTGGCGACATTAAAGAAAGTCGTTTAAGCTAAATAGATGCCCACATTGTCAGTGGCGTATCGAGAAATGTAAGATGGGGAAATTTTGCCCCTTTAAGTATGCAAGAATTCACTTGTTAAAGAAAATTTAAACATTCCTGCTCATAAAAAAAAAATTCTTGAAGCAAACATTCTTCATGGACAATTTCTAAGTTAAAAGGCATATAATAATTTAGTACGTAAACACTTTTTCAGCCTATTGGATACTTTAGAGGGTAAATTAGATATGCGGGTGTACAATATAAACTAAGGTTTTACCAGATAGTTACTTTCTATAGAAGATAATATGTTACAAATACAAATTTATCAATATCTTAGGCCAAGTAAACTTTAATATAAACCAATTGTAATTCCCAATTGGTTCAAGTGTTGTATTAGTGGAATCGCATTACAATTCTAAAGAATGATAATTAAGGAACTCATATTTAAAAAAACAAGATTTTTGTTGTTGTTTTGCACATGTTACGAAGATTAAGAACAAAAACTTAAAACTTATTTTAAATAGTTTCATTTAATTGTTGAAAAATCAATTGCTTACCTTGCGTGCCTACCAATATCATTGGTATATCCTGTCCATTACGAAAATGCGCCATTTTCGTATAATAATTATAAACGGTATTGAAACTGCCCTCGTTTTCCAGGCTAAATACAAATATTACCGCATCCACCCAGCCAGCGAACTGTAAAGATAAAGTGAGAAAGAGAGAAAAACGAAATGAGTGAAAAGGCAAAGGAACTCGAAAGACTGACTGAAAACAAAAGCAAGCTAAAAACAAACGTCGAGTCCTTGACTTTGTAAGCCCCTCATCATCATCATCATCATCAGCAACAAAAACAAGAGAAAGAATAAAAAAAAACCCAAACCCTTTGGCAGGAGATTCAATAACAAAACTGCAGCGTCTGGCGGAAGCGTGCAAAACAATGGACACAACAAACACACACACACGCACATATATATGCATACAGGACAAAGTAAGTCAGCATTTGGAGGCTGGGCCCAGGACATGGGACGCAGGACATATTACTTGGCAGCGGCACACACATACTTGAGAAAGTCGCTAATGAAGCACTTGAATCCTGACTCTCTGGCAGTAAGAAGAGAGTCCGCCGTGAGTTAAACAACATTTTTTAATGATTCTCTTCTTCAACACACAAAAACAAAAACCAACACACGCACACAGACACAGACATAAACTCCAAAGGATAATGAACTTCTGCGCAGAATTGAAAGGTAGTTAAAGTTGCCTTTCTACTCTCCTCCCCTCCTTTTGTATTGATAACATCGATTCGACCTCATCAATTAATTATTTATTTATTTGATTGTTTTTCGTTTATCCGTTTATCTCTACCTGTCCAATGGAATCCGTATGAATTATTTATATAACTCGAAGCGAACTATAAACTCCGAGCTGGCAGAGACTGTTCTGGGAGCCACACACAAAAAACCGCCCGCACGGCAAGCCAGTCGACAAACAACTGGCGACAGCGAGAATATATCCTGGCAACACGGCGCGTCCTTTGCCACAGTCGGTGGTTGGGTAGTTGGGTGGGTTTGTCTGACTGCCTGCCCGCCACTCCCCCGACGCCATCATTGCCACTTTTTATGATTTGTTGTGAAAATGTATGCAGAGAAGGAAACAGGAAAGCAAAGCAAAAAAAAAACCAAAAAGCAGAGTACAAAAAAAACCCCCCAAAAGGGGAAACGGAAAACGACAGCAGCAAAAAAAAAAGTTGCACATGGCCAGAACTCGATACATATGTGCTATATGCTGCTGGAAATGATGGGCAAAAACAGTTGCAGGAAAGCCAACAATGGAGTCCACACAAATAGGTTGAATAGCCTCTCTGTCTGCCTGCATGTGAAAAGTTCTGCTATGATAAACTCCATCAATGTCTATTAAAGGTTCTTTGGGCACTTCTTTGAACAATGTTAGTTTAATTTACTTTAGTTTCTCTATTAATTAAGTTAGTGCCTGCCCGCCTAGCTAAAGTTTTTCCAAATGACATATCGTTCCAAACTGTATTACGGTATTTTTTAAGAGTAATGAACAACATTTGTTAACATTTATGCGTTGGTTTTAAAGTTATGATTCTTTTTTGAAATTCTAACAATATTTCCGATTACCATTGATTAAAAATCGTCAAGTTATCGATTTACCAAGGATCACATCGATTTATTTCAAGCATCAAATTTAAAAAACCTTGTTTATATTCCACGGAATGTTCGACAAGCTTCCTTAAATGGTCTCTAACCTGGTAAACATGACTGTGGCCGCCATCCACCCCATACCACCCACACAATAAGAAATCGACAACTCGTAGTCCTTGCATGCAATATTGTCGTCGTCGCCGTCATCGACATCGTCCTTTTCCTCATCCTCATCCTTTTCTCGCTTTTCTCGTATATGCTATATGGTAATGATATTCAACTCCGACAAAAACAACAACAAATATGTACTTATATACAGAAAGGCGGAAAAAAAACGCGACCGAGTGGCGACGCGTCGCCCATTGAGTGAGTGATTTCATCCAAAGTTCTCCCCATGAATGTGTGTGTGTGTGTGAGTATATATTTATGTCTACTGTCTGAGAGGGTGTTTTGGGTGGACTTTCTTTCGTTTTTGGGGAGGAAACATTTATGTTTAGTCAGACAAAAATCGAGGGTTATTGTAGTTTATGAAATATGGGTTTATTATGTTGCATACTACAAATATGCGAATGACAGAAATTTTAGCCATAAGATGGAAGGAAAGTGACATTAAATTAGTGGTAAATGAGTCAAATTTTGTCAATTGGAAAGAGAGAAACTGTCGCAAAATGTGTAACAAAAGTTACGAGTTGAATGGTGGAGGGGGGGGATACCACGAGAAGGGGTAGAGAGAGGTCATTCATGCGAGAGTGAGTGAGGGAGGGTGAGTTGATTGACAGTTTGACATGCATTATGCAAGTTAAGCCATTTAATAAGCAAAAAGTGCAATCAAGTGTGAGAAATGATTTAGAAAAATTATTCAAATCAGAGTGGCTCTAAAACTGTGAACCTAAAACTGTCCGTCACCATGAAGAATGTAAAACTGCAACAGTTGCCCTTAAACTTTGTTTCAGCTTGTCAAACTGAAGGAAAATTGGTTTCTAAAACTGTTACCAAGTGAAAATATTAATGCTTGCATGTCAAACTGCATAAGAGTAGCTACAATTTGTGGAGTATATTGTGTATCTCATACTGAAAATTGTGAAAGTTAAACTTACTGAGTTAGTCTTAATTTTAGTAATAGAAGAAAGGAATTTCTAAAATCTAAAGTACACTTTGACAACAACTACATGCTACTTCTTAAAGGGCATCAACAAGTCTATGTCCTCCTCACTGATTAAGTGCCATTAACTAACTAAAGCCTTGTATAAGAAATTAAGGTCTTAAATGAAATGACTCTCAAACTGCAACTCCTTTCTAATCTGCAGCAAACCCTATTCAAATCCCTCGAAATTTAGGTCAATCACATGCTTGACTTGCAATATTGAAAGAAAATGCATACAACGAATTTAGCGTTTCAAATTTCAAAATAGTAAAAAAAAACTGCCAACTGCAATTTAAATAAATATAGAAGGATCAAACACAACAGAAAGAGGAAAAATCGCTAACAACGGGAGACAGTCAGTCCAGGGATTAGAAGGATATTATTAGGATTTCGAGGGTCACAGTTCGCGTGTCTGGCACATTTTTTATGAGCCTTCCAACCCACTTCTAGGCCCACCCCTGCCACAGCCTCCTCCCCCTGCCATCCCTAGTGGAGGATAAATAGAACCGCAAATAAAAAAAAAACGCGAATGAAAAGCGAAAGCAGCTTAAAAATTATAATCCACACTTTCACCCTTTACCATTTTTTAAGCCGCTGCAGTCTCTGAAGGATATTTCGCAATTGCGAAAAAAGGATCCCCCTTCCCCCGCTCTAACCCAATCGCGAATCAAAGGAAGCCGAACAAAAACTAAAGCTCAATGAGTCAAACGAACACAAAAAGAGAAAATGTAAATAGCCCGCAGTTAAGTTCACTTTAATTATGGTTCCCCATACGTATATCCCTTTTATCGCAGATTTCCAATTGCATTTGCTTTTGCAAGAATGAAAAGTTTTGCACAATGTAGTGCAAGGGGTTGAGCATTGTAGAGTCTAAGGTAAGGTAAAGGTAAACCCTTGAGGGTTGCTCCCTCTCTCTCTCTCGCTCACTTCCTTTCTTTCTGGGATAAGAGGCCCAGTGATTGGCTTTCGGCCAAAGAAGGAGAACAAAAAAATTCACAACAAACTTTTACTGCATCACGTTTTGTCGTCATAACCTTTGGCCGGATCACAAGAAACACACATAAGAGTGGGGGAGGGGGAGAAGAAAAGTATTTATCTACATTGCGACAAACTTTTTCCATACTGCCAAAGGTCACAAGTCGACTAAGTGAGTCATGCCAGTGAGGCTGCTCTTCCCACCTACAATGTCCAGTCTCAAGGCAAACTTTGCTGCAAGCTTGGCCAAACTTAAAAGGACAGCAAAAAAAAAAAAGAAACCCAATTAGGATAGAAAGTTGAATAATTGATTGAAAATGACAATTGCAAAAGTAAAGTCAGACTGAACTTTGAAATACTCTATTGATATTTTTACATCTCACAGTTACCAAAAAGTTGATGAATGTTAAACTAGTTCCAAACTTATCTTATTGCAACAGAGTCCCAATGATTTTATAACTCTTATAGTCTTTTGATTTAAGATTCGAGTCAAAGGGAAAATTAAAGAGAACATACTCTAAAAAAAATACTTTAACTAGCCCAATTATCATCTTTCTGTTTCAGAATCGTATGACCAGTTGTTTTAATTTTAGACTAAATTAACTCTAAGCAGTTCTAACTTGGCAAAAGATGCAGTTAAGCTTAAAAGTTTTAAGTAAAAACACAATGTATGAGGCTAAATTTACTCCGAAAACAGATAGAAGTATTTAATCCAAGATGGTTTTTAGATCCTTTGAACAATTAACATCGATTCAATTGGAAAATGAATGCTATGCAACTTGTACACTTGATTAACCCCATATATTATTAGCTACTAACTATCACAATATATCCTATTCTAATCTATATATAACTTATTATTTTCTAAGCAAAGCGACAGTTTCAATATATATATTTTCAATATAAACCGACAGTTTATAAACATATATAAATAGCTGGGATAAGTAATTTTTCTGACTAGTGCAAGAAACTTTCCTCAAGTAGACATACATACATATACTTTTATTTGCTTTAAGAATATGTTATCTGATAAGTTTTTTTTTATAGATTTGCCAATGACAAAGGTTCAACTCAGCATTTAGCCTATAGGCTAAAGGCCTGTCTAGGGCTCAATCAGACAAATTATATTTATGAGCCACTGAAAAAAAAATAGAAGAAAAACCGATAAACAAATTCAATTCTCTTAAGCCAACGTAGCAACCTGCTAAGACACTTCTTTACTACTTTGCAACCTCATAGCAACCCCAATAATAATAATAATAATAAAAAAAAGTTTTTCCGAGCACTACCCCCCAAAGAAGAAAATTTCTCATACCCCTTGTCAGTCTTGTTGTTGATCCCTTGCTGACCTCAATCCAAATATTTACCAATTGATAAGGGCAAAAAAGAAATAGAAAATGTAACTTTGCTCTTTACATTCCATTTCTGTGTGTTGAGCGAAAAATAGAACACATGTTCCCAGGCCATACATCATTTTTCCATTTTCCCCCCCCAACAATTTACCCCAAGCATTTTTCTTGCTGTTGTTGAATATTTTATGTGACTTACCTGCATTTCAGGAGCTCCACCCTCATCGCGTATTAAAAGCAAATAGCTTTGACCATCGATAAAGACTTCCTTCTTGAAGCGTCCACCCTCAGGGGACTCCTCTTGCATATAGGAACCCGTGAGATAACGATGTACAAGAGCCGATTTGCCAGAGTTCAAAGAACCCACAATGCCCAGCCTTAGATCGGGCACCGAACGTGAAATAGTCCATTCTTGACTATTTACAAATGAATCTGTAAGAAAATCGTAAATTAAATCATCATTAGTAAAAATTTAACCGAAAAAAAAAACGAGTTCACAGCGTAATTAGCTCAAACGGACTGACTGAAACCAGTTTGAATGATCTACAAAAAACATTCCCGACATCCATCATTAAATAAAATATAAATGGTTCTTATGCAAATGTATACAAATATCCTTCATTCTTTTGATTGACAGCTCGAAGGAAAAAGCTGAAGCTTCTTTGCCATTTTTTCTTTCCATTGGGTTCTGGGACTTTTAAATTGTCAGTTTGTTCGCTTTCTGATTTTGAATTAGCTCAATCAGAGTTACGATCTTTTTCTTTCTTTCTTTTTTTTTTGCCTTTTTGGCGCACAGCTGCTGTGGTCTTTTTTAAAAGGTTCATTTTGTTTTATTTGTGCTTCTCTCAAGGTTAAACGTTTTTGCCCAACCATCAGTTGGAAAATGACATGTGTATAGCATAAATGGAGCAAGTTGAACTTGATTTGTAATCGACTCAACAGCTGTTGGTAGATTGCATTCAATTTTTGGGATTCCATTTTCTTGATAGAGTCATGCGATTTCGATTAATTTTGACAATATCAGTTAAAACTTTTGATTGATCGCTTTTTGAATGATATGAAAGGCTTACATACTTCTGGACCTTGAGGTAAAAGTGCTTAGAGCATTCAAGTGACCAGGTAATGAGTCATCAGAGTCGAATATCACTTCAAAAACCATTTCAAGAGAAGGTTTTTTTGAAACGATTTCTAGGGTTATTTGTACATAATTTAAGACTAAAAATGACGACTTCTCATAAAGAAAGAATAACTTCTAAATAATATTATATAGTCATAGAATTTCTATCACGATTGCCAGTCTAAATGACTATTTGATCTACTATTAACTTGTCTTTATCATAAAATATCTTAGTCTTATGCTTAAATGGATTTAATATTACACAAATTTTGCTCTACACTTTTTATGAATTCATGTATATATATTTTGTCCAAAAAAGCTTTAGTCATGACAATTTATGATCCACTTCACGCCCAAAATCTAACTATGTGTTAAACCGTAAAAGGAATGCCAACAAACCACTATAAAAACACTATAAAAGTGACAAAATAAATCTTCCCAAGCTCACAAAATGCCGACCCACCACAGAGGCAGTAAGGAACTAAAAAAACCCAAGTGCCATGATCAATTTCACAGATGTGGCAAAAGGGGGGTGAGGCTGACATTTGGTTAGGGTTTGGTTGAGAGGGAGGGAGTCCAGGGGCAAGGAGTGACAATGGTAAAAGGACAAACCCTCTGCTTTGGACATGAACAGCAGTGCTTGACCAGCTTGTGATGATTTACTAGGACTTTCAAGGCAAAGAAGGACACGTGAAAATTGCTCTATTATGAGTTGTTAAGAGTTGCTTGAGTAAACACTGAGGACAAGGACTTTCGGACATGGACATGGATATGGAACACAGATATGGATATGTTTGCAGTCTGTCTCAAGGGTGGACCTCTTGCTTTTTATTATTATTTTTTTTTTTTTTTCCTTCTTTTTTTTGGAAACTTGTTTCTTATACAATTTTGTTGTTGTTAATCGACTGAAGGAGAGACGAACAAGTTCAACTGGTTTCACTGACCAGAGCGCAAAATTACAAATTAAAATGAAATAAATATGTCTTTTGTTAGATCATTTTATATATAGAAAATAATACAAAAAAAAACAACAACAAGGGAAAGAAAGAAAGAAAAAATCTATTTATATATATACATAAATGTGAGTATAAGGGAGACAACTGAAAATAATATATGCCAGGGAGTGAAAAAAAAATAAAAAAAATTAGCGCGGTTTTTGCAATTTGCCATGGATAACAAATCAAATATGGCGGGCAAATGAGCAAAAGGATCCGTAACAGAATTGAAAGTCAGTAATCAGAAACAAAACCAGTAATCAAATTGGAAACAAATCTCTCTTCTTTTTTTTTCTGTAACAATATTAATGACTATCATTAGGCAAAAGAATAGATGGGCTTAAAATTACAAGCCCAGTTACAAATGCATCTTTAAGATTGACTAATGATGCAACGACGATGCGATGGGTTGGTATCCTAACTAGGGTAAGGTCTCCTATGTGTGAAGTTCAAACCGCTAGCCAGTTTCTTGTTGAACCCTTTAAGTTGGTACAAAATCCTTTTCCGTGTTTTTTTTTGCGCTACGGGATCGTAACTCAAACTCATGTCAAATGTCGCCATAGTTGTCAGTGAATGGAGGAAAATCCAAGAAAATTCCCAAACTAATTATATATGCAAACGAGGTTGAACACCCCAATAGAAGAAGTAAAAAGGAAAACCAAATGTGAAAATCGAAAGATTGAGAGTGTGGAAAAAGGGGTTTGTTTGTTTGTTTGTGTTTGTACTCGATAGAATACAAAAAAAAAGGTTTCTTAGGATTTCCCTTAAGTCTTTTGATGTGGGTTAAGCATTTTAATTAGTGTACAATATGAAAATTGTCTATTTTGCTATAAAGAAGAAGATAGGACAAACAGCTGACCTTTTGAACCTCCCTCACCCCTTCTATCCAATGGGTACTGTCTCAATTCTAAGATAGACTCAAGTTTTATGCATTGAGAGAGAGAGAGAGAGGACAGCTGTAACCAGGTCATATAGTTTATAACACCACCTTGAAGCGTGCCACACAGTAAAAAGATACATTTATTAGTCATGGTCTTAAGGATGTCAGTCATAAGGATGATGATAAACAATTTTTTATTACCATACAGTAGCCATCAAGTACCAACAAATACAGCTGAAAATATGTTTACCAACCTAAACTAAGCCATAAAAAATTGTTGATAATTGTTAAATACATAAAAATAAGGGAACCACAAGATATAAGTGTAAAGATGTCTGGTTGCTAAAGTGTCATCAAAATGGTTGAATGATATATTATATAAGTTACATTATTTTAGCCTTAATTGGTTGGCCTATCTACGCTTGTGTCCTTTTTTCTTTGATTACCTATAGTAAAAGGATCTTTTTATCGAAAGAATCAAGCTGCAAATGAAGCCATTTGTTAAAATTCAATCTATAAGACAGAAACTCAATTCTAAAATCAAGAATTTTAATTGACATTGATGTTCTATAAAATTTACAGATGCATTTTTTATTAACCGATTAATTTCTCTTGTTTAGCTAGCAAAGAAATTGTTTATTTATTTATGAAAATTCTTTAAGTCGTATTTCTGAACTTTTTTTTATCCAAAATAATTAACAATAAACTCAAATCCTTCAGTTAAAACATATTGTATATAGAACGTTTCAAAGACCAAGCCAAATTGGAATGAAAGGAATATTAAAAAGTATTAATACTAGAAATCCATCTCCATCCATACATATATAGTTAGAACTGCATTGCTCTTATCAGCATAAGTACAAACAGCTGAGTTTGGCTAAGTTGATTCTAGTCATGGGAATCTCTGCCAGGGCATTAGAAATGAAGAAAAACACTAATTTAAACCTTAATTGGTGAGACCACAATCAGCCATTATTTTCATTTATGATCATCTATGAAAACATATCCCTTGGGCTATTTTGATAGTTTTTGGGGTTTTTTTTTGGGCAAACAAATGTATTTTTAATAAGCCATAACCAAAATAATGGCATTATGAATACCAAAATATGAACTCATATAAATCATGTGTATGTAACCATAGGTTTGCATTTCTCATTATTTTGCATGAGCCCACGTCTTGAAATTGGTATGAAAATATTTAGGTAGGCTGACCGTGTCGACAATGTCCGAAAGATAACAATAATAAATCAGAGAGAGAGGAAGCCCAACCTCGTTCAGGTCTTATAGTGTGTTGGCGTCGTCGTCGTCGTCATCATCATCATCATCGTCATCGGGATCATCATCATTGGGATCGTCGTTTGCACATCTGCTCCCAAATCTGATTTACTTTCTTTTGTCTTCTTTTTTGTCCAAGATCAAGCAAAAACGGTAGTTGAGAGTTATGTAGAGAATGAGAGGCTGAGGCTGAGTCTGAGGCGGAAGAGGAGAGCAGGAGAAAGGAGAGTAGAAATAAGGTTTTTCCATCCAAAAAGAAAAATAACAAAAGGCAAAAGAAAATTAGCAAAGCCCACAACGATTTTTGAGCAAAAAGGGCGATCGCACAAACAAGATTAGCCAGCCAAAAAGAAGGTGAAAAGAAACAGGAAAGAGCAGAAGGTCCAACTCTAACTATATACCTACAGATGTGTATATATATATAGTTGTGAAGAGCAAACACCAGTTGGCTTTTACAGAGAGAGAGAGAGTCTTATAAATCATTGCCAACAGAGAAATATTTAGTTAAGAAATCGAATTGAAGATGAAATAGAATTTCTGCCTTTACTTCACTCTAATTTGTTTGAAGATAAAAGAAAGGAAGTTTATTTGAGGCCAGATCTCAGTTCTAAAGACTCTTAAGAATGATATTATTTTAAAGTTAGAATATTAAAATCCGTTTTAAGTCGAATTCCATAAGGTCTCATATAATTTTCCACTTGATCAGATTTCCTTTGACGGACTTCAGCAGGCAAATACTTCTAATTTTTCACTACAATTTATAAAAAAGATATTTACATTTGCCTGTGACTTTCTAAAATTAGAATGAATATCGTAAATATAGATATCTGGCATCAAATTAGTGAAATTGTTTTCGATTTCTAAGTCGTTTTCCCTCTTCAAAAACCTATTTCCTATAGTTTATTAAGCATTTTCCACAAACAATGTAACCTAAACGGTTATACTTAAATATAATTACAAGGCAAAATAGCTAATGCAAACAATACACACGTAAAAAAAAACCTAGTTAGTTATCAAAAGTTATGACCAGAGAGTGAGAGCGAGAGGGTCTCTCTATGTCATCTTTACCAACTGTTTGTTCAAAGTTCTGCTCGAATGAATTTTAAGCAACACACTTCAAGGTATGGTCACGCAATTGAGACGGGGATGAATGGATATGGGGGATGGTGGGGAGGAGAGGGCTTCATATTGCACATATCGGGGCATATAGATATGTACAAGTATGTATATGTCACGTGTAGGAATTTCATTTAAATTAACGGGGGGTCAGTCAGTCAGTCAGGTACACTCTACATGACTTCATCAAACCGAATGAAACAAAGGAAATTATGACAGAAAATTTCAAGTATGAGTACCAACACTTCGGATGCCTAATTCCACGTATATACATATATATGTGGGAGTGGCTTTGGCTATATTAAGTAGACCAAATGATACCTATTATGTTTCTTCTACATGTATGATATTTAAGTCTTCTTCTTTATTGTTCTAAGTGTGCAAACCTAGAAAAAAGACTCAAATTTTGATACTTTTGAAGTGCTAAAATATTTGTTGCAACAATTTCAAACTTCAAATATATACCCCAACCCCTAGAGGGTATCAAAATTCACGCATCATTAGAATATAAGCAAAACACACAGATACAAGAGGAGGAAATGCGAGGGAGTTCAAATGAAAGTGAAAATAGATATGAGAACATGTGTTGGATTTTGATAAATTGAATGGAATGCCGCCGACTTCCCCGACTTGCTGTTGGCTTCTGGCAATTGGTATTAATTTGCTGTCCAAACACACATACGCACACACACGCACACGCACAGATAGAAAGAGATGGCACATTAAGGTAAAGTTCTTTAAAGATTAGGTGTCTATGTAGAGAGACCACGCCCAGAGCAATTAAAGGGTTAATTCTTGCCCTCTTCAAGGATGCTGCTAATGTCTTCAGTCTTCCTTCCTTCCTTTCTTACTTCCTTGCCTGTCTGTCATTGGCTGCTTGCATGAGATTTATGTGGCCTCAGGTAATAAAGCATCTTTTGGTTGGCCCAAAAATTTATGCTAAACACTCTACTACTTGAAGGTCATACTCCATTTTTGGCAAACCTGTTTATATACATACAGATATTTCTTTGTTTCAGTTTTTTTTTAAGTATTATATTTGCTTGACTCATTTATCTTGTGTGAAACAAAAGCAAATTGCAACACACGCGGCAGTAAAAGCAAACGAAAATAAAAACAAAGAGGAAAAGACATAAAAAAAAGAAAGAAAACCAAAGTAAACCATGATATATTGGTATACATTTGTGTATATAAGCTCTCTTATCGTACACTTACGACCGATTTTCAACATATTGAGTGAAGAAGGCTTATCAGCTTATCAAGAATGTAAAACCGATCGTTTTTTATTTTTACCTGTCTTTGTTTATTTGTAATTAAACAGAAATTGTGATAAGAAAAAATAAAAAAAAAATTAGCTTATTCTTGAACTTTTTCAATGAAAAATTGAGTTCATGTGGCGAATTTTGATAAATAAATTTTAAAAAATGATAACAGTTTAACAGGAAAGTGACATTCTAAAACTTAATAAAGTCCCCTAAACTTAATGCCTAATCAAATGTTAAAAACACCAAGAAAGTTGCATTATAATGCAAAGTTATCTTAATCTGATGTATAAAGATAAATAAATGTTAGAATAGAGATAAGTTAAAATATCCTCAAATATATATAATCGACAACTTGTGAAACAGTTTCTAGTGGCTAGCAATTACTCTTTCTGGTCTAAATTTCAATTTCTTTTCCGCATAAGATAAGGTGACACAATAATCCTAAAAACAAAAATTTCCTCATTGCATTAGCTAACTTCATTCTAACGTTTAGTAGGTCAAAACTGCACTATCTATTGAATGACTTAGTCTCTCTTATCGACAAATACTCAATCTAATCTTATAAATGTTTTCAATAGAACTGAAATGAATCTGCAATAATAATTTTTGTGTAAGACCTTTCCTAATAATTGATGAGACATACTTTTAAATAACGTTTTCTTCTGCCTAAATGTAAATTTTGTTCATCCAGAGAGGTAGAAAAACGATTAAATGTCAAATTTATGACAACGATCATCTTACAATGATAAAAAAATCATATAGAAATTCATGTAATTTTTCCCAAGTTTCCCCCACTAAAAAAAAAAAAATAATGATATTTTTTTTACAAAAAATTGCAAAAAAAAAAAAAGACACCCGGTCCCAGGGAGAGTCAATCAAAAAAAAAAAAAAAAGAAAGAAATTTGACAATAGAAGAAAGCAAGTGAGATGAGATACAGAAGGAAGAGAGAGAGAAAGAGAAGGCAGTCAGTCAGTCAGTCAGCCAAGGAGGAGAGGCATCAAGGATAAGTCAAAGCAGGCGGTGGTACGGTGGTTGGTCGTTGTCTCAGTAGCCTGCACTCTATTAAATATGACATATTTATGAAGTGTCAGTGCCTGAGAGGCGCACAATTGTGAAAAGAAAGATTTCTGCTTTTCCATTTCACTTTTTCCTTGTGTTGTTTTTGGGAAAAAGACAGCGTAAAGTCTCTGTGTGTGATTCTTGGGATTCTATTCGTTTTGCAGACGCACGCGTGTCCTTAGACAATTTTCAGCTGCTGTCCCACAAAAAAAAAAAAACAAAATATGAAAAACGGGGGAAAATATAAAGAAAATTGCATTCGTATTTATGTTTAATATTTATGCGGTGAGATTTTCATTTTGATTGTGTGGAATAGGTGTGTTTTCCGATTGTGTGTGTGTGCATGTGGTTTATGTGAAGTTTTTCTGCCAATGGGAAAAATATGACTGAAATATACATATGTATGTATGAGCAAAGAAGTCAAGCAAAATCCAATCAAACAACTTTTAAACTAATAAACTACAGGACTTTTATCTTAACGATCTTCTTTTACTAATTTATCACTTGGTTGTTTCATAAAATTTATTGACCATTTCTTAGCATTTGCATTTTTCTTGACCCTGGGAAAATTCATCTCAAGCATAACCAAAAGAAAAACAAATTTGTTTAAAGGAAATTTAATTCTAATATTTTTGTTTCTTTTCCCTTAGTTTTTCCATCAAAATGAAACCCAAACAATTTGACGTATTTTCAATTAAATCCAATACCAAGACTTAGGCCAAGACGTAACCTGTCAAACGAGAGGGAGAGAAGGGGATGGATGGCATAGAAAATTTAAATGCATTTTTATTGTAAATGAAAAATAGCTTGAAAAATATGCAAATTAGTTTTGAATGAATGAATGAGACACCCAAAACGACACGTTTCAAATGCCGCTTCCGCTTCAAGACTTGATGTGGAGTTGTGGTGAGTGGATGGTTGGACACTTGTTGGTGGAAAAAGTAACCACCACCACCACCAATATAATCATCAGCAGCACACACACACACACACACACACTCAGTGGCAATTCAACAATCATTTGAGGGGATTTTCTCCCCAAATAAAGCCAAACTAGGCGACAATTTTATTGGACACACTTTATTGTACCTTTAGTTCCTATTGACTCTCTCTATTCCCTTCCTCTATGTCAGATTATATTCTGAATATAAAGTGTATCTAAACAAAACGATCGAAAAAAATTGAATTTCTGTATGGACAGTTGACTGACCAACACCATAGATGGCCGACCATTTGATGGTTCGGTCATGGGTTGGGCTCACCAAAAAAAAATAGCAACGGAAAACAAACAAAAAATTAAAACCCTTGGTTTGCCCTTTGTTCGTTCCCCCATGCTCCTCTGTCGCTTATATGGGCTGTAAAAAGCGGAAGTTGTTATTTAGGTTCCCATTGAAATTCTAATGTGCAACATTGAATCGCTTGGTGACGCCAAATTCCATCATAATTTTCCACAAATGGCAATTCCAAGGTTTTATTTCATTTTGTTTTTGTTTTTCTCTCTATTCAACATTAAGTTTAAGTATCGCATATCCGATGGCTAGATGGAAGGAATTCCCTTTTTTTTCATTATTATTATTATTATTACATCTCCGATTTCCTTTATGCCCCAACACTCAAAAGTTCAGTCACACTCAAGTGATTCTCTTTTTTTTTCTTTTCTAAAATAAACCTTACATGAAATCTTACAACACACACATAAGTATATGAGTATATAACCGGTTCAAGTTTTGGTTTTTCTTGGCTGTTTTCGTATGTTTTTCTTTTCGGTTACTCGGCTCGGATGATGATGATGATTGCGTGTGTGTTTGAAATTAACACTATGCTGCGGGTTCATCATAAAAAATATCTGATATTTATTAAGATAGCAAAAAATAAAAAAGGTTCTTAAAGTTATATAGTTGATAAAGATAAAGACGATGTGGATGTTGGTGTTAATGATGATTCAGGAGTTATAAATTCAATGTCATTAGAAAGGAATTGTTTAGGAACTCAATAAAAAGTCATGATTTGCAATTTTTAATACTCTAAACACGATTCAACTTAAAACTCTAACTCTAAACGATCCATTAAGCTTGAGTATTTAAATTGATTTTTTTAATGTTTTTAACATAATTTGAACTCAATCAGAAAGAGTCAAAAATTTAATGGCTGAAAATTACTTTTGCTATATTTATTTTAGAATAAAGTCAGAGAAGGAGTAAAAGCAATTTTGAATGAGGTTTTAAAGGTGTCCGGTTTGGAAAGGTTTTTTTTAGCTGAATCTTATGTTCGATCATTGCTAGCACCTACTTTTAATTAACTTTAGAATTGAATTAAAATTAATCTGATAGAGATCGTAAAGGTGTTCTACTAAGAGAGGTATTTTTAAACTGAATCAAACTAAATCTCAAATGATCTATTTTAGTAGATGGATACATCTAAGAGAGGGCTTAGACTCTATAGTAAAGGTCCTTTTAAGAAAGGTTTCTTTAGGTGAATCGTTTGATTATTAAAGTACTTCTAAACTGCTTTTTGGTCAAAGGATGTTTGTTGGGTTTTGTATTGTGTATAATAAATGCTACGATCTATTGTACTATGCCCTCAATACTTTACTCTTGTTATAAGGTTCCATTTTAACATTTTAAATTATTGTGAGAATTTATTTCAATTGTTTTGCAAATTTAATTGCCATCATGCATATTGTAGTAGAGTGTAATTCAATAGCCCCTTCAGCAATTCAGACAGTTGGCGTATATGACTGATAGCAGTAACATCCAGACGGTAAGTGCCTCTGTAAGCTGTTGCAAAAACAACGACAACAACACCAACTAATGGCCATCAAGTCATTGAACCACAACAGGCTGGCCAAAACAGACAGAAATCAAAAAAGACAGAAAACCTGAGAGACTGAGAGAGACAAATCTGTTTGTTTCTCTCAACTCTTCGATGTCTTTTGGCCAACACACACACGCATACACACTCAACATTGAGTTAATTTAAAACAATCTGGCAAAAATAAAACCAAGAAGAAGAAGATTTACTGGGGTCGAACGCACACGTTGCTTGTTTACGATGACAGTTCCGTCCAGCCTAACAAACTCCCCAATAAATAAGATTGTAATAGATCGCTGGCTGTCCGAATCAATGTGAATTCGTGAAACAAAAGAGAATTAGCTAAGATTTCTAGGTAAAAGGTCAGTTGAAAAGGCAACGGCAGCGGCAGCGGCTCGTTCCAAGGCGTTTGAATTGTTATAATTTAAAATACTACCAAGATCACAGAGAAAGAAAAGAGAGAAGGAGAGAATGAGAAAGAAAGCAAAAGTAAAAGTAAGCAATTAGACAATTTGTTGCGCCTGACCAAGCCGTTCGAAGCAGAAAGCAAAAAAAGTCAGCTGTTCCCTGGTCATCCTTGTAAAGAAAATATATGTATATTCCGCTTTTCGAATCTTAGGCGCCTGACCAAAGAAAATCGATTAATTGCTTCAAAATTTATGAGCAAAATAAAAAAAACTCAAAAACAATAATTGCAATTTATGCACAAAAATGCTAAAATTTCGAAAAATTTAAATAGACATCTGTCCACATGACATGAGTTTTATTTTCATTTCTTATAAAGATATCATCAAATGGAAAATTATCATATATTTTATTTTTTTTAATATGTAAGTGGAATACTTTCATTAATTACACGTTACGCTCATATAATAAAAAGAGATCATCTTTTATAGTAGATATAATTATAGGGCAACAGAATGTTGTCAAGGAAAAGGTGCATTTTATGTCTATTTGGCTTATAGCCGCAACAAAGGCGCGTGCGTTGAGCTAGACAATACTTAACACCATTTCAAGAAGGCAAAGAACCATATAAAGAAGCGTCTCAAACCGAAAAATGATTAATGATCGCAACGATTGCTGGTCGTTGCTCGATTGATCGTTTGTTAAGCGTGCCCGCTTCTCAGTCAAAATGACACCAACAAAAATATATATGTATATTGTAGTCTTTGACTGTTAAACAATTGGCAGCAGTTCTGCCCAAAATAAGATATAAAGGAAAACTTCTTGCCATAAATGGTTTGACTGAAATCTATGCTTATGACTTATTTCATGGTTGGTGGGCGGGCATTAATTGATGTGGGCAGTTAAATTTAATTCGAATTGCAAAGCCAAACAAAACTTTGTAAGAATTTTGATAGAGAGAGAGAGAGAGATTAATTAAGAAGGGCACACGCTTGAGGAAGTTGTTAAAAAATTTGTTATCTTAGAGGTCAGAGCGTGGGCGGAAGATGCGATATCCGAAATTATGATTCATTGTCTAGGTTTACTGACCTAACTAACAAGTCAAGGCGTATAGCATACATACATATATTAGCTAGACTGTGCAGCTTATGCAAAGTTTTTGCGCCCCACCTAAACATTTCATTGTATTAAGCGAATTTCGCCATGATCTCATGTGCCGCACCATGTGCTCATCAACTTAAACGACTCATCAACAACAACATCAGCATTAGCATCATCATCATCATCATCATCACAGTCTTGCATTTGCCCACTTAGATACAAGATAGAAGATACTTTCAATTAGAGATGACAACGTGATGAAGCAATTTCTATAGAGATACAAATTTTCATTAAGTGAAATATTAAGAGGCAGAATAATTGATTAATCAATGATACTAAAACACCGTTAAGTATGAAAAGTCATCGATAGTTTATAAAATCTTTTCAAACCTAAGAACTATTCTCAACTTTACGAATGTTTAGCCAAAAGAACCTCTAAGAAATTTACTCATTTTTCCCTCAACTGCTTAATTGCAGTAATAAAAGTAATGAAAAAAAGGGAATTATAATTGAAATAGAAACGCAAAAAAACACATTTCTTAAACTTTTAACCACTGAGAATTATTTTCAAAGCTATCTTAATATAAGCAAGAAGTAATAAAACCACATAAAAATATATATATAAATAATATTATTATGTTTATGTTTTTTAATTCTAATAAAATTCCGACCAATTAGTCTAAAGATTTTATAACCCTTATAGTATTTTACACAAATTTATGTTATATCTAAAAGACAAAAAATAATAAAAATTAACCCAACCAAATCTAAGCTAAAAATATAAACTTTTGAAATCACGTGACTTTTAACATTTTCGACTTTTTATGACTTTTTATCATCTCTGAACATTTATTTGTGTACCATGCGAATAACTCGTTCATGTGCCAACAACAAACACAATTGCGTTTTAATTTTAATTATTTATACATCTTCCAACGTTCTAAATTTTGCTTCTTTTTATTTCGCACTCAAAATGTGTTAAATGTTATAATGTTTTTTCGTCGTCTTTTTTGTTTAGACATTTCTTGAGTGCACAACAAATCTAAGCAAACTTTGAGAAGATATAACCAAAAACAAGAAAAAAATTTAACGCATAAAAAAAAGAAGCAAAAAAATAAACAAAACATAAAAAAAGCTACAATCCATTTTGGTCGAAAGTGTCTTAAAGCGCTTGAGGGGTCCAAAGCTATATCAAAATCAAGAGATCTTCCGACAATGAGTGACGTTTGGACATAGAAAAAAATGAAAAAAAAAACTGTCAAGGTCTTTGAAAAGTCACACAGCGTGGAAAAGGAAATTGGAACACAAATAACATTTTTTTTTTTTTTTTTGCATTATTCAAAATTTTTATATTATATGTATTTGGGGATATCTAACCAGTATTTATTGTTGGGTGTAGAATTATTCTCTTTGTTATCTGTTGGTGGGACTTATCGTAGCTAGACCCTTGGCTAGAGACTTTTTTTATTTAATTAAATAACAATCGTTTCTATACTCCCAAAGAAGGGTAGAGTCACTATGTGAAAGGCCAGAAGAAAATCTCTTTAAAAATTACCGAATGATTTCCTAAGCAAACTGACAAAACATTTTGTCATCAACATTATCTAAACTTTATAAACATTTAGTTATTAAAAATAAACTTCAGTTTCATCAATTATTCCATTACATTAGGGTATAGAAACTTCGTTTGAATTCTTGGTCCTGATCTTGCAGTAGTTAAAGAACGGAAATAAATAAAAAAATTATTTATAAATCATATTTGCACTCTTATCTTATCATTGTGAAGACCTAAGGCCTCCATAATAATTGTCGACTGTTAGCAAAACACACACACACACGCATAGACACAACAACACTCTATGCCCCCTCTATTAATAAATGGGAAGAAAATGGAATTCGCAATCTCTATAAGTGTAAATTAATGACCCAACTCAAGGCTCCAAGTCGAATAAAAAGTTTCCAAAAAAAAATATATACCAAACTCTGTTTAAAAATAGGAATTACACAATGTAAATGAAAGTTTTATGGTAACTTTATCTGCAGCCGCATATCTAATCTCAAATACATATCTAAATTCAAGTGAATAAATGTAAAACAATTTTCAAAAGATTTATTAATATTCAAAAAGCTCAAACTGCCTTTTACACAAAAAATAAATTGTTGTTAAACTTAATTCATATTATGTAAGATTTAATTATAAACAAAAAAGCATAAACAAAAGGGCCTTGCTAAGGTCTCTTTTTATTAACATTTAATTGTTGAAAGAAGAAAAAAAAACTTAAAACGCAAAAAAAATATATATATATATATATAAAATGGCACATCGCGTGTCATGTCTCAAAAGGTGTTAGGTAAACTTTGACAGCAACTTGTGTAATATCTAATAATGCAATTTGACATAGTTTCACTTCTGTTTATGTCTTGGTCAGATACTTTTTTTTGCAGTTCCGACAAGATTATGACAACATTATGTCTAATTTGCAAAATAAAGCTCTTCATTTCTTTTCTCTGCTTTTGTCTGAGAAATCAAAGACAAGTGAAAGGTCGATTAAAAAGCATAGAAATAGAGGATGAAACCATAGACAAAGATAGAAAGAGAAAACGAAAGTAACTTTTAAGGGTTCAAAAAGGTTCGTAACACTGACTCACACATGCATTTTGGCCCTGACAGCGGACGCTGGCAAGAAAGTGTCTATTATCGATTCTCTAAATGCTGCGAAAATGCGGGTCGAGAATAATAGCGCCAAATTCAATGCCAACTTAATGACAGGAAGGGAGAGGGCGAGTGGCCACAAAAAAAACCGGAAGGTGTGAAAGTGTGATGTCGCGGTGCTAAAATATCTCACACTGTGCATATTTTCACATGATAATAGTTAGCAATATATATTCTATATATTCTTAAGCTAACCAATAACTGATTCTATTAACAGTTCTATGGACATACCAAAACGTAATCCATATAAATATAAGAGTTAACGATGGCAATAAACAGTTAAATATATTTTTCGTTAGGAACCATGACATTTATAAAAAAAAAATAGAACTCATGAATCATGAGATCCGTTGAAATGTTCTTAAAGTTAAGAACATTGCTTTGGTTATTAGTTATGGTTGATTTAAGTATTTTTTTTTTGTTTGTTTGTAGGTCGCTTCTTACATCGACACTGTACCTCACCTGATTTACGTTTTTCCGTTCTATCGGGTACTACCAAGCTTTTAGCTCGTTTAACCCGCAATGAACGTCTCCGTATGGATCGTAGGAATGCCTCAGGCATTCGTGAAAATCTTTGCGGAGTTTCTGGAGCTTTGGTACGCTCTGGCAAAAAGAAATTCTTAACGGCCAGCATTATGATGATGAGAAAGTTAACAAAAACGATGAGGTTAAAAGGGTATATATTATCTTGATCCACTCAATTGGTTTATCGCTTGGCGCGTGTTGACAATGAATAGATGTTTTTCCTTAAGCTTTTTTTTTCTATTTATACTTTTTTTTGCTTTGCTTTGTTTGTGTTTATGTTGGTTTAAAAAATAATAATCCTTTTGGTTTGTGTGTTTCTGTAGAAATTTCTACATGCTTCTGCTATTATTTATTTTGCACTTTTTGGCTTCCTTAAGCCGCCACACATTGGTTGGGACACTTGTTTGGTTTGCATTTGCATATTATATTTATATATATAATTTAGTTGCTTTTTTCAATATATCCGTATGACTAATGTTTCGTATGCACAATTTCTGGTTGTTGAACAACAACAATAATACACAAATCTTATGACGGCATTGGCCAAAAAGCAAAACCAATTACGAAAATACTACGCGAAGACCCTAACCGACAAATCGAACGAGAAAAAATTCATCCGCCTCAGACGTCCATTTAGTGCGCTGGTCGTAACACAACTGAACTGTAATGTTAACTCGCATGTTGTCGTTCTGATAATAACAGAGGGTGGAAAGGTGAGTGTGAGTGGCTCTCTCTCTTAACCTCTGCAAACACACACGTAGACAGAGCAGGGCAGGTAAAAGGTGAGCGTTAAGCTCAATCCCAGAATTTCAAACTTAGTTAGGTTATAGAAAATATACTATATAGTTGGTCAAATTTGCTTGATTGCCTTTCCATTATCTTTAAATTCTATATTTAAAGTTCACTTTTTAAATTTAGACTAAGAAAATTACTACTGACAAGAACTTTCAGTTCATTTGCTTTGACTCACTTAGTATAACATATCAGTTACGGATACAGTTCCAGATTAAAGATATTAATATATTAGCTTAGTTTTCTAGCCAAGTCAAGTTAAACAGTTTATATAACTAATGATAAACTCTAATAAAATTCCAACAATTTTAGAAAAGATTATTACGACTGCAATCAAATAGGTTGAATATTAAGGTTGCATTGAGTTGCTAAATATTGGGCTTTAAGGCTATAATAAATAAATATTCATGTCGTACTACTGAATAGTAAATGGGTTAAAGAAACCTTGATAAAGATTTCAGTACTTATTAGCTCATTTCACGTCGGTTTTAAGTTTACTTTTTATTCAATTATTATTGCAACATTAGTAGAATTACCAACATAGACGAAATAACATAAAAGAAAGAGGAATATTTGGGTATTCTACAACCACATTTAGGAGTTTAGATGTATTAGAAAAAAATTGGATTCGGAAGAGCTTCGAGGCGGTCTCTATAGAGCGTGCTGTGTCGGCCTTTTAGTTCAGCTATCGTGGGTAGGCCCAGGTCGTGGTGGATAACTGAATTTCGCACGTATCATTCTGCTCCTGTAATGGGACGAAGCGCTTTGTTCTGCATGGTTTTGCACGTTTTTATACCCTTGCAAAAAGGGTATATTAATTTTGGTCAGAAGTGTGCAACGCATAGAAGGAAGCATCTCCGACCATATAAAGTATATATATTCTTGATCAGCACGACGGGACGAGTTCAAATAGCTATGTCCGTCCGTCCGTCCGTCCGTCTGGATCAACGCAAACTCCTCCTAGACCGTTGGAGCTACAGAGCTGAAATTTTGCATGTAGGCTTGTATATACTGCAGGCGTTGTATATCTCGGATTCAGCCGGATCGGACCACTATATCATATAGCTCCCATACAAACAGCAAAGTCACGAACAGTGACTTTTCTTAATAACTTCGTTATTTTCTGAGCTATCGTGAAATTTAATATTGGTGAGTTAATTTCACATATAAACGACTACGCCAAATTTGATCAAGATCGGGTGACTATATCATATAGCTCCCATAGGAACGATCTTTCGAAAACAGTGACTTTTATCAATAACTTCGTTACTTTTAATGCGATTGCTTTCAAATTAATTGTTTGTCAGTTTAATATATCTGGTAATGACTGTGCCAAATTTGATAAGGATCGGGTAACTATATCATATAGCTCCCATAGGAACAATCGGTGGAAAACAGTGACTTTGATCAATATCTTCGTTATTTCCTATGCAGAAGAAAAACTAAGATTGTAGGCCGTTCTTTCGGACACATTAGCTTAAACGTTTTTCCACTTTGATGGCTATAGGTAAGAAAAAAGTTACCAAAAAAGTTGCAAGGGTATACAAACTTTGACGCGGTCGAAGTTAGCCCCGGTCCTCTGGTTTACAGTAGATGTAGCTGCAGAGCCCCATTAGGAAGGGCATGTGTGAATATTGGTACCACTATCGCCGTGTAAATTTTTACTTTATTTGCGAGGGACAAAGTGCTGGACCCTCTGAGCATCCAGTCCAGCATTTTGAGTTTTCTGGTACATTCGCTTATTATTTTTTGGACATGTTAGGTTTGCCAGGTTTAGGAATCATTACAATCACAGCAATCTTCCAGATCGCTGGAAGGTGCCGAATGTGAAATATAGCATTGACATGATCACCAGAAAGTCTATAGTTTTGTCAGGCTGCTCTAGATGCCCTGCAAAAGCCTCAGCCTGGTCCGTGTCATCCAGGATAGATAGAAGTTCTTGTTAATATAGATAAAAAAGTAAAAACAATTGACTTATATATTTCAATACAATATCTTTACCAAATTAATAAGCTTCAAGTTAACAGAGCTCTGTTAACATTTGAAAGAGAAAATCAAATGTCACCACCAAAAGAGCATGGAGCAAAGAGTAAAGAGTGTAAGAGAGCCAAAATGATGAGATGATGATGATGGTGATGATGATGATGATGAAGATGAGGAGGTGGAGGAGAAGGAAGAGGATCATAATGCTGGCTGGAGGGGACAGCCGTGTTATATGCGGTGATTGTGGTTATTGTTTTTTATTTTTTTTTAGTTTAGTTTAGTTTGGGGTTTCGGTTAGTGGGCCTTGTCTGTTCAGGGGGCCGAGCGAAATGCAATGATATATAAATTCACTTCCCGGGAGTTGAACATGTGCCATAACCACATAAATACTAACACACATACATATTTATTATGTGTCTGTGTGGTTGTATATAAAATGTAGATATATTATGCATTATAATTTGTCGATTGTTTTCTATTATTCACTTGAGGATTTATGCAATGAGTTGATTTGATTGGAAAGTGGAAGTGGATGCACAAATTATTTAATATGATTAGGACCAAATCAGTGCAATCAGTTGAACATTTGGGCAAAATTATAATGGGTGTCGTTTTATAACATTGAATCGATTGATTTAACTAAAAATAGCATCTTGTATGATTAAATTTGAA
This sequence comes from Drosophila willistoni, assembly GCF_018902025.1. NCBI lineage: Eukaryota > Metazoa > Arthropoda > Insecta > Diptera > Drosophilidae > Drosophila > Drosophila willistoni. Next base: position 11,952,604 of record NW_025814050.1, read on the forward strand.
TGTGCAAATCACATGCAACAAAGTTTTTAGGACAATAAATAACAACATTTTTTTTATCGTAAATTAGATGTGGTCATTAATTTGTAATTAAATGATATTAAAATGGATTTTACTACAGTAGTTTTGTAACAGTTGTTTATCGTTATTTTTTTGAATATATTATATAAACGTGTTTAGTTTAATATGCATGAAAGTGTTGATTTGAGGATATAATAAATTAAATATTTGAAAAATCATTTTGATCGCAATCAAATATATTGAAAAATCTTATTAAAACTTAGTCATAAGACGGATTCTCTTAAAGTGATCTGGATATCAAATTCCCATCAGAAAATTCTACAAGCCAAAAGCACTTATTACACCTTTTTGCTAAAACAACATCAAGTACTACAGAATTTCTATAAAAAATCGTTATGGAAGTCATTAAAAATTATTTTTTTTATAGATATTTCATAAAGAATTAAATGAGAGAACCATAAACTTAAGCTATAAAAAAAACGTAACACAAAAATTCCCCATTTCCATCAATGACGTAAATTGTCGAAATTCTGTCATGCTAGAGTTAGGTTTTGCATGGTATAGAAAATGCAAATTAAAGCAAAAGGATTCCAAGAATCGAACCATAAGTGAGCTAATTATTAATGCTCCACCAACAAATGCCTTAGAAAATCTTACAAATTAACCTATTTAGCTTTTTTGAAAAGCAATTTAAAAAAAGTATTAGTATTCACTTAAATGTGAAAATGAATCATTCAGCAAACCAAATAAATGCCAATTCGTACATCATTCATTGATAAAACTTTCTTATTGCTTCATCATTCATAAAAAAACAAAATCAGAATCTTTTCTATTGCGCATAGAGATTATAAATAACTTAAATGATCATTTTTAGCAAATTATGGAAGATTTACTGAGTCATCTCTACTATGGAAGTGTAGAAATAAAGGAGACATGTGTGACCCACTAAAAAAAGCTACGCAATTTCATTCTGTTTCTTCTTTTTATTTTGTGTTTGCAATTTCCTCGCAAATTGACGTAAATTGTATAGCCACACACACAACAACCCCACAAAAAACAAAGTTTAAACAATATAATCAAATAAGCAGCAAATATACTCAAACTGAAATGAAATGAATGAATGAGTTGTCATAATTTCAACGTTCTTTTCAGCTTGTAACATGACAAATCACAAGGGAGAAGAAGACCAAGTCAGAGTGTGAAAGTCACCATGATGAACTTGATAAGCCTTGCAAATATTTACGCAACAAGGGAGCAACTTCAAAGGGAGTGGGAGTGGGAGTTGTACAAAAGTATCAAATAACTTTTAGCAGGGTGCAAAATTTGGTGGTTAGCCACTGACCAAGCCGAAGAAAACCTAATTTGTTTGCACACACACACACACACACACACACACATATTCACATGGATAGAGTGACATTTTGCTAGCAATTAAAATTGCTAACAAATTGTACGTTAGGGGAGGGAAAATACGCCTCCACGCGAGAGGGACTAACCGACCGGCCAACCGACGGAAAAAACGCACCCTCTCAAGTCAAAATTGTTGCGTTCATAATTAGCCCATGAGCGAAAAGAGCTTTTAACCCTTAATGTCATTTAAGTTACTTTTGGGTATTTTTATCTCGATGATTTCAACAGAAACTAGGGCAATTGAAAAAACAAAATAAAAAGGGAAAGTGTCGACACCACCACCACCCACAAAATGCAACCCCACTAGGAAAACAAAAAAAAAAAATCTGGGCTAGTCTAGTTAGTTCTGGTATCCTTCTCTTGGGGTGCGGCAGTCGCCGATGCCAGACGAGACGTCTGGCAACGTCGTCTCCTCTGTCACACAGGTTGATTAGAAATTCCATTAAAATTACATAAAAAATACAGTAGCTGCCGCACCCTGTCTCCTGTTAATACTACACGCATCGTTCATGGGGGTGGTTCTCAACCCAACCCACCCACCCACCAAGTGACTTCAAGTTGCAATCGCGTGCGATATCTTGGTTTCAACTTTCCTTTCACTCCTCCCCCTCCTCCTCCTCTTCTCTGTCAGACATTCCTTTCGCGTGTGTGTGTGTGTTTTTCTGTTTGTTTCTTTCCCTTTTTTTCAATGTCGCCCTGATGTTGTCTAATTAAGTCGCAAAGTGTGTCCCTGCTTGGGATGTTATGGATTGCCTCAGTTAGTTTGGTTTTCAAAAAGTGCGGCATGTGGCTATGGATAAGTGTCGTGAGCGTGTCAAATTATCGAACATATAATGCAGTTCACGTGTCGCATATTTCTCGTTTCGTCAACGTTTTTATGGTGGGTTAAAAACAGAAATGCAGATTTTCGCCTTGATTATATACTCGTATAATCAGTAGCTGAACGTTAATGTAGAAATTTATGAGATTGGAGCAAATGTTATCAGCTTAAATGTAAGCCAATAAATAATATGGTGGTTTCTAATAGATCTTGTTTATAAGATTTATATAATATGTACTTATTCGAAGAATAAATCAAGACAATCTGTCAATACAATTCAATTTTAATTTAAATTTTTTAAATTTAAGAACTGATTAATAATTACCTCCTACTTGTAATTGTGGTTCTTGGAACAATTTAATTAAAATATTCGTGGAATTCCCCAAACAATATTTAAAATGCAGCTTCAATTTGAATACATTTTAACATTCCCCATCAAAATACATATATATTATCATAAAATCTAAATAAATATCAAAATACATTTTATTTTTTCATCAATAATAAATTAATGGTCAGTAAATTAATAATAAATAAATTATTAAGAGACACATTGTATTTAATTCGTGACTAGCCGGTGGCTCAGTACTTAATCCCGGCTTAACCACCGATGTAGTTGGCGTTTTATCCCCCGAAGAAGTCATTCTAAAAGATAATTCCTTCGTGAATACTGGAAATGATTGTAGATTAACATACTCATGGCTTGATTGAAATTTATTACAAAGTTCTTATTATTTTAGTAATAGAATATGCCAAATAAATAAATTGTTTGTTGTTTGGCGACCTATTTGATTGATGGAAAAATGGAAAAAAGCGATCTATCTATGGTAATTTTTCAAAAGAGTCAGTTACATCTAGTCATTAGATAAAGATAGGTGTTATTTCTGGTCGCTTTTATCCCAAAAGTTTAGATATTGTTACAGAATTCCTTCCTTTACATTACATTATGCAATTTTTGGAAAAACTCTACCTCATTGCAATTAACGAAATTTCAAATACAATTTTCTTATCTACGTAATACCAAATTCGGGTTCGGCTAATTTTTGTCGGCCCATGTAATGATTTTAAAAGGTTATATACCAAGTACGCAAAAGATGACGTCAATTACTAAACTTAAACATTTTAACCAAAGCAAAGACATAAATCAAATGTCAAAGTTTTACTACTCCTTTCTTTGATAATTTGGCATAGGGCAGCAAAAGTTCTTACATATACTGACTCACATCATATCATTTTACATTTTAAAAGTGTTTGGCCTATAGAACGTTTAAATATCTTATGTGGGTTCAATTACTGAAATTATCAAATGTCCATGGAAGCTTTTTTAAAAAGAATCGATGACTGGACTAAAATTTATATTTATTGCATACAATTTTTTAATAGTTGTACAAACTTTAATTGCCTCTTTAACATATTTCACTGATAAATATTAAATATTCATATGTCAGGCAATTGGCTAAACTCAATTATCACTTGCAATTTCAATTGAAAAACTGGGGCCTGAGAATATCGCCCATATCGTATATCGTTCATGTATGTATGATATATTGCCTTTATAAGTTGCACATTTCACAATTCACTTGCTATTCTTTCCCATACTAAATCTATCAGCAAGTTTCATTTTGTTTTCTTCACCTCTTATTTTTGTGTAACGTAATTTACAAAAATACAAACAATGTACAACAAGGGCCCCCACATCCCCTTCCAACCTCCCAACCCTTTTCTTTTATATCATTCCCACTGACCCTGAGACAAGAGAGATGAAGACGAAGAGGCGCTATTGAACGTTTATCGCCATTTCGAACTTGCGTCACTTGTGCTCTTGCTCTCAAACTCATATATCGTATATATGGTATATGTATCTACGATTTACTTAGGTATATTTACGTATGTAAATAATTGAGTTTTGCATATAGTATGTAGGCAAATATAATTTAATTGTTTCAGCAAAATGAAGAAGCAAAAAGAGAAAAAAGAAATTAAGGAATAATTATAATTTTCAAAGAAAAAAGAAAAACAGCTGCTTTTGACTTGGCAGCGATTTCGCGTGTAAATGGCCTACGGGTGAGATGGGAAAAGTAAGTAATATAAAAGCAACAAGAAAAATAAAAATGAAAAGTAAACTTTTTTGTATAATGTCACAGTTGATTGTACGTTGTATAGGAGGGGAGAGTTTCTGTTGTACAGGTTTGAAATTATGATAAGGTTATTTAATTATAGAGATTTTCATTTGGAGCCATACAAGACATTTTTTGGGGCAACTCTTGTTCACTTTCCTTGTGAAATTTGACATTAGCTTGGAAGTAAGATTTTTCACAAACCAAGTAGTAATTATAAAGTAGGAAAAAGAGACTTCTACTTAATATTTTCTTAGTAGATAATTATTTTCTCTATGAATTGTTTAACTCAGATTGTAGAGCTCATTCTACATTAGACCTAGTATTTGTGATTTCCTTTTAAAGTAAATAAAGAATTTGGGGCTCAAATTCTATCCCGTTTCTAGATATTGTAAAAAAGGCCTGGTAAAGTTACAGTGGCTTCAAAAAACTGGGTTCCTTTGGTTTTTCTCCAAGTCAAAAGCCCTAAAAAAATTTGGAATTTTAATCCAAATCAGATTCTGTAGCTAAAAAAAAAAGTTCTTATATATAGTTTTTGTTATTTTTATCAGTTTTACTTTATCATAGTTTTAAAAAATTTTAGAAAATGTTAAATAAGACTTAAATGACAGTTTTTGATCTTTGTATTCAAATGTCTTAAAATTACGAATAAAGTATCAAAATTAATGTAAGATCATCGCAAAACAAAAATAAACCTAAAGTCGCAAATTAGCCTATTATAAGTGCTTGATAATATTGTTTCAAAATTGCATCGAATCAGAATTCGTACTACTAAAAATCCCTTGGTTTTACCATGCCTCCTGGTAAATATATGAATTCATTTACTACAATCTGTTGTGAAACATTTGTTGAAACACATTAAAGCGAAGCTTTCTTCTTGACAAACAGACAAATAGAGAGACAATAGCGAGTGGTCTTTAAAAGGCATCCAATCTGAGACTCTACTTCAACATTAGTCCTTGTTTCTCAAAACAATTTATCTCTTGGGTGAAATTTAAAGAGATTGATTAACAAAGATATATTACTAGAAATTGAATCAATTAAAGTTAGAGAGCAATTGCCCATTTCATCAAAAGCTTGTCTTTTAAACTTTGACTTTCATCTGAATAAATAGCATTTGCACTTTAAAACAACGCTGATTAAGCGGCCTTTGTTACAATTCCAAAGGATGTATTGACTCAATTCTGGGTTATTTTCGTAACATAAATTTTAGATTCCTTAGAGTATTTCGAGTCAAGTGTTGTTTACTTTACAAATTTTCTTTATCATGTTGAAAATCACTTCATCTTTTTTTTCTTGTGTTCTTTTAACTGAAATTGAATTTGACTGCCTTGTTGCCTAAGGCTCCCTAAATGAAGTTGGAGTCTTTCTCTCTCACAATATTTTATATTTTGTACATTTTGATAAGGGGCAGCAATTGGGGGCTGCTGCTGACTGCCACACACACACACACACACACACTCCATTTCATGCCCCACCGACAGGCAAACCATCTCTCTCTCTCATCGTTGTCGGTACTTAACATATTTGCATTAACAAGCACAGACACACACAGATCTACATATATTTATATATACATATCTATATGTTTATATGTAGGTAGTCGTCGGTATTCATATGCTTGCAGATTTGTGAATTGGGTCCTCACTCACTCCAATTGCCTACGCTCTGTCTCTCTGGAGGGCAGGGCCCATTAAAATTATTGATTTTCTGCCGTCTGCAATTTTGCCCTTTGGCCACAAGCAAACTCCAACGCGAACCCCAAGCCCCCATCTGTTGGCTCCCTCTACTCGTTGCTGCTGCTGCTTCATCGTTGCCACATTTAAATTAATCAACTCAATTTACTTAAAAAGTGCAAATGCAATGAGATAGGGAGACATTCAAAGGGACAGAGAGAGGGGAGAAAAAAAGTTGATTATATGGACAAAGTGAAGCGATGTCATCATCCACCATTTTGTAGTTAGATCAGATGCGAAACGGTAGGGGTTAGTAGTAAAGTAAAACCTCTTTTACTTCTGCCCCTTACTTCTAATAATTATGTCATGTCTTATTGCAAATTATAGCATAGCCGTTTTCTTCTCTTCAATTTCATGGACGTTCTCTGAAGACGTTTTACGCTTCATTAAAACAAATTGCCAAAATAGAAATTTTGTGCAAAAATCGCCCAAGTATAATATTTTATAAATTTCACTCTGGTTCATTGAAAATTATGAATTATTAATTCTGCAAGCAAAAGGGCACAGGGGATTAGGTGAGGTGCCGAGCCATTTTATATACTGTTAAGCCTATTTGGGCGTGAGAACTAATGCGCTTGTAATTGTCGAAATATCGAGGAAAGGGTTAAAATTTACCATGCAAATTATTAAATTATGAATATGTAATTATTTTATTAGCTGAGGGGCAATGAGAAATGAATTGCATGGTTATTTTGGTATCTTTTGCGGATAGGTAAAATTTATGAGGTGATTGGCAAAAAAAAAAATTTGCAATCTTCGGTTTACAATTAATTTTATGAGACACTGTAAATGAGAAACTGTTGTGAGTTCACATGTAATCCTGAGATTATATTTTTCTACGAAATTCGAATGCATAATTTATGAATAGAAACTTTTAAGGGGTAGGGAGTGTAATCAATCCAATATTGATGATATCTAAAGAAAAGTGCAATGTTTAATAAGAACTTTTACAGACTTCCAAAAGAAACTTTTGGTGAATTGTTAGTCAATTTGAAAGTTAATCTGTTTTCAGCAGCTCTCTAAAAACTTGGCAACTCTCTTGATTATGGCAGCAATTGTGCCAACATTTCAAAATTAACAAGTTACTGCAGTTGAAGTTAACAAAAGAAACAGACTTAACATTGTGATACGTTAAATCTTTGTTTGTGTTGGCCACCTCTGAGAGCACTTTGTTAACTCTTGACTGTCCAAAACAGGAAATTTATTTGCATTTTTGGGAGCAAACTTTTTTTTGGTGGTCTGTACCTGCTTTGTGCAAGAAAACTCTGTTATTTTCCTTTTTATGGAGAACCGACAAATTTAAGGAATGTTTTCATCAAGTTGAATAGGGTAACTCTATTACATGTGTAGTTACTTACTTTAGCTAGTCAAAAACATAATCAGGCTTGTTTTTATGTTCGACTTTGATTAAATTTTTCGCAATCAGAATTGATTCTGTTCGACTTTGCTTATAAAACTATTTTCTACTAGTTATGCTATTCATTTTATTCATACATACATTTTTTTCTGCTTTTTTAATTCGAAAAAGAATTGATAATTAAATCATTATAGCTTAGAAACGATATTCACTTCGTATGATGAAAGTTAAGCTCAAATTGTAGGAAATTTCAAAGTTTTTTCTATGAATCAGCTGAGCAGATGTTACAAAATTAGATTCTTGCTTATACTTCAATTCCTCCAAAATATTGTAGGTATTAAAAGTCATTTTCAATTAGTCATATGTCTAGACTTGGACACTATTAAGCCAAAATTTAATTGAAGACTTTTATAAATTGATTTACATTTTGATTATATAATGAAATATGTATACATATGTTCTCTCATAGTCTTTATAATTTATTAAAGATTTTCAAATAAAATATGTATTAGATGAGAATAGTTTGATTTTGTAAACTTTTTTTCTATAAAAAAAATGTTATTATTTTATACATATTTAATGCAAATACTTTGATGTTATAAACATTTTTCTATTAAATAAATTTTGCTACTATAATTGCAATCCCATAAAATTGGCAACACTGGGAAAGAGTCTCTCTTGACGAAATGAAACAATGGATAAATATATTTGGCCCATGCAAGGTATTTCTTTGACGTAAATACCATTAAAAGCAAAATATTATTGGCATACCAATAAACATTTCGGTCAATGATCTTAAGAACTCATTCAAAATGCTATTAAAAACATGAATACTGCCGTATGCAGTAGTTAAAATTGAAGATTTTCATTATTTTTGGACACGATCTTACAATAAAAAAATTACATGAGCACTTGCAATTAGTAAACACGAAAGTAGAAGAATGTTTCATATATAAATTTCCCATGTAACCTCAAAATTAATGCAAATAAAGTAAAATGCATTCAATGAACTTCTATATTGATTGATCGGTGATGGCAGTAACAAATTTTTACTTTTGTATCAAATTTCATCTGTCCTCCCTTTAACATTTCTCTTTTTGGGTCACTGACAATTTAACTTTTGTCTGACGAGAAAACGGTGAAAAAAAATGCCATATTCCATTTCAAAGAAAGCCTTCACATTTCACTTCTTGTACAAATTGATTTTTCTTCGATCAGTTTAATTAAAATTTCACATTTTTCCTCCTCATTTTCCAAGGGGTGTGTTTCTCACATATAAAGTGGGCAGAGCCACACGCTCGACTAATTTTTTTTACCTTTTACAAGGTCAAAGTGCACAAGAAGAAATGTTGTTCTTGTTCGTAAAAAGAGAAAATCTTGCAATTTTTTTTCAAACATAAATTCCATTTTTATACCCAAAAAAAAAGAGCATACAAATTTCAAGGGGTGTAACTGCAAATCCTTTTTGCCAAAAAAAAAGGTTCTAGAGGATCCTTTCCTAAATGCCGTGCAAAATTTAATATTGAAGAAATGATTTTGACATTTATTCTTTTTTTCAAGACATTTTATGTGGTGTTGTGAGATCGAATGACGGTTTTATGATCGCATTAAGAACAAAATTATCAATGTTCTCAGGCTTTTTCGAGTTTAGTTTTCATTGCACAAAATTTATGAATTTCACATAACATGCCATGGAAAATTGCATGTCATGTTGAATTTGGGAAGGGTTTTGTTGCGAAATTTCAAATACTTTCACTTAAAGCGTTGATTTCATCAGCAAAATTGTTTGAGTCAGCATTTTATAATGATATCAGAGAGTGGGCAAGATTTAACTTATAATATATATGATATACTTAGTCATGATGAGGATGACTAGGAGATGTCTGAGTAACCAACAGGTCCAACAATTAAGCAATCGCTTAGCTTACCTGTAACAAAAAGAAATGAATGAAGTTGATCAATAAAATTCTAAAAGAAAAAATTAATGAATATAATTACAATATTACGATTTTTAGGATTAGTATATAATTTATGGAGATTTTACTCATTTATTTTAAAATTAATTGCAAATTTTGTAATTTTTAAAAAGATTTTCCGCAGAATATAATCCATTCTAAATTATTGTTTACATTTGGTTTTGCTTATAAAAACAACACAACAATTTGGCGTTCTAAATATTATGGAGTATATGCTCTTTGATCTATTGAACTTATTTTTAGACTTTTATCCAAGATCAATCTTATTAAAAAATCTTGTTTGCGTTAAAACTCAACTATTCTTATAATATCCACAATAATTTAGAACATCGTTTTATAGATATTTTATTTTTATTATACGGTAAATATAGCCTTATTGAAACATATTTTGTAGAATTTTATGGTAAACTATTATATGTTTACCTTATTATTAGAGCTCTTAAAATAACTATAGAATATTTAATCATCAAGTCTTTTATTGAAGGTCTTCTATGTAGAATAAGTTTCAATGGAAACCATTATGAGATATTTTTGAGAAAAATCTGTATTTTTAGTGCATTAATAACTAAAACTGAACGACTCAACGTAAATTCCCATAAATTGGCAAATAATAAATTGCTGGAAATTATTCAAGTAAACGGAAATCTTCCCTTGAACAAATATATCACTAAAGGCCTCCGTCAGACACTTTGTCGGTTTCTCCAAAGAATAAACAAATTTAGTAGACCATGTGTAACCAACCCCGCACAACACAAACACACACACACACACACACACATATATACTTATAGAATTGCAAACAAATTGTGCTAAAAATGAAAGAAAATTTAAACCATTTCTCATGTGCAAACCGAAAGAAAAGTGTGTAAATTTATAACGAATCTTTTTTTTGCAAATTTTCTATTTGCACAAATCAATCAAGGGTAGAGAGAACGCATGGAATGAAGGGATACGATCATCATCAGAGAGGGAGAAAAGGAAAGAGAAAGACGATCAGAGGGGCATCCGTGTTGGATATTTTTCAATGTCAAGGCATAAACATATTTGACATTAATCTTGCGGCTAGCCAAAGTTAAGGATTTTACGCAAGACTAACAAAGAAGATTGCCAGATGAAAAGATATGAAGTAAAAGATATAGGAAATTAAAAAACAACCACACACACACACAAGCACAACCGAACGAAAAAAAAAACAACGAAAGGAGAACGCACATCGAGGACACATGACGCGTGTCCTTAATTGTGGTTTCGACTGACAAATCGTTGGAAATTAGTTAATTATACTGGGAATTCCACCCAAAACGTAATTAAAATAATTGAAATTGGGTAGCCTCGACCAGGCAAACAAACAACAAAACGAAAAAAAAAGGCAATTAAACAATAAAATTTACACGGCATTAAAAATGCAGCCACAAAAACACAAAATTTTTTTTGAATACGCCAACATCATTTAACTGAGGCGAGGATAACGAGACAAAAAGGACGAACGGGTTCTATAGAGAGAACAAGAGAGAATCTACCACCGCCGTTTAATTTCAAAAACTTTTGTCCAGCATTTGATTTCGCTTGATGGACATGCGTCGCTTTTGTCACCAACCATCAAACACAATGCATGTCCTGCAAAAGGATACCAGTTTCTGGTTCTCTTCATTAGCGCACTAAACAAATAATAATAAATGCAACTGACTGACTGCTTCTGGAATGAAAATTCGCTCAAGTGTGCTCATTAGTCAACGAAAAAAAAAAAGGGAAATAAAATAAAAAGGGGGAGTACTTTGTGAATACCAGTGCCCGAACAAAAGGGTTGACGACTTGATCCAAATACTAGATGTATGCCAAGCACGTTTATGCCTAGGACGTATGGCTTATCAAACAGACACGTTCCATCGCCGCATCACCCCATCTTTATCATCATCATCCCTATCCCTGTTGATGCCCCGAAGGTAATCTCTGATAATACAAAGCTCATATCTTGATATTATGAAAATTCATGTAGTCCGAACCACACAAATATGGAAAATCATTGTCATCATCAGCATCCAATCTTCCATTTATCCATCCATCCATCCGTTTGTCCGTTTTCATTTCCCATTTCACTTTCATGTTTGCATTAAACGGCACCTACTTCAAAGTGTTTTTTTTTTTCATTTTTTGGGTGGTTTTTTGGCAGCTGCTGGATTTGCTCTCGTTTTGTGATGGGTCATGGATAGTCCGCTTATGGGCGTGCTACGGTTATTACAGCTGCCACTGACCAGAGATGAAAGTCCTTTTACAGTCAAATGGAAAGTAAAACATGTCGTTATGCAAACTAATTGGTTTTCAAAGGGAGGCAGAGAAAACTGTGTCATGTGATGGGTTGATATCATCCCATGAAGGCAACATCCTCCATGGAAGTGGCAAATGGGTTATATCAAAATGCACAGTTAGGCTAGTGACAAATTTAGGCCAACAAAATGCAGACTAAACAAAATAAATTCGTGGTGTAAGAATTTAAAAATCCATATAGTAAAATAGGGTTTTAAAGGCTTGCAAGTTAATTATAAGTCATTAATGATATTAAGTTTGTAGTCATTTAATATTATGTTTGTAACATTACTCTTTAGCTAAATAAAACACTGTCTTTTGATACGTTTTACAACTTAATACACTTTTTGTTGATACATTAAGACACCTTGAGTTAGAAACTGCTTAAACGATCTTAAGGAAATTCTTTTTATAACTTATATAATGAACTTTAAGGAAGATAAAATATTTACTATTAATGTCAGTAAGTTGGCAACTTTTTGAGATCATATATAAGTGACCGATAGGTTTACTTTCTAAATAGATTGCCAAAATAATTTTAGCGAGCCATTACCATATTTTAAGGTTGTCTTAATCTCAAGAAACTAATATAAACTGAGCTCCTATGAAACTGTTCCAAATTTTAAATTTATTCCATGTTCCCATTGTAGACATATGTCTCAGGATAACAATGGGAACTTATCTTGAATTGCATTTACATCTAAATTCCCCATAATTGAGTCAAGGCTTGTAAAACTGAGTTAGTATGTCTATAGAATAGAAGATCTTACAAAAAAATTTTCCACTTTGATTTGATGTAATTTCCGTTTACAATCTGTGTTAATTGATGTAAGGCATAATTTTCTGCAGCAGTTGCAGCAGTCGGCAGAAAATGAGGACAATGACCGTTTATGCCAAAAACTGGCCCAGAACCCACATGTCCGAGGCTTCGTCCTAGGGAATGCAAGTCAGAACTTTACACTTTGTATGGGAACATGGGTGGGGGAGGGGGTATAGAAGTTTGCGTGTCGAATGAAAGGCAACTGACATGGTATGCCGTTACAGCAGCTACCCGTGGTGCAATTGTCCTGCATACGAGACACGCGTCATATTTTAATTATGACAGCCGGCCGGTTGGTCGGTCGGTCGGTCGGCTTTTTGTTGTATGTATGCATGTCGGGGCGTACGGTCAGTAAGTCAGTCAGTCAGTCAGCCAGCCAGCCAGTCCAGTCCAGTAAATGGACACGCAATGCAGCTAGACAAATGCGGAAGAGAATCAACCCCTTTTTTTTCTACTGCTGCTGTAACAGGAAATGCCAGGACAAATGTGAACGAAAGGACGATCGTTTGTTGACAGATTAGTGGCCTTGGTTTTCATAGACTCGGTCCAACCAGTAGACTCCATAAACTTGACATTTTTATTTGACACTTTGATTGTCTAAGCTTGTCATAATTTGGAGTTTTTCGGTTGTTTTCTTTGCGTTAGTGTAACTAAAGCCCACATACTCATAGATCGAGCACGTTCTTCTTTTGCATACGTATATAGGAGTGGAGGGAGTAGTGTCCCCCGCGGTTGTGTTGCCTTTTGTCCAGACTAAACAAACTAGAACTAATGAGTGCACTTTTTTTCGCCTGCGCTTCGAGTGGAAACATTTTGCAAGTTGCGCAAAAAATTTTCCAATTATGCGGGTCATGCAAAAAAAAAAAAGAGAAGAATTATATGTATATATAAAAGAATAAAGTCAAGGTGCAAAAAAAAAAACGCGGCACTTGACAATAACTATGGCATAGTGGCTAGCCCTAGGGAGGGTTACATTCAGGGCATTGCACATGCCTAAGCAGCGGGCAGTCTGTTGTCCTGCCACTGCCACCAAATACCCCTCACCCCAAAAAAATGCATCCAATATCCCTCACTCTCTCTCTCTCTTTCTGGTCTGTCTTTCTTTTAGGATCGCTTTAATTTTATTATACTGCATTTTCCTCTCATTACAAGAGTTTTATGTATATTTTAATGAACTTGCCCCGAGTCGCGTGTCCTGTGTAGGATTTTTTTTTCTGTTTCCACTACGCTCGAAGCGCAGGCGCAGACAGTTTAAGTGCTGGTCACTAAGTGCACATTTTTTTTTAGGGTTGGACATTGGTCAGGGTAAAAGCGAAACGAACACAGGGTAGGGTAGCGAGTTTGATTGATTACTCAACTGACCGTTAAGTGTACTTGCAGTGCAATGGTTATCAAGCTTAATGTCATTTGTCATTGCATTCATTTGCATTCATGTTAGATTTACTTGACAAGCAAATTGACATGATTGGATCAAGGTAATATTTATGCATAGATATATCAAAATAAAAAAAAAAGAGAAAAGGGATAGAAATAAATGTGCACAGTTTTAATTAGAGCAAACATAACATGGGGTCAACTGTACTTTTGAAATGTTTGCACTAGTACGTACTTAATAAAGATTATTACTAGAGGTCACAAAAGAATTTGGTAAAGAGCATATGACCCACAACTTTAATACTTTATTGTTAGGTAAATTCCCTTGTGAATATGACAAAAAATTTAATTAAAGAAAAAGAATATCTTTTTATTTTTATATAATCTGACATTTTAAAGAATTAAATGAAAAAAGAAATCATGAAGTATGGAAGTGTGATATTAAAATATTAGACGATAAACTGAGAGACACTCATAATCAATACAAATTAGCTATATAATCCTAAAACAAAAAAGGTGAATTATTTTTAAATAAAAAATACACACTTTGTTAAGGTTATTTAAAAAAAAACAATGTCTAACTTAAATAAATAGGGTATAGATAGATAATCTCAATTTCTGTCTTCCTTAAATAGAACGGTTATAGATAGATAATCTAAATTCTCCTTCGAATAATTTGCGTAAGTAACTTAACTCAAATCGTTTTTTGTTATGAATTTCTTGAAATTTATAGTATTTGTTACTGATCTATAGATTTGGATCATCAAAAAGTTGCATGAAACTCAATTGTCGTCACAGCTGTTGGCAATTTTTCAATAATCGATCCTTTACAGATAATCAAAACTGATCCAAAGCGAATTATATGTTACACATTCGAACAGTAAAGACAGCTGGACTGATCTACTGTCTATGGATACTATAGAAACTAGCAAACTAATCATATTCTTGGCGTTACCTCGTAAATCAGCAAAGGTGTGAGACGCCACTCACCGCTTAAGCTAATTTGTCAAGATGTGTGTGTGACTGACGAAGGCGAGTTTGAAGGAGTCTTCATCAAAGTATCTCAAAGTGTATGTGTGGGCATATGTGGAACAAAGTATTGTTTGTTTTCTGTGTGAATGGGCGACAACTTTTTGCTGAAAACAAACCGCCGACCCACTTTTCGTACACAATACAAAAGGGAGAAGGGGAGAAGGATAAACAGGACAACAACATGCTGGAGTAACTGCATCGTAAAGGAAAACTCATTTAATAACTGCCACTGCTGCTGCTGTTGCTGATGTTCTTGATGTTGACTGTCTGTCCCTGTTATATCCCTTTTATGTAAGGCCTACTTTTCTCTTCTGAACTAAGATAATGGAATGGAATGTAATGTAAGCGCAAACAAGTCACATATTGTATACAGCATCACATGGCAATTTCTCATTTGGAACGACAGCGACGAACATTTCATCAAAGTAGGTTGTTGAACGCCTTTCCAAGTAGGGAATCTGCTTTATTTATTATCTTTTTTTTTTCCTCTCTTACTTCTTTTTTGCATTGTCCTGAATCTCTGATAGATTGCGCTTACCAAATGCTGTTGTATATATGCGCAGGTGCTGGACAGAAAATCCGTTTAGCTAGCCAAAATGCTGACAGGCGACTAATTACTTGGCAAAGAGCAATGCTAAAGGGATTTCGTTGTCCTGCAAAAATGGCTCATACCACGTGCGTGTGCAAAAATCCATGGACTAACCAAAAGGTAAAGGACAGAAGAAGAAAAAACGGAATTTCCTGTAATTGAACAAGTCTATGAATGAATGACAGAGAGTAGTTTAGGGCAGGTAGATTTTCAAAGGTTTGCTAGGCTCGTGATAAATCCCAGACTGACATTCTGTCAATGTCACTATGTATCAAGGCGGGTTACTGTTAGTTGAAAACACACTCACAAAAACACATACACACAAAACCAGACGGTAAACGCCCTTAAACCAAAATGCGCTTAAAAAAGTGCAATGTGAATTGCTGCAACTGGTTTGGGTTAGATGCCTGAAGGTAAATCATTGACACGAAACAAAAAATTGTTTGGTTTTTGAAATAAATGCTTAGAAATTAGGAGATTTATCCTGGTTTGAGGTCAATTTCAAATTTTATCAAAGAAAATATGATAAGAAAAATGAAAATAAAGTCACTTATGTATGCTAAATAAATTGAACAAATCTAGGCCAGAAAACTAACATATTTTGCTTATTAAACTATTCAAAATTTAATCCATTAATGAAAAAATAGTTACAAAGAAACCAGTTTGTGTATTACCTAAGTAAGGAGTAGAAAATCTAGTTAAATTTTATTGATCTAAAAGCAATTTGGCCAAATTTTTTTGATATATTTTAAAATCAGTCCCAAACCAAATTATTTCAGCTCAAAGTCCCAATTGCATACGAAATGTTAATTTTTTTACTCATAATAAACTGTGAATGATAGAGCGAAGGAAAACTCGTAAAAATTTTGCTGCTGCTGATGCAAAAAAAAAAAAGAAATACATAGTCGTGAAGCAAAAACAATATTCCAACGACTTCCTTGACACGGAACGTAAATAGTTAATCCTTTTTGCTTGGGCCTTGCAGAAAATTGCAAGCAAAAAGGATGCCGCTCTGCCGCTTGTAAGAAAAAGAAAGGATGCTGGGAAGGAACAAGCCTGCGAATTTGTCAAAGAGTTGTGCAAACACGGGGAAACGAAGAACGGAAAACGTAGAAAACAAAATACGAAAACAAATCGAATGCAATCAAAATTAAAGCGCTTAGAGCTGTGTGTGACAAACAATTGCAGAGCACAAACCAGAGTAAGGAAGCAAGGATGACAGGACGGGGGCACACACACACACGCACATACCGAATCCTTTCGGAGATTTTGCACAAAGAAAAAGGATTTCCCTCTGTTTTTTTTTTTTTTTTGAACGGTGTCCTGCTAGCAATTTAAGCGAATTAAAGCTGAGTTCGGTATTGATTTAGGTTTTTATATGTAATTTTTGTTCCCCCCCCGGTTTCATATATTCGTTTTTGGGTCCAACCCAAAAAGTACCAAAGACATGTCCTGCTGTGCACATAAGAAAAGAGAGAAGAAGATGTGGAGAATACAACGTGGTGGTACTACGTACAAACAAAAACAAAAATACAACACTCGAAGCGTTTAACTTTGGCTTAAGTGTTTGCCATGACGTGCCAGGAGGCAACCCTTTACCTTTACCTTTACGTTTTACCTCAAGACATTTGCCTGACAACATGCAACGTTGCATATCCTTCCGGTTATGGCGGGCTGCGGTGAGGCAACCGAAAAAAAATAAAATAATATAAGTAGAGGAACAAAAAAAAAACGAAGTAAAAATCCCTCCAAGTGTCATCGACACTTGTGCGGCTGCCTCTTAAGGGTTGTCCCCCTTGTCGAAACTAGAAATGTCTCTCTTTCTCTCTCTCTCTCGGTTGGTTCGGGGCCTGAATGTGTCGCCTAAGTGCTAATAATTGTGCCCTCGCGCAGTTGGCGGTCGAGAAATTGAGATCGAGTTCGTTCGTTACCGGGACCTGACAGAGTACCATCCTGGTTGCTTCTCATCGAAGCAACGGGGTAGAGGTTCAAAGGAGAGCAACAAGGTTTTGCATACGATGGCACGACGACGACGACGACGATGGCAATAAATTGTATTCAGAAAACTCCACCCAGTCTATTTATTTAAATCAAGTTTGTTTAAGATCTCAAACAATTTTTAGAGCCAGAGGCGTTATATTTACCTAAAACAGTAAACATTATACTCAAGATGAAGAGTGTAGAGATCTGTGGGTTTTAATCAATTATGATAATTAAAGGATGAGCAACCATCCTCAAACCTCAATCACATAGCAACAACGTCATAGACCTAGTAAAGTTGAGCCGATTTGAAGAAAATATCGCTTTTCCATTTTCACTTTTGATCATCGCCGTAATCTCTGACGATATGTAACTTCTGCGGTTGCGGTTTTTAGCCTTCTTTTCTCGATCAGATAACTGCTGCTACAGTTTAACTTTACTTTGTCACAGAGGAGATGAGAAAAAAAAGTTTCCATTACGCAAAACATCTAAGAAACATACGCTTCAATGGAAAATGTTTTTTGTATTATTCTTGAATAAAGCATATCTGATCCGATTACGCTTCACTCAAGACACAGTAAACGATCTTCATGACGACAATAGAATGAAAGGAAATAAATCATAGACATTGAGAGCGCAAGAGAAAGAACAGATCGATCTCCGCCGTCCTCCCTCTTTCTTTTACGTTTTTTCCTAAAAAAAGACAACACAAATTATGTGAAAGTAATTTTTTAGATGAGAGCACAATGATAAAGAATCTATATAAAAAAAATATCGAGATAAAAGATCACAAAGAAGAGAAAAAAAACACTAATATCTTGTCGCTTATATGATGTGTCATCAAAACTCAATCAATTTGCGGTTTTGATTTATTAGTAACGGTTCAGTAGTCGATCCGTCGCCCTGTTGCACTTGAGATCTACACGCAGGCGCCCAACAGGAGCATCCCAATGAAAAAGGTAACCGCAGATCATTAATCATCTAGCGCAGAGTGCAGAGTTCATGGCTAATGATGAGTTTTTGCAAGTAACTAATGAATGGAGTGGCAGGATAACCGCAAAATATATCCAACTGCTCGAGTTCTTTGATGAGAAACATCTCTGAGCCATTAATGCTACTTCTCGATGGTCAATGAAAGTGAACTCATTCAGTTAGCAGACAAAACCCATGGAAAATTTCATTAATCATTCAATAGACAGAAAGTTAAATGTGCCAAACGCACTCTAAAAAAAAAATGGCATTTTGTGTGGGGTGCGATTTATGCAATGTGTGGACAATATGAGAAAACTAAAAGTTAGAGAAAGTAGGCAAATCTATAAATTGATAAGATTTTTTGAACATAAAAACTCGCTTATAAGCCGAAACGAGGCTTATCATATAAAGGGAATTTTATTCGAGAGAATACAAAAAGTTTATCCGGTTGTCTGTATAGCTATTTTAAAAACCATTGAGTTCTGTCATCAGACATACAATGTCTTCAAAGCTATTAAATTGAAAATTACAACGTAATATAGCGAAACAAAATTGGCAAAGATCTCGCCAACAGAAAGTTTAAGCGTTTCTTATACCCATCTCAAGGTTAAAATGTGTACAAACATGAAATGTTTTACGGCATTAAATATTTTGCCTTAATCAAAAATAATAATTTCGGATTATTAGGTAAGGGAATTTATATGAATTTTTTTTTTAATGTTGAGTTAATTTTATGTTTTAATCAAATCGATTGTTTTGTTTACAACAGGGAAAGTACTTAACAATCGTTAATACAGAAAACTATATATTTTTCAAGGAAACATTACACTTTATTTAACAATATTAAACATTCTTGGTCCCTTTTCCAATTGTGGGTTACCTGAATGAGTTCTGCCAACATTTAATAAATATTGTAATTCTATCTTTATCATAAATGATATCCCATGATCCAAACAGCATCCTTTCGCATGCATTAAACTGTCAGCAAACATTAGATATTGGGTGAAAAAGAATTCCGCTTGACTCTCTAAGCCCAACAACATGATGTTTATGGAAAGCTAAAAATGCTATGAAATATTTTTGGGTATCCTCTCAATTCACGGGAAGGAACTTTAATTACCGGCAATTATTCAAGCGTAACTGACAGACAGTCAGACAGCGACAGGACGATCTCCGGCAGACATAGGGTGGTGTCTTAAGACAGTCTGAGTCTTGGGCTCTGTGGCGTGTTACAAATCCAGGATTAGAACATATGTAGATCAACTGAGTCTAGAGTCAGAGAGCGAGTTTGAGTGAGTGACTGACTGTCTGAAAATCAGGGGGCTGATTTTTTTTCTTCTTTCCAGCTTGAGGTGAGGTAAAAAAAAAAAATCGTGTCATAGGTACGTGCATCCTGCAGGACAATGCTTGGTTGCATACAACAGCATCCTTATGAGATTAAAAATGCAAATCAGCTAAGAAGGCAGCCGCAAGGAAAATATGACGAGAGCCAGAATGACGTGGCAGAAGAAAACTCTTGTGTAATTGTTGTCTGTCAAAAAAAAAAGATACTGCAACTGCGGTCGGTCTACTGAAAATATACTTATGTTTGCCCAAAAACATGACAGCTTCATGTCTATTTCCCTTTCACAGTCGTTCTCTTCAGTCTATTCGACATCATCTTGGCAGCTGCACATGCGCCCCTTCTTCTTGGCGGTTTTTCTAGACTTTTTGGCATTGATTTTCATTAGCATTTACAGTTTCAATTTTTTTCCTTTTTTTATACCAGCCGCTTGCATGATTTGACATAATTTTGATGAATGATTTGAGAATGGATTAGGGATTGTTTTTTTTTTTTTTTGAATTTGGTTACGGTTTAGGTCGTGTTAGGTTCTGTTGCCAAAGTTGCTGACAAGCGACTATAACTTAATTTCATTGTGGTTTCTTGCTTGGCATTAAAGAAATTATGGAAAATTTTATTCTTGGATAAGAGCTGAAATGGTTTCTCATTAATAGAATTTATTGAGGTTTTCCATAATAACATTTTGAGTTTATATCTTTCTTTAAATTGCTTAATTTCCTTTTTTTACATGAAAAAATAAATTTTAGGCCAAGAAGTGGGTGAAAAAAAGTATATCACATTAACAGTTAAAAGAAATATTTAATCTAAATTAGAATTTCCAATTGTTTAGAATTCCTGTTCTATATATTAACACTTTCGAACTGTCTTGATGTTTAAATTAAAGAAAATCCATTAATTTTCAAGATAAAAAACATTGCTTGTTTTTATAGGTCATTTAATTTTTAGACAGTTACTAAAGAATTTAATTTTTATGGCTAACTAGGACTACATTTTTTTAACCTAAATTGATCATATTGTGATCTTTTTTTTTGGACATACATAGAATACGTAGAATCTATGAAAAAGAAAAACTAGAAAAACTATGCCAAAAACGAATATTTTTTGAACTTTTTTTGGAATTTTAATCACAAAATTAATCACAAAAAAGTTTTTAAAAAAATTTAGGAATGTTTATTTTTTAATCTTCTGCTCAACTCACGGCAACTTCTAAACCCCTTTTTAGTTTTTAATCCAACTATTAATCTAGTCAGTTCATCGAATGAATTTCTTTAATCCTTAGAATCAATATTCCTTCTTATGCTCATCGTTTTTTTTTTCTTTTTTTTACTCTGGGCTAAGCCTATTAAATCCAAACAAATGGCACTAATTAAACATAAAATTAACAAAAACATTCACAAACAATTCAGAGTAAATTGCAGTTTCTGCACATTGTACTTTGGTACATAGAGGAGACAAGGCCAAGGCCAAATGAAAGGGTCGTAACCCCTATACACTGGGTTAAGGGGTTAAAGGTGTAAACATTTGACAAAAGTGTCACATCAAATCGTACAAGATGTTCTTTATATATATGTATATGTTTTCTTCTACTTCTTCTTCTAAGACATCTGTCCCATTTTTGGAGATTTGTAGAGCGTTATTGTCATGCTAATGGGAGTAAAGAAAAAGTTTCCGAATTACATTTGTTTATACGACGTGCACGTCGCTGATTGTCTTCATATATTCGTCGTCAGTTTGCCGACCAACTGCAAGTGGTTTGACAGCTGTCAAAAGGCTAATAAGTCATATTGAATTCAATATTGGAGAAAGGATTAAATGATTGATTGATTGATCGATATGAAATGCACGAAACGAGCGACACATGTGGGCCCGTTAGATGAGGCTTTAAGTATTGAAATACCAGCAGATTCCTGTAAATGTATATTATCCTTCGATTAGCGGTAAATGTGGGCAAGCTAATGAAAAGACGAAAATCAATAACATACAGAAAAAGTTAATGGATTGTGTTTGAAGCAGTAATTGGATGATAAATATCTATCCAACGAATCTTATCCAAGAAGTAATTTTAATAATGAATATTGAAAGATAAGAATCTATCAATATTTAAAACTTTCTTGAAGTTAATCAAACTTTAAAGAGTCTTTAAATTGTTTAAAGGACATATGTAGATGTTGATTTGATTGATAATCTAAATGTTTTCCATCTGGCTAATAAAATTTAATATTTCCTTTTTAGAATATTCTATCTGATATACTAATTTTCAATGTTATTTATCACTTTTTTCGAATTTCAATATACATTTTCAATCTCTTCCATACCATTTTTCACTTGTTACCAAAAGCTTTCGAGTGGCAATTTCCCCTCCGGACGCCAAAGACGAGGAATTTCTCAATTAGACGAACCAGCAGAGCAACAAATTGATTGATTTCTAGCTTCGTATTGAAAAGTGTCGGGTCACAGAGGTGATGGCTGCGACTGGGACAGGCTCTGCGACTTGAGATAAGCCAAGTTGCAGACGATGCAGGCAGGAGATAGATATACCACCTATCGCATGCAAGCTGTCGAGAATGTAATCCTGTTACACTAAACTTTACAGAGAGACAGAGGCCCAACCCTAAGCACCGTGTCTCAGCTTCCTCGGCAAATGCGCAATTTTCAGCTTGACTTGGCGCATAAAACAAATTTCATGATGAGCACAAGAGAGGAATGGAGGGAAGGAACAGCAACATGTCAACCTTAATTGAAAAAAAGAAGAGGAAAAGCAAAGGCACAGCATCCTTGCATCCTTTCGTTTTATTCTATTTTCCTTCTTATTGTCTCTGTATACATATATAAATTTGGTAGCGGCTGTTCATTTACAGGACAACGCACCTTTTCTTCGCGTGCGATTTTTTTCGAAAGTAAATTGCGCTGCTCAATTACAGCAGATCCTTTTGCTTACTCCCATTTGAATCCTTCACCGTTGACTTGGCCGGGACAATTGCTAGGCAGAAGGGGAAGCAAAAAAGGGGGCCATCTATCGTATGTTACTACGTTTCAAATTAAAATTTCATTTAATGCGCAACAAGGAAAACAAGGACCGAGTTACCTTTGAATCAACAAAGATATGGTCCTATCTACGCGATCCACTTTTCCTTATCTTTTTTTTGCCAACTTCAGATTTATTTCCATCTTGCTGTTTCTTCCTCGATGCCTAATGAACCCTAATTCCACTATTTAATAATTCAGCGCATAAATATTAAATTAACCCCTTTTTGAAGTGCCTTAAAGTATGCAGCACTTTGCGAGCAAAGCAAAACATTTAAAAAGGAAGAGAAAAAGCAAACGCAAAAAGCAAAGGCTTATACCGTCGGTTTTTCAATTAGCCCCGCTGGCATGGCTTCCTCCATGCATTGGCAAGAAACAAAAAAAGATGGTAAAAGGAAAGCAAAAGCATTGACAGGCTTTAAAACAAACCGCAAGGCAATTAAGTTTTGCCCCTTTTGCTGGGTTTCTCTCGAGCGGGAATGAAACCCAAGTTGGCAAACTTTCATAGAAATGCGATTGCGGACTTAATGAATACGAAAAGTACAACACTTTCACCACTCAACCCCTTGAAAATGCTTCAAACTATGGAATTATTTATTTCTATTACATTTTTAGAAGTAAAAGACATTTTTGTTAATTATAATTAAAAATACTTTCAAGTCTTATCTCATCTAAATGCAATTAAAAGTGTATGCAATAAGAAGTTTGTTCTCAATATAAGACTCTATTTAATCATTTGTTCGAATTTGAGAACTTTTAAAACTTTTAAAACTAATTATAACTATAAAATTTATATTACAAACTTATGAACACAAATTTGTATCACTAGAAAATAAAAACTTTAGTTCGGGGAATCAATTTGTGTGCATGAGAACATTGTATCCTAATTATAGATGTATATTTCATGTCGATCTATACAAATGGTATGAAAATTCCATTAAGAAAACTTTAGCAATTTTAAGTTTTTATCTAATAAAAGTCTTTAAATTCTTTATCTATATCGAAACAGTCAAAATTCAAATTCGATATTTGAGATATAACTGTTTAGATATCAACATCCCAATTCCTTTTGTTTGAAAATTTATAATTAAAACCAAATACCAATATGGAAAACAAATATTAGATTAATTGAAACTATAATAACACAAAAAGTTTATTATTGATAGTTTTCCAATAGTTTCAAATGCTATAAAATTTTATTACAACATTTATAGAATTTATGGGAATGCCATTCCTTCCTTTTTCAAACGTTTTACGACATTTTCCTTTATCTATTGGGTTTTTTTTCTTAAGCATATGCAAGTACTTGGGAAATCTCTGTCACGTTTTCTGTGTTCTTACATTCAGGTTAGACTGTAAGTACTTTTCATTATTTGTGGAAAACAAAGCGATCTTTTGTCCACTGTCTACCCCCAACAGGGTACGGCAACCACCCAATGAGCCACTCGACATATGCAAAATGAGTTTTTCTACACACTTTAAGCAACTCTGTGGTCATACATAAAATCGAGGTTAATCAAACTAGGCCAAACAAACGAAGCCCCCAGGCAGAGGATGTGAGTGAGAGGATGTGAGTAGAAGTAGAAGAACCAAATTCTGGAAAAAAAGCGAAAGTCTAGTTAAGATTTAATGACTTTTTTTTCTTGGGCCATCGTAAATGTCAACAAATGGATACTGGCAATAAGTAGAGAAGAGGTGTGCAAAGCAAGCCACAAGGACGCTACTAAAACGGGGACAATACGAG
Organism: Drosophila willistoni; assembly: GCF_018902025.1. NCBI lineage: Eukaryota > Metazoa > Arthropoda > Insecta > Diptera > Drosophilidae > Drosophila > Drosophila willistoni. The sequence continues at coordinate 11,977,219 of NW_025814050.1, forward strand.
AAATGTATATATGTATTCTCCCTATATATGCTAGACAATACATATATACAGCCTATGACTGTCCGGTAGGTCATAAAACTTAAAAACAAGAAAACAATGGATGGATACACCATGCCAGCACACAGCACAGCAGGATTGAGAGAAGTATGAGAAGCACGTACTCGACTGATCAAACCGTTCAGACATTCGACCGGCTGTGTTTCATTTTTGCATTATGACAATTTCAAAAGGTACTGACTGCTGCAAGGTGAAAGAAGAGAAAGGCCAGCCAACAGAAACAAGACAAATGTCTCATAAATTGCAAATGAAATGAGCCAAAACGAATTTGAAAATCTTCTTAAACGGAGTTAGAGAGAGAGAGAGAAAGAGAGGGGAGAAGTATTATCTTTTCCGAGTGGAGAAGCGAGAGTTTTGCACTAATTAACAACAAATGATGACATTAAAAAAGATTTTTCTAACACAAAAAAAAACTAAAACCAAGAGAGTGCACAAAACATCTGCCAGTTCTTAACAAAAAAAAAAAAAAAATCAAAACCAAAAGTAAAAACCACTCGCAAATCTGAGGCTAGAAAGTGTTAGACCAAGAACACAAGGACCACCCGTTGACCACATGCTGGGCTAGGGCTCGTGCTTAGGTTTTCTGAATTGAGATGTCCTGCTGGCAATCGTTTCTCTCATTCCTCTCTCACACACTCTCCCTCTCTCATACACTCTTTGTGGCATTTGCTGCAAATCCGATTATGGGTCTCAGCTTCCTATCCACAATACAGCAAAAACTATAAGCAATTATTATGACCATAATTTATGGTCAAAACGATTAGAAATCCCAATTCCAAATGCAATAAATTGAAACCTTGATGACATATAAATAGACCAAAATCTAATCAAAAAAACAAAAAGTAAATATAATTTGATTATAACTAGAAAGTATAAAGAAACTGTAAATACCTTTCTTCGTCTTTATTTGCATTGAGTCATAATTTTTTGTAAAATTTTTAAACACCTGGTCTAACAGATGGGCTCAACAGGTAGTATGCCATCGGCTAAACCCAATATGATAGCCGTAATCTCATACCAGCTGATATATTGAAGTACCTCGTTTACAGAGGGCACAATCAACTCTTCCATGAATTGTGATATCTCGGTGGGGTTATCATTGATCAAAAGTTCCAAATAATCCTTAACGAAAGCATTAACGAATTTCGTGTACATACGGCTATTCATAATGCCTGTGGTCTGAGATGTAACCTCACCCACTGACCAATCTACTTTCCAACTCTTGATATGTACACCACTTGTCAATGAATTGGGGCGTATTACAAAACTGCCAACTCCCCGGAAGTTGGTAAGTTTCAAAGCAAATTCACCATCACCCCAGAGGGACAAATCTGCTCCAAACAGACGACCCAATAGATCGAGTTTATAATTGTCACTAGTGACATCCAACTTGGCGAAATTAATATCAAATTTGATGGTATGCAAAATATTATTCCATTCCAATCTAGCAAAATCAAAACTATCCAGACCTTCCACAAGCAGTTCAGTGAAATTTCCTTGACAGCTGTAAAAGTTATGCAAAATTAATTCAGGTAATAAAGCCGGAAGTTAAATGGTTTTACCCAAAATTTTCAGTTTTGGTATTAATCTCTCTATAGGCCGCCTGGGCAGGAGCTAGAATTGGTACTCCTCTATCAGAATAGCCACAACGCATTTGCAGCCGCAAAAATTCGGTTAATTCGCGTAACTCATCGTCAAAGAGTTTGGCCGAACTCCAGGAACAGCAGCAGCAAAACAGGACCAAAAGGAAAATACTGATTGTTGAACGCATGTTGGCACAGAAACGTTTGAAAATTGACTAATCTATTGGTATGTGAAAGAAACTTTTTACACATCTGCACGATTAAATAAACCACTTAAGCTAATGGCTAAAGATAAGATTTGGCTTAGCTTTCAAAAATAAGGCCACTTTTAGCTCCTAAAAGTATACTATAAAAGTTTCTATTGGTCAATTACGAAAATTCTGTTTCAAGCTTTATTATCTGCAAAGTTTTTGTGTGGTTTAACCCCCATTCTAGGCCCAGGGATCGGCAGCTGGAACACAATCAACAACAATTGGATCATCTTCACTCTCGCCCTCACTGCTCGACAGAATCAAATCGACAACAGTCCAAAAGTCCTTGCCCTTGAGCATTTTGTTAACACGTGGCACCAAAGTGTCCTCAATGGTATCGGAAATGGTTTGCTGATTATCATTGATACCCTTAACAAGCAGATTCTCCAATTGACGATTGATGGCGCGATTGATCTTGCCATTGCCCATGAAACCGGTAATATCAGATTCAACTGATTCCAAGGAGATGGTTGTCTTCAATGAGGTTATCTTGGCGGAACCCCACAGCATGGGCAATTTGTATTTCAAAGTGCCAGCAATGCGCAAGTTAATCAAATCGAAAAGAATTTCTCCAGCTCCCTCATATTCCACAGATAGACCCAATTGGCGCAAAGCATCGATCAGAGTATCGGTATCATATTTCTGTGCGGTGGTATCAATGTTCGAGAAGAGGAAATCGAAAGTGACCTTGGATGTGATAATATTCAATTTGAACTTCTTAATAGCGAAATCATCCAAGCCAGCGATCTTCAAACGGAACACATGGTTTATGGTTTCGAATATGCCACGCTTGAAATCCAAATTGGCCTCTTCCACACGAAGGGGAGCCAAAGCTGGGATACCATACTGAGGCCAACCGCATTCCATTTGCTTTTGAAGTTTGCGAATAAAACGACGTGCCTGCCAGGATACAATAAACTGAGGAGCAACTAATTAGTGTGTGAGAGAGAGAATGAAAATCAGGGTAAATGTCACAATCTAAGCAATAATGTTATCTAATTCATTTACCATCAACCACACCCTCTTCCGGTTCGGCGAAAAGCTCAATGTCACCATTCTTGTCCGCAAATTGACGCAGACGCTCTTGTATGTTCTGAACATTGGGTATGGCGGCACATATTGCCACAAGACTCGCTAAGACTATCAGGAAACGCATGTTGAGTGAGTGATTGAATCGTACCTACAACACTTTGCTACTGAATAATTCTCATGTATGGCTAGCTGTTTTTATAGGCCCCCTCGAGGCAAGATAAGACAAGTGGCTAATACCTGACAGATAGGGTAGCCAATAGGTAATTAAATACTTTTTATAGATCGTCAAATAGATTTATTTATATGTTTTGCTTTATTGACAATTATTAAACTCCATTTTGTTGTTTGGTAAATCAATGCTGCTTAACAGGATCAATGGCTAGCCAAGGAGCGGGAGTTGGATTACAAGTTCTGGTCGAACTGGCCAATAGGCTAAACAAATACCAAACCTTATGACCCTTAAGTTTTGAATTCACCAACGGGACAAAGATCTCTTCAATTTTAGCACTAATTGTCTTCTGATTACCATTAATGAAGGCTGGCACTTCGTAGTCAATAATATCATTGATAAACTCATTGATGCGACCGTTGCCCATGACGCCACCAATGTTGGAAGTGACACCACCCAGACCGACAATACATTCAAATTTATAGATCTTAATCGAACCAAAGATGAAGGGCATCTTGTACTTGAATGAACCCTGAATCGAGAGATTCTCCAACTTGAAGGACAATGGACCAGAGCTCTCATAACGCACAGACAGACCCAATTGCTTAAGGAAATCGATGAAAGTATCGGTGTTCAAGAAATGAGAGGTAGCCTTCAATTCCTTGAAATTGAAACTGAATTGAACCTTCTTGCTGAACGTATAGCTGACCTTCAATTTCTTGATCTCCATTTCATCCAAGCCATCGAAACGGAAACGCAAGAATTGCAGCAAAGAACTAAGAAGTAAAATGCAATTAGCATTAGAAACAGCAAAGAGCAAATCAATTAATTTGAGAGACATACTCGACCACAGATTGAGCCAAATGGATCTGAAGATCAGCATTGGTATAAGGGGCTAGAGGTGGGATACCATATTCGGGCCAACCGCAGGGCAATTGGGCCATTAGGTTCTTCACTGCCTTCTTGGCTTGCGAATTTAGAACCAAGCCTTGAGTATCAGGCTGAGCAGCTGTAAAATAATAAATTAAATTAATTTATGCCCATTTTCCCTTTCACCCTCCTACACTCCCACTTACGATTGGTTTCCACCAGGCGATTCCATTGCTCCTCGCTCAAGAATTCAACATCGTAGGCTGCCACACAGGCAAAAAGGGCCACAAAAACATACGCGAAAGCTCTCATTGTTAGACTTTGATAGCTGTTGAAATTAACTTAAGTCAGCGCCTTTTATAGCCGTTTTTTAGTTAAACCAAACAGACGTAGATTTACCAACCACTCAATATATTTAAGTGGTAATCTGTAAAAGCGTTTTTGATTAGCACCCAATACGATTATTTATGATGCGGGTCTCCTCTTCGCCAAAAGTTCTATTTTAGCTTCGCAAGAATGCAATTAAAAGAAAAAAACACCAAACACAAAAAGAAAAATTGATAAGCCAATTCATTTGAGGGGGTAGAGAAGAATTGTACCCGCTTCCTTACCAGGAGTGCAAAACACTTGTTGGCCCACACACAAGTGGCTATTGTTTCCATATTATTGATCTAATCTTTTGGCCAATTGCCCAACGATTGGGTTAACGATTTAGCGTAATATACAACTTATCATTGCGAAACAGAAGTGGGACATAGGCAAATCAATAACAATAGAGTTTAAAGTAAAAAACAAACATGCGTCGCAGGTGTTGAAATCTACTCTGCCCAATTAAGAGTCAATTGGTCAGGTTAGTAACTCAATTGAGTTTAAGAATCATTTACCCATAATTGTAATTGTAAGGGTGCTAAATCTGTTGATATATCAGCAAGTATTTTGGACTAGGTTAGATTAGAATAAACAATTTAGGAGTTCCCTTTGACACCACAGGTAGAATAATAGAGCATTTTTTGTTTCCAATAAATTAAGATTTTAATATTAGTATTGGTAACAACACCTACTTTATATTGGCACTTTGCAACACTGTTTAGAAAACAGCAGTTAAAGGCAAGAAACAACTGATTTCAGTCGGAGTATTATTGAAAGAACGTTTTGTAAAAATAAATTTTATAAATATTATTGGGAATACATAAGACAAATGTAAAGTTTTGTTTTGTTATTGATTGCAAGATATAGAATATTGATTTTACTGTCTATATAATCATTGGCATTCCCAATGTAGAGCATTTTATATTCATCTTTATTTATTGTGTTCTCTAAAAATCTTTTAAAAAATTCACTCGAGAGCAACAGGTGTTAAATAAATCAAAAAAAAAATTGACCAGGTGGACAGTTTTTTTAACTGGAAATCTGATTGTAAATCACACAAACAAACATTTTCATGATAACACATTTATTTTAAGCCACAAATTTATAGGGATCTAATCGTAATACTTATTAAGATTCACTCCTTTTACTTGTATTTGACCGATTTGTCCGAACATCAAACATACATCTCTACAAAAAATTTGACGTCAGGGAATGTTTTCAAAACGTGCCAAAAGAAATTCCCCCATTTTAAAATTGATTGATTAAAATTGTAAATCCAAAATTTTCCTTGACTTTTTGTTCAGTTCTTTACATTGTAGAAGAACTATTCCAAAATTGTTTATTGTATTTTTCATTAGCGCTATGATTCCAGGCTTGAGTCATTTTAAAATTTTAAATTTTTCAAAATTCATACAATTAAAGACTAAAGAAAGATATAAAGTCGACTGGTTAAAAAGAGATTTAAAGAGATTTATCAATCTTTTATTTATATTTGTTTGATGATTGTAAAAAAAACTTAATAAAATACGTGTTCATAAAAAAGAGCTATTTTCGTTTACCTTTTTATCCACCACAAATGGAAAAGGTCGCCAAACTACTAACACGACAAGAAAAATTTTCTAAATCTCAAAGAAAATAATGTATACGAAACTATTCAAAATGGTAAAACATAGATTGCCATACCATAGAGCATTTCGTATTCTCCAAAAAAATATTATTATTAAACCAAATCCTTAAAATAAATCACTCAAACGTCAGGTGTTAATCAAATCAATCATAAAACTTGAATGGGGGGCTTCTCTTAACTCTAAATCGGATTGTAAATCAAAATCCAAACAATCTTTTAGATAAACACTTGCAATTCAAGTCATAAAAACTGAAGTCTGATCTAATCTGAAATGGCTTAGACAGGGACTTGAAAAAAATGTCTATTATATACAATTGAGCTTTGTCCCCGTGTTTTTTCCAGAAATTTTCAACCCTAAACACCATCGAGCCCACATCTTTAGCCACTTCCTGGGGGAGACGTCAACTAGATCTATATCGTGCAAATTAAAAAAAAAATTGCCACACAAAACATTTAAACGAGATAAGAAGACAGTCGTAAAAAGTTGTTCGAAATACCTTCTCCTGCTACACAAAAAGCTAATCAAAGAAAATCGCTGCTCTTATCGGGTCTATAAAAGACAGGTGTCGAATGAAACGATTGAGTAGTATAAATACTGTTGGTTCTGCGATCAGTAATAGGACACTCAAGTCAAAAAAGCAATAATAATGAAAATCTTTGTGGCTCTCTTTGCCCTTGTGGCTATCAGCAATGCTGCCTCCGTGGGCGAGCCCATCGGTGAGTTGAGATAGAGAGCGAGTGAGAGAAAAGAAAGTTTTAAAAGATAACCAAAATTCTTATCTTAAATATTTTGATTGATTTCAGACTCCATGTCCATCTCGAGCACAATTGTGGATCTGATTGAGGGCATTCAAGAGCAAATGCCTTGTGGTTTTGCCGGTTTGGGTATTCCACCATTGGCCCCCCTTAGAATCGATCACAAGGCCATCGATATCGATACATCTGCTTTGAAGGTTAAGGGTACCGTTGATCATTTCCGTCTAAATGGTTTGAACGAATTCGATATTGATGAGATGAAGGTCAATGCTCTGACCAGCAAGGTTACCTACAAATTCACCTTCCGTGATGTGAATGTTGATACCCAATACGATTTGGAAGTTTTGCTTAAGAAATACGGTTTCACAATCAACTTGATCGGTGCCGGTCATGCCAAATTCGCCATCAAGGATATGGTTATCTGGGGTACTTTGAAATACAGTTTGGGTATGCTGTCGGGCAAACTTTCACTGAAATCTCTTGAGGTTCGTACTCACATTGGTGAGGTTGATTCCGAAATTGAGGGTATTTTGGGTGATGGTACTGTTAACGAGAAGATGAACGTCTATTTGGCCGAAGCTGTTGAATTGGCCATCAATGAGAATGAGGATTTGATCACAGAGACAATTGAGGCTATTGCTGTGCCCGCCGTTAACAGTATCTTGGAGGAGGTCAGCATTGCCGATGTCATCAGCGGCTCTGGCGGTGAGGGTGGTGAGAAGGAAGTTTGCATTCCTCCAGAATTCGAGTGGTAATTCACAAACTTTACCGATTAAAACTGCTTTAATTTGGACAATTTGAAAAATAATTTCTATTTCATTGCGTTGGGTGGTTTTTTGGGGTTGCTAATTCATTGACAAACTTTTTTACCCATTCATAGTTCCATCTCTAAGTTGAGTGGTAAATCGGAATTATCTTTGGGTTTTCCCCATCAATAAGCAATTGGCTTGTAAATTTTTAAGTTTGACCTACTCTTAAAGCAAGTTCTCTTCACAATTAATAAAGACAAGCATGAACTTATGTTTCGTTCATTAGTAAATCAAAATTACAAGATTCAACTTGAGAGTTTTACAACTTAACACTCATTGATCGGCAAAACGTAAAAGATCTTTATATATTTATTGTATTTATTGTGGCCACTTGAGTTTTTTGTTGCCTAATCTAGCTTATACTATTTCCTTATCAGACATAAAACATTCATGAAATTAAATGCCGATTAAAGCTACCGAAACCATATATATATATAAATATTAGGTATTAGAGATACATTATCTCACCTTAACATTTGGCTATATAAGACACCCCACTTTCTCTGGATTATACAGTAGTTTCATTTCGTTGAGTGAACAAGTTCAAAAGTAAAAATGAAGTTCCTTGCCCTCTTTTTGATTGCTTTGCTGGCCAGCTGCCACGGTGCCGAAGTAGCCGAATCTTTGGCAGGTAAGTCCTTTGACTAAAAAAAGTATTCCTCAAAAATCCTTTTTACATAAACAAATTTATTTAATTTTTTAGCTCAAGAACGTTCGGTTTCAAGCAATATTGTGGACGGTTTGGAAGCACTGAAAATCGTAATGGAAAATGGTTCGGAGAAGCATAACATTCCAGTTGTATCGCCTCTTAAACTGGAGCACAGGCAATTCTCATTCAGCACTGGTGAATTGAGTGCCAATGGCGAGGTTCAAGATTTCACACTGGAAGGACTCAGCGCCTATGATATTGTTGTCATGAAAACCAATTTGATTTTGAGCCGTATCGATTACGAATTGAATTTCCCGAGCTTGAATTTGACCACTCAATATAAGGCTGATGTCGGCAGTGGATATCGTATGGAACGTGAAGGCGGTGCCTTTTTGGCTCTCGAGGATTTGAACATTTCGGGCCGCATCAGTTATTCGTTGGGTGTGATCAGCGGAGAGTTGTCAGTGAAGAGTATTAATGTTTATGTGAAAGTTGGCAAGGTGGTCTCTGAAATTGAAAATCTATCGAAATACCGCATACTGAACGATAAATTGAACGAAATCATCGTAGAGTTCATTACATTAAGCATCAATGATAATACGGATTGGGTTGCCAACTATATAAATGAACTTCTAACGCCCATGTGCAATAATTTAATTGATGGACGTTCCCTTTCTGACATCTTGGGACTACTTACAAATCTGTAAGATTCCCCCGCCACACCCATCATAAAATCAACAACTGTGAAATTCCTAAAGTTAAATATAGTTTCTAATCAATCATTTATAAGTCCAACAATATATGTACATATATAGCAAAAAAAAAAAGAAAAAACGTTTTGACCATAAAACAACCACCAACGACCCATGTGCAAAATTCAAAATACTCATAAATGAGGAGCTTTAATCTAATCATAGAGATTAGCATGTCGATTAGAGGTTTACAATCACATTTCCCGTTTACCAGTTTGATTAGTTAATACAACTTGAAATTGGTTTGTTTTTAAAATCGGATCATTTTTAATCTTAATCCAATCCCAATTTTTGGCAGGCAATTTATGGCTAGATTTTAAAGGTAGCAGGCAAAAATTGATTAACGAAATTCTATTAAAATTCATTCATTTTCTTCATATGCTGCAAAATAGTTGCATACTTTTCGCCATCTTTACAATTTCTATAGAAATGATGAACGAATGGCAGACAAAATTATGCAGCATACTTTGAGCTGCTATACTCAAAACAGCGTCAACCGCTCAATTTGAGCTAGCAAAATGGTAAATGGTAAAAGGGTCTGCAAGCTTGGACATAAACATTTTAATGGTAGGCAGGTTTGTAAGACTAAAAAATTATTTTCTGTTTTTTCAATTTGACCATTTATTTCTTGTAATTCGTAGAAAATTGTAAAATTTTACCCAATTGCATACTTGTAGGCTTTTTATTTTAAATTGTTGGATGTCATTTTATTTTACCATTATAATTATGATGCATTAAATGGATAATAGACGATCCAAAATTAATAAACTTAAACTAAAATTTTTTAGTATACTCTAAAAAGTTTTCAATTTCGGCAGAAATTGGAAAAATAAGCCAAAACTAGATAATTTTTACCATCGTTTCTGCCAAAATTTTCGACATCTCGACCAGTGTAGAACGGCAAAAATCTAAATTTTGTTTTTAAAATTAAAAATTTTATTAAAAATTTTAAATTAACATTTTTGTGGGTATTAATTATGTGAAAATCCTGCCAAAAAATAACCGAAAAATTAAATTAATATGATCCTAATCTCAAATGAATTTTTATTAAATTAAAATATATCAAAATTTAAAGATTAAATTACCAAAATATAAAAATAAATCCCAACATAAGTCACAGGCTTGACCCTATCTAGACTCTAGATCTGCAGATCTAGACTACATATATTTTCAAGAAAAAAACAATAGACAAGGTGTCTATATGTTATCTATCCTATTTCTCCTCCTAGTATTTGACGTTAGCAAAGTGTTATAGAGCCAAATTGGTCTTAACTTAAACCGATTTTATGGCAATTGATTGCACAGTTGCTACAACACGTAAACTTGGCCAATTACTGCTGTCTAAATTGTTTGTACATGTTTAGTTTTATGGCACAGAATCGCAAGTTTGTAGCAAGTGGTAAGACCAAACTAAATATTAACCCCCGCAGCCAGGTCTGTGACCTTGAGAATCCATTTCAGATCAATTTCACTCTCACCATATGAAAACGTGCCATAAAAAGTAAAAATTCTAATTTTTGCAGTCATCTACGACGCAATTAATCATCTAAGACAATCTCCAAAAAATAAGACGAACAAAAGCAAAAAAGTCTCGCCTCACAAGTTGAGATTTTTTTTTTAAACATTAAAACCTTCACATTGGCTTATCAGTTGGCAGTCCCTAGAGGAATATCATCTCGGCTCTATCACTGGCAATGAAATCAATTTTTTTAAATTTCTGATCAGTTTGAATTAAACATCAGTCGAAGCAAGCACAATTAAAGCTAAAAATAATGCTAAAATATTTCATTTTATTAAGTGTTCTAGTTCAGGTAAGTAATCAGTGGGAAACACCTGTTCTATTATCGAAAACATTCGGCATCAGTTAAAAAACAAAAAACACAACTGATAAAATGATAAAACGAAAAACAAAGTTTAATTGTTAACGCTACAAGTCAACTAAAGTCAAGCTTGAAGTCAACTAAACAATTATTACTTATACTTTACTTTACTTTCATTTCAGACTCTTGTGGCTGCACCAACAACAAATGCACCTCTATTAAATGATGAGTTGCAAAAAGAATTGGTGGCAGAGGCTCGAAATGAGACAATCAACCTATTAAATTCTCTATTTCGTGCACAAATTTCTTACTTTAGTCAAGTTGGAGCCAAATTGAATCCACAAATGAAGAGAGCCCAGGATATACAACTCTATGTAACCCGTCTAAATGAGGCTATTGCTGTCAATGAACTAGAGAAAAAGGATGAAATGTGGCTGAGTATATTTGAGGAGGTAAGAAATGTTTTCTAAGTGAATATAAACAACCACAAAGGGATTTTTTGAGCGGTTTTTTCAAGAAGAACTTTTTATAATTGATCGTTACAGTTTTTTTAACTAAAAGTATGTATATCTAAAAATATGTAACTTTTTTTGGCATTTAATATATGTTTTAATTTTTGAAAACATTCGAAAAAGTACCTTTTGGGATAAAAACTATACATAAATTGTTAAAAAATTTTCTTAACCAAAATCTAGATATCTAGATAAATCCACAACAAATTGCAAGACAATCCTTTCATGAATTTTTGAGAAATTTTCGCTACTTATTTGATAAATAAAGTAAAAAAAAAAAAAACTTTTCAGTTCAAGAAGTCTTTGTGATAGACTAGGTAGGTAGCCTAAAAAACTTGGCTATATCTCAGATATGCTTAAAATTTTAAGGAAAAATGTGGATGAGAAGTGAACTAACAAGAAATCAATCCTAGTTGTATATGTATGTCCCCTTAAAAGGTGTTTTTGGTTTTCACATTAAAAACCAAATCAAAATAAAGAATCTAAACTAATAAAAAAAATACCTTTTAAGTAACTTATTCTTGATCTTTAATTAATTTGCTTTAATTTATTTGCAGTTTAGTAAATCACCATTATTAGTGAACCGTGAGGCCGAGACGGGTCTTAGCAATGTTGAATATCAAGCCCTGTTGACTGATGATAAATTACAACAGATAACCAAAAGTTTTCTCACCGATGTATCTAGCTATTTTTGGAAAATGGCCAAGGTTAGTGGGAAAGTTGTGGGTAAAGCATTTGATGATTATATCGAAAGAGAAAAGCAACATGCAAATGCATTGACCAAAAACTAATTGATATATAATTATCCATAACCGAAATAAAAAAAACCATTTATAAAATTTTGTTATTAAATGTTTTTTTTTTTTACATTCATGAGCGGATATATATGTAGCATCAGTTACAGTTAATCCACCATATAAGTCAAAGCAATATGATAAATTTCTTATTTAGCTGTCACAACAAAACGATGATGATTCATTCGAAAAATGTTTTCCAAATTTGGCTTGGCATGATGATGACTTAATTTTGCTTAAGTGCAAGCAGTTTATTTGTTTCTTTTGTTGTTGTTTATCGAAATGTTTTGCATTTCTTTTTGTTGAAAAGTTTATTTAAGTTCTCTTTCGGTTTATTGTTCTTTTTTTTTTTTGTTGATTTGCAACAAATTTTTTGTTGTTTGCAAAGTGCAGAAGGTATTTTTAATGTGATTTGTGTTAAAAATAAACAAAGGTGCCTGGCGAGAAGGGTGAAGAAGGAAGAGGCGGTAGGGGGGAGAGGAGAAAAGTGATGTAGAGACGGCATGGTTAGACGATGGACACGCATGCCTTCAGCTCTGCCAGCGTCGTTTTGGTTGCACATGTGTCGTTGTCGCTTGATATTTGCAATTGCCCCCCTCCCCCACCTACTCTGCTGGCCCTCCACCACCACCATCTAGGGGCTTTGTCTCTCGACTCATTCATTTGTATTTGTTGATATTTCCATGTTACCACACTCTCAACCGTATCGACAGACAATCCCCTCTTCAGCACACAAGAGCTCGAACAACATGGTCGTAAAGGGGGTAGGAAGTAATTGTAATAATCTGAAAATGATTTCAGGTTAATTCCAGAGAAACATTAGAAACATTCAAGTCAGAGCTCACATCGATCTAGTCGATAATGCGAAAGCCCCCTCATCGATGACTTATTAACGCCTGTTAATTTGTGTAAATATAAAACAGATTATAAATTCATTTGGCTTTTATTTTTTTTAAGCATTGACTATTTAGAATTTTTGCTACTGTTTTTATGGTGGTTCCAGAACAGAAAACTTACTTTTTCAAATGTCAGCAATATCTATAGACATGGAATGGGTAAAAATATTTACAAGTAATCAATTTTTTTCTTTTACCTCAGCATTTTGGATGTGTGTTTAACGTGATAAACAAATTTTCCAATTAAGATTACCTACAAAATCTCTATTAATAGAAAAGTGAGAGTGTTACCCCCTTTTGAGCATTCAACTACGCCCATGACCGACCACAATTGCCTCTACTTCCGAATGTCGTGCATATGTGTTGTGTGAATGGTAGTCAAAACAAATATAAATATGTTTAAAAGTCCCTTTGTCAATATTATTGTACAATTTTTAATATTAAATAAATAAATATAAGCTTGCCCCCAAACGCATGCCGGCCAATACAATATAGACACAACAGACACATTAAGCAAGTGCGATAAGCGTAAAAAAAAAAAAGACTAAAGACCCAGAATGAGATTATAAAACTGAATAGAACAGGCAGCAGATGATGAGATAGCAAATTATGGAAACTGTAGACAAATATGCAAATACTCTTTCTCTTCAATAAAAATTCTAATAAGGTAGATTCTAAAAGTGAAGTATAAAAGGAGTTTAACGTAATTTTTAAGTTAAGAAAAGCTTTTAGAAAACCAGCCTCTCATAACACAACAGAATAAAAACGAACGCTTTTGAAACAGAATAAAATAAAATATAAAAATCTATTTAAATAAATAGATAAACTTTTCCTCTTGAATTAGATGAAAGGTACTTAAAATAAATTTTAATTTCAAACTAACGTTGTTTATTTATTTTTTATTTTATTATACATGTTTTGATTCATGATTTTTTCTCAGAAAAACTTTAAAAACTTTTATGTTCTCTGTTTTTATTGCTTGGAAAAAAACTTTACAAAATCTTTTTGTATAATAAAAAAATAAAGTAAGAGTAGTAGATTAATAATCTTATAACGTTTACCGATTTAAAATCACATGTGAAGGTTTAGATAAATAAATATGAAACAAATCTAAACTCTATATTTTAAGAATTGTTAAGAACTAAAAGAATAAATTTAGCTTAGTTTTAGAAACTTTGTAACTTAATGAGTTTTAAAACCTTTTATTCAGCATTTATTTTATTTTCAATATACTACCAGGGTCCAAAAAATCGAAAGATAACAAACAAATTTGTTTTAAATGTATAACTTTAGAAAAATTGTTGCAAAAATTTGTTAATGCAATTAATATTTTTAGGTTTTTGTTATCAAATTGTCGTAATGTTTCGTAACGCCAGTTTGGAAAAGGCCTTAGATCTAGGCCTTAGATCTAGGCCTTAGATCTAGGCATATAGTAAAGATCTAGGCAAAAGCTCAAATAAATAAATTTTCAAAAAAACAATTTTTATAACAACAACATTCGATTCATCATTCTAATCTGTTGTCTACAAAACGAATATACCTTTCTGTTCTATAGAGTATTGCAAAATAAAGTCGATGAGGCTAATTGCAAATGCTTTAATGGGATGAAGGAGGAGAAGGAGGAGGGCAATCGCCACAGATAACAGAGAGGAAATTTGTTTTTGGAAATTCATTTTTGCCGTTAGCGTTTCCACTTTTTTGTTGCTTTTGTTGTTGCTACGCTGACATCGATGTTCGGTCTATTACTACATCTATAAAGATACATATATAAATGTATATGTATTTATATTAGTTTGCCAGGTGAATTCATTTTGAATAGCGGTTATTAGTGATCGGTAAAATAACTATTAATTTAACAATTTGTTATAAATGTTCAAAGCTAAGTGCTCAAACATTTATTCATTTATGTTGACTTAAGGATTAAGTGAAAGAAGGGTGAAAGACCCAATTCGAGGATTCTCTAAACTTTTTAAAATTGACCGCAAATGGGGGAGATTTTTATTGTAGTTTTTATTTCAAATTGAACATTTGGCAATGAAAAAATTAAAATTAAAAACTATTTTATTGAGCCTATCTGTTTTATATACATGAAAACGCATATTTGGTTAATATTTGCCTTAACTTCAATCTTAAGTTTTAAATTTGATTTAGTTTCGATCATGACAAATTCCAGAGATTGTGGTCGAGAAATTATGTTACTTTAATTATGATTAAATAAAAATAAATCTATTATTGTTTTCTGAAGGACAAAAGTATTTTTTGACATCTTTTAATATTTATGCAGAAATTGTTAATTGAATTGAAAAGAAATCTTCAAAATATGTGGTAAGAAATACGAAGTTTTTATATTTTATAAATTATAAGGCTCAAAGAAAATGCAAAAATTGTTGTTGAAGCAAATGGCATATAAAAAAATGTTTTTTGTAGCATTTTGTAGCAATTTTTAAATTGACTCATTATTTTGGCTGGATAGACAAAAATTGATTATATCTGGCAATGTATTTGTTACTTCATTGAAAGAAAAACTGCCGAAATCACATCTAAAAGAACTGAAAAACTCAATAAACTTCTGATAAGAATACAACATAATTGGTCCAAGCTAAACAAGGTTACATCGAGCCTTCTCATTCCAAGGATTATCATTATCGATTTTTAGCTGCTAATTGGATATATATTTTATTTTAAATCTTGCTAAACATTTTCACTTGTTCTTTTTTTCTAAGTGACTCAACTCAGTACATGCTCACTCGTTCAGTTGCTCACTACATTGCTCACTTATGTTGATAATTACATACATAGATTTATTATTTTATCTCTCGCTCAGTTTAGTAAACAATTTATTATTGATCACTCACTCAGAAGTGACACAAAAACGCTTTTCCACGATTTTCGATTTTCAGCTAATAATCAGATGACGACAAATGTCATCTTTAATATATTTCAAATTTGGGTCGTTGAAAGAATTGTTCAACATCCATACATGCGTTTCTATGTACGTTTTATGATCCATCAAATTCATAAAAATATGCCTTATATGGTTTTGATATCTTTTTACAGGCAAATCAATAGTTTCTGTTGTGTTTCTTGTAGGCCATGACCAATAGGCCAAATTTCTTAACCCTTTTTTTATGTGTCTGTTGCCAAGCCACTTATAAAAGAAGTCTAATCTCTTCAGAAATTGGATTGAGCAGTAAATTGTTGTTAAAAAAAGAGCCCAAAATATATTCGTAATGTTATAAAACTAATCAATACAAAGTGTTGATTATTGACTCTCGTTTATACTATCTAAATAGGATATGCTAATTTTTATGCTACACATGGAGCAGATAATAAACAATAAAAAATGCCTTAAAAATAACAAAAAATTTTTTAAAGAATTTGTATATGTAAATATTTATCCACCATTGAACTTAATGAAAAGAATATTTTTGTTTAGAGATTTTTTTGGTTCATTTCAAAATAGACAGACCAAGAGAGAGAGAGAGAGAGAAAGAGAAAGATAGACACCTTGACCTCTTGAATAGATTCGTTTATATGTAATTATTATTATGCTCCGTTATTTGAACTTTCAATAGGCATCATCCATCTTCATCGGTGACCACTTCCCCAATCACTCCACCCCATCCTCCTCCTCCTCCTTTATAACAATTCACCGCACCGGCTGACACTCTTTCAGGTCAATGCCAATAAGAAAGTCGCGTGCAAAAAAAAATATGTATAAATAAAAGGAAAATAAAACGGTTTATGAGCTGCTGCTCCATCTCTTGTATTTGTGAATTTTTTTTTAATGTTTTTTTGTATTCTGGTTTGAACGATAAGGTGAACAGAACAGAACGGAACGAAATAGACAGAATGAACAAGAATCAACATCAAACACAGAACCAACAACAATTTTGTTTACATTTTGTTGTTGTTGTCGACAGATTTTCTAATAAAGCATTTTAGAACCGGTTTTTTGGGTTTCGTATTTTGTGAACGGTTTCAGTTTTCACACCCTGCATAATCCACAAACTAAATGGGTATATCTTTTAGATTGAGTGCAACAAGTAGATCAAGAATTTAAATAGAATTGTGATGACATTTCATCAGTTACAAACAATTGAAACAATTTTAGGTATTGGAGAATTTGGTTAATAGAAAAATGTACTCTACTTATCAGCTTATAGGGCACCCCAATAGGAATCTTATTTGTATGATGTTCTTAGGGGAATAAATGGACAATATAGTTTTTCTTTTTTGCCAAACCTTGCATTTAAGCCGGCTCGAGGTTAATTTACCAAAAGATGATTATTTCAAATGGAACAAAGGTGAGTAGGTTGTCTCTGCAGACTTTGGTAAAGAACTCTAGAATTGAAATAGCCATACCATGTCATCAACGCTAAAACTATTTGGGAATTGCAACTAAATGAAGCGAGAAAAGATTGGCGTAGCCTAAAATGTTGTGCATACCCTTGGGCGCTATGATAAATATGTACATGTAAGAGCTTTGTCCTTAACAAACTAACTACATGACCAAATATTTCATATTTTAAAATTAATGTTTTTTTTTTGTAGTTTGAATTTTTAGAAACAAAACTTTAAAACTAACTAGCTATTTAAATTCTCAAACAAAAGCTATAGTTATTAATTATTATTTTTGTTTTTATCTTCCAAGGACGGATCCAGGGAAAAGTCCGGGGGGTCGGACAGCCCTAAAATATTAAAATTTCCTTATTTTTTACTTATTTTCTATTGTCTTTACGCAAAATAATGAATTTATGAAGGATTTTAAAGATTTTAAATCCTCAACCTGACAAAGTGCTGCTCTCGAAGATCACTCAATTTCCTAAGCCGAAATCATAATTTTTTGAACTAACACTTTTCGAACACTTTTCGAACACATTAAGAACGAAAGATCCAGCTTACATTTTTACCATATTCTCTTGAATATTTTCTTTAGTCGTCGTTAAAGATTAACTAAAGTTCAAGCTAGGTTCAAGGACCTTGGCAAATTTGACTCTATTCCCATTAGAACTTCCCAAATAGTCAAATAGGGCACGATTTTCCACTGATTTTGGGTCAGACATGGACCCAAATAGGGTATCTAAAAGTTGTTCATTCTTCTTAAAACTGGGGTAGACATATGTACCGATTTTAGTTTTTGGTGGCAGAGAGAGGATGATGATGACAACGAAGAAGAAGGCGAGCATCAAATTTCATGCCTTGCACACATACACAGGAGGCAGAGAGAGAGCGCAACAGGGAGTATGAGGGAGAAAGAAAGACACAGGGGAATATACATACATGAAAAGCTTGTTTTAAACAAAAACGAAGCTCTTTCTTTTTAACATCAACCGACACTTTCAATAGCCTCGGCTCGCTTCAATGGGCATTTTGGCAACACACACAACAATTGCCGCATTAAAAATGGGGTGATGAGGAGGGGTTGTTTGTTGTAGTTGCTGTTTGGCATTGTTGTTGGTGTGCTGGTTGCCTCATAGATTTTTTGGCCAAAGATTAGCATAAAGTACACACACACACACAGAAAACAAAAGCAAACCACAGAGTTTCAAGCAAATAACAATAGTTCGGACAAACAAAATGTGAAAGAGGTGTGAAGGAAGGGTCGGCCAGGCGGATGGTAGATGGGTCGTCCTTCTGCCCTATACGCGATTGTGATCGGCTTTCTTAAGGCCTTTATTCCCTTTTCTGCATACCAAAACTATATAGTGGGATCCGGTTTACATTCGTTCAGATCGTCATATTTAATATTCATGGAGCACTCCTCTCGCTTTCCTTTTCTCTCTGTCTCTTTTACTCTTTCAAGTCAGTGATAAATCAGCATTAATGCATTGATTTAACTTGTACATGAACATTTTTTATATTCTTATCGAAAACAACAGAAAATTATTCTGTCTCTCTCTCTCCCTTGTTCTCTCTCTGAAGTGTTTTCCAACTTCCGGAACAATGATAATATTAATGAATATGTCAATGTCAATTGCGAAACTTTTATTCTTATCCCAGAGCTTTGCATTTTTTCTCTATTCATTTTAAATGAAATTATTTGAAGAAGACTTGAATTTCGGTTTAGCAATTCATTCATAGATGGCTAAAACGAATACATTCAAAATTCGAAAGATTCCTGTAACAATAATGTAACTTTTAAGTCTATTTTGAGCCTTCTTGTTGATTAAAAATTTAAAATTAGAGAGCGATTATTCAATGAAATAAGGAGATTTGAAGAGGATTCATATTCGAAAGCAAATATTTATATTCAAAGGCTTAGAATATTGACAGTTTTTTTAAGATACATCATCCAATGCATCATTAACACGTCCTTTAAAAAACCCAGAGGGCTTTGAATACTTACAATCAGAATAACCATAAAAGATTTTATGTTTTTTATTTAAACAAACAAACGAAACAAATATTTAAACAAACAAACGAAACAAATATTTTGTTCGGAATCGATCGAACGTATGAGTAATCAATGTATTCATTTAGTTGTGAGTGTGTTCATTCAATCATTTTGCCTGAATGCCGACTAGAATACTATATTGTGATTCATTTAATTCAATTCAATTCGAATGTATTCATTTTAAAGAATGTTAGAACTGCATTCGATTGTCTATTTCAGTTTCATTTACCTAAATGCTTTATTTTCTTTGCAATTGAAACGTTTAAACAATTTAGAATCTTTTTTCTAGCAAGCTTTATTGAAAGTTTCATCTTTCTTAGTTATTTCACAGTGAAAAATGTCAGAAAAAAAACTGCAATAAAATTCCATAGTTGATACTTTTTCCTAGAGTACGAGAAAACCATAAATAAAGTTTTTTCATTTTCTGGAATTTACCTGATGCTTTTGACCAGACAAGGGAATCTGTTTACAGTGAAAGGTAATGTAAAGTAAGCCAAGTTAGGGCAAGTTGTTAGTGAAAGTGTACACACTAACAAAGGGAATGCAAATGTTGTTGGTACATTTTTCATAAATACATAATTTGAGAGTCAGATATCTTGAATTTCCTTAACTTAACTTTGAATAATAAGTTTAAATAAACAAAACAAGAAAATTAAAGTATGATTTAGGATTTCCTAAAAAAAACTCATGTTAGAATGAGGTGCCCTAAGGTTCTACGCTGCACGACTTCCTTGTCCATGTTATTATTATTATTTTCTTATTGCTCATTAAGAATAGCAAATAAGAAATATATATATAAGAATAAGGTAAAAGGAACTAACATATAAAATCTCATGTCAAAATTAAAGAAAAGTACATAAAGTGTTAATAAAAGTTTCTGTATTTCTCTTTTAATTTAAATATATTCACTTTTTGGTAAGAAATATAAATATAAGAATAGGCATGTTGCTTGCGAAAAGGATAACTCGATGTAAGTAAAGGTCGAGTAAAGTTCAAAGTTTTAAGTTTGCCTTGGGAAAAAACTTCAAATCGAAAGTATTTCGAAAAACCCTTTTAGGATGATATTATCATTACTAAAAAGAATAATTTAAGCCAATAAATTCTTGTTTTAACCAAGATTATGCCCTTAAATTCGCAGCTAAGAGGATTGGAAGAAGAGGACGCTAAATTGCGTACAAATTTTTAATTAATGGTAACTAATCCTTCAACTTTTGAAACAAAAGAGAATCATATTGCAAAAGCCAATGTTCTTTTATTCTAGTTTCTTTCCTTGGTAAATTAGCTCGAAATATTAACGTTAGTCTAATTTAAACTTAATTTAAGTCAATTAATTCTGTGCTTATAGCTTACCTTCAATGCAAACAACATGATCCCTTATAGATTGGGCAATCTGGGCATCGGAAAGTGGTAGCAAATCGATTAAATCGTATATAGCATATATCGAAGGATGAACACTTTCGAAACGTTGTATTTCCTGGCGTATGGCCAGAGAGTTGCTTATCAAAGGCTGCGGCGGAGCTGGAGGAGGAGCCACTAAATGTGGATTAGATGTGGGCGTTGATAGATTATGGATACGTTGCTGCTGCTGCTGCTGCGCGTTAGATGATGATGATGTTGATGATGATGATGCTGTCAAATGATGATTCTGAAGCTGAAGATGGTGTTGTTGTTGTTGTTGCTGTTGTTGATGATGATGTTGCGGATGCGACAACGAGTGCGGATGATAGTTACTCATTGCGGAGGTGGCAAATTTTCAACGTATTTTTTGTATTTCGTTTCGTTTGGTTTGGTTTTTTTTTTTTTTTTTGTTAATTAACTTAAATTGCTGTCGATTGCAATTGAAGAAGAGAAGAGGCCGCCGCGGCAGCTAAATGTAAACTAAACACACACATACACAGCAATCAGACACACACACGCGCACGAAACAACATTTTTTTGCTGCTCTCTTTCAACACAAGCAACAACAAAAATATCAACAACAAACACACAAAAAAAACGACGACAGCCACAAGTAAATTTATTTGAAATTGTGAAATAACGCGTATGTATATTTTATGCGGTTTTGTCAATATTATTGTTATTTTTTATTATTGATTTTGTGTAAAGTTATTTTTGGATTTTAGATCGATTTTTACACCTGCACCAAGACGAGAGAGAGTAACAACAATCATAGAGAGACAGAGCAACAACAAGCATTTTGCTCCGATAACGTCGATAACGAAACCTTTGCTCCGATAACGTCAATTACGATATGGTTGCTCCGATAATGTCGATAGCGATAATACTACAATCGATAACATCGGACTGGCCGAGTGTGACCAGACTGAGTATTGCTCAAAAATACTTGTGTTTATTTCGTAATCGGGCAATTGTTAATGATTGTTTTTTTTGTAAAAAGTTCAATTAAAATAAACAAATTATGGCACAAAGTCGTTTGGAGAAGATTGGAACCATCTTCACAAGGTAGTTTAGCAACTTATGCTTAAACATATTCAGTTTGTTAACTATTTACTTTGATGCAGAGTTCAGGGACTGCTGCGAGCGGGAGCCATGAGGCCAGAGGATAAACCAATTTGGTATGATGTCTATGCGGCTTTTCCACCCAAAGCGGAGCCAAGTTTTGATCGACCAGCTGCAGTTGTTCCCATACGTAATATATTCTACAAAGAAGATGTAACAAGAGCGTAAGTTGCTACAAAAAGAGTCTTTAGATATAAACTATCTCAAAATTGGTTTCTTTAGTAAGCTGCATAAGCAAAATAAACCCAGTGAGACGATATCATTGTTTGACCACAAAAGGCAAACGCAATCGCAGCAATTTCTACAAATCTATGGAGAACTAGAGAGCCAAGGAGCCTTGGATGATCAAAAGATTTATGAGACAGCTTTGGATTTGTTGGCAGAGCAGAGGCAACAAAACAAGACTAGCCAGACTCAAAACTTTGAGGAATCCTTCAACGAACCCGTGGTGGAGCATAAGAGTCAACTACTTAGTGATTTTCAAGTGGCGGAAATCAAGCCTCCTGCAGAAAAAACAAAAAGGGAACCCAAAGACAAGGCCGCGGGAGTTAATATAGAAAGTTTGTTTAAAGATTAATTTGTTTATTTCTGTTAAAATTGTTGATGAATTAATAAACTAAAATATATCTACATATGCCAGATTGGGTTATCAGAATGGAAATATAAATTTACATCTGTCTTTGCAGATATTGTCAATCGTTTGTATTTCTCCAAGAAGGATAATGGTTACTGGCAAAGAAGACATCGAAATCCACATAGTAAAAACCCAGTCAAAGTTTGCACATTTAAACAGCCAGTGCATCATTTTGGGATTCATGGCTGAGTTGAGTCTGCAGATTGGAGAGTTTATTCTTCAGCACCTGAACGCCCATAACAACAATATTCTCGGGTTTCAGGGCACCCGATGATTCCACATTGAAAAAGAACTTGTTAGGTTTTGCCTCCCAATTGTACGGTGCCTCGAATTGTTCATCTTCCAGTTCGGAGTGCTCACTCTTTGGCCACTCATCGGGCTTGGGATAGAGTGTATGTCTCATGGAATTATCTGGATCATATTCAAAGCAAACACCAGCTGTGGGATTCCATTTGGCATGCTCTTTGCCAAATCCTTTTTTCGCATAAGCTCGAAGTTTAAGTTCTTGGCCTTTACGTAGCTTTATAATCAAAATCTCATCGTTACTCTCGCCATACTCGTTATCTTCTTCACCCTGATTCCGTGACGTCACTGGCAATACCTTGGCATTGCTGGATTTCAAGTCAGCTGTGGTCACATGGCGGGTCTGCTCCTCATTGCATTTGACATCCAATGTAAATTCCACGCTGCATTCGGGACAGAAATCCAAACAGATGCAATCACGGGTATATTGCAAACGTTCGACCACATCGTCAGAGATCAATGGTATGAGACCAATGCGATGGGCCAGGAATTCGTCAGAGAGCACAGTGGAGTTGGCTTCCAGTTGCACCCAATCAATGGCCAGAGTTGGCGTCTCTGCAATAAAGACACGACGCAAACTATTCGCCACACTTAGCTCGGTGTCCTCCAATATGAATTTCACATTGTCATCGGTGAGTTCGGTGATTTGAACCGATGGTTGATTAGCATACGGCATTGTGCGTAGGCTTTTTTTTCGTGTAAAATTACAAAATTCTGTAGAAAATTTAATGAAATGGCGCAAACACCGGCAATGTTTCGATGGCAATTAGAGATGGAACTTATAGCGATATACATATGTTTGCCCCGATAAGCGATTGCAAATTTTTTTGGCAGTTTCGCGTTTTACAACACTCTACATATGTTTACGTTTTGCACTTTCCCACATTAAACTATTGGCGCGGTTTTCTGGTAAACAAGAATGGAGAAAATCTGCTCCGCTTTGGAGCCCATTTTTCCCTGCCGTGAGTCTGCCATTAATACACTAGCAGAGCTAATTGGAGACAGTCGAGAAGCTTATCCGGCAGCCATACATCTCTTTGGACACAGTGGCACCGGCAAGACCGCCCTGACCAAAGCGTTTTTCAAACAATGCCAACGCCAGCAGCATGTGAGGATTGCCCAGTTAAATGCCATTGAATGCTATACCACAAAAATTCTATTGGAATATGTGCTAGATGCTTTGGCTCCTTCACAAGATGAAGGTGATGCCGTTCGTGCTGATAATATGCTGGAATTTGTGGAGAAATTACGTCAATGGCATGACCAGAATGATGGTGATGGCGATTCTCAGGCTTTTCTCATAGCTGTGGATAATGCCGAACGATTGCGTGACATGGATGCCAATGTCTTGCCGGTCCTGTTGCGTCTCCAGCAATTGACAAGCCTCAATCTTTGTGTGGTACTCTTGTCCCAGTTGCCATTCGAGAAATTCTACAACAAGACAGGATTGAGTGAGGTCATCAGTTTGCATTTACCTCAATACAATAAGGCGGAAACCCAACGTATTCTCAGTACAGATTTTGCCCACACCCGAAATCATTATTTAGACAAGTTTTCGGGTCATCATGAGCGCTTGGAAATCTGTAAGGAGGCTCTAACAGAGGACTTCTACGGCAACTATTTAAATTTATTTCTTAGTGTCTTCTACAAAGCATGCCGGGATGTGCCCGAACTACGTTTAACGGCGCGAAAATGCTTTGACATCTATATGGAGCCGGTGCTTGATGGCAGTGTTGAGGCCACAGACATTTCACGTCTATGGCGGCATATAGCAGGTCCATTAAGATCGGCTCTCACACAAATCTATATGCGCATTGATAAACACAGTTTTGAGGCTGGTGATGGAGGAGGAGGATCCTCTGCTCTAGAGGATCAGAGTGTACGCAAATTGGCTCAATCCCTGGAGTTGCCCTATTATGGCAAATATTTATTAATTGCCGCCTTTTTGGCTAGTTACAATTCAGCTAAACAGGATAAACGTCTCTTTGTAAAGCATCATGGGAAGCAAAGAAAACGTATGCAAACGGTCAATGCCAAGGCAAAGGTAAGTACATAAGTACATTCCCAAGATTACTCTAAACTTACGCTTTTTCCCCCTCGATTTGCAGACCTCTGATAAAATGTCCACCGCTTTGGGCCCCAAATCTTTTAGCATTGATCGGTTGTTGGCCATTTTTTATGCCATACTCGAAGAGAAAGTGGGCCTAACTTGTAATCTACTGTCACAGATCTCAACTTTGGTGCACTTGAAGCTGTTGAGCTTTGTCTCGGGTGAACAGAATATAATGGATGGTTCTGCGCGTCTACAATGCACAGTTGGCTTGGAATTTGTCCTATATATTGGCAAAGTTGTTGGTTTCAATGTGCGTCAATATTTATGTGACTTTATGTAGAGACATTTCTTCAATTCTTTTGTTTTCATTTTTTATTAATTTTTAAATATATTTAATAAATAGTCTGGTACATCGCTTATGTGTATGGTCTCTTCGAGTTTGGTGTCACGACTGCGCAACTGCAGCAAACCATTTTGTAGGGTTTCCCCATGGAGGACTAATGTGTAGGGTACGCCAAGAATATCGGCCTTTTGATGTTGCTTGGAGAGTTCAGTTTGATCCTTGGCTAAGCTAAAACCATCACCCTGACACAAACGTAAACCGGATTCAAGTAGGATATATCTAAAATGCTGACAAAGATCTTTAAGATCTGCCAACTGGTTGGGTTGACTTTGAAGGCAGGCAATGGCACATTGATATGGAGCTAAATGTCGATTTAAAAGCAAGGATTGAGTCTCTCGATTGTGATCACAGCCATCTAGAAGAAGAGCTAAGACAGATTTTCATATTTATTTAGTTTTAGAGAGCATTCTTAATCCCACTACTCACCGCTGGTGGCAATTTCCAAAGGTATTGAAGATCTAATGACTGTTGGTAGCACCATTTCTCCAGTCTTAGCATGAGGCAATTGAAATTTGTCTTCTTGTGGATTAACCAAAGTCAAATGTTCAATTGTTATTTGATAATCATCATCAAAAGAAGCTTTAATATCAATAGCTTGACCATTCTGATCGTCTCCCTCTGCGAGTTTATATGGTATAATGCTATAACGACTCGGGTTTGATGAACAACGCATCCACCAGATTTTACTCTCACGTTGTATATTATAAAAATGTTCCAGGCCACGTTGCGGCTGGACTAGGAAATCGGTAATTAAGTGGGTATTACAGGAATCAGAAGTGAATTGAGAAGCCCAAGTGTTGGATGAAGATGTTTCGTGTTTTATTACTGTTGGACATTTGAATTTGCGTGGAAACTTTTGGCCTAGTTTTTGGAAATGTTCAGAAAAGTGCTCCGTTTGCATAAAGGAGAAACGTTTATTGGCAGATGATAAGTAATTATTGCCACAGCCCATATAAACACCCAATGGTCTTAGATCTAACCATTGCTTCTTCAACATTTTAGCATATTCCTGACCGTGTTCAAGTAACTTCATTTGTTTTCCCTGATCTTTACTAGACAAATATCCCGAAGATTCCAAAGACTTTAGGCAACGACTCAATCTACTATTATTCATTTTGTTGTTCTAATGGAATATTTCCTGGCGGTGAGACAAAGTAATCCTCATCTGTTATCTTGGCATTCCTTAGGATCTCTTGCCGGCAATTGCCCTCGGTGACTGAGTCGTTGCGTAATTGAAGTTGTTGCTTTTCCAGTACAGTGTAAAGGGCTGGCACATTCTCTGTGGGAATGTCCACTATCCTGTTGGCGAATTGTATGCTACTCTTTAGAGTTTTCAGTGCCTCCTCACTGTCCAAATCCACCAAAGAGAGACGTTCCAGCAACTGAATCGTCTTGGAGTCAATTGGATCGTCGTCAGTGTTGTTGTCTAGGTCAGGGAATGCATTAGGTTCTGGCTGCTGAGGCACTTTGGTGGGATGTCTTAATTGCGTAAAATCCAATTTGGATTTTAAATCACTTTTAGCGGCTATTTTGCAATAAAAACGTATTTTATTAGAAATTCGCAACATTCTGAATATAAATTGTGTTGGAAAAACAAAACAGAAACAATGCGATGTTTTAGCGATGCGATATTTTACGATAGTTGAAGTATTTTTTATATTTCTTACAAAATGAATTAAAAATAATCAAACCTTGCATTTAAGCCGAATCGAGGTCAATCTTTCAAAAGAAGATAATTACTAAAAATATAAATTTTTCCAAAATAACAAGGTATTTACCTGCTCAAAATATAATGTTCCAAAGAAATAAAATTCAAGGGATTTTAATTTAATTTTATCAACATAAATAAGGGCAACTTATTTTGTGATTTAAAATAATCATTTTATCTAGATATTTCTGTTTTGCGTTGCTTTTCTAATACATTAGTAAATCTTCCTTTTTGAGAATTTTTAAGTGACATTATAAACTTCAATTAATAGAAATTTAATTCCATGCATCTGCAATGTCGTTACCTCATCAGGGAGTGGCCACATAAATCTTCAAAAATTACATCTTTGGTTAGGAATTAAAACTTATTAGAACAATTTAACAATTTTTTAAATATATATAATATATATACATATGTATATCTAATTGGGTCAATTAGCGTGCCGATAGTTGGGGTTTTGCCCATCACCGGCTTTTTGCAACCAGTGTTGAAAAGCATAACCAATTAGCAGTGTTAACTAACTCATTTACGGGTGATTAATTTCTTTTTCTTGGAGTTTTTTTCGAACTCAGTTTTTATTGTTAATCTTAACTTCTTTCAAAGCAGGAAACGTTCAGTTTTCCCTTATAAGCTTTAACCAAGCCTAGACTTAATCGTGTAGACGGCCCAGAGTCCGCGATTAAACCTAGAGGAGAACATACAATCTTCCAGGGAAAAACAACGCCCTCGACCTCAAAACCAAATTCCGGAAAACTAAAAAAGGAAACAGAAAAAACTACGCGTGTGGTAGCCAAACCGAAGAGATATCTATTCAATAATTATAACTTTATAATTAAACATGGGTGAAACCTATACCTTTGGCAATTCACTGGCCTCCATTACCTGCCACGCCTGGAATAAGGATCGCACGCGTGAGTAATCATACATTGACGATTTATTTCGGCCTTTGTTGTTTTCAATGACTCATTTTCCGGCAGAAATTGCTTTATCGCCAAACAACCATGAGATTCATATCTATAAGCGAGATGGTAGCAGCGACTGGAAATTGTTGGATATATTGAATCAACATGACTTACGTGTCATGGGCATCGATTGGGCCAAGAATACGAATCGAATTGTTAGCTGTGCCGCCGATCGGAACGCCTATGTGTGGACCCAGGGTGATGATGGCAAGTGGAAGCCCACATTGGTGTTATTGCGCATTAATCGTGCGGCCACTTGTGTCAAGTGGTCACCGGCGGAGAATAAATTCGCCGTGGGATCGGGAGCGCGTCTGATATCCGTTTGTTATTTCGAGTCCGAGAACGATTGGTGGGTCTCGAAGCATATTAAGAAACCCATACGTAGTACGGTCACCTCATTGGATTGGCATCCAAATAATGTGCTTCTCGTGGCTGGTTCCACGGACTACAAGGTGCGTGTGTTCTCTGCATTTATTAAAGATATTGAAGAGCCGCCCTCGCAAACGCCCTGGGGCGCTCGCAAACCACTCGGTCAGCTTATGGTCGAGTTCCGGAATTCGGCATCCAGCGGTGGCGGTTGGATCAATAGTGTTAGCTTCTCGAGCGATGGCAACAAAGTGTGCTGGGTGGGTCATGATAGTTGCATCAGCATTGCCGATGCCACCAATGGCAATACCGTAATCCGGTGTCGTACTGGTTACTTGCCGTTCCTCTCTTGCGAATGGGTCTCACCCACTTCGGTGGTGGTGGCCGGCTATAGTTGTGTACCTCTGGTTTATAGTCTTACCGGAGATGGTAAATTGCTGCTTAGCGGCAAATTGGACAAGTCACAAAAACGGGAAGCGAGTGGCATTTCGGCTATGCGTATTTTCCAATCGATGGATCGTAATATGCGTACGGAAAATACTGATACAGTGGTGGATTCAATTCATCAAAATGCCATCACCAGTGTTCGTCTCTATGCCGGCGAAAAGTCTAATGCCACAAAAGTCTCCACATCGGGTGTGGATGGGCAATTGGTCATCTGGACTGTGGAGCAAGGAGGCATCAATGGCGGTATGCGTAATCTGCAGATCTAGAGTCACATTTATCTCGCGTGCTTGTGTAAAGTATTCAATGTGTATGTAAGACGTGCACAGTATTTGCCAAAATGTTTTCCAAAATCACTTTCCCCCTCAAAAAAAAATGTTTCGTGTGAAAAATGCTTTTTTTACGTTTATATATATATATAAATAACTGAAGAGATTGAAGTTGTATTTTCTCACACACTTCCACAATAGTTTCAAAAAAAAAAAACAAAGTCTGTGTATGTATTTTAAAATGTTTCCTCTTTATTGAAAAATTGAATAAAAAATGTTTATTTGAAAATTGCGCGTCTTGTTTAAAACGTTATCGATATCAATTACAGATATCGATCGATTTCGATTGTAGGATACAAAACATAACAAAAATGGCTTCATTAACTGAACATGAACTTCACTATTCCCACCAGGCTAATGTCCTTTGGGTCTGCTTTCCTTAAATTGCTGGATTTCCTTTCAACTTTATCACTTACAAGAATACCTCAAATAAATATCTTGTGCCGTCAGTTGGCAGGGCTTACAAATGCCAAAGTAAGATTTAGGCATTCCCTCTATATGGTCACTCTAAACTTATTGCTTGTCATCATTTTGCATTTCGAGAAGACAAACTTTTGGTTTTTGAATAATAACTCCACAAGTTAAAAACAAATAATTGCGAAATGGAAACACTACTTGGTATCAAGGGACCAGATTTTATAATGCTGGCGGCCGACTCAACTCACGCCCGTTCAATTATTGTAATGAAAGAGGGTAAGAGAATTTAGCGGCTTCCTTGGGTCAGTTGACAGTTTAACAAATGCTTCATCATTTGCAGATGAGAACAAAATCCACAAGGTCTCGGATAACCTGTTAATATCCACAACAGGCGAGTCTGGCGATACGGACCAATTTACCGAGTTTATTTCCAAGAATATTTCTCTATATAAAATGCGAAATGGCTACGATTTGAGTCCCCGTGCGGCAGCCCATTTTACGCGTAAAAATCTAGCTGAATATTTGCGTAGCCGTACGCCGTATCAAGTGTTTATGTTTGTAGGCGGGTAAGCATATTTTCCATTCGACCTAATACTTGAATCTAATCACAACTGATTCCATTTGTTAGCTATGATCCCCAAGAAGGTCCCGAGCTCACATTCATCGACTACTTGGCCACTGCAAAATCGGTGAATTATGCCGGTCATGGTTATGGTTCCATTTTCTGTTCGAGCATCTATGATCGCTACTGGCATCCCAATATTACCCAGGAAGAGGCCTATGACGTATTCAAGAAGTGTGTGCTGGAGATTCAAAAACGATTGGTTGTCAATCTGAAAAACTTCACAGTCGCGGTGGTGGATAAGGATGGCGTCAGAAATTTGGAACCCATCAGTGCCAAGAGTTTGTCCGATTACAAAGCCGCTGGATTTTAAGTTTTAAGCATTTCGAAAATGTTAACACAAATACAATTAAAAAATAAAAACCTGGATATCTTTGGTATAATTGTCCTTGATCTAGTGAAGAAGACTGCTTACCGGTTGCAGGTTTTGGCATTTTCCAGCCTCTAATATACGGGCACACTTATAGTTGCTTAACAGAATAAAAACATTTAATTTTTGCACTCGACATAAAAAATGACTTCCACAAATCAAGCACAGGAACTAGCTTCTCCAATTGATCCACGAAATCCCCATGGACTTGGTGAGTCTCCTGCTGACATGTCACACAACTCGCTAATCGAAATTTCGTTTGCCAGGCGATCCAAATGACACAACATTACGAAAAGTCGAACGTGAAGTGCTTATACCAAAAATCATGAGAGATCGAGCCAAAGCGGAACTCTGTACCAAGGAGGTGGCCGATTTTAATGAATGCTGCAAGGCCAGCAGCATATTCATGGTGGCCACATGTCGAAAACAGAATGCAGCTCTAAGGGATTGCCTCACGAATTGGTACCAAAACGAGGCCTTCAAGGAGGAGTGCAAAAAAATCTATCTGCAGGAACGTGCAGATTATCGCAGCACGGGAATACCCAAGAAACATCGCGTGGAAAAGATCTAGTCATAATCTATATAGATATAATCAATTGTTTTTCTTTTGCCTTTTGCTTTGCACAAATGATGAATAGTTAAAACGACGTACAACAGTCTCCTGGATACACATATCTTCTATAGCCTCGGAAGGGTTTTCAGGGGTTTTGCTTTCGCCATCTGTAGACTGTTCAATGGAGAGCAGAAGCACATCTTTGTCTGAAGTTTCTGCCACACGTTGCACTCCTTTTAGGTTTTTGGCCAAAAAGTGATTCTTCTCATTGGGTCTTTGTATCAAGACTAAAAAACTGGCATGGAAATGCCGCGGACTTTGCTTGTATATAACTAAAGAAAGATAAAGAAACGTTAGCCTTAGTATAGTCACATCTATAACGAAACTTACGAAAATCTCCGCCAAATTTGATTCCACTTTTGATTACCCAATACTTCGACTTGAGATAAACATATGCTGCCAAGTGTTCCATAAATCTTTCATTCAGCTCGCGGGAAAAGTTTAGAAAATCGTTCCATTCAATAACCTTTCCTTCGAGATCCTTTATTTGTAGTACATTCAGGAAGTAAGCCAAAAAGCAAGCTTCCTCGAGCCCCAGGCGCAAGGATTCATCTGGATCTCCCGATTCCGGGCCGCCTCTCGACTTGCTGCCCTTACCAAAGCAGCCATTGTCGTACAGTGACTTGACTTGATCAGGTTGTGTTACATCGACACTGAGTCCTGTGAAGACACCTTCATATTGGAGTCCTTCTTCGGGCAATGGTAAGGGAGCTGCATCGTTATTTTTAAAGTGACTACGTTTTCGTTTGCATTGAACTTTAAATTCCATTTGAGTTAATTAACATAGCGCTGTTAGGATGGAACGTGTTAGAGATGGAACGATGGGGCACAAAAGCTCTAGTGTTGATTTGCAGGTATATACAGGGTACCAAAAAATAAATAATCAAGAAATTTTAATTTGCGCCTTCAAAATCAGCATAAAATTCGAAACTATTTCTAATACCAAACTATTTCTAATATATGTTTCATACTTCTTGCAATAATTTTAGGTGAGCTCCACAAAGTGCTAAACTTTATATGAAGAATATTTAATATATTTGGTTCCAACTTCATATTGAGCTTCATTTTTTGTTTCTTACTTGCTTTTATTTTACCATCTAAGTTGTATCGCATTCGTATGTCCAGCTTTATGAAAGGTCCATCCTTATTACAGTTTAGTATTTTTTTTTTGTATTTTAAATAAAGACCGTAAGCAAGTAAATCCGTTTGGGAAACCTGGTCACTCTAAAGAAGTCACAAGACCAGTCAGCTGAATTTTCGGTGCTGGTGTCGCAGTAGTGTGAAAAAACACTAGTTAAGTTTGATAAATTTTCAATTTGTGTGCCAAAACGAGTGGCGACAAACTTTTTTGGCGTTTGGAACTGATTAGTAAAAGTATAACATCAAAATGACTACCGCCCTTTATTTGCCCGAGGAAAACATTGGTAAGTTTTTCCCCTCGACAACTGCTTCATGACCTTTGTGGAAAAATCGAAGTATATCTGTGTGCGTATTGTGTGTATGTGTGCGTGTGGGTGATTGGGGGTGGTGATGATAATGGGGTGTAACATCACCCAGGTCAGATGAATTGAAGAATTTTCATTGATATTTTTTTCAGACATGATTGCTGCCACCTCGGTGCTGCAGCAACAGGCAGCTGATATTCGCACTCGGACCATCAACTGGGCCTCCTACATGCAATCCCAGATGATTAGTCAAGAAGATTTTCAGGCCATCAGTGCTTTGGACAAATCACGCGCCGCCTATTTAGGCCAGAACCCCAGCCAGGTGGTTAAGACTTTGTTAAATCTGGTCTCGCATCTGTCGAAGGATTCGACTATTCAGTATATTCTGGTACTATTGGACGACCTGCTTCAAGAGGATCGCTCACGTGTAGATCTTTTCCACGAGACAGCCGGAAAATTGAAGCAATGCATTTGGGGTCCATTTTTGAATCTGTTAAATCGTCAAGATGGCTTCATTGTCAACATGGCTTCGCGCATATTGGCCAAGTTTGCCTGCTGGGGACATGCGACCATGCCCAAATCGGACTTGAACTTCTACTTGCAGTTCCTTAAGGATCAATTGGCCAGCAATGTAAGTGAAAGCCATGATTGTCATGCATTGTAGTATGCAAATGAATGAAGGAAATGCATGAAAGGCATGAGAAGCATGTTTATGTTGAGAATGTATTAGAAGATTTAGCAGTTGTATATAGCCAATAATCAGCCTGATTTGCACGATAAAATCAATGCTATTAACTGGGTCATAAGTATGCAGTCAACCACAATTTTTAACCATTTTTATTATCATTACCATATGGGGTTTCAATTAATTCTGATTGAGATTATTAACATTTCAAAATGATAAAACTGAGACAAAATATTTAAAAAATTTGTTCAAATGGTTTTGACAACGTTTTTGGTAACGAAACCAAACATTTGAATGATAAAAAGCCGCAACCTTTATGTGTTTGCTGGCTATTTGCAGAAGATTTCATACAATTTAAAGCAATTTGTATATCTTATTATATTATTATTCAGTTATAATCAAATTTGTTGAAAATCGAAATTATTTTCTTATATTATTTTTCATTCGTATAGGTTTGTCCGTTCAATTTACTTTCAAAACGTTATCGTTTTTGTACATATATCAATTTCATAGTAATTTATCAATTCGAAACAGATTCCGAACCGAAAACAGACGTGATTGTCCGATATACTGCCAATATCAATCAGATTTCAATAATTTGTATATATGGGATAGTAATTGAATGACATTTTAGAAACAAAAGCTAAAATATCGAACAATTCGAGATCCTAAAGTATACGAAGTAAAGTGTGCCAAAATATTTAATCGTTTTTGGTTTTTAGGGATCTACATGCATAAAGTTAATGTTCATTACGATATTTTAACCCATTAATTAACACTGTAGAAAAGTGTGACCCTTGTCATCAAATATAAAATATCTCTTTACTTTAAATTCAAAATTAATACAAGACTTTTAAAAGAAAAATTGACTCGAGAGTGTAGAAAACTTTTTTGGAATTTTTAAACTTATGATCATATTATAATATTCTTAAAATATTAATTTTTATTACTTTAATGGTTTCTAAACGTTTTCTCTTTGTGTTTTTAACCAAACATTAACCAAAAAATATTAACTCAAAATATTTAAAAATTGAAATCTCTTTATTGCATGCTTTTTTTTTTACTAGTTTTGCTTGCTTTCATCAAACAAATTTTTCGTAATATAACTTGAAGGCTTTATTAAAAACAAAGTGACACTAATTTTGGTTAATTCAAAAACCACTCGTGAAAACTCTCTGAATGGAGTCCGTGTGATCTTATCTTATTGTGGTCTCTCATTAGTTCATGCACCAACAACAAAATTTGGCACTTTTATAATGATATATATATATATAGTATCTACAATTTCAAAATCTCGTTCACCCCTCACAACGAACATCACGTGTTGTCCCTAAGCAAGAGCAAAAAACTATTGTTTATTATTATATAACTTGTGTTTCTTATATATTGCACAAACATATATATATATTTGTATTATGTACTTCCGAAACAATTTTAATTTATATTGCAATTTACCCTATTTTGTGATATTAAACGATGGCCGATCCCCTTCAATTTCCCCATGATAAAAAACAAAAAAACGAAACCAAACCAAAAATATAAACACAACCAAACGCTAGAGCACAGCCTATTTGCAAGAGATGGCCCAATTGGCCAAGCGGGTACAAACAATCATTGTGCACTCGCATGGACCGCATGGCAAAGACAAAGATCATCATGGCCATCAATACAGTCCGAATATTGCTCAGCAAATGCAGCAGCATCAGCACGATTTGGCCAATGAGAGTTATCGCGATATGGCCGGCGACCAGCAACAGGATGGCAAATGTGTTATACCGGTACTCCAAAATATCCTCCAAAACCGAAACAAATCAAATCAACCATCAAATACCAACACCACACACACACTCACTCTCTCACACACACACAAAAAAACACTACCACTACAACTATGAAAGCAAGGAAATGCTCTCAGAGAGTCCTTAAATTAAGTCAAGAAATATGGAATACTTATTTTGATCTAAATATTCAGATAATTGTCTTGTTGACAGGTTTACCAATTAGTTTTAGTTCATAATTCTTGGTAATCTACTTGAATTCTTGTTGTCCGGCTTAAGAATTAGATAATAAGATAGACTAAACCAAATCCCACTTAATAATTCATATATTTAAACCATTTAAGCTCGTCTTAAACGCTTAAAGTAATATTAGATCCAAGAACTATCCATTCTCCAATGTTTTTAACGATTTCTTAACGCCTTGATCAATACTGTACAAAAGTGTGACCAAATTCTAGCAAATTTTTACAAACGTATTCCATAATTCTTGACTTTTGCCTCTGTGTGTGTGTGGGAGTGTTTCTTTCAATTTTGTAGCCCTTAACTGTTACTACTAACCCAACTAATTTCTAAGCTTTGGAAGGAAGTGTGCGCGCCAGATGAAGATCAAAAACAAACCCCAAATACCCCCTCTCCAGTGTTGCAAAGCAGTGTATAAAGTATATGTGTGTTTGTAAATGTGGTGCAAGGATTAAATTCCAGGTGCTGGTTAAACAATGCGTCAACGACACAAGAAACTCTAGACATATTCATTTCACACTTGATACCAATAAAAATAAAATTTTTTAGAAATAATACAGATAAAGGTGCAGGGAACAAGAAAACAAATGTTTCAAATTTTCTTTATTTCCATTTCTATATATATTCCTTTATTTGCTCCTCCTAAATTTTTTCTCTGTGTGTGTGTAGCTTTTAGTGACATTGTTGTTGTAGCTGCAAAGAAACAAAACTTTAGATATTGTGAATCTCATAACTAACAAAAAATGCTAACTAAAATGTATAGAAAATATATGATACTTATACATAAAAACCATATATATATACATATATAGAACAACGAGTATATTCAATCGGTGGCCCGCTGCCTGCAGATGATGCTACGTGTGGATGAATATCGTTTCGCTTTTGTCAGCGTGGATGGTATTAGCACATTGATTCGGATTCTGTCCACTCGTGTTAATTTCCAGGTGAGTTTGAAATTGAAATGCCTAAATTGTTTTGTGTACAATTTAAATTCGATTTCTTATTCATAGGTGCAATATCAATTAATTTTCTGCCTGTGGGTGCTCACATTCAATCCACTGTTGGCTGCCAAAATGAACAAGTTCAGTGTTATACCCATTTTG
This sequence comes from Drosophila willistoni, assembly GCF_018902025.1. Classification (NCBI taxonomy): domain Eukaryota; kingdom Metazoa; phylum Arthropoda; class Insecta; order Diptera; family Drosophilidae; genus Drosophila; species Drosophila willistoni. The sequence goes on from NW_025814050.1 coordinate 12,013,560, forward strand.
GCTGACATTCTGAGCGATTGTGCCAAGGAGAAGGTTACACGCATCATTTTGGCCGTTTTCCGTAATCTAATTGAGAAGCCAGAAGATCTGTCTGTGGCCAAGGATCACTGCATTGCCATGGTCCAGAGCAAGGTGTTGAAACAATTGTCGATATTGGAACAACGTCGTTTCGATGATGAGGATATTACCGCCGATGTGGAATACTTGAGCGAGAAATTGCAGAATTCTGTGCAAGATCTCAGCTCGTTCGATGAGTATGCCACTGAGGTGCGTAGCGGCCGTTTGGAATGGTCACCTGTCCACAAATCGGCCAAATTCTGGCGTGAGAATGCTCAACGTTTGAATGAGAAGAATTACGAATTGTTGCGTATTCTGGTTCACTTGCTGGAGACATCGAAGGATGCCATTATTCTGTCCGTTGCCTGCTTTGATATTGGAGAGTATGTGCGTCATTATCCACGTGGCAAGCAGTGAGTATCTGGAATTTTTTTTAAGGATAAGAAGCATATTCTTCATTTTGAACTCCCATTTTGACACTTGTTGCTGAAAATTTTCAATTTTCTTACAGTGTTTTGGAACAACTTGGTGGCAAGCAGATTGTAATGCAACATTTGGGTCATGAGGATCCTAATGTACGATACGAAGCTTTGCTGGCCGTTCAGAAGCTGATGGTACACAATTGGTTAGTAGATCACAATGTGCCCCTTTCTTATGTGCTCCTCTCTCTCCCACATATGATATATAGATGTCGCATGATCCACAAGCCAAAACACATATATAATCTCATTAATTTTCAAGATTCGGAAAGAGAAATCTCATAAAACTATACAAATTTCTGTGCATTAAACATAAATATATATTTTTGTGTCTTATCAGGGAATATCTGGGCAAGCAACTGGAAAAGGAGAATGAGAATCAAAAGCAAGGCGCTGCTCCTATTGCTGGCAAGGCCTAAAAGCACAAAAACACCAACAACAACAACATCATGTACAATCTTTAAGCCAAGGCCGCCAGCCTTAACAACAAAAAAAAAACACATACATTATAAACAAAACACAAAAAAAAAACCAAAACAAAAAAAAACACTTAACTAACAATAAGAGTTGAAGAATTAAGGAAGAAGAAAATTTCTGTTGTTCCCTTCTTCCATGAACTTCCTCTCCTTCCCTTTTCCCCCATTTAAAAAGAGTTTGTTTTTCTTGATAAATTTAAGCGCATCGTTTTTTTTGTTGTTATTTTCTCCTCCACACTGTCTGTTAAAATAAGTTTTATGTTGTTTAGTCCACCCGACCAACTTACGCCTCCATAGGATTTGATTTGGCATTCCAAAACAAAAAAAAAGAGAAATAAATTAACATACGAAAGAAAAGAAAACATATTACACAATTTTCTATATAAATGATTGTTCATTTTATTGTTTCGTTTCTGTTATTATATCAATTTTTATTTCTATTATTGCGCTTCGATTTATGCACTTCTATATATATATATATTGTATTATAAGGCGCCTAACGAAATGTAAAAACAATTTAAAACCTATCAAGTATTTTCTTTCAATATAAATAATAAATGAAATTGTTATTAAATTGTACTATAAAAAAAATGTTTTTGTGACTGTAAATGAATAATAATATTATAAAATAATAAATTAAATGGAAATATAAAGTCAGATATTTTGTGGTATCTATCTATAATCAGCTGTTATATTTTCCTTATCAGTTTGGCTGAAGCACGTGAACTAAACTAAGAGAGTGAAATTTTTATATGACATAATGACACGCCTCATTTTTTAATCAGCCATTGGCCTCTCTTTTTTTACTCTAGTAGACTCTCTTGGAATGGCACGTGAACTTTAAAGAGTATGACTCTGTAGAAAATTGTTATCAAGGTAAACTTTTGTTTGTAGTAACTTTTTATCTCATTCATTCTCTTTGAATAAAACTCTTACCGTGGCTCTTATGACTGGGCCTTACCTTCTTTTTAGCTGACTTTGAAAGAAGAAATATCTATTAACTTTCTGTGGTTCAATTTCATAGTCTTAGGGCTTACCATGCTGCCATTTTCAAGGGAATCCATAAGCTTGTCAATTGTTAGCATAAATATATATAAATACATATTTTTTATCTCTGGCAAGTAAATCTGTTTACTTCTGCTTCCATGATTTGTATGAGACCTCGATGGACCTCGATTAATCGGAACGGTCGGAACCATAGGCATGATGGAAAATGGAAAACCGCCGCAATTTGAGACCAAAATTTTAATGCATTTCTCACTTAAAATTTTATAAGCCCTTAAATCAATTTACAAACAAATATTTCTTTGTTTCCGAACACAACGGGAATTTGTTTTGCTGTTTTAGATATTGGATAATAGAGATGTTCAGGGCTTACAGAGATAAGGGAACAAACTTAAGTTCAACCCGGATAATAAGGGTGTCCGGGTAACTGGATTTACATATTTAGACCTATCAAAATTAAGGGATTTGTATTATTTTATAGTAAAACAAAGGCACAGTTATCAGATTGAAGATTCGAATTCCTAAGGGTTTGCATTCTCACCATTTCGCATGAAAGGATCTTCAGGGAATTTCAGGGTTTTCTTTAAAAAATAAACACTCAAAGATAAACAGAAGATACGGCCTTTATAACTTTCTTTCACTAGATTATCCTTTTGTATCAGCAGTAAGTTGTTACTTGTGTCTTTCTTCCAGACTACAGATACAGAACACTTCTTAAAACTATAGAATTTTGAGTAAAACGTTTCATAAGGTAAACTAAAGATAAAGAGCTATTAAAAATGGTAGCCTTTTCTAAAAATTATCCGATTTGCATCAAAAGGGGAAATTTATGTCTTTTTAAAATTGATAATCAACAAAATCTTTCAACATGGAATTTCAGTTAGTTTCAATTGCAGTCAAGAAAAAAGTGCTATAAAGAAAAAACTAGTCTTTAAACGACGCTAAACTTAAAAATCAAAAATATATGATTTAAAAAATATTTGACGAATAAATTTAAGCCTTACGTTAAATATTTTCATTATATATGATATTATATGATATCGGACGTATCTCCTAATATAATATTCCTATGTATTATTCCAATAACTTCGCTATAGATATTTTGAAAATAAATTTAGGATTTATGTAAAAAAGTTTTTCTAATTTTAATTGGACCTACAATATCTTTAAAAGGTTTGTATTAGTTTAAAAACTCGTCTAAATTGCGGAAGTTTTGTTTTTAAACTAATAAAAACTTCGATAGCTGAAGACAGAAAATATTTATGTATATAGTGAGCCTGAGGAATTGTTTAGCTTCACATTTTAGATACAAATATAATCTCCCTCTTCACATTTCCTTATTTCTTCCTAAATACGAAATCTCAATTCCACTTAAGAAAATGAAAACTCACCATTTGAGTTAACAGAAAAATATTTTAAAAATTAAACAAACATTTTTTGGTTTTATAGGTTTTTTTTTATACTTTTTTTTGTTATTATTTAATTTTTGTGGTCGTCACAATTTATATTCAGATTTAAATTAAATATTTCCACTTTTTTGTTTTCCATTTTTCAGTTAAATTAAATAATAAAATTGTCCTATTTAAACTTTATAATTAACATAATTGTAGTTTCTATAGGTTTGTATTTTTGTTTGTTTTGTTGTTGTTGTTGTTTTTGTATATATTATATTTGATGTTGTTTTTGGATTGTGACTAAACACAATTAATAATACAATAGTTCCTGTTGTTGTAGTTGTTGCTGCTGATGTTGTTGCTTTTGTTGTTGTTGTTGTTGGGTATGTTGATGGCAGTATATAGAATAATCCCTAAACCCTTTACTTGGTGGCCGCCTTCAGGTAAGCAATCAGATCGCCACGCTCATTGGGCTTCTTCAGACCAGCGAAGATCATCTTGGTGCCAGGAATATATTTCTTGGGATTCTCCAGATACTCAAAGAGTGTGTCCTCATTCCAGGTGATACCCTTGGCCTTGTTGGCATCTGTGTAGGCAAAGCCGGCAGCCTGTCCGGTCTTGCGTCCAATCAGACCATGTAGATTGGGTCCAACCTTGTGCTTGCCACCAGCCTCAACGGTGTGGCACTGAGCACAACGTTGGACGAAGATCTTCTTGCCCTTCTCAACATCACCAGCTGGTACGCCCATTTTGCTTTATGTATTTGACTTGATGTGTTAACACAGACTCGACTGAAATCAAGAAAAAATAGAAAAATAGAAAATCAATTTTTTGTCCCATTGCCTCGTTATGTAAACAAAGTGATAAGCAACCGTTAACGGAAACAAAATGTTTAGCCAAGGTTAATGTGCATTAAAGGCATGTGTGAAATATTTGATAACAAACAATCACACACACACACACACATACAAACACATGAGTTGGCAAACCCATTAGTAATCCGTGCGTTTAATTAGAAAAGGTAGTATAAATTTATGTGCTGAGGGGTTTAATATCAATTCTTTTTATATAATTTAGTATCTATTATATATGCTTATTACTTAGTACCAGTAATACTAAATTCTAAAATGATCTTCTAGAAGCGTTTTGTAATAAAAAGCAACAATCTGGAATGAATCATAGAGAAAGGAATGCTTCTTCTATTAGAAGCATCCAGAAAATCAAGAGAGATGTCTTATCAAGTCTCACATTTAGTCGAGAAAGTCTTGTTCTATATATTTTCTATTATAACCAGGCCCGGATTAAGAAGAATCTGTTTGTTAAAAACTTCAGAGATGTTCTCCCAAGTTGGATCCAGAAACTATTGTTATTTATTACTATTATGTAAAGAAATCGGTTTCAAGTCTTAAAATTATCAATCTTGAAAACAAAAGTTCTCTTTAGTTTTCTGGAGCTCCTTGGAAAAAATGCAGCCCTCATTCAATTTCTTCTTTACCTTATTAGGTAATATTCAAGTTATCTAAGATTAAAAACAACTTCATTCAAGTTCATGTTCTTTGATAATGACTCAGAAAGATTGCAATTAATTTATATAATTTTGTTGCAGTTTTTGTTTTATCTATCTTTCATCTCGTTGGTTCTGTTATCTAATCCGTTACTATACAAAGTTCACTCTGATTCCACGCGTGAGCAATGGAGCGACGTCATCAAAGCTTGAGCCAGACACAGACGATGCCTGGTCACATGTTAATGCCCTCTCCCCGCACTACACGCTCACACACGCACACAGACAACTGCAAAATTCTTGTTAATTTTTTTCCTCATTCTTCACCCAGCAACAAGCGTCGGGGCAAATGTTTCATTGCAAAGCTCTTAGAGGTATTTCATTTTTTCTATCGACAGAGAGTAATTAGTGTTGCATGCAACAATTTGCACTTGAAATTGAAAGCAACAACGCAATGTCAACACAGCTGATAACGGCCTTGGAGAGAGTAAATTGTTTTTTTTTCGTCTTGTGAAAACCACTTTTTTCCTCCCATTTTTAGAAAATGCACTTGAAAGCAGGCCAAAGAGTAAACGAGCGAGAGAACGAGAGTCTGTGTGCGTGGGAGAGAGAGTGAAAATGAGGACAACCTTTACTCAGTTGCTACAACATGAGAAACCGTTACATAAGACATCTCCTGTTAAGGTGAAAAATATCATATATTGGCCAAACAAGATTCTAAAGGCTTAAAAAAGTATTGGAAAAAAACTAGTCAAGCAACCACGTGGCGATCATTTTAAGCTTGAACAAAACGAAAAAAATTCCCAGAAATGGAAGTGACACGAGAGAGTCAGCAGATCTCACTCTCCGATCATGTAATCAGCACAAACACGCATGCATACATAGTATATGTATAGAGAGAAATTTTCAATGCCAAATTGATGACTTTCCGGAGCAAATGTTAATAATAAATATACAAATGTATATCTAAAAATTAAATTGCTGCCAACTTTAGCACCTTGCCAACGCAGTCTCACTCATACACACACACACACACAAACATTCGTAGAAGTCACCCTCACATTTATACACACAAGGACACGTTTATGTAACCTAGAATATCAACCCTCACACTAAAAAATAGCTAACTTGCACATTTTTCCACAATTCCCGTTTAATAAAATCAACAAAAAACTTATAACTTTATGAAATTATTTGCAAAAATCACTTGCTAAGTTATAGGAAATTTTTTGGGAAATATTTACGTCACTCAATTTTGCAAAACTAAACGAAATAACCGCCTTTACTTACATTGAACACTACCCTCGCGTTTCGACGGCTATATTACGAATGTGTGTATAGCGAAAAACAGTTTTTCGCCAGATTTCACTCAAGTTAAGCTGTGATTAATGTGGCGAATTTTCTATACCCTTGCAAATCAAATAAAAGAGTTTTGATCAATTTAGCGAAATATACATATCTGTTAATAACTATCTAAATTCAATAAAGTTTTTGCTTTCCCGTAGAAAAAATATATATTTAACTTGTACAAGGATACAAAAATATCTTTAAATAATTTGTGAATTGTTCTCATATTTACATATTCAATTTTAAATGTTGTAAAATTCTTACCAAAGTTAATGCACCCGTTTTTGTGAATATTTTGTTATCGATATTTGCGCACATCATAATAAATTTGAATATTTATTTTAAAAATAAAAGAAAAGAATTAAAATATATGTTAGTTTAGTGTAATTATTACTAGCTATTCTATTTACTCTACATAAATGTATAACAGATCAAAATCCTTAATTAATTTTTGATAAATATCTTTCTTTTTTTTATCGATAACGCGTTTGGGGTATTCAAAAAAAACGAAAATCATATTTTCATTCAATGTCTAGCAGAGGCGTTACAAAGAACTGAACATAAATGTCCTCTTGATTCTCCGCTTGCAGCATAAAATGCAACTCCAGGAGACCACTGCTATCTGTTTTAATGGCCACTTTCGTGGCCACCTGTAGGGATTTGTTGGTCATTCGAATCTGTTGGCTTTTATAGCGAGCCACAGTTGTGGATTGGCAATTGAACATTAACATCATATCAGAAGTCTTGGCCACCTCCACACTTGACTCGGATTGGATGACACCAAGAGTGGTTATTTTAAAGTGAGGACTTCTGGGGGAAATAGTGAATTCAAATTCCTCGGCAGCCTTGTCCAGTTCATGGAATATATTGGACAAATCAGGCCCACGTATAAAGAGAGTATTTAAGGTTGAACTGTTTACATCCAGTTCGTATTCCATAGGTTCATCCACGTTCATAGTCTTTATGGCACATTCGGTACTTAAGTCCTCATCATCGTGCGGGTCCAAGAGAATCATCAGGGGAGCTCCATCACCTTTGTAAAGCAGCTTCACACCGCAATCGGCTAGGCCATACAGGCTCAGGCACTCGGCCAGGACATTGACTTTTATGCCAAAGCTTTGTAAATCTTGCACATAAAATTCTTCAAAGAAACTGGGCACCATATACACAGTAGCCTGTATGGATTTTGCCTGATCGACCGTAATGCGCATGCCATCTTCACTAATTAGAAAAGTTCCAAACTGAAAACAGAAAAAATTATAACAAAAATATCAAAGTTTGGTAATTTTCGTTCTTACATCGCTGAAGCAAATCGATTTGATGGCCGCGTGAAAGGTTTTAATGTGATTTATTCTGCAGACAAATTTATAGTCGGGATATTGGGATTGCGTCAACATCTTGCGATTCTTTATTATGCCCTTTTCATAAAGACTTTTCGAATGATGCATTAACTCTCCATTCATAAATAACAAAATGCTCGAACGACCGCCATTTGGAATGCTCAACAGCTGATTTTCGATAGCAATCAGTCGGTGGCTATCGGCGGGAGTTTTCCCATTCAAAACTTTTTTTTGTTTTTTGTTCGTTTAACAAATGTGTTTTGCTTTATTAGCCACATACTATATACACATATATCAAAATTATTGTTTATGATTCACATACCATTATGGGGCACGCGTTGGCGTGTTTTAAACTTGGTTTTAACGAGCAGCAAGAGCATAGCGCTCTTGGCGCTGCCAGATGTAGATCGAGTTCAACAGGCTGGCAACCATCATCACATCAATGCTGCACACCTACGCACAAGGAAACTGTGCACAAAAACAACAATTGGATTTCGTCAACAAATGGACCATACAATACCGCCTAAAGAGTTTAAATGGACGCCGGGTGATTTGATTAAAGAAAATTTCAAATTGGGAGAAAATGGTCATGTTTGCGTAGTGCTTAATCGAAAAATTCAGGTTCCAAGTCACGTGGTGAAGTTGTTATGGAAGAATGGTAAGGTCAAACGGAGGAGAGATTATGAATGACCGCTAAATTTTGGTCATTTTTTGTTTATCTATTAGCCATTGTACGATGTGCGGTTGATGGTGGATCAAATCATTGGCGCGATTTTGTCATATCCCAAGGAGACGGCAAGAACACATCACCAACCAAATCCAAAGGAGCCAAGGATGCAGAAGCAAATACTGCTTTAATAGCACCACCTGATGTCATAACGGGAGATTTTGATTCCATCACCGAGGAGACGGTGGAATTTTTCAAAACGACACCAAAAATTCATACTCCCGATCAAGATGCCACAGATTTTACAAAAGCCATTAATGTCCTTCTGCCAGTGATGGAGCAACGCAAAGTCCAAGATGTAGTTGTGTTCAATGATAACTCTGGTCGCCTCGATCAACTTATGGCCAATCTGAATACTCTGTATAAGGTGCAAAAAGATAATTGCAAAGTCTATCTATTAAGCGGTGATTCCATTACCTGGCTATTGCGACCCGGCAAGCATACAATACAGATTCCTCTTGACTTGGTCACTGGTCAACGGTGGTGCTCTCTAATGCCGATTGGTGCCATGGCTCATAATGTCACCACCACTGGCTTAAAATGGAATTTATGTAAGTTCAGGTGGATATTTAGTTCCTATATACATATTTCTAAATTTTTCATTCTTTTGTAGATCATGCACAAATGGAATTTGGTGGCATGGTCAGCACATCGAATACATACTCCACAGAGTTTGTTCAAGTGGAGACTGATGCAAATCTAATTTGGTCCATGGGTGCTTATGACTTTGAGGAGAAAATCCGCTAAGAGAGGCTATGGGAAGAAGACTTAATTAGTACTTACACGCAATCGAATTGCATATGTATGCATCCTACACACATATACATATACATATACATAAGTATGCATGCGTTTGTTAATTACTTAATTTAACTTAACCTAAGACAAATGTTAATTGTTATTAATTTGTTGGTCAGATAGTCGGTTATCTCTACTGGGTGGCCAGGACGGAAAAAAGTTGTTAAAAAATCTTACACAAAAAAATGTGCAACAAAAATTCTAGTTTCGTTTTGGTGTTTCGTCTAAATAGTTTTAATGATGCTTTTTACGATCCAGTTTGCAGTGAACTTTGTTGTTAACGCTTTGCTCTATGATAATATTAAACAGAATACTTATATTTACATTTCATTAAGAGACTTTTCTCTTAATTGTGTGTGCCTCTCTCTTAATTAGGTGTGGCAAATTGCACACGAGATCAATAGAATTTTGAAAATCTAAATATTATCTTGTTAATAAATGAGCTTCCGTACTTTGCTAGTTTTTTTCCAATTGATATCTTTTTAGATAAGGGCTTATATAAAGAACTTGACAGAATGACTTGATAATTAGGTCAGCAATTTTTGTTTTCTAAACATTAACAAGCTTAATATATATATTAGATGCTTTTTAATGATGATGGTTCCTAATCATGTTCTTAAGGTTCCTAATCTGCTAACGAGATCATTTTAGTTTAAGATATTTCTATGAAATAAAGGTTTTGACCTTGGAAATTTTTAAGTGGATTATCATTATCATTAGCTGATGATAAGTGAAAATGTGCAAAGTATTTGTTTAACAGTGTAGTAATTCAATATATATCAGCACATATGTTTGTGTAGCTGCTTGTTTATAGCATATTCGCATTTGTTTTGCTTTCCACTCTCTCTCTCTCTTCTCTTTCTAGAATTAATAATTTCACAATACACAATCTCAGCTGTTTGGGTACAGTGCTTACACTTAATTCAGTGTTCAGGCGTCTTTGCGTTGATCGGTCGAGTCATGTCGGAGCTAGAATCTGTGTCCCTATTGGAGATTCCCCAAGATGATTGGCCAAAGTTAAGAGATTTATGGGCCACTAAGCCCATTATATCACCTGGCTATCAATGTCTGAAAATTTTCATTGATTGGAAGGAAAGAGAACCGGAATTGCAATTACAAATTCTCACATTAAACGAAAACTGGCGAAACGATGGAACTTTTGTTCTATGTGTAAGTGTGTGTATGAGTTCTAAATTGTTGACAATTTATTAACTTTGTATATTATCTTTTAATTAAGCTGAAATTGAATGAGCAGATACAGCATTTGTATTTCAATACTTTGAACGATAAACTGGATGGTTTGACTGAAGCTCTTGAGATTGTCCCAGTAACTGCTAGAAAATATTTTCTCTTTGGTTATTGTTCACGTCTTTTACCCTGTGCCAGAAGCTATCATAACAGGTTCCCCGATAAAAAGGTACACACTAATGAGACAGTTTGGTATCATGCCAGTAAGGAGCTTGTATCCAGTTTTACCATTGAGTAAGAAAATCTATTTAAATTATCATAAAGGAGTACACTTAGTCAATCTTTCATTGCAGAATCCCTCCGGGTGTAACTCTAAAAACCTTGCAACTTAAGGATGCTGAAACTATCAACGAAATCTGGCCACATCGTGAGCCTGGTTCGATAGATTTTGTCAACCGTCTGATCAAATATAATGTCAATGTGGGAGCCTATGATGACAGTGGCAAATTGGTTGCTTGGTGTTTGAGGTAGGTCTGGCATATCAAATGACTTGCTTATCTGGGTAATGACTTATCTTTTCAGGCTCCCAATTGGCTCATTGGGCTTGCTTCAGGTTCTCGAGTCTCACAAACGTTTGGGCCTGGGTAATCTGATGGTGCGTTATCTTTCCAAACAAATTTCCGCACTCGGAGATGAAGTTCTGGCTCCTGTTGTCCATGTCAATACTCCGTCGCGTAAAATGTTTGAGAAATTAGGTTTTCAACCTATTGATCGGCTTTATTGGAGTTTCGAAACTGCTTAACAAATGATCCCAATTGAAAAACGATCTAAATCTAAATTTACAGGACATTGAGAAAAGACGAAATGCTCATAATACAATTTTTTTTAAAATTATCTGATTAGTAAAATTGTAAATGCTCTTTGTTATCTAAATGGTAACAACTTTAAAAGAAGATAAATTAAACTCAAGAATAATTTCATTCCAATTATAGGATGTTATTCTTTTATGGTCATCATCTTCAACAAAAAGTGGATCAAACAAGGTATAAACCACGAGAATGATAAAAATTCGATTTTTTTTACTACTGTTGTTTGTAACAATTTTTTTTAAGATATTAGTAATGAAAAGAAATGTAATAAAAATTCATGTCAAAATTCAAATCAATAGATCAATTGAAAACAAAGATTTTTTGGCTACGATTTAATATATTTTTGGTGTTCCGTTGTCACAGTAACTTTCAAAATAATTCGAATTTTGAGAAATCCCTTAAGACTTATTCCTAAACTATTCACTAAATATAAATTTATTGCTAAAAATCGTTTGAAATTTAAAGAGCTAAAATTACCACCAGCTTATGGGTTAAGCAATAATTTCTTCTTTATTTAATAACAATGAATAAGTACCTACTTATTTATCTTTGTACTTTATAAAAGAGTATATATTCACATATATCTGAATACAGTGCCCTTATATTGGAAAACAATGTCGATTGGGTGGGTAAAACACATACTGCTCCTGCATTTTTATATATTATCTATGGCCTTTATATGGGGCGGGTAATTAAATTAAATAAACATATGAAGGTACTCAAAATGCTTAAAATAAAATGAATAAAAATTGTACATTCGAATAAATGAAGATTTTACTTATTTAATCAAGTCGTTCTTCAGACTTTGTAATATATTGAAAGTATTCTCATTTTAAGAAACCTACAGTCAAGATTATATCAATAGTCAATACCTATTTGACTGATTCTTATGATAATTTTTAAAGAAATACTACACAACAAACGTTTTTTAACATTAAGTTTTTCCTTAGGTTGAACTATAAACGCATTTTTCTATTGTTGCCAAACCAAAAATTAGACAAATTCGCGTTGTATAGTCTATGACGAGTCCCTAAAAGTAAGAACTCTTATCTCTCTTAACTTTATCGCACTTTCTACAAGTTACTATCTTACATCTCACAAAAATCATAAAGATAGCCAAAACTTTAAATATCTTACTTTAACATAAGCAACATCTTTTGATAGTTTAGTTCCTCAACGTGTTTGTAGCTGAAAAGATATGTCTGAGATTGCATCAATGTCCTTGGTGGAATTACCAACCAAAGATTTGCCAAAGTTAAAGGGTATTTGGTCCATTAAGCCAATATATACACCAGGCCATCAATGTTTAAGTAATTTTATTAATTGGCAAGAGAAAGAACCTAATTTAGATATCAAAATATTGTCTCTAAATGACAATTGGCAGACAGATGGCACTTTTCTGCTGATAGTAAGTGATACTTTTCATTTAATTTGTTTAGCTAATAAAGTGCTTTATTTTTTAGTTCAAGTCCGGAGCCAAGTCACATGGGGATCAGCTTTATTTCAATACATTGAATGAAAATCTGGAATGTCTATCAAAGGCTCTTCAAATACTACCAGCAACTGGAGATCAATATCTACTCTGTGCCTATGACTCACGCTTAATGCCAGTTGCTAATGCCTTTTTCAAAAGATTTCCGGATAGAGAAATCTGAACTGAGAAAACGATTATGTATGTATCATGTTACTAAAGAAGTTGTTTCCAATTTTAAAATTGAGTAAGTTACATTCTAAACTTGAATCTACCTTTATGGGTTGGTATTCTTCTGAAAGACCTGAGTCGATGCCATTACAGAGTAATTACAATAATAAATCGTTCCTTATTTTCTAGTGCTCCACTGGGGATTACACTAGCCACTTTAGATCTCAAGGATGCAGAAACTATAAGTCAATTGTGGCCACATCGTGACCCCGAAGCCATGAATCGGACTCGTCGTCTAATACAGTATAATGTTTCTGTGGGAGCTTATGATGGGACTGGCAAATTAATTGCCTGGTGCTTGAGGTACTATAAATCTTTGATGACAATCTAATGGTATTAGGATCACCTTTATTTTAGACATACCAACGGCTCATTGGGTCTGCTTCAAGTTCTGGAGTCTCACAGACGTTTGGGTCTGGGCAGTTTGATGGTTCGCTATCTCTCAAAAACGATCTCAGCCCTGGGAGATGTAGTTCAAGCGCCTGTGGTGCCTGAAAATATTCCATCACGCAAAATGTTTGAGAAACTGGGATTTCAATCTATTGATAAGATACATTGGAGTCTTCAGAAATGAATGAATGAAGGAAAAGTAATAATTATCGTAATAATAAAAATGTCATATAGGTTCCATAATATTTTACTTGTGTTCTCACATAAGATCTATGTGCCTTCCCATAAATATAAAAATATTAAATTTTTAAGTGCTTTAAAAAATATGCGAAGCAAGTGACATTTAATGGCCCTGAGAATATAATATTAATGGATTATTCGTGATGTACTCACCCAAATATGTAGATTTTTTTCGCTTTATGATTGTAAAAATGAAACAAAAATAATAATAATTCAAGCTTGGTAAAATATATGACTTTTTAAATTGGTTCTCTTAATATTATATGATTATACTTACTTATATAAATTACCATTAGCAAAGGAATCGTCGACACCTTTTTGACGCCTATTGAAAACGGATTTCCTAATAAAAGGCCTTAATTTATAAAAAGGTTTAAAATATTACTATACAAAGGTATAATAATTAAAAGAGATGAAAGTTTGAAAAGGTTTTAAATAAGTTTAAGAAACAAATTGAGGTTCTTTAACTTAAACTAGGACTCACAGGCATACTAAAACAAATCTCGTTAATCTATATAGGAGTAAGTTTCCCTATGGGCAATATGAAATAGGATAATTAGGAACTCGAAAAAAATCAGAGAGATATTCTAAAAGATCTTTCTAACCATATGAAATAATCATAAACTGTTTGTTCTAAGAGATCATCTGCTTTTAATCACTGTTATTAATAATTTTTTTTTTTTAAACCGGATTCCGGCTTTTACCATTACATTAAAATGTCATATTCTTGATGCAGAAAACGAAGAGGGGAAACCACCAAGCTTTCTGTTTGTATCACATTTTGCCTGCCTATTTGGTCAAGTCACAAACAAACTTCCCCGCACTCTGATGACAAATCTAATGACGTTCATGCAAATGTAAATACGAGCATTCTTTTAAAATATTTAAAATATTTGCTCAAACAGTTATGATATAATGCTAAAGAGAAATATAAGTAAGTAGATATGTACATATATTCAGATTAAATTAGTATGCCGAGTATGGAGAGTGAGCTTTAAATGGATTTCCGTAATACGCTTCGTAGAACTTTGGAGTTTTTTTTTCTTCTTTTTATTTTTATACCCTTGCAAAAAGGGTATATTAATTTTGGTCAAAAGTGTGCAACGCATAGAAGGAAGCATCTCCGACCATATAAAGTATATATATTCTTGATCAGCACGACGAGACGAGTTCAAATAGCCATGTCCGTCCGTCCGTCCGTCCGTCCGTCCGTCCGTCCGTCCGTCCGTCCGTCCGTCCGTCCGTCTGGATCAACGCAAACTCCTCCTAGACCGTAAGAGCTAAAGAGCTGAAATTTTGCATGTAGGCTTGTATATACTGCAGGCGTTGTATATCTCGGATTCAGCCGGATCGGATCACTATATCATAGAGCTCCCATACAAATGGCAAAGTCACGAACAGTGACTTTTCTTAATAACTTCGTTATTTTCTGAGCTATTGTCGTGAATTTTAATATTGGTGAGTTAATTACACATATAAACGACTATGCCAAATTTGATCAAGATCGGGTGACTATATCATATAGCTCCCATAGGAACGATCTTTCGAAAACAGTGACTTTGGTGAATAACTTCGTTACTTTTGACACGATTGCTTTCAAATTAAACATTTGTTAGTTTAATGTATCTGTTAATGACTGTGCCAAATTTGATAAGGATCGGGTAGCTATATCATATAGCTCCCATAGGAACGATCGGTGGAAAACAGTGACTTTGATCAATATCGTGGTTATTTCCTATGTAGGCCGTTCTTTCGCAAACATTAGCCTTTTTAGCTTAAACGTTTTTCCTCTTTGATGGCTATAGGTAAGGAAAGAGTTACCAAAAAAGTTGCAAGGGTATACAAACTTTGACGCGGTCGAAGTTAGCCCCGGCCCTCTGGTTTAAACATTAAATAGCATATGTGAGAGGGCAAAATATGTATTATTATTTATATAGATATGTATCTACATATTTATGTAGCGATATACATTAATGAGGCTAAAGCTAAAGTGAACTGAACTATAGCAGAAAGTACATGAGACGTCAAAAACCATGTAAACAAACAAACAAAGCGCAGGGTATAACCCAAGCTCAATGTAATGACTCGTCACCTGCACAGTGGGATGAGGCTATAGATTGAGTAGACCTTATTATGGGATTAATGCAAGCTCTTGTTTAGGATAATATTAAACATTAAGGGGAAACTAGGTATAGGTTAACCTCATATACATAGCTGATTGTTCTTATTTTATGTAAGTAAAGGTTGTTCTTCATCGAAACGACCATGAGGATATTTACAACGTTTTCAAAACTTGTCTCGACTCAAAAAGTGAGATTTTTAGATTTAAATATACCTAGAAAACGGCTGAAATTTGGACGAAGAACATTTGTCCAGTGGTGAACTTTCTTTGAACATTCTACTTATTGAATACTTTTGTGTAATAGATCTTAACCACTGTGCGGCATTGGGTTAAAGCTTTTGGAATATCAGCTGAGAGGAAGAGAGCGATTCGCATAGACCTGGAGCTGGGCTTTATTGGGGCCTGTTGGATGGTTGGTTGATAACGAGTTTGCGATTCCAGTTTTTATTTTATAATGAATGGCGATGAGTGAGAATCATTCAGTCTGAGAATAACAACGAAGGTGTTTCAATCTCGTTGGATTTTTGTGTGTGAAATTGTCAATCTATTTGTGCTAAATCTATATACATACATATGTATATAGTATAACTATAAAAAGATAAGCATATAATTGAATAATTATAAAAATGTTACGCTTGTTAATATTGGCTTCGGCCTGTGTATTGGCTTTATGTCAAACACCACAATTGAATATATGGCGAAAAGATATAAGAACTCCAGAAGCTATGGCAATTATTGAGAGGTTACACCAGCAGCAGCGACAAGAACAATTGCAGTATCAGCAGGAGCAACAAGAATTGCAATATAAGCAAGAACCACAGCTGCAACAGCCGCAACAGCAACAACAAACACAATTGCAACAGCAGCAACAGCAACAGCAACATCAGCAGCAACAAGTTGATCAATATACTCCTCAAGCCTCAAGACCTGCTGCTGCTGCTCCTTCTGCACCTGCTGCTCCAGTGGCTGTTGGTTATGGAGATGCCTATATTGATCTGGCCGCTTCGAATACCATTGCCAAGAATATTCTCCATTTTGCTCAAGCTCTTGGCAATCAACTGGCAACGCAGTATAGCAAAACCAGAGTGTTTTCACCCCTCAGTATGGTCTCAGCCTTGGCATTGCTTATGTTGGGTTCTAAAGGTCACAGTTATCGGGAATTGGCCTCGGTTTTCGGTTTAAACGATGCCATTACTTTGCATGAACAATTCGGTCTTATGCTACGCGATGTCCAGCAACCCACAAAAGAGGCAATGTTACCACAACGTCAAATTGAAATGGATCCTTGGCGTCAGCCATCGAATAATGTCAATCAGCGACCCAACAAACGTTATCAACGTGCCGGCCCGCATGAGGTGTATCTGGCCAATGGTTTATTCACACAACTGGGCTATACACTCAATGCCGATTACAGGTGAGCAGCACATATAGGAAAAAATAAATGAAATTAAGTCGGCAAGAAGGCGCACCGACTTTTATATACCATGCAAAAGTGATGGAACTATTTAACGCTTTTATTTATAGCCAAAACAGGTTATTTCGCGCACTTTCCCCCCACCAATGGCCATTTACGCCTTTTTAGCTTTTCTTGTCAAAAATTAGTCTACCTGTAAATTACCTATTTTATATCCGATTTTTATGAAACTTGGTGGTCTGATGGGTATTGGTAATATATGTTTGTGTCCAAAGTTTTATTACGCTACATCAAAAATTGTGGCAACATTTTGACAAAAAGGGGCACTTGTTAAGCTGGTCATATGGATAAATAGCTAGTTATATTTGAAAATCTTGTTTTTTTCTGCAAATACATACATTTTATCGACTTTAATATAACGTTTCACCCTCTGGGTGCATGGTATAAAAAAAACTGGATCGCTATGTGGTTCAATTATGGAACTGGAAATACCAAAGTCATTATTAATACATTCTGTTGATGGGGGCCTTTTGTGAAGCAAAAGATGGGATCTACGTTGTATATATGCCAAATGAAATATTCAATTCATTCAAAAAGAAGAGCTATGACAAATATATACATATCTTTGTGATTAATAGTTCTAAAGCTCTTGTGAATAGAAAAAGAGATACTTACAGATGGGATCTAAGGTTTATAGAGAATGATAGAAAAATCGTTGAATTATATTTAATTTGAAATCATTTTTCCATCAAAAATATTTACCCAAATCTATGTTCTTGAGAATATGGATTTTTTTTGTAACCTCAATACGAATTTCCCATCATTAATTTTTATTTGTATTTACAGACAAGTAGTCACTGGAATCTATGGCTCGGAGTTAAAACCACAGGACTTTGAGGGAAGTCCAGCAAGTTCTCGCCACAATATTAACTACTGGGTGGAGAATAAAACCAATCGCAAAATCATTGATGTTATCGCAGCAGACATACCACCAAGTACCCGCATGATTTTGGCCAATGCTCTGTATTTTAAGGCCTTTTGGGAAACGGAATTCATTCCATCGGCCACCAAGCCAGATAATTTTTATCCCAATGGCGAGGGCTCTCAAGATTTTTTGAGAGTCCCCATGATGGCCACTGGTGGCAATTTCCCCTATCACGAAGATCCCGAATTGGGTTGCAAAATCATTGGTTTACCCTTCCGAGGAAATTTGAGTACCATGTACATCATTCAACCGTTGCAGTCATCTATAGTGCAATTGAAGTACCTGCAACAAAAATTGACAGCTGATCAAATTGAGGGTTTGATTAGTAAAATGTATAGACGATCAACTTTACTGGCTTTGCCCAAGTTCCATATAGTCGAGTCCGTCAACATGAAGAGTGTCTTACAAAGAATCGGTTTGGGCAGTATGTTTGGCATTAGCCAAAATGATTTTTCATTGATTGCGGAGAATCCGTCAACAGCAGCACCCAACTCGGGAAGATCGTCAACATCGTCGGCACGTCCTCGCCAGAATTTGAGCAATGCCAGCGATAGTTTACGTAATCTGGAGGACCAGCGTAGGGCAGCGGCAGCTCCCACAAGTGGACCAAAGTCCGATCTATATGTGGATGAGATTATCCATAAGGTTGACATCACCGTCAACGAACAGGGCACTGAGGCGGCAGCAGCTACAATCGCGTATTTGAAAAAATCTGGACCAGATATTCTCTTCCGTGTCGATACTCCATTTATGTTCCTGATTCGCCATGATCCAACAAAATTGGTTCTGTTCTATGGTTTAATTAACGAACCACCAACGGTTGCTTAAAGAGTTTCTAGTTTTAAGAAATTAGTTCATTAGGCTCGTTGACTTTTTAGTTTACCATAATAAGAAAACAAAATAAAACTTATAAAATACCATTAAAATATAAATATACTTACGAATTTGAAGTTTCAAACTTTAATATATTAATATAATTGGCCATTCCTAAAAACCACAATTGAAATATACTTACATATATCAACTATATGTTTATACGACAACAGAGAGTTTTCAACTGTTGATTAGTTAATGTTTTCAATCGTTTGGAAACTTTAATTGTCATTGACATCGTTTGATAAAAGAATTAAAAAAGAAAGAATTAGATTGGCATGGGCTCTTCCAACATAAAGGACGCATATACTTCAGACAAAATTTATTGGGAGTACCTACTATAAAGTAGCCCAAATCATTTATTATTCTTAAATTAAAAAAAAAAAAACACATTTCTTTCATTGTTTAGACAAGTATCGCAATATTAAAAAATAGTAAATAATCTCAATGCCAACAACAACTATATTTCATTCATTATGGGTTAAATAAAACATATTATCACGAGTACATTTTTTAAATGTGGCCGCCCAACCAAAATGACTCAACCTTAGGACTTCCGGCTCATACCACTTTTATGTGTCGATAATTTGGCAATGTAAAGTTATCGATACTGAATGATGCTGTCATCGATAGGTGAACTTAATTCAGCTCCTTTGTAGCTAGATTTGGCCACTTTTTATGGCCGATATTCTAACTTGCAATATAATACCTGGCAAAATGTTGAAAATACGAAGAAGTTCTGCGCCGAAGTTTATAATTATAAACACTCGACCTTTATCGATCCATATAAGGAGTTAGCTAGCCTCTCACTTAAAATTTTGTTTCTATCCTGATCGAACGCTGAAGTAGAGCTCCTCTTCAGTCAGGTGAACTTAATTAAAACTAACTTAAGAAATAGAAAGCGATGAAAGTGATGAGTTGGTGTTCATAAATAAATAACATTGAATTAAATAAGTTGAATTTTTGTCAAAGAAAAAAAACGTTTTCATTTTAGCTACTTTTTTAAAGCTATTTTTTAAGAAATTTTAAAGTTAGCTACTTTTAGACCTCGCTTAAGCTACTTTTGTTTCGGCATCACTGGTCATCGACAGTTTAACAGCTGTTTTTTGATTTGGTTTTTTGTCTCATTCGCAAATAAAAGCAATGTGTTTGCCCCATGAAGCCTCACAAACAAAACGTAATCAGCTGAGGCAACAAGTGAAGAACTAACCCGGTATTCACAATTTCTTGCATAATATATAGAAGTGGACAATTCTTTAAAACAGATTTTAATACTAAATATTAAAAATGCAGTCGATGGCTAAACAAAGTCTGCGCTCTTTGCCGCAAATGGGCAAACAAGGTGTGTGTGAAAATTGATTTGTGCTTTTTGTGTGTGTGCCAAAAAAAAAAAAATAAACCAAATGCAAATGTAATAAATGTTCAAATGTTCTCTATTATCTCTTATCAGTGAGCTATCTATCGACAAGCAGTGCCTGGCATGCTAGAGAGTCAGTCGGCTCTGTGGTGGAAATTAAGGAACCGAAAACCAAAACAGAGAAATTCATGGCTTTTCAAAAGAAACTTAGAGCCAAGACACCGCTGGGCAAACTAGATGAATTCTCCCGTCATCCCTATCAGGAGAAGGAGCCCCTCAAGCCCTGGCCCAATCAGACAAACCCGTATACGGGTGAAATTGGCGGTCCCTCTGGTCCGGAACCAACACGTTATGGCGATTGGGAGCGTAAAGGACGCGTTTCAGATTTCTAGTCTTTTGTTTTAGCAAGTAGTACACTCTCACTTTAGAATATAATTAGGCTGTTTATATTAATATTATGATAAAACACTCGATTTTTGTGTAGTATTTTTTTTTAATACAAATTATTACATTATTATAAATATAAAAAAAAAAAAATACAAATTAAAAATTCATTGCCTTTGTTCTGCTAAAAATTCCTGGATTAAATTTTCACTAACTTGCCATAGATTTTCCTGCAATGTGGAGCACTTTGACAATTTGCTGGATTCACAGAAAAAGCAATTATTAAAGTACAGTCCCGATAAACCTGTCAATTCGTTGGCTGTGGCGCAGTAAATTGTTGTGGCAGCGGCTTGTTGCTGTTGAATAAATGCAATTAACATAATGTATAAACAAATATTGTGGCGATGCTTACCAGAGACTTGGTAAATGGTCTTACTATAGCAAATAGCAGACGATAGAACCAATAGTTTCGACTCAAATCGGTGGAAACCATATTGCCAGGATGAACCGAGAAGACAGAAATACCGCGTTGCTTCCAGCGCTAATTACAAAAAACAATAAGAAGAAGAAACTGGGTCAGTTGTCCATATAAATACTCCACACTCGGATGACTCACTTGGGCCAATTCCTGGGCAAACAAAACATTACACAGCTTGGCATTATTATAGGCCATCATGCTCCAATATTTCTCTGGCGGTGGCGATAAATGATTAACACTCAAATTCTCCAAAGGCAAATTGGCAAATCTGAAAGAAAAGTAGTTTAATATGATTAAACTTTTATATAAATATATATACATATATTAAGACGCAGTTTGTGGTTGATTTGTTTCTTTTAAAGCATAACTATATACATTCATACTACTCGTATATGGATTGTGGCTACATCCACCATCCATTTGAACTCACTGGACTTTGCACCCCCCACACAAAAACACAACAAGCAAACGAGTCTTGATTGGGTCTCACTCGTTCATTCCCATTAATGAGATGCAAACGAGGAGCGGGGATTTGGGGACGCATTCTCAGACAAAGGTTCCCACCAACCAGGCAATGACAATGGTTAAAGGCCCTACTACAAATAAATAGCAACACAAGTGATCAAAAACGGCGAATGCACAATGCAATTTCCTTTAAAACAATAAAACAAAGAACATAAAACAGAAAAGCCTCTTAACCTCTATCAAAGGGTTCACGGTGAAGATCATTTTAAATCTGTAAGTTCTCAGTAAATAATAGTCACAACTGATAATATTATAATATAATTGATAGTATACACTTGCCCAGGGAATCTACTTTAAAATAGGTTTCCTAGTATATAGAGGCAGATAACTTATTAAAGTATACGAATAAATCTTAAGAAAATCCTTATAAATTTTTTTTATTTTAATACAAAGGATTTGAAAAAAAAGGAATAAAGAACTTCAAAAGAGTAAAAAGTATGAGGATAATCATTTTGGGTATATCTTATTAGAATTACTTCTTCTAGAATTACTTTTCTAACTTAAGATTTCAAGTAACTTTTTGAATTAGTTTCCTAACTAAAGACTTAAAGTTAATATACCTAACATTTGAATTACCTGCCCGATCTAAGACATACTAAAGTAGAATCTAAAATTACTTTCCTAAATTGTTTACATAATGTCATAACTCATTTTATTTAAGTATTAGGTGGTAATAAGCAAAATGAAATAGCAACATACCACAATATTGTATAAAGGCATTAAAAAAGGATTTAAAATTCAATTTCAAGAATTAACTTATTTTATATAATATAAATAAAGTTTCAAGTAAGTCTTTTCACAATAAACTAATTTTTGGTAATACAATTAAATTACAGAATGGTAATTCTTGTCAAGTCACGTGCAAAGAGCAAAATAATATCAATATATTTGAGTATTGTTTTATAAAGGCAATAAAAAATAGTATAAACTAAATATCAGGAAACTAATTCTAAAACTAATTAATTCATGTTAATATCAATTGAATTGCAGGAAAATAATTATAAAATTTACTTAAACCAATAGTAGGTATAAATTGCATTTGAGGAAAGTAATTATAGAGTCAAATAATTTATAAAGTAAGATAAGTAAAGTAATTCTTAAATAAACTAATTCAAGTTAATATAAATTGAATTTCAGAAAAGTAATTCTAATTTACGTTAAGTCTCACAAAATAAAAACAATAACTTGAAATATTGTATAATAAAAGCCATAAAAAAACCTAATTACATCAAGTCTGGTTTACCTAACTAGTATGACATATAGAAAACTATATATCTAAAAGGGGTGAAGCTAACTATATGCCATATGTCAAATGTGTTGGCTGCTTTAATCAGACTTAATAGTAAGTATTAACAAAAATAAAAGTAGCGCATGCGTCAGTCATATAAAACGAGACTCTTTTGCGCACATTTTGGACTTTGGATTTGTTTTCATTTTGTTATGCCCCCCGGCTTTGGCTCTGGCTCGCTGTCTCCTCGATATGTAAATAGAACGACGCAAAAAATGTAAGCGCACAAATATGCATAAATTTAGTTTAATTTATAAATAAATTCTACCCCCCGCTCCATTGATAAAAGGCATGTCGAATTGTTTGCTGTAAGTGGGCGGGAAAATGTATTGTAAATTTTTGTTGTGGTAGGTACAGATAAATGGGAAAATATCTCAGCCACTAAATTATTAACACAAACTAATCAAAAGTTTGCGTTGACCCCAATAGAATCTTAAAATTTCATCATCAAATCACTTTTTGCCACATTTCATATCTGGTTTTTATGGCATACATGACTTTCAGTGAGTACACCAACGAATGGCGCACGCGACTTTCAGTTGCATGCTCACCACGAGATACAGATACATTCAGCCATCTAACTAACCGTGGTCCCAATTGAGATACACAATGTTGTACGTGAGGCGAGCAACGAACGCAACAGCCAAAACAACCACCTCCAGTAAATACTACAACAACTCTTCAGTTCAATTGCGTTTTATGCTTCTTCCGCTTGTTCACGAGAGTTTCGATGATTTATGTGTGTCACAATGTGCACAGTGGTTTGAAGTAACCATGCAAGAACTGGTTATTTGGACTTCAATTTCCTTCAAGGCTAAAGACCTTTCAGCTATGACAAAAGTAAATAGAGAAATAAGTAAAATCAAAGTACACTCTTAAACGTAACAAGTATTTCCAACTCGGCGTGGAAAAGCGAAGTGGACTATAAGAAATTTTTGTGGCATTGAAGATCTATTTGTTTCCTACAGAAAAATGTAAAGGAAGTTATTCCAAAAATAATATAATAATAAAGTGTCTTCTGACTAATTTAACGCTTTCTACACAATTTTTCATAAGATACCAAGTTGTTACTTGTGTCTTTAAATAATCATTTATGCTAGAAATGAAGAATGGTAAGAATTTACGCTTGGGAAATGCCCCTTAAATTGTGCTACAGGCAGTCTCTAAAAAAATACTGTAAAAACTTAGAGCGACTCTCTTAACATATAAAGTATTTTATCTATTTAATTGTTTTTAAACTTTTTTAAAATGATCGATCAATATTTAACAAATTCTGTATATTTCTTTCAAAAATCCATGTTCGATTTCCTCTTGCATACTTTACGGTTGAATTCTATCACATTATTATGCCAAGTAACGCAACTAAACTTTTCCCAAATCACAAAGTTTTTAAAGAATGTTTAAATTTGTGAATATTATCACGTTTTGAACCATAAACTTCAGTATATAAAAAATCACTGTTAGGCGGATCTGAGTATGTGAAATGCGAAAAATTTTGACCCCTGGAAGTATGCAATAAACAGTCAAACAATTCGCTTTGTGAAACATATAAAAAAACTTTTAAATGCTGTGTGGATTAACAATAATTCTTAAAGCAAGCATTGTTTAACAAAAGTTTTCTAGCTACAAGGCCTACGAAAAATGAGAAATTCATTAGAAACAGTCATTGATTTCAGCCTATTACATATTTTAAGGGGCAAAGTTCTCCCAGATCCGCCTTTTCTATCATGTCAGTGCAACTTAATTTTATTTAATTGAATTAGATCTGATTTATATTTTAAATAAAGACTATCACAAAGGTTTTTAATACATAAGATTTAATAGATTGATAACGTAAATGTATATCCATTATTAAGGGACGAAAACGAGTTTTTTAGATCGCAGCTCGTGCCTAGTTATGCCTCAATAAATAGTTTTTTTTTAAGCCTAAAACAAATCAAATTTTTATTCAAATGAGATGAGAATTTAAATTTCAATGGGATTCAGCCAATTATTCAATTAACTGTTACACTTCCGGTACTTTCCGATATAAATTTCGCTGCATATTTGCATATTTTCAAGACACTGTGTGTCTGCACGTGAGGGCGATAAATGAATTAATGTCTGGCAATCGGGGGTGTGGGTTTTCAATTCTGATAGTGTAATTTGTGGCGTAGTACTGATTGCGTCGCACAATACGAGTATGCAAACGAATCTGTTACAACAACAACAACAAAAACCAACTGAAAGACAAATGTTTTCTAAGCTAAGTTCACTACAATTCTGTTTTTCTTGCCTTGAAAAATTATATTTCAATTATCGGTGAACAACATTTGAACACTGTACAGCAAAAACCGGTGATGGAGATAAAGAGAAAAACATGAAATGCCTCTACTTGATATGCATAAACTATAAATAGTTTTAGCCACAAGCGGAGCAACACCAACGCTAAATAAATAATATTAAAAAAAAAGAAACACAAATAACGACAGAGACAGAGAAACCGGTTGGTCCAAAGTCCAAATTGCCGATGCATAAAAGTGCAATCAACTTGCAAAAAATAAAAGAAAATAATGTCAAATGGCTTGGCCGGCCGGCCAAAACCTAACGATGAGACTACACTGGCGTCCATTTTAAAGAGATTAACCACAGATGAGTCAGTCACACAGAAGTCAATTTCTCCATTGTGTGGTAGTTATAAAGAATTAAGGATTGTCGTTATTTAAACACCAAATTTTTCTTGAAGTTTTTGTATAATTTTGAAATGAACCAACATATAAAACAAATATATTATTGATATGAGTTTCTTTTTTTAAGAATCATTGGTAGCGAATTTCAGCTCTATGATGTATATGATGGAAGCTTCGTATAAGATCGGAGATTAGGACAAACACAAATGCCATATACAGTGGTGGTCAGCGGGTTAGCCCCTTTTTTTTTGTTTTATTTTAAATTTGATTTTCTCGGCTCCTAAGAAAGTTAATGAAGAAATTTTTTCAGTAATTTGTTGGTTATTGTATTTAGATAATGACCCGTAATTATTGTCATGTCAGCTTTCGACGTTTTTTTTACAGGTGCGTTTGAACGAAAATCGGCCCCCAAATGCTGGCCATTAGTTTAGCCCGTTCTTTCCAAAATCTTTAACATTATAGTTAGACATGTGTATTCTTTGAAGAAGTAAAAAAAACGTCGAAAGCTGACATGACAATAATTACGGGTCATTATCTAAATACAATAACCAACAAATTACTGAAAAAATTTCTTCATTAACTTTCTTAGGAGCCGAGAAAATCAAATTTAAAATCAAACAAAAAAAAAGGGGCTAACCCGCTGACCACCACTGTATGTATGTCTGTAAATTCTAGATGTAATATAAATGTTGTAAAGCTCTAAGATTATTTCACTTACATCTAGTTAGATAGATTTTGCGAAATAATACATGTTAAGTATTACGTTATTTTCTAAACCGTATTTTAAAAACGATTTTTAAACCTCATGAGAAAAATATGCTCACTTGCAAGATTTACCAGTTTATAGGAATAAGTTATTTTTTATATATGTTTATTTAGTATATAAAGTAAAAAATATGAAAAAATAATTTCCATCACATTGCAAAATTTTGTCGATAAAGTAAGAAAGTTGAAAATTCGAAATATTGTAAGAACGAATTAATTTTTTTACAAACGCCGATAAATATGCAACAATTTTTTTTCTTAACCCACAAAGTGAATGGGACATAAAACTTCCCTGATTTTTGCGATTATTTAAATGAAATATAATGGATTAAATTTAAAAAAATATTAAATTTGATAAAAAATACGTACTTTAAAAATTTTACATAATTTTTCATAAAAAAAAGCGAATTAAATGAATTTGTTTCTTTAACATTAAAAATAAGTTTAAGAGTGGGTACTGAGTGTATATTTTAGACCATATGGAAGTCAAATTAAATTTGAAAAACCTAATTGCCTGATAATAAATATAGCGCCTTGAAAACTTTAAATGATATTCTAGGAAATAGAAAGTGCTACAAGGTTATCCTTCCTCCTTCGTTCTAAGGGTATTGAGAGAATATTAAGTGTTTGTTGCGTTTGCATAAAGATACAAAGCTAGGAAATGGGAATTCCGCGTCAACTCTGTCTAGACTTTTAAGTATTTTGTCCTTTTTCTACATACTTCATCTTTTTAAATTAAAGTTTTATAGGATAATTTGAAAAATATTAATTTGAGTTGTAAAAAAATGTTGTTAATCAATACAATGAATTTTTATTTATGTATAAATAAAATATGAGTCGAAAGAATCAGTTTTGATTAAAGGCAACTGCCTTTACGTATTAAAAATACGTCAATTTGAAATTAATCGCTATAAAACTCTAATACGTTTTAGTTTTAGATAAATGAACAAGAATTCTCAGCTAACCTTAATTGGCTAAGTAAGGTAAAATTGATGGTTTTCTTACCTGTGTGACTCTGATGACAGGACAACAATGCGTGTTTTATAATCAAATAATGCCTCTAATTGTAAAGTCAAATGGAAATGTGATAAATGCGACACTTGGAATGTTGTCTCCAGACCATCAACTGTCTTTGTATAAGGCAAAGCGAAAACGCCAGCATTCAGTATAAGATAATCAATGTGGCTAAATGAAAAGAAACAAACAACAGATTTTAGATGCTACGTTTTTTAGCAATCTTCTCAATCATGTATGTGTGTACCTGATATTACTCTCTTTGATGTCCCGGACAAACTGTTGAACAGCTCGCAATGAAGCCAAATCCAAGGGGATAAACCGACATCGAGAACGTGCTGCTGGACGTTCCTGGGCAATGCGATCAATGGCCGATTCGGCCGAAGAACGATTCCTACAGGCCAAGATTATTTCACAGCCATGCAGGGCCAAGGAACGGGCTGTCTCGAAGCCAATGCCACAATTTGCTCCAGTTATCAACGCCAAACGTCCATGCAAATCCTTGCCATGGAGGACTTGCAATGCCGTGCTGCATGAATCAAAACGCTGACGCACTTGGGCTATGTTTTGTGTTGGCTCCTCAACCGCAAAGGCCAGACGTGGATCCACATTGGTGCGTTGTTGGGTCTCCTTGTTGTGGAACATAAACCTTTTGCTATGCTCATCATAGTATTTCTCCCAGCCCAGTGGTAAATCACCAGTAATGCGTTTAGAGCGTCCAGTTCTCGGATGTGTCCATTGCGAGGTTTTACTCTGTTGGCTGATTGAATGTTGTTTGTGGATTTTATTAATTCCATTTCTAATTGCCGGCAACTTTTAACTTACTTTACATAACACACAACGCCATCATCGGTTGCTCGTTCTTCCCATCCTGGTGGCAGCTCATCCTCGCTGTCCGAATCTGGCATTGCCATCATATTTGCATAAATTTTTTATGAATTTTCAATAATAAAAACAAAAAATTTGTTCAAATAAAGAGACAGCTGATGGTGAAGGAAATTAGTGATGTGACATGTATTTTTTAGAGATGTGGCCAAACTATCGTTTAAAATGTAGCCATCTGTCGTTATTAAGTGCAACAATATTCTAGTTCCATTAGCAGCCGCAAGCGTCACATGGCGTTTTGTTGCTTGAATAAAATACTGAGCAGAAAAAAACCGTTAAATTTGTTTCTCTTATGTGAAAAGTCTTAAGTCTTTAAAAATATTCAAAGCCAATATTATGCTTCTTTTTTCCATTTTATACTATATGTATGTACATGCATATATGTTTATTGTTCCACTTGATCGCCCAGTAAACTCATGCTTTAGTTGCAAGTCTCAAGACCCAGATAGAGGGGGAAATACCCACTCAAGTGTGTAAATGTCATAATAAAAATGAGCAAAAAAGAGAAAAGAAATACTTTATAGGCATTTACATTGTTAATTGGCATATTGGTATTTGAATTCCTTAGGCATTCTGCCGTGAAATGAGCTGAGCACAAGTTTAGACTTTTAATTTGAGTTTCAATCTTAGTTTCGGTTTTAACTTTGACATATTCGCATATTCAATTTCAAAAAGTGCATATGAATATAATTGAAAAATTTTGTAAAATTATTCTAAATTTAAAAGCGCATATTTTATTACGCTCTTGTGAGCATTTTGTGCATAAATTAATAACCAAAAATGTAATTTCATTTCTCGCTTCATGCATGTGTTTGTGTTTGTGTGCGTGTGTGTGTTTGTGATATATTGATATAAATTTTCATAAAAACGACAGGCCAATTCAATTGTACTCAAACAAACAAATAAATACGCATTTTGCCATTCTTTTTATTATTGACGCAGATGTCATGCTCGGCAAAGTGAGCGAAAAGGGCAGGAGAAACAAAAACGGAAACGGAAACAAAACAGCATCAAAAATGCAATGGCGTTCGATTCGATTCGATTCGTTTCGGCTTTTGGTAATGTCGGTAATGTCATATAAAATATCAATCATCATTGAGATTATTGTGCATTGTGCTCGCTGGCTCGCTTAATTGATTTCATGTTTTAAATGTCAAAAAAAAGACAAACACGAGGCAAAACAAGAACACACAAAAATATTATATAATTATGGCAACAGGAGATTCTAATTAGCTGGCAGAGAGATAATTGAAATTGTTCATTATGTTTATGTTTTCCTGTAGTCATTCACATTTAGATTAAGTTTGTTTGTAAATCGGCTAGAGTTATGTATATCTATTGTAGTTATATTCCACTCTTAAATCCTAAAACCTTTTAACAAATGTTTAAAAACTTTCTTAAATTTAGTTTGATCAACTTCCAAGTAATCGTAATCAATACTTCAACTAATTAATGTAGCTATCAGTTGTAAAAATATCTTTTTACGTTTTGCCATTGAAGCGAATTGTGTTACAATTCAGTCAGAGTTCAGCTCCATTTGATTTTATGGCATATTAATGGGAGAACATTTATATTTTAATACTATACCTATATACAACCATTTACAAGGGGGCCAGCCAGCAGAAATAAAATGTAACAAAATGAAATGAAATAATACTTAATAATAACAAGCGTCAATGAAATTGCAAAATTAATGCCCCATCGTGTAAATATGAGACATGCATATTTCATGACAACGCGCTAAAGCTTCATAAAACAACAACAAATATATTGCACATAAATATACAACAAAAATATATGTAAAAACAAAAAACAAAAAAAAAATGAAATAACATTTAACTTAATGGGTCGTGTCTTTATATTCCGCTGGATTGGTCTCGTCATCTTTGTATTTATGCATTATTTATACGCATGCATTTGTTTTTTTTTTGTTTTTGGTTTTATATATTCCATCGGTGTGTGTGTGTTTGTGTGTGTGTTGTTTTTATATCATTTATGAGCATATTAAAGAATATTTATTAATATTTACACAGCAGAATGCAGTCAACCAACAGAGAAAATGCAAAAGCGAGAAAGAGAGAGGGAAACAGAGTTCATTTTTTTTTTTTTAAGGATAAAAGTGTTGCCAAAAACAACGCCTTTGCATATGCAACGATTTTTTTTCTTACTTTGCCTTCAAAGAGTCAAAGGGTTCATGGTGAGTGATGGTGAATGACACATAAATTTATATTTACTCTTGATTCAATATTGATCTGATGCAATCTTTCTCTCTACCCAATATTTCAAGCCAACTATATATGTATAGTTTGCTTTAGAAATGTATAATGTTATTAAATTCTGACTTTCAATGTTCGTTTAATAGGGCTAATAAAACATCTCACTGACTTTTCTGCAAAAATTTCAAATTTCAAACATAGAGCATCGATTTTCTTTTGGCGATGTTTACCAATGTTTTTGTTGATGTGGATGCTTTATTTGTCACTTATTTAATTTTATCATACAATTATATGAAGTTGTCATATAAAGTTGTCTTTATCTAAGCTAACTATAACTTTAAACGCATTTCTTTCAGATTGAAAACACCGAAAAAGTAAAGGAAACACATCAGATATATGTATGTACATCGATGCATCGACAATTTCAAAACACCATCGATTTACATATATGTACATCGAAGTTTTTATTGAAATTTACATCACTAATTCGGACAGACGAAAAAGTGTTCGCTATTTGAATACAATATACCCAAACCATACCCAAATATAAAACCATGCCAAACATGCTTAGCATGAGTTGTGAATCTTTAAAAGTCATTTAAAATATGCTTAAGAATTGAATTTATTGAATAGGCATTTTGATATTAATAATGAAAAAAAAGGTTTAGCCGCGATAGCCGCCAGAACCGTGTCCGCCATGTCCGACATTACCATGGCCAACATTACCATGACCAAGATTGCCATGGCCAACATTACCATGTCCGACATTGCCATGGCCTAGAGAGCCATGTCCTGAGTTGTGTCCATGCTGTCCATATACACCCACAGCCAAGGCCATCAAAGCAAAAATGCAAATAAGCTATAGAAAAAAACAAAAAAAATAAATAAAATAATATTATAAAATAAGTTAGAAGCAAATTGGCTTACCAAGAACTTCATTTTGAGGAGTTTTTACGTTGAATAACAAATTCGAACTGACAAATGTTTAAATTGTTTCTCTTTTTATACACAAACAATTGAAAGTTTATTTGTTTGTTTTCATTATCTCTTTTTTCAAAACGAGCCCCCAAAAAAAACAAATTTTAATTGATATCAACAAGTTTTTTCAACCCATCCCCCAACACCTCGATTGCAAAAAAATCCATAAAAAATGCAAACTTTATGATCGAAATATAAATTGCAATTGCAAAGTATCAACACGAAACTTGAATTGATCACGAACAACAAAGATGAGCAATTCAAATCGAAAAGGTCAATAATAGAAATTATCATTTGAAGCGTTTTTGATAACAAGAAAAAAGTTTGTGCATATTAATTAACTTGAGGAGATTCTTTTTTTTTAATTTCTTGGAAAAAACAATATTTAAATACGAGATCTACCTTAAAACACATACTAAGAGACGTCAAAAAGTTTGCTGACTAAGTAAAACCTGTTAAAATTAAGCACGCAGATGTATATAGATAATTAAATTCGTTGATTTTTTTGTGTTTTTATAAGAAAATTTCATATTGGCACTTAAGATAGTTAATTTTTTTCGTCAGCTATGATTTTCTATTATATTCTATTCTATTTCTATACGATTTAGATATTTTTGGAAAATTTTATTAGATTAATAAATCTTAAACAATTGTAAAATAGCTATTAATATTACAAAGATTTTGATCTAGAGCTCAAATCACTGTCTATCATTATGCCAAATCTGAAAACAAAAGAGGCAGCATTCAATTTGAAGAATAACGAAAAAAATTAATATACCTTCTTTGAAAGAGCACGACATATAGAAATATCATTTAATATAGTCTCATGGATTTGAAATATGTATTTACTTTCTTTTGTCATATTTTTATTAACCTTGTATCATTTTTTCTATGCCAATTTATTAAAACTGAACGCATTCGTAAACTTGTTTAACGACTTTCAGTTAGTCACACTTTGTAGTCGATTGTTCTATTCTCATATTTGTGTATTTTTCTATTAACTTTATTGCAATTTTATGTGGGAAGCCCTAACCCCCATTCAAACATGCTATAGATTCTGTAGATTTGACAATTTATCGCCCAAAATTTAGTAACATTCGACAGCTAAAACTAATTGGAATGCAATGAAACACTGTGTGTGTGTGCCACGCCCCATCCACCCATTCGCAATAATAAAAGGATATCTGATAATATTCTGCCCTTGTGGTCGTGGAACAAAAACTTACATTTCGTTTTACCAGTTTGATTTTTGTGTGGATTACATTTTTGTTTCGTTTTTTTTTTGTTGGGTGTTTAATTGCTTTTTTCCGCTTTATTTGCATAATTAGAATTTGATAAAACGCATAGTTATTGACCACGCCCATTGCATGTTGTGGTCTAAATTTGATTTTAAATATTTTTTGATTCACCCTCGATAAAGGGGAAAAGGGGCAACTGAGTGAACTCATGTGCGTAGTATATTGGGGGTAACATGACTAGAAATAATGTCTAAACTCACTTTGATTCACTCCTTATTTCTAAATTATCCTTGTGGGTAGGATAATGAATATTTAGACCGATAAGGCAATGGAAATTGTCACCAATAAACCAGATGCCTGCTCTGGGATCTTCAATATAAACATATTCTTATTACACAGGCCAACAAAAATTAGCCGAATCCCAAACTTAAAGACCAGATTGACCTTTTCAGTATTAAAGTTTCAAAACCAGGCAAAACTAAACTATTTTTGCTTGTTTCAGCTACAATATCTCCTAAACTAGAACAAATCTGAACATTTGAACAAAGGAATTCGGATTTAATGCAAAATAATCTATGTATTAAAAAAAAAAAACTCTGATCTCTGGGTCTGAGTTTTGTCGAACTCTGTCATCCAGTTCAATATTCATTACCATTCTTTTCTAGCAGTCTTATGTACCTTTTTTTTTGGTTTTAAAAAGGAACATATATGTACAAAACTATATTTTTGAACCATTCTTTGTTAAAACATATAAGTTTCCTGACTACGCTTCTGATGGCAGTCAATTGAATTTTAATAGTCGAATGCGACGCGTGAACAGTTTTTGTTCATGCAGAATGAATTTTGGCAACTTGTTAACTGACGCTAACAAACGAGTGAAATTTTCGACTTTAACTTCAAATTATTAACAAGCTAGATATCTGTTAGCACTCGACATTTAAAACTGACATTAAGTTGACACACACACACACAGGAGTGAAGTAATATGAAGCGACCTCAATTCGCATAGACAACTTTTCGTTTCAAATTGCTTTTCGCAATTGTATTGACACATTGACTTGGTAATATTTTACTGATAAATTGACAGGGCACAACAGAAATGTGCTCGAAGGGATACAATTTTGTGCTAATGCCATGTCAAGTTCTCATTAAACTCGTCCTCCTCTCCTTTATCCCTGCATATTTCTAATAATTAATAGAGAAAAGTGAAAACGAAGCAAATAATTGCGTTGAATCAGCATTCAGCAATTTTGAGGGTTTTTGAATTTTGCAGAAAATTTCTTTGACTTATTGTCTAATTTGTCTCTTATTTATTTGTAGTAACTATTTAACTGTTTTGTTGGATAATTCCTGGATTTACTGTAAATGCAACTGGAGACAATATTTCTACATAAAAGTGAAACCTCCAAATAACGAATCTGAATATCTATTGATTCGATATGCATATTTATTAGTAGAAAGTTGGATCAAAGATAACCATTTATTAAATGCATTCAAAAGTTAATTCAGGACTCAAATAAGGGGGACAGCCAGGGTATTCTTTGAATACATTTTGATTTGAATTCTTAAAAAAAGGAATAAAGGTCATCTTCTTCGAATGAATTGAACAAAATGTATTATTAAACTGAATAAATTCTTAAAAATATTTACAATTAAACGCTCTATGGGATAGCTTGCTCTCTTGCCTCTGCTCATTCCTGGGCACGCCCTTTTTCATGTTTCTGAGTTTTTTGAGTTTTAATAACATTTTTAAGCATGTTCTTCATAACACCCAAGGGAACACCCTGTAAGGGCTTAAGTTAACACATTTTATTTTAATACTTTTTACTAAATTGATTAGATACAATTATACATTGTAAGAAGAAAATAACTGTATAAAACTACAACTTTTTAGAATAATAATTCCAAAAATATCAGAAAGTACATCCTACTGAGAAACCAAGTCTATTTCGATTTTAACATTTGAATTTATTCAAATTAAAGTATGATAAGAGTCACAGACATCATAGATGTCAGACTTGAATTCAAATATATGTAGAAGCCAAAGTTTATGCTTTTAGTTCAAATAAAGTTTATGATTTATTCAAGTTAGTTAGTAATTGTAATTGTATCATAACTATATAAGATCAGCTCTTTATGCTAATCAAGATGTAAGAAGTAAAAATGTAAAAGTTCTATCAAGTTTCCAAAATGTATGTACCCCAATGCGATGGCTAGGCAAAGAATTTTGCGTTGAAAATTTTTGGCAACGAAAAAAATTGCTGACATAAGTAATAAAGCTCGGCAAAAATCTCATATGGTTGTTAGGGATTGTGTATGAAGGCAGGGGTGAGATTAAAAGGGAGGCCAAAACTCTGTGGAATGGGAGAAGCATTCATTTTTTATGTTTATTGTCGCTTATCGCTCGCGTTGTGCAACAGCAACGTGTGGAGTGGAGGGGGGCCTAAGGGGCGTGTCATTAGTTAGGGTCTCCTCGGCGCCAAGACGAAAAAGAGTAAACACAGCTATGAAAAAACGTTAACAACTCTCTTGGGCTTTTGCCATACAACGCACAAATGTGTGAGTGTGTGTGTGTGTGACTGTGTATGCGTCTGTGACTTTATTAGCAGTCTACAGTCCCTTTTTCAGTTCTCGTTTACCCCTGGTGTATGTCTGTACCTGTTACCTTGTCAAAGTTATGAAAACGTCTAGGGGGACATTTGTCCTTCTATTTGCCCCGTTCAACCAGCATTCATCTACTCTTTGTCCTATTCCTGTTTCGACGCCTTGCTCTAGCCGTGTGTGAAATTAGTTTATGGTGAAAAAAAGACTACACATAATCGTGTTGTATTCAAATTATGATACAACAGCAAATCAAGAAACATGGGTGTAGTTAGAATTTAAAATAATTACTTGTTCAACTTATACAAATTAGTTATGAAATTACACATTCGGGTTCATAAGGATAAATATTTGTCAATATGTAGTTTGCCAACTCTTCTATTGTTTAGTTACAGTCCCACAATCAATATCGACAATCTACAATGTTACAAATATACATGTTTTGTCAGCAGTTTAAAAAGTATTATCGGATCTGTTTAGAAAAGTTATATTTCCAGTTTCCGTTCCTTTATTTCATTTATTTATTTTTAATACTTTATAACGAATCTAAGAAGAAAAAAGTTTAAAAACGGTTTTGTGTTTTATTCCATGAGGTAAATATTTGTGCAACTAATCGACTAACAATTCAATTAATCGAAATTAAGTTGCAACCAAAATAATCGATAACCGCAAATCATATGATTGATCATACCATCACTAGTAAAGAAGAAACAAAGTTTCTTAATACTGTCATAAGCGGATCTAAGGCTGTGAAATGAGGCAACTATGCTCCTTAAAGTAGGCAATAGGTTGGAATTGTATTAATTGTTTCAAACAAATAACTTTTGCTTCGTTAAGTACTTTTTACCACAGAAACTATTAAACTTTGTATGTCTCAAAAAGCTAATTCTTGGACTCCTTATTGCATATTTTGGATGGCAAAGTTTCTGCCCCCCCCATATTACAGTTTTAGATGCGCCACTGAACCCTGTAGTATGTCTATCTTTTTTTTTTAGTTTTGCTTTGCCTCTCGTTTAACTAACTTTTTATTTTATGATCTTTACGACTCTTTGGCTTTTCTAGTCCCATTCTTCTTTACATTTCTCGATTTACTTTTCCTTTTTATCCTTTCTATGAATTTTTTCTCATATTCTGCTGCTTTATTGGCTTCATAAATTCTCAGTCCTCTTTGACTGTTCTATTTATTTGAATTTCTGTCATTTTTCCATTTCTTGTTTTTGTGGTTTAGATTTTCCTTCATTAACGTTTGTCCGCTGTGAATTTGTTGGCTTAAATGCATATCAATTGGCCAAGCTAAAAGCTCATTTGTGGCATGGTCATGCATAATTCCTTCGAGGCAACTATTCAATTCAATTCTATTCCAGTCTTCCTTTATGCATCTAGTAAAAAATGAAGAAAAAAATCACAGTGTTAGCACCTTCTTGCACCTTTTTTGGAGTAATTTAAATGCAGATTGCAATGAGCAGCAGCCCAGTCTGTCCACTTTGAACAATCGGCGTGAGGGTGTGTGAGGGGTGTTGGAATATTTGCATAATGGCGGCGACACATTGCAAACGGAAACGGAAACCGAAACCCAACCGCCAACTCCTCTGAAACTTGCACTTCCTTTTCACCACCCTCGCCACTTGTGTTTGAGTTTCTTTGTGTGGATGCAATTCAAGTGTGTGTGTGTGTGTATGTGTTTATGACTGCTTGAGCTTCCATGTGGTGTCCTTATTGTCGTTAGTAAGCGGAAACTCGTTGGCATTGGCGGTCATTGGGATGCGAAATGAAGTCTATGTCGACACCAGGTCGACCAAAGAAGATGTAGAAGGAGTTGGTCAATGCTTCGTCCTGGGTAATTTTTGATTTTAATTTACCTGAAATAAATAAGCAGTCAAACGATGTGACCACAATTTCAATTCCAATTTCAGAATTTGAAATGAAAAAAGTGAAAAAACTTTATAGGTTAATTTTAGCTAAGAATCTGTAAAGGATATTCTCGAATATCGTGCGAATATCTCGGGCATATACTGTTTGTTTGGTTTCTTAATGTTTATGTTGCCACATCGTAGTCGGTTGGGCACGCACTATATACCCTTGCCAGGACCCGACTCTCAGTAGGTGTAGATTCCAGTGGCAACTTGAACTGAGGACCGAAAAAGGAAGGAGGTTGTCAACCATTGTCAGAGAGTTTGCGGAAAAACGGGAGCAGATACCAAGCGCATCATATGTTCTACACTGACATCAACTGAAGATTACGAAAACCAACAATCCTTTCATGGAACTAAACGTTTGAAAACGTATTGAATATAATTGCAAATAAGTCTTTAACAAATCCCTAAAAACCTTTGTCGAATTAGTTTTTGGTCTAATTTTTGCAATAGGTTTGTCTTACTTTAGTTGGATGTTTGAGTATCTAATTTAAATTTATATTACTCCCCCCTCAGACAAATGCAATCAATTGAAAAAGTTGCAATGACAAAATTTATTCTTGAAGTTTTTTTTCTTATTTTAAAGTTTTTTAAGCGAAAGAATTCAAAATTTATCTTTATTTTTCTTTCTTCTTTCTCTTTGGATTTAAGGGTATCAAAAAAAGAGAGTATTTATTAACACGAATATTGGAAATTTAACCTTTTTTAATTATATTTTTTGAGTTATTCTAATATTGCTTTATTTTACATACAAAATAATAAGGTTAAAAATGACTAACGTGTTTTTTTTCAAAGTACAGTCCTAAATTTTAATAATATTTTTAAATTCTTATCTACTTTTTACTCTGAATATCAATATATAGTTAGTGTACTATAGGAAATTATAAAAAATAAAGATTTAATTTTGAATAATAAAAAATTCGTGAAATTTCAATATCCAATTTTCGATACAAGCCATCTATGAATTAAATGATTTTAAATCAAATTGAATACACCTAACAATTGTTTGCACAGGACACGAATTTCCAATTAATGTTTGTTGTTGCGGCCACAAAATAAATGCTCATAAATTTCTTCAAGTGTATTGATAATGGTGTTTGGTTGCGTTCAACTTGTGTTGGGTAGAATGGCATAAATTTCGGTTGCGGTTGCACGTGAAAATTGCATTTGGCTAGCAGT
Source organism: Drosophila willistoni (assembly GCF_018902025.1). NCBI lineage: Eukaryota > Metazoa > Arthropoda > Insecta > Diptera > Drosophilidae > Drosophila > Drosophila willistoni. The sequence continues at coordinate 12,051,960 of NW_025814050.1, forward strand.
TCGGTTGTATGCGTGCCATTTGGATTGTGTGTGTGTGTGTGGGTGTGTGCGTGGGTGTTTGCCTCTACGCGCTGTGCAAATTGTGGACTTAAATGTTTATGCCCCTTACTACATGCCACCCACCCACATGCCCTTCTAGCCCATATTGGGCGTTTGTTTATTAAGCTTTTTCTGACTACAACCAAAAAAAGGGAAAAATTCAAGTAGGGAAAAAATACAGGAGTACAAAATAAAAGAAGAAAGCCAACAAAAGGAGCACAAAAAAAAAATATATATAGAGGTGTTGAATACCACTTGGCGGGGCATGGTTTTTATTGCCATCGCACATCTAAGTGCAGCAGCTGTAAAATAAATATATATTTTTATTTTATTCTATTTTTCTTTTTTTTTGCTCCGCCATCTTTCGTTTTCGCTCTCACCATTTTTGGTTTCGTTTTTCGGTACGTTTTTGTTCCTTTTTTCGTTTACCAAGGATATAAATTAAACGCGTTACAGCTGGCAACCGCAGCGATTTCCTCTATTCTCGGGCATTAATTCGCTTTTTTTGTAAACCACAAAAGCACTTAATGCAGCCCCCAACTTTTGCGTTGTCATATACAAAATTTAAATAAGAAACAAAATCGAGGTAATGGCACAAGACCCAAGTATTTTTTTTTCTTCCTCTCTCTCGATGGATAGAGATACCAAATGCCAAGTGTTCAATGTACTATAAAAAAGAAAGAAAGAAAGACATTCGCTTAAACCGACAAGAGTGACGATTGTGAATTACCCTGTTTTAGCCAAAAATACCCATTAGAATTTACCCCATTGACAATTTGGCTACAGTAGTCAGTTTAAATTATTCTTGTGCTCACTTTTAAATGGCTCTAATATACCCGTAGATGCATTATTCCTACTAGGTATTGAAATGGGCAAATAAAAATCGAATAAGTAGACGGAAAAGCACTTGGCGTAATGAAAAAAACAATGTGAAAAAGAATACTATCGCAATGAACTTACCGTTAATCTAAATACAAAAAGGTAACTTGAAGAGATCACTATGCTAATCGATATACATAGATACATCCGTGTAAATAAGTATTGGCATTTATCCAGTTGTAATTTACATTATACGTCACTAAAAAACGGCAGTAAATCGAGATAAACTTACATTGTTAATACTTCTTTTTGTCTATGATTTTATGTATGCTGAAATAGTAAAATGGCTTTGAATTCAAATTTATTTGTAGTAATGATAAAATCTGTTTTCCTTGTCACTTTGAAGTTTGCAAATGCCGTTGCATTCAATTTATATTCAAATATTAACGAATGTACATATTTTGAAATAATCTCAAAAACTAAAAGAAAAATGTGATTTACAAGAGTTAACAGTGCCTTTTACTTTAAAACTTTTCATATTTGGTAAGATTAATTATTATTTTAATCCGAATAACTGCAGTGCTTCTAAAAGTTATAGTTTGGAATTTACTCTACAATTTAGTAAATCTGGGGATCACTAGGGAAAACAAACAATATATTATTTTTGCCTTTTGTTCTTATTGATACATTAAGTATAGAGTAATGAAAGTGTAAAAAAATGAACTTACAAGGTGACTAGGATAGAACATTAATATAAAAGTATACTGATTGATTTTGCGATAGTCTAGAATATTAGACAATGTATAAATTGACTCAAAGTTGGTCTATATGTGACATTTGGTCCTTAGATACGGCCTAGAAACAAACATAAAGCAACTAATACCAAAAGTTTTGTTTACTTACATCCAATCAATTCAGGTTTGACTGCGCGTGAAATTTTCATTTAAAATAATAAAATCATTGATACACGTATGTGCTTATTGCTTTTTATTTAAATAACAATATCTATAATTTTGTTGTACAAGCTTATATCTGAAAATATTTATCAATACCATTTATATTGAATATCTGTTAATTCTAACAATTGATTTGGCTTTCCCCTGTAAAGTTGACAAAATTGGAATTAAATGGCTGATACAGCCTGATGCAAATCACTTACCTAAGGGTAATTATTATCTAAAGCTAGTGCTGAGAACAGTATGACATATTTCTTACGATCGTGAAATATTTCCAGGCAAATCAAACCAATAATGAAAGTAATCATCAGAACTAGCAGGATACCAAATAAGACACTAAGGCCGAATTGGACACCCATATTCAATTAAGTTAGGCAAATGTATTTAAAGTATCGGAATCTGGGAAATTTAACATTACAATTTTTTTAAATTTTTAAATGTGATGCGTCTAAAATTAAGACATTTTATTGTAGAATTCGGGAAAATGAAATTTTTTTATAAGTCTACTATAATATATATTTATTTGTTAATTTCTGTAAGCCATATTAATGTATTATTTTCGATTTAGTTTAAGTATTAAAATTAATTTAAATTTAATTGTATATCTATAGTTAATAGGAGTATAGAAAGCGCTATTAAAAATATGATTTTTTTTTTTACATACCCATACTATACATATTAAAGTTTCAATCCTTGCTGTAATAAAGTGATTTGATCTGAAAATGAAAAAAATTAACATTTTATGATGAAGTGTATTAAAGAACATACGACGACTTGGACGATGACCATATCGGGTTACATATTTCTGTACTGCGTATACCAAAACTTTGAAAGTTTTTCGAACCGTTTTACCCCAAATTTGAATTATTTTATCTGGTTCTTTGAAAAAAACCGCTATAATGGCAGACAAAAGTAGGATATCAATCAGGAAAAGGGTTATGCATGCAATTGTAAGATATGCCACGCACGTTTTGCCCATTTCAATCCAAAAAGAAAATATTTTTGTCTTAATTTGTTAAGGTTTATTATTCAATAGTTTGAAACGGAAAAAATTAGGTAATCAACAATATGACATAAATATGTCTTGTAAGTCAATGACTACTTAATTTTATTTCGCAATTGCTTTTTTCTATTGACTGTTTATTAATTCTAAATTTAACTCTTTGGAAATGGATACATTTATAAATGTTTCTCAGTTTAAACCGAGAATTTTGACCATTTAGCTATTTGTATTCTTCATTCCAGTTGTGTTCAACAATTAACTTGCTTAGTTACCACATGAGCGTTGATTCATAATCTTATGCTTGTTTGGATATTGCCTATTAATTAAATCTACTATTTGCATCTAATGCTTTAGAAAACAATACCTTTAGAGGTTTGACAATTTGAGGGACATATGTCGACACTGTTGGTCCACGACGATAAGAACAATGCATATTGAGTTTGCTGGAGTGGAATGAAATTATCTTCTATTAGAGATCAGTGTGGTTAGGATTTTAGCCTATTTGGTATTAGGCAATATTTAATTAACTTGTTCTGTGAGGCATATCATTAGCTTCAATTGGTTTAGCCCATTGAAACCCATTGCAGTTGTTTTACTGCATCATTTCGATGGCTCTAATCGAGATTATGCACAGGTCAGATTGTCATTCAAAGCTTAAATACTCGACCGGCGCCATGGAGAGTCATTGAATTGAAAGTATATCGATTTAGACCTACTTGAAATGTTTCAAGTTGTAATGAGATAATTTATTCAGTTTGACCTTACGCAAATCCATATTACATAATAAATTCGGGTTCGGAACACTAAAATTACCAAAATTCTCCACAAATGTTTTGGGAATCCTTATATCAGTGCAGAACTACCCTTCCAATTATCCTTCTTTGTCTTTTCATTTCGAAACGAAAAACATTTGATTTTTTGCCAAATTATATGTCCTTATTTTTAATTTGTTTAAATTTCATACATAACATTTAAAAATTTCCACAAAACAAAATTAAATTTTTAAAATAGTCCATCTAGAGATAAGTTCCCAAAGAATTGCTTTTGAACAGCATCAGCAGCCGCGGATTCAATAAGTTTAGCCGGGTCAGGTTTCTTATTATGAAAGAATGCAAAATATATGATAAGGCCAAGAACAATCAATATTCCGATCCCCGAAAATAAGATGCAACAGATTAGTTTTACTCCAATCTTGGCACAGCTATTTAAAAGCAAATAGATATAGATATATAAAGGCATTCATCAAGATCACTTACCAGCATAATGCAGTTCCCAAACAGGCACACATATTGCTATCTATATAGACAAATATTATATTAGTATATATTTCTGAATATGTATATATTGAAATGAAATGAAATTGTTCAACTCGATTACGAATATTGAGAAATTTGACTCAATTCTCTTAGCACCCCTTACAATATTCACATGGCTCAATAAAAATCAATTGTTATATATTTTCAGCCATAAAACTCTGTGAGACAATAACCACAGAAACATAAACAAATTATATTTTATTTGATTGTATTAAAAGGGAAAAAGGAAGATGTTTATAGTCATACTTTCATTTTCGATTAACTTAAGCTTGGCACATTTTCTTTATACACTTGCCAAAGGAGTGTACATCTTTTTGTTAATATCGGAAACTATATGTTATTTAGTCACTATTTTGTATTGGTAATGTCTTGCCTTCTTCAAATAAATTCAAAATTAAAACAGCAAAATAAAAATATATGTAACAAATATTAGAGGGCAAATCAATCTTCGATTTCTCTGAATACTCTTCAGTAAATATTGAATTGCTTGGAATTCGGTTTATCCAAACCGCCAAAAAAGAGTATTCAAAGTCATAAATAAGTCTATGTAACTGCTTATATAGGCACTCTATTTAATTCAATTATTTAAGTTTACAAAATCAATATACAAATTTAAGTACATATGAACTTCTATTTTTAAATCACATATTCAAGAATATTCAATGTTGGCTAGACGGGAAAAGAAATTGACTTGTTTAGGTATGTTTATAGCTCTTTTGGAGCTTCATCGAATTCTATTAGAATAGATTTTGATATATTCAAATGAAATAGATTCAGATTTAGTTTCGTATCTCTTATGTTTTGGAAAACTTAAACTATTTTTATTTTTGGTAAAAAGGGGTGTGACATATCAACAAATAGAAAATAGATAGAAAAATACATTTATTCATTGGGTTTAAATATTGTCAAAAGAATGTTTTTATAAAAGTTACGATAATTTTTTAGATTCTTAGAATACTTTTTTAGGTTTATCGGAATATATAAATAGTTAAAAAACATTACACAAAAGTTTAAAATTAAACGTGTCATTTTTATAGACAGATTATACAGATAAAAAAAATTAAATTAATTTAAAATGTAGAAAAAGTTCTGACTTTTTTCCTGATCGAAAAAAATGAAAAATTGCCAAATATGGGTTTTACTTTTTTACAATTAAAACTAAACCCAGTGAACTGAATTTTTTGTATGCATATTAAATTATAAATATTTATATGTTAACACCTAAAATACTAAGGGTTTTTTTGAGGTGTCGAAATAAATAAAATTACAAAAAAGAAAAAAACAAAATATACTTTGCTAGGGTATAAAAAATATCGCCTCATTTCATATTACATTATTCGGCCGTGTTGTTTTTTGTTTTTTTTTTCCTCCTCTTTCGACAGAGACACTCAATTGTCGTTGAGGGGGCACAACACAACACACAGAGAAAATTTTTACAAAATAAAAATAATGTTTTCTTTTCTTCTTGGTCGTTTCTTTTTGCGAGCATAATCGAAATGTGTAAGGTAAGAAAATGAAAACGAAGGTAACAAGCAAAAGGGAGCAAGGGAACCCAATTGATAGGCTGTATAAGGATTGTGTGTGAGGGGGAAGGGTGGAATGGGCGATAACAGCTTTTTAACCGCCGTATGGTCCATTTAGGCGAAAATGCCGATTACGTTGAGTTTAACGAGAAATTATGACCATTGCGTCCAGGGTAGAATATAGAACTTAAGAGCCCACAAAGGGACATAAAAAAAGGGGGCCCACACTCTTTTTGGCAACCAGTAGGACTAATATTTGGAAAGAAAAATATTAACATTTTTTTTAAAGGTGAGTTTTGTAATGACTTTTTAGTTTTATCATGGATGGTCGAAAATTTTTTAGAACTTTCTCCAACATCAATTTATTCGAGAATTTGCTGACTTATTACTAAGTGAATAATTTTGTTAGCTCTTGTTTTAATTAATGCAGCAATTAAAAAGAAAAAAATAAATGACTGTTTTATTTTATTTTTTAGTAAACGGTTGATGGATTTTAGGAAAAGAGCAAAAGTGGTAGATAGATGAGGAGAGAGAGAGCGAAAAAAAAAGAAAAACGATACAAAACTAAAAAACCAGAAAGGACAATAACTCGCTGCGTCAGGAATCTTGTGCATTATTGCGATTTTACACGCTGCTGCACTCGAAAATGAAACGGACAATAAGCTCCACTTGGCCATAAGTTAGTGGAGGCGTAGAAGGCGTGGCTGTTACTGATGCTGTTGCTGTTTTTCATGCTACTGCTGTTATAGTTGCAGTTGGCCATCATTGCCACTGTCCGCCGCTAAAAGCTTTTTGATTATGAAAAATGTTCGAAACATATGCTCCAAATGACTGCGAAGCGTGCAAAAGAAACTTGGTCTCTCTCTCTCTCTCTCTATCTCTTTGACTGGGTGTATATCTTTTTGTGTGCTTTTTTACACTAGACTACAAAAGCAGAATATCTGTATTTAAGTGCAGAATGTATGTTTAACACGTACTTTAAGCATTGTGTAAGCAAGCAAGTTTTATTATATTTACAGACTTACAGCTTAGTTTTTCTCTTTTCTCTACTCTTCTCTTAACAACTTTTCTATTGCTGTTGCTGCATTTTGATTTTCAAACAAACAGTATGACCTTAGATCAAAAGCTAAGCATGACAGGGCATTATATTCGTGTTGGGAGTATCAGTACTTGCTATAAAAATTTATCCATCACATATGTATTCCATAGGTTTTTCTGGATTCTATATTTGTATTATGTTAACGTTTACCGAAAACATTATACCCTTCCTTTAAAGAGGAAAATGGTTTACCTTATATATATTTTTAATCAGTGGAAAAGTGTCCGCGAAAACGAAATTTTTAAAACGAATTTTATATAAATACAGTAAATCCTCTTTTAACAAACGCCTCAGATAATGAATTTATCCATTTACATTTTTGCAAAAACAAATTTCGCTTAATGAACAAGATGTTAGAGCCAATTATTTTCGTAAGTCGAGAATGCCCTGTACATTAATTTGGTCTTAAAAAACTAAGACAATAGTGTCCGATATACAATTCTTAACTTAACTTTTTTAAAAATACACATTAGTTTGGTTTTAAAAAAACTTGAAGAATATTGTTCGCGACACGACTATTTTAACTTTTTAAAAAGTACATATCATTAACAAGTCCCATAACAATTCTTAAATTTTCAATCTATTGCTATTGTAATAAACAAAAGGGAAATTTCTTTTTTCATGTCTCGACATAAGAGGCTCAAATTAAAGGGCCTAAATAAACGGTTTCTCATATAAGAAAAATTATTCAAAAAACGACTTGAAAATAATTATAAAAATAACGAATTGGCTTACAAAGTGGAAATACAGAGAATTTGTCAATAAAATTGTTTTTCCATTATGTTTGAAAAATGTCTGTTTCGAATTTTTTTTTTTATTCTCAAAAATGGATCATCTATTATGGAATTAAAGCTAACTCTTATATATGTATGTGTGCATGTGTATGTACCTATGTATGTTGTATGTAATATGAGATCGCCATGTGGTGTGGTGCATAAAGTTTAATTTCTGTGTTCGCTTCTTGTTGTTGATAACCAGACAGTCCATCTAGCTGGACCAAATATAGCAACTCCAATCTCTATATTTAGGCCAGATCAAGAAGCACATGGACATGAGAAGAACTTCATGTGGCTATCATAGTGTGTGTGTGTGTATATATGTATTGTATATATGTATGGGTAGATATGTAGATGTTGGAATGGTTTTTGGCTAATGGCTTCATTTGGTCTGGCATCGCTTCTCTCTACACTCATTATGCCCCCTCTGGGACACTTGATGCCACCAATGCATGGTGCGTGTGTGTATGCTCTTAATGCACTTGACTTCGCCTGCAGAGCGGTTTTTACCGTTTAAAAATATCATCAAAACGATCTCGATCAGGTTCTCTCACTTAGTTCTCAGTTCCTCAGCCATTTCTCTCAGTGGTTTGTCTTGCTTGTTGCTCTACGTTGCGTTGGTTCTTTTTTCTTTTTTCTTCTTTCTATAAATACAAAAAAAAAAAATCAGAAAATGTTTGTTCCGGCAAGATATTCTAAATTCTGTTGCATCTACTATACAGTTACGTACCCCTCCATCTCCTCTACATAAAGAAGTCCCCCTACTAGGGAGTTGAATGTTCTTGTTGTTGTTGCCTGTAGACAAAAGGCTATTGCACTTTTGTCTATATTTGGTGGGCATTCAATTACCAACGCGTTGACAATTCTAAAGTTAGTTCCAAAAATGGTGGGGTTGATTATCCCATTGACAATGTGCATCTCTTGTTGAACCCCAAAAAATCTGTTTTCATATTCTCATTTTAATTGCTTACTAAGTGCCCACTGATGACTCAGCACCTGGTGAAGTCACAACGTGGGAGGTTCTCATCAGCAACCGATGGGGAGGCCTACTCTATAGGGTAGGGAGCTAAAACTACAATTGAGTTTGACTAATTTCATATGGCAATTGACGCTAGAAATCTTAAATGATAAGATGACAAAGTAAACTTAATTACTGTATAGATAAAATATTGACTTTAACTCAACCAAGTGCATTTCATTTTGTTTAATCTCTGGCTAATCTTAGCAGGATTTGAAAAGTCGCGTCAATGGATTAAAGTGGGTAAGATTAGCAAGTTCCAGATTTTATAGTTTTCTAAAATAGCATGATCTTGGGGTCATGCTGAGGTTGATTTGCCCAGATACAAATGGTTTCTTCCTAAAATGAATTCCATATCCTTTCCTATTCGAATGCTGAATGCACGAATACAGGGTAAAATATTTTGGGTTTTTTTTTTTTTGTTTAATTCGGAATGAAATTAATTTCTAATTAAATCGATTTAAATTGGTTGATAAGTGAGAAAACTACAGTCCGAAAAAAAAGACAGATTGGTTAAATATTTAAATTATTTAAAAATTTAAAAAATATATATATATATTTTTCGCGAATTGTTTTTGATCAGTTTTTACTCATGTTCTAAGTTTCACATTGGGAAGTGATTTTCTAATATGGAGTATGAACTTGAAAATTTATATTTCGGTTTTTGATTTGCTTCAGGCCCCCGGTGGCTTAATCCGGCACTGAGAACCGATATTTCTACCCTTCCGTTCAAGCAACGCTTAAAAATATTATTGAGTTTTAATATTGATGATCCAATTCTACAAAAGTTGTCCATGCAGTGGTTTATAGATATCCCTAGATATCTGCTTACCATGTAACAGAAAAAGGATACCCAAAATTATAAGGGTCTTTTGACTTTTAAAAATAGAGAGTCAAATGAGTAAGAGATCTCCTCTATCCCATAAATTTAAGGCATTTTATTAACTAAAAGTTAAAGCGAGAGAACACTGTAGCTTTAGGTTGGACTTGTCCTGCCCACTAAAACTCGGTCAGCTCGAAACTAATTTCCCCATGTTCGATATTTTTGACTTTACGAAAATTCCACAAAATTGTTTTTTTTTTGGTTTTTGTTTTTGCCATTTCATTTTATTTTTGTGTCTGTTATTCAATTTACAATTTTGTTTAATGATTTCTTTTCTCCTGACTTGGCCTTTATCGTAGACCTGAAACATGAACATGTGTAGTTGGCGTCTTATCCGCATCTTTAGTAACTTTCTCAGTTTAGGAACTATGTAGGAAGGTAGAAGAACTGACTGAACAAGTATATTCCAGTCACGATTTGGCATTTTTCATCAGCTCAGCGATTTTCATGTCACGTTTTTGGGCTGACAAAGTTTCGTTTCCCCTCCAAAAATTTCTCATTCCAACAACATTTCTCCATCCCGACGCCCATTTGCCACGATTTTAACGTATCCTTCATGTACCTACTTATCCGGGACTCTCTGTGTTTTGTCTTGGCGAAAAGTTTGAAATATTCGCGTCTTTTGTGGCAAATGTAACTATGTGAGTGATATGTACGTAATACGTATGTATGTATGTATGTATGTTTGTACATAGACTTTTGCCACAGACTGTCGCGTATGGAGCAAACCGTGGGGATATTCTGTTTGTTTGCTGTTTTCAAAGTTTGTCAACTTGATGTTTAATTGTTATTTTGTGCCTCTGTTGTAAGTGCAAGTCGTATGTCGTATGTCTTATGTCTGATTTCATTTTGAAGTTGTTGCCAAGTTCTCAACCGCCTGCGGGCCAAACTGAAGAGTTATATTAAAGCACTTTAAGATTGTTCAATTTCTGAAGTTTTAAAAACTATTGAAGTAAATTTTAATATGGCCAACTAATTGGTGTCGCATCTCTTGCAATAATCAACCGAATCTCGCACACATGCTGAGTGAGAGTCAGATGGAGAAGGATGGAGGGATGTTCATGGGTCAACAGCTTGAAAATTGATATTTGTCTTCTGTTTTGTTTTTTTTTTTGTTTTTTTGCTGCATTTATTTTTGCCTGATTTACGATTTGTATCTGCGCATTTTGAAGTTTCTGTTCGGTATTCTTCTTATATATATATATATATTTTTTGTGAAATGGCTCGTAAATACATCGAAAATGCCGCCACTTGAGTTCATTCATATACAGAGGCGAATAATACAAAATATTCCCTTTATATATGTATGTATGTATACACAGACATACATACATCCTTGTGTATATAGCAGTTTTTTGGTACATATGTAGACATGTTGTACATGTGTCTGTTTGCCGGGCTTGACTTCCACGTAATTACGAAATGCCAGACATAAGCCAAAACAACCAGCCGCCCATCACATGTGTCTCGCATTTTCGATTTTGCTGGGATAAGACAGTATGAGACAGAGATAGATGCCAGGAGTAAGAGTGGGACAATGTAGAAGTAAGAGAGAAATGTGTGTGTGTGCGTTACACATGTAAGTTGTTACAACTTGAAGTGGAATAAAGGCATTATCAACCATATTTAGAATTACAATTGCTTTATAAGTTAGTTACAGCAGTTAATTCATTAGGTTTACATATCGATTTTGTAATTTACTTTTGTAATGTTTCAAAATTGGTCCAAAATATATGCCCATTACTCTAAACATCTTCAGTCTCAAAATCTTCTTATACCATAATGCAATGAGCTCTTTACGTGGACCTTGCCTTCTATCGCCTTCCTTTTTATGTTTAGCAATATTGCATTATTTGAAACTACTTATTATATATCTTTTTTTTTTTAAATTTAATAAAAAGAATGTAATAATATATTGTTAGAATTATTAAACATTTCATTAACTTTCGAAACTGCTTTCACTTGCTATCATAAAAAGGATACGATCTTGGGTAAATTTTTAAGATTGAGATTCATTTTTGGGGTCCAAAAAACCTATTTCTTATTTTTAAATTATGATTATAATGTCCAAAAACCTGTAATTCTGACAACTTTTGACTGATATTTAAAATTCATATTCATTAAGTTTGCAGTTAACTTAAGCCTCAAAATCTAGCCAAGTTCCATAAAAAATCACGATTTTTTCTTGAAGTGAAGAATAAAGTATCTTAAAACTTCTTCTTTAAAAGGAGACATGAGCCCGGATTAAGGAGCTCTCCATTTAAGGCAGACACTACTCACTTTTTAATTGTTCTTGTGCTTAGTTCTTATACTTAATATTTAGTTCTGAAAAATAACAATAAGTAAGCGATAATTTAGTTTTTATCCTCTTAAGTTGCAATTTAAACTGTTGTAGTGTCTTCTTTTAGTTGACAGACAAGAATTTAATCACTTGTATTAAAATATGTACTTTTAAAGTTAAAACATAATCCAACCTTTTGAAAAAATATTGCCTTTAACCTAGCCCCGATGTGTTTTTATAAGATGAAACCCTTTTTGTACCAAAGCAAACATTTTTGTGATTCATATTCTTTGTTTGTATTTTTTGTTGTTAGTTGATCAATATTCAATTTTTACTCTTGTCCTTAAACAAAAAGCAAACCTAATAAGTTTATCAGAATCCAAAATTTAGTTGCTGCCTGGTTGCAAGCCAAAAGGATAATCAAAGTAGTAGATATCAATGATTCTTTTGATGTTCATGTTCACTAAGATGAAGTTCTCGTTGCCAGGCTAAGTGCTATGCCACTAATATATTAGACTTGGCTTTAATCAAATTTGAAAAAGTTACGAAAAATTGCAGGTGAAATATTCTCAAGGAAAAACACAAGAGAAAATTTTATAATTTGTTGAAGATTTTTCTAAAGTTTTTCAACATAATTTACAGAGAAACACACGTACACACACATATATATGTATATACAACATCCAGTTCACCAGTTGATGGAGGAAGTTTGTTCAATGTACTGTGAATTGTGTGTTAATTCAATTAGGCGTCCTGGCCTAGCCAGGACTTTCGCCCAATAGCCAAAGTCACTCAGGGAAGCAATGCCCCCTTTGCTGCCTCACCTGTCTGCTCTATGTTGTGGCAGATGCGTAATTAAAATACCAAAAAATGTTTATTCAGGTAAATAATTTCAAAGTGCAAGCCAACTGCAATAACAAGAATTGATACCCGTTTCTGGCTGTTGGACTGACTTTTGGCACAAACACATACACAAACACACATACAAAACACAATCTAATGTCAGCCAGCCACGCCCTCTTCCCTTACTCTGACCTCTTCGCTTTGGCTTCGGCCTTCATTGAAGCGTTGAGATTTTCCAGCGTGAGCGCGGAAAACTTTTTAACAAAACTTTTCATTAAAGTTTTTCCCTTTTTTCTTATTTTTTTCTTCCCTTTTTGGAAAGATGCGGGAAACTTTGCCTCTGGCAGGCGTAGTAAACGTCATTTTGGTGGCAGCAAAGAGGCGTGGCCGCTTGCATGTGTGTGTGTGTGTGTGTGTGAGGGTTGTGCAAGGTTTCTCTCAAGTTTTTAGTCGCCATCCGCAAAATGTTTTTCTCGCATTTCAATTCACCACAAAAACGTTTTGAGAAATTATTGCAAAAGTTTTTCATAAAATGAAAGCGCATAAATTTAGTAAAAAACCCAAAAAAAAAGAACAGAAAAATATATACATATATTTATTCGCCGTCTGTGTGAGTGTGTGGTATTCAAGAGGGAGGGGACGGCTGTCAGAGAGGGTTTGGTGATGTGGTACTTTTTCTTTGGGTGAGCCAAATATCAAACGCCAACCAGTGGCAATGTTGCAAGAGTGCGATATGAGACAGAAGGAAACACACACACACAAAAAAAAAGGAAAAACACGCACACATACACCCCAAAAACACACAGACACATTGCACCTTTGTGCGACACGTTAAGTTGTAAAAACAAAAACAACAGCAGGAAATAAAAATGAAAAGAGTAGCTCGGCAACAACAGTTGCAACAAAAGGCAACGAGTGCGAAAAACTTTTCGTTAGGGTGCAACATAGCATTTTAGATATTATTCTATGGTCAGACGAAATACCCTAACTATAACATATGGAGGAATTTTATATACTTTTTGTCCTTACTAATCAAGAAGATTGCATTGATGAGTTTATTTCAAAACGGGTTAGGGATAAATGCATAATATATTTATATTAGTTAAATTTGAAAAATGCTGAAATTACTTTTGGTTCACTTTAACCTAAAACAGTTCATTGTAAAGTGATCAATACTTTTTCTTCAATTTGGAAACGTTTTTCAAGATCATTGAATTTATCCTTAATGTCGGCAATATACATGAGCCGAGTAATCAATTCTAGATATTTCTAAAAACAAATAGATACATATGTATTAGATAAATTCTAAAATTTGACTTTATATTATTAAAGAGAATTTTCATCCCGAACAGTTTTTATTTCAAAATCCAAGAAGATATTCCAAATTTTTAAATAAAAGAAGTTTAAAATGTTTAAACGAATGTTTAAAATTTGGCGAAACAAAACTAAATGTGGATATGAAAATGGTTTCAAATTTTTTTCATTTCAAATATATAAGAAATTTATATTTTAAAATAATCATTAAAATCTAGCAGTTTTTCAAAAATAAAAATATTCATTCCATTATAAGGGAAAAAAATTGTAATTTCTTGAAGAACCATTTTTTTTTATAAAGAGGGAAATATATTTTGTTGATTTTTTTATAAATAAAAAAATCGGCAACCGAGTTTGAAATCATTCCGCTTAAAATATTTGTTCAGTTAAACTAATAAACTAAAATCGGTAGGTAGGTTTAAAAAGTCCTCTAAAATTGTGTTGCACAATACTTACATGAACCGTTAACTTAACAGTTTAATAAATTCAATTTTGAAAATTCCTTGTTATAATGTCTAATTGTTTAAATGACTAGTACAGATTTTAAGATTTGGATTATGAACAATAAACATTATAGTTTTGGGTTTGCTATAGCAAAAGAGATTTCATATGGATGAAATGGCATCTAAATAATTAAATTTTTATGATATAATATATTATATTTTTAAATACTAGAAAACAAAATGTGTTGGCACGAAGAAAGTATTTCAAAAATTTAAATATAAGTGTCATTTAAAAATTATGCATTATTAAAATAATTTTTATGTTATAGTGAGGTTAAAAAAACACACACACTGACCAGATACGCCTCAAATATCTTGATGCTTTTCCAAAAATTTAGTTGCTTGGAATAAATCAAATTCTTGAATTTATTCAATATTCCAATTAATTCAATTGGAAAACTTTGCTGTTAGTTAGTATTGATTAAAAAGATTAGTGTAGAGTGTTATGATTTATAAATATGATAAATAATTTATTACTATGTTCATTATAATATCAAAATATGTACAAGCAACGACGATTTTTCGTTGATTAAAAAGCAAATAGGTTCAGGAATCATGAACTCAAGTAAAAGAGTATTCAAAAGTCGTATAAACCTATATTAGAAACTAAATTTTCCGCTTTCGGCATGTCTACACGATATATACATATACTAAATGCGTTTATATATATACGTACATAGATATGTATATAGACATGTATATATAAATATAATTTTTGTAGTTTTGTCGACTTTTCAACTTGGTGTGGTAGTGGGCTGAGTGGGTCTGGTGGTGGTGGTGGTGCGGTATTGGTTTAGTTTGGTTGCTTTTTGGCGGTGTGCATTTGAAATATGGTCGCCTGTGCCACAAATAAATAACGCTTTGAAATCGGTCGCAAGTGGATACAGATATAGCCAACATTTCAAGTGTATGTACATACATATGGGTGTGTATGTGTGTCTGCGTGTGTTTGTGTGCGCTTTCTAAACCAACAAAATAAGAAAGAAACTAAAAAAAACCAGAAATGAATTCAAAGCAACCGTTGGCTAACCAGCAATTCTTACTAAATATTTAGTCGATTTTGATTTCTTACTCCCAATCAGGACTTTAAGCATCAGTTTATCTGTCAGTTGCCCTCATGGCTCGTAAATTCAAGAATCGTTTGTCACGTTTTACCCATAAAAGGATTTCAATTTTCTCAATGTAAAACGGAATTTGCATATAGAAGCACAAACACAAGATGGGGACAAATAAAATCAAATTTTATGTAAGAACAAAACAACAACAACAACAACACAAAAACTGTCAGGCTGTCATTTGATGTTTTTTTCCTTCTTTTTTTGGTTTATTATCAATAAAATAAATTAAATCAAATTCTTTGTCATTTAATTGCCCATCGTAAAAATCAAGAGATATGTACATGTTGTTTATTGGCTTAAAGTTGCCATATGAAGTGTTACCTCAGCTTTAATTTCTCTGATTCACTTGACTTGTCAATAGTTTTATGGTAGCCACTGTCAATCGCAGAAGATTATATGCGAGAGTAGGTCAAAGTCTTTCAAATAAAAGTGTAAGAAAGACTTTCCTCGTTTTCGCTGCATTTATTTGTGATTCACAAGTAGCTGAAGCGTTGATTTGATTTGATATGAAGTCTTAGAGCGAAATCTGCTGCTCAGAGACTGTTGACATAGATCTATATATTTGTAGTTTCCATCGTTATCTTTAATATTAATAATGTCATAAATGCTAGGAAATCATACAGGTTTATTATTCAAAGATATTTTAGTTTTATCTGCGTTTATGGCATTAGTTAATCTATTTATAAAAAATAAAAAAGTAATAAAAACTTTTAAGCTAAGCTTTATCTATTTTGTATATAATTTTTTTTTGCATTAAGTGTAAATTTCTTTAGTCTATATGTTTCTATACTTATATAGATGAAGGGGTAAATTTGAATATTAATTGTTCAAATATATAACTCTTCTTAAGAATTGATTGATTGCATAACAAGTTAAGTTATAAGACGCAGAAAGCATTCTTTGGTTTTGACCTTTTGATGAGTCAAGTGTTAAAATGAAACTCAATGAGTAAATAATTAGTAAACTGATGCATTATATTTTGTTGTGATGGTAAAATCGAAGATGAAGCTTGTGATTAAAAGGTCATTTGAATGAAGTTCAAGAGTCCTTCTAGGTAAAAGGTTGTTCAATTAAAAAAGTAATTTCCATAAAAGTTTTTCGCTTATGTGTATCATTTACTTTATGGCCTCCCCACGTATTTGTCAATGCATTTGCATAAGGCTGGGATATGTATCTATAAGTATGAGTTTATATGTACATTCTATGTATGTGTGTGTCAAATGTGTGTTTTGTACATACATATGTGTGTGTGCACTTCTTAACGAGATTTATTTGTAGACAACAGTTGGTGGCTATGTTTTTGTGGCAAAACAGCTAAAAGAAATTCATCAACGACAATCAGTCAGCCATCTCTTTTACTCTTTCCTTGATTTCTCTTTAACCCATCTCTTTCTATTCTTTTTGGGGAGCTATTTTGGCCACCCAAAAATACAACATTTTGATATAAGTAATGCCCGAAGATGAGGAAAAGAAATGTGCTACAAACAAACCAAAAAAAAAAAAAGAAAAAAGAAAAAAAAAAATTAAATTGCATTTGTGTGTTTCTCTTCGCCAACAATTTTACCTCCTCTTCTTTCTCTATCGTCATCTTTTTGCTTTCGTTCCTTTGGTCCCTTCCTTGAATTGTGTCTATTATGCGTGTGCAATTTCTATAAGTGTGTGGGTGTTATGTATGTGTGTGTGTGTGTTTGTGTGATAGTGTTAGTTAAGCTTTACATTTGCACATTAAAAGGCGAATTGTGTTTGGAAGCATTTTTTTTTGTTGCACTTCGTTTTAACTGGCATGGGAAAGCTCTTTTAAGCCTTTGAAAGGGAATAGAAAGAGTTTACTCAGTCAAGATGGTTTGTTATAGCATAACCGACACATTTACAATTTTGTAACTTAAAAAATGAATACATTTAGACTATAAAGTAGCTAACCCATTAAACGTACATTAAGTTAACATTAAAATTTTAGTTTTTCGCAAACACAAATAAGGCTAAGGTAATTATAGCCTGCAGATTGTTTCTTTTATATGAAAACGAGTCATTAAAAAGGATTGTTACAAGGAAAAAAGTATCTTTTTTAGGAAACCCCCTTTGAAATTCGTAAATGTATATTAAAAATCTTCTTTCGCAGTTCAGCTTATCTGACACGGTTGAGTTGCTGACTTTAAGTTCTGAATTTAACCGAATTTGACATTTTTCTGCCTTATACCTTTTATTTGACGATTTCAATACCTATAGACTTTTAGCCCATAGACAATTGAATATGAGCGACGGAATGTTAAATCTATAACTTATTATTCAGTAATTAGGACGTCACTTTAAATTACAGTTGTAAAATGTCATAAAATTATAAAAATATGAAAAAAAATTATATATTAAGTTCTTTCAGCTATCGTTTTAGCCGTTAGTTGGGACTATCTTTCCTCTAGCCAACATAAAAAAATAATCGAATTGTCTTGGGTTACCCTATGTTGATTCATTCATTAAGACTTTTTATTATATTGTCCAAATGAATCCGTTTAGGTTTGTACTTAACTCAAGAAACAGTTCTAGTGAAAATATTTTTTATATAATTTGTTCAAGAATTTTCTATTAGATCGTTTCATTTGATTAACCAGTAAAGTGATCTGTTTATATGGAATAATCATCTGATTCTTATCAAATGTTACAGAACTATATGTATTATTACATGTATTTGTTGATTACTTACAACTACAATTAGGCAAAAGAAGACTTAAACATTTTCGTAGGAAGAATGAAACCCAGTCCCTTCAGACTCTAGATCCAAGATATTAAACACACTTAAGCATTTTTCTGTTTGTTATTTCGATTAAGACTAGATTTATACAAAATTTGGAATAAAAGTCTTCAAAGCTTGGAATATTACAAAAGAAAAGTCTAACTGAAATTGTACAAACAATCCAATTAGATTTTGCTATGCCAAAATATATCATATACTTTTTTCTCCATGTATAAATAAACTACGAGGAATCTGCCTTACAGATAGGTATATCAATAGAATACTTAGATGATATACTAAAAATGATTCGTTTGGCTGTTAATCTAATTATATATCACTCCCTGTCTCTGTCTATCTTTTGTGCGATCATACTCTTCTAATGCTTGACGACAAGAGTCAAATGGTTCCCTTGCCGGCATTTACAGTCCGCATGACGGGCATATTTTAATCATATCTACAGACAAAGTAAGATATATAATGGAATTATTAAGAATAGGAAAATTGTATCGGTTCAATGATTTGTTCCTTTCTAAAAATATTGATTTTTGTGTCCCCCAATGTAATCGATATTCAATGATTAGTTCTCAACAAGCCGTAAAATTGTTCACCCAGAACGATTACCGACAAAAGAGAAGGTTTTCTACATGTGTTTGTTATACAGTTTTTTTTCCTCTGGCTTTTGGCCAAATATCGTTGTACATATATAAAAAGTAATTAAGCAATTTTAAGTCATTTTGACATTTCCAAAAATATGTCAAACCAGAATCTTGAGTGTGCGAAATAAAAGCAAAGGCAAAGCAAAGAGCAAATGGAAATGAAGAAATGGCAAATCTGATGCCGATGGCATTTTGGTTTTTTGCCGGGTTTTGGCTATATAATATGGAATGGATGGGCTATCGGTTTATCTGGCCAAGAGACTGTGTTGTCTTCTTCTTCTTTATTTTTTCTATGGCCTATGCCAAAAAGCCGAAGAAGCTGAACATCGTTCAAATGTTATTTTTAAGCCACAAGAGGCAAAACGAGGCACGAATGGCTATGGTATGAGATGAGGCAGCAACAGTTCGACGATCGGTCGGCCTTCCGTATATATGTACTATATAGTTTGGGGCTAAGTATAGATAATGTCTGTGTGTGTGTGTGTGCGCTTGCGCAGGAATTGACTTTTGGTTGAATATTTTGGTCGGCAGATCGTTTTTGCTATATACCCAACTAAAATATATATATACATAACAAAAGTTTGCTATATATATATGCGTATATGTATACATATAGATATCGGCAGCAAGTGTAGAAGATGAGACAAAGCTATAAATATGTATACATATACGAAATGAAAGTTCTTCGGAAGCGATCGCGACTACTCGGCAATGCCAAAGAATTAATTTGAGAATATTTTTTGCATCCTTTAGTGCATTACCGATTCTGTTGTCGACCCGTTCAGATCGGTATTATCCGGCCTGCCCATGGTCTATTGTTTATAATAAGTATTATAATAATACCAAGAACAAGAAAAACAAAAAAAGAATTATGAAAAACTGAAACAATTTTCAATATACCAATATACAAAATCAAAGATAAAACCCTTTCAAAGAGTGTTAAAAAAACCATAAAAATCAAATCCTGTGCTCAAATTGAGGAGAGAAAAATATCTGTTCTTCTTTTTTGAAACAAAGTGAATATTATATCATAAAAAGTGATGTTGCGCGAAAGATAATGAAACTCAATTACATTACTCAAATTTTGCCTTGCTCCTGCTGCTGCCGTTGCTGTTTATGGAGAACGGTTTGAAATGAATATAAGTACATATAAACAAAATTTCGAAAAATTATAAATAAAATGCTATGAATATCTCAAATTGCTCTTTTATCCCATGGTATGTCTTTTACATGTGACTGTGTGTGTGTGTGCGCTTCTCTCTCTGTGTGTATGTGTGTGAGTATTTGATATTGGTATGCGATGAATAATACATTCATACATTCACTCACTCACTTACTCATCGCTATTTTCGTGTTGCGGAAATATAAACTTACTCTACATATATATAAACTATATATACATATATAGTGAAAGTTGTCCTTCGTGTAACATATACATTTATATATTTATTTTATTATATAAAATATTTCGAAAACGAAAGTTTTGATTTTATTGTCAGGTTATTATATAACCATTAATGAGGTACAGTTCTATAACTCAGGAGAAAAAGAGATCCAGTGAATTTTAATGTATTTTATTTCATGAGTTTTGTCTTAATAATAAAAAAGAAAGAAATTTTTTTTTATTAATTTTATAATTTTGTATTTTTTTTATAAATATTTTCTAAAAGCTTTTTCTATTTTTAATTTAATATCTAATGGATAACAATCTGATTTTATTTTTAATTTATGCAAGAGAAGTTTTCCTTGTAATTAAATTGATTTTTGTTTTAAATTTGGTTAACAAAATTATTCGAATTTTTATTTTCAAAATTTAAATGCATAGCCCACATTCATTTAAGGGAAATAAACTCATTTTAAAGAATAGAATAAAACAATATTAACAATGAACTAATAAAAATATTAAAAGTTAACCAGTTAATAATAACTGTCTAGACATTTTCAACAAATTTAAACAATTAAAATATGCCAAGACTTTTTTGAAAATTGTTTAAATAATTAGAGGTAAATTGAGGCGAAAAATATAATATGAAAATAATTTATGAACTTTCTAAAAACAAAAATGAATTTTAAAAAAGATTCTTTGATATAAAGTATTCCATTAATATTTATAAAATAATAATTTTAGCAAAAAAAATACAAAACCGAAAACGGTTATTTTAGTTGAAATGGTTTTTAGCATTCCTCATAAATAATTTTGATTTTAATGATGTATGTTTGCCTTTTACACGATTATTAATTATAAGATATGTACTTCAATGTTATTGACGTGTTAACATTAACGATTTCCAAATGGAGCTTGTTAATTAATTTCAATTGAAAAAATCTGCCTCCATTAATGATTGTAATAGCATTTAAATAATTAGTTATATCATGACCCCCATAAGCGGCTTTGTTCCATAGCCCCGTTTTTAACCAGACAATCCTCTTTGGCAAAAATGTTATATTATCATAGTATATACGTGTGTAGGGGGGAAAGGGTATGCGAATTCCGCTCAGTGCATCAAATATGCACGAGATGAAATATAAAAAGAGAGAACAAATTGCTAATTAAAATGCAACGATTGTAAACTTTTTATTCATTTTCATTTCACCAGCTGACACGTTGACAATTTTCATTACAATTCGATTAAGTTTTACACAACAAACAAACAAACACACCCACACAAATGCAAAACAGTTAATGTTAATTGCAACAAAACATTGCCACAAATGGCCACCATTTTTGTGGCAAACAGAATTTAAAACATCAAATGAAACAACCATATGAAGATTTTCAAATTTCTTGATCTTAAACAATGGATTTTCTATTTACAAAAATGTACATAATATCATAGACATTTTACGTTGAATTTTTGAATATTTTTTAGTGCAAAAAAATTAGAAAAAGTTTAAACATTGATTAAATGATTAATAATGTTAATATTTGTTGAATTTGTTTCTCTCAGTCAAAACTTTATTATAAATATATATAAACTTATTTATTTTCACTTTATTCAGTAATACTTTTGATTGTCGTGAATAATCATTAATCTTTTCACTCAGTTAGTACGAACAAGACTAAAAAGTAAAAGCTTTGTTCATTGATATTTTTTGAGACCCTCTATAAAATCTGTTCAAAGGTGATAAGTATGAATAGGACATAAGCAATAAAGATGCAATTGATTTAAAAATTTCTTTAAAATTTCTGCCTAACAATGTAGTTTTTGATCTTGCTGAAGTTTGCTATTCTTGTTGTAATTTTGTGTTGATTATTGAGGAATTCATTTTTACATATGGACATAGTCCGTCTATACATATGGACAGATTGCACTGCGTGTGTTTGCTACACTTAAGGCAAGGCCTGGGAAACGCCTGCAGATTGCATCCATGTGCCACATCCTGCCCAGTCTGTCTCTCTCTCTCTCGCCTAGTCATTTGTGGCATCAACCGTAGAAGTCAGCGCCGCGTGGGTATTGCCGGTCTCTGTGGCTTCAATTTCAAGTAGGTAAAACTAAAAGGGAACGAATAACAGGGGAAAAAAAAAACTCATACGCCGAAGAAAACATATGTGTGTTTCTTTCTGCGTCTTGTAGTTGTGCTCTCTTTGGGCTTGACCTGACCCCGACTCGGGGTCGATGTTGATGTCGACGTTGGTTCTTCATGTGGGTCTTAGATTTAATTTTAGGCACCTATATAAACGCATGTTTACACTGCGCCAAGAACACAGTCGCCTTCATCAGTTCGTCTCGTTAACTTCTACATTCATTTAAATTAAAAATCGACAAAAAATAAACATAAAAGAATACAAAAACGAAAAAAAAGAAAACTAAAAACTTGAAAACCGGAATTCCGTTTTAGTTTCTAAAATCGAAATTGCATTTTCTGTGGCAAATTTTGTTGAATGAAAAACATTTCAAATACCAAAAAGAAGAGAAAGTCTCTTAAGCTCGAAAGCCAAAACCGTGAAGGGACAGAAAACGTGGTGGGTGTTGGGTGTGTGAGGAGTGGGGGCTGTGATAAGGAAGGGAGTGCGGTGTTTGGCTGGGGCAGGCCATGTGGCGCAAAATATGTGCATAAAAAAAACGAAAAAAACAAAAGTTGAACAAAAAAGTCGCAGTTTTATTACAGGAGAGAAACAAAAAAACAAAAAACCAACAACAAAAATACAAGCAAAAAGTTATGAATTTTTTGTGCAGGCGCGTGAAAGATGCAAAACAACATAAAACAAAAAACACAACCAAAAACAGATACCACCAAGAAGTAAAAGCACGTGGCTGGGGGAGAAGTTAAGGTCTGATATAGGGAGAGCTGATGGTCGAGGTAAAGTGGGCCGGATGGAGGCTGCCCAGTCACATATAAACACACTCCAGTGCGCTTAAAAATTGCTTTATTGCAGTTGGACTATAAAAACGCACGGCAAAAACTGGCAATACACAAACAACACAGCAGAGAAAAACCCAAACAGGAAAATTTGCATGCCACAAGAAATAAGCTCAAGGATTTAAAGAAAACAACCGAAAAACCAGGAAAGAAGCAAAATGTTGGAAAAGATTTCGAACCAAAAAACACACTCGAAATGCCAGCCACAAAACTCTTTTACAATTCTGCAATTACAGTTATCAAGGGAAACGCTCGAAAGGGACAAAAGAAACATGGCCATTATTACAGATATCGCAGGATGTGTGTATTCAAGTGTGTGTGTGTGTAGTTTTTTGTGCCATCATAAAACTAAAGTGTTAACGTGTGTGTCATAAAAGTGTAAACCGAATTACATTATCCAAATATATAGATGGTAGATATATATGTAGCTACTTGGCCTCTTGAGAGTTCCATGCTTCCTTGCATTCAATAGTATATTAAATAAGCATATGGAATGTAAAGAAGTATGGAGCGAAATCTGGTCCGACATCATCTACAATATAATCTCAAAGAAATAAACTGCGAGTGACTGTCTATAAAAAAAAGTTAAAAAAGTGTAAGTAAAGTTATTTCATTAAAATTTTATGAATAAGACTCAGTTGACATTTCTCAGAATTTTCGACTATTTCGTTCAAAGTATTTAGAGAGCGATTTTTTTAAGGAACTCTAGTTGAAACAGTGTATATAAAAGTAAGCTTAACAGTTACACGAATGGAAAAAGTTTTTAAAACGAAACAATTGTTCAAAAATCACATTTTCAGACTCTTTAAAAAATGCTCAGGTTAACTTCAGAAAGTGAATATTGCTCAAATTTTTTTTATAGATGCGTATGCTTTCAAAGTAAACAAAAAGTAACATTCCAAAAAGGTTTTGGAGACTGTTTACACAATAAATAGATTGTAAATTTTTTAGTATAATGGATATTAAAACTCCAAAAAACCAAAGTGCCTAACAGTTGAGATTAAGGCTTAAGATTTCTAATTAAAATTTATAGGGTTTTAAACATGGTTGAATTTACTAAACTTTAGAGCCTTTACCTCCTAATGACAGTCTGGGATATCTAACACTTAGGATGAAAAATTGTCAACTCTATTTGACATCTATTAGAAAGCGTTTGACTAACAATGGATCAAAGAAGGGTATTAAATCTTAAGCTTATCATGAGTAAAACAAAATAAGAATTATAAGATAAAAGAAGTAATATAATAATTATTTCTGATATTTGGAAATGCTTTTAATGGTCGAAAATGTATTCTTTTTTAGTCAGTCTAGATAAGATTAAAAAAAACTCATATCCTTCAAAGATTGCATTAGATTTCAAATTAACATGAGAGATTATAAATCATTTTTCAAAAAATGATTTCATTTTTTTGGTAGAGATCTTTTAAGCGTTTAATATTTATTGCTCATTCTGAAGCCAAAGCAAACTAGTTATAAAATTATACATTGCCACCATAAAAAACAGACGTTTTTTTTGAACCATTCACTATCTATTCAAAAAATACAAATATACCATATATATGTACATACATATATACGTATATAAATATATGTAAAGGAAAAAAATATGAAGAGCAATTGAAATACTTTTGGGCTGCTCATTTTAAAAATAGCAAAATACGTAAGCGAAGCGAGATAGAGAAACAAATAGAAAATTGCTGAAAATATTTATATTTCTTTTATATGTATGTATGTATGTATATATGTTGGTTTGTATATATATACACGTAGATATAGTATACATACTTATGGACTTTATCTGTGTAATATGGATCACATTTCACTAGTTCAAGTGCTTTTAAAATAAAGTCGAGTGAGCGAGAATTTTGATGTTTTACACACACACACACAGACACATGGTCCATGGTGCAATATTGTCTATGCCACGTTGTGAATGTTGTTTAGTAACGGTAAACTGTAAACGGTAAATGTATTATATAACCACAGCTCGAATTACAGTTAAGCACATGACCAGGGCAGACACTAAGCCCCATCTCACACGCCCTCAACATGTGCGCCAAAGTGGATTTACCAAGTTGAAATTATCGCTGAGCACATGTGGCGCCATCTACCGGCAGCGGGTGGCTATAACTTAATGCAATTAATATGCAAAATCGTGAGACACACACACACGCTCACATTTAACCGGAAAGAGGAAGGACTACGACGACGACGACGACTATGGCGATGGCGACGTGCACAGCATGTGCAGAACGATGCAGATGCAGTCCAGGTCCAGGAGTTCAGAGTTCTGGGCACATCCTCATTTCTAGCAGCGCATTAAAAGCACGGCAACGGCGGCATGAGAAGCAGCAGCAGCGGCAGTGGCAAGTGAGGAGCTAGGTAATGGCAAAGTGCGCCAAATTGATGAGCGTCACGTGCGTTTTGCTCTCTTTGTGCATGTGAGTGTGTGTATGCTTGTGTGTGTGTGTGTGTGTAACACGCCTGCAGACACCGACTGTAACGGTGGCCGTGTCATTTCATGTGGGTGTAATCTGTCAGTGATGGCATCCGAGAACCTGATTAAAATTACCTAAAATAGATCCACTAAGGAATGGATGCGCTTACTAATTTAGTTGTGTGCTAAATAATTTTTTTTGAAATTGAATTACAAAATATGACAGTAAAGTTTAAAAATAAATCATTAAAATAGTCCAAATTCAATCGTATCCAATTAAAATTTCATTTATTAAAGGAGTTTTGGTGTCATTTATTTTGATTGATGGTTTTAAATGGGAGACTTATACGATTTTTTTTAATAGAGCTTTAATATGTTGATAGAAGGTTATTTTTGCGGCCTTTTTGATCAAAACAGCCACAAAGATAACATGTGCAAACAAGAGGTAAGATATTTTAAGAAATTTGAATTCAAATTTAACTTTTTACTAAATTAACAGCTAGTCTAAATATTATTACTTAATTGCTGTTTGCACTGTGCTGGAAAATTGAGGATTTTTGAAACAAAATGGGCCTAAGTTTTTCATTTTTTGACTTATGTTAACAAGTTAATACTTTATTCTTGACGTTATTGTAGCGCAAAGTGCAAATTGTTTCCTAATGCTGAAAAAACTGCCTAAATTCAAAGCATAACTTTATTTGTATGGTTCCACTTTGCTTTTTTTTTTATTGTGATATGTATTTAAATATTTAAACACCTAAAATTTAAAAGTTACTAACATTAATTCGATAATTGGAATTTTTTGTTTACTTCTAGTTCTAGTTTTCGCAAGCTATGCAGTAATTCAACGGAATGTATGAGGGAAAAGAACCATGGTAAGCTTAAGTCATATAGACCTACGGAGGTGTTTAATATTACACATATATAGAAGATCGTCAGAAATTTGCATAACTATTCTTAAAATACTTAATACACCTATTAGTAATTACTTTTAACTATGACGATTGTCTAAAACTATTAAAATTTTTAAAATACAAGATTTTTGGTTCAGCTTTACTCTCATCATTTACCGCCTATAGAGAAAATATATGTATATAGACTCGGTTATTATGATTTTACTAATAAATAGTAAACAGCTATGGGTTACTCTGAGCGTCCTCTTCCATTAGAAGCTAACCGTACTAATGTACTAGTAATTTACTTAAATATACAGCAGATAGTTGCATTTTCTCTACATTCCAAAAATTTGCCATCTCTGATGGTTTCGTATCATTTGGTTTATTTTGAGTTGTTTTTGTTGTTGGTGCTGCTGCTGCTGCTGCCTTGGCAAGTCGTAAAAGTAAACAGACCATGTGGTGTAGTAGTATGCTATAAAGCGCTTAATTTTTCTTCTTTCTTGTTGTTGTTGCTTATTTTTGTTTTGGTTGTTCACCAGGTGAGAAATTTCTTGGTATTGGTAGAAGGAAAAGTAACTTCAGTTACATATTCGTTGCATATTTTAAGGCGTTCATTTTTTTTTGTTGTGCTTTATTTTATGTTGTTTAAAGTTATCCGATTTTAATATACAACATGTTATAACATAGCTGCTGACCTAGTTTCAATGGAAACAGCTGCCGTTGTAACTGCAGCCACGCCCACACCACTTAAAGAGAGCGAAGTGAGGGGAGTTGAATGGGTGTTTGCCACAAAATGGCAAATTAGTTTCAATTAAATAATGTTGTCGCAATTTAGAGACGACCAAGCAGGCAGGCAGGCAGGCAGGCAAAATCCCAGCAGACAAGGGCTAGTCGAACTCATCCCTATTCACTTGGGTTACTCGCTTTGCTTCACCACCCTCTTCATGTGTCTCTTAAAACAAATATGGAGACTCTGAGTTCATGCATAACGCAAATGTTGGAAACGCTGCAAGGAGCAACAGCGTCCACAACAACGGGCAACATCCAGAGCCGGCATCCAGAGTCGTTTCGACGTTGTCCTTGCCGTTGTCCTCCCAGCATGTCCACGCAATAACGATTGTGGCAGCATAATGCCCATAATGCCCTCATAATTACTGCACACACACACACACACAACTCCCTTGCCCATCTCCCCCTCTCTGGCTGCCTCAAAAAATGGGCTTGGGGTATATGTACGTGTTGACAGGACATCACAATCTATGCCAGAACGCGCTCTGAGGGTAGAACGTAGTCAGACAGTATCCTGAAGAGTCTTGGTCTTGGTTCATGCAATTTGCATTTAATGTACGCTTTGTTTTATTAATTTTGAGTGTACTCATTAAAATACACACGCAACATTTATGAAATTAATATTGGCCTAGTATACAAACACACACTCGACAACAGACACACACTCACTCACACAATAAGATGGAGAAAGCCAAACCAAGAAATGGAATAATAACTTTGGTTCTTTTTTGTTTTTTTGTTTTTGGTTATAATGAGAGAATTGTGCTTTGCATAAATTTTAATTTTTTACGAAAATTAAATAAATTATGTTTGTAGCATATTTTTGGGGGTTGCTGGCTATATTCAATTGCTACTTAGGAAGAATATCCAAAACTTTAAGAAATTTCCTAAAAAAAAAATAAAAGTAGTACGTAGAAAGCCATTTCGAATTCCTTGAATTGTCATTTTCTTAGCCTGCCTTTTATTTATTATGTAATTCTTGATCTTTAGATTAGATCTAGTTAGATATTATCTTTAGATTGAGTATTTAATATATTCAAATATAAAAGAATTAAAGTTTATTCAGCAAATAAATAAATGAGAATCAGAGGAGTGGAGTGATTAATTTGGCTCATTCTAACTGACTATAAAAGTATGGCGGATAATGGAAACTTCTTGAATATCTTGATCTTCAGAAAGCGGTTTGATTAGCTGCTCTCATCTGATCGTAGCTAACTATCTTTATAGAATATAGAACAGTCTAAGAAAATCATATATATTTGGATAAACAGATTATAATAATGATGGATTTAAATTGATTTAGGCGCTGAATGTTTTCGTTTAATATTGTATAAGGTCTCTTGTTTAATCTTTAATAGTCTATATTTCGTTAAGTCGATTTCAACAATTATATAGAACTTTTGTTCTAATATTTAATATTTAAAATTGTGGAAACACCTATAAAAGGTACTGTTTGTTTATTTTGTATATTTATATATTTATACTCTCCATTAAACAACTATTTTTTAAACTCTCCATAGTTAAGCAACAAGTTGTGTATTTAAATGGTGTTTACGATAGGAAAATGGTTGATTGTTCTTAGTTTTTCCACTCTAATCAACAAGCGGTTTCCGTAATTTATTGCCCACGGTCATAATCTATAATTAAAATCATTTTTAACTAGCAATGCTGTCGGTACATTTAGTTATTCGGTGTACATTAATATTAATAGCTAATATTAAACTCACTTAAATGGCTTAATTAAATTGCCACTTGAATAAAAATAAATTGTCGCATTGCGTGTTTTTGTGTTTAAACAAAATGCATACAAAAAAAAATAATTAACCAGCCACAAACAATTAATCAGGCAGAGAGAGAGAGAAATAGGGAACACACAAAACTGTTTTTACAACAAATTTGCATAAATTAAACAACCAATATAAAAATTTCCGTAAACATAATTAGAAATGTGATAGTCCACAATTGATTTATGCAAATTGCGAAACCACAAAACAAAATGCAAATTTCGCATATAACAAGAAAAGTCTCCACTAGAAAATAGTAGTTTACAAGTGTTACACCAATCGAGTAAATAAATTAATATAAATCCATATAAAAACATAAATAAATATAATCTTCGACTACAACTTATTTGCATGTTAGATTACATTTTGGTTTGTTGTCAATTCCAAACTAAATATTAATGCATATTGAAATGTGGAATGGAATGCTCGTTCGAGTTCATGTTGCATGTTGCAATGTAATATGAAATGTCGGTTTCACTTCGCAGAGCTGTGTGCAACCAAGTGCAAAACCAAATCAACCAAAAATGTGCGTAATAAATATTAATTGAATATACATTTTGCACTTCCTTTCTCCCAAATACACCGCCCCCCTCCCCTATGTCACGACAGTGTATCGAGTGGATGTAATAAATTGAATTTCCATAAATGATGAGAAAAAATTTACTCTATCCAAGATTTGTTTTCCAAATAACTATGTATGTGCCAGAAATGGAATTGGCAAATCAATTTCAATCGATTAAACGCATTTGACTTAATGCTGCAACTAAGCCAAGTCACTGGCCCTTAACTCAGAAAATTAGGCCAGCTTGAATTTCAAAATTATTAATCTTTCTTCAGCAGTGAGAAGGTGGAGTTAAATTGAAAAAATAGCTTACATTAAAGATGACTATAAATTGATCTAGTTTTAATTAAGAAGGGATGAAAAAAAATTGCTGCGAATTATTGCAATATGTGGGGTTGGTTTAACCAAGGCGTTGGGAAACATTGTTTATAAAATTAAAGCCTCTTAGGAAGCGTTAGGAATTGTGATTACATGATCCCAAAATAAAAAGGAATTATTGTAGATGGCGAGGGCTTTTAAAGACACCTTGCAAAAGGAAAGATAGAGTCACGAATCATTGAAAATTGTTTTACAGAAACATGAAACAGTTAGAACGACTTAAAGAGCAACAGTTGTTCTGTCTAAGATCCAGAGATAGCTGCTAGTTTATCACATTTATTTTAAAATTCAAGTTTAAAGTTTAGAGTTTTTGAAAATTAACAATTAATTAACATTATACAAATTTTTTTTGTTGGGGATTCGAATTTTGAAGATAGATGCTGTACCACATTAACTGTGTGATGTAGCCAAGAAGAATGAGCTTCTTTTTATTTAATACCAAATTAGGATATATTCTCTTTTTCTTTAATATTAGCCTACTATAAGGTCTATTAATAAGTGTAGATAAACAATTTGTAGTTACTATTTAACCAAAATCTGGATAATTTATAGATAATTGTAAGATTAATAGCAGATCATAGGTCCATTTACTATGTGCCTCTATCCCAGGAACGAAGCAAAGTATACAAATTCCAAGCAAATTAAGTTTCTTCATTTATTTATGAATCTAAATGAAGTAAAGACTAACAAATCTAGTTTCAATTTTCGGTGACCAGAAATGTGCTAAAATGTTATTTATTTACTCATATAATTCTTGTTTGATAAAATGTTTGGTAAGCTAGCATTTCAATATTTTATTTAGTCAGCTTAAT
This sequence comes from Drosophila willistoni, assembly GCF_018902025.1. Lineage (NCBI taxonomy): Eukaryota > Metazoa > Arthropoda > Insecta > Diptera > Drosophilidae > Drosophila > Drosophila willistoni. The sequence goes on from NW_025814050.1 coordinate 12,082,855, forward strand.
GCTTATTCTTACTAATGAGACTGTGATAAATAACAATTAAAGAACTCGATTTAATCAAGAGTGTTGATCATTTAATCGAAATATACTTGTCAAATGCAAAATTTAACAGCAACTAACGTAAATTCTAGCTAAGCTAGCAGTATTTGTTTGACCGCATAGAAATGCTCAATTGAGTGCCTATACCAGACAAAACTCTGCACACACACACACACACAATACAAATACACCCACATCGTCTAAGATTTCAACACCTGAATGGTTTCAGAAGATGCACTAAACATTTTGAGTTTGGTTGGTTTGTGGGTGGGGTTTTTGTCAAGTTGTCTTCGGCATTTACTCAACTTGAACTAAAACAGTCTCTGTTTTTAGTGTTTGAGTACATATTCAATCAATTCCAACTGAATAACGTTTTCATGCATAATTTGCCATTGTCTATTGCGTGTGTGTTTGCGTGTGTGCGGTTTTTGCCTGTGTGTGAGCATGCTTAATATGGCAATTAAAAGATGATTCCAATTAAGAAGCATCTATTGGATGTTGCATAATCATGACACAATATCTCGCCTCAGCCTTATTAAGTTGAATGCAAATTGCATTAGCATTAGATAGAGCCAACATTTAATTGACATAATAAACTTGAAATAGAAGTGGTAATAATTTCAACAATGAAAAGCAGACACAGAAAATGCCCATAATTATTACCTTAAGCGTAGGATTAGAGTTTAAATTGAAGAAATTTATAAGATTTACTCTAAAAATAAAAACTTAATTCTTTCGCTCTTCGCTCTTTGCATCATGTTTTTTGCAGTGTTTTCTCCTCTGACCTCTGGTCCTCAGGTCCAGATGCGTTTAATTGGATTTATGGACATAAATGGTTTCAATTCCATAACCGCTCTCCCTTCTGGAAGGGCAGACATTAGTTACAGCATTGGCTGTTTAGATATCATGGCACAAATAGGCAATTAATTTATGATGTCCTTACTGATGTCGCTGTTGAGGAAATACCCAGCACCCAAGGACAGCTGCTCATGATGTTGAACTAACTACAGTTAAATTGAAAAATGTATAGTTGTGTATTCTATTCTTGCTTATTTTTAATACCGCACACACTTCTATCAAAGAGCACCTATCGGTTAGTAGAAAGAACAACAAGAGCGATTCTATATGCATACTAAATATTTCGACAGATGTTTTCATTATTTCAATTAAACTTTTTATGAAATTTAAAGCTTTGCTTTATTTTTTTAATATTCTCAACAAAAAATCAAATGTTGATTTCCTTTATTTTTCTTTATTTTATTCCAAGTTTAATCGCCTGTTTGTTATAATTTTCTCCGTAAATTTTAAATGTAAGAAAGTCCTGCCTCAACAGTTATATTATTCTTAATATACCCTTTCATTTTAATGAGTGCAGGGTACAAGCTGTCCAATGTATTACCATAGCAAGTTACGGTAAAGAGTTTTATTTAAATTTCAGCAAAATGTGTGACTAACATTTAAAAGGACATGAGAGAAAGGACTGGTTCATTCGTGTATCTCAACAATTCAAATCTCAAACAACAGAGAAAAAAGTGCATTTTCTAAAGCCTTTCTCCTTCTACTCCTTTATATATTTCTTTTTTTGTCATTTTAATCAAATTTTCAAGTTAATTCAATTTGCTTTTCACTGATTCACACGTTTTTGACTGGCTTAAATTTACCAAAAAGGCTTTTCTTTCCTCCATATATGTATACACACAGCACATACACTCACACATAGATAATTTGAAGCTCATTAAAACACATTTGCAGTCAACTGGCAAAAGCAGAGTAGAAAAAGAAAAAAGAGCAGAATGGAAAATATAAAATAGAGAAAAACTTCAAACTAAAAATGCCAACGCAGCGGCTGCTATAATGTGTCCATGTGTGTATCTCTTCTGTGTGTGTGTGTGTCTGCATTGTGCATTTGGTGAATAAAAATTTTGTGCAACGAAAATGAAATTTGCAACGGAAGTTATTTCACGCTTTAGAGCTCGCTCCCGCACGTCAAAACTAACTAACGAAGTAACAGGCAACAGGAGCAGAAGCAAAAGCAGAAGCTGGAACAGGATCAGGAGCCGAATGAGGAGCATGTCATGAGAACTAAGATATGGAAGGAGAAGGGGAATTAAACTGTAAAACATGCTGTCAGTATGTCCATGTCAGTGAATGTATGCGTATGTGTGGGTGAGAGTGTAAGTGGGTGTTTGTATATGTTAGTGTGTGTATATGATTGCCACATAATTGGTTTCAAGTTGCAACAACACCAACTATAAGCCACATTGCAACAAGTTTAATTAACATAAAATATGCAACAAGGCAAGCCAAAAGAGGAAACGGGACACATATACACAGAAAAATAGAGTGACAGGGAGAGCAGATATGTAAAAGGGGAACTTTTTAAATCGAATTACAATGAAATTTATTATTACAGTCAGCCCACCTCAGCAAAATAACGCACCTGAATATATATATTTTTTTTTTCGTTAACACAATTTCAATCATAATAACCTATACGTATTTTTTTACACTCATAATTACAACAACAGCTTGGCCATCCGAAATTGCGCCCTCTAGCGTATACAATCAGCAAGAGAAAAGGAATTTGTTTTATTCCGAGCGATTTTCTTTTTTCATCTTTGCTGCAGACGCCGCTCATTTATTAATTCCAATCCATTTGTGTTCTCTGATTTACGGCACGACCACCCCCCACCATCTCCACGACCACCCCACCCATAAATTGTGTAATAAATGAAGCTGTTGAAGGATATTGGTTAGCCTTCGACGACCCTTCGACTATCGGAATACTTGTGTGTGTGTGCAAGGACACACACACGCATTTGTATGTGCAGATTTTTGGAGCATAAATATGAACGGAGAGTGAAAGCTGCTTTGCATTAATAAATGAAATATACCAAGGTGTGTATGGATAAAAGTTTTCGGAGGGCGGGTGTAAGTAGTTTTTATGGTAACATTTGGTAGGAAATTTTCGCTTCAGAAGCAATCAGAAAAAAGTTATTAATCTTCTTATTTACCGTAGAGCGCATTAGATTTATAATTATTGTAGTTTATTTTTTTACCTTTATGCGTTTTATTTAATTATGACATAAATGCATTTCAGAACAAAAAATCGTATATTAAAGAAATTTAAAAGTCCTTATACTAAGGAGACTAATTACGAGAAATTATCATCAATAATTTATCTACGATTTGAGGATCATCCTTTAAGAAATCTGTAAACTATATTTTTTGGCCGATTTTTAAAGTTTGTGTCATAATTTTTTTATTGAAAGGAAAACTTTGACATTTTAATATTGGTAAATTGGTCTTTTAATTTCATTAAAACTTCGTAATCTAATATTTTGGTAAATTTAACAAAAACTATTAGTAAAAATCGTGTGGATTCTTTTTTTTAATTTTAAATTTTTAATAAAACCGTGAAATTTTGAAAGTATACCAATTTTTACCCGATATTGGTTTCTGTTTCAATTAATTATTATTAAAAACTATTCGAATATTTATAACAATTTTCTTGATGTAAATATATATATTGGGAGAGCGTTTTTAACCTGCTCTTTTGTGTGCTAAAAACCAAGAAACTAAATAAAAAAGAAGGTTCCAAAAATTTGTACATTTTAACAATCCTAGGTAACGTGAATTGATGTTGAGATAAAAGAAAAGCCACAAGAAAGTTCATATTTGCAATTGAACAACTCTTAATGTTTACGAAAGTTCATTTAAAAGTTAATATTTTATGATTCCTAAGAATTTGTTTGAGTGAGCAGGCAACAAAAATATAAAATACAATTTTCATGAAACTCCTGAAACTTGCATTTAAAATATTCATTCATTCTTCTATCATTTCTCTGCTAAAATGCCCAAAAGCTATACCAAAAGTGTTGAAGTGTTATACAACTTAAATTAAAATGACTTTGTCAAGTTGCTTTTCATTTGCCTCTCGTCCTCGCACTCAACTCAGCATGCATCTTTTGTATTGCCATTAACTAAAAAAAAAGTGCTATAAATAATTCGAATTTAATACTTTATTTTTTCTTGTTTTTTCAGTTCTTTTTAGTGTTTTTTTTTGCTGTTTGCTGCCTTGTTGCTTTCTACTTTGGCAGAAGTTTGTAATTATTTTCCTACTTCGTTTGCCACAAGTGTGAAAATAAGCACAACTTTTTCGTGTGAAGCCATTTTCCTTGTTTTTGGGTTTCCCCTACTTTCTCTTGCCTTCCCTCTCCATAGCCCTTGCAACAGTCACAAAAAGTGTGGTAAAAGTTTTTTTTTATGGCTGCCGAACAAGTTTTGCATTGTAAAACGGTATGAGGAAAGAGGGATAGGAAAATGGGAAAGGAAATAGGGAGCCATTAAAAATTGTATAGAAAAATAATACGGTCAATGGGTTGGTGTCTGAGCTAAAAAGTTAGTCAGGTTTCTACCAAAGTATAGAGAAGATCGGATGAACAGAAAAGCAACCACCACAGAATGTGGAGAGGGTGAGAAAGAGCAACTGACAGTGTGAGAGATTGAGGTAGGGAGAGAGAGAGAGAGAGCGAGAGAGAGAGAGAGAGAGAGAGAGAGAGAGATAGTGTGAGAAGGAGAGTGGAGGGAGGAATTACATTGATAACAGCTGCTCATTCCATCTAGAAACCAGTTTTCCTGTCTTGTTTTCCACCACTTCCGAATTTTCATTTATTTTCTCTTAGATTTCTGCTTGGAGTGCTCGCAAAATCTTTAGTTCCATCTAAAGTTCATCTTAAGGATAGATTTCTCAAAAAAATGGCCACCCTAGATAATTATTTTTATAAAATCAATTCCAAATATCCTGGCATACAAAATGAATTACTTGAGATTTTTCGATTGGAACAAAGTTTTACACCTGAGCGTTCAATAACCTTAGTTCAGATACGTGGTAAGTACAGTTGATCAAGAACATAAAATTGTATAATTACTTATATAATTATTTTCTATGCAGCTGATTATAATGAATTGACTGGCAATCGTTTTCCTGTAAAAGGTGGCACTCGTATTGAAATGTCTTTTATTTTAACTATACCATTTGTTTGCTGTTATTCCAATGAGATTGGTACATTATGTTTTTACTTAATGAATGCAACCGAATCCGATAAACAACAATATCTACAATGATCCAAGATAAGAAGATGCAAGAGTTGAGGTCAAGTGCAACGTAAATTTAAATGAAATTTTAGTCAAAAGTGTGCAAATCGAATTAGTTAAGACAATTTATATATTTTAAATGTACATTTAATTCTGGATTATATTTGCTTAGATAAAAAAAATTGAGTATACCTATTCTATAAAATAAATTTCGTTTATGATCTTATCTTCCTTTTACAGCCAAGATATTTACCATATGGTTGTAATCTCTGCTAAAGCTGTTATACAGATCTTGATCAAGTTCTGCTGTTTATAGCAAAGTTTTTGTTGAAGGGAAATTTGCTCATATTTTTCCAATTTTTATACCCTTGCAGAGGGTTTTATAAATTTGGTCAGATGTTTTAAGGAAATAAAGGCTTGATCAGCATCGTTCTACATCATGAATAATGGTCATTGGAATGATACTTGTTAAGCTTTTCAATATCACAGATTGATTGAGTTCTTGGGGGTTTCACTATTACATATGTTTAGTGGCTACAGAAACGATCCATTTAGCTTAGAGCAAGATTAATTAGGTCCATTAACCTGATAGATTAATTTTTCGGACAATTTCTGAATTATTATGAAGAATAAACTCAAAATCTTTAACTAGGAAAAGTACACAACTTTTTATAGGGACCTGTGGATCTTCTACTGGTATTTATATGTGAACCTACATAGCTGATCGAAAATATATAACATATTGAAATATATTTCATTATTAAGTAATGTAAGTCATACCACTTTCTATGTTACAAAATTTATTCAATACCTTTGCAGCAAAAATGCAGATTTTCATATAAAAATAATAAATTTAAATTGAAAAAAAAAATATTTATCAATGCGTCAGAGAAAAAAAATTAAATTCACAATTTCAATTTCCATTTAAATTTACAAGCAACAAAATATGTGTACATATCTTGCACATTTGAAGCCACAAAACTCGCCTGGAAATACAAATAAATGATTGAATGACAGCATGTCACTACATCAAATCAAATGAAATGTCGCAGCACCCGCAGTTTTGTGCCAAAGCGAACCAAATCGAACCAAATACATTCAAAGCCAAACAACAATCAACAAACAAGCCGACAGACAGACAAACAAAAAGCAGACCAAACTAACCAACTAACAATCAAACAAACAAACAAATAAACAGCAAACTGCTTTCCAACCGAACCACACTATAAATGGGTGGAGGGGTCGATGGGTGGGTGGGTAGGTGGTGTGGGTGTGTGTGGCGTTTTAAGCAGAGCTAAGCTGAGTAAAGTTAGTTGGGTCACGCAGTCGCAGAGCAAAGCATAATGAAACTAAATGCCGTAGCAAAGAAAAACCCCCAAAACAAATTCATTACGGAACTACACCTCAGGGGGTGATAATTCGATTCAACGAAACTTTGGTGATTATTTATTGCTTCATGCGGTGAATGGGTCTCGGTCTCGGACTCGTTTTCGTACTCGGTGGTCCACTGTCTGGAATTGTATGGGTGAGTGGGTGATTTGGGTGACTGGATGAATGGGTTGAGTAAAGAGGCAGAGAGAGTCTGTTTGCCAGCCGCCTCGAGTTGTCCCTGTGGTGTTTCGCTCTGCAAGTGTCATAAAATGTTTTGTGGCACAAAACTGGGCACTGAAACTCATTATTTTGTTCATTAACACTTTTTTCTTCTACTTGGGGTCTACTCGTTTTCTGTTATTTTTTTTCCTGTTTCATTGGACTTCGTTTGTTTTTATGTTTTTATTTAACTTTTTATCCTGGGTAGCATAAGACATCATGAATGGGTATGCAGATGATAAGCAAACAATCATAATTGAAAGCTAGCAAAAGTTTATAAGTTTTACGAATAAAAATTGAGAAAACTTAAAAAAAAACTTCATACAGTTATAGATATTGGACAACATAACAATTTTTTCTATATTTATCAAAATTCAATCGAAAATTTGTTAATCTTTATGAGTATATATGAGTAAGGTGCCATATTGATCTAGGTATACAATTGAATACTCAAAGAGGTGAATGCCAAAAAATTAAATACGAACAATGCACAAATTAACTTAAGTGGGAATAATAAACAAGTTTGAATAAACAAGTGAAGCTTTTACGAGACTTATTCGTATAAAATTCAAACTAATGAGACATATCAAGCGCACATATTCATAATATTCATATTCAATGTCAGGCAAGCATTCATTCAATTTAACCCAATTAAAAATAACTCATATATACATTATATTAATATTCGTTGTGTAGCTGACATTCATTCAATTCAATTCAAGCTATGAAGCCTATCAAGTACTCGTATTCAATATATTCATTATGTCATTGATTCAACTTAACGCATTTGAATAAATTGATGCCATTAGACGTATTTACATATTCATATTTACATTCGTAGTGTCATTGGCATTTATTATGTCGAACTCAATTTGATTGTATTCATTTTCAAGTATGTTTTGAGTGGTGTTATATATTGTTGGTGAGCCTTACAAAAAGACAGGGTACTATTTAGTCGCCTATTTGTTTTTGGTATATAAAAAGTTTTGTTTTTTTGTCCTGTGCCTGGCCACCGGGACCATCAATTAAATTATGCGACCTTTGTCTTTTTTTTCCCCCCCTCAACACACTTGGCTCACATCTCTTGGACACCCTCATTTCATTTTTGCCGTGCATAACAAATTTTATTTATGCTCCTAAGACAAAACCACATAAAATTGTTTTAAGTTTATTTATACAACCAATTTTTTTTTTTTCATTTTCCCCCGTTTGGTTTGTTTGCCTTTTGGATGTGTTTTGCTTGTTGTTTTGTTATTTGGTGTTTTAGTTTTCTATGGATATAAACATTTTTTATGTTTCATTAAGTAGATGCTGTTGTTGTTGCCTATGGTTGTTTGTTTGTTATCAGTCGCCATGTCGGCGGTCTTAACTTTCCCTGTATATGAAAGCCTGCTTTAATTCATTAGTGGCAAGGACAAGCGAATGGAGGCTGAGCGATCCCTTTTTGTCCTGCTGGTTATGGGGCACTTTGGCAGAGGAGTTATAAAATGTTATCGAGGGCGCAGGTTTTTATGTCTCAGGGTCAGATAAATGTGTTTATTGGGCACTTTTTAGGCAAAAGTTGCCGCCATTTTGCGCTGCTACGGTAGCTCAGGCATTTCCGTTTAATTTTTGTGGGTCGTTAAGACAGATTTGTTAAGGGATTAGTCAAACGCTGGGGTATCATTAAAACAGCCTAAGAGTTATCCCAAAAAGTAAAGAAAAACGGCAAAGAAGGCGAGGATGTGACATGGAAATTAAACCCTTTATTTTTCTCCTGTTTAACAATTTAATTCAATTTTAGGCAAATTTTTCACTCTACCTAAATTCGTGTCTGCAATTGAACAAAATTACACGAAAATCACTTTCAACCAAATCCAATAAAGAATTCATTGGTAATGAATGACAAAATCCGAACATGAAAATACACTGAGAAAATTAAGTAAAGTAGTTGACTTTGCTTTGCTTCTTATATATTGTGAAATTGTATTCATTTTTTATGTCTCACTTAAATCTACTGATAATTTTTTTTTGAAAATAATTTCCAAATATGTGATATTGCGTACATTCAAAACTTTCTTCTTTTTTTAAGTCTTTATCAAAAAGTACTCTTAGCTCAGTGAATTCTATAGCTGAACTAGAAACAGTTTCAAATAATTTTTTCTCTCTGTGAAGATAAACAACTTTTATGCTAAATGACTTAAGCACATGCGAGGATTTTATGGGCTCAGCTCCAGATTTTCACCATTTTCACATTTCCCAAATACACACACACACGCACACACACATATATGAATTGATAGAAGCAAATACAATTGACAGTAGAATATGTTGGTAATTTAAGATTCATGTCAGTGGAGAAAGACAAAAGTGAAGAAACCGTGGAGATGTGAGGGGTTAGGGGTCGGAGTGGAGTAAAGTAAGTGGAGTATGCCCAAAGTGATTTTATTTTTCATTGACAATTGTCGACGATTCACATAGACATAGACACACCCAGAGTTAGTGTCACTCTGTCGGTGGTGTGTGTGTGTGTGTGTGAGTGGGAGTAGTTGAACGCTTTTTATTATGCCTGCCGGGATATATATTGGTAACATTTGAGTGAATTTATTAGCGACACATATATATGACATTTGACACATTGTCTAACTTCCTATCTATGTGTGTGTGTGTGTCTGTTTGTGTAGGTGTTTGTTAGTCGCATTAGATGACGCACAGCACGTGTTATACCCCATGTTGTTTGTCATTTTCCCTTTTTGTTGCTGTCATCTCTCTTTGGCTGCGCCTGTCAACAATGCTCTCATAAATCGCAAATTATCCACGCAGCCACACCCACGCACATACACCTACAAACACACACACACACATCATTGCACATACACACACACACACACAAACACTAACCCATAGTCATACATGTGGCTTGCCTTTTGTTCATTTTCTTTGTTTTGTTCTTTCTCTCTCTCTCTCTGTCTCTCCCTGTCTCTGTCTCTATTGCATTTTCAATTGTGCATCATCGAAAGGCATTGAGCATGGCAGCGATTCCTGTGCAAAAATGGAAAATGCATTCGGAAATGCAAACACTCAACTTCACACATTGTCTGCATTTTATTGCATTAGTCGTCCCTCTCAGTATGAGTATCATGCCCAGGCCCAGGCCCAGGCTCTATAACCCATTCCACATAAATGTATCTATGAATAGGTCTCATTGCCCTTATTGTTGCATTTTCCTGGTGTCGAGAGCCTGTTTTATGGGGGCTGATATCAGATATGGTTACTGTCCCAACTGAAACAAACAATTTCATTTGGAATACATACTATTTTGCAATATTTTTGCAATAATTTTCTTATTTACCCATGTAAATCAATAAAATGTATCAAATAACAATAAAAATTTGATTTTTAAATTCATTTACATTGATGCCAAAATATGTATCACATAACAGCAGAGATTTTTTTCCCCATCAATGAATTTAAAAGGATTTAATAATGGCAAATGTTGAAAAGTTCTAATGAAATTGAATACAAAACTGCACAATTCGCATGGACAAAGAATAGGCATTGGCAAAAATTAAATAACTAATAAACAAGAAATACGAGATCTTTGTACAAGTATCAAGTTAGAAATATAAGCATTTTTTAATAATTATATATTGTTTTTGTTAATTAAAACTTGCCTATAATGATTGCAGTTACAATTAAAGAGATCGTGCTTTTAAAAAATAGCAAATTAATTCAACCAGTTAAATATACAAAGTATTGTTATACAAATTTGAGGAGATTATAAAGGCACATTCACATAGCTGTAACAGTTTTGACTTGAAAATTTAAAGGATAAGAATAAACTGGACTGTAAGTGGTGGTAACCTTTAATTTGTTAATCAAATGGCAAATCCATGTTGTTACCCGAAGTATTATTCCCAAAAGAATTTTGGTTTTATCTTAATTAATATGAAAATCTATCAAATCTAATCTAATATTTATCACTAATTAAAATAAATCCAAATAGCATTTTTTTTTTATCAAATCACTTGATATGTTGTGTCATCTCATATTAATACATATTAATATGTTAGTTATAAATTGCACAAAAAATGCAAAAAAAAAAAAGAACTGGCTTCAATTTTTGTTTCGTTTCTTAAATATTACCACTAACCATAGAACACATAGATGGGACAAACTCATGATTTTTTGATTGCAAGCGCTAGCCTAGTCATGGAACCCCAGAGAACTTCGGGAAAACCCGAACGCTCGTACTCTCAATGAGAGCGTAAAGTGGGGAGAGGGCCAAGCAGCTACGAAAATAATTCAGTCTAGCACAGACTACAGAACGACGAAGGCAGGCCTATGTCGCTTGTGATTTCGTTCTGTCTATGTATGTGTACACTCGTCGGTACATGCTCAGGCTTCGTAGTGTGTGTGTGACGTGAAGTTGTACAACATCGCATTTCAATATCTCGCTCAACCAAAATTTTTAATTTTCCACAAAACAGCGACAATGCGAATAGAAAATGCCCCCGTAGAAAGAATATCAAGAAATATTGCCATCTGCTTCGTATGTATCCCGGTGGCTGTGTCAATAGAGTGTTCGCTTGGCGATAGGAATGTCCCTGGTTCGATTCCCATTTCGAGACCCGACCAATAAGGTTTTTTGCAAAAATCTTTCTCTGTCACGGGTTTTTGATTGTTATCCCTCGAAGTCTACATATGACAGCAAAAACATAAGAAATTTTTAGTGAATACACTTAACAAAATTAATCAATATATTTAAAATGGATTTTAGAATTGTTTTATATAACAACTTGGCTTATTCAAGACAAAGACCCAGCTCATTGCTTAGAAATTTATAAAAAATTTACAAAGATATTTTTATTCAACAATTTTTTTTCTTGGTTCCGCTAAACTAAAATTGATATAAAAATAAATAACCCAGCACAATGGAGGTACATATAATAAAACTATTAAGAGTACTATTGTTCGACCCATTATTCTAAACAAATGCATATAAATAGTATACATGTACTTATATGAATATTTATAGCTATTTATATGGAAAATAAATGCGCCATTAAAAAAACTATAGCATACATTTAAGCGTTGGACTAGAGGACAAGGCCCACAAATGTCCACAAACTAAATGAACTGCAAACAGAAGGCACAAGGCGGCATATAAATATAAGTTTGTCTATGTGTCCATTGCAGATGTTCGTTAGATTTTTCCCACCCACCAATAAAGGCTTCCCACCTAGCTGCCTGCCCGTTTGCTGCTCTCCAAGGAAGAAAATTGTCATTGAACTCTATATACTAGTAAATGTAGGAACACAAGGCGTGGCCTGTAAGCTAGCCGCCCATTGAAATCTATTTAATTGCAAAATCACAGCCAAAATGTTGGTATGTATGTCCGACTGAGTGAATGTCTGTGTATGAGAGTGTGCTTGGGATTGTTTTTCTTTGGTGATTTCTTTCTTGGCTTAAGCATCATTGGGTACCGGCTCGTTGCCAGAAACCTGAGCCGGATGAACCAAAATGCCGTCGAGATGCTTGCCAGCATCATCGTCAATGCAATCATCATCTGTGTGCGTCGCTGCTTCTGCCACAGCCACAGTCACTGCCTGTGCCTCTGTCGCTGTCTTTTCGCTGTTGGCTTGGCACTGAGCTGCTGCGCAACGAAAACTCAACAAAAAAATAATAAAACAGAAAACAGAAGAGAAAAGAAATAAAATAGAACGCCGACTACAACAAAACTGCATAAATTTAATGCGGATTTTGGCAAACGTTGCGACAACGTTGGGTTCACGTGCCAAGTTCTGGGACAGGACATGGCCAGGACTCGGTCAGGACAACGACGTGCTAGCTAAACATCTCTCTAGGCCTCGCACCATGAAATTCTATGCATTTCCGTGTTGGCATTTGTCGCTAGTTCATTGTGCGAACAACTGTACTACGATTGCCGCAGTGACGCAAAATGCCTTGAAAAATATGCCAAATATGAATATTTTCTATATGATTTAGGCATCTCATTTTTATCCTCACAATCAATTTGTGTGCCCTTAAAGTAGCAGCGTCAAGTAAGTAAAAAAATAAAATTTATTTATATTCAAATAAATTATCATTCTTTATGTAGCTTCCAAAATGTCTCATACCATCTTGCTTGTGAAGTTAACTCCGGCGAATCGTTCACGTTCATATTCCAAATACGAGAGCGTGAATATGTGTCTGGAGGGTGTATGCAAATTGTATGGAGAGCATTTGAAGATTGAAAATCCTCATTCGAGCACCGTTTCCTACGAGCTGAGGGAATTATTTGACTATATTGACAGTCTGGAAGATATCTGTTGCATGGTCTATCAAAAAGCAAGTGGTACTTATGCTCCATATGGCAGGGATTGGATCAAGGAGAAGATAATGGTCTTGATGCGGAATGCAGCAATGTCGATGGAGTAGGAAGGGAAAAGAAAGAAGATAAAATGCATTTGGCAGGGATTGGATCAAGGAGAAGATAATGGATGGTTTTAATGCGGAATGCAGCAATGTCGATGGAGTAGGAAGGGAGAAGAAACCACAAGATAAAATGTGATGGCAAATTGGAAATCTGCAAAGAAGATCTTAATTTTGTCACACATTTTTGATGCTGATTTTTCTACAATCAAATATAATTCACCAGATCAAAAGAATTTAGTTTAATACTTGTTTGGTTAGTCAATGGTTTAAGAGCCTAGTTTTATATTTTTGAATACCTGAATAACTCTAAAAAACTTTATTTTTGGCAGCGCGTGATAGACATTCATTTTAAGCCTATATTTTCTTGGTGATAATTTCTTTGAATTATTCGTAGAATCTTGATTCTTGTGGACTACTATAATGTTCCTTTTGCTTCTTTCGAATTGATCTGTCGTCCTATATATGTGTGTATATATATTTTCCTTTATTATCGTACATATTGCTCGACATTTTATTAAGGCTTTCAGTGTTGTATCCTCTGGTTTCAACATTTTTTACGGTTTGTGATTTTTATGTAGACTTTCCATGGAAAAACTATAATCACTAATTTAGAGTAGTGAAAAATTCTTGTTAATGTTTTTGACCATAATTTTTTTTTTTAGAAATCCGTCTGTAATATGAAATAAGTGATTCGCATTTACTTTCTATTGAGTCCTTGGCTAATCAAACAACTTGAACAATAAAATTCAAGTCATCCAACCAAATGGGTAAAGTAGTTCGTAGAGACTGAATTCCAGGTGCGGGAGAATTGCGGCCTTCCTATGTACATATATAGAATGTAGTTAACGTAAATGCCTCTTGTTGAGTTCGAGATAATCATCTGCGAGTTGTAATTACGGAACTTACACAGAAATTCCGTATGAACAAGTTCTTGAAATACCTCTAGAAATGAACAGAAAGGAATTAATTGAAATTAACTGAATACATGCATACTTTCGCATATTTCACATGAGCAGCAGAAATTCAATCGATCCTTGTGAACGAAAAATAATACAAATTTTTATTTGCAAATATTTTTGAATTAAATTCCACTGTACATTTTAGGCTTATTTCGACTGTAAGGCTGTCCAAGCTGCAAGCGAACTCGACTAACGCAGCATCATCCCACTCGAATAAAGTACATACATACATACATACATACATATACATATACACATATATATATATATATGCATTATAATTTGAGTGGCACGTTGAGAGTGGCTTTTGTTTTGCTTTTAATTAGATTTACATTGGCCACTTTTCAGTCCGGTCCAGTCGCCACCGCCCTCAACCTACTCCCTACTTGCTGCTCTAGCACTCATCAGAGCCTAACTAGGCAATGCGCTTTGTTTATTTTGGCGCCTTCTGCAGTCGCCTCTCTCCCCTTACTCTGGCTTTGGTGCCTACTACTCTCAATCCATTTGAGCAACTAACCAACATCATTTTCATTTGCCTTTCTGTCTCTGTTGAGCGTTCTTTTTTTGTGCTTTTGTCTTGTTTGTTGTTTCTTTTAGCCTTGTTTTTTGTTCCAACTTATTTTCAACAGCTTCACTTTTTGCACTTCCGCTTTGTGTGTCACTAATTGCTTTTGTGTTGCAGTATTTACAATTGTTTTGATTCATTTCTTGCTGACCCCATCCTACATACCTATCCACCGACAGAACCATTCTGCCTACGTCCCTCCCCCTCTGCCTCTATCACGCCTTAGTCCGCATAGAATCCTGCTTAATTAAATGCACTTTGAATGTCCTGTCTTTGGCTCGGCTCTATAGCATTTGGCTCCTAGGCATTTTGTGTCATGTTCACTTTGTTCATTCCATCTCTCTCTCTAATCACATTCTCTAAATGAAATTTAATGAAATTTTATTGCTGCATTGTTAATTGAGCGCAACACACACACAAACACACCGACACACAGAGGAAAACCGAGAAAGTAAATGTCAAAAATTTTTGTACTTATTTCTATTATATTAATTTACCTACTTTTTATCCCATTTTTTTTTGTATCGAAACTTAATTAGCTGCAAGATACCAAAACTTAAATGAGGAAAATAACTTAAGAATAATATGCACAAGCCAAGTGAAGGCACTTGATGAGGCTGCTAATTCAAAACCGGAAAAGCTTTTAACCAATTTACATAATTTGCCCAAGTCTCTAGACTTGGATTCGCCTTTACCTCACCCATCTCCTCTGTCTGTTTTGGCCGGGCCATTTTTCTTCAAGTCTCTACGGCGACGACCGACTACGACAACGACATCTTTAAAGAAATTAATTAATGAAATGTTGATTAACTTTTGCCAGCCAGCCAGCCAACCAACCTTCCAACCAAACGAACCGGGCAGGCAGTCCACAGTCCAAGACTGAGTCTACGTCTACGTCGCCGTCTCCATCTCCATCTCCATCTCCGTTAACGTCTCCGTAAGCGACTCTGTCTGAGATTTATGTCATGGCATTTATCATGGCGTAAAAGAGTAAACAACTGTTGGGCGTTGCGGATTTTACAAATAGTGGGCGTGGGCTTGCGCATGATCCACAAAATTATGCGCACTAAAGCTATTTACAATTCGTAAAATTTACTTTTTTATGTTTACGTTTGTTTTCCTTTTTTTCTAGGGCCCTGCAAAAAAAAAGGGTAAATTAACTGTGACCAGTCGTCTGGTTATGCTTAACTTGTATCAGAGTAAGATCGAGCATACTGGAATTGGAATCGTTTTACTAAGACAATGTTAGAGCAATTGATTGAAAGATTTGTCACTTGCAATCGTAAAGTTCAAATATTTCCTTAGCTGTTGCTAAGTAGTTCTTAATCCATTTGATTTCTGAAGTTAAAATTGTATCTCAAATGTTAAAGTGGATATGTCGAAGCTTATCAATAAACATAAGCTTTTTTTTAATGAATATTCCCAATGATTTTCATCAGTTCTGAATATCGAACTTAGGAATGCTTTAGTTCGACCAAAGATAATGCTTAGATTAGTTAAATTTAAATAAAATATCTATATACCTAATTCTAAAGAACTATATCAAAAAAACCTCATAAATATAATTTCTATCTTTGATCTGTATCATTTTTTCCAGAATCTTTTTTATATTATGTTTAATTCTATTTAATTGCTAGGGTATATTTACTTCGATATGCTACAATAAGTATGCACGGCCTTCGCTTTCTTTTTTTTTTTGGGTGTATTCAATTTTTTTTTGGTAATGTCAGCCAAATGAGAAAGGCGTGGCAGTTTGGATTTGCTTTCAGTGTGGGTCTAATTAGTGTGATGCACTACAAGAAACACAAATACTGGAAAAAAGGGGGGAGAAAAGAAGATTAGTTCAAGAGGTTAATATTGAGCAAAAAAGGCATTAAAAAATTACTGTACTACAAAAATACTCTGCTCTAGATTTCAAGTATTTAAGTAAAATTGTTGTAATTACAAATATAAGTAGGTAATTAAAGCACGATGTCTTACTGAAAAGACTGTTTAGATTTAAATAATCTACAAGTCTTTAAAGTTTAAAATCTCTAAAACAATATATGATATTTTACTCAAAGGACTCCATAGATTCAAATAATCTGTATATATTGACATGTTTTCAGTTAAAATTCATTTTAATTGGTGATTAGCATAGTGAGCGTAATACAAAAGGCATATGGAACTAAGCGAATTATTTGAGAAATTAAGGGTATACAAAGCGCATTTCGAGTCTCGCAATGCGATTAATCATTGTCGGACCAGGGCAAGGATTATTTCTAAAGGGGAATGAATGAATGGCTGGTATTGTTGTGGGAGAAGGGGGTGGGGGGTGTTCGGGTTGCGGGGTGAACTGAAAACTCGTCAAGTCGCCTGTTGTTTTGTGTATGCCTCTGCTGATTGATTTATGTTTTAAAGCCCATTGTGTGACCATCTCGAATGGCATGCCTCCTTCATTTCCTAACGTTCACATGGTTTTAGATGAAGGAGCAGGCAGATGAAGTTTAATTAGTTTGACCAGGTGTTTTTGGGTTGAACTCAGTGCAGAAGCAGGGGGCGATCAAAGCAAAAGGTCTCAAGTTATACAACGCTATTAGTCAAAGTCGTGTGATAAGTCAAAGGAATAAGTCTTTTTTACAACCAGAGAACGAGAGCACGATAAGAGGGCTGATGGAGGTGAAGGCAAGGAAAGGAGGTTTCGTTTTGGTGGATGTCGACTTATCACCCAATGTCTGATTATAAAATTGCATAAAAAATGTTTAGCCAATAAAACATTTTGACGTGCAATTCATACCTTTTGTCGCATTTACGGCCAAAATTGCCAAAGAAAAAAAGTGTAAAATCCTCTACCCTTTTAGCCTGTTCGCTATTACTGCCAGACTTCCCCCAAGCGTCCTCTTATCCTATAAATAACATGACACAATCTATGGCAAGATAGAGAGAGAGAGGGAGAGAAAAAAAAGACGAAAGAATAAAACATTATTTGGCAATAAAATGGAAAATGGAAATCGATTCCGAGCATCGGGCGAGGAGCAAAGTTGACAAATAGCAGCCAAGGAACAAATGGAGCGCCGTAAGAAAAATAATATCGACTATCAAGGATTTTTTTCCTACAAATTTCGTTGCGTCGTTCTCCTGGCCTCTGCCGCTGTCGCTGTCCCTGCTGCTGCTGCGACAATTTACATGCCCCAATTGCAGTTGCCCCGCCTCAAATGGTTGCCCTTACGTATCGTATCCCTGTCGTGGCCCTAGATACACATACATACATACGTCCATTGCCTGGCACGTCGTTCAAATTGAAAATTTTTCGTACAGTCACACACACACACACACACACATGTTTATTGGGCATCCTTTGTGATGCTGCTGCTGCTGCTGCTCCTGCTCCTGTCTCTCCTTTTGTACTTGTCATTTATGAAAATTTGTTTATTTTCGTAATGCTCCATTTGCAAATGTAGCCAAAGTAAATATTGCTGCTGCTTCTCCTCATATGGGCCAAACGTAGGGGCAATTTCTCTTGCCCTTTCTTTTTGCTATTCACTTATTCTTTTTTTTATGGTTTTGACTGCGTCGCATAATTCATACGCTTTTGTTACCAATTTGCTCATCTATCCTCCGCGTATAATTTGCCTCCCTGTAGCCATTTGTGGCCTATTGAATCATTTGAAATATTATTTTAAAATTCATTATTGATTATTAATTTCATATATTTATTTCAAAGCATAAATTATACCATAAGCTTTCAGCAAGGACATCGAGCTTATAATTAATGTATGCATTCGCCAACAACAACGACAACAGTTAAATTAATTGCCAATTAATTAGAGTTTATGCTAAATGCTGGCCAATGGCTCTCTACCATTGTTTATGCCCAGCAACAAAAGGCAATTAAATGTGTTTGTTTATGAGTTAACAAACGGCGTTAAAAAATTGTAAAATTTAAAACAAAAAAAAAGGTATAAATAAATTGTAAATTAAATTGGATTGATGGTCCATTTGTAATATCAACGATCAATTTGCTCAAAGTAATATAAATTTTCAATTTAATTTGATTACATAATATTTGCAATAACCTAATACAATAAACTTTTTATGTCAATTTATAGATACCTTTTAGCTGTTTCTTTGTTTTTTTTTTTGCCTGTAATCTTGGTAGTCTTTTGATATAAATTTAAGATTCTATTATCACATTACACAGTTGATGGAACTGTTGTTCATGGTATGGTGACATTATTTTTCGTAAACTTTACCTTCTACCTTCATGCGATTTTAAAATAATGTTAACACAAAGATTGCTTATGATTGAGTTGGTATTGGGATTACTTGAATTGCGATGATAGACAGCTTCAACTTAAAGTTAGCTCTAAAATCTCTTCCGAGAGGCATTTTAGTTCAAAGCTTTTAATTTTAGTTCAGCAGAGACGTCTACTAAGCCTTAGGAAAGGTTTTATCTAGAATACATACCCCAAAGGCAAAAACATTTGAATGTTAACGAGTATCGCTTAACGATACTAATTACTTCTTAAGTATTCTTTTTCTTGAACTACTATTGAAAGTGGATTATTTTTCTCATTAAATGAGGTATTTGTTTTTAGAGAAATAGGGTAAAACTTATTGTTATTGTCGCCTCACAAAAGTAGGTACAGCTACCTGAAGATTGAATGTTATTGTCCTTTATTGCCCAAACTAAGAAATGATCTTACACTGTGATATATGTAGTTTTAAAGAAACGAGTTAGATCGATGAAAAATTTTTCATTCTGATCAAAATATGTAATGTCGTTTTTCTCTTCAATTTATCAAAAAGGAACCAATTGAATTTACACCACCTGATAAGAAGTACTATTTCGAGACCATCTAATTAGAAAATTATAAACACCAACAATTCCTACTAAATAGCTGTTTTTATTTCCGCGTATTGCATATTACAGTTTGATAGTTTTAGGTCTCTTAGATTTTACAGCAGGACCAAAATGAACTATTTTCTTCCTGGCCGCCATTGATGCGATTTAAATCCAAATCAATCGTTTCTGTTGTGGGTAGAGAAACTCCACGGGCTTTTGCTGATGTGAGTGGGGCTTGTGTTTGCTGTTCCAGTATCAATTGAGTAAGAAGTTCAAAGAGCTCGGTAACACCTTCATTATTCTTGGCCGATGTTTCCAAATATCGAGCACCTACGCTCTGTGCATACTCGAATGCGACATCATAGTCTACAACACGTTGCTCATCCAGATCGATTTTATTGCCGACTATAATCAGACAAATGTCATTGCCCAGCATCTCCTTTAGTTCGCGCACCCACAATTTGACCTTTAGGAATGAATTGTGATCGGTTATATCGTAGACTAGAAGGGCACCATCCGAACCGCGATAATAAATGGGACCCAAAGCATGGAATCTCTCCTGACCGGCTGTGTCCCAGATGTTCAATAACGCCTGTCTCTGATCTGGCATTATAATGATTTTACTAACAAACGATGCTTGTAATGTGCTCAAGTTTTGGCTATTGAACTTGTCTTCCATGTATCGCAGAACCAATGATGTTTTGCCCACACATCCTTCGCCCAGGAGCACGGCCTTAAAGTTGTGTATCGGTTCAGTCTTCAATTTGCGTGAGCTCATTGTGTGGTGGTTAATATGGTTGTTGGTTATAGTTATTATTTAGTCAGGCAATTGACCACATCAGCAATTCCCGTGCATTTGTTGTGAGAAATACTGTAATGTATTGCAAACGCAGTAGGAAAATTTTGATTGATTTTGCAACGACAACTTTGATTTTTTATTTATTCTAGTTTTCGTTATTGTTCAGCTCTGTGTGTTCCACACCAAAAGCCGATGCCAATTATATACATATATCTTTGTATGTTCTAGTAGAGATTTACAATTATTTATTTTGCCAGGGTAAATAACAATGAGATATATTTCAATCGAAATATTGTCCCGCCATCATAAAGCAAAAGTCCAATAACACACAAAACTTCCGCCAGGCATAGATTTTTCATAAATTTTCATAACTAAACCGAAGCAGTGGCCAACAAACAACAACAACCAACAACAAACCCATCAACCACCACAGAAACCAGCAAAGGAAAACTGTAAACATATTTCCCATATTACGTCACAGTTGTAGTTGTAGTTACATTTAGTTGGGAACAACGGTTAGGGGGAAAATGAAATAACAAGAACAACAAATCTTTATAGCAATTCGATATGCCAATACAAATATACCCTTTATTAAATCGAACTTATATTTCAAGAAGTGAATAGGAATTGGATTATTATCGATTATAAAGGAATGTTGTGTAGTTCAGATGGAAAAAATTGATTTCTCAGCGATTCTGTTTAAAAATACACAGATATGCAGTTTATTACCCTTTATTCATTTATTTGTTAAGTGCAGCATTCACTTGCAAAAAAATTCAGATAGAGATCTGAATATGCCATTTATGAAGCCTTTAAAGAAGATTCATCTCTCAGCTTTTTTGCAAAAACAAAGAAAAATACATTTATTTTATTGTGTGTTAAGTCAGATACATATCATTGTATTTGGAATGCCTTAAAGATGGATAATCTGTATAGGAATGCATGTTTTAAAGAATTTTTAGAAATGTCAGAAAAAAAAACTTTTCGGGGAGAAAAGGACCCAAATAAATAAATAATACAAATGTAGACACGTTTTATCTGTATCTTTCTTATTGAAGTTAATCTGAAAAATTTGAAACTTGTCTGCCTCTAACAAACAATATCAGGAGTAATATATACCCTTTCAAGTATGTGGCCAGGGTATAGCAAACAGCAAAATGCGAAATCGAGCCATAAAAATGACTGAGGCTAAAAACAGTCAAACTTATGTCGTGTGCCCCATACAATTCCCCCGCATAGACAATTCGCGACTGGGGTGCTTATATTTTATTGCTATTATCCTGTTTACTTCATGTTTATGCACACACACACAGATACGGACACACACACACACACCCACTATGTGTATATGTATCTGGAATGGTGTGCGAATTAGTTGTGACAGCAAAAAGGAAAGAGATTTCCACTATTCTTTTTTTTCTATTTTGCTTTTCTTTTCGGCTACAATTGAAATGAACTTCGAAGGGGGCGAAGAACGATTAGGAAGAAGGGGGACTTGAAGGAGAGAAGTGTGGTGCGTCAGGGTGACATGTTGATATTTACTTACAAAATACTGTTTGGATGAAAAAGGGAATCAGAAGTCAAAGTTAGAATCATATGTCGCCGTGTGGTTTTTATGACCAGCAGCATTCTTCTTTTTGCTTTTTATCCCCCCTTTTCAGTTTTAATGCTATTTGATAAGAAAAGTGCTAGCCTTGTACCTTTCTGTTTCTCTTCAGTATGTTGTCTTGCCTTTTGCTATTTTGACTGCAACTACACAGTGGAAAAAAGCAATGTCATGAGGGAAATCCTTATCCAGTAAACTTTGAAGCATTCGCTGGTTCTTCTTTTCAAAATCATCGCTCATGTATGATACGCTGACGAAGGGGTTATTAAATATAATTGAAATGTCATTTGCCTTTAGCTGAGAACCGTCAGCGATTTTCGAAAGAGATTGATTTTAGTCAACTTTATTTTATTCAAATTGACCCAAAAAAGGACATTTTTCGCCCGCCGACGTGTTGTCTATAACATATTTTCACAAATCTCTACAATGGAATAGAATTTTGATAATTTCAAACTAAATTGATGCTCAACTTAAATAAACTGAAAAAATCTAAAGAAGACCTTTAATTCGCTACCGACAATAATATTCTTTCACTGATCCCATTGTACAACCCTCTAACCATTTTTTTATCCCCATCATTTCTTTTGGCATAGATGTGTGTACATATACTTACTTAGAGTGAGTGTGATGGAGTGTGTGCGTCTGGATTGAATGGGGGGGAAAAAAGCTAAAAGCATTGAATATATAAGATGACGACAACATTGTCATATTTTCAAATTGAGTATACAAGTGCTCTGAGTGGTCCCCTCGCAAAATGTTCGCAACTGTCAATGGATATTTCTTTAATAAACATTTCCATGACTTTTGTCCGAGTATGCTTAAAGTTTGCTTAGCAAAAGTACGCAAGAAGCAAACAAATAAATAACTTTGTCATTTACAAAAAACAACAAATCACGTAATGCATGCATAAATTTACACAATTTTCACAAGTAGCCCACAAAAAAGTGGTCACAGAATTCTCTCGCCCACTCGGCTAACACAGAAATTTATTTTGAGAATGCGGGGAAGGATAGAGAACAAAAGGGAGCAGAAAGAGAATACAAACGCAGATACGCAGACAATTTCCAAGGATCTGGTTCTATGGTTGGTGCTTTTCCAATGACTCGCTTTCTAATTTATGAGTCAAGGCAAAATGACAATTTTCGGCACAATTTTCGCGCAGCATTCAAGAGGAACTATGTCTGTCTGGCAAAAATTTTCGGTTGATATATAAAACTTTACGCTGCATAACGAGCTAACGATGCGGAAACCTGAAGAAAGTTCTGTTATCAATTTCAGTGGCAACAAATAAATTTGAATTTAACACGAGGGCGTCCATTTTTCAGCCAACTCACTCCCACTCACTCTCTCTCTCTCTTCTCGCTGAATTATAGCTACCACCTACAATTTGAAAATAATAAAGCAGGCTTAAGCAGGCCCACAAATGGAGAAATGTTTTCAAAAATGTATAAGGCACAATGAGTCCTTTGTTCTATCGTTTACGTCTTTTGGGGGAAGTTTTCCTATTAATTTTCAAAATAATTAACTAATTAATCAATTGACGTTACCTTTTTGACAATTTAATTCGGAGGAGTTTAAGAAAAAGACTATATACATAAGCATAAGTTTGAAAAAGGGTTGGAAAACATTTCAAAAGTTGTTTGAAATTTGATGAAGTTGAATAATTATCTTTATTAATTAATAAACTTTTCAACGTTTTTGGTTAAGAATTTAGTTTATGGAAGAAAATCTATTTAATAAGTGTTCATCTAAAATTTGTTTCAAATATTAATCAAATAGACATTAAAATCTGCTTAAATTTTTATTAATTAATAAACCATGCCATTTTAGAAGATTTATCCTTTTTTTTCTGTATTTATTTTCTTTTAGGAAAAATTTTTGGTCTTAAAAAAGAAAGCACTATAAATTGTCTCTTTCAAATGATAAGTTTGCATCTAAAAAATAACTAAATCAATTTTTCTTTTTTGTGCTCGACGCTCAACATTTCGCCTTCCCGTCTTGCAAGTGTTTTGGTTATAAAATCAATTTCCTTTAAAGAATTCAATTTCCGAATGCAATAATTATGCCAAGTGTCAAATGCAAAAGTGTACAGACTTTCCAAAGAACATGGAACAACGAATTTAATATACCTTGACTTAAAAAATGCGGCGTTAACGTAAGGTTCTGTGAGAAATTTGGTTGCTTACATTTTAAATTTTAAATCTTTATAGATCTGTTTATATATTTAGAATTCAAGGCAATGGTTTAAAAGATCAGAAAACCCCCTTTATATTTACTCCGCCCATTTACAGGGTATGCAAAAACTTATTCTCTTTGAATAAACCGAAAAGAAGAGGAAAAGCCACAGCCGAGAATTATCTTTTCTTGTTATATTTTTTTTTTTCTCCAACTGGAATTGTGTTTCCATTTCGTATGCAGCGACAATTAATAACTTTTCTGTTGTTTTCTCTTTTTTTTGGAGCATATTTTTTGTTTTTCGTTTTGAGAAGGTAGAAAAATCGTATAAATCCTTGAGCATTTAATTCGAACAATAAGAAAAATAATTACAAGTGCTGAGCACGTGAGTCAAGAGCACTTTCAGTTGTTGGAATAAGCCGTGAAAGAATTACGGAATTACTGACTGACTGACGGATGGACGAACGGACGGACGGACAGACGGACGGGTAGGCGAACTGACAGTCAGCCGGAAGCAGCAACATAGTCCATGTGTGTGTGTGTGTGTAAGTGTGTGAGTAAGTGGGTTTACTTGTCAGGCAGTTAATCTAAGCCATCAGGAGCCCAAGCAGAGCTATATACAGATATCCATAGTAGCAGGCAGCAGGCAGTGTCAGCGGAAAACGTTGTACACCAGGTGCAATTAAGAATTTTGCACGGAAGCCAAGTCGAGTCAACAGAATCACCACTCCCACCACTGCCACTGTCTCTGCTCCCTGCTCCCTGCTCCTGGCCTGCCTGCCATCTCTCTGTACATCTCCCAGTATTCCATGTCTAGGTAGTCGTCAGTCGTCGTCGTCGTCGTCGCCTTCTTGCTATCTTTCTACCCTATCCAGCAGGCGTAGTAATCCTTTCCTCACCTCCTTGTTCGTTGCTCGTTTACTATTCATTCTAGCGTGCCATTAAGATTTGTTGTTTGAATACATTTACCATTTGTTAGTGTAACTGTGTGAGTGAGTTTGTGTGTATGTGTGTGTGTTCGTGTTTCATTTTGCACTCACAGCAATTATTTACCTGCGCTTAAAGCTAAAAGGCTTTAATTGCGCGATTATTTGTCTTCTTCATTAAGCGAAACACGCAAATCTCAAAGGCAAAGGGAAAAGCAAAAGGCTTTGAGCATTAAATGAGTTCACAAGGAGCACTAGGATGAAGGAGTGAAGTGTGTTGAAAGTGTTTTGGCACATAGTAGACACAGTGAGTCTTAGAAGTACATAGATACCCAAGCATCAGGTGTAACAATAGAATACTTAAGATTCAGTTGATTTCTCTGCATCTCAAGTGAAATGAAATGAATTGCTAACAAAAAGAAAAATATCAATGATGTTCATTTCAAGAAGATTTTGAAAGCATTAGTTAAGTGGAAGCTAAATTTTGCCATTATAACAACTTAAATTAATAATTTGTGCTTATACTAAAAATCTATAGTCTAGTTCGTCCACGTTACGTATACGTTATAGCTGCGCAATGTCAAAAAGCGATTGATTTCTTATTCAACAACATCTTTTTATCAAGGAAAAACAACTTTGCATTTTGTTTAAAGGATTTTGAGAAGAAAGAGAAGTAATAAGGGGTCTAGTTTATTGAACTTATTTTCCAGAAAAAAAGTCATTAAAAAGAACGATAATAAAAACTATCTTTGTAGGTGCTTACACCTACTTTGCTTAAATAGTGATATGAGTTACTAAATGAAGACGTTTGATTCGTGTTAATTCAAACACTTACTCATAGAAAGTCTCACAAATATTTTCTGTTAGTTTGTGGCCCAAGTAAAACATAAGCCGCATAAAGACTTAATTGTTGGCTAGGATACTGGAAAAAATTTGAGTAAAATATGTATGTATGCCCTTACTAAAGCATTAAAATTAGTGTCAATAGACTTGCAGCACTAACTGTGCCCTGCAAACGCCAACGCGTCATGCCTTATACAAAGAGAGGAACTAAATAACGCCACAGAAGCAACAAAAACGAAAAAGAAACATATATTTAGCGAAAGTTTCTAAATTATTGCTAAACAAGCAGTCAAACACGCAGACAATAGTAAAAATAAATGCCAAAACAGCAAGAACAACAATTTGTGCCAAATGCGGATGTGCGGATGCGAATGCGGACATTGTGCTAAATATATTGACGCCATTGCGCGATGTCGATGTCGACGAGGACAATTAAAAGCACACCTTTTGCAGCCACTGCCACTAGGGGGCGGGGATCAAAGTGGAAATTCTCAGCTGGGTCTTCAATAATTGACGCGACTTCCCGTGCTGCCCTTCTCCTCCCCTCTCAACCCTTTATACTTTCACCACAATCACCCCTATGGACTGACTGGTTACAAAGTGAAAACAAAACGCAAAAATGTTGCATTTATCAGAGGCGTATGCAAAGGGAATTGAAAATGTAAAGCTTTAAAGTTACCCCCCTCTATGTACGTCTGTTTATTGCAATGTTTTTAGTTTTTAATTTCTACCTTGGAAGGATCAGAAGGACACGCCCTGGGTCTAAAAAGTGTGTGGGGCGAAATGGAATTTAACCTTAGCACCAAGTGTTTTATTATGTAGTTTCTGTTGTTGGAATGTGTTAAGGATGCCACACGTGTGTTTTACCCCCAAAGACCTCCGTCCACCAGCAATCTTAATACTACTTCGTGCGCGAAATTAAGCCAAAGTTGAAGTTTGCCGTGGAATGAGGGAATGAAGCGCCTGGAGAAGCCAAGATGGGGGACGAAGACAAAGCAGAGGGTTGGGGATGGATAGCACTGCGGAAGCAAGCAGCAAAGGCAGCGCCAAAAAGAAAAGTTGCTTCCTCTTTAGCGGCAGGCGGCAATCAAAGCGCTGAGTCAGTTAGTCAGACATATTGAATCGGCGGGTGGGTTTAGATAAGCAGTTGGCGGCATCTGATGATGGCGGGGGTGGTGTTTGGGCCTCTCTTGGTCGGGATAAAGGTAGCTAGACTTTTTGCCAATTGCATGATAGTCATCCCCCATCTCTTTCTCTCTTTGCTAAGACAATGTAAGCGGGCTTTCAGTTAAAGACACCTACCTACACTAACGTGGGCGAAAAAAAAGCATGATGGGGAAAAATAGAAAAATGGTGGACGAAAAAAAAAGAAACCGAAACTTATGTGCGTGACTAACGGTATTTAAAGCCGCCGGAAGCAGTTCCAATTTAAGTTGCAACTAGGACTGGGCGAGAAATGGAAATGGGTTCTGGCCCTACTTTGGCCCTGCCACGGGCTGCCATCATTAAGCTGACTCAACAGAGGCGAAAGTTTAAAGTCTTCTCAAAAAGCGCTGATAAGGGCCAATGTAGTATTTATTTTATGCAAAGTAAAGGGAAAACTAGAGATGAAAATAGAAATGTAAATACCAAACAAAAAGTTAGTGTATCCAAAAGTATATGCAATTATTAATTTATTGAAAAAATTCGTTCAATTTTTTAAATTTTTATGTGGTACATTTTGGGTCGTACTCATTGATTGCTATATTCGTTAATTATTTTTTTTTACTAATTGGAACTAAAAATCCACCATAAAGACAAACAGAACTCCATAAGATGTTGGAATTGGAATACCATAGGATATGTTAACATGAAACTTAGGATGTGTTAACATGAATCTCTTAATAAAAATAATAAATTGTATTATCTGGAATAAGATACTTATGTATCTTATGTATGGGATATTTTTATGTTACATTTGAGATATTTATAGATAAAGAAAGCATAAGTTCAGAGTAGAAGTTCGTTATAAAATAAGGCAGTAAGCTCTGCATTACCTTTGTCCTTACAAAGGTTCACTATAAGTATTTCAGTGCTATATGAACAACCAAAAAATAGGTTTCCAGTGTTAAGAATGAAATAAGTAAACAATTAATGAATAAGTTTCCAGTGCTGTAAAATCTTAAGCAAACACAAAATAAATCTAGGAGCATTGATCTGCTGTTGATTTGTTTTGATAGTTATACTTTTCAGATTAATTATTAAAAGATTTAATGACTTGGTTATCAAAGGTCGGTTATCTTATGAGTTACCAAAGTCATATACATACATATATACATATAGATGACTATCTATATGAGATGTCACATCGTTGAAACTGTTAGATACATACATTTTGTTTCATTCTCAATTTAAAAAAAAAGAAAAGTAAAGAGGAAAGTTAGACAAAAAGAGAAATGAAGTCTGAGCTGAAAGCGATTTCTCTTTTTTAGTTACATTTTTGGTTTGCAACTAATTTAAGTGCGAGACGCGTCTTGGAGTTAGTCCCAAGTTGCAAAGACCCACCATCCAGTTATCGGCTAACCAAATATGTACTATTATACATACATACATAGGTGCACATACATATCTCACCCAGAAGCAGCCACATCATTAAGTCGAAGGCGCCAACGTCGCCGCCGCTGCTGCCATTTTATTTGTTTAAAATTTCATTCAAGATGCGCTCTTTCTTGCCTTGCGGCGAAATTAAAACTGCTGGTTAAGAGAAACCGCTTGGCGCGAAAAACTTTATCCTGCTGCTAGCTGCTGCGTATTCGTTTTCGTTTTTCTTTTTCTTTATCCCTTTTTTCCCCTTAGTTTTTTTTTTTTTTGGTGGGCACACACAATCATTATACGGCAACTTTGATTGAGGCCGGGGGCATATACGAAACCGACTTTTACCATTCTCTCTAGCCAAACTATTTACACAGGCTGTCGCGTGGCAAAGCAAAGTTTTTACCCGAATTGGGATCCTGGGATCATCATCCTAGTGGCAGAAGCAACATCAGTAGACGCAGACGCAGTCGCAACTTTTAACGCACCCGCATGCAATTTTAACTTGCGTCAAATTGTTGCAAATAAAGCGCCACTTGCCACGACCCCGTTCCCGTTAAACATTTGAATCAGCCCGTAATTTCTTTAATAGTTGTTCATCATTGATGCCAAAGGCTTTAGTAGACGAGGAGGGTCGGTGGTGAGGTATAGAGTGTGGGTTGGTAGGCGTGGCATTCCTATGTTAAGTGGTTGTTAGCATGCATTTGCATGTGGGTGCGGCATAGGTGCAGAAATACTTGTGTTAATTTATATAGCACACAGTCTGGCGCATTCACCTGCGGGGAGCTTTGTAGGTGTGTTAGGTCTGTGTGTGTGTGTGTGTCTGTGGTGTATGTGTGAGGGTGTTTGCGGCAAGATAAGTCTATGTTGCAGCAGATTGCATTTGCTTGTTACGCACGGATTTGTCAATTAGGCCACACAGTTAACTGGTACATAAACTAAAAATAAAACAACCAACTCAAAAAACTGTACGATGCCCCACACTAATTTTTTAATTGATAAATTTATTTATCTATTTTAAAAATAAAAGATTTGAATATTAATAATTTGATTCGAAATTAAAAGCAAAAGCAGATTTCATATTTGGTTCTCTAAAAGTTGTTCCGAATCAATATTATTTGCTCTGAATACTGATCAAATCATCCGATTTATAGTCAAAGGAAAGGGGCCCTAATCGAATGGTAAATACGAATATGCATGCAACACCAATTTAGCCAAAATGAAAAAAAAAGAAATAACAAGGATTGCCTATGTGGCACGCAATGGTTTTGGCATCAAGTATGCCACAGAAAAGCGTTGCGTTTTGCGTTTTCCGGCTGAGGCATGGTCATGGGGCATCTAATCAACGAAATTTAGTGTCATTTGAGCTCAGCATGTGTGCGTGTGCGACATGTAAAGAAGCAGACACACCAGCACGGCAGCATTTGTTGAGTATCAGTGTCAGTCAAGGGGAAGGGGCAGTAGGTTGTCAGTACGGATGACGATGACGTCGCTGCGGGTGTCATCAATTTGAGTTTGCTCTTGCCTTCACGTCTCTCATTCTTGCTCTTCCTCGGGCCTCGCATCATCTATACGTTTGTTACTGATTTGCGCTGATTTTGCAGCCGCTGTCAGAGCATATATAGGATGAAAGAAAAAAAAAACGTATCAAATCCATCAACGGGTTGAAATTGCAACATTCAAACACAAAAAAAAAAAAAAAAAATGAGAAAATGCGATGCCAAACGACAACATGCTGATGCTGATCCTGATGGCTATGATGCTGATGACGCTGCCACCCGTTGAGGATGCTGCGTGACACGAATCACAGAGCAAGAGACGGAGACAGAGACTGGAAGCGCCACCAGTAACAGCAGCAGCAGCAGCAGCTTTGCGTCCAAAGTAGATGCCGCTTAAAAATTTAAATTGTATTTGCAGCAGGGTGGCCGTATTTTGGGCTTGGATGATTCGGTCAGGTGGCGTCTATATACACACAGACACACATGCACACCCACACACACACATTTGTCCTAAATCATCGTAAAAGCACTTGGAATAGTGTAAGATTTCGAAACGACTAGTTGATGACTTTTATGGTTGCTAAAGTCCTATCTACTATACTTAATGGAATACATCAAGTGGAAGTATTTTAATTTAGTCTATTTTCCAAACGGGTTACGGAAGGAAGAGGGTAACGTAAACAGATATTGATTGCATTTTCGACATTTATGGTGTAGAAAGCTAAATAAAAATGCTTCAAATAAGATTTGCATATTGAATTTTTATTTCATTTTGCCAAAATGTTTCATATATGAGAATATATTTTGTAAACATATTTATAATCTTTTATATGAACAGGCTCGAAGGAAACCAAAAATTGAGAAAGTTTATTAACCTTTCTTCTAGAGTTTTCCCAAAAATTAAAACATAAAAACATGTTTACAAAATTTATACTACGGTTTAGTGTTAAATACTTACTATAGATTGGAAATCCTTTGTTGAAAAGGTATTCCTATAAATTTAAGCCTAATACAAAAACAAATTTCAAAATTTACAAAAAAGTAAGTGTGATACAAAATAATAATCTTTGTGAGAACTGAAATGATATGATATATTTCTTCTTTTAAACACCGATTAAGAATATTAAGAAAGTTCTTTGCATATTTCACTGATTATAAAACAAAAATTCACTAGAAAGTGTTATTTTTTTTAAATTTGCAGTTTTTTGTTAACATTTGTTTTTATTTCTTGTGTTTCAAATTTCAAAAAAATGGAAAAGAAACTGATATAACTTTCTCACACATAAACACAAGACAAATTTACAGTCTAGGCCTTTGGAGTGAACTTTTAAATATTTAATGAAATCAAAGTAAGCTCTTATGGTCTGTTACATGCCATTCGTCCAATCTAATCTACCACCTGTCCAATCCCCCCACTGCTTAACGAGCCACCAGCGACAGTTCTCATTCCCATGAACGCAAAAAAAAGAAAAGAACGGAAAAAAATTGCACATAAAAATTGCAAAAGCTGTGCGTTGGTGGTTGGTTAGATTTTGGTTTCAGTTTTTGGTTTTAGGTTTCGGTTTCGTTTTTTTTTTTGTTTTGTGGCCCCTGTAAAATTCAATCGTACATTCTGCTTTGCAAGCGGGCATAACACCTGCTGATGATGAGTAAATCTTAAGTGCAATAAAGAAAGCAGACGCTACAATGACAACAACAACAACAGCAACAAAATCCAAAGTACGTGCAGCTGAACCCAGATCCATACCCAAAGCAACATCATCAAAAGGCAACTTGAACGGAGGAAAGAGGCGTTTCACTTACTTAGCGGGATTTTTGGTCGTGTTCAAAGTTTGCCATTCTTTTAAGTAGGTATATATGTATGTACTTGTAGCTTTACCTAGGTATATATGCTATATGTATATACTTATACTTACATAGTTAAATATGTACCTACTATATACATAGATATGTGTATGCAAGTGTTGGGTTTTTTCTTTTCTTCTTGTTGTTTTGCTCTACTTTAACGTTAAATCGTAAATTTCGCAAAAATGAAAACTTTTTGAAGCGCCTACGTGACGCACTGAAGCAGATTTCTGTTTTTCCGTTTCTTGTTGTTGTTTTTTTTTGTTGTTTCTTCCCCTCCTTCTTACTGCTTTCCCCTACTCTGTCTCTTTTAGCTCAGGTATAAAAAGTAGTTCACTGGATTCACAGCACAAAAGTTACACGCTAAAACTCGACTCACAAGTGTTAAGTGCGTTTGGTTTAGCTAACGTAAAAAAGGTGGCAGGACCAAAGGATGAAGTGGTGGTGGATGGAGGGACGGCGTGCGCGGCATTGAGCCAGCTAGTTAGCAAAAAGCCTCTGTG
This sequence comes from Drosophila willistoni, assembly GCF_018902025.1. Classification (NCBI taxonomy): domain Eukaryota; kingdom Metazoa; phylum Arthropoda; class Insecta; order Diptera; family Drosophilidae; genus Drosophila; species Drosophila willistoni. The sequence goes on from NW_025814050.1 coordinate 12,115,111, forward strand.
CCGCAGCTGAACTTTTCGAGATGCCAAGAAAATTGCAAAGCTATTGCATGGAAGAAGTTTTTGCTATGGAAACAATGACCCGAGGAGTTTAGTTGTTCGCCAACTGTTTAAAAGGGTTTTCTCGTGAAGTTTTGTGTTTTTTATTTCTTTCATTCCTAGAGCAAAGGTCGTCGCGTTTTTGCGAAAGGTCAAACGACTTTCAACACTATTTCGGATAAAGACATTTCTTAACTGTTACAAAAGTGAATATGCAATAAATTTCATTTTGCTATCAAAGTAAATTTCTAAAGCGTTTTGGCAGTAAATTGTGATAAATTAATTAAATGGTATTTTATCATTTATCAAGCGAATTGCAGATAAATATGTTTAATATTTCATTTTTAACCATTTTTCTGGCAATTTGGTTCAGTGTGCAAGCATTCAACTTCGATTTCCAAAACAAATATAAAGATAAGAATTTGTATCAAGTAATATTTATTATGTTTGCTCTAAACAATGTTGTTATTAATTGGTTTTGTTGTACTGTATGTGATTACATTGATATGAACGTGGCCAAAATTTTAAATTATCGCGAATTAAAATCTGCAAGTTATAATTACAGTTTTTAGATTCCTAGTATAGTTGCTGGCATTGGCCTCTTGGGTTTGTAAAGGATCATCGAAACACATGTTTCTTTTTCAAATGTGAAATCAAGTAGTCACCATTTTGGAAAACTTTCTTGCATTTCCGTACGCCGCAGGGAAAACCATTGCCTTTATCGCATTTGTTGAAATGAGTCACATATTTCAAGTGACAAGCATATACGGATAAACAAATTGGACACTTTATGATCTTATTGTGCTTCTTTTGAATATGAGATTGAAGACTTTTAAGGGAACTTACAGTTTTGCCACATTGAGTGCAATCAACTACATCTTCGTTGGTTTTTGAGGATGCTGTTTTAGATTTTTTAAGTGGCATCACTTCGTGATTGATGCCATCAAAGCTTTCATAAAATTTTCCAACATCTGTGATTGAGGTTTTCTTTGATTTGTCATCATAATATAAAGGGTTATCCAGTTTCCGTTTAACAATATTGTATTTAGATTCATTCGTTAAGTCCTCCTCTGGCTTTTCAGTAGATGTAGTCGGAGATTTCTCGTTACTTGATGAATAAAAAGTTTCTGCATTGTTCAAGTCGATAGTATTTTCTGTTTTAGATATTTTTGTTGGAGAACTTTCAATTTCCATGCTTAGTGAGAAGGAATGGTTAGGGGTCTTGGGGTCTTCCTGTTCAGTTTGCTTCTCCAAACAATTAATTGGACACTTTATGATCTGATTATGCATCTTTTGAATATGAGATTGAAGACTTTTAAGCGAATTAAAAGTTTTGCCACATTGAGTGCAATCAACAACATCTTCAGTAGTTTTTGAGGATGCTGTTTTAGATTTTTTGAGTGGCATCACTTCGTGATTGATGCAATCAAAGCTTTCATCAACTTTTTCGACATCTATGATTGAGGTTTTCTTTGATTTGTCATCATAATATAAGGGGTTATCCAGTTTCTGTTTAACAATATTGTATTTAAATTCATTCGTTAAGTCCTCTAGCTTTTCAATAGATTTAGTCGGAGATTTCTCGTTACTCGATGAATAAAAAGTTTCTGCATTGTTCAAGTCGATAGTATTTTCTGCTTTAAATATTTTTCTTGGAGAACTTTCAATTTCCATGCTTAGTGCCAAGGAATTGTTTGGTGTCTTGGGGTCTTCCTGTTCAGTTTGCTTCTCCAAAGATTTAAATATAGTTGACTTGGAACTAAAATTATTCTCGATGGACTGAATTATGATTGGCTTCTTAATTACCTCTACACTTAAAATCTGTACCTTATTGCTTTGATCAATTGGCTTGTCCTTTTTCTCAGTGTCTTCGAGTGTATTTTCTATTTCATTTTCTTCAATATCCTGGACATTACAATCAGGAGTGTTGGCATGATCAACCATTTTTTGTATGACAATTGGAACACTTGATGAGGGCACTTCTTTTGATTTAGGCTCTTCAACTAAAGCCAGACGTTTAGTTGCTGTTGGCTTTTTTTTCGTCATCTTTTCTTGACTGTTGGCTGTGTCCTGTGGATTGATTATCCCATGGGTTAGTAAGTGTGTGGAAAGAGTCTTTATTAAGCCAAAGGATTTGGGACAGACGTTGCAAAAAAATATTCTTGGACGTTGCAGTTGGTGTACAGATTTTAAATGTTTTTTTAGTGACTCTGCTTCCATACCCTTAAAGTCGCACAATCTACATCCAAAATCTTTGACGTACGAATTGTCAATTGTGGTCACTTCTTTCGTTTCATGTTCTGAAGTAAGGTCTTCCACTTCTTTGCTTTTGCGTTCTTTGACATTGCTAGCGATGCTAGCCCCAAAAAGCTGCACAAGAGATTGATTTTCTTTGGGCTTATCATTAGATGGCAAAAGTTGAACGGCATTCGTAAGATCTATTGGCTTACACTCATTGGGATAAGGTGGACTTCCATTTTCCTTCAGATCGACCAATTGCACATCCAATTGGTTCAGCTCTTCTTCTTCGTTTTTATTTTGGTCAATTGTTTCCATCTTTTTCAAACTGTTGTCAATCAATTTCTGCGTTTTTACGATCAAGGATGTTGCGATTATTAAATTGGATGCGCAAACATTACACAATTCAATACGAAAGTTGGTCGGCAACTGAAAATATTTAAAATACCATTAGATTTATAATTTTAGCGTTTAAAATTCGGAAAATCTTTTTTACACTGAAGTTTGACACAATTTGAAGCAAGTCACTTATTTTGCGACCAGCAAACACTTTTGTCTCCGTATAAATTGGACTCGAAGTTATTTCCAAATTGCAATAGTCACAAACAAATTTCATGGTACTGATGGTTCCTGCTGTTTTTGTCATGGCTACAAATCCTATCGTCTTTTTATCAAGGGTGACTGACTGCTTTGTCTCCAGTGTTGCCACATATAGTGGATATTTTGGTGATAGTGATGACACTTCAAAACGGCACATCGATTTTTGATATACTGATGGTTCCTGCTATTTTTGTCAAGGGTACAAATCCTATCGACTTTTCATCAAGGGTGTTCTTGTTAATTATTAATATTTTCAAATTTACATACAATAAAATGGCATATTCTTGATTGCAAGTGAATTTCCTTCCTTAATAAATTATCAATTAATTAAAATTGTTATTCTTCTGTCTATTCAATGAAGAACATTACTTCATTATCAAGAGTGGTTTTCAACATAAATTAAAGTGTTTTGTTTAAGTTAATGAATAAAACCAGCTGAATTTAGTTATGCACGTTTTATGATATTTTTTTTCTGTTAAGAGTGTAGAGTACTCAAAAAGGTTTCACTTATCTCACAACAATTGCAAACAAAGTTTGCCACTAGAGAAAGCAGATTAGTGTTACATAAATTTATTCCATCCATTACACGCAAAAGCAAAACTCCTAAAAGTATGCTCTCATTTGCCCACAAAACTTGATCCCACATATTAAAGCTCTTAAAAATCATGCATAAGTCATAAAAAACAAGGATGCTAATAAATATTTACCCACAAAAGCGACTTTTTCCTTTCGAATTTTTATGCGAATTCTTAAATTTTCAAATTAAATTGCATAATTTGAGGGGGAGAAGATTTGCGGTATATATAATATCTACGTAACATTGGATTACGAAAAGATCTGAGTCCAAAACAAAACAGAAGATTTTTGCATATTTTACTTAAATATATAAACCATTTTAACGATTTACTGCGAAATTTTCTTGCATTTTATGTTTCTACGTGTTTCTATGTGTATGTATGTATATGTGTGCTTAAGTAAGCATGTGTGCGTGTGTGTGTATTTGTATGTATGAAGGCCCTTGACCAAGTAACCATAAAGCATGAAGCATGCTGCAAATAAGTAAGGCTAGACAGTCTTATGGATAACGTAAGAGTATAAAGCGGTTGGGGTAAGGGAAGCGAACCAGGGGGGGCTGATGATGATGGTCAGGAGACTCTGTGAGCCATATGAGCTGAAAGCTTCCCAACCATCTGCAATTCATGCTCCTTCTCCATCGACTTTTACTCCTTGCCATGTTTCGTGTTTCATGTTTCGTTACGTTTGCGTTTTGAGTGGGCGGTTTATTGAAGGGATGGAGTAAAGCGTGGACGTGGGCATGGGCAGAAGTGGAAGCGTCGCTCATAGCAGGAAACATGAAATTTTAATAATGTTTATAATGCCAAAAGGATTTGTTAGTTGACGCTGCACACTATGAACTGCATATATAAATGCGAGGTTAGCTTTGAAATATTGTTTCATTTCTGTGAATAAAAATAAGACATAACATATTAAACTGTAGATGAGTAATTCAAAAAATGTCAATAATTAACAAGTTTGGTATGAAAATTGATATTATGATATCATAGGATCACAATCTTTGTTTGAGAAAATACAGTAAGTAGTCTGTAGATATAGAAGATTTGGCAGACTGTTCCTATTGATGTTTGTCTTAGTGGTCAAATTGTATTTTAGATTTAATTATCACTGCTACATTCCTTGCCATCAAAGATCGATGATCGTTGTGATCAGAGGCTTATTTCTCGGCTTCGTACTCCCTTTTAAATTTCCTTCATTGATAACTTATCTATAAACTTACCCCTAAGCTTTTTTAAACCATCAGGACAAACGTTAACGATTTCTTTAAAGTTTTCAGTTTCGATTGAAGGTGGTTTTTCAAATTGTCGCTGTATTCACCTCTTATACTTGTTGACTTAGAAGTCTACATGAATCTTGGCATAATGGCCAGTTGACTATTCAGTCAAGTTTATTATATCTGGGGATATAGCTCAGGGGTAGAGCATTCGACTGCAGATCGAGAGGTCCCCGGTTCAATCCCGGGTGTCCCCTTAAAAGATTTCCTTTTGAATGACTTTTATAACTTACCCTCTAGACCGGCTTTTTACATAATGAAAATTAGAAAGTTTCCTCTAGCGATTGAAGAAAAATTTGTGAGGGACCCAAAAAAGTATGCTATTCTTTTGTCTCAGCACATCACAATACACTCTATATTCACATCAAAAATCGTGTCTTTGGATACGATAAAAGTTAAAACTAGATTTTGATCCACATAATCGTTCACATAATCGAGCATCAGCAGCATTATTCATATAATATTCTTTCTTTATTCCTAGTTCTGTAATTTTAAAAAGATATTTTTTTATATAATCGTGTATACATCATCAGGGGATATAGCTCAGTGGTAGAGCATTCGACTGCAGATCGAGAGGTCCCCGGTTCAAGCCCGGGTGTCCCCTTGTAGTGTTTGTTTTTGTTTGACTTTTTTTACTTATTCTCTTAAAATTTGCGAAGGCCCTAAAAAGTATGCTATATAATATAAAAACAAAACAGATAACAAAAAAAGCGCAAGAGAAGGCAGAGGCGGGCTCTTTTCTTTTCGCTCTTTCTCTTTCTTTTTTAGCCTAATAGGAACTGTATTAGATATAACGGTACGGTTAACCCTCGTTATTCAAACACAAGTGTGTCGATGTTCATGTGCTGTGTGTGTTTACTTGAACGTACATTGCCATTAAGCGTGGTCCTTACTACTGCTGCTGTTGCTGCTGGTTGCTGGCTTCTCTGCTTCAGTTGGCTTTGGCTGCCAGCTGAGCACTGAGCAATGCAATGACATATTGCACAACTGCACAAATCCGCAAACAAACTTTATATGAGTGCCAAAGGATAAGAACAAACAAGCTGCGCTTGCAGCAACGTCATTGACATATATATTTTTGAGCCCAACCAACGACGACGACAGCGAAGGGGGAGGCGACTACAACGGATACGGATACAGCGAGTTGGACGAACGAATTGGCTGATGTTGCTCGGTTGACCCAATCCCAAACCCCAACACCAATAACAACCTGGTGGACAGGCTTGATGGACATACAAACACATACCATAACATTGCAGCCACTTGTCAAACTGTCCCAGCGTTAAGTCAACATTCAAAGAACAGATGACTCTCTGCCTACTACAATATGTATGTATGTAAGTATATGCCATATCACAATATACATATATAAGATAGTCGATATGGTGAGACGGTCATGCTGTTATTTCTGCACTTCCACTTTTGATATTGAAAGCGACTTTGGTCAGTTGCTGAACGCTCGTTCAATGAACCGCATGATTTTAATGTCGGACCAGCCCAAACATTTGGTCGTGTTATTAACTCCTGAGCTTTGCGAACCCTCGCTCCGCCATCCTCAAAGTATTATTAAAGCCTCGGTGAGCACGCCCTCAGGGAGAGTCGAAGGGAGAATGAGAGATTGGCAGATGCAAATCTCTGTTGCTGGGCTTTGGCGGTTGCCTCAAGTGGAAAACTGTTTGTTCTGCTGTTTGTGTTTGTCCCTGTATTGAATTTCTCATCTCACGATATTTGATATAAAATTTAATTATGCAATTGACTGGAAAAGGTACTATAACATTCGAATACGTTTACCAAATAACATTTTCATACACTCTGATATCAAGTATAATTTAAAGTAAAAGTAAAATTCATATAAAAAACATTTAAGCATGGGCTTAAAGAGTAAAGATTTGCCTGAAAATTTTTTCAATTATTATTTCAACCGAAATTCATTTTGAGTCGTCTTATGATTGTAAATCTTCTTCTCTTTCAACAATAGGTGAGCTTAATTCAAATTATTTTTGAGTATTTTCACTCAACATTTTCGAGTATTGAGTATAAATAGTACTTAGTGGAATTTAAAAATCCGAAATACTTATTCTATTCTAGGTTAATTTGCCAGACAACGTATGTATATGATAAAGCTGTCTTGAGGCCCTAAAAAGTATGCTATAAAATGTAAACTAATCTATCATCGTGATGAATATGAATGAGAAATCAAACTTTACCAACGTAAATTTTAATAGAATATGATTAACGATTCACAAATTATATTTTTTGATAGTTTTGAACTTACATTAGTCTCTTTGTTACACTTTATTCATTATCAATAACTCATATAATTTTGATTAATCATCATTACTTCAAGTTAAGTTTTCTCAAAGAAAAACGGCCACAAGCTAAATTGTTCAGTTGTAGTAAAATAATGCGTCAATAAAGAACTAAATTTGGAATTGTCATCTATCATAAGTCAATACTAAAACCTAATTTATTTCTTTAACAATGAAAATATATAAGATATTTTATCTGTATTAGGGATATACAGGGATATAGCTCAGTGGTAGAGCATTCGACTGCAGATCGAGAGGTCCCCGGTTCAATCCCGGGTGTCCCCTTTGATTTATTTTTGCCTTGTCAAATATTAAAAATTTGTGTTAAATTCTTCTTAACAAACTTTGCTGAAGATATAGGGCAATATTATTTATTCTTTTGCCACTTTAGACTTAGAAAACAATTGCCAGCCATTTATCTTAATTCATTGATATATAATCAGGATTTCACTTCATTATTTATGTTTTTGTAAAAAAACTTTAAATTACAAAACAAAATGTAATAAAATTAACAATTTTGTTACATTCAAATTTCATTACCAATTATGCAGAGAGCATTTCGAAATTCAATGCTCACTGCTAACACTCCACTTATCCTGCTATTCTGTCGATTCGACCATTCTTTTTGTTTTTAGTCAGTATCATAAATTTTACAATTTTATCTTTTTGTCGGCTCAATCAAAAGCTTTAAAGCCCCACTACTCCCTCACATCCACACTCCATTCTCGAATCATACCTCTTATTTTATATTTTGCTAACTTTTGCCCATTTTGGAGACCCATTCCCAATTCCATTTCGCCTTCACTTTCCTGCCTCCACACACCATCGCCCTTGTTTTGCGCCATTGCAAAACAAAGCAATTTCCTATCTATCAGATTAAACTATAAATTTCATAAAGTTGACTGCATATTCACGCCAATCGAAACGTAACGAATTTAAATGGCCAAACAGCCAAAGCTTTGGCCATTGCCAGGGAAGAGACAAAAAGTCAAGAGGCCAACCGATAACTGGCGAAACGAAGGGCCGTGGGCCAAGGGCATGTGACTACCACGTTGGAGTGGGGTGAGATTGGGTTGGGGTGGGGTTGGCTGGCATGTGAGGGAGCAATCGAAATGAAGCTTGAAGCGATTTCAAAAACTCAATGGCTTGAATTTTATGACTTTTGGCTTGAGAGTCGAGAAGAGCGAGAGAAAAGGCATGGGGAGAATGTTGGAGAAAAGTGTAAGAGTAAGAGAGAGAGACGCTCAATTTTTGGTTATTAGTTTTTTTTCCCCTCAGCTTTGTTCATTTTGCTGACGCTTTATACTCTTCGATAAGGGGTATATATAGTTTTCTGCACGAGATATCTGATTCAAAATGGATATTTGATTCATTTTTATTAAGTAGAAGGTGAAAGTTTAACATAGATCTATTTATATTTCATGGTGACTCTTGGGAATATAAATTTAAGCCAAGAAAATGTTTTTCTTCAAAATTATGTTTTTCCACTTTCACCGAAATGATTCAAAACCCTTAAAAAAATTATTTCACTTTTAGATACCTTGAAAATCGATGTTTAAACTTAAACCATTAATTTTTGTATAATTAACTGGAAAGGGTATTAAATCTTCACTGCGTTTGAATGAACTCTTGTTCTTTTAGACTTTTTGGTCGCTATTTTTTTTCGGTGTGATGTGTTTTGTTTGCTTTTGTGTGAACTCCGTTTATTGGTGGTGTTATTCTTGTTGTTGCTGCTCTTGCGGCTATGCCTCGACATTATCGACTTTTTGTCAATGGGGTTTGGTGTGGAGGGAGGAAAGGGCACGTGCTTCTACAATAACCATAACCCAGACAAAGATCCTTTTTGCCTTTTTCAGTCTCTCTTTCCCTAACTCATTGCTTTTTTTTCTGAAGGCTTAAAACAACGCGGCTAATTATCAACCCAGAAACTCATTTCCTTTGCCTTTCTATTAACAAAGTTCAACATTTATTGTTGTTGTTTTTGAGTTTTTGTTATTATATTTTACATATATATGAATTTGTATTTTTTGTTTGTCTGTTATTGCCGCCAAAAGATTCCTTTTACAAATTATCAACAACAATTTTTCCCCCTCGCTCTGTGTACCAATGTTTTTCCATTTAATAAAATCGAATCCGACTTCCGTCCGCACTTTGATTAGCAAAATTAGCGACAAACGCGGCATCGACTCAGCAACGTGCGGTGGGAGGGGATGGGCTGAAAGATTGCCGTCTATAAGGGTGGACCGCCCCCCCCCAAACTTTTCGGGCAACTTGAGCGTTGAGTTAATTAGCAAAATTGTAACGGCAGATAGAATTTGAAGAGAAGTTTTTAAAGCAATTTACAAACGTAAATTTTGTAACTTTTTGACTTTTCTGTATGCGAATACATTGAAAGGTTGTTGGTGGGGTTTCGAGATGATAACGTGCGGGCATAAAGACTGAAGGAGAGAGAGCGTCACAGGAATATTTCTACCTTTCTCAAATAAAGTCACCGTAAATCCTTAACTTTTATTCAACATTGAAAAACAAATTCATAAATTATATAAATACTTCTTTTCAACGCATGGAGAGAAGAATATTTTTAGGTTATAGAGAAAACGAAATGAATGAAAGTCCAACGGAATAAAATAATAAATATTTTGCTTAGATGTACCTTTATTATATCAAACAATTTCTATACCATTTCTGCCACTTTGAAGGACAAAATATTTTAAAGTTTTTCTATAAAAGATACAGTTTAAAATCTAGATCACAATCTTAATCTAAATTAGGTTATTCTTATTGAAGGATAGAAATCCGTGCTCTAACTCTCTATAAGTAAGCTAGTTTATACAGTCTAAAATCTTCGGATAAGGATCCTTATCTATCTTTCAATAAGTTAACTTGTTTATAAAACAGATTAGTGTATAAATATCTGGGGATATAGCTCAGTGGTAGAGCATTCGACTGCAGATCGAGAGGTCCCCGGTTCAAACCCGGGTGTCCCCTTTCAAATATTTTGACTTTTTACTCACAGATTTCGCTTGATCTTTTACTCTTTCTTTAGATAAGCAGTTTTAAAATTTCAAGGATAATATTAAAACGGTTTCATCTTCATATTTATCTTTGGAGATTTTCCAAATTTTTTAAATATCATTTCTTGGTTTTTGTTTTTCATATAAGAACAATGTTTCGGAAATATACACAAATATTCTAATACATAAATGTAGTCTATAATACCATTCTAATGTGTCGATATTATGTTTTATAATTAGAAATATAATTATATTATATAAACATTGTTTCTATATGTCTGACATGATCTTATTCTCAGATTTCGTCACTTAAATGTTTTGCTTATTGTAAACGTTAAACATTCAAAAAGGGTTCGAGAACTATTTGCATATTGTTCTTTAATTATTTTCATACTTGAAGCAACTTTAAGTACTTTACTTTGTGTAAAAATGATCCCAATGTAAGAAACTCTAATCTAAATAAACTTCAACTAGAAGTAGTGTAAGTTGTTAGAGAAAATTGTTGAAATTTGCTCATCTCTAATTGTTGTTAAGTTGCTTAGGATGATGGTGGGAGGAGGCGTGGCATTTAGCGTAAGCAAAATGCTTGTAATTTGTATATGATAAGTCATTGACAGAGATAGAGTGAGTGAGAGAGATGGAGTAAACAAAGGGGTGTGGTTGAGGGGTTTGAAAAACTTGCGAAATTGTTGAAATGCTCTCGGCTATTAATTTTAGCTTAGTTTTTTGTTGCTCTTGTTGTTTTTGTTGTTGGAGCTCTCCCCTTCCATTTGGTTTTTTGTTTTTTTTTTTTTTTTTTGGAATGCTCTGCAACAAAGTCAGAGAGATGAAAGCCAGGCAAATTAAAGTCACAGTCAGCCCCGCCCACTCAATTATGCAGAACAGAGACACATGTACATACACACACACCCATACACACACACGCACACACAGACACACATCGATGGCAAGGGTATTTTTGTATTTGTATTTGTGTTTGCTTTGTTGTTAAATATTTCGTTTCCGCTGGCACAGAAGTTGGCTTTGGCTTTTGTTGGCGGTTGGTTGGAGAAGCAAGAGGAAGTGGTGGAGGGTGAAGGTGGCAAGGGGAAACGGTTCGTGTGGGTATGCGAGTGCTTGGTATGCAAAACGAGACGCTGGCAGTGTCAGGAGTTCTTGTCCTGCGTACGTAATAGTTGCAGCAGCGGCAACACCAGCAGACAGGATCTTCTCTCCACATGGAACAGGAACAACTTATGCCTCGACACTTGTGTGTAATATTGGGTGTAGTTGTAGTTCCTGTGCCTCTCATCCTTTGCCCCTGTCTTCATCTCTCTATTGCTTCTTCTCACTCCATCTCTATCTCAGTCTGTCGTCTGTAGCCTTGGCACGCACACTTGGCAAAGTCGAAAATTCAATTTCCTGTTTTTCGTGTATACATATATATGTATGTGAGTGAGCAAAATACACACACACTTACGACTCTCCCTCTGCCTTCACCGTCTCGTTATTCTTTTGCAACACCCTTCTCGGCATTTTTTTTTGTTGTACCCTTTTTGGCGTTTTGCATTGTATTAGATTTGCATTTTGCATGCCCAGCGTGAAGTGAGTGAGTTTGTGCAAAAGCCACAGGCAAAAATGGGATACCAAGATCTCACACACGCGAACCACTTCCGGCCTGATGCGTGTGCTCCTGTTTCAGCTCCAGCTCCACCAGCACCAGGACTGGTGCTTCCCCTCTCTGAAAGTTGGCAACGTTTGCCAAAACAATTGTTAGCTCTTGACGCTAAAGCGTCTACCAGAAGGCGTCATCGCTGCACTTTTCAATGCAATTTTTGTATTAGAAATTCATTTCACAGCAAACAATGGGCGTGGCAATACGGAGGTGGCTAAAAAGGGTTACGAATGGTTTGGTTTGAAAAGGTTGCAGGCATTTGGGTTGTGGCACCAGCTGAGTTGGTCGCCGCATGTGGCTTTCGTTTGCCAAACGGAAGCTTTTGCTATCAGCACGTCCTGGGCACAATGCAAAGAGTTGTCCTTCGAGTGCAAAGAATTGTCGTGGATTTAAATTTTGTCTTGTCAACCATAAAGAGAGGCAAGAGCTGAGCTACCACGCCTTGGTCTTAACTCGATTTCCCCATAAATTTTTGCCATTGTAAGCTGAGGCTGTATTTTCCATTTTTTTTTGCCGCCGAAATGTGCAAAGTTTAAAATTTAATATGTTAACTGAAAATGTAATTGTTATTGAACCTTAGTAAATTGTACCCCACCGTTAGTATATCCATTAAATTTAGTAATTTATTAGACTTTTAAATTCAAGTTTTGAAAGAGTTTTTTAGCTGATTCTGAAGGTAAATTACTCCTAGAGAGAAAGTAGATACTTAACCATTTACTAAGACAAAAACAACTTTTAATAAGATATTAAGTGCCTTCTTTATTTATAAATATATAAATTATGATTAGCATGTAAATTTAATTAAGTTAAAGTTATGGATTGCAGTCATCAAACGCTTTAAACAATTATTTCTTTAAACCATCTTATATTCTTACTGCTTCTATATTCGACACTCTCGGTTTTTTCTTTTTTCCAATCTTTATATAGCAAATAGTAAATTGTATTTATATATGTAATTGAAAGTGTCTTGTTTTTCAATTTGCTTCTTTTGCTTGCAATCCACGAAGTTTATATATATGTATATAAAAACTGCCTCAATTTATTTCGATTGTTGTCTTTTAATTAACTGAGACAGAGACAGTAGAAATCAATTTATTTATTTAGCTTCTGCAATCTCTTCAACGGCTTTTTAGTTTTGCAACTACCCCCTACCCCCTACCCCCCTATAGGGATAAAACATGATGCGAATGAAATACAAATTCCAATGAAGAAGTCACACGAAATCGGAGCACTCGTGCATAAGTTAACGGTGGCTGGAAGTTTTTTAATATCGATAGAACCCGTGGCGAAACTCCAGTATACCGAAGCCAGCACTAAGGTAAATGACAGTAAATGATGGAGCTTACTCCCCGGCTTGCCATCCCCATTACCAGTTTCGAGTTTCGGAGCCTCAGCTCCACATGGCCAGTGACAAAGTAAGACTGCTTACGTGACCCTCACATGATTTCAAATTCCATGCAGGTAAAAATTCTTCAGCTTCAAAGATTGCAGCTCCATGAAAAAGTGAGAAAGCAATTCAGATTACTGCAAAAAAGAAGCTGGACATGCTATAGATGTGGGGGGAGAAGAGACAGATTGGAAGAAGACGGCAGATGCAATGAATTGAGCATAGAACAGAAGCTACTGAAGAAATATGAAATATAACTGCGGCAAGTTCGGTAGCGAAGGAACAATGCCAAGCCAACAAGAGAGAAGAGCACGTGCCTGGCCCAGTCTTTGGGTATTATCTTCACTCCCCGCCCGTCATGCTGTTCCATTCGGTTTTTCTCTATGTCTTTTTCGATTTTCATTTTTTTTTTTTATTGTTGGTATGTCCTGGATTTGGCTTGAACGTATTATTCATCATCATCGACAGCAGCCAAACCAGTCCAGCCATTAGCCGCTCTTGCTGCTGCTGCTGCTGGTGCATTTTCAAATTGCAGTTAGAGCAGAGCTGAATTTACGCTTGAAATATTTGGCCATTGTTCGCTTGGATAAAAACTATAATACTACAGCTTGTAATACGTGATGGTGATTTACCGCCATTCCATTCCCACTATATCCTACTCCCCGTTCTCTGCCATCTCTATGTGTGTGTCGTTGTCATTTGCTAGGTATAATCAATGAAATTGTCACATAATTATGAAAAAGCGAACGTTCTCTTTCTACCTTTTGTTACACTTTTGCACAATGTAATGCATTTTGCCCTAATGGAAATGAGTTCTTTTATTTTGGCACTGCATTAAGAACTAATTAGCATCCAATTGAAATGGTTGAATTATTACTCCTCGTTTTTTGGCAATATCCTTCAGCTTGAACTAATTTATTAGAATGTTTTACATGATTTCGAGTGCTTCAGATGTTCTTTGATTTGGCCCGCATAATTTTGTGTTTTTAAATATTTCATGAAATAAACAGAAGAGAAATGGGTTCAAGCTTAAAGAAACTTATTTTCTCTAACATACAAATCGTAAACATGTACATATAAGATGTAGATGTGAAAATATTGAAATAATTTTATCTTTCAAGTTAGTAAAATCGAGCACATTTATTCGAACAAACAAAAAATTAGCATGTTGTGTACTTAGAGCTATTTCGAGAATCACTATTTTCTCTTATCAGTCATTTACAATTAGTCACTTTTGAATACATACTTCAACGCTACAACTAAGTGGGAATTATAACTATATACAAAAACCAAAGAGAAAAGTATGGTTTACAATTCCAAATTTCATTTTATGACTAACATATTATTAGTATAGATATTAAGAACACATATATATAAAGAACGCTTATTCCGTTTGTTTTAAAATATTTATATTATATATTAGGCATATGTATATGTAGATATATATCTAAAACTTCTTATTAGGTTCTAGGTTTAGAGAAGATCCAACAAATACATTTAATATTAAAAGAAATGTCTGATATTAAAGACTCTTTGTAGTTATAGACTATTACGAAGAAAAACAAATTTGTACAAATTATAATTTTTAATTTTTAGACATTAGTGCACACAATACAATTTTATTGTAATTTTTAAAAATCCGCTATTGTAAGTCAAAGGCTTGAAATTGCAGTCAATTTTATTTTGAACCTCTTTCATTATATAATGCATATAGGCTGACTAAATACTATGGCGATTCTAAAGATATATCTATCATTGAAAATAAATTACATAAATGACTTAAGCAAAGTTAAGATATCGCTATCTAATCGATATGCTTAATTCACAGTGCTTAATTCTTAATTTATTTCTTTTCCAAATGGATTTATAGAACAAAAAACCACTAAAGAGATGTCCATAGTCTGCAAATATTTATAACCCTTTGTAAGAGTACAAAAATAATCAGATTTTAATATTTTAATTTTGAATTACCAATTACGGCTATTATAATTGAACTTTATCGTTTATGATCTTTTGAAAGGCTTTTAGCACGAAATTTTCATTAGGAAAACATCTATCAAAATACACATACACAACAAGCACATGTACAAATTGCATACTATAAATATATAAATTCCACTAAAAATGACAAAACAATATAAATAATTGGCATTCGGCTAACATATACAAACGCACACACAGTCACACTTTGGCTAGAGCTAAAGTTTTATGACGGGGGGATTCCAGGCGCATTTTAATACTTCTATATATGTGAATGTGTGGCGCGGGGAGGGGAGAAACACGGAGAGAAGAAAAAATATTTTTTGCATGCGCTGCACAAACAAAACGTATAAATTCATGAGCACCAAAAACGATTTAGTTAAGCCGCTAAATTGCCTAAATTCGATGGCAAAAATAAAAAAAAAATACCCAAGGCAAAACTGGAAAATCAAGCAGAGTGCTAATGGAGGAAAGAAGGAGCCTGCGGTTAGATGAGTGTACATTGAGAGTTGAGGTAAGACAAGAAAAGAGGCAGGCAGAGGCAATAAACGCAACAGAAATATTTGAAGTGAAATATTTTTGCCACAAACACACGCACACACTTACACATAAATAAAATAAAAGGGCACCAAGGCAAAGGCATAAAAATTTCATCGATTTCCGGTTAAAGGCAAATATTGTAACCATAAATATGAGCTGACTATAAATATCAGAGGGCAACCCAAAGTGTGTGTGTGTGTTTGTGTGTTTGTGTGTGCGTAAGAAGGATGAGGTGACATGGGGATGTACATATGTATGTATAAGGGGTATACGAGTTATGGGCGTGGCGCTTTCACGCCAATGTGGCGATAATGCGATTGCTTTTGGCTTTGGATTTGCTGCGCGCGATTACATTTCGATTTGATTTCGATTTGCAGCCAACGGCAGAGGCAACGAAGTCGACATTTTCATTTTTTGTTATTTGAAAATGTTTTTCTCTATTATTTGCTCTGGCAGAGACAAAATTTAAATTGTTTTTGCCAGAGGCTTCAAACAACAACAACAACGGCAATGGCAACAAAGTCTAAATAAAACGAAACGTGACAACAAAATAAATTTACTTACTTCTATTTTTCTGGGTTGGCAACGAATTCTGTATGAGCTTTTAGTCCAATCAAATTGTTTATGCAAATAAAACGAAAGTTTTTGTAAAAATAATTTTTTCCTCACACAGCTTTTTACTCATTATTAATTAATTTCGTAATTCAACAAAAATTTTATTTTATTTGTGTACAATGGAAATGTTTTTCCGTTGTTATAGTGACATTTGATTTTGATTGAAATTATAGTTACTTTTCAAATTAGTCTTAAATTATTAAAATAATAGTAAAATAAACATAGATATATAATAATATTTTGAGTCTTAACTAGTGGAAAATATGTTAAATGTTTTTTCAAAGCAATTTGAGACAGCAAATTATATCTCACAACATTGAAATTTGATACTTTTTTCATTCAATGAAAAATATTTTCCATATTTTTGATAGGTATCGAAAATATTGTTATTAAATATTAAAAAGAATTCACAATCTATTCCTGTGATTTTCTATTTAGTTTTGTAAATAAAACATAAAAATATATATTTTATTATTATATTTTTCATAACTAAATATTGAATATTATTATTATACATTTGAAAATGATTTTCTAATTGTTGGTTTATCGACTTTAGTTAATGAAATCATTATTAAATATTTGGAAACGCTTTTTATACATTTTTTTGTGCACTTTCTGTAGAACATTTAATTAAAATTGATAAACTAAATTAGTTTACCAAAAATAAACTAGAAGTAGCATATGCTATATATTGATAATCTATCAACTAAATTAGTAGAATCTCCTACAAATCACGAAATTGGTTCGAGATCTTGTTTTACTTATAGCATTTTACAAACTACAAGAAAGTTTTTTGATTAAAATTATGAATTAATCTTCAAGAAAAAAAAACAGTTTGTCTAGATTATCTACTGTAAGTGCTTATTGAAACCCATATACCCCTACATTATAAGGGTAGAGCTAAAAAAAAAGTATAGATGGGATAGGCAAAATTACGCCTGCTTTTTGGCACGCATATTTGTTTACCATTTGGCTTGTGCAACAAAAAGCTGCCAGTTTAATGCTATTTTTATACTTTTAGGCAAATTGCAAAGGCTGCCAGGCAATACGACTAAGTGCCCGAAGGCCAAATCTCCCATTCATATTTATGTTGTTCAGCTTAGTATTTGTGTTTGCATTTGTATTGGTTTGTGTGTGTGTGTGTTTTATATATATACATACATATATATTTCCATTGTTGCTGGTGTTGGTGCTCTTGTTGTTGTTGTTGGTGGTGGTGCTGCTGCTGCTATTGCTGGTAAACAACATTTTGCAATTTGGCTATACAAATTTTTAAGGCATTTGCTATTGAATGAAAAACATAACCCCAGACCGTACAGTCTCTGAATTAAAATCATCTTCAAATGCATTTGTCAATGGCAATGGTATTTTCAGTTTTCCAGTCACACACTCTCCGCATGGCCATTGTTTGAGCTGGTTGCATTGTCATAAATCAGTTTTGCACGCAACTCAACTCCCTCTCTCGCTCTCTCTCTCTCTCCAACTCTCCATCTCTCATCTCATCTCACTCATTCTCTGCATTGTGCTTTCTCTTTCATTTTTATAGAGCAAATATTTGAGATGAATATACGGCTAAAATGAAAAAGAATCATTTGTATGCTGTAGTTGTTTAGAATATGCATTCATTGGAAGTTTTGTCGGGGTATTATGCAAGATACGATATTTGATTGCTTAATACACTTGCAAAAAATAAATATAAAGTACAAAAGCCATTGCCAAATTGTTAGCTTTTGTATTTCTTTTTAAATTTCGACGATTAGATTGCATGAGAAAAATAAATCTATAGTTGGTTTATATTTATTCAAACCAGTAGATTTTGCTTCCTATTTAAGATTTACAAGAAGGTAAAAACTTTAAGAAACTGCAAAAGGCAACAAGCCAAAACATTAACCCTACTCCTCTTGCCCAAAATTAAATGTGATTTGATATATAATATTTTTTGCTTCTTACTTGGATATTTAATGTCCATAACTTCTTTCTCTGATGACGGCCAGTTAAATTTCTAAAAACAACTAAAAAATTACAAACATGTTTAAAAAAATTAAATTGATTTGAAGACAACTAATAATAAAAGTTAAGTTGTTGTTAAATGTTAAGTAAGTTAAGTTTTAAAAGCATAATAAAACCGAATTTTAGAAATCTCTAACAAATTATAAATTAAAAATATTTCAATATTTATTCCGAGAGCTAACGATATTGGCTATTAGAGTTTGTTTGCAAATATTTATGAGAATATTAAATGTCATAAGTTGAATAGAAAAAAGTGTTGCCTACTTTTTCGGTTCCGAATTTCCCGCTTGATTGCTGTGTAGTGTTGCCTACTTATTCGCGCGGCATCCTTTGATGCGAACCGATGTGTAAGGTTGCCATGGCTATATAACCGCCTGCAGTTCTATTATTTTTCACTGACTACTCACCAAGTGCACACATATTTGTATGTATGAGTGCAAATAACTTTCTTTATTCATTTTTGCGCTTTTGGCCCTGCATGATTTTAAATGACTTTAAAACAGCTAACTATGAGCATATAGTTTTACACGTATGTATATCGTTTTAATAACTAACATTTAATAATCAAACATTTTATGTTTCCCCTCACCTAACGTATCCCACGTTTGCCTCATCCTTCATAAAGACCACAAAAACCTCGCCGAAGACTTAAAACTGATTAAAATGAATGACATTAAGCGGCAGGCATATTTTAATTATTTAATGCTAATTAATATGTTTTGTAAAACCACAGCAGCAGCAGCATCAACAACAACAACAAATACAACAATTACAAGAACAGCTGCTAGCTGTTAACTTATCATAATGAGTTTTGCATTTAATTTCACCGAAGCATGCTAAGCTCTGTTGACAGGCATATAAAGTGTATCTATATCTGTGAGATACATGTGGCAAACTATTGAGACAGACTGTAATTAATTTGTTTGTTGACTTGGCAACCCACGCTCACATCGGTTGCTTTGCTCCATGGCAGGGGCGGGGTCGGGGGTCTCCAAATAGTATTTGATGGTGGCAAAGACGATGGCATGGCGTGGGGGAGTCGCCCCAACCAAGTATATGTGTGAGTAATTTGCGGGCATCTCATCAACTTCTTCTTTTGCATATCTCACAGCTGTCAGAGAGACCGAAAACTGTTGGCTTACTTTTTGATGCAGACAAACAAAAGACTTAGACATGAAAATTTAACAGAAAATTGGAAAACCAACGAATCAACGTGATGTTCTCAGAAGTAATTTCAATACAGAAATGTTGTAAATTTTCTTTATCAGTTTGAGTTGTATGATTTCTATACTTATATTATCCATCAGCAATTTGTCGAACGGTAAGCTTAAAAAATTTTAGAACGTTATTTGTTGTCCTAATTTTGGCTAACAAAAAAGGTTATTCCGCATAAAAAAAAAATAAAGTTCTATGCTGTATAATATTTTATGGAACATCCCAAAATCCTTGTCTCTTCTTCTCTCTGCCTTCTCTTTTTTCTATTTTCTCCGTTTTTTGTGGCCTTTCACCCGCCTCATACCATTTCATCTTCAACTGATTTATGCTGCACATTAATATTTTAATGTCTTCATTGCGGGACGTAGGCAGAAAACAAAAAACGCCAAGTCCTTCTCGTACTTGTGCTCCATGCAATCCATTAAACGTTATCAGCCAGTGACACAGTCAGCAAAGTCACTTTAGACCCACACACACACACAAACACACACATACAGACTTGGATTCGTTTACCCACTCCTTACAAAAAGTCACCCGGTCTACGCACATTTGTCTTGTGCCCAAGCAGAGGTCTAAACTTTCCTATGGGCTATCTCTTAACGACAACAACACACTGAATGGCGACAACAATAATAGCAACAACAACAACATCAACTAGTCAACTACAAGAAATACTAGAGACTAGGCAGAGAATGGCAGAAATTCAATTATACCAAATCGTATGCAAATGAGTTTCGGGTTACAAAACGTTAAACAGCAACACAAACTGACAAAAAGACAAAAAGTTGAAGAAGAAAAAAAAACAAAACGAAATCAGAAACTAAAATGAAACGTTTTTCCATTTTCCAATTGCATTTCTTTCAAGGCAAAAACTTTTCTCACATACTTGGGACTTAGCACCTACACACATGTTTACACCAATCCCTCTCTATGTCTCTCTCTCTCTCTCTCCTTTTCACACCCTTTCTCTCACTCTCTCGTTGTCTCTTGAATCGCCATGCTCCTTGTCCCATTAGCTGGCACTGCCATTATTCAATTTTCATTTTGTTATTCTGCCTTGTTTGCAAATTCAATTTACGTTTCTAATTTAATTTTGCATATATGTATTTCATTTTTTTCCTGTGTGTTGTTTTCAGCGTTGGCAACAAATTAGAAAATAGAAAAATATTTTTGCTAGCGTAGTTTTTATAATTAGTTGAACCAAATAATGCCAACACAGTCAGTTGAATACACATATGTACATATGTACATACATATGTGCATTCTAATTGAGACAGATATTAAAGTTTTACTGATATTGCCAACGGTTGATTTTTGGCATTCTAATTAGTTTTGTTAATTGTTTTTCAATAACTAATTAAAAGGAAATATTGCACTTTTATTTCATAAAGTCATATTAAAAATTTTGTTCAAAAGTTCTTTGAATTTGTGAACATTTAGCTTAAGGGGTAAATGAAAAATCGTTGAATCATTATATGGGAGTTTAAATTTAAAAAATTTAAACAAATTATATGTCCTATATCATCCAAAAGCTACCGTTCTCTGTGGCATTTAAAGCAAGTGGCGAATCACAAGAGCGTTACTTTGCCCCTTTTAGTATGCAATAGGCACTTTAAGAACTCAATTTTCATAAAAAGAAATTTTGTAAGAAGAAATAGACTTCGGATCATGTTTTATATCTTCTAAGCTACATGGCATGTGAATAGTAATAAATGTGGAGAAAAATATGCTTTCCTTTTCCAGCCATTTGCATACTTTAGGGGGTAAAGCGCACCTAATTGCAAAAGATCCGCCTATCACTAAGCCAAGCTAATTGTAAGACAAAGACTTCAATGGTTAAGTTATTGGATTGCTAAGAGAATATCATAACATAATGGTATTATTATTTTGTTTTTATTTCATTTTCTAGAAGTCAAAGAGGCAATGTTGCTTTGTAAATTTTATGTTTCCAACTTCTTAAATGAGTATATAACTGAAAAGTGACTGAATTCAATATTTCTTGGAATTCTTTATAATTGATTATAAGCTAACAATTATTACATGGTAAATGAGAAATAAAGTGGATTGTACAGGTAATGTGATCGGCTACTAGAACCAGCTATATACATTTATAAATGATATAAAAAATTTTAATTTTAACAAAATTAACAAAAAAGCATTATCTTTCATCTTTAAATTCGGCATAGAAAATGTCAACGATTTGGCATATTGTCAGGGCATTTTTAATTCCACCTAAGCGAGCTTTGCCCAATTAAATGCAGCTTAAATTTTTTCGGTTGATGAACACACCTACGATGCAAACACACACACATTGAAATTGCCAACCAACTGCACAATTTTTCAATCAACTAAAAATGTTTAGAATGGCTTATATTCATTCGTTGGCCGATCGAACTTGCCACCCTTCCCCGCCAACCATGCCCCAGTCGAAAATGTGTGCCACTGATTGAGTGTGCGAGTGTTGCAGTTGAAAAAAATTCCATAAAACAAAAATGTCCCCTTGAAAAAGAAAGGCAACTACAAAATGTGTGTGTGGCAAGAGAGTAGCGAAAGAGAGGTAAAAACAGAGAGAGAGAGAGAGAGGTAGAACTGTAGCCACGTTTGCTCGTCTGGGCGCATGAAATTGCCATTTCCAATTAACGCCATTGCAAAAATAGTTAAATGTTCATGGAACATTGCAACACCAACAGGAGCAACAACATCGATTCTATATGGATGAAAAACAACAGCAAACGAAAGGCAAATAGCACAAAAGGCAGTAACAGAGAGAGATAGAGAGAGAGAGAGAGGGAGAGAAAGAGAAAAAATACTGTATATATGGTGACAGTGGCCACCAGAGGCAGCTGGCGTTCATACTTTCTCTTACTGCAGTATCTGCATCTCCTACTCCTTCTCCCGTCCATGCTTCAGCTTCATGTAACGACAGTTGTACCCAATTCTATAGCCCAAAACGAGTGGCTTACTCGCGAATTTTTGTTTCACTGGAGTTCTCTATATGTAACTAACTCTATTAACAAAGCGAAAACGGAAATACACATACCTATATACAAACACCCACACAGAGAAGCATATAGAGACACCACAGAGATGACACATTGCTCATGGCAACATGTTGTGGACCATATTGAAAATTTGATTTCAATCAAATGCTTTCATTATTAGTGCTCAATTTTGTAGCCAGTAGAAATTTTACATAAAGTTGCTTTAACTTCAAATAGATTAAATGTGCATAAATTTATTCACATTTGTATTTTTATGCAGCAATTTAAAAATCTTTGCGTTAACTGTCACGCTCTTTCGCACTTTAGTTGTCATTTGGCATAGAAAAAAATTAAGTTTCTATGGCTTTTTTAACGTTTGTTTTTTGTGGCTTTTATGTAGTCCAGTCATACCATACAGTGCCATATTGACCGAATTTTGAGTCTAATGGATGTTCACAGTGGTGTAGTCAGTAGAAGTCCTTCTTCTGGGTTAACCAAGTGATCAGTTAGGAGATTAAACTGACTTAGTATTAGAAAATATGAATATAAAAATTTAAATGTGATTTTGCTAAAATATTTGCTCGATTGTCTATCGTAATTTCCTTTACAGTTGTTCGCCAATTATAAATAATCGATCAAATATTGAAAATTTAAAACTACAGGTAAGCTTACATTTACTCATGATGAGTTTGCTAGAATGATAAGGATTGTATTTTAGCAAATACCATAATATTGTTTTTCAGCTATTTTGTTAATTAAAACAGCAAAGAACAAAAAGAATTTTACTTCATGATGAAGTCATTCTTGTTAAACATAATCTACTGGACAAGATTGTGATTTCTCTTGTTGAAAAATTTGGAAAAATAATTTTGTAAAAATTTTAAACAAAATGTACATATAATCAAAAATAGCTAATCAAAAAGTTCAATGGCTTCTAGTCTAGATTATAAAGAGTGTTTCAACAAAGTCAAAATCAAATTTATCGAACTATTTTCTACTATCTTTCTCTATCTTGAGACATATGTATACAAACATACATAGATTTCTTATAATTCCAACAGAGAAGAACCTATAAAAAACATTGACCAGCTGGAAGAGGGCAAACTATATCATGATGTACATTCATACCATATCGTCGTCCTGAATTAAGAAAAACCCTGCCCTAAGACTCATATTGTCCACGCCTATGGTTATTGGTGTTGATAACATTTACCCATTTAAGAGAAGAACAAAAAAAAAAAACGTTCAGTGCTCGCCTGGTTTACTCTCCTATAGTCCCCGTCAATAGACCCACCCATTTCTGTTGACTCCCTGGACAATATTTGCACGTTTCTATTGTATTGCGTTGTAACTGCGTTTAAAAATGCGACTCGATTTTTATCGATTTAATCAAGCGGCGGCTGCTGTTGCTGTTGCTGGTGGTGCTTTGTTGTTGCTGTTACTATGAATATACGCCACCAGAGAGGGCAACCAACGCCAACGATTTCCATACGTAATTGCACTGTAATTGACAATTTATTGTGTCAATCGCAATCGAGGCGAACTGCCGCATCGCACACGTTTAATTAACAAGGCGACAACGATGCCAACGATTGAGAAGGCGGGTTTCGGAAAGGTGGCCATCAACGAATTGGCCATGGGCAGAACGGTTGAGCCGGAGGTGCAAGAGCAGAGGACACAGAAATTTAATCTGCTTTCTTTTTTTTTTTTTGAATTTTTTTTTTTTTTTAACGAGCTGTATAAGTTTAAGCAATCAAGCGGAAAATCAGCAACAGCAACAACAAAAGCTGTGTTGGTAATCGTAATCTTGGTTAATCTAAAATTGGAAATCGAGTTGGTAAAATTTACTTTAGTCTTTGTTGAGGGGGGAGGGGACGCACAACCCGAATAACGCAGGCAGAATAAAAGAATAGTAACACGTCCGTACAACTCAGAAGTTTATTAGAGACTAACTGCGCGTGCCGGTAATTCAGTCGGGCGAGCGCAGTATTCAAATACAAAAAAGAGATAGATAGATGTATGCGTTCAAATACATACGCAATTAGAATACATGTGTGCATTGCTCTGGAAAGTTCTTGAACGTTACCTTTTTTAACACCCTTCCTCAATGCAACCATGTTTACAAAGTTAACTCAAATTTAACATATTCACAAAGTCATTATGCTTTTTCTTTGGCAAATTCTTAGTTAAAATATCCGCTATCATTAAATCAGTCGGAACATACTTTAACTCAACAAAACCTTCAGATACAGTTTGTCGTACAAAATGATATCTTATATCTATATGTTTTGTCCTAGAATGATGAACGGGATTCTTCGCCAACTGTTGGGCACTCAAGTTATCTCCATATACAACTGTTGGGGTCTCGGCATTTCCACATCCCAGCTCAATGATTAAGCGTCGCAAAACGATAGCTTCTTTGCATGCGGTCGACAAAGCTATATACTCAGCTTCAGTGCTACTTAGCGCCACACTGCGCTGTTTTTCAGATTTCCAAGATATTGGGCCTCCGGCCAAAAAGAAAACATAGCCGGTATAGGACTTCCGGTCAGTTTTGTCACCACCCCAATCGGCATCTACATATCCAGAAAAAGCTTGGCCGGTCCTTTTATAGCGTAGCTTTTTATCCATCGTTGATGCCAAATACCGCAGGATGTGCTTCACACCTGCTTCATGCTCTGAATGCGGATCTTGATTTCGCTGAGCCAACTTTGCAACTGAATGCAATATATCCGGTCTGGTGGTTAGAGCCAGCCACATCAGTTCGCCTATTTGAGTCTGGTACGACCCTATGTCCACCCTCTTGCACTGCTTATTGTCGCATGCCACTTGATGCCCTGCGTCAAGAGGAGTAACCGCCGGTCTGCAGTTTTCGATACCGTATCGAACCAACATATCGTTGATATATTGGGAATGGCCTAAAGTAATAGGCCCAAGCTCACCGTCTCGATGAATCTCCATACCCAGGAATAGCTCAGTTGCACCCTTGTCTGTGCAATCGAACGCGTTTGATATCGCTGCTTTGATGGCATCCATCTTCTGTTTTGAACGACAAGCTATAAGGAGATCATCAACATAAACAAGAATTAATGTTAAGTCTTCTTCACCATGGTTTTGGTATAGACACGGCTCACTACTACATGGTTTAAAACCCAAATCTCGTAATACAGCGTCCAGCTTAGAGTTCCATGCCCTTCCTGATTGTTTCAAACCGTAGATTGCCTTCTTCAAATGTAATGCAGCCTTTGGACGATTTTTGTCTGTGTACCCCATGGGTTGCCTCATATACACCGTGTCCTCCAGATCGCTATTGAGGTATGCTGTGCATACGTCCATTTGATGTAAATAAAGATCCAACTCTGCTGCCACCGCCAAAACAAACCTTACGCTTTCTAATCGACATACAGGTGCATATGTATCGGTGTAGTTTACACCGAACTGCTGCGAGCATCCTTTCGCAACCAATCGCGCCTTAAAACGTTCAATGTCTCCCTGCGCATTCTTTTTCAGACTAAAAACCCATTTGCAGCCTATTGTTCGTTGTTTGTTTGTTAGGTCTATCAGCTCCCAAGTTTGATTTTTTACCAGAGCTCCAAACTCTTTGTCCATTGCCTCTTGCCACTGCGATGCATATGGTCCACTTATGGCATCCTCGTAGGTCGATGGAGTTGGTACCTCACCAGCCACAATCGAAGCAAGTATATTATATTGTTTTCTCGGCCGTCCAGGTTTTCCCGTTCTGATTACTCGTGGTCTGCCAGGTCCTACCCGCATTTCGCTCTCATCTTGTGCAAGCTTTTCTTCAGGTGCACTATGAAACGATTCCTCGTCAGCATCTGATTCAGCAGACTGTCCCTCTGATGCGTCGCTCTCGCTTTCATTTATTTCTGGATTTGCATCTGCTATCTCATTTTGCCTATAGCGTCCAGGCAAATCAAACATAACCGTCGTACAATTAGTTTGCTCTATGGGATCTCTCTCATCAAAGAGAACATCTCTTCGTTCAACCACTTTGCGAGTTTCTCCATCATATAATCGGTATCCTTTTGCTTCTCTTGAATATCCCACCATGCGATATTCCTTTCCTTTTGGTCGGAATTTACTTTCCTGGTGACCCTTGGATAGCGCAACTGCAACAGAACCAAAAACTTTAAGATGATTAATACATGGCTTCTTGCCAGTCCACGCTTCCATTGGCGTTTGGTTTGTCAGTGCGCTTGTAGGCGAACGGTTCCTCAGATATACAGCTGTAAATATAGCCTCTGCCCACAATGCCTCACATAATCCAGACTGTGCCAACAAACACCTAGACATTTCCACCAGAGTGCGGTTAGCTCGTTCCGCAACGCCGTTCTGTTGTGGAGTGTACGCTATGGTCAACTGGCGTAATATCCCGTTTTTCTTCAGGTAGTCATCGAATGCATTGTTCACATATTCTCGTCCATTGTCACTGCGGATACATTTTAGCTTCTTCCCTGTCTGCCTCTCCACTAGACTCTTGAACTCCAGAAACTTGCCAAAAACCTCATCTTTGCCCTTGAGGAAATACACAAAAATTCGCCTAGATTTGTCATCAATAAATGTTAGGAAATAACGTGAACCACCTAGTGATTTTGTTCCAAAAGGTCCGCAGACATCACTATGAACCAATTGTAAAAGTTCACTGGACCGACTTTCTGTCATCTTAGGAAATGGCTGAACATGTATTTTACTCACCATGCATGTCTTACATGGAGTATTGGGCGCGAAGTTGGTCACACTAAGCCCACGTACCAAGCCCTTACTTGCGATTTGCGTCAGACTTTTATAATTAAGATGACCAAAGCGTTTGTGCCACAATGATACATCTTCTCCGACAGCAGCAAAAAGATTTTCCGATTCAGCTTCAAAAACAAACAAGTTGCCTATCTTTTTTGCTTTTAAAATACATTCACCATTTTGTATGATCTTGGCCATATGTTTTTCGAAATGTACAACACTGTTATATTCAATAACACGCGCCACTGACATAAAGTTTCCTGCCAGCCCTGGTACATAAAGCACGTTGTTCATTGTTAATTTACATATTCCAGTCCGAATAGTGACTTTTCCTTTGCCTTCTGCACGTAAATACCCCGCATCTGCCAGACTGATCTTCTCATCATGTACAGAGAAATCTGAAAACATACTCTTATCGCAACACATATGACTCGTCGCACCAGAATCCAAGCACCACTTCTCTCTTTTCATATTCTCTGCTTCCAAAGCATTTATCAAGCTACATTGCTTGTTCTCCATTTTCTCAGTGTATTTGTACTCTTTCTCTTTTTTATCGACTCTCTCTTTGCCGCACTGTGCTTTGACATGCCCTTGTCTGCCGCATTTATAACAAGTAATTTGCGAACGATTTCTCTGTGTGCGTGCATTTTGATTTCTGTTTCTGTTCTGCATAGCAACAAATGCCTCTTGCCCATTCTCTTTCGTTACAGTTAGACGTTTTCGTTCTGCTTCCTCCTTTAATTTTATGCAGAGAATTTCAAAACTGGGCAAATCGTCGCGCGTCTCGATGGCGACAACGAAATTCTCATACACTGGTGGTAAACTCGATAACAAAATGATAGTTCGTAACTCCTCATTTATTTGTACACCGGCGCCTGCAAGCTGATCTAACACATCAGAGAAACCATTTATATAACTGGGCATATCTTGACCGTCTGTCATGCGTAAGCTTAGCAACTTATTGTACAGCGATACCTTCCGCACCGGTCCCTTTGGCTGATGGACATCTCGTAGTCTTGTCCACGCCTCAAATGCCGTTAAACAATTTTTTATGTATGCCAATTGCGATGGTTTTACGCTCAACGTAATACTTGCTAGGGCCTTCCGATCCAATCCTCCGAGATCGACACCTTCCACCGTGGGCAAATTTCCAGCCGTTACATCCCACAGGTCTGAATGCACCAACACGCTGCGCATTTGTATATTCCAAGAATCATAATTCTTTTCATCCAACTTCTCGATGTGGTACAGATTACTCATGTTGTCTTTTGAGTCTCTTCTCCCGAATAAAGTTCGTAACTTATTCGTAGCTTTAATGCTCTCTGATATAAATCGTTAAATATATCACTTCATTACTTTACTATTCAAAACCGTGCCCTGGGCCCATAACCTGTTGAGGGGGGAGGGGACGCACAACCCGAATAACGCAGGCAGAATAAAAGAATAGTAACACGTCCGTACAACTCAGAAGTTTATTAGAGACTAACTGCGCGTGCCGGTAATTCAGTCGGGCGAGCGCAGTATTCAAATACAAAAAAGAGATAGATAGATGTATGCGTTCAAATACATACGCAATTAGAATACATGTGTGCATTGCTCTGGAAAGTTCTTGAACGTTACCTTTTTTAACAGTCTTCTTTAAGGGTATATTAAGTGTTTGGTTATATAGTATTATAGCATTATTATGTTTAAGATTTTTTAGGAAATATATTTATGGAATCTTCATTTTGCGATATCAAATTCTTTTAAGTCCCACGATCTGTAATAAGAAATAATTATTCTTGACTTAATTGAATTTAATTTGTTCATCTGAATTTACAATCTGGAATCACAGTTTTAAAGCAGCTGTAACTTTTGGTAGAGGGTAAAGTCAGCCACTTGTTTCACTTTAATAAATGCATTTTATTTTATGGACTACCTGTGATTATAACATTATTTTTAGTTTAATTAAGAATTAATCTAATAAGGTGTTCACCGGCTGAACCTAATCTAATATTTATAACAATATTAAACATTGACTTAGTTTGGTTTGTGCTTTTGCAGAAGAAATTTAAATAAATAACTTAAATTGATTAATAATTGGTTTCAGCTTCAATTTGATACTTAATTAAATTAAATTGTATGCAAATTAGGTTTTCAATTGACAACAAATTTAATATTGTTTTTTTATCTTCTACGTTAATTATCTTAATCTTTAATGTGTATTTTAATAAAGAATAATTTAATAACTCAAAGATATTTCAAAACCTGTAAGAAAAAACCTTTTATTTTTTGACTTTGTTATTTACAAAGTTTAATAATTAAGTTTTATTTTCTTTCAAAACAATCTCTTGCTAAACTTGCTGATGCATTTTGCTTCGCACGACATTGCTTTTGTGCTAAATGCCTTTCACAGCAGAAGGGAAACATTTTTCAGACTTGCAGTGAAATTTATGGCTGCCTCTCATATCGTAGCTAATCAAAGCCCATCAACTAGAAGGCTAATGGTGGCCTTTCAGCTGTGGATATTTATTGTTTTGGATCCCTGTAGGGTTGGCAACGCATCAGTAGCCTCATCAGCATCCATCTTCAAGGCGTTCAACATTGTGAGTGAGTATGAGTCTCTAATTGGCCAAAGACCGTGGATCTTCCTTCCACTTCACTCCTTGCAATTCGGTGGGACCTCTTCGGTCCCCAACTCCTGTGTTGATTAACGTGCCCACCAATTACGCGTCCCATATATATACATGTATCTATACATAGTACATATCTGTCTATGTCTTTATGGACATACAAGCATACATACATACATTTAGTATATATCGACATGGCCAGTGATAAAGTGTGCGTAACAAAAGCTAATAATTGCCCAGGCAACGTTGCAGGAGGCCATGCTGAAAAGTCTCCATCTTTCTTGCTGTTGTTGTTGGTTGTTGGTTGTTGGTTGAGTGGTCCCGCACCAAAAACTTTGGCATCATAATTTATAGCTACGTTAAACAAGCGAGGATAACAAATTAATTTTGTCTGCTTGGAAGAAACGCACCAAAGAAGGAGGGCAACAAAAAAAATGAAAGAAAGAAAGCCACAGAGTAGCAGGACGACGTTTACTCTCGAATTTCTTAGTTGGGCCAATTAATTTCTAAAGTCAGCAACGTGGACCTCCACAGGACGTGCTCAGCGCAGAGTATCTCTCTCTCTCTCTCTCTTTCTTTGTGTGTGTGCGTGTGTCCTCCTATGTATATGTGTGTGTGTGTGTCTGCCTCGTAAATCTTAACGAGCCAAAAGCAAAATTCCTACGCACTTTCCACCAACAAACACACGTCACAAAATCCCATGCTCGCGAATGTCCGATCATAAATATAAGGTTTGGCGGCAAGGTGTATACTACATATACCTTTTAAGGTGTTCTTTTAAGTGTCCTTTAACCAAAAGGTATGCTCGAATTATAGGTAAATAAAAAAATGGTAAAGTAATCTGATGTCTTTTAATGCCACACATATTCTTCAATATATGTATATAGGAAAATATTTGTCAAAGAAAGTCTTTTGAATCAATTCTAAAATAAGCTATAGATTACTTTTTTCTAGAATTCTACTAAATAAGTAAATTATAATATGAAGCAATTTAGTTTTTAAAAGAGTTAACTTACTTTTACCTCTAAGTATAGTTTATTTAAACCTTTAAATTTTACTTTTAGTCCGGAAATAACTAACTTTAATCATTTAAATTCATGAATTTTCGAATGATATAGCCACAATAAAGAAGAATAATCAATTTCATTTTTCACAATGAATTAGGAAAATAAAAAATTTAATTTGTGTGTTGATGGTAGTATTATGTTTATATATTCTTATTTACGTTGTTATTTTATTAGACAATTCTGCGATGGGTTTTACAGCATCCACCTAAAAAAATGTGACTAACAACTTGGGCCGATCTATCTTTCGTATCTTGTATTACCTCAGACTTTTCATAAGGATCGAGTAGAGGTAGACTTAGTTAAATGAAGCAGAGATTAATAACTAACTCACAGTTTAAGACAATTTTCTCTTAGGGTATCAAATATTCCAAGCTATACTTCCCATTTCCAAAGCATTTCACTTGTTATTCTACAATTTGGTGGCTATTGATGGTTTTGGAAAGGGGATTTTTACCCCATAAGATGGGTTCGACTTAGTGGGTATTGTCCACCCCCGCATTGTCATAGTTCTTCTTCGTTCTTCCCCCCGTTTGAAATACGTCAAAATATTTGGCATTCGATGTTTGGCCTGACCAAGGACCTGAACCTGAGCGAACCTGGGATGTCTGCCATGATATTTATGTCTTTGCAATGCTTTACTGCTGTTGTTGTCCTCCTGCTCCTTCTTCGTTTAGTCCCCACCACAGATCTCAGAACGCCTCCTTTAAGTCATAACTATGCGTTGCCATCTAATCGCAAGTTTTGTTTTGTTTTATTGTCACACACAGCAGAAGCAGCAGCAGCAGCAGCAACAACAATAAAGAAAAGCAAAATCGCAGCCAAGCAAAACACATAAATCTCACTCATGACTTGGACTTGGATGCTGACTGGGTGAGTCCGTTTCTCCCCTCACTCTCTCTTTCTCTCTTTCGTCCTTTTGCTTTCATTTCCATTTCTATCC
Source organism: Drosophila willistoni (assembly GCF_018902025.1). Lineage (NCBI taxonomy): Eukaryota > Metazoa > Arthropoda > Insecta > Diptera > Drosophilidae > Drosophila > Drosophila willistoni. The sequence goes on from NW_025814050.1 coordinate 12,146,916, forward strand.
ATGGCTTCTGCCCGCCCGCATTTTGTGTGGGCAAAGGTGTTGATAACGTTGTTTTGTTGCTCTTGTTTCGAGACATTTGCTGTACATCTTAATCGTAATGCAAAAGTTGTCAAGTTGATATGTAAACGAAAAACGTGCTGCAAATATTTGCTGATTTGGTATTTGGTTTTATATCTTCCTCTTGGAGCATGGGAGACAGGCAAACAAGGACATGGTATCAGAGGGGTTTCAGGAATCATTGTAATTTGTTTACCTATGATTAAGATCCTCGATTATTTAAGTTTTCTTTTTGGAATTTCTTATTAGAGGAAAATAAGCTCAAACATGTAATTTATTCCCTTTAGAAATTTTGTCTACGTCTTTGCTTATTCATAGATATGAAATGATGCTAGTTATGCCATGTCAGTTTTATTTTTCTAATTTATGTGTTTCAAGGCGACGGAAAATGATATAATAAATGGAAATATATAATGTCCATGCGTGAAGGTGCATATATATTAAATGAAGATTCCAATTTTTGTTAAGCCAAGATGTCATCAGTTAACTAAATAACAGTTTTCACTTTAGTGAAAATATTTCACTATCAACTTTGTGGCTAAAATTTTTTTATTACTTCTCTCAATTTTGGCCCCATAGGAATCATCATCGTTAGTCCTTGTCCCATCAGATTTTATAAACCAAAAGTCAGCAGCACTCATCTCTCGCCCTTTTAATTACAGTAGAAATCAAAAAGCTCAAAACTCTTAACTTTTATATAATGGTAAGGGGGTTGGGATGGCAAGAAGACATGTTACTAAGCTATGCCAAATCCACACACATTTACACACACGCACACACACACACACATACATAGACACACACTCGAACTATTAATCCACATCCGAGTTATAATTCATGGTGATTGTATGAACATTTTCAGCTTTTATGTGAACCGTAAAACTTTACTTCCTGACGTTTCATCAACTAAAAAAAAAACAAAAAATGTGAGAAAAAAAGTGCAAAAAAAATATTACCTCAATCCTCACCTGGATAAAGTTTCGTTTTTTTTTCAATATTTTTCGAGTGTACGTATGTGTGTGTGTAAATGAATAGGTTTTACTTTTTGGTTGGTTTTTTTTATTAGTGGTAATTCCAGTTACAGTTATGGCCTAGCTACGGGCTTACAAAGGGCTTATGCAGAAAATGCAATGGGGGATTTTGATCAAACCATAACCCAGCCCAATCCAACAAAAACCCTTTCCATGACATGGTTGTGACATACACACACTCTCTCTCTCTCGCTTTCTCTCTCTTTGTCTCACTTTACTAACGGTCTATCGCAGTGGTTCTGTATGTAGTTGTTTCCGTTTCCGTTGGCAACTTTGTCCTTTCAATGAGAACGATGGATGCATCGTCAGCTGCCCTTCCTTCTTCCTCCTCTTTCTTCAACCCATTTCTGCCCTTTCAACTCCATCTCGAGACCAGAACCAGCACTTAAATATCATTATTATTAACCCTGCCAACTGTGTGGCACTTAACAGGCCGCCAACTCGTAGGGTCTCGGTCTCGCCGTTCTTCTCTCTCAACTTGAGTGGCCCAGACGTTGGTAAGGTAAATTATATTTAATGCCTACCTGAGAGCGAAAGTTATGCCTCGTTAAGGACTCCCACACACACAAATACATACGTGTACATCTATATATATACATCGTAGTCGCACACATCCTCACGTAGTTGTTAAATGCCACGTTTCACTTGAATAATTGAGAGCGATTAGGCCAAAAACTTTTGCATTGATTAAGGTTTAAGTTGGACAAACATTTGCCCAACTTCTTCCACTTTACCTGACTCTACCATATTCCCTCTCCCGCTCTCCGTTACTCCTACTCTACAACCAAAATGCCCATTGGCTGTCATTGTTTTCTATGGCCTCATCGCTGTACTGTCCCAGTCCTGTCCTGTCCTGTTACTGTTCCTCTAACAGTTCTTGGCTATTGCTCCACTGACTGTTCCTGTTGTCTCCTTAGTCCCACCTTTGTCATTTGCTATCAGCAAATGTTTAAATATGCATTACGTGTGTTATTCTCATGTTCAGCAGCACTTGGGGATTACCTTCTCTGAGCTGCAGATGGGGAGCATCTGATAGACCCGTTGGGGGAGTTGCTTTTGTAGCAGTTTTCTCGTGTCTCTTACTATTATTCCCTCCCCTGCCCTTTCCCAGTGTCCACTTGTCCGTCTGCCTGTCTGGTTATCAGTCTGTGTTTGACTTTAAAAAATTTAACACTTTGGGGAATTTCCATTCGTCTGTAAAAAAAAAAACAAAAAAAAATATCGCATGACTTCGGGCATAGTTTTCTATTACATATAAGTACATTTGTTTTAAATCTCTCTCGTAAGCTTGCAAAACAATATATGTATAAGTAGTGCTATCAATGCAATCAATAGTCCTCAAGAAAAGGAGATTTATGACAACATTTTTTCCCCATTGGGTACACAAACTTTTTCAAAAGACCAGATATTTGTAAGGGTCAGCATATATCAAACCGTGCTGCAACAATAAAATAAGCTCAAGCTTTTCAGATAGATATGTACATAAAGCAGTCCAAAAACTATTTTAAATACATTCCAAAGGATTCAAACTTATGATTCTAAAATTTAAAAAATAATTGTACAAGTTTTAAGTCTGAGCTTACATTCCTCTGAAATTGTTCTTACAGAATGTAAAAGTAGATTTTGGGATTCCAATTGCAAAACTTTTTGTCTATTTTCCTATTGCTTAGTACTATTTATATAGCCTTTATAGAGAGTTTTGTATCTACAAACTTCTATTTATAAAGTGCTTGAGTTTATTTGACTCCTAAATTTTACCTGAGACATATGCTCATTCACCTTTTTTTCAACTGTATAAAACGGAAGTATCTTTTGGTACTGGTTGATCAGGGAAAAATACGTCACCCATGTATATCGAAGATAGAATACGAGAATTCATTATATTCTACTTATTTTTATAAGCTCCCATTGGGAGCTTATATCAACTATATACAAAAATTCAATGAATATAAAATGGCTTGGTGTTTGAAGTTAGTTTTATCAATTAACAAAGTCATACATGAGTTAGCCCTAAAAAAAATATAATTTATTATTAAAATATTTATATAATAGAACAATTTGTTAAGGATATTCGCCTTTAAAAGTATTATTAAGTGATTTAATGTAAAATACATACATATATGTATAGACAATATTCCTTAAAGGTGTTTCGTTTAATTTCAACTTAAAAACTGTTTTTCTCCAACTAGAACTTGAACTCAATTCATTTGCACTGATTCATACTGAATGAAATTTTGCTGATATGATGGATACAGAGACGACCTGGACTAATTACACATCGAGCTAGGCCCTAATGAAGTCCGAAAAACGTTTTTGAAATATTTCAAAAGCACAAAGACATCCACACACACGCACACACAAAAGGCACACCCACATACCGGATTCAAACTGCCAAGAAGCATAAATTTTACCCCCAAAACCAGAACGAAAATGAAGACAAGAAGAAAGAATGTGGCCAGGCGATATGCAAATGCAAATCAAACTGCAGGCAGTTTCAAAGCTAACCATACCCAGCAGAAGGAATAAGAGTAGCAAATGTCCTTGCCCATCATTATGCCAGGTCCGCCCCTCTGCCTAGAAAAAACTATTCGAGGGGTGGACCAGAAAAAAGAGAATTGCCAGAGCAATGCCATCCATACACACACACACATCAACAGACAAAGGCCACATTATCTCAAGAAGAAAGAGAGATGAGAGACAACAGGAGCAAAAAGAAGAGGCAAATGTCAAACGTTTTGCCAGCGTTGAAAATTTGCATGCAAAGCCAAGCGAACGTCCCACAGACTGCCACGCCCACACAAATGCATTTCAGTCCCGGTGTTTGCTTTTGTGTGCGATTTTTGCACAAATGCAAACACTTTGATTTTGGTTTTTACCATTTTTTTTTCTCCCTTTTTTTTCCTGCCTCGCATTTCTACTTTGCCTCAGAACAGAATAGAGCAGAAGGCGAGCAGAGTCTGAGGATCAAACCAGGCCAGGACACACAGGACTCTACATTGTATATGTGAATATGTGTTTCTGTGTGTGTGTGTTAGTATTATTTATGTTCTACGCTAGAAATCTATTTGCACCGCACCACAAATCTCAGCTCAGCGAACAAAAAAAAAGAAAAAAGGAAAAAATGGCCAAGGGTTGAGTAAAATGCGACAGGCAAATCCATTCCAGAGGCTGGCATTGGACAACGCATCGCATTCGCATTAAATCGAAGTCGTTCCCTCCTGGCAAATGCTCCACCCGAAGCGGATTCAAATAGACACACACACACACACACACACTGGCACACACCATAAACTTTAACCATTTTGTAGGCTTCAGGAGATGAGCTCGTGAGCTAAAGGTTTTTGTTTTCATAATGAAACTTTCAGCGATTTTTTAGGCAAATGTGCAAAACTTGTTTGTTTATAGTTTCCAAAATAAGCAAATTTCTCATTTCATATTTGTTATAACATGCTTAAGCCACGTCCTCCACTTAGGAGCTATCAAATTTAACTTTTATAAATTCAGAAAAGAAATTTCTAGTTACTTGAACAAAATGCCTCAATAAGATACATAAGTGATATTTTAATCGAAAAGGCTATTCATTTATCTATATGTCTTTTGCTTGATTTCTCGACTTTTGGGACTGTACAATCACCTACTTCCCCTATCAGCCTTTATTTTTCTTTTAGTCAGTCTCTTGAATAATTCTTTAAATGGTCTTTTCGTTTAAAAATCCATTTACAATTTAATTTTCCATAAGTAATAGTTCAGATAAATCTTTCTTTCACCGCAACTTGTTTGTTTATCTCATTGCCTTTTTTTCCGTCCTGAATTTGCAAAAATATTTAAAAGTAAGTTTTAAAATACTGCTGAATAAATATATATCCTTGATATTATAAAATCTTTTAATGTAATAATTCATTACGTATGTATATCTAAAGGAGGTTGTTGGATAAATGAAACCTTTTTGTAGATCTTTGAAACCTTTTTGTGAGCTGAAAAGGAATTTAAGTTTAAAAGTTTAATAGGAATATATCAGAATATCAAAAAATAAGACATTTTTTTATTAACACAAAATGTTCGTTTAAAAAAGCAGCAAATGCAGAACTACGCTACGATGTAATCAAAAAGTGTAAGCGGATGGAATCGATGCGATTGGTACAAAGTTAGGCAAATATTACAAATTATTTCATCACTTATTTCATATGTTTAGATGTTATTAAATTTAATTCCTAAATTTTGTAAATCCAAGTCATAAATATACAGATAAATGAATCCAATCGCTATCATTCGATAGCTAAAATTAACACGTGATCATCTCCATTTTTAAGTCAGAGACTCACTTCAATGAGATTTCCTTTTCGGGTCGCGTTTTTATTTTTTTCTCTTGCTCACGTTCAGCTCTGTTTGGTGTGTTTGATGTTGCTGGTGTTGTAGTCTGCGTTGTTGTTGTTGTTGGTAGTGGTGTGGGTTAGTGGCGCCTATATACACACACACACACACAAACATGCATACCAACAAACAGACACACGGTAGAGGCACTTGCATATCTGTGTAAATTTATGATTGCCCCATTTCCGTTTTTTACAGTCAGCCAGAGCTATTGACTGTCCTGTCTGTCGCTCTGTCGTTCTGTCTGGTGGCTACCCTACCATCTCCACTGCTCCTACAATACTCTTGCTTCTGGTTGCTTATCCTGTGACCGGCATTATTGTGTGACCCCCTTGGGCCCTGCTGCACTTTTCTTGCTTCTTATTCTGCCGCTTCTCTTGGCCACTTCTTTTTTTTTACTCTTCACCATTTTTTTTCATGCCATTTTTTGTTCGTTGCTGTTGTTGTTTGGTTCAAATCCATGCCGCCTGCAGCTGACTTGCGACTGGGTTATGTCCTGGACTGCCACGGGTATTGACTCGTCGTGGCTGGCTGCATCTCTCGGTGCCTGCTGCTGTTTCTACTCCTTCTGCTGCTGGTTCGCTGCTGGTTCTGGCTATGGCCGTATGGGGTTTTAATTTTGACAGCTGCAGATAAATTGTTAAATGCAGGCCCGTTCTGCTCTCTGAGTGCTTTATGTGGGCTTACGTTTGTAGGTGTGTGTGTGTGTATATGTATATGTATATGTCTGTGTGGTTGCATATAAATTTATCCGCTCGTTTTTGCCTCAGCCATCGAAGCCTGTGTACATTTTTCAACATTTTTCTTTTGGCTTCTCCCTCGCTTTTGTTGGTTTGGCATTGACAGGCCCACATCAAATGCAACTTCATTTCACCTCCTTCTCCTGCATTTTCTTTATCCCGCCTTTCTTTTTTTTTTTGTACCCCCCTCGGGGAACTAAAAAGACACTGAAAGAGAAAGAGCGGATCGTTGGCACTCCAAAATGCATTGTATCTATCAGTTGAGTTGCCATGAAATATGCTTGCCCGCATTCAGTCTCATAAATATAAATAGCGTTAAAAATAAAATCTTTTTTTTTACTGCCCAGTTGCCGCCTTTTTTGCCGAACAATTTCCCAATTTATGCATCAACATTTAACACAATTTAAATTTACATATTTACGTATTAATAATAACTCCACAAATTTATTCACTTTTAATTGATGCCAAAGGACATATTTTCAGGTGGTGTTCGTTTGGATTTCAATTTACCCATTTTATTGATTTTTATTGTACAACATTTTTTGTTTGACGACCATTTTTATTTATATAAAACATTTTATTTGCAGGTTTGAGGTTGATCAATAAAAACAAAAACACAAATTCTTTTTTAGATTTTTTTTTCTAGCTTAACTCAAAAATCTTAAGTTATTTTTAGAAAATTATGATTTTAAAGGTTTTCTACATAACTTTTTACTATCAAATCACTATATTTTTTACGAATACTTTTCAAATTTGTAGACTACTGAAAAAATTAACATTGGGAAAAATTTAAATGAATTAAATATGACAAAGATCAGAATATATTTCCAAAAAGCCTAATGGGAGGCGTTGTGAATGAAAAAAACGATGGTGGAACGAAAATTATAGTGGACATTTTACCGTGGGGCTCAAGCTGAAGTTAAAGTTTAGATCCAGTATTAAGAAAGTGGAGCTGGGTAACTACTAAAAGTTGACCAAGAATCGAAAGGATGTGAAACTGAAACTCAAATGGTGACTAGAACTATTTTTCCTCACTCTCTGTCTATCTCTTATCAACAATTTTCTTGTCATCGTTAGTTGTAGGGGAGAGGGCCCAGTTATGACCCGGGTTTTGAAAAACCTCGAAATTTTTTCTTCAGTTCGGGAAAATGAAAAATTAAGAAGTTTAACATTTAAATATTAACCAAACGCAACTTTTTTCCAAAGAATGTATGTTTATTTGAGTTACTCAAAAAATTTTGAAACAGATTTAATTTGGATAACTTTTTTTAACTTTAAAAAAAAGTGGCCCAGTTATGACTCAACTTAAGAAATTCACTGAAAATAAGAAAATATGAAAGGAATGTCACACGAATTGTTGTGATTTAATGGTTTACTTATTTTGAAGGGCTTCAAAGCCAAAAACAATGAAAAACCCAAAAGAAAATGGCCATAAATGAGAACGATTTTAAGCCCTCGTCGTCCATGTGACTTTCGCAGTTTTTGCAAGTGAAATAACTTGCTTGCATATTAGCGCACTTCGAATGAACATTCCCGATGGAGATCTTCCAGAATATTCTTGGACAAACTGGTCTCAATATGTAAATTTTCTTTCCTTGTTGTTAAACAACAACAAAAATGTTGGAATTTGACAATTTTACATAATCCGAGTGCAAAAAAAAATGGGACATAACTGGGCACCCCAGCTAAGTCATAACCGGGCCTTTTTATAGTTTAAAGTTTATATCTATATTTTTTATATACACTACATAATCACATAAATTTTTATAGAATCACAAAATATACGGCAAATACAATACTTTGATGCATTGCACTCACCTTTTCACTGTTGATTTCACAAAATTTTGGTACTTTGAAAAAAATGGAAAAAAACTTTTTCGCACGATTTTCAAAACGATGTTTGGTACGCGTATATACAATACGATTATTAACGTTGGGGTCTGTCCAAAAACTGCAGAACGTCTAACAAACATGATTTACAGGGCTCAAACTGTCATTCAATACCGCATTTCAAAAATATTTGAGAATGTCACAACTGGGCCTGAGTCACAACTGGGCCCTCTCCCCTACAAATTAGACATCATCAGTTTTATTGTAAAGTCATTTGTGGAATTTATTTTAGTTTACCAACAAATTTTCTTCCATTTCACATATATTTTTGTAGTTGAAATTTTTTGTTCATTTAGTCTTTTTTTTTTGCAAATTATTTTATCGTTAGAAGAAGTAAATGTGCAACTTTTTGGCTAAAAGCAAAGCAGTTTTCATTCCGTTCGTTTACCATGGCTAACTCGTTAGCATGGCCTTTGAGGCAATTTAAAAACTTCAAGTTTCTGGCTTTAATAATCCCACTAGCAATAGCAAACAACAACAATAATAACAACGACAATAAGAACGACAAAAACTAGAAGCTAAAACAAAAACTTTAGACTAAGTTGCTGCTTCTGCTGGAAGGGTCTTGAAGTAGGCGGGGGGATAGCAGAGGTTTAAGACCACAAGTAACATTTGTAAAATGCACATTTAAAACTCACAGGACAAAAAGCAAAGCAAACTCAAACTTGAACACACACACACAGACACAGACAAATACACACAAGCACTCAGCAGGAGGCAAAAGCCCAAAAAGGATAATAAGAAACGCCTTGACTTTAGCATCAGCAACAGCAGCAGCAGCAGAAAACTGTGAAAACTTTTCAATTTATTGTTAAACTTTTGCACCGAAGCGCACAATTATAAAGTGTCATTTAGAAGCAAGACTCACGAATCTCCTTGCCTGCTTCGGCTTGCTCGTTTCTTCTTGCAGCATCCAACTGCTGACAAGAAATTATGAAGTGTGTTGGACGCTGACACTTTTGCGGCAGGCCACTTCCGGTGGTCCTCACACTTTCCTCACTTACCCAAAAAAAAACGAAAAGAGATGGTATGAGAAGAGTAGACAAGGACGAGTCGCAGTCGGACATTGTTGCCCCTGTCATCCCAGCGTCATCGTCAACGACATCGTCCGTTGCTTTGGGGCATTTTTCGGGTGTTTCATCCTCATCTTCTACCAACCACATCCTCAACTTGCCACTCAAGTGCAAGCCAGTTTCATGCGGCGCATTCAAGTGCTCCTATGTTCCTATTGCCCCCCGCGCGGTGCTGCTAAAAAGTGTCACAAACACAAATAGAGGAAACGCTCCGTCGCACTTGCCATCGTTACTCCTGCCAGTGCTTTGGTTCAGGCATACCAGTTTCTGCTTCTTCTTATTCTTCTTCATCTTCTTCTTCTTTTGCTACTGCTCTCTGTGTGATTTACAGCGTGCGACTTTTATTTGAAGTGGGACATTCATTTTACGCTAAAGTGAACCTAAATCAACACCAACAAATGCAGCCCAGCAAAACCAAAAGCCCCTGAAATACTTGTACACACAATAAACCCTCGTTCCACCATTCAATTGGCAGTGGGATGTTTCCTTAAACGAAACAAAAATACAATATATTTTTAAATAATTTTAGAATACCTTCTTTTTTGGAGTTATTAAGAGTCAATACTGTTGTAATAATAGGTTTATTTTACATACTAAGAATCAAATTAATGAATGAACAAAGAAATAAACGTTTACTCAGGGCTTGGGTCTTTAAACAAAATTGCTTTCAAAATCTTAGAAATTGAAGAAAATATTCTAAAAATTAGTGTAGCAGCGAATTTTGTATTTTTTAAAAGTATTTTCTTTGGAGTATTTACGCATTTATTTTGCAGTTTCGCTTTTACGCCTTTTGTTTTTTGGCCCTTTTTGGCCTGCTGTTTAGCATTCTTGGGCAGCTGCTCAACAACAATTTTTTTCTTCCAATTTTGTTTTTTCTTCTTTCTAGGGATAGTCCTCTCTTGTGGCATCTCTTGATTGAAATGCCTGGTAGGCCATAGCCATTGCCGAAGCGGTTTGCTTGCGATGCAACAGCAACTAACCAAGCGCCAAGCTGCTGCTGCTGCTCTGCACTTAAGTTGGCTTAATTAGTTTTTGAAAGTTATGCCAACACCACAGCCACGCCCACTTAATGCTTTTGGCTTTTATGCTGCACCGACTCTACTTGAAGTGATTGCTGTTGCACCAGAGAGCAAACGAGACACAGAGTGAGAAAGAGAATAATGAGAAGGGCAACTTCATTGACGTCTTGGGCCTGGCTGGTAACCACAACAGAAGCAAACTACTCTGCTTGGCATACCAAGTTGCCTGGAACTTTGCTGCAGTTTCATCATCAAATGATATGCATTTTCATTTACAGGGTATGACAGATAGCTTGAGGTATATATATGCTTAGGGAAAGATAAGTTTCTAATTTTATATACAAATAACCCTTGCTTCAAAAGATAAAGCATTCGAGGCCGAAGGAAATGCAGAACATTTATTTCCCTAAAAATACTATTTAATATGCCAAAGTTTCGACTAGCTAAGACCGATCTAATATGTAAGGTGAAACTACCTAACATCTAAAACTAGATGAGGCAGTGCCTTGATTAGACTTAACTGTAGTAAATTTCTAGAAAAAGAAGTTTACATTTGAATAGTTTGTCTAGATTAAATTATTTAAAAACACGCCTTTGATTTATCATTTAAAGCTCCAATTTGGATGAAAATTATCTTACCAGAGAAACAATACAGCCTTGTTTATCCAAGCTTCATTTACTATGAAACTTTTAAGCATAGAAAACTCTATTGGTATTTTAAAAAGACGGCAAGAAAGCAAAGCAATAAATCTCTTAATAGAAAATCTCCTATACCAACTTCATTTCAATATGATTTGCTTCGATTCAAATATATGTATGTATTTGATTTTTTAGGTCATCACAAAGTCTTTCAATACATATTAACTAGTCGCTTGTTCATCTCTCACACTTTGTTGTTGCCATGGCATTTTTCCTTGTCGCCTTCTTCTTTGTTTTTTTTTTTCTTTTTACTCTGCATTTTTCTGCCAACAATTTTCGCTCAATTTTTTATTATTTTAGCATTTTTGCTGTGTTTTTTTTTTTTGTGCATTTTCTTATATTTAATTATGAGAAATTTGCATAAAAATTGAAAAGTCTAGGGGAAACCGCAGCAGTAAAATAAAAGAGAAAAACCGAGAAAAATAAAGTGCATATTACCAATTTTGTCAATTGCATTATTAAAGCAAATTGTCAAAAGCTAAAATGCAGCTATCAAATTCACACACACACACATATACATTTATGTACGCACTTGTCACACACATATGAACACATAAATAGACACTCACACACACACATGAAAAACCGAAACGAAACCAAAATGCTTTTATGCTTCAGCCAACAACAAGAGAGATTGTAGATTCGTGGTGGTAAATGTAGGGGCTGGATGGGGAAACGTGGGTAATGGGAGAGAAACCTGGTTGAACATTCATTTCCAATGAGACTCATTTTGCGGTGACACACGACACTCTCCTGGCCCGCCGTCGCCAGTAACCTGCAGCAGCAGCAGCAACAACCAACAAACCTCTTATCCTCTCCAGCCTGATCCTGGACTGACTGGTTGGCTTTACCCAGCTCTTTTACAGCCACAACCGCAGCAGTCTAGTGGATGAATGGGTGGAATAGGAATCAGAGTAGGAGCAGGAGTAGGAGGATAGACCCGTTCGTATCTAGGCAGTAGATAGAACTATTGGGCGAAGGCCAGGAAAATTAACTTTACTACTGACACCTTGACAATATTTTCAACGATAGTCAGTAGCTGGTAACAGGCAACTGCTGGTTGGACATTAAATAGGCAACCGCATTTTATATACCCAGAAAGAGTGTTTGTATGTTGTGTGTGTGAGTGTGAGTGAAAGAGGACATCATTTGACATTTGGCATTTGCGTGCATTGCATAAGCTTAGGCGCCCAGGCCTTGACTTCAACGATGATGTTGATTTTTGCGCCACAGAGTGACACAGGAAAACCTGACGTTGAATTTTCAATTTTATTTGTTTTGTGCTCTTTTTTTTTGTTGTTTTTCTTTGGTTGTATTCTGCTTGCCATTTTGGGTTTTTCCTGCTGCATCAGCAAGAAGACATGACAGCAAAAGAAACGTGCCTATGTCAAAATGCGGTTAAGAGATTTTTCCAACGAAACGACAACGAACATGGACATTTAATTGAAAATTTAAAATAAATACCAAAACATACGCGTGCTAAAATTAGTTTTGTCCATAAACATAATGTATAAAATCATCCATCAGAGATTTGTTTCTTTCTTTCTATATTCAACCATAAAGTCTAGTTTTTGTTCAACTTATAAGACTAGGTTTTTAGGGGCGAGATTTAAGCTTACCCCACTTTGGCTAGGAAAAGAACTGTCAAATTTAGATGTGTAGATGTCATATTTTGGGCAAATCTGCTTAATATATAGAAAGTCTCTTTTAAAGAAATATTTTAGGCATAGTTTGTAGAGCAACAGAGTGTTTTCCGTCTTTGTATAAATAGAATGCAAAAAACTAAAAAGTCTGAAAAGTGTGCAAGAAAAGGGACTTCTGAACGTTGTTCTGAGTTTCGATTTCGAATAAATTTTGTAGAAATCTAAATTTATGTCTATTCTAGCTTTCGTTTTCTTAATAAGTTGGCCCGAATGGGCAAATGACTACCTTAAAAATTGTTTGTAATTGAGGCAGTGAATTATCCTAAAATCATTTATATTTGCAATTTCAAAAGGTCTGGCTTATTAAAATTATTTTAGTTTAAAAAGGATTCGAAAACGAGATCTTCCAGCGTTAGTAACTAGGAAACATAATTTACATTTGATCAACACTGGTTTACAGTTAATGTAATTCTTTACCAAAAAATTTGAATAAAAATATATTTATAAGTACATGTACATGACAACTTTTTAATTGTTGTGAAAAAACAATCTATTTTTTTCTTAACTTCTTCCATGGTTGTTTGGTATCTACAAATAACGATTAACCCCAAACCCAGCACCATCGACAAGTCCTTAAGCTTTAAGTTATTTATTGTATTTCCTAATTAAACCATAATCTATTCTAAGCCAAGACTACTGCGGTTGTTAAATTTATAAAAGGCAATTTATTTCAATATTTTTTCTAAGCTATTAAAATTCCATTTCCTTCAAGTAAAGGCACAAGGCACATAGAAAATTGAAAAAAAAAATATCATCAATTTCACATAGATGATGTCATGTGAAAAATTATCTGCATATTCAGTTTGCATTCCATATGCCAACCGAAAAATAAGAATATGTTTTACATTGCATGAAATGTAGTCGACTCTGGGTTACCCTTTACATTTACTAACTCATATGTCTTAATCCATTACATTTTGTTAATATTTGATAAACAAGAAACTTTGAACAATATATTTTTTTAGTATTGTGTAATCACAGTCAAATTGAAGGGAACAAAGGTTTCCTTAGTTAATGTGATAGTTTTATAGGGTATACTAAAGAAGAACGAGTGTCATGAATCAATAAACCAATCCTTGCTTGGAGCAGCTTACTGGCTTCCTAGTTGGCTGGCTGCTGGCTTGCTCATTCATTACGCCAACGCCAGACGCGCTAGCACTTTTCAGTAGAATTATGCAATAAGTGAAATTTTGCCAATATATTCATACCAGGAGTGGATTAAGAAATCAGGCGGGAGTGTAATGTGAGCATGTGGAGAGAAATAAATGTGAACATGATATTACAGCTAAGGTAGTGTAGGTAATAAGGACTATATGGAAAGTCGACGATTACATAAAAAGAAATTATGAATGAGTTATTTTTCTAAACAAAACAAAGTTTAAATTAAACCGCTACTGCATCGATAAGTAAAGTGTTGAAAGCATTTGCCTGTTGCTGCTGCTTCTGCTGGCTCAAAGATGCAGATTATTTTATTTGGACATGTTTTGTTGTTGCTGATGCTGTATAAATGATTGCCGGCAACATGGCGTATGTGTAATTTGCTACCAGCAGCTGCTGCAGCTCTTAACTTTGTTACAACGAAGAAGACGACGACGACGACGATGCGACGACTGCATAAAGTGCATATTTGTTACGCACTAGAACGATGAACACCTGTGCTTATACTCTTACCCTGTGTGTGTATGTGTGTGTGTGTGTGTGTCTCTACTTCAAAAATTACTTTGCGGCAATTTGCAAAATAAGAAAAATCCCTTTTACCTTTTACCTTTAGTCTTATGCTTTTGAGGCCAAATTGGCAATTTATATCAGCAATGTCAAACCAAGTGGATTCTTTTATTGAATGCAGCACTTTTACACATGATGTGGCAGGTGTTTTGCAGGTTGCAGCTTTAGAATATTTTATTGCTACACACAATCATGCTCGAGTAGTACTTGAGGCCTCATGGCTCAGCAACTTTGCCATACTAATTAGAATCTGAGCATGCATTGTGTACAATAAACTGATTTAATTAATTTTCAATTGAGTAAAAATGAAAATAAAATGAAACTAACTAAAAATATATATTCCATTGACATTCTATAAATGTAGTACAAATGTATTCGAAATTTAAAAGTCTTGTCATTTTTGGCAGTTCAATTAAAATAAAATAAACAATTTTAACCTTTCAACTTTAGTTTAACCTAAAGGTTTCTTCGTTTAAAGTTTAAACCAAACAATGCATTTTTCCATTGAAATTTTACAAACCTAATTTGTAAGTATATATACATAGTCCACCAGAGAGATTCTTTTCATGGCAGGTTTCGCTCACATTTAACCGCAGGGTTCTCTCATTATCTTTAACCGCTCGGCAACATAATGTGCATACATTAGTCATATCTGGCACGTGTGTATGCGAGTATGGGTGTATGTGTGTTAAATGGTAACCCTGAGGGCATTTAACCGCAGAACATAATAGAGATATGTAGCAAGCATAAAAACAATAACCTTTAAACAAAAAAAACAGAAAAAGCGAATCTAATTACGACAACAGACAATGCAACGAAACGAAACGAATGCAAACATTTTTCACCGATAAGGCCAAAAATGGTTACCGGATCATTACCAGAATTCTGTCGACGTTCAGCTGCTGCGCGTAATCATTGAACTTTGGCTCACACTAATGGGTGGGCGAAATGAGTGGAAATGAGAGAAATGTACCAGTAATAAAACATAAATATTTGAACCAGAATCTGTAATAAGAGCCTGCGGACAAAATTATGCTTATATGTATGTTTAACAAACACTACGCCAAATGAGCTGAGATAATTTTAAAGTCGATAGTTCCTTTTGAAGGTGTCACAATTTTGGCTAGTTAAATTCTAAATAGTAGATCCAAAATGTATATATTTGAACTAATTGTTGCCTTATACATAAGTAATTTAACCTTTTTTAACCTTGTTAAATCAAATTCCCAAAATAAGTAGTCAAGTTGTTTGCCAGTTTTCGACAGCAAAAAATAACTAGTGTAGAATTAAGAATATTTTCTGCTTTCGAAAAATGATTTTAAATTAACCAGGTTGTATCTGGAGTTATAGGCAATTTTTTCCGTTTTTCTCTTCATCTGGCCCTAGTTCTCAACTGTTTTTAGTGCTGAAATACTTTTGGGTTATTAGAATTCTAAAATAATTATGAAATTCTGACGAAAAGAGAACTTGGTAGTTGTCAAACAATATATGTTGATAACAATCTCACTTTTTGTAGGCTCGTTTCGTGGTTTTTATCAGTTAATTATATGAATTTTCCTTTCAAAAGTAAAACATTTCAAATCAATATATTCTAACCTTAATATTAGAACTATATTTGATATTATAATTATATTTGAAACCGAGAATAGGACTTAACTTGATTGGCTTTTTGGTTTTAATTATTGAAATTAATTATCAAAGATAAACACTAAGTTATTCTTATTGCACACATTTTTAATTAAATACCTAAAATAATATTAAAACCAGAGGGCCGGGGCTAACTTCGACCGCGTCAAAGTTTGTATACCCTTGCAACTTTTATGGTAACTCTTTCCTTACCTAAAGCCATCAAAGTGGAAAAACGTTCAAGCTAAAAAGGCTAACATTTGCGAAAGAACGGCCTACAATCTTAGTATAGGAAATAACGAAGATTTGATCAAAGTCACTGTTTTCCACCGATCGTTCCTATGGGAGCTATATGATATAGTAACCCGATATTTATCAAATTCGGCACAGTCATTAACAGATATACTAAACTAACAAATATTTAATTTAAAAGCAATCGCGTCAAAAGTAACGAAGTTATTGACAAAAGTCACTGTTTTCGAAAGATCGTTTCTATGGGAGCTATATGATATAGTCACCCGATCTTGATCAAATTTAGCACAGTCGTTTATATGTATAATTAATTCACCAATATGAAATTTCACGACAATAGCTCAGAAAATAACGAAGTTATTAAGAAAAGTCACTGTTCGTGACTTTGCTATTTGTATGGGAGCTATATGATATAGTGGTCCGATCCGGCTGAATCCGAGATATACAACGCCTGCAGTATATACAAGCCTACATGCAAAATTTCAGCTCTGTAGCTTTTACGGTCTAGGAGGAGTTTGCGTTGATCCAGACGGACGGACAGACGGACAGACGGACGGACGGACGGACGGACGGACGGACATGGCTATTTGAACTCGTCTCGTCGTGCTGATCAAGAATATATATACTTTATATGGTCGGAAATGCTTCCTTCTATGCGTTGCACACTTCTGACCAAAATTAATATACCCTTTTTGCAAGGGTATAAAAATAATAAATTGCTTTTGGTTCTGCTTGTCAACAGGATCAGGACGACTAGACGAAATATTTTTATTTTGCCGCAATAAACGACCAGCTCGTTAAAAGTTATCAAATTGATTAGTCAAATACTTTAACTGATGAAAATTGTTTAATATTAACTTTAAATCAAATTTAAGCGAGTCATTAACGTGTTGTTAAAGAGCAGGCGATGATCTTCCAGTAAATTTTTTAGATTTTTGAGAATACAACCACTAACCATAGAACACATAGATGGGACTAACTCATGATTTTTTGATTGCAAACGCTTGCCTAGTCATGGAACCCCAGAGAACTTCGGGAAAACCCGAACGCTCGTACTCTCAATGAGAGCGTAAAGTGGGGAGAGGGCCAAGCAGCTACGAAAAAATTTCAGTCTAGCACAGACTACAGAACGACGAAGGCAGGCCTACGTCGCTTGTGATTTCGTTCTGTCTATGTATGTGTACACTCGTCTGTACATGCTCAGGCTTCGTAGTGTGTGTGTGACGTGAAGTTGTACAACATCGCATTTCAACAGCTCGCTTGACGAAAATTTTTAATTTTCGACAAAACAGCGACAATGCGAGTAGGATATGCCCCTGTGGAAAGAATATCAAGAAATATTGCCATCTGCTTCGTATGTATCCCGGTGGCTGTACCCATAGAGTGCTCGCTTGGCAATAGGAATGTCCCCCTGGTTCGATTCCCATTTCGAAACCGACCAGTAAGGTTTTCTTTTTATTTTTTAATAAAAATAGAATAAAAAAGACAAAATAAACAAAAAATAAAGAAATAAAAAAATCAACAAAAAAAACAAAATTATAAAATAGAAAAAAACCTTATTTAAGCCGACGATTTCGAGTTGGGAATCGAACCAGGGACATTCGGATCGCCAAGCGAACACTCTATCGGTACAGCCACCGGGATACATACGAAGAAGATGGCAATATTTCATAATATTCTTTCCACAGGGGCATATCCTATTCGCATTGTCGCTGTTTTGTCGAAAATTAAAAATTTTCGTCAAGCGAGCTGTTGAAATGCGATGTTGTACAACTTCACGTCACACACACACTACGAAGCCTGAGCATGTACAGACGAGTGTACACATACATAGACAGAACGAAATCACAAGCGACGTAGGCCTGCCTTCGTCGTTCTGTAGTCTGTGCTAGACTGAAATTTTTTCGTAGCTGCTTGGCCCTCTCCCCACTTTACGCTCTCATTGAGAGTACGAGCGTTCGGGTTTTCCCGAAGTTCTCTGGGGTTCCATGACTAGGCAAGCGTTTGCAATCAAAAAATCATGAGTTTGTCCCATCTATGTGTTCTATGGTTAGTGATACAACTTTCGATTAATATATGTCATTTAATAAAATGTTTGTCACGTAAATGTAAACTTTGTCAAACTTTAACTGTTTCTACTTTTAAAATAATCGCCTGTGTTAAAGTGAGTATATACTTTGAGCCTAATAGATATTTATAACCATTCATCGTAACAAGAGCCATTTCCTTATGACATAAGCAACACGCGTCGCAACTTTTTCTACTCATTGCAAGTTGGCTCTGGTAATTTTTATTAATTTTACACCATTGACTAACTGAATGCGAAGGGCAGGCGACAAAAACAAGAATCATCTTTTTTTCTGGGAGGTTTTTTTTTGTTTTTTGTTTTGTTCTTTACGGCTTAGCGAGTGCTTACAAGGGCTTTGCCTTGTTCTTTGGCAACATCTTTTTCTTCTTTTCCCGCATCTTGGGCTTCATCGGATGCCATGGCCGGGAAATTATAATAATAAAAAAAAAAGAAAGAAACTTTCGGACTGAAGGAAAAAAACATAAAAAATTTCTTTAACTTTTTGTATGCTACTTAAACGGAAGTACTGGGCAGGGGGCCATTGTGGATTTCCGTTTTAATTAGTCGGCAGCGGCGAGCAACACCGGAATCTGTATCTGAATCTGCACTGCACAGACAATGGGAGGCCGAGAGGCCCATAGACTGTAGAGGTAGGAAGTAAAGGGAAGGGATCAGGGGGTTGGGCGCTCAAAAGTTGCCATTGCCATTGCCATAACTGTAAAATGTGCGTTGACAAAAAGTTGCCAGGGAGTGGAGAGAAAAGTAATGAATGAAGGGGAAACCTTGGGTTATCTTACGTCTTTGTTGCCACTGTCTTGGGCTTCCACTCCATTGCCCGAGTATCTGCGCGTGTGTGTATATTTGGGTGTGTGTGTGGGTGTGGGCAGGAAGTTCAAGTGATGTGCATAATTTAAATGAAAATGTCAACGCGGCTTTCGGCAGCTCATTGCAGTTACTTTTACCATTTTCGGCTTGCATTTTCATTTCGTGTAAGTGTGCAAGGAGCTGCACAGTCAAGGAAAACTCCATTGTAACTACATACAACAAAGAAGTAGACAGGAAGCCACAAAAGTTCTTCTCCACAATCTTGGCGTTGTGGGATATTTTCTTGTAAATTAAGTTAAATGGAGTCAAGAGAAATGTGTGGAGAAAAATATTTATGCAGGGAAGAAAATTTATTGAAAATTTCATCACACTTTTAATAAGATTTAAATTGAAATTCAAGCAATGTCTGGCCTTCTTTCATTCAAAGAGAAATTTCATTTTCGGAGACATTTTTGGCATTCAGAAAATTCATCAAGGTTCATTAGTTAGGGAAATTGCAATACCAATTACACGCCTAATACGCACCATTACATAATGCCAACAATGGCAACGGCCGTGCCATTTAGGGCATAGTGTCAGCAAGTTAGAAGACAAAAAAAGTTTGACCCTTAAACCCACCCACAATCCACACACACACACACACACACACAAGCGAATTGCAGTTTGAGTATGCTGTTGCAGCTTTAAAGTTTAGCTCGTCTGCTGACTCAAACATCTGCCGTCATATAGCAGCGGGATTATGCCCATTCAGTGTTGCCCATTTACAAGAAAACAATGGTTTCCAACAAAAAAAAATATATAATAAAAAGAACAACGGCAAAAGTTTTTCTTCGAAAATGTGCATTCGCCCCGAAAAAGGACAAAGTTGGCTAATAAAACTGCAAAAAAAAGGAAAAGTAAACTTTAGCTATGACACTAGCCACGTTGCATGTTGTAAATTATTTGTAGAGCATAAAGACAAAGTATTCACAATTTTTTGCTAGATTTGCAAAAAACCAAAAGCTTATAGCTACTAGATCCAAATTATAAACTTTTTTACATATAAACAATTTTGAACAATTTGTAGAAAATTTAATTAAATAAAATATAAAATTTAAAACACTTTCAACAAAAACTTTCTTCTTAAAATTTGTATAAATTAGTTTAATCAAATACAAAATATACAACAGATTTACCTAAAACTCTGTTTCAAAAATTTTATTTTAATTTTTTTTTAATAAATTTTTTGTTGGCATTGTTTTTGAGAATTCAATTGAAAAATTCAAGGATATTAACTAAAAATCTAAGTTGAACAAATTAACGAACGAAAAACTATAACATTTGCAACAGAATTTTCAATTTTAGTCCTTTTTAAATATTAATTAAAATTGAGGTAACTTGTGCATAAAGAGTGCAATTTGATTTAATTCGGTTTAATCTTACTAAAAGTTATTGATTGATTTTTACAAAAATTTCTATATTGAAATAAACTTTTAGATATAGTCGTCGCAATAAGTTGATTTCGAAAAAAGGGAATGGAATCGGTGGCACAATACTCAACCAAAAGAAAATTTAAATAAATTGACCTATAAATGTGAGTAACAACTGTGTTTTGAAAACATTTTAATAAAATCAAGGTGTTTATCAAAAGAAATACAAGTTGAATGTGCTATTAAAGTAAATGATACAGTTATTATGAACACATTTGATTATCATCGTTTATTCTCATTTAACGAAGTAATAAATATGAAAAAGCTTAACAAGCACTTGTATCCATACTCATTTATATCATTGTGTACTCAACACTCATTGGATATAATTTAATTAAAATGTATGTATTAAAATTAAATTTTTCTGAAGTAAAATAACCACAACATAACATATCACCTAAATTTAAAACTATTTCATTTTAAATCTTAAGAGTATCCCAAATTCTATAGGGCCAAAGGCTTCTTGTAAAAATTTTCTTTTGCTCGACTTGTTTCTTTTTTTTTTGGGTGGGGGATGAACTTAATTTTTGTATGCATTTTGTGGTGTAATGGGTAGATTCGAGAGCGAGGTGTTAAAATAATGCCACTTATTTTTATTGCCTGCCATAAAACGCGAAGGAAATTTCTACACAATTGTGTGGCTTAAATTATGAAGTTTTCTTTTTCCTTTTTTGTCTTGTTGTTCCTGCAGGTTTTGCTGGCACATGGGGGTTGTTGTTTAAGTTTTAGCTACACACACTAACGCACATCTTATACACACACATATGCACATGACGGCTCACGCCTGACCAACTGACCACATAATTACACTTTGCACTTGCCCCAGTTCACCGATTTGTGTTGCTTTGCTTTGCCTTGCGGTCAGCCCAATGCCAATTATAAGCCATGGAATTTTACAAATTAAGCCTCATTACACTCGCACACACACAAACACACACATACTTGCACATAGAAGAACCACAAGCCAGTGCAACGGCAGCAGTTTGCCCTGTTGACACATGACCCTCTACTCGGACTTCACTCAGTTAGTTGGCAAAGCCATTTGCATTGCTTGTGGCTAGCCTAATTGGCCATAATTTTAACCAGCTTACAGCCATTTTGCGTTAGTTTTAATTAAAAAATTACATATATTACATATACATATCAAAGCAATTATTTAAACACCCATGGAGCTAGGAAAAATCAGAAAGCATGAAAGAAGCTATGATAAAAGTGAAGAGAAAACTGTAGAGTAAAAATGATGAGTTCTTCAATGTAAAGGCCATTTCACAAGGATACAAAATTAAAATTTGGTTTCTTTACGAGGTTTAGAAGGTGTTGCTTAGGAAAAACCAAACCTTAGGCGAAATCAGTATTACTAAGACTTGGTCCTATTTTTAGATGAATTCTGCAAGCAAAATACTAAACTGTTGAATAAAATAGTATTTAGTTTAAAGCGCAAAGTTTTAAAATATTTATCTATACCAAATAGATACATTTATTACTTCTGCTTAAAAATCGAACATAGTTTTAGAAAACTTGAAAAAACCAAATTTGTGTTGAAAGAAAATGTCACAAAGTTTACAAATTCAATTACTATGGAATTTTCACAAAAGGCAGGCTTATAAATATATATGTACCTACATATAAATGAGTATCCTTCACCTTTCAATCAAGCCAATCACCTAGCCATTGGAATTCATGGAAAAACTTTAGTCATTCTCTAGAATATTATACTTTAAACGAAAACTTTACATTCACAGCAAATTTAGCCAGCTGCCAATTGGAGTCGAGTGTTTATGGCTGCTGTTTGTGCTTACCCTCGTCTGCGACCAACTTACTCTAATCGCTTCTAATAACGCACAAAATTGAAAAACTTATGCGATATCATTGGGGACTTCCTTCCATAGCAGTCGCCCACAAAACTCCCCGACAAATGCAGCTGTCTTTCGGAGAGGCAAAATGGTTAGGGAGCAGGAAGAAGAGGAAAATGGGCGAATCGTATGAAACCAAAACCAAGTAGAACTGGACCCGACAACTTGAACAACTGTGACAAGTTAAAGCACTGGGAGAAAACAGAAAACAGGGGCACTAGAAACAAAAAAAAAAGAAGAAAATTATAGAAAAAACCAGAAAAAAAAGAGAAAAGAAAACTGTCATGATATGCCGTAAACATGGCCAGCTGTAGATGCTCAAGGACTCTGGACCCTGTACCTCGAACTGGACATATATTGAACCTTTTGGGTGCGGGTTGCGCGTATTTACTTTGCACTGTGTCACTTTGGAAATTGTACAGATTGTTCAGTTACACACCAAATGAAAAAGAAGGAGACAGAGCCAAAGAGAGAGAGAGAGAGGAAGAGAGAGAGAAGTTGAGAAAGACGGCATGATGGAGGGGCATCTGTTTGTTTTAATTTCTCTTATCGGCAGGCAGCTGAACTCCTTTGCTCCAGCCTCATTTTGTGCTCCTGTTCTTGCCATTGCCTTTGCCTTTTCCCCAGTGCCATACAATTTTAATTGCACAATGGCAGTTTCTTTTGTTTTCTAACTGCAACAACTTTTTCCTCCTTTTTCTTTTCTATTTTTTCTATATATATATATTTTTTTTTTTTTCAAAATGAATTCATGGCCTGGTTCGTGGGCTCTTTTGTTTGACGTCTCTAATTCCATAAGGACGTGGTGGAGGAGTCGATGGTGGTAGTGTTGGGTCTAGCCTCTTCTCTAGCCATGTCGAGCTATTTAATTGAAAGTTGCTTTGTGACTCCGCTGGGTGAAGCTAATAAAATGTTTAACTTTGATTTAGTTAAGGGATTTCAAAAGTAAATGCACTTTAAGGCAATTTGAGAGTTTTTTCTTTGTCTAAATTGCTTTTTACTTGCTTTAAAGAAAGTTTTAAGGGAACAAAATAAATTTAGTTTTATAATAAATCCAATGGTTTGTATGAAGTGAATTCTCTAGCTTTCAAAAGATATGTAAGCCATAAGAAGGTAGAAGAACTATTAAAATTAAATGGCTTTAGTGACCTATCAATTTTTTCGACTTTGTTCTGGTTCTATCAAATTTTCAATTGACAAACTTTCATACTAAACATTTGACAAATTTATGAAATTCTTATGTTATAACATCTTTTGGCTCCATCTGGCTATATCATTGATAGCACTTCATATAGCTTAACTCTTTTTGTGCAACGTTTGGTCCAGCTGTTGCCCTTTCAAATGCTTTATTAACAATTTCCTTTACATATTTTTGCCATCAGTTTGCCTTTGATGCATTCCATAACTTTGTATTTGTTCGTATTCTGTTTTAGATTATTAAAAAATTTTCTGACAATGTAAGGCAAGTAGCAGCAGCAACATCAGGAAGCATACCAGCCAATGCCATTTTGTCATCCAATAGTGCGTATGCGCAATATGAAAATTGGCTTTATTGAAATTCACATGAAAATCAATTTGCCATAAAGAACAAAAGATATACATATAGTACAAATATCTGCACATATATATATATATCTGTGTGTACAGAAAGGAAACTAAAAGCCGACACGATCCTATGTGCTCTCTGTTTGTCTCTCTTTCTTTTGTGTCTTTTGCTAGTCCAGGGATTTACGAAAAAAAAAAAAACATTGCTAAAAAAAAGGGAATAAGTGAGCACTTGAAATGCGTTGCAGCAGCGATTTGCTATCAATTTTAATATCACATAAAACTAAAGGCCAAACCCAAAAGGCAATGCGAGTGTAAAACAACAGAGACAAAAAAAAAAAAAACGAGGGAGTCAAAGTAACGACGACGACAAATGCCATGAAGGGGGTGAGGAGTGGCAAGCGTGTGGGATTTCAACTATTGAAATTTTATCAAGTGCACATAAAACTCAAAAACCCATGATGATGTAGCTTGCGCGAAGCGAGAAGCAACTATTGTAAAACATTGACAATTTCCGTCACATCTCTCCAACGGAGAAGACTGGGAGGGGGGGTGAGTGTAGTGCAAAATGGCAAATCAATAAAAACAAATTGAACTCGAATTCAATAAAAAAGACGACAGAGTACTATACTATAGCCTGGTGTTGTATGCTTAAAGTCGAAAGCTGGATTATTTGATACCTTGTCTAGGATTTGTGTGTGAATGTGAAAATAAAGTGATATAGGAAGATGAAAAAAGAAAGAAATTTTTATGGATGCTAGATTACCTTATGGTAAGTTCTATCTATAAGAATTTAGAGGCAATTACTGTTTAGAGGCAAAGTATGGTAAGTAATCTATATTACAGACGTTTTTCATTTGAAAAAGTAGACTAAATTATCTCTTAGCAATAAATAATGTATATTAAGGTTTCTCTTTTTTGTTGTAATAATATCATTAAATATTGAATTTGGGTAGTATCATCGATATCTGCTCATTATCGTAGTGATTTAGTTGATCTAGGGTTAAGCTTAGTTTAATTATTATGTATTTCTATATTTAAAAAAAAGTTATTTTCAGTAGTAACTTATAAAAATTTATAATATCAGTTGATAATCCGGATAATATGCTTTTGCAATCTTCAAACTGTATAAAAGAATTAATTGTCTTTAAAGCCATCTTATTAGATATTGAATATAATCAAAATTTAACCAAGTACAAAAAAATGTATTAGAAATATTTAATTTGGTGTATCTCATAGGTATTTTGTATAGTGCTTTTTTGCTTAATGATTAATAACTATTTCACAGTGGTTTAAATTGTATTTAATAAGAAAAAGAAAAGTGAAATGAGCAATTGGTAATTGGGGCCCTGTTTGGTCAACTAAATTGTTAGCTCCAGTCTCAAGTAAATTCATAAAAGAGCTACTTTTAGTCGCAAAACCAATATACCCTTTGGCTATTTAGGTAACTCACAAGGCATTCAAGAGTTTGAGAAATGAGGGTGCAAGGGTTGCCAATCAGCAGCTGAGAAACTATGGCAAAACTTTAACAATGTTTTAAAAAGATATACTCTCGGCTAACATGGCTGGACGTGATCCCACGCCACTAGCCAATGGATTACGGCAATTGCAGTTGAAGTGCGGAGAACCCACATCGATGAAGTGAAGTCAAGCGAGACACTGCCTTGAGTCCCCTTACCCTAACGCCCCCTCTCTCGGAAAGCTGCCGCTTTCAGTTGCTTGCCATCTTGTTGTGCAGCTAATAAAAGCCAAAATCAATGCCATTCCTCTTCCCAAATCGTTGGTTCGCCCCTCTTATTTCTGTTTGTATCTGTATTGGTATGTGTCTGTGTGTGTGTGTCAAATGCGATAAAATTTGGTCAGCATAAGGTTCAAATACTTTTATAAGGTGCTGTTGAAATGTATTTGTTGATTGCTTGGGTTTGGTTTTTATTTGCTCATTGCTTTGTATTTGCTTTTTGGCTTAGCTTTTTTGCGGTCAACTCGTTCGTAGCCAGGAAATTGCCAAACACATGCCAAAAGAGCCCACTACCAAAAAAAGAATCCAACAGCATTGACTACAACAAAAATAAAAAAGGTCAAGTTAAACGAAATGAGTATGTGTGTGTGTGTTTGTGTGTGTGTGTGCATGGGTGGTGAGTGTTACGAAAGAAATTCAACTGGGGTCCAAACATGAATGTGGGTTAGAGGAGCCACTGCATATATAGATGGATATGTGTAACAGCTTGGTAAAGGAAAAAAAGAAGAAAACAAAACAACAAAAATACCAAAAAAAAAGGGAACAGAAAACGTTAAAATGAAAAACTAAACCTCATAAAAAAGGTCAAAATGTATATATATAAACCACATCAATAAAGCAAAATTTTAATATAAATAACTAAAGTTTAATATGCTTCCCTGCACACAAACACATACAAAAATACATAAATACATGTACATACATGTATGTATGTGTACATGTGGTATGGGCTGCTGAAGGGTGGGGTGGGGTGGGGATAGTAGGTGAATGAATACCATTGGCTTTGTGTTTATGAATTACATGAATTGTTGATGGAATATTTCAGGACTGCGGCCAGGCATAATTATTTATACAAATTGCATTTTCGGTTCGGTTTCATATTTTAATTTTCAAAATGAACATTGGAATGCTGGCCAAACCAGTGGATATTGAACAGAATTAAATGAAATATTTTTGTTAATATAGCACAATCATTATCTACACTCAGACGAATGAATGCTCATACTCAAAGTCATACGTCGTGTCATTTGCCTATTCAGATTCACTCATCCGACTACAACTGTCTACAACTTTTGAATTTTCTAAGAATCAATTTAAAGTACAACTAACTCAAGCAATATTTGGATAATTTTCTTATTTCAAAAATCACTCAAGTAATCGAAGTTTCAAAGGTACAATAGAAAAAATGATACCTCAACTTATTTTGGTACACACATAATTTAAAAATCTCTAAGTGCAAATAGTTTAAAATAAATTAAGTGAAAGAAATAGTTTAGATTTTTTACTTATTTAAAGAAGAGCTAAAGTTCTAGAAAATGCGCTTGAAAACTGCCGAGAAATTTTCGTTTAAAATTCTTAAAGAAAAAGCTTCAACTTGAGCAAAAGTGGCTGGGGTAAGTGAGTGTGCGTGTTTTTTTTTTTTTTTTTTTTTTAATTCGTTTATTAAGAAAAGAACAACAATTAGCGATAGATTTAGGTAACAACAAAGAAAGAAGAAAGAAAAGAAGGAAAGTTCAGGAGGATAAGATGCCATCGGGAACCTGCGGGACTGCCGTGGGGTATTGCTTCGCAGGACGATGACGGGCCTATTATGCCCCTCCTGCGTTTCTTAGGCGTTCCAGTCGGCGCAGCGTGCCCATGGTATTTGCTGCGTATATGCAGACCGCGGACCACTTCTCCTGGCTCTCAATCATTGCTGGGACCAGGTTCTCAACTGTGGGCGTCCGTCCTAGAATGGCCTCTAGTTCGAGTCTCTCTGCCGAAAATCTTGGACAGCTGAATATAACGTGTTCCGGGTCCTCTATCATGCCATTCCGACAAAGCGTACATTCGGGGCTACTGTCTTTGCCAAAACGGTGAAGGTATGACCTGAAGCAGCCATGACCGCTCAGAATTTGTGTTAATTCGAATGTTACTTCGCCACTTTGTCTGGAAAGCCAATCCGTTAGGTTAGGGATCAGCCTATGGGTCCATCTTCCCTTTGTAGAAGTGGACCATCTGCGTTGCCACTCCTCCATGCTTGCTCGTCTGGCCGCTGCTTTTGCTGCGCTTTTTTCCGCCTGCGTCCATGCCACGGTTTGTCTCCTAATAAATATGAACTTCGCTTCGCGTGCTAGCAGATCGATTGGAGTCATCCCAGCTATAACCAGAGCCGCCTCGTCCGATACAGTTCGGAAGCCACGACAGACCCGAACCGCTGTCAGTCGATATGTAGACTCCATCCCGCGCCGATATGTTGGTTGCTCCATCGCGGATGCCCATACAGGTGCACCATATAGCATGACCGACCTTAGTACCGACGCTAGCAGTAGCCGTTGCATTTGTCTTGGGCCCCTGTTGTTGAGCAGGATGCGATTTATAGCTCGCCCAATGTCCGCAGCTTTTATGTTGGCATGGTCTGCAAGTTGAAGTCCTGAGTTGGCGAGCCACTGCTTCACCATTTTCGCCGCCTCTGCAGTTTTCTCCTCTGCTTCGTGGATGTGTTTCGCAACCGAGATGAGCGCCACATCGTCAGCAAAACCAATGATTTGCGTGCCAGGTGGTAGAGACAGCCGCAAGACCCCATCATACATTATGTTCCACAATAGGGGGCCCAAAACCGAGCCCTGTGGAACTCCTCCTTGTACCAAGTGTATTTTTGAGCCGCCTTGTGTGCTATATCGCAGTATACGGTTTCTAAAATAGTCCTCCACTAAGATAATTAGATACTCAGGAACTTGAAATGAACTCAAAGCATGTAGAATTCTGCTCCAATTCGCCGAGTTGAACGCATTCTTGACGTCAAGTGTGGTCACCAAACAATATTTTTTACTGCCACCCTTCCACCGTAGTCCCTCGATGGCTTTGCTAGCAACGTCGACTACTGCTGTTAAGGCGTCTATTGTTGACTTAGCCTTTCTAAAACCAAACTGCATCGGGGACAGATCGCCAGACCGTTGGATGGCTGCTTCTACACGGAGCGCTATTAGCTTCTCGAACATCTTGCCTGTCGAGTCCAAGAGGCAGATCGGCCTGTATGCAGATGGGTCTTCTGCTGGCTTGTTTGCCTTTGGGAGTAGCACAAGGTCCTGGAGTTTCCAAATGGTGGGAAACACGCCTTCTGCCAAACATTTGTTGAACACCATTGCGAATTTATCGGGGTGAAGCCGGGCAGCCAATTTAAGTGCCTTATTAGGTATTGAGTCTGGACCAGGGGCCTTGTGGTCGTTCATTCCGACAGCTACTTGAAGTACCTCTTCCGGACTGATGTTGCAAGCATCTGTTGCTACACTGTGTAGGGTCGACCTTGGTTCTACTACTGAAGTGGCTGGGAACAATGTTTCCACTATCAGCTGCATTTGAGATTCGTCTGGTGTGGCTGGCTTGGCAGCTTTGAATTTTCTCATTGCAACTTTATATGCCCGGCCCCAAACGTCATTTTCTGCCGCGTCGCAAAGTTCGAGAAAGCATTTCTTTTTGCTTTCCTTAATAGCATGTCGCAGTTCGCTTCTCCTGCTAAGGAACTCGAGTTGTAGGCTGGTAAAATCCCCTCTGCCGCGCGATCTTTGATATTGGCGTCTGGCTTGCAGGCACCGTTTTCTCGCCCCCTCTATGGTCGCATTCCACCAGTAGACTGCTGTCTTCTGTTTGGTGTGGCCCCTACGGGTCACCATACTGGCATCGCAAGCTGATGAAATCGCGTCCACCAGCATTTTGGCGCAATTGTTTGCGTCACCAGTTAGTTGAGGAAACTGTAATGAAGCATCGAACACAATTGGGTTGAACGTTTCCACCCTGTACATTTTGCAATTATTACGCGCATTTGCGTTATTGGCTGGATTTCTGCCGATTTTGCACATTATGGCCAAGTGATCACTGGCTGTATAGTGGCTGCAAAGTTTCCATTCGGTTAGCTGGGCCAACTGACTGCTCGCAAATGTCACGTCAATTACAGATCCGTAGCCAGCTCGCTGGAAAGTGTGCTCCGAGCCAGAATTCAGCACTACCAGATCCAGAGCTGCCAATGCCTCCAGCAGAGTGCGGCCTCTGGTATTAGACTGACTGCTGCCCCATTCCGTTGACCAAGAGTTAAAATCACCAGCAATTATGACCTTGGTTTTACCTCTGGCATCCATAGCTAGTTGGTCTACTGCCGATTCAAACTCGTGTAACGAGAGGCTAGGTGCCATGTAGCAGCTGTAGACCCACACGTCTCCGATAAGCGCACGTACGAAGCATTTGGAAGATCTAATGTGCTGCAAAGGCGGGCCATTTGCTCCGCAATTCCAGATCGCAGCCTTGTGTGTCGTGTCTGCAGCCCAGGAGTTATTAGACTGCGTCCTGTACGGCTCACTCAGGATAGCCAAATCGATCTCCAATTCTAATATTGACTGCGCAAGTAAGTCCTGCGCCGCCGAGCAGTGATTTAAATTTAATTGTAAAAATTTCATAGATTCTTATTCGAAGCTTGCTCTCCAGTAGTTACCAATGGGCAACGGCGACTACCAGTGTAGTGGCTCGCATCCATGCGCTTTGCGTCTACGCAATTAAAACAAACTGGGTTGTTGTTGCATGTGGCTGCCTTGTGATCAGTCTGGCCGCATCTGAGGCACCAGTTCGTGCGATCTTTGGCGCTAGTGCAACTATCTGCTTTGTGGCCGAAGCATAGGCACTTGTAGCATCTCTTTTGAGCCTGCCTCTCTCGAATCGGACACGTATCCCAGCCAACTTCAATGGAGCCTGCTCTCAATAATGTGGCTGCTATAGTCCGCGGCATGTTCAAGATAGCCATCTGTTTGCCT
Organism: Drosophila willistoni; assembly: GCF_018902025.1. Taxonomy (NCBI): domain Eukaryota; kingdom Metazoa; phylum Arthropoda; class Insecta; order Diptera; family Drosophilidae; genus Drosophila; species Drosophila willistoni. Next base: position 12,177,381 of record NW_025814050.1, read on the forward strand.
CTGTACGACTTGCGCAGGCCCCTTACATTTACTTGCCCAGCGTCATCGCCTATTTTTTGATTAATGGCCTTTTTGATTTCCTCTACCGTCGCTAAATGGTCGAGGTTACGCATTTCCAGCCACGCATCGGCTCCAGCTGCTCGTACTGAAGCTTGGTGGCCCAGTACTTGGCTCAAGTCTTCTGTCAGTTTCCTGCTGTTTGCACTTCCACTCCCCTTAAGCTCGAGAAGTAGATCGCCCGTAGCCGTTTTCCGCGTCCTCTTGACGTTATTTTTAACCTCGTCAAGCTTGCCGTCTGGCCTTCTGGTAACTAGGCTCAGGATTTCGGCATAAGTGCAGCCCTCTTTCGCCTTAATTACGATTACCTCCGGCCTAGCTTTCCTCAAGGATGGCTTGCCCGCTCTTTTCCTTGAGACAGTCTGCCATTCCGCCTCTCCATGGGCTGCCTGCGGCTCGGTCGCAATGGCTCGCTGCCCAGTACCTGGCTCCGGATCGCCGCGTGGCGTATTTAGCGCGATTGCTCGCGGTCGCTTAGGAGGGGTGTTGCGCTGTGCGCCCACGTCTTCTCTCTGGCGTTTGGGCGTGTTTCCCATCGCATCCATCTTTTTCGCACCGTTTTTCGGCCTAATAGCATTAGGAGGCGAGGTTTGAGTTGCAATTTCGCACTTTGAGCCTACCGCCGTTTTGCTGCCTATCATTATATGGCATAGCATTTCGTGCAGCTCTTTCATTCGCACTATTGCATTCTTCGTGCCGAGGTTTATGTGGCGCACTGGTTTTTTGCCATCATCGCCTTTGTTGAACATGGTGTCCATTTCCCAAATGAGTGAGCCCAACTCGTCTAGCTCCGTCACATTTGAGATAACTTTTGGCGAGGTGGTTGTCTCCGGGCTGAGAGCTGGGCTGGGAGCCAATGCCGGCGTTCCAGCCGTTCCTGAGCTATTAACGGGTAAAGCCACCGTTTCCGCCTCCATATGATTGAATTTGCCAGGCGGCGACCGAACAACTTTTGGCCGCTTAGCAAATGCCGCCTCTAGGCATTGTGCATCTTGCACCGATCCGTCATCGCAACGAGCTAGATGGTCGATCGACAAGACATAACGCTCCATATCTCAATGTTGGCGCCAGCGCCAAATTTAAATTTGAAATTTTTCGGGAAACAATAAAGTGGCGCTTTTTAATTTTCCCGGTTCAAACTGCACAGTGGCGCCCCCTGCCAGGGCGGCTCAGGCTGAGCTTTTGGCGCTGATCAACACTGTGATCACAGCTGTTTGAATTTGTTGCTGCAACGCGGTGGAATGAAAGTGGAGAAATTGGCAAAATTTTTCTCACCCACACAAATAAAAATTATGAGAGGCGGGAAAAAGAAGTGGCCAGCCACCCCCTCGCCAATCCCCTTGATTCCTGGAGTTGATTTGGCCCGTTGGCCCACCCGAGAGCTGGAATGGGGACTACCAGCTGGAGCACAGGGAATCCGTCTAGTGGTAAGCCTCGTACGTCGAAATTGGAGCGATTTATTTATACTTGAGTTTTTTAGGTGTCGCGAAACCACCGAAAGGGGGAAAAACTTTAAGGAGGAGTCACGATACTCTGCCGCACTTGTAAGATACTCATGTGTCAAATGCAGTGAGTGTGCGTGTGTGTGTGTGTGTGTGTGTGTGTGTGTATGGAAACAAAGATCACTTTACAGCTGGTTTAATGTTAAACAAAAGTCAAGTCAAGTCAAGTCTTAGTTACCACGAGATGAGGATAATGATGAGGGTTTTGTTTACAAGGTAATACAAGCATAAGACACACACGCACTTACATACACATGAACACGTAGTCACACACGGCGAAAAACACAATCACACTCGTACCCACACACACAAACACACACACGCGCACAATGGCAAACAAAACGCGAAACTAGCTAACGAAAATTTCTATCTCTAACAAGAGTCTGATAACAATCATGACGGAAAACAAAAGCCAACCAAGCTTTTGAGCCCAACAACATGGTCAAACAAAACTGAAGTGATGGGGAGAAACAAATAAGGCAACAGGAGCAGGGGCACAGGGTGAGGATAATTCTACCTTTTCCCTTGGCCGCCATCTGCCACTTGCAGGAAGCGACGAGCCGCAACGCGTTATCTTTAGCCAAAAGCTTTGCATAAATCAACGTAACTAAAACACAAAACACAAATTTTTTGTTCTTTTGGTTGAAAAACCGAACTCAAGCGTTAAATTGAATGTGTTTTTTGCTTTTGTTGTGTGTGTGTGTGCGTTTGTGAGTTTCGTAGTATTCGGGACAAATTATCCAAAGACGTCCGGAACTCCGCATACCTCACTTCAGGCAAACCCACACACACACACGAAAAAAAAAAACAAAATGAACTTTAACATTGCATGTTCTGGTAACAAAATCAAAATTGTAAAACAAACAAAACACGTCCATGGCCATTTAATTGGTTTACATGCCAACAAAACCCCTGGGTTTTTGCATGTGTCGTATACGCCACCTCACTACCCCACACCTGCCCCAAAAATAATGTATATATGGATGTGCGTGTATTGTGTGTATGTGTGTGTGTGTGTGTGTGTGCGTTGCATAAATTTCCTGAAAATGTACAAATAAATTACGCGCACGATTCTAGTCTATAATTGGCAGCTAGTTAAGCCAGCAGCAGCAGATTTTGTAGCGAAAACAAAACGTATGAAAAACCCTAAAAAGTATGCTATTAATAATTGTACAAAACTGTTCTTTTACTTGTACATACAAACACATTTATACATACCTACTCGGGACATGGAGAAATCTATTAATCAAATAAACTATTAAACAATTTGTTCGTCTGTAAATTTAACTCTTTCCAGAGTTAAGTGAGATGAAAAAACAATAGAGCTCGTTTATGTACATAAATACGTAACTTGCAGTAAATAATCTACTCGAAGTGACTTTGCTATGGAACAAAATAGCATTATCTTTTAGCTATATATTTGAAGTACCAAGTTGTGTAATCTACCAAAATGTATCAATTAGAAATATCAATTTTTTTTAAAGACAGGACATAGATTTTAATTAGTAGGTATATTTTTTGAAAATAAAAATTACTCCCATTTTTTACCAGTTTTTATTTTAAAGTTTGGTAAGTTCGGGCTAATATTAACTTGAAGCATATTTTAATTTAATGTATTTACACCTATTTTAAATTTAAATATGAATTTGTTTTTGAAATTCACAAATAAAAGGGTTTTTAAATCCTATTGGATCTTAGAACCCCTGCCAGCACTTGATAGAAAGCAAAATCTTAAGCCATCTAGACCCCTTAACGGTAAAAAATCATAAGAAATCATTTTCAATACAATAATACAAAAATTATATTAAAAACCCCAGAGCCTCAGAAAATGATTTGTGGAACATGTCTGGCCTTGAAAATACAAGGCACAGAATAAATATAGCCCAATATATCTATAGCCCAAAATATATATTGCCCAGAATATAAATAGTCCAGAAAATATAAAAATCTGAATATGTTTGTTATCAAAATATACAAATTAAATACATAATTTTGCTAAATTTTTTAAAAATCTTTGTTTGACAAATTTTGCACATTTCATTATTCAGTGAAATTAGCTCCTATACTTCACAGATATTTTTCGAAATACCCATAAACAAATATTTTTCCATGTGAGTTTTGTCTCTTTTGGCATTTTGATTAAATACCAAATTGACAAAAAGCATAAAATGCCAATGCGACTTTAAATTGTATTTAATTAATGTTTCATTTAACATTTCAGTCGAAGAAACAATTCCTCTTGATAATATGCTTATGATGTCGAATGGTGGATGGGAAAGAAGGTGGGAGGGGGCTGGCCAATAGGAGGTTGGGAGGTTGACAAGGGGCGACAAGAATGAGAAGCCGTGTTATGAGTGCCGCCATGGAGTACATGGCGCGAACGATGTTGACTTTTAATTTATGCACATTCACACAAACACACACACACTCATACGCACACACTCACACACATGCTCATACATATGTATGTATGTATGTGTGAGTGTTGCGAGGTTTTCATCGACATTTAATTGAAAATAACTCAAGCGTGTCAGCAACGCGCGCGGTTAATGAGCGAGAAACTCGAATGTCTGTCGCGACTTTCTCTCTCTCTCTCTCTCTTGCTTTTTTCTCCATGTCTTCTTTTTTCTCGTTCAGCCGCCAACTTTCAATATCTTTTCCGTTATTTTTTCACATTTTTTTTGTTTAGCCAACCAGCCAGCACGTGAATGACATCAATGACAGTGAAAAGGCGTTTTTCTGCACTTAATGAGCACCAACGAAAGAAGGCGGTGGGGTGATTTAGCTCTCTTAGGAGGTTGAATGCTGGTAGAAAACATATACATATATATATATACAAACATATATACGCAAACACTACTTGTCTCATTCCCTTGATGCAGCCCTCTTTGCTCTTAACCAAAAGCTAAGCAAGTTTTTGGCTTTTTATCTTTGCTCATCGCTCCGTGCGTGTGTGTGTGTGACAACTTTATTTATGTGTCTGCCAGGCTCATCTAAAAAACAAGCAAAAAAAAAAAAGAATAAGAAAGGGAAAGAGAAAAATACTATTAAAATGAAAGAAGCTGAAACTTGAAAGACATTTCCCGCACTATACTTTGTTTTTTGTGTCATTAAATCAGTTTGAATAGGTCTTGAGGTGAAAGCGAAATGCATTTGAATGAAATCTTAAAGAGAAAGTGAGAATTGTATGTATTAAAGCTGTATACTATATCAAACTAAAGTTACACAAAATTTATGCAGACTTAAAAAACTTTACCCATGAGATCTGTCATAAGATTCTTATACATCATGCATTTAAAATTTTGACAAGGGCAATTCCATTGCGAACTCATAAATATGTGTTAAGAGTCCCCTATGGTTAGTCTCTAAGTGGACCATGGAGATATTAAAAAACGACTCCCACATGCAACACTTAATGTCCAACGCAAGGACTTTAGCAAAATCGTAAAATGAAAATGAATTCTTGTGGCACAGAAAGAAATATGCTAAATTTATGCACCTAAAGCATTCGACTTACCAGGTCTTAGTTTATGAGTATTCAACAAAAATGTAGCAGATAAAGATGTGCAGTCTAAGGAAGGACAATGATAGCTTTGTTTATTTATATTTTGGGGTTCATTTTTTCAGATGAGTGTTTGTTGGGTCAATTGACAATTGATCGGAACTACTGATTGGCTGTCAGTTCAATAACTTAAATACTACTCGCCCTTAACAATTACAAAATTAAACTCATGTTTACTAATTGTCATTAAACTCTCACAGGATAAATATATTTAATTAGTTATACATGTATTCAAGTTGCTGCTTAGTTGCTGCTGTGTATGCTTCCTAAGGAAACAAAAAATTTACCAAGAAACTCTTAAAAGGACTTCTTCAAAAGATATTTTAAGCCTGAGATTGCAGACTGTTCTTTCGCGAATATTAGACTTTTTGTATGAAATTTTTTCCTAGTTGAAGGCTATAGGGAAAGGAAGAGTAAAAAAACTTGCGAGGCTATACAAGCACCTAAGTTAAACCCGGCTTTCTGGTTATAATATAATCTTTCGATTAAACTTATGGGTGTCACACGATTTAAGATACAAGTTTTAGAAAGACAAAAAGAAAATGAATGCATTTTGATTGCTAGCCAATTGCCCATTAGATCTTCCTTTTTTTAAACTTCTTACAGCTTTGATTTATATATAACTAAACCTTAAATAAAGAATTAACTCAGGCTAGGACGAAAATTTAACTGCTATTCATTTCTGTGAATTCTTTCAAAACCTGTTAAAAAGTGTATGCAACAGCCATGCCTAACGTTTTTAAAAACTTTTCACTTAAACAAAAGGAAAAAGCAATAACTTTTAAAGAGCCTTATTTTTAAGAGTAGTTAAGAAGTTAAGCTCTAACAACTAAGATATTACAGTTATTAGCGGCTAATTGTTTCATAAAAAAAAAGATGCATATAATATAATTTTATCGTGGAAGCCGTTATACACACTTTATCATCGAATGTAAATTGTTCTGGTTGTTTGTTGTTGTTGCTGTTGCTGTTACTGTTGCTATTACTGTGGCTGTTTATTATCGTGATGCCAGCGTGTTGCCAAGCGTGTAAGGATTAAGATTTACGCAGTGCTGAGGCCAAGAGGAACCAGAAAGGAAGGAAGGAAGCTACAGCTAGTACTAGTGCTCCTGCCACGATTTCAACTCAGCTGCGACACATGGGTGCACCGTTTCCTACAATATTCGGAATGTTGGAACCCCTAACACCCCCACACACACACACACACACAAACACACACAAGACCGAAAAGTGAGGCAAATATGGTAATGGTAGAGACCAGACCAGACCAGCCCAGGCGAGCCAAGACCAGAATAGAGCAACACCAAGAGCAAGTCATACGTTGGCATAGCACTCGACATTGTCGACTGCCGCCGAGATGTTGATGATGCCTAGACAACGACAAGGCAGGCAAGGATGATGGAGGCGACGACGACGACGACGTCGACGACAGCAGCGGAGAATTGTGGTCGCTACGTAATATTGCTGAAAACCGCAATGAAGAGACGAAGATATGAAGAAGGCGATGAAGAAGGAGAAGCAACATTGCGTATATGTAATATTTCAGCATTTGCTAGCACACGCTTCGCTTCCTTCTGCTGTGTATATTGTGCGTGTGAGTATGTGTGTGTGTGTGTGTGTGTGTGCGGTCTACCATTATCTGTCTGGGAAGCCATTAATTTTTCAAGATTGATCCGGTATGCAAATTACTTACACAGAATGTGTACGAAAACGCCAACAGCGCCATCTACCGACCGGCATGTTTCCTCTTTTGCTTGACTTTTTACTACTTTACTTTCTATTATAAGCCCCGCCCCCACAATTCCTGCAAGAAGCAACTCATCCAACTCGTCTTCCTCCGCCCCCAACCCCAGTCCAAATAAAAGTGCTCAACCGACTTCGTGCTCAAAAATTTTGTGTAAAATTTGTGTAGTACTTTTGTTTTTGCCTTTTGATACGGCTATTTAATTATATGGGCGTGGTCGCACCACATACACAAATTTCGTAATGTTTTTTGTCGGTCTACGTTTAATGCGTGCCAGGATAATTACTCGCTTTTGGCATTGATTTAATGCCCATAAATTGTTTCATTTGTTGCAATTTTAATTACCCTCCACTTTAGTCCTTGTGCATGCTCCACACAAACACCCATACACACACACACACATGGACACACACGCACAATTGCACTCAAACGAACCGCACTCGATACATACAAATACCAGCACATAAATCCATTGAATATCCTTGAACACATTGATGAGTGGGTCGCAACTACTTGGAATACGCATTCGAAATGGCTTTACCAGCAACTGTGCTAATAAACGAGGCATTTATCAATATCGACAAAGGGTTAAAGGGTATACAAAGTCTATGCTATAGGTTTTTGAAGAGCTATTTCTACCTTTGGCCTATATTCATATCCATTATGAATTAAATGCCCCTACTCTATTGCAATAAATAATCATTTCGCCCGGCTACTTCTATAATTCTCAATTTCTGCTTCCTTTTCAATAACAAAATCATCTCTATTCTATCTCGATTCTAATTTAGTGACTTGATTTTGAAAGATAGGCGAGATAAATATATACTTAACTAAATCAAAATTTTCTTAAATTTACTTTAGGGAAGCATATTTTGGACTTATATAATTAGATTTAACGATATCAAAACCTAAATACCTAAATACTAGTAAATTAGAATTTGTTTGATAATGAAAGCATAGCAAAAATCTTAACTAATTTTACTTCTTCCAACTGATTGATATGATTTAATTGCGCATAATAGCTAAAATTGACTTGTATTAAAGCAGAAGTCCTAGTTAAATGTATAAGATACTCTTTTAGCTTAAAATTAAAACAAAAAGCTTTATAGTTTTCAATATGCCAATATATATAACCCTTGAGAGTTAAATGCGTAAGTTTGTATACTAGTTTCATTAGCTTTTAACTTTAGAGTAAAATAGAAAAAAAAAAACGTAAAAGGTGCAAATGGAAACTGTCTTCGCTATATCCCAATGCAGTTCTTCTGCATCAACTTTGATGCTTGAAGAACTTTGCCAGTTGCCAAAGTCAAACTCTCTCAAATTCTCTCTAACTCTCTTTCTCTTTCTCAAGTTTGCTACTCATTCACGTCGCTCAATTAACATTTTAGCCATAAATTCTCAAACTGCCTCTTTGGAGAGCTCGTCTGGTATGGAACAAGATGAAGCCTGGTCTGGGCAGGGCTGGGCTGGGCTGCATTTACGCAGATAACTCATCAGACTAAGCCAAACAGATTCATCTAAAACTCCGCTAGCCACTTTCATTTCGGGGCATAGAAACTTTGCACATAAATTCTGCGCAATTTATTCATGAAACAAAAAAGCGAGTGATGAAAAAAAAAAGAATACTATGGAATGGAATAGAATGAAAGAAGTAGAGAGGACTAAAGTTCCAAAGGTGCGTCGCCTTCGCCTGCAGTGACGAAAGTTTTCTTCTCGAAATAGATGAAACAGAGACGCCAGCACAGAAACTGGGGACAGGCGACAGAGACAGACACAGGGACAAGGGACATCAAGTTGTAGGCAAGATTGATATAAGACTTTTATATTCCGACATTTCAAAGCTTATTTCTAGAGAGATAAACAAGTAGGTACACAGATCCTTCAAAAAACAAAAAAAAAAAATCCAACCAACTATATAAAGGGAGGAGGCAGCGGTGGACTTCTGGAAAGAGGATAAAGTTAAATATGCTAATGTGTCAGGCTGGCTGCAAAAGACAACGGCGATAAGGGGCCAACTGATGACCTGACGGACATGCCCCCTTTGGAATGAGCTGCCCCAAAGAGCTTAGCGCTAGCTGTGGGGAATTAGGCAAATGACAATTAGCCCTCTTACATTGCCGCTACTTTTCTCTTAGCTCGCCATGTCGACAAACGACTTTCAATCGTCAGCGTAACTCCTTTGCCTCGTAAACCAGATCCAAAGTTTTCAATTTGCAAAAAAAAAAAGGAAATATATATAAAGAGGAAAACAGAAAAAACTGCAGACAAACCGAGAAAGCAACCGACCGAGCAACCACTTCACCTACTTCACGCTTGTTGGATTTAATTTTATTGTGGCATAACCTTTTTGCTGACACAAATGCATGAAGGTTGAGGATGAAGATACGGATGATGATGATGATGATGATGATGATGGTGATGCTGATGCTGGTAGCGGACGAGTCCATGGAATGGAAGCAACAGCTGCCATCTCACAACCCGCTCCCACTACAGAATCCAGTTATTGTTGGAGTTGTTGTTGTCGCCTGTCGCCTGCAGTAAAACTTATTTTATTGCGCTCTTATCATTAATTTTATGTGAATGCGGCAACTGCGCGACATTAGCGGTAATTGGCAACAACCAAGCGGCAACCGACAACCGACAGTGAACAACCAACCAACCAGTCAGTGAGAAAGACAGTAAACAAACCCCCAGAACAAAAGTCAACTTGTCGACATTGTGCAAATGTCCCAGTAATAATTAATTTTCCTTCCTTATTTCAAAATTAATTCAAACTCATGCTCAATCACTGAGTTGATGCTGATCCGTTGGCAATATTTCTTTCAAAGTAATATTATTTGAGGTGAAATACTCCTAAACTTTAAATTAACAAATTCGATTTTGATGCAATAATTGAATAACATTTGAGAATTAAAGCTATAGAAAACGAATCCGAATTATATATTTCACTTTCAAAAAGTAAAGATACGACTGGATATAAATAAATAAATATATTCATATTAATATGAATTGTCAACCGCCCGAAAGTATCAATTTCACCATTTAAAAGTTTATAGAGAAAAGTAAAGTAGTTAGTTAGTAAAAATTAATTAGTTGAAGTTTAATAGAATATTCGTTACTTAGTTATTTTACATAATAATTTCAAAGGTAATAGATTCCAAAATTAAGGACCCATTTCTCCATACACACGAGACTCATTCGTTCCTTTGCAACTGAAGCTTTCATCTCCTGATACATGAACTAGTCCCCATCTTACTTCGGTATTTATGCAGTACCTTTGATTAATGTAATTAATTGGTGCACGCTTAAATAATTTAATTTGGTAAATAATTAAATTTAATTTCACTATAGTATTCTTTGACATCTGACTGTTGGAACTATACCTTGTTCCAAATTTTAATGAAATTTAAGAGGGTTACTGAATGCTCAGATGTATTAAACATCTTATCAGGCACTGAATATTGTCTTCAAGCTGTAAATCAAAACAAACAAATCATATCATCTATTAAGCTAGATGAAGGGATATAAAAATATATAAATACATATGTATAGAGCCATGAGTTTTTACAACTTCGTCTCCATCATCAACCTTTGATTTTAAATCAATGGCAAGCCATCAGTGAATTGATGATGACCATTTCAGAGATTCAAGCCGCGTGGATTCATGTTTATTTTGTCACTCACAAAATCCGACATACTTGAAACGATATTATTTATATAGACACATGTCCACTACATTCCTCTTACAGATACTTACTAAATAATGAAAAACAAAAAATCGCTACCAGTTGTCGATAAATGGGCCTGCAGACTGTGCTACGAGCTAAAGAAAGTTGAACAAATCGTCTAAAACAAACATTTGAGATGCTGGTGCGGCTTCTCGAAATGCTGTCAACAACATGGCCAACAAAACCAGTCAAATAGACAGACAAATAGACGTTTAGACAGATGGATGATATACATACATAGATAAAAATAAAGACGCATTGTCGACGTCGGCTATAGGAGGTGAAGGAGGGTATGAAGCAGCCATAACCAAAATCCCAAAAGTGGACCATTGGATACAGTTGACGTATTTTGTTTATGTGCGTATAGCATTGATGACAGCCGGGCGGAAAGCACGTGATGTCATTAGCAGTGCAAAAGAGACAGAGACTAACGCATTTGTCATAAACTAACGAAAAATACCACTGAAATCTCCCCCCAAATTTCAGGGAGTGACATGAACGGGAGGTGGAAATGTGGGTACGGATATGGGTGTAGGTGTGGGTATGTGTTGAGATAACCAAAACTGAAACCCAAACCACAACCACAACGCGCGGGCCAGTCACACACGCCAATCATCGTCAACATTGGCAATATTGCCAGTTGCAGTTGCCGATTCTGTTGCTGTTCCTGATGTCCACGCTAATGCTGGCTTCAGATTGTTACAGTAGGAGAAGAAGAGAGGCTGACAGAAACATCGCGGCTTGCCACTGGAGTGATCTATGCCACCCGCAGGCCGTTTATTGAAATTCCTTAATGAGCAGCTCTCTTGGTTTTGTCGGTTCGCTTCGTCATGGCATTCCATTCAAGTGCAATGCAATTTCCGTTGGCTCTGGTCATGGTTTTTCGCCATTTTCTACAATTTTTTTTTTTCTTTTTTGTTTTGTTTGATTGGTTGGGACATAAGAGAGCATTGTTGCATTTGGACACTTTCCCAGCAATTCAATTAAAATTAAACAAGCACATACTATATTTGAGTGAAAGCAAATTAAAACTACAATGGTCACTTGACATGTTTATAGAGGAGAATACATGCGGAATGGCAAATAAACATTTTTCACTGATATTATCTATGGAAATTATCAGGACATTTAACTAAGATTTAACTTTTTTCTTAAAATATATCATGGCAGATTTACAATGTATTGTATTTATGTATTTATTCAGTTGTATATATATTTATTGGATGTTTTTGATGCGAGTACCATCAGAATTATTTAATTAAACGTTAATTAAATGAACTTTAGTTAAAAACGGTTAATTAAAACTTAAGTTGTCATTAGAATTTAATATATTGATCACTTTCTTTAATGGTTGATCTTTATATAAAATCTGCGTTATTACTTCTTTTTTGCAAATACTCAAAACTAAGGCGTTGCCACTCCTTTTCTATGGACGCCTTGCCATGTTGTCAATTGCCTAATTTGAAAAATTCTATCCTTTCGGCCTTACCAAAGCCATAAAAGTTTTCTATTTAAGCAACCTTTTCACTATTGGGAAAATTTAAAGAATACTAAACGATTTTTAACTCTTTAGTTATACCATAAACTATCAAAAGTTTAATATTTATCTACCATAAACCTCTTTAAAATATGAATAATCTGATTTAAGACATTCAAAAATTGACCAAAAGTAATAAAATAAAACGCAAATTAATTAAGCATGAAATATGCTAAGCAATTGAATAAACTACTTCAGTTTATTCTTCTTGCCCTTGTTGGAAAATCTTTCATGACAACGTCTCTCTCTCGCTCCCTCTCACGAAGGTTGCTGTAATTACTTTGCCCCATGGCATCGATGAAATCAGCAGAAAATCACAAGGCGAATTCAAGGCAAGGGAAATTAACTCATTTCCACATAAATTAGTTCCGAATTCCGTTCTCGCTCTCTCAAATATTATGCGTCGATTATGATTAACGATCATTGGGCGAGGCATCGCGACAAGGACTGAGTTGGAGATGGGTCTCGATTTGGAGCTAAGTTTTGGCCAGACGGGTAGACGGGGAAGCAGGCAGAGTGGATACATAAATAACTCAGCAAGCCGAGAGATTTCGTTTCCTTTTGACTAGAAAATATTTATGAGTCGCGGCTTGCGTGCAATTTACTTTTTTCTGGTCTCTTTCTCTCTCTTGGTCTTTCTTTTATTTTGATACCCTGTAGATATAAGAGTAAATAGGATGGACATATTTTCGATTGCATGTAGTTTCCATAAAGTTCTATATTATTAAAGCATTTCGAAAGATGACACAATAATGAGTAACTTCAAGTCTTATTATACTACTGAGTATGACAAAGTCGTTTCAGTATATTACTTATGTGTTTTTTTTTGTGGCGGACACGACAGGACTACGCTTTGGGTCCTGCTCATTGCGCTGGCAATTACCGTTAGTCGGAGCAAAAAAATATTGCCAAAGTCATTGACTGGTTCGGCAGGTTGGAGGATGATTCTGGCCGTGAGGAAGTAGAATTTTATGAATTATAGAAGGACGAGAAACCAGGAAACCAAAAGCAAAGTAATATGTTTGTATATGTGTATGTACGACTGAATGAAAAAGTGAATATCAATGAATATGAGTTATTTGCACGCATCCAAAAGTTTTCTACTTCTCCTCGCTTTGGTTCTTTTTTGCGCCTTTTGTACTTTATAAACTCATGAAAAATACATTAAAGAGTCTGTCCCTCTGCCCCCATCTGCAGCCCATTGCCTTAGCCAGATTTTGGGGATATGCCTGCAAATCTGCCGAGTTGTAAAAAGCCCCTAAAAGGCAAAGAAGACATTCCTTGAGGCGGCTGCCGAGAATGTCATTAAAAATGAATTTGTGCCCAGGCACAACTAATGAATAAAGAAATCTCACTTCATTCCGGGAGGCATCCTCAATTTTTCTCCTTTCTAGGTTTCCCATCAGTTTTTTTTTACTTGCCAATCAATCAGTTGATAAAATTTGACCAAAGAGGTTTGTTTGTTTGCCTTTAGTTGTGTGTGTGTGTATGTGTGTGTCAGTGTGAAGGACATTTTCAACAGCCTCCATTTCGTATTATACGTTTGACATATTAGTGCTGGCCGATAAAGAAAATTGATTTCTGCCTTTCACTAGCAGGCAAACTCGAAAAGCGAACAGAAAAAATTGAGTTATTGAGTGGTTGAAGGTTGGAAGGTTGCCATTTATTGTATATGAGGCTTTGTGTGTGTGTGTGTAAGTGTGTGTACTTAGGGATGGGTCAGTTTGTTAAGATATTTTTATCGTTCGTTAAGGAGCTGCACAAACTTGAAGCATATGTCTATAAAGACATTGAAAAGATGAGGGATACAATTTTTTTATTGACTTTAAGGCTTCTCCTTATTCTGCTTCAATTTCATAAGATGCTTTATGTGGTTATCGAAATGGCAGATTGATTTTAAACAATTTTCAGATTTTGATTTTGGTTTTAATCAGTAAAAACAAAATTTGCCACCATGTGAATTCAAATAAATTTAAATAGGCACTTGATTCGAGCTATATAGAACAGACTTTTTTTGAGATTTATTTTATTTTAAAGATTGATGTGCTACAAGCTTTAACTAACCGAAATTTATTTAATGTTTTGAGTCATGGACTAGCTAAAGCGAGATTAGAACTACATACTTAAAGCTGTTTACTAACAAATTTTTCCACCTGTTTGTCAAATACTTATGTATGCTTTCCTCATATTTAGTTTTTTTTCATCTGTTTTGTATGAATAAAACTTTGGGAAAAAAAACTGTCAGCCACACTAAACGAATTAACAAAATATCAAAAACAAAAACAGCCAACAGAAAAAAAAAATAGAAGCAACGCAGAGCAAAAAAAAACTTTGTTGTTTGCTTAAAGCTCATTTAAGACATTAAAGAAAAGTTTTATAACAACCTGGCATCAGGTAACTCCCCTTCGACCCACTTCCTCAACCCACACCTATCTCCCTGTCCCTGTCAGACACAAGGTGTCCGAGACCAAAAGCTGTCAAAATAAAGTTTTACAATTCACGCGCATCTCCCCCATAAAGAAAACAACACAGCATAGCACCGAAAGCAAGAAAAAAGAATGCCTAAAAATAAAAGAGAACAAAATAAAAAGCAAAAAAGCAAAAATGTTTGGCTAATTTGTGCCGTTTGTTTGACACTTCAGGTGGAATGACAGGCAACATGGCCGCAACAAGAGACAGAGACACAATACAAAACATGGCAAAATGTTGTATGAAATATGTATAAGCATAAGCTAAGGGCGTGTCCGGCCTAATGGCTATATAATTGCCAATTGTTAAATTAAAAGAAGAGAAAATAAAATGAACTAAACTGAAGAAAAGAGAAATATACAAAAGGAAAAAAGAAAAATCTTCTTTCAGGTCACTTCTATTATACAAAGTTGTCAGTTGTAGATATCCTCTTGGATTTTGTAATAAAAAAAGTTTCCATAAACACCTGAGACCAACAGCATTAGGAGTGAGGGGAGTAGGGAACAGAAACAGTAGCAGCTTCAACTCGATGGCCAATTTTCAATTGATTTTCTTAGCTCTTTTCTCGACTGTTTTACATTGACAGATTGTATGCCATTTTTTTTGTTTTTTGTTACTTCTGGAAACTTGCAACAATATTGGAAGAAACGGCAAAAGTTTTACTGTAAAAAGCAGCTGAAACAAGCAGATGAAAAACTGCTCCAAAAAATAATACAAAGAAAAAATAACGAAAAACAAATCAAAAAAAAAAATGAACAAAAAAAATAATGCCAAGAGGGAGAGAAACTTTTTAGTTAAAAAGGTGAAAAAGAAGTTCGAAATCCTTTCTTGTTTTATAAGTATAAATCATCGAGTAATCATAAATTGTACGCTTTAAGAACATAAATTATCATCAAAGAAAAGCAAATGATAAAATAAGAATAAAAGAATTTTTCACTCGGCAGGACATTTGGCAGACGCCTGTGGTGAATTCTTTGTCCTGCCACATGTGGTGTCTGTCGCAGCGCCACCCAAAAAAGTAGGCAACACAAAATTACTTTTGCACTCACTTAAGAATATTTAAGCACAGGACACACAACAAAAAAAAGAAAGAAATTCATGCAAAAGAGCAGCAAACACTCACTTATTTTATTTAACATAAACTGTTGGCCAACTTCCATACCGCCCGCTACCCCTCACCAGGATGTCCATAATTTTTAGGCACTACCTACTAGTCAACGCCTTGGGTTCTGTTCGCTCTGCCGCTCTTTTCCACTTTCAAGTGCTTTGTAATTTATGCAAGCTAAATGAAAAGCATTTAATTAAGTTAAACAGGAGGGGGAATAATTTTTGGAAATGGGGCATGGGGGCAGCCTTGAGAAATGTTTTGTAGCAAGTTATTTAACAGAAAAGAATGAGAAAAACAACACCAAAACCAATCAAAATACCTGCCATGGGAATATTCACAAGTGAGGAAAATAATCATAAAAGAATTGGGTCGCTATCATTCAGTGACGGTGGCGGCAGCGGCAGTGGCAGTGGCAGCATCAAATGCCTCACTGATAACAGCAGCTGCTTGTGGCAGCACCATCAGCAGTAGTCAGTAGTCGCAGTAGCAGCGTCAGCATCACCAGCAGCGGCAGCAAATAGTCGTTAAAAGCAGCGACGCTAGCAGATATGGACATGGGCTCAGCTAATGGCAGCTTCTCTGTAATCTCCCTCTCTCCTTGCATTTGTATGTGTGTAAGTAGGGCTAGAATATGTGGAGCAAGTTGCGTTCTATGCGCTATATGATAGCAATGACGACCGACTCCGACTACTACTTACTCCTCCCCCAAAAAACACGACGAGAGTTTTTTTTTATAGACATCGTCACAGTGTCGGAATTTTGCAAGTGTTTCGGGTTTCGGAGAATGTTGTTGTTGCCAAAAATGGTTTGACGCAGGCGCCTCTTAGGCCAGAGAGAATGTGAGTAGCCTCTGTGTGAGAGCAGAACAGAGAGACAGCGTGAAAGAGCAATGTTTCAATTTCATTTCAAAATGTTATTTTCACTGTTATCCCATTAACATAGTCCAGTGGCGGTTAACATTGACATGTAATGTTAACAAAAAGACAGTGAGCTGGGGCAGTGGCCAACTTAATATCTCGATTGAATATAGGTTTAGGATTTAAATTTGTCTAATACTTCTTGTCTTGAGTCTTGAAAATTTCTCAAAACTTTAAAAACTATCTTCTGATTTTTAGTAAACATAAAAAAGCCTATACAAAATATATATACCTATATCAGCAATAAAGGAAATACCCTGAAAAGTAGGCAACATTTTTCCACATTAGATGTATTACAAAGAAAAAAAATTAATAAACCTGATTTCTCAAAAAAATTAATAATTTCTTTTCGGCTTGATATAAACTAATATATATAAAACTCCTATTAATTTAATTATTATGGATTTTAAAATCTAAACTTGTACTTTCCCATGCAAAACGAGTTCTTAGAGAGTATTTTTATTTTCAAACCAATTGTTGAGAAGGTCTATTTATAGCCCATAACCAAAGATTTTAGTGCAATAAACTTGTTTCTTGATCCCACACAAGTCTCTGCCCAAGCCTGGCATTAAGTTAAGGCATTCCTTTACACTTTTTGAAGCTAACAGTGGTGTTCCAATTCCATTGTGTACCCAATTATGGCAAGTTTGCTATTTGGTCAACTCTCAGTTGGGTATTGTCAGGAGCGGCAGCAGCAAGGAGCAGCAGTAGCCGCAGCAGCAGCAGCACAAGAAAACCATGGACAAGTATTGTGGTGTGTGCATTGTACTAACAATTTTACACCCATGCATCCATCGGCCACGAACAACAGCAACAAGAAGAAGAAGAAGAACAAAATGTACCAGCTTCGGCACAAAATGCCGATGCGCTACACAAATTGCAGGCTAACCAAAGAAAAATACAAAAACAGCAGCAATAGCAGCAACAACAGCGTAAATTGCCATAGTTCGGGTTCGGGTCTTCTGTGTTTTTCTCTCTCTACCCTACTGTCTCTCATTTAGCCGAGATTTGCTGCTGCTGCTGTCATCGGTGTTGCTGCTGCTGCTGCTGCGAAATGGCGACGCAACTGCGAGCTGTGCCTTGACTGATTTCGGGGTTGTGATGTTGGTCCTTTCGCAATCGCTCGTTCAGTCGTCGTTGCGTGTTGTAGGTGGCCTGGTCTGGTCTGGCTTGGACTGGACTGGTCTGAAGTTTTTGGCAAGTTTTTTTGCTCTGCCACTGCCACAACCAGTGTTCTTCAACTAATGCTGCTTCTACTGCTAAAGCTGCTGCTGCTGCTGCATCTTCACCTGCACACATAGCCACGTCGACTCGTCGGGGTCACCAAGGAAAAAATCAACGAAAAATAATAATAACTGCTAAAAATGAAAGAAAAAAGAGTCTCGTCGCGTTTCAGTCTTCGTTTCAGTGTGTAACGCAATGGAAGCAAGTGACGCGTCGACATCTTGAAATTGGCTTCGTTAGCCAAATACAAAAATTTAGTAAAGACTAGACTGATCCTGTCCCCCAAATTTCTACTCCAGTTTAGTTGGTGTCAAGTGCCCTATACCGAGTATAGTATGTGTGTCAATTAAAATGTATCGCCCCAGTGAGTCGCGTGTTTAAACTTTATTAGCCACATCAACAAAAATATATAATTAATTCTTTATCAAACTGAAATAAAAATTGTTAAATTGAATGCAATTACGCTGCATAATTTACTGGTAAGTTTTTTAAAAATCTAGAAATTATAGATATCCATATACATAAATATATATCATATTGCATTATAAATTATAAACATTTTCTATTATAACTAGAATTTTTTGTGTCACCACCAGAGGGTGGTTATCAGCATGCGAATTGCATTTTAATTAATTACGTTTGCACTTTGGTCACATTTGACCATCATCATCAGCATCAGAGACAATGAGAGACGAAAAGAGTGGTTGGGAACGGAGGAAAATTGAATCAAGCAAATCGATTGTCAGATTTGTTTAATGATTTGTAAATTTGATTTAGTTTTTGTGGCTAGCTTTTGTGGGCTTAAAGTAAACCACATTAACAGTAGCTCAATAATTGGCTTCCATTTTGTGTGCTGTGTTGTTTATTCTATTTGCTTTTTTCTCATGGAAATCGAGAGAGAGAAAAATATATGAAAAACAAATACTAAAACAATTTTCTCTACGTATGAAAAATAAATATTTTAGTTTGTGTATTTATAAAAAAGTTGTGGGATTAAACAACTTTGCTGCAAATACTCGAAGAGTTATAAATAAAACGGGCTTAGTTGAGAAGCCGATAAGAGAAACTAAGTATTTAATCTGCATTTAGAAATTAGTGATTATATCTGGTTATCAGGTCATCCATTTTGGTCGGCAGTGAAACCATTAGAAAATGCATAGAAAACATAATTAAAATGATTAGAAAAATATAAATAAAAGAGAAAGCTTATTTTGATTGTTTGTTCAAATATGTCCTAATATCTTTAGAATGTATAATTTTCTCCTGCAAATCGTTGATTAACAAGACACAAGACTTCTAAATTGAATACACTGCAAATTGTTCCCTTATAAAAACTTAAGTTCAACTATGTACATAATAAACTTCCTCTGCAAATAATAATTAAAACTTTTAGTAAAACAATTCAATTCATTTGCCCCTTCAAAGTTGTTTCAAAAGCTGCAAGTATCTTTTAATCATGCAATTACCATTATAAATTGCCTAGAAACGTATTTATTTAGTTAGAAGATTTCATTTAAAAATTATTTAGCTATTATAAAAAACGGTGATACCTTCTCTCAGTTTTATAGACCACTTAAAATATCCTTCTCAAATTTTAAAGCAATTTTCATTGATGTAATTTGCTGGAGGAAAAAATAAAATTACTTTTTCCCTTTTGCTGCTTTCGCAGCTCCATGCGCTTGACTGCACATGAAACAAATTTCATTAGGGCCAATATAAATCAGCTTGGAATAGGTAATAAAAGTAAAAAAGAAGAAGAAAAAAACAAAATACAAGCTGGGAAAGCGAAGCGAAGGTAAATAACAGGAGAAAAAAAAACCGAAACCAAGCAAGGAAAAATTACAATGCATTACGCATACGCCAGGTGTGACAAATGTGTGTGAGTGACTGGCAGAAGGAAAACGAGTAAGGAACGTGGCTTCTATTGCATATAAATTGCAAAGCATCTTATACGAACGTCTACTTTAATCAGTTACTTCTTGCCTCCCCTGTGCCATTTAATTATAAAAATCAACGACATTAAATATTTGCTACAAGTAGCTTGGCATTTCCATGCTTCAACTTGGATCGTTGGCGTTCTCGTTCATGTCCCCATTCCCCATTTTCCATGCCTCTGCCTTTGTTTCTGCCGCCTTGTCTATTTCTGTGTGTCATTATATAGGAAAATTAGATGTGTGTAAGCCTGAGTCTGACAGCACAAGACATTGTAGATGCTCGACAAACGCGTGTTGAAATGTAAATAAAACAAAAAGCAGCAGCAGCGGCAGCAAAAGCAACAGCAGACTCAGCAGCAGCTAAAAAAGGAAAGCGAATGGCAAACACAAGAATGTATGTAAAATAATAAAAACCGACATTTACGACATAACATGGCAGCATATTACACGGTGTAGAATGGCAGTGCAGGGGGTACCATAGCGTAGAGGTAAAAGGCAGGGAGATGGAACTCTAAAACTGCCTGCCCCAACTCTGAGTTGAGTTGAATTTGAGCTTGTGGAGCCAACTGATGTTTGGGTTGCAAACAACATTGCGTATACGCAATACAATGTTTCCTCGCACTGATTGTTCTTTACCCTCCTTCTCGCTTCTACGCGCTACTTTTCTCCATTTCCCTCACTCAGTGTTTGCTATGTGTCTCTGACTGTTTTCCTGTTGCCATGCAAATGTATACAAAGTAATTATATGCTCATGTGTGTGCAACTATATCTCTCTCTCTCTCTCTCTGTCTGTCTGTGTGTATTTGAGTGAACGTTGTTGTACTACTAGTCAAATAATGCCTAAACCCTCAGTCTGAGGCACAGTCATGCTGGCTGCCAGGCAACAAAATGCCTTTTTTAAAAATGCTTCAATGAGAGAAAAAAAAGCTGCGAAATGAAATGAAAAATCCTACAAGTAAAAATATATGAAACAACATTTTGTAAATCATACAGATAAAAGCATCATTGTATTAGGACTTAAGTGAAACCCAGTAATTCAAAAGTTCTTAGTTAAACTGACTATATAAACAAATATTTATAAATGTAAACCAAAAAATGTTCAGGTCACTTGAAACAAATATTCATGTTCTGAAAATTATTCTAAAACTTCGGTTTGCCAAGTTCTTGGATTTTTTTTTGTAACATTAACTAACAATTTAATCCATGCTTAAAAACATTTTAGATGATCGAAAATCTTAAACGAAATTCCTGAAATTGATAATTTTGCTTTTAATTTATATTGTATTCCGTATCCTCTATCCTTGATTTACGTAAAAATATATCATGCCATTTTTAAAAATTGTTTTATAATGTGATAAGCATAATCTAAAACTTCTTCTTTAAAAGGGGCACAAAAGAACTTTAAATAAAATGCGGTTTGAAACTGAAACACAATGTTTTTCTTATTATTCATTCCCATTTGGTATGGTGTTATATAGATTTATATTACGGCTGAGTTAGTAATAATTTATTTCTTCTGATTAGCTCGAAAAATTGATATTACAAAAACTTCTTTTAAATCTATTTTATGTCTTTGTGTAGTCACTTCATAAGATAATATATTATAAAACATACAACATTTTCCTGAACATAAGCACAATGTTAGCTGATTCACAGGCAAAACTTATAAATTCCAAACTAAAGACATATTCAAATAATTAGGGATAATCTAAAATCAAAAATAATTAACAATTTTTGATAAAATAAAATTGGAAAATACGACAGAAGAAACTGGGAGACTTTTGCTGAATTTTTCTTATTGAGTACAACTCAGAATCTTAAGGCAGCTGTCAGTTTTTCAATGTTAAGCAAAAAAAAAAAACTAATAAAGTACAAAAAATTAACAATTAATTAAATAAATCCACAAAAATTTAAATAAAAAAAATTCAGGAGAATTTTAAATCCACACATTTTGTAGGGATTAGCTAAGGATATTTTTATTAGTTCTAATATAACCTTCAAGCCTTACCAATTAATTCAAACTAAAATGGAAGCTTAAATGACTTAGGTTTAAATTGATTGACAGAATTCTTCTGCAAATGAGGTATGCTGCCATCTTTATGACAGTTTAACAAGCAGCAACAATGTATCTTATTAGCACAAAAACAGCTTTGTAAATATGTTGTTTCCCATACATTCATACATACACACACACACACAAAAACACACACTTTGTGAGTTGCTGTGCGGATGCTGTCTGTGCTGGCAAAATATTCAAAGCATTGTTTGCTTGTAATTTTGGGGATACTTTTCAACGACAACAACAACACATACACAAGAACAACAAGAGCAACCGACAGTAGAAGGCAAACAACAGGGCAAAAGTTTCGTTAGCAGGGCATATGCCATGAATTTTCATTTAATTAGGGCGCGTTACACCCCCC
This sequence comes from Drosophila willistoni, assembly GCF_018902025.1. Classification (NCBI taxonomy): domain Eukaryota; kingdom Metazoa; phylum Arthropoda; class Insecta; order Diptera; family Drosophilidae; genus Drosophila; species Drosophila willistoni. The sequence goes on from NW_025814050.1 coordinate 12,199,586, forward strand.
ACCAGCCAGTAACGCCAGCTCTCCCACACTCCCACACCCCCACTCTTCCACTCTCTCCCACTCTCTTCCGACTCTTATTCTCTCCATCTCTCTGCCCTACCTCTCATACCACCACTCAAATTCTCATCCTTTTGATGGTTAGACAAATTTGTAAAGGAAAAATGGAAAGTATAATGAAAACCCTGTTCTGGTTTATTGTTTACTTGGGCTTGGGTAAAGAAAAAAAAAAAAAAAGGAGCAAAAGAAGATGCCAACACTTTCAAATGATTTCATTTTGCGTAGAAACCACATACTATATAGATATACGTATATATTCTAGTAAAAGAGATGAGAATGAGAAAAACTGACCAATTTGTGGCTCTTCTTTTTTGTCCCTTTGTCTCGACAAACATTTGAGTTCAACCACATCCTGGACAGTGCTGGGTAGGGCAGGGCAGGGCAGATAGATAGACAGGCCGACATTGAAACCAATTAATTTTAAATTGTTTGAACCTCGACCATAAAAAAAAAAATTTCCTGAAAACTTCTTTTGCCATCTTCTACTTGATAATGAGCGTTCAATTGGCCAAAAGGTGAAAGACGCAAGCAAAAAAAGGAAAACGTAAATTGGGTCGGGGGTTTAGGGTTAATTGAACTTTCAGCATCAACAAAGGAAAGGGTCATAAAAATTTACCAAATAGGAGAAAATTGTCTGTGTGGCAAATGTTGAGCACATCTGAGTTTTGCTCCTTTCAATTTTGGTATCCTTTTTTTTTTGTTTTGGCCAAAGAGACCAATTTGCACACATTAGTGAGAAAAAAGGAAAACGGTCAGGCTTGTTTTACTTTCTTTAACTATGTATGTATATACATATATAGCTATAGGTGGTAGGTAGGAACCGACGTTTTTCTTTTTTTTTTTTCTTTCGGTTTTTTTTCTGCCTTTCTATGGAAAATAAAAGAATTTCCAAGTGCCTGTGTTGTCTTGTCTGCAGTGCATAAATAAATTTCCACACACACAAATACACACACAAAAACAATTTCACTTGGATGGGGAATGGGGAAAAGAAAAGTTGCCTTTTGTTTCGCTCTCGCTAAGCCCATCAACTAAAATAACAAACTAACTGAAGCAGCAGAAGTGCGGCCAAAGGGGACAACGAAGAGGCAGTTGGTAAAATCCTTTTATGTTATCAACGCTTATGTAGGAAGCAATTATTTGCTACTTTTGGTACGCTTGCGTAAATTAAAGCTGGGTATTATGAGAAAGAGACCGGGTAGAAGGGGGTTGGAAGTGCGAAGAGGCGGGTAGAGTGTGCGGTAGATTAGGACTTGCCTCCCCTATAACGTATGGTAATACACACACACACACACACATACAGTGAAACCCACTCAGTTGCCCCAAACTCTAACCTAATGTCTTTATATATAACATACATACATATATATATTTTAGGTATATGAAGTTGTCTACCCTCAAACCACAAGACTATAAAATTAAACTAGTGCATAATTAAACACTCGCAATTAGGCGTAATTTACTCTCTGGGCAAATACGTATGGGTAACTGGTTGTGTGTATATCTTACCCTTACCCTCATATTTATGCCACATTAGTTTTTAATTAAAAAATTCTGACTTGGCATTTGTGTTTTTGTCTCTTGGGGAGACATCATCATTATCATCAACTTTGGCATCAATTTGGATTTTCAAGCCTCGTTCATTTGCTCGTTCGCAAGCTTCAATGATGCTGCAAAATTATGGTTGACTAGAGTAGAACGAAACTGATGCGAAAGAAACGAAATGGTAAAACTTTCCACTTATACATGCCATTAAGATAAAAACAAACAGAAATAAATAAGCAGTGCAGAAGAACACAAAGAAATAGACGAGAGCAAAACTATAAAAATGATAAGACAAAACAAAAAGCAACCAAAGTAAAGCTACATAATCAGTATAAAAGAAACAACAAAAACTATCTAAAGTCAAGCTAGAGAAGACCATCATTAAGAAGACATAGAGGAAAAACCGGGGAGAAGGAGTAGAAGAAAATTCATTGTAAACAATTCCAACTTGTAATAATTAATCCAACAGATTTACAAACACACACAACCAACCAAACAACCAACCAACCCCCACAACGACTGAAAACATAGACAGACATTACTCAAAGAAGAAGTTTATTCAGAAGGGGTGTGGAAAGACGGAAGACTAGCAAAAGTTTTCCTATGCTTTTTGTTGTTTCTAGTTTTAGCATTCCTAAGAGCCTTAACCGCGTATCCTTGCAGCAGTCGTTCTTGCTGATGCTGTTGCATCTGCTTCTAATTGTACTTACTATGCGGACTCCATTTGCTTCACTCAGTGACTGACTGAGTGACTGACTAGTCAAATATTTATGCAACTTGAGCTGCGGGAAAATGCAAAGTAAATTACAAGTAAATTAATTAATGCAAACAAATTTAAATCCTCGAAAAAAGCTAAATGTAAGCCGATTTACCTCAAAAAAGACAGATAGATTAAAAACAGAGGAGATGTATAAAAAGACAGAGAGAGAGTTTGATATAGATAGATAAATGTGTTGATAGGTAAAGAGTTTGAGACATTTTCATTGAATTTAAGACGTAATTTATTCCTTAATTGACAGCTGACAAGTTAATTATGGCTAATTGTTAAATCTAATTAATGCTAATGACCTAAACATTTTCCCCCATATAATATCTATACATAGATCAATCAATATGTTTTATAAATAAATGACAAAAGTTTACAAACTTATTCGACACAGAAGCTTGTGTAGGCCGTTCATTTTAAATTAGTCAAAGTTGATTTTAAGATTCTGTGCAAATATCGAACGAATTGGATTTTTGCTAAGTTTTTTATTACTGGCCAAAGGCATTTGTTTTTTTCGAACTTGTGACGTCAGCATGAAGTTGCAAACTATGCCATGAATCAAAATATTCTGTCATAAGTTGAGCCACCTTAGGCTTTCTTGTATATGAAAATTCCTAAGCAGATTAACAAATCAAATTAAATCACAACTATATATACGAATGGAATTTGATTAATGGTCACTATTATAAGAAGAGATATATATATTAGAGCGAAGAAAAACCACAACCGAAAACCCGAAACATAAAAAAAGGGACCATGAGCATGGGGCAATCATTTGAAAAGCCATTTGTAAATAACATAACCGAAAAGCATTAAAAGCTAATCCCGTTTGAGCCAGCAACCGGCAACGAAACACGTTTTGGCCAAAGCTCAGAGCCTTAGGAAATACATAGCCATATTTTATTCTTTTTTTTTTTGCTGTTTTCCATTTTTTTCTCTCGCTCTCTCTCTCTTTTTCTTTCCAACCGCCCCTCTTCTGGTTTTTGCATATTTATGTGATTTATGGTAAAAAGTATTTTGGCCGCAACCCTGGAAATTGAACTTCAATGTGGAAGGCATGTTTTGGCCTAGAGCGACAGTTTCGCTTGGGTAAAGAGAATGGCGGAAAATTAGGTAGGTACACCCACCTGTCGAAGAAGAAGACAAAGCACAAGAAGGTGTAGAAAATGTAGAGACAGTGAAATAAGGTAAAGTAGCAGACGGTAGGAAAATCTTGCTAACCTGCCACCTGCCACCTACTGTGTTGCCTTCACGTTTGTGCCACATTGATTCCGCGGGGCGTCTGTTTGATTATTAGCCTGGCTGCCTTGCGGTTATAAATTCAACTTGGCAACACTCACACACACACACACACACACACATACATACAAACATATTTTTTTTTTTGGGTCTTTTTTTCCCCCGCTGGCATTTTTCTCTCCCTTGGGTGTGTTCCATATTGGACAGCAACAAATCCTCTTTTAGGCCTTGCCATTATCCCATTTCTGTTTCTCCCGCTCTGTCTTTATCTCTCCCTCTCACACTTTCACTGTCCGTGTCCTTTGTTGCTGTGTTGCCTTTTAAATGTTTATGCCAATATTTACATTTCTGAGGTTTGGCCCAATGATAAAATATTTGATTTTAACACGAGAATCCAGCACGAGCAACTGACAGCCAGACACACACAGTCAGTCGCCAGTCGAACCTTTAAATAAAATGCCAACGACCCTTCAAAAAACCATATAGAAAGGCAAAGGAAACGATGGATGGGTATAGGAAAGCAGAACCAGAAAGCCACCAGGGCCAATCGTGATAAGCAAACACTTGATAGATGGCGCTAATGGCTCCTTATTTATTTCCTCCCCTTTGGCCCCTGCAACCAACTGATTGGAAACGACGTGGCTGCTCGTGTTGTGTGGTGTGCATTTTAATTGAAAATCGTTAAGAGTGGCCAATATCAATTTTAAAAGTAAGTTGTTAAAGGATTTTCTCTCGATTTTTTGGTAAGGATTAACCAGAGCTCAATTTTTAAGAGTGTAAATTGTGAACGAAAAAAAAACCAACAAAATGTATGGATACATAAAACCCCTTCACGTACATACATATACTGTAATTGAAATATTTCTACCTTTGACTTTTGGAAAAATAATTTAGAAAACCATTACAATACTTTATTTCCTATATTACTCTCTTTTGATTCATGCGTAATGGAACAAACCTGTTTGAAAAAATCGAAAATATGCAAAAAATTCTTTTTATACATATACATTGCACCATATTCAAAGAAGATTTTATCCTAACTAAATACGATATCACTCCCGTAGTATAAAGAGAGTAACTAGTAACCAACTGACATTCCGCTTCATATTAGATTCATATAATTCTTTTCCATTGTACAATAATCATAGAATTTTCAACTTATTAAGTTTCAATATATATTTGTATACACATGGAGGAAAATGCCAGCAGGCAGGATATCCACATGTATTGTATATGGATATCATCATAGGATGTGTGTGTGTGTGTGTCATTTGCCTGCATTCCCCCTTTTGCCTGCCTGGCTGCATGTCCTTGCCAACGCTTCAGCTGTCAGTCAAGCGTTCAACGCGACACAGCGCGAGATTCATAATTGTTGCAGTTTGCTGTATTCATTTTCTCCATCGCTACCTTCTTTCTCTCTTCTCGCCTACTGGCATTCACTTTGTATTTCCTCACATTTCGATTCAACATTTCATTCCCATTCTTATTTCTCATAACCATGATCATCATCATAACTTTAATACATTGTAATTATGTCAGCAGAGAGACGATGACGACGACGACGACGACAACTGCCTGGCCATAAGGTTGGTTTATGTATGTTACGTATACGCAATGTATACGACAATTTTTTTTCTTTTTTTTTACATTTTTTTTATTTTGTCTTTTTGTTACAATCTGTGCCAGCAGCTTCACTGTCTCTGTTTCACTCCGTCCATTGCCGCCCTCTGCCGCTCTCGTCGCTGGCTCACTTAACGGCTTAATATATTGTTCCGGCAGCTGGCATGGCATAATATCCACACAATGCACTCACATGACTGCACATGGCATATACCATACATGCTATATATATATATTTCTTTATATACGTTACGTTATTTACTAAATGTATAGATAGATATAGCATGGCAAGGAAAGACAGCAAAATGTAAAAACCAATTCAATGCAGAACTGCAGAACGGGAACACACTTAAAATTTATGTCTATGTATGCGTATCTTGGTGAATGAGCGAGTGCATGTGACTATTCTGTAATTTAATTACAAACTTTGCGCCATTAATTTTAAACTTTAGGCCAACTATTGAGCACAGATGCCGCTAGCAGATCGTTAGTGCCTTCATAGAGGTCGAGACTTTCACGTGTTTATGTTGGTCCAAAGACCACACCCTTCCTATATTCCACTCCACATGCTGTCAGAAGCAGTTGCAGTTTTATAGCTACAAAAGGATGCACCATCCTTTTTTACTTTATGTTGGGACTAAAACATATTGAAAAGCAAAGAGTTCGCCATGGTTTTCTGTTTTTTCCATTTTTTCTATTTTGTTGAACTCTTTTGCCATTTGTCAGCGAACAACGTTTGCAACTTTTATAATTAGATAGAGTGGACCCAGTTCAGTTCATGGGAGTTGTGTGTGTTTTAAATGGTCAAAGAATTTATTATCTTAATTATGCTGATGTAGAAATTAATTACATTTTTTTAAAAACGAAAAGACATTAAAATTTACTTTGAGCAGTTGATTTAAAGTCTTTGCCTAGGCCAGGTTTTAGTTACTTAAGTTTTCTTAAGGAAATTAATTTGATAAATTTCAGAATCTTTACTTAAAAGTAAGAACAAAGTTTAGAAACATGGATTTCGGAATTATGCATACAACTTGACATTTAACTTACCAAGTTGTATATGCCAAAATTATACAACTGAGTTATTAAATCAAACTATATACATAAGTTAACATTTAGTTATAAGTAAAACTTTTGCGTATAAAATTTGTTACGGTAGCTTAAGCAAATTTACCAAAAACTAAAGTTGAACAAAGTATCTAGCTATACACATACCTAAGAACTTTCGACGAGCTAATCAAGTTGGCTAGTTGGTAGAAAAGTCTTGGCATAGAACAAGCTAAGAACATCAAACTGACACATTAACCAAAAGAAAAGGCTTCACTTGGAAGTCTGCCTGCTTAAGTTGATGATATTGCATGTCAAGAGGGGGGAAAAACAGCTGCTTCAACTGAAATGAGAAATTTCAAGAGCAGCGCAGAGTGAAAGATGGAAAGAAAGTAATGGAAATTTCTTAACGTTTTTTTTTTTCTGTTTCATGAGTTTTGCCAAGGAGTGTTTTATGGTGTTCGACACCTTCGACATAGAAAATGATGTGTCGAAAATGTGTCTGATCCCGAGTAGCAGTAGCTAAAATACCCTGACGACGACAACGATGACGACGACATTGACAAGATGATGCTGCGGGTCTAAGGTTAAGTTGACTAGCATCATCCACCCCAAACCAGCTAACAAGTATTGGCCAAGAAAAATGTAAGGATGAGTTGATTTATTACAAGCTCTGATGCGGATGCCCATGCCAATGCGGATGAGAATGCATAGGAGGTGGAAATGGATGCCAATGGGAAACAAGGATAAGCCGCCAACTTGGTCTGAGTATAACAAGGCAAATGCAATTGGCAGGCATTATAGCCGCCAGATCAGAGTGAAGACTTCATCAAGCTGAGTGGCTTGAATTGCACTTTTAATGAAATTTTTCGTCTGCAGACATAAATCAGCTAAAGCAAAGAAACGCAAAATGTTGAACTCTAAAATTTACATAATAAGCATGAGCCAAAAAATTGAAGGCTAGATAAAAGACAGAAAAAAATGAAGTAAGTAAGTCGTCTCGCCGACTTAGGTATACCATACACCAGTAAAGCAAATATTTCAACTTTATTAAACAAATGCATTTTCACATGCTTTTTACAAGCATATCTTAGTATCTCGCTCACTTAATCATACGAGCACCCCAGCGCCCCCACCAGCCAACGGCCAACTCCGGCCTTATGGAAAAACGTTTATATGCATAACTCGACTGTTTTTTGTCCGATTTTAATCAAATTTAGTATTTTGCTAGATATTAGTATTAAATTTAAGTGTGCCAAATTTGATTGCATAAGGTAAAAAAATACGGGAGATAATCAAGTTTTTCAAATTACGGGGGCGGAAAAGGGCGTGGCAAAATTTTTATACATACAAAATGTGTGCATTTACTAAGCAAATATAGATACCAAATATGGTGTCTCTAGCTGGAATAGTTTTTGAGATAAACGCTTTTTTTAAATAGCGGGGGCGGGAAGGGGCGTGGCAAAAATTTGAAATAAACTTGATCACTCTACATACTACACGAGTCTACATACCAAATTTGGTGGCTCTAGCTCTTACAGTCTCCGAGATCTAGGTGTTCATACGGACAGACGGACGGACGGACGGACGGACGGACGGACGGACGGACAGACGGACATGGCTAGATCGACTCGGTTGTTGATCCTGATCAAGAATATATATACTTTGTGGGGTCGGAGATGCTTCCTTCTGCCTGTTACATACATTTTGGCGACTTTAATATACCATTTCACCCTATGGGTGTATGGTATAAAAAACCAAAGAAACTACTAAGTGATGTGAAAAGAAAAGAAAGCCAACACTAAAGTAAAGAGGTAAGGTAAAAGATAAAGTAAACCTGAGACTCCATTAATATTGTGCGCTCAGGTGAGGATGCTCTCGACTCTCCGAGTTGATAAGATGAAAATGCAGTCCCAGTGGCAGCTTTTCAGCGCTTGGCTTGGCATTTAGTTGAGTTTCTGTTTGAGGCTGTTGGAGGACGAAGACGAGGCTGATGTTGATGTTGCATATTTTAAGCTCGGCGTTTTTCCATCTCTCTTCGTTTTGTCCAATGTCACTTTAGGTTGACATTCGTTACCATCTGTGTTGGTTTTTTTTTCCCACCCTTTATTCTTTATGCCATGAAATATGAAAAATGAAACGAAAAACATTGCAGAATATGCAGCGAAATAGGGAATGAAAGGGAAGTAAATGAAATTTAACAGGTTTTAAGTAATGTAATTATTAACATTTACTTAAGTCTCTTAGTTAGTTTGCTTGAGTTAACTTTAGTCAAATAAATAAGTCAGAATTCACTTAGTGAATGATGGGAGCCAAAATAAACTAAAATAAGTAATTTGAAATGCAAAGGGGAAAGAATATGTTAGCAGCCTTATTATGGCCCATTAATAAGCTGCCTTTTAACTTAGTCAGTGAGTGTAAAACTCCGAAGGGATATAATACCAAATTCTTGCATTTAGGTTCTATAGGAATTAAAATCAACTAAGACGTTGGTACTTTAATATTCTCCTTACTAACACAATTTGCTAGTCATGATTCATGAATGATTCTGTTCTCTTAATTAATTTCATGTTAGATTAATCTCTTTAGCCATAATTTGGTTTTGCTCATTTTGGAAATAATTTTATAATATAAATCTCGTAAGAAAGCATTTCCATTTGTCGCACACAACTTTTGATTTGCCCTTTGGCTTGGAAATGTTTAGCATTTGCATATTACATTAAGGAAAATTTGCTTAGTGCAATACAATAATAACAATAGGAACTTCATATAATAATAGCATTAAATTCAAAATTTACATCCCAGACGAAAGCCATTTGCATGAGCAAACTCATTTTTGTTGGCCACAAAATTTTCATTTTAGATAAACATATATTAAATCACAGAAACAAATATATGTGCATATGTAGTCTTATATGCAATACAAATATATGTGTGGGGTAGAAACTGTGCATAATCTTTTAATGAATGAATCAGGACATGCTGAAAAGCAGGATAATTAACATATAAAAAAATAACGTTTGTGACATGAATTCAAAGGAGGAATCACTTAATGAGCAGGGAATATATCAAGAGTATTATTAATTAGTCTAGAAGACTGAATGTCCTTATTCTAGATTAGAGATATGCTTTGTGTAGGACAAACACTAATAGGATTAGAAAAGCACAGAGACATAGATAGCCAAAGAGAGCATGATAGAAAGAGGGAGAGAGAGGATGGAGTTTGGAAAATCAATCAGCAAGTGGATGACTGATGATACTCTTGCAATTTTTATAAATCTACACAGACTCCTTCATATCTCTAGACTCAGCCTGATGCATATTGAATGCTTGTCAACTTCTATGTCCCCGAATCCCTTATCAACCCGCACCACCACCTACCGCCTAGACCACCCTAGGCCACTGTCTGTGACTCTGTCTCCTGCTACTACTCGTTTATTTAACACTGATTGCCAATGCACACAGAGATTTTGGCAACATTCTAGTTTTACTTTTTGGCCCCCAAGTCACAGTTCACAGAGATATAGATACGATTGCAATTGCAATTGCACAAGAGAGTTTTGTGGATTGCTAAGTAAACTCTGAACTCGACTCTTGTTGAAACTGATGCGCCTCTACAAAGTTTTTTGGGAGAGAAATGTTATCTTTAAGCTCTTTAGATTTCTGTCATTGAAGTGAGGACTTAAAACAGCTTAAATTTTTTGGATTTTCAATTTCAAATTGTTTTTGTAAAACTAACTTAATTAATTCCACATGGCATGGGATTACAAAAAAAAAAAACAACAGAAAAACATAAACTAGGGCAACATCATAATAAATTTCCTTTACCATCAAAAAAATAACGCATAAAAATATTAATTAAAATTTCACAATTATATCATAATTTATAGGCCAGGTGCAAAAATAAATTGCATCACCATAAAAAATTATATAGGCATACATAAAACAACAAATTAACAATAATAGGAATGTGACTATAAATCTCAAACTGATTTCATATGTCAGAGGCAGGAAACGTAAAAAAGGGATAATTTATGACTCAACGTTTTTTTTTCACTCTTCTTTATTTCCTCGACATAGTTTCACATTATTTACACCAAGAAAAAAATGTACAATATTTTTTTGTATGTGAATGTCCACCTGCCTCTCAGTTTTCCTATTAAATTGTAAAAACCTTTTCATAAAAATAGCCAAGGTAAAATAAACTTTTCAATCAATTTGAGATGGGTTTCACTTTTCGTGTAAATTAGAAATCCTTCTCTAAAAGTAAATTCATCAATTTAATAAGGGTCACTCTACAAAAAGATGGGAGTATGAGTAAGATAGAGAAGCAGAGTGTGAGAAAGAGAGGGAGAGAGAAAGCTTACAAGATTTACCCTTATTTCAAGCATCAGTAAATTTGTCCTCAATATACATTAAATAAATTGTTAGGGGAATTCTTACTGATAGTCATAGAAGCTTTTAAAAAGAAACATATTTATTATAAGAACTGAGAGACCTGAACTGTATTGAGTTTTTAACATATTTAAATTTGTTTAAAATTTTAAAATTCTTGTCTTACTAGTTTTGACAAAGATTTCTGTTAAACTTAATGGCAAAAAAAATTAAACCCAAGGAATTCTTGAAGGCCTAATTTATTCACTTTGAAGAGCTTCAAATCTTCGTTGAACATTTCAAAATGGAGCTTCTTTCTATTTCAAGTAGTTGCATATGCTTTCAACGCTCTTCTCTTTAGTGATGACTTTCAACTAGATAGATAATCAAACCACAATCTACTTGAAATTACTCTGCTGATGCTGATGCTCCTGCTTATGTAGATGCTGATGGGTATGCTTATGTCCTTCTATGGCACTCTCCAAATCAAAGTGGAAAAACTGTTTGCCTTTTTCCACTTGCTTCTGGCTATCGCCCGCTCTCTCTCTCTCTCTCTCTCACACTCTCTTTCTCTCAACATCAGGCCAATTATTATGCAAATAACCAAACTGCTTTCTCCAATCCCTTAAAATGTAGACATACATAAGAGCCAAAAAAAACCGAAGGAAATTTCAAATACCAGGAAAAAAAAGCATAAAATGAATAGAAAGGGCCGCACTAAATCAATATGCTGGAGTATGAGATGGGTCAGGGTTCAGAAAGAGGAGTTTTGGGTTCGAGGTTTTGATGCTGATTCCGGTTTCGCTCTTATTCATGCTGCAGCATGGTCCCGGTCCTGGTCCTGGTCCTGGTCCAGGTAGACAAACCAAAGGTCCTGGGCCACAAATCAACATTTGACTTTTGCATAAATTGCAAGAAGCAACAAAATTGCTGAAAAGAAGAAAAGTAATTTTCTCGCTTTCGTTTGCAGCTGCAGCTGACGCCACCCACCAACCAACGGCTAACCCATCCCATGCTCATTGTTGATGATGCGAATGGGCGGTCACTGGAGATGGTTTTTCTATTCTAGCTACTGGCTGATGGTCCTGCTCCTGCGGCTGCTTCGCCTGCTTGTGTTCCTGACTATGTTGTTGCTTGGTTGGATGGTTCGTTGGCTGGTTGTTGATGCCTTTGGGGACTGGGAATGGGATTGCGCCTTCTGTGGTTACCTGCACATTTTGTTGTTTACTCATTTTCATCTCTCTCTCTCTTTCTCTCCTTCTATTTTTCCATTTCGTTCTGTCTCTCTTTCTATCATCCAACACTCATGTTAATAAGATGGCAATGAGTTTGCTGGGTGTGGTCATTTCTGCAGATACCAGGAATCAGAAAGATTGCATTTTCTGCCTGCACATAAAGTAAATGCATTTCGATTTGCATTTGATTACAAAGTTAATTTCAAGAAACCAAATTTATAGCATACTTTAAAGCGTAGCAAAGAAAGAAGTTAAATCTGTGCCAAAAAGCCGATGCAAATTGAGCTAAGCGAGCTAAACTCGTCTATGAGCGAATGGTTCAATGGAAAAACAAAACACACACATACACACCTACACATACAGCAACGAGAACAAACAAAAACAGGAAATGGACGTTGTGTGCTCAAGTTTGTTTCCGCCTGCGATTCTTTTGACATTCAATGCGTTCAAGCACGACTAGATGCAAACGCATTCTCGTGTGTGAGGGTCGGTGTATGTGTGTGTGTGTGTCTGGCTCCTGTAACTGTAAATGCAAATTTGTTCAAAGTTTATTGAGTGCACGTGACGGCAAACACACACACACACACACACACTTACTAACGTGTCAGACGAATGCACATGGTGCGGAGCGGGCATTGTTGAGGATGCAAGCCACGTGCTCCAGCACTGCCCTCGCTTCGAAGTAGAACGGTGCCGACTGCAGAATGTAATGGGCGAAATGGTGACGGCGAGAAATCTGACGAGGATGATGATTGCAGATCCAGACGTATGGGAGGCGGCCAGCGCCTTCGCCGTGCGCGTAATGGTGGCACTTAGGAAGCTGGAGAGGGAAAGGTCTGCCCAATAAATTAAAGCCCACGGTCTGCGATGCAATACCGGCAGGTCGTCCCGCAGTAGCCGTTATCTTTTATTTGTTTGTTCTCACCTTATGTTCCCTGTCATTGTTGCAACTTTTTTGTATTAAACGTTTGTAAGTTCTAAGAAATTAAAAAAATAAAAAAAAAAACACACTTACTAACAAAGAAAGCAGAAGAGAAGGAAAAAAATGGCAAAGTTTCTTGTGGACATGGCCCAGACTGGCTACCATATTTTTTTTTCTATTTTCCTATGGCCCTTTGCCATTTTTATGATTTTGCCACTTTAAGGAACATGTAAAGTTTTGCTACCTTCGAAAAAAGGTCATAACCAAACTTTGAATTGCAAATTTCATACACCTAACTAAAATATATATAATTGAATTTAATCGATGTTGAAAATAATTAGTTCTTTCCTTTATTTTTTATGACATTTTTCTTGACAACTTGAAAACATGGCCACTTGCAAACTAAAAAGTTTTTTAAAACATTTTATAAACGTTTATTAACGACTTTGGAATGCTCTTTTGATTATTATACTGATATAAGGTGGAAAATAATTTAATCAAAATCAAAAACTTAAATTTCTTTTTTGATATTGCTAGAAAGTAAAAACATTTTTACTTACTAATTGATATATGTAATGGATTGGATTGCAATTGATCATGATAACTTATTCATAAGTTAACTTGAGAGAATTTTCAATTGCTCAATAAAATTACGTACACATCTATTAGACAAATATATAACCACAACGTTTAGATTTTTATTTTATTCTATATTCTACTAGTTTCAACATTGTTGTATGTTATAGGATAAAACTTTTGCAAATTTATTGAAAATACAAAATATTATTCATTCATTTGAACTTTAAAAAGTAACTTCTATTCCCTGTTTGAACACATCTAAAACCAATCAGCCCGATTTCTTCAACACTCGTAACTACCCATAACATTTCAACCAATCAACTAGCAACAAAAATATATGCAAAAAAAAAAAAAACTTTCCATTACATTAAACGAAACTTTTCATGGCCCAAAAATTGAATATAAAACTTTTATGTATCAACTTGACTAGAAATGGAAAAAAGGAAAAAGAGGAAAAACTAGGGGAGAAATGGCAAAACTAAGTACTATAACTAAATTTAACAACCGAAATATTTTTGCATCATTGCAGACATTTTGCCACAAACTACAAACTGGACAGTAGCGACGAGCTGTGCGAAGGACCAAACCCAAACCTGAACCAAAACCCATCTCTGGGAAAAAAAAAATCAATAAAATGGTAAGTACTTGGCCAGGCATTTTCTTCAACTTATTGCAAATGCTTTTATAAATTTTATGACTCAATACTTCTATTGTCGAACCACGACGATGTCGGCAATGACAGCGACATTTAACCTATACCGACTTTTACTTCCTTCCCAGTTTGATTTTTTTATCCTTATTTTCTGTGCATTTTTATGCAGTCAACGCATCCTTTCGAATCTAACCAACTATAATTTTAAAGCCAGAATATCCTTGCTAAGGCATGTCGGGAGATGAAAGTGGAGGAAATAGCGGTGGGGAGGTGGAAAGGTCGAACAAAGTGAATTTGTGGCTCTGGCAACCAAATTGCGCATAACTTGAGCTTGAATTTTCAATTGAAAACCATGTAAACAGCAAAAGCGAACAATATAAAAATGGAAGAAGAAAAAACCAAGAAGGAATAAAAAGAATGAAAGCAAATAAATGGCAGGAAACCCGGGAAAAAAAGAAATCGAATCGTGCAGGCGGAAAAATCGTAGGGGAACATCAATAACAATGCAATGCCAAGGATATGTTACCAATAATTTTATATTTCTTTTCCTAAAAATGAAATTTAATTACCTTTTCCCCGAAATCGAAAAAATACACATATATTTTTGATAAAAGTGTTGTATATACTTATATGTTTATATATGTTCAATGTACATACCATCTTCGTTGGTCTATAATTCAATTGAAGCTGCCGCACAAGGCGGAAGTTAAAATTTCAATCAGCCCTGGCCCAGAAAGCGAAAAATGAAAAAAAAAAACCAAAAAGAAACCGACGACGAAGAAAACGAAAACGAAAATAATCTGCAATAAAAATGTTTTCCTTTAATAAAAATTCAATTTCCTTCAAGCGACACATGTTACAGAGTTAGGAGCAACAGCGACTGTCAGTCCGGATGCAGTTAGGTAAAAAGGAACGCATCATGAAGCAGACAGAACGATGCCTCCTTCTTGGAACGTTCACCCACCCACCCATCCATCCATCTATCCATCTAACCCAGCCCCAAACCGAACCTTTACCTATACCATGTTCTCATGTAGCCCTGGGCTGGACTTTTACGCGAAGAGAAGTGCGCGCTAGAAATGTCTTTCAATTTATAATGATGATGTTGACATGGCAGAGGGTGAGGAATGTAAGGGAATAAAAGAGCTAGAATGAGGGGTGCTTGGGTGTGGTGTGTGTCGGTGTGTGTTTGTGCTGTCTGTTGCATTCGCAATTTCGCATTAGAAAAGGCAAGTTAAGGTACAGTGGTGAAAAGGAAGGATATTAAAAGTAAATTTGTTATACCATAATGTCCTCATCAAAAATCGGAAATAGCAATCAGCCACTTAAATAGAAGCAACTTAAAGCGTTCACAGACTTTTCCAAGTAATCTAAAAACCTGCAAAGAATAAAATCCTTTTGCCTAAACCTTAAGAACAGAATAGTTAATAATCTTTTAAACATTTCAAAACAAATGTCTTCCAAGGCATATCCAATAAACTGTAAACTTTATATTTAAAAATGATATCTAATACTTCCCTTAGTTTTCCATTTGCTTATTATTTTTTCGGTTTTGGATCGACTGCTCCCACTTTAGCTCCACTGTGGAACAAGTATGGTCTCTCGTTTTTCCTTTGAGCTTAGCAGACAGTTTTGTTGTGGAACGCTTCGAATGGATGGGTTGAAACAGTCTGCGGATATGCGGCGGACATTTTGCTAGAGACGAGTCAAAGATCGAGGCAGTGAAACTGCATCAGCGAAACGTCCCTGGCAGACACATCGATGATTGCATGGCTTAAAGACCATAGAGGGCCAGTGCCCCCAACCCTCCCTATCCTTCTTCTTGTGTCCTTTCACCGAACAGAAACATCAATTGAAAACGAACGAGTCTGTGGCAGACAGTAAAGTTTCAAGGGACGTAAACTTTGGACACTGACTTGGGTATACTTATGGATGTTGGCCGCTCGGACACATCTGTTGCTCTCTCTCTCTCTCTCTGATTTTTAAGCATTCAATTTGTTTGATTTGGCCAGCAGCAAAAGCTATGTACATCTGAGAAACTTTATGGAAAATAAGAAATTTTATTAAGGCACCGTTGACCTTAGAAATTTTGGTAATATTTTTGAAATAAATACAAATTCATTAATTTCCAATTTATGACAACACTTTTATAGGGGATTCATTAAAATTAAGCAAAGTTTATCCGAAACTGGAAAAAAGACTATTTAAAACTTAATGGACTTAATATTGCATTGGCCTTGTTTAATTATCTGCAGTTAATATAATGTAAAAAGATTTTCAATTTGCAGTGTACTTATATTTATTGCATTGAAATCCCACTTTCACATAAAAAGTTTTAACTTCAAGTACTTCATTCAGGCCACAAAAACCACTCACTCTTAAAATGGTCATTAAGCATGTTTTTTGTTTTCTTTTTTTGTATTATTGGAGTCATAAATTTATGAAATGGGCGGTCAGTTTATCCATTAAATCTCAAAATAGTCAATCGCTCTTTTCTTTATATTACTACTTCAATCTAGTATTTAGAGCTGCCATTTTCTTATTATTTGCTTTAATCGCTCAATCTCTCTCCCCATCTCTCACTCTCTCACTCTCTCTATTTTCGCTATCCATTTTGCTGAGACTGCAGATTATCGTCAGAATGTTCAATCTATTGCAGCATCTGTCAAGTTGGACAGCTTAGCCATATGTCGGTTCGATATATCACGTGCCGTTCCATCCAATCGCCTTCTCCTTCCAGGCCCTTTCAAACTGGGCAAAGCCTGAGGGCCAAAGTAAACAAATAGCGCAATTTTCATTGCTTTATCGTTGAAGCGAAGCCAATCATCCGAAAGCCTTAATACGTTTAGGCTGCTCATAATCACGCTCCAGCTATGGGATATATGAGAGCTTTGCTAGAAATGTGAGAAAGAGAAGTTGGGGAAGTGGGCTCTGAATTCCTTATTGTTCTTATCTCATTATTACATTTCTATTTGTTTTGCTGTGATACAGTGATAGAGAGAGGGGAGCAGAGAGATGACAATGTTCTATGGTTTTTCACCATCTTCATCAGTTTCTCCATCTGCTTCTCCTTCTACTGCTACGCTTTGGCTTATTTATAAGCGTTATTTGTCTTTATGTCTGGCCAACTAATAACTTTGCTATTTTTTCTCTCTATCTATCTTTCTCTGTCTCTATTTTCTGCTTTGGCTGCATTTATGGCGTGGCTTCGTCGTTGTTGTCTTATAATGTCATTAGTCCCTGTCCTGGGTATACTTCCTGGTCTTATCAAAACGCAACTTCCGCTACACGCACACACATACACGTTTGACTAGAGTCCGGCTCTGGCTCTGGCTTGTACTTCCGGCTATTTAGATTGGCATCCTGCTCAAGGTGCTGAGGTGCTTCCTTCCTGTCCTCTTGCTCCTTATCTCTTCTCACCTTTACCCCATACATTTCACTCGTTCCGCATCGTTATCATCAAATTCAATTTGCAAAATCATTAACACATTTAGTCAATAAGCTCTGTCTTCCGCTTTCTCCTGTTCTCTTTGTGTCTCTTGTCAATACTCTTGAGACGTTTGAGCATCATTACAGATTATTATTCATTTTTATGTAATTATCTCCTTAGCCAAAAGTGCTAAGGGAGAATGAATGCCACACATACACACACACAAAAGAGTGCCAAGGACACCATAAAAGTGTCCAAAGGGAGCATAGATTTTTGTCTTTGCCCATTGTCAATATATAGAAAAAAGGTTCCCACAAATTCTGATAACCTGAACCATGTGTGGGCGTTTGTTGTGCTTGTATGTGTATCTCATATTAAATTATCTATAACTAGCTAGGGGAAAAAGCATTCTAACTCACAACACACACACACATAGACATATATACATTTTAGTAGTCGTGAATTATGGCCGCAACGTGTGAGCCCTCATGATGTAGTTACACTTAACGGCGTTCCAAATGGAAGGGACAACAGTGCCAGCATTGCACACTGGGACAAAAAAAAATTAATAAATCTATAATTAATACTTATTTTAAGAAATTTCATCATTATACTTAATTGTAGGCACTCATTTTTGCTATATCCACCTCTAGCAGGCAATGATCTTGTAATTTTGAAATTAGCAACAATTTTTAAAATTCCTATTCTTTTAGGTTTACCTATATAAACCTGACTCAAAAGACCTATGACTAAACATATTCTATAACAAACTAGGTACATTAATAGGAAAAATATGTTCATACATCATATGCATGTGTGATGACCACTTAAAATCTTTATATTTATAATTTATATTTTAGTCAAACCTTTCAAAATCTTCAAAAAGATCGTAATCTAAACAAATTATTTATTTATTTTACCTAAAATCTTCAAGGCAATAGAACGTCTTGCTAATTAAGCAAGAGTTAATAATTATTAACTCTTAATTCAGTTTCATTTATAAACAAAAAAATTAAAATTAACACCTTTAGGTAAGGCACTTTGGTTAGAATTCTTTATAAACAAACAGACAACAGTTTAAAATGCTTCAAAGATTGGAACAAATTGAAACAAACATAACTGAGAGATATATTATATGTAGTATATGTAGGTATATATAATTTGTTTCTATGTCAATAATCCGATTTAAAAGACTATTCAATTTTAAAGAACACATTTTCAACTGTGCATTTACGAATGGAGCGAAAAAAAGGCAAACGTATTTCAAGGGGTCTAACTATTTAAGTTTATGTGTATTAATATATAAAAGTCTGTTGTAGATCCACATGTATGCCTATGTCTCCCCTTATATGTGTGTGTGTGTTAGTTTCATAATGTAACCGGATGTGCCAACACAATGCTCGCACATCCGCTTGCCAGACAAAATAGAGAACAACAGCTGTCACACACATACCAACATACAAATACACTAAAATCTACACACACACACACACGAATACAAATACAAACACATTTAAATGGCATTGCGCTTTTGTTTGCACATCTTGAAGAGGACTATATGCGGATATATCGTCCTTTGTCCTAGTCCAGCAGCCCAGCTGACAGCAGCGGGCGCATTATTAGAAGCACCAGAGCATATAATAGGGGCATTTCATAACAAGGAGGCGTGAGTCCACACACATACTCACACCCAAATACACACACACAAGCACTTACATGCGAGTCCTGTCGAGTGACATAATTATTAACTGCATATAAGTAAATATAAAGCAAGCAAACGGCCAGAGATAACAAGGACATTGTGTTCCTCTCTCAATCTTTGCCTGGCCGTGTGTGTGTTTGTGTGTGAGTGTTTTCTTTTTTGTGTGTTTGTAGAAAGTAGTAGTAAATGAAGCTGGGCCACATTTCGCAGACATGTCACGTGCCAGGCTCATCATTTATGTTTTTAGTCCTTACTTTTAGTTTTACTTACGCCAGCTGACAAAACTTAATTGATTAAAAATAATATTCGCCACACAAAAAGCCATACGGAATGAGGCAAAAGGGAAGCTACAGGGAAACTTGAAATACATGTCCGGAATTTTTATGAGCCTCATAATTATTGATGAAACGTTTTTTCTTTTCTTCCCCCAGAAAGTTTCTTTTTCGCCTTTGCCAGTTTATGTCTTGGTTGTTTTTCTCTTAGACCGTTCCTTGCCTTGATGCTTATCAACAACAATTTTTAATTTACTGCAATATTTTTTTATTTTTTTGCTCAACTTTCTTTCGGCTTTTTTTTCGCTTTTGTGGTACTCTGTTGCTAATTATAAACTTTTTTAAGTGGCTTATTGGGACTTGCGGTTGGCTGTGGACACGCCCTGCGGCAAGTCATCAAGTGCTTTTCAAGTTTTTCACCCCCCTCTCAAGATGTTGCCATTTTCTTTCGAATTCCTTTCCTTTTTTTTTGCTTTTTGTATTTTTTTCCTCTTCTCTGTTGTATTTTTTTAGCTTTGTGCTTTAGTTTAGAGCCTCTTTTTGGGATAAAGCAGAGAGGGTAGAGAGCATGAAAGTCATTTATTATTTAAAGAGTATTGGTTTCGTTTTGCTTTGTGAAGTTTTAAAAAAGAGTAAAAGTTAACAAGAGAAATAATAAAGGTTAAATTCGATTGTGAAATTTGCGTCTATATCTATCATACCTGTTCTCGTTTCCGATTCCATATACTTTTGTTGGATTTGAGACCTGTTCTCGCTTTATATTTCGATCTTTAAATCGTTTCCATTTGAGTGAGTGGAATCAAAAGAAATTCATGAACATTACTTTCTTTAAATATTCTTCTATCAATCTGTAATATTTTTAAAACAATTCTAAGAATTTGTGGATAATTTCATTCCAAGTATTAATTTACCAAGAATTATTTCTAGCAGGGAATAAAAGAGTTGCAATAGCAGTCGAAATTGAATGGACCTGTTCTCGTTTTAATAACAAACGATGAATAAATGCCATGTAAAATATATGTTTAAAACTATCGAAAACTAGGATCCAATAGGTTTAAAAACCATTCAAAAAACCTGAATTATAATTAGCTACTGCTTATCGTTTTATTTAAATTGTTTAAAAAACGCGATTTTTTTTAATTTTTCTAGTTCGATTCTTTATGCTATATTTTCCCTACAGACTCATGAGAAGCATTATTCATTTGGCGATTTTTGCTTTACTCTTCATTGTCATCACAAAGTACAAAAGTTTCTTTCACTTCAAGGCTTTCCAATTTGACCCTAATAGCTAAGAAGAAGCAGCAGCTATGTCATAGAAAAATACTTCAATGGAAATGTTTCATTTTTTTAAGCAGGCACTAAAACTTGATAAATGTTCCTATACAAAACGTTTCTTTTTTTAGTTTCCCTCTTTTGCCCATCAATTTTGTTTGACCTTATTTGTTTTTCTTCTATTTTTTACTTACTTATGCACCTACTGCCATGTCTTGCCTTGTCTTGTCTCTTATGCACACTTTCTGATACTTTCTTCTTTATTTTTTTTTTCACTGTTTCTTGCCATAAATCAGCATTAAAAGCATAAACACATCCGCCTTTGGCCATTTTTAACAACATGCTCATAAATATAAAATTATACATAAATGCGCAACAAAAATCACATCAGACAAGCAACGAGAACGCTCCCTTTTTGTCCACCCCTCACCGTTCCCCCTAACGTATGTACGTACGTACATATGCCATTCAGAATATCGTAAC
Source organism: Drosophila willistoni (assembly GCF_018902025.1). Lineage (NCBI taxonomy): Eukaryota > Metazoa > Arthropoda > Insecta > Diptera > Drosophilidae > Drosophila > Drosophila willistoni. Next base: position 12,220,775 of record NW_025814050.1, read on the forward strand.
CCCTCTCTAACTTTGACCTTGCGACTTGGTGGAGCCATCATAAGCATAGTTGATGGATCGCAATTCGATTTTTAGTAGACATTAAGCTGACTTCCGTTTTTCCACCAACCATGTATGTGTGTGTGTGTATGTGTGCCACGCCCACAATCTTAACTGTTTGCTTTTTTTACGGTAAAACAAATATGCACATAAAAATTGATGACGCCAACGGATACATTTGCACCTACGAAAAAATTGGCAGTGGGGTAAAACTGAAAAGCTGTGCACAAAAAGCGGTTAAACATGAAAGCAAGCAGCTGTTCTTTGGCATGACGTTGCGTCTATAAATTTATGATGACAATGGTAACGAGAACGCAAAGGGGAGGTAAGAGCTATTGCCAATATGCAACAAGCAGCCATATTTTGAATTTCCTATATTTATCCGTTTATAACACAAGATGGAACTATGTAACGACAAGTTGATATCCTATATATCGTTATTGATTGATAGCTTTTACGCCAGAGTTAGCTGTTACCTCATTCATTCATTAACGACAAAGAAATGTATACTTTGAATCCTATGGGTATAGTGGATCTAGTCTTTTTAACATGTAGCCCGATTTCGGATCGTTTTGAATTGGTTTGGTTGAGTTTTACTCTTTGAGTTCTTTTCCAAAAAGATCACATTAAGTTGCAACTTATGCATAACCTGTTGATATTTTCAAAACAATATTTCTTATTTCTGTAAGGACATGTTTAGTCTCTTTTATTCTTATATACCCAACATCTCAACGTGTAATTGTGATGGATATGTAATACGATGTCAGTTCATGATGATGGGGCATTGACTGAATTGGCTGCAGGGTAGGGCATCAATTTTGTTTCATTTTCCCTTTCATTTTCTTTTTTTTTTTTTGCATTTTGAGAAGCTTTCATCAATATTTACTTAAAATATTCCCCAGGACCAATTGCGTCACCGAAAATACAGCAAAATAAACTGAAAATGACAGGGGCAAGGCAAGAGGGGGTGGTGGATGGTTGTGGATGAAGGTATAAGCAAAAAGGGAATATAAAACTTTATTCTCTCACAGCTGGTCTCTGGATGTAAATAATTTAATATGGTTTTTCGTTTTTTGTTTTTTTGTTCTTTTTTTATTCTGCATACTACATGCAGCATGATAAAGTGCGTGGCATTGGGCAGATTAATCATATCCAGGACCTTCTAGGGACACCACGTACATTATACATACAGACATACAAATATATGTAAGTATGTACCTACAGTACACCTAGTTGATGCAGCTGCCATTGTTTCTAGCTACTTTTTGTTTTTTGCACATTATCAGCATAAATTCAAATAAGAAAAATTACATGAAAGAAGCTGAAGGAACACAACCAAAAAAAAATTACGAAGCTGCCTGTCGGTAAAGCTAAATAAATGATGTTATAACAGAGAGCAAAGGAGGCAGAGACAAAGACAGACAAGCACGATAGGACACACACACACAGAACAGGACTCGGCTCAAGTCCGCTTCACCTCTACCTCCAAAAATCATATTTTTTTTGCTCTTCGTTTTTGCGCCCTAACTTTTGGCAATTTTTCTTTACCAAGTTGACAACAGGCAAAGACGAAGGCAGTCCAAAAAAGGCTGGTTTGGCTGACTGGCAAGGCTGACTAAGCCAGGACACGTATTTCAGGGCAGCAGCTGTCAAGTTTTTTTCTGCCATTCAGGGGAAAAGACAACATGATGAAGCTCATCAACAGCTCAGCGGCAACAACAAGATAAAAGGCAAAGGCAAGCATAAAAATTTCAACGGTCTTAGGCAAATGGAGCTACAAAAATTGAAGGTTTGGGAGCGAAACGAGGCACAAGACTCAAATCCTGAGGCGTGATTGATTAATATTATTCCCGGCTAATCTAACTTAAATGGGCACACACACATACACATATATAACTTATTCAGCAACTTTTCTCTGACTGAATGAATGAGTGTGCGTGAGTACGTCTCGTTGACGACGCTTCATACATAATAAACACGTGGAAGCGTGTTAAGTGCACAACAAAAAAGCCAGCCACTGATGTTAACATTTGCCATAAAATATATACAATATACCATACATTCATATATATAGTAAATATGTATGCTTGAATATTTCATATTAGGCTTTAAGCAACGATGCGAACAAAAAGCAACTTTTAATACAATTTACCAAAGTTATATATGTATAGTGACACTTGTTTAGAAAGGACAACGAAATATGTAGTACAAATTAAATCAAAGAGAAAATGTATATAAAACGAGTTGTATGTCAAAGCTTCAGATTGTTTTCAAAACTTTAGGAAAAGAACAACTAAGAATTTGATTATTAAAAGCATACAAGGATATTCCGATATTTTTTTTCTATTAGAAGGCACTAAGTGTTTTTAGTCCCATGAATGGTAAAAGTTACTACTCAAAGGAAGTTCCCTGGCTTACACAATTAAAGACTTTATTCGCCTTTATAAAAACCAAAGTTTTTGCAATAAGCAGATATGATTTAAAAATAACCTCATTAAAAAAGATTAAGATCAGAATATAAAATTTGGTCAGATTTCGATATTAATGACTTGTTAGAGAGTGTTCAAAGTGTATTAAAGAAATTCCTGCTGTGTCTGTGTATCTTAAGGATTCAACACTACTTGTATATTAAAAATCGTTCACTCTTGGCGGTTTGTTTCTGGAACGTTTAAAAACACTTTGCCCATGAAAAGGACTACTTTTTGCCTACTTATGTATAAAATATTAATTAATTTTACGTGTGTAAATTGTTGCTGACAGCGTTTGTCTTTTACCACGGCTAAAATTGTTGTTGTTGCTGCTGCTGTTGCCCAGAAGCTGTTGGCCAACATCACACTGATTGCTCACTTTATGAAGTCATCAATAAATGAAACTCATTATTAATTAATGTGGAAATTGCGGAGAAAACAAAAGCCAGTTAACTTTTCTGATGCGAATTGAACAACTGTCAGCAACATGTGGGTCAGGTGGCGGTTGGTCCCTTTTATTATTTTTTTCTCTTTTTTTTTTTTAAATGAACCTTTGGCCCAGGCATTTGACAGTTAAATCATTTATTTGCCTGGATGAAGCAATTAGCCACCTGGCCAAAATATCAAGGCAAAAATGTTGACTTAATTAAAATAATAAATGATTTTGGTTGCGCATATCATAATTAATGATATGCTTATTGCATATTTCTTGGCCATCTGCTAAATATTTATTCACTGTCATTCAATCTATAAAAACTATTGTGAGAGGACATGCCATAAAGGGCCAAATTTGGAGTTGACTTGAGTTGGTTATTCAAGTTATTGAGATTTTATTTGCTTTAATAAGTAAATAAAGACAAATACCTCTCCTTGTTCTCCACCTTAACAAAACTCAAGTACTCAAACATTTTTCCATAACCTACTTTACTTGTTTAAATAAAAAGTCCTAGTTAGTTGTAAGCATCAAAGTTCATCTCATAAATAACAAAAATAGAGACTACTTCCTTTAATTTTATACATAAAGATTCTCATATGAATAGGAAAATGAAATTAAGTTAGTTGAAATGCCAAATCAAGTCCTTAAACGATGGATATGTTAACTTAAAATATTCCGTTTATTTAAAAGCCTTCACCATGTTTAATTATTTTTCGTTTGCCAGATTTCCATGAATACATTTCATTTTTACTGCCTCTCAAACGAATCTGAAACAACTTGCACTCAAGAATTTTTCACAGATATTTTCAATAAATATTGCAAGTCTATAATAACTGACTCTTTCAACCGATGGCTCGTTGGAACGTATGTACGTCAGAGGAATTTTCAATTAATTTCTTCGTTTTCCCATAGACAAATATCTCTGTGTATACTCGTTAGTTATGAATTTTCTTTTTTACATCAATAATTGTTGTTTGCCCTTAACCGGTGAGGCATTTTTTTCATTAGCAAACGCACAAAGTAGAAAATAGTCTCTGTTGCTGTTGCTGCTGTTGCCGTCTGTGGTGGGCGTTGATATGGGGCGTGGCAGGTTATTTGCAACGTGATGGTAGTATGCTTCATTGGCTTGTGCATTATTTGTGCAACCTGGGTTCCACTGGCATCGTAAAAAATGCACGAGCAGCACATGAAAGTGCAGCTGCAGCTGCTCCAGCACCAGCAAAAGACTTTGCAAAAGGGCAAAAAGGCACAGGAGCAGTTGGTATAGGTAAAGAAGCGGGTGGATGAGATGGTATGGCGAGTGTGTGTGTGTGTGGTACGTGGCAGGGCGTGTCGACATGGACATGCGAGAGAACAAGCCACAGTATTTATGGTCCTTGTGGCCTGGCAAGGGCAACACAACATGTTCCATGAGCGTTGACATGGACTGGGCGAGGGTGGATCGAGAACGGGGCGGTTCGGCGGTGGTGTCGTCGTCATCGTCTGCTCTATAAAACACAATCAAGCGTAAAAATACAGGGCGGGCACTTAACCTACCAGCTCTAACAACGAACGGCACGTCACATTTTTTCCATTTTACGTTACTTTTGCTCCATTTTGTCATGGTTTTTTACCGTGTTTTTTTCTCTTTTTTATTTTTTGTTTACTTTATTTTGTTTAAATATTTAAAAATGTTTGCTTAGCAGCTGACGTGGCTGTTGTCATTTATTTGCTTATGCAAGTGTTGGCATTCTGTATTAAAAATGCATGATTTTAATTGCAATTTACACAACGCTGCGTATGCGTAACATAATTCTTGCAGTGCAGTGCATTTAATGATTACGCATACGTCGCGTTATCCATGCTTTTATTTGCCTCGGAACAATAGCAGAAAGTGTATGTAAAACTATGAAGAGAAATAGAGATAGAGATATGCTGGCAAGAAGGGAGAGAGGAAGAGATTTTTCTCTTCTGGTTAAATATTATTTTTGCCATTAACTGAGCCTTTCTACCCACCACCTCCCACTTCGCATCCATACTATTTACTTCCCCTACACTCACTCCTCCCCTTTTATACTCTTATTGTTCATTTGGACTTTTGTTTATTTATTTGTTTGCCAAATGCAGCAGCAGCAGCTGTTTTTCTTGTTGTCTTTGTTGTTTTCGTTGCGGTTGATTGTTATTTTACTCTGTGGGAAACTCAAAACAGCAAAAGTCTTGTTTTTCCACTCTCTACCTCAGTCTCTCTCTCTCTCTTTGTGTCCTTCTCTCTTACTTCCTTTGTTTTCACAGAAAACCCCCAAGGTCTCAAAATGATTATAATGACACATAATTAAGAAACTTCGATTAAGCAAAATAACTTTTAATTTTTGTTCTCATTAAGATAAGTTTAATTACAGATTTAAAATTATATTATACACAAATCTTTGGATTCGGACTGAAATTAGAATTTTATCCAAAATAAAAGTAATATTAAAATTAAATTTGTAACTAAAACAGTTTTCTCTTTCTTAATTGCAGAAAATATTAAAAACGGACTTTCAAAAATGTAAGTTAACTACATTAGACAAATTTTTTGTTTAGCCTTGCCTGAGAAAGTAATATTAGTTAAGATTTTTATAAGAAAAATCCTTTAAATATTAGACCAAATATCTCAAATTAAAATCAAATAATTAACTTTCAATTAGGTTAAATGCCAGACAATAAATTTCGTAGAACATTTCTAATTATTCTAAATATATGTGTATCTGCAACGCAAATTTATTTGATTTGTCTCACTGTGATACCCAGTGGGCTTAGGCTGATTTAATACAATTTTTGGCATCATTAAAATTGTTTATTCTTTCTCTTCCATCAAATTGTACAAAATGTGAATTTCATGTGACATTATTCCAAAACATTAACACAACAAAATGCTCTGCGTATTTTCAAAGCAATTAAATGATATTATTTTTATATCTGACACACATAGAGAAAGAGAAATAGAGAGAGAGAGAGAGAGGCAAACAGGGAGAGGGGAGAAACAGACAGACACTCAGGCTTGAGCGCTAAATCCCAGAACATTTAATTTAATGAAATAACAAACAACAAGAGTCCCCGGCAACAAACAATGTCAAAATAGCAAACATCAGACCAAATGTAGAGGAACACAGCGGGTTGTAAAGAAAGGCAGGGAAACACTAATGGCAACTTTAAGGCTTTAAGGCACACAACACACTCGTGTGTGTGTGTGTGTGTGTATGTCCCTGTTTGTGTGAAGGCATAAGGATGCGCATAATGTGCAAAGTTTGCGACGCAAACTAATTTCAAAGTAATTACGTAGCACAAAAGTGTTGATATTAGAGACTGCAAAAGAAGCAAAAAAAAAAAAATACGCCAGAAACGGTTGGTAAAACCGGGGTAGAAAAATTCCGCCTCAGCTGCAAAAACATCATGACAAAATGTCCTCGGCAGATACACCAGCAGGAGTTCAAAAAAAAATATTTTCAAAAAAAGGAGAAAAAAATGAAGAAAAACTTACCAGCAAAACAGCTGCAGAATGCAGTCAGCCAGCTTCTCCTACCAGCCAACCAATTCAACCTATCCAACCCGCACTTCCTTCTCTCAACAACAACAAACAAACAGGGAATGCGCCACGTCAGCTCAGCATCATCAACTTCTCTTGCCGGCGACTTTTTGGCGCTAAATGCAATAAAGAAGCAAAAGCCATGCCAATTCAACTATGACATTATTATGATACCCTAGGGAACTAACAGGTTCCCATATATCATACTAAATTATATACATATATACTTGAAAACTAAAACTGAAACTTCCTATTCCTATCCTAAATGATTACAGTTGTCGGGAAATATCCTTTGCAAGACCATCAAAGTTTGTACATTGCCAGCTAAACCCATCGTCATCAACTAAGCTCTTTGGAAACCAATATACCCTTCTAAAGTCAAGAATTAAACAAAACAACGTAAAGAAAAACAAACCACAAAACGGAAAATTTCAGCAACGAATTATTCTCGAAAATGCTGTCAAAGCTTTTTTTAAAGTTAAATACAAGTGGTCTTTGGGAAATATTAAAGCCACAATCTCTTTTCCACCTCATAACGCCAATGCCACATTGGCTTCATTTCCCCTCCTCTTGTACTCTTTTTTGGCCGTGTTCATTTCGCCCTAAGTAGCTTCCTTCACACACACACACACACACACTTTGTTAGCTATTTATTTGTGTAATATTTTACAATTTTATAAAGTAAACGAAATGCGGACAAGCGAAATATGAACTAGAAGCAGACACTCTTGTACTCCAGAGGCGTACAAACAGGAAGATACAATACACAGAAATTCTTACACACACATACACACACACACACACTTACTACCACACTCACATTCAACGGAAACGGAAGCTGCAACGCCAAAGCGAACAAAAACAAAAGGAAAAACAGCTGCAGCTACACAACAAACGAGAAACGTAAACTCCAAAACGCAAAACGTAGACATAGTCGATGAAACAAAGCAATAGAAAACAACCAGGGAAAGACTCACACACAAACATGCACACACACACACATACACAAATAAATACTTCTATATATATATCTATGCATTAGTAGGTACATATGTACTGTATTATGTATCTCACTCAGTGAGTTTGTAGTATTTTCTAGCTTCACTTTGTTCACTGCAAAAACAAGACAAAACGGGGCAAAACGAGTGAGGAACGCAAAACCTTTCAACAAGTCAAGCAAATGTTGGAAAAAAAAAGTACAGAAAATACTCAACCAAAAAAAAAAAACGAGCAGAGAAAAACAAACACATACAAACGAAATTTAATTTGTTAAAATCCTCTCAAGTTTCTCTAAACAGCTTACACAAGCTATCTGTTATTATTAAACAAGAATTGGAGTTGAAGGTTTAAAAAAAATATTTCAATATAAATAAGTAAAAGGAATACAAAATTATACTTTACATATCCTAATAACATTTATAGACTAATGAAATTATCTAATTTCAGTATTAAATATGAAAAAAAACTAAGTTACCATAGTCGTTACAGATCAATTATGTCTGAAAAGCAGACATCTAATAAATTCAATGACGCTAATAGGTAAAATGTGGCCATGTTTGCAATGTCACCTATCAACAGACGAGTTTTTATGAACAGGAAGATCCCTTAGCATAGAATATTGCATATATGTATGTAAGCAAAGTTTTATTAAAGTTCTATTGTCGTTAGAGGAAAAGTCTTTTAAATTTCACTGGCTCATACCTTAAATTTCTAATAGATTCGGATATTTCTATTTTTTAAAATATGTTTCTTATACGGATGGCTCGACATCGGCTCTACAGTATTAACAGATTATTATAAAAATTGATAAAGAATTTAAATTTCTAGTCAATTGTTAAAGTCAACAAAAAGAACGACTATTAAAAGGCTTTGAAAATTCATTGAACACAAAATTTAAACCAATTTTTTAGTTAAGCATTCACTTCAATTCTGAAGTGTTCTCGCTTAAAACTTATGGACAATCAAAATCATGTAATATACTTGGCATCTTGTTATGCCAACAAGGCTTATCATCAGTTGTAACATTTTCCTCATGCTTAGACCATTTTTTCTTCTTCAACATTCCTGGCACGTTCATAAACAGGCATTTTATGCCCTTTTTTCGACATGGACATCTGTTGCCACATGGTGCAAGGCCATAATGAAAATATTTACAAGACGAAAACTTGTTTCTGTTTTCCAGAAAACTTGGCTAAAGGCTAGGACATAAAATTAGCATTTTAATGCATGCACAATGTCCAGCAGCTTCTCTTTACCAAACTGATGAGCATTGTAAAATTGCCCACATAAAGTGAACTTTAATGGCTCAGGTAGATACAAATGGAGCGAGAGCGAGAGAGAGAGAGAGAGAGTGGGAAGGAATAGGTTCACCTACTTCGGTTAACTCCTCACATTTACATGGACATTAAATGGATGTGAATGGGTCTAAAAAAACATAGAGGCCCAGACAGGGAGATGCTAGGACTCTTTCTCGATTTGCCAACGGTCATTATTTGCCAAAAAAAAAAACAAAAAAAACGTTTAAGTTTGGTTGAAAGCTAAAGCGAATATGGAGGTTGTGAGGGTGGGTAGCGACCGACCCCCTCCCGCCCACATCTGTCTTTTAATGGCTCGGACTGCAAACACTTGGAGTGTCGTTAAGAGTGGCGATAAAATTCAGACGGGGCGTGGCCAGCTGTAGCGGATGCTGTGGGAATGGTAACGGTTACGGTTGTCTGACTGACCATTGCCTGCAATTAAACTCACACTCATCCCACACACACACCCACTCACACACACACACACATGGCTCGCATTCTGCATTGAACTGTAAATGCAACCAGCATTCACCTCCTACTACATTCCTCCTCTTTTTTTATTTTTTTCTCTTTTTCACCCAGCTGGCGTGTTAATTGAGGTAAATTACTCGATATTTTTTTACCTTATCCATGGCTCCTCTCATAGGTTTATGCGCAAAATTTATTTGTTTAATTGTAAGAGCGGAAAAAAAAACACCAACACCAGTAGCAACAACAAAAAAGAAACCAAAAAACCTGTAAGCTATAAAATTTTTTTATTGCCCTGGCATAAGCTGTAAATTTATTGCCCGCAACGTAATGAAATTTCCTGAAATATTTAAGACAAAAAAAATAATACTAACTAGCCAAGTGAAAATTTAATTACTTTAGTAGAAAAAATGTTTTATGATTTTATTAAAACTATCTCTGTGGTCCAACCTATCAAAGTCATTTTTATTATAGATTCTTTTAGAAGAGTTATGTCACGAAAAAAAATTTATAATTAAAAAACGGAAACAATAAAAAATATTTAATTCGCAAGAATAAAATAATTAAAACCACAATGCAGACACAAAAATATTTAGAATGACAATAAATCGAAAGTATTTTACATCGAAATTTAAAAAATTTATTAATTATTTAAAGGATTTGAGTAGATTAAAAATGTTCTGTAGTAAACAACCTTCTATCTTATGTTTGTAAGCAGCTTTCAAAAACATTTCAATGCAAACGAAAGTTATTAAACTTTTGCAAAAATTGTTGTGCATAAAATAAAACTATAAATCGTTTGATTTCTGTCTCTGTTTGGCCAAAAAGCCAATTTAACATGGCCATTCATCTAGGCCAAAACTTTGGTAATCTCTTTAGAGCTTAGCTTTCATTTAGTTCAATTTAGTTCCTTTGCCAAATCCAGCTTTAGAGCTTTGAACAGGGCTTTAGAGGCACCTCACCCATAGCCCCCAAACCACCGAAGAAAAAAGACCAGAAAAACCAATCAATGAGTTGGCTAAAAACCGACAGAGAAAGAGAATGTTACCACAGAGTGCTGTCTCAAGCATTTAAGCCTAATTTAAGGGAGAGAGCGCAAGAGAGAGAGTTGGGATACGTTCTTCGCACAGGTCTTGGCAATTACAGTTAAGGGCAATTTTCGCAACGTGTCGCTCGACCTCATCCCCCATCCACATACCCAACCCCGCCTCCATTTCTCTTCGATGGAGTACATGTTCTCTGTGCGGCTCTGTGGGCCCTGGCTCTAATCACATACCAGCTGCAATCGGCTTTTATGCTCCTTCTTCGTCATTTTGGGTTGTGAAGAGCTGTTACAGCAGCAGCAGCAGCAGCACCGGCAGCAGCGCATCCTGTTGATGACCTCGTTAGCTGCGACTTAGAGGGGATCCACACAATACAATCAAACTGCTACCAACATATACACTCACACACACATACGACAGGTCGGGGCTGCAATAAAAATGAATGGTCTAAGCAAACAGCAACTACAACAACATCAAGTGGAAAAGGAGGCCAACAAAATGCCATCAACTGAAGGCTTTCAACTTTTAGCTGCCATTTGCATTTAACGTGTTCTCCTCTCTCTCTCTCTCTCTCTCTCTCTCTCTCATCTACTTTCGAAAAAAATTTAAATAAAACAGGAAACTACAAGAGCAAATTGAACGACTTGAGCGTAAAATGTTTTTCAAATTTAATTAAAGCAAACTAAAAAGTTTCTTTACCCCAAATAAACCGGAAAGAGGTGACATCTACAAGGTGATATTCGTTGTGTCTGAACTTTTCATTTGCTAGAGACATGCAACTGGTAGATTGGTGAGTTGCTTCATGCTGTTGCAACTTGCATTTTATCCCTCACATTTAATGGGGCAACATTTTTATGGGAGTCATGAAAAATCTATATATAAAAGATAAATCACAGATTTGCACACAGCGACAAGTGATAACCAGCTCAAAACGACGACAAGAAGATGAAACTGAATTTCAACTTGATTACAGACCAAGTATCCCCCAAACGATTACTCAGCCACATGACAATTCTGAAATGAAAAGAAAGCAAGAAAAAAAACTCTAGAGAAGAAGGCAAATAATGGGAGAAAGGAAGAATGAAACACATATTCTTGTTGGATTTAAATCTTAACTGTCATTAGTGCAGTTCTCGAGACGAAAGCCAGAGCACTCGGAAGCATTTAAGTGCACTTGAGTGGATTTTAATGGACTCTGACTCTGATTCGGATTCTGATTCTCAGTCTTAGTCTCAGTCCCATTCTAATGCTGACTTCAAACCTCTCAGTCCGCCCATTTCAGACGACCAACAGCCATCCCATATAGCAATCCATCGGGTGTATCTTGTCGCTCTAATCAAGGCTTTTGTATCTATCTATTTGTGTGCATGTGTGTATCAGACAGAGACTAATAGAGAAAGAGCAGGACCGACAAGATAGTAAGAGCATTTGCTCGGTTCCAAAGACCAATCTAAAATGACATTTTCTATTGTCCATAAACTTCGTGTGTCCCGTCTAATGAGCACACTGAGTGTTTAATCAAGTTGTTGCTTGCTTCTCGGACCAAACATAATGACATTAACAATTAAGCAAAATGTTGTCAATTGAAAAGGAAAATGTTTTCAGGTTTGATTGAAATAACACATAATGCTTTAATTAATAGATGAATTTTTACATTTCAAGAGTTGTAAATCAAATTTTTATATTTTCATTCATAAAAAACCCAACTGGCTTAGATAGATTTGAGCATGAGCCGTGGCAGTTTTAAGCCCAATTATTGTTACCTTCCAAACAACTCTACCTCAAATAGTCTAAAAATTAAATGGCTTTTCAGTTTTGAGCTCAGAACCAGGATACTTTTAAAAATTGGTTTCCATACATTACCAAGAGTTCTTATAACCTAATGAAAATCTTAGCCATTTGAAAAAATTGGAATCTATCTTTTAGAAAGTGCTTCAAACTTCAACACACTTTAAACCTTTTTACACCAACAAATTAAGAAAAGGGGCTTTTTATAAGATTACTTTGATATTCAAATTAAGACCTTTTATCCTAATTTCCAAAGTAAAATGCTGTTTGAATTTCTTTGTCTCAAAAGTTCAATATGTATAATGACTCCCCAGGGAAAAATTAGAAAAACTTAGAACATTCGGTTAATGCTAATGTGGATTCATTTTCAACTAAAACTACGATTAAACCCATAGTCATTGTGGCTATAATGGTTGGCCATTTCATGGATCATTTAATAACCAAAAAGCGCAGCCACATCTCTGCTAGGCAATTAGGCAATAGTACGTATACACACCATTTCAAATCACTGAGCCATGACTCGTTGAGATTCTGATCCGATTGTTATATATGTATATGTATGTATGTATAGAAGGCTCATAACCATACTAGGGTATTACTATGCAAATAAAGTGCCACAAAAGGAGATGTAAAAGTTCAACGATAACAGAGAGAATTGCTGAGAGAAAGTTGTAAATAGGCCAGGATTTCTTGTTACAAATGCAAAACGTTCAATACAAAACAAGATCTCGAGTCGACTCGACTCAACTTTACTCGCACTTCTATGGCCTACTTCATTAATATTTATACAAAGCGAGTCCTTGCTGCTGGTTTGCTGCCTTCTGTGGCTGCTGCTCTCTTTTGAATTTGTAATGGGAGGGGATGTTTTTTGTTCTCAGTGCTGTAACTGAGAATGAGAATCGTTTTCACTGTAATTGAACTATAAATAGGCAGCAGCTTCAACATTTTATTTGTTTGTTCTCCAAAAATACCCTTTACTCTAAGATTACAAAAGGTATATGCTATTCAAACAACAGACTAGAAACTAAAAACCAACATTCAAAATGTTAAAATGTCTCGGTATAAATTATGAAGTCGTTATAGGGTATTGCGCAGTCGTTGATTCCTTTTGTTTTAGACAGCATTTGTGATTATTTGCTCTACTTTCGCCTAGCTGACTTTGCATTTATTTAACTATAGTTACGCACAAAATTGAAACTCAACAGAATCAGCATAACGAAAAAAACAAACAAATAAAATATTATTTATCTACATCTATTTATTATTTTATGTATTTAAATGACATATTTACATAAATTTATTGAAGCATTTCATTTGTATTATATTTTATTCCACTAAATCTCCATATTGTATGTAGATTGAAAGTGATTTTAATTATTGTTTGTATTTACAGAATATCTCAAAGGCATTTGACAGACAATTTTCTAGTTATTTGGTAAGTTGAATATAAACAAATGAAATCATTAGGGATTTTTTTCAATAAATCTTTTTAATCTTATTTACTTAAATTATTTTCTTTACACATTTGGCATACAATTTTTCAGTCACCTTTGCCAAATTAATTCATGTAGATAACTATTTGCTATAGATTATATAAATAAATTGTAATGTAAATCACAAGAAACTTGTAAGCTTTTGTTTTTGTTAATTCTTTTCTATGCTAGATGTTGAAAATAATTAAACTAGAAATTGTTAAAAATATATAAATGATATAAATTAAAGGTAAAAATGTACATAGGTATAGCCTTTTGGGCTTATGTTAGTCAGAAATGATGCCAATTTTGGTAGAAAATCTTTCAAAATCATAAGCTGAAAAATTTTGCTTTAAGGTTTATAATATTCTAAAAGGTGACACAAGTTTGTGCAACTCTCTTAATAGCTAGAATCTTATGTATTAATTACTAGATAAGGAAGGAAAACTTATGTATTAATTACTAGATAGGTTTTCCTTCCTTAAGTCATTGCATTTATTGAATAAATTGAATCTTTCACTATCTTATGCATTTTTATTTGCCTGTGGCAAAGCGCTCAAACAGCTCCTTCATTGCACTATTCCTGACCCTTGACCGAAAATATAAGGTTAAAGTTGGTTTTATGAGTTCAACGTGGTATGATAGAGTTCCTCTTGTTGCATACTCTGTTGCTGGATCTTCTAGTTTGTTGCCTTTGCAGTTTGCTCCTTTGCTTCTTGGCTATCTTTTTGTTTACTTTGTGCTCTGTTGGCCATGTAACTAACTAACGTTAACGTTGTCCGCGACAAGGAATTTAATTTGCCAGCAAATTGCAAGCCAAAAGACACTAGACCCAAAGACAGAATACACACATTGTAAACTTTGTTTGCTTAACAAAAATTTGTTTTGGAATTTTTTGTTGTTGCTGTTGTTTGTTTGCAATTAATTTGTCATTTCTCGTACGCAGCTTAAAGTTGTCTTGTTTCTCCTTACGTTGTTTTTTTTTTGTGCTTTTCCTTTGGCCAAATAAAATATTAAATAAAATGAAATGTGAAAAGGCAACATTTGTAGCAAGACAAATGAAATCCTTGTACTGTAATCCGCTTGGCCAGTTTGACTTTCTTTCTGAAATACTTTCTGTGTATTTGGTGAACAGTTTCTTGCAGTCAACTGACCGTAAAAGGACATCTGCATATATGCATATAAAATTTGTGAGAACTTAAACATGGAAAGAAAAAAAAAAAAAGTATCAACCGATTGTATATGCGTTTGTGTGTGTGTGTGTAGTATGCAAAGTTTTTGCTAAAATATATTTTTGGTAAAGGGATATAATTCTATTACAAGTCTTTCTTTTTTTTTGGTCAAAATAAAATACAATTTTCCAGGATTTTAGTTGTGAGCTTACATTTGAGAAGGAAAAAATAAAAAAACATTTGAAATTATTTGACCACTTGAAAAAATACTTAATATTCCTTTTTAGAAAATATTCAAAAATTTCTTTTACAATGATTTTTATGATTTTTATTTTTGTTCTTCTATGGAAGGTTTAATAATTCTTTCTCTCTTTCGGTCTAATAAACTCAAAAAATTATCTAGTTTTCATGTGAACAAACAAAAACATTTATTACATTTGTTGTAGTAATAAATATACGAAATTATATAATTTTTAACTCAACTTGAATCCAAAGATGGAAAAAATGTCACTTTCTGTGTGTCTCTCTTTCTTTTTATATATGTATGAAAGTCCAACTCTTTTACTGTGTATTTGTCCATTTCTCTAATAAGACAAACGACAAATGGCCAACTGGCTGACAACTGCCTTAGTTACAGTTACAGTTGGACTAATACAAATACTGGACACAAGTAGAGAGAGAAAAAGAGATGGAGAAGTATCTTACGCAATACATATTGTATATATCCGGCATTGGTTTGGTTTATTTGCATATAAAAGCTTTTGACTTTTGCTTGAGCATAAAAAATAAATGCCAAATAAAATAAATTATACACATGTATGGCAATATGGTTACAGGATAAACACAATATAACAAAAACCTACAATAAGACAGAACAAATATACAAAATACATATATAAATATATTTACATACATATGGGAAATATATATCATTCACATGCAGACAAACCGACAGACAGACAGAAAGAGAGAAAGACGGACAGAGGAATACAGAACAAAGCCTCAAGCAAATAGAAAATCTAGTGAATGTATATTTCATCTTCATGGACTTTGATTGCCATGTCCAAAAATGTGCAATACACAATTTTTGGCCAGAACAACAGGATATACCAAATGCGAATGTATGTACTATATGTATGAGCATGTGTGTGTGCGGGTTAGTTCTTGGTATCTGACAGCTTTCAGCTCTCTACGTGACTGTGACACGACCAATTAGTGTTCGCCTGCCTGCTGTGGCCTGTCACACAGCCGGTCTACATCCTGCTCTCTGGTAAATTAAAGACTTAAAGCTTATGTAAATCTATCAAGCCAACACCACCATTGCCACACAGTGACTCCTTCTTCTGCTGCTGCTGCTCAAGCAAACCTCTTGCAATGTCTCTGTAATTCAAAGCAGGCATTGAATTCAACACCTTTTATGAAGAGCCAGCACATGCACATGCATATAAATGAGGTGGGATGGGCTGGGCGGGGCAGGGGAAGAATTTGCCATTGTCTCCAGTTGGTGAGAAGGGAATGGAGTGTGTGTGTGTGGTTGAGGAGCTTCTGGAGCTGCTTGCTACTACTGTTTGTTATTTGATGACTATTTTAAGGACACTTTGCTGCCATCGTTGTGCCTAAGTGGCATCAAAAAAAAAAAAAAAGAAACGTACATATATATAAAATAAAAGAACACGGAAAACGGAAAAAACTTCCGGCGGTAGGGATAAAAACGTCAGTCTATTGCAAACTGAGTACGCAAATTCGACAAAGAAAAGGGCCCCCCAAAAAGAAACTATGCAAAAGCATACAAAAGTGATATAAAAAAAAAACAGAGAAAAGAACTCCATTTTGAAATACGCTTTAAATTTAACTCAAAAAATACTTCTCTCAAATGAAACTCTGAAAAAAAGGGCCACAATATGAGTCTTAAAAGACTTAACCGTTAGTGCGAGTCATTATTGCTTTAAGAAAAGTTTTAGATTACATTTAAATACATTTATTCTCCAAACAATTGTTTAAGAGCTTGAAATACTTTGTAATTACTTAAGGAAAGAGCAAGAATATATTTATATTTGATTAATTTTCTATGAATTTTAAGAATTAGACTTAATTATTCCAACTAATTTCTTAAGTTTCATTTCGGCAGAATTTTAATATTCTATAATAAGTAGGTACTCAAACTTGTAGGCCTGAATTACTCTTCACAAGTTTTTAAATTTTCCAGGAATATTTGAATACCAGCCGAAATAACAATTCTCGGAAGTATTTTTCTCAATAAATGCTTAGAGAAAATTAAAGAAACTTAGGGTAGCTACCTTCTGATTGACCTGCGTGGGTTTTAATATTAACTTACAAAAAAAGTTAATAATTCTTTTCAATTCTCTGTAGTCTTTTAAGTTATTTATGGAGCGATTTATTTTCATTTTATTTTGCATTTAAGTAATGAATTTCTTAAGAATGGACAAAACAATTTCTTAGCCAATCAACAAATCAAATGCCATTAAATTGCAAATTTATCTTCGCCCTTTTATTTTATTTTGCTTTTGTTAAGAAAAGTCATTATGCCCACTAACCAAAGAGTATAACAAATGAAATTTGGTTAGCCAAACATTGAAAGCGGCAGCAGGCCAAAGATGATAATGATGATGATAATGGTGGTAACAACAACAACTACAACAACAAAAAAAACTTCAAAGTGAATGAAAATGGTAAAGAAAAATTTCACACAGTCGGCTGAAAAAAACATACAGAGGGGGAAAAAAGAAAGTAAGTAAAAGACGAAAAAAAGAAGGTTAAAAAGTAAACAGCCATTATGCACTCGACATAAACGGTGGGTGGTGCTTGGGTGGTTAAGGGTGGTGTTGGGAATAATAATATTGAGAGGGTAGATGGTAGTTGGGCAGCATAAACACATTTTATGGGTCCACACACACACACACACACACACACATCCAGTGAAAATAAACAATTTCATAAGATATGCGCAACAACAAGAAGAAAATGTTGGAAAATATCTGAATATATATATATATATATATATATACATTTATATGAAAAGACAAGAGCCATGGGGAAAAGGCAACCGCAAGGGAAGGCAATAACAAAAAAAAAATGCAAAACAAACAGAATACGAGCGTGGGCAAGAGGATGGAAGAGCAAAGAGTAGAGATGGAAAAAGGAAAACTCAGGCGACGAGACACTTTGCCGCCAACGCAAATAAACCCACCAAAGTGCTGAAGGGAAGGTGGAGGACCACCGTGGTGGAGTTCTGCCGGAAACTGCCGGCGACGGCAATGGCGACAGCATTGGCCACTCAGCAACGTTTGACACTTGAAGCAAAAATGACAGCGTGGCGGACAAGGACAACGTAAGGACGACAATGCCTGTAAAAAGACCAAAAAAAGAAAAAGAAAAGAAAACAAAAAAGAAATATACAAACCAGAAGAACAAAACTAACTTTTTGCTTTATCAACATCGAAATGCCCTTTCAAGAAGTTTAACTTACAATTAGTTGAACGATCAGAAATTATAAAAAGGTTTCAGACTTTTTTTAAGGCTTTTATAGATCAATTAATAAATTTTTATCTGCACAAAAAATATTTCCCTTTGGCATAAATAAAAAAGGTATAGAAAATTGTATCTATTAAAGAGTTTGCCTCAAGTTTTCTTTACTGAGTTTATATTTCTTGCCTTCTAAAATTTATATAATTATTAGATCGAAGGCATTACCATACACCAATTACTAATTGTTGTTTACAAGCTTCTGGCCATATTGAATGTAGGCAATTGCTTGGTTAGGGTATCAAAAGAAAGATATGAAGAAGAGATGAAATAAATATATTTCAATTTTTGTACAAAAATTGTGTGTGTCATCTCAGTGAAGATGAAATATTGAGCGAGCATAAAATTAAATCCACACGCATACAAACGCTCTTACACCACACACACTCACACTCACACACACACACACACACACACAACCAGTTATACACAAAGTGCTGATAAAGCGAGAAACTCACACGCGAAAAAACATCTGCGGGTACAAACAGTCGTAAATAAACGTAAAAATGGCGAACAAGGGGTAGGAACGACATGGAATATAAATTTCAGTTTCAGTTTTCGGGGTCCCCCTTTTTTGGTAGTCTTTTTTTTTTCTTTTTTGTTTTTACCAATTGGACACTGACTGCGGTTCGCTAAGCAAACAAACCACACACACAAATATATTTGAGGGGGGCGACTGGCAGATGGAGATAGATCGCGTTGAGTGCCAGCATATGTGCAATTAGGCAACGACTAATGTCAAAGGGGGTGGTTGGTTGGTTTGGTTGTCTATATGGATGCGACAAAACGAAATGGAGAGCATTGCCAACAACAGCACAAAATTGCTAAATTTTCAAATGCTAAAATAAGTAAAGGACAGATAGGTATATGAACAACTGGTTAAACATAGAGGGAAAAGAGTTTGCAAATGTGTTTGAATGAGCAAACAATTTATTTACGACATTTAACTGGATAATTATAGTGTCCATTCAGTGTCTTTTAATACTGTTAGTTACTGTCACTTAGAGTGAATTAAATACATTGCCAAATTGATAATAAGATATTGACTTAAGTTTTCTTGCTGTCATCAGGTGAGCTGGCCAAAGGAAACAAATTATTTAGTTTTAAATCTTTTTGAATAACAAGTTTTTTCTTTCTTCCTTTTAAATAAAATGCTTTCTAAAAAGAAGACTTCTTTCTTCCATAAACTACATTCCAAAATACAAAATATAAAAAAAAATTTAACTAAATTATATATGAACAGCCTTAGTTTAGAACCTAAGGAATTTTCAATATTTTAGAACAACTTTGGAGTCTTACTTTTCATGGTCTTTTATTAGGATAATAAATTGAACTTTTCACTGCATAACAACTTTAGCTAAGATCGAACTTCCCACGTTAACTATAATAGTTTGAAAATTGAAAAAGATCCATTGACATCGTCGAATCATTTAATAAATTAAGAATAAAAAACCCTAAGCCCAGTTTCTACAATCAGAGAAATTATTAAAATAAATATTAGAACAAAATAGGAAAAAACAGACTTTAAGGGTAATCAACAATTAAACCGCATGATGTCAAAAACAAGGTCAACCTGATGACATTTTCAAAAATTTCCATTAAATTGGATTATATAATCAAAATGATGGTATTCCCACCGCTTAAAAAAAAAAAAAACTTTGAACTTCATGCACGCCACTTTTGCTGTTTTTTTGCTTGTCTCATGCATAACTGAATAAATCAGGTGGTAGAGTTTGGGCCACGCCCACATATATTGTATGCATTTTTTCCTTTACAACAGCAGTCAACTCCCATGGCAATCAAGAATCCTATATAGAATATGTATATAAGTATGTATATCTAACTACTTCCATCTACATAAGTTTCTTTTGTATTTCTTTCCATCAGCTGGTCCCTTTAGTCAAACTGCTTATCAATGAAGGCGCAACTGAGATGAGCATTGAGTGGCACAACCATATACCTACACACATCTAACTATTTATTTACGCAAATATACATACATACATATATATATGCATGCGAAATTTGCATGTGTATTTTCCATTTTCTTATGTTTTCTTTTACCCCTTGTAACATTGACATTTACGCAACATGTCCCTGTTGCATGTTTGCAATTTGCATTTGCAAATAGTTGCAAAAACGAACATCAAATGCGGCAAATGCGGCATGACAAGAGTTGGCTATAGGAGGGGTTTGAAGGGTGGTGGATGGTAGGTAGACTACGAGTTGCTGGAACACTACTAGGACTAGTAGGTGTTACCCTGTTCCATGAACCCATCAGACTAACCCACGAAAGTTTGTAAATATGCATGCAAATTTTTTCATTTTTTTCCGTTGTGCTTCTCCTATGCCATGTTTTCAATTTTGACTGCCTGCCATAGGAGCCAGAGGCGCTCACACTTAAACGCAATAAAAGGGGTCTAGAAGGAACAAATGTAAATTCATAAAAGGACTCCATGACTATTTAAGTATTAGATAATGAAACAAAGTTTTCTTTGTGATAGAGAAGATTTATCATATCAAAATTTTTATTTCGAATTTCTTATTTCCCCCTTTTTTTGTAGCCTTCTCTCTACTCCCTTGCTCTCATCTCCACATTTACACCCACAATCAGTGGAAAATGATGTGTGGTGGGAATGTATGCAGCCTAGATGTTTCATAGTTTTAGTTACGGTTTCGGTTTCCATGTTTGGCATGTTGTGGGTTTTGCCTCTTGGCATGCATTTTGATACTTTCTGGTTGCCATCCTCATCAGCTCCTGAGCGCTTGTCCTTCTACAACTACAACTACTACTACTAACTATTGCATAATCACACTTGCCTTTTTCATAAATGCAAAACTCTCGTTTTAGCCTCTTGTGTTCATTGCATTGAAATGTTATGAATCGGAATTGGGCATATTGCTTAACTAACAGAACGAACATCATACAATACACAGAGAGCACCCATGAAGAGTAACCATAACTTCAATATCCTATTCCTCTTCACATGCATTAATTTGCATGACCAAAATGATTCCTTTTTTTGTTTCTTTTCATTCTTTTATTTAGACTTTTATTCGTGTTTTTTTTTTTGTTTGTCAGGAATTTGCATATAGAGAGAGTCATAGGGGTTGCTTTCATTTTTTTATCCTTTTTTTTTTGTAGTTTTTGCATAAATTCAGAATTTTTTAAGACCAAAATAGATAGATAGTCTTTAAATTTGTAAAACTTTTGGTTTATAAAAAACAAAGTGTCAATTCAAATTTAAGTGAATAAGTCGAGCTATTTATTTTGTAAAATTTGATGCTTCAATCACTTTAGGACTTTGCATTATGTTTGTATTATGATCGAGGACTTCAAGCAAGAAATAAATTAAAAGGCTAATTTTTTAGTGGAGAGAAAATTTGTTAATAGATTTTGATTGGGCCTTTCTGTCAAAACACTTTTAATAATAAATTTACATTTAATTATATCCTTCCTCAAAACTACTAATTGTAAAAAGATACATTTCGTTATTATTCGAAGGGACTTCTAATGCTCAAAAATAGCAACGACTCTTTCAAGATTTAGATAAATATTTTAAAATTTAAATACATACCCATTAATTTCTTAACCCGTTCTGTAAAATAATGTTGGCCTACAAGACATTTGTAAAATCTTGGGTATTAAAGCAAGAAAATTGATATTTTCGCACATCATTGAAATGCAATCATCTGGACAAGAAAAGTTTTCTCCCAGAAAGAAAATCACAACATTTTCCAAACCAATTACAAGAAAACGGTTCCGATACAACAACACATTTTGCCAAATCACTTAAAAATATTAACAAAACTCATACACACCCAGGCCAAAAAAAAAAAAAGAGTGAGGAAAACTTACTCGACAACTTTGTTTACTCCTAGACAACTCAACTTGACTCGACTCAAGTCAGCGCCTTCATGACCATACAGAAAGAAAATTCCAAAAAGAAAATCACAACCAGAAAAAAAAAGAAAGAAAAGAGAAGTGCAAATCAGAGAGGAGTAAGTTAATGTGTTTTTTTTTTTTTTTTTCTTCTGCCGTTCCTCTTCTTTTTGCTGACTTAACAACATACAAATGATGAAAATGAATGTAGTAAGTGTGAGCGAGTGAGTGAGTGAATAAGGGTGAGTGAATGAGTGGAGTGAATGAATAAATGTATGAGGCTGAAAATGTTTGCATGTGGAACGCGATGCTGAAAGGAGCTTACTCACGTTTGTGTAATCAGTGTGAAAACCAGCGTAAAGCCAAAAGCAAACCAAAGGCAAAGGAAAGGAAAGCCAAAGCCAAAGAAAAGAATGCGCCAAGTTCAATATACATAATGACATGAGGCATGAGGCACTCCAACAATGAGAGCTACACGAATCCTTGATGAAAATTCCATGTGACAACGCTGTAAGCTATATCTACATATACACATACACACGTATGTATATACCGTTAGGGAAGTTAGAAAATAAAGGGACAGATGTGAATGTGGATCTCGAGGACGTTGTCGATGTAAGAAGGGAATGGCAAATACCTTTATTGTATGTCAACGTGTCAAAGCCAAAAAGCGCCAAAGTCAATTCAACTTGTGGTTGTCGTTGCCGTCGTCATCACCGCCAACATCGTCATCGTTGACTTTTCACCCCTTCTTCTGTAGTTTTCCATCCTTTAACTTTCAAATGAAATCTTTTTCCTTGCTTACCCCACAATGTTAGATTTTAAAGAGAGAGAGAGAGAGAGAATTTCCAACCAACTATACTAAAAGTAAGTACAATAGCAATGACGATGACTCAACAATGGAAGCCATTAAAACTACTTAACGAGCAATTAAAATCAAAACTTGCCCACTCTGCTACTCCCCTCCTGTAGCCAGCAGTAAGCCCGCCCTCTTTTGGCCTGTTAAAAATGCAAGTCAATTGCATTTATCAAAATGCTGCTGCCAATTAGAGCACAAATACGAAAACAAAAGAAGTTGAAATTTTTGTTCGAAGCAACAAAAGGCAAAATCGACAGAGAGCGCAGGGTAAGCCGGTGGCATCTGGCCATGCCAGAACACTAAAAATTTATGACAGCAACTAACCTCAAAATGTGAATGCCACGAAATGCATTTACGACCGCAATGCAAGTGCCAAAGTTGAAACTTTTTTACACTAACCAATAATGAAAGTTGCTCAATTTTATGCCTGATTTTGTGGTAACAGGAATTAAATACTTATCATTTTAAAATTAAATCAATACAATTCATTTATCAACACTGTTAATAAGTGTGACCAATAACTTTTATCTGTAAAACATTTTATATTAACCAGCACTATTAATATACTATCTTGATATGCCACTATTTCGGTGTGGTGTTGTTGTTGGTTGTACCAACCTAGAAGTAATTTTTTTTCCTTGGTTCCAATACATTTTTGGATATTACTTTTCAAGGTATTTTAAAATTATGTCAAATCCGGTTATTTGGACTTCAGATTGCCAAATCAAGACGATTAAAACCTGCTAACTTGACTTGAACTAGAGCAGAAATAAATCTTTAGTTTGAAACAAAATTTCATTAAATAAATAGATCATATACATATATGGTAAATTTTTAAAAACTATAAAAATTGCTTTATACAATACTATAAAATGCTTATTTAATGGTCTATAAATGGATTAAAGATAAATATAATCAAATCTATTCAAATGGTTTGGATACTATTATTTCAGATTCATATCCTGATATCTGATTTTTCTGCTGAAAGCATTATTAAATATCAATCGACCGTGATAAAAATGGAAAGTTAGCAAAATATTCATGAATAATCTTAGAGTATTCAACAATTCAGATGGCAAAATTTCTCACTTACTCTATATATATGTATATAATGTATACATATTACTATTTCTTGGTTTGTGGCGCCAATGATGTTGAAAGTTGATTACGCTTTAATGGCCAAGGCGTTGCTCGAAGTTTTACCATTTCTAGCTGACTTTTTTCTGTTTTTCTCTCTTTCCGTCTGTCTTCCTTTGGGGAAAAAAAAAAACGAAAAGAAAACGAAATACATTTCTAATTATTTAATGGCTGCACCGCATGCAGTTTTGTTATGCAAATGGTCGGCATATGGTTGGTTCTGCCAAATATTTACGAGTTTGCATGGAACCTAAAGGAAGAGTTTGGCAGTATATTTTATCGGGTTTTCCTTTTTAAAGAAACTTTTCAATCGTTATTGCATTGTACACAGACATACAAACCAACAAACAAACACACACTTGGCTAAGCACGTAATGGCCGACTCTTCTAGTTGGTTTCTGCCTTTGTGCAGTGATACGTGCCAGGCAAAACAAAAAGCTAAAATGGAACAAAAGGCGTTCGAAATGGCGCCTTAAAGTGCAAGTAGTAAAATGGTTAAAAAAAAAAAAATTGGCAAAAGAAAAACCTTTAAATTGTCTAAATATGTAAATTAAATGAGGGCGCGGCTATATTATCTGATTTTCCATTAAACTCTACTTTGATGGCAGGCATTTCCTTTGTTGGCCACAGTACTTCAAAAAAAAAGGAGTTCATCAGTTGTGTATATGATGTTTGAATAATTGAAATTCTACTCAGTTGAAGAACATTCTATTTTAAACCTTTTTTTTAGCCATACACACACACGTATATGAGAATCACCGCATATGGGCAAATGGTTATCGGATGCATCCGGCGGCAGCTGTGGCTTCTTTCAGTTGACTGCCTTAGCAACAGCAAGTCTCCTGCTCCTAGACAGATTAGCCGTCTAGTGGAAAAAAAGAAAACGAATTGAATAAGCTTGACAAAAGGAACAGAGCAAAAATGGGGGAAAAAAAATTCCCGTAATGATGCGGAAGCGAACAAAAGGCCGCAACGATACAAAAGCCAGACCAAGCAACGAATCGCCAATGGCCATTGGGCAATGGGCAAAGGCATTCTAAAATTGCGGTCAATTGAAATGGCAATCAAGTTAGTGGCACGTCCACGTCACAGGACTCACATACACACACACACACAGAGATAGATAGAGGAGTCACAATTTGCTGAAATTCACACCCACAGAACAAAGACACAAAAGAGAACGAGCCACAATTATAACAAAGGCAAGAGCAAAACCAAAGCCATTTAGTGCATGGCCCGAGAAAAAAAAACGGCATAAAGTCCTTTAAAATGATTTGAAAGATTGACATATTTGAATTGGATGTAGAAAAACCAGACAAAAAAAAGGCCAATTGGTCCTTGGAATACTCATATTACTTAATATTTTTAACAGAATTTATAGAAATGGTGTATTTCAGCTAAAAAAAATTGCTACATCGAAATGAAAAATTTGAAACATTAGCTTTTTGATGCCGAGAAACAAAAAAAGAAAACGTAATATATACAGGATAACATGTATAACATGAACTTTCTCGTTAAAGTGTTCTCTAATTTCTTCAATGTGATATGTTTAAAATATGTCATGGAAGCATTTTTTGTTATATCGATTTATATTTACTAGAATCAAAATGCCAGAATTCAATGAACTTCTTAAAGAATTGGGCATAACAACAGAGTGCCAAGCAATTTGCACAGAAAATACAAAAAAAAAAAACGAGAAAGAAAAATCAAGTATAATGAATACCACAAATCAACTTGAACCTGACAACATCTTGGCGCCTAGACGAGCAATTGAAATATATATAAAAATATTGTGGTGGAAACATGGGGGGGGGGATAGACGAACATGAAAGTAGTGGAAAATGACTGAAATTAATAGTGTCTAGCATTTTGTTGCTGTAGATGGACCAAAAACGAGAGCAGGAAACCTTTTTGTGGTTGTTTTCGTGTTTTTTTTTTTCTTTTTGTTTTTCTTCTTTTCTTTTCATTCGCTTTTGCCTCAGAATCGAGGTTAGGAAATCCATTGCCTACTTTGAGGCGAAGGCAGCGGCATTTAGCTCAGCACTTTTCAATTTAGTTTGCTATCGCCTGGCAATTTGCACAGACAAACTGCAGCTGTCCAACTACAACTACATACTTACTTCACTCTTGTCTTCTTGCACTGCCAAGTGCAACCTTGCAACATGCCCTAAGGCTTCATCTCCCTCCCTATCCCTTTCTCTCTGTTTCTGCCTTCGTGTTGTTGGAAAAGCAGATTTTCAGTTTAGCTCTCAGTTTGATGGCCATTTTCAAGCAATTCACAGACAAATCCTTGTACCAGGAAGTTTTACTCTCGCGGTTGTTGGTGTCGGCATCAACAACAAAAAAATAAGCAAAAAAAGAAGAAAAAAGTAGTAGAAGGAAAAACAGCTAGAAACCCAAAAAAAACGCTTTGCGGTTTTTCCTTACTCTGACTCTAGTGCAGTTTCTTCTTTTGATTTCTGTGGGTAAAGTTTCATTCTTAAACGTTTTTCACACAAACACACAGTCAGTTTCCCCCTAGTCTGTTCATGATTTATGTTGTCGACTGCTCTATGCTGGCAAAAAGTGCTTATAACAACAGCTGGAAAAACGATCAAAAAATGCACTTGTCAGTCAATGCTATGCAACTACTGTAGAACTGACTTGTTATGAACTTAACCGCAAAGCTCACACAACATCAAAAAAATAACCATAGAGAAGTTAAGACTAAGGACCGTTTTATAGATACCCTGTACAGCAGGAAGTCAATAATATTTTAGACTTAGCAACAATGAAGAATCACATCGAATCAAAAATTAGATTTAAAAGTTTTGAAAATATTTTAAATGTATTTATTTTACAGGGTATTTGCAAACAGAGAAATCTTCATGCAAAGTTTTTGTCTTACTCAAAAGTTTTTTGTAGATTGTTTTGTTTGCCAGAGTAATTTAAGTGAACCTAATGGGATGATGTCGTCGTTGTCGATGAGTTTGTATTTGTTTCTTCTTTTACTTCACCCCAAATTGGTTTTCGTTTTGCCCCTCGGACAATTTAGTTAAGAAAATTATTGACTGTTTGCTGAGTCCTTTCTCACACACATGCTGTTATATGTGGGGGTCTTGGGATGTAAAGATGAGTGCAAGATAAGCAAACGTTTTGTTGTAAAAACTTCTCAAGTGATTGAGTTCTTTTGAATATGTTTTTATGTTTTTATGAGAAAAATTAAATTTCTTTATTTTAATAAATTTTTAAAGTACCTATAAATTAACGAAGCTTGTTATTTGTTAAAGCCCACAAAACTTAAGGGGGGTTTCTACCTTGTTGGGCCGAAAAGGCGCTTTTAAGTAAGAATTTTTTTTTGAGATAAGTATAATAGATCAAGGAAATTTTCCACAGTTGTTGAGAAAACTTTATTCTATGTATTAAATTTTTTTTTTCGGCGATCCGTGAAAAGGGGGAGGTGGGGGGAATTTTCCAAAGGCATCCCCATTTCGCCCTTATGGAAGTCCTACCGTTCGCAAATGAAGTCTGAACCCGAAAATAAAATTTTTTTCTTAATCTAGACATTTTTCCGCAGCGCTGGTAGTAGAATTGGGAAAAAAGGATCAAAAATGAAAAAGTTATGAGCTTTTTTAGAAAAAAAAAATTTTTTTGCCTATTTTTCGTTACTAATTAATTTTTTAATTTAACAATTTCCAATATTTTTGGCCAACCAGCTCTACCAGCGCTGGCCTACCAGCGCTGAACAATATTCTAAAGAACATGTGTAAAAGAAAAAAAAAATTCATAGCGATTGGTTAATTTTTGTGCCCTGTAGGACTTCCATGAGATCCAAAAATGTAGTTTTGAGAAAAATACGTTTGAAAATTTGCGCTCCGGCACAGAGCGCTTGACACCACTCAACTTAACGGCCGACAACTTTCGTAATTTTACAGATTTCAACTTGAAATTTTTACACAGTATTCTTGAAACATTTACCTATCCAAAAAGGCAATAAAAAAAAATCGAAATTTTTTATAACACAAGGTAGAAAACTAAAAATAGTAAATAATTTTTAATTTTATATGAAGTTACTTCAAGATAGATTATTTTGAAATAAATTAAAATGGAAATCTAGAAAACATTTTCAATAGAAAAGGAACACACTAAAGATTAAAGACCAGCAAGACTTAAAGCTTAACTACTTTGTATCCATATATTCCCACTATATAATAAGAAACATCTGCATAAAATAATATACACTGTATACATGTATACACAATGGATTAATTAGAACAAGTATCAACTTTTTTTTAACATATATTATTTTCCATCTCGTTTTAGGTTACAACAAGAACATACGTTTATGTATACACTTGCAATGGCTGCTGGCTAAAATTTCTGAAACATACTGTAGAGGCAAAAAGTTTTATGGTATGTTTTATGTTGTGTAAGCGTATGTAGGTACAACTTTTAGCAATCCACTTAATATATGAAATCTGTGTAAAATTATGAAGTTTGCTAATTAGCAAAAACTTATATACAACCCAATTTGTGTATGTTTATATGTGTGTAGCTAAAGGTCAAAATGGCAAAAAAAAAAAAACTCAAGCCAACATATGCCCCACTTACTTGTTCATTCTTATTTGTAGCTTGTTAATGTCTTAACATTTACATAAGTTCATTAGAATAGGCCGGACCAATGGGGGAGAACTAAACCATCAATCAAATCAACAAATGACCAAGTTAGTGAGAACAGTCAGTCAGCCAGCCAGCCAAGCAACCAATGCCAAGGAAATGAAATGAAAATTAGAATGCACACAAACGCACAGGGGAGAGTGGCACATGAATAGATAGGTCTGAGTAAAAGGTGGGGCACAGGGAACAAACCGCAACATCAACTTGAACAATGCCCAACGGCAGTGGCAGCGCGTTGTCACGTGAGCTTGAGCAAGGCAATCAACGAATCAGGCAACCAATCAAGCGGCGTGTGACATGCAACTGAAGCGTGTGCGTGCCGGTTGCATGGATTCAGGGACCGGGTCTGAATGAAGGTACAGAGACACACACATATATCACACTGCGTCGTCGTAGGACGACTAGTGAACAGTGGTTTGTATAAATGGTAAACGAAACTAAAATTTTACTTCTATTAAATATTTATGGTCATCAAGTCGTTGGTTTAATTAAGTTAATTCAGGAATTCCACGAACCTAATTTGGTTTAATTATAGAGGAAATCAATTAAAGTTAACAACCTTCCTTAAATCAGATCAAATTTTAAAAATATCAAACAGAATAGATGCTTAAAGAGTCATTTAGTAGCCGAAGATGTTAATTAAAGAAAGGTTCGCCCCGAAAAGTATGCAATATGTAGTCTAAGAACTTATTTAAATAAATATTGGGAATCTCATGTTGATAATAGATGATTTTCGTTACAAAAAATAAATATACATATAAGTATTTATGAGTTTTCCAAAATAATGAAGAATATATTTCCACAATAATTTCCTTCAATTTCAGCATAGCTTTTTGACCACGGTTTTTAAAATTATTCGCGCCGCTTTTGTTGTTCTCGTATATGCATTATCGAAACCGAGACTCCTTCTCAATGTGGAGAAAATTGAGTAGTGAACGAGGGACGAGTGCAGACAACAAAACTACTGGTGCCTGTCAGGAGGCATGGCCAACTCTTGGCCACTATCGAGTTAGTTTATAGTCAGAGTGTAGTTTGGGGTTTTAGTTTGCTTCGCACGTTGGCACTTTGGTTAGGTTCCTGTCCGTTTAGTGCCGAGAGACACGTCAATGCCTTCATCATTTAATTAACTGTTTCGTATAGCAAAAAGGGACCCAGACAGGGCATCCAGTGACTGTTGACTGGTGGCCATTCCACTACGTGTCCATCATGCAAAATGTGATGAAAATCATATTTCAATATGCATCAACAAGATGGGTGGAGAATTACGACAGTGACTCGTCCTCTTAATGGTGTCACACTATTCCATTAACTTGCCGATAAATGTTCGTAGGGAAATTTAAAGAAACTTTAGACACGCAACCAAAAAAATATTTATAAATTGGTATTACACTTCAACTGCTTGCATTGCTATCAATGCTTTTTAGTACCTCTTAAATGAGACAACTTATTAAATAGAAGCACATTTTCTTTTAAACGGCTTATAGAAAACTTGTCCTGTTGGGTCTTTGAGAGATTTTCTTGTTCCTGTTTTCCATATTTGATTGTATACCAATTGTTGTGCAAACAACTATTTTACTTGACATTTTCCACTACACGACGACTTCACTCACTTTCAATGCCATTGTGAGTGAGTGGATGACTGAATGGCACTTGTTTTCCCTACGTTTTTCCTTATTCTCTGTTGTATTGTTGTTGGCGAGAAAATACGCGTTCTTTGTGTGCCTTCTCGTTTTTTTCTCTCTCTCTCTCTCTCTCCCTCCATGTATATCCTTTGTCCTCTCTGAGGGCATTAATGTCAACAACTGTTACCTTTGCTGCTCACCTGCCAGCTCTTCGTCTTAATTCCTGTCAGACTCCTTTGGAAAAAAGTAACAAAATTTGTTTTTCCATTTTTACCTCATGCATCTTGAAGACAATTTAAATAGCTTACGACTTTTTGGCTTAAAATGTTGTTTAAATATATAAATTGCAATATAAATTATACGCACACATTCTGTCAGTATGTGTAAGTGAGGTTCTGTATTAGTGTGTGTGTGTGTGTGCCTAAACGGAAATCATGTACGAAATAAACTCTGCACAGAAAGGCAGTTGGACGTTTTTTTCCCTCTTGTTTCCCTTGGTTGTTGGCGGCGGTGGCGGCGCCATTCGTTGCCGTTAACATTTCCGCTTTATTTGTCTGTCTGCCCTTTGCACTTTATCTCTCTATTTCTCTTTTCATACCCCTTATGCAAAGGGTAGATATGTTTGTCAATTGGCTCTTTTAACCCCAAGCCCCAATAGAAATTCAAGAAATAAAGTTAGTTAGTTTTGGCAACCCTTAAAACTTTAGTATATATTCTCATACTCCCTTTATAAGTCTATCAAAGGACTATTCGGTTTATATAATTCATTAAACAGACAATATTGCGATACAAATATGATAATAAAAATGTAAAATTTCTTCATATAGTTAGCTTAGCTAAAGGGTAACTCATAGTCAATACTCCAAAGGGTTTTAAATTTTTTTTTTTTGTCTGTTTTTGGTTTGTTGGTTGGGTTACCTACATTTTTATTTGTTACTGCAGTTTTAGGTTTTATCTCTCTTTCTCTCTCTCTCTTTGTGCCTCTCTTGCCCCTGCTATGTACCATAGCTAATGTTTTAAATATAAACTCCGAAATAACGTCGAAAATAAATACATAAATCTCTGGCAAAATATCACGTTGAATTTTCTTTTCAATCTGCCGCTTTTCGAATAGCTTGTGATTTTTGTTTTTGTGCTTTTCTTTATTCGTTTATATGTATTGTTGTTTTGCAACCATAAATTTATTGCTTACAAGTTTATCTATTAATTTGATAGTCATGGGTTTGAGAATTGTATTTTGTTGCCAACTGAATGAAAAGATAAGGAAGTCAAAGACTTATTCAAAATGAAACCAAAAAACAGATACGGAACGAAAAATTAAAAGGGGAATACATTTTACATATGTGATTTAGAAAAGTATTGTAATCAATTTTCTTTATATATGTAACATATGTCCCAGTTTTTGATAGCTTAATTCAGCTTGTTAACTTTTAAGACTTTAAAAAGGTTGAAGAATATTTTAGCTAATGTCTATCAATTGTATAAAAATTCAATTTTTTGGGTCAATTCTATTTTGACAATATAATTGCATTAAATCCGTAATAAGTTATTTGGCCAATTTCCGGTGATAAAATTAGTTGATTACATGTAAAGGCAACCTTTTTTTTTCTTTTGTTATTTTGGTTTTTTCTTTTTGATTTTGTTGAATAATGTCAGTAAGTAAAAGGATATTTTCCGCTGTACCTTAGCTATTTTTATACCTTTATCATGTTATATGTATCTCAGATAAATTGTCTGCTGCCTGACTACCAGCCTTCCCGACTGCCAACCCCCACTCAAGTTTAATTTGCCTGTCATTTCAGGGACTAAGCTGACATTTTGCCCGTAACCCGCTTTTCACAGTACCCACAACCCTCTGGCGTGACCCTTTCGTGATCACTGACTGTTTTGCCCTAAGCTTAGCGAAAATTTTCTGAAATCTAAGCGAAAAAAAACACTAGTAGGACTGGGGTTGGGGAAAAAAAAAGGAAAAGCAAGAACAAGAAAACTTGCACAGGTTGCCATTTCATTTCATTTGGCTTCATTTCAAGAGTCGGATGAAAGGGATGAAGAGATGAAGTGATACGAACATGGCCAAAAATGAAACTAATTACGTGAAGGACTTTACACGAAGATAAGACTTAAATCACCGAAAATGAAATGAATGAGGCAAACAGAGCAAAATTAAGGGCCAACAAAAAAAAAGGGGTTTGCATATCAACGTCATTAGGCCAAAGCCAAGTCGCATCAGCCAAAGTGTGAAGGCCGAAAAAATGCGGGTTAATTACGCAACAAACAATAAATTACTTCACTCAAAAAAGATGCAAAAACCTAGCGCAAAAACAAAAAACCTAAATAAGATGGAAAATTAAGAATATTTTCCAAGCCGAGCTGTTTGTACTCTACACAATATCGATATATGATATCAGATGATGAGTGGTCCGATTTTAACCCATAATAGCATCAGAGAACCGCTTGTTGAAGAAATTTTGCAAGTCTTCGGGTCAAGTAAAACTCTTATTTCATTCGAGTCAAACGTTTTGCGACAACTAGCTGACCCCTTCTAACAAGGGTATTATGAGGGAAAAAAGAAATTAGTAAAGAGATAGAACCGGGACCAGGGCATTCAGCTTTCAACCCTAATCAGCTTAGCAACCAACCCCTTTTCACCGCCCAACGACACAGAGAAAGATGATTAAATTTCTCGTGCTGGACCTCTGCGACACGTTTTGTTCTATTTCACGGTTTTTTTTTCCGCTCCTTTCATTTTCGTGGCGAACATTCAAAGAACATTACGAATACGCCATGTGTTGCATTATCTTTGAGTTGTGCTCAAATGGAATTTTCGCTTTTGGCCAAAAACTTGTTTTCGCCTCCCGCCATCTGTCTGTTTGTCTGTTCGTCTGTCTGTCCATCTAACTATCTGACTGACTGTCAGTTCTTTAAGCTGCATCTATCGTCGTTGTTCTGGCATTCGGTTGCCTTTTTTTCTCGATTTTTCTTTTTTGTATTTCGGGTTTACTTAATTTCTCTTTTGTTTTTTGTCTTCTTTGCTTTGTTTTTCGGTGTTGGTGTTGTTTTTGTTTTCAGAGCTCGTCATGTTGCAAAAAAGGAATTTTTTAATTATAAAATGTGTTTATCCGGAATTAATTGTTTTTTGTTAAAGCTGTCGCATGGCAAATCCAAACAAAAATAACTCTTACTTGTTCATATCCTTTTCTCTTTTTCTCTAGTATACTTTCTATCTCTTTCTATCTTCTTATCTCTGTCTCCTGCTGTTTGGTAAATTGTGCGCATTTATTTTGACTTTTCAACGTTTTCCTCTTTATATAAAAGAAACCATTTAAGAGGATTTCAGTCTTTCCTTTTTTGTCCAATTCCATAATATTTATAATAAGAATATTTTTTGAACTATCTGCTGGTCCGAAAGGTCAATATGACCATATCGATTCAATAATTGCAAAAATATTATGAGTTTAAATTTAATTTTTGATTATGAATTGAAAGTATTCTGTGCTTCTTTAACCAACCCAATTATTTCTAGTATTTGTAAACTATATCATCTCAAGGACTTACCTTTCACTAAGAAGGATTGCAACTAAGACTAACCTTCATTTGAAGCACTTGAACAGGAAACAAGAAGACAAATTATAAAATTTTGAAAGCTAATAGTAGTTTTAATCTGTTATTTAAATTTGTTCCTTTTCAATCTGCAAGTTAAATTGGCTTATTCACATTCAAATAACATCCTAAGATGAACAAAAAATTTTGACCAACTTATTAATCGTTTAGAGCAACAAAATTTTGTGCTCGATTCATTTCACGATTAATTGTTAAGATTATACGAAAAATATTTCGATTGATTCAAAACGTATTCAATGGGATCTTCTTTATGCGAATAAGTGTGATTTCGCGGCTTGTTCGTCAGTTGTTGGGGCTTCGGCATTTTCCCAGGTTGCAATTTTTCCGGCTGCTGCTGCTGTAGCTGCTTTCTCTGCTCACTCTGCTGTGGCTCCTCGCTTGGTGGAAAGAAATGTGCTTCCAATTTCCTTACACCTTCGGGTGTACTCAAATCGTATGCACATTTTAGATATTTATCAAAAAAGTTTTTCGTATGATTGTTTGAACTTTTGACACGTTTCTGGCGATGCTCCTGTATAAGATTGGCTGCCCTGTCGGCTTGGACGATTGGTTTTGGTTTCACTTTGGCCTTTGCTTCCTTAATTGTAACCACTTCCGAGTGACGCTTACCGATCTTTGTGTTGGTGGTATTCGATGGTTTTGAATGATTTTTGAGATTTGCTGCTGTAACGCTGCTTGCGCCTCCGCCACAACGCTGCAGACAACGTGACGATTGCGGCTGATCCAAATGTGGATGATATTGATGATTACTATAGCACTGACCCTTGGTCACATTAGAACGGGAGGCTTCTGTGCGCTTGGTATCTTGCACTAATTTGGTTAATTTCGCTTTACGTTGCTGCTGCTGCTGCTGCTGCTGCTGCTGCTGCTGCTGCTGCTGCTGCTGACGATTTTGGCCTGAATTCTTTGGTAATTTACCTGGCATCTTATTCTTTGCTGGCAGCTCATAGAGTTCTCCATTTAGTGGTTGCTTTGATTTCGTTGACTTGGTTTGATGACTAGAATTTTTATTACCATTTTGGCCAGATTTACGTGAGGACTGGTGCCGATTTGCCATAATTTCTATTGGAATTTGATCTTAACAAAATTTTGTTCTCTCTTAATTTATATTCAACTAAAACAAAAACAAATAAATATTACTCCGAAAAATATCTGATACTCAAATAAAAGCCAAATAAGAAATGAGATGGAAAAGTCAATGAGATCATGATAAAGTAAACACTAAAGTGAAAACTGACAGTAAAAAAAATATTTTGTTGAGTGTAGATTATGCCAAATTTAAGTGAGTGTGTGTGTGAGTGGGCGTACTATGCGTGTGTGTGTGTGTGAAGCTTCATCCACACATTCGGCCACAAATACAAACCGCAAGCAAGACCAGCTCATTCAGCAGTAAACAACAAAAGCCTTGCATTCAGCATTGTAAATCATAATCCGAACAATAGAACAAATGAAGCTAATGTGGCGCAGGCAACCGACAACAACAACAACAACAACAACAACACCAACAATATCAACAGAAACAAAAGGACATAACTATGAATGCATGTGTTTGTGTGTAAGTATGTAGGTGTGGCTATTAGTGTGCGTGCGTATATGAAACGACGTGTGCTTTTATGTTGTCAAGACAAACTTTAAGAGCTTGCAAATTAAAATCCATGAAATTATAAAACTAATCAAATCACATTTAACATAATTTGGCTATTAATATTTAAGTAAAAAAACACATGGTTTTACTTCTATTTTAAAAAACCTTCTACATAATATTGATTATTATATAACGAAGTCTTTGAACTTATGGCCAAAGACTTTTTAGGTTGGCCAGTTAAGGAATGGAAATGGAAAGGAAATGCGTTGAAAACGAATAAATAATAAACTAAAAGTTCTAACTATTAAAGTTTGGTACTCTTTTGTAAGCAATCAGATTAAGCAAACTATTGATAGTATTCAAATTAAAAGCCACCTATACTAACTGAACGTTGACTTTATATAGTTTAATACGCAAACTGATTGAAAACCTTGAATTAAATTAAATGACAATATCTATAGCATACATTTTGTGGCCATTGTGTATAAAGACACAAATTGTCGAGGGAATTTAAAATGTTTTGTGTTTCATTTTTTTTTGCTAATATTGTTTGCATGATTTACTGTCATGACGGAAATATAGATATATTTTATTCAATTAATATTGTTATTCTCACAAAAAGTATCTGAATCTATATTCATTTTTGTGACAATAGCGCGTAATTAGCGAGAATTGATTTATGCCTTTCACACAATCAATGCACGTTGCGTTGCTGCTTAATGAAAGACAAACACACACGGCCTCCATACAAATTCAATTGAATTCGATTCAATTAAGTGATGTGCAAAATTTTAAAACAAAAAAGTGCGTGCTTATAAAAAAAAAAACACAAAAATATAAAAAGGAAATACGCTGACGATGATGATGATGGTGACAATGATGATGTGAATTATTTTTACAACACTGAATGTAGCTGGTTGACATCGGGTCAGATCTATTTATTTGAAGCATTTGGTCCCCTTCAACCAGCTGTAGCAGTGGTTGATCCCAACAAAAAGCAATGGAAAATTTAATACAGAAAGTGAAAAACAAAACATGCCAAAAAATATCGAAAGTAAAAATTTTAAATAACAGTGAGTGTAAGTATTATAAATTAAGCTCTATAGAATCTTAATAAAAATGTCTTACATTTAGTTGATGAATTGATACTTAGTTAATACTCGCTAAACTTCTTAACAGAAGTAGACATTCTTCTGAAATAGTTTTTATTTTTATTGTAGAGTAATAAACAAAATGTTTTGTTTTGCTTAAAACTATTTAAAGTTATCCCTTTACTATTAATAGTATTTTTAAGTAGACCAATTCATCTATTCTTTGTCGATTATTTGCATATCAATTATGTTTTGATAATTAGGTTTTACAATTCTCGGTTTGCCGTGAAATTTCTCACAAAAAGCCATTGACAGTTTTTCGTTCAAGATGGAAGTTTTCAGTTCTACAAAAAGGGCTCTTGCTCTTCGAATTTAAAAAACAATTATAGAGCATTGTTATTTATTCTATTAGGACAATTAAACAATTTAATTCCGACCCACTGTAAGTCCCAGAATCGGATCTACGGGGGGTGAAGAAAAGGAAATTTCCCCCCCAAAAACTCTGAGTCGGATAGAAAATCAGAGTTTGGTTAAGACATTTTACGTGGTCAAACGAATTTTTGACTTCGATTTCATTGCACAAGTTCGAAACATCGATGGCGAGTTATCGATGGACAGAAAATGCAAATAAAATGTAAGTTATTTGTATAATATTTATTAATAAGTATCATAAATTAATTAAAAATATCAAAGAAGCTAACATCGGCTTGCAGTCCTTGGTAATAATAATTTTACATGTTCAAAATTTGTTTTCTGCAACTCAATTCATCAATATACAAACAAAACAATTTTACTCTATATTTTATAATTATTTTACAATCACATATGTAAATTTCATAGCATACTCCGATTTTTATGAAAATGTTTCTTCTAGTTCTTCGTGAGCTATAAGATATAGTGGTCCGATCCTGATGGTTTTCATACTTTATTTTTTCCGGGTAATAAAAAACCCCGAAAAAAAATTTCAGCCCGATAGCTCTTAAGGCGGCTGAGTAAAATGCATTCGCACAGACGGACGGACGGACGGACAAACGGACAGACGGACATGGCTATATCAACTCAGCTTCTCATGCTGATCAAGAATATATATACTTTATAGGGTCGGAAACGTCTCCTTCTGTGCGTTACAAACATCTGACCAATTTTATAATACGCTCTGCAAGGGTATGATGATAACAACTGAACTTCTTATTGTTAACTGAGAAGCCGTCTCTTTGGGTCTTTGGGTCGTCTCTTTCTAATTTCGTTGCAACTGGTCCATTCTATCTCACACAAATGTAGACATATAATATTTTTATGTTGAAGGCATTATTTTGACTGCAGTGAAGAGCAAATTTTAGTATTTTAAACACTGTAACAGATAATAATCTCAATAACCCTTCTAAGCAATCCTTTGCTAAAAAGGTCTTGTTACTACAAGTTGTTACATGATTTAAAAATAATTTTGCATAGTTGTGTCCTTTTTCAGGAGACACCTTTCTCATTCCTCGCCATTTACTGCACAAATAAATTTGACTTGGTTATGCACTAAGCTAGTATTAATGCTAATATTGCACTTTACCAAGCATTACTCTAAGTAGTTTAAACCATATTTAAAGTCAGATACTCTTTGTTCATAAGGCCGAAGTCTTTATCATTTACGATTTTCGAGCAACTAGTTAAAAATAATCTTTATATAAACGATTGGAGATACGAATCGATGTTTTTTGTCAAAACTCCACAAAAAACAATAATATTGTTTTTACAGATTGTTAAATCATACTTACATATCAATTTTTAAAAGAAATTTAAAGCCTTTTAAACGACTTAGTGGGCATATCGCAAGTTATAAAATGAATATTTCAATCTGTAAGTAATTTATCTGTAAAAAAAATTTACAATATTTTGAAAATAGTTTTAATAAATTTTTGGACACGGAAGTGCATAAATTACTCATCGAACAGAACTAAACAACAAAGTACGTTTAAATTTTGTATATTCTATTAATTTAGTCAATGCTCGGAACATCTCCTCAATTTAAGTGTATGAACATCTCCTCCGAGAATCTAATTTATTTACGCTTCTTGTCTTGATAGAAATTTTTTTTTTTTAAAACACAATACATTTTCTTCTTTTCTGTGACCAAAATGTTGGTACATATTAACAAAGCAATTTTAAACTTCCTTCTCGGTTTACACAGCAATATTCAAAGATTTCATTATCTCTTTAGATTTAATTTTTGGTTGCAGCTCATGATTGTCTTTTTTACTTACTTAATTTTGCATCAAATTCTAATGCCAAAATATAAATCCCAATCTCTTTCTTATTATGGCTATCCAATTTGTTTTTCGTGGCCTTTTTTCATGGAAAATATCCCCTTAGGTTTTTTTTATATCAATTGGCTTATATTGGGTTTCTGTTGCACTAGCTTCTTAACAGCTTAATCATTAAGTTTTTCCTCAGTTCGGTTGGTGGTTAAGGACGACAAAAATTTCAAAGAGGAAATTAAAATTGAAAGTTTCTTGATTTTTGTATATCAAGAAAAAACTTTTATAATTTATCTCAAACTGTAGCAAAATTTGAATTTGGAATTGATTTTCTTTCATCGCATTTTGCGTGTAATGAATTTGCAAAATTTGAATCTGCACTCAACTGCAATTTACTGTCTAATACATTAAGTTAAGAGCATTAAGTATTTAGAAGTAAATATTTGTTGGCATTCAATGGGCAAATACTTGTACTTTGGAGTAACTTGTAGTAAATCAAACATTTTGCATTATTGAAATGAAGCATTTTATGCAAATGTAAATTGCAAAGCTTGTAAGCCATATATTTGAGTTGCCGGGACGCGAAGTTTGTCAAACAAAATCGAATTTAATTAATTTTATGGCCTTTGGGGAATTGATTTTGTATAGATGTCTGGTATGTACATACATATAACTCACATCATTTGGATAACCGATGCTCTGGCTACTCAATTAGTTAACAAGAGTTGAAGTTGAATTTGAATGAAATGGGATTTGAATTTAGTTGCAAATCAAGTGAGATGCAAATATAACAACAATTAACGAAATGAAACGTAGCGCAACGAGTGGACGAATTGAAATGAATGAATTTCATTTCATTCGAGTGTATGTATAATAAATTGCATAATCCAATTGAAAATGTAAAGTTGGGAGTGGAATAAAAAAAAAATTGAAAAAAATGAAACGGAGAGAAAACCAGAAAAGTTGATCAAAGACATTTTGCCTAGGCTATAAATTATTCAATTATGCGAATTTCGTATTGAACCGAAACGAAATGGAATTGAAAGTTCTGTGGGAAATGGCGGGTTTATCGGGGGCGGGGAAACGGTTGAAGCGCGAACTGCATTGAATTTCAAAATGGTCAGCATTTAATGAAGGTCCTTGCCAAATGGAGCAGAACCTAAAAGAAGGCCAAATAAAAAATAAAAAAAAATTAAATGGAAACCTCACT
Source organism: Drosophila willistoni (assembly GCF_018902025.1). Lineage (NCBI taxonomy): Eukaryota > Metazoa > Arthropoda > Insecta > Diptera > Drosophilidae > Drosophila > Drosophila willistoni. The sequence continues at coordinate 12,260,955 of NW_025814050.1, forward strand.
TACACACACACAAATAAATAAAGGAAAAAATAAAACATTTACTCTTACCCATACATACAGCGAAAATTCAATTTAATGTAAATTTACATGCAGCCGAGGCGTAATTTTCGTTTCTTCTTTTATTTTTCAATGAAAACGCTTGACAAATCACCGCACAGGATCAAACCAGAGAAAGAGGAGGCGGAGAAACTGGCAGCAGCAGGAGTCACCATCACCATCACCATCACCTTCACCGTCACCATCATCGTCATCAGAGCTGGCCTGCGGCCGTGTCATGAAATGAAATCGACATGAAACCAACGTGACCAACGTCATTAATTATCGCCGACGAATGTTGTGCGCTGCTAATTACGACCTGAGGGGGAGTCAGCCGGCCAAAATCAGACGGCAATAGTAGGAGATGTTGGAAATGGAGTGGAATAAAGTGGAGCAAAAGGAGCAGGAGCAGGAGTAAGAACAGGAACAGCAACACCATTGGGGGATTATGGGAGGCAAAAAGCCTCTCTTCGTTGTGTTCAACATGATGGTGCACATTTTGCATTTTGGCCACGATTTTTAAAGTGTGCGGCCAGCCGCAATTGCAATATGTATGTACAATCCATGAAAGCCAGAGGCCAAATGAGAGAAAAGAAACAGCAAGAGACCCAGTAGGCAAAAAAAACTCAATTGCGAGTTTATTTTTGTTTTACTAGTTCGACGGTAAATGTATCCCGCAGTCATCATAAAGTAGTTTTTGAAAATATTGCAAAAAAATTATTTATTTGCAGAGATCCAACCTAAAAAGTGTCTTATAAAAATTATTGAATAATAAAATTATGCCACAAGTGATTTATGTTAGACTCAATGGCAATAGACTTATTTTTATGTCTGACTTATTTACATAAATGACAGAAACGAATGCTTATTTATTACAGGTAATAACATGTACCTTAGTATGATAAATGTGTGAAATGTGTGAAAATTGGAAAAACATTCTGACATTCTAATGCCACGTTGAAAACACAATCTGATGTGAAATATAGAAATCAAAATCACCCTTTAAGCTATAGAGCTATATAAAGCTTTAATATTCAATATAAAATGCCTTACATAACATAAGTAGTATGATCTATAAATTAAGCTTAGTCTTACGATTGGGAATTAACCCTTTTTTACCCCCCGTAGATCCGCTATTGTGTATTTATCAGTATAAATACCGTTTGATATATACAGAATCCTTGTTAAAAAGTGGTAAAGAATTGAATACGAACATCGATACCAGAATACCACCTTCATGTTAGCATTTGAGTTCTTTATTTTTTTCCATGTCTAACACAATTGACTAGATTAGCTCATTGAATTTGTTATTCGTTTCTTGCCGGAAATGATTTTACGGGTTTCATTTTGTAGTTTTTATAAGATTAGTTCTTGCCATTTTGTTAGTGTTCCGGTTAACAATATATCGATAAAAATCGCCAAAGAAACATTCGCAGCCGTTTATACAATTAATGAAACGGAAACCCCATACAGAAGAAGAACATCCTTGTAGTGTGTGAAAAAGGCTAATAAAAATATTATTGAGAATCAAAATGATATCGATAAATAAAATACAACTCTGATGGTTACTCCCGCTCAAAAAGCGTTCGGTTTTAGCCCTTAAGCAAAATCAAAATAAATGTAATATAATCAACGTATGTAATCTATTTGGAATTTTCGACTTTTAATAATACAGATAAAAATGCTAATGTTACTTTAATTACCGGAAAAAAATCTTGCTAAACCAAATGCTTTAAAAAGCTTTCAAAAGAGATTTGTTTAAAAAACAATTCCATTTATTCAATTGTGTCTGAAATCTATTAAATTCAAACCAAATTTGTCTTCAAAAAAAGTCTGAATTTTGTATGACTCAAATCCTTTTATGCCCTAAATAAACCCCATAGACAGTATATTCCAGCATACATATTGCATGAGTGCGTACATACATATATATGATACACTTTCCGGTACATTTATACAACATTTTGTTGCCGCTAACTGTTGTTGGAGTAAAACTGATTGATGCTTTGGGGCTACACAATTTCTCATTTCATGCATTGCATTGGCTTTTGCATTGTGTGAATTTCGAGCCATTTTGTGGGGCACTCAATGTCAGCTGCAGTTGTCAGTCAACTGAATTTGATGAAATGCTCAACGTTGAAGAGATACACAAGATGAAGGGAACTGCTTGCTGACCGCACCATTCATTTCGTCATTTTACAAACAACTCGCTATAAAAGATAAGTCGTCGCATCAAGTACGAAAACTTAAGCCAGTGAAGCGTAAGATACACAACAACAGCAGCAACAACAACTTCTGCATCTGAGAATTCGACGAATGAAGCAACCACAACGACACAGCGCACAAAGGACACAGGACATAACCACAGAAGAAGCGACTCGAAGGCGAGGCAAGTCAAGGATGAGGTATTGGATTATTTATTCTTTTTTTTTCTTTCTTTTTTCTGTTGGACGGTCGAAAGTGTGGGGTGCGGTGCGGTTATGTCAATATGACGACAATAGGATTTGCTACGATAAGCTTTCTGTGGCCCCCGGACTCCAGTTTCAGTTCATTCTGTCCTACGGCACCACTCTGACGTCTGAGTTCGCTGATAAATGAAATTCGCAAATAAATGCATTGAAATAAGCCCTCCTTGTGTATCCGCCTCTTCACCAATATTTCCCATTGCTCTCATCACATCTTTTGCCATTTGATGTTGTCCTCGGAAATTCATAAATATTTCGCCCTATTTTGCCATATATGTACATATGTACGTATGGTTTCGTACTTACTTGCTTAGTATTTTATGCCCATTTTGTCATATTAAATACAAAAAACACAACACGTAGAGGAAAATGGCCCTCAAAATGCCTTTGTATACGGTAAGTACAATATCTAAATAATGAATACTAGGTTTCAAAAGTCAGCTTAGGAAATTATATTTGGTCTTTAACTTGCAACCGAGTGAGTGATGCTTATTTGTCAGCTGATACGACTTACTGTCGATACGTCAATAGCAAGTCGTAAATCTCTGTTAAAAACCATTTAGTTCTTTTATAAAATCTTCTATAAACATGATAAACAAAAGTTTTAAGATTCATAATTAAAAGCGAACTGTCTCACACAGGAAAAATATTTCAAATAGAAAAAATATTTAAAGATATATTACTTTGTGAATTACAAAAATTTCACTTAGAAAAAGCTAGTTCTTTGTTTTCCAAATAAAAACTGAAACTTAATTTACTTAAAAGGTGGCATAAATAATAGTAGAAGGAAAACATACATACATTCAAGGTTTATTAAATAATATCAATACAGCTTTGTCAGGACAATGTAGAATATTGCTTCGAATCATAGTGAAGGTAGAGCCAACAAGGGCTTGATAAATCTCTAGAAGGTGAGCATAATCAAGATAATAGCGACGAAAATTTTATTGAAAGCTCTTCTAAAACAATTTTTTCCGAAATCGATGACTCTTAGGTCTGTAAATTTCCTGGTAAGACTTAAAATGTATTTTGCTACTTCTAAGTCCAAACTAAATATTTGAATTTTCTATTGAAAAAATCTTTTGAATCTTGTAGTACCTTTAAATTAGAGGATTTTGGTTACTCTGAGCCGCCAACGAGCATTGGCATTTAAATAATAAAGTTTGGTCAACTTATTTGAATGAATTTTTTTAAAAACATAACTTAAACAAAGAAAAAAAATGTTTTCAATTAATAAATGTATCTATGTAATCAAAAGGATTCATAAGAATTTAAGCAACATTAAAAGAATACAATCAAATCATTCTATTATTCTAAATATTCGCAGTACTCGCAGTACTGAATGTACTCAGTACCCACGAATGAATCTAATCAAATGACAAAATTTTACAAAAATTCAAAGTTCTCAAAGCATTTATAACATTTGAATTATGACTCAGAATCAATCTGCTACTATCATACATTTACTAGACAATTGACACTTGGTTTTCTAGGAGCATGGTGGCATATTAAATAAAGATTTTGCCTTAATAACCAAAGTTTTCAAACGTCTATTCAAATGTATTCATGTCTTTAGTAGGTACTTACATAATGTATTGATAAGAATAATTAAATAAAAGAAACAATTAATGTGGCTCGTATATAATCAATAGGTCAATAAACATGCATAAAATAAATTCTATCAAAACTATTGCAAACATTTTGTATATAGTAGAACTAAACATGTGTTTAGGTATCAACCATTAAGAAGATCATACTAAATTAGTAAGTGATTTTAAGGGAATAAAGAAATTATCTTTTTCATCTAGTTTTGTTTTGTATTCCTGTAATTAGGCCTAAAATTGTTTTAGTTCTTTTATATGTAGTTGTTATAATTACTCGCATTTATTTATAATTTATATGCCTTTCAATATACAGAAAGAAACACACACCCACACACACACTCATACGCATATATAGAATATGTTTTGTGGCCATTAAAAATAATAATAATGCTCGTGAACTGAAAGTACTTACATTATTGTAATAAATGCATAAGTACTACTATGCATATTTATTTATTTTTTCGCATATAGGACATTAACATTAATTAAAGGGGTATTTTAACAGCGAAACCAATTTAAATAAACTTCATTTTTTATAACTCGGCAAACCATTAAAGATATAAAATAAATTAAAGTAATTTATGGTTGAAGGGTAAGCAAAAATACATTAACAAGCAAAAAACAATGCCGAATTTTCTATGCCCTAAGTAAAGAAAGCGAATTTACTAAGGAGTTTAGTTTATTAAAATATATACTCTATAAACGGAAAAAAGAAAATTCTCTTGGTGATCTGTTTAAGAATATTTCTGTATCGTTTATTTCTAAAGGCAAATAAATTCTCTTCATTTAATGCAATGCAAACATTTGAGCATAATTGATATAGTCATCTTGCAAAGGGTATAAAAATGAAAATTTCAATGTTTGGCTTTCATTTTGGGTGAATTTCAAATCCAAAAAGGAAATCTCGGCTCACACACACACACACACATACAAATACATCTGGAGAGTAAAAGAGAGAGATTGTCCTGGTTGAGCCTTTTAAGGCAATATTTCTCCTGCTGACATAACTTTTTATGCGCGCAAAAAAAACCCTCGTGGTGGCAAGGAGATGGAGATGGTCCAAAGGACATAAGATGTGAGTGGCAATGTCGTCGGAAATACGTTTCACGTTTTACTTGAAAATTTTTGCGCAAAATTTGAAAATTATTCATGAGCATGTGGAAATTAAATTCAGGTCCACACAAAAGGAGATTTATATCTGTCCGTCTGCCCGTTCGTCCTTAGATCCCTTTGGCTCGCTCAATTTCTATCCAACTTGGCTATTTATCTGCCTGGAGCATCATCAAATTTTTTTTTTCTTCCTTTTTTCGTTGTTGTTTTGCTCCCAACTTATCGCAAGTTTTCCATTATAAAATTAGGTCAGCTGCAAAAATAACTCAACTCGAACTATTTTAGTAGCCAGTTTGTTCGTTTCAAGTCCTGCGAGTCCTTCGAGTCCATCGTTTATATTTTTTTTTTTCTGTTCTATTCTGTTGAAGCTTCTGCGGTCGCCGAACAAATATTTAGTTGAGCAGCTCGCACAAAATGGAAAAAATGCTAATTTGTCAGTTTTACGCTGACATTGGTCCAATGCCCGGGACCCAAAAGAGTGTGTAGTAGAGTGTCCATTGGAAGACTTGTACCGAAAGGAAGATGGCTAGTGGATGTGGGTGTTTTCTCCTCTATGCTGCTTCTTTTGGTCTGTTGTCATAAAAATTGTTTCCATTACATTATGCTGATTTCGTACATTTATTCTGTGCCTCTTTTTGTGGCAACTTAATTTCCATTTTCTCATTTTTTTTCCCCCTTCTCAGTATTTATCCTTTTTTTGTACTTTGTTGATATCGAAATGTCCAGTTTGTTTGCGTTTGACCAAAAACCAATTTCTATTTTCCTTTCCAAACAAAACACACACACACACACACTAAAAAGAAGAGTGAAAAGTTTTTTTAACAACAAAGCAAAAATTTGCTGAATTGCAACAACAATAAAATCATATCGAAAAGAAGGCCAAACAAGATTTTAAAACTTGTATTGCAATCATATTTTTCGATTACGCTAAGAAAAATGAGCAAAAGGCTTAGAAGTAGTTGCTATTTTCTCTATTTGGTTGACTGCCTTCCTCTTTATCTCGTCCTTGCTTAATAATTTATAGGCATTTTACGCATTTGATTGGAAATAATGGTTCTTACCATTTATTTAATATACAGAAAAGGGCAAAAATAACAAGTTATATCAATATAAATTACAGTTCAGAGAAAGTACAAACTTTTTCAGGTACAAAATAAAACAAATTGAAGCTACTGAAGTTTCTATATCCTTGCAAGTTTCTCTGTCGATCTTTCCCTCCCTTAAGTTCTCAAATGAAAAGTATTCTTTCCGAGAATCAAGCTTATACAGATGTAATACCCTACATAGGGAATTAAAAATATATAATCCTTACAGGCACTGTGAGGACCTTGCAAAACAGCTGACCAAATATAATAACCCCTTTTTGCAAGAGTATACGAGGTGTACGTACAATTGTTATGTTCATTTGGGGACAACCAAAGCAATTTGTTTTCTTTGTGTTTTTTTTTTTTTGTAGTAATTAATCATTAGGTATTTTATCTACTTGGTGTAGGTGCCACAAAAAAAAAATGAATGATTGGTCTCACAATATTTAAAAGATGTATGATTCATTTATACTTTCATATTTATTTTCAAATAATATGAGTAAAATAACGTTCAGCCCTCTAAAATTTATGCTTATTTACATAAAAACAAAACCATAAAGCGGTTTTTTTTATCAAAGAATTGCTCAACTAATAAATTTATACTTTTTGAGGGCTTGAATCTGTATGGATTTCATTTTTAATCCCAAAACGGTTAGTTAAACTGTGGGAATAGTCACTAAAAACGTTAAATGAGGTCGAGACTTTTATAACAAACAATGCGACATATTTTCTAATGCTTTCTAATACTTCAAATTGTTAGACGTTTCACAACACTATTTGATTGTAAAGATATATGTTTAGCTTACTTCAATAAGTACAAGTCTATCTCTACTATCTCTGATATAATTTTCATTTAGTTTTAGTCCATAACACTTCATTTCGTTTAATTTAGTTTCGTTTCATTTCATTTAATTTAGTTTCGCTTTTGTTAATTCTTAAATAATGTTTTAAAGCATAATGAGTGTTTAATAAAATAGTGTTGTAAAACGTCAGCAATGTCAACCGTCAAAACGATCTACATAACGACTTAGAATTTAAATCCACTGATATATACAAAATCTGCGTCTTGAAATAGACTTTCAGATGGCTTCAAATGATGTTTTCCTAAATCAGATTTTATAAAAGTAGCTCTTTTAAAGACAACAAATGTTCATGGCAAACTGTCGCCTGATTTGGTGAAACTATAAATTTGATCTACCTTTAGTGAGACACGTCAAAAGAAGTAAAACTAACCAAATTCAAACTCATCAAACTGCAAGCCAAATAACCAGTGACTTGCACCGGCAATGACAACTGACAGGGACATGCCAATGCAACAGCCCAGCAACGTGGAAAGTTGGGGTAAAAAAGAAGATACAACCAAACCAACCCAAACCAAAAAAAAAAAAAAAACAAAAAAGCAAACATGGCGAGCAAAAGAAACTGTCACTTTACGCTGATTGCATCAATTGAAGCTCCACTGTGGCGCACGTCCATTCATCATCCGGTTGGTTCATCAACATGATGACATGACAGCGGCGGTTGAGTCCATCCCCAACCTCCCTAATTCTCAGCATTCACTACCCCCTCCACCGACCATCTCCCACTACCTACGCATGGCCAAACTAAACGAAGGTCTCCAACTACAACAAAAACTGGAGTGAGTGAGTGAGTGAGAGAGAAAAAAAACGCCAACTTTCCAACTTCATTTTGTTCTGGAGAATGGGCACAAAGAAAATAACGGATTCTTGCGCAAACAGAGGACTAAACGAATTTCGAAAATAAAATTACAACTTTTTCGCCCAGGACACAGGATGAAACAGAAAAAAAAAAAAGAAAACCCCAAAATAAAAAGGATGCCAGCAAATTTGTTCGGGGACTCAAAAAAAAAAAAAGAACGAATCAAATAAAAAAATACAAGATGAAGAAGTTGAAACAAAAAATTATTCGCTTGTGTCTGTTGAAAATTAGTGCATAAAAATGGCGGCGGTGTCCCACGGTTTACGCACGACCAAATGCAAACTAGAGATGAGCATTAAATGGCTTAAATTATTTCTTTAAAGCTTCCTTCTTAAGTATTTCAAAGTAGTTTTCGGAAAGTAGTAAATAGGAAGTAGTATTTTGAAATCCGTTTATGGAAAGACTTTGATTAAAATTATTTCTAAAAAAGGACAGGATAAAGGATATTTTTTACAAACTCTAATACTTTGAGTCTCAAAAAATTGAACCAACTTTTTGTGAGTTCAGTTTAAATGGAATCTTTAGTCTTATGGTCAATTGCCCTAGAGAAAAGGCCGCCCAACCTAAGCTTCTGCTATGGTCTTCAACATTATTGTAAAAAAAATATTGAATTCGTTTTTCATCTTTCAACTTTGGCTCTTTTCTACTCCATTTTACTTTATATTTGTTTGTAAGCTTGTAAACTTCCAATATGTATAACTAAGGTTTTTTTTATTTAAAGAAAGCCTAACCAATTCCCACGCATTAGTACTCTATAGTTAAGTTAATGGCTAAAACAATGTTTTCCTTAAGAATTAATTCCCGAATACTCCGTCGAAGAATTTTAAGATTATTTAAACATTAGGTCACAACTAAAATTGACATTAATTGTCATGGTTTTGTATTATTAACAACTTGAATTTTTCTTTAGTTTAGTTTGGTATCTATGCCAAGGTATTCAGGACTAATCGACAACTATTCAGTTAGAATCGATCTAAAAATTTTCCTCCTATATTACCTAAATATAATATATAATTCACCTGCTACATATACATTAATATACACATGATTTTTTAAACTAAAGTTTAGACTCAGAAGTACATACGAAACTCTCTGTGATCTTTTAGAAACTGTTTTTACTTTTTAAGGACCTTTTTTTTTGCTTAAATCAGTTCGCTTACTTTACAAAATTTTAAGTAATTAAACAGTCCAGTGTTTTTACTAAGTACAAGTCAAAAAATGTCTTTGATAAGTTTTAAATGATAACTGATTGCTTTTGAATATAATTTTTCGTCTCCTTTATGTAGCTGAAAATTAGTTTGTGCTATATATGTACATATGTCTTTCTCTTCATGACTCTACCTTTCAATTTGGTATTTTCCTTTATTTTTTTGTGTTGTGCCTTGTATATGCTACCACCATCAATTGGCCAAGTAATCAGCAAACGAAAATGAATTTTTACTTGATGCTGAGCAGCTTGAGCAGCTTAATTGCTTTCATTTGGCTTGGCACTTTGGTGGGGATGCATCAATATGACGTTGATTTTTAATGCAGAGGGTAGAGTAAGCGAGTGGGAAAGAGAGTAGGAGACAGGGGAGAGAGTCGTTGAATTGCCAGATGCAATGGTAAGGGGAAAAAGGCAACTGATGGCTTCAGAGGAAATTTTCCAGTGCACTTCACTTGGCAAACAATGATGCAAGAAATTGATTTTCAACAAGCTCAAGCTCAAGTATGCTTTCTTAAAATGGGGGAGGGGTCCGCATCAATTCGAGAATGAGGAGCATCCCAGAAAGCCCCATGCACCTCCAACTTTTGCTTCTTTTCTGCCAACTGCTCCTGTTGTGTGTGCATTTGCCACTTGAAGGTTCTGTCTTCGTCTGTTTCTACAGATGATGATGATGGCGACGATGATGATGATGATGATGAGGCAACGTTGTCTAAGACAATTGCTTTTTGGCCCAAAGTGCAAGAAATAGATAAAATTAGTCAGAGGCGGTGCTGCTTGACAAATTCCTGAGAAAATCAAAGAAACGATTTTGTTCGAGTGGCCGAGACGGGGAACAAATCCAAATCCTTAAGCAGGTGCAATTCCAGTTGATGGCAATTCTTTTTCTTTTTTTACTATTATTATTATTAAATATTTTTGCTACATTTGCCGTGAGCTTGTATTTTGTTTAATTGGACTCTTCTTTATGCTTGAGTGAATTTTCTTTGCAGCATTGGGATTTTCCCGGATGCATTTGCATAATGCGCAATTATAAACAGCTTTTCCACTCTTCCTGCTTTTTTTTTTTGTTGCCCCCGTTTCTTTCTCATATGAACTTTACACTTCTGTTTTTTCGCCTTGCTGCACTTTTGGTCAGGCTTTGTTAATTAAAAATTATTGTAATTTTTTAATGCGTAATTATGCTCAAGCACTCGGTCATGGACCAACAATAACACAACGCCACAAGCAACAACAATCGCCTTTATGTGTTGTAAGATGGAAATGTGGAAAATGGAAAATGCATACACACACAAATATGTATACACACATATGTGAAAGATGGCAGAAAATTTCATTATTACAATGCGTAGGCTATACTTATATGTATAAATGCATTCGTATATACATAAATATCACACAGAAAAAATTTAATATTTAAATCTACCAAATAAAATATACAATTATGAAAAAGATTCATTATGAAAAAGAAAAATTTTTACATACATTTTTTTAAATAATTTGAATAACTCTGGTATCAGATATGAACGGCGAATATTTGTCTAAAAATAATTTAAATCATTGGGTAAATCGTAAATTAATATAAATGTGAGCACCTCTTTAAAACTTTTTTGTTTCTAGTACTTATATAAAACTTTTTTTTTAATATTAAAAAAACACATTTTTACTTATTAACTTTAGTCTACCGCCTTTATATATTATTAATCCATTTATTGTTACATTTTTCAGTATTTAATCATTATTTTCACATCAAAAACAAAAATGACAGATTTTATACCAAAAAACTTTAAGACTTATTATAACTATAAGTCCCTTGTATTCTCGGATTCCAAATAATTATTTATTTCTAGGAAATATTTCTCAGTAAGCTTACTTTATTGAGATTTTTGCACATTTCTACTTAGATATTTCTTAATAATAAATGCTGACTATCGATGGTTTTTATGGCAGTTATATGTTATAGTGGTCCAATCCGACTTTCGACTTCCGATTGCCAGACTAAATTGATGCCTTTTTTTTGAGAGCGTGAAGTTAATACGCACACGACTTTTCACTCTGATTAAAAATACATGTGGGACTAGGTTCCGATTCTGTAGAAATAAGTAGTCCCGTTTGATTTATATTTAGTTAATTGGTAATAGGTTTCATTTAAGATTATAATTATGTTTTAGTAACTATAAATTGATTGAATTGAATGGTAATTGTTCCGTCTTTAGATTTTTAATGACAGCGTCGTTTCTCATTCGTCTTTACACGTCTTTCGTCTTTAACACTTCTTTACTTCTTTTAATACACGTCTTTCGTCTGTAATACATCTTTAATACACGTCTTCTCTTGAAAAAAGTTCTTCTTCGTCGTCTCGTAGCAGCATTGCCACATCGTCGTTTTTGTGGGTCGCTTGCCACCTCGTCTCATATGGATCGCTTGCCACACCGTCGTTTAACAGCTGTTTTGAGGTGGTCTGGCCACTCGGCGTTACCAACCCAACCATACATTCATATACATATGTATATCGTTTGTCTTATATATTAACATCTAATTGTAAGCTATTTTATCCCACTTTCTAAATGGAAAGAAAAAGCATTTTATAGAAATTTCAGTTCCAAAATGTATTCATTATAAATTCGTATTCCACAATAATCAATGTGATATAAATAGAAAAATGTTTTCTTGAATAAAATTAAAGTTCTGTAATTTGAACAAACCTTTTGTTTGCCGGCTCGAGGTCTTGTTTCAGTTTAAACAAACAAAATAATGAAGGTGAAAGGTAATATGGTTTTTCACTGGTTCTAGGAAATGAGCTTTGGCCTTTGGCCATTTCAATTCATAGAAATTTCTGTATTTTCGGACGAGTTTTTCGGTGAATGTATATGAATAGAAAGACAATAATCCCATCCTTTTACTAACAAAAACCTGCTGTACACATCGGCAGGCAGATCCACACACAAACACACACATATACAGACAGATACACATACAGGAGTACACACATTGTTGTTTTTACACAATGCAGTCGGGAATAATAGGCTCAGGTTACCACGTGCATTAACCAAATGAACCGCATCTCATGCTTCTTTCCCCGAATCCTTTTAACCCATCCTGTTCTCTGTGCTGGCAAAATTTCCATCTGAGTGAGCAAATGATGAAACCAAATGTAATCATTTCGTTTTAAAGATGTTTCATTTATCAAGCAAATATTAATCTTGGACAGTTTTAATATAATAATAAATGAATGCATTTTGTTCAATTTTCGTGTTGACAGATCTACATACATGTATTTAAAAACAAATCAACAAATTGTATACAAACCTATTTTAAATTGAAGTCAATTATTTATAAAAAGCAAATTTATGTAAAACAAAGTAAAATTAATAATAGATGAGTTTCAAGTTTATCTAGTCTACATTTTTAAATAATTTATGTGTCAAAAATAGAGTATTTTGCAATAAAGTATTGCTAACAATATGTATACGACAAAATGAATTTTTCTTTTATTCATATTAAGCGAACTAGGAACTTTTGAGTAAAAAATAAAACAATATATTTCTAAGTTGCTTACTTGGGAGATTGTCACACAAAAATTACACAATTTGAAATTTTATTAATCGTTTGTTTAAAAACGCAAAAAACTCAGAATAAAAGACACACTTTAAGTTCATTAATTTTGGAATGACAGAAAAATGTCTGATACTACATACTTTCAAAAATAGTCAAAATTGTCTTTTTTCTGCACTCTTATGTGGTAAATCAGAACCGATCTAAACAAATTTACTAGAAAAACGAACTCTGGTCCAGAGACCAATTTTTTCTTGGATACTTTTTATCGTCCTTATAATTTTGTTATTTTTTAAATGTTTATATTTTAAATGTATTCTTGCATCTATTTATTAAATAAGTGTATGATTGAAATTTACTTTACCACGTATTTAAGTTCTCACAGTTGCAGATATAAGGCTACACTAGGGAGGATATGCCATTGTGACCTCAGTATACTTATTTAGGTGTTTTTAAAACAATTTCTTTTATTGTGGATGTTTAAAAATGCTAATTTCAATTAAGAAAATCTGCTTATGTTTTACTTTTCCATCAAGAAAGGGATGATATCTCAAGCCCATTTTTATTCAATCTGTTTTAATCCTTCATGATTTGCTTTCACCCAAACAAACTAAGTAAGATTAATACAATTTTTGATATGAGACACATTTTGGGAAAAGTTATTTTAAATAAAATTTATATTCTTTAGTTTTTTGTTAAGGAAACTTAATTATCTTAAATAGTGAAAATGTAATGTAAATTTTTAATGTATTTAAAGTTAAATTCCTTTTTGTCATTCATATGTATTTTTCAGTACCTTATTATGTTTTTTACCTTTCCAATGAAGACAAGGACATGGCTTTAATTTTCCATTATGTTGCCTACAGGTATAGACATAATTCTCTCGACATCCTTTGGCTTCTACATAGATGGATCGTCCTTGAGCATTGCGCACTAAGAGAAGCCATAAATACAGGCAAATATTGAAGTAAATTACTTTCATTAGTTAGTCTGTCAGATCGAGCCACAATCCACAGAGTGTTTGAATTTGGTTTGTGTTTCGCTTAGTTTTGGGCCATTTTTAGTTATAAATTAAATACTTCATGACTTAATACGTTTAGTTGTGGTGCGGCTTTTCTGGGGCAAAATCCCAACGAACTAAAGTTTTATTTTCCTCTTATTATTTATGCAAAATAGTTTCCCCGCCTAAAATTAGCTGGCCACAAATTGAACAACAAAATCCACATACATGCATACATGGTCATGTAAATATAATTTTACTATGCGGTCGCTCTTCGACGCATGTCAATTATGTAAATTCGTTTTTCGGGTTGTCCTTTTTTTTTTTTTTGGGTGTTTGTTGGTGTTTTTGTCCATCTTTTCAGTTGTTGTTAGAAAATGTGGTTTAAAAATTCATTAGAAAAACTAAGGACAAAAAAGTTTAGTTTAATTTCATTTTTCCTTTTGCACACAAATTAAATTTCAAAGTTTCAAACACCACGAAATTAGATTATAAAACGGTTTCAAAGAGTCTACGGGTCATATAAATGAAATGAATGTTGAAAAATCTGAAAAAATTTTTAGTTTGTATGAAATTCTAATACCCTTGCCAAAGAGAATTTTGCTTCATATTACATAGGTTCAATTAAAATGAATGATTTAAAGTTTAAGAGCATTTTTAGAGCTTAGAGTTTTTAATTTTAATTTCTTTACAAATAGTTTAGCTTAGCTTTCTATTCAGAAGTCTCAAAATTACCTTATTAGTATTATATTGCATATGTACGCATGAAGATAAACAGAAAGAACAATGAACAATACATACATACGTACATGCATAGTTTATAATAAGCTTAAGCACAAATTTAGATCCATCTTTTGTCTGTCAGATTTTCCGAAATGTTCATTCAAAAGTTCCTTTCAAGATAGTCAAAAAGTAAGAGCAAATGCAGCATGAACCGTCACAAATTGATAAGCTGCTTAGCTTCGCATTGAAAATCCGTACATTTCTATATTACAAGATAGCAAGAAGCAATTAGGCCCGGCCTAATTGGAAAATTAATAGGCAAAGCATATCAGGTCTCCATTTGAACATGGTCTGTGTGTGTTTGTGTGTGTATTGTGGTTGGGAATCTCATGGTTTTTTTTTTTTTTTTTGAACCACAGAAAATCGCATTTGATTCAATTGAAGCTGAAATTATTGATTGAAATGGCTGCTGCAGATGCAGACGCCGCAATGGAGTTTTCTTTTGCTTTGAAAATTGCTCGTTTGCACATGAGCTCAGCTGAAAATTGCAACGCGGAACACGTAGATGCAGAAGCCTCTGAACGGGTATGAGGTATAAGAAGGTTTTAAAATCTAGATGCAATTGGTGATGGAAGTGGAGGCGGCTATGGACGATGGAGAAGCCAAAGAAGTTGAAGCCAAATGATTGGCTCTGTCAGAAAAAGTTATCACGAAACATTCGTACAGTCCATTCGGTTTTGTGGATTGGTAGTTTATCAGCTGCGCCCATCAAAGGCATATATACGAACAACTATATACATATATACATATTTTCAATTACGTATCACAAAGTGGTTGGTTAGTAAATTGGATCTTAAAATATAAAATTCAATTTTAGCTACCAAAGTATTTGCCATAAAAATATTCTACAAAATGATACCACCAATAGCCATTATCTATTTATGCATGTAAATGTGAATGAAATCTAATATAAGTTTAAAATTTGTCACAAACCCATTATTTGCAACACTTTGAATGATATTTTTACTCCGTAATCGAAGCTTTCTTAATAGTATTTGAATTTTGGCCGTTATTCTTGACACTAAAATAAAGGTCTACCAGCAAAACTTACAACAAAATGTTAAAATCCAATTTTCTTTTTATTTCACAATACATTTAAGATGAAAATAATGATCGCTTTCAAAACTTTTTTCTCAAATTCGTAACATTGTTTATTTTCTCATATGAAAATATGACATTTTTCTGGTTTAATATCCTGGAAAATATCCTATAATGTTAAAGCGTGAAGACGGCATCAACGTTTAAAGTAAAAAAATCCAAATTAATGCCAAATATTGTACAAAATTTTTGGTTTTATTTCAGCATTGATAAATATGTAAATACACTTATGCAGTTCTTTGTAGATGAGTTGTCTAAGTGACCCAGTCAATTAGTTCACTAAAAATTATCTGGGTTCGAATCCTAGGTTAGTGTATGGAAGTTCTTCTCGTCTTAGCCGAAGGCCTTGTAAAATATAGTTAGTTTGATGGTTTACACCTATATCCTGTACAGGTAACAATAATAATAATAAATACATTAATAAGGAAAATACATACGTTAATATTGTATTCATTTGATGCCTGACAAAAAATGATGTGAATGTGAATGAAAAGAGTGCTTAAAATAATAATTCTTGGTATTTGTCGGTCAAAAAAATGTAAATTTTAAACTGGGCTACTAGTTAAAACACCAACAATTTACCGATTAGTAAAATCATAATGTCATTAAAATGATAATGATGTACTATGTATATCTTGGTATAGCAAATTAAATTGCTATATGCATATATTAACTAAATATTATAGTACAGTGATATATGTATATTTACTTTGCCAATAAATAATCAAATCTTAATCAGAAACTTGTTATGGGAACAATCAAGATCATTAAGAAGTTCTTTAGTTAGCGAAAATGCATAATTTGTTACTTAGTTTTATTTTAAGATAAGATTTTGTTAATTTTTAATTCAATTCGATATTTCTGTTGTGTTTACTACCATGCAATCTGTTTGAGCTAGAGCCATCATCTTTGCCATACCATTTTATAAGATTATAAGTGTTTATCAAACTTACCTCATATTAAATATCTTCACAGTATTTATCCGTAACTCTGTAGAATTAACTAAGGTTTGCCTTTCACTATACTATCAAGACAACTTGTTATGTTGCCATCTTTAAATATAATTGTAATTTGCTGTCCATTTTAGAAAAACATTGTTTAGAAACATTTTAGAAAAAGTTGTTTACTTTTATTGAACATCGAGTTCGTAAAATTAATAAAAGTCTGCTTTTATACACAAATATACAAATATGTCCACAGCAGATATTGTTGTATGTGTTTATACCATTTAAAGAATTTAGTATATTTGTTAAAATATATACATATAAGGACATGTGCAATTGAATGTTGCCGTTGTTGTTGTTTAACAAATATCACACATTGCACTTGATTTTTTTTTATTTATTTATTTTCTGCTTGTTTTATGCTTACGAATATGGGGCGAAATTTGTTTTGTAGATTTTTAATTATAGTTATTTGGCCATGGGCTAAATGCAAATAGAACATACAATAAAATGTACAAAACAAGGAAAAATGTTTAATATTTTTGGGGCACAAAATGGTTTTTGTGTGTGTTTCGGTAGAGAAATTTGTTGTTAAGCTGCTTGTAAGCCGCAGTGCAAATGCGGCTTTAATCAATTAAAAAATTTTACCCCAAATGCTAAAAAGTTTTCTCTGTGTGGGCAGCACAAATAAAGCAAAAATCAAACACACGGGGCGTATGAGCAACTTTTCTGCTTGGCCAAGCTGTCATGGTGGCAAAAAGGCTTTGGTCCAAAAATTCCATTGTTGTATTTATGGTTGTTATTGTTGTTGTCGTTGGTGTTGTTGTTTTGCGGTCTGTTGGCTTGACTTGGCTGACTTTTGGTTGTTTCGTCTGAGCCTTTTGGCTTTGTTTGTCCTTGCCTAATGTTGCTCATCATCATCATCATCATCATCTTGTTGTTATTTTTGTTGTTGTTGTTGTTGTTGAGTCTTATTTATGCCACATTCTTGTTTTTACTGTTGTTGTTGTTGCTGCTGCCGTTGCTGTATGCAAAGATAATAAGATAAATGTTCTCAAAGGACTGCACGACATCGTTGCTTATGCGAAAAGGACATTTGCACAAATGTTTTGTGATAATAAATATTACTCTGTGGCATCACTGGGAATAGTTCGGAATGGCGCGAATACTTCTTCTTTTTCTTCTTCATGAGCCATGTTTAGGGAATGGCAACTTTTTCTATTTTCCTCTCAGTTTCGGTTTGTTTTTTCTTTTTTTGGTTGTGTTATATTTGCGTAACAAACAGAAAAATGTTGCATTTATAGTAATTTTTGTATGTACTCTGAGGACTGGACTCTAGTAAGATACTTACATACACATTTTGCAAATATCATTTATAATTGAAATTTATTTTTGTCATCATTTATCATTCGCTTCACAGCAAAAGCATGAAATAATCTAACACTAATCATTATATGAAGAGATTTTTTATGTTCTATTAAAATAATTTGAATGAAAAAAAGAAAACACAAATTTGTTCAAGGCGACAAAAATTTCTGAATAAGTATTTTTCAAGTCATAACTACTTTAAAATTTAAGAAGTTTATAACTAGGTTATAACCGTAAAGTGTCCTAAGTTTTCGTAAGTCTTTATTTATGATTGATGTTTTTGATCTTTTTCACTTTAAAGCCACAATTCTACTAATTTTAGTGCTAGTAAGCATCATTATTGGTGTGGCCTGCCATTGTTAGTTAAGGCCAAGTGCATTTTATTTAAAGTGATCTCTTCATAAAACCTTATACCTTTAATTACACTTGAAGCCCTTGCAATTTTTATCCTTAAATCTTTTCGTTTTTAGTTTTTGTATTAAAGATTTTTGTTATGTCCGTTTTAGATGTAACGTTCTAACTTTAGTACAAGAAATAATATACAATTTGTTCGTGCTAGTTAACAAGCTAAAATACAAAATACAAGAGGTTGCCACATATAGTTTCATAGTTTATATAGTTTCATAAAAAACTAATTTTTAGAATTTAAAATAAAATAAATCTCATGCTAAATCATATAGAGGTATTGTGTGAATTTGCATCTCAGAAAAAATTGCATTTAAAGTCAGCCCATAATTAAACCAACAGCAAATGCATAATGACGCCTTAATGGCTAATGAGGAGGAGAAGTTTAAGGACAGGAGTGAGAAAAAGAGTCCAGACAGGACTCGTTGGCAGCATTTGCATTTTGCTCTTTCATCCTCATTACCTCAACCCAACTGACTAACCCACAACAAGAACAAAACTGGACGCGCCATGGAATTGAAAATTAAGTCATTAAACCGAACCAACGCGTTATTAAAGTGGCAAATGTAAGGGATCTACCCAAAAGAAGATAAATGAGATGAATGCGGATGAGATGCGGATGATGATTCTCGCTCTCTCTTACCACACAGATTTCTGTGGAAAATTTGCATTACAATTATTTTCATATCCAACTTCAATGCGCCGTGAAAATTCTCGCGAATGAAAAAGTGATTTGCTGTTGTTGTGACAATTGTAATTTTTCACTCGCTTGATTTTCGGCCATCATTTTCATAGGCAGTCACGAGCAGGATGCTGATGATAACCAGGAAAAAAAGATGGGCAGCTCTTTGTCTTTTGCTTGCATTTTCATTTAAATGAAGGCGAGTTTTCCTTTTTTTTTTTGCGTTGTTTTATTTTTCTTCTTTTGGATGACCATCACGTGAAGCATAAATTTTTCATTCTTTCTCACACTTTTCATCTGCTTCTCTCTCTGTCTTTGGGGCTCTCTCTCTCACCCTTTGGAGTATATTTTACACTCCATTGCCAGTTAAGGACAATTGTCCTGTTGTTGCTTTTGTTGGTTGTTGGACCCATTGGTTTTATAGCCCCTCTTTGCTTATCCTGTTTTCTGTTTATTTACGTTGGCGAATTTTCATTTCATTTTGTTAATCAATTGCTGGGCCCCAAAAGATAACAAGATATTGAAATGAATATTTCAAAAGACCCTTAAAGGAAAAACAAATTTGAGTAATAGAGGTTCGTAGATTGACTGAAATGTTGCTAAAGATAAGTTTGATTATTTGGAAGAATGTGAGTAAATAGATTTAATTTCAACTGATTACAGCAATCGTAATTGTTAATAAACATATCTGAATTTAACCTATTCTATTCTTTGGCTTAGAGTTTGTAAATAAATCCCTAAAATACCTGAAAATGTGTCCTTTTTAGATTAAGATTTTAATTTTTAAGGTTTTTGAAATCATGTAAAGTCTGTCTATCTTAAAGATAGGTCTTACGATCATCCCGTACAAAAAAATGTTTCCGTTGCTTCTTTTAATGCCAATTAGCTTCCATTAAGTTTATTGTTTTTTGAATTTTATAGTCACAATGCTATTGATTTCTCGAAATTATTCAGTGTTCCTATTCCAATCAATCATTTTGATGACTTTGACTTGACCTTCTCATACGCAAAATAATGGTGAAAAGCGAGTACGCAAATTTCATAGTCGAGGCGAATGTATCCACATGAATACGCAACATGCCCCCAGCAATGGCTGTAGAATGTTTCAGCGAGCACTCTGTAAATATCAACATTTTCTTCTTAAAACTTAGCTTTTGAGGCAGCCAATCGCAACTGAAGGCAGCATAATGAAGACGGCCAAACCAAAACTCATTGTCGGTGCCAAAGTAGCAAGTGGGAAAGATTTCCAATGATAGGGCCAAACAGTAGAATAGAAAATAAGCCCAATACATCGGCTCACGAACATAAAAGATAACAGCAAAGATGCCTATGCAGATGTTGATGCCAGTCACAGTAATTTGTATGAACATTGGCAGAGATATAAAGGACTCAACCAAGCGAAAAAGCCTGCAAAGGGTATTAATGATGAAAAATGTTTCTATTCATTTTTAACACCCAAAGTAATAAATGATACTTACTCTTTTAAACGCTTATGATCAGTCATGCAGGCTTCGAGCTCGAGTTCAGCATTCTGTGTTCTGCCTTTGCCGATTTCCTCGAATCGTATATATAGCATTTGAATATGAGCCGATATTAGGCACAGATTAACAGGTGGAAAGCAATCGTTTACATAGTTTTGCAATAACATATACGAAATGCCTACAATCTGATAGACATTGGCTATATAGAAATTTCTTGTGGAGTTCACCCAATCGAAGGGAAACCAAGCGGGATAGAGGAGGGCTCTCTGTTTCTGAAATATGAATCCCAATTCAGCAAACATGCCGACGGGTAAGTAGATTCCCATAAAGAGATACAGGAGCATACGTTGGTTGCGTCTTAGCTGTTTGTAGATTATTATCTGACCTCCGGATGCACTCACACGCATGTCCATCTTTACTAAAAGTCTCTCAATCTCACTGACCTTTCCGATGTTGTATGAATAAATCATAAATTTCAATGCACAGGTGAAACAAGTGACAAAAATAGTTAAATTCAAGACATTCTCCGTTTGGGTGGGACTCCTAAACAAAGCCAAACCCAAGTGTAGAGGATAACCAATAGTCACCAATAGATTAATCACGATACTGTAGCCCACATAAAGTCGTCGCCAGTAAGTTGCCACCTTCTCACGTGACAAACCCAACACCGTCCAGGCGAACCAATGACTCCTGAAGAAAATCAAACTATTAATGTTAGCTGATTCCATTCTCGACCAAAATTCAACTCTATTTGATTGAGACATTCACGGGTTTCCTTCTTTATAAGCACAAGTCTCTTAATTAGATAATTACAGTTGCGTGGTCAAAATAATTACTAAAAAAAAAATTGCCTAAATTTCAATTTCATTTCAATGCTGTTGAAAGGTTGGCCTAAAAATAAAAAAAAAAAAGCCAAACCTGTACAAAAAATGTTGTAATATTTCTTTTTGCCAGCCTTTAAATAACTTGGCAATCAAAAAATATGACATTTCTTTTTTCCTCTCTTTCTTTGTATTTCGTTTCTCTCTCGCTCTCTAGTTGTGAGCCCCACTAAGGGGAAAAAAAAAGTATATAACAAAATGGCCCCAAATTGCCCCAGGGGCTGCAGTTAAGGTAGAGATTGGCAGGAAACGGTAGGGCACATGGCACGTCTGCCCCTTCGGAGTCTGTGTGAGCCAATCTGCTGCAAATGGAAAAATAATAAAATCAAAAAGCAAACCAAAAAACGACCCATCCATTCAATGATTTTTGCTCCCCTCAACACACAAACTTTAGCAATAAGCCAAAAGAAAAACTTATACACATAATCAGGCGGTAAAGGTCGAAATGTGTTTACCTTCAGTATTCTTTTTGTTCAAGAGGTTCTGCCCTGAGCTAGGGATTTGAGGTCGTCTTGCATGGTATACAATATTTTATTTAAATTAAAGCGTTTTTGTTGGTGTATGAGAACTAGTTTTTTTTTGTAGAAATTTTTCTAGGGAAATCAATGAGACAATTGCTAGAAAAGGCAAAGGTCAAGAAAGATTTTAGATTAATTGGTGGAGAAAGCTCAGTTAACAAAATCCAAAAGAAGATAACGTTATGTATTATTTCAGTCTTTAACTCTTAAATCTTACTCTGTCTTTGACATTATACAAATAAATTATTATATACAGTTATAAGCTAAAGTATGTATTTTTAAATAGAAAATACAATAACATGAAACATTTCTGTTTCTTGTTGTAAAGAGAGAGAAGGAGGAGGTTATCTCTCTTTTGGTCTTATGTCCTCTAAACCGTAAGTTGTCCTTTTTAAACGCAACGCAAACTTACGTTAATTTATAGTCCGATTTCTTCTATTCTGAAAAATGTACTACGTACTTCAAATTAACAGGTGGAAAGCAATCGTTTACATAGTATTGCAATAAAAGATACGAAATGCCTACAATCTGATAGACATTGGCTATATAGAAATTTCTTGTGGAGTTCACCCACTCGAAGGGAAACCAAGCGGGATATAGGAGGGCTCTCTGTTTCTGAAATATGAATCCCAATTCAGCAAACATGCCGACGGGTAAGTAGATTCCCATAAAGAGATACAGGAGCATACGTTGGTTGCGTCTTAGCTGTTTGTAGATTATTATCTGACCTCCGGATGCACTCACACGCATGTCCATCTTTACTAAAAGTCTCTCAATCTCACTGACCTTTCCGATGTTGTATGAATAAATCATAAATTTCAATGCACAGGTGAAACAGGTGACAAATATAGTTAAATTCAAGACATTCTCCGTTTGGGTGGGACTCCTAAACAAGGCCAAACCCAAGTGTAGAGGATAACCAATGGTCACCAATAGATTAATCAGGATACTGTAGCCCACATAAAGTCGTCGCCAGTAAGTTGCCACCTTCTCACGTGACAAACCCAAAACCGTCCAGGCGAACCAATGACTCCTGAAGAAAATCAAACTATTAATGTTAGCTGATTCCATTCCCGACCAAAATTCAACTCTATCTGATTGAGACATTCACGGGTTTCCTTCTTTATATGCACAAGTCTCTTAATTAGATAATTACAGTTGCGTGGTCAAAATAATTAGTAAACAAAAATGTGGCTTGAATGGTTATAAAAAGCTGACCTTAAAATAAAAATCCCTAAGCCTTTCCATAAAATTTCGTAACTGCATTAACAATCACGTCTACTTCTTGTCTGTCCAATAACCTTGATATTGAAAATTATATGAGCTTAAATTAAACAGGATATAAAACTGTCATGGAAAAGACATAGACAACTTTTTAAGGTCTTAAAGTTTTTGGAGGCGACAAGTTATATAGCTTAGGTGAGGTTAAGTAATTGAATCTTAGTCAATATTTAAACTGCTTGAAATTTATAGAGTATACAGAAAACTTGAATTTGAATTTTCCTTTTCGCAATAAATTGTTGAATTTATGATATAATTTTACATATTTAAAGCTAACAACACATCGTTAAAGCATCATCCAATTCAAATATTTTTAAGTCAGCTACATACAAATATATATATATTTTCTTTTTGCTGTTGTTCTCATAGAGTATCCTGGAAATGTTTATGCAACCGCGTGGGCCAAAAACCGCGCAATAATGGCAGAAACAGCAACAGCAACAGCAACAACAACTACAACAAAATGGGGCAAGTAGTTTGCTTGTAAAACATACAAAACATTTGGCCATTTTTGCCAATAGCTGCGCCTCTGTTCCACATTATTGTTGTCATTCTCGGCGTTCTTGTTGCTCTTGTTGCACAATTTCGCTAGACAAGTTCCCCGTGCTTCTTTTTTTTTCCCCCACATGTCTCCCAACCATCCCTGAGGGCCTGAGGGAGGGCTGGCATTTGTTGTTTTTCAATATTTTGCTGGTTCTGCTGTCATTGCAGCTACAGAGTCGCCACAACCACCAAATTCAGTATCGATGTCGAAATGGATTTTAGAGGTATATAAGGCATTATCAAGGCAATCAAACCAAACAACAAGAAGAAGAGAAGTCAAATATTAGCTACACATAAATAATTGTAATTTGTTTAACAAAGTTTCCTTTTTTCCTTTTTCCCTTTCTTGATTTTACTTTTGTTTGGGTTATCAACTTAAAATTAAAAGCATTAAAAAAGTCAACAAATATATCACATTTGTGTTAATAATTCGAAATTTGTGGCCAAAACAAACTTAAAATTCAGATAGAATTTAAATATAATTCTTTTTTAATTTAATTTATAAAATAACTCCAAGGTATAACAAAGTCGTTTTCCATTAGCCATTATCAATGGAAATTTCATTTTCTTCCTAGTTTTTTTTTTTTGTTGTTGTTTGGTTTGTGTTGTGTTTTCTGTTTGCTTTTTTTTTCTTTTTGGATTGCATTTTGTTGTTTTTTTTTTGATATTTTTGCGTCGATTTTTCTTTTGCCATTCGCACAATTTCCGTTGTCAGTTGTCTGTGTTTTGTGTGTTTTCAGTTCGCTTCGCTTCTAATTTTTGCCGCATGTTCATGAACCAAAAAATTGCCATTCCCATTGGCTTGGTAAACTTTTTGGCATACGCTGCGTATGCGTGTTAAAAGCGCTTACAAATACATACATCCAAACATACATACATATACATGGTAGCATAGTAGTAAAATCAAATTCTTGTTATTGTTGTCCAACAGTTTTTGGCAGCAAAAATATTAACGATACGATTACTTTTTGGTGTTGCTTTTAAATTCATTTCTTTTCTTTTGTAGTTGAGCAGCATATTTACTATATTATTACCGTTATTCTGTAAAGATAATGTGCATGTTTTTTCCGCTTTTGACGAAAAATTTATTAGATTTAGGTAAATGACATGAAGACAAAACGCAAGCAACTAGAAAAACTGGAGCTTTAATTTTGGCGATATCAATATGTTATTCGGTTTTCCTCATTGAAAATATTTTGATTATTTTTTTGGATATATTAGAACATCAATATAAATTCATCCTATATTTCTCCAAACATCTCAGCGATTATTTTACAAGTAACAAAAGAACATATATTCAGTTTACAATGGTAGAAAAGATATAGACTAAAATAAACTAGTATAAAAAGAATTATTTTAGAAGCCTTTAGATCGTTTATTATTTCCTACTTCGCGAGTTTATTTATAACTCCCGAGAAACCTTGCAGGTTGTAAGGCCATTAGTCTTTTGACTCTATTTTACCTATTTTAATAAAAATTTTAAATAGTTCTCATTAAGAAACTTAATTTTTTCCCTTTTAAGAATTCTGGCCAAGCAAATTACTGGAAATTGTAAAAAAAAAAAAAAATCATGCAACCAACAATCATTATGATTGCATGAACGTAATGCAATTTAATGGCAACGGCATTCACTCTGAAGTGTTGCTGATGTTGACCAAAAGTGCCGCCAGATCCACAGTTCAACACAGAAACCCACAGACATCACCCACATCAGAGAGAGACACACTTATCACCCACACAGATAAAGGCCCACATGAACACACAGTTATCACACGGACCGGTTCACGGGAACGGACGAACAACAACAACAATGGCGACAAAGTGCGTTCACATAATAATAATGGAAATAATTTAACTTATTGGATTTTAATGGGATTACACATGCGCAACATGGCCACTGCGGGTATTAAATCTTGGTCAAGTTTGGTAATGGACATTGGGCATATCCTTCCTTCCACCCACATACTGACTGCTAAAAGCCATGTGAGAAACGGCAACGGAAACGGCAGGCTCATTTGATACTGATTGCATATCCGTAGTTATTTGGTTATGGATAAGTTTATCGATTTCTTTTTTTTTTTCGTTACTTAAAACAAAATGTGTAGACGCATAGGTATTTATGCCTTTAAAAACAATCCTTTCAGCATTTACTTTTTAATTGAGTATATGAAACACGAAAACAAAAAATGGAACATTACTTTACATCACTTTGTGTCACTTTAATTCTAAATTAATTTTAATTCTAAAATTAATAGAACTTCCTACTCGAGCAAAGATTGCAAAATCACCAGTGCAATTTGAAAACGAAAGATTGGAGAAACCTTGTGACATGCCAACGATTATATACCCTTCATTTGTCAAAGCGATAAGTCAAAGAAGAATGGCCTATAAACCAATGCAAGTTTTGAGTTTTGTTGGGACAAAGTAAGCTACAAAACATATTTTTAACTAATATTTACTGAACTCAGAGGACTCAATTCTATTAAAAAACCAGAGGGCCGGGGCTAACTTCGACCGCGTCAAAGTTTGTATACCCTTGCAACTTTTTTGGTAACTTTTTCCTTACCTATAGCCATCAAAGTGGAAAAACGTTTTATCTAAAAAAGCTGTTTCCGAAAGAACGGCCTACAATCTTAGCATAGCAAATAACGACGATATTGATCAAAGTCACTGTTTTCCACCGATCGTTCCTATGGGAGCTATATGATATAGTAACCCGATCTTTATCAAATTCGGCACAGTCATACACATATATATTAAACTAACAAATATTTAATTTGAGAGCAATCGCGTTAAAAGTAACGAAGTTATTGACAAAACTCACTGTTTTCGACCGATCGTTCCTATGGGAGCTATATGATATAGTCACCCGATCTTGATCAAATTTCGCACAGTTGTTTATAGGTGTAATAAACACACTAATATTAAATTTCATGACAATAAGGCCCTTATTGAGAAAAGTCACTGTTCGTGACTTTGTCATTTGTATGGGAGCTATATGATATAGTGATCCGATCCGGCTGAATCCGAGATATACAACGCCTGCAGTTTACAAGCCTACATGCAAAATTTCAACTCCGTAGCTCTAACGGTCTAGGAGGAGTTTGCGTTGATCCAGACGGACGGACAGACGGACGGACGGACGGACGGACGGACATGGCTATATGAACTCGTCTCGTCATGCTGATCAAGAATATATATACTTTATATGGTCGGAGATGCTTCCTTCTATGCGTTGCACATTTCTGACCAAAATTAATATACCCTTTTTGCAAGGGTATAATGAGTTTGAAGAGATTCGAATAACTTGAAACTATTTTTATTGAGTGCACTCGAATAAAATAAAGTAATAAGGATATATGGAAGGATGTAGTCGTCAGATTAACTTAAAATTTCACTCGACCATCACTTATACAAACATTATAACCAACTGAAATTTTAAATATATAATCACAAATAAACAATCACCTTCCAAAATGGTTCAAAAAGTCATTATCTAAAGAATCAAGTCATTCTCTAAAACTTATAAGGTTAAAGCAGGAAATATTTAATATTTATACAATGGATTGGAATATAATAAAAAGGATTAATTTAAAATGCAATTTACGATGATCCGATTATTAATTAACAAGGATAGCGAGATAAACAATTTCTTTTGTATACTAAAACTCACTTGCTCAGATCCTTGTGATGTCCTCCTTTTTTATGCAGTAAAGAACATTTTTTTAATTTTTTGTAAAGTGTTAAAAGAATCTTAAGAAACTTTTACTGAATATTTAGTTGTATATTCATTTATCGATAACTTTTTTTTTGGAATTATTCAAATATCCTTTGGGTAACTTTTGGTTGAAAGTTGTGCATATTTGAATTGTTAGTTCAAATCCTATTTTTTTCATTATCCCCCTGTATACAAATATGCTTATATGTATGTATAGTTAGGTATATTTGTTTGTCTGCCTGATGGCTGTCATATTTATGTACCAAAATGTGTATGTCTTTTATTTAAACATGACCAGTTGGCTGACCTACTGCTGACGGGCAAGTTTAACCGTAACCGAAAACAAAAACGACAAAAACGGCAACGACGAAACAACAACAAAAAAAAGTTTGTCCATCAAGGCAGAAAGACTGAGGAGAGTCGTCATCATCAGCATCAGTATCAGGACCGCACAAGCCACAACTAACCACATCATTTCCAGGCGCAAACTGCCCAGTTCTCCATATCCACTTTTACATCCTGTAGTCATGTCCGTGTCCCTAGCTCGCTTGACTGTTGATGACTTTCAAATGTATGCGTTAGCCCTGGCCGTGTATGTGTGTTTTATGCAATTTTAGGCATCAAAAGGCTCTGGTGGAATAGGACAATATTCAGATACATACATAGATGTATGCATATATGTACATACATATGTGCATGCACACTTACGTATATAGAAGTTATATATGGTTACAATATCCCCCGGGGACTCATGTTCATTATCAATCTGACCGCGTTTTTTATTGCGTTCCCATTTGTGTGACCACACTTTAGCTTCATTTACAGTTATTTGCTGCGTTTTCTCTTGCCACACCTTTACATTCACATTTACCCACCCAACCACCTAGCCACCCACACACACATGGCCAAAAAACCGCAAATTCAATTTTGGTTTTAGAAGCCTACAAACATTTTGCATCCGTATGTTTATGGGAGGGGCGGCAAGTGTGGGTGGTGGCAAGGCAGGGCGGGCATGGACATGGCGGATGCTTTTGTGTGTGCTTTTAATGCAATTTATGTGAAGTGTTTTTTGGTTCTATTGTTTGCTTACCAACATCTACATACCCCGCACTGACCACATAACGATCTTTTGTGTACAAAACTGAAACGAGAGTAGCAAAAATTTTGTGCAAATCAAATGAAATGTATCCTTTGAATTGAAGCGTTAAATTCGAAAGTTTCAACTGCTTTACATGGCTGAAGTTCGCTGCTTCTTATATACTGCTTTATACACTACTTGATATACTACTTGATATACTACTTGATACACTACTTGCAGTTTGTCAAACAGCTTTCAGATAAAAGTTTATCGCTTCAGAACGCTTTTTGTCAGATACTTTTAGACATCTTAAAAGTATCAATTCACGACAAAGAGTATCTCACTGTTAAATTTTTTATTCCTTTTTTAGACCAGTTAGGATGGTCTTCAAAATCATAAATTGTTTAAATTTTTCACAGTTCTGGAGGTATCTAAATACCAAATTTCAAAAAAATTCTAAATACAAATTCTAAGCAAGTATTTTTGGATTGTATGATTAAATTAAAAGACTTTTTCATTCCATCTCCTTTATCGCACATTTACCATCAAGATATTAAAGCATTCCACCCAAAATCCCATCCTCAAATAGATCTATTGTTCGCTATACAATTCATATAGATTTAACTATAAAATGACAATAACGAATCTGTATTTCTTGACTAAGAAAAATAAACATTCAGAAAGCTATTTATGCATTTGATGATTCTGAAGTAACTATAACTCAACAAAGGCTTAGATGTAACGTTTGGTCGTTTTCAAGGGATACAAATTAAGCAGAAATCGGAAATATCCGCATTCTTCACTTTCAACGTTCGTTTTCTGTTTTTGTTTTTGGAAAAATGGTACGTCGGATTTCATAAAACAAAATCTTTTGTTTGTTTTACCATTTTTTTCCCCATTTCAAGACGTTTTGCTAATATAAATAGAATTCTCATTTAAATTTGCCCTAGAACTGGCGCCAAGTACCCAAATCAGCTGTGAAAAAACAACTTTCGAACTGCTTGCCAGCTGTTTAACAAGCTTATCATTTTCTGATGATGCCACACAGTTTAATTTATTTCAACAAATGGTAGAAAAAAAGCATAAGAACAAGAAAAAAATACATAAACAATACGCATGTACTATGACCTTCGAGCAAGGTGACTGGGCCAGAGAGTAAAAGAGTGAGAGCGAGAGAGAGAGACCAACCACTGCGAGGGTTAGAGAGTGCGGGTGCAAAGCCAAAGAGAATGCATTTGCAAACGAAACTGCAGTTAGCATAAAAGAGTGCAATTTTGGGTGAGTAACGCTGGCTAAGCAAACGGCAAAAACGGCACGATCGAGATTCAAGTCAAGAAAAAAAACCTGATAAGAAACGGCAACATCAGCGCGATACAAATTCGATTGTTTACAAGAGAACAAGAGCCGAATGGTGAGCGTAGGAGAGCTTTTATTTTTCTCAACCTCAAAAAGCTCAGACGAGTATAATTTCGGTTTTTTTTTTCTCTGTTTTTTGAGAAGTGCTCCGGAGTTTGCAGTGAACGGTCGTCTAAACGGTTGCGTCTCCTTCTTCGAAAACGTGAGAAATTTTATTTAAAATATATATATATATACATATATTAGAAATTAGTTAAAAGAAAAAGGATAACAAATAGAAATATGTCGAAACCACAATCGGACGCGGATCGTCGCAAGCAAATCTCAGTGCGCGGCATTGCCGAGGTTGGCAATGTTACGGAGGTGAAGAAGAACTTCAATCGTCATTTGCATTATACCCTGGTCAAGGATCGTAATGTATCGACATTGCGTGATTACTATTTTGCCCTGGCCAATACGGTCAAGGACAATATGGTTGGACGCTGGATCCGTACACAGCAGCATTACTATGAAAAGGATCCCAAGGTGAGTGAGAAAATTTCAACTTTGATGGAGTAGGGAGAGTGCGGCATGAAAAGTTGGAGTTGGGGGAGTCTTGTTAGTGTGGGCGTGTACCTTGCTCTTGGCTTATTGATTATGATTATTTGTATTAACCTCATGTAGTTGTGAGCCTTTTTTTTCAGTTAAGACAAAGAATTTTTTCTTCTATTACGACATTTTTTTTTACCCCTTCTTTTTTTGGGGCTAATTTATTGCTTGATATGCTTTAACCAGAATTTCTTTTTATAAGAGATAAACACATCAAAAGGAAGAGAGGGAGAGAGGCACAGAGAGTGAAAGAAGTAGAGCAAATGCAGTTTACTGCATTTTCTTTTCTTATTTTGTTTTTTTCTGTAATTTTTTTTTTTCATTATCATTTGTTTTGCTAAATTTAATTGCCCCGCAAAACAGTTTAATGCTTTGGGATCAATGCCAAAAACGTGTGAATCTTCCACCTTTTTCGTTTTTGTGGCCAAATTAATTGAGATACTTTCACTGCAACATTTGCAGTGGCAAATTTTTTTGCCGGTCAAACTGTTTAGAATTCATTTTCTTTATAACTTACAGATTTATAAATCTAGAAATTATTTTGAGTCATATTAGACAGCTATCTCAGAATTCTAGCTAACTAACTTACCGATATCAGTTAATTATTTAGTTGTTTTCTTGCAAAGCTTTGAAACACGTATCCATCAGATACAGAAAAAATACAATTTGTATCTCGTTGATATGTTCACATTTGTAGCACGTGCTTTAAGCGTGCTTTTTGTCCTTGCCTGAATGTCAGCTTTAAAAATTCACTCTCAATTTCTATCCAATAGATACACAAATTGTATCTTTTAGCTGTTGATCATCATTTATCAATTTCAAGCTGCCCAAATATATAAGTTTGAGTCTACAAAAGTCATAAATATATATAAACATACATATATCTATCAAATTGACTAATTTGTGAAAACTGCCTACTAACAATTGGTTGAATGTTATATTTTTTTTTTTTATTTTTTGTTCAATTTCATTTATATATTTGTCCGACACACATATTTTTCAAGGTCAATCAGAGGTTATTAACGAAAAACTAAAAGTCTCTATGCAGCTGACAAAACCAAAAATATCAAGGAAAATTTTTTTGTATTTTTTCTCTTTTTTTTCCCTCTCACTCTCTTTATTTTTATTTTCATAATATATGCCTTTGTCTGCGTGTGTGTGTGTGCCGTGGAAAAATTGTCAGAGCAATGGAAATTTATGTTTGGCTCCATCCATTTTTTTTTCCTTAGGCCTTCTATAGATACATAGGTACTATGTAAATGCCAATTAACTCACGCAACGTTCCATTATTGTTATTCTGAGTTACTCGAACAGCTGTTCGCCTATGCTAGAAACCAGTTACAACTCAATTCAATTGACTCAATTTCAATTAAATTTGAGTTCTATGCAAATTAAAGAAACAGTTCAAATATGGGGTTCATCGACTCTAATAGTTATAGTTTAATTTCGCAGACAAAATTCACTTTCATCAATTTGCTCAATTGTTCATCAATTGTTAGAGCTTGTGACTTTGGTTTTAGGACAAATGTTTTAAGCAATTTATCACCTACATGGAAATCAAATTAAATATGTTAATAATTTTTTTCCATGGTAGGTACTTTCATTGATATATTATATGTGGGTTCATTTTACCTTTGTTTATTGTTGTTAGTTCAATTTTTATTGTTATCATTTGCAATGGGCAAAAAAGCCGCAAAAAATATATGTATATATTATATGGACTTCTATTTCAACCGTCTGGCAAAGTTTACATTTGGCCTGCATGACTTTTGGTGGCGCTATCATTTAATCGATTAGATAACCCAGATTATAGTTTTCACACTAAATTATATAGGTTTCTAAAGGAATGCTTTTATTTCAATCTAATATAGGACTATTTATTCCTGATGAACAACTGATTCTTGATCATTTTTTTGAAATCTTGGATCATCTGTAGTGCTACTAGAGCAAATAGTTTTATATATTACTTTCAGCTAAACAATAATAAGTTGATTCAGTTTCATTTGTTAAACAGATGTTAGATGAATTGTCTAAGCTAAACACAAACATATTCTTTTTATTACTAGTTAATGAGTACTTATGTATATTTGAATACAAAAAAATGTTGTAAAGACTTCTTAAATTTGTAAATTTTGACAAATTTCAAACTAATCCAAAGAAATGAAAGTACTACACATATCTAGATCTTGATATAGATACGTATCTACTTAGATCGAAACCCCAATTAATGATTACAATTTTATCTCAGATCTGACATAAATATGTACATATGTGTATGAAATTCATACTATGAATATACAGCATTTTAATATTACTTTTCTTATCTCTCATGCATAAATATTTCATTAGTATGTATGTATATGTATCTTTTATGATTTATAATCTTTACAAACAGAAAAAGTAACCTGTAATCTCAGTCTGATAGAAGCTTCATAAATTTGAATCATGTGTATACATACTTATAATTCATAAATTTAATTATTTGTACATATATTTTCTATTATGCATAAGTATTTTTGGAAAATTTATACATATGTATATATAAAATTAGTGTATACATATATAATAAAATAGCTAAGCTAAGATCATTGCCCTTTAAAAAACGTTTTGAGAAACTTCCTAGTAATATATAGGTCGGAATATATTACAATCTGGTTATTTTTAATTTTTATCAAAATTTTAATATATTATTTATAATAAAATTTCTAAATACATCAACGATTTTCGATTTAAATGCAACCATAGCGAAACAAAAAGAAAAAATCCCTTTTCATAATAGTATCTTTGTCTTTTCATGGTTCTGCATCTTTTTAAAAATTAAGAAGTCATAATGAAAACTACTCAAAATTTCAATCAATATACTCAGATTTAATGTGTAAAATTTTTGATTTTCATCTCGTTACAATAGTTTTTCCATCAATTGAAGTTGTTTATAAAGTTCCTAAATTGGTTCTACATCAATTCAAGTTTTCTATATGTTTGTACAGTACCTCAAAAAAATATCACTATTATTTTATATTTATCAGATACTCAAGTCAAAAAAGTTTCTATATTTTGTCATAATTTCTTAATTTTTACTATTTTTTTTAGATTTCTAAAATGTTTGAGAAAAAGTTTCTATATTTCTTTATAATTCGTTAAGTTTTTATATATTCTTTCTCTATATCTTATCGAAAAAAAACGCATAAGTTAAGCATGACGATCATAATTGACCTTTATGCTTATTAATTTGTTACTTATTAACTCAATATTCATAATGACTTAAGGCAAAATTATTGCACGTAAGAATTTAGGTATTTCAAATCCGATTACTATAACTATGTAGCTTATCTACGATCGAGAATCACATGTAAATCATTTCGCATAGTCGAGAATTCTTGCCATATGCAAACAAACAAACTAATTAGCCCATACCTAAAGCTAATGCTATTCTTCCCCCTCGCATGCGTCTGGTGTATGCGTTTTTTGTTGTTTAGGGCATAGTTTACATAGACTTCTCTGA
Organism: Drosophila willistoni; assembly: GCF_018902025.1. NCBI lineage: Eukaryota > Metazoa > Arthropoda > Insecta > Diptera > Drosophilidae > Drosophila > Drosophila willistoni. Next base: position 12,294,959 of record NW_025814050.1, read on the forward strand.
TAAGAAACGTCGTCGCATAGTTTCTACATAACTAATTAAACTGGCGACACTGAACTGAATAATATTATATGAGTGTCGTAAAATCGGGCAGCATTGATGATCGAAGATTACGGATTAAAGATTTCAGCATGTAGATTCATGCTGTTGCACTTCAAGTGCATCCTCGGTCTCTGGTGATAAGACAAACAATTTTTGTTGCTGGGTCATGAATATATATGCACCTCGTAACAATCTGAATGACGCCGGTATATACAGACCGGTAAATGGAAAAAATGACTATTAATAGAATTAAACAGTTTTAGTTTACGTTGTGATCATCTGATAACGTCACACATTTTTGTTCGATTTGATTCGATTGGATTGTGTTGACCTTCTAACCAGAGCATTAGTTGAGCATATGGGCACAGTGCATGGATCAAAATTAAACTGGGTCTGGGGCGGCTTATCAGTTAATGGAAGCTTTGCTTGTAGAGTTGGGAATCAACCTTGAATGTGGGGAATGAACAATTAAAGGGTTAAGTTCGAACGACTTACTAATGCTCTTTAATTTTATTATTTCTTTTAGCGTGTGTACTACCTATCCTTGGAGTACTACATGGGTCGCTCTCTAACCAACACCATGATCAATTTGGGCATTCAAAGTGAATGCGAAGAGGCCATGTATCAATTGGGTCTCGATATTGAGAATCTCGAAGAGATGGAAGAGGATGCTGGCTTGGGTAATGGTGGTCTCGGTCGTTTGGCTGCCTGCTTCTTGGACTCAATGGCCACATTGGGTCTGGCTGCCTATGGTTATGGCATCCGGTATGAGTATGGTATCTTTGCGCAAAAGATTAAGAATGGTGAACAAGTTGAGGAACCTGATGATTGGTTGCGTTATGGCAACCCCTGGGAGAAGGCACGTCCTGAATTTATGTTGCCAATTAACTTTTATGGTCGTGTTATCGATACACCTGAAGGCAAGAAGTGGGTGGACACCCAAAAGGTTTACGCCATGCCATATGACAATCCAATTCCCGGTTATAACAACAACCATGTGAACACTCTGCGTTTGTGGTCGGCCAAATCGCCAATTGACTTCAACTTGAAGTTCTGTAAGTATAAAGATATCGATTATTTATCGACTTTTGTTGATGCTTATCGAGGACTTGTTGATCATAATTTTGTTTTGTTTTCTAGTCAACGATGGTGACTACATTCAGGCCGTGTTGGATCGTAATCTGGCTGAGAATATCTCTCGTGTGCTGTATCCCAATGATAACTTCTTCGAGGGCAAGGAATTGCGTCTGAAGCAGGAATACTTCATGTGCGCCGCCACTCTGCAGGACATCATTCGCCGTTATAAGGCCTCCAAATTCGGTTCCCGGGAGGCAGTTCGCAACACTTTCGATCATTTCCCTGATAAGGTTGCCATCCAATTGAACGATACTCATCCATCGTTGGCCATACCCGAATTGATGCGCATCCTGGTCGATGAGGAGCATCTGGATTGGGAGAAGGCCTGGGATATTACTGTACGTACCTGTGCCTACACCAATCACACTGTCTTGCCCGAGGCCTTGGAACGCTGGCCCGTCTCCATGTTGGAGTCGATTTTGCCTCGCCACTTGCAGATCATCTATCACATTAATTTCCTGCATATGGAGAATGTGAAGAAGAGCTTCCCTGAGGACTTGGACCGTATGCGTCGCATGTCTTTGGTGGAGGAGGATGGCGAGAAGCGCATCAACATGGCTCATTTGTCAATTGTGGGTTCCCATGCCGTGAACGGTGTTGCTGCCATTCACTCGCAGATTCTAAAGGATTCACTCTTCCATGACTTTTACACAATGAATCCGGATAAGTTCCAGAACAAGACGAACGGTATTACTCCACGTCGTTGGCTGTTGCTGTGCAATCCAGGACTTTCTGATCTGATTGCCGAGAAAATTGGCGACGAATGGCCAGTGCATTTGGATCAGTTGGTGGCCTTGAAGAAATGGGCCAAGGATCCCAACTTCCAACGCAATGTGGCTCGCGTCAAGCAGGAGAACAAATTGAAATTGGCTGCCATTTTGGAGAAGGACTATGGTGTCAAGGTCAATCCCTCGTCCATGTTTGACATTCAGGTGAAGCGTATCCATGAGTACAAACGTCAGCTGCTCAACTGCCTGCACATCATTACCCTGTACAATCGCATCAAGAAGGATCCCACCGCCAATTTCACCCCACGTACAATTATGATCGGTGGCAAGGCGGCGCCTGGTTACTATGTGGCCAAACAGATCATTAAACTGATCTGTGCCGTTGGCAATGTGGTCAACAACGATCCAATTGTTGGTGACAAGCTTAAGGTTATCTTCTTGGAGAACTATCGCGTCACATTGGCCGAAAAGATTATGCCTGCTGCTGATCTATCCGAGCAGATCTCTACTGCCGGCACAGAAGCCTCTGGTACCGGTAACATGAAGTTCCAATTGAACGGTGCCCTCACCATTGGAACCCTGGATGGTGCCAATGTTGAAATGGCCGAAGAAATGGGTCTCGATAACATTTTCATCTTCGGCATGACTGTCGAAGAGGTTGAGGCCCTCAAGAAGAAGGGTTACAATGCCTACGATTACTACAACGCCAATCCGGAAGTCAAGCAGGTCATTGATCAGATCCAGGGTGGTTTCTTCAGCCCCGGCAATCCCAATGAATTCAAGAATATTGCTGATATTCTGCTTAAATACGATCACTACTACTTGTTGGCCGATTTCGATGCATACCTCAAGGCTCAGGATCTGGTGTCCAAGACCTATCAGGTGAGCTACATAAAATTGTATATTTTATAATCTATGTGGTTTCTAATACATATCCTTTTCTTCTCGTTTTTGTAGAACCAAGCCAAATGGTTGGAAATGTCCATCAATAACATTGCCTCCAGTGGCAAATTCTCATCGGATCGCACCATTGCCGAATATGCCCGCGAAATTTGGGGCGTTGAGCCCACTTGGGAGAAATTGCCTGCTCCAGAGGATCAGCAATAAATCAATTGAAAATCATCCTTTTGATATTATATATATTTTTATTATTATTTAAATGTCCAAAGTCCAAGCTTTAGGCGCCAAAAAACAACAACAAAACAACAAGAACAAATAAGCAACTAACCAAGTAAAATTGTTACTATTTTATTGCTGAGCAGCGACTACTAGCAACGGTACCTACCATTTTACAAAAATAAAAACAAAAAAAAAACCAAAATCACCTCAGGAACACTTTCAAATGAAATTTTATTAAATTAGAAAAATATTGGTAAAGAAAAAAAAAACAAAAAGCTTCGTTAGTTATCAATATTGCGTGTTAAAAAACAAAAGAATTAAAAAAGAAAAACACTAAAGTTCAACTGTTAAATGTAAAAAAAAGAATTATTTAATTAAAATAAAAACTCAATTTGAAAAAGACAAAAAATGGGCGTTGACTTGAATTTTATTTATTTTGTTTTATTCAGTGACGGGAGAAAAAGAAACTGAAAACAGATTTAACATAAGAAAATAGTCCAATTTCGATATCCTATAACGATTTTCTCGCTAAATTGCCCGATTTCACCCACCAAAATGATAAGCTAAGTCCGCCACTGTATTATTAAAGGATTAATTGACTTTCTTTTTAATACCCGTACTTTGATCTAAAATATTAAATATTGAATTTCCATTTGAGTTTCTTTTTTGGTTAATTTCTGTTTAGGTAAATTTTTTTTTTTTGGTATTTAACCCATTTTCAGCATTTGGTCGAATTTTCAAACAGCAATTTCGGCGATCCTTTAAAAAGTTGTAGAACGTTTTCAGTTTTTTGCCAAAAACTGTATTTGCAAAAATGGGGTTTAACTTAGTGGAAAGAATTGTTTAAAAAAAAAATAAATCCTCAATCCCCTCTCGTTTGATAACAAATTCATATGCTTAAGGCAAGGGAGTACTCAGGACTTAAATTAGCCACAACTCAAATTAAGTAAATATTTACCGTTAATCGCTAAGTCGCATATTTTTAATATTAATCGTTTGGGGTTTATTTATCTAAAAGGACAACTATATATGTATATATATGTTGTGAGTTTTGTGTCAAGAAATATGACAAGTTTAAAAGAATATCATTAGATCCTAAAGACTCTTTTAAAAAAAAAAAAACAGTCGCAGGGCCCAATTTTCCTCTTAAGTTTTGTTTTAAATTTCGTTTCCGACTAATCGACGAAGCCATTGTGAAGTAAAAAAAACTTACTTCGAAGGTAGTTGTCATTGTTTGCTCCTCTTTCCAAATTTCTTAGCCAACTCAATTGAAAAATTAAAAACTATCGATACAAAATCATCGATATATCGATAGTACTATCGGAGACTCAGACTTATCTGGCATTTTTTGTCTGCTCTTTAGTATTTTTTGGATTTGGCATCTCTGAATGTGTGACCGGTAAGTCGTATCGAACGAATGAGCTTTAAAGCTTTTTTTGTCATTTTTTTGTCTGGGATCTAGGATTTTTCGCTATCGGTCAAACGGCAATACTAAAACAAACAAATACCTAACAGCCCTGAAAAAGTGCCGGTCATTTAATAATTGGAAATTGTTCAGCAACGTTCAAAAATTGTAAAAAACTTAAAAAAATAAAATAAAAGTAAAAATGTCGACCTGGACACCATTGGAATCTAACCCCGAGGTAAGTCTAAGGAGAAGCAAAGGGTAATTGGTCCACGATGGATGCGCAGACGAATTGAATTCCCATTCCAATTTTTAACAATTTTCTGTCTTTTCTTCTTTTAGGTTTTGACCAAGTATATACGCAAGCTGGGCGTGTCGCCGTCTTGGTCGGTGACTGACGTCATAGGCTTGGAGGATGAGATGCTTGAGTGGATACCACGTCCAGTGAAGGCTTTAATATTGCTCTTTCCATGCAGCGATGCGGTTGGTTTTTATAGCATTTTCGCCGCCTCCATATGTTTTTTTACAGTTCAGTTTTGTTCTGCCATTTTGTAGTATGAGAAGCATCGCTCTGAAGAACATGAGCGCATCAAGGATGTAGAGGAACAGCATCCCAGTGACCTTTTCTATATGCGTCAGTTTACCCACAATGCGTGCGGTACTGTGGCTCTTATTCACAGTGTGGCCAACAATAAGGAGTAATTTAGACCCACAATGTTAACCAAAATCCAAATTACTTATTTAACTTGTGATATTTTGCAGAGTGGATGTATCTGGCGGTGTCTTAAAGAACTTCTTGGAGAAAACACTGGCCCTCTCGCCCGAGGATCGTGGCAAGGCATTGGAAGAGGACAAAGAATTTACAGCTGGCCATCAGGAACTAGCACAGGAGGGTCAAACTAATGCATCCGAACATGAGAAGGTTATTCATCACTTCATTGCGTTGGTCAACAAAAATGGAACCCTCTATGAACTAGATGGTCGCAAATCCTTTCCCATCAAGCATGGTGAGACCTCTGAGGAGACATTTGTCAAGGATGCAGCCAAGGTTTGCAAAGAATTTATGTCCCGTGATCCGAATGAGGTGCGTTTCACCGTCTTGGCTCTAACTGCTGCGCAGGATTAAGAGTCTCCGATGCGTTTAAACCGATCCCTTAGGATCGTCTACCCATATTACTCATAACTATTTACATATATATATATATTTATGGTTAAAAGCGCTTAAAGCCTGCTCTTGAACTGATTTTCCGATACTGATTCATCATACATCAAAAAGCCATCAAATGGTTCAACCCATCTTAGCCCAAAATAAAGAGCCTTCAGAAAAAATTACTCGAATGCCATTATGTTAACGATCTCGTCAGATTTATATTTATGTCTTGAAAGCGTTAGAAGGACCGCTCTTTGGGACATTGAATCAACATGCATTTAACCAACGACATAATTAACCCAGAACTGCTAAAATTATTCATATTTATTTAATATTCGAAAAAAAAAAACAATTGTATTGGAAACATTTATGTTTATAATTAAAGAATTGCATTAAATGCTTGAGCATATGAATTTGAATCTTATTTTTATTTAAAGTTGATTTTTAAAGAGAAATTTAAAATTGGAAAACCATTTTGTTTATTCAGTAGATGGAAAAGTCTCTAATCAAAGTAAAAAGACCCATGAAATCAGATCGATACAAGTCCCTAGACGGTGGCTCTGTGGAGACCTTAGTAGGTTCTCGAGTTTCGAACCCCGACGCAGGTGGCATTCCCCCAAATAAACAATACTGAAATGTAATGCAAATGCAAATTTAATCCAATATGTTTATCATGTATCTCTGTCGAAGGGTATTCATCTATAATTTCATAAGTAGTAACAATAATAAAATGGTCCACAATAAATAATAAGTGGAAAAAGGGCAACAGAATCAAAAAAAATGGGGAAAAAAGGTTGAAATCTAAAAATTTTTGTAGAAATTAAGAAGATAAGCAATTTAGTTCCACAAACGCAAAAATAATGAAAATTAACTTAAAAATGTTATGTTATCTCGAACCTCAAGAGGGCTACTAAAAAGTATATCTATACCACTGTATCATAACAGCTGACTCCAATGCTGAAACTGACTCAATGCGCATGTCCAAGTCCATTGGACATGCTCCACGTAAACGTTTGACAGTTTGACTCCCTCTTACCAAACAAAAATTTCAAGTTTTTCTTTTAGCTGTCAAACTAAAGCACAATTGATCCAAAATATTAAGAACTAGAATTAAAAGCATTCAAAGCACAATATACATTCCTCTAAACCCTCTAAGAGTAAGCCCCACATCAGTTCATGCTCCAAATTATCAACAGTCGTAAGAAAAGGAAGAGCTTGGCCTGAGCCCAAACCAAACTGTCAGCCATCAAAATGAGGCTCCTGCTAAAGGAACTGACACGTCTGACCACACAGCATCGGACCTTCTATTGCTATATGTTTCTCAGTATTTGGATATTTCTTCTAATAGCGGGTAAGTTAAAATAAAATAAAATAAATAAAAAATAGTTCATAAATTTGGTTTCCTTTCCCAACAGGCATGTATCGTTATATGGGAAATGTTGAAATCAATGGCAATAGTCCTGGTCCTGGTCATAGTGGTTTGGGCACGGCCAGCTCTGATGGAGAAGCTGCTGCTGGAGCAGCTGTGGCATCTTCATCTGCTCAACGCTTTGCCAAATATCGCGAACGTTGCTCTCCTTTGGGTCAACTATTACGCTTGGATGATGGCGGCATCTTAGAGGGTTGGAAGCTTCAGGGTGTGCTCTTGGTTATACGACACGGAGATCGTGGACCCATGTCTCATGTTCACACTAAAGGGATCAATTGTGGCGTGGGTACAGACAGTTTTGTCAACAGGTTTGCTTAAGTCTCCTACTAGCTCTTAATTTTCATTAACTAATTGATTCTCTCCTAGATATCGCAGCTTTTTGTACAATTCGAGTAGCTCAGCTTCGGGCTCAAATCATTTGTATTGGAACAAGGTGGGACCATTTCATAATTTTCCTCTGCTACCGGCTACAGAACACGGTTGTCCTTTGGGTCAATTGACCTACAAGTAGGTGAAAAACTGAAGAACTTTGTCACTTTTTTGAATCATCTGCTTTGTTTCAACTTTTTTAGGGGCATCTCACAGCTTTTGCATGTAGGCGACATAATGCATCAGATCTATGCCCATCCTTTGGGTTTGCTATTGAAGCCCAATCCCAATAGAGTTCCTGGCCTGGAGACAACACCACACACTCTACTCAATTCGGATGAAGTGGTTGTGTATACCACACGTTATCGTCGAACCTTTCAATCTGCATTGGCTTTACTTTTTGCATTCCTACCGCCAGATAAATGGCTCGGTCTAAATGTTAGAGAATCGCATAGCATGGCCTTTTGCTTCGGTGACTGCAGTTGTGCCCAATCGGTGCTACTCCGAAAGCGTCTTCAGATTTTAGGAGATAATCAAATAATGCAAAGACCAGAGATTCTTGGCGTAATGCAATGGATCGGTGGTACACTGTTACAGAATACCCCAAATGGTGTTAGCAGTCGTAATCCATTTGAGGTAGTCGATGCCATGCTGACAGTACTGTGCCATGAGGCACCTCTACCATGTAGACATCGTCAAGGCAGCCAGCAGCCCAAGTCTGTGAAGAGAAAATCACAACAGGATCTCGTGGATGTCATTAATATCGACCAGGACGAGACAAATGGCAATGTAATGCCAGACGTCGGTGTTCCACCCCTGGAAATGGATGATAATGATGCGGATGGCAATAGCAGCCCGTTGTCTTTGGCTCCTGAAGAGCAGCAACAGTTCACAGAAGGTTGCGTCGAGCCTAATCATGTGGATCTGCTTATGTCCTTTGCCGATGAACTATCCCAACGTTCGGCAGATCATCAATACTATAAGCTATCTGGTTTATTGCGTGCCTATGGCATGATTCGCCATATTGTTAGCTATATGCTTAAAATGATCTCTGGAGATCGTACCAAATTTGTACTCTATTCAGGCCATGATTGTACTTTACAATATCTCACCGCTGCTTTGGGCATTGCCAATAATCAGGGTCAGACCATAGCATATGCCTCACGATTGGCCTTTGAGGTTTACCGGAGTGAAGCTCATACGGATTACTATTTTCGTGTCGTCTACAATGGCCGCGATGTTACGCAACAAATTGATTTCTGTGAAGGTGGAAAGAGTTTAAGAGTCACCCGGGATTCACGTGGCAATAAAGCCGATTTGTGTCCCATTGAGAATATTATTAGATTTCTACATGAAGATTACTTTGCTCCGCTTAATGCCACCAATTTTAAAGAAGCCTGCGGCTCCATAAATTCACCTCCTAAAGCAAATGAATTCTAGAAAGATATCTTTCATATACACATATTTTGAACTGTGATAAGTAATATATATATTTAGTTATATATATAGGTACATATATGGTAGTTAAGGCTCCCATACCGACCGCTAATTGCGATGATATACAAGATATTGTATATATATATATTAATTTTTAGCTAAATCGAAACCTGAAGTGAACGAAATCGATACATATCAAAAGTTAGATTTCTTTATAAAAAACAATTACCTACATATCAAATAAAGTGTGTTTTAAGTGTAAACAATGTCCCAGATCTAATTGTAAGTCAGATCTGTATCATAAACATATCATACATATATACAAATATATATGTACATACTTATATAGTATATATATATCTTTGAAAACAACAACTATTCCAGATTTTAGTAATTAAATCCATGTTTTTCCCCTAAAAATCGAAAACTGAATAAACAGAAGAGAAAAATAATTATTTACATGAGTATTTTCTTGTAAACTTTGATATTCAATATGGATATTGGTTTGTGGTATATACAATTTTGTAGCCATGAAGTACATTACTATGAAAAAGGGAAGGGTTCTTAAATATATACATATGGATGTACTAGCTTTTATGTACGCTTAGGTTGTACAATGTATACTAAATCTTTTATCAAAGGACCCATAAGCATAAACACTCATGGACACAGGATTAGAGAACTGCCTATATTAAAATTATGTGGCAGTAACTGATTTCCAATGATTAGTGGTAGTATCATGAAGTAAAATAAGACATTCCCAGTAAAAATTTCCAGCCTTGCCAAATTTTTTGACCATAATTCGTAATATACCCACTTGTTCAGTTGGCTAAAAATGGCAGAACTGGTTAGGTGCAGTGCGGTAATAGCCAGTATTACCAACTGTTATGGGTCCCTCGTCTTTCGGTCATTTTTAAAAACTCTTTTCTTTGAAAAAAAAGTGTTTGGTTTCATTTAAAAATATACTAAACTGCAATTAAATTAACATACAAACTTCTGAAATCAATTAGAAATTTTCATTCATGATCTAACTTCTAAATTACAAAATGAACCCGAAAACTTATGTAAGGAAAACGGCCCGGGAGAGGGCCGTCAATCCTCTAAATCCTCCACTGATTGGGGAAGAACAATATTAGCTGGTTAATTGGGCAGTTAACTAATATAGAATATATATTCGTAGAATATTATAAATTTTACTTTCAATTTTCAAATTTCAAATTTTTCATATATACTATATGAAGGCTATACATACATAACACATATTTATTCCTTCTAAAAAAAAATAAAAACAAAGAAAATTCGACACTAAGAATTGATTTGAACGAAAAAAAACGTTTCTTGTTTAAGTTCAATCTATCAAAATTTGAATCTCGGTTCCAAATTTTGTCCACTTTAGCCTTAATGCATGGAAAGGGCTAAATCCGCCTAATCTTCTTTTTCTTGTAAGTCATTTGAGCCAACTTAGTTGAAAACTCTTTAATGGCCAAGTTATCACTTCGATGGCCAAATGCCAACTGAAACGCCACAGCTAAAATGCATTTGCGAAATTTTTATTTTTACGTAGCGTTTTGAATATGTGAGTGTATGAGTGAATAACACACACAGATACAAAAGCGCATCATCAAAAGTAGCGACAAGAATGATAAAGCAAACGAGAGCAAAAACCTCGCTAAAGGCGATGGAAAAAAAAACCAACAAATAACACAACAACAACAACAACAAAGGGGGAGTGGAGCCATTAAGCATTATCTGTTAGGTAAGGGGTCGGTCGTTCGCTCGGTGGTAGGGGCCAGAGGCAAGCGCAAGTAATGCCCATACATACACAACAACAACAACAAGAAAAAAACAACACACAACAGCAGCAGCAGCAACACAGTGAGTACCCAACTTGGTGGAGTAAGAGAGATGGGTATTGGGGAATGGGGTATATGGGGGAGAGGTGGAGGCAAAGGCAAGTCGCGCCGCGCAATGAGCGTGTACAAACAAGAGAACGAACAAACACACACAGCGTAATGTAAAATCGTTGCTCTATACAAAACTGAGAGCCTGTTGACATTCAGTACATTTTGTTACTTTTGTGCACGCAGGCGGCATTGCTGCTAATGATGATGATGATGACTACTGCCTCCACCTCATTTAAGCCAGCAGGAGAAGAAGGAGTCATCATCGTCGTTGCCGTCGTCGTCGTCGTCATGGCTTGTATGTAAATTGTAGCTCTGGTGTAATGTTTTTTTTTTTTGGCCCCCTCCATTGAAAACCGAGGATTATCTCTCCTCCACTTGCTCCATACGGAACCATTACATGTACGTACGAACAAATGAACGTACATACGATTTGCTGTAAATTCGTCGTCGACATCGGTTAGTGGTTGCCATCGTTGTCGTAATGGAGACACCCTGGGGGCAAAGCAATCTTCACTCGCATGGTGCATGGTTGTGTTACATTGGGAAAAGGAGCCCAGATTTCATAGCCAGCAATGCACTTTAAACAAAAACGAACAAAAAAATACGAAAAACAACAACCACAGCAACAAAAAAGTATAAATGCAAAAACGTATTTCTCTCTGCTGAGAGCTGCGATGAGGTAGAAAGAGAGACAGAGAGAGAGAACCAACATGTGAGGGGCGGAGCAGGTGTGGTGCGCCCACGGCGAGGAGATTTTTGCAATAAAAAGGCGGCTTCTCCTATATGTGTGTATATATGTGAATATGTGTGCGTGTATGCGACCGGATCGGGGGGAGTTACGGTCACATCATTGCTCTCAATTTGCTGTCAGCCGTTCGCAATGCCTTCGTCTCTTTGGATGTATTGGGTATGTGGAGGCATCTGTGACGCTGCACTTGCATTGAAGCTCTCGTGTATCACAAAAGTGTGTGCGTGACACTGTCTGTGTATGGAGGAGCGAGCAAGAATGCATTTCTACAGTGGGTGGGAAAAATTAAAGTTACAATAAACTCACAATAGCTTTTCCAAATGGGGGACAAATAATATACATAATATATACAATAATACTATAAAACCAAAGATCTTATTATCCTTTATATGAAAACAGGTCAAGAACTTCAAATAAAAAAAAAAAGCAGCTAAATCAACGAATCACTATTCAAAGTGAACAAGTTGAGTAATTAGAACTTGATTAACATTATAAACTCCGATAGTATTGCTCAAATCTTCCGAGTCTTGGCTGTTATGCCGCATAACTTATACTTTAAAATTTTCTTATTTGTTGCCACTGTAAGCATACTTACAAAAACGTACAACTGCAGTTTTGTTAACACGCTCTCAATGTCATGCTTACCCACTCGCTCTCAACAGAAAGAAACGGGCAATGCACTCACTTATACACTAACACATAGAATAACTTAACGTACAAGCAGAACTGGGGCGCTGCTTTTGCGCTCCCCAATCAACGGAGCACAACGAGTGCATTGCCATGTTTGAGGTGACTGCTCTCTCTCTCTCAATCGTTCCCCTGTTCACTCTCTTCCGACCCCGTTCACTCTGGGTGCATTTTTGTTACAAAAAAAAAAAAAATAAAATAAAACGCTCTAGAGGAGCGCTACTTGCGTGTCGGTGCTGCGGCTCTGTTACAAAATATTGACGAAGAAAAATCATACAACGTTTTTTTTCAAACTTTTTTTCAACCATTTTTCATTGCATACGCAATGCAACCGCTGTGTGTAAAATAAGCAGGGGAATCCACTGCTTTGAGCCTAAACTTGGCTCTTTCATAGATGAAGGCCTTGTTGGCTGGCCAATTTTCAAACACCACTTGCATCTATTATTTTTCTTTTACTTTTAGGGGAAAACTGACGACGACTCAGGATAGGAGTTTTCCTACAATAGGAGGAATGGGCAATAGATGCAACCATTTTAGTTGGACCTGTTGTGGCCTGTTTGTTATTGTTGTGGTCGTTGGTCTTGAAGCTCTGAGCTCCATCTAATAGAAAAACTGAAAGAGTTTTCCACAAGCAGTCAAACTACGTTTCGTCTGGGGCCTGGGGAGATGGACACACATCGGGAGATGCACTTTTTCAAATGTGTGTGCAGCGGGGCATAAAATTTTCCATGAGTTTGCTGCTGCTGCTGCACACACTCACGTGAACACACCAGCTGGAGGAGCACTACAACTCACTTACATACATAGATCAGACATAGAGAGTGTGTGAGAGCGAGAGACCCCACCCGAATGGAAGAGGCGTCGATAGGCAACGGCGCTCATAGAAGAAATTGCATGACGACGTCTCGGCAATGTCGACGTAATTGCACTTTGGAAGGCAAAAGTACAGTGGGCGGAGCCCTAGGCGCACTCACTACTCAGGGTACTTACATGATGAGCAAGCACATACATAGGTTCGGAAAATTAATACAATATTTTATTATTTTTTGGAACCTTGACGGTTATATCATCACAAGTACTTATATACATAATTACAAATATTACCTTGACAAACAAAAAAATGATATAGAAGGGCGATTTTACAGTTAAATTTGTTTAAACAATTCACCGACAGGCATATCATTACTATCAAGGCATAGATAAGAAAGAGTTCTAATGGATCTAATGATATCTGGACTTTGAAGGACTTTACTTTGATAGACGTTTATTATTTATGCTTTTAATTTTAAAATGTTTCTAATTTTTTCATTATTTCTTTTAGTCTAAATAAGTATTTCGACAAAATCTTAATCTTTAAAAACCATTTAGCATTTGTAATACTAATTAAATAGCATTTCCATAACAGTAATTTCATGTTTAACCAAAAAAAAATTAAACAAAATTTCAGTAGCATTACTTTGCTCCAATTATTGTGAAAATATTTTTCATCAATTTTGGCCAATAATAACAAAACTTAATGCAAATGCTTACATATACTAAATAGGTATTCATTCAACTATCAAATTTTATATACTTTTACTGCTACCTAATCATTCAATTTTCCGTCAGGTGGAATACACATCATTTAATTTATTTATTATTTTTATCACATACATACATACATACATATAGTTAAATTTGTAAAAGAAAAATTTTAACGATGGACAAACTTCGGCTTATTGAACTTTGGGCCGCAGAAAAAACACGACCATTTAGATATGCTCCAGAGCAATTAATTGAATTATATTTAAATGGATTTCTAGGCAATTTAACAGCCGATTTTTATCTTAATCCGCTCGAGATAAGCCTAAGACGCTTTCCAAATTTCAATGAGCATTCTAGTCCATTGGCAAAATTGTATAAAAATCGCAATATATTTGGAACTACTATGCGTATTAAGGAAAATGGCTTTACAAAACTTTATGGCGAGCTGTTAGCCAAATATATAACTATGGATGGATTAAATATGGACTCGCAAAATTATAAACGTGATAAATTTACTGTAATCGATGCTAATGGCAAGATGCAATCAAGATTATATCAAAATTTATCAGTTGGCTTTATAAGTAAAGCCACATTGACCGTGGTCAATCGTACACCCATCGAGATGTTTAAATTACGAATCCAGAATGAAAAACAACGTCTTAAACTTGGCTTAGCCACGGGCGCTGTGCAGCGTTTGAAGAATCTTTTTGGCAAAGGAGGTAAGATTAGTCCTAGACCAGGAACCAATGTCCCCCAAAGTGGGAGCACTTTATGCTCGATAATTCACACAGCTTAGGCCGGAATGTTGTTGAAATTATCACAATTTTTGGCACTTTTCTGTGTAAATAGCCGATCGTAAGATATCCCTTTTGGGCTATGTGAAGTTCCTTTTCAGTTTTAAATAAGGAATTTTCTTTATTTTTCAATATCTTATTAATATAATTTTTAATTTTTAGCTGCTTCAAAATATTTTCGTCTACGATTTTGGTAAATCTTATGTAATGAATGAATATGTTTTATCCCTTTGGCAATTGGAGCCCTCCGTAAGCATTTAGAGGATTATTTACAGTGGAAGTAAGGCTATTGGAGACGCGATTTATAGAACTTGTGAAGCCTCAAAAGCCTGTATCTCACAAGTGCCTTTCAATAAAAGAATTGTTCCAAAATATCGCCCAAACAACAACAAATAAAAATCAGCAACGAAATAACGTTAAAGTGCAATGCACTCACGAGCCGAGTACATTGGCCCCAAATGGTAGACCTGATATCTTACGCTCGCACAGACACACACACACAGAGAGAAAGACTTGGACACTTTTAGCTCATGTTCGTTCTCCTCTTCAGACACACAAACACACACACTCAATCACTCAACAAGCTGTACGACCTTCTGCTCTTGCCCTACATATTGCCATCTCGTTTTCGCAGCGACAACGTCGTATCAACTATCTATAAGATACTGTGCGCCTGATAAATTAACATCGCATGACGCAAACTCCACCGAGAACGTACATTTTTTTTTTTTTTTGGTGTGTGTTTCGGGCCCAGTTGCACTTGCGTTTCGTAACCGGATAAAAACGTGTGGTTGGATGTGGTGGCGGTTCACGTTTATTACTTTTTTAAACCATAGAAAATCATTAGAAGCGACGACACGGCTACCAAGTTTTCATAGAAATAGCAAAGAGCAGCAAAAATCTTTTGCGGGCAGGTTTTCGAGTGAGTCGTCCCTACACCTGACAGTCTCTCTGAGATTCGTGAGGGATTTATTTGTGAGATAGACTTGGAGGAAATGGTGGTAATGGTGATGGCTGTAAAATTAACATAACAAAACAATGGCTTTCCATTTGTAAATGGGGAGGGTAGTACATATATGGATGAATTTTTCCCCATTTTCGTTATAATAATGGTGAAATGGGTCAAAATTGCTTTCGAATTATCAATGCGCTCACTTCTTGGAGCCTGTTCGTTTATATTTTAAACACACAAACGAAATAATGGTTTATGCGCCTCCATCATTCGCTGTTAAGGCACTGCTAAGGGCTTTCGAAACGAAGCTTTGGCTATAATTTGTTGAGGCCACGCCCACGCCTTCTAAAATTATAATTTATTATTATTATATTTCGTTTGCTTAATTACACCAGGAAAACAGAAGCGTACAAGTCCCATAGTCCATAGTACATACAAACATTTGTATCCATAACCATGACCACCACCACCATTCGTTGTGCCGTTTCGTTGTGGAGCAAAAAATCGAAAAAGATGGCTACTAGCTGGGCGGGCTAACAGAAATCATAGCAAAGTGTATGTTGTATGGGTACAGTTTTTATGGCTCCGATTTGCTGCTACTGCTGCTGCTGCTGCTGCCGCTGCTGCTGATGATGATGATGGTGGGGAATCATGCAGACAGCGTGCGCTCAATTCTTGGGGAACGATAGAATTGAGAGGAGACAACAAAGCCAACGCCAACGTCAACGACTACCATTTTGCGAGAACGCCCCCACGTAATATACTTATACCCCATAAGCTTTGACAACAGACGGAGAGCCCCATTTAGTCGCAATTGCGGCCCGCGCACACACGCCGACATGGGGAAGGTCTTGACTAGCGTAACAGGCAATCAGAATCAGGTGGAATAGACGCGCTTGCTTGCGGTTTGACTGGGGCCCCACGTGGAGCCCCCACAATTGTGTATCAGTAGCGTTTTTTTTTTGCCCCTCTCATGATTTGACGCACAGTGGTTCGTATGCTCAATTTTAGTTACAAAAATGATAACTTTTCATCTATTTAAGACAACGTACTGATTCTTAATTATTTTTGAATATCCTAGGATGAAAATGAACATAGAAGTTGTATTGCAATGCCCACCAATGATGTTTTACCTACGTATACGAAAATTTATGAAGTTACATATCTTTATATATGTATTTTCAGTTCTTTTTAACAATATTTACTGAAATTAAAAACAAATACAATTTTTTTGTTTTGATTTGAGTCTGCTTAGGTAAACTGCTTGATACCACACAATAAATTCTTGATACGTACAAGAACTGCTTGATACCACATACTAAAACTGCTTCATATACGTATAAAATTAACTGCTTGACATGCTTATGGGCATGGGTTAATTTGTTTATCCTTGCGTAAATTAATTATCTCGTTAGGGCAAAATTTCTTAGACTTTGCCATAAATTTCATGAAATTACCTAGTTATAATTTTAATTCATAATTTATTTCGTTATTTTTCGCAACGAAGCAGTCTACTTAGTTTAGGTCACTGCTTGACATTCTGCTAAACAAACTCAAATGCAGACAAATCTTTGTTCTTAGTTTAAAACATTTAAGAGCTTATTATTGTTTATATTGTTAAGTAATAGCTTATTAAAAACCATATTAACCACATTAAATAATAAAATAATAAGTATAAATACCAGTTAAAATACCAAGTTCTTTCCAGTAGCTTTCTAATTGAGGGCGTAAAGTTAATACGCACTGACGGACATGGCTATATCGACCCAGCCTTTCAAGCTGATCAGGAATATGTATGTTAATCTGGTCAGAAACGTTAAAAATATGTTTTAATCAGTGAAACATCTTATATTGCAAACCACTCTATGAGGGTAAAATAATATGCAATTTTAAAAAACTAAAACGTTTCTATTAATTACATAAATTTTACTTCGTACGATTATACATTTCCTTACTGATTTTCAGCCTATGGCTTATACCTATAAGATACAGTCTAATACAAATCCACATAAATATAAAAAACAGACATTTGTTTGGATTGTTTTGTAATTTGACCTATTTTAATAGGAATAATCTTTTTATTTTCCCACTTTGATGCACTTCTTAAATCCGTTTCGATCCGATTTTTCAAAACTCTCTAAAATTTAATGTATTGAGACAAATGCGTAACCAAACTATATTGCCGCTGTCACCCTTTAAATAGATCTATAAGTTTTGAGGCCAAAAATGAGTAAGCTGAGCCACTGTGCTCCGTCTGTTGCCATGCTGTGGTTGCGTCAGGGCAATGTGAATTTTTGTTGTTGTTTTTTTTGGTGGTGTTAATTTTAAATTACCTTAAACTGTTGTGCAAAATAGGGGAGAAGTGGGTTCAAAAACGCCTACTGTGTGTTTGTAAAATTTTGTCACTATTTTAATAAGTAAAAGTTTTGTTTGCCATTGCAAAATCACTTCCATGTTAACTTTGATTACCAATTGCAAAAGATCTTGTGATATTATTATTATGTTGAACAAAAATCCTTAATATTGTGTTTGTTCAATTTTTGTTCCCCACAATTTGTTAGTTTTTGTTTTGTGGAAAACCCTTTAAAGCTGCCTTTAACCACGTCCATGTGGTTATGTATGCATTGTATGGCTAACCGCGAGGTCTGATCAAAATGCATTTGCCAAAAAATTCAAGTGTTTATCCCCCCCAGAAAGGATACTTTCATTTCATGCCAAACGAGAGAGTGCAAACAATTTTTAGTGAAATTTTCGAATAGGCGAACAGCAAATTTGTAGGGTTCAGTTTTGGTTCTGTTCTGTGCTCTGCCAACGACAGCGCCAACGCCAGCAACACCGATGATGATGATGATACTCATATACTCGCATGTTCGTTCATGTTGTTGTTGTTGGTATGCCCGCCCCATTTACGTTTTTGTTCATGCGCAGGCCGAGGAGAACTGTTCTAAATGATGACGGGGAGCACACAACACACAAACCAGCCAGCCGCAGCCACTTAGAATGATAAAAACGCGAATACAAACATGTGAACACACACATGAATGTATGTTCAGGGGGAGCACACACACACCAACACACAAAAACACACGCACACACAAAAGGAAGTGGGCGGTAAGTTAAGGGGCAAGGCAGGGCCAGCGATTTTGGTCGTACTCACACAAAAGCGTTTGCTTGCTGATTTTGAAACACATTTGACAGGGAGCCCCAAAAAGGGCGAATCAACACACACTAAGCCGTTGTGCTCCCTCACAGGAAACATTATTTCTGTTTCAGTTCAAAGTTCTCAAGACGGGGTAAAGCAGTATTAAACCGACTTGAAAACAAACTGCTGCTATCCCTTTCTAACATACAAGACAACAAACAATCTAATTCACCTCCAAATGTTTCATCAAAGGTAAATGAACTGCTATACATGTATATGTATGAGTTTGTATGTGTGTATATGACTCTCTCGCTCATTCAATGCCAAGGTGACAGCGATTGCCGTCTCTATCTTGCTCTCTCTCTCTCTCTCTGTTCACTCAATTTGGTTGTCATGGGGGTGCCAGGCGCATGTCAACCTGCTAGAGATTTCTGCGTCACTGTTACCGTTAAAACTTAAACTGAAAACAGTTCAAACATTTTTTACAACATTAATCGAAAACAAAATCCCTGTACCCGTGGTTCGTTTCAGTTCTCACTCGTGCCAATGTCATGAGTTTAAGAATTACAGTGGAACTACAAGTAAAAACTATTGAAAATTGTACAGCTTTACATAAATATAGTGTGTTGATTATAAATAAATGTTAGCTACTGTAAAACGAAACATAACAAACTAAATGCGAAATGTCTACCAAATTTTCAATTGGTTTATTTAAAAAGTTTTAAATTTCCCCAACTCTGTTTCACCCAAACAGTTCTAACCCACTGTCCATGGCGATGAGCCACAAGAGCGAGTGAGTGAATAGTGTGAATGCGTTATATTCGTAGCGGTTTTGTGAATTTGATTAGGCGGCCAGAGAGAATAGGCAGTTTGAATGCAGCAGCAACTGTGACCGAGCGACATGAAACTGGTGCGAAAGAGCTAAACATACTACATGTTTGCTCATCATTGAGTCGTTGACAGTGAAATCTCTGCTATATACTCTGTGCGCCTGTTAACTGTTTTAGTTAAAGAGCAATCCATTTTGTTTTGGCGAATTCGAAAAAGGAGCACTGCGCCGTTATTTGCTTTCGGTGTGCTGTGTATGTTCGAGCGGCCATGTATGAGATAAGTATTTTTTAACAATTCGGAGTACGTCACTTGAGTTATTTTTATTGTTTGTGTTTAGTGAATCAAAAATTGTTCACAGTACCTGGACCTATTATCCCGATTATTTTTTTTTATTTTACCGTCCATTTCATGGGCGGCAATGTTATTTAAACGGAATTGGACCCATAATCTCCATTAATTAATTATTCGATTTATAGTTATTTTTAAAAAGTATTATTGCAAGAGTATTATCATTTAATACTCAAAGAAAATTTTGCAAATTAAGTGAATTAAATTTAACGAATGTATGTTTCTTAAGTTTTTGCTTGTGTCCTGTATTCGCCAAAGGACACTGTCGACTGATGATGCTCCTGTCCTGTCCCGTCTCTTCCTGAATACAACAATGGGCTGATGGAATAATTTGTAGTTTGAAATAGATCAGCTTGTTGCTGATAATGTTGTTATCATGGCAGCCTTTTGTGGTTGGGTTGAAGGGGGATATGGATGGCATTCTTGGATCCACACAACGACAGTCTAAATGATAAGCCATAGCCGGAAAACCGTTTGCCTATCTTGGCGCTTACATTTACTATGGCAAAGAAACATTTCCAAGTGTAGCAAAGATAATACGTAATCCCTTTTCATTCGTGGTCTTGATGTGGATAGAAATATTGTTATGCATTAGAGGTCGGTACATTCCTGAACGCCTCTAGTAAAACATGAATGAAATGGTTCGACAATTGGTCAGTTTATGGTTGGTCCTTTGGCAGAAATTTGACTGTTTCATATCATGGCTAGATCCTTCGTACATAACGTATGTATACGCATGGTAAAGTTATGTAGAGATTTTATTAACCATCTACTGAACTGGCAGAATGTGAACTAAATGAACGGTGTTCTCAAGTTTGATTTGACAAAGATCTGAAAAATTTAATATAGAGAATTGAATCCTGTTGAGCCAGAATATCAGCCATCCCAGTATAGCGGGGCACAATATGCCTATATTATGCCTAAATTATGCCAAATGACCAGGCAGCCCAGTCGGCCCAAGTCGAGGCTGTGCACCCGCACGAGGACGATGCAGTGCAGCCGCAAACATCGGCTGATGCCATGTGCCATATTATTCGGCTGGACAACATTTTTAAGAGGCTGGCAAACGAAAGCTTGCATCGCTGCTGCCTTTGCGCTACAATGAGCACGACGAAGAACCGCCTGCAACACCTGCACTTGCGTTGCCAAGTGTTCGAGTCGATTACAATGAGCGCCTTAACACTGCACCAGAAGCGCTGCAGTAATAAATTCCTGGCATTGCAGACGGACAAAAAAAAAGCACTAAAAGGAAAGAAGGACGTGCATGATCTCCTGGATTGAGGCGCATGTTCCGGCGGAGGTGTTGCAAAAGGTCAAGCCAAAAAAAAATCTACCGGAAGTAAATACAGAAAGAATGCCAGACTGGGAAGAACCCAATCCCAGTTCAGCCAAAAAAGGGTCAAAAAATTATGAAATAAGCTGTGAAACACTGTATACTGAGATGTGAAAATTGTAAAGTCGTCCGCTGCCTCTGCAACTCCCACCGCAATTCCCACCAGAAAAGGTGATGCTATAAAAAGTGCCTGCCGTTACTAGTCACCTTAAATCCGGAGACTGAGAAACCTTTGTGAATGGTATGATTTCCTCGATTGAGTCTGGCTCACATCCAGATCGCAAATCTGGGCAAGAGTTTTGCTGTCAATATTGGTCATTTCGTAAAATCGCTGGGGAAAAATACGATTTAAAAAAATACGATTTGATTTAAGGTCATGCTTTTTGTCCTTTGCAATGCTCCCCAAAGATTGACAAGGCTAATGGATATTGTCCAAACATTGTGAATTGATTAAGATGAACATAATGGAAAGAATAAGCAACTCTTCAACCATGCAAATTCAGGAATTTTGAAAAATACGATTAAAAAATGAATGTTTTTTTTTTCGAATTTTGAATGAAAGTTAAAAGGAAAGGAAAAATTTTAATTTTGCTTATGATTTATGAAAATCTCTATAAATTGGCTTCGAAAGTGATGTAAGGCACAGAACTAAGTTCTTTGGCAGTGAGGAAAGAAAGGGGGTTTGTTAATTCGCACTGCCATTTTCACATTTCTTTATTATTGTTCAAGCTTTAAATATTGTTTAAACGACCTTGAGACATTCAGAAGAATATTCACTTATGGTTTAAGCTTAAAGCGCATTAAGTAGACAAAAGCGCTAAATAAACAATTTTACTGTTGCATCTGACAAGCAAAATCAATTTGCCATAATTTGTTGTTGTTAAACGTAGCTTATTGTTAAAGCTCATGGACTCAATTTGTTTAAGAATTATTAAACCATATCTATATAAATGGCAATCATAAGTGTTAAGTGTTTTTTTTTCTTGTTTTTGTTGTATTTAAAGAACTTTGCTTCTTTATTGTTTGGGTGTGGCTTTTTAAGCTCCTCCGACCCAGCAGACATGAGAACTTTTGTTTTACCAAAATAAGCTTGTGATTTTCATTGAGAATCCGGGATTGTATGGGTTACGCTCGCTCTATGGTCGTCGCGATAGGCTAGGTTGATATCTTCTTGCCCCCCTTTCCCCTTTGAGTTCTTTTGGCTTTTCTGCTAAAACTTTCAAACATAACCACACCCACACAGGAGAAAAAAAGCATTAACCTTGCGCTTTTTAATGCCAAGTATTGAAGATACATACATACATATATTTATGTATGTATATGTATATATATGTATACATATATTGGTTTAGATGTGTAACAATGTGCTTTTTAATTTAATTAAGTTTATACATCTATTTTTTTTGGCATAAGACCTAATCAATTAAACAATAGTCACTTAACGAAAGAATTTAACGAGAATCTCTTTATATTTTCTCCTTTTCTGGGAAATAAAAGATCAGAATTTTCAATTTTTATGGTATCCTTGTGCTATTTGTTAGTAAAATATCAACGATCACTGAAAATTAGGCCAAAAACAAAGCTGAAATTTAAAACTAATCAGAGCGATCGCTTTCACCATACACTTAGCTACATATATTCTAGTATTTCTTTTTGTTTTTTAATGCATCGCTTTTGGTTAAAGTTCTCCGAACGCTTAAGAACTTTTACCCAATCGAGGGTGAAGAACAGAAAGAGCGGGGGGTTGCAGCTTGCAAAACAAGTTTAGAACTTAAAATTATTTAGCTTGAACTTTTTGAGAGTAGGGAACAGAAAAGAGAATTATTGTATACCTTAAGAATATACAGGAGGGGGGAGAAGTTGCGGAGAATCTAAAGAAGAATCCCTAGAAGTATCAGACAGTGGAGCGTTTTGTGTCCCCACGCTCCCGTTCAGTACACACACACACACACAAACATATGTGTAAAAGCACTCGGAGGTGAACTTGACAGATTTAACTTTTTTCAAGTTTTGCGTTTCGGAATACCAAAAAGAAATAAATACAACAACAACAACAGCAACACAAACGAACTGAAAACTTTGGCAAGTTAATTTTGTATGGAAGCTACAGTTTTTGAAAGTTCTTGTACTGGGCGCTGAAAATCGTCGAAGGCTTTAGCAGGGCGATATTATGTTTTATATTTCGAAAAAACGCAAAAGAAAGAAAAAAAAACAAACAGGTCGTTGGTAATGGAAGGGAGGGTTGGAGGGTCGATCCGCGTTCGAGCCATGAGCTTAAACTTGAATAGCTTTTATTTTCAACCAAAATACACTCATTTATTTTTTGTATTAATTATCTGTTGCATTTTACCTCAATACTGAGAGAGTCCTAAGAAACGAAAACGAACTTCCCCTATCACGATTTTTGTTCAGTCATCGCTCGGGAAGATTGGAATCTTCCCGGAAACGTTTGTAGCCTTTCGTTATGTCCACAAAAAAATGGGGGGAAAAGAAAAAAAAAAAACATTCAAAATGGAAACTGCCTGCACCATATCGACGACAACGGAAGCCACCGCAACCGCCAAATTGCACAACCATTCGGTGTAGAATTATTGTAATCCCAACCAGGCGCACAAAATCATGCAGTAAGGGTCTTTCGCCAAAAAAACCAAACATGCTTCGGAGTGCTTTTCGTTCAAGTGTCGATGTCTGCGTATGTGTGTGTGGGTGCGAGTGGAATAACAATAGTGTGCAGCTTTTATCTTTAAAGGCGGCCGGCCCCAGACGACGACACAGCGCTCTCTCACTCAAAAAGCACTACCCCTCTCTGTCTGGAAGCAGTGTTGCATTGTGGTTGCGGCTTTTACTTACTAATTTCGCTGAGCGCCTGCTAAGAAATTCACAAAATGCCAAAATAGCGCGGAACGTATAAATCGACACGTTCCCGCAGTAGGGAGGAGAAAACAGTGCTAAAACGGCTAAAAAGGAACTATATTCAAAGTTCCACTTAAATCGACAGTTAGCATCCTAAACAAATATAATGAATATATTTTTAATTAAAAATAATATTTATTTTTCGTAATTTCACTTAAAAATATGAACAGTTTTCAATTAAATTTGAATTTTTCAACGTATTTCCATTTGGCAATTTGCATTTTGTGAACATTTGGTGTACTTTGACAACTCTCGAAACATCTGTGTTTCTAAATTTATCACTCACTCTCATGCAATTGCACATATATTGAAATTGCACTTTGAAAATTGCACAAATTATTGTGGATTCTGTTTGTGGGATAGGTAATATCTTAAGGAACAATCAAACAAAAAAATAAATAAATAAATAGAGCTAAATACTGAAGCCAATTCAAATAAATTCAATTGTGAACGGGGATTTCCGTATGACTATTTAAAATAAAGATTTTACAATAATTTTTATTTTTTGTGAACATTTAGCAATTACATAACTGACAATTGGAAAATTATGGCGCTACCTGAGGGACTGTCAAACAAAATGAAGACTTTCCAAGTGAGTTTATTTAAAATACACGTAATGATAATTATATTTTCATGGGTCCTTTTTTTCCAGGCCGTCAATGATTTACCTGTTTTTCTAAAAGGTGGTCCAGCGGATAAGATTTTATTTGGCATTACAGCAGGTCTGTGTGGCCTTGGCATTGTTAGTTTCGTACATTTGGTTTATACCATGGGTTTTGCCAAAAAGAAGGCCTAAACGACCAAATCAAAACAATGAATTAATTGATTAAATAAAGAATTTAATTGTAATGATATCGTAAAACCAGAAACATTTTCATGGCTTCATATACATGATTTAAGGCAAAAATCGATGGGATACTTGGAGCAGTCCCAAAGAAAGTCTCACAGATATTCTTAGAGGCAAATACGATAGGAAGAGAGTAAATTTTTTAAAAGTGTTTGAACCATTTTCCAAAATTATGAAAGGCTCCTTTTTGATACATTTCACAAGTCGTATTACTACATAGAAATTTGGAATTAGGTGTTTCGCTTGAATTAAGAGATTTTAAAAACTCACGGGAATAATTTATTCACATTTTTTTGCGTGCTCTCTTTGATCCCAATTAAATACAAATTTTTGTGGAATTTGAGAGAAATATTTGGATTATTTTAATACTGTGACATATCCCACTAGAGCGATCCTATTTCGTTAAATCTTAATAACAAAAAGTAAAGTTCAAAATAAATTTTAAACTTTTTTATGCGGCCAATCCATGGCTTTTTGGCTTTTTTAAGTTTTTTTCAGTTTTTGTGAATAATATTAGGTGCAATTTGAAAATATTGTAAAATTTCTATATAATTTAAAAGATTATGCTTAAATGCGGTGTTTTAAAAGAGTTTCAAAATTGGTACATATGCAAGTGTATTCTCTTGTGAAAAAGGGTTTAATGGAAATTCAAAATGATTTCGCAGAAGTTCTAATAGCACTGAATTTAAGATTAAAAATACATTGATTTTATTACAAACACAATTTATTAAAAAGGCGCTCTTTACTTTATATTAACCCTTTATAGCTAGTTTTTTGATTTAGATGCTGGTTTTGTATTAGATAGTAAAGTGAATGGTAGAAAAAACACAAATTTTATGTGTAAAGTTAAGAAAAACCTCGTAAGTCAAAGGAAAGCTGAACATTTGTAAAATGTATTTAAACTCAGCGCACCAATATCGTTTAGAAATGATAACTCCGAATTCAAATATTTTTGTACCAAAAATTCAAAATAGTATTAAACATTGCTCCAAAATGATGCTGTTAACAGTTAACAGTGTTAGTCAGCTAAACATCTGGCAATGTGGTATTCCTTTATTCCATGTGGTGAATACATGAGTAAGTGTGGCGAGTTTATCAACGGGTTTGTTTTGTTTTTATGAGAAATTTAAAACACCGGATACAGCAACAATACTAATTCCAAATACTAAAAATTAATATGGAGCCGAATGATGAAGTTGTCGAGCGCCAGAAACTTGTGCCAAATGATGTGGAAACCGAAGAAGAAGCTCAAAGTCAAAGTGCACCCAAATCCACCCAAACTCCAGCATCGCCAGCTGTGCCAAATGTACGTGAAGAGGGTAAAGGGGAGCCACCATTATGATGGCAAGGGCGGGGCATTAAGTACAAATTTTAATGTTTATCATTTGCAGATCAAAATCAAAGGTATTTCCAGTGGCGAGACGACACGCAGCCGCAACTCGGCTTCCTGTTCCATAGAACGTACCATATCCGAGACAAAGGAAAAGGGCAGCAGTGCGGGAGGCGAACAAGGACAAGCAACAACAGCCGCCAAAGTCACATATGTAAACGAGAGACGACCACGCCCACAGGCCAGTGGTGGTGGTGGCGGTGGAGACGAGCGTTTTGAATTCAAAACGCGACCAAGAAAATTGCTCAAAGGTTTGTTTTATTTAAATAGGTCTTAGTTTATTAACCGGGTATTCTTTTCGATTCTCTCTAGTGTTACTGTGGACGCCAAAGTCGTTGTGGTATCGATATGACACACACACACACTTGATTAATTGACTTGAAGTTGTTGGCCTTCATTCAGCCGATGACGCACTTAATCCAATAACCAATTTGCCATATGGTTACTTTTCACACTCTATTCAAACTTTCATATAATTATAAGCATTTACCTTCCCGGCCTCCTCCTCCTCCTCCAATTTGTTTTGAACGTAGTCTATTGGAAATTTGCTATGAGACTATGGAAACCATTTGGCGCTAGTCCTGGAAAAAAAGCACATCTAGAGCATAGGATTTTATTAATAGTTGAATTTGTGAGCCAGTAGTTTGCTAAATTTTTAGAAATTTGTAATTTCTCCTTTAATCAAATATTGTTTCTTGTTGTATTATACACTTTTCCGTTGGTTTACTTTATGGTAATTGTAATTCTATAATAATTTTACATCTTTTTTGTGCTTAAAATTTAAAAATTTATTATTGTTGTTACCCATTTATGTTTTTAGCTCTTTGATTACGACTTATTTAACTTATTTTATTATTTTTATAAATTTTTATTTTCATGATTTCTATATTTTGATTTGTATTATGTCACGAGGAGCAGATCGTGATCAATTGGAACCCACTCATAGTAGTGCACATAGTTTGAATAGCATTACACTAGTGAGCAGTGAATGGCTATCGCCAGATCCTAATCTCAACAATGCCAACAATAATAACAACAATGATGAATCGAAGATCAATAATAACAATAATAGTAACAATAATAGCAATGCGAATACACCACGTTCGCAACGCCGTAAAATTCCCCCCTCAACTCTATCGATGGCAAATGCCACAAATGACAGCAGCGTTCATAGTGACAAATTTGATAATCGTCCAATTAAACATCATTCCTTTGTTTCCGAAGTGCCCGATGTAAAGCATATGGAACGTGCCTTGCTTGGCCTACTCGATGACTTTCATTCGGGCAAACTAAAGGCATTTGGTGAGTTTTTTTTGCAATAAACATAATTTGTTTTTTTTTTTTTTGATTTTGTTATTGTGATTTTTGTTTATTTTTATACCCAAGCAGGTTCGGGTTGCACCATGGATCAGATGACCAAGATTAGGGAGCAACAGGAAAGTTTAGCCAAATTGCATTTCGAATTAGCTGCCGCCGAGGAGGATTCATTGGAGCATGGCAATCAGTTTAATGCGACCAAAGCTCAGGAGAATATGTTGCAGCTGATGCAACGATTGGAACAATTATCCATTTCCATTGAACAGTTGCAAACAAGTCATACGGGTCTCTGAAATATGGCCCACATGCAGACAATGTCCACGCGAATTAAGGAACGTCTGCTTTGGCTTTGAAAATAAACAACTAAAAACTAATGAAAATTTCGGTACATCGAAATTGATATATATATATACTCTTGCAGTTGATAGACTTTAAATGTTTATTTCTTTACCATTTTACAAGTAACTTTTATTTTATTTCACGATTAACAATATATGTATGAGTTCCGTAGACTTATTTAAAGCCTCGACAATGTAGATTGTTACTTTAACATAGGTTACTGATCTCTTAAAGTTGCTTAGTGGCTACTACTTTCAAAAAACCACTAGCTTTGAGGTTAATCAGTCTGATATATATCTACCTGAACAGGTCTATTGTAGGTCAAGAACTTCATTTAACCAAATGGTCTTCCCTTTATCAAGCTAAGAATATGAAAAGTATATTTAAATATGATTTTTCCAAAGGGATATTTGCTCTGTCATAAAGTTAAAAGTTTTTTGTCCGAAGTCAATGCTTTATGCTTGGATATATCTAACAAGCCTTAACATATAGCCTCATTTTCATGAAGATCAATATAACCAAAGATATATCTCTCTGCAAGTGTATATTTCCAGAATCAGACACCAAATTTTTTACATGACATTTAGCAATTATTTTGGAAAGTTTTTTTGTAATAAGGAATCATTAATTCATTTAGGACTTGTGTAAATATTTAAGTTATATACATGAATACATACATTTAAGTAGTAAGATTTAATAAGCTTCTTATGCTAACAACAAAACCATAATGATGATGATGATAAAAAAACAAAAACTAGAAAGTCCAAAAACTCGCAGTGATTAAATTCTGGATTCTTCTTTAATGGTGCCAAGGTCAAATTGGTGCTAAATAGCTTCAATATATATATATATTTGTTTAAACTATTGTTTTGTTAATAGTTATTTGCAATATTAAAATGTAAACAATAAACAAAAGTTATCATTTTTATAATAATAATACAAACAAACAACAACAAAAAAAAGTTCCTTATTTGGTAATCATAACAAATTTCAATGAAATAATTATTTAATATTACTGAATACTGTACTTCAACCTTTGGACAAGTGCATTCTCTACATAGGAAATTTGTGTGTTTTGTGGTTTAATTTATGCATTTGTATTCAGTTGGTGTCCTCCACACTGTTTGGTTGTCATCCAAGCTGTCCGGCTAGGGGGAGACGATGTGTTCTCCGCCTTCTTCTTATTCCTCCACTGGCTTCTTTATGTTTGTTGGCTTTTATTTTTCTTGTGGCTGGGTTTTTTGTTGTTGTTGTTGTTGTTGTTATTGTGTGATTATTGTTACTTTTTGTGATCGGGAAAAGTAATTTGTAGCTCGTTCTTCTTTTCTCCATTTTTTTTTTGTTTTTAATGTTTTTGGTAAATCCGGGTTTTAAATGACAAGTATCATACACTGAGAGAAAAACTTATTAAGTTCTTTTTTTTAACATTAACATTTAACATTAAATAATTATTATTTACGAATCTTCTTTTCAATAATTATCAGAATTTAGCAAGAATAAAGAGGGAATTATGATTTATTTTTACCTTTTATTTTCTTTGTCATTTTTTTGTGGTTCTCTAGAAAAATTTAAACGATTCTCTTAAAAAAAAACGATGGCAGAAATTTTCTTTTAAGGAAAATTCATAATTATGAATAAAGAATACTTTTATACTTTGTTGTATGGAAAATTTGCGATTATATTTAATCCAATCATTTGAAGAATGCAGAAGATTATTTAAATTATTTTTAATATCTTAAAGCGCGGACTGCAAAAGGAAAGGGAAAATAAACCATAACGGTATGGATCCGTTTTATTTTCAGAAACCAAAACCGGAACTTTATTTTGATTAGGTTTGATTTCTTTTTTTAAAGTTTCGTGTAATTATAAGCCTTAATTCTTAAAGGTTTTTTTTCAAAGCAACAAAAAGTTATGTATAAATCTTGATGACTAACAATTTGCAAAATTGATTTGATTTGATAATTATAATGAAATGATTTGAGGCACCAACTTTTAATTGTTAGACAAAATATTGACAACTTTTGATTAATATATATGAATTTATTCAGTTATGAATTTTATTCAGTTTTCTTCTTTCTTTCTCTGAGTGTTAAAAAATTTAATTAATAAAAATTCTATATTCAAAGACACCTTACAACATTAATTACAAGATTAGTACTAATCTTTCCTCTCGGGAAGGAAAACCCGAATTATTTAAGTCCAGGAGCAAAAGGAACCAGCGCCCAGCGATGCAAATTTTTGATTAATTGAAAATTTCACCAATTCAAATGGAAATTCCAAATAATCGGTAGAGAAATGTATAATATTATTATGGTTATTATCAGGATATATCAAGATATAGATGTAAACTATCAAGCCAAGCCTGGGATTCAAACCTAGATCTTCGTTGTTCAGATTTGTAATATTTCCTGAATAATTTTTCAATTTTAAATATTTTTTTCTTACTTTTACAAGTGGTTTTGATAATATTTGATTCAATGACAAGTTCAGGACTACCCAAAGAGGAAATTCGATATCCAAGACTGACTCTAGCTCTTTTTTTACTCTTTGGAATTTCAAAACTACTCAGAAGTCCACTTCAACTTGCTAAGGGTAAAATCATGATTTGATCTTAAATTTTTGACGAAGGATTTAAAAAGTGAACCATTTTGGCTTGACCCATCTTGTTTACAATCAATTCAGTTTTGTTTAGGATGGACACTGCCCTCGTTTCTTGCAGTGTACTCCCACTTGTTGTGCTTGGCTGTTGTTGTTGTTGTTGTTGTTGGCTGACAACCGGCCATTCCCTTTTACATTTTCTCTGCGGTCAGTAAGAAGTTTTTGTGTTCATTTCGGTGGTTCGTTTGCTTAGGTTAGCGGTTTAGTGCATTCCACACGCTGAAACATCATTTGCGTCCAAAGAGCAAAAGAGAGTGAGAAAAGGGGAGAGAGAGAGGGGAAAAAGAACAACAAAAAATGAAGAAATAAACGCTTGGACCGACGCATCCGCCACATTGCATACAAATGCAGTTTTGGTTGTCTTTGAAGTTGGAGGCGGGGCATCCCCCATACCCACTCACATACCCATTCCCATCCCATTTCTATCCCAATTGCCAGTGGCAATGCCACTTCCATTGTCCGGCGTTCCATCACGCGCCAAAAGGGTCGCCGGTGTTGTTGTTGATGATGATGATCGGTTGTTTTGGTGGAATTGGGATTGGAATGGGAATATCCGCGCTGGCCCAACCCTAGAATGCGACAAGTGTCTCTGGAGTTGAGGATTGTTGGTGCCGGTGTCGATGTCGATACCGCTGGGTGCAATACAGGCGCAGGCCATCAGGCTGGACGGGGGGATTGTCGGATCGTTGACAGTTCATCGAATCGAGGCGAGTGTTATGTAAAATTGAAAGAAGTCATTAAATATGTGAAGCGCATATCAAATTTCGTATGAATTGAACTTACTTGGCTTTTGGTCACATGAGAATTTGATGAACTGCCCATGAAAGCCGGACAAAGTCGTTGGATGCCATCCATACCACCTTGATTGATGGGTGGGGTAGGGGGTAGTTAGTGGTAGATAGAATCCAAACACTTGTTGCATGGTATTTCAAGACATCAAGTGGAATGAGTTTGCAAAGTGTTCGACAGAGTGTGGGTGCACTTCATTACCATGAACTTTGGAACTGTGTCTCACTATCTCTCTCTCTTTCTGTCTCTCTCTCTCCTTTGCAAAGTTAATCCTCTCTTGGCATCTATGAGGCGGATACGGCAGAGGCAGTGGCAGACACAAAAAGCTTTGCGTTGCGGAAATTACGTTGCTGATGACTGGAGCGAGAGCACTGTGAAAAAGCGGAAGAGCAAGAAGCCAACTCCTCTATCAACACCCTCCCCTGCCCCCCTCTATCTCACTCCTTTCACATTCTCGTCCTTCTTCAGGAAGTGCGACAAAATTCAAACGTACTTTCTGCTCAGTCCATGGGCATCCTGCCTCTATCTCTCCTTACCTTTACTTGTCCGCCTCCATCTCCTGTTTTTTGCTCTGCCTGCGCCTGTTGCGGAAGCAACGGAAGAGCAAAAACTGTGGGTGAGGGTGACACTGGAGGAAGGAAAGCGGGTGGCTCTGATTCTGTTGCTGTTGCTCTGTATGTGGTGGGTGTCTCTTCTTTCGTTTTGTTGGGATGGCATAAATGCGCACACGGCAAAAGGCAAAAAAAAAAAAAGTTTCCTGCTTTTCTCCTGGCTCCCAAAAGAGGAAGTGTCTAAAGCAGGGGCGTACTTTGAAAAGGCTCACCAAACGGGCCACTTAAAATATCAAATTAACTTTAATGTATATGATAAAATCCGATCAATTGGGATCGTTTGTTATAAAAGCCTTAAAAGGTTCTAAATTGGAACTTGGTTTTTAATCGGGTGAAGCCTCCTTTTTCTATCAAAAATGAAACTTTGCTTCTTCTTTGAATGATAGATACGTGATTACAATACAAATACATTTGTAGAAAGGTTTTGATTTCGAGGAGTGGAGGTTTCAGGATAGAAAGATTTTGTGAATGCCCGGTGAAAATATGTTCAAACTTTATATATTAGACCATATATTCTTTACCAAAGTCGTTTTCCTAATGTAAGATCTTAGCTTATCTAATTGTAAGTGTTGTTCACAAAGAGAGGTCCCTATCATGACTTGCTGTCCTCTTAATCTGTTTTATTTGTTGGATCTGTTCTTAAAACACGAAAATATTTTGATTAATGTCAATCACTATCGTTTAGAGCGCTTAGGTGTGATCTGTCCCTAGGACAATAAGTTGATTCGATGGTACAGATTAGAACAACTTCAAAAATACATGCTTTATGAAGTTTGAAAATTTGAAAAGAATAACAGATTAGAAGTCACTTAGTTTACCCATTCATGTGAAAATCACCTCCAGTGAAAGAAATCTTTTGAAGATTTGCCTGATCTTCCGATTGTTAAGCAGTGCCTTTTCAGCCTAAAGCAGTTAACCAACTTCTAAGAGAAGTAGTATTTCAGTCGATTTAACTTAATTGAGTAGGTCCCACGAAATAAGAAACATATAGCCAACCCCCCTTTTATATTGTTGACTACGTCACTGAACTAGTGGTGAATGGGTGTTTGTCAGGAATGAGCTTTAGTGGGTTATGCTGCTTTCTGTTATCCCAAAAGCAAAAAATGTGTGATGGGAAGGGGGTGAAATCACAAAAACCGTTTGCGAGAGGGCGACGTACTTTATTTCCTGAAAATGTCCTCGAAAATATGAACATTATATCCCGGAAACGGAAGCTGCAGCATTTGCAAGGAAGTGACGGGCAGGCACAGCTGGGAAATGGAAATGCTATCCGCCTCCATCATCCTCACGACTACCACGACTACTACTGTTCCATTCCCTTTGGATGGGCTGATTAAAGTGGGTAAACAACTGACGCTGACGATGACGTTGAAATCTACAAGCACACATACTCATAGTGATACCGTGGGGGGGGCGGGGTTAGTTGGACAGCTGACTTCGTTGTCGCATCCTACAGGAAGCATGACGGTTGCCGCTGGCTTTCACTGGCCATCCACCTCCTCCCCACCTCAACCAAAGTCGCAAATACAAGGAATGCGAGTGGCAAAAGCCTTTACATCAAGGAAATGACGGAAGCAGCCTCAGCTCCGGCTCCGGCTACTGCTACCGGTTCTGTTTCTGCTACTGGCAGCGGACTTTCTCTACTGGCATTGGCGTCTCCGGCCTGCTTTGGCAGGAAATCATCGTCCTGTGGACGTAAATTAAATTCCAGACAAAGTCAATTTTTCTATGCTAACATCAACTTAATGCCAACGGGATGGATTTTTATGCTTAGAAGGGCTAATGATGATTAATAAATCGTTCAATTTAAAGGTAATGTCAAGCTGACATTGAAAAGTTATAAAAAAGCACCAACTTTGCAGGATTTTTATATAAGCAGCAATTGCTGTCACTTTATCCTTATTATCCTAACAAGCTGCATTCTTTTACCTGAAAAACTCTTTAGTTTTTAGATCTCAAAAATTTGTTTTAAATTCAAAGGCTTAGTTAGGTCGATTGTCTGGAAAACATTGTTTCTTCGATACCTTCTGTATCGAAATCTAATTGAACTATTTTTTCGTAATTTCGACTCTATTAGCAATCATTAAACGTCTTAGACCCTGCATACTTAGGGTATAACCAGGGTTGTCGAGAAGATATCAGGGCCCGGTGGTAGTAGGCCCGGTGGGAATCCCACCTTTACCACCCCCCTCTCGTTGGGCCTGGGTATAACGACATACTAAATTTGCCCAAAACCTTTTAGGTGAAGGCGTTTCTAATCAACCGCAAGGAACTGATCGATCCAACTCTGTGAAGTGCCTAATCCTAATCATAATTAACAACTAAGTAGTTGGGGAAAAAAATAGGGAGGGGATGGAGGTCCAATCGATTTAGCCATGTTTTTGTCGCTATATTATGCATAATAAAGAAGTGGTAGAATTCTGTCAGGTATACGATTTAGTTGGAAAAACTGAGTCTAAAGTTTGCAATTTCAAGTGGAGTCCCAAGGGGTCGATAGTTACCCCATTAATCTGTCCTGGGTTCTAGTCCTCATTTGCAAAGATCTATAAAAGCTAAAGGCATCAAAATTGCATATATATAGACAGTCCCCAGGCAGACAGCACCACGAATGAAATCCCAATGTTTTATATGTTATTATCAAATCTTCTTTTTTTACTCAATCTTTTTTTTTGCTGAAATATCTCACAAGTTTTTCCTATGATTGAGCTTTCCTTTATCATCATTTTATACTCTAGTCTTTAAAGCGTTTTTTTAATCCTGTTAAGCCTTGACATAACGCGGTGAAACTCACAAGGTTATTCATTATATCTATTGATTCCCCATAATTATTAGTACAAATTCGTTTTTCAAAGATGACTTCACTGTACTCTCCTTTATTTCCGAGAATGCCATTTCCGCTAAGACGGTCCCTGACTGTAGGAGGTGGCGCTTCGGAATTCGTGAACAAGGATTTTCTTTCGTAAAATTTAAGGCGCTTTAATAAATTTTGGTTCAATGAGGGATCGCACTTCACCACCAACTTTAAAGACCTTTGCAATGAAAATCACAAACAAATACGTAGAAAACAATATTGCAAGGTCAGCCGCTAGGTGCGCCAAAGTGCTTTTGTGGTGATATAAAGGACTGATGATTTTAATCTGCAAATAAAGATCAAATATCTCCGTTACAGGCTTAGCTTGAAGTTTTTTAAAGCATTTGTTTCAACCATAAGGAGGGAAAATAAAGGAAAGTTGTTCAATTAACTCTTTAAATTGTTCTCTTTTTCTTGTTTCCTTTAACACCTAAAAGTTTTAAATAAATTAACGCCGCCCTTGGCAAGTGCCGCTTCCCTCCCCTACTATAGATTCGGCACTGTCATTTGTAGAAGATATACATAGTACTTTTTAGAATATTTAAATAAAACATTTAAAAAACTGGTGAAATTTAAAAAACGGAAACATTTATTGCTTTCTCAATCAACCTGGCCTAGTAGTGTTAGCTCTCATTCCTCCTGGCCAAAGTGTTCAAGTATATGGGGGATATGGGATGGCAATTTACCTGCTATGATTATCTGCCTCCTTTTTCAGTGGAAGATCTCTTCTTCTCAATGTATGGCCAATGTACCGCTAGATGCCTCTAGACGACCATAAACAGAGATGTGAATTGCGAATTGAGTTCCAACAACTGGAAATGGTCAATTGGTAAATGGCAAAATCACAAAATCGCAAAAAGAAATACAATAAATGTATCTACTGGCACACACACACAGGCTGGGCAAGATCTGGCCTGGTGTTGAGCCGGTGCAGGAGATTACGTGAAAGGTGAAAGTTGTTGAGAACCGCAAACACAAAAAGCTGCGTAAAAGAGAATGGTTAAGTGTGGGAAGAAGGGGGACTGGAACGGCGGGGATAACAGACAGGTCAGACTTTGCCAATCCGAGTGGTGTGAGAAATTGAGAAATCGAACCGGACTCCACCTGTCGTCGGGCTGAACAGAGATTTCCGTATGCGAATGTGGAACAGTGGCACACACACACACATCACACACCACACCATGGAGTGGTTGTTGTAGCTTCTGTTTGTACATCTCTTTTTGTTGTTTTTGTGTCTTCCTCTCGGCCATTTATGGCGCTTGTGGCCAAGTGCACAGAAGTCGCCAAAGATGACGACCCACAGACCTGCTGATCCTCTCTTCTTCATCTCATCTCATCTGGTGCATTACCGCATTGCAAACCTGAATTCTTCGTGTCTTTCTTTTGCCATTTTTGTGTTGGCATTACAATTCCGGATGCTGTCTCTCTTTCCCAGTCTTTTTCTCTCTCTCTGTCTCTTCATTGTTGTTGTTGTTGCAACATGGTGGCAAAATAGATTATGAATGTAAGGCAGTGGGTGTTGGTACCCAAGAGTACACGTACGTTTAGAGTGTCGGTAGCGTGTCTGTAAGACTTTTTTTTCTCTCTCTCTCTTTTTCTACCTGGTTGTTGAGGAAGTTATATAATCGTCTGCACCATCGCGATATATATATATATATATACATATATATTTATGCCTCAATCAGTTTAACATTTATAGGCATAAGCTTGCGGATTATGTGTGTGGGTGGCAGGGTATTCAGACCATGTAACCGAGAGCTTAGACAAAGTCTTTGATATGCCTGCTTCCTCATTAATTTATCAAGCCGATTTTGTGTTAAGTGTAAAAGCGAATCCAAAGATCAATTTAAGCCAACCGATGGGAAAATACTTGTATCCATTTTTTTTTCTTTTTGCAAGGTTTGATTAAGTTGAATTTAATTTCCATTGAAATCATTTGTGACTAAAGGAATTTTAGTATTTTTTTATAACTTTTAAATTTTCAAGTGGTTTTCGAATTTATTAAAACTATAAACAAAACCAAAATGGAATTTTTCGTCTCTAAGTTATATTATCAGTTATATTACCCAACGCTAAATGCTAAAACTGGTTGAAAATTATAACTAAATGAAGCGCATTTTTTTTAGACAAAACTTTTATAACCGAGTTTAACCCTTAGTGCATAGTGAACGCTAAATGCTAAAACTGGTTGAGAATTATAACTAAATGAAGCCCATTTTATAACCGAGTTTAACCCTGATTGCATAGTGAAATTAAGTTCAAGACATCAAAATAAAGTTAAATTTGATTTTTATTACTATCAATGCTCAAAATTCTTGTTGGACGAAATGGTGGAAGTGTAGGAACTTTTTTATATGGGCTTACCGACAAATGTTGAAAAAGGATTTGGAAACAAAAGTTTTTATTATCGCAGGAAAGGTCAAAAATTTGTTCAAATACAAAAATCAAGAGCATTTTATAATTATTATCTCTTAATTTAAACTTAAAATGAGCCTGATACATTGATAATTGGCCAAGATCTAGCTTTTCATTAAACAACTGCCAGTTTAAGCTCATTGAACTTTTTAATACTTCAGAATTCTGATCCTCAGACTTAATCACCTAAACATTGGGTGCCAATAAAATTAAAAGATAAATAGTCATAATAGCTATAAACGACATCAGATATTCAGAAAGCATTCAAACCTCGTCCTTGTTGGCTAGTTGGTGGGGCAACCTTGATATCTAATCACGGATGACTGTTTAGTATCTTAAACTTTAATTAAATAAATAAATAAAAGTAACTGGATCTAGGAATACATATCTATGTATTTAAAATTTTAGATGCATCTTTACGAATAGTTTAACTATTAAAATCTATCAGTAAGAACCTTTTTAAGGCTATTGTCTGGTGGAATTTTATAAATTAAAGTTAGGTTTAAGAATTAGGGATGTTTGTTAAGTTCATCAATGTATTATCTATTTATTCCAACTATTTCTTAATTGATAAAAGAAAAATTTAGTTTCATTTTTCTATACTTTTTGGGCTTTTCGATTACCATAATTTCTATATTTTATTGATCCGAATGGGGAAGTCAAACAGTAAAAGGGTAAAGTAATGTCGTTCTTTATTTCCAAGTCCAAGTTGCGATTTATATCCTAAAAGCCAATGATCTAAATAACCTTTATGTTAGTTATTTTATTTTATTTATGAGCTATTTTCTCTTCTTTAAGTCAACTTTTGATAATTAATTTTGATTTCCTATTCGCAATATCTTAAAGAAGGCTTCAGTTTTTAGAACTTCATTGAAAATCATTTCAGTTACAAAGACAAATCTTGTTTAAAAGTTTATTGTGATCTTTATTTGGAATCTTGTTCTTATTTTAAAAAACAATAGACAATAGACTCTTAGAGCTAGATCTCCATGACCCTTTTTGAATAGTTTGAATAGTAGTTGGTTTATTGGTTCTTCAAGTAAGTAGATTATTTTATTTGGCTATTAAACAATTTTATAGTGTCTTACAATACATAGATCACTTTGAATTTTATCTGAAATACAATAGATTTTTAACTTTATGGTTGTTTTTTTTTCAATATCATGGTGTGATAGACAATTTCCTATTATCACATTTTTACGCGCCATAAAGTCAAAAGGAAGTCCAATGTTTTTCAAAAAAAAACCAAAAAGAATGACTTCCTTATTCCTAGCCTTTTGCCTTTGGGATGTTCCCAGGCACTTGATGTACATGCATAGAGGGAGAGAGAGAGACAAATACTTGTCGGGCAAGTAACACCAACAAAAGAATAAGAACAACCTGCTGCTTCTCTATTCTATAATTAATTACACAGCATTTTCATTTTTGAGTGCCGAAGTGCACACAAGAAGTATGAAGAAGTCCGGAGTCCTCATTTGCTGCCATTTCCACGCTCCGAAACGTTCAATCTTTAAGTTTTTGTTCTGCTTTTAAACGATTTCCAAGAAATGCTCGAGGAGAGGAACATCCAACGGATGTGCTAGAGATGTGCGTGCGTGCGTCTCCATCTCCATCCCCATCTCTTTTTTTATATCTATCTCTATTCGCCTCTGGGCCTTAGGCCAGCTGATGATGATTAACATGAGGCTGGGGGAATAGAAAATTGACTAGAGGAAGGGGGCCCCTTCGATCTTTGTATTTAATTGATAAAAAAAAAAAAATTTCCACATTCCAATGAGACTCAAGAGACACCAACAACAACATAGTTTTCTGTGTGTGTGTGTGTGTTTATCCTGAGCCACATACATATCGAATCTCAGTTGCACAATGCACTCACTCGATGAATTCATGTTCCTTCAACTGAAATTTGAAACCTTTCACCGTGGTAAGAGGTACATAACCTGCCAACACACTTGTAGATCTCCGATCTTCATCCCTTAAGTGCACACCAGCCAATCTGGTGTCGTTCTGGTTGGCTGGGGCCAGCCATAATCCTTACCAGCAAAGATCGATATATGAGCGTTCGATCGGTTTTCCGTTTGGCTTTTGTTCCAGACAGTTGCCAGTCGGGTTTCCCACGGTTTCTTGTTGCTGGGTGCACATTTCATATCCTGCACACAAACACACTCAAAACACTGATTCCTTTTTTTGGGCCAACTGTTAACGTAAGCAGAGAGTGAAAAGAACTTTGATCCTTTTTTAATGGCGGCAAAATTCTTACAATTACCCATTGTTGCCATCGTTCGAAGGGGAATGTGTAACAATTAGGCTACATATTGGTACAGAAGACAAAACAGAAGAACGAGAACGAGAGGGCGAAAGAGAGAGAAATTCAATTATAAAGTGTAACGAAAAGGATTTGTTACGTGGGTGGTTATATAGGCGTTTCAGGATCATGTTCTGCTCCGGAATTTAATTTGGCTTCTGATAAAGGCGGAAGAACAGTAAGCGATTTCTATAGCAAAACTAATTACTTATGTCCACCCCTATTAAAAAGGGAATCCCTTAAAAATTTTGCCCCCGAGTTTTCTGAAAGATCTTTAATAATCCCTGTTGGTAATGGAAAATGTTTGAAAATATACAGAAAATTATAGGCTAAGAGTTTTAATTATATATATTTAAGATCCTTAATTATTGCAGAAAACTCTTTATAACTTTTAAAATTGACAGATTAATAGATTAATTACTCATTAGTTAATTACTACTTGTTATGTTGAGTAAAACAGTTGCAATATTTCAAAAGTCCATTACAGGGCCGTCGAGAAGATATCAGGGCCCGGTGGTAGTAAGTTACGGGTAGTTCACCAAACATCATTTGGTGAATCATTTCCCTCGTGACTCATTTTAAAGCAAACTGCTTTTACTATGATTAACAAATTTATTGAATATTTAAGAGTGTATTACTTATCAGGAATATTTTTTTCGCAAATTGCTTATCTGTATCAAATCAGTATAATTAATATACATACTTATATTTACTTGTTGGAGAATGCTTTACCTTTTATCAGCATAATCGTTGAAATTTGTTTTACTAAAATATAAATGAATTTTTGAACAACAAGGATCTGAATTCGAATCCCAGGCTAGTGTAAGGATAAAGTTTTCTCCAAAGTTAGTTTAGTTGATAGCTTATAACTAAATATTTACATATCTTATATCCTATATATCATATATTTATATATAGATTATAACTTCATATATCCTTAGATTTATTTAGAGTAAATTTAGTGTCAAACTGAAAACTGTTTTTGGTGTTAATTTTAAAGTTTTTTTTGCTTAACCCAGGTCTAAAGCGATCAACAACAGATAATGAAAAAATTTGCAATATATTGCTTACCCTTATCTTAATTGTAGGTACAATACCTTAGCATTGATATTAATAATTTTATAGTTATAAGTATGTAGTACATACTATTTATGTATGTATTTTATTATGTTTTTGATATTGAATTTAAAACACTTAATGTTTTTGCAATTACTATTTATGTATTTTGTATTAATCAAAAATTGTTACCTTCTAAGACTAGATAAGTACTCTAAGTATATAGATAAGTACTTTATGAAATGCTTAATACTGACCATTTTTTAAGTCATTTGGAAAACTAATTTATGTTTTTTTGACAACTTAAATAAGTTTCCAAAATTAAAAAAAAAAACTATTAGTTTTTAATATTTGTTTATTTAGTTTCTTTCTTTGTTATCTGACAATTGAATAAAAACTCATAAAGCTTAGAGGGCGCATCATTATAAAATTTTGAAATTTGTGAAAATCTTCAATGGAGAGAATACTGTAAGATAGTGACTAGTTACTTTAAAAATGATTTCTTTAAGCGACAAACTTGAAATAACGAAAAATTTAAGCAGAAATTATACAAGTCTAGAGAACTTTTCCGGCAAGGACCTTATAAACTTCATTTTTTTGAGAAAAGCTTTTTTTTAATATCTCAGAAACTAGAGTCAATCCAGAAGACCAAGTCCATATTCTGAATTTAACGACCTGAAATTGCCCTAAAAAAGGATATGATGTCTTTGTTTGATAATATATTTATTAATTTAAAATAGAATATCCTGTATGTAAAAATTTAAAACAAATTGCAAAGTAGTTTGGAATTAATTTGGTTTTGTAGCATAATTATATCTCTATAGCGGTCCATTTTTAGTCAATGAATAATATATATTTCTTTAAGGACTTAAAATTGACTCTTGAAGCCTCTAATACAATTACTAAAGGAATTGCCTCAATTGCCCTTAATGGGTTTCGATTGGGGACTTATGAGTGATTACTGCAATAAGGGGATAATAGGATGATTTGCGGCATTATCCTTTTGTAAATATATGTAATTTTTCTGCAAATATCGTATTCAAGGCTAATTACGTTCAGCCCTATCAATTGGGTGACTAGGAAAATAGATTTTTTTTCATTTTCCTAAATACTACTAAATAATTTATATGTTTATAGTACAGAGAAAGTAAGTTAAAGGACTTTTTATCAACCAAATGACTTATTTGGGCATTTGAAAGAATTTACACCAAGTTCTAATTCATACCTACTCACATATTTGAAAATAGCGGAAGTTCATGTATTACCATTTAGTTTTGTTATATACGATAAACAAATCGCATATAGACACCATTATCCAGTGACCTGATATATAGAATTATAAATAACAGATGTCCGCTGCATAGCCATTATTTGCTTTGATAATAAACGCATTTATAAATAATACATTTGCCAGACATGAATACCTTTTCCCCGGATATTAATATTTTATACTATTGGCAAATTACCAAAAAAAAAAAAAAAAAAAAATACATACATAATATATATATGAAAACAAATCTTTGTTGCTCGAAGAAAGCAGCAAAAAAAAAATATGTCTGGAAATACTTCCGCATCTGAAGGAGACATTGACGCCGCCGTCGCCGTTGGCCCGGTCCGGCCCGGCCCAAGACGATCGACCAAAATATATTTATAGCCAGTAGTACGAATATAGTCTGGCAGCACAAGTGGATGCCACTTGGATGAGTTGTGGGGCCCTCTGGACATGAATGTCTATTCTATTTTAATGACTTACACTAGGCTGAAATTAAACAGAAATTTAACAAATTTTAAAACTTCTAGTTACTTTCAAATTTAAGCCTGTTTTTAAGGATTTCGAATAGAATTTACAATTAATATTTGTTAAGCCCTTTTATTTCCAACAATTTAGTTCAGAATTTTGTAGCATAGTGTATTTTTGCACTTAAGAATCTTTTTGAAGGATAGAAAATGACTAAAAAACATGACTAGGAAGTATTGTAACTAAGTACATACTGAAGTACTTATTGAAAAATGTGTGCATAAATATATATTAATTTATAACTTACATCCATATACTACACATATTTATGGCAGTATTTACAGTTGTGAAGATTAAAATAGAACCACTTCAAAAAAATAACTACGTACTTGTATTTCTTAAAGCTTTCTTTTGAAAATCTTTTAGAATTTCTGAATAATAGAAATACAGCTTCAAAGAGTTATAGTTGTATCGGATTTCGTCTAGAAAATAAAGCTACTTGCGAATATTGGTTTGAGTTCTGTGATAATAATAAGTTTTGAGGAATTAATGTTATTAAGCCGTAACATTTTTTTGGTATTTAAAGACAAGATTTGTATTGAAGTATATGTGTAAAATCTAGATTAAACTTGAGCTTTTTAGAAATGACAGCACGACTTAAATGATATTGCTTCTCAAAATATTTCAAGATCTAATATAATCTTGGAGAGATATTCCATTTCCTAATAAAAAAAACCTTAAGGACTGTCAAGAACAGAGCTACTGAAATGGAAAACCCAAATGAAGAATGGATTGTTTTAAGACCAAGCTAACCAATTTAAAATTTAAGTTGTTATCATTGAACTTGTTTTAATCATAATCTTTTAATACCGCTCTGACAGCGCGGGGCACCTAAAGTCCCGGATCCCGTTATAGTAGGATTACCAAATACTACGGACAGTAGCATTAGAGAGTTGTTAACAAATTGTTGACCAGATTTTCCAATAATATAGTTTGGGGCCAAATAAGAAATTTGACAAAAAATTAATTTAGCAACCTTTTAAAACTTTTAACTTTGGAAAAGTATAATATAGCTAAATTTTAACCGATTTTCAAAAGTGATTTTCCATTTGAATGCTTCTTAATTCAATATTAAATATAATTAAGTTCTTTCATCAAGCGGGAACACAAAATGTTAAAGAGCAACAAGGATTCCAATAAACCTTTCATAAAGCTCTAATTTAATTTAAAAATTTAAAAAATTAAAAAAAATAAATTTTTTTTTGCCAATTTTGACAAAATATTGTATTTTACAAAATTTTTTTTTGTAATTGAAACGAAAATAATTTTTATACCATACACCCATAGGGTGAAATGGTATATTAAAGTCGCCAAAATGTATGTAACAGGCAGAAGGAAGCATCTCCGACCCCACAAAGTATATATATTCTTGATCAGAATCAAAAACCGAGTCGATCTAGCCATGTCCGTCTATCCGTCCGTCCGTCCGTCCGTCCGTCCGTATGAACACCTAGATCTCGGAGACTATAAGAGCTAGAGCCACCAAATTTGGT
The DNA here is from genome assembly GCF_018902025.1 of Drosophila willistoni. Lineage (NCBI taxonomy): Eukaryota > Metazoa > Arthropoda > Insecta > Diptera > Drosophilidae > Drosophila > Drosophila willistoni. Next base: position 12,338,817 of record NW_025814050.1, read on the forward strand.
ATGCAGTCTCGTGTAGTATGTACGCTTATCGAGTTTGTTTCAAATTTTTGCCACGCCCCCTTCCGCCCCCAGAATTTACATATAACTGTTTTTCTTAAAAAGTATAGCAGATAGAAACATCAAATTTGGTTTATAACTCGTTTAGTTAGCGCGCAGAAAATAATTGTTCCAACTTTTTGCCACGCCCCCTTCCGCCCCCGGAATTTGCATAACTCTGATTTTCTTAAAAACTATGAAAGCTACCGACATTAAATTTGGTATGTAAGTTAGCCTAATAGACGCGCAGATACTGACTATTTAAAAATTTTGCCACGCCCATTTCCGCCCCCGAAAATTAAACAAAACTGATTTTCTCGAAAACTAACAAAGCTAAACTCACCAAATTTAGTATGTATATTGGCTTAGTATGCGCGAATACATATATTTTAATATGTTGCCACGCCCACTTCCGCCTCCATAATTTAGAAAAAACCGATTAACTCTTGCAATTTTTTGACCATCGCGATCAAATTTGGCAGACTAATAAATCTTATCTATTTCTATCAAACTACCAAATAGAGTGAGCGAGATAGCAAATGGTATGAGGCATGTTAAAACAATTTAGTAGACATACATTTGGTTTTCGAAATTCTAAATATTTGTTTCACCTGGTGTATGGTATACCCAAGTCGGCGAGACGACTTACTTACTTCATTTTAACTATCAATAGTAAATATGTATATGTATGTAAGTATGTATCTACTATTGTTTGATATTAATTCAAAATTCAACAAATTTTCATTTACTTGATATATAACTTTTTTAATTAGATTAACCATAAAAATATCTTTGTGAATCGATTTTGACCGTTTTTGACAGTTTTTTATTTATGTTCTAAGCTTTAAATTAAAGAGTGGTCTAAATTTATATATGTATGTATATACTTATTTATTATTTTATTTATTTATTTACGAGGATCACTTTATTTAAAGAATTATAGTTGCACAAGTGAGTGAGACTTACATAGAAAAATTAAGAGTACAGGACACGCAGTAACCTTTTCTACTTAAATATGATGGAGAAATGGAGATATTAACTTATATACGATATAATAATTAAAGGGAAAAAATTTATACAAAACCCTTATTTATTATTATAATTTCATTTATTTCTTATTCAAAGCTACAACCAAAATACACACAATCTAATATTAATTAATTTAAAGTTGATAAGAAACATTTTTGATTTCGATATATTTTGCATATAAAATAAAACACTAAACTAAAGCTGTAAAGCTGCTTAAAAAAATGCATATTAATTGAATTAGTTCTCAAAGTTCGAACAATATTTTTCAATAGAAAATGTACATATGTATGTACATATGTATATTTGTATCTTTACACCCACTCAAGAAAAGATAGAAAGAGAAAATTGTGAAACGTAAACCCAGAAATGAAATGCAAGATCAGTTTGGCGAAATATGTTGATTGGCTCAATTGGACGACTATTTGAACTCTGAACCGTTCCCATCGGTTCAGTCTCCTTCCTCTACTCATTACTTTACTTGGTATACGCACCATGACCAAAGCTACTAATTTGGGCCACTGGGGATGGGATGAAGAGGCAGTGACAACAACAACAACGACAGTAACAGAGACAGAAACAGAGGCGGAATTGTCATCGGCGTGGCGTCTCGATCGTGGGCCGTTTATGGGCATTTGACTTCAAATGTCAACGGAATGGTTAGGGGGAAACTGGTTAACGAACTGACAGAGGGAGAGCCACATATAGTTAGAGAGAAAGAGAGAAGCGGATGCAGTGCAACTGAGCGCATCTTTTGGCCAACCTGCTTGTCTCCCAAGTTAAATGTCCCTCTTTCCCCTTTGCACGGCGCTGAACCAATTTTCTGTTGGGGTTTTCAGTTCTCCTCATCGAAGCGGAAATGTCTCAACAACAACAACAACAACAACACAATTTATAATTAAAGACTGTCAACCGATTCGATGACAAAAAGAAGATATTCCCCACACAACTAGCACCTTAAAAATTGAGAAAACACCAACAACAACAACAATAGCATAAAGAAATCTATTACAATAACCATCAGCCCACCATCGCAATCAACATATTGAATTTATCTTGATCGTTTGAAACGTTTATTTAAACTTTATCTTGTATTGATTAACAACTAAATCGACGAAGGCGCCCCCCACGCAACACGCCCACATAACAAATCAACAAACGTGTAAACAATAAGAAAGAAAATTCATTTTAAAGTATTTAAATTATGGGAATTTGAAACTAAGTATGTGTGTTTGCGTGTGTGTGTGTGTGTTGGCCTAGGAAGTCCAATTCAAAAGATATTTACACACTTAATGATCTGTTTTGTTTTCCAACTTATATACCATCAAAATATACAATTAAATAATTGATTTAATTGCTTGAATCTCAAATGTGAGAAAAGAAAGAAAAGGTTTTGGAGTTCTAAGGAGAGATTTTTTTGTGATGCTTCTTTGGTATTTTTTACTTTACATGTTGAAATAATAATGATTTCACCTGTATACTATTTTTGGAATTGTACAAACTTTTTTCTAAAAATAAACAAATGTTTCTTTTTATTATGTTTATAGTATTATTTGATATCAATATAAACATATGTACATAAGGATGACGATATAAAAGTATGTGTGTATGTATGTTTCAAATACGTAATTTAAGCAATTTGAATTTTCTTATTTCTTCCGTTGGCGCCAGCTTGTGTAATTTGCTCTTTCTTTCTCATCTCGCTCAGTCTCTCTTCCTCTCAGATAGAATCACTGTGGTTCACAAACAGGTTAAACATTTGGAAAACTCATTTAGTTTTTTAATAATTAGATTGACTTTATTTGCTACAGTTTAATAAGGATTTACTATATGTACAAGAATCATTTATATAGAAGCTTTAAACTTTGTAATATATCAGAATTATTCGCTAACTACAAAATTCAACTAATTTCTAAGGTCTATATACCAGTGTGCGTGCAAAGACTCTCTTGATATGCAATGCGCATGCCTTTCGTTTCATTACCACAGCGTTCCGTCTCAAGATAAAATGGAATCGGTTTCGTTTCTTCTCTTTCTCTTCGTTTGGCATGGCACAGTGGTTTGGATTATCCAAAATATAGCATCAAGTTGAACATTTGTTAGAAGTGAAACTAAATTTTAGTGAATTATAAGCTAGTGAATGTATTTAATTTAACATGAGGCCTGCTTTAAATTAATTTGAAATCAAGAAAATATATTTGTCTGCTATACTTATCAAAGAATAACTAATTTCAACTCGATATCTGCAATGTTTGATTTAAGGGCAATTCGTCCCACTGTGCAGGAGAGGCAAAAGTCGGAATTATTTATTTATTTGTTGTTTATTTTCTTCGTTCGTTTTCTTCGTTCATTCTTCTTTCATTCTTCGTGGCGAACGGACGTGGGAGTGCAGCACACAGAATTACATTATAAATATAAGACACAAGACATTGTTGTACAAATAAATAGCGTATTTGTGTGCAAAACAAAAATAAAAAAACAGAAACGATTGCAAAACGAGAAATGAAATTTTAAATTGATTAATTTACAATTAATAGAATTTAAATTGCAATACAACAACAACAGCAACAATAAAACAGTACAAACGGAATAACTCAAAGAGATAACGGTACAGCTTGCGTTAGTGTTTGTCTGTGTTCAAGTGCGCGCGTATGTGTCGGAGTGTTTTGAGTGTGTGTGTGTGTTAGTTAGTGTGCGAAACGGAAACAACAAATAAACAAAAATGTAAAAAGTTTAAAAGCAAGAAGTAAAAATAAAAAAAACGGAAGAATTTTTGTTGTTGAGAAACAGAGGAAGAGCAGACAAGAAAGGAAAGCAAAAGAAAATAAGAAAAGAAAAGGGGTGAAAAGAAAAATAATACAAAAACACACAAGTGCATCCCACGCGTCACAGGTCCGAGTCCGAAAACAAGACGGAAGTGCTTTTGCTCTGCTGCTCTGCTTCTTCTTCATTATTATCGTCATATGCTCATCTCCTTCGTTTGCTGCTGCCGCCGCCGCTGCCATCTAATACACTTACATAGGAAGGAAGGATTACAAGTTAACATATCTTACGTAGTCGCTGCTGCTGCTGCACAGTGCTTTTGCAGTTAAACAACGCTTGGCGATTGTGTCAGAGAGCCCCCCACAACCCGTACACCTACAAAACCAAACCAAACACACACACATGCACACATCATACTTGTAAGAGCGAGCGACAAAGAGAGGAAAAAGTAAAATCAAATAACAACGCATTCTGGATCTGGACATATCCGCTTCCGCGTTGAGCGTTGTCGCTAAAAAGCTTAAAGAACAGACAACGACGACGACTCTACATAAACACACGCACACATAGACACACATACATACATCCATATGTACGTCACCCTGCACAGTGGAGCAGACTAGGTAAGAAAATTGTTAACAAAAATAACTGACAAATATTATTTTCATTTAAAACATGAATCTCAAAGCATTATTTCTACGTCATGTTTTAGTCATAAAGTGGTAAATTGTATCATCTTTTTTTTTCTTCTGTTTTTTTTTGTCTTATTATTTATACACTTAACTTTTGTTGTCTCTGACAAACTGATAAATGTTCACGTTAATCTTTATGGTTAATCTCTTCTTTTTTTAAATTTTTTTGGTTGTTGTCGTTAGTCGTGGTAAAAGTTTACAATATTTGGGTCTCTCTGTGTTGGCTTGAGGTCAACAAATTGTTGTCAAGTCGTTGTGGTCGTCTACACGTGTTCAAAAATATATCATTTTACACATTGTTAGAGTTCGGATTTATTTCTTGTTAAATAGTATTGCAAGAAAACACAAAAAAAAAGGTTTTAACCATTTAGAAATCGCTCTTAAAACTGATGTTCACGTACAATGTGAGAATTGTTTGATAAAAAATTAACTATTTATATCATAGAAATGTCTTTGTTGGCTATATTAGACGATTTACCCCTCTAATAGGACAAATGCTAAATTTTAATATTCATACCCCTCTAAAATAGTCAATTTGACCAATTCAAAAGGATTTTCTAATGGGACAAATGTTAGATTTAAATATTCTTAGCAATAATTTATTGACAATAGGAAATTATATAGCTTATTAGTTTCGAAAATCATTTAACATTTAGTATTTCGCTTAAATGTTGCTCAACTAAAGTTAATATAGTCTAAATGGAGTTGTTGGGGGGAACCCTAAAATTCTTAGCCAATTCCAAGGTATCCACACTTCATACACATTTACAGTCTTTGACTGACTCGACTCTCTTACGTATCGAATTTGGGTTGGGTTCGACGAGTCTCTTGTTGCATGCACTTTTTTCTATGGAAGTGAAACAAAAGCGGAGCGTTAAGCTCCAATTAGGGTGCCTGCTGCGCGAGACACTGGGCTCACGTCAGCGAAATCTTATCGCACTATGGGGCGCTATGGTAAAAAAAAAAAAAAACTAAAGTAAAACAAAAAAAAACAAAGAAAAAATAGCAAGCAGAATTGTGTTTATTTATTTGCCTGCCACGACGACGACAACGACGATGCCGAACGAATTAGCCAAACAGTTCCTGCTTCTGCTTTCGCACCTGATCTGCCCTGAACGATCGTGTGAGCCCCCCGACTAGCCCTCCGACTAGCATATAGCCTGGTGCTCTCCAATTAGCGGAAAACGAAATACAACAAAAAATTATAGAAGCTGAGATTTTTTTCTTCATAGTTTGCCTTTCCTGGTTCGTACCCCTCCCTCCGCCGCCCCATGTTCTGCCCTGCAAAAAGTCTCTCCCGGTGGTGGTGGTGGCCTGGTGACCAGAGACGGCAGCGGCAAGCGTAAATACAATAAATTAAATTCACTTCCGCATTGCGCTACTCTCGCGACATACAACACAGCGCACGGAAGCAAGACGGGGCGAGAGTGGGAGAGTGGCAACTAGAGAAAGGAGTAGGAGGAGGTTTGGCGAGGGGAACACATAGGTAAGATGAGGGTAAAAGGCAAAGCAAACAGGTATAAAAAAAAAACTGTTGATCGCACAGGCAAAAGGAACGAACGAAGACACAGCAGCGGCAGTGGTCAGAGACGGGAGCGAGAGAGAGCCAAGAAAAGAGAGAACGACGACATATTCCCTCACACAGGGAACACAGACACAGACATAGGCTAAATCTCTCTCCCTCTCTCTCTCTCACACTCAACTTGAGTCTTATTCAGGGGGGAAAACTGACTCACTCACTTACACACACGATCAGCAAGAAACATAAATTAATAGTAATAATGCGGCAAAAGTAATAAAAACAAGGGAAACAAATATAAACTAATAAAAAAACTAAAGTCTAGTCTACTATATGTTTCTATGAGATATGAGATATAGCCAGGGCTTCAATATAGTTGATGGATGAAAGAGAAAAATTGGAAAAAGTTTTGCGAAAAATCATATGATATTGTTTTCTTCGAAAAGGACGATCCAAAAGTGTTTAAAAATCCCCGTTTAAAAGAACACTGGGCACAGGCTAAAAAGTCCTCGATAACCTCCTGACTCTCTATTCTACAACATATCCAAAATTCATACAAATCGGTGAGATGAATTCATTTAACTTAAGTAACTATTTATAATAGTAGATACTAAATTATAAACGATTCTTATAGATGAAATCTTATGATCTTGTTCATCAAACAAATTCCTCACTAAGGAGGCAAAAAATTACAGACAATAGAAACATTTATAGGGCAAATTGTTGCTTAGTTAAGGTAATAATCCATAGAGTATAGAGTCATTTGTCTAACTGACTAACGCATATCATCATCTTGTAAGTATTAAATTGCTTCTTTTTCTTTGCCATTGCCGACTTTGCCGTCTCACATATTTATTCTACAGTTTGAGTCACTCGGCAAGTGCATTGAATCGACAACGTTGTTGTTGTAGTTATTGCTTTTGTACATAGTTTTTGTGCTACTGATGACTTTTAGTTGTTTATACTTGCATGCGGAAGCAATGAGTACATTCAGTATATATATATAAATACATATGTATTTATTTGTTTGTTGTTGTTGCTTTTTGTTATGTATTGCGTGTAGTGGTTATCAGACCCTAGACTCAAATCGACTCGACTCTAGGGAGTCGCACAGATGTTGTTGGTCTTTGTATGTGCCATATATTATTGATGTTTTGCAATATTACGCATCATCATCATCATAAGCATGTATCCATCCATCCATCCAACCATCCCATTCCATCCATATACATGTACTCACACACACACACACATTGGCAGGCACTTTTATGGAGCCACTTGTGTGCATTGTAACCCATTTTATAGTGCAAAAAAAAAATCACACTAACCTGAATTTGCCGTAAATGTGTTTAGACTTGGCGGCGACGTCAACGTCGACTGTGACTGCGCAGCATCTCAAATTCGCTGAAAGAAAGTACATATAATGTGGCAACAACATTGGTGGCAACCAACAAACAGCGAGCCAGGCCAGCCGTTGCCTATCTTTCATCTTTATATCTCATACACAAACATTCATACATACAAATGCGAAGGCGGTGCAGGTGGCAGAGGAGTGGGCGGGTTCAGTCGGTGTTGGTAAATGTTTAGGAAGCAAAGGCGGTAAAGACGATCGTGTGAATTTGGGAAAATTACTTCAGACCAGAAAGACCTTGCTTATGTATGTCTGCCTGCCTTTCAAGGATGCTCAATGAGATCATTAATTTGTTCAATACAACAATCAGACAAACAGCCAATATATAACTCTATATACACGTTTATTTTCGGTATATCATAGATAGGATGAAAAACTTCCCCAATTTTACCTCTTCCTACAACCGTAACTGTTTCCAATTGATCCCGATAAAGGATATTGTAGTATATTGATATCGAAATATCATAGATCGGTATTGTAAGCTTCACCAATCTTTTTTCGATTCATTTAGTTGCAATTCCCAACTAGTTTTAGCGGTGAAGACATGGTAGGGCTATTGCAGTTCTGGAGATCGTTAGCAAAGTCTGATGATGATAGAACTTGGTGGTTCTTGAAATAGCTATACCTATAACCTGCTCCAGCCGAAGATCCTAATAGGACTTTTTTCAGACCGAAGGTTTCATAATCATAATCATGCGCCAAATTGCCGAATTAATAATTGTTTAAACTAAAACTAATTTTTGTAATATATAGTTAAAGCTAGTAAGATCTAAAGCGATCTAATTAAAGCTCTTTTAAAAAAAATGCAGTGGCACACTCAAAAGACATTCCCACACTGTTTGCACAATGTGACTTTTATTCTAATATTAAGGAAGTAATTTATTAATTCAAACTTGTAAATTGTAATCAAGTTTTTTTCAAGAGACGTTGGCGATCTTTGACATACAATCAATATTGGCGCGCGAGTATTATTATTATTACTATTATTTCCCTATACATTTTCAATCTATTCCCGTACATTTTCATTTCCAGGCTTGTTGTTCCTCCTCTAGAGACAGTCGCCTGACTCTCTCATAGAGTTACTTATCTCTGTTGTTGTTGGTGTTGGCTTTTAAACTGAGTAACCTGTTGTTCGTTGGTTGTTCGTTCGTTTTGTTGTTGCTGTGTGAATTATGTTACGAACGTAACGTGTTTCAAAATATAGGAAGTCTTGCTTGAGTTATAGTCGAGCTTTTTGGTGGTAGAGCCCCTTCCCGGCAACAATCTCAGCGGCGGCTCACTCTCTGTGAGTGTGTGTGTGTGTGTTTTAACGGTCGGTTGTGTTGGCTATTATCTAACTCCAACTAACTTGGCAAAGAGAAAGAAAGAAACGAAGCAACAAACACACACAGAGCATTTTTTTGTTGTTTTTTTTTGCAGTTTTGTGGCACATTTTCTTTTTAGCTTTTGGCACACATACGGCGGGTTAGTAACTCTCTAAGGAGAGAGGCACGAAGGGGTGCAAAAGAGGGCACTAGGAAGAAGTGTGTGTGTGTGTCTGTGTCAGGCCAAGAAGTGGAGTAATGTTGTGGAAAGCCGTCGTCTCGTTGTTGTTGTTGTTGTCGATGCAACACAATTAGGTAATTTTCTTTCTTCTTATTGAACCCGAACACACAGAAGGGGAAAAATGTTGCGTGGCATAGACTCCATGCCACTCCACTCCACTCCAACTTTAACTTGATGATGGCGTAATGCCAAAAAAAAAGGAAAAAAACAAGCAAAATGTACAAGTAAATAAGGGGAAGTATCTATATCAAATGGTAACTAGAGAGGGCGACCTAACCTAACCTAACCCTCCAAACTAACTAAAACGAAAGAGATAGAGAGAGAGAGAGAGAGAGAGAGAGAGATTGAGGACGAGGGCGAAACAATTCCCAGTCCATTGTTGTCCATTATTATCGCTGTGTAACTGTAAAAACTACCTGACCAAGCCCACTTACCACTTACCTGTTGAACAAAAGCCAACACAACGCGACTCTCTCTCTTCCGTCCTGAACATGGTAGGTGGTCCTGACACTAATTGTTCGTAGCCTAACCTCCGCCCCTAAAGTCCTTCAGAATGTCTAAGGAGTAGGAGAAGGCGGGCGAGTTCACAATGAATTTGGCATTTGGCACTTCGTGGAAATTTGCTGGCCAAGCGGAAGGAAGCTGCTGGGAACCAATGTGCAAAGACGACACTCAAGTGCCTAGAACAATAGAGAGCGAGAGAGAGAGAGGGAGAGGATAAGAGGCAGATGATGCACAACCCCCTAGGGGATCTACAATGTACTTCAAAACTCTGCGGGACATTTTGCCGACTTGTTTGTTAAGTCCCTATGATCAGGCCATGGCCATATTCTCAACCATATCGTGTGTCAAAAATTAAAAAAAAAAGGAATTTTACTACTATACGTTCAAGAATTTACTACACATACAATTTTGAAATCGCTTTTTGCCAAATCGTCCATAAATCAATTTGATTTCAGTCTCGATAGTATTTTTGATAAGGACAACAAATTTTTTTTTTTTTTTTGCTTTTTCCTTTTTTTCACGTTTTGTTCGTTTTCTTTTTGTAATCTGTGTCGATAAGAACACACACACAAACAAACAAACACAGAGGCAAAAATTCGGAACGAAAGTCGTTTGAGTGGTAAATGGGTAAAGAAGGGGCGGTTGGGGGGTAGGGTAAAGTGAAGAGGTGGCGAAAAAAAAACAAAAAAGTTTTTATGATAGCAACACAAAATATTGTTCGATGGATTGTGCAGGAACGTTTTTGTGAGGTTTCTGGGGGGGTTGGGTGGACGGGGGATGTGGGCAAAGAAAACCGGAAATGACGCGGTTCCACGAAATTTACGCTGCTGCTTTCTAACCTCACCTGCCACTTGTTCAACCCCCCGCCTACCCTCACTCCTTCTCTGGTGTGAGGCACTTGACTATAGAGCATGGGGTCTTAATTGATAGACTAATCAGTCGCACTCCATACCACACAAATGTAAATTATTATTGTTTGTATTTATGGCCGCTAAAATGGAAGTTGACAAAATGAAAACAAAAAAACACCAAAGAAATCGAACAAAATATATACATACATATATGTATGTATGAGTTTTTGGGTTTTCTAATCATATCTCGCTTTACCCAAATGGTATTCACAAGTGTTATTATTATGATGATTGTTAGGGGCTGTTCAATTATATACACCTTGATACGCAAAGATAGATGACTATACAAAAGTAAAATAATATATGTAGGTATGTGTGCATACATCTACACTTGAAAATGCGTTCGTGCGCCGATAGTTGAACTATATATAGTACATACATATATTAAATGGTAATCAGGAACTCGTTTCTTTTATTTATTTTGGAGCAAAAAGTTCTGTATTACAAGGTCCAAAACTTGAAAAGAAATTTCCGAAAGCTTTTACTAGTAATACTTATAAAGAATTGATATCTTTAAAGTTCAGATGGATTAAATAGGACTTTAAGCTTACTATAGGGAATAGGTATATTTTAAGTTCAGATGGATTTAGTATAATCTTGTGGAATGGAATGGAATACACATATCTTTCTCCATTAACCAACCACTTTCTTAGGATGGTCTGCTACATTATGACAATTTCAAAAGAAATTCAAATTAATTAAATATTCCATTTGGCATAAGGAGTAAAATTTTTATATAGAATTGATAGCTACTAGCTACATATTCCGTTGAATATTACTGCAGTATTTCTTAATACTCTGGCTGGACCAAGTGTCAAATGAAAGAAAAGAAACAAATACCTAAGAAAAATACCCAAAGGGGCCAACAACTAGAGAGCGCGAAGTGCTTCTTCAATCTTGGCAAAAAGATATTTCTATAAGCATGCGAGGGGGTGGTGGTGGTGGTGGGGGGGTCAGAGGCTACAACCAGGAGATTATATTATAATTTTCCAAGTAAAGCAGACAAATTAAAACATACAAACAACAAAATTGACACGAACATCACGTAGCAGAAACGATGTGAAGGAGCGAGCCAAGATGACGATGATGATGCTTGCTGATGATGCCACCAAACAGCTCTAGAGAGATGATACATACATACATGTGTACATGTGATGATGACTGCTGGACAGACAGAAAGACTAAATGACTGACTGACTGACTGAATGTTGCCATTTCCTATTGTGTCGCCAAATTCATAATTAGCAGAAAAAATGAGTTTCATTCTAGTTAGCTGGAGGCGCTGCAGCAGGGGCAGCTTCTTCATCAAAAGAGTTGAATGCTGTTGTTGTTGTTGTTGCTGTTGCTGTTCTTACCTTACCTCTATTACAATAGTTAGTTCTTATGACAACTTGAGTTTACTGTCTGTCTGTATTATGTTTTTGTATTCCCATTTCTTCTGTGGTTTTTTATCTCATTAGGTCGCTTTGCCACGTTTTAGTGGCCAACTTGAGTGCAACTTGGAATTGTATTTAAGTAAGAAGCTGCTGCTGCTTTGTCCGTGCTTATCAAACTTTTCCCACACGCTCACACTCTCTCTCTTTATCTGTGTCCCGCTCTCTCTCTCTCTCTGTTTTTCTCTACTATTCTCTTGTTGTTCTACTCATTTGAATTATCATGTTAATTATTTTGTTGTCCTCTCAAAGATAGAGAAGCCTTTTCAAAATGCTATCAGCTTTTAATAAATTGTTGAAGTGCATTATATATTCTATATATAAATATATATATATATATATATATATTTAATGAATCAAAGTCTCTCTTTGCCTGGAAACAATTGCCGACAATTGCATCCGCATATGACGTTAAATGTTATATAGCATTGATTCAAGTATTTCTTATTATTTGTAAGTAGCACATTCATGATGATTAAGAAATGAAATGATATATATATATAAAAAATTGCAAGAATTTGTTATATTTATGCATTAAACGACATTTGCAAGAATATTTATTACAAATTTTGAAATCCTTTGAACTTAGTCATTTAATATTTCATATTCTAATTATACATAGAGGCCGACAAAAATTAAAAAAATCCCCTTTTCTAATAGATTATGGTATTATTTTATAAAGGATTTCTTGTTTTTCAAAGAACACAGAAATATTGATGATGCTACATAATCTGAAAAATCCATAAAAATCTATCTATTTTACCTAATCCAGAATCAATCTGAACATTTAGAAATTAGTTGTAAGAGTCGGCTTATTATAATTCATTTATATATTGTATTCTGATCTCTGGAACTGAGTTTCGTCAGTCTTTATTAACAATAGATTGCACATTTTAAAGTAAAATTGTATACAAGAAGATGATAAATGACAAAAGTTTCTAGCTAAACCTTATCAAAGTCACATTTCTTCATTGCAATTAATTTGGCAATTTCCTAAACATGTTCTAAACATAAAATATTGCGGTTTTTATTTAAGTTTTTTTTATTTTCGGGAAGTGGCTCTATCATCTTGTGTTTAAGCCAAGTCCCAATCCCCGTTTTTTCTTCTCTCCAACCTGAAACTTGATTGTGATTATAGACAGTGAGCGTCATCGTAGTATTCGTCGTCGTCGTCGTTGTTGCTTGAACATCCGCTTCCGCATTTATTAAGTGTCTTTCCAAGCGACGCGCAAAACGTTCCACGGTTCAGATCGTTCGTTCGTTTAGAACGTTTTTACAATTCAGGTTTTCTCGAGCTACTACCTAGACCTAAAGCTTTTGTTTCTTCCACTTTTTTTTTTTTGCACACACAACTCTATAGCTTTGTAGCTCTCTGTAATTAAGATGCGAAGCGCGATCGTCGACAACAACTACTACGATCATGCCAAAGTTCTTTAGCTTCCAGCTGCTGCTGCTGCATGGGGAGCTTAAATGGAATTGGAGGTGTGGTGGAGAATCGAGGGGCATCTCTGATCTGTCTGTCTGTCTGTCTGTCGTTTTTTCCATGCATGCCTAGATCTAAGTTATGTGTATGTATGTATCTATGTATGTGCTTGATTACTAGTGCAAATACTAACTACCGGTTTAGATGCTTGCCCAGATACAGATACACGATCGAGGCGATCGCTTTTTTTTTCTCTTTGCTATGCCTGAATTTTTTCAGATTTTCTTCGGTTTTTTCTTTTTGGTTGTTGGCTACTGATGAAGCTGCTAGCTACTGCTACTTCTTCTTTGATCTAATTGCCCATTTGTGGTACAGGAAGCTCACTTGCCATGATGATCATCAATAGCAATCGGAGCAGGAAGTATAGAAAAGTTTGTTCTTTCTCTTTATTTTGATTTTTTGCAAGCAACTCATGTCGTCTTAAGTCAAGTATGTATGTTGTGGTCTCTTCTCTCCATATGGCAAACATACTTAGAGGTGCCTTCTATTTATATGTATCTATTTCTTATCTTATCATTGGCATATATTTGTTATGAACTTACTGAAACTCAAGCAAATCGTAAACATTTCGTAATACACATAAACATTATAGTGGAAGTATGGAAAAGCAGCAATAAGAGTGAGAGAGAGAAAAAGAACGGAACATGCTATACCTCAGTATGTGTATATAAATATATACATATATATGTATAGTTGTGTGGACTTGTCTATATCTCTTTTGCGTTTCTTTTTTCCCTTTTTTTTATCAAAAGCAGCGACAACACGACACCTAAGACAACAAGTAATCCTAGTTTATATGTTAGAATGATGATTGTACGCCCGTAAAAGTTGAGTTCAGTTGAGTTGACTTGAGTTGGCATGGCACAAGGCCCGGAAAGCAGGTGTCGTTTGCTGCCTTATCAAAATCTTAATGTGAGTTGGTTGGTCGCTGTGATAGACAAGGTTCAACTGTTGATCCTCTCTAACTCCCATATGAGGGAGTTGTTCTGAGTGATGAATGCTTGTCTTTATAACGTTATATGAAAGATTGATAAGCCAATGATTTAAAATATCTAAAAAAAAAAACCAAAACATTACTTAATGTAATGACCATGTTCTATAGTTGTTATTTCATTAAACTATTTTACATTGGTTTAATTTATAAAACTGAATAAAAGTAAAAAAATTTTTTAATAAAATTAAAAAAGTACAAAAATAAAAAATATTACAAAATAATAAAAAATAAAAAAAAAATAAATAAATAAAAAAATATATAAAAAATAAAAAAATATATAAAAAATAATTCAAATTATTAACTTATAGTAAAAAATAGTAAAAAGAGAAATAAAAAAAAAAAAATAATGAACACAAGTTCAAGAAACGAAATCTACTTTTTTTTTATAGAATCTTGGATTTACCCTTTTTGTTTTTGGTTTCTTAAATGACATCACCCATATAAATCATACAAGTTGGACCAAAAATCTAGAAAAACAAGCTTAAATTAATATAAATACGATGTCATAAAAGGTTCAACAAATTGCTCGATTAAATCTTATAATTTAACTGGAAAGATATAAAAAATCTCTATGCGAATAAAAAGTGTAGTTTGAATAATTTATTTTGATTTTTCATAACTTATTTAAGTTGTCTCCCTCTCCGCGACTGATGAAAATTGTTCGCCCAAGGGAAATTTTCACTGTCCGCTGATCAATTGAATTTTCGCCACCCTTCCCCTTGCCCCTCTCTATAGAACTTGTGGCTTGTGGTCGGTCTTTAAGTAAAACACGGAAGCGGCTTCTACACACATGTCAACCAACTCAATTGAACCACACAGTGACCCCGACCCCTACACACACACACACACACATACATACACACTTGGAATTGACACCCCTTTTGCCCCTTTCCAATGGATAAAAGCTACATATCTTGCAGCAACGACTAACTACAAACTATGTACATATGTACGTACTGACTATTATTAAGAGATAGAGAAAGAGAGAGACAGAATGAAGATATAGATATGAAAAAAGAGACAGAGTATAGAAGGAGCAGTTTGCCACTAATTGAATGTAATGGGCACAAATGATGCGGTTGATGCTGCTGCTGCTGTTGCTGCTTCGGTCCTAGGAATGATTTTGAACTCAACTACATTTCTTCTTGTTGTCTAGCGTTTGATGAACTCATCATGATTAGATTCAACAACTAACATAGCAATGAGAGTTCTTCTCTTCTAGGTAGCAGCATAGCTACCGATCTTGTTCATCATCATCATTAATACCAGCTTTTGTTCTTTCGACTAAATGATCATCAGCATAAAAAAAACAACAATTTTCGGTGAGTGGTTAATGGGGGGTTAGGAAGGAAGAGTAGGGGAGGGGGGTTTGCATATTAAAATACCCAAAAGGTTATCGAACGTTTGATATCATTAAGCATTTTGTGTATTCAAAAGCTATGCGTAAAGCATAAAGATGAACAATGAGGCAGCAAAATACAATCTGAAGTTTTTTCTTATTTCTCCCCTCTTTTTATCTCTTCTCCTTTTGTTTTGTTTTGCTTTCTGAGCTACATTAGAACAAACATGGCACGTAACGCCCTTCTTCTTGAAATAGAAGAGGGAAAAAAATGTGCGTAGAAAATAAAAAGAAATTAATAATAACCAACTAAAGAAAAAGGGGTAAATCAGCTGGCAGGCAGACAAGAAAGATCCACAATGGTTTGGTGGGGGGTGTTGAGGGAGGAGTCTCCAAGTCCCGGAGTTGAGTTTCGGGTTTCGCCCTTTCTTTACCTTTTGTACCGCCAAAAACGGCATAACGATGATTGATTTCCTTAACCCACGAAAAATGACGACTACCAACCGAAAAAAAAAAACCATATTGTGTTTGGATGATCTACAAAAATAAAAGAAATTTGCCTACGGCAAACAAAAACGGTTGAGCTGGCTTAGAGCGTGAACTTTGATCATACCCTATAGGCGAATCGAGGTGTAGATTTTGGCCGAATGGGGAGTGAAATAACATACTTTAGGGGGGTGGGAAATGTATCTTGGCAGCTAGACTTGGTTTATCTTTTAGCACCTTCGAGTATACCCCCCAATAGAAATGGTGAAACAAAAAACAAAAGGTATAGAAAATTGACGATCTAGACAGAAAATGAACCGCACAGACATTTGGCTCGAAATTGTTGTATGTATAGAGAGGAGAGGGTTTTTTTTTTGTTTTATTGTTGTTGGCGCGAAGAAGAACCCGGAATTGGCGTCTTACCAATACAAATACATATACATATGTGTGTTTATACATATATAGAGAGATACCCGATGATATAGCCCGCTCACGCGCTTGTTATGCATGCTCAGCAATCGCAGCACCAGAAGCAGCAGCAGCAGCAACGTCTCCTAGGTATTGAATGGGGGAGGGCGTTTTGGGGGGGGAATTGGAACTGGCTTGTATGTTTAATTTGTTGTTTTTTTTTTTCTTTTTCTTAAATATACACGGAGAGACGACCAAGGTGTAAAAGTATGTGTTTGTGTGTGTGTTGAGCAGTTATAAAGCAAAAAGCAGGTCGTTGACTTGGTTTGAATATTTTTATGCTTATTAATTGAGTATTTCGATACGATCATTGTGTATATATATGTATGTATATCGATACAAACTATAACCCCACACAGACAAACACACACATACACACGAGTAAATTGAATTGAATTACAGTATATAGAAATATGTAGAGGTATATAGGTTTATGTATATATTTTAGCTTAAGGGTTGATTCACAACTAAATCAAGAACCCCAGGCACTTGTGTAAACAACCAAAACGAAGACCTCATAAAAGAGATCAAATGTCAAAAGACACCATCAACAACAACATCACCTAGTGTGTTGTTGTAGTACCAAGCAATGCATTCAACTTTCCGTTTCCAAGAAGTCCTTCAATGATGTAATTTTTTGCTTTTGGTTGTTGTAAAGTGCATAACAGGTAGATGGATGTACATACATATGTATGTAGTTAAGTGTGGTGGGAGGGGAGGATGATGATAGAGAGAGGGAGAGACATACATTTCCCTTACCTGCAACCTAGAGTGATCATCATCAACCACCAAGAGCATTCTCTTTCCAATCCGCCTTGTGAAGCCGTTAATCTTAATGCGCCATGGCGGCTGTCGCTTCTGCTCTTTTTTTTTTGTATGTTATCTGATTTGTCTGCTCTTCTCTCCTTCCTTTGCTTCGTCTTCTTCTTCTTCTTGTCATCATTCTTAACTGCGCACTTGATGATGCACTAGAAGAGAAGAAGAGGATGCTGCTGCCGCTGCTGGTGCTGCTGCGCCTGCGGAAATTACTCATTAACTTCTTAGAGTTGTGCTGCAACTTGGGTTCCTTTTTAACCTTCTCCCCTCCCTCCATCACCTTCTGGCCCGAATGCCCGCTGCGATTGGGCCTAGTGTTAGAGAGAATGAGTGAGATATATCGAATGTCTTTCGAGTGTCATCTTATAAGCATTACAACAGATAGATAACTAAATCGTTAAGTGCCTCCCTGTGCCTGACTGACTGACGACTGCCACTTCGAGTAGACTATATTAAATAACAATATAATTGCGAAATTCGAGATATAGATTCTCTACAGTACTTAAGATTCTTAACGGTAAAGTTGAGGTACTTTTTTGAAAAAAACAAAAAATACTTCCTAATAAGGAAACAAGACTAGAACTTAAAAACTTATGAACAAAATTTGAGAAAAAAGATAGGAAAAAGCGAAAAAACCAAAAGACAATAATTACATAATATAATAGATATATGAAAAATAATCTAAACTAGACCTTTTCTTTTGCGATGAGTTATAATAATCGAATTGACTTATCGTTTGCCACCAGGACAAGGATCTTCTACCGCCTTCCTTCAGATTGGGTCATAATTTAGTTCACAAATTTACCAATTCGATGAGAAATATGACATTTTTCTGCGTTTTGGGTCGTAGGGAAAAGCCTTTAGTACGAATCTGTGATGTAGACCCCTAACTATCTTTTCTTCGAACAAAAGGCTTGCAGTAAAAAAGGTTAACTTGTTTTGTTGCCAATTGGAAAATCATTATACGAATTCCTATATGTTCAAATTTCTTGGAAAAATGTGTCTCCTTTTTTCCATTCAGTATTTGACTACTACAACGAAGTGGGATTAGCCGGAATAATGATTCCTCAAGTTACACATGTGGAATGCCTTCTTCTTATCTAGCTTATGCCCGTTCTAATCCGTTTTGTGCATGTGTGTGTACAGGATGTTTTCATTTTTAAGTCCTCCCCATTATCATGTCTTTAAAAAAGAATTTGGGATTAAACTCTTTCTTTTTTTCCTCCTACGTCGATGATCCTTATCTTTCCTAGGTGATCTAGCTGGCATCCAAGTGTTGGTGTCCCATTTTTTTTCTGTCTTTAGCTAGCATTTCCGATCCCACGGTCAGAGAAACCTGTCGTCACCCCAACAACAACAACAACAACAAACACATACGCCCACCACAAATATCTTATAGGTGTGTGTGTGTATTTGTGTGTTCTCTCCCCAAAGCGGAAACTTGTGCAAAAAGGAAAAACGAAATAAAACGACCAAATCAAATAAATTCTTTTGGTATTTGTATGCCCCCTCCGCCAGTCAGTCAGTCCCCCTCTATTGCCTTTCACTCCTTTGGAATCCCCTTCTTCAAAAATCCTCCTTCTTTTATTTCTCTTCCATCGTCTCTTTGAACGTTTTTCTAAACTGATCGTTTTATAATTTTCGTTTGTAATTTCCGTTGAAACCGGTTCAACATCATCCGCATACCTCTCAAAACTACCTGAGTCTCTGACTGACTCGACACACAGAGAGAGAGAGAGAGAGAGAGAGAGAGAGCCAGCCAGCATACGTTTGAATGAGTGAGAGGGACTAACGAGAGCAAGTGAGAGGATGGGGAAAAGGAAGAGAATGCTGCTTCTGCTGGCTGACTTGGTTGAGATTTTAGAAATATTCTTTTCACTCTTCATCTTCTTCTTCTTCTTCTTATTGTGCGTTTGTTGCCTTCTTTCTACATTGTTGTTATTGTTGTTGTTAGTTCTTCTGCTGCTGCTGATGAGCATTCATTTGTCATTTTACTACGTGCCACCGACTCGACTCTACTCTGTTGGGCCCCCGACACCGGTCTGAATCTGAAATGTTGTTTATTTGTTGTCGGATGGAACATGTGTGTACTAGAATGTATATATGTATATATACATACATATGTATTCTTTATGTTGTATGATGATTTCTTTTTTTTTTTTTTAAAGATATTCAACAACCATGTGTTGTGGCAACCAAAATAACACGTAGGATCGTCGTACATATATAATCATATGTGTGTACATACCTTATATCGTCGCAATCAACAAGCCTCTTTAAAAACAAATAGTGAGAGACCCCCGCTAAGTAAGAGACATAATAAAATATTCAAGATGATCAGCATCGTCATCATCATCATCATCATCAGCATGATGATATCTCCCTATAAAGCTCTCTATTGTCATCTCTTTTCCACTAACAGACAAGTCCCCCAGGCGCTAGGTCCACCGCCCGTTTCTGTTTGCTTCGCTCACTTGTTGAAATGCTTCCCGGAGAATGAGGAAGTTTCTTCTTTTCCTTCTTCTCAGAGAGATAAATTTAAACACAAACATACATACATGTGTGTGAGTGCACAAGTACTAAACAAAAGGGGCATGAAAAGGCTACAAACACACACACATACACACATGCAAACATAAAACAGGGTGCCTGGTTGGGGCTGCTGTGCCGACAACGATCTGCTTCTTCTTGCTCTCTTTACCCACTGGCGGATTTATTAGTCGTCGTTGCCGTCGTCGTCTTTCTCCCAACATCATTTTGAATTTTGAAAACGGGTTTTGGTGATTGGAATGTGCACTTCCGTTTGGCTGTTGTTGTAGATGCAAGCTCCCAACCAACAAAATGTGGGGAACGGGAACGGGAACGGGTGCTATGCGCAATCGGGCACGGGCACGGCTTTTAAAGTTTCCATCATCATCATCATCGAACTGAGAGAGCGAGAGACGGAGGCTTTAACGCTCGTGCCCCTTCCGTTTCATTCCTTTCCGATTGCGCCCCGCCTACTACTTGCCATCAATATATGTGGTACACACACACACACACACACACACTCGCTCGTATGTGTATGTTGAAATCTTTACAACAAAATGATCACCGCCAAAAGATGCATATACATGTATGTATGTATGTATATTTGTGTATGTATTTACTTTGTATACATCCGGAATATTGTAAGGCAAGTACTGCTGCTGCTGCTTGCTGGCACGCTGGGCCTCCCATACACAAAACACACAACACTCACACACACATACACACATTTTTATGGAAATTACCATATTGAGAAATTTTTACAATTAAAAAGTTGATTTTATATGATCAATGTTTGGGTTATAGGTGAATTATCTAGGTCGCTACATTGTTAAATTTCGTAACCTTTTTACCATTGAGAAAACAAGAAAAATATATTTAAAATTAAAGATACGTAGACTTTAAAGAATATCTTAAAGTTAATATCAACTCAAAGATAATTTAATTTTAATTTCCATATCCAAAACACTTTGGAAATGATATAGATGAAACAGTTAAAAAGGAGATTTATGTATGCACATATTTCCCTTAAAACACTCAAATATGACGGCAGGACACACTCAAAAGATTGTTTGACGCAGGGCATTTACTTGTTCTGCTATGCCTGGAACCTGCCTACCGAGAAGATCTTTGCTTTTGCTCCAAAAGAGATATTTTGCTCTCGAAAATGTAGACAGACAGACAGAGAGACACAAAACGCTGCGGGGGTGTGTTGCCCTGCAAAACCAAAAGAAATGAGACAGACAAAACGAGCCCGACAGAGAGAGAGGGAGAGTAAGGAAGAGAGCGTCAAGTGTGCTCTGCCCTCTGCTTCTACATTTTACTTCTGCCTGTGATGCTGATGTTGTTGTTGTTGACGTCGACGTCAACGTCGACGCGTCGTCTCTTTGGTCTCTGACTCATGCCACACTTCTTCTCGGAGTCTCACAAGATTTCAGGTCCGGTGGCCAGTTTTCGCCAAGTAGTGCTCGGATGCGCTTGTTGTTTTTATTGTTGGCTTGTGTACCGCGCAGCACAGCGTCCAAAAAGATATATTATTTGTTTATTTCATCCATCGGCGACGACTTCGTTCGACTAACCAACGACGTGCGCGTCCGACGTATTTCTGTTTGTGCCGTTTGCCGCCACCGACGCCGCTGCCGCGAAGATTATGAAGAAATCTGATTTCATTGGAATGCGAATGTGTCTATCTGACTCTGTCGCCTCCACCTCCGCCTCCACATCTTCATCTCCTTCGTCTGTCTCGCGTTTTGCCACGGTATGTGTTCCCTGCTAGGTGATGTGTGTGCCAAGCTATTTTCTGGCGGAAGTGTTTCGATTGATGCTACTAACATCCTTTTTTTTCCGAAATGAACTTTGGACAACTGGAAATAGCTTGAAAAAAGAGAAGAAAAGAAACAGTTTTCCATTTTTTAAGTAAACACCTGCACAACTGGCTACAATTTACATTACATTCACAGCTAAAATGGATTCAAAAATGGATTTAAAGATTTTATTTAACAATTTGTGTTCTTGGCGGATAAATCCGTTAAAGTGTTGTTGTTTTTGTGGCTTAATTTCAAAATACTTTATTCAAATTGTTGATAAATCTGAAAATTTTTAGCATCTCTGACGAAAATTCTGAAATTATGAGTCGTCAAGACTTGCAAAACTATTCTATTCGACCTATGTCTTCGAGTACTTTGAGCCACTCTTCCTCTAGAACTAAACCGTGTCGAAGAAAATTCTTAAGATCGTATAGGATACAGGCCTGTTCCATCCATCCCTTTCCTGATAAAAATTATGAGTTTTTAATAGCATACCAACCCATTTAATTGACTTCTGCTTCTTTTTTTGAGTACTTCGCGCCACTCTTCGGCTGGAATTAATACCTGTCGAAGGAAATTGTTAAGAAAACATTCTTTAGACCAAAAATGTATAATGTAAACTACAGTTTCATCAGTATAAAAGCAAAATTCTTTTAAGAAAATGCCCAAAAATCTATGGTTATTTTCGGATTAAGCTAAAATAGACTCATAAATTCTACAAATCAGTATTCCCATGTGTTCTATTCAAATATTACTCATACAACATGTTGGCCAATTTGTTTATTTACAAATGTTTTCTTTTTTTCTTTACAGATCTGATAGAAGCATATATATATACATATAATTGATCTCGTGGCTTCACTTTGCTGATCCATCTATATCCATCCATTTAAACCAGGATAGGACATTTATTTCTACAAACTGTCGCTGCATGTCCAAAATGAAAATGCTTCCTGTACAGTTATCGTTGAATCATCCAATCAATCCAAATATCTGGAGTGAAGTTTTATGGCGTTGTCCGCCAGCCCCATCCAGTCAGTTGGCCGAACTGAAAACACAATTACCACAATCGCTACCCTCAGATCCACGTCTATGGAGTCGCGATGATGTTTTGGTCTTTTTGCGCTTCTGTGTGCGTGAATTTGATCTGCCCAAACTGGATTTTGATCTCTTTCAAATGAATGGCAAGGCATTGTGCCTGCTGACACGTGCAGATTTCGGACATCGGTGTCCCGGAGCCGGAGATGTCCTGCATAATGTACTACAGATGCTGATCATTGAGTCGCATATGATGCAATGGCATTTGCCCAACAGTCCGGTGACACCGACAAGCCGTTATCCACTATCACCGCACAGCCATCCGCCGACACCGACATGGCCACCATTAAATGCCCCGCCAGAGAGCAGTCCGTTCCACAATACAGCATCCCATATGGCAGGACATCATTTTATGGCACCCAATTCGGTTACACTGAGTCCACCACCATCGGTTGATTCACAGGCCAGCAGTCCGCCACAGGCAGCGTATCAAAATGGAGTTGGCTCTGCTCCTGGTTCAGCTGCTGCGTCTAATACATCCGCTTCTGCTAATGCCGCCGCAGCACCTGCTTCGTCATCGTCGTCTAGCAGTACGACCAGCACGAGTTCCGTGCTTGCCATGCCCATGAAGGGCATTAGCAGTGCCAGCAGCAATCACTCTGATTCCGAGGAAGAATACTCCGAGTCAGCTGGTAGCCAGAAATTGCCGCCCGCCCCTCTATCCGTCTACAGTGCGGGCAGTCCGCCAGGTACACCCATACACAAGGATATCAAACCGAATTGGACAAATAGTTTTGTCAACTCGTGGTCCCAGCAACAACAAGCTGCTGCAGCAGCTGCAGCCGCAGCGGCAGCCGTTCAAGTCCAACAGCAGCAGCAACAGGTTCAACAACAACAACAGCAGCAGCATCAACAGCAGCAGCCACAGAAGCTAACGCTTGACAATGCTGGTGGTCCAATTGTGGCCCCCGCCGGTGGTTCGATCTCAGCTCCCACCACACCCAGTTATATGTACAAAGCAAAACGGGAATTCTTTCCAGAGAACTCGGAACCCAATACAAGTAAGTTGTTTCCCCCCTTTACGAATCGTTTACTGAAACAGATGACTAATTTTTCCTTTTCCCCTCTCTAGATGGTCGTTTGCTGTGGGACTTTTTGCAACAGTTGCTGAATGATCGCAATCAAAAGTATAGCGATTTGATTGCTTGGAAATGCCGCGACACTGGCGTCTTTAAGATTGTCGATCCGGCTGGCCTGGCCAAACTCTGGGGTATACAAAAGAATCATCTATCGATGAATTATGACAAAATGTCGCGGGCCTTGCGCTATTATTATCGTGTCAATATATTGCGTAAAGTACAGGGCGAGCGTCATTGCTATCAGTTCCTGCGTAATCCCACAGAGCTGAAAAATATTAAGAATATCTCGCTGTTACGTCAAACGACGCCCACTAATGGTGCTGGTGCTGCCGGAGGAGGATCATCATCAACGTTGTCCACACAACAGGCCAATAATCAAGCTGCTGGACCACCCAGTAGTCCAGCAGGTCAGAACTGGAGCCAACAGCAGCAACATCAACAGCAGCAGCAACAACAACAACAACATCAGCAATCACCCCAACGTCCTGCCTCGAGGAATGGACCAATGAGTCTGCCCGCTGTTGCAGCCGCCGCTGTGGCTGCTGCTGCTGCTTATGGTCTGCCACCCACATCGCCGCCCTTCATGCATGCCATCAATGGAGCCTTCCATTATCTGTCCGCCAATGCAGCAGCTGCTGCTGCCTCAGTCCCGCCACCAAATTCCCCAGCTTTGAACACACCCGGCTCAGTGGGTCCGGATAAATTTCAATTTCATCCATTGAAAATGGAAAATGGCGGCGGTTCATCTGGTTCGGAATCGGCCGGTGAGGATCTCAAGCCCACAGACTTAAGTGTGAGCAGTAAAAGTGCCAGCAGCAATGAGGACTGCTATCCGTAAGTAATTAAATAAAGCAAGTGAGAGGAAAACCAAGAAACTTATCCTCCTCCTCCTTTCTGCAGGCTGATACGTAATGCTGATGGCCTAACCACTATTAAGCTGATACGTTACAATGATCCAACGCCGCCCGCCGAGCCACAAACATCAGCGATGTTATCGCCCAAGCCAGAAGTCCATCATGAACAACAAATGCCCACGGCTTGTAACTCACCCAAGCCTATGGATGATCAGCATTCAGCCGGAACTCCACCACAACATATGCCCATGGAAAGTGATTGCCAAGGTGGCGGAGAAACGGAAGAGGCGCCATTGGCCTATCGACATATGCGTCAATAGAGATGCCAATCCTCTGTCAAAACTGCCTCCCTTCCCCCCCAAGCACACACTCTCTCTCACACACACACACACAAATTTACCTGATATAAAGAAAAATTCAAATTATGGGACCAGCACACAACAAGAAAAAAAAAGAAAAGGAAAAGAAGAAGAAAGTTTCCCGTCATCGCTCACCGCCCTTCCCGTCCTTACCCAAGCTGGATGTGGTTGCCTTTTTGTACATAGCATACATAACGAACATATTTTTTACATCAACCATTTACATACATACATACATCGTAAATGCATCGTTCATACAATGTATACATACATTTATATATATATATATATATAGAAATATATATTTATTAAGTTTAAGATGTAGTTCTTTTTTGATCGGCGCAGCGCAGCCTTCGTTTATGTGCCAATTTCTACATTTATCGATATAGATTAATAAGTTTTTCCATCAATCAAATCAAATCAATCAATGAATTCTATCCAAAATCCAATCATAGTTCATTGTAGCCAAGTAAGTGTTGCCACCTTTGAGCTTTACAAAATGTTGCCTCAACAAAAATGGTTTCAAAAAACACAAACAAAAAAAAAACAAAAAACACAAAATACGAAAATTGTTAAATTGAAAAAGTAAAACAAAAAAAAACAAACAAAACAAAATTGTTGGCATAAATTGTTAATTAAGTAAGTGAAAGATTTGTTTGTATACAAAATGGCTAATTAATTTCTTGTGATACCAACAACAACAACAACAGAAGAATTAAATTTGATTCTTAATATCTTTTTTTTTTATATAATTCTTTGGAAGAAAAAAAAACTGCTACAGTTTTTCCTTTTGTCCAACTCTCTTTTTTGTGTTTGATTTTAGCCTTAACAAAGAGCTTTCAAAATTTCAAATTTCAATTGAAAAAACCAAACCCAACCCAACCCGCCCCACCCCGCCCCCTTTTAGGTTATAAAGTAAATGCATTAACAACATTGGCTTCCATTTTATATAATATATCTATATATATATTTATATATATAAAAGAAAAAAGAAGAGATAAACAACTTTTTACTTTAATTTATGCTATACAAAAGAAAAAATCATATAAATATATATATATATATATATATACATAATGTATACATAATTAGTTTTTATATTTCGTAATTAGTTTTTAGTTTAGTTTAATCAGTGGAAGAAGCAAAGCAAAAAAGAATAAACGGTGTTCATTTGAGCTATAGGATTGTTTAATTACACACAATTCTAATTTAAGCAAATTTAATCATTTTAGTTTAGTTCCCCACCAAAACCAACAATAGAAACCATTTTGATTTTCTTTTTGTAAATTTTTGAAATCTTTTATTATATATATATATATATAGTCGCGCATATGCATATATGTATATGTATAATCAAATCAAATCATTTACATACACACACACACGCTCATACAAATTTAGCTTATAGTGCAACTGTAATTACATTATCATTATTATTATTATTATTATTAATTAACTCTAGCTTAAAATCTACACAGATATATATAGATATATATATATATACATATATAATTTTTCTGTTTCTGTTTTTAAGTTTAAACACCGCCAATAGCTAATAATTAGCACTCTAGTGTGTCGCCACAATACCTGTTCTTCCATTTGAGAAACCTTCTTTTCATTTCGTTTACATACATACAATATTTATATGTATGTAAAAGAAATAAATACAAATAAATACATATATATATATATATATGTGTATATATGAAAAATGAAAAATATTTAAAAAGAAAAGAATGAGAAATCAAAACAAATTTATATGCAATTAATAAAAATTGAAAATGATAAAAAAAAAAATTCAAATCTTTTCCTGATTATCCAAGAATTCACGTATCATATTTCGACAGGATTTCAATAGAGCCTTATTGCAAGTAGTGTTATTGCTGCTTTCATTATTGCGCTCAAATGCTGGCAACGGTGTCTTGGCCTTGATCTTGGCCTTAACGATGGCATTCTGACTGATGTTTTTATTAGAAGGAACTTGCTGTTGTTTGGCCGGAGTCAGAGATCGTCTCAATAGATGTGATGGAATTGTACGCTTCTTCAATGGTTGACTGCTGGCCGTAACCCGAACTTGCTGCTCCTTGGGAGTGCAATTATCCACCACACAAGGCGGTGGTGGTGTGGGTGAGCGACTACTTTCTGCTGGAATTGCTGTTTCTATCGTGGTGGTTGTGGTGGCAGTGGAGGTGGCTTCGATGGTGGCGTTTGCTGCGGCGGCGGCTTCGTTAGTGGCGTTTGCTGCGGCGGCGGCTAATTTGGCAGCACTCTGTATATCATATTGATAGCGCAACATTAATAGAGCTGCAGCTGCTTCCAATTCCATGGCACTGTGCTGTGTAGTGTTTAACGAATTGTCCGAACTTTGCGATGGACTCGACTGGGTTGTGTTCCTCTCCGCCAAAGGTTTTGGCTTCAAATATACTTTCTTTAATACACAATACTTCATGTTGGAGATCTCAAGATGAACTGATAGCTAACTGTGTCGAGTGGGATGGTTTTATATTCATTGGTGGGTGGTATCTGGTACCTGTCAAAGGTACAACAAAATCGTTTACCTACCAATTGGTCTCTAATCCGCCTGTGACCCCTAATAAGTCTTAGGTATGTATTTTTCCCAATAGCAGCTGCTAAAAGTTTTATTACCAGACTCAACTGAAGTAAATCACTCAGGTAAGTTTAAAGTAATATTCTGCAAAAATCTAGGTAAATTCATATTTTGGATTTTTCCAAAGTATCACATTTTGTTTCCATATATGCATTTAGTCAGCGAAAACTTAATAGCAATTCTAAAAGCTAGTAGGACTTGCAAGTATATTCTTATTACTTTGAGAAACCCATTTAAATATTTAAAGTAGATATATAAAAATGAAATAAATGGTAATTCATTATGGACTCTTAGTTGTAGTTGAAAGTAGTTGAAAGAAGAACTTATGTTTCCGAATACGAGTTAGAGTTCAAGTTGATTCAGTTTACGAATGATTTGAACTCTAACTAACGAATATTAGTAACTTTTTAATCGTTTACAGCGTTCACATCAAAATAAGACAATTTTAGACTTCATATTCATTTGCTCAATACGTAAGTAATTCCAACAAATAATTTTAAAAAATTTATAAACGTTTTACTAAAGAATAGTTTAGCTAGAAAAAGATTGTTCACCATGCTTTTGAATCATTTTCGAATCTTCTTTTTGGTTTAAATAAGTTGCTTATCAAGATAAAAAGTAATCCTAGCCACGACTCTTTTGAGAATATACTTATGATGCCTTCTTTTTATCACTTTTAACTACTTTTAAAGTCATATTGTTAATTATACAATTCAGAAACATGTTTTGTATTGTGAGAGAGCCTTTTTAAAAGCGAATTTTGAACTTAACACGAATCATTTTAATGCTTTTTAAAATGTTTTGTTAACAACCCAACACAATCCATTCTATATCGTTTAGGTTAGACTATATTAGTCTTGATTGTAGATTGTAAAGCATTAGTCAAAATAATCCTTATCATGGATGAAATTAGAAAACATTTTCGGGAAGGCTTAGATACAACATTTTTGGCTCAGTAAATTCTGAAATTTTGGATGAAGACGTTTTATCAGAGTCAATATATATCAAATTCTATAAGCACTTCGAAAACTCACTAGGCCGGGGTAAGTAGAGACGAAAAAAGTTATTCCTATTACTGACATTTCTTATTTCTCCTCTTACTGTCTTTGCAATTTTAATTAATATGAATACAGTTTGAAACGCTATTGTTTTTGCTTTCTAATCAAGTTTAAAAATATATATACTTTAAACAACAAAATGGCCCTTATTTCTGTAAAAACAATCTTCCAAATGATTTTTGATAGTATAAATTTTCAATTTCTTGACATTTCGTTAGGACTATAATCTAATTTCTTGAAATTAAGCTCTCACTTATTCTTAAAGGCTCAACCATCAATCAACAACTAACTTGGTAAAAAAGAAACAACGACAATTTAATCTACATTTACATAATGGTTGGGGTTTATTTTTTGTTTGTTTTTGTTTTTTAATATATATATATATCATTCATTAAAATAGTTTCTAGAAAATTGTAAACATTTCAAAATTATTCACGTTCTTTGTCACAATTAATGGTTTGATAAAACAATTCAAAATTCTTAATTAATCAGCAAGAAAATAATTCAAAAGAAAAAAAAAACAAAATGCGTTTCACAATGCATATTTTCTTGTATAGACAATTCCATTCATTTTGTTGCATTCAATAATTGATTCTCGAGGAGCGTGTGGATTTGGACATACTATATTGACGATCATCGCCACGTGAGCTGCCGCCTCTTTCTCGATCGAATTTCTCATGTGATCGCTCGCGTGGTGACTTGTCCTTAAATTTGAAACGTTTTTATTTTACTTATTCTGTATTAAACTTATTCAATACTCACTCTATGGCGTTCGCGTTCTCTTAGATCATCATCATTGCCATTTTGTGCTGGAAATTATAACATTTTTTTCATTTGATTTCTTGATTGCCTTTTTTGATTTCTGCCTATGTGCTCACCATCACGACGACGCTTATGATCGGCGCCGCTGGACTCTTCATTGCGGTCTCTCTTGCGTCCCATTTTTCGATCCTTGCGAGCATCTCTCTCCTCATCGGATAACTTTTCTTTGTTTCGCTCTTTGGTCTTGAGTCCACGGGCCTTCTTCACGCTATCAACGAGTTCTTCAACTTTCTGCAATGACAAATGATTAATAGAAATGGAACACGGAGCTTATTTTTAATTTTTGTTCTTGTTTTTTTTTTTTTTGTATATGGATGACTAAGTGTATTGTCTGGTTTACCTAGGTGGCTAAACGAAAAGGATTCACATAACTTAAGGAGTAAAACAACTTGTAAAAACTTGTAAGGATCATAATGCGTGTAAGGAAAATATGCATGTTTGTGTATGTGTGTTTATGTGTATGTGTGTGTGTATGTGCATGTGTAAGTGTGTGTATCTGTTGAGAGAGCCTAACGCCTTTTTGGTTTTGGAGAGTCCCTATAAAAAAACATACGTTTCCGACCTGTCTCACATATGCTCATCACTTACCCGTCTCAAGGGTGCAAATTGTCGGAGATCAAGGCGAAATTTTTACAACTAAACTGCAGTCATTGGGTTGGTTAAGGCTGATTATCGCCCCAGAAGGTAGCGCCTGATTGCACAGGAAGATTTTGTTTTGTGGATTCCACACCGTCACAGATTGTTGTTTTAATTTAGAAGCAACCCACACACAAGACACAAGAGATTGTTCACTCCAATCCTGTTCCAGTAGCTCTCCGAATCATGCTCATTAGGAAAACACGAGAAATTGTTCAATCGCATCATCCTCATTTGAAAGTCCATCCACACATTTAAACGTTCTGCTTCCAACTTTCAACACCGACTGCATCGGATTCGGAGCTTTTTGTTTAAAGGGAATCCAACGATGTTTTTGGATTATCCAGGGGTGCCATCGATGTCGTGGTTGTTTTTAGCATTCGACCACATCAGAAGTTCTGGTAAATCATTTTATTTTGCAGTCGAATTATTCATTGCTCAGGTTCAATAAAATGATTAGAACCACGAAGACGTCAAGTTGTGCTGACATTTTACAGATGTTGTACGATGTTTCAAGTCTTGTCTGAAGCTGATCCAGTCGTTGAACAGCTTCTAGGAAGCTTGTTTTCCAGCATTTATTCGCCTTGATAGAAGACTGAAGTTTTGTAACGTTTTGGAATTGTACATTGAGCTCCTTAGCAACTATTTCAACCAGATGATGTTTCAGTCTCATCAGAAATCCCTTGGATTAGGGAAGTCAAGATTTTCATGTGCAAATATCGCTTTAGGAAGATAGGGGATAATCCATTGATAGAGGACGATAGAAGTAGATGATAAAGTCAATCCTTGGCATTTCTTCGGGTGACATGATTATGATCCTTTTGATATTTTTGTTTGCTTCAAATATATGGCACATGAAGATGTTTTGTCCTAATATTTAGCATCACAGATAGTGTCTTTCTCGTTTTTATCCACTTGAAGGTCCTTATTCAGCATCTTGATTCTTTTTCCTCGTTTTTTCTTTGATCCGCATCTTGGAGTTAAGCATCTGCTGTTGTTGTTTCAGCGTCTTGGTTCTTCTTCCCTCTTGTGTATTACGAAGTGCACTCATTTGAAGGTCCTTAATTGTCATCTAGTTTGTAATTTGAGCATGTTGATTCTTCTCTCCTTTAGACTTTCTTCGTTTATTCCCATTTGGAGTTCCATAATTGTCATCTAAATACTAATTTCAGCAAGTTGTCTTTGTGATTATTTTTCTTTTTGGTTTTGAAGTTCCGTAAATTGTCTTCTAGTTTGTAATTTCAGCATGTTTTCTCTTTTTGAAGGTCCTTAAATGTCTCATCTATTGCATCATGGTGGATTTTGTGTGCATGTGTGTGTGTGTGAGTGTGTGTGCGAGGGCGTTCTCACTCGGTTTTTAAATTATAACTTACATTACTACCTTATTCTAATAATAAACTAAATAACAAATTTTTCACATTGCAAATAAAAAAAAAAAATAGTTTGGAATTTCCGATTGTTAACAAATTTGATTTGGTCCGGTTCTCTGCTATATATACACACACATATATCTATATATGTATATGAATAAATGTATAAAAAGTCAATCTACCAGTTCAATGACTTAAATACTAGCTCCCCGAGATTTGCTCATTTTTCATACAGATCATTTTGAACTTAAGAATTAGAAAACTTGATTGCTGATTTGTAAACGAGATCCAATTGTGTCCAGTTTGTGGGAAAGATTTGATTTGACGTCTTCGTCGTCATAGTTGTTGTTCTTTTTGTAGTTTTTTTTTCAAGATTCTCACATATTATAATTGCTTAAGAGTTGTTAATCCTCCAGGATGTAATTGGGGCGTTGTTGTTGTAGTTGTTTGTTGTTGATGTTGTCTTAGCATAATATGTCTGCATAAGCTACTAACCTTTGAACTGCTCGATGATGATTCCAATTTTCGACGTTTTGAATCTAAAAATATGGAACATTGATTGGAAGGCTCGTGAAATAATTCGTATTAAGAAATTACCTCTGTCATATTCAATTGTTTCATGACTTCGTCGATGCTGCAATGATCCATTGCTTTCATTGGAAACGGAGCTCAAGTCTCGATCTCTTATCCTGCCCTCGTACTCATCATAGTGTCGCTGATGTTGATGCTCGCTATTGCTGCTACTACTGGCCACCAAATCCACAGTCTCCAGATCATGTCGATGGCGTGTTTGTTGCTGCTGTTGCTCATCACGACGCGATATCTTCTTGCGCTGTGACGATGCTGCTGCCGTTGCCACCTCCAAATCCTCCAGACGATGTGAACGTTCTCGGGCGCGTGATGGTGGCTCGGCTGCTGCTGCTTCTGAACGATCCTTAGTGCTGCTGTTACGATTGTTATCCCTTGAGCTACGACGTCGATCATTTTCCCGATCGTTCTCCTCCTCTCGCTTACGTCGATCATTTTGGTTACCATTGCTGGATACCTGTTGATCGACAGTCTCCTCTTTGACAGTTGCCTGTGATTCCCTGGGAGCAGGTAACTCATGTGGTTGCTTGCTACTCTCACGTTCGCTGGTTGAGGATGTTACAGGGATCGACACTAAATTAGAGGAAGAGTTGCCGTCGGATTTGTGGGATTTCGTTTCACTGCGAGCACCTGGAGCTGTAAAGGGGTCAGAGAATGTTGTTATAACAATTCGTTCTTCTAGAGTAATTCCGTTTTCTTATGCTTACCAGAAGTTTTTGATTCTGGTTCCTTGCTACTTTGCTTTTGGTCGCTGTTATTATTGTAGGCACCACTTGATTTCGTTGTTGTTGCTGTTGCTGGTGCTGAGGCGTTTGCTGAAGCATTTGCTGCAGTTGCTGCCTGACCAAGTTTCTCAGATGCTAAAACTTTAATGGCATTTCCTGCCGCTGCTGTTCCATTAGCCGATGCACCAGCAGTTGTGGCTTCTTTTGCTGGCCTCTCGGCCATTTGATGGAAATCACTCTCCTTTATCATATTCGATGTTTTTAATTTCAATTGTCCTATATAGCTAGAGGCTATCACATACAAATCTGGTCTCTTTGTTTTCTCCTCTTCACGCACTTTATCCACCTTACGTTCAATTATTTGGGCCAATTTCGCTAGGACAGGATAATGTGGCAAAATACGCATCAATATAATTAATGCATTACGTATTTGCATAAAATCCTTGGAATCTAAGCAAAATACAATTGCCTTGGTGATTTTATAATGCCATTTATGGCATACATGACGATAATTCTCATAGCCCACATGATCGTTAGCCTCCGAGAATTGATTGCTAACCCGAAATTTGGTTACAAATCCAGGATAATTTGCACATTCCTTATTGAATACAGCCTGATCGGCATGCCAACGCATCACGGTCTCTAACATGGCACACAGGAAGCGACCGTAGCGTGTTGCCTCGCCCTCTGTGCAGGAAGTAACCGAATACGTTATATCGCAAAAGATCTAGTAATGCAAAAAAAATAATTATTAAACAATTAAGTACAACATTTTACAAAAAATTCTTACCCGATCATAACATAACAAAGTGGAGAAATTTGAAGTCTTTAGATTGTGTATGGTATGGACAAATTTGGCGCAATATAATGCATCCAAGGCGGTGAATGTGCAGCGCGGGAATAGACATAATTGCAGAAATTGTGTTATTGTATCATTTTTTGCTGATTTAGCCGAACGCAGCAGGAACCAGCTGTCTTTTTGCTCTTGCAAACGCTGTGATATCTTATCCACATGTTCATGTTGTTTTTTACGCTCATCATTCAATTTCTCCATAAGGGCTATATATCGTTCCTGTTCCTTTTTATTCTTTGATTGATTCTGTTTAGGATAAAATCAACACATTATTGAAATTGTATAAAAATAGTTAGAGATAGAGAGATGGTAAAAAACCTACCGAATCTTTGGCCTCGGCTGCCTGTTGAGCCAATTGCTTTAGTTTACCAATTTCACGTTGATAGCTATCATTGGGCACATGCAAATCGTACATGCTCATGCTCCAGAAGGTGACCAAAAATTGTGGACTAATATCCTCCCATACCTTAGCACTATGCAATGGACGCACTGACTCCACAATGGGATTCATTATCAATTGTGTGGCCTCTAGATATTTCTGTAGCTTTTGTGTGGCCGTCAATTTTTTGGCATTTGGATCAGCTTTACGTAGTTGATCGTATTTTTGCTATAAGGGGTGAAAAAGAAAAAAAAAAGGGTTATTTGCTTCTCTCCTTGTTTATCCCCAATTACAACTTACATTTATCTGATGGGTAAACATGGGCCGGGCCAGAAAGAACGCAACATCTGTATTAATATGATATTCCCTTAACATGGTGATAATCGATGGCAAACGCTCCACATACTCATCCACCGAATAGGTAGAGCCCAAGAAGGTACCAAATTGCACTAAGGTATCCTGACATTGATCATAAAGATTTCCGACCAATTTCAAATGACTATGGGCGGCAGTTTCACGATAGATTACACAATGCTTCTGTTGGGCCATCAACAGGCAAATGGTGACGGCAAGGTCATTGTTGGCCAAAGCCTCCTTAAGGCGATTCGATGATTTTTTCATATTTCTCACTTGACTGAAATAGCCTGCTTCGCCGCGTAATTGCTCACCGCCGCACATGGCCTGCAATTGATCGTTGGTCATCTCTTCGCATGATTCCACGCCGGCCATTTTGTGGACAATTTCCCGAAGTATCAAGAGATCTAAACTTTTTTGTGATTTCAATTGATTGGCCACATATTGCAGAAGACCGCTCAACTCAATGCCATATTTCTTGTAAATGGCGCCGCAGAAGGAAGCCAAACTTTGTAGCCAAAGGGAGAGGGAAGTGCCATCGTCTTTAAATCTTAAGCGACCAGTTAAAGTCAGTGATTCAATAATGCAATAGCCGAGACAATCAAATGACAAGGCAGTCAAGTATTTAAGCATATCGCAAACTGGTCCAATAAGATTATCATAAATTTGTATTTGCAGTAGGATCTACAAGAAACAAGGATAATTAGAGTTTAGTTGATTCAAAATATTTATCTCACTTACATAGTCGAAGAGTAGTCCGGGTGCGCAATGGCTATTTTTACCCACTAGACGACCCAATTGTTTGACATTATCCTTGCTAACACGTTTCATTAGGGCCTTGATATCTCTTTGGGCCAGGCCATGACGTATAATTAGATTTGGATGCAATTGATAGCTATCATTTTTCCATCTCGCATATAGACTATAACGGAAATGATAGGGAAAATATTTAAGCACAGCCCAAATCTCCTCAGACATGGAACAATTGTTATCCAAATAGAGCAGGGATGGCAAAATACATGAATCCATGCAGGTCATTATGTCATAGTAATGTAATTCTGCCTCGGAGTTAGCTGGCGGGCTATTCAAACTATCGACACCCATATCTATCATTAGTTTGCCCATAATTCGTATCAATTTGTACATTAGCACCGTGTCACAGTGCATGGCCGGCCCCAAGACATTAGCCATGGGCCATGTATATTGCCTTAAATCACTAAATTCCCGTGCCTGCATCTTGGCAACGAGTTTGCCATCCTCGTAAAGCCGGCTTCGACTTGGCTTACGTCCAGCTGGGGCTTTAAAGCATTTATTATAGTAAATCTGTTCGACAGACAGATGCACCAATTCGGCAATGGCCTTGGCAATGGGCTCTTGCACCACAACCGATTGATCTGGCAGTTTTTGTATGATCTTTAGGGCATTATCCCAGTCACCAACACGTAGTAGAGCCTCGCAGAGACCAAACTTTTGATTGACATTATACTTGTCCTCATCGAATTTCTTTGTGGTTGGGGGCGGTGGTGGTTCTTTATCTTCTCCCTTCTTGTTGGTGGTAATCAAATGCAGTCTTCGAACTTTTTCCCTGGCCTCAGCCAGTTCCTCTTCCCAGTCAGCTTTAATGTTGCCATCATTTGGCGTTAGCCATAAGTAGACATCATTCAATTCAATCACTCCATGTTTCAACAGAAGCGCACACACATGGTATAGAGATCGTGGCGTGCGTCCATCTTTGAAATGACAGAATTTATAGCCCAAAACCTCACAGATAATGGCACCGGTGGGCATATAGCTACGTAGCAGCGGTATAAATAGCTGCCAACGATCGGGTCGTGTCTCAAATGATTCAATTATTATATCAAGCACACGATTAGGATCCAAATTGAAACATCCTATATGTGAATTAGACAAACATTAACAATTGCAGGATATTATTAAATTTATCAGTTTACCTATCAATGATTTAATGATATCCATAATGCTCTCAGGAGTTGTATTATCTTCAAAATCATGATTTAGCTCTGTTATCAGCTTGGCAAATCCCTCGCTTTCCTCACGAAATAGGTTAAAACGACGCTGTTTGTAGCTAATAAAACATAAAGACATAAATAAGTAATGTTTAAAGCACATAAAGTTGTTCATACTTACTATAACTTTGTTTTGACCTTAATGAATTTGGTATAGAAACTTTTATTCTTCACTATCCCCACCTCCTGGAGTGTGTCGATTTCTAAACGTTCTTTGAGCAAACTCTCTGACACCACCTTATCCATATCCTTGACCAATTGAACAAAACCATGACGCTCCTCATGAAGACCATCAGTCATTAGAGATGTTTCGCTATCCAAAATATTGACCACATCCAAAATGAGACTGGGAAACTCTTTGTGCAGAGCCTGTTGTGATAAGTAAACAATTAATATTTGTTTATAAAAATTGAAAAATTGTACTTACCACAACTTCGATTAGCACATGTAGAACCAAATCTTTCTTGTGTGTATAACGTATGGCCTGCCAGAGTAATTCGTAAATGGCATTCGATATACCCTGCTTAAAGATGCCATTGCGATCAAAGACTGGACTATCGGAGCAATCCTGAAGTTGTTGTTTTAGATACTTCATACTAAAAAAGATGACGGCAAATTGATGAAAAATAGTTGCAGCAAGTTTTTGTAAATATGTTTATTTCATGTCTCTCTCTCTTTTTCTGCTAAATTGGAGTACCCATAAAACGCGCGGTTTTCTGAGTACACACTCGTGTGTGTGGTTTTTTTGTTGCTACATATATTCACGTACAATTCACTGCGGCCGGATTTATCAAAATGCTTAAAGATTTCGGAATTGAAGAGTGTATCCTTGCCACCACTGCCATTGGTATCCATTGCCGCCGCCGCCGCCGTTGCCGCTGAAGCCGTGTCACCGCCTTCCCCTCCACAATCAGTTGCTGTTGCACTTCCATTTCCATCAATTTCCAATGTTCCCGTCACACTGTGACTCTTGGATAACTTCTTCAAACGCCGCATACAAGCAATTTATGGAATAACACGCGGGCAATATTTTTCTACTTTTATTTGATTTCTTTTCTAATAATTTTACGAAAGAACCTTTTTTTTACAACTTTTTATTTTTTCTCTTGCTTAGAGATGGGAAACACAAAAGCGAATGGGTATATCGATAACAAAACGTGTGAGTGTGTGTTTATGTTTGAAACAGAGTGGAAAAGAACACCCGGAAAGAGGTATTTAGCGGGTATTTTGGTATTCGAATTGTTTTTGACTATTTGCATGCGTGTTAGTTATTATTTGTATATGATTTCAGAAAAAAACTCTTTATTCTTGTTTAAAATGTAGTTTACATACTTCAATTTGTCCAACAAAACTAATACGCAATATATGCGTATATATATATGAGAAAATTGCTTTTAACATAAAAAAGCAATAAAAATCAACTTTTATTATTTATAAGAATTTTCCAGTATTTTTTTTTGGTTTGGAAAACTTGAAAATGGAAATTATAGAGTAAAAATGAGAATGCAGTTTTGCAGCATTTAAAAATCCTTTACCATCATTGGCATATAAGGCATTTGGAATAATTACAGTAGTAGTAGTTAAATCTAGGAGGGTTTGAGGTTGAAAAAAAATTTCCATTTAAAACAAAGTCTCATTTTCTATTTTAACATCGCATTCAATCATCGAGCTATCGACATATCCTGAACTTGAAATGGCATATTTCGATGCTGGCTCCTCCTGCATCGCTTGTTGACGCGAACGTTTCTTTTGTGAAGTTGAAACAGGTACAGGACCAGTTGTGGACTGAACTGGTGCAGATATTAGCTTTGGCAATGACGATCTTTGTTTTGCCAATTGCTGCACTTCTGGCGATGGTGCTGTCTGTTCATCATGCTTTATATCCAATAAAATGCGACTGATTTCCATTCGAAACTTGAGATTACCAATGTCAGAAAGTGATTTCACATGCGGTAGCAAACTGACCAAGAAGTTATAATCGGCATCATCTTTGGAAACACCGGGTGCAGTTGTCGAATCCGATGCTGCTGCTATCGATGTAGGTGTGGACGAGGGAACATTCGTCTCACATGGCGATGAAGTCTTCCTTGGGCGTCCACGTTTTGCTGGACGTGGCAATAGCATGTGATTCGGTGGCAATGGCATGGGCGACAATAGTTGTGGCGATATATCTGTATCTGCCTCCAAATGGTTTGCTGATGTGGTGCTGACATTTGTATTTACATTAATGGTCTTTCGAACTGAGAACTCTGAGCCAGAGTCCTGGCCCGCTGACGAAGAATCACCACCGCCGCCACCACCACTGACACTGCACCTTCCAGCAACAACACCTCCAATTCCAGCACTGCCACGACTTTCGTTGCCACCACCACCACCACCTTGCTTGAATATATCGCCCATTATTTCAAAATCAAAATCATCATCGTCATCCACTTCTATAACGAAATCGTCCATTTTTGAGTTGTCAAGTTCGGCTTGATTGCGATATGCAGCTTGTTCGTAGTCAAATGCTTCGGGTAAAAAGGTTACCATGCCTTCCGGATCGAAAATGCACCGTAAAAACTCCATGGCACGAAAGTACGGCCAGTTAGAGGTACCGGAGCCCCTCTGTTGGATTTTCCTTATCTCGGCGCGATAGGTATCCCTCAATCTTTTAAAACGCTTCTTACATGTCAGAACTGTAAATTGATTTTTAACCCAGTTATGACATTTATTAATTGTCACGACATAAAATGTACACATACCATCAAGTTGCATTATTGATGCGACTTCTTGCCACTGTGAGATCCAGCTATCTTTGCGGTCGGCCAAAGTTATGCTGGTGTTCCATAAAGCCTGTCTCTTGGCCACTTGGCTGATTAAAAGAAAATTGTCCGTTCTCATTTTAAGAAATGTTTGCATACAACAACTAACTAAGAAAAAGTGGGCAAATTCGTTGTTGCAGCGTGCAAACAATGCATTTGCTGATTTGCTTCCAGGGCTGGCAGTGATAGCGCGAGAGAGAGCGATAGAGAAAGGCCACGGCAAGTGTAAAAACCCCAGAGATTAAAACACCCTTTGAATTTTGTCGCCTGAATATTGACTTAATTGGGGGTTTCTTGGTTATTAATAGTTTAAGACCCCAGAGAGGTTGGGGGAACAAACTGCGATAATTTTCTCGAATTGATTTTGTCGTCAGCCCTGGCAGACAGCTGACACAGCAAAGTTATTGCGTTATGGGAACTCAAACACAATCTGACCAGCCGTGTCAAATATTTAGAATCTATTATTATTAGCTTATAAATGTGAAAGAATTTGCTCGAATAAAATCTATGGTCTTAAAATTTTAATTTCCTAGGCGTATTGAAGACTAAATGTTTATTATTTTAATAAATACATTTTCAAATTGTAGTTTCCCGCCATGGTTTGCAGCCCTGGCAG
Source organism: Drosophila willistoni (assembly GCF_018902025.1). Classification (NCBI taxonomy): domain Eukaryota; kingdom Metazoa; phylum Arthropoda; class Insecta; order Diptera; family Drosophilidae; genus Drosophila; species Drosophila willistoni. The sequence goes on from NW_025814050.1 coordinate 12,378,807, forward strand.
CAGTGTGAATCATTTGTGGTACAAGTGGAATGGAAACACAAACAATTTTCTCTGTTGTTGTCATCGTCGTTTTTCAGCCGGCTGTTTTGGAAATCTTTGAATTAGTTGCCAATATACAAAAATGCTGCAAAGCGACGATATAAAAGATGATGACTTGCCAGCGAATACCCTGGAGCACTTTACGGAATTGGACCAAGTGCTACAGATGATTGACCAGATAAAGTCAATTAAAGCTAGCTCGTTTGAAAGAGAATTTGAACAATACGCCCAAGTGTTGACCCGCTACCAGGAACAGCCCCATTTGCTGGATCCGCACCTGGAGCTGCTTTTGTCCCGTTTGCTGACAAAAATCAGGCAAACTAATCTGCCAGATGATGAACGTCATGCTGCATTCAAATATCTCTACATAATTTGCAAAGTACGCACATATAAAGTCCTTGTGAAATTTATGCCTCATGAATTAAGCGATTTGGAATTTGTTTTGGATCTGCTGGATCAACAAGATCCCAAGGAATTCGATCATTGGGAGACACGTTATATGTTACTCCTCTGGATGTCCATATTGGTATTGAATCCATTTCATATGTCGCGTCTAGATGTTTACGAAACGACAACATCCTCGGCAACGACAAATTGTGTGGTTAGCAATCATGTCCAGGCCAAGACCAGTAAAATGGAACGCATATTCAAACTATGTCAACTATATGCATCCACCAATGATACTTGCAGTGCAATGGCTGCCTATTTGTCAGCCAAATATTTTATACGATCCGACATTAAGGATGTGTATTTGGAAAGATTTCTGGATTGGATCATGGATCAACATCAGGCCGATACGGTGCATGTGAAATTTGGTCAATTGGCAGCAGTGGCAGCTATTTTAAAGCATGGCAAACGCGAAGATTTGTTGCCCTATGCCGATAAGTTGCTTCAATGGATTGGCTCATGTAACTACAAGGATGGCAATGATTTCCTGAAGTATAAAAACTACGTAAAAATCATTCAGCGCATAGGTTTGGTTCATTTGAAGCCAAGAATAGCCAGTTGGCGGTATAAAAGAGGTGAGAGTAACACCAAAACTAAGGATATCTTAAACTCTTTTTTCCACTTTTAATAGGAACACGATCCTTGGCCACGAATCTCAATCAGCCAGGGGCTAGAGGCTCGGATAATGCAGCAGAATCTGAGGCAAATCCTGATGAATTGGAAGAGGAGATTGTGGTGCCAGATTCAATTGAAGAGGTGATTGAAGAATTACTTCAAGCTCTACGAAGCGGTGGCAATGATATACGCTGGAGTGCCGCTAAAGGTTTAGGTCGTGTGACTAATCGTTTGCCAAAGGAATTAGCCGATGAGGTGATTGGTTCAGTGATTGATATACTTAATCCTCTAGAGCCACATGAGGCTTGGCATGGTGGTTGTCTGGCCTTGGCTGAGTTGGCAAAGAGAGGACTACTCTTACCCTATCGCCTCGAGGAATTGGTTCCCTTGCTTATGCAGGCTCTGTTCTATGACGAAATGAAGGGATACATGTCGGTGGGTCAGCATATACGTGATGCTGCTTGCTATATGTGTTGGGCCTTTGCCCGAGCTTATAATCCGGATGATTTGAAGCCATTTGTTCAGAAGATCTCTTCCGGTCTGCTCACTGTGGCCGTTTTTGATCGAGAGATTAATTGTAGGCGTGCTGCTTCGGCTGCTTTTCAAGAGTCTGTGGGTCGTCTTGGCAATTTCCCATTCGGCATTGAGATCTCTACCACAACAGATTTCTATTCTGTGGGCATAAGGCAAAATTCGTATTTGAATATCAGTGATTATATAGCTCAATATCAGGTTTATCGCGAACCACTCATCAATCATTTGGTGCAACGTAAAGTGGGTCATTGGGATTCGGCAATAAGAGAATTAACAGCCAAGGCTTTGCATAAGTTTGCTATTCGAGAGCCAGAGTATATGGCCGCGGTGGTGCTACCACAATTATTGGCCAAAACCGACACCATAGATGTTAATTCTCGTCATGGTTGTGTCTTGGCCATGGGTGAAATTACTTTGGCTCTGCGGCAACTGGAGCTGGACTCTAAAGGTGCAACAGTCTACCTATCCAATCAGCGGTTAGCTGAACTAAATGAACTAATTAAAAGCTTTCTTGAGCGAAATTATTATCGTGGCATGAGTGGTGAGCTTATGAAATCCTGTTCCACACACTTTATAAGAACTTGCAGTCTGGCCAAGCTGCAGGTCACTGAAGAATGCCTGGGTAAGTATTATTTCCAATGGTTAAAGTCGTGTTTTTATAATCTAAACTCATTGCAGACACATGGCAAGCTGTGATTGATATTTGTCTGGTTAGCAAGACGACTGCAATTAGAGAATCGGCTGTGGAAGCATTCTCTGAACTCTGTCAAGCTTATTACTGTCTGCAAGAACGCAATCAGCAAAATGAACGCATTATTAATGCCTATCTAAAGGGGGCAGATAACGATCTGGAGGAGCATATACGTATGGGTTATATAGCTGCCATTGGAGTGCTGCCAGCATTTATGATACGCCCACATTTGGCTGCAATACTGGATAACTTGGTCAAACATGCCCTAACGCCTCTGCAGGCAGTACGAGCCGGTGAAATGACCATCCAAGATCATGAGAATATACAAACCTATCGTTGGAGCGAAGCGCGTACCCAGAGTGTCAAGGCATTGACCAAACTTGTCCAGAGTGTTGGGTATGCAGAGAATTCAGGTGAAATAGGCCAATCAATTTTAATCATAGGATCACTATTAACTTGATTCTCTCTTCATTTAGATTCTTTTGGTAATCCCCATAATTTCCACAAGGTGATTCAGTGTCTACTTAAAGCATTGGATGAATACACTTTAGACAATCGTGGTGATATTGGGGCCTGGGTACGTGAGGCAGCTATGGTCTCATTATATGAAATTGCCACAAAGTGTCCACCAGATTTATTGTCGCCCATGCATACCCATCAAATTGTTGTGGGATTTATGCAGCAGGCAGTCGAGAAAATTGATCGTACACGTGGACTGGCTGGACGTTTGTGCTGCAAACTCATTCATTCCACTCCGGCCATACCATATATACAAGAACATGCCAAATTGCTAGAAATATTTCCAAAGGATGAGAAAACTATACTATGGCTTTTTGCCGATCATACATTCCCCTTGTTTTGCGAACTCTTATCTTTTGAAAGTTATTCAAAGCGTGTATTATTGGGTTTAAGTGCCAGCATTGGTCAACTGACTGAATCATTGGTAAACTATGGATTTTTAGTACAAGTTTAGTACGTTGCATTAAAATTTTACTTATTTGCAGATAAAATACGCTTCGACAGCGTTCTTCCAGTTTTTGCGTTCTAACAGCGAAGCAGTACCTCGCCTATGCTCCGAGATTAGACAGAATTTTGAAGAGAATCTCTTAAATGAACGTGTTACGTATCCCATGTTAAGTTTTCTCGATATACTCATTGGTTCGGGCACTATAGATGCGGTTCTTCATGATGAAAATGATTCATTTGCTGAGGATATCTTTCGCCTGCTAAATCTCGAGGTGAAGGGTTATAAGAAACTATATAAGACGGCCAGTAGTATAAGTGCCTTTTGTCAACTGATTCAAGTGCCACGGCTTAGTCGGCGTGTCTTGTCGAAAATATCCGTATTTCTGGGACTACAACATGTTCATGTACGAAAAACGGCGGCCACAAAACTGTATGAAGCCATTGCCCTGCATGGTGATGTCACTGAGATACCGGAAGATAATATGGATGAAATCCTAACACTTTTATCCGAAACGGATTGGACCTTGCCTTTGGTAGAAGTTCGTCCTCTAAGGAATGAACTGTGCCAGTTAATGGGCATAAAGCCTCCTGTCAGTGGGGCAGCAGCTGCTGCAACAATAACAACAAACAACCTTACTTAGATGAATATGTGTTTTTAAAACTTGTTTTGTACCAGTTTTATATTTTATTTAACATTCGCACATTTAATAAAACATTTCTCTATTATTGCTTTGACTCATATAAACTAAAATTAAAGATATATATTTAAAATTGGGAACATTTTAATTCAAAAATGATAAAAACAGCTAAAAAAAAAATTGAAATTTCCGTTAATTTTGTTTTGAGTGTTTTTTTGTTTTTAATTTGGCAAGTACTGCTAGGAAACTGAAACAAAATTTTAATAGTTTTGTTTATAAAAATAGACTAGTATTAATTAAACTAACTTATAAGTTTGTTTCTTTTTTTTTAATCATTTAATCGATAAAAATTATGTTATGTTATATTAATATTTTTATTACTTTTCACCAACAATACAAGAGTGTTTCAAAAAAAAATCAAAAAAACTCCAAAATAAATGTCCTTTTATTTAATATTTTTTATCTCATAAAATTAAAACGCGTTTCAATTGAAAAAGTATATTTATAAGTACACACTTACATGCATATTTAATTTAGTATTAAATATCAAATTTGTTTATTATTTTAAAAATCCGTCTAAATACTAGGCTCTCCCTATAAAAATATGGGTTTATTTTTAGCTGGTTTTAAGTATTCATTTAGCTATTTTTCGTAGGCCCTGGAAAATGGGCAGCACTTCTTTTGACAGACCATTGAGAGAATCGGTGTGTGTGAGAGAGAGAGAAGAGATAACAAAAACAAATATTGAACAAATATAATATATAGTTCAAAAATATATAGTTCATTTCAATTATCAAATTCATAAATTGAAAGCAACGTGATTTTCCCAATGAAAAATTTGTCATACAAATCAAAACATTCTATATATTTATTTTTTTTGTTAGAAAACTAGCCGTTCACACACGAACACGTTTAACCGTACCCCCTCTCCTTCTCGTAGTTACACAATTGTAGAAAAGACAAAAAAAGAACCGAGTCGGAAGTCTTGTTGTGGTTTTGTTTTTTGCTCCGATCTAGCATTTATTTAAATTCCAGATATGAGTATTTTGAGTGTGCGATGTCTAAGTCAAAAGTTCTGCCGGCAGGCATACATTTTGGCCAACAGAAGCATACTGTCGCCGACCCAGAAGCTTCCGCCGACGAATGGTAAGTGACAAGTGGATTTCCTTATGAGGTTATGTTAATGGCATGTTTTATCAAATCTCATCAGGTACCTGCCGGCCGGCACACGACAGTTTATATCATATGGTAAAGAAACGAACTCTCGAGGCGCGTACTAAATTGCAAGCCAATAAATATCCGAATCATCAAGCCTGTCTGACAACACCGAGATCGTCGGAATATGAGCAAGATTATGATGATCCGCCACCCGGCTATACAACAACAAATATTAATAACAATAATAATCCCCCATATACCACAATGCCCTCCTCATCATCCCCGCCAGTGTCATCCTCATCCCAGTCGAGCGGCAGCAGTTATAAAAATATCCCCAATCAAGAACCACAATACAAAGTGGTATAAAATGCCAATCATTTCATTATTCCATCCATCAATTTCATCACTTTTAGTTTAGACACACTAATTAATTATCTATTTCGTTCGTTTTTTCAGGGTTATGCGGACTGCAGAACTGTGTGCTCGGCATCTGAGGTTCTCAAGTCGTCCGAGTGTGAGAAATCCAAGCCGGTGATTGATCCCTGCAAACAGGAGAAGGATCCTTGCGAAGAATTTCGTCGTATACGCCGGGAGACTAATACGGTTGGTGGTAGTGGGGATGGTAGCGATGGTGCTGGTGGTTCTGGTGGTGCTGGTGGTGGACAAGGAGATAAAGATTGTGAAGAAAAGAATCGGGCTTTGAAACTAAAATGCTTGTTGGGTGCTTTGGCTGCTCTTTTGGCAGGAGGTTTCGTAAGTTTGTACGATATAGAACCCAAAAAGACATTAAGTGATCTTATAATATATTATTTAGTTGGCCTGGATTCTTTCAAATCGGTCCAAAGATGGTTCCGGCAAAGGCGCTGGCGATGGCGATGATGACGAGGATTCGGAAACGGCATTGAAACGTGCCCAAATAACCGGAAAAGTGACAAGTTAGTTCTAAATACTCTCTATTCTTTCTTGTCCTTTTAAACTCTCATGTTTTGTAGCGCCGGCTAGCTCTGAGAGTCTACCGAAGCATGTGCCCTATCTAATCATTGGTGGTGGAACAGCTGCATTTTCTGCCTTCCGTGCCATCAAATCGAATGATGCTACTGCCAAAGTACTTATGATTAGCAATGAATATCGTAAACCATATATGCGACCACCACTGTCCAAGGAACTGTGGTATACACCCAATGCCAATGAGGATCCCATTAAAGATTACCGCTTTAAGCAATGGACAGGCTCAGAGCGAAGGTGAACCTTTAGAATTGTTTCAATATTCTGCATTTCTTAATGATTTCTATTTGATTTTTCGCAGTTTGTACTTTGAGCCAGATGAGTATTTCATGGATCCTGAAAAGCTGGAGGACAGCGTAAAAGGTGGCATAGCCGTTGCTCAAGGTTTCGCCGTAAAGAAAGTGGATGCACAGAATCGCGTTGTGACATTGAACGACGGCTATCAAATCGCTTACGATGAGTGTCTCATAGCGACGGGCTGTGCCCCGAAAAATTTGACAATGTTCCGCGACGCACCCCCCAGTGTACGCGAAAAGGTGATGGTCTATCGTACCCCAGAAGATTTTGATAGATTACGTCGTTATGCCAAGGAGAAACGTTCCATTACCATAGTGGGTAATGGTTTCATTGGCAGCGAATTGGCATGCTCTCTGGCACATTTCTCTAAGCAGAATGGAGGTGGCAAGGTGTATCAGGTGTTTCAGGAGAAGGGCAACATGTCTAAGGTGTTGCCCAACTACTTGAGTGCCTGGACCATGAAGAAAATGGAGGAATTGGGTGTATGTGTTATACCAGATGCCAGCATTCGGGAAGCCGCTCGGGATGAGTCTCACCTAAAGTTGGAACTAAATAATGGCATGACATTGCTATCCGATATTGTGGTCGTATGTGTGGGTTGCTCTCCAAATACGGCTCTTGCCAATCCTAGCCGTTTGGAGGTGGATCGTAGTCTTGGTGGTTTTGTTGTCAACGCTGAATTGGAAGCAAGACGCAATCTTTATGTTGCTGGAGATGCCTCATGCTTTTATGATCCCTTACTGGGCAGAAGGCGAGTGGAACATCATGATCATTCGGTGGTCTCGGGACGACTTGCGGGCGAGAATATGACAGGAGCAAGTAAGAGAGATTTAATCCCTAAAATAATGCTATATACGAGTAATCGGAATTCATTTATTTACAGAGAAACCATATCAGCACCAGAGTATGTTTTGGTCAGATCTGGGACCGGAAGTTGGATACGAAGGTATCGGACTGGTCGACTCTTCTCTGCCCACAGTTGGTGTCTTTGCCCTGCCCTCTGCGTCCGAACGTCAGGCAGATAACTTAACAGAATCCGAGAATAGCTCTGAAAACCATAGAACAGTTGAAACCTCCATTGGTGATTCTGAGAAAACATCTCCTTTTGAGTGTGAATCCGATGAAAAGGAAGAATACGGAAAGGGTGTTATTTTTTATCTCAAAAATGATAAAATCGTTGGCATTCTGCTATGGAATCTATTCAATCGAATAGGCCTGGCCAGGACAATAATTAATCAAAATAAGAAATATGATGACCTCAATGAGGTGGCTAAACTTTTCGAGATTCATTCGTAGAATTTGCTAACTGAGACAGAAAATGCGACAACCTTGTATATAAACTAGAACATAACGGCACAAAAATGCAACAGAAATTTTAGTTTTATTATATTTGGAATAAATCTTTTTTTGTAGTCAAAGACGACATTCGGCTATAGTGTGGCCTCAGTGAGTATAAGAATATGACCTTGTTGATGTGTGCTTAGATTTGTTTTTCCTTAATAAAAATAAAAAAAAATTAAGTTAAAAACTGTCGTGTCTAGTTTTTATTTTAAAGTAAAATTTGAAATTATGTTGTGCCATTGCCAATTTTTTTCCATGTCGATGGCTGTTTTTTGTTTTACTCATCTCTAATAGTGATTTACATTTTCCAACACTAAAGTCGTCGTAAGCCAAATATTGCTTTCTCCGTTACAAATTGTTAAACATCAATTGGAACGTGTCCCTTTTGTTTTTTTTATTTTATTTGTGATGTTGCCCAAGACCCCTAAGCCAGCTATTTGGAGATTTATCAAAGGAAGCGCCAAAACCCTTTTTGTATTGGAAGCAGTTTGTTTTGCTGCCAGCTACGCCGTCTATTATCGCATGAACACAAATCGAGGCAAGTGGAGGATTTACATAAGTTGCGGCATTTTTATAATAATTTGTTATTTCTGCTTTTTAGAATTCAGACAGCACATCAACGAGAATTATCCATTTGTTCTAGACTACTACTACAAAATTGGTGAAATCGTTGGCGATAACAGAGCCCGTCAAGCGGATGCCACTTACTGGAACTCCCTCAAGAAAAGCGATTAATATTCCACCACACAAAAAACAACCATGTTCAGCAATCCGTACGTAAAGTCCCTTTTATGGCTAGTTTCCTTTGGAGGCCTTGGTTACGGTTTAATGCAATTAACTGAGCCAAATGCAGAGAAAATTGAACGGATTAAAGCGTCTACATCAAGAGCTGCTCTCAATGCGGAAGAACAGAAGAAAGCTTTGTTTATGAAAAAAATACAAGAGGCAGCCTTGAACAGCGCTCCTATGTATCGGCCAACATCAACAACATTGGGGGACAAGAAAGATTCTTAAAAACTGTTTAATTAAAAATGTTGAAATATAAATGTTAATTCTTTTTTACTTCATCTATGTGTTTTTTCTCTCCTTATATACATTTTCTTCATTTCAAAATTATAGGAACATTCGACTTTTTAGCACTTACATATACTGAACAATAATTTGTAATATTTAAATGTAGAATATTTTTAGTGCTTGTTTCGATTCCGTTTGTAACAATCTAATTTTGTATAAGGTACATATATGGCCATCTCTAAGTGGAAGTGTTGGAAAAGAACTTTAGTTGCCTGCAGATACTGCTGCATTTTGATCCGGCTATTTAAAATTTATCATTTGCATAGTAAAATCGACAACAGCATGTCTTCAGAGACTGGGATGGATTATCCAAATATACCACCAGCTGTACAATTTTCAGCCAATAAACAATTCCATTCACACACCCAACAGCAGGAGCAAGACAGGGCTTTTATTGGAAACTCTAAGAACATACATGCAGAACGTGAGACTATTAAAACTTTGATGCGTTCAGCAAACCCGCAGTCCAATTCGTCCAACAATGATAATGTACCCGATGATCTGGGTATTCGTGACTTGGCTTCGCTAACCGCAGGAGATCTGGAGCAATTTGGGTTTACAATGCCATCGGAACAAAACGAGCTATTGCAGATTTTTTCCAAGCTACCCAATCAGGATCCAAGCTATGATTATATTTGTCAGACAGACGCGGCCAAGGAATATAATTCGCAAATTATTGGAAATTGCTCCAATCATTTAATGTATTTGCGTTCCTCCCTGGCCGCTACCAATTACAAATTGATGTCGAAACAGCCGGAAGATGTGATTGTTAACGAGAAGCGTTATGCCAGTCGTTTTGTCCTGGAAGCTTTGAAAAGTGTTAAAATGATAGCCGAAGAGTTATCCTTGGATATCAAGAATATTGAAGAGTTTCATGACAATGCAAAACAAAAGCAGCAACAACAGGAGCTACAACGAAAGTCTCAGTTGAAAAAATGCAGCAAGGTGAGGATTCAAACTCGGCTTATAAATATAATAAACAATTGTATGATTATTTTTTGTCCATGTTTCAGAAGAAGTTGAATTTGCTGACTTGCATCTATTATTCAAGTCTGGCCCTGGGACTCTCTTGCGCCACTTGGTGGTGGTGGTCTAAACATCATTTTACATCTACTCCCAAAGCCAATTTGGACATTATCTCCTTTTAAAAGACTTTAAAAACTAATTAATCTCTTATTGTGAAACGAAATTTGCATCAACTGAATCTCATATACAATAAGATATGGATATGCCTCTAAAGTATTTACATAAGTTTACTTATAATAAAACAAAACAAAAAACTTTCCATTATTTAACTTCTTCATTTAATAAGAGGAAGCCGAGCTTTACATAGCCATCCGTGTGCTCCGGGTATTCCCATTGAGTGGTCTCAGCTATAAGATCGCAACGGTCCATGCAATGGGCAATGCTTTCTAGAACAATATTGAACATTATATTTTTGTACATTGTACTAATAATGTCAATTATTGTGATACTTACCCATCACCTTTTGCTTGACCAACGCCTCCTGCTCATATCGTTCAGACAGCTCTTTAGTAAAGGCCACAAACTGAGGCAGTTTCCAACTGCGATAGAATATTGTATCACCTGCCGCTCCTGGCATCTTACTCAGAGCTCTTAATTGTCTCAGACAATCTTTTGTATTATTTGCTATATCTATAAATATTGTGGCTATAATGGCTAACTTTCTGCAGGGCAGGATCAGATCATCTGGATAGCAACTGACGTTTTCCTGGTCTTCGGTATCAAGCTTTTCCAAGCACTTGGTCTTTTTGGCTTCAATGGCATAACAAATGGCGGTGCCACGCTGTTGGGCTAGTTGCCATTTGGCGTAATTATCTTGGAGTTGTTTGATTAGGATATCTAGACGTGATTTACAGGTGGCCAAGTTGGCGTCATGATTGATGGATGATGGCGAAGGCTGTCTGTCAAGAACTGAAACGATTTAATGATAGAAGTTAGCCTTTTTCCAGCCTTATCTTTGGGGATCTACTTACATTGCACTGGTGTTAGTGATGTGTTTGATTGCGTCTCATTTTGTTTTTGTGGGGTTTTTGTTTGTTTGGTCATTATGAGATTGCAGCTGCAGCTGGACTACAAAAAGGTCTGGCTCAAAATGATAGGAACACTCGCTGTTAAGATAAGAATCACCTAATCCTCTCCAGCGTTTAACTTTTTGTGTTTACTAGGCGCTTCAGAGACCTTTTGTTAGTGTTGGATAACAAGCAAATGTTGCGGCGGAAACAGCTGATAGCCGGCCTCCATGTGTCGGTGTGTTTCTGTGCATGTGTGTGTGTGTGTGTGGCCGTGTTTTTGTTTTTGCTGCATGCTGATAAGAAGCGACGCAATTAACTGCAATCTGTTGAAGAAAATTTCTGAATTCTATTGAGAGAAACAGCAAATGGAATACAGTTTAATATGAGTGGAATTATACATGGCCTCAGTTGGTTTCCCAACTTTCCAGATAGGTTTGTCTCCTGGGGCCAAGAGATTAATTTATATGAAGTGCGCAGCAGCAAGGATGACGGTGCCACGCCAAAGAGTTAGTCCAACAAAAAAAGGAATTACATTTGCATTTGATTAATGGTATATATTTGCAGGTCGATTGCCCTATATTTCGGTTAACTATTTGTCCAATGAGTCGCGCTATCAATATGCTCGTTGTGTGGCCGCCTCCTATCACAGTGACCAGCCGATCATAGCGGTGGGTTTGGGTGATGGTAAAATTGGCATATGCAATTTTCGGGACAGCTACGACAGCAGCTGGGAGTACAGTGAGTTTCCAAACTAAACTATTGATTGCATATATTGTAATGTTTGGTTAATCTTATACAGCTCCACGACAGCAGCGTATGTGTACCTGCTTGGCCTGGAATGAGCAATCCGCTAATATACTGGCTATTGGTCATGATCGTCATCGTTCGGATTCGTGTATAACCATTTGGGATATTGAACGTGGTGTGCCCAAAGATACGGCTAATTTTTTTGGCTTGGCTGAATCAGCAAATTCCGTGTGCTGGGATCGCAATCAACGCCTGCTTATAGCGGGCATGAGTCAAAAAATGATTAAACTTTTTGACCTAAGACGTAAGCGTTAATTAACCCTTTTGGTCTGGCTAAATCCTACATCAAAATTCTAACTCTGTTTTTTTAGAGAACAATGCCAGTTGCCAGAGCATTCAAACGAAAACCGTCCATGGCCTAGCTGTGGCTCCAAATGGCCATTATTTATGCAGCTATGTCGACTCCATTGTTATGCTGTGGGATTTGCGTGCCATTGATCGTCCCTTGCGTCAAATTCAATCATCGAAAAATCATTTACAAATTGCCTGGTGTCCCACACGACCTAGTCTGCTCTCCTCACTGCAAAGAGATTCGCCTTATATAACGCTATATGATATTCGCAGCGTGGATAACGAGAATTCTCGTGAGATTTATCATGTTAAGCGTCAAATAAGCCCATTTCCAGCTAAATATCAACAAACGAAATTCTCTAACTTAAATTCCTTATCCTGGCATACGAGAGATGTAGAGAGAGCTCTACTACTGGCAGATGCAATGAATATTATGGACTTTCGTTTGCCCGCGAGCCTACATACGGCCTATAGTAATCGCACAAAACTTCCATTCCTGATGCCTCCTCCGCCCATGGCGGCTTGTTCGTCACCAACTACCACCACCACAACAACAACAACGACAGCGACTGCAGCACCCACAATTGGAACAAATTCAAGTGGCAGTTCATTGGATTATACTGGCGGTACTAGTTCAGCTTTCAATTTTGATATCCTAGAACCCGAACTAATGAAACTCGATTTGGAGGATAAGATACGTCAAAGGGCTATCGAGGATTATGGCATGAAGCCGGATAATAGAGCATTTGCTGAACTTCATTTAAGTCCTTATTTGAGAAATGTCTGGTCCACATTGAAGAATGTTTATTGCGATGATCGTTTGACCGGCTTAAAGTCCACTCTGGGCATTAATCTGGGACACACATCGGAGGCTTTAATGGCCAGTTCGCGCATAGAATCACAGATTCTACAATGGCCAGATGGTATCAATAATTCCAACAAACTGACCTGCTATCGGTAAGTCGAATCATACTTGATTAATTGTTATAATTTTATATAATATTTCCTTTAATCGGCAGAAGTGAACAACGCCATCTTGCCCTACAACTATGTGGTTGGCCCCACGATCAGGAACTGGAACGTTTCATTGATCAACTCTTTGCCAATAAGGAATTTAGTCGCGCCGCTATGATATGTGTGTTCCATTTGAAAATTCTGTATGCCTGTAATATTCTGTCTTCAGCAGCGGATACGATGAGTGATCCGAGCATGTATCGGATCACAGTGATTGCTCTATCCAGTTTTAATGCCGATCGTTGTAGTACCACATGGCGAAATCAACGATCCAATGCAAATATGCAAATTCAAGATCCACATTTGCGAGCAATTTTCTCATTTCTAACAATGGAAAAGGATAATTTTGAGGGAGTTCTTAAAGAGGAAGGCGTCTCACTTGCTGATCGTATGGCATTTGCTTGTAAATACTTGTCCGAGACCAAATTGGCCGATTATGTGAAAAATCAGATACAAAAAGCCATTGAATGTGGTGATTTGAATGGTTTATTATTAACTGGAGAATCTTTGGATGGCATCGATATACTTCAGGCCTACATGGATGCTAGTTTTGATGCTCAGGTAAATGAATTTTGAAACAAATTAAAGTTGATAAGAAATATTAATCATTTTTTGCATATTTCAGACTGTAGCCCTAGTGGTCATTAATTACTTCCGTCACGAACATTTCTCAGATAATCGGATTCAATATTGGATCTCAAGTTATTTGGATTGGCTTAATAGCTGGGGTCTATGGGAGAAGCGTGCCGAATTGGATATCAAAATAGAAAGCATACGCTTCTCGGCGAGAAGTTCGCGTACTGTTTATCTATCGTGCAATTTCTGTGGCAAATCCGTATCGAATGCCTTGTTGGATGAGCCGCGACCACGTAGCACTTCAACGAGCACAAATCGTCTATCGTCGTGTCCAAGCTGTCGAAAACCATTACCACGGTGTTCCCTGTGTCTTATGCACATGGGAACGATGATGAATATGAGCAATGGAAGTGAAAGTCCAGCTTCCGAAGTACAAGGATGGCAGACTAAACCGTTTTCGAAATGGTTCTCCTGGTGTCAGACATGTCGACATGGCGGCCATACAGAGCACATAATGCAGTGGTTCAAGTAAGCTTAAAAGTTCTTTTTATTTACAATTTTATTAATTTATGAATTTTTATTTCATTTCATCTAGACAAAACCCAGAATGTCCTGTTTCCTCTTGTAACTGCCGCTGCTTTGACATGGATGGCACTAAGCCGAATACTTTACGAGACATTACCTAGCTTTTAATATACACATATATATATATATATATATATATATATATATATATATATATATGTTTGTTATACAATTTGTTATTTAATCAGTGTGCGCCTTAAATCTGCAACATACAAAAGTGTTCATTGTACTTAGACAACGCGAATGTGAATCATAGCATTTAGTATTTAAATGACCTAACAGCTAAACGGCTGCTCAATTATGCATTTTATATACTTACAATTAAATTAAAAACAAAATAAAACAAATGACCTATATATGTAAAGCAATGAATGTTTGAAAATAACCGCCAACATCAGGGATATTTATCTATCGATAACGTTTTGTTACTACTCGCACAACCCTAAATTCGTAAAATCAGCAACGTGTCCAACACTGGCAGCTAATACGCACGCGGCCTCTTCTGTTTTTGTTGCTTGGCTGACGTAAATTTACAACAAAAAGAATTAATTACAGTGCTTCCAAATTAGTAATAAACAAATTAAATGCAAATCATTAAATTTATCAACTAAACTATAGTCCAAGACTTGATCAAAGCTTCAGTGGGTAAGTAATTCATGAATGACTGGAATAACACTACACTACTACTACTTCGGAGAAAAAAAGAGACGGCACAACAAACGGGACTTTTACTATCAATTGACATTGAACAATGGAAATGAAAATGAAAACCCGCACTTTGTACAGATGATCCTTAGAAAATAAATCCATTTATATTTGCACACCCACATACGTATATACATATGTATATTTATAAAGACTTCTCCAAATTTACCTTTTCTGGTGATGACGTCGATATTCATTGTTGATTTACGGTTTTATTTAGCTCACTACAAAAAAAGAACCATTTGGACTACAAAAAGGTCTGGCTCAAAATGATAGGAACACTCGCTGTTAAGATAAGAATCACCTAATCCTCTCCAGCGTTTAACTTTTTATGTTTACTAGGCGCTTCAGAGACCTTTTGTTAGTGTTGGATAACAAGCAAATGTTGCGGCGGAAACAGCTGATAGCCGGCCTCCATGTGTCGGTGTGTTTCTGTGCATGTGTGTGTGTGTGTGTGGCCGTGTTTTTGTTTTTGCTGCATGCTGATAAGAAGCGACGCAATTAACTGCAATCTGTTGAAGAAAATTTCTGAATTCTATTGAGAGAAACAGCAAATGGAATACAGTTTAATATGAGTGGAATTATACATGGCCTCAGTTGGTTTCCCAACTTTCCAGATAGGTTTGTCTCCTGGGGCCAAGAGATTAATTTATATGAAGTGCGCAGCAGCAAGGATGACGGTGCCACGCCAAAGAGTTAGTCCAACAAAAAAAGGAATTACATTTGCATTTGATTAATGGTATATATTTGCAGGTCGATTGCCCTATATTTCGGTTAACTATTTGTCCAATGAGTCGCGCTATCAATATGCTCGTTGTGTGGCCGCCTCCTATCACAGTGACCAGCCGATCATAGCGGTGGGTTTGGGTGATGGTAAAATTGGCATATGCAATTTTCGGGACAGCTACGACAGCAGCTGGGAGTACAGTGAGTTTCCAAACTAAACTATTGATTGCATATATTGTAATGTTTGGTTAATCTTATACAGCTCCACGACAGCAGCGTATGTGTACCTGCTTGGCCTGGAATGAGCAATCCGCTAATATACTGGCTATTGGTCATGATCGTCATCGTTCGGATTCGTGTATAACCATTTGGGATATTGAACGTGGTGTGCCCAAAGATACGGCTAATTTTTTTGGCTTGGCTGAATCAGCAAATTCCGTGTGCTGGGATCGCAATCAACGCCTGCTTATAGCGGGCATGAGTCAAAAAATGATTAAACTTTTTGACCTAAGACGTAAGCGTTAATTAACCCTTTTGGTCTGGCTAAATCCTACATCAAAATTCTAACTCTGTTTTTTTAGAGAACAATGCCAGTTGCCAGAGCATTCAAACGAAAACCGTCCATGGCCTAGCTGTGGCTCCAAATGGCCATTATTTATGCAGCTATGTCGACTCCATTGTTATGCTGTGGGATTTGCGTGCCATTGATCGTCCCTTGCGTCAAATTCAATCATCGAAAAATCATTTACAAATTGCCTGGTGTCCCACACGACCTAGTCTGCTCTCCTCACTGCAAAGAGATTCGCCTTATATAACGCTATATGATATTCGCAGCGTGGATAACGAGAATTCTCGTGAGATTTATCATGTTAAGCGTCAAATAAGCCCATTTCCAGCTAAATATCAACAAACGAAATTCTCTAACTTAAATTCCTTATCCTGGCATACGAGAGATGTAGAGAGAGCTCTACTACTGGCAGATGCAATGAATATTATGGACTTTCGTTTGCCCGCGAGCCTACATACGGCCTATAGTAATCGCACAAAACTTCCATTCCTGATGCCTCCTCCGCCCATGGCGGCTTGTTCGTCACCAACTACCACCACCACAACAACAACAACGACAGCGACTGCAGCACCCACAATTGGAACAAATTCAAGTGGCAGTTCATTGGATTATACTGGCGGTACTAGTTCAGCTTTCAATTTTGATATCCTAGAACCCGAACTAATGAAACTCGACTTGGAGGATAAGATACGTCAAAGGGCTATCGAGGATTATGGCATGAAGCCGGATAATAGAGCATTTGCTGAACTTCATTTAAGTCCTTATTTGAGAAATGTCTGGTCCACATTGAAGAATGTTTATTGCGATGATCGTTTGACCGGCTTAAAGTCCACTCTGGGCATTAATCTGGGACACACATCGGAGGCTTTAATGGCCAGTTCGCGCATAGAATCACAGATTCTACAATGGCCAGATGGTATCAATAATTCCAACAAACTGACCTGCTATCGGTAAGTCGAATCTTACTTGATTAATTGTTATAATTTTATATAATATTTCCTTTAATCGGCAGAAGTGAACAACGCCATCTTGCCCTACAACTATGTGGTTGGCCCCACGATCAGGAACTGGAACGTTTCATTGATCAACTCTTTGCCAATAAGGAATTTAGTCGCGCCGCTATGATATGTGTGTTCCATTTGAAAATTCTGTATGCCTGTAATATTCTGTCTTCGGCAGCGGATACGATGAGTGATCCGAGCATGTATCGGATCACAGTGATTGCTCTATCCAGTTTTAATGCCGATCGTTGTAGTACCACATGGCGAAATCAACGATCCAATGCAAATATGCAAATTCAAGATCCACATTTGCGAGCAATTTTCTCATTTCTAACAATGGAAAAGGATAATTTTGAGGGAGTTCTTAAAGAGGAAGGCGTCTCACTTGCTGATCGTATGGCATTTGCTTGTAAATACTTGTCCGAGACCAAATTGGCCGATTATGTGAAAAATCAGATACAAAAAGCCATTGAATGTGGTGATTTGAAAGGTTTATTATTAACTGGAGAATCTTTGGATGGCATCGATATACTTCAGGCCTACATGGATGCTAGTTTTGATGCTCAGGTAAATGAATTTTGAAACAAATTAAAGTTGATAAGAAATATTAATCATTTTTTGCATATTTCAGACTGTAGCCCTAGTGGTCATTAATTACTTCCGTCACGAACATTTCTCAGATAATCGCATTTTTAAACAGGACAAAACAAAGCTTATAATGGCGTTTAACAATCAACAGCGTGGAAGACCCGCTTTTCAGCAGCAACAGCAACAACCACTATTCAATGGTGGAAATAATAATAATAGACGTCCGCGATCTCGCGACGCTCGCCGAATGGCAAACTTTAACCAGCAACAGTTTGATAGACAGTATGGTTCAACAAACTGGTCTGGACAGATGGAGCTGGAAGACCGCTCTCAACAAGCGCTTCAACAAGCTGTAGCGCCACAGCGAAATCGAAGCAATAACTGGAAACCAAAACAACCGGTCAGACGAGGACCTCCCGCTGCACCCGTGGTTACGGCGGAAACGCCCCCATTTGATGAAATCTCCTACGCCGGTAGTGGCAGGGGAAGTAAACCCGTCAAAAAGACACTTGCGCAAAATTTTGATTGCGCTGGGTTTATACCGCTAGTTCGACAAGTATATGAGCGGATGTATGTTGAGGATTCCCGTCTCCCTCGCAGCTTACCATTTCCAATATTTCAGCATGCAATGACGGAGTTTTTAACCGCGTATATGATACATCAGGGTAAATTTATCTTAAAGATTCCGGCTTTACAATCTTTAATGGACCCATTAGCAGCCATTAGTGCTGAGAGCTACAATATTCCAAAACCTATATTCGATTACATTTGTGGAATAGGCCCGAATGTTACTCCAACAGGAGACAAAGTGTATTGGAATTACCCATCCGTAGCCATACCGAGAGTTTCGGAAACCGTTCGGAGACAGGTAGTCCGATCTGGTCATTTCGGGATTGCGAGTACCGCATCCCATAATGTTTACGAGTGCTATGTTAGCCCATATATAACATCACAATATATTATAGCTTCTAGAGCAAATACAGTAGGAAGTTGGAATCCCCTTCCTGACGCTTGGATCCCCGCTGGGGGTATGCCAACGGAGAATCTCCTTGGTTATCGTGAACTTGCGCGTCATCACCCAGACTCTTTACGAAAACTGGAAGAGTGTGCTTTTGAAGATAGTGCTTCAGCCACTGGACTTTTGTGTCATAGTGCTTATGTAATGGATTTATCCTCGTCCATAATAGGTACATTAAGTAAAGTAAAGTCCGTAAAAGCTGTATTTACAGCCAGAGAAAATAGCGCTGCCTTCATTTTCAAAAACCATACAACACAAAGTCAGGCAACCGCTACCCTTTGGGATGAGCCCGCTACCCTCAACTCACCATACGCTTTTTCTTCTGCGGCGTCGAACCGCGCCAATTACATGGCCTATAAGCGTATTAGGATTGAACAAGTACCCGGAACTTGTTATATATTAAGCAATTCAGACCCCCCTAATGGATGGGTAGGTACCAGGAATCATAATTTCCAATGTACTGGTCAATTTGCTTTGCAAAGAGGATATCGTGATCGTGAAAGCATAAGGTCAGCTGATCATGAAGAAGAGGAAGGTCTTGGAACAGTTACCCAGGACGTTTATAATTGGCTGGACACCGCCATGATAACGAAGTGATAGTACTTCGCTTTTCCGAGTTTGGAACACCAACTTGATGCCACTGCACTATCAGTGATGAGTCTTTTAAAACGGCTCATCCAACAAGGCATTCGATACGGATTTGCCACAGAAATTGCACGATAGATAAACAGTACGCGAACTTCTCGCCGAGAAGCGTATGCTTTCTATTTTGATATCCAATTCGGCACGCTTCTCCCATTGGGGTCTATGGGAGAAGCGTGCCGAATTGGATATCAAAATAGAAAGCATACGCTTCTCGGCGAGAAGTTCGCGTACTGTTTATCTATCGTGCAATTTCTGTGGCAAATCCGTATCGAATGCCTTGTTGGATGAGCCGCGACCACGTAGCACTTCAACGAGCACAAATCGTCTATCGTCGTGTCCAAGCTGTCGAAAGCCATTACCACGGTGTTCCCTGTGTCTTATGCACATGGGAACGATGATGAATATGAGCAATGGAAGTGAAAGTCCAGCTTCCGAAGTACAAGGATGGCAGACTAAACCGTTTTCAAAATGGTTCTCCTGGTGTCAGACATGTCGACATGGCGGCCATACAGAGCACATAATGCAGTGGTTCAAGTAAGCGTAAAAGTCCTTTTTATTTACAATTTCATTAATTTATGAATTTTTATTTCATTTCATCTAGACAAAACCCAGAATGTCCTGTTTCCTCTTGTAACTGCCGCTGCTTTGACATGGATGGCACTAAGCCGAATACTTTACGAGACATTACCTAGCTTTTAATATACACATATGTATATATATATATATATATGTTTGTTATACAATTTGTTATTTAATCAGTGTGCGCCTTAAATCTGCAACATACAAAAGTGTTCATTGTACTTAGACAACGCGAATGTGAATCATAGCATTTAGTATTTAAATGACCTAACAGCTAAACGGCTGCTCAATTATGCATTTTATATACTTACAATTAAATTAAAAACAAAATAAAACAAATGACCTATATATGTAAAGCAATGAATGTTTGAAAATAACCGCCAACATCAGGGATATTTATCTATCGATAACGTTTTGTTACTACTCGCACAACCCTAAATTCGTAAAATCAGCAACGTGTCCAACACTGGCAGCTAATACGCACGCGGCCTCTTCTGTTTTTGTTGCTTGGCTGACGTAAATTTACAACAAAAAGAATTAATTACAGTGCTTCCAAATTAGTAATAAACAAATTAAATGCAAATCATTAAATTTATCAACTAAACTATAGTCCAAGACTTGATCAAAGCTTCAGTGGGTAAGTAATTCATGAATGACTGGAATAACACTACACTACTACTACTTTGGAGAAAAAAAGAGACGGCACAACAAACGGGACTTTTACTATCAATTGACATTGAACAATGGAAATGAAAACCCGTACTTTGTACAGATGATCCTTAGAAAATAAATACATTTACATTTGCACACCCACATACGTATATATGTATATTTATAAAGACTTCTCCAAATTTACCTTTTCTGGTGATGACGTCGATATTCATTGTTGATTTACGGTTTTATTTAGCTCACTACAAAAAAAGAACCATTTGAAACATTGCCAATAAAGAAATAGCAATAACAAAAAATTCTACATATTTTAGAAATTTTCACCGCGTGACCCCCTTGAGAACGCACAATTCTTGGCATACAAATTATTGGAGGGGGTGTGAACAACCAGATTTGTATGTAGCATGGGATTATTGCCTGTGGCATAAAGAATACATATACAAAAAGCGATTCTGCATAATTTGTTAACAAAAATTTAAGTCCAATAAATCATCGGGCTTGAATTCTGACGGCGTCCTTCTCAGAGCCCCTCTCACCAAAACACAACTTGAACTGACAACAAAAACGAACGGTTTATTATGTCATTTAACTAAATTTAGCATTTTGCCGCACGCTCAGCCGCTCTCTCTCTCATTCTCTTTTTCTAGTTTCTCCATATTCACTCGCCTTAGACAATTTGTCGCAATTCATTTATTTGCTTTATTCTCCCAAGTTAATAATCAATTCAGTTTTTTTTCAAATCAACCGGCAAAATGCCCCTATGAAAGAGAGAGATAGAGTGATAACAAAGAAGGGAGGAAGAGAGAGAGAGAGCAAGAAAGTGCAATCAGCTGTTTTGTGCGAGTGCCGAAGAGACAGATAAATTCAAATTCAATATTTTCAACAGTCACTTCTGAAATGCGGCAGCTAAAACATCTCTTGAAATAAAAACGAGTAAAATTCATTACGAACAAACGAACGACGTGAAAATGTAAAAACAAATATGCAATAAAAAAAAATACCATTAAACACATCGAAAACGGGTGTACATACATACATATCTGTATTAACAAATTGTAACGCTTCAATTGATAGCTAAAGTCAGCTTGAGGAAGCTAAAGCATTTTGGAAATTCAAGATCAAGGTCAGACAACAACAAATGGTAGCAATAACAAAAACACAAAAACGAAAAATTCGTTCGTTTATAATTACTTAATATTCTTAAGCATATATACACATATAGATATGTGCAATTGGTTTATTTTTGTCTTGTTTACATACAAGTGTATTTGCTTATTATCAGCTAAAAGATAAAGCAAATATTTATGCAGTCAAACGGCGGAAGAATGTTAATTATAAACCGGTCTGCGGACTCTCTGATAACGCAAATCAGACAGACGGACACAGAGACTAAGCGAAAAAACATATAGAGAAACTGCATAAACTGGTTTTACCTGAAACAAGAACCTCCGAAACCAAATTCAAGTACATTTTCTGTCATGTTTTGCATGGATAGCATGGATATTATCTCTCTACTTATACATTTATTTGCTATACATATACAATATCCGTTAATTGCGCTTTTAATAGCTTTCCATCTCTTTTTGTGGGGTTACGTGATTTATGGAGGCACAAAAATTGCAACAAAATAATAATAATATGCTAAAAACTCTTGCACTGGCCAACAAAGTTTGGGAATAGATTTTGAGCAAAGTGTGTACACTGTACACTAAACATTTTCTAAACTCTCTTATGACGTAATAAAAAAAGCAAGATCCTAATTTGGAATATCCATACACGAGGCGTAAGGCCAGATGTCTATCTCTTTTACTTGTATAGCCTTCAAAAGAATTTTAGCTTTTGTTAGTTTTTTATATTATATTATTTTTTATATTATATTGACCGATTCCGACACATTAGAAAAGATGTCTATATACAAATTTTTTTTAACAAGGGCTTAGAAGATTAAATTCAATATCACAATTTGGTATATTTATATTTTGAGAAATAAAACACTAATCAATATTTTAGGACCACTTTTTTCTACTACTTCATAGTAAAGCATGATCATTATGAATAGATCTAAAAAATATTCTCCTGTCCAATCCGGGGACATTTTGTCAGTTTGAGAATTTATTCTATTATTTCGAAGATTTACGGATCGTAAAGACAGACGAAAAATTTTTAAAATGATTCAAATTATTGATATTCCCGATATTATTTAATAAATAATCGTTACTCATAAGTTGAGTATTTGAGATTTGAATATTGAAAACATAAATGTTGATTTTAAGTCATGATTCACACTTCTTATTTTGATTAAGCAAAGGTTTTCTATAAATTGAATGTGCATCAGGGTAATTGTGTATTATAAAGTCTGTTCTGTTTAAAAAAAATTCAATTTTTTTCTCAATTAGTTTATTTAGAATTTAAATTTCGGAGTTTTCTTGGTGAACAATTGTTTCTAGGAATTTAATGTCTTTATTACTTTACAATAAACAAATTCTAAATGTGTAAATTGGATGAATTTTTGGAATTTAATTAAGTTTATTAAACGCGGTTTCAAATGTGAGTACCACCCATCCATAAATGTGTTGGCTAGTGTTAAGTTTTTCTGTTGTTGCTCAAGAAGGTAACGTCACTCATCTATTTTTTCCTACAATCTCTTGCGATAGTTTTTTGTTATTGCTTATGAAGTCATTTCAGAAAATTTCATTTCAAATTTGTCAATTTAGACATGCAATTGAAGGTTTTTCTAATGGTTTTTTCTTTGATAATTTTAGTTAGACTTTAATTATGCCCCCTTCCCTTTCAATTGTCTCCCCCTCCCGGGTAGCCACACATTCAAATGGTATTAAAACCTTAAAAGTGCTTGAAATCTGTTTAACCTAAGAATTAAATTTGAATTTTTTTATTGCAGTGGAAGCTTGACCTTTTAATTGAATACACAAAAAGACACAGAAAAACATATCCAAAAATGTTGCGCAATTCACCATTTTCTGGGACCCCCACATACAAACTGCTCCTCGGATTTGGCCTTTGCTCCTTGGGTGGTGCCATGCTCTATGCCTATTTTAAAAATCGCCAAGATGACGATAATGATAATGCTGATAATGGCGACAGAAGAAATGTGACAAGAACACAGGATAAACCAAAGGAAATCTGTGTTAAAATTATTGTTGAAAATGACCATGTGCCGCTAATTATGGGACGCGGTGGAGCCAATATCAAACTGATTGAGGAGAAGACCACGGCAAAGATAAGATTACGGTAATTGTTGAGACAAAATACTGTCAAAATCTGAAACTTATTGTCAATTCCAGCGATAAAGATAGTGGCCATAAATTTTGTGACATTAGCGGTGTGCCCGATGCGGTCAAGGCGGCACGTTTCCTCCTGACAAAGGAAATCGAACGGGCACCCATTGAGAAGGTGGAAATACAGATATCACAGCGATTGGCCAATAAATTAAATGGCCGTGGTGGTGAACTTCTTCAGGATATTAGTCGCAGTTCTTTGGCCAAATTGTCAATTGATCCCAATGGACGTAATGGCAAGGCTAAAATCACTGTGATAGGCAATCAGAAGCAAGTGAATATTGCACGTAAATTGCTAGACGATCAGATCGAGGAGGATGAAGAGCTACGTCGAGCAGTCGAGGAGGTGGAACAGCGTCGAGAACCACGCCGATCGCCAACGAATAGTTTAGCATCAAGTTTGTATTCATCCCAAACTTCATTGAGCTCACATACCCAGCCCAGGGATAAATTGATGGCCTCACGTGGCGATGATAAACCTATGGAGGTTTATGTCTCTGCCGTTGGATCGCCATCAAAGTTTTGGGTTCAATTGGTTGGACCCCAGACAAAGAAACTAGATGATATGGTCCAAGAGATGACCAACTATTATAGCAACCCGGAGAATCGGGAAAAGCATGTCCTAACAGCTCCCTATGTGGGACAGATTGTTGCCGCTGTCTTTAAATTTGATGAGAAATGGTATCGAGCTGAAATTGTTGATATAATGCCTAATCAATATAATCCTGAGGAGCAAGTAATTGATTTATATTTTGTTGACTACGGCGATAGTGAGTATATCTCTCCTGCGGATATATGCGAATTGCGAACCGATTTTCTAACGTTAAGGTGAGTTAATATTTCAAATTAAATTCACTAAATTTAATAAGAATATTTCTTTGTTACAGATTCCAAGCAGTTGAATGCTTTATGGCCAATATCAAATCCACAATAGCCAATCAGCCAAATACTTGGCAAAAGTCCTCCATAACCAAGTTTGAGGAACTTACAGATGGTAAAGTAAATAAAATAAATAAAGAAAAATGTATTTATAAATGTATTTTTTCCAATTTTGCAGTGGCTCATTGGCGTAAATTAATAGCTCGTGTGGTTACCTACAAAGAGCGACCAAAGACTACAAAAGCGGTAAATTCAGCTGCCCGTGAAGAAACACCTCTGCCTGGCGTGGAGCTATTCGATCCAGCCGAAGGTTTTGAGATAAATATTGGCGATCTGATGATCACTAATGGCTTTGCCATACCCTTGGATGATGAGTATCCCGTGCGTTCACGTTCCAGCACACCGTCGAGCCCTAGCAGTGATTCAACTATCGAGGAGCTGACACCAATATCTCCCAACTCGCAGTCAAATGAAGGAGGCGATGGTAGCAGTTCAAGCAGATCACAATCGACAATCAAATCCATAGCACCACCAGAAGATGAGCTTTTTGCCAGTCAACTGCAACATTTGAAACATAAACTTAATGGCAACGATATTGTCGCCCCCATTGATCCGATTAAATTGACAACAGCAGACTTACGGAATGGGAATAATAATAATAATAACTCCCACGCGAATCTAAGAAATGGTGATTAGAAGGATTAGATCTTTGGCTCATCGTGATTATATCGTTCAGACTATTATTATTTTCTTTTTCGTTCCTCCGCGTTTTATTTGTTTTATTTTTCACACATTTTTCATTGTTAAACGGCTGCTGCTGCTCACTCTCTATCCCCACTACTTACTTGATCGTGTATATAAAGATAAAGAAAAGAAATCAAACTGTTTAGTCTGTAAGTGAATTTATATTGTAGTAGGTATGACCAAAATTGTTTAATTTATCGATTCCTTGACATATACATAGATGATGATAACGAGTATGACGAACAAACCAAGACGCGTTCTGCTGTAGAACAGAGCACAACACAAAAGAAAAACAAACAATACTTAATTATTATTGTACCTAAAATGCCATGTTACTTATTGTTTAGCAACATATGAACAACGTTTCTTTGTCCAATCTCAAAAAATTCACAAAACAAAAAAAAAAAAACATGAAAAATTTTCCAAAAAAAACAAACTTGTGCTTTTTGTGGGTTTGGAATAGTGGGGAGACTTAAAATAAATATAAATTTAAAATTAAGCATTTTCTTTACTTAAAGTTAGACAAAGGCGTATAGCCTAAAGCATTCCAAAAACCTTAAGGTTGGAATATTACTTTCTAATGCAAAAGTTACAACATGAATAGAAATCATGAAAAAACAATTTGCAAAGATAATTTGTTTATGAATTTTATTCTATATATTTTCGGTTAATCTGCTTCCTGACTGTATTTTGGCCAATTTCTAAACGATTTCAAAAAATGATGTAGCCTAAAGCATTCCAAAAACCTTAAGATTGGAATATTACTTTCTAATGCAAAAGTTACAACATGAATAGAAATCATGAAAAAACAATTTGCAAAGATAATTTGTTTAAGAATTTTATTCTATAAATTTTCGGTTAATCTGCTTCCTGACTGTATTTTGGCCAATTTCTAAACGATTTCAAAAAATGATGTCTCAATTAAATTTTGAATAGTTTAAAATGGAAAAATAATTTGAAATTTAATGAGATTTTGAATGCAGATTGAAAGACATTATTCTGACTTGTAAATAAAGACCTAAAATTTTTCAAAACTCAAAAATAAAGACTAACTTATAGCCATAAGAAATTAGGAGTAATTCGAGAATTTTGCGGTTCCCTGGCATTTTTTGTCTTTGCTTAAAAAGATAAGTTGACTATTAGAGTAACCACTAATTTCATTTAAAAATGAATTAAAAAACATTAAAATAATATATCACTTGTGAATATCTGTTCAAATTTGGCAAAGTCAAGAGTTTTGAAGAATTTTGCAAATTACTTTTTTGTCAGGCCATTTGTTAATACTGCTATATGGCTAATGCGGCACTGGGCTAAGACTACTTTCTTCTTCTGAAATAAAAAAGTATAACACATTTATATTATTTTATTAAGGTAATTTTATTAATACAAAATCTAAATCAAAATGAATGTTTAAAAAACCAAATGAAGGCAATAATGATGATATTACAAGGTGAAAATACTGTAAATTAACTTAGATCTAACAGGTCTTACAAGGTTTTAATTAAATGAGTATATCGTTGGTAGTGTTTATGGCAATCGGTGGTAAATAAATTGCCCGCAATTGACTGCGAAGACGTGCAATTTCCATATCATCCCGTTCAAGCTCTCGAACGAGCTGCGAAAATTGTACAAGGCCCTCACGATTGCCAGGAAATCCGTGAGCCTTGATCACCTCCAGCTGTAGGGTCATGACCAACGGGAAGACGTTCTGCATCATTAGAAGCATTTCCTTTCCAGCAGATGCCTTTGCTTCTGACAATTTCTTTGAATTATCCGGCTGATTGACACAACGAATTATGTCCATGAGAATTTGTTTGGCCACATCATTGTTAAAATTGGCCAGGTACGACATTACGATAACAACAAGAAAATCTAAACAAAATATTACAAATTACAATGTTGTAAATATTAGATGAAAGATCTATCGATAAATTATAAACTATCGAATATATATTTGACAACACTAAAAATAACAGCTGTTTAGATTAGATTAGAGAAAATTTTTACAAATTTTGGTAATTATTAATGTATTTAGCATACTTGTAGTATGCTTCCAGTCAATGCAATAGTTATTAATTTTTGAAAAATATTTTTCGTTTTGTTTTCCCAGGCCAGCGACCGCATGCGTTTTTCAACACTGCTTACGAAAAATGTCACGTCGAAGAAACAGAAGCGACGACAAAAGACACAAATAAAAAAAGCTTATTTTTGCGCAAGCATTTTATATATTTACAAAAAAGCAAAAAGGCATAAACAATGCGATTAAATATTTAGTACGCGTAGTTAACCAAATTCATAAAAATAATACGATAAATTTTAAAGTTTTAAACCAAAAAGATAAACAACAACGAAAACGGCAAAGAAGACGAGCAAACACACAGCGAAAGAAGAAGAATACATGAGACGGTGAAGCAGTTGCAATTTGTGAACAAGTGACAAAAAAAAGACTGTGTGTAAGAAGTGAATAAAAGAGAAAAACAATTCAAAACAACAACAATCGGCAACACATACAACACACACACACTCACTAGCACGCACACGTACACGTACACACTCTTACCCAAGTGGAGCAGCCTGGAGTCAAGTAGAATTACCCGAAGCAGCAGCCACCGTCAGCAAATTGTGCCACACATACAAATAGAACAATCAACATCCCCACTAAAGTCATCCCCGCCCGCTACCCGTTCGACGTTTTGTTTGGCAAGTAGAGGGTATCCACAATGAATCGGTCGGATGGCCTGGTTAGACGCGCTGTGAAACCACGGGAAAATGGTGGTGAAGGTGGTGCAGCTGGTTTAAACGCCAACACACCCGATGACAATCAGGATTCGCATGATGGCAATAAGGATCAAGAGGATAACATTGATGATGGTGACTCCAAAGAGACGCGACTTACTCTCATGGAAGAGGTTCTACTATTGGGCCTTAAGGATAAAGAGGTGCGATTTGGGTTTTGACATTGCGCCCAATTTAATTTTTCCATTTTTATCTTGTTTTTTATATTTTTCACCTTGTTTTTGTAAGTTTAGTTTGATTGTCTTCAAACTTCACCTTTTGTCAGTCGTTGTTGTTGTTGCTGTTATTGTTGTGCAATGGCCAAGTGCCACAACCTACTGAATCATCTCTTTTGAGCGATCCGCTCTCTCACATTTAACCTGCCGGGGAACGAGTTTATCATCATGCTGTTTGTACACATACGCACACATACACATACACACACTTGTTGTTTCCATTAGTTTTGGGGTCTTACTCGGGTTTCAAGGCTTATCAAGAGCCAAAGTTAATTGTCAAAGACTTTTCGAAGCAATACAACGCATTTTCTTTCCAATGTTATTTGTTTTTCAATATTCCTAAAAAAATTATAAAAAACTGAACTGAAGTCTCTGGGAGCACAGGAATTTGGGAATATGGATAAACTAGCGCAAACTGGATACACGACCGTTGGGATCAACATTAGTTGGGACACTGTCCAATTAACTCCTTCTTTTTCACCCAATTTAAATTTTTAAATATTACTAAACTCAAGGAATAATCTTAGAGGCCTAGGGCAAATGCCCCGCTACCCTTTAGTTCCCAGTCTAGTTGGTGGCTTAATGAAGTCCTAGTTATAAAACTGTTGTTCTCGAGTTTGAAGCAATACTGAAAGGTAGTTCCATCGGTGATGATGCAAAGGATTGTAGATTAACAAACATATACCCTTTAGTTCCCTCTTAGTTGCCTCTGGGAACTACTTGAAATAGTCATTCGATTTCAATGTGAACACGAATATGATCTCATCTTATCCTCCGATTTTAAATATGCTCTCTAAAATACATATATCTATTTTTTTAGGTATTTATATACAAGTCCAGCATATCTTTATCCTTGAGAGGCCTCTTTTAATTAAAGACTAACAAGAAAATTCTTAAAAACTTTTAACTTTGCGAATTTGTACCTTGTCTGAAATTTAACAGATTTTCTACAATTTTTTCTCTTCTCTATGGTCTTAAATATGTAAAAATTTGAATTGAAATGTTAGTCACGCTAATTATTAGAATTCCAAAGATCAGCAAAGTACTTCACTCATATCTTTTTTTTTTCAGTTATCTTTACTGACGGCTTTCAATCTGCATTTTAATTTCGTAAACATAAATTGTATCCGATTCTCGCCATTTTTATTAAAAATCGAATCGAAATTTATTTTTTATAACTTGTTAAAACGGTTAGAAATTGGACAAAATACAGTCTGAAATAAAGGCAGATAACCAAAAAGTTATAGTATTCTAGTTTTTAAACGATTTTCATTATTGTCTTGTAATTTAAAAAAAAAAGAAATTAATGTACTGGCACTGTTTAGATCTCAATGAGAAGCAGCTGTTAAAAAATATAAACTATTTATTTAAAGAAATGGACAAAAGGT
Organism: Drosophila willistoni; assembly: GCF_018902025.1. Classification (NCBI taxonomy): domain Eukaryota; kingdom Metazoa; phylum Arthropoda; class Insecta; order Diptera; family Drosophilidae; genus Drosophila; species Drosophila willistoni. The sequence goes on from NW_025814050.1 coordinate 12,408,738, forward strand.
CACACATCTATCTGATTTTCAATTTCATTGTAAAGATGAATCTGAATTTTAGCACCTAAAAGCTATTAAGTTCCCTATATAGTATATAGTAAATAAGTATAGAAAAACCCAACAAACTCATATACTTGAAAATCAGACCTTAACTTTGAAAAATATAAACTGTTTATAGAAATGTACGAAAAGTCATTTAATCTATAAGTTGGAGAATTGTCTATAATTCTTTTGATTAAAAAAAAAAAAGAAAAAGTTTTTCCTCTTAAAATTTCTTTTTTTTAAAACTAATACATTTTAAGCTCGAATCAAAGCTTCTTTACAATTTTGAGTATATTATAATAATTTATTTAATGTGCCAATGATTGAGCCATTTTGAAGATGAATTCAATTCGTTCCATAATGTATGATAGGATGGACGAAGAAGAGGAGGAGAAGAAGAAATAGATGAATATGGGTTGTTGAGTAGTTCATTTGCTTTCCGGCTCGCTTAGTGTTTGCTTTATCGCTACTGCGGCTCACAGAATTCTTCTCCGTCATGTACAGACGAATATACATATATATCGCCATATAGTATTATTTATATGAGTGGCACCACGTCTATTTGTTTCGTTTTATTCTTTCTTAGTTTTTTTTTTGTTCTTTTCTTTTATTTCGCCCGCAGGGGCAGTTTAAAAGTAAAACACACTCACACATCCACATCTCAGAGGAGGAAAGAGGAAACGTGTCGTTTTTGCTTGTTGCTTCCATTGTGGCAGCTCTTATCATAGAACATTTTTCTCATTTGGTTAATTGTTTGAGGAAGTTGTTCAGTCTGTTTGCCTCTGTCTTGTTGCTCTCTCCTAACTAGGCTCTCTTATCAAATGAGAAACGTCACTATCTATATCGAAAAAAACCCGTATATATACCTATATAAATTGGTGTTTATATAAATTTACTGATAACCCTGCTCTAACAGGCTCTGAGTCATAATGATAATCTCTTTATTAAATATTATAAATTTTTTATTTCAAACAAAATCGATTGTCATATACCCTGCACTGCATTTAGATATGCTGAAACTTTTTATGTTGTTGTTTTCCTAACTAAAAAACATTCTTAAGTGTTATATATTTCTCAAAAGTCAAACAAAAAACGTCATAACTTATATTTTCAGCCTTAGTGCACAACATTTTTGTTTGTTTGTAGCCTTGAAATACTGATTATACATAGAGTTCATTTAGGAATATAGTAAAACAATTTTAAATATACCATTTAAGAAGAGAGTATATACATTTTGTTCTGTTAATGAAATGTTTTTCATCTACCACAAATTGATTCAACTGTTTCAAGATAAAACAGCTGAACAAATTGCGAGTCAGAGTTTTCTCTCTACATGGCAACAATATATTAAATTTGGGACAGTGTTAAATTTAAAAATATCTTATGCCCTAGACCTCAAACAAAAAAAAAAAAATGAAGAAAAAAACCAATGTTTTGTAACATTAACTAAAAGGCTACACTGAAGAAAACTCGTTAAGGAACGTTCTTAAATGGTGGTCGAAAAAATAGATTATACAATTTACAGAAAGTGTCATACATAGATTGGGCAGACTATATCTAATAGACAGATCGAAGGCTTATGCCGACAAAAAGGGATCAAATTTGATCTATACAAATTTAAAAGAACTCTGACATCCAGATTTTATTGTCTGTGGACGAGAAATTAAAGTAGTCTCTAGTAGACTTAATGGATGTCTCCCTATGAACTTTATATTGTATAAGTGACAAGACTTTTATTATGTGAGCCTAGTTGTCTTTTGAGTTTAGGCATTTTCTTTGGGCTTGTTAATGGATAATAACCAGAAGGTCAGGTCAATCGTTCTTGGGTTAGATATATTACATAGTTCAACGATGTTGAAAATATTTGGCACTGACTACATAAAATTTAATAACTTTTGCTTGAAAAAAAAGTTATTGATAAAATTGACTGTATCTGACTTTAAGTGCAATTCCTATGGAAGGTATGTATATGATGAATATGGAATTTCATACCACAACTAAAAAACCCAATCTTCATTCGTTGAATTCAATATATGAACTGATTTTATTTTCATATACCTATATATGTATAGAGGAGGCGACAACTGATCTTTAAAAAATACTTATTGTAATGACCCCCATGTTTTTTGGGATTGGAAATGGTTTTTACTTTTTGCTCGGCGTTGGCAACTTGACATCGTGCCGTTGTTTTATTGTTAAATGTTTTTCACACAGTGTGAATGGTTTTAAGAAATACTTGACATATGATTCTTTATGACTTTTTTTGTTTTATGTTTTTGTTTCGTTTTGTATATTTCTTTAGTGTATCTGATTTGGTGAAGCGATTTCAGATGAACACGATGTTTAAAATTAAACATATGATTTATTCGTTTGGAACATGTACAATTAGCCAGATATAATTGGACCGATAACAACATAACGAGATTGTTAAAATTTATCATTGTTTCTTACCGATCTTAGCTATTTTAGGTATATGATTTGTATAGTGGTTTGAACCGGTTGAATATATAAATAGATTGATCCAATCTTCTACTTTTTAGGAATATTTTTTTCTGAGTTTCGTTCAAATTACCCGAGATAGAGCTATCTTTTGTGTCATTCGAGTAAAATATGTGACAGAATACGTGGTAATTAGTGACACCCCATTTATTTGATTGCGATGGAACAAAAAAATAATACGATCCGTGATTTTTTAAATGATTTTATGACATACTCAATCATATTAAAAATTTGTGAAAAGTGAAGTCTACCATGAAATGAAATTGAAACGCGTTCGGGGTAGAAGATAACTTCAAAACCCTTTTCCCCTTCCAGTCAGATCTGTACATTTTTCTAAATTTTAACAGTTTAGGGCCTTAAAATTAAACAAAATATTCTTTTTACAGGGTACAAAAACTTCAATAGACTTTTTGTTGGTCTTATTATTGAGTTGTATTTTAATAATGGTTAATTTAAATATATTTATGGTCAGCTATATCTTTGCCATATAAAGCTACAGAGAATTGGCAATTCCACATAGCTACATATACATTTAAGTTCATACAATTTTGTTTACAACTTAATTGGTTTTGTTTTTGTTGTGGTAATATTTATAATTGTTTTATTGTTGCAGGGCTACACATCTTTTTGGAATGATTGCATATCAAGTGGTTTGCGTGGCTGCATTCTCATTGAATTGGGTATCCGTGGTCGTGTTATGATTGAAAAATCGGGCATGCGACGACGCGGTTTATGTACCAGGTTGGTTTTTTCTCTCACTTTATGATTCATGACTTTTAAGACTAATGAGTTTTTTTGTTCCAGAAAATTAATATTGAAATCGGATCAGCAAACTGGCGATGTTCTATTGGATGAGGCATTAAAACACATTAAGGAAACAGATCCACCAGAGACGGTTCAAAGTTGGATTGAATATTTGAGTGGTACATTGAATACACACTTTAATTTTTTTTTACTAAATGATTAATATTTATTTTTTTTCTTTTATAATCAGGCGAAACTTGGAATCCATTAAAATTACGCTATCAGCTAAAAAATGTACGTGAACGCTTGGCCAAAAATTTGGTAGAGAAAGGCGTACTCACAACGGAAAAGCAAAATTTCTTGCTCTTTGATATGACGACACATCCATTAAGCGATAATGTTGTCAAATGTCGATTGGTTAAAAAGGTAATTGAAAAAGACGATTGGTAAACGATTCATATTGGCCTAAACGAAGCTGTTAATCATACGAATAAATGATCTTTAACAGAATCACCAACTCGGAGAATCTCAGACTTTAAAGAAACTAAATTTGAGTTGAGAGAAAAAGAGATAAATCTTTATATAATTTGTATTGAACTAATTTCCATGTCTATCGAACCTGTAAAATTGTTGACTTCTCATAGACAATCTCTGCATAGCATTTTGATTTCATCATCAAACGCTTAGTGTAAACATTTTAAAGATTTCTGATTGCAATTTAAAATATTTAAAATCGATAAGCTTGATTTTAGAACTCCCAGATTGATCTTCATTGCTTTTTTCTGGCCCTTTTTTAAAAAAAATTAGAATTTTAAGAAGGAAAGTAGTAATTAAAATTTGAAGAACCATTTCAACTACGATTGCTGTTTAAAAATTTCTCAGCCTTCGTGATTTGTTTGTGACAAAATCGCGTAAGTTTAAAAATGAAAAATAATTTTGGGCTATTTGTTGTGTAGTTTAATGTAAAAAAATCACAAAACTCTAAATGTGCCCCGGACCGATATGATGGCAAATCTGCGTCGATTGTACATTGTTTCATCAAAATCGGTTTAGAATTCAGGCTTATATTTTTGTCCCCAGTTCGAAAAAAAACTTTTAAGATAAACGCGTTTGAAGTTGAAAGTTTGGTTCAAAAGACGAAGTATTTAAAATTTCAAAAAAAAAAACCTTTTCGGATTATAATCTTAATACTTCAAAGTATAATTTAAGCTGAAGAAAAAGAGGAAAACAAATTTTTGTCAACCAATAAGATGCCTTTAGGAATATTATTTGTTACTTGTTTAGGCTGCTAAGTTTGCACTTTAAGTTGATAAGGGCAAATTGATCAGTGATTAAGGTAAACACCTAACAAACGATTGATTGATTGTTACAAATCGGTTGAAAGCTTAGCAATCTTATATTAATTTTGATTGAAATTCTTCAAAAATAAAGCTAATCAACTGAATCTATTGCAGATACAAGATTCCGTTTTATCCAAGTGGGTGAATGATCCACAACGAATGGACAAACGAATGCTGGCACTTATATTTTTGGCGCATGCCAGTGATGTCATTGAGAATGCCTTTGCGCCGCTTAACGATGATGACTATGAGGTGGCCATGAAACGTGTCAGAGAGTTGCTCGATCTCGATTTTGAAACGGAGGCGGCCAAGCCGAATGCTAATGAGATACTTTGGGCTGTATTTATGGCGTTTACAAAATAGATGATGATGTTGATGTCGATGATAATGATGACACCTTCAACTGCTCCTCTTAACAGCACATATACACACACACACATACCTACACAAAGTACACTCCTTCACTCACATACACACAAACAGATATACATACAGAGAAAAAAAAGGAATAAACCCAAACTGAGGGATAAAAAAAATTTACTTTTTATTTGCTGTGAGTGAACCGAATTGGGCTTTAATAATCAGATATCCCCTCTCCTCTCCTCCTAAAAACAAAAACAAAATTATATATATAAATTATACATATTATTTCCTTCAGTTTCCAAATAATTTGTCTTAAGCATGTAGCAAAAGCAGCCATAAAACATATAGCTACTTATATATATATACATATATGTTTGTGTATAGCTGCAAATCCTGTCAAACTATCAAAATTTTAGCTATAATAAGAACAACTCCAACAACAACAACATCTCTATATTGTTTTAACATTTCTTATTGATTTTGCAAGTTTATTCATATAATAAAAAAAAAAAAAACAAAGTGCTAGCTAATAGTTGAATTTTTTAACCAATCTAAGTTGTGTTCGAGAGATACAAAACAAAACAGAAACCGAAATCGAGAGTATTTGACTATTCAGTAAAATTCTTTAAAAATAAAACAAAAGAGAAAAGAATAATCGTTTAACCGTATGTGTACAACAAGCGGGGCCGACTGTGTCCCTAATTGTTTTTTTGTAATTATAAACCATAAATTAATTGTAAGAGTTAACAGAAAAGAGAGAAAAAAAAAAACGAAAAATCTAAGCATAAATGATAAAAACTCTGATTAAAGTCTGTGTATTGAGTGCAATATGATTTATGTCAAATATCCTAAACTCTGATTATAAACTATATATTCCAATTTATCAGTAATATTATTGTGATCCCCTGTAAATCAGTTAATTCTTTGGCACACACAACACCTCAACAATATACACATAAAAACACACGAACACACACATACACACGACCCGCACCCAACACAGACAGAAAAAAAATAAAATCAATAAACAACATTCAAAAACTTAGGCAATGTGTTTTTAAAAAATAAAATTGTTATTAAATTTCGGGAACATTGAAATGAAGAAAAACAAAAAATATAAGAATTAAAAGAAACCTTTTTCTAAATGCTTAAGAAGAGTCAAATGAGAAAAAAAAAATTTATGTAAATGTAAAATGTGCACGTCAAATAATATTAATTCTTAGATATTTAAAGGCCTAATAAAATATAAATACATTATACAAATACATATATATATATATACATTATGCTACTGATTGATTTACTACATCTCTGAGCCATGAAAGAAACTCAAGATCGAAGGTTTTGTAAGATTTCAGACTAAACATATAAAGAAGAATGCGAAAAGATGAAAAAAACTAAGTACATTTGGACAAAAGGTCTGCTGTTTTTTTAATATTCTTTATAACATCTTCAACAATATATTTAGATGTTCTGGTTATGGAACTGCCAGCTTTTCATAATTTCCGCAGTTTTCCTAGAGAATGGTAAAAGACATATGTTTTAGGCATAAAAACTAAAAATAAATAAAAAATACCAAATGTGTCACATGTTGTTTATGATATTCCAGACTATGCCGCCAAAATTATGGATTGAAATTGACAACTTTTCATATGTTGAACCCAAGTAATACGTTTTTACATATATGCAATGAATAAATATATTTTTAATATTTTTCATAGATTTTTATTTTCACTTTCATGTTCAATTTATTTTTTTTTTTGTTGTTTTGCACAGTTTTGTTTGGTTTTTTTTATATTCTATATAGTAGGGTAGTTGGATAGGGACAGGGGCAATATACCATAGAAGTAGAATAATTCTCACACGAAACATTTATGTTATATATAATATATTATAATAATCATTTGAATTACACAAAAAATAAAATAGAAAAGCAGGGCGCAACGCACAAAAATAATTGTTATAAGTATGTATATTGTTGAAAATTGTTTGCAACTATAGGAAAATTTCAAACATATTTCTAATTTATAGTTTTAAAATTACTTTGATTTGGAATCTGAATGTGAAACTAAAATTTTATCTAAATTGCCATTGGATTTGCTTGGTTTCTTTTTACAATTTTCCCATTTTCATTAGAGTTCTAGAACATATATATATGTACGTATGTATATATAAATATTGAAAATCAAAGATAATGCAAAATAAAGAAAAATTTTTTTTTGTTTTTTTTTTTAATAAAATTAATGGAAGATTTGATACGCTTGAAAAATGATAGCAAATTATTTATATGTTTATGTATGCTTCTCTGTAAATATATAAATGAAAGTTCTCTTCGTTCAGATTAAACCATCATTTCCCCAGGCGATTGGAGCGCATGGCAGCCATGCGACGCATACGTGCCCGATTCTGAGAGTAGCTATTAGCCCAGCGCTGCTCTTCGTAGGCACCGCTTGAGGCTGATGGTAACTTGTATGTGCAGCTGCCTACGTGCTAACTTAAAAGATCTTTGATTTCCTTGTGCATGTGACATAGGAAATCCACATAGCTGGCTGAACCATCTGTACCGCGATCCTCAATAAGGAAATGCCGGAAAACGCTTTCCAATTTATCGTTCTGACGAACACAGGTGACCTGCGACAAAGAAATAAATAAATTAGTTCAAATCAAAAGGAACATTAACCACCGAATAAGACTTACTCTCATGTATCGCGTACGCTCATTCATAATCTTGTTCAGTATGTCGTTGATACGACGAGCCAATGGTGTATCTGCCGTAATGGCAAATCGTTCAGCATTCACCTGCTGTGTACTTTGAACTCCAAATAATGCCTGAACAATGTTTGGCGATAGAGATTGACCCAGCCAGATAAACAAATGCACACCATTCTCAAGTATGTATGCGCCATCCTCGGTAATTTTCTCATGGGAACATCTTACTGGTGTTGGTAGCTCTGTCTCCTCTGGTTCTACCGTATGTATCGGAATGAATCTTGGATAGAAATAGTTGACTGACATATTCAGGTCCATGGATAGAACGAATTGAATGACATAAGAGCGATCATCTAGGGTCATGTCTGAACCGCCCGAAATGGCATCATTCTTGAGAAGACACGAAGCGTACAGTGGCAACAATTTGAGGCATTCGGGCAGTATAAGCTGACCAGCCGATGTCGGAGATGTGCAGTGTTTGCGATAACAGGCCAAAATCTGTGCCGAACGATGTATCAAATTATCCTTAACCTGTTTGGGTGAATGCTCCATTAGCTTGAAGCAGGCCTGTTTGGCAAAGAACAGCATCATGGCATCCAGATCGCAACTCTTGAACACATCCGCTATAATGGTCGTTACACGCAATGCCAGATTAAGAACCCGCAGACGTCGCTGGCCACTGCATGAGGTATAGAGCAAAGCCACTTGAATATAGACATTCTCCTCCGGGGGTAATTTATCATCGTGTTTGATCTCAATGCTCACCGATTTAGTGGCATCTGTTGAAGGAGAGAGTACATGAAACAAAGAACATGCTGAATCAGGCGTATATATAACTTACCAATACTAGCCAATTCCACGTCTGTGGTATTTGACATATAGAAGTGTCCAAAGAATTCTGTTGGCCTAATGCCCGCTGAGGTTCTTACTCTCATTACGGCATCAAAAGCAATGGGACGCGAAACATTCTTAATAATATCCTCAATCAGACGTTTGCCATCAAGCTCTGCTTGGAAATAAGTATACTTGTACACTTCACCGCCAGTTAGACGCGACACTTGGCCAATTGTTGCAATATCGATGTAAGCATTATTAAACAAAAACAAATCCACAGAGCAACCCTGTTGGACACACTCCTGGCCAAGTTGATTGTACACAGTCGTCTGGGGTGTTAGGACAGTCTTTTCTTTATCTGTGCCCAGCAATTTACGATCATCGCGATTCTTTAGTTTGCCAGGAGCCTCTGCGATAGGCAATGTCGAATTAAAGACCAGCAATTTGCCCGATGCATTTGATGCTTTCAAGGCCTCCAGACCAGCCTGTATAGCCGGATAGAGAATCGTTTCCGTCTCCTTGGTGTCCACAAACATACGCGGTATTTCCTCCATCAGTGCATCAATGACAGCTGCCGATTCTTCAGGATGACAAAGGAAACCATCCAGCAGAGGCATAAACATTTCCTGAACATCGCCCACAACCATCATTTGAGGTTGGGCCAAATTGCTCTTAATGTTAAAGAAATGGACGGTGCTATTATAGGTAATGAAACCGACGCGAACTTTTGATTTATCCTGACCCTGATCAATGGGCAGATTCTTGAGTATGTTCTTAATTTGCGAGCAAAGTAAATGCACCAGACCAGACTTGACCGTGTTGTAAGAGACATCGATGACAAAAATAAAGGCGGGCACTTCGGGTGGCGAATTATTCTAAAAAGAAAATGATTTTGATTTGATTAAATTTCACTACTCAGTGGATATTGAACTCATTTTACCCACCCGACAATAGTCTTTTGTAGCCAAAAATTCATATGTTCCCAAGAGTAGTTCAGGTCGTTCGTGTTTATCCACTCTTTGGCCAGTATGATCCAAATGCTGATAGTAATCGGGATGCACCTCGGTAGTCACTTTGCACATGAGACACTGGAATCTTCTGCCAGCATCCACAAATTGCATATTGGGGGACATGTAGGCTTTGCAGCGATTACAACGGATTGGTCCCATGTCACCAAAATTAACAATTGGTGGCTCCAATTCGCCCTCGTTTACCCGGGCATATGGGGAAATGTTCAGAGTCAGTGGAAGAGCTGTGGTCTTTAATAGATCCCCCGTATTGGGTATGCAATAGAGCGAGGAACGTAGAAAACGTGGCGATGAGTTGCCCTGATCGTGAACTACGAATTTCGTGGTGACCAATGGCGGCAGAAGGCCAGGCTGATTGGTCACAAAAGGACCACCGGCCAAACGTTGATTCTCAATCATCACTTGTATGGGATTTGGCATTTGATCGGGATCGAGACGACGTTGCTGTTGCTGTTGGTACATGCCTCCAGGCATTGGAGGTTGCTGCAAAATGTTGGAAAAGAAATATTGAAAGAAATAATGACGCATTGGCATAGAATATCAAACTTACATTAAAGCCAGGTCGGCCTTGCTGCCCCGGATAGCCACCCGGTTGTGGCTGTGGTGGAAATCCTCCAGGCTGTTGTCCCGGCTGTGGTGGATAACCCGGTTGTGGCGGGTAGCCTGGCGCCTGAGGCTGTTGGCCTGGCTGCGGTGGATATCCTGGCGCCGGTGGCTGACCCGGCTGTGGCGGGTAACCCGGTTGAGGAGCTCCAAATTGTGGTGGCACAGCCGGCTGTTGTCCTGGCAATGGCGGTGGTGCCCCAGTGTAAGCAGTCGGAGCCTGACCTGGATAGCTTCCTGGAAAACCAGGTTGTTGGTTGGCTCCAAAAGGAGCTCCTGGCTGAGGTTGTGGTGGCAGCCCAGGTTGCGTGAAGGTGGGCGGCGGAGCTGCTCCGGGTGGCAGAAGAGGTTGGCCCGGTCTAGAGTTAGGCACACCAAATGCGGGAGGAGGCATCTGTGCTCCTGTGACACTTGGTGGCGCTGCTGATGATGTTGGTGGCGCAAACGATGTTGGTGGCCCTGCTCCTAGTCCTGATGGCACGGCCGACTTTGCAGGAGGCATATGCGGTAAACCCGCCAAATTGGCGCTATTCACACTCATCTGATTAACCCCACTGGGCACACTTTGAGGCGTCAGAGTGCGTGTTGGTGGCTGCTGGACAGCTGCTGACGATGTGGGTGGAAATGGTGCACCAATTGTTTGTCCATTCGCATAGCCTCCAGATGTGGGTGGTAGTCCTGGCTGTGGTCCAACTGGAGGAGCAGCAGCGGTAGGTGGTGCCCCAGGAAATGCATTATTATTGTTAAAAGCCGCCGGCGGCAATGGCGCTCCTTGGCTAGTAGGTGGTAAGCCACCCGGTGGAAATACTCCTGGTTGCTGTGCGGGCTTCAATGGATGACCTCCCACTCCTCCTCCTCCACCCACACTCAAACCGCTCATTGACGTGGCCAGCTACAAGACGAAATGAGAGAGACAGAGAGATCAATTTTAATTACTTATTCTTATCTACTAAACGAATGGCGCTCAGCATCCAACATTAAACATGGGGTAAACATACGAACTGACCTATTTAGTTCTTTCTTGACTTGTGAATGAATGTTGAAAGGCTTATCAAGTTATGGGGGATCAAAGGGATTCATAGGGATTTTGGCGGGCATCAATTTGATAACACAACATTAACTATTATCAGCTGCTCTCTCTTTTGGTGATGACAGAAAGTCTAATTAGACGAAAATTTCTTTACCTGCTGTTGATAGTTGCCATTGAGGTAAGTTTGCTGAGGAATTGGAGCCGACGATGTGGCTGGTGGTGGTGGTGCTCCATACTGTTGCGGCTGTTGTTGTTGTTGCGGTTGTTGAGGTGGCCAACCCGTTGCTGGCCCCGGCCCTCCTGCACCCAGAGGCGGCGGTGGAGCTGCTGCATATTGCTGTTGTTGTGATGACGGCGGCAACTGCTGCTGCGGCTGTTGTTGTTGGTATTGGGTAGGCGGAGGCCCATAAACGTTCGGATTCATTATTATTGTATGCGCTCCTTGTAACAAAAAAAGAAAAGCTCAAACAACTTTCACACTAATCACAACAACAACAAAAACACCAAACACGACGACAAGGCAAGACCGTTTTTCCCAGCTTCAGCTCAAAGTTCCACACACAACACGGTGGAGAATTTCACTATTTTTCGGCCTTCTATGGGCTTAATTTCAATTAACTGAATATCTCAATGACCGCTGGCAAACGTATTAATTAAACTTTTCCTTGCTAAAGGCACAAGAAATGCAGTTTAAAACTAAAATAAAGCCCAACAAACCCCAAGCAAAAACGAACTTCCACGTCAGTTCCCTAATTCGATTTTTCTTTTAGTTTTCGTTTTGCTTAGCGATTTGACAGTTTGCCACGTAAAGTTTATCGTTATCGCTTTGTGCTGCCTAGCGTTTAGCAACACTGCACCACGATAACTGATTGCAAAACCAGCTGTGTGGGTGTCGATGGCGGGATTTTGAAATTAAATTAAAAACCCATACAGCGTTTAGAGATTTATTTGATTTATTAAAAAAATTAGTATGTATATTAAAAGAAAATTCCTCTTCTCGATATTGCATGCATCAAGGGTTCGGATAATTCTTTAAAGATTCCTGACGATTGCTCAGCGTCTTTTGTGCAAGTATCATCTGAATATACGACCGTTGGACGCAATCCCTTGTTAAAACGCAGGCCTGTAAATCGTTCAATTTCTTCGATTTGCGCTAAACAACTGCTCAGATTGCCGAATAATTTATTGCTATTCTCAATCATATAACATTCCATATAGGGACCGCAGCCTTCGACTTGTGACTCTATGATCAGTACTTTAAAATAATGCGATGGCACTGGGTAAGGTCTCCAATCGAGGACCTCATATTCCATAGACCATTCGTGATCCCGACACGATGGTGTATAAACAGGGCCCGTATAAGCATAGACAGAGCCATATTGTTCTGTCAATGTGGACACATATTGCTCTAGATCATGCCAGATTTTTCGCTTGAAAGCCTTACATATTCTAGTTGAAGCACAACTCAAAACATACACATCATTGAATCGTAGATGGAGTGTCTCGTCACCATCATCGTCTGAACTTAATTTTTTATAATTTCCTCGCAAATGTTCACATACCCAATTCGGACTATTCAGGGCAAAATTTTGTGAAACAATATAGTCCTTGTGGACGTATAGATTCTCTGAGCTGGGAAGTCCATATTTAACAAGATCCAGTAGGTCAATGGTGTTCGGAGTTTCAGTCTTCATCATAAACAAGGCGCTAAACATATCAAAGAGGGGTGAAACCAAACACTCGCGGATCTTGTCTGACAGGCTATTCGGTTGCTTCCACAAACGATTTTCATGATCAGTCGGAAATGTGGAAAACTGTAAGTATTGTAATAATTAACAATCGAAACAACCATCAGATTTATCACTCACCATCGGATAAAGTTTATGTCGAAAATTGTAGATATGCGGATCCCTTTTAATGGCACCAAATAAATGCCTGATAGATGCCTCTTGCTGGAAATAGGCTCCACATACGAAACCTGTCAGTCCGGCTAGAGCATATAAGGCACAATTTTGGGCTCGAGATTCATTGAATGACATACTTAACTTTTAATTTAGCTTTCTATTTGGGATTTTCGCTTTTGCATAATACAAAATATTTCAAACTTTTTTTTTACAAATTGTCAATATGTTTTTCTGAAACGATACGGCTGACCTACTGAAATGTCAACCGAAATCTCGAAAAACTTGCGATTCGCTTGGATAATTACTACCGAAGATTGCGCTTCTTCTCAGACCATCGAAGAATTTCAGTCCTGCATAGTGTTCAATTTCTCGTATATCACAAAGAAAGGATCTTAGTGGCAAATTATCAGGTATTGTAGCGTTTGGAAGTACATAACCCTCCATATAGGGTTTTCCTAATGGCACTTTTGATTCGACCATAATGACTTTAAAAAAGTGTGTGGGAACAGCCACTAAATTAGGTCCGATCATCTCATACTCCACACTCAATTTGCCATCACATCTCTGCTTGGGCTTATACAATGGTCCTGTGCAGACATAAACCGATCCATATCGCAATGTTAGATCTCGAACATAAATTTCCAAATTATTCCAAGCACCGCTATTGAAACCCTTGCCTATCTGTGGAGCTATATTGGTCAGATAGAATGTCTCATTGCAATGAGTCTGATGGCTATGATGATTTCCAGCTGCTGCTAAGTGACCACGATTGAATCCAGATCGTCGATAATCCGCCAGACTTGAACGAAAATTCGATGGTACACTCAAATCTGGTTGGAAACTGGCATGTGCTCGACCCACATGTGTCGTTGTCGATAGATCTTTCTTTTGCAAATGCTCGCAAACCCAATGAGCCACACGATTGCGTCGATCGTAGGAGAGGACAAAGTCACTATAGAGTCGTATGTCATCTAGTCCGGGAAATCCGTATTTCATAATTCTACCCAAGCGATGATTAGCATTCTCCTCATCATCCGGAGTTTTGAAGAAGGCAAACTAGGGAAATCTTTGTATTTTAATATAGTTGGATAAAAAAATAACTAACTTACCACTTTGTAGATTTTTGATCTTATGTAGTAGGCATAGGGATTTTGTTGTATTAATTGTTGTAATCTCTGGGTGGCATGCTCATGTTGATAGTATATGCCAGCTGCAAATGAAAATCCAGCTGTGCCGAGGCCGAGTAGAATGCCCAGACCCAATAGATGCCAACGAAGCTTCATTGTACACAGCTGGTTTTCGTATCCAAAATCTTACATAGTTTCTAAATAAAATTACAATTTTATTATTCCGGTTTACTACAACAGAACAAAAAAATAAAAAAATGGAGTAGAATATGAATTTAATCAAACAAATACATGAAGTATTTATATTGTCGCTCCGAATTTGGTATACCATGCACTCAGTGAAACAACTAAATATTTAAAATTTAGCAATTAATTTCACAAACCATATTAAATTTATAGGCTATTTCGCTCACTTTTGCAAGTTAAGAAGCGCTTTAACGTCGTTAACGGCCAACTCTGCCTTTTAGGTTCTAGTGATAAAAAACTTATATAGGCAAAACTTATATAGGCAAAACTTGGCCATTTTTCATGTGATTTTTATAAAATTTGATGAGCCGATGCATATTTATAAGAAATATTGGTGTAAATATTGTAAGATAAAATCACTTACTGTAATAACTAAAAGCATTTATAACAAGGAGAAAGCTTGTTTTGTTTTGTTTTATAAACATTTTACATAATTTATTTACAATAATGCTGAAATTCTTAATCTCTTGATATGTGACATATTTATACAGATTTATCGGTCTCCTCGTTCATGTCCACTTTAACTTCTCTTCTTTGAAACACATCGACATTTGTACGATGTCCCATTGCATATGGTGGCTCCGAATTGGTTTTCACATAGAAAGTACCATTCTTGGGCAATGATGGTTCGCCACCCATGCGAAATTCTCCCTCATTGTCCAAGAGAACCCAAACTTGATCGGGTAAACGCTCACAACGTATTCCCCAGAATCCCTTTGGACTTGTA
Source organism: Drosophila willistoni (assembly GCF_018902025.1). Taxonomy (NCBI): domain Eukaryota; kingdom Metazoa; phylum Arthropoda; class Insecta; order Diptera; family Drosophilidae; genus Drosophila; species Drosophila willistoni. The sequence continues at coordinate 12,423,925 of NW_025814050.1, forward strand.
ATACTCTCGGCAAAATAATGATGAGCTCGCTTATGCGAGCAACCATATACATAGCATTTCTTTTGATTTTTTCCATAGTTTGGATAGAAAGTGGCATGGCCAACCGGTTGCTCGAAACCGAATGTTACACTTGTCTGTATTGATTCCACATAGTGGGCATCACTTGCGTCTATGCGATAATCATCGCTTTGTTCCCGAAACTTTGGTCCGGCCGGATCCAAAGCAAAGATTGTATTAAAGCGATACGGTTTGATCTGTTTGCCCGCACTGCCGGCTATCTGAGCGCCGAGCGAGTGTCCAATCACGTAAACATCATCGTAATGTAAATCCGCTCGCATATGCAAATGACGCACAAACTCCGCCAGCAGGAAGCCCAAGTCCTCAATCATATCAGCGACACCAAAATAATTTACATTCGATGAAATCATACTCCAATCGCAAACAATCACATTGAAGTCGGGATACAAGGGATTTTCGCCATGTGTTAAACTGAGATATGCATTCTTAACATCCCGATTCAATGATCCATGAGCTTGACTCATCCATCCATGGACGATAATTCTGCAATGTCAAATAGCAAATTAATATACATATATCATTCTAAATGGAAATGGACTAGTTAGAGCAATTAGTATAACTTTATTTAAAAGCATCAACAAAACAGGTAGAGTTCGTGCACTGACTCATTGATAAGAGGGCAGACAAAAAGTTGAAAAATTGAAATGAAAGCAAAATGAGAAATGCTGATACAACAAAATGAAATGAACAATAAAAACCAGTTTTTGGTTTTCATCTGTGACTACATTCTGGCTATTTTAGTATTGGCTTCAAAAATAATGACAGCTTATCAAATTTATGTTTGACTTTAAGTAAATATATGAAATAAATAATGCTAAATGGGTCTTGTTAATTTTGTGGTTGTTGCTATTTTTAGCTATGAATAGTTAAATTATGTTGCATTTTAAGGCTTATAGCAATGTCAATCTTAAAAAGCTGAACAACTTTTTTGGGAATAGTTTCTTTCTTTTTGTTTTTGAGTAATGAACTTCCTTAAAGGGCTATGCCAATGTGAAGACTAACTAATTAACTAATTTTTAATCTTGATTTTCAAGAATTTATTTTAGAAAAATCAAAGAAGAAAGTTTTGAAATATTTTTTAAATATTGGGCTATATCTAAACCATCAGTCTTGTTCTCGTTACCAGAACCTTTTGAAATAAAACCAGGTTTCATTTCTATATTGTATAAGAACTGAGTCTTTTCGTATACGATATGGGAAAGCCAAGTAATTCTTTTACCATTTACATGGACAATAATTCATAATTGAAATATATCTGAGGTGATATATTGACTAAATGGTTTATAATTTGAACGCGAAAGAATATATTTGTTGATTCCTAGAAATTTGTTCGTTATTAATTTATTATAAAATCTGCTTTATTGTCTTTATGATAAATTACAACTTTTAAAATTGGTATTCCCATAGCCACGAATATTGCAACATGTGAGAAGTCAGTTTTAAAAAATTGAATCTCATGTTTCATATAAAGCTATTAAATACGTTAATAAATGAGGAAAACTTGAGCTTGTTGAAAGTTGAATTTGAATTATGTCATGCCGTGTTAATATGTAGAAACAAAATTTACAAATGATTTCCCTACACAACATTATCTATAGTGATCACCTTGATCAGCCCCTCAGGCTCACTTACCTAGTCGGATGACGTGCATCGAAATTAGACTTAGCTAATAGTTCATCATCGCCGATTAATAGTTCTTTACCGCAATCCGGGAAATCCCGTTTGAAGAGATAAAATTGCATTTTAACTCGTGTCTTGCTTGTGAAGGGATTCCAATGCTTGAAGAATTTCTTCCAAAATGTATAATCCAATAGACCTTTTGGTCTAGTCAGAGGATGCTGACATTGCTGCATTTCTGTCGTTGTTTCATTTGCCAAAATTTGATCTGTAGTTGTGTTCGTAGGCGAAGCAGCTAATTAATATGTACATACATAAATGTATTTATATTTGTATAAGTAATTTAAGTAATGGCTTAGTAGCTATTATAGACTCACTCACTACCACCAAGATGAGGACAATTAGAGTCAAGCCCATCGCAACGATTCCCATTTTAGTTAACATTCTCTAGCTCAAAACTTCTGAAGTAGTTTTTTAGAATTGATCAGGTTAAACTTGAAAACTCGACCGTGCGTACGTTGCCCTTCGGAGCTACTTCGCGCGATCTATGAACGATCTGCACGTCTGGCTCTTGCTCCGTACTGTTCGCTGGTGTGTGCACAACTAAAAAAAAGAGATTCGGGGAGTCAGCTGAAATGTGAATATTGGCGATGTCATATCTACACACAGTACTCGTACTCTCTCTCCCACACTCTGGTTTCCAATCTCATTCTCTCGCCTTTCCTCATTTTTTCTCTCTCTCTCTTTCTCTGTTGTTCTGATCGCGATAATCAAAAAACGAAATTTTGCCGAGAGCGGCGGCTTCTATGTTAATTAGTTTAACGGCAATTATTGATATGGGAGAGTCGTTGTTCAAATAGTTAATAAATCTAAATTCAATGGTGACGGTATTCACAAGCTCTCAGAGACTTTTCCATTTAAGCCCCCATAAGTTTTTGGGTGGGCTATCAGGGCCGGAGTTTAAGGGGATCGCAAGCGGAGATGCTGCCGAGGGGCTCCTAACAAAGAAATATTTTTTAACAGGGAATCGCAATCAACACTAGGCTAAAGGCAAAAAAATAAGTCCTTTTAAACCAGACTTTATATATTCCTAAAAAAAAATATCTTGGTCTGTTTCTCCCAAAAACTATATGATCCCCTGAGCCTGAGGAGAAGCTTACCTATCTTAAGCCCGGCCGTGAATACCAACTGATATAATTTAACTATTTAACTCTTAGTTTTTATAATTTTTATACTCTCTTCAGAGGATATATTAATCAGTGTTTCTTTGTCCTTATGTCTGTTTATATACAAACTAGTCTGTCTCCTATTGAGATATTGGTATAAAACTTCGTAATTAGGCTTTAAGTGAGTGCATGAGGCACATTTGTCGGAGTCAGAACTATACAACAACTACAACATATGGTAATTGGTTCAAATCCCTATAGTGAATCCTATAATGAAGAATGGAATAGCTAGTGTTAAGTTTGATATAATTGAATAATTAACTAGAGTTCGACCTATAAATTTAATGATCAAAGCGAGGATTCATCAATTTTGCTAAAGTCGAAGTTTGCTTTTATTCAAAATAGAAAATGAAGGGTGAACAAACTCGGGTTAACGGTTCTACACTTCAAATTTGAAAATCCCTCCCTGACTAGACGAATCAGTTTCATTCACTCTATCGCATATATCGGCATATATGTATGTATTATTAGGTAATCTAAAAAAAGTATGGGATTTTAAGCCGTTTAGGTCTGTAACCATTATATAGGCATATGCGAGAACGTTTAAAACAGACTCAAAATTCAGAAGTTGACATTGAAACCCGTATTATCTGGTATACCCAAGATTAAGAGAAATATGGTTTTAAGTATTATTTAAGACACAGTCATGTGATGTTAAAATAATATATTTTCAATCATAAAACTTCAAAACCAACAGAAATAAATGAAGACGTGTCGGCAATAACATCAAGTCGAGGAGATCCATGGTAAAATCTGTTTACTTTTCTTAAACACCATTTTCGGGATATTCGCGACAAATTAGTTTGAAAAATATTATATTTATTTTTAATCAATGATCCCTTAGAAAAATTGTGTGTGAAAATTTATAGACAAATCGGGAATCCCAATAGCTTTCTACATCTAGAAACAAAGATAAAAGATAAGGATAGAATAACATTTAAATTTGACCAAATTGTTAGAAAGCAAATGCTCTGCTCTGGTTTTCTTGAGACTGCTAAAGTTTCATTTTAAGAAAGTGAAAAACACAGCTTTAAAAAATCTTAAGAATTTTAAAACCTACACACACGAATATGTAGAATATATATTTATATATAACAAAATGATTTGTTTGGCTTAGGTTTTAAATTTTTAAATTTTGATAATCTTGATATAACTTGGCAAACTCTTCAATAACATATTATTGCCAACTTAATGGACAAAAATTTTAATAGCTGTCATTTAAATGAGGGAAAAATGCTGGAAACCCTTTTTTTGGAAAGGCATTTTATATCCGTTTGTTATCAGCTAATTGCCTGGTCCTAATCACATTTGAAGCTTGCTTAATTATGCCAGCCTGGGCCTAAAAGAAAGAGAGCACATAATTTATTAATCCAGAAAGCAAATGAAGCGACAAATTTTTCAGTCACTTAGCAAGTCAATTGCCTGCTAAGAGGTGCCAAGGACCCTCACACACCCACATACACACCTGATCCTTGGCTGTAGAGTGAGTTAGACTAAGGCTGAGTTTGAGCAACGTGGCAACGTTTCAATTATGCAAATTTCGGTGAACCAGGCTGATTAGAAAATCCACAAAAATGTACCCCTTGAAGGCTTCAAGCCAAGGCAAAGCTAATGCAATGAACTCAGTGCCAGGTGACAAAACTGTGCAGGCGGGGTTAGGAAGGATGCCCTTGGGCATCTATCAATATACAAAACCCAGAGAGCATGATGTCGGTTTAGAAGCAATCAAGTTGGGCAAACCACCAATTAGACGTTAGAAATTAATTGGCAAATGCCTTGGCCCGCGGCCACTTATTTGTATATCCATTTTGAGTACGTACAGAATCTTAAAGAAAGTTGAGTTTTAAAGTTTAAATTTACTGCATTTTTGGAGTGAAAAGTTTTTCTCAGTTTTCCGCCTTAGTAGGAAACTAAATTTGTGAAGGTAAGAGTAAAGTCATTTGTCATTAAAGCATTTTACTATAAATTATGTTTTGAACAAGAAGCGGAAGTGGTCATAAAACAAAAAGTTACGAAAAACATAGATACTTATGTAGATGCTCTTTCTTGGGCTTTATTTTAGTTCTTTTAAAAAATAAGTTCTAAGTTCCAAAAACTTTTTTTAGTTCTTATATTTAAGTAGAGTCCTGATTCCATATTAACCCAAAAATTAAACCGTCAGCCTTCAATGCTCTTGAGGTAAATATATTGTTTTTATTTTTGTTTTTGGCCACAGCAAAAGAACCCTTTAGGTCGGATCACAAATCTAGAAAACTTGCCGAACCGTAAGCGAAAAACTATAAGTCCACAATCCAGCATAACAAAGTGCAACGAGATTTGGCTTATAAATCTTGACGCCATTTTTGGTTTAGTCAGCCGTTGCAGTTTTGATACGCTTATTATGGTAGCCGAGCGAAGAGAGGGGACACGAGAAAGGCTGTGGGTGGTTTGGAAGCCAGCATTGTCCTGGAGGCTTTTGTACTTGTTGGTTTTTCTGTGTTTCTCTTTTGGTGACTTGAACTTTTTCTATTGAGTTAATGCAGTTGGCAAGTGTAACCAAGTGTTGACTGTACATTTTGAATTTCGACATGAAAAAGTTTACTGTACGCCAGCCAGGAAGTTAGGGTTTGACCTAAGCTAACAAGACTTGAAAGACAATATTTACCTACTTGACTTAAAAAGATACCAAGCCAGGTCTGTAAAATAGGTTTACTTAAAGATGTTGCTAAGAAACTAAATTTTATTCGGATATATTAGGTCTGTCAAAAAGATAACAGACTTAAGAAATTGCAGATAATTCAGAAATTTATTCACTTTCGATACTCTTATTTTTATTCGATATCCTCTTTTGATTAAGCTAAGATCTCAGTTGAACGTTATCGAGAAGAAAGTCACCATCTACTAGGATCAAATGAAGGTCCCTGTTCAGTAATTTGTCTCATGACATTCTTTTGCAGGACTTGGATCGTGTGATCTATCCAACTACTACAATTATTTGCATTTCAGAAAAATATTAATTCTAGATTTCAATTAAAGTAATCTTTATATTTATACATATTTGACTAAAGAAAAATAATGTGTTCTGTCCTTTTGTCACCTCAAAAGGACATTTATATTTCGATTGATTAAAGTTGTATCCCGTTTTAGACATTCTGTAAACCTGATTATTTATCTAAAAACATTTCACTTCCAAATCTGTCATACAAATTTGTGATGTTTTTAGCAATTTTCATTATAATAAAATTTTTCATTTAAAAACTTTATGATTTTTCGTATTTTTTTTTTTAAGTATAGTAATTATTTAAAGATTTAGTGTTTCCATGTAGATATGCCACTGAAGAGTATATTAACTATATTTGCCGTTACCGCTGGATCATTTTTCGCCTTGGGTGCCTATTATCAGCATCAGGATGTAATGCGAAATATTAAACGTTTGGAGCAAAGAAATCCCCATGCCTATTTCATACGTCGCAAGCTTTACGCATTGGTAGTCCTTTCCATAAAAAAATCGTTTTCTTTTACTTAAGAGCTTCTCTTTGTTTTTAGTTAAGTCTGTTTAATGCCAGTCCTGATATGGAGGATCCTGACGAAGACGATGAGGAGGAGAAACACAAATTCGGAGGCATTATGAAATATGGTTTTCCCAGCATGAACGACATCACCCTAAATGAAGAATTTGATTTTGTCACCGCATTCGATCGACGCAATTCGGCCATACAATGGATGTGCGAGCGTGTGGAGCATGATTTAAGTACTAGGAATAGTCAAGCATTGGCCATGAGTTCAAATTCATCACCAGCTCATTTTACGGGTCAATCGGAGGCTTCGCGTGTCTTCTTCATGTCAAATATCAAGTCATTTGTTAGTCGAGGTTTCAATTTGAGCATTTGGCATCGTTTGCTTGTCTATGTCGAGGAAATGAGCCATCGGCATGGCACTGTTTATGTGTACACCGGTTCGATTTATATGCCCTGCGAGCTAAAGACCAACGATTGGTATTTGCAATTTCAGCCTGAGGATAATACAATGGTTGCCGTTCCCACGCATTTCTTTAAAATCCTTGTGATTGATCCGAAACATGGTGATAAATTAACTCCATATGCTGAAGCTTATGTCATACCCAATGCACCCATAAACGATTCAGTTCAATTGAAATCGTTGTTGAGCGATGTACGTGATATTGAAAATGCAACAGGTTTGAAATTTTTTGAAGGTCTTGATCGTCATTTTATTGACAATCAGACGGCAATGGAAACGAATCAAAATTCAGCACAGATTGTGGAGGTTTAGTAGTAAATATAAAAATTGAAATTGAAAATAAAAATTGTAATAAATTGTAAGAAAAAACAAGTGTTGTAGATGGGCAAAAGAATTTTTAATACTCTTAGCACCAAAAATGTTTTATAATATTGATGTGTATCTTTGATGTTGAGATTAATCATAGTTTTTGCAAAAGATTTTGCAAAGGAGCATGTTTGTCTTCCAAAACATTATTATTCTCAAATATGATCTATATATATTTTCAAAATTAATCAAAAATTTGTCTGATTGAAGCGTTAAACTTAGAAACATCAATTCTTAAGAAAATGAAGCTTATAAATATTTGTATTTATATCCTCAATATTTTGTTGATTGTTACAGCCATTGCAATACCAGAAGTAGGGCCATTCGATAAGCTTTTCGAAAACGATGATGATTTTCCAGATGCTGAGGGTTATGATGCCTATTAGTTAAGAAATCATAGTACCATATCCATAGAAATCAAAGTATTTCAACAAGAAAATAACAAAATGATGTCACACATATACATGTTTCTTTTTGTTTTAATACTTTTTCTGATGCTATCAACCTTGGTCATACCAGACAATATGACTACGTTCTATGATGATCCCGAGGATGAAGATGACACGGAATATGAAGAGATTGCAAGATATGATTCCTATTTAAAATATAAATAAGGTATGAAATTTCACTTTTATTTCATATTATTTTCATTACTTAATTTATACATTAACTTTCTTTTTAGATAATTCCATAATATTTTCTTTAACCACTCTACTTGCTGCTGCTGCTGCTTATAAAATATTTTGGCAAAAATTTTTAATTAAAACAAACAATATGTTGGGCAAAAAATTGTTGGCTGCAGCCTTGTGTTGGCCAAGTTGTTGTTAATGCATTTTACTTGGTTTAATTAGTTGACATTTTACATTATTCATACGCCACGTGTGTCCGACTAAGTGAACCAATATGCGATGCTTTTCCTTGTCTTGGTAACATAATTTTCACTTAATTAAAGTTGTCGTCGGTCTCGGTCTTGTGTGGGTGTTGAGTTTAAGGTTGGCTTTGTTAAATAAGTCTATTTTTGGAAACCAAAAAAAGTTGAACAAGTTTTGTGGTTACATGTATGAAAGTTCGAAAATGTAGGTATGTGGTGTTTTTTTTTTTGTCTGGCTAATAAATTATTGTAAAAATTCCAAAAAAAAGGAAAAGTAGTAAAAACTGCAAAATGGTTGGTTTTTTTTCCTATTGGAAAGTTAGTTTAGTTAGTTAAGGTTAAAGAATAAATAAAATGTAGAGTTGAGTTTGTCCATAATAATCTGTCCTAGTTTTGGCTAATCGAAGTAATATATCTGCGAAATAGACAATAGAAATAGAAAATTTATTTTTTAATAGAACTTTCCCTTCTTGTAAGTTCGCTCTAAAAACGATTGAATCTCAGCTTTCATTAAATTCAAATATAAAAAATTCTGTAGAAAAAGATAATCAAAAGCTTTGCACTTGGCTGAATGATTCAATTATTATTTAAGGATTTAAACGTGTTGATTTAGTTTTCTCATCTCACAATCAATATTAGTTAACTACTTATGTTTGTTGTTATTTCAGTTATTTGCCTTAATTAAATAAACAATTTGAGGGGCAGCGTGCCAAATAAATAGCAGGCAAAACCACAAATCAAACATTCGATATAAATTTGAAATCGTAAGAAAATCTCGGACTAAGGAAAACTGTATGCAAAATTATTTACTTGTCTAGCATTTTCGAATTGGATTTCACTTTTTTTTTTGTTGTTTGTTATTGTTGTTGGGTTAATTTATGCATTGGAAACCTTTTCTGCAGGTGATGGAAATCGGACAAAGCCCAAAACTATGCCCAGATCCAATTGCTGAGTATGCCAAAAATATATATATCAAAGGTAGTTTCTTTTTGTTGGGTTTTAGTGCTTAACCCCTTAAGACTTTGATTATTTAAATTTTCACGTATTCATGTTCATTTTCATGGCAAATAAATTATTTATGAACCGTATGTGTGTTATGTGTGTACGTTTGTGTGTGATGTGGATTTCCAGAATGCCAGAATTCTAATTAAGTCCAAATGTCTCCCCAGCTTACAAGTTAAACTGATGACCAAGGGGCCCCTTTTGTGGCAACTTTAAACTTAAATGCCAATTTGTTGCCACATAACTAAGTTGATGGCCGATGTGTTGAGATTGTGTAGACAAAAATAAAGAGAATCAAAAGAAAAAAGGAAAGCAAAAAGGTTACAATGACTTACAACAATATCTTGAACACCTCCCCACCTCTGCTCCGCCGCCTTCATCACAAATCCATAAAAGTTCATGTGCTCACGCACTTTAAGGTCAGTAGATATCGCACTTTTTGCCCAAACCATCTCCTATGTCTTCCAAATGCTATTTGTGCAATTTTATAGTATTTTTATGGTGCACAAGTTTTCGCATTTAGTATGTATGTATTTATTTATGTGTGCATGTGTGTGTGTGCATGTCCTGTCTTTGGTGTCCTGTGTGGCAACCTCCTGTACTTCTGTTGAAAATTTAAATTTGATGTGGAGTCGAGTGGCATGAGTTTCGGTTTTGTTGTGAGTACTCAAGTGTGTAATAGAGGACAAGACCCTTTTTGTAGGTAACAGATTCAGGGTTGAACATATCGTTCATTTTGGTTGATAAGCATGGCTGGTCTATGCATATTTTACTGTATTCAAATATTTGTTCAATGATTTTATAGTTTTAGCTCCTACAAGATAGAAGATAAACTTCAAGAAATGCAAACTTATAAGAGACAGTACTTAATAGTCCTTATTAGAAAGTTTTTCCTTCTGATGAACAATTTTCTTATAAGAAATAAATCTGTTGTCTAAAACTTTAACAAACCCAACACTATAGAGAAGGTATTCATTAAAGTTGATGAAAACGTTCAAAAGTTAAATATTTATCAAAAATTTGTTTGAGCAGGCTTCAGGTCAATCTTACTGATTTATTTGTAAGACTTTAAATCATAGGCAGCACAAAAGGTGAGCAGGTTGTCTGTATAGCTATTTCAAGAACCACCAAGTTCTATCATCAGCAGACTTCGCTAAAGAATCCACAATTGTAATGGCCATACCATATCTTCAACACTAAAACTAGTTGGGAATTACATTGCCAACTAAATGAAGCGAAAAAAGAACGGCAAAGCTTGCAACTGCAGATTCCACCTTTTTTGTGTGCATACCCATGGGCGCCAGCTGAATTAGTGTAAAGGGCTTCGCCTTAACCAACTAATCGTCGCGCCCAATATTTATATGTAATTCCCAACTAGTTTTAGTGTTGAAGATATGGTATGGCCATTACAATTGTGGATTCTTTAGCGAAGTCTGCTGATGATAGAACTTGGTGGTTCTTGAAATAGCTATACAGACAACCTGCTCACCTTTTGTGCTGCCTATGATTTAAAGTCTTACAAATAAATCAGTAAGATTGACCTGAAGCCTGCTCAAACAAATTTTTGATTAACTTCAATAAGGTCGAAATCTAGACAAATAGTTAAATATTTATAATAATCTTATATCATGAGTTTGGCCATCCCTGGCTATTATTTGGTTGGCCAAAACATCTTCCGTTTTCTGGCCTAGATATTCCACACACACATACATACTTATATCTATCTATGTCAGTTCACTTGTATGCCGCATTCTCATCTTGTTCTAAGGCTTGAACTTTTCTTGTTTTTTTTTTTTTATATTTCTGGACCCTTTCTAAGTTTTGCGGTGTGATTTTATGTGCAAACTTAAATTATACAATTTGGGGGGCCATGAATACATTTTTCGTATGTCGTCGTCGTTGGTGTCGTTGTCGTCATCGTCTTCTTTTGGTTTTGGTTTGCTGAAAGGGACAATGAGTTGCTAAATGCTTTGAATATTCTTCTGGCCATTGGCCCTGCACTGCATGCATAATATAAGAATATGTATGGAGCCATCTGAGATACGGATACGGATCCTTATCCTTGGAGTGTGTCCGCACACACACACACACACACAAACTCTGAGATTTTGGCAACAATGGAAGGCCATGTGTTGACAGCTTGAGTCTCTATGTGGTTGCTCATGTGTGTGTGTGCGTGTGTGTGTGGTGTGTGTCATGTGGTTCGTTTCTTTTTTTTTTTTTTGCTTCAGCCCCAAAAGAGACGAATGAGTTGGCCAACAAATTGTTTTCAGCCTGTCAGTCTGGTAGACCGAATGATTTTGCTTTTCAAACCAAAAAATTCAACCGAAAACAAATAAAAATAATATTAAATATTAAAAATAAATAACATTTACTGACAGTTGAACAATTGTAAATTATTTTATGTATTGACTTACTGTTAAGGGAATTTAATGACATTTGTTATGTATTTAGTAAGTTATTAGTAAGTTAATTGAATGATTTGGAATTATGTTTTAATTATAATTAATAGTTTTGTTTTAATTATAATTAATAGTTTTGTTTTAATTATAATTAATAGTTTATTCCTAAGTTTATAAATTATAGACAAGATATATTTTGTTTATTAATTTCCACTGGTTTTCAAAATATGTATCAAAATATGAAAATATGAATTATTGATTTTACACATAATTCTCAAAGTTTCAACTTGATTGTCGTCTAAGAAAGCTTGAAATTATTAAAACAACAAATATTCTTCATCATTCTTACATAAGATAAAGGATATATTGAAATTAAAATGGGAAGTAAAAACATATTTTGTTAGAAAAATTAAAACCTTTTTGAGATGCTTCGCTTGGTCCGAAGAAATTGTTAAAGAAAAATGTATGTTTGTATATTTTGTCCAAACAAATATCTAAATCATCATATTTCAAATTTAAATCATTAAACACTACAAAGGTTTTTAAAATTTTTTTTATGTAGTTTTATTAAGATCTGTCTTGAGACAACAATTAATATTCGCTGCAGTTCATGTTTGACTTACAAAATTTAATTCAGTTCAAGTTCAACATTTGAGTATTTGTGAAGGGCAAAGACGACAAGTAAACAGAAAACCAAGAAAAAAATCTTTAATTTACTTTGCAATTTTAGAAAACGGTTATAAAATAAATGTTTCAGTTATTCATATAAAAAGAAATAAATGTTTTTCGAGCCTCCCATTCACAGATTTTTGAACCTGAATCTTTCCATGTTGTTAACTCAAATATTTTCCTGGGGAACGATTGCTTTCAACAAATAAATGAGTGTTAAAAACAGAATCATCCCTTTTAAGGTATAAAAGCGATTCTTAAGCCAACTTTATCCAATCCCAAAAAATCTACAATTCTCCACCAATCCAGAGTGCTTTCAATTGTCTCTTAATGTTTTTTCACTTATCTAAATTGGGGGGGAATAAAAGAAATGGGGTCTATGCAATTATAATATTAAAATAAATTGTTTAAGTGAAAATTAAATTGAATTTTTTATTTTTAGATGGTGGCAAGAATTGTTGACATTTTGTGTGTACATAATCGAATGCTGGCATTGTTCTCCATATTGTTATATTTTTTATGAATTTGTGCACTTTATAAATATGCAAGTTAATGATTCGGATGGTGTTCAGCATACGCTGAGTATGGTAGTCGTTGGTGTTGGTTTTGGTGCTGGTCTTAATGCCTTTTAAGTACATAACAAAGTACGCACTTTGTTAACATTAAAAAGCCAGCAATAAAGCGAATGGCAGCTGTTGCCCTTTTTGCCCACAAAATGGATGCGGATGTTTTGTTGGTCCCTTTTTGGTTTTTTTTTTTTGTGTATTGTTGTTGCTCTGTTGTTAACTGGGCTTATAACTTTTCACTCTATCTCTCTTTCACTTGCTCACGTATGTAGAGGTATATATGTTTGCACTTTAAATGGCGAAAAGCTGCAAACAAAAGCATATGTATGTATGTACGAACAAACTCCTCTAGTGAAAGGCAAAAAGACCGGAAACTCGTAACTGCACGGACCAGTGTGAGAATGTGAACCTTAATTCAATTACCTATACGAGTGTGCATGTGTGTGAGTCGTTGTCCAATACTGGGGTATTAGCGCCTTTCCATTTTGACTAGAGTTTATACGTCTCAGCTTATAACAATCAATTCTTGTTTTGTTTCCTCTCATCAATTAATAATAGAATATATATATCATAAAAGATTATAGAGAACTAATTTGAAGATATTGTTTATAATTTAGAATTTAAAAGATATTTACGTTATGTACAAAAAAAAGACTTTCTATGCCTATCTATTGGCATAATAAATTGAAAGGCATTTTTTGAAAATTGAAAAATTTTAAGCTCTCCATGACAAGTATGGAGCATATAAACCGAGAGAGTGCCAACATTGTAGACCAGAAAAGAGTCCATTAGCCGTTGTCGTCTATGGTTATTGTAACTTGTCTGGAGATCCGGCTGCAGTTTCTATAGTTGGGTTGTGTTCGCACATTCGAACAAATTAAAAGTGATGGCTGGCTGGAAGAGTCAAGTCCTACTCCGGGTGCAATCATCATCATCATCATCTGGTTGGTGCTGTAGCAACAACAATAACAACATTTATGAAAACTATTTGCGGAAATGCAAAAAAATCAAAAGAGATGGAGAGATGGAAAATCTTTGGGATGGAAAAGGCAAACAAAAATGCATTAAAAACAAATACGAGTAAAGGAGTACAAGATGTTTATAACAGGCCAGAGTAAAGCACGTTTCAGATCCTGGTTCAGGTCCAGGAGCAGGCACAGGTCTATGTAGTAACAAACTAACAAACAAACAAGCTAAGGAACAAGAAAAAAAAAACACGAACAGGACGCGCCCTGACATGGATCCCTGGGCTCATGAAAGGGGGAGGGGCAGAAGAAACAACAAATCGCAAATTGAAAAAAGTAGATAAGTAGCCAGAGGATGGAGGAAGGAAATAGGAGGAGGCCAAAGAGAATGGCAAATACAAAGAGAGCAAAAAAAAAAAAAGTAAAGAAAGCAAAGAATTGAGAATCAGAGCTTTTGGTCGTGCCTGGGCAATTGCACTTCAACTTTCTATCCTGGTATCCCGCTGTTGCCTGATTCTCTCGGTCTCTCTCTCTCAATTTCTCTGTAACGTTGTTAACCCTGCAAGTTATGCATTCTTAATTTAATCGCTGAAATTGACTCGCCAGCATGGAGCTTCGCCCTGGGAAAAGGACTTAACGGCATTCCATCCTTGAGCTCCTGCTGCTACTCATAGTCAATGTAAAACTTTGCTGCAGAGATTAGGCATATATCATGCGATTATATTGCATAGTTTGCATTTATCCAATGACTTGGAAATCTCTCTGGTGTGAAAAGGATCTGGAGGACGATATGGTGTGAGATGAAAAGGCATGCAAATAGTTGCAGACATCGCGAAAAGAATTTCTCAGTTTTTTTTTTGGGACCAACCATCTGCTGCCCAGTTGAAGAGCAAAAACTTAATAAATAAATTATGCTTGCGTTCAGAAAACTGCCAAGAAAGCAAATAAGTTGAGTTGTGGGTAAAAGACCACGGGATAACGTAGTGAAATTAGTTAATCTATGTCCAAAATCAGTTTTTTTTCACACTTTTGAGACAAAACACTTGATTTTTAGTTATATTTTATTTGACATCTAATCTAATCTAATCTAACATTTTTGTTGTGCGAAAAAACTTTAATTTTCTGTTTGTTAAGATGTAAGGAATAAAATACTTTAGTCTTAAACTAACAAATGAAATTAAAATTATGAAAAAAGGGTTGTATAAAACTTTATATTATTTCATTTTCCCCCATCACTTTATTGATTGCCACTTGTCTGGGCTTCTTCTCACTGAGTAAGGGAAAAATTGCATTAATCATCCTGACCCCTGGCTGCAGTTTTTGTTGATGAAATTCACTTACTGGGATATATATATAGATCCGTCCATTCGCTCTCCTTTTCATCATGCCATCTCTTAGCCCGAAGCTTTCATTAAATTAATGGAATTTCATATTTGCTTAGCTTTTCCAAAAGAAATTTGTTTATTCAACTAAAATGTTATCGAGCTCACGTTATGCTGTTGATGTAGTTAGTTTCGGTCGTATATATGTATACAATGTTTCGGTCTTTTTTTTTTCTTTGTTTCATTTTTCGTTGATTTTACTTTTAACACAATTACTTTCCAGACTTTTGAACAAAACGAACAATTTGAAAATCGCCCCCAGGCCAGGAAACAAAAGCAAAAATTTATTAAAAAAAAAAAAAATAAAAATAAAAATGGTAGAAAACAAAAAAGGAATAGCTAACTCATAACTGTTTTAGCCATTGGCCTAAACAAGTTGATGAGAAAAATTGTTTTTATTGAATTAAACCAATTTGGTATGCATGTGGACATGCTTCATTCCACTTCACTCCATTTTCCAGTAGGATTAGATGGATCCGTGCCCCAGCATCAAACCCTTTAAGCTATCGCTTAAATTCCAAACACGTAAGCCCGTCTGGCTGGAACATTCTAACCGCTTTTCAATCCAAATTCAGATTGCCCAGGTCAGGGATCAAAATCATGGGCGAGATGAGGGAATGCAGATTGTTGTTGTTGCTGTTGTCGTTGTCAACAACTGACTATTGTTAGATGGCTAAAGTGCTTGAAGGGGGATAGGGCAGTTCTAAGTGGTGTCAAGTTTGCCTTTGCCCTGGGGTTAGTTGAGCTAATTTTCATGATGATCAGCAATCAGCAAACCAGCAAAACTAACTAAAGGCGCCTGGGCAAGTCAAGTGGTCTTTGGCCATTTTCAACGAAGAACCCTATTTGCCCAATTAAACCAAACCAAAGACCGGAAAACACTTGACCAATTGTAGATGCACTGACTTAAATTCTAGAGAGGAGCACATCATAAAAACTTTTAAACTCACAACTTTTAACAGTAATAAATAGAAGTATTAATAAATTTATATCGTTTGTTTAAGTCGATTAAGAATAACAAACGACATTTGAATTGAAACTAATGAGTTTGAGTTGAAAATTAACTAGATAAAGTATTAGATACCAATAAAAAGTTAAGGAGCAGCTAACAACTCTAAAATTAATCTTATATTTGCATATCTGAAAATGAAAAATTTGAAGTTAATCAAGTTAATTTCACTTAAAACTTAAAGTTACTGAATATGTGCCATCTCTAGTTCTGGCCATTTGGCATTCAAAATTGCAATGAAGGCGGCAATTGAATGATAACAGAAGCTCCAACAGCTGCAACGTTAAACTAAATTGGCCAACAAGCGGCCAAATGGTTGCGTGCTTGCTTCCACACTTTCAGTTCCACCTCAATTTCATTCTCATTCCCATAGTCATCGACAATATCCTTCCCTTGGCATTCATTCCTGGCATTTTGGCAGCAAATTGAAATGAAAAGCGCGCCGCGGTTTTTCGGCTTTATCCGGCAGTTTGCTAGCGAAATCTCTGTTCTTTTTCGGGATGGCAGCCCCCCAGGGATGCAATGAGATGCCATGCTATGCGATGGTATGTGATGCAATGTTCTCCTGTTTTGCATGCTGATAAAGTTATGACCAAAACATAACCTACAAACTGTTTAATAACAGATAAAGTTCTGGCAAACAAATGCGTCTTGTAAAAAGGTAAATAATCAGAGAATTTCACAAATACAATTTTTTGTTTTACTTCATTCTTCATATGTATGAAAAAGTAAGTAGTTTTTTAAAGATTCAAGACTAAATGAGGTTAACAACATTACTTAATAAATTAATAACTTAACTTGAAGACATTTTATTTTAAAACTGCTTTGCTTTAGTGACTTATTATTTCAGCTTTATATAAATAAGGGCTGAAATAGTTATTAATTTTAGAGTATTAATTCTAAACTTCTAAAATGAGCAGTTTATGTCCTAGACATATGAATTAAAGGCAATTTGTTCCCTCAAGTATGCAATAAAAAGTACAAAAATGTATTTTTAAAAACTCTACAGAACTTTTGAACGGGATTTGGATATAACTTTTATATTGCTCGAAACTATTTGATAAATTTTGAAACATGACTTCACCAATTGCTTATAGCATTTCTGAGATGAGGAATTGTCCTAGTTTCGTATTTTAGGATCCGCCATGATTCTTAAAGGCAGACTAAATTTTAACCCCGAATATACTAAACTATACTTTTAACATCAGTTCACTGGCTAGAAATGAAGAAATATAAGAGAATTTAGCATAGCAGAACGTAGAACATTGTGAATAGAATTGGTTTTTGCAGTCAACCATGCAATCCATTCATATCGTAAAATGCAAAATGCAACTACGTTTAAAGCAACGCAGAATTATAGCCAACAGTTTGAGGGGATGAACTGAAATGGCTGCCAAAGACCAGGATATACGCAGTCGTCTCCGTCGCTTCCGCGCCCCCCCTTTCCAATTGTCTCTCCTCTAGCGATGTCTGTGGAAAATGGTTACTTGTGTGACTTAAAACGATGGAAATATTAATGCACCAATGCGCAATTTATGATTATTTCATGCCCATTTTAATTTGCCCAGCCAACCAGTTGGCCGAGGCACTTTAAAATAGTTTTGTGGGTACGAGTGTTGGCGCAATGTGACGCGGGGGGAAACGCTCATTAATTCCACGCACGTTTTGTTGCGAAAAGACAGTGACACAAGAGAAGGAAACAAAGGGAGAGGACCAGATACAAGACTGCCGCTAATAAAACAAAAATGGAAAACATATAAATCAGTGTCCTTGGCACGTGTCGCCAAGCGACGAAGTCGAAGGCATTTCCCCAGGTGCTGAGAAACCCCTGGGTCAACCTGAATGGTATCTGCCGTCCCTTCCATTCTTTCCACTGTTTGTGCGCTGTCACGTTGTAAATCTCGTGAGAGCAAACACAACGGAAGAAGCTCCAGAAGACACGGCAACAGACGGCAATGATTACGACGCGTGTTTTGCCATATACAATTCTGATTTCCATTCTTGAAACGCAATAAGCAAAGAATCAAAAGGGATAAGGTGAAACCCATTGGCTTATACATTAAAAATATCTATTTTAAAGCATTGAGTCAACAGCTGCGACTCAAAGAGTTTCCAAAGGGCAAGGAATGCCTGAAAGGAAGTAATTGGAGAAATTACTAAATAACAATTATTTAACCGATCAAAGTAATCATTATTTTGCCAATTGGTATGAAAAAAACGATCTTATTCAAAGTATAAGTTCTTTGTTAACCATGAAAAGTCGTTAAAGATAATATTCATGAAAAAGTTTTAAATGTGTATAAAGAATTTAAATTTTCAAGTTTAAAGCTTAAAAGAAATTTATGATGAATATTTCTGCAGCATATAGTGAAAAACTGTTTGCTTTAGAGGTAACTATCCAGATTTACATAGGAAGAGAAAATTTTTTGACATCCTCAATCATATGTTACTTTCAAAATAATAGTTCTTTTAAGCTATGACTTAAAACAAAGCTAAATAATTTAAGTTAATAAAAAACAATAGATTTATATTGTTTTCGAAATAAAGTAAGCATTTGAACCAGAAAATCAAGTATTTGATTAAAGATAAAATCAAAAAATCGAAAAAAAGAGTACAAATTTTTTAAATCTTTAAAAGCTTTTGTTTTCATATTAAAACAAAAAAAAAACAATATATTTAATAGCAAACAAAATTCTAGACCATTTTGGTGTACTCAATACTAAAATCTATTTAAAATCCGTTCACATATTTTCAAGCAAGAAAAACTAATGTTATAATTTAAATGATCGACTTTGACTTTAAATTATATTACCAGAAAAAACCAACTACAAAGTTGTATATTTCAATGGAAAAAAAGAAACATAAGCAATATTGTCAACAACATGCAATTTTTGCATTATTCCAATTTGGTATTCGTTATTTGTATTTGAAGGACAAGCAAAGTCACTTGAAAGAGTATATTTATTTTGAATGAATGCTTGTTTCGTCAAACATTTATAATATTGTGCAATCGAAAAAAAATCATTCTTTGAATAATATCAAAACTTTAAACTAAGAAAGAATTTATGTGGAGAAATATTTACTGTTTGATTTTTTTTTTGTAGTTAAAGAGCATTCAATTGTAGAAACTTCAGTAGCGACCAAAAAATTATGACGGCTTTTTGGATTTGTTGGTGTTGTTGTTAAAAATTGAAATTTAATTCATTTGCATTTTAAGCGAATGATCTGCGGGGACTGAGGACACAGATGAATATTATTAATACGACCCGTAAGCCCCATAAATGCTTATGATGCCTCAATGCTGCTGACACT
Source organism: Drosophila willistoni (assembly GCF_018902025.1). Taxonomy (NCBI): domain Eukaryota; kingdom Metazoa; phylum Arthropoda; class Insecta; order Diptera; family Drosophilidae; genus Drosophila; species Drosophila willistoni. The sequence continues at coordinate 12,443,347 of NW_025814050.1, forward strand.
GTTGTTGTCCCTGTTGTTGTCTCTGTTGTTGTTGTTACTGTTGCTCTTGTTGTTGTTGCATTTTTTATGGTTATGGCCTTTATTGTAATGACCATTAAAATTGGCATTGTTATGGCCCTTGTTGTCTGCCATGGGTTTGACCTACAAATTGAACGAGACAGAGAGATAGAGAACACAAGTGAGACAGGAAGAGAAAGTACAGGAAAAAAACAACCAGGAGCAAAGCTGGAGAACCAGAAGCAGCTGCAATGTCAGTGTAATAATTACAGCATTCACACACTCACACACACACACACATACACCGAGCTGCAGTTGCATTTGCAAGAAGATTTTAAAATGCAGGAAAGTTGGGGAGAAAAAAAAACACATTGCATACTTTGCTAGGGTTAAAACCTGACAGACATTTGCACGTCGTCAGGCGTCGACACATTAAAATAAATGAGACTTTTGCCTTAAAGCAGCTTGGCAATGTTCTTGTTATTACGATTCTTGTTGCCTGCGGAAAAGCAGCAACAGCATTTTCACGTTCCTCCCCCACAATGCCATCGAGAAATTTAACGTAAATTGCAATTGTATATATAAAAGGATAAGCAAATTTTTACCCAGTTTTTTTTTTCCATCAGTTTTAAAGTATTTCACTTGGGCAACTTATTTTGGTTGACCTCGTCCTGGTGCTGTCTGAAACTTTTGTGCCTGCTTAATTACATTGTGAAAAGTCCAGTCGATGTCATTCATTTGAGGATTGCCATGGCCAGGAAACGCTTTCATTGTTTTCTTCTTACTCGTTTTTTAATGCTATTTAAATTGAACTTTTGTCTGCGGCTTATTGACAGTTGGAAAATGCATTAAACCGTTAAACAAGGTGTAATATGGCACAAAGACCAGCCATTGACCACAGCAACAGACGGACTGGCAAAAGGGGAAATGCCAGAAAATCAGATTTAACTACTACACTCATTCAAAAGGAGATTGAAAAGGATAAAGAAGAATGGAAAACAAGTGAAATGCCATTCTTTTAAATATATTTACATTGATTGTAAAGAAAATAGTTGGTAGTTGTGTCTATAAATAGGTATTTACCTATCTATTTAGATTGAACAGTTTTATTTGTTTGTTGGTTCTTCTTTCTGATTAAAGCTTTTGGAGTGCGTTTATTTGTCTTTTCATCCTGTAGTTGCTCTCTCTCGGAATGTGTCATATAAACAAATTAATGTTTTGGCTTAGACAAGCTGCTGCATCTGAATACCTTTCACTCCAATAAACATTTCCTGTTCAAATGTCAAATGAATGTCACTTAGAGACATGTGCAATATGTAGATAGAAATTCTTACAAATTGCCAATCCCATTCATTTCTATTGTGATATGCTCAAAATTTTTAAGCTATCAAGAGTCATCATGTTCTATCTAGTTAATTTTAAAACTTTTGTTCGTTATACTTTGATTTACACAACATTAAAGTTTTCACATATATGTATAGCAGTAGCTCTTTTGCGTCTTCTTCTGTGCCTCTTGCCACATGCCACATATACCGCAAACCACCATCGTAGCCGTTAACCCAATAAACCACTTTTAGAGGCAACATCAGCATTGAGCCGATGAAGGGCAGGCGATTGTTGCCTCTGGCTTCAGTTTCACACCGTCAACAAGTGACAACAACACATACAAACACGCACACACACACAAACACACAGGCGTAAATTTTCTGGCGTCATGTCAAAGTTGTGTTGGCAGCATGCCACAAAAATTTACTCCAACAAGGAGAAACAACAAAACCAAAAAAAAAAATGCGAAAATTGCAATGTGCGAGAAACAACAACAGCGAGAAAGTGATCATTTGCTCTACACCCTCTTCCATTCAGCCCCAGAAAGTAGACTATGAATTTTTATGGAAAATGCTTCTGTTATTTTCTTTTTTTTTTAATTTCCCTGTTCAAATGACAGATATGGCAAGACAGGCAGGCAGTCAGGAAGGCAGGAAAGGCAGGCAGTTCGTTGACGGGGGACCACCTTTGTGACCCAAAGCGAAATGTCAGCCACGCCCCTACGGATATTTATGGCAAAAATTTTAAAATTAATGATGTGTGACGTAAAATTGTTGCAGCCAAGAAAAAATATGGCAAATTAAATTTGCCCGGCTAGAAACAAAGGCGTCAACAAAAATAAAAAATCATAAAGGTAAACACACTTGAAGAAATTAGTTTATGAAAAATTTCCAAGCATTCTACTTCCTACAACATAAAGTAAATTTGAAAATGAATCAAAATATAAATGAAAATAATGATTAGGGAAGATTTATGGCTGCTTGTTCTGTAACTTATTTCTGAAGAGAAGTCTAAATGTAAAACTAAACTATTATAATAAACGTTATTATCATTTGTGATTCTTTAGAGAGATTATTCTTTTTTAGTAAATATAGTCTTTATAATTTTTCTATCATTTTAAACTTCTGTATGGGTTTTTACATGAATATAAAATGAATAAACTTTCCTAATTCTTTTTTTCAGTTTACTGCAATTTTAACTTCGTTAAGCATGAAATTGGATTTCCCTTTGTTGAAGTAATCATTTACATAAAAATTATATATTCTTTGAAAAAATTAAAAAAAAAATTAAATTTAAAAAAAAAAATAATGGAGTTACTTCAACTTCCATCCGCAGAGACCAAAGATAAATGCTGTTGTAGTCTGCCAATCGCGTTACGTCAAAATGATGCCAAATTTGTAGCATGCGATAGAAATCTTCGAGATTTGGAAAAATGTCAGAGTTGCATTTCACCCATTTGTCAGAAACCCACCAAGATTTATGCGAATTCTCGCAATTATGTCGCCTGTGAGCAAATGTTACCACTTCCAAGAGATTGCATACATTCCATGCCAAACTTAAGTATACGTGAAGGAAGAACACGGTCAAGATCACAGCAGGCGGCAAGACAAACGCTATTCATCAAGGATGATCAGTTAGTGAATTGTCTGGCACCAAGGTGTAAGCCAACAAGTAAAGAGGAAATGGCAAAAGAGAACGAAAATGTCACGTGCCAGAATGCCGAGCCGGAGTTAACAGAAAAAAGAATTAAAGCCATCAAGAAAGCGGTGCTAAAGGAGACAAATAGATATAGACGAATGCACTGTGCGTGTCCTTTAATAATGGATGACAAATTATCCGCCTATGCACAGGAATGGGCAGAGGTAGGAATCGAAAATCTAAATAAATTCAATTATTTCCATAGATATCTTTAATAGCACTTGGCCTCTGAGAATATGCTCGAGACTCGTCCTATTCCTGCGTATGGTGAGAATATTATGTGCGCCCGTAAGCCACTCTTCTGTGTGGAACGCATGATGAAACTATGGTATCAGGAGAAATATAATTATGATTTTATACGGCCCTGCTTTAATATCTATGCTGGACATTTTACCCAAATGGTTTGGTGGGAAACCCAACTTCTTGGCATTGGAATGGCTTCAAAGTGGGTTTTGTGGTCGAGCCAAACCTACTAAACTACCTAACAAACTAATCACTTTCTACCCTAGTGACTATCGTATGTGGATTGTGTGTAATTATCATCCAGCTGGTAATATACGGGGGCATTTCAAGGAGAATGTTTTACCACGGAAACTGCTTTTATCGGATTCAGATATTGAATTGGATAAAATTAATAAGTCCAAAGAAATATCAATACAGGCCAAATGTCTTATCGAAAAAAAGCAACCTTGTGAAAAAACAAAGACCTACATAATAGCTAAAGAAGGCACAACCCAGAAAACTAAAGCGGTGACATTTTTAGCATAGTCTATGAAAGAATAAAACTCCATTAATTCTGGACCTAGTGAATTTTATTTCTAAATTTAATCATAGATGATTATTCTGATAATTTTCTTGGCACATTTTCTTTGAACTGACCCAACACATTGCCAGGTGGATTATAATTGCAAACCACCCATGTTCTGTCAGCCCTAAGGGAGGAACGAACAATAATTTTATTGTTTTATAAATTCTATAGAATGCATCATGCAACTCACTTTCTAGCCACACCAGAACCCATTTCTTTGCACGACTTCCATATCAGTTGGGTAAAATGTCCCGAAGTTGGGGTAAAATCAGATTTATCAAAATTATAACTAATTATTTCACGATACCACATTTCAACGGGCAAATCACCGGTTACATCCATGCCACCTGATAGAAAGATATTCTCGCCATATTTGGGATTTGGTCGATGCGACATGGCATTTTTATCACGCAAATGCTACAATTAAATATAAACTAGAAAAGGTCATTAAAATTATATGTAGTTAATACTTACATTGGCCCAATCTTGGGCTAATTTATTCAGTTCATTGTTGATTGTTAGGGCTGGACAACCATGCATTGCTCTATATTTATTTGTGGCCACAAATACCTCTTTTAAAAAGCGTTCATTATTGTCCTTGGTATCTTGGCCACGAGGTCCAGGTGTACGGGCATGCGTTGATGGTATAGATTGCTGTTTTGTCGGCATTATAACGGCAACACAATTTAAGGCAGGGCCAGAAAAAGAGTGCAGAGAGCTCAGGTCCAGAAAACAAGATTGTATATGATTATAAAATGAAAACAAAATTATTCTTACTTATTGACATTTAAATAAAATTTCGACTGACAATGGGAAATGAAAAACCCAATGATTTTAATATTTATAAACAAGTGTTTTTGCAGAGAGTACTAAATGCAAATGCATATCATAAACTACCTTCTAGAGATAATCTTAGCGAGATGATTAAATGCCAAAGGGGTGAGTTTTCTCCTCTCCTTGATCCCTGTACGTCAGTTTAATCTGTGCCTAGAGCAATGACATCAATGCCCGTTCATTTGCATTTGCACAACTGATTAAAGATTCACACTTTGCCCTCCCAATGCACACACTTACACGTCCTCATGTCACACCCACACCCACACACACACGTACACACACACACATAAATTATTCAATCCGCCGAGTGTTTCGCCATCAAAATTTGCACGGCGATAAGCGAAGCGTCTCTAATGGCTGCGGGCCGCCAATCCTCTATCTCACATGAAGTTTTCTGTGTGTTGTCCTTTAGCACACTTCCATTTCCATTTGCTCATAAGTATGAACCGACTCAGACAAGTTCAATCGGCAATTAATGCCACACATCTGGGTCTTTGCCAAAAGAGATAGATATATGTATGTTAACTCATTAATAACCAGGCCAATGGAAATGCTTGAAAAAAACCTTCATACATCACTCATACGTCATGTTGGTTAATCCATTCATCAAGAGCGTAAAGGATACCCAGCCCGGTCTCTGACAGGCCTTCACTTTGAGGTTGTTAACTGTCTAATCTATGGAAGCTGGTTGAGCATTCTCAAAGTCTCCCTTTCCATTGCCTTTTGGTTTTGTGGTATCAATCACAATGCTAATCTCAGATTATGTCTAAAGTTGCAGTTGGGTGTGACTATCAAGATGACTAAGATGAAGGGGTAAAATCGATAGACACGGACTTTAGTATTATTATCTTCAAAAGTGTGGGCTGGGCAAATCAAGTTACTCCACATGCAAAACTGTCTTTGCTTATATTTTATTTAATAAATTAAATTTAAATGACTTAAACTTTAAAGTTCAATTACTTAATGTAATAGAGCGCATTTAATACTTACTTTTTTTTGTCCAATTGGATTGTATTAGATTTAAATTAATATTACCTAATAACAGTTTAAAAAAGTAACATTAACATTTAATAAATTTGCTTTATAGTCTGATTTTTGTATACATTTTGAAAAAATATATGAAAATATGTTTACCGTATTACAAAAGAGTCACTTTAGACTTTAGACTTTAGACTCTTCAGCATTCGTATTTCTTCGTATAATGTGGATGTTGATGTTTGCTAAAGAGTTAAGAGTTATATAGCCCCTATAAAATAAAAAACCCAAATTTCCCGATCGAGCTAGCTACAAGATGCAACAATAGAAGTACATCAGCGTTGGGTGATTGATTTTCTTATTAGCTAGTACCACGAACTTATTCTTCTTACTATATAAGCAAGTTAAAATATTGTCTTCTTCGGTCTAATCTGATTTTTAGAATTATAGAAGAATATTTTGAGAATATCTTGCAACAACTACACCTCGAACAATTAGTTTAAATATCATAGAACTCTTGATTACAAGTTTGAATCTTAGAAAAAGGTTTAAAGTAAATTTGTCCCTTTAAATTTAAATAAGTAAATTTGTCCCTTATTCATCTGAAGCGAACTAGTTACATCGGAGTAAAAAATACGCCATTAGTTTTCTACGTTGCTCACTTGGGAGATACACATACATACATATCTATTTACTAATTAGGTTACTGGGATTTCGGGAACTCTAAATTTATAAGGGTAAACAAAAATTCAACAAACATTACGGTTTTTCGATTAGTTTTTGTTACATGCACTCAAAAAATAGGTTCACCTCAGATAAGCATTGTAGCATGTCCATTGTGTTTAAGGTTTCCATTACACTACTTCAAATATCTGATGTACACGCACACACACATAGACACACACAACGCATTATCCTTTTTACCAATTCCATGGATTTAATGGGGTTTGCAAAATTGGCCACAGTCAAAGCGTAAAACCAAAGCGGACACACGTTACTTTTCACTGTCGATTTAATTAATTTCGCAAATTTGGTTTTCGTTTATTTATATATTGTATGACCGGCCACACACCTATGTACTAATGTATTTCTCTATATCGAGCATGTGGGCTTCATACAATTCGTAATACATATACACATTGGTATATATGTATGTACATACATACACTCAAACATTTCGAATCCTGCGTGTTTTAATGGCAACCACAGCATCTGTTGCCGGATGCGCTCGATTGCACATGTTCAGATTCAGTACACAAAAATGCACATTGAAATTGGCATTAAAAATGAGCAACAATTAAAAGCAACAAAGCAACAAAAAAAAAGCGGTAGGTAAATACATATATATAGGTATATATATCTTCATATAGAATTAAATACAATTTTTATCATGAATTTCGTTAGTGAATTTAGGGCTATAAAGCGGAAAATTAAGTTGTAAAGTAACACAAATTAATCAGGAAATATAGTTTTCAAAACATTAAGTCAGATTACTAATTTAGCAACAGAGTTTAGCAGATTTAAAAAAAGGGACAACGAAATGCCAGAATTGTTTGTTTTAATTTTCATTTAATTGAACACAAAGTGTATCCACTGAAATTAATTTTTTTTTAAATTAAGTTCGAGAAATAATAATAAATCTTTTTATTGCACCTTGAAAATATTACCTTGTTGCATTTCACTCCAACAAACCTTTTATATCTTGATATATATATCCAAATGTTCCAATCTTTTCGACTTATTCAACTCGCTAAATACATAAATTTTAGTTGGATATTTTACCACAAATGGAGTTAGAAATATTTTATCCATGTGCTATAGTTGAGACTAATCTTTTTACTCCGTTTGCTTTTAGACTTTACTTCTTCATCAAATTGGAAATTCCCTTAAAAGCAATTTGTAAATTCATTTTCTCATATATGTGTAGACCAAAAAGCTTTTTAAAATGCACGTACGCACTTTTTACAATCACTTTTGAAGTGCTTGGTGGCTGAGAACGCGAGAACTTTTCGACCAAGTTTATTGCATCAGAGCTCAAAGCCAATAAAAATGAGGCCAGCAGACGGAGGAGACTCAGTCATCCAGTCAGGCAGCCAGGCAGTCAGCCAGCCATCCAGCCATTTAGCCCGAAGGGCTCCGATCTCCATCAGAAGCTGACGCTGAGCTAACCCGCTCAATTGAATAGACAAAGAGGGGCACTCACTCACTCCACATACCCAGAAGCTTGTCCCTGGCAAAAGTGTGAGGAGGGGCGGGCATTTTCACAGGCGAACAGAAATCGACAGGCGGAACATGAAACACCATTTTCATAGACGAGAGATTGGGCATATGGATGTGGGTTAGGGGTCTCCATGCCGATGGCAGGTGCCACGGTTGGTAATCCACTTTTTTTTTCGCGTTCTCGGCTGCATTTTCGTTTGAGCCGCAACCATTTTAGCTTTGGCTTTTATGACCAAAATGTTAGGGAAAGAGAAACAGGCAAGCAGGTTGCCAAAAATATGGTTGCCTAAAAGCAAAAGCAATTTCCATGCAACAAAAAATTGAGAGCCAGACAGAATTTGTATGTGCCGAATTTTCAATACACTTTAAAAAATTGGTCCTAACATTGATAGACCTAATAAATAAAACGATTTTATTAAGCTGAATTTAAGAGATTACTTCCTTATTAGTTACTTAAACGATGATGATGCAATTTTGTAGCGAATTTAACTAGTTTCTGAGCCAAACTACATTCGGTCGTTTTATTTTAAATTTCTGTATAAGAGGTCATTTCATAAATTGAGAATCTTGTTAAGAGCTTTAAAACAATATTTCCTTAATTTTAAAAAATGGTATAAACTTAAAAAGAGCAACATTAAAAATGATATGTAAGTAGACAGAAATGATCTAAAGTACAAACCTAAATTCATACATAGTTGTTATATGGTTTTTAAACAGACTGATCAAGAGTAAGATGCCTTCTTAGTAGCAATGTAGTCCAATTGTTGTTAGAACTAATCAACTCTAGTGGCAAGGGTATGCTAAAACTAGTTCCGTTCTATGGAAATTGGACTAGTCACATACGAATAAATTCTCATACGGTGGTCTTGTTGTTATTGAAGAGTTAAGTTGCTTTCGATAGTCAAAAAAAATATATACATACAACCTTCAACTATTTTTTGGCCAGAGTTTTTTTTTTTGCCCTCCATTTTTCGATTCTAGCCATAAACCGATTTGGTAGCAAAATTTTATGTCCTTTAGGTAGAAAAAAATTTCCATTTGACTGCACTCTACAACGGGGATCATAGATTTGTGAGAGGACGAGCAGAGTGCGGGGGATTCTAGAGATTTGTTACTGCAGTTTAGCGTTAATTGACATTTGCATCAAAAAAACTGAGGGGGAAGGGAAACAGCATTAACAACAAGCGCACTAATTGAATTTCAAGAAAGCGGAAAAGCTTTTCAATTACAGTTTCCCATTCTAGACATTTTCTTCTAGTTCGAATTTGATTTCAAAGTTCATGGTTAATAGTTAAAGAGATAATTGTTTGAAAACGAAAAAAAAAAGTATTCAATTTTCATAGTACATTTGAAATGGTTGCCCATCAATTGTGCATAATTCAATTTTTCCAATCGAATAAATCGCAGCAGGATTCACTTTTCGCATACGTTAAATAAATGACTAGAGACCAGCCACGCCCCTACAAAAAAACCACACACACACACACAACCTTAAAAAAGAAAAAAGGAGAAACAATTGTCCAATTGTCCCCAGTTGGTGGCTCCATAAATCATGTCAATGCAAAGCAAATGCATTGAAAGTTACTCGTTTCATTTTTTTGTGGTAAGATTTTAATACCCTTTCAAATGGGGGTCCACAATTTATCAGATTTGAGTTAGAGGTATTTCTAATTGCCAAAAAAGTTATATTTTAACCTACAGAAAATGAATAATTCAAAGGAGAATTTCTGTTTTCTAATGATTTTTGATACGTATTTATTTTAATGAACTAAACCAATATTTTTCTGAACTTTATTGGATTGTCCAACTGAGATAGAGAGCTACCAGAAAGGGCAAGAGTATATATCCATTCCGGATCGCCGAAGCTAGTTTCCGGAATTTTTACTTTTGACATTGACAACCCAGCATTAATCATACGACCTGTGCAATGCATTTTGTGTGACTATGTTTAAACTCGAAAAATATTCTTTAATTGCCAGGACCTCCCAAAAGAAATTTGTTTTGACATTTATTAAAACAATAAACAAATTCGCACAGTACAGAAAGGGAGACGATGATAAAGAATAATGCTGGCAAAACGAAATAACAACATGAGTCTCACGTACAAAGTGCATAAACATTTTAATTTTTGTTGAAATTTTGTTGATAGTTTTATGGAGTCAACATTTGCAGCTGAAAGCATTCAGATGAAAATAAGAGATGGAGAGCCTTTTTCATACACATCCTTAAGCTGAGGGCTCTACATTTTATTTATTTTATTCAGCTGGTGCTTCTGTTTTCTGGAAATGATAAATGTTCATCGCATTTTTCAATTTATTTCACAATTTTCTGTAGTTAACTAAATAAATAAATACCAACATTCAAGAATCAAGCTAAGACTCAGATAAGTCTTTTATTCAAATTGCATAAATTGTGGAAAAGTGTCCATAAATTGTTGCCAGAATCTGATAATAATAATAAATAAGACAAATTCTTCATGTACAAATTACGATACTCCAGTCCTGTTAAGGGTGAAGATTAGGTTGAGAGGCAAACTGAGCCTCTTATTGCTGGCCTTGGGCTCAGACAATAAAACAAATTATTTTACGGCTAAGTGCCGGAGTGAATATTTATTTAAGCGACTTACTGGAAGAGCGCTGTATTCAAACTGATTCTTTAATACATAGAATATTTCACTTAAGCTAAGCCCAAAATTCGCATCATGCCACAATGTCATGGTCGGCAAGCCGACTCAGCAAATCTTCGGCGATAACGGAAACTCTTGCAGCAAAACAAAAGTGTCCGGTTACCGTCGCTGACCATTGCAGCTATAGCGCGCTGATACAATTTATACAATGTCGCAATCGCGAGGGCTGCTACTTAACTTATGGAGCACGCGATAGCGAGGGTAGATTATGAACTTATAAAATATCCTATGTTAAGTGTTACTTGTTAACTACTCCCCCTTCAAGTGTAAGGCCGTCCTCGGCCGACCCAATCCCGGCGACGACTTCTCGTAACTGCATTGCAGACTTCTTTGCACCGATGAGTCGACAAAGAGTGAGGCCAATGCAGATCAAAGCACAGCATATGGCTCCGATGATGAATGCCACACGATAGGCCTGATCAGTTCCGGCGTTTTTTTGGAATTGCTGTATCACCTCCAGATTACGTTCATTCAAACGATGTAGGTAAGGGAGGCTGAGGACATCTTGGGTGGCAGTGATGTTCAGCAAGGGAGAATTGGCAATACCCGGGACTCTATTGCGCACGTTGTTGTGATTATAAAACAGAGTCCCGTTAATTGCGACTCGGTCTCCGAATGTGATGAGATGCGTGCCTTGTACCTGGATCTCAGTGCCGTTGTCCACCTGAATCCTTGCGGACCCGTCGTTGAGGATTATGATTCCGTCATCTACATGGGTGATTATTTCCAGGTTGCTTGGCTGGATCTCGCAGTGTGCCGTGACACCTGCATGGAGCTCTTTGGCACATGAACTCTCCAAAGCCAGACGACAAAATGTGGCTCCAGGTGAAGCGGTGCAACTCTGCAGTGTGTGGGTTTCTCCATCGCATTCGGCTATGACGTTGTCAAACAATCGCACTATGAAGTTCTTGTGGATAACAGGATAAATTGTGATCTTTCTGCAAGTTCTTTTAATCTTGGGGAATTTAATTATAAAGTGTATCGTGTTAATGGATTGAAGAACTTTTACGGACGCAACGGACATAAGATCTCCTATGGGAGTGTTGGTGGGTTCCTCTAGCCAAATTGATTTCAAATCTGAATGGTCCAAAATGTTTGGGCTAACAATGTTGGCCTTTGCCAGAGTAATAGCAAGCATTAAATTTTGCAACTCCATCATTAGCATTCTGTTTCAAGACAGAAGTGTTTCATATAAATGGCCAGTGTCAACCTGTGAGTCTTTGGCTATCTTGAGAATTTTGTTGACAGTAATTGTTAACTGATTAAGCTGGTCCTGAACTCTAGTGTTTATTTCTATCTGTCTATTATTGGCGTTTATCAATTGCATTTCAGTAAACCTAGCGTGCTCTAAACTATGCCAAGTGGCTAGAGGTAAGTTGAATAACTATATCTAACTTATACGAGTTTGCCTAGTGGCGTAAAAAAAGGTGTACAAAAAAGACAAGGGAGTCACTTTAGGTTGTCCTTGTGGACCACCCTCCCTTTAATGAGGACCTCGGTCCCCAGGTCTGCTTCCACTGTCTTCTCATCACATAAAGGTGTGAGTTTGTTTCCGAGCCGTCGGTTGGACTTGACCAAAACTCTGTCACCAACGTCGAAGACCCTATTCTGCCGCTTTGCGTTCTCCCTAGCTCTGAGCATGGTCTGAGCGTTTCTGATCTTTTCTTGTTTTTTGGGGTGTCTATCATATTTAGCCCTAGCACATGTTTTGCAATTTTGTACTATTTCATTGGCCATTCTTGCCATCTTTGGAAAGTAGTACTCCGAGAGTACCTGCTTAATATTTTCCTGTGGAAACTCAGGTAAACATTTGACGGCATCTAGTGGCTCGTCACAGCGAATGTCGTTTCTAAATTCTATAGTAGCATATGCTACTACTTGTGGGGCGGCAACGTTAGCTGCTGCTATTTGTGGGGCGGCAGCGTTTGCTGCTGCTATTTGTTGAGCCAACTCATCAATTCTTTGAGTCAATGCTCGCTCCCTCTGCTCGTTTGCAGCGGCCTGTTCAGCTAAAGCATCGTTGACAGCCGACCTTATTATTTCCCTAAGCTGATCTGGATCCATTTTACCTAATGGGGGGGAAACTGCAGGGAGAGGTCTTGTAGCCGAGGCTTCGATGCGAATGTCACAGTCGGAATCTGAGTCGCTAAAGTGCTTGCGAGGTGTTCTGTATTGGCTGAACATGCGCAGGCCAGTGGCCGCGAAAAGCAAAACGGGTCGAATTACGTTGTAGCTCTGAACCACGAGAACTGTATGTATTGATATAGCACAATTTTAGACACAGAAAGTAACACGAATTAATTTTATTAACGAACTGGATGACAAATTGTTTTACCTAGAATTCTCAAGGCAGTCACTCTCACAAGTTTTAGAAACCTAGTTCAGATTACTGTTATTAATTATGATCTGTTGCAATATTAAACACTCACAAGTACTAACTTAATTTTTACAAAAAATTAAGAATTTTGTATAAGAAAAAATTTTGGCTAGAGTATCCACTTACATGATTCCACTAACACAAAAAAAATATTTCTTTATTATGTTGGTCACTCGCAGCTCCCTCGCTGCTGTCTTAATTTTTTGTTGGTCACTTGCAGCTCCCTCGCTGCTGTCTTATTTCTTTTTGCTTGTTGCAGCTCCTGTGCTGCTGTTTGGTTATTGGTGGATGTGGAGTCCGACCACTAGTTGGGCGCCAATTACGATACTCCAGTCCTGTTAAGGGTGAAGATTAGGTTGAGAGGCAAACTGAGCCTCTTATTGCTGGCCTTGGGCTCAGACAATAAAACAAATTATTTTACGGCTAAGTGCCGGAGTGAATATTTATTTAAGCGACTTACTGGAAGAGCGCTGTATTCAAACTGATTCTTTAATACATAGAATATTTCACTTAAGCTAAGCCCAAAATTCGCATCATGCCACAATGTCATGGTCGGCAAGCCGACTCAGCAAATCTTCGGCGATAACGGAAACTCTTGCAGCAAAACAAAAGTGTCCGGTTACCGTCGCTGACCATTGCAGCTATAGCGCGCTGATACAATTTATACAATGTCGCAATCGCGAGGGCTGCTACTTAACTTATGGAGCACGCGATAGCGAGGGTAGATTATGAACTTATAAAATATCCTATGTTAAGTGTTACTTGTTAACTTACATATGTCCTGAATCCCCAATACACATATATACCTATGAATATAGGTACATGGTCTAAAAAAAACTACTTACCTAATTGGAAATAGTTTATTTTTTTTAAATTTTATTGAGTTTCTCAATATTTGTTTATTTCTTTAAAGCTTAAGTTTATGATTGTAGTATGTATATTTTAATTTTCTTAACTTTCTTTTTGCTTTAGCAATTTCTCAAAAGCATAATTCACAAAGGAATACTCCTTCATGAGAAGTAAAGCAAACATCTCCGAACAGGACATGCAGGTTTAACCGAGCGAAACTGCTAGAATAAATATATGTAAATACACACAAACATATATGTATATATATAATAGGTAAGTATGTTTTTAGGGTCTCCTCTGCTAGTAGTTTTCCTTACCAAAGGGACCCTTCCTTTTGCTTTTTACTCTTCCAGTTCGTCAACTCTTTTTTGGGAAAGTAAAATTTCGATTACCTTGTCGTCGTCGTCGTCCTTCGTACTGCAACTTCAAATTTCATTCCCTGCTTCACCTTATTTTGTTTCCTCTTTTTTTTTTTGCCCAGCAAGTTGGTCTCCTTCATTTTGCCCTTTGCTGTTTGTTTGCTGTTTACTGCTTGTTGCACTCCATTGGGATGCAATTAAATACATCGCATGAGCAGACAAATAAAAGTAACTACAAGTAGGGAAAGACGAAAAGAAAAACATGTTATATATTGTACTATATTTGACTTTGGTTCACTTTGTAAGTTGAACAAGAGACCCTTTGCTTGTACTTAATTAAGAATCAGAAAAAAAAGAAAGAAGATTCTTTTTTACCCCAACAATATTTACGTATTTTATCTTTGTTTTTCCAGTTCAGATAATTAACTGGAAGTTGGATAAATCTCTAGTTACAATGACAAACCAATTGGTTGTAGAATTTGGCCGACTGTCAGGCTCATCGAATCAAGCTATAAATACGTATACTTTAGATCGAAAAATGGGCATAATCATTGCATAAATCCCAATTCGAACAGACAAGAAACTAAAGAACGGTACGAGAAAGAGCAGAAGAAGCAAGCATAGGGAACGCGTCCTGCCCTGGGCTCAGTTGTAGGGATAACAAACAGCAAAGGATGCCAGTTTGCTTGCCTTGAAATCACAGACCCTTCAAATTGCATTTTAATAGAATTTATTGCGCCGAACCGACCCAAAAGCAGGACGAATAATTGCGCGCAACTGCAACACTTGACTTTACCCCATGTTGTTTGGAGCAATAAAATGCTATTCTCAAGGAGTCACGTTGATACGCCCAGCAAAAGCAACACAAACCAAACCAAAGCAAAAAAAAAAAGAAAGAAAGAAAAAAAAGGGATACGATAACAATACCAGGATACCCGGCTTCGTTTCCGTAAAGCTGTAACTTTGTTTAGCCAAGCGCATCAATTCCACGATTTCACAATTCAAAATGCGAATCCGTTGCCAGGACGAGTTGCACCAGTTCAAAATATTACTTGGCTGCTGGCCAAAATGTTTTAAATTACAATTTGCTTTAAAAAAAAAGTAGAAGAAAATCAAGTAGATAGCAGATATGTGTGTATGTATTTATTTGCATCTACAAACATTTAATATATATATCTCCTTTCACACAGCGGGACAGAGACGGAACGACCATCACTGGACCCCAAACGGGATGCCATTTAGATGAGCTCTCCTGCTGCCTTTGGGACAAGCAATAGTTTCCATTAAAATCAACAAGCAAATGGAAAATTGTTGCCTGTCTGCTGTTAGCAGCTGATAAACTTCACTTCCTCTTTTATTGCTGCCATTTCTTTTCCTCCTTTCTATGTTAGACCACACTGCGTATGCGTAATATTTATCAATAATTGTGAAAATTTATGTTTGAATAGTCCTAAGGCTATATGAGGCCATAAATAATATAAACTCTTTTGAAATTTATGCACAGAATTATGAACCAATTTTAAACCAGCGTATTAAATATATGACGGTATTTAGTTAAAATTAAAAATTTAAAAGAAGTCTACTTATATAAATAATGCTTCTTGGAGAATATTAGACAGTTTTGAGAACTATAATTATTATAGAACTAAAATATTTTTTAAGTCTTGAGGCATTACATTTTACAGTGATTTCTTTCATTTACGTGAAATTGTATTTTATGGGTTTAAATTAAATTAAAAAAGAAAAATACTAACAAAAGTCTTAAATTGACACAACGTTTACTGGATTTCCAGGAAAAATATTTAATTGGCATTCTTGAAATATTTGCCAAGCTAAAAGAGTAAAAAAATTAATATAAAAGGTTGTTTTAAGGCGAAGCTATTTACACTAATTGTGATGGCACCCAAGGGTATGAACGTAAAAAAGGTGTAATCTGCAGTTGCAGTTGTCTTTTTTCGCTTCATGTAGTTTGAATTCCCAACTACTTATAGTGTTGAAGATTTGGTATGGCCATTACAGCTCTGTATTCTTTAACGAAGTCTGCTTATGATGGTTCTTGAAATAGCTATACAGACAATCTGCTCACCTTTTGTGCTCCCTATGATCAAATATCTTTTATATTGACTTCAAGCTGGCTAAAACCCAGTTTTAATATTAAAACTTTCTCAACAAATCGCTGCTATACAAGCCCATTCTAAAGGACTTCGCATACAACTCTGGGGCTCTATCAGCGTCAAACTTAAACATTGAAATTCTCCAGCAATTACAAAACAAAGTTCTACGCAGATTTGTCCTGATGTCCGTAACTCAGTCATCAACAGAGACCTTAACATATCGTCAGTTAAGTGCGAGTTTCGGAGGTATGTCATTCGGTACCACCCATGATACTCAAACTGGTGGACAACATCATGCAGACCAAATCTAAGATATAGATAAAGTCTGAGAAATATAGCTTACTTATCATCGAGTAAGTAAGTAACAAACTATTAGATTTTACTTCAAAATTTACTATTTATTCTTACCAACAGATTTATGCATTCTCTAGCAAAGACACATATTACACAACCATTCAAAATACTGCTGCAACAGGATAATATTTAAACATATTACCCTATTCACCAAACGAATATTACAAAAGCGGAAAACTAAAAAGAACCGCAATCCAATTTTATTAATGAGAAAATAATTTCGCGTTAAGTAAAGAGGAACGGCAAAAAAAAGATAGACGAAAGCTTAAAATAGTTGAAATTCCCATTAGTCGAGGCAGGAACCAAAAACAAGACCGGGCACAGGGCCAAAAGATCATCATCAACCAAAATGGTCATCGTGTTGACCACAGCATTGTGTGGCGGTCACGTCATGACTTTTTGGCTCCTCTTTCTGCCTTTTGTGGTCATAATTTAAGCAATGAAAAAAACAGGCTCCAAGTAGTACAATGAAAAAAACGAGCAGCTAAATGTGAACAAAGAGAGAAGGCAAATTCCTTTTTTTTTTTTTGCTGAACTAGCAAAGTTTGCCGATTTTCGTTTTATATTCTTTTTTTGTTTGCTCTTTAAGTTCTTACTTGAGGAATGTCTAGGTACAAGTAAGTTGCGCCGGTTTTTGACAAACATTTAAAAATTCATTAGGAGTTTTAATTAAAATTCCCACTTAACCGTCAAAAAAGAGGAAAGAGAGTGAGAGAGAGAGAGAGAACAGCTGGAAAACTGCCACGGAAATCCGTTTGTCCAAAAGGTTTTCTACTTTTGCTTTTATTTCAATGTGTTTTTTGTTTTTCGGAAGTCATTGTCCTCCTTGCAGTCATAATTCTGCAAAAAAAAGGATGTCACAAAAAACTCAAAACAAAAAAAAAACAAACAAACCAAAAAAAAAGAAGAAAAAAGAAAAACGTTTACCATGTCGACAGCTTCCATATGTGGCCTAGAGGAGGCGCCAATGCCGTGGGCACTTTACATGCATGACTACGTGTCCTTTTAATATCCTGTATATGTACACTGACTGCCGCTTCAAAACTTCCGCTGGCAAATAAATAAAATGAAATATATACACAGCATATACACAACATTTTTTTGCACATATTTTTCATTTGACTCGAAATGAACTATGAAAATTCAACTAAGTACGAAATGTAGGTACCCAAAATGGAATGTTAAGTAAAAGAGATATAGAGAGAAAAACTTTTTTCCATTTCCGTAAAACCTAATAATTTGCAGCATCTTTTACCGATTTTTAAATTCTTTTTGTTCTTTTAAAGCGGTTTGAAGTTTATCAAAAATATAAGTAAACTTGTTTCTTTAGATAAACTTGAGTTTTATGTTTTATTTTTTCAATAATCAATCCATCCAATAGAGGCTTAAAGGTTAACGAAGGTGTTGTTCGTCATGAACAAGGTTATCCCATTCAACTTTTATTTTGTTTTCGAAGCGTTTCAAGAGTGATTTTCTTTTAGAGCCTGTTTATCCTGGGACAATAATGAAGCAAGACTATTCTAATATATCTGCATTACATTTTAACAATAATATAGCTAATAAAAATGTGTAAAAATGTTAAGAATCATCAACATTTCTAATGAAATGTTCTATTTTGATTAAAACTATTTTGCAATAAACTTTTCTTACCCACAATATTCGTTAAATTCAATTCAATTTTCCAAACAGACAAACAAGAAAAAAACAAACGAAAAACTTTATTCGATTGATGTTTGGGGAGTAGCATGTTAACCAGCAGGATAATGCGCAGGTGTTGGCAGGATATAAATTCAAATTTTCTACACAACTTGTTTTCTCACCAATAGCAATAACAAAAAGATGAAATTAAAAAACAAAAAAAACAAACAAATTGTTGCTGCTTTTGAAATTTTTGCGAGACTCATTTAAGTGGGAGATTCTGCAGGACAATTTGCCCCCCAAATTAAGCATTTGTCCTGTTGCCATTTGCTTTTCACTTCAGCTGCACGTATGTGTGTGTGTAAGTGTGTGTGTACATGCATGTGTATTTGGACATGTCCTTCATACATAGTTGTATGAATATTCGTGTTCCAGTTGCTCGTTTATTTGTTCGCATTACAATTACCAAAGGACCAAGTGGACCCTTCTCCTACTTGTCCCTGTGTGTGTGAGTGTCTACACGTACGCAATTTGTTTGAACACCTACCAAGTCAGGTGTGTGTATTTGTGTCTGTGTGTTTGTATAAAATAGATAGAGATAGCGACAGTGTTAGTTTGTCCTATTACACAAACAAATTAATTTCAACCAGACACTCAAAATGTTTAGAACATTTGGCAATGTTTGTAATTGAATATAGTTGAATCTACTAAATGGTAGAGCGGTATAAAGGTGGCGGGGAGGGCAAAATAATACAATTGGGAAATAATTTAACATTGAGCTGGAATAGGTCGCATTATGCAAAACTAATTATAATTATAGTATGATATTATCAACGGAATTGCATACTAATCAGGCCAGAATGTCACTAAAATTATTACAATGTTCAAGTTGCATGTGTAAAAATCGATGAAATCGATGGCCTATTTAGCTAAATATTGTATAAATTTGGTGTAGGTAATCTTCACCCAGTTTAAAATGAAATTAATGCAAGAATTATATCAATGTGAAAGAGATCAATCATCTAGTTATATCTTTTTGGGGCAAGAACTAATAGATTTGGAAAACCAAACCAAATTTGGTACAGTCATTAATAGTTATGCTAAACTGAGAAATATATTTTATGGTACTTGCTTTAAAAGTAACGAAGTTATTGTATATACTTTATATGGTCGGAGATGCTTCCTTCTATGCGTTGCACATTTCTGACCAAAATTAATATACCCTTTTTGCAAGGGTATAATTACATTGGCAGGAATCCTTAAACTGTTGACTATAGAATTCCTTACTAGCCCAAAAATTGTAGAAAAAAATTGCAAAATAGTTCTTCCTTTTTTAAGATTAATAACTTTTAATTACCAACCAAAGAAATCAAATAATACATTTTATATAAGTTGCTATCTTTACTAAATTATTATTATTGTTAGAAATTGTCATTATCTTTCCAGAATTTAATTTTAACATAAAACGTTTTTACATACGTCTCGATATCTCTTTGTATTCAATGTATAAAAGATCTAAAGGTGAAGTGAGGTATTCAAAAGGATTTTCTTGTAAACTTATAATTAGATAAAATGTAAATGGTGGTCCTTGCAGCTTTTGTTTTCAATCATTGAGAAACATTTACGCCAAAGGCTGTTATACTTTCCGCCATTCACAAATAAAATTTAATAATACAATGTCATTTGCCTCAAGGCATAAGCTTTGTTCTTTGTTTTTGGGGCTTTTCATATCGCCATTTGAAATATTTTTCTCTTGCCACCTCTAACATCCAATTGTTCTCTCCTTCTGTTGGTCAGTGTTTGGGCTCCATTCGTGACCCGAATCAATTTCTATTGTTTCAATGCAATATTAATCAACAACAATAGAGGAAGACAGAGAAAGAGAGAGAGAGAGAGACAAAGAAAGAGTATGGGGGGAATGTGCATAACAATGCATCCGGTTGAAACCTAAAACTTTTTTTAGCTGTCATTTTTAGGTTGTACACGTTGTTGTCATGTCAGTGCAACAAATATATCCATGAGTATTTTTCATTAGTGAAATTTAAGTTAATTACAACAGACGGAACCCATGGATCGAGGTCGAGCCATGTCCATAAAGTGCCCATTTCAATTTTTCGACGATACACAACGAATGAAAGCTCGACAAGCGGGGGATCAAGGCCGGAGGATGAACGCTGGTGATGACGATGTGGTCTGGTTCGGGTTGCGATGTGATGCAGATGTTGTTGCTGGATTTCGATTTCGTTTTCGCTTTTGTTTGAAGCTTGGTTCGATTTTCTGCCATTTCTGACCTATAAATCATCTAATGGCCATCGCCCGGCTCGCCCAGCGTCCGTCTCGTTCTCTATCCTGGTCATGCTCCAGCTCCAGTTCCAGCCTGGTACATGTGTCAATATTTGTGTGAAATGCGGCCGCAGTCTCACCGACACAAACACTCTTCTCCATCGGACATATCTATGAGTTTGGTAAGGGATTTTTTTTTTTGTTCTTTAAACAATGTACGGGGGCGGGTGAAGATGGGATTTTCGTTTTGTCGAATTTGTGTTTGTTTGTTGTTTGTGTGTGTGTGTGTGTGCTCAGAAGAGACAAGCTTTTAGTTGTTTAAATTTAAGTTGCAAAAGGATGCAAAAAAAAAAACCTTCAAATAGTTCAACGAAACCAAATGCATTCGATGCATATTTCAACAATTTCCGTTTCATTGTTTTTGCTTTTGGTTCCCTTTCTCTACTTTTTTTTTGAGAATTCCTATTTGGTTGTCTTTCTACTTAATTTCCGTTTTTCTTCATCATTTTCATTGGCTCCTTTTACTCCATTCGAAACTGAGAGATGGACATCTGTTTTGCAGTTCATTTGTTATGGAATTGAATTCATTTTACTCCCATTGACCATGTGTTCGAGTTGCATGTGGCATGCCGCATGAGAAATGATATGGAATCAAATGAAGTCAAGTGAGAAATTGGCAAAGAGTTGAATGTAAAGAGAGTTTGTTACATCGAATGATTATATTTATGAAAAGGGAATGTAAGTACTTGCATTTATATAGGTAAAAAATACTTTTTTAAATGTTCTTTTAAAAATTCATAAATTTTTAAGTTTCTCTTTTATTTTATTTAAATATTTAATACATTTTCTCCTAATGAATTTTTAAAATATTAATAATAATTAGCTCAAGTTAACATATATTTTATATATATAAATTTCTTGGGTCTACCTTACACCACTATCACGTTTTCGAGGTGACAATTAAAAGGGCAAATAGGAATTGTTTCAACTTTAAAAACTGAACAACCACAAAAACCATAGAAAACAGAAGAAAAAGGAGAAAAAATCCATCCGCAAAAAGGCAAAACGAGAAAAATCTAAAAACATTTTAGCCGCAGGCTGCGGCAAGTCCCAAAATAGCCATAAATTTGAACGTTTTTAACAAGAAACAGACGGCAAATGGGAGAAATGAATGTAAAGGAAAAGAGCAGAGAAAAGGAAAAAAAGAAAAAAAAAACCAAGTAGGAAATAAAAAATACTAAGAAAAAGAATGAGGGAAGACCCAAGTAACGCCTGAGGAATTGGGCTTAATTTACTTTTGTGTTCCCTTTCTGTGTGCGTTTTTTCTATCTTTACTTTTGTTTTATTTTTCTAGTAGACAACTCCTCCATGGTATTTTATGCTCCGCCCCCTCTCTCCCAGACTAATGACACTTTAAAAATTCATTTAATTTGCTCATAAAAAGCAAAAACACTGCATAAAAACTTAAGTTGAATGTAATTAATTTGCAGTAGCAACAAAAAATTTGATAGCAAGTTGAAAAAATTTATAAATGTTCGCTTCTGTTCATACATAACAATTGGGATGGACACGAGGACAAGGACCGGATGCCAAAATATGTTGGAAAATATATTGTTTTTAATATGCGAAAATACTTGTTGTCAAGTGAAGGGCGGACTTGGGGGGTTGGTGTGGGAGGGAATTTGTGCGGATGGACCATGTTGTTGCAACTCATATTGCTAAAGCGCGAACATTAAGTGGCAACATTGCATGACGTTGTTGTCTTTGGGGAGATAACGTGCCATGGTTAGCAGGGATGACAAGCAGCCGAGAGTGAGATGGAAGTTAATGCAGCTACATTAAAACAGGAAGTTAATTCGATATCATCCAACAGTAAGATGAATATTAGATACCCTCAAAAGAAAAAAGGAAATATAATATATAAATATTCATAGAGACAACAAAAAAATTGTCTAAAAAATGTTCCTCTTTTTTTTGAGCTTTTTGAAATGTAGAATTTTGGCAGGCTCGATGTCAAATTTACTTTTAAAAAAAAACAGAAGTAGTTAACCAACCAAAAAGATCGTTCAAACCATTGCCAAACAATGTCTTACACACTAAAACTTGTTGAGAATCACAATGAAAAACAGTAGGTGTGTTCAAATTAAAATGGTATTATGAACCTCAGCCAAGTATATAGAAGCATATCTTCCAATAAGAAGTAATTAAAACTCAGTGAGATTAGACTATTTTCGTATTGCGATTCTTGCATTATTTCTTGAAATGATATTAGAAATTATACAACTTGATCGAAAAACTACTTCATAATACATATGTATGTATAATCGTACGATTTTGGAATTTATAAAAAGTATTTCACTAGATTTCGATCTTACTGAATTTGTTTGAATTTTTTTTTCACAAGGTCAATCTTACAAGTAAAGTTTCAAAATAAAAGGCAACATAAAAAAGGTGCAAAGCTTTGTTAAGTTTTTTAAAGGAATTTGATACTTATTTAAGATAGTTCTTAATCAAATCAGAAATATATATGTATGTATATATAATATCATATTTTTTCGAATACATTTTCAGAGTTTTTGTTTGGTGCGTTGTAACAAGTAGAAATATATTGTTCTGTTTTGTTAGGGTATAACCATTGCTCAGCATCGTTATAATCATCCTGGCCACGCACGTATTCAGCACACAAACACATACACATATACACACCCCACATACAGATACATGCTCGTTCTAAAAACTAAACAGAACGTAAGACGGGGAATGACGACAGAGAAGCGGCAGGCATTAAGCACGTCGGCAACATAAATATTTTAATTTTGCTAAAAATTTGTGCTGAAAAGTCGCTTTTTTGCATTAGGAAGTGCGAGGCATACTCACTGGCGGAAATACACACATACACACGCACACATATAGGAGTACAAACTAAACAAAATGGCGTCGACGAAAGGATGCGCAACGTGGCTGCTACTGTTATTGTTGCTCTGGCATGGTGATGCTTGTAATGATAAACGCTGTTAGTGTTTTACTTTAATAGGCAAAATTATGTGCATTCACATACACATCCAGACACTCACACACACATAGACACACACAGCCATACATAAATAGAGGGAACCCACACAAAAGACTTTGACTGAAACACGGCTCAAAGGCATAAATTATTGCGGTTAACTAGCCTGCCTAGTTGGAGCCGGAAAAACGCAGCAGTCGGAGCTTAGAGTTTGTTGCCGTTGACTATGCCGCAACCGGTGCCTGTGCCAAATTAAAATAGTGCCATGGTCTCCCCTTACCTCACCTCTCAACATTTTACCTCGTCCCTTGCCACATCGGTGGTCTAACAATGCTAATATTGTTGTTGTCTTTGCTGTTGTTGACATAATAAGGCAAATAATATATAAGAGTGTGAGTAATATAAATTTGCATTTTCCCCTTTCTCTCTCCCTATCAGAGTGTTCTTATCTACTTTTCCCTCTCTCTGTCTCTTTCTCTCTCTCTCTGTCTCTGTTTGTATTTTATTTTTGACAATGAGCCAACTTAAATGCGAAAGTTTTTAAGATTTATGTTAGGAATTTTCTTCGAGCCTGTTAAGAAAAAAAATTTTTAATTTCATTAAGTACTTTTCTGATAAATGTGAATAGTTTTAAATAGTTTTAATATGCAATTAATACAAGCTACAAGCAGAGACGTAAAATGAAGGAAAATGGTAACTTTTTAGCTCCGAACCGCAATGAAAATTTATGAATTTAAAAGAAGAAAAGTGGGATTTTCCTTTGATAACGAATATTTCTTCTACGACAATATCGGAATAAAATTGACTTTTGGATATTAAAACTTTAAAAAGTTGGTTCTGTTTTTTGATTGAGTTCTTTTACCTAGTTGCTTTACCCCGTTATTAAACTAGATCTCTATCTTGATCTATAAAAAATATTTTCCGAATCTTCAATTTGCTGGCAATGTATTTGTTACGTTCTGATAAACTTTATCTAAGAAATTGTTATTGAAATTTGACTTACATCTTCTTTCTAAGGAATATAGACAGATTTATTGGCTCTCAATATCTATTCTAATGTCGTAAAGGCTAACCAAGTAACTATATTTTCTATTGATGCCAAAAAAGTTAGGCAACTTCTGTCATAAACGACACTGATGCTAATATACCCATTTAGACAAATGCATTTGTACCTATCAAATGAATTCCATTGCAAATTGATTAACCAAAATCAATAATATTTCATTAATATTCATAATAAGCGGCAAGTACGTAACATACATACCATTCATTAATATCATCATCATCATCATCGACATTCATGTTTTGGCCAAGGACCACTTGAAAGTGCCTTTAGCCCGGATGGAAATTATTATATTGCGGTTTATTTGTGTGCAATATAATTGCAATTAAATGCTAACGAAAAACCTTGTAAATATTTACAGCAAATTTTCAAATTTCAAATGTTAATTGAAGTTTCTGTTTCCCCAAAGGGCAAAAATTTTACAAAATTGTTGTGTAAAAATATACGTAGTTATAAATAAATGTTTGTTAACAATTGAGCCCTGTTGCTAATCAGTCAAAAAGAAATGATCGATTGGGACATTTTAAGTTTTATTAAGTTTTGGACTTGCAAAATTGTGACCTAACATATAATTGACTCAATTAAAATTTTGTGCCCAAGTCTAAGTAAGCCATTATGGCGTCTCTTCTATATGATAAATGACCAACAGAGCGTGGCCAACTGTTTGTCCTAGTTTTGAATTGTTGTAGCTAATTTACATAAAAATTTTGGTTTCCCTTCTGTTGCTGTTTCCTGGCAAACTATTTCATAATGACTTTTGGGTCATTATAATTATAAATATAATTTAATGTTGCCAATTTATATTCTCCTTTGTTTATTAATGTATGCTAAAATGCAACATTATACTTAAATGTAGAACTGAAGTAATTGAGATAGCAGAGAGTTCTTACCATTACTTTTTGGGATGATTTATTCGTATAAAAGTCATAAGAACATACGACATACTCCTTGAATAGGTCAGAGCCGAGCTAAACGTAGTACTTCTTATAGAAAACAGAAATCATTTCGAAAAATTTTAATCAATTAACCCCATCTTACAAATTGAATCCCAGAATGTTACCAATATTAAAATTGGCATTTGTCTTCTTCAACTTTTATTTATTAAAAAAAAATTTTATCTGATATTTTGTATCTTAGGAAAACAGGAATGATGCACCAGGTGGTTAAAAATTAACCACTAAAATTGAAACCAAACAAATTTAAAAGGTAGTGGGACACTAACTCTGTGATTTTTAAATATATAAGTGACTATTGAATATCAAAGTGTAGTTTTATAACACTCGACACCTTTACATCATTTAAATCTCTTCAAATAAATTTTTGATTCACTTTTTTTTTTTCTTTGGCAGAAGACTGACTGTCAGACGAATGTAAAAGTCACTGATGTCTGATAGGTATTTCGTCATGAATATTAAAGTTGTCTGCAAGTTATCCGTTATTCTTTATTTTTCTTATCATACTTACATATGTATAGGTACATATGTATGTGTATGTATGACTTACGTGACTATAATAAA
The DNA here is from genome assembly GCF_018902025.1 of Drosophila willistoni. Classification (NCBI taxonomy): domain Eukaryota; kingdom Metazoa; phylum Arthropoda; class Insecta; order Diptera; family Drosophilidae; genus Drosophila; species Drosophila willistoni. The sequence continues at coordinate 12,469,458 of NW_025814050.1, forward strand.
TCAGAAAGTTATCCATTCACAGGTGAAAAGTTGTCAAGCTGAGAAGTTATAAACGTGAAAATTTATGACAAACTTTTGCAAATTACAACATCAATGATAAAACTATAATAACAAACTTTAACATTTTTGAACTTTATTTAATATTTAGTTGTAATCCTCTTAAATAACCATTAACCCACTTGTGATCAGAAATATTATTTTGCAATACACATTGGACTAGACTTTGCCATGTTTAATATAGATATTTGCAAATGCAAAAAGTAAGCAACAATTTTAGCATCGACATCGAAATTCCCAGTATAAAGATTTTTACTAACGGAAAAATTATTTTTAATGAAAAATAAAAGATATTTTTTCATTAACAATTTGGTTCTGTCATTGGGAAATAGATTGATTTTAAGAACTTTTACGAATACCAAATAGTTCCTAATCTCGATTAGGCATCATTTACATATAGGGTATAAAAGCAAAGCTCTAATTTTGCTACACAAAAATAATAGTAATTAAAAAATGTCATTTGAATAATTTTAAGGCATTTATTTCATTGGCGTTCAATGATTATTTTGCATTTTAATGGTTCATTTCCAAAACATTTAAAGATTTCATGTGTGAATAAAACATATAATGGGTATTTAAAGCAGAATAAAAAAAATGCCCCCATTTAAATCAAATCAATTTACAAAAACTCTTTGACATCCATAAGTTGTCTAGCTTGATATGTATTGACAAATGTTTAGATTTAATATATATAAAATCATACATATAAGTATGTACACAGACATGTATAAACCTACCTACATACACACAATTTGTAGACAAAACAAACCCAAGCAAACAGAAAATATCGCGTAAACAATTTGGGACAACGACTTTGTGATACTCTGTACTAAAAATCATCAACTGGTGTTTCCAATGGTATATTATCCGCTTTCCATCTAAGAAATTATTTTTTTTTGTTCTATTAATCTTCAATATCGTTAATATAGAACAATTGATGGGTATTTTTAGTACCTTTTATGCAACCCTTGAACAGCTTACAGGGTATGAAAATAAAAAACAAATCGAACTGGTTGAGTTGCACTTGAAGAGTAGCAAGAATAGCTCTTGCAATGTCTAGTCTGAGCCTTGCTGGCATGGTCTGTTTATAGCTGAAGCCTTTAACATCAGATGCTGATGATAGGAATGAAGCTTGTCTGCCAATCTGCACACATTTGAAGTCAAGTGTCATGTGTGAGTGAGTGACATGTGCTAGGCATGTCAATAAACTTTCTATTCAAGAGGAAAAGATTGATTGAGAAATAAGGAGAATAGCAGATAGAGAAGTCGGTATCATTTAAAGGCAATTGCTAATTAATAAGATTATGACGTGAATCAAAAAAAGTTAAATAAAACGCCTTTTTTTCACAAATCTTCCCCCTTTTTTTTTGCCTTTGGCAAAATCAAATGTAACCAAAGGAAAAAAAAATTGCTTTGAAAAACATTTATGAAGCTCCAGTGCTTATACGTAATATTATTTTAGGCTTGTTATGGGTTTTCTTCTACCTCGTTTTTGTTTTGTTGTTTATTTTTACTCTGCCCTCGGGCATTTAATGTCTGCTTTTTGTTTGGAGTGTGGTTACAGGTCACCCATAATATTTACGATCTGGCGAAATTAATGAACCGAAAAGTGGCGCCAAATTTAAATGCAAATTATAATTAAGTACATTTGCCGGCAAAGAGAAATGCAATTAATTAAATTCAGACTTTTTATTTGTAGAGTGTCGAGCATATAATTTAAAATGAATTGTACACTAAATGAGCTTGTCTTCCCTCCCTTAAAATCTTTCCCTCTCCTCTGTCTCTCTCTCTCTCTACTCTTCCATCTTATGTAATTGTTGTGCCACATTGCGTAAAACCGAAACCTTGAAATGCACTTAAAATTCTTGCCCGTATTTTGACACGAATTTTTTAATTGTTTTACCATTGGTCGAATGATGGCTGATGAAAGCGTTAGCGGCAGCGGTGGCTTGGGTTGAACAGATGCGGGTATGAGGCATCGTGAGTGTGGTAAATTGGCACATTGGTTGCATTTTGCATTCTGCAGTTTTCTAAACTAAACTAAATATCTTTTTTTTTTTGCCGCATTTGTTGGGGTTTGTATGTGTTTCAAGCTGGTTTCATTCTGCGGCCTGGCCATTTCTATGGCTGCTTCTCCCCTCCACCCAACAATAGGCACCCCGCCTCCTTCTTCTCCATGAGCCATATGTGGCCCACATAGTGGCGATGACTCTTTGAGTTGTATATTTGTTTTATGTATAGGTTTTTTTTTTGCTTTTCCAAGTAAGCATCTACACAGATATTATCAGTGCTTTGACCATTCTGCAAATGAATGTTGATTTATGTTTTATGTACTATCTCTCTGTTTGGTTCTTCACTGGGTTATTAGGTTGCCAGAGGCACCCAAATTGAATTATGGCTCATTGGATATTAAAAAGAAAAAAAACACATTTGAATTATTGTCATTAAAGAACTAAATATATTAATTGCAGAATGTTCCTCTGGAATATTGATTTATGAATTTAAATTTAAATATTTGCATTTTATTTTAGGTACAACAAATTGTCTAAAATTTATTTTTTACATTGCTCGTGCATAATAGTTGAGTAATGTCAATAAATTTATGTTAAAGTGATTATCAATCATTTTTAAACTGTATTCCAATTAAAAAAGCATACATTTTTTAATGTTTTCCTTTTCGACATATGCCAGAATTGGAAACTGACATTTAATTAGATGTTCTATCTGTGTGTATTTGAATTATGTGTTAATTTGTATGTTAGGCGTTATGGGCTTGTTTTGATTATAAATTATGTGCTAATTTAGCTATTGATTAAATGAAATATTCTCTAACTTTACCAACGATTTAATGGTAATCGTATAAATTTAAGCTTTATTCAAAAATGTTTCAAATTTACTTGCTTAGATAAACATTGCAGAATATTTATTGGACAAATAGAAGCTTTTGCAAATATTTGTAGTCTGCTATCCCAGACCAATATACCCCAAGGGCTTACACACAAACTATGAATTGACAGCTTAGGTTATATAGACATATATATATACATATATATACAAATAATCCGATTTTTTTTCTTGCGGGACGCACTTTTTTTACTTTATTTTTGCCGGCAATCTCCAAAAACAAAAATCTCGCCCAAATTCCATGCTCATATATCTGTATATAAGATAAACAAACCGGTAAAAAAGGACTCACACATACAAACATATAATAAGCTGCTAGCTATGTCAGCGAAAGGTAATTTATGAGAGTTTTCCCAGCTTAACGCATACTCACCAAATTTCCCCTAAAAGAGAGGGACAAAATGGGCAATTTTATGCCTTTTTTTGTAAATAAAATAAACGCTAGTCCCAGTTTAGACTTGATTTGCAAGTTTTTCAATTAAAAAGTTATAAATATAATATTTTAAATATTTCTTTTGGCTGATTTTTCTCATTAAAGAAATTTTATCAGAAGTCACAGTAGGTAAAATCATATAACCAAAGTAAGAAAGTTCTTTGCAAGTGCAAAAGGGGTTTTTCTTTAAACAGTTAATTATAGTTATAGAATTATATTAAAATACAAAAAAAAGCCTTTTATGATTGGGTTTTGGTAATAAAATTTAATAAGATTGGATACGGATTTTTTGTAAAAAAGAATTTAATATATATTGGCATATCTTAATGGGTATGACATGTTATTTCAAGTACATATATTTCAGAAAATTTTATAAAATATGATTTCAAAAAGAGCAAACTTGAAGTTATCCAAAAACAGTTTTCAGGAATTGCCAAATCAGCCAATATAGATTAAAGAAAAAGCAATTAACTTATTAATAACAAGTAAGGATACAATGAAATATATGAATAGAAACTCTAATGGAAAATAAATAATTGTCCTAAGACATTGTGGCTAACCACAAAATGTTTTTGTGTTTTCATTTCGTTTAAACCCAAACCAAAGAGTACCCATTTAGACGTCAGAAATCGACATCATTTGAGAATCAAGAGATAAACGGTTAAGCCGATTATTTGGTGCCCTAAGCTTTATGGCCAAGGTGTTTGACAACCTCTAATACCTAAGACACCACAACAGTAATAAAAACAACAACAGCAACGACAACATCCATAGGTATAACAATAACAATTAACTGTAAACTGAGCTAAAAAGAAACAATAACAAGGTGTCGATGTCTTGGCAAAGGTATTGGCCCTTCCACTCCCTTGCCTCAGGTCGAATGCCTCCATGCCACAGCCAATGGCCCCCCGAGAGATGGCTACTTGAGACTCGGTCTGGAGAGTTCATTAAGCTTATGTAAGTTAATTAAAACGCAAACAGGCAAAATGGCAAATGATCAAAGTGCCAAAGACAGCGAATGGCAAAGGTGAAATGAGATTGTGCACAACAAGATGAGGAGGACTCAGTAGAGATGGGCTGAGGGGTGGGGGGTTAAGGTTGGGCAACAGCATAATGGCAAATCACTTTGCACAGTAAATACGCAGAATACAGCACAACACACCAATTTCATTCGCAAATGCCGCTACCACTTTCCCACCCTCTCTCTCTGTCTCTCTATGGGCAATGCCAGTGGCACTAACACTTCCACTTTACCTCTTGTCCCCATGTTAACTGCAACATGTGTCAATTGGGTTTTTGGAGAGAAGAAAGAGGAAGAGGTGGTGGTGTGGTGATGGCTTGGTGTGGGTGATGTCAGATTGCCCAGTCCATGGCAGACTGCTTGTGAACCTGCGGCTGTGGTTGAAGTGCTAGCATTGTAATGGACACAAGGGAACACAGTCTGCCAGCGAATGAGAGACAACCGCATATACAATACCACAACACAAACCTCATTGACTTTGTCTGCCAAAATTTATTGAAGTCCATCAACTCTAAAGCTCTTTAGGATTAGTCCACCAAAATGACTGCCGCCAACAATATGGTGAGGAATTGCCAGCAAGTGAGACACTGATGAAAATGTAACCAAATGGTAGAGAAAGTTCGTTGTGAGTTGCTTCAATTTTTTCCACAGTGTAAAATAGACATGTATGGTCTCGCCCTTTCTCTTTCTCTCTCGATGGCAATCAGCATTTGAATCTCACATTGCAATTGCCCAAGCCTACTTCAAGGATAATTGAAGCTGCATCCTGTGTTACAGTCATCCTCTTTTAGCCTGTCTCTCTACTCAGTCCAACGAAAATTTCCCTGTTCGCTTTTAGGTGTAATTAAAAAAACAAACTATGCAAATTTACTTGAGCAAAAACTTTACTAGTGTCCCTGGCAAGCAGCAGCCCACCTAACTCTACTTTCTTTTCTCTGCACTTTGCCCCACGCCCCACTCCCCACTTCCCATTCCCCGTGACTGTTTGCAGCACCTGGGCGAGCGGGCACCTTTTGTGTTTGTGTGTGGCATAGTTTTTGGGCGCTACACAATTGTTGACTCTTGCATAAATTATAATTATTAAGTGCAGCGGCAAGAAAACACAATTTATTTTCTTTTTCGTTTCGTTTTACCTATTTTTTCGGGGCTAGGGGAAGGACTTGTTGTTTTTGCTGATGTTGCAGCCATTTGGCTTAGTCCCCCCCAAGGTATGCAACATTTTAATGCAGTTGGCAACGATGCGTATACGAAACATAAACCAAACATTATAACATGGAATACTAATACAATGGCAAAGTCAGTTGTCCCTGCAATGCGTGTGCTCCCATTTCAACTCACAGTTTTCTACTTATTTGTATAATCGATGTTGCCATGCCCACTTTTAACCTTTCGCTGCAAGACGACTACTTCGACTTTAAGGTGAGCCAACAACTCGATTTGAATGTCAGCCACAAAAAGAAACCAAAAAAAATGAAGCCATTTTTGCTTTTAGGCATTTAAGTTTCGTTCGGGCAAAAATATAATTGTTCCACTTCCTGCAATTTTGCTTAACACGGGCCAACTTAAGCACACTTTTCATTTCGCCCGTCACACCTACACAAAAGTAACATAAATTAAAATGTCGTTAAGTTCTGTTTTTGCCACAAAATTTTCGCTTATACAATATAAAACGTATTTTCGCTTTTTCTGGCTGCCAGTCTCAAAGTTGTGCAAGAAATTTTAGCAACTCATTTTTATAATTGAGATACATACAAAATATTTAACTCAAAACCCATTAGCAATAGCAATTGAAGCGTTGGCAGTGTCGAAGGCATAAACTTTTCTCTTGTGAAAATACTTGATAGTTTTCTCACTCTCTCTCTCTCTCTCTCTCTCTCTTGAATCTCTAAATTTATTTAAATCATAAACAGCACACGAAAAGGAAAACTTCAGACTCGAGAGCAAAAAAAACAATTGAATTTCAATTTTCTTTTTTCTAGCAATCGAATTTCTATTCTTGGCCTGAAGGAGATTAATGATTTGATGGTTTAATTTGTGGGGGAAAAACAGAAAAAAATCAACCAAAATAGCAAAAAAGAAGTCGAATTTAAAAAAACGCCGAAGATGATATACACTTGCCAACAATAAAAATAAAAAATTGTATACTGATTTTATTTAAAATGATGAAACTTAAAAAGAGCAAAGAAAAAGTTTGGGATATACCAAGTGAAAAAAAAATATTGAATATATTTCATTAGCCAGTCACATGCCTAAAATATTAACGTTTTTAAATATATTCAAAATGTTCCACTTTATGCTTTACAAGGCGACAAAAAATTAACGTATCTATTATTTACATTCTTAGTAATGGATAGTCGTAATTTCCCTTGCCCTCATCCCCTGTTTACAATTCTGCCTCTGTTCCAAAATATTTCAAAAATTTTCTCTCAATTTCTTGCATTTTCTTCTTTCAACCTGTCAAATATTTGATTTGGCTCAAGGACAACCATTTTTTTTCTTTTACTGTTCTTTTCTTGTTTTTTGTTTTCTTTTTTTTTTTTTGAAGGCAATTCTGTCCACTTGACAGCGAGTTTTTTTCCTAGTAATTTTTCATGGTTTATGTCGATTTTCATGAAAATTGCACTTGACATGCAATGGACACTTGAAATTTAATTTGCGAATTGTGTGGAATTTTCAAATCATTCAAGTGGAATTATGAGATTACTTAGAATTAATTGGCCATTTTGGCCAAGCTATTAAAGCTTTAAGGCAAAATTCTGTCTCAGACATTGAACTTGAAGGCAGATGCTTGTTGAAGAAACTTCCCTTGTTGCTATATTTAGCAAAAGAAGCAGCTGTTAGTTGAAACTAAAACTTTTCTTCTGCCTCTATCTAACGAGAAAGTTTTCCTATACGATATTACCGTATCAGAGTAGCTGTATATATACTGATGGACGACATAGAATATAGTTGATCCAATTAACTAACTTAAAATCACTTAAGTTGGTAAGTTTTTTTTGTTTTTGCATCAAGTTGTATGCTTTAAGTTTTTCCATTGCCAATTGGTTTACATTTTTAAATGGGTCAAACTCTTCTATCTCTTTTTGTTTCCTTCGTTTCTGCAGGACACATGGTCAATTGTCATGTGGTTAGCCAAAGGACAACAGGAAAGGAATTAAGGCAAAAGAGAGACAGAGCGAGAGAGAAAGAGAGTCATGGGAAAAAAACTCGATTGTGAAGCTTTTGAGGACACAATTTGTATTCATTGCCACTTTAATATTTAGCGATGCGTAAGCCGCTGTCAGTCACTTGATGTGAAGTGATTTTATTCACCCTTCCATCATGTATGCATATCAATTTTTTTTTTCTTTTGTTTTTTGCAGTGTTCCTTTTTTTTTTGTTTGGCACACCACATACACACCATCTGTGTGTATTTTTAAGTGCTATAATTTACATTTGACATGACATTTTATATCACTTTGAAATGCAACTGTGTATGCACACTCAATGGGAATTCTCATGCAGGCAGTATGTAAACAAAAAAAAAATAATAAGAATTTCATTTTAGCTATATCGCAGTTTATATACCCTGACCATATGTTGGCAGGAATTTTAATAGTTTAACATTTCGTATAAAGAAGCTTTGTTATAGACTGGTTTAATAATTACAATCAGTTGCCTTCATATATGTATTTGGTTTATCAGCAATTGAAGTGTAACAACATAATGTAATATCTCAGCTCAAAAGACATATAATAAGTATAAAATGTGAAGTTTGTATAGCTACCTTTAAGCTAAATATAATAAAATATAATAATTACCATTGAATATATGTACATAGTCGAAGCTTTAGATCTTGTCCTAGGAAGTTACATGATATAGATCAGACAGAAGATTCATTGTACATATAACTAGCTATAGATGATCAGTTGCATTCGATTCTGAAAATTAAGAAACTGTAAAGAAAATAGAGACAGACAAACAGGTAGTTATGGTTGTCTGAACTCGCGAGAGGTCATGATTTAGTAACTTACTAATGGCCTTCAGCTTTTGGTCTTAGAACACATTAGAATTTGGGATCTTGTTTTGCATTTCACAGATTAAAGAACGCACTACTCATAATTGAATAGTGTTATACAACGAATTAAAAGACAAGGGACTTAAAAAACTTAAAAACTATATTTAATTTGTTAAGTATTTAGCATAAGACAAACCCTTTGCGTTAAATCTCAAATTAGTAAATAAATTTGTAATAAAATTTTTAAATGTCATGAATATTTGTTCCCATGAACATACATGGTATTTAGAAGATGGTTCGAAAATATCTCGCTCACAATTATTTTTTTTTCCTTTACAAATCAATAACTTGTATAAGATCTTAATCAAAATAGCCACAAATTCATATATACCAGATGTAAGTATGTATAAAAAAGGTTCAAATTATGTAGCTATTACGATAATTGTTATTTTTTTTTTTGAATTCAACATTCGTAACGTTTACTCTATGTTAAAAAATGACATTGTCTCTAAATCAGAAAGACCAAAAAAAATTTAAAGAATAAATGGGAAATATTATAAAAACGAAAAATAACAAATACACGTACTTATGTGTACAGCTATTAAATTAACATTTTTCAAATTTTCAGTTTTGTGATGTTTTAATAAAGACTGGTAGAATTTATATTAAAAATTGTTTTATGAATTTTTTTGCAAAGTTCATTTTAATGAAGCATTTTACAAATGAATTAACATTTTTTTAATATCGCCTAATGGAATGGTAGAATGTAATAATAATAATAATTCAAAGCTACATCAATGGTAAATTTTTTTCTTAAATGTGTAAAAGAAAAAATGTGTTAATAATTCTGTAGAAATAATTGTAGCCATTAAAAGACTTTCATTTTCAAATGAAACTTAAATTTGATTAAATTTTCATTGTGTAAATGGTAAAGAGTATGTAAAAATTATCCCATCAGGCATCAGGCTCAAAGGTTTATGCAGCTGCCAAAGTTCCACAACATGCACACGCTTCTGTTTTTGCACTCCTTCACTTTGAACTCCTTTGACACACCTTGATTTCCGTATTCCCCTCATGGCAAACGTTCCATCATCGCTTTGCCTTGCAACTCATTAAAAGGAAGCAAAGAATGTTAAAGGGGTAAACCATCAAGAAAAATATCCCAAGGGCAATACAAGTTATCGACTTTGATATACCCTTTGACATTTTTGGTTAGCTATAAACAAAGTTGAAAATGTCTTTTTGTTTTTTCAATATTTCCATATTTATTGGTAAAATAAATAAAAAATGGTAGAGAAATTCATATCTTAGAGTTCGATCTTGCTTTATCCTGCCATTCTGAGAGTATAGGGTATTAAAAAGAAAAACACTCGAACGAGTCAAGGTGAGGCACAGAAAAAGTGGTGGGAGCAATGCACATCCTGGCCAAAAGCAAATGAAGCCAAGTCCTGGCTTCCAAAGATGAATGCATTTCCTCTTACTTTTTGCCTTTTCCTTGTGCGTAACGGGTTAAGAAGAAACAAAAAGAAAAGGCCATAAGTCATGAGTATTGGTGACAGGCGGCGAAATGAGTGGGTGTGTAAAAGAGAAAACAAACGGCATACCACAAAGACAGAGCGAGAGTGAGAGAGAGAGACAAAGGAAGTGCAAAGGTACATACACATACAATGTGAAAATGGGTTACCAGAGCAAGGCTGACTGCCCAGCGTAATGGAAAGCCATAAAAATGGATTTATAGTATCAAGTGCATGGCATAAAAATGTCCACAGAGTTGGTTCGCCAAACCTTTTCTTTTGCTTTTATGTGACAGTCGTCCACAACATGCTAATTGATCCCCACTGATTGAGTTTCGTTGATTTCGTAATGCTCATCAGTAGACAGTATCTCATTGGTGTGTGTCCTGATTAGCCATTTGCATGTTTTTGCTCTGTTCCCTGCAATTAATCGCTAAAAGGCTTAGTATCCTCCCGAATGAGGGTAATTTATGACCGGAAACATTGCCAACCCATGTCAGTCTGATGATTTTGTTTCTATTGAAAAGAATTTTAAACATTTTTTGGCGTTTTATCATTAAAAAGATTACAAACTCTTTGCACATATCAAGATGTTATTTTAATGGCAGGACCCTGAATATAGTCATGTCAATGTCAGTTGACTCAAACTCATGCCAATTATCGTTTGGTGTTTGGGCTGATGAGTTCCTTTGGCTAATTCAGGTCCTTTTGCAACAACTAATTATTAACCATTACAAAGACTGACAGTTTACCACTTCAATAACATTATTTAACCGCTAATTGCCTACCATAATAATCTAAGGCAAAGGAGAAACATTTCTTTAGTAATTTACCTTTAACCTCGTCCATTTGCCACACTAAATATTCGCTTAATGAAATCCATTGAGTCTCAGGATATACATGTTCGAGTGTTTATGTGGGTGTGGCTTTTAAGGCTAACCAGGTCATTTACAATCAAGCCGCGATAATCAAAATCAAAGTGCACTACCATTTATTGCATTGTTATTGTTGTGTTTGTGGTCGGTTTGTTTTGTGTTTGTGGGCGCGACACTAAATTGCAACCGCATCTAAATCAAAAACCACCTAATCAACGTTCACCTCACACACTCGTTTCCGTAAAAGAGAGATTCTGTGTATGTGTGTTTGTGTGTGTGGCGTAATGAAGTGTTGCCACCAATTAAGGCGAAAAGGGAACTGACCCTGTCACTCCTCCTTCTCCTATTTGTTGGAGAGGGCAGCAGCTATTACAGGTGCAAACTCATGTCTTCGGTTTTTGAATTGGAATCATTTTGTCTACTTGCTGATGCATTCGCCTATATAGATATAGCACACCTTCTTTTCATTCACAATTCGATATCATCAGTTTCAATTTTGATAAATTCATAAATTTTGTGACGTAGGAAATACACTAAAAACAAAACTACTTTAATTGATAATCGAAAAATATATATATATGTATACATGCCACCCCCATAACTCACCTCCCACTATGGTGCCCATTATAAGTAGAATTTTGCAAATTTTGCGACAAATTTTTCGCCTTTTAGCCCGTTTAGGCCTATCGGGATCCTCACAATTTGGACAGAGAGCGCGTAGTTCTAGTCTCTCGTCCATAACCAGTCCCAATAGATCCCATTCCGATTGGGACACAGGTGTACCAAATTCATTCAAATGTATTGGTATACGTACAGAATCCAACTCTGATTGTGGAATATTTTTAAATAAACTTAAGATCTCCTTGCCCAGTGGAAGGTCTTCTTTTGGTGATTTCGCCCATTGAATGACAAATCGATGACGATACAGCTGATTGCTTTGGAAGTCAAAGAAACCTAACTCTACTTGAATCTCACTGGTGGCATAGGCATCAATTGAACCGCAATAGGGACTGACATTATAATGCCTATTCGCATTGGATCTCACCTTAAAGATAAATTTGCTCGACGTGGGATTCAGTAGTGTCAGCAAACGTCTCTGAATGCGTCTATATGGGGCATGAAAGGTCAACATTTGTGGTCTGATGATAAGCAGGCTCAATCTACGTGATTCCATTGTTGAAATTGATTTTGACTGGTAACTTTCACACGCAAATTCACATGCACACTGGCAAAAGTTCTACCCAATGTATGAAATCGAAGGGAAAAATCGAATGGAAATTCTGTCGGAAATATGCCAGCAATTGGAATAGTTTTGACAGCATATGCATATGATGCTTGACTGTTGAATCGTCTGCTTCCCCCCTCACCCCTTCTGCAGTGTGCGTCACCAATCGATATTGTCGAGTTAAATTCGAAAGCAATGTTTTTTTGCCTTTATGGCCTGTGCCTCGTTCGTTTTCAGTTTCATGTCAATTCACTCGCTGACCATCATCACGCATTACCATTAGCAAATGCCGGACACTGGCAACTGCCCCGTCCATCCTTCCGAATGACCCATCACAAGGTCCATTCATTTATAATCCATTGCACTGGCAAATATTTCTGGCCATCCATACAATAAGAATGACGACGATGATGAGGATGATGATGATGAAGATTGAAATTGTCAAATTCCGCCAGCATTTTTGGGCTCCATTTTATGATGAATGAACTGTGTATGGAACCACGAGAAATGGCGGAAAATAGAATTATTATGACAGTTTTTTGGTGTAAAGTGGAACGGGAACAAGCCAATTTTTCCCCAGACATTTATTGCCAGTTGCACATTCAATTGCATATGATTGAAATTTTACGGTCTGACAAAAGAAATGCAACAAATCAAATAAAAATATATACAATAATAGAAATTTAAGTACTATCCCACTTTTTGTCTAGCAAAGAAGATTTATAATTTGAACGTAACATAACTTTAATATATTGTTCAAAGTCGACTTTCAAAACAAATTATTCTGGTCTATGGTAAATGGAGGGTTGGGTTAAGTTATTCGCTATCCATTCATAATGGCATGAACAAATTCGATATAGTTCACCAAGCCTTGTGCATTCACCCGATTCTTTAGCAATTCATCCATATCTGTTGGACTCATGCAATCGCCGCATTGGGTGAGTATATGCCGCAGCCTGGCAGCCGGCATATGTCCAGTGCCCTTCTCATCGAATAGTCGCAAAGCGGATATGAACTCTTCAGCCTGTTGTGTTAGGTTGCATGGATTGTTCTGCATCTCCTTGCTGATCTTCTCATAGACGGACATGAATTCATCGAATGAGATGCGTCCGATGGCTCCATCCCGCAATTGTTGCTGATGTTGGCGTACACATGCCTCACTTGGATTGATGCCCACCACACGAAGACAGTCGCCCAGTTGGGCAGTGCTAATTTTTTTATCGCTGCGCATAGCATGCGTCAGAAATATGCGTCGTATTCTTTCCAATTCAGCGGGGTCAGTAGTGGTGGTAGACGGCTCCGACTCCGTCTCCGATGTGGTCGTATTTTGGGGAAGGGATGATGCCATTTTGTGGGTGGTGTTGGTTCGATTGGTAGATGATTGACTTATAGACAGATGGTCAGCTGGTTCAATTGATTGCTTGCAATATAGAATGGATATAACTATGGATACGGATACGGCTACGGCTACGATAAATGAGGACAAGACAGCCTATTGGAAATACATATCGCACATTCCACAAATTGAATTCAGTCGTTCAGTGATTTGAAAATACAAATATATGATAGCTGTGGACATGTTGAACGATGAAAGTCGACTGAGGTGATATTAATTGATAGATGAATGAAGTTAAAGTCGAAACCGTATATGTTTACTTGTTTTTTTTTTACTTTATTTTCGTTTTCCAACGGCCAACTGCCTCCGTGCAGTTTCTCTTCCGTTGGCTTGCCAGGAAATATAGCCCAGGCTCAACGTTACCTTTGGTCCTTCTCAGTTATTGGCCATGCTTCCTGTTGACACATTTAACAGCATTTACATCAATTTTTCACCATGGTCTAATGCATTTAATGCAGTTTTCAGTTTATGAAATTATCACAGACCAGCTCGATATCGTTGATGTCCTGCCTTCATGTCTTTTTTTTCCTTCACAGTTAACTGTCGTCGTTATTTAGTTAACATTTTTGCATCTCTTGCTTACAATGTAGAGGAATGACAAAATCCTTTCACTCAACTCATAATGCACTTTGCTTGTTTCATATTTAATTAAATGAAAAATAGCTACCCTTTCTACCATTTTGGTTTACTCTACAGAGAGTCCTCCATTCCCATATGCCTGTACCAAAAAAAAAACACGACAGAAAATGCAAAAAAAAAAAATAAGGAAGAAAAGTTTATACATTCCGTGGCTGACTCAGTCAGTCTTCATTTATTGTAAATGAGTTTGGTCTGAAGCTTGGGCTGGAGAGCGGCATCGTGACAAGGACATACACACACATGTGAAATAAGTCGCCCCCATGCAAATGGCATTTCGATTCAATTCCAATTCCCAATGCAAATAATTTGCAACCGAATGCCATTAATGTGTTGAAATCTACCAACACCACCACCAGCAGCGATAACGAATCCAGTGCCAACTGCGATCCATAGATATATGAATGTATATTATATATATACATATATACATACTTATGTATATAGTATGGTTGATGGCATATGCCATGCACGTGGTGAATATGTTAATAATATTTTGTACATTTACTGACTTTTTAATTTAATTGGCTTTTATTTCAATGGAATGCAGAATGAAATGTAGGCTTTACTGCGGTGAATGAAATGAATCAATTATATATTTCCATACGTTTTCATTTAACTGAGATAATCATCTTTAATTGAAAATAAAGTAAAATCATAACAACAAATGAATTCTTATCGCATAATCCTTGAAGCCTTTATATCTTTTACTTGAAAATTCACTTAATAGATACATAGCCTTTTCAGATTTTGCTTAAGGACTATGGAAGCCCCTTGTTTTTTTTTTTTTTGACTAGATTTAATACGATCGGTGGACCTCTAACTAAAATTTCCTCTGTTTCCTTAAACTGTTTGGTTAGAATATATATATGTTTTTATCATTTATGCTATTATTATTTCTAATACTCTCAAAGGAAACTTTTCAAGGTAACAGAAAAAAATGAATTGAAGCAGATATTCCAATATAAGCTGAAAGCATTTATTTTAGTTTTACAAAATGACGCAAAATCTGCAGTTTATTTTATAGAATGTAAGATATTTTTTCAAATAACACAAAATAAAATTTTTGAGTTAATGGTTCTTGCTGAGAATATTAAATATTTTAGTTTTTGTAGACTATCTGTGGAGTCCCCTAGTTAATAGAGCTGAAACTTCTTGAATGGAGACTATCCATACAATTGATGGATTTTCATTCAGGCGATATTTCGATCTTTATACCCTTGCAAAAAGGGTATATTAATTTTGGTCAGAAGTGTGCAACGCATAGAAGGAAGCATCTCCGACCATATAAAGTATATATATTCTTGATCAGCATGACGAGACGAGTTCAAATAGCCATGTCCGTCCGTCCGTCCGTCCGTCCGTCCGTCCGTCTGGATCAACGCAAACTCCTCCTAGACCGTAAGAGCTACAGAGCTGAAATTTTGCATGTAGGCTTGTATATACTGCAGGCGTTGTATATCTCGGATTCAGCCGGATCGGACCACTATATCATATAGCTCCCATACAAACGGCAAAGTCACGAACAGTGAGTTTTCTCAATAACTTCATTATTTTCTGAGCTATTGTCGTGAAATTTAATATTGGTGAGTTAATTACACATATAAACGACTATGCCAAATTTGATCAAGATCGGGTGACTATATCATATAGCTCCCATAGGAACGATCTTTCGAAAACAGTGACTTTTGTCAATAACTTCGTTACTTTTGACGCGATTGCTTTCAAATTAAACATTCGTTAGTTTAATATATCTGTTAATGACTGTGCCAAATTTGATAAGGATCGGGTAACTATATCATATAGCTCCCATAGGAACGATCGGTGGAAAACAGTGACTTTGTCCAATATCTTCGTTATTTCCTATACTAAGATTGTAGGCCGTTCTTTCGCAAACTTTGACCTTTTTAGAAAAAACGTTTTTCCATTTTGATGGCTATAGGTAAGGAAAGAGTTACCAAAAAAGTTGCAAGGGTATACAAACTTTGACGCGGTCGAAGTTAGCCCCGGCCCTCTGGTTTTTATTAATTTATTGCTTAAATATTGCTAAATCTTTGTATTGTCGGAATAACGGCCAAAATATTTCAAAAACCAAAATGTCCTTATAACTTTGAGAAATTCTTCAGGACAACCTTTCGGACTACCGCTTCCATTGACTCTACGGAAGGTTTTCGACAAGCTGAGCTTGAATGGCATTTCTCTTCGGGGAGAAATAATAAATATCAAGACGAAAGTGGTGTGAAAAAACTCCAATCAAGGACTATCTTTGGTTCGAAGGAAATTTCGATAATCTTAATGAGAGCCGAAATAGTAAAAATTTTGCGGTGTTAAAAGTTCGCCCTTATCTAATAAAATATAATAACTCATTTGATTCATATTTCAATGTCGTTTCCTCGAAATGTATTAACTTTTCATCTTTTTTAAGTCATCTGGGATCGTTGTGCATAAAAGTTTAATAAACCTACTAAACATAACCACCAAAGCGATCAATTAAGATTGATAAAGTAATTTGTAAACTAAAATTTTAAAATTTATTTCATTTAAAAAGAGAGTCTCAGACATTGAATAAACTTTAAGTAAAGCAACTAACAATTTAGCAATGAATGAAGTAAGAATTTCATCTAATCGGAAGGTTTTTGAATGACAATACAGTAGAAATCATCTGATGGAGCAAGGATAACTTCATGGGTCAACGTGCGCATCCGCAATAAGGTAAACTCATTCGTTGCATCCAAATCGAGAACCACTTGTCGTGCCTTGACCACCAAACTTTGCATAAGTGCGGCATAATGAACTGTCTGAGTGTTCTCCAAAGTGGTCTTAATAGGAATTCCATCGTTATCAACTATAATAATGCCGGCTATATTTTTATATGTTTGAAAGCGCTTTAACATTTCCTCCACTTCAGCGGACATTTTGGCGAGATGTGTAGATCTTCAAAAAGGGAAAGTGTATTTTTCTCTATTTTTTTTTTGTTTTTTTTTTGCGTTTGTATACGTTTTTAGTTTCTCTGGGAATAATATATTGGAATTCTTCGTATTTTTATGAATTTTAACGAGCTGGCAAATTGATAGAAAAATTTGTTCTATATATATATATACTTTTTTTTGTTCTTATTTGCTGTAAATAAGTATAAACTTCATAACAATGCTGGCCACCGGACACGGTCTGCAAAAGTTGGAAAAGTACGGAAAATTAATTGAATGTTGTTGATGCTTGTAGCACAGATGCTGTTGATGCCGGCTCCTTGCTGGACCCTTTCATTCGAATTGCAGATGAAATGTTTGCATCAAGTTTTGTGCGGAAATTATGGCACTCATCCGGCTTGGCCAAACCTCCGCAAACCCAATTGCAAAGACCAAATAACGCAGTCACAATTCCCCAAACCAAGGACCATTTTCAACCATACTGGAGCAGACTGGACTTAAAAAGTGTAAAATTGTGCACTTTTTGAAATTAATTAAAAGTCATAAAACTCATAATGAAATTACCCAAACAGTCTGACAGACAGCCGCAGCCAAGACATGGAAGGGAGAATCCATGGCAAGGGAGGGCATTTTGCAGAAAGAGAGTTTCCACACACACACACATACACATATGCAAATTTCATGGCCAGACTTAAGGGAAATTCAACTTTGTGAAAATGCACATTGTTGTCATTCAACTGGAAAAACTATGTGGAAGGAAAAGGAAGGAAAACGGAAATTCATTTTGATAATTAAATCAATGTCCAGTTTTAAAAACCTCAAATGCAATTTGTCATTCAAAATGTCTACAAAATATTTTTCAACTTTATACTCTTTACCCTAACAATGAAATGGATACATATCCAAATACATTTCGAATGCTGACATATGTATGAGATGAAATTTAATTTTATTCCACAAATTCAAAAGAGATGAAACGTATATGTAATCGGACTTCATTTGCTTTTGCTGAGCTTAGATTTTTAGTTTTAGAGTATTGCAAAATTCGTTGTCTTGATGATGTTTGGGGTTTCCTGTTACTGCTAGTCTCTTGACTAAGATAAATTGTATACTACAATGTGAATTTTATTGCATATTTGTTAAATAAATATTTAGTTTTACTGGCCAAGCTGTGTGGCATGCAACAGGAGCTTAATTTTTGATGCATTCACATGCATGAAACTAAAATATTTACAAATTCGTTGCCAAATGTTGGCCAGCATATGCATATAAATTTGTAAGACAAAAAAAAATATATGCAAGTTTAGTTATATTAAATATACAAAATTGCAGCAAGGCAAAGAGCAAATAGATACTTAAATAAAGCGGATAAAAAAAATTCTAGTGGGAAAAGCCTATTTAAAGTAAATAATTATAACTTAAGGCATGTCTCAATGGGCATGTAATTAAGTCGTTTATTAAATTCTACAATAATTTCCTTTAAATTTTAATTAAACGTGTATTTTAATGAGTTATTTTTGCCTAAGTTTCATATAATCAATGTTGATTCATTACAGATTCGTATTTATTGATAATATTTAAACTATTTATATATAATTAAACATTTTTTCCTTTGCGACTTTATTTCTACCGTATTGCGTTTTATTTATTTTTACGTTTTTTCTTTTTGCTTCTTGTTTTTGTCAGCTTTGATTTCTTTAACTCATTTGCATAATGTTGTTAAATATATAATAATTTATAATTGATTATTTCAATCAAGGCAAATATTTTTATCAATTAGCCAAAGGTGATAATGAAATCAGATGAAAATCATGAACTGATGATGATGAGGCGAGGGTTACCTGGCAGATTTATTAATTGACAATTTCAAAGAGATTGCAATTATAATTTATATTATGTGTTAGCTATTATCTTGAAATCTACATGAATTTAAGATATTTCAGTTATTATTATTAAAGATTTCCCATATGAATGCTTGGCACGTATTCAACTGTACATGGCTTTGTTTTTAATTGAATTTTAATTAGTCAACCCACAGAAGAATAATGTTTTATCAGCTTATATGTATGTACATATGTATATACGAATATGGTTATTCTTCTAGTTAGGAAATTTGATTTACGGACAGGTCTTACTTCATATACTTGATATATAATAGCCTTAGATGTATGATGTATGTATGTACATACATACATATATGTATAACACATACACAGCCGAAAAATATCTTAAAAGTTTGGCTAGTCGACTTAACTATGCCCTGCATCTGATTTTATATATCTATGTTGATTTACTAACAATAAGATTCATGAATAAGTTAAGCTTAGTTTATGAATTTCAAATTCGTGTAATTGATTTAATTTGATATTAAACACGAAAATCATAAACCTTAAACCATTATTCTTTATACAAGATTAAGGTATAATGAAGGAGAAAACAAAGGATTATTGCCTGCAAAGAGAAGATAAGGATTGCAATAAGAAAAAGAATACTGAAGAGAAAAATATAAACAGATCCTTTTCAGTGTTTCTTATGTTGACTGTCATCATCGAAATACCTCTTCTGCGCAATGGGTGGTCGAGGGTATCAAATGTCTCAAGCCAGTTGATTTGCCTCCTTCTTGGGGTTTATTTTTTTTTATCAAAGCACAGCCAAAATGCCAGAGGATGAAATTTTAAATTTAATATTATAGCCATGGCATTATGTAAGCAGCCTAAGGCAGACTGATAAACACAATATCCCACTGTATATGAGTGGGATAACAAAAAAGACAGACTGGTGTATTTTTTTTTTTTACGTTAACACAGGTGTGAGGGTGCGGTCCTCACCTGACACCTTTTCGTTATGCCTTTTAGCATTTTATTAGAAACTTCGAAAAGACTGTATGTGTGTGTGTGTATATTTAATACAGAATTGAATGAAATCTTTTATAAAATGTTAAGAATCATCAAAAAAGTCTTTGTCGCCGCTCCATTCAAACTTGCTAATAATCTTGAGCTCATTGTATGCCTGCTTGGCCAACCAATGGAACACTGGACTATTCCATTCTTTTGCGGTTTCTATGGTGGTTTCCCTAATGATATCCGATGTCTTGACATTTACCTCCCAATATTTGGACCACATAAAGATCATGCTACGCATTTTGTATATCCACAAATGATTTGGTACACTGCGAATTATATCCAACAATTGCTCAATATCGGATAACGATAAGTTCTCCAAGAAGGCTTCACTCATCAACTGGTATATGGTGCGCATATTGTAATTATAACCAGTTAGATTCTTCACCAATGCCAAATTGGCCGAGTTAAGTAGTCTCTTGGTTGTATTCTCGATGCGTGATCCTTCATCTTGGTCCTGTAGGTGTATAAGATTTATTATGAAATTATATTTCACATTGTAACCATTGAATCTCTCCAATTGCTTATCAATGCCAATTTCACACCATTGAAAGTCCTTCCACCAGTTATACCAATTACGATAATTCTTCGAGCGGTAAATGTTGGCCCACTCAAGAAACAGTGACTCAGCCAGAAGCCCTTTCCCAGCGATATATTCATCGTCGGTAATCTCATCGCTGTCATAGAAATTTACAGATTCCGGACTACACGAGCCAATAATATAGTTCGGCGGTTTCTTAAAGAATCTAACTGCATGTGATTTGGTTTCCGGTTGTGGTAAAACCTTCAGGGTGGTATTGGTATACGGTAGTCTATAGCCTCCAACATGAAAACCACGCTGACGTGACCTTTTCGAAAAGATTCCAGTGTCCTTTGCATCAATGGTTTCCAAAGCTTTGCGTTTCAGTGGCCCCGAACGGTATTTCGTATTATCGGGACGTTTACGTTTCCGTTTATTAGATGGCAACGTCGGCATGTTTTGTGACTGCTTCGTAGAGATTGGCTCGTTGTATGCCTTTTGGGGATCATTAACATCTAAACGGCCATAGCGATCATTATTATTCCAATTATCATTAATATTAAATGTTCCATTATCATCAGCATAAAATTGACGATAATTGGCTTGATCAATTGGTAGGTCATGATAGAAATCTAAATTATTGCCCTCAGCAAAATCATGACGATTAAGTTTAATTGGTGGCTCATCTATAAAAGCTGAACTGCGCTCATCCGGGCTTTGGCTGAATCGACTTGTATTTCGGATATCATCAAACATTTGACGCTCTGGATACTCTTGATATTGCTGAGAGTCAGCGGGACGCCTTTCCAAAGGAAAATCATTGCCATAATTAGGATTCAATGGAGTACTATAATGCTTGGGGCTTTCCATCCAATTGATATTTCGTGGTGGTGAAGGTGGCTGAGGGGTAGATGACGGAATATCCAAGGGATATGGAATCGTAGCCATCGGATCAAGCAACTCCAAAATCTTACGCAATCGGGCTGCATTAAGATCAGGGTGATCTAGTGGCATAAGCATCATATCGTGTATTTGCTGATCAGCTCCACGGGAATCAAACGAACGCCTCGTTAATTGTTCGGCCCTACGTCTACTTAAACCCAACTTACGGAAAAAATCGATACGGTTGTTTTTCTCCATCAAGTGTGAACTGCCTCGTTGGGGTGACACTGCTGGCAATGGCGAACGCCCTCTGGGCAAGAGCCCTCCATTAGCTTGACCCATACGATTCACTGCATTCTGCGTGCGAAAAAGTAACTTCAAGTAATCCCTTATTATTTTTATGTAGTGTTTTTACTTACCTTTCGAATGGAAGATTCGGGCATTAGCAACTGTACAATCTTCCTTAATCTGGCTGCATTGAGATCCGGTTGATATAAGGGCATACGCATCATTTCGCGTACTTCTTCATCAGCTTCACGGGAAGTATAAGTGCGCCTGGCTAATTGCTCGGCTCTACGTCTACCCAAACCCAAAGTACGCAGAAAACTGATACGATTGTTCCTCTCAATCAAGTGGGGTGGTAACACTTTTGGCAATGCACTAGGACCACCTCGCTGGGACGACATTGTTGGTAATGGCGAACTGGCCCGTAATAAGGGCCTTCTGGTAACTGGAACCATTCGAGCAGCCGTACGATTTACCACATTCTGCGTAAATAAATTAAAAGAATGCCTATTGCCTTTTGTCTAGAGATTTAACTTACCTGTCTAATAGGTGAATAACGTAACATTTTCTTGTTTGATTCAGTTTTTAATTATAATTGTTATTTTTTAGTTTTTTTTTTCAATTTTATTAGAGCTGGTTTCGCTTACGACGTTTGCCAGTGAAAAGTAAAAGTCAGAATGAATTTCTATAGACTCGGGCGGTGTCAAAGTAAATGTAAAACAACCAGACTACTAGATTGAGGTTTCTTTTTAAATATTGTAGTAAATTTTCGAAACTTTAGAAAACCCAAAAGCCGCAAGTTTACTTCTTTTCAATCAACTAAAAGATTGCCGTCTGTCCTTCCGCTTCGTCTTACCGAGTGTAGTGACTCAATAAGCTGGCATTTTATTTGCATTTTTTTCGTCACTTGCCGCTGTTGTTGGTCTGTCCCATGGGCTGTCTGTCGACGTCGTCATCGTGATGCTGATGGACCCCCTCCCGATTCCCGTAGTTTTGTGCTCATCACTGTTTGAGTTTTTCACTTTGTCGTCAACGCCGCGGCGGCGGCGGCATGGCGAGCAAATTCATCATCGTCGTCGTCTCAGCACGCGTCTGTCAACCTCGCTAAGGATACAATAAATGTCTTTCGCGGTCGACCCGCCAACTCCTCTATACGCACAGCGTGTTTCATATCCTGGCCATATACTGGCATGTCCCACTGGAGGCCAAAGACGAGAGTGCGAACACTGGAGCCACCCTGTATCAGTAGATACAGGTCTGAGTGAAATACTCTGTCGGATTAATATGCAGTAACGTTTTGCATTTTTTTCTGCTTTCGTTTTTCCTTTTTTTGCTTGCCCTTGCTGTTGGTTTATTCATTTGCCTTTGGCTCTTCTTATTCGCCTTCTATCTTTCTGTTTTTGTGTGTGTGTGTGTATGTTGGCTTTCTTTCTTAGCCCTTGCTACAGATGGGGCTCAGACTATCTGAGGCTCAGGTGCACTTTGAGGATAACAAATTAAACAACTTTATGCAAGTGCCGCTGAATAAATGCGATGAATTTTTTGCTCGCCCACGCCATTAGGTTGTGATGGCGTGTGGAATGGAAAACGGATGTGCATAAGGATAATCAAATACTGAGGCGAGATGTCTAATAATAAACCATTTATATGAAGATGAAATATTAGAAAACAACCGAACAAATGGATATGTCAAGATAGTAAGTCATAAGAAACGCAATGAGGCACAGCCCCAGAAAGCCATAAACAAAAAAAGTTTGAAATATATGTTCTAAACACAATAAAAAAAGGAAAACGGAATGTTGTATTCATATACCAGAAAGAAAATATATAGAAATATTTGAAAATCAAAACATTGAACTAAATGAGGCATCATATAATGGCTTGAATTTAATAATAAACTAAAAAATAAAAAAAAAGATTTTACAATATTTGGGTAGTAAACACAAGAAATGTATGTATTTCACTTTTCACTTTTACACAATTTGTTACATATGTATATACATATATCATATGACGTTTATATCTCCATAATTAAACGCATAAAATGTCCGCGTTTTCCGATTTGATCAGTTCCTTAGGTAAACCATTATCAGTATCGTCACTATTTGAAATTGGCAGCGGTTTGTATTTATTCATCGGCTCCAAAAGATAAAGTACTTCGTTTAATACAGCCATCTTCTGCTCCACCTTCAATCCACGATCATTGAACATTGTCTTCTGCATGATATTCCGCATCTGCTGATCAACTTCACGTGAGCTAAACGAAATCTTCACTAATTGATCGGCCATATCGCGATCGACGCCCAATTGACTTAGGAAGCTCAGACGTTCAATCGTGTCCTGCATGTGTACGGGTAAGACTTTCACCAATCTAACTATTGAACGATTGGAATGTGGTAAAGGCGGCAATGGCGGAGGCGCTGGCTGTGGCGATTTTCCAATGCCCAAGCCAACGCCACACAAACGTCGAGTTACATCAGACTGTAGAAGGGAGAGGAATACGACAATTTTCTTAGGTATATGTACATCCGCACAGGTAAAGGTATTTCATACTTACCCGCTTAATAGGACCGTGACGCAGCATTCTTGTGTAGAAAATAAGCAAAAAGCAAAAGAAAAAAAAACAACAAAAATCTTTTAAAAACTTGCTTTTTTCAAGGAATGTTACTAGAAGAACGAATTTTGAATTTCTTTATTTTTACAAATTGATGTATTTCAAACTTGTAAAACTAAGCACATTTGATATAAGAATATGCTTAAACCGATAGATTGTTGATGGGCTTTTTGTAATTATCGATTGGTTTTTTGATTTATCGAGAAGCAACCCTTTGATTAATAAAATTTCCAGCCTGAAAAAATATCTACGTTTCCTATATTTTTTCAGCAAAACTTTGATTTTTTTTTAATTTAAATTAAAACAATTATTTTGTGTTATTCATTGGTAATAAAGCTTCTTTAGGTACAACAGCATCATGCAGATCATGTTGATGTAAAGTTTGAAAGTAGTAGAAAAATACACGGAAAAAAATGGTTGACCAACTTTTTAAGAGTTGCCATACCTTTAACATATGTACATATGTACATATTTATGTGTTCCTTGAAAAAATGTGCTTAGCTAGAGGTAAAAAAGTTGTGAATTAAGCCAAATGTAATTGGAAATGTAGGACTTCTTGTTAAATAACTTATAAACAAAAAAATACTCTAAAAAGCATCCAAATCTCCCCGCTTTGCTGCGGTGGCTAAGAATTTATTTAAGACTTCATGTTTCTTGCAATTTTACATAGTGCACACTTTTTTTTAAAAAAGATTGCCTCATTTTTAAATAAAACACTCTGAAAATCATGACTGTGCATGAGAAATTCACAAATAAGATATTTATATTCGTATTAAAATTGCTAGAGTCATTTGAACAATAACTTCCCCCATTCTGTCTGTTTAAGGAAATGGGAAAAGGAAAATCATGCATTTTCTGTTTGTTGTCTTTTGGCTTACCCATCCCCTCTGTGTGACACTTTACTCCACTTGCTCATGATAAACTCGAAGCAAAATAATTTATTGCAATCACTCAACCCAATAGTAGGATCGAAGGCGACAACGGAAATGTCATGTTTAAAAAATAAATGGAACTTGCGTCCCTAAAGAATACGAAAAATACGGAAGGCAAAAGCAGACAGGATGCAATAAAAATGCGTCAGCAAACGAATTGAAATAAATAAGATATAAATGTGTTGAGCAAAAACACGAAACACCCGAGCTGTCGCAGTTGCCATTGCCACGATTTATGCCCCAAAAGATATAAATATATTTACGAATGTCCTTTCGACTGCGTTCCGATAAGTGTATTTATTTTGCAGCATTTACAATGCACCAACACCAATTGACATCTCTTAAATCGCTTCCCACAAACCTCTTTCATTCTCTCTGGTTTTTGTTTGCTGCCAGGGGCAACGGTGCTGCTGTTGTTTGTTTGTTTGTTTGCTGACTCGGCGACAAGTAGACCATGACCACGCCTTTTATCTAACTGACTCGCAATTAAGGCAAACGAACAACAGCAGCAGCAGCAACAGCAGAGAGTGGAAAAACTAATCTCAAGCGGCTCGTAAATTCCACAAGGACATTCCTGTGGGACCCACGAAGGATATGTTGTGTAGCAATTGAAACTATGCACAAAATCTGCGACGTTGGTAGAATGACTAAGCTGCCATTCTAATCTCACGCTTCCTCTGGGTCTCCTTCTTTCTCTCTCTCCTAGTCACTGATGGCTGTTTTCACTGCCACGAGAAGATTGTGTCAACCAACCAGAGAATATCCCGAACCATATAGTGAACGCCATAGATGAGAATTGGCAACAACTGCTGCTGCTCCATCGTCATTTGCATATTAATTAAATGTCAAAGGGTAAGTAAGAAAACAGTCTGTGGTGCCATGGTCTTTAATTCAATTGGCACTTAAGCAGATCAAATAACCCAACGAAAATATATCCATAAGAAAAAGCAAGTATCTCAATCATCCACACTCACACCATTCTAAGCCCTATCACTTCAATTTTAGGCCAGCAACATAAATCCTTCAAGCTGTCATCTATCCAATAGTAGCAGCAGCATCTTCTGTTCCCTCGATTCAAAATGTTCCACAGAAATGAAAAATCCATAACCCGCTTATAGCACACACAGATGCTGCTGGATCTGTTCTGCAGCTGGAGTTAGAGCAGTTGCTGCCATGACAACCTACAAAGATGACATTTTCCCATTGATGCACGTTGCTGATGAGCCAAAAATCACATTGCCAGCAAAACAATTGGATATTGAGGAAGATGATTTTATCCTTTCATCATGGCTTTGTATGGTAAATCTAAGGTAAGGACTTCTGTGTATTTGCAACACAGAGAATATGGTTTTGAACTCTCATTTATCTTAGTCAAATGCTACTTTTGTTAATGGATACTCTTTGGTTTAGGTTCTATTTAATCACGAGTTACAAGAACAACTGGAAAGGCAACCGTCGGCAATGATAATGTCAATTAAGTGCTAGAGATTTGTATATAATATATAATGGACTTTACATATCATATTTGCAACTCTGCAAAAATTAGTTTGAAGCAATATTATCTTAATCATGCAAATAAATGTATACTTTTACCTAATTTTGTTGTGACAGCATTTGCATTTGCATTCTCTAATAGACCTCAAATAGAACTTGTTATTAAGTTTGAATCCCATAGAAATAAATCCACCCTTTTAGGCGAGCATTGATGTTTCTTTGAAGGTTCGTAATAGAGAAATTAAAAGATTTTTTACTTCTAGACGGTAAATGCCAAAATATCTAGAAAATCCCAAACTAAGATGTCCTAGTTAACAATTCGAGTTACTCATATGCCATGTAACTCATATACAAATAGTTGCTTAGATATTGTGGATAACGAATAATTTTTTTCATATATGTACTTATATTTCCTTAGATTACATATTACTCAAAAATATATTTATTTAGATTGCTGTTGAACATAAAGATATAATAACATTGGATGACGAATCACAGTGTTGGAAAGGGTTAACTATGGCTGCTCACATAAATACGAAAAAGTGTTGCCTACTTTTATGGATAAGACCAAAAAAGCTATATCTTATTAATATATAAAAAAGGTTTTTACCAGATAACTGTAAAATAAGTTCAAACAACTAAATAATGTATATAATATCAATATTTTTAAAAGCTAGAGTAAATATTAAAATTAAATTTTGTCTTCTTATAAAACAGAAAATCCACTCTAATACTCACTTGTACATACATACATATCCTGACTTGACTTATTTCCACACCCAAGTCAAACTGCCAAAAGTCGGCTAACCACACAGACTAGGGACACCAACACACTGAGGAGATACACAAGAAGAAGAACAAGAAGGTGACAGCATGATGGTGGAATGAAATTGCAGTAACCCAAAAGCAAAAAGATATGCAAATCTTGACGAAATGTCTACCCGAAAATGTTTGCTCTTGTGTTTGCCATAAAATTTTGTGGTGGAAAATTAGCACGCAAATTACAACCCAAACCCAGTAGACCCAAGAGCCAAAGGAACGACGACTTCATGTAAATGTGTGAAATTGTTGATTTCAATAAATTTATGGAAAATCTTTGCCAATTTTAAGTGTTGACTAATTGAATTTAAGACAACATGCACAAATCAACAATTTAGAGAGCAAAGCAAACAGACAAACAGCAAACGATAAACTGTAAATTGTATTCAATTTATTATAACTTACATTTAAAGCCAAGTATGTAAAGCAAGTAGGAATTGTTTTTCTACTAAAATTTAAACACTTCATTTTAAACTTACCATGCCGTATGCCCTTTTGATGAGCTTGTATTACAAAGCAATATTACTTTTTGTTTGGTTCTTTTTTTTTTTTTAGCCATTTCGGTCAACCATCTCATGATGATAACCAAAGTTAGACAATGTGTTGTATTCTGGTTTCTCTGTGCTGTTTATTCGCTTGCCATTTTATATCACATTTTGAAAATGCCATTCAATATACATTTTTCTCTCAACTTCCTCTTTGGTTCACTTCAATTGAGTACACATATTGCACTTATAGTCATCAATTCGTACATGTGTAGATAGATACTTGGTTAGATAGTCAGATGGATAGACAAACAAATGTTGGTTGTTGTTGTTGTTGGCTGGCTTGACTTTGCTTGCATTTTGCTAGAAAGTCTATTAGAAAATGTAAAGATAGAAAATGCTGCAATAAAACTAAATCGAATTCAAACACAAAGTTCATTTACAGTTCATCAACTCAAGTCAGCTTCCTATATAGCTACCCAAAGAGAGCAAACAAAGTCGAACATATGTATGTACATACATATAAAGTGTAGGCCAACCCATACTCCGGCAAAGACCCATCAACTGCTCAATCTCTCTTTCCATCTCATTCTCTGACCAACTTCATCACTCTTCGCTTAGTTGGAAAGCGGTTAAATGCCTTTGGCCTGATGCAGGGCAGTGAAACTTCTGAACATGGCTTTTATGCTAAATTAAATGTGCTACAACCTCAAACTTGCAAAAGTCTATATACGTATACGTAATATATGTGTATCTTTGACTTTCATAGAGAATGTAAGCCAAAAAGTTGAATATGTTAAATCGATTCGGGCAATTGAAGCAATATGTATTTGAGTAAAAACACATTCAAGGCAAACAGTTAAAAAATTGAATTACTTAGTTTTAATGGTATATAATATTTTTTGTAAATTTGCCATTTGATAATTACTTAGTGCCGTTTATTGTTTTCGTGGTCATTTAAATGTTTGTCACACAAAATTTTTGGTCAAAGTTTTTTCTTTCAGTTTTTCCATTTGCGGCGACGTGAAATTCATTTCCATCCATTTATATCCATGGCCAACAAAAATTTGCGCTAATTGTGTGTAAAATGTTTGGGTTTTTGGGGTTTTCGCTTTGTGTTAAATAAATTTCATTGTACTATAATTTGATTTGCCACCAAAAAAGAAAACTTTGCCACGTGCTATGCATAATTTAAAGCTAAGCCACTGAATTGGATAGGTTTGGCATTGTCCATTTTGTTCCATTATACGATTTATTTTTACAAATCGTTGCATATTTGAGCTGTGTCAAAGGTCAATTCGTTGACTTATTTGCGCTCGAATGCATTGGCAAAATCGTTTTAACTAGAACGCAAAGACGAAGAAGACATTTTCTTTTCTCTTTCTTTTTTTTGCCCAAAGCGTTCAACTGGAAAATACTGAGTAAGTGTATTTGATTTTTTTTTTTTTGTAATTTCACGTACACTGGCTCACATAACTGCGCGTACACAAGAACTTGATCCTATTCTATTAGGGAAAGTATAGGAAAAAATATATTTTTGATTCGCAAAAGATTCTATATAATAAATTTGAAGAATTACCAATAATAATTGTAAATAGGCACATAATATTAAGTTTCTAAACTTACTTTAAGCCCCACATTCACTGAAAAGATTTTTTGAACAGGATTTATCTTAATGAGTCTCTTTTAAGCACTTCTGTTGATCAAAAATAAAGGTTATATTCAAATTCCATTAAAAAATGACTCCAAAATGACTTTTTTTGTGTTTTGCCAATATCTAATCGATATAAAAAAGTTATATATAAAAAAATCAAAATTGATTATACTTAAAAATTGCATCAAACAATTGAATATTTAAAAAAATTATTTTCGATTCGATTTTTGAGAAAGCTTTACATGAAAATAGATCACAATTTTTTTGCGGAAATTGTCAAAAATTGAGTTCTCTACACAGAAAAGAAATTTTTCACGTATTTAAAAATTTAATAAATTAGAGCTTCATGAAGTTATTTGAAGTTTATCTGTTTGTTTATTTGTTAATTGACATTTATTGTCTTTGTAATTCTTACTTGATCTACATTTTAATCCAAAGTTGAATTTAAATGCATTAAAAAACGATATAACTTTTGTGAATCGTGAAAAATTTGGCAAGTTCGAGAATTTTCAGAACTATTTTTAATTTAATTTATTGTCAATACGCCTATTTTGCTTAAAACTATATTTCAGAGAATAAACATTGAGTCAACAAACATTAAAAGAGTGGGGCCCGTAGCATCTGGTAAACCTGCTGTAAGGTTAATCCGGCACTGCCTAAAATTGTCTGCCAATCAGAAGATGACAAAAACCACATTTGACCGAAAAAGGCAACTTGGTAAACACTGACCACTGAATTCAAGGCAAAGCTATTGGATGCACATTTGCATTTCAATTAGAAAATGATTTAAGTACCGTTTTAGGTCACCTAATTTGTGACTTTAATTGAACATGGTTACAGAAAGAACCAGTTATACACTTTAGAAAAGTGTTAAATATTTAATTAAAATGAATGAATACCAGGTTGCATATTTGAAATGGAATGCCTCCTAATAAATGTCACCAGAACTGATAATTCAATTATTAAAGCTGTCAAAATGCATCACATATGTATGTTATGTGTGTCAAGTGAGATTTCATTACACATGCCAATTAAATTGTGCATATAGAAAGCCATTTTTCTGACATGTGGAAATGCGGAAAATTGAGACTGATGAGTTGACATTTAAAAGGACTGTTCAGCGTGACATGTATCTGTAATTGTTAACAGTTTTCATACAATTTACATTTCAAACTATCAACGACAACTATAAATATACATAATTAGTGAGCTGAATATACATACATATGTATATGAAACTTATCAGTTGAGTGCAGATACTTTTCATAAAAGGTTTCCACTGGACCCGGGACATGGACGTGGTTTCAAAGTAGCATCCTGTGGAGGAGTGTCAACCGCATCAACGTTGCCTGTTATTTACATTTCCATTAAGTCAACAAACGCAGCCAAAAGCAAACAAAGAACAAGTGCCAACGAGATCCGAAGCAAGAAGAGGGGCCAGAATAAACGACAAAAGGTAAATGGTGAAGGCATAAAACAAAGAAGAAAACAAAACGAAACTCTGAAAGAGACTTGAGACAAAGTCAACACGAATTTGCAATTTGGTTTAAATTTCCATGGCGGCCGCTGCACAAATTGCTAATTCGCTAAAAACTTCAACGTTGACACAAGAAATTTGTGTGAATACATTTTTTTTGTTGTTAGTCTTGCGTTTCGCTGGCCAACAATGTACATACATATATATATGGAAAGAAAAAAGGAAACAGAAAGAAGACAAATTGAATAGAGAGTGCAAAGCAAACGACTTAGGAAAGGTAGGAAAGAATTTTATACGTATATACCATCACTATGAATAATGATTCTCCTGGGTCCATTGAATATGTCAAAATGTTAATCAAACTAAAGAAAAATAATTATATTTTTAGCCTTCAACAAAGATTACTCTAATCGATAAAAACGTGCATGTGTAGTGAAATAAAGAGAGAGAGAGAAAGAACTTGGTCGATCTGGCTGAAATGACAACTATATTGATCAAGTTATCTTTATATAGACATCACCCCTGACCTAAGAGCAATCTAGAATCATTGCTTAAAAGTTACGCTTGAATTAAAACTAATTGTGAAGCAAGCTTTTCAATACAATAAACTAAATAGACAAGTATTACTTACCTTCATTTATGTGATAAATAAAAATTAAACTATGATTGATCGTCTAATTTAGATAACTACATATAAATATCCCAGAGTTTAAAACTTTTAATTAAACTAAGTACTTAGCTGTTTATACTTTACATACTTTTAGGCAGTATAAACTCAAAAACATCGGTGTTGGTTGAGGCAGTGTCTAGTTGCCACAAGGCGTCATGAAATAAAGAGCTGATGCTAGTCTTGTAATTCTTGTTGCTTGACAATCACAATCAATTTCACTTGCTACCTTATATCAGTTAAATTATAAAAACCATTAATGCTTTTCGACCTTAATGACTAGATTATTTTATACTTCAAGATAGTTTTTATAACTTGACATAGATGTATTTATTTTTTATGCAAATTTTGGCAAATTTATAAATATGAAAGAAAAGCCTGTTATGAAATATAGATAGGAGAAACTTTATAAAAGTCTATCCCACCCTAAAAAAAATAATTAAAAACGGCTTAAAGGGTTCCTGTTATTTACTTATTCAACAAAATTCAGAATTAAATTCCAATTTGTTGACAGTCAACCACATATACATATTATCTCTTATACACCGATCGATATGCTTGCTAACATCAGCAGAGGAGAAACTTTTGAGTAAACGATTTATTCATTTATAAACGGAAAAATTAAGCCATATGTGTGTAAAATAATTAATAAAACTTAATACTTAATAAACTGACATTCACCGGATGTAAGTTGTTGTAAATAGTTTATAATGGGTCATAATCAATCAGGAAAATTCTAAGAATCTTATTGATTAGTACATTATTGCTTTTTACGAGTAGTACGTCTGTTATCATCGTCCAACAAAAACGATAAAAAAAAAACCATTACGAATATAATGGTAAACCAAAAAACAATAATAATAACAATTCCTAATACTGCATACGATCTTGTAAAAATTCATTAATAGAGTATGAAATTTTCGATATCATGGAAAATGGTAAATTTTATAGCCGTGGCTTTTGAGTAAATAGAAAAAAAAAATTTGTTTGTTAGGTCGGGCCTGCCTGTGCTTTTGCTTATCAGAAATCAAAGACAAGAACAAATATTGACAAACACTTTCCGGCAAGTGCCATAAGAATACTTATCAAAGAGTAATAATGCAAGTATTTGAGTATTTTATAATCCCCCCACACTAAAATATGATGCATGATGAAGAGAGAGAACGTTAATCAAAGTGACTTGAAGGGATTGCATCATGGCAAGCTTATATTGTATTCCCAGTGGATAGACGATGTTGGACAGGCGATTGATAAATATGCAACTACTAAATTAAAAGTGTCAAGCTCAACGGCGATGAATGGTTTATCCAGCAATTCTTCTTCCTCATGGACCTTCATTCGACTGCGGTGGCAAGCACAGATTTTCGACAAGCGACAAAGCATTCGACATTAGTGGATATTTTTTAATGCAGCGTAAACGTGTCAGCAGAGGGGGTGGCGCTGGGGTATAGGGCAGCCATAGAAAGACCTTACCCATATCAAGCTTTGAAGAACTTGGTCAATTTTGCTGGTACAAAGTTCAAAAAAAAAAAAGGGGAGAATGGAAAACGTTTTTAAATTCCATTCAAGGTTTTTGCACGAGTTGAGACAAAATGGGACACAAAAACAAACACGTTTATGTTG
Source organism: Drosophila willistoni (assembly GCF_018902025.1). Lineage (NCBI taxonomy): Eukaryota > Metazoa > Arthropoda > Insecta > Diptera > Drosophilidae > Drosophila > Drosophila willistoni. The sequence continues at coordinate 12,502,795 of NW_025814050.1, forward strand.
TATTCTATTTTTAATTGAATAACAACAATTATCCGAACAGAAATGAGGTGTTTGTGTTTTTTTTTTTTTTTTGTTTTTTGTTTTTCTCTTGCCTCCCATCTCATTTCTTTTGTTTAACTCACGCGACACAAAGGCGCCGAGTTTTAAATCAATTCCTCACGGCTTTGACTCACAACAATTATCACATAGTCGTACTATATAGATCGATTGTACTCGATAAGGTATTTCGTCTTTAACCACACCCTTTTCCAGCTTATTGCACGAGCTTTTATTGCCAAATTAGTGAGGACGATTTTTTTAGGGTGCGGCTTTTGCCGACCTTGATAATTGGCATTGAAATAAATTCTGTTATCTATTTTACAATAGATTCCCAAATACTTGTGAGTCAAAGTGATTTACTGATTACATAAGATAGTGAATTGGTTAATGTTTTATCTATTGACATCTATTAACGTACGCAATAAATGATTTATAATCGGAAGTTAGTCATATCAATGAGAAGTCAAGAAGTTTCATTAAGGGGACTGGGAAATTTTCATGATAAAAATACTATAGTTGTCGCAGGTATAGAAAGACTTTTAGATATTGACTCAGCATAAGTAGCCATTGTTGAATAGAGAATGAATGTCATATTCATAGGTTTTTTCAACCCTAGCTGAGTAGGCAAATTATCTGTTTTCTGCATGTGAATCGCTTTTTGTTATCTCCTGAGGTCAGAGATAAGGGATGGCATTACTTTGAGGGATGTGCCACAAATGTAAATCGAAAATTGAACTTTTCAGCTTCAAAAACGTTCAACGAGATTTTTGTTCAAACAACTTCTACGAAAAAAAAAATGACCTACATCGAAAAACTGACCTACTTTCATATATATATTGACTTAGCAGAAAAAATAACGTATACGCACGATACGCCAGGTGACATAATGATGATTTGAATTAAAATTTTTGGTTTCATTCCAGCCTGTAATTTGGCAAATTTCAAGTCGCATATTTCCTATATTTGAAAATAACATCAAATATCCAAGTGATTTGGAAAAATTATTTTTGATCCGATTCTGTTGGCAAAAAATTAGGTTCACCTGATTTTAATGCAGACTGAAGGGTATATTCAAGTTTCAAATTGAACATTTCGCTGTACAGAAAAGGAATACGCTGCCCCAAGCTTATATCTGATTGGCAACGGACCACTGTCCATCAAATCAGGAATAAATAAAGTAAGAAAAAAAAAGTTGGGTAAACTGAAAGGTTAACACCTTAAATATATTGCTTATTCAAAAGTCTGTTATATTTTATACAATTTTCTTTAAATAGACTTTACTTTTTATTGACAACTCATTAAGCTGCTCTGCCATCTCATTCCTTTTGTCCTTGTCTGACGTTGACAATATCAGCTGCTTGTTGGCTTTTGTGGCTCGTTTCATTTCTCTCGCCTGCCTCATTAATAATCACAATATCCCAGGTATGCCGGAGTCAGTCAACGAGGATGATGTTGGTGCTGCCTTTTGGGTTATGCAAAACTGTCATGAATCGGGAAAATGTAATTACATTCCCGTTGCTGATGACGATGGCGATGATGATGATGACGAGGTGGTAGATAGATGCCAGCGACGACATTTCATCTTGGCAGCCAAAGCAAAAGACAGCAATACGTGCATATAAATTGTATAATGTCGACGCCTTCATAAAACTTTGGTAGACACGTAATTTAGAAGTAAATAAGTTGCCATCGTTTTTGTATGAAGGTTGCCTCTTCTTTTATACTCTCAGCCAAGTTGGCTTAGCTGTTTTGTTGTGTTTATGGTGTTCATAGTGGGCGATGGCATAATGATTATATTATTGAATTTAACTCTTTACCTGAAATTGGATATCACACAAATTAAGTTAAAATAAATGGTTTCCCCTTACACACGGTCTTATCAAATGTAAGTATAAATTTCATCTATATTCTAAGTTGAAAGCTTTAATAACATATAAAAACTTATAATAATATAATTCCCTCTAACAAATTTTATCAGTTTGAAAGTTGCCGACAAAATTCTTAGGCAAATATCATAAGCATATCAAAACAGTTACAAATTTATATACTCGGTATTAAGTAGTGTAAAATAAACTATTTTTAGTTTATGTTTATTAAAGTATTTTATAAACTTTTTTACTGCATATAACTACTATGAAAATTAAAAATTTTAAAGTTCAGGTCTAGGTAAATATCCCATCTCGTGTGCCATAAAGATACCCAGTTAAGGCCTTTGAAAACAATTAAACAGAATAATATTCCATAAAAATACGTCATGCATAATATTCTGGAGGTCTGGGGCTTATTGTGGACCCAGTCGTTGATAAAAAGATTACTCATTTTACTGCTGCTGCTGCTGCTGTTGCTCTACAATGAAAATTCTGTGGCATACGACGGGCAGTAACTGATAAGAAAATCTCAACTGACATTCGCATAAAAAGGCAGAACTCTGTGCCAACTAGCTTTAGTCCCATTAAAATATTGACAAGCAGCTCAAGACCTTACTTAGAAAAAAAAAAAAAATAAAAATAAACACACGTGTTTTATCAAACTTTAAATTGAATATAACTATCACATTGAAATGAGTGCCCAAGAGGTAAATCATAAAGAAAAGAATGGCAAAAAATAACAAAAAATTTGTACAAGTGAAGTGATATCAAAGTCAACTTAATGTTGCGACATTTTTAAAATCAGGGAAATGTGTTAAAAGAGTTTTTTACAAAGCCAAAAGATATCTCTTTGTATACAAAAATAATTTGTACTACTTTTCTAAAATTTTATTCAAAAACCAATGAAAAATCGTTCAAAATCCGACATCTAAAACTCTTTTTCTCTGATGGAAAAGGCCGTTAAATTCGAATCTTTGTTTATTTCATTATTAATTAACTGATATTAAAGTAATACTAAATACCAAAGTAATATATTTGAGCCAAGTAAATGTTATTGTGAAAAATAATTATATAATTTTAAAAGTTGTGCAACATGTTTAGATGTGATATTTGCAATTTTGAAGCTAGTTCTTATGACAAATCTCTAGTGTATTTTTTATACTATTATAAATTGTTAATAGTTTTTTCAAATATGTTTGACAATTTACCATATTAATTCTGGCTTTGACTACAATAAATAATAACTAACTAAAATCATATATAAACGATTAAAATTTGCATTTCAAAATGCCAAAGTTAATAGATGGTCAAATTTTGAATAGCAATAACAAAAAAAATAATTTCTAATTTTGCAATTTGCCGTAGATAAATGAAATGTATTGCAATTTATTGTTATTTTGTGTATTTATTATGATAGTTTTATTATAACAATTTTACCATATACATATTTCGTTTGATTAAAAACCAATGATATATACTACTAAAATAATGATTTATTCTCATTTAATGTTTAAAGTTTGGGAGAGAAGTCCTGAATGCCCATAACACCTACAGGGCACTTCACGATGCTAAGCCCTTGACGTTGAGTCCCAAACTTAATCAATTAGCCACCCAATGGGCACAGGTAAGAATCACACATTTATAATCCGCAATAAGTCGTTGGTTGATCTTTGTTGCTTCCGTTTAGCATCTCTTGGCCACAAATTCTATGCAACATCGTCAGAATTCTGGTTACGGTGAGAATATATATATGGCTTCGGGTGGTAATCTAAGTGGCACTGATGCTGTACGCTCCTGGTATAATGAAATCAATCAATATAATTGGCAGAGGCCTTCATTTCAAATGAATACCGGCCATTTCACTCAAGTGGTTTGGAAAAATTCTACCGAATTGGGCGTTGGATTTGCCAAAAGGTATAGAAGAAAACTAAACACATTGATAGAGAGAGAGAGGGATTATTAATTATTTTGTTTTTATTTATTATAGAGGCAATACCATGTTTGTGGTTTGCAATTACAATCCACCTGGCAATTATAATAACATGTACAGAGAAAATGTTTCACCCAGAAGGCATTAGGAAATATAAGAAACAAATGCCATAACATTCAAATAATTTACAAAGTATTATATTTTAATTAAGACAATAATATACAAATACAGGACAAATATATATACTAGTTATATTTATAGATTGAATTGTGTTTCCATCTGAATCTTTATCACTTACTTTTCCAGGATCTCTTTCTCTCTCTGATTGAATTACTCCTCAATTGTGCACAACTTGTGACGCAAACGTGATCCCATGCCCTTAATACTGTTGTTTGTAAACGCATTTATTGAGACTTTGGTTGAATTTCTAATACCATCGCAGACATCATCATCAGAGCCAGCGGAGTTGGACGAGTCCTGGCTAGATTTCATCCTGCTCTGCTGACGATGCACATAGATGCCAGACTGACGCAACTTGCGATAGAGTGAAATATATTTGCCAGCCGTTGTCGTCCTGGGCACAATGTATTTCTCACAGAAAGTGGTTTTACTATGCGCCGCCTCACTGAGCTGTGCATGGCCCAGGGCCTGCAGGAAGGCCAGGACAAAGGCATAACAATTGTGGGTGGATTCCTCATAGCAGGCAATGGACCATTGCCATGACTGAGAACAAATCTATTAATGCAAATGGTTTGCAGATTTGCATGAATACATATTCTGTGTGTATGGGTGTGTGTATTTTTTTTTTATGCAATTCACCTGCTCGAGAACATCATCCCAATAATCGTACCAGGGTTCGGGTACATCACCAACTAGTAGGGATTGTGACCATTCGTGGGGATTATCATCGCGTCGATGCCGCTGTAGTCCATACCGATCAAATTCAACAATGTCGCCGGCGGATGTGGTCACTGCGATATGCAAATCGGTGGAATTGTTGTAATCGCTGCACCAGAAAAGATAAAGAGATATAAGAGTGTGAGAAAGAGAGAGAGAGAGAGAGAGTCAACAATTTTTGGGCAAACAATTTGTGTAAGGGATATAAAGCCAGACCCCTAATATACATATATGAATTGTGGATGGAATTTAAATGGCAATGTAATTTTAAAATGACAAAGGGTAACAAATCTGTAATCTGTAACGTATTTAGGTTATGACTGCAAATGTCTGTAAATTGTCTATAAATGTCCTTAACGACTTTTTCATTATAAAAATGGTTACTAGAGTGAACCAAATTGTGGTAACTTATACCTAATAAAGGCATTTCGAATTATTTACTTTATGATTTATCTAATATGATTTTTTCATCCTGAAAATGTTTGAGATTGTCCCAAAGAACATGTTCTTATGGTTTATACTCTTATGAATTTTTTTTCTACATCAGTAGAACTATCATAGATCTAAGCCTGTTAACGCCGTTTATTATTGATTAATAAAAACATAAACCTAACAGGTAATGCTGATCGGGGATGTATATGGGATAAACGTGAGTAAATATACCTTCTGAGAGAAAAAAATGTGATCAAAATGAATCCTATCTACAAAGGTAAGGTACTTATATAAAGTAAACCAAGATAATCTGTTTTTAATGTATTAAATTAGAAAAAGTCAATTGTTTTGGATGATTTTCTTTAAAATCCTTAACCTAGCAGCTTAAGTTGTAGTGTTTTTTGTTATTCCCTTAAACGCAATTGACTATTGTAGTTCAATTAAAGGTATCGATTGTGGTTAAAAAAAAAGTTCTGTAAACTGATTCTTCAATCTAAGGTTTGCATTTCCTTTTTGAATTGGTTTTCTTTTTCTCTCCTTGTTAATGAATATTCAAAGAATTCTATGGGATGGCATAGGACAGCATGAAAAGAATTCTTGTCAATGCCAACTAAAATGCTTTTCCTCACTCACTTGAGAAAGTCACCAGTTGATGGCCTGAGGACAATTGCACACGGATGTTGCGTGGCTCGCACAAAGGGATAAGGCAGTCGAAATGGCAATAGTCTTGTGGTGGCCACTCTTCTTCCTGCTGTGGTGTGTGTAGTCTGGCCATCCGCATCCACATCCGCATCCAGTTGCGCATTGCAATGGGGGCAAGTGTGCGGCAAAGTGAAGCAGAAAACTTTTACGGTGCAATGATGAAAACAGAGAATGCCCGGATCTGAGGTAATTGTGGTTGCAGTCGCCATCGTTCTTTGTCGCCGTCGCCGTCGGAGTTGCTAGAGTTGCCAACGTGTGGCTTCGCCTGCCTGGCACCCGTATTATAATTGATACACTTTGTCTATTGTAGTTTCCTTTCTGCAGCACAGTATAGTTTTTCCTCTGATGCGGCTGCGGCTGCTGCTGGGCCTTTTGTGGTTTATAACTGAACTGTAATAAAAGGAGAAAGGAGTAACATTTTTGTAAATAAGCCGAAACCGAAAAGCCCAAATGTCGTTTGTCTGTTGCCTGGTGGTTAGCAACAGCAGCCTTTGCGGCAAACACAAAAGTGCGAGGATCTTATATTGGGCCAATATGAGGGAAAAGTGGGCACACATTAAGACAACCAGCATGACATTTGCGGTTAATACTGCGTTGCTACATCTTAAAGAAGATTTGCCTACTACTTAAAAAAGAAAAGAGGTTAAAATGGTTTGTAAAATTGGAAAATTCTTTAAAAACTTTAGCTGGTTAACTTTAGTCTATTCTGGTTCTGCAAACTATAGATTTACTTTGCTTTTGCAAAAGTTCTTCTGCTTTTTTTGCATAATAAACAAATTTTAGAGACAATTTTCGTGCAAATCCAGCACCTTAAGAAAAAAATCTGTATTAAAGTAAATATGTACATATACATATGTAAGTATAATTAAGGGCCCTAGGTTATCAATACTTCTAAAATTTAGCACAGTTTTTCGTTATGATATTGTCTTAAGACTAACTCGATTAGTTGAACAAAGGATTTGATTTACTTTTTGTTTCTTTCAAAGGAAACATGGTCGATTCTTACTGATGGGATTGAATATATCCAAAAATCATATACAAATGCATATTTTAAATCAATCAAATATAAATCTTAAAGTCTTTACGACCCAAGGATTGGTCTACATTGCCTTGAAAATTTTAAATTGTTAAAAAATAAATTATCGCAGGAACTTGTATGCAAATCAATTAATCCTTATGCCTGTAAATGATCCAGCTAAAATCTTAATATCATTCTAAAATCAACCGATAGCTTAGCAATAAACAAATAATATTCCTTTTATTTTGAAATTAAATTAAATTTACTTATTTACAAAAAAATTTTATATTCTTATAAGTGAAATAAATGCATTAAATTTTAATTAAAAATTCAGAAGTGTAAGAGATCGTTTTTTTAAGGGACATACTTAATGAGTTTCCATGTTCTGAACTCTTAATGTTACCATGAAAGTCCTTAAACTAAAATTCGTATACATATTCAATAAAAAAATTCTTTATATCTCTACTTGATTGTTAAGTTTTGAAAAAAAACATTGCACGTAGCCAAAGAAAAATATTATATTAAGCCTTAAAAAAACTGTAAAATAAAGTAAAACATATTTTAGATTCCCTACGAAGTTTATCTGATCAAACTCTTAAGGATAAACTTAAGACCAAAAATAAAAAGCCTAAACAGCTAAAAAAAAAGAGTAATTAAAAATTTCCTTCATTTTTTATTTTGCCGCCAATCATATGGTTTTTCTCTCTTCCAAAAAAAGCCGGTTAGCCAAAAGACAAAGTGGAAAAGCAACAACAGAAAAACGTAAACAAACCGGCAAAATGAAAATTCACCCCTCCTCTCTGGGCGTTGTGTGGGGCGCAAACTCACCACAACTGTGAGAGCAAAATATGTGGGAAATTTCTAACAAAGGCGGCAAAGGTGCAGTTTCCTCAAAAAGAAGGCTAAAACTATGCAACTGCATGGAGAATTTCCCAGCTCGAGTTGTCTGGCCGCTTGAAACGTAATGTGTAACGCGACCAAGGAACCTCGAGGCGAAACCAGTTGGCGACGAGCCGTGCGAGCAGACGGTCGTGTCTTAGTGGCGAAATTAATGAAAAAAATAAACTAAGCAACAAACAAACAAATCAAACCAAAAACCCCAATCAAAGCAAACCACAGTCGAAGAAAAATGCTCTAAGAAGAAACCATAAATATTAAAAAAAAAAAAAAGTGTTAAAAAATATAAAAAAAAAATAAAAATACTAAAGGATTTACTTGATTCAATTAGTTAACCAATTAATCAAAAAAGGATAATGCTAATCGGTTGTCAAGTGAACTAAAAATTTTTTGTTTACAACTTTTGCGGTCAGAACGTGGCACTTTTTGGGGGTTTGTTGTCCTTTGCGTTAGCTAGTTTGTGTGTGTGCGGTTTCCCCTCGCTACTCCTCAACCCAAGGCGGCCGAAGGATATTTGTTTGTAGTTTCGTGCGGTGGTGGTGGTGCTGGTGCTGCTGCTGTTTCTGTAAAGTGGCAGCTATGGCAACACATTGCTAATCGATGACGTGACCACAAAAACATAAAACGCAAATACTAAAAAGAAAACAAAACCCAAAAAAAAACCCTAAACTAAACACTAAGGATAACACAAGGATAATGACCATAAACTGATTTGGTATGTGTTTGCCACCTAACGTTGTCCTTTTGATAAAGTGATAATTTATTTTTGATAGCCCAAGCAAGCAGATAACAAAACAAAAAAAGGCATGAACAAACAAGGACATTGAGATAAAAGCAGAAAAAGAAATTTCACCAACTTTCTATTTCTCCGGTGGCTTCTTTTCAAATGTGACATTTCAAGTTGAAGTTGACAAGCCACAAAACTTTCGACTCAAGAAAATTTGTTTGTCGCAAAATTTTTGTGTACGCTTGTTAAATAAGTTTTGCGAAGCAGCCAATTAGTGGGCGTGGCATTTGTGCAAAAATTAAAATGTTTACTTGGCAAACTTCCACCCAAAACTAATTTCATTTTCCCCGCCCCCTCTCCGTTTTCCACCCGAAAAGAAGATGACAGATTAAGTGGAGAGGTATTTTTGCCCCAAAAAATGGGTCAAAAAACGAGACGAAGGAGCAAGACAAATAACAACATAATTTGTTAGACAGGGATGGAGAGAGAGAGAGTGCAAGAGTGAGAGAGGGCGAATACTTTTGCAAACTAATAGCTAATAGATTAAATTGAGAGACAATCCAATTTATTTATGAGCGTTTTGGATTTTATTTTAGCAAATTTATGTAAATTACAGTAGAATAGAAAAAGTCTAGAGCCCAATTAGGAACAATATGAAATTTCATTCAGCGAAAGTTCAAAAGGTTATTTTTTCAATCTTAAATATTAAATATTAAATTTAAGTGAATTTATCATTAATATGTGTCACTAAACAGGTACATACATATATATATGTACATGTTAAAATGTTAGGAAAAATAATACTACCGCCTGTTTCACACTTAACCATTCAAATAATTGTAATTCCCAACAAGTTTTAGCATTACATTAGTTGTATGTCCATGCAGATTTAGCGTCTTGAGCGAAAGATGGTGATTAGAGAACTTGATTGTTAGTTTCTGAAATAGTTTCTGAAAAATCTGGAGCTGCGAATACTTCAAACAACAAGAGTATTTACACAATGCACTTAATTTTTAAAGGGAAGAAAATTAGTTTGTTCTATGAAGAAAACTCTGTGAAAATAGAAACGAAAATTGAATTTGGGTAATGGTCAGCTTATTAATTATGTGAAAATACACTTTCAGTATTGAACGTCTTTACTGATCAACATTATTCTTCATTCACCATATAATATGTTAATGGAGTAAATTAGAAAAATTGAAATCTCATTTTTCAAATTATTGATATGCGGTGTCATTTCTCGTTTTTTTTTTATTTTCATTTTATTCAATAAATTCTTGTCTGTTCAGAAGTTTATTGAAACTGCTGTAAAAGCCTTTTTTCGCACAAACAAGAAAGTTATACTACTAATTCAGATTTCTTAATAGAACTCTTCCACTTTTTATTGTGATAAATTATTTTCGTATGGCACTTAAATAGGTTTGACTAGTTAGTTTGTTAAGTTTTTCCCAAGCATTTTCTTAGGTATTTTAAAATATTTAAAACTGAAGAATGTATTAAAATTAAATGAAAGATGCATGAAAATACATATATACACAAATATACTAAGGTATAATGTAGCCAAAGGTAGCGAAAAATATGTATTTCAGGCAAGAGTTTATGAAATGTGTTCCATCCGTTTGTCATTTGCAAATATCCTAACTATATCAACATTTCGTTTTGATACATGGAAATTGAAAGTTTAGGTCTCTGATTCAGGCAATTAAAGTATGATACGATTATTGTCTTATTGTACGATTTCTGAGTGACACAAAATATTTGAATATTCTACAAAAATAGCGTTTGTTCGTTTAACGTTTTTTCTTGTTAATTACATAAAAACGTTAACCACCTGGACAACAATTAACTAACTTTAAAATTATTTAAGCATCAGAAGTAGTTGTAGTAGTAGTAAGTATGGCAAACCTTGAGTATAAGCATTAAAGACGTAATCGTTATTTCCATATAATAAACAAAACATAAAAGAACTTTATTTCAATATAGTAAATATTTGCGCTCAGTGCATTAAATATTCCAAATAAATAATTAAATTGCAATCTGAAAAGTCGTCAAATTATTTTAAAAAAAATTTTGTTTTTCTAAATTGGTTCAATTTATAAAACTGCAATTCATCTTGATAAAGAAATTAAAAAAAATATTTCTTTATTTAAACTCAATCCAAACAAACCAAACGACCTTTAGGCCAAATCACTTTGATTTGTGGTTTTATGGAAAATAAATTTAAATAAATCTGCCTACAAAATATCGATTAATAAGAAATGCATGGCCAATGATATGTCAATTGACGAATAAACTATAGAAAAGAATAATATGCCGCAGGCAAAAAAAAAAAGATATTTTTCTTCTCTGCAAGAGGATAAAAAATTGATGATAAAATTGTTGACTGACTTTGAGATACCGAGTAAATTTGATAAAAATTTCATAAAGTTTGAGTAAAATTCCAAGAGATTCAAATATGAAGTATACAGATAGAAATATACTTTATCCTTTTTCCTCTGCCTCACTTCACATTTCACTGACTTAAATAAAACTTTTTACCCTTCCGGGCATTGGGTATAAAAATAAATCAAACTAAATGTTTCTTGAAAAATTTAAGTGATATTTTTTTCAACCCAAATATTAACATATTCAAGTACTTGGGGATTGACAAATGTCTAAAGTGGAAAGTTCAATTTGCTCCCAAAAAAAAAAAATTCAGAGACAAGTGAATGCAATAAAAGATATGACAAGTAGAAAGCAAGGACCTTGAATGAGAAGACAGGATGGATGGCAAAAGCGAAAAAAGGCAATAACAAACAACAAATTTTCAGCAAGAAGCTTGAGAAATTCAAACAAACTTTATCTCAATGTTGTTTGCGACTTGAATTAAATACGCCCACACACACACACACACACATACACACTCGCACACATTCTTACATCCGCGCATGCAAACACTCAAAACACACACACACATACACACATGAGAGACACAAGGCCAGCGGGAGAAAATAAAATGGGAGAAATGAAATTACAACTTGCATCCTTTTCTCTACATTCCTTTCTTTATCTCCTGTTTTTTTTCTTCTTCTTTTTTTTTATTTTGTTCAAGGAGGCTTCAAAAAGAATTGTTTGGCCAGTGCAAACACGAAAATGGCTTAAAGAGGCTGAAATATAGAAAGAGAAAAACATAAAACGGAAATCAAGTTAAGTTAACGCATTTTTTTCCACAGTTTTTGCTGTTTCCCTTGATGCATTTAATGAGCAGGGACACAAATGAATGTCAAAATAAACAGCAAACAACAAGAATAGCAAGACAGAAATATTGCTCAAAATTTGCAAATAAAATATTTACTTACATACACGTCAAACAAGGCAACAAACAACTAAGGAAAGAAAGCAATCAACAACTAACTAAAACAGGTTATCCAACATGAGGAGAAGGAGCATATGAAATATGCAAGACTCATGCAAAAAGACAATCCTTTGACATGTTTTATATGATAAATAAAAATAACAAAAACTTATGCAAAAACGACAAACGCAAAGACCAAGTGCTGAAAAGAAATTTTCTTTAAGATTCTATTTGGAAAACTTGAAGAAAGAAAACATGTTATGATTTTTACTTGAAGACGGTTACCAAGGAAAAATATCTTAGAGAAAGTAAATAAAACTCTAGAGTTTTTTCTTTAATACAACTCAAATTTGATTTCGAACCAGTTGGCAATTTTCACATTTTTATTTATGTTAACACTGATTCAATGCGTTTTTTGAACGTTTTCTATTTATTCAATAATTGTTGGGTATATTATTTGTTTGCTAAATTTTCAATTGTCATCGAAGTCGACAGTGTTAAGTTTAGCCACCAATTTGATACTTTCAATTATAGAAAATTATAATCAAGAATATAGGAATCAAATTTTTGGCGGCTAATAGTTACATCTATAGCTCTGATTACACATCGCAGATCCTAGATTTGGATTCTAAATACATCTATTTAGTTGTAGTATTTTTATATATTTCACACAATAATTTGTAAAAGAATTAGGTTTCAAACTCTCTACAGATTTTCAAGAATCTTTCTTCCTTTCGTTCCAAAAAAATTTCTAGGGTTATTCAAACAAACAAATCAAACGACAACAGTTAAGTTTTGCTCAATATTTTGCAGCTAGTTATCTGTTAAAGCTAATTATCCAGCTATCTGAAATTCAAGTATTGTATATCATACAAAACATTACTCTTTAAATAAACCAAATCGACTTCATTATCACATACATATTAAATATTAATAAGGGAGTCCGATGTTGGTTATAAAGATACCTAAGGAATATTGAATACAAATTTTAGAATATTATGTCATTTAAAGCACTAAGTTCTTAAGACTAGTATATAGTTTGGCCTGCAATTCCCTAACTATATTATATAGTAAAAATTTCATAATAAGAACCAATATGAGACGTTCTAGTGCCTTAAATTCCAGAATAGTGATAATAATTTTTAAATGTAAAGGTTGATGCCTTTAAACATTTAATGAAATATATAACATTCTTTTAAACTTTTAACCCAATTATTAACTTATAGACTTGGTGCAAATTGAAATTTTGCCAGATTTCTACCCCAGATGTGACATTGGCATCCTTTGCCAGGACATGCAAAGCCCGCACAGAGCGTTGTGTTGTTGTGTGTGGCTGGTGTGCAAATGTGCCACCAACTTCAAAATAAGTATGTTTTATACTGTGCCACAATAACAACAAGCAACAGCAACAACAACAACAACAAACAAACAAGCAACAACAACAAAAACAACAAGTTCGTTGTTCACTGCGGAAGCGGAAACTTCAAAGCACAAACACTTGGCTTTATGAAGCTCTTGAGTGGTGGCAGAGAAGCGGTGAAATAAGGAGCAAAAGGATGTTGTACTCCCACCACACACACACACACACATACACCTGGTGGCCCACCATTTGCGTGTGTCGTCATCTCTTGAATTAATTCACGCACTGGAGACCCCCACAGGCGGCAGGCTCAGTTGCCTGTTGCCTTCTTCTTTTCGAAGGTGGTTGATGGTGGTGCTGCTGGCTCTGGTTCTCTGGCATCAGGCCCAGCAGCCGCTATCCGCCAAGTTGTCAACTCGACTCATTTCACATTTTTTTTTTATTTTGGAACCCCTTCAGGGTTGTCACCGGTTTTCTTATTAATTCACTGACTGAGCGGCACTTCTCTTTCTCGTTCATCGTAATTTATATCCTGTCTTTTGCCGCTTGTTCTGAAAAGGACAATAACAGCTTTTTTCTTACCTGCCAGACGTCATCTCAATGTCATTCAATTTTTTTCATTATTAAAAATTTATACACTTGATTTTAATTTGTTTATATTAAAACAACCTCAAGTGTGGCAATAAGGAATATGAACAATTAGTTAATAATAGGATCTCAGCGAGTTTCTACATGTTTTGTAAATATTTAAAAACGCGGCTAAACCATTTTAACTGATTATCTATTTATTGGCAGTTAGACACAAGCCAATTTTGCTTATAAAAAAGCCAGTTAGATGTATAAATTTCTGTATTTTCATATGATTCTTGATTCTTTTTGGGATTTTCTTTCTGCTACTATCAATTTTAAGCAAAGAGTCCTTGCTTGAAATATTGCAAGGACTCTCGTTAATAAACTAGTTAGATCGAACAATAAAAGTTAGTAAACGACAAATTAGATCAAGTATTCCATATTTCTATGGTAATATTACCATTGGGATTCGTACTATATTAGATAAGCTGGTAACTGCAATAAACAAATGCCACGAAACATTATAACACCGACTTTAAATTCTGTTTAAAATGACCAGCAGTTCGCTAACTAGATGCCAGTCAGTTTTAGTGGTAATGGCTAATTCCTAATTGAATGAAAGACATCAAAGACAGATACATAACATAGAGCTACATCGTCACATAGGAAGTCACTTCGAAGACGAAGGAGTCTATTTTGATGATATGCGCCAAGGACACAGAGGCCATCAAGTGATAAAAGCTTAGGCCATCATATGCATGCACTTGAGATTATTAACATCGTCTCCAAGTTTTGGCAGCACTTTTAAAGTTGCAGCAACACATGCACATCATTGTAAGGTGATAGAGATAACATGACACCTTCTGGCCAAATGAGCAATTCGATAGTTTTTTGTCGAACCACCCATAAAGGAGAAACTTAAGCTTACACCTTAGCCAAAGTTGTCAAAAGACAGCCCCTAAAGAAGTTTGATTAAGAAATATGTAAATATTATAATAAAACTCTTAAACTTTATAAAAATTGTGCTGTCATTACCAATCACTGTACTATTCTAGGCCTAAAGACTTCAACATATCAACTCTTTCGGCTTAAATAACAATTTGTTGCCCTTTAAAGTATAGTTAATTCTTTTGAAAGTTTGTCAAAAACCATTTAAGGATTTTTACCTCCAATGAATTGAATTGAACTGAACTCATGTATACCTAAATGGCACAATCTACAATGACTTTTATGTTGAGCTCTGAGTCCACATTGTGGTCATAAATAATGACAGCTTTATGCAATTTTATTACATACTTTTTATGTGCAAATATAACCAACAGGAAAGTTACCACGAAAAAAAGAACCAAACAACCAAATCTTGAGAATAAGTGTCTCAAAGACGAAAGTGAAGAGAAGAAAAAAAAGAAACGCAAAGAAAGAAGAATGTGTAGGGAAAGAAGCAAAACACTTTCACTTTGTGCCCATTTAAGGTCGTGTTTCGCTTTGGTACGTGCAATAAATAAGCGACTTATTTATGCCCCTCACTCGCACACACACAGGCACACTTACACACACTCACTGGCACACACATGTTGCCAATAATAAGTATTTGGGTTAGTAATACCATTTACGAGGCAAAACAAACATAAAAAAAAAATCTCGAGCACACATTTATGCTGGCTAAATCCGTCTCCAATGTAAGCTCTGCAAAAAAAAAAGAAGGAAAGCGTAGGGAAAAAAAAGCAAAACCTAAATAACAACAAAAACAAAAAAGAATGTGGAAAAATGAGGAAAATTAAAAAAAAAAAAAAAGAAACAAAGAAACTTTGGAGAGAGAGACAAAGGAATGAACGTTCGTCTATTTAACTAACTGTGCATAATTCATAATTTAATTAAGAACTCAACGAAATGAAAAAAGTTTACACGAGGGACATTGACGCTCTGTGTATGGGCGAGTGTGTGTGTGTGTGTATGAAGCCCTGCCACAGCTGTTGATGAGGGGCTACCCTTGTTCGTGGCATAAGTTTAGGGCAGGTGCCATCGGGTAGAGAGCAACATAAACACTGGCCATGCCACAATGGCATGAAGTCAAACGAAGCGTCAAGGAAATCTGCTTCAGCAAAGTGGCAAAAGATTTGCTAAGGCGATTACAGAATCTGGTCAAAAAGCTTAACTGCACGATTTTCAGTGTAAAAACTAAGAGAGGAAAGAGATATATACTTACAATATGTATGTGAGAGATATATTTATATATGTGCTAGTGTTTAAAATAAAAGCCATAGTCAATGCATTAAGTCTGTCCATCTATCTGGTTTTATTGAGCTCTGTCAACTTCATTAGAAGTTTACGAAAACACATACTTTTGGTTCATTAGTTCACTCATTAAGATAATTATTTTAATTAATGCTTTATCTATTATTACTCTTGACAATAATTTTTTTGGTAACAACTAAGTTTTTATTATGACCAGTAAACACACATTCTTAGTATTTGGTAAATTATTGCTTTCCATATCCTTAAGTCTTTAATTAATCGACTAATTTAGATGCTAAAGAATAAATGGGCACAAACAAACTTTATATTACTTAGTTTGTTCTTTACAAAAATAGTTCAATTTTAAATGTATAACCTGGATAGCTAATATTTTGTTATATTTTTGTTGCCTCTTTTATTTGTACTCAATCAAAGTCTTTAGGCATAATGCCAAAACAATTAATAATAGGTTACTTTTGTTTATATTTATTTAACTTTTTTATAGTCTTATCAAAACTTACTTGTCATAGGGAAGTTCGTTTATTTAATGTTAAATCTACATTGAAAATCATCCTTAAAGTCGTAAGTTCAGACACTAACCATAGAACACATAGATGGGACAAACTCATGATTTTTTGATTGCAAACGCTAGCCTAGTCATGGAACCCCAGAGAGCTTCGGGAAAACCCGAACGTTCGTACTCTCAATGAGAGCGTAAAGTGGGGAGAGGGCCAAGCAGCTACGAAAAAATTTCAGTCTAGCACAGACTACAGAACGACGAAGGCAGGCCTATGTCGCTTGTGATTTCGTTCTGTCTATGTATGTGTACACTCATCGGTACATGCTCAGGCTTCGTAGTGTGTGTGTGACGTGAAGTTGTACAACATCGCATTTCAATAGCTCGCTCGACAAAAATTTTTAATTTTCGACAAAACAGCAGCAATGCGAATTGGATGTGCCCCCGTGGAAAGAATATATAGAAATATTGCCATCTGCTTCGTATGTATCCCGGTGGCTGTGACGATAGAGTGTTCGCTTGGCGATCCGAATGTCCCTGGTTCGATTCCCATTTCGGAACCGACCAATATGGTTTTTTCTATTTTTTAATAAATAAATAAATAATAAATGAATATTATTCATTGAATAAAAAAGAAAAATAAAGAAACAAAAAATCCACAAAAAAAACAAAATTATAAAATAAAAAAAAACCTTATTTAAGCCGACGATTTCGAGTTGGGAACCGAACCAGGGACATTCAGATCGCCAAGCGAACACTCTATCGTCACAGCCACCGGGATACATACGTAGCTGATGCCAATTTTTCTTGATATTCTTTCGACAGGGGCATATCCTATTCGCATTGCCGCTGTTTTGTCGAAAATGAAAAATTTTGGTCAAGCGAGCTGTTGAAATGCGATGTTGTACAACTTCACGTCACACACACACTACGAAGTCTGAGCATGTACAGACAAGTGTACACATACATAGACAGAACGAAATCACAAGCGACATAGGCCTGCCTTCGTCGTTCGGTAGTCTGTGCTAGACTGAAATTTTTTCGTAGCTGCTTGGCCCTCTCCCCACTTTACGCTCTCATTGAGAGTACGAGCGTTCGGGTTTTCCCGAAGTTCTCTGGGGTTCCATGACTAGGCTAGCGTTTGCAATCAAAAAATCATGAGTTTGTCCCATCTATGTGTTCTATGGTTAGTGGTTCAGATTTAAAGAGGCACAAACAACAACTATAGAAAACTTTTGCCATGGCGGATTCCAACTTTATAAAATGTTTGTTTATATGAATGCTGTGTAAATTGTTGATAATGAAGTGAGCTTTTGATGCATATTGATCAAAGGATGTTGTTTCAATTAGCATAGAAAATGTTACTGCAAAGTCAATCACAATCAGTTGACCCTCACTTCCTTCTTCGCCATTCTCTTGCTCTCTCGCTACTGTTGCACTTAAACCACATTGTTGTTCCTGGACATGGCGGACTAAAGTTGCCTATCGTCTCTTTCGCACCTATCAAACTCTGTTCTTTCACTCTCATTCCCTCTTATACCCACTGCCTATCATCATCATCATCATCATTGCCGTCATCAAGCTACCACACAAAGGGCGTTCATTTTGCTTGGTCAGCTCTTCATTTGGTCAACTGCTGACAGCAACCGCCAGCACCGAGCGCCATTCTCCCACCAAAAGGGCCACCAACAACAAAAACAACAACAACAACAACACCAATACTGTTGGTGGTTTTATGTCGCCAGTTGGCTATCCCTTTTTCCCTATCCTCGCCTTCACTTAATTAACTTGCCTCACATCACATTCCTTTGAGCAAATTTCATTTTTATGCTCCCTTTTCGCTCTTGCAACAAAGTTAAATGCTTTGACTTTTTCTCAACTCAAAAGCAAAAACAAACAAGGAAGAACGAAACGATAGCTACTTTTCCAGAGTCTGACTAATTTAATTGGTTCGACGTGATGCTGTAAAATTTTGATCAGAATTATTAAGTCAACTGACAACAATTTGTGTGTCAATTTGAGGTCTCCAACAAAATTTTGCCCATTCTGCTGCAGTTCACAAAAATTTAATCTCAAATTATTAATATTTGTAATTAAAAATTGCAAGATTCTTAATCAACTAAATTTATAAGAGTTGATCTATGTATATAATTTATTATACATATAAAGATTAGTGAAAGGAAACTTGTGTTCCTATTCGAAAGTAATAACTGTAAAAAAATTGATTTTTTCTTTTAAATACTAAGTGTATTCATTCTAATCTTTGAATTTTAATCTTGATCTTTATGTCAAATATATTTACTTAAGTATTTCATCCAAGCAATCTTTAAGCAATCAATCAAAATCAAAAAATACTATATATTGGCTACCAAAAACACCAATCAGGACACAGATATAACGAAAGTTACACCCAAATAGTCTACATGACTGTAGAGGGTATACAAAAATCAATAGAAACCATATTCATAAGCCAAAGAAAAATATGTATGCTAACTAAGACTCTGCTCTACTCTCATTTAATGCCCTTAGTACCAAATCTGAAATCTACTTTTCTGGCAGTTCTCCCCCAAAAACCAAAAAAAAAAAAAAAACAAATCACGCCGCAAATGCAATAAAAAACCGAAAGGCCCACACACACACACACACACCCACCCCCTCAAATAAAGTATAACATAAACAACATCAAGAACTAGGACGAAAAAAACGGGCAGGGATGGTGGGGTACTGTTGGGATAGGCATCATCGGCATGGATACAACATCGATTATACAAGCATATCTGCAGGGGAAGGGGAGGGTGGTTGGGGGGTGTTAGTGCGAAGGGGCGGGCGGGGGCCGAAGTAGCATAAACTTCTTCTGGGCCTCCAACTCCAACCGATGTAAAAATGTTGCATACACCAAGGAGCCCAAAACATTTTGCACATTTTCCCTCTAGACAGAAAGGCCTTATTCTCTGGTAGTTGCTCTACGCCCCCGATTTCCCTTCTATATAGTCTCTTGCTGTTGCCTACGTCTTCTGCTTCTTACGTTAGCTGCTGCTTTTCTCGTAGTGGTAATAAAAGTTTTTATCGCTTTAAATGAAAATTTTTCGCTTCCGCTATGTGAATTTTTTTGTTCCCCTTATACTCTGGCAGTATGCTTACGTCTCTTTGGCTCACAAAGTATTTTGCTGTGCATCTTTCTCTCTCTCTCTGTCTCTCTCTCTCTCTCTCTCTCTCTGTCTCTCTCTCTCTCTCTCTCTCTATCTTCACAACTATCTCTCTTCTCAGTTTATTATTGCAGTGGTGCCTCCTGTTTTTGTTATTATACCCTTGCAAAATGGAAATATTCATTTTTGCTAGAAAACTAGAATGTAACCGACTTTAGTTTAAAAACAAGATCATAAGTTTTTGAAAAATATGCTTAAGGGGAAAAAAATGGCACTATTTAAAGCATATAGAAGGGTGAGTTAACTAAATTTCAAAAACCACTCTTGAGTCTTTCTAAATATGGATACTAATACTGGAAATCTGATTGATCTCTATAACTCATTGAATCACTGAGTAGTTTGTTATCCGTTCCTTAAGACGAATTGATCTAATGAAAATGATATAAGAGTATACAATTTTGGTACTCTTAGAGTAAGACAACTTTGGTCTGGGTTTTAATTTTAGTTTTTTTTGGTTTGCTTCTGTTTGTTGGTTGTTGGTTTGTGGGCGTGGTCTTTTTGTCTGTGTTTTGTTTTGTTGCTTACAATTGTAATTAAAATTGTGCAAACTTAAGTAAACGCCCGAGTGCCATATTTATGTGGGTGACTGTAATTGTTGTGGGTTGCTGTAAATGATACGAAAATTAACTCAATTTGCATGCAACAATGGAAATGAAAATGACAAACGCAAATTATGTGATAGTTAAAAATTAATATTGTTAGAAAAAGTTGCTCTCGAATTATTTATGCATGAAAATTTTATAAATGCAGCTTTAGTTACTTGCATTCTTAGAAATTTTGTACAATCAAGAAATATTATTCACGTATCAGACTTAATAGTTTTTGTTGTCTTTTTAAATTTCAAAAGTGTTTGTGTTGTTGAAGTTGATTAATTAAAAATCTTTTTTATTTTACTGCATCTTTTCAATTGAGTCCTCCATTTCCGCCAAAATCAATTTCCTACATTTAGTTAGCCCCATTCAATTTCCTCTTCTTGGGACAAACTTGTCAAAAAGTGTCAATAACAAATTAAAAGCAATTAAAATAAACTATTTCACAACATTTATGTATGTATGTTTGTTTCTATGTAGTGAAATTTTTGTACGCTTTTTTCATTCATATTTTTTTTTATGCAATTTGTTTGCAATTTGAGTTTGACTATTTATGCATGTTTGCTTTGCATTTTTGTACACAATTTATGCAACTGAGAGAAAATAGAAAATATTTAAAAATGCTGAGAACAGCAGAGAATGCAAATTGGAGGGACCCAAGCAATTTAAACTGTTTGTTAATTAATTCTGACAAACAGTGTGCAAATATTTGATAACACTGTGTGTATGTGTGTGTGTGTGTGGTTGTATGGGCAGGGCATACAAAACTTGAAGCAGAAGGCTTTTGCCTTAGAGTAGGCAATACATAATGAAGCAGACAATATGCGCGCGGGCGAGTGTGCGTGTGTGTGTGTTGTGACCGCGTGAAAATCGATGGCCAAAAATAAACAGAATAAGCACACAAATAAAGACACGCACACACACACACATAGGTGTACACATGTAAAAATAATTAACTTGTCTTTGACAAGACATATGAGTAAACACATTACAAAACTCTCACATTCTCCATCTCTCGGTGTGCCTGTCTATCTCTCTATCTCTCTCTTTTTCATTGTCTTGCTCTATCTTGGTAGTACCATGTTTGCAGTGTACAAATACAATTACCTCTAAGTATCTCTACCTATTCCACTTCTCTTGTATAGCCCTCATGCCTTTTTACCCTCCCCAACTGAAACACGTGTCAGACAAAGCATTTCCGCTTATTTAATACGATTACATGCCGACCCCAAAAAGTAGGCTACACAAAATATGTGTATTCGCCAGCTGACCAATAACTGAAACGTGATGCTTTCTCTCTCTTGTGGGTTAAAAGGAGGATGTCAAGAAATGTGTGGGGAGGGGGTGAGCTGGGCTTTCTATGTTATTATGGCTGGTTCAAATTAATTGACTTAAATCAATTTCTGACTTTGACGTATTCGGAAACATTTCTCGTTTTTGCGAAATGAAATGGATTTTCATAACTCATGCTTAGTCTTGGGCAGGGATGCAAAAGCATACAACTACTTTGCATTTAGAAACCTAAAAGATTTGCTTTCAATTGATTATAAAATTAAATATTAAGATTTTTTTACAAAAACTGTTTTTTAATTCTATCTAAATATAATGGTAAAATCCATTGCCTTCCAACCCTAGTTTTCACTGTGTCCGTCATGGACATCAAAAAGAGAAAGTGGCTCCAATTATTTAATACAATTTCTCAACTTTTACCTTTTTATTCTACCACGTAACACATTTGATCTTGAAACAATATTAATTTCGAATTCATTCTCAATTCACTTGCTATTTATATTCTTGCCCAACACAAAAATTGGTTACCATCTGGGAATTGAACTAACCATAACCATAATAAAACATAAAAATGAAAGAAAAATATGTAACAGAAATGCCAAAAATACATTTGGTCCCAACGTTGAGTATAAATTGCAAGACAAATATTGTTAAATAAATCTGCAAGCAGCACAGATTGCTTTAATAAATATTCGGACAGGCATGCGACATATAAATGTGTTTACTTGCCCAACAAACGATAAAGAGGAAGAAAAAGGAAGAGCGAAAGAGCGAGCTGCAGAAAGCAAGACGAAGAGGTTAGAAAAAAAGAGTACCGAACAAAAAAAAATTGTTATATAAGCAAAAGAAAATCAACGACAATTCTTGAAACACTTTTAAAACACATTTAGAGTAAAACGCCAAAAGAAAAAGAATGGGCAAAGACAAACGTTAGGGTCAGCTAAAGGCTAAACAACCAGGCAGGCGCCAAAAAAATGTAGCAAAAGGACGAGAAAAGAACAGGATTGTGCTGAAAGTCAAGTTAAGGCAACTACCACGTGGCGTATGCGCAATCTTCTTGTATCGCATTATATGAGTATGTATGTATGTATGTATGTTTGTGGGTGTGTGTTTTGTATAGCGCGTGCTGGCACTTAATCTTCTCCAGCTGGCACAGAGATGCAGTTACCGGATATGGCCAGACCATATATCCTAGCTACACAATTTTCAATATAACCGGCGTTAAGCGAACACAAAGAGCAAAGATAACCTTTTTGAGAGTATGTGGGCGTAACTCTGTCATTGTCTCCCCCGCCTTCATCCATTTGACTCTTTTTCTCAAATTTGAAATGTTGCTACTAGAGGGGACGCTATGCAATGTTATTTTAGTTTTTCTCAAAATGTGCATCAAATTTTTACAAAGTGCAGTATTTGCTACAAAATTTATCAACATGCTTTATAATGCTTCTTTATGTAAAATAAATCGCTTAATCAATGTCTTTGATATACTCAAACATCAGTTATAGATCACACCAATGGGAAATGAGTGGAATAAAAACATTTTGTATTCCATCAATTTCAATTTTGCAAAACAAAAATAGGAAACAAAAATCCATATTTTAAAAAGGAAGAGAGAAGAAACAATTGATTAAGAGAATTTTTTACCAACTGTTAGTTAAATTGAAAAAAAAATCTGCTTTTGTTTGAAAGCAGCATAATCATACATAGTTTGCGCTTTCTTTTCGGTGTTTGAGTTTTTAGCTTGCTTTAGCTTTTAGCCAAACAGACTTGTGTATGTGTTTTTGTGTCTGCGTGTGTTGTGCTTTTTTTTTTTGCTGCTTCTGCTGGAAAATCTCCACAGCTAATCCATAATTCCACCATGTGGCATTTCATTTCATTTCGAGCACATCACACATGTGTCAAAATAAACCCAAAAACTTGTTGGTTCCAGTTAGCTAGCTAACTCTGGATGCTTAGTTTGGGCCATTAAAACGTTCGTCGGACTACAGTGAGCACACAGAACTAAAGTGAAGAGAGTGATGAACGAAATCCCAGTCACATGCGACGTAAGCTGAGGAAAGCAAAAGCAACAACAAACTAAAAAAAAAAAAGATAACTTTTTGTGCTCTTTTTGCACATATATTTTTTGCGTTTTTGTTTGCAACTGCGAGTAGAGAATAAATATTTTTTATGGTAGCCGCAAAAGTGTGATGGAGCAGCCAGAAAGGGCAGATCTCAGGCAGGGGCGCAGAATGGTCTAGGGAATGGGTTACAAAAAGGATGGAGTGACAAGTTCAAAATTGAAACCACTGGACGAACAGTGCACGTCAATTAAGGCAAAGCACCATGGTAACACAAAAAGTGATTGGGGACAAAGAGTAGAGTAACCGAGTAAGGACAAACTGGAGTGAAATACTAGGATTTCGTAGAGCGCACTAACATCAACATAAATCCGACTTAACTTGGCCAATGGTCAAGCGAAAGCATAATGAAATTGCATTTGTCTTTTCCTACACATATGTACGTACATATAAGTAATGTTGGCCATATTGTTTCTAATAAATGCTATGACATAGTTTCAGTCACATAAAGATACAGGATTATCGCCGACAATGTAAGATAGTCAGAAAATATGACCAAAGGATTCAATCACAAAAGACTGTGTATTGGAAATTAGAATCTTTTCTCAAAATTACAAAGATGACATGAAATTACCACCCAACCCAACACCCTGTCAGGCTCATGTGAATGCAATAGATCTCTTGGTGATTCTGCTGATGATGATGCTTTTGTTGTCCTTACCGTAGCTACCTACCTATCAGCCGCTGCATTGTAAACAAACTTCTCCGTTCCAACGCCAATGCCAACTTCAATCCCAAACCCAACAATTGAGGTTGACAAAAACTGCATCGTGCTCTGGCAAAGGGCGGGAGAGAGAAGAATTGGCGGAGAGTACTTTGAGGTACAAGTTGGCTGGCATCATCATCACATTGTTGATGATGGCTATGGCTGACTGTTAGGGCCAGGGAATGAATTTAGCCTGAAAACAAGAAGCATGAAATGCGCACGAGCGGCTCAAACAGAATTGCCAGAAATATATAGACAGAAAAGGCAAACTGCAAAAGGGAACCCGAGAAGAAGGGAGAGAGTATTTTGGGGAATATTCAAGTTTTAGTGACATTGTCGAATATTTGTTTTTGTTGCTCATTCGATGTTGTTGAGTGCTTGATGAAACTAAGATGAACAGGAAGCAGTCACACACTGACAGAAATTTTATTCCATAGTTTTTGGTTTTGCTTTATTTCACACAAAAGTATGTACTTGCAAAGCACTAAAATTTGTCTTTAAATTAAGTGGCTTGATTCAAAGATGTCCTATTTAGTGGTATTCAAAAATGTTATCTTTCTAATAATCAATTGCAAAACAATCTTACTCCTTTAACAATATCCACCAAGTACTACCCTTAGTTAATTTTTTAAATTTTTTTAGTTGAAAATCTTAACTTTTTTGGCAGTAAATAACATTTGAGATGCTGAAATGTTTACCAGAATTGCCAAGCTCCACACCTAATATTGAAAAACATTAGACATTTTCAAACTGACAACCGTCAAGAGATATCTGAGATTTATTTTAAGTGATTTCTTCAAGTGTCAAGAGCGACAAACGTCATCAAATTGCTTGCACCTGAAACAGAGAATCACCGAAAATTTTAACTAGCGAAAAGTATGCCATAAAAAGCGTTACGTTTTCATGCTGAAAAGCCACGTCAACCGAACATCAACGCCAGAGCACGTCCTTCACCAGGTTTTTCTTCTTCTTGTTGTTGCCTTCTGTAGTTGTCGTTGTAGTTGTTTCTCTTTCTGTTTCTATTGCTGTTGCTTTTTTGGGTTTTTATGGCATTTCCGGTACTGCAACTTTGTGGAACTAAGGGAGAATGTTAAAGGGGACTAGACGAAAAGCGGCCAAGAGGTGGATTTGTCATTAACGTCGACCGTTTGCCGACACTGGTGTGTGTGTGTGTGTGTGTCGACATAATGTTGCAGATTTTTGAGATGGAGAAGGCAAATGGGAGAAGGCAGATGAAAGTTGTTCCCAGGTCTCTAGCTTCTCGAGATGACATTAATGAATGGGCCTTGTTAGGCAATGTGTAATCTGGAGGGTAATTATAAGCAGGTTTTGTGCTGGTTCGTTAACTGCTGATGAGACTGAAGTGACAAGGCAACAACGAACTGAGAGAAGGATTTTCCAAAGTTGAGAAAGTGACATGAAATGGTGTACATAGAAGATGAATGGCTAAATAATGATAATGACGAAACAACAACAAAACAAAATAGAATAGTCTTCTTATAAAAAAGTGAATGCCAATCAAAAATTGTTCACTTGAAATTGTAAAAATAAATTAGTTAATTATAAAATCATTCAGGTTCACAGCTCTTCTTTTCGGTCTTTAAAACAATTTCCAAAATAACTTTTACCCCATTCATGAACAGCGCACAATATTTTGAAGAATTTTCCACTTGCATTAAATTCTAATTTCTTTTTATGTTTTTATTCTTTGCAGATTGATAATTGAAATCGTTGAAAAATGTGAACAGGTAAATTGAGCTTGAATAACGGAAACAACAGCAGCAATAAAGACAAATCGGATAAAAATAGAAACAAAGAAGAAAAAGAAAATAGTAAATAGGAAGCAAATAATAAATAAGCATGCCCCGTACTTGTGTCCAGTGAAATGCGATGCGAAGGCGACGAAGATTGCATACAGAGTCTGCCCAGGCAACAACAACAACCCACATAGAGCAGGGCAACAACAACAACAACAAAGACAGCAACAAGGATAACAAGAATGAGGAGATGCCATGCAATGCGATGCGAACTGAAAGGGAAGTAAACAATTGCCGAGCAAACAATGAAAACTAATAAAGCACTTAAGCGGATAGAAAAGCAACAAGGACATTTAAGTGGAGTAAAACAGAAGAAAAAGCAAAAGCAGCAGCAGCAGCGGCAGCAAAGAAACCATCAATCAAAAGTGATTATTAAAGGACAATTCACAACATTAAGCTGAGTCCCTGCCCAAGGCGTTTCTTTAAATTTAAGAAAATTTTATTGATTAAATATTAACAGCCACAATGGACACATTGTTGCAAAACCAAGTGAGGCTAAATGATAGAGAGAATGATGGGGATAAAGTAACATCAACAAGCCAATTTACACCATTGACAGCAAATGGAGCCACAACCACAGGCCTAAGTTTCACCAAGATGAAGAAGGAACCTCTTAAGGATATGCAACGAAACCACCTGCAAAAGATGCCAACGACGACAGCAATAGGAGAGAAACCAACGAGAACACCAACAAACGTAGCTGGGATTTTAAGGATATTAGCCAAGGGTCGAGGCGGCGGCATAACTGGTGGGGGAGCCAGCACACGTCTGCTCCTTTTAACAATATGCCTGAGCATCCTTGTGGGCAGTAGCAAAGCCGGTTTTGCTTGCCTCAGCAATCCTTGTGTATTTGGCGTATGCATCGATGGACTTAACAGGTAAGAGACTGCCCACACAGTGCTGAGCAAATATAATCGACATATATCGTGAGTGCTTCCAATTAGGACAGAATTTATCACCTGCAAGTTCTAGGCAACAAAAAATCTGGTTTCAGATTCTTTTTTAATCTGTTAAGATTTTGACAAAATCAAAATTTATATAGAATAAATGGTGAAAAATTTAGTGTAAGGTCATAAACAATTCTTGTCAAACTGCTTAAAGTTACTGGTCAGTGATTTAAAACAAGGCTAGATTTTATTAAAATAATCCTTTATTATAATATTCCTTTATTCTGCTTAGTATTTACATATAAATGTAAGAAAAACTACATTTTCAAAAGCAAATTGAAGGAAAGTAAACTGAAAAAAGTGAGTAAACTGAGTAAAGAAGATATATCTATAAATAAAAGTTATTTCAGACAACTTATAGTCTAGAAATCATTTCAATTAGCTTGTTCCTCCTATTAATTTAACTTAAAAATAAATCGACATTGAAAAACTCCGAAAAATTTCGAGGGTTAAGCGGAATGTAAAAGCATTTTCTTTTATGAATTCTATCGGGAGGAAATCAGCATTTACCTTAATACTGCTGTAATGAAGCAATCATATAACTTATTTACATTCAGCTTTGCGACAAGCTAACTCAAATCGATTGTAAGGCTAATTTTTTCAATCACGCTGTCATCTCTCTTTCTCTTAACCAAAGTCAGGTGTTCGCCACACCAAAAAGGACATACTTGCATGGAAACAGTTGGCAATACCCTTGCACATTCTGCGCTTATTATCGCCAGCCGAGCGACCAATAAACCCGTCCAACACATTTCGAGTGGCAATAAACTTGCTGCTCCTCTCAAGCGCCAACGGCAGGATCGAGGAACCAGCAGTTTCACTACCCCGATTAAGGGAAAGGAGGGTGAACATGTTGACGCCGCCACTTTGCAAGGAAATGAATTTACCACCAGATGTCTAAAACCGCTCTCTTTGCCCTTACCATGTGCCATAATTTAATGCATGCGCCAGTTTAAATGGGGTTAAGTTTTGAAATCGTATGGGAAGATGCTGAGTGGGTTTCAATTGCATAAAACTGGAAAAATTATTAACTTGGATGGCATCCAATGTACACACACACTCTCGCTTGCGGGTACGTCAGGATCTTATGCAGTAAATTGACTGCTAAAATATAATAAAAATGCCAAAGTATGGGGGATTGAGAAAAGAAAATGTTCACTGCAATATAGATTATGCTTGTTGCATGTCCCTACTTAAGTACAGTTTATACATTTTCACAACATTTACATAGCTTAATGCCAAATTGCGTAAATAACCCAGTTGGAAAAAGTATAGTTGAAGAAGATGTACGAGTATCTGGCATTTCTTTAGCTTAACCTCTTTAGAATACCATTTTTCAGACTTTGAGCCATTTATATAACTAAGTAACTGGCATTTTATTTTTTTCCTATGAGCACTTTGCAATACGTGCCCACTGCTGAGTGTGTGTGTGTAACCGCTAACTGAAGGCACTTGGCACCGCCGTTTCACTTTGGTATATTTTTTTAAAGGATTACATCCATTGCTGAAGCAAGCTGCAAGTCAAATGCGAAGAGCAGTCGTAACTTGAAATGTTTCCTCTTACTCGCATTTCTTGACATTGGACCAAGGCAAGAGCCAACGGAAGATAGCGGGGCAGGATAAAACGAAAGATGCCGATGTCGATGTCGATGGGGGCCAAGAGACAGACCTTATGGATAGAAAGTTTATGCTTGGGCTTGGGAAATTTATCGCTGCAATTAAATTTAACACGATTTCATGAGATTTAAACGGATTAACTGAATAGTTTTTCGACCAATTTCAAAGTTTTCGTAAAAGCAAAAGCAAACACCCACGAGGTGGGAGGAATTTTTGGTGATTTAAAATGTTATGCGAGAACATTGAAATTTTATTGGTTTATCGCGGTTTATGGCCATCAAATAGTTTTATGACTTTTAAGCACAACTAAGAAGCTATAGATATCCTGTTTAACAAAATGCGAATCAAATAGGCGATTTGCTTATATTTGCAATAAAAACGAAAGCAATCAAATAACTATGTGAAATATATTACAAAGTAATTTCCTACAATTGTGGCAACAAATCAAACAAATCTCTAGGGCGCAAGTCAAGTCAAACCAAAAGGTAACAAGCAGAGCACCTTCACCTACCAATCTCCCACTCTTTTCCTTTAGAACCATGTCTGGTTGTACATAAGTATGTATGGATCTCTAGGGCTTCTTTTGGCATATGTCTAAGTGTGCTTATCTCCATATTTAACCCATGCAATGGCAGCAGCTTCCATTCAGTTTGCCATGCTGCATTCTAATGTAATTCAACAACTTCTTTAATTAAGCAGTCGCCTTGGTGCCCCACCTGGCTGGCTGACTGACTGACTGGTACACTTTCATTCTGCCTGTCGGGCCTTAACGTAGCGACATTTCCCTAGACACTTTTCTTGCATTTCCGTTTCAATTTCAATTCGCCAACACAAAGAGCGGAGCAGAAAAAAAATGTAGGTAAGAGAGAATTTGTACTTATGTGTTTGAAAGAAAAAAAAGATAGAAAAGCAATCCCAAATGGCTACCAAATATTTATTTCCACCACTCAAGTGTAATGTTACGTTGGACGAAAGTTTATAGCACTCAGCTGAGTACTGGATATGGGATAGATGTGTCCCATCAACCTACATTGCTCAGAGATGGAATCGTGCTGATAACTACATACATGTTCCGAATCCAGTTCGAATCGTTTAGACTGATTTCATACATCACTTTATTAAAACTTTACTTCGCCGGGCTTTATCTCAACCTAAGTGTCAGTTTTGGTTTTATTATGAAAGAAGAAATATATATTTTACTTACGATGAGAAACAGAAAATTACTAAATCTTTAAAATTTAAATTGAAATTTTGAGATAACATTTGCAAGATCAAAAAATGTGAACAATACATGATAATTAAAAGAAGAACTTAATAACTGCCACAAGATCAATTTCTTATTTCTTGATACCTTGATAATACTCGATACCTTTTTTGAATATTTTCCGGTTTAAGTTAATTAGTTTTTGTTTTTAAATGATGAACTGAAAATGAATTCGATTTTAATAAGACACCCTTCAACACATTAGCTTAAAGCCCTTCAAGTCCATAGAACAAATTATATATTCATGGTAACAAAGTTTATACTTCTCGTCGGATAATACGTTTTTTGATTTTACAGAAATTTGATGAGGCAATTCGTTTTAGTATTCAGTCATGTTACCATCTCTAGATATTGCATTGCTTCAATTACTTTCGAAGGAGAAAAAAACACAACAGCCTTTATTCGAGCAATGTACCGTTATATATGCACTTGTTCTCTCCATATATTGTGCTATTTGCTGAAACTATTTTTGTATCTAAAACATTTTGTATCTTGTTGTTGTAATTTGTTTTTACTATTTTCTTTCTTTTCATGTGCGCCTCTCCGTGTGTTGTGTGTGTGTGTGTGCGGGTGTTTGGGTTTTTTTTCTGGCCAACGTTTGATGCATCATTGACACAACGTTCCACCTATCTGACTGCCGCCTACGCCCACGTGACGCGATAACAACAACTGAAACTACAGCTCGTACTCATGTTACTGCATTGATGGCTATACAGGGATCCAGTGTCAAACGAATTGGGACGAATGCTGGTCGGGTCCCTGTCAAAATGGCGGGACATGTGTGGATGGTGTGGCCTACTACAATTGTACGTGTCCGGAAGGATTTTCCGGTAAGTGTGTGCATATAAATACATACATACAAATATGAAGTCTATCTATGTATCTGTGTGGTTGGGTTAGTACAATGCGGTTTATTTTTGGCCACCAACCTAGCATACGAGAACTAACTAAAATACACGGAACTAAAACGGTGCACAGTTCGCTGAGCAATTCACAAGGCATGGAGAAATGGTATGGAAGTGGAGTTCCTCTTTTTTTTTTTTTGAGCTCGCTCTCCATATCTTCCTTGTGCTGCCTTTTATTCTCCGTCTCTCTCTCTCTCTTTGTCCATCTCTCGTTTCACGTGCAAAATGTATTTTTATTAAGCAAAAGCAAAAAAAAGTACCCACATCCAGAATCTCCTTGGTATCCATGGAGTGTGGAATTGGAGGAGTAAAATATACAAGCAGTGCAGCCAGTGCCAGTGCAAACAAACAGAAAGGTTCCTGTTTCCTTCTCCTTCCACCACTTCTTCGTTAACACTCACACGTATTTGTAAAATTTACGCGGAAAAGCCAAAGCAAAGCAAAAAAAAAGACAAAGACGAGTCAAAAAATAATATATGTGTACCTACTATCCTTCTTTTTCCCTCATTTCCTCCCAACATTCGCTCACATGTGTCTATTCTTGTTTTTTTTTTTTTAACTCATGAGCCAAAAAGTAGAGCTAGCTAAGGACACTGTACAAAACGAAATTGGAGGTAAACGAAATATGGGATAAATTGTTAAGAAGCCATTATGCTCTGTGAAAAGTTACAAAATTAAATTATAGAAAAATTCATAAAAAATTATTAAAAACAAAGTTCTAATGAATAATTACTAATAAATATGGGATAAATTGTTGAAAAGCCATTATTTTCTGTACAAAATTGAAGTATAGATAAATTTCCAAAAGGATTTCTATATTTATTTAGTTAGTTGAGCAATATCAATCGATTAAGGAGTTGATTTTCATCAATTAAATTAAAGACTTAAAGTTATTATTTTATTATTAAAAAATCAAAAACTAAATAATTTTAATCAGTTTTTGAATTTGCGGTAGTTTGTTCCTGCATTTTATTTATCTAGTTTGTCTAAAAAAAAACAAATTTTGAGCTTGTATAGACAATACAGGTTCAAAAATTTATAAAGTTCGAATTGGTTAAATTTTTTGTTGACCTAGATCAGAAGAGAGAAAGAAAGGGAAATTTTAAAGAATATTTTTGATGACATTTATAAATTGTGTGCTTACCATATAAACTAAAACTAACACAAAAGCATCTATAAATAGTAATATTCATAACGATAAGCATAAATTCTGAAGAGTATTCACAACAATGCAAGGAAACGGAAAATGTCGGCAAAATGATTTGAGAAGCAGGATTTCCAAGACGTCAAGTGGGGAATGAGAATGAAAATGGTTGGCAAAGCCAAGCTGGGGCCGGCAAACCCAACTTTAATGTTGTCTATTGTGGTAGTCAATGTTGGGTGCTTAACTTGCCACTTTCTACGTGTGGGACTCTCAGCTCTCTGCCCTCTATTTTAGTCCCCCTCTCTCTCGCTTGTGCTCTGTTTCTATATATACATATATATATATATATATATATATATCTATGGAAGTCTTACCATGAATGTATCTAATGTTCATCCTTTTTGGATTCGTGTACTTTCCGTCTGCACATACATACTAACACACAGACACACACACACACACATTTACTCAAGGTCTACGTGCGAGAAGCACTTAGAGTGAGTCCCAAAGTTGACTTTATAAAATTTAGTGAAATTTATAGCCATGATGTAGGTGTGAACTGTATTTGTATCAGACGCCAACTAAAAACCAAAATACAAATTGTAGCAAATTTGTTCGAGAACTTTGCTGATGAGTTCGAAACAGAGACGAGAAAAGTAGTAAGGAAAGGAGATAGAGCGAGAGAGAAAAAGGATGTGTAAAGGTTTATACCAGTTAAGTCATTGGCTTTAAGGCGTGTTGTAGAAAACAAGTTCGAAACATGTGTCATATGGGTTTCGGTTGTTAACAAACTAAAAACAGAGAGAAAAACTAAAGCAAGAAAGTTGTTGATTTTCGGCTAATTTTTCGTATAGTTTCCAAAACATTAAAAACTAACAGAAGGTAAAAATTTAATCCCATTATGGTAGTAATGAAAACAAATCACGAGTTCGATCTTTCTTGTCTTATGTCGCAAATAGAAATTAGACTGTTTATATTAAATTTTCATCTGTTAGAAAGACAGAAAAGATGTCGGTGTCGCTTTACCCACATACACAGCTTTCAAAAGGATTCAAATATAAATGATTATCTGCATTTGCCGTGACACCTCATACAACAAAATTTTTCTATAGGGCTCTGATTTTTACTCAGTTTTCATTTATCATCAAAATAATACATGGTATCACATTTTGATTTCTAAATACACATGAAAAAAAGGCATTAATTTCGGATAAACACAACATAAGCTTGGAATATAAAATCAACAGATAGACAAATAAAATTAAGCACCACCAAGCGATTTGAAACGGCTTTTCCGAATTGGTCTCAGACAAATGCAGTGGAAATAAAAGCAAAGCAAAGCAAAAAAAAAAATAGCAATAAATGAAATGTAAATAAAGAAGGACTGCATAACAAATACACCAGGAAAAAATATGCTGCTTGTCAGAGAGAAATATGGAAGGAAAAGAATTATACATACATATATAAAATAAATAGATATTTTTTTCCCCTACCAAAAGCGCGAAACGTCGGAAATGAAGCAATAAACTATATACTAAAAAAAAATGCACAAAAATTTAAATGAAATGCAATGATAGTATGAATAGAAAGAAGACCCAAAAAAGATAAAAAGCGGAAGCGACCAAAAAAAAAAGGGTCTAACACAAAGGCAAAGTAACGGATGCTAAAGAAGAGAAAGCGAGACGCCTCTGGGCAAACTATTTAACCGCTCATTGAGTTCAGCAAAGCTTTCACCTTGGTTTGGCAACCCTAAAAAGAAAATTATTCACATTAAAAAGTGTACAAAGCAGGCAAGCAGCAGAAGAGCAAAAGAGATGGCAAGATTCTAATTAATTTTATGAAACCTTCGCCTCTTTTTTACATCTGCATTTTGGTTATGACTTTTGAAGTGGTTGCATCCACACACACACACACATACATACAGAGAGAGAGAGACCAACAGAACAAAGTTCAGTAGCCCAAAAAAGTAGACTACGGTTTTGTGCATCTTCAATTTTTTATGCTACTTACCAAATTTTTTGGATAATTTTCGGTAAAAATTAATGAAATGTTCTTTCTTTCACTTTGTTTTCAAGTGCTTTGATTTCGTTTTTGTCTCTTTGAGTATTTTTTTATCTCGACGTTTTAATCAGGCTAATTGCGAAAGGAACTGAAAGAACCAAAAATAAAAAGTTGAGAACAAGTTTTAGAAAAAGATTGTAGAGAAAAAGATAATGTTTGAATTATAATGTAGAATTGAATTTAGAGCATTATCGTCTGATAAGAATGATCTCAAGAAAAAGTATTTGCAAAAAAAAAAATGGAAAAAGCTTTGTAACTTGGTAATTATTTTGTTGCTATAAAAGTAAACCCTATAACTCATAACTTTTTTAATAAAATTTCAAATCAACTCGCTGAATTATATATAACTGTACTCGAAGTATATGTTCTTTAACAAATGACATTTGTTCATACTACATACTCATGTTGAAAACTTCCTGTTTTTTATTGTACTCAAAACTTGGACTGATGACATTTTTCTTCGTTTGTCATTTCACTTCTTTTTTTTTCATTTTTTATATTGTAAACTTTCTACCAACATGGTTCTCTTGTGCGTGTTCTTTTCTACAGTTGATGCCACTGTTGCAGCTGCCTGCCACTGAACTGTAAACATTTGTGCAACAAGGTACGAACATTTGTTTTGGCTTCGAGTCACAATAAAGATGTCTGCTCGCCCCAGCCCCAAAGTCCCCCTTCAATGCACAAATTGAAATTTGAATTTTATCTGCACACATTTTATGCTTCTTATTTGCTTGTTACTTTTCCATTTCTCCACAAGGCGGTGAAGAAGGTGGGTAGGATCGGAGGGTGGCAGATGGTAGAAGTAAAAAAAAAATATTGCACTCAGAATCGGGGCAACATTTATAAAAGTGCAGAGAGTTGAAAATATTGCACATTTCGTTTTGCATTTTTAGCTCACATATTCGTATTTCCATGAATGAAAAAATTCCCAATGAATGCATTGCCGAATGAATGACTGCACCCAAAAAAGTTGAGTAAAGATGGAAAATTCGATTTCAGAATTCTCAGGCATAATTAAAGATGATAGACTTTGAAGTGTATAAGAACAGATTTTCGAGGAGTTTAAACCCAATTTAAACACTAGATAGTTGTATCTAGTTCCAGTTTCTAGTTTTTTTTTTTTTGGTTTTTTTATACAATTTCCATTAGCACACATTAATAATACAAATTTGAGCTAGTTAAAATGGATGCCACGTCTTTTGCAGTGCAATTTGTATGCGAAACTAATCCCACACCCAAAAAACGTCATCTATTATGTCCTATGAATTCAAGGATTCGTTCTTCAATCACCCACTCGCCCACCCTCCCCGTTTGGTGACAGTGAGCAATGAAATGCACTTTGGCTCATCGAATGCTGAATGCTGCCGAGGAAACTAATCACGGGATTCATTCACTCAGTTTGAACCCGAACTCAAACCAAATCCACAGAGCAATTCAAACCGAGCCACAGTCACCAATTTCAATTCGCATAAGAGTAGGTGGGGAAATGGATGGAGGCGAGGCAAGGCGGTTGCACTTGAATGTCTTGTGGTGCGCATTGTTGCTCTTTCAATTGCAGTTTCTTTTTTTTTTTTTGCTACCCAAGGAATCCATACCATTTTCGAGAGGACAATGAAAAGCCAAAGCCAAGGGAAGCTCATTTTCACGGCAATTGCCATGAGGCTATGCGAGTTGCGGCCAAAAGGATGCGATGTGATGAGAAGGGAAAGCAGATGGAATTTAGGGGTGAATGGCATACACATATGCAGTACGTTCCATCTTTTCACCTGCTTATGTATTAGCTCTTTTAATTAATTGCATTTGGTACAACATTTCCTATCTGGGGTATTTTAGTTTGGATTTTCTATTGAATTTCCTTTCTTTTTCATTGAAAAATTTTCTTTGCCAACGTTGCGTAAAATTAGAAACTATTGTGTGTGTTAACATGTATTTATCTGTGTGTGTGTGTATGTATGTGAATGCCAAAAATTCAATGGCCTTATTTATGACTGTGAAAATCAGTTTGCCAAACATTTTTTACATGAAACTCGAACATTTGGGTTTGTATTGTATATGAGTACATGTCGGTACATTATTGTGTCTCTGCGTTCTCTATTTAATTTATAAAATACTTTGTTGCTATTTTAAAGTCGTAAATTTAAAGTAATAATATTAGAAATACATAGTACACATGTCGTATGCGTGATATTTTTAGCTAATGTTGAGTCGCACAAGAAAATATTTTATTAACCATCTCTCTTTTTTTCTGGAATACAATGTATTATTAGTTCTACATATAATAAGCCCACAAGATCATCATTAAATAAAACACAATAATAATGGATCAACCTAAGAAGTCTTTTAGAAATATAAAAAACTAAGTTATGTATAATTAATAGACGAAACTAAATTGTTCCTCCAAACTTCACACTATTTCCTTATATATACAATTAGACCTAGACTAATTGCAGCAATCAACTGTAACAAAAATGAATCGTATGAATTGTAACCTTTTGGAAAGTTCAATAAACTTTTGCAAATGTTGCTTTTGTTAAAATCAATAAAATCATGAATATTTGAAAAGCATGACAACAACAAAAACACCAACATCAACAAACGCCAAATAAAGAAATAATAAATAAAACCCAAAAGCCAATTGATTAGCTTCGTTTCCACCCTGCAAAACAAGGACAATTTATATAGAAATACATATAAAACGGGTGTCTTTTTTTTAAAGGTATTCTAAGATATTCTAAATTTATTTTAAATGTCAAAAAACCCTACAATTTGTATGATAAACTCGAATTGCAATCAATGCATGGAATACCAAGTTTTTACAAACAAAATAGTTACATAAATACTTTATATGTCAGAGTTCCATACTTTTAAGATAATTATTAGCGGTCTTTTTTCTTTTGATTAATACATTTTTGGGAACAACGATTGCTTGGTTTGAGTCAAATATATATATATTTAATAGAAATATTCACAGAAATCTGTTGGTATTAGGAAAGTTTTTCTAAATTATTTTGGTTTGAAAATTGTTTATTCTATTTATTTGGATGCACCTTTTTTCTATAGAACTTATATATACGTATCTATTATCATACATACATTGCAATATCAAACATTTGTCCCAATTTAAATGGCACACATATCAAAAGAAAAAAACACCCTTTATGTGCACATGAATTCTGTTGAGTAATTGGTATATAAAATGTATATAAAATTGAATGAATTGCGATTTGTTTTCACCTAATTCGTTTAATAAAACACGAAGAGAAGTTTCGCAACCAACGCCAAATATTAGAGTTCATTCAAAATCAAACCAATTAAGCTTTGATTATGATTTTTAGTTTTGATTAAAAGAAGTTGAATGCCAAGTGTACTGATGAATAAGAGAATTAATGAATGAATGGATGAACACAAGTTGATTTTTGATTGAATACGGAGAATATGTAACACAAAGTAAGGTGTAAATTTATGCGCACTGGCAGACACACACACACACACACACACACATATACACATATTCAACTATGCTACTGCTGATGAAGCAGAGAGCAGGGAGCCAGGAAAATTACGATAAAAACTGCATTGCTGCAATTTGAATGCATTTCCATTTCTCTCATATTTTTCCCCTTTTTTATTTGCATTTTTGTTGTTTTTATTGTTGATTCACTGCATTTGCATGAATGCGAAATCTGAAAATGTGAATAGGCCGGGAATCTTTACCCTTTCCTCTGCACTCCCGCTTCATTCTACCCTTTAAGCAATTTGCATTGTTTTCGCGTTGCAATGGCCCCAAGAGCTCTTTGCTGGCTGCAATGATTACATAAAGGCAAGTCAAGGAATAAACCTACAAAGGAAATTCCTAAGCTTTGTTCTTCTTGTTGATGTAGTTACGGAATATATTTTATGTGTGTGTGTGTGTTTGTGTGTGTCAGGAGAGCAAGGTTAAGTTGGCTAAGGATTGCAGCTTACATAGATGATTTTGTTTGTGAAAGAAATTGTAAGCTCATTACTCTTTACACAAAACAAGTAAACAAATAAACATTAAAGCAAATTATATAAACAAAAAGAAAAAAGCTGAAAATTGACTTATTATCTATACATCAAACATTCAATAAGCCATAATAGGAACTTAACTAAAGACGTGAACCTATTAAGGAGAAAAAATGAGAAACTCAAAAATTAATGAAGTGATTCATTGTACAAATTATAAGTTAAACATGACATCCTTACTGTTAATTGAAGACCAAATTTTTAATTTTTCTTCTTAAATAAAAAAAATT
The DNA here is from genome assembly GCF_018902025.1 of Drosophila willistoni. Classification (NCBI taxonomy): domain Eukaryota; kingdom Metazoa; phylum Arthropoda; class Insecta; order Diptera; family Drosophilidae; genus Drosophila; species Drosophila willistoni. The sequence goes on from NW_025814050.1 coordinate 12,541,262, forward strand.
ATACATTTTCTTTTCTTTTCGCTGGTAATTTAATTATAGTTGTATTTTAAATAAAAAATTCAACACTTTTGCTTTCAGACTTAACGTAATCAAATATTTAACAATCACTTTACACAAATTTCTGACCAAATATTCAGACATTCAGATGTTCAATAAAAAAAAAAACGACCCAAACCCTGAGGTTGGAAACAAAATTGAAATGGCATTACAAAAAACAAAAAGCAAAAAGAAGAACAGTCAGGGGTACAGAGAAGAGAATGAGAATGCTAGGGACAGAGCTGAAAGAGAGGGGAAGGGAAAGGGAAAGGCAGTCAAACCAATGCCCGTCCATTAAGCAGACGAAAAAATGTGCGTCCAATTCGAAAAATTCATTCATAAAACATGCTTCGTAGATTGCGGATACAGAGAGTGAAACATTTTTCCAAGCCCACAGAATTGTGTGCTCCACGCTATATACATATCTGCAATACTCCGCTCTTCTCTTTCTTCATTTACTCTGCCCACGCACAATGCAGCAATAAAATGAAAATCGATTTTCACTTTAACGACTTCACACATACCAAAAAAGAAGGAAAAAATGAAAAGAATTGAAAAGGCCTCGATGAAACCACAAAACAATGAACAGAAGGAGAAAAAAAAAAGGGAAAAACTGAAAACGAAGTAAGAGGAAAAATCATCGCCATTGCAGTCGATAGGTTGTTGCTTCTGCTGCTGCTGCTGCTGCTGCTGCTGTCCTGCTTGAACTCATAAAAAGGGTGGTCACTGGTGGTCAGTCACGAACCCTGTTGTCCCTGCTCCATCACCAAGTCAGATAGACATTTGAGGGTTGACTTGAATTTGGGGGTTGACTTGTTAAGAACTGGTACAATGCGTAGGTGTTCAAGTTTTGACTACCAACTTTCTTTTTACCCCTCTAAACGCCCTCACCTCAAACCGAGTACTCTTCCATTGCGTGTGTAAATTTGTGTGAGTGTGTGTGTGTTTGCCTGACCACTTCCTGTATTTGTGCCTGAATTGGAACGTAATGTGACATTTCAAAAAAAGGTAAACTTTTCTTTCGTATTTTTTCCCCCTCTCTGTGGTTTTCGTATCACTTTGTTTGGCTCTTGCAATATAAAGTGAGTTATACCACTGCAGAGACATATCTATTGACAGATAATGCTTCTGCTTTTCGTAATACGATGATGATAATGACAGGTAAATGTTTCCTGTTTTATATAGCTATATCCGGCTTATTTTTAGCCACAAACTTTGAGGTTGAATGTATATATTGCCATAATAAAACTGCAGTATGTGAATACATTTCATTTGGTATTTGTTATTACAACCATTAAATCATATGGCAAATGGCAAAAAGCCATAAACAAATTGAAATGCAACGGTGGCGGCCATTCGCATTTACAGTGACTTTACGATAGGCCAAGTTAAAAGGATGTTGCTACGTACAATAAAATGCAACCAAAGAGATGGGCCAAAATCCATTACTCAATCGAAGTGCGGTCAGCGAGAAGCAGTAATACCATAAATTTTCAACACTTAAAGAAATTGCTGGAAATTTCCCATTAAAATTTATATTCTTACACTCAAAACAAAAGATAAAATGTTCTCCAGAAATAGATAAATAAATTGTATAACATTAAATGATTTTATGACTATGAAGTTGTGGGCAAGCATTAGTCCATAGGAAAACCAAAGGAGAACCACTTATATGTGATTAAGAATTCGTGTTTCTATAAACCAACCTAATCGCAGATATATGTTGGGCAAGTTTAAATCTTGTTAATCAATAAAAAATTTTCAATGTTTTGCTACATATACTTCTGATGATATTATATTGGGCTAAGACAAGCCAAGCGGCAGTTCATTCGACCTCAAAGTATGCAACAGAAATGCAACACACAGCTTTTAGGGGCAACACTTGATCGAATTCTGCATGCACAAGATATATAGATGTACATACATATATGTATGTATGTTTATTTTAATGTACGCCGACATACAAGTACACATACACCCCCACACACACACACACACACACACACATGCACACACTTACACGGAGTCAGCCATGTCATAAAGCAAACAAATGGGCATCAGCTGACATGGTACCAAGTCCAGACACTCGTCTCATATTTGGTTTTGTTTTGCTCTCTTTGGTTTGCTTTTTCTGTTGATTTAGTGCTTATGCAAATGTAATATATGTTCCACTCTCTGCCTTCCCACTTACTCTCTCTTTCATTTGCATAGACTTACATTATTGTTGCATTATAAACAACACACATATACGCACATACATACGTACATAGGGAGACATTTATCTTTTATGCGTCTGCATCTATTTTTATGTCCATCAGCGTATGAGAACTATAAGAACATGAGTACTTTTTGTTATTTATGAGCTCAAGTGATAAATTTGTTGCCTTTTAGTTGCACTCTTTCTTCTCTTCCTTAAGTTTCATTAAATGCCTTCCACTGACGTTGCCATTGCTGCTCCTTTCAATGGCATCCAAAAGTTGAATGCAATTTTCTTGCATTAAATTAAAAAGTTTCATTGCACAAGAAAATTCCTATGCACAGCAATGGCAGTCAGTCAGACAGACTGGCAGGCGGCAGGCTTTTTGACACTTTTGTTTCGACACTTTGAAGTGCTTTTTGCCTCAGACACAGACAGACACTTGGGAGATACGCGGAACTTACGAAAAGTTCTTTTCTCAACTTTAAGCATATTTTTCGCCAACTTGTTGCCAAAAACGAAACAGTAAGAAAAAGAACAGAAACAAAACAAAAAATGCCAAGAAACAAAGAAGACCCAAATAAATTTTGAAAGTTCAGCCATACAAAACATTTCGCTGGCAATAAATTTGCAAGGATACACACTCACGCACACACACACACACTTACAATAGGAAGTACACACAGAAAACAAACAACGAAAAAAAAAACTTTAAAAAATCACTCATACGCAGTGTTGCAACTGCAACACAATGGGGCGCCTTTGGCATAGAGAATCTGTCTGTATGTCTGTTGAACATATATGTCTGCCAGTCTCTTGCCTGAAAGCCTGAATGAAACACAACACAGTCAAAGTCGAAGTCAACGTTGGCCTGCAGTTGTTGAGCAGAAAATTGAAAAGTATTTTCAAGTACTGTTTTTTGTTGTTGTTCTTGCTGCTGCTGCTGCTGTCAAACCAGACATATATTCTCCTTGCAGTGCAATAATACACTAATATTATATATAAAGTATGTTCAAAAAGGTAAAGAACTTAAGCAATCGAGTAATTGCTTCTTAGAAACATTTTATTGCCAATTTGCTGTTGGTATACAAAAAGGTTTCGCTCATTACATGAACAAAAAAAATATTTGGAACAACAATTTAATTATTAAAAATTATATTTTTGATGCTAATACAAAATAGATCATGTGTAAATTTATATTTTCTTCAGGTAAAGTAAGGACTCAAAACTTGTTTCCAGTGAAAAAAAATAAATTATAGTTTCAGCTTTTTTATATAAGAACATTGACCATTCGCTGTGAATTTTTCTAGTGTGCTTTTTCACTAGCTTGCTGACTTGCTCGCCTTTTATCCACTTGTTTTTCCTACATCACCACCCTCTTGACCCAGAACCCCGACAGACATCAACAAATTTGGCATGTGTTTGTTTCACACACACACACAAGCATACTCCATATGGGTGTGTGTGTGAGTATATCCTTTTGAAATGTTTATATTGCTTGCAAGGAAATCAGCACTTGTAGGTTTTGTTTTGATTGCCATTGATGCGCTTGTATTGAAAAAGTTTCCCTTTTGCCTTAGCCATTTCTTTTAACTTTCCATTTTCTTCTTGAAAAGAGAAATTTCCATTTTCAAAATATAATGAAAAGGTCATTCAATTGCATATCAACTAACCTGGGCATGGCAAAGGGTTATATAAGAAAAAAAGAATGATTGAATGAAAAACAAATTGAAAATTGACAAGAAACAAAAAAAAACACAAGAAAAACGTTTTTCCTTTTAATTTGGGATTTGCAACAATCTCAATTTACACTTTTTACGCTCTCCATTTCAAAAATTCAATCAGAGACCACACCAGACCACATAAACGAAACCACAAATAATAAAAAAGCAATAAATAATGTTTGCACAACACAAAGTAAAAAACAAAAAATTGCTAAAAGCTAATGGCGAAAACTTGCCAAACAAGAATAATAAATATTATTTATGAAATTTATTTTTTAATAAACGAGAATTGAACTTTAACCAGAACATAAATCTATAATTCAAAGGAAAATGCAGAATTTGCTCATTGAGTGTCTTTTTTTCCTCCACTTTTTTTGTTTACAGGATCCAACTGTGAGGAGAATGTGGATGAATGCATGTCGAATCCATGTCAAAATGGTGGCCTATGCCGTGACCGTAACAATGGTTATACATGTAGTTGCCAGGCAGGCTATCTGGGTGATCACTGTGAAGTGGATGTGGCTGTTTGTGAAACAGGTAGGTTTATCGAAAGGAAAAAAGATTGTGCCAAAGTTTAATCGAAAAACTATCTTTGATAACCCCATCGTATCTCTTTGCCAGGCACTGGAGCCCGCTGTCAACATGGTGGAGAGTGCATTGAAGGACCTGGATTGGAATTCACCTGCGAATGTCCCGCAGGCTGGCATGGACGAATCTGTCAGGAGGAGATCAATGAGTGCGCCTCATCACCATGCCAGAATGGCGGCGTCTGTGTAGATAAACTTGCCGCCTATGCCTGCGCCTGTCCCATGGGTTATACGGGCATCAATTGCGAAGAGGAGATTCTCATCTGTGCGGACAATCCATGCCAGAATAATGCTCTTTGCCTTATGGAGGAGGGCATACCCACGTGTTATTGTGTGCCCGACTATCATGGTGAAAAATGTGAATATCAGTATGATGAATGCCAATTAGGACCACGTTGCATGAATGGTGGCGTTTGCATTGATGGTGTGGATACATTTTCATGCTCCTGTCCGCCATTGTTAACGGGCATGCTGTGCGAGTGTCTGATGGTGGGTGAAGAATCATTGGATTGCAATTACACGGCACCAGCCACAGTGGCTACACCACCAGCAGCAGCAGCGACAACCACAGTTGCAGCACCCACAGTGCGACCAGTAACACCGCCCGAAACGACCTTGCCACCAAAAATAGCTGAAGCAGAGGTTGTGGTAACGACAACATTAATGCCAGAAGTACCGGAAGTTACTGCCCCTACTTCTGCTTCCTCAGAAGAAGGAGTTTCTGTGGAAGTAACAGTGGAGATAAAACCCATGACAGTAGCACCACCCGAAAGCGATAGTCAAAGTGTATCTGTAGAACAGACCACCATAAAGCCACCGCTGGAGGTGCAACCGGAACCAATACCGGCAGTGACCACACAGCCCGGGGGAATTAGTGCATCAGTTAGTTCTTCCTCAGAAGAGACACATAGCATCTATACAACAATACCACCTCTACCAGCAGCAGGTGGTACTTCAGCATCGGCTGAAAGTTCTGGAGAAGTTATCATTTCCGAAGAATACACACCAGTGCCCAGGTTCGAGGTAAGCGCCAGTGGCAGTGGTAGTGGAAGTGGAAGTGAAGAAGGTGTAACCACCACAACGCTAAGACCTATGCCACCACCATTACCGGAAATAACCACTGTAATAGATTACACTTCCGCCTCGAGTAGCAGTTCTGAGTCAGTGGAACAGCCTCTGGTGACAACGCCAGGACCCATTTTCGTACAGCGAGTGACTACGCTGGAGACTAGCATTTCCATAGAATACGCCACGCCTACACCAACACCTTACCGACCAGTGGAAGTAAGACCTGCCACTGAATCTGGATTAGAATCGGAAGAAACGACCACAACTCGTCACCTATGGACGGAGGTACCAACAACAGCGGCGCCATTTTTCACAGAATATCCCGCAGAAGTTTTAATCACAACACATCGAACGAGTGCGGGAAGATTTACCACTGTGCAACCCCCCATAATGGTAACCACCGGCAGACCAGTAGATGTAACACCACATATAGTTGTGACTATACTGGATGACAATTCTACCGCAACCACAGAAATGCCAATGACTACGCACCATCACCATCATTATCATCATCATGAGACCACTTTACAACCACCCGTCGAGGACGATTATGAGCATCAATACCATCATCATGGCGGCATAACTACACCAGCAGCCGTGGAGATAACAACTGGTGGAGCTATGCAAACCGAAGATCTAATTGGTATACCACAGCCAACGGCAGAAGATACAACGATAGCACCACCAAGATTACCAGTGGCAACGCTGCCACCTACGACTACAATGAGATCCGTTACAGAAGTGCCGTTGGTGGTGCCCATTACAGCGTTGCCAACATCACCACCCACGCTAGCACCAACGACGCAACCCCCAACGGAAATGCAAACCCAACCACCCACAGTTTTTCCAACAATGCCTCCAACACAGCCCCCAACAATGCCACCCACCCAATTACCCACTATTCCGCCAACAATACCGCCTACACAAGCTCCGACAATACCACCCACATTACCGCCCGCATTGCCCACTATTCCACCCACACCTCCATCCACCCAATCAGCACAAACTCTACCGCCACCAACACGAGACTTTCCAGTCCAGACCAAACAACCTGTAACGACCACCACCGAGAGCAGTGAAGAGGTCGAAGGAGCCAATACAGTGGCCACCGGTGGACGCGGTGGTGGCATGCCAGAAGAAAAAGCCGGCGGCGCTGATGTCGACTGCATCAAATTGGGCTGTTATAATGGCGGCACCTGCGTAACCACGTCAGAGGGTTCCAGGGTGAGTACTAAAACAAACAAAAAACAAAACTCTTTAGGCTGCCTACTACTCATGAGTAGGTCAATCGATAGGCACAACACCTTGGGTTTTGTTTGTTCGATGTCTGAGCAATATTTTGGTGGGCTGGGGGCCATTGGATGGTCGAAATCAACAACTTCACACAAAATTTTCAACCCCATTGAGCTGCTAATTGGCCGTGGTGCAACTGGAGACGAGAGAGGCAATGAATGCGAGAGAAAGAGAGAGAGATGGGAAGAGGCTCCATTTCAATAATAAGCAATTAAATATGCCAAGGGCTTTAATTACCCCGAAAAGTAGGCAAATAATAACGAAAAGAGTAAAATTGATTGGCTAATAAATGTACATATTGAATTATTAAATAGGAATTATGCCATAGACTCTATAAATCAATCAACATATCCATCTAATAACCCAAAATGTTTCTAAACCTAACTTCTTCATTTTCATTACTAATATAATCCTTTAGATATATGAATTTCACTATGGCATACATTTCATATAATTAGTTATTTTTTCATGATGACAAACTAAAACGAACAACTGTTAGTATAATTACTATTAAAGAGAATAAATTTACAGGAACTAGTAAAAGTTACATGTGTCCCATTTCATTGTACAGGTATACTTACTATCCTTAGGCGACATTTGCCAAATTTGAGACCCATACAAATGGAAATATACATCTCTGAATATGTAAATGAAACTATGTACTAGTTGCCTAGACAACACATACATAAATAATCATGATTGTGGGTGTAGTTCCATATGAGTTGCAATGTAAGCGGCTTATTTCCAAAAGCCACAAGCACAGAGACTACGAAAGCACTCAGCAACACGATGGAAGGCAACATTAAAGTTTCTTTATTTGCCAATTAAAGATCCAATGTTAATATTTCGACTAAGCAAAATGACAATTAACATTAAATTGATGTTTAAAGAAGGTTTTAAAGTACAAACTCAATAGGCTATCAATATATCAGTATATTCGTTCTGAAATGTTAAACGTTGCAATTTTCCAAACGAAATTGATTTTGTCCACTTTTCGACTGATTAATTTGCCTACCTTAAATACCTGGCATTGATTTGCTTGTGTATTTAATGTGCAATTCATGCATGCAAATTTGATTTAAATGAATTTGACACTATGCTAAACATTAAGTTTAATTATAGCTTAAATGAGCAAGGTCGAATTCAATTCAATTGCTATCATATCTGCTCAAAATTGATTCAGTAATGACGAATATTTAAAAGTTATTTGCAAAATATATAAGAGCTACGACTCATACGTATTTATTAAATATCAATAGTCCTTTATTCGTTTCGGAACTGTGGTACAGCTTTTAAGTAAAATATTGAGTTTAGATTTATGGAAACAAGCAGAACAAAAATTATGATATGACAAAATAGAGAAATTTTATAAACGAGTAATCGATTAGAAAACCGCCGATATAAACAAGTTAAATACCAATCCCAAGAGAATAAGATCTATGAATAAAAACTGACCAAGGTTTGAAAAAGTTTCCCAAACTTATGTAAATTAAATTCTATTCGTTTGAGTAAAAGAAACTATTTTCTAAGCACTAACTAAAAACCACAAAACTAGAGCAAGACATGTTCATTTTCATGACATTAAAAGTATAGAGCAATTTAAATATGTGGTTGCAATTTTAATTAAGCTAAATTAAATACCATAGAAATGTGAGCAACCTCTTTTAACAAAAAAGTGAGTCTTTGCATATTCTGTTGAGTCCCCTACATATTTCCGGTTAAAAGTTGTTACCAACAACCTAACGAACTCTTTACTCACATTTCTCTACAAATTGCCTTCTTGTCTCTCATCAGACTTTATTTTCGTCGTAAATGCCAATTGGTCTTTGCAAAAATGAATAGTTAAAAACTTTTTGAAAAATATCTAAATAGAAATATCAGGTTGAAAATCAGACAACAATTTGTGTTTTGTTATACAAATTTTTTTGTTCAACAACAAGAAAAAGCCACAAAGCGCTCCCCAGTTACCCAAAAAGAGAGTAGGCAGGAGCTGCCTATTCAACTATTTATGAAAATACTTGTGGTAATTTTACAAAACCAAGAAGAAGAAAATACAAAAAAAAGTTTTCCACATTTGGGCCGGGATTTTGGTTGGCATACACACACGTGCCTAAACACACACACACACACCCGCACACAACCGAGATGGGGTTGGGGGAGACCTAAATTTGGCAAACTGTATGCCATTACGTGTAATACCAACACATGCATGCATAAGTACATAACTTAGTACGCAACAATTTAAAATGACTGCCTCTAACTGGCAAAATCGGCAATTGCCAAATCAACAAACTTCTGCATGCATGAAAATTTTATCCAAATTTTCCGACAAAAAAGTCAAAATTTCTTGTTAGACGATGAACGATGGCAAATGATAATAGTGTACCATGTAAATGAATGGTACCATGCAAAACCTAATTTAAATCGCCCTTTAAATAGTGTCAGAGGTTAGGAAGTTAAACTTAAATGGCGTATCAAAGGAAAAGGAAGTTGCCAGTAAATAATTTCGGGGCGAGAGTCTATTAAAGGCAACACACAGCAGCCAGACTTATGGCATTAAGTAAATCCACAGTTAGCCAAATTAGCAACACTTTATGCAATTTTATTTTTTTACGACCGAGACGTGAGACGTGGCATAAGTTGTCGCCGCTGGTATAATTTGTAAATGCCAAAGACAGAACTGAATACTGTCCGAAATTGAGAGATATAAAACAAGGCACAGGTGTATTCTCTCCAGTGTCACATTAACACCATCTTAATAAAGTAAAGTGGATTAATAAACATATCAAATTTTTTTAAGAAGATTATTATCGTTTATAGATTTTAACAAATGTCTATACTTTTTTAAAACTTGTTAGCTACATATATCTAAAGAACATTGATAAGGTGTTTGGAATTTGTTTGTAGTTGATTGAAAAAAACTTATTCATCTCATATGAATTGCAACTTCAAATAAGGAAACGACAAGATATACCAAAACTTTTCTTAAATTTTGCACATTTTTCAATAAGCAGCTATTTACAAATTATGTTGGCAAATGTTATAGACTAAACCAAATCCCTTAATTGTGTATACCTTTCCCCTATAGAGCTTCTTACCTCGAAACTCTTCACATTAGCCTTTGTATGTTCTTATTCAGATTCATTTGGTTGCCGCCCACTTGGAAATTAATTGTAACACGCCTTGTGGAAATGTCAACAGGCAAAGCAAATGGCCTTTTTTTGGGGGGCGTAAGTGTGTGTGTGTGTGTGAGTGTATGGAATCAGAGTGAAGTGCACGTTTTGAAATGCCACGAAAAGAGGCGCTCAGAACGCATTAAGGCTGACGCAGTCAAACAGACAGACATTTAGAGATACAGTCAGGATATGTTAGCTAGTGGTGGTGGAGCAGAAGGTGGAGAATATAGAGACGATGTTGGTGGAGGCCTCTTCAAAAAGAGGGGCTGAACAAAGTTTTCATTAGCGGTGGCAAAAAGACATCGCTATGAGATATGCGAAACGATGCGTTGCGTTGCGATGTGATGTGCCAGGGCAAACATTTTCCAAAAAAAAAAAAAAAAAAAAACCTACCAAAAAGTCAGCCAGTTAGAAGCAGCAGCAGGAGCAGTTGGAATATGCTTAATGCCACTTTACGAGTGACTTTCGTTGAGAGCGAAATGCCACTTTGACTACACTATCCAACCAGCCGCAATTCTCTCGCCCTTCCCGCAAAAGGCTAACCAATATGACAGCTAACATATGTAAGTGTCTGTCTATCTGTCTGTCTGTCATAGTGTCGCTTAATTCAACGCACAAACACAAAGAAATACAAAAACCAGAGAATCGCATAGAAGGACGCCAGAAAGCCAACAAAGTCCTCCTTTCTTTCTAGTGTGTGTGTGTGTGTGTCGTGTCGTGTGTGGGCGTTAGTTAAATTACTTGGCTACAATAAAGTGGCATATGCTCTATGATATAATTTTCTTCTACTTTGACTCTATTTTTCCACTTTTTGACTCAAACTCTTTATTTTCTAACCTTTTGTTATACACCTGTCATTCATTTTACCGTGTGTTTACATGTACTTGGCACGTGTATGCCAGTTACTTGAGCGCGAAATTTATTGTAGAAAATTTAATTTCTTAGCATTTTTTTGTCATATGTGGAATATGTCTTTATGTAAAGGTTCGTCCTAAGCTTATCCGATTTGAATGTCAAGAAGTTTTCTCACTGTATGGTTCTAATTTATATTGAATCAGTCCAAAATGGAATCCTTCCTACTTTCTAGACTACTTCTTTTTTATACCCTTGCAAAAAGGGTATATTAATTTTGGTCAAAAGTGTGCAACACATAGAAGGAAGCATCTCCGACCATATAAAGTATATATATTCTTGATCAGCACGACAAGACGAGTTCAAATCGCCGTCATCAATCAATCCGTCCGTCCGTCTGGATCAACGCAAACTCCTCCTAGACCGTAAAAGCTACAGAGCTGAAATTTTGCATGTAGGCTTGTATATACTGCAGGCGTTGTATATCTCGGATTCAGCCGGATCGGATCACTATATCATATAGCTCCCATACAAATGGCAAAGTCACGAACAGTGACTTTTCTTAATAACTTCGTTATTTTCTGAGCTATTAGCATGAAATTTAATATTGTTAAGTTAATAACATATATAAACGACTATGCCAAATTTGATCAATATCGGGTTACTATATCATATAGCTCCCATAGGAACGATCTTTCGAAAACAGTGACTTTTGTCAATAACTTCGTTACTTTTGACGCGATTGCTTTTAAATTCAACATTTATTGGTTTAATATATCTGTTAATGACTGTGCCAAATTTGATAAGGATCGGGTTACTATATCATATAGCTCCCATAGGAACGATCGGTGGAAAACAGTGACTTTGATCATCGTTATTTCCTATGCTAAGATTGTAGGCCGTTCTTTCGGACACATTAGCCCTTTTAGCTTAAACGTTTTTCCACTTTGATGGCTATAAAGGTAAGGAAAGAGTTACCAAAGAAATTGCAAGGGTATACAAACTTTGACGCGGTCGAAGTTAGCCCCGGCCCTCTGGTTTTTAATTGATATATGTATATATATCTTGGTAAGATTTTTTTCATTCTTCCAATAAAAGATATACACCATACATAAGCTGCCATTACTAATACTTACAGAAGAAAAAATGTTGATGTAAATGAAATAATTATGTTTATTTCTTTGTCTGTTGTATTAATTCTAGGTAATTTCTTCATGACTCGTTTGCTTTTAAATAGCTAAACTAAATATAGTACAACCTTTTTTTATGATTTCCACCTGTAGAACATATTTTATGAGAATGTCTGTCCGCAAAGCAACTGACGTTCTTTTGCAAAACCTTCACGTGGAAAATATTAATGGCCTGTGGCTTACAATTGTTCTAACCAGGCAACGGAAATGCCTAACAGCGTTAAAGAAAAGTTTAAGGGAAGTTGTATGTACAAGCATCCTAGCCAACCCTTTTACCAACAACAAATTTCCGCAACGGCTTTTGTTTTTTTGCCAGCAAAAAGGAAAACATTAAAATCAACGCCCGCTGCGTTGAGCAAGAAGCTCTTTATCAGCATCATCATCTTCTTCATCGTCATCTTTTTCATAATTATCTTTATTTACATCATCCAGTTGTTAGGATACTAATGTGTTGGTAGTTTAGGATGCTTGCTTGAAATTTATATTATACGACTGTTGAAAAAGAAAACTTTTGCATTTTTAAACCATGCATCAAATCAATACTCTAACACAGAGTATTTTTAAATTCAAGGCGACAATACCCAAAAGTTACTTACATATTTTAAAGCGAACGAAATCTAGTTCTACTCTTTAAAATATATTAATCACATCAATATTATATTTTGGTAAAGATCTTTAAAAGGTATACCAAAACAATAAAGTTTACCTATTTATGTGAAGTACACTGTAGTCAGAAGATATTAAGTATATCTGTCAGATGTGGTAATATATTATAGAGTTTAGATGTAAATTTTATAGTTTTGCTTTTCTGCGACCTGTTTAGTTTTGTGTTTTACAAAAGAAAGTTATTGTAAAGGATTAAAAAGATAAAGTTCTTAAATGGTTTCTTATTATAATGACATGCCAAAATCTGGCATAGTTGGGAATGAAACTTTTGCGTTAAGTTTTAAAAAGTAACTTGTTTCGTTTTCGAGCTCGAAAGCAAACAGAAACCATTTTAATTAATCCTCTTGAAATCGCAGGAAAATAAATTAATTCAGATATTTGTAGTTAAATACTAATTTAATATTACACCATTAAACGACCGACCAAAAAAATACAAAAATAAAGCTAAATAAATCAATAGCTTGAACAAATTAAAAACAAAATAATGCAGTATCTAATTACAAAAGTCCCAAATAGGAAAAAAAAACTTCTGAAATCAAAGTTGTAACAAATTTCATTAATATTATACCAACTATTGCTATTACCTTTCAATGAGCAAAGCTAAAGCGAACTCCAATAAATTTAAAAGCAATATGAATTAACTTTTTTGGTTTTCCCTCAACTCTGGGGTTCGCTTCTCTTACTTGTGCCACATTTTGTAGTTGTTCTGGTTTTCAATAATTTATTTATGCCGCCACCGTCAAGGGATACTTGAAAGTGCAACATGGACAAGAAAAAAGAAAAGGAGAAACGTCTGCAACAGGCAAAAGGGACTCACGCAGTTTCAAAGAAGAAAAACTTTTACTGTAATTTTGTTGAGAATGTTTCAAGTTGAACAAATGAAGTGCAAGGCAACTGGGGAACAGTCACGTGACAAGCTCGAGGAGAAGAAGAATTTCAAAATATGTTTTAAGGAGACTTAAACTTATTAACTTATATTCTGATTAAATGTTTGCTAATCTCATAACTTTTCTTCTCAAAATGTTCACAGTGCGTTTGCCGTTTTGATCGCCAGGGTCCGCTTTGTGAATTACCGATTGTAATTAAGAATGCCGCCTTTTCCGGAGATTCATATGTATCGCATCGCATTTACAAGGATATACCACAACATGAGGCTCTCGATGCTGTTTTACCCATGCATATTCAACTTAAAGTACGAACGCGAGCCACCAATGGACTGATCATGCTGGCTGCTGCTCAAGGCACTAAGGGTGGACACTATATGGCCCTATTCCTGCAGAAGGGACTTATGCAATTCCAATTCTCGTGCGGATTGCAAACGATGCTGTTGAGTGAACTGGAAACGCCTGTGAATACGGGTCACGAAATTACCATTCGAGCTGAGTAAGTGAAAATGTGTCCAGATGCTGATGCTCAATGCTGACTCTGAATCCTCGACCACCAACCAAAACGCAATTATGTGTGTGGCAGCCATAAGGTCACATCCTCCCTAAACGTGATAACTGTCTGAAAGTTCAGTAGGGGTTGCCAAGGTTGGCCAACCTTAATTAACTTTTTAAACTGTGCCGGGGCAAGAAAAGAAACAGCGAGAAAATCAGAAAAAACACCGCTCGCAAAAAAAAAAAACTTGTGGCTCAGCAGATTGGTCATTAAATTTGCCTTCGTGTCGATTTCACCCTACTTGCCAGGAAGTGCCACAAATTATAGTGCTTGAAGTGGAGAATAAAATGCATTTTTTTTTTTGCCACTTTTTCCTGTGGGATTTCAACTTGGCATTCATGCGTAATTAGTAAGCGCTGTTTGAGTTTGTTTTTTTTTTTGGCTTTTTGTTCAATGGGATTGAAATTTAATTTTCCGTACAATACCAACATATTCCGAAGTGAAAAATGGGTAAATGAAAAAGTGTGTTTAATGTGTTAAATTGTTTTAAACACATACGAAAATAAAACCAAAAATGAGATAGTTCAAATCTAAGTTCATACGAGGTACTTGTTCAAAATATATATACTCATTTAATACATAAAATGTATAAGGTTAATTATTCCGATGAAAATGCTTTCTTCTTTTAACCACATAAGCCTATTTATTAATGGGTTTCTTTGTCTTAAAGGTTCAACAAATTGAAAAGATTTAAGCCTTTTGTTCTCGTGACATGCTTCACGAACTTTCATTAAACTTCCGCAAATTCCACGCCTCCTTAACCTCCGCCCATTACCTCAACTTGATTAAACAACAAATTAAATTAGCATTGTTTTCCTCTCGTTTTTTTTTTCGGCACAAAATAATTGACACGCCCAATTAGCAAACAAGAAAATATTAAGGCAACTTCTCATTTTGTCCAGGGCGGTTTTCAACTCAGTTAATTTGATTTGAGAATTAACTAGGCAAATTCGCAATAATTTAAAAGCTTCCCCCAAAATACATTCCCTTTACAAAACAAAGTTTAGTTTCCTAAGGATATTAGGCACAAGCTAAGGATAATTGTTATTGCTTTCTAATTACACTAATTGTGTGCAACACCAAATTTCGTTGAAAATCCTTAAGTAAAATGTCAATTGCGTTTGGGGAGCATTAGAGCTCATTATTAGGATAGAACAAAGTATGTTTGTGTGTGTGTGTGTGGAACTAGTTCAATAGCTGTTAGGCCTGCAAGGCAAAGAGTCCTGCGGCCCCTTCTCTACACTTTTATATTCTACTATGTATTTGTGGACCATTAAGCACGCAAGGCAAATAAAAATAGGCAACGAACATAAATTTGTTGCTCGTAAATCCACTTGGTGGCCCCCAAGACCGAGACCAAGACCCAAGACCAAGACCAAAACCAAGGACCAGAACCCAGAGACCAACGGCCAAGGACCAGAGAGAGTCAAGAGTACACAACGGACATTGGGTTAGCCCCAAGCTGGGACCAAGTGCTAAAAAGTAAATTTGTGGTCGATTCGATAGTCGTAAAAATGCCTTCGTTCCAGTTCTATGCCCTCTTCCAAAAAAAGAAAACTCCCACTGGTAAATTATTTATATAGACGGGACCAGACTGTAGAGCCTCTGCCATACTCACTCTTTCATTCATTCTCCTCGGACTGGGTGTTGTTGTCCCACTTTTTTTTTTGATATATCTATTCCTTAATGTCCTGTTTATGCCACGTTCTAGTTCTTGTTGTTGTTAGCCTTGATTCGTTTGGGGAATTCATTTGACTTGTGAGTGAGTCTTGTTTTTCTGCCTCTTTTTTTTTTTGTTTTTTCATCGTCTGTAAATGATTATTTGGTAATTTTCCATCAACATTGATGACCAAGTAATTGCACTCAACTGAATTGTAAATTTGTGAAAATTTTGTTAGTCGGGTTAAGTTGGGCATAAAAACGGTCAGTTGGCATACATTTTATAGTTGACTAGACATGATGTAAAATGTTTATATGGCATGCGATAGCAGCGGATTTAGTTTATCTTTCTGTGAAAGAATTTCGATTTAAAAAATAATGGGTCAAATACCATTTGAGATAATTTTGCTTTACAAGCTTCACTGTAAAGTGCCATGAAATAGCTTATTTTTTACATAATGAAAAATTGATAAATTAAAGACCAAAATTTCAAACAAAACTACAATATGTAGTAGAAACTGCTTATGTTGAAATCAGTAAAACTGTATTTTAATATTACAGTATTACATATATTGTCAGACAGCTACTTCATTGATAAAACTAGTTAGAAATTACAAAGCAGAATCATAGTTTACATCGACATTAGCATGTTTAAAAACTACATAACAATATCATCTAATTTAAATTTTTTACAATAAATTGTAAGAAGGAAAAGAGTTTCCTATTAACCATTATAAATATCCATAAATATAACATTAGCTAGTGATTAAAATGCCTCAAATCATTTGAGTTTTATAATTAACTTATCTAATCTTACTCGCTATATACTGAAATTTAATCGAAAATCAACAAATATAAAAACTAAATCCAATCTGACAATAAAGTTTTGTCATATGCTGCAACTTTGTTTAATATGCCACATAAAATAACAATAAAATTTGTATTCTGTGAGTGGCCCGCCCGCATTTATTGCACTCTACGTTACTTTTGGGTGTTTTTCGATGCTCTGTATTAAAATATCAGCATTCCAAATGTAATAAACGAGAACAGATATGAATCCCAGTTTGGCCATCTCATATGCCAGACAAAAACAGTCATAACAACAGCAACAAAAGCATCAGCAGCAGCAGCAGAAGCAGCATCAAAAGCAGTAACAAAAAGTAAAAACTTTTCACAACAAATAAAATCAGAAAACGTTTTTTACAAATAACGGCCAGGTGACATTTGTGCCCTTTTTGCGAAACAATAAAATGTGAAACCCAAAAATCCAGCTTCATGTCCTTTTTACTTTCTTTTTTGTGCCTCGATCACATCAAAGGGTTGAAAATTCCATACCAAGTTGAGACAAGCACACCAAAAATTTGACAGTCGATTGACAACGTTGTGAAGAGGCACCAAGGAGAGGGCAAGATGAATTTTTGGCACAGTAGTCATGGACTTAAAGAAAAGTCGAAGGAAATATTTCAATTTCGTACAAATTGAAAGTGATAGTGGAACTAGTTTATAATACTATTGTCTTTTTTTGAGCAAAAACCCAAAGTATTTTAAAATATTTTCTAATGTTTCACAATGTAAAATACAAGTTTTTTTGATAAAAGACAATCTTTTAAAAAAGTTCTGCTGAGTCTTTTTAATATATAGAGGTCATTAAAAATGCAAGAGTAACATAATTTAGCACAACTTGTAGAGTCAATATAACATAATTGTCTGGACACTTTTTGAAGGTACTTTTAAGAGACAAAATACATTAGTCATCAATTTCAGGAAACTAGTTTCTAAAAACTTAAAAATCTTAGATCAGACTTAAAATATTGGAAAGAATTCTTACTCTTTAGAAACCAAACTGACGAAATGTCCTATTAAAGAACTTACAATTTCGGTTTAATATTCAAGTTACTTAACACTTCTTTTGTTAATACTTTTATAAAATTCTTTATGCCACCTTAATTATACATCTTTTGTTTTGACAAATTCTTATAACCTTCGCTTTAAATAAAGCAGAGAAATGACATGAAAATGTTTTAACTGATTTAACTTTACAAATTAAAAATAATCCAAGAACATAGAAAAAGAATAGAAAATCTATCGATACGAAATGAGTCAAATGAGCTAAATCTATCATATTAGTGGAACTAATTTTCAACTGATTTTCATCTAATAGCAAACCACAGTGCATTACGGGTAAACGAAAGGCAACCTGAAAATTGGTTACGTGAGAGGTCAACAGGCGGCAAAAGGTACAACAATTTGTGAAGTGGATGGGGAGCCCTGGACCAGGACCAGGACTAGGGGGTTTTTCTTTCCATATTTTTTGTTGTTTTTTTTTTGTTCAGCGGGTGTCATAAATATTTGCACGCACTGGCATGTGGAGAATTTTGCTTTTAAAGGCCGCGTACAGAGGACGGTGCGGCATATTAAATATTTCATATTTGCGCTATACAAACAAGAGCTCTGTGATATTTTTCTTTTTTTTGTTATATATGTATATAATACAGTACCTATCCAATATATGTATATCTATATGTCTATCTATGTATATGTAAAAATTGATTTTCATTTTTGTGTTATTTTACAGATTGGACTTCAGCCGCAATTACACCCACTGCAATGCCTCGCTGCTCGTCAACGACACATTGGCCATGTCCGGGGATCAGCCGACATGGTTGAAGTTACTACCATCGCGACTCCATACACCGGAGGCCATACTGAACACATGGCTGCATTTGGGCGGGGCACCCCAGGCACCGATTGGCCTGATTATCGAATTGCCGCCAGCGCAAAGTGGTACCGGCTTCACCGGCTGTCTGCACTCGTTGCGCATTAATGGACAAGGGCGCGAAATATTCGGGTGAGTGTAGAAGCACTTTGCTTTTTTTTTTTGCTTTTCTTTTTGGTGTTTCATTTTGGTTGTGCCCTTTGGGCACCTTGTAAATGGTATTGCTGCTGCTGCTGATGGTGTTGGTCGCCATTGCCATTGCCATCGTCGTCGTCGTCGTCGTCGTCATCCACGACCAATGGCTAATGAACAGCTCCCAAAAGTTACGACTCTGTGGCCATCACTTAAATGTTTATGCCTCTTACGCGCGTCTCTGACCCCAGGCACCTATGGTTCAAATGGTTGCAGCCTCACAAGGCCTCACACAAAGTTGCATGTAACAAAAACAGGTATAGGTGGCATATAAATGATGCGGGAGAGTAAAAGAACAACTCCAGAGTGTGTGGCTGTTAAAACTGTTTACCTTATATGGGTAGTTGTAACCGGGGCAGAGTTGGGGGCATAAAAAACGACGGAGTTAATAATATTTCTGGTATTTGCTTTATTTAAATATGCAGCCACACTTTTTTGGCAACAAAACCCTTACCATTTTTAAATATTTTAATATTTAAAGCAAGGTTAATCATTATGCAAGTTTTGAAGTTAGCTGAACAATTTTCATTTTTGTCAGATTTAATTTCATGTTGATGAAAAGTCTTTGAATCGTACATCAAGATTTAGTTTTTCTCAAAGCCCTCTTTTGGTGACCAAACAACTTTGAAAGTGTATTACGAGTTTCCTTTGGGGTTTTTTTTTTGTTTTGGTAAAACAAATTTACCAAGTTTGCACCAAGTGGAAATGCAGCAAGCTTAATGAAAAGCATCAAGATGAGGGCAAAGCAAAAAAAAAAGTTTAGGTCTCGCAGAGGCCAGGGCAGCCAGAAGCAATGAATGCGGAAGCCATTCATCAGCATTCAGCGCAGAAAAGCGCGAACATAAAACAGATGGCTCAAAGCACGAGCACGGAAGAGGTGAAGCGGAGAAGAGTTAGGGTGGAAATGGACTCCTGCTTTTAGACGGTCAAATGGCGGACTGACAGCTGTGGGCTGTTTGGCAAATGGCGCACACAACATCCGTATAATATTGACATTCGAATTAGCCGAGGACATGAAATTAAGGGCGACACCTAACATTCCTTCTCACTCTTATGCTTTATAGGGACGCTCTCGATGGCTTTGGCATTACTGAATGCGGTTCGTTGGCTTGTCTATCGAGTCCTTGCCGCAATGGCGCCGCCTGCATTAAGATTGAATCAACCGAGTTGGATGAGAATGGCGAAAAGGCTGAGAAATGGAAATGTAAGTGTCCCACCGGTTATATGGGACCCACTTGTGAGATATCCGTTTGTGAGGATAATCCATGCCAGTACGGAGGAACATGTGTACAATTCCCAGGCAGTGGATATCTATGTTTATGCCCATTAGGCAAACATGGGCATTATTGCGAACACAGTGAGTACACAAAAGATTTAAAAGCCATTGTTGTTGGAATACTAATTTTCTTTCTTTCCCAAAAAAAAAGATCTCGAGGTGGCTCTTCCCTCTTTCTCTGGCAGTGTTAATGGTCTCTCATCATTTGTGGCCTACACTGTGCCCATACCCTTGGAATATTCATTGGAATTAAGTTTCAAAATTTTACCACAAACCATGTCACAGATCTCTCTACTCGCATTCCTTGGCCAGTCGGGTTATCATGATGAGAAGAGCGATCATTTGGCAGTTAGTTTTATACAGGGTTACATAATGCTAACCTGGAATCTGGGAGCTGGACCCCGACGCATTTTTACCCAAAAACCCATTGATTTCCGATTGGATGCACCGCGTGTACCCTACGAGATCAAAGTTGGTCGCATTGGACGACAAGCTTGGCTCTCGGTCGATGGTAAATTCAATATTTCCGGACGTTCGCCGGGCAGTGTTAGTCGCATGGATGTATTACCAATTCTATATTTGGGTGGTCATGAGATTGCCAATTTCAATACACTACCCCACGATTTGCCATTACATTCGGGCTTCCAGGGCTGTATTTATGATGTCCAACTAAGAGCTGGACAAGTAACAGTACCATTGCAAGAAACACGCGGCGTTCGAGGACGTGGAGTGGGTCAGTGTGGAACCAGAGAGTGTCATAGACATGCATGTCAGCATGACGGAGCCTGTCTTCAGCATGGAGCAACGTTTACGTAAGTTCGAAAACCTTAAAAATTGTTTCTATACATCAAATTAATATATGATACCGATACAGATGCATTTGTCAAGAAGGTTGGTATGGACCACTCTGTGCTCAACCCACAAATCCCTGTGATTCCTTTAATAATAAATGTTATGAGGACTCGACATGTGTGCCCCTGGTGAATGGCTATGAATGTGATTGCCCTGTGGGACGTACAGGCAAGAATTGTGAAGAAGGTAACTTAATCTAAACTTGTCTTAATCGTGTCTTTCACTTTCACTTATGTACCTTCTCTCAATCGCTCTTTATATCTTTCTAGAAATTCGCTCACTCAGCGATGTCTCACTAACCGGTCGACGTTCATATCTAGCTGTGCGTTGGCCCTATCTATATGATGGTGGCGATAAGATAGGCGCCAAGCGATCTCAAATGGTTAGCTATAGAAATTTCACCAAGAAATTGATGCCACCAAAACCGATTTCAACGCCAAGCACACATTTTGTAATGAAACTGCTCAATGAGGTGGAGAAGCAGCGAAGTTTCTCACCCGTTCCCCTTATGGGTTCCAAGACATTCGAAGAGCATCATCGAGTGCAATTCTTTTTCATTGAATTCCAATTGCGTCCATTGTCAGAGCGTGGCCTCCTACTTTACTTTGGCACACTTAACAACAATCAGGACAAGAAAATTGGCTTTGTATCGCTGTCATTGCAAGGCGGCGTTGTGGAATTCCGCATCTCTGGGCCCAGTAATCATGTGACTGTTGTGCGTAGTGTACGCATGTTGGCCATTGGTGAATGGCATAAGATCAAGATGGCTCAACGTGGTCGCTGGCTAACTCTTTGGGTCGAGGGCAGTGCCTCTTCGGCTTTGGCCCCATCGGCCGAGGTATTGGTCGAACCGGATTCACTGCTCTATATTGGTGGTCTAAAAGATTTATCCAAATTGCCACATAATGCCATTTCTGGATTTCCAATACCATTCCGTGGCTGTGTTAGAGGACTGGTTGTCAGCGGCTCACGAATTGTCCTCAATGAAACAAATATTGTGGGTAAGTAGGATTTGATTATTATTTATTCTTTAACTCTTTGTTAGACATGTGTATTGTAATATTCAAATGAATGTGGATCAATCTCATAACGCTTCAAACGCTCGTAATATTGGCCAAAGAAAAATGCCTCCAACTGAAAGGTCTTGAAGATGCGATAATAACCTTCGTTAACATGTCTATAATTCCACATCCATTTGCAAATAGCGGGAAAATATTCAATAAGTAAAGCTCTTCCACTACTGTCTAGATCACACGGCGAATGCAATTCATCAAAACTGAATCCCACATCCGGATCAGCTTCACGTTTCTTATGGCCAATTCGTTTTGAAATGAGATTACTCTTTTCACCTGACTGACTTAACTCTGTAACATTTTTCTTCAATTCAGTAGCGTTAATTCCAGTTGTGGCATTAACTATGGCCTTGTTAGAATTGGCATCGTTGACAACAATTTGTGGAATACTTTTGCTAACCCCGAAAGGAACTTGTATCTACATTTTGTATAGAGTTGTTGTTGTTCAAATGTAGTCAAAAGAAACTATTCTGGAAACACTTACCCATACAAATAGAACTACAAGTAAACCCAAACTCACTGAATTGATTGTCATTGTGTCTCTTCTAGAACGTTTTTGCGTGTCCTTACCAAAATTATGAACAAACACAAATAGTTTGAATAGTTTTCTACTGAGATCTAGTTGATTTTACAACATAATTGAACATGCCTACTACGTTTAGTATATTTGTCTTGTAATTGATTTGATTCTTTCTGCTTTTAGAATCTCGCAATATTCGTGACTGTGATGGCACCGCCTGCGGTGGCGATTCCTGTGAATCTGGTGGTCATTGTTGGCTGGATGAAAAACTTCAACCTCATTGCATTTGTCCCGAATATGCCAAGGGCGATCGTTGTGAATATTCCGAGACTTGCAAATTGATACCATGCAAAAATAGTGGCAGATGCCTGCGAAGTGGTCGCTGTTCATGTCCCAATGGTTGGGGCGGTTTCTATTGTGAAATCGGTGAGTACATTGAACCCAACAATTTGATCATTAAACGAATCAGTCAAGCACCAAATTGATCTAGTTGCAACTTAAAATCATAAATGAAATTAAAAACAAGTTTTTTTTGTCGAAAATCATCTGCCACTCGTGTAGTTCTCGAAAATGTGTCATAAGTAAAAGTTCTTTCTCGTCAAAAGTAGATTATCAAATACATACACAAAAATTAACTGATTTGAAAACAAGTTTTCAATTTGAGCGAACCGAGAGCAGAACATTATTATTATTATTATAATAATTAGAGAGAACTACAGCGAGAGATAAACAACAACAAGAGCAAAAAAAACCATTAACAGTTCTGATGACTTTATGGTTCAGTGCACAGCGGGGTCAGGAAGTTGGAATTGCAAAAAAAAAAAAAAAACAACAAACCCCAAAATAAACAGCAAAAAGAAATTAGCGAACTGATTCACACAAAACAACAAACAGCAATTATTTAAATTTTAAAATGACGCAAAGACAAAAAATATATATTTTTCAGATCTCTAGATTAGCTTAATTTAAAAACTTTCAATCTATAATGGGCTATAATTTTAAATTAAATTTATGATTTGCTTTGATCTTTCTATTTGTATTGAAAAGTGAAACAAATTCTTAAATTTACTTCGAGCTGAATCTCTAATACAAATTGGTTTCACTTTTCTAATTTTTCACTATGGAGAGTGTAATTAAATAAAAAAGTTTGTATCACGTAAATTGTAGAATAAATAAACCATAGCCAATCGAGGGGTTTTCCATTAACCTGAACATTGTACGAGGGAAAAGGCAAAAATTTAAAACATTAAGAAATGTTTACAAAAGAAATGGGCGTATACGTCATTGATGCTTCATATCCTAGTTCATTAAGTATTCTTAAAATTTAGTGAACTCTTTTATTGTAAGCTTTGATTCATTTTGTTGCAATTCCCAACTAGTTATAGCGTTGAAGCTATTTCTATATCAAAGTCAGCTGATAATAGAACTTGGGGAAAGTTGTATACTAACCCTCGCATAAGTTCAACTGCAGAAAACTGAAAGTTTTATATGGCCAAAGTTTTTCCCATTGGAAAACCATTGAATTTGAAACATCAATCAACGATATCAGGTTCTATTAGCGATCCGTAAACAACAAAACCTGAAGGAGGCTTCAAATCAAGCAAGTTATTAAATTGCCTCTGGTCGTCTTCAAACTCGGCCTTTCACTTATAAGCGAAAAATAAACAAATTAAATATTAAACAAGTTGAATAAAATATTAAGAGAGCCATAAAAATAAGAGAGCTAGAAAACAAAACGAAACTAAGAATTTAAGATGAAATCAAAAGATTACGCAGAAGACACAAAAAAAAAAACAACTAACAAAACTAACAATCAGCGAACGGCGAAAAAAAACGAGATCAGGGTCTGAAGAGGTAGAAGCCAATAGGCAAAGTAGTTGTATGATGAAGACAACGATGAAGTCTCTCCACATGATGCTGTAATTTAATTATGTATCACATGCAATATGTTTAATGCAATACTGCCAGCCCTGCCTCCTCCACCACCCTGTGTAACCATCTCTCTTGCTCACTCTTCTTTTTAGCCATGAGTAAACCCTCAACACCCAGCTTCCGCGGCAACAGTTACCTGATCTTGCCGCCACCACGCATACCAATGAAAGACAAACGACGCGGACCCTCACTCTATGTACGACCTCGTGAAGCCATTCAAATCTCACTGAACTTCTCTACCATAGAGCCGGATGGCCTGCTGCTCTGGAGCGAACACGATCGCTCCAAATTCTTGGGTCTGGGCCTGGAGAATGGCCATCTAAAGTTGGCGAGCAATCTGCTGGGCAGTAACAATGATACGGTTCAAGCGCCGGCAAGTGGTTTCATAGCTGATGGTGCTTGGCATTGGACTAGGATCATGTTGGATCGTTCCCGCTTGGAACTACAATTGGATGGTGAAGTCATATTCACGGAACGTTTGCCCGAGGCTGGAACTACAATGCTAACGGCTGCAAATCGCCGATCTTTGGCCAAAGAACCAACAATAAGCTATGAAGATGTCTTTTATTTGGGTAAGATAAAATTAAATCTTAACTTACCCGTTACCTATATTTGCTTTGATTTTTCTATAAGATAAATCACATGCACACACTCAACAGAAATTAAATAAAATTAGTTTCAAATTATGCCACCGAAACTTGTTGAAAACTCGCCAGGCAAACAAACACTGGCAGTAGATAAGTAAATAAATAATTATAAGTTTAAGTCGGCCTGCCAATCGATGGATCTCGCCCCAACAGCTGTTATGTTAACTAAGCCGAGCTGTCAACTGGCTTTAAACTGTTAACAGTTTCTAACATGCGCCAAGAATTTTAAATTTGAAAAATGCTGTAAAGATACATATTTATGATGAAGACTTTTTATATTATGTATTTGAAACAATTACAATTCAGTTTTGAAAAACTTTATTAATTAAATATTTTTGAACCTTTACAGGCGGTTTTCCCAATATGGATGCAGTGAGCAAACGTACCAAAGGCCGATATTATGAGCCGTTTAAGGGATGTCTTCAGGATATAGAATTTGGTGGCGAGCCGAAGGCTATTATTAACGATTTCTCATCGTATCAAGGCGAGAATATAGGCTCTTGTGATTTGCACGGCGATGAGCCGATTGTTGTATAAAATCGACGAAATAAAAAATCAAAATACGATAGCAAAAAACAAAAATCGACCCAAAGATAACCCATATAACCTATCAATAGAAAAAATAATCCCAAAAAAGAAAAAACAAGAACAAAAACCAAAAACATAAACGAAACAGAACAACAAAAAAAATAAATTTGTGAAATTTTCATAGTTCTGGACGAACCATTCAAAAAAAGATAAATTAACTTTAAGTGTAAAATTTAAGCAAGTTTATATAGGTAAATGGATTAACCCCCAGACAAAATGGATAAAAAAAAAGAGGCAAAAACAAAAATGGAAAGTAATTTTGTAAATTTTATAGAAGTAACTGAACAAAGAAAAAGAATATAAAACCAAAAGACAGTTTAGAATAAAGTTGTTTATCAATAAAAAAAAAAGAGCAATACAAAATCAAGCAAAATTGTAATTTAGAAACCTAAATTAAACGAATACCAAATATAGAATAGTTAACTTCTCTTACGTAAGTGATATTTAAATCCCAAACTTTGTCCTATATAGACATATGATTACTGTATATTGTTTTGTTGAGCCAATTTTTGTTATGCCAAGTGTTAAACTATAATATCTTTAAATGAATTATGTGTTCTGAAACTCAACTGATATTGCTCTCTCACTCTATCACTCTTAACTGCCCGTCAATGAACAATGAATTTCTGCCATTAATTTTTTAAAATTATTTCTTTTAATTAAACCTTAAAAATCAACATTTTGTTTACTCCTTACTTTGTTATCTAGCCTAAAAAGCTATACTAAATTGAAGCCATTTAGTTGCCTTGTAGTAAGTTAGTGTATTAAATACTCTTTCTATGATTTCATGAATCTTTGACTATACTTCTAAACAACAAAAAAACAAAAAGAATTCAACGTAAAACAAGAAAAATGAAAGCTATACACTAAAATTATTCTTATAAATGACAAAAACCAAAACAAGTAGAACAAAAAACCATGGATTAAAAATGAAATGAATATATACAATACTTTATTATACAAACAAATGGAAAATGTAACCAAAAAAACATTTACGTATGTATTTATTTCGATAGACAACTTAATCAGTTATAATTTTAAATAATAAAGAAAACAAAAACCAAAATAGAACAAGTTAAATAACATAAAATGTTATTTAAAAATTTTATTCCATTACAAGAGAATGCAATATTGTCTTTTGGGGTTTTCAGCTTCTTTACATTGAATTCTTTATTCGCCGATATCAAGTTTAATTGCTGAACTAAAAAACTTTGATTGGCCAAAAATATTGTACATCTGTTTATTTTAATGTGTACTACATAGGTTTAAATGTTGAGTAGCCCGAATCGTCTTGAAAAATCCTTTTTTTTTTTTTGCTGTTTTTTGAGTATCGAATTTGTGAAGCTCCTGTGGGCGAAGGATTTTGTAAAACCCAGTTGCCTTATCATAAGAAGTAGGATATTATAGAAACCTAGCCAGTGAATGACGCAGATTGGATGCGATCCATTCATTACATATGAACTAAACAAAACTTCCCCATTTCAATATCATATGTGGATTTGATTTATTATATAGAGTTACAGAAAAAGAGTTTGGGATTTATTAAGGCTTTATACACTGCAACACAGGCGAAGTTAGATGCTCTGAAATTTAAAATTATTTTTCAGAATTTTTGTATTTTGTCTGCTCTACTTCACTTCTTGTCTTCATTGCTTTTTAAAGCATACCCAACGACTAATGAGATTCTCATGCTTTATTGAAAAAGTGCACAAATTATGCTCTACCACTTCCAGCATTACGACTCCTTTTAGTCTGCCTCCTCTTTATGGTCAATTTGGTTACCTATTTGGTGAAATATTGCTCCTCGCATATTTCACAAGAAATCTTAAACCATTCCTATTAGGTGCATATCCTACGTTTTGCCTCTTCATCGAATTTATTACCATTCAATGTTAATACCAAAATCGGCAATTTTTTTTAGCTCTATAACTCATTGTTTGGCTACATCGAACTCTAACAATTGTGAGTTAGAAACAATTTATACCACTATATTATTTATATATGCTGTATCAAAAAATGTAATTTTTGTATCTGATTAATCAGGATTTTCAAAAATTTTCACTGCTTAGTATGGTCAGCAAGAATTCCGTTTTCCTGTGTGTCTGATCTAATTTTCCCATTCTGTCTTAAAATTGCTTTATTCCTGCTACAGTTTTTTCTGTAAATTTATACAGGATGTCGCAAAACGAATGCATCACCAATAGGTAAATATTTCTCTTTACGATTTGCCCTATCGAAGTAGCACCTGGATTAGAAGTTTCGCAAAGTATTATGGACGGAAGAAGTGATGTTTCACGACATAAAATCATAAAATCTTAAATGCACTACCAAAACGGTTAGACAAAAATAAGAGAATAAAATTAGTAGTAAATATAACCTGACGACATTATAATAATGTTCAACACAAACCTTTACATCTAATTGCAGCAAGACGTAATAAAAGTAAGTTTCAAAAACTGTTAAATAAATATCTAAATTTATATTTGCCATTTAGAACTTGATTGAATTAAAATATCATTTTTATGATTTTCGATTCGAATCGATTGACTTCATATATGTATATATACGATTTTTTTATTATAAATGTTAAATTTAAATACATACATACAACATAAAAATTATAAATTGGAAAAAAATACACACACACAGCTGTTTTTTTGTGGTTATCGGATCATATCTGAAAAGGCTGTCTTATGTTTTGGTTTGATCGCTTGCAAAGTTAATATTTTTGTTTTTGTTTTTTTTGAGAATTTAATGTGGAAATTATCTGATCTCTTAGTGAAACAATGAAAGCATTTTGATAAAGTATGGGGATTTGTTTACTTCTTTTGTTCTTACAGTTTCTTTATTTCTTTTGTTTTGTTGTTTAAGTTGAAGATTTGAATTTAGATTCTTTTTTATCTTTGTTTTCAACTTAATTGCATATTAAGACGTAAGTTTTCTTTTTATTATTAAATGGTTTTTACGATAGTGATTTTTTGTTTTTATAATTATTCATTTATTTATATATATAAGATAATAGCAGTAAATCTTCGATTGTTGCTAAGAATGTGGAGATAAACAAAATAAAGAAGTAAACCAAAGAAAAACAAAAAAAAAATGTATAATAAAGTAAAGAATTTTAAAAAAAGAAAAAACACCGAAATTGTTTTAAAATTATATATATAATTTTTGTTTGTTTGTTTTTTTTTTCATTCATATGTGTATGTATAATTTATATAAATTGCAACTATCACACGTGTCCAACGCAACTTTTCAAAGGGTAACGAGAGACACACAATTGCCACAGATCGAGTACGAATACTTGAGCGAGGATGATCTTCAGCTGCCGATCTTGGTTTTAGGTTTTTTGTTTTTCATATTCTTAACTTGGAACGCTGCTTAGAACAACTGCAACTTGGAATTTTTATGTGTTGTTTTTTCTTCTCAAACTTACATGAATTGTAAATTTTACAAATATTCATTATAATTTTATTGTTTATTTTTTTTTATACAATTTCAAACTTTTCTACGACACGACGAAACTTTCGAAAACTATTCTGCGCTTTCTGTTTATTTTTATGTTATTTTTGTTTTTGTTTAATTTGTATTATTATTATGTTTCTCTTTCAATTTAAATTGTTTGGTTTTTGTTTTTTTAGGAGCAGAAGGAAGTGAGGGTATTGTGAAGTTGGGGATGGTGGGCGTGTATAGGCTTTTAAATTGATGGAATAGTTGGCCAGATATTTTATATATATGTATATATATAAATAATTTGGTGAGAGCAAAACTTTCACTTTGTTTTTCTATTTGTTGGTTGCTGAATTCATAACTAATTTGCTTCGTTTTGGTTTGCCTTGTTATTTTCGTTTTTTTTTTCTTTTTTGTTTGTTGTTCTTTTATATATTTAATTTATAATTAATATTATCATAATCTTGTTGTTGTTGTTGTTGTTGTGGTTCTCATCAAATCAAAATTGCTTGCTCATACTGAGAGGAGCTGGCTTTAGGTTTTTGTTTCTCTTTTTTTAAATTTTTTAAATAATTTTTTTATTAATAATTATCAGCATACACTTTTCAAATCTCTCGTTGGAAATTTCATTTTCTAAAAGAAAGAAAAGTATAAATTAATAAAAATAACAAACAAAAAACAGAAGACCTTGCTAACTTTAGTTATATCAATATTTTTATATCATTGCAAATTCTATTGTATTAGGCAACTTTTTCCTTAATAATGTGTCATTCCCCATTATGAAATTTATTCAATTTTTCGTGCTATTAAGACTAAATCGTATAAATATTTGCCAATAAGTTTGGTAAATATTTTGTTTTGTTTCTATTGACACAATATTACAAAACTCTTTGCAATGGTATAAAAAATTGACAGCATTAAAGTTTCAAAACACTTTTAGCCTACCTACGAAGGGACATCACTTGCAGCAGTTGTTTGTCGGTCGATTTGTTTCATTTCCATTCGGCCTTATGCTGGTTCCCTGATTGTTGGCGCCATCGTTTTTAGGTAGTTTCTTGGCTGTAACAAAGAAATTAGAAGGTAAAAGTTTGTAGACAATATTTCAAAAATGAAAATCCATTTCGTACCTATGGCCAAAAAGATATCATTGACGTTCATGCCCGTCTTCGCAGAGGTTTCCATGAAAAGTAAACCATTCTCCTCAGCATATTGCTTCGCTTCATCAAACTCAACCACACGAATGTTAGATAAATCTGCTTTATTGCCAGCCAAAGCAATAACAATGTTTGGTGAGGCCTAAAAAAAATATAGAAAATAGTTAATAAAATATTAAACTAATTAATAATAGTTAAAATTCAAACAAATTTTTCTGCTTTTCAATTATTTTAATTTAGATGTGCCTACATATCCCCAATTATTTAAAACGATATTGGAATTATGATAAACATCTTACGAATTATTTCTTTCACCGAATCATAAGCCTTTGACTTATTTCTACTTTAACCTTAAGAAAGCAAATAAATGTAATCAAAGATTTGATGAAAGGATCAAATTTTAGTATTTTCTTTTCTTGCAAAACTTAACCAACTATATTTAGATCTTGAGAATAGCCATGGCTATAGCCTTTCTATAGTGCATTGAGGCGTATAAAAAGAGCCGGAAGTTACAAAATAAGTTCAATGCTCGGAATTCGCGACTCTCAATCGAATAAAAAATATATACATTGTGACTGCACAATTTTCTGCACGATTACATTGACCTTGATAATAAATGGGAGACTGAACTGGAGGCGCTATGTCGCTATGTTGTGGGGAACACACATATCTCTTTGTCAGAGCACTCACTTGTTTATGCAGTTCCTTGACCCAGGTTTTTGCACGTTGAAAACTGTCCTGATTCTGTATATCATAGACAACGATGGCCGCCTGGGCTCCTCGATAATACATGGGAGCTAAGCTGTGGTACCTGTAATGAGTTAAAGGACATCAAAAAGGAGTTTTCGTTTTGGTTTTAATCATTATTAGCTTACCGCTCTTGACCGGCTGTATCCCAGATCTCAAACTTGACCACCGTATCCTCTATGCAAATGGTTTGTGTTAAAAAGGCCGCACCTATCGTGCTCTCTTGATATTCATGGAATTGCCCCTTGACAAAACGTAGCACTAATGATGATTTACCCACGGCCGATTCGCCCAGGAGCACCAATTTGAATTGGCAACTTTTATTTTGAGATGTACCATTTGGGCGTTGTGCCGCACCAGAACCGGCGGCACCTCCACTGCGTGGTGTTGTTGCCATATTTGTTGATTTTTGACTGGATTTGATTTGATTAAAGAATGATTTACGGACGGTCTCTCAATATGCTGGTATGTCTCTGTGTGTTTATGTTTATCCCCCTCTCTCTCTCTCTTCGTGTGTGTGTGTGTGTGTATGTGTGAATGGAAATCTGAAAATAAACAAAGGTTAAGATATTTAAAGCAAACCAAGTATTCATACTCTGAGCTGCCTATCAGGCATGCCTTTATTTTTTACTCAATGACACTCGAGATGATGATGACGATGACTACATTCATAAAGTTCCCCCCCAAAACATACGACAGATTATCGCCAAGAGACAGAACGAGAAATAGAGAGAGGAAAACGGAGAGAGAGAGAGAGAGAGTAAAGTAATTAAAACCATTCTACTGAAAATGAAACTGAAACGCCCCTTAAATGCCTTTTGTGAATATATGATTAGAATAAAAATCTCTCTAAACGGAATTTCATAATTAACTAACTAATTCGAATTTATTATATAATTTAACTGTCGTTCTTTTGCATATTTATTTAGTTTTCTGTCTTCATTTACCTTTCTACCTAACTAAAGCAGCAACAAATGATTCATCTTAACTGATAACGAAATGCGTAATATTGGAGGCGTCCACTTTTTATATGTATGTCTTATCTACTTACAGAAAAGTATAAAAGAAAAGCGACATGGAATACACATCAACTCACACAGAATATATACGTTTTAAGACGGGACTTCACACAAATAAATATTAATATTGTATATATATTTATTAATATTAAATACAAAAATCAAAGACAGTATTTAAATGATTCGACTAATTTATTTGAGAGACTCACAACTAAGGGAGACATAAAAAAGGTCGTCTGCGATTTTCCCACTAGGAAATGAGGAACGATCGCCTACTAAAAATTATATTTTATCACTTAAACTTCTCCACATATAGACTTTCCAAGGGAAAAAAGAAGAATTTCATACAAAATGATTGAAATTTCAGCTTCACCCTTTTTATATAGGGGTTCAGTCAGTCAATAAGGAATACAATTAAAAAAAGAGTCAAAAAAGGTCAGGCCAGACCCAGTTGTTCAACGGAGATCTAATCTGAATATTAAAAACTTGCCAAACATGTGACTTTTTAGTATAAGCAAAAATTTAGTAAGCAAATCCACGCTAAACCGTCTAAGGGCCCAAGAGAGTTAGCCAACCTAAAACAAGAAACACATCTATGATTTTCAGTGGCGTAGAGTGTAAGAGGGTAAGAAAATTGTAAATAAAAAAAATTGAAATGAACTAAACGTTACAATCGCGATGATCGTGTGCCTTTAATACGTTGATCTAAAATATATTCGGAAGTATATGTACATATATAGTTTTTTAATGAAATTATAAATCAGAATTTAGAAAATTCCCTTAATGGGATGTAGACACACACACCTACAAATATGCTAATATTTAGGGGTATATGTACATACATATACATATTATCAATTTTGCAGTAGCATTTATTGATAAGATTAGTAGTTTGACTAGACCCAACAACGATAACAAATACAACAAAGCAAAAACAATAATTGCGCTTAAACATTTTTAAGGTTTCGCGTGTTTGTGAAGTATTTTTAGTTGTTCTTCTAACGTTTGTTGTTGTTACGCTCATTGTTTAGGTGTGTGTGTAAATGACACGCAAGCAAAATTTCTCTTCTCACGTTCTCTCATTCTCTGGTTTATGACATTGAACTTTGTTTGTTGCTCAATTAGCAAACAAAATGCAAAAAATAAAAATTGATTAAAGACAGCCTCTCCTCTGATGTCTTTCCTTTATCATCTGGGAAAGGTTGGTTAACTGCAACTGAAATAATTTTCAATTAAATCCCAATTGTTATATTTATTAACTTTTTTGTTGGTTTCCATTGCTTTTTGTCTCGTTTCACTTTGTTGTGGGAGAAACCTTTTTAACAACAAAAGCTGCAGACCACCATGGAAACAGTTGGGAATCCTTTTCCATAATTCGATTAGATTAAACTTTCTGACAACAATATTTCTATGACTACTCAAAATGTTGCTCTATCGAAAAATGTAATATGTATGTAGTACATTTTTTTCTTCACTAATCCCGATAAATATCTGTACGATCGGTTTTCAATTCAGTTTCTAAAAAATCCGTATCTCTGATTATTACTTTTGTCCACTGGCGATTCTTATTTCCCGATCTGCCAAATTATGGTCTTATTTTTATAGAGTCGCCAAAATGTATGTAATAGGCAGAAGGAAAATTTTCCGACCCCATAAAGTAAATGTATATATTCATGGTCAGCATCAAGAGCCGAATCGATCCCGTTCGTATAAACACCTATTTCTCTCGGAGACTATGAAAGCTAGAGCCAGCAAATTTGGTATGTAGACTCATGTAGTGCTTATAGTGAACGAGTTTATTTCCCAGTTCCACCCTTGCAAATTAAATAAAACTGATTTTTTCAAAAATAAACAAAGTTAAAGATCGATTAAAAATCTAATTCACTGTATTCATGTATTATTGAAATTGAAATTAGAACAACGGTAGAAATATATAAAATCGTATTATAATGGTTCATTTAAAATATAGGCATTAACTTTCTTGTTCACGATCGAAAATGTAGAAAACTTTTTGTCTTTTTAAAACATTTTGTAAGCCACTGGCGTTTCTCATTTATCGATCCGCCAAATTCTCGTCACATTTTTACAAATATTTCTCTACACAATTAATTACCATATCCATGCTAAACTGTACAATTGATAAAGTGTCTAGAAAGGGGAGGAAAAAGAAGTACTCATACGAGTATCATGTGGGATCATTTATAACTCTTGACTATAGAGTGGAGCAAGAAAAACGCTAAAGACCAATCATACAGCGAAAGAGTGCCATGCGGGGGAGGCGGAACGGCGGCGCGCCATCTATAGAGGACAGTGTAGGATGCTGTGATAAAAATCAATGCAAAATAAATTAAACAGCAAATAGAAGACGACGCAAGCAAGAAAGTGAAAAGTCTGACATATTTATATATAGTTGTTGCATTATTAAATTAAGCGAAAGAGTGAGGGGCAAAGTGAAAATATGCAAGTTTTGAGCGAAAAGAAAACTTTTTCTGTACTTGCTGCCTATTGTTTTTGTAGAGAGTGGAGCAAAGTGCACACACCGAGTTGTCAAGCCGCACTCATACTCATACACACACTCACACACACATATGCACAAGGAAAGAAGGGGGAGAGAGAAACACGCAGTCATTCAATGAGTGTCGTTAGTCGGTAATGTTTTATATACCCTGTAAACGTTGAAGCCATTAAAATTTTTAGGTCATTTTGTCTCTATTTTTTTCATTGAATATTTTAAAAACTTTATAGCAGTACAATTTTCAATTTATAACCAATTCAATTTCATAAATTCAATAAATGTCATTATGGTCTGATACTTAAAAAAAAAATATTTATATATGTTCCTAGCATCAGGGCATCAGTTTTCACTTTTTATAGGGTATTTCGAAATCTGTGCTACAACTTGTCAAACGGAATTTCTTTACTCACTTGTCTAACTGCTTTTGTTGTTTGTCTATCCCTGTCTAGCGCTCTCCCACATTGTTTTTCTACCTCTTTCGCTCTCTTTGTCTCTGCTTAACAATCATTTTGCATCTAAATTTTGTACCTTATTTTACCAAATGACGTCGTAGTTGGAATTTTACTTTGTGTTAATGGTTATTTAACGGCAACTTTATTTCAATTAAACCATTATTGAATGGTCTTGCACTAAACAGCTGTTTCGTAAAATTTAAATCACACAGCGGCAAAGCCAAAAAAAAACAACTATAAATTAAAAACTTAAAACACAACAACAAAGGAAGAACAATTGTCCGGCCTTGCTTGACGACGACTCGAACTTGTTGTAGGAAAATTCAATAAAATATAAAACATCGTTTCAGTGCGGGCGTCGGAAATAACTGTTAGGGCCTTACTCACACATACACACACACACACTGAGAGTCGGTCTGGTATTGGTGTTTTGCAAACAGCTGACGATGCGTCATTCAGGGCGAAAGAAGAGAGCGGTGGAGCGAACAAACACAAGTGAAAAAGAACACGCACTCATTAAGCAGCACACACACTCACACAAACACACACACACCAATGGTCAATGACTTAAAGACTTTTCGGGTTGTACAAAATATTTAAATTAAATTAACCTTACTTTTGTTTTGTTAATAAACAATAGATATATGTAAATATCTATTAATATTTAGGATTTAAGATCAAGTGATCCTACTTCTATGTCCTTTTCTGTTTCTTCGGCCCACACACACACACATGTGTGTTTGCTTCGGATTCTCTTTCAAAAGTCAACAAGTGAAACTTTTCCCCGCCCCTCCAGCAGTTTTTGTAAATTCATTAAATATGATATGAATTCGACATTTGTATATATGCAACACAAATCTTTTGGAATTCGAGCAAGTCAACAGATTTTTCTTTCTTTATGCTGATCGTTGAGAATTAGTAGTTGGATTCGCATGTCTATATGTATACATATGTACATTTCTATATTGTATAAACAAATACGTTCACTAACAATTTGAATTTTTTTTTTTTTTGTTTACATTTTGCAGAATCCTACAACGAAAAAGAAAAATCATATCCAGACATTGGAGACACTTATGGTGGGGGCAGAAATGAGGATTAGGAGTGTTGGGAGGCGGTGGCAAGGGAGCTTTCTCCATCCAATGGTGACTGGCACGATAAGGCAGGCAGCAAATGGTTTATAGATAATAACAAAATAGTACACACACAGAAATTAAGACGCAAAACGTTAAGAACAAAGACCAGGCCAATTAGTATTTTGTATATATAGAATGCAATATAATCAGATATGTCCCAGATAACAATGGATTTTTATTAGCAGCGACAACCTTTTTTATATATACTTTATACTCTAATTTGATTTTGCACAATCTGAGACACTTTTAGTTGACTTTAAGGTCTTTTTAGACCCACTGTGCAGGCTGCAGTTTAATCTGAGCATAGCGCCATCTCGCTTTTGCAAATGATTTCGCTTCGAAACGCACCCAAAAATTCAGGGCCACCTCTATAACACTCTCGCTTGCTCTTATTGAGTCAGCGTATACGACGACCCGCACTCTAACTTTCTCTCTCTGTCTCTCGATGACGATAATAATATGGTGGACGACGGGAGAAAAAAAATTTACACAATTTTCTTAATTAATTGCAGGGAGAATTAAAAACAAATGAGAACAGTACACTTGATTTTGGTTGCTTTAATAAATTACGCACGTTTCTGTTTGAGATTTGCACACTTTCTGTTGTTGCTGGCACTTTACTGTTGTTTTTTTGTGTATTTGCGTTTTCGTTTTCTTGTTAATTTTCGTGCTACAAAAACAAAGCGCACCAGTCGCGAGTCTGCTAACTAGAGATGGGCAAACGCTTAACAGTATTATTTGGAGCATGTTATATTTAACAGCATCATTTTGGAGCTAAACGATAAGTATCACCATTTTGAATAAATATCGATATCGTTGACATTATTGAGCTGCTATCGATAACGGCTCAATAGTTCCAAAACCAAACAATCGATACTTCTCCACCTCTAATCGAAACGACACTAGTGAAAAGTAAGAAAAAAAGGAAAACTTTAAAGTAAAATGAAATGCAAATAGTTTAACACTTTTACCTAAGCGTGTGTGTGAAAATAATAAAAAAATATAATATTTAATATAATATACAAAACACTCACGTTCACGCTCAAACACGCACGCATACACGCACACACACACATAGACAGCAAGTCGGACAATTCCTTTGATTTGCAATCCCCTCGCAGCTGCAACGCAAATTCCAAAGAGGAGCGGGGCCAGAGAAGAGCCCACGGAAAAGTTTCGCATCCTGGGCACTCGGACAGGAAACCACAATAATTGCCAAGGTAAGTTCTTAATATGGATTTAATCAATAATTCACATTGCATTTGCAACATTTTTTTTTGTGCCGTTTTCTCTCCTAAGTGAAATTTGTTTGCTCAATTTTTTCTGTTTTAGAATAAATTTTCTTCTCTCTTTAATCGGCCAGTAACTCGAGAATGAGGTAATTTCTTGCATGATAGTTAAACATAAAATCTCAAACCTACTGAAATCCTACTAAACGCTAATCGCCGGATATTAAAAAGGAGAAGAAAAAAAATTAAATAGATACACAAAGATTTATACATATATAAATTCATATGTGTATGCCTTGTTATTTGTTTATACACCTGACCTGGGATTTTCCTTCTACATTGATGTTGTCTACCGGGGTCTAGAAAAAGTACAATTTTTCACATTTTCAATTAACAATTTTAATGAAAACGTTAGTCTGTTGTTCTAGAAAGCGACATGGAATAGGGCCGAAAAGACATCATCTCAGTAAAGTAATTTTTTATATAACAATTGTAAAAAAAAAAAACTGTTGAAGTTGTCGCAAAACAAAAATGATCATAAATATTTAGATAACAATTAAATCAATTTTATTGGGTACTAATACTATCGATCGACAAAATGAGCTTCTCCTCCCAGACCTATAAATAAATAGATTGTACTAGGGTAGGGGGATTTCCTAAACAATTTTCCGGAAAGTGGGAAGGCACCCCAAACTCTTAATATCCTTAGAGAAATTTGAAAATCATCAATAGCCACTTAAAAGGCATCTTAACGGTTAAAGGACATTAAGATCAATCCAACTCGATGTTCTACTTAGTGCAGGATGTAGGATTTTCCTTCTTAGGCAGTGCAAATTATCTTCGTTTATATAATTATAATTATTATATTATAATAATTATTATATTATAATATAATTATTATATTCCCAAAATTTATAAATTTTATTATAAATTGAATATTTATTTAAAACGTATGTATATTTTTTGCATGATTAAGCAATACCCAAATAAATTTTTACCTTTTAGTTTAGTTTATTTAAGTTTCGTGTTATTTTTTTTTTTTTTTGTTTGTCACATTTACTAGCAAAATAGTATATAATTTTTGTTCGTAATTCATTTGTTTTTTTCCGATATTTACAGATGCCTTGGTCCTCAAGGGATTGATAACAAGATTAAACGATTAAATTAAGGCCACGCCCCAGTGAGGATTGACGGGGCGCGCAAAGAAGAGGTGTTGTGTGGTGAGGTGAAGAGGAAAGAAGAGGAGAGGAAGGGAGGAAGTCTC
This sequence comes from Drosophila willistoni, assembly GCF_018902025.1. Classification (NCBI taxonomy): domain Eukaryota; kingdom Metazoa; phylum Arthropoda; class Insecta; order Diptera; family Drosophilidae; genus Drosophila; species Drosophila willistoni. The sequence continues at coordinate 12,579,912 of NW_025814050.1, forward strand.
TAGTGAGCGCTGCTGGATAGCATGTTTAGTCCATTCAAAAAGATATTCACGTATATACAAAAAAATGCCAGCAGCTCGAATATGTTTGGCCAAACATCAATAGCAACCACAACAAGCACAGCACCAGCGACCAGTAGATTAAATGCCGACGAGGAAGGCGGGAGACTGGAGGAGCAACTACAGCAAGAGCCACAAATCGAAGACGAAGAAGAAGAGGAAGATGATATTGAGAGACAAATCAAGACATCGATAATCGATGCAAGTAAAGTGAAATCATTGCCCATACAATTAGATGATGAATTGGCTGATTTTGCTCATGATCCTGTCGAGCAACAACAACAACAGCAGCAACTGCACCTTGAGGATGATCAATTGGAAGAGGAATTCCTGGAGCTCGATGATTTTCCCAACAATGAGATTATTGTCATCGATACGGATCTCAATTCATCTCTAGCTTCGGATAATGTATCCGAAGATCCTTTGGCCATTGATACCATATTGGATTCATCATCGGTGACCACCAATGATGAAGTGGACACAAGTAGTGATATATTATGGTTAAAAATAAATCATCAGGAAACAACAACAAATGCGGCAAATGCCCATCAAACGGAGACAAGTAGACAAACAGATGAGCTGAGGGGAAATACGGGGGAACCTCCAAAGCCGACCAAGACCAAAGAGGAGGAGCTACGAAGCAGCGATGGTGGCTCAGATTCAGGCTTGGGCAGTGAAACTTCTATTATTAAAGAGACGACAACGACGACGACGACGACCTCATCATCCACCAATAGCCCAATAAAGCCTATACGATCCAATCTAAAACGACGTCTAGAGGTTGAAGATGGCATCGATTTGGCTATACCAGATATAGCCAGTGGCAGCTCATCCACACAAGCTACACCTCAAGCTCAAAAGCGTCCCAAACGTTGCATCAATTTCGATAATGTCAAAGTCTATTACTTTCCACGTCAGCAGGGTTTCAGTTGTGTGCCCACTGCCGGGGGCTGCACCCTCGGAATGGGTGCCAGGCATATTGCCTTCAAGACAATGACATTGGCGGAACATGCAGCCGAGCTAAGACGAGCACATCGTAATCAAAATCAAGACCTGCAAACTCGAGGCTCCAGCACAGATGATAGCGAAGAATCCGAGGAGGATTATCTAAGCGAGAGTAGCAGCTCAGATCCGGATGATGGTTCCAATGGCTTCCTGCAACCGGTGACCCCCAAGCAAAGGCGAGCCCTGCTCAAGGCGGCGGGAGTACGAAAAATCGATGCTAGCGAGAAAAGTGATTGTCGTGATATTCGAAATTCACGTGAGGTTTGCGGCTGTTCGTGTCGAGAATTCTGCGATCCCGAGACCTGTGCCTGCAGCCAGGCGGGCATCAAATGTCAAGTGGATCGTGCCATGTTCCCATGTGGTTGTTCGCGAGAGGCTTGTGGCAATACTGTCGGTCGTGTTGAGTTCAATCCGACGCGAGTGCGTACCCATTATATACACACAGTGATGCGTTTGGACTTGGAGCAACGGCAAGGGGTCCAGCAACAGCAGCTGCAGCAACAATCCAACAGCTATACAAATGGTGGTGCTAGTGGAGCAACGCAATCTGCCGCAACTTCGCCTCATTGTTATTTCATGCAGACGCAATCGAATTATAGTTCAGGTTATGCCTCGCCAGCTTATACGCCGGATAGCAGTGTTAGCTACTATCAGCAACAACAACAACAGCAGCAGCAGCAACAAATTGTTGCTGTCAACTTGCCTGGAAATTCAGCTATCCAACAACAGACTCAATACTCTGGTTACACTCAATTGGATAGTCTCGATTCCGATTTGTTTGGCAGTAATAGCAATGGTACTCCCGCCTATGGAGAACTCTATCAATCACTGAGCTATGGCAATGCTCAGGTGAGTTTCTAAATCTTCTTCGGTTTTCTATATAGACTAACTTGATTTTGGTTAGAAGTTTGGTTAAAAAAAAAAAAACTTTATAAAGTAAGGAGAGAGTAGCCAGTGATAGGGCGGGTTAATATGGTAGATAGCTTAGACAAATCTCTATATATCAGGGTTGTTATCGTTTCGGATTCTGAATGTTTTTGTTTGATTAACAATAAACGACAAATAAATATAGATACATATGGTAGAGATAGTGGAAAAAGGAAACAGGGAGCAATAGGGTTTTTGGCAGGACTTGCATTGAAAAAGAAGTTTATACTTTAACAATTAGCTTTCGGGGTTTGGGTCGAAAACGATTGATTTATCACTCGGAATAGAGAACACCAAATTCGAAACCTATGCGGAATTGCATTGCTTAGTTTAAAATCAACATGGAAGCAAGAACAGGACCTCTTATAGAAAGGCTTATATCTATTATTGATCAGCAAAGTTCATACAAGCATTTGCGTTTGTCTATTGTCTGGACCAACACGAACTCATCCCAAGAGTCCCAAGAAACTTTCCCCAACAACTTGACTATTATTGTAGGAAAATATATATCTGTAGAAAGGGTGGGGCTTACACAACATAAAAAAAAAGAACATTTGTGAAAGATTCTATTTTTTTGCTCTTGCTTACATTTATTAATAAATTCTGTTAAGAAATTTTATTTAATTTTTTTCATTTTCTTACATCTAAAACAATTAAAATTTGTTTATTTTTTTTGCAGATTACTTCCTACCAAACTGTCTCCTATCAGCATACATCATCACCCGCCGTCGCCGCTGCCACAGCTGGAGCTGTTGCAGTCAACTCTCCTGCTGGCACGCCCAGTGCTTTTAGATCTTGTTCCGTGCCGTCGGCTCCACCGTTTGGTAATGCCACCACAACAGCCTCATCCACCAATTCCCAATATCAGACCACCGCCTCAATGACAGCTGCGTCAACAACAACCAATGGCAATGGTTGCTCACCTCGTCTTGGTGGCAATTCTGTGGCCTCCGTAGCAGCAGCGGCAGCATCCGCATCCTCGCCAGCCGAATTCATAAGCCTCAATTCACCCATTGCAAGTTCGTCGCGTCTGTCGCAAATAAATGATTTACTGCAGCATAATCGTAATACAACAGCTGCCCTGGTGGCCGTCTCAGAGGGTTATGGTGGAGTTAGAATAAGCTCGATATCATCATCATCATCATCATCGGCGGCAGCCACCAATATTGATTCCATTGAAACGCCACCCATTGTTGAGGATGCACAACATCGAAGTTGTATGACCTTTGAAGAGCTGCCGCCACCTTTGATCAATCCCACGCCCATAGTGACTGTGGTAGAGACAAAATTGCCAGAAATATCAGCAGTATCCTCCCTATCAGCAAACATACAAGGACCACAACCACGTCAGCCGCTGGATGTGCAATCTCTGACAGAAACCACTTAGAGATTGGGTACAGAGAATAAATCGTGGAATAGTTTTTTATAGCAATTTTACACAGCAGAAGACTTAATTATGTTTAAGGCGGCGGACGTTAACGTTAGAATGGATAGAATTGGTAATCAAAATGTATTGAAAAGTGAAAGAGGCGTGGTGAGCCATCAAATCAACTTTGGAGACCTTTTCAATCGAGAGAGAGAGCGTGGGCTGGAAATTCTTCATCCTTCCCTCCTCGCCTTGTGTATAAATCATTTTTAATTGTTAAACTCGTAATTAGACATTAAGTGCAAATTATAATTAGGTAAAATACTTTGTTGCTTAAGTTTCGTTTAACTTTTTCCTAAAAACAAAAAACAAAAACATAAACAAAAAGCAGTTATTGAATTATGATAAATCTTCCAACCAAATGCAAAACGTCATTTTATTTTAATTAATTGTTTTAAATGAACCAAATTTATTGTATGTATTTACAACACAAAACAAATCATTTAAAAGGTAAAAAAGCAAAAACTGCGAATTTAAAAAAAATATATAATTATTTTTTTGTAGCATTATTTTTATTTTTTTTGATATATCAATATCCAATTTCTTTAAACAATTGGTTTTCAAATTTACAAACAATTTTTGTACTAAATTTACTAACTCAAATAATTTATTTGTCTTTTTTTTCTTCTTGTATTTTGCATTTAGTTAAAATTTATATGCGATTTCCCTAGATTATATGTTATTCAAATTATTATTTTTCTCTCTTTGAAATTAAATGTAATTATATTTGCAATTAGCTGCTTTTAAGTATTCATTTAGTTGATAAGTTTTTCTGGTTTGCTGATATTTTAGCATATATATTTATGTAGGTCTATCAAAATCTATAAGAAAAATTTGCAGCAACACCAACCAACAACAACAACAATATAAATAAATTATTAATATGTACTATAAATATATGCAAGAAGAAAGAAAAAAGTGAAAAAGAAAAACGATAATTGAACAGAAGAAAAGAAAACAAATGCAACAAAAACAGTTGATAACAAAACAACAAGAAATAAAAAATAAAACAACATAATTGCGATTTATTAAAATAAATATTGAATACAAAAATTTATGAAACACAAATTTGTATACACTGAAAGTAAGATTAATAATTTTTGCTAGCCTGGCAGAGATAGTTTGACAAAAAGTTCTCAAAGGCAAAATTTTGTTTTTTTTTTTAAAATACAAAATGTTCGTTTCCATCCAGAGAGATTCTTAAATACAGTGGTCAGTAGGGTTAGCGCATTTTGGTTTTTTTAACTTGGTATTTCAATGATAATTGTATCTAAATGTCACCTTGCCAGCTTCCGAAGTTTTTTTAAAGGTGTTTTTGAAGAAATAGCCCCCATTTCCAGCTGGTCAATAGTTTAGGGCAGTCTTTTTAAAATCTTTAATATTACAGTTAGACATGTGTATTCTTTAAAGAAGTTGTAGATATAGGTAATATAAGCTAAATTGCAAAAATTTTCAATTTTGCCCCAGCATTTGTTTTGGGGCCATTCGAAATATTGGGTTTTTGTATGCAATTCTTGAGGTCCTTCGGCTTGACTACATTTTACGACACCGATTTATACTTAAGTACTTTTGTCATGATCTACAAATGAAAGTAAATTGAATTTCCCGTCGAATGATACATGTTTTATAAAAATCCGACAATTAGATAGTTTTCAACGCCTTTAATGAAAAGTGCAATCGATGCAGAATAGCCATAATTATGGCCTCAAACTCAATCAAAATGTTGGGATATTTTTTACCATTAAACAAGAAAAATATGGGCTAAAAACAGATTTTAATTTTTGAAAAGCCGCCATTTTGTCACAAAAAATCCTAAAATTATGATTGAGGTCGAGATCGGAATTATATTTATTTGAATCTAACGCCGGGTTAAATTTAAATTTCAGACGATCCTGAATTTTGGTATCCTTGCCGCGAGCACAATTTCTTTTTTTTTTTTTGGTTAACTTTAAAGTCCAAGAATTTTTTGAACAAACCTTTTTAAAAAAAGGAGACAACTCCAATAAATCTTTCCGTTTTCAAATTATACCTACATTTTTTTAAAAAGGGTCAAACAAACACGATCTTAACGAAAAATGCGCCCTTATTATTCGCTTGGAATATTTTTGAAGTTTCAAAGTTTAGGGCATGCCCTTATCAAAATTTAGGCAAACTTTTGCGCCAATATTATTGAAAGTTTTTTGTTAGCCGTGATTTTCTTTTTTAATCTGTTTAAAGTTTTAAAATTTTAACTCAATCCACAATTGATTGACAAGATAGTGTTTGATTGTTCTTTCCAACTATTGAACCATTGAAAACTGATAAAGAAGATTAAAAACTGATAAAGAAGGTATTTTCCGCTGATCTTTTCCTCTACATAAAATTAATTTCGGTTGGGTATTTCCTTGACGGTTTTAAACTAATAAAATCATTATACATAGTTTAAAATTTAAAGATATTTTTATCACAAATTCGATTCGTTTATTTTAACTGATTATTTGAACTGAATTATTTAAATATCAAAAGTAACTCCAATATGTCGTCGTAACTTCTCACTTATGGCGATTAATTCCAAACTGGCGGCATGTGTGAACTTTGGAGTCTCTATCAAACGTTTCTCTATGCATTTTCGTACTTCTTCGGCCTCATAGCGGAGACCACACGAGTTGGTATAATGGAAATCAAATTTCGCCTTGGGCAGTGGCCAAGTTTCTGGCGAGGAACCATTGGAACGTATCAATTGAGTGCAGCACCAATAATTCGAGAGCTGCGTTTAAAGTGGGAAATTATATTGATAACCTGAATTGAACCTGCAGGTCATTAAGACTCACCTTAATCTCGCCTTTGGTGCCAACAATGACGGCATCATTCTCCAGATGCTCTAGTCCAGTGATTAAGGCCACCAGACGACGATTGTCACCATAATCCAAAATGAATTCCGTTTGCATATCGACACGATCTCCGTTTAATTGTGTGCCACTTGGAATAATTTTCAATGGTGGCGTTCCAAAGACAAATTGCCCCAATTGTAGGGCATAGATTCCCATATCGAGTATAACCGAACCACCTAGAGCACGGGTACAAACTCTCTCCACATTGGTTAGGCGAAAACCATGTTGAATTTTGACTAGATTTACCTCGCCAATGGCATCACTTAATAGAAGTTCATGTAGACGATCATAGCTGGGAAAACAGCGGGACCACATGCCTGAAGAAAACCCAAAGCAGACTTCAAATTCGAAGCCATTGACTTGTCACCTAGAAGATTACTCACCCTCCATTAGGAAGACTCCACGCTGCTCGGCCAAACTATATAGCTCCATAGCTTGGTCGTATCTCAAACAGATTGGCGTCTCACATAAGACATGCTTGCCCCTGGACAAGAGTAAGTGCACCACGGCATAATGAAAGGGATTCAATGTGCCTACATATACCACATTTACATCCCGATCGAGAGCCAACATATCAAAACCATCATAATGTCTGGGTATTTGATTCCTTTGAGCAAACTCCTGAGCTCTGGCACCATCTACATCTGCCACAGCCAGCACAGTGTGATGCGAATTCTCGATTGTGGCCAGGGCAGTGACAAAATCTTGAGTTATTCTGCCCGCTGCCGCTATGCCCCAGTTTAAGGTATCTGATGTCTGGCTTTGCATCATCGATGGAATCAAATGGAATGGACGTTGTTTTCGGGGTGTCGTTGTGGGCGATGTCGTTGCTTTCAGACCACTGGCTCAACTGTGTCCGATAGATAGATAGATAGAGTAAAGACAGAGAGAGAACTGGCGCCCCTCTTCCCGAGGCAATTCATTATCAGTTTTGAACATCTGCATTCACTGCAGTTTATTCCGCATTTTTTTCGCATTGCATTCCAATTGATAAGGCAAACCGGGCAAGAAAAGGACAGAGACATGGGCACGGGTAGGCATTTGCGATCGCTAAAATTCTCCCAGATGCATTTGGGTCCATCTTGAGTGAATGAGCAAAGATAAGCTTACTCTCTTTATTGAGTGAACTTGTTTTTCTTCAATTTGCTCACTGGTTAAGTTTTTCAATCATTCACTTGTTCACTGAATCAATTCTTTACTCAACCAATTGAATAATTTATATGAATATATAAAGTGAACATGTTAATTTTCTTATTTTATTGTATCATCTATTTAGTTGTTCACTGAGTTAGTTGTTTAAACACTCACATAATCACTGCATTACTTGTTCAGTTGTTCCTCGAATCATTTGAACTGATCATATGCTTTCGTTTACCAACTAAATTGATCACTCTCTCACTTTTCAAATTACTTAAACTGATCGTATGCTTTCATTTACTAACTAAATTGATCATTCTTTCACTTATTCACTGATTCACCTGCTCAGCTGATCATGTGAGTCCGTCAAAAGCAGATCAAGTTGACTGAATTGGTTCATGTTATTGATCTGTGAAATATTCAATATTTCAAAACGTATTTTCGAAAAAAACTACGTTCCGTACGATTATGGGTTACCTAAGACTCTTCTTTCTTATCTTTATCTTATCGAAGAACTTCAAAAGGTTAGAAACAAAACTTCCCCAGGTGATATACCTTTACCAAGAGGCCTCTCATTCTGAAGTTTTAGACGTTATCTATCATAATACAAATAAATGTCATAACCGGAATTCTTATCTATATGAAAGACGAGCCTCCTTTTTTGTTAATTGCAAACGCAAAACGATTGGGTACAGTTGTGTTCACTAAAATATACAATAATTGTAGCATCAGTAAATTAGATTTCGATAGTTTATAATCTTTGATTGAAGAATGACGCTCCAGAATGGGCAAATAGATTACATTTTTATAATCAAAAAATGTTTTACTCAAGATTCACGACCAAAAGCAAAGAGCAAAGCTAAGCTACAGGCACCGTTTTGATAAGATATGGGGGTAGTAGTAGAAAACCGGCTACTAGACATTTAGATAAGACAAATTCACACGCCAAAGAAACGTGATCAATATGCAGGCTATCTCTTTATACCCCCCAATTAAAATGAGAATGTCAAATTGATGTCAGTTGTTAATAATTGTAAGATGGCCCTATTTTACTTTTCAAGTATCACTTAATAGTTTCAAAACTTTAGATTTCCATTTCGAAATATTATAATTCCTTTTTTAGATTATATTTATTTGGGTAAGGTTAGGTTTCAATTTTTTGTAAGTATAAAATTAAGTAGATGTTGCCTAAATTCTCTCTATTCATCATATTTATTGAGAACACCGATTTGTTTGCGAATAGTATCCTCAATTTCGGCAAACAACAAACTATCAGCATAGCTGACATTCTTGTTCTCCACCTCGCCGGCGAGTATGGATTGACGCACTGCCTCGGCCTCATATCGCATAGCCTCGGAATTGGCATAATTTGTTTGATATTTTCCCTTGGGTGGTAGCCATTCCTTTTCCTTGCCATCGATATCGATCAATTTGTTAGGTGTCCAGAAATCAATAAGCTAGAGACGAGAATGAAATGACAAATCATTGCCATCATGATTAGATTATATAGATAAGACAAATTATAGAGCAGGTGCTTACCGTAACTTGACCTTTTGTGCCCTTGATGACAGCAGTGTTGGACAGCTTCTCCTTGGAGGAGAAACGCATGCGAGATTGTCTGCCGCCGCTGTAGGTCAATGTGGCTGATACATCATCATCAATGCCCTCAGCATTCAATGTACCATGGGACTCAATCTTTTCAGGTTTCTCCTGGAAGGCCCACTGTGACACCTGAATGGTATAGATGCCCAGATCGTAGACAACGCCACCGCCCAGTTCGCGTTTCCTATGAAAAAAAAGAAAAACAATTATAAAAAATTGAAATCTGATACTAAATTTCTATGGAAAACTTACTGTAAACGATCAACTTGAAGCAAAGGGAAGCCAAAGTTAACTTCTACATCCTGAACTGTGCCAAGCTTGCCGCTGGAAATTAGATCACGCACATGAGCATAGCTGGGGAAGAAACGCGACCACACGGCCTCCATGAAGAAGCGTTTGTTTGCCTTGGCGGCAGCCAGAATGCCTTCCACCTGCTTCTTGTTCATGGCCAGAGGCTTCTCGCAGAGCACATGTTTGCCCTTGTTCAACATTAGCAGGCAAACCTCATAATGCTGGGGATTCAGTGTGCCAATGTAGACCACATCTTTGTGAATAGAAAAAGAAAGATTTCTTAGTTTTCAATTGAACTTGAAGATCACTTCTTTCTCACTTACCCACATCCTTGGCATTGGCCAGCTCATCGTAGCTACCATAAGCACTTGGAATCTCATGCTTCTTAGCAAACTCCTGGGCACGGTCCAAGGAGCGAGCAGCAATTGCTTGAACCTTATGATCAGTGGACGGCAGAGTGCTCAAGGCAATCACAAAATCCTCGCTGATCTTGCCAGCCGATGCAATGCCCCAACGGATTAATTTCGACATGATTTTCCCTTGATGTTGAACGCTTCACTATTGAACTGCGAATGAATCTGATGGCAGAAAACACTGTTAGTTAAATATGATACGGTCTGTGGGGAGCATTTGTTTCTCTAATCAGCTCTCACTCTCTCTCTCTCTCTATCTTTATTCTTTCTCTCTTTAATGTTTGTTTTCCCCCCCAAAAAACACTTGATAATTTTTTTTTTAGTTTTAGTTAATGTAATTGTTAAATTTCACAATGTTATTGAGTTTGACCTTAACAAAAAAATGAAAAAACCAATGATTACTCCAGAAAAAAATATTAGATTTTCAATTGATTATTATGAAATGGGCAGAGAACACGTAGATTGGGGATAGAACGAGCCCTCCTCCATCTCCATGACTCGCCCCACCCCCCATCATAAATAGTTTGCTGGAAACTTGTTGTCATTGTCTAACGTCACTTTACGAATCGATTGGTAGATAAAGCCTCTGTGATATACAGCACGAAAAAGTATAAACACCCATAAAGTAAATGACCAGATATTCTAGTCTTCTCTACTAATTCTCTAATCATCAAGCGTAATGATTGTTTAGCTTTATTTCAAAACATTGAACCCCATTCAAAATTTTTAAGCCCTTGCCCTTGCCAACACTGAAAACCTTCCGTTCGGCCCGTAAAAAATGAAAACTGATCTTTACCTTTATTTTGAACATGCCAACCTTTATATGCACTGTATGTGTACATTATAGATAAAGGGATTGGAGCAGAGCCGGTTTTACGAAAAAATCCGCCCAAGGAAATTTTGAAAAATAGCGTCTTTATGTCAAATTTGGAAAAACCAACTTAATATTCAAGTATGAAAGTTTTTGTAAATTTTTCGCACATTATGTGATATAAATATAAGTTTTTTTATGTAAGGAATTAGGAAAGTATTATTACAAATTAAACAAATTTTAGTAATTTTTCCACCTTTCAAAAAATTTGTCGCATTTGGCTTTTCCAAATCCGGTCCTGCTTGACAACCATCTCATTTTGATAGTAGAAACGCAGCCTGTATTTGCTGATTATTGGAAATGAAATTTCCGCGACAGCAACAAGTGTTTGCACAATTGCATTTCATTAAAATATACTCTTTAACAAAGAAGAATGTTTATTTTGACTAGAGGCTTGCAATTTATTTTATAATACACACATAGGTAGGTAAGGTATAAGAAGAGCCATTATGGAAATCTGTTGCAAAATAAACAGAAAATAGTGTTTTCAAACGTAAATTTTAAAAGTTTGGAAGCTCAATAATTTTTTAATGCTTTTCATTCAAAAATAGGGGGATATTTTGCACTGTGTTTGTACGCTTAAGGCTTGCTACGATCTACCTTTTTTTTATATACATACATATAATATATAGAATAAATTTATATATTTTATAATTTCTTAAGGGGAAATTTGGTAGGGTATTAGAAATTCGCCATAGCAAATATAAGTATTAGCTCCAAAGGGAGTTTTTATATGAACGTGTAAGCACCGCTTAAAGTTGATTGCTTCAATCTAATTAATTATAAAGTCCACAAACGTGCTTAGAATTTTTTAATGATATATGTATATGTATGTACATAAGTACCTTGCCGGTGTAAATTAATTTCATAATATATATTTACATATGTACTTGGGTTTGTATGTAAATATATATGTAGTTTTATGTACATAAATTACCCGTATTAAAAAACTTACTTTTACTTTGCTATTGAAACAAACAAATTTTAGGAAACTTTCCACTCTGTCGTATAAAAAATGCGACATCTATTTATAAACAAATTAAATTGACACTCACCCACACACAGAATGGTAACTAGTTATCTACGCGTGTAAATAATGTTATGTTATGTTACTAATGTACCATCTCTAACAGAGGCAATCATCTGTTGATTGTTTTTTATTTTTTAAACCTGAGAAATGTTAAGGAAAATCTTATTTAATACACAAACTGTCTTAAGACATCAAATGCAAGTAAATATTAATAAAAGTTATATGAAAAAATTAGTAAATTTGGTTTTTTAAATGTCACAGAGAGTATGCCTTGCCAGGCATATGCACACCAACAAAGCGGCTACGCCTGCTCCTCTGCAACTAGATCAAAACCATATTGATGAAGCCATCAAATTGGAGCCTACTCTGGGCATCTACACTTCTGATGTCTGGCGACGTGCTCACGAAACCTTTCATAATCACGGACTCGAGACCATGAACTTCCTTAGAATCGTCACTGGAAATCCTGCGGTTTTGAAACGGAGTCCCCAGCGTATTGTAGATAGCCTAGAGATTTGGAGAGCCTGCCAATTTGGTGAATACTGGTTGCACTTGCTATTAACTAAATATCCACAATTGCTGGACGTAGGAGCCGATGGTACGGATGCACATCAGTTGCTTTCCCACATAGCTTATCTAAAGAGTCGAGTAACTACAAACAAGAATGTGTGGAAATTGCTAATGAACAGTCCAAACATATTGGCCCAATCGGAAAAAAGTTTGGAAGATAAACTTGACTATATAATTGATGTAATGCGTATTGAAGTGCCAGAGATTGTCAAGTCATCGGCGTTGGCTTTGGGATTTGATGAATTGAGATGCAGGCATGTGTTTCTTACCCGTCTGGGTCTGTTCAAGCCCCGTGCTCTAAAAGCTGATCCCAATGAGCCTACAACAAATAATAAGTTATATCAAATAACGGATACATCGGAAAAGACATTTGCTACAAAGATTTCTCACACCACCTTACCGGAATATGAAGTTTTTAAGGAATTGTTTGCGCGCGAACTCAATCGCAAAGGAAAAAGGTCCAAACAGCCGGAAGAAGAGGAATCGAGTGATGAAGAGGATTCGTAGTTGTTTGCACTAAAAAGTTAAATAGTTATAAGTTAATAATAAAAGGCTTACATTTGAAACAAAAAAAAAAACCGCTGGTATAAAAAATTTGAAAGGTAACATTTTAACAGCATCATTTAAGAGTTCTGTTAAATGTTACAGGGTTATTTGGATATCAACGTTTGTCAACACTGGTGGCCCCTCAGTGTTGCAAAGCTCGATTTGGAGGAAAAATAAATTGCTAAAAATCTAAAACAAAACCCCTACAAAAACAACAATGGAAATGTGTTAACGCAGATCATTTGTAAGTCAGTTAAAATTCAGTTCGGAATTTAAGCAAAAAACAAGTGAAGTCGACAATTTCATTTATTTTCAATTCGCATGATTCTCGTTTTTTTTTTTCGTCAAACGCGTGTGTGTGTGTGCTTTGTTTGTATGTGCATTGGTGGTTGTGTGTATGTGTGTGGCGTGTGAGTGCGAAAGGGATAGCTCTAGACCAGAGTAGCGGTTGTCAAAAACAGCTGATTGATAGATGTGCGTTGTAATAGAGAGAGTTAGATTTGTTAAGGTGTTGTTGGGTGGGGTGGGGTGGTGTGAGGTGACAGGGAAACCCACTCACCTGTAAGCTTTTCCCATCCTGATACTAAAGTTACATTCCTTTTTTTCTTTTCTGCCTTCTTTTTCGTTTGCTTTGCAGCTGCGCTTGGGGCGCCCATCAAAAGCTACAAATCTTTGTTGTCTTACTCTTTTCAACATCAATTCCCAGTAGTAGCAGCAGAAGCAGCAGCAAGTACCAGGAAGAGATGCCCCTGAATGAGGTATCGGCCACTGGAGCGGGAGTGATCTATGCAGAAAACGGTAGCAACAGCGGAAGGCATAAGACAATGACCAATTCAACAAAGCCCGACGTTATGGGATCTGGCGGTGCAGGTGGAGGTGGCGGCGCTGCTGTTCGCCTGGGCCTTGATTTAGGCTTATCCTCATTGCAAGGTCAAAAATGGCAACAGGTTTTTGACATGGATAAGGTGATTAAGCAGCTACGGACAGCTGAGAAAACCTACCTACGCGGCGGTGGTCAAAAAAGTGGCCATGGGAATGGAGGCGCAAGAACTAGTAGCGGAGTTCAGGTGCAACGTTTAAATGTAGCCGATATTGCCTATTATGACATAGTGCCGAAATTGGCTACACGAGACCTAGTCGTTTGCAATTCCTGTAATGGTAGCTACACCAAACCTGGTTTCCAGAATCATGTGGCTCTACAGCATCCCAATATATGGGATTCCACATCGAACAAAGTGATTGTGAATCACAATTTAAGTGATTCCCATCGTCATCTAACTGCCACAAGCTCGGATACGACGACGACAACTGCTGGACAGGATGGGTCAGAGCCAAATGCAACTGGTTCGCCATTGGAATTGTCTAATTTATCAAATGGTTCTAGTAGTTCAGCATCAGTTGTTGCCGCCTCATTATCATCCTCGTCTGCATCGTCAACGACCACAACGACTGCCTCATCGTCACGTCACAAAAGCAGCAGCAGCAAGAGTAGCAGTTCCTCCAAGGGTAGCAGCAACAGTTCGCGTTCCCGTTCAAAATCATCGAAAAATCGCCACCATTCATCGCCAGCTCCTGCCGTCGACTTAAATCATAAAGAGAAATCTAACTCCAAGAAAAACAACAACAATACGGGCAGTAGTAGTAATAGTTCTAGCATTAGTGCCATAGCAGCTCCTCCAACTGTACCAACGGTCACAGCAGTTTCATCTATTAAAGAGGATCCGGCTTCTGCTCATATTGCAGTTTTCTCTTCTTCCTCAAATTCATCGTGTTCGTTGCCGCCAACACCCACATTGTTGGCCCCATCTGCTGCTCAATTAGCCAGTAATGATGTCAACTATTCTCCTGCCAATCATCAAATGGAGGAAAAATCCGAACTGCAGCCAAAAAAGAAGGTAATTCTATTGCTCGTTGATTTGAAGATTCTACAGATTTCAATTAGTGACTCTTAAGATATTGGAGTATATATGTATATATAATCTCTATGAAGATTACAAAGATCTAGTTAAACTAACAAATTTTCGATGCAATCCCAGAACATAGTTTATTTGTACGTAATTCTTAAAAATTTCCATTGTTCACCGTATTATGACACTAAAGTACATTTTTTTTTTATTTACAAGGAAAGGAATGAAATCCGAATGAGTCATTTATCATTAAAAAGGGTTAAATAGTTGATAGGTTTTCATTTCTTTCCATAAAATTACCTGGCAGTCGAGAAAATCTAAACATTAAACGTCTTCAATTCGTCTGTATACAATCCAGCTCTTGGCTTTCTTGTTTAAAATTGAAATTGATGCCTGTTTTTGCTATTTACTGCCAGTCACTTCTTTTGGTTTAAAATTGCTTACCCTTCAATTAGTGGAATTACAAGTAATTGACAGTTTTCTAAACAAACGAATAATTCCAAATGCAGTGTCGACAAATTTTTTTCTGAGAAACACAATCGAAGTGAAATTAAACTACCTTTATTCTATGGAAAGTTTTCTTTCGAAACCAATGGTGATTTATGATCACGAACGTAAATTATTATTTTAAGTAATAGAAAAGAAAAGGTTTCCATTAAAATCTTTTCATTTTTTTGACAGAACAATTTATTAGCTTTCTATAAATTATTTTTATTAAAATACTTCAAATTATTTATCTTTAAAATATTGAAATCTAATACCTAATACTTTTTTATTTACTATCTATATCCATAGCATTATTTTAAAAATTATTTTCCGGAGTATCCGATCAAAAAACTAAGATTAAGATTAGAAAATTCAGTCTTTTCCGATTAGGGCATTTTGTTAAATTAAGAACTCATCAAAATTCACATATAACTTGGAAAATTCACTGGTTAAAAGCATAAGGACTTAAAAAAAATAAAAAATTACTCCAAATATTAACATTTTGCGGGGTAGCAAGACCCCTCATTATGGTCCTTTGCCAGAAATATTCGAAACAACATCTAATGATAGATTTTGGTGTCTCAAATTCAATTTTGAGCTCTCTCACTCTTGGCTTTGCCCTCTTCACCCCTCTATAAATCCGAAAATTTGATTTTTTCCTCGGTTTCAACACTTTCTGATGAATTTTTCTAATTTTTGTCGTCGCAACAGGTTAAAGGCTCCAGTGATCATCGAACAAAATCCTCTAAAGAGAAATCTGCTGCTCTTGTCAATACAATACCAAATCCATATGAGCAGCAGCATCAGCAGCAGCAGCAACAACATCAACATCATCAGCTCACTGAGCTTGATCAGGCTGTATCATCGATTACTGGTCATGTTGTTGTCATGGATGAAGCCGCAGAAGAGGCCACAACCACACAAGGCGAGGGCGATGATGAGGAGCTGCCCTTGCAAAATACATCGGATGATAATTCCATATCGTTGACACTCGATGAAATGTTGGATAGCAAATTGATCAATGAAATTTTAAATAATTTCGATGAAAGCGCTCTAGATCCAACACAGCAAACAAATGGTGTAGCAGTTCAGCAGTCTCAGGCTGTGACTAGAATACGTTACGATGAGGCTGGCGGTCAGGTGGCTAATGAAAATGTTGGTGGTGGTGGTGGTGGTGACAATTATGCCGTTTACCAGGATCACCAGCATCAGCAACAGATGCAGCAGCAACAAGATTTCAATGATGATAATCAAAGCCAATTGACAGCCATTGATGCCATGCAGCTGCAGCAATTAATCTATCAGCAACAACAAATGCTCGATCATCAGCCGAAGCAAGAAGAGCAGCAACAACAAAATCTGCACGAGGATCAGCAGTGTCAGGAGACAATACAATTTAGTGTATATAATGTCCCTTCGCTAACCGATCCGGATACACCCGCACAACATCAGCAGCAACAGCAGCAACAATTAGATGAACATATGATATTGCCAAGTATTATCTATGAGATTACGGACAATAATCAAGTTTCTGTCCTGGATCAGCAAAGTCAACAACAGGTTATAGCCGAATTCCTTACCCAGGCTGGCTATGAGAATGTTTTGCAGGAGGCTCAAGTAACTGGAGGAGGGGCAGGGGTAGGGGGAGCTGATTTTGCTGATGAAGTAAACGATCTTGATTTTGCAAAACTTGAGACCACAAAGACTGTTAAACTGGAAGCCACCACCACCAACACTAGCAACACAACTATCAATGCCAAATCCTTAGAGGATGTATACTTGAATGCTATGCTCTATGCCACGGCACCACGTCCCTTGGCCATGAATACATTTGGTCTGGTCAAAATGCCAAATGGTTTGGGCACTACATTAAGAAAGAATTTATTAACCACCCGCAAGGCCAATAATAGTTTGCTATCCTTGAATGGTAGCAGTGGTGTAGTGGGTCAATTAGCCCGTCCGCCACCGCCCCTGCCACCCAATGGTTCAGCTTCTACAATACAGCCTGGCCTCAGTAATGGTCATGGTGGCATTTATAGTAGAAATTTGAATTCCGGCAAAACGATTTATGCTCAAAAATCAAGTGTTATCGCTCAAGAGCGTGTACGTTGCAACAAACGACCCTTGATCAATGGCAAATTAATGAATTCTCCTGGTAATTCAGGACAAATGACGGCTAAAAAACTCAATGATCTGCTAATGGGCAAAGTGAAGAAGGAGGAGAAATTGACTGAAGATGAGGCGACAGCGGAAAAAGAACAAAAAGAGGAATTGGATAGGCAAACATTTAGCTTCTATGAGAAGAGGCGTAAACTGATGGCAAAGACGCATTCTAATCGTAATCATTCACATTTGCATCAATTGCATGATCATCATCATCATCATCATGACCATCATAATCAAACTCTTAATCCCAATACATTGCATTCCCTTCAAACGCCGTCACAACAATCACTTTATCATCGTCAGCGTTCGTTGAATTTACCGCCAATGCTACAGGGTCATCCATCATCGCAGCAATTGCTGAAGAAGCAGTTGTTACGTACCCTATCCGATAGCAGCAACATATTGGTCACATCTCAACAGAACAACAACAACAACAGCAGTAGCAACAACAACAACAACACTCCTCCCAATTCTTGGAAAAACCAGAGTTCAACTCCTGGCACCAGCTCCACGCCAACTAGTAGCGATCTTATGCGTGTTTTTGTCTGAGCATCTACTATATTTATACAAACAATATATATATATATAAACCAATACATTTAAATATGTATTCATTATATATATATATCGAAATATATATATATAGTAATATTACATTTATGTGTAGTGCATCCTATTTTTAGTTTTTTTTCTCTTTTTTTTAACCACAAGCATCTATTTAACTTTTACTTATATTTTTTTTTTAAATCAATTATAAAAGCTTATATATATTTCTCTATTTTAAGAAGTGATAAATAGTTATTTTTTTGCAAATTAGTTCGTTTTGTATGTAGTCTTTCGTTTAGTCTATGCCTTAAGTTTAATTTAATTTAATAAAAAAAAAAATTTCCGTGGCTAAGTTAATTAGCAAATTGCAAAACAACAACAAACAAATGCATTGTGCTAGGTACAACAACAACAACATATTCTACATATATATATATAAATATAAAAATAATTTATAAAACGCTCTAAATCAGTTCTACAAATATTCATTAAATTGGACATCACAATTTAAAGATGTCAAGAAACCAGAATAAAACTTTGTTAATTATTTGACTTTCAAATAAGGCGCCAAAGATGAGAGTTGAGAATATTGTGTTATCGCTAGTTATTGTTATCGAAGTCCCGTTTTGTGAAAGAAACGGCCACACTTCAAAAAGATTGAATTGGGGATTGGTCCTTAAAGATGCGTTCTTTATTTCTAATCTCTATCCAACTAAGCTGTTTCCTGGCCCTAGTGCTGGCCACTCTCTCGCCGAATAGCAAACCCAAGAGCAATACTAAGCATATCAAGGAATTACGTGGCCCTCAAGATAATGATGTTTTTGAACTGAATTTGGTCTCACCTGAGCCCTTACCAAAAGATATATTAACTCATCATAATGCTTATTATAAGGATACAGGATTAAGACACTTTAATCACACAATTTTAGGCTATGTAACACCGGTGAGTTGGTCATTAAAAAGGAACTAATCGTTTTTGTTTAATTAACATATTTGCTCCATTTGATAGTGGAATTCCCATGGCTATGATGTGGCCAAAATCTTTGCCAAGAAATTCGATATTATCTCTCCCGTGTGGCTTCAAGTTATCAAAGAAGGCGATGCATATGTCATGGCCGGTCTGCATGACATCGATGCCGGCTGGCAAAGTGATGTCAGGCGCAAGGGAAAGGTGCAGCAGCCACATCAGCATACAGTGAAAAGTTGAGATCAATTCGTTTCCTTTAGAAAAGTGTATCATATGAAATCATTTGTTTCCTAGTCTTTCCACGTTTCATATTCGATCATTTCACGGATCGGGATATTAAATTGCTTTTGAGTGATCCCAAGGAACGCACAAAGGTGAATGATGTACTCATAAAAAGCTGCAAGGATAATGGTTTCGATGGTCTTGTGCTTGAAGTATGGTCGCAATTAGCTGGTCGAATTGATGATAAAATTCTCTATACATTGGTGCTACAAATGGGTAAATTTTTAGTTATTAAAGCAAGATTCCACATTTCTGTTCTCATCTTCGATTTTTCTATTTCAGCAAAGGAATTGCAAAAGCAGCAACTTCGGCTTATCTTAGTCATTCCACCCTTTCGCAAGGATATGCCAAATTTGTTTGGCGAAAAGCATATGGATAAATTGTATAAGCATATTTACGCATTTTCCCTCATGACATACGATTACTCCAGTGTGCAGCGACCTGGTGCCAATGCTCCGCTATATTGGGCACGACGTGCTGTCGAACTGATAGCCCCTGAAGATTCGCACGACATGAAAGTGAAGCGTTCCAAAATTCTTTTAGGCTTAAATATGTATGGCAATGATTATACTCCAGATGGTGGTGGCCCCATCACATACTCAAAATTTTTAGACTTAGTTAGACACACCAAGAAGCATTTAACCTTCGATGAGCGTGATGTTGAAAATTTCTTTGAGATTAAGTAAGTTAACCTGATATTGTTTCTAGGATCAAATCTAATGCTCTGTTTCTTTGACTTTTTAAGGAATGAAGAAGGTCGGCATATAGTCTTCTATCCCACACTGTACTCCATCAACGAACGCATAAAATTAGCCAATGAACTTGGTGTGGGAATATCTATTTGGGAACTAGGACAGGGCTTGAATTATTTCTATGATCTCTTTTAATTAAAGAAGTAAAACAGAAACACATATTTTATTTTCAAAGTCTTCTGGATTAAAGCGTATTATGAACTTGGTTGTTGGTTTTATTCTTCGGTTTAAAGCTTTTGTTAAAATGCTATATAAAAAAAGGTTGTTTGCTTCCTAATAACCAGAAATTGGATGTCTATATGTTATAGCTGTCAAATTGGCATACCGTATGCACCAATTTGCACAAGCTTAACTGGCAGACTTTGTGGATAAATTTGTTTGCCTTAAAAAGTGCTTTTAGATTATTGTGTCCAACATATCTGTATTCACGCGTCCTCAAGGAGAACGCGTTTACCCTGAGGGGAGTGACGGGCAGTTCTCCTGTATATCCTGTATATTCTCCTGTAGAAGACCGCCAATTCCATTCGCCTTTGTCTCTCCAGTATTGTTCCTAGTATTCTTTAATTCCGCAATTAGTAGTACGTGTGTATTATTTTAGCTATAATAATGTACAAGTATTTAAAACAAAGAACCGCCGATTGTTGATGCTGCACAAGTTTTCCGCCCTCCCACGAACAACCAACCAACTAATTACGTAATTGATTGTATTTGTGTATATATTTTCAAATAAAAATGTGTACCAAGTGATGCACATTTTCAAAAATGAACATCAAAAAAGTGCATTGTTGCTTAAATTGTTCAGTTTTTTCCTATAAATTTCTGCAAGTTTAAGATAACATTGCTAATATTTACAACAGTCTGCCTTTATCTGGTTAAATATTTCCTGCAATCTAAAATAAATGTTGATAGCTAAAAATTGCAAATTTACAACTGCCTACAAGGGTTCAGACTCCAATTTACACTCGAATGGAATGGATCAGCTTTAAGAGGCATTTATTGCTAGCAAAATATAAAGGATATAATATTGGTTTTTTTTTTTGTGTGGATTACTCATGGATAAATTGTGGTGAACGTGACTACTAAATTTGTGAAAAGCAAAACGCAAGATAAGAAATATAATAAAATGAATGAATCATATATGTCAAAAGTTAATTCCACTTGTATGTTTGAAATGTTTAGACATATTAAAACAAGCTGTGAAACTGAAAATCCTGATTCTGACGATGTACGCATTAAGTATGGAGACCTCATTCGATTTGTTGTGTCCTTTCAATGGATTACGGATCTTTTTCGGTATTGGGATGAAGAACTATATGATGATATTATTAAAGAGAACGTAACTTCTCATATTAAAGAAATTATAGATTTTGATCATCTGTATAAGGAATTGCGAGGATTGACATCAAATAAACAGGATTTATTTTTTCAACTATTGATTGATGACATAAATCAAAACATTAATTTATACGAGGTTTCGTTATTACTCACTGGTGCATATAATGAAAAACATTTGGATTTTTTTGAAATGATTATTAATGCACTTAAAAAGAAAATCTTTATGACAGATTTAATTATAAACGTGAAAGGTAAAAAAATAATACAATTTTAAATTTTAAACTAATTGATATCTCATTTTACAGGATACACTGTGGACAATTTATCAAATTTTCATTATCTCTATACACTGGACTTAAATATGAGAATAAATGCTGAAGAATTGGTCGAATGTTGCAAATCTAATCCAAATTTGCGTGAGCTTTATATTAGAACTAATGAAATTTATGGCAGATTGTCTGACATTGCTCTAGATAATAATAGCTTACAGTATTTGGAACAATTCCATTTCCTAATGAAACCGGAAATTGATGCTATTGAATATGCACCATTGGCTAAACTTCCAAAATTAAAGGAACTTACTATTTGTGGAATACATGAAATCGGCACGTTAATATCACTTTTTAGGCATTTGGCTGAAAAAAACTATCTTCACAGATTGACCATTTTGGATGTCCATATAAATGATGAAGAAAGTCTTGCCATCTCTCAGATAAAATCATTAAAATGGTTAAAATGTGGTTTCATTGAAGCAAAAAGCATTGGCCATATGTCAGATTTATGTGAACTCAGAGAACTGGAAATAACATCACAAAATGAAGAGGCAAATGCATTAAATTCGATAGTAAAGATCTTAAAATCAACCAGAATCAATTCTTGCATAATTCGTCATCATCGTGCTATAATTAATTCGGAAGAATTATCATTAGATATTTTAGCAGGATTAATTGATATTTCCGAAGCCCCTAATTGTTCAGATGAGAATACGATTGACACACTACAAAGTCTATTAAAATCATTTGCCAACGGAAATCTTGAGAACTTAAAAATTCGAACAGATCACAATATCTTCCAATCTAATCGAAACATGATTTTAGCAATAGCGGCTATAAAATCTCTTAAAAAGATTGACTGTGCTATTGGGGATTTTGGTAATATAGAAGTTTTGGGTCAGTTGCCACAGCTCGAACAACTGATCCTAACAAAATCTTATAGCTACCCATACTCAATGAAAGCTAAAGGTGGGACTCAATGTAATTCCGAAAATAATATAAAAGCATTAAAAGGGCTTATTACAGAAATAGCTTCAAATCCAATTACATGTTTACAATTTATTGATCTACCAGCTGAGTTACCAATTAGTTTTCAATTAAGTACTGAATTGGTTCGGATTAAATCATTAAGTACGTTAAAATGCAGCTTCCTTGATGATCAAAGCGTTAAGTGCCTCGAAAGGCTTACTAAACTTGAAAATCTGGAAATTAAATCAGATCACAAATTTAATAGCATTTCTGACGTGATTTTACCAATTATATCATCATCCAAAACTAACGTTAAAATCAATGAGGGCTATTCAAACAGTTCGATTATTTATAATAGTCATAGTAAGAAACTTGAACTAAGGCTGAAAGATGAAACGGATGCAAGTGAATTTTCTCATCTTGGAAAAATGGAGAATTGTCACAGTTTTATCATTTCTGGAGAATGCAAATTGGGTTCACTGTACTCGATAATTGAAACACTTGCCGCAAACGAAAATCAGAACTTGAAAATATTGCATATTGAGGATGTTCCAATCAATTACAAAGAGACTCTTCTAATAAGCCACATAAAAACATTAGAACTAATCAATTGCCGATTCTCTGATCCCAAAAGTCTTGAAGTTGATCTTCCCCACAGCTATTACAAGATAATTATGATAAATGAACTTCAAATTCCAAGTAAGATAATTGATTTTATAAAATATTTCGATGGCATGATAATCATTAAGCAAAATGAGGGATTAATTAAATTGAAGAAAAATCAAGGAAAAGGAATTATAGGAAATTATGTTGATATCTGTAATTATGCTGGTCTGGCTGAAGTGAAAAATTTCGAAACACTTCACATATTTAATAAAGGCGATGACACCTTATCCACAATTTTAACAGACTTGGCGTTAAGTTCAAATCTTAAGGAATTGATAATTGCCGACACCGATGCTTACGATTATTACGACGATACTTTAACTGGGAAGGACCAAGATATTTATCAAAAGATGCAGTTGGGAAAGTATACCATACGTCAAAAATTGCACTATGAAAGCGAATATGAAATGACTACAAATGTTTCAGCTATTAATTCTAAAGAAGTATTGCAAATCTCAAAAATTGCATCACTAAAACAACTTATATGTGGATTTTCTGATTCAAAAAATTTGAATACTCTAGCTGAACTTAAGGAACTTCAAGAACTTACTATTACAACACATCCATTTGGCTCTTTAAATGGACTTTTTAAGGAAATTTCATCACAAAGTTTATCGGCCCTTCAATATTTGGTTATAAGGGAAAACGAAATAACTTTAGACGAGTTAAAGGCGATTGCCGAGATAAAATCGTTAAAAGGATTACAATGCGCTTTCAACAGTCCTGATCGATCCATGGATATACTTACTGGACTGCCACATCTTTCAGAACTCTGCATAACAAATCACAGACACGGTACTCTTTTTAGAAAACTCAGATTATTCGGGAATTGTTCTTTAAAGATGATTATTATCAAGGGAGATTGGTTGGAAGTTCAGGATGTTTCCGCGATTGCAGAGTTCAAATCGTTAGAAGTTTTAAACATCGAAGCCATACACTTCCACCTCAACGATTCCTTGTTTTCATTCAAAGGATTAAAAGAATTACAAATTGATTTCGTCTTTGGTGATACGGCAGCAAAATTACCAAAAAATATACATGAAAACTTTCAACAACTGCAAAAATTGACTATACGAGGTAAAACAGTTGATAGTAAAGAATTAGAAAACATTTTACAACTTCCCGCCTTAAAATCTCTGGAATGTTATCTTAAAATTGAAGAAAACACAAACTTGTGCCGAATTGCACAACTTGAAAGGTTGGACATTATACCAGAAAACCAAACTTTAAAATTACTTCTTGAGGCATTGATAGAGCAAACACCAAAGACTCTGAAGCATTTTGAAATCAATACAGTTAATCATTTCAAATACTTTGATATAGAGCCTCTGCACCTGATAACAAAACTTACCAATCTCAAAACATTAAAATTAACAACATTTGATTTTACTGTTGCTTCGGATTTGTTTTTAAATATCTTGAGAGATTGTACTGAACTTGATTGGATTCAAATAAGGTTCTTATCCTTTAATATGGTGCTAGGTGACTGTAGTATTCTTTCTAAAACCTTGAATATATTAAAAATGGTTAGAGATCCGATGCTCCAAAAACCATTGAAGTTGATTGTGCCTCCTATTCTCTACACATTTTCGTCTTGCGTAAGTTTTAATAATTAATATACCATTCACAAATATTTGAAAGTCGCAAAAAGTTATGATCGGTTGTCCGTCCGAATATCTTGTATTAATAAAGGGTTAACACATATCAAGTAAATTTTGTTACTTTGCAGAACTAGCAGAAAAATTTCAGGCGAATCTAAATTTAAACTAAATTATTTGAATCATAAGATTTTTGCAAGTTACTACGGAATCCTTAGCTCGGAAAAAGGTCGGTTAAATGGATCCGCTTCGTTAAATAATCATCGCTAAATGAATGCCGAGTATATAGTAAAAATTTTCTTCAATTAGATTTGCAATGCTTAGGAAAGAAACAAGATAACAAGGATGTATATCCGTCCATCGTCCGTCTGGATTAAGACAAACACCTCTTAGTCCGTTGAAATAAAGATAAAGAAATTGGATTTTTACCGGAATATCGTAAAAATAAACAATTTTTATGTTATATTTTATGAAGACTAGACCATTATACTAAATACCTATTAAGTTAACAACTTTTATCATCAATAGGGCATACTTGAGCTTAAAGTTCAGTTTAGATATTAAAGCAAGACAAAAATTTCACCAAAACTAAGAATTAAGGAATAATGGTACAAATACTGAAACCTGAATTTTAATTGTTAACTCTAATTTTATTCTTTCAGTTGACACCCAGTGATAAACAGTACTTAAACGTTGTTTACGTATAAAGGTATAACTATTTATCCTTAGTTTTGTAAAAATGTAGTGTGTATCCTAAAGCACTTTAAAATTTATCTTTGAACAACAATTAAAATTGCAGATACATAAATCATAACAGGAACGCTGACTGTTGTTCCATTAAGACAAACGATGATATATTAATATTAACATTATTAAGTATATTTGATTATATTAAATTAATTTTAATTTCATTTTTAATACATCTTATTTTTAATGAATGACACTTAATAGATAAGTCATTAAAAAGTTGGATTTTGAAATTTAAAGTATTTGCCCACTTAATCAATTCAAATGTGTGTTGGGTAGTACGGAAACTTTGCAACACTTTCCATGTTATCGTTATCGTTAATTTTGGTGCATCTCGGATAGAAATAAACTTTGGATTTTGATTTGTTTTGTTTATTTTTTATTAGATTTTGCCGGTAGTGTTTTTCATTTCATTCTGATTAACGTGACGCTGGAATATTTGGGGGACCTTTACGTTAAACCAGTTGTTAGACCCCAAAAATATATACATATATGTAACTTTAACTGCTTCGGGTGCTCCTTGGAGACCAAAGTGAGGATATAACAACCTAATTAAGCTCAAAATAATATACTACAATAAAAATGCGTTGGCTGTATGCATGTTTCGTAATTGTCCTGTGCGCCCTAATCTTTTGCGAGTATGTGGCTGATTTTGTTGTTCTACAAAAATGCAAATGGCCAGAAATTAAACGCAAGAAATATGTTGACGATCCATTGAGGGCATTAATAATAGCCGATACCCATCTATTGGGACCACATCGTGGCCATTGGTTAGATAAATTGTACAGGGAATGGCACATGACCCGAGCGTTTCAGGCATCGACCAGATTGCTGCAACCCGACGTGGTTTTCGTATTGGGCGATCTATTCGATGAAGGGGACATGGTCAGTGATAAGCAGTTCCAGGAGTATGTCTGGCGATTTCTGAAATTGTTTCACTTGCCACCAGGAATACCCTTAATCAGTGTGGCTGGTAATCATGATGTTGGCTTTCATTACAAGTGAGTAAATTCATTGGATTTATGGCTCAGTTCTAAAAAAAAATCTCCTTTTTATTTTTGCAGAATGCATCCGTTCTTTATGAACCGCTTTGAGAGCTATCTAAACTATTCCCTAGTCCATCTATATACCATTAAGCAAATACACTTTGTTTTAATCAATTCCATGGCCATGGAATCAGATGGTTGCATGTTCTGCGCAGAGGCGGAATCGGCCCTGAAAAATATATCCCGTACATTGCACTGCATGAAATATCCCCAAGAAGCAGAATGCGCCCGTACACGCCGCCATCCATATAGTCAACCGATTTTACTGCAACATTTTCCAACATATCGCATATCTGATAAGGTCTGTATGGAGCATGATGCTCCTAATATAGAGGCTTTTCGTGAGCGTATGGATGTCATCTCAAAGGATGCCACAGATATGCTAGGTGATCTATTGAAGCCACGTTTATCCTTTGCCGGACACTCGCATCATTATTGTCATAGTGTCAATCGTTTGGGTATCGAAGAGTTCACAGTGGCTTCATTCAGTTGGCGTAACAAAGTCAATCCCAGCTTTATGATGGTAATTATTATCGAAAAAGTTATTATTAAGTACGACATTCAATTTCAATTTATATTCTTAGGCAACTCTTACCCCGGATGACTATGCGGTGGCCAAATGCAAAATGTTACCCCAACAATTCGTTTATAATAGTTATTTTTGTGCTACTGCCATATGCCTTATACTGATACTTTGTCAGCTAAGAATATGGCTGAAAAAGAGTCAATCGCGTGCAGCAGATTCTGAAAAGCGCAAGGAAAAATAATAATAGTAATAACAAGCGAAAAAAAAGAACAACAAATTTCAAACTAATAAAATGCTATATCAATTCCTCCCATTTGTGATGCAATGCCAACTTTTAGTGCTAGCTAGAATTAGTTAAACACATTCCTTATAAGATATACATATATACATATTTGTTTGAATTTATTTATCACAGACATTATGCTTGTAAAAAGTTCACACGAATTACAAATGTATGAGACACAGTCTGCTGACTACACAAAAAAGCAATACCAAAGAAGAACAAAACAAAAAAAAAAAACGATTCAATAAATTTATAATATTATAATACAATCACTTAAAACTAAATACATTGATGCATTTAACAATAGTGTATACAATTTCAATTAACAATTTATGTATATCCCTGTTGAATGCAGATTCATAATATTCCTGTACTATATATTTTCCTTTAACTTTTACATTGTGATTCCGAATTGTACTACATTAGGCTAATCATTTGTATACTAAGTACAAATAAATGTATAACGTATACATATGTATATATATATACTCTATACATGGAAGAACTAGAAAACTAAGACCATATTCTACGAAATGTTAAGTAAATTCTTGTGCGCCTGTGTATGATGATTGCGTCCAACAAAACATTCTTTTGGCAGGAATCTAAAATGTTTAATAATTTCCAATTTAATGATATTAGTTTGGAATGTAAGCAAGTTTTTTCGTTACCTATGTATTACTGGCGATATAAGATCCGGATCAAGAGTTTTCATATTTGTTGGTTTGGTGACTAGAGATACCAATGCGCCGACTATAATGGCCGTACTAACACCAATGGGATTAATCCAATGATATGACAGACGATACAACGGAAAAACTTCTTCCTCATCCACCCAAACATTTTCAGGCATTGTGACATTCACACCCAAACAACCATCCACCGAAACGGGTAACTTTTGTGAATTCAATTGTCCAGCTGCTATGGTAAATTGTGTTCCAAATGATATCCAACCAGCCAGTAGAGCACTGGCTATACCACCAGCTGCTGTGCCAATTGTATTCGCCCAGGGCACAAGCATGCCCAGAGTGAAGAGACCAAAAGTTGTACCCGCTGCAATGGCTGTCATTGATGTGCATATACTCAAGATGCCGCTTAATTGCTCCAGTACAAAGACCAGAGAAAGAGCAACCATGCCCAAAACAATAATACTTGACTTGACAACAATTGTGGAGGCTCGCTCACTTAGCTGGAGTTTAAAGCAACCGCGTACAATATCCTCCAGTATGACCAGAGATGTGGAATTCAAAACCACCGACAGAGAGCTCAAAGCAGCTCCAAAGATGCCAGCTATAAAGAGACCAGACATTCCATATATATGGCCCACACTCTGGACTACAAAAAGAGGCAGCAGTTGATCGTCGTGCTGTTGAGGCGAGTCGATTTTACTCAAATTAAGTTGAAATTGTAAGTTAATCTTCATCCTTTTCAGATATCCTTACCGTAATCAAGCCAGCGCTTAGAGGATCACAATCTTTATACATCTCAAAGATCAACAAGCCCACATAACAGCAAACGGAGACAAATGCAGCAACTCCAATCGTAAATATTGCCATGGAAGTCCGAGCACTCTTAAGCGATGGCAAGGACATATAACGTTGTACCATTGTCTGATTGACGGCATTGAATGATGTCCAATAGAAGAATCCACCGATGAGTACACTCCAAACCGTATGACGTATATATGGAGATGGATTCGTGTTTGTAAAGATTAAACGACCACCCTTTGAGGCATCATCGAAGAGATTATCCAAGCCTTTGGCATAAATCGTGCTCAAAATGGCCACAGCCAGAACAGACAAAAACATGACCAGCACCTGCCAGGCATCGGTATGAACCACAGCTTTAATGCCACCCTAAACAATCGAAAGCAATTCCAACAAATAAATTATTTAACTGGACAAACATTAAGAATAACTCTCCCAACTTACCACAAAAGTGTAGAAAACACAGACAATTACAATAACAACTGCAACCACGTGCAAATTAATACCAGAAACTGAAAGAAAATTTCGAAAAATTATACAAATTATTCAGTTTTTGTTAAAGTTCATAGAGGATATTTACCCTGATTTAAAGCTATGGCAGGTACATATACAATAAAAGGTAGAAATAGAATCTGTAAAATATAGTTTCAATATCTTGATACAAATTGTTTTTTTTTTGCGAAAATAAAACTTACTTCATCGAGAATAAACATAAATGAAGCTATACTTCTGATCACCGAATGGAAACGCATTTCAAGATACTAAAAAAGTAACAGAAATTTAAGAAAGAATATTATTAAAATTTTATTTTTTATCAATTTTTTCTCCTGTAGTTCAGTAACGAGGTTCTTTTTATAATTTTAGATGGTTCTAGGCAGGACTTAAGACGTAATTATTTCTACTTTTTATACCCTTGCAGAGGGTATTATAAAATTGGTCAGATGTTTGTAACGCACAGAAGGAGACGTTTCCGACCCCATAAAGTATATATATTCTTGATCAGCATGAGAAGCTGAGTTGATATAGCCATGTCCGTCTGTCCGTCCGTCTGTGCGTATGCGTTTTACTCAGCCGTCTTAAGAGCTATCGGTCTGAAATTTTGTTTCGGGGTTTTTTATTACCCGGGAAAAATAAAGTATGAAATTCATAAGGATCGGACCACTATATCATATAGCTCTAGAAGAACTAGAAGAAACATTTTCATAAAAATCGGAGTATGCTATGAAATTTACATATGTGATAATATTGGATATAAAACCCCAGATCCCAAAATTTGAATGTGATCGGATAAATATAACACACACAGACGCAACGCTACATGAACTGTATGTGTATTCGTGCGTTGCTTTGCTTTGGGAATAAGGGAAGAAGAAGAACAAATTGTAAAATAGAGAGTAAAATTGTTTTGTTTGTATATTGATGAATTGAGTTGCAGAAAACAAATTTTGAACATGTAAAATTATTATTACCAAGGACTGCAAGGGTATATAAACTTCGGCATAGCCGATGTTAGCTTCTTTGATATTTTTGCTTAATTTGGTATTTTTATTTTTAAATAATGAAATTGACTGAATGTTATCAAATATATGAACATATATTTGAAACAGATATAATAATTCTACATACATATGTACATATGTGTGAAAATCTCCCAAGTGAGACACCTAAAAAAACTCAAAAGTACATTTTTCGATTTATATGAATAAAGGAAAAATTCGTTTATAAGATTAGAACTTGTACCAAAGTTAGTAACACACTTTTTTTTCTTTTTACTCGCTGCTTTTATCTAGATGTTTTTTAGCCTGGTTGTTTATTAGACAAATATCTAAATATCTTTTGTCTAAGCCGCGTAATTTCACAGGATATTAACAAAAATCGAAATATTTCGGTGTTCTGGATGTGATTATAAAAAGTCTTTTAACTTCTACCAATCTTGGATTCATAACGCATCGAATACCAAAAAAACAAAAAAAGATCGTATTAAGTCTCAAGTTATCGCTAAAAAACGAAGATTTTTCATGGCTCAAGGCACTTAAATCATAAATATTTCAATTCAAAATAATGGCTCTTTTTTTCAGTTTAGCATAAGTCATTTCCAAATGTGAGAAATAAAACCTGGCGGAGCGAAATATTACACAACCGGGTCCGTTAAATTAAAAGAAAAAAAATCCAAAAATCATAAATCATAAAAACCAATGAAAAACGAAATCTCAACATTTCAAAAGTTGTATATTAAATAATGTTGTCGGATGCTAACAACAAAATATACCACAAAATATTAAATCCAAAATTAAAAATTATATGAAAAGAAGTGCTATTCGAGTGAATTAAAAGAATCTTTATAATTTCGACAACTTTTTTACAGTATTCCCCATTTTTTTAATGATCTTTTCCGTCACACAGATTCAATTATTTGGTTTTATTGTTTAAAGGTTCTAAAAATTCTTTGAAATGGGTAAGTAATTACTCAAATAGTATTCAAATAATTAAAATTTTCTATTCTAAGTAAATTTAAATAAACCTAATGCTAATTTGTTAACTGTACTGAATACTGTACATTTTCACCCAAATGATTTTATTTTTCTAGTTAGAAATAACAAATAGTTATTAGGTTGAGCAAACAAATTGCATTTAAATCAATCCGCTATTTGGAGTAGCCCTTACACCTGTGATTAGAAGGTTAAATGGAAATGTGGTCGTAATATTGCATTGTTATAGGAACATATGTAACCTATAATTGGTCAATCTATCACGCAAATGACCCAATTAAATGTCAAGTTTGTTTTTTTAGCCAATAATCTTTAGAAAATAATTGCCCATAGTGGGCAGAATCATACACAGATACAAACACACACACACACACAGACACATGATTCAACTGTCAAGTGGCATAAAACAACTTTGTAATTAATCATAACAGAAGGAGACCCAACAAGTGGGCAAGAAAGTGCAAAGTCCAGAGTGAAACGTTAATTAAAAATGTTCACTACAAATCAATTTGATTCAATTTCAATTTCTCTTTGAATTGTGTTATCTAGAAACATTTGTATTTTTCTTTTTACCTCATACGAAGAGCCAACTTGCAGAGTTGAGAATACTGGTATATATACATAGGAGACAGCAATTCCCTGTAGTATTATGGCTATGGCAATAAACCAATATTGTGTGCCATAATTGTATATCTCGGATGTGGTCCCCAGTATCGTAACGCCCGATATATAACTGGTTGGAGTAGATAGACAGAAAAGATAACATTGATTTGTTGTTTTTTTTTTTTGTTTTTTTACTATTTGGGACAGTCTTACCTCGCTATCAGGCTCATGGCAACGGGAAATACTTTTAGATTACGTGAACCCAATAAATATTCACTCATCTTTTCTGAACCAAAATCATGTTTACGTCTCTCTGTACCTCGCTCAGCATTATGTCCAATTGTTGGGGTAGGTAATGCTGGTTCCACCTCCTCGAGTTTCTTTTTAGTTTTCCTAAAATCAAATAAAAAAAAAAAAAAATAAATTGGCAAGAATTCGAATTTAGTTTTCTTTGGGTTAAATCCAATTTTGAATGACTCACTTGATGCAACCAAAATAGATTCCTGTGCCAGTGGAAAGTAAAATCATACCCAAAAACACAATGTAGTCGATAGTGCCGAATCTGTAGCTATCCATACTCGGTGACTGTAATTAGGGAAGCTTAAGTTACTCTCCATCTTATCGGTTCTACTATTACAACTGGCAACTGAGATTGCCTCAACATTCAGATGTGAACACAAGTGTGCAAAATTATTATTATTTTACAGTTGATAAGCATGACGAAAGTTTATAACTTTTTTTTTTATTAGATAGTGAATAGTAAAACAACATCCAGACAAATTCAAGAGATTACAAATTTGTAGTTTTGCTCTAGAAATAATTAGTTTAAATCTTGTCGAATTTGTATAACAACATATTTTTCTGTACAATTGTTGATCTCGAATTACTTTGTCGAATAAGTTCAGAATTAACACGAAAATTATTATTATTTTATTTTATGGTAATTTTAATAAAAAAAATCTTTTCGATTTTGGCAGACAATTTTATTTGTCAAGAAACATCTTTTACTACTTGTATAGATTTTTACATTTTTTAAGTGAATTAAAATCAAATTTTCAGTCTTCTTTTATTTCATAGTTTACAGTTATTTTCGTGATAATAACTGTGAAAAATGTACAACTGCTTACATTTAAAATAAGTATGCATTTGAGACCAGTAAATGCCACTATATTCTGTATTAAATATGAGAAAAAGAGTTTCGAAAATTCAACTTAAAATTCAAGCTACGATCGATTTTATTATAAAGAAAAACTTAAAAATAGTTTTTCTCAAAATTAGTTTTATTTTTCAGGTAAAAGTCATAAAACTTAAGCTCTAATAAAACGATTGATCTAAAATTTTGTTCAAATGTTCCTCTTTACCTTTACTTCAATTCAATATTTTATATTCCTGTATTTTTAAAATGTCAAAGGAAAAAAACTTATAGGAAAAATTGGATTTCTTTGTTTTTATAGTCGTTATCTTTTTTGAAAAGTGTGACTATGTATACCATTTTTTTCCATATTGAGAATTGTACTGAGTGTCGTATTTAGAGCAATGGGAGGGGATACTTGCTCCGGGCAGCGAAGATTCTTCTCCTAATATTTAAAACAATGAAAATGGGAGGGCAATCCGATATAATTTTCGGCATTTTAGATCCTGTTGGTACTTGTAAAGGATTTAGATATATGTATTATTATTTAATATGACTAAGGGGGTGAGAAGGATGGCTAGATTCTAAGGAACTCGCGGACTTTCCTTTTCTAGCGCAACAATTGCTTTAAGTTTGCCTTTTTTAAATTTATTATATTCCTACTTATTCAATAATAAATATATTTAATATATTTTTGCTTTGACTAAGACCTTTTTAAAGATTATTATACTACATATACCAATTATATCAATGGATTATTATATTTATTGTTATGTTAAATATATTATTTTATTTTTTATCGAGCATCAAAAAATTGGCAAAATCTTCACGTCTCTACTATAATAACACATTATTGTTATTTTATTTATTTTTTTAATTTTTATACAATATATTTCCCAGATTTAACCACTCGTTTATTTTGAATAACATTATTATTATTAGTTTCACTTGTTGTAATTGTATTGCTTGGTTTAATTATAACTGCCAATTTGTTGTACTGCAATTAAAACTTTTACTTCTTTACAATCCTTAAAACATCTGTTTTCTAAATATATGTCAAACCATTTAAACGCCTAAATTAGTTTAAAGTTAATACAATTTTTTAGAAAAGTTTGTACTGATTTTACTGAATGACTCAGTAAAATATTTATTAGGTACTTTATTTTAAAGTTGATTCATTTAGTTTAGTTATCTCAAAAAGCGGCACAAAGTACCTAAAAATTATTATTTGAATGGAATTATTGACCCTTTTTCTGGCTAGACTTTTTATAGTTTAAGCTCCTGTCTCACATATAGGTAATTTGGAAAAGTTCACCTAATTTGTGGTCACTACCCCCAATGGCAAGAAATTTCTTAGTTTAATCAAGCTATTAGCAGTAAAAGTCTAAAATAAATCAAATGAAATATAACTAAAAGCCACAAAGTCAACTCATTCGACTTATCAGCCTTAGAGGAGGCATAATCACTAAAACAAATCTCCAGCACAAAGTATCACCGCGTTCCTCACTCAACTCGAAAATCCGAGCCCAAAATAGAGACTTTAACCTTTTGCGCAACTCTCGAAACATTATCACTGCCTTTGACTGGACTTTGTTACACACACACACACATAGAGAAAGTATTTTGCATATTTGTTTTTAATCAAATCTCAGTCCTTGTCATCTTTATCTCTGACTTACCGCTTCCATAGTGCCGGATTGTGGGTGGACGTAGGTCTCGAAGAATGCTCAAGCAAAACAGAGAGCGTAAAAAAATGTGCGTCGCTTACGAAAATCAACAACAAAAGGAAGGGGCAACAAAATAAAATGTACTTAAAACAAGAAGAACGTAACGCGTAACCAAATTGTTTGTATGTCTCTTCCACAGAGAAACGTTTTCCCCAACTCTTTATTATTTTCAATAATTTTCCATTACCTCACACATCGAATTATCAACGAAATTGAAATTGAAAACCCGCAAAATCGAAAAGAAGAAAAAAAGAAAGTTGTTGGCAATGTTCTGGCGCGGCGGGGTGGCGTGGCGTGCGGGGGGGCTTATTGCTAATTCTTTGAAAGCGAAATTGAGGGAAAACGAGAAACCTATAGAATTGAAAACATATGGATGGGACACCCGAACACGACCGATTCACCAACGAGCTGCACTGATACTGGGGGCGAAATTCTCCCGAGGCGCGTGCGTTGAGTATGGGGGGGCCAAATACAAAAGCTCACGCTCTCCACCACCCATCACACCACATAGGGGTGCCGAGCCGTTTTTTGAGCACTTAATTCAAAAATGTGTGTTTAACAATAATTTTCAGTTTCATTGCATTGCGTGAGGTAATACATATATTTTGCAATTATTTTTAGAGAAAATGGGCGTGGCATCTCGCCTCCACGGTCAAAAAACCGTATTTGGTTATCCACAAATGACATTGAGACTTTTATATTTTACAAAGAATTTATTATTATATCCAATAGTAAAAATTTTAGACTGCACATTGGTACACATTTTTTTAAATTTCTTCCTAAAGTTGAGATTTCGTAACAAGTTTTGTCTTTGAGAGTCGATCAAAATTAGACAGATTTTAAGAAACACACCTAAATTTATAACAAATCAAATCTACTAACACATAGTACAAATCCGAATTTTTCAATTGCTCCTTTTGTTTTATCTATAACATCTTTCTTTTAAAAGTTATATACACTCAAAGTCAAGCAACAATTTGCACCAAATGAAAACAGTTTTGTTTTGTTTCCAACACTTGTTTTCGACAGCGTTATTCTCACCAGTGTTGAACAATTTTGAAAAATCTAGTATGCAGAAATGTGATTTGATATTTTACCTATAAATTGGCATCAAAATATTTCGGTTTCAAAAACTTTTAAAAATTGACTTAAGTGTTTAAAAAACGGCTCGGCACCCCTATGTGCACACACACACACAGAGAGTAAGACAGAGAGAGAGTAAGCGAGGAAATAAGAGCGGGTGAAAGAAAGCTTTTCTTGTCTCTCATAATATGCAACAACTCTCGATTATGTCAATTATGAAAGTGGTCAAAGTTGATCATGCTAAAATATACAAATGTTAATCAATTTTTGTCTCGCAATTCTTTTGCAGTTAGAAGCCATGAATATCCCTTACAATTACCTGTAGAATGTGATCTGTAAAAGGGCAAAAAAGAAATCGTTGTAGACCTCGTCCCATAAATTAAAAAATTGAATCATTTTTAATATTCCCATGTTTTAACTATTGAAAATTGAAAGACTTTTAAATCGTTTTTTTAAATACTACCATTAATTATAATTCATAGTTTTTTAAAGCTAATAGCTTGTCTAAAGTTGCTGTAAAAGTATTCTATACTTTAAAGTTGTTGATTAACATTGTTTACTTTGTTTATTTAACGGTTTATTTTCCACTTGCTGATTACACTTTACAACGGAGCTTCTCATGAATAGATTATACACAATACATTAAATTAAATAAAATTTTGATTGACTTTTTGAAATGTGTAAAAAATAAATAATATAAATTATTTTGTGAATCTTGAAAATGAAGACTCTATTTTAGGAGAGTTTTAGTTTTACTTTAGATTTTTCGTGAAAGTCGTAAATGTTGAATTATTAAAAGCAAGTAAGTCTTCGCAAGAATAATTACGGTGCATATTTCTTTGCGACAATTTTAATGTTTGTCTAGATTTCGACCTTTTTGAAGTTAATCAAAACTGTCTCCAGACAACCTGTTCACCTTTTGTGCTGCCTTTGATTATAAATCTTATATTAGTAAGATTTATGGACATCAAGCCGGCTAAAACCGAGTTTTGTTAATTTTAATATTGAGGGAGAAAACCGTTTCATGTCAAATTACTAACTCCAGTTCTTAAAATCTGTAAGACTTGGATGTTCATATAGAAGTGGCTAAATTAGTAAGATGTCAATAAATCTCAATTCGGCTAAAGCCCAGTTTTAAGTAACATCAGATAAAACTTTCAACTTATTTTGTGATTAGTGTTCCGGTTTCTAACTTATATTAATTAGACGCATGATTTTGATACAAAACAATTATATTTATGAAATGATATCAATTTTTTTAGATAATAAAATAGTTTTATGAATGACCATTGCAAATCTACGAAATGTTTTAGAAAATTATATAAAAGTTTAGAAAGTTTACATAATTTTAACTTATTTTCGTTTTACCCAATTTTTAGGCACCGTTCTCTTATATTTTTCGAAGCCTTTAAAATCTATTTAAATATACAAATTTGTAAAAGGCAAGTGCCTAAGAAATTAGAATTGTCAAACCAAACTTTAAACATCAACAATATTTAAATTAATTTGTAGTATTTGCCAAGTAACTTGACAGTAACTTACTAAAGGCAGTTTAAGCAAAGTGATCAGTAGAATGAGTACCTATGTACTTTATAATCATATTATACTAATTTATTCCATTACTCTGTAGGTATTGATACAATGTATTAAACAATTTGCATAATTGACTATATTGGGACTTCCACTTTTGAATTCAAAACTTTCCGTTGTGTGTTACCCCATGAAGAGGCGGTCAACGAATGTGGTGGCCACAACAAAATGAAATGAAATAAAGAATTCCATCGGACATTTCTATTTCTATTTCTATTTATGTCTATTTCCATTTCACTTTCACTTTGGGGGTGTGTAATTAGATTAAGAAGTGGCCAGCCAGCTCTGGACTCAGTCTGGCCTCAGTTTCAATGCAGCTGTCACAAAGTCTAAATGGTCATATCGAGAAGTGGAAGCCCTTTTTGAAACCAATTACATAAACTCGTGAAAATGAGTGAAAATTCCAATACTGGCAAACAAACGAAATTTATATTCAGGCGAAAATCCAGCCTGGGCGCCAAT
The DNA here is from genome assembly GCF_018902025.1 of Drosophila willistoni. Classification (NCBI taxonomy): domain Eukaryota; kingdom Metazoa; phylum Arthropoda; class Insecta; order Diptera; family Drosophilidae; genus Drosophila; species Drosophila willistoni. The sequence goes on from NW_025814050.1 coordinate 12,617,775, forward strand.
AAGAAAACTAATGCCATTAACTATGAACAGATGAAGTTTTCCAATGATGGACCAATGCAAGTGGCCATGGCGGATGGACATTCATTCAAGGCCATTCCAAATACAGACGGACATGATGGAAAGTTATTGCTTAAATTGAGTACCTCCAAGATTTCTCTGCGTAAAAGTGGAGAACAGGAAAAGAAGGCCAAACAACTGAAGGCCGATTCTCAATCGGATGCAGGGCGTCGCAAGTCGGCACCTCAGATATTTAATTTTAGTATTGCACCCAAATTGGAAGCATTATTGATGAAAGAGCCTCAGTCCATTCCGAAGTTGCCGGGATTCGAACCACAAAGAAACAACACCACGGTTACAACGTCCCGATCCCGAAGCTTGGGTTTAGCTTTGGCCCTGGACGAAGCAAAGGTGATGGACAGCAACAGCGAAGCTAGTAGCAGTAGTCTAGCTGGCGCTGAAGGTGATGGCCTATCCACATCACCGGAATCTCTTCTCGATCATATACTAAGTGGTGCCTCCTCCATGTCCGTGCAGAGTAGCAGCAATAGCAGCCAGGCGAGTAATGCAACTGTGGCCCAACTTAAGGAGTCTCTGCATCCGAAGCGTTTTCTAAGCTTGAAATCATCTCCTGAGGTTAGGGTATTGCCACCCACACCCGATACCGGATCACAGCCGAAACTAGAAGTAGCCACTCCCAGGCTATTACTTTTACCGCCTGGTAATCCATCGACTAATCCGCCCGTGTCCTCTTTAGATTTGTATGACTATCAAACGGATGCATCTTCTCCGGCCAGAAGTCGTACGCCTTCGCCTATTAACTCACCACAGGCTTCGCCCCTGCCATCTCCATCGCCCAGCATCACTCTGCGTCCAAGTACGCCTCCAGAGTCGTTCCTTACCTCATTTCCTGATGATCTCAAATGCGCCATCTGCATGGATGTCTTTACGGAACCTAGAACCCTCAATTGTTTGCATTCCTTTTGCCTGCAATGCCTGGCCAATGAGAATTTCAAGGAAGAGATCATTACATGGGTGCAAAATCCACGTCTGGAAGATCGATCCAATTACAGTTTGCGTTCCGAAATAGGCTCGGTTTCAGGATCAAGTGCCGAATTGGCCACAATTTCACCAGCTAGGCAACGGGGTTCCAGTTTCAGTTTGAGGCGCAAGAAATCAATGGATCGTCTGGTATTAAGGGTGAGCTGAAGCTTTTCCAATTACCTTTAGGTAACTCTAATCTTTTCCTCCATTTTCAGTCGAAAAGCGAAAGCAAACGTTCGACAGCATCTTCGAGAAGTTTTTTGAATGAAACACGAAGCATACGTTGTCACATTTGCAGTACATCCACGGACTTACCTTTGGGCGGAGTGCGTCTATTGCCCCAAAACTATTTGCTAGTACGGCGCATTGAAGCGTTACGTTTGCAGGCGGGCGATGATGTTATCTCAAAAGTCTGGTGTTCCCTGTGCAGTGATGAAATTAGTGTAATAGAGCTTGGTCTCACTTTTTAAATCTTTTGTTTTAATGGAAAATCATTATAAAACCATGCATTGAAAGAGTAAATAGTACGTTTACGTCTTTAGAAGAAAGCAGTTTCCAGTCCGTCTGTATAAATACCTAGATCTCTGAGACTATGAAAGTTAAACTTATTAAATTTGGTATGTAGACTCACATAACATGTACGCAGATTAGGTTTATAAAAAATTTTTGGCACGCCCAATTTAGTCCATTTTTAAATTCATTTTCTCCTGTAATGTGGAATATTCGTGCGATGAAATTTGCCAAACCCATATTTGCTATAAATATCTGTATAGACACAAAATTTCATAAAAGTCGGATAATAAAAAAAACCAAGTTCTAATAGTAGAAGAAAAACGATAGATTTGCCCATTGGTAGCGTAAGACGATGTGAGCTAGACTGAGTTTGCACCAAGGCATGAAAAAATAACTTGATATTACATTTAAATTAGGTCTATTGAATTTAAAGTAGTTGTTTCACTTGGTGCATGGTATATCAAAGTCAGCTCGTCGAGTTACTTATTAAGGTCTTTCTTTTAGGCCACATATCACTGCATAACTTGCACTCTCAATCTCTGCACTCTCTGCAAGGAGGCCCACGAACGTCAACGTAGTACAGCCAATCATCGGATGAGAAGTATTTTGGAACTTAGACGAGCACGTAAGCAAAAGCAGCAACAACTTGGCCTGGGCGATAGCAGCAAATTGGTATTGAAATGTGGCCTTCATACCAGCTTCGAGATGAAGGCCTTCTGTGTTCCATGCAAACAATTGGCCTGTCCAGATTGTCTGGTCCTGCTGCACAAGGGTCATCGTCATGAGAATATACCCAGAGCTATAGGACATCAGGGGAAATTATTGCGTGAGGCAACCGAACAGACGAGACCATTATGTCAATATGCAGAGCATTCTATTGAGCGATTGAATGAAATTGCTCGTGGCATCAATGGCAGATGCGATGATATCCAGACCCAAGTGGATCGTTATATGCAGGGTTATTTCGAGGCACTTGAGTCACATCGTCGTACCTTAATCCAACAGATAAACCGAGCCAGAGAGTCCAAAGTGGAGATTATTCTAAAGCAACAATTGGATCTGGGTAAGAATCATAGTCCTGTGATCCTTACAGTGCTTACTCACATTGTTTTCCTTACAGAAAAACGTACTCAACAAGCACTAGAAGCTGTTCGCTTTAGTCAGGAACTCCTAGAAGTTGGAGCCGATGTGGAAATTCTCAGTTTTGTTTCCATATTAATGAAACGTTTGGAATTTTGTCAGCAATTTAAGCCACCAGTTGATCCCAAGGTAAGTGTATTTAAATTCGTGTAATATAAAGCTATAGTTTTTTTTTACTTTTATACATAGATTTCCGATTCTCTGCATTTTTTGCCAAAGATACGAGCTCCAGGCACCAAGGATCAACATGATATACCACTTTATGGCATCATTACCATGCAAGTTGTTGAACCTTCACTTTGTACACTGCAATGGGAAGGTAAGGGAATCAATTGATTTAGGCTTCTAATTTTAATTTTCTCATTTTCCTAGGCTTCTCTCAGCTTCGCTTGCATAAGAAAGCGGATCTTCTATTGCATTCCCGGGATGCCGATGGTGTTTCACTCTGTCATGGTGGTTTGGAGATCAATTGTATGATTAAATATAAGGATTCGAATAACAAATTTCTACCCATTGATGTTTCCGATCATCGTGATGGCACATATAGCATCACCTTCATACCAGATGCCCAAGGATCTCTCATTTTAACAATTACAATCAATGAGCGTCCCATCCGAGGAAGTCCATTCACCTTCCAGGCAAGACAAGTACGTCCACATGCTGGTATATATCATTGTTGTTCCTTTTGCTCGGGTAAGGGTAAATGTTCCTGCGAGGGTCGTATGCCAGGTCATAATGGTTGTGGCCATGGGCATACAGGACATCCAGGACGTCGTCATTGGTCGTGTTGTGGCAACGTGTTGGAAAACTCGGAATGCACAGTGGCTAACAAACTATTAAATGCATAATATTATGTTATTATAATAATTAACGTAAGGTTTAAACTTATCATTAACAAAAATCATTGATTTTAAATAAATTGAATATAGATTATGGCTAAAAAAAATACGTTTTATAACTTTATTAAGCTGGAAACCAACTTCTGCTTGTAAATGTAATTATTATTGCAGTATACTAACAATGATTAACTTTAAATTTGAAATGAATGCCTTTCTTTAAGAATTATTGGAAATGTTGATTTTATTTTTCTGACTTAATATCATAAATTTCTGTCACCATCTTAACATTGTTGAATATATTTTTCTCTAAAATAGTGTTTACCAGTTGAAAATTGCAATACTTAAGATGTTGTATATCTTTCTGGGATTTATGAATACTCGATCGAGAATTAAGTTTATTTTTAGCCGGGTTTAGTTTGTAAAACGTTTTAGGCATACATTTTACCTTTTCCCTACATTTGTAGAGTAGGTAGAAAAAAATAACATAAAAACTTGAAAAGGTCCGTCTGAATTTGGTTATTTTTCTTTGAATCCTGCAGAAGCATATTGGAATTTCCATTGTGTGTGTGTGTCCATATTATTGGCATATGATTGCCAGATGTACGAAACATTCTAGAATTTTTCGCGGGTTTTCTTTTTTTTTTATATTTTATTATTTTCCTTTTTAGATTTAAACTGAACAAAAAAAAACTTGTGATTCAATAAATGGTTTGTATGGAGAGCCGAATAGGTCAACTTTTCTTCTTAATAATGATCTTAGATAGTTTTAACGTTAGTCCTCGTTGTCAGAGTACCAAGAGAGACGCTCTTCATAGAACCTGATTACCATTTGAGGTATTTTAACATTGGCCACTGTGGACAGAACCATTTCGGCCTGATCGACACCTTTGAATTGAATAAGGAATGTTAGCCGTCCATTATTATCGGAGGCACCCAAAATCTTTTCGGCCTCCAGTCCACGATCAAAGCCAGTGCCGACAGAGGATAATGAATCTCCGCTATCTACTTCGGCATCAGTGCGTTTGGATTTTCCACCCGCAGCTAAAAAACGAAAGAGAATGCAAGTTAATAAATGTAACGGTAAACCTATAATCATTTGATGACTTACCTGGCTCTTCAGATTTACGTTTACTGTTGCCACTAGTGCTGCCCGAAGTGCTAGTCCGTCCCGATTCTTTGCTCTTGGTGGTACTTCCCGGACGATCTTTCTTGGGAGCAGCTGCAGCATTATTACTCTATCCCATTCAAGAAGAAGAAAATAATATTAATTTTGTAAACACAACTGTACTTGTGCATCGGGGTTTGTTCTTACCTCGTCCTTTCGACTCATCTCGTAAAGCTGAATTAAGTCTTGACAATCCAAATTCGCTTCTGGTTCCCAAGTATTTTCCGAATCGGAATACCCTTTCCATTTTAAATAATATTCAACCTAGAATGGGATATTAACATCCTTTAGTATTATTAAATAACCACAGACACACTCTCAACATACCTTGCCCTTGCGGACGCGTCTATCCAGAATCTTTTCCACGGCATATTCCTCTTCTTCTTCGCCATCGGAAGATGGATTCTCAGGATTGTCCTTCTTTTTGCTCATTCTTTAATAAATTTTTAAATATTCCTGACTGCAAAAATTGAAACACTACATGAATACATACAAGGAAAAACACATGCATACATACTAATATGTACATATATTGTTTGGCTCGCAAAATTCAATTTTGCTGACAATTTTCTCTACACACCTTCAAATGTTAATTACAATTAATGTGGATACTTTTTCCACTAAACTAAATGCTAAACACGGCGTATCCCGGTGAAAATTAATTTAACAAATGAACTGAACGCTGCTTTTAACGAAAAAGATGTGCGAAAAAAATGCGCCTTCCCAAAAGACGCCGGTTCTGCTTTACCAACACTGACCATCTTCTTTAAATTGAGATGGACAAACTCGTACGCGATAGTTTTACAAACAAATCGAAATGAAAGAAATTAAAATAATATATATATCCGACATGCACTAGATCTAGCTAACCACTAGTTTCAAGCTTCATAATCAGGTAAGCTTTTTATAACAAACTTGTGCAATTTAAAAAAATTTTGATTGAAACTGCAAACCAAAAATATCACGAAAATCACGAATCACGATATTGCTGACTAAAAATAAATAAGGTCACTCTAAAAAAATATATTTATTTTTGAGAACTGCCCAGGTTGAACTGCCGCTATTTCAGCCGTATTAAATTATCTGTAATATTTCTTGAAAATAACATATAATAGAAATAAAGATGCCCAAGATTAAGAAGAGCCGCAAGTCAACTACTTCCGATAGTGACAGCGGTCCAGAAGATGTAAGTGTAGTATTTCAGATCGAATGCCGGCTAAGAAAGAGAGCGCGCTTTCTTTAGAAAAAGCGTTTGTAATTGCATGTGTTTGTTTAAGATCTGTTAAAATCTCTCATTGGTAAGCCGTTTGCACACGAGTAGAATCAATTAAAAAGCATCAAATATGTCAAAAAGATAAATTTATCGGAAAATGTCAAGTCCAGAAGGATACAAATAAGAAACTAAATCTTTCTCTTAAAGTAATTGAGATTTCGAATGTCAATATTATAGCGCAATCCACCGCCTAGCAAAAAAGCAAAAGAAGTCACTACTTCATCCGCCAAAAAGGACACCGGTGGAGGAGGTGATGGATCTACCACCTGGACTTTGGAAAAGTTGCGTCAGGTACGCATAAATGAATTCCGCGGTCGCAAAATGGTTGATATTCGTGAGCATTACGAGAAAAACGGAGAAATTTTGCCAGGCAAGAAAGGCATCTCTCTTTCCATACAACAATGGAAGAAGCTTCTTGAGCTTGCCGACGAGATAACGCAAGCTGTCGAAAAGTAAAACTGCCAAAATGAATATGAGTCACATTAAATATATAAAATTAACATTTTTGTTTTAAATACAATAAAAAATTAACTAATATAATGTTGTTAAGGAAGTTGAATTACATATTTGTTTAAAAGTAAACACCCAAGAGCACGCAAATTGTCACTAGTATTGCAAATGGTAGCCATGTCTTGATGAATCCCAAAATTCCCACATAGCGGGCGCAGAAGAAGAGCCAGAAGCAAAGAATTACCATATTCCAACTGGAGCTATCTTTGTAGCGCATATTAATCAGGGCGGTGGCCACATGAGAGTGACAATTGTCGCAGAATATATTATGTGTTCTGGTCCCGTATAATACGGATGCCTTGGAAACAGCCTCATCCCAGGCATTAGAACCACCGTTCACATACTTTGGATGCAGTCGCAGATATCGTGCTGGCCGTCCAAAGGCCATATTATCTTCAGATACAAAATAAGGTCCGGCAAAGTCTCTAATAACTCCACTTGATGTACAAATACCCATGTGGCCGATTAGCGGTAGAATCCAGGTCAACACTGGTATCGGAGTCCAAACTATGCAATAGGGAAAGCGTTGGTCATCTGCGTTAACTGGAGGCAGACGCTCTGGCACACTTGCACCGCCCTCAGATCTAGCCATATTGATCTCTACGTCCTGCGAGGGCTGCCTTTGATGATTCGACGCTGTACTGGATAGGGATGATGTCGACGTAGTCATTGTAAAATATGAAAGCAGAATCACAAAACGAAAACAATCACTCACTAAGTAAAGCTAAATGGTAACTAATGGGGAAATTTTTCCGATAGTGACTAAAAAAAATGTTGTGTTTTTGTGATAACAAGAAAATTCAGAGCACTCACACATACATAAACACCTAATGCAAACAAACGGCTTAACAGTGGACCCTTGGATAACGAACGCCACCATATAACAAACATTTGTCATAACGGACGCCTTTTTTTATGAAACAAGTTTCCCTTAACAAATAAAATTTCACCAAATCCCCAAAACACATAATAGAGCTGTCCAGTGTACCCATTTTATCCATCATACAAAAAATTTCCCTTTCCAAACTCTTTACTTTTTCCATTTAATACGAATCCTCGGTGGTTTGTTAACCGTAAGTCCACTGTATTAATAGTGCGGGGACAGTGTTGGAAAATGTCACTCTCAAACAGCTGTTTAGTGTTGATTATTTGTTGAACTGTTTTGGTTTATCAGTGAATATAGTTAATACACTAACAATTATGATGCAGCATCAACCGGGAGGGAGGAAGTGGCCAGTGAGAATGGTAGTGAGAGTGGCTTAAAAACCACCAGCAAAGCAATTGCGGGGGGAGTGCCAGCGGGAGCTAATGCGGGTATATCCTTGACAGATGCTTTGCCTACGTTTATTGCTAATCCTCGTACCAATGAAATGATTCAGAAACCGGAATAGGTGATGCAGCTCATACGATGGCCAAGACGCCACATCAGATTCTTTAGATTTGGTGTCATTGCCTACATCACCCACAGCAGGTGGAAGTTAAGGCGAAATACATATTCCTGTCGGTGGTTCGGGTATTTTGGTAAAGCGACCATCAGAATCCTCATCGGCCACCAGAATCATCTACAGCCATACCACCAGCAGTCTTCAAAATCAGGCGACGTTGTAGACCAAAACTATCCATCCACAGATATTTTCAAATCCTTTTATTCCAAATGTCTGTTTGTCCGTTTTATTTAAATTTTCAAATGTGTACTAATTTTAGTTCCTAATAGTATTTTTTACTAGAAATACGTGTAATGAAGAATTTTAGTGGAATATTTTCTCTTTGAAAATAATGGACAGATAAATACGAAAATACATAAATAGTTTTTAAACAATTGTTTAAATAAAGGCCATACGAAAAATGACAATATTTTTTTGCCTTTTGGAGTCTTATTGTCTGACTGAATGAATAATATTCTATAGCAAATTGTATACTTTATCTGTTTGGGCCATTGCCCATTGGTAGAAACATTTTCATTATGAAAAATATTGCAATAAAAATTTATTATTATTTTTTTACACAAGTTGTAGAGAATCGTATATACTATACGGGTAATTACCCGATCGTTCCAATACCATTGTAAAAAGAAAGCATCTGTTAATATATTATTTATGCCACGCTCGAATGGGTCTTATCAACAACCCACACCGCTCTCCACTCTCTCTGGCTCTCGTTTATTTGACCAAATGTTTATTTTTGCCACCACCACCAACAACACCACGAACGGCTTTAGGCGTCATAGCTAACAACAGAGATCACAAACCGTCCATTTGCCAGCGGACGTTCGAAGGAGAAACACACGGGAGCCACGCACACATAATTTGGTTATAAATATACTTTAACTAACTGAAAAAAAGCCATATATATTTATTAAATATTAATTACATCATGTCAAACTTAATTAAGAACTTTGCCCGCCCCGACAAAGCCGAAGAGGTAGTTACCTTTGGTAGTTTGGGTAAGTTTTCCACCTCAAAATTTTGATCTAATAATTCTCAGAAATAAAGTTATTTTTTCCTGTTTGGTTTGTAGATGCTTCAACCCAAGAGCTGCTAAAGGCAGCTTTTGCCGTCCGTCAACATGCGTATGTTCCTTACAGTGGTTTCAAGGTGGGAGCTGCATTTCGCGCCATACCCTCGAATCAAATCTTCACAGGTTGCAATGTGGAGAATGCAGCATTCACACCATGTTCGTGTGCCGAGCGTACAGCCCTGACCAAGGCCGTGAGTGAAGGTGCCAGAGAATTCTCTGTGGGTGCCGTTGTGGCCTATCAGGAGGATGTTTTTACACCTCCGTGCGGTGTGTGTAGGCAATTTATACGTGAATTTGCCACCGTTGATATTCCTATTTATATAGGACAGGCTCTAGATCATAGACTTGAGACTAAGGAGGATCCTTTTCATCCCGATGATCCAATTTTATCTACTTCAATCTTTAATCTGTTGCCAAGCAGTTTTCACACCTATCGGAAGTAATAATTTTGAGGCAGTTCAAGGTTGGCGAAAATCCAGTTCAATATCAATCTACATCTAATTGTAATCTAATCTAATCATTTTTAAAATAAAGTAAAAATAACAGTAGTAAACAAAACATTCTGCTTAGCAAATGACCGTATTTATTTTGTTTATTTTTCTTCAAATGTGTGTCAAATATATATAATTATTTCATCAAAATTGCGTCAATAATGAGAGAGAGGAGGGCATGACGAGCCCCTATAGTTTACTATGTACATATGTATATGTATGTATGTATGTATTGGGATGGGCTGATTCTATCTTTTAAATTATGGTTTCACGACAATATTGTAGCTCATATGAACTGCAATTTCTTTAATAGTTTTTTAAACCATAAATTAAAAAGGTTTATGGGTAGTTTTTAAAATCACAACTCATTTTTATTACCATTTTTAGTTACCTTTACTGTAATTGAAAAATGTAACTCATTTTTTTATATTCTCATACCTTTATACATATACAAAATGTAACTATTTGGGCCTTTTCTCTAAATAAACCTATTTCTCTTATCTAAAATCCTTTTAAATGTTTTTCTCTATAATAAGAATATACATATATCTTACCATATTTTAGGGGACTTCCCATAATTTGCTTTTGTTACTGACATTCTTATTCCCCATTCTTGTCAAGATTATTATTGCAATTCGACTCTTTGTTATGTACATTATTACATTTCTCAGAAAAATCCAGTAAACCGGAGATACTTAGGCTGTATCGAGACTTCTACACCCTTGCTTTTCTCTTTTTTGAATCTATGATTCCTATCATATAATTTTTATGAATTTAGACATTACCAATATTTTTGTGTATTAAAATAACATACATATGTATATGTTTAATTTTGACATTCGCTAAAAACAACTAAATTTATCATCCGGTCCCTTGTATGCTTGTAAATTACAGCCAATCTTCTTACTACCTATAGCTAACTTTATTAATTTTTGTTTACATCTTCTTAAACATGTATTTACAAGTTATGAACTATACATTATAGTTAACCGATCCGACTTATTCTTAGAAACTTGTAATTTTGGAAAAGTGATAACTCATTTAAATGATTTTAAATTCAATTTTAATTTAAAATATAAATCGTGCTAAAATTTCAAGTTATCTTTTCAAGCGCAAAAACAAATTTCAATAAACAGCAAAGTATTCCAATAAACCTTAATTTCACATAGCTCTAATTTAGTCTATTTTTTGAAAAATGAAAAATACAATCCGCATTATAATCTCAAGAGCTAAATTTTTTGGAAACTTTCGCAAAAAATCATAATTATTTTCAAAAATTGAATCGAAATAAATTTTTTTAAAAATATTCAATTGTTTGATGTCTTTTAAAAGTAAACAAAATTCCCATTTTGATATACTTTTTAAAATCGATTTGAAATTACAGTCTAAAAAAGAAATGAATATACCCTTTTTGCAAGGGTATAAAAATGCACTAACAAAGGTTTTTGCAAAACAAAGTAAATGGGGAATCCCCACAATCCATGGCATACGAATGTATATGTATATAGCCTATGCCTTATCTTTCAAAAATTCTTGACAAAAATTTACTTTTGGATAGATTAGACTAGATTAGAAATTAAACAAACATTAATTATTTTGGCCTTTAAATTTTTGTATTAATTTAAAATAAAAGAAAATGTTGGAAAAACGTAAACTTCTTAAGCAATACATAAAATGTCTCAACGAAATGGAAATGGAATTAAATAAGCGTAAGCTAAATAAAAAATTGAATGGCTATATGGATGCATTGAAGGAACTTCAATGTGAGGTGGACAAACGAGAAACAAAGGCAGCGGCGGTGGCGCAGGCAGCTGTAAATGAGAAAGCCATTAGCACCTCTCCGAATCTGCCACATCCCAAGATGTTAGATGAATACATTACCACATACTGTGAGCTGGGTAAGTCGGCAATAACTGGGATATTTAAATTACAATTGTAAAAATGATTCTCTTCTTGGGTGACAGATGACACTGGCCGTGAACTATTGGATGCGGCTTTGGATGTACGGCATAATGCCTATGCCCCGTATAGTAAATTTAAAGTGGGTGCAGCATTCCGTTCTAAGAGTGGTGTAGCCTATGCTGGCTGTAATATCGAGAATGCGGCCTTCACTCCCGGTTGTTGTGCTGAGCGTGCTGCCTTGGCCAAGGGTATTAGCGAGGGTGTCCTGAAATATACAGCTGGAGCTGTAGTTGCCTGTCATCCATCGGGATTTACCACACCCTGTGGCGTATGCCGTCAGTTTATACTTGAATTCGCCAAAGCTGATATTCCCCTGTATATAGCCAAAGCTCCGGAAGATGAGGCTGCCATTCCGGCCATTGGCGATGATGATGAAATCTTGGTTACATCTATCTACAATCTAATGCCACATAGTTTCACTGTCTTTGAGTCAAAGGAATAAAAACTAAAGTACTTTTGTTGTTGTATATATATATATTGACTTTAATTTAAACATATTTCAAAACTGGTTCTCCCGATCCGTAGATACCATATTCGCTCTTTTTAGCAAACGGTGTAATCGGTTCATGCACCAATATTGGCTTCACATCGGATAAATCATAGTCCATACTATCGACACGTGGATCCTTGTAATTATCACGTACTTCGGTTTTCATGCCAGTATTCGGGACACGTTTCGTTTGATTCTGGTATTCCAAAATACGCTTGGGACATTTTTTGGCTGCCGTCGTATCACACATATTCTCATCGGGTTCACGCGTTACCTTCTTACCCGCCGGCAAATGTTCATTCCAATTCCAAAATGTGACATTATCATGAGCCGCGACTCCAGCTTGCAATTCCAAGGGATTATAGCGTACATAGCTTAAATTATATGTGGTGGCCGATGGATCTAAATATTTGCTATAACTCGTTTTGGAGCGATCAATAATCAATTTGGTTGATTGCACCGGCGTTGGCATGGTTATGGGTAAAGGATCTTCCTCCAGTGGCAAATCCTTGGGTGTATATGTGTCCATGCTTACACTGCTCATGGGTTTCATTTTTCGTTTTACAAAACGTATTTTACCCTGATCGAAGGGTTTCATGAATTGAACATTCATATTAAGCGAAGGATTTCGCATAATATTCGGATCGCCATACTGAAAGAAGAAATTTTTTTGTAAAATTAGTTGAATATTTTAATTCTTCTTCTCTCCTTCCACTTACCTTCCATTCGTAGTTGGCTCCATATTCCGAAAATTGTTTCTCATGCAGCAAAGGATCTCGCACATAGATATTTTTATTCGGAAATTTGGCATTCAATTTATTGCCCAATCGCACATCCGTAATATGACGATGTCCGCGATAGGTAGAGGTCCGCATATCGGGCACCACAGAGTTCGGTGGCTTCTTATAATCCAGACAAACAAATTCATCCATTGTGAATGCGAAAACGAAAAAGTAACTAGCTAAGATAACTTTAAAATACTAATATTTTAACAATTTAAGGTAATTTGAGAGTAGAATTCTTAAATGGTTGCAGTTCTTGTGCGTGTTTAGGCTACTGAAAATTCCAACCGGTGTTTGTTATGTTGCCTAGAGCTAACAATTTGTTGATCTATGACAACCAGTCGACTTTCTATAGATACAAAAAACAATCAAAAACAGGTTTACGGAAAGCAATTTTTCAATACATAAACATTACTTAAATTTAATACCATAAACTGTGTGTAGAGTATAAAGCGTATAATACAATAATATTTCATCACTTCATATAATTTTCTTCTTTTAATATATTCAGCTTTTCAATGCGTTTACAATATAAATGTGTTTATGTTCTTTTGTTTATAAAGGAATGCTCGTTAGACACAATATAAAAGCGTTTTGTTTTACAAAACAAAACAAAAAATTAATACATATATAGTACAATAACTGTAATAATTATTATATATAATAATAATAATAATAATAATAAAATGAGAGATAGAGAGATAGGTAGAGGAGTTTTATAAAACTGCTAAAACTTTTTTTTTTTTGCTTAGCAATGAAAACAATTGATTTACTTCAGGATATAAAGAAATAGAGGGGACAGGGAGGACTTGGCTATGATTCTATGTGTAAACAATGTGCGGATGACATGGTATTTGCGTCCAGTTTCCCCTCATTATCATTATCATCATCATTACCATCATCTTCCTGCTTAATATCTCAGGCAATTTCCTTTAAGGCCAACAAAGATTGACGAAGATATTCGTATTGGGTTTTGGCATGTTTGATTTCCAGTTCGGAGAGTTCAACGAGACTAGAAAAACATAATTTTATTTTACTGAGTGCTTTGGAACATATTGTTTAATTGATAAATAAACTTACCTCTTTTTGAAAGCCGCCACACGACGATTACGAAAACCAATTAACTCTTCCTTGCCGCAGGCTGACATTGATTCAAATTTCTCACATGCCTCGGCCTGAGCAGTTTCAGCCTAAACAATTCGAATGTCATTAATAACAATTAGATGGTTAAAATAATTATATTTTAGACAATGTTTTAAACACAATATGGGGCATGCTACGTTGGGCATATACATTTACATATATACATAAAATGTGAGCAAGCATGCGGCAACTCCAATATAGATATATAATATTTGAATTGGGTTTTTAACAATTACTAAGGGATAATCTACAGAACTTATTGTGTGTGTGTTGTTTGTTTGTTTGAATGAAGAACAATTTGCCAAATACCTCTTGCACATCCAGAGGCTGCAGCGGATGAAATCCATCCACAGCAACAACAACATACAGAGACAGAGTGAAAGCGCGAAAGATCGAGATGTGAACAAAAGAACAAAGGATTTTTTTGTTTAAAAAAATTTGTTTTGCATGTTAAAAACAGAACAATGAAAGGGTGGTCGTTGCACGAAATGAATTATTTGTTTTCCATTTTTGCTTAGTTTTATTTCCTGAAATCATATTTACCGCATGAACATCTTTGTTTTTCGAACGAGCCTTCTCCAAATTACGGTTAGCCGTCTCATAGGCGGCCAGGCAACGTAGGCGACGTATTAACAAGGCTTTGGCGGCATCACTATCACGCTGATAATAGCGGAGGGTGTCGCCCAATTTAAGGTCCTGATCGCTAGCCACACGAGTTTCAAGATTCTATAAGAACAATGGCATACAAAATTATTTTAGTTATAGTTTAGTTATTTCTTAGATTCCCCCTGCTAACCTTAATCTTTTCAAAAACCTCGGCAGCTTTGGCAACAAAAGTCTCAACATTGCCCTTTTCAATTGTGGATAATTGAGTCAGAGCACTGGATATTTTCTGATGCGAATCACCAACATCTTTGTGTCGTTGTGTCATCTTTTCAGTTCGAGCGGCTGCCTCACGCAAATGCCCATGATATTCAGTAAGAAATTGCAATTCATTTTCAAAGAAATCATTCACATCCCGAACTGTGGCACTTAGCAATATCTCATCCGTTGTTTTGCCCAACGATTTGACAAAGCCACCAAAAATGGCCATCTTCTTGCGTGGCTTGGCGCACAAATCCTGATCGTATTCAAGGAATACTTTTAAATGTTGATCAACACGAAAAACAGGATGACTGGCCAACCGTCTTAGGAATACCTCATGCATCGCGACTGTCTTCTTAAAGGTGGCCAAGTATTCTCTGAATATAAAGAAAAATTCTATTTTTACGTGTTTAAAGCTTAAAGATAATGTCAATTTCTTACGCTTCCAGTTCGGATTTCATTTTCTTGAATTCCTCTTTGGTCATATTACCCTCACCCTCGCCCAAACGCTGCAGTTTCTCGCGTGAGGCATCAAAATCTGGGCGGGGCGGGCATGGGGGAATCTAAATAACAAAAAGAAAATAATTCATATCAATTACTGTGCAAGTCAAACAACTTTAATACAGAAACATACAATATAGCCCGCATAGTCATCATTCTCCTCGATGCGATCATGCAGCCATACAAATTCCTCATGTTGTCGCACCACATTATTATCCTTTTTGGCAAATCCTGGCAGCGTTGTCCTTGTGTGGACTGTAAATTTGACCTTTTCTTTTTCACTCAGCGCATCGGAAATCTCTACATGCAATGCATTTTCCCCCAATGGCAGAGCACCACCGACTGGTGTCGTCACTGGTGCTGATGTGGATGAACTATCCGGCGAGGTGGCCGACCCGCCGCTTCCATTTGTTGCTCCCCCAGCGGCCGAAGTTGGACCTGGATTCGCCAGGGGATTCGAAGGCGAACCGATTTCCAATGTAATACCATTTCCATTGTTTGCCGAGGGACTATTTAGTATGTTTGACTCATCCGTTCCGTCCTACATAAAAAAAAAAAAGTTTATTGCATATTTTAATTACGCCCATTTTATTGATAAGAAAATTTGTTTGTCTGTGTGTGTGTGTGTGCGTCAACTAGTAATTTATCTTTTGTTGCATTTTTACAACTAAAGATCTTATTTCATATCGTCTCCCAGTTTCTTTGCAATTTCTTTTCTACTTACCATCATTTTTGTAGCTGTGCAAATAACAATTGAATTGTTCTAAAAATAATAATAAACAATTGTTTTAATTTCTGTCTTGAAATTTGTTCCTAAAGCGTTTCATACAGAAATACCAAAATAAAAAGTTGCACTTAGTGATGACCTTTTTTTTTGGCGAGATGCCTTTGACAGCAATCGTTGATGTCCGTCAAGTTAACCACGGTCCTCTGTTAACCCTCTGTTAAGTGCATTTTTTTGCATTTTTATTTTTAAATTTTTCAGCTATTTTTTAACTTTTTTGAAGCAAATAAAGCCTTAAATTATTAAAAATTAATGAAATTTTTGTTTTAATTCAGTTTTGGGGGTTTTTGAGCATTCCATGTATTTACAATTTCTCCGCAAAAAAGTCATTTTTCGCTTTCGTGTATCTCCTTTCCAAAAACACGGCTTATTGACGAGTGAATGCCAGATAATCCCCCAGTTATTCATTTATATCCCCACCAAGGTTTATTATGCGGTTTCATACAGTTTTCGAGAAAATTGCATTTTTATGAACCAACCATGATTTTCCCCATACAAAATGTGCCAAAATATAGATTGATTTCAACAGGCAAAAACTAGCTTCAACCCCCAAAATCGAATTGAAACAAATATTTCGTCTATTCTTAATAATTGAAGGCTTTATTTTTTCTAAAACGTTAATAAATAGCTGAAAAATTAAAAAAAAAAAATTCAAAAATGTTAACAGAGGACCGTCGTTAACTCGAGTATAACAGTGTCGCTAACTTGACGGTCATATCGCTGTTATGTTAACATTTAACCGTTACGCCAAGGCGCTTAAATTTAAATTCAATAACATTTTGACGTACGGCTTTTTAATTTCCAATTAGGGAGAAAACTTATAACATTAATAATAATCCATGCATATTATTTATATTATTTGACATTTGTAATTGTAATGGTCAAAATCTGAGCTTTATGTAATTTGCTGTGAACATCTATTAATTACTTGTGGGAGCAAGCAACTAAGAAAGATTAATTTAATCAATTGAAAGCTTAAGATACGTGCCAATAACTTTATTGTTAATTGCTTGTACTAGGCTTATCGTTATTCAGTACATTGTTGATTGTTAACTGGTGCAGAAAATGTTTCCCGTTTCTCGTGATAGCCCTCAACTGGGGTCAAAATCAATAACAATACTTACTCTATATTTATTCTTACATGGTAAATCTTTACATCATATTCAAATTGCGCGCACTTGTAACTGCGACTGCGCTAGAAACTACAAAAAAAAGAAAACAAAAATACATATAAACATTTCAATTGTTGTTGGCTGTTTGCTTCAGTGCAACAGCGTTTCAGCAGTCATTTGATTTTTTGTTCATTTTCATACCCATTCTTATTGGACTCAATTGATGAGAGCTCATATTCATACACACATTTGTATGTACATTTTTGAAAAGGTATTTTAAAAGGTAAGAAACCCATGCTCCATCGCACAATTTCCCTCCCCGCACAATTTCCCTCCCTGATACACTTATCTATTTCACACATTCGCACTTTGCTCACGTTCCCCATCGACATTTTCATATATGTACATACATATGTATGTACTTAGTGGCATTTGTGTGAATGTGTGTATGTATGTATGTATGTGTGCATTAATTCCAATTTTTCACATAAAGCACTCGTGGGCCCCATCAATGGAATCGCTTTAAATGCCAGCAGTTATTATCATTACGAAGTTGAACAAGTTGAAGAAGCCATTGATGCAATGGTCAGAATAAGAGGAAAAGCCAAGGTCAAAAATTTGACGGACATCAGCTGGGCTCATGCCGTCAACAGTCAGCAATTGCTGGACGCGGCTCTAAGCGGTAAGTAATTATAACCAGGGTCGGATTTCGAAAAGTGCAGGTGAAGGAGTTGACAGAGCCGGCAGGGACTGAGAAACTTGTAAATGTAAAACATAAAAATCGTTTTAGTTTCTGGTTTAGAGACGCCCCATCGCTCTTGTCCTCCCCCTCCTAAACTAATTGAATCCGGCCCTGAACGCAACTCTTTGTATCACATAAATTTTAAAATTCTTTGCCCTTGTCTCTCTTATTAAAGGTGACATTGATTTTATTGAAGCCGATATTGTGCTGGGCAAGATCAATGGCGAAGGTGAAGATTTACCCGTTATGGCTCATCCGCCAGCCACGATTTCGGATATAACACTAGAAGACTTTCTAAATCAAATCAAAGACTATAATGATGACCATGAGGGTGCCGAAAAGGGTGTCAAATTGGATTTTAAATCTATTGAAGTATTCGAAGGTTCCCTAGACATTTTAGATGTCACCATACCAAATGTAAGAAAATATTTCCATCAAAGATCCAGATCAGAAATCAATTTATTATCTTTATAGATGACCTATCCGATTTGGCTAAACGCCGATATTCTCAGTGGCCCAGTGGAGCAGAATAAAACAGTTCCCGTGGATCCGGATCGTTTCTTTGCCGGTTGCATGCGTTATAAGCAGGCTGTTCTTTCCATTGGTTGGACCACCAATTGGGGTGCCGATTTCCGAGAAGGTGAATACACACAGGAACAATGCGATGCCATGTTGGACACTCTCAAATCTAACAATGTCCTGTCCAAGGAACTGGCTATGGGCATCACGTTTCCAGTGCGTGCTGGAATTGCAGCCAATAGTGCTGAACGGTTACATAATTTGGTGGCAGCTGTTAATGAGACAAATGAAAGCACTTTAACCATTTGGTCATCCGATGGTGATTATGTGGATGTTGCCCTATTGAGAGAATTAATTTTTAGCTTTGGTGTGGAGCGTGTCTATTTGGATGTTCCCGAGGAGCTGGCCTCGCAATTGGATTTGGGCAATGCTGGCACTGGTGGAGCCAATACTTTTAACTCTCTGGTTAGCTTTGGTTTTGTTAGCCTTTGCTTCTGGGCTCTGTCCACTTATCTGCAGCGTATCTAAAGGATTCCATTTTGTAATTTATATTAACTTTTAAACTGTGTGAATAAATTCATAACAAAACAACTTGTTCATTTAATTCATTATGTTCAATGGTTTTCTCTCTTTTATATTTATTTATACATTACCATTATTACAATTAAAGAAGGAATTTTTAGCATACATTTTTTTTTTGGAAGGTATTCAGTTTTGTTTTGGCCCTAAAAAAAGAAAAAGTAATTTATGAAAACCTTCTCATACTATTAATGTTGATGAACAATTGGTTTTTATATCACTTCATTGACACGTTTAAGGTGTTCGTATAAAAAAAAAAAACTACTAAAATCTCGTATTACAATAATAATTATTTTATAAATGTATTATATTTAATCTACATAAATACTTTGGACGTGAGCAGTGTAAACTTTTCAATGATGGGCAAAATAAGGTGATTATGGGGATGAATAGTTTCAGTTTTTCTATATATATATACATTTTGTTTCTGAACTAAAATAGTTAATGACTTTTTGTCTTATTTTATTATTTTTAGGGTGCTGCTTTCTCAACTTTTTGGCACTAAAATAAATAATCTTATTCAAATCTCTCTCTCTCAAGTGTTTTGGAAAGGGGGAGAATTCTATATATCTCCTATTAATGTGGATAAAGTTTATGCGGACTTGTGATGTAAATGATATAAATTGGCATAGGCATAGGCAAAATGGCTTCATCACTTTTGTACTCATCTAAGCTAGGTGTAGATAACAATTTAACAAGTCTTGAGCTTAAATGGTTTCTTTTGTTCTCAAACAAATCTAATTATTATCTAACTATCACATCTGGCGAGTCGGGTTCAGTTATTAGACGCTCTCTCGGTGAGTTCTCCTTGCTATTCTGGTCCTCGTGTAAACCAGAGTCACGTCTGTAATCCAGCAGACGGACTCCTATGCGTTCATGGGTCGTACGCAAAAGTGTTCCTGGCGCTGTTGCTGCTGCTGCTGTTGCTCCTCCGGCATTAGCAGCCGATGAATTTAAGGCGGAGGCACCAACACCACCAAATGCGGCGAGTGGACGCAAGGCCATTGCCTTGGCCTTGGGATCACCATGACAAAGTTGTGTCACTTGCCTCGTGGGATACCAGCAGGTGCAAATTAGACCACCAGCCAGCAATATACCAGTGACTATTTGCCCCAAGAGAACAATTAAAGGAACTAATGCTATGTCAGCGGCAATATCTTCGGTGACACGAACTCGCTCCTCGCACCACATCATTGGCAACATGACACGTGGAACATTACGGAATAAACTGTGAAAAGAAGGTCAGGTTAGTGCTTGAATATATAATGTTTTCTTATTTTGTTTATATTTTTACCTTATTCCAGGAATTGGCTCCATCAGATAATTAGCCTGAAAACCACCACCCACATCCATGGGCACTCCAGCATTGGGCTCTAGAGTCATAAAGAATTCATGTTTCGACTGATCCGGTGATAAACCTTCAATAGCTTCTAGATAACTAGGATCGGCCTTATAGAAATGTGGATATGACATAAACACGGAGGAATTCTGTGCACATTTGCGTATATTAATCACACCAATCGGTTGACAGTCTCCTTCTTCGCAAAAGCATTTGGTCTCTGGATACACGGTGCCATTATCCAATGCGTGATCCGTACCACTAAACTTATAAGCCGTGACACCATGAACAGTGACAGTTTCCGTGTAATCTAAGGGCACGGCCCGACACATTTTCGGCATGTACATGTAAACAGTGTCCTTTGGCTTCAAATTGGGTGGAAAGAATTCACCCATGGAGCCCATCACCTGACCACAGGCACCCTCAAATGCTCCTGTATGTGTCATATTATTCCAGGTATGAATCTGTCCCATTTTCGCAATATCATCAGCTCCCGTAAACATATTTATATCGCCATCAAATTCAGCTGAGCCATTGCGTGGATATTGATAGCCCACACGTTTAAATGGCACCATCGAGGGACTTAAAACATTTCCAATACTAATGAAAGGATGTTCAAAACCCTTGAACAGAAACTCTTCTGCCGTTGTTGTAATGCTAATTCGTTGAGAATATGCCGAATTTACACCGTTGAGCATTATGTTTCCAAAAAATGATTCAGATGCATGTCTAGCTCCAGCCTGTTTAACCAAATTATACATTAGTTATAGTTCATAATATAAAAATTCTTTTGCAATTGAATACTCACATGTGCAATGGTATTAACCGATGTTATAACATCACTTAGACTTCCATTACTGCCCTCTTCATCGAAATAGAAAAATGACTTCTTGCGAAATGATACTGAATAGTTTTGATTATGCCATTTGATATCGACCTTATCGGGTTTTTCTCTAAAACGATATGGTCCCAGTTGTTCGAAGCGTGGCTTTTGTCCAGAGCCAATATAAAAATACTCTGGATTAGTCCAATTGAATATATAGACATCAAAATTCAATGGTAAAGGTGAAACTTTCCAGCCTTCGTATGATCTTGATGTGGGACTGAGTGCCATTTCCTATAAAGCAAATAAAAATTTATCCAATAAGTTAGTTATTGGTTATTATGGTAATTGAAATCAATTAGCTTAAATTAAGTTTCAGCCTCATAAGTATAAATTTATTGATTCAATTTAAGAAAAATATATGTAGAATACTAAAAGTAAAAGCCTTTAAGTACATATATAGAGGAGGCTTTAAAATTTAAATAACTCTATCGAATATATAATTCCAACAATTCAGACCCAAAGTAAATTTGTTTCATGGTTTGTGGTGCTCGAAAAATCTTTGGAATTTCTTCAAGGTCCAACCATTAAGATAGACTGACTTAAAAAGGATTAGTCACTATTTCTAAAGCTATATTTTTGTGACTGTTAAACAACAAGAAACAATATTATAATATACTATAACTTTTTACTGATAATTATTAAAGTATACGAAACTAAATATGTTTGTATACATGAATTTCTGGAAATTTTTTTCATAGTATGGGAAAGCTGAAAAAAATTGAAACTCTGTGGAAAATGATTTTTTTCAGAAACAAATACCTCACCCTGCAATTCCCTGAACCCTGCATAAGTTAGGAATTTCGATTGAACATATTTTTTATTGCATTCAGTGGCTTAGAAAGAGGAAACGGCGAAACGGAGTCTATCAGAAAGGAACTTGAGATTAAGAAATTTCCGAGAAATTAATAATATTGAGTCGGCTTTCGAAGTTTTTACTTCTTTGCTCATAAATCTTAAAAACAGAGAAGTATCCATAAAAAAGATTATTTTGTTGAAAAAAAAATGTAAAAAGTTTTCGTTCGAATATGTTTAAACTTCCATAAGAAAAATTTGTTTAAATAAATTGAGATCAAATTCATAAGCTTAAAGAAAATCAAATTTGTTTTTCATCAATTTTAGAAATATACTAATTTTAAAACTTTGAATATTTATACATTTGAAATATGTAATTATAAAAAGTAGTTGGTTTTTCCAATATGACTGATTCATAATTTTATATTTTACTTAAAAAAAGGCTTGAGGGCCTTTTAAAACTATTTCATATGACAATCTGCCATCTGATTGAAATAAATAAACAAATTGCATTGCAAATAAAAGTACGGCGAAGATCAAGTAATATTTTCGCAAACATGTAATTAAAAAAGTACTGCAGATAGAGAAACTTATGTAAACACTTACATATGTATCTAGAAATAACCTTAATTATTTTGTAGCAATCAATTTTAAATGATTAATGTAAAAATTGTTGATGGCAACGATAAAACTATATACTTATAAATTGGATTTAAAGGGTTCTCTAAGCGATTGAATAAACTCAACACACAAGTCGAAATTTTTGTGGTCTTAATCAGAGTTTGTTTTTTTTTTTCTTTTTTAATTTGTGGTGTTTAATCTCATTCTTAAGGGAGCCGGAAATGACTAACTCAATCAAAAAATTAACTGATATTGTTAAACTTTTTGTTCTTTGTATTAAAATTGGTTGAAAGGCACGTGTATGTACATATATGTATATATATAGAACCTTCTATTACAAAAGAAGTCAATCAATTAGCAGGTGTGCAATGGTCGGTCAAGGGCACAACACCTGTAACCAAAGGTGCTTTGCTTTAAGCTTTTTATGGAACACAAACCACACACATAGCTCGCCGAGTCGTCTCCACCTTCCCTAATCGAAAGCAAAATATGTCAGTTAAACCTATCGCTAAATTAATTTTGAGGTTTTTTTGTTCACTTTACTGAATGATAAGATAATAAATAACCTGTGTGTGTGTGTAAGAAGGAAGGTAAGAAAACATTTCCGTTTGGCCATCATCATAATGGCTATAGATCAATTCCATATCGAATGATCAACCCTGCTGTTGAGTGATTCATTTGATGGATGATACAGTCAATCAACTTAATCAGTAACTATGATTATTAGTCAGGTTGCCAAAAAAAAAAAGAAATACACACCAAAAAAAGAAAAACAGAATGCTAACATTCAAAAATTTAGTATCTTATCTCTTGGTTTATTGAACACCTGCAAAATATAATTCGGTATTTTTTCCCTCTCTCTCTTTTTGGCTCTTTTTTCCTCTTTGGTATACATAAAATTCATTTCGGCGAATTGAATTGAGCTTCAATCAATCGACAATTACTGAGGTTAAAGTCGCATGCAAATGAGAAAAAACTCAACTCAGTTGACCCTTTCAATTTCACAAACTATACACTTATTTTAGATACAGCGGAGTTCACAAAAATAGCAACGCCATTAAGCTAAGGCTTTAAAGCTCACCTTAATTGACTGTAGGCTGCACAAAATTCTTATTAATTAGAAACAGTATTTATAATAGGCTAAATTAACCGAATTTTTGGACCAAGAATTTCTTAAATTTGTATAAATCAGTCAAAAACTAACAAATATAAACATTCCAGTTCACATTTAAAGCATATATCTTTGCGTGAATATAAAATAAAGTAAACATAATCAATTTGTCAATGGTAAGTTGAATAAAATTCATTGCCATTATTTAAATGAATTCTCAACGAAATTTGTAATGTTTTAACTTAATTTTTTATTTAAAGAATTGGTTAGGATTAATCCCTTATCTAAAGAAAATGAATAGACTGGTTGCATTTTCTAGATGATTACCATTAATACTAGAACAACACGAATAAATGGTCAACAAAGACATGAAAGAGTTTGAAAACATTTTCAATTAACATTTTTGAGCTAGAAAATTAAAAACGTATGAATATTTATCAAAATTTACACGGGCACTTTCAAGTCTCACTAAAGAGAGCCACAAAAAGTAAAAAATTATTCAAAGTAACATTATTTTGAAGAGTTTCTAGAATTGTCAAGACTTTTTGGACTCTTTTCCTTAATTCTCACGCAATATTACACGATGGACATATTCTTTGATTGAGTAAATTTGGCACGCTTAAATAATAAAATAATAATTTAAAGTCTGTCTCTTAGCAATGGACGAAATTTCATTAAAAATACATTCAAGAGATGTCCTATTCTTGACTTGGAAATATGGTAATTTAAGAGGATGCTATTTTAGTGAACTTTGCTGTATGCATTCATGTATGAGACGAAAGAATATGACAACTGTTGTTCTTAATCTGGCTATGTACACACACGTTGAAAAGATAACATAGATTAGATAACACTCTGTTTGTTCTTCTTCTCGTCTACTCACCTTGCCGCGCATGCGTGTGAACATGTCGATCCAATTGCGGAATAGATATATGCCGGCTACTATGCAACAGATTCCAAGCGCAACGATGCCCAAACGGGCACAATGACGCACACGTGATGTCATCTCTCTGACTTCGTTTCTGTATCTCCAACTAAATAAGGCAGGGGGCGCACGATGGGGCAAAATCGGCTGACTGACTGACTGGTGTCTGACTTCTCCTCTGTCTGGTCACTGGCTTTAGATTGATGAGGTTTATTATTTTTTTTTGTTTGTTTGTATTTGGTGTTGGCTGTTTCTGTTGAAAGAGAGTTGTGTGAGTAAATGTGTATGCGGGTAGCTGCTTATCATCTATAGCCGCCTGCCTATAGCTTATCAATTTTAATTTCCCCACAAAGGCAGGGCAACACACATTAGGCTCAATGCCAATAAAATTTCGAGGGACTCTGAGAAATCGCCACAAAGTGAGCGAACAGAGAAAGAGAGGAGAGAGAAATGCGATCACGCGGTGTAAAAACACCCCAAGAATACCCTAACAAACCAACCAAACAACTAACCGAGCCGAATCGAGTCGAGTCGACAATGTTTTTAACTACGACGCACTTAATTATACATTTTTTTTTCAAATACATTATTATTTCTGTTGTCTAATTGTAATAAAAAATATATTTCACTTGCTACTAACCGCAAAATTAAATAACACATACATACATACATACATAAAGTATATAAAAAACAATGTAAACTACTTTATTTTAGGGGTTAAACAAATAATTTGAAACCGGTTTGCTAACGTTTGGCTCTTGGGTCTCTCAGGTCTCACAGCTTGAAAATAACAAATTTCCAAGAGACACTTTTAATTGCAATTGAAAAAACTTCCCCTAATTGAGATCATTTTTAATAACCTTAAAGAGAGTTTTAAGAAATTCTTATAAAACAGTCTAAGCTGCAGGAAGTGCCGCCATTTTGTATGAAATCGGTCAGATCGTAGAGGTCAGGACGTGGAGAAGAAAACGATTTCGATAACAAAAGGATCAGTCAATTCGATATTTTCATGTTTGGCTGTTTAAACCAATCTCACAGCCTAATATTTAGAGCTAATACTAGGGTAAAGTATGTAAATTGACTAAATTCACTGCTAAAGGATCGATTAGTCAAAACCTCAAAACGAATATCTACACAAAATGTACCATTGAGGATGAAATCGAGAAATCGTGATCACAGGAGAGGCCAAGCTTATAGCAAAGTTAACAAAAATCGGTCTAATATGTAAGCTCATTAAGATCTAGACCCCTTTGCGAACGTTGTAATTCGATAATTTGTAAATTAAACCATTAAATATCAGCACACAAACAAATGAAATCGGAAAAACCCACAAGTTGCATATAAAATTTCATTATGAAATTTAATTAACACTTGATTATATTATTCCGAAGTAGAAACTTGGTTGAAATTTACTTGGTAATAACATTATTATTATTCCATTATTGAAAATCGCGGAAAGTTACGGCCTCGTGTCGAATTCTATGTAAGCCGACAAATGCCCTTATAAAATATGGTTTAAAAGGAATTTCCCGTTTCTCTTTCCTTCTCTAAAAAGTTTAAGAGCTAATTTGTCACATTTAAGGTTTATCTAAACTGCCATACGAATACTTCTTTAACCCTATAAAATGCTTACAAGACAGATCAACTGACTTGAAAAGAAATTTTATGGAATACTGTGCTCTATAGAAGAATCGTAAGTTGTATTATGCGAATTTTGCATAATCCTTCTTAAAGCTTATAAAAATATGTATTTGCTGATTATAATTAAGGATAGGATTGATTGACAAGGATTGTTTATACTAGCTTAGCCTAATCGTCTTCTTCTACTTAATGTTGTTTAGTTTGTGAAGAATAATTTGCAATTATTTCTACTTTAGCCTGATCATACTCTCCTTCCATTTATCTTCTCGGAATCTCTGGATATAGTTCCGAAAAGACTAAACTATAAGTCGATATACTTATCTACTTGATGTATATAGATGATCTCCAAAGGAAACTAACCTAATCTTAACCAAATTGGGCATCACAAGAAATAAACTCAAAATTTTCAACTTTACAATTGTTAATTTTAAATTGTTAAATTTAAAAACCCAATATGTAAATGATTCATCTCAGTTCTTTTTTTAAACTAAATAACATCAATGAATAAACTAATTGCGTTTAACATTATAAACTGAAACAAATGAGAAAAATTTCTTCGTTTGGTATTGACCAAAAAAAAAGAAGCTAATTTAGTCTTAGAAACATTTTTCACCATTAAAAACCCATTTTGTGCGTGATATGTATGACGCAAAGGGTCGTTAAGGGTCTGCCATATGACCATGGCCGTTGCACCATTGCATAGCCCTACAAAGTGTCGTGTTGCTAGGTATCCATTCGTTCGTCTGTCTGATAAGTGCAATCGGTCGGTCGGTTAGGCCTTTAGCGTTTACTGTTTATATGAAGGCGTGTATATTCATATTGGCAATATTTAAACAATTTCAATGCAACAAAAAAAGCACGTACAATTACTAATAAGTATTGTGTTTATATATATATTAATGCACACGTAGCGAGGTTAAAAACACACTGGAAAACCAGTTTTTCTACGCCCCGCTCTTTATCTATATCACTCACACACTCTAGCACATTCATATAGACACCTCCCCCACGCTCACACTCACTCACGCTCTTTCTTTCACTCTAACGCACCTCCATTTGCTCTGATTATTCCCCTTACCCCTCCACTAAGTACAGACACATACATATTTTTGTGTATATGATTATACTTTTTTTCGTATAGCGCCAATTCATTTGAGCAAATAATAATCAGGTAAATTAGCACTTGGTCAAGAGTCATACATATCTACATTGTTTGTGTTGTCTTTATGACTATTAGAGTTCACTTTTAACGTTCATTTTTCGTTTTCTTGTCCAAAATACATTATTTACCAGAGAGCCCAAGTCCTTGAATATATTTCAACCCGTCACTTCCGCAACCTGTTGACATGTTTTGTATTTTTTTCTTCTTGTTTTTATATGCTTTTTGACTTTTTGTCCTATTAATAGACGGTGCAATGTGCCAAAAAAACAAAAACCAGTCGTCCAAATAATTAAAGGATCCGATTTCGATATACCCTATATTTGTTTTTTGCTTTAAATTCCTTTATGCTAAGCTGTTCACAAACTTCTTTTCCAAGAAATGCCTATAACGTGGTCTATAAACTGTGAAGTTTTTGATTAAAATTGTAATCAGCTGACGTCAATCAGATGATAAATAACAAAACTATTTAAGCCAACACCCTGTAAGAGCAGGGTGATTATGAAATAAATTTTTATTGCATTTGAGACAATTTTAGTATACCCTTTTTGATCAAATGTATGCGGTGTAAGTCCCACCCGCGCTATCTGTTCTACATATGTACATACATATATGTACATTAACACATATGCATACATACACATGCAATGTATGAATGTATGTACATACTTTATCGGTTTCCATTTGGCAAACTCACTCTGTGTGATGCGTCAGAGACATGGAATCTTTTGATATGAGCATCATAAAAAGTAAACTCCCTAATATATAATAATTCTACATACATTTGTTAAACATTTAAAATTATTTGATCTTTAAACAATAGAGCGAGACAGCTAAACGCGGCACGTTTTATTCGTCCGTCCGCGTCCGCGCCCTTGCCACTCACACACACACACTAATTGTGTCTCTCTCACTCTCACATACATACATATGTATGCCGCTGTGCGTAGCGTTAATTCTTCTTCTTCATCTACAAAAATTTGCTTACATTTTGTTGTTGTTGTTGTTATTATTATGCTTTTTTAGCACTGCTTCTGCTTCTTCTACGTTGTTAACTTATTTTTTTGCGCTACATGCCACTTCTAATGCTTCTTCGGTTTTGTGGTTTTTTTTGTCTGTTTCCATTCAATCGCATATTTTGTTTTGCATGACACTTGCATTGAGTTCAATTGTAGATATTAATTTTAATTGTAAATCGTAAATTGTTGTCACTGTATAAATATTCAACGAGGTGGCAACACGCAACGAGACGCCAATGTGTAAATACAATTTCTTTGCGTGAGCGTCTCCCCGCCTTGCCTTCTGCCCAACAATACTTTAGTGACTTGATTTTTTTCTTTTTGTTTTTAATTGTCTCGTCGTCTCACTTGCACGCGCATAAGTCTTAATCTAATTTCGCACCGTTATATTATATTGATCTTGAACCAGACCCAAAACGCGATCGATCGTCGTGGTCCGTTAGACGGTTGCTCTGTGACTAAAAAAAAAAAGCGGCGTATATATTTTTCAAAAGTCGTCGAGCCACCGACAAGCAACAGCAATTATTTCTTTTTCATTAAGCGTAAATATGTATACGACTGCATCGACTACTGTATACTCTTACGTATACGGTTACGTTCTTGCCAACTAGCTCAGAGCCAGACAGACATTTTTCTTAGGCTGCAAGCACGTGCACTGTGCTGAGACGAAGACGAAGCTGAAGAGAAATTGCTTGCGTTGCGAGTAGGTTGCAATGGATTCCGGATGAGATGATGACCTGCTGATGGAGCAAAGCTTATATTTTAAATTAAAACGTATAAAAGTAAATTAAAAAAGTACACCCTATAGATTTGGGAAAAGAAACATTTGGTGTATTTCATCGATTTGTGGAATATACCATAAAGACAATTATAATCAAATATATTCTAATTAAAATTGAGCCACTTATTATTAAAAATTGGACTACTTTTAATAAAACGCCAATTATATCTGCTAGAAGGCTAATTGTGACGTAAAGAAAAAAAATTTTAAAAAACAAACAAAAACAATGGTAACTAGCAAGCGATTCGTCTTCAATTCGTCTTCGTCACAGAGCGCACTCTGTTTGCAGCCTTAGGGAATCCCTGAACTAGTTATACATATACATAAAAGTGTATTACGTCAGCGGTTGCAAAAAGTAATTTATCTTCTTAGAATATGTATTAATGGTAACTAAAGCAGCCCTTAATTTGAGAAGAGAAAAAATATATACATACATATATAAATATTATTTTATATACTTAAACAAATAACACAAAGAGCATTCTTAGTCAAAATTTCTATATGACTTAACATTATAGGGTATAATCAGACAACAACTACAAATGAGCAATGTCTCTCATTTTCTCTTTCCCTCTCTCGCTCTCTCTCTGACCGTCTCTCTCATTATCTCTTTGGCTATCTCTTTTACTCTCTTTGAGCAAGAAACCTGTTTGTCTCTTTATTTTTGTATTAAAACGGAAACGGTTGGAAAACGGTAAAATTTTCAAATTTGTAACGGCCTCTAGATAGTTTTCTTTCCTTTTTTTTGCAGTCTCATGATGAGGATAGTAACTAAAAATCACAGAAAGTAACAAGAAATGTATCATAAAACCCATAATTGCTTTTATCAGTAGGTATAGGAATTGGGGGCGGGCGATGAGTGATTCTTGTTTACTTATTTTTTTTTTTGGGAGTTTTACCAAAGCTTTTTATGTACATTTGTATGTATTTATTATGGCGTGATTAATAGTAACAAAATAAAGAAGCAAAGTTCAAATGATAAAGAGGAATTTTTTTGTAGTATTTTTAGAATGTGTCGAAACACAGTTAAATTTTATTTTAATTAACTATATATTAACTTAATTTGTACACACCCAATTAAAAGAAATAAAATATCAACTAGTCACTTAAGCCAAAAAACTAAGGCAATAATCCCTTAAAATATATCCTTATCACATTAGCATAATGAGTTTAATTGGTAAAAACTAATTCAACTGGCTCGTCCCGCCGGCTCTTTGGGAACATATTGTAGGCCATCAAGTAATGGTGATCCTTCGATAACACAACTTTTCATTTGCTCTGACATACAACGCGCCTCCATGCCAGATATCTCTATGGTTTTCATTAGACGTTTCTTCCATAGGATTTGTCTTGGATACCAGAGTAGTAAAATTAATCCTAATATTACACCCAAACAGCATAAGAATTTTCCCAAAGTTATTGACAAGGGTACTAATTTCAAAAGATCCAATAAATCAGGTGTAATGCGTACATTATAATCAGCCCAAATGAGAGGAAAGAAGTGACGACGTGATTTTCGATAGACTCTACATAAGGTGAGAATTAGTGATAAGTTTCAAAAACATTTTTTAATTACTTACGATTCGGGTCTTGGTTCCACCAATAGACTGGCCATAATGCGTGCTTTTATCTCCAATATCATACCTGTCTTGGGTTCTAATATCACTGTCATTTCATGACGATTCTTATCTGGTTTCATGCCCTCCACTTGCTCTACATAGAATGGATCGGCCTTGTAGAAATGCGGGTACGATGCAAAGACAGGAACGTCATACCAACAGGTTGATACATTCAATACTCCTGTTCGTTCCTGCTTACAATTATCCATGCAGTGACATTTCTCATTGGAATTCACAGTTGCTACAGGAAAAAACAGATATGAAAGAGGATTCAAAAAGGATGGAACAAAATGTCTTACCATTTGCCATATTTCGGGCTGTGCCCTTATAGATAAAAGCCTCAAGGCCCTCAAAGGTAATGGTATCGGCATAATCAACTTCCAATTCACGACAAATTTCGGGCAAAAAATATGATATAGGTTTATGCTTCTTAAGTGGTACAGGTTGAAATTCTCCTGTGCTGCCCCCAAGATGACATTTGGGATTGGCAAAGGATACATTATCATAACGCCAGCGTGCTATTTGACCCAATTTACTGAAATCCTGACGACCCGTATAGACATTGTGATGGCCATAGATCTCTGTGCTGCCATTGCGCTTTAATTTAGAGAGAAACAAACAAAAACACATTAAAACATGGCCAACGAATACTTGTTTAAGGCTTAACTACTCACTGGATAGCCGAATCCAATTTTCTCATAAGGAAATTTTAATTCTGGCACCATGCTAGTTGGTACCATTTTGCTCATCTTAATCAAGGGTGTATCGAAACCATCAAACATCCAATCTTTAGCATGACGTTTCATAGTCGGCTCATTGCCATAAACATTTAAAGCCATTAGCATAAGGGTTCTCAATACTGGATTCCAACTCATCGCTTTCTGATGTATACCGACACTTAATAAATTTGGTGTCACAATTATGTCCATCGGATTGCCCGCACTTTTCTCCGGAATAAAATCGAAACGACTTCGCCGTAAATATGATACTGTAGAATTCTCATCATTCCAAACTACATTTAATTTTTGCATCTTCTCTGTAAACCGATATGGACCCAATTCCACAAATGAGGGTTTTATCTCAGGATTCTTATAATCCTCTGAGTTTGTCCAATTGAAGAGATATAGATCCACATTGATAACCAAATTGGGATTCTCCCACAAATTGGTTATCATTGAATTTGGTTTTAATGTCATAAACCATTCCAATGCTCCTTGATGGATATCATTGAATTTAATCAAACAAATTAAACTTATGCTTGATAGCAAAAGGCCCACTAAACTAATCCAGATAACACGCTGTTTAACGATCATTTCACTATCACCTTAGGATCTGAAATGAAACTGTAGCTTAGAAATATTCAGGCATTTGTTTGTGTATATTATGCTAAACAGGTATAAACCAACATTAGTAATAGCAATAGCCTTAAACACTTAAACTAATTGTCGATCTAATTATAATCACAGTTTTTTTTTCGCTTGGTCAGTCATGGATATAAGAGAGAAAAAAATGTCGCCAAAACACTTTGCATGTAAATAATACTATTTGATTTATTATTAATTTAAATAAATTAAGAATTAATATTGATTCTTGATTAGAAGCTTTCATTACAAAACTAGATTTTCCAATAAAAATTCCATATTTTTGCTTCTTTTTCCCCTGGTGTACTATCGAATTGATGCATAATTCATTGATCTAATTAATTTTTTCACTATGGAAATTGATGGTTAATAGAGTGATTTACATTACTTTCATTAGTTGAATGACCCAAATAACTAATGGGGGCTAACACTAGGCATTGTGTTTGAAAGGAAAAATATAAATAAAAAATTACACGTGCCATGTAAAGCAAATACTACAAAATTAATGCAAGTTGAAATTCTTTTCACATGCTATACAACAAATACAGTCAGTTTAGCACTTTAGCACCTCCAGCGATCAATAGCGCGCTCTTAATTCAACTGATGAAATCATCTTATATGTATGTATAACTTCCTTATTATTATTAAGATTTTCATGAAATTTGGTTAACCTCTTGCTATTAACCACATATATTAATGTCCTAAATTTTTTAACTTTACTTCAAATATTGCTAAAGAAAATAACAATTTGTTAAATTACAGTGGCGGAAGAGGCCATGGTTGACAATAAAATCTATACATTAAACATCAATAAAATGCCATTGTATAAGGCAAAGTTAAAAGTTTAAAAAACATATTTGAATACACTTAATAACCTACATATGTATGTATGTACATATATATTTGTTTAATTGATAATTAAAACAATACCTATTTATGTAATATTTAACACAATTTTTCTGTTTGATTTTCCTCGTTTATTCCGTTGTAATCTGCAGGTTATCACTCAACATTGATTAAGTCTGTAATTTTTTCCTTTTTTCACTTGAATCAAAAAAACACTTTCTTCGTTCACTTTGATTTGAATGGAACCGCTACGAATGCCGTCTTGATAGCGACTGACGTTGGAAAATACAATTTTCAATACTTCAATACAAAAAACAAAAAGTAAATAAGTAGGGGCAAAACAAATATTAAAATAAAGTGAAGAAATGTTAAGAATCAACGAAAAAAAAAACTTGAACAAAATGAAATGATATTGTACCTAAGAAAGTTAACGATTACACTGAACGAAATCTTAGAGGAAGAAGGATCCTGGGCTGTTAAATGGTAGATATTTAACCCCCAAGATATGCAATAGTCAGATAAAAAATTTCTCTTTAGAAGCCGTAAGGGGATTACTTGAATGTTCTGAGATCATAAATTGGCCTTGTTGCATGATCATAAATCATATTCTAACTAAAAGGTCTATAAAAAGTTTTAAATTAATAAGGAAACAATAAATCTATTGCATACTTTTATGGGCTGTTGACTTTTCTACAACAATTTGTATCATAGAACTATAAAAAACTGTATTAAAGCAAATTCGTTTTAAGAATATCAAAGAGTTAAAGAATTTTGAATTTCTCTCAGTGTACAATTAAATTTATGTTTATTGCACTTAGGCCCCAATGCAGTACTTATAGTTTAAATGTTGCCCGTTCATCGTTGTCAGTTCAACAGCTCCATAATCTTTCTCTAGGCTAGGGTTATCTTTAACGATTTTGTGCCGCCGGGAGTTAGTGTTCTTCCCTGCACTTCTCCTCTGATCATCAAATGAGTGCATCGTACTTACTTTCAGAAAATATGTTTATATTTTGTTTATTTTTTGTTTTTGTGGGTTCTTAAATGAGGCAACTTATCACCTAAACTCTAACCCGATCGCCATCCAATATGAACACAAACTTCTCAAATTATTATTGTGTGTATATGTATATATTGTGCATATACATAATATTATTTACTATGTCAATCAGTTAGTCAGTGGTAGTCTGATAAGGTTACCCACCCCCCATCAACAAACATGAATCCAGCGATTCTCAAAAACACTTGTTCCCAATATGGGACGCGATTTCGATGTATGAATGAGATAAAAATATCGAAGGCGGCATTGGCAATGCATTTACCATTGTCCATGGACTCACATGGGATGGAACGCCATGGGCGTAACTTAAAAAAGAGAATTCACAATCAAGATTTAATTATATAATTCGATTGATTTCATTTTAAACAGAAACCACCCTGTTTTTTGACTTTGGAATATATTTTAATTATTTATGTATGTATGTGATCCCAAATTAATTCCAAGTAATTCAATTGATTAATTCATCATTTGATTGATTTTCGCTGGGATTTGATTAGAACACAATTTTGGTTGAGATTGAAAAACTAAACTATTATAACAATAAATAAACCCTAATGAGACCAAAGGTCAAAATCTAATCGACAGCACAAGGAAATTTCTGATAGACTATCAACTGGCACTATGGCAGAGAAAGGGTCAGATAGGTGGAGAAAGCAAACAGCAACGAATATGAAATGCACTCTCAAAAAACATTTTACTAAAAACTTCTTTAACCCTTTCTTGTGAATCATTTTTAATATTTTTGATTTGAAACTTGCGCTTAGGAAAAAAGCTAAGGAATGAAAGAGATGGAAGTGTTTTTATCTGAAAATTTACGTGTTTTTAACAACAAACGATGATTCAAATTTTTAATTTAAATGATAAAAACAATATCTTAGTCAACGGGAAATTAAAATTACTTTTATTTTACTTTACTACCCAAAAAGCGTTTATAATCACTTTGAAGGATATGAAGAAGTAAGGAAAACGAATCTAAACGAATAATAAACTACATAACTGTCGTTAAATTAAATTTGAAGAAACAATCTTTTTGGTCTAATGAAAAGGATCATTTTGGTCTCAAAAGAATATTTTGCAAATCGGTTGTGAATTATAGATGTTACGATTTATGATTGCTGACAAATTCCATTGCAAAGCATTGCCTAGATTAACTATACCTACAATTTATGATAGGCAAAGGATCTATAAAGGGGTCTACAGAGTTCTAGCCTGTAGTAACTTATGAAATCCCTTTCTTGATCATTTGTTTTTCTAGTTTGATCTATAAAGATGATAGAAAATTACATTTAGAAAGCTACAATCTTTAGATAGCTACAGAGTCGAAAAAATGTCCCATTAAACCCAGTCGTATAACAATGGGTTAACAACTAATAGAAACCACAACTAATTGATTGGATTGCTGCTTATCAATTTCTTTTATTGTTGTAATCTCAGTTTAAAACTTTCTATTACCCACACAGGGTATTTCAAGTACAATGGTAAAGAGTTCAAGTCTTTAATCTATTGATTCGTTATCTGTATTTGTATTGTCCACAAATTGATTTATGGCTCAGGCACATAGACACACACACACACACACACACGCACCCTTGATCATCTGACAAAGCAAAACTTTAGAACACCATTCATATAGTCCTCATGGTGGCTTAGTCGCTTCGTTTCGATCCTCAGCAGACGTTCATTATCCAAATAGCGCGATGAGTGAATTATTTCAGGATTAATATCACTTTCCCCGATCCACAATCGTATGGGCTCATGACGCCATTTCTGTTTGGTTAATATGCCCAAGGAACGCCACACCAAGGCATCGCCCAGACATTTGGAACGTGTAAAATTCACAATTTTCAATTGACGACAATGGATGATGAATTCGAGTATGCCCGCTGGACTCTCCAGTTGATAGCCACATAAATGCAGTTCAGTTAAGGCTGGCAGCTTAGTGGATAGATGCAGCAGGGCTTGATCTTCAAGACATTGCAATTGATCTTGTCCCTCCTCCAATAGACCATGTAGCTCTAATCTTTGAAGCTGACGTAGATTACTTAACTCGCGAAAGAAGCGTCCATAGTCATGGAGTAAACCACTGAAACGGAATCCCTCAATTTGTTGCTGACGACCTCCTATGATGCCCCTTAACTCGCCACCCGGTGGTAGATTATTGGGACGCGCTATGCGCGATAAGACATCGAATACAAAGTTCCTCGAGTATATGGATAATTTATGCAGCCTGGGCAATTGTAGCAACTGTTGGGTAATATCAGATTCCATGCATAGATGATAGTCGGCAATCTTGATGTGCTCGAGAGTGGGACACAATTGTAAATCGACCAAATCACAGCAATTGACCTCATCACAGTCTTCCATAATATCAAATTTACGTAATTGTAATTGCCGAAATATATCTGGAAAATATTGTGATTCCAAAAATTGGCAATCATCCAAAGAGAGTTCCTTGAGTAGCTCCAAATCACATAGATATTTGCCCGTAATCTGACATCCTCGTAGTTTCAGTTTCCTCAACGAGGGAAATACACGACGCAATAATCGAACATCTTCATCCACAAAACGAACTCGTCCACGTCGTTGAGTCTCTGCCATCCATTCGAAACTTGTTATACCACCTAGAGTATGACTACTCAGATG
Organism: Drosophila willistoni; assembly: GCF_018902025.1. Classification (NCBI taxonomy): domain Eukaryota; kingdom Metazoa; phylum Arthropoda; class Insecta; order Diptera; family Drosophilidae; genus Drosophila; species Drosophila willistoni. Next base: position 12,654,542 of record NW_025814050.1, read on the forward strand.
ACGTAAACGCCTTACATCCATGCCATGGCAGCTTAATCCTTGCATAAATGGTCCTAGAGCCAAAATGAATGCCAAAAACTCTTTAGACGATGTTGCAGATCGTCGAAACATTTCATCCTCCAAGACGACATTCCGTATGCGAGTTCTCCAGAGCATTTGGACAATGCTTGACAGGCGAATGTGCAACTGGGCCAACTGAAATTGTTGATAGACATTCAAATATCGCACTATCAAGGCCAAAACATCGTCATTTAATTGCATCAGAGATGCTGTAGAAGTGTTGAGTTTAGTATCTGTAAATCATTATAAATATTTTTAATGCACTTTCTTGCGAATATTTTTATAAATTAATTTTTTACCTGTTTCGGTAGTCATTCCTTACAGTTTTAGTTCATTTTCAATACTAAATACAAAATTTCAGTTTACAAACCGCCAGATGATCGCAACTTACCTAGCCGTTGCCACCGCCCTGTGAAGGTCTTTAGGGGTGGTTTTCCAGCCATATCGGGCGCAGTATTCCAATGACTACCTACTACACACTTACATATCTACCTAGCTTCCATTTTCCAGTCCTCAGTGATGAGCAGGATCCTGAAATACCGTGACCTGCTGTGAATTGTGACTTTGTTAAATGTGAGCCAATTTTTAAGGTACAGTGGTGGCTACAAATTTATGACTTTTATGTGTGAAAATATATACATATTTGTCCCATTATAAAGAACAAAATCTTAAAAGATGGGAAATTTTAATTACTTTCTTTCGTAGTTAAAAAAATTCAACTTTAGTATAAAACGACATCAAGCCGGTATAGAGAAAAATAAAAATAATAATTTCAGTTGGCGCCATTTCTTGGGAGTCCAAAAAATCAGGATTAAAGTTCGACAAGGACCAGATTAGCAAATGCCAAAGAATTACGATCACTAAAAGATTGCTTCATTGCTCATTAACTTACTAAAATTCAGTATTGCAGTATTCGCTTAGTAAATGCACACATTTTGTATGTATAAAAATTTTGCCACGCCCTTTTCCGCCCCCGTAATTTGAAAAACTTAATTATCTCCCGTATTTTTTTACCTTATGCAATCAAATTTGGCACACTTAAATTTAATACTAATATCTAGCAAAATACCAAATTTGATCAAAAACGGACAAAAAACATTCGAGTTATGCATATAAACGTTTTTCCATAAGGCCGGAGTTGGCCGTTGGCTGGTGGGGGCGCTAGGGTGCTCGTATGATTGAGTGAGCGAGATACTAAGATATGCTTGTAAAAAGCATGTGAAAATCCATTTGTTTAATAAAGTTGAAATATTTGCTTTACTGATGTATGGTATACCTAAGTCGGCGAGACGACTTACTTACTTCATTGAAATTGATTGGACAAAATAGAGTCTGAGAGGTAGGCAGACTGACCATAAAAAGTTTTGTTTAAATATCTTATTAAGATCATTTTCATTGTCATTACATTCTTGTTTTTGATCGATTATTTCTTTTTTGCCTCCTGTTAATATATCTTACAAATAAAATTAATTATTTGGGGTTTTGACCATGAGGGGCAGGGGAACCTAATTATACTTGCCTTACAATAAGACAGGATCATTCAATATACATGAACAATAGACAAAATTTAATTCCATTATAAAATACGTAATACGGATTACTCTTTACAGGCAAATTAGAAAATTTTTCAAACAATAAAGGATATCTAGTAACCTTTTTGAAATGCCTAATGCCACATTTTGTTTTCCACATACATTTTCTCGAAATTTCATTTATTCATATTTTGAGCGTCGAAAGTAATTCATTAAATTTAGGAAAAACAAAATTTGGCTAAACAAAAATGAATCCTTTGAAGCTACCAAAAACCGATGCCAAGTCTGCAGGTTCCGCTGGCGATGGCATAGAGATGCCATTATTTGAGCCAACTTCACTGAGTCTTGCGGAAACGACCAAGTATTTACAGATGGTTAGATCTCGAATATTGAAATTGGTTGTTCGGTTCCGGCAGCTGGATGCGGCATTAAAATCTGTAAGTGGAAAGTGGTCCCGGACCCAAGCTAATGCTGTTGCCGCTGTACGTGGAGAGGAACAGTTGCGTGGCAGGGAACAGTTGCGTGGCCTAAAAAGGATCAATCGAAATAATGGTTTAATCAGATGCCAATTACCAACCATTCCAGAAGAAAATGAAGATGAAATTTCAGAAGGCGACTCTTAAGTTATTATTTTGGATCAAGATGTAAATTTCGCATGCAATGCATTAAAACAAATATAAGTACGTGCAAGTATTAAACTTATAACAGACTAACTATGTATATTTCGTTCAAGTGTAGTTTTGGTTAGTTGATTTGTCCTTATAGATTTTATTATTAAATCAAGGGATAAATGATTTCCCTATTTGCTGATTGGAATATTTGTTGCTATTACAATATTCTAGCTGAAAAGAAAAACTTTATATTACCTTTTGTTAATAGTCGTAAAGAGAGAAGATCTTTGTCGAGCCGTAGCACATCTTGTTGGCATAGTAAAACTATGAAAAACTATAGACAATAAAATTTTGAGAACTCCTTCACAATATCTTTTTAGAGGCGATACTTCATTATGTAAGTATTTAGACATAACTTAAAGATACTTTATCCAGTTGGCTTTATTCCTTTGTCAAATTGTACTGCTTATCTAATCATATTTAAAAGGGTACATTTTGGATCAGAACATGTTTCCGATTGAAATAAAATGTCTGCTTAAGCTGAAAGCAAGAAATTACACTTATTTCTGTGGACTTAACTTTTTCTTGTAAATTAAAAATAATAATGTTGAGTTGATTGCAACATGATTAAGAATATACTCACAAATTTTCAAGTTAATTAAACAGTTAAACAGTTAATTAGAAGAGCCATAGATGGGAAGAACTTAAAAAGGTCTTTAAAAAATTTCTTGAATATGAATTTTCTTCACAGAAACTAAACATTTGTAGTTCCTATTATATGTGAACATTGGAAGATAAGTTTTTCTTTTTTATTTAAGACCTTATTACTTGTTTTCGTATAAAATTTTTCAATTCCTAGATGATACTTACTTTAGATGGTCATAGTTTAGCAACCTTTTTCTACTTTTCTCAAAATTGAAACATATATATTTACATAAGAATGTTTCTCATTGCATATTCTGAGGCGCCATATTAATCGATCGAAAAAAATTCCCTCTGATTTATCAGTGCTAGATAACAAAACTTCCTTAAGGATCTTAAACGTTTTTGTCATTTCCGTGTTGGGTAAACTCTTTCAGATCCTCAAATCGAACCTATTACCACTTGACTTTAAAAAGTTAAAGCATTAAAAATTAATTTTGTATGCTTATGCTGCTTGTTTGTTTTTTTTTTGTTATTTTTCTTTTTTTGTTTGCTTTTTCAGTTTTATTCGTTTTTGTTTAGTGTGCTTACTACTTTATCAATTTTAATTACACTTTCATTTATTCATAACTTTTACAATATATTCTATATACGTTGTTGTTGGTTTTGTTTTGTTATTTTATATTATTGTTTAATGTTATACTTTTTGTTTTCTTTTTTTTGCAATTTTATAATCCAATGTTTACTCTTGTATAGGCATATATATATATATTTCCATTTGCTTTCTTTTCATTAGGTATATATAGTGGTATATTGTATCTGATTTTATAGTACATTATTGTTTCTATATAGTATTGTTACTGTTATTTTTGCTGTTGTTGTTGTTGTTGTTGCTTCTGTTGATGCTGCTGCGGCTGCTATTTAAATTGGGCTGTCAAGCGTTTCAATTTTGTTTTTGTTTTTTTATATATGTATATATGTGTGGTATGTTTGTATATATATATATCTATTAGATTGCTGTGTGTTTTTAATTAGGAAACATTATTATTAATGCTATTCCGAGCTTATTGTTAATAAGTATGCATGATGTTTTCTTCTCTGCATGTTTCTATGTGTGTGTGTGTGTCTATGTGTTGGTGTTTAATTTTGCAACATACAAATAAACATTTCTACTTGTTGTTGTCTGTTTTTTCTGTTGAAATATTGCAACACAATTGAATTCCAATTGAAATTTTGTATTAAAAATTGCCATTCGCTTTTTACTACACATACATATCCTTTATATATTAGTTAATAATCGTACAATATGTATATATATATATATATATATATATTTATATGCGACTCCTATACACACACAAAATCACCAATTTAAAAAACACCAAAAAACTAACACGGCTAAACAACTACATAAATATATGTTTTAATATGTAGGTATGTATGTATGTGTGTGTCCTGTCTGCTTCTTCTATCGGGTTTTTTTATGTTTTTTTAACTAAGCTTATACGAGAATTACAAAAATTTATATTTCACGCTCACACTTCTGCTGGAGAATCTCAATAATGGAAACATAGTGTATTCTTTTTCGTTTGAAATGATATTTAACTTATTTGCGTCATATACAAATGTGTTTTGTTTATAATTTTTACATTTACATAATGTTCATCATGTGGGTTTAGTTTAAACAATTTGTTGGTATTCCCTCAATTAACTTTCTTTTTGTTTTGTTTTTTGTTTTTGTTTACAATTTTCAATTGTTTCCTGCATTTTTAATATAACACGAAATAACCTTCCCTTCGTCATTTACGGTTTGCTAACTTAAACAAAATGAAAATAAATCAAATATTCATATTCATATTGCAAAAAATTTATGCAGTATTTGTTTTTTAAAATTTGGAACTGAATATAAACCCAATTCAACATAACCTTGGATAAATAATAAATGTAAATGTGGTAATTTTTTTTTGCAATTTATTTGTGTACATGTACAACGAATTGTTGTTTTTTTTTTTGTTTTACTTGTTAAATTAAATTTGTGAAATTAAATATATATATATATGTAGATATATAAAATGTTTCATTTAAAAGGAAGCATAATGTGTGTGTGTGTTTGTATGTGAGTGTGTGTGTGTGTGTATATATTGGTGTTAAAACTCATGTTTAATTATATAATTTCGTGTGATCATCATTTTGCTGTTTTGTTTTTATCATTTTGTAAAATTTAAAGCAGATATGTTGTTGCTTGTGGCGCTTTTTTTTTCTTCATTCATTATCTCGGTTTTTACTTTTCCATTCTCATTCATCAATCATGTTTTCAACATAAGCACAGTTAAATGTTTCGTTTTTTTTTTGTTTTGTTTAATTGTTTAGAGTTGTGCCTAGTTATTCATATATATATATACATATATCTAAATATATATATGGGTTTATTTGTTTTGTTAACTTTAATAGTGGGGTAATAACTTGTTGTTATAATTCTTTTCATCAGTTAGTTTTCATACATCTAAATATATTTATATATATGTATATGCATATATATATCCATTATCGTAATTGTAATCATAATGATAGTGTGCTGCTCATCATTCAGCCAAACATGCTTTTTTTTAATCATTATCCATCTACGTCTTCGTCTCATTGTTTTTTTACTTTTCTTTTTTCTTTTTTTGTTTTTAGTAGTTCAACTAACATTAAATATAATAATAATTATTTTTCCTCTTTTTTTTGTTTTTAATTCTCCTTGCTTATTTTCATTCTGTTCGTTAGTTATTTAAATCATTATCATTTTCGACTTAAGCTTACGTTTTTTTTTCGTTTTGTTTTTAATATTTATATATATATAATTATGTATGTATGCATGGAGGGGGGGTTAGACTAATGATCTAATACGCCTTGAATCGTTTGAATAGATTTGTTACATTCTCTATAAAGTAGGGAGGGGGAATATCCTCAATATTTTTTTAACTGGGCTATATGCTTTACCGATCCTATGCATGTACGTGTTTATGCGTTTATGATTTGCCTTATAAAATGCATAAAAATAATACAATTAGCATGTTCTTCTTGTTGTAGTTGTTGATTTTGAAAATTGATGTCATTTCTTTTTCGAAATTTTGTTTGTTTTCTTCGTGTGTTATATACAAACTATATAAAGTATATAATATATTTTTGTTTTATATATATATAGTACGATGATAGGTCTATTATATTATATATATGAATGAGAAGGATGAAAGTATGTGGTCTGCATCTATAAGCTAAAACTTAAAGGGACATCATAAAAATACATGATAAGCTTTCGCTGCTGCTGGTTACAAAGTTAAGCCATATACAATATGTATTTATGCTATATACACACATATATATATATGCCTTTTTGATGAGTATACATATATATGTATGTATAGATCTATTTATATGTATATATAGGGAGGAAGTCTGGGAGTGATTTTAGCACAGCTAAATTTTTTGTCCACAAACCCGTCTCAGATACATTTCAGAAATGTAAAAAAGACGTTTTTAAAACAAATTAGACGCTATGCGCCTAAAAGATTGCATAGATACACATAGAGAAAGAGAACGATAGATAATAGGAGATACACAGTGAGAAAAAAAAGTGAAAAGACAGGGAAGAAAAAACGGGAAAATGAGATGGTTCGTTATTTTTTGTTTTTTTTGTTTTTTCATATCTTGTATTGCACTTTGAAGTTTTTTTTTTTGCAGAGAATAAAGTTTAAGGAAGAAAGAAATGCAATATTCATTTCTGATTCCAAATCTCGATCTTATATCCGAATATCAAGTAGTTCTCATCAATATATATCGTTGAAGAGAGATTAATGTACTTGCTGATTGATTGGGATTGATGATTTGAGATTTTGTTTTTGTTTATCGCACATATGTAGATCAAAATATATATCTTCTTATATCCCAATCCCTGATACATTTAGTTAGATACTTATTTCTTTACGGCTTAGATACAGCGTAACCAGCGCGCTGTTAAAAAACTACTTTTTATACTATAAACTAGCTGCTTATGCGTGGATAGACGACGTTGCTTCAGTTGGCCTAGCTGCTGCTGCATCATCATTATGCCACCAACAATCATTGGGATCCCTATCGTTGTCCTCTCTCTGTTCGCTGTCCGCTCTTCACCAAGCTGTTGCCACTGTCGATGAGGAGGTCGGTGTGGTGGTGTTGGAGTTGTTGTTGTTATTGTTGTTGTTGTTGTTGGTTGCAAAGCCCTGCAATAGAGGCGACTGTTAGTAAACCACCGGATGTTGTTCCACATTGGCCGGCAAATGTTGCAATTGCATAGCTGCACGTGCCAAAGCACTGGGATCACTGATCAAGGCAATCGGCACTGGTGGAGGTTGTTGTTGTTGCGGCGGCGGCTGAGACTGGGGATGTGGCTGTTGTTGCTGATGATGGTGTTGTTGCTGCTGCTGCTGTTGCTGCTGTTGTTGTTGCTGCTGCTGCTGCTGTTGTTGCTGCTGATGCTGTTGCTGCTGACGATGTTGTTCCTGTTGATGATGCTGCGCTGCCTGTTGAATGGATAGTTGCAATAGCTGTTGTTGCTGCTGCAATTGCTGTTGTTGCTGCTGATGGGCAGCCACTTGTTGCTGATGATGGGCTGCCACCTGTTGCTGGTGATGGGCAGCCGCTGCCTGATGTTGCTGCTGTGCGGCAGCGGCAGCTGCAGCAGCTGCTTGTTGCTGGACGGCAGCCGCGGCTGCTGCTTGCTGCTTCTGTGATTGCGATTGCTGTTGAGCCGCCGCTGCAGCATTATGAGAAATCAGAGTTGATGTCACCAGCGGCACCAGACCCGGCGTCAGTTGGGCTCCACCGGCACCGGCTGCTCCTCCCGATGTTATCTGTTGTATGGTGTGCATCGTTGTCGCCGAATGGTGGGGAACTGCAATTAGAAATAGCATGGACACATTAGAAGTTGTCAAAACAATCGCAACACATTACGCCCCGGGAGCGCTGTCTGTTATGTGCATTCTCTCAAAAATCGAGTGTTTGCCGACTCACTTATAATCGGTTTCACTTCCTGCTTGACTTGTGTCAGCACACCGGCTGGTATTTGCGGATGCGGATGCACTGGTGGTGGCGGCATCATGGCATCCGGATGGTTCATCTTCATGTGGCGCTTCAAATTGCCGCGCTCAACGAACGCCTTGCTGCACAGTGTGCACGCATGCGGTTTCTCGCCCGAATGGGATCGCATATGCGAGACCAAGTGACCTGTGAAATGGACAATGAAATTAGTCTTTTGATTTTTTCATACCAAAAGCAATCAACAATTGAAAAATGTGTGTTAAAAGAAACTAAAAGAATCAATATGCATCTTTTTTTATACTTAGTTCTTCTCAATATTGGTAAAAGCAGTTAATTTAAAACTTTCTTCGTCGGTTCGCAAGATAAATTCAATAATTGAATAAACAAATAGCATAGCGTAAAACATTTACTGATAAATACTTGGTTACAAAAGGAAAAACAAGAATGTTGGAAAAACTGAGATTTATTCTCTAACAACAAAGTAACCTTTTGGTTTGATATCGTTCTCGTAAAGACGATTCAATCTTTAAGAAAATGCTTTATGTCTTCAGGTTGATGTTTTTCAACCATCTCCAGGTTGTCAGGGTATCATCTATACAGTTAGTAGAACAGTCTTTGCCTTCCTAGGAGCACAATCTACAGACAAGATGCCTTTGCTTTGACTGGTTATAGTCGCTGGATTCTTGTTTCCTTGGCGAACATGCGAAGGTCGATCTTTTAAGATACCTACTAATGTCACAGGCAACCCGCGCACCTTTAATCGACAGTTTCTTAATATAAGATCATTTATCTTAACTGAAGCGTTTAGGCCAAGGCCAAGTATTTATCAAAATGCACTCGTAGTTTAACTATATCAAGGATTGAAATTGAATATTGAGGTTTCGGTTTCTCAATATGAAACGATTTCAGACGTTTACAGTTTTAGCCTCCATCCTTGATATATATAATTTTTATAAGGACGAATGAAAAGATTGTAATTGTAGGTTGTGCAATGTGCTATCATGGTTTTGAGGATACTCTGCATTTGAATTTTGTTCTTTTAATAACTTAGAACAACAACTCAGTATTAGACAGAGGTACACTTACCTTTGCATATAAAGTTTTTGGGGCACTTTTCGCATGAGAACGGACGTTCCATTTCCTGGCCCTTGGTATGGCTACGCTGATGGAACAATAGATTGCCCTTGAGTGGAAACGATTTGCCGCATGTTTCGCATGTGAAAGGACGATCGCCTGTATGGCAACGTGACATATGATTGATCAGATGCTCCTTGCGAGTAAATGGCTTATTGCAGACATTGCAACAATGCGGATTATCGCTAGAGTGTTGACGCATATGATTATTGAGATGCTCCTTTCTTGTGAATGTCTTCTGGCAATATTCGCACTTGTGCGGCGAATCTCCCGTATGCAAACGCACATGATTTGTCAAATGCTCCTTGCGTGTGAATGTCTTCTTGCAGTAGGAGCAACGATGCGGTGAGTCGCCAGTATGCTGGCGCACATGATTCGTCAGATGCTCCTTGCGTGTGAACGTCTTGGTGCAATAGGTGCACTTGTGCGGCGATTCGCCTGTATGTTGCCGTACATGATTAACCATGTGATCTTTGCGCGTGAACGCTTTTGTGCAGTACGTGCACTTGAACGGTGTCTCACCCGTGTGCTGACGAATGTGATTGACCAGATGCTCCTTGCGTGTGAAGGTCTTCATGCAGTAGGAGCAGCGATGGGGCGATTCACCCGTGTGCTGACGCACGTGATTTAACAGATGTTCCTTGCGCGTAAACGTCTTGGAGCAGAAATCGCAACGATGCGGCGTCTCGCCTGCTTGCATGGCAATGAGAAATGACAAAATAATAAATATTTTAGAGATTAGTAATCATCGTCACTGATAAGGTTATTTTTATTTTGTTTGGAATGTTTTTTTTTTTTTATTTATGGCGTAAAGAAACATATAAATTATTAACAAAAATCGAATTAAGGAAGGTGAGCTACATGTAAAATTTGGATTATTCCCATTTAAAAAATAGTTAAATTCTTGAGAAGTTTAAAACAGAATTTTATCCATTTCTTAGATCTTTTTTTCTGAAGCAAAAACTTTCTTCTACTACTTTTTAAAACATTTTTAAAAAATTAATATATTTGTTTAAATATTCTTTAATAATTATGATACATAAGGACACTAAAAAAATGTTGGATTTTGATGTTTAGAACCTCAGATCGAGTGTTAGGTAGATCTACATGGACAAATGGTTTTATTTTTTATTATAGATATCAGAAAAGAAAAAATTAATATTATTTTAAGGTTTAAATAAACTGAATTTCAATTATGGAAAGCATTCTTTCATTGTATATATTATTTTTCTTTTAAGTTTAAGCATTTACATGTATCTCCCCCCTTAAATGAAATTTAGATTTTTGTCTAATTGTTTTTTTTTTTTTAAGCTCATTCAACGAGATTCAACTTGGTTTTTGAACATTTTTAAGTTAACTAAATTTGATTTCTACTTTGATTACTGATTCGGAAGAGGATCTCATGAATAATGAAATAATTTCTTAACGCCTCTTTAATAGTTGTTGTTTTTTATCTATAAGTTAGTGTTTTTGCTTTTATTTTTTGTATTTTTTTTTTGTGAACGGAACGAAAGAGGGATCTCACCCGTGTGCTGGTGTATGTGATTGGTCAGATGCTCCTTGCGTGTGAACGTCTTACTGCAGTAGGTGCAGCGATGCGGTGATTCACCCGTATGCTGGCGCACGTGATTTAATAAATGCTCCTTGCGCGTAAACGTCTTGGAGCAGAAATCGCACCGGTGCGGCGTCTCGCCTGCTTGCATTGCAAAGAGAAGAGATTTGGAAAACGGAAAGAGTTTTTAATAAGCATTTGCTTAAACGTTTTTTGTTTTTTTTTTTTTTTTTGTTTGTTTGTTTTTAAGGTGTCTTCATTTATTCAAAATTCAATTCAGTTGAATCTCCTGGCTGAGCTTTTGTTTTTATTTTTTCTTTTTGATCCACTTGCCCCCAACAACAAAAGGAAACCCTAAATACGTTATTCGTCTGGCTGTTCGCTAATCTCGATCATTAGGGCTAATTTTTTTTTTGGCAAGGATCAAAAGGGATCTCAATTTTTGGTTTGTTTCTTTCTTTTTTTTTTTTTTTAGTTTTCGTTTCGATTCTAGTTTTATCTCTTTACCTGTATGCCAGAGTATGTGATTGGTAAAGTGTTCCTTGCGGCTAAAGCTCTTGCCGCAAATTTCACAGCGAAACGGTGTCTCGTTTGTATGGGAGCGCATATGATTAGCTAGATGCTCCTTGCGTGTATATTTCTTGCCACAGACATCACACTGATGCGGCGTTTGACCTGGATTTATATATTTTTTTTTTAGGGGGTTAGCGGAATAGAAGAAAAAACGAAATAGCGTATAGGGCAATGGGTTTTAGCATATTGGAGAAAAAATTCAAGTGTTTAATTATTTAGGCGCGCAAGCATTTCTATAAAAACAAGAATAATTTACAATTTACTAAAGAGAAAAAAACAAAACAAATACAAATACAAATGATAAAAAAAAAAGAAATTAAAGAAAATAGTTTTTTTTCCCCCCGTTTTATATGTGTGGTGGTGTGAAAACTGGGCCGTGGCTTACGTTAAATTTCGAACGAAGCGAACGGAGGCTGGCTTGGGCATATGGACGTGGGCGTGGTGGTCTGGTGAAGCAATAGTATGATGGTGTTGGATGTGGGATGTGTGTGTGGGTATAATGCGTGTGTGTGTGTGTGTGTGTTTGTAAGTGTGCGTGTGTGTGTGCCTGTTAACTCTGTGTTTTTACTCTATATGCTGATCTACAGGATGCAGTTTGTTGTATCTCTTGTTCTTATTTTGATGTAGAACGTGAAGTTCTTCTATTTCTGGTTTTCCAGACGCCACAAATACTAGACTGGACTTCTTTAAGATGTAAGTTCACCGACAGCGTGCGTGTGTTTTTTTGTGTGTGTGTGTGTGTGTGTGTCTCCAGCTTTGGATTATGTCGCAATTTTGGGTTAACAACAACACAGACGTTGGCAAATCGACAAGCAGCAACAACAAACTTCTTTTTTTTTCTCTTGTTTTTTTTTTTTTTTGGGACAAAGAGTTTTTAAAGTAAAGTTAGAGTATACTACATATGGAGCACCCTGTATTCACAGCAATTAGAGAGGTAGTAGTTAAGAGCGTAGAGACAAAAGTTTACACAGACAATACACATACATATATGAAAAGTAAGTAAATATATACATATATATTGCACAAATAAGGATGTGATGATATATGGAAATGATCGTAATTTGTTTTATAGGATTCACTAGGAAATAGTGTGAATGGATTGGATGAATGAATGATTGGATGGATGCATGATGATTATAATGATGATGATTGGTGATGATGATCTCTGGAAAGGATGTGTGATGTGATGATTATGTCTGAGGGAGGAAAATGAGCGGTATATGAGCGAGTGAGCGTGTTTCTTATTATGTTTGGTTTGGTTTTCTGGTAAATTTTTTTTTTTTTGTGAACAAAAGGATATAAAAGCACGAACGTTTTTTTTTTGCCAACTTTTCAGCTTTCTTTTGAAAATTGAATAAGATTTTTAATTGATTTGATTTGATTTGAATTTTGCATTAAATATTGAGTATTAAGAATCTATTTTCCTTTTTTTTTTCTTGGAAAATAAATAACATTTTTAATTTTCGTGAATTAAATATTGTTAAAGTTTAATATGATATTTATCAATATCTAAAGATCTATTGCAAAATTGTATTGACTCTAGAAACGATTATTTATTGAAATTTATATATTTTGCAGTTTTTAGGAGATACATTTTTTTCACAAATTGTTGAGCTCTTTTGAAATTTTGATAAATTTTGAAATGTAAAGATTATATTTAATAATCATGTGAACAACAATTTTGCGTCTGAAACAGTTTTTTTAGGGATAATTTTTGAATAGTTCGAATGAGCAGGCTCAAAGTCATTTTTTATGACATTTTTTTAGTTAGTTAGTTTAGTTAGTTAGTTAGTTTAGTTTTTTTAGTTACTAAAATTAAAATATATAATCTGGATTTTCAGTCTTAAATTGAGTTCAAAAATTATAAAATGTTATCTGAACGGTTTTTTAAGCAAGATCTAACGATTATTTAAACTGCATTTCATTAAAATTTTAGTAATTATTATGTGGGAGAAAAAAAAACGTTCGTTTGTTTCAAGCATTAGTTTTGGAATTGAGTACACAAAAGGTTGGAGGAGAGACTAAGGATGTGAGAAGGAACATAAGCACAAGCAATGAGAAAGCGACAGAAACAGATAGTGATTGGGATATATTATATATATATATAGGAGAATACGTGGTGGAGTGGACGCACGATGAGTTTTGGTTTTATTGTTTGCGGTGCTTGATGTAAAAAAATTGATTGATTTTTAGGTTGATTGGTTTTTTTTTGGTGTGATGTAGTAGTAATGATGGGGGTTTGATACTAGTAGTTGTAGTTGCTTTCGTTTCTATATATATATACATATATATATAAGATGTTGTTTCTTTCTCTTTTTTTTTTTTTTTTGGTTTTCTATGATCTGATTTCTATTGAGATTGGATTGGTTTGGATTCTGTGTTTTTGAATTTATTCTTTTTATAATTTGGCGCTCGCCGCTCGCCGCATTTTGTCCGCCCCCAGACCAAATCACACTCACCAGTGTGCCACATGTAGTGGTTAACATAGTGTTCCTTGCGCGTAAAGGACTTCTTACAAATATCGCAACGATGTGGCGTCTCACCCGTGTGTTTGCGCACATGGTTAACCATATGCTCCTTGCGCGTAAACGTCTTTGCGCAGTACTGGCAACGGAAGGGCGTTTCGCCCGTGTGCGAACGAAAATGATTGTCCAGATGCTCTTTGCGGGCAAATGTCTTTTGGCAAATGGTGCAGGCGAATGGTTTGTCCGTTGAATGACGCTTCATATGCCGCTCCAGGCTGGTGTTATTAGCGAAGACATTGAAGCAAACGATGCAGGTGAACATCGGTCCGCCAATATGGATTTTACCATGTCGTGTCAGATCCTGCGATGTGGTAAAACCCTGACCGCATACCTGACACATAAACGGTTTCCGTTCGCTATGATAGCGACGATGGACAATTAGCTGATACCGAAACTGGAACATCTTGCCACATATATCGCAGACATGCGTCCCCGTAGCAATTGGGGTGCCATCAGGGGCTAAGGCCACCTGGGTTTGACCGTTGCCACCAGCGTCCACGTTGCCATGTAGGCCGCCCTCCATTTTAGGCATAAGCAACTCACCCGTTGTGCTCGATGTGGTACCCGCGCCGGCGGCACCACTAGCGCCGCCACTGCTTCCGGTGGATGAGCTTGTTGTGGTTGTAACTACTCCCGGTATTCCACCACCGCCCACACTACTCGTTGTGGGTACTCCACCAGCTGCTGATGCGGCAGCTGCTGCCGCTGCTGCTGCATTCGCAGATGCCATTACAGCGGCCACGGCTGCATTATTTGTTGTGGCTGCTGCCGCCGCTGCGGCTGCCGCAGCACTGGAGGCATGCGTTTGTGGCGGCAACGGTGGAGGCGGTGGCAATTGTCCACCATGAGCCGCTGCCACCAATTGATGATTGACAACATCTCCATGTATTTTGCCAAAGACTTCATGATATGTAAACAATTGTGAAATATCCTCAATGTTCACTTTATACAATTCCATGCCATGCGGCGGTTTGCCATCTTCTTTAATCTCGGATTTGGCCAAGGATGAGGATGGCGGTGGTGGACCACCGCCTAAGGTAATGGTGGTGCCTCCAGTGGTAACCACCGGTGCAATTACCGATGGTACCGAACTGGCAGCGCTTACGTGCTGCATTTTCTAAGCTAACTCAATCTTTTTGAGTTTTCTATATGTGGGTTGGTTTGGGTTTCAGGGGGGAAGGAAATCTGCCTGTTTCTCTCTCTCTCTCTCGTTTAGATCCTTGTTCTAAAAATTGCGTGGCACTTTGTTGCTGCAGGTGTGTTGTTGTTGATGATGAATGCTGCTGCTGTTGTTGTTGTAGGGCGCCTACATATTGCTGCTTTGTTGTTGTTGTTGTTGCTGCTGCTGTCGACTGCCTTTGCTGATTGTGGCTACAACAAACAAAAAATGCAAGTGATAATAGTTTGAAGGTGTTTGAAGTCACTTTGTCATTTTGCAAGATGGTCAGAAATATGAAAAGTAGCAGGTGTTGATTTCAAGATGCAAGAATATTGAATAATGTATGTTTTTCATGTTTTTAGAGCATTTACCATATATTTATGTAGCTGCTGTTTACGTTTATCCTTCTCTTGAATATGTTGTTGTTGTCGTTGTGTTTTCCGCAGGTTGTTCACCTAGAAAATGTAAAAAATTCTATATTAGATATTTGCGATTCAACTATGATTTAAAATATAATGTTTTAAGTTCTAAAATATACTCATCACTTATTGTTATTTATTTATAATAAACTAAAGTACCTTAAGGAATACCCGGCTGCAATTGTTTACTTAAATCTATTGATTAAAACTTAGGAATTTTTTAAAGATATTTAAGTTTATGCTAACATAGTATACGATTTAAAATATGTAAGTGCTCTCCAAAATATCGAACTAAAGATATTCAAGTTTATGCTAACATAGTATACGATTTAAAATATGTAAGTGCTCTCCAAAATATCGAACTATTTATATTATATTATATACAAATATTATTTAAAGCACTTAAGTAGACTTACAGTTTATTTTTTTTTCAAATATATGTTTTACATTTAATTGTTTTTTTCAAGACTTTAATTAAAAGCTGAATCTTTAAAATTAGACAATTGGAGATGTCTGTAATTTGTATTTATCGCTCAACTATAAAGTAAATAAAATTAAACCTCTTTAAAAGTATATAACAACTAAAAAAAAAAGCATTTCCGATCAAGTTCATATATGTATCATTGATTAGCATCAACTCGCAAGTTGATCTAGCCATATCTGTTCGTCTGTGTAAATACCTACATATGTATATCTCAAAAACTATAAGAACTATTGGAACGAAATTTAAAAAGTCGACTTGTGTACTTTGTGAGCTCATCAATTTAGCAGCCACGCCTCATTTCGCCCATGTAATTAAAACAAAAAGTAATTTGGCAATATACATACATATATAAGAAATTTCAATTTATTAACAATGATTATAACAAAACAATTTCTAGTTTTAAGGACTTATCTCTTTAAGTCTCCGACTATATTTGTTTAATGTTTTAAAATCATAGTTTTGTGACGACAATACTGCAGTTTAGTACAAAATTAGAAGAGATGACAAATGCTTAAATGAAATATTGTGAAGCTGAAGGAGGAGTTTGAGGTGTAACAACCCTTTACATGAAAATACATACATGCGTTGTGTATATAGATTTATATATTTGCATATATTTATGTAATTATGCAAGTACAGTTGGCCAAAAACACTGTCACACACACACACACACAATCATATATATGTATATTCACATTAAAACAAAGTAAATATGTTGGCCAGTTTATCGATTTTGCATTAAAAGTTCTATAAATTGCCCATTAGTAAAAACCACAAGCAGCAGAGCTGGGCCCCATATAGAGAGTAGACCATACCTCAAACCCCAAAGACACAGAACAAATGGAAATAACTTTATATAAATTGTAAAAGGCAAAATGAGAGAGAGAGAGAGACGACACACAGAGGGCGGGCGACAGAGAGATACAGCAGCGTGAGAGAAGAAGAGCAAAGGGAAAAGAGACAAGAAAAGGGAGTGGAGCTAGAATCGAGCCGAGGAGCCTCGCCTTGGTTTTCTAGTTTCATTTTTGTTTTTTTTTTTCCTTTTTTTTTTTTTAATATAAGAGAGAAGGGGAGCGGCAACTGCGGGCAGGATTCAGGATTTAGATATCCAATCACAGAGTATGCAAGCAGCAATTTGATAGAAATGTTCAGAGAGCCAAAAAGGGAGAGAACAAATGAGAGAAGCAGGGTAAGAAGGTGGGTGGTGATGGTGCGGGGGTGGTGCGATGGTGCTGATGTAAATATCAAGAAGTACAAATCGATTAAAGACAATGCTGCAGATTGTATGTGTGTGTGTGCGGCAGGGTGGAAGGCAGGTTATGGGTTGAGGATTAGCAAAAGTAAACGCGCATGAGCGGGGAGTGCGGCTGAGGCTGGCTGCTGCTGCCACTGTCTCTGCTAATGTTTGCGTAGGACCCCCCTCTTCTTCCTACCAGCCGACTATGTCCTGGCCCTTGCTAAGCGTTTTACAGTTACAGCTTTACACAACGCTAAGCAGCCAGCCAGGATGGGGAGACGATACGAATTGGAGAAGGTGACGAAGGGGAATTGAATGAATTTACTTCTCTTGACTCTCGCTCCTCTCATCAACACTAATGCTGCTGCTTCTCTCTTTTCTTTTTTTGGTGTTTGATTGTTTTTTGCTGGCAAATAATTCAGAGATACCAAGAGAGAGAGAGAGAGAAAAGAGGCACACTCACACACACGCAGAGGGAGAGCTCGCGCGGTGGAGACACAAAAAAAAAGGGCGCCACTTTTTATATGGTGAGGTAGGAATATACTTGTATGTCCGTTGGCAACTCCATTTCCCCTCTCTACATTCCCCCACCCCCCACTCGTAGTGTTAGCCCGGGCAAAGCCGTTTTCTCTTCATCCTCCACCTCATATTCCTCTTCTTCTCCTTATTCTTGGGCGGGAGCGCACAAATGTGGCAAAACTATTTGTGTGATAAAAGCTAAGCCTAAAAAACATCGACCATAGAAATGTGGGCTTAAGAAGAGGAAGAAAAGCGTATTATGACCAAATCAAGTAACTGTAAGACAAGTTTGTATTCAGAGGGAGGGGAAAGGCCGGTTTAAAACTGGTGCGTAATGCACCTTAAAATTAACGAGTAAAAATAAACACGAAAATAACTAGTAAGGTTGGTAATAAAT
Organism: Drosophila willistoni; assembly: GCF_018902025.1. NCBI lineage: Eukaryota > Metazoa > Arthropoda > Insecta > Diptera > Drosophilidae > Drosophila > Drosophila willistoni. The sequence continues at coordinate 12,672,444 of NW_025814050.1, forward strand.
TAACTAAAGTTGGTAAAGACTGTTTACAGCAACTTCACAAATAATTTTACGAAAATAATTTAAAACGCCCTTAATAAGTTTTCTAGTAAAATTCCTAAAATCGGTTATCCCATAAATTTAATTATAATAATTATCTGTTATCCTATAATATACAAATTCTTATGTTTATTTCGATTTTCTAAATTAAGTTGGATCCCAAGTGATCCCCAAAAATTAATCATTATCTGTGACACGTCAACAAATTTAAAAAAAAAATTAAATAGTCATGGCGAATTTATTTATATTTTTTTTTTTTTTTTTAATTTTTATTATTTTATTATCTTATATTATATTATTATAATATAAGTATTTTATATATCTAAATATTTTTAGTTCTTACCAATTGTTAAATTATCTGAATATCAATATGGTTAAAATGATTTTTTAACTATCTAACAATCACCTATTAATCGTTTAAGTTAATAAAAAAATTTCTAAACAATATTACTACCATAAAATAGGATTCGATTACTGTAGATTTACTTTTTTTTGACGATAGTGTCTAATTAAAAACAAATGTTCTAGATCAAATTAAAATTATTTTTATCTAATTTATTAGATTATTCTAATATTACAATCAAACTTAATTTATTACATATAGACAATTAACTCACCTCATGTAATTGAACTTCGTTTTGTTAATCCTTGCATTTTTGCTTGTTTGTTTTGCCATGCTCTCCAGGAGCTGATTAAATATTTATTTCTGTAATGTAAAAGAAAACAGAAAAAGGAATGAAATAATAATAAAAAATCCCAGAAAAAAAAGCAACAAGTTTGTGTTCTTTTTATTTCTTGTTGTTGTTTCTGATGTGTTGATGTTTACGCGAAAAAAAAGAAAATATCAAACACAATCCGCGCGCGGTACAGTTTTACCCCCGCAAACACAAGAAGAGACAAAGAAGACAGAAGGAGGCAGCCAGCAGCAGCAAAAAGGTGGAGGCACAGGGAAAAAATAAAAAATCAAGCGAAAACGTTTTTCTTTTTCACCTTTTTGTTGCTTTTTTGTAATGCAAAACGGCATATTAGACATATTGCCAATTGGGAAGAATGGGGAAAACGAAGAATGAATAGAGAGAAGAAAAATAAATTCCGAAATGTTACAATTCGATCAAATTAATTGTATCTATATCTCTATGTAAAAAACTAATGTGCATCTGCTAGATTCTAGAATGGGGGGCTGGCTGGTTCGTTTACTTACTCTCCGCCTGCCTCTCTCGTTCGCTCTCTCTCACACACTGGCTCACTCTCTCGTTCAAAAATTTGTATCTTTTTTTTGCCTTCCCTTTTGCGCTTCTTGTGCACTTTTCTATATGCTTTATTTTGTTGTTCTCTTCTCCGCATCGTCTCTTGCTGGCTCTCTCTCTCTCTCTCTCCACACTCATCTGCTATTCTCTCACATTATTCATTCCGCCTAAAGCGGAAAACCAATAAAAACGAATTGAATCGCAAAGCGTAAGTACAAAATAAAGCGAAACGAGTAAAGTAAGAAAAAATGAAAGCTGAGAGACGGATGAATAGAGCGAGAGAGCCGTCAAGTGAGAGAGTGGACGAGGGCGGGGGCGAGAGCGAGGCACAACGAGAGCAAGTCACCGTGCAAGAGAGACGAAAGAAGCAACGAAACGGCGGGTACAGGACAGTGTTGCTATAATTATTTGAGCAAAAAACGCTAGATTAGCAAATTTACTTAAAAAACACTAGATTTGTTAAAAATTATTTTAGCCAAAGACTATATTCTATGTTGTGAGCTTTATCTTTGGGGTAGATATAAATATGTATGTACCGTTCATACAATGAACATGCTTTTTATTTGCAGCATTTGCCCCCTTACTATTTGTTTACATGTTTTAGCCTTAGACTTTATAATCACTTTCAACAATTATTTTTCGCAATTTAATATCAAAACACTACAAAGCAAGAATTGTAAGAATTCATATTAATAAAAGCTTAAAAATTTAAAATATAATTTGATGCATAAAATAGTAGAAAAACCCCTATTCAACGTTAATAAAGCTAAATTCGCCGTTTCCCCAAATCTGGTGGGAAAAACTCTAAAACGGCAACACTGGTACAGGCGGCGCGTCGCATACAAGTTTTTTTCAATTCTTTTTTTTTTTGCTTTTATTTCTTTTTGGCTCAGAATTCTATGTGTGGTGTGTGTGCCCCCGAGATCTCGAAACTCGAGTTATAGTTATAATTATGGCGCTGCTTTTGGCTCTTGGCTTTTCCTTTATTTTTAATTTTTGTTTTAGCAGCAAAAAGAGAGACCCGCAGACAAACGGACAAGGAGAAAAAGGAGAGAATGAGTGTCAAGAGACACAACACACACACATACACACACTGAAATTTTCATTACAGACAATTAGTGTGCATTTCATAATTGTTTAACAAAATAAAACAGACATTGTATCCCCCACACCCCTCTCTAAAATACACACACATAAACATGTGTGTGTAATACATATACATCTAAGCAAATCAGAAAGGAAAAATTATTCATATCCAATTGTGTAAATAAAAATGCTTTGTATGAATTCTTATTGGCAGCTTTTCGTGCAGTCATATCTGGCCTAGCATATGGTAGCCAAAATTAACAAATTGTCCATATAAAAAGCCATATTTTGGTATCCATTGTGAAGCAGAGTTGGAGCGGCTATTAATGCATTCTGTTGGTTTTTTCATTTTTATTTAATTCTCATAAAAATTCAAATGCAACCCTGCGCCGCCAATAAGAATTGACAACGATGATGACGTTAATGGGAACTCTGCCTATGTATGTATTCACACGAACTCACACGAACACACTCACGCACACACATTTTATAGGCGGGCTCACTCACTCACACATATCAAAAGTCGACCGCAAAGTCATTTGATTAATATTACTTTTTCATCTTTCTCTCTCGCTCTTTTGCATTTTAGAATTTCACACTTATTCACTTGCAAGATTTCTTTCAATTATTATTTCTTTTTTGTTTCATTCTTCCGTTTCTGTTTTTACATGCTGCAGTTTTTATGATTTACTCTTCCGTTTTTTCATTTCGTGAATGACTTTTTTTCGCTAAAATATTGTTCTTATGACGCCAGTATATGAAAAATTACTTGATTGTGGTGGTTGAGCGCACACACACATACGCTCTCTCTCTCTCTCGTTTTGTTCCACTGTATGAGTGTGCGTGTGTTTGTGCAACAGTAGTGGAAAAATCAGAATTCGAAAAACGCCGCGCGGGTGAGCGGAGGTAGTGGTACAATTGAAAACAAAAACAACACTGACAAAAAAAACGCGACAAGAACGCACATGTTTGAGTTCGATTGAAATATTCGAGTTCGACCCACATGTTCGAGTTCATTGGATGCAAACACTTTGCTTCATACCAATGAGAGGAGCATCGAACATTATCAACCCAACTCAAACTCGAAAATAGTGGGGAACCGGTGAAATACCAGTATTTAAACAGAGCCTCAATTAAAGGGTTGGAAAACGCCGGAAGTCGGTCATCACTAACTTTTAAAATCAGAGAATAGAGTCAACGGAAAAAGTAGACGTTTTGTATGCATGTCGGTTGCACGCTGTTTCTACAGCAAATCATAAAAATCTTACATAAAATATGGCAACAAGTTAAGTTTTAATGCCTTATATATGGGGATCCTGCCTTCTCTTAGCAAAGTAAAATAGGCAAAAAAAAAATATATATGTATATATCAAATCCTTGCCATACACAGAGCAAAGAAAAAAAACAAAGCCAAAGGACAGCAAGAGAACTGTCCACTGAATGGATCACGGACCATGGCCAGGCTGCAGCAAGAGCAGAGCTGGCAAATCGACGCCAGACGGAGAAAGAATTAACGGCGATCCCTCTAGTTTTAAGGCCAAAATGCAAAGGCGGCGGAAACAACGTGCGGCCCTGCTGGCACAGGTAGCATACTTCATATATTGCTTTATTCATTATTTTTAATACATGTGTCCCGTCCAGCTACAACTACTTTTTATTTTGGAAGATTTAATATTCAATATTAATTGTAAGTCACAGAAAATTGTGTCGGTTACGCTGTTTCTACAGCAAATCATAAAAACTTACATAAAATATACCAACAAGTTAAGTTTTAATGCTTTATATGGCGGATAACAACTGAATCATTTTTTCCTTATTATTTAAAAACTTATTTTTCCCTAATTAAAAACATCTCATAACTTGTGCTGTTTAAATAGCATTATTTTGCTTATTAATTACAATCACAATTTTGCCTTTTAAAGCGATGCGCCTTATCAAATATTTGTAGTATTCTCGATCTGCTGATGATGGTCTTTTCTTTCTCCTTATTTTAAATCTATCATCTACCTACAACTGCAATACGAACTGACCAACTATACTAATTGGTCACTTTTTTTGACATCATAACTGAAGTCACTTGACCGTTGTTCTTATGTCTTCACTGGGATCATCTTAATTGGCTTTTTAATTAAAAGTTTCTTTTCCACTGGATTACAAAAGGAGCCTTACATTAGTGATTTGGGTTCCGATGGCAAAGCCCTTTCTTAATTTAGTAATTTCGCAGCAAGCTTTCACCATGGAAGGTCGCCTGACATGCCTCTTTAAACGCATCAATGTAAGTCTCCTTCCAATACCAATGAGTAGCTAGAAATTCCTTCAGGTCAATGGCGATCCTGCCTTCTCTTAGCAAATTCAAATAGGCAAAAAAAAATATATATATCAAATGCTTGCCATAAGCAGGGCAAAGAAAAAAAACAATGGCAAAGGACAGCAATAGGACAGTCCACTGGATGGATCATGGACTATGGTCAACCTGAAGCAAGAGCAGAGTTGGCAAATCGACGCAGGGCGGAGAAAGAATTAACGGCGATCCCTCTAGTTTTAAGGCCAAAGCGCCGAGGAGGCCACCTGGTCCGCTTCAGGAAACAACGTGCGGCTCTGCTGGTAGCATACTTGACATATTGCTTCATTCATTATTTTTAATACATGTGTCCCCTCCAGCTACAACTACTTTTTATTTTGGAAGATTTAATATTCAATATTAATTGTTACTCACAGAAAATTGTGTCGGTTGCACGCTGTTTCTACAGCAAAAAAATCTTAAAAATCATATATAAAATATGGCAACAAGTTAAGTTTTAATGCCTTATAAATGGCGATCCTGCCTTCACTTACAATTAGCAAAACAAATGAAACAAGCAAAAATAAATATATATATTTCAAATCCTTACCATACACAGGGCAAAGAAAAAATATAATATATGGTAAAAAATAAGTTTCCCTTTTTTTTGGCTTTGAAAATTGTTGCTCAACATAAAGTGGAGAAGATTAAAAAAACCATCCAAAAAAATGTAAGCATATAAAAAGGAAGAAATCGTCTGCGAAAAATTATTGTGTGCGGGTTTCAGCAGACCAAGAAGAACCGGCTTGGTGCTTGGACTGCTAGGACATTATGCAGCCATATGTGACATTTGTTGCTATTTCCGTATGTATGTGTATGTGTTTGCCCATTCCCGATAAACTGAGCGATAAAATTGCTGCACTAAATGCAGCTCGTAGTAAAGTGTTTCCGAATATATCTACGATGCCATCATATATTAACGCTATTCGGTATAGTTTAACCAGCTGCGACACTTTAAAGTATGACGTATCCTTAGCACAGGATATAACAACGGCAAAAGCGGCGCTGCATTGCGTGCCGGTTCCAGCGTTTCAAAACACACCGGATAGACCATCTATTTAAATGTGTGGTGCTTTTAAATTGGGTGCCAAACGCGTTCGAGTATCCGAGAAGGCATAGAAGTGGGAGCAAAAAACTTTTAAGGAGCCACCCACCAAAAAAAAAACATCGAAAATAAAACGGATCACACAAGACTGCCGTGCCATCTTTGAGATCTTTCGCAATGCGGCCAGTCGAATCATTTTAAGTACAATATCACCTGCGGCTTCTTTACTACAACTATAACAGTAAAAGAATAATTGTGTTGCGTATTTTAAAGTCTTATTCGTCTGAGATGATTTTTTAAAGTGACGTAAGGGTACAAATCTTTTAAAACGGATAAATCGGTATAATTGTTTTAAAACTGTGAAACCGGAATTAAAACGTTTTTTAAAACGTCTTGTTCGTCTGAAAAAATTTAAAGTGACGTAAGGTATAAATCTTTTGAAACGGTTAAATCGGAATTAATAATGTTTTAAAACGGTGAAACCGGTATCAAGGCTTTTTAAAAACCATGCGTATTTTAAAACGTCTTGTTCGTATAAACAAAATTTTTAAAGTGAATTAAGAAACAAATCATTTAAAACGGTGAAACCGGTATCAAGACTTTTTAAAAACCATACGTATTTTAAAACATTTAAAGTGACGTAAGGTATAAATCTTTTAAAACGGTGAATTCGGTATTAATGTTTTAAAACGGTGAAACCGGTATCAAGATTTATTAAAAACCATGCGTATTTTAAAACGTCTTGTTCGTATGAAAAAAACTTTTAAAGTGACTTAAGAAACCAATCATTTAAAACGGTGAAACCGGTATCAAGACTTTTTAAAAACCATGCGTATTTTAAAACGTCTTGTTCGTCTGATAATTTTTTTTAAAGTGACGTTCGCGTCAACATGTGAACCTAGTGATGAACGAGGCGAACTAAGTGTTGGTAAATTTATCAACGCTGTACACGTACTAAATTTATCAACACTGTACACCTACTAAATTTATCAACACTGCACACCTACTGAAAAACAGCTGTTTTTTCTAATTATTAATTAAACTAAAATTTTGTTTTATTATTACACTATTGGAAGTTTTCGGTGCTTTCAGTTTTAAACTTAGGTACCACAGGCTGTTCGTCTCGAGTAGCTTTAGTAAATATTTTGTATTTAAGTGTTTATGTCAATACTGGTTTGTTTACAACACCAATTGTGGGAGGGGTAGTTTTGTTTATAGTACATTTACTTTGAGTATTGTCTCATGTAGAAGAAACAATGTTATAATAAAAAACTATGCTTTTTCATTAAACTTTTTTATCATTAAAGATACCCACATATATTAACAATTTTCTTTTTGCAATCCTTTGGCGTTTTTTATTTCACACCTTTACGACTCGTCAGCACTGTACAGAGGTGTGTGGGGGTGAGAAAAAAAGGGCCAGCAGAATTCCTTGATGTAAATAAAGGCATTAAAATACACAATGCCAATGCTCAACTTGATTGAAATATGATGTTAAATTGATTATTTGTACACTTTGCACTCACATCGATTATCAACACATTTTTGTTTGTTAAATTCCGCATTTATTTTGTTTACCACACCAATATGCACAAATATGGGTTTGAAAACTAATAGGGGGCAGTGGAAAAAAACTAGTTCCATCAGTAAGGTGGTTAATTTAAAAAAATACAATTTAAACTTGTTATTCCTTGATTCATTTTATTTAGAATTTTTATCGTAAAATAAATTACAAAATAAAATAATTTTTGTTTTGTGGTTTGCATATATAACTTTTATGCTTATAGATCTAAATTTATTATTTTAATATTACTCACAAATCTTTTGTTGTTTTTTTTTTGGATTAGATATTGCGCTGTAATCGATTTTATGATTTTTACTTAACGTCTGGCCGCGCCCCTTTTTTAAATATTTACTTTTGTGCCTAAAAGGAAGCATTTGCTTATATTCTTATCAATAAAGCTAAAATTGGAAATAATTCATAATGCAAAAATCACAAGTCACAAAAAATCATACAATAAAGACAGGTAGAAAATATAATAATTAAATTCGTAACACATGTACCGGGAATTGTTGTTTTTAAACGGGGCAAAGGCTAAATAGTTTAAGCAATCTCATTTTTTTTTTACAAGACATTTTCTACTTTTTATATAATCGGTTATTTTTTCTGTGTTTTTTTTTGGCAATTGGTTACGCGCTTCTTCAATTTTCATTTTCGTTTTAGCTTTAAAATCTTCTTCCAAATCTTGTTCATTGCAAATCGGTAGAAATATGTAAATATATATATATAGTACATTACATCCGTAAATCGAATTGTAGGTATGCATTGTATATATAAAAAAGTGGTCCTTAATTCGAGACGTGTTAAAAACATTTCTTTCTCATAGGTGTTTAAGTGCTGATGGGCTTAAGAGGAAACTTTCTCATAAAGTTGTTTGTTTTTTCGTTTTATCAAAACTAAATTATTTATAACAAACGTATAAAAAAAGGAAAATCAAAAAAAATTTCAAATATTTGTTTGTTTTTAGTTGTTTTTTTAAGACGTTTTCTAGTTACGAAAAATTTAGTAATCCCGATCCGACTCTTTGAACAATTTTTTTCTTCATATTGTTTTAGTTTTTCGGTTTTCTTTAAATCTTTTTTCTTGTTTGTTTTTTCTTTTCTTTAGTAGGCTAATATAAATCACGATAATATGGCCACGCTGCGACGCGGACCACCCTGACTGATGTTGTCCATCGAGGACCATTTTTTGATGCCATTTTTCAGTGCCTCCGCTGTGACTTTATCCTGCATCACACGCGACATGGCTTCCAGTTTTTGGGCACGCTCCTTTGAGAGCGGCTCTGTTGGGAAATTCAATTCATTTGCCTCGGCTAATGTACGTAAATCGAAATAGTATTTGGCATAAACAGAGGATGGTACATTTATATTGAATTGCAATAGCTCAAGAAATTGTCTTTCCAATTCATTCATATCCTCCACTGTAATGTCCTTGAGTATCTGGCAGTAGTCAACATTCCATACAGCTTGATCATCCCACACTTTTGACGCAAGCAAAATGGCACCTGGAAATATAGTTATAATATATATTGTAGTAAGATAACAACTAAAGTGTTATGCACACAATGTATGAATCATCTTTGAGAAATGAATGATTTCTGAATATATTTTAGTTGACGTTTCTTTATCAAGGTATTCCATTAGCAAATACATAGTATAGAGGACTTACCCAACACCATGCGTTTCCAATTGCATGGACCCACATCCAATTCGGCATAGGTTAAGAGACGCTCTAGATAGACCAGCGTTATGATTGCACATTCTGCCGTCAATTGGGCGGCATTGAATAGAGTTCGCACAAATTTATAAATCTGTCGATGTTCAGGATTATGTGTATCATAATTGTCGGGAACTGGATCATGGGTCAATGGATGCAGTTTCTCATCAAAGATACTTAATCGACGATCTGAATCACGATTCTTAATATGATAATAAATGGCCAATGAGACACATTTGACAGTATTCTTTAGATTGGGTTGTGAGACGGTGCTATCGTCCAAGTAAATGGTGGAACAAGAGGAACTTTTCTTCATGCCGCCACAACTGGTGCCACCAGGAGTACTGCCACCACCACCGCCGCCGCCTCCTCCGCCACCGGAAATGATACTCCCTTGCTGGGCTATTTGATGTTGTGAACGTTTACGCGTCATGCCACCATTTTCAACTTTTGAACGTTCCAAGAACATTGTAGCCGCTGTTGGATCCACCGATGGATCTTCTTCACCCTCCAGGGCTTCCCTTTCGGAGATGTGTTGCAGATTCTGTTGATTTTCAAAATTATCATTACTTCCGCCCTGCTGATGATGATGATGACCACCGCCACCGTGGCCATGATGATGATGATGAACAGCCGCTGTTGAGCCACCATGATGATGGCCATCCAATTGATGTTGCGATGTATGTGGCGGATGATTCAATTGATGCCTCTCCTCAAATACCGGTGGCATATCCTTTGATTTGCGATCCGATTGCGGACTGGAGTAAGCACAACAGGAATTCTTATTGCCCATGATGATGAGAAAGGGAGATAGCGTGAGATATAAGATTTCAATTTCAATACAATAAATGCAATTCGACTTGTTTGACTAGCTTCTTAAGTGTCGTCTTCTTAGGCAAATTCCTGGTTTCCTCACAATCGAGTTCGTCGTTCTGGCTATCGTGTTTTTAGCAGGTGTTCACGCCCTGTTTAGAATTTTGGCACTTGGTCGACGGTTTGGTTGCAAGAACGTATTGGTGTCCATAAGGATGGCAATTGGCATAGTTTATGGTTCCCACAATGAGGGCAAACTCTCCTCACAACATCTGATTAAAAAGAAAAACATTTTGTTAGATCAAATTTTCATCTTAAGTTAATTTAATGAATTGATAGACAAATGCGAAATGTAAAGATCTGCCAAAGGGGCATGGGCAATAACCGTTATGTAACCGTTATACAAAACCGTAACTCCAAAGTCATCTGCTCTTTACCGTTATGATAACCTGTTTACCTTACAGATAACAACAAAAATGTTTTTGCTCTTTCTTATTTGCAATTGACACTTATTTAAATAAACTTTACCAATGAAATTGATATAAATTTGCCGGTTAAGAGGCGCTTTCCCCCCTTTCACTAACCCTTCGGTCCACAAACCTACTTCGTATCTGTGATATCGTTCAGATAAGATTCCACTTGTTTTTTTTTTGCTGCTGTTGCTGCTGGGCCTGCAGCATTTATTTACCCAAATGTGGAATTAAAAACCAGATTATTGTGGTAAAAATTAATTAACCCCAGACACGAGACATGAGGAGCAAGTCGTCGTTTGCCTAATTTGGTTTCGTTGTACCAAAAAGGGGCGGGGCTTATATCGGAATGAGCGGTATGTCTACATATATCTATCTATATAAGTGGGTGAGTTAGTTGTTGTTCATGGCAAAAAAAGATTGATAAATTCTGTTTTGAATTGTGTCAAATGTTTTGTGCAGAAATTAATCATGGTCTCTGGGATTGGTGGACAACATTGAATGAATGAAAGAATGAATGGAAATGGCAGCAGTAGAAACAAACACACACATACGCCCGCGCACACTCATACACATACAACAAAACACTCTCACACCCACGACTGATTGTTAAAATTTATTTCTTAAATTAAAGTTGGTCTGCTGGCAAACTTTTCGTATTGTCAATCAATATGCGATTAAGAGTCAACTTATTCACCGTGCACTCAAATTACCTAATTAATTAATAAAATGTTTTTTCACACATTTTTAGAGATTTAATGTTTTTTAGTCCGTCTTTTTTTTTGTGGACTAAGACATGGTCTGGTGTTTAATTTACAATTATTCACAGAATATCATGCTAAGCGAAGATCCGGTAATTGGGGTAATCTGATCGGAACAGCCTAACAATTAATTGATATATGTATGTATGCAGACGAAGTGTAAAAGTATATTGTTTAGTTTTGCGAAATTATTAAACCAAAAACCACGCACCAGTCTGGTAACACTTTTCTCTTCTGAGAGCTGGTATTTTTTTCTAGTATTTTTACTGCTAGGTGAGTAAAAAGTGCTAAGGTCTGGGTAAAAAGTGCGAAGGTCTGAGTCGAACTCCAACCAACGTCCAACCTATGATTCGAACACATGGTGCCAACGTCAAACCAATTCTAGCCTCTTGAAAAATATTAAGGGGTTTTTTTTTTACCATTTTTATAAATACTATCATTTGAAAACGAAAAAAGTTATTGGACTAATGTTTTTTTCTTGTTAATAAATGTAATTTTTTTCTCGGTAGGTCTGTTCATAAAGTTCTCGGCTTTCAAAGTTAATTTAAAAATTAATTAGGCATCCTGCTGGTAGTAAGGATAGCTTGACGCAGGATCGTCTGAAATTTTAAATTAACACGTCGTTGGATTTAGCATAGATGCAATTTTAGTCCTGACCACATTAAGGATCTTGACATTTTTTTTTTTGACAAAATGGCGGCCGTTTAAACTTAAATACCGGTTTCATACCTTTTTTTTTTGTTTAATGTTAAGAAAATATATATTTTAAAAAAATCCTAAAATTCTGAATGAGATTACGACTAGAATTGTGGCCATTCTCCGCCGATTAAACTTTCTTTTGTTAAAATCGGTTGACACTAAAATTGCTTCATAAAAACCGTCATATCTTATAAAATATTTCGAAATTTCAAGAACTCTGGAACAATATGTAAATACTCCAAAAAATACAACAATATTTTTCAACCAAAATACTTCGAATAGATAAGGTACTTGTAATGCAAATAGGATAAATACTGGGCAAGACTTTAAAAACAGCTTTAACCAAATGATCTCTTTTTGATTTAGTTTTAATAATAATTTTTATTTAATCGGTATATTTAAAAGTCATATGGTGTTATTATAATTTTTGACTTGAAAGTATTTTTCGTAATAAGCATACAATCTCTCACAAATATTATAGATATAAACATTATCTGAGTTTTTAACATAGTAGGAAAATTAAAAATAATATTTCTCTTGTACATACATAAATAGATTTCCGTTTCCCATTTTTGTTTAGTTTAAAGTACTCAATGCCTGACGCTTAGTAAACAATTAAGTTTAAGTTAGGATTTATCAAATAAATCAAAAATGATGAAATAAAATTATTTACAGATTGTGGGTTCTACTTTATAATGTTTTCTAATATTAAGTAAGTTAGTTTGCTTTCTTTTTTCTATATTTTTTGTTGTTGCATATTTCAATGTTTTATTTACACAAATTTATATTTGTTATTATTATTGATTTATTTAAATATAATGATTGCTTTCAACTTTATATTATATACCTTTATTTTTATTTTTTTAATTATTTTCATACAATTTTTTAGAAAGTTAAATATGAATAAGTTTTTTTTCAGGCAGCTAAATAAAAAAGGATTTAAGGGAAATTTGGTTGTGGTTTTTGTGAATTTTTTTCTAATCTTTGTCAATATTGTTCTTTTTGAAATTCAAATTCATTTAGCAAAAAGTTATCAAAATTGTTTGAACTTCTGTTGGTGGAGATGTTTTGAGGAGCATAATCAGTAATTTAGTCGCAAAGTCATTTTTAAGTTTTTTGTTCGAGCAAACATTAGGAAAAGGAATTACTTTTTAGTAGTTTCTTTTCTCTTATCTCTATTTCCGAAATTCTGATAGGTCACGGACAAGTATTTTTGTATATATTAATTACATACATACATATATCTACATTTTCATATATACTGTTTCAAATATTGTTTGCTACTAGTACTATATATTTTTATATTTTTTGTTCTCAAATAACATTCAATTATACGCTTGTTCCATATAACAATTATGCAATATATTGGAATAGTTTGTTTGGTTGTATTCTCTCAACAGATATCAATAACAATTTTTATTATCTATAAATAGAAACAACTGAATGGATATGCTGACGGTATTAAGCCTTGTGCCTTATGAATAATTTCTAATGCATATTCTTTTTTTACAGCATCTAATTTTCTATATCCATTATTAAGTATATTATTTGTATGGTTTTCTATGTGTGTTCAGTTAGATGAGAGAAGGTGACTACTACTAATATGTATATTAACTAATCGCTTTGAGCGTTAAAGTTTGATATTATTATAATATAATTATAGTTTTATTTATAAATTTATGTTATTTTATACCCTGGCATGCATAATGGTTCAGTTTTTTCAACAAATTTTTGGATTAGTCAGTATACTTCGATTTTTAGCAAGCATTTTATTTATAAAATCAGAGAATTACAGTGGAATTACAATCGAAAACCTTGATATTACGTAAGAAACTGCTGGTTTCTTGAAACAACAAAACGTTGGAATGGAAAACCCAGTAAATCAAAAACCTTTTATCGGGACTGGACTGTATTATAAAAATATGAGTTCAATCTTACAAATATGATAAAAAGACCTTTAGATTTTTCAATCATTTCAACGCCTAAACTGGTTGGGAACTATAATTCATTGAAGCGGAAAATAATCCATTTTTTCTTTTATCAAGAATATTATCTTTTTTTTTTTTTTTTAACGCAGTTCAAGAAGAAAAACAATTTTTATCAGCTAAAACTGTTTTTAAAATTTAAATTTTGCAAATAAATATTGTCAAAAATTGTATTGCTTTCTGCTAGGGTATATAAACTTTGGTGTACCAAAGTTAATTTTTTTTTTATTTTTTATTTATTTTTTGTTTTTACATTTAAATTAGATTAAGAGTATTTTAGTAAGGTGACATTTTTGGTTATTTTCATATTATACATTTGTTACCTTTTCTTGTGGTATTTCCTGTTTGTCTGGTATTTCCTTTTCTCATTTATATATTATCGACTACCTTAATAAAGCTATGATCCCAATTTCAGCTGATAATTTGGTACCTTACTGCTAAGCCCATTTACCACTGCCCTTTAAGCCAATTAGCTCACTTTTGCGACCATATTGTTCCTTTTGCTTAAGTTGCGACTAGAGTCTTTTACTTCCGGAATAGTCTTGGTTATAGTCCATTCGATTTTCTTTTTTGCTAAAGGACAATGGTAAATCTTAAAAGAATGGTCCCGCTATCAGACATTTTGAAAAAACGTTTTAAAACATTCGAGTTTTGTTCAAACCAAATTAAGAAAAAACCTTTAACAAAACAGTTTGGAAAATTTAACAAAAGAATTCGTTTGGTTTTGGTTTTGTTTTTTTGTTTTGTAGTATTTTGAAACAAAAATATTTCTCTGTTTCGTCGTATAAAAATAAATATTTGTTTTTTTTTCTTATAAGTTGTGCCTATTTTATTATATATTATTATGTATACTTATATCATTTATTTTAGGTAGCTATGTGCAATTCTTTAAAGTTTTCATTGAAACATTTTTCGAAAGTCTGTTAGAGAGAGAAAGGGTGAGATAGGGGGGAGGGAGGCCAAAGTGTCAGAGTATATACAATTCGTATAGACTAGATATTCAGGTATTTGGTTTTTCTTTTTGGTTTGTAGTTAGGTACATACTTAATAACTAGACAGTCGCCAAAATAACTGTCACCCATTTCCTTTCCATTTATGTTTTGTTTTGAGCAATATATTTTCTAAACGAAATTAAAGAAAAAATAAAGAAAAATAATTTTGTTTTTCGTTTGTATTTAAAAATATATAGTATAATTAATAGAGCTCTTATTATAAATTCATAATAAAATTATGCAATAAATTCCATTGATTTTCAGAAACTAAAAATAATTACTTAAAAAACTAATCACTAAATGCTTGAAGAAATTAAAACTTTAACAAATAATGCAAAATAAAATTATTACAAAAAATTAAAATTAAAATGATGTTTCTTTTTTGTTAAGTATTTACAAAAGTTTTGTCAATTTTATATAATACATAAATATATAGTTTATATTGTGCTTGATTCTAATATTTGCTTAAATTTTCACTATACACTGTTTTTTATTTTATTTTTAATTTACTTTTTATATAGGTTGCAACAACAAATTATTTTCTATTATTTCTGTGTTGGTTTTGTTTTTTTCTATAACATAGAGAGCTTATAAGAAGCGTTTTATATGCATTTTTTTTTTTAAATTTTAATGAAATGTTTGATTTTTTTTTGTTGATGTTTATTTTAGTTGGTTAGTTGGGGTTTTTTTGTGTTTTTACAGTATTTGCTGCTTTTTGTTTCTGAGAAATTATTATTATTATTATGTTTGATAGACTTCTTGCTATATGTGCTTAACTGTTGTTTAATGGGTAAGTTCTTATATATATATAAATATTTGCTAGGATGGCCAATTTAATTGGCAGCAGCTGCATCCTCTCCACCGCCTGCCGCATTCTGTTCTTCACTTGGTGTCGTCTCTGGCTCTGGCTTTGCCTCAATGGCCGCAGAAACTGTCTCGTCTTCTATTGCATTGGCGGCAAGTTCCTCTGCAGCGGCAGCCAAAGCTCGGGCCTCAGCATCTGTGGATAAGGAATTGAAGATTTTAATTAGTCTAAGGTGTTTAACGGAATTCATAGATATGGTGGAATTAATTTGGACATAACAACTTCGGCAGTTCCGTAGTTTGCGACCCTTGCAAAGTTTGCCTAATATATATATGAGATGGCTATATTAGAGTAATTGTTTGAAGCTACATACAACATGTGTATGTCTTTTTCAGTTGTAAAGAAAATCTAGGCGAAAATCTTTGACTCATTACAGTAAGCTATTATAGTGGGGACACTTTAAATATAAGTGAATACCTAAAATTTAAAAAATTTTAAAAATAATTACGGGTTTTATTCTCAAAGAACAATTTAGATATGTGACTATTTTATCGAATAAAGGTGAAACGATCTAATAAATTTTCCAACTTTCATTCTTAAAGGAAAAACAATAGTCTGAATGCTTCATTACTTTATGTATTATTGAATGGAATAAATTATAGAGAACTGTCGGAACTTTTGAAACTGAGATAATAAAATCGTGTTTTTTTTTTAACAGTTATTGCAAGGGTATAGAAATGATGAAGGATGTATAATGAATTTTATATAGATACAGTGCCGTAGACAGAGGGAAAAGCAAAACGGAACTCTCGGTTCTCTACCGTACTAGATTTATATATTTGTGGGAATTTTGTTTTTATCACAATAACCACTACATTTACTCCTTTTTTATACCTATACCTTTTCATATACATATATATGTCAATGAGACCTCAGAAAATAAACTTCACTATAAAGGAACAAACTGACTAACTATTGCAATTTCGTTGAACATAAGAATACCTGATTTTGATATAAGAGGCAATTATCTTTCAAATATCAAAAGGGCATCGGACACAAGGGCGTATACTTTATTGCATATATCTAATGATAATTAATTTTATCTATTAACATTTTAAAAATGTAAAAAAACGAACAAATTTTGTAATATTCGAATTTAACTATATTTGGCCGTTGTTTGCATATTACAATAGCAAATTCAGATTCCTTATAAAAGTTTTGAAATAAGCAACCAAAAAGTTTTTTTTTAATACGTACGCTACTTTTGTTAAATTGAATTTGAATTATTTAAAAAAAACTTTCCGCCAAAAATGTTCTGCCTGACAGAAAATTAGGTTAAAATTATTAAAAGTTACATAAATATTTACAAAAATTTAGATATTTAAAATAGAAGCCAATTGTAAATGTTTAAACTTTGAAACTTCAAATTCCTTAAAATTATTTACGTATGTTTGTTTTAAGAAAAACCGATTCATGCAAGTTGTTAGAAATTTCAAAGCTGAGAAAATTCGTGTAAAGAATAAACTTGCTGATCCTTAAAAAAGTCTTGCACTCTGGGCAGTTGCTACGAATTGTAATGTTGTCTAATGATGTAATAAAAATTCCCGAAAAGTTAAAAACCTTTAAAAATAATTTTTATCAAATTGCAAAGGAACAGACGGACAAATCCATTGAGAAAACAAGAACCTACACTTTCAAATTGATTTTTATTTGTGTATTATTTTTTGTAGTATACTTAGTTTTTTTTTGTTTTAGATTTTGCTTATAGACTTACGTTAGTGAAACATAGTTTTATTATTATGTAATTATGAATATAAATGAAATGGGGTAGTGCTCTTTCTTCGCCGCTCCAAAAGTTCTGCGTAAATTTAGGTTGAGGGGGAAGGTGCATTGGATTTTGATTGTACTTCTTAAATTTTTGCATAAAATAATTAATTTTGGTCGCTAAACTCAAAGATCAAAGCAATGGCCATTGGCATTTAATTAAGGTTAGATTAGAGGTATGTTTTAGGTAAAAAGGAAAAGCCAATTTATATTTAGATTAATCAAGACTTGCCAATGTTTGAGTATATGGCTGAGATTATTTTCTTTTTATTCTGTTTTAGTCTTTTCCGCCTACCTTTGATGGCCTGCTCCTTCCAGATTTTCTTGTTCTCGACAAGGCAACCAAGCCATGGCTTGGGTATGGTGAATTTGGCTGTATTGCTACCGGTGGGTAAACTTTTTCTGGCCATGGTAATGGTGCCGTCACCGGTTTTGGCTTCAGTATCTCGCTTGGATTCCACTGGCCCGCTGCCCGCTGCCCCTGAATTTTGATCTTGCGCTCCATCAGCACCTTCCTCGAGCAATGGTGAGGGTTTTGGCTTCAATACTGGGGCGATGGGTCCCAGTATATATTCCAGCATATCGGATAGAACCGACATACTTGGCTCCACAATGAAATCAATGAAACCAATTTGCGATTCGGCAACCAATGTATTTTTACGATCACAAAGCGGACTAAACGGTAAGCCCAATTCCTTTTCCAAATCGCCCTGACGAAAGAATTCCTCCAGCAGCAGCATTGTCCAACGATGATGGACACCCCACTGTTTGGCCGGGTGGGAGATATCACAACAATGCAAGACCACAGACAATGCCTTCGATTTGTCTATGGTGGCCTCCTGAAGGGTTAGTAAATTCCTCATAGTCTTTAATTGCTGGAAATGGCAAGTCATATCGGTGGCCAGGACCATATCAATAATTAAAGTTCTCAATTCACGATATTCCTCGCGTGACAAATGCGTCAATATATTATATTCATCATCCTTCAATAGACGAAAACTGGCACTAACATGATGATTCTCCAGCACAGCTCGATCATTGTACATTAAAGCTGTTTCCGATCCCGACATAACATGAAAATTATTTGTGGTACCCGTATGCTCATAGTCATGCAATAGAGCAGCCAATAGCGAGGCAAATATCTCCAAATCTGTTAGCCAGTTCATTAGACCAGTATTGCATAGGCAATAGTGCATTGTCTGCATCACATCGACGGCATGCAGATTATTATGATATGGATTGCGGTAACGACAATAACCCTCCTCGACCCGATGTAGGAATGCCTCCAAGGTGACCGGTGCGATTTTGAATTTGTGTATCACGCCATAGCGATTGAGCAGATCATAGGCAACATATTTAACCACCTGACCACTGGCTGCCTCAGTCAGGGCAAAAACATCGAAAGTCCAATCGTCAAGATTCTAAAAACACAAGTGCCAGAAAAAACCAAAAAAGAAAGGTTATTCAATTGACTTTATACACATAGTAATTATAGTAATGGTTTCTAAAGATAATCATTTTAATTTTGGCTAATAAAGTAGTTTTCTTTAATACTTTATCACAAGATATTTCTTTGATTCAAGACAAATATCAATCTTTTTCTAATTAAAAGCGCAATTAATATACAAATGTTAATAACCTTCTAGTATTTCCTATAAAATAATCTTTGTAAGATCGACTTCCAGGTGACAAAAATAGTTAATTAATTATTAGTTTAATCCTTGTTTTAATTGATAGTATCGTAAATACGCGTATAAGACATTAATAAACAAAATGTTCTATGCCAAAAAACACAGGATGCCCTGAAAAGTAGGCAATAAAAAGTGAACTAATACATTGTATGGGGAGCAAAGGTTTACTTCCTAGAAGAAAGCAATAAAAACATCTTTTCTTTAGTTTATTTAGTCAAAAATTTTGACTAAATAAAGTTATTTAAAAACCATTGTATTAATTCATCAAATAAAAAGAAAATGAGTATACTAAATTTTTAACTAAACTTATTATTATTATTATTATTAAAGTATATGATATTAGTTATAAACTATCAACCTAACCATACTACATCCATACACTAGCCTGGGAATCGGACCCGTATCCTCGTTGTTCAGTTGACTAAATGACTGGGCCACTTAGACAACTCATCTAACGAGGACTGCTCTAACTAAATTATACGCTTATGAATTTCAAAACATTTAAAAAACATCTTTTATGTGACTGGTTATCATTTATTTATTCTTTTTTAAATAAATAGTAACAAATTTTGAAATTTTAATTTAACTTTTAAAAAATGATCCTATAGATACACTTATAAATTTTTTTAACTGTTAAAAAATTAGTATAAAAAATGGTTGTTTAACTGCTTATTGAGAGATTGTTTAGAAAGAAAAACTATAAGTAGTCTTCGTTTTCTCATTTCTCAAAAATCTCATTTTTGTTGTCTACTTGCACTTGTGTATTTCATCCTTGATATCATTGGGATGATATCCTTATCATCCTTATTAATTTCTTTATGTTTTACAAATGCTATGTAAACTTAACCCTCTAAGGGTCGTGAGTTTTAAATCGATTATCGTAAAATATATCAAACAATGAAAACTATTACTTTTTTGAAAATTTTTTTAAATTAGGAATAAACAAATTAAGCATTTTAACATTAAATAATTCTAATATTTAGAAAACGGTCAGAATTAATGATTTTATTAAGCATCGATAAGTGACTTGAAACACTATAAATGAAGTTTTGTCTGAAAAGCTTAATGACTTTAGCAACAGACAGACGGACAGACAGACATTTACCAAATTTATTATACTTTATTAAACATTAAATAAAAAACAGATTGGAATTAAATCATTCCTAAAATGAAATCAAATTTCATTATATAACCAACTTACTTATTGGCATTTCTAACTCTTTATGCTCATAGAACATTAGAGACGGATATACTAGGACGATTAGTTAACTCAACGAGATCATACAACTATAATTTAAAGTCTAAATACTTCTGTTGACTCACCTTAAGCAACTTAACCACATCGGGTGGAAATTGCATTAGTGCCGAACTGGAGACACGTCTATAAATGCGATCCACAAAGATGCCCGCCCTAATGGCATGGGCCACCGATCGAAATTTTGGCTTCTCATCGCTCTTACGTTTGCTGGTGGCCATTTGACGGGTGAAGGTTGAGGCCAACCATTCCCGTACTTCCGGCGGCACCGCATCCGGTTGCACTTCCGATAACTCGTCATCCTCATCGGCCAGGCGCCTAAAGTAGGTAGCGGGTAAAAATGTGACAAGGAGGGCACATGGCAGGAGGTGGTTGGAGTTGGGGGAAAGATAAATATTCTCATTAGTTCAATTGCATTTACAAAATTCTATTCAATTGGGTTAATAATTTACAAACATAGTTAACTTAAAATTTTGTTTAAATTCTAACAAAAAAAGAATTAAATATTCTTGCTCTAGTTGGTAGTTATTATATTTGCTTTGTTTTTTTTTATATATTTAAATTGCATTTTGTTTAGCTTTAGTCAAATTGAAATTAATTGAAAGCAAAAGCCAAAAGGACAATAAAAAAAGAAAACAATAAATATCTTTAAATTGATTAAAGAAAACCAATAAAATATTAATACATTTCTTTTGTTTGTGTATAGAGGAGGAGAGATTTTAAAGGAAGGAGAAGTTTTATTAGTTTTTTTTTTTTGTTTCTTGGAGTAAAAAAGAGTTAGTTGAGAAGTTTTAATTGGGTGCATAAGTAAAACATAACAAGTTTTGATTAAATAGTAACAAGAGTAAAACATTAAATACATTTAGTAAGTATACATAAAAAGACATATATAAAGTTAGATTAGTTAGTTGAGAGCTTAAAAAGTTGTATTCTTTCTTTTTTTTTTTTGTGGTGATGTTGGTGAGGTGGGGGCATTTAGTTTGGGGACTTACATAAAACTTTCTACTACTCAGCAAAAAAAAGCAGGCAAAATGGTCATGCTATAAGTGTGGGTGTGTGTGTGTGTGTGTTTGGGTGGCAGTAGGGCGTGTTGTGGGGGCGTGGTGAGTTTAACGAATTTATTAATTTCATGCCAAGTTTTTTTTGATATATATTTTTTTTTGCAGGTGCAACAACTAGAACAATTACAATTGCAACAAATTAACAACAATTGTTTATAGAGACACACACATACACTGAGAGAAACAAATTGAGCTGTTTTGCCATGAAAAATTATTACTTTTCATTAGACTTTGTAAAAAAATTTGTACTAGTTATAAATTTGAGTAATATTAGAGTTCAATATATGATTTAAAGGTTTGATCTTTTTGCACCAATCACGTTCTATTTTTTATTCGTAGGCTTAATATAAACTTTTGTTTATGTACTTATATTAAGATTTACTTCTAATACACATCAAGTTCAATTTAGTTTAGGCTTTAATTTTCCTAATGATTCGACATTGATGAATCAATTTTTCTGTCGTGGATAATAGAAAGAGGATTACGAATAATTTTGTTTTCTTTTCAGGTATCACTATTTTTTACTTCCCAATATTTGTCTAAACAAATGTATTTATCAAAATGAAATTAAATAAGAGAATAAATAATAACAATAATTGCCTTTATATATTTTGTTGTATATCTTGTGAAGTATTAGACCTCCTTAAAATGTATTACATTTCAAGAATCACCAAGTTCTATTATCAGCGAAAGAACTCCAGAAGGGCAATAGCCATTCTATGTCTTCCAACGCTAAAACTAGTTGGGAATTGCAACTATATGAAGCCAAAAAAGATTGGCGAAGCCTTCAATAACGAAGGCCACCATTTTGTGCATACCCTTCAATTTCTCCTGAAAACATCACATAAAATAAGACGGCTAAAAAACCGAAGCACATATTGGCAATCAGCGAACTATTCTATGTCGTGACCACCTATAGAACACCTATAGAAACTTGAAATAATTGTTTATAAAACGAAATGTAAATTTTAATTTAATTTAATGAGTAATTTTTCCCCTGACTGTTTAATTATATTTTGTTTTGTTAAATTCTGATATTAGAATTCGGCTTGTATAACTTTCAAAAGTTAGGGGTTTGGGTATTGTTGGTACCTTGGTTTAAGGTCTTCTTTATCAAGAGACCCAAATATTTTCTTTGCCTCGTGTTTCGAGGCTTCTGAAAATGTATCTTGTTTTTTTTTTTATTATTTTTTTAAGTCATTGTTTTAACTTAATTAGTTTGGTAGGTGAGTCGTGAGACTACCGAATTAGCTGTATTTATTTTAAATATATTAGTAAACATAGATTTTAGTATGAATTCAATTCTTGGCAAAGAATTTTAAGTAAATCATTTTAATTTTTTGCCCAAGAACTTGATAAAAATAACTCTTTATAACACTTTGTTCCCGGTTTACCATCTTAACAAGATGACAAAAATTTTGATATGTTGAGAAATATTTATCAAAATGCATTTAAAGTTTTCCATCATTCCAATCAGCAAATTTAGTTGGCATGTAAAGCTAAAGAAATAGATAAGTTAGACAAAATATAGTTTGATTTAGTGTTTCTAATTTAGTTAAAATAAAAGAAAATGCCATATAGCAATTACTATCTACCATTAAAGTCTAATTCAACAAAAGACTTAAAATTTTCATCAAGTGCGCTTATACAACCAAAAAAGGACACAAGAAAAGGACTTGCAACTTTGAACTAAAATGTGTAAGGGACACCAACTTGGGAGTACACTCGTATTCAGGTTCAGATAGGTTAAATGCCCTGAAAGCTGTTGTAATTGGCATTGATAAGATACTTTTCTCACAGGCACCGAGAAGGAGACATAGATACATTGGAAATTTCATTTTAATTGGCCCATTATGTGCATTACTCGTAGTCAATCAGAACCTATTGCTATGACTACGTAGTAACTGCCTTCGTTTTTTTTTTTGTTCTTTTTTTAAAATTTACATTTCAGATGGGTAGTAAAAAAAACGAAGCAAAAAAGTTTTCTAGAAAATTTGCTCTTCGTCGAATACGTTGAGCCCCCAAAGGTTTCGCCTGAGACGAGTCATGTCTGAGGCCGCTCGCCGCTTGTGTGACTTAAGCAAATTGGCGCAATATTCAATTATGGTTAATTAGGGAAACTTCAGAGCTCAGACAACGGAACAGATTTTAACTTGAACTTGGTATGAGAAGAAGTAGAAATGTGTTAGGAGCAAAGATTAGGCTAAAAGTCTGCGGCTTATGGTCCTACATTTGCTTTGCGGTCAGCATAGAATTTGCTGATTTAAGTGGAATTTGGTAGTTTGGCTAAGTTTTGCTTCAATTTGCAGTCAACAACTTGTGAGCTTAACAATTAGCAGAGATTAGTTTCGTAGTGTTAACAACAATGCTATTGTTAAGTTGTCTAGATTTGAATAGTTTCTTGAATTCCATTTAAATATAGGTATATACCTATTTAGTATTAAATAATACATATATTGGCTGAGCTATAATTGTAGCTCAAATTTTTGAATGATTGAACTCGAGCTTATTTACAGTAGTAAAAAGTTGTGTCATGGTAGAACTTCATTAAAGAACTAGTTTAACGAATGTTCAAAACATTATCAACGTATTAATATGGCCATAATGTTCTTCATTAAAAAATAAAGTTGTGCAAGAAAAATTTGGTTTTCAAGAAAACAAAACTATATGCCTAATATCTGTTACAAATTATTTACCGATTTGACTTTTTTAATCCAAAGTTGACACATATATTCTTTATTATTTTGTCTAAAAGTTGTCTTATTAGTTTTTCGAAAATAACTGTTTCAATGTATATTTTCTTTAAATCGGAAAAAAAATGTAAAAAAATTGCAGAAAAAGTAATTTTATAGCTTTTGAAAAACTCAATTGGCTTTAAAAAAAGATCGAATTGAAAATAAAATTATTTTACCATTATAATCGAAATGCCGACTAAATTAACCTTTATTGGTTTAATATCAACAAATAAATCAAATTACACATTGAAATTAATTTGCTTGACCTTATCAAATATGTTGCAGCAATTTTTATCTAGTTTAGTGACTACTTTAAAAACAATTTGTAAATTGTAAAATGGTTTTGTGTTTTTTTAGTTTTTAACTTAGAACTTTCTTTTGTTTGTTTGAAAAACAGAAACCTACCAAAGTATCCCTTAAAGCTTGACAAAGATCTTTAATCAATTATAATTTCTTGAATTTAAAGATACATTTTATACTGTTTTTTAATTAAGTTACTCTTAATAAGATTTACTCAAATCGTAGATAGATGGATATTGCCACTAAATCTTGTATAAAATTGAATAAGAGGCTTTCAGGAACCGAGTCAAAATAAATGAACAAATTTATTATACTTTTCAAAATGATATGCAGTTTTATGCCCATATCATTGTTAATAACATTCAAAACAATTTGCAAGTTTGCAGTTTATCTAAAAATTGTGCAGTTTTTATAGTTTTTTTGTGTTATTTATTAACTTATTTTCAATAAAGGTTTTTCCACTTCATTATTGATTCTATGAATTGGAGATATCGTGTATTCATATCATTAGATAATGTAGGTCGCGTGCCGAGTTAAGACCCAGACCCAGCAAATAATTGGGAAATTGAAACCTTCCTTAAAGACTTGGTCAATATATAAATTTTTCCATTACGATGGAACTGCCAAGTTGGCCAAAGATATTCCAAGCGTATTTAGTCTACACAGTTCTTGTTAGTTAGTTTTCCTTTCTGTTCCTTTAACAATAAATTTCTCCTACTCCTCACCCTGTTGGGAGTCCTTCTTACACAACACTAACCACAATCTATGGCATTGCCTGGGAGTTCGTTCTAAGCTCATAATTTTCTTTTTTTTGTGCTCTGAGGAATTTTTTTTTTGGTTTTTTATTTTTTATTTTGTGTGCTGCACTTCCTACGAATAAAAAATCTAAATTGTTGGTTATTGTTGTTGTTGTGCTAGAAATTTGAATGAAATGTATATATATATATTTTTCTTATGCTTTGCAGCCACGGCAAGAGTTTTAAATATTTCAGACAATTTTATTGTCAGTTGTTAATAATTTCAAGACAGAGTTTTTTGGATTTTTTAGTGAGTATTTTATATACCATTCCTTATTCATGGCATGCTCCGCTTCAATTGCACACAACATAGCGAAAGATTTATTCGAAAAAATTTATTTACTTTCTTAATTTTTTATTTTTTTTTTATTTTGTGAACACACTCTTTAAAATTTGGAATTTATCTCTTGGGAGATGTCGCACCTTTTCTTCTTTTCCTGAGTCTCCTTGGCACGATACTGAATTATGAACTGTATTAACTCGACGGTTATGACGCTTTGTCGGCTACTTTCACGCCTCAGACGACTCATGGCGCGCACGGCGACGACGACCACGATAATGACGGTAAAACGGTTGACTCTACTACGATACTCTGATGGCAGTAGCTCTATTACGGGTAAAACTCCTGATGTGGATAATGCTCCTGCCTGACCGTAATTCATGGAGATGAGAGAGAGCAACGGCAACGAGGTGTGTTTGCCGAAAGGGGGAAAAAATTGACTTTGTGACAATGTCGTGACCGTTTAGAAATTAATACATCACTTTTAGCATTTGGTAATTAGCAGGACGCAGGACGAAGGACTCTACTGCTATCTGCTATCTCGTCAAAATGCGCTTTTAATGATGACACAACAAATATAAATATTTGTGCAACACTTTTTTTCCCCCCCTCCTTTTTTTCTTTCTGTTTTGCAATAATATTTAATTTATATTTGTCACTCTCTCGATTTTCGCACGACGTTTTTTTTGCCCGTATTGTATGTAGTTGGCCCTTTGCGAGTTAAATTTAAACTAAATGCGCGCAAAATACTGAAATGTTGGTAAAAAAAACCAGAACCTATACGTCCATATACTTGGGAGAAGCCTTTCATTGCAGCTCTTTGCGTGCTGGTTAAGAGTTCCAGAGCTCGGAGAGTTTCGCAGCTGGATTGCGTGTACATAGCTTGGCACACGCCAACTGCAAAAACTCAAAAAAATACAAGAAGAAAATATATATATCTATAGAAGGGAAAACTCCCTTGGTGGGGCGAAAACTATGTATGGAGGACGGCCATATCAATTATGTCAGCACTAAGACATTGCAGAGTCATGGCAAGCCTACAAAACTAACTATTATGTACAATATGCCTCACCCCTTCAAAATCTACACTTAAAGAAATGCCCAGTCAATATTCCAGGGGAGTTTTTCGAACATAAACAAAGCCCTTGAAATGTGAAAACAATTTGAAAGGCTTGATCAGTCAGCCAACGAAAAGAGATTCTAATTTCCAAAAATATTACATTTTCTTTCTCTCGGTTTAGAATTGTGTAATATTTTGCTAAAGTCGTAATTTTGTCATAGAACTATTTTTAGTATTAAGCGAATCATGAGCATGAAACTAAGTAAGAAAAACTCTGTATATGAAAGTTTTCCAGACATTTCAAAACTACTTTTTGAACTAATTATTTGGCCAAACATTTTGAAATTTAAATAGACGAAATATTTTGTTTCTGTTAAGGATCCTAAGAACCTTATAGATATAGTCCTTAAGGATGTGAAACGAGGGGAATGTTGCCCCTTAAATTATGCAACGGGCTGAAATAGGGTTCATTATGTTCAACAAGATTGCAACTTTTCGCCTTTGCCTTGTAACTTAAAAATTGTCCATAAGCTATCATTGCCTTAAGAATTATTTTTATCCACAGCTAAATTTTAAATTCTTGGACTGCTCATTGCGTATTTATGAGGGCAAAATTGTTATATAGCCTTTGATTTACTAAAGCATTGCAATGCGAAAGGACGACTAGCCTAATTTGTGGTACATAAGAAAGTGTAGTGGCTTTTCAATTTAAATATTTAAATATTTTATTTGAATATGAAAACACTTCCGAGCTACATATGTACATATGTACAAAGGATTTCATTATGTTTTTGTGCTTAAGATTTCATGATTTTCACAAGTTTTTTTGTGTCTTTGATAACACAATGGCAACCTATTTAATGTCTGCAACATAAGAAAATGTTGTTTCTTTTTTATTGAATAGGATATTTAAAAATCGGATTAAAATTAACCGAGCTTCAAAGATGATGTTTAAGTTACAAGATTTTCACATCAGATTTCTTTGGAAAAAGTCTGTCATATATGCACTAAAACAGAATATAAATACGTAGAAGAATCAGCTAAGTATCTATGTAAACTTAAAAGAAAGTGAAGTTAAATGTGGAAAGGTTTCCTTAGTTTTACTTTAACTTCAAAAATAGACAATATTTGAACCATGTGAAAAAATGTCACTTAGTTAAATTTTTGTTTATTTCATGCGGTTTCAAAAATGGTTTCAATTACTGGATATTTCGAAAAAAGGGGCAACAAATAGTTCAGAACTTTCATCATTAATATACACACATTTCAGCTTAGTAATAGTTGGTGAAATGCTAAACTAATTTCTTTGAGGTGTTTTCTTTTAATCCCCTTTTCTACTCTTTGAAAATGATACCTTAAAAGATTAAACGAGTAACTATAGTTCTATATCTTGCCATTTCTAATCCCCCTCTTAGAGTTAGTTGACCAGCATGGTATCAAATATAGTGACTGCAATCAAGTGTCTTAAATACCCATTAGCTCTATGGAAATAGTTGTTCCTTTTTTGCTTAGTGTAGTAGCTAGACTTAAGGAGAGGAAATATATGTATATAGATACATATGTATGGTATGTTTGTATGTATGTAAAAGTATATAGTATTTTTACTATTTCAACAAAACAATTACACAAAATGCTAAAAGGCATCCCACCAACAGCAACAACAACAACAACAACATGAAAAGCTACTAGGAACAAAGAATAGCTTCAGTTTTCTCTGATAAACACGACAACGTCACGACGCTTGAAGCAACTTCCTTTTCTTTATAGTAGTTTTTCTTTCTTAATTTTCTTGGGTTTTGTTTTTTTTTTTTATTTTGAGCCTTGGCGTTTGCCTTTTGTTTTAATGACTTTGCATGCTAAGAAATGGAGAAAGATGTGGCCCTTGGTTAGGGTTCAAGGTGGTCGAAAGGGCCCATAAAACTTGTCTTAAACAATTCCCAATTGCCTAGGCGGTCGGTTCTTGGTTGTTTATTTGAATACAATTGCATTTCATTTTCGTTTTCGATTTCGTGTTCGTGTTCATTTTGCGTGCTATTGGCATTTGTTAAACTAAATTGCAGCAGTTATTGGCACATTTGCATTATTTTTATATATATGTATGTACATATATAAACTCACACACCTATTTGGCTTTCCTTTGCCAGTTACACTTCAATTAATATATAATATGCATTTAGAAATCACGCAAACTTCAATCAAAGGAACATTCCCATACACACACACAGAAAGAGAGGGAGCGCCTTGAAGTAGGCAACAGGTTGCCTTTAAACCAAAGTAAAACAAGCACGAGAAATGGCGAAAAATTTGTTAAGCTAATTTAAAGCAATTCTAGCGTAAATTTAATTTAAAAATGTTTGTTTTTCCATTTTTTTTTTTTTTTTGAAATTTGTTGATGTGTATTTTTTGTTCATTCATTTATCAAAGAAAATATTTTTCATACATTTTTGAGTCATAAAAGTTGTTGACAACTTTTTTTTCGTTAGCTCTTGAAAAGTTGTTTAAACCTTTTTGGTTGAGATATTTTGTGCTCCATGGATTTTAAGGCTCATTTAATGCTGCTGCTGCTGTTGTTGGCCTAATAGAAAGACGAAAATGATGATGCCTACTCTCTGTCCTGTCCGGTTCTGTCCTGTTCTATCCTGGCCATGCGACTTAATAGTTATGCGTGCAATTTCCTGTGACCGTGCTACAAGCGTTTTTGTCGTTTCCCATCCTTGTCATTGTCACATTTCGGAGCGGACTGACTGACTGACAGTCCGACCAACCAATAACAACATCCATAGCATAGGAGAGTACGGGAAATTGCTGGCAAATTGACAGCTTTGTTTTGTGTCAATGATTTTTCTGTTGTTTCGCTAAAATCTCCAAAACTCACATGGACCATTTACCTATACTCTCTCTCTGTTATGCAAGAAGAACAAGTATCGCCAAACACAAAAGAAGATTTCTTTGAAAATCCGGAACTATGCTAGACGAGAGTTGTTTGAAAAGTTGTTCACAGAGGAGTCTTACACAGTTTACCGACAAAACACAAGAAATTCAAGCTAAGTTTTCTCCCTTAATCTAGCACTTTCAACTTTTCTCAGCTAAACTTACAGACGACTAATCCTAATTTCATAAACTTTAATCAATCTCCTCTCGTTATTAAACACCCACTTCTTTGGCTTTGGGATTAAAGTCTATGTTGGTGGTTTCTCCTTTTGTATTACCGAAAAATAGCATAACAACAACAACGGTTCCAAGGTCCTTTCAATTGATGTGCCTAATATTTTGAGGACACAAATTCAGCTTGTCCCCTTTTTTTTTTCTTCGTGAGTTGCTTATGTGGCAAAAATTGGCAGTTAACATCATTTATTATTGATTTTCCTTTTCAGCTAATATCAGCTGACAAAAAGAAGACCAAATTCGATACATAGTTTGTGTGTCTGTCAAGGAGTGTTGTGTTCGAGGGGTGGATGGGTGTTTATATACTTTTACTTTTTCTTTATATTTGTATACTTTCTTTTCTACCGTTTTTTTTTTTTTTTGGGGTCAGACAACGAAAAAGATGATTGATGATTTCTCGCGGCCTGGTTAAAACTCTCTCTTGTCCATAAAATAAAAGAACCTTCGATTTCGCTTTCGAGCCAAAGTAAAACTTAAAGAGAGAATTGTGGGGGGAATTGTGGTGTTATTTGACCTAATTTCAGTTTCATCGCAATGAGGGCCTATCACATACAAAACTACTTACTTAATTGTTACTGACTCATTGAAATATATACGAATAATTTTATTTGTTTTTTCGCATTTTTAATTGCTTTTTCTCTTCTCTTCCAGCCGATTGGCAGTGGGTCTTTGGGTGCTGCTGCTGGTATTTGTTTATAGGTAAGTGAGCCCTGTTACTCATTAATTATAATGCACATTTATCATTTACTGACAATTTCTGCGTCCACTTGTTAAATCAAAGTTAATGGAAATTAATGACACATAAATTGCAATTACTTTTTTCCTCTTGTTCCGCCATGCTGCATAATTGTAAAACAATGCGAAAAATATTATAATTTTAATTGTGATTTATTATAAAAAAAAACCGAAAATTCGTTCTTTGTTTTATGATATATTTTCGATTTTACACTTTTTTCCCTCACTCCGTAGTAAGGTAGATGTATAATAATTTGTCTGATCGTCGTCCAGAGTCCGCAAACACATTGAAAAATTATTTCCCAAAAGCTTCTTATCGTCATGAATGAAGCCGCAAATGGCATTTAATTTTGTGAATTTCTCAACCAAATAGATATCGACATATCGTCAATAAAAAAAAAACCAACAGACAAATATACATATAAAGAATATATGTATGTTGTATGTGGTATATATGTAGTCACAAATTTTACAAAAATTATGATTTGGAGAATTTTGTTTTTTTTTTTTATTATTATTATTCTTTTTTCTTTGCTTTTTATCATAATTAAACAAAGCCAAATATTGCGTCAACAATAAGGTTGAAGATAAGACAATAGATATAATTGTCATCAAGTTGGCACTTTAATTGGGGATGTCAGTGTAAAATGTTTATATTTTCTTTGGTATTCTAATTGATGTCTTAACCCGTTTTCTGCAAAAAAATGAATAACTTACTAAAAGCTAAACTGAAAAAAAAACTCTGAAAAAAATAAAACTAACTTAACAAAAGCTTTAAAAATAAAAAACAGAATTAGTGGAATTATTTTCAGCATATTGACTTTTCACTGTAAACAACTTCAAAAATTGTCTACAACTTTTTAAAAGATGCCTAAACTTTCTATTTGAAACAAAATAAGTAATTATATTTTTGACTCGCAGAAACAACTTTATTTCTTATTTAGAAAAAAAAAATTAAAGTGTTATTTTATCTAGAAAGGAAACCAACAAGAATAGGAACCTTTTTCATATACATATTTATAAAAATATTTGAAGTTAAAGAACAATTTTTTTGAATATAACAATATATAACAGAATACGAAGACGAACACAGTAAAATCAATTTTCTGAAATTACAGAAACTTGAATCCTCTTTAAAAATCTAAACACTTGGCAGAATAATTATAAATAGTTTTATCATGCTATTTATCATTCTACAATCTTTAGATAACATACATACATATGTAACTAGTAGAAAAGTGTTGTATTTCACCGAGTGAATCTTTGAATCAAATTAAATAACATTATACTATATTTGTGCCTCGAATCACAAATTTCGAGCTTTATCATCGCAAAAAAAAACCTCAGAGTGTATGATTTATTCATAAACAAAAAGTAAAAGATTTCCAAAGAATAATAATAATAATAAAGACATTTTTAAATAGTAAAAGAAATTGCAACCTTTTAAGAGGAAAGAATTTATGAAGAAGAATGGTATGGTATAAAAATGGAAGTCTCGTATGTGTTTTTCGACCGAAACTCGACAAACTCTTTTATAACTCTTTGCATATAATATACAAACATTTTAATTTCTTATTTAAATGAATTATTGAAAACTTTCACGGTAATAATTTAATATTTCAATATTTACGATGCACGATGCTTTAAATGAACAACAAATCATTTAAAAATACAATTTCCTTTAAGTTATTTTTATTATTGACAAAATAAAAAAAAAAAAACGAAAATAAAAAGAAGAAACTCAACAGTTAATGGATTTTTTTTTTTTTTGATCCAGGATTTTGGGCCATCAACAAAAGTCTTTGGCCATTTACTCTGTAATGCTACAAACTTTCATTTATCAAGAGCCAAAAAGAAGGAAAGAAAGAACTTCAATGCTCCACTTCCTGACAATTTGTCTTCATAAATCGAATGACATGAGCAACTTACACGCCTACCTCTTAAGAGCTTAAAGAGGCCATAGTAAAAGATTTTGCACAGCCTTTGTTGATTTTAGTTAAAGATGATGATTCTGGCCCTTAGCCTCTGATGACTTTTGAGATGTCTAAAATACGACCCACACACACAGCTGACATGATAAACTAATTTTGGTGTTAGCCAAACATGTAAAACTGAATTAAAGTGACAGGCACCAAGAAGAATGGAGATGACTCTTTTAAGTCCCAGTGACAGGTCTACTCTTACTCCAAACCATATACATATAGGTTCTCCTATGCCAGTGGCATTTTTGGCTTGATTAATTTTCAGCCGACAAATGAAAGTGGAAACGAATCATCATTTTAGTCGGTAGTCGGAGTGGTGCTGCTTGATGCTGATGGTGGTTGAGGTGGAGGTGGTACGGGTAATTGCGTATTTTCACCGAGTGCAGTACAACACGAAGATGGCAGAAATGGGTAGATGGATGGATGAATGGAGGATGAGGCATAATGACAACAACATCCAACAAAATCAACAATCACAGAGACACAGACACAAAGACAAAGACAAACCGCAAGCGAATAATTCGTCGTTTATTGCCATCGCCGTTGCCATTTTCATGGATGTGACTATGACGACGGGTATAGCTGAGAACGTGGGTGGAACTGCTACATGTCATGGCATTGGTGGAGGTCGTTGATGTGGTCGCTGAGTTGCATCTAATTAAATACGTACACAGAAACAAACAAACATGATGATGAGACTAAAGATATTTAATTAGATCCAACCAAAAATTTTCCATATTTATGAAATGAAAATATTTAACATTTAGTTTTGTGTGTGTTTAACACATTCTTTTTCGACGAGGTGGTTCAATTTTGCGTGTCAAGGCTAAAATTCAACATAGTAATAGAAGTGGCTAGCACCTAGATATCCTTCATTGAAACACGTTCTCTATAGCTTTTTTGCATTACGCGTATTGACAACTTAATGCCCTCCAAAAAAAAGGCGAAAAAGCAAATGTATCACACACAAAATTACTCACAGTGCTACCATAAAGTAAAAGTGGATAAAGTATGAAATAGCGAAAGAGTCCAAGGAGTCCCAGATGGAAGGAGACGAGATGCGGTCAACGAACGAAACGTTCTGTATGCTCGAACAAAGAAGATGCAAAAACTCAATCAGGCATGAAGAAAATATATTAAAATTTAACACTGATAAACTAGTTCGACTAAGGTATACACTTTCATATGGATATCAATAGGTTGAAGGACAACATGTACTCTAGATGCTACATTATTAAGATTTTAACATATAAATGCGCGCCTTAATTCGAATTGATGCCCTAAAAAATAGGTTAGTAATATTAAGATTACATCCCATTTTTAGGTATCACCATTAAGAGAAGAGGATAGGTCTCTTTCCTATTGCTCCTGGCGTACGTTTTATCAAGATTGCCTTAAGTTTTCTCATAGACAGAGTTTTACATTCATAAAATCAAATACTATGGGGCTAATGACCAAAGATCAGACAGTAAACCTTTTAGATCTATCTCGGAAAGTATAAAAAAGAATCTGAATTTCATAACAATTTAGATAGTTTTTTACAAATTGTTACAAATTTTTCAAGACGAGCGAAACTTTTGAATTATGATTTAAAAACTTTGCAAAAATATATTTAAAAACCGAATGTCTATTCACTTAAGAGTGAATAATAATATTCATTATTATTTTACATAAATGTAGATACATATTCAAGCAATGCCCTATATTTAATAGTTAAAATGGAAAAATATATAAGAGGTCACCTAGAAACGTTTATATAGTATGTATATATATTACTTATAATTATGTACAATTAATAAATATTTTAATATTAACAATTGTTTACTTCAATGCCATATGTATATTTATGTAAAGAATGCTTCTCTTTCCTCAACTTAAAGCTAGTTCTATCACTTATGGGTTAATAAGTAGGATAGTTTGTTTTTACTGTCTTTACACAGCATTATTGTATAAACAAAATCCATAAAACTAGTTAGATATTTTCTAAAAAAAGTTACTAATATCAGAACCAATATGATTCATTTTACAACAATTTAAATTTAAACAATCAAAGTAGAAAATCCTTAAAGTAAAAATTTAAGTATATAAACGCTGGAAACGAAAGTTCCTATACGTTTTCAATAAAAACTCCATTTCTATTCGTTGTGTGGCAGATTAATATAAATGGGTAGATACTTTAGCTATTAAATGAGGGTATACAAAATCGTTATGCTCCTTTACGTTGTTAAGGCTTAATCAGTCTGCTGGGAGCTGTTATGGCTGCTGCTTGGTTTATATGCTTGGCTGGTAGCGTTTGCTCCTTTGGTAGTTTCAATTTCGTCGCATTTATTTTACTCATTCCAAACGATGTCGTTCTGAATGCAGCAATGCATATAAATGGCGGGGCAATTGCAAGAAACTCATTTGTTTTGGCGAACTTTTCAGGATTGCCATTTTCCTTCGTTCGTTTTCTCTGTGGCTTTCGAATGGCGATTAGAAATTAACCCACTGGGAGGAGGTAACAAAACTTAAAGATGCCAAAAGCTAAGAGAATGCTGTAACTGACGACAGATTATGGAAACATTTGGAATTTTTTTTAGCAAATTTGATTTATATCTATGTATATGTTAGGTACAAAAATTTATATCAATTTATTAAAAAATTCTAGGAACTAAAATCATATGGAAATGTCTATAATAAATTTGGCCACTTGAGATTTGGTTGTGGAGCTTGAGAATTGGTTTTGCGAGATCTTTGTAGTCTCTTTTTATTTGTTAAATGGCAGTAGCCTGACGGCGATTCCATCTCCAAACGGTGGCATCATCGCACACATAGACCAAGACGCTAGCATCTCTGGAGAAGGCAATCTGACGTACAGTTGCCACACTGCGTGGATTATACAAAGTAGTCATGTGGGCCCCTTCCGGATCGCTTGGATCCATTTCCCATACATAAACTTTACCCTGCTGATTGCCCAGGGCAATGACTTTTTGCCAGGGATTAAAACCAAAGCGAACAAACCAGATCTCACATTCATCATATTCGAATTCTGCTATAATAGTGCAAGATGAATCACTCGGTTTGACTTGTTCAAACGTTTGATGCAACTGTCCGGGCTTCCAGCAGACAATGGAATTCTCACACGATTTGGATAATACAAAATTACCAAACCATTGAACACAATCGACATAATTTCGGTGTATATCACGTGTGGAAAAGTCCGGAAAATGTTTTGTGATTGTCGGAAATGGTAAAGTCGATTTGTCTTGATTAAACGTCTCGGATAATTCAATTTTATGCTGAAATTCAGGAGTATTCAGGCACCAGAGCTTAAGTGAGTGATCCATGCCGCTGGAGACAATGCGATCGCCACGCATATTAAAATCTATGGACAAGACTTCATCACGATGACCCTCGACGCCCCCAAAAATTGCTATGCAAACATGGCTCTGTATGTTCCACAGTCGTATGGCATGATCCTTACTCCCCGAGAGCAACAATTGCAATTTATGAGGATGAAACTTTAGCTCATTAATGGCTTGTCCATGTCCAACATAGTTGCCCACAGCTTCATTTTGTTCAATATCAATGACACGTATAATGCCACGATAGCCAGCTGCTGCCAATAGAGGAGCCGACGTTTTTAGATCATAGGACCAGGCGCAGGTATAGAAGACTTCATCCGGCTAGTGTAGAAGGAATTGTATAAATGGATGTTTCTTTTTTGGCTACATCTTACGATGACTCACATCAGGATCTGCATAGCAATGTAGAAGTTGAATGCCTCCATTTCTGGGACATTCGTAGACAGTGCAACGATTGCTGCCAGCTGTGGCAAACACCTGTGGCTCATCTTTGCCCACCAGAGTGTTAAATGTCACTCCAAAGATATTAGCTCCATGGTTTTCCTTTACGTGGGTGCTGCAAGTCATTCAATGCAATGGAATCTTGTAATCTCCAATCTTGATCTCTCTCCTCCACCCATCACTTACTCATATTTGTAGGCAGCTCCTGGTTTATGCTTGGCTTTCGCACTTCTGCGTCCACGCCTTTTGCTTCTTGTGCTAGAGGTGGGGGATTTGCTGCGCGAGGTAGTGCTGTTGGTGGTGAAGCTTGTCGATTCATCTCCACACGATTCGTCCGAGTCTGCATTGTTGTTGATCATTTTGTTACACTTGAATAACTTTTCTGTTATTTCTTATGCCGAAAAACGCGAAATACGATAATTTTTTTTGGTTTTGCTTTGTTTTTTTTTTTTGGCGGCAAGATCAGCTGTTTACTTTGACCGCTATTTTACATGTAGATAGGTATCTACGTGACAGCAAGAAAACGTGATCAGTCAGCTGTTTGATATTCCCACTATTTGAGATTTTGTGAAATTTAAATTTTAATGGCTTAAGCTCAAGTGAGATTTTCATGCGTTTTCCTACCTAGAATTTAATATTTTTTTTAACGAATTTAAATTTAAATGTAGGACAATACACATGCCAATGTCATGAATTTCAAGTGTTCAGCAAAACAATTACATTTAAAGACATTTAAACATAACAATTTCATTCCATTTATATCAAGCGAAGGCAGATAAATTTATAAAACTATATATATTTATTAGTTTCATTGTTTTAATTTCACTTTACAAGTTTTATAAATAAATCAGGCTTCTTTTTGGAATTGCTGAAAAACGTAGAACAAGGACAATGGTTTTACGGGTATTTATATATACACATATAGGAAGGAATAGGGAAACGGGATCAATATATATTTACATAGTTCAAGCGAGCAAAAATATTTGGAAAAACTTTAGGTAAATAGAAGAAGAAGATAGGGGGACAGAAAGAGGCTGGACAATAGTTTACAGCAGTAAAAAAAAAAACGCAGACAAATAAGTCAGTAGTAAGAGTAGTAGATAGAAGAGATAGGAAATATTTATATATATAGAGATTTATTCACCCAGTTTATACGTTTAACGCATTAAACTAGGCGAAATATTCAGTTTATCAGGAGCAGTGTTGATTAAGACATAAAAGTAATAAAAACAAAAATATAACGACAATTTTTCAAACTTAAAGAAATAAATTCGACAAATAATTAATAGCATATCCAAAATAATAAAGTTAGACTTAGTTTTAAGTTAAAATTTTTGTTTTTCTTTTTTTTTTTGGTTTTGCTATAAGTAATATCTTAATTTGAATTCAAGTACGTTTTATTTGTGGACATTGATCTCGCCCAGACAGGTGTACGCAGTCGTCTTTGTCGCTGAACGGTAACGGTCGCTTTATTACTGCAACTGCTACTGCTGGAAACACTTTGAGCCGCACTGATCAAGGAAGGAGATGGAGCAGGTTCACCAAATGTAACCGCAGGAGGAGCACTTAATTCTGTAGCAGTTGTTGTTGTTGTTGCTGGTTTGGATAAGGACGAGTGCTCTTCCGTGACTGACTCAAGAGCCGTTGTTGTTCCAGTTTTGGTTTTAGCCTCACCACCATCATCATCACCTGGTATTGCCGCCGTCTGTTCTTCTTTTTCTGAGGCTGCTGCTAATGGCGGGCCAGTTGGTCCACTGTGTGTTTGTGGTGCCAGCGAAACACCTTTGGTGCGACTCTCTATACTTGTCTGATTGTCCTGCTGTCTTTCCTCCTCCTTTT
Source organism: Drosophila willistoni (assembly GCF_018902025.1). Lineage (NCBI taxonomy): Eukaryota > Metazoa > Arthropoda > Insecta > Diptera > Drosophilidae > Drosophila > Drosophila willistoni. Next base: position 12,710,510 of record NW_025814050.1, read on the forward strand.
GCTCCTTTTGCAAACTGCAATTACTATTTGTATTGTTGTTATCCTGCTGCTGTGGCTGTTGTCCTGCATTACTATGACTATGCTGACTGCAGTTAAGATTCTTACAATTACCATTACAACGCTCCTTGCTAACAGTTGACTCACTGGTGGAGTGTGGCATCATGGCGTGTCGTGGTCGTCGGAGGCGAAGGCGGTCAAGTGTTTTTCGCACAGCAGTTGGCAGTGAGTAAAAGCGAAACCGGTACAGAAGACAACATTTTTATTTTTATCACACATTTTAGTTCGTTTTGGTTTTGTTTTTTTTTTTCGAAATTTTTAATTTGGTTCGCAATAGAAAGAAAAAAATATATAAAAATAGAGAGAAAGAGAGAGTACATCAGTTGAAAATTGTAAGAAAAAAGATATTAGTCCCTATAAGAAGAAACACACAAACAATTCGCCCAAGTTTACAATCCACACACAAAAAAAAAAAAAACCTGAATTATTCAAAAATTTAGCATGTTTTGTTAAAACACAAAAAAATGAAAAGCAAGAAACTCTCAACCCAACGGAAAATACATGTCCTCCACACACTTGATTATGTAAATCGAAGTTTCATGTCTCTTGAGTTGAATCTGAATAATTTATATGCATATAACAGTCGGCACTAGCATATATATTGCACATATTCAAATGACAATGGGGAAAATTTTAATTGAAATGTGTGTGGGAGGTAAATAATTGAAAAACCTATGAAAATGCAAACTGGTTTCAAACCCGTTGTTAAGCTATCGTCTTAACCTTAAAAAAATCCAAAACAGTTTTTAGGCCAAGGCAAATCTGGAAATCTTTATCTATAGCTAAGAATCATTTGTTCTTAAGGGATCAGTTAGGTTCAGAAGTGAAAAAACGCAATATTTTTTCTTCGAAAGTAATATCCTCTTGTCTAATGCTTTTAATTCAGTAATATGTTGTTTTTGAATTGAATGTTAGACACTCTAATTATCAAGTTATCTTTTTAAATTAGACCAAACGGTTATTTTTAAAGAACAGCAAAAGAATTCCTTAAACCTTAATTTCATAAAGCTCTAGTATTTTGTTAATTTTTGAAGTATTTGAAAAATTAATGTCTTTATTTGGAAGTTAAAATAATATCTTTGGGTCTGCTTTAAAATCTCCAGAACTAAATTTGTCAATTCAAAATTATTTTTCTTAAACATCCAAGGCATTTTAAAATATACATTTATTTGGAAATTATATAAAATACATTCATATATCAGTTTAACTTATTAGATATTCATCTTAAAGTTTGATCTTGAAACCTAAGATTTGGACAAATTTTGTAAATTATCGTAATTATTTTAAAAATCCAGTCGAATGGGAAATATTCAAGTGTTAATGATAAATTACGATTAAACTAAGATATTAAGTTTTGAAATCAGTTAGGTATTGAATACATATTTTGAAATAGAAATTTTGAAAGTGTATTTAGAGCTTCTGAGACCTATCCCATTAAAGAATCAAAAATTCATCGCATTAAACTAAATTACACTACTCACAATAATTAAATTTGTAAGCCTTCCTTAACATATTGTTTACTCTTTATCATAAAAATGAAAATCTTTTGGTTAAGCTGTCATTTTTGGGCTCTTTATAATAACATGGAGAACATGGTAAAATTGCACTAAAAAATCGTATGCTATTAAAAATAAAATTACTTTACTACATTTCTAACACGATATTTGTTTTCTATATCTCGATTTGAACCAATTTGCATTAGCTAGCTCCCCGAAAAATAAAAGAAAAATGTCAAAATTTTTTTTTTAATACTAAAATGTTGTAAGTTTTTTCAAGATATTTAATATATGTATGCCTTGTTTTTTTTATATATAGCGAAGAGAGGAAAATCAAAGCAGAAGAGTTTGATTGTAGTAAAGAGTGGAAGTTCATCTGGCGGCACAGTTGAGAAGGGCGAATGGGGGTTTGGTAAGGGGGAGGGGTAACAACAAAGTTAGATAGAGATACGTAGATTTACACTGAAAATGCTGAAGTTAAATACGTTTGAGATATAGAGAATTCTTTTAATTAATACAGTGCTTTAGTTTACTGATTCAACAAATTGTCAATTTGCAAATAACCGGAGGGGATGGATGGGAGCGATTAGGTATGAGAGGGGAAGGAAACTTAAACGTTAAGACTCTTAGTACGTTAGCTAGGACTAAGTCTAGAAAGTATACGCGTTCTCTGTTTTATGAATGCATTGATGAGGGAAGTTATATGTATGTATGATGGTAGATAGAAATCGATTTAGTATATAGAGATATAGATGAGGCGATACTGAATTTAGTCTTTTTTTTTTGTAGGCAGAGCAAGGCAAAATGAAAATTAGTTATTCTTAGAAGAGAGCACTACAAATGATGAAAAAATTGATTAAATTATAAATGACGAAAGTTATAGTAGATATATATAGATTATAGGATAGAGTAATGTAAAGTGTGTGAGTTTTTTTTTTCGATATCATTATTGTTGAGTATAATTATTATAGTAGTAGGAAAAAGAGCGAAAATTTATTTGTTGAATAAAAAAAAACGAGTTAAAAATCAACATGAGTTAACGACAATTGAAACCAAAATATAAAAAGTTGATTTTATGTTTTCTCTAATTAGGAAAAACTTACTCTTCGCTCTCAACGGATGAGGACGCAATCTGCCCCAATTTTGTTTTACCTGTTGTGGGGCTTCTGTTTTAGATATTTTTTTTTTTACAACAAGAGAGAGAAGGAGACACACACACATACAGATATATGTATATATATATAAGTATATAAAAAAAGAAAAATTATTCAGATATATAGAGAATAAATATATGAAAAAAAATTTCAAACCAATAAGAAGAATACAAAAATTATATAATTTAGAATTTGAATTCAGTATATGATAATGATACAAAAGATATATGATTTGATATAAAATGATGAATGAATAGGTATATGAACAACTTGTACGGAAAGCTTGCCTTGAACGAGTGCAAAGGTCCGAATTTGATTTTTGATTTCATTATTTTTTGTTTTCTTTGAATTTTAAGGGTTTTTTGTTTTTAAATCTGAGAAACTACTGAAAGCCTAAACCAATCATAGGATGAGCCGTTGGCGAAAGCAGAAGATCCGGTGATCAGTTTTTTTTTGCGGGTATTTTTGGTTGTTGGTTAGAAATTTATACTTAAAAATACTTAAGACCCAACCAATAGCTGGTGGGTAGTTTTGGAGTATAGGATATAGAAGTAAGATCTTTATAGACTTAAGCACCTACCTTGATTCGTCAATGAAGACTGCTTCGAGAACACGAGCAGCATAATGCAAATTGCGTTGCATATCCTCATATGCCACGGTCTCGTAATCCATGCGGCGGAGAAGACCACGTATTCTATATGAGAGAGAGAAAATAATGGAAAAGTTAACTAAGGAATGACAAAAAAAGATAATCGGTCAAGCCGAAGTTTCTAAGTTAGTTTAGAAAATTAATTTATTGCGATAGAAATTTTCCTTTTCTTTTGCGAAATGAACATGGAATAAGTTATACTAAAGGATGTGTCTGAAAGATTGCATACTTTATTCCACCTTATTTAAAAAAAAACTTTTACAAATATTTATGCTTCCTAAGTAGCTGAATGTCTTAGCCAGTTAATAACTTTTGATGTCGAAACTGCAATTTTTCTCTAAAAATACTATTTTTAGATATCGATTATACATTCGAAAATATTGCCTTATTCTAGGAATTAACTACATATAATCTCCCTCTTAGTATTAAATAGATCTTTTGGAATTCAGAGGAACGGACACAAAGTGGAACAAGGAATGGTTTGTTGATCAGAAATCGCTCTTTTAAGTTATAATTCACAATTAGTTTTAGCCACAAAGTAGAGGCATTGCATTACGATTTTTTAGGGGCTACCTAAATTGTCTTATGAACGATCTAAGGGGTTCAGGTAACGCGCTAATTCGAGAGATTCTTGTAAGGTCTTAAAAAGACAGTCAAAGAATTAAGGCAACTTTAGGTAATCGTTAACTCACCTCACAGCCGCTTTGTTTAGGGCATCTGGCGTATCGACTGGTGGCAAATTTTCCGTATCCCATTGCGATGGCGATACCGATATATTCGAGGTTGTTTCAAACGAATGCACTGAATCCGACGGATTTTCGCTACGCATTAGAGAAATTCTATTTGTATTTATTGATGACTGATATTCAGCCGATTCGCGACCGCCCGCAGTCATATCGTGGGCCGATGTTGTATTCGACGCAACTTGCACATTATCGGGCGAATAATTGGTTGGATTTGGTGACGACGGTTGCATTTTCTGGCTGTAGGAGGCAGTGCCAGCGGCTGAGTAGGCGGAAGTTGCTGCGTTATGTGTCCCAGGCAATTGATATTGATTGCTTGATGCAGTGCCCTCAACAGATCTCGATGATGATCCGTTTGTATTTTGTGTACGGGAATTTAAACGCTCGGCAAGTGGCTCACTCAGTGGCGTTTGGAAATAATTGATATTACCAGCTGATGATGAGGCCGGTCCACTAGAAGCTGGTGATGGCGAGGTAAGTTGCTGGTGGTGTGTGCTGATTGTTGATTGTTGAGCGTCGATTTGTGAGAAATTTCTGCTATTTGTGCGCCGTATAATGGTCAGTGAACCATGTCCTGAAATAGACAAATAAGAACAGAAAAGTTCGGTATTATTTTTTTTTATATTAAGTTTGCTACGATAAAAATATTATTATACTAACTTTGCCAACTATTGACACTATGATTACAAAATCCTACTTTGATCTAATCAAGCGAACAATGAGATTGAATTTAGCTTTTAGAAAAGAACGAATCTCCAAAGAGTTGCTCGCACAGTGGTAAAAAGTGAAGTGGATATCAATGGAAAATAAGTGTCAACAAATTTGAGAATAACCTTCAAATCAATGGCTCAAAGTAAATTGATATACCAAGATATTTTCAAACATTTTGATTGACGGCTCGAGGATGATTAGTAAAACACACAAGGATCCTTTTTTTTTGGGTTTTCCTTATATATTTTGATCAGGGAGGGCTAAAAATACCTTCAGCTTATGGTTTAATAGACTTTTTAATTCGATTTGAGTTATCATATATTATAAATGGATCTAAGAGTAAATGTTTTCGTATTTAATTTCAAAAAAGTTTCTTGTAATCGAAATCTGCTATCGTTTCCTTAGACGTGAATAGTAGGGTCTTGGCGTTTAGAAATTTGCCTATCATAAATAACGATAATCCCTAAAAATCTTGGGTATTATTAGACTACTGAAAAATTCTCAGAAATAAGGATTCAAAGATGACACCGATTGGTCCTACAAATCGTTGTTTATATATAGTATTTTAAAGACATTATGGAAATCTAGAAAGCTGATGAAATGCAAAAAAATTGATAATAATCATCATAATAATAATAATAACCCGATTGAAATGAATCAATCAGGTGCTCGTCAACTAATTATTATCTTATCTTATTCTTATAAATATATTACAAAACCCTGGAAACTCAATTTAACAAATCTGAAAAGATTTCATAAAGAAAATGATACCTTTCTAACCCTTCACTCAGAAGTAATTACATGGAATTGTATAAAATTGAATTAGCGAATTATGTTAAGCGAAAAATATTTTTTCAAGGCATTGGCCCTTACTTAATCCACAAACAAATTGAATTTAACCAATTTTCGGTAACCACTGTGCCAATTTTCTATTGCCCTCGGGGCTTGAGGGCCTAAGCAAACTCTTTTGCCAAACAACAAACGAAAAAAAGGAATCAATAATTTATTCCAATCATTTAAAGCCATTGTAGCACACAATTCTTTATTTAGTCTAACCCGAAGAAAAGTGGTAGAAAAAAATATATATTCCATATGTATTTGTATATCCTATGTGTGTGTGTGTGTGTGTTTGTTTGTTTGTGTGAGTGTGTGTACGTAACTCCTTAACGAGCAACCCTCAGAAGAGTTGAGTTCCTGCCCCTTACCAAAATCGAAGAGGGATTTCGTGCTTGTCCTGTCCTTTCCTTCTTTAACTCAAGGTCTAAGCAGCCTTTGAGAGCAGAGTGTCGAAAATTGCAAAGATTTATCTGTATTTGTTAAGCGTTCAGCTTCGGAATAAGAACAACAACAGCAACACCAACATGATGATGAAGAAAAAGCAGACACAAAGACAGAACTGCTTCGACTCCTGGGGCAATCTAGTAAGGGACCAAATCCCCATTCCCCATCCCCCACCCAACTCAATGCCACTGCCATACAACGGAACGTTAACTGCACTCCATTTATTTTGGCAGTTGCAAGTGCCTCGAGGAGCGAAAAAGGTGAAGGAGCTCAACTGACATAAAAAACGCTTTATGCTGCACTTAAATTTATGTTACACCCGAGATTCCTTTACTTAACTGCCAACAGACTACGCCTCCTCCTAACTCTAACCAAAACGTTAGTAGACATTCCACGCCCAACATCATGGTCCCTGTCATTGTAGGTCCTTATCGTCTCAACTTTTTGGTAGAGATGAAATGTTTTATGCGTTATTTTACTGGTCGGCATGAGTTTAATGAGTTCAACGCTAAAAATCATAGTCCCAACAATGTGACTAAAACTGCTGTACATACAATAACCGAGCTGCCTTTTGACACCGTGTTGATTCCAAAATCTACATACATTGAAATCCTGCCTAATGGCCTTAACTCGTCTTACAGTTTTCCTACCTTTTCACACACGTAAAGCACTTTAATTGCTACCCAACGTGTAGCAAAAGTTTTGGGCAAATAAATTAAATTTATAGTTGTAAGACAGGCCTTTGCTTGGGCGTGTAATAAACTTAAAACAAATAAACTTTGAACTTAAAAACCAAAAGAGTTGGGCTAATTGCTACTATTTGGCTATTTGGTTATTCTGTCGTTGCCAATAAATGTTTTCATTGTTAGTACTTAGCTTGGCGACTAATGCATATTTTGAATAAAAACTGTTCTATAAACTACAATTAAAGCATTCTTTATAAACGATCCTAGAGTAGAGCCCTGTTTATAGTTGTTCAAAAATTGAGGCAAGTTATGGCAATTGCAGTTGGGGCATTACCTTTCTATTGGACACAGTCACTTCCATATTTAAATGGACAACATTCAAAATCAACTTTATTCTTATTATTTGTTATTATTCAATTGTGAGAAAGAGTTAATTCTGTTACAATAAATTGTGAAACCAAGTGACAAGACCTTCAGGCTGGGTCAAATTTATAATTCTCTAAAATAAGAAAAGAACTAAAGAAGTACAAATGGTACAAACCTCAATGTTTCAATTTATTCAGTTTACAGTCATCTTTGAATTCTGGTAAACTAATCTTTATTAAACTACGCATAGCTTCTTATGCTGTCACAAAAAATTCTGGTAATTTTTGTAGGATCTTTAAAAAAATATGAGAGAATGATGTGAGTTTAGGTAAAAAACTTTCTATTCAAACCTTTCTTAGCCTTTCGCATGAACAATATTCATGAACATAGAATTTAAATTACAAGTTAAGTGGATAATTAAAAAGGCTAAACATTCAAATAGCTCTTTTTAAGGAAAAACATATTGTAAAATTATACTCAACAGATTATTTTTATAAGGGATTATTCAAAATTATAACAGCTAAGGGTTTTAAGTTTTCATATCATATTCTAAATGGGATGAACTAAATTTTTCAAACGTCGCGACGTTTCGCACTGGAACAGCGTTAAAAAATTTTTCAAATTGATTCGATATACTTATGTATAAACATTACAATTATGGGACTCAAAGTTAACTATCTAAAAGTTACTTATGTATTTGCTTAGAAACTTTTAAGTTGAATGTTAAACATTTGACAGATACAACTATCTTTATGATTTGAAAGGTTTTTCTAATTATAAGACAAAGATATCGAGGTACATATTATTTGTTGGTTGAAAGTTTTCTCTTATAAAATTCAAGAGTCTAGAATTGCATAAATTCTTTAATTAAATTATCAATTTATAAAAAGTGAAATAACAATAAGAATAAGAATTTCAAAATATTCTCTCTCTCAGTAAGATTTTTGTGATATTCCAGCATCAATTATGCATTGATAGATAAACTGTTGAATGTTTTAGATTTGTAAGCATGATTTTAAGCTGTTTTATTTCCAAGGATTTTTAGTTATCATGGAATTAAAAATGTAATATGGTACGTTTTCTTTTCTATTTCATTGCTTTGAATTTGCGCAGAGTTGACGGACTTCAACGAATGGTTTAAAGGTTTTGTTCCCAAGAATTCTGTGGCACAGCTGGTGAATGTGCATAGGATTATGCACCAGCATCGCTGCGGTGGTCCTGTCAACTACAAAACAAAAATGGAAATGTAAATGCAAATGAAAAAGGTTGCCCTTGCTAACTAGTTGTCCGGCTAACTAGTTATCCAACTACCAAGAGCCCTTTACTTCCTCGGCCTAATAATGAATTATGCGGAGCAAAAAATGTTGAAGCTGGGATTTGAATTTTTCCATCTTTTACTTACTTGCCACTTGACCATTTATTGTCGCATTTGGGCCCAGGTCACAGAGTGTGGGACTCTCAGCGCTGCTGCCGGACGTTGCGAATGAACTTGGGGCACCACCTGCTCCTGGCGTTGTGCCACCACCAATTATATTGCTGCCACCACCACCAGATGAATTGCTAATGCCGCTGCTGCCTCCCGCACCAGAATTGGCCTCGTCACGTTGCTGTTGCTGCGACTGTTGCTTGCCGGGCAGAGTCTCGGGTGTGCTGGCAACTGGAAAAACCAGAGAAAAATACATATGGAAAAATGCTTTTCACCAAAAAAGAAAAACAAAATAGGGGATTTGAAAATAGATTGTGTATGCCAACAGGTCTCTCAATGGCAAATATAACTACCTACACACATATGCATAACATTCACCACTAAAGCCCTTTTTCGTTTTTATTTTCTTTTATTTTTATATATTTTGTTTTTATTCTAGTTTGACAGGATTCTTGTTTTGGGGGCTTAGGCCAAAAGTGTTGTGTGTCTTTGCTTATGGACTTTGTTTGCTCTTCTGTCTAAGGACATACTAACTTTGTTGTTGGTAGAGAGAGCAGTGAGTTTCATGGACTAGCTTACAATAGTTAGTTGTTGTAGTTGTTGCCTAACTAAACTGATAAACTTTTCTCGTTTTCTGATATGCCGTACTTTAAGATGTAAGAACGCAAGAAAACTTCTAATATTTATTCTTAAAGTGTACGAAACAAAACCTATTTAAGTAAGGCATATTGCATATTAGTTCTGGGCCAAAACTTGTTTAGGTGTTTGATGAGTAAGCACAGAAAATTATACAATTTTAAAGTTTAAATTTTAAATATTTTTAAAAATTTTGTTGACTAAAATTTCATTTTTTGATTACATTTCAGTTGGATGCTTTTTATTGAAATTGAAAATTTCACAAGTTTAAATGACAACAATTTATAACAATATGGAAAGTTCAGGCCTTGACCTATTTCGCTTTTTGTTAGACATCTATTTCATAATGAATTTTAATTTAATTTTCATTCCTTCAAAAATACTTCAAGTAATAATGGCTAACTCATATAGCAACAACTTAATATAATGTTTACTATTCTACATTTGATTTCTTTATTATTGAATAAAAATTTATTTACATTAGATAAAGAATACAACCAACTGGTTTGTTTTTAAGTAAATAAGTATTTAATAATGCCAAAAGGGACAAATATTTAAATTTTGCAGTTTTTTCTATGTACAAGGTGGCGCAAAAGAAGTCATCCGGGCCAAAAGAAGTCTTCCGATGTTGTTTGGCTCTAATTTTTTTCTAAATAAAAAAAACTTATGTTTATTTGGCCAATAAATTTCTCAATGTTTAAATAAACATAATTTAAAAACAGAATCAAAGTTTTTTTTTTAAAAAAAAAACCACCTTGTATTAAGGAATTGTATTCTTGGATTATAATTGATAGTTAACCAAGATATGTTAGTTTTTGATTAAGAATGGAAACTAAAAGCTTGTTGTTTTTTGCTTTTTGAATGTTTTAAATCTCTTTCCACTTTATATCTGCCACTTTTTTTTTAAATCAGCTTGTATATATTGCTTGTAATTCTGTTCAAATTGTCCTTCATAGATTACTCATAAGATTAAAATAGTATAAAAATTGCAAAATTATTGTGATGGTGTCTGTGCGTATTATTGAAACTTGGCTGCTTTATCTAGAATATAAGCCTGTTGATTTAAGCGGTAATCTCAACAACCTTTAGTTCTGTGATTTGCTCACAGTGAAAGTAAAAAAAAACGCAGACAATTAATTGGTGACTCATAACAAGTCATATCTACAAACTAGGAAATTAGACCAATTCAAAAAACACAATCAGCCTTTATTTAATTTGAAATAGATATTTCATGAAATTAGTTGCTATTCATATAAAGGTGGCTTCTCCTGCAAAATTTTCATAACGGTAGACAAATTTGCTAGATTATTTGACTACTTTTGTTGCTTAATTTTAATATTTTCAATATACGCTTACTCAGAGCTAACGATTAAATTTTTTGTATTATAAAAATTTCCATTTTAAAGAATGCCTACGGTTTGATAGAATTACATATTCACTTCCCTTCAAGTTTTTTCTACAACGTCTTATCGTCCCTTTGAGACGAAAAAAATACGTATGCAAAAAAAGGAAATATTTCGATAGAAATTGCTTTTTATGCGTTGAAAGCCTTTTATTAGGCCAAGCTAAACTAGGTTCTCTTTTTTTTTTGGTGTTTGTCTTGTTCTCAATATATTCATTTTTATTTTTATTCTTGCCAAGGCCAACAGCTGCTACCGATTTAGCCCAAATAAAAAGCAAATGATGCAAATTATTACTTTTCTTTTCAATACGTAGCTCATACGCCACGTCGACCCCAGATGTAGGAGACCCAGTTCTCAGTTCAAATGAAAATTGCAACGTTTAACTATTTCATCATCATTAATTACTAAGTAAAACGTGTCATGACATAAATCCAAATCCTCGTATTTGGGATTTTTACGCTTTGCTAATTATTGTTTAATATTATAATGAACTTGTGCGTGTGTGTGTGAGGTTAGTTCTAAGTAGTGCTCATTGAACCTCTGTAGCTTATCACACAAATAAAAAAGGCCAACTGGCTTATTAAAGCTTCAGTCTTGTCTAACCAGCTGAAACGTTAACACCATTACCGGCAAATTTATCACCATTATGCGTTTCTTTGCTCTGCTCGCTTTTTGTCTGTTTGCTTTATTGGCTCTGACCGGAGCCCAATCTGATGAAGATGACTTCTGTCCTTGCCCCAGGAATTATGAGCCAGTATGTGGCTCGGATTCGCGCACCTATGGCAATGCCTGTGAATTGAAGTGTGCGGCCAAACGGGCCTCCCGTCAAGGACGCAGCATATCCCTAGCCAGGAGCGGAAGTTGTTGATCAAATTTCATATTTCAATCCATTTAACAAATAAATAAAAAAGCTTTCATTGTGAATTTGAAATTGCTTTATGGCTTCTGTTGTTATTGACCCAATTGGTTTCTGGAGTTTATGTTTAAACAATTGTGTGAGTGAAACAAAATCAAACAAATCATAAAAAAAAACAAGCATGGCTAAGAGACATATGTATACGATTTCAATTTAATGTAAACTTTTTTCCACTTTTTTATAATATAAATATTTAAGAATTTTATAAATATTTAAGTATAAGCAAAAAGATTAGGCATAAAGGAAAACCTAAAAAAAAATATTTTAAAAATCGTAATTTTTATTTGGCATTATATTTGATTTTTACTTTGACAAATATTTTGTTGATTTATCACACAATTGTGACATGAAAACTGTTTTTTATCATAAGAGTTTAAAGAATCTGAAAAAAATTTATATACATACGTATGTCTATATATATATGTATGTATGTGTATACTATACAGCTACACAGCTTTTTTAAATGTATATAAAAAATTTCTTTATTCAAAAAAGAAAGCTGTATAAGTTTTTTATTATGAAATTTAAAATTAAATTTTGAACTACAACTTGTTTAAAATATGTTTACTAGTCTATCATTTCATTCGAAATTTAACAATTTTAAAAATTAGTTTTGGAAAATATTGTGTTTAAAATGTATTTTGAATCTACTTTTTTTTCTTGTATAACAAATAGACATAGAATATGTCTGCAAGTAGTATAAGAGTTTTATTTCGAAAAAAACATTGACTCATATGTATTTTCGCGATTGGAAAGTACACAAAGCGGTTTGAAACTTAAGCGAAAGAGGATATAAGTTTCGATTCCAATAAATCAATTTTCAGAATCGAGAACTCAAACAGTTTATTGCCGTACACGGTGGTATTTGCTTAAACTAGTTTAGCATGTTGTAGAGTTGAAGAAAGTTTACCAAATAAATATTATATGAAAGGTAAGTCCTTTAATGTTTTTCTTCTTTGTGCAATCCTCGTTAGAGAAGTCAATTTACAACAAAATCGTTTAAATAGTAAATTGGCAAATTATTCTGAATTATTTGCAATATTTTGTCTGTCTACTTTATAAACTTCCCTCCAAGCCATATCAACATTTTGTTGGTAATACTAGTCATGCCCTCTGTGGTTTCCCCTTCAGTTTGATTTACGAAGTGAAGTTCTTGGAGTGTCGGCGATAAAGGCTATCGCTATCAAGTGCAACGCAAAATGATTTTTTGCTGATAAGCACATCATTCTATATTTCAAATTGATGATTAATACCACACAGACACAGATAGGCAATGAAATGATCGTCATTGTATTTATTATTAAAATATATTATATCCGTTTATTTGCATTTAGCTATTACGTGTAGTTTGTATTTTTATTTGTTGATAATATTGATATTTGACTTCTTTTTTATTCTAGAACTAGCAAGAACCACTGCGCAGTAAATTCAGACTACGTCCGGCACGTTCAACCTCACGTCGCACGCAATCGTATTCACAGCGATTGGAATATGTGATCAAATTGCTGGCACAGACAGGATCAAAGTTGCGAGGACATGGGCAAATTTTCTTCGGAATCTTGGCCACAATGTCGCTGTCATCATCAGCTTGGGCAGGTGCCATGAAGAGCAGAGCCACCAGCAGGCAGAGGGCCATCAATAGATGAAGGAATTTCATTTTTCTCGAATTTGTCCAACAAAGGTTAATCCACTTGGTTTACTATGTGTTTTCATACTGAAATGTGTGTGTCGATAATTTTCGAAATTTGTATTATTTTGAAGATTGGGTTTCCTTATCTTATCGCGTTGGCGTTGAAAGCTTTTCTGATAGTTGGATTTGTGGTTGAACCACAAAATGAAAAAAGCTTTTATTGATATTAACTTTAATTAGAATGTATATAGATTAGTTATTGCTAATATTTCTCTATTCAAATGGGACATTTAATTTTTATGGGCTGAGGTCTGTTCTAAGACCTTTTCTCTTTGTTGAAGTTTATCGTTTTTATTATCATTAACAAAAGCAGCATAAGCTTTTCCTGTCTCTGTCTCTCTCTCTTGCTCTTGCTCTCTTTTTCTCAGCAAGCTTTTCTTTCTCTCTTTGTTTCTCTCTCTCTTATTTTGATCAAAAGTCGAGCCTTTGATTGGCTTAACAGGTGACACAAAGGTAATTGAACCAAATTTCCCATCACTCATAAAAGAGTCTTGTAAAGAGCTAATTTATTTTCCTTTATGAGTTCTTATGACTTTAATTAGTTAAAAGCTATCTATTTTGATATCCTGTATTTATATGGAAAAAAAATAATGGATACACCGCACATTTCCAAAAAGTTAGTAGCGATAATTTTCAATTACTTATAATGAACTGTAATGTGGAATTAAAACATACTTAACATAATTGTATTACTATTTAATGGAAAAATCAAAATCAAAGGTCTAAGTGAGAATCTAACGAAACTGAAATCAAATTGAAAAATTGATTAAATAATTAATATTGAATAAAAGTAGTTACTTAATGATTCCTAACGAACTTAAGCTAAGATTAAATTCTCTCTAAAATCGAGAAAGTTAAAGAAAAATTTAATAAAACTTTATATTTAATTGATTCACTTCGTGAGATTGTTGTTATGGTTTTAGAGGGTATCTGGATGTCTATATTAGTCGAGAGCATATTTTTTTTTGTAACTCAATTTAAGCTCACTTTCTGCCACCTCCAACCATGCCATATATCTTTCTCTTTGTGTCACAGCCTATTCAATTTCAATTAATTTAGTTCAAATGTTCTCAAGTCTCTCTGGGGAAATCTTGGAGACTACAAAAATTTAGTTATATATTTGACATGGCCATGCGAGGTCTCTACTTTACAATACTCCTATTAATATTCACCTTTGTGGTGGTAAAATCATTAAATTGCCAACCCTGCAAACTACTTGAGGCTCGCAAAACTCATGCAAATGAGACGATAGCTAAAAAAACAATTAAAACAATTGGGAATAGATAGAGATACCTATAGAGCGAGTGTGGGAGAGAGAGAGTGAGAATTGGTCTGTTGTTGTTTTCCAAAATAATCAGCAACTTGTTGACTAATTAGCAAAACACTTACGCATACAAACAAATATACTCAACGAAAATCAGACTTGACTAGAAACCACAGCAAAGTCTCAGTCTGAATTGAACATTCGTGCGACGCGCTACGTTTCAAATTTTGTGTAAACTTTAAATTCTCAGAACAAAAACAAAATGAAGTATTTCACTATAGTCTCAGTGATTGCTTTGATTATGGCCATGATGATGTTAAGCCCAGTGGAGGGCAGCTTTTGTCCCTGCAATCTCAAAGAGAAGGGCGAGGTGTGCGGCTCCAATGGTGTCACCTATAAAAATCGCTGTGAATTCGACTGCACACAGCGGGACTACAAGAAGCTGGGCCGAAAACTGAATATACAAAAAATGGGAACATGCTGAGATAAGATTACAAAATGACAAAAAACCAAAAACGGGAAACTATGCTTTGTTTATATATTTATAAAAATAAATGACTAAAAATGACGCCCCAATTCCAAGAATAAATAAATTGGAGAACAAATCTTGTTAACAGTTTGTGTATTTTGTGATATAAAATTCAAATTATTTTTGGAATTGAAATTCAATTCTTGCTCAACTTTTTGACCAAAAAAGAAAAATGTATTAAATTATTGATTAATTTGAAACAAAAATTTCTAAAAATTTTTATTTAAATATTGCTTTAAATTGTTATTAATAAATTGCGATGGTTACTATTTTTACAGTTGTACTTTTTCCAAAACTTTCGAAAATAAAATGTTTGTTTTGGGTTTAGATCTTAGTGATATGAAAAGCTTTGAGAAGTCTAAAGGACAACTTATTAATGTATTCCTAAGACTCTTTAGAATCTTGATTGATATGTCGTAAAGGAATAACTATCTCTCTGTCTCAATAATTAAACTTTAGAATGTTTACTAAAGTAAAAGTCTCTTGTAGAAAATTTTAATTAGTTTTTCCACAAACACAATGAATATGCTGTAAATGCTTTAAATTACTATTTTCAATTTGCAATTGAGTACATATAAATGTTTTAGTTAATTGAAAATTATATAAAATTCTATACAAACATGTAGCTCATTTACTAATGCATTCCCTTGGCAAGTGCAATCAAGTTGAATGTGTTTTAATGAAAAATAAGTTCAGAGAATACTTAATTCCTAGGTATTACTCTGCATTGAGGCGTATCGCACATTGAAATCTATTAAACAAGTCAATGTATATATGTATGTATACATGTCTAGTTAGTCGTTTGTTAGCATGTGCTATATACATATATGCAAATATTTTGCCATTCAATGCTAATTAATAGCCCCAAAACGAGATAGAGAGATGCAATACAAGTACGGACTACGTCAACACGTCGATTCAATCGTTTTCATTGATACAACGGATTCGATACGATTTCATTTGATTCGATTTAATTCTCGGCAAGAATTCACCTCACGCACATCAATCAAAATTTATGCATAATTAATCGACTGACGACGCCCATCAGGCTTTTTGTTTCGATTTGTTTTTTTTTTTTGTTTCTTGATTTTCGGTGGTGTATATTTATATGTATGTATATAGATTTTCCACATTGATTGCTTAAGATTTGATTTATTAACTGCGTGTTGTTTAGCTAATTGAATTTCAATACGCGCGACAGAAATCCGTCAAAATTTGGGCAAACAAATAACAACAACAACAACAATAAAACACACCCACCCAGCTGTTACAAGAAGAAGAAGAACAACAACAACGTATATTTAATAATAATAATAATAATAATAGTAGAGCACATTTATGAGTCAGACAGAATAGAAGAGGCAGAAGAGTGGAGAAGAGTGACTACCGTTTGCTTTATGACAGGAAGCTGTCAGCTGCACAGAATTTTATTTGAGTCGTTCTGTATACCCTGTATAAATTGTTAAGAGACGGCATATTCCACTTGGCCAAATGTGTATGACAACAAGGGAAGAGTTATATCTATCTACATTATCTATATTACCTATTGTTAAGGTCCAATTTATTATACTCATGAATGTAATCAGAACCTCCTGAGAAAGAACCTTTAAGTCAATAAGTATATACAGGCTCTACTCCTCTGACTATTGCTGTGTTTATCAACCAAAATTATCATCAAATCTTTAATCAAATAACTATCAAATTTAAGGTGATAAATTATTACTTAAAATTTTTATTAGTCAACTTTTTAAGAGCAAAATATTTATTGTTATGACCTTTTAGCTTAATTTCCAATTTTAATTGATATTTGCAGCATATAAATTTAAATGACTGCATATAAAGCCAAACGTTTAAGATTTAGAAGGCTTAAGAACGATATACAAGGTATCGTCCAAGTCGACATTAAAAGATAATTTATTGCACTTTCTTTTTTTTTCATTGTGGTTTCGGGCTGGGACTGTTATTAAAAAGATAATAAACTGAGCGTCGAGTTGACGATTTTATCTTGTATACACTACAAGGCGAAATTGTCGGGGTATGAGGGAAATTGCTTTTGCATAAAAAACTCTGAAAATAATAAGTATAAATATGATATGAGAGTTACGCTGAAAGGGGTTTCAAATTATGCACAAGGCATGGAATTAGCAAAAATTAAAGGAAGCATTATAGTAAAACTGCGTGGGAATCCTTTTTAAAGCAGACACCCGAAGGTAAAGCATCTTTAAAATTCAACACAACTAAAAGGACATGGAACACAAATTTAACACTTATTTGCATTTTGGATTTGACAAAAGGTAATCAGACAACTTTTTCAAACAATATAATTTAATGCTTTACATACATCAATCATATGACTTTTATATGCTAAATATAGCATTAAAATGATGCAATTCTAATTCTACTCGTATAAAAAAAAACCCAAAATAATTGTTGGCATTATGAACTCATACAAACTTGTATATCATCCACACCGAGAAATGTTTTTTATACCCTTGCAGAGGGTATTATAAAATTAGTCAGATGCTTTTTTTAGTATGAATCACACAATATATTAAAAAGAAATACAAATTTTGTTTTGAAATTTGATTCACTGTAAGATTGATTCATTATATTTTCATTTACAGTTTGAGCCAAAAAGGTAGGGGAGAGGGCCCAGTTGTGACTCAGGCCCAGTTGTGACATTCTCAAATATTTTTGAAATGCGGTATTGAATGACAGTTTGAGCCCTGTAAATCATGTTTGTTAGACGTTCTGCAGTTTTTGGACAGACCCCAACGTTAATAATCGTATTGTATATACGCGTACCAAACATCGTGTTGAAAATCGTGCGAAAAAGTATTTTTCCATTTTTTTCAAAGTACCAAAATTTTGTGAAATCAACAGTGAAAAGGTGAGTGCAATGCATCAAAGTATTGTATTTGCCGTATATTTTGTGATTCTATAAAAATTTATGTGATTATGTAGTGTATATAAAAAATATAGATATAAACTTTAAACTATAAAAAGGCCCGGTTATGACTCAGCTGGGGTGCTCAGTTATGTCCCATTTTTTTTTGCACTCGGATTATGTAAAATTATCAAATTCCAACATTTTTGTTGTTGTTTAACAACAAGGAAAGGAAATTTACATATTGAGACCAGTTTGTCCAAGAATATTCTGGAAGATCTCGATCGGGAATGTTCATTCGAAGTGCGCTAATATGCAAGCAAGTTATTTCGCTTGCAAAAACTGCGAAAGTGACATGGACGACGAGGGCTTAAAATCGTTCTCATTTATGGCCATTTTCTTTTGGGTTTTTCATTGTTTTTGGCTTTGAAGCCCTTCAAAATAAGTAAACCATTATATCACAACAATTCGTGTGACATTCCTTTCATATTTTCTTATTTTCAGTGAATTTCTTAAGTTGAGTCATAACTGGGCCACTTTTTTTTAAAGTTAAAAAAAGTTATCCAAATTAAATCTCTTCCAAAATTTTTTGAGTAACTCAAATAAACATACATTCTTTGGAAAAAAGTTGCGTTTGGTTAATATTTAAATGTTAAACTTCTTAATTTTTCATTTTCCCGAACTGAAGAAAAAATTTCGAGGTTTTTCAAAACCCGGGTCATAACTGGGCCCTCTCCCCTACATATGTAAGTCTATGAAAATTTGAAAAATTCTAAACAGTCCAAAAAAACTCTTAACTCGGATAATCTATAACTTTGATAAACAATTAAAGAATGAAATTAATTTTTAAAATTTCCCTCAATGTAAAGTAAATTAATTTATAGACTCATACTCCATTTTTATTTAGAAAAAGTTGCCTTATCATAAATTGAACTTTTATTATCCCTTTTGACTAAATATAAGTATATCGATAATAATAAAAATTTATATATCTAGGTATTAATCAGCTTGATGTCTGCTCACATAAACAAAACTGTGTGTAACCCACGTAGTTCATTAGCATAGGGTTGACTGTATCGGTCCAATTCAACGAGTTTTTTTTCTGGATAACAACAATCTCCACAAATGACAACAAAACAGACAACTTTTTCCGTAGTTGTTGTTGTTGTAATCGATTTGTGATAACAAGTATTTGATAAGCGTAAACGTATTGACAACATCAAATAGCAAAATTACCCGCCCCTAAAGCTCATCCTTCCACTTCCGCACACAAACACAAATACACATACATCGACTTCAATAGCAATTTGTTAATGCTTTAAGGGTTCCCGTCATCGTCTTTACACAGAAAAGAAAGCGTAGCATATGTTTAGGCGCGTGTCTTAAATTCGTAACTAATCGGAGTCAGTTTTTGCTTTTCTTTTTTTTTCGTCTCTTTTGGTGTGTGTGTTTTTTAATATGGCAAGCAAATGCTTCCACTTTTGATATGATTAAATATTTACATAATAAAAAATGTAGGCTTTCGGTATTTATTTATTCGTGTTTGGGGAGCCCAAAAACGAGAAAATTGAAAAGTGTTGGTTTTTCTCTCGTTTTCTTTCTTTTGCTTTTTTTTTTCTTTCGTTCTTCTTCTTTTTTATACATATTTGGCAGGCCCTGACACACAAAAGGCTTTTTGCCTCTCACTCTGGCTGAGAAAACGCGGGCAGCAATTCAATCAGCGCCGCGACATGAAAGGTAAAAAACCCCCTTGTTCTGAAACTAAACTGAAACAGACAGGCAATGGAGGTATGGCTGCCGGTATGAAGGGTACAGGGAATGGGGACAGATGGCTAAAAGGGAAAGTTGCTTTTGTCAGACAAGCGGTCGACAGGTCGACAGATTAGCTAAGGGGCAGCTTTAAAAAGTTACACACACACGCACACACTTTTCGGCTTTAAAATTACAGTAGAAATACACACACACACAGTGAAACCCCAGACTTTGATTACATTGAATCAGGACAAAAAAAGAGCAAAAAAAAAAAAGAAGAAAATGTAAAAGGAATTTCAATATGGGAAGCACTTGAACCACGCCCACATTGTCAAACCCTTTTCATGTTGCTTAATAGATTTCGTGGAAATTGTTTGCCAAAAATTACTTATGCCAAGACTTTTGCACATATTTGCATGGAAAAATTTTCCAGTATTATGTTCCCAGTGAAAAGACAGTCAACTTTTATGCACACACATAGGTATAACACGAACACAGGAGCGGACTAGAACAAATTAGTTATTATAGATCCCATATATCCCATATATTCTTAAAATTTCATTCTAGTGGCGTTTGATTTTACAAATTTTCCACTGAATATATACAAAGTAGGATGTATGTATTTATCTACCTATTGCCGACGGTACTCTATGTTAAGCCTCTTTGCCACCCCATAATCCTTTGCGCCTACTCAGCTATAGTAGGTCGCAAAAATGATGCCTCAGCACGTAGATTATGCAAACATTACCTTTAGTTCTTGTTGTTGTTGTACTTTGAAATGTTGCAAAATGTTTTAATTAAGCAGCCAGATGCCAGAACACCTAGCTGACGAGTATCTACATAATGGTTAGAAACCAAAAAGGGGCTGCAGTTTGGACTGCAAAGTTTCAGTTTTTGGGGTCGCCTCGAATTTGGTCATGCAACAAAAGTTCGCGGTTTTTTTTTTTTGGTTTTTTGGTGCAAAATGCAACAAAAACATAACAATGGTGTAATTTGTTGTAGAAAGTTAGTAAAGGTAGACCTAGCTTCGACAGAAGAAACACATAAAGTTAGTCAAGAAATTGAAAGTTTGTTTCAATTTCAATTTCAATTTTAATTCAATTTAAATTTTAATAAAACAATTCTTATGAAATATATGTATGTACATTGAGAAATAAGTTTAGAAATATGCACTTAACAATAATAAATTATTTCCATCTATAATTTGTCAAATGGTCATTATTTATGAGTTTATCAAATGAAATTCACGCAAATAAAATTATTATTACTATTAAATTTGAATTAATCAAAAAATTGATAAATGAAATTATCTTAACATTAAAATAGAAGTATAAAAACAGTTACAATTTTTAAACGGGGTTTGGGAACTGTTTACAAGTGTTTTTCTTTCAGTTTTTATATCAGAATTACAACGTTTGTTCCCTTCCATATATGCAAAGGGTGTGAAAAGGATAACAACAGTTTTCGCCGAATTTCAGGCATTTCATCATGATTATCGAATTACTAGGCAATTAGTATTGTTTTAAGCTAATTTCTATGACTTCAGTTATTTTAAAACGTTTTAAGGCTAATTAAAGATCCTCGTTTAAGTGATGAAATAAAGTTTCTCGTTCTTATACTTTTTTAAGAACTTTCTGCCTATGACTATATTGCTAGAAATTTAAAATTTTATTCCATTTTTCATTTAACATAATTTTAAAGTGTGCTCCAAAAATTAAGTTAGAAACTTTTTCAAATTTTATCATTACATTTAATTTTATTATTCTAAAGACCTTTGATTTCTGCCTTTTTCCAGTTTGCATTCGATTATAATCTAAGTCATAACACGTCATTTAACTTTTGATGAGTTTCCAATTGCTTTTGTTGGTTTTGGGCAAAAAAGAAAAGTGAAAAGTTTCAGCCAACATTGATGTCGGCCATCAGCATAAAAGCCAAATGCTTAACTGGCTTTCAATTTGTTATCGATTTCAATGCTCAATGTCAAGGTTGGCAATAAACTTTCCGCTGCAACAATGAAAACAATAAAAAGTAAAGAAAAGTTCAATGGGATAATTCATCCTACAATAGATTAACTAATACTCCCCCATTAGTCCAATTGTACAAATATTTTGTTAGAGCTAATTGAGTAGAGCAAATAAACAAAACCGGCTTAGAAAAGCCGGCAAAAAAAAAAACGTATAAAAGCCACTTCAAACTTCAAACGAAAGCACAGTAAACTAGTGAAAACATTGTAAGAGTGAAGATGAGAGGAAAAGTTAGCCGAGCCACAACAATGATGTGGTTGAGTGTGGTCATTATGGGACTGGGATTGCTGGTGGAGTCTCGATTGGTTTTCAAGGATCCCGATGAAATAAATAATTGGTGGCAACATGAGGTTTTCTATCAAATCTATCCAAGATCCTTTAAGGACAGCAATGGTGATGGCATCGGAGATCTTCCAGGCATTACCTCGAAACTTGAATATTTTAAGGAGACAGGCATTAAAGCCGTTTGGCTAAGTCCCATCTTTCAATCACCCATGGTTGTTTTTGGCTATGATATATCCAACTATACGAATATACAACCAGAATATGGAACACTTGATGATTTTGATAAACTGATAGCCAAGGCTAATCAGTTGGGTATAAAAGTGATTCTTGATTTTGTGCCCAATCATACCTCAAATCAACATGAATGGTTTAAAAAATCGATAGCCCGTGAGTCTGGCTATGAGGATTTCTATGTTTGGGAAGATGGCACAGAGCTGGAAAATGGCACTCGTGTGCCACCCAATAATTGGAGATCTGTATTCTCCGGCTCTGCCTGGGAGTGGAATGAAGAACGTGGACAATATTATTTGCGTCAGTTTACCTATGCCCAACCTGATCTCAATTATCGTAATCCTGCCGTTGTCCAAGCCATGGATGACATAATGCTGTATTGGCTAAACAAGGGAGTGGCTGGTTTTCGTATCGATGCCATTATCTATATCTATGAGGATCAACAGTTGTGAAATGAACCTTTGAGTGGTACCACTAATGACACCAATTCATATGATTATCTTGATCATATCTATACGAAAAATCAACCAGAATGTTATGCTCTACTTCAACATTGGCGTCAGTTATTGGATAACTATACAGAAAGTCATGGAGGTCCTTTAAGGATTATGATGACAGAGGGCTATGCCGATCTAAAGCTTTTAATGGACTACTATGAAGATGCCCAGGGCAGAGAGGGTCCTGAATTTCCATTCAATTTTGATTTCATAACCGAATTGAATGCCAATTCAACAGCTGCCGATTTTATATTTTATATAGAAAGATGGTTGATCTATATGCCACATGGACATGTGGCCAATTGGGTAATGGGCAATCATGATAATCCAAGAGTGGCCTCTCGTTATGGTGCAAAGACTGTAGATGCCATGAACATACTATTGATGACCTTGCCGGGCATTGCAATTACCTATTATGTAAGTTGCAGAAGAAAACTTATATTTCATATATTGATGTATATTCATTCCCATTTTTAGGGTGAAGAGCTCGGCATGTTGGACTATCGCAATATGAGTTATGCACAAACAGTAGATGAACCTGCCCTTGAAGCTGGCCCTGTTAATTATAAATGGATCTCACGTGATCCTGAACGGACACCCATGCAATGGTCCAATGGTCAAAATGCTGGCTTTTCCACGTCGAATTCTACTTGGTTGCCCGTTAATCCCAATTATCTTGAACTTAATCTTCTGGCCCAACAACAGGCCCGTCGTAGTCATTATAAAGTTTATCAATCTCTTTTGAAACTGCGACAGTTACCCGTACTAAAATATGGCTTCTTTGTGGCTGAGACTATAAATCGTCGAGTATTTGCTTTTAAGCGGTATGATGGACCATCAAAAACTTTTACATTTAGCACATTAACAAATATTTCTCTTACTTTTCAGTGAACTAAAGGGCCAACGCTCTCTACTCACTGTCATCAATGTGGGCAATAGCACAGAGCAAGTGAATTTAAGTGATTTCATTGATCAACCCAATCATCTTATTGCTCTGATTGTTGGTGTCGATTCGCAACATCATGTGGGTGAGCGCATAAACGATGAGGCTTTAAATCTTGATCCCCATGAGGGTATAGTCATTAGCTTGAAGAAGCGATTGTTCTAAAAATATTAATATAACTTTCAAGTAAATCTATTTATAATTTGACAACTACTTTTTAAATATATGAAACATAATTATCTAACAAATTTAGTTTATAATTTATTATATAAAGAGGATAACTTAGGGTTCTAGATTTCTGACGACCTCTTCACGCTGCTTTAATAATACCTTAAATTATTCTTAAAGAGGCTCTACCTGTCGTAAAAACCCAAAGATTAAACCATCTCTTGCAATTGTCTAACTCAATTCAAAGGTCATTGACAAACTTTTCTATTTGAAAATCTATTAGCTCACTTAAAATGTATCTGGTGCAGGCAATCTTTCATTTTCAATTTCCATTTCATTTAACACAAAACAGTACAATAAGTATTTACGCGTTTACGAATGTAAAATAAATAAAAACACAAGCAGTATTTTAATTGAATTGAGAGCACTTGCTTTGTGCCCTTTTTAGCTGCGTTGTAAGTGTTGTAAGTACGTGCCGCACTTTCACTCGTAACTCATAACTGTCAACACGCAGCCAGCCACAGCCGCAATAATTCTCTTCTCTGCTCTCTCTCTCTCTCTCTCTCTTTCTCTCTTTCTCTCTCTATCTCTATGCTCTCTTTGCTCTCTTTGGATAAATTGTCGTTGAATTTAATTAAAATCCCTTTTGGAGATTGCATAAATACGTGTGTATAGTATAATGCGGTTTTTACACCCAGTAACCATAAGAAAGTAGATGGGCATATTAGGGTTTTAATTATGTATGCATTCGACCGAAGGATGCATTTGTTTCTCTAAATTAGTCGTGTCGTTTTGGCCAAAGTTTAAAGTTCATATGAAACTGCGTTACTTTTCATCAACTGGTGGGTAATAGAGTCCTTTTAAATGAAAGTGTTTTTATACCCTTCAAAAAAAGTATTTATAGGTATATACATATGTATATAAATTAGTTTTTATACCCTTCAAAAAAAGTATAATGCATATGATGAAGTATCTATATTCTATATGATCAGACATCAAAGCATTAAGGGCAAGAGAAACGATTTTATGAATTTCAATTTCTAAGTTCCAAGTTGGTTATCAGAGCAGGAATCAGTAGACGGCAAGGAAATCAGTTGACCTAGGGAACCCTTAAGAAAATGTGGAAGGATTTTGAGACTTAATATACTTAACATAAATTCTAGCCAATGAATCCTTGTCTTAAAAAAATTTGCCAGATAATTGTAGAAATACATATTTGAGGAATTTTGGAAAAATGCATAAAAACCCAAAATCTTGCTGTTTTTCATTTTATAAAGTGTTGAAATCTTATATTCTTGGTTAGAAATAGATTGAATAAAACTCATTTGAAAAAAATAATTGCAGGCGATTTGCTTATTTCGTAAAATTATTGACTATTATTTGTGGGAAATTATCAGAAGTTTAATCCTATTTGATTTATTTACAATATATTTTGCTTCCACATATTGAAATATCTTATGAAAGTATACTGAATGAGAAATATAAAAGGTCCTGCTTAATATTTGATCAATATCTGAAGAATGTAACCTGGTAAAAATACATTTTAATGATTTTTGCTGTCTCAAACTGATGACAACATTGTTGTCGGTCATATAATTATATATGTATGCAGAAACATATATAATGTGATTATAGTATGATTATTTATTTAATAATGTAGTAAATTATTTAAATTTATATATTTTTGGCGAATAGGAAAGTGTGTTCAAAAGAGTAAAAAATTAAGAGGAACAATAAATAGAGCTTTTACTGACCGGTAAAGATAAGAACTAACATGAGTATAATAATTGAGTCACCTTTGTAATTAGTTTTCTAAAGAATTTCACTCAAATTTTGCATTCAATTTCATTTGCTTAATATATAAAACTTCTTTTTTTTTATTCTCCCTCATTAAATTTTAGATGATTGCAGGTTATTTAAAAGTCGTTGCAATTTTATATTGAAATTACCATCTATTTTAAGAATTCGTATGTGGATTGAGTCTTTTGTTTGTGTGGATCGCAAGTTCTGCCTGCTCATTTGTTCTGGCAGATCAGCTGAGAATTTGAATGAGCTTTTTAGTCGAACATTGGCAGGCCAGCTGAGAGTAGTGGAAACGATTTGTTATAAACTAATTAAAGGTAAATTATAGATCAGATCAGGCGCAATCATAAAAACAAACAGTCACACGCGTAAACAACACAATTTGCTTTGACATTTAAATTGATAAACATCTCGAATATTAAAAAAATTAACGGGGCTTGAGCAAATTATTATAATTATATGGCGAGTATGGGTTTAAAAGCGTGTAACCTGTTGGATTTTTATTGTAGTGTCGCAACGTAAAGTGTCCAAAAATGATCACAATTCATCGTGTACTTCTTCAACTTCTTTTTGGTTTTATAGTGCTAAAGGATCAAAGCATGTCCTCGCTGATTAAAACGGATACCGAGGATTTCACTGATTGGTGGCAACATACAGTCTTCTATCAGATCTATCCCCGATCCTTTAAGGACAGCAATGGCGATGGCATTGGAGATCTTCAGGGTATAACATCTAAATTGGATTATATTGCTGAGACGGGCATTACTGCCATTTGGTTGAGTCCGATTTTTAAATCACCCATGGTTGATTTTGGCTATGATATATCGGATTATATGCAAATTCAACCCGAATATGGAACAATGAAGAATTTCGATGATCTTGTTGATGCTGCCTATGGGTTGGGCATAAGAGTTATCCTGGATTTTGTACCCAATCACACATCCGATCAACATGATTGGTTTAAGAAATCGGCGGCCAAGGTGAGCGGTTACGAAGACTTTTATGTATGGCATGATGGCAAAGTGGATAAGGCTGGTAAGCGTCAACCACCAAATAATTGGCAATCCGTATTCTATGGCTCTGCCTGGGAATGGCACGAGGGTCGCCAGCAATTCTATTTGCATCAATTTACCAAAGAGCAACCAGATCTCAATTTTCGTAATCCTCTTGTGGTTCGTGCCATGGATGATATTATGTTGTATTGGCTGAATAAGGGTGTTGCCGGTTTTCGTATTGATGCCGTGAATCATTTGTTTGAAAGTGAAAAACTCGAAGATGAACCATTGAGTGGTAAAAGTCAGGATCCTTTATCATATGACTATTCCAAACACATCTATACAAAAGATTTACCTGAAGTCTTGGATATGATTCAACATTGGCGTCGCCTCTTGGATGAGTTCTCTGCAAAAAATCCGAATGGACCCACTCGCATCATGATGACTGAGGCTTATGCCGGCCTTACTCAACTGGCGGATTACTATGAGGATGCCAAAGGGGTTCATGGTTCACATTTGCCATTCAACTTTAATTTTATCACGGATGTGAATGGCGACTCGGATGCGCGTGACTTTGTCTACAATGTGGAGAAATGGTTGATCTACATGCCACGCGGCGGGCATGTGGCCAACTGGGTCATGGGCAATCATGACAATCCGCGTGTCGCATCCCGTTTTGGTCCGGACAGTGTGGATGCCATGAATATGCTGTTGATGACCCTGCCGGGAGTGGCGGTCACCTACAATGTGAGTGAGCTTATAAAAGAACAAATACAGAGAAGAAGGAAGTGTGAAAGCGACAACGAATGATGGGAAATTCGAAAAGTTGTTATCTCTTGGACGTTTGTTTTTTTGTATTGTTCACAGGGTGAAGAGTTGGGCATGGAGGACTATCGGGATATAAGCTGGGCCGATACAGTGGATCCGCCAGCTAAAAATGCTGGTGAGCTCAAATATAAAGAGGTCTCCAGAGATCCAGAGCGTACTCCATTTCAATGGAATAATGAGGCTAATGCAGGTGAGTTAATTGTAATGAGAATAATCAATTTATACAATTATCAACCAGAGTTTTTTAAAGTTGTCCCTGGGAGTTTAACTTAATGATTTTAAGTTAACTCTTTCAGGACCAGTTTTGTCCATAAGAAATAGGAAGGACCCAGATACCTAGGTTCTTGTATTATCAAGATTATGTCATCAAAATACATTTTAGTGTTCCCATTATGTTGCTGAAAGGGGATAATAAACCGAATGCGACTTCTGTATCATTCAACCGAATTAGAAGATCCTGGGAACTAGTTGAGACCGGTGCTTGAAATTGAATTCACTGTATGAACAGTTTTCAGTTCAAAACCTATCTTATTTATTTTTCAAAAGGTTTTTCAACTGCTTCAAAGACTTGGCTACCTGTGCATCCCAACTACACCAAACTGAATGTGGAGGCTCAAAAGGCAGCCGTAAAAAGTCATTATAAGGTCTATCAACAACTTTTACAGTTGCGTAAATCTGCTATTTTACGGCGAGGACGTTTCATTATTGAGCCTTTATCGCGTTTTGTGTTTGCCTTTAAAAGGTGTGATAATAATAATTTATTTACCAAATGGGCCAAATAATATTTTTTCCTTATATTAATAGATGCCTTGAAGATTTTGATTCCATTGTTACTGTTATAAATGTCAGTGATAAAGAGCAATTAGTAAATCTAACAGAATTCATTAACAATGCACGTAAATTAGTTGTGGAAGTGGCTGGCATTAATTCAATTTATGAACCGGGGTAAGTACTTAACACACACACACGCATATAGACACTCAAGTGATCAACTCTGCTTGGAATAATTTCTTTCATTGTCCTATCATTTCCTTTATCTATTCATATATACAGTCAACCACTACCCGCAAGTGCATTGTCTTTGGCACCACATGAAGGTCTTGTCTGCAAGTTGGTCTAATTGAGAGTTCCTAGGAGCCCAATGTAATGAAAAAGTTTCCATTTCTTACTTACTTAATTGCATTTACATCTATTGACATGGCAATGGAAATTCAGAGCACAAAAAACCTAATGACTTTTGTGTGTTTTAATTTGACTTAAATAAATTGAATTCAATTTCGTATGCGGCACAGAGTTTCAATTCCTGGCCACAATGTCGCCTGGCAACGTGCCCATCCGCCGTCCACCGTTGTCCTCCATCCTCCATTCTCATGGAATTTGAAGCCAAATGCTGTTTGTGTTTCATTTTCGGTCATCGTGTATAATTTTTCATGTAGCAACAAAAAAGATTTATGGACCAGTGAGATTTATATATATATTTCTCTCTAAATGCCCCTATTGCCACTGATTGTGAGGCGGAGGAGAGAGGTCAAGAGGTTCAGACACAAAGTTCCTTTTTAAAGTTTTAAATGTCATTTAATATGAGAAGTTCAAGTTGTTCAATAAATTTGTTTAGCAAAACTTTTCCTCTTGATTGCATAAGAAGACAATAAGTCAGGCAAACGACTTGCAAATGTGATATAACAAAATGAAAGTTTTATGATTTCAAAAACTTGACAGATAAACTTTTAACTATGACACATTAAGTTGCACAAGCAATATAAATATGAAATACTCAATCATTTGGATTTGTTATTTAAGAATTTAAAGGAAAATACTTAAAGAAGCAAAGTAATAAATAACATGCAATAACTATGGCAATCATTTTGATGTTTCTTGAGTAACCAAAATTAAAATAATTGCATTTTATTAACAATCAAATTGAAGAAATTATTCTTCTGATGAGAACTTTTAACACTTTGAATTATTATGGTCTTCAGTGGCGGATTTGGAAATAAGTTCAAATTGCCCCATATAGATAGTAAAAGAAAGAAAGTCTTGCATCTAACAAATTATACCAGTTTCAAACATTTAATTAATATTTATAATTTCACCAACGACATGGAACGTAGAAAGGTTTTAATGTCCACCCAAAACATATTTTAATGCGCTCATAGCATACTTTAAGGTGCAAATCTCATTCCTAGTTCCGCCTTTGATAGGCAACTTTAATGCATGGGGGAAAAGGAAGATTCTAAAGAATTTCTCAGGAAACTCAGAATTTTCTGCAAACTAAATTTCTTACTTAGGCAGAATTCCGGACTACAACTAACTAGTTAAGATATGTGCGACGTTCGAACTTTCACGGTTTAGCAAGAGCAAGCATATATTCCGGACTACAACTAACTAGTTAAGATGTGTGCGTGGTTCGAACTTTTTTGGTTAAGAAGAGCAAACATATATTTGATTGCCTCTTTTTTAGGTTGTTTCAATTTGCTGACTGTTTGAAAGTTTTGCAAAGAAAACTTGAACCAAGGAACTTACAAAGAAATTGTTGAAAATTGCATAAGTCTAATAATTTAAACGTTTTTAGTTTTTAGTTCTGCAATGTCAAAATAATTTTAGTTGCAGCATTAAATTCAACGATTTAACGATTTCTTTTGAAATATTTTCCTTGATAAAATCACCAAAAATTACAAAAGTTTTCTTTTTACATTTTGTCTAGTCTCAACAAATCCTTTTGTAACTTTGTTTTAACTTTACAGCAAAAGTTATTTAAATTGATTAAAAATTCACTTTGCAACTAGATGAAAATTATAAACCGACAAATTGCAGACAAAAATACATACTTATGTGTATGTATATGTATGCATGTATAAAAGAGCATAATAAATCATTATTACGACCAAAGGAACAAAGTATAGACAGAATTGTTTGAAACTGTCAGAAACAATTTAAGCGCATTTGGTAGTTTCTTATTGCTTAAGCTTTAAGGAACAATTCATTGCTTATACGCCTCGTTAAACATCGAGTGAAATCTATTTTTTCATTAACTAGCAGCTTAAAGTTACTCCTTTCTACCCGCTGTGTTTAATTTTGCCACTGAACTGAAGGTAAAGTTTTATATTTAATATTATAAACTCTATCTGAATAACTTAGTGACAGCTTCTTGGCGCACACAATTCAACTTAATCTATCGGCGGGAGGTGGCATTATATTAAGCCAACAACGCTCAGTGATGAGGTAAGTGGAAATGTCTCAAAACATAACGCTGTTAGTCTATGGTTTTATCTTTTAGCCAGGAACGTCGTGCTTTGATTAAACAGATCATCAAATCGGCCAATGTGGTTTTAGTGGGTCTGCTAATGTACAATTTGTGGCGACACAAATGGACCAAAGTGAATTTCCATCAGCAGCATTTTTGATAGATTTTATGCTTTGCTCTTTCGCTTTTTTGTAGGTACGCATTGATTGATTGATTAATTAATAAAACGTATAACCACGGCAGGCTCAAATGTCATTAACAGTTGGCGCTCGGAGCAATTTCATTTTGGTATGTATATATTGTGTGTGTGTGTGTGTGTGTGTATGTGTGTGGTCCATGGGATTTGCAAATTAAATTTCCGCTTCTCGTTCGGGCTGAAAATCGAGCACCACCCACGGATTGAGGTTCAATGTGGCATAGCCGCTAAGAGTGATTGAGATATATTAAGCAGGAAGAAACATTTCAATTCCCAGCCACTTGATAAACTTAAAGTTTTGTAATGACTTTAAAGAGTAAAGTAAGGATGATTTTCTTTTTTTGTATTTTCTGACAGTATTAAAGTGCACTTTATTTTACAGCAAATAAATGAGCCTCTATCGCACTTACTTATCCACAACATTTGTCCTTATAAATCCTTGCATTATAAAGCAAATGCAAGTTGCGTCAATTCAATGCAGTTTTAACGCCCATCACCAACTTGATAAATTATCCTGATGAACTTAAAGTGCAAAGAAACGATTAGAGAGGATAAGAGGATGTTGAGAATTGAGAGATGGAGGAAGGGAGAGAGCAATAGAGAGAGAGATAGAGAGTGGAAGAATTTAGCAAAGCGTGCTAAAAGTGTCAACAATCATTTTTATTCAATTTGTTGCCATGGAACTTTATAAGGATACCCTCAGATTTTCTTCTTACTTACATACATAGTTTCATGCATTTGTGCTACTGTTTGTTCCATTGATTGGCAATGTTGGTAGTAAAAGGAATCGGATATGCCAATAAAATTACGCTAAAGTGCTTGCAAATTAACCGGGGCGCAAACATACAAAAAGCCAACATGAATCTCTTTGTACTACTCTGACTGACTGAGTGAGTAAGTGAGTAAGTGACTGACTGATTGCGGCAGCAGTTGCCAAAGACACACACAACATTCTAGTAAGTAGAATAATAAGCAAAATGAGGGTCCTTTTGGTATAACGAATATCTTATTCACTAACTCACTTTAACTTCTTTTGGTTAGAAGGAGTAAGTAATTGAAAATAAGTTAATCTTATTTAAAGAGTTCTTTTAATACATTTATAACTGTTATTTAAATGGTGTCTTTTTGGGTTTCAGCATGTCTGAATTTAAAACGAATTACATCCAGGATACTGTCAAACTGATTTGATTCTGCGAAATTAGAGATTCAAAAGTCAATAATTAAAGTTTTTAACTAAATTTCCTTCCTTAAAAATTCCTTAAAATTCCTTGGAGATACCAACTAAGAGATCTATCCAAGGTTACTCTAAATTATGTTTCTATTTAGAAGCATTTCAAACTAAGGTTTTCTAAAATTGAAATCATGTGAAAGCATATTATTTTTAAAGATTGATCAATGATTGATTGGTACAGGATTTTAAATAAAATCATCGTCGAAATCTATGAAGTTTCTTAAACTGAATCTGTTTCAATATTGAATAGAATTATTAAATTGGTAAACATTTATTTTAAAAAGTTTTCTTTTCTCGTTAAAATAAAAATAACCCCTTAGTAACTTAAACTTAGTGGACTTTTCGACTGCCTTTTAGTAAGACTGCATAATTTATTCTAACACTTGTCTAAAGAGACTACATATTTGCCTAAATTATAGTTAAGGATCTTAATCTCATGTGCCTGAGTATAATTGGAATGTCTGTCACTAATGGTAATTTGAGCAATATACGAAATTGAACTGTTTGTTAATTTAGGTTTTCAGAGCATTCAGGTTAAGCATATGAGCCAAATTCGGTACTCTGGTTTCTGGGTCTAAGTTTTATCGATCCACAGAATGTAAATATAAAAGTACTAAAAGAAAATGTTTATTAAACACTCAACTCTTTCAACAGTTTAAATCTCCATAAGTATTGACATCACAGTTTGAAAATCACATTCAATACAAGTCAGCTTACTGATTTAGGGGGGGAAAAGATTTAAGGTTCACCTGATACCAGAAACGCATCTCATTGTCGCCGCATTGTCTGGACGGGCAATGTTCGTTTGACATTTGAGTAGCAGAAGCAAAGGCACTAACAAGGACAACTGAAATGCCTGTGTGAAGACTTTAGTGTCTCTTGTGGGTAGGCGACAGTCCATGTATTGGTGTGTGTGTGTTGGGGAAAAATCTCGGGCAAACATTTTAGGCAGACACAAGAGCCTGAAGGCTGCTGCTGGTAGTACACCTTAATGTCGGAACAACAAACAAATAACAGCATTTTGCCCCCTTTCAAAACCCTTTCTTGTTTGCACTAACATCTCTTTGTATGTGTGTGTGTGAGAGTGTTTAAGTGTGGATGTTTGTGGTGCGCGTGTATTTCTGTTTCTGGCAGCCGCCATTTTTGGCCGTTGGCTTCATAAATTGCGCATACAGTTGGCGCCACTTTTAACTGTTTTTAATTAAAAATAAAGGCAAAAAATGTATAAAAAAATTCTCCGCATTGGTAATCAGTTGAATATGTGTGAGTGTTCGTTTGTGTGTGTAAGTGTGCCCCAAAGGGCATTCGAAAATTGATTTTAAGCCTTTTACATTACAATACATATTCACAGTTCTTTTTTTATTGTCTCTGCTGCTGCTGACACTTGAAAGAAGTTGCCTCTGAAATTGATTGCCAATTGGGGATCGACAATAAAAACAAAAAAAAAAAAACTTTCTGACTGAGTTCTCATTTTTTTTTTTTCGTTCTTGCTTGCTTGCATATATTATCCCTTAAAGTATGCTTTAGTAAATTCAATGACAACTTTTCTACTCTTCAAACAAATGGCAGCAATAAAAGTCAACCCATGCCCACATACGAACAACTGCTCCTAGTCGTATGCATTGGAAATTTTTCTGCGTTTAGTCAATGAATGGAATTTATGCAAATTTATGAAAATTCTCCTTTTTACGTCTATTTTCGTTTTCTCAATTGTCGCAAAAGGCCAAACAAAAAAAGAAAACGAGGACAAGGCATGTGAATTATGCGGTCGGTCTCTTTACCATTTTTATTTAATTGTGTGCCTGAAAATATGCAAGAGAAATTTATGATTGGATGACACAGCGAGTTGATGTCGAAACATTGGTAAACCGCTGAATTTCATGAAAATGGCAAAGCTAAATTAAAATTCTTTAAGAATTTAAAAAGCTTAACCACTTGATAGAATCCCGAAATTGACCTCAAGCATATGAAATAATCAAAAGTTGTTAAGAATTGACATTTAAAAAAGAGAAACATTAGGATTAAGATTAATTTGTTGATATTTAACCCTTTGGTTAGAACAAGCCATGAGTTCAGTCTCACCTAGAACTCTTGACACTTAAGCTGCTTAATAATAGTTAAAATATAAATAATAAATAGAATAAACCTTGAAATTTTGGCTTTAAACTATAGTAAAGAAAAATATTAAATTATGTTTTAGTAAAGCTTTCTTCTAACATATTTCAAATATCCGATCTATATTCATGTTGGATTAATCTTCCTATTTATTTTCTTAGTAAAACTGTTTTTAATAGGCAAATAGATAAAATAAGGTAAGATCTTCAAATCTCACATTATAAATATCTGTCATAAAATCTGGAGTTTCGTTTTCGATTTTACAAGTTCGATTTTGCAATCTATATTGAGTTAAAAGTGAATATATTTTGCTGTAAATGCTTTAAACTCAAGGTCATATATTGTGCACAGATAATTTTCTAGTCCGTCCCACTTTAGGCGCCTTACATTCTCCGTTACGTTTTTGTGTGTGAGTGTGTGTGTGTTATTTGGCTCATTGGCTCAGTCACGTAGGGGCCACAAATCGTGAGGCGATTTTCTAGACAAAAGCCAGCTAGTCAAGTTAAGCCATTGCCATGCCACGCCCAGACGACTACAAACGCCCACATTTGCTATGTATATTTGGCACAACGGCACAATACACAATGTGTACGACAACGACTCCTGTTCTAAAGGTTTTTGTGTTCTGTGTTCTGTATTCTGTCCCCTGTCCTTTTGCGTTTTCAATTTATGGGCATTGCAATATTCCTAGCAGTCCTTCTCATTCTCCTTCTCATTTTGTTTTTTTTTTTTTTGCAAATATCCGTAGCATATCCTGTGGCGACAGCGCCGGCAAACACAATGCAATAAATAGCCAAGTGTTTTGTTGGGGTAAAGAGCAGACTGCTTATGCTTATGGTTGAGTGTATCTGTGTCTCTGTGTGTGTGTGTTTGTGCTTTGGTGGGTGTGTAGATGTGTCCTTCAATTGACATATTACACTTGTCGTCTTTTGGCCTGGGCTGTCTTTGCCGACCGCGGACCGCCTTTGACTAGTTATGGCTGTCGATTTGTTTGCCCACCAGACTGAATCCCGTTGAAGTTTGCCGCTTCGTTTGGCTCAAGTCAGTAGCAGAACAACAGTTGATCGACCGAACGACCGAGCGACCCACCGACAAGTTGAACTTATTGACAGAACTGGCTAATTGATGTACATGGCAACATCTGCTCTTGGCCGCAGCTGTTTGAGCACCCAAAGCTAAGAACCCCACAACAACAGCAACCAACAAAAAAAGGGTTAAATAGCCCCAGTTTATGTATGCGGTTCAATGAATTTTTCATAGGCCTTAACTAATTTATTTATACGAAATTTAAATACATTTCATTCATTTTGGTAAATTAATTTTTTTTAATTGGTTTTTATGTTGCCCACAATATAAAATTTAGTTTAGTTTTTTTTTGGGTTTATATTTGCCACAAAACTAAATCTAAATTGCGTAGTGATTTGTCATTGTTATTACTAATAACTCATGCATTCCATGCTATTGCAGTTATTTTTTCCATAAATCCAATTCATTCATTTTTATCGCAAATGAACATTCATCTCCCTCAGTCTGTCTCTCTCTCTCTCTTCCTCTTACTTATGGGAACATTTTTGTGGTATGGTTGGCCAGTTTATTAGTCCTAAACCAAACACAACTTGTCCAGCAGCAACAACCTTAACCACAATCATGTAAACTATGCCCAAAACGAAGCTCACTCTCTTTCGGCCGAAACCAAAAAGTTCCTGTTTAGAATAACAATGACAGCAGGACATGGGCGTAGTTAAGTTAACTGAAACTTGACTTGGGATTATATACTGACAACTTATCAAAATGTGCTCTTAATTCTAGACATTTTTCTGAATTATTAACTGTAGTTGTTAATTTTATGGTCACATGTAATTGAAAAAGTCAAATTTTGCTTCTTAATCCTGTCGACGTCCATGTCAGGAAGAGACTTTGTTGGCTGTGTTTAAGTGCTGGCTACCTTCTGCCAACTGCCTTATCTTGGTTGAGTGGCCTGTTCTCATTTAAGGTATTTTCCTAAAAATGCTAAGCAATTTGCTGTTCGTTTCCAAAAAGGCAAAAAAAAAAAGCAAGAGAGGGAAAACGTAAAAGAGGAAAGTATACAGGCAAACACCAGATAACTCAGACCATATGCAAGAATCATAAAAAAGTTTCTCATAAATTTCTACCGACAACAACAAATCCTAAATGAATTGTTGGCCATTCGGCCAAAAACGAGAGAGAGAGAAAGAGAAAAAGGATAACTTTTATAATGGGCAACCGGTTACAACCCGTATACAACGCACCCATCTTCATCTTACTCGTTGGAAATTCAATTTCATTTTCAATTTAATGCTGCAATGGAGAACTGAAAAGCTCTCACCACTCACCAAAGTGCCAGTATACCTATGTACTATATCCATATATACTTGGGGGACTTGACTCAGTAAGCAGCAGATGGAAAATTGCTCTTCAATCTGACTTTCTGTTGCCATTTGAATGGACTTACCTGCAATGAAATGATAGAAAAATATTTAGATATAAGTACAATACATATAAAGCATGGGCTACATGGTATGGCAAAATGAGAATGACAATAAAATTAAAAATTAAAATCTGCTGCTGAAGCTGATTGGCGACGTTCACGTTCATCCCATTCATTGTAGCCCATTATTGCTGCAGAAAATTCATTTAGGGCCAAAGTTCACTTCATTTTTTGAACAAAAGCCCAAGCTAGTCAAGGTGACTCCTTTGCCTTGGCTTTTTCTTTCGATCTGTGTTACCGTGGTTTAAAGTATGTTTAAAAAGTGTAAATAAATGCATGCAAGAAGCAAATGTTATTCAAAAGTTGTTCCCAAGCTTAAATGTGACCGAACAAACTTATTTAAAAATTTATAAATAACTTTGTACTTCTAAATAAAACAATTTATAATAATAATTTAAGTTTTTCTTGTAGTCCCCAAAAGTATGCTAAGAACAACAGTACTCAGTGTAAATAGAGTGAAATTGTATTGAAATTATATTGACGTTTTGGTTTATACAAAGGTTATTAACTTTTTAAAAATTTGTCTAACTCAATATATACATCAAATGTGCAATTGAAACTGAATTGAGAAATAGATCGCCAATATGATTTAGTATTGTAAGATGGCATCATGAGTTAATTTATGGTTTTGAAAAACCATTCTTTTCCATTCATACAAATGATTGCTTTGAGGATTTGGTATTGTGGCTAAGTATTTATTCTAAAAAAAGCATTTTTCTCTTTAAGGGATACCTATATTTCATTAAATATTTAGATTTCTTAGTTTTGTTGAACCTTTAAAATCTTTGAGATCTTGAACCTATCTGGAACAGTGTTCTTAAAAGTTTTATTGATTTTAAAATATATTTGAATGTCTTATCCTTTTTTGGAATCAGTTGGAAGACCTTTTAATTTAAATATCTTATTTGTGCATTAACTTGTAAACACATCAGTTCTATATTCAAACACTTAAAATTTAAGGGTTTGGTATTCATTTTTAATACAAATCTAAATAATAATTATAATATTCGAATCCCTTTTACATATATAGCGAAGAATATGTGCATCGACATCAAAAGTATTCCAAAAGCATTTTCAATATAATATTACTAACTTCAGATGGACAACTTTCGTACTAAGCGTACAAATAAGCTTGACATTATATGCGTTCGAATGATCGATCTAACTTTAACATATAAATAATAACAGAAGTTTAGACTACAAATTTAGTAAATATAAATGAAGTTTTTGTTACGGCCTTAGACCACTGTACGTTGGAGGGATTGTGTATTAGTTTACTTAGTTCTTTTGTTTGTACGTGCTTCAAGCGGTTTATGTCTCTACCATTTTGCCAGTCAAAATGCTTCTCTTTCGCTTTCTATTGGATCCAATCGCATAGCAACTTACCTATAACGTAGGAGTACCCGTCCAGCGTTAAGACGCATTTGCGGGTGGTGGTGCCCATCAAAACGCTACTAAGACCAGCGCTGCTCCCAGCACCACCACCGCCCCCTGCAACGCTAGACGGGTACCTGGAGGACGTGCTTAGCCGTCCGGCTGAAGCTTTGTTGGAATAACCGACACCAGGAGCAATATTTGCACTGGGACTGCTTGCCATTGTCGTTGCCGTTGTTGTCGATGCCGTCTCACAGGTATTCAAACTTTCGCGACGTGGCGGTGCCGCTAGGCCTGAAAATTCATCATTTCGATGGCTTGACGAACTGATGCCATCACTGGAATGATCACGTTGTGGTTCACAGCCGACCACCGGTGGTTGGCGTAAGCGTGGACGAGGAGAACGCGTTGCGGAGGAGGTCGTGGAAGTCGATGATGAATCGCCTCTATCTTCTTGGCTAATGTTCAATGTCTGTGGCTTATCGCGACGCGTGGGCGGCGACTCATCCAAAGTGTCGCCCATTTTGATTAAAATTTATTTTGCTTAAATTTTACAATAAATTCGGTTTTTGCTTTAGAATAAAATAAGTTTTTTTTTTTCTTTGACAATTTATTAAAACATTTTGAACCCGAACCGTTTCGCGAGTGGGATATTTTTGCCTGTTTGTCGATTTTGCGCCAGTTTTGAATTGAAATTTGCACTTTAATTCACTTTGTTGAACATTTTATTTTAATTTCTTTTTTACTTTGGAGTAGACTTGTAATTGGCAAAAACATAGAACATTTAATTAAAACCAAACATTCAAATGAAAATGAAAATGTAATGAAACGTATGGAAAGCGCTTTCCACAGCACTTCTTTTATTCTCTTTCTCTTTAGCTTTTGTGATGGAAAACAATATTACTCATACGCAGCGTTAGACCAACTCTTTGAATTGATATATATGTACAGATATGTATGTACATAGATATATATATGTAAATGTATGTACATATGCATGTCTAGCTCTAATTGCAGTTTTTCTATTGCCTTTTGTGATGAATTTTTGTCACTGACCAACTGAGTGACTGAATGATGGACAAATTGACAGACACACTGACTGGCTCTGACATTGTTGGACGTTATTTGATTCTGATTTTTATCGTTGCAAAATATTGACATGGCCATGTCGTTAGTATTGTTAGATTGGTCACTTTGTCATTCAGCATTGATTTTTTTGTTTTTTCTCTCTTTTATTCGCTTTTTGCATATATGTCATAATGTCAAAATCCATCAATGCCAAACGTTTTATATTGTTGCGGTTTTTGTTAAGCACTAACAAAAGAGTATTATAATTCTGTTAAGAAGTTTGTGTATCAATGCTTTTATTTTACTGCTTAAATAAGATAAATAAGCATTCTGAAAAACAACTGAATCGATGGACTTATAATATAACTGACATGGAAACAACTGTATTTATATTATGCGACTTTATTACAGTGTATCGCGTCTTCGCCCCTGTTAAATTTGGCTCGACCTTCCGGTTTATTATTATTGTTATTACTCGTATATATTTCTGTCAAATATGTTTCTTTTTTTTGTGGGGGGGAAACAATTTTCAATAATTTTTATTTGTTTTATATTGCTGTATACAATTGTGGCACGTAGCGCGAATTTTCTGCAAAAAAAGGCGACAGTCTGAAGGCATCACGTGCCAAAAAGAAAGTCTTCGCTTTCACATCCTCTCATTGGCGCTTTGCCTAACAATTTTTTTGGCCTTTAAATGTGAGACAAAAAATGAGCGTCAAGTCGGTTGGAGTTCACTAAACTGGCGCCATATTTAAAGATTTGCTGACTTTATTTGGATTGAGTTTCTTATGCAGATGATGCTTCACTTTAAAATATTGTAGTTCTATCATATTAAGAGAATGTAAGAATAGAAAAAATGAAGTCAATCATTTGTGTCCTGAAATTCATTTGTGAAAAATTGCATGTTCTTGGAATATTTGAGACAGAATCAATCTTTTTAAGAGAATATTTTTTATAGAACAAACTTTAATTTTTTGGATATCTTTTTAAACTTTTAAGTTATTTTCAAGTTATTTATTCAGGCGCCTGTACAAAGTTGACCTACTAAAAGTTATATCCTGCTAACCCTAACTTGCTGCACTACTAACTCTTTAAAACCCATCCCATTTTAAACTTTATAATATTATGATCTGACTACAATTATTTTCCATTTCGCCTTTTGTTTTGGGATTATAATTGATCCTTAAATCTAATTATTATTATAGAGAAAGTTATACTGCAATTCAAACAAGAATTCCAAGACCAACCAAAAAAAATTGTCTATTGTCGAAAAGTTTTCAACAATTTGCAATTCCGTTTTCCTCTTTTTA
The DNA here is from genome assembly GCF_018902025.1 of Drosophila willistoni. NCBI lineage: Eukaryota > Metazoa > Arthropoda > Insecta > Diptera > Drosophilidae > Drosophila > Drosophila willistoni. The sequence continues at coordinate 12,750,977 of NW_025814050.1, forward strand.
TTTTTTTATAATTAACATTCTTGTTTACCCCATTAACGGGATGAGTAAAAATTTCCGTTTTGCCATTCACAAATGATAATCATCAAATTTTAATTATGTTGGGTTTCCAACCTCTACCAATTTGGTGGGCCCGCAGCAAAACAACAATCAAATTTTTGGTCTTTTGGGTTAGATGTGCGGTTCGAGCATTTCACTCGCAAATGTCAAAAACAGCTGCCAAGGCTTTCACAATTCCATATTTCCCTCTCCCCACCCATTAACCATGATGCCCTTGAATCGTTTCCATCTTTAACAGAGCAAAAAAGAAAAAGGAATACAAGGAGAGGAGAAGAAAATAATGCTTATACGCAGCATTTATCGCCTTTTGCCTAATGAGGTATCAATAACGCCACATTTATGACTCAATTAATGAAACATTGTTGTGAAGAGTAAAGAGAACGGGGCGGGGGGAGATATATATTGAGGGCAAATCAATGCCAATGAACGAAAGAAAACCATTTTGGTGAACGCATAAATCGTAAATCGTGTTATCTTTATGTGTTACTCATAGTGGGGTAAATGAACCTCCCCCAAAAAGTATGCAAGAGTTCAGAGAACTCTTTTTCTCTCTCTCTCTTTCCCTCCTTTATCTGTCTGTCTTTCTCTGTGGCTTTCATAGATTCTGTGCATAAATTTAAAATTTGTATGCATTGAACATGTCCATTTGTGTGTTTGATTCTCCGTTTTTCCACTGCTATTTGCGCGATTAGCCATTTTTATCTGGCAAAAGTTTTTGGCAACCCGCATAAATAATGCAGCTTACGATAGTTTTTGTTTTTCTCTGGCCAAAAGTCAGAGAAATTCGTCGGAAAGTTTCAATGAACTTCAACAGCCAGCATCATAAACATGTCTCAGCCATTTAGCATCCGGACTGAGTAGACAACATTGACAGATGACAGCAAGATGAAAAGCATCAACAACAACAACAATTAGCTGACATACACAAAAGTCAATTATTTAATTAGAAGCTGTCACTAGCAGTGCCTTAAAATGTTTTTGTATTTATATTGTTGTTAAAAAAAAACGAAGGGAATAATGACAGAGCAGATACAGCAAACTATACACAGATAATTAAAAGGGCATACACAAAAACGAAGGCAAAATGTCGCCTAGGCAAACGGATATAAACACCCACATATAAAAACATAGACACACACAAACACACACACACATATGCACATGGCAATGACATAAGGATAATTGTATGCACTTGGCAAGTTGGCAAAGAAACGAAGCAAAAAAACACAAAAGGATAAAGTTCAACTGCGTTGAATGTGAAATTTCTTTTAATTCTGCAAACTGCAAGTTAAGCTGATAGGTTGATTAAATTAAATGTGTAAGAGATATCCAATCTATGGGAATTAAAGGACCTCAAAGAGGTGTATCATTGGGACAAAAGCCATGGAAACCAACTTTTATTTTGGATATAAAGTAAAAATAGAGTAATCTAGTAAGTGACTTTTTATGTCAATTTAGAATGTCTAACTAAAAGTTGTTTCAAATTGTCAAGCATTAAATTTATTGTTTTGCAGAAGAAGTTCAATTAGTAATCTTAGCAATAGATATAGAAAAATGTTATCATCTGCTGGATTAAGCCTGATTCCTTCCCTTTTGGTAAATCTTTATAAAGTCTAGGTTTTTTGGTATTATTAATATGGTAAAGTTTTTGTATATTTATTGCACTCGTTCGCACTTTTATCGAAACAGTTGAAAACTGCAGCACATAAATATTCATATAAAGCTATTAGGGTTTAACTTGGACTTTTGGAATTTGGTTATCCTATCAAAATACTCGATCAATTTGCATTTTGTTTACATTTCGTTTAGTCTCTCATGTTTGTTTAATCTGTATAATATCGATTATAGTACTAGAAGCATATGCGGTTCTAAGGCTGACTAAAAAAAGGGAACTTGACCCTTGAAGTATGCAATATGCTTATAACTTTTCTTAGTTAAACTTAATTTAAAACTTCTCCATAAATAATAATACTTGCTTTTATCCACAAATCAATACAAAATTTCTGCATATGTTTCAAAAAGTGAATTTTTGGACTGTTTGCATGAAGTATGCAATACGCTAGAAAATTAGTCACTTTATTCAACAGATTTATAACTTTTCTTAGCTGAACATAACTTTTAATTTGTCTATAAATAATATTTGCTTTTATGTTTAAAAAAATGAATTCTCGGACTGTTTATTGCATACTTTAGAGGGCAAAGTTTAGATTTGAACGAATATTTCTGAATTTAAAGAGTATTTGAGGCTTTTGACAGATTGACAAAGTAAATGTGGATGATTTCTGTAGTGTATATTTAAATATATAATAAAAATGCAACGCTATGCATTTGACAGAGCTGTCATTTGCACTCACACATACACACACACACACACACACACAGTGACATATTTATTCATTTTAATTGTTGTAATTTCGCATAGTTGTTGTTTATCCTGGCTGCTCGTCTCTTGACATTCCTATCTTGGGGTCCTGTTGCTTGTTTTTTTTTTGTTGTTGTTGCCATTGTGGGGCGCCAATGTGACGCCATTGCGGGTTTGTGTCTCGTCTCTTGTGTAAATAAAAGATGAGTTAAAGTGCGATAGCGTAAAAAGGGAAAAATGTTGAGCAGGACAGCAATAGCCAACAATAACAATAGAAACATCAGCAATACTAATAGTGTGTGTATGGAGCAGATGAACAGAAATGGGGGACATGTACTCGTTAATCACACACTATGTTAGTTCACGGAACGGATCGATCAGATGCAATAACAACAACAAGAACAAGTCGAACAGAAATTGCATGTAATTGAGGAAAACAAACAAACAGAGAAAGAAACGAAAGAACAGAAAAACAAGTCACTTTCCTGGTCAGGAAGTGGACAATAAATTTCCATCAAGGACAACACTTTCAAGTCAGAACAGGCAACACAGAAAGTCAGCAACGACAACAGCCAACTTAACTTGACTCTAGTCGACTTGACTCATTAGCATTTCGGGCCATAAGAAACATAAGGACATGTGTCTAAGGAAGCCCCAGACAGGCAACTTGACTTTCGTCATCATCATCATCATCGTCAGCCGTCAGTATTTCAATTGCAAATTGTTTTTTCGTGGTGCCCAGCTGTGGGTTAAATGCACTAACACTGCCCCACAACACACACACACACACACACATACATGGACCTAGAGAGAAAGCCATTTACATACACAGAGCAACTAAGACAGGGACAGAGAAACCGTAAGGAGAGTCAGAGAGTGAGGAAAATGAGAAAAGTCGCATTATTAATTTGCCGCACCGCACGACCATAAATAAGGATGTGTGGCTATGTATGGTGGTGTGTGTGTGTGTGTGTGCATGTTTACGTCTGTTTTTCTGCACATATAAAATTCAAAGGACTCCCTCACATATCCTTGTCCATATGTTCTGTTTGTTTGCGGCTTTCAGTTTTTGCAGCTCGGCTCGTTTTTCCTCAGCTACACGCAATTTTCTTTAGCAATTTATTACTATTTTGACTTGCAGATGTGTGTGACTCTCTCTTGCTTTCTATCCTTGTAGTGGTGAGTGGGTGTGCTAGCCGCCTTCTATTCTCTCCACTCGATCGATTCTATTGCCTAAGTATCCCTCAGTCGGCGACAATTTGTAAAGCAGGCAATTATCCTTATTAGCTGCTTATTTATAGCCATGTTTGTTCACTCGTTTTTCCCATTGACAAAGAGGAGTGTGGGTAGGTTGATTCTGAATTGGCAAATAATTGGCAAAGATTAGCAGCAAACTGTTCACAACTTATGCAACAGTTGTGGCCCTAAATGATTAAGACAACAAAATTCAATGAATAAACATACAAAGCATCAAGAAACAAAATTCAAGAAAGAATTTGCGGCAATTATAACTTTGCAGAAAGTATTATCTTTAGATTAAAGCAGAAAACTCTTTTAAGTAGCATATCCTTATCCCACATCAACCCACTTAGGGGGTCTAAAGGTTAAAAATTGAATACATCTTGTCGATGAGGATGAGGCAAAGCATTATAATTAGCGGTGGTTCTAGGAGAGTCAGTCGGCCATTACAGCATTAAATTTTAACAAATAATTGTATTTCAGGCAGCAGAAAACCATAAAGTGACTTCAAGAACCCCCAATTCACAATCCAAATTTGACGTGGTTTTAGAGTGCCTTTAATTTAAAAACTAGTTGAGAATTGTAACTAATTGTAAGCTAAAAGATTGTTCTTGAAGAATAACTGTTACAACGACTATATATCTAACAAGTTAAAGGACATTCGAAAAGAATACTAAAATATTAGTTCGATTTATTATTCGTTACTTTAAGATCCGCATTTTATATCCTTACATCCACTATTGAACTAAATAGACTCTTAATTAAAAAAAAAAACAAATTTTTTGATGTTTTTTAATACACATTGAAATTATTTGCAAACTTTAATGAAAACAAAGCCAGGTCCTTCTTTTGTGTCTAAACTACAAACAAAACGATGTGAGCAGCTTTTTTTTCTAGTCAGACATACACTTATGATATATAAGACTGATCTAGGACAAAAGTAGAAGAACTACCTAAATACTAAGAAAGGTTTTTTAAATCATGCTTGAATCTAATTCATATAATTCAATTGAGAACAGCTGAGACCCATCTTATTTTTTTGAAAGATAAATAAGTATTTACCAGAGTTCACAAATAATTAAATGCGTACGAAGCTTAACAGATATATACGTATGTGTATATAATATATAATTTATGAAGACTTTAATGCTTCCACAAACAAATGATCAATTTATAAAATTGTCTGCAAGGCTATAAAAAAGGTCCTTTACAGTACATTCTGTGTTTTTTTTTTTTTGTCAAAGAATTTTCTCAACTTTTCTCGAGTCAAGGCTTTTCCTTTAGGCACTTTTCCAACAGCTTTAAGTCATATGAAATTAATGCATAATAAGTTGAGCCCACTTGACTTGGGGGTGAGGGTTGGTTTGTGTGTGTGTGTGTGTGTGTTTGTCTAAATAAGAAGAAGAACAAGTATTCGAGGAAGTGTTGAAAGCTTTCTCTTTGGGCAACTTTCACAACATAAAGCACATTGTCAAATCAGCGACATTTTTATTACTGCCTGAGTCTAAAGCGAAAACTTCCTTTTGCGTGTGTTGGTGCTTTGGTCCTTTGCCATCAGCCTCCTTGCCACATCCTTGCCATACAAACGTACACACACGTATGTAAATACAAACGTCTTTTACTTTTTTTTCCTTCCTATTTCTTTCTCTCTCTTTTACATGCTGATGATGATGTCGTTATTAAACGCATAAATAAATTGTCAAAAAAAAAGAAACAAGAATAAAAGTAAGAATGAAAATATGAGCGGAAAAAGACGCACAAATATGGCATCTTTCTAAGAGTTGAGATGGGGTAAGATGGTAGAGGAGAAGGGGTATGCTTAGAGCAGGTAAAGATTTTAGATGCATAGCTCTTTCTTATGTCTTTATTTGAAATGTTTCTGGTTGCTCCGACATCTCTTCTCTTTGCCGTTTTTCATATGTTTGCATTGCCTTTGCGCCATTTTCTCTGCTGTTGACTTTGTCAATGTTTTATGACTTTATTTCACTTGCAGACATATGCGACAATCGACTCTAACGTCATGAGGGGCAAAGTAAAGCGGGTAAAAGGGCCCGTGGTGCACTCTCATCCCTCGGCAAACTCAAAAGCCTTGTGGTCACAAGTTGACGGTTGAAGCACCCCAAAAAAAGGGGTGCAAAAAGGAAAGGTATGCCCTGTTTTAATATGCGACATATTCATAATTTATGATATACGCAGTGCACTATAAAAAGAGAGGGATTCACTTATACATATGTATGTATATGTATGTATGTACTTAGGTAGATGTATATAGGTGGTAAAATCTGATGTACTTAGTAGATGGAAAAGAAAGGAAAAAAGTATAAGCAATTTACACACATCCGGCTATATGTTTTACTTTCAAGTGAAAATATCACACTGACAGAATGAAAAATGTTTCTTATCTATTTCTATTAACAAAATAATTAAAGTTACAAGTATTTTATCACAATTTTCTGGATTCAAGTATATATTTTTTTAAAACAATTTCAATTGTTGGTGTCCTTAGCCTTATAGTTTATAGGAGCTAATCAAACATTAAATTTGAGAATTAGTTCAAATACATGCCAAACAAGGATTTTCCAAACTCTCTTAGCTCTATCAATTCAATATTTCAAATTTTGTAATAATAACTTTGGGGAAAATATTTCGATAAGTCTATCAAATATCTGATTTAAAAAATCATGTTTTAAAAATAATGAAGCAATTGAATTCCTATATGTGGAATTTCTAGCATTCTCTGCTAAAAACTTTTTGCCTAGACAGTTTTTCAAGTTACTTTCTTTTAATGTATTCTTACATTTTTTCTTGGATGATTTCACTTAAAATTCGTTTGCCAAAACAGAAAACTTTGCAGACTAACTTTGGTTAAAGTCATTAACATGTCATTTGCATGTGTCCAGACTGAAATTGAGATTGGGCCCATTCTCCTATCTAATTCCCCTTGTGCAGTGGTTGATTAGTAGTCCGTATGTCCGACTTTTGGCCACGTCTATCAACAGTTTTGCCCTAATGCCCAAGCAACATGCAACGCCGACAACTGACCCCATTCTGTTTACATTTGCAGCTGTTGCTGTTGTCCTGCAACAAACACATCCTTGCATTGACTTCTCCTTTCACCGCCAATCGTCTCATTTATAGTCCAACCCTTCACTTCGGTGGCTAAGCAAAGCAAAACTACTTTTTGTTTGAGCACAATTGTCTGGATGTTCTCTTCAACTTCAGGCTCACCAGGAACGCCCATTGAATGTGGTTTTGTGGTAACTGTTGGAAATCAAGGCAAAGTTGTTGTGGCACGTTCCTCTTTTCCTTTTTTTGTGCTGAAACTTTTTGCAACAATTTTTGCATAATGCCAAACCATTTTTCTCTTGTACGTTGGCTGTTAAATGCAAACACTTCATTTGGAGAAGAAAAAGAAACGAAGAACAAGAACTTTCGATTAAGCCAAAAAAACAGCAACAAAAAAAGGAAGTAATTCCACCTACATGCACACTCATACAGAAAAGTTTATTTGCAATTGAAGTTGTTACTTGTAGGGAAATGCAACTTAAATTTCATGCCTGGCTAATCAGAAGAAATTGAGTTTGTTTGCCTTCCAACTGACTATTCGCATAGAGTGGGCGAATAGACGGGGCGGAGGGGTCAGTAGGGTGAGGTAATTGGGTCTATGTTATATTTTGTAGTCATAAAAATCAACAACGTCATAGCTCTGACAAATGTCTGAAACGACCTACTCTTTTCTATATTGTATACACACATACATATGTACGTACATACATACGTATGTATTACCCCATCCATTCAATTTATGTGATGTGTGTTTTTATGGGGGAATGGTTGTGCATATATGTGTGTGTGTGTGCAATTTTCCTTTAGCTATGTTTGCTTATTTGCATTTGCCACACACACACTCACACACACACACACAAAGTTGTGACTTTTCGGGTAAATAAACATGGAACCTCTTCCTCATGAAAATGATGATGATTTTGCCGAATCACTCGAGAATCTCTCGTCACTCGACACCACTTGATCCTGCCAGTGACTGCCTCTGGTAGCCCTCAAAATGATGCGCCATTTCTCAAAATCTTTTCACCCATACACACACACACACACACACACACTCTCTCACACATATTTGTAATGGTGTGAAATTCCAAAATGGCGCCCCAAGTCCTGGCCATTGTCATTTATCAAGTTTATTAGCGGTATGAAAGAAAGAAATGAGTTTATGTTAAGTGTGTTGAAATTTGAATTCATTTCGCCACACAATTTAATTGAACGAAACAAAAAAAGAAACAAACAAATGAGAAAAATGGTTAATGAGTTGTATGTGTAACATTTTTCAAACTATTGTTTAACAAAAATCTAAATGAAAATTTCTTTTCATGCCCCTTGTGGCACTTTGTAGTCAGCTAAATAGTAGATTCTGGAAAAGCATCTGAAGCTTAAAAGATATTTGCACTCAATTATTGCTCAGTTGGCTTCTTTATGTCAAAGTTTCATAAACAATCAAAAGGCACATATAAAAGTTCTATCTACTGACAATAACTAATACATTTATAAACCATTTATTTAAAATAATGACTTTTTGAAAATATTTTATTTTATATGGACTAAAATATTAAGTGATGTCAGCTCGGGATCAAAAATGAAAATTGTGTAAATTGTTGACTTTAGTTTATTGGACTATATATATTCGCATTTCGAACTCCTATAGAGACCGTCTTTAGGGAATTCAGCGTCTGCCTTAAAAAAACTGCTTCGTAGAGTCAGTTCAATATTAAAAATGTGCGTTTAGTCTAATTTTAGTTTCTTAAATTAATTTAAAAAGCCGTCTTTATCAATAAGTGTAAAAAGAACTGTGGAAATTTTATATATCAGACGTCTATTTACTCATAGTTTTTAATAAATTAGTTTAATATTCAAACATTCTTTAGACATGAGATTGGGTTGAGCAAGTAGCACTTGTAATTACTATTTAAATGATGGTATAAAAGCCAATCAACAAAATTCAGTTGATCAACTAGTATAATTACATACATAGGTAAACAATTTTATTTTGGTAGGTACGCAAATTATGACATTTTAAGCAAAGCGCACAAGTTATAAATGTTATGACAGTAGAAAATTATACAATTTAAGCTAACATACTGATCATGAATTTTTTTATATTTTGTGTAAAACTCACATTAAACTGCACAAACCTCGATTTTCGGTCTAACTTATTATATTATGAATGTCCTGAATGTTACATACTTATGCATGGAATTTTTCTGCAACCTTGAGGCTACTTTGCATTAGTTTACAATTTTCAAAATTGGACTTTGATTCCTTTAATCATGTTTAATAGTACTAGAATTTGCTAGAGTACTAGAGGCTAAAGGGCACTCATTTGTAGCTATTGAAAATTAGGTTATAAGTTCTAAGTTAGACCTATGTTAAGTAGTTTAAGGTTCAAACAGAGATTATAAACTTCTCTAGCAGTCACTTACTAAATTTAAAATATGTTAAAGGCCTCTCTATAAATACTTTAAATTAGTCTACGGAAGGATACCTATATGTTAAGGCTTCTCAGACGGACTCTGACTTGCCCTCTTTAACAAAGGCAAACCCATAATATTTTATTTTGACTAGTTAGCATTTAAATCACTGCAACAAGAATCACAAAAACCGCGCCTACACCACACAGAAAATCAAAACTTTAGCTAAATCACAAGCAAAAAGTCAAATATCAACCCACATCACATACAGACACAACACTAACACAGACACATACACACAGAAAGGAGATATGTTGTTTTTTCTCAACTGACAATTTGTAACTTTTCAATTCTTTAACGACAAATTTTCATTCATTGCCTGTTTTGGTTTGTTTTTGTTTCTTTTGCTGTTTTTGTTGAAATGGTTTCACATTTCAGCGCGCCTAGAACTATGCAACATTTTGTGGCTGCCACAAACATACATATGTATATCTGTATATATGTATATGCGTGTGTATTTATATATGTATACAAAAATGTCAGCCTGCTTTTATTTGTGGGTAAAAAAAGGACCAAAATAAATTTAAATTTTCGGTTTGCTTTGCTTTGGTTTTTGGTTGGCGTATTTTATGTGACAGTTCCCAGCCGCAAAAACAATTGCAGGGACCACGCCCCCCGAACCTCCCCAGAACTGGCAACAACAATTTTACCAACCATCAGTCCCTTCGTAATTTTTCCCATTTCAGGCTATTCATTAAATATTGAGTTGCTTGCCAGGCTGTCGCATTTGCCTTAGAAATTTTCTTTTATTTTCCAATTTTCTGGCATTTTTGACAAGTTTTCTTTTTAGGAAACCAAAAAATGTGTTTTCTTTTGTTTTTGTGCGGTTTTTGGCGCTTTTTGATGCCACTTTAATTAGCAAAGAAAAAAAATGGAAAGAAGGCAAGCGAAACCACCAAAAGAAACAAACTTTTTCGACCATCTGTTGTCCTGGGAACTGAAGCAGGTGGAAAACTTGAAGTATACACAAAAATAGTATCAAAAAAAATTTAAAGAAAAAAGAGAAGCATAAAAAACGCATTTGAATTGCTAATCAAGTTGTCCATTCGAAGAAAAAATCGGCGAAAACTTACCAAAAATGGCTAAAGAAATAGACACATGGCTAAGAAGTTCTTAATGATGCTGCTGCATTGGCAATTTCTGTGCTTAATTTCGAAGAAGGAGAAAACAAATGTAACTTGGTTTTAATTAATGCAGATAAAGCCAAAGACCAAGTGAAATTTTCTGCAAGAAATTTGAAAATTTGTTTTGAATAGTTTTTTTTTCCTCTCAGTTTGCACTGTCTGCCGCTGGCTGTTAGCCAATTGGGCCAGAAGTCGAGTTTTTGCCAAAAGCGATAAACATGCCAAGGCGTCAAAAGCGGCAACGGAAGTTGGCTTGCTTCTGTCTCTCTCACTCTCTCCGTTTGTGTGTGTGTGTGTATGTGTAAGGTTACAAAAAGTAACCAAAGTTTGTGCATTCGCTCGGAATTTTTATAGCGAACATTCATAAAAGCCAAATACAAACCTTCTACTTAGCTGCAACACTCAAATATGTTGCATACTTTTTTGGGCAGGAGCTTAGCAAGTTTGTTGCACCACAACAAGAATTTAACCGAAGCATTTCAAAGCATTCATGGACACCGGGAATGGAAGTAACTTAAGGTAAGTGAAGCTAGATTTGGGTACTTTTACCTAGATATAGTTATATATATTCGATTTGCATAAACTGAATATTCAATGATTTTCTTTTCAAACCAGGAGACAAGGATGTACAAACCTTTTAATTTTGAAAGCTTATTTTATGCTTCTTGCTTACTTGTGTTTTATATTCACAGGCAGGACGCCTGGGGAACAGTCCCAAGAGCCAGAATTAGACTTTCTAAAGAGACAACTTTTGAAAGTGTTCAAGAGGAAAGTTAAAATTATATTGGCCTGAACTTAAATCGAAATTTTTGATCTTAATGTGAGAGTTTAAATTTCTAAATTCTGGTTTTGACTTATGTACACTATTTTCAAACAATTCTTTTGATTAAATTGTTCACGTTGTCTTTTCTTTCAGCAAATACCATTTCCGGCTTAAGAAAAATCTCATCGAACTAGAAATTTGAGCCCATTAATAGAAAAAAAAAATCTTTGTGCTTTAATTTTAAATGCAGATATTTTATAAATTGTAGTTTAAATTATTTTGATGTCGTATCCCGAATTTGAAAATAGTCAGCTAATTATTGGACTTTCCAATGATATTTGATTCGACTTTGCCCTAAAAGAATCAACAATTTAACTGCTTTATTATTTAGCCCTTGATTTTAAGGATGTTAAACAAACGTTAAAAAGTAAAGCAACTAATAATTTTTATGGTTTTTGTTTTATGAAACATTTGTAAATTTTCAAAGCTGTTCATGTTAAAGCTAGAAACTAGTTTCAAATATAAATTTTATTAAAATGAAGCAAGTTTTTCCCCCACTCACTATTCCCATACTATGTGTGTTCTTTAATGTTGGCAACCGCATAATCGAGTAATTAGGCAGCAAGCATAAATTCATTATGCCATTAAGTGCACACACACACAGAGACACATAAGCACTCACACCCACAGACGCCTTTACACCACATCGTTGGTGGCATTGCCAATTTAATTCAGAAATTGAGTGGCCATTTAGCCAAGGCTGAAAAATATGCGTTGCATATTGGTTTGGCTCTGTTTGGCGGACACGTGTCAATGTATGCTCAAAGCGTTGATGATAATGACGACGGCGATGGCGACGCCAATGCCATTAAGCCGCCGCCTGCACAGGAGGCTCAAATTTCCAATGCAAGGACGCGAAATGCTGCGTTAGGCTCACAAAAGTATGCTACACAAAAACAATAACAACAAAAAGTAGCGAGCCGAACAACGAAAAAATGGGAAAAAAATAAGAGAAATACACAAAAATAACTTCATCAATTTGGGCAACAGACATGTTGTAGTATGCCGGGCATTGGTTCCATTATCGCCGTCAACAGAATGATGCCACCCATCAATAATGTCCCTGTGAGGAAGGCGTGTGTGTGTGTGGTGATTTTATTAGGCCTGCGAACAATTGTTTGCTTAAAAGTTTTCACACACATATACACACATGCCACCCAGTCAGACCAACACAACCCAAGCAAGTTTTTCGAGTTCTTTGGCTTTGGTCTTGGCTTTTCAGTTCGGTTCAGTTTGGTTTTTCCTTTTCGCTTGTTTTCTTTTTTGTTTTTTTTTTTATTTTAGTCGTCCTTGTTGGCCGCTGTCATTGTCCCCAAAAGATTTTGCACGTTTGCTATTTCGACATTTCTTATGATTATTGATTAGATAAGGAGAAGAGAACCAAAGCAAAGTAAGCAAAAATAAAGCAAAAGAAATACATACAATAAAATAAAAACAAAGAAGCGTTAAGTCAAAATATAAAAGAAAACTTGGCAGCACTTAAGTCACTTAACACTGCCAATGGGATTTCTTTTTATTTTGACTTCTGGTTAGTGTGAAGACATAAAAAGAGAAACAGAGAGAGATATAGAGAGAGAGAGAGGGAGACAAATGTTAGTAGGTGGTGAATGATGGGATGAGAAGGAAAGATGAAGATAGAGATTTAGGGTCTGATAAGCTTTTCAAAGAGGTTGTCTTTATAGGAATATATTTATAAACAAAATTCGTTTGGAAACGCTTTTTATATACCCTAAATGTGGGTGTGTGTGTGTTGAGCAATGGGTATACCTTTTAGGTTAGTATAGGTTGATCTTAATCATTTTATAAACTTGACCATAAACCTGACTAGCAACTTAACAGTATTCATAGAATGGCTCTACTTAATAATGAAATAGTAAAATCTCGAGATAAAACCCAAACAAATTTGTGTCTTTTAAAATTTTTTTTACTGAGTTAAATATTCCATATATTGTACCACATATTAGGCTATTATTTAAGTGAAGTGAAAAACTTTTTTACATTTTAGTGAAATCTTTATTACAAATTTTAGATGTTTAAAAGAAAAAGTATGGAAGTTTATTAAGAAGTCTTATGGTTTAAATAACATATAAAAACTGTTGAGAATGAAAACAGAGTAGAAACATTTTGAGAACTCCGAAAGAAACCTGTTCATACTCCCTTTAAGATAAAACAACAAAACATCACAAAGTTTACGATGAACATTTATTGAAAATATGAAAGTGAAACGTAAAACTTGATTGAGGGCAACGCGCTAATAACGCTTTCATGGCTCTATCAAAAGCCTATCAAAACAAATTGATAGCCAGATTTGGGGTATTAACTTTTGAAAATATGTATTTCGTCGTTACTTTAGCTAACTTTAAAACTAAATTTACGATAGCATTTCGATGAAACTTATCCCGTTGCCGCGACATGGTGTGACACCTGCCTAAATGTGGCAGGCTTTCTGTCAGTCAATCAAATTGCTCAAAGTGGCGTTTAATTTTTATAGCAGTCAGTTTTCCCTTATCCAAAAAACCACCCTCCACCACCATCCTATAAAAAGGCAAACGAAACATGAAAACAAAAAAAAAGTAAACAAAAAATAAAAATTGGCAAGAGAAAAGAAAAACCACAGACACATTTTCACGCCGTCAAGGAAAACAAAAGAAAATCCCAAATCTATGTAGAACAAAAGGCAGAAAAGAAAATCAGAGGTTGTAGTAAAGAGAGTGAATGAGCGAGGGAGAAAGAGAGAGTGAATGAGAGAGCATTAAATTTTTAAACAGTCTTAGCAAGTTTTCTTAAGGTCACTACTCTTTTTCTTTTTCCTTTTCTTGTTCTCTCTCTCTCTCTTCCTCTCTTGATGTCTGCTTCTAAATTTATCTATAAACAAAATGTGGTTTTTCGTTTTGTTTTTTTCTTAATTTTATTTAGTATTAATTTCTTTTATGTGTACTATATATGTATGTGTTTGTGTATATGGGCGACATGGCTGTTTATTTAGTTGACAGGCTAATTGAATGATTTTGAGAATTTCGAAGAAAAATTTTCCATTTTTTTGCCACCTCGACCCCTTGCTCTCGTGGTTTCTGCTTTTTATGGCCTTCAAGGTCCCGTCAGTTTAATTATCACATATCTGTGGATCATTTGCGCTATAGTTAATGACACTCGATTGTCCAGATTAAGTCGGTTGGGTACTCGTAATTAACACCCAAAGGGCATCGTTAACATCATTTAAGACATGTTTCAGAAAGCACTGTGAGTGGTCTCATATCCAGGTGCAAGTCTCTCAGGTACGTTAAACACATGCGAGAGGAGAGACATTGCGAGTGAAATGGGCGGTGGAGCAGGAGGAGGATGAGAAGCTGGGAATATCAACATTTTTTCAGGTGCCATCAAGAGGGCAAACCTGTTTTACCAAATAACTGAGGACAATGCTGAGATGATATGATGACAAAAAGCAATTCGTTCATACATATGTACATATATGAAAAGTGGAAGAGATTTCATTTTTCGTAGTCACTAGGATCCCATTCAAGTGGACTTTTGTATGCCCTTTTCTTATAATAAGAAATGAATTGCAGGTTTGTTTCAAATCGATATTTTAGATGTTTAGTTCTATAAATAAATCGGGCTAAAATCAGTTCAACTACTGAGTCAGCTCTTTTATTCAGTCACTTGCTTTAATTTTCGACCGAATTGCATTTTTTCAGGCATTTGGCCAGCTATTCGTCCTAAATCCTTCATTTTTTGCTTGGTCTGGAATTAATTTTAGTAAATTACATTTTCTTTTAGTAATTGAATGATTATGTTTAGTTCTTTAGAAGAATCTGTTGATGAGTTTCAGTGATTCAAAATTCTAGTTATTTGTATAAAAAAGGTCATAAAGAAATAATGCCTTAAAAACTGAGTTCCTTCTTTGTAGTTTACTAGAGCCTTTTCAGCAAATAATCCAAATTTATTAAGCAAATTTTCATTTTTTTTTAAGTTTGTAAAAATTGAACAAATTTTGTTAATGTTTTCCAAAAACTGTTGGTCATATCTCTAAGAGATGAAATGACAATTTAAAAAGTAAATTCAAATAAAAAAAGTTCAATTATTGCCGTTTGCCTTCATTGAAAGTTTTAGTTTAATTGTAGCTTTTTTCATTTCTAAGATGTTGACAAACTTGTTAATAAAGTTATTATACCCATTGAAAAGTTACCGCAAAACAAAATTTTTTGTAAAAGATTCAACCGCACAGCATCATAAAGAAGCATAAATGCATTTAATTAAATTGCCTGTCTCGCTGTCTTGGGGTCCCCAAAGTAAGTTGCCCTCTTCTTCCTCCCCCAGTCACCTCTTGCTGTTGTACTTTTTCATCTTTGCCCCCATATTCTCTCAAGTGTCTTCATCTTTGGGAGTTGCGTGTTTAAGCGAAACAAGTTCGCTGGGCAGTGAAAATTGATGGCAGGCTCAATAACTTGGCGTTGTCTTGAAGCATTTTGTTTCTGAAAATTTAATGAGATTTTGTTTTTGCTTGTTGTTTTTTTGTTGTCTTGTCTCATATATTTATGATATGTAGGTCAAACATTTTTATTTTTTCGACAAAATCGGCCAAAATGTTCATACGCATTGTTGAGATTGCATTCCACCAAACACACACGATACGCATTTTTCAAGCCTAGACGAACTTTTATTGCTCTAACCAAAGATTTGTGGGTATGCTTATTTAATTGATCCCCTGGGCCTTTATTCAATTAGCCAGTTTGGCTAACAGCAAACAAACACCACAGAGCACTCGATAAAAGTTGTCAACGTCAGAGAGCGGCAAAACACTTCAAGATTTTTTTGTTTGTTTGTTGGAGAGCTCAACACGTTGTTTTTTTTTGGCGTTCGTTTGTGTCATCCAAACATCTCGAAGTGGCTTGGACTGGTTGAATGCCTAACAATAGTCCAAATTAGAAATAGACAACTACCAATAACAAGAATAGCCACACCAAAGTGCCAGTCGAAGCAACATCAACAACAACAACAACACCAACAATAGGCAATCAGAGATATCTATGTTTATATGGTCTGAAATATTCCGAGAACGAATATTTGCAAATGCAATCATAGCAAATGTTTTTCCAATACCAGACAACAATTATGATATGTTTAAGATATAAATCTAGATAGATTTGACTTAGCTATTGAATGGGACTAGAGATGAAGCATAAATAAGAAAAAAAGTAAACTTAATAAAAT
Organism: Drosophila willistoni; assembly: GCF_018902025.1. Lineage (NCBI taxonomy): Eukaryota > Metazoa > Arthropoda > Insecta > Diptera > Drosophilidae > Drosophila > Drosophila willistoni. The sequence goes on from NW_025814050.1 coordinate 12,767,333, forward strand.
GTTCATTTAACGATTCTCTTCAGTAACCATATATTGAGTTTAAGTTTGAGGTCTTACAGAGAAATATTAACAGTTCTAGTTTCAAAAGTTTATTTAAAAACTGAATAAGCTGTGCTTGAAATATTAAGTATGTGGATTGAAAATTAAGTACGTTTATTAATTGATCTTTTTATAGTCGATGAATGAATCAATTTATATAAACTCATGTACTACTTATATTACAAAAAAAAGAGCATTATATTTTTCAAGAGGGCTCACTCTTTACTTTCTTACTTTGAATAATAATTGTAATAAATGTAATAATTATGAATTATAAAATAAAAGCAATGAATGTTATTAATTTATTAAGATTTTTAAGAGCACTATTTTTATTATATTTATTATAAAGATCTAGTCTTGTTTTTGATTCTAAATTGGTATTGATATCTGCCGTCGATTTTATTTCCAAATGTTGTGTCTCTTCGATTTGCCGTTTAGATAGTAAATATTCTCAAAAATATTTAAAATTTGTATTTTAATTTACAAAAAATCTTCTAAATTTAAACGATTTACTATTAAGAACGATTTGGAGAGAAGAACTTCGCATATAAAACTTAATGGATAAGGGTTTTAAAAATGGCATCCCAAAAAACCTTTAAACTATTTCATTCTCTCATGTAACATAGGAGAAATTCTAATAGCAATTCTTAATTTAATGTGTTTCTATATATGTATCTTAGACCCAATATAAATTATTTTTAGGCATGAGAATATTACAAAGTTGTTTTCTAATATCTTACTTAACATATTTTAACGATGAGGAATTATTATCAAAGAGATGTAATTTGTTTTACAATGTATTTACAGTAGAAAACATTTTATTGAGTATCTATTTGAGCACACAAATATTCCAGGCACACTTTTATTACTTATCAATTACTACTATTATAAATAAAAAGGTTTAAAAGAATTCCACGAAATGTTGGCTAGAGATGAAATGTTGCATAAAAATATTATCAAAAAACTGATTTGATTGGTTTAAAAATTCAAAACAGATATGACCGCGTTTTCCTTATAGGTTTTATCTAACTATCAATAACAGTGCACAGTGGCATCAATGGAAAAAGCAAAAAGAACTGATTATTGCCCCACTGTGCAAAGCTTTTGAGGGCGACAATTCGTTGTGCGGACAATTAACAAACATTTTTTGCTTTTGGCATATATATAGATATAAATGTATAGATATATTTTTGCGTAGTGTATTTTGCGTTAGTTGTTTTTGTTGTTGTTTTTGTAATATTTTGTCTGGTTTTGGTTGTGTGACGTAGGCAAAAACGCAAACGTTGAAAACGTGCTAGATACTTTTGTATCTTTTATATCTGCGTGTGTGATATTGCATCCGTTAGGTGTGTGTGGCTGCATGCAAACGATGTGAATTTTGCGACCAACTATTTTGGACAACCAAACGGCTAACAGCGGCAAAGCGGCTAAAAGGCGTCCACTATGGCAACGACAACGGCGACGGCTACGTCGACGTCAGCAGCAGCAACAGCACCGAATCGCTGGCGACGCGTGCGTCCGGTGCGCAGTTGGCTTTGATCAACATTAGCAGCCAACAAAAAAAAAAAAGAAAAAAATCTGTGTATATGTTGAGGTTGTTTTCCTTTCCCCCCCGCCACCCCTCAACCAAAAACAAATTTGTTGTTTGCATTTGAAGTAAATATAACTAAAGGCAACGATGCTTGTGGCCACATTTTGTAGATTTGTATAAACAATTTGCGCAGCGTTCGCAGCAACAACAAGAACAACAACAACAACAGCAACAGCAACAACTACGGCAAGAGTCTTAGATGCAGCAACTGAATTTTGCAACAACTTCTTCTCCTTCTTCTTCTTACGAACGTTTATTTGGCTATTTGATTAAGAGGCAGACTTTGGATGCATGTCAAGAGAGGAGATCGATTGGTTGGTTTTTACTATTTTTTTTTTGCTTGGGTAAATATCAAAGTGATCTTACACTTAAACTAATTAGACAGTATAGCTCGATTGCTTGAAACTTCAGTCTTTTACAATTGCAACTACATTAAAAGATTTCAGCTTTTTTGGCAACTAACTAATGTTAATCTGGCTCAAAATTTTTATGCTTTTATCAACTTTGTGTTTTATTTTAACATTAAGTACAATTAATAATTTCTTCTCCAAAATGAAGAATGGAGTAGTAAAGTAATGGGTCGCTAGAGGCTTGTGAATATTTTTTTCACAAGTTGTTAGAAAAAATTCTTCTGAAATTTAGTCTAAGACGATAACTTTCTTTTAGTTCTCCTTTAGCTTTGTTAAAAAGTTGACCATTTTATAGAGTAGTTTTTGTTATTGGTGGTTTATCTAAGTCCTGTTTTGAGTTTTGGATAAATTAAGTGGAACTATCTATTTGGTCACTTTTGGCTTGAGCAAATACTAATCAGTTATTTCTTAATGTATTGAACGATTTGAATTTTTTTAAATTTGATATTGCTTTTATTGAAATAAACTAAGTACATACTCCTTCTATATCAAAGAGTTTAAAACATTTACTCACAATCAAATACATTATAGTAAAAGGTTTGACTTGTAAATTTAACATGCACAATTAAAAGGTTTATCGAGCCTCTCACAAGGCAAATAAAGTCTTATGCCCAAAAGTCTTTAGTTTCACAGTCTTTAAAAGATCTTTAACAGATCTTGAATCTTATGCCACAGTCTTGATAGATCTTATTTTCTGCTTAATTTTTCATTCATTAAGTTAAAGACTTAAACTTGTCTTTTTACATATATACAAATCACTTTCAGATGTTATAAGTTTTAAAGTACTTTTATCACACATTCATGACGACAAATTTGCAAATATTTATATTTATGATCTTTTGTTCTTGTATGCCACGTTTTTTTTTGGCCGGAGGTGAAATCTGATTTATTGATTTCAAGTATAGACCCATAATGAAGTAAGCCAGTAAAAGAAGCTGGATTTTTGTATTCATATTTTGCTTGTGGTTGGTTGGCTGGTTTTTTATGGAGTCAAAGTTTCCGCTTAGCTTTACGACATGTAACAAATTTGGGTATCCTACGGGTTCTCTTTGGTCTCTTTGTACACACGGAAATGGCAAACACGTAACGCTACAAATTATGCGATAAAATAAACATAAATGCTTGCATTTCATATGTGAATACATATTGTTGTATTTACGATTTTTATGCGCTTTTGCAAAATATACACACACACATACATACACACAAACACTCACACAAAAAAGCAGCTGAAACCGAATGTTTATGATACCAAAAATTGCGATCATAAACGTTGAATAGAAACAGTGGGAGAGACTGAGAGGGGGAGTGAGGTTGAATGATTATATGGGGGAGTGGGGTTTTGCGTTAATCATTTTGTATACAATATTATTTATTTTAATGGAGTCGCGACGAGAATCAAATTGATTTGATAGGCTCTCAATGATTTTTTGTGTGTTTCATTTTATATACATATATTTATTTATTTATGCAAATATAATGACGTCAAAACAAAACCAAAAAAAAATCTGACAAAATTTGTGTTAGACTTAATGGGGCGTATGAGCGATATTTTTTTTTATTGTTTATTCTCGTATGCTGCTAATCATATTTGCTGTTCGAAACTGGGAGAGGTGGAGGGAAGCTAATAAATGAATTTTGTTTTTCACACTTGATTTAAGTTATATTTAATAAATGATTATTGTATTGACAAATTGCATTTGGCATTTGTTAATTGGACAGAAAAAAAAAATGTTCGACATATATGAAATCATTATAATCGCATAAAATCGGGGTGTGAACCGAGGAGAGATAACTGACAAAAACTGAAGAGAATAAGAAGGTGTGGACACTTTTTGCGCTGAGTGTGCGTTTGTTTTTATTAAATAGATAAGAAATTAAACAGAATTCGTTTGTGTTTTCGTTTTTTGTTTGAAAGAAAATTAGAAATTCAAAATGAACAAAATAAATTTTTGCTTTTCTTTTATTATTATTTTCTTTTTTTTTTTTTTGGTATTTATTTAAGCACTTTATTTATACTAAATATTGATTGTATTAACAATTAATGATCACTTTGAATCTCTGTGTACCGGATGGAGAAACGATGCTCAATGTGAACGCGACTTCGTTGCCGACAACGTGAACGATATCGACGAGAGCGCGATAAGAATTGAAGTGCCAGCAGTGATATGACAACGTCCGCACATGTTGCCTGCTGGGGATAAACTGGAACTGGATATTTTTCGGAGTTTTGATATGCTACGGCCACCGCTGCTTCTGTCGCCGCCAATATAGAATCACAGAGACAAGAGATCCGAGACCCAAAACACACATCCCAGTGCAACCAATCGAGTAGCCAGCAAAGCTCGTCCCCCTATCCTCCCTCTAACCCACCAACACGACACAACACTTAAAATCTGCGCATGTAGGAAAAGCAAAGTGTGAGAGAGCTTTTTTTTGTCTTTAACTGACAAATTTTCCTTAATTTCCCGCTATTTTCAATTGGTGAAAAAGCTTAAGCGAAAAGCTTCAATTTTCTTAGTCTGCTTTAAGCAGATATAAGCTTTAATTCAAATGAAGAGACCAACTGCTATATACCCTGTATTATCGAATATATAAGATTAAAATGTTTGCTAATCTTAATAAATAAATCCCTAATGTAGTTAAACTGTGTAGTAAAACATTAAAAGCTCAGCTTGAGATTCTGAGATTCTCCTTTCAGAGACGCCCTTAGTCTAGGTCAATATTAGAGCTACCAATGCTATCAGTACTATCATTAACAGCGATTCTTTCTATCGATTTGAAAATAAAATTTTCCATAGTTTTGTGTATAAAGTAAAAGTAAGACTTGAGTCTACTCTACTATAATTCACTTATTTTATATGAAAATATACCCAATGTCAACGTTATTAAATACGAATTAACAAAACAGGCTCAATCAGAATCGACGATAATTAATGGATGTTCTAATACTCTAATCTTTACAAAAAAATCTAGATAAAAAAAAAATGATTCTTCTTTAATTATAGAAATTTGAAGTTGAATAAGATTTATATTCTAGTTGAACATAAATAATTATTCGAAAATATTTAGAAATAGGTTAACAAATGACATATTCAATTTACATTTTAAAAATTTCGGATGTGAAATATGCTAAATAGATGAAATTTCACAGGTAAAAAAATTTTAAGAGCCTGAACCTCTTGTTCTTTGATGACAGAGCTAAGGAAAGCCTTTAAATTTGACATTTTTTCCTCATTCAAAAATGTAGGGAAAGGTTTCTAAAATCACATATGAAAAGTTCTATAAAATAGTTCTAGGTCAGTAATGATTCTTTCTTATATGAATGAAAGGACTTGCTTGTAAATGATTATATTAGTCTTTATTTAATTGCTATGAGAATGATTTGTGCTTATACGAAATCACATAAAATACATGATTTCTATGTCATTTTCTCTTGACGATATCACAAAAATAGAATATAATATGTGGAATTACAGGTGATCTGCCTAATACACATTTATCCTTTAGAACTCTTTGCCAGTACCCCTTTCATAAATTGTTTTGGCTTTTATTTGATCCTTTTACCCCACGAATAAGGTTTATGTCTAAAGTAAGTAGAATTTCCCGTTATTTGTCCGCTCTCTAAACTCTTATAGCTTACTCTCTCTCCTTTCTCTTGTTCATTTGTTATTCTCTCAGCTTCCTTTGGTTCGGAGCATTTATTTTGTTTTTCCGAAGGGTCTTCTTCAACAGGTTGCCACCCACTTTGCCTTCATCCCTCTCCCATTCAGTTTTGCCGCTTTTGTGTGCGGTTACGCAGGGCGCACATAGCAAAACAACAAATTCGGAAAGCCTTCGGGTGGAAAACCCATGCGTATATATCTTTTCTTCTCTGTAGGTAAGACAACTGGATATTTTTGTTTCTCAAACTGCTTGCCTGGTTCCCGTAAATTGTACAAGTGTTCTTTAGCTTCTCTTTTACTCATTTTGCATATTTTACACATTTTTTTTTTGCCGTTTGTTTAATGCTTCTTCGACTTACCCCAATGGAGGCGTGGCGGTTTTATTTTATTTTGTAGGGGGATGGGTGGGCGTTGACAAAAATAAACAAAGCTCCAGGCTTAAGTAGCGAAAAGTATTTTAGCGACTTACCTGAAATAAGAAGACAAGAACGAGAAAAATTAGATGAAAATGAGTCATAATTATGGCAACAACAACAACAAAACAATAGAAAAACATGAGATTTCATATTTGAAATAGAATACACAATACCAACCTCCTGGCAGGGGAGCAATAAGTGGGAGTGCTACTAGGGCAGAGAATAACTTGGACACAGTGGGCATGGCTATATAAAGGGCGCACAGCTCATTAAATGAGCACAAAAGCTGCCCGAGCAGTTCAAGAGGCAAACCATTAGCATTAATTGAAGCAAGAATGAAGCAAAGATGAGCCAACTCATCGGCCTGAAGCCAGGTAAACAAATGCTTACTGGGTAGAATAACACTCACAAGAAAATATATGTATATAAAATATATATATTGAAACACAACAGATGAAAAGCCACAGAATGTTTATGTACCTACTATATACAAATAATAAACTTTGCTTAAAACGCAACCACAAAATTGGCATAAATATATAAACCCAAATTGGTGGGCTAAACATCAGACGAAAGAAACAAAACTTGATTAAAAATTTTACTTAAGTTGGCTCGAACACCAGAGCCTCAGAACTTATTAACTGAGCTTAATTTTGGTTAATTATCTTTAAGTAAGTGTAAAAGTTATCTCAAGGTAAAGATTCCTTTGAAATTGGATGAGTTAGTTGATAGTCTTACGTCTCTAGGTCTCTAGGTTTTTATTTCAACTTTGATATTGAATCGGACAACAGAACGTCAAAAATTTGGCTTTTCTTTGAAATTCAAAGACAAATAAATGAAGTTGGCTTATATTAAATCAAAACAGAAAAAGTTAATTAATTAAAGCTGAACTTATTTTGCCAGTATGATTTTTAGGCTATTATTTATTACCATCATGTAACTTTTTTTCCTTAGAAGTTTTTTGAAATAGTTTGAGTTAATTGTTAAAGGTGCTAAACTAATAAAAAGCAAATAGCTTAGACTCTAGAATATGCTGACACTTTGCTTGAATTTCTCTTTTTTAACCTAACAAAAGCACATAAAAGTATGTTTATTTTATTCAAATTACATTTGTCAAATTAATCCATAATTAAACCATTTTATTTGGCATTCAATTAACAATTAACATTATAGCAAATTACTATTTATTTATGTTTTCAATGGCATTTAACTCAGTTGAACGCTTATTTGCATATCGAATTTTTTATAATCACTTTTAAACTACAATTTATAAACTAATTTCACTTTACTTTAAAGTTATTAAAATATGTATTAAGAATTTTTAGAATTTGCAATGCTTAATACTTAATTAAATTGCCATAATCTGATCTGAGTGCTGACAGAATCTCAACTCGTGCAACATCAACTTTAACTTTAGGTGTCGAAATGTGTAACGAATGGCATGTTGCATGTTCATTTTGCTTCTTTTTGCAATTGAATTTTCGTTTATATGATTTCATTTATGAAATATTTTCTAATTTATAGTCTTCTTGTTGCTGTTTTTGTTGTTGGGGCTATATTTTTGCACTTTCCACAATTCAAATTCACACTAGTAATTAAATTTTATGGTATGTGAGAGAAGAGAAATTCAATTTACATATGCTCAAAATGTGAATATAACTCATACGCAACGTTGGTAGCCAAGAATGCAATTTGCAGTTTGCAGTTTGCTATTTGTAGAAGATGGATAAGCCACCCACACATCCATGCCATGGGCAACAATTAGTCAGTGATTATCTAACTTTGCATCCACAAATCAGAACTGGCTAAATGCTAATTGCTCTAATTTGTGGATGTCTCTAGATGGGAAGGAAGAGATATCTCGACTCACCCGAGCTGGAGAGGATTTAACTACTTTTTGTTGTTTAAATTTTTTAGATTGTCAATCGATTTTCCATTTTTTTTGTTTTAAATTTTTTTTAATTTTTTGCTTGTGTTCAGTTTAAGCGCCGTTTGACTTCTGCAGCTGCCGCGCTCAAGTTGCATGTTGATCAAGCTGGTTTGCCGCTTGCCCAAAACTGGACAAGCCCCAAGCCTTCATACTCATGTCTGGGCTATGGCTTGATCTGACTTGCCATTGCGTGTCACGCAATGGAAAACAAGTAAAATACACAAACTCACACACACACGAACAAAGTGCAGGCAAATAAGCCTGCCGGCTTTAGGCTGGTGCACTTAATCAGTGTTATTAATAAATCAAAATTGAAATCAAATTCTAATTATAATTTAAATAGAGTTAACAAAAAACGAACGTCTAAAGTGGTAGAACGAACTAACACATACAAAAACTAAACTTACCCAAGCTCCATGCACAAATTTCACACAAATCAGCGTTAAATGTCAAAACGCATGTTGCACAAATGCGTCAAATGCCAGAAGTGCGAGACCGGCAATAAATCATCATGGATATATATGTATATAAATATATTTTGATTTTGGTTGAAGAGAGTGCAAAAATCAACATCAAAATGAATAACTACAAACCTGTTGACAGACATCTCTGATATAAGAATTTCGAAAATTTTCACAAAAGTTTCAATACTCTTTTTCCCATTTGGCCAAGCCCAATTTGTTTTTATTAACTAATTAGATTAAAAGTGTTTGAAGGCTAGTACCAAAACATTAGATATAGATATCATATATATGTATATCGCCGAAAACGATTGTCAATCTCAAATGCTTAGCAAATAAATGTAAACGAAACTTTTTGGCTAACTTCGGTTTATTGGCTTTAAAAAAATTATAGACTTTTGAATACTCTAGACTTTTGGTATTTGAATCATTTTATCACGCAACTACCGTTTTAGGCATATTGCTTATTTTATTAACCTTAGATTGTTCTGGTCTATTGTTGATCATTGTTTAGTTAGAACCAAAACAAATAGGTATGAAATTTCTAACACATTCTATACACTATCAAACTATACCTCTATAGCCGAATTGGGAAGTCATTTGAATCTCATCTAATTGAAACTTATGAATAAAATGTATACCATTAAAAATTAATTAAAAGAAACTATAAAGAGAAATTCAATTTACATATGCTCAAAATGTGAATATAACTCTAACAGAGAATAGAGTTACTCTAACAAACAATTTTTAAAAAGAATTTTTCTAATTTTTTTCTTTTGAAGTTATGTGTATTATAGTCTGAATTCAACAAAATTTGTTTACAAGTTGCGAAATTCAAACAAAATATGGCTGTGTCTAGCTTAGATAAGGAACGGATCTGTTAGATCGAGCATTTCTATGTCATATATACATTATAGTTGTCCAATTCGGCCAATTGAAGATCTTAATTTGTTTATATTAATAATAAGCCAAATTTGAAAATCTCTTGAAATGGGGGCCTGATATTGGTATAAAAAAACGGACAGACAAACATTGCTAAGTATATCGACTTTGTTTTGAATGATTATTAGGAATATATTAATATTTTATACTTTTCTTTTTTATGCTATAGGTAATGAATCCTTTTTTGTTAAACTTAAGTCAATGTCAATTTTTGAATAACCTCTTCAAAAATTATTTACCATATTAAAGTTACTCTTTAAATAAGTAATAATAGAAAGTAACTTTGGTAGTTAGTTTGTTTGGTATTTAGGTTCTAAGCTTATGGCCTAGTAGCTAATTTACAACAAAACAGAATATAAATAAGACAAAAAATGTTACTTGGAAATAGAAAGAGATATCTATAATTTGTCATTATTTGAAATGTTGAAATGGGTACCTATCGTTAGATACCCTCTATTTATCTTCCGAATTGTCTACAATATTGTTATGCTAGTCGCCTAGGTTTATCTTTTCTCATGACAATAGACCAATAAAAATTATGTAAAGAAAACAAGAAAAAAAATGGTCAAACATTTGCCAAGTTGTGTGTCTAGACTAATAAGCCCGATTTAATCAATTTGCGAAAAAAGCATAATAAACTTACAAATTTAATCAAACATTTTTGGTCAGCGTCGTTCAAACAACAAGAGCGGGTAAGTGAGTGAGGAAAAGAAGGAGAGATGGGGTCAAGAGGGAAAGATAGACACTTTGTTTTTCATTTTTATATTTTTGGTTGCATTAATTATCGCCTTGCCATGAAATATGCGTGCCACGCATGCCCACATTTTGAACGCAATCAAGGGGGAGGGTGCAGGTGACTTGATAAGGGGCGAAGGCAACAAATTCAGCGGGTGTCTTGTTGTCTATGTGTGTGTGTGTGAGTGTGCGTGTGTGTTTCTTTTTTTATGGCAAACTGAGACTGTTTGAGTGACTGTTTACCTGGGCGCCAATTAAATTTAATTCAATAAGTAAAAACCAATCAGCAGGCGATACAATTTTTTCAGTTAGCCTTTCAATGTGTTTTGCCTAATGAGCCAAGTCAAAATATACGATGCAGGAAATTGACAGTTGCTAACGCATTTTTTTTCCCACAGCTTGGAAGACAAGTTAAAGGAATGGCTTAAGGGACATGGGGGTTAATTGACAGCTAATTGAACGTTCTTTAAAAATTGTAATAAATTTTTCAATAAAGCACGAAGTATCTTTAGGATACTGTGAAGCGGCGCCATCTATTGTCAGTTTGCCTCAACTGAAATCAAAAAGCTTTTGCTTGGCAACTTTTTGTGTGGTGAAAAGCTTTTCAAATCATGCCACAAAAGAGAGAGTGCTCATGTCTCTTAGCTCTCAATACTTAAGTTAGCAGATTCTCTCTTAAAAAACACATTGATAAGGACCTCATGCCTCATGCCCCAAGCCTCATATCTCATGCTCTATGGTGGCCCATGCCATTGCATATTCTTTCTTGCCACACTCATTTAAGCAAATCTCATCTGTTAACCCGGTCTTAATTGCAGCCATTATGAGTCTTGGCCAACAAAATTGATATTCTAATGTTAATAAAAATGTTTCAAGCTGTTTTTCCTTTTGCCTCAACAAAATGAAGTTACCACAAGCAGGATAATGCAATAAAAGGCGGATGTAAAAAGGATAACATATAAAGTAAATAAGGTCGCTTGAATGAAGTTGTGTCTTTGTGTACACGGTTTGTGTGTGTGTAAGAGTTTGTGTTTGTGTTCGAGTGTGTGTGTGTGGGTGTTTTGTTTGTTGTGTTGCAAGTGTAGAATGGAGTGTGGGGACAAACTGTGGCCATGTATCAACGCCTGTTGTTGTTGAGGCGGTTTCTTGACGCCTCTCGTTCATTTCTCTCCACCTCTCCCGCCCCGCCCACACAACCTCTTCTTTGCATTCATATTGTGCAAATATTTGCATATTTAACTTGTTGTTGTTGCTTTTTGTGGCATATTTTTTGTATGAAGCAACCACAAAAACTCATAAGCGCATTTTAGTGCCGCACTCAGACAAAAAGACAGTGAAAGAAAAAATAAAAATGGATTATGACGTTATTGACAATTAATTAAAAAAAGTTAGCTTTAGTTAAAATAAAAATAAAGGCATTAATTAGCTCTTTAAGCGAGAGAAATAATAAACAAGGATAAAAAAAAATGATTTATTTTATATTAATTTTAGTAATTGGCTAATAAAAAGCAAAATATGTTCAACACGAAAGTTCTGCAACTGTAAATAAAATGCAGTTAGAGAGAATAACTTTAGTTACTCAAAGCTGAAACTGAAGTAAACAAACCACATTTGGCCATAATGTAAACATATATATGTACATACTAGCTGGTATTTTGACCACAATTGAAATTCAAATTATTCCTGCACTTGCCACCTTTGAAAACCTTGTTAACCAAAACTGTCAGAAACAAAACTGAAACTCTCACCAACACTGAAACCAAGGTGCAAATCTAAAACTTATATTAAAATTAAAATAAATTACTAACTATTCAGTACTTTTCAATTAAAATTTACTATAAAGTATTAAACTCGAAGTTTATTAAACAAAACAAACCTATTAAACGGAAAATATTTAGTCTTAAAGTAGAAATAATATACCCAATCATCATCTAAAGGTTTTATATAAAAAGAAACCAGAAACCGACAATTAAACCCTTAAACTTTAACTAAACGAAAACCAAGATGGTAACCCAAAATGTAATTGAGCTTTCAGTAACTGTAATTTAGTAGCTAGTAAGCATCAAAAGTGTAAAAGAAAGTGAAACAAAAAACTTTCAAGAAATAAATGAAAAGAAAGTTACACAAAAACTAAACCAAAGCACTAAACGAAACTAATGATATATGTTAGGTGACTTTAGAACTACAAATTATTGTCTACAAGATAGGTCTTAGCGAGATAATAAGGCATTTTATGTTGGTAACAATATTAGGTAAAAATTTAAGTTTCAATTTAACATGGGATATGCTTATAAATATTTCTTCATATTATGCTGCTTTCTTCTAGAGTTTGTTTGCTTGCTTGTTTGTATTTTTTTTGAGTGCATGTATACATAGTTACATCCTTTGTTGATGTGTTGCCAGGTCCTTGCATATCTGAACATACATATATCCTGCTTAGATTGTATTCACGCTCGACTGGCGAAGGTCAAGCGGTGCGCTTATGAAGTTGACATGAAATCCCCTACCTAAGTCTCAACCTTCTTCCTTACTGCCAGACTTTTGGTTGCTGGGTTGTTGTTTTTTTTTGTTTTGGGGGTGGAGTGGGGGGTCAAGTGAGGGTTTAATTATGTCAGGTGCTAAAGATGTCGGTTATCGTGCGAAAACATTGTGTGCTTTTGTAAGAGTGTAAGTGCGTATATGTGTATGGCAGCAGCAACCACAGTGCGTATACTTAATATATGCTTTCGCTGAATTTAAAGCAGATTTGCTTGTTCTTTACCCTGACTACAGAATAAGTTAATTAATTAAAAGTGCAACAAGAGGCGAACAAAGAGAGAAAGAGATAGTGAGCAAGAACTACAACTAAGGAGAGAGAAAGAAAGGGGAAAAACGAAGAGGAAAGTTTTTTTTTTGTTTTTTTATTGCAACAAGGTCTCGAGTTGCTTTCAGTGCAATCTGTTCCACTTAGTCTTTAGCTGCAACATCTGCGGCTGCGTTTGTAATCTATTTTTAATGCTCTCATTTCCATCTCCCCTTTAATCATCTGCACCTGTATTGAAGCATTATTTTGGAGCCAGACCCATTGTTCTTATTTGTGTTTTTCACTTGCTATCGTCTCTAATGGTTTGCCTAATTTGCTCTAATTACTCGAAAAATGTGAGATCTAAGAGAATCAGAGGAGCAGACACACATGCCGAGTGAGAGAGAGAAAGTAAAGAAGCAAGAATGTTATTCAGTTGACAGATGACAAATTTTCCGAGCCAAATGAGTTGTATTGTTTGTACAATGACAATGGCAATGCCAATGCCATTGACATTGCTGGTTGTAGTTGCTGCTGCAACAGCTGCAGATGGGATGAAAGGACTTCAAGAGACGTGCCACGTTTCAAGTTTATTTTAATTTTTTTGCTCTTATGTTGCCGTCGTTTTTATGCAAAACTACAAAAACTAATGAAAGACACAAATGGAAGTGCTTGACAAGCTGAGTGAAAACAAGGTGTTAGGAGAAGACATTTGGATAGCTTTTAGACTACATGCACAAGCAAAGTAGAAATGTATATATATAGAAACTAATTTGTATTAAAAAATATGTGAGTACAAAATAAATGTTAATTTGGAGTTTAATAATACTCTTGTCTGAAAAACATTTACTGGCAGAACTTTATTTGAATGAGTCAATTATATGTGAATTTTAAAGGTACTAGGAAAAACTGGATGAATACTAAATAATGTGATAAAACAAAAACCATTTTAAAGGCAAAACTCTGTTCTTAAGCGTTTTTTGCCAATACTTGCCTATTACAGGAAAATCACTAATCCCATTGGTATTATTTTTTTTTGGTTTGGTTAAAGATAGTAACATATAATCCCTTAAAAAAGAGACTCGTGTTTCCCTTAATTAAAAACTAAGAACTTAGCCAAAAGTTGAGTTGAAAAAAGTACATTGATATACTGTATCCAAAGACTTTCTTTAACTCAATTTGGTTTCTCATCCACTGGATAAGATATATAACTATAATGGAACTCCAAACTCTATATATTCGTAGTCCTTTCAGTTAGCAAACTTACTACTGCAATCACAATTCTTTACGTTTTGTGATTGTGGTATAGAAGGCAAAGTCATTCTTGAAGACCTTAATTAATTAGGAATTGAAATATACAGTTTAAAAACGATTTTTCTTATCCTCACACATTTCCAAAAACATAAAATATGATTTTCTGGTGTAAACTATGAAAAAATAAGCATTTAGTAGTATAAATATATTTTTTTTTTTTGTCAATAAAGACAAATATTTCAACAATTTAATTTCACAGGACTTTTGTATTTTAAATTCACTCCAATTAGGTATATTAAAGTATCTCAGTAAAAGCACCTGCTCACAGTTCTCTATTTATTTGAAGCGTATTAAAATGAGAAAAAGAAACAAAAAAGAGAAACAGAGAAATACAATAAAAGCTTCAGGCTTATGAAAAGTAAAAAATAACTAAGATAGAAAGAAAGAGCAGACACTCAGCCAGATAAATAGGCCGAGTTTTTGTGTTTGGCTCCCTCCAACCCCCGCCCACGTCTTAAAGCCACTCATATAGCAAATTGAATAAATTGCATGCCATATAATTTAAAGCGTCTATATATTAATGTCAAGTAGAGGCTGAAATGCAGCTGCGAACCACAGAGCCAGAGATGAAGGCAGTGGCAGTGGCAGTGGCCGCAATACCAATTTAAATGCCAACAACAATCACATCAATCACATTTACAGTTCATTAATAAATGCGGACATAATTTTGATGTATGACAAAGCATTTAACATAGGCCCGATGACAAGGACGTGGCGGAAAGGACAAACGGAAGAGCATACTAAGAGAGGGAGATAAAGAGATGGGATGGGAAAAGGTTGACAGACTACACGAGTTGTTAACGTGTAAAGTGACAGGTTGTGAAATGATTTTGTTACTCATTCATTTATAAATATATGTATATCCTATACTCTATAGTTGTGAGTTTAAAAAGCATATTAAACCTTTAATAAAAAGCAGATGAGTGCATATAGATGTTTCTATCTATCTGTCCATCTATGTATGGCCATGCGAGGATAGCCTTAATGTGCAGTTGTCACGTCAAAGTTCTGTCTGTTTGTCAGTCTAACCAATATGTCTGAAGGATTCTATCATACCAAAGTCGGTCTCTTTCTTCCTCTCTTTGCCTCTTTCTATTCATCTGTCTGCCTGTTCGCCTAAGCGTACTTTTGTTGGCTAAACTGTCTGTGCTTTTGCCTTATTTTTCTGAGTTACCCATTTGTCTATACTGTCTACGTCTCTTGTCTCAACGTCAATTATTTTTCTTTGCTTTTTTGTATCTAATAAGTAGACAAGCATCTTTTTTTGAATTAATCAGAAATTTAAAAGAATTTGAATAGGAGTTTTAAAGTTACTCAATAAGCATTAAGGGTCCAGTCCTTTCAGCAGCTTTCTTATACTGAATGCTCAGTTTGGAATAATGATTATAGTTAGTAGAATTTAGTCTCTTATAAACTACTCAAGAAACTAAATGCTTTCACTTTAGTCTTTGAGAGTGTGTCTCCGTCGCTTATAACGAGTAAAATTTATCATTATATCTAACAAACGAGAATGTCGTAAAAGGGTTTAAAAAAAAAGTTACTTAATATAGAGTATACATTATAGACGTCACACCTTTTTGCTCATCTTCTGCATTTGTGTGTAATTCTAAATTTGTTACTTCAATAAATTATAAAAAAGTTAGTTGAAAACTCACTTAGAATTAAAATGGGGTTTGAATAACAAGAAGGGATCTCCTTTAGCTCCTCAGGAGGTCTTGTTTTTGGGTTCTGGGCTATCTAATTCATAATTTAAAGGCATAATGGCAAAATGCTGCGTAATTGTTGTTGGCTGCTGTTATTGCCGTTGCTGTCGTTGCGTCTTGGCCCAAGCGGAACAGACGACAGACGGAAATGGCAAATTGGTTGGCTAGAGAGGAGCCAAAGCGGAAAGGCAAGAGAAACAGAGAATCAAAAGACAACGACCAGGAAAACGACAACAAAAGTGGTTAGTTTCAAGTGCTCAAACACACAGCTAAATGAGGCACAGCCCAGTTAGTTGTAAGCGAGGAAAGAAGTCCTTTCTCGTGCCAGTCATCTCTGTCTCTCTCTGTCTCCCTTTCACAAAATAGAGCAAAAACAGTTGTTTCAATTTTACGCTCGAGCTGCGACCACAAGATGAACATTTTTGCATTTTGATATAATGGATTCGTTTGTGTTGTTTTTTACTTTTTCCCTGTGAAGGACGAATAAAGATGGGCCAAAAGAAAAGCGAAATAGTTTTGAGAAACCGTAAGTTATTTTTAATGATGTTTAAACAAAGGCAAAATTTATTAAATGTTTTGTAAGTTAAGAATAATAGTAAGAAACGAGTTCTTTTATGTGAATAACTTAGACAGCTTTAATTGCAGAAAAGAGTTAGCATTTTTTCGCTGAGAAATTTGCGAGAAAATATGCTACCTTTTTGTATTAAAAATACATACCTATGTATATTTTACTCCATTCAGTTGACTGTCTTCATAGTTTACTTTAGTTTTTGGGTACTTTTTCTACTTTAACTTTAATTCCCTGAGTGTACTAAGATGTCTTTAGTTTTAGAGCACTTTAACTTAACTAACGAATATTGTATTAGGCAGAGGAAATCTATGTCTCTCTCTTTCTGTCTTTCTTTCTTTCTGTCTCTGATCTGCCCTCTGCTCTTTATCGTCTGTGTCTTGGAGTCCATTGAGGCGTCATGCTAATCCATCTCAAGTGTCAATTCGTGCGTAGGAACCGAACCGAAGTGAAGTCAATTCAGTCAGCGATTCATTCGACCTGCTGATTGAGCACTTTTTATTTCGGCAGCAGCTTGTCACGCTTCTTGTGAGTTGCTTTTCATTGTTGTTTTTCGAAGCTTTTTCAATGCTTTTGCTTCGTTTTTCTTCGTTTTTGTCTTTGGAGCGGAAAATGCTAATAAATAATGCATGCGTCTTTGTGTGTATTTTGTCTGTCTGTTGCGGGTTAATGTGCTGTCAATGGGCCCCTCCATCCCATAGTCTCTTTAGCCATTGAATTGCTGAACCTTGCCCACTTGGGGGTAACAATGCAATTGATTTTGCCATGCTCGTCTCCATCTTTACCATTCAAAAAAACACTTGAATTGGCGCCCATGCTGGGTAACATGAAGCAGCTGGCTAGCTGCTATGTAAATGTCGCTGTCAACATGGCCAGAGTGCAGAAGTGCGGCAAGTGGGAGAGATATGGAAGTTGTCCAAAGAGATTGCATACTCCCCTGGCCAAGATAAACAGCTGATAAGTGGTTGGGAGAAAAAAGAAGCCTTGTGTTCAATCTGGAATGAAGGCTCATTCAAAGTGATTTAGTGCCTGTGGTCAAGTGGGCCATATGATTGACTTGGCTAAATGGAAGATACAGAGACTCTCTCTCTCTCTTTAAAGACTAAAGTGAAAAGAATTTCTCCACAAAAACAACAAGTAAGTACTTTTGCTTTCTATTTGCTTTCCTTTATGCTGGTATTAAATCTACAAGTACAAGATATTTTTTATATGAATTTAAATTGAAGCTAGAAATGTTGGCAACCACAACGTAAATTGGTCCTCAAAGGCACATAAAAATAATTCGAGTTGTAGCCATTTTGCTTACACATATCTAAAAAGCAGATGAAGACGAAGCCGATGGAATGACTGGGGATGGCAGGGCAGGGAACGAAATGGAAGGACATCACACATACGCACTGTTGACGGTTAGACAACCATAATGAGATGTCAGCGTTGACTATCAAGTGGCTGCTTTTGGTGGCTAGATGGCTGACTGGCTGGGCACTTGTCATCTGTTGGTTCGTTCATTCCGTTCGCTCTTTGGTTGGTTGGTTGGTTGGACCCAAGCGACCTGTTTCAAGTGCTGGTCCATGAGAATAAGGGCCACCATGCAAACAAACTGTCGACGTGCTTAACATTTTTTAAGCCATAATGAGCAGCAACAACATCTGCACCACCACCAAGACGATTCAGATTGGGGGCGTGACACTTGTCAGTGTTTGCGTGTGTGTGTGGGGTGAGTCAGGAAAAGAGAAATATAAGAGAAAAGTGCACACGCATAAATCGTATTCCTGGACCAAGGATCCCAACAGCTTCAGACTAATTTTCAAGCTTCACAACCATTTTTAATGATGACAAATGCGCATGTCTTCATCATCGTCTTGATCATAATGATGATGGCGACTTACGACCTAACTACACAACACAACAACCAAAAAGGAAAAAAAATAAAAATAAAAGGAGAAAGGAGTTGTGCTTAGGGATAATGCTCAAATAAATTGCTTGGCACACACACAGACAGACAGAGGGAAATTGTTATTGAAATTGTAAATTATGTCAAGGACACAAGAGAACGCACAACAATTGCAGGACCCATCTTTCTCAACATTTTTCTCTCTCTCTGTTGCTCTGTATCCTTGTGGAGCATTTCCCTTAATGAGATGGCACTGATAAAAGGGCCACAGCGCAGAGGGAGTGAGAGTGAGTAAGTAAGTAAGTAGGTATTCATTGCCTAGTCCTAGGGGAGCATCAGGATAACTGACAGTTAAAGAGTAAAAGTCATTGACAGCCCCAAAAACTTAGTCAAAGGAAAATTAACAGTAAAATGGAAGGGGCAAAAAGAAAATAATAGAACTTCAGTAATTGACAGTGGCTAAAGTTGAGAAGTGAAAGAAAAGTTAGGTTTTTTTTTTTTTTATTTTTCTTAATTGCTAATGAGCAAGTTCATCAACACTTTGCCACCACATTTTTTCTCGTACCTACACAAGTATATTGCCTAATTGTTGTTGCTGGCTGTATTGCTCTTTGTTTCATAATTAAAAATGTCTAAGTTGGTCATTTGCATGCCAAACAGTTCTCAGTTACTTCACCATAAAACGCAAATCAGCAAAAAAAAACAACATCGGGTTTTATGCACTTAGTGCAGTCAGACATGCGATGTCAAAGCTATGCAGGAGGGGGGAACTTAACTCACAAAGGGAACACAAACTTAGGGAAAGTTATGGCAATGACCTTAATAACCAAGTCATAAAGAAAATAAAGCTTAAGCCAAGCTGAATATAACCCACAGAGTAAGAATTATGTATATTGCCTGTGCTTACAATTTCGTTTCGTTCTTCATCGCTTGACGATGTCAGAGGAAAATAAGAGGGAACAGAAAAAAAAATGAGTTCAATTTTCAATTTCACTTAAAGAAACCACCAAAGCGGACCAAAAGTGAGCAACAATCAGCAGAAAACCACAGATAAGCCAGCTTAAGCAGCGACAGCAGGAAAAGCTCCAGCCAATGGGCATGGCCCGCAGTGGCGCCATATTAAAGAGGGTTTTCGCCGATTTAGCTGCATAGCATTTTATCAGATCAGTGAGTTATTCCAATATAGACAAATATGTAAAAAATTCACTTACGACAAAGGATTCCAACCACAGTATGTGATTAGACAACTCAGAGAGCTCAAGACTTTTCTTTTCGTTTATATCCTTCTAACTTTGTTAGCCAGGAGGAATTTCGTACGGTGTTGGAAAAAACAAATTTGTTTAAGGCGAATAGAATTTTGGATAAGCCTACAGCTGATGTAAGTAATTCGAATAAGCCAGTAAAGTCTAAAAATGTTATTGGATTTAGCTACTCAAAAATAATCTGTAATCTATTAGCAACAGCACTATCCTATGGAAAAATTTCAATTTTTATTTTCTAAAATATATATTTAATCTTTAAAAACCATTTATATTTATTTATGTACTCAACAATTAATTTATTCAAGATTTAGTTCTCGAATGGAAAATTTTTATTCAGTGATGTCCTAATAGCAAATTACGAATTCAAAGTGTATACAAATTTTGAATAAAATCGGTATATTGCATTAGATATTAAAACGATTATTTTGTATACTTTTATATGACGGTATATAGAATTAAGACAGAGCCTTTTAATCTTAATTCAGGATTAATTATGGGATGTTTTATAGTTTGTAGTTCGAATTTATAATTTGTTAATTCATTTAGCTACATTGTTTATATGAAAAAATAAAAATACAACATGTTTAATACTACACAAAATATAATAACCCAAAATTATGAACATTTATTATTTCATATTGTAAACCCGGAATTTTTGAATTCACAATTTACAATTTAACTATCTAAGCAACATCTAAGCAACTCTTAAACTCAAGGTTAATATTACGAAGAAGTATAATCTTCTTCTGTTGCAAATTAAGGTAAAATATAGTCTAAAATGTAAACAAAAGAAAAGACTAATGTAATACTTCACTAGCAATTATTTCTTGTTGTCCTATGCTGAAGATTTCGAAAGTGTGGACGTTGGCATTCCGTTTAACATACAAATTCAAAAGGACCGCCACTGGCAAATGTAACGTCAAATTCATCAAGCATTTCCAATGCCAATTCTCAATTTGCCAGGCACTTCAAAATGACAGGAAACAGCATGTCCAGGAGCCACCCACTTTCGATTGCCTGGGCATAATGCAGAACAACAACAACAACAGCAATAGCAATAGCAACAGAAACAAGAATAACAATGGTTACAAACTGTAAGCCAATTGTATGGTTTCTATGGAATGCACAATAGATCCTGAAAAGCGCCATCGATGATGCCGACGATGTTATCCTGTCTGCCTTTGTCCGGCATGCGTTTCCTTTTTGTGCAAAATGTTAATACCCCCACACAATGCTGCACAAAAGGTGAACGGATTCTGGATGGGATTTTGAATTACGCAAAATGGCGAACAACACAAGAAAGTTTCAGGCGCGGAAAAGTAGCATACGATACATACAGAAACAGACAGCAAACAGCAAACAGCAATCAGCAATCTTATGAACACATAAATCAATATTTGCTCGGGCCATTTAAAGCCATTTAGCTGGCCGATTCACGGAAATTTAATACGTAAATTAGCTAAATTGAAAACAATTGGCTCTAAACCTTTCAGCTCAATCAACTCTACAAGGTGTTAGATTAATTTGATTTAACTTTAAAGTGATATCGAAACTTGCTCAAGTAAATTTAATTCTTAGTTGGCTGCCAACGTTAGTTTCCTGCTATCTCAAATCGGTTTCCCTCGTTTGATTTCCTTTCTGATTAAATTACTTCTCCTAATCTCTTTCCCAAGTGCTCTATGAAACTGAATTGTCCCCCGTTGGCAGTCAGATTCAAAGTAAATCTAAATAAGGTTCCGTTTCCTGAGAAAACTATTCGCTTGTTCGATTTGTTGGAAAAACCTTGCATTTTTCTCATCTCATTTTTTTTATTCTGCTTTTTTTTATCTTTTACAGCCATTGGCATGCAATATAAAAGTTTTATTAAGGACAACTGCCAGCTGCAATGGAAAATGTAACTCTGAGTGTGACAGCATCCAATGGCATCGGCAGCTGAGGAATGCAGTACCAGGGCCTACATTCAGCCATCCAGCCAGTTTCATCTTTTTAAATCTCAGCCTGTCCCACTTGACTTTATGAGCCCGAGCAAACACCATCCAACAGCAGGCAACATTACAAACTTTATGTATTAATGCACTTAAAAGTTCTGGGCACAGAGGAAACGGATGAAGTGGATGTGGAAGACGAACAGGATGCCAACGCAGAGAAGCATCAGCTGTAAAGTGAGTGTTAAAGAGCTGCCAGACACTTGGCAGCAATTCACCTGGCTCTGATGAGCCAGAAAAGAGTGGGGCATCATGAGAGCGACAGTGAATGGGGACCACGAAAGCAGACCTGGGGGGACTTGGGGGGATGGTAGCAAAATGAAAAATCCTACACGTGTTTCTACCTTTAAGCTTTTTATTAACTTAATTTTGAAGCGACCACACATGGTCGTAACTAACTGCAAATGAAATGTTTTCGCAAGTGACTTGAAGGGTCTTACTTTTCGTTCCTAATTAGTTTGCCTCGAGTATATGCTACATAGCTATGTCAAAGGTCGTTGAAATTAAATATTTACCATGCAACTGAAAACTTTTCATTTGCCTTTTCACATATACATATATTTTGCATATGAAATACATTGACGTGATGTGTTGTGTTTGTTAATAATATTTTCTGGTGTTTTTTGCTTTTGTTTTTGTATATTTTTAATAAGTTAGTTAATTTTCGCTTTCACAAAATTCTGGTGAATTATTGAAATACTCGCTTGCATATCAAATGGAAATTGTATCGATTTCCGCATATGTATGCTTTTGATTATTTATGCGTATCAAGCTACACACATACATATACATGTATATGTACATGTTTATATGTTAGTGTGCATCAAGGATTCCAGCCCAGAAGTAATCAAGGCAAAACGTAAAAAATCATTGAAGCATTCGATGCTTGGTCAGTCACTGGGCCGCTTAAAAGCAAATAAAAACGCACACAGAGCAAAGACTAAAAAAAAAACCAAAAAAAAAAAGGAAACAAGAAACATACCCAAATGGGGTAGTATAGGAAAAAGTTAAGGGTAGTCATTGCCATTGCCTGGCTACTCTTATTTCATTCACTCAGTATGCATGTCTTGGCCTTTATAAGCCTTTAGCAAATACCCGAACATCAACCAAACAGGCTGACAGACTGAAAAAGTGCGGCCTCTCTACATGATTTAGTATGACGGCCTTTTGATATGTGGACTGGACAAAGGAAAAGAAAAAAAAAAACAGGGTGTGGATGAAGCAAGTACAAGTTTTCAAGTTGCCCCACGTTGGGCGCCAATCTTATATGATTCTGTTAGAAGCTGCAAGCATTCTAATGTAATGAAAACAACTTTATATTTATGAAAATCCAAATATTCATTGTCAGTTTTACATAACTCATAAGATAAACTCACAGAAAACAAACTCAATGCATAAATTAACTAACAATAAGAGCAAGAACTCCGCCTCAGGCAAGTTAAAGTGCATGTTAGGAGCCAACTTTCAACAACGAAGACAGTCTCAATTGAAACAATTGCTCAGTTGAAGAAACCATTTTAGAGATGAAAAAGCGTTTAGTAAGTAATTTGCTCTCCATGTTGGGTGCCAATTTATTTGTGTCTTAATTTGAGAGTTGCAAAAAGTATTGTCTGATTTATACATATATTTAGCCACACCCTGTATGCACACACACACACACAATTTAGAAGGCTCAATTGCCTGGTCCCTTTTTGCTTTGCTTGACCCTTCTACATACACACACTGATAGTCAAAGTTTTTGCTCCTAATCGCTTCATCAAGACAGTCCTCCCTGGTCCAGCAGTGCTTAATAACCCACATATCATTAGAATGCCTCAATTTCAGTTTTACTTATATAAGGAATAAAATGAGTTTACAAACAAATCAAATCAAAAAACAAAACAAAATAAAAAGCAAACGTTTGACCAGTTTTTTTTTTGAGAACGAAAAAAAGGAATGGAAAAATAAATAAATAAATAAGTAATTGAGTGCAGTCAACAATAAAAATGTTGTTATTGCTCTTACTTCTATGTATGTATTTACGGGTTCCATGTGATTACAGTGGCAATCCAAACACAAGTATAAGACTAAGACCTGCCACTATGTGTGTATGTGTATATATAGAGAGAAAGCCAAAGCCAAATAAGCAGAGGAGCCCTGAAGGCAAAGCAGTTGCCACAAACTTGCGAAATGTTGATAGCAAACACAAGATTCATTCACACACACACACAGAGAATACAAAACTCTTAACTTTGTTGTGTTGCCTGGCCATGTCTCGGCAGGATTCTCTTACTTACTTAGTTGGCTCTAGTTCGGGCTCTTACTCCATGGCCTCCAACGTCTCGTTGTGGCCATAAACTTTTTAAAGTTGGCAATTCAATTTCAATTTGCCTTGGCAAACGTGTGCATCACCAGCAACAACAACAACAACAACATCAGCATCAGAAATAGCAACAGGAAAACGGAAATGGAAATGGTTATCAATGGGTAATGGTAGCTTGATATATGTATATAAGTTTCTTGTCGTAATAATAATAATAATGTTAAGTTCTCTTCAGTTCATTCAGCATTCGGTCAAATCAATTTTCCAAACACGTAAAATCCAATAACTGCATGTACAAGATGAAAAGAAGAAGAAGAAGAAACAATTACCCCCACAGAAATATCGTTTGTCCAGCGCATAAATTTGATTTGTGTTGCAACCATAAAAAAAACAAGCAGAAGGAAACATGACGAAATAAAAACGAGAAGGACAATTGATTGCAGGTCGGTCATAAAATAAAACCAAAAAAAAAAAACAAAGAAAATTGTCACTGGATTTTTTATAGATTTCTTACCATAAAGCTTGCAATTAGTTGTAGCCAAAAAAAAAAAATATATGTATATATTCGCCTGTTACTTTCGCATTGTTGCTTTCAATTACGTTAAGGCGAGTTTACTAGATTTTTATCAGCAAACCAAATGAAAAAAAAGAACTAACAACAGAGAGAGAGCGAAAAGTCTGCGGGTCATAAACACACTAAAACCAAGGGACTATCAACTACAACAACAACAACAACAGGAAAAAGCCAACTAACAAACTATGTTACTTAGTGTTGGCCACGCCCTTTTATGCGCGCATAAAAATCGAAAGGAAAGGAGAGGCAAACGTATTGTGTATGGCGTGTGCTTTGGCAGTGTCATTCTCTACTAGTGACACACCCAATCACCTAACAAGCAACTACCACTTTTAGACACCCTGCATTTTTTGTTTCTTCAAGGTATCTACGAACAGAAAAAACAATATAACATTTAAGTATTTAAAAGCAAAACATTATCCAAAAAAAGTTGCTCTATTTGTATTAGAAGACAAGGGACTAGAAAACTATCATCTTATCTTGATTGAGTAATGTATGTAACTTCATAATGGTAACTCCCATTTAGCCTATACTATCACTATATCAGATTATCTTTTTACTACTAATATTGCTGCATATAGAAGTTAAAGAAATAAGTTATTTGCTCATCTAAATTTAAGTTCTTATTATTAATAAGCCCTAAAAAAACTCATATTGGAAATCAGAGTTAGAGGGAAAATTTGCTGCGTTTTGTTTAAACTTTAATATATATTCGTGAGCTTTGAGTGTTTTAAAAACTTTTTATAATGTTAATACAAAAAAAAAATAAATAAATAAAATGAAACAGTTGTATTAATATTTATAATAAGAAATGTTATTTATCAATACGTTTCTTTATCGTTCAATGTTATCCAAGGCAAATTTATGTATACAAGAAATCTAAAATGTACATTTTGTTCCTTTGGCTTTTGGTATAGGAAAAAGGAATTTGATGGCATGATATTTCCTCGATACAACCAAGACAAAAAATAGCACTGAAAATTTAGATAGATCTAAAAAAAGTGCTTCTTCTTTAGAAGAATATTTAAAAATGTTGTCTCAGTTTGATCATACTTTAAAACCAGGTTTTGATCCCAACAATTTTGGAAAGAAAGTCAAAATGTGTCATAAATAATCATTTTTTAAAATTGCTTAAATTGCAAAAACTTTAAAAGAAAACTATTTTACATTTCATTAAAACTGAAATGTTTCGACCTTTTTGAAGTTAATCGGCCAGCTTTAGGTCAATAAATCTTACTTACTTTTGTGCTGCCTATGATTAAAAATCTTGCAAATAAGTAAGATTTATTGAGCTCAAGCCGGCTAAAACCCAGTCCTGATCCAAAAAAATGTTTATAAAAGATATGAAGTTTTTGTTTTGTTTCACTACCTATTCTGATATTTCGTTCTATATTCTACATTGAGTACAGGGTATTCTAAAGTGCTTCTTATTTTATGATTTTTGTAGTTCTTTCCTTTTTGTGATTCCATTTTCTCTTGTAAAAAACTTTTGCCGCGTTGATTTTGAAATAAATGCGGGTTAAGGCAACGAAACTGTCTGTGATAAAACGTTGAGTCAAAAGTTGCCTACGGCTACAAATTATGCAGAGCACTACAGCCAGGCAGTCAGACCGCCAGTCCGTCAGCCTTTCAGTCAGTAAGCCTGTGATAAGTAGATGGCGGCGGTATAAACTCATTTATATTGAGCCACTGCAAAACTGTTGATATACACAAACACTCGCACACACCCACACAAATGTATATTAGTATATAGCCTGCAGGACATTGTTGTTGGTAATAATTTGATAGCGCCACCTGCCATTATGGGCAGGAACTTTAGCTTGAGAGCTCTTTTCCTTTTTAGCCAGACAAGGACTCGCAGAGCGAAAATTCAATTCAAAGCTTGTTCTCAACCTTTTTGGCCATTGCATTTGGCCATGGGAAAAACTTTACATCTAAAACTGAAGTTTACTTTAAATTAAATTTACGCCGCAGCACTTAAACACAGCGAAACTTGGGCACGTTTCGAATATAAAGCCATAAAATGGAAAGAAAAAAAACAGCACAAACAAAGCAACAAAAAAAAAAAAATGAGAATGGAAAAACCAAAAGAAAAGTTCTTACCTATAAAATGTATCACCTGCTGTGTTATTGTTTTGGTCTCCATATAAATACATACATATGTACATAGCAATGTATGCAAGTATATAGATATATATTTATTCAGTGGTGGACCAGGCTTAAATAAAAGTCACCGATGATTGCCATAATAATTTATACCAAGCCAGCTGTCTTTAGCTGCTTTTATTATTTTTTGGTTAGTAAATTGATAAAAAAAATATATATATATTTTGCTGATGCTGCGGCGTATACGTAATATGCGTATATGCTGCGTATGATTGATGATGGTTCCCACAATTTCAATTAGGTGTTAGGTTAGAAGTGGTTGTTTATAATAAAAGAGACAGGTCCAGGGCCAAGTCTAACCATGCGAGTGGATGGAGATGAGTGGTGGTTGAGTGAGAAATAGCGATGACATTGCAATATGGAAAAGGTGTCTGGCAAAATGTGTGGCAAGAGCAGGTGTGCCAAGTTGAAAGACTAAATGGATCACAATGGAAATGAAACTATGCGGGCAAATTAAATAAAAGTTTCACAAGTTTTCAAGCACTCGTTAAGACTCACAGCTTAGCGTCATGTTCAAACACAACGCTGATTTATACAAAAGCTTTGAATTACATTCTGGTCAATAAAACAATTGCAGATTAAAGTTACATTTATTATTTGCGAAATGTGCCAGTGATTTTAACAATTGTGGGCATACATTATTAAAGTTTTTATTTATGCACTGACTTAAGCTTTTTTTAAACAATTTTTTGCTGGAAACGAGTTGTCGAAAAAGATCTTTTTACACAACGGAATGCAGGTAGTTATCATTAAATGGACTTTGTCGTTTTTTCGGTTTTGTTGATAAATCTTTGCTGCATATTTCAGACTTTAATCCTTTTTGTGGCCTTTATTTATACCCTTGCATAATATAAAACTAGTCAGTATCTGTTTGTCGGTTAAAATATAAACTAATTTCTCAGTTTTTGAGCTATTACTAGAAAACTTTGTATTCGTGTTTAGTTTTGATAGAGCGATGATAACTATAACATATAGAAATCTGAAAAGCATTGAGAACTACACGTAAGTGCTTTTTGAAAACGACTAATTTAATGCATTTTGATATTTAGTTATATGTGTTAACAGCAGTGTAAAACAGATGGAAGGAGTTAAGTTTTCTATGCAAAGAGGTAGAGAAATTTTAACATAAGTTCAAAAGAGAGAAATGATATCAGGGCTCTTAAACAGTTTAAAAGTTTTTTAGTAAGATTTGATAATTACTAAAATTTACACTCATTCATTTTATTGTTTAGTTGTCACTCATTCATTTGATATCACTTTGAATGGATTCATTCGACTATTGTTTTTCTCTCATTCATGCAGCTTTCTATTTCTTACTAGGGATACGTCAAGTATTTTGTACAGTTTATAAAATTATAAAACATATTTTTAAAAGAAGGAGTGCGTTTTATTATTCTTAAAACCACTTATTGGCACGACATCATGGCGAAGAAAGTTTATGAAACATTTTATTCCAAGAGTAAAAGGGTATTTAACTTTAAAAAGGCACAAAAATTGATTTTAAATAATTTTTTTTAATAAAATTGACTGCTATGGTGTTTTTTTTTTTGCCCGAAGAACAAAAAACTTTAGCTCTACCCAGATTGCGTTTATCGTTGCGTAAAAAAACTTTGTTTATTTTATTCCGATTTCAATGGTAAATCTTGCATATAATTTCACAGCTATTTTTTGTCTGATAAAAACAATAGTAAAATTTTTTAAGCTCATTCAATACCAGTGAATTTTATATTCAATAAACCAGTCTCTTCCCATAGATGAAAGCCAAACTGAGTTGCCGGATCCGTAGTTGGTTTTTCCAGGAGTGAATAACCATAAACTATTTCTTTTTGGTTACCCATACGAATTGATGTACGACTATTTGGGGAGAGACAACGGCAAAAGAACTTTCCCTCAATTCACATGCCAATCGAGTTGGTTTTTCTGTTTTTTAAATTAAATTTTTCCTTCCTAGGAACGTGGAAACGTAAAATAAACAACAACAAGTTGTGTTTTCTTTTTGTATTATTTACACACACACACACACACACATACATACAAATAAACACTTTGGCATACTAGAATCGAATTCATGTGGGTGATATGTCTGAGTGGTTTTCTGTATTCTGTGTATCATCGGGCAATAAAATAAATATGAATTCAACGATGGATTGGACCAACAATAATACTATAATGTTGTATATATATATATTTATATATATATATAGACTGAATGTGAAGCAACTTTTACTTTCACTTTCAAGCTACGCACGTTTCACTTTCATTGCGTGGGCATTAGTTGGGCAATAGGCGGGTTTTTATTTTTGGAAGGGGAGGAAAGGAGGTGGTGATGTCTGATGATGGTGGCAGTGCGTTTGCGTTTCAATTTCCGTTGATTGAAGTTACCGAAATGAGTTGCCAAACACCTGGTCGAGCCCGGCAAAAGTTTGCTTTGCCTAGAGTCTTCAACTGGAAATTGAGAGCAATCTACTACGGAAACGATGGCAATTAAATTGAATGCAAACGCCATTAAAGCCAAAAAAGCGGAATATAGCACCAAAGAGAAAAATAGATGGTAAGCAAGAAAGAGATAGTGAATAGAAGATGGAGAGAGGGTGGAAGGCAAGGACTGAGTTTTAGATATTTACCTGACAGTTTTATGAGCCTTTCAGCTGCTGCTGCCAAAAACTTTTAGCCTAAGTAGTTTCATTCGATTAACACACCCAATATACACAGACAAACACACACACATACACACAATTTTTAACCACCAACTTAACAGAGTCTTAGGCCTGATGATGTTCTCATAAACTTTTAATTGAATTCTAAACCTAAGCTAAAACTAGAAAATTTTTATTTGTCACATTCTTTACCAGACTCTCTAGACCAAGACCAGAAAGCAGATCGAGTCACGTGAGACTCAAAATTTTACAGGACGTCAAGCTAACGACTTTCCGTTATGGCAACATTTCAATTTCCTGTGTCCTGTGTGAAAAATTAATGCCAAATTCGAAACAAATTGCAAAAAGCAAATGTTGAAAATGCTTTTTTTTTTTTGTTGTGTTTGTCTCCTATCTCTCGTGAGAGTGTAGGAAGAGAAAGAGATAGTATTGAAAATGACAACAGGAGAACCGGAAGTAAAGGATGGCAGAGTATGTATATCGATGATTTCAAGCTCATGTCAAAATTGAACCTATTTTATAAATGAATCGACGCAAAGTTAGCACTTAACGTCTTGTAAATATAACTTATCATAAAAATTATTAAAGAAACTAAGGGTAAGTTTTGTTTGCGGAAAATAATAATATTGAATATATAATAAACTTTCTTAAGTTGCTTTTTGTTCTTTCCATTAATTTTGTATTTGCAAAAGTATTTCATATCAGTAAGAATCAAAACTGTTAACAATTGTCCTCCTTTTTTTTAAATTAAATAAGTTTTTAAAATTTTTTTTTGAACAGCTGTCAACACTTAGAAGTTATAGAATTAATTTGATAGACATGGTTAGCTTAGCAATCAAACTTCTTTGTAAATCTTTTGTGACGAGTTTGATATCTCATTAAAGAACAACGAAAGTCATCAATATTCTGTTGAAAGGAAACTATGTGAACTTTTTTATTACTGATAGTTTTATAATAGTTAAAAATCCTTCACGAAGGAATAATTGTGAATAATTAGGAAACAAGTTTTTGATTTCTTAAGATATTTTTAAAAGCTTAAGTAAAAACCACTTCTAGTCAAAGCAGCTTGAGAACAAATATACCCTCTTTGCCTTAGTTACTGGATACAAAAACATTTTTGCCAAAATTTGCCCGCAAACCTCAACAGAATTTTTGACAGAACCAAAAAGTGGAGGAAACTGTGGGTAAGGCAACTCCGTTGCTCCTCCTACACAACAAACATCCACACCATCATAATGGCTGTGTGTGTGTGTGTGGGTGTGTGTTTGGGCGGTTGGGTGTGAAGAAGGACCTGTCGCTGGCATTTAGTAGCTAAAGCGGAAAATCAATGTTACCAGCATCAACAGCAACAAAAACAACAACAACAACATCATCTTGTCAGCTTGCTAAGGTCGTCACCTCAATGCCTAAGGAATGTTTTTCATGGTTTTCTTCTAACTTTGCCCATACCATTCTCAATTTAAATTTATAAGCGCACAAATTCTTGATATGTCATTGTTATCCTTAGCCATCCTTAGCTACCCATACCCACACACACACACACATACCCATACATAAATACATTTTATAGCAGGCAGCAGCATTTTGAACATAAATTAAATGGCTCCATAGCAATAAAAAGCAAATCAATTTGAGCGTGAAATCGATTTTCATTTATGTACATTGCTCCTGTGTGTTGCAGTCTTTGTCGCCCAAATCGATAAATCGTCCATTGCAACAGGTTACGGTAACTGTAGTAAATCCGTTTGAAAAACACAAACCAATACCCAGTTACCAAACAACCAACATCCAGTTTCCATCTACCAGCTACCAGAAGCTGACGTTCAACGACTATGTCATGGCTGTAATGGCTGCACACAACCAATAACCAACCAAAGCAAATGGCATTGCAATCGTTGGAACCACTGTGATTAATGAAGGCACTGGACAGAGAGATGGTCGATGGGAAAAGACAGGGCTAAAAGTGCTTTGGGTCTGGTGACTCTTGCAAGGGCGACAGCAATCAAAGTGCAAAATGTGCTCAGATTTTCATTAAAAGGGAGTTTCAAATATCTTTGAACTGCATTTGCCGTTGCATATCGGTAAATTTAAGGTTTTCGAAAACAAATGAACCACAGAGAAACTGAAATCATCAAAAATTACTACAGGTTTGAAATTTTTAAAAGCCTTTTCGAGCTTGCAAGAATTTCAATGAAATTTGTAGAAGTATAAATGCCATAACTCAGTTAATACCTTTGTACAAATCATTTTCGGAACAAACAATATACAATATACTATTTAATATTGTACATATACAGCCATTAGTACTTTTAGTCAAAAACGAAGATCTCCGGATTCAAATACCAGGGTAGTGTCCCTACACTAACGGATATAAGCTCATCCCTATGTATGTAGTATCTCATATGGCCATCAGCTTTTACTACGTTAAATTTACGTAGATATTTTACAAATACATACATATATTCTATTCTAATAATAATAATAATTCTATCCTTATTATAAAGATTATTACATATGTACACAGTTCATTTCAATGTCTTCTTTCATATGTACATATGTATATATATATACCTACATACATATGTATAAGTGACATCAAATCCAATTCAACAACTAAAAAAATAAAACTAGAAAAAAATCAGCTGTTCTTGTAGATTTTTTCTACCAGATCTTTTGAGCTTAAGCAACGCGCCCACTCCGAGTGTGCCAATCGATAAATTTTCCGATTGTCATAGGCATCATCAATGTCAGCACAAGTGCCAAACTTGCCGAATTAAAAATCTTCGAAATCATGGTTCCTCCTTGTGCAAATTCTGATGGAAAAACCTCCAAATCCAAACCAACAGGACAAGCCAGGCGTTATTGTGCCTTGGGAGGTCATTATCTTCGCAGAGCCCACCGGACAATCCAGGATCGCAATTTACTGAACTTTGGCCGCAGAATGTGTGCAGATCTACAACATTCCAGCGTCATTTGTTGCATCTGCTACGATATCTTGGAGGCTATAAAACTAAGAATCGACCATCGCCATCGTGTTCATATGCAGCCCCAGATGCCGGATATAAGCTCAGAGGAAGATGAAGATCAAAATGAAAAGCAGCCAATGGAAAGACGCGAAGGCCCTCGGGCTAACGCCAGTGCTTGCTAATGGTCGACAATAGCTTAAACTAACCAATTGTCAGTGAGATACAAAAATAAGAATCTTAATTAACTGGCATATGTTATTGTTTTATTCTATTTATTAACATATTAGACAGTTTGATACTTTAGTTTAAAAAGTTGAGGAATCTCTTTAGTCTTCCCGTGTTGTTTTTGGTGTCTCAAAGTTTCTGTGGTGAGAATCGTAAACTTAAGGTCAGTACCAGGGCTGGATTTCAGTACCAGGGTCTCATTAGTCGTAAAAGTGGCACGATTACAACCACGTGTGAATTATAAGGGAGTGCAGCCTTATAAAAAATATCATTAATAGTCATCAAAAATGTTTATATTCATGCAAACAAATATCTGTATAGATTTGTGTATTCCATTTTATGAATTTGACGTCTGGCTAATACATATGAGTAAGTCCAGGGCTGTTCCTTAACTTATATGTATGGACATATATGTGTACGCACTTTAAAACGTCAACATTTCTTTTGTCTTTTTATAAGGTACAATAAACTAGGACCGATGCGTATTCAGCTACATGAAAATGGAGTCCAACTGGTCCATACAGTGCAAAAGGTTGCCAATTCGGGGCCGGATTTAATTCTTTCTTTACTAAGAAATTTATAGTGCGTCAAATTAGAAATAACAGTTTTCAAATCTAATTTTTGTAATACTTCACTTTCAATATTGTTCAATAACATTCTATTTGAATATTATGGATAAAAGCAAGCAAGATTTACATTGACTGAGTTACAGACTCGCAAAGTTGAGAATTTTCAGTATTTTTGACAACTTTTAAAAGTTTTTAGATTTTTTTTCGAACGATTGTGGTTGATCGACTTGCCTCTTTTTAATTCTTTAGACAAAAACAAGATGTTACTTACTTTAACGATTTTTTCAACTTAAATATTTATGTATGTTGGATACAAAAATACATCAAAAGCGTTGAGGCATGTTGCATTTGCTACCCCTGCTAGATGGAACTCTTTCCTTTGGAGTGATTGTGATTGTTGTTCAAGGTTCAAAGTTCATTAAATTCTATCGATGAATTCTCAATAGTTTTGGGGCCTTGCTTACGTCAGTTACATTTTAGTTCGTCAAATGGAATTACGTTATTTCG
Source organism: Drosophila willistoni (assembly GCF_018902025.1). NCBI lineage: Eukaryota > Metazoa > Arthropoda > Insecta > Diptera > Drosophilidae > Drosophila > Drosophila willistoni. The sequence goes on from NW_025814050.1 coordinate 12,800,996, forward strand.
TTTTATTTTTTTGCTGTCATTATTTTTAATTTGCGCATCTATGACAGGCAGGGCCGTCAGAACACAGGACAACACGACAGCAGGACCTCAGGGCACAACGACGAACCTGAGCCTGACCATCCCACAGCTGGCGTTGACAATGCAATTTCCGTCAACAGCCAAAGAAGGGATATACTTGTAGAAGAAAGAAGAAGGAAGAAGAAAATTGAGGAAAAGCCAGTGGGAAAGTGAGAAGGTGGTAGAGAGCATGAAAAAGGATGTTAAGGACATGCCCAACTGCACACGTTTGTGTTTCCTGTTGATGTCGTTGCTCAGTTTTGTGGCGGTTGCTTCCTGTTCAGCTCCAACTGCTGCTGCTTTTGTTGGTAGAACTTGTGCATACAGAATCAACAATTAAAGATTAAAATGTCACACTAAAAGTTTACCCATCCGAGTCGCTCCTCCCATGCATACATATACACACACACACACAGACAACATCAGGACTTGCCACTTGCTTCAAACCGCACCGTCATTGCACATGGCTAAGACTAAGGCTTATTAACAAGAAGCTAGTGACGCACTTTGAGTGGCTGCTTTTGGTCTTGTGGGAATCGCTTGTTCCTTTTTGGTGCCATTTTAATTGCATTACGCCTGTGGAAATTGCCGGGTGCCCAGGCCTGGGGTCCTCAATGCTGGTCTCTCAGAGGACTCTGCTGGCCTCTATTTTCTTCTTTTGCTCTTTTCTCACAAGTTTTAATTGATGTCATACAGCTGATGCAGTTTATAGCCTCTCCAAGCACTCCAAGGACGACAGCCTCATTGCCCGGACACAAGATACGAAGAGGACGAGCATAAAGAATGGATAGGAAAGGAAACAATTCCAACATTTTTCGCCCCATCAATAAACTTTAAATGACATTTTAAATGGACATCATTAAAAATTCGTTAAGTGGTAAGATAGATATAAATTTGCAATTCCAGATGGATAGTTCGAAATGCAAAAGCAATGGCAAAAACACTTCATTTAAGCCGGTATGTATTTGGTATCAATTAAAATTAAATTTTCACATTTCTCCATATCAAACAATTCACAGATTTTCCACACTCTGGCACTGACAAAGACACACTCACCAACACACGCACACACTAAAGTCGGAAAATCTTCTTTAGTCAGCACAAAATCTGTCTTCAGCCTCCGCCGGGGACTTGGAGTTTTTTTTTTTTTTTTGCGTGCCGTATCAAATCCAAGGATAAGGCAAAGTTATCTTTACTCTTGTCTTTGCTTTCCTTTTTCCTTTTTTTCATTCATGTTTTCCTTCACTTGATACGTGGGCCCATTTAACGCATTTCGCACGTGAGTTTCCAATTTCAATGTTTGTGTTTTCCCAGACACAAAGCAAACGCCAATTGAGTTTATATCCAAAAAAAAAAAGACTAAGCAAAAACACTGGCTAAAATAATTGAATAAACAATTGCGCAAAATTGTTCTCACAATCGACATAGATAGTCAGATAGAGCAACTAACTGAAAGTATTTATTTACACGGCCAGGAACAAATTAATTATTCAATACAACCCGCACATTTTCTTCATGTATATAATTAAATTTTCACTTTATTCCATATAATTTTCTGAACGTAAAACGAAAATGGAAATACCATGTTGATTCTGTTCTCTCATTGATCAGTCGATGATGATGATGCTGATGCCATTCTGATAATAATTAGCACATTTTCTACATGAAATAAGATTAATTAGCTTTTCACTATTTGGATTACTGATGAATGTTGATTTCCGCTACAAAAACCAACAAAATATTCAATATATGTATATATGTAAATACATAATGTAAATTCAAATTGACATTTATGACATGTCCCTTAATGAATCGAAAAAGTGATACTTTAAATTGTGCTAAAGTGGTTAAAGTAATAATGGACTGTATGGAATAATTATAGAACCGAATGAAATGAATAGATAAGTACTCAATGTTGAAGGAAACGTAAATGTAAAGAGAATGGTTTGGTCATTCATTCGATTACTCAGATTCATTTATTTAGTTACACTAATTAAGCCATTCAGGCTACTTTTTTAAAGGTTATATATGTATGTCCATACATAATTACTTATAGAAACATTGGAATAACTTAATTTTTTTATCAGTATTTTTAGACAATTACTCAGAGAAACCGAAGAGATAAATATAAGTTCTAGTGGACCTCTCATACATATAGGTATGTATATTTATTTATATTTGATTTAAGAATAGGAGATTTCAGTTAGAAAAAGTAAGGTAAAAGGGAAAAATAATTCACTTATTTTAGATCAATTTTTTCCTTCCTTATAGTTCAAAAGCTACACAACTTAAATTTTGATATTATGTAGAAATTTGCCTTATAAAAGACCTAAATCATTCCCTACCTTGATCCGCTGCTGGTTTAAGTTTTGCAGTTTAGATAGTGAGCATTTAAAACTTTTAATTTAAGTTTTCCAAAGTCATTAAAAAGCAAGTTATTGGCTAATTCTATTAATTTTAAAAAATATGTGTTTTTGTTTTAATTTTTTACAAAGAATAGGTGGCAAATGTGTTTGAAACAGTTGTTGTTATAATTTGATTCTAATTTTTTACCCATTTTTAATTCAAACTTTTTCAAATCATATACAATTTTACTCTTAGCTGAAGTTTATGAATACTGAAAGGTAGTTCCATCGTGGCCAATGAATAGGATTGAGGATTAACGAATATTTGTTATTTATTATTTGAAAGTAACAAAAGATAATTTTTCCGAATCAGCCAAAAAATTTATACAAGTTAATGAGCTGTATGTACATATAGGTAAATATGTTTGGAGCATTATCAATATTACTGGAGTCTAGGAACAGACAAATCGAAGGCAATGGAAAAGTTATGCTCCTTCAATGTAAACGCTTATGAAGCAGAGACAGTATTGCTTCTAGTTTGATGAGGAAGTAGCTGGAGCAGAATGTAATTACTTTATAGGGGTGCCATTTGTATATATAGTTGGAAATTTCCAAGAATTATAATGGAGGGAAAAATCTTCAGAGCCTTTGACTTTCTGCATGTCATAGATAATTAGATTTCCATCGATCTTCTGCATGTTGCCGTGTACCTCTTATTTACTCTGCATCTTTGGCATTCCATTTCAACGTCTCTCCTTTCCTTTTTTGCACTTTATCTATGCATGTTGCTTATGGAAGCGAGAATTTTGCATATTATTTACTTTTACCTACATACATATGTATATGTTGCACGACATGAACTTGTCATTCACATTGCCATTTTGTATTTTTTTTTTTCCATTTTTTTTTTGGTGCTGGTGAAAGTGACAAAATCGATAAGGAAAAGCGTAGAATAAATTGACAGGAGCACAAGCCAGAGGAGAAGGAGAGGACACACACTTGCATAGGATATTAGAAAGTGTGTTGTGTTGTTGTGGGACGATGTGTGTATGCGGTGGGGGCCAATGCCAATTGGCGACCTTGTTCTAACTGCCAATGTCGTTCGATATGGAGAGAGAAATACATTCATTGTGCATAGATCAAATAAACAGAGACAGGCCAAAAATAAACAATTTATCAGGCATTGCATTTTGTTTACTCTTCTTGGGTACTCACCGATTGTATAGGTGGCGCCATCTACCGTGAATGTAGCAGCCTTGCATTTGTTAAAGAAACGTGAGGCAAAATCCAAAGCGGAATTCTTTAAACTAGATGAAACGCGGCGTATAGGTGAATCCGGGCAGGATGTGGCTGCCATTGTGTGTCCTGTTGTCGACTGATGCAAGAGGGGTTCCTGTTGTTGTTGTTGCTGATGCAAGGATGTCACACTGCTGGTCACCGTGTTCGCCGATGTCAATCTGGCCGTCAGCAGAGCTGAAGCCGTCGTTGTTCCTGTTCCTGTGCCTGTTACTGTTGCTGCTGCTGCTCCTGCAGCTGTGTGCGAACCGTGTACTGCCACCGGAGTGGCAGTTCCCGGTGCCAAACGACGCGGCATATTTGATAAATTTAAATTGGACATGTTCCTGCCTCACGTTATGAGCTTGGTCGGCTTTTTATGTTGTTAACTTTGCCTCCTTTTGATTTCGATTTAGTTTGTTATTTTCACTTTAGCTACTCGCACACATTTTAGTTAAAATTTGCAAATATTTTCACTAAAACAAGGTCGTCGTGGGCGTGAAATTGGTTGCCTGTAATTGGCAATGGGCAGGTAGCCAAGCCAATTTGTTGCAATTAGCCAAATTGAATTTTATTGATTTAATCATATTAAAAGGATGTAAATTATAGGCCATAGATTTGTGGGAGAAATTTTGTAGTAAAACTAAGCCAAATATTGAGTTAATTTATTGCACATCACTTTAGATGATGAATTGATTTGATTTTTGTTCTGTTTTTTACTTTTTATAATCTCTATTAGCTCTTTATTGGATAATAATTGATGGTTGTAAGATAAATCACACATTTTAAGCCAAAATTTGTTAGTAATGTTTTAGTGAGAAGTTCATATTTTGGTACTTTTGTAAACTAAGGAAATAGTTTCAATGATGGAGAAATTGGATACATATATACATATAAACCGTTTAAGTCGATGCAAAAGGTTGTTGTATTAATATGTATAAAATTTCATACTCTAAACCTTGAAAACTTTTTGATTTTAACTATTAAATATTCCTTTCACATACGATATTCTATTAAAAAGTCCCTTTAACTATCGACTATCCTTATAGCCAGGATTATCGACTTTCAACTTATTTGTCAAGAGAAAATTAATATATGTAGGTTCTTGATAAGTAGAAATATTCTAATGGCATGAACCACAAAAGAAGAAAACAAAATAAAACCCACAAATTTATGGAAACTCAAAGTAAAACCTAAAATTTATTGCTTTTACAAACTCTTTAAATTCTGTAACATTTAAACGAAAAATTTAAACAAAATTTGATGGATTCTTATTGGATATATAAACGGATTTGATGTCTTATTTTACGTCCTAAAAGTATGTACTAAAAGTATTCATAACTTCTACGGTAATTGGTGTAATTTTAATGAAATTCTTTTCAATCGTTTCAACTAATTCACTCAGCCAATTTTCTTGCACACACATTTAAGAGTGTTATTAAAGTCTTACTGTTATTTACTATAATTGAGTAAATGCCATTAGATGAAATTCAGTAAATTCCCTCTGTCTATTATATAAAATTGTAATCCACAAAGCATTCATTAAAGACCACTAAATGGCCTCATATATGTACATACATCGTATATACATTGTGGCTCACATTTATCCAAGCAATTTATCAGTTAGCTCTTAACTCACATGCCAACAATAATTTCAAATGCAATTTTCAATTTAGCTTTTTGGAAAATTCAACCCTAATTGCAATTACAACAATCTGCCACACGCAGAGACACGCCCACACAAAAGTGTCGATTAGATTTGCTATGATGATAACAACGATAATGAAGCCGATGATGAGTATGATGATGACGATAATGATGCCTATGATAATTGTAGTCAATAAAAATCATATTACCCCATGGACAGGTGAAATGGTTGAAAAGTGAATGCGAAAGTGGATCTCAACTGTCGAGAGTTGATGACTTTTACAGCTCGCACGCTCTCTATATATATATCTCTTTCCCTTTCCAATCTAAAATGCGACGAATTAAAGTAAATTGCTTGGAAATAAGTACCAACACACATATACAGACCCACAACCACACACAGACACACACACAGAAACACCCAACCAGATGGAAGGCATAATGTCAGACAATGAATGCCTTTCTGCGGCTAAAATTGTGTTGGTTGCCTCAATGTTTCTGCAGGTTTTCAGTGTTTCTGGTTGAGTTTCCTGGTTTTCTGTGATAATGGTATTCAAATGTATACATTAAAGCGTCTGCCATAGCCTGCTATTTGTTGTTAGGTCCTCCCCCCCGCCATCTTACTTCTCTCTCCCTAGTTATGACTTTTTTGTTTTGTTCTTGCCTCGCTTATCAACGCTATGCGGAATGGCGGAAGGCGCTAAAATTGCCACATATATATGAATATATATGTATATATAAAATATGTTCAAAATGTTGCCGAGGCCTACGGAAAACCAACAAAGTACAATAAAAATAAATGTGCGTGAAAAAAAATGGAGAAGTCCCAACTGGCAGACAGAGTAAATGGGAGATAGAGGGCAGCAGATTGATAAAATGATTATTGACACAATTAATGCTCAGTATATATATGCATGTTTGTATAGATAAATATATTTTGATTTAGAAATATAATTGATGTATCAATAAAAATGTAATTAAAGCTATTTAATGTCTTTGCCATAATTGCCTAAAAATAAAAATAACAAAAACCAACAAAATGCAATTGAAACTTATGGAAAAAGTAACGTCCATAAAATCAAATTCAATTTAATTTAAATTCAAACGTTTTTCCATAACTTTCTTTGGACGGAAATGCCAGAAGCAACAAAACAATACTTGATTTAAATAATTTATGAAAAAGGTTTGCTTCAATCATATTTCGTCAAAATATTCAAACACTTTTCCTGTTTCAATGACCCAAAGCAAAAAGGAATTTTTTGTTGAATGACAAAAACGAAACTTACTTAAAATAGATATTTGAGTGTAAATAAAGCAGAAAATACAAAAAAATCGAAATTCGACTAAGCTCAAGTGTGTATATTCTTGGGGTATACTGACTATGCGTATCAATCTGATCAAGAATATAAAAATAATGGTTTAATATATATTATGGAGTCGTAAAAGTCTTATTTGCCCTCTGCACTTGTCTTGAATTTCAAGTTGTAATCAGTTTAATAGTTTTTTGGGGCGAAATATCTTTCGAACCTTTCACGAGTATTTGCCAATACAAACTAATGAAGTAGTGAATAGTAAAGTTTCCAGTACAAGCAAGAATTAGTAAGGATTTTTATGAATATGTATCAATATAATGTTATATCACTCAACTTTTTGTCCAGTTTCAAGGACTTATCGTCGTACTTCTCCTTTTTCCATCTCTCATTGTATTATTGCAATTAGTGCCAAGCCATTAAAACTTTCAAAAACTTAAAATCAAACTTTTGCTTTGCTTCTAATAACTCAACAGCTCTCGGCAAACGACTAAAATTTAATATTAAACTATTTTATGTTCTTTATTGAGTAAGTTGAAATGAAATCAAATGATTTTTTAATACATTTTTTTCAATATATGCATCTATGTGAATAAATTTTTGAATAGATTTTAATAATAAAGTGATATTCCAAATGTTTTAATTGACTGATAGCTGCTGATGTCATATACAATTTGAAATAGAAAATATAATATAATGAAAATTCATTTCCTGCATTTGTAAAATGTTTGTGAAAGTTTTTCTACCCAAGCAACTATAGAACAAAAATACATTTTGAAATCTAACCACACAAAAACACTCAACTGACAAGCGTTTATTCATTCATTCATTCATGCCCACAGACAAACACACTCACACACACACACACACAAACATCCATTCAACATCATTTCATTTACTCATTCATTTAGTTACAAAAATATTAAAGACTGCGTCATATGAAGTATGAAGAGTCTCTTCCATTTCCCTTCTTCCTCTTCGTTTCATTTACCCTTGCAGGGTCTCTCAGCGCGAATATAGTATTATCACGTAGGTATGTACATACATATATGTTGTCCATATATGTCGAATATAGACTGTCTTTTATGTATGACATTTGAGGCATGAGAGAATGTCAACACCTTTGTAACTGTAACTGTGTGTCTGAGGCTATGTGTGTCTGCGTTTGTGTGTGTTGACGAAGTGGCAAGCAGTTCAGGCTAAAAGGAAAGCTGAAACTTGGAAATATGGATTTTATTTTTTTATTTTCATCATTGTGTCAGGGTAGTGTGTGTGTCTGTGTGTGTGTGTGTGTGTGTACGAGTGGGTGGGTGTTTGTATGTGTGTACTCTGTTGTGTTATGATGTTACGCCCTTATTTTTATGTTTTATTGTATTATAATAAGTTTTAGTTTGGCCAGAGTATACCAGCTCGCTGAATTCCTTCTGGCGTGACTATCTATATTATATACATACATACATATATATTTATATATACTTATACTATCAGCTTTGGAGCCTGGTCTCGACATTGTGCAATACTAATTAATACCTTTGGGCGTTCGCTGTGTGTGTGTGTGTCCATGTTTGCAGATAAATTGCGAAGCTCAGTGGCTTGGATAAGCATGCCGGCTTTAATTTGGTAAATTAATTCTGAAATATTTAGGTCGAGCAACCCCGACCGCCTCCCCCCTCCTTCGCAGTTCTCTAGTCCTTCAATTCACCCAATGCCCAATCCTCAATTCTCAATCCCTCCTTACAAGGTCGTCATACCATGGGCCAAAGAGATAAAAGACTGACTATATATACATATACCTCAATATGTACATACATACATACATATATAAAAAGTATATTGAACCAAAGGGAATGCCGAAAATGTTCAGGATACATTGGCAGCTGTTGTTAGGATGTTGCCTTTGATTTGCCTTGGAAAATCATCAACTCAGTTGGAAACATTTCGCTTCGCGCTCCAAAATGAAAACCGAAAATGAAACTGAAGCCTAAAGTCTGTCAAAACAAAAGCGCTGACTGCAAAGATACGGGACAAGGGTTCACACACACACACACACACACACACAGGCAAATTGTTGTCATACCATAAAAAAAGGAAGAAGACACAAAAAAAAAGGCCAACAAATATAAACTTTGGGTATATTTTGCGGCTTAAGTGTTGCCAGCTAACAACAGCAACATCATCAACAACAACAACAACAACACTAACACCACCAACAACAACAACAAGAACAATATCAACAATTGGTTGCTCACTTCTGGCTTGAAGTTCCTTCATCTGGATTGCCATTAAAACACTAAACAACCACAAAACTCAAGTCATAAATTTCAATATAGTAATAATCCTTAAAGATCAACAATTTACATTTTAGATTGCCAAACAACAAAAAAAAACAAGAAGAATCAAAATAATAAACTACAAGCAAATGTAATTTCTATTTGTAGTCTTACAAGATTTTCTTTGATTTTCCTCCTCTTATTAATAAGATTGAGATGCTAAGCAAAATGAAAGGAATCTATGACAAAAAATAAAAAAAACCCGCAAAGAATATTAAATTTATATGGAAAATAAAAGCATAGAAAAATGTTAACAAAACAGCAGCATTAAATTTGCTTTTCACAATGGACCTTGACTAATTTATTAGTCTTAGCAAATTATAATCAAAATTCCAGAGATTTTTACTGCTTGATGCTATTCTTGAGCTTGTAGACTTTAATAAAATTAGTTCTTATTCAAGATTTAATGAGAGTTTCAAGTTAACAATTCCATTGATGTTGTTAACTACTCAACCAAAGTCTGAGAGTATGAAACTTAATACCAAAAATATAAAAGGGGATAATGACTTGACACTATTCATATCATAATATTAAAAACAAATAAAACAGCAATTAACAGAAATGTACTTCTATATAATCTGAAATACTTTTGCTGTCTTCTCTCAAAAAATACGAAAAAAAACTTGTTCACATAAGATTTGTATATAAAAAAATTTGAAAAATCAACAAATTTTAAGAGATTTTTATAATAAACTGTATATTATGTTGTACTAAATATAACAAATTTCGTTTCAAACTTGTTAAAAAATTTATCGTTAGATATGTAGATAAAGAAATGAATTAAAAAATTGTTGAAGAGATCTTGAAAAGAATTTTAAATATTATTTGTTTAGAATGAATTAAAAATTGTATAAATATTTTGAATGTACCAAAACTTTTTTTCAAAAGTTTTTCAATAGATTATAATTCATAGTAATGTATCAAAAACAATATATATTAACATCGGTACAAGAAGAAGTCGTTCAAAATGATCACAGATATATCTTTTGCTTAAACAAAAAATACATTATAATATTTACGTTATAAATCTTTCAATTTAAATTTCAATTAACTGTGTAAACGACAAATAACAAAATACGGAAGGTATTAAATATACCAAATATTAATACATTAAAAACCTGAAGGTTTCTGTAAAAGTTTGTTGAAATGGAAGCTCAAACGATAAAAATCTTCTTCATAAGGTCCCAATGTTATTTTATAAAAAGTTGCTTACATTTAATGTTGCATATTTTTAGGCTTTCAAGGCAAGTCCTAAAATAAGTTTGCTGCTCATAAAATAACTTTAATAACTTTAATAATTTTGTTATCTAGTGTAATTTTTGAGTTTTTATATTTTTGCCTTTATTTCCAAAAAAGGGGAAAACTTCTCGCCTCACCATTTTTTTTTTTTTGGTATATTCAAAACAAAAACAAAAATAAAAAAGGGTTGCCCAGTTAGATTGACTGAGCAAAAGGGTCGTAAGGTCAGGCCCTGCAAGCGTTACTCCTTCCCTTCAATTCATTTTCTCTCTATCTCCAAAAAAAAGAAGTAAAATGACGACCAGCTCAACCAGCAGCAGTAGGGCAGTATATACTGGGCAGTGCCTGGGGTTGCTAGTGGTGGTCATATCATCGCCATTGAGCAAAGTGTTAATCCGCTTTTTGTTTTTGTTTGCCGCAACTTGTTACAGGAGTTAACCAAACAGACAACCAGAGATCGGTTTGGGTTCAGGTGTGCCCTTGCCTTGGGTGTGGTATTTTCTCTGTCTGTGTGTGTGTGTGTGTACGTGTGTCTGTGTCAGTGTGTTGTTTGTCTGCTGTTAGAGGTGTTGGCAGACCCATTTCGATGTTGCACTCCTCACTCAGATTTATAAGCGACCTGCCTTTATTGTTTTCTTTTATTTTTATTTTTTTTATGAATGATTTTTTTGTTATTCCTTTTTGTAGATATTGTCCGGGTTACGTAATTGTAATTTGAATGTGTTTAATGTAATTTTAGTTGTCTGCTGGATGGGGTAAAACGTGTCTGACCCTCTGATACCCAACTAATTGCCGGCTCGTCTGTATCCCAAAGTGAAAGCAAACGTTTAGCTCTTAATTTATTTCATGGAGAGAGAAAGAGAGCAAACAAATTGTTACACAAATATTTGCAATTAGCAATCGTTTTGCTTTTGCTTTTAGCCCTATCAAGAGGGTTTTTAAGAGGTTTCGAAGTGGCGGGAATGGAGGTTCTGCAGAAAGGCTTATTGGCTCAGCAACAAGTTGACTTGGCTTTTATTTTATGTATATATTATATATCAACACATGTATATAGCTTGATTGAACAGCATTTTTGGCAAACTAACACATTTAATTATTCACACAAATTTCACTCGATGCATTTTGATATTTGTATTTGCATTGGATAAACTATGAATACACACGACTTCTAACGAACGCACGTAGAAACTGATTGACTTCCTGTTTTGCGTATTGTGGTAGTAATATTTCAAGGATTTGCGTAAAATTTCGTTATATTTCTTTTTGGTTTAGGATTACCTTCCGGCAAACGTGTTGCCAATCAACTGACAGGCTAGCAAATCATGTCCTTCCTTTCAGCTCAAATACTGTAAAAGAGAGAGCGCGTAAGCTTTGACTAAGAGCAACATGCGAATCTAATGAAAAGCTTAACCAACCAACTGAAAGAGAGAGAGAGACAGAGAGAGAGAGAGAGAGAGACAGAGAAAGAGGAGTATAAAATCTGTCCATGAAATCAAAAGACCTTGATAAAGTTAATCACTTTTGTGTAGATAAACTGCCGACTATAGTAGTAAATAAATATGATAAAAGAAACATTTAAAAGCATTAGCTAATAATTTGTTTAATAATTACAATAAATTCTATAATCATTAAATTTACTTATATATCAATAATATATATTGGTTCCATATCTTATCATTTCAAAGCAGGCATTGATTGACGACCTAGTTGCTTCAGTCTTATCTTATCTCCATCGAAACAGCTGATTAAAAGGACTCTCTCTTTAGTTGGTTAAAAAGCTTTTCACCACGCAGCTTTCTCATGGCTTCTCTTCCTTAGGTTAACAACATTTTCCGCTAGATGGCGCTTTAATAACCATTTGGCGGTTAGTAAACGTAATTTAACTTTATTTTTATGCTTGTCCCTACATCAGGAAGATATATTGACAAATGCTTTAAGCAATACCAGACGACGAGGTCGACGACGAAACAGAGTCCTGTGGAGTCCTGCGTAATTTATAATGCCACTGCAGACATGACAAAGCGCGAAGCATGAGAAACCGAAAAGCAAAAACAACAACAACAAAAAAAAACAACCAGCCATAAAAAGGAGTCACAGTCCTCACATTCTGCAGGTGTTTAGTTATTTATGCCTTGTCACACGTAGTCTGCACTCCGTTTGTTCTTTTTCGCCCAAGAAACAAATGTTTCATGTTGAGTGCGTGTGAATGTATGTATGTGTGTATGTATGTCAGACGTATGTATTACGTATACGTAAATGCAGGCACCCTTCCGACCCCAAAAACCTTTCAAATCTGTACGCCCATTCCTCTGTCACTTTACTGGCCATTTTTCACGTTTAAACGGCTTTCATTGTGAGCAAAATAAATGCCAAGGCTCTTTTGGTTTTCTTACGAGAAAAATGCTTAAAATAAAACCGTTTATGCATTACATTTATTGGCCCGGTTGCTGCGAATCTGTGATGAAAATTGAAGCATATGCGCAGTGCAAAGTGAATATATAAATTCATTTCAAACACACATAATTAAAATTTTTGACATGAACCGGGAGGAAGAGACCAAAAGGGAAACTTGTTTCACTTTATTTCTAATTAATGCAGTTTTCATGAAAAGTGCCAGAAAATAGTGAGCCACAATTTGATTACAGTGGCGCGTGCAGAGGAAGGTTGAAATTATTTCTAATTTAAATTTGCGATAAACATAAAGTTTAAAATCAGTCGGCTACATAGATAAGACACTAATGAAGTGAGATTAAATCTTTATAGATTTTAAAAAACGTTGAATTTTTTCTGTGAAAAATTAGTAGCTGGCTCCCATTCAAATTTGTCAGTAAGAATTTTTCTGTTTTCCTTACTATTACTATTCTCTAAACTTCTAGCGGGCAATTATTTATAAGAATTTTGAGGCAGCAATCAATTAATTTTAATTTTTAGACTCCATACTAAAAATGTGTATACATATATCTTTTTTAAATTGAAAATGCAGAAGATTTGACCTTTTTAAGTCTGCAGTTTCCGTAAATTTGTCTCATTAAGTCAAATATAACAAGGGCTGGAAAATATTTATTCCATTTAAGTAACTAATTTTAGTCGTTGTTTGGTCTAGATTGAATTGGTTAAGTGACTATGTGCAGGTTAATATACCAACCAATAAGAGTGATTAGCTTCATTAAACTAGTTAAAGGATAAAATGATTTCTATAATAGCATCAATGCTTTATACATTTTTGATGTTATGCTGCCTAACATCAAATTTAAACTTTTGATTCACAATGAGAACCAATAGATCTATGTGATTTCAAGCTATTAATTTTTTGTTTTTTGTTACCTCTAGCTAAATGAGGGACATTTGGTTTACACATTTTTAGCAGAAATGGACTTGGCTAGACCAAAACTATAAGTCATAAAGGATAAAGCTATTAAGGATAAAGCCATAAAGGATAAATAAGGGCCGAAGAAAGAACATTCGAGCCACTTTATCTACGTTTTTATTTGTACTCGAGAGGAACTTCAGAATTTATCTCTCTTTAAATTCTTTGGTGTAATTCATTCCTTGACTCCAGGTACCTGTAGGCCTAGCCTGTAAAAAGTGCCTGAAGTCCTCCCAGTCTCCATTGAGACTTTATTTTTAAGGCCAACCTTCATTGAGAAATATATATTGTATATATATAGATACATAAAGTTAAAGCTTTTTATGACTTCTTTTAATTGACTTAATTTGAATTCGATAGCAATTGTTGTGTATTTCTAACTTGATTCATAAAATGCCGATAGTGTTCAACTTTTGAGTATTTTATGAAAATAATGATAACAAAATTTAAATAAAAGTTGAATGTGTAACTTGAGTTGAAAATACAGAGAAGGTTAAAATATTTGAAGTTAGAACAAGGAGATAAGTTTAATATATCTCCTTGTTTTAACTTCAAATATAAAAAATTGTTTGCCGTTAATATTTTAAAAGGTTGTACATTTTTTTTTTGGTTTTGTTTGTTTTAAATTGATAAATTGTTACCATATGTTTTTTCTTTCATCGGGGAATTTCACGCTAAATTAAACAATAGTTCAGTTCTCCTAAGCACATCAGCAGCTAATATTGTGGCGGTTTTTCTTCTTATACACACGTATATTTTATTTATACATATATTATACCAGATCCTATTCATATCATAGCCAAGTCAAGAGCTGCTTCAAGACACACGCTGTGTGTGTGTGAGTGTGTATCTGGATGGGTGTGTGTATGTGTGTGTATTTTCTCTAGACTATCATGACATTTGAATAATGTGAGCACATTTGGCATTTTATTTTATCATCAGGCATTTGCTGATGTGCTTACACTCTACTCCACCCATCTTTTTGTTTTCTTCTCTCCTCGCTCACTCCGAATGTCCTTTGTCTTTTTGGTTGCCTGCCACCACGCCTTGGATAATATGAGAATTTTCCTGAAATGAAATTAAACTGCTTTTTCCTGTTCTTCATTTTGACTTTATTTTGCGTTTTGCTTTTACTATTATATACTCGCATTCATTTGTCTCATTTTGCCATGGTACGCCCATTCTTTTGGGCAAATGTGGGGCGTGGTCTAATTACAGTTGGGTGAAACTTGCTCATTGTTCACTGTCTCGTTCTTCTTACATTTTTAGTTGCAACATTCGTGTTTTGTTACTCTTTCGGAGGTCATAAATTTTGAAACAAAACGAAACAAAAAAAAAACGTATGCCTAGCTAAAATTCAAATGTTAAGTATACGCCATGTGGTATGCATGTAGATTTACTTGTTCATCTCGTCGCTCCGTTTTGCTGTCTGTGTCTGGGCTAAGCCTCAGGTAGGCAGTTTGCCTTGACTTTTGAGTTATGCGACTGCTTAACAATGCATTGAAATTTTGATTGCAACCATTAAAATGCAAGTACAATAACAAGAAACCTCAAATAAAAATAACAGAGAAGAGAAAAATATGAAAAAACTTGACATCTACAAACAACAACAATAACAACAACAAAGCATAATGAGCATTTCACGCAAGTCCTGCAATGCGCAAGGTCAGTCAAGGACGACAAGGAATCCAGCAATTGTTGTGGTTGTTGTTGCTCTTACTAAAACTGCTACTGCTGCTGCTGCTGCTGCCGTTACTGCTGCTTTTCGTGTTTTTATAATTTCTCACAATGGGACTCAGGCTGGTTTCCCAGGCACAGGACCAGCCACACAGCATCCCCAACAGCGACAGCCACAGCAATTAGAGCTCAGCGCAAGGATACAATGACAACAACAACAACAACGAAAAAAAATAAGAAAAATACTACAGCATAAAAATGAAATTCAGAATCAGAAAAATTGCCTTGCCAGTTTCATCAAGGAAGACGAATAAAATATATATACTCCCATAACATGCAACTTAAAAACTTGTTAAAATTCAACCATTTCGTGTTTTTTTTTTTAAGATGAACAAAAGTTTTGTGTGTTTTAGTGAAACATTTTACTAGTTTAATGGCACATGATAATAATGCCTCTAAAGTCATTTAAGGAATAAAGTTTTATTGATATTGATATTAGGCAGGTGAACTAAATTCTACAAGACATTCAAGGCCTTTAAGTCTATAGACTTAAATGCTGCTACACCAAAGCCTAGATTATTTAAGTGTTTCTCTATTTCAAAGCGTTTATTGTTAGGGGTTTAACTTTTACAATAGGGAAATTGGTTCCTTTTTGTTGCCTCATCGCACTTTTAGCCCACATGTGCTTAATTGTTAAAATATTTTAAAACATATTCCTTTAAAAATTAGTTAAATGTTCTGTAAAATAAAAAACATATGCTATGCTAAACCAATAACTTACTACACTAAAATTTTTTTCAGTTGCCCGATGGATATTTATCTCATTCGATATGAATGAAAAGTAAGTCATATATGTATATATAGTATATTCCACTTTTATGCAAGTACCAAGAATGAAAAACACCATAAATATTTTACACATTTTTTTTCTTTTCATCTTATTTTTGGCCTCTTCGCATTTCCAGCAATTGCATCTTCAGAAAATGCCAAATTGAAAAAAAAAAAATTTTGTTGTCGTAAAAAGCAACCGCAACAGGCACTTGTAACATATATATATATATCAAATATATATACACATATATGTACCTATGTTTTTATATATATGTATATGTGTACCTTCATTTTTTGTAAAAACTCGCCCAAGGCAAAGAAAGAAAAAAAGATGCAAGGAAAATCAATAAAACTAAAGCATGGTCAGGCATAAAATCCAACTAAGTAAGGCTGTGGAAAGACTGACTGGATGACAGCCTCGTATATCAAGTGGCTTCCTCTCAAGAACCAACAAGCGACAACTAACAAATGTCTGCATCTCTCTCTCTCTCTTTCCCTGGGGGGCATACATACAATGCAAGTCAAAATATTGATTTGCCGCCAAGCAAAATTAATGCCACAAATAACAACAATCACACAAAAGCAGCGCACTTTGTATTCTATTGCACAAAATTAATACAACATTTATGAGTCATTTATTGCCATGGCCATTATATAAACGTTGGAACGGAAGGAGACTGTGCCCTCAAAGGGTCGAAGGGTAAGGGCAAAATTTAACCAGCCAAATGACCCGCACAGCTGGCGTCATTTACTTCCCCCTTGTGGGTGCGTACTTCAAGAGAGGGACCAGGGTTATGGTTGGTGTGAAGGCAATTGATGCATTGATTGGGCTACATTTGTTGTAAATTAGCTAAACTTATGCAACGATTATTGCATAAAATAATTGCTAAAGTGGCTTCAATGAGTAGATTGATTTCTTTAATTGTACTAATCACGTAAGTTTGCCAAGTTTTTCCATTGAATTTCGGTCATAAACATGAAGTCTTAATTGAATTCCAATAAATTTTGCAAGTAGTTTTGCAATCTCAAATTCCTGTAAACTTGAAACCCATTTGAAATATTAAAAAAGCAACCCATTTGCAGCTTTCTAAATAAAGTATTTACCTCTCATATGGGATTCTGATTATTGTGCATGTTTGAGCGACCAAAGTTTATAAAAATTTAATAGCGTTAACAACAACTGTCAGCGCTTTAAAGTTTAAACTAAGTAAACGGCAAGATGAAAGGAAAGAAAGCCAAAGCTATTGCTGCTTCTTGCAGTCTCTCTCTCTCTGGTTTCGGGCCCTTTGGGAAGCCAAAACAAATCCACAACCGAGATAGCGTGGCCAGTTGCAGATTTGCCCTTGATACTATTCCCTTTTCTATGCAATTACCCGCACTTTAAGCGTAAAACGTCAAACATTCAAGTTGACTTTGTATTGGCTTGTATTTGCTTTTGGTTATGCAATTAGACAAATTACTCCTTCTCACATAGTTATGTGTGTATATGCTTATACAAAATGTCCTATTTGAAATTATCTCAATAATATGCATTTGAAAAATTTCCATAGATGTGCAAATATTGTTCACTCACCGCAAAACATTTTATGCTGGTAAACTAATTAAAATGTTTTATTCTATACATTATGATGGAAAGAGTTGATAATAAAAACAAAAAAATTAAAAACCAAAATGTTGTGTTTTAACTTTGAATTTTGTTTGAAATGGCAACCCACATATGTATATAATAAGATATAAAATTAATTAAATGCTGCCTGATTTTCTGGTACTCTTGCAAATGACAGTTCAACTTTTAGTGATATTGTATGAATATTCATGAAACTATATGGCTTCCTAATTTTTGAAGTCACCTCTTATATATATATTTACAAAACCTATCCACTCCAATGTATTAGTAAGATTCTGATAAAAAGCCATTCCCATTATAGTCTGAACTTAGCAACAATTCACTTTTATGGTAAACCAATCTGCTAGGGAACAGTTGAGGTTTTGCGAAAATCCCAAACAGTTTTTAATCATATGAATTAACCTGTCTATTGGAAAGGTATACGAAAAATGACTTCAAAATGGTCCAACCATTTGAATTTACATATATCTTGAAATCAACACTTTTGAGAGTTTTTAGACTCAGAGACTTCTTATTTTTTAATACTTATACTTATTAAAATTGAAGAATCATTGCTGCGAGATTGTTTTAATAACTAAATATATTTGAATTGTATGATCCAGTTGAGAGATCTATTAATTTTTGTACTTTCGAAAAGAAGCTTTACTGTGTTTGTAAATACTTTTTACTATAGAGACATTTTTAATATCAGAATCTCAGTTTCGAGATTCCGGATTTGCCATTAGCAATTGCACAGTTTTTGGAGTATTTATTTTAAAGCTAGAATAATGTCTTTCAATCTGCTATTCAAAAATCTTGAGAACTAAATGGAACTAGAATCACCAAATATTGTTTTAAAAATATCGCAAAGGTTCTAAAATAAAGCTAACTTTGTGACTCATATTAATTTTAGAAGGATTATTATTAGTATTATTATTCATTAAAATTTATATTTATTATTTGTGTTACTATATTTATTATAAATATTCTGTAAACTTCAGCGAATAATGAATATACCCTCCTCTAAAAGCAGAATACGAAACAAAAAAACCTCTGAATTAAACATTGAAAAACTCATTTATGTGCCTTCATAGAGAAAGGACAATTGGCTTTGTGCCAAATGTGTTAAATAATAATGCCTTAATTATACATTAAGATGCCCAACATCAATGTTTTGGTGCTCAGTCTCTCTTTTTTTTTTTTTAAATGACATGAACAATCCATAAAACGCCATAAAAACTCATATGTGTATGTACTGACATATATGGGTGAATTTTTGCATGCTTACATACTCACACGCATATTTGGCATAACACACACATGCACACATACTCGCACTCACACACAATGCCGAGAAATATATTTCATATTTATAACATAATTCGATATAATGCCCCTAGCGGTGGCATCTGAACGAACAGAAAATACGCACGTTCTTTTCATTCAATGTGTACACCAAAATGCCGCACAATCATAAAAACAGAATCAGCTTTACACCGAAGCATACAATTTGCGGCCACATTGCGTATACATATTAATACTGACCACACCAGCAGAAGCAGCAATAACAACAACAACCACATCAAGCGATAATAATGAGGGTAGGCCCTTTTGCCATCCATAAGCACACACAATCGCACACTCGCACACACACGGCAAAAGGCGAAACAGCGAAACGCACTTTGCTCACTGAGGCATTAACATCTGTTGTCTGTTTTGCCATTCTATGCTTTTGCCTATGACTATCTATCTGTGTATACATAAGTATTTATATAAATATATGTTGGTATGTATGTATATTCGATTTTGGAAGGTCGCTGTAGCAGTGACTAGCAGTTACTTGACCAGGTTTATAAATAATAATATTGGTTAATGGATTTTCTAAATATATATGCATAACATAAGTAAGCAGCTAAGGGTCTCCTAAGCTCCTTTGGCATCCTTGACTAGCCCATGTGGCGTATGAGCAATCTCCTTGAAGCAAATCCAATTTCAAGCTGTTTCAAGCAATTGATGCAATTAAAATTTTCTCCATTTACCTATGAAACAAGCAAAGCAAATGGAAGCAGATAAATTGAATTGCCAAAGGTCCATGCAAACAAATCACAGTGACAAACAGTGGTTGCTTAAGTAAAAACTTATATTTTATTTAGGAGTAGTTAAAGCAAAGTTTGAACTTCACAAAGGGCTTGAGTTAATTAAACATCAAATGACTCTTCTAGTTTGATAATAAAGTGGAATAAGATAATCTAGAAAAGCTGACTTAAGTTAAACATTTTACAAAACTTGTTTTTCTTTGAGATTGTTTGCATTTTCAACTTGGAAAATAATAACTTGTTTTCTTGACTGTTTAAGATAGTTTTTTTTAATCACCTTATCCCTTTTTAGAAACTAGATTAGTTATATATGTAATCATCGAATTTTACTTAAGACTTTATGAAGAATGTTTCTTTATCAAAACTTCTATTATGATTGCTTCAATACAATCAGCACAATTTAATGATGTATCTAAATTCAGGAAATTTTTCAAATTCTAAGGTAGAACGGATATTGTTTATGGCCCTCGGGAAGTTTAAAAAAAGCGATTTGTAATTTTTACAGATATATCATTAATTTAAGTCTAAAAATGAAAAATTTGGAAACTCTGGATATTTGTTTGCTGGAAGAGATCGTTCCTTGCTGAGTAAAAAAGTTGGGAGCCATATGTTTTGTGGTCTGTTTCAGAAACATGAAACTTGTATATGACCAAACTCAAATCAGTGCTAATAGGCATTAGGCACTAGTCTTTCTTAAGTATTTGTAAAGGTAAATCAGGCAGCTCAGAAAACCAAATTGGACTTAGACCAAGCTATAGCAATCAAAGATAGCAATGTCAACAACTAAAAATTTCCGTTCCAGCTTTTAAACTTACTCAGATGAATAAATAAATTATTCACTTTTTTGGAAGTGAATGCAGGATTCATTGAATGGTTAATAATGAAACTTATTATGAATGATGCATCAAGGACCCATAAAAATAAAAACAAAAAAATATATTGCTTTGGTTCATTCTCAGTTTTATTTCTGTTTTTTCATTTGCATTGCACTTGGTGGAAAATTTATAATGTAATTTACAATTACATGTAAAGTTGCTTTGACTTTCAAGTAAAATGGGTTTTCATTTCTTATTTTGCTTTTAGGCCATTTTTATTTCCATATTATGCCCACTATGCCGAGTTGTTGCCTTGGCTTGCATTCCATTTGCTTCGGTCAGCATGTCGTAAGAAGCTCTGCAGCAGTCTCAAAATCGTCTTGGCATTCGCCCAACTTCTTTCCAGTCAACGCTCCCCTCGTCTTTGTCTCTGGCATTCTCGAAGGCCTGTGCATAATTTAAGACAATTCTCTGTCGACTCATTTTATTAACTGCTTCTTCAGTTGACTCTCCACATGAGTTGACTACTACTACTACTACTGTTGGTGATGCCTGCCACAGCTATTGCCCTTTAATGCCTTTCATGTTCGTGGTACTGCTCCTGCTGTTCCTACCGCACTTGAGGACACTTCGCCTTTAAATATGCTAATAATTTTGTGAAGCTGGTTTATTAAATTTCAACGGCAACTGAAGCCAAAAGTGAATTGCTTACCCATCCTCTCGCATTTATTGCCCTCCACCGCCCCCCACCCCAAAATGACATAACTTATTTAGCTTTAGCAATTCGCTATCTTGGCGTAAATTAATAGAGAGTCAAGGCTAAAAGAGGATTCCATTACGTGCCCCTTAAAAAATGGCAAGTGGGGTGTAGCTTTATGTTGAGCAGCTCTATAAGAAGACTGGTTTTTATTATATGATCTTTAAACTGGAAAATGTGTCATTAAACCGCCAACAGCCAATGAAAGTTAATGCAAAAATAATTATTCTACTTAAGGCAAGAGAAAGAAATCTTTTACCACGAGGGCTGACAGAGAGTAAAAGGGGTTTGAAAACAATTTTTCTTTTGAATGTTTTTAAAAGCTTATGAGTGTGTGACCTTCTTTGTTCATTGCTGTCGCTTTTTGGTCTAAACAAATAAAGCATTATCTTTTAGCAATCCAAGGGCTCAATTAAGAGTCTCTAATCAGAAAATAGACTTAAATATGTTTAACGTTATTTTTGCCCAATGGTTTTTAACTTGTTTCTACCTACTTCTCATGTGGCCCAAACTTATACCAAAATATTCGACGCCTTTGCACTTCTGTAGGCTCTTTTCATATTCCACCTGTGCGATTCTCATGAATTTTATTCGTTTATAAGTATAAGCTTCACATTCAGCTGTCGAAAATACTCAATGATTGATATCGCCTGCAGGGAAATCACTATAAATATATTGTTAATTTTCTTTTTGATCTCATCAGTCATGCAAGAGAAACGATTTCTATTTACTAATCAAAATGACGCAGTTGCCCAAATCATTTAGGGCAATCATTTGAATAAACGAATAGTTGATTACTCTCACTTTTCCCCATTTGCCAGTGTCAATAGCTTCAAAATCAATTGTAGAGAGAGAGAGAGAGAGGTTTCTATTATAGACTTATATTTGCTTTCATTGTTGGTTGCACTTTTGTTTAATCAAGCGTATGGAAATAGCATTAATTATAATTTCATAGTCAATTTTGCAATGATGTTTGCCCACATCAGACGAATTATCATCATCTGTTACCTGCTGTTACCGCATTAACCGTTATATTACCGATGCTCCTGGTGCTGCAACTGGTCATAAATCATAATTGACTACATTTCTCCACAAGGGGCTTAATAAATAAATATTTACACAACGCAGCAGGAGCAACAATTAATCACACACACACACATATACTTAGTAAACATACATATATAATGTTAATTTGCTGAGGGGATTTCCCATTTCTTTTGGGTTTTTGGTTTTGTAATTATCAAAAGCAAACACATGCAGGATATATACACACACACACACACACTCATGAAATCCGGGGAAGTAATATGAAAATTAAATCCCACAAAATTAACGCATTGATTTTCACATTTCCGTTTATAATATGAAATGAACATTTATGCAAAATAATTTAATTTAAATTACCCAATTAAATTGTATCAAATGGGCAACATTTTAATAATGTGGTAATTTTATCGATTCAAAAGGATACACATTTTTATACATATTTAAGATACGAAAATGCAAATCTATTGAATGCCATGGCAATGCCAATAAATAATTTATCTATGGATATAATCAATTCTTATATAGAAATGCTTTCGAAAATGGGTAAGTTTTGTTATGTTGTTCTTGGAATAGCCCATTCAGGGTCTACTTAACTACTTTTACTTAATAAATATAGTTATTAAGTATAAACAATCTTTAAATATAAAGATACAAAATGGATATTCAAACATTTTTACCGCAGATTAACCGATTCAAAATATCTTTAAAATATTCAAAATAACTTCTTGATATCTTCTTTTTAGTAAGTTTAAATATTTTGCTTGATAGATTTAATCAAAATGTTTACGTCTTTGTTTGTTCAATTTAGTAAAAGTTGAAATATTTTCGTTGCTCTTCTCGCAAAGTCAACATTTAAAACTCACACTCCTATACATATTTTTTCTTTTTTTTTGTCGTTTTTGCAAAGTTTGAATCATTTAGCACAGCAACTTAAGATGAAGGAAAATCTCCGCCTACTCCGCAGGAATCTCACACAGCCATATGCCAAATTCAGATTGACATTGAAAAATGATTTTATTTTCCACTTGGTTGAGAGGGGCAGGTGGTTGTGGGGGGTGTAGGTCCAGGGCAGGAGAGAGAAATAAATATTTGCCAAGTCTGATAAATATGCAAATTATTTGTCTGCCTTCTGCCTATCTTAGGCGATCGACCTTCTCCTTCTTTGGGTCTTTCAAGGGCTGTCGACATAAAATGGTACCAAAAATGTAAGAAGAGCTCACTTACCTTTAGCCTTTGTCCTGTCTGCTACAATTGCAAAAGGATTCCCTTGTTGTTACTGTTTTGCCTGCAATGAATGGAATTCGAATTAGTGACCAGGTTCAAAATTGTTCCAAAAGTGCCCGAGAATGACATGAATGGGAGCCGGAGGATACGTAAATGCAACATAAACAATATTCACTTTGATGACACACAAATCACACAAATGTGACATGCATGAATATCAAATTATGTGGAACTAAAAGCTTAGGATAAACATAAACACAAAAAGAGAGACTGTGAAGGAAAAAGAGAGAGAAAAAGGGGAGTGTGAGTAAGATAGCTAGAAGGAGAAGAAAACTGCTCAAGTGATGAGCCTGTTTATGCTTATTTATGATGATGATGGGCAAACACACACACACACACCCACACAGCAATACAGATTAGGTTACTTAAGCTGGTTGCCTGCCTGCTGGGCAGGTCCCTAGCCCAGACTTGAACTTGACTTCAAGTGTCTTGCATTTATGTATATATGGATATATATTTTGCTATAAATATTATGTTACAGCTCAATGAGCTTATGGCAAGGAATATTTCCTCTCTATAACTTTGCTCTGATTGTCGCCCATTAGTCATTAGCAGCCATGATTGTGTCCAGTCAGTCAGTAAGTCACTCAGACAGTGGGTAAATGATAAACTCTGACTTAAGGTTGAGTCTGATAAATTGATGCATTGATAAGGGTCACAATATGTTTTTTGTTTCATTGTTTCACACTTGGAATCATGCATTTAATTGCCTAATATATGGCTGGCTACAATCAAAGCAGAGAAAAGGACATTACGAAAAGATGTTTTTGCAAGGACTAAGCTAAAGCCTTGGAATTAAAGCTAATGAATATCAGCTAAGATACTTCTAGCTACTGATATTGAGTTTCCACATACATACATACCTACACACTTGATGATGATATGATTGGAAACTAATTTCAGTTCAATAAATATGCGAAAAAGAACACTTTATTCTAAGAAGAAACTCATCTAATATAAAATTTTTTTGGATGGTGAATCATATGATTTTTCTTAAATATTATTTACATTGAAAAAGTATTTTCTGGTTTTAAGTTTCGTCAATATAAATTTACTTCATCTAAGTTAGCCGCCGAGTTTCATTCACCTACAAAAAATTAATCTGAAACCAAGACCAGAAAATCTAATGAGCAACAGAGCATAGCGAAGTTAGCCAAGTGACCCAAAGAAAACTCTAAGCTGAGGTCAAGTAAAAGTTTCTGCTAATATACATATATTTGCTCTCAATAGAGGGTATAAGTCCTTATACTATAAATGGTCAAAGAGAGTGAAGCAAAGAAAAAAAAATTTATCATATTTGATCAAGATGTTGAACTTGATAGTTCTCTTTTAACCATCTTGTATGAGCATTTCCTTTAGCAACTTATCGTAGATTCAGTTTTAAATTAAAAAATATAATATTTGAAATTGAGTAACATAAACCAAAATAATAATATTTAAGCGAAACATTTAAATTTAAGATAAAATATCAATATCAAAGTTTGATAAAGTATTTATTAATTAGAAATACAATGTATGTATTCATTGATCTATAAAGCTTATGTGAGTATCAAAACAATCGTTAAATTAGAGTATTACTTAATTTTTCGGAATATATAGTTCCGGATGCTCTCGAATTATAAGTTACATCGTTAAGTGTATCCCCAAGTCAACACTTGAATCTAATATATACGTTTTCTTTTCATTTCTCTTTTGCTTTTGGTTTTTGCCGACCGAGTGGTAATGACACTCATTAACGCAGCTCAAAGTGGATGGAGAAGGCCAAAAGGGAGTGCCAGTTCCATCTACCTACCAAACTGTTTGCTCTGTGGTATCCTTACTTCCACCTCCATCCATCTTACGTGGCATCTTTACGCACTCTTTGTACTAATCGTTGTTCTGCGTTTGCTTTTAACTTGGCTGGACTTAAGTTGGCTTGGCTTTTGCAACGTTTGCATAATTCTCAGACATAGACATCATTTCTATTTATGTGTGTGTGTGTGGATTTTATTTTTAGTATTCCCTTTTTGCGCTTTTAGCGCAATCTAATTATGGAGCTGTGAAATTCATTAAAGATGAGAGAGACGTCAACATGGACCAAACAAAATTAATTATCCATTAGAATTAGCGAAGGATTCTCTTTTCTTTTCGGTTCTTGGGTCACTGTCTCTGTCTGTCACTTTGCATATTTTCACGCCTGTTAATGTGCTTAATTTTTTTTCTTTTTGGTTTTTTTTATTGGTTGGTCGGTTGAAATTTCATTAACTTTGGCGGGGATCAATAAAAATTTAATGACAAACTTGCTGCAACGGCATCTGTTGGTCACACATGGCCTGGTCATTCACTTGCAATTCGATTAAGTGCTTGGCCCTCCCCACAGAGAGCAAATGTGCCGAGTGTGCGAAAATTTCCAACATTTTAATGAAGTTGTAATGAATCAAGGGATGGGGCTGTGAAAAAGGACATGGAATGAGACATGAGGGCGTGCCCTGTGGCTAACTGCATTTGCCTTCCATGTCCCTTTATCTGGTATCCTCTTTTTGCTATCTTTTTTTTGGGATTTCTGTGCCAAGTGCGCAAATATTTGCCCATATAAATTACTGACATATCTGTAAGCGACGACGCGTGCCACATTTTACGTGCTTTGAATTTCAAATTTTCCTTTATTTTTTTTTTTCGGTTTACAAAACAACAAATTTATATAAACCCAAAACGGAGATGGCAACGAGCACATTTGGTTGGTAAAAATATTGTAATAATATTGAGGTTTTTGCAATTGACAATTGCAAGAAATTCGAAATATTTATGTTTAGTGAAAATAAACAAATTTAACTAACGATATAAAAATTCCAAGAATTTAACTAGTTTTAAATTTAAATCTAATGTTAAATTTAAAACTAACTTACGACCTCGTTAGTTACATAAAAGTTCAGATTTTGTCTTCAAGTTTGTCATAATGTTATTTTCTTTCACATCTAAAAACGATAAACCTGATCAGATTTGCATATAGCAAAATGAAACCACAAATAAGAAGATGAGAGCTTCTAGAAACTTCCCCAAAGAAGCAAATTATTATACATTTTATATAGCTTCTCTGATTAAAAGTCAACTCAATATTAATGGGGACTAAATTTCGAATGCGTACCTTGGGAAATTTAGAACTTAAGTGATAAGAAAGCAATTATTTTTGAATACTTTGCAAAACAAAAGAAGAAAAACTCTTGAAAAACTTTTTGAAAAAGTGTATTTAAATGTCTGCTCTTGAGCATTCTCATGTATCAGCTAAACGAGTTTATATTGCTTACAATTCACACATTTTTGTTTTATCGGTATCTACTTTTAATCAAATCACATATATGCTGTCTTCTTCTCTTTTTCTTTAGAAAGAAAAGGCTCTGAAGTGCTGTGTATTATGGTTGCCTCTTCAGTTTAAGTGAATTAGAGTCAGTCGCAGGCAAGACAAATATGCTATAGCATACTTTTTGGGGGCGCCAAAGGTAATTGAAATTTATGCATAAATTATGCGCATAAACGGACACGGCAAAGCAATAAACAAAAATAAAAATGCAAAAAATAAAGAGAGGGAGAACATTTTCATGCTTAACGCATGAAAATTTGATGAGCAACGGCAAAGAAAATGTTTTTTAGGTTCTGTGTTGGCATTTTTATTATTTTGCTATTTTTTTAAAGAAAAGAATTTTTGAACAAAAAAATTTCACCATTATTTTGGGGCTGCCTTATGCATATGTACCTTTCTCTCTCTCTGTCTCCCCAAAGCTGTCACTCGGCCAGTTAGCTGCAAAATGTAAATTTATTACTGGCCGCGTGCAAAATAGCCGCAAAAGGGACTAAGAGAAGGCAATGCAGCTACCTAACCAACTCTGTGTCTCCCTTTGTGTTAGTGTATGTGTGTGTGTGTGTGTGTGTGTGGTTATCTATGTAACTGTGTGAAATGCACAGTTGACTGCCCTGGCTCGAAAATTGAACAACATCCGGGACCTGCCTGGCTGGCAAATTGTATCAAATAACCAAAGTCAGCACATGTGCTGCACTGGATTCCCCCCTACATACTATATGCATCTGAGTGGAGAATGTAACATATATTGTATACGTATATCTGTGTCTGTATCTAATTTTGTCTGTGTATGTCTGTTGACATGGACTGGCTTATTGTTAAGGGAATACTCAATGTGGAACACTGTCAAGAACATTTGTGCAACGTTTTATTTAAATTACTCAATTTGCAACAGAGAATCTTCTGCCTCTTCAGTGGAAATTAACAAGAGTAATCCTGTGATCTAGATGAAAAGTTGGACTTTGGACACAAGTTACACAAAACAAAAATGGCTGACTCATTTTAAAGGCCAATCAATTCCCGTACTTTTCTCATCTTTTCATTTCACCTGGCCTGTAATAAAGTTGAAAACATCATTAACTCTCTTGCTTACTTGCTCGACCCAAAGAAAACTCAATTTATAGCAAAAGTTTTCATTGCATTTGTTGCATGCAATAAAGTCAAGAATGAGAATACCCTCAAAGATCGGCACTGAAATAAAATTAAAAGATAATGAAATCGGGGTATCGATTTATAGATACCCTTTATCATGTTTCTTATATTAGCTTTAGCTGTTAAAACTCAGAATTTTAAAGCTTAATAAACATAATAAATTCCAGAAATTATATTCCTAGCTAGAAATTTTTCTTTGGGTTTTTGAACAAATAAATATATGTAGAAATATGGAAGAAGTTATTAATTGGCTCAAGAAATTTTTATTATTTTTACCATATATATCTATATATAAAACTTTGACTAGGCGTTGTTGCTGAATATGATCTATATTGTAAACCAATTATCAACTAAAGTTGGTGGGCACAATATCTTCATTTGTCATTCCTAGATTGGTAATTGTATATAACTTTCTTTTTTACTTCATGGAAAACACTCTTGACTTGTTTAAATATATTTTGTAAACAGTTTTTAAAGTCGTAGACGAAAAACTATTTACTCGAAATGTTACATATTGTTTGACAACACCAATACGCCCCCTTGACTTATGACTTTAGGGTATATAAACAAGAAAAACTATAGATACGACGAATTTCTAGAATATATGGATAGCTGCAGCCTCCATATGTTGGATGTCCTCCTTTTTTGTGTGTGTGTGTTCAAGAAGCTTAAGGCGCTTACACTGTCACCTGACTGACACCTACACGCTCAAACACATACACACAAGAAAGCGAGAGAGAGAGAGAAACCAACATCAATACATAGCACACCTTCCATGTGTCTGCTCTGGCCTTTCCCTGAGTGCTTTTCGACCCAAATAAGAAAGAAAGAAAAAATCGTCCCTCTTTGTTTCTTTTTTTTTTTTTTTGTTTAAAACAATCTTCAGTGCTTGAGCTTGTTGTGGTGGTTGTATGCATGAGTGTGTCTACGTCTGTGGGTGTAAGTGTGTATGCCTTACTTTTGTAGATTTCTCTTGAATTTTATCCTATATAACGAACTCTATTTCATTTATTTGCTCTAAAAATATTTCCTTAAAAACGGAAGGCTACAAAAAAAAAACGAGACAAAACAAAATAAATTTTTGAGCTGTTATAAGCAGCTTACATAGCAAAGAACAAACAGCCGACCAAGAGAAGTAGAAACAATGTCTAATACTCTAATAGCAAAAAGGGCCATCTCTCTCTTCCTGTTATCCTTGTAAAGGAAAGTACGTAGAAAAAAAAAACTGACAACAAGAAGCAAAAACCTTATTATAACAGACTTAGGAAATTGTTATAAAGGGATATTGCTTTTTGTCTTTTTGCGGTCAGTTAATCAGCAAAAATTTTTGACAATAATTTTATAAATATATATTTTTAGAAATCTGCAATCAAGTAAAACTGAAATTGGCCAAAAAGGCAAAGGACTTATTTAGTTGAGCGAGTGCCCTTCAAAAAATACAAATAGAAATTAAGCCTATTTTTTTAAAGATTTACTTTTGTTCATCCGGTTTCTTACAGTTTTATAAAAAAGTAGTCAAGAAAAGTGAACTTTAAAAACTTATAAATTACGTCATAGAAAATGTTTTTAATATAACAATTTAAATGTGATTATTAAAACAAATAAAAATGATTACAACAAATACAAATTACACAGACTGACATAAAGTTTCTAATGTTTGTATTTTCATGTTAATTTTCCCGATTTTAACGACTTCCATTAAATGTTAAAAACCAAATTGAATGATAGTTTAATTTGAAATGAAACATTTTGCCTACTAAAGGGCAATCGATGCAGCCACCGCACACCACTCGACCAGAAATTGCAAATGCAACTTCTAAACTACTAAACCACTTTCAATAATTGGGTTAACTTTTCCATCGTTCTCTTCCTTGCGTACTGGCTCCTCTTCTGGCATCTGCCTCTGCCCCAACCAACATCAACATAAATTGCAGTGGTGGTTTCCCTGTCTCTCTCTCTCTCTATCGCCCCTCTAAATTCAATCATTTCGCACAACATTGTTGTAGAGAGGATTCTGCAAGATATATATCTGGCAATGTTTGAAACACTCTATCTCGTTTTTGTTTTTGGTGTCATTGTACATTTTTACGTTGCTCTTGTTTATGGCGCATTTTGCTGAAACAAAGCAGCCTTCCGGAACATTGCACAATAAAATGTTACAACAACAACAACAACAAGATGCAAACTCAAAAATAGAGCGCCAAAATAGGCGACAAACAGAGCAACTTTCTGTCTTTCACCAACAAACCCAGTCAACGTTCCATCACACTACACAGTACATCATTCCATCCCACCTCTCCGCAAATTGATTTTGATAAGAGAGAAAGAGAAAAAAAAAACCGAAAAAAATAAAAACGAAGGAAGGTAGAAAAAATGCGGCATTTTGTTTTACTCGTCACTTGTCAGGCAGTAAAAGCAAATTACTTAAAGTTCATTGCTTTAAGCGATGGGGCGGAGGCTAGTGGTTGATAGCCTGAACAACGTTTCGTGGGGTAAGACGGTGGTTGTGGGTGAGGGTTTGGGTGCGGGTGCGCGGTATACCAAGGTTGACACTGATGGGTGATGGGCGATGGACGATGACGTTGCCCAAAGCCAACCTTCTTTATTCATTTCATTTGGCTGAGTAAAATCATTTGACGACACTCCGACCACAGACATTCTACGACTATTAACTATATATACGCTTTAAATTTACTCGAATATTATTCTTATATTTGCTTTATAGAGATTTTAAGTACAAAAAGTTATTGAACAAGAAAAATGATTACCCCATAATATGCCTTTCATAGCTGAAATCTTAATAGTTTAGTTGCGACACTTTTGAGGCATTTTATCTGCACATTAAGTTTTATTTTTAAATACACACTTCACTTCACCAAAGAGCAATATAGAATCCAGTTAACATTTTTCAAGGAAACTCTTTAGTATTTCCTCATAAATTGCACAAAGATTTGAAACTAATTTGATGAAACATTCTGATATTCCAATTTAAACCATCAATCTAATCAAGAGAATGAATCATAGAGGCAATCGATGGTGGAAAACCCTTTCTGTGGAAAACATATCCATCAAATTCGAAGGGATACTAAACTAATCCTGCCCACAGGACAATTTTACATAGATGATTGAACAATTGCTGCGGAATTGACAATCTCTTTTGATTTCTTGCCATTACTATTTTCCTCTGACATTTATATGAAACAAAAAGGATTTGGCCTTGTCCTTTTATTGATCCCTTGGGAACAGCAGCGACACCTTCACACACAATTTTACCCTCTGTATTTGTGTGTGTGTGTATGTGTGGGTGAGTGTGATGTTGGACATAAATTATGTCAATCGTTGGCAATTTGTTCGGGCATTAATAAGAAATATAACCAAGCTAACAGCTTAGGCCTGTCAACTGCATAATTGAAGAACCAAAAAAAAAAAACAAACCGAGCAGCAAAAAAAAAACTGTGTCATGGAAAAACTTTGGTTTCTCCTCCTGCTCTCTGTCTCCCGCCCTCTCTCTCTCTGTCTTTTTTTCTTTCACTTTTGCACCTGTGACGGCAGTTTAATTATGCAAAAACAGGGGCGTTTCAAGAGGCAAACCACAGAAACTTTGGCTGGCTTTAAAACAATGTACCACACCCTCGTTTTTGTTAAACTTACAAAAGTAATATGAAATGTTGGTTAAATGTGCCTTAAATGAAATTTTCCCACCAGCAAACACACACACAGACACAGACACCCATATACTACACACAAATACTTGCACTCATACATGATTGAAAGAAAATAGACTTGAGCTGAAAGCCAATAAATCAATGACAAAAGCATTGGCCCTTGTCTTGGGAAGCCCTTTCACCCACATAGTCAGTCAGCTCTCCAATGAGTAGTAGTTGTGGGTGGTGTGGGAACAAAAAGTTCAAGGCCATAATCTCTTATTGGAAGCCAGCGCATACAAATATGCCAATCATGTCATAAATTATACATATGTATGACTGAGACTTAAGGATTGCCAAGAAAGCGATTTAAATGCCCAGAAAATTGTCGTCACATTGTCAACTTCTCACCAAATGGCCAACAGGTTTTGTGCTTTTCATTTTCCATTTTCCACAACGTCTTCGTTTCGCGTCCTCCTACCCCTCCGCCTCACCAGCTCTCCTACCGAGTCAATTACAAAATTTGAGCTGTGCTCAACAAAACATAAAACTAAATATGAGGCAGCTTCGGCAGCAGCCAAAAAAACTTTTCCCATTACCAAACAAACTCGGCAAAGTGCTAGAAAAACCTTGAAATTTTACCAAAAAACAAACTAAAGCCCAAAGCGAAAATTTGTAGATATACTTTTATATATATATATATATATAAAAATATATATATACGTATAGATAGGTATACGTTATTTTGCTTTCTGTGGCAAAAATGAAATAACAACAAACTCTAATTGAGTTTTGCTTGGTTTTCTTTTGCGGAGAAACGATTTAAGGCATATTAGAGTT
The DNA here is from genome assembly GCF_018902025.1 of Drosophila willistoni. Classification (NCBI taxonomy): domain Eukaryota; kingdom Metazoa; phylum Arthropoda; class Insecta; order Diptera; family Drosophilidae; genus Drosophila; species Drosophila willistoni. Next base: position 12,833,649 of record NW_025814050.1, read on the forward strand.
AGAAAATGTTTCTAGATAAAACTTATTTTATTATTTAACCAGATGTTTGTTCGAAATATGAAAAACTTAACTTTTCTTTGATAAATGTAATAAAAAATTGTTCTTTTTTTACACGTTATGCGTTAAGTGTTTATATATCTTAAGGAAGTTTTCTTTTTACACAAAAGTATAGTCTACTTCGGGGAGCTTTCTTGTGATTTTGATGTCAAGTGCAAGACCAAAGGTAACAGGCGATAAGTGAAAATAGGCATTAAGTGAACAATTTTCAAGGGAAATGTAGAATGTTTTTATAAAATAATTTTGTGGCTGTTGGATTTGTGATATAGTTTAGTTTTGTAGTTTGTATTCTTAGGAGCTAGAGGAGAAGAGAACTGTTTACTAGAAGGAAGATAAAATTTTTCACAAAAGATATAAAGATTTTAACATCTTCTAGTCAAAATTTATAAAATTAAACATGCCAATTTAAGGATAAGTCATTGCAGGGCTGGGTCATTCTCCTTTCATACTGAGTTATTTAAATTCTAAATTTAAATTCAACAAAAAAAGATAATCAAACTGGCAATTTGTTAAGTAAAACTCAAAACAAAATGAAAAGAAATGCCTTAAATATTTATTTTTTGATTGACATTTCCTTTTTAATTGGATTTTTCATCTAAATTAGAGTTGGTTTTGTAACCTTCATTTATTATTTTGTTGTTTTACGTTCATGACATAAAACTACAATCACTAAAAAGGAATTGCATAGAATTTTTGATTTATTGGTGTATACCTACATTTTATTTAGTTGTTATCATGTGTTCGTGAGGCTTGAATCAATCAAAAGTTCAGTCAAGGCAAAAACAATTAATGAATAACACAAGGGAAAAAAGTGATATAGACACTGAGATTGCGTAGAAAACATTGTTAGGTTGAATGGGAATGAATTTTTGTTGTTTGGTAGTCCTTGGGGGCAGATTGTTGTTAACCAATAAAACAACCAACAACCAGCCAACTAACCACCCGGCTAACTAACTAACCAACTAACTGACTAACTCAACTGCGTGTCTCTGTTTTGTGTTATTATAAATAATGCAAAGCAATCGATTTATTGACTGATTTTTATCCAAAAAACCACAAAAAAAAAAGAGAACAATCTACGAAATACCAAAACCGACAAAATAAAAATTCCCAAGAAGGGTCAACAACATGGGGTGAGAGACAGAAAGAGAGAGAGAGAGAGAGACGGAGGGAGGAAGAAACGAAATGAGAAGGGAAACCAAAACGACGCAACGCCTGAAAGTATGCCGCAATGAAATGACAAAACAAACGGACAACAAGAAAAAGAACAAAATTAAGGCAGAGAGAAACAACAAGAAATGACCATTTTATGAAGTGTTTAATGGTTGTTAAGTATGTATATATGTATATATGTGTGAATGTGTAAGGGTGTTAGATAGATCGAGTGTGTGCGTGTGTGTCAAAATGTGTTTGTAATATTGTGTGTGTGTGGTCTTATCTATTGAACGCTTCACTGACCAAAAAAACACAAGACATCAAGTTGACTTTCGGTTTGTGGAAATTAAATTGATTTTTTGTGTTTTCTTGGTTGGCCATAATTGTATGGCAATTGACTTGGACACCAAGACAAACACACATACACACACACACACACACACACACACGCTCTTCATTTGCATCACATGATGAAAATAGAAAAAGGCATTATATATATATACTCGTTTATGTCCAAGATAGATTGAATGTGCTGACATATTCTTTAAACACACTACAGAACAGAACATTTAATACGATAGACTTTGAAAGAGCTATACTGAATATATTGAATATAGAAACTTTTTTATCTTTTATATGAATTACTCTTAATATTCACTTGATAAGTTTAAATAATTCTCTTATTAGCTTTTCTTGTGAAATATGACTTAACAAAAGATAATTTCATAAGAATCAAGGTTAATTTCTTTGGAGAAATTATAGAAAGTTATCATATAAAATATTTATAAACTTATAGTTTTACTTAAGTCATTAATTTTTTAAAGTTCTGAGAAAATGTTTTAGAAATAAAGTCTATTCTTGGTAACAAATTTATATTGGCAGCTTTTAGGGACATAATATTTTTATAGTTTTTATTTTTGTCAACTAGTAAAATCGGCCAAATGCCATGGCATATTTAAGTGCTGTAAAACGACAAAAAAAAAAGGCAACAAACAAAAAGGGAAAAGTAAAGAAAAACTGAAGAACCAAAGACGAAACTAAAGCAATCCCATCAACTAAAAAGCATCTCAACGTGTGTCCACACACATACACGTACACCATATATTATTCTCGTTTCGTGTGCATGTGTGTGTGTGTGTGTGCGTCTCAAATGAGACTTAGGCATCTAAGGCAACTAAGGATGGATGCTGGCTGCTATCTGCTAGTTGCTAGCTGCAAATGGCAGCACTTAAGCCCAACCCGGACCAACAGCAAACGATGACAAGCGCATAAAAATGGAAATGAAAATGAAAATGCCAAAGCTAACATTGGTGGCATGCCACCCACCTTGAGCCCCCTCTTAGCAAAGAACTCATGAACTGGTATGCAATGGAAAATGACAAATTGCCAGTACGTTGAGGCGGCAACGGCATCGGCAATAGCAACGGGCAACGGCAATGGCGGTAAAATTATTGCGGCTTGATTGCATTAGCGACCATGAAAAACGCTGATTTGTTTAACTACGTTGAACATAGAGCTGGAGTCGACACGGATACGGCATCCGGATACGGTTGCCAGTCAAAATGGCGGCCAGGCAATTAATGACAAGAACCGACACCGACTCCGACCGAGAGAGAGAGAGAGAGAGAGAGAGAGAGAGAGAGAGCGTAAGAGAACGAAACACAAGAAGAATAACAAAACAGGATAAAGGTGTCTAAGGAACTAAAGCTGCGGCGACATTTGAGTAGGTAAAAGTATGGAAAAAGGAATCTGCAAAAACACAAACACACACACATGCCGTAAGGAGACATGTTTATGCATGATTTTCAAGAACTATAAATACACCTTAAGTGAATAAATAGTTTTTTTTCTAAAATGTCAATGCCAAACGTTACGTAACCCAATGCTTTAGTCATAGTAAACAAATAAGGCTTTTAACTGTATGATACACATATCTAACTATAGAAAACAAAAGAATTTGATTTTTAGTGAAATGTAAACTAAGAAAACTTCAAGCTTGTTTTATGTATAGATATTTTTTAAGACTATACTTAAAAGGATCATTTCTATAGACAGTCTTCACTTATATTCACATTGAAAGAAAAAGATATTCTTTAGTAGGACTTTAGTTCCTATTGTAGTCACTAGAAGATACAATGTTGGGAAAAAGATCAAGTAAAACTTAATATTAAACAACACAGGAGGACAAATTTAGATCGTTATGCAGACCAAGCACAGAAATGAACTAACTATGAAGTCAAAGATATTTTAAACGAAATACTACATTTACTTAAAGAGCAATTTATTGAAACAAATTGTATAAAAGTAAAGTCTGTCATCAAGGAGTGTCTAAGACGTTTAAAATACTTGATAATTTTGTTGACTAAATGAATAACAAACTTTAATTTTGTTAAATTTGTGACTTGATTAAATAGATTAAAATACTTTGAGATATTCAAAAGTCTTTTGGCTATCGTTGGCTTAGTCCAAATGAATTTCTCTATCTAACACTTTGTTAGTTTTCCAAACTGAGACGCATTAAGGTATTAACATGCAGAGAGACAAATATATATGTATATTTGGTGCATGTCAGGTAAATGTAGTTTTGCCGTCTAAAACTTTAATCTTTTTATTTCCACACGTTCCATAACTTTTGCATCTTTGCTTTATATAACACTTTAGAGTGGTGTTGAGATTGCTACAAGGTTAAGTGTCTAAAACCCCAGAGCGCTGCCTTCCTTCATGAATTGCCACCTTCAATGCGTCCCTTTCCCACTATTGCTTCTCTCTCTCTCTCTCTCTGTCGTTCTCTTCAGGTCACATGCGCTTTTGGCAATGCAAGTGGGCCATTTTGGGTGAGGTGGCTTTTTGACATGCGGGTTAGGCTATGGAAACAGTTTCCACTTGAGAGATATGTTTACCGTGAGCAAATGTAAGACTCGTCTAATTTTGCCTTGTCGCTTTGTCAAGTGCAGCAGCAGCAGCGGAAAGTAAGCCCACTTGATGGTATGCCCCTCTATACTCACACCCACAACCACCCACTACAAACACCGACAAACGCAAATGCAAGATTTTTCGCACATAATTTTTTTTTTTTTTGTAGTAAAGAAAGGCAACGCTTTCGAGACGTCAGCAAACATCAACACACAATCTCAACTTGTTAACCTCCTTTTCGTTTTTCGTTTTCTTTTTTTTGCCGGAAAAACAAAAAAAAAAACGGCGTCAGCCACGCCCCCTCAAGCATTTACACGGACAATCTACAACAATCGGCCCTCTTAAGCGGCGCCGTTGCCGTCGTCATTGTCGGAAGAATGAAAACAAAATATTTAAGCAGCGCATTCCGCATTTTATCTCCTCTCCAGCCGCCCCTCCGCCACGCCCTATTTTCGCACACATGAATTTTCAATTAAAAGAGTTTTTCCCTTCACACATTTTTCATACCCACACACATACAGACATAGCAAGAGACGCACACACACATTTGATGAGGGCTTCTCTTCCTGGGCCAAATTAACAACTCATGAAATATGCCCCGAAATGTATGCTATATTTTTTATTTTTATTGCAGCACCAATTGACCTTGGAAACATAAGAAAGACAAAAGGACACCCCGGAGGCTAGAATTTAATCACCTAGAAACTGAAGAATAGGGATATAAGTAAGCCAGATGAAAGTGAAAGCAGGCAAACACTCAAAACTTAGATTTGTTGCCTGGCAAAAAATCTCATCTACCTATCCACTCCACCTATCTCTTGCTATCTCTTCTATATCCGCACTCTTCTTTAATTAAGAAAATTGATATATTCGCATTTATTTACATACATACAAACATATTTCTTTTTATTAATATAACCTTTGGGGCATAGTAAAAAAAAAAATATTTTTTTGAACAGTTGCCAGCGGGGCGGAAGTAGTTTTTGAACTGGGCGGAGGGGTGAATTTTCCTACCATCTCCTCTATATTTTAATGAGCCTCTCAATATGCATGACACATGGCTTAAATGTGTAATTACGAGAGCGAAAATGTGCCAGGGGATGTGTTGGGTGTAGGAAGGGGGCGCACTTTAGGGTTGGTGTCAACCAACCACGTGCTCTCATCATCATCAACATCAGCAAAAAAAAAAATATTTCGTGTTGAATGATGACAACGGCGCGTATACGTAATATTTTCATTCAAGAGTCGCATCTACTCGGTCTCTCTCTCTCATATTCTTTATTGCTTATTCACTCTGTCACCCACTTAAAACATTTCAACATTTTGAACATTCATTTGAAAACTGTATTTCGCGGTTAACCACATGAATGTTTTGTGAAATGATTACAATAGCAAATTTTATGCAATTCTTACAAATGAAACTAAACGATGCAAATAAAAGTACAATGTTGCGGTTTGATTGCAATTAAAGCTTTTACCGACAGACAGCCGAAAGAATTTTTATTATATTTGAGTGAAGTACAATAAATATGTCTGTAGGCCAAAAAAAGGTAAAGAAATTCATCTCAAATAAAAGATGTCACAAGAGCTGATTTTTGATTGGTTGAAACCGACTATTTAAGCAGAACAAATATACCTTTTCTGTCTAACATCTTAAACTTCGACAAGTGCAAATGTCAACATTTGAGTGTTTCGTACTTTAAAGTGCAGTTACTAAGTTACTAAGACTTGTCTGTAGTTTCTACTTTAAGTCAAAATTGATTGCATAGTTAATCAATTCTTGAAATTGAGTGTCATTTCAGCAATATGAAAAAGCAAACTTTTGTATATTTCAGCACAGAAATAAATCTTTGATAGTTTTGCATCGAAATGGAAAAAAAAAACAATAATGATTTCCGAGTGTTTTATTCTCGGAAAACTTATGCCAATACAAGGCGAATCGAATGTCAAGAATTGTTTCATTCACATTTGCCATTGATTGAAAATGTAATATCTATAATATATATACACACAGACACACACATAGGAGTGTATGAGTGTATACAATCCATATATGTGAATATGTAAATACATATACGAGTTGTATTGACAGCTTAACAAATTTCAATGCATTCACAGTGGCACTTTACAATTTCCAGCAGTCATTTTCAATACGAAATTGCGAATGCGGGTTGAGAGAAAAGTTTTGTGCACTCTCAAGAGAAAGTGAGGAAAGCAGGCAGACAGAAAGATCTAGAGAGAGAAAAAGCCTGCGCGCTTAAACTATCATAAAATAATCACAATAAGAAATCAAAAGTTTTTCCCCAGCACTGACGAAACGGCACAGAAAAGTGAATAGAATAGTCGATGGCAGAAACCGGGCCATATAATAAATCAAAAGAAGGCACACATGCATAATGGAGAATAAAGTAGGAAAGGGAGGCGCACAAGGAGCAGAAGACGTAAAGAGCCACACCAACAATGCGACGGACCAAAAACTTTCTCTGCGCTTTTTGTTCAAAAGTGCAAAAGTTCAAAGGGCAAAGGCAACTGGGTCTAACCTCCCCAGAGAAACAAGACTGAAACAGGCAAACAGCTAGAGCAAGGGACCCAAGACTGGAAATAAAAAAAAAAAAACGTTCAAGAGGAGTGCTAAAGAATCTGCTCAGGTTGCAGGTGATTAACGGCTATAGAAGTCTCCCCACCAAGATATCTTCATTAATTACTTTTTGAGCCAGTTGAAAAATGATTTAGCCTTTGCTAATTAATTTTTGATAATTATCTTAGCGCATTGCCAAGCTGAATTTGGCATTTCTCGTTTTCTCTCCGTAGTCGTTCGTGCCTTTTCGTGCTGCATCATTGAAACTGAATACTGAATACAAGTGTGCAAATGCATTGAAAATTACTTTCGCATAAAAAAAAACAACAATTTTAATTAGAGCAATGCGCAAAAATAAACAAATCAACAGACAAACAAGCAAAACTACCGAAACGCAACAATAAACAAGCTTGTCTGAGATGTTTTTATTTTATTTTCTTTTGCTTGTTGTTTTTTTTTTGTGTTTTGTTTTATGCCTCTTGTTTTTGCACTCAGGGGCAACAAATCAAAAGGTAAATGGCAAGCAGCACATTGCAAAAAGTAAGGCACAAAAAGTGGCTAAAATTAGTCGAAATTCAAGTGGAATTTGAGTATACACTTTTATTTATCAAACAAGTAAACTAAAAGTAAATTTAAGATAAAACTCTAAAAATATCGTCATGTCTCTTATCCATCATTTTAAATATCAAAAGGAAAATACGAGTTCGGACTAGTTTTCGCTATTCGAGGCAGCAGATTAAAAATAATATTACAAAACGATTAAAGTTTATAGAAAATTATAAATTTAAAAGTTTTTTCATACTTAATAAATATTTTTAGTATTAAATCGTTAGCTTTTCTACTGAGTTACATCACCAATTGCATAAGGTTCAATCACCCGAAAGCAACTTAAATACTCACAAGAACAGTTATGGTTACATTTTTATAGATAACTTGTTCGTGATCTACCCCAACAATAAGATATTTACTATGTACATATACATATATGTATATTAAAGAGCAAACAAAATTTTGTGCAATAAAAAACATCTGGGGCAAACACAAAGCTTTGTTCAAACACAACACACATAAATTTAAGAGCCTTTCAAACCAAAAGAAATTAAAAAATATTTATAAGAACGAATCTAATATCATAAAGCCTTAAAAATATTTCTCAAAGTTGAAAGTCAGTTACTCAAACAAAACTAGTTAGTTGATCCATTTTCTCAAAACTTTCTTTAAGTTATTGAATTGACTTTTAGTTTCGATTTTTCGCTACTTTTTTCCAATAGAATTTTACATATAGATTAGCTGGCATTGTGAGTGCATTAAAAACTGGAAAACAAAAAAGTCAAGCCGACGCCGGAGCCGAAAAACTTTCGCCTTGCCTGGACCCCTTTTTCCATTCAACAATAAAAAAGAAACGAAAGAAAAAAACTACTGCCAAAATTTATCCTTGACTAGCATTTGCATTATGCATGACTTTGCCTGCCAAATACTCTTCCTCTTACTTTAAATTCTCTATTTTTCATTTTGCCTTTTTTTCTGCTTGGGATTGAGAAATTACACACTCATATAATATATACCTATATATGTATATTATATAGAAAGTTCAATTCAATTTCAATGGCTTACTTACCGTTTAGTTTGGCTTCAATAGAATGAGCCTCCCAATTGTGCGTTGAGTAACTTTTTAACTTGTTTTCGTCTTTTTCTTTCCTGGTTTTTTGTTGTGTTAAATTATTGTGACTTATATTGCTTCTGTGTGTGTGTTTTTTGGTTATGACTGTAAATAACCCAAAAGTCAGGGAGGGTGTGTTACAATTGATTTCAGTTATTTGAAGATTTATATTTAACGTTGGCAGCTGCGGCAGCAGCCCAGACGAGTTCGCGAAATCAATTTGCGTAAAGCCGATTGCCTCGTAAAAATTTCACTTCGACACATGCGGCGTATGAGCAATATTTAATAAGTAGTCTAACCTGAGTGTGTCTGTGTGTGTGTCTGTGTGATACGTCACGTTAGCAATTTGCTAGGCTGGTAGGGGCCAAGCTAGGGTCTCTCTCTCTCTCTTCCTCTCCTTTGTACAGCACGTGCACTTGACATTTAGTGCGACAACTCGCATAGGCCTCGAACAAAAAACAATAACAAGAGCAAGACCAGCAGCAGTAGAGATAGCAAGAAACAGAGAGTAAAACAGAGAGGGTGACATACAAATAGAGGAAGAGTGAGAAAGAGAAAGAAAGAGTGAGACAGACAGTGAGAAAGGAAACCAACAGTATGCCGACAGAAATTCATAAAAATTCAAAGCAGATAGCAATCAATGACGTACAGTTAGTCAAGAGACACTGAAAGAGTCAAATATTTGAGGACACAGTGGCCATAAATAATCAAATATTGAACAAATTTTATATCAGTAGATATAGATTTATGTTAACAAAAACCATATTGGTGGGTCATATTTACATTTAGGCACATTCAGTTGACGATACTCAAAGGAATCTCTTCGAAACATAATATTTTAATTCAAACAATGTAATATTCTTAAAACATAAAAGAATAAAACCTTAAAACTTATAAAAAGTTATATTTATTGCATTTATTTATCATCTATTCAAGGTCTATTTAACTCATTTTTGCACCACTGTGTTTTCACTCTCCAGCTCTGCTATATTCACCCCTCTTGTAAGCTAAGCTCAATTGCGTGTTGAAAAAATGTCATTTCCTTGTCCCTGACGGCAATTGTCAAGTGTGGACGCAATAATACCCTCTCCCCTGGCATCCACATGCTTGACATTGCTGTTACTTTGCCTAGTTGTGTTGTCCTTCACCATGATACCTTCTGTCCTATCATGCGAAAAGCGCAGCTGCTGTTGCCTGCTGCTGCTGCTGCTGCTGCTACCGCCTGACATTCAAGTGGCGCTGCCAATCATCGAAAGTGAAGTGTCCAAAAAAAAAAAGAAATGCCAAGCACAATAAGCTAAGGACAGTAGATGAAGAGGGGAAGGGGGCGGCCTAAATGACGCTTACCAAAACTTCCTGCTCAGTCAGTTAACCTAATGACCAGCATTCATGGTCCTGTCTTTCGTGACCAAGCTCTAAAACTCAATTCTCCACCTCCAGTTGTGTTTTTTTTTTTGGTTTCATTTGGGGGTTTTTCCATTTTTGTTTTTCTTTTTATGTGCCTTGTCTTTTCTCATTTATCAAAAGTTGTTTTTTTTTTTGCTGCTACTTTGCTCCTTCAATTCATGCCACAAAAGATAATGTTTCAATTGCCCCTAACGTGCTTGACAAAAAATTTAGTGGCCATAAGAGTACAGAGATAGATAGAGAGAGAGGAAGAGAGAGAGACAGACAATAACAACAACAAGAGCCTTGAGGTTACATTAGTTTTGCGGGTATAGAACAAACTCGTTCTAAAATTAAAACGAAACGTAGAAATATTGTCAAGTTATGTCAGCAATGAAAAATTATTGCATAAATTAATTACAGACAAGGTACGTGCAGTCAGGGATACATAGCCATACGAGCCAGCTCGACATACTTTTTCCCTTTGCTGGATGGAGAACGACGAAAGCAATGGCGACAACGGCAAACGTGAAGGAGGACCTAAAATTATTGAGTACACGTAGAAGCGGCAAACGAGACGTATACGTAATATCAAGCCTACAAGCGCTTGCTGCTTGATTTAACTAATACAATTACAAAGTACACACACACACACACACACACATGTTTTTCTATTTCTGCGTGTGTGTTTGTAAGTGGGTTTAAACGAGGACATGCAATTAATAACATGTGCATAAATATGTATGATTGCTCGTTGTAATGTTTCTCGTTCTTCTGTTTCGCTTAATTTGTTTAACTCTGGAGAGAAAATTACTTTTTTAAGACCCAATTTGGTAAAAAAGAAAAGAAAAATTAAATTTTGTTAAGCTCTTTTTCAGGTTTTTTGTCCTATTCCAAACACTAAGTTTCTTGATCCCAAACTAAAGCAGTGTTAATTAATGGCCTAGAGATTATAATCATAATAATTATAATGATAAATATTTTACAACATTTTTAATGTTCACGTTTTACGAAATTTTTAGTGTTCACGTTTTCTACCTTGCTAATGAAGTCTTATCAACATTTTTAGTGCTGCATAACAAATTTTAGGCTCAGATAAAGTATGAAAACATTTCATAATTAACAGTTTTAGAAAAAGAATTCGTATATTACGAATATAAATATATCTGCATATGTTTTATGAAATAATTAAAAAACTGGAATCAAAAAAAAAGTTTAAAACAAATCTATCAAAACTCCTTTTTAACAACACTAATTGCCCAACAGTGTTGGTTAGCGATAAAATGACTAAAAAACATATTTTGCAACTGAAAAACAGATGTAATAAATAAAAGCAAATAAAATGCGCTAATGAATAGAACGTACAATTGTTTTCAAATAAATAAAAGATTTATGGCGTGTCATGTAAGTAAATGTTACTAAACGGTTTTAAACAAATTAAAATTTGTCATTATTTGTAAAAAAAAAAAGCGTCAAGTATTCCCTAACATTTGACGTCAAATTGACGACAATTACAATTTAAATAACTTTTTTTAGTTGGTTTTAAAACAGTTGTTGAATTTGAAAGCTAAATGAAAATAAAAGTAAACAACAAAAAAATCAACGTGCTATAATTTATTTTGAATAAGATTTATAAAAAAATTTCATTCATTTTGAATATTAACAATCAAAGTTCAAGTAGCTTAAGTCCCAGTAGCTATATATAGTTAAAATTTTTAATTACTGCTCAATATAAATAAATAAACAAATAATAAGTATGTGCGTAAATCTAACAATGTTTTGTTAACTCTGACTTACCTAATGATATTTCTAATATAATTCTAACTACTCAATCAAAAAATATGAGATCAATGAATGAACTTTAACTATTATTATGGTAATATATGATCTCATTTATATTTCATAATGACATTATTATTTCAAATATTTATTATTTAAATTGAATGACATTATTTAAATATTTAAATCTGATTTGCTAACTATGCACATATTTAAATACACAATCAATTCTTAATACACCCCGCAGACGGATTTCTGGTACAAGGAAATCAGTGTAAATTGCGCATACGCTCCATGTGCCGACGCCGCATTGTATCTAATGAAAAACAAATCACTCAACGGCTCGTCACACGATTTCATTTTGACTTTGACATTGACAAGCCAAACAGTAGTTGGGGAAGACCAACAAGGCAACAATATAGACGAGGGAGGAAGAATTTGAGGAGTTTGAGTCAAGTAAACGCATCAAATTAGCTCCCTCTACTGCAATGATTTGTGTTGTTTTGGATTCTTGTGACATATTAACGAATGACGAAAGAGCAAGAGGGAAGGAGGAACACACATAGCAAACACAAACACACACGCACTCAAATCACACGGGGCCATCCATCAGAGTCTAGGACACTTGCGGGCCGCTTCGCTTAGGACTTTTTATTTCCCATATATTAATGGGTATATATGTATATATACGATATCGTAGATTCAATTAAATTGTTTGATACAAATGCAATTGAAATTCACTTTTTGTTTCATTGTTTTTTTTTTTTTTTTAATTTTTGTTGCCGTTGTGTAGAGAAAGGCGAAAGCAGAGGAAAAAAAAAAGATTGTAAAAATAGCCGCTTGTTAGTCAAGGACAAATTATGGTTATTTTTGAAGCCATACAAGCGTTGATTGCCGCAGGGCGCGCAGAAGACAACAAGACCAGAGATAAAGGCAAATCAAATAAAAATGGTAGAAACAAAAAAGAAACAAAAGGTAACATTTCGAGACATTTTCTTGGGTTTCGTTGGTTTGTTTGGTTGGCAAAGACAGAACGTAAATCAAATTCAAAAGCCGTTTTCCACTTTCACTGTTCAAGTTTTCCCCTCCATTTGCCACAGTATTTTTTCTAAGATTTTCATTTCTTTTAACAAGATTTGACAAGGATTTTTTTTCATTTCAATTTTTTTCTTTCTTTTTTTTTTTTTGTGTGTGTTATTTTACACTTTGGCTAAGACACTTAGGATTGTATATTTTTCTGTTTTTGTTATTATTATTGTACTTTGCGCGTTGTTTTAAGTCATAAAAATGAATCAATTATATATTCCAATTAAATTCAATGCGCTTTTCGTACCGTTAGCTTCAAAGACTTCCATACAACTGAAAGTTGTATTTTTTTTTGTTGTTTGCCGACGCTATTTTTTGAAAAAGGTTGCCATGTGCTTCGAACATGTTCGTTGGCGGTAAATGTTGTGTTTTGATTCGAACATCGAACCGAATCTTAGCGAAACCGAACCGTACCACACGACGTATGCGTAATGCACCGCAGGCGAGCTTCGTTGCTAATGCGGATGCTGCATACAAATGGCCCATTTGACTGCAAACCAGGCCTGAAGGAAAAGATCTGTCAAGCAGAAGAAGAGCTAAGAGCAGTATAAGCAAGAATTGTGGCAATTGTCAGTATGTGCGTGTGTTTGTGTGTGGGTGTGTGTGTTTAGGGATTTCACTTCGTTTGGGTTTGAGAAATTGCCTACAAATGGAAATGAAGTAAGTGATTAAAGGTAAAAGCTACCATAAGTAGTAGCTGGAATCTACACATGGCCTTAGTAAACGAATAAACTTGCTGAAGGAAATATTACATGGCTACATTTGCAAAGAGTTTGGCAAAAACATAAATATTCTTGGCCATCTTAATGTTACTTCTCTGTACTAGGTAATCATTTTCATATATACTTTCTCTGATCGACTGGCTTTGAAGTATCATTTTAGCTTTATTCAAAATTAATCAAATAATCAAGTTTAATGTAACAGGCCAAAGTTAACTTTAACTTAACCATAATTTGTCCTTATAAAAATATTAGGTGACCTTCACAAATGAAACCAAATTCTAAGTTTCGACTAACAAAATGCAGCGATGTTAATAATATTAAGTAATTTTTTCTGATGACTCTTTCTTGTGTTAATTTAATTAGTGTTAATTATATCTTACGATTTCTCTAAAGGTATATCTTAATCTTATCGTATTTGGTATCGATACAGCATAAGAAAGAGCTATTTTGATTATCATAGAAGCCAACAAAAAATAATGAATAATAATAATAGATGGCTAAACTAAGAAGTTTGATTCATTTAGTTATCACTAGTCTCCATCTTCAACTTAAGAGGAAGGGTTCAACTAAAACATAGTTAATTTTTACTTTCTAAGTTCTCTACGAGTATCTGTATCTTCATGAAAAATTGTATTTCTTCCTCTGTTCTAAATATCTATTATGTTTCTACAAATGCTTATTATAACTTAAACAAAATTTCATAAATTTTTAGGAAAATAAATGTAAAAGTTTTTTCTGTTTAGATCTATTTAATATATATGGGTTAGTGATTCAATTGACTTATTGTTAGTTTCAAAATGGAAAATAATCAAGTGTCAGATAGATATTTCTTTTTTCTAAATTTTATATTTAGTATCTTAAAATAAAATATGAAAGTTAATTTGTCTGATTCGTCTTCATTCCTTAGAAGTCACTCCAAATTTGTTTCATTTCCTCTTGTATGTAAGCCATTCATTAATCATTGGGAGATATGTAATCAAATTATTTTTTTTCTCAAAATCACATTGTCATAAACAGCGTACAAATTATTATACTTGGTATTAAAAAAACAAAAAAAAACCATACTCCATAATTTATGACTTTGAATGATTGTCTTCAGTCTCAGTCGCCATTCCTTGGTCAACCAACTGTTGTATATTGATGACGCTTTGGACCTTTTTTTTCCTGATGCCCAAAGTCACCACATTAATTAAGAGAACGCCATAAAATGCCAACAAAGTACAAATAGTTCAATTGAACTTGCTGGCGTATTGATGAAGGATGGGATGGAACTGAGTTCGGGTAAGTATGGGGGTGGTAGTAATGGGCGGGTGGACTGCAGCCTCTGTGTCTGAAGGCTCTAATCCTTGCCAAGGCAAGCCAATGCGTACAATTTGTACTGGCACGTAAAATATGCCAGCTGGAGAAAAGGAATTTTGTGGCAACGCCTCGCATAGCTGGTAGCGTGTAAAATAAGCGATAAGCGAAAGAGAAAAGGCAGAGAATGATGATGGTTGGATGGAAGCCTGCACTTTATGGTTGTTGTTGTAGTTAATAAAGCTCAAACGGAAGACCGCAGGCAGCAAAAGCAACGACAATAGGAACGACAGCAACGATGGAAGGGAGGCAAAGAAACCAAACGAACAATCAATTTCACGTCAATTGGTTCATATTTTATAGGCTGAGACTACAACGACGACGACCAAGACGACAAGGAAGAAGCCGATGTTAAGCAAGATGACTACCACGATGATGAGAATGAAGATGACGATGACAACCATGACGAAGGCATTACCGCATTTGTGGCATCATTCGGCATTAAGGTTATAGTTCATGTTGAAGCTCTTAAATATGCGAATTCTGCACTAACCAGAGTACTAATGCCCAACAAAGCGCCAAACATGCTTGACCCATAAACACTTTGTGGCATTGACAGCCAGTGCTCTCTCGATTTGGATTTGGGCCATATTTGTAACCAGGGTCGGTTGGCCATAAGCCAAGAAACATGTGGGGGGCCTCATAATATTCGGAATACTTTGTTGCTGATGCGTCGAAAGTGTTCTCAAAATTCTATGATATATTTTACAACTGGTGGGATAACTGGGCGGAAATCCCATATTTTTGGCATCAGTTTTAGTTTATTGTTGGAGTTGAATGACCACGTTGGTTTTCCCATAACTTTACCCGTCCCTAATAGCTGTGACCAAATGAATGGTGGATAGCTTTATAATCCGGTCCTGTTACTGTAACACAATTGAAATGTCAGCATTTTGTAGGCGGATACTTAATAATAGAACAGAGAATGGACATGAGGCTAAGCCTCGTACTCAAAATGCAGCTTTCGAAATGAGAGAGAAAACGCATTATTTTGACAGGACAACAATGTAATGCACATGCTGAAAATGGAATGGAATGAAATCCTATTCAGCTTAAATGTCTAAACGAAAAGAGCTTTAATAGCTAGCCTTACTAGAGCATTACAGCAAGCCTTCGAAAAGAAGAAGGCATAATCTGACATGGCAAAACTTTTATGCAAAATTGAAACCGGAAACAGGCCTGACACACACACACAAATACATATATACTGGACTAGACTAAAGGACGCTACAATGCTGTTAGTGCTGCGTCATTTTGGCATTTGATTGATGGCCATATGGTCATATCCATAGCATGGAAGCCCATGGCGTATACGTTATATGAGAACATTACAAATATGAAAAGCGCGTGACCATCATTTCTCTACTACCTCCATTACCTCCATTGCATAGAAAGAAGGGGGGAAGCGGTGTAAAGAGCAAGAGCAAGGGAGCTGGGCAATTAATTTGCATCCCTTTACAGCAAATCGCTTTCAGGTGCAACAAGGTGTACATTTACATTATTTTGCCTGCCCGTTATTTCATTCAATGTTCCATTAACGTCATCCCATATGCAGCCTTGTTATGGCGGCACTTAGCCTAATTATAAAGCTGATGAAATAAAATGCAGCACTGCCATAGCAAAAATAATGCTACAAATTGTGGTATCAATTGCCATTAAAGGAAACCCCAATAACAAGCGAAGAAAAAGTTATGCAAAGAAAATAGCAAGAAAGCAAAACCGCAGAACCGAGCAACGAGAACTCAACAAATCGTTCAACACTTGGCGGTACTTAAATGTGGAAAACCACATGATAAAATTAGACGATTATCCGCTGCCACAAGCACGCATACCAATATCATACACAAACACACACACACACGAATACAAAACTCACACTGTATACGGCGGGCACTTGCTAGTGATGCGAGAAATATGAGGCAAGTAATCGGCGTGAAACAAATTGTAAAATTTTTTCAAATATTTCAATTGACCCGGGAAATTAAAAATAAAGAAACTATAGGCACATTACAAATCGGTTAAGAGATTTCTTGATATTTCTTAGATAATTATTTTTCAATTTAAATTTTTTTTCCTTACGTATGTATAAGATAATAAACACAAGATCTGATTTAGAGTCGGATCTAGGACTGTGAAATTAAGAAAGCTTGAACTCTGTTTACTGAAAAGGTGTAAAAACTTTTCGGATATACCATATTCCTTATAGTTTCGACAAAGACGCTAGAAATTAATAAATAAGAAATTCTTTTTTATATTTCGATATTTGAAATATTGCATTTCTTTTTATTATATTAAAGTTTACTTTACATTTGATGTGTTTATTAAGCCTTTGATTCTTTTCACAAAAGGCGACTATAAAACTCCTCCTCACTATTATTTACTCACCCACACATGGAAAGAGAATGCGACCAGAGACTAGACTAAATAAACATGAGTCGAACGCAGCTGGCAATTCATGCTAGTTCCCATGTTTCCACTTACGTTAGCCAATGCCTCAAACCACAAGTACCCCCTACCCTTAACCACTTTCCCTGCACCACTGAAACACCATCACTCCACTCAGCAGTTTATAGCTAACACAAGTAGAAAAATACAATAATAAAAAAAAAAGAACAATACAAAAACAACAGCAATTTTTTAGCATTTTGCGTTTCCATTCTACGGGGAAAAAAAAGAAAACATATTTCCGCTGTGAGAAATCGTTTGAAATTAGTTGAACATAACATAATGAAATGAAACGAAACGCTACAAAATGAGCGCAAAACGATAAAGCAATAAATACTTGACACATTGTTTTAAATGCCCAACATAAACAACAAAATAATGATTAAGCATTGAGAATGGTCAGTGAGGGGTAGAATTATCATATACAATTTTGCACATATATATACACGAGACAGCATATTGAATGTGTTTTCAATACCATGATTATCAATTTGAATTGAAAAGCAAACAGTTGAAATTCGTTTTAATTTAAGAACTTGATGTGCTTTGTGTGTGATTAGAAATTCATTTAGCTTTTAGTTAATTGAAATTGTCTTTATAAACGATTCAACATTATGCGGAAATTAATGTACTTTACGATTTTCTTTAAAGTTTGTGTATTCAGTTACTTTCTTAAGTAAACTGTTAACAGATTTATCTCGCCTCCATGTATATTGGGGTTAACAACACCGCCCACGCATGAAATTGAATTACAAGGTGTGTAATTAATATTAAGTACAACTCTTGCTGTCTGTTCACCTCAGATGTTGGAAAAGTTATGGTAACTTTCCTTTAACTTGTAGGCTTTAAACTCAAGTGAAGACAAAACCAATTACCAAACATTGCAAAAACGAATCCTTGTAATAAGTAATCTATAAAAAGTTCGTTATAAACAAATAGATCTGTCGGATCGAGATCGAAATTTTTGTGTCTCGCTGTCTCAAGCTGCACGTTACAGTGGCGGAGTGTAAAAATATTTGATAATTGCCTTAAATTAGTTATAAACAATATTTAAACTAATTTTAAAGAATTTCAAACATATAAAAGTTACAAAAATTATGTTTTAAATTATTTTTTACTTGGATTATATTTGCCCGATTGCCTAATATATATATGTATATATATATATTATCAATTCAAGATACTGAGGATATTTTATGTCTAAATATACTGTTAAGAGTCCAATTCAATATACAAATATGAGCCATCTGAATTTATATATATTTTCTAAAAGATCCCATATATGAAACTATTTCCTTACTACATTTTACATTAATTTTAAAAGATAATTTCTTAATAAGTCCTAATGATTTAAATTATGAAATTAAAGGACCAACATGTAGTTTATCTATCTAAATGAAAATTTGATAGAGATAACACTAGTTTCCACCAAATGTGAACCTCCGACTTAAAGATCTGCTTACAATAAGCTGAAGTCGAGGAACTTCATTTTTCTTAATCACCGTTCTGGAGATATTCGGGAAAAACTAGTTTTAAGACACATGATTGAAATGTTCCTATACAGTGGTGGCAAAAAATTTTAAGAACAATTTTTTGACCTTAAATTCTGATTTCATGCGATTTTTTTTTATGTTAGTGGTTTCACTAATATATATCTCCTATACCTTATTCAAACAAAATATACTTTTTAAACTGTTATTTGTGTTGTTCCTGTAGAAAATGGAGCTTTAACAATTTTGGAAAAAAGGTGCAAAATGTTAAACATGCCATGCCATATAAGGGCTAGGAACCAAGCCTCATTACATAATTTTGGTTAACATCAAGTAAGATTTTCAACATCAAATTGACTTTGTTTTCTTGGCCATCCAACTTTCTTGCTTTGTTTATTAAAATAAAAATCGAACAATGTGTAGATTCGATTTAGTCAGCTATCTTAATTATTTAGCCAACTTTATGAAGGTTTTTTTTGTCTATGCATTTCTCTATCGGTTGTCTATGTCTGTGCTTGTCATCTGCTGACTCTGCTGACTTTGGGGTTAGCTAAAAAATATTTTTTTCCATGTGTTTGTGTGTGTGTTTGTGTGTGTGGTTTTGCCTTCCGTTTCGGGTTTTATTCTGCATTTTATAGCTTTGAAATTTTTTCGTATTTTAGTATCGCGTTTTGAATATGTGGGCAGGCTAAGAGAAAGACATAGAGAGAAAAAGAGTGAGAGGGGGAGAGATACAGAGAGAGAGAGTGAAATTCGTTTCCGTTTTATGAGCTTTGAATTTGCAAATGGAATTTTTGCACACACACACAGAATGCAGATTTAATTTTAGCTCTGTGAAATAAAATTTAATGATAAACATCAGATGCCAACATAAATTTTGTGGTGCGAATAACAAACATGAAAGAATGACAAAGTTTACATAGATTAATTTAGATGACCTTGCCTATCACCTTACAGATGGGTCTCTCTCTCTCTGTCTCCCTATGTGATCCCTCGCTCTGCTTATGTTCGACTCCGGCTCACCCTTCTGGCTTTACGCTTGATAAATTTGAAAACTGTCAGTTCTAAGGGCTGATAAAAACAGAAATGTTTGCTTTCTACTTGCAAAACATTTTGGCAAAAGGAGGAAAAGTTTATCAGCATTTTGCCACGCGCCAGTTGGCCTTAAGGCAAGCAAACCGAAGGAATTAAATTACATTTTGCACACAGTTGTGATTTTCATTAATTTAGTGTAAATAAAATACAACAACTCGAAAATCATACAGAATACCAAAAATAAGAAAAAGAAAAACTGTACGTTCACAAATCAAATAACTTTGCCAACTTTTACTTTACTTGGTTTTTCTTTTTTTGTTTTCATTTTTGTTTTCTTTTTGGCCACAAACAAAAAAAGTTTGTCAAAAGAAAAGAAAAAAAAAGAAGAAGAAACTACGTTGCTCAGCTGCCTTGATTTTTCTCTCTTTCGCTATTGTCACGGTTGCGCATTTTAGCATTACGTATACGCAGTGTTCAACCAACTTTTGAAAGACAGCGAACAACATTGCTCTGCCAAAAAAGTCTCCAATGAGCAGAGGATGGGGGTAAGGTGGAAATGGCTGGAAAATGGTTTGGGGCATTGCAGGCCAAAGTAAAGTAAGCGTAAAATGCTCTTGACATCTTATTCTTTTCTTCTTCTTTGTTCGCATTTTTTTTTTTTTTTTCTTATTGTGTATAAAACAATTTAACTTGAAACGACGATGAGCCGTCAAGAAAAGACGACAATGGACACCGACACAAAAATTGTCAGCAGATATAAGGCACATCGATGCGACGCAGTTCAAACACAATAGAACGCTAAACCATAAACCATGAATATAGCAAAAATGCATAAAATGTTCATAACAAATTCATTAATTTTTTATTGAATGTAAGATGAAATTGATTTCGATGTCAACATTACAGCGTGTGTAATAAACTGGCTTACTGGAAGTACGTCTTTTTTATAAAGATTAGGTTTGAATGCACCATTATACCCTTCTGTTGGAAAGTCGTTAAGTTGGCAAGATACCAGACACCAACAGCCCGTGTGGCACCTGACCACGTTGTGCACCGGAAAGTTTTTAGATTGATGAACCTGTACCCACAAATTTATGTGTATATGTAAAACCATTTTCATGTTATCATATTCCACCCCTGCACGTACAATTATCTATGCCATATTGATTGTCTTCAGTGGCGTAGTTAGTGGAAAGTAGAGCTACGTTAAGTTTTTTAAGAGTTCTACATTCAGGACTTCACACCGGCCGCACATATTCATGTAACGCCACTGATTTTCATGAATCATTGTTTAAATTATATTTACTAATTTATCTCTTGGCCTTGAGAGTTTTAAGAATGTGCTTAATAAATAAAAATATTTACTTTAAATGGCGTCTTTATTCATTTCTAAAACATTCAGTTACAATTGGATATATTATCCCACCGGCTCTCTCATCCTTTCATACCACCAATCAATATCATTTATGTTTAAAAAACAGATTGTAATAAGCACATAAATGCTAAAAGGTTTCATTTAAGGTTAATTCAACACTTACTCTGTAGAGATTTTCCCTATAATTTAACAGTTATCACCAGTCATTTGTATATCCTGCAATGAATTTCGTAAATCTTAGCCAACATTTTGTATGACTTTTTTCATCTAAAGTTAATTGGAAACTTTTAGGTCCTTCATGCAAATTTTTAACCATGAAGGTCTTTATATAAAATTAAAACTCTGCCTTTCTCGCTGTAAACCAAAGTAGATTAATGTCGAAGTATGGCAACATTGTCTATGCAACTTGCAACATTTTGTAGTAAGAATGTTTTATGACCAACATTTTTCTTTTTTTACGATAACAATGTCCCACTACGTTTGTAACCTAACAAAGGAAAAGTAATCCAAGATAATTACAGAGCATTAGTCAACAATTAAGCAATTGAAAACTTAATTACCTAATTATATGTTTACACTCAAATATCAAAGCGATTGCCTTACCAAATATACATATAATTTAATTTAAATGTATAAAAACCTCCGACACCTTGACGTGGTTTTCATTCCGTTTGAAATATGGCGCCGAATGTGCCTGAGGTCAACAGTGAGAGTATTTATCGAGTCTATTGGCTCTATTGGCGTTTACTGGCTGTGGATTTAAAGTGGCACCCTGTATTTCGTCTACCATTGGATATCTTAATCAATTTCTTTGTCACCCTTTGGTATCCTATACTACTGCTAATTGAATTAGTTTCACAGACTTCTATGGTTATTCTCTTCAAGAATTTACCCATAACAACGGCTTGTATATTCTGCAGTTTTAAGATCATTTGTTTTCGCTGGAAGTTGCCGCAAATAAAGAAAATTCAGAAATTATTGGAAGAGTTGGACAAAAAAGCAATTAGCGAGGAGGAATGCCAATACTTTGAAACCAAAATACGACGTGGCGCCAATGTGGTATTGAAAACATTTTTGGTGTTCTATTCATCGACGATAATAAGCTCAACTGGCCTTATTTTGCTGGGCAATGAGAGGGAACTTCTCTATCCTGCATGGTTCCCGTACGATGTGCAGGCATCGGCTTTCAATTATTGGCTTAGTTTCTTATATCAGTCTATTGGAGGCTGCTTTATAGTCGTTCAAAATCTGATAAATGATACATATGTTCCAATGACGTTGTGTGTGCTGTCTGGACATGTTAAGATGTTGGCCATAAGAATGAATAAAATGGATAGTACGGAAACCCTAATTGCTGGCATCGAGGATCATAGAAAACTAATTGAGTAAATAGTTGACAAAATTAAGTGAAAATAAATTAATTTTTATTCATTTTTTTACTTTCAAGGATCATTGGATTGTTACGTCAAACTTTGTCGTTGCCGCAACTTGGTCAATTCATTTCGAGTGGCATTAATCTATCGACTGTACTACTATATATTGTATTCTTTGCCAATAATATACTCGATATAGTTATTTATGTCGTTCACTTTTTGGCAATTGCCTTGGAACTCTTTCCGGCATGTTATTATGGCTCTGTATTGACCATGGAATTCTACGAGTTAACCTACTCAATATTTTCCAGCGATTGGATAGGTAAAAACCGTGAATACTGTAGGAGTTTATTGATCCTAATGCAATTGACGTTACGTGAAGTGACCATCAAAGCTGGCGGCATGGTCATCATCGGAATGAATGCATTTTTCACCAATATGCGAATGGCTTACTCTTTATTCACGCTGGCAATGACTTTCAAATAAACTACAGATCCTTGGCAATCACAAGAATCAAATGTTAAGAATACAGAATACAATTTTCGACTGTTCACAAAAAAAAATATCAAAATATCTTGTTGGAATGTATCGCCAATGCATTATTAATTAATGTCTCAATTAATAAACCTTTATTTATCCTAACGATTAAACTGTCACAAACCATAATTAAGTCACCATTAGTCAAGGAAACTACACATACACATGTATGTAGAACATTACCCACTCAAGCCTATTTATTAACCAACTATCAGTTGGACTACTGACATTAGCATTGACAGCCAATTGTAGTTTATTAAACGAACTATTTTCATACAAATGATTATTCAATATTTTAACATTTCTTGTTTAATATTTACCTCACATATTCTTTTATTTTCAAAATAGAAAATTTTGGAATACACACATAGAAAAAGTTGTGAAATATTGAAGGAACTAAAATAACCATTAACATTTCCAACTAAGCCTTTTGGGTTATACTTTTAGTACGCTTTCATTTCTGAGTCAATTTCAGAATTTCAAGGCCCAATTTAAATCAAGTTTCTAAATAAGCGAAGCATTGCCAGCTTTAAAGAATAAAAAATCATATATCTTAACTATTTATTTAACAGGAAAAGTCATTTTGTGTTGTTTATATGTTCAGATGAATAAAATGCAAGTTAAATTTGGAATTTTACATGTGATTTTA
Source organism: Drosophila willistoni (assembly GCF_018902025.1). NCBI lineage: Eukaryota > Metazoa > Arthropoda > Insecta > Diptera > Drosophilidae > Drosophila > Drosophila willistoni. The sequence goes on from NW_025814050.1 coordinate 12,857,245, forward strand.
ACAACAAAAATTAAAATTAAATATTTTTAAGTTGGGGTATGCTTCATTAAAACTTGAAAAACCAAAACATTATTGCCAGAATTAATTGTACATTTCTTCTTTTCATAAAAAATTGAAGGAATCTAAATCATTTCTTTTATTATACTATTATTGTTATTATTATGATACCCCCTAATGATGATTATGCCCACATATTATTGTAATTTTTTCAATTGTCTTTTTAATGGTGAAATACGAATCGCTATTGCTGCAATTTGTGCTGATAGTAAAGGAAACGACACTTAATGAGATAAATATTAAGCACTAGCCATATGATTGATGTTAGTCTGAATATTATTATCTGCGAATAAACTACTCCTTAGCTGTCTCTCACTTCTCTATTTGACCTAATAACCAAATGACTTCAAGCATTGTTTGCCAGGATAATAGAAAAAGCTCTTAATAAGTCAACAGGTGCGGACGAGAAGCATCTTTAACTACACAACTAATAAAATTGTTGACCGTAGTCAACGAGGAACAATCTCGCGATTAACACTAGAGCTACACTGTGAAAGACGAAAAAAGGTGCAACACTTCCTTGACAACAACATTAAATAAGCAGTGTGACCCAAACAGGGAGTCGACAAAGAGAAGTTTTAGACTTCTACTGACATTCAAAATGAAGAATTTGTATGTCTTGTGTTACTTAGTCTATTCTTTTATCTGACCTTACAATAGAAATTAACTTACCAAAGTGCATAAGCCAAGAAGGAAAACTTTTCGCATTATTAAGCAGATTTTGTCTGCTGCAAAAGTGTAGAAAATTATCCTCAAATGATGCAACTTTGTATTTATACACTTGCAGACAAACATTTAACAACTTTTTTATGTCCATTTTGGTTTAAGTAAATTCCATTCCAACAATGTGGCAAGTGATGCATATAATTTTATGTCTACTTATGCTAAACAGAGCACAAAATTTCCCAAACACTTAATTATATGCACTTAATATTCTTTACGATTTTCTCTTGTATACAAGTTACTGTAATGTCAAAAGGCTTAAATTATATACACTTCTTTTTTTCTTGCATTTCAAATGGGTATTAAACGATTGTAGCTACATTCCAAATTTTTAGCCAATATTATTCTTTATTCATCTAAACTTAGTTGGGATTAAAACAATTTATGATTTAGCTCTCCCTTTAAAATCCTTTTTATAAGAATAATATAATATAATAATATAAGAATTATGATATAGATATCTGATCAGTCTTCAGACATATTACTGCTTTAATTAATTAAAAACTTAATTAATTAACAACTTTCACTTTTCACGACATTCAGTTTTAGCATTTCGAAGCTTAATTCTTTAAATCAAAAAGGAAACGAGTTATGAACCACTAGATGTGGCATCTTCAAACCTTTTCCAGTTACTTTAGATTAAAATTAGAAATTAAAGCTATGTTTTTGCAACTATTATTTGGAAAGATCATTACTTGCTGGAGAATAGAAGTCACATATGTACATAAGTCTAAATAATTCGAATACCTAACGCTTTCTTCGCCAAATTTGATTAATAAAAACACAATGTTTTTCTTATTGTTTTTTTCAATATATTTTATTCACATTGGGAGATAAGCAAGCCTGTTTCATCTGCAATGGGAATCTCTCTTTATATCAATCAAAAAGGACGCAAAAACAACGAATTTGATATGTCCAAATTTAACAGCAGAATATTCGTTTACCATAATACGATTTCGGGAAATTCATTCCATTTCGAATTGGTCTGCTAAGTCTCATAATATTTCGACGCAGCCCCACTTTTCGCTTTATTTGCTGGTATTTTCGTTCCATTCTGAATTGTTCTTCATTCCGTTTTAATATCATACATCCATAAATGCCGTTGAAAATGCACTACGGTCATTCGGTTTATTAAATCAACCGAGAATGCGGTTGGTTTCGGTATGGCATGGCATTCGATATACACATTTGCATTTTCGCTTAATTTTAATTACCGCCTAATGGCCGCCATTAGTAGAAGCTTAATGAAAATTGCATTGGCGCCGTTTAAATGCCACTTAGTGGTAAAGATTACACTGAAAAAAATAAAAAGAAAAATTCATAAATAAATGCAACACATTAGATTAAAGAATGTACTAGAAAAACTACTTATTATCTTTATGTTGCTCTTAAATTATTTGATTTTATTTCCCATGTAGTTCAATTGATTTTCCACTAAAAATAGACTGGACTACCCATTAATTATTTGGCAATGCCGATGGCCTTCCACATGGTGTCAGTTGAGGTTTACACCTCATTGGTTTGGTTAGTTATTTATTGATAACAAGAAAAGCAAAAAAAAAAAAACAAAAAAAATAATTGGAACTGTGGCAATTTTATTTGAATTTTTGTTCGCTCAATGTTCTTTTCGGTGTGGTATCCATAAAAACGAATGCTTTCCATTCAGTCGACGTATACAATGGCCACCTTCATCACCTGCGTTAATAGTTTACGGGTCTATCGTCCGTTTTGGTTCAGCATTCGTCTGCTTGCACCCACATTCTTTGGCGCAAAGTCACGTGCCGTGCAGATTTATGTGGTGCTACTTCATCTGTTGGTAACTATAATGTTTCCAGTGCATTTATTGCTTGGTTTGGTACTCCAACCGACGCCAGATGAGATGTTTAAGAATCTCACCATGAGCATCACTTGCATGGCCTGCAGTTTGAAGCATATTGTTCACCTGTATCACATATCAGATATTGTTGAAATTGAAGGATTGCTGGAAAAATTCAATACATTTGTTACCAGTGAGGAGGAACAAAGCTTTTATCACGACAATTTGAGCAAGCGAATTCAACTAATTTATCGATGCATTCAAATAAGCTATATCTTTATCTACGTAATGTTTCTCTTGACTTTGGTACTTCATATCAGAGGGGAACATCGCGAATTGTTGTATTCGGCTTGGTTACCATTCGATTGGCAACGAAATGCTATCGTTTACACTTTAGCTGTGTCCTATCAGACTATGTGCATTTTAATGGAAGGATTTCAGGGACTTGCAAATGATTCGTACACACCACTTACTTTATGCTTTTTGGCTGGACATGTCCATTTGTTGGTCATACGTCTTAAGCAATTGGGATATCAGGAACTGCAAGAAGAGCGAGAATTGAATCAACATTCTCAACTTTTGTCTTATATTGAACAGCATAGACAACTGATGAGGTAAGAATTACTCTATTCAAACATCAAACTCAATTATGTTTACTGGCACAGTATTCATTAAAAAAATCTTATATTGACTTTATCTGCTTATATGAAGTAATCAGGGGCTAGATTATTAAAGTACTCAAGTATATAGTTTGAGAACAAACCTTAAGAAATTGTGAGTTAAGATGTTCACTAATGCAAATATAGATTCTAAAAAAAAAGCATAGACAAATTTCTAAATTTCTTAAAGAAAAATAATAATTTTGGAGCTCTATGTTGCGAATAAATTGACCTCATTTCACATCCCTGGACCTTTGATTGCTCTTATCTATCATCCATATATTTAAAAAAGGTTAAAAGAATATAAAATCACATCCTAAAGGAAATGATATTATGTATAAGTTTGCGAATGTATTATTTTAATATGTAATTTTCTATATGTACTTGAAGAAAATGTTTAGTTTATAATAGAAATGTCTAGGACTTTAACACATTAAGATTCTTATGATTATTTTTGCCTGGATGACTATTGAAATTTTTGATTATGATCTGCCATCAATGAGTGCTTGTTCTAAAGCCAAATGGTTAGTGGCATATTTTGAGAATAAAACAAATGAGTTTGTAGGTATGTTAAAATTCTAAAACAAAAATAAACTTTCTGATCCATTTCAAACCAATTTTAGAAAGTTAAACTTACAATGGTTTTATCAAATCTCCAAACAAGCAAAAAAAATCTTAATATTATATTTAAACTCAAAATTTCCGAACTTTTGTGAGTTGTTGGACTTACATAAGCTTTATTGACTTTATAATTCTACCAAAACATAAGTATTAATAGCATATATTTTCTATTTTCTTTCATTTGCAGACTCCATCAGCTAATACGAAAGACCATCACTCAGGTGCAACTGATTCAACTAATTTGCTGTGGCGCCACTTTATGTTTAATTGTGTGTTATGTCCTGTTCTATGTAAGAGATATTGTGGAATTTTCGTATTATATAATTTACTTTGCCGTCATTTGTATACAACTTTTTCCCGGCTGCTATTATGCAAGTGTTGTGGCCGAGGAAATTCAGAACTTACCTTATGCCATTTTCTCGAGTAAATGGTATGGCCAATCAATTGATTATCGTCGAAATGTGCTCATCTTTAGTCAATTAACATTGGGCAAGACAGGCAAGGACAGAGTCATGAAAGCCGGTGGTATTATTGAGCTCAATTTGAATGCCTTTTTTGCCACCTTGAAGATGGCTTACTCCCTCTTTGCTGTAGTACTACGATCAAGGGACATTTAAGCACACCCAAAGAGAAAACAGGCAAAACAAAAATATATAAAATAAAAGTGTGCGTTAATTAAAGAATCTGCTTCTGCCTCTCTGTTGGGCTATTGTTATTGATTTCCCCTTGAATACCCGAAATTTCCCCTCCCAAAAAAAATAACTTAGTGGGTCTTGGCTGCTTGAAGGCAATCAATGTGCTACAAATGAAATTTCATTAATTGCCTCGTCCCGATGCGCAAATAAACATTCCAGCTTCGATTTTCGTTTCATTTTGTTGTTTCTGCTGCTGTTGTTGTTGTTGTTGTTTCGGCCGCTTCGCATTTTACAATTGCACATTAAAGAACCACCGGTCCCGTCCCCGTCGCTTCGACCAAATCATTATTCCACCCTCCTTTGTTCATGTCTCTCATTTCCCATTCTTATGCCCTCGTAGACCGAAAATTAAATGTTGTTTACTTTTAAAAAGATTTTTGATTTTTGTTTGCACGATTTGTTATTGTAAACCTTGCATAAATCCCAATGAAATCTGGGCAGCATTGTGTTTTTGTAATTAAAATTTTACTAAAATAAAAATAAAATGAGAAAACAATAGCCCTCGTTTATATTAAAATAGAGAACAACATGTGCCAAAGTTCATTCATATTTAGTTCATTGGGAAAGTCTAAATGGCTAATGGTTGGGTCGGAGATCTATTACTTGTATGGATATTATACTCTTACACTTTTTTATTCACTACAAACTATGAGTCACAATTCAAAATTTTAAGCTGATTGGCCGTCAGAGAATACTGAGCCACAACATAAATATTTTGAAATTAAGTATTGGTAAAATAGTTTAACTACATTTGGTTCGAATGTTGTATAGCTTCCCGAAAATGCAACACAAAATATTGAAAAAAATATACGAAAATATAAGTCTCTATATTGTCTCTATTACTAATGCCGTTTTAATGATTTCGCTTTATATTTCTATATTTTTTTTCTTTTTGGGTACATCTTAAATATAATTACAGTTACAAATACTATTCGGGAATGCATTTGCATACTTTTTATACGAATCAACAAAAGTGGAAGTCTAATATTATTACAGATTTTGCTAAAGTGAACCAAAAGTTGAGGTACTCAAAAATAAATCAAACGCATATCAAACGATTCGGTTTAAAGTAATTATTATTGTGGCACTCAGGATATTCATTTTTAAATTAATTCATAAAAACAAAATTTATTATCACAACATATCGATTGATATTTTTTCTTTTCCCATACCAAGCTGACACTTTTCATTACCCTTAGTGAATTTTTGTGGAATAATTTTGTCCAAGCTATTGAATTTTTAAACAAGTAAAAAAAAACCCTTTATTCATTTCAAATTCATAGCCATCGGCTATCCGGTGGAAAACTCCTGCACTGCGTTTGGCATTAGGTAAGGTTAGTATTTTCCATCGTTTTATTTTACTTTTTCAGTTTTGTTTCGTATTTATTTATTGATTTATGGCACAGCTTTAGCAATTTGGAGTGTTATCTTGAGGCACCCAAATACGTGACTCCATGGGCATTTGTTTTTTTTTACCCTTTTCTTTGCTGGTTTAATCGAACTTGAAAGCATTTGCGAATTTATATGAAATTTTTATTAGTGCTAGCATAGCACTAAACAATTTTGATTAAAAACTAAATTTGTCACGACAAAAACAAAAAAGTGGAGGTAGTGACTGGAGACACTGAAATAAAATTCGCTTTTACTTGGTAAGTGTAGGTAAATGTATGTTTCGAAAGGACACTATATCATATTAATCATAATTGGTGGGGTGGCCTATATCACGGAGTGTATATTAAGAAAGACTGATAGCCAACAATATCAAGTCGATATCTTGGATCGGAAAGCATATCCTCAAAGAACAAATAACGTATTTTTCATCCTACAGGCACAGATTTAAAGAGCTAACTTTTGAATTCATTATTGTTAGGTTGAATAACAATAAACTAAAGGAGTCCCCTATACTAACATATTACAATGCTGCAACAAAGGTGATCCAAAATTTGGTGTTGAATAATGCAAGCACTAGTTTTAAATTTGATCAGTGTTGCTAGGCGTCAAATTACATGTCCGCTGGCGTTGCCAGATATGGCAAAAAAGTATTTGGGACCGTCAATTAATATCGTGTCGTTCAAATGTGTCGTGTTGGGTTGGAAATTTCCACTAGTGCTTGAAGTTGGTAAAGTTGGGTTAAATGAAGCATCAAGTGACACAGAAATGCGACCATCTTCATATTGCCCAGTGTGGCGTTATCGATAAGTCTAGTCAACAATAATCGATATATACAAAAATAGTCATCGACTTTTTGGTATCAATGGGCAACACTGTAACCCTAATAATCTAATGTAATAAACGCCCATCCAAAGTTTTATTGAATTCCTAGAGAAAGTATGGCCGCTTCTGCGGGTGCCAGAACATCCGCAACCGTACAAGCTAAACGTTTTTGTGGCCTAGGGAATCATTACCTCCAGGAACCGCACAAGACCATTCAAGATGCTCATCTTCTGCAATTTGCCAAGAAGTTAAATGAGGATTTGCGAAGCACCACTCTCATTTGTGGCAACTGTCTGGATGTGCTGCAATCGGCTTATGCGAACAAATTGAGAAATGCCATACGCCATAGAAACAGACGACTTGCAGCTCAATCTGCTACTATATCGGATGTTAGTTGCAGTCAATCATCATCGTCATCCGATAAACCAACCACTACTGCAGCGGCAGCCGCCAAACGAAAGCGTAAAGGAGAAGCACCACCTGAGGACGACGGCAATTCTAGCGATGACTCCTCGCTCAGCTTAAATGCGGTGAATGGGACGCGACTACCAAATATACAGCCGATCCCAAAGCGACGTCAGGTCAATCGGTCTGGAATAGATTTGGATATTTACTTGGCCGGCACAACGGGTGGCTAATGTGGATAATTGTAATTCCATTTTGTCGTGTTTGCTGTTTGCTCTTTTCAATAAACTAAATTGTTTTAGACTCAATGTATAACTTTTCATATGAACTACACGGTATAAACTGTGAGAGGATGGCTACTAACCTTTCCATATCTCTTTCTTCCAGAGTCTAAATATGGTTTACGGTTAGGGCGATCGATTTGTATGCAGTAATAGAAATTGTAGTGTACTTCCTGCATTTTTCCATTACTGTGTACAAGGGATGTGATGCATATGAAATAAAGTTGGAATGTGGCATGTAAATGAAGGAAACTCACTTCGTTTGTATGCATGCATAAAGAATACGATGCACGTCCAGAGCCACGAGGCAAACCCTTTGGGTACATGCATAAATGACCATGTCGCAAGGACACGAAACACTTCTCAATGAATGCCTATCAATAAATTGCCAGAAATGGGCAGAGATGGGGCAAAGTGTAAAGTGAAAGTGTCAAAGCCGCCATTAAAATCAACCCAAAGCAACACTTTTGTGTGATTATTGAAAGCAATTTCGTACAGGCAAACAGAAAATTGGAGGGGAAAAACAAAAGGAAAATGCGACAAAATGCCAAAAGGCCCAGGCGAGGACTTAGCGGACAAAAAAGTTGCGCATACGTCGTGTAGCACACCCCGAGAGAATGCTTACAGCTACTGAGCTCTCCGCCCCCCATCGCCTCCATGTTCTTATTCACGCAGGAGCTGGAGGTGATTTAACTTTTTTTTCGTTTTGCTGCTGCCTGCCCATTCATTTCCCGTTTTCAATACAGTATATACAATGAACACAGAGATGAGGTAGTGGGAAAAAGATGGGAAAAGCAAAAAAAAATATTGTTGGCATACTTTTTCAAGTACTTCCTGCCGCATGTCCTGACGTCGCTGCCTCTGCCACCATTGACGCCGCTCGACTGTCGGTGTGTTTATTTTAACTTTTGGCATTGTGTGTCTACGCGCGAGATTCGCAACCGAGGGAATAGAAAAGTAAAACAAAAATATGAAAAATAAATTGAAACACTCAAACCAGATCCACAAAAAAAAAGAGACAAAAAGCAAAATGGAAAAAATAGATAAAAAAAAAAGGACGAACGAACAACAAAAACTGTCAACTCTTGGGGCAAAAAAAAAAAAAACAACCAACAACCAGGCAACTCAATCACTGTGGCTTGGAAATTGTGACACTCGGAATGGAAATAGATGAGTGGATTTTGGCCACTGGCCTTCTCTGCTCTGGCCACAGATTGAATTGCTTTCACTTTTGACCGACAAATTGTTGCAAATGCCCCCTGGGATCAAGTGAGACACAGACCAAGAGCATTATAAAGAGGATGAAACTAGCATTGAATAGCAGTTTTCTCTCATTGCAATTATGGAATTTGTTTGACATTTTTGCATTTACTTGTCTTTGCCTCTACAAAAATTCTTACTTAGTTTTGGTAATCAACAAAAAATTTGTTAAATTAAAAAATAGTTCTCTTGTACAATAAACATCCTCCAGTTATGTTGATGAACTGATTGATGTTAGGCTAAACAAATTCTTTCAACATGCAGATGAGAAACGTAAATTGTTGGGGTTTTACCTAAGACAGTCTGAACTATTGTGATTTAGAAATCCATTTATTTATGATGCAGCAATATGATTCAGTAACCGTGATGCAATTTTTCACCTGCTGAGAACAGGCCAATATGCAACTAATACATTTATGTATATTTCATTTAAATCCTATCATTGAGATACTATTAAAATATTTAAAAGAAACACCTAACAGTGTAATATTCCATTTTGAATAACGATGAAATTTAGTTTGGTCTTCAAATGATGCCAGCTCTTTTCAAAATAAAGGATCCAAAGCAATTGAAACAATATCTAATTGTGCAAATATATATTTGTGTTCAATTTTCACTTGGTTCAGGAGTTACTTTCAGTTATTTAAATCCCGAATTCCAATGAATGAACGATGTTCTACCATGCCAAAGTTGACATTTTATGTAAAAAAAACTTGTCTTACTTGTTAAAAATTAACATATCTAGATTAAAACATCGACATTTGGGCGATTCTTATACCCTTGCAAAAAGGGTATATTAATTTTGGTCAAAAGTGTGCAACGGATAGAAGGAAGCATCTCCGACAATATAAAGTATATATATTCTTGATCAGCACGACGAGACGAGTTCAAATAGCCATGTCCGTCCGTCTGGATCAACGCAAACTCCTCATAGACCGTTGGAGCTACAGAGCTGAAATTTCGCATGTATGTAGGTATGTATATACTGCAGGCGTTGTATATCTCGGATTCAGCCGGATCGGATCACTATATCATATAGGTCCCATACAAATGGCAAAGTCACGAACAGTGACTTTTCTTAATAACTTCGTTATTTTCTGAGCTATTGTCGTGAAATATTGGTGAATTTATTATACATATAAACGACTATGCCAAATTTGATCAAGATCGGGTGACTATATCATATATAGAAACGATCTTTCGAAAACAGTGACTTTTGTCAATTACTTCGTTACTTTTGACGCGATTGCTTTCAAATTAAACATTTGTTAGTTTAATATATCTGTTAATGACTGTGCCAAATTTGATAAGGATCGGGTAACTATATCATATAGCTCCCATAGGAACGATCGGTGAAAAACTGTGACTATGTCCAATAACTTCGTTATTTCCTATGCTAAGATTGTAGGCCGTTTTTCGCAAACATTAGCCTTTTTAGATAGAACGTTTTTCCACTTTGATGGCTATAGGTAAGGAAAGAGTTACCAAAAAATTGCAAGGGTATACAAATTTTGACGCGATCGAAGTTAGCCCCGGCCCTCTTGTTTAAGTATGTAAACTGTGCAAGAATTTGAATTATGGTTTATTTTAAAGTCAAAAATGTTATATTTTTCATTTTTTCCCGTAACGCTAGGAATCTTTTTAAGGCTGATAAAAATGAAATACAAATAGTTTTGTAATGTGTTAACTTAATTAATTTTAAGGCTGATAAAAATGAAATACAAATAGTTTTGTAATGTGTTAACTTAATTAGGAAACATTGAAAAATATTTCGTCCAGAATTAATAATCCAAACCTCGATTTAGTAGTTCAAAAATAAAAATTCTATATTTTTTATTGACTACTGTTATTTCTAAAAGTAATGCCAATTTTGGATCATAAAAGTAAATAAAATGAGCTAACTTTATATTATTTTTAAATGAATTGTCGTAGAAATGTTCCGTAACGCCAGATTGGAAATGCTCAGACAAATGTATATACATACATAAATATATAATTAATGTTAAGTAGAGACTGTAAAAAATATGGAAGTTTCTGTGATGCCTTTATTTATTTAAACCAAACTCTAATCGAACGAATCAACATTTACACCAACTAGTATTTATAAAGGATTTGAAATTTTTATTTTATAGCTAGAGATATATGTATAATTGAAACCACTTCGTGAGTTAACATATATATTTTAAATGAACTCTTTTTTACCTTTGTTGCCAAAACATAAAATCGATAGCTAAAATGAATTTGTAATTATTTCATTGCTTTTATACTTTTAATTACTACAATTTGGCAAATGAGAAAGTGAAAATATGCATTTTAATAGCTATTAATTATAAGCATCGGTTACTTTTAATTGAACACACACAAATTTGTAATTGAAATTGATTATTCAATCAACACTAATGTTATGAATGTGTATCAATTAATTGGCCTTTTGACAGTTTTTGTAAAGTACATAAATTGAGAAAAATTGTGCAAACAAATTGGTGGTAAGCAACAACAAAAAAAACGACAAGCAAATAAAAAACAACAACTGGTTGATTAATTAACCGTAGGCAAATTGGCTGCATCAAAAGGGATTCCCTGTTTTTTTCATGTATTTCGGATGTTTGTTTTTTTGTCCTACAACTGTTTTGGCATTCACAGCAGAACTCAATTACAACGCGGCTGTTGGACATTCAATTTGCCAACTTTTACATCCCTTCTCTTGGCCAACTCACTCACTCCTCCGCTCCGGTCGACTCTCTTAGTGAAAAACAAGCGGAAAACGCGCATCAAAGACAAACACAACCGGCTACATGGGTATTGGCAAGAGGAATAGTGTCCAACCAACGACTGTGGTAGTCCAGCGATGCGACACATGTTCCATGTTGCTTTTTCAACCGCTAGAACCAGCAGTAGGAGCAGCAAAAGCAACAACAACAACAGGAACAATGTCAGCAAGCGGCGCCTAAAACTATGCACTATGAAAATGAATAACACAGAGAATCAGCTCAGAGCTTCAATGTTTTCTGTCCTATCTTTTGGCTCTTCTTGTATTTCAGTCATGCATGACATTTTTTTCCACTCAGTTTGTTTTTCATACCTTAGAACCACTGGAAAAATACTCTAAATTTATAACAATATGGCATTTAGATTTACAACTCTTAAGGATTTTTTTCTAGAACAATTCTAAATTTCGTTTCCTGTTTAGAAAAAAAAGGCAACTTCTTTGTCATAAATTGATGTTCGTTTTTTTTAAGATTCCATACGCATTATAAATAAACAACATATCAAACCAAAACGAAGAAATCCTTTATAAAAGTTTGGGGTACTTTTCCAAAAAGTGTATCTTATAGTCGGCCAAGTGTTTTTTTTTATAAGAACATGTTTTGCTTTTCTCTTTTGTTTGTTTTGCCCGTGCACGTTGGATGATATCTTTTTCTCTTGTTCTATTTTGTTTGTTGTTTCTTGCTACGCAATGGCACAGATGCTCACGTTGTTGTAGTTGTTGTTTTTTTTTTTTTTTTTTTTTTTTTGTTTTTTAGCTTTTGTTGTAGTTGCTTCTGTTGTTACAGCTGATAAAGCTTTCAGGGCTTTTAGCATGGCATCTAAATCAAGTTGACTTTTGTCTAAAGATAAATCTTTGGTATAACAATTTACCAAGATCTGACTAGTGTAAAATGTTCTCAAAACGAATAGAAAAAGAGGATTTCATATAAAACGATATAATATGATATATATTTTGCTACTTGGATAAGATATTATTACACTGAAATTTTATAAATTAAATGATTTACAATTAAGAATAGATGAGATACATGAAAAACAAAAAAGGGATATGAGAAGATATATGAGCTATTCCTAATTCTATTACGATTAATCAATAATTTATGAGAAGCCAGCAAAAATAAATCGCCTGATCATTTTAGATAAAAATATGCAAATACATTTTCAACTTTATACTAAACTAAATAGAGTTCTTTGCGTATCAAGGGCACTCAGCTTGAGGTCAGACAATATGTACCTATGTTTTGATAACCCAAAATTAGGACTAATATCAGCATTTTAGAACTCACTATCTAAGGAGAGAAAGCCCCACCGAATATGAAACTGCATTTCAATGTCCACGAAAAATGTCCTGCCCATCGCACTTCCTGTAAAGATGTTATGAGCGAAAAGTCTACCATCAATTGTATTGAAGAAATTTCATCTTAACCAGGCGACGAGTTAAAATTTACAGTCAATTTAGTTAAATAAATGATAATCAACTCTTAATCTTTCTTTATAAAATATTTGATTATTTTAAAAACCATAAAAATGGGCAAATTTAATAAAAATAAAAACTTACTTAATTAATTCAAGAACAGAGCCACAGACTCCCAGATTGTGACCCGAGAACAATTCTGTTGTGAATATAAAAACCAATTTAGTTAAACTATTTATAATTAGTTGCAATTCAAGACCAAAAATGTATAAAGAGGTCATGCAATATACGTAAAGATAATAATAATTTTAATTTCAATAATTTTAATAATTTTGCCAGTAATCAGAGGTTATCAAAACATTTCTAAGCTCCGAGAGAATGAAATTATTTGCCAAATAAAACTCGAGGGGCATTGAATAAGTTATCTGAAATATTAAAACAAACACAATCCAAAGATGTTTAAATCAAAAATTGATAAATTAATATGGAAAGAAGTGGTGTAAGACATAAGGGAAGTTTTAGTAGTTCTGAAAAGTCAACGACAAAAAATTGTGAACAAAAATGTGTTCATTGTCTAAAATTTTCTTCCAACCCTCGGATGCAAAAATTCTTGCTGATATATAGCTTGGGAACAATCTACAATTCGTTTTTGATAATATACCAAAGAGATGCTCAATCTAGACTATATATTTTCTAAGCATCTTAATCTTCAATTCAGTATAATTTTGTCTTGTTCTCTGATTAGACATAAAAATGTTGTTGAAAATAATTTCTATATTTTGCCTTTTGCTGGCAGTCGAACTGTGTGAACCGTCTCATATAAGAGAAGATTACTGTGAGGATTATTGTGGCAATGAGTGCAAAGTGTCATCCAACAGTGAGACCGAAAAGACATGCACCAAAATTGGAGACACTGTAGTCACCGACAAATATAAGCTAGAATTTTTAAATAGAAATTTAATTGTAACTTGGAAGTTGACTCCAGTTAACCTTTCAACTCTCAAGAAACTGGATTTGTCACACGAAACATTTCAAGCTTCTAAACTTAGGATAAAATATTCTCCTGCCGATGCTAGTGGACAGCTGGAAGAAGTCACAATCGTTCGAGCCATTGACTATATGAAAGCTCTTAACATCAATGAATTGAACTATTATCGCGATGAGACATCGACACATCAAATAATAGAGCATGAAATTGATGTGATTGGTGGACCTTTTGGAGTGCTTTTAAATGTGAAAAACGAAACATTTGAATCAGATTTCTTTTACAAATACTTTTTGCTGCACATGAAGAACCTGAAAGGCGTTTCATTAACCAGTACGAAAATATTAAAGCTACACGATGAAACATTCAAAATCAATAACCATGTGCAGAATATTGTATTTGATGGATTGAATTTACAAGGTCTCAAATTTAAAAACATGACAAACATAAGGATGCTGCGTATTTCCAACTGTCAATTGAATATCTCCGAATTTCTAAGGTTCGTATTATTCAGTAAATTTACATGATTTCCTCTCTTAATATTTACTTTATTTATTTCAGTTCAACCAATCTTCAAAATTACTTGGAAATTCTGGTATTTGATTTAGCAGAGAAACTAGACCTGACATTGTTCGTCAAATACAAAAATCTGAACGCGCTTTGGGTGGCCTATGAAGATTTGGACTATTATTCGGAAGCCATTTCCAAAACCAACTTAGCAGTTTTCATCTGTAATTTGCAAGGAGGCTCATGTCACTTTAATATTGGCATCAATGGCAAACGTTGTCCTTTGAATTGCAAATGCTCCGTAGAATATACTTCAGAATTTGTCATAGATTGCACTGAACAAGGATTATCAAATATTCCAGAGTTGCCCATATCACACTTAGACAGAACAACTTTATATTTCCGAGAGAATAATTTAATTAAATTGCCAAATATTTCAAGTGAAGGTTTTAATAATATAAAACAACTGTCGTTGGACGATAACAATCTTACAAGCTTAAGCATAACACAATTGCCTCAAAATCTCACCTATCTGGATATATCGAATAATAATTTAACTTTCCTTGACGATGATGTTACCCAATTCATATCAAAGCTGCAATTCGTTAGTCTTTCTGGTAATCCTTGGCAATGCAGTTGTAAATATCTTAAATTTCTTGACTATCTAAGAAGGGAAAAACCCATTGATTATCAGGAAGTATTAAGCGATTGCAATGTACAGGAAAAATGCCACGACCACTGCACTTGCTGTAAGAACGAGGAGACCCAGAAATTTACTTCCCACTGCAATCACAGAACTTTATCCTAACTTTAACTCAGAGAGAAGAGTTCTATTTAATATGCAAATATTTTCACGCATTGTTTTTGATTATACAATAAATACAAATGAAAATAGCATTGCAGATATTATTTTTTAACCATTTTTTTTTAGATTTTACTGCTTTTGATAAAGGGGAATTATGCCAGCAACTTTTACAGGCAAAAACAATTCTTGAAAATTAGTCAAAGAAAAACTTACCAACGCAATTATTTATTAACTTGGAAAATGCAAATTTATTGGCTGAAAGACAATTATAATCGATAAACACTTAACACGGATGTTGCAAGTTTACCCAAGTGGAAGTGAATATATCCGACACTTCCTTGATTTGATCATAAGACAACTAGTTTGTTGGAAAAAAGCAAATTAAGCAAAATAACAATAAAGTTTACCTACTTGCCCCATTTAGCCATATCGATTAAAACCTGTCGTCAAAAAGTCTACTCCATTTCATTGCAAGTCCATTAGGGTTGCCCACCGTTCCAATCTGTCGCGTCTTCTTCATTATTTGCATTTGCTTCCATATTCCGCTTATCAAATTTCAATTTTTGTTTGCCATGTGTCGTCAGTTTACTGAACCATTTTGCAATTGGAGTTGTGTTCCGTGTGGCCTGAAATTACAAAATTTCAAATTCATAAGACCAATGCAGGCCGAGTTGCAGATTTATCTGTCCATCTGTCTGCTTGACTGTTGTCTGGCCTGGCCAATTTCCAATTTCCGTAGGCAAAATGTTGGTTAGCCTTTGTTTTTTTGTTGTAGTTTTTGTAGTATGTTACTTTGGTTTTGTTTTTGAGGAAAAAGTGAATGCTGCAGTGCAGCTTTAATGACCAGGCAGGCGTATCTCTAGGTCATTTGTAACCCTAACTAAACAAATTTGAAAGCCTCTAACGCATATCAAATGTGGTCTGGTTCTTTCGATAGGGCCCTTTTGGGCATATAAAATGGTTAGTGTTCGTTAGCCTAAGCATCAGTCTTGTATTTGGTTTTACCAAGAGCAGCAGCAAAACAAATTACAAACAAGAATCAACAAAAGCAACAGCAACAACTAAAGCCAACTAGTCGAATACTTAACGTCACCAGCCATGAAACGGGTAAGGTTTTTATTTTTGTAGGCCATAAATTTAAGTCCAGGATATGTCATCCCAACATGAGGAACAAATACATTGCTATAAATCAGGATAATCAAAAATACAACAAAACTAATTTATTGGCTACTAAGCCCAACACTCCGAATTTTGTATATACTTTCAAAATTTAATTCTGCGTTAACTTCTATTCTAAACTAATGGCTCACAACTTTTCAAGTAGAATATATTTTAAATAAAAATTCTGCAAACTTCGTATGTACAAAATTCTAAAACCCTCTGTAAGGGTATAAACGGAACACGGAACGAAAAACCAAAGCCGTATTATAACCACTTTGAATGTTGAAAAGAACCAACAAGAAAAAGGGCAGGGGAAAAAGTTTAGCCCTAAAAACCAACAAAAAATCAAATTCATGAATGTTGTCCGTATTTGTGGTCAGTTATTTATGGCCATGTAAAAGATTCAATGGCAAATTGATGATGATGCCCAATGCCAATGATTTATATGCCCAATCAAATAAAACTCAAAAAATTTTTTTTCATTTTAGACCTACCTGTTGCTTTGCCTTAGTCTGCTGACCTGTAATGTGGCCAATTCGGCTCTTCTGCGGCCTCTGGAACTAAGCAAATCCTCATCCATCTCAAGCCTGCAGCAACAACTGAACCTTAACAATAACAACAACAACAACAACAACAATAATGACAGATCCAATGCCAATGATGATAATGATGATGACAGCACAACCTTGACTCCCAACTCAAGCGAGGATTACGATAGTCGTCCACAATATAGTTTTGCCTACGATGTCAGAGATTCGCTGACCGGTGATGATAAACGTCAGGAGGAGAAACGTGACGGTGATCTGGTACAGGGCCAATACTCTCTAATTGAACCCGATGGCACTCGCCGCATTGTGGAGTACACCGCTGATGATTTGAGTGGATTCAATGCCCGTGTATCCAAACAGCGTCTGGATGAACAGCAGCAATTGGAAAGAAGCAGCAGCTCAACCTCTCGTTTCAATAGCATTGAAGAATTGCAATCTCGTTTAACTGCCCAAGCCATTGCCGAAGCTCGTAGCCTAGCCGAAGCCCAGCAGCAGCAACAACTCCAATTGGAAGCCCAAACGCGTCTCGAATCCGAAAATCAAGCGCGTGTCCAGGCCCAGCAACTGATGGAGCAATTCCAGCAGCAAGTCCAGCAACAACAACAGGAGCAACAGCGTCAACAGCAAGAGCAACAATTGAGGGATTTGCAGCGTCTGCAGGAACAGAGGGAACGTGAGCAACGTGAACGGGAGCAACGTGATCGTGAGCAGCGTGAACGTGAGCAGCGTGAGCGTGACTTGAGGGAGCGTGAATTGCGTGACCGTGAATTGCGGGAGCGTGAATTGCGTGAGCGGGAAGAACGTCGTCAACAGCAGCAGCAACAGGATCGTCGCCAACAGCAGCAACAGCAACAACGTCTCTTGGAGCGTCTCAACTCGGAACAGCAGAGCCTAATCCTGCCCAGCTCTGGTCAGTTGCTTGGTCAAAGTGTACAGGCCACTCTGGTCTCCCATCCACCCACTTTGTTGGCCCGCTTGCCTAGCAGCAGTGCCACCACCACATCCACCTCTAGCCGCACCACTTTGCTCTCCCGCGATCGCGATCTGGAGGCCTGGCGTCAGTTGCCCCGCACTCGTCTCACCATTGAGCGTAGCGATAGCAATCAGCCCTCTTTGATCCTGACCCAACCCTCAAGCGCCTCTGTCCAGGCCCAATTGATTAGCTCGCCTCTGCTTTTGGATTCGGCTAATCTGAATGGTTTGATCTCTACTCGTCTCAATGGCAATGCATTGCGGGCCGGTGCCGCATTGAGCTGGTCCCAGGGCAGACGTCTGCTGGGCAATGATCTCTGGCAATTGGATCGATTGGATCAGGATGAGCGTCGTCAGGATAATCGACGTGATAGCGAAGAACTGCGTTCAGCTAGCAGCTCGGAACGTCTCAGTTCTTCATCATCGTCGTCGTCATCATCATCTCGTCTCAAGTCCTGGTAAAAAGCCAAGTCTAACTCCAAGCTGAACTTCAACTGACCTCAATTAAATGGCAATCAATGGATCACGATTATGTTATATATATGTATACAAATAAGACTTGTGTCATTCTAGTGATATCTCTTATCCTTGGGATTTTGGTAAAACTTTCTTTCCCTTTGTCTATCTTTGTTACTTTGCTCTCTCTCTCTGTCTTGACCAACTAATGCTTAAAGTTTTTCCTTTGCTAACTTTTAATTCTAAGTTTAATTGTTTTCTTGTTTAACATTTTTTTCATAGTTAGTCCAAACTGCATTATTATGAAAACTCAAAAAAAAAAAAGAAAGAAAATGAAACGAAAAGAAAATGAAAAGAAAATTAAATGAAATAAAGCAACAAGCTTAAGCTTGTATGTGTGTGAAAATGAAGATACCAAAATTGAGTTCTATTTAAAAGGATAAAAGCAACAGGTGGTCATAGAGAGGTTGTTTCATCCTTGTAGTTTTTATTTCTGGCCAACTAAGCAAAGCCAAAGCCAGTTCAGTTGACCCTAATCGCCTTTCATGGACTCTGACACTCGGTACACACACATATGAACACACACACACACATGCACAACACACGTGTTTCTGCCATAAACTGAGAAACCGAGTAGAAAACAAGTGAAGCAAATGGTAACAAATTTTTTTAATAATAAACCAACAGCTACGTTACCCAGACACAAGCGTTAGAAAAACTTTGTTTGGCTCCTTTTATGCCATAAACTTTTGCCCAACCTTTTGCCTTTCCATTTCTCTGGAGCACTTAAAAATAAAGTTGCACTTGACTGACTGACTGACTGGGGCGGGGCTGGTGGAGATGTGCATGCCGAAACGCCGAGATGTTGGTTAAAACTTGTGGCAGGTTTGTTAACAGCTTGGCAATGAAAATCGGCTTCATGTTGCCGCCAGATAAAACTAAGTACAAAAAAAAAAAACAGCAAACAGGTGAATCTGAGATAGCAGCAGTGCAAACTCTTTGTATAAAAGAGTTTACAAAAGAAAATCAAAAGTTTAAGTTTAATGGAAAATTATTAAAAATTCTCAAGCAACATTGAAGTCAAGAAAAAAGAAACTTTATTTAAGCTACAATCGAGTCCTTATTCATTTGTGATTGCAAATACTAGTAAAATCGGTTTCTTTAATTAAATTCTGGTTTTCGATTTAACAGAGGACAATACAAAACAAATATCTCTATGCCAAGTTTTCCCATATATATGCGAACTTTTTCTTAAACCAACACATAGTCACACGCAAATTGAGTTAGTCATTGGGACAATAATCAAACAAACAATTCAATAGGAAGAGGAATAGGATAATCCAAGAGCAATTGAAAGGTCTCTAGAATCCGGCAACACAGTACAGTGATAGTTATGATTATTTCCGTTTTCGATTCGGTAACAATTTGTCCTTTTCTTTCAAATCATCCGGCTGTTAGTCACACAAAACAAACTACGGGTATGTTTGATGAAAAACGTTTAAAAAATAAGAACAGAACTAGAACAACGAAGAAGAATTCCATGATGTTTTGTTAGCATCAACGTCGAAGGAAATCTTCCTTTATACCTAATAATGCGAAGGGTTTTTAAACGCCTCACCGTTAGCACCTTCCTTAAGAGATCTCTCATTTTCCGTGAATAAGACATGACTAGAAAATATTTCTCCTTGATTTCCAAATAACTTACATCTGAAAATTCAGATTTGTATACTATTTTGACATAGTTCATTAAGAATTGATGTAGGATTTCTATTGGACAAGTACTCCATGGAACAATTCAAATTTCTCTTTACAAGTTAGAAGTCAGCATTTGCCTTTACTAGGCATTTGCATTTAATTGTAGTCATAGTTAATAGTTAAGATATCTTAAGTCTCGACGCCTGGATAACTTCTAACTAGAATGGAGCAGACGCTTCCTTAAACGACTTGATGACAATCTATTTATAAATTTAAAGAAACTATACAAAATGCGAGAAATTCCTGTTTAATACTTTATTTTGGAATAAATACCGCACTTGAATTTAAAATACTTGTCAACTATGTGGGAAAACGACTTTGGCGGTATCAACAAGACAAACTGAATTAGATTAAAGTCATTTGCATTTCCCCGGCACCGCCTCCCCGTCTCCCTCTTCTTATACTCCTCTTGCCATGGCCAGCTGTTATCCCTAAACTCGTCGTCGAGTCTTCCGCTAGAGAAATCACTTAAAAGTTCATCAAAACTGCAGCTGGCTCTGTCCCTTGAGCGTTTCAACTTGACAATTGGCTGACAGCGGCATACAGAAAAGAAAAAAAAGACAGAATAAAAAAAATAGTGTGCTTTCGCTGTAAATGTCATTGTCAAATCCAAAAGAGAGAAGTGAAAACACAGGCACAACAGAAATAAAACCGAGACAAATCAAAGTGAGAATATAGTAAGACCTCCTCACTTGACTTTTTTGCCCTCCGTTCCCTCTTTCACGTAGTCGTGTGCTTAACTTCCTTTTCCATTACAGCGCAAAAATGTTGACTATGCTGGGTTTAACAAGGAAGCTGGCAAATGGCCTTATGACCAGCATCTGGCGTGGTTATAGCGAAGAAGCGTCCATCACCTTTAAGGGAACCATATTGCGGCGAGCTCAGGTGCCGGAAACTGAATATGAAGATGAAGAAGCACTCGAGCAAGCAACGGAAATGGAAGCTAAGCGCACCAAGCAGCCACAACCAGCTAAGGCAGCGTCGGATGCCATTGAGAAAGTTCAGGTTCAGGCCATCAACTTGCCGCCATATATGGAGACCAAGTGTATGCTACCCGTGACAGCTGTGGAGGGGGCCAGGCTTGAAGGTAATGCCCAACGGGAGAAGCTAAATGGATTGGACGACCACTTATATTCCTACTAAGAGTTAAATTAGATGACCATTTATTTTACAAATGAACATACAAAACAAAAAAACAAATCTAAGTAGCCTTTGAAATCGCCTATTCTAACATACATACGTGTTCAAAATAAATCATGAATTTTTATTCATTGAAGAAGTTAGCAATGTCTAAGCTTATTTTAAGACCTCTTCTAGTACGATATTGTTCTAAGAACACAGCATTGCCAAGGCGGGATCCAAATTTAAGTAGCGAACCCTCGAACACTCCTCATCCACCGAAAGATCCACCGGAAGTTGGTTATGATCCAGTGGGTGTAAAACATGTTGGCATAGACGTCCCAGGCTACATAAGGCCAGCTGCATTTCGTCAATTTGAATGTCCCGAAGAGCGATTGGGCCCTGGAGCAGGTCGTGGGAAAAAATATAAAAATGGCCAATATTTTGGCTACCATCGTTATTCCTTCTTTGAACTGCAGAATCAATCCCTGGAGTTGAGGGATGATAGTCGCTTGGGTGGAGGCGGTCAAGTCATTATCGAAGTCGATGCAGAAGCCGAATGTGATGAGATGAGTTTAGAGCAAATGAAACAACTGGAGGCGGAATGTGAGAAACAAATTGCTATTCAGGCCAAAGAGATTGAGGAGGCAAAATTAAAGGCCCAGTGCGAAGCTCAAGATAAGGAAAAGGATCGTGCAAGAGAAGATAAGTTCCTGAAAATGAGTAAAAATGAACAGAAAGCCTTCTGTCAGGCTGAAGAAGAATTGAATAACAAAAAAGACCCATTCAAAAAGCCACAGGATATGAATAAGGACGAGCTGAAAGCTTGGTGTGAGGCCGAGGAGAAACGAGAGGAAATATTAGAGAAAGCTAGATATGATAAGAAGAGCCGAGAGCACGAACAACAGATGGATATTGGAGAAGAATCTATGCAGAAAAAGGTAGCCGAACTAAAAGCCAAGTGTGAAGAGCAAGAGAAAAAGAAAAAGGAAGTAGAACTTAAGGCTAAACAGGCAGAAGAAGATAAAAAGAAAAAGCAAGCGGAACTCAGGGCCAAAAAAGAAGAGGAAGAAAAGAAGAAAGAAGCAGAACTAAAGGCCAAATGTGATGCAGAAGAAAAGAAAAAGCAAGCGGAACTCAAGGCCAAAAAAGAAGAGGAAGAAAAAAAGAAAATGGAAGCCTATCTTAAGGCCAAATGTGAACAGGAAGCCAAAAACAAAAAGGAAACCGAAGCCAAACTAAAGGACAAACAAAAGGAAGACGAGTTAAAGAAACAGGAAGCTGATCAAAAAGCCAAATGTGAACAAGCCGAGCAAAAGAAAAAAGAAGCTGATCAAAAAGCCAAATGTGCTCAAGAAGAGCAAAAGAAGAAAGAAGCAAAATGCTTGGAGGAAGAGTTGAAGAAAAAGGAAGCAAAATTAAAGGCCAATCTTGCAGAGGAAGAGAAAAAGAAAAAGGAAGCTGAAGAAAAAGCCAAATGTGATCCAGAAGTACAAAAAAAGCAAGCGGAACTAAAGGCCAAAAAAGTTCAAGAAGAAAAGAAGAAAAGGGAAGCCTATCTTAAGGCCAAATGTGATGCAGAAGAGAAGAAAAAGCAAGCGGAACTCAAGGCCAAGCAAGAAGAGGAAGAAAAGAAGAAAATGGAAGCCTATCTTAAGGCCAAATGTGAACAGGAAGAGAAAAATAAAAAGGAAGCCGAAGCCAAACTAAAGGACAAACAAAAGGAAGACGAGTTAAAGAAACAGGAAGCTGATCAAAAAGCCAAATGTGAACAAGCCGAGCAAAAGAAAAAAGAAGCTGATCAAAAAGCCAAATGTGATCAAGAAGAGCAAAAGAAGAAAGAAGCAAAATGCTTGGAGGAAGAGTTGAAGAAAAAGGAAGCAAAATTAAAGGCCAATCTTGCAGAGGAAGAGAAAAAGAAAAAGGAAGCTGAAGAAAAAGCCAAATGTGATCCAGAAGTACAAAAAAAGCAAGCAGAACTCAAGGCCAAAAAAGAAGAGGAAGAAAAAAAGAAAATGGCCGCCTATCTCAAGGCCAAATGTGAGCAGGAAGAGAAAAACAAAAAAGATGCTGAGCTAAAAGCCAAATGCAAGGAGGACGAAAAACAGAAAGACGAAGCCAAACTTTTGGGAAAATGTGACAAACAAGAGTTAAAAAAGAAAGAAGAGCAAACAACCAAAGCTGAGGATCCTAAAAAGAAGAATTAACAAATATCAATAAATGCAAACAAATTGTCAAAGGCTCTTAAATAAAGTAAAATAAATCTAGCTTACCTTGGTTACTTTTCGTTCAAGAGGTACACAGGTGAGCTCTGATTAGAAGTATTACCTGCTGAATGTGCCCAGTTAACGCAGCAAAAGCTAAACATTTAGCATGGACACGAACCTCGCTAAAACTTTTGGGAACAGTTTGCGTATTGACTTAAAATGAGCCAGTTTAAAAGTTGGTTTAGTTACTTCTTCAATTTTTTCAAAGTATCATTGTCATTCATTAGTATTTTAAGACTTCAATTTTTAACCTATTAAGATTAATTTAATTAATCTATTACAACTCAACATTTTTCTTTCAAAGTGAAACAATTTTACATAAATTCACCTTAGCTTAACTTATCTATCTAAAGGTCGCAACGTTATAAAATTATTTTTCTAGAACTCTACACAATGTAGAAATCCATGTGGCCCATGTAGTCTATGTATGTAGGTAAAAATATTTGCCTTGAATGTTATTGAAACGTTCACAAACTGTCTTACAATTTGAATTGTTAATAGATTCGTAGCAGAAATTCGCATAAAATCATCAATCGATATGTCTTTACAACGGCGTATAACGGAAACAACAATGAGAAACGGGAGCGGGGTCGCTGCACAAATTCAGGGACAAGTTGTGGGATATTGATGAAATCGTTCGAAACGAAAGTGAAGATATATATGTAGATGTCAGCAGATCCGCTTTAACATATAAATACACACAAAGTTATACACTGTATATCTGTTTCTGTGATCGTGAGTTTTTTTTTTCCATTGATCTCTATGAAGTGAGAGGTGGAGAAAAGGGGATGGTAAGAGTCATTGTCATCATCACGTGTATAGACTGGTCAATAATTAACGCTTTGGAAATCCCCCAAAAACTTGAAAAAGATTTCTTTCTAGTTAACACTCAAAACTAATGCTACTCGAACTATACTCAGTTATTGTAAAGGTTGCTCTTAATAGGCTGTAATTTTATATAGGTGAGTGAATGAATGTATGCATATGTAACACTCTTCAATTAACAATAGATAGCTTCAACAAATACTAAGTATACATTTTTAATTCAAAGGTGAATCATTACTAAGAGAAAATGATTTGTTTTTAAAATAAGTAGTTGTTGTTTGCCCATAAGACAAAGTTGGAGAGTTGTAATCTATGGTTAAGTTGTTTCATTTCACCTTGTTCACCATAATTCCCAACTAGTTTTAGATTTGAAAAAAGCTAACCAAATCTTCTGTTGAGCTTAGTGGCTCTTTAAATAGCTTTACAGAAAAATCAGTATTCCTCTTATTCTACTTATGATTTTATTATGTTACTGGGTATATTCATTTTGAGCTAGCTAATACGCAAGGCATATTACAATTTTTCTTTGAACGAGTATTTTAGAAGGCAATTTGAAAAATTAAAATAAATAATATTATTAGTTTCTAAATCTGTTTGCTGCTGATTAATATTCTAAAGATCAAAGAGCGAGCTTAAATGTAAAGTTTGATGTATTTTAAAGATCATATTAAACAAATTATTGTTTAGGTTTTTTCCCAAAAAATGTCTAAGAATCATATTTTTACTGGAAGTACCAAAAATGCATATTGGATTTTATGTAAATTCAAGATCTTTTTATTAGGTCTTACAACTTAAAGTTTTTTAATTGCCTTCTATAGCTCGTAATCAATAAATCGCAGGTGCTAAATCAAATTCAATATATTAATATATTTCGAGCGACAATGTTTAAAAAAACAAATATCAAACGACACAGACAAACATTGATTTTTTGAAATTGTGTCTCAAGTTTAATAGTCCAATAGTAAATGGGATGTGCTGATCACAAATCTGTTTATTGTTTTGCTGGGCGCCGCTGTTTCGCTCTTTAAGATGAAGTTTTAAAATAACTATTAGTCTAGTAGTCCAAATTTTTTGGTAATATCTCTTCAACTTCAGATAATAACCTTATGAAAGGGATAGAAGTCCGTTTTTCGCGTTAATAGTTCTATGACTCTTTTGGCCTTTGTATTAAACATTATTAGAAAATCAAAGAAAGTCCAATATGAAATATGAATATGAAAGTTCACACTTAGAGTAAGATCCAGTTAAGATGATTACACTAATTTATCATGTTTCTTACTCGGGCCAAAAAAAAAATATTGTCCTAGGCTTGCATTTTTCTAGTTAATAAATTTAATATTTTCAAAAATTTTATTTTCTGAATGCATTCTGGTACTGTTTAAGTTACACCTAATTGTAAGTTGAAAATGTCATGAATTTTATATGTCGTTCCACCTTTGTAAGTCGATTTGAAAACTCTCATTATTTTTCAAGCCAACACTCCGTACAGAACTAAAGTTTGTAACAAAGTTCTTTAGCTAGAAATAGCTTGTTTATTTAGCTAGATTACCTTTTTTTATGTTAGTCAAAATGTTTAAGTATAGATTAGTTTTAGTATTTTTAGCTTAAGTGCACAATCCCTACTTTAATTTTAGTACCAAGAACATTTGAACTTAACTTGGCAAAAGAAGTAAACCCAACATCTATAAATATGCCCGAGTGGTTAATGCCGTTTTAAAAACAACTACTTTTATGTATATATTATTAAGTTCATTTACCTTGAACAGTAATGAAAATGATGTCTGTAAAAACAACAAAAAAAACTTATTTGAAATTCCAACTGGCAGAAACTAAAAAAAAAACAAAAACGAAAAACTCTTTAAGCAGTTAGGCACACGATGCGCCTCGTTGTGTTAGGCATTTAAGCTGAAAATTGCTGCTAAAATATTTGCACACTTCACTTACACACACACAGTGACACATGTCTGTATTCTTAAACACACACACACACATACACACCCATTCGCTGGGCCTAGATGGTGTTGCAGTTCTCAGACAGCTGCATTGATGCATCTCCAAAATGTTTACCCTATGCAATGGGGCTTTATGGGTTTTACTCGTCTCTATCTCTCTATCTCTCTCTGTTTGTGTGTCTCTTTCTGTTTCTTAAGCTCTCTTTCTCTCTATCCACTTTATGTGCCTCATTCGCACTGGTTTTTGCCATGCAAAATGCATCTAATTTTGGGCCTAACGACAACTTGTCGCTTGTCATGGTACTTCCATGATCTCTAGTCCATTGCGGCATCATCATCATCATTTGTGTAGCCAACTGTTAGACGAATGACAGAATGCGAGAAGTCGAGGAGTCGCCACCAGCAGCTGGCTTACATCAAGATTCTCGTAATGGCCAGTCTCATAGATCAAACAAAAAATCCCCTCCTTCCCAACTCCAAAAGAAAGAGATCGTTTTTCTTTCTTTTTGTTTTTTTGTAATTTTGCATAATTTGGAGAGCAAAAGTTCCTCTTTTCTATTTGATTTTCTGACTCTGTGAACCGAGGCCAGTTCACAGCCACATTCCAGGTAACAGCATCAACTAGCCTAGCCACCCACCCACACCAGAAAGCCGAAAAGCCACAACAACAACAACAGCAGCAACAAAAATAGTTCCCACAGTCTCTAAGCAATTCGAAATTAGCCATCTCATTTTCGCTCTGATTAAAGGTAATTTTCAAATTTTCCCTACGACAACAACAGGAACTGCAACAGCAACAGCAGGCGGCAACAACTATTTGGCTCGCCTGTCGTCCACTTTAATGATTTAAATCGCATGGAATTCGAATGCAGAGCAACAACAACAACAACATGTTGTTTGTCTTGACCAGCTGTCGGTCTTGGAATCTCTGGCTGGAAAATGGTCGAAACTAAATAGCCAAAACGCGTGCGCATTGAATTATGCAAAAAGAAGGAAACATTTCAAGCATTTGGTGCCCAATCAATTTGATTCTTTTTTTCTCTTTTTTTTTTGTCTGCTTTATCTTCTCTATTTTATGGGAAAGAATCTTAGCATTAGATAACTATATGAATATTCCTTTTAAAACTCATTTCATGCCAATGATCAAGTCTATTAATTTAATTGAAATAAATATGCATGAGCATCATTTTATTGCAATGTATTTTATGGCCAATTTTTAGCCATGTGTGTTTGGTTTATATAGATCTCTTTGTTTAATTAATAGTTTTCACAGCTTAACCGAAAATAGCATTAGTCTTAATCATCGATTAGACAAACTTATGAAAGCGCACTTCCGCCTTAATATGAAATGGGGATTCCTTAAGTATTTTCCACGAGAAGGTCAATTAAACCTAGAAAAAAGGATTAATTTTTTACCACCATCATCAATGATACACTTTAAATGTCTTAAAAATAACCAATACAAAGGCAAATGTTTATGGATACTTGAGTTTGATATTGGAAATCCTTTTTTTATATACATGTATGTACATATGTATGTTTATTAGGGCGGATGAATATTTTCTAGTACAAATCGTCTATCGTCGTCTGGTGGACGATTATGTCGTTTTTTTTTTGGTTCCTACAAATTAACCCGCCCTAATGTATGTACATACATACAAAGTTGGGTCTGATATTGGAAAAGCTAAAAATTAATGTCTTGAAAAATCTTTATATTGTGTATATCTATATCCATCGATTTTGTTGTTGTTCTGTTGTATATTGTATATCCTTTTTATTTTTGTTTTACTTAAATTTAGTTATACATATATGAAAAGATGAGTGGTTCAGGTACTGTGGCTGCTCAGGCAAAGTATTTAAAAAAAATTGTCGTAAATGTTTATAAAATATATATGACCGAAACACAATTCCAAAATTAATATTTTTATTTCATCTCTTAAGTTTTCTGATTTCCTTTCTTCCTCTTCTTTATTTTCACTATTTTCATGTCTCACCATCAAAATTCTCTGTCAATCTTATATAACTTGTTACATTCATAAAAATTCATCAAAACACAATTGAAAATCTTTTCTTTTTTAATTTTATTGTCCCACATTTTATCCATTTATTTTGGCTAGTGGTAAAACTCAAATTTTTGAAATTACCATACCAGCAGCACCTGCTCCATCAAAGATGATGTCGATGTGGCCAGTAGGAATTGCTTGCCAACAGCACCAGCCACTTCTTTAGGCGACCACCTGAAGTAAGTCATAGATGAGGATTACATTTAAGTGGGCCTCAGCATCATGTGTGGGCATCGAAGACCTAAGATTCAATGGTTGCTATATTACTTACTCTAATCAATGGGAATATACATAAGCAAGGGTTGAACTATAAAGTTTAGTATAAAAAGGTAGTAGGTAATTAGTATAGAAACTAAAACTTAGTAAAATATTTTATTCGTGCGTGTAATAGATTTTTTAGAGGTTTCTCTAACTTAATTACATCTGTGGTTCTTAAAAAGAGCTAAGATATATAATCAAGTATCCATTAACTACTTTGACAAGTCCAATTTGGACTTAAGTCTTACTTATCTAATTGTAAGTAACCAAGCCTTATCCAAATACTAGATCGGAAAATCAAAAATAAATTTTACATCTTTGTATTGTTGAACTACTCAAGCCAGAAAGGTGTCTGATGAATTGCTTACGAAACGGCAAAGGAAGTAGATGTTGCCATTGTCATCATCATCAACATTACTATCATCATCATCATCAAGAGCATTATCATTAACATTAAGTGACTTCCCTTTGCCCAAAGCCAACCATGCGGAACTACCTTTTGCTGGGGACAAGTGCAGGGCAGTGAGAAGAGCTCGTGCAAGAATTTTTTCAACTTTTTTTTTTGCAACATAAAATTATATATGTATGAAAAATCATTCAAGCGTTGACAACATAAGGAAACCAGAGATAGACAGAAAGAGAGAAAGAGAGAGTGTAAAGAGGGAGATAGAGATCTTGGGTCTCTAGAGAAAACTATCTCACACATTTGGGGTCTTCATTGTCTATATGTGTGTGTGTGTGTGTGTGTGTGTGTGTTTCCTCTTTGGCATACTTAGCGTTCAAAAGAAGTTACAAGACGAAGAAAAAAAAGTTAATTATCTTTTTTTTTCCTCTAGTACCTAGACTCACTACATTTCCCCCTTAGCCCTCCCTATCCCTATTATGCGCTCTTGTCTCTGTATTTCTACTGTATGTATCTTCTTCTTCTTCTCTGCCGCTGCTGCTGCTACTTCTGATGCCTTCTGACTCCATTGGGCTATTATCCATGGGCTTTGTGCTATTCTTTGAGAGATTGGTACTTTGAAGCAGCACCAGCAGTTGCTGCCTGCTTTTTTTTTGTTCTTCTTCCTCCATCCGCTCGCTTTGGCCTTGGTTCATTGAACTGTTAATTGTTGGGCAAAAAAAAAAATAAAAAATTTCAAAAAGAAAGAGAAAAAAAAGAGCTCAGAGAGAACTCTAGGCACAGTGTGAAAGGTGATTTTTCAAGGCTGCCACGTCCGGAGTTACCATTCCAATTCCAATTCCCAAGCCCTAACAATTTTATATTCCCCACTTTGGGTTTTTTTTCGAAAGTTTTTTTTTTTTATTTTAGATTGTAGCTTTTGAGGTGCTAATGAGTGCAACTGGGCCGACCGGCAGATTGCCTTTTCATCTATATTTAATAATTAATTTCCCACAATAACAAAATAAAAAGAAACACTTTGTTTTCAAACCAATTTGTAGCAGTTCGTGGCTGCTACCAACTAGTTCAAAAATCACAAAAATTATATATATATATACAATTAACACTTGATGTCGGATGTTCTGTATGCTTAAATCCCGCACCATAGATGCCACTAAGAGATCACGGGTGTGTTAAATAAAAACCCCGTGAATTCTTCCAGTGCCATTAACTGTGCCGAGATGCAGAACCAATCGAAAGCAACAAAAAAAAAAAAACAACTTACCCACTGGAAGAACTTCCTTATTTAATTAATTAAAAATTATTGTTGTCTGGCTGCCATCATCTTGCTGGATTCTATCCCACATTATAAATTCTCACCTGTTTTACCCTTTAGCTTCATGCCGATAACTTAGAGAAGTCTTCTTTTTTTTTGCCTTTGATCTATCCCACGATTTAATCAAAAACGCAAATTTAACAGGCGTCGGCAAGTCGCGGAAGTTGTTTTTTCGTCTCTCTCTCACTCTATCTATCTCTCTCTCTCTCTGTCTTTAGCCGTTTCTTTATTTCCATGCCAAAGGGGCCATGCGTGGGAAATCCGTGTGTTGAGACCATTGACAGGTGGGAAGAGACGCAAAACGGGAAGGGAGGGGGAGTTGGGATTGCATGTTTCGGTGTAGTCCAAAATACATTTGAATTCGGTTTCTAGTGGTGCTGTTGGTGGTGGTGCTGCTGCTGCTGCTGGTGGCTCGCTGCGGTTGGCCGCATAATTTGCTGTGAAAATCATTTTGTGGCTTTAACTTCGACTGCTTCTGCTGCTGCTGGTGCTGCTGCTGTGTGGCGTGTTGCATAAAATTATGATTGAATAATTTAAAATGAAAAGAGAGACATAAAAAAATATAATATTAAATCATAATTAGTAGAAACCGTAAATCAAACAAAGGAATTAAAAAAACATTTCATGCTCTAGTTAACAAGATAAACTAGTTGATACAAAAGAAGAGAAAACAAAAAACCAAAACCTAAACTTTTTAATCAATGATGTGCATCATTCTAATTCCAGCTAGGTTAATGACTGACTCCAATCCAGCAATTTAGCGTTTAGGCCAAAAACCTACGCTAGCTGGAAGAAGTCTAATTGATAGCTATCATACCTCCGATATCTGCATCAGCTCTCATTATGTTTGGACTTAATTCAGGCTTATAAACTCTTTCTCTGAACAGTATTCAACTATCCAAGCTAAGATTCTAATTTAAACTTGGTTAGATTAACGTGGTTCACATTCACATAAATCTTTGAAAACTCAAAGATTTACTTGATACGCATTTGGCTCCGTTACGGCCTGTCAAGGGTTAAACCACTTTCATGGCCAATTTCCCAGAGATACGAACAGACAGAATAGGACCGCCAGGAGCCAATTGAGTTGTCGTTACAAACAAATTGTAACATCAAATTGCTTTAGACAGTTTGCAACTAAAAGAAATGACCTCTGGTCGGATCTGAGAAATACAGAAAAAGAAAACCAAAAAAACAACAAAAAAAAAAACAACATCGAAAATTAGTCACGAAGAAAGCCATCAAGTTTGTTGCCTAAGTCTTTCGTTTCGTTTCGTTTTCAAGCCAATTTATGCAAATGCCAAATGCGAAATGTTGCTCCACTTGAGGTAATTGCCACCAGTTCACAGTTTTGTTTCTCTCTCTCTTGCTTATCAGACAACGGTAAATCAGTAAGTCAGTCAGTTGGTATGTCTTATAGACATGCCAAGCATGCGCCAAGAGGCGACAGCCATCAATCAAGCAAAACCGAAATCAAAATCAAAATCAGAAAAAAAAAAGGAATAAAAACAGTTGAAGAAAATCAACAGCTGCTGCTGCTGCTGCTGTCCCATGTTTAACTGCTTCTGTAATTTTAATCGCGTGTGTCTG
Organism: Drosophila willistoni; assembly: GCF_018902025.1. NCBI lineage: Eukaryota > Metazoa > Arthropoda > Insecta > Diptera > Drosophilidae > Drosophila > Drosophila willistoni. The sequence continues at coordinate 12,889,140 of NW_025814050.1, forward strand.
TGAGATCTCCAACATGATTTTTAACGACAAATTTACGCGCTTAATCGCCAGCAACACCAATAACAACAAAATATGCAAATTGTGGCAGGCAACAGAAGGAAAAAGACACAGACACACAGCAAGCAACAGGCAAAAAGATTTTTTACGATTCCTCTTCTCTCACATATACACGCCTCATTAGGCCCAACAACAGCAATAACAACAACAACAACAATGCCAGCAACTCCACTACTCGACTTCATCTTCATTTTCATCATCTCATCTTCTTCTACTACCTTCTTCTTCTGCTTCTTCATCCACGTTTAATGTTTACACTAAATGCGTTTCATTAATTGAAATGATCAATTTGTTGTTGCTGCTGTCCACAACGAGCGATAAGAGCAGTCGATTGAATTGACTCTTTCATTGATACATACATCTGTTCATACATATACATCTAGATACTGAATGTATTTATGTTGCGAATACATGTTTCTTCACAGGTTGGCCTGTTGCAAGTTGCCCTAAATGGTCTTTAGAATAGATTCTACACTCTGGCGCCAACTCAACTGAAGACTCCATTCAATAACAAATATGAAAGAAGACTGAAGTAAGATATGGTCAAGTGTGTCTCATACGTAGATGGATAAAATGCATATTAATTGCGAATGGCTACAAAAAGGCGGTAACTGAACAATTAAGTATTAAGACGACAATTGTAATGCTCTTTAAAGAGAGTAAATGTGACACATATGCGACGAATATCCTCAGGCCAATTCATACCTGGTAGTTATTCATTAGTAAATTGAATAGAGAAATGATCTATTAAAGTGAATGAACAAATTTATAAAATTAGTCAACATCAAGTTTATTCCTATTCACCATTTCTATTTCACAATTTAACACTTTCAATGACTTTATCTTATTTAAAGAAGATGATGTAACTTTTTTTCTCAACATTAATTTTAGTAGCTGTAAACAATTACTTGAAAAAAAGGTGAGAAATCATTCAGGAATCTTTTAATAACCCAGCTTACTCAAATCATGAAACCGTACAGTAAACACAATCTAATATCCGTTACAAACCGCAGCTCTAAACCGATTATAAACTCTCTGTGCAACACACAAAGTTAGGGCAAGATATATACCTAAACAACAAAAAAAAAATAGAAAAGAAAGGAACAGAATAGAAAAAAAAAGAAGTCATAGCGACAAGATCTTTGTTAGAACGGTAAGCGATGGAAATCTACGGTACAAGTTCTTCTTTCTCTCTCACTTACTATATATGGCCAAAAGGGGGTAACTGTAGATGATCAAACCAACGGATAGTTCTTCTTTTCTTTCTCCTCTATTTTTTTTTTGTCTGTCTAAACAAATTGCAGTCAAATGCTCTGAAATCAAAGTTCCCGCCTAAAAAAAAAATGATGTTCAAACTAATTGTACAACATGACAATGCAAAAGAGACAAAAATGGAGAAAGAGAACTTAACGGTAAGCACACGCAAAAAGCAAATACAAAATCTAAAAAAAAAAAAAGAAAAAAAAACTTGGCTAAAAAGAAAAAAAATTGTATTTTGTTTCCATTCCAATTGGCATTTCAATCACGCATCAATCTGGCACGTTTTTATGATGCAGATCACAATGTTGTTGTTCACAATGATGATAATCATGATCGTGATGATGATCATGACGTTGTGAGGCTGACGAACTGGACACAGCACGAGTTGAAGTTGAAGTTACTCCAATGGACATGGAACATGGAGCAATTGGAAACTGCAGCTGCAATGCTACATCTTTCTACTCCTTTATGAAAATGAAATTTTTATTGGTCGGTTAAGTTTTCGTTACATTTCGTGGATTGTTATAAATTTCATTGATAATTGCCATATATTGATGGCATGATTATGATGATGATGATGATGATTGTTGTATTGCCACAGTTTGGTTCGGTTTCGATATCCCATTCGGTTTCGCATTTCGGTTTCTGTGTCTTTCTACGTGCGTGGCATATGAGTTGAGGCACTGCAAAAATTTCTCATTTTCTTTTCCTTTTTTATTTTTTTTTTGCTTGCAAATTGCTTTTTGTCTTGAAAATTGTTGCACGAACAACACATATACGCAAGATATGAATATGTAAGATAATTCATTCCTATATGGGTCACACAGAATTCAGAGTAGGCCTGAAAGACTATGCCACAAACTGAGATTTCAGCTCAGGCTGGCCTCAATCCCCCCAACTTGTAAATTCCTATGAGCACTTTAGGCTTTAAAATTAGTTAGAAAGGACTTAAGATCTCTCATAAACATAGTATCCAATTGAAATTATCCTCATTAGCTTTAAATGTTTCATAAAATATTTACACAAATCATATATAAATTCTGTTATATGACCCCCCAAAACTATCTACCAAATGGTTTTTGATGTGCTGTTCTTTCTCATGAATTCCCACGTCTTGTTCGATTGCCTTTCGCCATTTCTTGTTGCAGCTGTCTCATAAATTGAAATCTCCCAAAAAAAAAACTAAAAAACGATCATAAGGTACAACTGTCAGCAGACAGCAAAGACAACTGCGACAACGACGAATCCAAATCCATAGTCCAAAAATGGTTTAATAGTTAAATTTAATGGTTGGTCATAACTAAAGAGTTGTTGGTGGTTTTTTTGGCTAGCAAAAAGACAAACTGCCGTCCAATATGCAAATGTTGATGCTGCCGCTTGGAAAAGCTGAAAAACCAGCTATGTATATAACAGCCAGCATGACTTGGCCTGATCGGCAACGACTTTGCCTAGGTTCTTATCTAAATACACTTATCAATGGACAAAAGCTTAAAAAAAAAAGAGAAATAATTGACAACTAAATGGTCATTGAACGACGTCAATTGGCGTGAAAAAGAAGAATTTAATGTAACGTTAAAGTGTCTGTGTGGGGGTGAGTGGTGATTTGAGCGGGGGAGGGAGAGGGTACAGAGCGTGTTTAAAAAAATTGTCATTTGACATAATCATTGAGTGAAAATCTGATAAGAACAGACAGTTGGTTAGCTGGTGGGTTGTCTTTTAGTTATATTTTGGTCATGAGTGGTCTCTCCACCTCGTCTCTCTAGGAACCCACGCCAAATCAAGTTTGTTGCCTGAGTCTTTTGTTTTTTTTTTTAACTGCTTACGACGCATTTTCTGTTTTTTGTTCGTTATAGCCATGATTCATGTTCGAGTTGAGTCAAAATGGTTACCAGAGGCAACAGGCAGCACGACCACCGCAATTACATCCGGTAATTTAATGTAATTTTATATTTCAGTTGTATTTTTTTTTGTCTCGTCTCCCTCGGTTTTCAATCACATGCTATATATATATAATATACCCAACTTTCATCTGGTTAGCATTTTATAACTCGAAGCTGAGCTTTAATTTAGTTTTGTTTTTGCTACCGTTGTTGGTTTCTATTTTTGTCGCGCGTAATTTGAATTTACTTTTAAATAATGGCTCAAACGTGCAACTGATCGTTGAAGGCTTTAGACTATCTACAACAACAATAACAATTCATCTTCATGTCGGTTTGCCTTTGAACTTTCTGTGTGTCTGTATGTATGTGTGTTTGTGCCATCTTTTGATTGATTATTTAATTTGCCCTGTCAAAAGTCCGAATAAAATGTCTAAAGGAATTTAGAATTTGTCAACACTACAAGAAATATAAAGAACTATAAGCATGCTCGAGTCGACTAAGAAATACTCTTATCTATACCTCAAGTATATATTTCTTTATAAAAAAAACATCTATAATTTAAAGCATCACATATACCCATCTGAATGTAGAGGGTATTGAAATCTTTACAAAATGTTCAACTATTTTGATGAGCCTAAAATTTAAATTTTGATTTTCTTTCTCCTCCAAGATGATTAATAGTTTTACGTTCTTTTCGAAAAGGAACAAAAATTTTTGTTGGTTGTTTAGACCATTAAATTTGGCTATGTCGAAGATTAATAAGCGGCAATTAACGAAAAATCAAACAAAACCAAAAACTAAAAAAAAGAGAAGAAAAAAAACTGTTAGAAAGAGGCGTTGCTCAAACGGTTTAAAAAGGCATTTTTGGTTTTGTGCTCTTTGGCTCTTTGTTGCCTTAATTATGCATTGGTTGGGCTGTTTGGTAACGTGTTTTATTTTTTTCTCTTTTTGATAAATTAGTTGTGTCAGTTGGCTTGAGGTCGCAAAACCTTTTGTAGATATGAATGGATCGGTCGGGGTCAAGTGCGTGTGTTTCTGTTTCTTTTTTGGTTAATTAAGCTCATCTCATGGAGCAAGCTATGTATGTGTCTGTGTGTATATTTCTCATGTGTATGGTATCAACTTACTCCTAAACAGGAAACATTTTGATGGTCATCCTTTCCAGTTTCTTCAAATGATTGACAACTGCAAGCATAGATAGAGGGAAAGTGAGGGGGGTTAGGAAGAGGTTAATGATAATTGGACTTAAGTATCAATGATTTCATGTTGTCGATGTTGTAGTTGCTCTCGAATGGATAACTAGAAGACTAGGCTAACCTTATGCTGGTATCACGATATTTGTATACTCTTTTAGCTCAAGCTTGCATAGAAACTCTTTCTATAAGTTATATTCTGCAGTATCTCTAAATTGATATACTTTGTGCCAACAGAAATCTAAGATAAGGTTAACCGATTGTATATTCGCATATATCTTGATACAGTATATACTCTTATTGTAATTGCATCGATACACTGGCCTCAATGAATCTCGTTTACTCCTTGAGTTATGTAGACAGATCGTGTGTTAGGGTGGCTAGCAATTGACAATTGTCTTATGTTTGTTTTCTATCTGTTTTTTTTTTTTCTTTTGCCTCATTGGTTGCTGTTGGTTGACTGAAAGGAATGCAGTCTCAGTTAGCCAGTTGCCAGTTGCCAACAGCTGCAAGTTGTAGCAAACTTACAACTTCCAACTGCAACGGCAACTCAGCCACATGCCACAATTAAATGCCTAGCATTTTCGCATCACTCTAGTGGCAAGTTGCAAATGCTTTGACTGGATCTTATGCTTATGTTGTGGCACTTATTAAGTGTCATCTCCATGTCGCTAAAGGCGCCGCTTGCTTGGATGCAAAAACCAAAATCGCAGAATTAATATGAATAAATGCAAATGATAAACTGACAACCTTATGACAGCATTAAGCAAATTGAGCGCAACAGCGCGAGACGATAAGCAGACATCGAGATGGAGATGAAGAGACTCCACCTCTGGTGGCAATGGCACTGGCACTGGCAATGGCAATGGCAATGAAGATGCCACAACAAGACCCAAAGACTGTCTTAACGATTGGGCTTAATAAAATGAAATATTAAATGCGATTAAAAACGCAATGAAGACACCAGCCACAACGGACAACGACGACAACCAAGACAGCCAAAGACAACGACGGACACGATGGCAACGGCGCGACGTTGCAATAAATATATTGGAACAGGCTAAACAGCTACCGGACTTAAAGGTAGACAGTGGCGTAATCAGTTGAACTTATAAAATGAAAATAACAATAAAACTTATATCTTAAAGATAAAACATAAAGAAAAGACATAAGTCAATACGATCTTGAGTCATCTTGAGTCATAAAGACACTCTCTTAAGCTTTGCCATAAGATTTACCTTTTTTTATTTAAAAATATTGAGAGTACGCCTCTGAAGATGGCTACACTCTTTCCCTGTCTTAAGGTCCCCCTTTTCTCTCTTTTCTGATAAAAATGTGAAATGCATGCGTTCATTAAATTAATGCTCAAGAAACCAGCGAGACGTTGATAATTAAATGCGTGTTTCTGCTGCTGCATGGGGCATGGGGCAAGGTGCCCGTAATGACATTAAATATGTTTAAGCATGCATAAATAAAACGAGATCAGCAACCCAGTCGGGCAGGGCTCGCTAAACATTGCCTGGTTGATGTTTTAATCAGAGGGGATTTTAAAAGAGACTGACCCATGGTTAAGGGGTAAGTAATACTTGTTGCAACAACTAGTTAAATTAATGACGCAACATGAGACGGGGCCAAAAAAGGAGCAAGGCAGGTGAAAAAAAAAAGAAAAAACCAAACTGGTAACTGGTAAACTGTTAGTCAGTAAGTAAATTCTACCAAAGATTTACGACGATTCAAATTGGTAGGCGATAAATTGTAAAGTTAATCGCTTGTCAAAGTTTTCGCGGCCACATTTATCTTCAAATAAAAATTTAAGAACAGGGAGCAACAGCGCCTCGGCAATAGATATTCAACTAAAGATATGGTGAAACCCAGAGAAAGATTTATGGCTATGAATTTGAGATTTAAAGAGAGCATCAGGTCTCTCCATCTCCTTTCTGTAGGGGCATTTTGATGATTTCATTTGTGGCCCATCATGTATAGATTTAGAAAAGGAAATTATAGACTTAGATAATGATCAATTGGAATTAGGTTAAAGCTCACAACTAAGAAAACTGACTCATTTGTCTACTCTTCATAATTATTATGGGTTTCAGAGAACAACAAGTAAAACTGATAAGCAGTAAAAACTAAAAATTCTTATCTCAAATTGTGGCTAGTAATTACTATTGTTATTTGTCTGTATGCCTCTCACTTTTCTGTCTCTGTCTCTCTCTCTCTCTCTCTCTCTCTCATTCTAGTGTCTCCAATTTCAATTTCAATTTCAATTGACAAAAACAGACAACAATTGTGCATTTCATGAATTGAAAGCGACCAAGTTAGTTGGCCAAGTTGTTGCTGTTGCCGTTGCTGTGGCTCTTGCTGTCCATTGTATTTTGGGGCGGGCTGCACATAGGAAAAATGTCATTCAAGTTGCAAGGCAACTTGACAAATTGTCAACTGATATGGGAACAAAAACAACAACAACAATTGAAGTGGCCTTAGCCCAGTGTAAACATGTGTAGATTTATGGGTTCTGAAACTTAAAAAAGGTCTCTCTGGCACTTACTTCTGCTTTTTCTTTTAGTCTGTCTTATCTTTTGCTCTTTGCATATGCATAAGTAAAGTAGTCACTTAAAGATAGTCATGTGAGTCGTGAAAGAAATTCTATTTAAACAAATATTGTAACTAAATAGTAGCTAAGACAAATCAAAAAGGTTCTAAGACTTTAATTTAATTTTAAAAAATTAACTTTGAAGCACTCAAGTCTAGTCCTTCCAAGTATAATCATTTAAAATTACTTGACAAATTTGTTAATTTTCTTTTAAGGCTTTCGTGTCACGCTGCCATCACTAATGCATAAATAGTTCACTTTTACTGTGTTTTTATTTTTTGTTTTTATCTATGCCTCTTTGTTTTTGTATGTCTTATTTATCTGCGGTTTTGCCACGTCTCAAGTTTAGTTCACACGCTTTCACTGATTTCCAGTGTCAATTTGAATTTTTATGCCAGCGACACTATGATAGATAGATAAGCTCGAACAGCAACCAGTAAAAGCAACATCGAGCCTTAACCTCAGCCAGCTAAACCTCTGTCGATGCCGAAGTCGAACCGTCAAACCACATGCATAATTAGCAACAAGTTAGCAACTTGGATAATACCAAAACCATGGCTTAGCCATGGGACCTTTGCGTTGCTTCTGTGAAAACGCTTTCAAACATTTGTCGGCCTCGATAATTTCATGATGGCATGAGGCGTATGGCGGTTGGGGAGGGGAGGGGAACAACATCGGCGGCATGCCCAACAAATTGCTGCTAATGAGTCGCAAACGTTGTCAGACCAACTTGAACGTTTATATATAGTTTTTTTTTCACTCATTTTCTTTCTCTCTAATTAAAACCATAAGAAGAGAACTCTTAGTTTGTCTTACCTTAGACGGATCGATTCTGCTTTCCGTTGATGATGCAGCAAAAAGGACTCCAGGGAGTTTCCTTAGCGTTCTGAGCCTTTGATCACAGAAGGAGCCGTTAAGAGAGCAAGATGTTCCATCACTGCAAGCAAACAAACAAATTTAGATCAGTTAAGCAAAATTAATTCATTACACTAGTTAACATAGTTAAAGATTAAAAATGGTTAAAAACTGATGCAACGCACCCAAAAATTATTCTATTTATATGAGTGATTTTTAAAGCAATTCTCTAAAGCTACAAATATAGATATAAGGTTACATATAAAATGAACCATTATTTTGTTTAAATTTTAAATAAAGAAATCGCAAAAATTTCAACTTTTTGTCTTTGGATTTAAATGGAGTTGAATGATTATCTTGCCACTTTGGCGCAAATCAAAATATTGTCTGTATACAACAAATACAATTTATTATAATAATATCATAGAAGTTATCAATACCCGCCTTAAAAAAAAAAAACTAAAACAAATTTCGTAAACTTATGTAGTTTTCCGTTACGACTTATTTCAAAGATCATAAATGTCATGCCCCATGCGAAATACAAAATGCCAAATGCCACACAGAATGGGCTTGTCAACAGAGAACCGAAAAACTATGTATCGTAAATCAGAAAAATATCAGTATTTGAGTTTTAGCTATATGCCCAACACCTTCTCTCTCCTTCCACTCTCTCTCTCTTTCTAATATGCTATCTCACTCATTGCCGCCAAGCCTCATAAAATATGGAAAATTATGATTTGACGCAAATTTTTGTAATTAATCTTGACAAATAAAGCGCCCGGGAGGCTGGAACAGCGGCAAGTTCCATCTTCAATCTTCCAGGCACCTTTGTGCAATGCATAAATCTTTTTTTCCCTCCAAGCCTACTAGGCCAGACAGAGATAGAGACACACCCCAAGAGAATGAGAATTGGCGAGAGCTGGAAGGATGGATGGATGGATGGAGAAGAAAGAGAGAGATCATCATTATCCTTCATTTGTGAACCGGTTTTGACCACAAAAATATTTCATAATTGTGCCAAGCAATGTAGCTTTCAGTTTTGGAGAACTTTTAGTGTGTTGGAGAGACTTTTACGAACTTAATTATATGTGTTGCCCATTGCTCTGTGTTGACGACAGCGACAACAACGACAAGGACCAGTAGCAATTATTACCTCTAGACATCAACACTCATCATTCACACAAACACACACACAGAGACAGAGAGAGAAACACGAACAGAGACACAGCAACACACACAGAGAGTGAATGATATATAGCCAGATCTCGGCTGGAAACTAATTGCTGAGAATCGCCAGAGAACGAAATGCTGCTGAGCAACAGCAGCAGATAAACCTGAAGCTGTCATTAACTTGCAACATCATAATCCCAAGACAACCCCCACCAGATCACTAGATCTCACCTATGAATGTTGCAACTGTTGCTGTTTTTCTACTCCTCCTCATCATTTTCCCATACCCTATAATAAGCCAAGAAGTTTGGGAGTGTATAAAACAAGTGATTCAGATAAGAATTACAATTAACCATTTATAGAAAAGTAAGTGTAAGGTCGAACTTTTTATTCAATTTTTAATTTTGTCTCAATTAACCCTTTTACTTTGTTAAGTTATATTTTGATTTCAATTTTTCATGACCTTAGTATAAAGTTTGTAATACAATTTAGTGGACTCTTTACGATACACTAACTCAAAACTTTTTAAGTATGTCTCAAAATTATGCCTTAGTTTCAATGCAAAATGCTAAGAACGAGAGGGAATATGGAGTACTATAAAGAAAAATATTTCGAAAATTTATCCGTGCATCCTTGAAGAAAATCTACTTAAAAATTTCATAAATCTTACACACAAATAGATGAATCCTAAGATTTTTGTTCTATAAATATCCTTGATATACCACAGGGTATCTCTCAAACGGTGCCAGCTTGAATTCTATGTATAAGATGTTCTTTACTACCGTGTAAGCTTCTCTGATAATAATCAATTTTTGTTAGGTATCGTATGTATGTATCCATCTGTATATAGTTGTTTCTTCTGCCTTTCTAATCTGATTTGAAAGATTTCAATTTCTTGGCTTCTTTTTTTTATGCCTCTTCATTGTGGCCACAAATTTTTTTTTTTATTTTTTATGATTTGTTTGCTCGCACGATGCGTCAACTTTTCGATTTTTAGTATCTTTTTTGTGTTGTTGTTAGCTGATTTTTTTTTTTTGTATTTTTTACTTTGTCAGCAAAGTAAATAAAATAAAATAGAGTGCGAGAGAGAGAGAGAGAAAAAAAACGTGACTGTTACGAAAAAGTCGTGTATATATGGTTTTTTCTTCTGTCTCTCTCTCTCAGGTTTCGAGTAGTTGACAATGTGAATTTTTGCCCTGAACAATGCCTACAATTTTTCAATGCGTTTTGGGCCAAAAAAAAAATAATACTTTAAATAAGAAAAAAAAACAGAGCTTGGAACGGTTAGGCCCATTGTTTGACTGCTCACTGAGAGTTGTGACTGTCGTGTCAGATGTTTTTGTTTATTTTTTTATTTTATGTTTTTTATATTTTGTTACCCCCTTTTAGTTTTCTTGTTTGTTGAAATTTTTTTTTATTAATTACTAAAGCACACGCGTGTGTCAGCCTACCCTACCTTTTGTCTCGCTCTATCTATTTTTGTTATTTGCCATCTCACTCTAACTGTGATCTTCATTAGCAGGTTTAAAAATCAAAAATCGTTAGACATGAGTTGTTGGTTTTTTTTTTTTTTAGTAAGCTCTCACATAATGATCAGCTTAAAGGCCTATTGTTTGAGATACTTTTTGGTATCTACTAGATACAACTGGCAACATCTTGTCATCGCCCTTAGAATCAAAATAAACAACGAAAGGCAAAGCGAAAAAATCATAAATTTAAGATCATTAAACATTCTCTATAGATTTATATACATATGTACATATGTATGTATTAGATCAGCAACAGTCTAGTCATATTAACAGGTTTAATTTTGTTTGTTTCCATGCGAATATAAAAATTTATAGATTCCACTTCTATGAGAATTTTTTTTTTCATTTTGCAATTGTATTCTAATGATATGCAGTAGAAATTTCCTTTTAATAATGTATTTCTATTCTATTTGGCGGCATATTAACTAAAGTAGTCAAATATTTATGGATCTAATCTATTGCTAATGGTTTCCTGAAAGATTTATCTTAATGACGTTTCTTTTCTTTATCATTTTAGAACTTTCTATTACAGCTTGTGAGTTGTATAATCTTTAACATTTCTATTAGGCATTCTCTTTTATATAAACATTCATCAACTTTCTTTTTGTCTAATCATTTGCCATCATAAATTGTTCCATATGATCTTTAGACGATTTTCAACTTCATCTCTCGTTCATTTATTTTGGCCGCAAGCTTAAAATTTTCTACTTATAATGGCTAAAAGATTGGCTTCTTGGCTTGGCTTGAATTGATCTTCGACAACCGCCAACCCCTCAAACAAAAATTCAAGCCGTGTCCATGTCCATATTTAGACAAACACACACACACACACACACAGACACAACTATAGAGAAACACCAAGAGATCTCTATGATCAGACTTGGCGTGGGTGCAGCAGCGGCAGCAACGGCAGCAACATCGGCCTCAACTCCTTCAGCAATTTATGTTCAATTTTTGTTTGGCTTGCCTTTTTTTTTTTAAAGGCAGGGCTCTGGATCAAGACTCGACTGACCAGATCTGACCAGATCCTCAATACCAACTACTTCCCTCTCACCGCTCACCCCTCTATTGGTATATCTGAATGTGCTTGTCTTTTGGCTTAGTCTAATCAATTAACTAACATAATTTCGTGGAAAACTAATTAAATGCCAATGAACAAATGTTTGGCTGTCAGGAGCGTTTAATGTCATACATTTTGCCAGTAAAGTGGCGCCCACTTTTGGACAGGTGAAACATGTTTTCCGCCTTCTCCATCTTCTACTCTTTTTCTCTTCTCTCTCTCTCTCTCTATCTTTTTCGTTGCTGATAGATGTTCAATAGACTTTTAATTTGTTGGAATTTAATAAGTTTTTAGCCTCGAGGAACCCCAAGAGCGAAAAGCAAAAAACTTCCGCTTTATTTTTATTTCTTTTTGCTTTTTCTTGGGGTCGAAATCAAAAATCAATACATAATTCTTTTGACATGCCAATCGCACATTTGTGGCATGCAACCAGCCTAACCAGCAACAACAACAACAACGAAAACAACATGTTTGCCTCGACTCATTGAGATAAAAATGTTGGCAAGAAGCATAGGATGAGGCAACAAACAAAACGACGACAAGGCAACCGTTGCACAAGGCTGCACCTTTAAAAAACCAAAACCAAAAAAAAAACAGAAATACTGGAGAAGCAAAAAAAAAAACTTGACATCCCAACTTTGAGCTTGGCCAGCAAAAAGGAAAAAGTGAAATCGGCTAGAATTGATCTTATGGGGAGTCGAAGTCATCGTTGTCTGTCGTGGTCTTGGGGGCAACCCAATACCAAAAACTGGTTTAAGCACATCTGGAGAGAGGAAGTAACCGCCACCACCACCACCACCAGCAGCAGCATCACCACCAGCACCACCGCCACCACTACCAAAGCAAAACAGCAGCGTTATACCAAAAGGCACAGTGGCTAAGCTTTAAGAAATATGGCAAAACCATCATCAAATATACCGTTAAAAAGTGAACGAAACAAGTCTGGAATAAGGCTTGGATAAGCTTCAAATGAGACTTGAATATATCTTGAATAAGTCCCGAATGATACTTGAATAAATCTTAAATAAATCTTCAATATGTTTGAATACGACTTGAATAACTCTTGAATAGATCGTGGAGTATATCTTATAGTTCGCAAAGAAAACTATTAATAACCTTCATTAAAAATAGTTTAGAAACTGCTTTCTAAATGCATTAATCCAATCAAAAAAAGGCTCAAGGGGCAACTGAGAAAATTACTTGATACCTACATGTTTATATAGCTTCAAGGCAAATCGGCTCATAAGTTCTATTACCAGCTTAACTACTGTTAACACACTGTAATCCACAGTGGTTTAAGACCAAAAAAAAGAAACCTCTCACTCTCACAGCCGAGAGTCATCTTGCAGCAATTCTTTGTGAACTGAGGCCATGTCTCAGCCAGAGCCTTTCATTCGCTGTCAGCATCAATTGAGGCAGCTTTCCTCCTACTTCTTTTGCCTTTTGGTTTTTTACCCTTTGTGGCAGGCAAAAATCCATTCAGAGAGACAAAAAGATATATGAGCCAGTGCTATGTTGTGACTGCTGCCCGCTGTGCACCTGTGAAGATGAGGATGAGCTGACTGCTGACTGCCCGTTTGCCTGGTGCTGGAGCTGACTTGCTGCCAGGCGAAATGGATTTTTAAATGTTGCCATTTGTTGCGTGAAAACGCAACCAGTAGCCAAAAAAAAAAATGAAACAGAGAATAAGAACAAGACAAACTCATTCAGTTAAAGATTTGTATTTTTTTGTTTTTTGGGTAGAATGGCTATTAGGAAATGTACGTTATCGCTTGCCTTTTGCATGCCCAGCGGTGATCATTAATGCCAACGGTTTTTGGCTCTCTCTGCCTCTCGGTATGTCTTATTTTTTGGTCTTTTTTATTTTTCTTGTTTGCGGCGCTTTGAAACAACATTTTTACAACTTCTGCCGAAAAGTCGCAGCCAACACACACACACACAAAAAGGTCAGCGCTACCGTCAGCATTTAAAAACAAACATATAAAAAAAACACACACGAAAAAATAACATACATACATATGTATATAAAAGGAGAGGAGAAGGTTGAAGTACCTCACTAGCAGTCGTTGTCTCTGTCTCTGTCTGGGGCCATTCCAGGAAACCCAGCAACTTTTTTTTTTTGTTTAGAACAACTACAACTACAACATGACAAAGTGACAAGGCACTTGTATGAGAAATCTTTGAATCGGACTATGGTCAACCTAATAAAAATGGCAAAAAAGTATGAGAAAAGAACGGAAGAGATTCATTTAGGGGGTCTGGAGCAACAATTAAATTAACTTGAAATAATGATGTAAGACATTAGATATGTATATATTCACACACACACACACACACACCTTTGTAAAATGCTCTATGAATGACAAACTTCCATACCTTACATAATTATATGGAATGGAATCTAAGGTAGAAATTATGTGTAAAGATTTGACTTCCATCAAATAAACATTACAAATTGTTACAACTCATTCCAAATATCCCAATGAACAATGAATTCCACATGGTATTGAAATAAAAAACCTGTTAAAAAAAACCAAACAAACGAAATTCATTTATAAAATGTGTGGAACGAAATTTAAAAACGTTTCTGAATTACAATAGAACTGAATTGGAATTAGAGTCAGCACAAATATGTTTCAAATCATCTAGAATCGATAAGTCAAATGCTTTGTTAAACTAACTTTCAAAAAATACTGAAAACACAATCTTTTATTATCTAGAAAATCTGACAGATTTTGTTACTTTATATAACAATTTCAACTAAAACCTTTTTCAGAGACATTTTACTGAAAAAATTCGAGTAAAACTTTCAATAAGAAATGCAAGATTTCAAAATGTGTGTGTGTGTGTGTGAGTGTGTGTGTGTGTGTGTGTGACCTCCCATTTATGTAGATTTCTGAAGATTCTAGTAAAAATCATGGTTGGAAATTTAAGAGGCACTCTCGAAATGTTAACTTTTGACTTAGCCAAGTGCCTTTTTTTTGCGTATTTTGCTGGCTGCTAAGTTGACTTGACCCGTTGGCAATTATCACAACCTGTCAGGTGGCAGAGGGAAGCTGAGAGTCTCACTTGTTGCCAGTTCTGGCGTGTTGCAGTTGTTGTCTGTTATACGTAACTGACTGCAATTAGACATGCGCAACTGCCACCAACAGAGACAGGGACAGAGAGTCAACAGAGACAGTGACTGGGTGTAAAGGGAATGCTGACAGGGGAAGGGGGAGACCAAGGAGAGCACTTAGAGGTCAACAGACCTGACTGCCCTGATGGATTGCCAAGAGACTTGAGAGACTCAAACTGAAGTCTCTCTCGAATTTTCTCTCTCTCTCCGTCTCTCTTCTGGACTCATTCTCTATCTTCCTGTCACTCTCATCCTCTCGTCTCTGTGGCTCTGCCCCTGCCTCTGTCTTGCCCTCTCTCTGGTGGCTTGGGCACATCACACAAATCACGCACTTTTTGTTTTTCCTTCTTGGAGGTTTTTTTTTCTTTTTCTTTTTTTTTGTAGTAGTTTTTGTTATTTGCCAGAGCGGATGAGGCGGCCTTTTAAGGCTGCATCATGAGTTTGCAAATTGTTGTGCTCGGCCCGACTTTACTCTGACTGGGACTCCAACGCCGCGCCGATGCCGCTCAGTGGCCTGACTCTGACTCGGGCTCTGGCCAGGCTTGGTTTCCTGCTGCAACTTTATGGCCATGCCAGTTGGTTGTTGGTGGTGGCGATAGCTCTGGGTCATTTTCTGTGAGAGAGGAAGAAGTCAAGGCAAATGCAACATGAAACCTTGCGAGCAGAAAGGAGCCAAAGGTGTCCACAACATACGAGCTGAAAGATCATTACTTGGCCAATACTCGACCATAAGATACTCTAAGCTAAATTAATAAATTTCTGAAAAGAAATCTTTATAAGACGAAAGATAATAATAAAACAGAATAGGATTGAACAAAAAACTATAAAAAATAGCTCAACAAGTAAAAAGGAAATAAGTTTCTTAAATCTAGTTATAATATATCTACCTGCCAGATTTTTATAGCTATATATCTCTCTACTGTCTCTACTGCATTGTTATACAAAAAATTCACGAAGTTTCATTTGTGAATGAAAAATATTTCAGAGTGTTTCTAGTTAGTCAACATAATCTACCCTGTTCAAAAGGAAATGATCAAAGAAAGTAAAAAATCAGCATATGTTTATAGATAAGATCTTGTCAAATAAGACATCAAAGTGAATTAAAAACTCCATATACCCCAATTCGATACATCAAATAAGTAACGATTATAAAATGAAAAAAAAATAAAGGAAACCAGTTACTGTTGCTCACTGCTTACTTACTGCTCCTGTGGCATGCTGTAATTGATATTGCAACTGTATGTGTTGAGCCCAACTGAAAGACCTTTAGGAACGGTGGAACAAAGTCTCCTTCTGTCATCCGCTCCTCTTACTTACTTACTTACTACTCACACGTGTTACTAATGAGACATAACTCAAACATCAAGATCAGCCTCAGCCTCAGTTTCAGCCACCAACCAACAAGCCAACCACAATCTTGGCCAGTTCAGTCAGTCACCATACAATGCGGCTTTAACTGAATTTTGGTTCACAGCTTCTCTCTGATAACCTAATAAAGTCATAGCAATTATAAAGCTCTCACAGAGACTGACTGACTCTGTGGCACTCGGTGTGTGTGTACCACCAACTTGTTTAGCCAAAAAATGAAAAAAATCAAGTAAAATAAACAAAATAAAATAAAAACGAAATGATGTCACTCGATGCCTTCTCAACCAACTCGCAATTATAGCACTGAGCACTATAGACATTTTGCCTTTTATTATACCAATGATTTTTTTTTTTTTTTTTTGTGGGTTTCTTCATAAAGATTTTCGAGAGTGCTTTTGTAATATTTTTGTTTTTAAGGTTGTGTTACCTTTTGTGTGGGCATTCCATTTTTTCTTTTTTTGAAAAATCATTATTTTAATCGTTTATTGACTTGTTTAAAGCGCCGCTAAATGTTTTCCATCGATCTCGAATATTGTGCGCCACACAAATTATGTGAAATGATTGAGCAGAATAGTCAGGGAATAGGCGGGAATTTTGTTTCTATCTTTTTTTGTGGGAGGAGAAGTTTCAGACAGTTGAATTATGACTAAATATTAGTTTGCAGCCTAACTATAGCAGCTTTCTATATTGTCTAGCCAACAAAAACCGATTTTTGGTTCAGATTAATAATCTTTTCTTTTTTTTTTTTTGTTAAATTAATGAGATAATTTTTACGAAACGTTCATCAGATAGAAAAAGATGTAGGGAGAGCCCACTTTTTTGAAACCTTTTTCTTATTGGGCTTAAAGTAAGACAAATATTTTGTGATGTAACAGAAACATTTTAAATTTGTTTTTTAATAGAAGTTCCATTGAGACTTTAATAGTTTCAGAGAATCTATAGACACAAAGATTCTTACTAGAAAAATGTATTTATAAAACCTTTTGCAATGACTCTTTTGAGTTTCTTATTAGAAGTATTAAAGCATTACAAAATGTAGTCATAAATTTTTTACGATATGACCATAATGTCAATTCCTTGAAATTAGACTTAACTCACTTAGAGCACATCAGTCAAAAGGATGATACAGAAGCCAAAACTAAATGTGGCTAAAGGCTGTAGGCTAAAAAAATATGTAGCAACAGCTTAAAATATTTATTTTTAATATAATTCTTAGTGAAAGCCCTTTTTTAAGCACTTCCTAACTTTTACTAAACTTTAGCAAATAATCGGAATCTTTTGGATTTCTATAACATCAGATAGAAGTGACTTCTCTTTTTTATCTATATAATTCAAGAAAATGCCTACAGATAGATTTATTGGGCATTATATTGCAATAATTGAGGAAACATAATGAAAACTAAAACTATGCTCTATGATAAGCAGATAGCAAGAGTTCTAAATCAAACTATATATTTCTTATATATTTCTTCAATAATCACATGAAAGGATGAAACAAAAATGATTATTATATTGAAGTGTTCAAAATTTTGTTTCACCTGCTCCCTCCTATTCTTATCAAATTTGAAAATGTGATTTATTTTAGGCCCAGATAATAGGTTAAAGAATTTATTTTTTGTTGGTGATGTGAAATTCCAACGATGTATAAAATCGTGATGATGATGATGAATGATGATGATCTTTCCAGTCTGATGACCAGATCAATTAGTTTTCAATTAAAATTTTTGTTCTTCTTTCTCGGTGGGGCACCAAGACAAAAATATAATATATTTCCCTATAGATTTTCTTTGGGTTTTGGTTTTTAAAATGGAAATTATAAGAACTAATTGTTTTTTCTTCTTTTTTTTTACATTTTTTTGTTAAAGTCAAATTGTGATTAATGATATATGATGATCGTAAAACTGAAACTTATTGTCTAAGAGGTTTTATGTCTGTTTGTCTGTCTGTGTGTCTGTCTGTCTGTGTGTGTGTGAACTCACCTGCCCTTTTTTAGAGGCCAAGGACATGACAGTGTCATGGCAACGCATCAACGTTTTGTAGTTAAATAATTTAACGATCTTATATCTTTTAGAGTCGTCTCTGTAGTGTGTGTCGTCTGGGGATCGACATACTGCATCGATAGATAAGACTATATGCAATTTGCAATGAGTTAGCCACGCTAATTTCTATGGCTAGTCGTCGTCGTCGTTTTGTTTTTTACGTTTTTTGTCGATTTTCATTTTTTTTTATTTATTTTTTTTTCGAAATTTGCAAGTGCTTACTAATAGAACGTTTTGAGTTGTGTTAATGAATACAAGAGTTTTATTGACACTTTGCCGTTTTTTTTTAGTTTGAGGTTTCTTTAACTTTTTTTTTTGTTGTTTTTTCATTTGCGCCACGTTTGTGTGTGCTGAGAGAGTTAGACAGAGACAGTGAAAGAGAGAGAGAGACTCTGAGTGATATTTCTATTATCAGTTTATCTAACACTTTGGGTTTTTTTTGTTAAATATTTTTTTGTCGTTGTTTTGCTGTGTAGTTATTTTTGTTGCTTGTTGGTTTCAGCTGATAGCTGAGAGTAGGTCTAAGCAGACCGCTGGCTGACAAAGCACTGATCGGATCGTCCCCAAACGTGGCCAACACGACAGGTAAAACGTATACAAAAAAATCGCCTTCTGTAGAGTTAGTTCTCTTCAATGTTGTGTTGTTGTATATTTTTTTTTCTATTTTTTCAAAGAGTTCTTCTTTTTTTTATATTTCTTTTAGGGTTTGCAATATCAACCGCACACCGTTCGTGTTTGACTTCCACTTTGCGACTTGCCAGCATTCAACGTTGACACGGGGTTTTTGTAACCTCGACTCTCCAAAGTTGCCAACAACTGGTTGTCTCTTTCTGTCACCTGGCAACGCTCAGTGAAGCGTATTAGCACAGGTGTAATTACCTGTTCCCTGGCCACAACAGCTAGTTGACTCTTTCTATGCCTACTCTCTCATTGATCGCCCTCTCATTTGCTCACTGGCTCGCTCCCTCTCACTGTGCCGCTCTTTGTGGTGTATTTTCTCTCACTCAGAGAGTTTTATGCTCTTAGCCTTATTTGGTTGGTTAATGATCATTAAACCCTTTTTTTCTGATCATATTGCTTAAACTTCTGCCGAAATTTTCTTTTGTTTTTCATATTTTCTGTCTTGTGATCACACTTGCTGACACTTTGTACTTCCGGTTTCGTTCTGCTAATTTTCATTGGTAATTTGGTTTAATCAGTTATGTTATTGATTACGCAAAAGCATTTAAAGGCAATCTTCTTGAACGGGGCAACTTCCATTAACCGGAACTTGCTTCCTTTTTTCAGTACTAAGTAGAGTTGGCTATGAAATTCCAAGCAATTTGCCATCGGAAGCACGAGACACCATGATCACCCTTTAATTGATCGACATTATCGTTAGTATCGAAAGGTTCTGTCACATCTTATCATAATTTCATCCTTCCGTTTTAGCCACATGAATTACTATTTGATTTTGCATTTTCCACTACTGTTAGTTTGTTGTTTTTTTAGTGAGTGCTAGTAGTCACATTTTATTCTTAGTCAAGGTGATGCATTATGTGCCATGATATCTTTCGAAAGGAAAGAAAAGAAAGCAAACAAATAAATAAACAAAAAAAAAGGCCATTGTATATGTATGTATATTCATTCCGTCGCTTAACGGAAGCAACCGTTAGGCCAGCAAAGCAGCTCCAACTAAACGCAATTAGTTGCAGCAACAAACTGCAGCTGCCACTGCCACCAATGCAGTTAGATGAGGCATCCTCTCTGCTTTCCATTTGGTTAAGCAGCTCCAAGAAGAGCCTGAAGATGGACTGCAAACGATCTCTTGATCTTGGCAAAATACAATAAAGGAAGTCAAAAGAAATGCTTTAGTTTATTACAATAAATACAAGCTGAACCAATCTCTAATGATGTAAACATAAACCAAGACACATCAATGACAAATCGATACAAATTCCTAAAAATATAAGTATAGAAAAATTTGTAGGTAAACAATATATCTACTCAACTATCTTTTGAGATTAAAGTCGACCTTTTTTAACTGATATTCTATATCTCAAACATAGCCATCAATGAAATTTCATAGATCATCCTGATTGTTGGTGCTTTAAATTTGTGATACTTTCTTTACTGAACCAGGTTAAGTTGATTTCAAGCCCCAAATTTGTTTAAGCAAAGATCGAGATATTTCAGGTCAGCATATTTCATAAAATTTTAAGACTTTGCTGATATTTTAATGTAATTTATAGAGCAATAAATAGAAAATAACAATTTTAATTTTATAGGCTTACTAATTTTGTAGTATAATTATCAACAAAACGATTAATTTTTAAAAAATATAAATAATATTTCCTAAAAAAAAAAAAGGCTACAAAGGCTTGGGAAGAAAACTTTTCTTCGTGATCCCCATTTACTGTAAAACATCTTTTAGGCTCGATCTTAAAAATGTAAGCCAGACTAAATGATTTTATAACCAACAGTTACTACATAGAAAACAAATTGACAAATTTATTAGCGTAAACATCTGTTTAGAACCTTATTGTAAGACTTACGCTTTAAAAATAGACATTAGAACAGTTCTAATATATGCATATATATTTTTAAAAGTCAAATACCTTTAAAATATAACAATTTATTTTTAGTTTACAATGCAGAAGGACATCAAAATTATAAACAACATCGCCAACTATGGTCAAGGTTAAAAGTCCTGTTCTCAAATTTTTATTTATTATATTAAATTCATCTTGCTTTTTTATAAAGGGAATCTGTTGAATTGTCAAACTTTTTCTTATCTTAATTAATGTCTTAATTTCGTTTCTTTGTAGAAAAATTGTGCGTATTGTTTGATAGTTTGATGGGTTGATGGGTTGATGGGTTGATGGGTTCCTCTATCCAAAATTATGAAAACTGGATCAGAGATATTTCAAAAGACTTACATGGATCTCTAAAAAGTGTACCAAACCTTCAAAATCTGATAATAAATGACCCATGAGAGAAATACTGAATTCATTTAATTCAAGTGTTAATTCTGCTAAGCTCCCAAGATTTAGAATACAAATTATTTTAAATTTCAATAAAAAAAAAGATGGAATACTTTTTTTAACTTTTTAGAATACTTATTTCATTTTTTTTAATGAATTTGATCCTCTTTATATACCCAAACTTATGCAGTTTTCTCAGTTTACAACTCAGATTGTGCGAGTTATGTTAACTAACTTTAAGCTTGTACAAAATTAGAAGCTAAAAGGAATAAAAACTTTTGTGTTTTTATTTATTGAACTCGACCCGGCATACAAAAGGTAAGATGAAAATCAAAAAGGTCGCCAAACAACAACAGTTTTTACAAAATTTGTAAATTTTCAAAGTGAAATTTACAAAAATCTTTGATGCATTATACAAAATAAAAAAAATAATAAATACTGTCTGAACATAAGCTGATTACGTTGTTTGGAGTTCAAAGAATTTAATTATCATTTAAAAAAACATGTAAAATTAGCTCTGAAATTTTTTTTTTTTAATATATACAATTATTTCTATATTAATATATTCATTGTTCTGTTTAACCTGTATACATACTTAGGTAGATATAATGTATACTATATGCAAAAAATCTATCGAAATGTTCTGTTCAATTTTGCTTAAACAAGGCAATATAATAATGGCGAACTCATGTGTTTCATGCATTTACTATATATATAAACACATGTATATATATATACATCTAGTTTGAGTTTTTATTTTTTGTGTCTATGTGTTTTCCACATTGTCATCGAACCGTGACGGCGCGTTTGTTGTTGGGATGTACCTGTACCTCTACCTATATGTATATACTTTTAACCCCCGCTGGAGGCACAGGCACACACGATGATCTAAGTGTAGAACATGCGATAATGTTTATGGCTTGGTTTTGTTTCTGTATATATTTTTTTTTATTTCACTCGTTTTGTCCAATTTTTTTTTTTATAGGGGTGCACGAAAATACTCCGCCTGCATGACAACTGTATAGACAGATAGAAATAGAGAGAAAGAGTGAGGGTGAGCACACGGTAGCCACCAGGAAGGGATAATTAATTATGCCGCTGGTGCCGTGGTGACATTTTCCACCTTTCTTCTCAAATTCTCGATATCATTTGATAAGGAAATGACGCAGCGCAATTCGTGAAAAAAAAACTAAAGTTCATCTGCGGAAGTTCTTAGTTTTGAATGAATTACACAAAATGTGATCAAATTCTAAAGATCAACTAGGGGCGTATCACCTGTCCTAGGTAGGCGGGACTCCCCGGACTTTCTTTTTATATTGGCCAATGTTTTTGATTAACCTTTTAGTCTTTTTACCTTTTAGTGAGAGTGGCTAGTAAGAATTTTTTCATCTACTGTGTCAAAGGCTTTTCTTTATCAGAAAAAGACTCTCTTTTCACTCGATCTTTAATATCTTTGATGATGATGCACCTATATTCTCCTTCTCACCCTCCTACATATAGGGTATTCTCACAAAATAAGAACAAAAGGTTATGCTTAGTGTAGCATTTGTTGCTTTATATGGTTTTTTCTTTCTTACCAATGACTCAGAATGGCTTTTGGGGCAACAGCACCACAAACAGCGATTTGTTTTGGCAAATTGTGCAATTTCGTCTTGCTGTTTCGTTATTTGGCGCATTAGTTGCAATTATTGGCTAAGACAATTGCGAATTACATTTTGAGAAAGCGTCGTTTTATTGTCGATTTTTATTTCTTTGTGAAAGTTTCGCCATATGGAGCAAATTTGAGTGTTGCAACTACATCGGAAACCTAAAACTGGGAGGTTCTAGTTAGATGCAATTAAACGTTTAACAAACTTTCACCAAGCAAAAACCAAAAACAAAACAAAAAAAATACATTAAAAATAGATGACGAAAAAAAAAAATCAAATTCAAGTAAAAACCAACAAAACCAGGAAAAATCATTTCCAAATCTTTTCGGAAAAAGAAACTAACGGATGTGCAAAGTACACTCAAAGTGGGAAGTCTCTGCCATTCTCTTGCGTTCCCTCATTCTCTCTGTCTCTCACTTAATGGTACATAGGTCAAAAGCAATTGACCGCCCAGCAAGCTGAAGCAACAGAAAACTGAAAAAAAGGGCCTAAAAGCCTAATGTTGCCCCAACATGACAACAACACCAGAAGCTTTACTTACGGGAACTCGGAACAACAACAGCCCAAAAAACAAAAACAAAATAAAATAAATAAAAATAAAATAAAATGAGAACACAGCAAATCCCAAGTGTCTCAAAATTTACTTAATAGAGTATGAACCAATTTGATACCCTTTCGAAATAAAAAAGTCAAAAATATTTACAAATTTATAAAACTTCTTCAAAGTAAAAGGAGAATGTAATCGACGCTAAAAATATATATGTAATCTATATGTATGTTATGTTAATTTTATCCACACTTCAATGTGAAAGTTTTATTTGATAAATTCTAGATATCTTCTATAGTATTTAGGAAAGTTACATTATTAACATTCAGTGAATGTATTCATTAAAAGTTTTATGATATTGCCGATTCTAGGTTGAAATATTAATTTATCGATTACCCACAAAATAATAATTGATTTTGCTTAATTTTGTTATTTATTTATTCTTAAATAATGTATTAATACTAAACCTAAACAAAATTAATATGAGAATTAGTTATGAGGCTTTCGATTTTTTAAAAAATAATCTTTATTTTCGAATAAAAAAAACCTTTAAAAAACTTAACAAATAATGAATAAGACATAAAATCTTTTGCTTAAAAATAAAACGCAAATATACATATATCTGAAGAATTTAAGAAATATATTTAGACTGTAAATGCTTTATATTCTTTTATACAATTTTAAATTATTACTAAAAGGACTTTATAAAGACAAAAAAAAAAATGTTTTGTTAAAGAAATAATTCAAATTCACTTTAAAACTTCAATTAAATTTACAAAAAAACAAGTAAGCTTTATGTTTAAAATTTATAAACAATCTTTGCATATTTAATGGTGACAAAGTGAACTAGGTTTTGACTTTTAAATACAAAACTGCTTAAACCTGCGAATAAAACTACCTATCAAAACATTTATTTTATTGGTTCTAAACAAATATAAGTAGAATTTGAAGTTTTTTACATTTTAAAATTAAATGTGGTATCTTCATAATGACTACAAAAAAAATTCTTTTGAAACAAAACTTGACAATATAATTAACAGTACAAGGTTAAATATTTATAGAGGATCCTGGAAGACTTTCCTGTGGAAATGTCCATCTAACATTTTTAGGTACGTATTTCAGGTTACAAATCTGTTGCTACTTGTTTTGCGAAAGGAAGTGGCAATCAGAGTTGTAATTCTTAGTTTGTATCGATAAACAGTTAGGCTTCAGGGATATCGATAAAGATGACATTCAATATTTGAGGTTTACTGTGAGGGTTATTATATTAATCAGATATTATAGTTACATTTTCTTATATTATGTCTATTAAATATACATATGTATCTAACACATCTTTCAAAATATTTAAATGGAACGTTTGAATTTTTGGATATATAAAGTCTTTAACTGATTATAAAAACTATAAATTAGGTACAATTTGAGTGGAATTAAAAGCTAAATTTAGCTTTTTTAAGCTTTCTATTTTAAATTTAATGATTAATAATTGTGTAAAATACAATGTGAATAGAAATGATTATATAATGATTTGCTACTATTAATGTTTATAATAATTTTTCAAACTAATAACCGAAATTAGTTTGAAAATTATTCATGATATAAAGTACTCAAAGCACAAGGCATAATTCTCATATTTTATTTAGAGGTTTGAAAGTTTCTGTCTCTATGTACATATAAGCCTTTCAATACCCTTGGTTTTCTTTTGCCTTGTATTTATTTTTATTTTTTTTTTTCGAGCGGGTATCAACATTTTGTACTGAAATACTAGAAATAATAATAATAATAATAACCCACATGTATGACCATTTGACTTTAAGTGAAGTCATCAAAAAAAAACACAAACCGGCATTCGAGCGACAAAAACAAATTCTGTGAAACTTTTGAAATGAAAGAGATAGCAAGAGAGAGAGAGAGAGAGCAACGGATATAAAAATACAAAAAAAAACCCAATTCTGGCGCACCGAAAGAGGATTTCTTAATTACCTCAGTACAAAATTGTAGTACTTTTTTTTGTAGGGTCGTTTCTTGTATTGGCCTCATCATAATTACAGGGCAAGTTCTTTGCTGCCGTCTTCCATAAGCCAAACGGGGCAATGGATACATGGTCTTCTGTTTCTGTATGTGTCGCGCTCTATTGCCAGCTCCCAGACAATTATTTTACGACCTAACTGAAAATTCAACTAAACTAAAATAAAAGAGCCGAAAAGAAACAACAACAACAAATGGAATATAAAACATTTTTGGGTTCTCTTGTGTTTTTTTTTTCGGTTAGGTTTTATGACAAATTCTGGTTACGGACGGTTGCCTTTTGACAGATCTGTGATAGCAAAAAAAAACAAAAATTATATGTATATAAAACAAAAATTGTATCTTTTTTTAAATGCTGCTCATGCTTAGTCAAAAAAGAAAACTAAGAAATTAACCTCTGGGGTGCAATGGCACTTTTCCTAAAAACAAAAGTCATTACAATTTTCCACTATTTTCCAGTCCACAGAGACAGAGAAAAGTGTAGCCCATATGTCTATGTACAGTTGCCTCCAATAAAGAGGCGATTGCAAAAAAAAAAACACAAAGTTTTCATGCAACATACATATAAAAACCAACGGAGCAGAAAATCAAAAATGTAACTACAAAGGCAGAAACGAGACAAACCATCCACAACATCAACAGGTTGCTCTGCCGCACAAGACCCTAAACACACACACAAACACACACACACGCACACACATGCAACACCAAGGTATGATAATAATTTAGACTCTTATCTCGCTTTTGGCTTCAAGTGGCAGAAGAGATGGGGCCCGTGGTCTAAACATGCAATATTGGATGCCTGGTCTTTTGGACACGGGCTTTTGGCCGTGCTCTTTTGCATTACTTTCCACTCGTTGCAAATATTTTTCCGCTGCGGTAGAATAAATGGCAAATATAATGTGTAAGTGTGTGTGTGTTTGGTGGTGGGGTGAGGAAAAGGGGAAACTAAAAATGATGTGCTAAACACGCAGCCCGCAGCATTTGATGCCTGGCATCAACACTCGGCCTAAGCGGTACAGTTAAGTCAAAATGTAATGTACATTCCTGGCTAATACTTCCCATACCACAAAAGCAAATTCTTGACAGTTAACGAGGTGCACCAGCAATTGTAATTCTCTATAAACCAACTAATACTTATACATATAAACGTCTTGAAGCATTTCTCAACACATTAAAATATTAGCGTATTACTGAAAAATGTGTTTAAGCAGCTGATAAATCTTGAATCTAAATCTTTAGAAATGAATACAGGCAGCAAAGTTTATCTTATATCATGGATGGATCTAGGGACAGAGTAGGTTGGGTTACTCCTCCGAAATATCGATCTTTATAATTAACTAAATTTCTTACTCACCTTAAAAAAAATGAAGTAAGTAAGTCGTCTCGCCGACTTAGGTATACCATACACCAGTAAAGCAAATATATTAACTTTATTAAACAAATGCATTTTCACATGCTTTTTACAAACATATCTTAGTATCTCGCTCACTCAATCATACGAGCACCCTAGCGCCCCCACCAGCCAACGGCCAACTCCGGCCTTATGGAAAAACGTTTATATGCATAACTCGATTGTTTTGTGTCTGATTTTGATCAAATTTGGTATTTTGATAGATATTCGGCGAGACGACTTACTTACTTCATTTTTAAATATTCTTAATGTTTACACTGCCTAATAAAGACACTCAAAAACACGATAGTAAATAGAATTGTCCAATTTTTGCAGAAAATTCAAATTTCTAAAATTATTACTCTAATTTACTATGATCCAGCTGCTTTCAAAAGCGTCACCTAAAGACTTAATCCCACGTAAATAAGACTTGGAAATTTTTTAGAACTAAAAAAAGGAAATTTTGTAAGATATTTTTCGAAAATTTGCTTCAACTGATTATGAGACGGTCCGATATCCTAAATAAAACCTATAAATAATTGCATAATGCGCTTTATTACCATAACACTACCCTATGATCTAACTACTGTGAAAAAAGTCCTCCAAGTACAGTAATTCCCAACTAGTTTTAGCGTTGACAATAAAACTTGGTGGTTCCTAAAATAAACAGCCTGCTTACCTTTTTGTACTTCCTTTGAAATAATCGTTTTGAGAATCCTAACCACATAAATTGAAGCTGTTCGAAATACATAATCAGAGTTAAAACAACTTTCTTTTCAATTACTTTCATTTTGTAAATTTAACTAAGAGATTTCATGGATAATGCCAAATTAAAATCAACTCCAAAATCCTTTAAACCTACCTACATATATAACTTCGATCTTCCTTCCTTTCCTTTTCTTCAATACTTTGTTGTATAGTGTAAGACCATCATCTAGTTTGGATTGTGGTCTGGCGCTTTTTCAGTCACTGAAGTTCAATTAAAAAGCAATAACAACTCTATTATTGGCCAATATGTAGTTGTTGTTGTTATTGGTGTGTGTGTGTATCAATAAACGTCATCCAACTCAGATGACGTGAGATATGAAGCGCGTTCTACAAAACAATAAAAACATCTGAAAATCAATTTCCAGCCGTCTGGGCCAGTTGTCCAGTTGTCCAATTGCCTGGCTACAGAGTAGGCCAGAGTTGGCTGGCATCTGCTGCCGATCGTTACAATCTTTGCTGCTCTGATGCAGTGATGCGTAAACGTGTTGAAGATGCAGCTAGCTACTGGCCAGGTTGCGGGTTGCAGGTTCGGGTTCAGGTTCAGATTCCCGACAGAAAGGCTCACACCTTAAATGGTGGACAAGCTCGAGTAACTCGAGAGTCTATGATTATTGAGAGAGAAATATTTATGAACTGATGGCCACAATCATTGATGAAGATGAAGATGACGATGAAGATGATGATGGGTATGGGTATGGCCTGTGAATGGCTAGAAGTTTATATTTAAGGTTAAAGTAGAAATAAAGGTGGTTATTCTTTTTTGGTTTTTTTCTTGTTGTTGCCATAGGCCACTAAATGTGGCAGCAGGAAGCACGCTTCAAAGAAATCTCTATAGCTGGAAAAGAGGTTGAGGCCTGGTTCTTGTGCTATTTTATGCTCAACAGGTGTAATAATTGAAATCTGTTTTCATAACAAAAACTCTAATCACGGTGAGTGAACGCGCGGGCCAAAAGATGGATTCTAGATAGGGAGATTGTATCAATATTTTCTTTTGCTTTGGTTTTGTGGTTTACGTGCTTCCTGGCCACTCAGTTTAATGGCAGCTGTAAAAAAAAGAAGTTCTGCCCCAACCAAGATCCTTGCGGAAAATCCTTTCCCACGCTCTTCCCCGACCTGCCTTAATTAGCAGTCAGCCAACCATGGCCATTTGTCGCACCGAAATAGTGATCAAGTAGTTGTTTCCCGTTTTCGGGATGGCCTCGGATGACTTACGCATTTCAAATGCGAACACAAATGAAAATTTACATATCAATCGTCCGCCACCCCTCAAAATGCATCTTCATTCCACTCATCTGCTGATAATTATCTCACCCAACTACGAGGCAAAGACTCTTTCTCACTCTCTCTCCCTTTCTCTCGATGCAAGCTTTGAGTTCGTATGTGTGTGTGTGTGTGTTGGCCTGTAATTGAATTGGAGTGCAGCCGCGAAAAGGTCACAGACACTGCACATTGCAAGTGCAAGTCAGCAAAAAAAAATATATATGCATACAAAATAAAAAGTATACTTAACACTAAGCAACACACTTTAAATTACAAATATTCTCGACAATTTTAGATACTAAATCTAAATCTATACCCGTGTTTTTCACAAATACTTAAGGGTCTACAAATTAGGCTTAAAAAATGAAAGCAAATATCAATCAAAAAAGTTCTAGATACATCAGATTTTTTTAAGTTAAAAAGCATTCGAAACTTTATAAATTTGTGGCAAATAATGAATACTTTTTTAGCCTACTGCATACTTTAAGGGGCAAAGTTTCCGGATTCCAAATCCTAGATCCGTCTATGTATTAAAGTCATATAGCCATTAATTTCACAATATTTTTTTTTTAACAAAAAGGTTTTTGAGTTTCTTGATCCTGCCAATTGATAAAAATTTTTCAAGTGTTTCCAGTTCGGGATTTAGACAGTTATCCGTTATTTTCACAGCTCATCAAGTGGGTCTCCGAAAAATAAAGATGATCCTCGTTCTGCGACGATAAATTGAATATTAAAATGCTATCAACGAGAGAAATACTTCAAATAAAACATCCATAGCTCTATCAATTTTAATTCAACTTAAATAGCTGTGTTCATTTTTTTACGAATATCAATTAACTATCATTCAAGTCATAAAAACTGTCTGCATATATGTCAAACATCCTAAGACTCTAACAAAAATTGAAATTTAAAAAACCTATGTGCATAACATTTTTTAACATTCATTTTTATTTGCAATGTATCCTAAATGGACAATAAAAAATATTATCAAATGTAATCATGAAATGGGGGTGGAATCACCAGTCTGTCTCTAAATGGCAGGTTAAGTGGATGACTTCTTTTCAGAATCTGTTCTCGTTTTCAAATGTAAATCTGTTTTATTTCGAAATAGTTTTGGAATTCTAAATGAAACTGTTTTGAAGTTCTGTAGGATTTTTTTTAGTTTGGCCTTCATAACAAATATTGCTTTTGGAATAACAAATGCTATTCCATATCATAACACTTCTAGACTTTAAATTATTTTCTTTTGTGTAGTGTAATTAAAGCGAGTGCTCAACGCGTGAGATCAGCAACCGAATGGGGCCCGTTGGTATAACCAAAGTCATATAGCCATAGCCGTGGCCAAAGCCAGCGCCATAGTCTTTGCTTGGTCTTAGCCACCTGCGAGCAAAGAAATAATGCAAATTATCAGCTAGAAATTGCACGAATCGTCGTCAGGTGGTGCATGGTGGCAAAAGAAACGCCGCGCTTCTCATAATTGAGTTGCAAAATGCAAAAGAAAAAAAAAACCAAAAGCAACACCAAGTCTTCTGTCTACACTTTGGGTGCCCCTTCTTCTTCAATTTATTTCGTATGTGCCTTTTTCGTATGGTTCCCAGGCCACAAAGCTTGCTTGGTGGCGGCTTCTGAAACACTTTCAACGCAAATGTAATTGTGCGGACAAAATAATTTTTAATTTTTAAATACACCGTTTCATAGATAATCATCATAATTATTATCTAAGCAACGATAAATAAAATATCTAAGCAAATTACAACAATTAGGCAGACTTTTCAGCTCACAGTTGGACAACACCCAAAAAAACAGATGTATATATAACAAAAAGTCTAAAGGGAAAGCACAATAATGGTCAAACTGACTGCCTCCATATCCATCTATGTGTATGTATTTTGTATGCCCATGAATTGTATTGTTTATATGTATTTAAGTCTTTGTATTAACCCTATACAACATACAATACAATGGTTTTTGGGCGGCCGCATAATAAACATAATTTTCACACGCGTTTCATTTTTTTTTCGAGGGGCGCTCACACAAATTAGGCAGAAAAATACTCACAATTCCGAGGAGGAGGAGGAAAAAAAAACGAAAGAAAGGCAGAAAAAATGCGAGTAAATGCTTAAGCCACAGCGGGTGGGTGATCGGGAGACAAGTGATGGTTGAGATATATACTTTCAGATTATTTATATTTTAAAATGCCATTAAATAATTGGATAAGAGTTTTTAGGAATTCTCAGAAGTTTTCAAATCAAATATTTTGTGTTTTGTCCGTTTTGCTTAGCACCGAGAAAGAGACAGTTCTTATAATATTTCAGCAGAAATTATTTAAGCTATAACCAATAAAAAGATTTAAGATTTAGTGGTCAATGACTGTCAGGGTATATAATCTTTGCAGGTGTACAAATACAAACTTTCAAAACTCATACATATTAAAGTGCTGACCTTATTAAAAGTCAGGATTTTATGACTTATACATGATTGTCCTTTTACTTAAACAGCTTAAGCCTTAATCAAAGTTATATATTAATGAAAATAAATACCACATTGAAGTGAATTTAAGTGCATAAAATGAATCTAATAAAATAAATGCATTAATCCGCTGTTTACACATTTGAAAAATATAACTAAATATAGTGTTGATTAGCAAACGAAGAAAATATATATTTAATTTTAATTTAAACCACTGTTCATATCATATTTTAAAGGTTAAGATATTAATAATGTTTGGCTCTTACTTGTGCCTATGAGTACGGAAAAATGCGTTACAGATTTACTTAAATCAACAACTCTATTTAAACCCTTGGAATATTTACAATATAATCCATCACAACTTTGATTAAACACATATTAAAATCAATTTTCACTGATAATTGTCTTGATGGAAACACAAATAAAAAAAATATTAAACTAAGTGCAATTTAATAGATTAGATTTTAAAGGTTAAGATATTAATAGATTACTGATTTACTGATACTTTAGTTTACTAGGCGAATGATTTTTCACTGTGAAAGCCATAAGAAATATATTTGTAGATATACATATAGTGAAATACATATGTACATATGTATATAATCATGTTTAATAGTTATTTACTTTCGAGCTAACTCAATTTGCTTATATGAGTAGGCATAATAAAAATGTGCTTCACATTAATCACTTCTTAGTTTCAGAGAAGTGATTGCTTTTAACCAAAACTACTACATAAATAGTCATTGTCACTCGGTTTGTTAGTGTGAAATGCATAGATTGTTAGATGAAGGAAATCTTTACAACCAAATATAAAAACAAGCCATAAAAACAGATTTTAGTAGAGCTTTCATTCGGACAAGCAAACAATTAGCATGAAGTAAGACAAATCAATTTAAGATACAAATGATTCGATTGCAAATTAGCAATGAACTTTAAGATATATATTCCTCATCTTGCTCTATGCTAAACCTAGTTGAGAATTACAAGGAAATGAAGCGGAAAAGCTTACCCGAAGCTCAAACCATTAAGCAAAGATTAAGATCCATGAGCATTATCTTTCAATTCTTTTGTGGTCCATCTATGATGTAGACAAATATGTTTTGCTATATAAACTAGGTATAAATGTATGTATATAAATTGTTATTTGAGCAAACAATTGCTGGTGTTCATTTTGGGCCGACAACGACAACGACTAAGCCCATTGCCCATGTGCCTATGTACCACAAAAAGCGGAAACTCATTGGCAACGCTTCGTTGCGTAAATTTCTCGACGCGACTTTTCGACCAACAGGTTAGCAAAAACAAAAACAAAAAAAAAGAAGTAGAAAGAAACCTAAACAAAAAAAAAAAGAAAAAAAACACAAAATCTGACGTTAAAACCACCAACAAAATGGCTGACTAACAACAGAAAACAAAATAGCAGCAACAAGAAAGACAAAAAAAAAACAAAAAAAAAATTGTTTTAATATTTCAGTTACGCTTCGACGATCCAAAACATCGCGATAGAGCCCCAGCCCTCTCTGGACTTCTTGAAAACTAACGAGCTTATATACCATTAGGGGGGAAGCCACAACTCGAAAAGGGTAAATCACAGAGAGATGCCAGATCTCGTGCCAAGCAACCGCAAGACAGAAGTTTTTCTTTTTTTTTTTTCCTTTCGAACACCTGAGCATTTCTTTATGGATCTTGAGCAGAAAACCCATCGCGGCGTAACGTCATTAAAAATTTTAAAGTTAAGATATATTATGCTATATGGGGGAGGAGGTTTTCATAAACAAAGATCGGC
The DNA here is from genome assembly GCF_018902025.1 of Drosophila willistoni. NCBI lineage: Eukaryota > Metazoa > Arthropoda > Insecta > Diptera > Drosophilidae > Drosophila > Drosophila willistoni. Next base: position 12,922,125 of record NW_025814050.1, read on the forward strand.
TATACATACATAGGTACATATATGTACACACAACACATAATTTGGCACGCAAGAAGTCACGATGAGCGCGCCGTATCGGTTATAGTCGGGTTAAAGTCGGGTTCTTTTATTTGGTTACGCTTCGTTGTTAAGTTCAAGATGGCGTTGAATTTGGCTAATATATGTCTATTATTATTTACAAAAACCACTAAGAAAAATAAGTCCAAACGTTCATATATCATGTTTTTCAAGATGAATGTTTTATTTTTAGGAAAAATCCAATATGCCTTATATAGGCTAGTTCTGTTTCTGGAACATAATTTTATGTACATACTCTTACTAAAAAATTATCATTTGTCAAACATCATTAAATGGCCAAATATCAAATAGTTCCTTAGAAAACCACGATTATTTAAAATATAAAGGTGAAAAGAGGCGTGGCAAGAATTTTGAATAAACTTGATCTGCGTACATAATACACAAATGTAATGATAATGATCAAAAATATAAACTTATGGGGTCAGCTTAGCTTGCTTTTAAACTTTAATGAAATTTGATTTCTCGAAGTCTTACTTATGGGTCCATAGGGACAAGGACATGTCTCTCTGTGTGTAAAATATCTTATAAGTTATTTACAGCTTAGAGTAAATAGCTTATAAGATATTTTGTTATATAACATACTAAATATCATTCAGATTATTAATCTTTAAGAGAAAACCAAAGGAAAAAAATTTAAAAATCTAAACATTAACTACTTTGATTATGTTCATAAATTTTATATATCATTAGCACTTAAGGAAATGTTCAGTGAAATCCTGTACCTTAAGCAGCTTTATATATATTTCATATAAACATTTTTTTGTTTGTTTTAACAGATATATATGTCGATTACTTTTGTCAAGTGTATGTATGTAGTAACCTTTAGGTATTTCTATGTGGGAATATAAAACTACGCCAGGTAAGGTAATTAGACTCAACAACAACAAAAGTCATAATTACCCTCAGCTGCTACTTACTTGTAACTAGAAATTATAAAAATATCATCATATAAAAAATATGAGAAAAAAAATGAGAAATCTAGACTATAGCCCACCCAAAGAACGCACACACAAAGATCATGCCGAGAGCCACCACCTGAGACCTTTAATGACTTTTTTGTCTTCTTCTGTGAATATCTCTCTCATGGCATTAGAAGATTTCTCATAATTGTCCCCATCTATCTCTTTGGGTCATTCCTAATCTTCAGTTTGATTATCTCTGTGTAATAAAAACTAAGTCAATGGTTATGACTTGAGAAAATATTATTGACATCGCAAGAAAAGAATTCCATGCCTAAAGGTGATAATGTTTGGCTCTTACTTGTGCCTATGATGAGCCAATGAGTACTGAAAAATGCGTTACAGATTTACTTAAATCAACAACTCTATTTAAACCCTTGGAATATTTACAATATAATCTATCGCAGCTTTGATTAAACACATATTAAAATCAATTTTCACTGATAATTGTCTTGATGGAAACACAAATAAAAAAAAATATTAAAGTAAGTGCAATTTAATAGATTAAACAACAATTTGCCATACGGTGCTCTTCACACTTTCTACCAGTCCAACAGATTATGAACTTATCACCATCGTTCCTTATCATTATTCAAGTAACTGCAGCAATTGGCGAAAGCCACTTGAATCAACGACTATGTATAATCAATTGTTCGTTTCAGTATATTCTTGACATTTAAACGAAAAACATGTTTAAATTCATATGGCTGGCAGTTGGATTCGTTCTGCTCGGAAATTTCTCAAGAGCTGAAACTCCAGAAGCGTATCTACTACAAACCCATACGTAAGTTAAGGTGAAGAGTTAAAAAACAAAATTATGATTGAAAATAAGACACTTACTTACTTTCGAACATCCAATGGAATTATAAAAAAAAAAAAAGAATTCAAAATTACTTAAAAAGTAAACAGAAAACGTAAGTCGTAGAATGTCTTATAATTTTTCCCGATTTTTGAGATATATTTTCATTTTATTGTAAATTTGACTCCATTTCTTTTAGAGTACAACAACATAACTTCAGTATTTATTAGTGTCAAACTAAGTCTCCAAATTAAAAGACCTAAAAATTATACAGATAAATCAGCTTATCATTAGGCTCTAAATTGCTAGTTTCACCAGAAAGCAACTACGTGAAATAGTTCATAGAATTCTCTATTATAGTTAAGATTTTGGTAAGATGTCATAAATTTGTGTTCAGTCTGATTAGACAGATTTTTTAAATATATCTATAGAAAAAACAGCCAAAGCTAATATGACCCCATTGACGATTCATAATTTTACTGCGTAATCAACTACCAAACAGAATATTTCAAAAAATTTACCTAAAAGTACTTTTGAGTTAAGAAAATAGGAATTAAACGTTATAATTTTATGGCCAGCAACGTGAGTCTTTACCTTACTTTAAGGGTTCTAGAATATAGCTCCATATCCAAGTATATCTAATACTGATGATAATGATAATAATAACTCAAATTTTTAGCCTCTGTTACCCATCTAGCCCCTTAAACGATAATCTAGTTCCATTAACTATCTTTTTTATAAACAAAACAAAATTTAATTGAAAATTCAAAAAGAGAGCCTTTGTTTTTTTCTATCTCAAGTTAATAAATTTCTGAGATCTTTCTTCTCTAATCTAATAAACCGAAATAGAATTTTCTTAAATAAATTCGCACAGACGTCTAATTCTAAAACTTTAAAATAACATTTTGCAGACTTCCATCTGATCTAAATTTTATGCCCACTTTGGGTAATGGTCATCTGGGTTATACGGTTTTCGGAGATGCCATTTTCATGAATGGTGTCTACAATGGAGCCGGTGGCAATAGCAAAAGAGCTCGTATACCCAATTGGCTTAATATCAGCGCAGTAGTTTGCGATAGATTTGGATGTGCAACGGATGACGATGAGTTATCTACAACGAATGATACCCTTTATGAGATGGATCTGCGAGATGGTTATTTTCGTTATCGCAAAGACTATAAGAAGCTGGGAATAACTCTTGAACAGCGATCATATCCACATAAGTATTTCAATCGTGCTCTTGTATATGAAGTGGTGGCCAGTAGACATGCAACCACAGCGCGATCAAATGGTAAGTTGACATAATGTGGAACTTTGAGATAAATTGTACCATTTTGTCTTTGTTTCTGCAGCTCCTCAGTTTCTTAAGTTGAGCCAACATCCTGGCATTGCTAGTGATGCCTTTGAATTTGTCGTCCTGAACAATGGCAGCAATGCCAAAGGAGATTATCGTGTAATTCGTGGTCGTACTCAGGTCTTGGAATTTGAAAGATTCCAACCACAGCCACATGAAATTTATATTCTATTCAGTCAATCTTTGGAGGAACCTCTACAAATTGAATGGCCCACATGGCAGATGGAAATAACTCATCGTATCATAATCTGTATAGATCGAGAGCAAAGTGTGGCATTGAAGGATCTGCAAGATGCACTTGAATTGAATTTCCAGGATCTGCATCAAAAGCATATTAAGAGATGGCATGACTTCTGGGACAATGATTTCTCCATCAGAATTGCTGGAAATTCTCTGGAATTGTGGCAAATAGCGAATGCAGGAATATTCTATTTGGCCAGTTCGTTGCCATCTTTGACCACGAATCAAAAGAATGAACCCTTCGATGGTCTTAGTCCAACTGGTCTGGGACGTGGCAATCTCGAGGCAGACTATCAGGGTCATAGTTTTTGGGATACAGAGATCTGGATGCTGCCGGTGGTTACACAATTCGGCTACGATTATGCCAAAGAGGTTTTGGAGTATCGCAGCCGTAAATTAGAGGCCGCCAAGTATAATGCCTATGCCAAGGGTTATAAGGGAGCGAGGTGAGTTAAAGATGAGGGTTATTTTATAGCCTTTAACACTACTTAATTGCTTGTATTAGATATCCCTGGGAAAGCGCCTATACGGGCACAGAGGTTACCAATCCCTGCTGTCCGGAAGTAGCCCAACAGGAGATCCATATATCTGCTGATATTTCCTTTGCCCTGCAAAAGTTCTTTGCCCAATCGGCGGATTTTGATTGGACATGTGATAAAGCCTGGCCCATTGCTGCCGAAGTAGCTGAATTTCTGGTTAGCCGTGCCGCCTGTGAGGAACTAAAACAAGTGTGCCATTTCCTCAATGTCATGGGTCCCGACGAGGATCATGCAAATGTCGATGACAATGTCTATACGAATGCCATGGCAAAGATTGCTTTGGAATTTGCCGTATGGGCTGGTGGAATGTGCGGTAACGCAAGCACTGAACTCTTTGAAAAATGGCAACAAGTTAGCAATCGTTTGTTAATCCTACGTGATGTGGACTTGGATTATCATCCGCAACATGAGGGCTATAAACTGAATACGGAAGTAAAGCAAGCGGATACAATTCTATTGGGTTATCCATTGCGTTTCGATAAAAGGTAAGAACAAAGATTCCACAAGTCTTGATAACCCAAAATTCCATTGCAGCTCTACACATCTGAACGATCTAAAGTATTATGCCAATGCCACTCGAGAATCCGGACCAGCCATGACTTGGTCCATGTTTGCGGCCAACTATTTGCGTACATCGGAGGATTGGCGGGCAGATGAATACTTTGAGCGTGGCTACAAGAGCTATGTACGTCCCGAGTTCAAGGTATGGAGTGAAACGCCCATTGGCTATGAGGGGTCAGCCAATTTCTTAACCGGCATCGGTGGATTTCTACAAGCTCTAATCTTTGGCTATGGTGGATTAGATTTCTATCGTAGTGGGAATCAAACAACAATGGAAAATTCTGGCGTATTAATGCCACCCAACGTTGAAGAGGTGGAAATTAATTATATACGCTATGGAGATAGCAAATGTCGTTGGATATATAAATCGCATTCATCATTTATGGATTGTGGTTATAGGAAATCGGGCAAAAAATTCGAAATGCTGCAGGGTAACAAAAGAACTTTGTTGGCCACAAATTTCAATGGTAGGTACAATTAGAAAATTATTTTGTTTCGTTAAAATAATTAATTGTATTTTTGCTTAATTTTTTTTTATAGTGACTCATCGCAAAGGCGATCCACCCATCTATATAAATTTGATGAACTAGTTTTCACATTTGTATTTGAATTAAATATAATCAGGACATATTTTCAATTAGGTTTTTTCTTTTTTTTTTTTTTTGCATTTGGTTTGAGACGTTGTGTATGTATGTATTGTATTTTGTGGGATTTTGGGAAGTTACTATTGCATTTGGTTATGGTATAAATCATCCTGTTATGGTTTGCCTTTCTTTCTTTTTGTGTTCTTATTTAAACTTGGCTATGGGTGCGCCACCGACACCAGATGTAGTTTTATTGCTGCCACTAAGGACGACATAAGCGGTTTTAGTTTCCTTTTGCTTCTGCTGTAGCATAGTCAGAGTGCCCAATGGAGTGTCTGTTGAACTCATGGTCTTCATTAACTGTGAGAGAAAGATTTAATTAGATTTTTTATTTAATTTTATGCATATCTGTTGCCAACTTACCCCATCTTGTTCCATTTTCTTGAGACGCTTCTCAATCTTATTTTTACCTGGACCCTTGCCATGGAATTTGTGCGAGAGATAGCGGAAGGCTTCTTTAAGATTCAAGATACGACCATTGTCATCAATGTAATCCAGTTTGACATTAGGTTTAAAGGTCTCCTTGTCTTTAAAGTCCATAATTGGACCAGAATGAAAACGATCTCGACGACCAACTTTTTCCTCTTCCCTAAAAACGAGAATATATGGAATTAATATATATGAAAAATGTGGTTAAGTTTACTTGATAAACTTACCCAGCTGCCTTGTCTTCAATGGAATAATTCTTGGCCTGCAGATGGGCCATTTTTGTATTACTTGGCCTGTTTTTCTCCTCCTTTTCGAGATAGCCCTTCGATAGGGCCAGCCTCAAGGCATTTGCCACACCAGCGCCCACATCTGGCTCTTCATCTAAGATGGCACGATCTTCCAAATCATCACCCAGATTATCAAAATCAGCTGGTTGCATTACTTCATCTGGATTAACAGAATTCCATGTGCCATGGCCATGACCACTGACTGATGCCTCATCCCCATGACCATCCATATGCTCATCCATTTGCTGTTCATTATTATCAAAGTCCATCATATCATTGGAGTCTTCATTACGATTACCAGCCATACCATATGTGGGTATATCACCCAAAGTACGGCAAAATTCAGCCGTAGCATTTAATACGATATTATTATCTGTACCACTCAATATGATACCCGATGTGGCCGAGTTAACTTCTTGTACGGGTTCTGGCTTAATATCCCTTTCGATAGCAGCCACATCGATGGGCAATGATTTCTTAATAATATTCTCCTTTTGTTTTAGTCTACGTGCTTTGGATAAAACACGCTCCAGATCATCATCGTCATCGAGTTCCAATTTAATTTGCGTGGACTTTGTTTCTTGTTCCTCGTCTTTCATTTCTATATCGTCGGCATCACGATAACGTCCATGACGACTGCCAAAATTTGAAGAACCAGATGTAGATGGCTCTGCCAATTGTTCTAGATCTTCCGCTTTGAGCTTTTGGCGCAATTTCTTGATCTTTTTCTTGGGTTTCTTAAATCTAAAAAAAAAAAAACAAAAGAGTTTACACAATTGTTTTGCTTGTATTATTTTTAAATACTTACGTAGCCAACTCCGCCGTGCTGTATGTATCTGATGCCAGCTGTAAATTCGTGTCCTGTAACGTTTCCAAACGTTTACCGGCCAATTTGGTTTTTATCTCCAGAAGTTTGCGTCGTTGATCTCGCTGCTCTTCTACATTCTCACCAATTACAAAATTCTTGCGCTTCTTTGGCTTTCCATCGATATCATCATCATATTTCTCCAATATGGAACGCTCTATGGGATTACCCAGTTCATCGTATTGCTCTTCATAGACATCATAGCCGTAGCTCAGAGGATTTTGTTTCTTGTTGGCCACATTCTTCTTATAACGCTCATCGTCAAGCATATTAACATTAACCAGAGTGTCGCCATCCTCTTCGTTGAGTACATCCTGATCCTTAAGGGTTAATATAACAGTACGTCCCTCACCGAAATCATCCATATCGTGGTCAACGCGTAAACCTTTTAGACTATTATCGCCATAGGCACGCTGGCGAGCTTTTTGCTTTTCCTCTTCAACCATTTCGGCTACACCGAATGCCTCATCTAGCTCCTCTAGCTCTTTGGCCTGCGAAATTAAGATAAAAGATAATTAAAGTTAATCCAATGAATTTTTTTTTTGGCGCTTTTCGCTTTTACCTTTCGCTTTGCCTCTTCCCGTTCATTAACAACTCGCTTATTACGATCCACCCATTTGGATGTGTTATCGGTTTCTTCGTCAGATTCACCCAACGTTTTGATCCGTGCTAATCTCTCTTCGAGAAAACGTTTTTCCTTACGCAGGTTTAGTTTATCTCTAAGCTTTTCTGCCTGTTTCTTCTCCTTGATATTATCGGCAGGTTTATGCAAAAATTCACCCCATTCATCTTTGTAGGATGAGAGATCTTTTTCACCCGAGGATTTGGCATGTGATTCACCATGACTAGAAGCCGCAGAAGATGATTTAGTTGGTCCACTATCCACTTCAAGTGGTTTCAGACCTAGCTTGGCACGAAGTTTATTTGTCTCCTCAATCGACAGAACATCACCAGCTCCATTGTCGGGTATGGGCGAATAGGACCGTGAAGATGATGATGATATGGTTGGTGGTGGAGGTGCCGCGTCACGCCTTCGTGAAGTTGATGGCGGTGGAGGGGATTGGCTACGTGATCTTTCTCTGGGACGTTCTTTTTCACGCATCATCCGCTTACGAGACTCTCGCTCACGATCCGACTCACGCTCACGACGACGCTCATAGTCCAAATGTTTGGATATCTGCGGAGGTGGCGGAGCAGAGACTTCCGTCTCACGATCCCTCTCACGGTCTCTTACCCTTTCTCTAATTGTAGGGGGTGGTGGTGCCTCCCTCTCTCTGACCCTGGTTTTGGCATGCTCTATGGGCACTTCGACGCAATCTGAGCTATCGGAATCTGATTCCTCCAGCGATATGACTTCACTGGCACGGCCTCCACTGCCACTCTCACCACCTTCCCTCTCCCTGTGCCTGTGATGCTTGTGTCGATGTTCCTTATGCTTCTTGTGTCTGTGATGCCTGTCCAAAATTTGGACCTCATCCTCCTCGACACCCGAACGCCGCTCCAGGGAACGCGAACGATGCCTGTGCTTCTTATCCTTTTTGTGCTTCTTTCCTGCAGATGAGGACCCCATTTTTTATCAAACTCGTCCAATTATTTTTTTCTGTAGCTTTTCAGAAAAAAATATTATAAACGTTGTGATTGCTAGTGATGGCGATATACTACGCCGATAAATATCGAATTAACAAAATAAGTGAAAATAGCTATTTTTCATAATATTAAAATCTAGCTGTAGACGCTTCATTTTTATCGTTTGGTAATCGGCCAAATTTCCGCTAAATAAACAGAACTGTTGTGTCATCACTAATTTATCTCAATCTAATTGTCATAGGCGCTAAATACAATTTTTGACAAGTGATAAAGAATATTGGATATAAACGATATGAATTTCCCAGAAATTATTGCTCTTATGAAAAGCCATCCCATTGCGACGGTAGTTACTATTGGTGTAGCATCCGAGGTAATTTGGAGAACATATATTTACCTACGCAAAAATGCATTCACACCGAAACGAAAAGTACACGAGGTTCTTTTTTTCAATGAAAAAGGAGGAAGTTGTTTAGCGGAACATCTAAAAAGCTCAAATAAGAAGCCCAGGCCCACGAAATTTCCAGATTCTGAATGCCCCAATGAATTCTGCACCTCAAAACACTCGAACCGCATTGCTTATGAGATGGATCAAGCGCAGTATTCCATAGATTTGGCCATTTACACTTTAACTTCCGTCACCCTTATAGAAGCTATAAGTCGGTCATTGGAACGAGGTGTTATCGTTAGACTTATCAGCGACCATGAAATGGTGGACTCGACGGGTTCACAGATTCGTACCATGGTCGGTTCCCGTATCCCAGTGCGTTGCCCTGATACCAACAGCATGATGCATCACAAGTTCTGTGTCATTGATGGAGAAGCTCGTGTTAATGAAATTATAGAACTTAAGAAGCGAAAACATGTGCGTCCCTATAACAGCATTCTGATAAGTGGATCGGTTAACTGGACCAGACAGGGACTCGGAGGCAACTGGGAGAACTGCATCATTACCTCTGATAAAGTACTGACCAAATCGTTTCAAGCGGAGTTTCGTCGCATGTGGAATGCATTTAAATCGACAGCTAATACAGTATCTGCACAAAAAAAAAATTGAATGAATAAACGCAATCTAAACAACTTACTTAAATAAGGTTCTATAATAAAATTGATGCAATTTATTTAGCTTGTTGTTTTAATTTCTCTACACGTCTCGTAAAGTGCTCTTTGAGACCATTTAGTCGTTCGATCTCAGCCCTTAAGTCCATATATTCCAAATAGGATAAACCTTTCATGATAATTTCATTTTTTAAATTCAAAACTCGTGCGACTTCCTTTTGTTTCTTTTGCAGTGCGGCCAGTTTTAGTGTTTGACTGGAATCTTTGGGTGCCTTGGATTTTTTTGATTTTTTGGGTTTCTGATTATTAAGAATGAGACTTATTAGAGTTTAACAAATTAAATTTTATTTCAAATTACCTTAATTACATCCATTGTTATTTATTTATGTTTAGCCATCCGCGTGTTGCAAAGAATAGTGCTAAACGATGCTGCCGACTTGGAGATTTTTCTGCGGCTTAGCTAGGAAAGCTTTAAATTAACTTTTTTCAATATTTTATGGTTGAACTACTATGTTGATATACGAAAATTAAGATATTATAATAAACGGAAATTCATAAATAAATTAAAATTCATTACGTTTTTAATGATATAGCAAAACATTTAATATCGATTCCATTTGAGTTATAGCTAAATTAGCGGTTTATTTAAATCAACCGTATTGAATACAAAATGGAGACTAGAGGTGAGACATCAATCGATTGCACCCTATTGACAACAACAAGAAACATCAAATTGAAATTTGTGTTTGTTTTGTAAAATTTGTGTCATTATTTTTTTTAAATGGACAGCCTATCGGCCACGGTTTTATCTGCTGAGACAAAAAATTTGATCGAGACTCGTAACCATGAACTAAAGCGTGTGCTGAAATTAAAACTTTTGCTGGAGCTAGTCCGGACTTTAGATTTGGGCCCAAACCCGAGTCCTGAGATTAAGCGAGCTCTAAAATTAGTTTCCATAGGCGAATACATATGCCCGGGTGAAGGTCAAGAATTCAATCGAGAGAATTTGACAGGTATACCTCAAATGTTTAAACAGTAAAGATATGTTTCACATAAATGTCTCATTTAGGAACCGATCTCAATTACGCTGATCGCAAGGCGTTGATGTCCAAATTTTCTGCTCATCTGCGCACAACTCTGACACCAATAGCTGATGAAGGCCGTAAACTACGTTCCGAATTTCCTGACGCATTTAACAATGACTGTGGGCTTAGTACAGGACAAAAAGAAATTATACGACTAGAAAAAGAACATCGCGCTTGCTTAGAAAAGTTGGTGGAAAAGCTGAGCCGTAAATGTAAACTACTTCAGACAGCAGCAGACCTCAAAATGGGGCCACATTTGGCAAACGAATTGAAGCTTCAACAGGCGCAGGCGCATCTGATGCAAACGAAAGCAGAATTATTGCGCAGCTTCCTTACAAACGAGATTGCGACCAAGACAGAGCACAGTGTGAAGGCTCACAAAGAGGTTGAACAATATCTAGATGAACTATTGAGCTTAAAAAATAATTGCCGTTGAGCAGAAATCCCATAGAATAATATTGATTTACCAATTTAGAATAAAAAATAAGTAACAAGTATTTTTAAAGGTTTTCAAAGTAAATCGCCCTTAACGTGATTTTTAGCCTAAAGGAAGCCAAAGCGGCTGCTCCGACGAAATGTCAGACGCAGTGGCGGCATCGATATATTGTTGTTTTCGTCCACCTCTAGTGGCGGCGGTGGCGATTAAGTTTTGGTAAAGAAAAAAGCGTTTAAGCGCAATCTTTTAAGATGACTGAAACTTTTGACAGTCAACCCGAGTCACAAATTGAAGAGCTACCTCCTTTGGAAGATCAAATTTTGCATGATTTGGAAGAGCATGAAACCACGAGATCGAAATCTTCCTTAGAACTGGATCGCGATGAGACGGCCAGTGTATTTAGCACAACAACAACAACAACTCGTAGTAAATCACCAAATACGCGAAAATTGAACCGGCTTTGTCGGCGGGCAAAAGCACCGAAAATTGTTCAACCGCTTTACAAATACAGGTAGGAGAAACTAGCAAAAGGGTCAAGGATATACTGATGGTGATAATCTTCCATGTCGTTTAAAGCTATCATGTTCGCGAGGATCATAATCATCAAATCTTTGGAGTGCAATTTAATCCATTTCTGGATAGAAATCAATTAGTCTTTGCCACTGTGGGCAAGGATCGAGTGTCCATTTATGAGTGTGTTAAGCAGAATCCGACATCTAGTTCTGATGATGAAGAGGATCAGCCAGAACATGGAATACGTCTGCTGCAGGTCTATGCGGATCCAGATGTAAGAAAACAACCAAGTCAATTGAACTTCTCTGTTTAAAGATTGTGTTCTATCCTTAGACAGACGAAAGTTTTTATACTTGCGCCTGGTCTTTTGACACCGTTTCCGGTGATCCAGTGCTGGCCGCTGCCGGTTACCGTGGTGTGATTCGCATTTTTAATCCCCTGAAGCATCAGTGTAGCAAAAACTATATTGGACATGGTCATGCCATTAATGAGCTGAAATTTCATCCAATATTACCCCAATTGCTGCTTTCTGGCAGCAAGGATCACTCGTTGCGTCTGTGGAACATTCAAACAGATGTCTGTGTTGCCGTGTTTGGTGGTGTCGAAGGACATCGCGATGAGGTATTGTCCATTGATTTCGATTTACGTGGGGATCGAATTATGTCCAGCGGCATGGATCACTCTTTAAAGTTGTGGCGCCTGGATAAACCAGAGATCAAAGAAGCCATCGCGTTGAGCTCCAATTTCAATCCAACTAAAATGACCGGCCCATTTCCGACAATCAAAGAACACTTTCCCGATTTTTCAACTCGCGATATACACCGCAATTATGTGGATTGTGTTCAATGGTTTGGGGACTTTATCTTTTCGAAATCCTGCGAGAATTCCATAGTCTGCTGGAAGCCTGGTAAACTAATGCATGAGATTAAAGCGCAGGATGCCACCACTACCACCACGGTCCTGCATCATTTCGATTACAAGATGTGCGAAATTTGGTTTGTTCGCTTTGCCTTTAATGCCTGGCAAAAGGTTTTGGCTTTGGGCAATCAATTGGGCACTACATTTGTGTGGGAACTCGACTGTAACGATCCGAACCTAACCAAATGCAGTCATTTGATTCATCCAAAATGCAATTCCACCATACGGCAAACATCGTTCTCCAAGGATGGCTCAATCCTAATTTGTGTTTGCGATGACAGCACTGTCTGGCGTTGGGATCGTGTAAATTGAGAAAATTAAGAAAGGAAACAAGATCTGAGATCATGGACAACTGCAGTATATACATATAACAATAGGAATGTATTTAATATATATTTATTTTTTAAATCTACCAACAGCTGATGGTAGTCAGTGATGATAGAAAAAAAGTAATTTCTATCGTTAAATCTGGCTATCAATCGAAATTTAGCTGTATGGATATTAAGGTCCAAATGCTGACTAAAAAGGAAAGAAAACTATTTTAAGGCTTAAAATAATGACACATATTTAAAATATTTTAATAATAGTAACCATATTTATATTTTTCAAACACAAAAAAAAAAAAACATTTATTATTGAACGTCAATAATACGTCGAATCGAACAAAAACCGCTAAACGTGTATAATTATAGCCTAAGTGTCCAGCACTGACAAATGCAAATGATTGCATTTGAAAATTGTTTTGGCAAGCAAAACATGGGAGTTTGCAGATTTTTTCAAACTGGCAGTTGCCGTTATGGAACAAAGTGTCATAATGAGCACTTTGATATTAAGTAAGTCAACTAATCAAAATGAAAACCACGATCTAATACATAAAACAATAATTTTCTTAGGGAGTATTTGAAAGCCGATGTGGAATCAGCTTTCAATGGCAAAATGTGGCCATTTTCGGTTTACGGCCCGTTTAAGGATAAAACAAATTTTCCCAATTTCATTGAGGATCAATCCTTTGAAGAAGTTCGTCTGATGTGCTACGATGCCAAACGGAATAATCAATTCGATCAATTCCATGTACAATTCAACAGAGAAGTAATGGAGGCCACCAATAAAATGAAAAGTTTACTACAAACGACCCCACAAATAATTGATGTAATGATCAAGATCTATAATGCACCCGATGGAGCAGCACCACCAGTGGCAACCAATAGTTTTGGCTCAACCGGATTGACCAATCAAACGACATCAATCTTTAGCAAACCGACACTTACTGCTGGTAATATATTTGGTGGTAATACTTCCGTCGGTGTCGGTGGTGCTACCACAAATAGTATCTTTGGTGGAGCTACCCAGAATCAGAATGCCAATAGCATCTTTGGTGGAGCAGCTGCAGCAACCCAGAATATGTTTGGCCAGCAGCCGCAACAGCAGCAGCAGCAACAACTACAACAACAACAGGCATCTATATTTGGCAATCAACAAGCACCAACAACCAACATCTTTGGTCAGCAACCTCAAGTCCAGGCTCAGGCTCAACCATCGATATTTGCCCAGACCGTGCAACAACAGCAACCAAATCCATTTACTCAACCAAATACTGGAGGTGAAAATATCTTTGCCAATGCACAGCAAGCGAATCCATTTGCACAGGCAAATGCAGGTGGCCAAAATGCATTTGGTTTTGGGCAACAAAACCATTTTGCCAATCAAACTCAGCCTGCATTTACCGGATTTCAACAACAACAACAACAACCGACGCAACAACAACAGCCACAGATGCCAGGATTTGGTGTTCCTCAAGCCCAACAGCCACCAAGTGGCTTCTTTAGTCAAGCATCAGCCGGATATGCACCACAACAGCATGCCATGCAGCAGCCCATACAAGCACAATCCGGTCTGGGCATGTACAGTCAGCTAAAGGATTTGACGGCGGAACAATTGGAAGCATTCAAAGCTGAATTCTTTGCTCAAGGAATGGTGCCATTTGATCCGCCGCCACGTGAATTTTGTTAATACTCGTTTTAAATAGTCAATAGTTTATGTTTCAAGTTCTTGGAAGATACAACAAATCTCTATATATGTATTATTTGTATATATTGGCAAACAATTTTTCCAAAATCTAAATATTTGTTTTTCGTTTCTTACTTTGATAATTAAATATACCTATATAATTTAAATCTAACTTAAATACTAATGCATCATCATATTGAGACGTTCCATATTGATGGAATAGACTGCATGGGAGCCTATAAGATTGCGATCACGAAAAGCTTGTTGGCAATCCTTAAGAGTGATCACTGTACGCTCACTGGGCTCACTGCGAAAAATAATGACAATTAAATATACATAAAAAATATATGGAAAGCCATTTAATTCTTACACTTCCTCACAGGCGGACAGGAAAACTATATCATCATTCTGTCTTCTCATGAAATTCGCCGTATTTAGCTCCTTGTCCAACTCTAGAGGTGTATCATCAACCTTTTGCCTTGTGACTGTATTCCTTAGCGATGGATCACGCAATGGAGCACCCACATCATAATAGAAATTACCTTCACCGCTTGTCTTGTAATGTTTTCTTTTCCGTATAATCGATGCTAAGAGATCTTTGAGTAGCACCTGAACAGCCATGGCCACATATTCAGCGACATTGTCATCGACAGCAACCAGACCAATCTCCCAGGCACCAATTAAGAAGCGGCCCATTATAAATCCTGCATCGGGCAGGAAGAGTTCATGTGCACAGTAACGTTGATTGGGTAATTGTTGTTGCAATCCTTCCACTGTACTTGCTGCCGATCCGATTGAAGCTGGTGGTCGTATCACTTGCATATTATCCTCGGGCACGAATTCCAAAACATCGGAGAGTTCAAAATTCAAACGATCGGCAAATGTACGAGAATTGCGTTTACGTTTTCGACTGCTGCTACTCCCGCTGGCACTTGCGCTGCTTCGCTGGTTATTACTTTGCATTTGGTAATTGGTGACGGTCTGCTCCAGCGGAGCAAATGCATCGATTTTGTTGAGCAGCGCCAGCAGGAATTGATTGTGTAGATGCAATTGCGTGGGATTCATTATTTTGCGCGATTCGGCATCAAACTCCTCTTTGGTCCAGCGATTGCGAAACCAATTCTTCATGTTGGCCCTGTAGCGCTCCCAATTGTCACCCAAAGCCGTGGCCAGGGCATCCTTGGTGACTAGCACTTTATCCGTTAGCATGATTTCACAATTGTTTGTTTACTATCTTACACCCAGGGAATATTTTCTTTTGGCTTCTAGGATAAAAATTCCTAACAAAATAACCAAGTGTAAGATCTATTCAACGCCACAGCACATTAATGAAATGAAGCAATAATATTATTAACTAATTTAATTATTTAATATTGTTAAAAAGAAACACACAGCAAATAAACAACTTGAATTCGCTCAAATTTTACGAATATTTGCTCAAGAATTACGAATAAATTCGCCGCTTCTTAAGTTGCACTTCGATAACAATATATTTTGTGGTATTTTTAGTATTTTTCAAATCCAAGAAAATCGAAATTATTTTTAACCGTTTCACGATCAAAAATTTATATTTAGATTTTTTTTATCAGATTTAAAAGAATAAAATACTTTTTTTTCGAGCAGATTTAAAATAAAGAAAATACAAATTTTACTAATCACCAACAAAGTTTACAATAAGGGGAAGCACACCTGAAAGCCTGAAAAGGGTTTTTATTTTTCTTTTTTAAGAACTGTACAAAATTTATCATTACGAATTTATTTATTTATTTTTTCTTTAATTTTTTATTTTCATATTATGTTTTGCATTGTTTTCCTGCTTTGCATAGACACAAAGATCATTAATAGGCTATTAATTAAAATTTGACTTTGTTATACTTAAAACTTTCTTTTTTTTACATTCAAACTTAAGTGATCTAAAGAGAAATATATATGTATATATATATAATTAGCATCAGAAAAAGATATTGATAAATGAAAGATGATGATAGACGAGAATTGTACGGAAAAATCATTCATCCAACTGTTCGTTGAGTTGTGCCAGAAGAGCAGCCCGTTTTGATTCCAATTCGCCATCGCTTAATGTCAAATCCTCTTGCCGGGATACAGGCGATTCCGGTGGAGATTGGGCAGGACTGTGACGATGCCGTTTACTACTATCCTTGTCTTTTTTGGCTTTCTTTTCCTTTTTCTTTTTCTTGGCTGGTGAATGAGAGTTGGAATCGTTTTGATGTAAACCTGTTGTCGGTGATTGAATACCACCAGCAATAATTGCACTTTCCGATTCACAAGAAGACTATAAATTGCCATAATTAATTATTTGTTAAATTTTGTTTAATTTAATTATTAATTACTTACACCTCGAAACTTGTTTTTACGCTTCTTTTTCTTCTTTAACAATTTTTCGCTTTCTCTGCTGTTTATTGAGCTAAGAGAGTGCTGTAAAGACCGAAAGAAAAACTCAAAGATTATAAAATATATTTAGTTAAAAACTTTGATCATCTACTAACCGATCTTGATTTGGACCGTTTGGAACGTTTGGCTTTCTCCACCTCGGCCAATTCATTCTCAATATCTGATCGTGATGTGGAGCGCACACGCTTTTTATGTTTCTTATTCTTTTTCGATTTACGCGATCGCGAATGATGATGACTGCAGGCATCTTCGCTTTCTTTAATGAAATCTTCCCAGATTTTCTCGACACCAATTTCCTTTTCGTACAGAGCAAACGCTTCTAGATGTTCGACCAGTTTTTTGGCACTATCATAGGATTCGGCCACAGAAACATTCGCTTCCAGCCAAGCGTTCTTTACCTCATTCTCCAATTTCCGTAATCGACGAACTTCTTCTTTCAGACGTTCCTTCTCAATGGCCTCCGCCTAAAAGTATAAGAAGAGATTTTCAATCCTTTTAGATTAAATTGAAATTGGATAAAGTATGTTTTATTTACCTTTTCCAGAAGTGAATTGTAGGTAAGTTTCACATTGCCCGCATCAAGGCTAGCGGAACGCTTATCCTCACACACCACAGTGGCGAAATCTTCAAATGAGGTTTTCGCCTGGACGAGAAATGCCTTTTCCTTGAGTATTTCACGTATGATTTTCTTTTCATCATGAAATCTAGCTTTCAAATTCTCCACATAAAACTTAAATAGATCCAGCGGTGTGGATCCACTTTGGCCGAGCATGGCGGAGAAACGTAAATCCGCCGATATAATCGGATATAGCTCGACCCATAGTGACATGGAGGTAAGTTTACCTTCTTCGTGCAGGGAATCAAGTAGAGCAAGAAATGAATCGCGATTTTTACGCTGTTGCCGCTTCACTCGTTTCTTTTCCCTCTCACGTTCTTCATCCTCTTCCTTCTCCAGAGTGCGTATATGCTCTTCAAATACAATTAAGGCATCTTCTTTATCCATGCCAAGGAGGTTTACATCGTTCTTGAAGTCGGTGTTGTCCAATAGCATTACCTGGGCCTCGGACCAGGTGGTGGCAAAGTTAATAGATGTCATCGATTCTAGTAATTCACCCAGAACTTTCATATTTCGCTTTTTCAGGACACGCGCTTCTTCCTTTTCACGTTTGGCCAAATTGAACATACAATCTTCGTAGATATCTCGTCGATCTGGTTCTGGCACTGTCGTCCACAGACGATTACTGGCAAAGACCTCCTCACAGCGGAAATACTTCATTTGCGAATTCATTTTGTCGCTGGACATAAGGAATTGCTCCAGATCCTCTTTGGCCTTTTTGGCCCTCAGCCGAGACTCTTCTCTTTCGTCTTTCAGCTTTTGCGTTTTGTAGGCATTGAAGGTTTGTTTGCGTTCATTGAGAGTTTTGAAAGAGCTATATCGCGGATCCTTTGATATAATCTTAACACATTGATCCCAATTGGCATTGGATGGAACATTTCTTTCACGTAACAGCTCTTTAAAAGCCTCAATCGCTTCTCGCTTATCCTTAAAAGTGACTGGAGCAGAAGCCGCCGTTTTATCATTTTTCTTAGCTGTCCAGAGAAATAAATGTCAAATGAGTGAGAGAGAGTTCTTTGGAATATTGGTCTTCTTACCATTCGTTTGAGGCACCTCAATGGCAGCTAATGTAGCTGCCATAGCCTGATCCAGAGCCGAGGATGAGTTCTCATTACTACTGGGCGTTAAAGGCGAATGAATCTCTGGGGTGGGTATCCTTGGAGCTGGCGGCAGTGCTGTGGGCAATATACTTGCCAGTGCAGCATGTGGCACCATGCCCGCCAGGCTAGAAGAAGTCATGGCTGCAACTGCTTTTGCAGCAGCGGCGGCTCTGTGAAAAATGTGTGTGAATATATAGATAGATTTGTCCAATTTCATTGCTACTCACTCTTCTGCCTTAGCTTTGACTTTCATATCGACATATTCGGGAGGCGGTTCCCAACATGTTTCCTTAGTGGCCACATTGTGATAATACACTTTGCCAGCATCTGAATGATACTCTTTCCATGGACATTGAGTGTGCAACAATTCGGCTGGGGTCATCAGTGCTTCTGGCTTCTCCCATGAACTTTGCTTGGTATTTTGATTGTAGTAATAGGATCGACCATCGGGAGCCTTGTGCTCTGTCCATTCCGTATGTGGTCCCAAAACTCCAAAGGCAGCTGCTAAATCTGGCGGCGGGTGGGGGGCAGCAAAACCGGGCGGTGGAAATTGTGGTACCATGCCGGGAGCAGCCGGTGGCGGGTGCGCGTATGTGCCAACACCGACACCTCCTCCTCCACCACCAACGACAGCTCCATTGCCAGCGCTAGGAGGAACATTCATTTCACTATTTTGCTATATTTGTAAACAGAATTCAACGTTGCTACGTCTACCGAATGGTTGCGTCTACGTTGCAGCGTCAGCCAATTCTTTGTTTTCCCAATAGTTGCAATTTAATACAGAAATCAAAAAAGGAAAACTCTGCCAATGCCGCATTTGAGGGCACCACAACTTCGCTTCGATAACCAGGGTTGCCCATGAAGCCATATCGATTCATAACGGAACCTGCCAACTCTTGGTTAAATATTTAATGGCAATGAATAAGAAGTACTCATTGTTCAATTACTAAAATTATGTACATATATGTATATAAAACATTATTTATACAAAACGGTATCCATTTTAATATATAATAATTAAAAAATATTTTTACCGGCGAATTCAAAATTTATGAACCAGTACCAAGATGCCGAACCAGAACCAGTATCCCTTGCAGTAAATAGGGTGCAACAAAAAGAAAAACAGCACAACCAAACTAGTTGCTAAACACATTTGTTGTTATCTTGAAAATGATCATTTGGACTTAATGAGTAAAAAGGCCAAAAGGTTGGCCATCATTATTACATCGAAATGTTTCTACGACTGCCCATGAGTTTGGCGCGCTTCCTGAATAATGGACGCCTGCGAATACTACTCCTCTTTCTGATCGTTCTGCTGGTTCTGGGTATTTGCATCACATACAATAATTGGCCAACCGATGCTGAGCTTTGCTTTAGGGATGTAACCCCAGCAATATCTAAGTTAGAAGCAGATGAACATATTGCATTAGAAGATGTGCTTTTGGGACATCCCAAACCAAGAGCCGGTCGGAGCATATTCTTCCATGAGACCAGTTGCCATCTGTTCAGAAAGGAGGAGCGGAAGCAGGGCAAGAAAAAAGAGTACAAATTACTACAGCTGACACCACGTCAGGCCTGTGCCATTGAGTCCGCCGCTCTCCATAATCCGAATTTCGACATTTTTGTCCTATTTGCCGATCCCACCTATAAAGTGACTAAATGGCGAAATGGCAGCCTAGAACAGTCGCCATTGATCGAAGCCATATTGGGTTACAATAATGTACATTTAAGAAGCTTGAATCTCTGGACTTACTCGGAGGGTACACCTATCGAGGCGTGGTTCAAGGACGGTCAACTGTTTCAATCCAGGTGAATTAACGACAAATTGTTCATTAATCTATTAATTATTCGAATTGATCTCTGCATGCAGATATTTATTCTCTCATTTATCGGATTTTCTGCGATATCTCACTTTATATCGCTATGGTGGCCTCTATTTGGATATGGATGTGGTGGTGCTTCGCAGCATGGAAGATATTCCACCCAATTACACTGGCGCCGAATCTCATAGCTCTCTAGCTGCTGGTGTCATGAATTTCGCAGCTCACGGCTTTGGTCACGAAATCGCCGAATCTTGTCTACGGGATTTTCAACAAAATTTCGATGGCAGCGATTGGGGTCAAAACGGTCCGGGAGTCATAACTCGTGTAGCCCAAAAGATTTGCGGCACTCAGGACATTTCGTTAATGATTGAGGATAGCAAACGTTGCCTTGGTTTTAAAGTATATTCTCGTGGCGCTTTCTATGCCATTCCCTGGAGGCAGTGGCAGGATTTCTTTGAACCCCACAAACTGGAAACGACTATGGCCCGTGCCAAAGACTCGTATGTGATTCATGTGTGGAATAAGCACTCGAGTAAATTAAAAATTCGTTATGGTACTAAATCCGCCTATGCACAATACGCCGAATCGAATTGTCCTCGTGCTCTGGCAGCATCTGGGGAATATTTCTAGGTAACAAAAACTAGTTCAAATGCTTTTCTGTTGTTGTTTTAGGATTAAGCAAAAACCACCCACATACCAAAAATATGTATTATTTTGTGAGAGCATCCAGCTTTCCAATGGTTGCTTAGTTATAATAATTTGTTTTTATTTTAATTTAGCCAGGCTTTTCCAAACAACATTACCAAAACATAACATAACAAACAAAATAAGTTGCTCCCAGCTTGAAACTGAATCTGAATCAAAAAATATTGTCACAATTTATGATTTCACTCGAATTGAATAAGCAATATTTTGAATATCAAAAAATGTATACTATATAATAGTAAAAATTAAGGCAGAGCAGAAATGGATGTATATGCATAGTATATGCAAAATCTATATTTTTCTATATGTTTATATAATTTTTTTATTGTTTAAGTGGGGAAAAAAATGAATTTTTGAAGGAAATCTCTGTAACAAATAATCGAACAAATAATAAGTATAATAAGTATATAATCTCTACTCTAATTGTGAAATTTATGAATCTATTTGAGATGGATATTCTACTGAGTGTATACAATTTTCATACCGTATTTGAAATACAAAAATAAATGCATTAACTCAACCTAGGAAGTATAATATTTTTAAAGTTCTTATGTTTGTATATTAGAATCTTATTCAGGATTGGTTAAAGAATTTCAATGTTTGAATATGACGCATGGAAAATATATGCATATTATTATTACTGTTATCAGTAAAGGAAATATGCTTCTAAATTGAGTTGTGTACGATTAAACATTTGACCACTAATCATACACCACATACATAGATGGGGACAAACGCTGCTTGGCCCAGCTCCGAAAATAATTTAGTCACTAAATTTTTGTTCCATGACTAGGCTAGCGTTTGCAATAAAAATTTTAGAGACTAAATTATAACATAGGAAGTGTATGCGTAAGCTCTGTTGATTTGATGATTACGTAGTAGGCGGCAAGCAGCGCTTCCGGCAGCGCTTGAACCGATTTGTATCGACTGTAACTTGTGTTCTTTTTATTCGATCAGATTCAAATTTTGGGATCTGAGGTTTTATATCCAATACTATCATATTAGTAAATTTCATGAGGATACTTCAATTTTTCAATTTCAATTTCAAAAAATTTCATCCCGATGGCTCTTAAGATGGCTGAGTAAAACGCATACGCACAGAGAGACGGATAGACGGACATGGCTATATCGACTCAGCTGCTCATGCTGATCAAGAATATATATACTTTATGGGGTCGGAAACGTCTCCTTCTGTGCGTTACAAACATCTGACCAATTTTATAATACCCTCTGCAAGGGTATAATGAGTCCTGAAAAAGGAGTCATTTATGATCAGAGATTTTATAAAATGCTTGTTGGGTAGGCCAAAATGACTTAAATTCTAAACAAAACTAAGCATGCCCAGTTGTTTTTAGGTTTAATAATCCTGTTTTTCCAAAAAAAAATGTTACTAAAATAAATTTGTATATTTCTGGTCTTGTTGGTAATACCCAGCAACGTCATAACCCTGATGAATAATATTACCTTGGCTTTAAGGTCATTAAATTAAATGATTTTTATGCCATTGGTTGGTTAAATTATAAGCATTTCTTTGAATATAAATACAATAAATAATTCTTTATGGAATTCGCATTTAATAAATCGGAAAATTCTCTAATTTGCCGAAATATATTTTCAATGAGCTGTGGGGAATATTTTGAAACATCAAACACTTCTTTACTTATTTTACTTATAAGCTGTTATTTTTAAATCTTAAAAAATTGATCAATCATAAAATAAAAATTCTTTATTAATTTGTATTTACATATTTCTAACCTTTTTTTTAATGAAAGTTTGTAAATAATTTATATAATATTGCGGAGAACTTTTACAATTGAGCTGGAGTGATAACTATTAAGGTTTTTGATTTTTAAATTTTATTTTTTTTCGAAAAGTATTAAATTCTGTTGAGAAGCTTTTGTAACTACATATACATATTTACGATAATATACTAACTAGACCTACAACAAATAATGTTATTAATTTTAATAGAATTGTTTTTTGTAAAAGCTTTTGGGTTTAGTTGATTCTCTAAATAAAATTTATTTTAGGTTATATCCGATCGTTGATCAAATTTGTTATACTTTATCTAATTTAAAACGTTTTTATTATATAAAAATTGCTAAATATTTAACGTTTTGAGAATGTTGCTCATAACTGATAATTGGATATTGAGATTAGGTTTTGCAAAACATAATGAAAAATAAATAATTGAAAAAATCGAATCTAGCTAGCCTGTTGCACTTGTTTTTTAAACTATATATTGACCTACAATTATTTTGGCCCATCATCTTCACATGCACTGAACCTGAGAATAACGCAGACATGCTCCGATATTATCCTCTGGACTACCCTTGCCCGCCGCATTGCCATCACCGAAATGCACTCCGATATAAAATGGTGTCACCGTACTCTCAATCCGGCAGGGCCAGACGCCGGTCGAACAAAATTGAGCGCCACAATGGACGGGCTCACAGCCGGGCAATGGTCCCAGACCAGTTCCAATGAAATCCTCAATGATACACGGCATAGTTATACGATCCGTACAAGTGCTAAAGAATTGTCTGGCCTGACGACTTGTACGTCGACGACGACGTAAACGCAAATCAAACGCACTTCGCAGAAAACCAATCAGATCGAAGCCACCACTAGAAGAGACGCCGCCAACAGGCCTTGGTCGTCTGGAGACACCGGGTAGGGCTGTTGTTGGTGGACTACGAAAGAAACTAAAGGTACCATCATCATCATCGTCGTCTGTGTTGCCACCCGACCCCTCGACATCATCATTGGCTGGTGCCGGAGTGGATGAGGACGTGGTGGCTGCCACTGTACTGGATCGCTGGGGCATGGGCGTTGTGCTGGACATGCTCGCTGCATTGGAAGAAGATGACGCAGACGAAGCAGCAGAAGGATCATCGGCAGCTGGTGCAGATGAACTGGCATTGGCGTTCATCATTTGCATTAACGATGTTGTAGAGGAGGAGTTGGTCATATTATTTAAGGTTGTTGTTGCGGTATTATTGCTCAACATGGATGAAGTTCCTGGGGCAACGGATGAAGCAGTTACACCATTATTTCCCGTAGAGGCTGCAGCAACATTATTCGTTGGATTTACGACACCCATCATTCCTATTCCTGCTCCTCCTCCTCCTCCTCCACCTCCACCTCCAGCTGCATTTCCATTTACATTATTGACTGGTCTGAGCCCCCCACCACCAATTCTAAATGATTGCTCATCACATGGCTGATACATTATCGAGCACATTTCGGTTTCCTGTCTCATGCATATACGATAATGCTGATTGGCCAAATGACGTCCATTTTCGGCATAGTTAAAGGTCTGCATAACGCCCTCAGTTCCTGTATGATATTGCAAACAACCAGCTGGAGCTCTTTGACTAAATGGTATCTGGGCCACACGTATTTCCCACAATCTTATGGGCAGAAAGCGATTCGAGAGATTCAGATTAATGTCAATTAGCTGATCTGCTGCTGGGACATTCGTTACGTTGACATTATTGGGTGCCAAAGTGGGACGTAGACTGCCAAATAAAGTTCCGGATTGTCGAGGCAAGGCTCGTGCTCCCACATCATAGTACACTGCATGAAAATCTCATATGTATCTCAAGGCATAATCATAAATCTCATACTTACAATGCTGACCACTGTTCTGACCACATATGGAAAATTCACCACCTGGTCCTCCATTAATGCTAAATGCATCGCCATCGCATACGCCAGTCCTTCGATTCGGTTGTCCCAGTGAAAAATGATAGAAATCGATCCTTAATTGACTAATTTCCTCGCCCATCATTTTCACCTTCAGATTACACCCACTGAAATTGCTGGGCATAAAACTGGGGAAATTCGGTGACACAATGTAAGTGATATTATTTGTTATGGTCGCATTGCAATTGGCCACAAATACACAGCAGACTCCAAATCCCATGGCACATTCTCCTTTGGCCTGCCAAACGACAAAAAATTATATATGAAATCAATCGATTTTCAATTATCATGAGTAGTTTTATTACCTGGCCACCCTTTTGTCGGCATTCATAGGCATTGAAACAATTGCCCAATCGACGACCATCATCCGATAAGCATTCACCATCAACAGGAACTGGAAACAGATGAATCACTGCAAAACAAAATGAAATTGCAATTACAAAATGAAGTTGCAATCCCAATAGATACTGGTTTATAAATATATATACATATAGGAAAATCTACATTTGGATAACCGAAAGACTAACATTTAAAAATTAATTCGTATTTGGGTATAAAACATAGAGGAAACAACTAAATCACCCCCAAATTCAACCGGATTTAATTGGACGGATTACAATTGGTATAAATAATATATACTGGTAGAAATTTAAATACTTTATTCCAACTATTTTGAACCTAGAGCCGAGAATATCGAAAGGTTATAATAAAATAAAAAAGATCGACAATCACATGACGACAAAGCAGAAATGTCTCCTGATTATTTGTAAAGTAGAAACGAGAGGCTTTTGATTTAGATATTTACATTTAACAGTTACACTAACAAATTTAGTAAAAAATGCTTTCGATATGGTCAGAATGATGGCAACTTTGTCTTGGTTGCACTTCGTTTCATCAAAATCGGCTCAAGTAACGTGGCTTTGAGATAAACGCTTTATAGTTTAAACTTTAAAGCTTTTTGTTTGTGCATATATGCTTCACATTTCCTACTGGATTTAGAATTTTTCAAAATATTTTTTAGAATGATATTCTCAATAATAAAAGAAATATTTTAAGTTTTAAAATATGTAGCTCAAAATAATACAAAGAATTCAAGAAAACTGATCGCTGAATTTTGTTGCCATTAAATTAAATTTGAAATTTAGATTTATTGTATTTTTTTTTTTGGAATTTAGAAATGTATTAAAATGTTGTTAGTTAATGCAATAGCTTCATATTTAAAACTTTTGGCTACAAAAAAATGTAAGTCCGATCCGAAACTACTTAACCTTTATAAACTAATGAATTATTTTGATATTTATTTACTATGTGCAGCTTTCAAAAGATTATTTTCTTTCCATACAAACCTCTTAAGGATTCATACTATTATCTACTTAAATTCAACTTCAAATCGCAGTCCAATAAGTCTATTTGAAAATAGATTAATACATTCTTTGAGCTAAAAATAACGTATACGCGTGGTGTGACGGCTAATCGATATTATTTAGAATAACATTCCGCTGATTAATATCATAATTTAAATGAATACAGAAACCTTGAAACTTAAATTTTTCTGCTTATATTGAAAAAGGGTCACACATTTTTAAAAGCAAATTGAAAAATCCAATGAACAAAGGCCAAACATTACAGATTTTTCATTCTTAATCTTTTCTATAAGCTGTTAAAAAGAAGTCGACTAAAAAATAAAACCTTTTTATCAAAATTTTGCCAATTACATGAATAGCTTCCCAGCTGTTCTTAGGATTACTATTTCTAATCCTAATTTTATTTGTATTGAAACCGAACTCTTTGTGGTTAATTGTTTTAGCTTACCCTTGCTGCGTCTGTTCTGGCCATTATTATGGGCCGCCATTAGAGTCTGATTGAGTGTCTCTTCCAGCTTTATGCTGTAGGAATCGTTTAGATGTTGTTGTTGTGGGTCTCCAAACGATTGATCCTCTATGGTTGACTCTAGTTCAGAGTCCATATCCATAAACATTTGCATTTCCTCTTTAGACTGATCTTCCTTCTGTTCGCTGAGCTCGTTGAATTTGTCGCTCCAAATATCATAATGACGCATGGGTGGCCAGGCTATTTCATTGGCCAATGATGCGGATTCTGATGCTGATGTTGATGCTGATGATGGGGCTGCTCGAACTGGCCACAATGTCAATATGCAAAGAGTAGTAATAACAAAAACAACATATGGTTGGAGCAGGTTGCCATTACCACAGCAATGGTAATGGCAATGGCAACAACAACCGGCTCCAGTTCCAGTCATAACTTTCTTTTTTCTTCCTCCACAACAAGTTGGCCGCCGCCAACTGAATCGTAATCTCACATTTATATTGCATTTGGATTTGGACTTTGACTTGATGGCAGCATTTTGGTTTAGCGACAACATTTTTATGGCTTCCATGTGCCCCATGTGCCCAAGTGTTCCAAAAACCCAAACTGTGACTTTCAGTCTCCTGACTCCTGCTTATGCTCTTCTCTTTTACCAATTTTTGTTTGTTTTTTTCTTAACTTAACTTTGCTGGTTTTTTATTTTTATTTTGCGCGCGTGCGTTTCGCTGCGATGTTGAATGAAAAGTGCGCCAGATCTCCAGCTGTCCATTGGCTTTGCTTTGCTTTGGATGCTGTGCCCGAGCCTCGGTGATTCCGAGGCACAAGAGGCACTCTCAGTCTGCTGACTGACTGCTTTTCTCCCGCTTTTCTCGCTATTGCGGTCTCTAATCTCTGTGCCATTTTTTGGCGGTGTAACTGAAGCCAAATGCTGCTCCACTTATGTACTTAAAAATATTTCTTTTCCATTTCTTTTATTTATTTTTACAGCTCTAAAGCTTCTTTAACTGTGTCAACAACATTTCAGCTGATAGGAGTATGTAACTCTCAACGAATATTTGTGTACTCTTCAATCAATTAGTTAGTGTATTACCCCCTCTCCTAGTCATCATTTTGTTTTGTATTTCCACTTCCATTTGCATAAATTTCACACGCCTCTCAACTGATCCCTTTTGCATATTTAATGGCAGTAAATTTAAAACTCACATGTTCACACTTTTGGCGCTCTGGCAGAGTGGCAAGGCAACTGGAACAACTGGACAATGCTTGAATTAGCCCGAAATTGGGTTGGCTTGCACATTTTTCTTGCTGCATCATCTTGTCCTCCCCTCCCCCCACGTAACAAACATTTCTGAATGAATCTGATACGTGGGGTAAATTGGCCAAGTCAGTGTAGACAGAGAAAGAGAATATACTTATATACAAAACAACAAAATCAGGTTAAACAGCTCTGTTGGTAATTTACGTTTGTCTCTCTACCATCTTGTTGTTGTTGTTGTTGGTAAGCAGTGTCCAGCTAAGCATAGAAAGCAACCGCAACGAGCCGAGTAGCATCATTATCATCATCATCATCATCATCAACATCTAGATGCATGTACATATGTATGTAACTCGATTAGATTTATTGCAAGTGTTTTTCGAATACAATCTATTACCATGCAGACCCAAATGCAGATTTTTAAGTGAATTACAAAAGCAATTTGCATAATTCAGAAAATATTTTGTTGCATTGTATTTCAAATTTTGTAGAAAAATAATATATAATAGTTTTACATCTCTCAGCAAAATAAAAAATACACAGAATAACAGTCAAAGACTAAAATAGTACACAAAAATATTAAATGTATCTCATCAGCAAATAATTTAAAAAACAATAAAATGTTGACCCTCTAACATAAAATTTCTTGAAAATATTTAAACATAAAAACTTCAAATAAAAAGTAGATTTCTAATAAATCAAATTCATAACTTTAAAAATGTCTTTCAATTGAAGTTTCCATTTCGAATTTTTGAATGAACTTCAAATGAAAAGCATTTTCTTGTAGATTAAATCATTTTCGTTTAAAATTGATTCGGCGGCTTCAAGTTGACTAATTTTAATACCAGTTAAAATATAGTTTTGAGCCGTTTCATTTCTACAAGTGAATGGAGGTAAAAAGTAAATTTTTCAATAGGTTGGAACTGAACAAAATATTTAATGACATATTTGTTTATTAATATAGCCATAAATATTAGACCAAATTAATTTTGTGGTCTTAGGGTTAAGAAGTTGCCATGCTCGATGAGAATACATTTAATATTTTGAGTTGAGTATTTTAAGTTTCTTATTTTTTTTCCTTTCTTTTCTTAAACTTAGGTCATAGTTTTTTTGTTTTTGTTGTTGTTGTTGAACTTTGTACAATGTGTTTGTGTCGGGTTAAATATTACGGCATAAATTAGCATTAAACCTTAGATTCTAAAGTGTTAGCCAAGTGTGAAGGAGAAGTATGTTTTTCCGTGTGTGTGTGTGTTTATGATGCCTTTAGATGCTTAGAGCGGCTCTAAGGCTGCCGGACCATGCGGACTTCCTTCCAGTTTACGCCAGACTACATTACACATCTCACGGACCAATGCCTTTTCGCCATCATCCATCTGATCGATGGCACTGCCAGCTAAATTGCCCAAACGATCGCGTTCCAATTGCTCGCGAACCTCCAATACTTGCAATGCCCGGACAACAGCCTCCGGACGTCCAGGCAATTGTACTGATGCAGCAGCTGCCGCAGCTGCTGCCACTGCCGCCGCCGCTGCCGCTGCTGCTGCTGCTGATGCTTGGTTATTGGTTTCCTGCGGATGCGGATGTGGATGCGGTGATGGTGCCGTTTTAGGTGGTGCTGGTGTGGGAGTGGTTGATTGTGGTGTAGATTGCTGATGTTGCTGCTGCTGCTGCTGCTGCTGTTGGCTAATTGTTGGCGTACTACGTTCCTCTTCCAGCTGTTGTATGCGCCTCTCCAGCGAGCGTACATACTGAAGCGTCTGATCATTTAAGGTATGAGCATGTCGCAAATCCTAATTGAGAAAGTTAAAAATAAGTCTCATTGATTGGATATTTCTTTAGAACTTTTTGTTGCACTTACCTGCGGCAGTTGTCTCTGTTCCGCATAGTTACGCAAAGCTGTTATGGTCTCATCCGCATTTGTGCTTGAGCTGGAGCCATCGCCATCGTCGCGTAAGGCATTTCGAGTGGCTGCTCCGCAACCAGCACATAAAGCATTGGCCGCCACATGGGCACGCTCTTCATCCAGATAAAGACAAAGTTCTTTCAATTCTAGATTATCGGTTATAAGCTCCTGTTGCTTGTCGTCCAATTGACGGAGTTTGTTCTGTAAATTGGGTTTTAATTAATATAAAATTGTCAAAACGAAAAGGGGGGATGGGTAAATTTCTACCTGATAGGCTGCCACTTCCTGACGCATTACACTCGCTGTATAACGACCAAATCTTTGCCATTCTCTTGCCAATTTTCGACCCTTTTGTCGATCATCGTCCAAGAAGCAACATAAATCTCTTAGCTCTTGATTATCATCCAAGAGACGTTGATTTTGTTCTTTCAATGCTCTCAGCTCGTTGACCAACGATTGCAATTGTCGATTCTGTTCGATGGTCAAGCGTCCAGTGCCATTGGCAGTTGGTATTCCAGTGGCCGAGTGACCCACCACACTGGATGATGTCACCGAGGCATTCGGTGATGGATGCTCTTGTTCCGGTTTGCGTACAAATTTCAGCATATCCTGTGCTGCCTTCGAGGATTGTTGATGTTGATGCTGCTGTTGCTGTTGGTGTTGCTTGATGGAATCTGGTATATAAATGGCAGAAAGTTGTGGTATATCCGGTGGATATTTGATGGGTAAATGTGGTTTCAATATGCCACTGCTACCAACGTTACCACTGCTTGGCTGTGGTGGTGGCTGATAGCGTGGTGGTATAGAATGGGCGGGTGCTGGTGCCTTAAGATTGGTTGTACGTAATGTTGGATGTTGCAATTGATAGAAACTGCGGCGGTTGGTTGATTGCTGTTGTTGCTGTTGCTGTTGCTGATGATGATGATGATGTTGCTGATGTATGGGTAGGCGAGATGTGGCCGCTGTTGTTGTTATAGATTGTTGTTGCTGTTGTTGTTGTTGTTGAAGGTGTTGGTGTTGCTGCGTTGAATGTTGCTGATGTATTGTGGCCACAGTTTGAAGTTGATGTACTGCTGCGGCTGCTGCTGCTGTTGAGGACTGTGCTGCTGCTGCTGCTGTCGTTACGCTTTGTTGTTGCGTTGATATTGTTGTTGTTGGTGGCAACAAAGAGCGTCTTTGTAAAATTTGATGATGTTGTTGTTGGTGTTGTTGCTGCTGGTGTTTATTGTTAATTGCCTGCGTCGCTGCTGTTGTTGTTTTATTTGCAATTTTGTCAACGCTATTTATTTTGATCAAATTATTAACCAAACTTGTTCCACCGTTTGTTGTTGCTGTCGTTTTTGTTGTTGTTGCTGCCGCTGCTGTTGTTGTTGTGGTTGTTGTAGCTAATGTCTTCTGTTGCTGTTGCTGTTGTTGCTGTTGCTGTTGTAGTTGTCTCTGTTGCTGTTGTTGCTGCTGCTGCTGTTGATTGCCGGACATTTTTAAAAATATATTCCTTATTTTGCTTTTGCCTTGTGTTTTATGTATTTCGTCTATGTAATAATGTCTATGACCTCAAAGCCATAATGCCAAGTCACTGCAAAAACAAAATAAAAAAGAAAAACATACAGACATAAGCATAAAATCAAAATGGGCGAGGCAAAAATGAAAATAAAACGATAATAAAAGGTAAAAATTGTCTAATGTAATTTATGCGACAGTTGAGGGTTTTGCACCATAATTAAACTGCCATTAGGCTCGGCAACGACTTGTAGACGTTGATAGAAAGTGAAATGAGCATTTATCGCACCACTGAAGCCATGACACACCACACACACACACTCATATCATTGAGTCTAGTAAATGCATCGAAGCGTCGCATTAAGTCGCAAAAACTCACTGAAAAGCCCTTGTATCCCCATGCATATAACAAAATTCCTCTAAATGCTGGCTTCCGCTTCTGGTTTAAAAACTGAAAGCCAAAACATAATGCAGAAAATCGGTTAAGGAAAAACTTATCGCAACATTTGTATCTTAAAAGTGAAAATCGTTCATGGTTTCATGACTAACCACAGAAAGACACACAGACAGACAGACAGACAACACATAAATGCACTCGCAGATATGAGGGCAGACAAATTGAATTGTTAGGGTCGTCAGCCATGACATAATGATGACAATTTCAAAGACAACCATAGATATAGAGACGAAAAATTGGGAAATGATAGTTTTACTGCTTCAAGAAAGCGTAGATTTAGTACATTTTTTTAAGAGATAATAGTAAGGTTAAGATAAGATGTTCTTTAATTCTGAAGAGTTCAACAAATGTGAACCAATTGTTTATTCAGCAAATAACTTTAAAATATTTAAAAGTGACAAAATGGCATCTGATCACATTTCTTTATTTTTATTTTATTCTTAATTCCTGAAGAACCTTGCAAAAATTTTTAGAAAAACTTTGGAAATATTTATAAAATATTGCTTCCTCATTATAAATATCATGATTTTCTATTCATTCGATTCAATCGCATATAGAACGAACGAATGATTTTAACTACTACTTCATCCATGGACTGATCCTCGAGGGGGTTGGGCAAAATACCCCTTTCGAAAATTACAGAATTTCCTGAGCCGAAAATCTTAATTTTTTTGATCTATCATGTCTTCAGCGTTTCTATTCATTTACTACAGTTCTCAGTCATTAGGAAACTGAATGTCTTAAATGTCCATTTGAATATTGTACAAACTTTAAAATACTTTTGGATAAAACCAAGTTGATATGAGACTTACTTATATAAGTTTACATTTGTAAGTATAAAACCGAAGTGTTATAAGCTTAAATCTTTTGAAATAAGAAATACTACGATTATAAGGAAATTTGTACGCAAAGGAAAATTTTAAATCCATGACATTTTTTATGTGTGTAAAGAAAATATTCTCAATAATGCAATGTATATAATTTGTTTGTATTAATGTTAATGGTTGATGACGTCAACATGATCTTTTTTTATATTAAGATTAATTTGTCTTTTATTATTCCATTTATCTATTAAATAATTTTTACGACAAGCCATAAAAGATGCATTGAAGACATTAATAAACTTTAGTAAAGATTTGTGTTTCTTTTTAATGAAGATTAATTTCTTTGCTTAACTTAAGTTGAGCTATTTTTAATGGCGTTAACCAAAACCAATTTCATTTTATTAAAGTATCTTTGCACATTTTTATGTCTCGTATTGTTATTTAATTCTCTTTAATTTAGCCAAAGTTTTAGCAAAGTTTAAACATAAATGTGATTAATATCAAATCATGTAGAAACCGATTCAGATTAGAGAAACAAATCATCAAAAAGGATATTTTAAATAAACTATAAACCAAAATGGGTTGAAGTAAAACTTACAGATAACTTTTTCATTTCATTTTCATTGTAATTTGACTAAGAGTACTTAATGCTTTCTTAAGGTGTCTTTTCAAAAGGGTTCGTGAATTCGAACCCTAGCACACGCTTTGAAAAATCGCGGGAATATGCAGCTGATGGGGCTACCATACGGTATATTCGTCTATATACCTATACATTTACATTCTTATGTATATGAATTACACTCGTAACTTTTGAACTATTTAAGCTGTCAACTTGCCAGTCTAGATATATCAGACCAAGTGGTCATCTTCCCTCTTACAATTAGCTTACCACCCTAGCAAAAAAAAAGAAGAACAAACAGCACCAGCAGCAGCTGCTGCTCCTCTATGCATGAAATGCCAACAGGTGTGAATTGTAAGTTAGCCGCGATATTTGGCCAAGGGTTCGGGACAAAAGAAAGGAAGAAAAAGAACCTACCCAAAGCCCTCGAGGAGCGTCATCGCCAATCGTCTGACTGGGCACAGACAAATATATAATAAAAAAGGAGTCCAAAAAAAAACCACTTCCTCCCTCTCCTGTCCACTCAGTGAAAAACAAAAGAAGAGAATTACAGAAATAAGCAACTAACAAAAAAAAGAGAGAGAATTGCGAAAAATAACAAAAGAATGTGGTAAGGTAAGGGCCAGGCTTGGCCCTTTGTTTTTGGGTTTGTAATATTGTTGTTGTTGCTGTTGCTGCTGCTGCTGCAGTTGTAGCTGTTGCCACACAGAGTGTGGCATTCTGAAAAGAAAACTTACAAAACACAGCAACAGTTGTAAATCATCGAATTACCTCAAAATAATAGCAATCGCTCTCTGGCTTTGGGGGCTCTCGAGACTACGTTTTGCATTTTTTTTTCTTTTTGGCCAGAAAACGAAATTGCCTAAAAGCACAGCAAAACAATGCAAGAAGTCAGCCAACTTCTCACTCGTAAAGTTGTAAGAGGCAAATAAAGGATGATGATGATGACGATGATGATGTTGGTGAAGGGAGAGTGCATAGAAGGCGGAACAGAGGAGGAATACCTTGACTCACAGACTCCAAACTCATTTTTTTTCTTCTTCTTCTTCTTCTGTTTTTTTGGCGACTTGCAAAATGAAGAAACCCTCCAAAAAAACGACAAAAAACAAAATACAACACAACAAAACTTCGTGTGTCAGTTACGCTTAATGAGCACAAATATTGCTCTCATTGTTGTTGTTGTTGTTGTTGAAGATTTTTTGCTTTTGATTGCCCTGCCGTGCTTAAGTTGAAGGGGCAAGTCGTAGGGGGCAAGAGAATCATCTCAAAAGTTGAAGACTGGAACCAAAAAACAAAAACTGAACTGAACCAAACTCAACTGACTCTCAACTGAGCTCGATTTCAATGAAAATGAAGATGAGTCGCCGTTGCCGTTGCCTTTGCCATTGGTCGATCCAGTCGGAAATGCCAATACTTAAGTCGCCTCCCCTTGAACCCTTGCCCACCTACCAACCTCACCCTACCTCAGCCTCAAGTCATGAGAAATCACACACAAGGGGGAAACGTAATGAAAAGCTTTTGGCAAAAGGAAAAAAAACAGAATCTCACTTGAACTTCATTATAAAGAAGTTGAAATACTCTAATGAAAGGAATCACGAATGGCAAAAGGCTTCAATTGTTATGATTATCGTT
This sequence comes from Drosophila willistoni, assembly GCF_018902025.1. Lineage (NCBI taxonomy): Eukaryota > Metazoa > Arthropoda > Insecta > Diptera > Drosophilidae > Drosophila > Drosophila willistoni. The sequence continues at coordinate 12,956,863 of NW_025814050.1, forward strand.
GATTTGATTGGAGTTCTCATTAATGTTTTACTCTCAAATCAAATAAATTAATTCTAATATTAGTAAATGTCTCTTGTTGGCTTCTCTGTGACTCCTTTAAATTGAAATGGAAATCCTCATTAACCAAATTAGTTTATTAAATCTTGGTCTTTTTCATAATAAAGTTTTAATTTTAGTAAGAACTTCACAATGAGACAAGTTCGATCACAAAATCTAATAACAACTAACGTTATCTACGTCAAAACTAGGTAAATAAAGAGATAAGTAAGGCAACACAAATTACATTTACTAAAATTTAAAACTTTACTCAACTTAATCCTTTTTTTTTTTTTAATTAAATTTTACTATATATTCGATGTAGTGGTAGATATATCTAGGTTTAGAATTTGGAGGGTAAAATTGGTCATTTTGTAGTGAGAAATTGGTCTTGAATATCAATATTTTAGGGAGTTTCCTGAAAGTTCTGTCTTGTTTATTTCTCATTCATAAATTACCAATAATATGGAAATATTTAATTTATATAACTCAAGTATTTCATAAATTATTATTAATAGTTTGTTGAAATCCTAGAACAGGAAATTATAGAGTGGTTTTTCCTAAGATTGTCTCAATCTCACGAGTGAATATAATCATAAATAACCTTGTCTTCTAAAATCATATATTTTTATTTTAAAAAATTGTTAAAATTCGCAAAACTTCCTAGAAAAAGTAATTACAATAAGCTGACAAAAATAAATTGAATTGAAAATTGCAAAATTTTCTTAAATAGCTTGAAAAAGAATTAGAACGCAAATAAAAATAAATAAAACTTTCTTTTGATGTAGTTCATTTACTTTATACATACCTAATACTTATAATTATAAGTAGATTCATATCATTTCATTACATTCTTTATTTTCTGGATTGATATATTTATCTTAAAGCTAGCTATTCACATTTCAGAGTTTCTGCTTATACAATATTACGAAAATAATACAGCAGAGTTGAAATTTATTTGGAATAATCGAAAAAACAAACTTTACAACTTTCTTTTTATTATCCCCAATCCCTAATTACTGGGGTAATGGCCCATACTAGAGTATTTATAAGATGCCTCTCATATGTAGTCATTCGTATTGCGACTTAACCTTTCCCTGTTGTCTATACAAATTCTCCAGCAAATAGCAAATCATCACCTGGTGTTGAAGTTCGAATTGGATTCGGGAAGAGAAGCTGGTAGAGGAGGAGAGGCGGAGGAAGGGTAGGAAAAAGTTCAAAAATTTATTTAAATATGCGTACATATGACTGACTACGAGTATGTATGGCCTTCGGCGCCGTCGTCGTCGTTGGACGCACTTAATGCTTATTTCACTTAAATTTGATTGGGATTTTTTTCTGGCTTTTTGAATACCCTGCCTAAAAGAAAGTATATAATGTCTAACAAAAAACCTTCAAAAACTAATAATTTGCTAGTTGAACTATTAAAAGTGTATTTTGTTACTTTTATCTTAATGTATGTTTCTAAATTTAATTTCGAATACTTTTCCATATATTCATCTTGTGAAATTTGCTATAGGGACTTAGTTAGCTTAGGTAGATTTGGTTAATTATGTTGGTTGTTGTAGAACGAAGAAATCTTAGTTTCGTTAATGGCGTTAGTTTAATAGACAATAACTATAGGTTAACCTTAACTAAACCATTCAAAACACTTCATTATGTAGGGCATTTGAGAACTTGATATTCCTTATTCTTTTCTGCCTACTTATGCGTAAGGTAACGCCCTCCTCTCCCACTTCACCTTCGACCAAACACTACTTGAACAGAGTCTTGTTTATGACTTGGCATGTGTCTTGACCAAAAAAAAAAACAAAAACTACTACAACCAAAAAAAAACATAATTCTCTCTGGTTATATTTCCCTTTTTTTTTATTGTTCGCACTCAACGAAAACACGACCGAAAAAAAGGAATGAAATCAAAAAAATAGGCAACTACGTGGCAAACTTTTTGAACTTGCTAATGGTTTTCATTGTTTTTTTCTCATATCTCGTTTTTTTTTTGGTTTTTTTTTTGGAGGGCGGAGGCGTTGGCTTCAGTTTTCTTTAACAAATAACAAATTGGTATAATTAGTGGCATTTAAATGCGAACTAACAAGAAGTTGAGTGGAGCCTTCGAGGCATTGTTCGGCATAGATGATATGGATGGAAGGGAACTAGTTGGCATCGGCAATTGGTACAGAAGGTGTTGGACTGCAAAATGATGAAAAACTACAAGTAAAATTCCCATGCTTTGTGGGTGGTGGCTTCATGGGAATTCTATTTATGGCATTAACTTGACAATGAGACAATAAAACAATGGCAGAACTAGCCCTCCAGCAGAAGAGAGTGGCAAAAAAATGATAGTAATAACTTTTTAATGTGTTGGAGAAGGAAGAAGCTTAAATTTATTTGATATGGGTTCTAGCAAATAAAACGAGTCTTTTTTTTTTTTAGATTGTCCGTCAAAGATATGCAGATGTCAAAAATTATACATAATTTCTATGAATATTTTGATAATCTCATTTAAGACAAGACAAACTGATATTTTTAGCAATTACAATAATTAAAGATAATTTGTATTAAGCTTTTGATAATCTGAGTCATATAATTCATTTTTTTAGGTTTCATAGTTATCGAAATGGCAAAAAGTTTATAATGAAATATTGTCAAGTATTTTTATAATGCTATAAGATTAAATTTATATTAAATAAATCTCTTTTTGGCTTTATTTTCTAAGGCTCGAGCCAAGACATTGTACTTAGATCTGAATGATTCAGGGTCAAAAGTATAAATTGGAGGGGAATATGCCCCAAAAAAAAATATTTAACAATTTTAGTAATATTTGAAAGTATGAAAAGGAAGTAAAATCGATTGTAGCTCCCAGGGCAATAATTCATATTAAATTAAGTTCTAAAAACACTTGATTATTTCCCCATTAAGCAGAAATTTAAGTTTATAAAATTGATATAACTTTAAGTATTTAAAACTAAACTTTAATCTAAAGTAATCTAACTTGCTTTAAACATAAAATAAAGTTTTAAAAATTTGATAATGCCAGTAAGTGCTTCCCATATATGTAGAATTCCAACTGTATTAAGTAAAACAAATTAATTCCCTTAATATTTAAGCCACAAAAAAAACCATTAACCATAGCTTGAACTTTGCAGAAAGAAAATATGGCAAAAAAAATTAAAAAATAAATAATTGATCTGACGATGATGAAGTTCCCTTAATTATAATCAATATTCAATCAACCTCCTCTGCATAAGACTTTTTGCCAATTTTTTATTTATGGACATTAATTAGCCAACTCACCAAATGTGCTTAATCAGCTTAAAATCAAACGTACATATCTCTTTTTATGGCAAAATTTTTAGATATTTTTTCAATTTGATTATTTTTTAATACCCTATATTTAAAGAGCAGCCAAAGCATATTATTATTGTTTATATATAGACAAATGATGAAATGGGTAAAACATGTAAAAAGCATATAATTTTGGTCTACAACTGGAAATGAATCTTTTTTTATTTTCTTTGGCAAATTTTTAGCTTAATGAATATTTATAGGATTTTATATTTATTAATACTGCCACGCCTTTTTTCTTCAATATATAAAATACTTATTGCTTGTGAAATAATATAAGAAATTAATGGTAAGCCAAATCGTTAAAGAGTATTAAAAAGTCTTTTCATCAAGCTGAACGTAGTTAATTTTTTGTCATGTTTTTTTATTACTATTTTTGGCAGTCGGCATATTTTTTTATGATTTAAAAATTTTATTTATTTTACATTTTAAGCATTGCCCAACAGACCATGAAACAAGTGTGTTTAATTAAGGAAATAACCACGCACAGGTATCCAACAAACAGCAATTTAATAAACCCAACGAAAATATAATAGCAAAACGAAAAATGTGAAAAAAATTGGTTAATAAATAAAGCAATGGATAAACAAGAAAAACAAAGAAAAGAAATAAAATGCTCAAAGTCACTCAAGGTTAAGAAATCTCTTTAGCAAGAGACAAGAGCACACGCAGACAGACAGACGGACAGACAGACACGCATGTCTTTTGGCCAACAGAGGAGATCTCTTCTCCTCTGTTGGCAATGACAGCTTTTTGGTGGTAAGTGATGACAGCAGCAGCAGCAGCACCACCGCCACCACCATCACCACCACCAACAATAACAGGCTACGAACGAGCACAAAAACCACAAGTCATGTGGGTTAAGTACACTTACTTAACAACAATTCACAAAAACACAAAAAAAAAAAGAAAAGAAAAACCAAAATAAAACGAAAACAAAAAATAATAATAATAACAGGGAGGGGAGAAAAAAATATACTGACCGTGCGTTCAGACAATAAAATTCGTAATGAAAGGCAAAAACAAAAAAAAAAGCTCAGCTCAGAAAGGAAAATAGGATAAACCAGGGCTGGGAAATGCAATTGGTTAACAATTGTATGACTTTTCAATATTTCACATAAATTGTGATCATTAAGCAATCGATATGCCACTATATATGGTTGATATAGCCGATTGGGCTAAAATTTGAAACGAATTCCTGGTCTTAACTGTGTGAAAATGCAATGCTTAAAAAACAGAAATCGTAAAGACAATTAAACAATCATTTCTATATTAAAATATGCACTTAATATCGGCAGCACAATCAATATTACATATATATATATAGTATCTCTACATAGATAGATAAACATATACATAAAACTACATCCAATTCCAGAATCCATTATGATTTGTATGACATAATGTCTTTGAGTAAGAGTTGTGGGATTAAAAAGACAAATTTTTTGACACTTTAATGGTTAAGAAACAAGAGAAACAGTTGACATTAATTTATAAATAATTCAAATATGGGATTTTAATTTTGAAGACACAATTGACAAAAGACACAATAATAGTCAAGAGCAAAAACATGTGTCCTTAAATGATTTCACCATCAAGTTAAGTATTAGAAAAATAGAGACTTGTAAAATTTTTGGCGTAGAATTATTGTTCAAACCAATTAAACCATGGGGGATAGAAACATCTCCTGGAAATGCTGAAATATATGCCATCCTATAAAAAGATGTTTCCATAGGGCTAGGTGAAAATATGGCATAACTCCTAATATTGCAAGTTTGTTCTCATCTAAGCCAAGTAGAATTTTGAATTTTCGCTATATGAATTTATTTGCACGGATGACTACTCCTGAAATGTACCACGAATTCATTATCGTCAACTGTTTGTGATTATAGGACTAGAAAACCTTTTTTCATCAGTTTAAAATTTGATATTATTAATACTGACAACCTTTTTATACCCTTGCAGAGGGTATTATAAAATTGGTCAGATGTTTGTAACGCACAGAAGGAGACGTTTCCGACCCCATAAAGTATATATATTCTTGATCAGCATGAGAAGCTAAGTCGATATAGCCATGTCCGTCTGTCCGTCTGTCCGTCGGTGCGTACGCGTTTTACTCAGCCATCTTAAGAGCTATCGGGATGAAATTTTTTTTGGGAGCTTTTTTTTACCCGGGTGAGATAAAGTATGAAAATCTTTGGGATCGGACCACTATATCATATAGCTCTAGAAGAAACATTTTTGCAAAAATTGGAGTATCCCCATGAAATTTACCAATATGATAGTAATAGATATAAAATCTCAGATCCCAAAATTTGAATCTGATCCGATAAATAGAACACAAGTTACAGTCAATATAAATCGGTTCAAACGCTGCCGGCAGCGCTGCTTGCTGCCTACTACTGCCATCATCAAATCAACAGAGCACACGCATACACACACAGACGCAACGCTACATGAACTGTATGTGTATGCGTGCCGTGCTTTGCTTAGAAAATGATGGAAGAAGAAAAACTTGTGGTAAAAAGAGAAATAATATTTTGTTTGTGTATTGATGAATTGAGTTGCAGGGAAAGAAATTTCAAAAAGGAAAAATATTATTGCCAAGTATACTGCAAGGGTATATAAACTTCGGCATAGCCGAAGTTAGCTTCTTTGATATTTTTTGAATATAATGAGCCAAGAAACTGTTGAAATCTCAGTTTTTAGGAAGTGTGCTATTAAGCAAATGGGTGAAGTAGTTTAAGACAAGTAGAGGGGTTCATTGCAAGACATTTTATATTAACGAATAAATTTTTTTAATTTCATAAATCTAAAACATCAAATCACATAACTTTAAAACTTTAATTTATGACTATTTTCCTAATATCCTATCAAATATTATTCTTCACTTAATCTCATTCTTTCAGTTTTACCTTGACTAATTTGATGAACAAATTAAAACTAACTATACTTAATTTAATTAAAGATCAATATTAAAACTATATAAAAACCAATTCATTTATGATTTGTATGAATTTAGTTTAATTGGATTTTAATTTTTTTAAAGGCTTTCGCCTTTCAAAACAAAAGAGTACAAAAGAATAAAACATTTTGAAAGTAGGTAACTGCTATATAAGAACTCTAAATATTATTAATTATTCAAATGTATATAAAGATAAAAACTCTTTTCAAAAGAATCACAATTACCAAAAGCTATTAAACTGAAAGTATAATTACATCAATTGCGAAATGTTGTCAATTAAAGTAAGAATTTCAACTTTCTAAAAATGTGAATTTTGAATGCAAACTTATAAATTTCTTTGAGTAACTTTTCTATTCCCCTTCTCTTACCAAATAGACGGCGAATTTTGTTTGATATATAAGAATTTGTTGTAGAGTTGGTTTTCAGTTTGAAAAGAAATCTATGAACTGGAACTGTATTGGTAATATCTTCCGCCCAGCCCAGAGCTATACTAACTTCACTTCACTTCACCCGTCAATGGCACCCACACTATACAATTACATTTCCAGATTTGCGACGCTGCGGCAGCGGCGGAAAATGTGACAAGAAAACCCCGCACAACACCCACACCCAAATAGCCAGAGTGAGCGAGAGAGAGAGAGAGAGAGAGAGAGACCTCACTCCACGGTCCATTGAATTTGCATTGCACGCACCAAAAAACGCGTGGTTTATATGTATGTAGATATATGTACCTAATGTCCATGGATCACCATCTTCTGCCATCCTATATATATATCGTACATACATATAACGCCTTCATCGCTTGTATCGAATGACAAACGACAAATGTCGCAAACAATCGCTAAAGCGCAAACAGACAGATGAACGTATCTGTCGACTCCAAAAGACTGTCATGTCTTTCTTTATATTTTCATGAATGGAGCATACAAAAGGATCCCAAAAAGAAACAACAACTAAAGCTTACGCCTCCATAAGTCCAAACAATATATATGTGTGTGTGTGTGTGTGTGAGGGGTAAAGATCGTCATCGTTCCATTAATCAAATTGGAAACACGCTCTCAGGCATTCATAAGACGATTAAATTGCACGTGACTTTCTGGAGTTGAAGAAGAAGAAAAGAATATCGAGCGCCAAAAAGATTTATCAATCAACTGGAAGAGAATTCTACAAAAAAAATTCCTCCTAGTAAACTGATAGTCTTGAAAATGTTTTAGTTATAAATTTAAATATGAAACCCAAATCTCTATTTAAAGACAGCCTGGACCACCCAAGTTTAACTACATTAAATATGTAAAACAAAAACAACAACAAAAAACTATAAACATAACAAACCATAATAAAGGCATGTGTAGCACAGTAGTAGGTAAGACAGACTAATATACCAAAAGGCAAGACACGAAATACATACATATATATTTTTTCGTTTTTCTTTTCTTATTTACAACAATGCAAAAGCGTATAATAAGCAAAAACCAAAAAAAAAAAAAGCAGCCTGGCTAAAGAATTATAAACTCAAAAGAGGTTAAGCGTCAAGTCAAGCTTTGCTTGCGGTGAGAATGTGAGAAATCGAGTCGAAAAGAGGAAGAAGAAGGTGGAGATTGAAAGCGGCTTTTGGCTAATGAAAAGCTTTGATATATAGAAGGTCAAGATTTTTCATTAGGCCACAAAATTGCCAGGGTGGAAATAAATGCGTTAAATTTATATGCATAAACTTTCCAAAAAAGAAAGAAGCAGAAAGCCCAATGACAAAATAAGTAGATACTTAAAAAATGCTTTATGTTAATTTCTGGTGCTCAAATTATTTATTTGTTACAACTTTTCAATTCTTAACGCTCCCAGAACTAACCAATCTACTAAGTTGGTAAATTGATTTAGGTATCCACAAAAAATTGTCCATGGGCAAAAGGTTTCTAAAAGGCTTAATTGAGGTAACAACAACAAGATAACAAGATAAATATAACTAGATGCAAACAGATTGACAATCTGTAATTAGAACAATAAACAAGTTTTGTAAAATACTCCAAAGTAGTGTTGGATAAAGTCAACTTAATCATTTGCTCACTTCACTACTCAGAGCACTTGGCACACTACATTACTCACTTGTTCAGTTGCCCAGGATAAGCATTATAAGCTTTACTTTGATAATTACATCGATTTATTAAATACTATATGTAATTCTCTATGTTAGCGAACAAAAAAGAACATATAAGCAAAAGGGAACAATTGGAAGTGAACATGTTCAGTTGCTCAGTTGAATTAACAACTCTCATATGTATACTCACTCATGAGCAACTCAACATAACTAAAACTAAAACATCAACTAATTCTTAAAACAAAAAGGGTCGTATATCTGCTACAATTCGTCTACTCTTTGCATTAGAACAAACATAGTTTTAAGTAGACGTAGACCTCTTACCACCTGTTTCCGAATCCCTATCATTCGTATTTACGTTTGGCCATTTGGCCAACAATAGTATTTAAATTTGGTATTCTCAAGCTCCAGTCTCGAATTTATTATCAATCACTAAGCAAAAGATTTTTATTCAAGTAAATTTAGGCGCAATTTGAAAATGAGAACAGATTTTAGATCCATTTCCAAATTCTATTCTTTATTTTTCTTACAAATAATGATAAATAACTTTCGAACCAAAAACAAAATGCAAAACTTAAACATTATCCAATTTTTGGCATTACTTAATTCGTCGCAGATGAGAGTTCCAAGTTTTTGTTCAAGTGTAAAGCGCAAAATATAATTCAAATAAGATTAGTTCGAAACCGAAAACCAAAGTGATTAAACTAAATTGACATATGTATTTCTCTATGCATAATAAATTAGTTGATCATTCTTAGAGTTAAATAAGATTTCAAAAGGCAAGCTTATTACCAATCCACAGAACAAAATGGTAAGGGGATTGGTTTGAAATCCCATTAAAGAAACGGAAAATATATTTCGATTTGTATGTATGTATATAAATTCTGCACCAATCCCAAATTCTTCAATCTGCATTTCTTTGGCTTTAACTTATGTAGATATGTATGGCTTATGGTTTATGAGTAGTCATTTACGTCAAGTCTGAGTTTGAATGTGAGTTTGTTAGAATTGAAATTGGTGTCTCTGTTTGAATTTGAGTTGGAGGTTTTACGATGGTAAGAAAGAGAGGTAGAGAGAGAGATCAGACTAGACCAGACCAGACCGCCCGTCGATTGCCATAAACTTATTCATTTCATGCGCAAATTATTTATGCATGTAAATTAGCAAACAACAGCAACAACAAATGTACATAAAAAACAAATATAAGATACTAAAAACTAGCATCTTACAAAAACCACAACAAAAAAAACATTTTAGTTTGTAACTTTCGAATTTATCGCCAGAACCCCATCATCATTATCATTGCCACGCCCTCGAAAACCACCAAAACAACAACAAGCACAACAAAATGGGCAATATTATGGGTTTACTGTTACAACAAATAAATTGTTGAAATATGCAAATTGTCTGAACAAAAAAAAAAAAAAACACTAAAACATTAATCTTAATGCCAGCATCAAGAGATGTAAACAAATTCTTTGCCAAAAGCAAAAGAAAAATATAAAAAAGAAGAAAACTTGACTAAAACTCTGTTTAAAAGTTTTTTAACAAATGTGTTAATGTATGTGTAAGTGTGTGTGTGTTGTACTGTGGCCTGCTAACCCAGTAAAGTTCATTTGTACAAATATTTAATTAACTTGTGTTTTTTTTTTTTTTTACATCAACTGTTTATTTTTTGTGTTTGTTAGGTGTTAAATTTTTGATTTTTTTGTGTAATCATGCTCAAAGTTTATTTATGCTAATGTTCAGTTTCTTTCATTATGATATTTTTCTGTGGGTTTTTTCTTTTTTTTGTCTGGTCAGAGGGGCTTTTCATTTGACCATGTCTACTTTCGATTTTAGTTCTTTTGTTTGTTGCCTTATTAGAATACCACAATAAACCGCTTTTGGCTCTATTATGGTCCTCTATAAGACACTCGACTGACTCGACGTGGGCCGACCATATTCGAGTTGAAATTCTTTATTAATATTTTCACAGTTGTGTGTGTTGTGGGTGGCATTGAGTGGACAACTTGAGATCTATGTACATAGACTAATCAAAAACTGTGAGGGTTTTTTTTTTTCCCATATTTGTATGTCTTAGTTTTAGAATTCATTAATATTACAACATTTAATTTGTTGAATGAGTGGGTAATTTAAACGATTAAGCTGAACAAATTGCTTTGAAAGCTATTGGATACAAGAAGAGAGAAGAAATTTCATATTTTCATAAGAGCTTTAAATAAATTGATCATTTTGATAAATAATTTTAATTTAATTTGAAATTTATTTTCCACATTTTCCTTTGATCCCAAAACAAAATTCAAAACAAAAATTCGACTTACGTAGGTAAAATTTAATCATTTATTTCTGATCGCAATCGAATCTTTTTCGAGACCCATTTAAAAAGTTATAAATGAGCTTGTTCTATGATCATATATGTCTCCTTTGTGGGGAGAAACCCCTACTTTGAATCAGATTTGACTCCTTTTTGAGACATGTTTCAAATCATAGTTTGGACTAGTTTTATCGATTAATCGTAGGCGATCCATTTTGGTATCGTACGCGACTTTTTCTAGAGTAACATTTTGAATCATGGGCGACACGTTTTAGTCGTTGGGAAAATAAGTATTTCATTCAACGAAAAGGGCTCAAAATAGATTCATTAGGAGGATTTCTGGTAAAAAATCTTCCAAAAGAAAGATAGTTAAAATTGGAATTTTTTTCAACAAATTTATAGGTAAAGATTAAGTATTTACTGGTGCTATTTAAGCTTAAAAATAAACATACAACTAATAAAATATAAATACATTGTGTTTTCTTGTTATTGTTATTTTCAACTATTACTGACATTTATTTGTAAGGAGGTAATGTCACGGGGGGGTTATGAAATCTAGTTAAAAATGCTTTTACAATTATATATTTAAATACTTTTTTAGTGTGAATAGTGATATTAAAAAACCATATAGATAGATATTTAATATTCAAAGACTTTAAGATGATTTATGATTGTCTTATGTGTTCACGGCCATTTCTAAGCTTTAACTATGCCCATCTCACGTACTTGCGGGCCAAAGACAACATGAAAGAATCACGACAAACAAAAAAAAACACACACACACACACACCATAAAAAAAACAAACCTATAAAAATAGAAAAAAAAAAACAAGCTACAACAAAAAGCATTATGTAAGCATTAGCACGCTTTAACCTCCATTTCTTCAGCACTTCCCTCCCGCTCTCTTTCTCTCTCTCTCTATTGACTAGAAGTCAAAGCGTGAACAAACCATAAAACAACACAACGGCAATAACAATTAGTGACAGTTGCCTCCCGATAGCCAACTTGCCACCTTGCCACCGCTGCGCATGCGCAATAAATGCCATCAATACCAAATGCAGATCCAATTAATTTTCTATTAACAATTTTTATATGATTTATTGTTGTTGTTGTTGCCGTTGATTATAAAAAGCGGAAACCATTAAAATGATTGAAAGAATCGAGAAACAAATTCTATTTCCTTTCTGGGACAAAAGCCGCTTAAAGAAAGAAAATACCTTTTGTGACGCTACAAAACTTCCGGATTGTAAAGAGATCTAATAAAGGAAAACAGAGAGAAAGAAAGAGAGAGGGGACAGAAACGAAATTGAGTTTAGTGTTCCAAGGAGAGGGCAATGTGAGAAGGAAATCAATGTATGTAGGTATATACTTACTATATGTGTTATATATGTTTGTAGTATATAAAAGTCGGGCCCAAAGAAACTGCGCAAAAGGCGAAATAATTTATGAACTAATTAAAAGGCGCAGTTCGTTGTGATCGGTCGTTGTTATGGGGTAAAAAACAACAAAAAAAAAAAAAGAAAAAAAGTATGTAAGGGTAACCCAATACTAAAGGCATCAGATGATGTGATGCGATGCTCGAATGCTCAGAGATTCATATGCTCAGATGCTGGGCTGGCTGGCTGCTTGGTTGGTTGGTTGGTTGGTCGCTTGTTGCTCTTGTTTATAAATCAAGTCACATTAAGTGTAATAATAAACGCCAGATTGAAGCAGAGCGGTACTAACCAGTTTTTTTTTTTTTCTTTTTTTTCGTATGTGGCAAATTGAATAAGTCATAAAAAGAACGCGCAACCCAAGGCGAAGGAAAAAAAAAAGTATGATAAAAAATTAATAAAGTGGCCAAGTTCTTTAGGTGGATAATTATGGAGAGCAATAATAAACTGTACTTTATGTCAAAAGACAAGGACTTGAAGTTACCCTGCAACTAGACACAACTTTTATATATTGACGCCAAGTGATCTACTTTCATTTGAAGTCTATTTTCTATTTTTTCTATTTTGATACACAATGGGAGACAGTTAAATAGGTTAAACAAGAAATGTAAGGAGAATATTCACTAAGAATTTGGAAACTTACAGCTGTAGAAAGAATATTAGGCAAGAAAATGCGAATTCAAATACATTTCAAAGAGTAATTGGTCGAAAATAATATGAAAATCTTGAGTCCGGTCGCCTTTGAGAGCTCCGGACTCCTTTAAAAGCTGGCTCAGACTAAAAAATCTCTGATGCAGAAAATTTAATTTGAGATACCTTCGGAATAAAAAGAATGCTCCAATCGGCTTTAGACATAATAGATTAAAGACTTAAGGGGGCAATCCTAAACATCTGGCCAGGTGTGTAAACACACAAGGTGAAAGACTCAATAAGGAATTCAAAATTTACAGCTGCATAGTGAATATAAGGCAAAAAAATACGAATTCAAGTTGAAAATAATCTTGAGTCCGGTCGCCTTTGAGAGCTCCGGACTCCCTTAAAAGATAGCCCAGACTGTGATGCAAAAAATTAAATAAATGCTCAGAATCCAATCATAAAGGAGCTATCCTAGTGCGGTGTCCAGCAGTGTGTTTAAGATGGCGTGAAGTAGCGGATCTTGGTCGAGATTTCGAGCAGTTTCAGGCAGAAAATTTGTAACTCCCCTTAGGATCGGCAACCATGAATGTTTCAAAAGATATCTCCAATAAGCATATGTAGGTTTTTAGCTATTACTAAAGAACAATTTCCAAATTCAATGTTCAAAATCCACCTCCCAGTGGCCTAATGGCTACAGGGTATTTGAGAAGAAACAAAAAAAAAAAGAACAACAAAATCTGAAGAGTTGGAGAAATGTCAAAAACTTACGCTTCATTGCCAGTTCAAGTCTCAGTCACTGGCTAACGATAACGACAACAACAAAATGCTGATGGCACAAATTATAGTCAAGCTGAAGACCGGCAGTAGAAAGCGGCGGTTGCTGTCGCTGTCGCTGCTGCTGCGTTGTCTCGAGCCCCACAATTTCCGCCATTTATGACAGTCACAAATCGAGTTATACTCACACACATACCAAAAACCATACCATACCACACCGCACCAAACCATGCCACAAAACCATTTCATACCACATCAGTCGCAGCCTTTCCTCAACAAAGTCTCTCAGAGTCTCTTTGGCTGCTGGTGTAGCAGAGAGTCCGCGTACTTTCTAATTTCTAAGCGTACTTTGTTTTTTTTTTATTTTTTCGTAAACTCCCTCCTGCTGCCGTTTTTTTGTTTCTGATGGTTAAAATACTCTTCTAAGACTTGTCGATGTTGACTATGTTAGCAAGTTTGGCATGAAATCGAAGAATGCTTAAAATGTCTGCCTTAAGAATATAAAAAAAAGTGCAGAAAAATAAGTATATTTTAAGCCCACTCATAACCTTTTGGGAAATATATGTGAGGTCTATTCATTCATGATCCTACAAAAGAACTCAATAGACACATTTTTATCCCGCTTTGATTGGTTCTGCTATGGCCTAAATTTTTACACAATATTCTTAATATGTTGTAGAATCAGAAAAAAAATACAAACATTTAAAATGTAATTCGCAACGAGAAAGAAGCAAATAGCAAATCTTCCAGAATGACAGGATACTGAATCATTCAAATAAAAAAAAAATATTTTTATCTCTGATTAATTTAAAATGTTATATCCTAGAAATTCCATAATAACATTTGAATTTATTGTATTAATTAAGAAAATATATTACAAATTGGTAACAAATTGGCCAGCCATATAAACGACTCTCTCTAAAAATTGTTTTGTTGATTGCTTTTCGATTTGTTGGACTAATTTTAGATTCATTTAAATGCCATTTAACATTCCTTTGAAGAAGAATGTTACTTTTAATTATATGATTATAATCAGAGATGATTTGAGAGTTAAACTTTATTTAGAGTATTTTCATGTCGTGGTTTAAGAAGAAATAAAAATAAATATTTGTACAGTTTATTTTTATTTTTCATGTCATTATTGGTACAAACAAGTTTGAAGTTTTTTTTTCTAACTCTTTCTCTCTATCTCCATCTCACTCGTGTATCCATTAGATTGTTTTATTTTTGTCGGCAACAAAGTGTTAATGTTAATTTGTGCATGCAATAGAAAATTTTGTTGTTGCTGTTGTTGTTGCCGTCGAGGTCATATACGCGTTTAACCACACTGAACAACTGAATAGGCGGTAACATTTTGCAGATTTCTTTGATGGTAGCCAAAGTGATGGGAGGAGGTCAAATCAGTTACAGTTAACGTGTTTGTGCCGTTGTTCTCTCTTTTGGGTGGCACGGCAAGGAGAAACTAACACCACTCAGAATGGACAGAATTGAGGCGTCGTTTTCGTATTTTTACCAGAGCAAAAGGAAAGTATACATACATATGTATGTATGGAACGGGATGAAATGGATATATATAGCAGCAGGTTTTTAGTTTTGCCTCTTTTACTTAACTAGTTTGTTTGGCTAATGAACTTGAAATTGGGTTTAGCTGTAGGCTTGAGGTTAAATATGTTAACATGTACCAACATTTACATATACGTATGTATGTAAGTTTGTTGTTGTGTTACATGGCTAAAAGCTTTCTAGAACAGAACAAGTAATTGTAATCTTAGAAATCTTGTAATTACTTTTAGACCATTTTATTTAAGTTAACTTATTGCCATTTATATTCAAGTTACTGAGATTTGCATGAACCAACTTGATTAATTGTAATGATAGATTCGCCCGATTCGGGATCCTTAAACTTCATTGAGGAAATTTCTATTTTCTATGAGTATCAATCATTTTGACCTAGGAAAGTCGCCGGTTATAAAGTTAATTTCTTATTTAAAACTAAGAATTTAGACTTCTTTTGGCAGAATTACCTTTATTAAATTACAATATGTTATTGTTTGCTCATTGTACGGGTAAAGAAGAAAATCCTTATGGAAGAAAATCCTTATACCGAACACCATTGATATATTATGTATCCTAAACTGCTCTAATCATTTGCAAAAAGTGGAAAAAAGTGGAGGGTTTAGGCACTCAACGAAATGTTAGTAATTCGATTAAATAATGGCTTTTTTTTTTGTCTCTTCATACCCCCAACTGCTGAGTCCTTGAAGTAGTCTCAACATTTAGTAACTACTCAGACTCAGACTCAAAAATGACTAAGTCAAATATATGAATTTTTTAATAGGATCCCACCCGAAAATGTTTTCTAGATCCGTCTATGGCTATATCTTAATACATATCACACGTAAGGTATTCAATATAAGATAAGGTTTATCGAGGCATTTGGATTAGAATCTCTCGTTTTGAGAAAACTTATCTTTCTTTTAGAGACTAATTTAGAAAATTCATTGGGATAGTGTTCAATCGACGAATGCCTAAAACAAAATTAATCATTCTTGCGTTAGGAATAGTACAATATTGTTAAATAATCCATAATAGAGCGAAAACTGTAAAAAGTTGTAAGGTATACGATATATATTCTACGAAGTCGGAAGTTTCAAACTTGGGGAAGGAGTTGCACCCCCAGGATCGCTTTGGATTCGTCACTGCTTTTGAAGGTCCTAACGAAAATCTTTTATCGCATTTAATATAGTAAATTGAGAAAGATAACTTTTGATTGAATGAATTTTGAATATTGTAGATCCTTTTATTAAAGTGGCTTTCTATTGTTCAATTACTTAACTAAAGGCTAATTTATTCTACCAGGAAACAGTCATTAGAAATATATTGAACTTGTGTCTCATTACGAATAATACCCTGTTGTTCTTTTGTAACAATCTATTCGGAAGTTTGTTTCGGTTTTTCAAAATAGTTATCAATTATGAAGAAATTTCTTTCAGTTATTTACGTTGAAACGCCTTCAAGCATCCTCTGGCACTTAGGCATCTCAACTTCGTGGTCTCTAGTTGTCATTTCCAAAGGCGCGCCACCAATTGCCATCCTCCCTTGCTGCTCCCTACCTCGGCTGGCAATTTGTGTGTGAGAAAATGTGGCAAAACGGTGCATGCAACACTTGATGGCAAAAGGGGAGTTCAGTTCATGCTGAGGATGGCATGGTGAACGGGAGGAGCCCCAACGGGAGGCCACATAACTGAGAGCCTAAAGGAAAAAAATAGAAGCATGTGCAATGCATTGCAATGCGGTGGCTTAACTCAAGTCAACTCTGGACAGGAAACTTAAACTAGTTCTAGTAGCAACTAGCCAACTTAACTGACTTCTAAGTTGCTGGCCATAAACTGGGACACTTGTTGCAGCAAAAACACCAGGGGCAAACAACAGCAACAACAACAACAACAGCAACAACAACATTCGCTCAATTGGTAGGAAATCAAAGATCGTTTCAAAAATATCTGAAACTTCCCACGCAAAAAAAAAACAACAAAATTGAAAGAGACAGCCCAACCCAGGGAAAATATAAAAAATGAGAAGCCAACCTAAATTGCCTTAATGGACCATGAAGACTTGAGATACCCCATAGCCGGCTTTGGCAGCAGGCGCGTAAAACTAAACACAACAATAAAAATACCGCCCAATTATAAAAAAAAAAAAAATTATATAAAGCGACACAGAAAAAAACCGAGCAGAGCCCAGTCAAGATAAAAAGAGGGGTTTGTGGTGGGGAAGGGGAACGAGAGAGATGTCGATGCTGCGTGGATAAGCCCAAAAGGAAAAGAAAGTTTTCTTCTTACCTCTTCCCCCCGCCTCTCCCCACACCCACTCTCTGTCTCGGTCTCTTATTTCTTTCCAGCCAGCGATTTCATTGACAAAAATATTTTACTTTGCCGACGTCTTTTTTTATTTTTTCTTCCTGTGCCTCTTAGCCGCCGCGTGCAACGAACTTTGCATGAGAAGGCCCAAACCGAAAATGGGCTTAACCCTGAAAAGCCCCCTAGGGTATTGAGGTATTTAAACCGAAAAATTCCTAAGAACTGTGCAAATCCATCAAGAACTTTCGTTAAGAATTTACGATTCATGTATAGCAAAGTCAAGATCTTCAAGATCTTGTTAGACAGTTGAACAAGATAATCAGACAAGAAAACACAACCAAATACAATGACCAATTTCAAATTAATGAATCCTAAAACTGTGAAATAGACGGAAAATGTGCCCCTATAGGTATGCAACTTACAATTGTCAAATGGACATTATGACTGAATAAGACAATTTGAACTTTAACTGGAATTTAGAATCTTTGATTTTTGGATCTTTGATTTAAATTCAAATTCTTTTTAATGTATGATCAAGGTACTCTAAATTCACAGGACTTCTTGACCCAATTCTTTGATTGAATTTCAATACGAAATAAGAATATTTTAAAACTAACTTAAAGTTACCTACATACTAGACATAACAAACTACCAATGTATTGGTATTCTATTTAGCCTTAAAGACACTTTCGTCAAAGTAAAATATAAATGTATACGAATTTGTTACATTTTAATCTCTAAATTAGAACCATTTCAGATAGGATTTCCTGCCGTAGCGTAACAAAATGAAACGATATTGATGACCAAACCAGAACCCATTAACCATGGCTTCTTAAAACAGGAACCGGTACTAAAAACTTGGCAGTGATTGCATTTACTCAGTTTGGAATCGTTCCTCATGCCTGTGAGACATTGTCTTCTTATTTTAAGTGTGACTTTTACATCACTTGAAAGTTCTTAATCTCTTCAAGTAGAAACTACAATAAATACTTTTAAATACAAGACGTTTATTGCAACAGTTTAATAGTCTGAAATCGATACTAAATGGGTACTTGAAAATGTTTGTATGTACATATGAGAAGAGGGCAGGATGAAAATTGTTTGAACTGGGATTTTGGAATACTTTTAGTTTAATATGTTGAAGCAACATTTTCGAAATAAACTTTTTTATAGTGTAAAAATATATGTAAGTAAAGTCCAGGAATATCATTTGCTTCTATATAAAGAGTAATTTGTCAATGAAGTAAAAATTTTACACTCAACATTTTTAAAATTGAATGAATGGAACCTAAAAATGGAGTACTCAAAAATAATATATAAACTCACCCCTCCCCCTAAAAATAAATAAAAACTTTTTCTGAATTTAAAGTGGAGAAAATGCAGGCATGTTGTTTGGTATGTTTTTTTTTTGGATTTTTAATTTTGCTTTTAATGGGTTAATGGGTTAAGGTGGCTATTGGCATTAGTTACAGTTTGATCTTCTTTTTTTAATGCTGCTGTTGTTGTTGTATTTTAGTTTTCGATACATGAAATTGACTTTACATATTTCAGGCAGCAGTCGCAGTCGATGTAACAGGTTGTTGTTGGCTCTCTCACTCACACAGACTCACTCACACTCTCTCTGCACACACACACTTACACAAAAAAAACGTATCAGATAGCTTGCTGCTTTTACCTGTTGCAGCGAACAAGAAGAAGAAGGAGAAGAAATATCTTGGTCGGGAGGCTGCTGGTTTTTGTTTGATCTTGTGTCTTATTGTTGAGCGTTGTCATGCATCTTTCTGCTTGTTATTTGTTGGTTTTTCTTTAACTATCTTCCTTTCTCTCTCTCTCTCTCGCTCTCTATCTAGCTTGCTGGTTTCTTTCTCTTGTTTCACTGTGATATTTATTGGCACATAAATGCCTCAAAATTGATGTTATTGTCATTGAAACCCCCCACCTCTCCCCTTTCGCTCAACTGGCCCGCTTGAAGACATTCTTTCTTGTCCTGTTTGTTTTGAAAATTGATTTTCCTCTCTTGAATTGTTTTTTTTTTATTGTTTAGATATAGGTTGGTCTGCTATAGAGAGCGGGTGGAGGTGGAAATAAATGAAATTGGTAAAGAGTGGGCGTAACTGTTCACATCAAAAGTGGGCGTACAGGCAAGAATCAAAGAAGAAGAAGGAGATGAAAAGGGCAAGAAGAAGGGAATAGAGCAATTTCTTTTTCTTTTTTGGGATAAGGCAAATGAGTTATTTTTTTGTTGTTTCTTTTGAGTGGGCTCTCCCGAAGGGGCGAAGTGTGCGGCATGTGGGGAGGGGATTATGGCATGTGGGCTTTTTCGTGGGTTGCTGCTGGAAAAGGAAAATTAGCTAGGCTAGTCAACTTACCTTATATGACGATATATGTATGCATATGATTGGCGCATATATGTGCATATGTATACATGAATGTATTCCAAATGGTAGAATGAAGTAGAATTTCCTTTGCGCAAAATCACAAATATTTGCGCATGCGCAACTGCCGCATTCCAGGGATACACACACACACTTACACACACGCAAAAAAGAGCGAGGGACATAAACACAAACACCGATATACAAATGTAAACGGTTAGCCGCCGTTTTGCGGCAAATTGTTTAAGCAGACAAAACACACACAACAAACAATTTATCAATCTTTTCACACTATATGTAGTTTAATTTGTTTACTCTCATACACACACACACTCATATACATATACGCATGTCTGCATGTGTGTATCTGCGCACGCAATTTTCGCGTTTTTATTTTTGTATGTATCTTTTATTGGCTTGAATTTTCCTTTTGCCCTTTTCAAGTCAACAAACAACAAAAAGAAAAAAACAGACGCCGTCTTTTTTTTCGCAATTGATCGACAAGACCAGCCCAGCCAGGCCAAATTTGTACTTTGTATCTTTACATTGCCCTTTTGTGTATTGCGTTAGCTCATTTCATTTCCGTTTATATTAGAAAATTCACAAAATTCCAAAATCTCCAGTTTAAGTCAGAGGCGCGCAACGAAATTGTATTCAAATATTATCGAATATGTGTTTTTGTTCAATGGAATTACAAAAAAAAAACACCGAATACAAGCGACCGCACAACCGCTCACTTGGAAAACAGAAACAGAAACTGAGCATAAAATAGTGAACAACTTTTTTTTTCTTAAATTCGCATAACAAATGGATAAATTCAAAAGAAACCAGTTTTGTTAAATAACAGTGCTATGTTAATCTAACAGAGCTATGTTAATGCTACCACACTGAAAGAAATCGGCCGCTACTTTTAAATGCACCAATTTTTATGTGAGATGATTCATGGTTTAATGATGGCATAATTAACTAAAACTACCAAACTATGCAAATTATAAACAAGTGGCTTTAGACTGAAACAATATTATTTATATACTTTAAAAATATTTACGGTATTAAAATGCAGGCATATGCCAGCACACATTTTGTTTAGTACGATCTCATACATCATTAAAAATATAAAATATAATTTTTCTAATTCACGAATTTTTGTATTCTTTGTACAAATTTTTCTTTTATTATTATTGAAACATTAAAAATTAATTACAAATTCCAAATGCATACAAGAATTTGTTTGATGCTGAATAAATAAATTTAGCGAAGATCAATCACAAATTTTGGAATGTTTTTATACATATATCTTTATTATATACATTATTTTACTAATTTTAGCTAGTGTGTAAATGAGCGTAATGACAATTAGGCGTATGTATGAAAAGTTGAGGTAACGATTCAGTTTCCCTACACAATGCAAAACAAAAATATTAATAAAAAGATTAGAAATAAATAAAAAAAAACGAATTAATTATTTAAGTTCAAGCATTTTCATAGCGTTGTTTCATCATTTTCTTGATGTAAGTTTTGTAATCATTGCCAGGTGCGAACTGGCCAGCCTTATTGCCCAGGCCAACGTTGTTGGAGCGTGCCTCGGCCTAGGGAAAAGAAAATCAAAGCTATTAAATTGTTCCTAAAGTCGCACCATTTGCTATTTTTACCTCAATGATCTGGGTACGTCCTTGGTTCTTACGTCCCAAGCCTTGACCCTCAGACCAACCCATCTTCTGTAAAAGACGACTGCCCACATTGCTAGAACTGATGGGCATGGCAGGAGCTGGATTATTATCCTTTTGACGTGTCTGCATTTGCTTCATCTCGATTTCAAAGCGCTCCCGACTTCGATTGGGTGGTGGAGGATCACTTTCACCATACTTTAGTCGACGTTCCTTGGCCCGATCACGATAGCTGCAAAAAATATAAAATCAATTATAAATAAAGTCTGATATATATTAATTTAATATAACTTACGATAATCCTCCTCCAGCTGCATCATCTCCACTGCCCGCTGAGTTCTGATTCAACTTGGCAAGGTTCTCTTTGTGCAAATTCGACATTTTTAAATGCTTCTGGAGTATGTCCAGAGATTGGAAAGCACGTTTGCATAATAGGCAAGTAAGTTTCTTAAAGTCCACATAATCCATTTCATCAATTGGTCCATTAGCTCCTCCGCCAACAGAAGTGGCCTGATTTGCTGACGAATTATCCTCCTCCGAGTCTGAACCCCCGCCATATGCATTCACCAATTTATTCATTCCACCTGGAGCAGTTGGTGCCACAAAATCACTCAATTTAGCTCTTTCTTTCTTCTCCAAAATGGAGAAGCCTACATCGGCATAGCCACCACTACTATGGGCAGCTGCACGTGAAGTGCTGGGCCCATCAGTTGGTATCGATGTGCCCGCTGTACCCAAAATGGGTTGTGGTGTAGCCACCACCGTGTAGTCCTTTTTCTGATTTAATTGTTTGGCCCATTTTTCCATGTCTTTGACAATTTTCTTTGCCACCTTGACCTTATCATGCTTGAAACCCGTTTCCTTGTCCTTGGATTTTTCCTTCTTTGCATTGGTGTCATCCTCTCGGGCCTCGGGCTGTGGCTCTTGGGCTAAGACCTCTTTCAGTGCCGCCTGTGTGGAGGCAGGAGTGGCCAATATATAAGTACTTCGACGCTGATCCCAATATAAATAAGCTCCCGTCTCGTTATTGTAATAATATTGAGAATGTGCATCATAATACAGTCCAGTACTTGGATCATAATAGTAACCCGAAGTCTCATCATACTGATAACGTGAAACATCCGGTGTGGCTATAAAACAAAATCACACAAATATAATAGAAAGACCTACAAGTAAAAAGGAGATCATTTTACTAACGATAAATCTTGCCATCGTTGCCTTTGGGCGTATTGAGATTTGCTGCGGTGCTGGTCGTGGCAGCAAATGAAGCTTTTGCCACCGCTGCCGCCTGGGCTGCAGCTGAAGCTGCTGATGTGGCCGTTGTCTCAATACTGTTTAGCTTTTTTTGTTGCCTTTGTATAGCCGACAAGGCCACAGCTGCTCCAGAATTGGCCTCTGTTAATTGGGAATCGCCCATATTGCCTTTGGCAATTTCAGATGTATAGTAGTCTCTATAGTACTGAACATAATGGGCCTTCTCTGCAGGATTCGAGGCATACAAAGAGGCACTATACTCGGCCAGACGTGGTACATCAGCTAGAGTATATGTGCCTCCAGCTCCTGATGGTGGAACCGCTGACAGATCTACATTACCAGTAGATGGCAAATTCCCCGAACTAGCAGCAGTCGGCACATCCTTGGGTCCAATCTGACGATTCTCAAAGTCAATGCTATAAGAAATGCCAACTAAAAAGAAAAGACAATCAGAAAACACACGAATAAAGATTTGCAAGGATTTCAGTTCATACCATTCCTCTCATCTATGGTTAAGGGTGGATCCAGGGCTGTCAATCCATTGTACACATTCATTGAATCGATGAGTGTCTCAAAGTAAAGATAACAAATGCCACGCGATGCTTGGGTCAATGTATCCCGACTGATGAGCACTTTACTGACAGTTTTAGCCAACTGAGGCACGAATTTCTGCAGAGCAGTCAGCACGCCCTCCTCATTGGTCAAGGCATCCAGATTGCGTAACATAATCTCTGCATTTAGAAATTGCCAATTAAATTGTGAGTATCTTTGTTTTTTTTTTTTTTAATTCAAGTTTCAAGATTTTTGTTTTGATTTGATTGTGGTTGGTTTACTTTTTGTTAATATATGGCTTATCTCATCGGCCCCCTCGCCAACGCCTTCGCTCTCCGTACGTGACGAGCTGCACATGAAGCAGTAGAAGCGTCTCTTAAAATTGCAGGCACCACACTGAAAATAAAGTACGAGAAGTTCAATTATTTCACTTCAGATTTAAATTCCTTTTTCTTACCTTAACGCAATTCCAATCGGTTCCCCGCTTGTGGCTATATTGTAAGGACACTCGCTGATCGCCCAATTGTAGTGAACCCTGTGCCAAGAAATGAAAAGAGAAAAGATATGGGTTTTGGCATTAATTAAACATGTTTCAAATAAACCAAACAATATCACAGACTACACAGTCACCAGGTTGCTGCTGCTGTGTGTGTTTCTTTTTTGTATTCGTAAATGCGCAGTTCTTGTTGCCGTTGACATCGTTTTGATGTTAAATTTTTGATGATGATCTTTTTTTGATGCTGCTGACGACGTATGTATCCTTTGTATCCATTAACACAACTTGATCTAACTTATTCAAATGGCTATGTTATTACAATATATCTATGTGATTTTATTTTAAGTTCAGTTCCGTTCTGGAATGAATATTTCGAAACTAGGCCATAAACTTTTCGTTTAAGACGAATGCAAAGTTCCCGAGACCAAACAAGTGCATTTGTTTATCTAATATTTTTTGCTAAGCCAAGCAAACTTTATAATAATTTATAGCCAAGCAAAAAATTAACATTTAAAGCGGATTTTTTTATGCTCTTTTGGTTAATGTACAAAACTGTAAAGTGATTTATATTTTTCAGTCATCATTTAAGATGTACTCCATAAATTTTTACGAATTGAATTAACATTGTGAATCGAGTAGTGAAAGAACAAAGAAATTCCTAAGCTAAGTGATTCAGCTGATTGACTTCATTTAAATCTTATCAAATGAATTGTTAAGCGAAAGAAATATTTGGAGAAGTGAAAAAGAAATAGTTCGAATGATAAGATGACAAATTAGTACTAAATAGTAACTAGAGTTTTTGCTTGATCAAAACAGACAGACATAAGATTACTTTAGGATTCTAAGTCAAATGAGAAATATATATACAAATAGAATATATATGAGCCTGGCTTGGTGTATAATTTCCCAGGGGCATAATCTATGTAAGACTATTTGCTATAATTTAATTTTCATTGCGGAACTGAACTTAAGGCACAAAATTTCATAACTATTAATTCCCATTGTCTTATAAATGTAATATATTATATTCCGAGATGATATTGGTTTTTTTTTTTAAATTTGTTCTCTTATCATTTGGTTTTGGTTTGTAGTTGATGTTATTGTTGTGATACCTGAGTTATTTCCATCCAATGTCTGGCTTCCTCAACGGTATTAAACTCGACAAATGCGAAACCGCGTGATGCACCTAAATTTTAGATAGAAGCAGATACAAAATGGTTTTTGTCAAAAAATGTTGTTGTTTGTTTCAATAGTTTTTGTTTGGTATTTGTTTTTTGGGAAATTATTTTGTTTATTTTTTTTTTGTTGTTCTTGTCGGTAAAGCCAGGTGTATCAAAAAATTTGTTTGGTTCCTTATCATTTAACATTTTTATTGGATGAACCCACAAATACTTACTGCCAAAATTTGTGTTTCGTGAAACATAGAGACTAAATTTAAGAGTACAAATTATTTGTTTATATATAACCCACCTGTTGGCTGTTTCCTAATCACACGTATACATGCTGGCTCCATATTCACTTGTATTAAAGCAGCCCAAATCTGGTTAAGGATGAAAAAGATAAATATAACAAGAAAATATATAGATTTCTTCTTTCTATTATTGTACTTACATCCGCTTCCGTAACATGCTTCTTTAGTCCAAATATAATTATAATGTTGAGGGCCTCATTGCTTGTCCTCGTATGTTTACGACGATATTGACTATCATCGCTCATATAGCTATCTTCATCCGAGGAATAGCGCCGCGAATCACGACGTTCTCGATTGTTGCCATTCCCATTGTTCTGATTGTTGTTATTCATGTTATTGCTACCACCGCTGCGACTGTGTGATAATACAATTTAAGGATATGTATAAAATCTTATTGTAAACCAACGGAGTCTTACCTTCCACGATCGTTGCCTCTGTCATAGTCCATATTGCGTTCTCTGGGCTCACGGTCATAGTTTTTCCAACGTTGATCGCGTTCATTGTCATAATTATCATCACGTCGATCATAATTATCGTCACGACGATCATAATTATCGTCTCGGCGATGTTGACGATGATCATAATTGTTGTTCCGCGAATTATAATTGCCTTCCTTTTTATAATCATCATCAATTAGATCTCTATATAAATCCTGTTCCGTGCTACCATCACGTCGATAGTGTGAAAATCTATCACGACTGCGGGAACGAGATTGACGTCGCCTGTAACCAGCATGTTCACGACTGCGTTCACTGCAAGGAAGGTGGGGAAGAAGAGAAGGAGAAAACGTTTTGACCAGGTTTATTTTCCTAGACCTCTAATGGACTTACCGGGATCTTGAACGGGAACGACTGTAGCGTCTGTATTGATTGCTGTTATTATTGCTGCCCCCTGAAAAGCTCCGTCCATAGCGGGAGTCCATGTTACGCGGCGTATGCGTATCTAATGGAGAATGTAAATTGATTTGAGTTTTTCCACTAAGATGGAATGTGTGTCGCTCAAACAGCAACAACATTAGAAAACTTACTCATGGGGGTGTTTATATATAAAACTGTGACGTTTCTAGAGTGTATTCCCTTGTTTTCAGCTTATTTAAATACAATTGTCCACAAAATAGGAGCAAATGAAAAAATTTCTATGCCTCCACCTTCTGTTTCGGTTTGTGTTAGAGCTGACACTTTGACATATCGATGGTTTTTGCCTTTTTTAAAACTATCGATTGCTTTTGATAAACATCGATAGTTTTGCCATCCCTTTTAAGTGCAAAAAATTTGAAAAGAAATTTGTTTTATATTACCCTTTACAAGTGAAACCCCCTTCTTTTTTTTGTTTGCATATTCTTGTTTTTGCTTGTGCATTAAAAAAGTTTTTTTTGGCCATTTGTATGGAAAATGTTTTATTGTTAATTTCTTTTGCTCGACTAAAACTTGAACTCCTTGTACTTCTTTGTGGACTTGGCCGGATCCGTTTGTTGCCGCTTGCGTTTGGATTTCTGACGTGCCACATGCTCGGCCAACATATCAGAAAGATCCTCCTTTTGCAAATGATTTTGCTGTTCGCGCATTTGTTGTTCATATCGTTGAGCCATTGCGTCATTGTCCATGTCCAATTCACTTGGATCCAAAGCCAATTCAACAATGCCCTCACGATCTGTGGTCGTGTTGGTTGTGGAACGAACTGGTGGCGGTTTAGCAGCACCAGCTCCAGCCCCAGTTCCGCTTATATCATACACATGTGTAGATGCCATCATGGAAGCACCAATGCGATCAGTGCGCTTCTCCGGCAGCACTTGATAAAGCACGGGGGTTTCATTACTAAATGCAAAAAATAAAGGAAATTATGAACCGTTTATAATAAGGCAGGCAATAAACATACTCTTCCATTTCGGCTTCGATCTTCTTTTTACGTAGCTCAATATTTTCGGGTGTTTCCATGCCGGCTGGTACACTGGTCAGACCCGATGGGGTAACCAAACCTTCAACAGGCGTAACCAGACCAGTTTCATCCTGCTGATCGCCTAGATCTTCGCCATCCTCTTCTTCCTCCTCGGAAGATTCTTCAGATTCGGATTCCAGTTCACCCCATTGATTACGTTCAATGTCGGCCTCATCGATGCCATTCTATTGAGATATTAGAAGTAAATTATAATCGTAATTGGTAAAAATATCGTTCCAACTTACGTCAAGGTCCAACATATTGGTTCCAAACACATCTCCGTACAAGGGTTTGCCATTTTCATCCACCGGCGGCTTACCCCAACCTCCTGCATGATAACCAAATGCTGTGCCCTCTGGAATGGGAGCATTTAGACCTGGTATTTTTAGATTCGGATACGAAGGTGGCGGCCCATAACGCTGCTGGGCTATCAGCCATGGGGGCGGAATCTTATGCGATTGTGGACCAACTGGCATACCAAGGGCGATTCGTAGCTCTTCGGATAAATCACCCGGTTTCTTTTCTTTCAGACGTGTCTCGAATTCTTTGCCCTCGTAATAGAGATCACCGTGTATGGTCATACGTGGCTTGGTCTGCCATTTAAAGAAGGCATCGTGCAGTTTCTGATAGTCAATGTCGATTTTACCCATCTTGGGTCGCACTCTCTCTCGCATTTTGGCCTTTAGGGTTTTGGCATCCTCTCGTTCTTGCAGTGATTCACGCATTTCCATGATACCCGTTTTCTTAATGAAAGCTGGCAAATCGAATGGCGGCTTCTCTATACCACGCTTGCCCTGCAAATACTTTCGCTTGAAACACCAATGCCTGGGCACCTGCACTGTATTCCTGTAGGCCTTCAATTGAACTAATAATTTGGGATCACGTGCGGTAACATCATGCATTTCAACCACATCTGGGCGGGAGACCAACTGCTTTAGCTCGGCTACACTGAGCCGTGTTAATTTTTTGAGTTTTCTTTTTGATAACTTCTCCTTATCTGCCTTCTGTGCATCTTCATCATCGTCGGCATCATCATCATCATCCTCACCATGCAGCTTATCAGTGGATTTTCTATCCTTAGCCAAAGCTTCGCCATCCAATGCAGACTTGTCCTTTTCGGCTGGCTTGGGTTTATTCTCTAATTTAAAGATTTCAAAGACACGATAAAATTGTCTGTACATGGGTGCCAGATCTGCTATGGTTATCTTTTCGGGCACATATCTGTGAGAGAACAGTGGGAAAATTAAATCATTTTCAACTCATATAATGTCGATATGCTTACTCAATTGTCACTTCATCTTCACTTGTCTCAGCGGGTTTCTTTTCTTTGGATTTTTCCTCAACGCGTTCTCTCCTTTTTCTGCTTGAACTTGAGCGATGTTCCTTGTGTTTTCCTTTTTTATCCTTCTCATAATGCTCATCGTCGCTGCCGGTTGCCTTCGGCTCTTGCTCGGCTTTTGCTTCATTTTCATCCGAATTATCCTTTTCTTGACCTTGCCGGCTCTCTGTAGTGGCCAATTGATTTTGCCTCTCAACTTCCAATTGTTGCCGCAATTTCTTATTCTGCTTCTTACGTCGCTTTTTCTTTTTGTTTTTTTCCGCCTTGCTCTGTTTGGCGGATTTGCTGATGCCACTGCCATTTACTTGATTTTCGGCTTCATCATCGCTCTCATCACCCACATCGGCAAAGTCGCCGCCTTCTTGTGTGCCACTGCCACCTTGGGAGTCACCGTCGATAGTAAACTCGGCAGCACGTTGGTCCTTAAGAGCTAGAACATCCTCTAGAGCTTTGGGTAAAACTAAATCAGCAGCAGCATCCGTAGGATCTTCTCTATCGCCAACTTCCGTATAGTCCGATTCATCAATAGCAGCATCGCCGGCTGCGTTAGCGTTGCCATTTTCGTTCCCATTGGTCGGGGCCGATGCCGTTGCCGCCGCGTTTTCCGACAATTGCTGTTGCGTCTCAAATCGTATGGACATCAATGGCGCTGGCTGGACGCCCTATTTAATTAAGTAATTGATTATTGAAAAATTCTAATTGGCAATAAATAAACTTACATCGTTGTTTAATTGGCCGTCCATAGAAATTTTTTGAGAAGTATAAAAAAAAACACAAATTTCCGCAGGGTCGCAATGAAAATAAAATCGATAAAAGTAATGTCGATAGTTTTGAAAAACCTAGGAGTCTTTCCAACACTGGTGAGCGATAACGATAACCCAATTCCAAAAAGTGTGCTTCAACACCTGTTAAGAATTCCCGAAGTAAACAATAAATAAAAAAGAGTTTAAAACTTTAATTTACCCGGTTATTTTGTATTTATTGCATCTGTTGCAATTTGTAATCCATATTGGTTCATAAATCATTTTAACACTCAAGGAATATAACAACAGAAACAGGGTGCCCTAAAGATTTAAAAAATGTTTAAATTCAACTTCCATGTGGATGCTGAAACTTCAGATACAGCTTTTGATCTGCCAAAGGAGGATAAAACTTCTGAAAATGAACGAGAAACAAAAGAGGAAGTTACCTGGTATCAAGCCGAGCATGTAAAGCCTACTGAAGCTCTATTAACAAATCTAGATTTGTACGAACTAAATGCCAAAGACCTTAAAGTTGGTAATATAGAATTGCGTCATCTTATAGCCGGTTTCGTCCTTGATGATATAAAAACGCATCAAGATGGAGATAGCACGGATATTAAGAAATCAGAAGATAAACTCTCGGATTTAATTACAGGAGTCTACGAAGGTGGAGCTAAAATGTGGGAGGGTACAGATGATATATTATTGTATTTAGCAGAAAACTTTAAGGAATCCTTTTGGAAAGACAAACATGTACTCGATCTGGGCTGTGGTTCTGGACTATTGGGCATATATGCCGTGAAATGTGGAGCTAAAGTAGACTTTCAAGATTATGTAAATTTTAGAATAACTTTAAATGATCCTTTTAATAATATATTTTTTCTTAACAGAACAAAGATGTTCTGGAAAACATTACTCAGCCAAATGTCGTACTAAATCTAAAGGATACTTCGAAAGATGATGAAAAACTGAAAATTTTGGAGGAAAATACAAAGTTCTTCTCTGGAGATTGGTCACATTTTGCCTTATTGACCAAGGATTTAAATAAATATGATATAATTCTTACTGCCGAGACAATTTATAATATAGAAAATCAACAGAAACTTATAGATACTTTTAGTAGTCGACTAAAATCCGATGGACTAGTATTAGTGGCTGCCAAATCACACTATTTTGGTGTGGGTGGCGGCTTAGAACAATTTATAGAAGTAATTAAGAAGAACGGAATATTCGAGAGTAAAAATGTTTGGCATACAGACGAAAATTTAAAGCGAGGCATTTTAGAATTAAAATTTAAATAAAGTTTATGAAAAGAAATATAAGGTACTATTTTGTATTCCTTTTTAAAAAAAGTGAATTCTTTCTTAAACGAAATTAGAGATTAAAATTCTTTTTGGCCGAAAAAAGCTGAAAAAGCTAAGTTTTCAAATTTGCTCCACCCTTATTTTTATTTGCTGATTAACAGCTGATCTGCGGTCGGCAACTGCAAAACGAACTAGTTTTTGTTTTATTGTTTTTGTATTCTGTCTGGAGATTGTGTGAGTAAATGTCTAAAAGAAAACCAAGTACTTAAATAATTCTAAATTTTCTTTGAGATTAGTAAAATCCTATTTATAATTGGCCAGATCATGTATTAACCTTTCGTTTCGTGTGTTTATGCTGCTTGAACTCGGAACTACATTGGAATTGCCGGCATAATCGATATTAAATATATATTTTTCTTTGCTATGGATTACTTTGAAGCAGCGTCAAAGACGAAAGAGATCCAGGACCAGCTTTGTTGCTGTCAATATATTGGATCAGATAGAAAACCATACCATATTCTAGGATGTTGTTGTAATTGCCAGGACTTTGATTTGGTATGCACGCGGTAGGGCGTCAATTAATTCACCTAATCGACTGAATGTGAATACTTAAAATTGGAAATTACGATTTTTATTTATAGATTGGTAACTTGTCAAAAGATTGAACGGAAGAATCTGAACGGCATGCTGATTGCTTTCCAGGATCGTCTACGTTTGCCATGGGTGGGCGGGGCGAAGCGTATTTCACCCGCTGCTCTGGCACCGGGATTGATGATACCCCTAATGATGGGTTTGGCAGCTCTGAATGGCAAAACGGCATTGATTCTTATGCTCACCGTCATGGGATTCACTGTATGGGGCTTACAGCTGGCGGAACGAACAGCCACTCGTACGAATTTCTTTCTCAGTTGGATTGTCTTCTCGGTGTTCTACATGATATTGGTATTCGAGTGTGAGGTACCACTTTTAGAACTGTTGCCCGAGGAGAACTACGCCCTCATCATATTATCAGCAGCGGCAATTTATTGTTTATATCGCACAAAGAAATTATCTGCGCTCAATTTGGTCACAGCACAATATGGAACAACGCCAAAGGATGAGTTGCCTGGCATAGCGGAAGCTTCTAGTGGCGAGGAGCAAGCCGAGGCCCAGACAACTTTGCAAATGGAAAGTCTTTTGAATGATGTTGACGAAGACGACGACGACAATGTTGTAGTCATGGATCTTGATGGGCCGCCAGAGCGATCTGGTTTGTTGCATGGCCAACCGAACATTTGTGAGATTTGTCGCAAGGTTACACCAAGGCGTGCCTATCATTGCCCCATCTGTGGCTCCTGTGTCAAACGGCGTTCGCATCATAGTTTTTGGCTCAATTGCTGCATTGGTGAGCGAAATTATCGCTGGTATATATGGGGACTGCTCTTCTCCGAGCTTGCCCTGCTCTTGGGCTCTAATCTAACATTGACATCCATATGTCATCCCTTTTTGGTATTCCGTATGCTGGGAGTTCCTATCCTTTTGCCAGACGATTGCAGTGAAGTTTTTGAAGACTTTGAGTGAGTTACAAAATTCATTTTGTTTGGAAATCTAATCTCATTTAGTTGTCTCTTTGCAGATTGGGCATATCTTTTGTGGTAGCAGCCTACGCCATGCTTATATCCTGCTATGTAGCTTTTCTCCTATTCCGTCAAATTTATGTGACCTGGCTGGGATCCACATTGCATGAGTATAAACGTGCACCGCCCACCAGCAGGAATCGCATTTGGAGCAATTGGCGAGCCATTATTTCAAAATAAGTGACAAGGGCAAGCACAAACTATATAATAACAGCAAAATGCTTAATCTAGTACTAGTAGTTTTTATTAAATATAAGCTTAAAGTTTATTATAATGCTAGCTATTTCAATATATATGTATGTATGTGTAACTTAAACTGTAGTGTATTATGTTGTGTTTAAGGCTTCTGTCTTAGTTTACAAAAATGCAATTTTCAAAACTCAAATTTACTCACAACTCTTCAAATATAGTATTCTAAGTAATCAACTGAATTTGTTTGAATATGAAATACAAAGAACAAATTAAACAAAACCAAAATTAACTTTAAAACAATAACTTAAAAAGCATAAATGATAAAAGTTGTGAATTAAAACTACCAGAGACTATCTTCCCGAGGCTTGTAATCGGGTAAAAGTTCCCAAATTTTCATACGCCAACGTTGACGTCGTTCTTCGGTTTCCTTTTCAATTTTTAAGATTTGCGGCAAACGTCGCCAACAATCCAGAACTTTCCATTTCAAATGCCTGCAAAGATATAGTAATAATATGATATTTGTAATCACATTTTGCAAAAATTTAAAGTCACTTTGAACGTTGTTTTAAAAACCTACTTTAAAAGCTTCTAAATATGTTTTCTATTTCAATCTTTCAATTGAGCCACCTCGAGGCTGAATTGGTTTAAGTCTATGTAATTATTTTTAGAATTGTATGTCAAAAAATGCCTTATATATCTAATTTTTGAACCTAAAACTTGTACATTTAAATTAAGCTTTTCGCCCAATTAATCTTGTTTCCAAATGTTTTTTTGTTAATAACACAGGCCGACATGATTTTTGGTGACGTTAAACTAACCACAGGACCGTGATCAGCACCCCCAAATTACTATAAGACCCCTTTTGAACTTTTTCATGACCTCAAAAATGTCGGCCTGTGTAATCAATTTTTCTTAAGCTTTGACATTTAAACATCCGGATAATTCTTCTGTGAGTAGAAATCTAAAGTAGGTCTCAGTCATGACTCAGTCAAATTCAAATTTCTTTTGGAATGCGAGATAATATACAATCTAAACAACAAGAAATTTGCTATCAACTCTAACGAAAAAATCAAAGGCAAAATCCTTTTTTTGAAAATAGTTTTCCAACCTTCTTAAACTTCTACCAACTTTTAAGCTATAGATACTCGCACTTACCATTCATGATGTGATATGGCCTGCTTTGTTTTGGTATCTTCCAATAATCTATTGTGAGTTGTATATTTCTGCCAACGATCAAACCAATGTTCCATGGCATGAAGAGCATGCCAATCGATGGCCACTAACATTTTGCTTCTCTCATCCTGCACATAGGTGATCCATGCGTATAGGACACGCCTTTTGAGGGCACGATTATGGCATTGGTCGGCGCGAACAATTTTCTGGCGTTGCCTGAAGGCGGCATAGCCACGCCAGGCAAGAAAGGCATTCTTCTTGTATAAACGTCGTCGGAACTCTTCACATTTCACTAGATTTTCGCGCTTTCGTTGTAAGAGACGCTTGAATCCCTCCATGCCAATGCGACTGAGGATCAGGCGACGACCGAATTCTACAGCCTTCTTTTGGTTTTCCAAGAAACGTTGACGTTCACGTTCTTTGAGGATCTTAGCCATTTTCTCTTGGCGCCGTTTTTCTTTAAGGACCTCTATACGCAGACGTTTAGCCTCTTCATCCTCCTGCCGTTTGGCTTCCTCAAGGGCCATTTTGGCTGCTTCCCGTTCCGCCTCAGCCTGAGCTCGCCGCTGGCGTGCCTGTTCATGACGCACACTTCGCTCCATGGCTCGCTCTTGCATGTGCTGCAGGAAACGTGGCTGGAGCAAGGCTTTTCCCTGCAATCTGGCCACTTCCTCATCTTCGGCATCTCGCAAACTGCCAATAAGTTGAAGACACTTGGCTTTGGCCTTTGCCTTGGGATCACCGCAACGGATGACGGTTTTTAGCTCCTGTTTAAGATCTTCACGTGCCTCCTTGGCCTCATCGCTGAGCTTACTGAGCTTCAGTTGCATAATCAAACGTTCCTGACGTTCCAATTTTATGCGCTGCAAATCTATAATATCCTGTTGGACTTTTAGCCTGAAAATCAGAGTATTATTTGGATGAAATTTTGTGGAGAATTTTATTACTTACTTATTTTTGAACTGCTTAGCCAATTTGATGGACTCTTCTCGCTGTTCCAATGACTTTTGTGTCCCCTTTTCCACATCACTTGCAGTGATCTTCGTTTGCTTTATGGTCCTTTGTCGTTGTTTCTCCTGCCTAACTTTGTCCAGGAAGGCATTAATTTTCTGCACACGATTGGCGGCTGTCGTACCATATCGACATCCTTGCTGATCACGCTCAATCTTCTCTAGCGTTGTATAGTGTATCCATCTAAGGAAATATTTCCGCAACAAAACCAATTCAGTATTGGCTCTGGCCTGAAAAAGTTGATCAATAATGCGATGCTTCTCATGGGCGGGCTCCAGCATATCCTCTGCTTCATCATCATCATCATCACTGAAAGTTGGAGCTAATTCTGGTTCTTTTGGCCTTACCACCACTTTGGGTACATCTATGCGGCGTATAAGCAATGGTTCCAGATCGTTTTCTACATGGGATTTCTCCTCCAGTTTGTTTATGGCTATGGGTATGTTGGACGTGGGTGTTTTCTTTGCTGGCAACTGAAACTGGACATGTTTAGGGCAACTGCCACTGACTATATCCTTGTCCTTGTCCACTTGTTCTTTTTGCTCTTCAGCCGCCTCCATTTGGAGTTCGTACAAAGCCTCCTCGGCTAGATCCGATATAACCGAATCTATGCCATCGCTGGTATTGGAGCATGTGGAGGACTCTCTCTGCAATTGAGGTGTAGATGAGTCCCTTTGCAGTTGCTGTTGCTCCTGCAACTCCTCCTCGTGGCGTATGGTGCGCATGTGAAGCATTTGACGCTCGGCAGCAGCTCGCATAGGTCTAAAGAACTCCTCGGTGGGGGTCAATGGGCTTGGTGTGCGACATAGCTCCAGTTTCGCCTTATTCTCATCCACTTGCAACTGCTTGGTAAACTTACGATACTCCAACAAATCCAAATCCAAAGCTAACGATTTAATTTCCTCATCCCTGAATTCATCAGCAATTTCCTTTACTTGAGCCACATGCTCCTCCTCATGAATGATCCAACCATGTTCCATATCTGCCTCCTGTTCAGCCTGTTCCAAATGCCTCAGCAGACTCGTTGTAGCCACCTGCTTGGATGTGGAACATATTTTGGACACTTGACCCAAAGCCACAACTGGAGTGCTATAGAAATCATCAATGTGCTGAGCCGCTGAAGCTAAACTCTGGACTAGAGGAGCATTATTCAAATTGAAATCTGGTTTAGTTGGACGCACTCGTATCCCTTTTTTATCCTTGGGATGCTGTCGTGCCAATTGTTGGCGAAATTTTTCCAATTGATTGTCAATATAACGCTTCTCCACCTCCAAATTATGAGCCTTTGTCGTTTCCAGACTATTGCCATGTGCCATTGTGGCCAATGGCAACTTATGGGGTATTTGCTGAAACTATATACAAAAATTCTCTAGAAGATTGCTTCACCGTCACCACTAAACAAAATCTCACCATCCTATGCCGCATATCCATTATAACACTAGGATTTAGATGCTTGGGCCTATCACCTTCAATAAGGCGACGTTCCTCATGTTTTCCCACACAGTCCAATTCAATAAAACGACGCACTGCATCCGTTTTAAGAGCCAAAGGATTGACATTCAAATAACGTTTCCTTATGCGATCCCATCGTGTATCCTTATTGCATTTCTCACGACGTTTCTGATTCGACATTATTGAAATTTATTTTAAATTGTTTTTACAATTTTTTCTTTCACTTTATTATAATGACAATTTCATAAAAATTCGTTAGAAGAGTAGAAGGGATGATGAAAAGTAAATAAATTTTTGAATATGTTGCCAGGGCAACCAGGTTGCCGGCTACTAAAATATTAAAAGAAACTCCGTCACGAAGGAGTGACTGATTAGAGGCATTGAAATAAGGGTATATCAAAAATACTATAACTATCAATAAATAGTAATACGAAAAGTAAATAAATTGTTAAACTATCTTAATTTCTCTCAAATAAAAGGAGAACGATCCTTTGAAGGGTATTTTGACTTGGTTTCTCACGCTGATCAGAAATATATACATTATAGAACCGTAATATTCGAAAGTTGTAAAGATCTATGTTCGATTTGCTTACAAAATGGAGTAAAATATTTTTAAAGGGTATACTAAATAATTTTCTGAGAGAAAGTTCTAAAACTTTCTATGTGGGTTTTGTGTAGAAGAGGAACTATAGTGAATAAAGCGATTTCCGACTGCAATTTAGTAATTTAAAATTACCTTTTAATCCAATATTTCTTTCTAGAAATTTCAGGGAGTTTTAGCCAAATCGGATACAAATTTCAATATAAGAAAGATAAAGAAATTTTAGAGACCAATAAGGATCACTGGATTTCGATTACATTTTTCAGTTTTATTCTCTTATATCCAAGCCAGACTAAGAATAAGCAACTGAACTTTAAGAACCTTAACTACGAGTTGAGTTGGTGGTAAGACTCAGATTGAACTGGGAGATGCAAAAACGCTTCCGATCACAATCTCATAAACTACCTCAGTCATCCGTGCTTAGACCTCATTCTTGTCATTTAATAATCTTGATTTAGATTTCTAAAATACCAAACAATTTAATAAATAAATAAAACGTATTTCCTTTAGTTATTGTTCTTGTTTGTTGAAGCGCAGCTTGTTTTAATTAAATTTTAAAAAAAGGTTATTTGTTTTTATATAAATGCCATAGAAATATTTGTTTTTTTGTTTTGTTTTTGAGTCATTTTGATAAGTTAACAATATTAAGAGAACATCGCAAGCTTAATTAAGCATTCATTCTAGACTATTAGGAATTTAAGCAGCTGCTGGATCCTTTTTGCCTTTGTCCTTTTTGCCCTTTTGTTTTTCAGCTGCTGCCGCCAGCTCTAGATCAATGGGAGCTGGCTTAACGAATGGAATCTCATCTTGATACTTGGCCGGCATGAATTTCTTTAGTGGTTCCGGGACTTTGATGCCCGTTTCCGTTTGATGTGTCTCGAGGATGGCACAAATCACACGAGTGGCTGCACATAAAGTGGCATTCAACATGTGGACATAGTCGACGGATGCATTCATCTTTTTGGTTTGGCCATAACGCACAAGGAGACGACGTGCCTGGTAGTCTAGACAATTGGAGCAGGAGACGAGTTCACGATAGGCACCGCTGCCGCCGAACCAGGCTTCCAGATCGAGTTTCTTGGATGCAGCATGATTGAGGGCACCGGAGACAATGTTAACCACACGATATGGAATGCCTAGAGATTGACAGAACTGCTCGGCATTGCCAATCATCTCATCCATCATTTCCCAGGATTTATTGTCATGCGGTGATGTCAATACAAACTGTTCCACTTTCTCGAACTGATGGACACGGAAAATGCCGCGTGTATCGCGTCCATGGGAGCCAACCTCTTGCCGGAAGCATGTGGACAAACCAGCATATTTGATGGGTAGCGAAGCCTCTGGCAGCCATTCATCCCGATGATAGGCGGCAATCGGTTGCTCTGAGGTGGCAATCAAATATTTTTCATCCGTGCCAGCCTCCTCGGCTTTTTCACTGCCCTTGCCCACCACTTTGTAGAGTTCCTCATCGAATTGCGAGAGTTGGGCCACCTCTTGCATCACTTCTTTGCGCATAAAGAATGGCGTGTACAGGGGCACATAATCCTTGGCATAGAGCAAATGCAGGGAATGCTGTATTAGCGCCTGTTCAAGAAATACTGCTGGTCCTGTCAAGAAATAACCACGTCCACCAGATACCACTGCTCCCTTCTCACTGTTCATGCCGTCGATCATAACAATCAGATCGACATGAGAGTATTTGCTTCGTTTCTCGCAATCTCCGTAGGTGCGTTCCACTTTATTTTCATCTTCATCATTCGAAACGGGCACCGATTCATGCAGATGATTGCCCACCTCCCGTAGGGCTGTATTTCTGGTCTGCTCTGCCACTTCCAAGGATTTTTGATTATCCACCATCGCATTATCGATGACGATACGCAGCTGTTTAATCTGACTCACGGTCAGGGGCTGCAATGTTTCGGCAACAATTTCCGTAAGATTTTCGCATAGAGCAGCTGGCAATTCCTCGCTCATGGCACCCACTGGTTCCTTTTTCTTCATCTTTTCCCCAATAACCTTGCTGCAGACATTTTTCACCTTATTCAGATTGTCGGCCCGATGGCGACATTGTCGCCATTCCGTATCTTTTGAGATGACCGTCTCCACGAGAGCGACATCTTTGAAGCGTTTCTTTTGGTTATCACGCACAGCGTCGGGATTGAATCCCTTGTCGCTGCGAAATAGATCCAAATCCAATACCATTTTCAGCTAGTTATTTGGGTCCTTTAACTTAGTCGGCGTTTTACACAACGTGGCGAAGGTTTTGCGTCAGTCGAGTGTTTTCTAGTGTTGACAAGGTACTGAAAATTTCAGTGATGGCATTTTTTTTAACCAAAACAAAATTTATTAAAAAGCCAAATTTCTAATGGCAAACGGAAAATATTATGCCACTTTATTTTTCACTTGAAGAATGTTAGTTGTTGCTGGGTTTTAATTGAGTTTAAGTGATTTTAATTTAGCCAGCAATCTAGCTTTTTTAAGTAAATCATTTAATAGTGGTGGCAACTCTATTAACCCCACAGCTGTTTAAAAATATTTCCAATTGGCATTAAATTTCAAACACTTGCAAAAATTACCAAATAAACACCGGTTTTCTGTTATTACGCCTGTCATGGGCTTTATAGAGCAAGAAATCGCCGATTTTCGGGACAAGTGCGAACAACAAATACCGCACACAAAAATTATTGCCTGTTCTCCCTCCCTAATAAGAGTCGATATCTATCCAGAGAGGCAAAATCGTTCCATGACCGTTTGCCTACGTTTTCCGGAAAACTATCCGAAAACTTCTACAATTCTGGTAGAGCTGAAGAGCCGTGTGTACTCGGATAAATTATTGACAGAGCTAACACGACTAATTGATGAATATTTAAAGGAGCATATGGGCAAGCAACAATCCTTTTTAGTTCTTGCCTTCACCCAACAATATCTAACAGACAATCCTTTGTGTGTGGTTCTGGATGAGATAAAACAGTTACGCATGGATATTAAGGCACAAGAAACTCTATCGCAACAGCAGGCTGAGAGTAGTCAACTAAAACTAAGGCAAAAGAATAGCAGTGTCGAACTAACGGCACGAGGTGGCGCCTATATATACCGGATCATAGCCACAGTGCCCGATGATTATCCCACGCAAAGTGTGGAATTAAAATGCCAAGACTCTAATTTACCGGCCATACTGGTGCGCTATTTAAACGGACAATCCCGGGAGATAGCACGCAAATGTGTAGAGCCACCGCTGCGTCTCACCAAAGATGAGTTGGCCAATTTTCGTCCCATACGATCATTGCATCGCTCATTGAAATTTTGCCTAGAGGCCACTCATGATTTTCATTTAGAACTTTGCCCCATTTGTGATAATCCTGTTTTACCCAAAGATCCCAAAGATATGGTTACGGATGAGAATTCCGAGGCGTATATAGAGCGTGTGTATTGCGGTCATTTGTTTCATCAGGCCTGTCTGAAGCTATATCTATCGGAGCCACCATTTCCCAAAGGTGGCAAACAGTGTCCGGCCAAGCGACGACATCCACGCTCCGATGCTCAGTCGTATATGGGCAATAAGAAGGTAACAACAACAACAGCAGCAGGAGCAGCAGGCACATCTCACAAATCCTCATTGGATAATCAAAATGTTTGTGGCATTAAATTGGCCCACGATCGTTGGGTAATCAGTGTCAAGACAGCCGAAGCCCGCTGGGCCCAGAAACAGGCTCGTCAACGTGAACTGGAAGAAGTCATCGACTTTTTACAATAGACAAAAAAAATTTAATTGTCATATAAATACATATATTTTTATACTTTTGTGATGTCTATGCGAATAAGTAAGAAATAAATCAATTGTTTAAATGCCTATAAAAAAAAAAATATATATATATATGAAATAAATAAATTATGAATTTAAAAAACTAATGTTTTGTCTCGAGAAATTGTTAAATGAATTACAATGATGATTACCTATAACTATGAGTATAAATTTCTATAGGACTAGGTTAGACTTTTCAATTTGTTCAAAATATTCCATAAATTAAACTGAGAAGATTCTTCTTTGTGTAGTGCAAGAGAATTGAGCCTTAAGAATCTCATAATTTGTGAAATTCATTAGTTTGAGATTCTTAATTTGGTCTTGGGGTAGTTGACTTAACTAATTAAATCTATGTATGTATATATTAATCTGGCATTCTCACTCTCAATGGAAGCCAAGGTTTATGCCAACCTTCAAAAATCAGTGACTATTTCATCATCCTCATACCGTTTGATGGGATCCCCCTTAATCAGCGAAGAAATGAGACTGAAACAAACAAAGTATTTCTTTTAAAGCAAGCAAAAGCAAACAATGGAAAATTTCATCAACTTACCAATACAAACCTACAAAGAACATAATGAAATAGTAACCCAAATAAATCATACAATTTCGCAAATGAACTTTCAATAGACCACGGCTATGTATATCCACGGGATCATAGACACCAAGACTATCTCTACGCTGACGATGTAGCTCATAGTAGAGCCATAGAACCATGGGCAAATTGAGCAGGAACATTATCCAATGGCCCCCTAAAAGTAGAAGGACACATAGCAAAGCATGTGAACCAAATTTGGGTATGACCCAGAAATTCAAGCGACGACAGCATTCCTGAGCATTTAAATAGTCACACTCTAGATCGGCGAGTGTTAAAACCTAAGAAAAAAAGAAATCAAATTAATTAAATGTTTCATGTAGCTACCAAATAGAACTTACATAGTAAATTAATAATAGCAAAATGGCTCCATATACCAGCAATGTGATACAGAAGGTGGCAGTTTCGGGTAAAAACATTATTGCACTTTAGCTTAATTCAAAATGGTTACTAATACTTAAAAATTTGACTGTTATTTACAACATTTTGCAAATTGTTTTTAATTGAATATAAAGTGTTGCCACCTTTTATAATATAGTGATGCTTCGTTAAGCTATTCCTAAAATGGTTTTGATTAGCTACTTTAAAATCCCACTGAATTGAAAAACAAACTCATCTTTACTTGGGCCGATTACATTAAAATAGTAACAAATATACATAATTTTTATCCAATTTACCATAAAAATTATGTATAACATTTAATTATATACTTGAGTTTCTTTTTAGCTAACTATTTAAACAAAGCTAAATGCAACCCGTTACAAGTAACGATTACTTGCAGAATTTGCACATCGCTAGTCCCAGCATTGTTTATATTTGTTATTTTTTAATTTCTGAAAAAAATGGGTGGCAAAAGTTATTATTGCGATTATTGTTGTTGTTTTATGAAAAATGATATTAATGTGCGTAAATTGCACAACGCTGGCATGCTGCATACAGCAGCCAAGGTGACCTACATGCAAAGATTCGAAAGTAAGGGACTTCCCACAAATAAAATACATATGTACATATATTGTAAACATTTCTTCATCTTTCAGATCCCGCACAAATTTTAAAAAAGGAACGCCTTAAAAAGCCCTGTAGACGATTTTTCAGTGGCTATTGCCAATTTCAGTTATTCTGTAATTATGGACATTATAGTCCTGAAGACATAAAGCGACTGGAAAAAATAGGCAAGTTAGAAAATGATTATAAAAACAATTTCCAATCTTATTGTTTATAATGTTGTAGTGAGTCAGCAAAAAAAAGGTCGTCGTAGAAAGAAAGGAAATAAACCATCTAAAAAAGTACAAAATAAGAAATTACCTCCCTCAATGCAGTCCATCGATATAAACAAAATGAAACAATTCAATCAAAATTTAGATTGGGATTAAATCAATAAAAAAAAAATTACTTGTATATTTTACAAATTAAATATTATCATTATTTGTATACATATGTAGATTGGGGTTAAATCAATAATCAAAAAAAATTTATTTACAAATTAAATATTATTATAATTAAAAATTTCAATATTATTTTGGGTATTCCCACCAAATATTTAATCGTTTAACAAAACAAAACTCTTGCGATCTAACAAATGGAGGAATACCCTAACTACTTGTTGGAGGAGCATTATTTAAAATATTTGTAACTTTATCCATAATGCGCCCCACTTTCAGACTGATACGCAAACTTCGTGTGTATTCGTAGTGAAATGATTTTGGTGAATTCCCGCTTAAGTTCTCCTCTTCGGGATCGGCCAAATGTGCGAGCAGGAAATAGCAAAGATGTTCTATAAATAAAATACATTTATTTAAAGCGTTATTATGCTAATATATATATTCAAAAACCTACCCCATTCCCCTTCGATGGCATAGAAAAGTGGAGGATTACCCGCTCGGGATTCGCTGGCATTGATTACCTCTCTTTTTAAGCGACTATGTTTTAGTTTATCCTGATATAATTCCAAGCGATCGCAGGCATTTTCATAGTATTTTGAAAACTTTTTCAACTCATTCTGACTTTCAGTTATTTCCTCAATTGGTCTGTCATACACAACATTCGATTCTCTGCGGTCAATGGTATCCAAGATGACTTCTGCTATTTTATATTGATTATGCCGTACAGCTATATGAAGTGCCGTATAGCCATCATCATTTATTTGCAGCAATAGATTCAAATCAATTTTCTGCATAAGCGCTTTCAGTGATTTTAATTGAATATTATTGATAACGGCCAAATGGAGAGCTGTATTTGAATTCTCATAAATGTGATTGGGTAAAATTCCAGAATTTAAGATAATGTCCATTATTTTTGGATCACTATCACTTTGTATGGCCAATTGGAGGCAATCTTCATCGTCGTCAGTAAGTAATTGATTTAAATCTGTCTTCCTCAATTTTAACCAGACATATGCCTGACGTCTCACTACCTGAATATCATTCACTATAATGGCATCGTGTATGGGTCTGGAAAAAACAAAAACCAATTAGCAAAATAACCTTGTTTATGTTTACCAAAGAGTTTTATCTTTAAAATGCTTATCGCAGATTTAATTTTTTACGCTCTACAGTAAAAATAAGATTTCAAAATCGGGTAAACCCGGATATTGAAACTTTTCCTTTTTGTCGAAACAAAGAAAATGAATATGATTGTGGGGAAAAACAGAAAATGTGAAAATTGTTTAACTTACAACAAGCCTTCGTGGGATTTAGTTGCAGCTTTTAAATATTCCTCCCCCATAGTTCGTAATATGCTTTCAATTGTATCTGTTTCAATATATTTATCTACATCATCTGATAAATTATTTAAATTAATATTCTCAAAGGACCAATCTGGAGTAGACGAGCAGCTGCTGGTCACAGGTTTTCTTAAAGTCTGAAAAAATAATTAAAAATGTAAATATCATTGCTTGTTGGAAAATATTCCAGAAATATTAATAATTACAGGTGATGGTGCGGTATCCAATTTCTTTCTTTTTGTCACAATGGGCGTCAATTGCTTATCCTCACGCTCCTGTAGCGCCATTTCAGCAGAGGATCTTTTGACTACTTTTGGAACGCATGTATTGCGTTTCCTTCCACGTTTTTTTGGAATTTTTCCAGTTGCCGTTGTGGCAGTTGCCTTGTTAGGAGACGTCGGTGCTTGTGCCATGCCACTGTCACTCGATATCGATGATTTTCTCAAGGTTGCTTCACTTTTAAGTACAATATTGGTAACTGGTAACTCAGTTTTATTGGATACTGGTGGTATATTGCTGGTAATAGGTTCTGTTTTGGGAAATTCTGTGAAATCTGTTTGTGTTGACACATTTACTTTCACTGGAGCTGTTGTTGTTATTGTTGTTGATGACGACGTCGAGCCACAGGAACACATTTTATTTTGATTAGAGATAACGTTTGTCTTATCATCACTCGCATTACTCGCACTTTTAGACACTCCCACACTGTTGATCGCGTCAATTACTCGCTGATGTAGTTGCTTGTCAGGTATTTGCATTAAACTTTTAAAAATGTCCTCGAACACAGCCTGATAGCACTTACGTTGCGTATACGTATTTGTCACTACCGATGTACTATTGCTCTTTGATATCACTCGAACAACTGGCACGGTCAGAACCTTTGGTGACATTATTACGCTCGTGTTTCTTGTATCACCTCCACCACCACCACCACTACCAAAGCTGGCATTAGTACTGCCATTCACAACAACACTCCCCCTAATAGACGTTGGTAAACGTTCTATTTGCTGGGTTTTAGTTAATAAGACTTTTTTCATGGTTGTCCCGCACTTTTATAGTGATCCCAAAATTCAAGGGGAAGTTCTCTTTTCAATTTGTCTACACATTGGCAAAAAATGGTTATTCCCCAACACGCTGATGTATAGTGAGCAAACGTCAGAGGTGTGTGCCTAATCTATCGTTATCAACAG
Source organism: Drosophila willistoni (assembly GCF_018902025.1). NCBI lineage: Eukaryota > Metazoa > Arthropoda > Insecta > Diptera > Drosophilidae > Drosophila > Drosophila willistoni. The sequence goes on from NW_025814050.1 coordinate 13,001,815, forward strand.
CGCTGCCAGATGTCAAATTGACTCTTTCGATAGTCTGACGACAAAAACCGCTAAAAATCTATCTTAAAAGTGTAAGAGCTTAGATTAATTAAAATATTACCAATAAAATTAAAAACAAAAAATTCACATATTTTTATAAAGTCAAGATTTGATCAACTATCTTCATAATCAGAAATTGTAAAAATCTTCTTAATCGTACAATAGGGGTATACATGTGGTATTAGCGACAGCTAAATTCAATTTAATGCTGCTCATTTTGTAATGTCACGTAAGGGTAATCAAATAAATATTTCGGACAATGTTGCCACTACCAGCTGTTTTTACTTCTGGCCACTTCATTAACTAAGCAGGCTAGGATTTGGTATTGTTTATGTCGAACTCTTGACAAAGTTAGTAGTAAGAGAAAAAAACCGACTATTTATAAATTTGCTGGGTAAATTTCATAGGGATTTAAAAATTGTTTGCCTTTTTGTTAACCACAGAACGTCTAAGATGGACTTCCGGTATGGACGTAGCTTTTCAGGGGGTAGCAGCAACAATAGTCAATATCGACGTTATAGTCGCTCCCGTTCACGTTCCCGGTAAGTAGCCGGCACGACTAGATTGAATTGGTAACTTAATGGGCAATTCTCCTTCTATGCGCAGTGAACGCAATCGGCGCCGTCATTCCCGTTCCCCATTGCATTTTCGACACAATGACGGCTCAGATCAGGACTCGTATCGAGATCTGATTGATGATGAATACAAGAAGGAAGGTGGCTATAATTCGCGCAATCACTATGGGCATCGGCAACATCGTCGGGAGGAATCTTTTGATCGCCGTGACGACATTCATAATCGTCGGGATGATAATTCAAATCGCCGTGAAGATAATTATGAGAATGAACGCGATTCACGTTTCAAAAACTATGACAGGCAAGCACGGGAACGAAATATGGATAATGACAGATGCAATGACAGGAGCGGGTAATCTAAAGCTGACATACTACGGTATATTCCATACTTAGTTTTCTATTTTCTATTTTAGTCGCAGCGGTGAAAACACAACAAATAACAACAAATTCGATCGACGTGAGGATCGCAATGATCGCAATGATCGAAAGGTTCAAAATCAAAATACAGAAAGGGACAATGAGCGAGGATACCAACAGAATAGAAAACGTCGTATTTCTGAAGAGGCCACCAGTAGCACAGTTGTAATCTTTGATTTATCTCCAGATTGTACAAAAGAAATGGCAAGTAACAAGCAATCCAAGCATAACAATTAATTTCCTAAAGTAATACATACTTATGGTTTTTTTTTTTGTTTAGCTTTTGGATAGGATACGGCAAGTGAATTTGGAGCCAGTTCATATAAGTAGAAAAAAAATTGCAGGTGTGTTTTTAATGAATGTAATTTGATACTAAGAAAAACAAAAAAAAACCTTATTTCTCTTTTATGATTCACCTAGGTTCATCACGGGAAATAGCATTTGTTGACTTTAGTGCTCTCGAAGAAGCCAAACAGTGGATGGATATAAATCAGGTATCTTGAGTAAACAAAATTTGAAGTGAAAATTGAAGCTTAAGAATTTTGATTAACCTTAATTCTGCTCCATTAGGGTAGATTTCAAGTTGGTGACCATCGCTATATCATGGACTATGGCCACAAAAGGAATACAGATTGGCGTTGTATAAAGGTTGGAATGACACAACGCCTTGGCAAGGAAATGTAATCGAAATGTAACGAAATTTTGCTTAAAAAGCTGAGCATATTTATTAACTTGATGGTTTAAGGGTTTGATTAAATTTCGCTTATCTAATGGTTGCATTTTCGTGCCATAAAAACTATATTTAATGGCTTTATTAACATATTTGAAATTTTTCAGTGTGGTGGAAATAATTTCAAAAGTCGTATCAATTGTTACATGTGCAAGGCTCCACGGATTGAATCTGAAAATGGGGAAAATGATGGCCTCGATGAAGTTACCCACATTATATCGAAAAGTATATACAAAAAACAAAAACAAAACAACTTACAACAATTCTTTCTGTCTATTGTGTTGTGTGTTTGTGTGTGTGTGTGTGTTGAGAAAAACAAATTTATCTGATTGAGACGCTTTCCCCATCCCCTCAACCACCAGAGATAATGCTACGGAATCTGGATGCTTTGACCAATGAGGAAGGAGTCCTGACAGCCCTGCAGCTGGCGATACCCGATCTGGCCAAGAATGTTAGCAAACTGGAGATAAGTCGTGATAAACTGACCCAAACATCGCGTGGCATATGTTATCTTCACTTTGAGACTTTGATCGAGTCGATGAATGTGCATAATGGACTGACAGCACTTGATCCGCCTCTGACTATAGATGAAAAAGCCGGTGAGTGGAAGTGGTGGCGCATTGACTTAAGGATTGTGTATACGGATGTTTAACGAGAGATGAGCGATGAGCGTTGGAGAATTTGCTTTTAGTTTAATTATGATTTTCCCCTTAGTTACTATTAACTATTGTATGGAACCAGAGGATCGTCAAGTAGCTTCCAAGGATAATAGATCTAATTTAAGATCTCAAATGGGGATACCCACATCGGTTAATGGTGGCACACATACTCTGGCTGATGTACCCCAATTGGCGGAATACAGTGCCACTCTATATGCCTCAAATCCGGCGGAAAAAGCACAATATCTACAATATTACACAGATTACTATACCACAGAGATAACTAAAGGCAATCGCATTGGCTCACAGTTGACGGAGGCCAATTCGGGAGCAGCTGTGGCCTTGGAAGCCATACAACGTAAGCAGCAAAAGACATTGGGAACACCCAAGGGCAATGATGGCAAGACATATCGTAAGTGCTTCAAATTGTTCTAGGCAATCATTATTCCTAATTCTTTTTTTTTATTTGTTAGCTCCACCAAATGTTGCCTGCTATCAGTATGATGAAACATCGGGTTATTATTATGATCGAAGTACTGGACTATATTACGATGCACATTCCCAATATTATTATAACAGCGAGACGGGAGCTTATTTATATTGGGATCAGAGTCGTAGTACATATTTGTTGGCTACTCCTAACGCCACAGAGACAGGCCAGGTGCCAACTCAACCAGAGGCTAAGGAGGAGGCTAGTAAATCTGAGAAGGAAACCGATGGTAAAGAGGATAAAGTTAAAGTTGCCAAAATGATAGTCAAAGACATGGAGAAATGGGCAAAACATTTGAATCAAAAGAAGGATTACACTGTGGTGGCTACGCCACAGCCTATTTTAAGTGGCCCATCGGCTAAAGTCGAATTGCCGAGCACATCTCGTGTAATCCCACCACAAAGTAGTAATAGTAGTAGTGCCTATGCCGATGTCGGTTTCTCTATAATGGAGAAAAGGGAACGAGTTCCTATCAGCACCAGCAGCTTTACTGCCATGAATAAGCTAGCCAATAATTATGGGAATGGTTCAGAGTCGGAGGAGGATCCAGGAGCAGTAAGTCAATCTGCATCAGTGGACACAAATGCCAAAGCCAATGGTGGTTCAGATGAAAAGGACTTGGTGGACTTTGAGAAACTAACCTGCCTGCTTTGCAAACGTGCCTTTCTGTCCTTGGACACCCTCCAGAAGCATTTAAAACTATCGAATTTACACAAAGATAATCTAGCGAAAATTAAACAGAACTCTGAAGCTGAAGATGGTTCAAATGGAGGTCAATCGTAAGTGGTTTTCACTTCAAAATTTTTGCAATTGTAGTTGAAATTATTTCCTTTAGTTATCGCGATCGCGCCAAGGAGCGACGTCTTAAATATGGAGAGAGTGATCCACCGCCTTCAAATCGCAACCGTGAGGTTTTTCAACGCGAAATGTCGAATTTGCAAAATAAGCGAAAACCAAAGGAAGCGGATCCGGAAACGCCAATTGCATCTAGTAATGTGGGAAGTCGGCTGTTGCAGAAAATGGGCTGGTCTGAGGGTCAGGGTTTGGGTCGTAAGAATCAAGGACGCACACATATTATTGAGGTAATTTAGACAACGTAAACTTAATATTAATTTAATTAAATGAATTTTGTTTACAGGCTTCAGACAGAAGGTCTGAGAATTTGGGTCTAGGCAATAAAGTGAGCGGTGTTCGGCGAGATGACGATTACAATACCTATGTGAAACGTATGATGAAGCAACGTTACAAGAATGCTTAAAGATCATTGCTTTACTTTTTTAATAATTGTAATTTAAATTTTATATTAATTTGTTTTTAAAAATCATGGAAATGCTTACCTCAAAAGCTCAATTTAACTAGGAACAATTAATTTACGAATTGTATAAAATAAAACTTATTATAGAATTTATAATAATGGTTTGTTTCTGTTAAACATTTCAAATTAGCGGCAAATTCAAAATGTATCGATTTCACTAAACCTATCGATACTAAATGGCTATCGAAATTTTGCATGGCGCAAAGCCGAAGACATCGCGATTCTCAACACTGGCAAAAACGTGCAGGCCGGCAAAATAATTTATTAAATGAGTCCTAGTAATATACCTCCTTTGACTTATAAAGTGGTCGCTGAATGTTCTGTGACCAAGGCAAGAGCTGGCCTTATGAGCCTGAGGTAAGTCTATATAATTTTATATTTATTCTTTGACCAATTTCATGCGTTTTCACCTCAGGCACAGCGATGTCAACACACCTGTGTTTATGCCTGTGGGTACACAAGGAACTATGAAGGGTTTGCTGCCAGATCAATTGATTGAGTTGAACTGCCAAATACTCCTGGGGAACACATACCATTTGGGTTTAAGGCCTGGCATTGAGACACTTCGCAAGGCTGGTGGCCTACATAAATTCATGGGCTGGCCCCGTGCAATTTTGACAGATTCTGGAGGCTTTCAAATGGTCTCTCTACTGCAGTTAGCCGAAATCGATGAGAAGGGTGTAAATTTTAGATCGCCCTTCGATAATAGTGAGTGCATGTTGACACCGGAGCATTCTATTCAAATACAGAATGCCATTGGAGCGGATATCATGATGCAATTGGATGACGTGGTGAAGACAACAACAACTGGACCCCGTGTCGAAGAGGCTATGGAGCGTACCATACGTTGGGTGGATCGTTGTATTAAAGCCCATGATCGTGATGATGACCAGTCGCTATTTCCCATTGTTCAAGGTGGTCTGGATATTCCTCTGCGACATCGTTGTGTATCGGCTCTGATGGAACGTCAAGTTCGAGGATTTGCCGTGGGCGGCTTAAGCGGTGGAGAGAGTAAACATGATTTCTGGCGCATGGTTCATGTCTGTACAGATCGTTTGCCTCGCGATAAACCCCGGTATCTGATGGGTGTTGGCTTTGCCGCCGATTTGGTGGTCTGTGTTGCTCTGGGCATTGACATGTTCGATTGTGTCTTTCCCACACGAACTGCCAGATTTGGCTGTGCCCTTGTCGACAGTGGTCAATTGAATTTAAAGCAACAAAAGTACAAAAACGATATGGAGGTAATTGATAAAGATTGCGATTGCAGCACGTGCAAGCGATATTCAAGATCTTATCTACATCATATTGCCACCAATGAGTGCGTGTCCAGTTCCTTACTTAGCATTCATAATGTAGCCTATCAGCTGCGCCTAATGAGAACAATGCAAGAAGCAATACAACGGGACGAATTTCCACAATTCGTGAAAGATTTTATGGCCCGACATTTCCAAACAGAACCAATTCCGGAATGGATACGTGAAGCTTTAGCAGCAGTTAAAATTGAATTGCCGAAAGATGATGCAACAGATGCTACAAAAGAGGCCAAAAAACGTACAACCACTAGCTAATAGACCAAATTGGACCACAAAGAGAACTACATTTTCATACCTTAATCGTATTTGTACTTAACTTCAATATAAATTAATTCTTAAAATTATATAAATCGGACTTTATTCCAAAATGTAAATTCAAGGCATTAAATTATATACATAAGTTTCAAAAAATATTCTTACCTATTTTTCGACCTGTAAATTGTAAAAGATATTTTATTACGATATATAAATTATATCTAAAATAGACCTTTCAAATCAACTAAATGTTTTTTCTTGGTTATAAGGTTTTTTATTTTAAAATTTGTTGGTGAAAACTAAACTTAATTGATTAGAATATCATCCATTCGTTTGTTTTCTTTTCATCCATAATGGTTTATTATATTTTATAGACTATATTGCTGGATTTCATTCTACCAGAAATGAATCACTTTACCGGAAGCTGTTGAAATTTTTAAAATTTATGACCTAGACGGATAAACAATGGATTGATAAAAGTCCACGTAAAAATTTAGATTTCTTCGGTGGTTTTAACATTTGCAAAGAAACATTACATATATTTTTTATGTAATATGTAGACAAAACAAAAAAAAAAAAAAAACAATCCAATTTCAAAGAAACATAATATTTTGTTGTATAGTATGTAGACAAAAAAAATTCAAATCCTTACATGTTCTATATAATTAACGAACATACAATTTTTTTAAGTAAACTTATAAGACCATCAATATATTACAATATTTTTAGTGAGTGATTTGAATTGTTTGAATTTACTTTTGTTTTATTTCATAGTAAAACACCAGTAAGCTTTGTGAGCGAGTTATTCTATTAACAAATTTTCATTCTATAATTGAGGCAACATGTTGTATGAGTAATATTCATAGAAATTTCTGGGTTTCATGTTAGGATCGTAAGTTTGTTCATTAACGCCATGAAAAATAAATTTTAATTTTTTTATCTAAATTTTTAAACTGCAATACTCAAAAGTTCTAAAAAAGTTATTCGTTTTTTATTCTGGGGTTCCCCTAAATATGGCTTTAATTTTTTTTCAAATATTTGGATGTCACAGTTTTCTTTAAGTCTTGTTGATAATATCCTTAAGTATTTTATAATATAAAATATCATGCAGATAATTAATATTTCAAAATTCTGTTTAATAGTTTGATTGTTTAGTTTTCAAATTGCATTAAATCGCATATACCCCACACTATTTGCTATGACTACAGGTTAACCAACAAAAAAAAAGCTCCTTTAGCTCACCTATGGGAAAAAGCTCTCTGTATGTTGTATGACGCATATGGCGATTCGATGGCGATCGCCTCGAATTCGGATCAATACATTGAATCGTTTGCAAGTTTTTACTTAGTTTTTGTTGTTGTTGTACATGGGGAGAGCACGAGGTGTGTAGACTACGACAGCTGCTATCGTGTGGGGGGCAGAGTGGGGGTATTGTAAGAAATGAAAAGAAAAGAACAAAAACTACTTACTTACAAAGCCTCTCTCATTTTGTCTTGCCGCTCTCACACTCCCACTCTGTGCCGATCTGTTGCCGCCTCTCTGTGTAGCAAATTTGCGTTCGCTCGTACTCTACCTTGCTCTCTATCTCTCTCTGTCTGTCTCTTTGGTTGAATGCGTCAGAGTTTTGATCAGGCAAAATGACAGACAAGTCTCCGGGTCTCTGCTTTGCTGTTTGGTTTTGGGGTATTTTGGGGGCGCCTTTGGTGGGGCCGTTTTCAGTGAGTCTCAAAGCGTCGTCGTAGTTGTCCGACGGTATCGGTTGTCTAGCGAATTTTTAACGTAACGTCTAAATTGGCAGCCAAGAAAAACTCGCGCTAATACTAATAATAAAAGGAATATAAGAAATCTGAAATTCGTGATCCAAAATATATATATACACAAATATATGTATTTAAAGAGTGAGAAGATACATATGTACACATAAAGAGAGAGAGAGCGAGAGAAAGAGAAATAAATCAACAACATCAATTACTAGCAATTGTAAGAATAAAAAACAAAAAATATGATTTAATTGTTTTGTAATATTGTTTACAACAAAAACAACTAGCAAAAAAAAAAAAACAAAAACAAAAAAAGCTAAACTTGCAGTGCGTGAGTGTGTGACTGTGTGAGTGGAGTGTTGGACTGGTGTGTCTATGTGTGTGTGTGAGTGTTGGGGCTTAACGTGGTCTGGTCTACGTTTCGTTTCACCAAATGTGGTCAAAGCAAAATAATAAAAATTATATACACACTTATACATATATAAATTTAGATATATACACACACACATACAAACATATATATTTTGTATGTTGTAAAGTGCTTTTTATGGTATGAAACAAAGAAAAAACAAACAAATCTGTCAAATTTTTAATAATAATTCGTTTTCTATGTTAACGGTATTCTGATGTTCTGCTTAACCCAAATTGAAAGAGTTTTCCAAATTTTATATATCTACAAATTAGGCAAAGCTGCCAAAAATTAGTATACCCCGTCCCCCTTTCGACCCAGCCCCACTATCTCTTTTCTATCCCATCATTCTCTCTATGTATTTTCACGGTTCTTTTTCAATTTTTCACAATTTTTCCTGTGTGCTTTATTATTTATATTTATATTTTCGTATTTTTTTTTTCATTCGCATTTTACCATCGGTTTTTCTCTGCCTTTCGATGTTATTTGAAAATTTTTCATGGTTTCATTTCTTTAAATAAGTTCTATTTTTAGGATTTTTAGTTATTTTTGTGTATATTTTTTTTTTCTCACCAAATTTTCGATTTTGCCTTTTTTCTTTGGAATATACACACTTTGGGGTTATTTTGTGAAAAGCATTGGCAAGAAGGGAATATTTGTATTTAACCAGATATAAGTATGAACCGATTTCGCTATATATACATTAGTATAAGTATTTGCCTTTCTCTGTGGATCAATGTTAAGCACTTAGGAGCGACTTTTATTAGGATGAACGACTTTTTTACATATTGAACTGATAAAGGATTAGTATAGGTTTAGAGGAGTGTGATATATTCTCCCCAAACACGATGTTTTTACTTTTAAACTAGTAGATTGTCAATATCCAAAACCGATTTTCGTTCCAAAATTAGAACCTAAATCCCCTAGTGATAAAATAACTATGTTTTTGTGATCAAATTGTATTTAAGTCCTTAGGAACGGTCTAAAAATTAGTTTATATCCTCTAAGTTGGAGTTTTTGAAAACATTTGTTATACAAATTGTTTAATTAATAAATTTGCAAATTTTAAAATGATGATTAATTCCAAATTTATGCAATTTTTGGTTAAAAACTTGTTTTAACTTAAGCAAAGTTGTTCATTTTCTAATTTATTTCAACCAGTTATATACATAGGTAAAAAATGTTTCATAATAGATTTTTTCCAAAAAAAAAAGGCAATACCCTTTTGGTAGGGTAACCAACCTTCCTAGACCTTACTAAATCTTCTTTGTTTTCCGATAAGATTATTCCAAAATATTTTTTTTGAGCTTTTCTTAAAGAAAATATTTGAATTAGCTATTATTATTTCTTATATTCAGATGCCCATTTGTTGGTATATTTCCATGATCTCAGTGGCTTTTTAATTAAATAAACAAATTTTTAAGACAATTAATTAAACACAAGGTTCAATAAATTGCCAGAGGGTGTGTGTGTGTGTGTGTGTGGGAGAGTGGGAGAGCGGTGGATGGATACTTGTTGCTGACCTCCAAATTAAACAAAAAAGAAAAAAAAAAGAAAAATCAAACCGAAAACCATTTTTATCTCTCTTGAGATCAAAAGCTTGTTGGCTAATCATAATTACTTATAAAGAAGAGACAATTAATCCGTAAGAACACAATTGTCAGCATTTATTGTTAATGCTTGTCAGTTAATTATTTTTATTTCTGTTATTTGTATATTCCTTCCTAGGGGTAGTTTTCTTGTGTCTTCTTCATATTTTGACACCTTTTGCTTTAGGGGTTTTCTGCTTTACCACTTGGAATCAAGATGAAATTTAAATAGATTAGTTATTGTATATAAAGAATATAGAAAGAAGGATTCAGAGTTTTCTTTAGTGGTCTTGTAATTCATTTTCTTTTTAAACTAGTTCTTTCTTTTAGATTTTCTTGATTTTTATGTATCTTTAATCTTTGCTATTCCTGTTTTCTATGTTAGTTTAACTTCTTTTTGACCTAGATCTTTCTGACCGTCTTTTAGACTCTCTTGATTTTAATATATTATGAATCTTCTTTCAGCATATTCAGTTCAACTTCTTTTTGTATTAGTTATTTTTAATAGTCCCTCTTGATCTTTTAGTTCAGCTTCATATTGAACTAGTTCTTTGGCCCTCAGGTTTAGGTTGTCTGTATTTTCTATTTCTCCCTTATTTGCTGTCTTCTTATGCCTATTATTATAATTGTTCATTGCTTATTTACTTCTTCTTTCTGTTTTGTTATTCCTTTCCTTCTTTCTACTTCTTGTATTTTTGCACTAATGCCTTTTTCTTCTTCTATCCACCAATTCATCTTCAACTGATTCTTCTTTTAATTCTTGTTATTCGTTTAGGTTGTCTTCTTCTTGCTCTTCTCCTTTGTATTTTTAAATTATGACACACTTGGAGAGGAAAAGGCCTTTCACTCTCTGTTTCTCACACTCACACGCTTTTTGGCCTCTCTTTTGTGCTGTCAAAACAGCTGCTGAGTGGGCGTCAAGTGGGCGGCCCATTTGGAAGGCATGGTCACATTTAATATATAATCTTGTATAAGAATGAGAGAGTAGCGCAGCAACATTGCTTGGTGATTAAACAAAAAAAAAAAAACAACAACAAACGCAAGAGAGAATAAATACCATAAGGAAATACATTTTCGCGATTTTGTTTTTGTAATTGATTAATTATAATTACTGACTTTTTTTTGCATTTTTTCTTGTTTAACATTTTTCATTTTGTCACAATGAGAGCTAAAAATAATTTTTTGTAATTAATCAATGGAGAGTTGCTTAATGTAACGAAAAATGTTCATTAAAAAGTAATATTAAACAATTTTTTGAAACATTTCAAAACATTTTATATTTATTTAATCTTTTAAATCAATTTTAATACGTAGAAAACATTTTATTTTTCTTTCTTTGGTCTGCTTGGTCAACCAGTCGTATGAGTGGCGAAAATGTGTCCAAGTAAATTTTTTGTGTATTTTAAATATTTTCTTTCTTTGGCTTTAATTTTCTCTTTTTTAATAGGATTTCAATTGTTTTTCATACACGTTCATGTTTTCGCAACAAAATTTAATTTTCTACTTGATTGAATTATTTATTTATCAATTTTCAATCATAATCTACCATTTTAGCACAAATTTTCATTTTATTTTTGCTTCTTTTGGATTTTTTCTTAATGCCATTAAGAGCTTTATATTTATTATATCTACTTAATTTAATTCTGTCTCAATCAATATTTAAAATAGAATCATTTTCACAGAATTAAATCAAGTTTTGTGTGTATAAAAAATTCAAATTTCGTTTATACATGGTGAAAAATCTACACATATGTTTATTTATTTATTTTTTTAATAGTTATTCTATGCAAATTTTTGGAAGAAAAAAAACAACAAATGTTGTGGCTAAAATAAACGGAAATGGAATGGAATTTTTTGCATACATTTCATAGAAATATTTATATTGTTTTGTCTTTGTTTTTAGTGGATGTATTAAATTACATAGTATAGCAAAAATGTTTTAATTACTTGGCAAGATGAATAATTGCATAGACAATTCTGTTTTTTCGTTTTTTTTTTGCTTTTCCTTGCCTGGCAACTTTCTTATTATGAATCATGGACAAAAATAATGGAAATTGTTGCGTAGATTTCTCCAAAATAGTGTAAGCATGTGCGTATGTGTGGGAGGACTTACTGTACCAACAGGTAAACGTCAGATCCAAATCATTTTCGTCTTAGTCATGGTGGTTATTTTTGTTGCGGATTTGTAGCTTAGAGACACCCACTTATACCAAAATTATCTACATTGATATTTGCTAAATGGCCATATAAATGTCTTAAGGTATCTTTGTTAAGCTGTGAAGTTGACTTTGAGATACGCTTTTGGGATATGTTTAATAAAGTTTGCTTTAAAGTCCACTAAAATGTTGGATTATTTTTATTTGTCAATCATTGGTCCAACTTGCCGCTAAAGTGAAATTCTTACTTGAAATGCGAACAAGTAATAGAAGTATCAAGCAAAAGTCTAAAATGAACGTTTTTTTTATAATGAAATTATATCAAATTATCAAACAAAAGTCTAAGACTAATCCATTTGTTACCAACTTCATCATAAAACCGTTTTTTAAATACTCTTTCGGCCATCTAAACTAAATGTTTAACTATTACCAGGTGTGAATTCAGACGAGTAGAACGTTTTTTAACAGTTTTAGTAATTTGGAAAAGTTTAAAAAATCTTCTCCTCGATAGTTGTATTAACAATTAGCCCTTTTTTAAAGCCCCCTTGCTAGGATTCTCTTTGAGGTTCCTTTCTTGGGTCGTCATTCAGGCATAGTCTTGCATTTCCTCTCTAAATTTGACTATAGATATGTCTATTGCAGTTTTATACCTAACGAACCTTGATTTTTTTAAAAAATATATAGCATAGCAGCTAAAAACAAGAAAAAACAGTTTCTGGCGCTCATTTAGGATGATATATAAAATACCTTAAGGTTTATCTAAATAGAATATATCATATCGACTCCAATTGTATGTATATATTTATATTTCCTAAGAACTTTGTTTTTATAGGAATTAAACTTAGTCCTCTTTGGATTTCGAAAGAGTACTTTTTAGATTAATTTATATCTTATAAAAACATGGTTCTGGAATAATATTTGGAATAATAGTTGTAGTATATAAAATATAGGAGAATTATAACATTATTTAAATTGCTAAGATCCTTTTGCTTATTACTGATCAAGAGTATAGAAAACTAAGATTATCTGCACCCAACTACAAAAATCTTTCACATACTACCAAACTCTTATGAAAGGGTATGAAATATATTTTTAAACGTTATAAGAAATATCAGTTAAGATATTTTGTGCTAGCAGAATTGTTATGCTGACTACTTGTTATACCTTCATAGCAGATTCTCGGCTAAAGTGTGGGTGAATAAACTTTTTGGTGCTTTAACGTTTTTTTTTTTTGTTTTTTGCTTGGTTTCTTTTTTGCCATTTTTATTTTTTTTAGCAATACAAAAAAAAAACATGGTTGACACTGAATGAAATCTGTTGTTGACTTTGAGACAAACAAATAAGTATGTTTGTACTGTGAACACATAATAAATTAATGTATACCTATGTATGTATGTACATCATGAGTATGTATGTAGGTTGGTTTGTGTGGAGAGCGAGAGTGATTGAAAGAGCTTGAATGAGAGTTGTGCCATATGAAATGAAGTTGTTTAAATGACCTTGACAATATAGGAAACGACGGACAGTCATTCAATGTTCATTGGTATAGTTGAATAAAGAGTTAAAGTTGGTCAAATTTCAATACATCATTCATATTTGGTAGTAAAAAGAGACATCATAAATACTTGACTTTTCTACTCAAGTGATTGTCTTTTTGTTCAATTAATATTACTGACCTTATACAACTTACGCTTTATCCTAAACATGGTATGAAGATATACAAATATTTCATATTTTAAATATTGATTTTATTACTAATAGAAATGAAATTCTTCTTTTTTGAAGATTTTTTGAGGTATTGGAAAGAAGTACACATTGACGTAGCGTATTAAAACCAATATGTCATTTTATTTTTCCAACAATTTAATAATTAAGACTTCAAAGAGTTATTTTATTACTTTTTTTTTTTTAATTGAGACTTTGTGTATGCAATCTCCTTAACTTTTGCGAGAAAACCAAGTTTGAAATGATTTTTTCTAGTTTGATATATGCTATGATCTTCTTTTACTTTTTCCATAAAAAACTGCTAAATTACATTCGACTAATAGAATCTTGTTTATTATTTTGTTTCCTTACATAAAACTAACTGGAATATATCTTAAATATTAGAAAACTCTCTAAAATTAACATTTGAGATTTAACATCTTGGAATGATCTAAAAACTATGCTTCCTTCAAGATTCTAAGAAGATTTGTGTTCCTGAAATTGTCAACTTGTAAGCGTTTTCTATATGTAAATTGTAAAGTACATATGATATCCTTTTCTTCCATTCCGATTGAAGAAAACAATAAGTAGAATACAGTTGAGATTTCGTTTCGTTGAGACCAAAATGTTTCAGTGTCTCTCTAACGTTGATATAGCTCTTAATTGTTGTTTAGCTCGTCATATTTCGATGTGATAAATTTGTCGTACAGTTGAGATTCCAAAAATTGTTCTGCAACAAATGCTCTAAGTCTGAAATAATTTCGTGCATAGACTAGCAGAAAGACGGATACTGATCAGAAAATGAATTCACCATTTGGACAAGGATATACAAACACATCTACGGATATAGAAATTGCTTTTCAGTATCAAAAGATTGCTTTAATCATAACCAATTCAAATGATTTTGCAAAAATGGGCGATAAATTAATATCCAAATATTAATACCCCTACATAAATCAAAAACCAATTCACAATAATTTATGATTTCTTTAGAAAAAAAGAAAAAAAAAGAAACAAAGCTGAGAATGTGAAATGAGAGAGATGGGCAATAGTACTGAAATATATGAGAAAAATTGGATTATAAATCAAGTTCAATTCAATTAAGTGGAGCAACCAATTGGTGGGGACACACTATAATAACAAACAAACGACTAAAGTGCCTCATCTCTCGGTGGTGGCCTCTCATAACCTACGACAATTTATAATTTTTTTTTTACTTTGCCAGACAGCGAGAAGAGAAAAGAAATTCAAATTGCAATCTATGTAGTATTAAAAGCAAATTCCCTAATAAAAATGCACAACAAATGTATATAGTATGTACATATGCATATGAAATTGCCATAAATTGTTAAACAAATGCTATATTGTAATCAATAAATGAGTCGGTTCCTGCCTGGCCATAAATTATTTATGCGGAAGATATTCGAATTCGCTATACAACCACTTTGGCCCCCTCCCACGCAAAACATGTTGTAAATGTCAATGGGTGGGACGTTGGCGGGGGGCTGGTAGGGGGAAAAGTGTTTGTAAAAACATACATACACCCAATAATAATTTCAATTCGAGCATGAATTTATTTACCACCTTAAACTCATAATTTCGCACGAACAATGCAAATGTGGTTAATAATTCAATAAAAAACCATAAAAAACAAGACAAGCGACATGAAACAAAAAGAAAAAAAAAACAAAACGTGAGCGAAAAATTTCATTTAATTTCGAGAAGAGAACTTTTTGCTACCAATTTAAATACATATCTACAGAAATAAAAGAATGAGTATATATATAAAATATACACATTAAAGATAATCACCTTGCATAATATAATTTTGTTTCAGTTGATAAATATATATAGTATATCTATATGTATATGCATTGCATACCTATCTATAGACCATCCAAAAGAAAGCGAGATATGTTTAATAAGAAAGGCAGGACTAATTGTAAGTACTAAAGAGAGGTTCTTGTCCTTGATGCTTGTCGAAATTTTTCAAATTCAATAAATAAAGAATCTGTAAAATTTCAAATCAGTGTTTGTAAAATTTAATAGATATTTTTGCATCGAGAAAAACGGTTTTTTTTTAATTTGATGCACCTTGAAAAACTGCCCTAACTCTAGTACCTTAAAGATAATTATTAATTGTTATCAATTTCCTTTTTCATGTGTAGAAACCTCTCTGAAATATAAATAATTTTCAGAGATAATTTTATAATTATAAAAACTTTTAAAGTCTTTGTCAGTTTACTAAATTAAATTATTATAAATTATTAAAATTATTAAAAATTATTATTGGTCCTAACTTTGAATTGATAGGTCTTAATAAAGTTTACTATAAAATGTACTATAAATTAGAATGTGGAAAGTAGCCCCGAGAATCTTGTTATATTAGTGGTCCTTTAAGTGAAACAAGTTTCATTACGTTGAAGAGGTAAATTTGGTCTTTTCTAAACAAAGTATAAAAATTTGTGGAATTCATTTCAATTCATTTATTCACAATAATAAGTACTATAATAATGTAATGTGCATATTTTGTTACTTGGGATTGATTCTAGATCTTTGCTTTATTTTCTTATCTTTCTATCTATCTAAATAGATAATTAATGCTTTGTTTTATCATGAAGAATAAGATAATTTTGATGATGAATAAACTTCTTAATATATTAAATGTTTATCTTTTGTATTAAACAGGTGAAACATTGCTTTAATTCTCAAAAATATAAAAATTTCAAGTGTAAAGTAGTTGGCATAATGAGAATTAGATGAAATATGGCTATATTTTATATGAAATACAGTGGATGCTGGGTTCAACGAAGGATCAAAGGATCAGCTATCTTGTTATAATATATATTGTTGTTATAGGTGATAATTGTTTATATATTTAGGCATTTTGTATTATTTAAAAAATTAAGTATTATATAGACATACAATTTTAATTAAAAAATAGTTGATTAAAATGTTAGTTAGACAAAGAGTTGCTATTATAAATATATTGAGTATTGTTTTGTGTTGATTGATAGCATTATTGCAATGTGAGAAATTAGAATATTTATCTGTCATCTGACTTGAAGTGCCACTGGTATTAAAATAGCAAACAAGATAATAGATAACCCTTGTTTACTATAAAATTGAGTAGAAAAAATAATAAAATTTTTAGTTTTGAACTTCCTTACGTATCTATATATTCTTATCTTTATCGTGTATAATCTAAATGTAAACAATTGCTAGTAATATGGCTATCAACAAAAGACTGCTTTCTCTTCAAACACACCTCGCCTTTCTATATACATATATGTATAAACACACACACTTTGTGGTGTTATATATATAAACTTTTCCGAATGAAAAGAATATTTGAAATAAAAATTTTGCATGCTTGACCTTGTCTCTCATGCTCAATCTGGCACACATTTTGGCACAATCCTATAAAATAACAATTATATGCATATTGATTCTGTTGGTTTGCTGTTGCTATTGCTGCTGATCGCATCAATCGATCAAATTGTTTCTATATGTATGTACAATCGATAGATTGTATATATATTGACAGCCAGGCCAGGCTAGACCCCCAGAGAATTCAAAATTCAAGGCAGCAGACGATATTTCGCAACAATTGTTGTTGAAATTGTCAAAGCAACAACTTTATTTGCAAAAAAAACAATAATAAATAGAAAATCGTATTCCAAGATGAAATCAGTTAATCTCAAGGCTAACAAATTGTATTGAGTGAATGAATGGATCGATTGTCAGATGTGTTGACATGCTGAATGTTAATGATTTCTATATAAATTTGGTAGAATCGGCGAGAAATGTAAAGGAGTTTAATGCATAATCATCAATATCAGAAATATTTACTGTGAATTTTAGTTGAGACAGGAAACATAATAATTTTATTTCTTTGTGTATTTCAATTCTCATACATCTTAATTTAAGGTATTTAGTATACATATATATTAAATTTGATCCATGTTTATAATAAATTGCGGCTTTATTATTGTGGTTTTGAATTCAATTTATTATCAAATCTCAGATTGATTATCTTTTCACATTGAAATGTCTTATTTTCATTGATAATTCTAATATACAAACCACAAGAAAATCATTGCAATAATTGACAGATTTTTGCATTACTCTGTGTCAAGTAATTGAATATTAGGGATAACTTCCGCCGCTAAGATCAATTGACTAAAAAAAAAACTTTACAGACTGAAGAAAATCAATGCTGGTATTTGATTTTGGTATTTTTTAACGAGTTATACTAACTATTTGTCGAGTATTACTAACAAGTAGTTAATTCTGGATCATAGTTCGATTGAAGTAAATAAGATTTAAGCATACCAAAAGAGATGTAAAACATTAACTGAGCAAGTTCATGGAAACCCTGATAATAAAGCGGATAGATAGCTATCAATTTTAATTTAAAGAATATTGATTTGAAATAGCAAACAATTGAGTTCGAATATAAGTTAAGTAGTAAGTTCTCACTCTCACTTTTTTTTACAAGCCATCGAAAAGAGATAGCCAAAGCGGTAATCTAAGTTTTTTGACCACTTATCAAAGGACAATATAACATTATATAAATACAAAAGAAAATGAAAGTAATAAATTCGTTAG
Organism: Drosophila willistoni; assembly: GCF_018902025.1. Lineage (NCBI taxonomy): Eukaryota > Metazoa > Arthropoda > Insecta > Diptera > Drosophilidae > Drosophila > Drosophila willistoni. Next base: position 13,019,837 of record NW_025814050.1, read on the forward strand.
TATTTGTGGAAATTATTTCAAAAACTTATTCATTTTAGGTAACATCTTTAGAAGTACAACAGGAAGAATTTCCTAACTTTCAAAAATGAGTCCAGAATAATGGTTGATATCGAAAACTGATTAATGATCATGTTGTTTTTTTTGTCATTGTCAGTTTTCTTAATAGAAACATTCACATAAATGTCATCATCAATTTGAATTCTATTTGAGCAATTTACAAACACAATTGGGCATTCAGCTCTTTGAAAATGAAAATGTTAAGGTCAATGTAAATTGGCTACCAAAACAATTCTCATCTCTCTGTCTGATAATTTTCAATTTTTGTTAAATTGTCAAGACAAATATTCAATATTCATATGCCAAATATACATATGTTTAGATATGTATATTTTTTAATATACTATATAGATAGATAGATGTGGCAGAAGTACGAATGTTGTGAGTGTGTGAACAAAAAAAAAGCGTATAAGCATTTCTCGCCTAGTCTAAATTTAGTTAAAAATCGTGGGTGGGGTGAGGCAGTTCAACATTGAACATGACCAGGGTCTCTGTATGATGTCTGTGGGGCTTCTGTGACGTGTCTATCATAAATACTTATAGTTGACTTTATGATCTGAGAGAAAACACTAAATGGAACTTTTCTATTTCACATTTTTCGTTTCAGAATTTTTGCCGAGCTGCCAATAAAAAACAAGAAACAAAAACGGAAACAACTAAAATCAAATCAAGCAAACAAAATGCATGTGCCATTTTAAGTACTAGAGAAATTCAATTTCTAAGCAGTATCAACTAGTAACTAAGAAATTCAAAAAGAAAAAAAAGAAGAAGTGGAAAACCATCTGGACAACGTATACATATGTACATATTTATATATTTGTGAGTAGGCCTTAAATCAGCAATTGCATTTACCAAGTATCTAACTTATATGATATAGTAGATCGTAGACAACAGCGCCATTGAGATTTGCACAAGCTCACACATACACAGACACACACACCGCCCAAGCACACACAAACACATATACACAAATCAAACACCTAAAAATGGGCAAAGATTATTATAAAACATTAGGCCTGCCAAAAACTGCCACCGATGAGGAGATCAAAAAGGCCTACAGAAAATTGGCATTGCGCTATCATCCTGATAAAAATAAAGCCGCCAATGCCGAAGAGAAATTCAAAGAAGTTGCCGAGGCCTATGAGGTGCTATCGGATAAAAGTAAACGAGAGGTGTACGATAAATATGGCGAAGATGGTCTAAAAAGTAATGGTAAGTAATAATTAATTTACAATTGAAGATATAATAGTCTAAATTTGTTTGATATTAGTTTACTATCTCTTCTCATACTCATATGATATCAAAGGTTGTGAAATGGGGAAACTGTGTCCCTTAAAGTATGCTATAGGATTCGTTCTTCTCAACAAATTTATAACTTTTGAAGTAGAAGATTTTCTACAAAAACAATTTGTTCCCAGTACTACTTTTTTATGCACAGAACATTCCAAAATATGTGCATATACACTTTATATAGTTAAAAGATGGAATTCTTGTGCTGATTATTGCATACTTTTGGGTGCAAAGTTCTTTCACAGCGTTTCTTTCACAATCCTGATCGTACTCAACATATTTCACAACGAATTAAACTAATCTAACTTCCGTCAATGATTAAAACATAGCTTCTATTAGAAAATAAAGTAAAGTTGATATACAATATCCCTTCTTTTCACATTTCTCTTCACCAGGTACTCGAAATGGTGGCAGTTCGAATAATACATTTACATATCAGTTCCATGGTGATCCACGTGCCACATTTGCCCAGTTCTTTGGCAATAGTAATCCATTTGCCTCATTCTTTGATATGGGCGATAATCTGTTTGATAAGAATGTCTTTGATTTGGATACGGAACCAGATTTCTTTTCATCACCATTTGGCGGAATTGGTTCACGGCATGGCCTAGGCAGTGCTTTCAGGTTGGTTAACAATTTCAATGTTTATTCCATTGATGGCTAATCTTTCGTAGGCCCTCTTTCAGATCACACTCCTTCAATGTGCACACGCCATTTAAGAAGGAACAGAAACAAGATCCACCCGTCGAACATGATCTCTATGTCACACTGGAGGAAATCTATCATGGCTGTGTTAAGAAAATGAAAATCTCACGACGTGTTGTCCAGCCAGATGGCAGCTCCAAGAAGGAAGATAAAGTTCTACAGATATCAATTAAGCCCGGTTGGAAATCTGGCACCAAAGTCACCTTCCAAAAGGAAGGTGATCAAGCACCCGGTAAAATACCAGCGGATATTGTGTTCATCATAAGAGATAAACCGCATGCCATGTTCAAGCGTGAGGGCAGCGATTTACGCTATACGGCGAGACTGACACTAAAGCAGGTGAGTGAGCAACGGGTGGAGTGAGTGGAGGGGGGTAATCAAAGGGAATTTCACATCGTTTGTCGATCGCGTTAAAGATATCTGCCTTTCAATCGGCTGTGTTTTGGCTGTTCTCACAGTATGGCGCCCAATTAAAGCCCCGGCCAGCGCCTAAATCAAATTGTAATCAAAATCAAGCATTATGGTTATGGCAAATTTACCATATACGCCAAGCTGACCAGACAACCAGCCTGCCTGCCTACCAATTTGGTCAACATGGTCAAGTTTCAATTAACAACCAACAGAGAGTGAACAGAGTTCAGTTTGCTTGCTTCATCTCAGATTTCGCATGGCTCCTCAGAGGTGTTAAATTTTTCACAGCCAAATCGCGCAAAACTTCGCACAAACTTTACGCTCCAAAATTATTTTTGGGGGCGGACGCTATTGGAGGGGAGGAAAATCATTAAATATTTTTGGAGAACTCCAAAATGATAAAGTATGAAACATTTTAGCCAGTTTGTAGTCATGTTAAAATTGTTAATTGCATTAAGTAGATTAAATAGTTGCTCAAAAGCTTCTGTTCAGTTTCAGTGACATTTTTAACATTTTATTGCTTGTTAGTGCGACAAATTTAGTAAACATTTTTCCGATTCTCGATCTCTCTCATATGCCGGTTATGGCATATTTTTGTGAAATATTTTTCTTAGTTTGTCGTTTTGTTTGTGTTTTTCTTGACAAAATATGAATAGAATTTTGGTTTCAAGTGTCATGTTGCTGTTGTTTCTATATAGAAATATTTGACACGGTTTTTGATTTTTAATTAAAGACTATGACTGAATTCAATTGAAATGTATAGTGAAAATGTATCAATGTGTACCAATTTAGTTATAATCAAAGTAAAGGTGTCAAAAAGGTGTGATCGAACTTTTACTACTGATCGAATGAATAAATTTGACTTTTTTTTAAGTTAAACAAATTGATTAAAATTTGTACACATAATAAAAGTAACCCATTCCAATAGGATCATTTGTATGTGTTATAAATTATTAATATAACAAAATTTGTTCTTATTTTTGATTTATTTTATTTATCCAATTATGTATCTTTGAAACCTTAAATCACAATTTAAGAACTTTTTCTTTTGGTAGTTCTAAATTTTTTCTAAGAAGAAGATTTCTTTACATTTTCGAACGTTTTGGGGTGTTGTTTTTTGTAATGTTTATCTAGATATGCCCCATAAAATACTCTGATATCGTCTTTTACTATGTTCTGATAAAATGCTGAAAGAGGTTTTAGCTATATCTGTATGTCCGTGAGGCGCCAATATTTTTATTGTTTTTCATTGTCCTTTATTACTTTGATTTTTCATGTGTCGCTAATAATACTTGTACTATATTGCGATCTAAACCTAATTTTGGATATGCCGAAATTCAGATATCGTACTGGTACTTTTAGGTACTGGTACTACATTTAGGAATAAGAATTTAGAATAAATGATTTCTATAAAGCCTAGACCGCCATAGTCGCAAAAAAAACGACCTTATAAAATCGGTGAAATATTGTATTTTCTTAAGGGGTTTTTCTAAATAGACATATATAAATCCGAAAGCTTTATTTATTTATAAAATTGCATCGTCGATTGACTAAACATTACGAAAGAAGTGAAAAATATCTGTTTCGAAATCAAGAACATTTCTGAAAACTTTTTAAAATTGGAAGTAGTCGAAGTGAAGGAATAAATAATAATGATACTAAAAATTATAAAAGCAGTTTGTTTAACATTACAAAAAAGACTGTCACGTATAAAATGTACTCTCATATTTTTCCCAAATTAGAGTGTATAACAAATATAATTCTGAAATGGAAAAATTTATACACTTATTCTTTACAATCGATTTAATAAATTTAAAATTTGTGTTAACAAACTGTTGTCACAAATGTGGACAATTGTTCTGATTAAACGCAGTATTTTGCTTAATATTTAAATCGTTTAATTGTTTGACATAAAAAAAATGAATCTTAGTATCTATTTTTGTTTTTACGCGTACGTGATCGGATCTTATCTATATTGATATATGATATAATGATTTTTACGTCTTAAGATTACGATTTCACATATGATTTCACTCTCAGCATAAAGATAAAATAATTTTAGTCACATAATAGAATTGTTCTCAGCATGAAATGATTTCGAAATACATAAAAAGAAAACATAAAACAATAAGAAAATTGCGACAAAATCAAAGTGCACACCATATGAATATTTAAACATATGATCGAACAGTTTGCCGGTTGTCGATTTTAAAGCGATGACAACATATATGTATAAACTGATGACGACAACCAGAAAGAAGAAAAATAAAATAAAAACCACGACTATAACCTGTCCCAATGATGACGACACTGTCATGATGGTAGGGAACAGCATCAGCATCGATATATACGATATATATGTACTTTATATACTGAAACTGTAACGCTTAAATGCTTGGCTGCCTTTTACGGCTACTGAAACATAAAACCTAAAAAAAAAGAAGAAACACAGAGGGGTTTGGGGGGAATATTCAATAGGAGAATCTAAAAACAGAAAATGAAAACCAGTTCGACATGTGAAAAATATGCGAGGAATCTGGGATAGTCAATTAAAGTGATATACCATAGCAGATAAATTTTAATGTCAACTTCAGCAAGCATAAATCGCTTTTACACCCCCTTTGCCCCCGTGGCCCCTTATGGCCAACTTGGGCTTAAATAGTGTGCAAAAACCCAAAAATCGACAACATTCAATCGCATGTCATAAAGCATTATCACTAACCATAGAACACATAGATGGGACAAACTCATGATTTTTTGATTGCAAACGCTAGCCTAGTCATGGAACCCCAGAGAACTTCGGGAAAACCCGAACGCTCTCACTCTCAATGAGAGCGTAAAATGGGGAGAGGGCAAAGCAGCTACGAAAAAATTTCAGTCTAGCACAGACTACCGAACGACGAAGGCAGGCCTACGTCGCTTGTGATTTCGTTCTGTCTATGTATGTGTACACTCGTCGGTACATGCTCAGGCTTCGTAGTGTGTGTGTGACGTGAAGTTGTACAACATCGCATTTCAATAGCTCTCTCGACCAAAATTTTTAATTTTCGACAAAACGGCAGCAATGCGAATAGGATATGCCCCCGTGGAAAGAATATATAGAAATATTGCCATCTGCTTCGTATGTATCCCGGTGGCTGTGACGATAGAGTGTTCGCTTGGCGATCCGAATGTCGCTGGTTCGATTCCCAACTCGAAATCGTCGGCTTAAATAAGGTTTTTTTTTTATTTTATAATTTTGTTTTTTTGTGGATTTTTTGTTTCTTTATTTTTATTATTATTTATTATTTATTAAAAAATAGAAAAAACCATATTGGTCGGTTCCGAAATGGGAATCGAACCAGGGACATCCCCCAAGACACTTTACCAAGCGAACACTCTATCGTCACAGCCACCGGGATACATACGAAGCAGATGGCAATATTTCTATATATTCTTTCCACGGGGGCATATCCTATTCGCATTGCTGCCGTTTTGTCGAAAATTAAAAATTTTGGTCGAGAGAGCTATTGAAATGCGATGTTGTACAACTTCACGTCACACACACACTACGAAGCCTGAGCATGTACCGACGAGTGTACACATACATAGACAGAACGAAATCACAAGCGACGTAGGCCTGCCTTCGTCGTTCGGTAGTCTGTGCTAGACTGAAATTTTTTCGTAGCTGCTTTGCCCTCTCCCCATTTTACGCTCTCATTGAGAGTGAGAGCGTTCGGGTTTTCCCGAAGTTCTCTGGGGTTTCATGACTAGGCTAGCGTTTGCAATCAAAAAATCATGAGTTTGTCCCATCTATGTGTTCTATGGTTAGTGGCATTATTTTATTTCTCCATTTTTTTTTGTTTGCCTGGATTAGAAAAGTCCTCAAACTCTATCGACAACATCGACTGACTATACAACAACAACAACAACAACGATGACGACTGTCATCAAAATGCAAACGAAGTTTTTAGCTCGAGGGTTTGGGGAATCAAAAAAATGCTTTTGTATTGAGAGTTTCCATTTCTATGCAAGTCTGAATAGTGAAAAAAAAGATAAAAAAGAAACACAGCAATTTCTATATGACGACTGGGCAATACTTTGTAATGAATAAAAGCAAATGGAAAACTCAAATTATCTATTTTTAGTTCGAATTATAAAATACAGTTATTATAGAACATAATGTTCTATAACCAAAGATTAAATAGTCTCTAGAATCTCGTTTAAACTTTAAAGTATAGGGGCTTATTCGAAAACTTTGTTAATGTAACCTCGAGAACCAATGCATTCAGTACGAAAAGTTTCTCAATAATTGTTTTATTCTTGGACTTGGTCCCATTTTTAAATCATTTTAAAATCATTTTTAAAATTTAAAGACTATTTTGTGCATACTATGAATCAATTTTTGACCATTTCGATTCAGAATGTTTGGAATCGATAACAGTTCGATATTATTTTGGCCCCTTTTTACCTTTTCTCGTTAAAAATAGGTCCATTAGAATATTGGACAATTCTAATGTATGACTAGACTGACTTGAGCTCATTCAGCACTTTCTACAGCGATCAGAATCATTATACATAAGGTTTATCTCGTTATATTATATCTCGTTTTATCTACTATTTCTTCTACGTCTAAATGTGAACTTTAGCTGCCGAATCGAAAGTCGACGTGGATCTCAAACCTTCCGTCTGGATATATGATATGAAAAATACATAATGGAAGCTAGAATAAATTTAAATCTCAATTTTTTTTTTTTTGGTATATATGTACATAGTTAGATTAATCATTTTAAAGAAGCTTCAAAGAAAGTTTTTTCGTATAATTTTTCTAAAATTCTACAAAATGATAAAGTTGAAACTCTAATGTAGTTATACCTATAGGTATGGGGTACAGGATTGTGGATAAACAAAGTATTTTTTCCTACAATGGATCTTTACAAAATTTAGGGTTCACCTTCGAATTTTCCAAGTTCTACAGCTCTTTCTTTAGCCCTTAGCATATTTAGTAAATCATAAATGATATTGAATTTAAATGTCAACTTTATTAACCTGTTCAGGAAAACATAAACTACTCCGTTACAGTACGCTACAGATTTTAGGGTATTTGAAACTGAAAATGAAAATACCAAATGGTCAGAGAGAGAGAGAGAGAGACATTGAACAACAATTGCGGCGTCTGGCCGTCAGTTACAAAACACAACAAACAAAACAAAACGCAGCGTTTTCCCCAGGTCCCCAGGACAAAGACCAGTTTCCAACCATATTCTTGAATTGTCCATCAATTTTTAGTTTACTCTGCAGATACTTGAACAAAAATTGATTTGATTTTCATTCCTCCGAATCTCGATTTGTAGTTTTTTTACATTTTCATGCATTTAAATCAATATTCCGCAAATTATCTGATACTCATTGTAAATGATGATGTAATTTATGATATATATTAAATTTAATTGGTTACAAAATGGCTCAACATCAAAACGAATGTGAAATCACATAAACAATTTTTTTTGTTCCCTCTGAGCAATTATGGGATGAACATATATGGCAATGTAATTGCTTTAAAGGCAAAAAATCATTTCAAATTGCTCCAAAAATGCTGAGAGCAATTTATCAAGAGTAATCATATGAATATTAACGATTATTCTCGGCCGATGAAAAATTTAAGCATGCAAAATAAATATAGAGAAAAAATGTAAATAAATTTGCGTTTAGTTTTTGATTTACTTTGTGGTTTACGTTGATGGTTATTAAAATTAAATTTAATTAAATAGTTAGTAGCATTCTTGATTTGTTTATTAGAAAAAACATCTTATTTCGAAAATATATAGAAACAAATCCTAGGCTCAGAACAATTATGTTCAGCTTGTTTAGACCTTTAGAAATAGTGATTATCATTATCATGTCATATAAAAACTTTAATTACCTGAAAGAATCAACTTTCTACATTTTAACATCTAAGTTAAAATCTAAATTTTTAAGAAATATTCAATTATTGTTAATATCATGTTACCAATAATGTACACTTTTTTCAAATGAAAACTGAATAGAACTACTTTCCAACGAAAACTAAATTCAGATATTTTCTTTGATCTTAAATTTTACAAGTTTTGTTTCCGAATATTTAGGTTTTCTAGGTTTTTTTTAGTCAAATCATCAAAGTCAAATCATTGTCATATAATAAACTCGGAATTCAATACCCTTTAAAGAATATTGTGCTCACTGTAAAGTTTATAGTATAAACTCTTTCATGAGATATAAGTGTTTTAAAAATGTTTCCTTCAATGAAATTTTAGAATAGATTGCACAATTTTCTTGTGGACTTCTACAAAAATGTATTTTCATAATCACAAATCAAGTTGTATCTACTTATAAAGATCACTAAGAGCCTACTCTATTGATATGCATTTTACTAATAATTTGGTTAGATTTTTTTTAAGCTATGTCGCTTAATAGTCAAAGTTATACATATTTCGACTAAAAGTTCTTATCATTGCACATTTCAAAAATCGAAGTCAGCTAAAAAATTGTTTTGTAATTTCTTATGGAAATGATGGTTCTAAATTAATAATAGAAAGTTGTATAAATTAATAATAAAAAGTTGTATATACTTATGGAAAAAGATCAAAGAATGAAATACTCCGAATAGAATTTTCAATATGGCCAATCGAATTAAGAAAAACGAAAATTTCAATCCATTACTTATTTGTTAAAGTGTTTTCATTTGCCTAGCTTTGCCGATGGAATCTCCTCGAAATAACTCCCACAATCTTTTCAGTTCTACGTATTTATAAACTAGTACTATCCGAAAATAGGTAGTCACGTGTATTTGTATAAAGCTTCTAGTACTAACTAACAGCTGTTAATAATGTTTTACGGAAGGAATCAATGAGCAATTGTTGCATTGATTAGATAACTTGATAAGTGACAAAGTTTTACAAAAATTAAATGATTAGATAAAATTTGACCGTTGGGCAACTATTAATAGTTTAATTACTAATTTTCCATAGAAATTGTAATGCTGCTATCAATATTGGATTTTTCCAAGAAAACAAATTTAATGGCTTTAACTTCTTTTTTTCTTCTTTTTGGTTCGTTTCACTAATTAAAGCAGCAATTCAGTGATAGCTTCTTTAGTTTGTCCACTTTGGGGATTTGCTACATGATTGATGTATATCTTTTTAGTAGGCCAATTAAACAAAATCGTATGTCAATCGCAAAAAGAGAAAGAAAATCGAACAAGCCAGGATTGAGTGCTTCTGGGGGAGAGATGGTCGAATCATGTCAACAACATGTTTAAACACGTATCAAAAAGGATTTATAAATGTTATGTTCGATACAAAAGGCAAACATCACATTCGGGGCTAAGAACATAAACAGGATTACCCCCAATAGCAATATAGAAAAAGATTGATAGATTTCGGTCATGCCTAGTGTGGAATATATGTGGGTACATATGGGTGGGTGGGTGGTTGGTTGGTCGGTGGTTTGTTTGGTTGTGCCTACAATAGATTGAGTTGCTTTTACCAATATTTGATGGATAAATCAAAATAAAAATTTCATTCAAGTTTTTCTTCTTTTCCATTTGTTTTTGTTTTTAGGCTCTTTGCGGTGTTGTCTTTCAAGTTCCTACAATGTCCGGCGATAAATTACGCATTAGCACCATGCAGGAGATCATCAAACCGAATACAGTGAAACGTATTCAGGGCTATGGTTTACCCTTCCCAAAGGATACAACACGTAAAGGTGATCTGCTTGTGGCCTTTGATATACAATTTCCGGAGAAATTGACTGCCGCACAAAAGGAAGTGCTCAGGGATATGTTATGAAGGATGATGAGCTGAGACCTTGAGAGAAGCACACACCCACACCCAAACACACACACACACACAAACACACTCATCTATACATACATCCTACTAAAACAGATTTTCATTCATTCAGGGTTTTTCCTTTTTATTATTTTATTTTGTTTTTTTTTGATTTTATTGTTTGTGTTCAAAACTTGTCTGCAATTTCAACATGACATTTCTTCTATTTAATTCATGAACCTTTTGATATATCTATACTGTTGCAATAATACATTTACGGATACTTATGTTGACCAATAGCTATTATATCATTAATTCTTAATTTATTTGTCTAAATTAAAGCTACACTTAATAAACCAAACTCAACGAAAAATAGCTCTTTTCTTCTAGAGTTTTTACTTTCCTTTATTTGTATTTGTGTGAGAAATCTTAATGGAATATATATTTTTAGTGTCTTGAAATAGTAATTCCCAGTTGAAGTTTGTGCGAAAACGAAAAGTGAAAATTGCGAAGCGTTTTCCTAATTAGCTTCTGCTTTTCGCATTCGCATTTTCTTTTTTTGTCACCGCCGGAATGTAGCTCGTTAAGTCATTAAAATTGTATGAAGTCAAAACTTTATGGTCTGCAAAGTTTGCGTCAAAGCAGAACTAAATCCGAAATAAAGAAGTGGGAAAACCCAAAGAAAATTCTCCAAAAGAAACCGAAACCGAAAGCACCAGAACATCAAAGCTGGTAAATGGTAATTCGTTTAAGAAGTAAAAAAAAAAAAATAAAGAAGAGTCGAAATCCAAGGATGGGTACATAGACGACGCAGCATTTCATTTGCAGACAATAAACAAGGACAACAGTAACAACAACAATAAGTAAAGTAAATAAATTAAATTTTGAACAACTCTTTGCATACAAAATAGACAGAAATCCGTAAAGGGTCCAAGAGACTCACACAAACACACACACAGAGAGAGAGAGAAAGAGGGTCCTAAAAGGCAGCCTCAAATTTCAAACACATGCCACATTGAAGGCCATGCCAAGGAGTTGGAGTTGCAATGGATATGACCAGAGTTCGATATGCACGTGCCTGAAACACTCTCTCGATGCCTCAAGCCACCAACTTCATCCTTCCCCTTTGTGCCTCTGACATTGTAACAATTCGTTGCGATTTTCCACTTATTTTAAAAACGAGTCTAACGAAAACCTCAGAATGGTTAGGCAGGCAGGCAAAGAGCAGTCAACAGAATGAGCCAGCAAGTTTTCATCTAAGCATTCCGGGGGCAAAGTCAAAATCACAGAAAATCATCGACAACTGGCAAATGTGTGAATTGAATTTCCAAACAATTTTTGCCCTCAGTGCAATGCCAGCAAATGCACTGCACAAAATTTTCTTTACCAATTTAACAAAGAATTTTAAAGCAAGAAAGTTCTAACAAGGCATTTAAGAAGTTTTCTTACCGTTAAGGTTTGTCTAAAAAGGATATTTATTTATTTGCAATTGAAATTGCAATTGCAACAATGAAATCACAAAGGAACCAGCTAATTATTACCGTTTAGTAAATCGAACGTTATTAAAATTCTAATGTTAAGGTTACAAAAGAAGGACTTTCAGCCCATGGGTGAAGAGTAAGCCAACTTCGAATTGATTAAAAATCTAATCTTAAGCTTGTGTGACTTTATAGCAGAAGACTTGATGATTATTTGCTTTAGAGCCGTCTGACTCTTTTAATTTCTTTATCTTATCATAGCACACAAATATAGTGAACTTGTTTAAATTATTTTAATACTCAAGATGAAGGCCTTCACTTAAAACCGAATGAAATTCAATTTCAACTACTATTTTTCCCAGTGTATTCCTAGTGCGGTTTCTTTTCAATTTTTCTGCTTCTCCTGCTCTCATCGCCTGACTTGGATTTTGCACAAGGAACGTGCATGATTTGAGATTTGATTTGGACCCGATGCTGTATTTTTTTTTTTGAGACTGTGGCTAACTTTTTTTTTGGCTACATTACAAAGTCACCGCCCACCGCGAGAAGCGGTGGATGATTTCCACCGTTCGTTTTGTGTCCTGTTTGTTTGTTGTTGTTTTTTTGTGTTTTTATTCTTTTGAAGCCGATGCTTTGTTTTTGCATGTGGCTCACGTTTCGGTTGTTTTGTGCCATTAGCGTTTAAGTTGCCATATAAAATGCGTTCTGTAAATAAGCAAATGGTTTTTGGTTTTAATTTTAAGGCATAATGTCTGTTTGGTAATGGTAGGATTGGAACAGGTGTCTAGGCTAATTGCTAAAGGTGATTAAAGTCACTGGCTTCTGATAATACTGATTAAAGTTGGTTAACCACCTAAAACAATGTCTGCATGTTAATCCAAAGCTTTTTATGATTCAAAGAGCTAATTTGTCTGCTACTTATTGCATTTCTAAGGGGGTAGATTTACGTCGTATGTTTCACTACATTTCGTTCATAACAATCGCTAGTCCGAACCTACTTTAAACATATCCAACAGTGTCTTTTCTGTTTAACATTTTTTTAAGGCCTTTCGCAAACAGCCCAAAAGCATGCTATAGTTTTGGCTCAACTTTTTTGGTGCCCACAAGTAGGTAAAAAAACTTGTTCAATTTAATCTTAAAAATATTCACATTGACAAGGCCACGAAGAACTGCAATGGACATTGCAAGGTAATAATTCTTCATTCTGATCACTAAAATCCTCTATTTGCCCTTGCTCCGATTGCATAATTTGCCTGCCATGCCCATTGTTGTTCTCATATTGCTCTTGCTCTAATTTCTTTTGTGCCGCCTCATGCAATCTACGTATACGATTGCGATACGATTGATTCCCTTTGGTCCTGCCAATCCGTTCTGATTGTTGCTCAAACTCATACATGCCGTTGGTCCAAGCAACATTTTCTGGCATCTCCATGTCCAGTTGACGGAGAGTTGATGCTGGAGTAGCAGAACCAGAGGAAGAATGTGGCGTCGCTATCTTATGAGTGAAGGATTTGTCTAGTTTTTTTGGCCGTACGTTGCTTTTGCGCTTTCTATATTTCTTTTTGCGACTACCTTGAGGGGCTGTGGAGATCTTAGTGTAGGCGTACAGAGGCGGAAGCTTGACCAAGGGACCGGTAATGGCCGCCTGTATTTCCGCTTCATACGATTGCTGTCGCTTGTTGGCCAATCTCTTGAAGGCCGATACCAATTTGTAACGATGATTAATATCATCGATGGTCTTCAGTGTTTGCTCAAATGCCACTTCCACCTGCTCGACTGCCTGCAAGGTGTCCCACAATAAATTGTGTTTCATCATTTTCACACAGATAAATTTTGTTTAATAATTATGTGAACAAAAAAATAATTTGATTTGAAATACAAAGAAAATTACATAGGCCCAAATTGGATAATAGAAATTCTTTGGTATTCCATATGTTTTTGCTTTAGTGTGGATGATGTCCAGGCTGATGTCCTGGTGGATGTTTGGGATCCACATGTCCAGTTGGATGATGAGGATCCTGTGGCTTGTGTGGCTCTGGGTGATGTGGTCCTGGTCCTGGCATTTTGCTTTTTGTAATACTTGATTGTACACTGAATATTTTCACAGCTCTAGGGATCTATTTATATGAAAATTTTTTGTCGGAATTTTCCCATAGAATCGAAAGATAAGATTCATTTGTTTTAGCCTTTTGAATTTGGTCAAATAAGTTGTAAAAGTTCTAGATAACTAACTATGAGTGATTTCTGTTATGGGTTTCTCCAATTATATTAGTCAAAATAGATAAGAAATAAACATGACGACATCGATTTGGATATTTGGTATTACCAAGTTGGTAATAAATAAAAGTCATTTTTACAATACTGTAAATTTTTTAAATATTAATATTTTAATGACTTTCATTTTGATCTAAAATAGAGAAAACGCATTTAAAAAGTTTTCAAAACAAAGAATAATGTCAGGTCATCGATATCTCAGCTCAAGGCTGCCCTTTATACAGGTGATAGTCCTTGATAACAGAAATTAACTAACATCATTTGGATTGATCATTCCCAGGACTGTAAGATTGAAAGCTGTATTTGCTGGGCAAAGGAGTGGATTAAAGTTCAGCTAACTGAAGAACAGGATAGTGCCAGTCAATATAATTCAACAAGGACTAAAATGTGGCCCAACTTTATCTAAAAAAAGGCGCTTTAAACTCACATTATCTTTATTTTCGAGAGACAATCCAATATAAATACATCAAAAATATCATCCTTGGCACATTGTTCCTTCATATATTTTCTATGAATTTCTCCTTAACCACTTTACTTAAGTTATGCCCTTATCATAGAAGTAACTATATCTATTGGAAAACCCCATCTGAGTGTGTTAAGGCCTGGTACTAGAAATATTTTTGTTTTGTTAACCTTATCAAAGAATGCTGATAAAACATTCGTGAGCTCATAAACATTCACATATTTGACTTGTATTTTGTTATATAAATAAGAGTTAACATTGTGTTTTGTATTCAGTATTCGTTTGTTATTGATATAGACAGGATGTCACCACCGCCGCCACCACCACACCACGATCCCCACCACCCACCGCACCATCCTCCGCATCACGATCCTCACCATCCGCCGCACCACCCACCGCATCATGATCCTCACCATCCGCCGCATCATGACCCACACCACGGACCACCAATGCATCCTCGTTAACAAGGATAAAGACTTGGATCTAAAAGGACTTATTCATTAATTTTTGGATAAAGGATGCAAATTATTTATTTATATAAAAAAAAAACATATTTGGAAAGGAAAATTTTGGGATAACAAAGAAATTTAAATGGTTTTGGTGAAAAAAATTTGGAACAAAAAAGTTTATAAAAATTACTTATAGCTGTTTGTTTCTTTTTATTTTGCAAAGCAAATCAAACCAATAATTTGTTACGTTTTCTGACATTCAAATTATGACATCATTAACAAAATAACTGATCCATCACAATAAATAAATGAATAGCCAAACTGTCAAATTGTTCAACAAACAAAATGTTTAACAACAAAAGATAAGATAAGGTTGGCTTATTTAATGATTGATGGCAGACAAGAAAACAAAATATATGTCGATTGTAATACTTTAAAAAAAGTTTCGATGCTTTTTTTTTTGATTTTAATAATTAAACGTTTGGTCTAGTGGAATATGAAGTCTAAAGATTCTTGAATTATTTTGAGCAAGTGGAGTCAAGTGTTTACATTTAATTTGTTATCCCGGTTCCATATGTATTTTCAGTTCTTCTGCTGTACATAAATATACGATATGTCTACAAATAAAGCTAATAATTCTATTAACTTTATTCATATAATTTAAAAGAATTTGTATTTCAATGTCCCGGGCCTGGTGTCATATGTGCCACTTGTTCGTACTGAGCGTTGTACGAATACTTTTATAAATCAATTAAACGAAATCGCTTTATAAAAGAATCAATATCGTAAAAGGAAAGGTAAAGGTTATTAGAGACAAATAGACCCATTAAAGGTTTTAAGCTCTGGGTAAGAATCGAGTTCTATATATGGTTGTGATTTTAAAAATATTGAAAGTGGAACTACATTTGGGATTCTTCTCTGCGATATAATTTGGCGTCTTCGCCTTGACATTTTTAAATTGACACTCCTGATATAAAATTCAATTAAAATGACTTTAAAACTTGACTATACAGAAGTTATAAAGTTTTATTCAGTGTAAAGTGTAAAAACAAAATTGTACACGAACAAATAAATACATTCATTTTTATTCTTTATTGGACATATTTTAACAATAACAAAAATATGAAGCTGTTATTGAAACTGATTAAAAGTGTTTACTACCATTTTAAAGTAGCCTCTTTATGCATTTTGACAGGTACCTGAGTTTTAAACTTTAAGCTGATTACATTTAACATGTTCAATGTTTATAAATTGTTAGCAAATTTTTCCATGAAATTTGAAAATTTATTTCTTAAATCTAGATGCACAAAATAAATAAATTGTATCAAAATGTCATTGAAAATATTTACTAGAATAGCTAGAATACTTCTACTGTATAGAGTATTACTCATACGACACGTTATCCAAAACATTGTGATAGTTATTATTAAAAAAGTTGCGCATTGTTCCGTTTAAGAAATACATAAAAAAAAACTGTCCAAATTCTAGTTTCGTCCAAAAAAATATAATAAAAAACACATAGAGGAGTAAAATTGCTTATCGCCTTTCTATAGAGGCGTATATTAAAACCAGAACTTAATGAAAACAATTCAAAATTAACTGAGTTACTGCGTGTTTCCTTTCTCTCTCTTGATTCTCTTGTTGTGACTCTTACAATTACTCATTTAATTATTAGTTGATTTTATCAAAGAAGAACTTTGTTGAAACGATGATTAAATATTCATTTATAACCACCAATATAGGTCTAATCAAAAGACCTTCAGTTCATAAACAGGTGTTAACTTGCTATAACCAATTAGTTCAATCACACTTTTAAATAAAAATAATCTTTTAATATGTACATATGTAGAATATGTTTGTGCAGGTTCTTATTGAAAATGTATTGTTTTTTTGTTGTTTTGGTAGAAAAATTTCATATAAAAATAATTTAATTTCGTCCTAAGTCTAAAATTTTGTTACGTTATCCAATTAACGCGGATGCATGGGAGGACCATGATGATGGTGTGGAGGTCCATGGTGGGGAGGTCCATGATGGGGAGGGCCGTGATGGGGAGGACCATGATGCGGGGGTCCGTGGTGCGGCGGTCCGTGATGGGGAGGCCCGTGATGGGAAGGTCCGTGATGGGGAGGACCGTGATGCGGGGGTCCGTGGTGTGGTGGCCCGTGATGATGATGTGGAGGCGGTGGTGGCGACATCTCTGCAATAGAAAACGTTATTGTGTACTGAATTCACTCCCACCATTGTTCACAATTTATATGTGAAAAAATATATTTTAATCTAAGTGAAGTCCGTTATCAGCTAAGCAGATAGCATTTGTGGCACTCAATAAAAAACTCTTTGTACACAGTTCGGAATTCCCCCCAAACAGAATCACATAAAGATAATCGACTAAACCTAGCCCATGAAGCAGTTATTGAAAAGAGAGGATGTGATTCACAAATATATAAAATGTGAAACTATAAAAAAAAACAAAAAAATACTACACTGTAATAATAGAAATGCTAAGTATAAAAAAACAAAAAAAAAGTGGAGTATTAATATAATTGAACCAGTTTTTTTTAGCACCTATCAGATATTATAAAGAAGAATCCTGCATATCTCACGAAATTTGTATCACACATTTAGTTCAAAATACTTAACTAACTAACCTAATCTAACCTAACTCGATAGGATAGTAATTATAACATTTTTTGTACATTTGTTGAAAACTGTGAGAACAAAATATGTTTTTTTACATATACATATTTGTGATAAGTAGGAAAAAGCTATATTTCTGAGTAAAAGATAAGATGAAGAGAAATTTGAATGATATAAAAATCAACTTTACGGATTTTTCAGTTCAAAAACTTAACAAAAAAGAATGAATATGTCTATGTCAAGAATATGTCTATTACATTTTATTAGTGTCACTTCAAGAACCTGATCTAGAACTTAAAACTAAAGAAAATAAAGACGGAAATTGCAACATTATTTCAGGATATTTTGAATCAAGATTGATTGAAACAGACAGATTCAAATGTAAACCATGGATAGTGGAAACCCTATCCAATCCAGAATTTTTCCAGCATTATTTTATTCATACCCTACAAATAATAATAATGCTCCCCTCAATTGCGAAGGCGTCAAAATATTACGTATAATACTTATTTTTGTCATATTATCAATGAATGTTTTATGGCAAGTGGTTGATAAGACTTAACTCAACTTTATCTTATCGAACTAACACGTATTTGCAAATTGACGCTTAGTAATATTGCTCATACTTGTTTATTACCATATTTAAGGAATTTTCTGTGAGTCCCAAAATAATTGATTTTAGGGGATTTACCTTACGAGCGAAAGAAACACTAGGATCAATTATTTATAGGCCTATCAAAATTTTAGTAAAAACTTTATTTAATTCCTATTTTCTAGCTCACTAGACAGTATATAGCATAGTACATATTTTTCTATCTAATCTTTCAACTGCCTTATAACCATTGACTGCATTTTCTGGTCGATAAAAGAAATGGGGGGAGACAAATGAAAGGGTGGGTAAAAAAAAAAAAACAGAAAAAAATCACAAGCAAATAAAATTTATAACAAATCTAACACGCATACATCATTTTGATATGCCCGCCACGGACACGTACATCCTGAATATATGTAGAAGTAGATGTTTGCTTAAGGGTTCCTTTTCGTTTCAATGTGCAGTGCAGCAGCAGCAGAATGAGGAAAAACAGTGGACAGAGAAGGATCTCCGGGATAGACACATTAATTTTGTGCTCGCTTTTCTAACCGCATGCAATTTTTCTTTACTCTCTCACTCTACATCTGCAGCTCGACGGCTATCGCCTTTCAATGGTTGGGTATATTTAAGCGATACTTGAGGGAAGTCATGGAAGTATGGTTGGGGAGTGAGATTGTGGGCGGTTTTTGGAGGACACACATCCTTCAGTCAGTCAGTTAGTCAAGAGCAGGCAGGGCAGATAAGTGCGGTTTATGTGCAGCACGTAGACCAACTCAATACAGTCGATAAATTGCGGCAAAGTTGGCTAGCTGCTTAGAAAGCAATGTGAATGTGAATGTGGATGGGTAGCCTGGGCTAAGTGGGTGGAGGATGAGGCATCAGTTAACTGACCACAACTGCCGTTGAAATGGATGAAGGCCAAAAAAGAGGAAACCAGTTAAAAAAGTTCTCTCTCTCTGTCTCTCTCAAATGTAAGGTCTCAAGTTAATTGGTCTAGCTTTAATGAGAAGCACTTGATTAAAATATCCTATTGCCCTGCGGATACTGCAGTTCCCTCTCATATTAAGGACCACGGCAAGAACTTGAAATTCCAAAATCAAAATATTTCATGCTTACGAAATTCCAATGCAAATTCACTCATATTAAAAGCTCATTAAAAGGCACAGAAATTCCTCATTCCCGTCATTGCATAGCAACAACATTCCGTATATAGAGTCTTGAAGAAGAAAACTCATAGCGGAAAATATGTTATTAATTCAAATTAATATAATCCCATTTTTTCTGCTTTCCCGCTCTTGGCTCTATTCCTCCCTCTGCCACTCTCTCTGTCTCTGCTTATAGCTTCCAATCTTTTAGAGAGGCAAGAGGAAATGGAAACTACTTTCTCATCGTTGGTGGTGGGGAAAGGCTGACGTTGTCAGGTCGCGCATTACGGAAAGATGTTTTCCCTTTCCGTTAAATCGAGGGCAGGGTTACGAGCATACGATGGTTTGAGTTGGAAAGAGTTTATGATATATGCATAGACATTGTCGTATCTGGGTTGGTCTTAGTTCTGAGACATAGACATAGGTTGGGTGCGGTTTTTGCAGTTTGTTTCGTGACTTCGTTTAGTGTATGGTTTGTGTGGTCGTGTGACGCAGGGTCGGAGTTAAAATGGAGCAAACATGGCAGCATTTAAATTTGCACATATTTGTCTTAGTTTTAATGTACAGTTTTCTTTTTGGTTTTTCTTTTATTTAACTAGGTTGAAATTTCAATATATTTAAGAGAAGCGTAAAATTGTTAGGTATAAATAATGAAAATCATTCAAAAATTTAGTTTTATTTATGCATAATTTAACACAGTTATACTACATGAAGTAATAACGTTGAGTATTAAAAAAGAAAGTCTAACAAAGTGAGTAAAATTGTAAAAAATATGAATATATATAAGGTTAAATTCACTGGGGATCTTTTATAACAAAAGTATAAAAGAAGCAATTCATTTCTAAAGGATTTGTTAGAACATTAACCTATATGGAGTATTTTAACCTATCTATAGTACTTATCCTTATATCGATAGGATTGAGTACTCCAAATAGCAGTGGTGAGTTTTTAGATTCTCCAGAAAGTAAATTGGGATTGCTTTGTGTCTATCTGTCTGTGTGTCTAATTGAATACA
Organism: Drosophila willistoni; assembly: GCF_018902025.1. Taxonomy (NCBI): domain Eukaryota; kingdom Metazoa; phylum Arthropoda; class Insecta; order Diptera; family Drosophilidae; genus Drosophila; species Drosophila willistoni. Next base: position 13,040,141 of record NW_025814050.1, read on the forward strand.
AACTAGTCTCTCAGTTTTTGAGATAGTTTTCACTACTTCAACTTCATATTGATGTTTATTTCTGATGCATGCAACACGTTGGCAGGTATTGGACTTATCAAACAACTATAACATATAGAAATTAAGTGAACAAAATCTGTAGATATAAATTGGAGTGAAATGAACATTGAGTATGTGGAAAAATAGATTATTTTCTGATATAGCAGTGTAAAAGAAACAAGAAGACTTTCATTTTCTAACCGTCTCATACAAACCATATTTTGAGACATGTTTTAAAGCAGATCAAGTAGAATAAAAGAGACAGAAAGTGTGTAAAATCATTATTAAAATAATAAACTTCTCCCATGACGTAATGTAAATGAGACATTCAACTTCCCCTAATATTTAAGATACTTGAAACGATATTGGCTTTATAATAAATTTCCTACAATTCGCAATAAAACGCTTCAATTCAAAACCCGATATAAAAATCATTTCTCTCAATATTTGGTTTTATTCAAATTGCATTTCTAAGTGAATTTCCGTTTAGCACATGGAAAATTAATGAAATCCCAACACATTTTGTGTTTTATACAGTTTTTACGTATATGAAATATTCAAAATAAAGTAAAAATGGAAAATGTAGTACAAAAAATAGAAGAAGAGTAAAGTGAATGTGAAGCTAAAAGGAATTCACTTAAATGTTGCTGGTGATGTTGATGAAGATGATGCTGATGGCTCCTTTTCAGCCACTTAGCTCAGCGTCGAGAGCGCAAGGACTCATTTTGCTTGAGTATCTCCTGAAGGCGTCGTCTTTCCTTGATAGTCAAAACCTGACACAGTAAATGAACAACAAGTGTTGAAAATTTTTTAAATTCTTTTCTTATTTCACAGTTTAGAGACCTGCTCAAGTGTCTCCAGTGTTGCGTTGATTTCACGTTTCGAATGCAAGGGCAACCAGAGAGTGGTAATGGCAAAGGTTCTGAAAGAGGAAAATTTTCACAACATTAATTGCCAAGAGTAAGGTAGAAGAGTGGAAAGGTAAACATACCTGTGCACACGCATTGCATCGATGGCACAGCGTTGCATCTCTTCGTGTTTGGCCATTTCATGACGGAAACGTTCGTTATATTGACGAAATGCGGCGGCATAACGCTTCTGGCAAACATCGGCACTGTGAGAAACGGAGGAAACGGTTGTAAAATGTATTAAATCAACAGGAAATTGCAATTTTCACACAATTTGATTTCATCTTGTTGTGCCTTGCGCTTACTATGTTGGCTCCCTATCATCCTTGGGCGGCCGTTGACCGAATCCCACACGTCTTGCCAAGAGAACACGATACCATTGCTTTTGCAATGTATTCATTGGCCGCTTGAAGGGATTCTCCACACCAACAGAAGAAGCAGCAGCAGCCATCATCTTTTTCGTATTGTTGGCTTTTAGTTTTTCCATTTCCACACACACACACACAGAGACTAACTCACTTAGATGGTTTACAAGTTTTCCGTTTTATGCCCAAGGATTTGAGAGTGTAGAGATTTCCTTTTCGCTTTACCGTTGGGCATTTGACGTTGAACTAAAACCCGCAGCTGGGATTATTTGTTAGCTACGGGTTGCTGGGCCAGGCGCAGCAAAAGAAAAAAAAAGAAAAACAAAAAAAACAAGCAGCCAGCACCATGACGAGAGTTTATCGAACCAACAAGAAGCCAACCAACAATGCAATGAGATACACAAACTGTTGCATAGGGACAGATGTATGTGAATGCATTTTGTTTGCCAGAGCAATTCACAATGAAGTTGTCTGTTTGTTCGTCAATATGCCAAGAGAAATTGTGCACTTTTATTATAAATGGAACTCTGAATCATGAGCATATAACTGCTATTTTTGTTGAAGCACAACGCAAACTTCAAAAGGCTTTTTACCCTGCGTATTTTCAGTACTTTCCAGTAAACATTTTTTCCTAGCAAACTGTTTATACTTTGGTTATGTAAGAATAGTTGAAAAATATATATAGAAAACCTTACAAATTGATGTAAAACAAAGCATTTGAAAACCTGTACCTGCTAAACATAATCATGTTAAACATAATAGAACCTTTGAACCAAAATCTAATATAAACCTAATAGAACCCTACACAGTTCCTACTTAGGTACAATCTTTCTTTTGCTCAAGAGAAATCAATTTTCAGCAAATAAACGACACTAAAAACTGCAGCCCTGAGCAAAGATTATCTATATCTCTAAAACCCTCACATAATTCATAAATCAGACAGGAAGGCAAAACAAAAAACCAACAAAAAAAAAGGGGCATAAACCCATAGAAGAAGAGGGGGAGTTGGCTAAGTCAACTTAAGGCTTTAACCCACTCACATATCTCGATGACATTTGTTGCCAACAAAAGGGTTCTTCAGCCAAAGAAATAGGCCAAACAGCAGAATAGGGCTCAACAGCAAACAGCAAACAACAGTCTGGCAACAATAACAACTGAACAACTGAGACAAACAACAGAAGGGAGGAAGCCTTTTCCTCCTTCTCCTCCTCCTTCCTATCCCTCTCTCATGGAGTTGTCGCAGCTGTTTGGCATTTTGCCTAGTAGACAACAGCAAAACTATTGAACAAAAGTGGCGCCCCGAAAGGCAATCATAGAAATGTGCTCTAATTTAAAGCTATATCAACTAGAATAGCAAAAACAAAAAGAAAGACAAACAAGGAGAAGCAAAAAAAAAAAAAAAAGAAACACCAGCTGCCAAGAAAGAAGAAGACATGAAGTTTGTTGCCAAAATGCAGTTTGGCAGAAAAGCAAAGGAGAACCAAAACAAGAAAAAAATGATTTTTATATTTTTATGTCTGTTTGAGTTGTTCTGGCCATGTTGGAGGGGGTCTTGGGCTATGGGGTCGAGCCAATATCAACATTAGTTCAGGGTAATGTCATGAACTTTTCTACTCCTTATGACTTGTCTTTGGCCTCAGCTGCTTTGGCATTGGCTTTGTCAGCGTTTATTGATGGCATCTAAATGTTTTTCAATTTATTTTATTTTTCTTCTGTTTCTTCTTTAGTAGCAAAAACAATTTATTGGCCACGTCGTGGGCCTGGTCTATTGTTTATTTTTTTTTTTGGTTTGCCTCGTCTTGGCCATCTGCGCGTTGCGTATGAGTTATATGATTGATGTGCCAACAAAATTTTTGTAGCATAATTTTAGGCTGCCACTTGATGTAAAATGTTCGAGCGAGACAACTAGCTGACACGTAGGAGCCGTTAAGTTTCAAATGAAGCAGCTTTTAGAAATTTATATATTTTCATTTAAGGGACTTAACCATCATAAATAAATTCAAGTATATGCTAAAAAAATATACTTAGAACTTAGTAAGAAAATTAAAGTAATTTTCCTGGGGCTGTGTATTTTCCTTTAGGTTGATTCTCCTTGGAGCTCTTTACTAACTGTTTAACATTTCAAACAACATTTCTAACTTTTTTTTCATTATTCTATAGTTGTCAATGATCTTTGGATTATCAATTGAAAACATTTTCTTGGAACATTTAAAAACAGAAGTAAATAACAAACTCTCCAATATCAGCAAGAAAAACAACAATTGTCATAAAAACAACAAAATATCTGGAATCATTGGAAGAAGCCTAATTGTTCAAACCGCCAAGCCATTTGAAACCATTTAATCCTATTGACTTCAAATGGAACAGACGCCGCCAAACTGCCAAATTGGCAAATGTCAAAAAGTCAAAGTAAAGTCAGTCCGATTGTTAGATGAAATGTGAATCTACCCTATATAAGTATATTCATACAGTAGTCAGGGCTGACAATGAGTTGATAATCCCAAAGGCAAACACAGAGGATAGGAGATAGTCGGTCGGTAACTACGTCCGTCGCCCCCGACCGTCTGTCATCGTACATATACATATCTACATATATGCAAAGCCATAAAGCAACAATAATAAACGCACATCATCATCAGCATCAACAACGACGGCGGCTTCTGATTCTGCTCCTGCTCCTGTTCCTTCGGCTGCTTGTGTCAGCAAAAATAAAAAAAAAAGTATGAAATATCATCTAAAATAGGAAATGCGTAAATGTGAAATCCTACAGAACGGAAACTCAACTGAAAGCGATGATGATTTCCATCCACAATCCCTTCCCCTCATTCAGCCACCTAACCGAAACCATGTGATGTCCTCTCTTTCTCTCGGTTTCTGTATAAAAGTCAATTTTTCATTTAGATAACTTTGACATACGCAAACGTCATGGAATGAGCTTGGTAGGAGGGGGGAAGGCACAGTGGTTAAGTCATATAAAAGACTATAAAAATTAAAAAGTCATACAAGAAAGTTCTTTTTTTTTTTTTGGTAATGATGTTCTTATTAATAATATAAATGTTTGAAATAGAGTTTGTTAAAGTAGAACGTTTTATTCAAACTCATATTAAAAGGATCTCCTAGATACAAATGAAAATACAATAGACAAAAATTTGTGAAAGGAAAGCCAATGTATAAATCCTAATAGAACCTGATCTATAGATAAGTAGCTGATACTAGAACCTTAATTAAACGCTGTTCTCTGCTGTAACTTTACAGTATTTACTTTAGATATCCAAGTCTATTATTTTTATTAAAACGTCTTTAGATGCTGATAAAATATTAAGAAAATATTCGAAAATAAAGATGTTTGAGTTTAGTTTTTTTTTCTTTTTAATGTCAACCAATGTACATAAATGCAAAGTAGATGACTAAACATCTTTATCAACTACAATTTTTCCATGATATTCAAAATCATTTTGATCACACTGTGCTATATGAACCCACATCACTTTGCATCTGGATGGATGTTCGTTTCGTTTTGTATGTCTGTCTGAATATAACGATTTAGATTTTGGGTTCAACTTCTGTTTCTGCTGGCGCCAGTCAGTTTTATCCTGTGGGAGTTTCATCGCGGAAATGCGGGCAGCGTTTTGATAAATGAATTTTCACTGCTTTTTCACACACACACACATACCCATCACAACCACAGCACACACACACACACACACATTCAGTACACACAGCATTTATGTGTGCGCGGCTTAAATGAAATGTTAACAATTAAACGCAGCAAGAACGACAACACGAAAAGACTATCAACATGCATGAAGAGTCAAGTTGGGGTCGTGCCTAATACATGGCGTATGCTTAATAACATAAATAATATCCAAAGTTTGCTTAGGGTTGTTTTAATATTTCTCATGTTTAGTTTTTGGGTCGCATTAGCCTGGCTGCCGGGCTGGGTGGGTGGCTGTTTAGTGTTAACTTAACAAAACATAAAATGATGCCAAAGCTTTACACAAGTGGCAAAAGGGATAAGCGCCCACTCCAGCAGCACCACAACAAAAGAAGGAGAAGAAAAAAATCAAAAAAGGACTTTCATTAAATTCAGCGGGGTGTGCTCTGGCACTCGAAATGAACAGAGAAAACAAGTTGTTGTTTTGTATTTACAAAACAGCAGCAGATACTTACACATTGTTATAAACATAAAAAGTATTAAAAAGTAACAAGAAGAAGTTACGTTTTGTTGGATGCGAGACCTGGGACAGGTGTGGGCCATTTTGTAGTTGATTGCCCATTTTTCGAAAGCTACACTTGTTTACCTACTTCAGAGAGCGAAAGATGCTGCCAGGACGAATGGTGGTGGTGGTTGTGGGCTGAGAGTGAAGAAGTGAAGAGCTGGCATATTGTCTGAATCTGGCCGCGGCTTAGGTACAAAATTTGCGCTTACGTTAGCGTGAAATGATGTTCGGGTAATAAAGCGAAGCGTGCGGTTGGTTTGAAGTGGCGCACAGGTGCGCTATAGTGCAAAAGAGTCCTTTGCCCAAAAACCACGAAAGGCAACAATAATATTAGCATTAAACAGTTAAATTTTACGCAAGATCCTTAATTTATGTTTGTCGTAGGACACAATGCTTAAACGAATTGTAAAATATACAAATTGCTTTTTTAAATTAATTAGTTTTCATAGTTCAAGATAATTTTTTAAAGTAGAAGCTTATAAATTTGTTGAAATTATTTGCAATTATACTTAAGTTAATATATGTAGTCAAAAAAATACTTGTTATTTCAAAGATTTCTGTTCACATTCTATTTTTGAGATATTTTTAAATTCTTAGCTACACGTCGAAAATCGAACATTCAATTTGTATTATTTGTTATGTTGAATAAAGTAAATATCGTAGTTAAAGATGTATCACTTTTTTTAAAACAAAACTCCGACGTAACGACAGCTAAAGGATTCACTGTTCAAAACTTTTGTTTTAAAAACCGTTTACCAACACTTACTTACATTTATTGAATATTAGAAAGCACAATTTTTTATTCGATACATTGTTTGAAAGGGTAATATTCTCTTTAATATATGGCTGAGCATTAATATGAACCATTCAAAATTTTGCCCATCCAATATTATTTGTGGATGTCCTTATTTAATAATAAGTGAACAGTTTAGGTGAACTAGAGTAATTGTCTGAAAAAAATATGGAACAGATAGCAAAAAAAACCTTTCAAATAAAGTTTTAAATACCAAATACCTAACTTCAAGTAATAACAAGACTACATGTGACATATTTATCTAGCCCTAAACTTTACAATTCTAGTTTTTAAAGTCTCAATAACTTTTTGGAATGGTATTTAAATCGTTTTTCAGACATCCCATATGGCTCTTCTGCATTAAGCATTTATGGAAAAGTTATTGAGTTTGTTTTTTAATAAAATTTAAAAAAAAGTCCTTTTATTTGATTCATTTCTTTAACTACAAACTATTTACTTCGAAAACTATGACTTTGTAGAACGTATATGCCCAACAATTTCACCTGTACCGCATTGCAATCATATTTCACGCTTTGCTTCATCCAAACAGACAGTCCCCTAAAACGGAAAAGCTGGCAAAGCTTATGGCATACATATAAAATTTTATATGCGTTCCGTAATGCGAGCACTACGCTAAGGAATTATACATAAAAAAAAAAACAAAAAAAGGAAAAGACACAACACACATTGTAAATTTTAATGAAATATTTTTAAAGTGCAATAGGAAATCGTAAATATAACTTAATCCTAAATATATGAGCTATATGATTTTGAGTATGCAATACAGCTGAGGAAATTCGCATGATATTTTATTAAAGCTCCCAAAGAACTTAACCTTCGATGTGGGGGTCTCATAAAGAGAGGTCCTTTTTTCCTTTCCATTTCCTTTAAGAGATCCTTTTTTTTTTGGCTTTGGATGCTGGTGGTCACAGGTGTTGGGTACGTGGTCGAAAAGGCGCCAAACAAAGATGCAGACTCAGACTGGGAGACGCGTTTGTTAGCTAGGTACTTGGAAGCCACAAAAGCAAAAAGAAGCAAAAAAAAACTAGCTGGTTGGTGTTGCTTTTTTGCGTCTGGACTATGTATACCTTAAAAATACTTGGGACACACACACACACACACACACGCATACATATATATATATATATATTCATTTTATTTTCGTTGGCAAAAGTCTCTGTTGTAGTCGATGCATACCTTTTTGGCACTTTACTGAATTTATCGCATAAGCTTTTCGCATACTTCCGGGTAATTGGCAACACCATGTTCTACACCTTTTCAGCTCAGTATATACGAGGAAGGTGTAGGTGTGTGTGTGTGTGTGTGTGAGTGTTTGCGTTCGGCATTTAAAGGCGTTAAGGTGCAAATTTATTTCTATCGAAACCTTTTTGCTCCCATTCGTCCTTTTCTAGTAATGAGCACACACACACACTTACACTTCTTATGTGTGTGTGTGTGTGTGTGCGTAATATTTCTTTTCCTTGACATATGTATGGGGACCCGGATCCGTACCCGGATACGTACAGGAAAGCGGTCTCCTTTTAAGACCTCGCCATTCTCGTTAAAGGAACGTCTGGAGTGGCTTTCTTTTCGGGTAGAAGGAGTGAAACATTTTTGCACTTGTGGTTTGGACATTATTGTTCAAAAATTGTTAAGCACATTTAAGCTTGATTTAGTTGCATATTTATTGTATTTCTTGGGCGGAGCCTTGGCCTCTCCATTTTAATGAGTTATGTAAACTGTTTCCACCTGGTCTAATCTCGGAGTTGGTGAAGAGCAATGAGATGCTTACCGCATTCAAACAGGCTAACGAGTTCGAGTTTTCGGGAGGGTGCAAGAAGTGTTTTTAGAAGCCAAAAAGTTTCTTTACTGCTAACAAATTTTAAGCAAAAATTTGAATTGTTTAAGATGAGTAATTAATGTCTGAATTACACTTAGTTTATTTAAATATTTGAGTAAGTTACAAGTTTAAAAAGTGATGAAGAACTAAATTTGTTTTATTTGTTTCTTTTACAATACTAGCATTTTTTTGGGCTTTTGGTATTGCATTTATATATGAACCATTTGTGCTTTAATTTACAGAATAAATTGATTTTTAGAATTGATTGCTAATTGGACATACTTAGTCACCCTTTAAAAAACCAAATAATTATGTTATTAGATTTAGTATTTACGCAAAAAATACTTATTGGGCATTTATTTATAATATATTATATATATAATATAATATTTTGACCCGATTTTTCCAATAAATATTTTTCTAATAACGCTACAAATCTATTTGTTCCAAAAACACGAATATGACTAAAACTATAGAAAGCGCCAGTATTGTTCTATTAAAGCTGTCAAAGTTGGCAAATTTATATAAAAGTGTATGAAATATTTAAGGAACTCTTGAGAAATTGTTCAACACTTCACAGAAAATTGTTACCCAATCTAAAAGAGACAACTCTGCTTCTACAAACACTTGCCAGTAAAACGCTAGTGTTATAACTGTTTAATATAATGATTCAAATCGGTTGATTAAGAAATCTTATATATAGGTACATATAGTAACAATTGATCAATGCTTGAGAGTGATGAAAGCCAGGTTGATGTCAGTTCTTAAGCTGAACTACTAATTCTCAACTTAATTCAATGTGTTGCAAAATTTTAATGATCATAAATGAATCACTTAACTTATTTATACCTTAATCAATTTTGAATAAATTAGCAAAAACCAGAAAAAATTCCATGTTTTTACAACAGAATATTATTTTTAAGCCAAAAAGAGTTTGCATACTGCTGCCATGTTCGAAGTCTGTAAAAGTTTAACATATTCATAAGTATAAACTTTATTCGTAATTTTTTTTATAACCCCAGAAAAAAATCAGTGCGGTTTCTATGATATTTATTATACTTAGACTTGCCTACCTCCCTCACCGCCCAGCATACCTAGGCACTTTATTTGCCATAAAAACCTCCGCAAACTACCTTCATAAACTAGAAACGACAGGCGCCAAACAAAAGGACAAGTATGGAAAAATGGAAAAGCAAGAAAACAAAAAAAAAAACTACGTGGTCTTTCTTATCATAATCATTTCCAGACAGCTGAGTTGACTTTCGTTTTTACCCCAAACACACACACACAGTCCAACGGTTTCCCCCCTTCTCTTAGAAAACTCCAATGCGACCCTTTTTCAATGTAGTCAGTCAGTCAGATCAGGAGGAGGATGATGATGATGATGGAAAACCCCGATTCCATTTTGCCTCCGCATTGCTTTATGACCATAAATATTTCATTATGAATTTTCTTCGACGTGGACTGCGACGCATTTCGACATGCTATCTATAAATAATTTTTGCCTAGGCCCTTTAGCCCTGTCCTACGAAAACTTTGGCCGAAATAAATAATAAAAAATGCAATCCGTTGCCGCTTCAATAAACCTTTTGCCTCGCCTTGCCCCAAGTCCTTGTTGAAAGGGAACCAAGTTAGCATTTTTATCCATCCATCTTGTTTTGTTTTTACGCGTCAAAATGCGTGCCTCGGTAGGGTTAAGGATGATGTTGCCTATGTTTGGTTGGTGGGGTAGGTGGGGCTGCAGCTACTGATTAAGAGTAGGGGAAAGGTTTTTTGTGTTCGTGACATCTGCAAGTCGCATTAATAATTAAATCAAGCAATAAAAATTCAGCACGAGTGGCACTGCCATGCCAAACTCAGGCCAGACCAGTCAGGCGAAAGTTCTTCATTTCGATGAGGCTCAAAATTATGAATGAGAACTGAACTGAGAGTAAATGGTTTAGCTCAAAAAGTACCCTAGAAAGTAGAATAGAAGTAAGACAGAAATCCATTTATTACTTTATTAATTCATTTGAATTTCTCTTTAATTTCTTTGTTTTTACAAGCTATACCAAAAATATAATAACTAAATATTTACTCTTAAAGCTGGTTAGGTAAAATAAATAAAACTCCATTCAAATGGCTTTCAAAAATTTGGTAGTTTAAATTTAAAAGCTCATGTATTCAACGATATTTCTATAGGCCACTCCAAGACTGTGAATTGAAAACTTACACATTTTGTCTAACAAAGGAAACTTTTTAATATTTATATTTGAAAATAACTTTTTTATAATAACTAACTTTAGGAGCAAATTTCAATTCATTTCAAAAATAGTTTTTTATTTATCCTGTTTACATTCTATATATTTAAAACCCGTTAACTTTTTTTTTAAATTTTCCAAACCTTTCTTTACCAGAGCAGATGCTGTTCTGAGCTTTCATCCAATTATTTAATATTGTAATAATAATATTCGTGGTCTAACTAGTTTTTCTAAATATTTTAGTGAACATTTGTGAATAAAGTTTTCGTATTGATTTTAATAACATTAAAAAATATTTTCAAATTTTTCCCAAAATGTTTTAAATCTATACAAAATGCTGCATACTTTTAATATATTTATTTTTGCTACCCTTGAATATTTACAATTTTTAGCGGAATACATAAATCATTCATTTTTTTTTTTGCTATTCTCTTTGCCCAGCCACCCAAGCCCCAAAAAGTATGCTATGTAAAGGTTCAATTGACATTTTCGTTTGTTTTATTTAGCAAATTTCTTGTAATTTTGTTCTTGTTGTTGTTGTTTTACCAAAAATTTTTGCACACGAATTGCTAAATTCATAATAAATGAACATTTGGCTAACGGGAAACTGGGAAAACTGAAAACTGAAAATTGAAAATGCCGCCTGCAACATTCTTACGCACGAACAATTCCGTAATGAAAAGCGACTCAGTGGCAGCAGCAATAGCAACAGCGGCAACATTGTTGTTGTTAATATATATAAAATATATATTTCTGCTCTCAACTCTCTGGGCGCGTAAATGCGATTAAAATTGTTAGAGCAAATTACGGCAAGAGATTTTATTCCCCCTCTAACCGTCTTTCCATCTCCATCTTACAGCATGCTTACAAAACAATTTTTTTGTGTTGTTTTGTGTATATTTTTTAATCTAATAAAAATAGTTTCCGCTTCGCTGTTGCTGATGCTGCTACTGCCGCTGCTCATAAATTTGCAGATAGAAATTCCAACAGCGTAAAGGAAATTACAACAAAATTAAGAAAGTTGGCTGAAAGAAGAACGCGCGACGGGCGGCCCTTGAGGCTGCTGCCAACTTCAAGTTTAATCAATAAAAGCCGCAGGGTATGAGCAAAACTGGATGAGGGTAACCTTTTCAACTTACTTATGGACACACACACACACATGTATATACCTATATATGAATGCATGAGTTATTGTTTGTGATTTTGGGCTAACCCGCTGGGCTATCCAAAGATTCTTCATATCTTGACTAACAATTTTGGTGCAACTTTGGTAAGAGCCCTTTGTGACACCATTTGCGTATCTAGTTACTTGAGTAAAATATTTTTCTTTATACGAAAATTCACTTTTATTGAACAACTTGAGAAGTAAATTTTAAAGTCACCTCTTTATAAACTAGTTTTTTAAGTTTTCAAGTTGATCACCTTTTTAACCTGTCTTGACTCAGTTATCTTTACCTAAAAAGCTAACCCAATCTAAGTCCAGTAACCACCATCATTTACATACCTAACCAAAAAGTTGAGGCCACAGCAGGAAAAAAATGAAAAGAAAAAATTCTAACCCAAAAGTGACTTTTGCCTTAAGTTTCAATGGCAAATGTATAAAGCAAAAACCAAAATCCAAAAACTTTTTCAAAGCAATTAGATAAAGGTTTTTGCCAACTGATTTTAAAGTTTCAAGCTGCTGCCTCTCGTTTGGTTGGTCAAAAATAAAGAGAATGTCGAGGAAAATGGACAGCAAAATCTTTGCATGAGGAGTAAACTCCTCGTATAACATTTAATCAGTTGAAACTTTTTTCTGTGTGTAAGCTGCACACACACACACAAAAGTTGTAAAGTCAGAAGCTAGAGCAGAGAATGGAAGAGCCAACAGATGTAGGCAAAGATGATCTAAATACCTGAAATACCAGCAGGCAGCAGACAGCCAGTTGAAGGCAGGTAAGGTCTAGATTTTCCTTTTTTGGAAAATCTCATTAAACAGAATGCCAAAACAGTAAAGTAAAAGCAAAAACCAAAACAAAACAACGAGTTCTATTTAGCTTAAATAATATTTAGGCAAGCGTAAAACGGAAATGGCCACTAACTTGAGTGTTTTCCTGGACCGAAGAAGAACAAAGAAGAAAAATATTTAAGCACTTAAGTGGCGAAAGGCTTCCCCCGCGCCTCTTCCCCCTCAATAGCCATCTTTGCCGGCCGTGTCCAGAGGATGCGTGCAAGTCCAGTCAGAAATTAGTTGTAAGATGAATGGCCAAAGTCGCAAAGTTTTGCAGCTTTTTCTAGGGATTTACTGGCCAGGCTGTAACTGGCTTTAGCTTTTGCTTATGGCCATGGATGGCTATGGCCTCTTTTGGTTTATTTTTTTTCTCTTTATTTTTTTTATTTGTAGTTTTTATTTAAAGCAAAAACTTTTTTAATGAATGCTCTTAGTTGTGCACATATTTTTAATGCATAGTTCATTAAAAAGCAACTTAAGTTTGGCTAAATCTTTTAGATATTTCTTTGCTTTTAACTGCCGTTTAATGCCGTTTGAGCCTTTAGGGTACTGGTAGGCAAAATGTCTTAATTGCAAGTCTTGAACTATTAGGCGAAAGTGACGTGAATAGTGAAGAGTCTCTAATGGTTTATAATGGTTTTGAAAATTGATTTGCATAATAATAATTAATGCAAATGAAGTATTCTCATTTGAATAACTTTTGACCCTACAAGAATCTTTTTAAAAAATGTTATATAAGGCTTGGATTTTATTTTATGTCTCTTCCGTTCAACTTTTATAACTAATCTTGATTTCTTGATCGACTACTTCTGTTAGACTTCGACGCATTTCATTTTTATTATGAGTAGTGATATAAAAAATCCATTTTTAATTTGCCTTTCATTCCTAACAAAAAAATAAGGTATTTAACTAGATGCAACTGCATGAAATCGTAAAAATTTCTGGTTGAGAAATTTAAAATGTTTGTGGTTTTTTCAACAGCCAAGGAGTTTCAGGGAATTACACAAAGGTATGGTTTGTTTTAGATAAAAAATTAGAACTAGTTAAGAATGCAATTGACAGTGTAAAAATGCAGTTTCGTATAGCTATAAAAAACTCTGCAAGTGCTCTCTAACTATTTAGGCCTGTGAACAATTTTGGCAACGAGAAATATTTTTATCCACCAAAAATTTTAAAACTTCTTCATAATTTTCTACAAAGGAATGTGGACAAGTTTCAACTATTTCATATATTACTTTTTTGATTTTCATGTATGATATTCGGTAGAAAATATAGTTTGTCGCTTCAATCAGTCGCATCTTCCTATTACTTTGATTGCCCATCGTTCATCGAAAAAAAAGCTTAACTCCAACGTTTCAAGATGTATCTACATAGACACAAAAATACCAAAGAGAGATACAAGAGATCAAAATCATATGAGCAAGATTCATCGCTACTTTAAGAACATACATGAATATGTATATTGTCTGGTCAACTTTGAAATTAGTAAGTTTTCAGTATGATCATATTCTGTCGAGAACAAATCATGAAAACCATCCCTTACAGAATGAATTGATAATATCAAGAATTTCTCTAAACAAGCAGTATAACAGTTAGTAAAAGGAATTTAGTATTATAAAAATGAAAGATTTATCTGGTTAGAGATTGCGACCTATTGAAATTTAAATTGAATTTAAACCGGCTCGAGGTCAATCTTACAAAGAAGATTATTTCAAAGGTAACACACAAAAAGGTGAGCAGGTTGTCTGTATAGCTATTTCAAGAACTACCAAGTTCTATCATCAGCAGACTTTGCTAAAGAACTCCAGAATTGCAATAGCCATACCATGTCTTCAACACTAAAACTAGTTGGGAATTACATTGCCAACTAAATGAAGCGAAAAAAGCTGGCGAAGCCTACAATACCGAAGACCACCTTTTGTGCATTACCCTTAGGCGCTATGAAATATTAGTGTAAGAGCTTCGCCATTAACAAACTAAATTCAAGACCTGTTTCTTTTTATACACGGTATATTGTACCATATAGAAAAAGGGTTTTTTTGGAATAAAATTCCAAAAATAACGGCGTGCCTTCCGTTAGTGTTATCTGGTTAGAGATTGCGACCTATTGAAATTTAAATTGAATTTAAACCGGCTCGAGGTCAATCTTACAAAGAAGATTATTTCAAAGGTAACACACAAAAAGGTGAGCAGGTTGTCTGTATAGCTATTTCAAGAACTACCAAGTTCTATCATCAGCAGACTTTGCTAAAGAACTCCAGAATTGCAATAGCCATACCATGTCTTCAACACTAAAACTAGTTGGGAATTACATTGCCAACTAAATGAAGCGAAAAAAGCTGGCGAAGCCTACAATACCGAAGACCACCTTTTGTGCATTACCCTTAGGCGCTATGAAATATTAGTGTAAGAGCTTCGCCCTTAACAAACTAAATTCAAGACCTGTTTCTTTTTATACACGGTATATTGTACCATATAGAAAAAGGGTTTTTTTGGAATAAAATTCCAAAAATAACGGCGTGCCTTCCGTTAGTGTTATCTGGTTAGAGATTGCGACCTATTGAAATTTAAATTGAATTTAAACCGGCTCGAGGTCAATCTTACAAAGAAGATTATTTCAAAGGTAACACACAAAAAGGTGAGCAGGTTGTCTGTATAGCTATTTCAAGAACTACCAAGTTCTATCATCAGCAGACTTTGCTAAAGAACTCCAGAATTGCAATAGCCATACCATGTCTTCAACACTAAAACTACTTCGCCAGCTTTTTTCGCTTCATTTAGTTGGCAATGTAATTCCCAACTAGTTTTAGTGTTGAAGACATGGTATGGCTATTGCAATTCTGGAGTTCTTTAGCAAAGTCTGCTGATGATAGAACTTGGTAGTTCTTGAAATAGCTATACAGACAACCTGCTCACCTTTTTGTGTGTTACCTTTGAAATAATCTTCTTTGTAAGATTGACCTCGAGCCGGTTTAAATTCAATTGAAAGATTTATCTAAATCTGTTGATCGATTGATCAAACATACTTTATTTTGTCCGATAGCTTTTTGACATACAAAAATTCATTTTATTATCAATTTTGTATAAAAACTTTTGTCTTTTTTGGCAAAAGACTGTGAAAACTTTTTAATGTCATACAATAATAATGGTCTTTTGAAGTTATCCTATAACGGACTTAATACTTTCTATAAGAAATAAATATTGCTAGAAATATAGCTTTAGCCTTGCCTACAGTCGAAAATTCAAATGTTTTTTTTTGGCAACGCCGATGCGAAAATAAAAAAGGTTTCGCATTTTCATATGATTTCCTGTTGTTATTCAGATCACGTAGAGTGAAGCAGGAGCAGCCAATGTAAAGCTGATACACCGTATATAATGGGATTTGTTTATTGGTATCATTTGCGCCAAGTTTTACTTTTTGTCTGATTTTTGAGGGTTGGGAAGCAAGCTCCCTTAAAGGTTGTGAGGCAATGCAATAATCCCCATCCGAAAAAAGAAACGAAAAGCAAGTTTCATGTTGCGTTTTTGGAGAGTGCACACAATATAAGTAAGTAGCTAAAGTGGGCGAGGGGCGACAAAAAAAAGGTGGAAAAGTGTACGCATAGCTAATCCTAGAGAGGGAGATGGGGATGTGGAGACGCCCTTTCAGCGTCATCAACATCATCACACAGCTGGGTCTGCTGAGGTTCACTTCAGGTGGGCCACCAATGAAAGGCTATCCACGTGATGTTATAACGCAATATTGACACTTTCAACGACTTTCAACACCGCCGCCAAAAAGTCATGAAGGGAGTGGCAAAAACTTTCTGAAGCTCAGATTGCACTCAATGAGTTTTTAGGTTTGAGTTGAAGTTGAAGTTCGTTCTGGGTTTTATTTGTGGCGGGGGGATTGGGGCTTTTGGGAGAGGGGTGTGTGTGTGTGTGTGTGTGTGTGCATAGAAGTAAATCCATGGATTTTTCGTTGTTGCCACTTAAACTTTTTCACACCCAGACACCAAAAAACGCTCTCGCCGTGCTAGACTTTAAGTGCCTTGGACGTCTGGGTTATTGGATGGTTTTTGGGAGCTCGGGGGGGTCTGCTGCGTGTGCCGGGCATTATTTTCATTGTCGCATTTTTCATCATCACACTCGTCCCCCCCACTTGGAAGTTTTTATGGCTCGCTGTGCTTGGCTGGTTTCTCTCTCTTAGCTTTCTCTCTGTGCCTTTTGGCTTAAACCTGCACCTGTGCGTCGCTTAGGACCGAGACCGGAAGCTGCACATCAGCGCCAACGTTTGCCATGTGCGTGGGATTGGGCTCTGAGAGCGGACAGACGGGAACGAACTGTCTGTCTAGTTTCTACGTCGCCTTCATGATTGTCGTCACGACTTTTCTGCCACAGTGGTTCAAATCTAATTTTAATTGAAAATCAAGATATCTTTTCGTGAACTGCACTCATTTGGGGTAAAAAAGGTTATGTTAAAATTGGCAAAGTGTTCTTCTGCTCGTAAACGCTGAGAGCTTAAGGACTATAGACACTATTTTATTTGCTTATTAAAAACTTGAAAATTTTGGGAAATAAACTTCGACCCGATTTTTGAAAGAATCGTGATTTAAACCTAATCGACAGAATTCTCCAAAACTTTTCCAGATTAATGTGTGAAATATAGCTAAAATTATTGATTAAATTTCAATAAAAGGTCCGAATAGTAGACCCACAAGGTAGAGTTGGATGTCAAGAACAGATAACGTTGCTACGTTGGTGTCACTTAACTCAAATCAGAAGATTTGTTACCCTGTTTATAAGTTCTTCTTGTAGTTTCACGTAACAAGTCATCCTACGTAACAAGCCTTATACGAGTACAAATGAGTTAAAATACATGAAATGAATGCGGAGATCTAATAAGAATTTATATGTAGCCAAGTATACTTATCCATATTATTTACTATATATAATTCAGCACCTTTTTTTAGTCCCAAACCACTGTGCATCATTTTCGTCGTTTTCATTCTGGGCAATTGCCACTTTTAGCCTCTGCATTGCATCGTCGTCTTCATTGTCTCCGTGTTCTCTTCGACTTTTTGTTCCCTTTTTCTCTAGTTTTTCTTGTTTCGCTTTTGGTTTTGCGTGTTTTTTTTTGGGTGGGCAAATCTCTTTTGAATTATTACTGTAATTACCGTTGAGTTTCGCCTGGCAATGGCTTCGTTGTCGTCTCGAACGTTGCCAACATGGTCTCATCTCTGTTGGCAAAGGAGACTCTGTTGTGACACCGCTGATGACTGTGTTGATCCGACGATTATGATTTTTATTACGTTTTCGTGTAGTTGTGCTTTGTTTCCTTAATTTCACAGCCATCCAGTGCTCCAATCCTCTCCAGCTTGCCTGTGGTGTGAATTATGGCTCTCTATTTGGTTACTGCCCTCTAGACTCACCTCACCTCCCACAAAAGACACAAAAAAAAAACAAGATGTAGGAAAAAAAAAACTGCCACTTGCTTTTCTTTTTGTGGATTTCATTCTGCTCGAAACAATCAAAATTAATCGCTTGTAATGAAGCGACCATAATGGTTGCGAGATGAGAGACGAGGTACCGCTATCCAGGAATCAAGAGATGTGTCAGTGTGTGTGTGTGTGATAAACGATGTCCTGGCATCAGGACAAACTGTCGCGATGAGCGGCGTATTTAATTGTGATTGCCCTCGAGGGCAAAATGCCTCCAAATGGGTCTCAGTATGCTAAGCTATTTTATGTTAGCCAAAGATTTTTCCTACGCCCAGAATAAATCAAAATTGATTGCTAGACATTAATTGTATTCTCTGTAGGTGGATTTGTATTAGAGATTACAAATGATGAATACTGCCAAAAAAGATGCTGAAATGTTTAATTTATGCGAAATATCCTTCAAAATCAAATACACAGCGAGTAAGGTGTATCGCAAATACTTTCTAAGTTAACATTTTGTTGAGTATAACTTTAGCTTTAAGTTTATAAAAAGTTAAAGTTTTTAAAAAGTCTATTATATTTTGTTGTATAGTTGAGGTCCAAAAGAAGTTAAAAATAACTATAAACTGTTCAGATTTACTTATATTGGGATTTAGTTCTTCTTAAATTAAAATCGATATCCATATTTCCCTTTTTGAATATTTGCATTCCGTTTCAAGACAATCTAAATAAATACTTTTTGAATCAAAGACTATAAATGAGAGACGACTGGTCTGAGTTCAGTAGACCAATATTTTATAAGGTTAAGGTAAAGGTTTTAAGGTTACTACATCGTGATCAATAATTATTTGGCATTTCTTTTTTAACAATAGTCACCAGAAGTTACCCTATTGCATTAGGTCTTGGTAGCAACATATTTCATAAAATTTTATGATTGTCTAACAACAGATTTGTAATACGGTTGTGAAATGATAATGGTATTAATATAAAATGGTATTATTTTCTTGACATATATTAAAAAAAAGGAAGATGAGTATTATTTCTGAGACCTAGGAAAGTATTTTGCTTAAATTTAAATTCTTCTCTTGCTTCTTTGGTTACATAGCACCGGTAAATGTTTAATAATGCATTCTCACATATATCATTATGTTTGCACACTATTTCGCACCTTGTTTCGCACCTTTTGGCAAGGAAAAAATTCATTTCATCTGTCATAATTCATAGTCAACAGGAACTCAATGCCAAACACCAAGAGCAAAAGTCATCTGCCAGTGCCATTGTTTCAACACATTGTTACTCCACCAAACGCCATCCCCCTTGGAAGTTGCTTTTACAATTTTGTCTGTAAATTTCAAGTATGTAGACAGAAAGCAGAAAAGCGAAACATCTGCCTTTTCTAAAATATTAAATAAAGCAATCAAATAAATCTTCCAACATGCCTCATTTATTGCAGATTACCAAGAGCCAAGTCAGTTTCGAGCTGGAGCTACGAATGGAGCTGATGTTGCATACCCAGAGAGAGAGGGAGAGAGAGAGAGAAAGAGAAAGAAGGGAGTTCCCCCATTCCTGCAATGCACCACCATCTACTTGCTCCTGGCTAACGCACGTACATAACAATCTGGATACGGTTGGGGATGTGGCACACTATCATTACATCCCCTTGAAAAATCCCCACAAAAAACTCATTGCGCTCCTCTTGCTCTATATCTGGGGGGGAGCCTGGTAATCAAGCTGAGGCTTGTCTGTAAGTGAACCTTCAATTACGTAAAATAACGACTACGGGCGTAGATTATCTCATTAAGGGCGGCATTTTTTAAAATTCAGCTCACACCTAAAGCCAACCGAGCGGAGCGGTTAGATAAACTAAAAAAAAAGAGAAGAGAATAATAGAGAATATGTTGCATGCCCGGAAGAGTTTTCTATTCTTTTTTTTTTGTAGTTGCCCATGTCCTTGAATAGAAAGCTATTGCAGAGTGTAGACATAGAGAAAGTAAAACTTGCGACTCGATGCGCGACACATTTTTCGCCCCAAAATCCTCTCACTCTCTCTCATCCTTTTTTTGCTGTGCTTCCTCTCATCTCTCCCCACGCCAACTTCCAGTCGTTTTTCTCTCTATTTCTGTCTCCGCACTTTCACTGTCGTCTTGTGTTTCTGGTCTATAAATTTATATGGCCAAGGAATGCGTGTTTAATGGCCACCAATGTGTGTGTGTGTGTGTGAGTGTCTGCGAGGCGACTTTAAGCACGTGTGTGTGGATAGAGAAAGTTGGAGAATGGGAGTGAAAGTTCTTTCAAGCATAGACCCATTTATTATGGTTCAAAAATTTCCTTCTTTTTTTCCTGGTAAATTTTATGCCATTTTAGAAGATGTTTTATGTTTGTGTTGACATTTTTATTGCGGCAACATGTGTCGAAATTCACTCTCATCCCCCCCACCGAAAGCCCCCTCCCACCCAATACTATTAAGAATAGATCTCTGAGTCTGTAAGTTGTTAGTGTAACTCCTTGTAGTTGATGTTATTGTTGTTCGAAAATTGCGGATTGCGGAATTGTGCGAAATGGTTTACAAATGTACTTAGCAAACAGCTCGGCTTGGAGCTCAGGCTCAGACAAAAGCGAAATCTATGTTTTGTGGCTAAAGAGATTTTAGTAAGAATTTATCAAGGGATTTATGTCTCTTAAAGCGGAAGTTAATATTGAACTTTAATGATTTAAATTTGACACTGTAAGAATGATAGTAAAGTAGATGAAGATCTTTTGAAATTTTTGCTTTAAGCATTTTTATATAAGTTTTATACATATATCCACATTTTGCAGTCTATGATTTGAAGTAAATTTAAAGCGAAGAGAAAACTTGGTGTGAAACCCTATTTCAGGTCTTTCGAATCGAACTGCATCATTAGTTTTTTAAGTCATCACTATGATTTCATACAACATTTTTTATTAAAATTTTTCATAGTTTGCCATTTTTTCAAAAAAAGCTAATACTTCCTACCCATAAATTACTTTAGACTATACTCGGTAGATCTACCTTACATTTTTGACTCACGTCTTGCGTCGAGGTTAAAACTCGAGAAAAATATACAGCGACTAACTTAACTAGTTAGAAGTTAACTTGGCAGTAATTAAAAGAAGTGATTTTTCAAAAATAATCTTATAAATCAAAAAGAGAAGAAGTTTTAGTTATATTCGCTGCAATATTTATAATAAATAGTTACTTTGAAATTATATTAAGTGTTTGGTGTCTGAATAACCAATATAAGAAAATGTGAAAAATAAAATAAAATAAGATGATTGCAGGAAGAATCAATTATTAAGTGGAGGAAGGTCAATTACATCCGTAGAGGACACCTCATTCGGAGGATCATTTTGTCAGTCGTTGTTGTAAATTTGTATTCTATTTTGGAGTAAAAGCATAAACTTTTTTTTTTTCTACCTTCACTGGCTCGGTCTAAAAATTGTTATCAAATTTTAAGTGCGTAAGTTTATATACCACATTTAAATTTATTTAATTAACATAAAGAGCGAAGATCAGCCAAATTTAGACCTCTAACTATAAGAAAAGAAAAGAAAAACAATAATTAACAGGCAACACCATAGCAATAAATAGGTTTCAATTTAAGCATACAACATTAATTAAATAAATATCTCATATCACGTATACGCTCTGTTGGGCTTTGACCCTTTTCGAGTTGTCCCCTGTCACTCTATACATATATGTATTTCGCTTCGGTTGCGGGAGCTGTGCAAACTCCACAAATCATATGCCACAACAATTACCCTTTAGCCCAGGACAACCCATTGAACATCACGTATGGAGCCACGCCCTCGACTTTTTTGTTGTCCCATCATCTATCGGAGCTGAAACATCTATGCATAGCTAAACGTGCAGCAACTAACAACTAAATTTCATTAAACCGCATGGCACAAATTGAACTACAACAGAGTCAGAGGTGGACAACAAAAACAACGACAAGAGCAACGGATAAACTGCCGCTGGAGAGAATTTAAGTGCCTTGGCGACCAAACGAACCAATTTTCCCTCAAAAAAAAAAAAGAAGTAGAAAAATGTATATATACTACAACAACAAAAAAAGGGCCAACAAAATGAAGCGGCATGAAGTTAATGCTAGGGCCAGCCATGTGCTCTATGAAGCGGATGCCAAAAAAGGCGACCAACAGTAACAGGAGGAATATAGCGGCAGCAACAAGAACCACACCAAAGGACAACAACTCGTGCATGAAGCTGGAGCCAGGAGAATGGTCGGAGGACGAGCCAAAAATCACGCAACGGACCATGACAAGCAAACGCAACGTAGCGCATCCTGGTTGCCGTCTGCTATGGCTATAGCTCCATCACCATCTCCATGACTGACTCCAGCTTCTGGATAACTTCAAAAATGCTGCAGCTGTTCTATTGGTGGGCTCATAAGTGGGGGGTTTCAACCCCCCGCCCTTTCCTATTTTCATTCACCCGCTCTAGTTCGGTGTGATAATAAAATGGAAACTTTCAACGGCCAAAAGGAATAGATGTACACTGAAAGAAATTTAAACTGGTTTAATCATTGAACTCAGGCAAAATGTTGTTTTTATTGTCGAAAGCAGCTTATGAATCTAGGTAATAGAATGTGTCTATAACAATCGATTTACTAAGCGTAAAATATATCAATAGAACCCAACGGATCATATGTATCAAAATTCAGAGTGTCGTTGCCTAATTACATTTAACATCAATGATATTCAATGAAATCAGTCTACTAAAATAAAAGAAGTAGATAGTAAGTATTAACCCAAAGGGTAGATAGTAAGTATTAACTCAAACTTATTGTGTACTTTATTGTATGTATTTTGAACTTGAAAAAATTAGTGATTTATTAATTTATATGTTTAAACAGAGTTAAAAGCAAAATGTCCAGATCAAATTGAATGAGATGTAGTTAAAATAAAACATTAAAGATTTTTGGCATTTTAAGCTCTCCGAAATTATGAAATTTTAAATAATTCTAAAAATCGAAATAATTTAAACCGATTTTTTTAAACCAAGAATTCACTTCAATTAATATATTAATATTAATTTATTTGCCAATATATTATATAAGATATAATATTGTTTATACTTCTATCTTATATTGGATGATTTAACAGACAAAAGAAAATAAACAAAATTCTATACTCTCTACAGAGTCCTTTACTTTCTTTAAAGTGTATTATATAGTTTAAATAAAGTTTATACTACTGTTTATAGTTAATAGTTAACAGAAGAATATTTTGTTCAGTGTATCTAGGTTTTTGCCTAACACGGGCCTCTCTTTTGGTTCTCTCTCTCTCTTTCTCTCTGGCGACCAATGGCGCACCGCATGTCTGGCATATTTAATTTATTTATTTTATGCAAATTTTGGATAATGTATCTGCGGCCGCAGGATACAATAACAAGAGAGCAACAAAAACAACAACAGGAGTCACGAGTAGCTGTAACAACATCAAGGGGTTTTGCAAGGTTCTCAACAATAACAACAACAACACCAACAACAATACCAGCAACTACACAAAAACAAAAACCCACACCACAAAAACTTAACCGAAAAAAAAAAAAAAAAATTTCTATAATGAAAGCAATTGTTGCCAAACCGCGCGGTACACAAAATTATGTTAGAGTAGAAGGGAAAACCAACAGGACGAAAGGACAACAGGACGACAGGAATATAGTTGAAGCTAAAGCAACGGCTGGATGCGGTTGCCAGCGTGATATTTAGCATTACACGCTTCATTGTCTAAAGTGGCGCCCGGGGAGGCAGTTGCTCCCTCTGCATCATGATGACCCCCACTCCATTCCGCCTCTATTCTTCTTTATCCCCATCCACCTTATTGTATTTATTCAAAAGTTAGACACCGCCGCCTGCTTGCACTAACTACTAATGTGCGGTCCTCTTCCTGTGAGTGTGTGTGTGTGGGTGGGCGTGGCATTTGAAGGCAAGTTGTATCTAGCGCCATTTGCTTTTTATTGTCAAAACTGTTGAAAAGTTTCACCATAATTTTCGTACACTTCCTCTTGGGTTTTATTATTTTTTTTTGAACTAGACATTGCATAGTAAAAAACTAAGGAGTGCAAACAAAAGAAACTAAAACTTGTTTACTGATCAACTTTGACATACCCTAAAACATATGAGTTTTGATTTGTTATCAAATATGAGGCAAACTAAATTGATTTTCATTACTTTTTTTAGGATAAGTTTGTTGTGATATTAAAACTTTGCATATATTTTGTGCATTTAATTCTCAAAATTTAATTTGGACTTTAATTCTTCGACTGTAGAATGATAATTGTGAAATAGTGTAATCAATTATTATTATTTTAAAGACACAATACACACATATGTAGGTACTTAGAAAAAATTCATCAATAAAAACAAAGCATAAAATAATTATAAGAAACATCGTTTCTAAATTCTTATACTTCTTTGACTTATATGAAATATTTTCTATAAATTCTAGTAACTTATTGTAAAATCTTATTTATAAGATAAAAAGATTAGATATTTTACTTGTCAAATAAATTAAAATTTGATTTAGTGGACTTATTTGAATGATGAAATTATTTAATTAGATATATTTGTAAGGTCCATACTTTGCGATACAGGTCAATAACTAAACTATTTAATTGGAATTCAAGAGTTTGTTAGGATTTGTGAAAAAATAAAAAATTCGAAAATAAAATTCTAATTTTAATGAGTCAATTTATTTGTTTTTCAACAGTTTATCACATCAATTGACAATAGTTATAAAAGAATGCATTTATTACTAATAATTTCTTTTTAAGGACTTTTAATTAGGAATTAGTAGAATTTAATATAATTTTATATACAAATTTAATTTTTACCTAATGGCTTTTCCTATAAAAACCAATTCAGTATAAGCTATACCATTATCCATCAGCTTACCGCGAAACTCTTCAATGGAATCTGCCAAAAGTATTTGGCACTGTCTATGAACACACATTTCCCGCAGGGAGTAGTTGAGGAAATTTTTACTAATTAAAATGATGATTTCCGCTGTTGGTCCTTGGGCGGGGACCAATGTTACACAGGATTACTACTGCACAAAATGAAAAAAAAAAGAAAATTAAATATATCTACATACATTATATGTACCTGCAGCTCATAAATAAGTTGCCTCCCATTTCGCCTTTCATCCATATGAGCTGAGCTCATAAATTAGCATTAAAAATGCTTGGGGCGTGGATTTTTGTAAATTTTTTTGCTTTCCGGCTGCACCTCATATCCGGTTCTCTCTGGTTTTCCGGAACTTTCGATTTTTATTCTTCTTTGTTGCTATTTTTTCCTTTTTTTTGGCAACTCTCACGTGCAGCTAATAAATTTACTCAAGGGGCATTTAAAAGGATTACGGATCATCGAAGAAAATGCCTGTCAGAGGGAAAAGTGATTAAGTCTGACCACGACGAGGGCCAAAGGACCAAAAACATTTTTATTTTTCGTTCGTCTGTATATTCAATGGATTTTCATTCGCTCTTTGTGCAATTGTATGTGAAACCCTTTATTTTTTATGTATTTTCTTTTTCTCTTCGTTTTTCTTTTTTATTTTGGGGTCTCGAACTGTCGCTTGCAGTCCATTTACCTGCACAATTGAATGATTTTCTAAGCCCCAAATGTTTTGTTGGGCCAAATGGCGAATACTTTAGTCTGCCATCAAGATATGGACTAAGGTTTTTACGATTTGCAATGCTAAAGAGCTTTACTTCTGCGTCGATTGAATGATGAAATGGCAGTTGAAAATCGAAATGGGGTTTAAATATTATAAGAATAAATGTATTTGTTTGCTTTATTGGCTAACGAAAAGAACATAAAACTTTTGAATTCAAAATGTGTTCTTTAAAAATGGGAAATATATTTTGGTGAAGAAACTTGGCCCAGGAATAATAATCCTGTGGAATTTCAATCATTGATAGGATCAGTGTTGATTGATTTAAAGTATTTATTATTGTCTATGGCTAATGCAGACCATTTAACACAGTTTCTTGTACTTTGACACTTTAGACATTTAATATGAATTCATGAATTTCTTGAAGTTTTCAATTATTCTACCCAGAAACAATTAACATCTAGATTTTAGAATAATCGTTAACAAATAATTATTGCCCTTTAAGTTCATGTCTTGAAGTATTTACTACGAAAATAATAAAGTATTAAAAATTCTTTCTAGTAACGTACTGAGATGTCTGAAAATTATGTTTAGACAGAGAAAAATCAGAAAACCAATGTCCAAAAAATTTTCTAAATTATCATGCCGAATGCATGATAAAGCATTTTAATAAATGTTTTAAAATTTTCTTATATGTTTCATAAATAAATTATTTTAAGGTTTTCTCAATCACTCTTAACTTACATTAGAAAATAAAAATGCTTCTTACATTTGTTAAATTCAAATAGTCAAAAATTATAATAATATTTTCTCAGTATAAAAAACAGTAAGAAATCAATTAAATTCATTTTTTTTAATTTTTATAACTTTGTAAAAGAATAATATAATACAAGTCTAGAAAATTATGTTTTATATAACATGACATAAAGCTAATTAATTCGACTCTTTATATGCTAAATCAATTCATTGTACACTTAAAAGGTGACACAACTAAATTAATAATTGTTTGATGAAAAATGAGCCACTTTGATGAAGACGAATCCTCCATATAGAATGGCACAGCTAACCATTTTTGCCAGTGTCCTTCAAAACTATAGCTCATAATTTAGATTTACAAATAAAGAAAGAAAGAAAGAAATGAGAGATGAAAAAATGAAAGAGTTTTTGAGCATTCTTTATCGCCGGAAAGCATAAATATTCACTAACTGAAGACACATTAGTTAGCCAGGCAACAGGACAAAGACCAAATATTACAATTTTCGTGACCATTTTTTTTTGTTTTCTCGTTTTGTGTTCCTGCTGCTATTCTCCCACGCATTCTGTGTGGTTACTGGTTACTTGGCAAGGCAATTTGCTGCTTTACAATAAGTGCCAGGGACATAAAAATAATAATTATGCTTGTACCTTTTATGATTATGGTGTGAAAACAGCAATTGTTGTTGTCCAGACAGCGCAAAACGGACGGTAGGACAAAAACACATCCTCGTTCTTTTCGTGGCAGGATTCTGCGATATTTACGAGCCATGTAGGCGAACAAATTATTAAAACAACAACGCAAAAAAAAAGAAATATATATATAACACAAACGAGCGAACCAAGAACAACTCAATGTTAATGGCCAAGTGGTGTGAGATTTGGTTTCGAGTGTTGGTGGTTGAATGGGCGTGGCTTGGCTGGATTTTACTACAGCACCTTGGCCTTAACATTAAGCTTTCAACACAATAAACAAAAAGTAATTTTCACAAATTTGCCAACTTGTAAGCCAGGACCAGAATTGTGGGCAAAAATACACAGCAAGCACCATTGGAATTTATGTGGCGTGCAGTTTCCCATACATACTTACTATGTTGAGAGATGTCTGAGGGTCTGAGAGTGGACGCAGGTGTTTCCTCCAGCCTGCCTCCATTCAATTCATAGAAGAGAGAGAGAGAGAGACAGAGAGAAGAGGCTAGGTCCTTGTGGCATTTCTTAACGCCGGATATATACGAACTTTTCGTTGTTAAAAGGAAACTGTCGCGACGCCATTTATTATACCATGTCTGAGGCGATGTCCGTTGTCTTTTAGGTTTAGGTTATCACTACACTTTCTCCTCACCAGCTCTTTATTGGTAGGGGGATGGGAGGGGGATACGGCTAATGTGTCTGTGAGCGAGTATCGGTATGTCTGTCTGTGTGAAGTGTTTCGAATTTGCAACATGTGAGCCCCTGCTTAGCATTAGATTGCCACCCCAAAGTTAAAGGGCCATTCACTTAGCTAATACTTAAATCCAAAAAAAATATTGGCAGACAAAAAGATTTTAAAAGCATTGCAAATTTTACTAAAAATATCTAACAATTTTTGGTTATTTATGCTCTAATTGATTTATTCTCTTATCTTATTTAAAAATTATGAAATTTCTTTTTTATTGGAGGTGAAAAATAAAAACAAATATGTAGATTAAGGAATCTGTTCTGAATCGATGTATAATTTTAATGATTTCTAAGCCAATTATCCAAGTTAGTAATCAAATTATCTTGCAGGTTTTTATTGTTTTGATTGATTCATTACTTCAGGAAATTATCAAACTTTGATAGTCCTACTGAGAGAATCATTTTGAATGTATGATTTAAAAGGACTTCCTGGAAAAAAATGAATAAGGAAGATGGAGGTTTCTGTGCTCTTCAAAAAGTTTGGTTGGTCAACCAACGACTAAATATACGAAACAAAAATTTTAAATATAAAAAATAGATATTTTGTTATATTTTTAATCATAGATGTAGTTAAAGACTGAGTCTTAAGTCATTGTTAACAATTTCGAAATTAGTCCAATGTGACAACTTCAAATTCCTAAATGTAAAAGCATTTTACTTAAAGCCTGACAGACCTAGTTTAGTTGCAGATAAATTCTTTTACTTTCATCCCTTTATCTCACATATTATTTTTCTTTTTTGGACTAATTCAATCAGCTGTGGCAAATTAAACTTACATTTTTCTAGTCTTCTTTTGCCCTTATGGTACGTGAAAAAAAAGGCGTCGAGGCATTTGTAATAAAAGGAAACGAAGAAATTTCTTATCAGTTCACCCTTGTTGGCCCAGGGTCAAAGTTCAATCCCCAAGCCATGCTTAGCATATGCACATAAATCACAAGGCCGCAACCAGAAAAGGGGTGGCCTGGATGGTCAGGATATGGGAGTTTTTGGACACTGGCAGGACAATAAAATTGCTAAACGCTACAATGACAATTCAAGCATGTAAATGAAAGCAGACATACTACGGAAAATGGAGGGGAGAAAAGCAGCCAACAAGAAAACCATTGAGAGAAGGAAACACATAGAACACAAACAAAAAAAAAAGAAAAAAAGGACTAAAAGAAGCAAGACAAATCGTATCCTTGAAGCAGAGTCTCCCGAAGTAGAGACGTAGTAGAGTGAAGTGGAGGCCGCGCAAATGAAATTAAAGGCGAGCAAACAAGTTACGGTCAGACAATCAGCACTAGCCAATGGTCCAAGCTGAGGGACTCATTTCTGGTCGATCCTGGCCCTGTCTGGTCGCTGCATTGTGCGTTTCTACTGCCTTTCTTGTGTGTCTCCCGCTGTCGCTTTGGACTTAATCAATTTTGGCTGGGGAACGCCTTTACTTTGTCCCTTTTTTTGGTTTTTTGGGGAGTTTAGTGCAAGAATCTGCCTTTTGGGTGCCTTTTCCGCCTCTACTGTGCATCATGCTGAGATTGATTCGTGCTGGTTCTGATGTCGTCCTCTTTGTCCTTGTTTGCCCTTTGATTAAATTAAATTTCATGGTACATATGGGTCCTTTCGTTTGCTTTGTTTGGCCTGCTTTTTTTTTTTTTTGTATTTTGCTGTGGTTGGGCTTAAAAAGAAAAAGTGTAGAAAAATTGCGCGTAATTTCCCTGTAAATCCTTCGTGTAATTTGTTTGTCAACAAATTGAGATTGGTCTTTGGGCCATTCAGTGTGTAAATGTTGGACATTTAACATTGGGTTTTGCTTCTTTTTTTGTTTTTTTTTTTGGGGTGACATTGTCTAATGAGTTAATTAGATAGGTTATACGGGTAGGTGAAGATGTATTCAGCATCCATCAGCATGAGCATCTATTATCCTTGGTGCCGGCTAGCTGGGTCAGTGTACTTAATGATTGGGTCAATGGAGATGGATAATAAAGGAAAGCAAAAACCTCTCATTTGTGATGGCAAAGATAAAGATATGGTAAATGGTGCGCTTAAAAACAATTTGCTATGGAATAAAAGTAAACAGAAGGGGACGTTTATGTCTCATGAAGGATAAGGGCAATTATCTTATCTAAGATGACCTAAAAATAAAACTGAAGTTTCTAAAAATCCAATCGTTTTTGAATATTTACAAAGATAGTTAGATGGAATGGAATCATTTGACTTTGACTTTTTTTATCATTTATACAGCTCTCTATTTTTAACTAAGAAAAGTTGGGGTCTAATTTCATTTCATCGAAAGCAGTCAGAAACTTGTTTAATTATTTAACTAATGTAGAAAATTTTAGGTCAGAACTCAAATTAGAATCTTTTTTCTATATTAATTGACTTCATTATTAATTCTAACTGATAGTCAAATGCATAAATTGGTTGATTAAAATATACAAAATAAAGAAATAAATTAGTTTCAACAAATACTTCACAAAGTAGATAACAATCAGAAATATAGAAATTGTAAGTGTTACAGAAAAATATTTTTAATTTTCCATAACTTCCATAACGATTCAAAAAAAGCTATATTCCGGATTTGCTTTGCAATTATATAATAAATTTTATCGGCAAAGCCCTTTATATAAGTATTTTCTTTCTATATACCTATGTATGTATGTGGGACGCAAATATGATCCGACTTTCTTTCTCTAAATTCGTGAGCCTTTTACTCAATATTCCATACAGTTTTATTAAACACAATTTGTTATACATTTATTTTTTAACTATTACATTAGTATACGATTACAGCTACGAAGAACACGTTCGTCACGACTCGACGCCAAAAAACTCTCTCACTTATATATCATCGATAACACCTCTGAACTAGTTCAATACTATTCGAACTATTCCCACATATATATAATTTTAGTAATATAATAATATACTTTCCCCTTTACTTAAGCTAAACACCAAGAATTTGTTCATCTAATTGAAATAAGAATCCATAAAGGGTTTCATGGACATAGAAGTAGAAGATGCGTTTCAGTTTAATTGAAAAATTTCATGAGCCGAAAGTCACGTTTATCAATGTTGTAAGCAGCTTAATGGAATCGACCGCAAGTCCTAATGCGATAATTCTTCAAAACTGTCTCCCCGACACACTTAGTACCCATTAATGTTTAATGTTCGCCAGGCAAATGGTTGTGGGTTTTTGGGATGGGTCTGCGTCTGGTTCTGGTCTTGGTTCTGGACTGTGGCCGTGCTCGTTGTTCTTTGGTGGTTCGATGGGCCAGAATAAACCGCAATAATTTGTATGGCAACATTTATTTTAGTTTTGTGCTTAGACAACTAGCCACAAAAGAGAGCTGAAGTGGAAGACAACTGTGGCAACTTGAAGGCCTGTCAATGGCACAAGGACATGCCAAAAACAAAGATAAGGAGACCAACAGAAAAAAATTCACACACACACACAATGAGAATAAACAAAGTAAAATTGAAATGAATGTATAGGGCCAAAAGTTTTCAGAAACGAGGATAAGGAAGTGCAGTATACTCACACACATACACACACACACACAGACAAATGACAAAACCAATAACATAATCCTTTTTGCCTTTGGTTCACATCTATGTATATGTGTCTGTGCGTTTTCTTCGTCCTTTGCATGCTAGACCGAAAAACTTTTGCGGTTCAATTTGAAAAGGAACTACTGGACGGCAGACAAATAAAATTTTAATTAAACTAATGAAAATATACAGGCAAAAGGACATAACTTTCGGTTTAATACAGGCCACAAAGGAAACAGAAGCAGCAGTCGTGGTGGCAGCGGCATGTGTAAGGATCAGGAAATGTTTTTGGCTTCAATTGTTTTCCCTTAATTCAGATGATTTTTCCGTTTTGCCGAATGTTTTTCTTTTTGTTTTTTGTTTTTTTTTTGGAGAGCGGAACATTAAAAATTAACTGGCGGAATAATCGAAACTGTTAAAACGTTAATTTAACACTTAAACAAGCTAAACCACAGGACAACTCGCAATGGTAAAGTGTGTAACGGGAACTGTCAGTGCGCTTTATCGTGTATGTGTGTGTGTCTGGCATTCCAATTGGCAGCTTTCTCTGTGTGTCACATTTAATGCAAGAACGGAATTCCATTAAACGACAACCGCAGCGCTGCTGACGTCGCTGCCACAAAACCAAACCAAACTGTATCCACCCGCAGCAGCACCGCGACAGCACTCATCCACCCACTAACCCCACACCCATCCAACCACCTCAGCACCCTGGCACCCACAAAAGAGGAAACGCATTTGTGGTGCCAAATAAACACGAGCATATAGACAACTGAAATATGATAGAGATGATTTCGTGTTCAAGAATAACTATTCTATATATAGATAAATATATTTATGTGTAGGTACATACATGCATACATATGCAGTTTTAATATGAAGAGATTTGCATATTTTTCCATATAAATTTTAGGTACCTTTGTAAGATTTCCAAAAAAATGTTTTCTATATATTGCTTACACAGAACTTTTCTTAAT
The DNA here is from genome assembly GCF_018902025.1 of Drosophila willistoni. Lineage (NCBI taxonomy): Eukaryota > Metazoa > Arthropoda > Insecta > Diptera > Drosophilidae > Drosophila > Drosophila willistoni. Next base: position 13,072,310 of record NW_025814050.1, read on the forward strand.
TCTAGGTACATTTTGTCTTACTGAACGACAAACAAAAGGTCATCTTAGGGTTTGAATAAAATTTATAGTTTGAATTCCCAACTACTTTTAGATTTGATTGTATGGTATATAACACTGTATTCTTTAGCAAAGTCTGCTGATGATAGAACTTAAAATCAACTTACTTTTTGTGCTCCCTATAATAAAAAATCTTATACATTAGTAAGGTTTATTGACCTCAAGTAGGCTAAGTCCAGTTTTGGTTAAAAACTTAACAAAATATGTGTAAATTTGTGAAAATGAATGTATCTTAATTATTAGAATGAATATAATAAGGGTATAAATAAACATTATCACATGAAAAATATATCAAGAAAAAGGAAAATATAAAAAAAACTGTTAGAAGTATTGAAAAGTATTATCTTAGAATTTAAGAAGACATCCAAGTAACATCAAATAAAGAGAACAGGAATAACTAAGCAAATTCAAGTTTTGAACATAGTCAAATGGTATATTAGACATAAACGTACTCAGCAGGAATGGATACATTGTACAATTTTCTGCCATTTCGACTAAATTTTTTCTAATTTACTATGTTTGACTGTTCTTCTTTCTTTAAAACTGTTCTATTATGTTTTAAACTTTTTGAAAGATGGTATTCGAAAAAATCAAATAACTGCCGAAGATGGGTCAAATAATTTAAATGCTAATAATATTACCAAAAACAGATAATTACTTAGTCAGAAAATAAACTTTGCGTTGGAAATATAATGAAATAGTGTCCAAAATATTGTTGATTATTAAAAAGTTGGTTAAGGAAAAATGTAAGTGCATTGAATCCCATATTTGTCGTGTCACGCTGTCAGCTCTAGAGGCTGGTCTCACTTGCTCACACCATCACTTGACTGCAGTGTGATCCCCGAAACATTTCTCTCATTTCAACCAACCTCATTCCGCCGCCCGGAACACGCAGCATATTGCAGATGTTTAAACACAAAGCCGTCTCTCGTCTAAGGGTTGTGGAAAGGTAGGGGGAGTTAAAGAATCACAACGACTTCCACGGCCACACCACCCAAAAACTCAAATACATACATGTGGCTTACACATGTATATATGTATGAATGTAGGTAAGTATGTGTGTGTGCGTTTGTGTGTGTAGAGTGGGCGCACATAAATTGCAATCGGAATATCAAATTGGCAGTTTGGAGCAGGAGCTGGAAACAGGAGCAGCAAGGAGCAAGGACCAGAAATCGCAGGACATACAACGCGAGCGCCCTTCTGCTTTCTACCTCCTCCTGTACGTTGTGATTTTATCAATTCAATAAAAACCAAATAAAATCAGTACAAATGCAAATACCATTAATGTATTGGGTTTAACTTTGTTTTGTTTTGTTGTATGTATATTGTTTCCCTTTTACGATGGCCATGTGCGATGGGGCCATAGGATGAAGGACAAGCGCGGACTGGTCGACAGTCGACTATGAAATATTTTCATATTTATTTATTATTGTTTTCGTTTTTTATGTATATTATTCACGCTCTTATGCGTTTTTATAGTTGACTGGGGACGAAAATATGCGAATTGAGGGTAGGAATAAATTTTAAACATTTTATTGGTCAACAGAAAAGGAAAAAAGGGAAATTTTAATCATTATTTTTTGGTTTAGGTTTCACGGTGTAGCGAAAATAAATTATAATTTTCCATATTACACAAGGATATCGAGGTTAAGAGTTTTATAGTTAATTCACATATTCATAGTAAGCCTTTTGCTTTTAATTCATGGTCTTAAAAGGTATTTAAGTTCCCGTTTATATTTATTAGTCTCATATTTTGTTAAAATACAAAAATTTATAAATGTTTATGGACTAAGTCTAAGAAAAAGTATCAATTCTATATAGTCTGTGCTTCTGTCATAACTAAAATTTCTTTTCTTTTTAGGCTAAGAGCAGAAGAGATTGATTTCTTCCTCTTTGTTAAACATGAATATAAATTAATATAAATAAAGAGGATTAACTAAAATAATTGATTACTTTCCCCTTCTCCATTTATGTTGTCAGCTGTTTTGTTAGTTAATCTCTACCCCCCAACTCACAAGGATTTGCTTATCCTATTAAATACTAATCTAGCAAACTAATTTCGATTAGAAATGTTTTCTTTCATTTTCCATCTCTGTCTTTGCCGCCTGCTGTCTCTTTCTTAATGAACACTTGGCGTGTCTACATTGCTAAAAACAATAAAGAAACGAAAATATCTTCCACTGCTGTTGCTCACCTTTCAACACAAATGCCAAGAGCATATACACAATTCAATTATTATTTTATAATTAATATTTTGCACATCAAAATCGCATCAGGAGCAGGAGCAGCTGCGGAAGCTGCCACTAATTTTCCACGCAACGCCTTCTCCTTTTTCTTCTTGGGAAACTCATGGGCTTGGCTCACGCAACTCACGAAGACACAGAAGGAGAGAGAGAGAGAGAGAAGATGACAGAGAGAAAGCAGCTCGGAAAAATCCGTAGCATGTTGCGTGTGGCAGGAAAACGAGAAACAAAGGACCTCTAGCCGAATAGAGAGAGAAAAAAAGAAAAAAATAAAGATAAATTAGGCTAAAAAGAAATGTATTAGTTGAAAAATATGAACGATGGTGATGTAATTAATAAAAGCAGCTGATGAAAAACTTCTGATTGGAATAGATGACTTAAGGAAATGAAAAGAAAATCCTTCAAAGTTAAAGAAATGAAATTAAGCACTTGGTGTGATACAAGTATAATTAAACTAATGGTTGCATTAAAAATATTAAATTTTTGTTGACCAACTAATGAGCAAAAGTGCAAAGAAATCAGTTAGATATAAATCTAATAATTAAAACTACTAAAATCTGTTTTAAAATTTGTTTTTTGTTTTCAGCAATTAACAAAAGCTTTCAGTTAAAAAAAAATATATTTAATTTTTGAGCAAGTTGAACCTTCTTTTGCATAAAACATTAAATTTTTGAGTTAGTTAAGAAAAAATTGAACGTTATCTCAGATCTTAATTAACTTCATTAGTAAAAACTAAAATTGTTTAATATTTTTAAGTTCAAATTTGCAGTTGCAAGTAAAAGGGAAACGGAGAGACTTCTCTTATGGTCACTAATTCAAACATAATTAAGTAATTGATATATTTACAGATAGTATTAGTAACTAACACAAATTTGGCTACAACTTGTCTTTCTAAGGGCTTGTAAATATTTAGTATTGAAACTTGAAGAATATGAAGCAAAATTGCTTTGCATTGTTTTCATTTCAAATTTCCTCCTGTGTATTCGGTATCCACAAAATCAAATTAAAACTCAATCTTGCTTGTAATAATTATTTTTGGTAGCTAGTTTCCCCTTCCTTCTGCTCTGCATAAATGTATCTATAATGGACATGGTCATATTCAGACATTCTCCTCTTTAGCTTAGACTGGAATGTACACTGTATGTATGTTTGTTTATGTTACTCCTAGATAGATAGGTCTATCAACTTTTATGCAAATTTAAACTCAATTAAAAGCAAAATATTTACTCGATAGCCCTTAAGATTAATAAGTTTTTAAAGACTTCTCTTTTCTGTCAGTTGGGTGAATAAATTGTAAGAGAGATAGAAAAAGTCAGAGAAAGGGACAGATAGACTGAGAGTGTGGCAGAAAAAGATTAATCTCGTTAAATGCTGAGGCGTGCCTAGCCAAGTGGCAAGCCGGATCTGGTGGGAGCTGTGTAAACTTTGCGTGCTTCAAAAGTGTTGCATGCCTCATTCTTAGCCCTCTCCTGCACATCCACATACATACATATATAATTATTCCTTCCTCTAGTTGTTCTGCTCTCTTCTAGCGGCGACAACTCCCAGAAGTATACTTAATTATATTGTCGTAACTTTAAATGTCATTTTGCCATTGTCTACGACACATGAGAGTGGATCTTACACTAAGAGAAAACGAATATTTACAAGAAAGGCAATACATGCTTCTAAATGAAATAAACTTTTTGGTAGTAACTTTATTAATAGTTAAACTTCTTCCTTCAACGTCAGATTATTCTACAAAACATATTCTAAAAAAGTTATTAACAATTTAAAATTTTGAATTTGGCTCACATTTCATGTTTCTTTTATAAGTTGTAAGCTCATCGTTATAGTATAGTTATAGAAACAATTATTAAATGACTAAATTGTAGTACACAAAATTGCTAACATTCCGATATCACAGTGTATTTTGCAAGAAATAGTGCATACGATTCTCACAGTGTATTTTTGGCTAGCTGGAGACAAATCAGCTGCCCGTACGTGGTCTCTCGTTCTCTTTCTAAACAACAAACATTGAGATTCATGTGGCACAGTCATACAGTTAGCCAACGCGTGCCATACCGTCCGCCCCCCGCCACCACCCCTTATTGCCTCATCCGAATCCCTAATGTTTGATGCTGGCTATGTCTCTCTTAAGAGAGAGTGTGCGGGAGGGGTCAAGAAACTTAAAATCACAACATGCGTTTGCTTCATGATATTTGCCAGCTTCCGTTTCCGTTTCACTCCCCACTGCACCACTTATTTGGCTTTGGCCTTATGTTCCTCTTAGCTGAAAATATGCTGAGGAATATAATTCATCTGGGCAAAGATAATGTGGTTCCTCTTGCCCAGCTGCTGTAAAATATGACATTACGGACTCGTACATACATATATGATGTAGCTCTTTTCTCTGTCTCTGTCTCTCCATCTCTCTCTCTCTCTCTCTCTCTCTCTCTCTCTCTCACTCACTGTTTGTCTCTGTGAAGATACAAAACGACTTTAAATTCTCATTATTATTTCGCTCATGCAATTTTGAATTTCAACTCACAAGTTTGTAACAATGCCAATGTGGGAAAAACCAAACTGACCAGTTTTACAATTACTTATAAGTAGCTTTATAATACCAAAAGCTGATTGCTGTTGTTTTGAGAAGATGTCAGATTCGTAAAGTAGTAATAATCCATCAGTAAATTCAATTGACATGCAATTTAATGAGCGATTAAGTAAACTTACAAAATAAATTTAGAAATCATCAAGCTTATTATAAAAGTCTTACTTAAGTTTTAATAATTTGACTAAAATTTACAAGTTAACACATGTCTGTTTAAATAGTTTTATATATAAATTAAGTTATCTACTAATTACTTAAAATAAGTTCTTAATTTTTTAAAATTTTAATCTAAATCTAGATACATTAATGGGAATGAAAGGTCAACGGGACAAATTGTTTAACTTTATTTGATTTGATAGTATGACGTATACTTAAATTACACTTTAAACCAAATTGCCATAACAAGTTTTTGGTATATTACTCATCTTCGTTTTGAAAGAGTATTTAACGTTTATTTATTTAAATATAGGAACCAGTTCCAAGAAGACAACTGTATTAGCAATTCAGACATGATTGCTATCTTTAAATTCGCCAATGTGTAAAATATTGATAATAATGATTTCAGAAAGCCTATACTTGGAAATAAATTAAATTTTATTGCACTTTTCTATACTTTAACTTTAGAAATTAGCAACTAAACAACTAAATAATAAAACTTGATAATTTGTTAAGGCTAATTGAATATATGTGGATTCTAAACTTGAAATGAGAATTAGTATTTCTCAAAATATTTTCTCTTATTGTTAGATCATTTTTACTATTTTAGGTGGTAGAAAGAAACGTTTATTAAAGTTTATATATTGGGACACGGAGAGAAAAAGAAAGATTATTTTGCTTTTAATACTTTTTTGATCAATATTTATTAGAGTTATACGAGATTGGAAATAATAGATTTAAGTATACTTAAATTATGAATTTGCACATTTATAAATTGTATTGTTTCATTTTGTATATATTTAAGCCGAAGGGCCTTAGACTTTCTGCTAATTTTTATAGTAGGTTAAATATTAAATTTGTAAAACTAATGATAATAAATTAAATAAAAATCATTATATTGCAATTTTGAAAATGAATCTAGGTTATATTTCATAGGTATAAATATAAACTTATAAACTTTTGAGATAGTTGATAGATAGTTGCACTCATTAATATTAATGGACTTGGAACTTAATGGTTCCAAGGTTAATGTAGTTCTAAAAGTTTATTCTACTCTTATAATGTTTTTCTCAAACTGAAACTTGTGAAAAAGTCAAAAAGTGCCCAAAAATAAAATAAAATGAATATACATATAAAACCTCGAACTAATCAAGAATAGTTATAATCTAACACAGAGTACAGGGGAAGTTTAGAAGATAATACCCAACCAAAAAGCAAGAAGAAAAATAATAAATATGTCTAAATTAGTTAGTGTATTTATTCTGAGAACTAGTGAACTTAGCTTTAAACTTAGCTTTAAAATGCCATATCTGAGAGTGAATTTCAATTGCCCGGCATAATTGCAAAATACGTGATTAGAATGTTTGAGTGTCAAAAGCTCAGTTGAAACAAACATCGTCTTATCCAACTCACAATGAGTAAAATTTATTTAATTTCGCCTTTGCTGTTTATCAAGAAATAAAAAAGTGGTTTGTTGTGGTTGTTGTTATTGTTGTATCAGTTTGTAGTTTATCGCCAAGTTGAGCAAAGTAAGCGGCCTTTCTGGTGAGCCGGTGGAAATCTCTCTCTTGATTCAGTTGCATGTTGACAATCGGAGTGAAACGAAATGTGCACAGCGACGAAGCGGAACAATTGGTTTCAATGGATGATTGTGCTATGGTTGCTACTGGCGGTGACCTTGAAGCCGAGTTACTCCCAGCCAGAGGTGGAGGACGATAAGTCGGAACATCGTCGAGTCAAGCGTATAGTGGGTGGCAGAACTGCTAAGGCACCGCCAGTCGATGATCCCGTGGTATTTGCACGTCTCTTTAATCGCGATGCCCGTGTCGAAGGTTTTCGTAATAGCCGGACGGGAGTTTACAGTTTCTTAGGTATACATTATGCAGAGGCTCCAGTGGGGGATTTGCGTTATGCCCGTCCAGTCTATCGACGTCTTGCCGGTGACATGAATGCCACTAGGTATGGACCGCCATGTATTCAGCCCCACCCGCAGCAACCTCAACGCATTATTGGCAGTGAAGATTGTCTTCTCCTTAATGTGTATACGCCGCAAATGCCGGATGAATCAACGGGCTTGCCTGTGTTTGTTTGGATACATCCGGGTGGTTATCGTTATGGTTCTGCTGCTCAATACGATGCCACTCCAATGGCTCAGAACGGGGCCATTGTGGTGGCTCCTCAATATCGTTTGGGATCTCTGGGCATAATGGGAGATGGCACCAAGGAATTCGATGGCAATCTGGCCATGTTTGACTTGGCAGCAGCTCTGCGCTGGGTCACCGACTATATATCCTATTTCGGTGGTAATCCCAAGAACGTTCAGGCCATTGGTCACGGCTCAGGAGCGGCCAGTGCCATGTATTTATCCATGTCGAAGACAGCAAGAAGTGCTGGGAATGTACACGGCGTGGTGGCCATGTCGGGAACAGCTTTATCTCAATACGCCACGGATAAGGAGCCCGTGCAAAGTGTTCAGGAAGTGGCCAAGATCAATGGTTGTCCAGCTGGCAATGAACTGGAAATTGTCAACTGCATGAGAGAGGTGAGAAAAAAAAATGTGAATAATCCTATGAGTTTATATTTATAAATCATTGTTTAGAAATCCGCTGAAGAGATTATCAAGAATGATGATAAAGTGCAAACGGAACGTTTGTTCGGACGTGCCCTAATCAAGGGTCTTACGGGCAATGTGGGTTTCCAGCCGCATATCGAGGGAGAAGATGATGGACGTGCTTTACCCAGCTTGTTGGTGGGCGATCCCGAACAGCAGCTTCGAAGTGGCAATTACTCTGGCATCCCATTGCTAACAGGAGTAACCAAACATGAGACTGCCAATTCGGTGACTGTGGAAACTCTTGACAAAGTTTTTGGTTCAGCTGAAAAGTTTTTGGGTTCCCTCAATGATGCCCTGCACAAGTTGACAGGTTTTCTGCGCATAGATCAAGTGACTGGCGAAATATTGAAACCTGAGTTGCCTGGCCTAACAAGCCTATTGACCCCAACGCTGCAGGATGTGTGGAAAGTGCCACAAACCTTGAATGTCGATCAAGTGTTGTCCAAAGTTGTGGAGTCGACCACAGATGTGCTCTTCAATCTGCCAGCTGTTCTAACCACTCAAGTCTGGTCGCAGTTGGCTCCAGCATTTATGTATAGTTTTGAGTACAATGGCACCAAGTCCAAGGGAATAAATTTCTTACGTGGTCTACCCATAGTCTCACAAACGGCTCAAGATAAACCCGAGACTGTCGGTCATGGCGATGAATTGGGCTATATGTTTGATGCAAATGATATTTTTGGTACTCCTTTGGAAGATACACGTCTCACCAGCTCTGAAGATTTAAAAGTGCGGCAAAATCTTATCAATATGTTGGTACAATTCGCCAAGCAGGGAGAAAAGGATAGCAAATCGACAGGCGTTTCAAAACTTTTCCAGAGTGTCACGGGGAAGGCCACACCTTTTATTAAAATCGACACCAAACTGGAAACTTCCAATGATTTTCGTTTCTGCGAACTATCTGTGTTGGGTGCTTCACTTTCACCTCTAAGTTCGACAAGTTGCGAGGCCTTTGGCAATCTTCTGGGTCAATTGGGTGGAGGACTTGGCAAGACACTTGGCGGAGTTGGCAATACACTTGGATTGGGTGGCCTTGGAGGTGGCGGTGGCAACGGCGGAGGCGGCAAGAGACGTGCCGGTGGCACACTTGGCCTGGGTATTCTCTAATATGTATCTAAGTTTAATGTTTTGCGCTAGCAATAATTGTGATTGATTAAATATTTAGTCATTGAAATGAAATTTTTGTTGTATTTTCTGCTTTAACTGATATTCTCCTGTCCGTATAATCACTTCAATGGGAAAATAATTTGTCCTGTTGCATATTGAATAAAGCTGCTTTGCTTTCTATTGATTTAAGCCGTCGCCATGACCCGAAACCCAGCACCCGTCGCTCAATTAGCACAACTCTGTGTGTCGGCTCAATGCTTGCCGCACTAATCTCTCTATTGACTTTGGTCTGTCCACAAACCAGCTACTCCCTTGCCACCTCCTCCTGTACCGCCCTCTATGAAACGGCAGCCGCAACTGAAACGCGGCGATAAGCAAATTTCCGGCGCGCAAAATTTAAACAAAAGAGAGAAAATTTGCATGGCTATGGCGTGGGGGGCAAAACTTGTGGGCAGATCTTAGCCTGGCAGCAGTTTTATATACATTTTTGGATAATGTTGATGTTGGTTGGCACTGGCAACAGTCTGAGCAAACAATGAGCATAAGCTGCTGCTGCTCCTCCTCCTACTGCAGATGATGTGGGCTTGATTCTGGTCGTTGGGCTTGAGTTTGGGATTGAGATTTAACTGGGTGGTGTGGGTGGACTTGGTGTTGCCTTGACGCCTTTTGTGCAAATTCCTTGCACGCGTTGAACTATTGAGCAAGAAGCCAAAAAGTTGAAACTAAAGCCGGCTTATAATGTTGCTGTTGTTGCTTCAAGTGATGATATTAATATTATTAAAACTAATTTCATGAATTGAAGTGCTCCTCCGGGTAATGTTCCTAAGCCAACTCAAGCTTTACATATTTTTATGATGTTACATTAAGTAACACAAAAATAAGTCACATCGATTTTTCGTACAAAATTGAAACAGTCTTTTAAATTCTAATATATGGCGATATATAAGCTAGAAAGTTTATTCATTAATTTTGTTGTTACTTTCAGTGCTTTTCTGATAAAACAACACTAAAGAGACAGTTGACTTTGTCCCTTACGAATCCGAAAAACAAAACGAAAATATCAATGATTTCAACACGTTATACCCTTGTAGAGGTTATTATCAAATTGGTCAGAAATTTAAATAGGATACGGTTTACGACCTGATTAAGACATAAAAGGTTGAGTCAATATACCACGTCTTTTTGTCCTTTTATTGTAAAGACTCTCTGAAAATTTAGAAGCTACTAATATAAAACTCGATATTTAAGTTTTCTATTACCGTAAACAGATACAGCAGGAAAATTAACTGTGTCGGACTATTATATCTTACATATAGTGTTACGAGAACGATCGGTTGAAATTTTGGAGGATCTCTATCAAATGTCCCATTTCAGTTGAAACAGGTAAATAATATAACGTTATATGTATATAAAGTATTCAGTTTAAAGATGTACACTTATTCTTAATCTAATTTATTTTTGAAAATATTACTTTAACAAACTGAAATATTATGGAACTCACAGGCATCAAAAACTAATGTGTTAGTTCGAGTTTAGCTTTTAAAAAATTGATGACAATGACAACCAGAGGTTTTTTTTTGCTCAATTTAAATATAAAATTTAAATATAAATGAAGTTTTTTAAAAAAAGGTATAAATGGACTTAGGCAATTTATAAATTGAACGAGAAAAAATCTATTTTTTTCAATATATATGTCTATTTCAATGTCTATCTCTACATAAATTTGTTAGAGAATATTCAACTTCGTCTTAAGAGAAAATATGAGCAAAATCTTTTCTTCTCTTTTATGCAATTACAATTGGAAAACTTTGATGTATTAATCATTTGTTGCCTTAGCAAATGGCGACATCTGTGACAATATTAATGGGGCAAAAAAGATTTCCAAGTAAACTGCAAAGAGAAAACTTTACAATTAATTAGGCCCCTAGCATCTATGTAACAGATGATAAACGATGATTATAGTGCATAGTTGCCGACTTTGAGCCATAAATAGAAGATGTCTCCATTGTTTTTAATGATGGGCAATAAAAATTACCAATGCGAAACGTATAATAAATGATTTCATTGGAAAGCCAAGTGTGACAGAGACACGAGAGATGAGAGAGCTAGAGAGAGAGAAACAAAGTTTAATCAAAGCCAGCTGTTAACCCTAGCTCTTTGAAGTTACATCGTGATAATCCCCCCTTCAATCCTCACTAACTCAGACATCGTGTAGTTCATTATCAAGCTGTTTACCTGGCCAAAAAACTTCAATTGGCATAAATCACAGACAGTTTTATGGGCTAAAGTGTCGTTCAATTTCCCAAAAGTTTTTGCGGTAGTAGTCGTAATTGTAGCAGTCCCCTCATTCCCTTCCCTTACCGCTTGCAATTTTTCTTCATTAATGTGTAGTTACGCAATTTCCGTACACAACAAGGAAAAAAAAAAAAACTTTTGCTCCACGTTGCGTTAATTTTGGCCAATTCAAATGGGTGAAATTGCAACCATCATCATCATCCCTCTCCATTCTCATCTCCATCTTCCCTTTAGTCTCCCATTCAGCTTCAGTCTGCTCCCTCATTCTGCTCATCCTCCCTTCACATCATACAGTGTATAGTCATCATTCCGCTTTTGTGGCCAGCCTATTTCGAGTCTTTTGGCAAATTAGTTCCGCCCCTCGATTTATATTGTCATTTCGTGCGTTTCGATTGTGTAAAGCAATTTCCTAGGCAGTCAGTCGGTAGTTGGTAGTTCTAGTTTGGACCAGCTTCAGCTTCTGCTCCTGCTCTTCATACTCCTCCTCTTCCTCCTTATAGCTATTTCATCAATTTTGGTATAGAAGTTACGGCATTGCGGCGTGTTTACTGGTGAATAGGAATTTAGACTTCTCTCTCCCTCTTCTCATTTCGATGTCTCCCCTCCTATCGTGGTCATGAGAGGGGGTGTCTACTAAGGTGCATAAATTAGGCTAGTCATTTACTGTTAATGGTAGTTGGGGGCAAACAGCTGTGCTTACTTTGGGGTGTTTGTGTGTATGTGTATTTCTAGTACATTGAGATGTTGTGTACTCTTTAAATTACTTTACAAGCCTTTTGTGGCAAGAGATGAGATGAGAACGAGGGATAAGGTTAAACAAAAATTGAGCTTAAATCCAGTCTTGTTAATGGCAAATTGAAAATTCCAATTAAACAACGAAAATGACCCAATGGCCATGTTAAAGCCATAAAAATGTCTAAATGATTCATGTTATCAATTCTTATGTAATACTAGCACATGTGACCAGTTGTAAATATATAACCGAATATCTGTAAATTTACTTGCAGATATTCAGGAAGTTCTTGCATTGGTCGAAATTTCAACTCATATATAAGTATAGATCTCAGATCTTTATGAAGTTGTTTTCAAGAAAGTGAATAATGTTGCAGAAATTAGTTTGTAAATTTTGATGTTGTTTACTTGAAAAAGTAAGAACATATTTTTGAATTTGATTCTTTTAAACCAATGTTCTGTTGATTTTTTGAATCTATTTAAATCTGCAATATAAAACAAGAAGCAAAGTAATACTTAAGAACCTTATGGTACTTATAGGAAAATATCCAACCAAAAAATGTTAAGTTTTGAAAAAATTTTACCTAGAAAATTTATCAATGCAGTTATATTTATCTAAAGTGGTCTTTCATATACTTACAAATTTGATAAAATTTCATTTTTTATTTGTCTAGATTTCGACCTCATTGAAGTTAATCAAAAAATTTGTATGAGCGGGGCTTCAGGTCAATCTTACTGATTTATTTGTAAGATTTTAAATCATAGGCAGCACAAAAGGTGAGCAGGTTGTCTGTATAGTTATTTCAAGAACCACCAAGTTCTATCATCAGCAGACTTCGCTAAAGAATCCACAATTGTAATGGCCATACCATATCTTCAACGCTAAAACTAGTTGGGAATTACATTGCCAACTAAATGAAGCGAAAAAAGAACGGCAAAGCTTGCAACTGCAAATTCCACCTTTTTTGTGTGCATACCCATGGGCGCCAGCTGAATTAGTGTAAAGGGCTTCGCCTTAACCAACATTTTTTAGCAAGAAATAAATACCATCTTAAAGGATAAAGCTAAATCCTGGAAGATCCATAAAAAAGTATGATATCTTCTAGATAATGTTGTATAAATTATTAAATTTTACTTTATCTGTTTAGAGGAATACACCTTCAAAAATAAACTTAGTGCTAAATGCCATAGTTGAATTATAACAATATATCTAAAATTTCTATATAAAAACACTGCATCTTAAAAATAACCATTAAGGACTACTTATAAAAATATAAGAACTGAAGCTAGAAGTTTGTTAAATTATTAAGGGTATCCTATAGTCCCCATCCTATATTATAGTCATCCCAGTTAGCAGTTGAATAATAAGTCTATTTTATCTAACAAAATTTAATGCAATATGGTTTTAGACAAAATAAATAAAAGTATTTAATAAGTAAAAAGAGACCAATATAAGTTCAAGCTTCTGCTATAGTCAGAAGCAGAATATTCCTTTAAATAAGAAATGACATTATTTAGGAGATACTCAAAACTCGATTGTCATTGCATAATTCGTAAAATGCCTCATGCAGTATGCAGTCTGGGCATGCCATCCAGAGGCAACAATTGGTCTAATCCAAATAATGGAATTTTGATGCCAGTGCCGATGCTATTGGCAGGTTCAGTTCTATGCGGCACACGGCCTGTCTATCAGTGTGTCTATCAATGAGAAACCCATAAAAGACTAGGCAAGAGACGTGTGCATATTGTGTGTGGGCGGTGGGTGGGTTATTGGTGGGTCGATTGGTCGGTCGGTCGAGCCTGTCATCCTCAATTTGGGCAAGCCACTTTCGACCATTGTTCACAATTTGACATAAGCAAAAATCCAATCCCTTTTGAGTGGCTTTTGAGTGTGCGGGACAGGCGAACTTCATGTCTTTGTTCCATTGCTTTGACAACAAATAACTGCAGCGGCTTACCCTTTACGTTTTTGAGCCCATCATGCTCTAATTAAAATTGATTACCATAATTAGTATTGATTGAACTGAAACACGCACATTGACCAATACGTCGCACATTGGTTATGAACTATGCACATTGCATTCTCTATTTGTTGTCTGCCTGACAATGTGTGGTTTTTATAGTTTAGATATGATAATTTTGAGATATTTATAAAAGATATTGGAATTATTCTTTTATTTATTGTTAGTGTTTTATTCTTGATATACATATTTTACTTGTGTAATCACCCATATCATATGTAGGTTGGTTTAATTTGTTTGAATATGATCAAATTTGTCTATAATTTTTAACGATTAATGTCCATTCATCAATCAAACGATGGGTTAATCTTATCTTCATTCTAGGTATTGAGTAATTGTGAGTCATTTTCAAACTGTGAACAGTTTTCCATTAGATATAGAAGTAACTTTTTCTTTATGAAGTGGCCTTAACCTTATCGTTATTGACTGTAAAACGTTTTATCTATCTACAATGAATCTAAATTTATATACTCTTTGTAATTGTCATAGTTTGAAACAGATATATCTTACATTTATATCTCTTGAGCTTAAGCTTTATGCCCAATGTTAAATGCCTTAAATTGGCCCAAGCTTAATTTCCTTTCTGACACTTAATAGTCCTTATCTTTATTCCTAATGGTTGTAATTTTAGTCCGAGAATGATATAGATCTAACCTTATTTTTAATGTTAACAGTTTTGATCTGTTATAAAAGTGCTATTAACCAAAGTAGAAAAACCACCTCCAGCTCTATGTTTTTTATCGATTCCCCATAGACTCGTAGAGTTCGTGTTTCTTAATTTCAAATGTTAACAGTTTTGACCTGGGGCTACGATGGTATTAACCAATGTATTGAGCATAACACCTTTTTGTTGGCCGCTACCACTTGATAATTATCTGCACGCAATTGGTCTAGCTTATTGATTACCCCAGAAGTTTTCCCATTCGTCCTTTTTCCTAGTTTTAGCGTGGCGCATTGCCGTCGACCTGATGGCCGATGCCATGACTTATTTATGCCGTTGATTGTTTTTGACATCTGCTGTAATTGACACTTTTCGCATGCTTCCCTTAATGGAGGGAGACTTGTCGCTATATCTATCTTTAGATGTATGTATGTGTGTATCTAGAAACCGCAAAACCCACACTCACCGCTGCCAAAACCAACTGACTTAGCCTAATGGCTTTGGATGGATGGAAGTGACATCAATTTCAAGACATATGAGTACAATCTATATTTGCAAAATATCCAATTACATTTGCATTTAATCAAATGATGAAATATATCCACAAGTATTTACATTTATGTATATGATATCAATTTGCAACATTTAACTAATAACTAAATATATATATAAAGTTACAAATTCAATGTTATATAAGAGAAGATAAATGTAAACCCATTCCAAATGGAAGGGATTCATCTCATCTCGAAATCAACGATGAATGCGAGTTGGTTTTACAAGCCCTGCGGGTGCCCTGACAACATTTTCCAGCATGGTGGCTCCTCCTTAAAGCGCCCAGCTCAGAAATCCAACCCTATTTGAAGTTATATGGCAGCTGGGGCGCCAAGTGCATTGGAATGTGTGGCAGCTGCAATTGTGCGGCAATAAATTATTGTGCAACACGCAGACATGATAGAGAGGGATGCAGACTCATTCTCACTGAGCTCCGAGTACAGAGTCCTGAGTCCTGAGTGAGTGGCAGTGAGCAGAGTCGAGTTGTCGGCATGGTAATGAATGCTACGAAAGCTTTTTTGGTTTTGGTTGGGTTTTTTTTTTTTTGTTATTTTTTTGTTTTTTGCTTTATTTTTAACAATTTTTTAACTTAAAAATTACGACTACGCTGACAATTTGCCATAAAAAAAAGCGACAGACTGAAATTGCGGAGACTGTGCAGACTGGCTTGCCCTCGGCTGACTTTTGTGCTGACTTGACTGTGAGTGGCAAGTGGTGAGGGTATGAAAGAAGGTCGTGCCTTTGGATGTGACTCAAAACTCTTTTATGCTTCTAGAGATGGGCTAACTAAAAACTATGAATTTTAGTTGGATGTAGGTTCCGAGTTTAAAATTTTGGTACACTTTATTCAAAGGGATCAAAAAGATGACTTTATGCGTTTGTAAAGGCTATGCCAAAATGCTAGTTATACATTGAGTTACTTATTAAAAATTTGTTTCAACCTTGTAAATGATATTAATAAAACCTTTTTAAACTAATTTTTGGTTTTTGGGTTAACATCTGATGTTTCAATTTTTAAATCAAACAAATTACAATCGAGATATTTTGACTTGTATTTTATATTCTTAATGGACAAGAAATACGCTGCAACATTTTGTAATGTGAAAAAAGGTTGTCAAAAAATAGGTTGTGCTTCTAGGAATGTGGTCCAAATTGTACTGCCGATATTTAGCGTTAGAGTAGTTTATAAGCTGCAGAACTCGAAATTCTCAAGAACGTTGTTGAATTAAATATAAATACTTTTTAACAAGTTATTTGATGAGCATAGTTCTTAACTCAAATAATTATATTATTTAAGGCATTCTTTTGTATCACTTGTTACATTATTTTTGGGCCAAAGGTTTTGCCTCACTGTTCATAGGTCTTTTGCTCAATGTATGAATGATTTCATTGGTTCGTATTTCCTATACAAAATTCATCTTTATTTAATCCCTTTTGTATTAACTCTTTCATATAAGATATTTTACTTTTTTAATGCGTAAGTTTTACATAAACCTCTACTAACTTCTAAACAGAAATATTTAACTTCTAAAATTGGTAAATAGCTACTTTATTAGAATGCACTTTCGAATTGTTGATCTAGATCGATCGCCTAATACACTATTAGTTATAGTCTCACGTTGTCATCTCTAACGATGAATTTCCTTTACACTGCTGACTGTTGGATTTTTGCAGTGCTTTTGTTACATGTACATACATACATGTACATATATATACATACCCCTTTGATGTACCTTGAAATTCGCATGTGAGTGCAATATTTTACTTTCCCAAACGGTTGGGTTGGTTAAGGCTCATTTGTCAAATGTCATGACTTGATGATGCAATTGTTGTTGTTGTTGTTATTGTTGCTGTTGCTGTTGCTGATGTGGATGTGAATGCGAATGCTGTGAATGTTGATGTTGTTGGAGTCTTCATTTAGTTTGCATACAGATTTACGAGTCTTTGTTCCATTGGAAAATTATTTAAATTTTCCCTTTTGTCTTTCGTAATGTTGAGTTTCCTTTTCCATTCATGGCTTATTTACGCATTTTTTTTGTTTGCAAAACAAAAACTCTGTCAACTGTCAATCAAAAAGCTTTTTACCTGTTACTGTAACTTAAGTAAACATATCGTATTACTGCCCTTCTAGAACTCCTCCGCCCTTAAAGAAAATAAGGGTTAGTTGTCAAAGAATAATAACACTTAAAGTTAAGAAAAACAGCTAGACACACCCCCCACACATCAAAGATGTGTCTTCGAAACCACCCTCATTTAGGAAAAACTTCCCACTTCCATTCTTCTTCCTCACCATCAGCCATTTGGCTATGACAATTTATGCGTTTTTAAAGACTTTTACCATTCGCCGTGTTTATCTATTTTTTTCCAAGTCTAGTTCATTTTTTTTCTCCTTTTCGCTCGTCTGTTAACGCTCGCTTGCATTTTACCCTAAGAAAATATTATTCTTTAATTTCTGCTTTACTGCATTTTTCTACCTTTCTCATTGTATATCTGTATTTTTTTGTCGCTTTTTTTGAGATTCGTCAGGCAGCCAAAAGGCATAAATACACAATGCATACCGATATGAGGAGTCACCTTTCTCGTTATTTCGTTTTCATCCTTCTTTTTTTTTGGGGTAAAAGTTTTCAATTGGTTTTCCTTTGCTTCTTATTGCAACGCTTACAAAAATCGTTGCATAAGTTTTGGGGTGCAACTATTCACACACACACACATATATACATGTGGGTATATATACATATTCGTGGTAAAAGTTTTGTCCTCTGCAATCTGCAAAATTGCAGATGTCTTTTCATATCTTCTCCTTCTCAAGCTGGTTAATTGTCAGGCAAAAATTTCTTGCTTCATTGAATTCAAAGTAAAGTTTGTATCCAAAACGAAATAAAAGTAGATAATACTGAAAGAAAAACTTTTGCTTTTACCATTTTGAGTAAAATTTATAGCCAAATGGTACATGAATAAGACAAAAAAACGAGTCTAGAAGAAAAACTAAAAAAGTTGTTGTAATTTGTGTACATAAAGCTGGAAAATGTATTGTTTATTGTGGTTCGATTGAATGCAGTTTACCATAATATTCTTTAGCTAAGATCTTAAGGCAACTACTTATATATAGCTAAAGCTCATCTAAATTCAATAATTGAAATACAAGTTATAAGATCAAAAGTTTTCGGAGAAATGCTGACTAAGTGGTTTTTTCATGTTTCATAAGTAAGAAGTCTGTTTTTAAAGAAGTTTTAAAATAACTCATATATGATTCAATTTGGCCTCTTCAATCTAATAAATTGTAACTATCATACTTTACTGCTTTTAGAATTGATTTTGCCTAATGAAATTATTAAATGATAAAAATGATTGTAACACCTTTATCAATTTTAAAGTAACTAGAATTTAAGACATTATTATATAAAATTTGTATATTTCATAAAAATGTTTCCTAACTAAATAAAAAAAAGTAGTTAATTATCTTTAAAAATATATTTTTTTCTTATTTCAAAGGATTTTAAAATAAATCTAAAGTTATTATCAGAGATTTAGATTTGTAGGTCTTTCAAAACATATTAAAAATTAAGCAATTCTTATGTCTAGAAAAAAGAGCAAACGATTTTAATTAAAACTCCTTCTCAATCCATCCATCAAAGTGAAGTAGAAATTCAAAATCAGAACCAACCACCCAACATTATCACACAGCATGGCAGCAGCCGACTAGTTAAGTCCTCTAAATCCTACATGGTGAAAGCCTTTTGCAATGAAAGTATGAAGACGAAACTCGAAGCTCTATATAGCTAAATGCGAATACGAGTTTATATACATATACATAGGTACGTGTAAATATTTTGTGTGGGGCAAAATCTGACTGTGAGAATGGGGAAGAGCATTAATCATATTAAACAGCGTCGCAGACAACGGCGGGGATTTCATTTTTGTGTGTTCGTCACACAGTGCGTATGATTATTACCACTATTATTAATATTATCATGTGCTTGGCTTGACTTGGCGCCTGGAGCTTGTTTTTGTCGACAATGAGGACAACGACAAGGATGCGAATGTGTATCCGAACGAGGATGAGAACGAGCACAAGGCTGTGGATGGCAAAGTCATCGTCATTGCAATTATTTACAAAATCAAAGCACGTTCTCGCTGTGCTTTTATGCGTTTACGTGTGTGTCTGTATGTATTTGCAAATGTTTGTGTGTGTGTGTATTTTGCACTAAAATACTTTGAGCCGACTTTGCTTATTACGGCATACACACACCGAGAAATGTAAAAAGAGATAGAGAGAGTGAACCGTACACAATCCTCAATTGTTGACAGAGACCAAGTCTCATTTATACTTTAGCCAAAAGGATAAAGCCTTTAAGCCAAGAAGCGGATGTTTTTACTAGCACATTTTTATCTTTCTTTTCCTATAGCATTTTAGTTCTATTGGGTTATAGGTTCAGATTTTTATGATTACAGATAAAAGTACAATTTGCTTAGAAACTAAATGGGAATTTTACATGGTTTGGTTTGGAAATGTGTTCAAAATCATTGTTAGATGTAATAAAAGCATTTTGCCAAGCCAAAAATTTTTGTTGGCTTTTATTTTCCGAAAATTCTAAGCACCTGCATACACTTTGTATGTATTTTAAGGTCTTTTAATGGATTTTGTATAGATATCTTAAGCTATGATCGTTTGGAATGCTTTATTTCCGTTACTTAACTCAAAATTCTAAAGATATAGGTTGAAAAAGAGATATTTTTATCTCTCTCCTATAAAATATTGGCTGCAATTTGGGACTAAAGTTAACATTTTATATTTATTGTAATCCATTTAAACAATTTTGGACAATTTCTGTTTCGGTCTATTGTTAGAAACAAATTTGTATTCGTAGACTTTATGTAAATATATTTTGTGTTTTTATTCTTTGGAGTCTTAAGAAATTGTTTTTAAACTTTCCTTTTTATATTATTTGAAAAGTTTTAAAATGTGCTGCATAGACTTTTCTCTACTTTTACCCCATTGTGAACCACTTTGCTTAATGACAGGATACTTGGAAAATTCTCAGCAGCCTCAACTTTTAATTTCCCAGTTTGCCCATCTAGCTGAGTTAACCATTTCCATTAGCATATATATGTATATGCTATATATACTTGAGCTCATCAGTCGAAATGCAGTCATAAACAACAAAACTTTTGTTTGTTAATCCACGCATGCAGCCGCCTTTCACCTCATCCCCGTCATCCATTCATTTTGGAGCCCCATCTTGGGGTTGTCTATAAAGTCAGCCTTCCCTGCCATTTGCCCTGCAACTTTTGAGTCCAATGTTGGGTTCGTTTTCGTTTCCTTCTCCTTTTTTTTTTATTTTTAATTTAAATTGACAACATCAAGCAGTTAAGTACTTGCAGCGACATTTTAATAGCTTGTAAGCCCCACGAGTAACCAAAAAACTTCCCCTTCGTCTCAAAAAAAAAAAGGAGACGACTCCACATCAACCTAAAGAAAATAAATACAACGGACGCTTATTTGCATATTCCCAAACGTAAATACGCACCATTTTTATTTGCTTCACTGTGTATTTTTTCTTCTTTTTTTAATTTTGATACACTTTTTTTTAAATATATATGTGTGTATATTTGGGCACTCAACGAATCCTGGTTGCGTTTTAATACCTCATGGTTAGGCATGAAGTATAGGGTATATTAGCTCAAGAAAAAAGAAAGTGTCTGTTGACTTGGTCAAACATTGTATAAGAATCTTCAAAGAGAGATACCCCTAAAAGGTTTCCCTTAAAAGACTTTGATACTCATGAGATCCTATGTAAAGTACATATCTCAGGTAATACTTCATTACCTACTACCTGTCGGTAAAAGGTATTGATAGATATATCTATGGTTAAGAATCAAATCATAAACTTAAAAATAAATACCAAAAAATCTAAAAATTGTTTGCTTCAACTCGAAAATTATCAATTAATTTTTAATGTTTCTCCAGTTAATAATATTAAATTAGAATGTCTGTCAGTTTATGTCGAAAAGTGATCAATTTATTTGAAAAGTGATTAATTTATTCGAAAAGAAACTTATCTACGTTTCGCGAACCTATTAAAAAGTGAAAGATAAAATTGATTATTGAAAAATATTTAATTTTTGAACTCTTAAAATATTTTGTTTAACTTTTTATAATCTGCATGGATTTGTTGAGGTAACAGTTTCAGTAATATACTTTAAGGATAGCAATGAAGGCGATGGCATTAGAGATCTTCAGGGTATAACAACCAAAATTTAAAAATGTTGTAATTTTGTGGTAGATTTTCTTGGGAGAAGTCGATAAAAGTATATTATAAATATAGTTTTGTCGGTTTAAAGGTTTTTAAAGGCTCATTGTTAAAGTAACACCTCTAACTTTGCCTTCTAAAATATTTGAAGTACTACATATACATATTTTTAAAATTTAATTTAAAAAGTTTCCACCATTTTTTTTTGTACTGGACCTATTTCTATTTTAAATCTTAACAAATTCTAACTCCAATCATTTGAATGTATCCTTACAGGTCACTAATAAAGTCGACACTTTCAAGTCTTGACATAAAATTTTGCCCTTTTGCTTTTCATTTTTAAAGGGACCAAATTTGCATAAAGTGAAAACAAGCATTTTAATTTCTCTCGACGTAGCAAAAATAAAATGTGCGACAGCATATACGATGAGGTAGTAAACGTTAGCATTTACCGGTAGTAGCTCCACAACTGATTCTCTCCGCCTGGTCGCCTGCTGCACTTACCCAGTCCATTTCAATCCTGGCGAACGCAACGCATCCATCGCAACTCCCCCGAGCGTTAAAAACTTTCGCAAAGAGAGAAAAAGTCCTTCACAGAAGAAAAAAAAACAGTGGTGAATGGTGGCAAGAAACGGAGGACAGTCGTAATCGTTGGGGAACTGGGGAGTAAAAAGCGCAAATGCCCACAGACAAAACAAACCAATTTAAATTAGACTGCCCGCTGGGTTGATCTTGCCCAGTACTCCAGTAGTTACGTTCCGGGGCTAATATTCCGACTGTTAAAATAATAAAAAAACAAAAGGGAACTACAAAAACCAAGGGGAAACTTTTGAGCTTTCAACTTTTGACATTTGCCTTGCACTAAATGAAAATGGGAAATTGCAAGTGGGATATTTCGGATTGTATTTTTATGGGGATTGGTTCAATGATAAATGTGCATTTTGTGTGTTGTTTGTTGTGTTTTGTGAAACAGTTAACCGCAATGAGAAATTTACGTTACATCAACAAACGCACTTGAGTTACGTTTACGTTTACAAGAAGTGAGGAAATATTTTGAAATAGGGCTAAATACATGCCACGCCTGGCAGTTTAATTTAAACCCATCAACATTCCAACAAAGATACATTTTGCTGTCTGAATTCGTTATGTGGTGACGTTGAAGAAGTTGGTGGTTTGAGTGGTGTCCTTTTGTTGCCGGCTGTCAAGTAGCCCCACCGTTTCGTCGTAGTCGTCGTCGTCGTCGTCTGCCTTTTGACGCTTAGCCCCATAAATTAACAAGGCACTTGGCAGGGCATCTTCAAACATTCCGTTTTAGTCATTTGCCTGGATACACAAACAAAACTATTAAGTGGGCATATAATACTGGATATGTGAGAATACATAAAATTAAAGGACCTTTTCAAGTGGGGAAAAGGAGTCAAGTTGACATTTGCTTAAACATATTTGTATGTCTGTCTGTCATTTTATTTTTATTTCTTGTGTGGTTTGTTTTCTCTAAAATAAACAGAAAATTCAATATGGTAAACATATAAGGAAATGGAAAGCCTAAAAGTAGGCAGGCATTTTTGTTTTCTTCTGAAATTAGGAGTTCTATAGTCAAATTTAAAAAGTGGTCATCTAATTGTGAAATTTTAATTATTTAAATTAAAACTAAGAAGAGCATTGGGATAAGAGCTTTAAAAATCGTTACTTGAAATTTGATAAGCATTTTTTTTGAAGATTTTTTCAATGAATTTAAATTACCTGAAGTATTTGATTTTCTTTCCATTTGATTTTCATCAACATTCTTCACGTTTTCCGGCTCTTCAATCATGTTTTTTGTGCTACTGTCATAATCAAAAGAGGAAAATCGCTTAGCATAGTCGCATAAATGCATAACTGAAAATGCAAATATGTATATTTCCGCTACCGACATTGTGCTTTTTTTTTTTGAGGGGGTGAGGAGGTAAAAAGTGTTTGACTTTCAGTGTGATTGATTGCAGGAGAATCGTAATTGAATGCCTGCAAGTTCAAATATGGTGAAAGTTTTCACTTTTGCTCAATGCCAACGCAAATGCAGAAAGCGTAAACTTGCCTTTCTCTCTTTCTCTGCATTTTACGTCCAGACAGAGAGTGGACATTCGTGCAGACAGACGGAAGAGAAAGCTGTCATTTTGCTTTTTTCGTTTCGCCAACTACAAATACAAAGCGAATGCAAATGCGAAATCAATCTTCATTTTCGAAGGGATGGAATCGGTCATAAAGCAGAGACAATGCTGTGTGTATAGGAATCATAAAAATCTAAATTGCCAGACATAAAATGGATATCCATACTCTTAAAATATTTATACGTAATCGGGGTGAAGTTTTGTGCTCCTGGCTTAACTGCAACAAATCGTCAAATAAGTGGAAAATATTGCAGGCCACAAAATTGCTATGATTTGCTCTGCGATGGCGCATCTTATCTTATGCTCTCCATCTTGGTCCCAGTTTTCGATGCCTGTGTGTGTGTGTGTGTGTGTGTGTGTGTGGGTCGCAGACAATTGTCAGATTTCGTAGAAACCAATTCGATGGCCTCTTTAAATATTAATACGCGTGTTGTGATTGCACTGGGAATTGTGATTGACTTTTTAGACCTGCCGTCGACGACCCTTAAACATGCAGTCGCTCGCCCTCTGACATCTGAGCTCTTGGTCTCTGTTCTACTCCCCTCTCAGTTAAATGCAGCCCCGGACCCTTTTACCAATTACACACACACCTACCCTGTTTTGTCCACATTGAATTCAGAAGTAGAGGAAGACGACGACGATGTCGACGACCACTCAAGCAATGCCTTTCCTGGGGTCCCCAAGGCATTTTGCTAAAGGAAAAACTTTGCACTTGAAAATGTCTTTGGTAACAGCAAAAGAAATGAGGGGAAACGGTGGCAACAAACGGCAGAACAAAAAAGTTTCAAAAGGTGCCACAAACTTTTTCATGCCACTCTGTGTCTTTTTTTTTTTTTCTTCTGCCGCTGCTTTTTTATTTTGTTCTTTAAAAGCAAATATATTTTATTGATTTGACAGCTTTTTTTCGGTCTACCTTTCCCCATCTCTCGGTGACTTTTTCTAGCGTTCTAGCCATTTGGCATCCAATTAAAAACTTGGCTCACACGTGACTCGATTGCACATGCAGAACCTGTTGGCCATGTTCAACTCATTTTGTTTTGTCAATTAAGCCAATAAATTTCTGTGGCCACAACTACCAAACCCCAAAATAAAAAATATGTATATATGACAAAAAACACGAGTCAAGCAATTAAATTTAAATTTATTGAAATCAATGCAAAATTAGTTGCTTATAAATTGCTTTTCATTTACATATATGTAATTGTGGCAATCAGTGAAACTGTTGCATATATAAAGGGGCTGCATTAAGTTTAAGGAAAGTGCACTTAATAAGAGTTTTATCACATTTATATGATATTTGTAAAGTGCAACGAAGAAGTACTCATGTAGCAAACAATGCACTTGTTACTGTATTCAACAATTAGATTGTTTCTCATTTTAGCTTCCATCTATATATATTGAATATATGTACACATATGTATGCACTGTGGCTCAGTGGAGACCTACTAAATCTACAATTCTGTTGTTCTCGAGTTCCGAACCCCGACGTAGGTGGAGTTTCCCCCTGATGAAGCAATACTGAAAGGTAATTCCGTCGGGGATAGTGGAAACGATTGTGGATAACGAAAAATGTTTTTTTTTTTATTTTTGCTTATCTAGTTTACCATAAATTCTACTTGTCAATAGAAGACAATATTGTCGAAACAAAACATTTACCAAGTTTTGCTTTTGACATTTCTCTGGCATTTTTCTAAAAGTTTTCATCAGCCCCTTTTAAAATACATTTCAATTATTTTGGCAAGTTCAATTCTGAGGAGAAGGTGCCTCATATCGAAAATGTTGTACTAATATATTAAAAGCTATTAAAAGCTGTGACGGTCTTGAATTGTATATATATATGTTATTAAGAAGATGATCATTTGAGCTATTGCAAATATTGCGGATAAAAACAATAGCTAGAGTTCAGGTATTTATATTGTTGAAATAATTTGTTACCAATAAATTTAATTTACTTATTTTAAAACGCTTTTGTCAACTAAATTTACATTTAGAGTTTTAGGACAAATGTCACATTTTGACCATACAATTTATGTAGGGAGCTAGAGATGAGCTAATTCAAAGTAAATTCCAACCAATTTTCACAATAAAATGACTATACCATTGTCTTTTCATTCTCAATGTTTTCTCTTTAAAGTTTCAGCAGATTGAATATTATGATAAAGCAAATGAATTAACACTTTTCCAGGTCCTTGCGCGGCCAGTATCTATTTGGGAAAGTCAACGTGTGGCCATATAAATCCTAGAAAAGTTACACGTTGAATGGAACAACTCGAGACACATACACACACACACACACACACACACCCACACACCGGAACTTCCGTGCAGTGCTCAAGTTCTGGTAGCTTGCTTCTGAAGCAAATATTCCTTTCTTTCTCTTTTTTTTTCTTGTGCAGCAGCCGCTAGCTCACTCCTTTGCCCCCCAGCTTGACTTGTGGTATACATAGTATCATGAAGGCGTGGCAAAATATATTTGTATTGTTTGTGCTGTGTTTTCTGGCGCGCCAAAGAGCAAACAATGTGAGAGCTCGAAAAACCGCAGCCACTAAATGCATTAAGCGTGGGGTGGAAACTGAAGATTCCTAGAGGGAGAAAGATGGTGAAGATGGGGAAGCGGGATGGTGGGAGTTTCTGTCACCCTCTGTGGTAATATTGTAACGGCTTTTGTCTGTGTCTCGCTGTGCAAGTTTTGAGTTTGGCATTGTTTTCCTGCACGGATATCCTTAATGAGTGAGAAACTGGGCTACCGCTTGAGAGACTCAAAATACAACACAGTAGCTTGGCGCACAGCTGCCGCCCACAAGCGGCAACAACGGCATCATAATTACCCCAGCCCTCTAGCCAACAGCCCCAGCCATTGCCCACCACCTACCTCCCTTCCTTCCTTCACCATTCTCGAACTGACAAACACACTCGAGGAATTTCCCGTTGTCCCCACAAACACTCAAGGAGCTGCTGCTGCTGCTTCAGCTACTGCCTCTTATCTCTGACCACATGGGCACATAAATCTTCTGGGAGTTGGCGTCTCCTCCCATCCTCGGACCATGATGGACACCTTCTCACAGTGGTTTCAAATGTGACAACTTCGTGTAGATTAACTTTCGCCCATCGCAAAACTAGGTTAAGCAGATATTACTTTTGATATTCAAAAATTTTTTGTTTTATCAATTAAATTAGTCATTTATTTCCATAAAATAATATAATAATTCTTCAAAATATCGGAATTCAATTATGATTGATCTCTTTGTTGTTTCTAGAAAATTGTAACAAATATTAAACTTTTTCATTTTTCTTAAAGGAAACTTTTTGATCGATTTACAAAAGTTTTTGAAGTTTTTCAATTATATTAAGCAATTTTAAGTTAACTATTTGAATTATGTTAAGCTATAAAACAATAATTATAGAGTTCCATAAGTTATCTAATGGATTTCACTTTTTCTTAATGCTCTTTCTAAACATATTCGACAGTCCACTGTATATTTTCCCCTACTGTGATATGCTTGTGTAATTATCATCATGATCACTTTTCAACATGAACAGAGCGGGGAAAACTTTTATATTAAAAGTAAACTTATGACAAACGAGAGTAGAAAAAAGTCCTGGCCCCTGTTAAAGGCACTCACACACAAGCAGAGACAAACACACACACACACACAGATACACGCACGTTTGCCTGGGCCCATTGTCAAGTGTAATTTATCATTCAGTCAACGTCCTTCGATTGCAGTTTATCTTGTGAACCGTCTACGAACTTACTTTACTGGGTCGTCAGTGTAATTTTTCTCTTTCTCTTTCGATTACTCACTACACACCAAGCAACCACCCATCCCCCACTTGAACCCCCTCTTGCCCACTATACTTCAATCTCTATTCTCTATTCTCCTCTTCTATCGAGCTAGTAAAAGGAAAATCAAAAGCAAACTGTATTAGGACCAACAGCAAGGATATACTTTAGTTCGTGTTGTTGTTGTTGTTGATGTTGATGTTGTTGCCACTGTAAAATGAATAGAAAATCAGTTTCGCTCTGACCTCAGGTTGTTATTTCTTTCTGCAAGCATGATTTCCTTGTATTTTCTTGTTATTTCGTTTCATCTTCTTATGGGAGCAAAATAGCAATTAACATGGATTTTGAAGCAACTTTCCTGCTCTACAATAATCGGAAATAATTGAAGAGAGATGTGGAGAGAAAAAATAAGAAGAAAAGTATTACTTTGCACTGCATAAATGCATGGGGGGAGGCAGTTCCCCGGGATAAATGGGGGGTTAAATCTTTGAAGAATGTTGATTTTGTACGTGTAATTTGTAACGTTTTAATTGTTGTTTATGTGGCTTCAAGTCAAGGGACGTAAAACGGGGCATAGAGGAAGAGGAAAGACCACAAGCCACTGAGCTAATTTTGATTGTGGTGAATGGGTAAGGCATAAGGCAAATGACGTTAGTTTCTAATTAACTGTGCCAATGATGTTTGGTTGGTTTGCCATGAACCTAACTACCTATATACCTACATAACCTACATGCATACATAGGTACGTATATAACATATGTACATGCCAAAAACTGTTTCTAATTCATCAAACGATTGTAAACCATAGAAGGGCAGGTGAAAAAGTTTTCAAAAGCACCAAATGTGGTTAGGTCACAGAAATTGCGGTGACTCTAGTCTGTAATCCATGTATGTCAGGAAATGTTTCTCGTTGAATATGTGCTAACTAAATCTAACTAAATGTTAAAAATTACCTACCTAAAGAAATGGCTAACATTATTTGGCCTAATTTCTAACTATTTGTATAAAGTTCATTCATTGGCATTTCACTTTGTCATACTCAACATTGATTTTTTAATGACTACGACTTGTTTAGTTTGTTACTGTAATGATTCAAAAATGTCTCACTGAAAATCTTAAAATTGCCGATCACCCTTTAAAAAAAGTTTATAGCAAACATAGCTTTTGAGACTTCATTTAAGTATTTTTGTAAAATAAATTTTTAAAAATTTATGAATAAGAAAATCTTTTATTGTATAAACAATTCTTAGAAAATTAGATATTATATGGAATTCACTAGAAAATACATCGAAATGTGGATGACACATTGTTATAAATATAATACTTACATATGTATAAATAAAAGTTTTTAATTTTAAGTAAATCTTTTAAATTTTTGGTAGTTCTTTTCTCTTGAGTGTTATCGTCCTTTTTCATTTCAGAAAACATTTGATGATATTGGCAATAGGTCCAAAATAAGGACTACTTAATATTAATTGAAATTTGAAATATGAGGCCGGCAAGATCATAGCATTTTAAATAATACAAATATGTTTATCACATAAACACTTAATAATAGTGTAAAATATAAATAATATAACTTGATCCATTAAACATTTTTGACTCAGCTGTTTTGCTGTGTTGATCTCATGTTTAGAGTTGTCATTCTTTACACTAGATATAAGGATAAGAATCAATTGCTTTGCTCAAAAAAACTAGAATAAAGCTTATTATACATATAAAGGATTTAGCCAGTTGATTCAATTTATTTGCCTCAGTTTGTTATAATGTTTTTTACACTTCAGATATAAACATTATTTTTCCTGACATTAAGTTTTAAGATACTTAGTTAGATTAAGATAATCTTACTGTAAACAAGCAACATGGAGCTGTATATATCTTTATTATACCAAATCCCAGAATACAACATACAAAATTGATACTACTTTATTTCAAACACAAAAAGAATTTTTCAAGTTGAAACAAAATATTCTGTTTCCCTGAGCTACTTTGCGATAAAGGATGCCTTATTTAAGGTGAATTTTAGACTATTAAATAAACCTCAGCACATAAAAATTAATTCCATATTCAGGAAGTGCAATCAATTACTTAAGCACATTGCGTCTATCACTATTTCTTATGGCATTGCAAAGGTATTTAACGGTTTTTTTTGCCCCTTTTGAATGCTACTCGTTACTTTTGGCCAGGCTCTCCACATTTTCATACTCTCTTTACTCTCCAACTCTCTTTCTCTCTTCTATTTTTGACTCAGCAAAGCATTTTGAAATGAGAGCGTAGGAATTTCAATCTAACTCCGAAAATTCTAGTGCGCAGACTCAACAATTTAGCCGGCAGGATTCAGCAACAAATGTTTATGTTAGCCCAAATGATAATAAACAAAACAGGTTTTAGGCAAATACAAAGTAAGTCAAAGTAAAATTGTAAGAAAAATGTTAAAATTAAAAAAAAAATTAAAGAAAAATATTAAAATTTGTTGCTTATTTAAATAGAACACATAAGAAACTAGAAAATTTGTGACATTAAGTATTCATTTAGTTGCCTGTAACCATTTATTTTGTTTTTATTTTCTTAAAAGTTAAGAAATTGTTTTGGATCCTTTTTGTTTGTGTTATAAACTAAGTTGCAAGGCAAATGTGAAAACAGCTGATTGTGTAGCGTCTCCCTGCTGGAATTTGGCTAGAACTCCGAAATTTGGTCTAATGCCAATTCGGATTCTATACAGCCCGACAGATAATAAAACGACCGCCCAGACACGAAGCCCTTTTAGTCATTTTTTTTTTTTGGCAGAAAGGAAACTCACCACTTGCCTTTACCACGGACTCCGGCGTATGAATGGATGTGCTTGGTGCTTGGGCTTAACATTCAGTTTGCTTTCAGTTGAGTTTTGGTTACTGCCGCCAACGGTTAACAAAAAAGTTCCCACGGTTGAAAGGCTGAGGTCACACTGAAGTTTTAAGCCAACATCGTGTTTGCTTAAGACAACATAAACAAACTTTGAAAGATAAAAAGAAAAAATTAAAAAGAAAACATTTAGATAATACAAAATCGGTTTTTGAAGTAACTAAATAAAATATATATGGTTAATATGTGAGTTAACTTTAAAAAGGGCTTAAACCAGGCGAAGGCCTTGGCAAATAAAATTTTTGGCACAATGTGCAAAATTTACTATAGCAATGAAATGGTCAATGGGCAATGTGAAAGTGGCAAAGTGTATGTTTTGGTAAAGAAAAATCACATTGTATGCAACTAAACAACTACAATTCGAGTGTCGGTGTGTGTGTGTGTGTGCGTACGTGTGTGCGTTGCGCCGTGGGTGTGTGTGCGCGAGTGTCTGAGGCAAATAAATGCTTTTGCAACGCTTTTTTAGCCATTTTATCTTAAGGCGAAATACTGTAAAAAATTGTAAAATGGATTTACGTTTCGTATTCATCGTTTTCCTTCTAAAGTGGACGTATGCACAAGGTAAGTAAGAAGAGAGAGGAAACAAGTCTCCAAAGCGGGGAAGACAAGGACAAAAAAAAATGGAAAGGAAAAACTCATAGTGGTCCTGGTGGTCCAGAGTCCTTGTGTGTTTGCTTGGCATTCTATTTGTGCAGCTGCAACTGCTGCTGTTGCTGCTTCAAGTGCAATTTCTCTCTCTAGCATTTTGTTCAAGTGACGCGTTTCCCCCTTCTGCAATTGCAATCATTCCATAGAAAATTGTTCCGAGAGTGTGCTCTATATATATTTCATATACACACACATACATATATATATGAAATTCTATGGCTCTGTGGTCTAGTAATGAGTTGCATTTAGCTGAGGCAACAGACCAACTTGGAGTGTTCTATTTGTATGCGAATTGTGTGTGTGTGTGCATGTGTGTGTAAAAGGTGTTGAATACCAACAAAAACAACTTTTTCTGGAGCAACTGTTTGTGTTTATTTCTATTTTTTTTTCTCCCATTTTGGCTTTATAAGAAGATCCAGAGAATTACATGTAGATGAGTGTAGCTCTGGTTGACTGGTTTCAAATGTGACTGCTTTATTGATACTGTTTGAGATGACATGTATATGTTCCTGATGATATCAATGAAGTGTGAAAAGTTTTGCAATTTTATTCAAAGCTATGCGTCTTCCATATAATTTATTGCAAGGGAAATTCAGCAGGTCCTTCCAGACATTTGCTTAAGAATGTTTATGGAAAATATTTAGTCATTGCTTATCTCTATGAAGGGAAGACAAAAAGATTTCTTAATAATTTGTGTTTAGAATTGGAAAATATATTGTGTCTGATAGTGAAGTGCACTTTACTAGGGCAGTTTTTTATTAAAATACATTTTACCTACCAAAGAATAGTCACAAACACTTTTAGAAATGCTTTTGGATTAAGTATCCAATGGACAAAAATATATTTTTAGCTTTGATGGTCACTTTAGTGTGAGTTTGTTGGCTTAAATAAAATAAAAAATATCTAAAAATTTTTTGATGGATATTACGATAATAAAGAAGTTCTAAATTATTTAAGGAAGGATAAGGTATGAATTTTAAACTTATAATAACAAATTTAAGTAAAAAAATAAAATTTAAGTTAAAAATGATTTAAACTGCAATTTATCAAAAAAAAAAAGGTAACGAACATCCCACTCGTCTTAAGAAATCTTAATTAATTAAAGTTATACTCAAATATTCAGTTGTTAAATCAACATTTATGCTTGAAATCTTTCAATAATTGGGAGTCTATCTACTACTATTTTAGTCTAGGTATAAACTAAATACATTAAAGTTAACGTTCCAGCGAAATCAAACTTAATAATTTCGAATAGACAA
The DNA here is from genome assembly GCF_018902025.1 of Drosophila willistoni. NCBI lineage: Eukaryota > Metazoa > Arthropoda > Insecta > Diptera > Drosophilidae > Drosophila > Drosophila willistoni. Next base: position 13,104,331 of record NW_025814050.1, read on the forward strand.
CGCCAATTAAAAGAAACGATAGACAAAAAAAAAATTCAAATCAAACCCATCAATATTTCCAAATAATAAACTACTTTATAGTTTACTAGTAAATATAGAAGTTTCTCCAGTAAAACATTTCTTGTAATTGACTGTTCAATATATTAACTAAAGTTTACATGTCTTAAATAGCTTGAAGGCATTTGGAAATCTTAGCTAAGAATTATATTTTGAGTAAGCAATGCATTGATTACTTGGTTCCCTATTGCAAAAGTTGGCAAGAATAACTCATATAACTCTTACTTATCTCTCATTTACTCGTCTCCATATCCTTTCTGCCACATCCTCTGGCATAAACTTATGAGTTTGGATTTCATATGAAAAGTTTTGCCAGCCGCAAAACAATTTCCTTTTGCTGATGCCCCACTTCTTCCTCGTCCCTTTATGGTCTCCAATCAAGCAGCCAGCAAGCAAAACTGGCGGAACCAAACAAATTAGTCGAAAAATGTTGGCAAAGCACACAAAAAGCCTCGAGGGGGTAAGCAAGCAGACAAGTAGAACTAACCAGAAATGAGTATGAATATGAGTGTATAAATACGAGTACTCATAGCATGTCCATAAAATATGCGCATTTAATAAGGCTCTGCAAAATGAATATGTAAATGCTGCTTCCTCCCCCTCGAAAACCTCGCAGACTTTTTCCTACTCAGTCAGCCAGACAGACAGATAGACGGAAAACAAAAGCGTTTGCCCCGGCCTGAATGATACAAAAGAATATTTCATATTGTTGGCTTGGCTGCTGCTCAATTTGCGTTATTTATTTTTTTTTCTTTATAGAATCATATATGTATGTATGTATGTATATACAAATACATGTACACTCAGTTTTTGCCTTCTTTTTGGTTAAGGGCATTTTTATTATGTAGTTCATGCATGTAAACGAATTCAATTGAATAATATCCTGTCATTTTGTGTTCCTTCTTCGACATTGCCCCCATCTCCATTCGCCTCGTTTGGCATGTCAAAATTTTTATCAGCGCACAAAAATCCGCCATGCCAGCAGTATATGTATGTGTATGTGTGTATGATGGATATATAGAGGATATAGAGGCGGAGGTGAAGCAGTAAATAAATAAATCCCGACAACACGCGTTGCAACGTGTCCTGTGTGAGCGCGCGCTCAAAAGTATGCCATGTATTTCTTTTTTTGGTGGCTTGCAAAAAATTTATTGGCATTTTAGTGGGCAACAAATTAAATACTTTTTCCTGTATAAAGTTTTGTATATTTTGTTTCGCTCATTGTTGTTGTTGTATTTTCGCATTTAAGTTTCGCCATCTTCTGGCACTTAATTTATAAATTATTCATGCTTTTGCGCTCAACTCCATTGGGGCAATTATCATTTTCATAGGCAAAAGTTTTGTCTTGCATTTTTTTCGTCTTCTTGGTTTTTCGTAGGGCTCGCCCAAAAAAGTAGGCTACAACAAATTAATTTCTGGCTCGCTTGCTCGCTGTTTCTGTTCTTATGTGTCTTTTGGCGTGTGTGTGTTTGTGTAGGGCATGTGCGTGTGCTTATTTATTTTTGTTTTGGGAAGTCTCTCTCTCTCTCTCTCTCTCTCTCTATCTATCTGTCTGTTTCTATCTCTCTTATTCTCGGGCACTGTGTCTAACAGTCTCTTTTAGTCTCCTGTTGTCTGTTTCAGTCTCAGTATCATGCCAAAGGCAAGGGGCATAAATTTATTTGGCAAAAACTTTTGCAGACCAGAATATTAATGAGTATTTAACCTAAATTGTTGCCTTTGATAAGTGGCATGAAATATTCTACTTCTACTTTTTCTACTCCTTCTGTTTCTATAACATTTTCTTCCACTTTTACCCTGCAGGTATCAATGCCAGCCACATATACCTTTATCTATAGATACACATACATATATATTCCTAACCCAAATTCTCTATTCACTGGGGCATTAAATTACTTTAAATACCAAACAAAAAAAAAAGGCAAGCAAAAAAATAAAGGGTAAAATCATCTTATATGCCAAGGTTTTTGCCTTTTAATACACAAAAAGGGTTTGAGGTTCTTTTGCTCTTTTCTTACCCGTTTATATATGTAACAAAAAGTAAAAGCCTCAGTAAGTAGCCTGGCTTGCATTCCAGTAAACGCTTTTGTCTTCTAGTTAATTGAAACAAAAGAGCGTAAGATATTTATTTCTCCAAAAAGGTATTTCTACTGCTGTTGCCTTAAATGAATTTTCCTCTTGGCCATTTTTGGGTTAATAAAGTAATATGGAATTAATTTTGAGTGTATTACATAAAATATTTCAAATATTGACTGCTTATTTCTCAGAAATACAAAATGAACATAGATTACAATGAAGACACAAGTTAATTTATATATCTAGAAAACAATTTAAGCAAGTATGTTTCATTTATTTAATTAGAGATGAAATTTAAGTGTAAAGCAAGGTTTCATACAAATAATTCGTAGAAATGGTATAAAAGTTTCTATACCCTTTCAAATTGACTTTATAATTGAGCATTGTCATAAAAATTCAAAACTAAATTGGATTATATGTAAATATTAATTCAGCTTTTCTATTGATTAAAACCATAAATTGGTTACTTTATTTTCTTAGAAATGTGAGCCTTTGTTTAAAACTGCTTCAAAGTTTAGTCTTTTTTCTAATAAGGATAAATAAATTCGACTATTCATTAATATATGAAATATTTGTCTTTGTTTACTTTGAATGAAAAAAAAAAATGGAAATTCATTAGAGATTTCTTTCGCTTTGATGGATAATTTACTGTAATTGAAAAGAGAAGTGAATAAAAGGTAATTGCTAGTTTTTCCATTCAACAAAAATAACTGAGGAAATTGTAATTTATTGCAGCTTGAAGGCAAATCAACTAAATAGATAGAAGTACACTCACACACACACAAAAATAAGTTGCCAAGTAATGTACACAAATATAGATATAGATATAGTGTGTGTGTGGGGGGGACTGTTTGGGTGGGAGGGAAAATTTTAATTAATTTCTGCATCAAATGGGCGACTGTCATAATACAAATAGGAGATACAAAATTGTAATAGACAAACACATACATATTTATACATTTCTATGTATGTATCCGACAATACGTCTATTTATTTATTTATCCAGCGCACTAAGCAAACAATGTGCCAATAGGACAATAAGGACATGCAGCTGTGCAGGACATGCCTGCAGCGATATGATGGAGTCAAAGGCATATATAATGGCTATATTTTGATTAAGTTAATTAAGTGGATTTCTCGTTTTGTGCAAAAACGAAATGTACACAGACACAAACGTACACAGAGACACACAATGCCTATCAACAGGCAGCGATTCCCGTTCCTCTTAATTTTGTGCCCCTCTCTCTGCTCTTACAGTACTTTGGCTATGACATGATTACCCGCTGAGTCTTTGTGTTTAAGGCGAATCATGTTTGCCATATGAAAACATATTTCATTTCATTATGCCAGCAAAACTAGGTTAAAACAGCGTGATATCGCAACAACAAGAACAACACCAGTAACAGCAAACAAACACGAACAACAAAGCAACAAAAGAAACACACAAAACACAAAAAAAAAAAAACACAAATAAGCAAGCAAGCAATTGCCACTAATGAATTGCACTAGTAAAATTTGTTGAAGGAGAGCACCAACTCAACAATTGAGGCTATCAAAACTTTAAAGTGCTTGAGGGAAAAGCAAATAAAAGCAACTCCATAAACATAAACTGAAAGTAAAAAAAACACATTGCCAGCATTATGGTTAGAAAGTAAAAAATATCTACAAAGTGCATTGGAAAAGGAATGATGAAATAGGTTCAATTATGAAATAATTCGAATTTTCATTGAAATACAATAATTTTTTCAATATTTCTCCATATTATTGAACCCTTCAAAAAGCATTCCATTTAACACAAAAGTTCGTTTAAAAAAAGGAACAACCAAAACTTTTTCTTTAGTTTTAAAAAATATATGATATTTTGAAAATTTTTGATTTTTTAATGACTATATAATAAAAAATACAAAATAGTTGATAGCTATGCTAAGTCTCTACCTAATAGTCGGACTTTCGTAAGTATTTTTTATATCTAACAGACATTTTTTATCTCAATACACTTGAAAATTATATAATAAAGAGTGAATTAAATCGAGTTAGGTATGTATATATGATATTATAAGTTCGGAATATATAGTGCAATACTCAGTTTCTCTATTTTTCATTAGACAATCAAATAAACACCCAACTTTTAATTTCTTTTGAATGCTGTGCTACTGATTCTTCAGCTTATTCACTAAAACTCGTTTAGCTTCATATTCAAATCATTCAATTTTAATTTTAAATTAAATTTTTTTTTAATATTTTTTTTTTTTATTTATTTACATTTTCTTTTCCTAAGTCTATCCTACCTCTAAAACTTAACAAGTTCCAAAAAAAGTTTAATTTCAATAAAATTTTTTAACTCAAATCACAATTGAGTAGGACCTAAAAAATAAACCAACTTTTCACTAGATTCACGATTTCTGGATTTTGGAGTAGGGTATTTGACAGTTCTTTGCAAACTGGTGACATAAACAAGTGTTGAGCATATTTTTTTATGACAAGAATGGTTTTTTTTCCTACTTTGGTTATTTTTTTTGTGCGCTTTACTTACTTTGGCGCCGTCCAGCAATCATAAAGCATAGGGAATGACCGACGGGCGGGAAAGTGGACTGAGCCAGCAAATGACAGGATGGTGAAGTGAAAAAGGGATTCCAATGTCTGGAGAAGCCGCCGCTGTCGTGGTTGTCGTCACTTGTTCGCATTCTTTCTTGCGCGCATTTTTCAAATGTTTACCCTTTTTTCGACCCTGGGTCGGTAGTGCAACTCCAACTCCAATTTGCCCCCTCGTCACCCACAAGTGTCATTGACATTTTAATGTGCTAATGAAGATGAGGGCAATGGGGGGAAAAAAATAAATGTTTTAAAAAAACTGAAGGAAATGCTGAAAATATAATAAAATTGTTATAAAAATAGTCAAGGATCGTCGCCTTTGACTCGTTTACCCCAAGTTGGGTTCATTATGCGGTTTCCTTTTCCTCTCTCGCTGGTTGGGTTTCCACGTCTCCCGCCCCCCACCTACAAACCACATTCTTTGCCAACGCTTTTAAGCTCTTTCTCTCTCTCAAGGACTTGGTCTGCGGTGTTTATGAGTTGTTGCGATTTCAGTTTTCCTTCCCTTTTCTGCTGCTGGTGGTTACTTCTTTTTTATTTCATTTTTTGCTCTGAATTTTCTTTTGCCTTGCAGTCAATTATGTCAAAGTTGTCAATTCATGAACAAAAATTGCTGGGCGTTAGCGTAAGCAGCGCAAAAAAGTAAGGAGAATAATGTTAAATGTAGGTTATAATTTTGAGTGCAGTAAATGGAAAAATGTTGCAAAGGCTGCCAATGAAAGGGTGAGTCAGATGCAGAGTGTAAAAAGGAAATAGCATGCAACAAAAATGCAATGCAGAAAAATAAAATTCAAGGCACAGGATAAGAGAAAAGTTTCGTTTGAAATTTGAATAGTTCATGACGGCAAAAACCTTAATCAAGAATGTAAATGATTTGTATAAATTGTTGAAAGCAATGGAAATCACATTTAGATCATCATCATCTGAAATATTAGAAAAGTTAATCAAGAGAGTTTAATATAAATTTAATTTTAACGTTAATATTTAGCAATTTATGGGGTCGATAACAAAATAAAATAGACGATTAATAAACATTTTCAATAGTGTTTACCCACTAATTTGCTTTTTGAAATAATAAAAACCATAATATACATTGTTTTCCAAATTATTGGCATTTGTTTTTAGCAAAACTAATTGATGTATTCAAATATACTTTTATTGCCTAACTAGTATTGATTCTGGCTAAAAAAAATTAAAATAAATTTGAAAATAAAAGCAATATAAGGTCTTTAAGCGGATTTTGAATGAGAAGACTCAAAACGTTCATAAGAATCCTGATGTCATAAAGACTAAAGCATTAAAATCGTAAAGGAAAATCTTGATTATCTATATGGTATAGAGTTTCTAGGTTTATTTTTAAAACAAACATTATATTCTTTAAAACACAAGAACCAATTCATTACACATACATAATAATACATTAAAATTTATTTTATTTATTATTAGAAAATTTATATAGCGATAAATGACTTAGATTAAAAATTTTCTTTCGAACAAAGTACATAAACAAAAGGTTTTTAAAATACTTATTCAAACAGGTAAAGAGCATCATAAATTTCGAACAGTCCTCAGAACTGAAGAGTTAAAATATGTTATATTCTTCATCTATTTCAACCTCTTTAAGTGTTACCAAAAAATATTTGATTTCTTAGTAAAACTGTAGTTAAAGGGCAAAGGACCAAAAAGTGTTCGACCCTGATGAAATTCCTCTTCAGATGCTCAATAAAAATTGCAAAAACTTTAACTGGGAAATGATTTTGATGGAGATTTTCAGAGTAATCTATCAAATAGAATATTGATACAACATTAGCAAGTCACTCACTCGTGACTTGCCTTGCCAATGTCTCTGTAGGGCAACTTTAATATTTCATTTTACAACTGTTCCATGCCAATGACTTTAAGACAACTTTCTTAAAGGGTTCGTACTCACTTACTCCCCCGGCCCCTTTCCTGCCTGGGCTTATTCCACACTCAATCCTTGACTGAACTTCATCTGGGGCACTTAAATTTTAAATGCCTAGCAGACCCAGTCAAGCATTTTGTAAATTCTTCCTCTGGCCCTTTTTCTGTTAGTGTGAGTGTTTTTTTTTATGACTTACGCCAAACAGTCATAATTTTTGCCAACTCATTGCCTTTTCGGGGGGTCCGAAATCTCGGCAAGGCCGAGAAAGCTTAAGCCAGGGCATGGTCTTGGCCAAGAGCCGCAAAACCTGCGCCTAACACTTTTTGTTTGCCTGCCTTTTGCCATTTGTTGCTTTCGTGCTGGAACTCTGCATAATTTATCAATGTCAGGACTAGCCAACCAGCCAGCTAGCTGCTGATGATGAACGCTATGCCCGAAAGTGCTAGGCCAGCAGATTGTAACCTCCTGGTATCAGTTCTGCTCAAAGTCCTGGCTTGGCTTGCTTTTAGAGTCCTTTTTTTTTGAAGCTCAAATCGATAGACTTACTTGTTGGACTTCTTCTTTGCTGATTTTTATTTTCTTAGACGGTGGGGGAGGAGGGCAGGGGAATTGCCATAAAATTTGAGCTTTATAACAAGCAAATCGAATGAAAAGAAGACGATGACGACAACGACAAGGATATTGTTGATATGTATAAAAAGGAAAAGGACATGCTTGCTGACCCAAAAGTCCAGCAGCAGGCTGCTTATCAATGGCCTAAGCATTTCTTTTGTTGACTTGCCTTACCTTTTCTCTTTTTGGCCTTTTCTTTCATTTTCTAGCAAAAGGACATTTTATATTTATTAAAAAGAAACAGGCAGTGAGTAGTAAGATTCTCTCCCCTTTCCACTGCCTCTCCCTCTCTCTCTCTCACTCGACGACTCCCTCTTATCTGGCTTTACTTCTGCTTTTTCGGTAATAGGCATCCGGTCATAAAAACATGAATTGTGGCTCTTAGCAGCAAATCCAATTGGGCATAAATCGGCTTTGTCCTCGTTGTCGCCCGACACACGAGTCAGGAAAGAGAGATGGCATGAGTTGGGATGGATGGATGGATGGATCCATCCAGGTCGTGTCTCGTTTTATGGCTTTCCTCTGTTGCCATCTTCATTGTAGGCTTTATTTTATGTGCATTTAAGCACAATGCGCTTATTGACTTAATGACAAATGTTGTTAGGCAACAAAATCTTGACTCTGATAAGATTCTTCACCAGGCCTAAAACTGAAATTGACTTGGACTTGAGACTTTGAATTGAAATCGAAGATGCAAATAGTTTTTAACGATTGCAAATGGCACTTTCTATTCATTCATTTCCTTTCAACTGCATTTTCCCTTTGGATACTTCAAGTATCCTATGTAATAAAAGACTTACTCAAATTGCATTACAGCCAGCATCCTGGCACTTGTCACTGACATCCTAGTTACACGCAGTTTTCTCTCGCCTCTGGCTGTTTTTTCAAGGATGTTTACAAATTGACAAACGCGAAAGTGAATTTTCTTTCAATTTCTGTTGCGTTTCGCAAACCAAACGACACCGCCGACCCCAATTTCCACCTTCTTTCCCCTTGTTACTTATACCAAAAGATGTCAGCAGCAGGAGGACTACTGATGTTGTTGTTGTTGTTGTTGTTGCCTCACAGGCAGGATGAACGCCTAAGTAGTTTTTGTATAATTGCACTCGTCATTGTCATCGTCATCGTCGACGACATCCTTGTTGTCTGCTCCTGCTCCGGCAGCTGCTTGAGGCAATGGCAACAACAGCAATTAAGGTATGTTAACAAGCGAACTTTTCAACTCTGCTCGCGGCTGTTGCACTTCAAAGGTGTGTGTGTGTGTGTGTGTGTGTATGTGTATATATGTGTGTGCTGTGGCCACGCCCATCTCCTCTTAATCATTCTATGCTTTTACCCCAACCAATTGTCTTACTTTTGTGGCTGAATTGAACAGATTCTCTTGAATAAAATTGCCATACCCTTAACATACAGTTGTCTAACGAGAATACTCGTAGTGATAGTTTCAGAGTCGGCTTAAAAACTTGTTAACAAACAACTGAATACTTTGCAATGATATTAAATAAAACCACATCACAATACATAGGGTAAAAAGAAGTTTTTGAAAGTTTATCTAAATTACATTAAGTCTAGAAAATCATTTTCTATTGATTATAACCAGAAAGGGATCACTATCACTACTTAACAATAAGTTTAATCCTAAATAAACTGTAAATAAAATGAACTACGAGAAACCAAATATTAAACTACTCTACTAACAATCAAAATAATTTTAAATGCTTAAGCAGAAAAAGAAAAAACAATTAACTACGATAACGAATAGAAATGATGGAAATAGTCCTTAAAAAAGAAGCAGCGAATGAAATAGGATTTCAAAATATATAATAAGTCTAGTCTATGTTAATTTTTTCTGGCTTTCTTATTTTAAAATTCCCTTATGGGCGAAAGGCAAGCCAATCGCCACAAACAAACTCAATATTATTATTAAACAGAATTAAAATCTTTGAAAAATAGCTGAACTAAGTTCAAATTTCTCGACAGTTTTTTATAATTCATAATATGCAAAATGGTACAGAAATTACCACAATGGGTATTGTAATGAAATTGTTAAAAAGTCTAAAACAAAAAGTTTTAAAAATAAGTCTAAAAGTATTTTAAAGAAATTTGCTATCTAAACGTTAAAATACAGGAACAGAATGTTCTACATATTTTCATATACAAAGCTGAAAAAACTGCAATTCAAAATCCATATCGCTGAAAATCATTCTAGTTCATCAGTTCCGTCCTTTACCCAATGAAAATGATCAATTATTCAGAAATGTTCACCCACTGCTCCAATTGCATTCTTAATTAGGAGTTTATTGACAGCAAACGCGTTCGAAATACCTAAGAATGGGAAAGAAAACCCCACACTTAAAAATCAATTTGTAATATGTGTCAAGACAGACATTTCAATCTCTCTTCTACTCCAACTATTATTCTAATATCTATATATGTAAGCGTAATTAAACAAATCTGAAAATAATTGAAAGTTTTCCATCATAAATCCCAGACATAAACAAACCCAAACCCATAAACCAACTTGCTCCCTTTCTGTGTATCGGCCAACTACTACGACTGCCCGAAACTATTCTGAAAACAAAGTATGAAAAAAAAACCTAAAAATTCCCATGTTGACAATTAAGTTCACAACAAACCAACAGGCCCAGACAGACCAACAACAACTAAAGCAACAACAATAACAATAACAGAAGCAGCGGCAAAAATGCGTCAAAGGCACGCAACCCTTACAAAAGGGAGCAGCCAGAGCCAACCCTTACCCCAACCCCCAATCTCAACCCCGACCACAGGAGCAAAGGACCAAAAGCACGTTGACAAGGCAGTCAAAAACTGGTTCTGGCTATGCTTCTGGTTTCGTTTGCTGGTTACTAGCAACCCTAATTTACTTTTAATAACTTCATAGGCAAAAAAGCAAAAAAGCTTACACAGGGAAGCATTAAAAGTGTCCTTTTTCACATGGACAAGGATACTAGCTAGCTGGCTAAATGAAAGGTGGCAGATGGGGAGGAGTAGCGCGGACTAAATACATAAAGCGTTAATTTCGATTTTGCTTAACGAGTGTTAAATGTGTGCTGCTCCTGGAAAACAGTTTAACGCTAAAGTTTGTCATCAGCCAGCCAACTGGTCGTATGAGCGATATCGATAACGATAATTACACATGCAGACAAGGTTTGGTTTGCCAAGCAAGAAAGCAAGTGAGTGTGAGTGAACTCATTCAGGTGTACAAATTCAATTTCGCAGCCATAAGATAGGCCCAGAAGCATGTCTAAGTACTCGATTGGATGGGAGAAAGTTTTTTTTTGTCCTCCTCTTCAGTGGGGTAGGGAAGATATCAAGTATTCGTGTTCGTGTGGGTTTGTGGGGCTGCATGACTGAATGACTTTTATGTCAGAACATAGATTTCAGTTGCACGAGCAAGCCAAAAGATGAAAAAAAAACACAGGCCCAAAATCCCAGCAAGAAGTTGACACAAGACAGCCTCAAGTGAGTCCTTTTTAGTCAGAGATGCGAGTGCCTTAAAACGTGCCACACAAAGCCTACGAATTCTTAAACATAATTATTGTAGAACATCTTATTAAAGAAAATTTTTGAAAATTGTAGTAATGTATCAACAATAAAGGGAAAAAATATATTGCAAGGTTTTGTAAATGTAACAAAAATAATTCATATATGCAAGTGGTTTTAGAAAGAGACCAACTAAGTCTACTTTTAAAACTTCTATTTGCTGAATTCGTACAATAATAGTGTCTCTTATTAAGTATCAAAATTTGATCAACCTGATGGTATGATGTGAGTAAATATTAGAAACCTTTAACAAATATTTTTGCTTTTTAACAAACGAAATATCGTATAACTGATTTTTCTTAGACTAAGGATAACCATTTGAATATATTTTCTCTTTATTATTAGACGTATTTTTGTTCCATATAAAAAAAAAAACTAGCTATACAAAGAAATAATTGTAAAAATTTGTAGAAAAGCTTTTAAATATTAATATCAGTGTGGAATATCAGTATTGGAATTTCTTAATCATTGAAAAGAAAAAAAAAGAAAACTATGGGAATTTTTCTATAAGAAAAGCACATGCAGTATTGAAGTTCCTTAGAAAAAGAAATTATTCTTATAAGAAGAGCACTTAAGAAATGAAAATGTATCAGTAAAATGATTTGAAATGATATTCTAACTTAATGAAAGGCAAGCAAGTCTAGTTGAAATATATGTAAATATATTTGGAAGTTTCGAATAATTTATAGAGGAAAAACCAAGCAAAGACACCACCTACATATCTACCAATACAGTAATAAAACAAAAACCTTTTAAAAGTATATGAAAACAAGATAAATGGATTATAAGCCCTCGTCTGATTTACTAACACTCAGAAGTTCTTTATGATATTTGTTGCTCATCTCTAGATGACTTCAATGTGGCAGAAGGACGACATATCATGCCAATGGTAGAAGCGAGAAATCGAAAAGACACAGATTGGGTCTGAGGCTGAGACTGAAAACTGAAGGCAGAGTGCGAGCATTGGGAAGATGTAGACGGACTCTTTGTATGCCAGATTTTGTGATGCCATGTGAATGGTGTCTGGTGGTGATGCTGACACTACCACTACCACTGACAACAGACCGGGACGAGAAACCAGGACGAATGTCTATGCCAATGCCACATTGCCTGCTTTTGACAGTCGTTTTGCAAACATGTCGAAGCCATTAAGACAATCATGCGTCCCATACCGCAGCTCTTCGTCTCCCTCTTTTTCATTCTCTCTCACTCTCTCTCTCTCTTTGTGTTCATTTTTTACATCAAGTGCTTTCTTCTCGCACTTTTACAATTCTCGTTTGGGTTTTCTCCGATTTTATTTTTTTGCTTTGTTTTTTGAGTTTTCTGTTGCATGTTTTGTTTTTTGAAAAATGGCTGTCGCGTCATTTCTATTGTGTTTTTGAGTGTTTGTCCCCATCTCCTCATATCCCCTCCTTAGCTCATGCTTTGGCTTTTTGTCTCTCCCTCTCCCTCTCTGTGTGTGTGTGTGTCTATTCCACTTTGGTCTGCTTGCCACAAAGATTTATGTGCTGCAATTTACACACACGCAAAAGAAAAAATAACCCAAAAAAATTGTATCCCCCAAAAAAAAGATAGAGAAAAAATTGTTTGTTTGTCGCTTAGATTGAGTGGAAGTCGCTTTTGTTGGGTGTCATGTGTAGCTAGGTACGTGTTGAAGTTGGTTGGCCAGTGTAGAGACAGAAATGGAAGGGTTTTTTTTTCAAGTGCTTTGGATATGGGGATGGCCAATGCCAATGTTTTGACTAAAGAGTATGTACATTGCGTATTTAACAGGGTGTTAAATTCCACTAAGTGACAGCTTTTTGGGGCATGACGGATAGCCGTGTACATAAATAGACATGATGGATGTTAGCAAATTGGAAAATGGTTCACATTGGGCAACAAATACTTTAAACTTGACTTGAAAGAAGTGTTTATCTAATTCATGGATAAATTTCAAATAAACAGCTATTGAAATTCGTTGTTACCAAGTTATCAACCTGCTTTGAGGTAGGAAAATTGCTGTTTATGGATCTCCAAACTATGGATTTTGGCAACTGTGGGTCTTCTCATTAAGACAGTTTTAAGAAAATTTCCGTGAAAGTAATACAATCACATTATGTTTTTTTTTGAAAATTAATGCATGGTATAAATTTCATTAAACAAAAAAATATAAAAAACAAATATTAAATTTCAGTTTTATTGTAATTTATTTTCTTGATTGTTTATATTTAATATTAATCAATTATTAAAATCGTTTTATAACATTTGCTTCAATTCCCTCATTATGCATGCATTTTAATCAAAAACCAAAACAAAAAATAAATAAATGCATAAATTGGTCATAAAATAAAAAGGGAAAACTGAATTATGAGATACAGTGAAACCTCGATATAACGAATCTGAGGGGGATCGCAAAATTATTCGTTATATCTATTGATTCGCTATAGGTACTGAAATGTAAAACCTTAGTCCTTTCAAGGGACTTAACAAAAAATTCGTTATATTGGGTTTTTCGTTATAACGAAGTTCGTTATATCGAGGTTTCACTGTATTTTAACGAGTTTCACGCACTCACCCAATACCCCCCACAAATACCCCTTTAGGCTAAATATAAAAAAGCAAGAGAAGCATAAAAAACAGCAATACACAAACAACAAAAGCCAGAAAACTATAAAGCTGGAAGGGTCCTAATGAAGGGCCAAAAATGAGACAAAGGCACACAGATAGAGATACAGAGAGAAAGAGAGAGAGAGAGAACGCAAACAGTTAAAAAGGATCACCAAGAACTGTCATGACTATATAACGACAGATTGAACCCTTCGCTTTTAATGCAATTAAGTTTAATTGAAAATTTTCACTCCAAATTATGAGCCGAACGTGTTGTTATGGGTGCCTTTTGGGTTGACAGACAAAAAGGGACTGAAAACGCACAGAGAGATAGAGATAGATACAGAGAGAGAGGCAACCCCAGCAATCAGGCAGATAGAAATTAACATGAACACACCACATAGAGCGGGCTGGGTGGGGCGGATGGTGGTAGGATATTAGAGTGGAGCATTGGAAAAGTGTCCTGGTGCTTTGCACGTACGTCCTGAGTGAAAGCAATCAAGCGTTCAAATCACTAGCCCCCCAAAAAATGATGGCAGCTTAGCAAAAGTTTGCTTTGATGCGAGCCGCAGCGTGGCAAGAGGATTCTGTGTATGTGTGTCGGTGTGTGTGTGTGTGTGTGTGTGTGTGCTCAACTGGACTTTATTACAAAACAAACAAGCAGGAACCTGCTGCTGTTGCTGCTTTCCGCCCGCCTGTCCCCTTATCACCAATTTGCCATTTAACTTATCTTTTATCTTGATTGCTGTTGACGATGACAGGGATAATGATGATGACGACGACGATGGCAACAACAACAGCAACATCAACGATGGTCATGGCGATTGGTAGTCACCATCTCCTTTTTAGTTTACCTGCCACTCCCTCCACTTCCACTCTCTCTTTCTACTTTTTTAGCGCCACTCAACATGATTCCTGTTTAAACAAGCGAATGCCGCTTGATTTTAATTAGCATTTGACACAGCAGCTTGACACGGGATACAAGAATCTATCCAGCAGAAAGACCTGTGATATTAAGAGAAGGACCAGCTGGCAAAGAAGGTGGAACCGTTGATGCTTAATGAGCCATCAACCAACTGGAATTTCAAATGTCCCCATGTGCAAATAAAAATATATCCTTGTGGCTCCAACGACAAGAAAAAAAGAAATATCAAAATGTTTTACGTTGGCTCTAACATTTCACGCTTCACAAACTTCTGATGTCAGCTCCAAAAAACACAAACGGAAGAACATTTTAAATACTCTTTCCTTAGATTTTTAATTCGTATACAAATCAAAAATTTTGAAAATATTTTAGTTTATAATTTACCAATATAAACAGTTAGAATATTTAGCATTAGATGGATGTTTAATAAATAACTCAGGTGAAACTCAAACTACAAATTAAAAAATTTATTCTTAGCTGGTTAATAAACTTGATTTCCTACTTCAATTCAATTGTTGTAAGAACTCAAGTTACACTTGCCCAAGAGCATTTGATTGAAGGGTTTTTTATGCAAAATCCCATTACATAGGCATGCAAATTATGCACCAAAAGCATTTTAAACTAACTGAGTAATATTAACATTTAAGTTTGTGTTATATAGATAAGAGTTTACTAAATGGGCCTTTAAGAATTTAGTTTAGATCTTATATGTCTTTTGTCCCACCAAAATCAAGCATCTGTATCTTTTCCTAGTTCTGAAGCTATTCCAAATAAAATAACAGTCCTAATTTCTGATCAAATCTTCATTAAAATGCTTTTTCTTATACATTAGATATAACAGAAAAGTACAATCAATCATTATAAGCTAAAGATATTACCAATTCCTTATATATTTTACTGAAGATAAAAACCGAAAGTATCGGGTTTATGATTCTATTTTACCCTGGCATATGAAGCATATAAAATGAACCTAAAAGAATTAAAAACACATTATTCCAATAAATATAAAGAAACCTATATTTTTAACCCAATCGATGTACCCTTAGTTACCCTTACGTAAATTGTAGTTAGGATAACTGACACTGTCATACTCACGCTTACATACATTTCCTTTTTACCCGCTCTGTTCAAAAGCATCTAAGGTTTTGTCACTCGATGCGCTGCGCTGGAAAATTCAATGTGAAAACTTTACATTCGTTTGTGGGTGACGGTGTGTGTGTGTATTGGATGGGTGGGTGGTAAGGAGCTGAAATGGCTGGATGCAGACTAAGCTACCGTTAAGGCTCAAGTTTTTCGGCCATAGCCAAATGCAATTGCATATGTACATATATTGGACACATGTATTTTTCCGGCCAGTGGGCTGAAGGTGGCAATTTAACTATAGAATGTAGAGCAGCAGTGCAGAAATATACATATCGTACATAGCTAGGTAGGTAGGTAGGTAAGTAGGTTTGGCAATGATTCTCAGTAGACAAACTAACCCACATGTGGGTCTAAAAAAGCATACATAGACAGAGCTAGATAGATAGATAGATGGAAGTATTTGCACATATTTTGGGTGGCTCTTCTTTTTTTTTCTTGTAGCGGGTGGTGGGCATTTTAGCATTTTTGCATTTTACTTCTAACATTGTGGTGCATTTACCAGGGCCTCACACTGAGTGTGGGTGAAGGGGTTTTTCAAGTGTGTCAATGCAAGTGTGTGGGTGTCTTTCTCTCTCTGTGTTGGTGTGTGTCTACTTCTTCTCTCTAGTGTGTTTTGAATTATTTATATTATTTGCACTTTATATGCAGAGGCAAAGTTGCCTGGGCAAAACATTTGCAGCTGACAGTTTGATGGCAAATGCATTTAGACCACAAAAATCTTGACTTTTGACGTGTTTACAATACGTACAAGACAGTTCAAATATACTGAGAGTATTTTTGTGTACATGTGTGTGTGTGCAATTAGAAAAAGTGTCAAAAAAACACATTCACTCGTTTTCCACAATAAAACATCTGAGTCATTTCCCTGTCAACCCAATCCCAACCCATAGACCAACAAAACCAAAACAAAAAAAACAAAAAGTGAGAACAAAATTTTGTCGAAATTTATAGCCTTGTCCTTTGGTTGTTATAGCAGACTGGGTGTGTGTTGTCGTTATGATTCATAACTAAATAACAACAACAACATAAAGAATAGAAGAAAAAAAAGTTTATCAAACATATACACACCCAGACGCACACTCGCACAACATCCCCGGAAACAATTTGCAGCACACGAAACGTTTACAAAAGTTTAATTTGACTCATTTTTGGGCATTGTATGAAAGTGTTTTGGAAAAAAAAGAAGAAAATTGTTGGTTGTTAACTTAATATTAGGGGGTGTGAAAAGGTTCAACAAGATATTCAACCATATTCTAACTTTATTTTAGGTTAAAGTTTGAAAAATTATCAGATTTATATGCAAAACCAAAAATTGTTGCTTTAAAACGCCATTAAAAACTATTTCATACCTCAGGGGATCAATGACAAAATTGATTCTATTGAAAATATCTACATTTATTTCAATTAAATGGGCAAAATTGATGACATTTTTTGTGGAATTTTTTGCAGTCGTTAACTCTATTTATTGTTTTAGATTTATGTTTATAGGCTATCTAAATTGCCCCCTAATATAAATTATTACTGTACTTGGAAAATTATAGCTCAATCATCAATCCTTTGAAATATATCAATGAACCAAATGAAAGTAAATGGCCTTAAAGGCATTTTCACAAGAGTTTCACTATTAAATTTGCCATATTTTGCCAAGTTAGTAATCAAGTCAAAAAAGGAAAATTTCTTTGCTTTTACTGACAGGACATTTTGGACACAATTTTAGCTTGAAATTGCAACAGCTGTTGCTGTTACTGAGAGTTGAGTTCACGTAAATTATGGCAAAAATTTAATTATGGCAAAACTGGACGCGTGGCACAATTCTTAGGGATAGATTCCTTCCTTCCTCTCTGTCTCTCTCTCTCTCTCTCTCTCTCTCTCTCTCTCTCTCTCTCTCTCTCTCTTTCTGTGCAAGAAGGATATCCAACTAACATAGTTTTCAAAGCGAAAAATATATATGCTGTGGAAAGTATGCTACTAAAACAATTAGCCAGAGCCAAAGAGCCATAATTAAAACAACAACAACAATTACAGCTAAAAAGCAACAGCCAACTAGTCGACTGCCTGGCCTGGCCTGGCCTGCCTTTGATTGATGATGCAAACGGAAGAACGTTGAAAGTTTTCGTAAGAAAGGGCCAAGCGCCTTAAAGTATGCAATTTGCCGAAGGCGTTGAGAGGCAACAAACTATGCATGCAGAGAAAAGCAGCAACAACAACAACAACAGTCACATACACACACACACACACACATATGCAAATGCCTGACATAGAACAAAAAGAAAATGTTTAAGGAAATTGCAGCAAATATTTTGCTTGTTAAGTGAAACCCAGTTGCCGAAACGTTTTTCTCTAGCAATTTCTTCAGGCATTTGCTGAACATCTTGGTCTTGGTCTTGGCTTTGGTCGACTCGAGATTCTAGCTCGTCGTGCTCGTGCTTGTTCTCGTTGTTGTTGTTGTTTTCCCTTTTATGCATTTTGCATAAGCGCTTTTGGAAAATGCCTTTGCCTTTGCTTTTATGCAAATTTTCGTGCATTTTCCATGTCGTTACATTCTTGCCTTTTATGTTTATACTTATATAATACATGGATGAGGACGAAGTAAAAAGCAGAGAACAAGAAATTGTTGGCATGCAATTAAAACTAAATTAGTAGGCCTCTAGGCCACTAGGAACAACTACAACAGCAGTAACAACAACAACAAGAACTAAAAATTTACTACAACACAAGTTGGTTTAATTTCTCTGGTTTCTGTGTTGACTAATTGAATTATTTAGTTGCAAGTTGATTAAAAGTGTTTCCCATTTTTGTTGTTTCGTTACTTTTTTTAGCGTAATCAAAGTCAAACATATTTCTTCACCCTTTTTCAAATGTATGTATGTACATATATGCCCTTTTCCAAAATCAACCTTTTTTTCGTTTTTGGGAGGTGTTGAACATTACCACAGGGCACAAACCACAAGCCAACTTGGTCCACCTCCTGGACCCGGCCTGGTAAGCAAAGATATGCACAAACAACAGAGCAAATAAAAACAAAAAACTCCCTCGCACCAAAAAGCCAAAAAAACATGAACAAAAAAAACAAGAGAAAGAAAAACTGTCCACGGTCCAGCAACTTTTGCTTGTCCACCACGCCCATCGATGTCCAGTTCAAGTCCGAGACTGGGTCCTCACCAGCAGCAACGGCGACTCTCCCACATGCGACATTTAACCCTCGAATTGTGCACAAAGGGCACATTGAATATTTCTCGTTCTCTACCCTTTTGTTTTGTTATTTTCCTTGTGAAGTGGATATTGTACGATTTGAAGCAACATTCCAAGTTACTCACACAACATGTTTACCTTTAAATTCAGACAAATTACTTAAACCGACCTGAAAGAGTTGAATTAAATTTTGTATGTTTAAAGAAAATTACACGAATGTAAACAAAAATATTGAAACAGACTTGAAAAAGTCCAACTAAATTCAGGTAGTTAAGATAAGTTTTAAGCTAAGTAAGTTTAGAAACGAATCCCAGGGAGTTCTTGATATCAAGTGGTTATTAAGATTGGTTTTGGAAGGTTTTCTACCCTTATTTGAGTAATTCTTTATCTGAAAACTCATTTTAAACTTAAATCTAATCTAAACTAATGTTCTGAACTAACGTTCAAAGATGGTATTAAATATATTCTTCAAATAGCTATTTGATCATTCCTTAACAACTAACTTTGATAATAGATCGAAAAATGTTATATACATTGCGCAAAAGATGTAAAATGGTTTTTGGTCTACCCCCCCAAAGTATGCAGAGACACTAAGCAGCCCAATATGGAAAGGATTCTACTATGATTAGTTAAGAAACTTTAAGTTTGGGCTAATCTGTTAAAACAATCAAAATATATTCTTTGTTTACATATAGATTTGTTTTAGTATATAGATTTGTTGTGTTCTTCTGCATGTTTGCGATTCGATTTCAAGAACAAGCCAACTCTATTTATATTCAATCAAGGTCGATTCAAATCAGTTAAAAAATAGTTTTCGTATAGGAAATGTTGTCTAAGAAAGTCTAGGATTTTGTAGGGTATAGACAATTCGATGCAGTGAAAGTTAGCCCATTCCTTCTGGCATTTAGTTACTGTTGGTTGTTATATTGTTTTTTTTTTCTCTCCTTAGTGTTTTTTGTTATTTTCCTCGCATGTTGATTTTTGGACTGCTTTACCTCCCCTCGCCATTCCTTTTCGTCCTGTTCGTTGTCCGTGTACAGAGCACTTGAATAGTTGTTTTATTTTCATTTTCATTGTTGAAATAACATTGACATGCGTCTTTTGCCTGCTGAACCCTAGAACATGCTCCAATGTTTCCCTCTTTTGCACCACCCTCCGTGCTATATATGACACCCTCAACTCCCACCCATATACTCGGTATCTCTGTCCCTTTCAGTCGCATATACATAGAACCAACTGTAGTAAGTTCCCTTGAAATTCGATTTCCCAGCTTTCGACTTCGTGTAGCGTCTGCTGCATGACATGCAACTTTTGCCGCGAGCTGTTTTCATGTTGCAATCAACAACAAAATGCAATAACAACAACAACAACAACACCGAAAGTTGGATTTTTATTAAATAACGTTTCAATATTCCAACATTTTCTGACATATCAATTTTCACTCTGCCAGTCTGGTTATAGATCTATATGTATATATACATACATAAAAATATATTTATATATATATACATATATTTATAGATTCATGCTGTGATATGAATAAAAGTTTTGCGTCTTGTTTGCGTGTGTGTATGTGTGCGTGTGTGTATGACAGCAAATTGTTTAGATATGGCATGAAAATTGAAATTTATGTCTTTGCCACTGACAGATTGCTTGTAGCAAATACAAGAGTTGTTCATAGGTTGAATGTTGGTTGGCAAATAGAACATAAAGATTATGGGGATAAAAACCACACACACACATTTATTGAGTATGTGTTTGTGTGCGTATGTGTACCACAATAGGGTGTTAACGGTTGAAACAACTAACCAAGCAACTTTGGCAACAAGTTAGGCCAACAAAACAAGTTGAATGGAAACATTGAACAATAATCAAACTAAATTCACACATTTTGTGATATTTTCAATTTTTGTTTTCATATAAATTATATCAAAATATATTAAATAGAGATTCAGAGTTTCGGCATTGATATTAACTGTTATCCATTTAGATTCCTTTTAAATTTATAATTTATTAGGGAATAGATACTTATTGAGGATGTAATATGTAAAAGCAGTCAAATGGAATTGGTTCAACAAATATGGAATAAAAATAAGCAAAAGTTAAGGAAATTTGAACTTAAAGCTTTATTTATATGTTATAGTTTTAAAAAAAAAACCACAAAAGTCTTAATATATTAAAATGATTTACAAGATTTTCAATATATTAATCTTGGTCAAGTCACTGATTAATATCAATAAACTCAGATGAATCACATGAAAACATCTCATTAGATATCCATTGATACTGCAATATATTCAAATGAAACATTGATTAGCCTTTGGTATCATATTGTTATTTGAGTCAGTAAATAACTTAGTAAGATATGACTTTAAGTCCTTCTTCATTTCAATACTTCAGGATGATTAATTTCAAAGAACAGATAAGTTTTGTAGTGCTGATGTTTAAAGCCCATTACTTTTCCTGAAAAGTGTATGGAAATATAACCAAGAATCAGAATCATGAAAGATTCATTTAATTAAATTCACTTTACAAAGCCATTCTTGTTTTTTTTCATTTCAAACATTCAGAAAATATCAATCGACAATAATTTTATAAGAATTCAAAGCATATAAGAATATCCTAATCAAAAAAAGGATTTACGAGTTCAGAGCAAGTAAAAAAGTTAGCCAAAAATCCTAGATGATGTTACACAGAACAAACGAATGTAATGAAAGGAAAGCGAAATGCTGGTTAAAACGGAATTGTAAACTAATTGTAAGTTGATTTCCATAAACTTCAATTGACGTTTGCCTCTCAAGAAATGTTGAAAATCTTGAATTAACTTTGAGGGAAATATTTAGCAAGACTATGCTAATAATCCCTGGCTTATCATTGCTATCAAGCATGTCAGTTGTATTTGGCCCTCTTGGCAACCACTTGGCTTGAATGCATTTTAGCTTTGCTAGCCGCAGGTTAATTTTCCACATTTCACATTATGCAAAACAAAAAACTACTTAACTGTTAAGCTGCCAACGTACTTTGCCGCCATATGCAAATCTAAACAAATTAATTCCAAAGCGAAACCTTTGAGCTGGCTTCCAACTGCAACTTCATTTGCAACGTCAACGGCAATGCGCATTAACATTGTTTTCATTTTGCCAGCGAGCGTTTCCCTTTCGCATAGTAGAGACCCTGGAAACGATGTGGCACAATGATGATGATGACGCAGCGGAAAAGGCATCCAACCAGCCCCAAACCACTGACCCCGAATTCTTTGCAATTTACTTTATATATATATGTATGAAAAAAGCATTTTTTGCAACTCCCTTCTGATTCTCTTTTATTTTGTTTTGTCTCCCTTTCGTTTTGCAGGTTCACATCCGCCGCGAATAGTCGAGCATCCCATAGATACGACAGTGCCACGCCATGAGCCAGCCACGCTTAATTGCAAAGCGGAGGGCAGTCCCACGCCCACCATTCAATGGTATAAAGACGGTGTACCGTTGAAGATACTGCCTGGATCACATCGCATCACCCTGCCGGCAGGTGGATTGTTTTTCCTCAAGGTAAGCAACCAAACCACTGAAACATCACCCAGCTCCAGCTCCCACAAAGAAAGCCTTGGAAAAAATATTATATAATGATTTTCTATTCTGTGGTAATATGGAAAAATAATTAATGTATTTTCTATCTAAGAGTCAAAAATTAACAAATTGAAATCTAAAGAGAAATGAGAGATAGGCAAAAGAAAATATTTAAAAATTGCTTATATTTAGTCCCATGATAAGGGAGTGATCATAAATTTTAAATTAGACAAATATGTAATTACAAAACTGAGCGTATTTTCAATAACCGAATAATAAATTATAGAAATTATCATCTGGGAAATTGTATATTTAATTTTTTTCAGCGTAATGCACTACTAAAAAAAAGTATGGAAACTTGTTATTGTACAAGGAAAACAATTTCATGGAAATTTAAAATTAAGGAATTGTATCATTTGGTTGGTTTTTTCTAACTATAGTAAAATACTAAAAAATTGTTTATTTATAAAACATCACAAATGTAAATACTTATAAAAAGTCCCTAGGTTGAAAATAAATACTTATTCATTAAGAAAATCGGAATCGGACACAACTGGAATATATGGAAGCCGATTATAACTATATTGAAGGACCATTAAGTTATTAAAATGAGCAAAAATTTACATCATACTCTCAAATTGATTGAATCTTGACTTTTAAAAGGCGATTATTACCCTATCAACTATAAAAATTCTCCGTCAAAATTTAGTTGAGCTCAGCCTTGAAAGAAATAATTCTTGTTTACTAAATTAAGCCAGTAACTAATTTTAGATTCTAGACAACGAAGTAACGTCTACCTCACAGATTTTTTGAAAGGTTAAGAAAGATCTATAGGTAAATTTTGGGGGTAGAAATTGGTTATATTTAGAAGGGGAAAAATCGGTGTTAGATTTCTTGGTAGAATAATGATTATGGAGAGGGTATCCTCCTGAAATTTCCTAGATCATTGTGATCTAATATAATCAATGCAAAAGTGACTTTCAATAAATGCTTCAAATATATAGCACATACATTTTTTACCCAAATAAAAATATGATATATTTCATAATATTCAAAATTTAAGAACATTTTTTTGCAAGAAGGACTTCAACTTGGTGTTCGACTCCTTGATACTTCTCTTTTGTTAGCTTCAATACAGATGTCGGTACTTAAATGAGTCTTGTGGCATATTTGCATTATTTTCACTGGCTTGCATTTTCTTTTCATTCTTTTTCTTTTTTTGCCTCCTCCTTTTGTGTTTTATCTGCATGCATAATTATTATTTTTTTTTTATTTTCTTTTTTTTATTGTTTGTTTCTTTATTCATAATGAGTAAGGAAAGGAGTAAACTGGGAAGATGTTTTAAAAAAAAATTCCCATCTGTTGAGTGATGAACAAACTAATTGCTTTTATTTTGTACTTTCTTTTTTATTTTTGAGTCTTGACTCTTGGCTCTGTATCTTTTGCAAAAATATTTTTGCAAGCATTTTCATTTGGCGGCCAGGGCCATGGCCGGAGAGAGAAAGAGGGACGTAGAGAGAGAGAGAGCAGGGCAGCACAACTTCATTAACGCAAGGTAAACAAACATTAAGCGAGGCAAGTGGGGCAAAAGAAAGCAATGGGAAGCGAATTCTCTGACAGGGAGACAGACAGACAAATAATAAAGACGAAACGGAAGCAACGCCAGCAAAAGTCAGACAGTTGTCTGATGAGAAGCTACCAATGTGTGCAGGACTGCCAACTATGACTGCCCCACCACCACCCAACACCACCAGTTCAAGCGACTCCAAACTCTGACTCCGGAGCACTCAGCAATTTACGACGCAAAAAGCCAACGGCGCGCGTTGATTATGCTGATGATGCAGTTGGCAATGTGGGGAATGGTAGCTCAGGGAGAAAGAGTGCCATAGCTGGTTTTTAAGCGGAACGGGAGCTTGCCACTTTTCACACTCGATCTGCCTGCCATCTGCAACTCCTTTAGACTATATTCGTATTAGTATATATGTGTCTGTGTGTGTGTGTGTGTGTGAATATTTGCGTTGAATGTCAGTGTATTTGTTTATCACTTAAGTGGAAAAAAGGATTCCGGGATTTTGCAGACTTCAGTTTCCGCTTTTGCTTTTGCTCGTATAAAAATTGTTTCTTTTTGCCCATCTAACGAGTTTTAAATGAATTAATTTCATGGCATGAGAAGTCCTCAGTACTTCTATTTGTCCTTTGCCAGTAGTGTTTTTTTTTTCCTTTTGCCGGTGGCCACATAAATATTTCAAGCTTAATAAAAGAATACCAAAGCACACACACACACACACATACAAAGCTAACAGATATAAATGTTGCATATTTCTGTCTTTTATTTTGCTCTTTCTTTTATTTCACTTTACTATTTGAACGCTATTTCATAAAAGAGAAGTTTTTGTTCTTTCTCTTTATTCCTATGTTTCGTTTTCTTTAATATCATTCTTCGTTCATTTTTTCCACCACATAATTTACATTCTAATTTCAGCCCAGCATTTCATTTAGCCACACACAAAAACCGCCTCCCCCCCAAAAAAAAAAGAAAACAATTCATCTTACTTATAAATGCCAAGCAGACGAAGCAACCACTTCAAATGGCCTAAAAGTATGCAACACTATCAAATTTTTTTCTTCTCTGCCAGACAACTTTAACCAAGACCAAACAAAATAAGAAAAAAGAATAGAACTTTGTCTTTAAGTGCTCGAAAAGAAGACGGACTAAGATATATGTACAAGCAAAATAGAGGGGAATATGCAATAAAATACAATAGCACATATGTATAGTTGTATGTGTTTGTGTGGGAGAGTTTCACAGGAAAAAAAGGACTCCCGAAAAAATAACAGCTTGAAGCGTATAGTGAAAAGTGACATGGAGGAGCGAGCTTTTTGGAAAGACAGACTATAATTTACGTAACTGAAGGGAGCGAAATACGAAAGCAGACAAGTTAGTCACACTCTCTCTCACACACACACACACACCCCCACATACATAGAGGCTGTATGTATACGTATGGAGCAGCACTTTGGTTTGTCTTCCACACTTCAGCCGAAGCAGCAAAAAAAACTAGTCTCTTCAAGAGTGGATATTAGAGATGCGATAGCAATTCATAATAACGCAAGACAAAATTTTCGTCTGGTTATACTTCATTTAGTTAAAGGTAAACTAATTTTTGTCATTTGAATTTATTAAGTGTTTAAAGAAGAGTTGAAATTCACGTTGCAATCAATTTACTTTGTAGAGGAAAATGTGTTTATTTAGTCAAGTATAGTTTACAATATTTTTAGTCTGCTTGGAATTAAGCTAAATTAAGTATATAGCTAAGGGACTTTCAAAATGTTTAAAATATCTTAAAAACAAATTTTAAATTCTGCGAAAATTCAATTTTAATTATTAGCAGTGTAAAGATTTCTGATTGGTTTTCTAGAAGAAAATAAGAAAAATATATGCAAAAAGAAATGTCTCTTTGTAACAGATCAGTTGCTCAGATTAACAGGCGGTTAGACTTTACTTCTTCTAGTATCCGGAAATAAAAATTATGCTTTCTTAATACGTCACACAAGTGCCGTAGAATAGTTTTAAAAATGATTTCTTTTCTTCTCCAAATTATATTCAATTACTCTTAAGCAGTCTTCAGGCCAAATTGAAACATGTATTGCTTTTCAATTTATTTCAAACTGATTACAAAGTCGTTGCAATCGTTTCAAAGCTTTATCGCTAGCGATTCAACTTACTTGGCATCTCTATTTGGTATTCATCATCGTTCTTAACATCCTTCACTAAAGTTGCTGAAGCTCTCTATGTTTGCTCTGTCTGACTCTGAAGTGCTGGCAAGTAATGCATTTCGCTCAACCTCTACTCAATCCCCTTTTAATACATCTCTTTAACTCCCTTTGCTGCATTTAGTTCGTTTTAGTTTTTGGGCAACTTAAAGCAGGCAGTTTCCATTTAATGCAATGGCAAATGAATCAAAAGAGTTGTGAATTGCTTTTTGGATTCCTTAATAGCTTCACCATCTTAATTAAAAACAGCTGGAGAGCACTTAAACGGAGCCTCAGTGTGTCTGCAAAGAATGAGTGGGACACAAAAAAAAAAGAAGAAGTTAATGCCAGTTACTTGTTTCTGCCGGAGTCTGGCTCAACTTGCTTCCACCTCTCCTACTCTCACTCTCTCTCTCTCTCTCCCCTGGAGAACATAACTTTTTCACTGCATGTACAACGAGTACATTTTAATGAGTTTACAAACGCTTGACACATTCGCGGCTTCATAAAAAAAATATATAAGTATACTACACACATACATACATATATATACCCACATAAATATATAAATAAATAAAACCCACAGACGAGCTTAAGTAGAGTGTAGAGTAGAGTTGAGGACAACATTGCGTATGAGTTATGGGTTTATATTTTTCTACTTACCAACTTAAGGTGTGAGCCAGAATGGAAAATGCCTTTGAGCAAATATGAGTGAAAATTAATACAGTAAAGATGAAAAATTAAAAGGGAATACTTGCTGATTGGTTTGTATATATGTATGTATATGTACATATAATTACATAAATGCTAAGACTAATAATCTAAGAAGATATACATATGTATATACGAAATTTCCATTCCTCTGTCTAAGAGATCAATATTAATATCAATTTAAAACAAAAAAGAATAATAAGAACATAATTATCAACCTTTATATGCTGCAGATCCTTTTTAAAAAGGTTTTTAATATTTCAAAAACATAAAGAAAGAAATATTTACATTTACATATGTCTTCTAAGTAACTCGCTTTATTTGACTACTTTGCGGCGGACCTCAGACTAAGTTTCCTTTAAAAATTGTAAGTGAACTGTGACGTCCCATTTATGACTACCTAGTTCTCACTTATTCTTAGATTACTCTGACAAATAATTCTTTAATTTCTACCCATTTTGAAGAAGTTTTTCCGTTTGCTTTATACTTGAACAAAAATAATTCATATTTTATTACTTTATTGCTTATGCTTAAGCTCTTATTATATATATAAGTATAAATCTTCTTTACTTTCGCATCTAAATTATTTTCATTCCATTTACTGACCTACTCTACTATTTTATTTTAGTAGCTTTCGAATATCAAGTATACGCCATGTTTCGCTTTAGTCATCTACTGCATAAGAGATAAGCAGACAGGACAAAAAAAAAAACTAAGCTCATTTGCTAGGCACAAAGCAGCTGCTGCTGATGCTACTGCTGATGTTAAAAATTGAAATGAAAGTACTTACTATCCATTCAGTCACTCACAACATAGAGAGTTTCGTGTTCTGGCTATCCTTTCTCATAAAAAGCGACAACGTTGCAATGGCAACCATTGAGAAATAAAATGAAAATAAAATACCTAAAAAATAATATCCACCATAAAGAGAAAGAAGAGCAACAAGAAGAAGAAAAAGAGCTGTAAGCCAGACAATGTAGTAAGCTGGTTTTTTTTATTCTTTTTTGTGTGTTTCGACATCTTTTTACCACCCCAAAAAAAGTAAGGAAGGAAAAAATTTAATTTTGTTTGTGAGCTAAAGAGAGAAGCAAACAGCTAAGAATACGGGGCACAGAACAAACATGGCCAAAAGTCACATAAATTTATTTATATCTTTAATGACTTGAGCCACGCGAATTGTTGCGAATTGGTTGCGCTCCAAGGATTTGTTGTCGTTGTTGTTGTTGTTGTTGTTGCTGCTGCTGTTGCTCCTGTGCGTGCTGCCTCTGGACGGTGGCAGCAGCAACACGGAAACTGATTTGACAACAAAAAACATTCACCGTGTGCTACGTGCATCTTTTGACTTTCGCTGTATCGAGAGGGAGGGGAAGGAGAGGAAGAAGGCAGCCAACTGACTTGCCTGGAAACTGTGTGGCTATAAAATATATTGACTGTGCTTGTATTAGTAGCTTGTTGTATCACTCTGTGGGTGTGTGTGTGTGTGTCTGTGTGTGTGTATGCGTGTGCGTATGTATGTGTTTGTATCCGTATCTGTGTGTAGTCGCGCGTTGAAAACACGCTTCCGTTTTAATTTAAAATACCCATAAATTTTCAAACATTTCATTTGGGAGCCATTTCGTTTTTCATGTTGTTACACTTTGTAATTGTCTGAGTTAAAAAGAGATAGACATACAAAGTATATGCCTCTCTATCTCTCTCTCTCGCGCAGTCTGTGTTTCTCTTGAGTGTTTTATAATTTGGTTTAAAATTTAAAGTCTGTAAAATGTGACGTGTAAATGCTTTTAATTGAGCTTGAAAACGTGCCAAATGGAAATGAAATTAGGTAAATCTATGCGAGAAATTCAATTGCATATGTGAATTTCTGTGTTTGTGTGTGTGTGTGTGAAAAACCATGTGAAAATAGGTAAAAATAGATGTACAGACAGGTAAAACAGAAGCAACAGGCAGCAAAATTTCTTTGGTTGGAATTTTCAAAATTCCAGCAAATGTGTAAAAAGATTAACATTTAATATTATTTGTAGGCAAGCAAGTCAAAACAACTTTTAGTTTCAATTTAAATGTATGTTTCATTTAATTTTTGAGTTTTAAACTTAATAAGGACTATCAAAATTGGCTTTCTGAGCTCAAATTAAAAAAACAGCATTTTTGGGATCACAAAAAAGGCACAAGTAAAGGGAATGAAAAGGTTTTAGAGACACAAATTTGTTTAAAAAAATGATTTTTTATATTTTTTTTTTATCTTCTGTACTTTTAACTTACTTTTACTTATAACTTTGAATTAGTTTATATCTTCTTAGCCTATTTATGAATTAACACTTAACCTTCTCTACTTGAAAGTCATATTGATAGATGTAGCATATATCGATAGCGATTAGATTAATATTTTTTTTTTTTAATTTTTTAGGTCAACTTTGAAGTAAGTTTAATTAAACTGCATAAAAAGGAAAGCAAAAAAACAACACAAAAGCAAATAATAATCAACTCAAGAAAAGAGTTGCTTGCATCTATACATAGATACGTCGAAAGTAATCTCTTTGAGATGCTGTTGTTTTGTATACACATACAACTATAGTATCTATGTGTGTAAGTAAGTGTTTGTGTTTGTGTGTGTGTGCTTATGTGGAGAAGTATGACAATCGAGACGCCTCAAGCGCACCAACTTATTTGTTTTATAAAGCACACCCGCGGCACAGTACACTCAAAAACATACACATATACACAAACTCACCCACACACACACACACCACATACTTCGGAAGGAAGATTAAATGAAAGAATAATACAGCTGAAGAACCCTTTTGTCATCTTCACTTAGCGCAACACTTAATTTCACTTGGATGAGAAGGAAGACAGAGGCACAGAAGTTGTGTAAATTGTGCGAACTTCTTCTACCTACTCTTGTCTTCAGATAAATATGGCTAACACACACACTCACACTCATACATACACACACACACACACAACTTAGTTTGACATTTAATTTTAAGCGCATGTTAGGGAATTCTTTTGTGCAAGAAAGAAAACACAACAACAAACTCAAATAAACAAACAACGAGGGGAAGGCAGAAGGACCGACTTTCCCTTGCCTCTATCCACCCCTCTCATACTCCAAAAATCACACTACCTCTCCCTTTCTAACACTCGGGATTCCATGTAGCAACTATAAAGTTGCTCGAGAGACATTTTATGATTTGAGCACTTGAAAGCAGCCAGCAGACGAGCAACAGACAACAGATTGCTGACTGTTTTATGGCCCACAAAAGATCCGAATGGGCCAACACAACAGAGAAGGAGAGGAAGAGATAGCATGAGAGTGTAGGCGGAGGAGGAGTTCAACAAGAAGGAAGGAAACCAGTGAAAAGGACTCTGCAAATCAATGTCTTAGAAATTTGTCTTGCTGTACTTTTGTAGCTCACTTGTTACTGTTTTTGTTGTAACCATTTGTGAAATTACAACAATTGAACAAATAATCCCCATACAAAAAGCAACGAATCGTTTTTACCCTTATAAACTGTAAGCAAAAGTCAAATTTGTTACAATTGAAATCATAAATATTGTAACTAAATGTTCTCAATTTCATGAAATCTTTGAAGATCACAATCACCAACATTTATTTATTTATTTTACTTGAAGTTGACAATTCTTTAACCCAAAACATTTTAAAATGAGTGTAATAATTTAAGATCAAAATATCATTATTACTGATTCGATATGAATGTAAAGTAAAACTTATCAATTTATATTTGTGCAAAAGTTAAAAACCCATTCAAAGTTTGTAGCCAACTGACAAAGAAAGACAATTTAACTACAGTCATATTATTAACTTTAAATTGAAATATTTAGTTTGGAAATGGTTTTAAAACTATTATTGAATGTTACTTCAAATAATACGAACATTTTCTTTTCCGTAATTAAGATATAAGTGGGAAAGTCTTGATTTGTTTTTTGACATTAAAATTAAAGAGTTGTGGGTGCGCAAGGAAAATAAAATAAAGTAAAAACTAAAGAAAGGTAGAAAGTTATTTTACATAAATGGATTAAAGTTCAATATTAAGATCGTATCTAAAATATATTTGAGTAAAAGTACAAGAAAGTTAAAGGCAATTAATTTGCGGTAATATTTCAAATCAAATATTTTGGCTGTTGTTGTCAAAGGACAAAAATCAAATAAATTTCAAGTCTATTTTGTGTACTACACCAACTAACCTACATATTTAAAGTGTTTCAGAACTATGCATGCATATATTTGAACTATTTAAACACTAACTTTTTCCCATATATCTCACAATCAGTAGACATCCTTTTAAGTTAACCCTTATGGAAAGATCAAATTCAACTACAAAATTATAATGCCCACTGAATACACAAGAAATTCCACAACGTCTGTCTTGTTCGTTTCAATAAGAAAGACATACACCCACATATTGTTGACCCTTCCCCACCAAATACCACCACCACCCCCACCGCCAACAACCACACTTTCTCCGTCTGTTAATGTTCATCGTTTTTTAACCCACCAACTGTTTCTTGGTCTTCTTGCAGGTTGTCAATTCGCGTCGCGAAACAGATGCCGGAATTTACTGGTGTGAGGCGAAGAACGAATTGGGCGTGGCACGCAGTCGTAATGCCACATTGCAAGTTGCTGGTAAGTCAAATCGAATAAACCCTCAAAAACCCCATTCCCATTTTTTAGCTTCTTCTACATGTTAGTGTGTGTGTCTGCGTTTTTAATATTCTAAATTGATGTTGATTTTTGTTGGGCCACCACAGAGAGACGGGATAGCTATGCTCTCTGTCTCTTTCTCTAGCTCAGCCTTTTTACAGTCCGCCCACTCGCACACACACACACACACACACACACACTAGCACACCCGTCCGACCCGGTCCGCCCACTTAACTAACTAGCTGCTAGCTGCGTTTACAAGTTTTCCGCTTGAACGCACCCACTTGTCTTGTCAGAAGGTCTCCTCCTCCTTCGCCTCATCCTTGATCTGGATGGCTGCTCCATCTCTGCCAGTCTAGTCCCTGCTCTATTGCTGCCTCTATTAACCCGTTTTCATTTCTGGTTTTTCTTTTTTTTCGGACGATTTTTCGTCTTTGTTGTTGTTGCTGGTTGTTTTTTTTTTGTGCCTTTCTATTTTTTGCTTTGCTATTTTTTGACTCTTGAAGCCCTTTTAGCTTGGTTAGTTGGTTGATGGGTTCAGATGAGAGCTACATATATGCTTCATGCGTGTGGGTGTGCGTGTGTGTGTGCAAGTGTGTGTGATTTATTGGGGCAGGATTTGGTTTTAGGTGGCATGCGAAGCTGAGATGGCGTTGAGTTAGGTCTATTGCTCATTTTCCTTTTTTGGAAATTACAACAAGAGACACTTACTTTTGCACGGATAATCTGATGTGGGTTGAATTTACGATTTGAAAAATATTAAATATAATTTTTTGATTTAATCATAATTTCCCAATGTGTGTTTAAAATTATTCACTAAATATCAATGAAATGTTAAGATGCATATTTAGGGATCCTGTATAACTAATTTTAACTGACTGACTTACCCAAACTCCAGTACTTAAGTACTTTTCAAGACTAGATCCCAAAATAAGTTGAATATTTTGAGATCATCCGACTCCATCTACTACTCCATAGACTAGATCCATAAGTATGCCGTTATATTCAAAACCATTTGGAACTGCTCCCCTGCTCCTTGTATTGACGTTTACTCTCCCCCCAGTTTTGCCACTTTGTCTTTTGTTGGCTAATATTTCTTTTATTTGCTATGCCTTTTCACATTCCGTGTATTCCGCCCACATGAAAATCGATATTGCTCTGTGGCCTCAGCACTTTGGAGTTTATATATTCTTTTTTTTTTCATGTGCTGTCTTCATGCCATATTTTTTTCTTCCTCTCTCTCTATATATATAAATATATGTATGTACATATATATGTATATTTAGCCTTAGTCAGTTGTTGGTTTGCTTTTTGCGGTATCCTTGGGGAATATTTTTCAATATTTGCATGTAAATCACGAAAAGCACGTCAAATTTGTTTGCTTGGTTAAAACGTCGTTATTGTGGCTGTGGTTCTGGTTTGAGTTGGATCAGCAACTTGGCAAAGGCAAAAGGCGTTCGCATTGATTGGGTTAGGCAATAAAAAAAAAGAACCCGGAAAAGAAAAGCGTACAGGACAGCAACAAATATAAGAGAAAAGTAGGAGGGAAAATTGTAAAGGCGGGTTCACTTGTTCACTTGGTTAAGGCTAGAGGAGGGTATGTGGTTGGGAATGGTGAGTGGGGGGAGAGGGTTTGTCAATAATAAACATAAGTTGCATATACAATATTTGATGTTGTCAGCGTAATTTCGCTTTGAGCAGAGTCAACATTACCCATACGCAACGTATGACCTGACATAGAATGAGAAAAGCTTAGCCTAAAGCATATGGAAAGTAACAAACACACTTTAAGGACAAAAACAAAATTAAAAACTTGAACTGGATCGCATATTTTTCAGTAAAAAAAACTTGTAGAAATTATCAGAAGAGAAATAAATTTGCCGAATTTATATATGAAAATTTAATAACAAGAAAGGGGAGAAAAATTTAATAAAAAGTTGGACCTTTGGATTAATAAAAACAGGCTAAAAGTAAGACTGTCTTATAAGATCCTTATGAATCATACTACTCCAAGACTTTTTGTAATCTTTCAACATACTGAACAAACACAAAGAAATCTGTTAAACCTTCCGATTGGAAGCTATATCCAAAATTGACAACCATTTACTGTCTGTTCATTTAATTAACCACGTAGAAGACACAACTAATACATTAAGACTTAACCTCTTACTTTTTCAAAGCAAAATCTTCTCAGACATAAATTATTTCCACCATCTTAACTTGGTCCCTTAATTAGCTAAGGCAAAAACCTTTTCTTCTAACTTTGCTACAACTAAATAATCTTTCATCACGTTCCAAGCAACTTGAAGTAGTTATCATCTTTCCATAAATCTCACATGATAAACATAGATTAAGACTCATTTATTAACTCATTATCAGTGGTTTGGTTTGGGCATTTTGCACCTTTTCAGCAAGATTTTTCCGCTTGACTAGACCCCGGGCCATGGGCCATGACCTCAAAAAAAATACATTGGCAGGCCTATATAACAACAACAACAAGAGCAAGAGCAAGAACATCAACAGCAACGGCAACGGCAACTTTCGCCCAGTGGCACTGAACCTGACACTGATTATGACTTTGATTAATTTATTGATGGTTGGCGTGTTTCCTGCTGAGTTGGTACCCAGCACGAGGATGGTAAAAGAAGGAAGCGAAACTTGCCTGGCTATTAAAAGTTTGCTTGATTTTTAATACCCTCTTAAAATAAGGGTATGTTCAGCTGGGTATAGTTTGGACAATCACTTAAGTAAAGCAAACATTTTAATAGAAATTTATCTATTAAGAACGCTAACGCGGGAGAGGAGTATCTTATATTTTATCGATAATTTAAGGCAAGAACCTTTAGTAATTAACTTTCTTTTACTACAGGGTATCTTAAGGGCGACACTTGCCAATTTGTTTACAAGAGTTTTCGTCCTGTCGTTGTTTTTTTGTTTTGTTTTTTTTGGGGAAGTTTGCCTTTAAAGTGACTGGACTGAATATTTGCTGTGAATGTGAATGTGAGAGCGTTGAAATTTTCTTTGATTTATGTTGATTTATTATGCTTCAACTTTAAATTTAATATAAAAGTCATGGTTTAGCATTCTTTTGCATAACCAAAAATTGAGGAAACTAACAAAAAAGAAGAAAACCAAAAAAACCAACAAGTAAAAGAAAAATGTATAAAAGAAATGCGCTTATTCACTTTGTAGATTAAAAAAGCGAAATTTAATTTAGGTAAAAGCTGTTTTCGCTATGGATTTATATATATATATATATATATATATATAAATATATGTATATACATATTGGTATAGTACTTTTTTGAAAGAGATAAAGAGAAAGAGAGAGAGAGAGAGAGATTTGGAGAGTGCACAAAGGTTACTGCTGCTTTTCATGGTAAAAAATTTACTTTAGCTCTGCTTTTCAAGTGCTTGAAAGTTACTTGATTTATTATACCACCAACAACCACTTCTTGCACACTTCTACCTTTACCCTGGTGGCCCCCTCTGTCTCTTTTCTCTCCAATCTATTCGTACTTTACTCTTTGCTGTCCTGTGATATGCACCAGAGGACAAATATTCGCCTAGCAAATTTATAACCGAACAAATCGAGCTATGTCAGAGGCAACCAGCCAGCCAGCCAGCCATCTGTGTGGGGATTCCGTGGAGAGAATCGTGTGCAAATTACAGGTTTCCATTTTGACCACAAAAGCACCAGCAGCAGGCAAAATGAAGATGAGAAGAAAAAGAATCTGAAAGATGCAAAAAAAATAAAAATAAAAAGAACACAAAGGATAAAGCAAAATGCTGAGCAAAATAAATGCTGGCAGCTGAATTACTGCTTTTACTCGGCGCAGAAATGTTGATAATAGTCTGATTTACCACGCAATCTGAGTGTATAGGAGAGAGCGGGGATCAAAGTGAAAATCCTTAGAATTGCATTTCAAAATGTCAGACTCTGGAACAAAGTGAGAAATGTGCTTAATTTGACTTAAATCCGCAAGTGAACGGGGTCACCGCATCAGCGTTGTAAACATTGCATAGAATATCCTTTAACAATAATCACTGGAGATTTGAAATAAGCTAAAAACTAGAATTTGTTTCGTGAATAATATTAATTATAGTTACTTTATGTATAGATGGGTACATTTGTTCAAGAAAAGACTTGACTTAAGGATTGGAGAAAGGGATCTTTAAGCCGAAAAATATGAAATACTTGCTTAAGATTAGCAATAAAGTTTTCTTATGCTTCTAATTAAACATAGAAAACTCTAAGATGCCTAATTATGAGAAACTCTTTTGTTATGTGGCTTATCGTTTTCTTTTGAAAAATTAAGACACATTACTGAGTAGATAATCTTGACCATAGTAAATTTAGTTCTAGATGCATTAAGTCATTACTTAATGAACTAGAATGATTTGGAAAGAGGACTGCACCTAAGAGACCCATTAAGTCTAACACAATTAAGTGACATTGATTAACTTATTGCAATAGCTGACTAAAATTTCAGGAATTTCGAAATGTCATTTAGTCAAAAATGAAATGGAATGGAATTAAATTACATAAAAAGCCTCTCCTATGGACAATTTTTTCCTTTACAAATGTGAAGCTGTCTATGGGTAAATGTACATGTATTGAATGTACATATATGTAAGTATATGTATGTATAGGTAGATGATGATGGTATGACTGTACGGGCGTATAAAAATCACATTTATGCCATTTACCAACAATTTATCTTTGCTGTCAGGCCGCAAACACCCGCACATACACACACACCTACAGGTTAAGGCAGGACAGGGACAGCAAGGGCATTTATCATGCAAAAACCAAGATAATTTATAACCCACCCATTGCCATCCCAAACCAACAGAGCAGAGCACCAACTGAAAATGGACAGGGGCCAAGCCACGTGAAATACACGCACATTTTACAGTGGCGTAGCTCTTGCCAGTCTACATTGTTTGATGGCAAAAGAAATCCCCTATAATGACGCCTCTGGCTAGCCACGTATCCCCCAAAACACATTGCTCATCTTGTGCTTCCTTTTTTCGCTCTGTTTCTACATATAGTCCTACGCGATGAGTTTCGCCTGGAGCCGCAAAACACACGCATTGCCCAAGGTGAAACGGCACTTCTGGAGTGCGCCGCACCGCGTGGCATACCTGAGCCGACGGTGACATGGAAAAAGGGTGGCCAGAAATTGGATTTGGAGGGCTCGAAGCGTATACGCATCGTTGATGGTGGCAATTTGGCCATACAGGATGCACGTCAGACTGACGAGGGTCAATACCAGTGCATTGCCAAGAATCCAGTTGGTGTTCGCGAGTCCTCTTTGGCCACTCTGAAAGTACATGGTAAGTCCCCCAAAGTCCTTCTCCCAAATGATGGGGGTGGATGGCACCTCAAATCAATGTGTCATGTTCAATTTGCTGGAATGTGACTTGGGTTGAGCTAAACATTCCCATTATTGTAACGCTTTGCAGTTAAGCCCTACATCATACGAGGACCACATGATCAAACGGTTCTAGAGGGGACATCAGTAACATTTCCCTGTCGTGTAGGTGGAGATCCCATGCCGGATGTTCTGTGGCTACGCACAGCCTCTGGTGGCAATATGCCCTTGGGTAAGCAAGAGTTCACTGGAGCACCCGAAGCAAATGAAAAATATCCCCTAACCCTTTGTAACTTTAGATCGTGTTAGTGTCCTCGAGGATCGCAGTTTGCGTTTGGAACGTGTCACCATAGCTGACGAAGGTGAATATAGCTGTGAAGCGGATAATGTAGTCGGTGCCATCACCGCCATGGGTACCCTTACAGTCTATGGTGAGTATGGAACATTATTATTATAGTTTAGCGCTAGCGCCTTTAGTTAACACACTTAGCTAACTAGTTTATCCCTGTGATCCATTCCACACCTTTGCACACTGTAGCTCCCCCGAAATTCATTCAACGTCCAGCAAGTAAATCTGTGGAACTTGGAGCTGATACCTCATTTGAGTGTAGAGCCAGTGGTAATCCCAAGCCCACTATGTTCTGGACCATAAAGAATAACAGCACATTGATATTCCCTGGTGCCCCGCCTCTGGATCGTTTCCATAGCCTCAATACCGAAGAGGGGCATTCCATACTGACCTTGACGAGATTTCAGCGAGCTGACAAAGATCTGGTCATCTTGTGCAATGCCATGAATGAGGTGGCTAGCATAACGTCAAGAGTTCAATTGAGTTTGGACTCGCAGGAAGATCGTCCACCGCCCATAATCATAGCTGGACCTGTAAATCAAACTCTGCCTATTAAATCTCTGGCCACGCTTCAATGCAAGGCCATTGGATTACCGAATCCAACTATATCCTGGTATCGTGATGGCATACCAGTCCAACCGAGCACCAAATTGAATATCACTACAGCAGGAGACTTGATTATATCCGATTTGGATCGTCAACAGGATCAAGGACTTTATACTTGTGTGGCCAGTTCGCGGGCAGGAAAGTCCACTTGGAGTGGTTTCCTACGCATTGAATTGCCCACCAATCCAAATATTAAGTTCTATCGAGCTCCCGAACAAAGTAAATGTCCTACAGCTCCAGGACAACCCAAGATACTGAATGCCACAGCCTCTGCCCTGACCATAGTGTGGCCTACAAGTGATAAGGCTGGAGCCTCATCCTTTCTGGGTTATAGTGTGGAAATGTATTGCACAAATCAGAGTAAAACTTGGATACCAATAGCAGCGAGATTAAATGAGCCCATTTTCACGGTGGAAAGTCTGACCCATGGAGCCGCCTATATGTTTATAGTGAGAGCTGAGAATGCATTGGGTTTCTCACCTCCGTCACCCATCTCAGAGCCCATTACGGCTGGCAAACTTGTGGGCGTAAGAGATGCCATGGATAATATGGGCACAGCCAATTCTCAGTTATTGCTCAGCGATGTGGAGACTCTGCTGCAGGCCAATGATGTTGTCGAACTACTCGAGGCAAATGCCAGTGATTCAACCAGTGTTCGCTTGGGCTGGGACATCGATAGTGGCCAGTACATTGAAGGCTTCTATTTGTATGCCCGCGAACTACATTCACCCGAATACAAGATGCTGACACTGCTAAACAAGGGACAAGGTCTCAGTTCCTGCACTGTGCCGGGCCTTGCCAAGGCTTCTACGTATGAGTTTTTTCTTGTGCCATTTTACAAGAGCATCGTAGGCAAACCATCCAATTCGCGACAAGTTCGCACTCTGGAAGATGGTAAGAACTCCAATTAGATGGCTCTCCTAAATTTAAAGACCACCTAAAGCTAACTTAGCTCATATTAAATTGTTTGTCGTTTACTAAATTGACTGTATGTGTGTGTGTGTGTGTGTGTGGTCTTTTTGCTTGCAGTGCCGGAGGCTCCACCATATGGCATGGAGGCCATACAATTCAATCGAACTTCAGTCTTTTTGAAGTGGTTGCCGCCGCAACCAAATCGGACGCGCAATGGTATGTACAAGAGTAGAAAGAGCATCAACAGTTCGTTAGTCTGTATGTTTCTTTTTTTGTTTCTATGCCTCCTTTGTGTGTTTACATTTAATTTCATTTTCCCTCACACACACAAATTTTCATGTTAGGCATACTCACCAGCTACAATGTGGTAGTAAAAGGACTGGACGTGCACAATACAACGCGAATATTCAAAAATATGACCATAGATGCGGCAACGCCAACCTTACTGTTGGCCAACCTCACCACAGGAGTCACCTACTATATAGCCGTGGCTGCTGCCACACGGGTGGGCGTCGGACCCTTCAGTAAACCAGCCATATTGCGCATCGATGCACGCACCCAATCACTGGACACAGGCTATACACGGTGAGTGTGTCAAGGAGGAGGAGGAGGACAAATGGTTGGCAATGCCATTGTCATTGTGCCACAAGCTCATTTGACTGGGCCCCCGCCCAATGAAGCTGGAAACTGGTAGCAGGAGCACATTCACATCAATCCATTAATGGCAAACGATGACAATGGCAGGCGCCAACACCAAATGACAACGACAACGAACGGGAATGACTGCGACTACGATGGCGGACGACTTTGTGACCATTAAACTAAGCCTCGCCCAGGACACGTACTTCCTGAACTCATTCCGCTTTTGGTTTTCTTTCTTTTCTCTTTCTCTGTCTCTGCCTCTGTCTCTTTCCATTTTGTCTATTGTCTAATGCAGATATCCCATCAGTCGTGATATTGCCGATGACTTTTTAACACAGACCTGGTTTATTGTCCTGCTGGGCTCCATCATTGCCATAATTGTGTTTCTATTGGGCGCATTGATTCTATTCAAGCGCTATCAATTTATCAAGCAGACCTCGCTGGGCAGTTTACATGGTGAGTGTGAAGGGCGATTTCCTATTGTAATTTAAATATAAATTTATTTATTTATTTTTTTTTACCCCACATCCTTTGTGTCTGTGGATTAAGTTTTGGTGGCACATTATTTGCATGGCTTAGTTTTGGGTTTCATTCACTTTTTTCTTTTTTGTGTGTTTTGTTTGCCTCGGAAAGGTCTCTCAGTCGAGAGGTAATTGCGTGTTTAGTAATTTACGAGAGGGACAAAAGCAAACAATGAACCAATTTAAAGCTGATAAAAGAGGTGATTTGTATTCATTATTAGAGGGGTAGCTAAATATTCTTGCATACATTATAGGCAGACAGCTCAAAGTCTAAGATAGTTAGGCTTATTCCAAATCAAGCTATGTTTTAAACAGCTTAAAGAATCTTTAAACGATTTTAGTCTTATTTAAAATGTATTTTAGACACTTTAACAAAGGTTTCAGTTGAATTTAATTAAAGATTACAGACTCTCAGAAGCATAATAGTTCATCCTTGATATATAGTCAGTAATTTATTCACAAAAGTGCAGAAATAGTCAAAATAGGTACAAAAATGAGATAGTAAAAGGTCTTTAAGACAAAGCTTAAAAAGGAAAATGACTTCAAGTCCTGTATCCAATATTAAGATTCACAAGTATCCAGTTAAGAAATCTGAAATTTAAAGTTCACTTTATTATAAATAAAACTTAAGACTTTCTTTAAAGTTTCAATTTGAGCACAATATTTGAATAGAAAGTGCGGGCATAAATATTCTTCTTCAATTTGAAAATCTGGTTAGAAATATTTATTCTGTGAAAAGATTAGGAATCTTGTTGCTAGGGAAAAATTGTTTTCTTTTTAAAGCCAATTCATAATGTAACATTGACTTTCGTTTAGACAACAGATTCATTCAAAAGACATGATGCTTCCTCTGGTCAACAAATAAACTAAATTTTAATAATCAAAGTCCAAACATTTTGGTCTCGTATGTCTTTAGACCATCTGCCTGTAGTTCCTGTAGTATCTTTGCAGTGGCAGCCACCACTTGGCCATATAATCTATGATTTATGACCAACTAGTTTTATGGCCTGGTCTCAATTAGGCTACCATTTTGTTTAGCCACAAAACTACAGACACTGAAACGCACGCACTCATAACATTATATACACTTGGACTTGCCAGTGGCAATAATCTTTGCCAGTGGAGTCAGCCACAAGGCAGTGCCAAGGTTAAAGCGACTATAAAAAGATAAACAAGCAAAACGATAACTAGCAGCAGGAGCAGTATAGAAGGAGAAGGGCAGAAGTTTTAGGGGAAATTGAAGTTTGGTAAAGTTATAAAAAAAAAAAAAAAAGAAAACGGCAACAAAATGCTCACGTGAAAATCACATCAATTGTCTGAGAAAAACACACACACATAGACATGGAGAAAACCTTACCAATTGAATATAAAAAGTAATTTCCGTCTTTTATTATTTGCAAAGTAAAAGCCAGTTACTAGTTTTAACTAACGAGCCGTAATCATTGCTGGAAAGCCATTATGATATTCATTCATTGACTTTCTTCTTTCTCTTCGCTGTCGTTGTGTTTTTTCTTCTCTTCTTTTCTGTGGTTTTTATTTCAGGTAATCACGCAATCGGAACTGTGCGAAAGTTTCCCACATTGCCACTAAACGGCGGAGGCGGCGTTGGCAGCGGCGGCGGCATCAACGGACCAAATGGCAACACGACAACGGGCCCCAATGGCTTGTGGATCGATCCAAGTGGCGGTGTTTGGCGACATCCAAGTGGTGTTGGTGGTGGCGGTGCAGCCACAAAGGAGCAACTTCCGGGCTACGCACAGGCAACCGCCCAACATCAACACCAACAACAACAACAGCGGCAACCACAACAAGGACAACCTTCACTCCTACCCGATTATGAGAGGTGAGTTCAGAATGAAGAAGGGTTGATGATTGTTGTTGGTTTGTTTATCTCACACGGAAGTTTCTTGAATATCCTGTCTACGCTTCGCTGATTGTTTAATTACACAAAAATTGCAGAAACAGAAAAACGGAAAAACAAAAAATGAGAATCACCCGCAATTGCTTAAATGTTTTTAACCATTGCAAAACTCCGTACACTATTCTCTGTATTTACGGCTTTGGTTGGCTCATAAAAAACCAAATTGTGTGGACCCACCACCCAACCATCCACCCCATCCTCTGGCCAGATCTGCCATCCTCCACTTTCCCAAAACCAAACAAGCGCCATTAAATTGTTACACTTGAACGGGTTTTACTTTGGGCCATGTTGTTACCCCTCAATGGAGGGTAACTTCTTGTTTACTGCGCGGGTGTTTGTTTCCTTCCATTTCATTTTCATTTCGAGTTTTTCTTTCTTTCATTTTCCACTGCGGGCATTTACAATAGCCACCGTTATTTAATTTCCATACATTCGCGATACATACGACGCACATGAATTTCATATTTCGTGTTCAGCTTTTCGTATCTGTTTTGCTTGTTATATTGGATGTTATGTACTTTTATGTTTTATTTTTCCGGCATGCACTTTAACTACAACAATGTAGTATTAACTTCAACCCAGGGGAGAGGTTCGGAAAATGTAAGAAGGCCGTGGAGGTTAAATGAAAAGCATTCAAGAAAGCAAACATATTTGATATCCAAAACTCACCTTGGTAACCAGTTTTGCATAAAAATTAAAGTCACAGCCAGTTATTTTACATAATAAACAAAAGATATTTTAGCATTAAGAAGTTCTCTTGCCTTTTTCATTGTGTTTCGCGTTATTCGAGACTTAAATAGTAAGGAAAATTGGAATTAAACGGATGACACTTCGCAATGGATAAGTTTTTGCCTGATTGAGAGTCCCTTTTTGCATAGTACCAAAATTAGTCGATCCTCATGTACATATAAGTATTTCCTAATTACAGATTTGTTAGATAAGAAATTCTCTGAATCTTTATGTATATGGATGAAATGGTTAATGTATAAACTACTTTAGCAAATATCTTGAAACAAACCTAACCCATTTAATCAAAACTCGATAGGAGCTAAAATTGAGAGGCTAAAGTAGATAATTAGGGGCTGTCATCTTGATAAGCCAGAAAAAAGGTCCAAAATTTAAAAGCTTTTTGGTGCAAAAGCCTATGACTCTATTATTAGCAACCATCTTACACAATTGTGTACCCAAAAGATAAATAACTTTTACTTTACAATCAAAAGAAAGTTTACAAAATCTTAAGAATAAAAGAAATGACAAATTAATTCCAAAATCAATCAACTTTTCATTTAAAGAAAAATTATTCAGTGAACTAAAAAATTTTCTTTTAACTTTCTTTGAATTTTTATAACATTTTCCAAGAATTGACAGTGAATTTACTTATTTTGAAACAATTATTTGCTAAGCTTTTGTCACTTTTTATTTACCTTATACCCCTCCCTGATATCCTAATCGCAAATATTTTTCTAAAAATATTTTTAATCCCTTTGTGGCTAAGCCAAATTCCCTCTTAGCCCAGCCTCCTCACAGCTCGTTTTTGTTTTTACATCTTTCTTCGTGCTCTTTGCCAAAAAACAAAGTTTCCTTAAAGCTTAATGTACCGTTGTGACAACAATAAGAAAGAAAATAAGAAACAAAAAAAAAAATAAAATAAAGAAAAAAAAAGCCAAACAAGGCGCAATAAAAGAACTCAACTGCTGGCGACATATTGCTGTCCTCCAGCTTCAGATATTTTAT
Organism: Drosophila willistoni; assembly: GCF_018902025.1. NCBI lineage: Eukaryota > Metazoa > Arthropoda > Insecta > Diptera > Drosophilidae > Drosophila > Drosophila willistoni. The sequence goes on from NW_025814050.1 coordinate 13,147,740, forward strand.
ATATTTTTTTTGTTTTTGCTCAGTAGAAACTTGCGCGTATTTATTTGCGGCATTTTACGCATTTATTTGTTTTGACTTTTTATACCCTTCCTTAAAGGTATAACATGTATTTAAGAGGTGTTGCCCGTGCAAAAAAATTGTCATGAACTTTTACTTAAAGCAAAATATTTATGACACATAATTTTTTTAAATCATTAGTTTTTGGTTGTCATATGACAAATTACCTAATAGATTCATTATAGTACTTTAACTATCATTTAAAATTATTATTTGTTATTTAAATAATCAGTATCTATTTATAAGAGTTGCGAGTGCTTTTTAGAGATACTTTGGTATCTAAAAGTAGATTAACTAATAACTTAGTTAAAGCACTAATCTAAAATGTCAATGGAAACATGTTAAGGCATAGGAATGTTAGCTCAATTAATTATATTTTGATTTTAATTATAAATCACTATCTACAATTCTTATTTTGTAACTTTATGAAAATTCAAAAAAAAATTGTTTAAAATAGTAAACAAAGAATATTTTTTTTTACATAAAGTGTTCCAAATCAACCATTTTTGTTGAAATACTTGTAAAATATCTTCAGGTTTTTTCAGGTTTGTTAAATATCTTGTGGAATCTTTTCAGGTTCATTCTGTATATTATTTTTAAAAAGAAAATACATTTGTATTTATAGCTTCAAAAATTCTATTTTTCATTTCAAATTATTTATTTTGAATTTTAGAATTTTGTAAGTTAAGTCTTTTTTTTGGTACACACTGTATATAGTTTGTTGAACTTATGAAAATAAAATATCCTTTTTCATTCAATTTAGCTAGTACAATTTAAATCAAAAATCATATATACTCTAAAAAAACAATCTTAATCTTAACCCACATTTAATTGAATTTAAAAATTTATTAATTCTAGCTCGACAAAAAGTGTAATACGCTTTTGAAATCTTTAAATAGATTGTATGTCACAATTGCCTAAGAAGTTAGAGTATACAATTGTTAGTACACTTAAGTTTTTTATCGCTACGTGTTTTCTTGTTTTTTTATTTTTTGTGTTTTATTTTTTTTCTTCGAACAATACGAGTATCTGTTGTCTCCACTTCAATTTGGAAACATTTCCTTCTTGCCCCCAACCATTTGCCATTCTGGCTTGCGTCACCTACATTCCTCTAATGCTGTTGCCACTTCCTTTACGCGATTTTCATTATTTCCGTTTCAATTTTTCTGTTGTATAACTTTGGGGAACTTTTCTCTCCCCTTGTTTGGACGAAGATGCTGTTCTTTTTTCTGTTTGTTGTTGCTCTTGTGCATTTTAACAACGTTGTAAAATCGTAAAAAGTATAACATAAGCAAAACATTGCTGGAGTTTTTTGTTTTCTGTGTTTGTGTTTACATAAACACTCCCTTTGTGTGGGACACGCGCGTTTAGAACTTGCGTCATTAAAAATTTCCAATTAAAATATTTAATTTCTTTTTCGGGTTGTCTGATTTGAGAAATCATCCACCCTCAAGTTGCACGCACACACATACACACACACACACCTACTTGGTTTGTTTAGTCTAAACGCAATTTTCACCGCTAAATTAACAATTAAAAATTGATAGCCCTCAGGGAAAGAATTGCGCTGCTTAGATCCGGCACTGCTTTCCCCAGCCCCTCATACCGGGGCTTAACACTCGAAGGCATTGGAAAAAATAAAAATGAATGAAAACTTTTACGCCATTGGCATATGCAAATGCCGGAAAAGACGAACAGCGACAATATTCCCCTGTGTTTGCGTCGACAGAACTTAATTGCTGGAAAATTTCAAATTCCGTTGCATATTTTCAGGCGTCTTTAAACAAACGCGAGCGATTGGGTTAAATGGGCCAAAAATCGTTGATATTAAAGCAGTTAATTCTCACAGATATTATTTAATTGCTTAGGTAATTGCATTTCACGCAATTCTTGATATGAAAAGAGCAATTAATTAATCTTTTCTTAATGCGTTGACCATTAAAAAATAACTTTATTTATTTATTAGGTTCAAATCGACATTTGAGACATTCAAATTTACTACTGCATGAGGCATAAAACTGAAGTTGAATGAAGTTAGACTACTACAACTACATTGAATGAAATGAATGAATTCGAGTACGAATTTCTTTCTATTATATCAATTTGTAACTGAATTGACTAAATAGGGAATGAAGTGGATGAGTACGGTTATATATAATATAACACTCAAGAAATGACTTTTGCACTCCCAATTGCATCATGCCTTTGCTACATAAAATACAAAAAACTGTGAAAATACTTACTTATATGGTCACTAATTTAAGTTTAAGTCCCAAGAACTAATTCTTTGTCATTTAAAAGGCGAAATGAATAATATTTTAAAGTCTTAGTACTTAATAATACTTAGTTCTATGAATATTCAAAATACTACGAACACTCAGAGCTTTTTGAGTTTTTAAACAATCTCATTAATCAATTATATGAGGTGACTTAGAAATAGACTGGTGACTCAAAACATTGTGAATATTTAGAGTGATTTGAGTTTACAAATGATTTAGCCATTTACGTAGTTCGTTTTGCTTACTTAAAGCTTATAAAATTTATATTGAAATAGTATTCAAGTAGTATTAAGAAAATTAAATTGTTTAATGTAAGCATATAACTTTTCATTTTGTAATCAGAGTGCAACATTTCAAAATTTATTCATGCAGTCGTTCTATTACTAACTAACAGAATACAGAAGTTTTATAATATTTAACTATAAAACATTTTATTTATGTGTAACAAGAAGAGATTAAACAGAAACATTTAAAGGCTAAATACAAGTATTCAATATAGTTTTTTTAATCTCTTTGAAAATTTTAAATAAATCCATTTATTTATTACCGTACTTTTCTGTAAACATTCCCATCAATAATTTCTAGATATATTTGTTACAAATTTGGCTGGATTTAACTGGCAAAACTATTCGCATAAAAAGTTATGCTTACACATTCGCACTTGCATGGATTTTTATTCGTTTGAATAATTTTTACGGGAAATCATCGAGACGAAGTAAAACTGCCATAGATAAGCATTATCTCATTAGCTTAATTAGTGCACAAAAATTTGCGCAATAAAAAAGTTTTGGCAACAAGCACAGAAAAAAAAGGAAACCTAAGGGAGAGAGAAAAAAATCGGGAACGAAAAACATGGAGGAAAAAAAAAGTTAGCAAACGATTTTCCGCCCCACCACCAACGCCCACTAATTAGAAAGTTTGAATGCTAATGGTTGGGTGGAACACACCCATATAAATCCCCCTACCCCCTATAATACCCATTTCCATTTGCCCAATTGGGGCACTACACAACCAATATTTAACTAAAATTGGAATTGAGAGTACGAGAAATGAGTACGAAACAGAAAACCAATTTTTAATGAGAAGGTAGCAGAGTACAGAGTAATTTCCGGAGAAGCTACATTAATGCATGGCCTAACAAAAGCAATTTCCTCCAACAACTGATTTATGAACACTCACACACACACACACACACACCCATACAGAGTATGCATCAGCAGTATGTGAGATATTAACAAGGTTTTTGTGTCCCTTCCCTTACAGACTCTCCCCATTGAATATGCCCGATTATGCGGAAGTTGCATGTTCAACATTCAAAAGTGGACTGGGCATGATTGTCGGAAATGCGCAGCAAACTTCCGGTACTGCTGCTACTACGACTTCTACTACTGGCGGTGGAACATCATCCTCATCATCATTATATGATAGCTGTGGAGCCTATGCCACCACCAATGTGGTGGCCAATGTGAAACTGTATCAAAATCGCTATACCAAGCAACAACCGCAGCCCAACAATAATAATGGAATCATCTCGAATGATTATCAGGCCACGGGCATGTATTCAGCACCGCCAAGTGCTCATTATGGCTGCCTTGACCAACAGCAGCAGCAGCAACTGCATAATCAATCGAATCCCATGACTACATCAACTGCTTCGACGGCCATATTGACGGCATCGCCAGCGAAACTGAAAAAGATCAACATTACGGAGAATAAAATGGAACAAGCCATCGATGGCAAACCGGAGCGGATGAATCCCTTCAATCAGCAGCAACAATTGCTTTTAGCCAGCAATGCCCTAAAACAGGGTCTTGGCGCCTATGCCAATACAACATTGGCCGCCCAGATGGCCAACGGTGGTGGCGTTGGTACACTTCGTCGTCAGCGTCAACCGAAGGCTCTCTATAAGAGTGAAAACAATATTCTTGGCAAATCGGCAATGTCCATGTCGCCGGCTTCAATGCGTCATAATCCCACCAACAATTCAATAACAACAACAACAGCATCAACAACCAATGGCAATTTGGACTTCTTGACTGGTGGTCCACCGGCCTGTGACAATCTTGAGATTGGAGATTTTCCAACTCTCTCGAATTCTACCAATCAATTGCTCAATGATTGGGCCTCATCGGCATCGATAGCTGGCACCGGAGATTATCATTTTGGCAGCAAGCAGCCAAGCAAACAGCATCTCTACGTTAAGGCCAAGGATGGCACTTGGTCCGCTGTCAGTTCGGAGGCATATCAATCATTTAAGCAACAGCAGCAACATCAATTGCAGCAATTCCATGCTGGTTCAGGTGATCCACACAAGTCCCTAGCCCTAGCCCCCAATGCCAATCCATCCTCGCTTAGTGTGAATAGTTTGGCTGGTGATAGCAAGTTTCTAAGTAGTTTCAGTGCCACTGCAAACGTCTAAGTAGAAAAAAACGAGAAGAAGCTATGCAAAAAAAGGGATAATTGCTCAATAGACTAAGTGAAAATAATAAAAAAAAAAGAAAATGTTGTGACATCTTTTTGGGTAGGAAACGTATTGGATGGTGGAAGTTTAGCTAGTGCGATTGGAAAGTCAACTTTTCGAGGTGAGACATAGATGGACGTAAATATATAAAAATAGGCTAAAAAATTGATCCACTAAATGGGTAACTTACTATATCAAGGTTGTTCTTAAAGTTGAAAGGAGTAGGAACCAAAGAGTAGACTCTTTTACATCTCGCTAAAATGTTTAATGAAGAACTAAAAAAAAAGAGTTGCTAAAGAAAAGTTAAGGAATGGGGTGTAAGAATGAAATATATTTAGTTGATTTGTTTGTTAACTTCAAGTGAAACATCCTTTAGCTTCTTTTATGTGACTTAGATCACATTTCTCTTAATTTCTTCAGACTTAAAAATTAAAGATAATTTTTGACTTCCATATAAATTTCTAACTTTTCATAGAAATAATTTGAACAATGAATAAATCTTCAGTTTAGCTATGAACAGATAAATTTAATTAGTTGTTTTGGTATTTCAAAAACTTTAAAATTATTGAAATAAAAGCAGACATAACTTTTTGAAATATCAAGTCCAAACTTTATATGGTTTGAGTGCTTTAATTGGACTTAAAACTCATTGAATATGACTAATAGAGTTTTATATACCAAAGAAGATTGTAAATGGAGTGATTAACTTGTTCAAATTTTCAATTGTAAGCTAACTATAGCAGTTTCCTATGACTATTGAGAAAAAGAAAAAGTGAAACAGAAAATTTTAGTTGAGGTCTGCATTTCAGCAACTTTCTCCCTCTTTAACACTTTTCTTCTTAAAACTTAAAACTACGTGATCTAAGCTAGAGATAAAATATAGAACGGCCCAGCCTAAATCATAGTAGTTCATTTAACTAGAGCAACCTAGTGAATAACCTTTTAGCGATTCCCACAACTAGTTTAGACTTCCACTTAAATTTAGCAATTTCTACCCCAAAGATATCCAAAAAGAAAAACACCCACACTTTTCCCCTCCGCCAGAAATATTTGTAACAACGAAAAACCCAATCAAAATTATTGGCTTGTAAATAAATTAAAGTACATCCTTGATATGAAAATTATTGCATTACCGAGCAAGCAAAAAAGTTTAACTGAAACAAAAACCTACTTGAACAGAGCACACAATACACACCACACACAGATTGTAGTTAAAAGTAAGTGACAAAACATAAATTAATAATTTATAGTAGAGTTTGAACAACAAAAAAGAATAACACAAATGAAAATTTAAGCCAAAACAAAAATCGATTGTGAAAAACCCTAACGAAAAAATCCCACACCAGAAATATTAACACAAAAAAAAAAAAAAATACACAAATGAAAAAAAATAGCATTAGAAATATAAAAAAATAAAACTCCGCACAGCATTTAAACAACAAAAGAAATTAATTATTTAGTTTTTTGTGTAATAATCCCCCGCAGAATGCTAATAATAATAAGGCTGTTAAATGTAAAATATCATAAATAATTTAATGCTAACCCGAAAACCAAAAAAAAAAAAAAAAGAAAACTCTACAAAATTAAACTGTGTAATTAAAGCATTAAACTGTAATTAACTGACAACTAGATTTAGTTTAAATAGCTAAAAAGAAAGAAAACTAAAAATTGCCGCAAAACGATTACAGCAAATATTAAAATATAGCTGGAAAAAAAAACCAAAAACAAAAGTGTGTGTAAGTAATCAATTAATTGATAAATTATGCATCAAATTAAAGCCTAAAAGTAAAATAAAAAAAAAACTAAATTACAACAAAATAAATTTAAAGAATCTACTTACTTTTTTGGGTTAATGAAATTTATTTCCTCTAATTGGCCAAATTTCATCTCATTTCATTTGCAGCCTCAACTATTTGGCGTCGCCATAGCTCTTCCTACATGGTCCTGGACAATTCCATGGATTTTGTGATTTGAATTCCTCTGGTGGTGGTCAATGGTCGATATGGTGGTCAGGTAAACCCAATTTAGCCGCGACTATGCGCCCCATCCCCCACCCCTTGCAGCAATCCAAACCAACTTCACTATTCTCTCTTTCGATGGGCTAGATAAATTAATTATGCACTTTGACCAAACCAAAATATCCCAAACCCAATTTGTTCTACCAAAATCATTAATATGTAGGCCCAATTGAGGCATTGTTTGTAGTCCATACCCCTCCCCTTTCTTGATGTTCTTGTCCCTCTACTTTCCGTTGCAATTGTAATTGGAAATTCATGATTTCCTCTCGGCCTTCATTTGAAACTGAACTGAAACTTTGTTTTTCGTTTTTGGCGCAAAACAATTTTACAAATTGCTATTGACAATTTGTGTATGTATCTGTGTGTGTCTGTTGGTGTTGTTATTTTTTTATTGTTTTTAATTATGACCATCGGATGCCACCATTTGAATATGCATTAAATTGTTACAAAAAAAAAAAATATAGGGAAAAAAAAGCGACGGGAAAATAAAAATCAATTTTATTAAATGAAGCATAATAATGTTTTTGTTTTTTTTTTTCTCCTGTTTGTGCATTAATAAGTTTTACTGTTATTAAAATTGTGGAAAAAGTATGGAGAGTCATTAAATAATAACATCAATGAGCATTCAAACAAATAAGTCTCTTAATTATGGTCGCGAAATATGCAAAATGTTTCCTAATCGAAAGTTATCGATATATTTAACATGGGATATTTATGGAACTAACTTTCCATTAACGAACACCGATTTCCTACTAACTGAGAATAAAACTAGAAAGTCAAACTTAGTGAAATGAAAAAAAAAGTTGAAATAAATTTAAAATTTAATACTTTTCTTGACGTTCAACTTTTTTAACCTATTTAGATGATTGACGATGTTAATATTCTTTGATATATTAAACAATATACATTCACGTTATTAAGATAGTACTTACCTGATTTGAGGATCCTGATTAGATAAGGGATTGAATGTGGGAATGCTTTTAGTGTAATTTTTGTTGTCATTTCTCTGATTATCTTTAACTCGGGTTTAGTTTCATAAAAAAAGCTTTATTACGTCAATTTAAAATCTAAACTGACTGTATTTACAAATATTCGAGAGAGTTTAAATAAAGAATTTATTAACCATGCATAAAAATTGTATACTAAGTTCAAATAAATCGAATATAATCTACATTAACAAACCATGATAAAACAAAAATAATTTCAGTTGGCTTTATACTTTTCAAATTGAGAATAACTTTAGCTTATCATTTCAAAAGAAATTTCTGATTGACTTCAGCCAAAGTTTGGTAGTTTAATGATAGATTGACTTCCTTTTAAATGTCGATCTCTATATAGCTTTTAAACTGGTCTAGAGATATGTTTGTATGTTACTCTTACAGGCAAATCATTAACATTTAAATTTTTCATAAACTTGCTTTCGGCTGAATACATGAAATTTCCATTTCCTTTCGGTTATAGCAAATCGAGCTCATATTTCCCTTGGCTGAACTTTAAGCTTTTCGCTTCAGCAAACACCAGCTGGACGGGGCCAAACCTAATGTATCAGTTGACCAGCCCACACCATTAGCTTCGACACCCTCTCACCCCCCACCGACCTTCTTCGGTCGTAGTAGTAGCCTAATTCCCTGCCCCAAAGCAACCCCAAAATGCCCCCTGCCCCTATCTACCACGACGACCATTACAAAGCGGCCAAAGTCTAACTACAAATAGCCTTAGTGTCCGAAACACACTCTCTCTATGTATGATCTGGGTGTGCAAGTGTAAGCTGTGTATATGCCTGTGTGTGCTATGTTCTCTATACCATTTGCCACTGGGCCAGGGCCGATAAATAAACCCAAATTTATCATGGACATGAGGCCAACACACACACACACACACAAATACTCCTGTAGTAGTGGTAGTATAACCATATATCGTGGCTATAATAGGCAATGCCAAAGTCGACGCCAACAGCGCTCATAATTTTTGGCACAAAATTTGTCGATAGGCGTTGAAGCGTTCAATTGAATGTCGTCTGGCCCTAACCCAGTTGCCCCCAGCACAAGTTCCTGCCTGTGTTTCCCTCTTCTTCCTTCTCCCTAACATCTAGCTAAACCTCACCCTTCTCATGAACTATTGTATAATCAAAACTAATGGTCTATAAAGAATCAATTCTCAATTTGTTTAGCCAGCTGCTGCTGTTGCTGTTGATGCTTTCAATGCTCCTGCTACTGGACAGGACAATGACCAGGCTAATGCTGCAACAAAAACCATTTTCAACTTTGCAACACATGTGACAAATAAAACTTGAATGCATTTTGTAAATAAATAAATAATTTAATAATAAATGCAAAGCGGAAAAACGAAAGAAAACTGAAATTGTTGTTTTGGTATTTTGCAATTGTTTCGCTTATATTAGGGATATTCACATAAATTAGTTGGCAAATTTGTATCGTAAAAATTTGGTATCCTGCAGGCGATGTCTGGAATTTTTGATTTTATGGCATTTAGACCAACGCGATGAGGGGAGGAGCAAAAAAAAAAACACTGATTCAGCAAGTTTGCCATAAAGTTTAATCAGCAGCTTTTTTCTCGTAAATATGCTCAGCAGGAGCAGAAGCAGAAAGGACAACATACAGTGACAGAGACGAAGTGGAGACAGGACATGAGAGGACCGAGTTTTATGCGCATTTGAGTGACCATAAAAATTGTCCATGACCATATGAAGTCTCCGCCAAATCTCCAGTTGCCTGCTGTGTATGCTAAGATATGTGTGTGTGGATGTTATCCTTCTGAAACAGGAAGGAAGCTTTGTGGCCTGCCGACCAGCCGATGCCTGTTGATAAGCAAAAATTGTCCAAAGCAATTTGATGAGATAGCCTCCTGCCAAAGAAATAGAAAATAAAACCTCGATTGCAGGCCAGAAATCATCATTATAATTTATTGATCGGCGTCTGTATAGTTAATTGATTAGAACTAAAGTTAGGGAATATAAATATAAGTAGAAAGGTAAAATTCCAAAAAACACAATATTTTGAAAAATGAGGAAGGAAATGAAAGAACCTGAAATAAAAAGATAAACTGATTTGCATCAACTGAGTGACTATATAGACATTTAAAATTGAGGACATTCGCTCCGTAAGTGTTTCCCTCTTTAAAATTTTAAAAGAACTTTCAGAATGTATTGTATTTAAAAAAATCGGATCTAATTAAAAACATTTTTTACATTCAAGATTAAAAAATTCTTTTCTTTTTCAAAATATAAGTCCTTCAATTGTATAATGCTTAATTTGGTTAGAAAACTTCCACAATTTCACATACCCAGAACCGTTTTTGCTAAGGTTTATGTGTAAGCAAACTTTAATACATATATATAATTTCTTTATTTTTACGAAACTTGTCAAAATTGTTTGAAATTCATATAAAGATTTTTTTTTAACTCTCTATCATCATTAACAATTTATAAAAACAAACAACTCTGTTATTTAGATTAAGTAAAATTGCTTATCCAATTCATTTGTTCATTAAGAAAACTGAAATGGTAAATGTGTGTGTTGAGACAATTCTTTTTATTTGTCTTCATAAGTTTGACTTTTCCCCTACACACTTTTAAATTGCCCTTTTGACCTCTCTCTATCTCTGTGCGATAACCGAAAACCAATTTAATTTAAACTCCTTTTCCTCCCCCCTCGCCGTGCACAAAATGAAAGTACAGACAACAAAAAATGTAAATTGCGGGGCAAACAAAGTCGGAAAAATGCTAAGGGAATGTCCATATAAAACAAACCAAAATGGAAAAACCGGATAAAATGAAATTGTTAAGAAAAAAAGAAGAGGATGAAAAAATGTAGTGGGGAATTTTTTGGAGCATTCGCCAACATTTTAATTTAGGCATTATGCTATTTTTTGATTTTTCGACTTTTGCCAGGGATTGCTGCCCTCGACCATTCATAGAGAGAGAGAGAGAAGCTTAATTGAAAATGGTCAGCCAGCCATGAGTCTCAAGGGTTGATTACACATGATGGTTCTTCTTCTACTACTATATTGCCTCATTCTGCCAACCCACCTGGTTGTGGGGTCTTCTCAGTTTCACACACCCACACACTCATACACAGACTAATTAAATGCCTGAAACAATTTTGGCTAGTAAATGAAATGTTAGCCATGGTTTTCCCTCTTTAAATGGCTAAACTTACACATGAAGTTAGTCAAAAAGTTGAATTTGCTTTCGGTATGTGCATTCGGGGGAAGGATACTTGGATGCGAAGGGTCTTTAGCTTGTTTTTCGGTGAGTAATTAGTAAAATGCATTAAAATAAATGAGCTTGGCAAATGGTTGGGGTGTTGTTTGGGCGAAAGTTTGAGTTTAAGTAAAGTTTTAACTTCAAATTATGCTTTAAGGTAAGGTATCTGCATTTTGGCCCTTTTGACTATTAACTGCTGTCATTAGCAGTGGTAAATTTAAAATATGGAAACCAAGTTGCACATCTGAAAATATGTAAGGAAAGTAAATGATTAACATGAATCTTGGTCTGTAAAAACTATGTTTTTCACGAAGGATAGTAAATTTCTCTTACAGTTTAATCTTTAGTTTATTTCTAACTTTGGAGAAAAACTAATGGGAATGAATTTACAAAGAAATACTAACAATTAAATAATAAATAAAGATATGACTTCGAAATACTACATTTTCGAATTATTTCTTTATTTGTACATATCTTCCTAAGCAGATGTCTTTTTTAATTGGTTTTGATTGTTTTTTAATTGTTTAAGTAATATCTTAAGTACTGAAATAAAAATTGAGAACTAATATGAACAACTTTCTAATAATAATTCAATTCAAATGCATTCGGAGTTTAAACTTTAAAGGTTTATTAATCAATTTATTGTATGACAACTTCATATTAAGATTTAACAACTTTTGTATGGTCTAAGCAACCAAGATGAGAAATCATTTAAATAACAATAATACCAACATAAAGTTGACACTAGATAATATTTAAACTTATAGAACATTTTCTTTAAATTCAATTGAAAATTCTGTTATTAACCTAAAGATTTTTCTGCTTGACTTTATATCGATTGAAAAATACTTTCAATCTATTGTACGCCTTTGGACATTTTCAATTCTATTTAAGTTTTGTCCCCATTTCAAGTAAAGGTAATTTTTATCTGCCATAAAACTGTCTTTCTTTGGGGCCTTTTATAGACAATTCACGGTGTGGGAAGGGGCTGAAAACGCGAGACATTTAAACAGGCCATAAAATACATTTTGGACGCCATCATCGTTGTCGCCTTTTGCCTTTTGTTTGGGCCCAAGCCATTTTGGCCGTCGGCATTTGGCGTTGTAATTTCTTGAATGTGTCAGCTCGCTTTCCCCCATTCCTAGTTCTCTCTCTCTCTCTTTCTCTCTGTCTATCTCCACCTACTTCTGGCCTATCCTAATTCTAATTGCAAAATATGGCGACAATTTCAAAGAAGTTAAGGACATTGATGACACCCTCCATAGAGCTAGCAGCTATCCGTGGCACTGACTTGGCCCAGGATAATACAATTTCAAAATGACAATTTTCGGTGTGAAGAAAATGTAATAAATATTCTACAGTGTTGAGCAATGAGAACAAGAGGAGGGTGTGGAGGGTGGGTGGGTTGGTCTTTCAAGAACCTCGTTATGTAATGGATACTTAGTGACCGTAAAGGAGAAACTAGACGCAGACGACTACAAAAATGCAAACAAAACTATTAAACGTACATAAAAAAAAAAGAGAAAAGACGAAGCGAAAAACTGTAACTGAAGCCAAGAGTGAAATCCTCTTAGGGTCTATGAATGTATGTATTTGTGTGTGTGTGTGTGTGTGTGTGTGTGTGTGTGATAGTGTGAGTGTGTGGTTCACTTTATGAAACGTTTTATTATACTAATTTGTAGGATGGCTATGGTCGAAATGGTCACCAGTTTCGGTTACATCGAATGGCCAACTAAAAATGGCAATTTGCCATTGCATGAAATGAGCATGGAGTAAATCGCTCCACACCAAACAGAGGAGTAGGAGGAGGGAAATGAAAATGACCAAGTAAAGTTAAGGGGTAAGTTCACTTCAGTCAAGTCTCTATTAGTAGACAATGCTCTTGACGGGGGCAGAGAGTGAAGGACTGTCTGGTTTTTCGAGTTTGACTCAACAGAATACTACTTCTCTATCTCTTAGTTTCTCTGAAACATATGAAAAAGGTAGTGGGACACGATTTTTATAGAGTATGTAAGGTATACCAGATAGTAAGCTAATGTGGGCCCAGTGTAAAGATTTCTACTTTAACTAGTTAAATGTATATTGGATTCGAATTAGCTTTTAAGTATTTCGCATAATAATTTTTATAGCAATTTTTATGCATGAACAAACTCAAGATCATTTTGGAGCAAACTAAATATTGATAGTTAAGGTAACTTCAATTCAACTCTTTACTAAATAAATCAAAGTTACGTTTAATATGCTACGTAACCATTTGAAGTAGAGTTAAATTAAAGAGTCTATATATATAAAGATAAAGAACATTTATACTACCTCAAGTTAGTTTAACCCAAAAAGATCGATACCCAAATACAACAAATAAAAATGTTTATTACTTAAACACTTTCAAACACTTATAACTTTTCATTAATTGAAAACCTTAAAATGTTTATTCACAAAAATGGTAAAATTGCTTAAAACAAGGTAACACTTTGTCGTATTCCCAAATGAAATCTCTTTTCAATCGTTTAAAATGTGCGCATGAAAATTGTTAAAATATGTATGTGTACAAGTGTGTGTGAATAAGTAAGTGGGTGAATGTGTGTGTGTGTGTGTGTGTGTGTGTCTCTAAAGGGATTTTCGCCTGAGTTTTATTAAAATGGCGTTTGCTTGGCATTGTCTATCAGGACCAAACGCCAACTGGACATCGTCTCTCTACGCACAACTCCCCGACTTCATGTGCAGCACCTGCACCGCATCCCTCTTGAATATGAAGTGAAAGCAAGGATTTTGGGGACCAAGGACAAACACTCGTTTGGTGGATCGTTAGTGTACGTTCTCGCTACTTCTCTCTTTCTCCCTGTCTATCTATCTATCCCATTCACTCGCCATGCATTCGAAATGCATTTTGTGGGGAGAGACTTGCCAAGTTTTAACGACTTTGTTTCCGTTACGTCTAATTTAATGAAATTCGTTTTGCTTTTTGGTTTTGGTTCCTCTCCCCCCGCACTCTAATTCCCTTACCCACCGCCTTTAACAAGACTTTTCTGCATAAAATTTTCAAAAAGAGAATTCTAATGACTTGGGCGGTTGTCCATAGAGATACATATGTAGATATAGTTGGGTCCAAGTCTAGTCTACTGTCTGTGCTGGCTTGGCCAGCACACAGACATTGTGTAGAACATTTCTTGGATCCTACTATAATATTTTGTTTTGGTTTTTTAATTTAATGTTGGTGGCTTGTGTGTCTGTTGTTGGTTAAAGGAAATGAAGACATTGGCTATAATTATATGGTCTATGGGCAAAAGAGTGGGCGTTTCATTGCAATTGAAAAGGCAAGTTTACTAATGATAGTTTTAATTATTACTTGTGCATATATGAACATATTAATAATGGGTTCTGTTAAAAGTGTTAACTTTGGACATCTTCATTTTTAATATTTTGCTTAAATAAATCAAAAGGCGGAAGCAGGAATATATTTGGGTTTTCGTTGTACTTCTTTATTTTAGTTTATGGTTGTTCGTTGCCGCTAAAAGCCTATTTAGAGCATTATACTTCTAATTCTGCAGTTAAAGATAGTTTTAATAAAACATTAAAATAACACAGGCAGACATGATTTTTGGAGACTTTTTTAAATAATATGTCGGTTATATTGAATCTGAATATGAACTCGGTTTTCGCTTATCACATTCAGTTTTTGCATATTCAGGGGTTTGGCGGCAAAATGATAAATACTATAGAAAGTAACAGAAATTTGTTTGCATAGCAATATCTTAGATGAAAGAGATTGCAATAATTCTTTAAAATTAAAAAGGAAAATATTTGATTCCTTATAGCATACTTTTAGATGCAAAGTTTACCCCATTTAGAACCACATCCAAAGAAGTACATCTTTGATAATTGTTATAGTAAGTTTAACCTAACATATTAATATGTCAAAATAATAATGTCTCTAGTATAATATTATGTTAATATTGTACAGAAAAATATTGCAAATACGTTTACTTTGAATAAGTTCAATACATTATTTTTCGAAAGCCTGCCGTAATGGAGAAAATTACTATATAACACCTATTTAACTTAAAACGTTCCTTTATGACCTCAAAAATTTCGGCCTGTTTAATTAAATTCATTTGTTAATCTTAAATGGGAAGTAACCTTGCTGTCTGCAGGGGCTTTAAAATAATTTACATTAACTTTCGGTTTTGAAAGATAATATAAGTCTTAATTTTAACAACAGCTTAACAAATTTTAATTACGGAAATTTAAACAAAAATCGTTTCAAATCTTAAGGATCGAAAGAATAAGGTAACTATTTACTATAGGAAATACTAACCAGATTTGAAGTATGGAAATATTTTCACTAAATTCAAGGGGCGTCGGTGGTGTAATGGTCAGCATAGTTGCCTTCCAAGCAGTTGATCCGGGTTCGATTCCCGGCCGACGCACAAGAAACTTTTTTTTTTATAAGAAATATGGTTTTATTGTTCTAATCGGAATGGAATGAATGAATTTCCAATTTGCACCTAAGCACCAATTGAAGATGATTCGGATTACCCAATTAAATTATGACCTAAAATTGTAGTTATTATCTCTCGGTTAACAAGGAAAAACATTTGCGAATGTTAAAGGTAAATGAACCATGACAAACACCCCCAACCACTAACGGCTCCTTGTTTCTCTTGTCTAACTTAACTGGTGTCTCTACTCATATGTATTGTCTACCATTTCAATTGCATGTTTTCAAGTGCAAAATGTCCATACACGGGGTGACATTTTTCATGGTGTTGCATTGAGATTGGAGAGACAGTGAGAGAGAGGGAGAGAGGTGTGTAAAGCAATGCCAAAGTGTATGTTGACATCGTCATCATATACATACCTATACATATATGTATATATGTAGTTATATGTGGTAGTGTCAGCAGCATATGACAAAGTTTAAGTGCTTGCTAAATCCCATAGATTTCATGCTGGCAGCCAACAAACATGGCCACACATTGTGCGAGACAAGCAACAGCAACAACAATAACAACAACAACAGCAAGTGCAAAACCAAACACAGAGGTGTTGGTAATGTACAGCAACTACAACAACAACAACAACAGTAGTTGTAGCAACAATTGTGCAACAATAGTATCGCATTTCAATGTTTTTACTGTGGCATAAAAACAAAAGGCAAAAGCCACATTCAAACAACGTACTAACAACAACAACAACAACTGTAACTACAACTGCAACTACAACAATACTCATTTTGCCAGACTGCAAAAAGTTTTTATGCCTGGCTGTTACCCCTGTAGACCCAAACACCGTGCACATCTCTCCGCCCTCCTCACGGATCCCTTAACAGCCGTACTCCTTCATTGATGGCTGCACGTAATTTTGTTTTGTCGCGACGACGTAAATATGTTCCCCATGACAGAGAGACACCTCCCCTCTCAGCCCCATCTACATCCACTCTATGCCTGGCTGCTGCCATTCTACCAAACGACCAAACGAAACACCTCCTCCCTCCCCTCCTCACATCAATGTCCTTGGCTTTGCTACCTTAACATTATGCAAGGCGCCACATCATCGCACTTGTCACTTTAACCTTGCACGGCCTGTCAGTAAGAACGCCGCTTTAGCCCATCATCCTCCCCCTTGCACACCTCTCCACACCACACCAGCCCTTACCACTCTTGCCCACCTCATGCTAAAAATTTGCGCAAGAGCAGCATGGAAAATGAAAAGAAAAGCCATAAAACCAAAGACGACGCGCAAAGCCAAAACAGAAAAGTGAGGATGAGCAAAATACAGTAAACACAAATGAAATAAATCACCGACGAATTTTGATTACCCTTAAATATTATTAATGAACTCAAAAATGGAAAAATGTTTTATTTTTTTGTCATATGTTTCTATAGAAGACTTCTAATTCTTGTAAGGAAAGTTTAATGTTTTTAGCATCTTCCTTATAAGTAAACCTGATCTTAAATTTTCTATTTTCATATATTTCTAAAAATTGTGTTGTTACAATTTTTAAAAAGACTCGATATCTCTCAACTAACAAATTACACCATGTTGTAGTCCCCAAAAGTATGCCAAAATATCTCACAATGGTGATCATTTGATTAGATTACTTTGGATTACAGGTCTTACTTATTGTTAATGTACTGAAGTCGAAGTTTGAAATTTTCGCTTAGCCCTTTAGGCCATAGCATTATGAAGAGAAAAAATAAATTATATTTAGGCTAAAATTAATTAAATTTACTTTAAATTAAGAGATTACTACATAAATTTCCAGATGTAATCTGAATGAAATAATTACACTACCCATTTATTTATAGAGTAGAAGGAAAAAACCGAAACGAACGTAAATATGCCTGTCATCATTTTGACATCAGCAACCTTCTGTCTCTCTCACTCTCTGTCTCAGTCTGTGTGATGTTGTCTTCAGGTCTAAAGATCTTGGGACAGTAGTATGGGTAGTTTTCGAGCATGCCATTACCATAACTATAATGCATATTTCAGCATCGACTCACAGAGAGGCTGGCGCAGAAAACAGAGTACGACCACCCTGTCATCATCATCATCATCATCATCGTCATCATCATTGTAAGAAACAAAAATGACGAGCAGAAATGTTGCTGCTTTTCGCTGTCTTTTCGTTTTTGTCTCGCCTGTCTTGCCAAGTAAATCCCCTGTATCACTTTCGCTTATGCCCTGTTGACAATCTCGGTTTCAATGTGTGTCCACATTCATCCACCCACCCAATAGGACAAACTGTCCTCCCTCCCACCTCCCTGCTCTTTCATAACTCGAGATACATGCTTGGGCATATTTATGCCTGCTTTTGTGTTGTTTCATTCTGATGTCTTGGGCCTTAAATGACAACATGGTTTTAGCATAAAAGTTTATTGAACTAACGTTAACTGCATACTGCTTAGATGAAAAAAAAGAGAATATCAATCGTTAGGGGTGTGCAAAGACAAATTCCTTGGTTTTCCATTTCATTTTCTATTTATCAACTGTTTAAAACATTTATCAATGCTCATTTGATGAAATTTCCATTTACTGTGATTTAATTAGTCTACTTGATTCCAATTTTTTTGTTTTTTTTATTAACATAAAAAGCCACACGAAATTTTTCATATATTTTTTGCTTCACCGCTCTCTAGCATAATTAAAAAATTAATAAAATTAATTAAATGTCAGCTTAAGCGACATATCAGTGCGGCATTAATAAATTAACAACAAAATAAAAGGGGTTAAATAAATAAACAGTGAAAATAGCCACTGAGACAGCAACAACAATCGGTACAAATATACTGATGGCAATAAACAACAAACTAATTAAACATTTAACAAACGAGAACCCTCAAAACATTGGAAAAAAAATGAAATGCAAATGATTCTTCTTAAACTAGCACATCGACATTAAAATACACTGTAATTATGTTATTATGTCTAATAATTTATGGATCAAACTTATGCCAATAAAAAATAACTTTATCCAAATAGATATCTTATACTTACATTCTTCACTTTCGCTTTTAACCTTAAAGAGCTTTTTAATGTCTCTTAATCTCTGCTTAAGTTAAAAGAAAGTTAAGTTAAGTTAAGTTATAAGAAAGGCAAAAATAGACTAAATAGAATAGAATAGAATCCTTTGGATTTTCCTTTGCTTTCAAAGATTCTGCAAAGCAAATAGGGATAACAAATATTGTGGTCAACATTTACCTTAACATCGAAGCTCAGATTGTCTTAAGACAAGAGATTTAGCTACGTAAAGTGATAGATGGTTGAATGAAGAATGAAAAGATTGAATAAGACAAACTTTATTTTAAGATCCATTTCACAAACCTTTAATGAGTCAGGCAAAATTTTTACAAGTTTTAATTAAAAAAGACCAAAGAGAGCAACTTAAAAGTATCCGATTCATCCAGTTCATGGATCTGCCTCCCTGTAGTAAAAGTTGCAAAGGATATAATCAGCCCCATACATCCACATACATACATAAACATATGTAAGTAACTTAGGCTCCTTTTCACTAGATATTATAGTGAATTTCTGCCTCTAGAATCTGTACATTACTATCAACTGATAGTGTATAGAAACTTTGCCATAATGAGAATGTTTGCTTTCGCTTTTCAGTAATAAATTCTTTTACAATTTTTCCGCCGCTTTGGCAAATTAAATTGTCAATTATTGGCAAACAAAACAACAGCAAGCTGCAGCCATTATGTTAGCAAGCGAAAGTCAGACCCATAAAGTAATCCACCACCACCTTCACCAACACCACGGAATTCCGACCGTTCCACTACCTTGGCCATCTTCAATATGGGCTTAAACCGCCCGCCCTCCCAATCGCATTTACCGCATAGAGCAAAAACCACAAGCAAGGCGAATTCGTTTGGCGGTTAGACCATTCCATTTATTTGCACGGAAAAATATGCAAGCTGCAACCGCAGTTTTAACCAACACCCGACGCATTTGTCATTCTTTTGGCCAGGACATACCACATAGACACACACACGTAGGCATACACGCATACAAACAGGACATAGCAGTCAGCAAGCAAGCAGACAAACAAACAGAAAATGCTCGAGTCCTGTTGCCGTTTGCCAATATTCAAATAGCAAAAAGTCAGACATATTCTCATTAACATAAAACATAAATATTTACTTTTGCCAAACACTCGCACACACCCTCGCACACACACACACACTCTCACACACACACACGATGGACATTTCTATTTTGAAGGGATTCGGAAGTTTTGCAGTCAGGACATTTATATTTTCCTTTTGCATTTTTACGCCATTACGTGTTGTCTGCAGCAGGGGTAAGGAAAAGTACTTGATGGTGGAGAGGGGTATAGAGGGGATACAGAGTCGGAGGTAGGGTAAAGAGGTGGAAAGCTTTATGTGTGCTAAAATGCCATTTCCATAAATGCAAATCAGTTTGTTTATTTCTACCCGTCTTGCAAATAGTTTATAACTTATATGGCAAAATAACTTATCATTTTCTTTTTTCCTCTTTTCTTTTTTGTGGTTATTGTTCCTTTTATTTTTGGGGTAACTTTATAGCTTTTTTGGGGCGTGGCAAAAGTGCAACATGCAACAAAATTGATTTTACAGTGAACAGTTATGGGGGCGAAATAATTTACGTTTCCGAACTAAAAATATAATTTTTATGCCCGAAAATAAATGTTTCATTTACATTTAGAAATCATATAATTGAAATACATTCAGAGATAAGTATTTTAACCCTACTTCCTTACAGTATCATTTTTTACCCTTTTTTTTTTGTTTTTTTTTTAAATATTTTTTTTATTAATTGCTTCATTCAAATAATTTTTGTTTTAGTTCGAGATATCATGTTTATCGATGTTTTCGTAAACCGATTTTGGATATCTGGTTTTCCTGAACGTGAAAAAATGAAAAGTTACATGTTCCTTGTTAGGGTAAAATTTGACCCCGCATGAAAATCCAATCGGATACGTTACGAAAGACCCATGTCCTAAGATAAATGTTTACATAAAAAGCTTTGATGTTTAATAATATGATAACATGTCTTCAAATAATTCGTTTTATTGTGTGCGAAAGCAGACAATCATTAATTTTTCTTAGTAGAGTCAATGAATTCAGATGTAAAACTTTTGCGAAAAAATAAGTCCACAGTGAAGACTTTATGTTTGAATGAACTTGGACCTTATGATTCTGATAAAATTGAAGAAATAGGTTCTAATTGGGAGCTCACTGTTGTCTTCAATTTAGACTTGGAAGAATCACAAATTGAGCACGAATGTAAGGATAATCCAGACTTGGTCTCCAAAGAGGGGAAAGTTTATTAGCATACAAAACCGACCTCCACACAACTGAGTTATAGGAATCTATCAATTCAAATCGATAGGTAAATAGACACAAATAAGTTGAAAGCATCAAAGGATAATTGCGCTTGCTAAAACCGGGTTTCGCATACAGCACCACATGAAGGAAGACACTGTTGAAGATAATAAAAAACCGATCATAATCATGATACAACTGTAAAACAAGAAGGTGTTGACACTTGTGACCAAATGATTTGTATATTCTCCTGCAAGCGTGCCGAATGACCTATTTTCATATACGTTTGCTAGGCATATCCGGTATTAGCGCATTTATCATTTAGGTACATATATCAACATAAAGCCAGCAGTTGTAATGTGTCTACAAGAGTATTTGGACAACGTGACATAACTATAAGCTGGTCAAATCGCTTTTTCTTCGACGAGAAAAGAGGCCTTACGCAAAAAATACTATTGCTCTCGTCAAGAATACTCCAAATCAACTGCCATCATTAAGTCAAAAACGATAAGCAATGGAGCCTATTATGACCAATCCGGAAATAAATGCTCGATGCGAATTATGTCCCTACAACGCAGACGGAAATAAGTATGGACACTTCTGCTGTTCTTGCCAGAATGCTTGTTGTCCTAATCATCACAAAAGCTACACTTTGTGCACTGATTGTAAAGGCAATAACTAAAACATAATAAAAACACAACTAAAAACTGAGTATATACCAATTTTTATTAATTAAATTAAAAAGTATCATTTATGACCCTAACAAAGAACTAAGGGGGGTTTTCAAACAAGGAAGTAGGGCTAAGACAATTTTCCGCCGTACATAAAAATAGTTACATAATATGTAATCAAAGTCGAGTCGAACTAGCCATTTCCGTCCACCCGTCCAACTATAGAGTACCGTAATCGGCCCGCTGACTTACTTCATTCTTCTTACTGAGTTATGATAAGGAATGGACAAAATTATCAACATTCTCGGAAACAAAATTATTCATTGTTTAGCTATTTGCGTTTATCAAGAATATATACTTTTAAATTCTTGATAAGGGTTATAAGCAAGGCCTTCATTTCCAACTCGGGTACGGTACTTGGACTTAAACTACGCAAGATAAGGATAAATTCATAAGCAATGTTGTTTTTCATGAACGTTTCAATTAAGGGCAGTTCGGATATCTTTCTTATAAATACAAGTTCAAGTTCAGAAATTAGTTTAGTAGACTCTAACATATGCACGGATTTAAACTTAAACATCGAAATGCCGCCAAAAAAAGTTTGCATTTCTGTAGTCATATTTTTAATTTTAACGGCCTTTTTGACTTTGTTATGGATTTTCTTGGCTACCGGTGAAAAAGGTCAAAAATTAAAATCAGAGGAATATACCACACAGAAACCAGACATTTACCCTACTGTAAATTCTAAGGACTATACCCCACAGCAACAAGAAATTTACGCTACTGTAAAATCAAAGGAATATACCACACAAAATACTTACTTTACAAAATCAGAGGAAAATACTACGCAGAAACAAGATATTTACACCACTGTAAAATCGGAGGAATATACCCCACAAATACAAGAGAATTACTGCACAGAATATTTTGAGAGACTACGACAAAATAATTATACTGTCACGGGTAAAAAATGTGAGATAACTTCCGAAATCGTAATAACGGATTATTACAATATTTTGATCGAAAATTCATCAATAAGTATTTTTATTTTGGATGCTGCCTTTGAATTGGATTTACTCGTACCTCTGGGCTCGTTGAATGACACATTGGAATCAGTTGAAATTCATACCAAAACTATTAACCCCAGTGACTTAAAAACAGGGATAGACTATCTTCATCATCTTGGTGTCGCTAAAATTAAGAAATTCTGGAACCTTTTTGCAACTAAAACATCGCAATTAAAACAAAACGCTTTTGGCGAATACTCTATTGATATAAATACACACGGACCGGAGGTTGTGGTTTTATCAGGAAAGCAGAAATCGAACAATAAACTTTTAAATGATTACTTTGTAAAACTTGGAGACAACTTAAACATAGCCCTTATTATAGGCGAAGGTGGCCCATTGCATCTTTCTGATCAATTTTTTAAGAATAAGATAAATTTACATGAGATGACTTTTAAATCGCTACAAATGGAAGACATTCGCCCAGAAATGTTTGAAGACTTAAAAAGATTAGAAATTTTGAGGTTTATAAATGTGACTGCTTTGACCGAAACATTTCAAAGGTAAGTTTTCAAATATTTTCTCGTGCACTAACCATAACAAATAAAATATTGTATATTTTTTAGATTTGTCACACTTCAAGAGTTTATTTATGCTCCCAACGATAACATACTGCTTTTTGCATGTAAACATAAGGAAAATAATTCTATTGTTTGTAAGAAGTTGATTCATGAATATGTTAAAATTTTGGATAAATGTCGATGGACAAATAATAGTTATATTATTGATGCCTCGGTGGATTTTAAACTTCACTTCAATTGCACGGGTGCTGGATTGGAAAAGCTGCCTGACTTTTCTGACTTTCCACATGAAATTTTTACAGTTCAGTTTGAAAGAAATCGTCTTCAAAATGAACCAATAACGTCTGAATTCGATAATCACAACAAACTAATAACTTTAAAGGTTAATCCAGATTTGACTCTAAAGGGAATGAATAATACAACCATTTCATGAAGTTATTTTCAACACCTAACAGACAAGCTTAGAAGCGCTGCTTATTCAAAAAATAATTGTAGATTTATTTAACATGCTTTTGTACTTTTCAATTGGTAAAAATATTTTAAACAAAAATAAGACCATATATCTACATATCCAGTTCTATTAATTATAGCCATTCAAATTGTTATACGTATCATGTTTAAATTTGATTATAAATATTTTGTAAATACAAATCTAACTACCTTGTCACGATCAACTTGTCAATAATACTGATACACAGTAGAAGTACTATGTATGTATGTATGTATCTGAGTCCCTTTGCAAAATAGAGTGTAAAATCCTCAATCCTCAATCCTTTAAGTCGTTTATTACTTAATTAATAGCCTAGAAGAGATATTTGTGTCAACAAAAAAAAAAAAAAAATAAATAAAATTCAATTACATTTCAGTGCATAAATCAGGACATACTTTTTCTTAATCGTCTGCACCGTATAGTATTGGCATGGGTCGATCCAAAAGGGTGCAACTAATGTTTATAAGTCACCAGCCAAAGGCCAGCCCAGACTGAGGCTTAAGCCTTCACTTGGTACAAGGTCTGATCCATCAGGATGCAGTATTATTTTAATCCTTTCTGACCATAACTTTTATATGCAGCTATTATCGTAATATGAAATATTTGTTGGTCGGAATTATTCATTTACATATTTGAACATGATCAGATCACCCTTATAATATAGACGAAAAGCATTATACAAAAACTTGCAGGAAGATACGAAGATTAATTACGGACATCAATTTCTTCACCCAGCAAAAAGTTATATTTATAATTTGTTTGTAGTTGTCTTTTAGTTGTCTTCTCTTGCATTCTGTAAAAACATATTGGGAGAGTAATTCGTAGAATAAATCAAGGTGTAGTTAAAAGATTGAATTTTTAAAAAATATTTAATAATTAGATCTAGCTTCGTTATCAATTTCATTTTCAATTTATCACTCACTTCACTAGAAAATCAATAAGTCTCTGAGGACTTTCATCAAAGTGAGAAACGGAAATCGTTCACTTTGTTAGCAGTTGACCATCATCAAAGTGCCCCAACTACTTTTCTTAGTCTCATGATATCTCAATTTCAGTGAGAGTTCTTGGCCAATTTCAAAGAATTGGGCAACAAGAGAAGAAAAATACCAAAAAATATTTGGCATGAGTGTTGCGTGTTTTGAGTGTTTGGGTTGTTGCCTCGTAATCCACGTGGATTATGTCAAAATTGGTATATCATAAAAACGTCGCGTACGTGAGACGAATAATAAAACGTTCAGATAAAATCCTGAAAAGTCCTTTTCGATATGGAAAGCCAACATTAACTTGGCTGCTGCTGATGCTGATGCACGACAAACCTTTGTGTGTTTGGCCGAAATGATTAATTTGTATGCGCCAGGCGGTGACTTTTGCGGTCTTTGGCACAAAGGCCAAAAGTGTTTGGCATGTAACGGAAATGCGCGACCAGCAACCGAAAGGACAACCAACACATTGTCCACAGAGAGACACAAAAAGAGATAGAAGAAAACCGAAAGACAGAGAGAGAGAGAGAGTAAGAGAGCGGGCTTTGAATATGCAACGGGCATATAAACTTTTTCTGACTTACGGATTTTTCTTCTTAAGGCCAAGTTTTGCCACCATATAAAGTGCTTGGCTTTGGGCCAACAACTTGTATGGAAAAAAAGAGAAAAATCTAAGGCACAAAGACTTCTCGTTCTCTTCCTAATTTTTTCTTCTTTACAACTTGTAAAGAGCAAAATAAAATTCATTGCTTGACAATTGTTGAGGGAAAGTTATACCCTTTCATTCGTCTATCTTCTTCTTGGCCATTTTGTTCGTGCTAAGATTTCATTAAAGTTTTCCTAAAAGGACAGACAAAACTCGCTTAATGTATGTTAACTCATTAATTGAGTCGCTCTATTAGGCAAATAGCCAAAACAAATGCCCAAGACCCGATGAACAAGTAAAAATGTCTAGCGAAATTTTCATACTCTTTAAGATCGCTTACTATTATTATATGATAAAGCTCTGAACAGATATAGACACTAGATTTTGTTTTCGACTTGAAATTGTTTAATGCTGAAATCATTTTTACTTTTCTTTTTCTGTATCAATCGACCAATCAAATATGATACTAGATGGCAAATAAATAATAAAATCTAGTTAATTTTTATATGTTTTTCCCTAACCATAACCAGCAAGAATAATTTTCCATCATCAGCTAGCTGAGTTTCCTTACGAAGGGAAAAGGGAAGAGCTTCCTATTTCAATTTCGTATATCAGCAATTTGAAAATGAACTTTACACTTGCCTGCCTTGGAGTCATCGGTATAGCAATGAAAAGGAGGACGTAGTCTTGTCTGGATCTGTATCTGTATCCTTTTCTTTTTATTGTATTACCGCGAGTGTTATGCTAATTTCCGGCAACCCGAACCCATGCCATGTCATACCCCCAAACCGAGTAACCCCCTTGTCCTTTTGGCGGATTTTGCTACATCGTCAATGGCGTCGTCGTTTCTTTTCAGGCAGCAAGTCCTGGGTGCTAAGGAAATGAAATTTAACTGAATTTGCATTGGAATTCGATTAAATCGTTTATGCAAACATTTCGTTTCATTTCATTTGCGAATTTTTCGCTTTCCCGGCTGGCTGGCTGGCTGGATGGCTGACTGCCTCGACTTGAGCCTCGTTTTGGGCCACGTACTGGGCCTCCTGCAAACAGTCATACCCATATATGTGTATGTGTATGTTTGGGTGTGTGTGAATCCTTTTTTGCTTGGCAAATTGTGGAAAATGTCTCAGCATCCTCATCACATCTTACCCCTCATTTCGTTCATCCTTTGCCCTTGCATGGAGTAGAAATTACATTGAAAAGCCCCAAGTTGATTTTAGCGTTTACGCAATTTGCATAATTCTCATGTGTAAAATGTTTCTGAATTGGTTTGGTTTGCTTTGTTTGTTTGTTGCGAATTTATATTATGCCTTCTTCTCCTTATATATGTATTAATATTATTCATCTTGTAAATGCACATCAAGGTAATTGTGTAGACCAAGTTTCAAATACAACGTAAAAGAAATTAACATAAAAATTATGAAAAAAGCGAAAGAAAATTTTCCTCCTTGTAGACTGAAGAGTCGGCAACATTTTGGATTATTTTAACAGCTGTTGAATTTTGTTGAATTTTTCCCCAGGATGGTTAAGCTGAAATTCTTCACAAAAAATTGCTAAAGTTGAGGTAAATGTAATTTGATGTGTGCATATACATACATAGGAAGTTGTTCACTTTGGAGGAAATTTCTCCACTGCTCAAATGAGCAGTTCAAATGAACTTACCTATTGAATCTAATTGTAAGCCAGAGCATATGCTTGAATACTTTGTAAGTTGAGGCCTTGTCTGCAAATGTAGGTAACTGAAAGTGATCCCATATATCTATCCAAGTCGGAAAACCAAAAAAATCTTCGATTACAATCAACTGAATGACTTTTATCTGAGGTACAAAAGGATTTCAAAGTTGATTAATTGGAGGAACTTTAGCTGAGTTAGAACAGGAATATAGAAATACAGATTCTTCCAACAATATTTTTTATTTATTCTTATAAGCAATAAATGTTTATGAGAATTTTATATGCGGCTTCAAAATCGAAACATTTTCAAATGTTATTGTCTTCGAATTGTAAAATATACAACTTTTTTATAATTTATAAAGACATTAGAGGAATTTATGAAGGCAAGATGCAGCGATTATATATTATTTGTTACTCTGGAGCATAAAATTATGTTCAATATGATCTACTTCACCTAGCCTCGAGGTGTTTTCTGTTAAACATTCTAGAGATAACTACCGGTACGCAATATTTATTTGGCCGTTCTAGTTGCTCCTTCGAGCGAACCATATATATCAATGAATAACGAATGATTTGGGGGGGATGAGGTGGATGGTTTACCAATAATCCTTTACTTCATTTTCACATTAACCCCAAAACAAATGGCATTTGGGTTACCATCCCCCGCTAAAAGGTAAGTGCACGATATTGCTTTTGCCGAGTGTTGAGAGTGGGCGTATTTGACAACACCCTCCACCTCCGCCTCAATTTCCTCCCAATCGGGGTCCGTTGGCGTCGACGTCGACGAAAATTATAAATAGCGGTTATTATGAAGCCATAATTTATGCAAATGAACGAAGGGCGGGTACATAGTAAGTCAACGAAGAGAGAACGCTTGGAAACTTAACCAGGTCTAATTGTTTGATTAATGGTTTGGTTTAGAAACTGTGAAAGCAGCCAAGGCACGTGCTGCCGGCAAAAGTAAACGTTAATATGAGTGGGTTATACTTATATACATACATACGGTTTGCTCGTGCTCGAAGATACTTTACGTACATGCGGCACCCACTTATCCCACCTGAAAACCTTCAAAAACACACTATCCACCCACTAAAACATACGACTCTGAGCCGCAGCGACTTGTTCATGTAAAGCGCAAATATTGTTTCAATGCAGAGAAGGAGAAAAAAAACAAGTTGGCTTGCGGGTGGCATATATATGTACATGCATATCTATACATATAGAAGCAAAAGTATCTGCAAGATACTCTCACGTATCTTTGCCGTTGCACTTGGCAAATGCAAATATTTCAACCTGGCCAACATCTACTATATCAAACCTACCCCCTCAAACCCCTTAAGCACTCTTTTTGTGTTTGTATTTTATGCATAACCCGGCCAAGGTTTCCTTCACAAGCTTCCTTATTTTACTTTCCTGAGTTTTTCCTTATTTCTTTCTTACCATTTCCCTTAGATATTTTCTTCTTTTTGCTCTTTTCCCCTTTTTTTCTCTTGTCAGTTTCTCTATTTTGTATTTTTGCAAGTTTGTTTGCTGTTTTTCATGTTTTTTCCATGTTTATGGAAAGAAACTTTTTCCCTCAGCTACAGATCGCGACGCGCCGTGAGGCATATTTCGGTTGAGTCTCCTCTCCAGTCCTTGTGAGAGAAAGAGAAAAACTTGGCAAAATGGAAAACTGTGAGTCGGTAGTCTAGTGGGAAATTGCATTGTTTGCCTTTTGGCTTGGCTGGCTAGATGGCTGTTTGGCTGGCATTTTTGTTGTTTGCATTCTGGTTTATGCAATTTTTATGTTTCCATTGGCCATATTAAAAGATTTTACATAGTTAAGCTCTTACAATTGCAAGCTAATGGCCTCATATATTTTCGTTGCTTAAAGCTTAGAAACATAAATTCAAACATATTTATTTTTGCTTTTTAGCTAGTTTATATTTCAATGAAAACCCATTTTACTCCATTCATTTCCTAAGACGAAAATCGTCAATTTTTTATTCCAAGAAAAAGAAGAAAATGTAGCATCCGCATCAGACGATAAAGTTTTCATATTTTATGCTCTATTCATTTTGCGGTAGGGTCACAAAAAACGATAAGATAAAGTTCGAACACAAAACAACAAGAAAAGCAAATAATAGAAAGGACAGGACAGGAGACAGAGCAAAGAAATCGAAGAAAAGATAAAGTGTGCAGCAAATTGAAAACCCAATTGAAAGTTATTGAAATTGCACAATAATTTCTTGAATTGCATGCCCTATTGAATATCTATTCGAACTTTTTTTTTGCTATCCGTCTCTCTCTCTCTCTCTCTCTCTTCCTTCTCTCCCTCTTATTTGAATGGGTATCCTCAATATAGACAAGATGAAGGGGGCGTGTCAAATGCATTTCCATTCCATTGTGCGCTATGTAATTAGGAGACAATAGCTTTCCATTTTTGAGGCATCTTCAATGAAGATTAAAACTAATTTCAAGTTGAAAATCTTAAATTTCAATTGAACTACATAGTTTATGGAATGAGCTAAGCTAGCTAATGGTAAAAATCCAATTTTACTTGCCATTTAGCCAAATTTCAATGGCCTGCCATCGATGACAGAGGCAAAGGTAATCGTAATTGTCCTACAAAACGCTATACCCATTCAAATTAAAAGCTAACTCTGAACGGCAATTATCGCTGTAGTGTCCTGGTCGCATCGCCTGTGCTCTCTATGGATCCAGGGATGCATAACCATAACAATTAAAATGTACGACAACTGCAAATTGAAGATGTTTGCCAATATGGCGTCGAGCCTATTCATGGACCATATTCTGGATTCCCAGTTCCCTCAGTTTTGAGGCAGGCCAACAAGCTCATAGAGCGTCATGTGACACCTATGAACGTAACGGGGAACGGAGGGTATGGTACGTAGCTAAAAAGCATAAATAATGGGGCTGCATTTGAACAAGGCTGCTCCTGGACCAAGCTGGGCGATGTCGTCTAGTCCCAATGATGGCATGGTATGGTATCTTTTCTATAGTAAATGAATGGCAAACGGCAGCGTCCAAACAACGCCAATGCCAATGACGTCAATGCCAACGCCATCATTGTCAGAGACCAGAGAAAGCACAGGAGGCACACACACATACACACTGACACACACACACCACTAGGGCCGAGAGACAATGTTAAGTGCAGGCAGGCAGCTACCTGATGACAACTGAAGAAGCTGCAGGCAAGTGGAGTATGAGATCCAATTCAACACTTGGAGAAATTTTTGTTAAATTGATTTAAAACATTTACAGAAACCTTTAAACAAATGCTATCGTTTTTTCTTATAAAAAAGAACTTATCTGATTTGGAACATTCTAATTTAAGTTGATTTTTGATCGATTTATTGTTTTCGACAAACACCATTAATTAATATATTTAAAAGGAGAAATGAGTCTTTAAGAAAGTCGAAAATGTGCAATATTTTAAAGTGGGTATGCCGAATTGCGATCACTTATTAAAACGTTTACAAATTGGCCAAATTAGTGTCTGAGAAAACTTGACTTAAATTTCCATTCCCGTCTTTTATGTCTAACGAACTTTTTTGTCAGTGCATTATCAGAATTATTGCTCGCTGTCTACATGACCAAGACACGGGGAGTTTAGAAGACAGGCAAATGGGTTTTGTCCTGACACGCTGAACTCTCATCGCAAAATGAGAAAAATCCTCACATGGACGACGACACCGGAAACTGGGACAAGAGCACAGAAAGCGAGTTTTGTGGCGGGGGGCGGGTTGGTTGTTTGGATGGAGAGACAGACACAATCGCCCACCTGCAACCCCCATATCAAACAAAACAGCATGAGCATGAGGTGGGGCATCAAAAAGCAATGGCTTAAGTGCCCTGGCATTGTGAGTCTGACAGGAGCAGAATGCACTGATGAAGAGACATCGAGAGAAAGAGAGAGTGAGGAATGTTGAGAAACGGGGAGCGGAGGGCGGACTCTGCCTGGGACTGCAATGGACCCCAGAGCCAAAACGTGAGCCTTAGCCTGTGCCTCAGAGCCCAGGAGTGTCGACATTGCCCCATTGTTCTTTTCACTCTTTTCGTTTGGTTTTTTTTTTTTTTATTTGTCCATACCGAGTTTTTGTGCAAATGAAAAAGGTGGCCTGATGCCACCGACGAGCCCCTGTTGAAGGTGTTCGACAAACGGCAGCGGACCACGAGTTGATTATGGCAGAGCGCGGACTTAAGTGGGCCTGTCCCCAGGCTTGGTACTTGTTGGTGGTGGTGGTGTTGTTCCTGCTGCCACTGATGAAGCACCTTTTGTTGTAATGAGCTTCGAGTGCGATTTTTGAAATTCCCAACGCATCCGCCCAAAAGATTTCATTTTCTCTCTCTGGTCTCTGGTTTCGTTTTTTTGTTGTTGCTGCCGAATGATTTTAAGCGGCTTATGTTGGGCGTCTGGTTGCCATGACCACTCTGCCACAAATTTTGGAATTTATTTTCATTTTCGTTTTCATTGCAGGTATTAAAAGTGGTCATGGGTTCAACATACATATTACTTTTACCAAATTACCACTCCCATTTTGCAGATTGTCCTGTATATAGATATCATATATGTATGTGTAGCTTTAATTCATCAATCAATGCATTGTTACTTGAGCGTATTTAAGGATAAAACATAATCGCTTGAAATTTTTAGTTTTTCAAATCAGCTCAAATCAAAATAAAATTTTCTTTTTCATATTGACAGTATAAAAAAAAAGTAAAGTTTAATGCGACAATTGAAAAAGAAATGAAATGTTATTTTAGAAGTTTAATGAGTTTACTAGACAGTGTTGAGAAACCTTAACTTTGACTGTTAGTGTCACCCTAAATTAATTTCTGACACTGTGGCAACACTAATTTGTAATGGTAAACTATAGAGAATAAAAGATTGCCCAGCCCTGGATTTATTGTAATCGACTGTCACGGTTTGTCACTTCAGTTATTCCATCTCTATTATAAATCGCTGCACAGTGTTGGTTAACTCTTTTTGGGAATCACGTGCTTATTAAAAAGCAAACGCATTGTTTGGTGAATCAATTAGACACAATTTAACGAGGAGAAAAGCATTTTATTAAGCTAAATAACAAACAAATTCACAACGAAAATAGTTAAGATTTAGCTGAAAGAATGCAGAAGAAGGACAACAACAAATCAAAAGTTTCTGGTTCCCAGGAGTTTGTCATTGAAAAGATCTTAGATCAGCGTCTTCGCAATGATAAGGTACATAGGTGGAATGGTCACCTTAAACATGTATGACTGTACAGTAAAAGATTTTCCAATATCATTCCAGGTTGAATATTATATAAAATGGAAAGACCACTGCGAGTCGAAAAACTCTTGGAAGGAGTTGGACCCATTAGTCTTCGCCAATGTGATCGAACAATTTCAGGTGAAACGCAACAAAAAGGTAAAACTAATTAAAATCTTTGTCTTGCTCAATATTTTATTTGGGTTATTTACTACAGGCTTCTAAGAAAGCTGCAAAGAATTCCAAGGTTCCGAATTCAGGTGGCAAAACCTGTAAGTATCAAAAGCAAGCTTTATAAGAGTCTATAGAGAGACTTACAATATCTTTAATTGCTTTTTAGCTTTGGCTTCGCAGCCTTCCAATGGCAATGGCTTTCAGCGTGGACTTAAAGCCATAGAAATTTGTGGCGTCAACCATTTTTCAACTGGTCTCACATTCCTGATACGGTTTGATGATGATGGGGAACCGGAACTGATCCCAGCAAAAGTGGCTAATATAAAAATACCTCAAATGGTCATACAATATTACGAGTCCCGGATCTCTTGGGATTCGGATGGTGATAATTCTGAGTAAAAAAACACTTTTAAATAACTTAAAATATAACTTTTTGAAAGAACGTCCTTAATTTTGAAACTAATAATCACTAATCAATGAAACTTAAAGATTTATTTTATTTATGCCTTGGTTTGTCATTTATTGCAAAAATTGAGACGATTTTGCATGAGAATTTTGTTTTTTCACTAAAATAAATGTTTTAATAGCTTAATGCCTTCTAATATCATAAATTTTCTTTATAAATTTTGTAGATTTTTTGCACAACTTTTAGCTTCCGATTTTATCTATAACAAACTTGCTCTTAGTGTCCTTGAGTTGTAAAAAAATGTTACAAAATTAGAAATAATACAACCTTTTAGATAATTTATTTGTATATGTATATGTACATAAATTCTATAAAGGGTTGAAATATTTTCAAAAAACTTAAAGATAAACAAAATATTCAACATGGCAGATTACTTTTCATTGTTGTGTGAATCTATCCAATCAAATAAGTAGTTCATTCTTAAGAATCTGAACTGAACAATTTAAACAAAATTATTTAAGCTCATTTTTCAACAACTTGTGAAAGGTTTTTGACAGCTTGGGCATGCATCACTTCTATATTTCTATATCTCTTACCAGTTTGTGCCTGAAAAGTAATGAAAACGCTTATTGCATTTTAGCTTTTTAGTTGCTCAGTGGAAAGAGGCAGCGATGGCCATCAGCTCTAGTCATTTGCTACTCCATCCATTGCCACTGGATACACCAAATTGATGATGCATACGGCAAACATACAGCAACAGCAAGTACAACAACCCAGAGACAATGACAATTGCATTGACATTTCGACAGGATAGACAACCGACCGAACTAACCATCCCATCACCAGTAGTAGCTCACCCTCAATGCGCCCATCTCTTTTTCGTTCTCCCTCTCCACCTCTAGTAGACCGAAACATGACCATTTACTACATGGCATGGGGTATACATATAGATGGATGGAGGACTAACATATCGATTTCTATTGCTTGATTTTGTCATTGGGATTTGTTGTCAGTTTGATTTTTGTACAGGATTTCGTATGGTCCAATGTCAGTTGAGTATATTTGTATTGGGTTTTTACTTTACCCAACTCTTGGTCAGCCCCCTTTCATCCATATCTCTCACTCTCTCTCTGTCAATTTTAGCCAGAGTTTATTTAGTTGTCATTGCAAAAATGTTTGCTTATTGTTAGTAAAAATTTTTGCCTTCTCTTTGTATTACATGCGAAATTATTAAACATTCCCAAATAGCTAGAAGGGTTTTAATTTCATCGCTACAAATTTTTGGTTTTTTTTTTTCAGCCTAAAATTTGCACAAAATTGTGTGGCATTGGCTTGTCTGAAATTTAGGCCTGCAGCTGCAGCTCCTATTGCAACAATTCCAAATCAAGTCAGTATTCTCTCCTCTTTCTCTATGTTACATAATTGGCAGCCCTGTGAAAAATTTGCATTTCCAATGGCCATTGAATTGAATTGAATTCGCTTTATCAAGTTCATTTGATTTTTGGTTCGTCGATTTGCTGGTTTCTCATCGATTTAAAAGCTCAAATTAGTTTTAATTGCGTGTATTTATAGATTTGGTTGTTTTTTATTTTTAGTAATTGCATTTATTTTACCTCTAGTTTTCATTTATTTAACTATCAGCATTCTGTTGCATTCAAATTATAATTTTTAAATAATAATAATAGAAATGAAAACTGATTGAACATGTGACTGTGAATGGCTAAAATGTCTGTGTTTGTAATTGAATTGAAAAATTGACAGCAAATGGACTATGGTAAATTGAAATTTATCACCAGAGAGAGAGAGAAAGACAGAAAGATTTGTGTAAAAATTTTGACAATCGTAAATTAAAGTTGCTTTAGGGCTATTTTTCTTCCATAACAACATTTGCTATACCAATTAATTTAATATTTACGAAATTACAATCAATCCTAAGGCAATTAATAATTTATAAGAATTTAATCAAATATATTATAAATCAAATCATTTATTTTGAACCCAATTCTTGTCTTAAAGCATCTTAATCTAGCCTAGTTAGGACATAAATCTGAGTCACCTTAAGCGATACTAAATTGAGTCCCTTTATTTTATTCCTGACTAACCCATTAATTATATTTCATATATAGGCAAAAGTCTTCTTCTATGTTATTTGCCACTTTTGCCTTTCGTTTTATTCAGTTTAAATATTCTCCTCTCAATTGGCAACTTTAAATCAACTTGAGCACGTTTCACTGTTGGACACGTTTCGGTCGGTCTCCAATAGAAAGCAAACAGTCAGAGTTCAAGTACTTCTATTTTTCGGGAGGGGGTCGTTTGTTGATTGTCGGCTTATCATTAGTTCAAACAGCTTCGTTTTGCATCTTTAATTGGTATTAAATGATATTTCTTGTCGGTCTTTTTCTCTTCCACTAAATAATTGAAGTGGCGGTAGGGCCCGAGAAGTAAACGTTTCTTGTCTTATTCCTTTAGCTTATCTATCAATTTCAATTATATAATAATCATTTTCGTCTGGCATCACGGTAAAAATGTGTCTGTCAATCATAAAAATAAGACAGGAATTACACTGAAAGAAATTTGTCAAGTAAATAAAGAGGCATAGAGAAGTGTTTATTGTATACATATGTATTTGTGCTTAACGATAGGACCTTTTAAAAAATGTAACAAATTGTTGTTTTTAATTTAATCCTTTAAGGAATTGAGTTTTGAATTCGTAAGAAATTTTCTTTGATTGAACAAAAAAGAGACGAAAAATTTGCTAAAATTTTCTTGCAACTTCGTGCCAATTAAGGCTAATAAAATTATTTATAAATGCTTAACCTAATTTTTGGCCTAGGATCCATTCGTCTGCTCGTGCTGCTGCTGCTGGTGGTGGTGCTCCTGATGCAGTCTACTTCTACTTTCCAAACAATAACTCAATAAAAATTTCGCTTCAACACTTTCGCTACTTGATGCCAATGCCGATGCCCGTCTCACGCCTTTCGCCTTTTTGGTGAACTTTTGCAATAACCACTTAAAATTCACTCAGCTGTGAATTATGCTCACGTCGATGACGACGAAGACGATGATGATGATGATGATGATGATGATGATGATGATGATGGAAGTGTTGTTCTTGTTTCAATCATGACGAACTGAAGCAAATGGAGGCCATGAATGGACGCATGTGGCGTTGATGTTGGCCTCGTTATATATTTTTTGTAAGGAAAGGCGCAAATAAAAGTAAAAAAAAGGCAATGTCGATATTAATTTGTACAGACGATGCCTTGGAATTTCAAGTGTTATGTGGCTTACTTTTGATCCTTGGGATGGGCGTTAAATTTAAAGCAACAATTTCACAATTGGCTTGGGCAATGGTGAACCAAATGCAACGAAGTAAAATCTTAAAAAGTATTTGAGAGCTTAATTTGTCAAGTGAAATGAAATTTTGTCTTAAGTAAAAAAAAAACTCATTCATTATTGTAATTTATTTACAACATCTGAAATGCCAAATATTTATTTAATTTTACAGTATTCTTTCATTTATTTGTGGCAGCGAACCAATTCAAACAAAAATCTCACAATCAGACCATCTCTCTACCCCCCTCCATCCAGTTGAGTGACATTTGGCAAGGCATATCGATTGCGATTAGTAAGAAAATTTTCAATTTTCTCTCACTGAAATGTCAGAACAAAAGCGCCTCGAACTGAAAGGAAAAAAAAAACGAATCACAAGCAAACAAACTTTGGGTTTGGTTTTCAGGGTGGAGTAGGGGGAGCCTTTGGCAATGTTGACACCCGGATGGCAGGCAGCCACAGCGGCACTCTCCATTCTCGCAGATCCACTTCAATTTGCCTTCTTGGTGTAACCGCTGTGAAAATATAGCTGAGAATTATCGGCATAACGCACAGTGGTTTAAAAAGATGATTGATCAAATTTAAAAGAAATCAGTTATAAAATAACCATTTTGAATTAACCTCAGCCATTGCTAAACATTTTGCCAAACAAAAACCTTCCACAGAGTGTTGATCAATTTTGCTTTTTCATCATATCGGTATACCGTTAGCGATAAGTACCATTACCGCAAATCAAGTTGAGAGTCCATGGCATAACAAAATTGGCAATGTAACTGAAAATTGTTACCGTTGCAGAGATGGAGAAGGCTCCAACCACTGTGTGAATGTATTTCGGTTACAATGGCAACGCCAGCTTCTGTCTGGGATTTTGTGTTGTTGTTGTTGTCCCCACTCTAGTCCTGCCGAGGGCAGGGCAAACGTTAGTAAAGGGAACAGGGCCAGGCCTGGCACATTCTTCATCTCATTCTGGTCGCGCTTTTCCATTTGAAAACCATTTTGTTTGCCTTATGGATTTGTGTGGGGCTTAAAGTGGCTTCGTTGCTGCTTCGTTTGCTTCATTTTGCTATTGTTGAAATTTTGAAGTTACTCATACCCTTGGCCCAATCCTAGCCACCCCGCTCATTCGCTTCACTAGTCGCTCAAATGTTTTTGTTTTATTTTCCCATGTTGACTATTGGCTTAGAGTTATGGTCTAGAGGGCAAACTGTTTACAAGCAAAGGCGTTGGTGGCTTTTGTGCGTTAAGACTTTAATTGGAGGGCGCTAATTTTGAGTGCGAATGGGCAAACTTTGTTCACTTTTTTTTTATTTATGCTCAAGTCTGGGGTAAGTCTGTTGTTTTAGCAACAAGTTATTGATGAAATTTAAGAAGTAGAAAACGATAATTCAAATTCTATTATTCATATGCAGTTAATTGTCTTGCTTTAAGCTCACATTTCATGTAGTAGATTATATAATTTACTCATTAAATCCATTACACGTACACAATTGTGTGATTGTGTGTATGTAAAATATTGGCATTGTACAACACGCTCATTAATTATGCTGCATATCGCAGTTTATCAACACAATCGTCTACTTTGAAGGGCCTTCTCCTATATGTATGTATGTAGATATATGTAACTCCTGGGCCCCCCCTCATCAACCCCCTTGTCTTTTGGCCACCATTTGGTATTTAATTTATAACCCCCGAAAACCCAAAGTTATACATTTTAACAGGATATGAATAAAGTTGAAGACAATAAAAGCAAATAAAACAGACAGACAACAACTCAACTCACTGATAGAGAAAGATTCATTATCTAGCACAACATTTATAAGTTTGTGCTTATGTGTGTGTGTGTCCCACACAGTTGTGTGTGTGAAAAGGATGAGATATGTGTGTAAAATACATGATATGTCAGAGATGTAGTTTTCGTAACTTTAGCAAGGGTTTTAACTTAAAACTAATCTAGTTAGTAAATTTGCAACGAATATCCCGAATAAGTAGGCAATGAAAATTTATACTCTATGCCTCAAATCGTCAAATTATTATTTTAGTCATGCTTCCATTTTAAAATACTATCAATTAGTATTCTCATGATTATTATTTTCTCATTTGGCTCTGCTTAAATCAATAAATTTTACATCAGGGCAGACATCTTTTTTTTTAATTTTCTGTTTCTTTGTGTAGTTTTATCAATCATATCAAATAAAGTCAAGTAAAGAAAAAAAAACCTATGGATCTTTCTGCAGATAAAAAAAATTTCTCT
The DNA here is from genome assembly GCF_018902025.1 of Drosophila willistoni. Taxonomy (NCBI): domain Eukaryota; kingdom Metazoa; phylum Arthropoda; class Insecta; order Diptera; family Drosophilidae; genus Drosophila; species Drosophila willistoni. The sequence continues at coordinate 13,186,056 of NW_025814050.1, forward strand.
ATTAGAACCATCTTGTCTTTAGAATCATATAAGATAATTTTTAAAGTTTTGGCAATTTCATTTATACATCACATCATATAAATATTTGGATATGATTGTCTCCCCTTTATCTACTTCCCTGTGAAAATGCCTTCACTTCATTTTGCCTTCATGTGTATGCGTATTTAATGAGCAGACGTGCGTGCAAATTTCAGACTAAGCATCCAGATGGGATCTCTTCTGCTTATGTCCTTACAGAAATTTATCCAGCAAGCTTGTTTTGATGTGTGTGTGTGTGTGTGTGTGTGAGTAGGTGGATGTGTAGAAATGCTTGCCAAAATACGTGAAATGCCAAAATTAAACCAAAAAACAAAAAAAAAACTTTTCATGCTCGATCGCAGGGCAGCAGGCAACAACAAACAAACTGCCAGCCAGCAACAACCAAGAGAAACGTGCATTTTTGGCTACTTAGAGACGTAAGAAAAACTACGTGGCAAAAGTTTTCCATTTCCGCTTTGGCAAACATTAAAGCTGCCAGAACGAATTTTACAATGAGAACACGCACGAAGAAGAAGAGCGAAAGAGAAAGAGAAGGAGAGAGAGAGAGATAATCAAAGAAGAAAACGGAAATGAGCCATGCGTATAAATCAAATGCAAAGGAAAAAAAAAAAAAAGAATACCTAACCCAGTGCTGCAAAATGAAATTTTTTTTTATACGTAGCTTGAACTAAAAATCTACGTATTTTTACGTAGCCAAAATTTGGTCAAATACGTAGATCTACGTATTTTTTTTTAAAGTCAAACAAAGCCAATTATAAAGGGTATTTTAATTATATATATGCCATATTTGTTTACATATACATAAGTTTTTATTAATAAAATTAACATTTTTTTTAATATTTAGGAGTGAATATTTTTATTAAAATAGCTTATGTGCTCTTTCGATGGCTCAGATGATATTTGCTTTAAATGGTCTTTTGTGAATAATAATCCTTTTAGGGTTTCTGTGCCTAAACAATTCCTTTTATCCAATGCAAATTTTGCAAAAGAAAAAATTGCTACCTTTGACGCTTCTTTTCAGCCAGCCGCAATATTTTTTGTCGTGCTCCCAACTATCCGAATATTTCATGTCATAGTGGCGTTTCCGTTTCTTTGTGGGAGTGGTGGATTGCTCCTTATCGCTTTCACTGCTTATAGAAGAGTAGTTTTCCATTTGAGATCAATATAAAAACAACCAAACTTTAGGAACTTTTTATCGCGACAAAAATTTACATGTGCTGCACAGCTGAGAATAATGAATATCGTTGCCAGCCTGTTCTTTCTGGCAACATTAGGCAACGTCTTGACTAAAGCCTGCTGCTAGCACACTGTTAGTGTTGGTAAATTGCAAATTACTCGTTTACTTTTAAATTAAACATTTAAATTTTTTTTTGTACAATTTAAAAAAAATACGTAGATTTGGGAACTCTATACGTAGATACGTAGATCGGGGCTGAAAATACGTAGATCTACGTAAAAATACGTAGATTTTGCAGCACTGACCTAACCAAATGAAACAAATATTACAAAGTTGCCGTAGCTTTTAAAAATAAAAGATACCTATTCCCCATAAAGTTCTCTTAAAGGGATTCTATCTATTAGAGCCAATTGCAATGTCTTTTTTCAATCTTTTGTTCAATAGTTTGTTGATTTTCTTTTCATGTTCCATTACATTTTCCAGTCAACTGCTTATGTGTTCCATCAGAGAGGACGTTTCATTATCAAAATAAAATGCAATGTTCTGCTTATTAACGTGAAATGCCATGGATTCTCCGCATTGAAAAGGATCTGCTCCTGTGTCCAAACGGAAGCATGTGTGCAATTTAAGCATATTAGGTTTTGGAGGATGGAACAAAAGAGCAAAAATCAAATCAATTTTAATTTACAAAACAAGCAAAAAGGAAGAAGAAAACACCAAGTGGAAAATGCCAAGACAAGCGAAAACGGTAGATGGAAAAGGGCAGCAGTCAGCCAGATAGTCTGGCAGGGCTTGGACAAGGACAGACAGCCAAGAGTCAACAAGAAGCACAAAACGTAGAATAAGGACAACCCCTTGGACCTGGGCATATCCTGGGCAACCCCCAAATAAGGCTTGTGCTTAGCATATGCGCATAAATCTCAGTCCAGTCCAGTATGTAGACGGTTAGGGGGGAGAGAGAGAAAGCACTGATGGGGTCCAAAGTAAACTGGGGCGATTTCTTACAAGACGACAGAGCAATCCAATAAAATGGCTAAACGCTTCAATGACAATTCGAGCATGTAAAGTATATACCCCAGATATATGTACAATATAAATAGGGAAAAGCATACATATATAAATCGAAACGATGGCAAGTGGAGAGGGACCATCTGTGGGGGTTGGGGGCAAGTTAAATACATGTTGCATGTGAATGCGAAGCTTAGCCGTGTCGTACAAGCGCCATCAGCTGGCATCGCCCTCTGAAAAGTAGGCAATAATCGTAAGTGAAACTGCCAAAAGGGGAGGGTAGGTAAGTAAAATAACAACAGAAGGAACTGAAGCAGCAGGAGCAGCAGAACGAGGAGGAGGAGAAGTAAGCGGAATGTGGCATGCTATAAGGTTTGGGGTCTGACCCTTATAGCCGACAGAGTTTTGTATTGAAATGCGCTTTAAGTTGTGGCGTTCGATAATTGAATTAAATAGGATTTCAATATGCGGGCTCATGCTTCAATGGCATTAACTCTCTTGTGTAGGTAGGGGGGGGGGGGGGGTTATCCGCAGAATGGAGTGGGGTCTCGGGGGGTCAGAGATTAAACGGCAAAATGAAAATCCCAGCATAAATAGTTAAATTTCTTCCTCTCACTCTCTCTCTCGCATCGTTTTTCTACATTTCCCTTTGGCTAAACTCCTTTGGAACTTCTTTTAATTCCCTTAATTAACTCTTGCCGTGTTATTTGTTAGCCTCTTTCGAGTCATCAATAATTATCGGTCATTCTATTGGTCGTTTTCAACAGAAAATTCAATAAAAACTGCTTACCAACAAAATAAAACGAATAAAATTGCAAAAACTTTTTAAGAAGTAAGTAAAAACCTGCCGTGAAAAAGGAGCAAAAACCGTTGACTTTTCAACTTTTTCATTAGCGAAAATGGCAAAAAGACAAAAAAAAAATAAAACACAACGAACTCAATCAGGACATAAAAACAATCCAGCGAAGCTCTCTCTAATGATACATCGAAACAGTTGATACCCTTATTAAACAAGCACTAATTTCTATACAGAAATGATTTTGACTTGATCACAAATTATCTCTTAACTGTATTTTAATAATTTTAGGTTTTTATTTTGGTCTTTATAGAAGACTATAGATAAATCTTTAATGTTTTTCAGAGCTTTTGTGTACTTTCCTTAATTCTTTCTTCATCAGTTCTCAATATAAATAATATTCTTAGATGAAATTTATGTAAATACAAATTAGTAATATTATAAAAAAGTCCTTCTAATTTTGAATATACTTATCTGTATCAGGCATTAAGTCACAGTATTTCGAAGAGCAATTTTACACTTTACTATTCAATATTCTTATAAGTAAAACTATTAAAGTAATGAAATACTTTATCAATATAGTCTTGTAATTTATAAAATATAACTTCTTTATAAAGTCAAAAACATGCCTTAGATAAAATTACTGCAATTTCAAACTTATATTTCTTAAACTTAATTCTGAATCTTCCATAGCTTAAAGAAGATAGAAATCCAACGAAATAAAAATCATCTTTTGTACACTGCTTAAAAATATATCCTATAATAATTCATATTCGCTTTAAGAACTCTTAACACTTCTTACAAAAAAAAAAAACAAACACAAAATATTAATGCTAGCAGCTATTCCCTCCAAAGATAGAGTATAAACAATGTAACCACTTGAAGAAGTCAAGTCAAGTGAAGTGAAAGACACTGGCTGGAAATCAATACCAACAAGAGAAGAAAACGATAAAATCAAGTTCATTTACTAAACCTAAAGAGGCGACCACTACTAGACTGACTTCGCGGCCAACAAAACAAGAACAACAGCAAGAAACAGGTGAAGCCAGGAGACAAAAGCTTACCTTAGACAAAAAGAGACAGAGAAAAGAAAGTGAGACGCAAAATGGGTGTGGGTAGAAAGGTACAATGCCACACACTTGGATAGTTTTGGTTGCCTGGGCATTAAAGTTAATAGAAAAAGTTGCTTCTACTGTTGGCCAAGATTCAATCATGCGATATAAATAAGCACACACACACACACCCACACCCACACTGCTTGAGAAGGGGACTAAGGGGGATCAGAAGTAACCTCCAGGTAAATAAAACAATGGCCAACCAAAAAAAAAATAAAGCAAAAAACCTCAAGACAAAAACCTACAAAATAAAACAAAGTAACAAAAATAAAACGATAAGAAGTCACAAAAAGTTTTTATATATATATAAGAATATATATATATTTTTTGCTGGTCCTCAACTTGAAAAATTACACAATGCGGGACAGTTTGGTCAGCTAAGTTTTTGGTCTTACTTTGTGGTTAGTCTTTCGGTATGCCACTGACCAAGGTCGAGGGAGGGTGGCTGACTTTGCAAAGGGGAGTTGGTTATATTTGCTAGTGTTGATTGAAGTTTGCATGTTGGCAACCAGCAACGAGCAAATAAAGCAACAAAGTCTTCAAAGTTTTCAACAGTTCTGAGAAACTTGTGAAAGGTAAAACTGTCCCGAAACTGCAACGAAATTAAACAAACAGAGCAGATTCCAAGCTGTAAAGTGAATGATTCGAAATATACCCCGATACCTACATAAAATAACTCTCAGTATGTCATTTGCCCAAGTTCAATAAGGAATTTGTGTAAATTTGTTGGAAAAATCTCATTTCTCTCCCTGCTCTCACATGGTGCCATTTTATTAGGGGGGAAAAAAATTGGAAATATTTTTTTAATGAAGTGACTGCTAAAATCTCACTGGGATTTGACGCGCAGGCGAAATTAATATGAAATGGAAGAATCATTTACCGTTTGCTTATCGCTGGCAAAATGACAGCCAGCCAGGGAGGCAGTCATCCAGTCAGCCAGACATTCGGTACTCCAACGACAAACGCTGACAGGGCGTATGCTTAATGTTAAGGGAGTTTCCGACGAACGATGGAGCGGGAAGGGTCGCCTTTTGGAAAAAGTAGCTTATTTAAATTATCAACACGTTCATTTTTACTTGGGGGGGTTTGCATTATATTCTACGTACACTCTTGCCCATATGTTTGGTCCATTAAGATAAGCGTCAATCGAACGAAACAAAAGCAAAGGAGGATTCATTTTGCCTCCTTTCTTTTCTTTTTTTTGCGATTTTCCGATTTCGCTGGCAAACAAAACTGTAAATCCGGCAAATGTGTGAAATTTGTAGGCACGTTTTAAAATTACCATCAATAATGCAGGAAAGAAAACATTTCACCTCCAACTCACATAAGGGTGGGATATTTGGCTCTGCCATGAGGATTTGAATCGGAATCTGTATGCTATTTGGTGGTGTCACTGACATTTGGCCCCTTGTGCCTTCAGCCTGTTGACTTTTGGCTTGGACGAGTCTGCGGAACTCGTTTGCCAGTTTGATGGCTTGATAGAAATCTCGATTTTCTCTCATCTCCCTTAACTCCAATGTGTGTGTGTGTGTGTGGATGTACATGGGGGGTTGGACGGGTTGCAGTTTGGCTGGCTCAGTGATTTTTCTTGACATTTTATTGTCTCCGGCTCGTTTTGTATTTATTGAAAATGTATTTTTCAATGATTTTGCCATAAAGGTAAGGAAGAGTACATTCGCTATTAAAAGCATTTTGGATTATACTGTCTAAATTTTTTACTGTATTGCTATAAAGGGATTATCATAAGGTATAAGGAAATAATTTCGTAAAATATTCTAATAGTTGTATGATGTTTCATATACTAATTTGTTTCAGATTCCTTTTTTTCACAGTTAAACTCTTTAAACTTTCCATCAAATAAGCCCGCTATGGGGTGACTTTAATTAGAAACCGTTTTCAGCCTCGAAAGGTATTAAGCTGTCGATGCTCTTTCCGTCTCTCCAGCAGTCATTTAGCTTAAATATTTGACAGTTTGTTCTGTACTTTTTGTGAAGTGTACTCTTTGCTACCCAAAGCCGCTTTTCGCAGTATTTTTCACTTTAATCCGTGCAACTGTAGTCAAAGCGTTGTGAAACTCCATTTTGGCCATTGCCAATGCGCCAACTCCAATGCCAGGTCGAACTTCTCTAGTTCCAGACCGTGCTCATGGTTCCTGTCAATATTCATGCCGCAGGTAAATGGAGTGACCCAAGCCAAAACGACAGGCATTGGTAGCGGATTCCAAAGCTCTTGCAATTCAATAAAAATTCTACCAGAGTTGCGTTTTGGGGCGTTTTTCTATTCGCGTTTGGCAAATTTGTTTTGCTTGCCTCGGCCAACTTTTGCATTAATCACTTTTGCAAGCTTTCCGCACACACACACACACAGGCAAACATTGAAATATAGGAAAAAAGAAAATACGAAAATCCCTACGCAAAAGCATAATAAATGGGAGAGAGTGGAAAACCCCGACGAGACCCTTTAATCCGCTGTGCAAATGAGCGGAGTGAGAAACAAGCCAGGCAGAGTTCAAAATTTATGGTGCTCTGAATCCCGTATTTTTTTCCGTCCTTTTTGATGTTTCTTTTTTTTAGTCTGCTACATTTTTTAAACTTCCGAAATTGGCAGAAATATTTCGAATTACAGTTAAAATATGGTGGATAAATTCGATATCATCTAGTGCAAACGGAAATCTTCCAATGGGTCTCCATAGATTGGATTGCCTAATTGGAGAGTGAATGTGATAATCCCATTTCTAAGCCTTTTTCTTTTGTATTACTCTCTGAATATATTGGAAATCAAAGCCCAATGCAGGGTCAATAAACCATTTTTTCACCATCCTTCTATTTACTTCCATGCCATCGCTATGGTTTCCCTTGTCTTTGCATTGTCTACTCGTCTCCCACCTTCTCCCTAGAGCTCAACTTCAACTTAGTTTGCTGCGTTATCTAGTTACTTTTACAAGTTTTTCCCAAGGATTACAACCAGCATCGAGTCTGGCAGTTTTCTATTCATGAAACTTTATCGTTCTTGCTGGACTAATTTGCGTGACCTTTTGTAGAGTGGCCCAGGTGGTCGAGTTGGTGTGGTGGGGAACGGTGGCGGTTGTGCCGCCCATTATCCGAAACAGCAGCAGCATCTAACCAGGTAACCAACTAACCAGACAACAGCCAAGCGGACTAAGAGCATTTTGAATGGCATTTCATTTGCGACGCCTTTCAACGTTAATGCCATGGAAAATGCATAAATTGTGGCAACCAAGTGCCCAAGTGAACTTGCAGCAAAAACAATGTGATGCCATAGAGAAGGGTTTCGCATTCAAATTGGCAAAAAGATGGGGGGAAGGGGATAAAGATATCTCTACACTTGGCTAATTTTCAGTCTCTTGCATCTTATAATCTACACTAAGCAACAAATTAACAATTTAAGTGCAATAACTATCTGAATTTTGGCAACTATTTATTTCTAGTGGATTAATAAATTATTATGTTCAGTTTGTCTTCTGCTTAATGTATAATCGATTTGTCTTTTCAAAATTGGGTGTTAAATAGAGTATTCAATCCACAAATACAATAAATGGATTAGTTATTTCACTTCTATTGTTTAGAAATATAATAAAAACATAAAATTGATTTGAGCTATTCTGGTGAATCCATAGCAACATATGAAATATGTAAAATTTTCTATATCGAAGCAAGTAAAAAATTGTGTAGTTTATAATCTAACATTTAACATAATTAGTTAGCCTATTTAGTCTTTAGAGCTACTTGAGCCTTTGGAGAAAATTATATATTAATTTCGAAGATTACAATTGATTTCTGGTTTTCGATTTTCAATATTTTTTTTAAAGATTCGTTTATATTGTAAATTGTATACCATTTGTTATCAATTGTTTATCAATTCTTATGGGTTAGTAAGCTTGGGGGTTCTTTTAGGCATCATCTGACTCGGTACCTTTACATTCCATTTTTTCCTTCACTTAGTTGTAATTGGTAATTTTTGAAAATTTCCATTTTGACCTGCCTAATAAAGGCTTTGAGCAGGTTAAAGAATCTATTTACCCATATCAAAATCTGCAGCCTATAAATTATACATAGAGATGCAATTAATTTAGTATTTAAATTAATGCTAATCATAATTACAAGATATTTCCAAAAAAAAAATGAAAGCTGTTAATCTATGCTTTTCTTGATTTACAGCTAAACTAGTTTTAATACTCGAATAGTTAAGCTTTGAAGTAAAGGTATTATTTTGCAATTTAGACTGGTAAGCAAACTTGGCTGAAGAATTTCAATAGTTCTGGAAACAGCACTATATAGACAATCTCCTCAATAAATGATCTTAGAATCTGATTATTCAAAGCCATTTGAAGTTCTGTAAGAATTTATCTCTTGATAAATTGCAAGGCATTATTTTATTTATAAGAAAAGTTTTTCAAACTTTTGACTACTTACATATATGTATGTAAGTACATTCGCATGGGATATTTGATATCCTCGTTAAGTTTTGATAGCATGAAAATGTACATAGATATAAAACTTTTATCGTTAAATTGAAATCTCGTAAATTTTTCTATTTTGTTGTTTGTTTTTTAGCATACGCAATGTAAAAATTAAATACAATTTGCTGCAAAACATTTTCACAAAAAGTTTTTGTGCAAGTCTGGGTTACAACAATCTGCCACGCCCACTGGCAATCCTAATGCGCCCACACACAAACATACACAGAGAAATAGAAGCAAGAAGAGGAAATGCCATTTGGCAATTTCATTGTTGTATCCTTTGGCAAACACCAACGCACACACACACACACACACACACACACACGCATGTACATACTCATGCAGACTCGCAGGACTAAAGCGCTTGATATATCCATTTCGCTTTTGGAGGATTCTTCGCGTGCCTTGTTAAGAGCTGCAACAACAACTACAACGGGAACGGCAACTGTAACAAAAGCCCCTTTATTGTGTATTACATGCGTGTGAACCAAAAACTCAGGCAAAGAGCATTTCACAATCCGCACACAATCACCCAAAAATGGAATTGTTCATTTCCCTTCTTCCTCCCACACACACACACACACACGCACACACACATACCATCGCCTCTTCCCTTGAAAAACAAACTTTTCGCAAGGAAGGGAAACGGAGGCCCGCTTACCCCGCACTTTTTGTGTTTATTTATTTAAGTGTTATTTCGTTTTATTTTTGCAAAATTGAGTTATAAACAAGTTTTTGGCAAAAATTGTTTAAATGGAAAAAACAGATTGAATTGAATATATATATGTATCTCCTAACGCACCACATTCAAATACATATAGGGAATACGAGCAGGATGTTGGCTAAGGATATAGGGAAGGGCATAAAAAGGGGGAAATGGGATGGTTAGCCACTTGAGCACATGTCAAGTGGAAAATGGTTTTGTTGTTGCTACATGCGGGCGGCGGACTATGAATATGTTTTTGATCAACTTTATTTATATATGCAAATCGTATAATATGCAGCAGTATGTGGTGGATGGGGTAGAGGGGGGCGATAAAAGGGGTTTAGATGAATTTATTTATACCCTGGTAAATTTTAAATTTAATTTAAAGTCTAATATTGCTAACTTTTCTTTATTTCCCCCTCCCAGTAATGATTTACTTGCAGCTTATCCAAGTTTTCCACTTGAATGGCTTTTTTTTTGGTTTGACATTTTTGTTTGAATGAGCTAAACATATCGAAATATCTTAATATGACTGATACTTTCATATCTATTTGTCTCCCCTCGTTCAGTTTCTTCAGTTTTATTTTTGATATTCATATCTGCTATTGACATTTTATGCATGAGAGTCTTTCACTTGCGGTTGCTTTTTTTCTTGCGTTCGTTGGTTCACCCTTAACCCATGTCAAGCCAAGGGCGAAAAACAAAAAAAAAAAAAAAACAACTGAACAATTGACGACGCATGACAAGAAAAAGTCAACTCAATTCGAATACAAGTTACCCTATAGGAAGTAAAAAATATGCTTTATCTAGAGACAATGAGATGCTATAAGGTCAACTAATTGGAGAGAAAAAAATTGTAGAAAAAGTCATTTGTATGTGTAAAGGGACCAATATTCTATTGACTCAAATATACTCTTCTTTTTCTGAAATTAGTACAGGGTATAGTCAAAGAATTTGTTGTCCTGAAAATGACAACCAGTTGTCAACGTGAATTAAAATAATTGATTTATTTTAACACAAGTTAAGCGAGAGAAAGAAAAATAAAACGTATCAAACGACAGCGAAAAGGCCAGCCAATTGGCCAATTGAAGTTGTCAGTTGCAGATACTTTGTTATGTATTTTTTTTTGTTTCCCCTTCTTATCAAACAGAAAACCATAAATAAGCAATTAAAAAAGTGAAACCGGTTACTTGAACCAACCAATTATGAAAGGGGTTTTCGTTTCTCTTATCTTTGTTCTCTTTGCCATTTGGCTGAATGTTGTGTAAATTGTCAAAATTATTAATTGCTCTCAATTATTCTTCGAGTTGTTTCTATAAACATAAGTAAATGAAGCCTCTACATACACACACACTCATAGACATATATAGCCCAAAGGGGTTGTTCCATCATTTCGTTTCATGCCTCCTTCTACGGTTTTCCACCCACTTTAATTGGCCAATAAATGCTTTACTGTGAATGAGAATTAATGCCGCCTGTTAACCGTAAGCGATTTGTTATCGTTAAAAAAAAAGTACAGAATTTCTGAACTGTTCACTTATCTGGGTTAATCGGTTTTTCGCCTGCCTGTAGCAGATACTTTTATCCATCATCTTTCTTATTAATATACCTATATAAATATGTAAGTATATATATATGATATTTTTATAGTATTTGCTTGGGCAAAGTTTCTTCTCGGTTCTCGCGGCTCGTTAATTGAGTTATAAATTGCAAGCCCAACGAGGGGCAGTTTTATCGATGTGACAGGTTCTTCGTGACGAGCGTATACAAACATTGATTACAATTTTATTAACTGAAAAACATAAATTCGTTATATTGCAGTTAAATATTTAAGAGGTTCAACAAATACCTAAACCGGAAATCATCAATAAATGTGCGAGTATCATGAAATTGTGACAATTTCCCTGATTTTGTTCTAAATTTCAAACTAAAACAAAGTATTTTAGAATATTTTGTTATAGGTAGATAGACTTGAATATAGAAAATACGATGTTGAAATTAGTAAATATAAGTTAAAAAAGCTAATGTAGCCTAAAAAGAAACATATACAAAACTATCTACTTTTAGTTTTCGAGAAAAGGCATATGAAAAACTATTTCTGGAAATCTTGTTTCATCATTATATTTTACAAAATTAATTTTACTTTATGCTGACTTAAAAGTAATCTACACCCATTCCAAATTTGGTTGTATTTTTAGGAGTAGAAGATTTTACTTATATTTATTATAGTAAAAAATAATAGCAATAATATTAAGATTAAAATTGTTCAGCTTCATTAAAGAAAACTTCTTTTATAAAAAACTTTTTGAATTCATTGATTCACAAGAAATATTCGACTGGCCAAGTTTAATTTGGGAAATTTGTATTAGCTAAGAATTACCTTAATAAGTTTTTATGAGCCACAAATAGATAAATTTAATAACTTACGAATGCCAGAAGAACTTTTCTACAATTGCCATTATGTTAAAGAGTTTTGCGAGTGATTTTGAAATTAATTTGCATAAAATATATTTAGCTCATTTAACTCGAATTGCTTTTCTGGTAAATTGGACAAACGAAAGTGTCTGCTGCGGAAATACTTTAAATGAAGTTAAGGAATTTTTTCACTTCCCTTTTTTTTGTGTTCTGTTTCACCGAGAAATTTCAACTGAAAATTGAATATTCATTCGTTCATTCGTTTTCAGTTCGCCTGAGGCCATTTGCGAGTTTGGCATCGTGTAAATTGCCAAATTAATGTTAAATTTGTTGTAAAATTTTCTTGAGAAAAACTTTGATAATGGCCAAGTTTTATCTGTCTGTTTGTCTGGTCTGATTTCCAAGCGCCATTATGAAATTTTCATTATTTATTAAATGGAAAAGTTCTCACTTTTCCACCCAACACCCAAACATACACTCTCCTTTTTAGTTGGTAGCCTGCAGTTAGTTTGATACACTTTTCGCGTTAATAGAATTTGGCAAATTGAGCTTAAATATTTAAGGCAAAAAAAACTATGCTGAAAAATTTCCAATTTTCCTTGACGTAAGGAAAATGTGTGTTTGGAAGTATGAAGAAAACCAAATTGTGTGGTAATGCAATTTTTGTTTTGCCACAGAAATACATTTATGCCTGACACAAATAGGTTTACATACCTAACCAGAATGACTGAAGCAAGATGCGTTTCCATTTACAGATACGCACACACACACACTCACACACACACTCATACCCATGTGTGTTTATTTATGAACTGTTTCATAAACCGCAATAAAACAGACATTTCGCTTGACTCTTCTGCTCCATTTTTGGCCCATTGTGGCAAAATTGTGCAAACATACATAAGCAAGATGGCAAAACGGTTGACGCGGTGGTTTGAGGGGGGTATCTGGTGGTGGTTGGAGTGAAGACAAAGTATGGCCGCATTGGGTTACGATGGCATACTATAAACTCGTCCTTCGTATCCTTATGTGACTCTTGTGGTTTGCATTTGAATGCCATTTGCCGGGGCTAAGATAAAAACTGTGGCACTAAGGCAAGAGCTTAAACAAGAAGCCGAAAGGAGCAGAAGTTGAAACGCTTCGAGCATATAATAAACAAGTAAATACTGCAGGAATGATAAAAAAACGATGGCAAAGCTTTAAACAAAAATCTATGCTACGACGTCAAGGAAATGTTTTCTGGAATTTGGAATTTTGAGTTTTAATCTGTACTTTTATAAGAAATATCTTAGAACCTGTAAAATTTACTCAAGTTGAAGCTATTTACTAAATTTGAATCAATTTGTTAATGCAATTACGAAGATTTTTGCTATTTTCTTTTGAAATAAATTATATAAACAAACTAGGAGTATATAATGTAAATTTCTTTCGTTCTGTATACAAATATGGAAGAATTTGTTCACAAACCACATAATTTATTTAAATTTTCCATTTATTTAGAGTAAAATTATTGGACTGCCCTGAAAGACTGAAGGTCTTCACAAGAATTGCTTTTATAATCCTAAAAATTTAAAGATAATACGAAATATTGACTATTCTAAGCCATTAATTTATAATAAATTGCATTACGTTATTAGCCTTAATACAAAGGCCAAGCTTAGACTTGCTAGAGTTTAAAATAAGCCGTATATGCACCATTAAAACTTCCCAATTGAGTTTCCATTCCGTTTCCACTTAACTTAAAAAACACCACAGAAACTTTCTTTAGTAAAATATGCCGAATAATAATTATAATGAACGTATAATTATCAAGGATAGGTTAACTAATTGGTCTTGACTTTGTGCCAAAGTCAAAAGTTGAAAGAAATAATCATCATAATGATTTCATATATTTCTTTTCGAAGGGATTATATAACATCCGCTTGGCATAAATGCATTTACATGGCAATTATAAAATATTCCAAGTGCTTTACATAATTTTCTTAACTCCTTGCTCATTTGGTTCAGCCTTTGCATATCGTTTTGTAGGAGTGGAGGCAAATATGGAGGAAAAAAAAAACAAATAAGCACTAAAAATTCACTCAAGAAGAGAAGAAGTAGCTTGGCAACATGTGCTTCTAATGTGCCCACATTAGCAACACAAATGCAGCGCGGAGAGAGAAAGAGAGAATAAAGAGACGATATAGCAAGGACTGGAGACGGAGAAAAAGAGTAGAAACAGGACTAGCCCTAGAGCAGAGGAGGAGCCTTCAAGCCAGGCAAACGCCACTCAAGCAAACGAACGCACTTAATTTATGCAATTTGGTTAACAACGTTAAAATTGTAGACGAGCAACCAAGCATGGGAGGACCAGGACTATGCCCAAGGATGCCAGACATAAATCAAAATGGAAACAATAACCATCCAGAGACCGTTCTCTGTGCTGGGGTTTTCGGGGGGGAACGAGCAGCGGTTAGTGTGAGCTATGAGGCACTAGAAAGGAGTAATATGGATAATGAAGCGGCAGACTCTGCGGCATGAGCACGATAATGATGGCATTTGAATGAAGAACATGTGTGGGACTCTTGTATGGTAACAGCTTCAAAATTTTGCCAGCTTTAGATCCTTCACATTCTCCTTTACCCTTCCCCCGTTACCCCCTTAAATATGCCTGCCATTGACATTGTAATTTCCCGGTGCCTCTGTTTGTCATTTTCTTAATATTTCAGCAAAATATTGGCTCATTATTTGTTCTGATTATATATTAATTTGCTTATTAATTGTTTTTCTAGGTAGCTTTGGGCTTAGGTGTTTGTGTTTATTTGTATGTGTGTCTTGGATTTTGTGCGTGTGTGTGTGTGACATGTGGCCAAAAGTTGTCCTAAGTTATTAATATTCAACAATTAATTGCTAAACGAAAATTTTGTGAGTCAAATGGTTTGACATGTGGCAGAAAATCGATTATATATACGAATAAATATATAAATATCTAATTTTTGTCTCGTTTTTATTAAGGAAAATATACTTAGATATAACTAGTTAGACTGTCTTTAGACTTTATAGAATATTCATAATTTGTATTCTGATCAAACTTTAGTAAAGATATTATTTAATGTTTTGAAGAATTTCAAATTTATAATAAAAATTATGTTATCTTTGGAATATATTTTAGATATTCTAAAGTAAATTCAGTCTAAGAAAATCTTAATTTATCATTTGATGGGGTCAAATTCGCCCCCTAAAGTATGCAAAAAGCAATAAAAAAGTTCTTGTATAGGATAGTTTGTCATTTGCATCAAAAAATTGATTTAATGAAATTTTTATTTAAAGGGCATTCCAATATATCTATATACATATCTTTGGCAGATTTTTTAATACTTTAGTCTGCAGTTTTTGTTTATTAATAAATTCCTATGAGTTGGATATGTCATATTTAATATCCTTACTAATTTAGATCCAAACTTACCCTTAAGAGCTTAAATCAGTAACTTACTTATTCTCGCGACCTATTCGATATTAAAGTTTGCTCCAATCAGAAGTTCTTCAATTCGTCGCTATCTATGATTGAGTTGATACATTTAAAAAAAAAAATGAGCTAAATCCCTCGACAACAACATTAAAAGCATTGAATCTATATCTTTTGCACTTGCACAAAAGTCACTTAAACTTTGCAATCATGATAAGACTTAATGTTGGATTTCCATTTATATATATATATATATCGTATTTCCCTGCCCATTTCCGACCCCATCTTTTGGGGGGGTCGCCACCTAAACAAGTGTTAAAGGTGCAACGCAGCGAAGGAAACTTGCCAACTTCCTTCTTTGCCATCTTTGGGTAGAAGGGCCATGGAAGATGTAAAGGAAGTTGAAATGGAAACTGAATGGGGGGAAATGGGTATGGGACTGTGGGGAGTCGAATAGTAACTAAACCGAAGCGGCACAAAGCGTTTTGTGGGCAATGGCAAATAACCTTAAGGTTAAGATTACAAGGTAATTTGATTCAATTCCACTGATAGGCGTGCCAAGGCAACAACAAACAGCTGAAGCAAATAGAACTGAAAGAGCTTGAGGCATCAGCAACTGTCGAGCCAATTTCCCGGCTCCACTTTGAGTCTGAGATGACAATGTCAAGATAGCAATTGTATCCAAAAAAAGCAAGAAAAGATTCTTCTATTCTCTTTTGCTTTTTTTTTCTTTTCCTTTGCGCTGTTTTATATTATTTTGTTTATCAGTTTGTGTATAAATTTGCCTTTATTTTGACATATTTAGTGAGATCTTTTTTATTTCCCGGCTAGACACAAAAACCAAGACAATTGTCTTGATAAGGAGAACTGAAATGCGAGCAAGTCTATTAAAAGGACATATAAACACATAAGTGACCACAATTGTTACCTAAGGGTAGTCTGTCTACTCCAAAGATATGGCTTAAGATATACAAACATACATACATGTGTGTATAAATATATGTATATTTGTGTGTGTCTGTGTGTGGTATACTGAGCTGACTCTTCGTGACTCTAATTTCTCAACCCCCCCACCAAATAAGTGTAGCAAATGTATATCAATTATCTATTCAAATTGCCTTGGGGTCATCAATTGGCGAAAATAACTATTTTGTAAATATTTATAAATGAAATTATAGTTAATTGCCTAATTATATATTTATTTGTACAATTTTAAGCCACTATATAAGTATATATATATGGATAAAGAGAGGTACTTAGGGTCATTTAGTTACTGGGTTTGCCATGCATATTTCGCTTGCAATTTTATTGTTCAGTCTACTGCTATTTGCCTCATCAAGTAGTCAACAAGAAGAGGATAATGAGTTGAATGTACGTCGCATTATGAAGGATATGGCGATTATACCGGATATTCTGAAGGAACCGCCCAAGCAGTTGCTAAAGGTAAGACCAAAGAAGAAAAAAGTCAATTTACTTATAAGCTCTTCTCTACTGCAGATGATGTTTGAAAATTCTCTAGACATAGCCGAGGGTAAGGCCTATACGCCCACTGAATTAAAATTCCAACCCAAACTAGAATGGGATGCTGATGCGGAAACTTTCTATACCATTATCATGGTCAGTCCCGATGCTCCATCTCGTGAGAATCCCATGTACCGTTCCTGGCTACATTGGCTAGTCGTGAATGTGCCCGGCAAGGATGTTATGAGAGGACAAACCATATCCGAATATTATGGGCCTTTGCCGCCCAAAGAGAGTGGCCTTTTGCGTTATGTCTGTTTGGTCTATCAGCAATCGGATAAATTGGATTTCGAGGAGAAGAGAATTGAATTGAATAATGCCGAAGGCCATAGCAATTTTGATGTGGAGAAATTCATAGATAAATATGATATGGAGCAGGTGCCAGTGGCTGGAAATATCTTTGAGGCCAAATGGGATGAATTTGTTCCCGAATTGATGAAAACTCTCTACAATGTGAGTGAGTAAGATCAAAGCGGAATTTTCAAACATAAAAAATATATATTTTAAAACCTATTATTGCACTTTAATCTTATTTTAAAAATATGTATTTGCAATAAAAATTAGTTAGATGACTGCATTCCATTTGAAGTGTTTCATTGAATGTCTCCTTAATTGCATATCGAGGAAACAACAATTTGTTGGTCTTTGCAAATTCGCTTTACAATTTAAATTTGTTACTTTCTCATACACATAGATGGCGTGCTATAGTCCTGTGGCCTGTGTCATCCAACTCTCACATGATTCAATTTGCTTAAACTTAGTTTAACAAATTTCCCGCACATCGTCTTCAAGTGCTTAGCTCTAATTTCATGCTCGCCTGGCCACACTATTATGTGAATCCTTTGGCAGCTTTGTATTAGATGCTGCACTTGGCAGTTGCACTCTGTCGTCTCACATGGCGTATGAGTAATCTGCCCAAGCTCTGTGGCAAATCCCATTGGTCCTCCTCGACCCCACACACCGCCTGCCCCATTCTGTTCTCTCTTAGTCCTTGCAGTTCCCTTCACTGTTGGCCCCTGGCACTTTTTCGAGCAGAAAGTTTTTGCCAAGTTTCTTCTTATTATTTATCCCATGTGACAAATTTGGTGCAGCAGATTTTTGCCTCGCATAATAAATTATGCGTTGCACACAGAGACAAAAAAACAAAAAACTTTAAAAAAAGGAAGATGGAGCGAAAAAAAAGAAGGGAAAAGGAAAGAACATAAAACTTTCCATCTTTGACTGGAAGAAGTTTCTTGTACGTTTTAATTTAATAATCGGTTCGTTGGAAAAAGTTTTCGCTTTACATTCATCTACTACTCTGTTTGGGTTTCGCAATTTGCACTTAATCGCCGTCTAGTTGAGAAGGCGTTTTTAATTGAAGTCTTTCCTGGTGATCGACTTGCATAAATCATGTAATAAATAAACAAGTTAGGTCACTTGCTGGCGCATGCATTATTTATGGTGCGAAATCAATAACTATGACACTTTTGCCTGCATTTCGAATTGAATTTAACATTTCAAATGCATGACTGACAAAACAAGTGACGAGTGGACAGGAGAGCACCAGCAAAAAGGACCCAAACTAAGACCAAACCGAACCAGACCTAAACTAACCATCTGACTCCTGTCACACAGTTAAAATGTGATAAATTCTATTAAGTGACATGGGGACACGCACAACCAGAAGCTAAACTTTGTCCCTAGAGATGCAACATTAATGCCAATTGATAACTACTTAAACATAATTCAATAAAAATGGAAATGTATTTATAAAATGAGTGCAGAAATTGTTCTCCTTATGTTTAAATAAATTTTCTGTTAATTTTTAAGAGCATTTTTTAAAGGGTACTATAACCTTATGGAAATTAGCTTAAAAATGGCAAGAATATGAATTCTCTGATTTTATTTCTCTGTTTGTTTCTATGCCAACTAGTCTCTTCTCTGGTAAGATGAGAATGTACTTTTAAACACAGATTATTTCTCAATTTTTATAAAGGTGTTCATGTATTTTTAAATAATTTTCCAACTTCTGTTACTCACTCGCATTAGCCAAAGCTGACAAGTGCCATCTCTAGCATTTGGAGTGACTCCTTCATATAGAAATATTTCAAATGGACAGGCAAGAAATGCATTTGTGTGTGGGACACAAAATCAAAATCTACACACTCACAAACACACAGCTTGAAATATCAAAACTCCAAACATCAACTTGGAAAACTTCATGTTCTATGTATAGCGAATGTACACTGTGAAATCAAAAACTGACACCAACAGACATTTAGAGTACGCAATGCATATTGAAATTGTAATTTGATTTCTGCCTTTTGCCACCAACTGTCCCAACTGCCTCTCTGTCTAACATCTAACATCGAATAGAATATGTAGTTGTCTGTCTCTGTCTCTGCATTGTTTGCTGGGTGGTTACATCCACGGGCCACAGGGTGAAATGGGCGGGGGAGGTGTACAATTTCGCGTAGTTTCAATTGAATAGCCAAACAAATAGCCACGAGTGTTGCCTCGAGTCATGAACTGGGTCAACACACAAATGCGTTTCGAACGAAACTTGTTGTATGTGCGAACTCAAAACGTAATTGTATAAATGAGAGGGGGACACTATAGAGCGAATTGAAATCTATATATTCTAATTGCAGCTAACTTTAATTTTTATTACATTTAAATGGCCATGTGTCGTGTCATTTATATTTGCTTATAAAATATTCATCATTATAACCAACTTCCTCTCCAGTTTGTAGACAAAGCCTCTTGGCGCACTTAAATCATTATTTAATTTAAATTTAAAATGCATTTTTTTCCCTTCTACTTTTGTACGCTTTTAGCTTGGCTGAAACAAAGCACTCTGGCAAATAAATAAAATAAAATGGCAAACTCATTATAAGGCAAGTGGCGAATGGTTGATGATGATGCTGATGCTGATGACGACAAGTGCCAACGTCACGGCAACAAGTCGACTGCAACGTCACCCAACACAATGCAATGGCATACACCCACGAACACACGCACAACCAATCCCACACCCACACAATGCCAGGAAAAAAAGGACAACAATGGACCCGCTCAAAAAGGCACAATCGAGGGCCACCAGCTCACGGTTGTTGAGCTACCACTCAGATGCTGCCGTTCCAACTGCCTGTTGTTTGTCCCACCATGAGTTGGTTGGTGGTGGGGCTGGTGGTGCCAGCGGCATCTGGGGCATTGATGCCAGGTGACAGACGAGCCAAAGCTGTCAGTGTGTGTGCTCAACAATTCCAGCCAGCATCTGGTTACGGTTATTTTTTTCAAGCTAATTGTTGTGTATTTATACTGCAACGGAAGCAGCTTAGACATAGTTACTGAGGCTTTTGAATTGTAGTACAGTATAAATTAGATATATGTTACTAACTATTGCCTCATTGCAAAAAGTTTGTTAAACATTGCACTTTAGAATATTCGCAACAGTTTTGAAATCTTTAAAATTTTCTTTCTGTTTGTTAAAAACTTTTAGAATTATTTAGAGATGTGTAATTATTCGGCTAATCCCATTCCGCTCAAAATAAGAAATTTCCATTTTAATTACTCTCAGCATTACTTGAAATTAGCAAAAATGATTCTAAATCTGGGCTTGAACCTACTACTAAGCTACTTATAACCTTTTTAGCTTAATACAAGCATTAGGATTATGAATTGATGGCTTTAATTTATTGTATACAGAGAAAAGCTAATTGTAAAGTAATGCAACTCAAAGATAAAGATAAAGACCTTCTTTATATACAGACAGTAAATGTTGTTTCTTTTTCCACCTGCTTTAAATTTTTATTAATAGAGATATCTATTATTAATAGGCATCTCTGCTTTGTTATATTATTTGTCGCAATACATTGACTATTTTCATTTCAGTTTAGTATAATTAGTTATAGAAGCATAAATGTAGGGTTAATTGTTGTCTATGTGTCTACAAAAAATGCAATCTTTTGGAATTAACAAGAATTTTAATCACAATCGACGTTTGCATTGCGCTCGACTTTAAAAAAAGACGCTTCATCTTTTCGCGAACGACTTTGGCTTTCAATTTATTCCTCCTCCGAAATTCAAACTTGGAAAATGACTTTTCTTCTTGTTAGCATTCTCTACTTATCTGTTCAGCCTGTTCCTTTGTCGTTGATTGTCTCTTCTCATCTTCGTGTAAACATATAATATTTGTATATTTTTTTTGTAAAGAAACGATTACAAAACATAAAAAATCTTCACAAAAAGATGTCAACCAACTAAAGAAATTGTTTTACCAATCCCCAATTGGGAATATCACCATACAAACATTCTTTTTGTGGCTTCAATTTCCTCAAGAGTCTTAATCTTTGATATATTGAATTGCACTTGAACAATTTATGCCATGAATTAATACACTAAAATTGTATTTCAAGTTTTGTCTGCATTCCCTCCCAAAAGAAGGTAATTCAATAAAACAAACTTAATATATATTATACGAAGCAAAAGCTAAAGGGGGTTGTGGGGGGAGAGATGGGTTACCAGAAGGCAGCCTTCATTTCATGCATACGAAATGCGGTCTCGTCATTTGCTAGGCACTTGAAATATGTCAATCCTTTGTCGTTTGTCGTATTGTGGCTTTCGCTTTGGCCTCTTCTGCATTTGACAAGTCAGGCGAAGGAAAATTTTTGCCAGCATAACAATTTCTTTGCCGCCAACCCTCTTTGGTATTGCTCAAAAATTCAAGCAGTTTTTCTTCCAGTTTTTTTTTTGTTTTTTATTTTTATTCCTATTATTGACAACTTGGGAAATTGTTTTTACCACAACACAGTAGAATAACCGACTTTACCACCGAAAAAGCCAAGGCACGCCCACCTATTGTGGTAATATTTGAGTGGCCGCCATTGCGTTGCCAACAATTTCCGTAGCCTAAAAAGTCGATAAAGTGAAATTTTTGACATCGACTTCGTGATTTTCATGCAAAAATATTGCAAAGTGAAGAGGAAAAGTGGGAGAAGTGGGGAAGATAAAATAAGTTGATGGTGCTCTGTTACTTATCGATTTTGAAAATTACAAGCAACAAAAGTGTAAGAAAAGGAAACACAAAATTAGCCAACCAGACTGTCAAGTAAGTATGTGTGTGTGTGTGTGTGTGAGTGTGTGAGAGGGGAGTCCTCCCTGCTTTACTCTTTTTATGTTTTTTGGGGGGGTTAATTTGCATGAAAAATAAAAGAGAAGACCTCCAGTTAGATAGCTAGCAAAAGTGAACTAAAATGAAACGAGAAACGACAGATGAGGATAGTAGAAAGGGAAAAGCTAATGCAAACATTTTTTAAACCCTTGCCAAACCATTCCCCCTCTCATTCAATATGTTGAAAAAATGTTTGGAGCAAGGGCAGAATGGTGTACTCACTGGGGTTGGCAAGTCAAATATGCTGCCAAAGTTATTGATGGCACACGCAGCAAAACAAATTTACTTAAATCTGTTTAATGTTTTCCCATTTATTTTCCAAAAATTGTTGCCAAGCTTTGCTTTTCCTCTTCGTTTCTATATTGTCTTCTTTTTTTCAATATTTCTAAAATATGCTTTCTGCCTGCGATTCGTTGAAATTTTTTTTATGCATTTCCAGCTATGCAAATGATTAGCCACATGGATCATTTTGACAAGGGATGTGTGAGTGTGTGTGTGCTGCTGATAAGTATGCTATGAAATAGAAAATATTTCCAATATTGCTTACATAGCAAATTGTAGGATTTTCATCAAAGTATGGTAAACATTTTCAAAAATTGTAACCAATATTTTTAAACATTGCTTCATATTTCATATTTCTAAATGTCTAGAAAAGTAATTTTTCCCATTTATGTATTTTATGGGTTAAAAAATTTTATTATTAAAACTATAATTCATATATGAAGCTTTTATGATAAATACCTAAAAAATGCATAACATTTTAGGAATATTTTACCAAAAAGATCAAAAAGAATGGAATCAAATGTTTCATCAGTTCGTAAAAAGTCAAAATGTATCAAGTTTAAAATTTGTTCTCTATTTTTGGAAACTTTATCTTTGACTCTTTCTTAACTTCACCTTATCTTAACTATATATAACACACTATTATATACTCATAGACTTAATTAGAGCTGCTTACTTAGTCCTGGATCTAACTTAATCTCAATCATCGATAACTTTATAAAAAATATTGTCGTTTTTGTAGAGTTGCTCACAAGAATATGTCGAGCTAGAAAAAGAACAATGGCAAAAACATTCATGCCTAATGAATGGTTATAACTAATAACAAGTCTCAATAGTTTACCTCTTTGTTAAGTTGTGAAAAATGAAATGAGCATGAGAAGCTCTCTTTTGTTCTCCAGTAAGAGCCACACGAATTGCGTGACTTCTGGTAAACAATAAGAACCGACCCATAAGAATCGGGAAAAGGTGTTTCCACCCTAGACACTCTATACCACACTCGACCTGGGTTCGGTTCAGTTGAGTTGCCGCCTTTTGCTGAGCTTTTGTCATGCAAAATTGCTCAACAAGCGAGGCGGACCAAAGACGTTTCCTGAAATACCTTCGTATATATGCATATATATAAATATATGTATATATAAAATTAAAAACAAACAAGGCCAGAGTAAGAAACTTAACTTTGCTTACCTATACACTACCATGAGGCGAATGGAAAAGGAGAAGGCCAACCCATTTCCCTATTACCCCCATTAACAATTTTCCATGTTTTCACATGCAACACACACACACACACACACAACAAAAAAAAAACACACCAAAAACAAAAGGTAAGAAAAAAATGAAACAAAAGAGCTGCCAACAGTGCAAAAAAAAATAAAAAACAAAAATGTTACAAAAAGGAAAGCGAAACGAAATGCAGTTGATGTTAAAGGGAAGCACAAGTCAAGTCGGAGAACTTTTTGTTGCCTCTTGTTGTTCAGTTGTGTTGCTGTAATTGCTATAACAATTGCCTGTCCTTCCCCAGTCCTAGCCCCCCTCTCTTTTGTTTCTCGTGTCCGTTGGAGTCCTGTTGTGCACAGTCGTCGATTTTAATTACGTATGCAATTTATTTATTACCTTGGCCCGGAAATATTGTGCAATTGTGTTGTGCACTACGCCTCCTTTTGCGTCCAGGATGTGGCCAGCAGCTGAAGAAGAGAGTAAGAAAAAGATTTAACATGCGGTTATCAAGTTATTTTTCATTCTCACAATTGAGTCCTGTCATATTGTATATAGGGCATCAACAGCATTTCTGCCCCTTTGGCCAAAATGCAAATGGTAATAAATGAAAATAATAATTTTAATTTCAGCTTTCATATATAGGAAAGAAAATTAAAAGAACTTTGACCAAAATGAAAATTGTTAGCCAGGGGGCAACATATGTAAACATATATAGGTAGATACATGTATGAAAATAACACATGCTAACAAAAACATTTAAAATGTATCCTGAATTCGTTTACAATATTTTTTGGACATTTTTAATTTACCCAAAGTTCAAGTAAAAAATATAACGACTAGTATGTACCCTTCATTAATAAACTTGGTTTAATACAATGTCTTTTATGAAGTTCTTCATATAATTTAAACGTTTTTAACTTTTAATTAACCCGAATAGTTATCTGCCTTGCTTAATTATAGGCAAAGAATGTGTCTCATCTATACACAGAAAACATTTTTTTGGTTTAATTTTATGTAAGAAGCTTAAAAACTACCAAGCCAATTGCTTTTTAAAGTATTAGATGTTTTTTCTAGCCTTAATATCCTATAAAATTAGCCAGATGTTTGTAGCGCAGGGATAGAGAGGTTTCCGATCTTATGTAACATACTAATTACTGATTCAATTGTTTATACAAAAGTCTGTCTGACCATCTGTTTATTTGTGACAATCATTTTTACGTCTGATATTTAAAAACTACTAAAATACAACGCGCTGATTAAGCCTTACACTTTCTAATTGAGATAAAGTAGGTATGACTATTGGACGAATCGGAACATTATGACCTTATAGCCGTAAAAACGTGACTTGCTGGGAACTATGTATAATAAGGAAATATAAAAAATTCTGTTGAACTTGAATTTGTAATTATTAAGTATTTATCATCTTGATTGTTTGGTCTGCAAAGAAGGAATAAATATATTAAAGATCCTAAAATGGTTAGCTCTGTAAGGGTATTTAAACATTAATATTTTTGATAGTTATTATTCATCTCTGGCATATAGCCCAAAGTGTTAGTAAAAACTACTTAATACTTAAAATAATAAATTACTTATCATGGCATTTTTTATTCGCGAATTATGCATTTAATATGCTTTATATTCCTGTTTATTCTTTGAATGAAAAAAATTTTATATTATTTTTGGACTATTTTGCTTTCAGTAAATCATTTCAGATTTTTAATTGTTCAAAAATATCTATAAAAACAACAATGTGATTGAAAATAACTAAAAATGCGATACCAATATAATTTCTGCCTGAAACAGAGATGTACAATTGTTTTTTTTTTTCAAATGTACTAGTATAAGTCTTAATGCAAAGTAGCTTTGTTACTTTAACTGTCTAGTTAAGTATATTAACTCTTTTTGTCGAACTGTTGTTCGAGCTGTTGTTCGGACAAAGAAGCTTCTTTCTATCCCTCAGGTTAGTAAAAATTCATTTGAATAAATAATTTCGTTAATGACTTTTTAAATTTATTTATGACCTCTTAACATAAAATTTCCTAAATATGAGTTAAATATAAAATCCATTTGTCCCTTTTTTTGAAAAAAAGTGTCAGAACTGAAGTTAAATTTCGTTATATCCTTTTCATTTTCTTAGGTTACATTTGTTCATTTTATTCCAAATTTTTCTGATTAATTAGGCAAGTTGAAAGGGGAAAAAAGCGTTAAGCGCTTTGTAAAAGTTGCAAAACGAAAGCCAGACAAAATCCTTAACACATACACACACACACTCACACGTGGATACACACATACAGCTACACATTTGCAACATAATCAACAAAAAGTACTAATTGCATAGAAGATACAACACTGACTCGACTCCGAACTCCGACTAGCTGACTGACTGACTGACACTGATGTCTGCCAAAGGACTGAGGAGAGTGAGGGAAAGGGAGTGCGAGTGACAGGGAAGGAGAATATGGTATTATCTATGCTACTATCTCTATCTAACTGCTTACAATTTCATTTCATTTGCGCTTCCATGTGCAATGTAACAGTCACCGTTGCCATTTACCTTTCCGGCGCTAAGCTGTCTGCATGCGTAGGCGAATTTCCACCCACCTGTTCACCACCTCACCGCCTCACCCCATCTCCCTTTTCGCCCCACCCACTGACATCGCACAACTTCATTAACGCAGAGTAAACACACGCATGCAGTTTTCCGAGTTGACGCTGGAAGCAACGTGTTTGATGTTGTTCTTGTTGCTGGTGATTTTGCTTTTGCTTTTGCTGTTGCTGTTGCCTCACCCGCTGGCAGTTTAAAGTTACATTTTCGACATTTTGGGTGGATGGGTGGACTCAGAGCTAGTCCATGCTCCAAAATATTCTCTTGTATTTGTTTAGTCGAATGTGTTTGTACGTTCTTGCCATAGCAAGGCGAAGCATGGCCAGAAACCATTTGAACCTTTAAAATAAATAAGGGGGAAAAAAATTATATTGTGCTTGCCTAACGTTGTTTTCCCTGCAACATTGGACTACAAAGTTTTAGTTACCAATCAAAAGCTTTCAAGTTAAACAACAACAAAGAGACTAACCACCAATTTTTAAGCCCTAGCAAGGCGTAATCTTAAATTGAAAGAATTGTTATTATTTAAAATAAGAAAAATGTTTATCAAATGGATAATACTAAAAGGACTTATTTGTTTATAGAACACGTCATGTGAAACCAGTCATAAAGGGGCAAAAATTAACCCTTGAAGTATGCAATGTGATGCGAAAATTGCTATGTAAGATATTCAATTTCAACAGTTTGTTTTTAAAAATGTATCAATAACTTTCAATGTGATGGAGCTAAGAAATTCTACTTGTATATAAGTAATATAGAATTTTTTATCTACAGGAGAATTATGCATATGCATCGAATTACACACTTTAGGGGATCATTGACTTCGATTTCGTTTGCCATTATTCACCATTTTTTATCGTATTAATGAAACCAGTATTTAACGCAAAAAAAGAGCTGTGAATCGTTTTAAAAGACATCTCGAATTTTATGCTCATGTGTTGTCAAGTGTAATATAAGATTTTTGGCATTTTTTAAATGCATGCAAATTAACATGATTTAAATAATTAAATATAATTTGATGTGCTTTACAGTTAAGGCAGTTTCTTTTGCCAGCTAGGTGCCTCATCTTACACAGAGCGAGAGGTGGCAGGAGGAGTCCATTAACAAAGCATAACGATGTGTCATGTGAGTCATAACGAGCCAGCATCGCCCACTCAAGCACACACAGATACACACACATCGACCGCAAATGTGGCACTTGCTCGTTTTTTAGCTCTTGTTGTTATTCATATTTATGAGACTGCCTGTCTACGCGTGTTTCACTCTCGTTTTTGCCTTCCATTTTTTTTTTTGGCTTTCGCCCACTCGCTTCTACTTTGTGTCTGTCCCTAACAAGCCTAACGAACTGCCAAATTACGCTGAAATAATATTAAAAATTTAAATATTTTTTGTTGTGTGTGTGTGTGTGGTTGGCTTATACGTACGAGTAATATGCATGCCCCATCAAGAGTATAAACGCCAAAAAGTAGGCAACACGCACGAATTTTTTCTCCTAAATGGCATTAACAAAATGTTTTCTTTCTCTTTGTTGCCATTTTGTTGTTGTTGTTGTTGTTTATTGTTTGTTGTCTTTATATATGTATGAATGAAATAAATCATTTTATGAATGGCCAAATAAAATAAGCATGAAATAAAAGATGTCTGTGACATTTTTTTGCTACCAACATTATTGTGAACATCTTTTGTTAATGCTATTGATACGGCTTATATATATGTATATCAACAATATCCAGTATCCTTTGAGAATTACCTATATATACATGCCGTAAATTCAGTTATTGATACTTGAGCTTGAGTTTTAAATTTTAAAAATAGAAATAAATAAATATATTCGAATACTGTTTAGAGATTTAGAGTAAGACGATATTTTGAAACGAAAAAGTCTTTTCAGTTGCACAAAACTAAATCCTTTATGACATGTTTAAACAGGACTTTATGCACGCATTGAACTGGAGTCTCGATTTGTAGCTTTAAGTTAAGAATTATAAAAGCATGAGGTCGTTCTTGTTGTTGTTGTTGCTGTTAGCCTCGTCGCTGAGGTTGTAGTCGTTGTCGTCATCGCCAACATGCGAGCCATTAAAAAATCAAAACAAGTTAACAGTAACCAACTAGCAAGGCAAGCCGGAAGCCGGAAGTGAGAACAGGGCTTCTTGCCGCAAGTTTGTGGTGGCGGCATGCGCCATGTGAACAGGAGACGTTCGACGGAGACGATAGGAGAAGCCTGTTGTTATTGCGGTTGTGTGTGTGTGTGTGTGTGTGTGTATGTAGCATCAAAGCCATGTCCCATGACTTTAGAGAACACCGCGATAAAAACTGCAAGCAAAGGCATTAAAGGCGCTCGGCCAAAGTTCTCTCTGTGTGTGTGTATGTGTGTGTATAAGCCATGTTCTCTATCCATTCTTCTCCCATTCACCGGGACCATTCCAGCTCATTCGTTTATACAAAACGAGGGTCATTTGCTTTGGGGCAACAAGTCGAGAAGACATCTTGCCAAACAACCTGAACATTTTGGTTTTTTTATTTTTGGCTTTAAACTTAACCATAGATTCATATAACATCCTTGCAAAAGCCAAATGACAGATATTTGCCCATGGCTAATACTGCAAAAGGCTTCGTCTCCTGTCGTTAGACAGACCAACAGACAGAAATACAACGTTTTTGGCATTATAATGCCATTAACTTTCTCATAATTCAGCACTGCACAAATTTCGTAGCGACAATTTATGCATAATGAGCTTGGACCATAAATACACACACTCACACACACAAAGAGACTCCTACTGCAAATTCAAACAGGTCCTTAACAGAAAACCCAACAAACATTTTTATTAAGAGCAACATGCTATAGAAATTTTTTGGTAAAACGAACAGCTCAGACAAATGCAAAATGTATTCTTCAAAATATATAAAATTTCAACTTATATTATTTGCAATTACTGCTTCCAGAATTATCTAATATTCTAATAACATAAATTGAGTAATTGCCATTTAAGAAGTTAAAAATATATATATTTTTAAAGAATTTTGATACATTTTGTTCCTAAAAAGTGGAATTTTTATTAGATTCCACAATCTATTTTTTGTTTGATACATTTGTTCCTAAAAAGTGGAATTTTTATTAGATTCCACAATGTATCTTAATTTTTGTGTTAGTTTTCTTTAAAATTCTTTACATATATTTAAGGATTAAGGAACAAAATGTCTGTAAAAGACGTGTAGATTCTGATCCATATTCCGAACTGATTTTAACAACTTTACAAGTGAAAGAAAATTTTCATAATATTTTATAACGTGTGCATTTTTAGATTCGATTTAAAGAAGCAATTCTTCTTTACTCATTTCCCTATATTTCATTGGCTTAGTAATTGAGACTTATTTAATCTTATTGGTAACAATATATTAATAATTTCATCAAGATTTTAATTAAACCAACTGCAAACTAACTTATAACAATATTTAGATACTTATATGTTTTCTAAATTTAGTTATTTTCCTTTAACTAGGATTAGTTTAAACTGCGTCGGAAAAGGCGATGGAAGACCACTGAAAACATAAACCCAAAGTTAAGCAAAAAAAAGAAAGACCAAAAAACGGGCAACAAATTTTGTGTTCTGGGTGGCTCTATTTTCATAGGTCTTGTTTCAAATTGCACTTGTTTGCCAGAGAGTAGAACCAAATCTACCTTACCATGTAGTTGCAGGTGGGTGCAACTCTCGCTGGGTAACTAACTCTGTGCCACTGATGACAGCAAGTGGCAGTATTTGGCAGTCATATGGGAGCTAAAGTCGGGCAACTTGATGTCAACCAACGAAGCTGCAGTCATATTACAACAAAGTATAGTTGCTTATGAGAAAAAGAGACAGAAAGAGAGAGAGAGCAAGTGTTTGTGTGTGGGTATCTTTGTCTAGAGTTGCCTAGCCAGGTGAAATTTCTTGGAATGAAGATGGAGACTGCTTGGCTATGACTTTGCAATGCAATTTTGAGACCTTGTGTGTGTGTGAACTAGAGTGTTTACTTGTATGAGTGTAAGTATGTGGGCATGTGTATGTGTATTTATAGAATATTTGCTTTCGAGCTTGACTTTGCCTGGTCTACTCTCTACGCTACTCCACTCGACTCAACTCGTAAACGTCAGCGAAAATTTTGGTATTATTTGCTTGGGTTTTTTTGGGGTTTATTTTTTTTGGTGGGGATTCCATTGCTCGCAAAATTTATGACACCGCATACACACACACACACACACACACAAAGAGAGGAAATTTCACATTTTGCATATTTGCACTGGGCAAATTAATTTTGCCTGCTCTATTTGCATTTTGCTGTTCTATGTAGGTTCTGTGTTCTGAATTCATATGCTGTTTCTGGTTTTTGGATACTGGCTGAATGTGTGTGCATATTCATGCTCATATTTGGTTAATTAAAAATTGTTGAATATTATTTGACTTTTATCATGGCAATGTTGCTGATAATGATGATGACGACAATGATGACGATGATGATGATGATGGAGGAAAAAGTACTTTAGTTTAATGCCAGAGTTGATTACATTACTTGCACATTTGTCATGCTGAACCAGTTCAAGCGGCTTTAGCTAATGTGTTCCATTGTGTTCCATTTGGCAGCTAACCCACAAAACCAATTCCACAGATCCTCCAGGAATGTTGCCAAGAAATGTGTTTTCTCTGTTTCCCCCGAGTCTGGAGAATGAGAGAATGTTAGGTGAATGGAAAGTTTTTAATCTGCCTATATGCAAAGAGAGAAGGAAAACTTTAATCGAAAAGCTGCTGGAAACTAAGTCAAACTTTTCAAATTGATATATCAAAAAAACGAGAAAAAATGGAATTCGATTCCGGTGCTCTGTGAAAACATTTTGACTTCGTCACATGCCAATTGCGTGTTGGAATTTAAGCTGAAAACTTTTCTTCCCCTTTCTTCTCTCTGTATATGCTCAACAACTGCATCACACACACTCACACACACTTATTGGGTGACAGATGCAAATGTCGAAAGTTTTGTTTTCTCTTTTTTTTTGCACACCGAAAAATTTCCTCTCGAAAATGCAGAGAAAGTTTCTTCAGCTCATACCATATATGTATGTACGCCTAAAAGTATGCAATGGCCAGGACAAACAATTCTATGACACAAACTCGAAACTTGAATTCACTTCTTCGCACTCGAAATGCATAACATTTGCACTTTGTATGTCTTTTCAATTTAATGGAAAAACAATTGCCAAGCAGCATGAGGATAGAATTTTAGCAACAATTTCAAAAACTTACATAAACTGAAAATATGTTCACAAATTTTTGACAGCATGAGCACCTATAAATAAAGTAAATTCACTAAATCAAGAAATATTTATCGGATTTTCGGACTATTTATCCATTCTTCTGTTGCAAATTAATCCTAATTCGATTTTTTTTAAATCTTATCAGACAGATTAAATTTTAGTTGGAGGACATGTAAGGAATCATTCGTTTTAATATTTGGGAAACCTTTGACAAACCGTTTGGTTACTTCATACAAATGATGATAATAATCTTCCATTGCCACGATATTCGGCATCTTTCCCTTTGAAAGCAAACAAAAAGTGTCAACTAATGCGCTTTTATTTCATTTCCTTTGTTCCTCCTTCACTGAGTCCTCGTGTCCTTCGCCATCATCATTCTCTCTCTCACATTCTCAGCCGCATCTTTATCTTTTGTACGAATTTGCCAAGTCAACTTTTATATGGTTTCTCAAATTCTATGTATATAAGGGAACTGTGTTAGCAGTGACAATGTGAAAAGAAAAAAATAAAATTAAAGCTTAAATCTTGCGCAATACATCCTGTGACACACACAGCTAATACGTATTATGGCATGGTATAATGAATCAGCATAATGATAATTATAAAAAAAAAATAATAATAAAAAAAAACTCTGCCCGGACATGATTCTCTTTCAAGCATTGTCCTCACTAATAACAATGGCGTGTGGCCGTTAAATTAGCGTTTCATTCAGAAAAAACAAGCAAAATTTGTTCGCAATGTTGTTCGGTTGGTTGCATTTGCATTACTTGATTAGCGTTAGTTGGGGAAGAGCGAAAATTGGGGTGGAAGGGGTTTTGGTACTGTTATTAAAATTCAATTTCCTTCCGGCAGTTGAGTTGAGTTAAGGCAACATTGCATGTCTAATCGAATTTAACAACCTTTTGCATTTTGCATTTGTGATAAATGTAACGCGCTTCGCATTGGATCCAAACAAAGGAGAGCAAAATGAAGAGTCAGGCTTAGCTCCGTAGTGCTAAAGTAAACATGCAAATGCTCTTTGATTTTGTTAAAAAATTCACCAGATTAATAGTTAATTATACTTTCCTGTTTCACTTGTCTCTTCAGTTGTGTCTCGTGTTTTTCGAGGGTTTCTTTTCAAATTTCAATTTTTGGTTAAAAAACAAAACATTTTTGTTGTCACATAAGAATTTTTACTAAAAACGATGTGGAAAAATATTTGTCATAATTTAGATCATTATATTATAATAATTGATTGTATTATTGGATTGGTTTAATAACGTATATTACAGAAGTTAATAATATAACTAGAAAAGAATGAGCACTATGTACTTCTGGAGAGATAAATCTTTATCTAATTTGAAGAAAATTAAAGAAAGAAATTTGTATAAAATAATTTTGTCAATATTCCCAAAGCATTTTACAAATAAAAAACCATTTTCTTTATTTTGGTATGAGCTTAAGAAAATGTTGTAATAAATTAGTTTAAGATCCGTGATTTTCGGTATGTCGAAAAGATGATTTATGATTGATTGCTAGGTAATCCTATAAAATTATTACATTTAACCTATTCCTATTACTTGTTATTTGTTAAGATAATTTCCATAAAGTTAGAAATGCTTTAAAATGATTACAAATTCATTAAAAGGTTTTTTTTGACTCATTTTATTACAAGTTTATTGAAAAGGAGTTACTTTCGGATTTTCTGATAGTTGCACCTTCGATAGATAAGCTAAACCGATTTGTTATACTTAAGTTTATTTTAAATCAAACGAATTGATTTTTTAAGGAACTTAAACAAACATTTGTTTGAAGCGCTATGGTAAAATACAAAATTTTTATTAATTCCCATCCAACTTCTAGTTCATTTCAATACAAAAACTTTTCTTTTAGCTAGAGTATAAAGTAGGAGGAAATTAATGAATTTTCATATTAAGTGCAAATTCCGGCAGAGCAAAAGCAGGGGAAGTTCTTGTCATGCAATTGCTGGGCGATACGTTTTCATGTGATTTTATGGCGTGCCCGTAGTCAAACCTTTTTGGTTAAGTTTTCCGGTTACTTAATGTAATTTGCTGTCATGTAATAAATATCAATCTCATTTGTAAATCGAGTATGGCAACGCCTTTTGCTAATTTTAAAGATAGATTTCTTGCTAGGGATGGAGAGAAATATAGCTTAGCTTTTTACAGTGTGACCAGAGAGATATGACAAGCCCTGCCAGCGTTGCCATCTTGGCATTGTCAAGCTAAGTGGGTAGCACTGCTTTTACAGCTGTCATTGCTAAAAAGTGGAAGTCATTCCCAACAAAGAAAAGAAGAGAAAAGGTTCGAAATTACTAAAGGAAACAAGTAAGCCCGATTTACCAATCAATATAAATTTATATAATATAGTCTGGTATTCATAACTTAAAATTTTTTGTTTGCATTAAACTCATACAAAAACTCTGTAGACAAGACCCAATACTACACAACCTCTACCAAAAAAAGATAATTCACATACCATACAAGGTAAGAGTTAAGACATTTAATTAAATTTAACAATATTCAATACAATGCAGCGATTTGTAGAAACACGGACACAATACTTTATTGAAGCGTTACGATGTCGGATCGCAAGGCGGTTATTAAGAATGCGGATATGAGTGAAGAGATGCAGCAGGATGCTGTCGACTGTGCCACCCAAGCATTGGAGAAATACAACATAGAAAAGGACATTGCGGCATATATCAAAAAGGAGTTCGACAAGAAATACAATCCCACCTGGCATTGTATTGTCGGACGTAACTTTGGTTCATATGTGACGCACGAGACTCGTCACTTTATCTATTTCTATCTGGGACAGGTGGCCATTTTGCTTTTCAAGAGCGGTTAAGACACATTCGCATTCCCCGGCAGCCCGTTGAAAAGAGACAAAACTCAAAACACACACACCCACACAGAGAAAAACACACACACACACAACTCTTGATTTGAAATGGCATTTAAAGTTGTTTTGTAATTTGAAAAAAAGAGCCACACATATATATATATATATATATAGATAGATAGATGCAGATATAGATATAGATACAGATACAGTTGTATAGATAGAGATCAAAATAGTAGTCGCACATCACCCAAAAAAAAAAAAAAAAAAGCACACACAAACCACACATATATAAATAAATAGATGCAGATATAGATATAGATACAGATATAGATATAGATCAAAATGGTCGCACATCACCCAGAAAAAAAAAAAAAAACCAAAAAAAAACCACATCAATGTAACACAATTCTTGAGCTAAATTTGAAAAGATTACATCAACACATAATTAATTGATTGATTTACTTTCGATTTGAATTAAAACTGCCTGCCACCAGTTAAAAAAGTTTGTTTAAATTAATTGGAAATTACTTGGTAAAATTTACTTAAGAAAATCTGCCTAATTGAAATGTCTTTAATTGGCATTGGTTGGAATAATTTTCTTTTCCCACAGATATTTGTTAGACAAGTTCATTACAGTCTACAGACTGAAACTGGCCATTTTACACGTCGAAGTTGAAATAGCAGAGCTAAGTCTCATTAAGTCTTTCAATTAGCCTCAATTATAAGTTAGTTATTTATCTTTTCTTTAAGAAGATCTATTCTTTCGTCTCGAAATGTGCAAAGTAGTTGGTTCGATTCCATTATAAATAGTTTCCATTTAAATGGTTGAGGCCTTTAAGAAAAATTGGTCCGAGTAATTCCTTCAACTCATTTGTTTGTCATGCGTTTCCCCCCCTGATCGATAATTTTCGTTTGAGTTCATCATAAGGCAAACATTGTGCGGATGTTGGTCAAGATGGCAAGGGGAGAAGGTAGGAGAAGAAGTGGATACTAAGGGGAATCACCTGGTGATGGACATATAAAAATGGCTTAATTAACTTAATTAAAATATTGTTGCTGTCCTTGTTGTCGATGCTGATGTCGCTTCTGCTGCTGAAACTGCTTCCGGACTGTGGCATTTATGTATTTTTATTATCTCGTCGATTTTCACAATTTTCGGACCTTTTGGCCAGGACATTGCAGGTAATTATGCCAGGACGCACACGCAATAATAACAATAATATTAATAAAGTTGCAAAGAATGAAAAATATTTATTATTTTTGTATATGTACATCTTTCCCATCCCCCCCAGGTTGATTTTTACGATGCCCATTCCACCGAACTTTTGGCATCCTCTCTGGTTCCAACATATGCAAATTTTTCCTTTACTCTGAGCCGCTTTTACAGTTCGACGACTTTTGGCCTTCACATTGTTGGGAGACAGCTGACGCGATTTTCTGCATCCGCATCCTGCCCATACACGAATGATGAAAGGGTGAGGAAGGGGTCACACCATGTACCACAGGTACAGGTCAGTTCAGTTCAGTTCAGCTCAGACTGATTCTCATGCATATTGCATTGCTGGCTTAAATACAGGAATCCTTTTCCATCTTTTTTTTCATTTTTTTTTGGGGGGGTTTTTCGTTTGGATCTTTTGTTTATATGGAGCCAATAAAAATTTAAGTGCCCACGCACTTTAGGACTTCTCTGCAATCAGTTTTACGCTCTCTCGGGCAGGCTTTATTAATATTTTTTATGTTTGTCAATTTATGATAATATTTTTTATGTTCAAACATTAAAAAAAAACAAAGCCCCTGCTTCTTCATATATATAAAGGTAACAAGAAATAACATTATACAATTTATTTGGATTGTTATGCCCTTCTGACCCTACAATGAAATGGGAATGTGGATTTGTGTTCTATACTGCCTTCTGAAGTTTTGAAGATGTGAATTGAAGTCATTTCACTTCTCATGATAGCCAGCTGTTTTAGCCATTTGAATGGACTTCCTAACCGGGCACTGAGCGCTGAATACGAACAAGGGCCACAATTTTGTGTTGAGTCTGCGCAATTGTGTTCATGAGTCGAGGAGAACGCGTTTCTCTCCAGCGAGTGTAGATGGCGCCAGATATTTGAAGTTCTCGTTGCAAATAGATTTTCTTGTAATTTTTTAGACTAGATTTTTCAAGTAACTCAAATTGTTAGTTTGAATTGATGTTAACTATGCTAATTACATTTTCTTTATTAATTTCTGTTTGATAGATTTGTTACTTATGCGAATAATGTAGCCTTATCTACTATATATAAGTTCTATCTTTAGGTCACATCCAACTCACTCATTCCGCACAATGTGCAGTTGTAGATCAAAGTTTGTGCAATTAACTAATTTTATATTGTTCAATCTTTATATATGTACATATGTTGTTTATTTTAATTTATTTATAATGAGAGATAAATGGATTAAATGGTCTAGCCAATTTACAACGCCAAAAAAAGTCGGGATGATTATAAAGCATTATGCATTTATGTCATGACAAATTCTGAAAGTTCAAAAAAACGTTAATTGTTAATACATTTAAGAACTGAAGATTTTTAAATTAACGTCTTAGTCTTGCGTTTTTCACAATTAAAATTAATCCAACTTGGGTCGAATCGTCATGGTAATAGATATGTATTCAGAATTTTCATTTCAAATGGCCGACTTCAGCTAGCTTTAAAAAGATAACCAATTAGACTAAAATTAAATTTGAATTCAATGTTAATTTTTATATATTTTAATTGATATCGCTTTACCAATATCGATCGAAAGTAATTTTTTTGTCGCTTACATTTTTGTCTATTTAAAAGTTTGTTTCAAATACAACTGAAATGAGAAGCTGTCAAACATAAAAAAAAGTTGCTAGTATTTCTATGTGTTTCGGATTCTGTTTATATTGTTAGTGATAAGCGAACAAGGAATTGACTCTCTCTCTGTCTCTTTCTCTTTCTCTCTCTCTCTCTCTCTCTCTCTCTCTCTCTGAACTATACTAAGCAGTATTTTATACAGATAACGGCAACGCAATTGATAGGTCATCAAAATTATAAATATAATCGAATGATATTATGGAGAGCATTTCTTGATAGACGTAATTGTTAGCTAATTGTATATACATATAAAATATATATACATATGTATGTAGTAAGTAGAACTAAAAATTGTTTGCCAATGTTTATATACTCTTCCAAAAGGCTAATTCAATTCAATATATGCTTTATATCCAAATTATTACGTTTAGCTTAAAGCTAGCTAATTTTCCTTCATACAGAGTTTGGGCTTATTTTAAATCTGTGCAGCTAAGATAACGTATTTGCATAGAATTTATTTTGAACATTGTTTGAAATATTTAGATAGTAAAGGAAAATGGATGAGAAACTTGTAGTTAATTCCAAAGGGACTATTATGTGCTTAAGTTAATAAAATAGACTGAAAAAATGCCAAAGAAAAATTTCGTTTTTCTGAACAAAATGATTTCACTTCTTCTATATTAGCTGTATGATAAATTCGCCGTAGAATTTTCAAAGTTGGCCATAATAATTAAGTAAATTATTATAGAAACTAATACTAAACTATGTTACAATCGCTAAGAAAAAGATGCAACATAGATCCAAGCCTGATAATGTAAGGAACGACTTAACTTTTAGAATAATTTTTCTGTAGTTTGCAACTATTTTCAACGTTTTCTTTATTATTGTCTCTTGATGAAAGAAAAGAAGAACATACCAAATGAAAACTATTGTAAAACAGATAGATATCCTGAAGCTAATGTGAAAATATCTATCTCATTAATCGTAGTCAGTTACTAAAAAAAAAAAAAAACTTGACCCTTATTTGCAATTTAAACTAGAAACAAGTTTTATAATTTATTGTCAGCAGCTCTGACCTCAATATCAAATTACACTATATAACTTAACCCACACACACACACACACACACACACACACACACACACATAAGCACAACCACTGCGTACAAAAAGAATAATGGTAACAATTGCAAATGCAATAGATACAAATGTAATTGCATTTCACTTTGTTTGCATTTGCAGCTGAGGCGAAAGGCTAGAAAAACCAAACCAAACCAACCGCAGGAAAAACACATGAACATATGTCTGTATCCATACAACTTTGTCTACCATTGTGTGTGTGGGTGGCATTTTTGCCCCCACTTGTGGCAATTATTGTTATTATTTTTATTTTATTTGTTTGTTTTTTTTTGTCCTCCGTTGTTCATTTGTAACTCTGAGGGCAAGAGAAATTCAGCAACAAAGCGGGTCACTTGTTATGACCATGGCAAAGTCAACACTAGACCAAACTGACAATGACAAAAACGACAAAAAGAAAAAAATATATAAAACAATGAAAACAGAAAACTTAATGAAACATAAACAAAAAAGGAAAGAGCAACTTCTCTTACGCCAAACAATAATAAAAACCAGTAGACAGTTGGGGAAAAAAATATAGAAAATTTACAAATTTGCTGAGCAATTAAATAAAAGAAATTTTTGTTTTTTTAATCACTAATAAAGAAAAATCTACAGTAGTTTGGCCTTGAGTTGATTACAATCTAAAATCGGAGGCATTAAGTCTGATTGTGTTATACGACTTTGTTATTAACCCATTGGGGTTAACAAATTTTCTACTAATTACTTTTTGCCTTGCGAAATTGATAACGATAGCCATAGTGAGCAATAGCGATACTGAGTTGAAACTGATTAAAACGGAATGAAATAGTTGTCTCAATTTTCAGTTTAAGGGGCAATCTTATAAAGAAAAAATTAATGTGAGCAGTTTGTCTATTTATATACTACCAGAGGTCATCAGACATTAGGTCTTTAGAATTTCAATGACTTTGAGCCGTCTAATATTAAAAGTTTTAATAAAAATAAATTCTTAATTTATTTATTTTTTTCTCACCTATTCGATATAAGATGTAAGACGTTTGTTTAATTCTCGTGTAGTTATTGACAAATATAGCTAATTTGGATATATCTGTTTTTATGTTGTTGTTGACGTCAGCAGAAAGATTGGATTTTACTATTTGTTTGATTTATTTTGTCCATTAGCAAATTTAATTCACACAAGTCATTAAAACTTAAAATAGGCTTAGATATTCTGACAAGTAGATTGAGACAAGTGCATAGAATGTTTTAAAATAACATTGATTTTTTTTATCC
Source organism: Drosophila willistoni (assembly GCF_018902025.1). Lineage (NCBI taxonomy): Eukaryota > Metazoa > Arthropoda > Insecta > Diptera > Drosophilidae > Drosophila > Drosophila willistoni. Next base: position 13,225,349 of record NW_025814050.1, read on the forward strand.
TTTGTTATAATCTTGTCTTTGTTAATCTCAAGTGTTTAATCTGTACATAATTGCTACATGATTGATAATAATTAAAAGTGATTAAGGCAACTGTCAGGAGTTTAAAATTAATACTTGAAAATTTTATTGGTTTATTCGTCTAAAGTGAAAACGAAGCCTTTTTTTATGGTATTCTTGTGTAGGAACTTTCAATTCGCATTGTCATAATCAAAATAACTACGCTAGTGTTAACTTTTTTTGTATTCGTGCTAGAAAGATTTCATCGTATATCACAAAGGCACTCAGAAAATAAATTGTGTGGGCTTGACTAAAAATTTCCCTACAGATAATCGCACACATAAACAATAATAATAGTAGCAGGGTAAAAGAAAAAATAAAATATAAATAAATGAAAATTTCTCTACAGAAGGAGGATTCTTTTTGAGAGCTTCCGTTGGAGCCACACATACACACATACACATAGACTCACAGGATGCTGCATGCATCGCTGGCGGACGGAAACTTGCCTCGTCTTTTTCGGGGCGTGATGAATGAGCAACCGGGGCAAAAGCCCACGCAGAACGAACTCCAAGAGAGTCTCTTATGCTGGCGTCGATTTTTCATTTGGAACTTGTCTCTAGCTCTCTAGCGGCTCCCTGACCATTTTCATTGTCGTCATGGGTTTTTTTCCTTCTTCCTTTTTGCATTTTTCTTTACATTTTCAACTAAGCTCCTGTCTTGGCTTGGACTCGATTTTGGTTTTGGTCTCGGTTTGGTGGACATTTGTCGTTTTAAATCTTCCTCTCTTGCTCTCGACCCCCCACCCATTCGTTTCCTTTCTCTTAGTAGTTTGGATTTTCGTGTGGGTTTTTTGTGTTTTTTTTTCGGTTTGTTTTCTTCTTTTCTTTTGTTATTGTTGCCGTTTGATAAATTGTGCGCCTTTCGTTTTGACACATGTCAGCGTTTGTCTGCCAGTTGTGAGAAGGCCTATATGCATGGTTGGTATGGGTATGTGTGTATGGGGTACATTCATTACATAGGCTGGCTTTTATTTGCTCATTTTGTGTTTTATTCTGGGGGGGCAGATTGGAAGGTTATTGTACTTTTCAATTGCCAGACTAAAGACAATTAAAGCATTAAAGAAAGAGAAAAACAACAAGGTTGTAATAGATTGGAGATACACTTTTTGCAAATGAAAATTAATAGCTTTTCCATTGCAAAATCTAAAGGTAAATGCGTATATTTTTTTCTTTTAAGTCCTGCAAAAGCTGAGAGTAAAAAGTATTTTACAAAAGCATAGCATACTTTTAAGAGTAAACACTAAAATTCCAGCAAGTCCTTTCTTATTATTATGTATTTGAGTTTAATTATTATCAAAAATAAAGTTGAAGCACTGACAGATTGTATTACCAATTAAAGATTTGTGGATACTTCAGATCGGCTGCAGCAACCTTTGACCTTTGAATGACCCCGTAATGTATATTTAGTCGTAGATTTCAAATGTATCTTTTGTAACTTCTGTTGTTGTTGCTTGCAGTCAACTTGTTGACATTTTGCTGCTTGTCACAAAACACAAACTGACAGCAGAGGGCGACCCAAGTGTTGCGAATGACTCGGAACCTGAACCTAAAACCTAAATACTATGCCCGAGCCCGAACTCGAGCCTGAGCCTGAGCCGGGCACAACATATCCTGTCAGCCTCTGTCCGTGTCCATGTCCATGTCCATGTCCGTGTCAGGCGTCACTTTATGCGCCTGACAGCGGCAACAATTTTATTTACTTAATTTGGCTTTAGTTTGTCATTTATTTACTTGTTTGCCACAACAACAGGCTGCCAAGTCTGGCCTGGTCTACCCATCTCTCTCACTCATTCACTCATTTTGTGTCTCTTTCACACACTTCTAGTCTTATCTCTATCTCGGCTACCTCGACCCTGTGTTTGTTTGTGTGTGTGTATGTGTGTCTATGTGTGTGAATGTTCGTTCGTGTGCGTCTCTAATGTCTGTTGTTGTCACTTTGATGCTGACGTGCAGTGTGGCCTTTGTTGCGCTTTGCTTTCTTTTTTTTTTGGGGGTAGGGTATATGGAATTCCTCATTACATTGGTGACTCTAAGGCAAAATATGGACATACGATTGAGAGTTAATCTAACTTTATTGAAAATAAATAAAGTCAAGAGTTTTGTCAAAAACTTTAGAATAAGTTATGACGGTCTTGTTGGTTTGTTTAAAATTTTCTACTTTAGCTTCTAAAATCTATAAGTCAAGTATTTGTATGTAGTCATTTGATTATGCTATACAGCTACACAGTGTGACAAAAATGTTAAGAATTGAAAGTAAAAATGTAGACCCAAGGTATCTGATTAGCATCTAAACTTAACTTAACTTAGAGTTTAAAAACTATATGTAAAGTTCCACCTTTAGTTTTATAATTTTTACACCTGCATACAACAGTTGTTACCATTAAATTTAAATATCTTATGGGAGAAGATAATACTAGCTTCAATCTAATTAGTTTTCTTGTCTCTCGTAACTCTCACTCATATATGTATTTCATATACTTCTTTCTCCTTTGAATTCAAATTGAGAGTATAAACTGTTTCGTTGTCAAGTCAATTGTAACCCAGTTCCCATTCCCATTCTGTTCTATTTGTAACATTTTGTGACACATTTTGTGCTGCCCGCACTTTATTGCATATCGTTGTCGCTGAATGTTGTCGGAACGTGCCATTGAATTTTTTATGAAAATTTAGAGAAATACGGTTTTTTTTTCTTTGTATTCTTGCTGATTTTTCTTGTTACACTTTGGCACTTTAATTAAATATTTATTTCAATCATTTTGGGGACAAAAACACATGAGCAAAATCCAAGCGGTTGAGTAAGATCTCATGCTCAGATGTTGTGATAGGGCCGCACTAACATTTGTCATTATACATTAATAGCGGACCATTAATCTTTTTGCCCGGACAAAATGAATGAATAGAGGTGGGAAAAAAGAAAGAGAGGGAATGAGGTTGGTAGTAGCTATGAGTCTGAGTCTGTCGTATACAAAACCGTTAATTAATGTACGCCATTTAGCTGGAAAATTGCAAAAGGGAGGCAGTCATACACACATACAGACATACTCACATATGTACATATATACATATATGTGGACATCATAATGAGCGGCAATTTCATGTATGTCCCTTGTCCCCATCCTTATCCTTTTTGTGTGTGTCTGTGTGTGTGTGTGGGGGTCGTTGTCGCCACCGCAAACAAGCAAAAGGCCAAAGCCAAAGCCTGTAGGCTTTACTGCCCAGCAGGTATGCTTGATTAATGCTTTATAACAAGGCAAAATCCTCTCCCGACCCTCTACACTTTGCCCGCTGTCGCCATCATCATGCCTGCGTTTTAACATTAATTTAGTGGAATGCTGTATAAGGACTTTGAAAAGGACTTTTCGCAAACGTCGACACATGTTAAATTTCAGGCAACAATTCGTTTCATCAAACTAAGTTTGCGTTTGAGTTTTTTGTAACTTTAAATTGTCAGTGTAATTATTACTCGTCTTTGTTAATTTCAAATTTTTAATGTTATAAAAAACCAAAAATAAAACTTTGAAAAATTCAACAGATGGGCAGCTAGAATCTCATTTATTAGTAATGGCGGCTAAACCACGCTTCAGTCCAGTCACTCATGTCATCTTCGATAATGATGGAACCTTAATGGGTAAGCGTTATCTGTCACTCTGGCACTCTCTTATCACAATCATCTATTCTACTCATTCTTAACAGATAGCGAGAATATTTTTGCAAGTGCCATGAATAATATTCTGGAAAAGTTTGGGTATACCTATACCTATGAAATGAAATTAAAATATATGGGCAAACCGGGTACAGAGATTGCCAAATCTTTGATTAAGCAACTTGACTTGCCCATATCAAAAAAGGACTTTATGAAACTGTTGGCGGTCATTATAAAGACAAGTGCCCAGAATGTTAAACTAATGCCTGGAGTCAGAGATCTTCTACTCCATTTGCATGAGTATAGGATTAATATGGCTATAGCCACAAGTTCATCGAAGGCCACCTTTGACATCAAAGCTAAGCCGCATTGTCGACTAATGCCTGTCTTCCATCATGTTGTTTGTGGTGATGATCCGGAACTGATGCGTGGTCGGGGTAAACCTAAACCGGATATATTCTTTCTAGCCGCTTCACGCTTTAATCCACCGCCTCGACCCGAGAATTGTTTGGTATTCGAAGACTCACCAAATGGCCTTCAGGCGGGTGTAGCTGCAGGCATGCAAGTAGTCATGATACCCGATCCCCGAGTGCCATATAAACTAAGAAAAGGAGCCACCCAAGTGTTGGACTCCATGGCTGACTTCGATCCAGAGGATTTTGGTCTGCCCGCTTATGATTGTTGTTCGAAATTCGAATTCGGCTAACATTTGTTTTAACCTAGAATATATTAAATATATGTCTATCTTTTTTTTTAAACTATCTTTTTTCTCTTCTCTTCCTTTCCTCTTCATGGATAAAAAATCTCTTACTATCTAAACTCCTACGGCATTCGGCTTGCTTAATTAAATTAAGAAATTAAAAACCCTACAGAATTTGTTTGAACATCATACTTCTAGAGAGTTTGTGATTATATTTTGCACTTTCATTTTTCTTTTTTTTTTTTTTGTTCTTTTCATCATTCTTTTTCTTTGTTTTGCTTTGGTTTTCATTCTGAGCTTTTTGCCCTTGAGTGCTTCCTGTGGCGTTCGTTCATTAGGTAAAACGGAAGCTTGCGGGGAATAAGGAGTGAAAAAATAATGATTATAAAATGAAACGAGAGAAAAAAAAATGCGAAGCAAATGCTCAGCACTCTCATAGTCAAAGTCTAAAGAGTTAAAAGGTTTATTCACTTTACTTTTATGACGGGATAGACACACAATTTGAAGCAGCAGCAAGTTAGCAGACTGACTGGCTGGCTGACTGGTTGGTTGTCGGCTGGTGAACATTAAGTAATTATAAGTTGCTCCAGAGTTTGGCAGAAAGTTGCAAGTTGGCATCTGTATGCAACTACTCGAACAGACACACACACACACACACACTTGTATACCATACATATATCTATCAAAGTACACACGTCGTATGCGTAATGTGTTGAATAATTAAATTGTCAAACAATTGAAAATGAAGAAGTGGAAATAGAAGAAGTCAAAACGTCGAGATGATGATGTTGATGACAGGAAAATGTTGAAATTTACTTACGATTTATTGTCTAGCTCATCCTGTTTAGAGAAATATCCACAATAGACAAAAGAACCCATAAACGCTTAATCATCTTTAATTGAAATGCATTTGATGACATAGCCAAAAATTCCCCTATTCACATACATACCTCGATATTTATAAAGAATTTAAATTGTTTTTTGGTGTTAGCCGTGTATGTGCATGCATTATTTATAATGCTTTTTAATCTGCATTTTCCATTTGCATTTTGATTTCAATTCAATTTCCTTGACATTTTCAATGATTTTTCAATTAGAATTATCATTTTGATTATTTCGTTTTTTTTTTTGCTCTCTTCTATTATTATCAATTTTCTATCTCAAATAGCTCCGTCAATATGAACAAATTTAATTGGAAATCAACAAATAGCTAAACATTTTTGTTTCATCTAAACAAAAATAAGTTCTAGCTCATCTCAAATATCACACACACACACAGACAGACACTCAATGTATGTGAATGCTTTGAATGATTCATTGGGTGTGAATGGTAAAAGCTTTTATGTAGATTAACCACAAAGCCATTCAAATTGTTATTTTAATATGAATGAATATGCTGCCTCTGGATTTGTTGTAGTAAATTGATATGCAACTATTTGGAGTGTTTGCATTTCTATATTTCAATTGGAAAAAACATTTACTATATCTAGGTTAACCTTAAAAATGTTGAAAAAGTTTCGTTATTAAATATTCAATACATTAAATTTAAAGTACAATACCGAAAATTTTAATGAAACGAAATATAGGGATACAAAGTAAGCAGATCTGCAGACGATTTTTGCTATAGATATGAAATCACAGTTCAAATAAGAAGAAGAGAATTTCAGTTACTCGGATTTATTCTTGCTCTTCTTCCCCTGCTTGTTCTTCGTTGGCTTCTGAGGCTTCATCTTTTACTGACTTCACCGAGTTTCGTCTTGGACCCTTTGTCTGCTTACTTTTGCGTTGCTTGGTTTTCTTTACAGGACTTGGTGGTGGCTCATCGCATTTGTAGGGTGGTATGCCAAACTCCTCGGGTTGAAATTCTTCGAGCGTCTCTAGACGCTTTGTAGCCAACTCAGACCAGCAACAAGGCAAATCCCTTTCGGCTGGCATGATCACAGGCAAGCGAGCATCGTTAGCTGCCTGCAGACCCTTAAGACTGCCATCGAAGACTAAAGTGGAATCTCTAGTGGCCTCGCCCAGATGATGCATGGCCTTCAAGAGGATGTCTGGTTCTGGTTTGGGCAACGAATTGACCAAATCGGGATCATCTGCACACAATATGGTACAAAAGAGCTCGAAGAGCTCCTCCTGGCCACGTATCTTTTTCAAAAAGAGCTCACTTGGACACGAGGTCACGAGGGCCATGCGTATGCAACATTTATCAAGATGCCGCAGTAGTTTCTCCACACCGTTCATTAGTGGAGGATTTGCTATCATTTCGGCGGCGCGTTCATTGACCAATAATAGAAACATTTCCCACGACAATGGGATTTTACATTTGTGGCAAATCAATTCGGCCATCTCCTGGGTTTCCATGGCTGCTATTCGCATCAGAAGAGCTTCCGGTATTGTGCGATTATAGCTGGCAACCAATTCGATGCAGGCGCGTTGATAAATGTGACGTGTGTCTAGGTCAGCCAGTTGACGAAAATTCTTATTTTCAAGAGTTATGCAAAGGAAATATTCAATTTCATATCTCACCAAACACTGCGCTTTCTAGATCGAAAATGCAATTCACCACAGATGGGGCACAGCAGCGGGCACATCCTGGCGGCGGTTTGCGGCAACTACTACAATTTCTTTTACACATGGCCAAAAATGTTTAAAATCAAATTTATTTGTTACAATTGAACTGACTAAAAATTTATTAAGCAAATAATGACAATAGAGACTAAGAAGGGTCTAAGGGAACCTAAAGTCCACTGTATTTATATCCAAAATTAATTCAAAAACAAGTCATTCGTAAAACAATTTGCAATCAACTAATTATTTCATTTCGAGTGGCCTCAAACCAAAATACTGCGGCCTGAAAGCCTCCATAGAGCGTAATCTTAGCGTGGCAGGAGCACTCAGTTGTGTTGATAGCAGAGGATCGGGTATGAGCACCACTTGCATACCAGCCGCCAGTCCAGCCTGCATGCCCAACAGCGAATGTTCAAAGACCAAACAACGTTCCGGCCGTGGTTTATCTTCGAAACGTGAGGCGGCCAATAGGAATATATCTGGAGCAGGTTTACTAAGCTTCACCTCCGAATCTGAGCTGCCAAAGACTGCGTGATGAAAGCACTGAAAAAGTTCCTTATGCGGACGAGCAATCAACTCGTAAAACTCTCTCGTTGAGCTACTCCCGATTGCCATGGGCACGTGGGTGGCCTGCAAATGACGTAACAAACGTTCGACCCCTGGCCTCAAGTTGACCTTATGCATCTGATCTCGACTGTGTATGCGCAGCAGTCGCTGAAATTGCGCCCGACTGTAGGGTAAGTCATAGCTGGCTATTATCATATCCGCTATCTCTGACATATGTTTACCCATACATCGTACTTTCTGGTCAAATCCATAGATATGGCCAAAGGGATCGAGTATCTTTTGTACTGTCTGTGTATACAAACGATCGCTATCGATTAGCAGCCCATCCAATTCGAAAATACAATGGGTTACAGGCTGAAAGCAACATTGTCGCGAAGATGTTTTGGCAACCAGTTCCGATTCTGCCATTTTTAAAATGTTTTAATATTTTTTTTTTCGAAACAATTTATTTTTTAATTTTTTACTCGAAATTTTGATAGATTTAACTAAATGTGCTTTGTTTGATTTTAAAAAGTATTGTACAAAATTTCAACAATAAAATTAAATACACAAAGATAATTTGTTGTTTAGTTGGCCGGTCCATATTGAGGTGAAAGTAAAGTAATAAAATTTTGTAATTTTGTATACATTATTTGGTCTCTAAAGGTCTAACAAATCCGGTTCCACCGTTCTACAACAAAAACATGGAGAGATTTAAGAAAGAAATTTAGACCTAACATTGAGAGACTGAGGACTACATCCACATAAGGTTATTTTTTGTATCTGGATTTCCTGCAGCGATTCCAGAAAAAGATTGAAGTACCTTCTCATAACATCCTTAACATCCCGTCAGTTAACTGCGAGATTCCGAGGTATCCTTGGCTAGGAACCCATGATAATGTTCTGGCCCTCAATCTGCTGGACAACAGTCAGACGTCTGAAAAGATTTTACCCATCTGACTTGCCATTTAGACTTAAGACGGACCGCTATGTTATGTTTACCTCTCTAGACTTCGCTTTTATTTAGTTTTTGAAGTTGACCTCGTTGACTCTTCTCACCATGGTAAAGCTTATCGAACTACCCAGCTTACTTTTAGGATGGTAAAATGTGGAGATTGAGACACTTTACTGCTTGTTGAACATCTGTATTTATATATTGTATAGGATTATAAATTTATACATCGTTTCTAGTTTTCTACATATGTAGTTCTTTGATATATGAATCGGGAAACTAATATATCGCTGAGTTGTACCTTAATAAATGTGTGTTAATTTACATTAAAACAGATTAAAGTTTCATTCTTGGTACTTGTAAGTAGTTAATAATTAGTTTACATTTAAAAAAATGTTAATAAAAATAGAAACAAGATCACATTTAAAATATTAGCCACTAAATCATTAAGGAGTTGTTCCTTATAAAGATTCTTACTAATAATTTTTTCAGTGCTTAAGATTGCTTGAGTTTATTGGATGTTTTATGCCAAGTGTTCACTTGTAGATACATTAGTTTTCGATAGAGAATTATTTCTGGATATTGGGGCTATCAAGTGCCTGGTAATTAAGTGTATATGAGTATACACACATCGGATATGAGCACCACTTGCATACCAGTCGCCAGTCCATCCTAATTTAATTGAGTATATACACATAATTACAAAAACTTCATCACTTTGTAATTTATTCTTAGACATTTGGCATTGCATTTTTAATTTTTTTCGATTCTATGGAAAAATATGAAGTTTTTTTTTTTTACTGTTCTCAACCTTTTCCATATTTAGAGCTCAATTTCATCTATTGTCAAAAGAAAATATTTTCCATGATACATAACAGAGGCCAATAGGCCACCTTTTAAAAAGTGCTTTTAAAAGTTCTATTGTTGTTGTTTTAAATTTTCTAAGTTTAATTCAACGTATGAGTGCTGAAATAGAGTTCATGACATTTGCGGCCCAAGTCTAATTGACGCCAACAAATTTTAATTAAACTATTTCTGACTTTGTGACGTGCCATTTAAAATAGTTTGGCAACTTTTAGGACTTCTCAATGTGCAGATGACTCAGAGAGTAGTAAAAGCAGCAGCAACAGCAGCTGTTGCAGCTGTAGGAGTTGTCGTCTTTTGTGATGCTTGGATTTGAGGAAGTTTTTCTTTATTTTCTTTTCGATTTTTCTTCAAATTTTTTCTTGGGGACCACTGTACGTCTAATGCATGCCATGCACGCTCTGGATTTTGGTTAGGACGCCTGTTGTTACAAAGTTGCGTAATTGATTAAGCAGTTGCCAACAAGCCAAGACAAACCGAGTGAGGGCAAGACGGTGCGCCGACACGTCGCCAAAAACTTTTCTCAACGTGATGGTTGGAGACTGGATGGGGAAACAAAGCTGAATGGACGAATTGTGGCGACAGTTGATCCCTGGCTGAAAGTTAGAGCAGGTGGCAACATGACTGAGAGCATGTGAATTAGTCTAATCAGGTAATTCTGTTCTATAGAAAGAAAAATCTAACCGTAACCACTAATGCAAACCTCACACTCTGTCATTGTATAGCGCCTTTTCTCTTTTTTTGGTCAATAAAATGCCTTTAATTAATCGGGAAAACTGCGTCAGCTGTTACCAGACACACACACACAATAGTAAAGGGAGCAACAAAATGAGAGAAAACACGGACATTGGACAGCCATTTGAATGCAGTCAGCAAACGAGGATGAATTGTGCGCATAAATTATGCAGCTAACCAATTTCAGGGCCTTTGGTTTTTTGGCCACAGGACAATATGTTGTAAACGTTTAATTTGCACGCGTCTCTAATCGCCGCTGTCCTGGCAACGTGTGCCTCTGCATCAGTTGCCCACATTCAGTCCACAATTCTCATACCATTCAACCAGTAATTGCGTTCATTGAATTGTTAACAGGTCTGGTTGTCTACGGCCCACAAAACCGCAACTCTTGCAGCGGCAGCTAAAAGCCGTTGTTATCCTTGTGGTCGGCAACGGCAGCGGCGGCAATAGCAGCAGAGGCAACTGCTCTGTTTTAGGTCCCTTGAGTTGATTTCCAACGGCTACGGCCCATTGGGAATTGAGTTCAGTTCTATTGCCGCCTGACTGCCCCCGTGGAAATCCCGGTCAATGCACATCAAACTTTTCTGGCTCGTTCTCTCAGTCTTTCTCTGCATTTGGCATTTATTGGTATTGTTCCAATTAAAGTTCGACTTGGTCATAAAATATGCAAGCCAAAAAATCCACGAAAGCACGTAAAAAGTTCAGATGACTTTGCCAAGCGAAATCCTCATAGAGAGAGAGCCGAGCAGAGACACATTAATGCGTTACGGTCAATGGTTTTGACTGCAGCAATTGAGACCGAGAGCAGATTGTGAGCATTCATGTTTGGCAATGGAAGGTAATAAAATGTTCAGATAGATGTTCGATGTTATAGCACATTTTCACGAATAAATTGGAAAACCAAACAAATAAAAATATTGAGCTCATTTTTTTTCTTCATAAAATGGAAAACATATTCAGTACACGATGGTATTTTGTCCTAGAAAGATCTGGTAACAAAAACTAGAAACTGTTTTTTACCCACTTGGCTTACGGCCAAGTTCGCAAAACTTTTTATTTAAATTTTGTAAAATATAAAAACTAATTTTTTAAAGTTAGTAAGAAAAAAATGTAAAAAAACTGTGTTAAAAACTTTTTTTATCCTAATCAAAACCTCAATGGAGCCAGAAACTATTTAGAATATCGATGAAAATATTACCCAACAATAATTATAAAATTATTCCAGAAAGTCTTAATATCATGGAACTAATAATTCATGTTATTATTTATTTGTGAAAGACTATTATATTTTTAAAATATAATATTTTCTGCAAATGCCTAGTGTCTAAAAAATACTCGACAAAACTTTGTAATAAACTTTTCAAATCTCAACAGGCTAATAGATCACTTTGTGCGACAAATACTCTGTCTAATCAGTATTAGACATTGTGAAGTCAAGGCCATTGGGAGGATCGGTTTTCATTCTTAACTTCCATTTACTAAACCTTTAACTGGAGGCCTTTGAAGCAGATGCCATTCTCTTTTTTTGGATTTAGGAATCCAGTTTGTTGGCTTAGGAAAAAGACTCCCACTCTTTGCACGCCTCCTGCAAAAACAGAACCTTTTTTTAGTCGCCGCCGGGAATCGGAATACAAAATTAAATAAATACCACATAACCAATAGCTGACGGCAATTCCGGGTCGACATTTTGTTTTTGCATTGAATGAATAGTTCGAATGGGCAAAAAATGGGGGCTCAAATGTCAGTCACATATTCCTTCAATCATCTCAAGACTCGCTTTTCCTGTATTCCTTTCGCACACTCTCTGTGAAGCCCATTTCCCAGCGGTACGAGTTAGAAGCCAAAAATGAAAACCCAAGTAGAACAAAAAAAAAGTGCACACGATTCCGCAACAAAGTACAACAAGCATTGGCATAAAGTCCAATTTGTTTGTAATGGCATTACTTTGTTTACAAAATAAATTTTGTATGCATAGCGAGTAGTTGTTGTATTTGGGGGCAGCAAAGGGCCAGAGAAGAAGCCGAAGAACCAGGGGATCCCGAAAGAATGGGGGGATAGAATTGCCACCCACATGCTGCAAGCTAAAACTGAACTCAAACTGACACTAAAGCATTAGGACTGTGCCGAAAAACTTATTCTTAGAATCCTAAAACTTAAATAGATGTTTAAGTTAGTTGTTGTCTCTTCAGCCACAAGTTACAGTCAGTAAAACATATAATTTATGTGTTTTTAAGCAACATATTCAGAAAAAATAATACACAGGAACTAAATGAAAAGTTTGTTTCAAGTACAGACCTTATATTGTATCAACATACAATATATAAATATGTAGAAATTTCTAAAATCGGTGTAGCATAAAATTTCCCCATTGGACGTTGTTTGCTTTTGAGGAAGGACAATTCTCCTGCCTTTTCGCTGTTTAATTTTACAATTGTCCTTTTTCTGTGTGTATGTGTGTGTGTGCGCTCGTGTTTCTGTGTGTATGGGAGGCAAGTACAGTTAGAGTTATCTATGCGCATCCGTTTCGTGTGCGGTTTCTGATTTATGTTTCTGTTTGTCTTTCTTGTTGGTCAACATTTTTATTTGTTATTTGGGTTTTTTATTTGCTGTTTTCTTTTTTATATAGAAAATCTTCAGAATATAACTTAGTGCCGTGTTCTAAGCTTCGGTTGAACTTTTGGTATCGGTTTTGGTTTATGTTTCGGTTTCTGAATGCTACTACAATTTTTTTGATCAACAGTCATCATATCCTCATAGCGCAAGTTAGCCGCTTTTAATACACTTATAGCTTTTTTTATATATTTTTTTGGTGGATTGGGCTGACGTGTCTCGATCACCCACGAATCTTAATGAAGCGGAAACAAAAACGTAATTAAATAATGCCAATAATTGAAATATTTTTAAAATACTTTACCAAATGATATATAGCCAACTATATCGAAACAATTATAACGAACAGCATAATGAGTATAGTCAGTATCTAAGACGAATGCCCTTGAACCTTTTTCATCGACTGCATAGGCAAAATACAATTACTTTGATTTAAAGAAAAAGATATTGGCAGGAATTTTAGATTACCTTTCGTTTGCATTTCATAGGTTCCGTTTCTTAAGTCAGTCAATGGAATATTTCTTAAACTTGGCTTCGTACTCCTGTAGTGGAAATTCTTTTTAAGATTGCCCATCGGTTTCACTATATTTAGGTACTCACTCGTGTCGTATTTCCCATAGTTTTGAAACATATGTCCAATTACCTTTACTCTTAGTCCTACTAACCGATTGGCGTGTGCATCTGGCTATACGCTCACCAAAAAATGGAGTTCTTGATTGGGTATACCAGGTTCCTAGATATTTATTGATGTCAAATTTATGCATATAATTATTTGGCTGCTCACAGCCTTGCTCCTTGGGAAGATTAGCATCGATAGCAGCTCCCCAAAGACATGCCCAAACAAGAAAACTAGAAATTGGTTACAAAATTTAATATAAATATTAATTTAAAGCGTTTTCCCGACATACAGTCTTAAATGCTGCATTTTTCTCACTTTACTGACTAGTTACATTCAATTTATTTTTAAAATAAAATTTTAATTTACCAAAACAAATTGATTTGTTAAGTACAATCTAAAATTTAGATTAGTTGCATAATAATCAGGGTGAAATTTTATGAAACTAAAGAAAATGTGACAGTTGCAAACTATTCAAAAGGTCTCAAAATTTAGAAACATAAAATCGTTGAATCGAATGAACATGTTAGTTCTTTATGTATAATTAAAATCTTATAGAAGCTTTCTTCCAGTTCTTTGCACAAAATCTAAGACACTATTCTTTCCCTTGATTGGATCTTTATACCCTTGCAAAAATTTACTTTACCATTCAAAATCAAAAAAAAAAAAAAAAAAAAAATACAAAATATCTCAGCTGCATAGACAATAGTTTAAACTCTGTAATGTAAATAGCTAGCTTTGAGCTAAATTTAATAATAAGGAAATAAAGCGTATTATGAAAAAAAAATATACCCTTGCAAAAAGGGTCAGAATTGTGCAACCCATAGAAGGAAGCATCTCCGACCAGTATATATATTCTTGATCAGCATGACGAGACGAGTTCAAATAGCCATGTCCGTCTGTCTGTCCGTCTGAGTCCGTAAGAGCTACAGAGCTGAAATTTTGCATGTGGGCTTGTATATAGTGCACAGGTTGTATATATCACCCAGATCGGACCACTATATAATATATTATGTCACGAACGGTGACTTTTCTCAATAACTTCGTTATTTTTTAAACTGTTGTCGTGAAATTTAATATGGGTGGGTTCATTACACATATAAAAGTCTATGCCAAATTTGATCAAGATCGGGTGACTATATGATATAGCTCCCTTAGGAACGATCGGTCGAAAACAGTGACTTTGGTCAATAACTTTGTTATTTGCAGAGCTAAGGTGGTAGGTAGGCCGTTCTTGCGTTAAAACGTTTTTCCACTTTTACGGCTTCAGGTGAGGAAAGAGTAACAAAAAACTTGCAAACTTGTATACAAACTTTGACGCGGTCAAAGTTAGCCCCGGCCCTCTGCTTAATTTTAATATACGTAATCATTAATTTTTTGGCCTTTCTCTAATGAATGAGTTTCAGTAAAATCCCACTGACTTGTTAAGTTTGCGAGATATGCAAATCCATTCGAAAGTATGCAGAAGTTTGCTTATTAAATGAAATCAAACGCTAAATTTTAATACAAATTCACAAAAACTTCTTTCCGATTAGCATAACATGTCTTATAAAAATTTATATGGTTTTTTCCATTTCCGTCTTTAGTAGTAAGCAAGCAGACAAAAGATTAAGACGTGACTTTAGCAGTGACAAATTTTAGCTTTAGTAGTTAGTAAATAATTAAATTTTGCCCCACACTTTAAAAATGTTTTAACCTAAATTGCTTTCACCTCTCCAATTTTGTAGCAGAAATACAATGAATTTATTGAATTTCTTTTTCAATTCAAGATAGTAAACATCCCATCTCTATCTTATCTAAACTAATTTTTCGGTAGATATCGTTAAACATGCATTTTCGATCCATTGCCTATGATGCTAAGAGCAAAATTTGGAGTAATTCGTCTCCTCAGACTGACTATTTTGCCCCGGATCTGTCCATCGGGGAAATAATCTTTCATGAGATGCGAAGACATCCCCAACTTATAGCTCAGGTGAGCAACAGAAAAATACACTAACGAATCATGAAATAGCTGTATCTTGTATTAGATTTCTGATACGGAAAAGACAATTTTAACGCGTGAGAACCTTCAAATGAACTCAATGCGAGTGGCCAGCTATATGCGGAAGTTAAGGCTACAGCAATCGGATATTGTCGGTATTGTTGGAAGAAATTCAACACATATATGCGCCGTTGCTTATGCTTGTTTCTTTAACGGAATTCCATACCATTCTGTGATCAAAGAATTTAAGGAGGAGACAATTAAAAAGGCTTTTGGACAAACAAAACCATCTCTGATATTCTGCGATGGAGATGTGTACGATAAAATTTGTGCTGCTACAGCAAATTTCAAAGTCAAAATTATTACATTGACCAATCATAAAATTAATTCGTTGGACATTGAACAAGTTCTAGACACTCCAATAGAGAAAGGCTTTAAGCCCGCTCGTCTTGAGAAGGGAATTGATCAAACATTAGCAATACTTTGTACGTCAGGTACAACTGGTTTTCCCAAAGCTGTAACTATATCCAACAGCCGGAAAATTTTCACTTCAAGCGAGTAAGTAGAATAAAGAAACGTGTTTCCAAGGAAACATTTTGATATTTTAAATAGTAATCTTACAACCGCTGATGTCCAATATGCATATACCACTTTGGAATGGATTGGAGGACTACACACTATCGTGTCTTCTGGAGTTTATTCGACCACCCGCATCATAGCAGACGATGAGTTTGATCCCAGCAGGGAACTTCATAGGATTGAGAAATATAAGGTAACCTGGTGGCGACTGAGTCCAATCATGGTCATTGGTCTGGAAAAGACCGAGAAATTTCACAAAACCAACTTTGCGAGTGTAGACTACTGCATCATTGGGGGGGATCGCTGTCCAGTGCCGGTCGTTGAACGATTTCGCAATCGTTTGAAGGCCAAATCAGTGGCGCTTACATATGGACTTAGTGAGTTTGGATTTATGGTCACCACAAACTTCCATTTGGATATAAAACCCACTTCCGTTGGATGTTTACAATGTGGCTACAAACTAAAGATACTCGACGAACAGGGCAAAATCTTGGGACCCAACGAAGTCGGCGAAGTACTTATGTATAGTGGTCAGTATTGGGGCGGTTATTACGGAAATCCTGAAGAAACGCAAAGAGTATATGATTCGGAAAGATGGTACCACACCGGCGACATGGGATATGTCGATAACGATGGATTTCTATATATAATTGATCGAAAAGAGGATATGCTAAGATACAACTTATCGACGTATTTTCCCAATGAAATTCAAAATGTCATTGAGCAAATATCTGATGTAGTTGAAGTCTGTGTCTTTGGCTTGTGTATGGATGCCAATGCTGATATACCTGCTGCTGTTGTAGTAAAGAAAAAAGGTAGCAAGCTTCAAGCCCAAGATGTGGTGGACTATGTAAAGGAACATGTGGAAGAAAACTATAAGCATATGGATGGCAAGGTGCTGATTGTAGAAAATTTAATTCGAGCTCTGGGTGGCAAAATTAATCGAAGGGTTAATAAGGAATACTTTTTAAGGGTTATGAATGGCAATTAGCTATCAAAACGATAGCTGAAATTAAGCAACAAAGTTAATTGAAGTAAAATAAATAAATGTGAGCAGTTTTACCTGTTCTTAATGAGATTATATCGTTTCTTTTCGGAAAACCTTAAGTTTTTTTTAAATTAGAAAACCCCAATTCTCTGTTCTTTATAAAGGATGTAAATTAATTAATTTTAAAAAGAGTGCTTGAATGCACATGCGATACTGATGCCACTTTTTAAATCATTTGGAACATTAATTAATGTTAAAAATTGTATGTAGGTATATATGTATGTATGTATGTGTATGGATGTAGTTCTCGTCTAACAATAAGCCGAAGGCCTTAGTTGCCAGTGCTTGTAAAATATAGTTAGGTTGATAGTTTATAATTACATATATCCTACTTTAATAATATTAATAAAAAATTTTTAAAATACTTTACCAAATGATATACATATGGTGTTGCGGTGCAGGCTTAATTGCCGCCCCGCGCCAGTAGAAAGGCTTACCCAACGCGCCCCTGGTTTTTATTCTCTCTCATTCGAAGAAGAACAGTTAGAATTTATTTTGTCTTTGCTCGCACTGGTGACAGAGCGGCGACCCGCTATGACGGCGCGCTAGTCACAGAAAATTAGGCAAGCAGGAAAGACGTGAAAAGGAAAAAAAACACAAATATTTCAGCCAACCGATCTAACCGATCGATATGCCCACAAATTGTGCAACTGAATATATCGCAATACAATACAAAACAGGCGTTTTATTGTTTGGTTAGAGGGCTCGGGGTATACATATGTTCGACTCGCGAACTTTTTTGGAGCTGTCCCACGTCACAACCTAAACACTTTCTACATATAGCCAACTGTATCGAAACAAGAATACCGAACAGCATAATGAGTATAGTCAGTATCTAAGACGATAAAATTTTAATTTGCCAAAACAAATTGATTTGTTAAGTACAATCTAAAATTTAGATTAGTTGCATAATAATCAGGGTGCAATTTTTTGAAACTAAGAAAATGTGACAGTTGCAAACTATTCAAAAGGTCTTAAAATTTAGAAACATAAAATCGTTGAATCGAATGAACATGTTAGTTCTTTATGTATAATTAAGATCTTATAGAAGCTTTCTTCCAGTTCTTTGCACAAAATCTAAATCACTATTCTTTCACTTGATTGGATCTTTATACCCTTGCAAAAAGGGTTTATTAATTTTGGTCAGAAGTGTGCAACGCATAGAAGGAAGCATTTCCGACCATATAAAGTATATATATTCTTGATCAGCATGACGAGACGAGTTCATATAGCCATGTCCGTCCGTCCGTCCGTCCGTCTGTCCGTCCGTCTGGATCAACGCAAACTCCTCCTCCTGTATATCTCGGATTCAGCCGGATCGGACCACTAAATCATATAGCTCCCATACAAATGGCAAAGTCACGAACAGTGACTTTTCTCAATAACTTCGTTATTTTTTTAGCTATTGTCGTGAAATTTAATATTAGAGAGTTTATCACGCTTGTTAACGACTGTGCCAAGTTTGATCAGTTTGATCGGGTGACTATATCATATAGCTCCCATAGGAACGATCGGTTGAAAACAGTGACTTTTGTCAATAACTTCGTTACTTTTGAAGCAATTGTCTTAAAAATTTATATTTCTCAGTTTAGCATAAGTATTAATGACTGTGCCAAATTTGATTAAGATCGGGCGACTATATCATATAGCTTCCATAGGAACAATCGGTGGTGAACAGTGAATTTGATCTTCGTTATTTCCTAAGCCGTTCTTTCGCAAATATTAGACCTTTTACACAAAAAACTTCCAAGGGTATACAAACTTTGACGCGGTCAAAGTTAGCCCCGGCCCTCTGGTTTTAGTTTAGCTTAGTCAGGGAGGAAAAAGAGAAAAATAAAAGTCGTTCTTGTCTAATATATTTAATTTAAAGTCAAATTCATTTTCATTTTCGAAATGGAACATTTTTTATGAATCTGGAGGACAAGCATCTTGTCGTATTTTAATCATTTTACTTATTAAAATACCCGAGTCTCTGGCCAAAGCTTGAGCTTTGAATACTGTCTCTGACGAAGGCAAACGATGTCGAGTTTGTATAACAGCCCATTCTGAAATTATATCATTTATAATCAATCAAAATTGAAAAATGCTATCAAAAAACTCACGAAAATTTATAATGTTATTCGAATCGAAGCACAAATATCGTATGATAAAGTTTTCATAATCTGTATCCAGTACGTAGATTGTGATGCCATCCGGAAAGGCTTTAGAAAAAAGACATCGAAGCATAAATTTGGAAAAATTCATAACAACACTTTACTCACCCTTTTTATCACCGCCAACCAAATCATATTTTCCTAAGGCTGGTTCAACGTTCTTAATCTCGTCTACGCGTATCTTCAGAGTTCCAGTTCTACATATTAAGCATGTTTAGTATAATTTAATGATAAATATCATTTGACTTACTTAGTGCCTAGCTGAGTCGATTTAACAGCAATTATATCATCCACTTTTACAAAGTCAACTGACTGACATTTCGGTACCTTTAGTGATAGATTAGGATACATTGAGTGTGTATACCATCTGCCAAGTAAACGATCCATATCCAAATCAGCTACAGCTGTCATATTGCTTGGACAAGAGCCTTCAAAGGCCAAGAGGGCCCATGATGGTTGACCAAATAAAAGAATTAGAATGAAGAATCTGCCGCCAATCATCGAATGGTTAACTATTCTTTTGACGCTCATCGACCTGTTCATTCTTCTATAGTATTAGGGGGAATAAATTCTTCATTGAAATCTCAGTCATCTATAGTTAAAGATCAAGAATGTAAAAATAGTTATGGTATAATTATTTATTCATGGCTGTTCAATGGTTCAAATTGTCTAATGTAATTTTTCATGTCGATTTTTCTACTTTATGGTTAATTACACTGCAACATTTGTTTAATAAATGGTTTAAATTTCTAATTTTAGATCATGGATCCCATGAATTATCTTCTTTCAAGAGGCAACATTTTGAAAAAAGGAATAGATTTGTGTATATTTAAAATTTTTCATAAAGAAGGCTTTGAAATTTGCAGCCTATAATTTTCAATCATCAATTTCTTTCTTCTCGAATTGTCTGTCTTCGATTTTAATTCAGAAATTTTACATGTTTAGTTAATAAGAAAAATCGTAAAAATTTGTCTAAAAATTCCGATTTTGTCTTTTTCTGCAGCTCTCCATTCTGTTTCTTCACATACTGTAAATATAATTGGTACGATTAAAATTAAGAACCTGACTAATCCACAAAGTCTAATTACAGCTAAAAGCAATCAAGATGAGCGAACAAATTGTGTGCTACAAATGTAACGAGGTCATCACACAGAGAATGATCACAGCTTTGGGTAAGACTTGGCATCCAGAGCACTTTCTGTGCCTTCACTGTGAGTCCCAGATCCAGGATGCCACTTTCAATATTCACAATGGTGAGCCAGTTTGTGCCAAGTGCTTTGTGGAACGGTATACTCACATTTGTGCCGGCTGCAAGGAGCCCATAATGGAACGCACTATCTGTGCCCTGGGTGAGAATTGGCATGATAAGTGCTTTTGCTGCGATGGAGCCTGCAAGAAACCTTTGGTCGATCAGACATTCTTCGAACGTCAGGGCAAGGTGTATTGCAAGCAGGACTACGAGGATGCGTTTGCTGCCAAGTGCGCCAAGTGCGAGAAGCCAATCACAGATAGCGCTTTGGTGGCCATGAATATGAAGTGGCATCGCGATTGCTTCTGTTGCAATCGATGCGAGAATCCCATTACTAGTCAGACTTTCACCGTGGTCGATGATAAGCCCATCTGTCCAGCCTGCCAGTAATAAGTTTGTTGTAACCCATTCCAACCACTCCTGTGATTGGATATCGATTGGTTCACTCTCATATACATTTTCTTTGTTTGGTTTTTGAATGTTTCGAAACGTTTAGTCTCATAACACTTTAACGTACTCATATCCACGCCATCCACGTTATATAAATATCCACATGCAGTTGCCACAGACAATAAAAACATAAATGGATTCGTTTTGCATTCGAGATATAAAGATATAGATGTTTATTTCAAATACTGCGTGCTGTAAGTATAGGTCCAAGTCAGCCCATTGTATGGCCATCCTGTATTTTGAGGTCCGACTCTTTTTGGTTATCTATAACTTTCTATAAAATCTTAATTTTTAAAAACAAATGAGGTAAAATTTAGCTAAAACAATTTTTTGCATTTACTTGTAATAAAACAATGATTTCGTTTATTGATTAAGTATTAATTAAGAGGTTTCAAAAATGTGCTCCATTATATTTTTTGGACATGCTCTTGTATATTTAATTTAATTACTTACAAAATTGACAAATGTATCAAACAGACGCTCATAGAAGCGTCTTAGCCATTCTCATGCCTTGGCTATGGCATCGGGCAGAACAGTTGTAGCAAATTCGTCTATTGGATCGACATTATCCGATTGTAGATTAATAGCAGTGCCATTTTCATCCAATTGAGGACAATTATCGTTTTGTATGGTATCGATAAGCAATGATCTTGATAGCTTATTATCATCTAAAATTTTGAAAGCCGCATCGATGGCATCCTGTTTGGGTTGCGGTTGACGTGTCAATATCCAAACAATTCCTGCAAATTGAGAAATCTCCAAAGGTCACAAGCTTGTAATTAGCATGTTCAAATGACGCCCCCAAAGGCGAGACGCGACGAGACTGAGTCTGAGTTGAAACTGCAATTAATTATGGTCTGGCATTAATTATGCCAAATGGAATAATTGATTTGTCGTTTGCATGACAAATTAGCCAAAGACTCAGTCCCTAAACTCAGTTCAGTTCTATGCCTGAGTTGTCTGATGAATAAGAATGGGCAAATTTTTCGATTTCCTCATTTCAACTTACTTAGATTAGCCAATGGCGTTGCACTGCTGCAGCTATAGACAACGGCATATGATGTGTAATCGGTGCCCAATACCAGATAATTGGGTTTAGTTGCTTGTTCTGTTGTGAATTAAAGAACAATCAAAGAGGGGACAATAATTTAACCAAAATGGAAACTTACGATTGGCAGAGAAAGTGACAGCCAATTGAGCTGGTGCTATAACTTTCGCCGTTCCTGTAACATTGCTCGGGTTGCCAGTGCTAAATTAATCATTAGTATTTAGTCATAGAAGAAAACTATTCATAGTACAGTAGATACTCACAAACGATTGATGGCCGCATTGACTACAGAAACTGTGCTATTATCAATAATTCCATAGTTGGCATAAATACATTTTTTGCCTATTTCAAAGACAAATGGATATTTCGAATACTCGTACCAAATTCCCAAATACTGAAACAATAATTTTAGAAATTGTTCTCAAAAAGTTACAAAAGTATTGCTTAATATTTACATAGTAGATCAGGCAACTCTTAAGATTGATATTATGAATGACTAATATAAAACTGAAATCTAATCTTAGCAATGTTAATATACCACCATCGACAGATGCTACGATTAACTACAAAATTAAGTGGCAAAAATTTTGCTTCTAAAAGAATTGCTTAATTTACCATGACTGAGGCCAAAATCATCTATTCTCCTATCACCTTGCCATCACGTACCATCAATGGGAAACCTGTTTAACTAATTTTTAAAACAAAAAAATCTACAAATAATGTTTGCTTACTTCAATCTAAGAAATACTTAACATCTTTTCAGTTTAATAAAAGTAATTTGAATTCTTATATAAGATCTTTGGTAAACAAAAGGCACTTCACTTCGCCAAGGTCACAATCTGTATAAATATTGTACTTCAACAATTTGTTGACAATTTTTGTTTATCAATTCAAGAGTCCAATTTCATGCAATCAATTGCAATTGATATAATTTTAATTTCTTACCGCATTCAAATCGAATGTATCCATTATTTTAACCTCTGGACATTGACCAGGAAATGGCAACTGAGCCTTACAATTTCCACATAACCAGATTAGAAATATCACTTTGTATCTGTAATCCCAAAACTAGTAAAAGTTAAGATCTCAAAATAAATAAACAAATGCTTACACCAGCTGATAATGATGATTCATGCTGACTGAAGTTCGTTTTCTCGATGTGGTTCAATTAGAACTGAAACTCAATTCCCGCTGCAGTGCATCATTTATAGATGTTGCATCTGAGGCACAAGCTTTTAAGTCAAAAGCTTTTTCCAACTGAGTCGACGCCGAATGTGGAAAATGAAAAGTGAAATGTTCCTATGCATATATATACACACATATGTATAAAGTTAGCCGATCTCTGGATAAGGTGAATTCGTAATTTTCTCGTTACACTAGCTGAACGCGTCGCTTTTACCAGACAGACTCACATGCCAAATGTGCAAAGAAATTTTAATTACATTGATTACAAATGTGTGCAGTTATTGATAAGGTCTTCCGTGAAGCGTTTTTGCTTTCATTGCTTTGTTCTGGCCATAGTTTTCCATTCATGATAGGTTGAAATATAACCTTAGTCAGTGAGTTCGCTTGGCAAAATTTTGAGTTCAATGTGTGAGTGACCCACATAAAGTTTAGAGTCTTTTGGTTTTTATTTACCCTATAACTAGACACCTAATGTTCAAATTTACAAATAGATAATTGTTATTGCTATTGTAAGGTAAATGTTTGGTTATTAAGTATTTACACAATTATGAAATCAATGACACATATATTTAACATATGTACGATAGTAAAATTATCTTTTGTGGAAAGAGAATCGTTCAAATCATTTGCAAATCACGGTAGTTAGGGTATGTAGATTTCACCATTGTTAAAGTAAGCCTCTGGTTTTAACTTGACCTTACTCAAAAGTTTTAATGCACGGTTAGCTAAATGGTCTTTTGTTTACTCAATCAGCATTAACTTGCACTTTTAGCAACAGCAATTTGGTGGGAGTCACAAGATTTATAAATTATACATATCACCACATGGAGCAATAACCGATTAGTAGTAAGTATTTGTTTATTATTTAAGTTATATTATTACTACAGTTTACAAATACATAGTAGAGATTATTTAAAATATATTATTGCTAATCTTTAGAAATATTATATAGCAATAATGATTGAAAATTATGTTATGTATTGCTTGTGGCTATAGAAGTTTTTAAAGTTTAAGTCCACAAAAAGTTTCAAATACAATTTTACCAACAGTAATTATAGAAAATTTTCTTACAACCTTACTTCCTAAATAGCTAAATACTTCATGACTATAATTCATAGGGAATGGCTGAACATTTTTTAAAATAATTTATGATAATACAAATGAAAAAAAAAGTTAAAAGTTGCTAAAAGAGTTTTAAGTAACTAACCACTTGAAATACTCTTTATGACTAAGTTTATTTATATTTTAAAATCCTTTGTCTTTATCATATATATATATTAGATATACAAAAATGTATTTTACTTGCATTCCACGTGGGTGGCAAAAAGCTTTTATCCATCAGTGGAATCCATTTGCTGCTGCCATCTATTGCCTTCTGTGGGGTTGTTTTTAGTGGCGCCATCTGTGGTATGCCTCAAAATGGCAATTTCATAAAATCTCTTTGCATGTATTTTCTGTCTGTAGTCAGATCCAGATGTTATGCGGTTAATTTGCAATAAAAAATCCGTTTACATATGATTAAATTAATTAAATGTCAACCACAAATTGAGTTAAATGTGCAACAATTTTCCCTTGGGCAAACATTTAAAGGTAAAATAGGTAAACAAATACTTATACAGAAGATATGTTTAAACAGTCACGAGGGATGTTTGATGAGACTAAGAATGGTGACTGAAAAATACAATATAGTTCTTTGATCCAAAGATTATAAAAAATACTTAAATACTCAAAATATTAAGTAAGATTTAACAAGAAATAAAAAGTGAAGGATAAAAGCAACAAGTATAGAAGACTATGCTATGACATGCTAAGGATTTTCTTGGGTTGGATGCTTGGCAGGATATATAAAAATATAGTTAATGTGTGTGTCTAGATTTTTTATTCAGACATTTTAAACATTTCCTAATACTTAAGATTTTCTCTAAAAAATTGTATGGAAATTGCTAAGAAAGAAGTGTTTTTGTATTTGGAATGATTGATTGTGTTTTATAAGAAAATTAAGCGGTAAATAGCATTTTAGAAAATTTATTTAAAATTTTAGAATTCATTTGCTTTGTGCGCCTCAGGGTTACACCGTTAAAAGGTCATTGCATCATTTAGAAAGTGTTTGCAACTTCTAATTTGGCCCTCGTCATTAAAGGTAGAAACCGTTTATTCATGCATATGCGGCTAGCGAGAAATGTGAAATGGCCAACTATTTTTGAAAGAGAATTTATGACGTTGGCCACTTGCAGGGCGACAAATGAAAGGATTGCGTTGGCCGTTGGTCAGATGGATGGATGGATGGTTGGATAGATGGTTGCTTGAATTTGTTGCTGTTGTTTTTGTTTTAAACATTGTAGCTGGCAGCGTGTAGTAATTAAATTTAAAATATGTACACATTTGCCGGACATCTGAGTTTAAAAACAGGTGCAATTTGTGTCTCCCCCCACCAGCCCCAAGCCAAGTCCAGACCATGCCAGAGAGGGATAATTTGATCAAAAGGAGTATAAACCATAAGCCGATGGACGAAAGCCTGCCATGGCCTGTTCGGTAAAAACATTCAATCCCATGAAAATACACACACACTTATGCCTGCACCTATATATATATCTAGGGTATTCACACACACATACACACATGCACACACAATTCAATCATATGACCCTTTTAAGTGCATGAATATTTTGCGGTTATGCCGCTTTATGGGCACATTTTGTTCAATGTAATTTGATTTATTTTAACAACAACACAATAAAAAAAATATTTACATATATGGGTTTTAAATGAAATCAGTGTCCTGGCCACAGGATATGCGTGTGCCGGCCATTTAATTAAGTGGCTACCTTTAAAAACTACCAATTGCTGACCAAAATTGAATTAATGACAACAATATTGCAACCAAATGGAGCAGATTCAGAGCTCCATCTAACTAAATAACAAACATCAACTGGGCGGAGATGCATTCATGACCTTTAGCTCTGGCAAAAGAATGCGTGGGAATAGGAAAACATGACGCAATTTTTGCTTCTCCTCCCTTTTGTTGTTGCTGCCACTTCTACTGCTGCTGCTGCTGCTGCCCTTTTTGCATGTTGCAAGGATATTACGCTTTGAGGAAAACGGTTTTCCAGCATTTATCAAAGGGAAAAACTGAATACTCAGAGCACAGCTGCAATTAAGTAGAGTTTTTCAAATTCCCTGGCAGATTAAACGAGACGAGATTCGGACAATGGAGTAACTCTCCCCAACTGCAAAGATTACCAGTTAACTGACGAGAAGCTATTAAATTCAAATTGGTTTTCCAAAAAAAAGGAATTCTTCAGATGTGAATGAATTTGTTTAGATTGTTGCCAAATGTTTATAATATTTCCTTAATGCTTTTTCCGATCTTTTATCTAATATTTAATGTTTTACTGAAAATAACTTTAAGTGATATCATATTCTTGATCCTGTTTTGACTATCCTAGTGTTTTGGTTCCTTTTCTTTTGCTGTATTATTTTATTTATTTGCTTGACATCTTGTACAATGCAAAAACTGATCTTAACTGAAGAAAGTTTTTTAAAAATATAACTATTTTTGCCATTTAGCATGAGTATTATACTGTACTAAACTGAGAGAACCTGTGTGATGATTTAAGAGAGGGGATTTTTGGGGCAACATTCAATAAAATGTTTGTAATTGTAATTAATACACATTTGATTGCAACAGATCTTTCCGCTTGCTTCTGCAATTTTTTTTACTACATTTTTGGGAAGGAAAAACTCTCCACCAGTTCTTTTCAACTGTATCCGACAGAGATTTTAGTCCAATATGTGATAAAAATAGTTCAATTGTTAACCAGTTTCTTAATCTAAATATTATGTTGAAATTCTGTAACTATTTTCTTCTCTCCTGTCCTTCAAAAGTCGAAAATTGTTGTTGTTCCAAGAACCAAAAGCTTATTGTTGCTGATTTTTAATGTCCCCCAAAAGTCTTTTTCTATATACTCGCAGACAACTTTGCTATAGTTTTGAATTGTCTTCAGCTTATAGCATCGTAAAACGAAAATATCATAAATACTTTTCCGCAACTTAAACACTTATAGATTCCATCGTATGCAACTTTTTCCTTCATCTTGGTACAAATAATTTATTTAGCACATTGTTTTTTCGTCTTGCCCAAGTTGAGCATCAGTTGCAGACAACAAGTCCTGTATTGGGGGAATATCGAACACAAAGGAATAGAGAAAGGTTGGGGGAGAGAGAGAGAGGAGCCGGGGTTGGAATCATGAAAAAAGTATTTTTGATTTGTGAAATGCTCGTAAGTATTGTCGTTTTTTGGCTGGCAATTTCTTAAATTTTTTATAGCGCATAACCTGTCTGGCACACATGGGTTACGCTAGGCAGGACTCCCACCACATATTCTTGCCTCTCTTTTTCCTTCTGCCCCCCTTCTCTATATTATCGTGGTCGTCGACTTAGCGCCGTGTTGTTTGTTGTAAGGCTCAAAGTTACAAGAAGACGAAGACGTCGACG
The DNA here is from genome assembly GCF_018902025.1 of Drosophila willistoni. Taxonomy (NCBI): domain Eukaryota; kingdom Metazoa; phylum Arthropoda; class Insecta; order Diptera; family Drosophilidae; genus Drosophila; species Drosophila willistoni. Next base: position 13,252,829 of record NW_025814050.1, read on the forward strand.
GCGTCGTTTGGCAACGCTTATTGCATTATCCAAGAGAGTCAGCATAGGAGTTGGGAGTGATGTGCGTGCCCAGATAGGACAAGGGAGAGACTCCCATACACCCATAAACACACACAAGAGGAGAGCAAAGGCGGTGGCAAGCAGGATATATCCTAGCCAAGTGCAGCTGATGCCACTTTTGGCTCGTGGCAGCCGCGAGCTGTTTGCCTGTTTGTTGGTTATGGCGTGTAAAAAAACGAAGAAAAGAAAAAGAAACCAAAGAAAATGGAAAAATGAGATGAAAGTTATACGAAATTTCTACCAAAACGAACATGCCAATACCCTGTCCAAATTAAATCAATCTAGAATACATACATATATCGGCAAAGACTAGAGACATAACTTTAATTTAATTTATAAAAAATTATGAAAATCTAAATATACTTTTAGTATTTTAAGTTTAACCCAAATTCCTTAAATTTTCTATCTAGAAAGCACTCGATGTTTTTCTTTTCTTTGTTTTCTTCAAACTTAAATTCGGAAAAATGTAAGAAAACTAATTCCTGTTATTCTAGACTGAATTAGACACTGTTGTTGGGAAAAACTTATTGACCTAGATGGCTCACTTAAGAGTTTTTCACTTGCTTTCTAAAAAAAACAATTTTTTCCCATCTCTAAAAACAATTTTTTTCCAAATTAAATATTTCCAATATTAGTTATGATAAACTATTAATTTTGTATATAATATTAGTTATTTCAAGATGTCTAAGAGAAATACATATATCTTTTAGATTTAAAGTGTATAGAGATATGAGAATTGGCACAAGTTGTCGGCTGCTAAATTTCCCTCCCTCCCCCACATCATACTTCGCCCACATTTAAGAAATGTTAATACCAAAAACGAACCATTTGCCGCAATGAAAATCGCGTAAATTTCATACTGATTGTAAGTGTCGCCGTTTTGCTTGACGTGGCCAAGGAACGAGAGTGAACAAGGGAATGAGTAGATGTGGATGGGAGGGAGGAGAAATTGCCGTCTGCCTGTCTAGAGATGCCTGTTTCTGCTTTCTGCCTGTCGCCTGCAGATTGTCAGCATTGTCACAATTGCAATTTTTTCCATCTCCCTGTCTTTTCCTTTTTTCCTGCCTTGACTTGTCTGGCTTTGTGATTTGCTTGCCATTTTGTGGAACTTTTGAGGAGCAGAAAAAAAACCAACTACAAAAGCGAAAGCCAACAAATGTCCATCGATGGCGAATCGTAGTTTTTAAGGCTCCTTTTTTCGAAATTAGAAAAGTTTTGTGGTGAAATTAAGTTAATTAAGACGAAGATCTTGGTTTTTCTAGTAATTTCTTATGGCAAAGTAGAAACCAAAATGCAAGCAATGCCAAAAAGTTGTGATTTCTTTTTCTTCTTCGTTTTGACACTATGATTAAAAAATAATTTCACAGAAATATTGAAGCACGTCTTGTATATGCTCAAGTCAAGTCAAAGCGAAACATTTGTAAGAAACTCCGCGTAGGGACTTTAGGAGAGAAGGGAAACGACTGTAAGACTGATGGCGTTTTTGATGGCCGAAAATCAAGTTTGTTTTTACGTGCCATGCAGTGACTTGGAACGTGGTTGAATCGGCGGCGTCGACATTGGTGTTGGTGTTGGCGGTTCTGGGATGTCAAAGGTCGCAGCTGCTGCAAATGGCTGGTGCTTTGGCAAAATGAGGAAACCCTCAACAGAGTTTCTCTATGCCATGAGAAATCACTCGTCATTATCGAAGCCTGTGAAAACTCCCCGCACACCCACATACACACACACACACGCACACACACACACATGTCTGCTCCAAGCTCCATAAATTATGCCAGTTTTCTATATATGTATGTATATATAGACATCTGTAGCTGTGTAAAAAATCGTGCCCCAAAAACTTTAACCCAAACCCACGTCAACTAAAGCCGTGAAGATGAAAAAAAAAATGTATATATATATATATATATATATTCCAACTTATTGAAAATCACTTAGACACACATGTGACGCCAAATCGTTACGTGAGCAAAGAAAATGGAACCAAAACACTTTGTATAATTTATGTTTGCACATTTCAGAGCAAAACATAAGATTCTATCCCAAAAACAAAAAAAAAAATGCCACTGGGCTTAACCTTATAATAAGCATGGCGAATTGCAACTAGTCGCATGAAAATTCTTAACCAAATTTGAGTTTTGAAGTTGTTGGCAAAACTCCTAATTACCCCAATTGCCAGTTAGTTATTCAAGTCACTTGGGTTATTTTTGGAAAGAGGGTCTTAGAGGTAAAATCTCATAAATTGCGTTCAAAGAGAGCCTGCACACCACACTTGCCTGACAACTTAAGTGCGGCGGTTATGCTTTCGGGTTTTGGCTTTCCATTAGGAAAACAATTACAGACGACACTGACAGCCACAAAAGCAACTCCATGTGCAATCCAAAGATACGCACACATAGCCTAACTATTCCTCCCATCCCATCCTAGTTTTCGTTCCACTTCCTCACACACACATTGAGAGTAATAAATTATAAGTCCTGTCGTCGGGATGACCCACCCATGGACATGTCTATTAAGCGGCCTTACTATGTCCAGTTCTGACAATGCTTAGGCTTATTTAGTGGTAAGACTTAAACCCGTTTGCAGACTCAAAATGGGGTTCTGGGTCGGCATGTTTTAGCGGACTGTGACAACTGGTGATAGTTTCAAAGAATGCAAAGAGATAACGCTTGAATAAATCATTTTAGTTCCGCTCGATTGTCAAATAGTCTTAAGTTGGGCCGTGTCAAAAGTTTAAAGAATAGCGATGGAAGTAGGTTAAAAATGAATATATTTATGGTTTAAAAGATTCCTTTTTATAAATACTTCCATTTTGCGGTTAGAAAAGTATTTGTTTTTAATACTGTTCTTTTAGGACACAATCGAAAACAGCTATTGAAAAACTATTTATACTCCCTCATTAGCCAATTAAAAACGGTACAGAAATTGGTATTGCTTTGAGGGTTTCTCCAACTATCTAGGTTTGTTTGGATTCACGCTGGATTATTAGTTAATCGCACAATTATGAGTAAAAATGAAAATATTAAGAAGTTTGTCAATAAAATATATTGGGCGGCGATTACAAAGCTCTTTTGGTGTGGCCAGACTCCAATATAAATATAAAAAATATCGATAAGTTGTTAATTACATATCTTCGTAGCAATAGTAGGCTTTGAGTTAAATTCAATATTTTATATGACATTTAAAGTGAGTTTAAGCAAAATTGTTTGGTATTAATAGCGAAATAATATACGGAAATACTTTTGCGATGTTTCTAGACGCTTTTGGTGTACCTAAAGAGGTGACAGCCGATAATTTAAGAGAATATCCCTATGATTTGGTAAGAATTGATGAAAACTAAAAGTATTTCAAGCATAATGTCAATCTTTGGCCAGCACGGAACTATGTTGTTGACCTCATCGGACTTCGAGGTCTATATACCACCACGTTGGCATGGCACGATCTATAGCACGGAGGATGTATTGGATAGTTATCGCCGGCGTTTTAATGTGAGTTGTGTGAAAATTGAAATTTATTCTGCAATCCATGGAGTATTTTTTCCAACCTTAGCCAAACTCCACATTGCTCACCTTTCATGCTCTTCAACCGTACGAACCGGAGCTTATTTGCTGCGAACGTTGTGTATTGGAGATAACAGCTTTACCAGCTGGTCAATCGCTGCACAGTGAGTCTGATGTGGTCGTTTTTCTGCTCAAGCTTACTGTCAGTGATAAGAATGTTCTGATTACCAAAGAGTTGGGCAATGAGCTTAATTTCTTTCCACACTCTCATCATTATCATCTTCGCATCATCGATGAGGGAATCGACATTGTCTATGTGGATGATAAAATCTATCATGGCACTCCCTCGATCAACTATCAACATCAGCGGGTCTATAATATGGTGAGCAAACTGCAGCCCTTTCAAGTGATGAGTTTATCGGGAAGGACACTGCCAGATGTCCTGCGTAATCTATGCCGAAAGCAGCAAAACTACAAAAAGAACAATTGAATAATAGTAATAATAGAATTTCCATCTGCCCCAACCCAGTTGTCTCAGTACATTTATTCTTATTTATTTGGTTATACTAAATAAACTTTTTCTGGCTATAGCCAGTATCTGATGGAGACATATTAGTTTCAGTTGACTGGGCTAAAGAGCTCTGTCTGCTCTGTTGTTTGCAAATTGATTATGGCGGACAATTTTTTCCTCTTTAGTTCGATGAAGTATGATAAAATCTTGAAAATAATTTCATTTTTTCTACCCTGACCTTGACGAGGTAGACCACGACTTTTCAATAACATTAGTAAATACTCGAATAAAGCAGGGATTGAAAATGCTATGCTACGTCGGAGTTTTTTTTTTTGCTCCCGCTACTGCTCTGATTTCGAACGGCTACGTAGCATAGCAGAGAGCACAAACGGAAAACGATTGCTCATCTGCTCTGCTCCGTAGCATACATCGTCGGAGCACAGAGCAATAGCAAGAGCAAAAAATTCTCGATACGCTATTTGTAGTTGTAGCAATAGCACAAGCATTAAAAGCGAGATGAGAGCGGAGCAAACAAAATAAATTTTTGTGCTACTGCTACGGAGCATTTCCTTTTCTGTTGCTCTCGTAGCAATTTCGTAGTCGCTCTCGTAGCAACTTCGTAGTCGCTCTCATAGTAGATCTGTGCTAGAGGTGGGCATGGGCCGAATTGTTACATCCAACCCGAATTGTGGAATTACAGTTTCTTCTGAATGTCCAAATTTTTTTTAGCTTTCGGGTGCGGGTGAAATTTTTAGCCCATGGGTCGGGTTGGATGTAACAATTCGGCCCATGCCCACCTCTAGCACAGATCTACTATGAGAGTGACTACGAAGTTGCTACGAGAGCGACTACGAAATTGCTACGAGAGCAACAGAAAAGGAAATGCTCCGTAGCAGTAGCACAAAAATTTATTTTGTTTGCTCCGCTCTCATCTCGCTTTTAATGCTTGTGCTATTGCTACAACTACAAATAGCGTATCGAAAATTTTTTGCTCTTGCTATTGCTCTGTGCTCCGACGATGTATGCTACGGAGCAGAGCAGATGAGCAATCGTTTTCCGTTTGTGCTCTCTGCTATGCTACGTAGCCGTTCGAAATCAGAGCAGTAGCGGGAGCAGAGCAATATTTTTATTGAAATTGCTGCTATGTAGCAGCAAATGCAAACACTGGAATAAAGCGGCAAAGTGGATAGATTTTCAATAAGTTTGTGAGTAACTATAACTTGAAATCAATATAACTTCTTTCTTTTTATATCAGAGTATACAAATGTTCACATCGTCAGCAAAACCAATTTTTCTTTATTCATTTAACTGATTTGAGAGTTGTCAAAACAAGAATTTCCCCCTTACCTTAAGTAGTCAAACGAGTCTAAAACTCTTGTTCTTTTTAAAGTTCGATATTATACGTTTGTCGCCTGGCTACTCCTCTTTTGCCTTACATTAGTATTCATAACCAAATGTCATATATAATATTTTCTGTTGTTTTTCTGGTCCCAAAATCCCTTTGGGCCATGGCCATTGCGTGACATCTTCTTTGGTTAGCATTTTGTTTGTGGTTTGACCTCTCAAATACGAGCAGATTATATATCCTTGGCAATTGTTGGTCCTTTTTTGAATGCGGCCTTTGGCTATTTTATGGCTTTGCAATCGTTTCCTCTCGAACTGTGCTTGGAATATCTAATGGATGCGTGCAACTAATTGAGTTGCCTTTTTAGTTTTGCGGCCAAAAAGGCTTGAGAGATGAATAAATGGATGGAGCAGAGGCTTTGGTAAATCCGCTTTTGCATTTGCAAATGGCATTAAATGGTATAAAAACGTAAAATGACTTTGTCCCTAATGAGGCGGATGTAGTCAGAGGATTTGTGAAAGGAAAAACTTAATTTTTTTTAAAAGAAAATATAAAGTTAATTAGGCCAAGAACAGAGAAAGAAAATTCTGTATATTTTATGTTTTTTTTCCGTCAGATTATTCTTTTAAACAAATATCGACGATATAGTCGTATACACGCAAGAATCCTGAGATGAGCTTTCATGTTTTTTACATAAACTGCACTCGATTTAATTGAAATATCATTGCAGACAAACTTTTTAAATTCCTTTAGAACGCTCTTAAAAAGACACCTCAAACTATTGATAATAATACAAAGATGAGATTAAAATTCTTTAATTTTGATCTCGTTTATTGGTAGCTTGTAAATTTCGAAATTTATAAAAATTCTTTTTTTTTGTTTGAACTCTTATTTATCTATCCCTCCAATGCAAGTCCACTCCTGCCCAATAAACACATGTAGTAAAATGTGGTTGTCATTGGTTAATATTGGCTGGCCTCGCCCTTAATTTTGTACCTTCAATCCACCTGTTACCTCTGAACCAGTTCAATAATTGATGTAAATCTGTTGCCACTGTGAAGTGTCACAGGCATTTTTACTCCCAATGATGTGGTTGTTGTTGCTGCTGTTTTTGTTGGGTGTTGAGTGCCTTGTTGATCCTTTTTGTTCACAACTTTCTGGGGGGAGGGCATTTCAAGATGAAAAGCAAAAAAACAAAAAAAGTTATGTGGATCCACCATGGAAACTTCACAGCTGCGTATATAAGAGGGTGAAGAGAAGTGAACATGGAGCAGATAGTAACCCGGGACTACAGACTAGGTAAGGCCTACATATAACCAAAAAGGAACCCCAAAGTTGGCTTATACTCCATACTCCATTCCAGGGGAATGATAAATAGCCAAACTCAAGTGGCAAGCAGGTTCAAGCTGCTACTTTCTGTGTTTCTCACCTTTTTGCCTCTCCAAGCAAGTAATGAAAATGAGATGAAAATTATTGCAGCGTAAATCAGGCGTGTGTCCCGGCATCCTGGACGCCCAGCTGCGTCTATCTTGCCATAGCCCCCCTCTCCGTCGCCCACACTCGCAAATATCCAGGCTAAACGTTTTCAACTGCTTAATTTGACTTTCATTCGTTTTCGTTTCATTTCGTTTTGTCTATATATGTATAGATGTATCTGTATATAGATGTGTTTGGGTGTGTGTCTGATTCCCCTCCGATTTTCCTTTAGTCTGACATGAATTATTTAACGATCTCCAGCTGCGTTGATGCGATTTCGCAAAGGATGCCTCTAAATTAAAGCCATAACAAGCTTAATACAGGACAACCGCAAAGCAGGATAAAATACCAGAGCAAAAGAAAAAAAAAACTCAAATCGCAAACTTCATTTAATGCAACAATGGCGAATGGGAGGAAGACTGGCCAAGAGCCCAAAAAATGAATGGATAGCTAAAGGGTGGGTAGGTAAAAGCATCCCACGCAGACTAAAGGAAACTTTGGTGAGGACTTAACTCTTTTGTATGCTACACACACACACACCCACATGCACACAGACTAAAAAATATACAAATGTCGACATCGACTTTCCAATTTCAAGTGAAAAATCCCGCGAATGAACATGTAAACAACACAATGCTAGGTGCACCATCCACCTACCAACGTGAGAAACAAAAAGATCCTGCAGCATGCAAGAGAAATGGTAACGAAAAGAACTGAATATTTTACTTCAGCAGTTAGTAGACTAAATAGAGCACCTAGAATATGATAGAGATGCATTAGAAACTGTTAGATTAATCCACAGTTCTATATGGTTTCAGAAAAAGAATTAGTGAACGAATCAATGCCTATATATGTATGTAGATATTTAACATCGATGACAAGTAATCAACAAATAAGAGCAACTAATAGATAATAGTTTATGACAAAATGAAACTTTAGACCACTAAAGATACCAATCTAGTTTTGTTATTTTAGTTTGCCCAAAACTATGTATCGGCAATATTACGAATTGGAGGTCAGTTTTCACTTAAATGATTTGGGTGTCAATTCAATTAATTCGTTTTATTTTGTATTCTAATCTAATAGATAATATCTAAGCGATTGACTGTTTGAGGTTTTAGATTAGAAAATTATTCAGTCTACTAAATGTAATTTAATTTAATTGACTTAAAATAAAATATGTTCAAAATTACAAAACAAATTTCCATTGCAAACATTTTTCTTATCATCAATTCCATTAAGAACTTGCCTATGGCTTTAACGATTTATAATAATATTTTCTTATTTATAAATATTTTTTTTATAAACATAGCTTACTTTCTTTAAAATTATTGGTGTATGAACTAAAGTCATGTATTACTAAACATTTGTGTAATAGATAAAATTGATTTCATTTTACTATCAATGTTACTATATAGAAGGTGCAGAAGTTTTAAAACAATACAATATATTTAAGAATCCAATATTTTTGAATAATTTATTCATTATAATTGTTTTTGATATTTAATTTTTCACTTCTAAGCCCCTCATAAATTCTGTACTTACTAATATCAGAAACTCTATTGGATTTTCTGATTATTTTCCATCTTAGACAGGATTGTATCTAATAGATTATAGAAAATGTAAAAACCCAAATTTTAAATATTTTTCCTTTTTCTGTCTGTTTAAATTAATCAATTATCCTAAACATCACAAAAATACCCGACAAATATGCCATAGTTCACTCTAGAGGGGTTTTTTTTCGCATTCAGTGCCAATGTTTGTAACTTTATATATGTACGTATGTATCTAGAACTGCAATGTATCTGCACAAAAAGCATACATATATAGAGATAGTTTTTTTTAGTGCACAGCAGGCGTCAACTTTTGGGTGTGCGTATGAAAAATTTGCAACAAACTCCTGCAAATGGCTGAGAGAAAATCCTAAAACCAAATAAAATGCTCGACACAGTTGAACCCACTTGAAATATATATTTGGCAATGAAAATAACCTAAAAAAGAGAAGAAAAAAAGAACCTAGAGAAAAACGAGATAAAACGCAGTCATAATAAATGGAACGAAGCGCTAAAGCGTTGAGCTGCTGCAGAATGTTGCAACATCAGCGGCAACAGCCAACTGGCAACGGGCAACGTTGCTGCTCCTGCTGGCGCTGCTGCTGCTACTAATCCCTGGAAATTTGTCTAAACTAACCGCCTGCCAGCTCGACTGCCTCTGCAGCCTTCCCTTTTTTGCGTTGTAAGGCTGATGAATGACGTCGCTGCTGTGCAAATTATAAGAGCAATTTGCATTATGTGGGTCGCCTTGGGCGCCCCCAATTTTTCGGATTAAATATTATAACCAACGCGGACTAAGCGCCTTGCTCCCAGCTGAGCTGCGAAATGAAATTTTAGATTTTAAAACCGAGAACTATGCGTAAAGTAGATACATAAATGTGCCGACATTTGTATCCACTTAAAACATATTCAAAGGGAAAAAACTAGGAACAAAAATGATTGCTGGGAAATATATGTTTCCAAATAATGAGAGTATAGTTACTAACAATTTCTTTTCAATTTTTCTTTAGAACAAAAGCTTTCTATTAATTTTAAAACGTTGTGTTCTTAATTGTCATTCTCATTTGTCTAAACACATTGCTAGAACTCTGTTATCCAAGATATTGAGATGAAGGATTCTTCAAAATGTATTTTTTGTTTTTCTGCTTAATCTAAGAAAATAAATCTTCGATGGTTTTCTGTGTTGATCTAAAAAACTTACAAAGGTGGTCTCAATATATTTTTAAGAACCACTAGTGAGTGTTCAGATGTATACTCTTTGCGAAATTTAGTTTTTAATGAGCATTTGAAAAAATTCATGAATATTAAGCGATATATTAGAAGATTTAATATGATGAAAGCTTTTCAAATCAAATATTTGATAAGAACAATAGATCTTAGGTTAGTTGACTTGATAGTAAAATCCTTTTAGCTCAACGACTGCTAATTTAATGGAGTACAAAAAGAATTCGTACAAAAGGCAGAATGTCAAACAATCTTAGAAAAAAGTTTACACAACCCCAAAAAAAACAGCATCAATTGTGTGACATCATTTCTTCTAATGAAATGAGTTGCCTTAATCATCTAATTGAAATCAAATTCCACCCGCTCGTCAACATCAAACACCAAACTCTGGTCTCAATTGAGGGGACCTAACTGGGCACCCTTCTTTTTACTATGGATATATATTCGTATATTGCGTGTGTAGTTTGTTTCACTGGTTGTCATTTAAATAATCCACCCTGAACCGATCAAAATGCAAGCTCATATAATTGCAAATACATAAATAAATGCTCGTTTTGTCTCGTTTTTGTTGCGATGCTTTAAAGCATAATAAATTTTGAATGCGCCATTAGCATGATTTATGCCTATTTAATTTTTCATAACAATGAAAAAAGGGAAGAACAACTACAACCCACACACACACACACACACACACACACACTCACATACATACAACCAGTATGACATTAGCGCGTTGATGTGCCTCATAAGAGGACAAAAGGCAGCGGCAACAGCAGGAACAGGATGCCGACTCTTGTCCACCATAAACAAGAGAAGGAAACACACTGGAGCGATGTGGGTGGAGTTTGTGGCGAAGGTTGCAAGGAGTTTGTGGAGAGAGTGTATAAAAAATTGCTATGAGGCGACAAGCGGCAACATAATTGAATAGTAAAAGCGGCATTGCACTGCAAAATTAACCACCACAAAATGACGCAAATAATGTTAAGAGCAGCATGGACCAAGGATGAACGATAGTGAATGGAAAATAGAGCTGAAAGAAAGAGGAATGGTGACTGGAGTTTGTTGTATGGACGATTAAATTTCATTGAAATTGAATTACATTAAAAAGTGCAAAAGGCGAACGCTTTTTATACACATCCATATATACATTCGCATAGTTAGTTGCCATGTAGTTGTTAAGCTTACAGGGACATTGGCAAGGTCCTGGACACACCATGCAAACACAATGGTGTACAAATTAACTAACAAAAGCTAAATAAAAACTGCCAAAGCGGCAATTTTTATGCTCTGACTTGAACAGAACTCCTGTCTGGACATCTGCCATCTGCCAGAATTAACTTTAATGCCAAACAGGCCAGTTTACATCTTGTCCTTTGGTTTATAGTCCCCACAAATCCTTATCGCGCCTCCCATTGTCATCATCTGGCACAGGGACACAACAACTACAACAAGAACAAGAGAAAAACGAGTTGCTTATAAAGTAATTTGCGGATTTATTAAAAGTTTTTGTTCTCCTTTTTTTCATTTTTGGCTGAGGTTTCCTTTGTTGTAAACAAATCCAATTACTTATGTTAGGTTTTTTGCCTAATTTTATGGCCAAAATGCTAACTAGCCCAGTTTATTTTAGCTGGAAAAGAATTTAGACGAGTCGATGTTTAAAATAAAACTACCTGATCCTTTATTTATGTTCAAAACTCTTCAAGGATACATCTATTCTATCCCAGATAAACACATTTTCAATTTCGAGTATAGAAAATTAAACATGCACCTTACACAAATGATTGAGTCTCCCTGGTGACACATGGACCATAATTATTATTAAATTGATTTTTGAGGCACACAATTTGGCATATAATTGACTTGTCTTGAGTTTGACCCACAAAATTTGTACCACATAAATGCTAAATATTTATAAGTTCATGCACTTGGAAAAATTTGTGGAACCTTTAAAAGTTCGCATGGAAAACTAAAGTTTTTTCTTTGATATGGTGAAATGTAAAAACTGTACAAGTCATAGGACTTAACCCATAGTTTTTAGTTGTTGTTGTTAAAATCCATGCAGGAAAAGATTTTCAGGCCGCTTATCGATTGTGTTTAGATGTAAATCGACTTAGTTTTCCGGATATTTCGTAATTGAAAATTTCACATTTAAAAAATCCATCACATTTATACTAACATTGAACATTTTTCTTTTTGCCTGAATTATTACCTGGAATACTTTTATCTTTTCGTAAATTAAAAGTAATGTATTTTCAGCAGCATATAAATATTCTCCTTTTTTTGTTCTTACTCTTTTCTTTTTCATACTAGAACCTAAGTATTTTTTTTTGTTTAGTGTATTTACCAATTGCAAGTGCTTTCTGAGCCACCTCAACTAATTGGTATTGACAGTTATGGGATTTTGGTTATGGCTAAAATACGAAGTGAACTTTGGCTTACTTCTGGTGATTAAAAATTTAATGAGAATAAGTGAGAGCCGCCTCAAGGCACACTACAAGGACTCAAGCTCTTTGAAGAACTTTTCTATTCATTTTTCTATTTTTGTTGCAGTATATCAAAAGTCTATCTGGTCTGGCTGGCACTTTTGATTTGAAAATACCACAAAGTGCCTAAAGGGGAGTAAAAAAAAACATTTTCGATTGCAATTTGGGTTGAAATTAAGTTGAACTTGTTTGTTAGTTGACTAAATACACACAACACAATTTAATTTGATTACAAAGTTTCTAGGCAATTGTCGACATTGCTTCAAGCTTTTAGAAAATGAGTCAAATTTGGAGGGGGACCACAAGATGTTTTAAAGTTTTTTAAATATTCCAGGTCTTGAACTAAACATTATAGTTTAGAATTACCAAATACATATGAACCATATTGATTGTAAAAAGATACACAAGATAAATCAATAACAACAACGTAAATCCTTTTATTTAATGTTTGAGTATTGTGTAATTAAGTGGCATAAATTATTATTTTTTTTTGGTATTTTATTTTGTGTAATTCACATTTTGTTACATATTTAACTAAACAAATAAAATCTGTAGTTAAATGTTTTCTTACATAGCTGGAATATTTCCGATTATTTTTTCGGCTATTTCTTGAGACTTGAAAATAAATACATTAAAATGAAATGTTTTTTTGTTAACATCAGAAAATTCGTTATTGATCGTAGTACAAGCTCCACCTTCCCAAATGTCGCCTAAGTATTTCCCTTTTCCAATGTTACCCATTGTTATTTGGTCATGATGTATATCAACATTGCCCGTTTTAGGGCTCCTGCGATGACGACTACGCTCATTCCAACATGTATAAGTGCCTTCCCGATAGGGAGTCATATTTACACCTATTTCATATCGATATTTTGTGAGATCTTCGCCGTTCTCGATTAGAGTCTCCTTGTTAAAAATCAAATTACTAGCGCTTGTCAGACTTCCCACAGTGTCAAAGGTGCATTTGTTTCTACCAGTAACTATAAATACTATCAAGGAGTGAGTCCTGTATTTCTCACGGTGTTCAAATAATTCGCAATAATACATATAACCATCCTGATGATCCAAAAATTCCACTTGTATAACTGCTTGAGTGTTATTTGTTGAAATGACAACGCTATCCCAAGCTATGGCTAATCTATTTGTCGATCGAACATCTTTCAATAGCAAAAGCTTTTGACTGAAGGAAGTTGCATTCGCAAGTCGTACTGTGATTTTTAAGCCATCATCAGAAAACTTATCAGTTTTCGATCCAGAGAACGAAGTTTTCTCCACTTCCAAAACGTCAACGTAGTACATTCTTTTGCTCAAGGACTCTGTATTATACACGTATGACTCGATAGCCAGCTCCTTCTCTTTCCGGTACGGTGCAGTCAAAGCCGTCGAATACGTTTCCATATTTTTGAAGTTTGGTGTTTTTTCAAGCTCTGCATCTTCATCTCTGGCAAGCCAATTGGTCCTGTCTGCTTTGTTCTTAGTGTTGAATAATGGATTATTGGGAAGATTTAATGGGCCCTTCAAGTTCGGACAATTACCTATATTGGTGATCCAATAACGCAAATCACTTAGAGACGCACGCATATTAACTTGAACTGGCCAACTTTCTAAGAGCCATTCAACTTCCACATTCGTTCGATTTTGAATGAATCTGTTATTTACAATAATCTTCGCATTCGGTGACAAAATATTCCGAAACTGCGTTTTCACTTCGTGAATTCTTGACACTTCGGAACCTTCTTTGTCGATAAAATATAAGTCCGCACACTTTTTGTTTCCATAATATTCAGGCAACGATTTCATCAATTCAGCACGCACCACATCCAGCTTGGCATCGTTCCTTAGAGAGATGGTGGTTTCCTGGTCGTCTCTTATCTGAATGGCGATTGTGGCATTTTGATTTTCGCCAAACACTTTATTACATTCCTCGGTGTTTACTAGTTTTCTGCGTTCATTTTTTCGAGGAATAACTATTCCATCGTCCAAAAAAGAGTCACTGGATGAAAGGTTTAATTTTGATCGGGCTTCTTTATATGAAACGTAATCCGAATCAAAGGTGTAATTTGCACTTTTGCCATTTATTTCAAAACAAATCGATAACTCCACCTGAGCACCGCCAAAAGCAAAATTGGTATTTAAAAAAAAAATAGGTATCAACGAAAATTCAAATTTCATTGCGAATTTTTGCAATTGCATCTGAACCAAACCAAGACAAACTTTTAGTGACTAAAATAAGTAACATTGCTTTATATTTATGTCTGACGCTCTCGGGTACATAAGCGATTAAACCTCACGTTGTTAACGCGTAATTGTGAAACAAACAGATTAAGAGAGAATTCTCAGAATTTTCTTCGCTCTCTCAAATAGCGATAAGGGAAATGGGAAATGGGTTTAATGGATCAGCATTTGATTGAAACATTTTAGTATATTTTAGTCAAGCGGCCATCAACAATCTATGTATAGGGCCAGGTTTTTTAAAGTGAGTACTTTTTGCAACATGATTATCGACGACTTTTATTTATATTATTTTATTGAATTATTTCAGATAATGTGAATGCCAGATAAATTCATATATATAATTTCTGATTTGAATTATGAATCATGGACTCAAATCGGATGTTCTTTAGAGTGTCGCAAGATGAAAACTTTTATAGTTAATTTAATAGTCGTTTCTTAATTGAAATTTATTAACGTTTTTGTGAAATGAAAAACTCGAACTTCGATTTACCTGAGGCAATTTGTCAAGGCCAAAAATTTATTCTGAAAATGATAAATGATTTCTTTTTGAAGTTGTTGCATTAAATTTATTAAAAATAAAATAAGTAAATTACCAAGTGATGATAACATTTTTAAGTATTACAATAATTCATTATTTAATTTCACTATTTTTTGATTCTTTAAATTTGTTTTCAAATATTTTTAGCTATATGCCAAAATTATTATAATACAGTATTAAAT
Organism: Drosophila willistoni; assembly: GCF_018902025.1. Taxonomy (NCBI): domain Eukaryota; kingdom Metazoa; phylum Arthropoda; class Insecta; order Diptera; family Drosophilidae; genus Drosophila; species Drosophila willistoni. The sequence continues at coordinate 13,267,936 of NW_025814050.1, forward strand.
TTACCACAATAAGTTCGAGATAAGCAACATCTTGTTGAAACCGAAATGTTTTTCTGTTTTCATTAGAAAAACGATTTTTGCTCCTACTACAAAAACCACCTTCCCTTATGTCGCCTCTGTATTTTCCTTTTCCGATGTTACCCATTGTTATTTCCTGATGATTTATATCAACATTGCCCGCGCTCCTGCGCTGACGACCACGCCTAATGAAACATGAATATGTGCCGTTACGATAGGGAGTCATGGTTACACTGATTTCATATCGATATTGTGTGAGATCTTCGCCTTTTTCGATTAGAGCTTCCTTGTTAAAGATCAAGTTACTAGCGCTTCGCAGACTTCGCACAGTATCAAAGGTGCATTTGTTTGTATCGGTAGCTATTAAGTCCATCAAGGAGTGAGGCTTGAATTTGGCACGGTGTTCAAATATCTCACAATGATACACATGGTCAACCTGATGATTTAAGTATTCCACTTCAACAACTGCTTCGGTATTATTTGTTGTTATAACAATGCTATCCCAAGTTAATCCAACTTTATTTACATTCTTTTGCTCAAGAACTCTGTAGTATACACATATGACTCGATGGCCAGCTCCTTCTCTTTCCGGTACGGTGCAGTCAAAGCCGTCAGATAGGTCCCCATGTCTTTCGATATTGGTACATTTTGGAGCTCTGCATATTCGGGAAGATTAAGTGGGCCCTTCAAGTTCGGACAATTACCTACAGTGGCGAGCACATGTGGATACAAGTTTTGATTCTGTGACTTTGTGTGACTTGTAAACCCACAAAAATGCATTAATCGATTCCAAATTTTTAACAAAAATCCACTAATAATATATAAAACGAAAAACAAAGAATTTTATTCATTATCCCCTCCTTAGCTCGAATTATCCATAAAAAACTTAAAAATGAGCATGTATCCACTTTTGCTCGTATAACAAAACTTATAGATTAAGGAATTTTTTTTAATTTGTGGTCCAAAGGCCTTTGGCTGTAATCACACTTTTAAGCACCTGGGTATACTTTCCACCAATTTTTGTATCAATCCTTGCGATATATATATATATGTGTATATATATTCTTGATCAGCACGACGAGACGATTTCAAAAAGCCATAAACGTCCGTCCGTTTGTCCGTCTGGATCAACGCAAACTTCTCCTAGACCGTTGGAGCTACAGAGCATGTAGGCTTGTATATACTGCAGTGGTTGTATATCTCGGATTCAGCCGGATCGGACTACTATATCATATAGCTCCCATACAAACTGCAAAGTCACGAACAGTGACTATTCTCAATAACTTCGTTATTTTCTGAGCTATTGTCATGAAATTTAGTATTGGTTAGATGATTACACCTGTCTGTGCCCAATTTGATCAAGATCGTGTGACTATATCATGTAGTTCCCATAGGAACGATCGGTCGAAAACAGTGACTTTGATCAATATCTTCGTTATTTCCTATACTAAGATTGTAGGCCGTTCTTTCGCAAATGTTAGCCTTTTTAGCTTGAACGTTTTTCCACTTTGATGGCTTTAGGTAAGGAAAGAGTTACCAAAAAAATTGCAAGGGTATACAAACTTTGACGCGGTCGAAGTTAGCCCCGGCCCTCTGGTTTATATTTATTCTCCAAAATCTTGACCTCGAGCTGGCTAGTTATAATAATAATTAATTTTTTAATCATGTGCTTTCTTAAGTAAATCATTTTCTTACATAGCTGGAATATTTGCGATTATTTTTTCGGCTATTTGTTGTGACTTGAAAATGAATACATGAAATTTAAAAGATTTCTTATTATCGTTAGAAAACGTAGTTCTTTTCCAACTACATGTACGACCTTCCGATATGTCGCCGATGTATTTTCCTTTTCCAATGTTAGCCATTGTTACTTGGTCATGATGTATATCAATATTGCTCGGCTTAGCGCTCCTGCGACGACGACCACGCTCAGTCCAACATGTATATGATCCATTAGAAAATGGAGTCATAGCTACACTTATTTCATATCGATATTCTGTAAGATCCTCGCCGTTTTCGATTAGAGTCTCCTTATTAAAGATCAATTTACTAGCGCTTGTTAGACTTCCCACAGTGTCGAAAATACATTTACTTTTATTTTCTTGATTAAATTCCATTAGGAGGTAAGGCTTGTATTTTACACGGTGCTCAAACAATTGACAATGATACAAATAATCAGCTCGATGATTTAAGTATTCCAATTCAATTTTTGCTTGAGTGTTATTTGTTGAAATGACAACACTATCCCAAGCTATGGCTAATCTATTTGTCGATCGAACATCTTTCAATAGCAAAAGCTTTTGACTGAAGGAAGTTGCATTCGCAAGTCGTACTGTGATTTTCAAGCCATCATCAGAAAATTTTTCAGTTTTCGTTCCAGCGAACGAAGTTTTATTTATTTCCAAAACGTCAACATAGTACATTCTTTTGCTCAAGAACTCTGTAGTATACACATATGACTCGATTGTCAGCTCTTCCTCTTTCCGGTACGGTGCAGTCAAAGCCGTCAGATAGGTCCCCATGTCTTTCGATATTGGTACATTTTGGAGCTCTGCATATTTATCTCTGGCAAGCCAATTGGTCCTGTCTGCTTTGTTCTTAGTGTTGAATAATGGTTTATCGGGAAGATTTAATGGGCCCTTCAAGTTCGGACAATGACCTATATTGGTGATCCAATAACGCAAATCACTTAGAGACGCACGCATATTAACTTGAACTGGCCAACTTTCTAAGAGCCATTCAAGTTCCACATTTGTTCGATTTTGAATGAATCTGTTATTTACAATATTCTTCGCATTGGGTGACAAAATATTCCGAAACTGCGTTTTCACTTCGTGAACTCTTGACACTTCGGAACCTTCTTTGTCGATAAAATATAAGTCCGCACATTTTTTGTTTCCATAATATTCAGGCAACGATTTCATCAATTCAGCACGCACCACATCCAGCTTGGCATCGTTCCTTAGAGAGATGGTAATTTCCTGGACGTCACTTATCTGAATGGCGATTGTGGCATTTTGATTTTCGCCAAACACTTTATTACATTCCTCGGTGTCAACAAGTTTTCGGCGTTCCTTTTTGTGATCAATAACTATTCCTTCGTCGAAAAAAGAGTCACTGGATGAAAGGTTTAATGTTGATCGGGCTTCTTTATATGAAACGTAATCCGAATCAAAGGTGTAATTTGCACTTTTGCCATTTATTTCGAAGCAAATCAATACTGCCGCCTGAATACTGCCAAGGAATTTAGCAATGGAATTTAAGAAAAAATAGATTATTAACGCGTATGTAAATTTCATTTCAAGCTTTTCCAATTACATCTGATCTGAGCAAAATAAAAAATTGCAATAAATTAATTATTTACATTTAAATCTCTTTTTTAGTAATGCACAGTGGTCTAGATTTCCGGGAGAAATATGTAATTTTCATCCTCAATGCGTCAAAAAATATGTGAAAAATTTTCAGTGTTTCAATGTTGTCACTATTTTTGAAATTAGAAACAAATTTTTAAGAATCAGAAAATGTGAATGTTATTTGTTGTCTTAACATTTTAAATGTATTTAGAAATATTTTTGGATAACGTCATGGTTATCCATTTTTAATTTAAATTTTCTTATTCTACGGTGTCATTAATTAACTATACGTTTCTTAATTATTTATTTAATTATATTATATATATATTTTATATATATTTATATATTTTTTTTTTAAATCTTTAAACTAATTTTCATTTTTGAACTGCCTCCATTTTGTAAAAATGAAACGTTCTAAAATTGTAATTGAGGTCGTGTCCACAGTAATTCTATGCTTAATCTTACGCCAACGATTAACTTTTGGGGCCAACAACTTTTTAACCAACTCTCGTATCGGAAAGTAACTTCAACTTTTTGCAATAAGGGTCAAAAGAGAGATAAAAAAACAACCAAGAAAACTCCCTTCCTGTTCGAACTTATGAATGGCAATTTTACCTCAAAAAAACCTACATATGTTTATATGTATTTAAAAACCAACATAAATATAATTAGGTACATAAAATATTTTTATTTACAGGTGTGAACCAATCACGGCTGGTCACTTAACTAAACAAAGTAATATTTGAATTGGAATTCATTGTTCCCTTGCATTTGATGTAAATTCGATTTACTCAGTTTTTTTAAGATTGTTCACTGTGCGATAATCAGAGGTTAAGAAGCGATTGAGTCTACATGTATGTATATAGCAAACAAACAGATAAAGACAAAATTCTCAGAAATCACGCCTAACGAGAATTCGTCTCTCACTTTGCTATAGGGAATGTGAGAAATGATTTGAGTAGATCAGCAGTCGATTCAAGCATTTTAGTATATTTCAGTCCGGCGAGCTTGTCGTATGTGTTTTTAAATTCAACAACAAAATGAAGTGTTTAAATTCCTATATTCTTCTTGTGCTGGGGCTTTCAACCTTTTTGAAAAGTGGGTACTTTTATAAACTTACAATCGGGCGACTTTTACATTTACTATTGTAATACATTGTTTTTTTTAGATAACGTGACTGCTGAGCCTCTGCGAAATTGTTCACTTATAAATTTAGAAAAATTTATACTTTACATTTACGATTTAAGTTATGGCTTGAAAATGGCGGATTATCGTAGTGTCGCAGATTTGGAAACGAAAACTGTTCGTCAATTTTTGGCCGATCTTCAAGGAACACAACAATATTCGGCATTTAGCTCGCAAGCCGCTTGGGTGAAAGTAACAAGTCAAAATGAGGAAGGCGAACCTTTTTCTAATGTTTCTTTGGACACTCCTTTGTGTGAAGTAATTGATGCATCGAGAAATGGAAACTCAACTCAAGTTCAATATGTTTTATATGTAGGCAAATACTCAATTTCGCTGCAGAATCTGACAAAGAGATTTATGAAAGGCCTTATTTACGACAAACAAACCAGCTTCTTTAAGTTGGGTGCCTTATCGCCCATTACACTCGACAAAAATTTTCAACCCAAGCAATTATTTCCTGCAAACATGATTTACTTGACTCAGCGGAAAATAGCCAGCACCAATGCATCCAATACATTTGAGTTTAAAAATTTCTTAGCTGTAATTTCTTCAATTATCATACCTAAGCAAAGTGAAAAGTACCTTAATGATATAATAATGGGATACGGTGTTGTGTCGCTTATGAATGTAAAATCAGAATTGCTTATCGATGAAAACCAAATCGAACTAAATTCGGACTTCCGCGATAAACTCTATGAGGCTGCCAACAAGAATAATCTAACCAATGTGGAGCGTGCAATGGAAATAATCGAAGTATTAAATAATTTTGGTTGGTATGTCACAAATCACTTTGTTCTTGGTGGAAGATTCGATGTTTCTGTAAAGTTAATTAAAAAAAGAAATTCTGCCGTTTCGCAATATGAAATTTTAAAAACTATTGAAATGAAAATTGATAACCAATGGCGTGGAAATAACACACAATTTACTAAAAAAGAAAATGTGACTACCACGTTGGATGGGGCGAAAGATATGCAGTCGTACAAAGATAACCTAGATGACCAACAAAAATGGAAAATAATTTCTTTGAAAAACACTATACCCTCTTGTAAGTTTCTTTTCAAGAATGATGCCCACTTGATGGGTGAAATAAGACGCTTGATTATCACCCACGCCCATTTACCAAATATTAAAAAACTGCAACCAAACGTTAATATGGTACAGTATGTCAATGATTTGTGGTCAAAATACATTAAACCTTTTTAAGTAAGGCAACGATTATAAAAAAAAAAAAAAATTATATATTAATTAATGTAAATAAATTAAATTAATAAATGGAACGAAATTTTTAACCCATGTTCTTTTATTGTGTTTTCCCTAGTCCTGCGTGACATGATGAATTCGGTCCTGTCTAAAAATTAAAAAAATATACTCGAAAAAACATAAATGTGTTGAAAAAGAATACTTTCTTCACCCTTTATTGTTAGCCAGGATCTTTTGCTTTGACCATGGTGCGAGAGTCAATAAGTATGCCTTCGGGTTATAGAAATGTTTTCATGACAGCTGGTCGAGTACTTTTGAGTGTTTAATGAAGAAAAGTTTATGGTAAGACAACCCGCTGATATGTATATGTCTCAATATATCTATCTATACAATTGTCAAATGCAATTTTTGTGTTTAATGCTGCCTGAAATAAGATTTTTTTCCACCCCCATACAGGATGCTATAAGCATTTCTTATGTCTTGTATTTGTAATTTGAGCTTACAGTAATGGAATTTTTAAGTGAATGTCACCGAAATGCAAGAAATACAAAATAACAGCAAGAAGTCTGCTCAAATATGCAAAGACTTTTCATACACACACACACACATACACATCTAATATCCTCTACATGTGTATTTATGAGATAGAAGGAAAATGGCATCAAAAGCAGAATGGGGAATAGAAAAAAAAAGAACACATATTGTAGACAATAGCTTGTTTTTGGTGTTTATTTGTGCTTATATGCACATCATCTATCATCAAGAGAAAGTCGGTCTCTTTCTCTCTCTCTCTCTCTCTCTCTCTCTCGCTTACACTCTCTGTTGGTGCATCAATTTTCATAGTTCCAGTTACATTACATATTATGATTGTTATTAACTTAAATAGAAAATACTTGACTGTTTCATAAATCTTATCCCAAAAATGTTGCCTGCTGGTTTTTTCCATTCGTGTTTGGTTGTTAAGTTACTCAAAGTTCAGATGCTTGCTGGGTGAAGTAGATTTATGCTTTGTTGTCCTCTTAGTGAGTTGAGGGTGGTAGGTGTCTATGTATGTGTGTGTGTGTGTGTGTGTGTGAGGGGTGATGATGATTGGTGCTCCATGTCTTTAAGTTGGTAAGACCTGCACTGGTGGTGGATTTTAAATTTCCAGGAATCAAATTCAATACCAAGGAAAAAAGTTAATAAACAAGTTTTATAAGTTTGGTGAACAAAACGCGAATTTTGAAAGTATATTTACACTATTTGTAAAGGTTGTTCTTGGTGATTTGTTAAAATACGCTGAACAAAAAAGTCAAAGACAGCTGCCTAGAATGACAGTTTCAGAGTTATCCCTATCGAAAGTTCTATATCTTTAAAAAGAACACCCTTTTTTGGACTATTGTATATTAGTAGTATTAATCAGTTATAATTGTAAAGTAAGGGAAATAATTTCGCCTTTGGTTGCTCTTCAAGCAAAATTGACTTCAAATTTCAAAAGCATTTGACCTCTTCTGAGCAAAGTATATCTATATTCTGTAACATTTAATCCATCAACTCTGTCTGTCTTGGTGACTGCTTGCTCTGTTGGTTGTTTGACCGAAAGTTCAATTAATTACACACTTCATTTAGATCTTTTTTTGTAAATCTTTTTGAAGAGCTACGCACATTTGTCACACGCTTCCTTTCATCGGACTCATTCGTATATCATTCAGATTGCATGTCGTTTGCCCTTATCCTTGGAGCTTTTCAATATTAATTGCATGAACGAAGAAAGAGAAATCCGAAATCTGAAATCCTTGTTTGGGGTCAGTTTGCTTGAACACAAAGGATTTGTGCAAAGGACCGTACCCATGTCTTTGTCCGAAAATTTTCCTCCATTTTGACTTTTGATGAATGGACAAGAATTCGGCATGACATGAATGAGAGCATTTTAAATAAATTAGTTGCATTAGAAACGAATGGCCAAAGATATGTAAGCTTATAGCTAAATTGATTGAGCCTTGAGATTTACATTGGGACCCCTCATATGTATATGTACTTATGAGTGAGTGTATAAATCAAAGAAAATTTAGATGAGAAATTGATGTTGTCCTCTTGAACTTTAATTAAAAATGCCAAGCGAGGAAAATTTATATACTTGAGGTTATAAATTAAGCTAATAAACCACCAAAAATTGTTATAAGTTAATTAAGTTAAATGAAAAGCCTTTAAGCAATGCTTTATGAGCTCATGAGCTGAGCGAAGAAGCAGAACCCCAAAAGACCATAAAGGTAAAGGTAAAACGACTGGTGGAGTCGAATGATGGAGATAAATATATCAACTACAAGAGCGACGAGACAAAGACAAGGCCAAGAATAAGAACAAGAACGAGACAAGACAAATGTCTGGCAATTTGGCTAAATGGCAAACTTTGGATAAGTAAAACATGCTCCAGAGCATAATCAAGACAATAATTATTATTGTCATGTGTGTATTTTGTACCAAAAGTTTCACATGTCTACATGAAGAACTTTCGTTTCGTCTGGTAGATACTGAACTATTTTATTCAACCACTTACACTGGGACGAATAACCCATTCAAGGTGCCACAAATAAAATAATGAACATCTAAGGGCTAAAACATATATCAGCAATATTTAGATATGGTTTTTTATTCAAAAATTGTAAAGTGCCTAAAAAGTTTAATTTTTTGAGCAAAATTTACTACACAATTTTGACGAGGTAAAACGTCTATATGTAGACCAGTGTGTCACGCCTTCAACTCCTCATTTACTGACTGACAACGTGTGTTAATTATGGCCATCTGCTAGACGAGCACCTAGAGAGGGACAGAGAGAGGGCGAGAGAGAGAAATGGTAAATGTTGCCTGGTTTTGGCCTGAAATCGCATTAAGGAAATTGCCTTGAATGGCATACCTATGCAAACATAAATAGTTGTTGGCTGACTGTCTCCATTGTTTTCAGCCATCAGAAGTAACCTGCCAGAAGCCGCTTAAAGGCTTTGCTCCCTCTTCAACTTGGTCTCTCAAGCTCGGTTCGTTTTTATTAGCCAACAATGCACATGGCGTAGGACTCCTCTGCCCATCCATTACATAATTGTGAATGAAAGCTGGCATTATGTTCTGTATACATACTGATTGGCATTATGATTTTTCTATTGGCATCCATGAGCACTAAAGTATGCAGTTTTAATAAGCTTCTGGCTCTAGTTTAAAGAAGAAAACAGCTGTAAGTCACTTAATTGTAATTCATTAAAAAGAACTAATGATGTGGGTTCTAAATCCATGTATTAACTTAACTAGCTATTGATCATTTTACTAGGTAACGATCTACTTCCTTTTAAGAAGATGTAATATTTAAAAACCTTTAAATGTTTATGCCTATACATATATAGACAAAATTAATCTATTTGCTTCGAAATTAGAGATAGGCAAGAAAATAGTTTCAGTTTTAAAATTTCAGTTCTGTTTGTGACTTTTTTTGCTACTCTAGACAACTTGCACAATTGTTTGTGTAGTCCTAAAAATTTGTCAGCTAATCTTATTTCTAGCATTCAGTGGGCGTGTCATGACTTGGCCAAAATACTGTGTATATTAATGCGTTTGTTTAATGAGCTATAAGTATCTGAAAACTGTGTGAAGGCATTTTGCAGGGATGGGGATGAGAAATTCTCATTGAGGATGATGATGATGGCGCCGCTAAGTATGCAACAAAACTTTTGACAAACGATGCTTCTCAGCGACCAGGCAATTAATTGTTAACTTGATGAGTTGGCAGATATATACATACAGAGAACAAAATTTACTATGTCCTACTATATATATATATACAAATTATTCAAGTCATGGCCATCACATTACGTCTCATTACCGCTTAGAAGGGAAATCATTCATTTCCACACCAGAAATGAAAATGAACCAAAAATTTTTCCGTCACTTTTTCAAGTGATTTTTCAAGTTGCCAAACAAACATAAAGTGAAGCAACGCAAAAACGAAAGAAAGAAAGTCACCCTCAAATAAACAAACAAAAAAAATGTACCTAAAAGGAAAAGAGGAGAAAAAATACTTTTCAATTGAATTGATTTTGAATGCGTTTTGTCTCTCTCTCTTTCTCTCTCTGTCTGTCTGTCTGTCTGGACTGGTCCATAGCCATTGAAAAGTGCGTACCAACTGAAATTTCGACTCCCCACCCTCAGGAGAATTGAATGAAATTTTTTTTTGTCTGGTTGTATGTCTGCCACGCCTACAACAGAATGCACTGATTGACTTTTGCGTTGACATTTACGCTGGGTTATCTTTCAGTTAAGGTGTGGGGGGCTGAAGGGGCAGATTGTAGAGCTGAAGGGGCTTTCCCCATTTTCACTTTTGTTCTGCTTGTATTTTTCCACAATAAACGCATTATGCTGCCATTAGTTGAGTGCCAGAGACTTCCGCTTGTTTGCCAGTTTCCGTTTTTTGTTTGTTTGTTTGCTTTGTTGTTCAGTTCGTTTCGTTTTTTTCTTTTTTTCTTCCATTTTCACCTAACAATATAAAAATGTCAACTCAATGGGGGAGGACATAAAGCTGGAAAAACTTTGCCTGCAATGAATTGTTAATTTACTTAAACAGGTTTTCCCATTGCTCCCTTTTTTCACTCTTAAATAACATTGCTAGTAAAATTAAACTTTGATTTCTTACATTGACTAAGAACTATTAAAAAAGTGAGTAGTGTAGGGGAAAACGATTCTGAATTAGGATAAATTTGATTGTTAAGCCTTAGTTAGGGACCACTTGATCATCTGTTTGAAATAAACCTTCAAATCAATTTTAAAGCAGTTTTTGAAAATCGCAAATTTAAATTTAGTTTTTCTTTATAAGTGACATTGAAATGATTAGAAAAGGGATAAGCTGTGTTTATTAAGTTGTGTTTCTACAAAATAAATTCAATAATATGATTCAGTTTTTTATTATAAACTGTCCTTTCTAAGACACTATGACAGAAAGTGTATAACAGAATAGACTCTGAAAATATCCTAAACTAGATTGGGATACAGTTAAACAGAGTAACAACAAATTCTTATAGCAGCCGTTTAATTAAGAATAGGAAAATATGGAGTTCATTTTATTATAACAAAAAAGTTAAGCTTGCAAAATAATAATGCCAACAAAATCAACTTTAAGTCACGTAGATCTGTTTCATATTATTCACCTCGATTAACCCATAGAATTTCAGTTAGCTATATAGAAATTTTGATCAATTGTAATTAAAACTTACGTTAACAGATTGCTGCTTCACGAGTTAATTGCTTATTTGGTTTTAGAAGATGTAGAAAATTTGATGAAACATAGTCAATTTCGACTTGATAATTATTGCATGGTTTTTATGGTTGCAAATTGTTTTCCTTCCATTTTTTTCGCACAGTAAAAAGCTGTCATTAATATGTATGTGAACAATCATGGGCAATTGTTTTTGCAAGTATCTTTAGGACATCAGACAACACATCGTTATGATGCTTTAGCCAGCTCGTCTCTGGCCTCCCCCTATGGCCACATACTCTCCCCCATTACCCCTTCCTATGCCATACTCTGACAGCGTAAAAATAACACATAATCATTTTATTAGCTTGAAGGAACGAAAGGACGTTGGTTCACTGAAGCGTAGCAACGTTCCGGCGGATTGTTCATCCTGTTGCTATCATCAGATACAAGATGAGAGAGTGTGTGTGTGTGAGAGAGAGAGAGCGAGAAAAAGGGAGAGCAAAGATAGAGCTAGAGAGAAAGTTGTTGGCAATGACTGAGCCAAGTTGAGGACGTGTTGGCGTTAATATCACAGTTGATGTTGCTGTTGTTGTTATTGCTGCTACTTGAGTTAACATGTTGCATTAAAGGCTCCAATCATGTGTGTATGTTCCTATGGGTGTGTGTGTGTGTGTGTGGACGAGCTGGTACACGACCATCCAGTCAGTTGAAGTTTACTCGTTAGTGAAACTAATTATCCGTTGTCACTGTCAGCAAATTTATCGTTAAACGTTAGGTGACAAGCTGAAGCCAACACAAACTGGTTCCAATCATGATGCAAGTCCATTCTAATACCTGTCGATAAATTTCAACTCTTTCTTTTTCTTTTTTTATAGATAACAAAATTTGTATTTTTGTCTCATTCTTACATTCTGTTCTAAAGTATGCATTTAAAATTTATATTTCAAATAATTCAAAAATTTTATTTCAGACCTTTAATAAATTAGTTCCTTAATTTAGTATTTCATTTAGCATAAATACCTTACAACCAGAAATATGGCATTCGAAATTTTATTGTCGATTTCAAAATGAATTTTAAAGAAATAGATATTTCTCAATTACTGTTCTGATTTATAAATTTAGCTACCAAATTTCCATTTCTTTAGAATTCGTTGATAACGAATCGATGTTTCCTATTAAAAATCGCATGATCTTTTCTGTCAAAACTCTCGGGAAATTTAAACTTTAGAGTCCCAAGTTTAGACACATTTTAGTAAGTCAATGCTGGTCGTGACTATAGGTACATATATCAAAATATAGTTCAAATAAATCGGCTCTGTATGTATATGTAGGAAGTAGTTCTCAAAAGACTATCTATGCTGAATCACTAGTAGCTAAAGGAGATGGCAATCTTTCTTCTATTTTTTAAATCAAATACATATAAGAAAATGCAAAATGTATGATGCAAAATTTAAGAAAAATCTATTATACAAAAATTTTTAACCATTTTAAACTGAATCCACTTAAATGTTATCAGGTTTGGGCTCCATTTGACCTATGCCATTTTTTCCCCATTTCTTTTGTTTAATTCTGATTAAATTTACATTAAGTATTATGATTATAATTTTTCTGTTTGCCTTGCGCCATACGCATTCTGAAACCGCAGTTCACAAATGTTGCCCCATCCATTTGAGGCACCGGAAATGGTTGTCGATTTGCAACAAATGGCCGCCGGATGTTACCGCATGACGCACGTGAGACTGCAGAACCCTGAAAACATTTTTCCCTACCATGTTCTTTTTTTTGCTTTACTCACCGTAACTCAAACCCTTTGGGCCATTAATTGCCTAGCACGTAATTATTTTGTAGTTAAAATGGGCGCGGTTGCCACACTCACACACACACACACACCTCTTAGCCAACTGACTTTTACAACAAGCCATGCATAATTTGGGTTTTTAGAGTTTGCAGCTAATTAAAAGCGCGTCGTTTTGTTGAAATTAGTCGACAGGAACAAAAAGGGTTCCGGCAGACGTATGGTTTTTTGGGCTGGTTTGGCAAAAGGTTCTTGACGCAGAGTTGGTTAACTCAAAAGCTGAATCACTGTAAATCCTCAGCTTGACCAATTCATATGCAACTGTACATTAGCTGTAATAACTAAACAAAAAAGTCAACTGGAAACTTCCACGGAGTAGCAATTATTTGCTTTGTTAGATGCGGCGTATACTTGATTTTTTCGATGCTTACTGTGATTATATCCATTTCTAAATGGTTTTTTGTTTTAATTTTCATCCCATTAATTAAAAAAACTTTCTTTCTTTCATATTTGTTCATAATTATGGCATTTGCATTTTTGTTTTTATTATTTGCATATTAATTGCTACATTTGTGAATACTTGTGCGTATTCAATATCAATAATAATAATTACAATTACAATTACAATTACACATAGACATAGTACACTTCATTTCACTTGCGACAAAAAACAACAAAATGCTAATCAAATTACATACCTACCACATAATATATATATGTATGTATATATAATATTTATCATGTTTTTTGTTTTTTTTATGCACTTAATCGTTTTCATAATGAACTTACATTAATAGATAATTAATACACGCTTAGGTATGTATGTATGTATGTGATATATATGTATATAAAGACATTTTTCGGCACATTTATGCATATTATCTAATTATGATTATACAATATGGGATTAGATGTATGTATATATATAATTGTCTGCCTTAAAAGTACAGTTCATTAGTGCGTATCTTTTGTTTGAAAATGCATAAATGCATTTTAATCAAAATCTGTGAAATTGAAGGAGTTGCCTTGGTGGTATTTATGAAAGTTTAATTATGATTTGTATTAAACAACAACTAAATATGTATATAATATAATTGTTAAATTACTATATATTTATGTATATATGCACAATTGATACTCAGCTGTTAAGTAAATTTATTATAAAGTTATTTATTTATATTTTACGTTCACATTTGATTAATTTTTTTAATATTATTTTTTGTATTTACATTTACGGCTAATCTAATTAATTAATATATATAATTTATTCTTGCAGTTAAGTAACAAACGAAATGCTCTGTCTGTCAACTTATGCATGACCCATCTCAACTAAAGTTATATATATATATATATGTATTATCGGTATCTAGGAGCAGGCTTTAACTAGTTGAGGCCTGCATACTTGGAGGAACTTATCATACGTTTTGTTCTCAATAACATGTACAATGATTTTCTATATCTAAACTACATTTAAACACACAATGGTGAGGATAGAGAATGGAAATAGATTTATCTTTCTGAATATTTATATATGAATATAGATAGGATAGGTAGAATTGAGAGAAAGTAATAAGTAAGTCTATCACTAGCACTAGACAAATCCTTGGATAAAGCTTGTCGCACACTTGATGCGTTTACAAAAAGTGGTTAAAGTTTTTTGTTTAGAAAATGAAACCAGTTTAATGCTAAAATTAAATGAACAATTGATATCCGTTCATCAGAATCAGTCTCAATCATGGTCACTTCTTTTATGTAATTAAAGTGACGAAATTGGCATTGGCTTTTACAATATTTTTTAATCGAGATGTCTCAGATAATGTGACAAGGCGTAAATAAATCATTGCAAGGAATAATCAAAGAAAATTTAACTTGATTAAAAGCTAGTCGACGCGAAGTAGCCTTGAAGTAGTAAAGTAAATGCTTTCCAATTATATTTTATTCATTTTCCATATCGTTTCTATCACATGTGCAGGCTCACAGTGATTATTCCTGCAATCCTTTAGTCACTTTATCATTTCGTTCTTACTCGAAATTCTCGACTCCACCATTATTGAAACGTTCGCACCAAGCGAGCAACTCCCTTACCTCCCTGGCGTACAATTGTTCTTGGGATTGCGATTGAGTTTGGTTTTGGGTTTGAGTTTGGGATGGGATTAGTGATGAATTGCTGCTGCCGGCCATGGGTCAGACATTGTGTGGCTGATTACTGCTGCTGCCACTGCCTGTATTGCTGAGCAAACTTCTTTCGCTGGCCACACTGCCAGGTGCATAGATCAGTTCGTTATTCTCCTTTGGATCCGGGCAACCGGCGGCTTTACTACGATTGCTACGCAGACTCTGACCACGCCATGATTGCTGATGATGGTGATGCGGATGATGCGGATGATTTGTTGGCATTACATGTTCACCTGTATGCTGGGGCACCAGTGGCAGCAATTGCTGTTGTTGCTGCGATACTTGTTGCTGTTGCTGCTGCTGCTGCTGCTGGTGTTGCTGTTGCGGGGGTTGTTGCTGCTGCTGCTGATCATCGACCTTTACATAGAGTCTCTCCATATCATCAAGATCACCATCGGCAGTATGATAGAGGGCCTGTTCATCCTCATGGGACATTAGCATGGCCATGGGCGATGGTGAACCACCGCAACCGGAATCGGCTAGGCCATTGTAACAGAATGAAGAGCCATCTAGATCGAGTAGATTCTGCTGCAGCTTAGAATCGCCAACATTTTGCGAGTTAATGACCTTAAAGCGAGCACTATCCCGTCCAATGCTGCAGTTGGGCGCCATCTGCGGATGACGACGAACACTAGAAAACTGCGATGATGAAGCGGAAGATGGTTTGGTCTGGCCAACGACAACAACTGGTCCTGGTGCCGCCTCATAGGTATGACAATTGCTCAGTTTATTTTCCGTTATATGCATATGCATATGCTTGTCCTTGGGATAATAATAATTCTGCTCCGAATACACTGATCTGGCCGTGGGGTTATTGCTGGGATATATCTCGCTTGTCGTGGACATTTGCTGATAGATATTGTTCGAGTGTGAGACTCCCGGATGAAGCTGTTGCTGCTCTTGCTGTTGCTGGTGTTGTTGCTGCTGTTGCTGGTAATGGGGATGCATGGGTCGTTGAAGGCCATAACCGACTGCACCTGGCCGTTGTTGATAACGTGGTTGTGGCTGCTGCTGCTGCTGTTGCTGTTGGTTAGGATTGAGTATGGCCGAAGTGGCATAGGGAGCCGGTGACCCCCTTCCATATTCACTTGGTGCCTTGCCGAAACTGGACACCTCGGCATAGTCGGTGGGTATATTTGAGTATTCGCCCACATACCTGCAAATGAAGAGATAAAAAAAGAGAAGAAGAGAAAAAAACAGTTATTACTTGTGCTGTGCTCTGGCTGAGGCATGTTTATTACAATATTTCCTCAACGCTGAGGGGAGGGGGTAAAAACACAACCCTTCTTCCCAGAGAAAACTCATGGCCATATTTTTGGTCTGTTATAAATTTGTCGGTTCTCAGAATTTATGTGAGGTAAAAAATTTGCATACATTTTTGTTTTTGTTGGTTTCTTTGGTCTCATGCGGCAAAATGAATTTTTTGGTAGCAACTAAGCGCTAAGACCATGTACTGGGAATAGTTAGTGGGTATTATCATCGTTAGTCTAGAATCAGCCATTAAATAAATTATGGGATTAAAATCGAAAAAAGGTGAAAAACGATGATATGGGTAACAACAAGGTGAAAATGTTTTTTAAACCTTCTCCCCCCCACAAGCACATACTTCACACCCCTTGTCCGTTTATTTTCGTATTTAAATACTGAAAGCGGATTAACATGGCGCCCAGCGAACCAAAAACCAGAAATGCGCTGCCTTTTTTATTCATTTAAAGGAAAATCCTTGTACGAAATATACGGCGTATTGATGGAGTCGCCATGGCAAAGAGTTTCAATGAGTTTTTAATGCCCTTAATGAAAAGGCATAGTAGAGAAGCAAGAACATTTCGTAGATAGGAGGGGGATATAAAGTTATGAAAAAGGGTAAAACAAAATGTAATCCATAAAGTAATGGAAAATCTCATTGAATTCTTTAATAAAAATTCCCTATTCTTTTCAAAGCTTTTGTGAATTTCCTTTACTAAAATTAGTCGCTATTCTTTGGTTGATTGACCTTCTATACTCAAAAAAATACGTAAAGTTTGAGTAAATACATATATATACATATATCCTTTTGCCATTTGAATTAACAGGATATGCTTTTATTTTCCATTATGGCCATTATGAAGGGGTTCTTTTTGCGCACATATGATAGTCATTACTGTATGATTACTTTTATTGTTATTGTTATTACCGCATTTCGCACACTATTTTGTTGCAATTATTAATATCCTTCTCTCTTTCACTCCCACTTTGGATGTGTGTGTGTGTGAGAGAGTTGGCAAAAGGAGAGAGCATTTTCAATTTGCGTTTTTAATGACTAATTAAGTGTGCAAAATAATTATTATTATCTGGGCAACGGGAAACAAATTGCCAGCAAATATTATTATAGGTCGGTAGTAAAATAAATATAAATGAGACAATTTATTTAAATTTTTATTGTGTTTAATATTTATTTTGTGTTTGCTTTTTTTTTTTGCCATTGTTCTCTTTCTATCCATTTTTTCGCATGACTCTTCAGCTTTTGATGGTTGATTGGCATTTAATTGCAATTTGTGTGGGACAGCAACTGAATTGGCATGAATGTGAATCCATCTGCCCTTACACACACACACACACACACAAAACATTAATTTATTTTTGCACAACATGAGCTAGATTTCAATATTTAAAGATGGAAATTTGTAATTAGGCGATTAAAATATGAGCTTTAAATAAATGCCCAAAAAAGTATGCTATACTTTTAGCGCTTAGTGTGCACTTTGCTGAACAGGAGATCTCTTAATCTCTTGTCAATATTGATGGTACAATAAATTTATTCTAAAATTTAATTTCGGCAAAACTCATTTCCGTCTATTTTATATGAGTGTATCGCGATTTGAAATTGTTATAATTATTTCCTCTCCATTAAAAAAGGGGAACACAAAAATTAGCCACAAATAAATAACAATTACGGTTTTAGACTCGTTTTTTTCTGCATGCTGCTTTTTGAAACATATTTTATACGCATGTTATTCCCCCTATTTCAATTGGTTTTTGTTTTTAGTCTGCATTTGCCAGCGGCCAGACAAATAAATTATTGAGAACTCGTTTTTAGGCCTGCAATTGTTATAAACGATTTTAACTCACAGTCACAGACTCGCAGCGAAAAACTAAAGTCAAAAACTAATTCGAGCTGCGTAAATAAAACATTTTAAAAGTGAGAATTCTGATGGCAAATATAATTGCTATATGCGCAATACTCAGACTTAAAAGCTTTATTGAGTCTATAGAAATATTGAAAATAAACCAAATAAATCGTTTTAATCAGATTATAATCAAAAAAGTGAAACCTCAAAAGATTTTTGTTCTCTAGATTAACCTCCTTTTTATTTGATAGACATTGGATAGAAATTTCAGCTGAACTGAATGAAGTAAAACAAGCTTAAAGCCCTTAAAGTCATTTGATAATTACACAATGAAAAAACTGTCTCGTCGAGTTTCAGGCGCTTGTTGGTTGTGTTTGTGTGTGTGTGTGGGTGGGTGGTGCCTGAAAAACTACTGTCCACTGGGCATTGCCCAAAATCAACATAAATAGCGTGCCAACGTTTCTATTCCTAACTTGATTTTCATGGCGACAACGAAAGAACAAAAATAAAAACCAAAAAAAAAAAAAACAAAATATATGCAAAAGAGAAAAAACTCACGGGGAAATGCTTTTTTTTTTACTCTGTGTCGCCAGAAAAATGCAATTTCACAGTTTGGTGAATTTTTATTGTCGTCGCTTTTGAGTTTCAACTTTATTTTTGGTTTTTTTTTTAACTCCCTTCCTCATATAAATTTTGTTGTTTTTTATTTTTGGGGTTTGAGGATAAAGTAAAAACTTACCGCTGCTGATTGCGTTCATTGCCATGTCCATGAATGTCATCAATGCAGCCGGGTCCGCCAATACCGCTGCTGCTGTTGCCGCTGCTGGCGCCGCTGGTGCCGCTGCTGCCACTGCCACCGCCGCCGCCGCTTGCGCCACAGACTGGGGCATAGTCGGCAATGTGATCCTTTTGCATCTCGAGTGAGTCGCCGCTGGGCGAGGGACGCCAAACCATGCCGCCTGTCGAGGCATCCAACCAGTAGCCATTTCCATTGCGCGTCGATAGACTCGGCATTTTGAGCACGTCGCTTGGATGATTGCCTGCAGGTGAACAGAACAAGAGAGAGATGAGTAAGGGATAGAAATAGAGTGGATGGGCAAAAGGGTTTATTTTTGTTAGCATTGGGACAGTCAGACAGAGCAATTAAATGTTGTACTACAAATTGTAAGCCAAATAAATTGTAGCCGGAAATTAACAACAAGAAAAAAGTTTTCGTCCAGTTCCATTAACAAATTTCAATGGATTTTCATTTGGTCAATCAAAAAAGTAAAGAATCTATTTGGTTATTATTATTAAATATTTTGAGTCGTACTACAAAAGGTTTTTGAAAATTGAAAATATTTAAAATAATTTAGCAATCCAAACAAGTTTATATGAGAAGACTATATACTTTTTGTTTTATTTTTTTTTTAGATTCGGATATATTCAAATAGGAGCTGCAAATATCAAGTTATTCTACGACTTTTCTTCCTTGCTATTCATTAAGACATTTTCAAATTTTGAAATTCAACTCATAATTTTTCAGTTAAATATGTAGAGTAGTCTATATTTCTCAATACAAATCGTTATTCTCTATTTTACCCATTTTCAAAACGGATAAAATAATTTCAGCTGCATAAATTTGCATTTTCGGGGGGAACACACAAAATTTTTAGATTAATTTTTCAGTTGAATTATAAGTCGGGAATGCCTTTTGTTAGATCCTCAGAATCCCATGGCCAGCAACATTGCAGAGCTATAAATTCAGAGCATTAAAATAATATTATGCTTGCTATAGCTGGCTTAACTCAACTCACACACATTGCGTCTCACCCCTCACATACACACATAAAATCAAATAAATTATTGTCAATTTTCCAGTTGACGCCCTCGCTTTTGCCCCCACTTCACCCCATAAGCACCGAATGGCCATCCATTGCATAGAATAAAAAAATGTGTTGCATACTTTTCAGCCAGCGTATTGCATAAAAAATGCACCAATTAAACTGTCCCCGGGTTATAACTGCGCATCAAGCGAGTGTTTTATGGAATGCCGCACAGCTCTCTCATTGTTGTAGTTTTACCCCATATATTTTGTTGGTGTTCTTGTTTTTGCTTTTGTGTTATTGTTGTCCATGACTCTTTTTCAGGTGGTGACTGTGAAAAGGTTTTTCCTATGCAGCTTAGGTAGCATGAATATGCAAAACAAAAAAAAAGTTATATCCTGTTCCATTTTTTGTTGATTTCTATTTTCTGTTCGCTGTTAACATTTTGACTCTGACAGGACAATGCAAGTAGAAATGTTTTTCGGCTAAACAAAATCATTTAGTAAATAACAGAATCTAGCTAAAACATTTGCACCTCTAACTGCCATTAAATTCACATTTCAATGTCGAGCTCCCTGGTAAAAGGGCTGCTAATTTCAATTAGGCTGACTCTACAATAAATGGCCAACCTTTCTACCTTCTATTCCAATCCCAGAGGATTCGTTGCACAACTTGTTGGTTGCTTGGTTAGTTAGTTAGTTGGTTGGTTGGTTGGCTGGCTGGTTAATAATGCACACAAAACTAAATGCATAATTGCACTGGCGTCGGAAGGGGAAGTCCCCGTCACGTGCAAAATGTTAATTTCGAAAATTCGTGCCTGCTAAAATATTTATTTGCACCTACATGGATTCCCTCCATACACTCACACACACTCACACACACACATGCACACAATGGAAAATTAGCGCTATTTATATATGCAAATGTTCGCTTGCTCGTTAGTTGGTTGGCTGCTTGGGACGTCCTGCCCTACGGGCTAGGAAGGAAGTGCAAAAACTATGGCCTCCAGCCCCAAAGGTAGCCGGATGTTGGGTGCTGCTACTGGTACTCACCACGCATGGTATTCAATGCCGACTGCTTCATCATCATATGCTTGCGCTTCACAAAGACCATCGCACCGAAGGACAACATCAGGATGGCCAATATGGCGCCCAGGAGTATAATGAACCACGGCTGTGTCAGCACATCGTTTACATGATCCTGATTGATGGGATAGCTATATTCAGACGAAATAAAAAAAGAACAAGAAATAAATAACAATACAGACAAAAATTTATAAATAGAACATATTACACAGGTCAACAGGGAATAAAATTATGGCAACAAACTTTTATCTCAATCTTTTTTAATTAATTTCATTTATTATAGATAAAGACGTTCTGTAATAACTTTCGGAAGATTTAAATATTATTTTTTAGTTTTGTTCTTTGCTAAAAAAATAATTCAAAAAGTTGTCAATATCTTTCGTTAAAAACAATAAAAGATACCTTCTTTCACTTTTAATTTAATAATATTATTAAAAAATCACATTCCGCAAGTTTGCTTTTCATTTCCGTGTCTACTATAAGATAATTACTCATTTCAGGACTACGTCGTCCTGTGTTATAAATTGCCAGAGGAGCTAAGAATAGTTTTTTTTTTGGCCAACTTACCGTTGATTGATAAACGGATCCAGACGCTTTGTAATGGGATCCAAACGTAATGTGGCTGGTGTACAATAGGGACCAACGCCTGCATTATTACCAGCAGCCACGCCCACAGTGTACATGACACCCTCAGTGAGATTAGCCAGGACCAGAGTGGGTGAGGCAGCATCAATGGTGACATTTGTCAAAATTCTTGAGAAATTATGCGCCGTATCAATGCCACGGACAATCACATGATAGTTGAGCAAAATGCCTAAAGAGGAAAATCGCACATTTGGTCAGAATTTGGCACTAATGAGCCACAGGGCTAGATAACTTACCATGTTGAGCCTTCATTTCGGGTGCCTTCCATTTCAAGAACACAGCCGAGGAATTGAGTAAAACTGCCTCCATGCCAAATGGCGCCTCGTTGGGCACTGTAAGTAACGAAACAAACAAGAGGAGAAAAAAATGTGAGATGAGTTTGGGATAAAATGCGTTTTTGATACCCTGAACAGCTGACGTTTTGTCGTAATGAGTTTTGTATTTTTTTTTCGATTCGTTTTGGTGTTTTTATTGTAATTAATTAGCATTTAGTTGGTTAGTTCCCTTGTGTCTGTGTGTATGTTTTGTGGGAAGGATATAAAAGTATCCTTTCTTTTCCTGTTCTCACACACGTTGCCACACTTCACTTAGACTAATCCTCATTTGTTTATTTATTTCCTGATGTCGCTTTTAACAAGAGCAACTCACCCAACTCCTTTACTTCTCTTTTTCTCTTTTTTTGAAGCTGAGTGAAGCAATTTCTTTAAATAAACACACGTGCAAAACAACAGAGAGATAGATAGAAAGAAGGAAACAAAAAAAATGAAGGAGTAAAGTCTATCCAAATAGGCTACGTCTAGGGAGTGTGAAGTTCTTTTTTGGCTTTTGTTGTTCTACCTGTGTGTTCCCATGTGTGCGTACCTCTTGCTCGCACTCTTTCTCTGTGTGTTTGTGTGTGCTACATGCTAAAGTGCCTTGTCGTGCTTTTGTTCTTGATGATGATGATGATGACGACGATGTTGCAACGCGGTGCATGCATACGCTTAACACGTAGCTGCCATTGTGTGCCACAAATGACCCCCAAGGCAGTCGCCTTGTTAAATAGACGGCATTCACCGTGGCGACATGCAATTGAATATATTGCACAAATACTACCTACATGCAAGCTATATAGAAACTTATAGTATGATCTTTACTGTTGGCGGCAGAGCTTATCTCTCAGTGGCTCAACTAGGGGTTAATTTGATTTGTTACCAAAGAAAAGAAATAGTTAGTCAACTTGGGAATGACTCATGTAGTGCGAGTAGTTCACTTCAGGGGTTATTTTGCACGTCTGCATGTCACTCCTATTCTTCTTTTTTTTCTCTCGTTTGTTAGGGTGAAATCAAGTGAGACAGTTTTTAGTATACTCTTGCATCCCAATGGATGAATAATGACTACATTACTTTCCTTTTACATTTCTAATGGTGACCCCGACGTTTTTATGGAAGAACTAGTCTTAAATGTAAGTTAGACGAGTAAGAAAGTTGTTGCTAATTAATTTTTGATTACAGACTGACATTTAATGCTGTATTTATTAAATCTTCTTATTTTTAAAGATTGTATAGAGAATTTACCAAGTCGCCTATGTATTAAGGATGGCCAATTCTACTCCACCATTTCATGGTAGTTCTGTTGCTGTTGCTCTATATTTCCCGCCTCAGCTAAATAGCACACCTTTATTTGCCAACTTCCGTTTTGCTAACTGAAAACGTTTTCATCGCTCCCCACATCAACACATTTGCATTGCTCTGCATTGCCCACTGTGCACATTGGTTCAGGTTGAGTTAAAAGGGTGTCCCTTCCACATATATACACACATAGCAGCAATAATTGTTGTTTATCTTTACACAATTGCGTTGGCAATTTCTTTGAGTTGCCAGCCAAACTCAGACACTCAAGTGGAAATGTGATGCATACGAAATGAGTTTTGATTTGAAGTGAGACTGGCGCAAGGATAGAGACTGGGAGGGGTGGGTGAAAGGACATGGTGACGTTTGTGCATTTTATATTGCAACCGCTTTGCTTTGTGTCGACGTTGTCGACTTCTGTTGACTTTTTCGCGGCACTGTGGGCTGGTAAGAGTTTCGATGTTTGCCGCTGCGGTTTGTGTCACCGCCTCGCTCAGGCTCTTTGACTGTTTCTACTGAGTCTTTTTTATTTTAATTATTTTTTAACATTTTTCCAACAGAATTTTTCACTCTCTTTTTTTTTTGTCATTGCATTGCAGTGCAGTTGCATTGCATTTTGCGTTAAAGTTTTCGTCGGTGATAAAATGAAGTGATAAACCTGTCTGGAAAGTTTACCATATTTTTTTTTGTTCTACTCTTTTCTCCTCTATCTTGTTGTTGAGTTGGCATTTTTCTTCTGTTTGGCAAAGTTTTTTGGGCAAAAATCTTATCTTAGCGAGATATGTTTGCTGCCAAAGCTTTGAAGTGACATCTGGGCAATAGATTGTGGGAAAACTATAGGGGATTACGATGGCATTTGAAAAGGCTTTGTATTCAGTTTGTGTTCTAGGAATGAACCTAAGCAATATAATTAATGAAAGCACATAATGGAGAAGAAGCTGAAAGTCATGATCTCATTAAAATGGCTAAAGCACATAAGCTAATCTTCAAGGAATACCTTTTTTCTTGGAACAAAGAGTTGCCTAAGTTGTCAATAAAGTGACCTCAGTTGATAAAAGCTTTTCAGTGAAAACCTTTAAAGGCAAATTCCATTGAATCGATGATGTCAATGCCTGGCCAATCCTTTACCACCCACAACATTACACATGTAAATCTCAACATCAAGTATTCCACACACACACACACACACATCAGCAGGTAAAGAGAGAGATAGAGAGAGAGAGTGATGGAGAGGAGGAGGAGGTCATGCCCCCCACCTGGTCTGGGCCTACATCATGCGTATAGGATTTTCCTCAGCCATTGTTCGGCATTTACTTACGCATGATTCGCTTTTTGTTGTGTTCAATGATTGACATACTTTTTATTTGCCATATCCGAGCAGCAGCATCACCCACCCCCCATCAATCCAGGCCCAATCTGGCCTTTTTTTTTGGGTTTCTCTTCTTTTTTTCTTTTTTGTTGTTGCGACGACCCCTCGAAAATTATATGCGATTATGCGACCCGCATGGCTCGACAGCTGATGTCGGATAAGGATAAGAGCAAGGTTTCTGCAGTTTTTTTTCTTTTTATTGAATTAGGTTATTGTTGCAATCGAAGAGCCATAGCCCCGCACCGCCTTCTGCATTTGTCATCTCTCTTTCTCTCTTTCCCATTGCCGGGGGTAGTTTTGTCATTGTTGTAAAGGTATGTTATATGGTTAGTTGGATTTCCCTGGATTTGGCTGCATATGCTTCATTAGACCCTCCCTCCCCCCTATCACAACCCCTTGGAATGTAGAGAAAAAATTGTAACTCACCATCTTCGAGGGTACGCGCCACGCGTGAATTTGAAGGTTTGCCCTCAACGGATTTGTAAAATGGCACAATGAAGAATTCATATAACGTATACTGTAAGAGGCCGGTTAACGTACAGGATGAAGCCCCACCGCCATTGAGTATCGTCAGCATACGGTATTTGGTACTGAAAGTCGATGGCGGTGACTGCTGTGGCGTCTCATCACGTTTTCCGGCAGCGGCAATATTTGGTTTTGTCGAAATCAATGCCGATGCCGAAGCCGAGGCCGATTCCGATGCAGATGCAGAGTCCATCAGTGGATTGGTGTTTGGCGTTACAGGAGCTGGATTATTTGCTATTGGATTTGGTAGCTGACGTGCATAGATGTAGAAGCCCTCGACGTATTTGCCATTGATGATCTGCATGAGTAAGCATATGGAAAGCATTTGAAAAAAGGATGGAATGAGAAATGTTTACACTATTGCTACGAACCTGCCATGTGAGTTTCATGCTAGTGGAATCCACAACACTGGCATTGGTAAGCTCAACCACATCACCGGAAAGGAGACTAGCGCGAGCCTCACTTAGATCTAGGCCACTGTTGAAGTAACGCTGCAAGAAGTACTAAAAATTAATATCATTCACCTAATGGAATCATCATTAACTTACCGTTCCCACTGTTATGGGCTCCGACATGGGACTGGGCAGGGAGAGACCATGCGAGTTTTCCGCTCGTATAAGGAAAAAGTAATTAACACCCGGCACTAAACCCAATTGGGTATAGGTTGTATTCTGTACTCTAGTGGCCACTGCCATCCAACCGTCTGTCTCATTTTTTCCAAACATTTCAATCACATAACCCACCAGGCTGGAGCCGCCCACTTTGTTGCTTCGTGTCCAGCTCAATGTTAGGGAATCTTCACCCTTCTCCACCAATTGTGGCTTACCCGGTGGTCCGGGATAAGTAGACAGTTCGGGTGCTCGATAAAACTTAATATTGGGATTTGTTGGCGTATCCAGGCGTAAGTAACCACTCCACGACGATTTGCCATTACGATTGCTGGCCACACAAGTGTACAGACCTTCATCTTCGTGTCTTTGCAAATCGGATATGGTCAGAGAGCCCGAATCGGTTAGATTTCGACGTTCATGCTCTTGCACATCAATGGGTATGCCATCCAAATACCAAGAGATCTCAGGTGCCGGTGAGCCTAGAGTGCGGCACGGCAGAACCACTATGGACTTGACGGGCAAGGTTTGATTCACTGGACCCTGTTCAATAATCGGTGGCGGTAACTCAAACTGTGTATCCACACTGACCACCGTACGACTGCTGACACTGCCGACCGCATTGAGGGCATTACATACAACCACTTTGCCAGAATCCTCGCGGGCGAAACGTGTTATGGACAATACAGAGCGTCCTTCGGGGGTTAAAGTGACCTCTAGACGTCCATCACGATAGCCGGGCAGGAGGAGAGAGCTATTGCCCTCCACCGACCAGTAGAGAGTGGGTCGTGGATGACCGCTGGCCTGGCATTCAAAGAGCACTTCATCACCGATCTCGACAAGTTGATTTTTGGGGCGTATAACAAACTTGGGTGGTGCTGTAAGAGAAAATAGGAGATTAGATTTAAGCCCCCACATCATATACCCAACTCATTCCCATCTCATCCCCATCTCATTTTGAAGCAATTAACTTACCGTGAACGGTGAGGACGCTCGTGGCCGTAATTGAGCCCACCGCATTGTCCGCCTCACAACTATACTCGCCCATATCCTCCAGCGTGACGTCGTCCAGTTTCAGACTTCGGTCCTCAAGTATGCGCACACGACCTGTGGCAAGTGCAATGAGAGAAGAGCTCATATGAGTTTCGGATGGTCAAAAAAAAAAATAAGGAATAAAATGCCATTAAGGTGGGGAAGCTGGTGAAGGAGATGGAAGTCTCCACCCACTTTCAAGCCAAAGCGAAGAAGCAAAGAAAAACAAACGTAGCCACTGAACTCAACTTTCACGTTGTCCTCTTCTTCTACTTCGTTAGTAGTTCAAGTAGCGTAAAAATGGAGATGCCACAAGAAGAAGAATAGCAAATAACCGCAGCAAAGTAAGCCAAGATAGCAAAACCTAGACAAAAAGAGGGGGGAACCCACCCCACGCATTCACTCACACACATTGGGCATCACCTTTTGTGGTTTTTCTTACAAATAGAAAAGCGAGAAAGAGAGAGGGAGAAGGATAGAGGAAAAAAACGAATGAAACGAAGACCAGGACTTTGCTTTCTTTTTGGTTGGTTGACTGCGAAATAGGTTTTAAATGTGCGCCACTGTGCCAATTGTTTGCTTAACAAAAGTTTAGGACAACACAACACACAGCATGGTTGATACGATGTGAAGGGCGGTGAGGGAAAAAAGGGAATGGAGTACGGGTGGGTGGTTCTACTATTATTTTCTTTTACTGCTTTGGCAACGACAGCAATTTAAAGAAGCGTAAACTAGCTGCTTGGATGAGGGTGAGCTCCATTTCCTACTTCGCCTCTGTTGATGATGATGATGAAGGATGAAGGAACCCCCTACTCACAAAGACTCTCTCCCCTCCTCCTCTCGGTGAGTAGTTGCACTCGTTTTTAGTGTGTCTGGAAGGACAACAACATTGCAACAGTCGAGTGTTGTGCAAGCAAAATTGTTGATTGCTGCCAACAGAGATTGGCAATTAACGGAATTAAAAGTTACAGTTGTGTTTGCCCAGTTGGGTGACCTAGGCAAAGAGAACTCAAGGGAAGAGAGCAGGACAACGGACGCGCAGGGCCACGGTGGTCAAAGGGGACCTGAGAGGGGGACCGACCACAACACGAAAAGAATAACAACAACCTAGAACAAAGACTGAGTGTGAGTCCAGGGAGAGCGGTGTTACTTTATTTAGGTGTTGCATACACTGAGAGAAAGTCTACAAAAGTTACCAAACTAACAGATATTTGGAATGAAAGTTAAACGTGGATAGGCTCTTGATCATTCTCTTTGAAGAAACCTAACGAATATTAATATTTATCGTAAACTATCAGCTTATGTTTTGATTTTTACTTGATCTAGAAAAGTTAAATAAATATTCTTTTGTCTAAGTCTGATCTGCATTTAGTTCTTATCAGATGTTGATATTTTAAGAGATTGGTTTAGTTTTTACTTCATGACTTCATCCATTTTGGTTTCACTGCATAAGACCGAGCTATAATTTCTGGTAGTGTTCATTGCTCTACACACTGGCCGAAAGAGAAGCACAAAAAAGCCACAGGCCAAAGCAACCACATAAACTAACTTTATTTCCACCCCCAACTCTATGCTTTCTCTCTCTCGTATGGTAAACAAAAAGCTTTAATTTCATTTCAAATGTACGCACACGCCGAATGAAAAACTACCAAAACAACAACAAGAACAAAACGAACAAGATATAAAAAAAACAGAAGAACGACAAAAAAAATGTAAACCAACAACATGGCTAGCAGGGTATTTCCGGTTAATTGAACTCGAGTGAAACTTACTCAAAGGCATATGGCCACCGGAGGCGGCACGACGCCACAAGACATCTGGCAAAGGATCACCTCCGATACGACACTGGAATACAACGGAACTGCCCACCACAGCCGTTTGATTCTGTGGGCCACGTATGAGGAATGGACGCACTAGAACGAGAAGAGAAGAATAAAGAATATTGAGAATGAGAATTTTGCAATCGTTAGTAAGGTGTTACTTACCATGAACCTTTAAGAATGCAGTCGCCGATTCACGTATACCCACAACATTCTTAACCACACACTGATAACGACCATCATCCGATTGACGGGCATCCTGTATGGCCAAATTGCCGCCATCGACAATGCGAATACGTTTGTTGCCACCGCTCAGGTTCAATGTTTGACCATTCTTGCGCCATGAGATTTGCGGTTCAGGTGAACCGCGAGGTGCACCGCACTCCATCAAAGCCACCTCGCCCTGGGCCACTCGGGTGTTTTGCGGCTCCAAGCGAAACTCGTCGCGCAGAACTACAGTGTGACAGAGAAAGAGAGAGAGAGAGAGAGCGAAAGGAGGAGAAAGAGTCAGTAAATGGGTGGTTTATGGGTTGCCAGTGAGAATGAGTGGCAGTGCTTTGATTGATTCAATATTAATAACTGTCAGTTGAACAGGTACTATAACCACGTCCATTTTGCCTTTGCCCTTTATCCATCCATCCTTTTGGCTAGTAAAGTAAGCTCGTCCCCGGCATATTCTTCTACTCCATTCCACTTTTTTTCCTCTCCAACCCCATTAACTCCCATTTTGCTCATATTTTATGAGTCGCCCATTTGCCAATAAAAGCTTGATAATGATGCCCAGGTTCTTGGCTTGGCTTTGAACCTTTTCTGGTCTCTACTTTGCCCCGAAGCCAGCAGCAGAAGCAGCAGCAGCAGCAGCAGCAACGGCAGAAACAGCAGCAGCTAACTGAAATATTAATAAGCTTTGGCATTTGCAATACGTATTTTCTCTTCTTTCACTCTTTTTTTTTCTCATATTTCTTTTTGTGTATTTTTATTGCTGTAAAATGCAAAAAACTGCACTTCAATAAACGCATAATGCGCTTCATTGCACGCCAAAGGCAAAAGGGAAGACCTAACTGAATAACTGACTGACTGACTGAATGACTGACTGGACTGGACTGGACTTTACTTTGGCCATCAAAGCCAAAGAGATGATCAAATGTTTAAAGCTCTTCAAAATTCATTTTATACTTTTAATGTACAGAATATCAATTACCCAAAAAGAGAAGAAGAAACATATTTTGCAATTGCTTTATTTTATTAATTAGAAAGCAATGTGGGATTATTCTACATCATCCTCATGACGAGAATGACAGGACAAAAACGGGAGTTGGAATGAGCTCTTCAATGTAACATGAGGAATTGCAGCTGTCTGGCGTGGAGTAGGAGGTGGGAGAAAAATAAGTCGAATGAAATGCAACAACCCTCCAAATTGTTCATTAGCTGAAATTTGTACATGGACTGTAATCGATCAATGTCCTTGATTGCACAGTTTTTAGCAGTATTGACGACTAGAGTAATACTCTACAAAGTATATGACTTTCTTTTTACCTTATATTGAGACTACAATTCCAAACTAAAAAACATTCAATGCCATTCAGAAAGTCAATTACAAGTAAGCAAAGATCTAACAATAAGTAAACGTAGTCTTTGTTAGTTTCAAGGTAGAAAACAGCAAACCCAGTCTTTTGCTTTCAAATTCAGAGCTAAATTTATTTTCGTTAGTAATTATCTAAATCTACTTACATGCCACTTGAAGTGTTGCATTCCTTGAACGTGCCACACCAAACTCATTTTTGGCCTGGCACCAATATGTGCCCGCATCGCTTTCTCTACGTGAATGTATGACCTGCAATGCAAAAGGAAAAGAAAATAATGATTATAGAGAGAGAGAAATACTGTGAAAAAGATTATTAGAGATTTTAAGTATTATAGTTTAATAGGCTTTTTGATGGGTCCAGACACGTGTCCCTGATACGAGGAATGTGTGTATGTGTGTGTGTGTGGCACATGAGATCAAAAAGTCTTTCAAAAATTGCTCAACCGAAATCAAATAAAACGTGAAACGTGTCTCCTTAGTTAAGTCTCTTCCTGTTGTTACCATTGCTCTTGACCAGTCCCTGCGTATACGCAATTTAATTTAATTAAAAAATACATTGAATAAGACTTTAATGTCAGATCCACCCCATGCACACATACACACGCATACTTAGTATAGTATTTGAGGGTCCAATTGGGGGTCTGTGTGCGGCCCTTAATCACTTGGCCACTTCAATTTTAATTGGCAACAAACTGTAAGCTCGTCGACGACAAGTCACTTACGTTTTTAGGCAAAAATAAAAAAAAAAAAGGAAAAGGAAATAAAATTAAATGGGGAAGGGTGAAAAATTCAACAAATTGTTGAAGTGTTAGGCTTGAGATAAGACCCCATCTTTGCCGCCCCATCTCCTTGGCTTGAAAAACTCGGTAAGTTCAAGTCAATTTAATGACTGCTGGCCATTTCCTTTATTTATTTTTTTTTCTCTCTTGTTGTCTTCTTTTGTATATTATTTCAATTTAAAACTCAGTCATCTAGCAATAATTTGAAATGAAAACAATAAAAAAAAACAAAAACAAAATGTTGCATTTAATGAAAATAACAACATGTCAAGAGCGAAGGGTTGAAGGAATTTAATAAATACACACACACAGAGTCCGAGAAAATTGCAATCGACTAGAATGAGCGACTTTTGCCCCCATTTTGCCCCCACAGTCATGTTTAGATTTGAGTCTCTCGTTAGCTAAAATTGTGAAATGTGCACGCACGAAATGTTACGCAGGGATGAGACACAGAGACCCCTTTCAAGTCACCGAAGGTGGAGAAGGCCTATGATGTATCCTTCTCTCTCCCCACAGAGTAGAGTAGAGTGGGCTTCGAACCCATTGTTTTGTTATTTTTATCATACCATTTGGAAATGTATTTTGGTTTTCGATCGAATATGCATTGAAACGGAAGCGCATAAAATAATATGAGAATGAGAAATTTATGCACAAATGTTGCCTTTCTCATGAGACAAAGATCTGTTCAGAAGTAGGGGCGAAATAGTGTCTCTCTCTCTCTTTCTCTCCCTTTATCAACAGCTGTAAAATTCATCATAATGATAGAGGTTATGGTTTTTACCTTCAGAAAGAATAAACCACCCGCGGGCAGCATTATGCGATGTGAACCCGCATCCGTTTTCAGTTCTCGTCCATCTTTATACCATTGTATGGTTGGTGTTGGATTGCCTTCGGCTTTGCAATTAAACGTAAATGGATCATTTTTTGGCACCGTCGTATCCATAGGGTGCTCAATGATGCGCGGATTTTCACCTGGAACAAGAAAAGAGAAACCAAAAGAAAAAGAAAAAATTAGTTATCAGTAAAAAAAAGGCTTTTGTGAAAGAAAGAAAAACATTGAAAAGATCTTTTCAATTGACAGCGGAAACCCTTACAGGCCACTTGAAGAAAAATCTCATCTTCTCATTTTCTTCGGTTTTCTTTGTTTTGCCCACCAAGAGAGTGTCAGCTAATATTTCACCCATAATGACAAGGATCCCTAACTCACTCATCATCATCACATCGATGTGTTTTTTAAGAGCTCACATATGTTCTACTTCCCGGCTCTAGGGATTTATTTTGAGCCTCCTCGTTTTCGAAACAAGTTTTGTCACTTAAGGAGTGAGTCCAGCAATTAAGATGCCATTAACGTTTCAAAATCTAAGTTAAAATTATGTTAAAAAATAAAAACCTCCTTGAGGCTTTGTACTCTCGCCTCTCTCCCATTCCACTGCTTAAATTCAATTAACTTCAAGAAAATATTTGCTCGCCCAGGGTGCCACATGGAGAGGAGACAGAAAACAGAAGACTAAACATAAATTTCTGCATGTCGATAAGGATGAGACAAAGGACAAACGCTAGATAAACTTTATTAAAACCAGGAACAGCCAGAGCCAGCCGGTAGGAGCCAGCCAGATCCAACATCCAACAGATTCCCAGAAAACAACAGTTTTGCGGAGTAACCGAGAACAGCTGAAATGTAATTACAAAAAGCGCTTAAAGGTGAAAAATGTGTATATTGAGCATGGATGGGGAATGAAAGAGAAATTGTGTGGGGGAAGAGAGAGAAAGCATAGCTTTGTATCTATGTCGATTGGAGTTGGGGGACGGAGGTACAGTAGGTTCCTGGTTAGGTAACATCATTCAGCCGGAAATTAAGTTTTGCAGATTTATTGAAAGCGGATAGTAATGAGAGAATGACTGCAAAAGTGAATTCTGTTTGGTATAGAGATGAGCAGAGACAGCTGCAGGTCACAAGGTGTATAAATCACCAAAGACATTTGATAAATTTACAAAACTAAGTAGAAATGGTAAGAAAGATAATGGAGAGTAATTAAAGGAACAGTGGAAAGGATTTTAGAAGTAAATCACTTCAATAGATATGGATAAATGGAATTTAATTTGGAGCTAAGAAATGAAACATTAGGAGGGCATTCTCTTCAAAATATTATATTCAATTTTTTCTTATACATTTTATATAATGGAACATTATTTTAAAACTAAAATTTTGAACAGTAGAATGGTAAACATTTAAAGAAATCTTTTGCTTACGATTCCATTGCAAGTCTATCTATAGAACTGAATGTTACAGACCTACATATATTCTCATATTACCCAATCGGTGTTAAAGGATTAATTTTGGCCATTTTTTACGCCTTCATTGCAGAAATATGCAAATCAAGTTACGAGTTTATCGTGACATTGTTATCACTATTGAAAAAATCAGTATTCACAGTGATTTTGTTTCATCCCCAGTTACAAATGATATTTGTCAAATGTGAGTGCAGCAGCACCTTGGCTGGCCATAGTTTTGGCTGGGGTAACTCGGTTTTGACTATCTCTTTTGTGCTCTACTCACCAATCCAGGCAACAAGCAGCCTTTTGTGTTGCTGCTGCTGCTGCCTTTGCTTCCTCTCTGCTTTGTTGACCAGCTTTGAGTCATTGTCTGATTTTGGCCATGATGCCAGTGAGCCATTGTTCATGTTGTCATGGCTACCCAGTGAATGACTATCTATGTATGTATATCTCAAAGTATTTTCACTCTTTCTCTTTTTAGTTTTGCATGCTAATTTAAATGATGAAATAGCTCAGATGAAATATTTGTCTACCAGTTGCTTATTAAAATTAAATAAGAAGTACAAAAAACAGAAAACCTTCTTGTTCATACGAGCCGGCACCACAAAAACCAAATGTAAGAAAATTCTTGTGCCAGGACTAACAAAATATTTAATTAAGCAAAAATATGTTGCAGTGAAATAAACACTGAAATTCCCTTTCATTGTTTTCCCTTATATTTTCTGTTCTGCATTTACTAGGAAACCACATGAAAAAATAACTGAGAAACAGAGGAAGTAACTTCGATAAGTTAGCCAGGAGCAAAAACAAATCAGGTAAAAATGAAATAACTGAACTTTGCTTCAAGAATTTTCATCCACACTCACATACACACACACACACAGAAACAGAGGTAGAGTAAGTGAGAGAAAATGAAAAACTGAGGAAAAACAGTTGGAATTTTTTACATATTAATATGTATGGTAGAAATGCAAAAACAGAAAGCAAAACTTTTCATTTCACGGCAAAACTGAACTGATGTAAGCTCTATGTTGAAGCTGATTATGCTGGTAGCAACAGATGCAACAGTGCTCCATAGAAGAATTCATACGGAAATGCTATAGTGACACTAGCCAACAAAAGAAAGCGGACTAATAGAAATACAAAAGGCTTTTTAACATACAAATTTTTCTCTTTTTAAGTTTTTTTATTTGGCAACATCAAACTATTCCCAAATATTGCTTTATTTGAGGGCTTGATACATATAATAATCGATGTTCCTCTTTAGTTTAGCAGCAGTTCAAAAGGATAATGAATTTAAACTTAATCGTTAGATTTAACCGTAGAGCTCTCTTTTATGTTGTGAGTATAACTATTTGGTCAATTCATTTACCAAAAAAAAATCATAACTTTTGCAGTAGCAAAGTCTTATACTAGCCCTCGTATAAATGTTTCTCATCATAGTGGCATACAAGCATAGAGCACTTAATTACGTTCATTTGGCATACTAGTAGATACTCATTTGTTGTCTATGTGTGTGGATGTGTGTGTGTGAATGTTTTTTGTAGGTATTTGTGGGTGGCTTTGGCAATTTATGCATATGAAACGAAAAAGAAAAACTCAAATTTAAAAGAAGTCTTAAGTAAATAAACAGCAGCAACAACAGCAAAAAGTGCTGCTGGCATGCACCTAAGTAAACACAGTGAGTGCAAGCAGTAAAGCAACAAATGTGTGGGTGAGAGAGAGTGACAGGAAGGGTAATTGAGGGGGCAGAGCAATGAAGTGAAACCCACAGCTCATAATGCGCCACTAACGTGTTGGAGTTGCAGGAACACGAACAGCAGCAGCAGCAGCCACAATAATAACAGGAAATGCATTTGCTGTTGCTGCTGTTAGGAAAATCTTTCCTTACTTCTGTCTGTTATCTTAGTTTATGTATGTTGTTCTTGTTGTTTGCCCAACATAAGCATACAACGAAAACTAAAAAAAAAAGATGTATGAAGAAGCAAAAGAAACCGTCATCAGCATCTGCCACTGCCTGTTGCCACTGTTGGCATTGATGTTGCAGTTGCAGTTCCATTTGAATTTCTGCTAATTTACATTTGGCCAAAGGTGCTAAAAGCCATTGAAGTTCTTTCAAGCGTCTTGAGGCCGAAACATACATATATGCAATCATTATTAGCATGACAAGAAAAATCACAACTTTCCACAAATCACACGGCAAAACTTTAAACAGAGTCCCCCATCCAAATTCTCTCACTCCACTTTGCTGTTCGTTCTCTCATTACTCTAAACATTTGCTTTAAATTTATACATATGCAAATCATTTGGCTAGTTTCTCTTACTCTTTACATGTTATCGCACCCACAAGACAGGCTTGTAATCAAACAACAAATAGCCGCAACTAAGTGGAAGATGCAAATTGTCTACCCAGTGTTTGAGTGTGTGCGTAAGACTGTGAATGTGTGTGTGTGTGGGGTGGGTGATATGTGCGTGTGTGTGTGAAGTAAATATGTTGGCATATATTGGGGTAGTCTATAGGAAAACCACTAATTAAGACTATATGTGCATAGAAATGATATAACCGATGCTCATTATAAGCAAAAGTGAAGCGACTAAAGTAAAATTAGGAGTAAACTTTTAAGTGAGGGAGTAACTTCAGCAAAACTATTTTGAGAATAATAAAAAATACTAAGAATTCTACTCTTAGATTAGAACTTAGATTAGTCTAGGTAATATTTCTCTTAA
This sequence comes from Drosophila willistoni, assembly GCF_018902025.1. NCBI lineage: Eukaryota > Metazoa > Arthropoda > Insecta > Diptera > Drosophilidae > Drosophila > Drosophila willistoni. The sequence continues at coordinate 13,303,848 of NW_025814050.1, forward strand.
GATTTGACTAGTTTACAGAAATCTCAAAAAAAAACTTTCTTAAAATTTCAAAACAATAAAAAAAAACCTGGAATTGATTCCGTAATTTATTATTGATTTTATCATTTAGGGGCATGCTGTAGGGGACATTCGATTCCTGGTTCCTTCTCATGTATCTCCTTGTTGTTGCAACAATAATTTATAAGCTTTTAGTGCAACGCGACTTCAAGTTTTCCCTGTGCTTTTTTTTCTGTTTTCCGTTTTTTCTTTTCATTGGTTTTTTTCTTTTTCGTAGTTGTTGCTTTTGATTTGCCGCCAGCTGCTGATGTTGCCTTTGTTTTTGTTTCTATTTCAACTTTTTGCTACCATTTATTTATTTATGCTGAAATGTTTAATTATTAATGTGCATGCAACTTTGTCCAAAGGGTTGCTGCTTGTCTTAAGGAAGAGTAACAAGGAGTTGTTGTTTGACGGGAATGGTGGGGTGTGGGGGGTCGGAAGAAGAAGCGGGTATCTGTTTGATTGGTGTGAGGTGGAAAAAAAAGGAGCTGCCTTTGCTTGTTTGAAAGCTTGAGGAGTTTGTAAGCCTTTTGCACAACTTTTGCCACTTAAGCTTTGTTGTAAGTAAATATGAATGAGTGACTGTATGGCTGTGTGTGTGTATGTGTATATGTGTGTGTGTGCCAGATTTATATTTACTTGTTGTTGCTGTGGAGCTAAATACGCCAAGGCGCTTATAAATGTTTCGTTTTTTATGCTTGGCGTTGATGGGTTAGGGTAAAACTGGAGCATATGGCATATTTAATGGAATTCAATTTGTCAAAATGATTTTACATTACATAAAGCATGAAAATTCATAAATAAATATACTTTTGGGAGCATTTTTAATATGATGTTTTGGTCTCTTGGTTTATACATTCTTAACGAGGACTTTGAACACAATTGAAATTTAAAAGTTGAAGCTTGTTTAATTTATATATCCTATATATAGAATCGGTATAAGTCTCTTAACAGTCCGATGGAATATTTGGAATTGATTTTAATTCATCTATAGTTCAGTATATTTGGTTTTAGTAAGTTCAATGTAATTCAATTGCTAAGAAGACTACGAATCGTATTTCAGATTTTTTTGATGACAACTTTAAGAAATATAGAACATCTGGTTGGTTAAATTTGTATATAATATATATATATATTTATGTATTTGAGAACAAACTCTTGGAGAACTTCTAGCAGTTGCTCTCAATTGCAGAGTATTTAGAATTCTATAAAATTTCCACCCAAACGTCTTATTGTTTTTCAGATTGCAATGCAGAAGGAAAATGTTCTTCCGTTTTTATTTTTTTTTTTGTTTAATTTTTATTTGTTTGTCTTTGTATTTGCGCGCCTTGTGATTGTTGTTGGTGTTGCTATTGTTATTGTTTTATTTGTTGCTGTTGTTGTTTTTGTTTGTTTGCTTAGGTGCCGAGAGCAACAACTTTTAGCAGGCTAAAGCGGAAGCTGCCTGGTTGCCAATTATTTAAATGCTGGTATTTACCTACCAACACGGCGGATGTGGGCCAAGACGAGAAACAGAAGAAAACAGAAGACCAAGTGTATGAGAGAAAGGAAGAGAGTAAACAGAAGCCGGGAACATAAATCATTATCACATTTATGTAATATGCAGGAATGAAAATATATATATGTATATGTATATGAGAAGAAAAACAAAAAATATCCAAAAGGAGACAGCCAAAAGAGCAGCCAAATATTTGCCCGTTTTCCTTTGCCTCTTGCTTTTGAGGTCCTCGACCAGGGAGGGCAATAAAAACCGCAATAAACCAACAGGGATTATGGTTCATAATGTGAGGATTTTCAACAAGGACCAAAACACACACACACAAACACACACCACATTTAAGTAATGAAAGTCTAGGGGCAACTTTTATTGTTTTTATTGTTGCATCAAGAAAACGCAGACATCGACGACGAAGAGAAGGAAGAAAAAAAATGCTCGAGAAATCAAAAAATCAAATAAATTATTCAAAATGCTATTTTGGCATATTAATATAACAAACATATTGGCATATGTCCTTAGGCCCCTTCTGGCAAAACCCAAAAGGACCAGAATGCCATCCCTTTTTGCCTTTTGACTGGGCTAAACATTTGATTAGGCAAAACATCAACAACAACTGAAAACCGCAGGCAACTCCCTATTGAGTTATATGTATACGTAAGTGCCATACGCACAGTGGTTGAAGAATGGAAATATACAAATGAAACATATTAGATCAGGGTTAAAGATGATTTAATTTGAAGTATCAATTCGCAACTATTGAGAAAAAATTTCAAAGACTTACCTATTTTAGAAGAAATTTTTTACAATTTCATAAAAAAAATCTGTTTAATTAACCTCTTATCGGTTGGATCTAACAGCTGATCAAATGCAACTAAGCCTAATGCTTCTTTAAAAATAAATATACTCAAACAGTCTGCGAATTGAAATTCTTGAAGCCACATTTCTTAATTCTTAAAAATATAACTAAAACTATTATAACTTTATCTTAGCTAAAATTAGTTATTCCTTTTGTCGCTACAACTTCTCTTACTTTCCTAATTATTCAATTTCTAAACAGTTTTCTTTATTTTGAGACACTGTGGCCACTGATGAGGGAGCGATTTCAACTACTTGAGCACTTTTCTTAGCACATTTTCAATGTCAAATTTATGCCAGGGCATGTCTCAGACTGCCGGAGACTTTGAAAACGTCGTCGCTAATGAGCCAAAACGCCTGAAGGTGCCTGGGAAATGTGCTCGCTTTCAGACAGAGAGAAATATATGAAGAAAGAGAGACAGAGAGATCTGACAGGGAATGGGCTAAAGACTTGTGTTTTTTCGCACATTGTACGCATATTGTTAATTTGGCGCCGCCGGGCAATTCCCAGACTCGCCTCCCACTCACTTTACAACAATTTTCCATTGTCTGGAACCCCAAGTTCTTTGGGTGTTTTATTTTTTTCTTTTTTTTTGGCTTTTGGTTTTCTTTTCCTCTGCGACTTTTGCGCTGTTAATTAAATTCGACATGTGTAAGTGTATGTGTTTGGGTGTGTGTATGTGTGTGAGTATGGGGTATGGGTTTACGTGTGTGTGTGTGTTGGGAAAACCACATTTTGCTAAAGGGAGTTAAGGGGCTTTCGTTGGCTTATCAACTTTTTGCAAGTTTTAAATATGCATTTTGCACTGGCTAAAAGAAACCGCCATAAAAAGGGTCGCCAGTGTGCGCTCTTATCAATAATTTCATAAACGAAAAAACACTGAAATCCTTTTAAAGTTTTGCCCATTGCAAACAACAAAAAAAAAAGATATTGCAAAACCCACAAATTGAACCCAGTCATAAATACTTACATATATATGACAGAGGAAAAAAAGGGCTGCATATGGGATAGGATGTGGCCGAGGCAGGACAGAAGAACAGAACTGAACAAAACAGGACTCATATATACATGAGAAAGGCAGCAGCAGGCAGCGATCAATGTCATATTTTCCCCCACTCTCTTGTCATATTTTTTTTTGCTCTGTCTCTTATCAACTCTTTATAGTTTATATCTTTGTTTTCTATCTACACTTTTTATGTCCCTCTTTCGGATGGAATTCAATCTTGCTCCCTTTTTTTCTCATTCGTTCGTTTATCCCTACAACTTTTTTTTGGCATGTTGAAAAATTGCATTGGCATTGAACTCGGAGTAGTAAAGTGAAATGTGGAGTGGCTTTTAGGCGGAACTTTTATCATAAAGATAAAATTATGTAAATATTTTATGGTCTTGGCGAATGATGTAAGTTTATTAATGAAAAGAACTTGACTCAAAGATTGGATTATGGCCAGTTTGGACTATGTTAATATAAGAAATATGCATTATAATAGGCAACTATTTATCATAAGATGAAGTGATAAATAGATTTTTCAGTGTATGGAAAAGGTTTCAGTCTGAACTAAGGCGAATGTGACATACTCTTTAACAGAGATAATAAGTATACTCTTGGATTCAAAAATATTAGGATTATTATTAATTGGTTGCATTTGAAAATATTGATAAAAAATAATAATTGGCTTAAATCATAAAGACAAATTATTTAAGAAATAGAACTTGTTAGAAATTTTATATATTTAATCGCATGTTTAAATCACTTTTAATAGGCAAAAAAAGACTTAATCATGCTCTGATATTAAATGAGGTTTTCTTTTTCAATAAACTGTATTAAAAGAAATATAATTTAATAACATTTTAATAATAATTATAAATTAAATTAAATATTAAATTTTTTTTTTAATCACAATGTTTCATTTTCATTCGGCTAAACTAATTGAATACACCCTGTGAAATCTGTTCTAATCAGTATTTTGAAATCAGGAATTAAAAAATTAATTCCATCTACATATAAATTAAATTGAATTCTATTTTTTTGTTCATCGTCTCACCCCAAGTGACACCTGCTAAAAATATAAACAAAATATATATCTGGCCCTACCCTAACATTCGCTCTTTGTTTTTTTGTCTAGCCACACAACAACAATAACAAAAATTAAATTTATTTGGCTATATGTATATAAACATGTGTGTATGCAAAATGAGATGGTAAAATCCAATTAATCATTTACTCTAATCTCTTAATTGTATTTTATTTAGATTTTTGTTGTTTCATTTCGTAAGCCGCTTTAAACAATTTCATAGTTCACACAGCCGCCAAAATAGTATTATGCATAATACATATAATAATTTTTATAATTTGTCAATTTTTTTTTTCGACCAAAAAAAAGACATTCAATTAATTAGATTTGTCATTTCCATTGACATTTCGACAACTTTTCTATTAATTATTTTTGATAGATGTGGTAAGAAAAAAGCTCTACAACAACTACAAACGAAATGTGTCAATGGCTTGTCTGATTTATGAGTCCGACATAGTTTCGACAAAACCGAAAAAAAATGCTCCACATTTGTGAGAGAAGCAGATTTTTCTATAATTTCTACATTTTCATTTAAATCAATACCTTGTATTCAGTGGCTAGAATGGGGTATATACGAGTTGACTAAATCTAGCAGCACTCAATTCAATTTTTATTATATTATATCTTAAGTGAGACCATCTTTGGTTATTCTTGAACTATGGTAGGGTAGTTCAGGCCACAAGATGGCGCCAGTGTTCCTAAAAAAAACCTTTTTTAATACTTAAGTTGCTACACGGTATTTTTGAAATCGTTATGGCATTATCTATATTATATAGTTTACTGTTACAAATCGCTTCCAATCATTTTGTAGATCTTGTGGTATGCACGTATGTATATATGTATGTAGATGTAGTCAGTTCCATTTTGCTTACCTAGAAGAAGAAAAATGACAAAAATGAAGAAAATTTATTAGTCAATCATGTTGAGCATAAGAAATTAGTTAAAGATCGTTCAAGACAACAGAGAGGAACAGTAGCAACAAAAGTCATAAACAATTGCACATAAACCTTTTTTGGATTTGGGTTTTGGGTTTGGGATTGACTTTTCCGACATTTTCGTCGCATGTGCAGCATAAATTATGTTTTGTCTTTATGTCGTTTTGACATCCCTGACAGATATGCATCGGACTTGAGCTCTCTCTTTCCTCGACTGGCCTCTCTACATACATACATATAGGTTTGTAAGCATATCCGTATATATCTATACGATTGTACTATATAACCCCCAGGGCCAGCTGCTGCTGCTGGGCAACACAAAGAGATCATTATCAATTTGAGAAGAGGGTTGAGTTAGTGAGGAGGGGGAAAGAGAAAGAAATGTTCACAGATGTCGTTTATTGAATATCGATTTACGTTGACTTCGTTAGAGAGACAAACGCATGTTAAATGTAAATATGAATAAATGAGCTGAAAAATGGTTAAGGACAAAGCAAAAAAAAAATGCTTAAGTATATGTATATCATAAATAAAAGTGCTGCGGCTTGAGGGTCTTCAGAAAGTGGAAGTGGAGCCGCTTCTGTGCTCTCAATGTCACATGTTGCATGTCCTCAGGTCTCCGAGGCGAGGCCACTCAAAGCGCGAAACTCAACACTGGCTCAACACGGTCAACGAAAAATTCCATTGGCAAAAGATTTTCAACTTGGATAAGCAACATCAGACCAGGACAGACCCCAGGCTAGTTCCTGACCAGACAAGACCAGATCAGACAAGGAGACTTCAAGAAAAAGGGCTGCCAAGCCGTCGCGTCGTCGCTGGCGATGATTGATTTCATGCCAAAGTTGATTTCAATCAGCAAATTTTATGCAGCTTTTTTTTTTCGTTGCTCCATTGCTTTGTGTCGGTCTCTGCCTCTTTTTGTGGCCGCTTGGGGGTTGCCTCTTGACAAGAATTATGACACTAACCATATTTGGCGATCAAGTCTCTGGCTATTTGTGTCGTTTAATTGCTGAGAGCTTATATAATTATAAGAACCTCCAACCAAACGGCCACAAAAGCAGGAAAAAAGACAAAAAAAAAGTTAATAGGCTTTTTATTTTGCCACTGGGGCCATACATATATTCCCCCGAACTTTTGTCCTCTATGGTATGGGTTTCGTTTGGTTTCTTCTTTTTTTTATGATACCAGCAAAACAAAAAACGAAGAACTTAACTTTAATCAAGAGCCATGAAATCGCATTGGAAGGCAACGATAAAAAGAAAACATCAAGAGAGTAGAGGGAGAAAGAAACGAGAAGAAAAAGCAAAAGCAAATCAAAAATGCTAAGCATTATTATATTGAAGGAGCCTCGAATTGGGATGATGATGATGAAGAAGATGATACAAATTGCTGTTATTAGAGTGACAAAAGAAGAAGCAGAAAATGATGTGGGAGACCGAAATGATTGTGTATCAAATACAGGAAGGAAGTCAACTTGAAACTTAACCAAAAATTAAGTTTCGTTATCGAAAATGCAGATGGCAAATCTACAATTTGGTAAAAGAACAGTGAAAGATATTTGTAAACAAAAACAAAAGGTTAACTTGCATAGCTTTTGTTTTCTGAACTTTTTTCTAGCAATGCTACTTTAATTGCAGTTTTCTATTCCAGGTTTAAAATTAGAAACTGGAAGAAAAACTCTCGAAACTAAAACCTCAAAATGCACTTGACTAGAGGCCTAATTTTCTGTATGTCAAGATAAAACCACAATTAGAGCAATATAAACTAATTTCTGTTTTGGATACTTTTGTAACCGACGGTTCCATTACAAAGGGAACTTCAATTAAAATGAAACCCACATACTCTTAGTTATGCAACCCACTCAACTTTTGGGTGGAAACCCACTGTTACCCTTAAACTTTACGTACAAACCCCTAACAAATCCTCAACAAATGTCCAGCTTTTACCCCCTCATACACACGCACACATACAGTTGCAAAAACATTTAATAAACGTTAAAAGTAAATGCCATTAGAAGCAACTAACTGAAATTTACTCTCACAGACGGCTTCCATCTTCTTTCTGACACTTGATGAGCCCTGTCATAACATTAGATCTCATGGCAAAGAAGAACGACCTGAGGAGAACGAGAAACTAAACTGGAGCTGGGGGTCTCATTAGTCTAGAGGGAGAGCACGGATAAATGTTTACTTTTGCTTAGTATTATTAACATTAATAAAAAAGAAAAGTGGAAAATGAAAGAAAAGAAAAGATGCGACGACTTTAACTTGGCAATGTTTAACTTAATTTAGGTCTAAAGAAAACTGCTCTAATTGATTGATTGACGTAAAGATGGATTGAGTGAGTGAATGAGTGAGTGAATGAACGAGTGTATAGTTGATTGATGGATAGATTGAATGGATCTTCAAGAAGCCATATGCCAATGTCAAAGGTGTCAAACCAGAAAGTTGTTTGTGCTTTTTGAACTAACTTACTGAAATATTTATTTGGCTTAGTTTCCAAAGGCAGATGACGCAGATGATAAGGGGGAGAAGAAAATTCGTTAAGCCTAATGAAAGCAACTTATGGATGTATGGCATCATATATGTATATGACTAATCAACGAAAATGATGAGACAATTAGTTACACTCCACTATTAAAATGCCATTGAGTTCAATGAGAGAAATATTGTCATGTTGGAAAGTGTGAAAGAATGAATGAATCTTGATTGAGATGTGGGCAGAAATGAATAAAAATGAGTATTAATGCAAGTAGAACGAATTGTGGGAAGTCGAAGAGAGCGATAGAGGGCATGGCAGTGCAGGGCAGGGGTGAGGCAGTTCATGAGAGATTAAAATTTATGATGGAATCGAAATAGACGCGAAGCCGTATTATTTATTTATTTATATAGTTAAACTGTAGTCAACTATTTGTTGATTGGCATTTTGCTTCAGCTCAAATGACTTCCGTTACAGACACAAATTATAATGTAAATCGATGCAACATGAACATGAAATATAATTGAATTGAAAATTGTTGCCACACACAGAAGCAGCAGCAACAGCAGCAACCATCGAACTGACAAGCAACAAGCTAAAGTAAAGGGCAAAATGCTAATAATAAAAAATAAAGGAGAAGAAGAAAATCAACTCTAAACATAACATTGTGGCTCGTTTAGCAACCTCGGACTTGGGGACAACAGAAACAGAAACAACAACGTCATGTAACATGTTACCTGGGCATCAAATATGGATAGACCCCAACCAAGAAGCAACGGCGGCAATATATCATCAAAGTGGAAGCTCAGACTAAGAGAGATAGATCAGGCCACTCAACCGCCAACCAAGTGCAGCGGGTGAAGTGGAGGAAAAATCAATGCAATTTCTATTTGTAAATGACCAAAATGAGCAACAACAGCAACTAAACTCAGACAGACAGAAACACAGAAAGAAAGAGGGGAACAAAAAAATGTTGCTGTCGTGCAGTCGGCAGCAACATGTTGCTGCTGTTGGTCGATTGCAAGTTATGAGACCACCTTGAAGATGCAAAAGGAAAGCCACATAGATATGTGTATCCTATAATGATCATGCAGAATTATCCCTTAGCTTTTTTTTATTTTTTGTCTTCTTTCTCTTTTCTATTTCGATTCAGCATAATTAATAAACACATGGCAAAACAATTTATCAGGTTTCCAGTTATTTTTGTCCATGCTTTTTGCTGTTGCTGCTGCTGGCAAATCGATTAAGCAATCTCGCAACAGACAAGAGCAGCAACAACAACAGCAACAAAAAAAAATGAATTAAAATTGCAAAAACAAAAAAAAAACATGTAGAGAGGGGGTAGAGAAAAAAATAATAATAAATGGAGGCAAGCATGTGAGTGAAAAATATGAAAAACGGAGCCGACTTTTTGATGCATGTTGCCAAAGGGCAAACCTTCGGCAACTAGCAACGAGCAGGTCCTACTACCAGCCAGAAAGGAGTTGGAGGAGGTGGAGGCAGCCTCAGCTCAGGCAACTTGTCTTCTCTTTTGGCATATTTGTTTTCCTTTTGCTTCACTTTGGCGGCATAGCAAGAAAAACAACAACAGCGACGACGAAAAAAAAAAAAATTCAATTTAAAAATTATTGCTGCACTTTGCTTGTTGCACGGCAGCAACATGTGCCTCAGCCTGCCTCCAAAACATGTTGATTATTTAACAACAAAAAAAAAAAAAAAGGAGAAGAAAAACAACCAGCAACTAGTCAACAGAAGACAGTTTAGAGCATGTATCTCAAGAGTTGGAAGAGAGAAGACCAGCAGAGTCTCAGTGTCTTGTTGCTGCCGTACGCAGCAGCAGCAACAGCAACAACAGCAACATAATTTGTTGCCAGCAACATGATGGTCGTGTGTTCTTTTCAGCCTTTAACTTTAATTTCGCATTTTTGCATTTGGCATTTGGCTCATTTGCATTTTACTGTCAAATTAATCCAATTTACAGGAGTAGAAAATGGGTTTTTCTTTTTCGAGGGTCCACAGTCATCTTATACGCAAAATGCGGCCTGCCAAAACGAACAACATAATTACCGTTAAGAATTGTGAGCAACAACAGACAGCAAAAAAAACAGAACGTTTTGGGTCCCCCTTAATTGCCTTTAGTGCAACCATTTGGTGGCAGACACAAAGAAACAGAGACAGCCACAGAGACAGAGGCAGCAACACCAACCAACCAACCAACCAACCAACCAACTACAGCTGCCTGCTGCCTGTGGCCAAGAGCACGATTTTCTGCCTTCTGACTCGCATTAGCAATATGGGAAACGAATCGCTGACCATCTTACAAGTTAGAGGACTAAACAGAGATGACTCTTATTGTTAGATAGATTTTTATAATCATACTCACGAATGATCTCTCTCACATATGTATATCTCTGAGATTTAATTGAAAGTATTTGAGAAACAAAAAGTAACTTAAAATATTTGTTTTTTTTTACACTAAAAGTTAGTTGTGTTTTTGCATACGAAAATCAAGAGATATTAGCAAAAGATTTGAGTTTGGAAACCTTGATCATGAGAAAGAATTTCGTGCTAGGCAATTGTCTCATCTCTGACAGTGGCAACATAGCGGCATGTGCAACATGTTGCTGCTCCCTTGTCAGTGGACTACCAACCACTGGACATTGGCCGCACGTATCGATCGCATTCCGCGTTCCTAATTCGCTAGCATTTTGCAAGCAGCAGCAGCTTCTTTTTACCATATTCAGCAGATAGCAAAGAGTCTTTTGCCTTGACTGTCGCAAATCAGATACAGCAGGAAGAAGACTGCAGAGAAAGATACCAAGACGAAGAGGAGGAGAAGGTGAGGTTGAGGAAGATAATGGGGTAAGACAAAGCTAAGGCTGAACTGGACTGGAGTGGACTCGAGTGGAGTGGCCGGACTTGTCCCTGTTCGGTATGCTCTTCTTCTCTTGAGGTTTGTTTGGTGTTGTTGTTGTTGTTTAGCATATGCAGATAGTTTGCCGGTTACGCACGCTTGATTTGCTACACAAAATATTTGCATACGTCTATCTCTTCCTCCCTCTCGCGACTTGTAAAAAGTGTAGGTATATGAAATTTAAAACGACCAACAGACGAAACGAAATATGTTAAACGCGTGACTAATGTGAGAACGTTCCATGAGATACATTCAAACATGGATGTATACATACATACATATATTCGTTCGTATGTATGTGTGTATCTATGTAGATATTTTGTACATTTTAGCCTTGATCAATGATCAGACACCGACAGCATCGGCCAAAAACTTTTGCTGCCTGGTGCCTAATTAGCTATGCAAACTATGAGATACACAACACAAGATACCAGGTATTTGCAAAAGACCGAAGACTTGGAGGAATGCCTGCGGCTTCATGCGTGTAATCCATGGTTTGTAGTTGAAGTTTTAGACGTTTTGCTGTTGAGGAAAGAAAGTTTAACTCGATTTAGTTCCAATTAGCTGCCATTTTCGGTCTCGTGTGTGGGCGCCAAATTTGCAAAAAACAAAAAGCAAAATTGTCGGTAATTTGTATAAACGGAGTGGCAACAGAGAGGCGTACAATAAGGAAACCTTTTTAGCTGCAAAATGATCTACAATAACTGGCAATTTGAGATACATTTTCAAGTAAAATGCATTTGCCACATACACAAATGAAATGAAATCGATTATGAGAATGTGAATGATTTTTTTCTTTTTCAACCATTTTGAACTATGCATTCTGTTGTTTCTGTTTCTTTTTTCTTTCATTATCTGGCTATCACCAAATGGCTTTTTCTTTTTGGCCTTTTGGAAATGTTGTCCCTTTAGGCTATATAACACCTGCATTCCATTTTCTTTTTGAGATACTTAAGATACATTTTGTAGATCTCTAGCCGAAACCGCCGCCGCCTACCTAACCAATTTTTGAAATGTTGTAGAACCTTTTTTTCTATTCTACTTTTATCCACTTCAACTAGTTTTTTTTTTTGGTGCCATTGTCTTTGTATCTGTATCTGCGCCTGGGTGTGTTTATGTGTGTGTGTGTGTGTATCTAACGCATCTTTTGTTTGCCCTATGCGATATTGTTTTTTTTTCTTCTTCAACTATTTGGTTTTTATTATTATTTTCTCAATGTTCTTGTTGTGTGTGATGTTGTTTTTTTTTGTTTCTCTGAGGGAAAATTTATGACCTCGCCTTGTCTTGGCTTGAGAATGCGTTTCTTGATGCGTTTCATTGTTTGGTTTTTCTTTTAGAGTCAGAGCCCAAGAATCCAAGTCGAATCTTCTTTACCTACCTACGCAAAAGTCTGACTCAAACTCGACTCTGATGGCGGCGGCGGCACAAATTGCCTTTGACCTTGCGCTTAACAGGGTGAGAGATGAAGGAGAGGACGACTGCCAGAGAGCTATGTAGATTGAACAATTTTCCCGCCTTTGCCGCATTGCGTTGGTTGTCGTTTCGCCCTCAGCTTCAATTAGGCAAACATTTTGAAGTAAAACTTTTGCACATTAAGTGAGGAAAAACAGTTGCTTGGTCTCTCTTTCTGTGTAAAAGAGATAATCATAAAAATTTAGCAGCTTTCCTTCTGTTAAATTTTATTGGCAAACTTCTTTGTTTGAATTTAATTTGCGCCTTTTTGCCAAAATAACATCAAAAGCAGCAGCTGCCAAGAGGAAAAACAACGCGAAAAATATAATCATAAATACTTTTTCCTATATAGATTTCGTACTTTTTTCCCTTTTTGGTTTCAGTTTGGTGTTTTTTTTTTTTACCTGACTCTGTGTGGGATTATCCCTGCCAATGCGAAATTATACAACTTTCTGGTCAGTAGTAGGAAAAAGGGCGACGGCAAGGGCAGCAGGAAGCAGGGGTACGGCAAGGGATTTTGCTTTTGGTTTTGTTCTCTTTTCTTTTATATTATTTTTACTTTTTTTTTGCTGCGTTCTACGAAAAATGGTTGCTTATTGCTTTTGGTCTCGTACTGTGAGTTATTGTGTGTGTGTGTGTGTGTGTGCGTGTGTTTGTGTGGGTGCAAGTAAGCATGAAAATTTCGCTAAGCCAACTTAATGCAACTTCTTTTACCAAGTTTTTATTTCTTGTTGTTCATATTCTCTTCCTTTCCTCTTTTTTTTGGTATAAGGATTTAGCCCTACGCATTGTTTTCACTGTTGTCTTGGGTCTTGACCTGCTCCTTTTCTTGTGATCACCATACACCTTGCAAAGGGTATATTTGTTTTAAAGGGAAGTTTGTGATTACAAAGAAGGTAAAGGAAATCTAACTTATTATGAGATGAAATGAAATGTAACTGATAATGCAAAGATGGAAAACACCAACAGACAATGGAAAGATGATCATAAGTATAGACCAAGATATCATTTAATCCCAACTAATATGAATAGAAATTACTTTTGGACAAATTTAGAGGAAGATCCTGAATAGACCCTATATAAATGAGGCCCAATATTCTAGAATTGATTACAAATTAGCTGGTAGTAATTGTAAGAATTTTATAATGTTATACTTTGATCCTTTAAGAAAGCTGTCATTGAACACTTTTTTGGGATCCACATTCAATTGTAAGGACAATTACAAACGCAAGACCTATGAGTCTAAGTTTCATTAATCTAATACAATATTCTAGGAATATGTAGGATTTATAGAATCTCAAACAATTTTTATAGATGACTTTTCGAAGTTAAAACTATTAAACCAAAACATAAATTTATTACCCAAACCCAAACTCAATATTCGGCGACAACTTTTTCAAAGTATAGAGTATTGCAACTTTGTCAAAGTTTAAGTTGAAGTTTACTTGTCTTTTGCGGACTTTGAATCCCTATCTTCAGCTTGTATCGGTAGTATATATGTATATATACATATATATGTATTTATGTAAAGATATGAATGCCATATGTATCTGTGGAAAATTTAATTTATACATTAACCCCTTTGGTCATGTTTCGCGTTACTCCTCGGCAGCAGCAGCAGCATCGTGTCACACGATTTACATTGCATGTTGTCACGTCATGCTGTCAACAGTTTGCGCTGGCCGTGAATTATCCCAGCCCAACAACAACAACACACAGAAAGCACCAACAACAACAGCCTACCGACCAGCATAACAGATATGTCGGTTGAAAGGTGCGCGAACTGGCACCTTGGTGACTCTCTGCCACGCCTTTTGATGCCTAAAGGAGTCGCCACACTCAATTGCCAATTCAGAGGAGAAAAATACTTAAGTTGAGTTTTTTTTTTTTCACCTCCTTCTTTTTGTCGCTTTACTTTTTTTCTCTTTAGGTGTTGCTACCGTGAGTAATTAAGTCAGTTGGCTGCCTATCACCTACCCTTCCTTAGTCCCTACCTATCCCCTATCCCTGTGCTGGCACTCTTCAAACGTCAAGTGCCGACCCTTCCGTCCTTTGTCCAATTAAAGCTCTATAAAAATCACTCAAGGGCCCGCGCATTTGACAATCAACTTTAATAATCGTTTTCACTCAACTCTCTCTCCTCAACCTTGACCTGGACCCACAGTAAGGATTTTTTTCCCCTACCCATCCCCCCCACTTTGTTTTTTTGTTAACTGGAAAAACATTGTAAAGTCAGAAGTTAAGGGCCAAAAAGGGGAACAAGTTACGATAACAACAGCAGAGAACAGGAAAAAATAAAACCAACGACAAGCAAAAAGGGCGCAAAAAAATTATGAAAAATTAATTTCTGCCCGACGGCTGAGCAATTTTTTTCTTTTTTGTTGTTATTGCCATCTTTGGGTAGACAGACAGACAGACATAAAACTGTTGCAAGGGTCAACGATAATGTTTATGCGTGTCAGATAATTGAATCATGAATATTTGCCACAGAGAGACAAAAACGACTTTGAAATACCTTTATATGAAGAAGAAGTTCGGAGAGTCTTTGCCTTTTATTTTTTTTTTTTTTTTTTTTTTTTTTACCAATTCTTTTTATTTACAATCTGTCCTTGGACAATCAGTAAATTTGGAGATACATAAAAACATAACAGGAATAGTCGGCTCCACTGAGTCAACTATTATATATAAACTCTAAGTTGTACAGACGAGTAATTAAATCTACTTAAGTATTTATACATGTGTATTATATTTATAGGTATATATATTTATATTTATGTATATGTACATATATAAAACAAAAGTTAAATCCTATTTGGAAGATCTAATATATGTAATCTTTTTAGTCTTCTTGTTGTTATATTATTAAGTAGACTTAGAGCTAATGAGTTTGGGTGGTTGTGCAGTCTGTCAATATATCTAACACTAAACTCTGCTATTTCATCCTTTACAAATGGTATATTAAGGTCCTTATGTATTTCAGCATTGGAAACATACCAAGGTGCGTTAACGATTGTGCGTAGGGTTTTCGATTGATAGCGTTGCATAATTTCAATATTTGATTGGCTCGCGGTTCCCCAAAGTTGTAGCGCATAAGTCCAAACAGGCTTTAATATTGCTTTGTAAAGTCTTACTTTGTTTTCAATGTTAAGCTGAGACTTTTGTCCTAATAGCCAGTACATTTTTTTGGTTTTAATATTCAACTGCTTCTGTTTTTCTTTGATATGTGCCTTCCAGGTTAACCTTCGATCAATATGAATTCCAAGATATTTAACTGAATCTCTTTGGGGGATTTCACAATTGTTTAGTAAGACTTTTGGACAATTTCCTCGTCTTAAGGAGTATGTTGCTTGTACAGACTTTTGCGAGTTAACTTTGATTTTCCATTTGTGTAACCATTTTTCTATTAGGCAAATTTCTCTTTGTAGGTATTCTGTTGTCCTGTTAGGAATGCTGCTTGATGCGATTATCGCCGTATCATCTGCATATGTAGCCACGTTGACATTAGATGCGATAGGCAAGTCAGATGTAAATAATGTATAAAGTACAGGGCCTAAAACACTTCCTTGGGGAACTCCTGCATTTATAGTACATAGGTTAGAGATTTCTCCTTGTTGTCGAACATAGAAATGTCTATTGCCAAGATAAGACTTTAATAACAGATAGTAAGGAGCAGGAAGCCATTTCTTTATTTTATACAGAATGCCATCGTGCCATACTCGGTCAAACGCTTGCTGTACATCAAGGAAAACTACGGAGCAGTATTCCTTATTTTCAAGAGCATTAGTGATTACATTAATTAAACGATGGCATTGCTCATGTATTTATTGCCTTTTATTTAAATTTAAAATAATTAGTAAGTTCATTAGGTTTGATTTTGGGGAGTTTTTGTTTTGATGTTCATTTAGAGTAATACAAGTAAACTTTATTATTTTTAGAAAGATTCTTCATATTAAGATTGATTGCAAATTTTCGTAAAATATCTCAGAAAACCAAAGCGCATACATTTTCTTATTTCCCTTCGACTGTAATGTGTGAATAATGTGTTTAATCTTCTTTTTCTCCCAAATTTTCTAATAGAAAGTGCAATATGTTTTATTATATCTTTAGATTCTTGTAGATATGGAGAATTAGAAGTAATTCTTTAAGTTATCCTACTCTTCTTATCGCTGTATTTGCTAAGCTAAAAAGAGCTTCTAATTCACTTTCCTAAAGGATCTAATAATGCGATGGGCTATAAAATCTCATAGTTTTTTATATAAATATAGGTAAGGCCAAGTAACACCTAGAGTAATGACTCTTAAAACTTAAAAAGTTGTCATTTGAAGATTGCCTAAGCAACACAGTATTTGAATGATATCAGGGCTTGTTTTTTGCTACTTGAGATTTTGTGTTGTTGTGTTGAGACTTTTTTGTATCAAATTGTTGTTGGAATCCCGCATAAACTGTTTGGATTCATACATTCCATAGAAATAAAATTCTCCCATCACGCTTTCGGGTCTCTGCATGTGCGTTTTTTTTTTTTCGTTGTTGTATTTTTTGCTGATGCCCCTTACTTAGTTGCAATTGCTGTGTCTGTGTCTGTTGTTGTTTTTGTGTCTGTTCGACTACCATGTGCTTGCTGCTCTTTTGTGTTTATGTTTTACAATACATTCCACTGTTGTGGTAACGATGACGATTGCTATCGATGCCACCACCAATACCACCACCACCACCACCACTATCAGCAGCAGCACCACCGACAACAGCAACAACAACGGTGGCAACTTTGGCCTGCAGGCTAAACCATCCACATCGCCAACTCCAACTCCAACTCCAACTCTCATTTTGGTCCCTTCGATTTGTTGGTCTGTCATCATGCCTCATCATTGTCAGCCGCCGACTTGCGACTCCTGGCTCTTGCCCACTGACTCTTTCCTCTTGCTATTGCTGTTGTTGTTGTCGTCAGCATGTGCAACATTTTCATCATCATTATTTCATGATGCAGAAGGCAACCCCAAAGGCTGCCCAACTCCGTTTCCTTTTTCTTTCCACTCGTTTGGTTGTTGTTTCATCTTCTTCTTCTTTTGCTTTATTTTCCTTTATTTTTTTGTTGTTGTATTTATGCATTATTGAATTTTTTTGTTTTGTTTATAAAGCGACATTTTGTGCCTGCCAAGCAATTATATACATATATTCAAGAATCATTCCTGAGAATATTTACACAAATGTCAAGAGCGGATCCAAGACCAAGACGAGATGGGATAGAAGGATGAGAATCAGGATGAATGCCTCCCCCCTACAACGACTTTGATTTCAATTGGTTGGCATTAAGTTATCACTAGTCAAAACGAAGTTGGCAATTGTCACAGAGAATCGAAACGAGAGATTGGAATCATCATCAACAGCCAAAGTGGCAAACAATGTCAATCTCTTCAGTTGATCCTCGTGTTGATGCCTCTGATCAGTGATCTTGCTGTGATCCGCCGAGTGTGTGTATGTGTCTGTCTGTCTGTCTGTCTGTCTTTCTTACTCCTCGTTTCATTTTGCACGCCATGAAGCATGGACATTGATTTTTATTGACAGCTCACAGCGGTTTATTAATGATCGTGCTGGGCCTGTGCTTGCACACAGAAAGGCGATCCCAAGCAGATGATAGCAGGAGATGGGCCCGGGTTGGAGATGGCTATGGTTATGGAGGTCCAAGTCAAAGTCAGAATCTTTTGCACGCGATGCGCATCAATCTCAGACAAAGATCACTCAACTGTCGTACGACTAGATGCAAATTCGATCTTCCCTCCTTTGTCCCTCTCTTTCTCTCACTCTCTCTCACAGTCTATCTCTCTCATTTCGCTTGATTAATTGTTGATGCAATTTTTAATTAATTTTCCTCTCTTTCCTCTTGTTTCTCAGATTTGTTTCTTACTCTTAAGCACTTGAAGAAAAATTGTTTTGTTATAAAAATATTTTTAAAATTACTTTCTTTCTCATAATATTGTATATAGAAACATAAAAGGTTTCTGTTTCGATTAGACGGTATATTTAACTCTTTTGAATTTATATACATATATTCCTGATTAGCATTAATCTGTTGTATTATTATCTACCGCTTGATTGTAATAAAATAAGTATATCACTTTTTGTTCTCAGAAACATTTTTTCTTCAAGTGTAATTAAGAAATACAAATTCTTAGAGTTGGCAGTTCAATTAGTAGACTTCATATTTTTTTGGGCCCCTTTGGGCCGATGACTGGCAAAATCCCTGAAACGATTTCGTAGAATTTGAATTCATTCAAAAGAACCTGCCGCCATTTGCATTCGAAAAATTGTTCTTTCCCACAAAAGGTGCGTCACCAAATCAAATATTTACTCCCCGAGACTCTACCTATGTAGAATGGTTGGTTGGATGGATGGATGGATGAGTGCGTGGGTGCCTCACCCGGAGTCTCTAACCCAGTTCTAAATTTTGATTGCAATGTTGGTTTATTTTTTCCCTCATTCTCCCTCTCTCCCTTTTTGTTTTTGTGTAAACAATTCTGTAATTTGAGACTAAAGTAAAACGAGAAAACCAAATGCAGGCCTCGACGTTCCTCTTCAAATGTAAATAATGCTAAAAACAGAGACACAAAATGTATATATATTTAGAGAGAAAATGCCAAGGCGACAAGTTGAGGCCTTATCTTAAATGCATGCCCCTTCTAAAGAGTAAAGAGAGATAGACCGAGAGAAACAGAGAGAGATAGAAAGTGTCGCCGGCACTCTCAAGTGATTGGCATATCGCATTTCCCCATTTGCTCAGGCAAAAGTGCAATAAATTATATGAAAATGGATGGAAAAAAAAGAAGGAAAAACCTAAGTTGAGTTTCTTGCCTGACAAGTTGTTTCTAAAGCATTTGGATTGGTTCTGCTGCTGCTGCTGCTGCTGCTGCCGAGGCCTATATCCACCAAATAAGTGAGTGAAATAGGCAACATACTCAAAACTAAATTAATGATATGACAAACTTGTTAAATGGCTAAAAAGCTACCATCGAGAAATGGTGGGAAAGACAGCAAATCGAAAATTGTTTTTAGCTATCTGAATTGGGTGATGGCTAAAGTGTTGAAATCATATGAAATAGCTACTCAGATAGAGAGAGAGAAGTACTCAAAACGAGATGGAAGATAGAATCAAGAATCTACTTCGATAGAGAGAGAACAGAAAAATGAACAGATCATGGAGAAAGCACAAGAAAGTTTAACAATTTCTTTTTAAATAAAAATGTAATAAAAGTCTTTGTACAACAATTGTTTGAAAGAAAAGTATAAACTTAAAGACTAGTTTGTGGATCAAGTTGAAAATTTATGGCATTTAAGTTTAGGAGTCTCTTCCTTATCAACATTCTGCTATAGTTTTTCAAGAGAATTAATAGAACTAGTTTATGAAATTGAGTTTATGGGCATTGAAAATTGAATTGGATATTCATATTACTTGAATCGTTCCCAACATCATCGAATTTCCATGAGCAATAACTAATTGCTAAAGGTTTATGGCAAATGCAATGCCACTGCCATATCAATATCAAGTTGTATATTTTGTTGAAGTTGTTGTTGTAGTTGTTGTTGTTTCTGCTTCTCTCTTTAGCATATTTTAGAGTCTTATCAGGCCAATGGCAGCAAATGAGCCTGAGTCTGGTTGAAACTTGGTGCTGGAGCAACTGGCTGTCAGTTGGCAACATGTTGCCCCTTAGACCCGCCGTTCGTTGTAGGTTTGGGTTGACAGTCATTTAGATTTATGGCTGATTGTCTGTGTGGCAAGCCAAAAGCAACAGCAGCGCCTTTTTATAGCAACAGGCTTGTTGGCTTTGTTGTTGTTGCTTTTCCCTTATTTGCACGCAGCCGCAGTCCAATTTTTGCATGTTGTTGTACGCAGGTGAGTACAACAGAGACAGAGACAGAGTAATGGAGAGAGCGAGAGAGGGATAGAGTGGGCCATTGCGGGGGCAAAACCGAAACAAACTTGTTTAGCAACATTGACCAATTTGCATGTGTCGCACTCGACGACGACAACGACAACTGCAACAACTGCAACAGCAACAGGAACGTGGCTCCAGGTCTGATATTAGATATCCGAAATGCGATAATAGCCATATGCGCCTGCATGCAGAGAAAGAGTCGGTTTTATTGATTTAAATGCCGCCTCATCTGAAGGCATTTTGGCCACAAAACTGTTAAGTTTATTGCCATCATTCTCCTCTTCACTCTTAGTCGCTTAGATTAAGATTAAGCCGTTTGTCAACTTGTCATAATTGCAGACCACGAAAAAAGGAAGAGAAAAAAAAAACGCGGCGCCCGTCGCGATCGGCTTGTTAGCAAATTATAAACTTTTCCGCGACGGCGACGCGAACGATGACTCAAGGCAATTCTGTGAAAATTTTTTCATAATTTTTCTCTTGCGCTGGCGCGTAGGCTGAAAAATCAAAAAAAAAAAAACCGAGAAAAAATAAACGTGAAAAAAATCCCAAAATCTTGACGACTGCCGGCGGCAAACAACGGCGACGACGACAACGACAACTACAACAACAACTAGCAACTTGGAGCTCCAATCCCAACTTCAACTTCATCAAGTGCAAATATGCAAATCTCTCTGGTCAGAGCTGGTTTTTCCTTTTCATTTCTTTGCCTTCTATGAAGGAAATGATGACAAAGACAAACCTCCTTGGCTGTTTCGCTTGGGTTGCTTATAATTAAAGATAAATTAACTTTTTGTCCGTCTTCAAAAAAAAAAAAGGGGCGGAATGACACGCATGAAAATGATGATGAGATCAGTGACTAACTAAGTAAAAACAAATGAACTAATGCTACAACAATGATACTAAAAATAATCAAATAAAAAGTAATGTGAAATGCTGTTCAAATATTATTTATCCTAAAGTAAAAGCAAAATTATGAAAACAGGATGTAAGTTTATGTTATTAGGAAAACTAAACAAAACTAAATACTCAAAAGAACTTATTAAAGTCTGACTAATTATGAAAATTAGGATCATCAAAAAGATTTTGTTAAATTTCAATAAATTGTACTAAAAGACAACAGTTAAAAAATGTAACATTTTTTATTTAAGCTCCATCAATCCGATTTAGGAGATTGAAAAGAGCCTAAAATGATATGATACCCGCCTTGGCATTATCTCGTATTAGACTAAATGATGCTAAAATAGGTTATTATTATTAGACAGACTAATCAAAGCATAAAATAATATATGTGTGTTATATGTTCTTTTATTCACTCAATCAAATATTTTTTCGCTTACACTGAAAATATAGAATTTCATATACTACAGAAAAGTAGTTGAAGATAATAACACGGTTTTCATAAAGGTAGAAAATGAATAAAAGAACTGTAAACTAATTCTACTACACGATTTAATATTTCTTTTTATTTTTGCTTTTGGATATTAGAAAAAATCATTCTTTTAACACGAAAACTTGTATTTCAAACAAACCAGTAAAATTTGAATTTCTCCTACTTATGTTTAGAAAGCATTTCTAATGCCGACTTAAGTCCATTTTCACAAAAATTCTTGCTTCGCTTTAAGTATTTACCAGTTTTCGTTTTGATCCTTTCAAATTCTTTCCCACATTGCAAGAGAACTGTAAATTTTGCATCCCTAAACCATTTCAAATGCAATTTGCAAACCTTTTCTCACCCATTCACCAAGCAGCACTATTCCCCATCACCAACATCATTATGATGTTTCTCAACTGCAGTTTACTATATATATATATATAGAGTTTTTTTTTGGGATTTCGTTGCTTGAAGCGCAAAAACCCAGTAACGCCTTCTCATTGCCAATTGCATTGGATTGCATGCAAAAATGTGGGCAACTGCAACAACATGGCATAACTGCAACATTTTCGGCTGCAAGTTTGCATTTTAAGCGGCTGCCAGGCTTAATTTTCCTTTATTTTTTAATATCACAAGACGAGAGAGCGAATACAAAAATAAAAGGAAAAAAAAAAAGACTGAGTGGAAAACCCACGGCTATATAAAGTACAGCTACACACACACACACAGACACACACACACACACATTCGCAATGGGGCTGTTGGCGTGTGGCGACCACGTCAAGATTTTCAAGCCGGTCCCCCGGCTCCAGGAAGCAAACAAAGAAGAAGAAGGAGAAGAAGAAGGAGACTTGGCGTATTTGCGTAGGCAAAACTTGGTTCGTTGTTCTTGTTGTTGTCTTGTCTGACTCGCCTTTCAGATTCTTGACTTGTCTTGACTTCACTTGGCTGTTGTTTTTAATAATTAATTATTGTTTAGTTGGAAAATAGTCAGCAAACTAACATAGTCAGATACCAAATAGCTCAACGACTTGCCATAGATAGTTGTAATTAGAAAATTGTTTTCCCAAGAAGACATGGCAATAACAACAACCACAACAACAACAATAATAACAACTACAACACTTGACAGCCTTTTGGCAGATATTTTGATGGAACCTCTAATGTTTGCCGCTAGCTTGCCAAAAAAAAATAGAAAACCTTCTTAAACCAAGTGCAATCATGTGATTGAAGAAATAATATGTTAGCCATAGAGAGTACCCAGCACTTGACTTCATTTCCCAGAAAGAAAGTAACCCGCTACTTAGCCCAATTTTTTTTTTTGTATAATGCACTCAAGTGAGTGAAAGAGAGACAGTCTGAGAAGGGGGAGGAAAAATCTCCAGTTGCTTGGAAAATTACACAAAAGCCAAAAGGCAAAAGACCAAGCACAAAATGAGCTGCAGCAATTGTAACACTTTTTTTCTATACCCTCCCCTCCCTCTCACCATTTTTTTTTCCTTCTTTTTTTTTTTGCATCCTAAACTAGGCAATATAAAAAATTGTTTCATGAAAATTCCCCCGAGACAAAATGCACGCCAAAAAACTTCCCTTTCTCTCCATCTCTCTCTCTCTCTCTCTCTCTCTCTCTGTGTATCTTTCGCCTTCCCTCTTTTACTTTATGCAACTCGTTTGGTTTTGCGGAAAATTGCAGCCAAAGCTGGGAAAAATGCTCCCCAGAGTCACATTACAAGCAAAGCCAACTCTTAGCTCTCCGTTCAGTTCAGTTCTGTAGCTTTTTCGTTGTCAACCCTGGGCAATAATTTTTATGACCCGCTTTGATTCTCAAGCTGAGGAGAATTGACCCACACAGTAGTACCACCCAGAAATTGGTCATACATTCACACACCCCTTACCCCCGCCCACTCGCTCATTCAACTGCTTGCCGTGTGCCACTGCAGATAATTTTATACAATTTATTATCATCGTCGCGTGCAACACTTGCCACAGCTTCGAATGTTGTGTGTGTGTGTGTGTTGCGTGTTAAATGTTTTCACGTGGCGCACATGAAACATTTTCTGAAAATCCCCGTCCGAAATCGGTTATAGACTGTATTGCGTGTTGTCTCTCTTAAACCCCTTGTCGCCCCTTCTTCAACAACCATTCTCCAGCTTATCAGGCGCTTGCATTAAAAAGCGTTTAATAAGCATTAGATTACAACATATATATAAGCACATAAAGTGAGTGAAACGGTGGCGGGTCAAGGGGCTGATGTCTGTTATTGGTATTATCTCTCATCCAATTTAATGCCTGGCAGTTGCAAGTCAATCAGCTTAAGAATTTTTCCAAAAAATTATAAAATGGTAGCCATGAAATAGTCGAACAATATATTTTGTATCTCTATTTTTAACCAGTTTCTGGAAAAACCAACCACAAAGTTAAGACTTATGTTCATATGATTACATAGAGACCGCAAAACCACAAAAAGAAACGTAGATCTTACTTCATTTTGATGCTTTATTGTAATTGCAATACAGTGAAAAGGAAACTACAAAATTATAACTAGTTTTTCTCAGTCTGATTGAACAAAAACAAGAAAATCTAAACGTGCAAAGTCATAAATTTAAAATGTCCCTTACTCAAGAAAGGTCGAAAAGGTCGAGTCCAGGGGTTCCAAATGCATTTGCCTGCTTTGAGACAACCTTTTTGCACTACAAATTCTAGGAAATCTTTGAACAAAGGTAAACACATCACTGCCAAGAGTTTGTTTTGGATCAAATTTCCAACTTTTAGGCACATAGCTGTTGATATAACTTCTATTTGTTTTATGGAAGTTTTTGAACTACAAATTTATATCAATTTTTATATAGGGTTAGAGTAATTTGATCTAAGAAAAGTCTACAAATTAATATGGAAGAAATCGGTGGCTAAAATTTTTGGCAATCCATAAATGAGAGTCACTTGCTAATGCTTTTTGATTTTTATTTATTTACGAAAGCTGATTTGTTTGTTTAAAAGACGTTCTAAGAATATTAACTTTATTTTGATGAAGTCTTGAGGCACATTTTTAAGCAAGAACAAATGAAAACATATATTTACCAAATTTCCTTCTCTTTACTTTTAGTATTTCATAATCAAAATGCATAAGAAATCTTATTATTATTTTTGGAAAAAATAAAACAAAATCAAATTTATGATCACAATTTATGTATCACGATCTGTTGTAAAAACGAGTCAATGGGCAATATTTTTATACCATTTGAGAGTAAGCTGATCGATTAGTTGAATGTGTAGCAAATCTTTTTCAAATGGCATTAATGTGGTTAGTATCTAATTCTTCTATTTCAATGCAGTTTGCAAGCACAAATGGTATTTTGGATACTTTTATTTTTACCTAAACATTACTCTCAAAACTATTGTCTTAATAATTTTAAAAATCTTGAAAAGAAAATGCCTGCCTACAATAGAATACATCCGTATATACATATCTCATAAAGAAATTGTAACCTGTTGTAGTTATCAAGCGACTTAAACTAATACTCCAATATTTACCCCAACATCTGCTTCATAATGGAACTTATACAGAATCCATCCCTTCTCTTCTCTATTCTCTTTGTTTAGATCCCAACTACTGATTACTTTTTACTCTATTCAAATACGAATACCAACAAAATCATAATTTCAAAGTTAATTTGTGTATGAACAAAATAAAAGTTGAATTTTTAGTAAAAACTTTGTCCACATGTGTGAATAGACAAAGAGACACAGAGTCAGAGTCAACGGAAAAAAAAGAGAAACAAATAGACAGACTGTGAATGAATCGCATGAATAATGCCCTATGAATATAGTCGATGTCGTTGCCTATAAAGCGGCATTAAAATCCATTAGCGAACGTCGCCAACATAAATAAAAACCGCAGTGCCTTAATTTTTTTCTTCCCCCGTGTGTTTGTATGTCTCTCTGTCTGTTGTTGCAACTGCAGCAACCAAATTGTTGGCCAGTCCAAAAATAGCCGAAATACGTAAATGGAAACAAATGACGCTAATAAATAAAATAGTCAGAGGTTAGAGGGAGCAATGAAGGAAACGTTAGCAAAGATCCAAAGACTCTAAAAAGCCACATTTCCACAAAGGATTTGTTTTGGTCATTAGCAGAGAGAATATTATGTAGAGGGGAGGAGCAGAAGGAAATAGTTTGTCATAATTTTTTTTTGTTGCCCTTCAAATGGTTGGCATCTGTTTTGGAGTTAGCTGGTGCCTTCCTGACACTACTTACCCTTGAGCGCTGAAACTTGTGTTAATCCATTTAATCCCAATCCTCCGTCGCATACGAACAGCAGGAGCAAGAGCCACTGCATCCCAAAATGGGATGACAGCAGCATCTTTGGTTTGATTATTTTTAGATGCCTTAGTGGCGACGGCGACGTTGGGGCGACATTTTGATTGTTTCTATGTTGTCGACGTTTGATTTCGCTGTTGGTATTTTTAATCTTGTATGCGTTAGATAAATGCTTAGGTGGATGCTGCTGCTGCTGCCTTGTGGCACGCACTTCACATAAATGCATTTTGTCAAAAGTTTTCTTTGTATCTATGTATCCTCAGGCTTTTACTCTCTGTTAATTTAATTGCCCGCAATCTTTCTTGGCACCAGCGAGACACCTTCTTTCAAAATAGACTTGCACTCATTTTTTTTCATTCGGGGTTTCTGATTTTCACAGATTTTTGTGTAAACAACGATTTTGATATTTCATAAAATTCTCAATTTAATCATATAATAAATATTAATCCATGGCGCCGGTAACCAGACACAGAAGCACTACCACGACCACGACGTAGACCGACGATGAGCTAAACACCCACAATCCACGACCGAGACGACGACGACGACGATGCTCACGTTCGACCGACGGATGACGACGACCAGAACGACGGGACTCAATGCCAAAGAACCATGCGAACCGTTTGGCTAACGAAAATCAACTGACGGCCGCGCGGCCGGTTTCGTTTAGTGGTGTTTCCGTCACTCGTTCCATGGCCATTTCGTTTCTCTGCTGACGCTTGTTGCATGCTGTGGATTGTATCTGTATCTTTTGTTTACATGCAGCAACACTCGGCAACTGCTTCGTTTCGGGGTTTGTTTTGTTTCACTCGAGTTCCTTAGTTTCCACTAGTGGCCTAGGTTCGTTGTCCACAATGTTGAGATACATTTGGTATCTAAGGCGAAAGATTAATTTGGTTTTTGTGGGTAAACCAAATTAAAAAACTCTATAGCTCTTGGCTCTAAAAGCTATAGCATTTGTTTGTAGATACATTTTGGTTACGATCTAGGTTTTTATGTATTTGATCGGAACTGTCTACTTTATTTAAAAGTTTTGTTATGTCTCTGATGGTGTCACCTCTCTGATATCTGTGAACAAGAAATGACATTTACTTTGTAATGCACACAACCCGGAATGAATCCAGATCGTATACATCCCCTCTTAGTCAAAGAATCTTCTTTGATCCAAGAAGAGGTCAGGTTCGGCCTATATAGGTGGTCTCTCTCGCAGTCCCTAATCATCTGATGTTATGATGGGCAAGAGTACCACAAATTAGGCCTTAGCCAACACAGACGGGCTTAATGTATCTAGCAGCTTGGTCCGGGTGGGACTTCTGGCTGTCGACTTTAATCTGTTTTAACTTCACAAGAATAATAAGTTCATAGATTTAATTCATTTGATTTTATTTTTATCAATCCTTTGACCTTCAAATAACCTATGACTGCATAATCAATGTAAAGTGCATAGACAAATATATCTTCCCATTCCATTTACCATTCGTGTGAACATTATTTTCCATTAGACTATCGATATTTCTTACAATTTCGACACCTTTTCAACTCTTCAATCGTACAAATTACATTCCTTTGTACTCCTTTAGTGTTCTACATTCCTTTTCCCTTTCGCCCCTTCATCTCCTTCTTTTTTGGATAATCTTTTCAGTTCATGTAGTCAGTTCATTGTTAAGTATGCTCTCCACTCGCTATCTCTTTTACTCTTACTCTTTGTCGTTCTTTTAGAACAGACGACCATTTGCTATCTAATCTTTTCGAGTGCCCTCACTCACTCTCCAGCTGTTAGCTCATCTATTTTCAAACTGCAATAAACGACCCCAAAGACATGGACATGGAGACTGACAAAAAGTTCTGAAAAAACCCAAACCATTTTCTCGGACGCACATTTCACAACCCACGAAAAAAAAAAAAAAAGAAATAAGAACAACAAGTAAAAAATCAAGGCACAATAAGATATACTGAGACCCCATTCCGGTCAGCAAAGATATCACGTTGGAGGCGTCGTCATCGTCGTCGTCGTCGTCGTCTGCCGTTAGAAGCCGCTAATGAATTTCGTAAAATCAATTGAATGGCCAAACGATGGACGATATTGTATTAATTTATCAAAAGTGCATATCCAAAAAGCCTTTATTTTTTTCCATATACATATATAAATCGCTGCCTAATTTCCCAACGTTTGTTAAATAATCAATAACTTTTCTCAGGTAGATCCCCTCTCCATCTCTCTCTCTTTCACTCTTACTCTGTCTATCCGTTGTCGAGTGTGAAGACTGTTCATTAATGCAGGGCAAAGTCGTCACCGTTGTAGCCCTAGCTGTAGTCATCAAAAGATACAGATACATTTACTCTTGGAAGTGTAAAATAAAGGTGTGTGTGTATGGGCCATAGGAGAATTGTGCGTGCATTGATGTTAGGGCAGGTGTTGGAACCTTTAACAATATGCATTGTATGTCTCTTTCTCTCTCCCGTTGCAAAGAAAGAAAGGTCAAAGTGCATAGAATACATATTGTGAGCCCTACAGTTCCTTGCTGAGTTTACCTTTGATGTCGTTTTGAGATGCAGGTAGAAATTGAATTTCAAGGCAGGTAAAACATATTTCAAATGCTGATAATTGGCCAATTTACAACCACGAAGCGAAGTCTATTGCCAGACTTTAAGAAATTTGACAACATGGCATCAGGATTTACTTTAAATATCTAAATGTCTAAGGATAGAGGATAGTTTATTCGAACATTGAAGAAACTTGGCAACAATGCATAGACATAGTTTTGTCTAGGGCAAAATATTTACATAGCCTTTGAGGCATGTAAATGTTTATGTTCTTCACTTCTTCTCTGTCTATCTGTCTGTATGTCTGTTTGTCTGCCTGTCTGTCATGTGTTTTGCCTTAAGCCTTGTTAATGACATGTAAGTTGCGTCTCAATTGCGGATTTGTAGCTCAGCAAGCATCAAAATGAAATGACAATTTTTGTTTTCTTGGCTTGCCAAACAGGGAACAGCAACAGCAACAGAAGAAAGAAAAGTTCATTGGAGATTTACAATTTTGTATTTCATTTTATTTCTTTCTTTTTTTTTGTTGTTGTTTTTGTCTTGTAATTAATTTATTCTTCTGTTTCCTGCAACTCTTCAACAAATTACGTACGTGTACATTCAAGATAATTGAAATTAGCGTCTGTGACAGCATGATTACCTTTCGAGACAAGTCTTGTGGTCGTTGGGGTCGTGGTTGGTCGGAGGGGGGGTCAAATCTTTGCCAAACCACAAATCTTTCTCGTTTTCTGTGTTCAGTTTTAGGTGTTTTGCTTTTGTTTTTAGCCACGCATGCAACTGAAAGTCTTGGCAAACGCCCACTCAAAAGCCAAACCCCAATTGAGTGGGCTCCTTGGACAGACTTGACTTGGTCTGGCTCTTTGGTCTTGGTCTTGGCTTTTGGCGTTTGGCTCTGGTCTCATCCGCACGCACTTGGATGATTGTGACTTGAGTTTCGTTTCGGTTCACATTTGGGTGTTTTCCTGCATCTGAGGCATGAGTTTCTTTACTATAGATTTAAATGTACGTATGTACAATTGTGGATATGGATATGATAATGAGCAGGAAATGAGTTGAGTGTGAAATTTATGGGCAGGAGTGTTCCTTTATTTTTGTTTTTGGTTTTCGGTTTTTTGTCTATGGCCCAAACCAACCCCTTCTTCAAACATAAGTAATGTTTGTAATTAAAAATGTTTGGTCTTTCCAACCAAATGATACATGGGAAAATTTTGTTTATGTTACTTTGATAGATGTCAAAATAAAAATTTATCAATTAAAATGCATACACTCAGATCCATTATCTAAGATTTGTATACATTTTGTTTAAAAAGTTACTTTAGCATTGAAGGTGTTGTGGCTATCATATCCATAATAACATTTCCTACATTTGATTAAAATCTGATATATTTTGAGTTATTTATCTAATACTTATTAAAATCAAAAAGTAATTTTCAATGTATCTTGAAATAAACAAAATAGTCTAAAGAATTTCAGTAAAAAAAACTTCAGTAAATGCTTGTCTATATGTGTCTATAGCCTTCAATTTAGAAAGAGTTCACACAACTTTGGAGATACTTCTTTCAGGGACTTGAATATCTGAGGCCATAGTCAATATTTTACGGGTCTGGATTTCTTTAGGAATTCTTGATTTGTGCTTACTTATTAAAACGTGCCTGAGCTTGGAATTAACCCTTTTCTTTTTACAGTCCAGCTCACAACAAAATCCAAAAACTTTTAATTTTTTGCATATCTAATTGTATTTTAAAGACTACAAAATCTTCCCTATTCAGTACATTGAATGTGTAAGCATTTCATATTAAAGTTGTAGAAATTTGTCGGTTTAATATTTCATGCCGACTAGGTATGAATTTCACATATTATTTAAACCTTCTTCATTGTTATCAAAAAATATATAAAAATATTTAAGGTATGCATTTATGATGCATGTTCAAATATTTTAATTTTGAATCAAACTTTGAATGAATTAGCTCTTTAAATTTTCTTTTCGGAATCAACGAAACTATTTTTCTAACTTCAGACGATATTTTATAAGTTCAACTGATCACGTTTCCCTGATAAGTAGCTCATGGTAAAGAAAAGTAAACTTTAAGAAATGGCGAACTACTTATGTATCCTATCACATTTTCAATGAACTTTATAGAACGTCATATCCTTATTTAACACTCTTCTTGTTAATCTTTAAATAAATAGCACATAAACAAAGATTGGCTGAGCTTTTCAGTTATGTTTTTCCTTGTAAATTGTTTTTGATTTGATCTGAAAAATCGAAAATAAAATATATTCAAACATCTGTATTTATTACGCATTTTCAATTAGAAATTCCAACAAAAAACAAATATGTAAGCTAGTCATTTCATAGGAAAAACAATGCTGAAAACATTCACTCCTCCCCTTCCCACCCTCTGGAACACTCCGATGTGTGTTTGTGTGTGTCGATCGAGCTGCGCAATAGCAAACAAATAATAAACAAACAAACAAACATTTTTATATGTTTGTATGTAAAACAGAAAGCAACTGAATATTTCGTCATATGTACAAATGTCACACAATTGAAATATGTAATTAATTATATCCATTCATATATAGATATATGTATGTATATGTATATATAGGCAGCAGCCAACATCAGCATTTTGGCCGCCCGCTGCTTATTTTGTGCTACCAAAAATTCGATAGAAATCTACAAAACTATTTGCCACACAGAGTGAGACTTAGAGTTC
The DNA here is from genome assembly GCF_018902025.1 of Drosophila willistoni. Classification (NCBI taxonomy): domain Eukaryota; kingdom Metazoa; phylum Arthropoda; class Insecta; order Diptera; family Drosophilidae; genus Drosophila; species Drosophila willistoni. The sequence goes on from NW_025814050.1 coordinate 13,334,973, forward strand.
GAGTCAGAGTCAGCCAGACCGCTGTACAGTGGTCTGAAAACGGTTTGTATAGAGAATTATTTTATTATTATTGTGTTACCTCTTATTAAAAAATTTTTGACATAGACAATGAAACCAAGAATATCAAATATTTAAAGATTAATGTTGTATGAAAATAGAGAATATAAAAGTTTGCTTAGTCATTTTTAACCGCAAAGTTTTCGTTATAATGGAATTTCATATCCACTTATTAATTTTTTTTTTATGTTTTCATAACTGGACGAATCATCATTTGAACCTCCTTGTAAAATTGACCATTCCATTTAAATCCGTTCAGATTGCTGTGGGTTAAAATTAACATCTTTATCTATACTTTTTTGTTAAAAGAATTTTTGTCTTACCTCGAACCACATTCATTAAACCACCATCCACTTTTCTCCTGTTTGGCACAACTAGGAATCCAAAATTTCCACATAGAAATATTATCATTATTGTTGTCCGAAGATGAAAACATCATACCCTCGCTGTCACGTAATCCGTCTCCGGCATTACCCGTGTATTCCCCAATAGAAAGGAGTCTATAGTATTCTTTCTCTTTTCCAACTATAAAGAAACTGTAATGAGCATATGAGGAATTGTTATCGATGTCCTTTAGGTAAATGTAAAGCTCGTGCTGCTGTGAAAATGTTAATAGATGCTGAATCTCCAGTCCCAAAAAGAAATCATCTGTTAAATCTCCGACTCCATACTTGTACGATATCCAATATTGATTAAAGGACACTTCCTTTTGACTCCGGCGTTGTATAACGAGCCATCCCTGCCCAGCTATAGAGTTATCACAGAGGACTTCGAAATGTCCAGATCCAAGCCTATATATCAAACGAGTATTCTTAGTCTCATCATCCGGAAGACACAATGTTGGATACAGAGAAAGCTTTTGAAATCGGTCAATTCTTCGTTCTTGGTTTTCAATATATTTTTTACTGGTACTCTTAGCTTCATGGTCGAGATTTACCATCTTTTTAATAGAGGAAGAACTAAAATCCATAAAATCTTGTAGATTTTAATAGAGGAAGAACTAAAATCCATAAAATCTTGTAGATTTTTGGAATTGGCTTCACTTTTAAGTTTCCATAAGTGCTCAGAAATTTTGCAGTCGTCAAGAGCTTTTTGTAGCGCCTTTACTTCTTTATTGTCTTTTGTTTTCAAAGTAGTGGATTCCGTATAGATGCTTTCGGTTGAATCAAGCTCCTCAAAGGAGGTATATAGAGTTTTTGAACTTGATATTATGATTAGCAAAATAAAACTTATGAATTTATACATTTTTTTTGTATGCTTGCTCCTGAAACGTTGGGTAGAAACTGTTTAAACTTTGCGAAAGCAAAAGATTTTTACCAGTGCAAATCTTATAGAAGCAATCTGTATATTAGGGTTAGTCAAAAAATAAAAAAAACATCAAGAAAGTCTCTAAGTTTTATGTCAAAATGAGTTTATTGAAAGACCCGCGATATTCTGATATTTTTACATTTGACATCAGTTAGTTGCAATCAAACAGAAAAACAAAACAATTGTTAAACAAAAATCAAAATATCACAAAATACCGAATCACCCCAATATTTGTGCTCAACATAATTTTGAATCATATAGTTATTTATTTATAGTCATATATATATATATATATACATGTATACATATAAATTAAAGAAACTGATAAGAAAAATTTAATATTTCGCAAGCATATAAATGGTCTTAGAAATGGGTCATAGGCTATGCGGAATTGAAATTAAGATAAGGAATAGGGTAACGATTTCAGATTAACCTAATTTAGGTACATTTTAAAACTTCCGTTAACCGTCTTCGACTTTTTGATTGGTATGTTTCGTATGTTTTTAAAAATTCCATAGTTTATTTCGTTATATTTAAATCAAAGATAACTTAGTTGAATTTGTTGACTTACACGAATTACACGAAGACTACTTAAAAAATCTTTTTAGAATTTCTTTAGATTTGGAGTCCTTGTATGCTCATTACCTTAAAAGAGTAACTTTGGTTATTAAGTTCAAAAATTACCCATTAGAAGCAAATGCAATCATCTGTAACAGATTGATGAAATTAAACAGATCTTTTTACTTGTACACTTTGATAAAATAGAATTAATAAAACCTTTGAAGACTAATTCGCGATAATAAGAATTTCGAACTTTATTTTCCGACATTTTTTCGCATAATTTTTCAAGCCTTCCCAGTTAAAATTATGTTTATAGTTTATAGTTTTGTTGGTACTTTAAGAATATGTATAAAAGATCGAAACCTTTTGGTTACCTTTCCTCCACCAACTACAAAATGATGACTCATATAATGAAATGCATTTAATGTTCGTTTTTAGTCCACTGTGTGCTAACCAGCAGCTCCATATGCTGTTGCCCCGTTTTGTATTGCTTTTGTCTTTCTATGTTGTTCATATTTCGTTTCAATTTTTAATGAGCTCTCCCCACCCCCCGCCATGCAGTTAGCGTTTGAATCTATGTATCTGATTATCTTGATTTCGTAACAATTTTCCAAAAAGCAACTCTTACGCCCACTCTGAATCCCTAAACACGATATGTATTTTGAATTTTCGTTTGTTGGTGGTCCCCAAAAGAAAAACAAAAACTATATTAATTAATGAATTGTTATCATTGGCTTCCACATTCAAATTAATGTCAATGGCACAATGCAAAAACAATTAAGTTTGCATTGCAAATACAAAATTATTCATATTTTTAATTGTGTAATAATTATAATAAACAATGTATTGAAAGTAGTGGAGTAAATATTATTCCTTTGAAATGAAATTGATAATGTTTCAAATTCGTAAACATATACATACGTGAGATTCTTTGTAGTCAGCTTGATCGATTACAAAGATCTAAAAAGTGAAAATTTTCTTATTTATGCCAAGTTATCAAGTTTTCACAACTTTGAGTACTCTTTCATCGGATAAAGGGTATTTCATATTCGATGCAGTATATTTGACATATTCGGGACTGGTTAATTTATGAGTGACTGATTTTTATTTCATTTGTGGTGCAAGTTAAAAAAAAACATTTTATTGACTTTTAATTTCATTAGTTTTATTTACTTTATGTTAATAGGGATTTATTTTTATGACATTTTGGCAGTTTATTGTAGAAAAATAAATATATACATATGTATTTTTGCGGTTTTTATTGCCGCACATCATCTGTTGATATTTTTGTTATTGTGGGCGGCTTGAATAGGTGAATGGATTTAGGTGAAATAATAAATGAAGTAAATGGAATGTCATCAAGTGGGCATTAAGGCAAATTAAACATATTTAATTTGTATTGAAAATATTTTAAACTGTTTAAAAAATCGAATCAAAATATTAGCCATTCATATAAGGTAATTTGAGTAAGTTGAAAAGAAAAACAAATTATAAAACAAGCTTATTGGAAATTCGTAAAATAGTTCGTAAAACTAAGAAACATTTCTTAAATTATACTAATGACATAACCTTATTTTGGGCATTTAAACTAATATTTAGCACATGCATTCAATTAAGATCAACCATTTATTAGAAATTTAAAATATGGATCAGGTATCGATAAAAAGATTGTGGAAATTGAAGAAAATTGAAGTGAAAAGTGACGGTCAGATTGAAATAATGATTAGTCTTCGCATCATGACTCATCGTTTTGAATGTTGAGTTCATTTGCATAGCAGATATTAACTAGGATGTTACCCCATTCCATACTAATTTTACACACAAACATTTCGTTATAGTTAATTGCAAAGTCTGTTGTACAGTATAGGCGAATGCTCTACAATCATGTTAAGTCCTATAATCACTTAATATCTACCAATACCCCGATACTAATGATGGCCAGACAGACAGCGATCTATAAGTAAACTGTATATCTATATGTATGTCAGTTTGTAGCGTGGCCACGTCAATTTAACAACCATCTATCATTAAATAATTTGTTAAATTTTCAAACTAAAAGCGCCACGAACCACAAACTCAACAGAAAGACCTAAACAACCAACCAACCAACCAACCAACCAACCGACAATCCGTCCAAATGTCCGAAAGACCCAAGGGAGATCCAAGCGTTTTTTAATTAGTTGTGTGCAGTCGATAAAAATGCGAGACCAAAGGCAAAGCATATAAAAAACATAATACACACACACACACAAATACAAAAAAAGGAGAGAAAACAAGAACAAAATAAAAGTGAAAAAATTGAAAAATAAAAAAAAAACTGGCAAAAGATTCGCACGCAGGCAGCCAAAGAACTTGAAATAGTATGGGGGATCGAGCTTTGGAGTAACTGGAAATGGTTTGTACGTGATCGGTTCATAAAAAACTCTAAAGCAGCCCATAAACTGATAATTTGAGAATTTATAAATTTAAAATGCAGACGTGGCATTATGGGACTTTGAAACGTCTCTGCCGATTCGATTGATCGCAGACAAAACGGCCACAAAACAAAAACTTGGGCAAACAGACAGGAAGCGCCAATCGGCTAATAATGATCACGATGATCATGATAAAGTCACCGATGAAAACCAATGATAATCATAATGTTTCCAAGAAGATCAAAAGTCCACAAAACGATAAAACTAAAACAATAAGAAGGAACAATATTCTAGATTAAAGTCGTTAGGGATTTTCAACTGGCCGCATTAAACAATAGAAAGGAAAAAAAACAAACGAAACAAAATAATAGGTGAATGAATATTCCTAAACTAAATTGGCTAGATGGTGTTCATTTCCTTAATTGATTGGGAATAGTAAATAAAGATATGTATATACATATATTTTTGTTGAAGCAAATTCTAATAAACTTTGCTAATATTATGTAATATTTCTATACTCTCTCCCTAGGATCACTAATTAAATGGTCAGAGATAAATTTCTCTTTGTTGATTTTAAGTATTTACATGAAGAATTTATATGTATATTATATTCATGTAATATGTTAAAGATTTTATCAAAGATTTTTGACTTGAAAGAGCTGTCGTTGTTAATAAATTGTTTAGTGCTTTAGTTAAGTCAAAGAAATCACATAGAACTCGATAAATTACAATATTTATGGCCAAACTTATATTTCGAAGACCTTGTTGCACTACTAAATTTTTAAATTATTGAAAATTTATGACGATTATTAGACTTCAGAGCAATTTCTTTATTATCAGCTCCTGTAATAATTACATTTCTATTCACAAGCAAGTTGTTTGTCTTATTAGTTAGCTACTAAAAATAAATAATTACCTAGAAGTTTGAGATGTAACTTAAATATATTTATGCACATATCAAAGGTCTTTCCCCTGAGTGACGTTTTTTTAATTTAACCAACCAAGTTTAAAGAATTTTTTCGTTTTTATTTTATAGCAAAAGAAAATTTCCCTCATGGGCCTATGCAAGGGTCTTAAATGTTTAATGCCTTTTTTTAAGAGGTTTCATTTTAACACGCCTCTAAGCATTACCTTGTGCAAAACTCTTTCTTCCATATGGAATATGGGGGATAGGGGACAGAGTATATATATATGGAATAAAGACGAGACATGCTACTGCTGGGTCGTAAAAAATTTCTCGGGGTTTTTATTTTTACGCTTTAGATCGTTTTTTGTATCGTTTTGTGTTTGGTTGTTGTTATTGTTTTCTTTCTTTCTTTCCATTTTTTTTATGAACGCCACACAATAATTAAAATATTAAGCAGAAGAAAATAATAAAACTGAAATTCGTGTTAAGTTTTAATGCTTCGATTTGCAATTTGCAATAATTAAGCATTAACTTTTGAGTGTCTCATAAATCTGTAGATGAAATCCCTACTAGGCAGACAATGTCCCAGAGTAATCTCGACCGACCACGCTGCAGGTCAAGATTGAGTGTGATTGAGAAGAGGATAAGAGAATAGAATATGAATGAAATGAATTGTGTAATGAATGAAATGGGTATACAGATATGAGTGCTCAGACATCGCTAAGGGATCACATGGATTCTCATTCTAAAGGCATGGCGAATTGAAATCAACGCATCCTCATTTCGGTTTTTATTTTTTGTTATTATTTTGAGTTTCTTTCGTTTGGTTGGTTTACTCGTATCTTTCATTCGCCTTTCAATCGACAGTCCAAGGGTTGTCGCCTGTCCCCTTGATTTCATGTGTGTGTGTGTGTGTGTGGAACAGAGGCGTCGATAAAACCACAGGGGGTCATAAATTCTTAAGCTTCTTGCGTTGGTTTTATTTACTTGAGATATCAATTGAAAAATGCCGCCTTTCTTTTTTTCCCTTTGCAGTTGTCGTCTTTGAAAAGTTATCGCCAAAAAAAACAACAAAAAAACCAAAAAGGAGTCAAGAATGTATATGGTGTATAGCTTTTTGAATGGTTCTCCTGGTTACCTGAACCTGCAGAACCTGCAATCTGCTTTAATGCACTTTTTGTGGTGACTCTTATTGTTGCCGTTTTTGTTGGTCCCAGTTATGCGTCATGTTTGTATTAAACTAAAGGGTATAAAAAGATGTAAGTTTGCCTAAAGAGAGTTTAATTTGTTTACTTGTTAATGGAGTAGTCAAATTGTTAGTGGGTATTTTACAATGCCTCCTTACTTTGGAAGATATCATTGATTTTTGGGAAATGCTTTAAGTATAGGGTATTAGCACTAACCATAGAACACATAGATGGGACAAACTCATGATTTTTTGATTGCAAACGCTAGCCTAGTCATGGAACCCCAGAGAACTTCGGGAAAACCCGAACGCTCTCACTCTCAATGAGAGCGTAAAATGGGGAGAGGGCAAAGCAGCTACGAAAAAATTTCAGTCTAGCACAGACTACCGAACGACGAAGGCAGGCCTACGTCGCTTGTGATTTCGTTCTGTCTATGTATGTGTACACTCGTCGGTACATGCTCAGGCTTCGTAGTGTGTGTGTGACGTGAAGTTGTACAACATCGCATTTCAATAGCTCGCTCGACCAAAATTTTTCATTTTCGACAAAACAGCGGCAATGCGAATAGGATATGCCCCTGTCGAAAGAATATCAAGAAATATTGGCATCAGCTACGTATGTATCCCGGTGGCTGTGCCGATAGAGTGTTTGCTTGGCAATAGGAATGTCGCTGGTTCGAATCCCAACTCGATTATCGTTAACGAAGTTTTTTTTTGTCTATTTTTTTTATTTATATAAAAATAAAAAAATAAAAATAAACAAAAGGAAAAAAAAACAAAATGAAAATAAATAAAAAAAAAATCAAAAAGGAACAAAAAAAAAAACAAAACAAAGAAACATTATTTATATTATTATTAGGATAACCCCCTAAGACTTCAAAATTTCTATTTTCCAAAAGCCATATTCAACACTACTAAAATGTAGTTTGGGTACTCTAAAGAAATACCGGCTTTACTACTGCGTTTTGGACAAAAATATGGGGATGTTCTTCCTCTTGCATTATTTTTCACAGCGTTGTCAACGTTTTGTCGTTTTTTTTTTTTTGTTTTATTTTTTATTTTGTTCCTTTTTGATTTTTTTTTTATTTATTTTCATTTTGTTTTTTTTTCCTTTTGTTTATTTTTATTTTTTTATTTTTATATAAATAAAAAAAATAGACAAAAAAAAACTTCGTTAACGATAATCGAGTTGGGATTCGAACCAGCGACATTCCTATTGCCAAGCAAACACTCTATCGGCACAGCCACCGGGATACATACGTAGCTGATGCCAATATTTCTTGATATTCTTTCGACAGGGGCATATCCTATTCGCATTGCCGCTGTTTTGTCGAAAATGAAAAATTTTGGTCGAGCGAGCTATTGAAATGCGATGTTGTACAACTTCACGTCACACACACACTACGAAGCCTGAGCATGTACCGACGAGTGTACACATACATAGACAGAACGAAATCACAAGCGACGTAGGCCTTCGTCGTTCGGTAGTCTGTGCTAGACTGAAATTTTTTCGTAGCTGCTTTGCCCTCTCCCCATTTTACGCTCTCATTGAGAGTGAGAGCGTTCGGGTTTTCCCGAAGTTCTCTGGGGTTCCATGACTAGGCTAGCGTTTGCAATCAAAAAATCATGAGTTTGTCCCATCTATGTGTTCTATGGTTAGTGGTATTAGTTTCTATTTTTTTTATTTGTTATGATTTTCTTTATAATATAGGAAATTTAATGTATAATGATTACAGTTCACAATTTAAATTAATTACAGCAACTCGATTTTCCATACATTTGTATATTTAGCTGATTTTTACCTACTTTTACTTATTTACACTAAATCTTTATTATTATGAAACGTTGGTTTAATGCCAATATATTTTGCTTACTTATTTATTTACCTTAAATTTTAAATATAATAAACTCTACCATTTAATTTTTCAGATAGAAAAGATTTAAAATCAGTCTATACTCTCACATCCTTGCATTATAATTGAATCTTTACAATCCATTGTTGTATAATTGAAGAAATAATCAATAAATTGAATTGAAATAAAGAAAGAATCTATCAAATATAACTAAAGAATCCATCAAATGTTATATTTGATTATATTAGTTATAATATAAATAAATTATGCATTTATCCATAACCCCTTTAATATATTCACATCAAAAGTCAAACAAGTAAAAAAGTTATTATACATTTGAAAATTTCCCAAGTGAGCTACCTAAGAAAACGTTTGCGTATTTTTTACTCAAGTACCTATATATCATATGAATAAAGGAAAAATTCATTTTAAACAGTTTTTAAAGATTCGAACTAATTATTTTCTATTCAAAATCACAAATTTCAAACTCCTCAAATACAAAATTTGAAATGGCTTTTCCTTGTGGGATTATATTCTCCGCCCTTTTTTTTCGTCCCATCTTTACATTACTATCTTAAGTTAACTGATATAAAAAAAAACTCAAATTGATTAGACTCTCAACCACAAAGAATTTATTTCGACATATGTAAATGGTAACCTGAAATCCCTTGTCAACTGGTTCGCTTAACATTTACAGGTCATTTCGAAGTCGATTCAATTCTAAAGTATTTTATTTTGGTTGTTTTTCGGCTCAGTCAGTTGTGACCCATGCTATCGCATACGATTTAGTGTCGTCTTTGTTGCTTATCTGCGGTTGCTTTCTTTCTTCGGTCTTGGCTTTGGTTTTTGCCCCATTCTCCCGATGGGCCCAACCCGTTGCCCCCCGGCCACTTACCGATTCGCGTCTGCTTGTATCCTCTTCACTCCTTGGGCTGTCTTTGTATGTGTCATCGGACGTTAAGTGCCGCGGCAAAGAGTTAATCTTGTCGATAATTATAATTTATGGCTCGCTGTGTGTTCACCTTCTTCAAACTGCTCCAACTTTATACATTCGTATGTATTATGCAGTTCAATTTGGTCTCTTCACTTTTATGCATGTTGTTCTACGACTCACTTTTCGTTATTTGGTTGTTGTTGTGGTTTATTCTTTTCTTTTCCTTTTCCGTGCTTCATCATAATCAGAGTTTTTTAATTGGAGTTTCGGCACACGAAACAAAAAAAAAAAACGCATTGACTTTTCTTCTTTTCATTCGTTCATAATGTCAAACTGACAATATTTATGATCCAGATTGCTCATTGTAATTGATCATTGTCTGTGGCGATCATAAACTATATGCGCATGTGGCTATATGTATACATATATACATTTTTTTTATAGTTTACCCAATTATGTCAATCACAGTTACGGGCTACTGCCTTTTTTACCCACTATATACTTGCTGGCTTTTTTTTTTTTTTTTGGTATTCAATGTTTTCCCACCTAGTTAGATATCTCGCTTCATATCATAATTTATCATATTGATAAATATTATGGGCTCTCTCATACCCCACACAAAATAATCGCCCCGCAGCCCCATACGATTGAGTTTTGGGGCAAGACTCTGTGCCGCCAGCTATGAGATAAATGGATGTGAGTGCAACTCAACTAGTTTTGCTTTTATGCCAAAAATGATCAATGTATGGCAATGATCGCTCCTTGTCCTTAATCTTAGGGCACATTAACTCAATTGATGTGATAAATAATCGGCTGGCAAAACAAATGTGCGAAGAGCATTCAGGCAAATCGACTCAAATAAAATGCAGTCTCAATCATAATTTATCAACACAAATCAACGCACAGTGGACAAAAAATCAACCAATAACAAAAAAAGGAATATAATATAATTTCATTTAAAAAATTAAACACAATATAAAAAACTACAGTACATGAAACTGAAATCTCTTAAGAGACTTAAATGTTAATAATTTTCCTATAAAAAATATGAAATAGAGTTCGTACTTTGCTTAATTTTTTTATATAAGTTATAAAAATTCTTAAAATTCCAGTAAGATGACTTAATTATTCTAGCAAAATCGAAACTTAGCTGAAAGATCTATAATTAGCCAATTGTAAGATCTATAAAAGACTATAACTGGAATTCTACTTCTTTATAAACGCCGCCATAAATCAAAATAAAATAAGTCAAAATTCCTTTTCTATGATCAAAATTTTTCTCTTAATTTGTCTAACTATTGCAACGATTCTTCATGAAACGACTTGATTGTTTTTGATATTGTGATAAAAATATTGTAAAATTTTTTTACATAACCAAATATATGGACTTAAGTCTTCATTTCTAATTGAAAGATAGTTTTAAGTTAAAGCGTTTTATATACATTTCGACCACTGTACATCATAACCTGACTAGCCATCCTAGCCAAAACGTTTCTATTTAAAGACCTTGCCATGTGTCTTTCCTCCTCCCCCTATAGCAGCGGTCACCCCATCATTTCTTGGGCAAAATCAACGCATCAGCAGCCCAGAGCACTTAATCATGCGAGGTTTGCGTAGATTAACTCATTACTTAACACTTTTCCACCGCCGACTGACGGATGTTGATGAGCATAATTGTGTGGCCACAGCGAAAAATCGGTTAAGGCCTCTGCCTCTGTTCCCCCGTTCTCATCCAAACGGCACCCGTCGCTGGGCCCGTCTCCCCGATTTCAGACAAAATGATGGAGACGACAACTGATGGAACACCTACAATAGAGCATTCGAGGCATTTGCTGATGTTTTGTGGAGGCGTGCCATCGATTTTGTTGAAGTTTTTCGTTTTACGTTTTTAGGTTTTTTGGTTTTTCGTTGTGCGTGTCAGAAATGTTTCAAATTGATGTGCAACTTCTGCCACCCCCTCCTTCTCGCAACCATACACTGCCCTTAATGACTCGAAAGATGTTTGTAGTAAGTATTTGTAGCCGCATTAACATTCCTTTTGTTCGGGCATATATTGCACAAACAGGCTTAAGTAGAAGTCACTTTAATGCGACTAAGTAGTAAGTAGCAGAGGGTAGAAGCTAGTGCCCAAAAATGTCACAGGAATATGTTTATTCAGTTCATGACATTTCATTCATATGACTACATATGAATATTAATGATCGTTTTGCTCTGAAATTTGCATCAGGAAGTGAATCAAAGAGAGTGTCCAAGATATATAATTTAACTCAAGTTAAGCAAAATTTCAACAAAGATTAATGAAAAAGTAAACAAATTATTTAAGAATTTAAGAATTTTTATAGACCAGCCAGTTATTAACCTTAATTTTTGCTTTTGCCGTTTCCATTAAGCTTTATCATTTTCAGGATCAAAAGCTTCCAATATCAAGGAAACTTATACCACCAAAACTTGTCTCTATCGTCATCTTTATAAAATAGTTGAAAAATATTTTGTCACTTGATATTATGTGTTAATGGTGATCAGTCCTTTGGTTGAATATAAAGCAAGGGTCTTTGGGTTGACTAAAACTAATATACTTACCTCTTTAGAAGGGTATTAAAATAGAAGAGTCTGCATATTAAACTTCAGATTAATATTCAAAAAGTAGCTAAAATGTATACCTAAAAAAATTTCCATACCATATAAATGGAAACTTTTATAGTAAAATTTTGTGGTCTTTAATTTTATTTATTGAATTCATAATTCGTGCATCTAAGAAATTTCTATGCAAGTGTGTGTTTGTGTGTGTGTGTGTGTTGGAGAAAATTTATGTTATTTCTGAACAGATTTACAACAATAATTAAATAAAACTCTCACGCGCTCAATAAAACTATATAAAATGTAGCTGACAGACGTCAAAAACTGAGAAATGCGTGCATAAAAACTACTGAGAAATCGAATCGATGTCAATGGACAGCATGGAAAACAGTGGGAAAATGAAGTGGTATTTGTATTTGATTTTCCTATTTTTCCAGACAACGAAAAGCCTGCACCATTTATGGTCAGAGTCCGTAACCAATTATTTACCAACACATTTCCCTCTATCTGTCTGTGTGTGTGTGTGTGTATGAGAGAGTATTCCGCATATCCTGCAAATGCATCGGAAGTGCAGTCAAGAATGCATTTCGTGCGTGTGTGTGTGTGTGTACAACCCCTGTTCGTATATTTGTCCTCGAACCATTTCCACAGCCATTTCGTGTAATTATAGACATTTTCGCAACTATTGTGTTACAAATTTAATGGATTTCTACCTGAGAAATGAAACCAAATTGCCATATATGCAAAAAACGAAACAAGAGAAAATGATTTAACATACATCTACACATTTTAATACCCTAACCAAATCATTCATATATTTAGTTAAAATTAAAAATTAAACTGTATTAAAGATCGCTCAGTATAAGTTTAAGGCAATAATTGTAACCTCTTTAATTAAAATGTGTGTATAGAGTATAAAAGTTTCGCTTTTTCTTAAATTGTCCCTGTATCTTTGTATTTTTTATTTCATTTTTGCTATTTTGACTTTGTATGTGAGCTCAATGGATAAGATCTTATATACAATATTTACAATTGCATTCAACCACAAATCTGTGTAGCATTCTGTGTGGAAAAGAAAGAGAGAAAGAATGAGAAAGAGAGACACACAGACATTTAAGGCAATTCCAAATGTCAATGATCAAAGCATAATTTATAATCCTTTAATAGTTCTGTCCTGTCCACCACAAAGCATTTGATAAATTTCATCTCGCATTGTTGTAGATGAGTAAGCACTTGAGATTCTGACTCCAGGGAGTCAATCCATACATATGTTAAGAATGAGAAACGCGAAAGGAACAGAGAAATGCACTGTCTGAAAGAGTATATTACATTATTCATTCGAAATAACAAAATTATCTGATCGGATGACTAGATTAGTAAAGATTTCATTGGGAATTGAGCAAATAGTTAGTATGGTATATAAAATTATTCTCTACTGACAAATTCATTCCATTTTTTCGTGTATTTATCTAAATTTGGAAATAGTTTTAAGGGGGTTAAAAGTGATCATCGTTATATCATTGGCGGTTTAATCTTAGCTAAATAAAAGCTGATAAAGGTCTTTAAGAGTCGACAGCAAAATTTGTATTTTTTGTAAAATATTCGCATTAAAATAAATAATTTAAATAATTTAAAACCTTTCTATACCCTTTCTATTTATAACAGCAATAAAGTTTACATGACCTTTCTATACCCTTTTTAATACCATTATCTTCTGCAACCCAAGTAACAACTAGTAAACTATTTTTAGAGTTTTTAAAATTATAAAAAATGTGGTGCGGAACTCATATTCCCTTCGTCCTGTTCTCCAGGCAGATGGTTCAATTTTCCATTTTATGAAAAAGAATGGATTATGTTAAATGAAAAGACTAATCAATAAAAGTAAAATTGAATAAAACAAAAGACATTTTGGATAAAAAGGCAAATTGTTTTTAAATAAACGAAAGAATAAAAGAAAGTATATTGCCTTTCATAGAGTTTTATTTTTTACCACTTGGCAATATGTATCTAAACACAAAGCAAAAGCTTTTCCCCATTTTGTCCAGGGTATGCGGTGATATTTTCAATGAGGAAAAGCAAATGCATATGATTAATTACGAGTGGAGTTTCCCCGACGACTGACTCTCTGACAGCAACAACAACAACAGCAACAGAAATGATCATTTTTATGTTTCAAAAATAAACATCAAAGCGAAACAAAAGGCCGAAAGTGAAGGAAAAATAAGTATAAACTGCAAACTGCGGCAATTGGGCTGAAGCCAAGCCCAATGAGGCTGCCATACGCCAGTATACATATATAATATATATATTTTTTGAAAATCTTGGCGACAGTTGAAAAGTTGAACAGTTGTTGTTGTTGTTTTCGTTGCAGCTCTTCGACTGCCTCGTCTTCATTTGGCTGTCTGTCTGTTGCACTGTCCCCCGCCCTCTGTGTCTCTCCTCACTTGTGTCTCTTACACTCACTGTCTGTCTGTCTTTCTGGCTGTCTGACTCCTCTGCCTGTCTGCCTGTCATTTGCTTCCTTCTTCTGCCATTCAGCCAAATTCCGATGGCTGCATGCAAATTTGCTTAAGGGGCCAACGCACAAATCGAGTTGTCGTAAAATTAGCACTTAATGCTTTAATTAATTACTGAGACGTGCGACTTGCGGATCTTCTCCGATCTGAGTTGTAAAGTTTATCTCGCTTTTTCGGTTGCGTATTTTTTTGTTTTTTTGTGTTTGCGTTTTGGTTTGTTGTAAATGCATTTTGCATTTATTTATGGCCATTGGATGAGCGTAACTCAACGCATCTTCCCCAACCTGCCGCCTTTCTCATGTTTCGTCCACGTCAAGTGTCGGGCCATTTCAGCGGAAAAGAAAGACAGAAGAAATTCATTGGCATTTCTCGAATACATTTCACACTTTCACGACAAAAGAAAAAAAACGAATAAAGAAGGCCAACATTTCTCGAGGCGTAGTGTTTTATTGTTTCTTTTTTCTTGATGCTTTGATTATGTCAAGAGTTAAGAGGTAATATGGCCTCCTACTGAAATTTTAAGCAGGAATTTAAATACTGCACAATGAATCTTTTGCATACATATGTATGTACATAGGTCGAAAAGCCAAAGATAGAACAAAATGTAGTGTAATTGAGATAGATCCATGAAGGAGTAGAAAAGGTATGTATATTTAACTTCAAGTTTTTTACTGTAGAGTTCAATTAAATATTTTTTAAATACTAAGTTAATAGTTTCCAAATAAATGGATATTTGTCTTTCTTTAGTGAAATTTAATTTAAAGAGAAACATTTCAAAGGCTAGATTCACAAGCCAGTGTTGATAAATTGGCTACTATAAGGGTTGAAAAGAGTTTGGTTTAATTTAGGTTAAAACTAACATTTGAAAAATATTATGAACAAACGAAAAATCCAATTTGAGCTTAAATTTTTGTAAAAGTATCCACTGAGAATATATTCACAAACTTTGACATTCTCTCCTTTTTTCTAACTTATCAAGTAGGCTTACTTTTCCATATTATCAACTGATAACTGAGAAGGCAATTCAATTTCAATTTTCTGTTTGATTTTTATATATCTTGAAATTCTTAAATTCTGATTGATGCGTTGGATAATTGGGACTATCTTGATTGGCCTATGTGCCTTAATATTTTGTGAATATTTGGCAGATTTTGTATTCGTACGAAAATGCAAATGGCCAAAACTTAAACGACAGAGATACGTTGAAGACCCTTTACATGCCTTGATTTTATCCGATCCCCATTTAGCTGGACCACGTTTCGATGGATGGCGTAATAGAACCTATACGGAATGGCATATGAAACGGGCTTTTCAGGCTTCTATAAAATTACTTAAACCCGATGTGGTATTTATTTTGGGCGATCTGTTCGACGAGGGGGACAAGCTGAATAATCAACAGTTTCACGAGCATATGACACGATATTTAAAAATGTTTAATCTACCACCAGGCATTCCTCTAATTAGTTTGGCTGGTAATCACGATGTTGGTTTTCATTTCAAGTGAGTAAGTCAAAATGAAAGTCGTTAAGTTTGGCTAAAGAGTTGCTTTCCCTTTGCAGCTTACACCCTTACTACTTAAAACGTTTTGAAGAACATTTCAAATATTCTCTGGTTCATCTTTATACCATTAAAGATGTACACTTTGTACTGATCAATTCAATGGCCTTGGGTACTGAATGTGGTTGCACATTTTGCGAAATGACCGAAACTGCTTTAAAAAATGTATCGCAAACACTCAACTGCATGGAAAGTACTCAGGAGGAGGACTGCAACGATGCAGCGGATTCTACTCAGTTATATAGCCAACCGATTTTATTGCAGCATATACCAACATATCGTATTTCGGATGATATCTGCATTGAGCGCGATGCTCCCTATATAGAATACTTTCGTGAAAACTGTGATGTACTCTCCAAAAATTTGACAGATTTGTTGGGTGATTGGTTCAAGCCACGTTTGGCCTTTGCTGGTCATTCGCATCACTATTGCCACAGTGTGAATCGTTTGGGTATAAATGAGTTCACAGTGGCCTCATTTTGCTGGCGTAATAAAGACAATCCAAGTTTTCTAATGGTAAGTCACTAAAGTTACCAAACATTTTCCCAATGTATTGATCAAATTTTAATCTAAAGGCCACCATAACGCCCGATGACTATAAGGTGACCAAGTGTGAAATGCTAACCAAACCGTTTGTTCACAATTGCTATTATTTGGCTGGTGTTCTATGGCTTTTACTAACAGCATATAAATTTGTACTATGTCTGGTTAAGACTCGTCGTCAAGCCCAAGATGAAGAGCCAAAGGACAGCTAAGCTATAATTTAAATTAAATGGATTCCATAAATAAAATTGCATTGCAAAAATTCAGTTTAAATTTCATCAACTATCCGTAAAAGAGTCATGCTCATTTTTCTAAGAATCTTTTCAAAAATGATTATAAATAGTAGCCTATATTAAGAACTTTATCGGTTGAACAGAGGTTTCAAGCGAACAAGCGAAATGCGAAATGAACACTGTATAATTTATTATGCAACGTCATTGGCAGGGGCTAATTAATGACCAGAAAACGGATCTGGTCATGTCAGCGCTTATCGGCAGCAACAGCCTACGGACATGCAAACAGACTATATGGATGTTTGTATGGATGTATGTATGAAGGTATCCAGAGGTGGGGATTTTGGGGTATCGAAAACATTTGCCAAATTAATGCAAATCATGTGAACAGACAACGTAGAAGATTCAGAGGATGATGCTGATGATGATGATAATGATGCAGTGGTCGTCGTATCAATACGCGCCTAATGAGTCAAGTGGCCAAAGGATTTTGGTGGGTGCGGGCTACCAAATGGGTAGCCCAGATAAATTGTATTTCGGTTGGCATTATTGTGGCAAATGAATGAATCACATGGCAGACAATCGTCTTGGGGGTCAAGACAACAACAGGCGATAAGACGAAACGGACGACACATGCCTTGCAGTCTCTCTCTCACAGAGAATCAGACTCAGACTCAGTCTCTGTCCGAGTATTCGTTTTGATTTTTGGGTGAGATGAAGATGAGTGGACCACACAGCATTAGTATCAAAATTTGCCTCTATTTCAATTCATCATTCATTCAGTCATGGCTAATGGGGGCGTGGCATCTACTGGGCCGAGGTGTTTGCGTGTTTGTTTATGTGGGGGGATTGTGGCATTAATCACGTGACAATTGCGCTGATAGCCAAATGAGATAGAAGTGTATCTGTAAATTACATTTTGGTTGAACTTTATCTTTAACCATAACCATTTGTGAACAATGTAAATATGGAGAAATTAATGGGGGAATATGATAAATATTTTGGATGAAGAATATTTCAAATAAGTTAGCAATAAGTGACTTTTAATGGTTACCACAAAGAAGGTATTTTATTAATCAATTATTCTTTAAAATGATAAACTAACACAAAAATGCTTGCAAAGATTCTATAGATTCAAATCAAAAATTTCTTTTAAAATTGTCAAAGGTATATGCATAGGCTAAGTAGAGTCAGTCTAATGACTTTAACGCCATAGTTCGACGCCAAAACTAGTTGTGAATTACAACTAAATGAAATTTGCTAAAAATAAAAAACTCTGCATACATTTAACCGCAAATTGTTTTAATCGTCTAATATGTATCTTAAGTTTTTATTATTTCTATAACTCTAGAGTTTCTTTAACGGATATATAATTATCACAAAAATGCAGTCTAAAATATCAAGTTTAGAATACAAAATTTAAAAAAATGTAGGGTAAACCTCAATCTACTAAGAAATAGTTAATTACAAAATTATAAACTTAAAGTTAGGTTAAAAATAATATAGATCTGCCGCTTGGGCACTTGACCAGAAATATTAATACAGCGATGAGAAAATCCGACCTTGATGATGACCCTGTCTACATATGTCTATTTTTTCTCGCCTGAACAATTCTTAGAATAAAACAATATAAAAGAACATTTTTTTCTGTCTCCATATTATTTAATATTTCAAGAAACGCCTCTATTCTGTTTTTTTAAGTTTGGTTGACTGCCCAATGGAATAAAGCAAATTGTCTCTCATTAAATTAACAAACAACAAATTTTCTCCGACTAAAAGTAAGAAACATTCTTTGGTTGCTCTTGGTGGGTTTGGGTTTTGCTAATTAAACTTAATATTGACAAATGATGGGGCGTTGGCAAATGGACAATGCCAAGATGTGTCAGGCCGAAGTTTCCGATGTCTGACGCCGCCGCCGCCGTCAAGTGTTGACAGATCTATGGATGGTGATGCCGATGCGATAGTGTCGGAGGAGGTGTAGGCGGACCGGGACGGTAGCTTGTGACATGGTAGCCGCCTTCTCTTCCGCGAACGATGATGATGATGATGACGATGACGATGGCGACGCTGTCGATGTCATCCGTTTCAGATGCGAACCTAAATGATGCATGTTTAATTGCCGTCGCATAAATTACATTTTTCGAGGGTGAGAGTTGAGAGTGCGCCATAGAAGAGTATTAACGGAGGGGGGACTCGATCTAATTTGCATAGGGGCCCTGCCTGGGCCACACATGCTACAGTCGAAAAGTTTATATCATGACTTGGACTTTTTGTGTGCTTTGAACGAGCAAAAAAAAAGAAACAGAAACAACAAAAGCGATTATGAAGTTTCAGCTTTGGTTTTGGTTTTCCATTCTTTCTCTTTCGTTGGCTGATAAGTGACTTGCGAAAACCAGTTCAACACACAAATTTATTCATCTGTATATATGACTAATAAATAAAGTGTAGCAATTCTTGTTCACTTTATCAGCAAAGTGTCAAGAAATCATTTCTAGAATGGATGAAATTAAACAATTGGGATCGTATGGCTGGCATTTTGTATAGTTTTTTTTTAAGCATTGGGTAATCAACCTCAAAATCAAAACGTTTTTCTGTTTCACATTGTTAAGCTAACTCTTGAAAATATGTATGATTTTGACTCACAATCACTTGTTTACTTGTTTTTGGGTTTTTTATAAAAATTACAATACACACTCTGATCCGTTTCATATAGAATGAGCTTATATAGTTATAGAGAACTATATAGTCAAAAACAATCTGTAACAGATAGAGGAAGAGACTTCAAAAACAGATCACAAATATTTCTTTATAATTACTCTGAACTACACATAGTTCATCCGACACAATTTTGTAATATCTTATTCCAATAAAAAGTATCCTTTTCGTAATCGAAAAAAAGCTTGCAGTGATACTTATCAAACATCTTTAAGTTTCATGTTCTTATGGAATCAAATAGATTGTAATAATCAATTTGGGAAAGTCTTATATAGTTTCCATTAAACTCAATATAACAGCTTTCATAATGATATTCACAAAGCACATGAACTGGTTACTAATCAATGTAAATTTGATGTATTTTATTCACTCATTGAATAATCACCAAATATAAGGATTGATCAATAAGTACTACCTGCTAGGATCTTCGATTCGAGAATGAATTTGGATTTGTTTTTATTATATTATATATATCACTATATGTATATGCTCTAAGGAATTTTGATAAATTTAAAATATTGTGTACTAAAAGCATTTGTAAAATGAAAAAGAAGAATGTGGTTTGTCTATTTAATTTCTTTCATTTAAGAAGATTTTAATAAAAATGCTCTTTGAGACCCCAAAAAAAGGTTGATTAATTGCACAAGAGAATGACAAAAATATGATAATGGTAAATCCTACAACTGCATAATGCATTTCTATAAACTGGCCCAATTAACCCTTTCAACAGAATCCATAAAATCAATTTCACAATATGTTCCCAAAATAGGCAAAACAAAATACAAAAAAAAAAAACAACAACTAAAAAACAACCAGAGAGCTCTTGAAAATGCATTGCAATTGACACTGTAAATGTGTTTTTAAATTGTTGTTGCATTTTGTAGAAAAATATTTTGCCAAATTAGCACATCGTTTTTTATTTCCCTTCTCTGTCCCTCTTATGTACAGAGAATGCACTTCAAAGGGCGGCCTAATGTGTTGATTTTTGATGATAGGCATAAATCATAAATAAAATAAAACCGCCAGAGAGATATAAAAGAAGAAAGGGAAAATAGCATTTTTCAAGGCATTTGCCAAGTGGGTGGCAACTGAATTAATTTGCGGCCATACCCCTGCCCCTTTCACATTTTCATCTGCCTCACTTAGGCCCTTCTTTTTGTTTTGGCTCTAGCTACTTTGTTGTGTGGCGCTTTCATCAATTTTTCTTTTTCGGATTTTTATGTTTGCGTGTCGAAGAGGCTGAGGCAAAATAAATAAACTTTAAGTACTTTTCGAAATTTGTTATTGTGTAATCTTAAGTAGTTCGGCGTGCATACTCATAAAAACACTCGCAATGATTCACACACTCACATATACTCACAAAATAGATAGGCAGACAGAGACAGACAGACCGTAGGACAGACACAGACTTTCAACCATGTTGACATATTAATGCAATTAGTTTCAGGAAAACACTCTGTGCTAATTTTATAGTTTCTCATCTTTGACATATTTACATAATTCATATTTTTCTTTCATTTCCAGTGCACTTAGCTGCAAGGGTTGCAATGTAGGGGAAATGAGAAGAAGGGAAAACTTTGTACCCATAATACGATTTTCATATGAAATAAAATGAATAAATTCAAATATTGGTTAGAAAATAAGGAACAAACTCTATGATTAAGCCCTATTCCTAAAAATTTTTGTTTAGAATTGAAAGAAAAGAATAACTGAAAACCATTAATTGTTAATTTAATTGTGTTTCTTTACCAAAATATACAATAAGCCCATTTGAAAGAAACTAAATTAAAAGTAAAGTACAATTTGTTTGAAGTTCCTTTACCAATTATCAATTTTTACGAGACTAAAAGTAAGAAATCGGCATTAAAGTAGTTGTTGAAACTAATAATGTGCCACTGATTGAGGTATATTTATTAATTTCAAGTAACACCATATAATAAATTTTATGAAATTTCGTTCTGCAATACGCTTGAAAATGGGTCGTTGGATTCCTTATATAAAAAGTATATAAGTAGACTATAGACAAGGAAGAGAATGGTCTAACTTGATCTAACTTGAAACCTTTTGTTCCATGGATAAAGCCAAAAGCCATTATTAATATCTAATTTAGTAAGCATTCTGTCTTAGTTTGCCATAAATTCACAAAATTCATATGCAAATCACTTTAAAATAATAACTTTTTTGGCTTGGTTTCTAAACTGTTACATTTTTACCCAACACTTCAGCAAATCAACATTTCAGTTTAATTATTTGCCATACAAAACACAATTACTGTGCACAGTTTGTAATTTTTTTTAGATTCCCTTAACGCACAACAATAACAAAAAAAGAGGAAAAACCAAATTACATGTCAGGCAACAAAAAAATAAGAATAGAAATTTAGTTTATAATTTATGGGACATACAAAACAAAAAACGAGAAAAAAAGTGAAACAGCAATGCCAACCCATTTCCGCATTGCGCAGAAGGCTAATCAACATTTTGTATTTCTGTTTTTTTTTTTTAACCCTCGAGCGGAATGACGAACTGCCGCCACCCGGGGTGAGTCTCGTGTTCACTCAGCATCCCCAGCAGCATTGCCAAGGGCACAGGAGGTACATTGTAATCCCAGCTGTAAATTTGCCCGCTGATCCCGCAACAACCGACAGGATCAATGCCGAACTATTAAATCATGTTTCTATTTATGTTGTCACAAGAGATTTGCGTTCGGTTCCGCCAGTTAATGAATTCGCCAGGAAAAAAACCAACTAAAAAGTGATCCAAGCTTCGGGGTCAGCTCAGCTTTAGAGAGGTGTTGGTAAGCCGGCTTACAGATAGAACCAGGCTTTTGACACCATATTATCATAAAGGGAGCTGCCGGTTCTCAAGGGCTGTTTTTTATATGCATCTCAACCCTCTTTTTGGCGTTGAGTCGATCGATCATTCATTTTAATTAGCAACAGCGTGTCGATGGCATTCACAAACTATCAATTTCACTTGAGACCACACTCTTTTTATACAAACACACACATACAATACACACCCTTCAGAGACTTTTCGTTATTTACATAGACCCAAATCACATGTGACGAATCCATGAAGTGCAATTCGAATTCCAATTCCCAGTTCTAGTTCCATAAACCATTAAACATCCTTACGTTCTTGATAGCCAAAAGGCGTGTCCCATTTTCGGCTCTTCTCTTCTTAACTGAAAGCAAAAGACATAGAAAGAGACTCACACAGAATTTTAGCTATGGTTTGTCATTGACAGTGAATTGTATGATATGATGATATGGTTATATATGCTAGACACACTCTCTCTCTCTCTCTTTTTCTCTTTAACCATGACTCTTCCTTTAGAAAGTCAGTAATTTTTGGTATGTGACAGCCGAGGAGAGTGGCCTGCATTTGATAAATGTCAAAGTGAAAATACGATTTCCTAGATGCTAGATGGAAATCCAAGCAACGGAATCAAACTTTGCAGAGATTTGTTTCTTTTGTCCACATAGCCCCATCAAAGGCAACGAAATGAAACTTAACTAAAGGGCAGATAATTACTTTTATGCTTTGGTTAGCTAAGAAACATGTATCTGGTGATATTATTAGAAAGAACATTAAGTGAATTTTGTTTTTTTTTTTCTCATAAAGAAATTATTGGGTAAGACCTAAACAAGCCTTCATAGTTGGTATTTTTGAATAAATATATTCAAAGATAATTAATTTGAACACTTTTCAACTAAACAGAATCAACCAAAGCAATTTGAAGCGTTTGAAAATTTTGGAATATGTTTTATTGGCTTAGCTAGTTTCAAATTAGTTGACTTAATCATGTGAATACTTCAGAGCAAAACAATTATCAAGCTTCAGTACCTTGACAATAATCTAAGCTATTTTCTGAAAATCTCTGGGATCTAAGCAAAGAATACACTTTTTTATTGCCAGGACTTAAGTATACTATATCTTTGATAATCTGAGCTCAATTATAGTTTGTTTTAACTTCAAGTTTGTTAAGTTTCAAAAAGTGAAGCTTCCCCCCAACCCCCCCAATTCTTTAGTTGAATTTTTTAAAGTTTTGCTTGACTTGTTGTAGATCGTAAATCTTGATATTACCGACGAAATTTGTTTTGTTTTGTTAAGATTCCATAAAGAAGTTTTTTTAAGTCATTTAAGACCTGCTTGATTGCTTGATTCATTTAGATTCAGGTAATATTCAAATGATGATTCATCATGCATTACTTATGCACTTCATTCGAAGCCACTCAAAGGATTAGCCTTTCATGAGATTCAACGATGAGTTTCAAATTTTGTGATGAGCTCATTGGGGAATTCGGTTTTTATTTTTTGTATAATTATTGATTGATCATATTGTTAACTGCTCAACAGGCAGCGAGTTTTCAATTAATTTGTTATATTCTCTGGGCTAACCACAAACTGTTGGTTTTTTTTTTTGTTTGGCCATGATGCTGCAGTGCATCGGACTGGGCTTGTTGGCCTTACTTCTCCCCCGTGGAGAATACGTTTTGCTGGGATGTTATTGCATTTTGTAAAGTAAACATGGCAAGTGCTGCTGCTGTCGCCCATTGCCACCCACAAATTACACACACACACACATACGCATAGGCACACACACAGCTGCACATTATGCAAATATTTACTTTACGTTGATGAGGCTGATGAACGCAGGACGCCACTGCCAACGGAGAAGTCCATTGATGAAGCCACTCCTGGCGTGGAGAGAAAAAAAAGAGAAGTGAAATAGAAATGGGCATAAAGGCGAGGGGATAGCCGGATGGTAAATGGCAAAAAGTGCTGCACAAATAATGTCATACGGCTTCTACGGCCCTGCCTCATTTGCTCTCTACCCAACCCTCACCCCACTCAATGCTCAATGCACGGAAATTGGCCAACCCCTTTGCAACCTGCTGCTTCTGATGATGATGCTGACTGCGTTTTTTATACCCATGTCACCCATTGTCTAAAGGGGTATATTCAGTGAGGAGCTAATAGATCAGGAAGGCAAGTACTGAAGAGTACATAGAAGTCAAATTATAGATAGGGCTCTTCAACTTGCAATATAAGTTTTTTTTAGTCAAAAGATCCATCACAATTTATCGAAAAAGTTTTTTAAGTAATATTCAGTTGTAAAATTTTTATCTAATCAATTTTACAGTTCTAAGTTTGGTCAGAATGTTAATATGGAATCGTATTGAAGGAAAAGGTTCTTTGTCGTAACAGTTTTCATGACTTTATATGAAAGTTTTACCATTACCTCTTCAAAACAAAGTTTGATCAACATTATCGATCCATTCATATCTATTAATCGTTATCGAACAACATAACAGAAATCGGATACGATAATTGACCACTTATATAAAAATTTGTAAAGACAGCTTCATCTGCTGAAATGAATTTTGTTTGATTTCCGATGTTTACTTATAAGTTGCAATTTCAGCTCATTTACCACTTTAAATAAGAGCAATTCTCTGTATTCCAGGGTATCAACCATGTCAATTCAATTCAATGGGACCTTCTTGAGTTTTTGTGTGCTGTTTGAGAAACTGATGTTAGCATAAATTTCAAAATTAAAATCGCAACGGTGACATATGCGCGAGGGAGTGGCCAAAAAGGGGGCGAGAAGGTTTAGGCAAGGGTTGTTGTTGTTGCTTCTATTTTATTTCATTTTTTCTCAATACTCAAGAGAAGGGGAAGGATGGTGTCGGGGGGTGTGGGTGAATGAAAGAGGTTTGGTTCAAAAAGTAATTATTTCAGGCAAAAGGCGATGGCGCCTGGTTTGTCTTGCGTTGCAGCTGTCACTTCATTTTGACATTTCAGGGGCGGCGACATTGGCTCAGTTCTCAATTTTATTTTCACTCACTTCTCCTCCTCATCTGTTTTTGCTTTCTCTTTTTCTCAGCTTGTTTACATGGACAATAATTATAAAATTTTACGTTTTATTGTTAATTGTTGGAATAAATCAAAGTCATTGGAATCCTGTCACCTCCTTGAACCATTGCCATGGTAGGGTAGAGGGTGCATGGGTTTGGGGGTTGCTCTCTTTGCTCTCTTTGTATAAATGGTGCGTTTTTTTGTTTCGATTTAATTGCTTGTTAAAGTCGAATTGTGCTTACGATTGCATGTTGAGTTAATGATCCAGGAATTTGCTGACTTGTCCTCGATGGTCCTTGACAAGGGGTGATAGACGACCTGCAGAGAATGGCCAAGGGATGCATTCAACTTGAAATTTGATTTGTGCTAAATGCATTTTAGAAAATCAATGTCCAATGTCTTTTCGCCTACACAGATTTCTTTGCCTCCAGCTGTTATTCTCTCCATCTCTTTGGGATATCAAAGTCATTTGCCTTTTTGGTGATAAAGTTTCCTATTGCCGTTCATGTATTGAAGAGGTTTATTGTGTAATTTTCGAAGCAACCATTTCATTTTCATCTTGTCAAAATATTGTTCTCAATTTCCTTAGGCTTTCTATCAATTTTCCTCACAAATTTTCAACAATTTTGGTAACCAACAATGGGCAGAGGAAAAATGTTTGCTTCATTAAATATGAAACTCTAACTAAAAGCTTCAACAACAAAAGAGAATGGGGAAGGGAAGCGAATAAAAAGGAAATGAATATGCATCGTATGACCACATTTTGTGCCAAAATCCTAATATGCTGAGAGTTTTCAGCAACTTCTTTTTTTTTGTATCCTGTATGGGTATATTATGATATGTGAAATTCAAGAAATATGTATAAACCTAGAACTCCAGAAATAATTAAAAGCTTAGATCTAAAATAAATCTAAGGATACCACATATCTTAACTTATGGAAGGATAAATAAATGATCTATTAATAGAGGCTTGCAAATAGATATCAATTACCTGGAATCTATAGGGTATTCACACATAGGCTACTCACGTATTATCCAAAATTTTTTTTGTTCAGGACAAATGGAGAAAGATAAAGTATAATGTAGAGTCAAGCAGAGAGATACCAAACGAGAAAGAACTGAGACACTTGAAGTATTAAATAATTTGGTGCCATTGTGTTGACACCATGACTAGGACGAAGCGAAACTGCAAATGCAACTCAAGGCATTTGTGTCTGTGTTTGTATGATGATTTCAAATTATTTCTTCATTTTGTGCAGAAAATATGCAAAAAATACACACAGAAAGACAACAAGAAACTGGCACAAGGCATTGTCGTTTGGAGTCGTTGTTATTTCAAGTTTGTGCAAAAAGAGAAATTGGGCAAAACGACTTTGTCATTAAACTTGGAAAACTATAACGAGATGGGGCAAGAAAATGTATCTTCAGAGAGCAATAATAATGGCCAATTGGTGTTAAGGTTTATAATTAATGAATAAAAAGATGATTAGTTAACAAAATGCTTCCAATTAACGTTCATTGAATTGAAAATTTCAAGTCCTTTAGACAAATGAGATGAATTGTTCTACAATTAATTCTACAGCTTATTTATCTATTTACTTTTGCCATAGGATGACAAAAACTTTGAAGTATCTAACATTAAATATTCTTATCTATATAATATTTTTATCTGTATAATCCAGATTTACATATATGGGGATATAGCTCAGTGGTAGAGCATTCGACTGCAGATCGAGAGGTCCCCGGTTCAAACCCGGGTGTCCCCTTGGAGTATTTATTTTTATTTACCTTTTTATAACCTAACGTATCCTCATTCGGATTTATTTGTTGCAGCGAATTTGATCAAATATAAGACAATACTCGTTCGTACTCACATAAATGTTTATTTAAAATTTTCATTATTTCAATTATTTCAAAAACAACTTCCTTTGCGGTGAGGGAAGGAATGAAGTAGATGGAACGGTTTGATATACCTCGTTATCCAAACTTAAGTGAGTCTATGTGCTGTCTGCACTTCAGAAAAGCAGATTCAGTAATGACTTTTGAAACCATATTCGAATCGAAACATTAGTATATTACCCAAAAAAGTTGTAGAACGATTTATTAAATAATTGCATCCGACATGTTAAATATTATGAGGAAGTGTATTAGTTTAGTAGTGACATTAATTGAATACCAAGAATGATATTATTAATTTGATACAAACATCTCACTTTAGAAACTCTTTTAATAAACTTAATACATACATATGTATATGTGAATACTTTATCAAGCTATAAAAAATTTTCTGAACAAAATTAAACCAAATATTAAGATTTTTAAGTAAAATTTTTTCCCCCAAATTATATTGTTAAAAAGAAACGTTTAAGAAGATCGACTTAAACCTATTTCAAAGATTAGAAATGACACCAAGCAAAAGTCAATTTAATAATTTCTTAATTATAGTATTTCCCCGAAACTAAACTTGCTTTAACTGATATTAAATTTGGTTAGCTGGTGATTCCAAATCAAAATGAATATATAAATAGGAAAAGTCCCCTCAGTAGAGCTCTTGAGGCTAATAAGTCACTTTGGTATAAAAAAACTAAATGTCTTTAAATTTAGACAATTTAAAGATTTGCAACTAATTTTTGTGAAAAATTCCCGTTGAAAGTTCACAAAGTTACTTGTCAATTGAAAGAGCATTATTAATTCGGTTTCTATTATACGATTCCCATTATCTTTAGTTTTCGTTGTCATCTATGTTGGTAGTTGTCTGCATTATTTGCCGTTTGATTCGAACCATTTCTCATCCATGTCTGCATGTTTGCATGCCCTGACAAAAGGATAATAATGATGCTGCATACCCCCGCCCCATGCCTATATGCCATCTGCTCCATTTGGTTTTCATCCGCCTCCCTTTTTGCATATTACTTGTATTATTTTTCTCTCATACATTG
Organism: Drosophila willistoni; assembly: GCF_018902025.1. Lineage (NCBI taxonomy): Eukaryota > Metazoa > Arthropoda > Insecta > Diptera > Drosophilidae > Drosophila > Drosophila willistoni. The sequence continues at coordinate 13,363,137 of NW_025814050.1, forward strand.
CGCTTCTACCATTTGGCTCTTGTCGTCTAGAATAAACAACGTAATTGCAAGTTTGAGTGGGCGACTAACATGGAAAAAAAAGAAGGCCACAAACATGAAAAATATATGTAAGTGAAAGAGAAGAAAGGAAAAGAGAAAAAAGCAAATTGCTGGCGACAAATAATCCAAATACTCTGACTAAAGACCCAAAGACGCCCCAAGAACCAAGTTTGTGGTAGTCGTTGTTTGTTTGATGGCCTCAACTGGCCTCTTCTAACTAGTACATCGATCATAAATGTCAGATGGTTTATGATCGGGATGCCCTTTGACAGTCAGGCGCTTCAAAGAAGACCGGAAAAGACATTGGCCAACAACTCATACAAACATACATCTTTATATATGTATAAATGTAACTATAAAATTTATAGCACACGTGTATAAAACGGCACGCGGCTTATTCCCGGAACACATGTTGCATTTCCCTTGCATCGCCCGACTGGGGTGAAGATGCTGCACAGTGGTTTTGGCTTATATAGAAACGAAAACAATAAAAGAAAAATGTTAATAAATGTAAATTCACAGAGCAACTCAAAAATATTGAAATTATTAGAAAACTCTCTAATCTTTCTAGCATTGTATTGACATACTTATAACTTCAAGCAAAAACTGGTTGGGAATTATTTCAATGTAAGATCTTATAATTCGATTTTATTTGATTTGATAAATTGTTGGCTCAACGTTTGCCCAAGTAAAAAATATAATTTATAAAATTTTTATTAAGTGATTTCGAAGATGAACTTTCTATATGTATATATTATCTTTTGTTTCTATATATATTATCTTTTGTATTAAATAATATGTTAACCCACTGTATGGGCATTGCATGATTCCAAGTTATTTTGTTTACTTCATAATTGTCTTTTTAGTATTTTCTGTTGTTGTTCAGTTTCGACCGCAGATAAAACCTTTTTTCTTTCTGCTTTAAAGTTGGCACCGCTTGGTTTATGAGCCTATCGCTCAGATTGCTGTTTGTTTTCGTCTTGCGGTGTGGTGAGGTCACAATTAGTATACCCTATACCCAGACGGGCTTATGAACACGTATGTATATGAATGCAGATTCAATTTGTTTCATACTAACAAGTAACCCCCCAAATTTGTAAGACGAGCTGAAAGCATTCATATGTTAGTTAAGTTCAGTTATTAGATCAGGAATATCAAAATCTGAAAGTCAAAATAGAAAACAAACCGAGTAAAGATTCCGAATGAGTAATAAAAATGGCTCAATGAAACGTTGGGATACATATATTTATACACACTCAAATCTTTCTGTTTCATTGACTTCTTAAAATTTTCTAAATAAAGACAAGAATATTTTGACATCAAAACATACGAATAGTTAGACCATTTAAGAATAGTGTATCTCAAGTTCGTCTCTTATGAGAAAACTTATGAATTATTTGTATTTTCGTTTGCCATTTGTTTGCTGTCATTTTCAAACAAACAAAATATACTTATACAATACACAAAAATGAAAAGAAAAGACAGTCCCCACTACCCACCATATACCGATGGGCAATTAAACTGCAGTTTTTGTTGTAAGACATTTATGGCGAGACATTCGTGACTCGATGAGTGATTTGTAGTTGGATGCGGGGGCGTGGCAAATGCAACTTGCAACTTTGTAGCCAAAGAGCGATCAAGTTGTCAATTTTTATTATGAAGAAACTTTCCCCTACCACTGATTTCAATTTCCCCTCTATGCTACCCTCAAAATGATGATGATCATGATCATCATTCACATTATCGCTTTGCCTCCACTCTAAAATCAAATTGTATCTACAAATTCAATTTCGATTGTTTGCAAATTTTATTTGCCAGCGAACAAAAAGGTTCACGGGGATGTTGGTCGAGCAGCTGTCCGTGTTAGCCACCATAACGGACATCCGGCTAATGTGACCCTCTCCGCTTCACGATGTACTCTTCACATAGAGAAAAAACATTACTTACTATATACGCACGCGTACCATTTTCGCAATTGCATCACTGTAATAATTCTTCGTTTCGCACTTGAGTGCGCTTTTCACTCAGAAATTGTTCACGTTGCATGTTTGTTGCCCCTATTTCACATGGGTCACTCAGCGGTTGTCCATGTCGCAGGGATTACATGTAATAATGGCGCATAAATCCGGCCATGTTCGAGTCGAATTCAATGGGCCACTGATTGCGGTGTCCTTCAGTCCTTCGACTACATCATGCAACTGTGTGGGAAGTTTTGCCCTTTACTTTTTGTTTTTTTCCTATTTCAGGGTGGTGACAGCTCAGGGTTGATAATGACCAACTAGATAAGTACTTGTGCAATTTAAATGTGCTAAATTTGCAATGGTAAAGAATATTGTAAACAGATTTTAAAAAATAAGAAATGAATTTATTATTGCATAAGTTGTAAACTTTCTCATGCCATGAATGGATTATTCTCAAGAAGAGTATAATGCACCTAATGCATTTTCTTTTAAAGAATTTAAAAAATTTTAATCAAATTCTAATTCGTGAACTCATACAGTCAACATCAAAAATAAAACAAAAAGTTTACTTCTGAAAATCAAAAAAGAGAAAAACAAAAGTGAAAACATGTTGACTGTTCAATTGATCATGCAATCCGGAAAGCAATTGGCTTTGAAGCTCCCAATCTCAGCTACCGTATACGAGCTAAAGATAGAGCTTCAAAATCTGCTCGATATTCAGCCGAAAACATTGGACATTTCTGCATCTGATGTAACGTGTGCCGATTCAGATCTTTTAGTAGAAGTTGCTGGTCTTGCCAACAACAAACAAATTAAGCCGGTTGTGTCTTGCTATGAAGGCAACAATTTTGTGGGCTTGATACTATTTTCCCTTGGGGGCGAGGATTTCGCCGATCCATTAGTCGATAATTCGGTGTCAGACTCAAGTATCGAAGAAAGTGAATCTTCCGTCATTGAGCTTTTCTCGGGATCTAGTGGCGAATCCGTCCAGCCATCAACTATTGATTGCAAGCGAGGTATTAAACGGAAAGCCCAAGAGCATGAAAAAACCATAGAGACTAAACGGTTCAAATATGTTCTCGAATCGAGTGAGTAATGACACATTTGGTTGAAAATATTTTTAATCCTAAAGTTACTATGTTACCTTCTTATTTGGGATATATGGTTAAGTTTAGAGACAACGTAGGATATTATTTGTGTCATTCTTGTTGGGTTCTTTAGGCTTTTGGGTCTCAATCACTGTAACTAGAAGATTCGAAACATAAGAAAACATATTTTACAAAACTCTATTGAAATCTGAACAAAATGAAGTTTGGATCGTAAAACCATTTTATGCTATGTAGGAGCCAAACATAATTCATTGGCTCCATTCAGCTGCTTCACATAATGTGGTCATTAAATTTGATTACCAAAATCCAACTGAATTGGATTTCAGATTTAACAAACTTGAACTTGAAAAAGTTGAAAACAAGATACCAAAAGTTAGTAATATTTTAATGTGTCTTTTTTTGAGTCTTTTTTTTTACTGCAGCAAGCTAATTTGTGATTTTAATTCAGTTTATTGCCGCATAGACACAGTGCATGGAGAAAGATGCCAAAAAGAGCGGCATAGAAATATGAGTAGATGCCGCAGACAAGGCAAAGCCGCTGCAAGAGTTTTTCATCAAAATTTGGTGTGGGTTTTCCTTTCTTTTCGTAGTTCTTTTCTCTCTTTCTCTCTTTGTCTTTCTGCGTTTTGGCAGGAAAATGTTGCTGCAGCTGCTTTTGAAGCGCCGCCATTTGGTAAAAGGGAGAGAGAAAGGGAGGGGGTTAGAGAAACTTTCCATTTAAAACACAGACACCCCCCCTCCTTTGGCACTTCGGACATCCCTCCCGTCGAGTTCCGGGCGCACTCGATGCGACAATTGTTGAAATTCAAGAGCAATGCAAAATGTCGCAATTTGAAGGTCGCGTGTGGCACGTGATGTGAAAAATGAGTATAACACTCGCACTCACACGGATGATCGGATCACAACATAATCTGGGGCTAGGTTATTACTTTGGTAAACATCAGCAGCAGTCCTCCCCCTCCACCACCAACTTGCTTCTGAGCTCTGGCCAGCTCGAATATCAATCAATTGGCTTGCCAATGACACACGAGACTGTCGCTGAATAGATCAAAGAATCAGCTTTGGCTATATGTTGTTGCAATTTGGGAAATGTGGGAACAAGAAGTAGATCCAACGAGAGACCGATAAAGAATGACAAAGTGTAGAAAGAGTGTGACAGAGAGGGGGGAGGTTTGACAATCTGTGAAATAGGAACAACAGCATTTCAATTGAATTCGTTTCTGGGGTTATCAGTATATGGCGATAAGAAAATGAAAACAAAAGAAGAAGGAACTTCTCAATGCGTTGCCACTTGAGATTTACGTCTCTTGTCTGAGAGACGACAATAAAGGGAGAGTAAAAAAAAGCGAGAAATATAGCATCAAATTTCAATTGAAATGAGCTATTAAAAAAACAAAAAAATAAATTTTAACATTAATACAAATATGATTAAGTAAGCTATGTGGGAGAGCCGAACTCCATATACACTACAATCATTTCGTAGTGCTTGACAAACAGATTCGCAGCTGTTTTTATATAAAAGACTTCGACAAACCAAATAAAAAATACATTTTCTGACAAGAAAACTGATTCAAAATATTTGTATCTATATATTAATATACGTAAATAAGTTTCTCGTACAGTAATGAGGGTATGTAATTTGACTGGTACATATAATATACATTATTATTAATCTCCTAGTGGGTGGGATTAGTTTTTAATTCTTTTTGAAGATAAGAAGCTTAATAAAATATACAGTGTGTTTAAATGTTTTATTTATTCAGATTTTAATCACTTTGCTAAAAAATAAAGTATAGAAATCATGTGACTTTATATCCCTAGAAACAAAAAAACGGCAACTAACCACTAAAACATTTACAAAAGATTTAAGAAACTTATTATTCAATCAAATGGCAAAATCAAAAAGAGAATTTAAGAGTATACAAAACTATTATTAGACACTGTTTTTGTTTTTGGGCTCTTTGCATAAATCTTGTGTCCGTCTTGTATTTAGAATCAGTTTTATTTAGCACTCGTCCAAAGAACATTCGCTAAAATGGCAAAGTGTTTTATTTTTATTGTGTTATCGTTTCTATTATCATGTGAAAATATTCAAGCAAATTCTGAACAACTACCGTCAAATAAAAATGATATGAACGAAATGCTTAAACAAATTGACTCCAATGAAATTGAAATAAACAGATTGGAGTTTCTTTTAAAAGAAATCGACAATGAAGGCGAACAAATATTCCATAAAACAGATGTCATAAAAGAACTAAATTGCAAATCAATTTTTGACCAAGCGGAGCAAAATATAACCAATTTACTAAAAAAGGAAAATGAAGAATATAAAGAACAAATAAAACAATTGAAATCTCAGGTTCAAGGACTAATAGCTAACATCTCCAGTCAAGATAACCGGAATATGGAACAGGAAAATCATTTGGACAAGTTAAATAAACAAATTTCTGAACTGACTTTAACCAACAAGGAGAAGACTGAGGATCAAAATAGACCTAACGAAGAAATAGTTAATCTAAAAAGTGAACTTGAAACGACGAAAAAAAATTCAACAGTCGCAATGACAATAATGAGAAGTGAATTGGCAAGAACAGCGAAGGAATTCGAAAATTATCAATCGAATAACAAAACGTTGCAATTGAAACTGACTCAAAAAGAAAACGAGTTGCAAAATGCTCATATAAAATTGGCCGAATTAAGCAAAAAGATAGATGAACTGGAATCAACTAATAAAAAAAAAGAAACTGAATTAATTGAGTTTCGAAATAGCTTAGAATCACCACAAATGGACAATCAAACTAACAAAAACTACAGCCAAAAGGCAATAAGTGATGAAATTACTAAATTGAAAATTGATCTTCAAAATGCTGAAGGTCAAAAAAATATATCATTATCCACAATACAAATACAACAAACTGAAATAGAAATATTAAAATATAACATCAACAAACTGAATATAACATTGTCTAAAAAAGAAGAGGAATTAGTCGATTCAAGGAAAGAGATATCCGACATGAAGTCAAATATCAAGGAGAATGACGAGCAGATTGCGAAATGCAAAAAATTAACAACCCCGAACATAAATGACAGCGAATTAGATTTTTACAGAGATGAGTATACAAAATTAATTGCCACGATTAAAGAAACAGATGGTCAGTTAAATACATCAAAAATCGAAGCTCAAAATAAAGCAAAAGAGTTAAAGACATGCAACATTAATGCAAAGAATTTGGAATCAGATTCAAATTCAAAACGGATGAAAATCTATTCGCTTTCTTTAGAAAATAAGGAACTGGAATCAAAACTAAAATTGATGGAGGAAAGTTATTCCGATCTTCAACGGAATAATACTAGAATGACGTTGCATCTTTCAATTAGAGACGACGAATTAAAGGCAATTAAATTAAAATGTCAAAATACAAACGAGACGAAAGTTCTTTTAGTAAGGTGTGAAGAGGCCAAGGAGAAACTTCTAAAGTCTATGAATTCCCAACCTGAGAATCCGAGAGTTTGTAGCCTAGCGGATAAGGACTCATATACTTCTTCTGTAACTCTTCCGAATTTTGAACCATTTACTGTCCTCTGTAATGGTCGTAGATGGTTTGTAATACACCGTAGGAACGTAGACGATTATGCAATTTCTTTTAATCAAAATTGGTCATCATACAAAAATGGATTCGGCAATTTCTACGCAAACTATTTCATTGGATTAGAAAAGCTACACAGAATCACATCATCTTGTCGCCATGAACTTTATATTCAGTTGAAAGACTTTAGCAATCAAATCTCGTTTGCCAAGTATGATAACTTTTTAATCGGCGACCAAGACGGAAAATATCAACTTATGTCTATTGGAAATTATGTTGGTAATGCTGGTGATGGATTTGAAGGAAGTGTAAATATGAAATTCAGCACCTACGATAGCGACAATGACCGACGATGGTATTGGAATTGTGCAAACCATGGAGGAGGTGGTTGGTGGCATAACGATTGCGTGAAAAGGTAAATATTGTAATATCCGTTTAATTACAATATAAAAACAATAATAATATGAACCATTTTTTATTTTAGTCCAAATGGAGATCTTTCGAAAGTTAGCAGCAAACTAAATGGAATTAATTGGGCTGGACACCATGACTATAAATCTATTACCATGATGATTCGCCCAAAATTACATTAACTGAATTATGATAAAACAAAATAATAAAAATGTACATAAACTTGAGTTTGATAAAATTAATTATTTTGACGTGGATTCTAAGGACGGAGAAAGAGAGATATCGAGATATGTTGTTGATGATGTTTTAAAATAATTTTCAAACAAACTTTGCAATTTAAATTTGGTTTGACTTTTTAAAGCTTGTACAAAAATTAAGACAACAACACATTAATTTGAAGTATCTACACTTTGTCATTCTAAAAATTTTGGTTAGATTGAGTAAATAAATGAATAAGAAGACTATTAAAATTAACAAATAAAATATTACCATTTCAGTGTGTACATTCAAAAATCTTAAAAATGTGTGGTACTTATTGGATATTTATCGTTATCTCTTTACATAAAGACATCTGTTGTATTTCTATAAAAGAATTCTGCAGGAAAATGAACAAAAAATCCATAGAAACTGAGTTTTAACTTCAGCGCAATGAGAGCAAAATACGTCTCATGTTTTCAGACAATAATAATCAGAGACGTATATAAATATGTATATATGTGGGAATGGTCTGGCAATCCTATTCAGCCAGCCCTAGTTGAGTCAGCTGACTCGAAGAAGCTCAAGACAATCTGGCAAGCCGGTCAGACAGAGACGCATTAAGAAGACAAAGTTAAAGACGAAAAGACGAGTTTTAAGACGAAAAGCCGAAAGTGTAAGACGTACACACGACGAAAACGCGAAAGACATTAAACAATTAATTATAATTATATCTACTATTAACTAAAAGTCAATACTTATCTTAACATTAAATAAAACTAATATAAAACTATAACCGGGACTGTGTTTATTCATAATACAATACCCCAGTCCCACATATATGTATATAAAGTGATTCGTATATAAAAACCAGAGGCCCGGGGCTAACTTCGACCGCGTCAAAGTTTGTATACCCTTTCAACTTTTTTGGTAACTCTTTCCTTACCTATAGCCATCAAAGTGGAAAAACGTTTTATCTAAAAAGGCTAATGTTTGGGAAACAACGGCCTACAATCTTATCATAGGAAATAACGAAGATATTGATATTGACATATTCCAGCGATCGTTCCTATGGGAGCTATATGATATAGTTACCCGATCTTTATCAAATTTGGCTCAGTCATTAACAGATATATTAAACTAACAAATGTTTACTATAAAGATTCTTTATACGAATTTACATAGAAAAACGATAGAAAACGAAGCACAAATGTTTAAGAGTATACAATCTTCGTTGAGCTGTTTTTATTCTAACTCTGAGCTCTTGGCATAAGCCTTGTGTCCGTCTTGTATTTAGAAACAGTTTTATTTAGCACTCGACCAAAGCAACATTCGCTGAAATGGCTAAGTGTTTTATTTTTATTGTGTTATCGTTTCTATTATCAAGTGAAATTATTCAAGCAAATTCTGAACAACTACCGTCAAATAAAAATGATAAGAACGAAATACTTAAACAAATTGATTCCAATGAAATTGAAATAAACAGATTGGAGTTTCTTTTAAAAGAAATTGACAATGAAGGCGAACAAATATTCCATAAAACAGATGTCATAAAAGAACTAAATTGCAAATCGATTTTTGACCAAACGGAGATAGATATAACCAATTTACTGAAAAAGGAAAATGAAGAATATAAAGAACAAAGAAATCAATTGAAATCTCAGGTTCAAGGACTAATAGCTAACATCTCGAGTCAAGATAATCGGAATATGGAAACAGAAAATGAAGTGGATTTAACAAAAAAGGAGAAGACTAAGGAGCAAAATAGACTTAACGAAGAGATAGTTAAAATAAAAAGTGATCTTCTCATTTTGGGAAGTCAGTTGGAAAATACAACAGAGAAATTAAAAAAGTGTCAGTCGAATAATGAAATTTTACTGTTGAAACTGAAACAAAATGAAAATGATTTGCAAAATGCTCATGTAAAGTTGGCCGATTTAAGCGAAAATATACATGAACTGGAATCAACAAATAAGAAGAAAGAAACAGAATTAACTGAGCTTCAAAACAACGAAACTTACAAAAACAACAACCAAAAGGAACTAAGCCAAGCAATTACTAAATTGGACACCGATCTTCGGACTGCTGAAGCTGAGAAAATTAATTCAATATCCACAAAAGAGACACAAAAATCTGAAATAGATGAATTACAGTATAACAACAATAAATTAAAGTTAATATTGTTTGAAACGGTAAAGGAAGTGAGCCAATTGAGAAAAGAGATGTTCGACATGGAATCCAGTAACAAGGAAAAGATAGCAGAATGCAAAGGAAATATGACATCACAAAGAACAGAATGCAACGAGTTAGTCCAAACACTTAATGATACGATTTCTAATTTACAATCGTATGTCGGTTTTTACATAAATGATTATACAAAATTAAATGCCACGATTAAAGAGAGAGATGGTCAGTTAAGTACATTAAAAATCGAAGCTCAAAATAAAGCAAAAGAGTTGGAGATATGCAAAAATAGTGCAAAGATTTTGGAATTAGACTCAAATTCAAAACGGATGAAAATCGATTCACTTTCTTTAGCAAAAAACGATCTAGAATCAAAATTAAAATTGATGGAGGAAAGCTATTCCGATCTTCAATGGAATAATACCAGGCTGACGGAGGATTTATTAAATAGAAACGATGAAATAACAAAATTTAAATCATGCCTATCAGACGTCGATCAGAAGAAAGATCTTTTAGCAAGCTGCGAAAAAACCAAAGGCCAGCTTCAAATATCTCTAAATGACCTGAGGAGTAAAGGACGAACTGATGCAAGTGACTTTCAGACTGTGTATTCTACATATTGCAAATCAACAGATAAGTCTTCGACTACTTCTACTAAAACACTTTCCTATACTCAACTTTTCACCGTCTTGTGTAATGATGAAGTAGCTGATTCTGGATGGTTTGTAATACACCGTAGGAACGTGGATAATTATGCAATTTCTTTTGATCTAAATTGGTCATCCTACAAAAATGGATTTGGCAGTTTCTACGCAGACTATTTCATTGGATTAGAAAAGCTACACAGAATCACATCATCCTATCGCCATGAGCTTTATATTTACTTGGAAGACTTTAGCCATCAAGTCTGGTTTGCCAAGTATGATAATTTCCAAATTGGCAACGAAGAAGAAAACTACCGACTTAAATCCATTGGAACTTACACTGGCAGTGCTGGAGATGCTTTAAGTAGTGGACTCAACGCGGCATTTAGTACCTATGATCGCGATAATGACTATGAATACTTTCGCAACTGCGCAAAAGATTACCATGGAGGTTGGTGGTATAAATCTTGCACAAACAGGTGACTTTGTAAAACTATTTCAATTGTAATAGATTATTTATGAATCTTTCTTTTTAGTCCAAATGGTCGGCTCTATACTAGTGATTACAAGTACTTTGCAGTTTATTGGGATATATATGTTTTTAAATCAATTACCATGATGATTAAGCCAAAATTTGATTAGTTAAAATGTGACAATCATTTTGTTAAATTTTAATTATAAATTTAAAACTTTCTACATCATATGTTATATAAAGTAAAAACGTCAGGATTTCCGCAATATTATTATCAAAATAAAGTCTCTTATTATGCATATGTTACTTGACCTTGCATTCATTTGAATTCTGAAGTAGAAAGTTATCAACATTCACAGTATAATTATTTTTTTCGCTCTCGCAATCAGTATTAATTTGAGTTCGCAGCAATTTGTTAGTGTTTTGTGACATTAAAATGTTTGCATATTCAACACGATTTTTTGTTATTTCTTTTATAATTAATATTTATGCGAAATTCACTCAAACTTATCAGATAAGAGGTCAACTCGATGAGTTTAACAATATAACACGCAACGTCTGTGAAATTCAACCAGAAATGGACTTGAAAACTCAAATAAATTTACTTTGTGAGAATTTAACTATTTATAAGGAAATGTTACAACAAAAAGAAGACCAAATAAAGCAGTTACAAATGAAATTACAGAACTCTGTACCCTCTTCCGAAAGTCCATTACATATTTGCTCGAGCTTTACAAACGCTTCAGGTGTCTCGGAAGTATCCTTAACGAATTTTCCAATATTCTCTGTGCTCTGTTTGGATGGTTGGATTGTGATACATAAACGTTTCAATGGAAGTGTAAATTTTTCCCGCAATTGGACTGAATACACTCAAGGTTTTGGCCAACTTCAGGGCGAGTTCTTTCTGGGCCTTCAGAAGTTGCATCGCCTTACAACATTTCAACAACATGAACTCAAAATTATGCTTAAAGATTCTGATAACATCATCAGATACGCTCACTATGATCATTTTATGATTGGTCCAGAGAGTTCCGGTTTCCAACTGAAATCGATTGGAAAATACACGGGAAATGCAGGAAATTCTCTAATACAATTAAAAAAAAGAAAATTCACAACATACGACAGGGATAATGGTCAAGGATGTGCTTATCGTTATGTCAGTCCATGGTGGAATAATTGGTGTCCTGGGGCGAGGTAAACTGAGAAAGAAATCAATTTTTTTAATCTAATTTTCATTTTACAATTTCAGCAATCTCAATGGCTTATATCACACTCATCAAATCTCGGATAAGGATATGTTAAAAACTATTATGTGGTCCAAGAGAAATAATATAAAGTATCCTTTGAAATCAGTTCACATGATGCTTAAACCAAAAACAGATTCTAAACAAACAATAAACTGAAGAATTGTAAAAGAAAAAGTTTCAAAACAAAATTTATCATTTGAAATTTGGCCAATCTTTTTATCAGAATTAAAAAAGAGAACTAGGTCAAGTTCGACTTGTCTATATAGAAAACTTATGTTTTTATATGTGAAACGTAATATGTGCCCATGATAACGCATGAAAGTAATCTTTTATATCAATTTGACATGCTTGACTGAATCGTTTTCCTCTCTGGACCAGCAGAATTCGATAAATGTGAACGCATTTCTATGCAATTAGAGACAGAGCCCAGATAGATAAAAAAGAAGAAGACCAAAAATGATGCGCTCAAAATGTATCAGAATATATGTATATAAAAAGAAAATGTAGTTCTTTTTGTTGTTGTTGTTGTGTTGTTTTTTATGACCCAACAATAAAAGCCACACACATGGCCATGCCAATGGGAACCATCATAATATCTAAGCGACACTTGACAATGGCTGCAACGTGTCTTGGTGGTCCAGGCTGGGGAATTGGAAATTGGACTTGATGTTTCGACTTTCCGCATTTTCCAAAGGCAGATAGAAAGAGAGACACAGAGAGAAAGAGAGTGAGGAAGAGCGAGAGACAACACAAAAACAAAAACAAAAAGTCGTGCAATAAATAAAACGCTTGAAAAGTGCACTTAAGATAAAGAAGCCACAACAAAAGATGGTTAGGATGGTAAGTAGAAGAGACAAAAAGAGTGAAAGAGAAGTGCGATATGGAATTCAAAACTTAATGAAATGTGGGTCAAGTTAAGCACTTCAATTTGATTTGAATTTATTTCCAAGTTGATAACTAGATTTAATGGCATATTAAATTGACTACAGCAGATTTTAATGCTTTTATAGAAAAAAAATCCCTCATAAAGATAAACGAATTAAGGAAAATCTGATTGATTATAATTATTGGGTTTCTTGATTTTAATTTTATTTAAACGATAATAAGAAAAGTGAGAAAGGCAAGAACCTAAGATTTTGAAACTTATTTTCGCATTTGATTTGAATACATATCACAAACCAAATAACGAAATTGAAACGGAAACGATTTGAAATAGATCGCTAGCTAACCAATGAAGATGACTCGAAATTGAATTCAGTTTAAAAAGTTGCCGAGATAAAAACGAAAAAAGAAATTGTCGTTATTAAATTTAAAGACAAAAGGGCATCAGTTGAATCCGTCAACAATTCCAGGTAAATCTCAACGAATTTTGGTTTAATTTTTCTTTTTTGGCTAAGTGGCCGAAATGGTGGTTTTTGTGGTTTGATGGCCATGGTAATAATTCAAATGAATGTTGGGATTATTCCAAGCATTTCGTGTGACAGAGGTGAACTTGGTTTTGATTCATTATGGGGTACTCGTTGTCTGGGCCATGGAAGGTCCAGGGTTTGAGTATGGAGCCTAATCGCCTTGGCGACACCTATGAATTTTCGTAGGCGCGCGACATCGTCCACATTTAGAGTCACATCCACATTGAGCAGCAGCAGCAGCATCATCATCGTCATCATGATGAGGTTCGCCAGTTGCCAGACCGTAACTAAAATGAGACGCCAAACAAAAAGCAATTACGTGTGCCTTTGCCTGCCCTTTTGAGTTGTGACTTTTGGGGTCTTGGTCTTGTGAATAAAATTCCTTATCGCCATAACACTAAGGCAATCGAGAAAGAGTGAGAGAGAGAAAGATGCATAGGCCAGATATTCAGCAACAAAAGGCTGCAGCAATTAATCTTCGCTTCTGAGTTTGGCTTCAAGGTGAATTGTGTGGCATGCGCCTGAGGGCACATGTGTCTGTTTTTGGTTCTCCCCCGCTCGCCCGCGCAACTCCGTCCCATCATCATCCATACCTCAGCTCCCTGCTTCCCTAATGATGGTGGGTTAAACGCTGTTGCCGCTGCTGCCTGCATTCAACTTTAACTCATTGAATTATAAATTATGCCTGCCTTGATTTGTGTGCGCTGCCTGCTGGCTGCCAACTGGCTCGAGAATCTCGAAAAACGTGCCCAAGGAGAGAGAACTTTTGGCATTGGCCATTGACAGCTATTTTTGGTAGGCAATCCACCGACCATATGTAGCCCAAGTTTACCATGACCTGGACCAGAACCTGGGTAATTTGCTTTATGATCTCAGATTTCGGGTTTCTTGCCAAGAAAATAAACAAAGCCACAAAAAAAGGATGAGCAATGCTCACGAGAGAATCGAGAGTTGGAAACGTGTGAAAAACTCACTGAGGCGTAAGTGCGTTCGAGAATTTTTGCGATTTTGGGTTCATTGCAGGCGAAAAATATGTTTGCATGCAAAAAGGTAGTAGCCGTTTCAGTCTACCTTTTCATCGGCCGACCATATGCAGTCGAGTGTAAGGCATGGGCACATTACCTAATCACCTGGAAGTAATACCCAAATACATACATTAAAGAGTCCCAAAAACAATGCGAGTTTTCGCACTTTATTGATTTCGTCTGACATTGAGACTTATCGATAATGTCTGTGTTATTCTTCTTCTGTTTCTCAGGTAAACTTTAAATATTGCATTAACTGGCAGCTGAAAGGAAATTTGAACTGTCATTCGGCATTAAACATTAGTTAAACATTTATGAATTTACGATTTTAGTATTTTATAATATGAAAACAACTAAACTAAAGTTAGAAGACTTTGATATTTATGGCAAATGTTTAATAGATGGCGAAGAAATATTCAGCTATCAATCTAGCTGAAAAGGTCAATAGAAAATTTTCAAAGATGTTACTTGTAGTTCAATTTTTCAACTAGTTAAGAAGTTTAAATAAAGAAGCTAAAACTGAAGAGTTTCTATCAGTTCTTCTATGTCATAAGTCTTAATCTTTACAGTCGAAGAGACCTTAATCTTTACTTCATTAAGACTTCAAGAAAACCTATCAAGTCGATCAACAATTCGCAAACTAGCTCTAATTCAAATTCTTATTTTCTCAACAAAGTTTTTAAAAATTAATGTATTGTTAAACATTTAATGTATAACTTTTGAAAAAGTAGATTCAAAAACACAATTTGACCTGCAAAATAAGGTTTTGAAAGGCATTCAAAATCATTAAGTGAGTGCTTTTGAGATTTTTTGATTAAAATTAAGTTGGTATGTTAAAATCCCTGATAATAGATCAGGTCCTGTTTATCATTCAAAAATTTGTTTTATTGTTCAAAAACCTTACCTTTATACATTAACGAGTTATCCTGCTTATTGTTAGAAGATTAATAGAATTTTATAGAAGTCAAAAAGTAAAAATGGTAATGGATATCCACTTTACCCTTAAAACTTACCTTTTGTTGCTATTAAGCGTGTCAGTCCTTTAGTTTTATATGAATCCTACTTGAATAGTTTCCCAATTTGTACAAATCAAAATGAATTCAAACGCATAATTATGAGAATAACCTTTTAATTGGATAAAGTCAAAAACACGCATAGAAAAATCCAGGGAATTCTTTTAAAAGAATTTGCACATTTTTTTTTTTATAATTAAATTGGTACAAGTTAATGATAATGTAGAATCACATTTCCAATGATTTGTTGAAAATCAAATTAAATGTAACCATGAGCTAATTGAGTTTATTGGTTAAAATGGAGCATATGTTAATTTCGACAGCCATAAAGTGTTTCTAGGCCATCAATTCGTATGTCTGTATGTTGTAGATATATGTACGATTGTGACATGTTTTATGGTCAGTCACTTCTCTAATTGATATACAACATATAATTCTATTTCAACATTTTGCATTACGTCCAATACGCTCGATTGCACATTCCGAAATAAATCCAATTACAATTTCACACCAATAACCGAAACACGAAACAAGAAACACTCCGCACTCATGGTATTCATTCACAGAGAGAAGAAGTCTTTAGTCGACGGCTCATTAGGCATAATTTATGGACGCGTCGCCAATAATAAAAATTATTCTTGTCTGTCTCTTGGTCTCTCTGTCTGATTGTGAGTTGCCTCTGACTCTGTATGTTGTCTGATCACAACTTTCTAAAATTTCAAAATCATAGCTACTTAGGCATGCGCACAATTTATAATGTAATAAATCAGTTGGAAATGGCTTTTACACACTTAGGCACACACACACACACACATACACTCAAAAGAAGTTGACAACGTTTCGTCGCAAGCCAATTATTTTAATCGTTTTTGTCAAGGCGGAGTCGCCACAACAATACATATGTAGATACATATATCTATACTTGAGTATATATATAAAATTCGAAAGAACAAGAAGATTAAGCAATTCACTGCAAAAGAGCTTTCAACACTCAAAAATGTTTGACAAAGAATGCACCTCTAATGGCGTTTCTTAGAGAGCGAGGGCCATAAAAATACCAGACGATGTTAAATTTTTACTTTCACTTAGACCCAACCCCAACCACAGTTCCCCGGCCCCACCCCTCCCAGCTACATTCCCTGTTAGAAAAACCAAATCGAGTAGCATTTTACATTTGAATAAGATCTTAAAATATATGCACAAAATTAGATACAGTGGGGCAATGGGAAGAGGTTGTTATGATCAACTAGCGATACAAACAAATTATAAAATGCATCTGTTTTACGATTCAAACACAAATCGAACAGGTGAAGCACTCGAGATGAAATGGCGCCAGGTTAATGACAGTGTCAATCGTCAACAACAAAACAAAATCACTTAAAGGGCAAATGCTGTGAACCTCTAATCAAATATTTTGATGGACACCTAAAAATACTAAACTTTTGTCATCAATTCAATAAGAATGAAAGTCAAATATGAATCGAATAAGTGAGCAAAAAAAACCAAATCAATTTATGTTTTTGAGTAAACTTGAATAAGTAATTGAAAAAAGGAGAAGAACTAAAAGTTAAGGCAATCTGTTTAAGTTATTTAATTATGTTTGATTTCAATTCTTTTATTTTACTCTTAAGATAATATGAATTTATTATTATTTTAGGGAGAGGAGATTTAAAAAAATGATGTAAATCTATCGATTTTTGCAATGCCTGCGGAATGCCTTGAGGAAGCTTTAAAATAATGAATGCGAATTGTAAACCGGAGGAAAAATTGACTCAGTTAAAGTTCAGGTTTCAATCCAAATTTATTTCTCACTTTTTCAGAATTTAAAAAAAATTTTTCTCGTACTCACACTGATTCATGTAATGACCCTTCGCTATTTGTACTTGAATTTTCAGCTGTCAGATTGTGTGATATTGTGATATAATTCTTGGTTGGCTAATCGCAATGGCTGGCCAACACCTGCCATTTGGAGCAATTTGCAAGCAAACACAACAAAAAAGAATAAGAAAAATTAACGAGGAAAATTTGTTTGTCTTGTTTGGGTTTTACTTTTCTTTTATATCTGTATATCCATTTGATTAGTTATTTGCTTTGCCTTCAACTGATAACTCTCTTTGGCCATCCCCAGTGTAGATTTCCTATCACTTGCAAATATTTACCCAAAATGAAAGAAAGAATGTAAAAAGGGAAAACAAAAAGTCTGATCAAAGGGCTGGGGCCGCGAAGTGCGCGTGCTTTGCCTTGTTCTGGGTTATTAATCAAAAGTGTTTTTAATGATGTTGGCCTGGTTCTCTTTATATTTGTTGCCAATGTTGTCTTTGCACGGCTGCGATAATATTTGGATTAGTTCAAGTCAATTGCATCTGGGCAAAGAGGTTTCCTTTTTCTTTTTCTTGATAGAAGTGGTGGACGATGACGACGCGTGCAGCAATGAGACGAATCTAATGTTGCACACGTGGCAACTGCGAATGTTGCACTCGCAATGGGTGGTTGGGTGGGTGGGTGTATGTTTTTTTTTGCGGGGGGTTGTGGGTGGTTGGGTGGCTGACCCCCTTTTCGTTCGAGATAGCGAGAAAAGTTAAATGTTGTGTTAAGATTAACAGCAGCCGACCACAAAAGCAGCTTATCGAGTTTTTGCCATGAGAAGGGTTTTTTCTTAGCCTTCTTTTCTACGTGCTAGGCATTAATAAAAATTTCCCTTTTTTTTTGGGTGGGGACAGCAGGGGCAATGCGGGCGACATTATCGGCATGTACATAAGAAAAGAAAAAAAGGAAAACATTTTGTTTTTTTTCTCGTTTTTCATGCCGGACTATGCCTTTTGACTGCTAATGCTTTTTGGAGGAAGTTGAGAGCAGGTGCTATGTAGTACATTCTGCATAATTTATGATGAGTGTTAAATGCTATGTAAAGTTGGTACAGTAAACACTAGATGGCTTATCATATGTAGAGCCTCAAACAAACAGAAATAGAATCAAAATGACAGAGACAACAAATTTAACACCTCAGGCAACTTGGTGGGTGGTCAATTTTCTCTACGTTATGTCATTTTCAAATTGTTATAAAAGCAATTTGGAGTTTTAAAACGAATGCCGAAGTTTTTATACTCTTAGCTTTGGTTTCGATTAGGTATTCCAAGGAGTGTAACTTTTATCTTAACGTGGACATAATCTGCACATAATGTGATTATGGTATGGCAATTTCTTTAATAATTATCTAAAAATATTGAGCATGAACAAAAGCTGATCGATAGATGTTATTGCCAATAAATCTGCATTTGTCGTTTGTGGTTTGATCAAGACAATAACGATAAGAGTTTAAAGACATATTCAGACTTTACCAAATGATAATAAATTTTTGATATTTTCAATCTAGATCTCTATGATTCAACACATCAAAGCTGATCGATTTGACTATTTAAGAGTATGTTTAAATTGAACTCAATATTTTTTGCTTCTATCCAGATGACTGGTGCACTTTTCAGAGTAATCCTTAAACCACTTGAAACAGGTCTGAAACTTTAGCAATTTATTTATTTTCTTCCTTTATCTTTGCTTCTGTATAAAAGGGATTTAAATTTAAGAGTAACAAAAAGCAGCATCTGACTGCAATATCTGAGAACATTCACATGCCAAGTTGGTACGAAGGGGAAAATCCTTGTAAACTGCAGTTTTGGCTCGTCTCCATCACCTGGAGTCCACCCCCCCCGTTACCTGCTCACCCCTTTTCACTCACTCTCACCGAATGCCGTGTCCAGCGGGCAAATTGAATGGCAAATTTGTCTGCACGCAGCAGCAGCAACAGCAACATAAACTTTTTAATTGAAAAACAATTTTTCCAGCTCAATTTTTATTTTCATTTCAGGTTTTTCACTGTTGCACAATTTTTCGGACAGAACACTCAAGTTTCATAAATGTTATTGAGTTTGCCTCATGCAATTTTGGGATAACTAGTTTTGTTCTCATTTCTTTTGCCATTCCTTTTTTTTCTCTCTTTCTCACAGTTTTTTCGTTTTCTGTTTTTTTTCCCATTTATTGACTTGACTTCCGTGCGTATGTCGCAATTTCCGGTTTACGGCAAAACGAAATAAAAACGTAATTTAATGCCTTATAGATTGAAGTGGTGGCTTTTGACCCTTCAAACCATTGCTTTATCTCCCACCTCCTCTCTCTCTCTCTTTGACACTCGTCCTTAATTGAAATCGTAAGATTTGCCATTTTATGTTGGATGGGGCAATTAGGAAAGAAAATAAACCAAAATGCCATTACATTTGACAAGTTTATTGAATTCGATTACAATTTTCACGCCAAAGTGTGAGATGTGCGTGACGAGTG
Source organism: Drosophila willistoni (assembly GCF_018902025.1). Classification (NCBI taxonomy): domain Eukaryota; kingdom Metazoa; phylum Arthropoda; class Insecta; order Diptera; family Drosophilidae; genus Drosophila; species Drosophila willistoni. The sequence goes on from NW_025814050.1 coordinate 13,382,765, forward strand.
GGAGACCTCTTAAAGTTGGCATGCAAATGCATTTGGACATATTCGTTCATTTTATGGTAGTCATAGATAAACTTGATGTAGTCAGTAAAGCTTAATGCGAGGGTTGTTTTAAGAGCTCTCCAAAAATAAAGAATTTAGTTTAAAAGCTAAGTTGGTAGTTATTGGATTTACCTACAATTTATAAGAAGCCAAAGTAATGATTTGACAAACCTAATATTTCCTCTCTCAGTATTTTGATTTGTAATTAATTCAATTCTTAAAAATGTCATATAAGAAAAGTCCTATACAATATCAATTAGGAAATACCATCTATAACTGAATAAAAACTTCAAAAATATGCGATAAATTGAAGTTTCGAAATAAAATGCTTTTATAATTGCACATATAATCAATAAATATGAATGAATTATTGAAAAATATAAAGTTTATATTATAAACATATGAAATACTTACCTAATAATTTAAAATTTAAGATTTTCTGTAATATATCTTGTCAATTTTTTTGTCGTTTATTTATTTCATTATTTTAAAAAGTTTGTAGAAAGTTAAAGAGAGAAGAAATTGAATTTAATTTAATTTTTTCCATCAATAAAAATTTATGTCTTTACCGAAGAAAGTGAATGAAAGTGTTTTTTTTTAGCAACATTTCTTGTGGCTATTTAAAGAAATAAAAAATTACAAACATTTTGCTTACTATAATAAAGAAAACTGTTTTAACATTTAAAACGTTTTTTGGCTATAAACTTTTGTAAGTTTAACAAATCTCAGTCTTAAGGCAGACCCGTTCAATTTTGTTGATGGTGTCCACTTTTAATTTCCTATACATTTTTTTAGTTGCCATTGCAGTTTGAGTATTTCAGTTTTGCACATCGTCTGGGATATAAATCTCCGAGGTTGGGTCTTAATTTATTTTGCTTTAAAAATTATTTATAGGCGTAATAGATATTTAGCTGGCAATTGGTAAGTTAATACAAACTATGGACAAACATAATGCAAAACTTAATAAAAAGTAATTTCTTAACTTAAGGCCCATAAAATGTTAACAGTAAAGTGAATTACTGTTTTTGAGGTTTACACTTAAAATTTAAACATAATTCTTAATTAAAGAGAAAAGAAATTTAAACCAAAAAATGCCTAAAGATAAGCAGTTAAACGATTTAATAGACAATATATTAGTGATTGTACAAGGCAAAACAATTATTAAGTATCATATATTTTTAGAGACTCATTTAAATTAAGAATGTAAAAAACTCAGACATTGCCAAAAGTTGCATTTATAATTAATTTTGTAAAGTGTTCTTTTCAAAAAAAAGTTTTATTTTCATTGATTCTTCAACTCGGAGATCTCACCTCTTGGCCTGAGGTTGGAGACCATCAGCATCATCATCATCATCATTGGAATTCGTGTGTGTGGATATATGTAAAACTGTTTCATCTAACCAATTGTAAGTAAACACACCTGCTGCTGCTGCTGTTGCCTGAATGGCCGATGACTGAGTCCGTAGCCACATAAAGTCACCTTGTTTATGACGCCAGAAACTGCGGGCGCTCCATTTGCACTCACTCTCAATGCGGGCCCCATGCATATGCAGTGTAAAGACGAAGCTCTTCCATTGTTGGATTTGGCATTAAAGCGGATCACCATCACAGCAGCAGCAGCAGCAGCAGCAATATCAATGGCTTTGGCTCTGGCATGCAGCTTGTAAGGTTCAATAAACTAAACAATGCCTCAGCCGTTGGCTGGTGGCGTCTTTTAATTGAATTACCATTGACCACAGTTGGCAGAGGCAGAGAAATGGGCAGAGGCATCCACATCGAAAATCGAATACCAATATAGGGGAAATCATGTGAAAAGTCATTGCTATATAGCTGACACATTAGCGCATAATTTTGCGCCTCTCTTGTACCCTCTGTTCCATTCGAACTCCCACTCCCTTGACTCTGTCTGCACTCTTAATTAACTGCCTCGGTTAGAAGAGAAATTAACTCGATTTGTGCGTTAATTAGGCGAAGCACAGCGTTTAATGAACTCAACGGCAAAGAAAGAACTCTCTGTGTGTGGGAGAATTGTGGTGATTTTTCAGTTTTTCCTGTGGTCAACAAATTGTTGGAGTAGCTAAAGGTCACAGCGGAAGTCTTATGGCATATCCTTAAGCATCGCAGCACTCAGTTGCCAATTAACTAATTGACATAAAACATCTTGCCTTGTCATTAGAAAGATATTTGTCTATTAGCTGTGTAAACTTTCATTTAACTACAATTTAACTTAAACTAATAACCATTCTCATTTAAGTCTGGCCAAAAGCTGTCCACAAAATCCCAAAACTACGCCCACATTTTGGGGACTCGCTTCAGTTGGTTTTGTTTTGTAAACCCAAAAAGGGAGTAAAAGCTTTTGTAAACGTATTTAATTACATTTACCAATTGTCTATGAATATGTTAGCAGTGTGTAAATACAAATACACAAATTAATAAATATATCCTGCTACATACACACATAGGAGATGTCGAATTGTCCTTGAAAATGGCAAAAGATAAACTTTACTCTGTCTGTCGATTTGTCTCTTTTGTATGCTTGTCTGTCATTTGGTTGGTTTTGTCTCTTTGTCTGTCTGACTGTTCGTCTGTCTGTTGTGTGTGTACGTAAATCTGCTTCTAAAATGTTTGCTTTGAAATGCCTATACCATTGATAAGCCCCCACCAAATACATGTTGCCATTCTGATTGAATTTCCAAACCAACAACCGCAAATAGCGAATGCTGCTGAATGATTGAGGCGGCTGCGGAGGCCTCGTAAAGGGGGGAATTATTGCCCCAAAATGAAATTATGGTTGGAAATTAAATATCCAATCCTAGTGAATGAGCTACTACATATAAATCTACTACAGCAACTACTACAACAGTCTGTGGCGATTTGCTAACGAGATTGTGGGAGATGTTGGTGTTTTTTGCTTTGCAGAGATTTCGCTGGATAATGTGTCCCTATTTGGGTATGGATAATGAAGTACATAGGTTCGGTATTGTTGTCTAATTGAAAGGCTCAATATGGAATCTGTGGGGGAAGAAGAAAATGCTATCCATACAGTAACTTAAGTTAAACAGACGCTAAATTCACAATGGTTTTAGGGGACAAGGTGCAACGTAAATGTCATTGAATGGGCTTAAAAGAGCATAACTAAGAATTATTTACTTATTACTTAGCTAATTGAAGTTTACGTAAATTAAAAATTCTGTAAATATTACTAACATTAAGCTAATTTTATGTTTACTTGCTGTTTGTTAATCAAAAGAAAGGTATTAGATTTTAAGTTCTCATTCTCTCTTACTAGATTAAAACAAGAATGAATTCAAAGTAATATTATTTCGGATAGACTTATATAAGAAAATATATAGAATTGGTAGATATTAAGAAATGTTTAATCAATTTTCAGATATTATCTCTATGGTTAGAAAAACTTTGGACTGAAAATGTCAATAACCTGTTAATTTATATGCAACTCTCATGCAAAAAACTATGAAAACATTTTTGACTATCTCAACGACTTTTCATTATATCTCTTAAGCTTTCGTAATGTGAAAACCATTTATAATCGGTATTTTTTTAATGTTTTCTGAATAATAAAAATGATTAATTTAAATAAATATTTTTTCATTCATAAATACTAACTTAAAGGTTATTTTTAATATGAATTAAACCATTTGCCAATTTTCTTGGGACAACCATGAAATTTTCTGTTAGTCATTTTGAAAGTAAAAATATAAAATTTTGGCAAGTAGTTTATAAATTTGTAAAGTTCAATTAATCGGTGCTTAATATACATTGTACCATATTTTTAAATGATTAATCGCTAAACTTACTAATCAACAATTTATTTTTGAACTCTATTAATTAAAGTTTTGAAAGGGATAAAAGCATGTTTATATTGTTTTCCAACTAGTTCATTATCTATTTTTTATTCATTTCATTCGTGTAGACCAATTTAAAATACTTTCTTAATAATTCTGTGGAAATTGTATTAACATAAGGAAAAACTATGTACTTAATGCAAATTATGTCAATTTCATTAATGGTAACAAACGACAAAATACCCCCAAAATACTTTTCCTGCTTATTTTCTTTTGGATTTCTGTGTTTGTCTCTTTATTACCTTCATGGCATACAAATTAACACAGAATTTGTTCTGTATTTGGTACGTTTTCTTACGCTTTCGGCTAATTAAATTGAATTCAATTGAAATTTAGAACGTTTTGGGCATGGCACGTGATTGAGCAAAAGAAAAATGGAAAAATTATAAAAACAAGAGGAGCTTCTTCTTTTTGGTGTGTTGGCCCACGATTTTTTGTTTTTTTGTGTTTTTGTTTTCTTTGTTTAATATGAAAAGTAATTAAACGAGGAGACAACGGTAAAAATAATGTTAAGTTTATAGCTTTTCGATAAACGTTTCGAGATATAGTTAGACGTGTTTTGAAATCGAAATGAGCGATCAAACGATGCATAAAAGAACAAAAAAAAGTCAGAGTGCCAGCATGAAGTAGCTTTTATACTCTTTAAAAGACTTGCATTTTTTTAAGGCACTATGTTTATCCAAAGGTCACCTTAAAGTGTGAATCATAAAAAGATCAGTAAAAATGTATGCTAAATTCAGCTTAAAGAATTATATGATATGTGAATAATTGTCGATAATGAAAAGAAAACCAACTTCAAAACAATCAACTTCTCAAATAAAAGGTTAAAGCCTATTTTAGAATACGAATTTATTTTTTGTATTTATTTTATTCCATCCCTAATTTAATGTACCCAAATTTGTAAGAGTATAAAACGGCGTTTAGCTTTTTAAATAATCAGCACTACAGATTGACCTAGAGACAATACTAATTCCTGTAGATTATAGTAGATAATAGCACCATATCATTTCCATTTATCAGCCTTTGAACTCTGCACTAAAAAACAATTTTCTTTACAACATTTTCTTTTCATTTTATTCTCTCGACATTGTTTACAATTGCATATTTTTTTGGCTTTTTATTTGCTGAACAAAAGAAAGAAAAAACATAGAAGACAAAAAAGAAAAACCAAAATCCAAAAAGAACCGAAAAACCTAAAAAACCGAATTCAACCGGAAGCCAATGTAAATAAAGTGCACTGAGCATGTTTGTTGGTTCCGTCAAAAAGAATGAAGAGGAAGAGAAAGAGGAAAATGAAAATCTAGCACTTTGATCTGTATATGATTCTATGTGTGTGTGTAAAGTTCTCCTTCCCCCCTACTCATGGCCCCCTGGAGCAGCAGCTGCCCAGCGCGTCAGTCAAAGGCATTGAATGAACATTTTGCGGGGGTGAAAAATCACTAAAAAGGGTTTAAAGTTTCGTTTAGAGAAAAAAAAGAAAACACACACACTTAGAAAAAAAATGTTTGGAAAATTGTTTACACATTTGACAAGACTGGTGGAAGGGTAAGAAATCTGATGGTCTATCTATGGGTGGTTTTGGCTTGCCCATGATGAGGTAATTAGCGGATGCGTGCGCCACGTTTTTTGGTTTGCATTTCAAAGTGAAATTCAAGTAAATGAAATGTTTAGTCAAATTTGTTCACACCAATCAAATATAGAGATGGAAATCTATACCATTCGGAACTATGTGTAGAAGATGATTCAAGAGTGTAAATAAAAATGGAAATATCTTCTGATGTCATCAATAGAAATGTTAATATATCTTAAAATCTAAACTATCCTTAAGAAAATCTTGGTATATATCTTTGTGTCTGATCATTTCCTTCGACAATTTCTGTTGAAAGTTTGATCAGTAAAATATCCAAACAAAATATTAAATAACTGTTAGCCGAATCGTGTCACGTTACCATCACTATGCCTTCTGGACTTCTATTTTGAAATTAATTTATCTATTTGATGTTTTTATTTGTTTGCTTCTTTTTGGCTAATTTGAAACTTTTTCAAGTTTTGTTTACCCCCTCCAATTCAGCTCCATGCTCAATCACCACTCATTATGATTAAGATTGATTCAATGTCCAAAATGTTGTTTGGCTCCAACGTCTCAAAAAGTTTGTTTTTCTTAAAGTTTTCTTTTGTATTTTCTTTTTTGTGTTGATCGCTGAAAGATCTGAGCATGAACTATTTTCTCTTGACAGGAAATGGCAGCTAATACCAAAACATGATGCACATCGGTTTTATATACATACAAATATCTATAGCAAACAGTGGCAAAATGAACTCAAAAATATGAGAAAAAACTTAAGCCGCTTGTTGCCAACGCACTTGGCACTTCTTTTTCATTGCAAATCCCCAGCTTCCTACAGGCAGAGCCAGAGAGCTTGCCGTGGAGAGCATCTTCAACTAATGCTATGACATCTGGATATAAAATGTAAGAAAAATAACATCCTCATCATCATCTACTCCCACCTGAAAGGGCTGCTGTTGTTGGTGTTGCAACAATGCAGTGGCAGCAACCCGTTGCGCATTTATTTTCAGTTTTCAAGCACAGACACACACACACACACACACAGAAAAACAGCTGCCTCCTGTTTACGTTTAATTGAGTTTATTGATGCATATTTGAAGTTCGATTCGTTCACCAAGGCGATGGGATGAGACAGCAATCGGCAGGGAGGCTAACGGGAGTGCCGCCACTTGAAAGTGCAAAAATGCAATTAATTAAGCGCATTTATTTGCACACTCAATGGGCCGTGGGAGGTTTAAGGAGGACGAGAACGTGTGCCAAATAAATATACATAATAAATGAGTTTGCGGCAAGAGGATATACATATAAGAAAATTATTGCACAAAGTTAAATTCAAAAGTTTCAAGCACTCTTCAACTTAAAGAGTTGATTAGCATATTGTGTTGGTAGATCGATTGTTATAGGCTTTAAGGATGAAAGATGATGCTCTTAAGTAACTTACAAACGAAGCCAGAGTTATTTAATCTAAAACTGTATTTATTTTTTAAATATTATGTATCAATGTTACCAAATCTAATTTTTGACTAGTCCTTAGTCTTCAAAACCTTTTGATTTTTCCCTCATTTGGCACACATTAAACAATTTTATCTTAAATCCTATTAAGCATGTAAATGTAATGTCATGTCCTTCCTTTAGTCCCACATTTTAGCTATAACTATGACATAATTTTCCATTATAATTTATTTGAAAGGAAAAACCAATTGCAATATTTTAAAATAGAATAATTTTCTAAATAGTCACTTTCCTTTGCATTGACAACAAGTTTATGAACTTTATCCATGTCTGCCAATTTGAGGGCGGGGGCAATGTCAGGACAAGTAAACCCTTTAATTCTCATAAGGACCCAGCTGTTGGCTATCTATAAGGATATACAGGAGCTTCTGTTCATTCCCCTTGACAATTGCCTAGGAAAAGTTTGTGTGCGATAGGAAAAACTTTCTTGTTGACAATTTGTATTTCCCATTTTCACCCCCCATCCAGCTGATTTTTTTTCCGCTCTTGTTCACACAGCTGAGCCTGAAAATCCAAATCAAATGGCTGAAACATGTCATTTGGCTCCAATTGGGGGTCGGTCTTAAAAGATTAGCAAAACAAAAAAAGCGGATTGTGAATTTATAAATGGCATCAAATGTTAGATGGTATAGGAGTTTGGGGTGAGTTGAAGACATTTGTCAACTTGTTTCGCACACATCTTTGCAATTAGTTAATGTCAAATGGATAAGCAACAGCTTAATCAGAAGAAAAGGTCAAGTATTCCGAGGTCTGCTAATTTGTTGTCGCCCTTCAGCCAGTTCAGTTGAGAACGTGTGTGTCAAGTCAAGTGTTTGTGACTTTGTCACGTAACAGCGCAAAGATGTAACCATCCATGTCTGGACGAGAACCTTACCCAACCGAGTTGGCTAATGAGACCCAAGACAGCCTTAGGTTAGCTTCTCGGCTTGAAATTGGCGTCGGCGGCAGCTGCAACCAGAGATACCAAGATGGGAAGAGACACACACACACAGATGTACATTGAGGGCAAGGGAAAACAACAAGTTGAATTGCGGCATTTGCCTCATTGGGGCGGATATGGCAATTTTTTTTCGTTGCTATATTCTTTTTCCTCGCTTTTGCTTGCCCTGAAATCGATATGGCATCAAAAGCCCAGGCACATTATGCCATTATCCAGGGTCTCGATTTTGAGGTAGGCTAGGCGTAGGAAAGGCCCCCAGCCAGCCAGAAACAACAACAAATCCGACCGCAACAACAAACGAATCTACCAACATCTTGCTGATATATTTTTATTATGCTAAAATAATCGCACATCGACAATGTGCACAGTGGTTCGAGATGCATTATACAATTCACATTCATATACAAAAGAGAATAGAAAGCTTGACAAATTTTTGATTTCAATTGAGATTAATAGCTGCAATTTTATTACCTAATATAATTTAGTCATTCCATTAAAACATCCAACCATTTCTTTTTCGATTCGTTTCGCTTTCAATGAATTTGTGAATATGAGTTGAATGACTTGTATAAAATCCTACTCACAACTGTTTCAGTTAGCTTTTAGTATCAAAAAAGAATTTTAAACCATAAAATGTAGACTTTTAGAGATCATTTAGTTTCTATATAATATTATCAATGGTAACATCTATTTGAATCAGTTTGATTAATGATTGATTCATATGATGAGTTGAACCTGGAAGTTAAGTGTAGCACATTAGAATACTAACTACTAGAGAAGTTCTATTAACCTTCGAGTGTAATGTTAACTTCTTACTTTAAGCTCTGTCTATATCATATGCCTTGATTTGCTGATGAATTTTTATAAACACTTAAATTAGAACCACTGTGGCAAACTACATTGAGGGCGGTGGAGAAATCGAAGCCAAGTTACCTTTACGGTTAGCATAGCAACAAATTATCTTAAAGATGCATCTGAATATTGCAAACAAAAGATAAAAGCCAAAATGCAACGACAACCGCAACCGCTCATACCTAGTAGTAGCTGTAGTAGTTGTTGTTCAGGTTACTATATGGCCCCGACATCGACATCGCCATCGCCACGAAAAGGCACGGATCGGGTGCTGTTGCCTCCCAATGCGGTTGGGGCAGCCTTTCGCTTGCAGCCACGCAAAAGGTGATTTATTTGAACATGGTTATCAACTTAGTAGAATAACAGGAGCAGCCAAAGCGCCGCAGCCGCCAAAAATGAAAAAAAAAAAAACAAAAAACAACGAAAAACGAAGGAAAATACAATGAAGAACAAACAATGCCAGATGGAAAAGCAGAGCAGAACTCAGAGAGCAACTTGAACTTGTCCATGTGCATGTGGCTGGTGGCTGGTGTCCAATGACTGGAGCTGGTTGCATGCCCCCTCTCTCTATGTGTATGTGTGTGTGTCTGTGTGTATGTGTGAGTTTGTACCTGGGCTAGAAAGTGCACAGCCGTAAGATACGATTGCATTTACATGCATCCATATCAGCGCCTGCATCGGGGCGTGTGTCCCACTCCCACTCCTTCAACCTTTGTCTTTGCTTGTGCACCATTGAACGCGCCCATGACACACAACCACACACATACACTCATATGAACACACACACACCCACAAGTATCTATAGTTACAGCTGCACACGAGGCACGAAGGCCCATCCCCAATATGCCAGACAACTATCCAAAAAGCAACCGGCATACAATTTGGCCGGCAGCGAAAATTTATTTGAAATCAATGCTTCTTGTTGCATTCTTCAGTTGCTCCATTCACTCTCTCTCTCTCACCCTCTCTGTTCCTGTCTATGTCTATGCCTCTTTTGCTTCCATCTGAGGCACAAACAAACTTTTTGACTCTTGTTGCAACAGCCCGCAATATCAGCAGCAGCAGCAGCAGTAACAGAACATCAGCGGTAGTAGTCAATATACAGCTACTTGATGAATCATGGGGCACATTAGTTAGAACCTGCGATTTGTAACAGGTGTCATAAATACAGACATTTTTATTTTATACTAACTTAGAATCAGCAATTTAGCCTTTCGCCTTATAGTCAATGAAAGGACATTTTGGGTTAAAATAAAAAAAGACTTTTCATATAAAAATTTTATATTCATTAAGAAATATTATAAATATAACATTTTAATTTTGATTCCCCACAATTTATTTCAAATCGAAAACGGGAATAGTTTTTATATCTACCATCTAGTTAGAATCAAAATTTTTATCACCTTTGGCTTATGTTTTACAAGTTTAAAATACATATTCCCATGGGAAATTTGTAATTTTTAAACTTATATCATCGCACATCAACAAAAAATTAAAATTCCTAGTGAATATAGGAAACATCGATATATGTAAACGATCTGAAAATATTCCCTAAATAATTTTGAAGTGTAGTTTCAAATACAAGTGTAACTATGTTGTCGGTATAGGCCAAATCTGTTATAGCCGTTTGTTCCACTTGGCTCTCTTTTTTGTTGCAGTTTCATGTACCATGGTCTAGTGCACTGCAGGCAGAGAAAGACAATAATTGAATATATATACATTTATATATATATATGTATATCCAACAATACTGTATAGGAATTGAAAATGGAATTGTATATATTGTGCATAGTTTTACTCTAAGAAGCGGCAGCTGATTTTATGTGCATGTTCTTAACTCGGCTTTGTTATTGAAGAGAAGCATTGAAGATTCGAGAATTTCGTTGGTCACGAGTTTCGGGTACGATGTTAACACCGAACGCCCTGTCTGAATGGAACTGCAACTGCAAGTAATATTGTTTGACCATTAAAACCTGAATGCGAAGGAGTCATCTACTGGCATCTCTATCACCAGATACTCTTGTTAGGCAGAAATGATAATGAAGGCCAACGGTAAACGATGCCAACAGATGCATCAACAAGTTGGGGCATCGAAATCAGCATCTTGGTCATCGATACATATTAGAACTGCAGGCAGACACACACAAGCAAACAAACAAACAAACAAGCAACCAAACAAAACGAAACGAAACGACAAAGTGACTGGCAGACAGACAAACAAACGGAGACTGAGTCAGAGACAGAGCAGACAAACTTTTTGGCTTAAAGCAGACAGTTTATTGAATCTTTGCGGTAGACCAAACAAATCGGACATTGATGGCCAGCCAAACGAAAGTCCAGCTTCGATTTTTCTCTGTTTGCCTTCTTCTATGCCCAGCGATCGACCACCTTGGTAGCCGAAAAACTCCAAATGCTGCCAGGCAAATACAAAAACAAAACATGTAAAATTCAGGAGAGTTTCATGTACACTGCAAAAAAAAAAAAACGACAGCAATTACAAATGGAAAGTCATCAGGCTGACAAATTGATTTAATTTCATGAAATTTAGTTTGTAATTAATCCGAAACAACGAATAGAACTGACTAACTTATCCATTAATCTTAATACAGCTTCATGTGAAAAAATATCAGTCTAACTATTCTACTTTTCAAACGGTTGAACATATTCCAAAAGTACAAAAATTTCAATACCATAATTTCCTTTTTTATTTTGTTCTTTGTTTCCATACTGTGTATTTGGTGATCACACAGAGGTTACGCTGAGGTTACATATCAGTTCGACAGTTTAAGTCATAATTTTCAACTAGTTTAGGCGCTCAAATAGTGGATTGACTTTAGAATTCTGAGCACGTTAAGGTAAGCAGCTTTGTTTTAAGAATGTAAAGCTTTTATACTTAAAAAATGTCTTTGATGCATTAAAATTAGCTTGTATAGTATTCAATATTATGGAATATGATTGTTAATGAATCATATTTTTTTAACTATGGTGTGATATTTTACTTAGGTATTTAATTCAATAGATTTTAGATAGTTATATCGAGAGTTAATTGTGTTTTCATTGATTTAAATTGGAAGTCAAATCTGGCTAATCATGGCATTTGCTTAGGCTTGACCTAAATTTGGCTTATCTTATGGATGAAAGTTTTATGATTTTTCCAAGTGTAGTTGTATATTGTGAGCGACGTTTGACTTAAATTTTAATTTCAAAAACAAAGTTTACGCTTTCGAAAAATGAAAATAGTGAGTCGTTTGACCGCCTCCTTCTATCCATTGTCAGGCCCGGTCGACTGCTTGCCTCTCGGCTGTAAAAGTGTGAAATGCCAATGCCTTTTCTGTTTGCCATTGCATTTAGATGGTCTTTTGTGTCCAGCTCTTGGGGGTTTATTTAATACTTTTCATTTTTTTCCTTCCCCCTTGATGCTGTTGTTGTTGTTGTTGTTGTTGTTGTTCTTGTTGTTGCTGCTGTTGTGATCATTACGAGATGGCTGGCGACTTGGTCTTGTGTCGGCAAATGCGCTTTGATTAATGCCAAACTGCATACAAAATTTTCATGTGATCTCACAGGTTTACATTTTGGTCCGTTCCCCTCAATTTTTTTTCTGTTTTTTGTTTTTGTTTTTGTTTTTTGGCCGCGATTCACACACATTATTCATGTGTGTGCAGTGGGCATTGTGTTTCGAGAAAACACAAAATAAACACAGAATCTAGAGGCAAGAATCTGCAACCATTCTTTTGAGTAAGTCGCCATCCGTTTCAGTCTGTAGTTCGGGCTAGTTGCTTCCCCTCCCCACCAAGTCCTACCCTCGACGCCCCCTCTAAAAGCATACATGAATGGTAGGTGGGTAGGTGGGTAGGAGGAGGTAGGTACATACCTACCGGTGCAAATTCAATGGCTTTTTGCATACATTTGCGTTAAGGCAGCCATGCGTAGTAGTCAAATATAAGCCTGGCATTACAGGTAATTGAATAGTAAATACTCTGCAATATTTTCTGTTTTTTTTTTGCTTAGATTACGCTAGAAAAGATTCAGAATGATGATAATTTTATAAAAATAAAAGTTGATTATGGGATTTACATTTGGCAGCTACTTCCAATCATTCGTTTATCTATGTAAAATAAATTTCAATAACCCAATTAGGAATAACCCAAGTGTAAGGATCTGGATGTTTAGTAAAAGTTAAGGAATATATACCCGAGCTTATATCTGCCCGGGTAGCTCAGTCGGTAGAGCATTGGACTTTGCATACAAGGGTCCAGGGTTCAAGTCCCTGCTCGGGCGTTGTAATGTTATTTTGTTATTTCATTTAATTTATGAACTAACATTAATCTTAAAGCATTTTGTTTTAGAACAATGCTGTTAATAATATTTCACAGGGAAATTATTGAAAAATACTTTCTATCTTCTGTCTGAGACTTAAGAGGTTTAAAGACATGTCATTTTTTTCCATATTTCTCATATTGAGTGTTTTGTTTGGAGTTTAAACAGAATTTCTTGGGGAAAAGTAAGAATCTGTAGTATTAATGTAAATGATAAGGCAAAAACAGACTGCAACAATCAACTGATATACCCCACTGAAGATACTCTTTCATCTATCAGAAGCAAGGCTAGCTCAAACCCAAGAGTTTTGCCAAAGTCGCCACCGGCAATAGCAACAACAACAACCCAAAAAGACGGTGAGTAACAATGGCTATTCAGCTGCCGCTGCTGCTATTGCTGTTGCTCCTCGAACCGCTGCAGCCTGCCCAAAAACAAAGGCCAAATAACAACAATGCAAAAAAAGAACCCCAACCAACCAAAAAAAAATAAGAGAAATATGTATATCAGATTTAAAATAAATGTAACTGCGCGGCTCATTATGCCGCGCTCACACACAGTCCAAGGAGAAGGCAAAGTAGCAATCGTAGGAGACAAGAGAGAAGGGGAAGCGGAAAAGCGGGGTGCATATCCCAGTGGAAGGGGGAGCTGCCGCAAGTGGAGCGCTCAGTGCCACAATACGCGCATGCTCAACCGTTTGGGTGCACTTAATGGCCTGGCAATCAACTTGGATGGGGCTGTGTGGCTTTTTGGTCTTTTGGGCCAACATGCTGGCTAGTTAGCTGCAGGTAAATACTAAGTACAGTGAAGACCTTGCCCTGAAAACTTGATCTAGCTGGCCGTCGTTTGACATCGTTCTAAACTGGTTGCAGTTGCACACCAAATTGAGTTTATATAAATATATCTGACCAGCTGATCTAAGAGACAAGTTGGAGAAACAATTAGTCAGAAAAAAAGTTAAGAAACCCAAACACTATGCCTAAGTCAATGACAGATCTAGTACTAACTAACTCGAAATAATAGCTATAGTTTTGATATATAGTTTAACCAAAACGAGACTTTTTCAATTTATTGTTTTAGGAATGTTTATCTAATAGAAGAATGTGTTTTATTATAAACAGAGTAATACTTCCGTTTATTATTTGTAGTAGTTCTTCCATGACACATGTGCCCGGGTAGCTCAGTTGGTAGAGCATTGGACTTTTAATCCAAGGGTCCAGGGTTCAAGTCCCTGCTCGGGCGTTAGTACTTTTTATTTTACCATAGTTAGACTGGAATGAATCTTTATAAATTTCAATTTCATAGCACATATACAAGGACAATAAACCAACCTAGTTAACATATCCTACTATCTATCTTCATATATGTATTTTGCCGATGAACTACTAAATGAGTTCAAATATTAAAGCTTCTCTTGAATCTCATTGTCAGCAAATTTCTTCCATTTCACAGCTCTAAAGAGGTCTATATATATGTAAATGTTTCTGTAAAGGGTTTTGAAATTATCTATAGCTCATATCTTAACCATAACTGCAGTCATTTTAGTCGTAGTCTACTGTATTATGCTAGACCCGACTTGGTAAACGCATTTAGTGCATTTAAATAAGCATTTCTCAGGTTGCTGGCAAAGGAACGCGCATTGTTCGTTAAAGGGAATACAGAATGGCAAACATTTTGCATAGAACTGGATGGTAGATGGGCAGGTTTTAAGCAAGTGAAGTAAACTTTCACTTCATAGAACAAAGCTAATGTCTTGTCTTTCAGCACGCGCATATTTGCCTTTCCCTTGAACCCCCCACCACCAGCCTGTATCCCAACCCCTTTTGGCCCCTTTGTCATATTTGCATGCTCATTTCATATTTCTCTTTGCCATTCCATTGCGGTTTTCCCCCAACTCATTCTATCTCTCGTTGTCCGTCTCTCTTCCTCTGAAAAAGCAAACAACTTAATCGATTTGCGTTCATTTGCAATTTGTAATCCAATGTCTTGTCTCCCCCTTTTCAGTTGCCTGCTTGCCCCATGCGACCCCCATCACCTTAAGGTGGAACGTGTGCTGCACACATGCCGCAATTTGTTGCAACGATTAGCGGCATGAGTGGGTTGAGTGGACTGTGGAGAGGGAAGAGGGCGAGGAAAAAAATTGCAATGCCATGGCTTATTAATTACCATCGATAGCAGAAGCCCAGCCAAACCAGACCACAAAATGCTGCTTTGCTCTCTGCCTGCCTGCCCTGCCCCTGAGATGTTGCTGCCACATTTGTATGCCATATTCTTTCTTCTTGGCAGATTCCATTGAATTTTTGAACAATTCTATCAAAAGCAATTCTTCAAGGGCAGAACCCATTGCAGAGACCCTTTGGCTTTGCCAATTACGATGGCATTTCTCTTTTTCTTATATGTGATAAATAATATTTATGGCATGCTGGAAAAAAAATATGCTTTTTGCTGATTTGGCGGCATTATTTGTCACACGGTTTCTGTAGCCTTCCTTCTTTTTTGTGAAATCATTGGAAATATTTTTCAAAAAGCACAGAAAGAAGGCAATTTTCAACTGATACTGAAGAATTCAATATGATTTTATTCTCATAAATTTTTGCGTGTTTTTGCTTTTGAATTAACTTTTAAGTTTCATTATTTGTTGTTTCATGAGGGGCTTTTTATATAGGTAAGCTATGTTAAGTCTTCAGATATTACAGATGTTTTGTATGTCGCATATTAGAAAACTTCTTCTAAAAAATCACGTGGTTAGCAGGCACATTTTGTTCAAATATACAACTAAATCCAATCAATCTTTTAAAAATGTTGATTCTATTTCTTTTGCAACTAAGAGATTTGAGACATTTGAAGTCACGTATTAAAGTTTCTTTCAGTTTGCGTTTAGGTTTCATTAAATTCGGTTGGGATATAAAAAAAAAAAAACAAATATAAATATTTCATAATAAAAGCTCCCCCTTTTTGATATATTTCTCTTCCTTTTTGGGGTTTTTGATAAAGTGAACAATGAATTCGTTGATTCGAAATTTATCTATGCAAAGTTTTATCTGTGGCTTGTGCTCTTTTTTTCTGAAATGCCAGTCCCACTGTAAGCAAATAGCAAGTCAAAGGTTTCATCACAAAGATTATATAAATAATATATAAACATCAAAAATTCTTTATAGTAAAAAGTTTGTGTTTGGTTACATATAAAATACATTTTTAAATTACTTCACAATAATATAAATTAAAAATTTATAATTTCATATTTCTATTAAAATCAACAGTTACTATGAATTTCACTTCAGGCTTCACCAAATTGTAAACATAAAATTTTTTATGGAATCTTTCGTGGAAATTCTCCGTTTGCCTTGCCTTGTATTAAGATTGTTTTTACTCTTAACTCTCCAGCCCTTTGGAGCATTTTCACTTGAAATCGGTTTGTAGTGCTTTTGCATTCAGCATATTTATGTTTGTTTTAAAAAAATTTACAGAATTTGCATAAAAACCAATTTTCTTTCTTACCCCGCTTTGCGGTTCTCCTGGTTGGTTGGGGAATTTTCCAATGTGGGCAGCTAAAGTTAAGGCAAACAATTGAAATAGTTAAAGTGGCATTAAGCAATCAGCAGCAGCAATAAATCAATCTGCATTTGTCATAGCCAAGTTGTCGTCGTCTCTCATTCTGCCTCTCTTTTCAATGAATTGCATCAAATGAGCATTTAGCACTTTTTTTTTAACGCCTTTTAAGTTAAACCTCCTGTTTTGCGATATGACTTTAAGCACACGCAAGGTCCAGCGATTCATCCATGTTGCATGTGAACCCAAACATTTTGACACGCCATTTGGGGAGAAGGATGGCAGCCCAAAGGATGCTTTGGATGTCAACCAGTGGGTCTTGTATCATTATCACGCACACTGCAGTGCAAAAGAGTTCAAGTTGTTGTACCTCTGTGTGTGTCATTAGGGGCAACCCCGCACGGTCGACACGAGTGTCGACACCTTCAAGTGTCCAGTATCAGTCTACCACCTACACCACCCACACTTTCTTCTCTCGGTCTCGCTCTCTTTGGCTGGCCTCTAATGAAGTCAACCTGATCATCTGAAGTGTGGCCCGAGGAGGCACACACAAATTATGTTCATATTTCTAGCCGCTGATGGTTCGCGCCAAGTCTTTAGGCCAAAAATACGAAAAATTATTTCGTTTCGTTTCGGTTTGAGTTTCGTATTTTCTTTAATGCATCGTGTGTGGATTGTGTCTGTTCTTTTCCATTTTATTTCTCTGTTCTCCTTTACCAATTTGTTCCTAACACGTGTGTTGGACCAACATGTTGCTGGCAACTTTGTGGCTGCTTAGCAACATTTTGGGGCAACAGGTTTTGTGCCTTTGTCAACATTGACAACAGCTGAGTTTAACAAGCAAAACAAACGTTTAGGACAGACAAAAAACTTGTTAAAACAACATGAAATATTTAATAGTTTTTGTTAATTTATATATTTCAAATTAATTAAAGTAATTTAGTTTTAGATATTATTAAAGTTTTACAATAAAATTGATATCAATTTGAATGGAATTCACAAATATCAATTATCAAAAATATTTTATAAAAATGAACGCCAATTTAAATGTTGAAAACATTTAAAACAGATATTTCAAATTAAGAATAATTATAGCAAACGGAAGTCTCTTAAAATCTAAAAGTGAGCTAATTTCGTATAAAAAAATTTTAAAAAGATTACAAGGCTTTCGATTAGCAGTGTGAATCATAGAAAATATATTTTATTAAATGGAATTTCATAGAAGGTCTAACATGAATCCCTATAATAAATCATTTTTAGTTTCACGCAACTCTTTAGCCAATTCAATTCGTTTTCCCTTCTCTTGTTAAGACTAAGTTAAACATGAAATTTGATTACTTCATTAAAAGAGGACAACGGCAACTGCTGATCAAATATAATTATGGTATACCCTCTCAACTTTATATATATTTTACACATACTTTCGCCTCCGTTTGCCCGAATCAACTCTTTTTTTTTTTTTTGGTTTCTTGCCAACTCATGGTAATGCCACCCACGGCATATACTCGAATTGTTTGTTATATGACCGAAAGCCAAACAACTCACGATATTCTAATTAAAACACATGCGAACCGGGTTCTCTACTTTTAACTTCATCATCATTCTGATCATGATCGTCTATATGAGTCGCTTCCCTTTATCCACATCACATCCTCCCCAACTCTCGTATGTGAACTTGATCAATTTACATTGAACTATGATTCAGCAAAAAAACAAATTCCATTTTGAAGTGTACAAAGCTAATGTTGAAGTTCAAGTCTTCAGTCAATAGGATTCGAACTTATTATTTCTCTATTTTTTTTTCTTTTTTTTTTTTTTTGTTTTGTCTCGATGACATTTTCCATTAAAGAGAGTCAGTCACACACCTAATTTCTAGTTGAATGGAAGATGGGGGCGGGGATACCTGACTTGACAGCAAATATGGGCTCGGTTTCAGAATAATGTTGAAGGAGAAATAAGAGCAGTTGCGCATGCCCAACTGAAGGTTGCAAGAGGCAGAGAACTCTCCTCTCCTGACATGCCCCTAACATGTGTGCTGCAACGGCACAGCGAACAATAACTAAAATGAAAAGAACAGAAAAAAAAAAATATCCCAAAAAAAGGCTGGCATAATAAATGTATATTTATATTTAGAGTGCACACTAGAGATGACAATGTGAGTAACAAAAATAATCGTAGGATCGAATTGAGCTTGATATGACCCTGCAACAATTAAAATGAAAATTCTTAAACCTTTTCATAACTCTTTTACAAAGTTAGGATTACTGTAGTTGAGGTATTTGAAACAGAATATTAAAAGAGAGCTGAGGGATTAGATATTCGTACTTACAAAACCTACGACGAGTCGAAAGGATCAAAAACTATTAAATAAATTGAAATAATAACCCTACAATCATGAACCTAATAAAACAAAAGTCTTATTCCAAAGTGATCTATTTATATTTCGAATACTTTTCATAAAAAACAAGTTGTTGGTGAACAAAGTAGGAACAAACTTGATATAAAGAAATTAATCCCAAATTCTAACAATAAGAGAAAGTCTTTTAGGTTGAGGCGATAGGACACTGATAATGTTTTTACTTTTACTTTTCAGTAAAAGCATAACTTTTTCAGTTTTATTTTGACACATTTCGCACAATCAAACTTGAACCTAGAAGGACTACTTTTGTAGGAACCCTTTCAATTAAAATCGATGTTATACGATACCTAATAATAAAATCATTCAACATTTTTTCCATCTCTAGAACTAGCAAGCGTGAGTGCGTGCCTATTGTCTTCTGCCACATGTGGTTGCATATTGAATTCTACGTTTAATATTACTTCGGTAAATGGAGTGGCATGTTACTACTCTCACTCTCTCTCTTATTTCTTCTTGCTTTTACACTGCAGCATAAAGGTTGCATATGCCATCGAAACCACCGCCGAGTCGAGGCGGCGACTCAACAAGCCATAACTCAAGGGCAATGAGCTGCATAATTGCGCTGAGTAATTCTCACTTTATATTTTGGGGGCGATTTCTAATTGAATCTAACGCTCTAACAACAACTGCGGGAAAGGAGAATCCAGAATTCAGATTAAAAATTTCTATGTTTATAGAATTCTAGATTAGGCTAGACGAAATGACGTCACGTGTTAACGTTATCACTCATTTAAATATATACCTATGTATATGTTTATTTATTATGAGTAAATCAAATTGTGACCTATATTTAATATTTATTTCGTAGACATGTTTTGGTTTATGAATCTTATCAATATGATTATATTATATATGGGTGGGAATCTGCCATGAAATGATTCACATTTCAACACGTAAGTCAATTGGGCTAATTGAAAGCCAAACTGATTATTATATACATATATACATATGACATATTCCCTAATCAGTGAATTTAAATATATTAATAATATACAATGAAGAAATTATATATTTTTTTATTTTGGATTTCAACAGTAGAAATCGTTATACCAAGTGGCTGAGTAATTACAGATAAGCTAATTGAATCTTTTGCTAATACATAGTAGGTCCAAGTAAAATTTTAGAATCTCTAGCTTGATTCTCTCAAACGGTCTTGTCTTAATACACTTCAAATAGTTTAGGTGGAGGTTGGCTTTCAATTAAAATATTATTAAAACTTATGAAATTTTTAACCCACCATGCAGTAGACCAGGATTTTCAGCTTTCAACTGCAAATTGTCCTTCAAAGAAGATAAAGATTTAGAAGACCATAACAACAGATACATATACATATACATAGTATAGCATAGTTCTATCGGTGATGGGAATAGTAGAAAAGAGGGGGTTATACTTAATTTTTTTTAATAAATGAACATCAATTTTATTTACATAACCAGGAACAACAAAAACTAAATCAACTAAAAGTAAAGTTCATTCTTTGTTGACTTTTGAATAGAAGTCATTCTCAAAATTCTTTTCCAAAACAAGTCATAAAGATTTGTTCTCAAAGGTTCAATTTTAAATCTTAAAACTAAATAATCAAATCAAGCATATAACCATTGCTAATCTATCCAATTAAAGTCAAAGATAAATTATATTTAAATAAACTTGGCTTCGAGTGTGGCAAGTTTGCAAATTACCTGTCAACAGCTTTAAACGTATTTTTCCCCCGAGAGTATTTTTCTGTGGTAATTAAATTAAATATATTCCCCTATCAAGCAGTTCAATCATCATTTTAATTCCTCTTCATTTTTCAATTTACTCTGCAAAATACCCCAAAAAAATTAAAAGAATATAAAACACTGTCTACCTATGGTCATCTTCCTCTTTTTTTTTGCTTTGTGGTTTGTACCTGTTTTCCTCTTATTTTGATATTTTCCTTTTCCTTTTTTTTGTGTAGTTTTTTTCAGTCATCTTCTGGTGTTGTTTTTGTTGGTTTTTGGTCAGTTGGTCTATATTATCACAACGAGCATATCAAATAAATGCGGGATTATGTGAATATTTCGCTTAATGAGAATTTTTGGACCACACGGCTGCATTATTTTTATCTGAGCCTTTCTGTGTGTGTGTGTGTGTGTGAGTATTTCGGCTGGTTTTTTGTTTTTCGATTTTGTTTTCCTTTTTTTTTTGCCCGACCGGACGGAACCTGGGGAACCTGTAAAAGTTGTTGCTTTTGTGTATTCACATGGCGGCGCGGCGCTCTCTGTGCCCTGGGCATTAAAAGAAAGATGCCTATCGGTGACACCTGAAAGACAAGAAAGACTATAGAATACGAAGAAGGTGAAATGCGATCCGATCTGATCCAAATGCGATACGATGGATCCATGGCACCAGCACTGGCCCAGGCCAGCACTCATCGCCGGCTCACTTTTGCAGAAAGAAGACGAAAAATTATTACTTCTCTGCTGATGCCTCTCAACAGCAGCCCAAAAAAATAAAAAAAGAAGTTATATCCATATATTTATAAGGAAAACAAATGTCAATATGTGTAATTGAGACATCGACTGTAAAATACTCTTTAATAGTTATATTCCTCATTTAAAATCCTTGACTTAATTTTGTCATGTTTAATTTTTAATTAAACATAAAACCCCTATTTGCCACAAATCTTATTTTAATGTGTTTTGGAAATAAATAGTGTTTTTTAAGAAACTTTTCATACTAATACAAGTAGTTATTTACTCTTTAGAAGGTTTTCAAAAATTGCTAGCAACAGTATTTATATCATAAAGGATTTATACATATGAAAGAAGTATGTATAGTAAAATTACTATCGGAATGATAGAAAGTTATCAAAGGAAATAGCTTACATATGAGTGCTTTGATCTACTTTTATCTTAGAGCTCAGACGTCAGTTCAATTCAATAGATATAGTTAATATTTCGCACCAATCTTTAAAGCTCCACCTCAATTAGGATTACAATCTACGTCATTTCTAGACTTCTCTCTCTATGTCCCTTAATTTCTCTCAATTTAATCCTGTTTCTAATATACTTTCTTTCTAGTCTATGTTTTTTTAGGGTATAGAAGACACAATTTCTTCGTCCAATCTCTCACAGCTGGTATTGAGTTTCGTTTGTCAGTTGATTTTTACCTGGTCGGAGCGGAGTGAATTTGTGTGTGTCGACATTTATTTTCTTTTTTTATTGGGCTTAGGTTTTTTTTGTCTTTTGGTGTTGTTGTGTCGGTATCTCTATCGCTCTATCTGGCTTATTTTGTTAACTTCCTTTTTCCGTTTTTTTCTTTCTCTTCTCGTTGGTGTGTGTGTGTGTGTATGAGTGTGTCTCTGGTTCTTTGTGCAGCTTTTTACGCTCTATATAGATTGTTTTGTCATGATACCATTTATATTTATATGCCAATGTAATTTATGCTTATTTCTATTCAAATAAATTGAAATGGCAACCTCTCTAAAGACTTCACTTTCATCTGATAGACAAATGAGATATGTTTGACATATTTGACGTTAAAAGTTTAGAGAATTTATATCAATGAAAGGCTACTAATTAAAAGAATTTACTTCGAGTATTTTAAAAGTATTTTTTGGAGTAAAAGATAAACTATAAGACCATGTGAAACCATTTAAACTGAGATGACTGTTAAAAATGTATTAAACACAGTGAAATAAAAGGGTAATTTGAGTCTTTTCTGCACTACACAATTCAACAACGAAAGAAAAATCGTTTAACTAGGAGAATCTTTTGAAGGCGTGGGAATTGCTTGGCCTAATGAACGCAATCTTCTTAATATTCAGCACTTCCGCCTTCAGTTTGCATAACATGATATGAACTTTGTCCAATGATTGATGACAAAATACAAGAATCGGGTTTTTCTACTCGAAATCATGTATGTACTAACACCCAAATCCGAGACTGAGCCGACATGCGTCTACAAACTGGACACACACTGACACAAAAACTTGAACTTGGCTTGCCTATTGTCCGTGTAATTGTTGTTGTTGTAGTTGTTTTTTGCTCTGGTAATCCGGCAAGTGGCTGAAACTGTCATCCAGCGGGCCTTAATCGCCCAATGACGATGCGAAAACGAATGAACATGAATCCCAAAGAAATGAAACTTAACCCCAAAGTAGGCATCACATTGCATGCGTCTGCGAAAATTAATTAAAATTTCTTGCGCCTCGACGCCAATTGCAGTGAAGTGAATGAAAATGAAACATGGAATGCAGTTTTCTGAAAGAGAAAAAAAACTATAAAAAACATATATAAAAATGCTGTATATCAGTGAGATCTGCCAACGACTCGGCAATACCCTGCAAGAGACATTATTCTCTTAATGCAAAAAAGGAATTTAATAGAGTTTTAGGTAGCAGTGCCAATGAAGTTGTATGTAAGTTGTTAATTTTGAATTGAAAATACTTTATTATTGGTAAAACACTTAAGCCAACAATCATCCATAATTTGAGTACCTTTTTTAAAAATCAAAATTTTTGTAAAACATATAAGATTAGTCTTTTTTTTTCATGAGTCTATCTATCACCTGCGGGCATCTTTTCAGTTTTAAGTATAGAGTAATGAAGGCTGATAAATACAAGAGAAGAATTAACCAAGTCCCACTTCAATGGCTTCTTTCAATAAATGCAATTGAACCGCTCGACAATTATCCAACAATTAAGTCGATGACGTAATCCTAAAGCTACAACCTGTTGAAATAAATGTTACAAAACTTGAAATCATATGAAGCCATTTTAAATAATGGACTTTTCATCTGAAGTAAATGAATAATTTTATTACTAATACAATGTAATAATATTTTTCAATTGGTTGTTGAATTTTCCTTCTTCCAATTGATTTTGCAGAAACATGATGATGTGATAAAAATTAAACAAAACATTGTAAATAAGTGTAATAAATATATCTGTTTTAATAAATGTTTTACTATGTTCTATTACATATATTCAAATGAAGAAACTGTTCAGAAAATGGTTTAGGCGCCATTAGTCAATATAAGGTTTTCAACAACTCATGAATCAAACCAACTCGAAGTCTCTTCAGAAGTTTATTTTTAAAACGGCTCATAAATATGGGCAGGTATTTCAAAAACCATCAAGTTCTTTTGTCAGCAGACTTTGTATTACCCTTTCAACATACAGAGTACAGGGTATAAATATAGCTAAGAAAAACAGTAGCTCTTTGTCATGATTTCAGTGTATTGACTTACCTACCGAAAGGGAATGGCCCTTAAGAAGGGTGGGAGAATCGCCGTTCGCTAAGCGGCTTACAACAAAAATCTTGCGTGTTTCATTTTTGGTTTATTTAACGTAAAGATTAACATTGAAAGCAATCTGAGAAACTGATTTGTCATAGGGGTTGGCGGATTGTTAGACTGGTTTGGCATTTTGGCCCGAAAGTTTAATTACAATTTTGTAGATACCGACAAGGAAGATGAGGAAGCCCTTGACTTGTGCCAAGAAGATAACTTTGATGTTTCGTTTCAGTAACATTTGATGCCAATTAACTGATGAAAGTTAAGCCTTGACCATTGGCAAAGGGAATACAAATGAATTTGCTCATGAAATTGAAAGATTTCATTTCTACAATGTTTGCTAATTGCCTGAAAGAAAAGAGAGAAAAATGTAAAAAATTAAATAAACATAAACAACTTAAAAATTAGGTATAAAATTTAAGTAAACAAAACTCCTAAAATTCTGAATAAAAAAACAAATTCAATTTCTTAATTAAACAAAGCTAAATTTATCTAACAGAGCTCTTATAATTCGTTTAACATTTAATTAAACTTTATTGAATTATTCATTTAAGTACTCAATAATATTTATTAAACAATCTATAAGCAATATCAATCATCAATTGAGAACCCCAAGTACTGAAAGGGCACTTCAAATCTAATTTTGAAATTCTTTAATTCGACAGAATTCAATTTGAAGTTTTTAAAAGATATTTTTTAATTTTTAAAGCAAGACAAACTTAAGAAAACAGAAAGTTCTAAAAACATTAAGGACTGGTAGAATTGAAAATTGTTATATAAGTATAAGGAACAATTTAGTTAAACAGATTTTGAAACTTAAATATCGTTTGCCAATTTTCTCGCACTAAAGAATATATTTTTTAAGAGAAATTGTAGCACTTTAAGTAATATTGAAAAAATTACAAAATCTTAATGATAGTTTAGATGCAAGATACTCTCATTTAAAATTGTGATACTCTTTGGAATTGTGAATAAAATTTCACTCATACAATTTCAATGCATTTATTGAATCAATTTCCATCGACGTCTGCAAACTTCTATTTAGTTTAAATGAAAGTTTTAACTTTTCTTTTAGCTTGAATTGTTTGCATTTTCCAATGTAAAGGTATGTGTCTCCATACCCTAAATGAAACCTTTTCTCACTTTTTCGCTTTCCAACTTGTTGGAGAAAAACTGTACAAAATATTGACCACATCACGTTCTCGAGTGGTTTAGATATCGTCATCGTATGTCGCTGTCGAACTTGCACTTGAATGTGATTTGGCCAATTTGCTAGCAACTTTAGTAAAAGGGCTTAGAATTTTCTTGCATATAAGGAAAAATATTCAAACTAAAGAGATATTTGATGCCAATTAACTAATGAAAATGGAGATTCAATATTTGATTTTCCCCCTCTCTCTCTCTCTCTCTGTCTCACTCTCTATAGCTATTGTATCAATAACCATTGTTATCATTTTCCATGGCTAGCACACAAAAGGCTAAATATACATCAATCAGTAGTCGTAGGGCAGAGTGGAGTAGGGAAAGGGAATGGATACCGAATTGAACAACACCTTTTTGCCTTCAGTCGAACGTGATTTACATAGATGCCAGCTCGTGTCTTTTGTTTAATTGTTCTCCTGCCCACACATCAAACTCCAAACCAAACCAAACCAAATTCAAACCTTCATGCATACTTGGGTATTGGGGTTTTTTTTCGTTGTATTCCACAGATAATTGATTAATGTCTGTGGTTGTAAACGATTTTTGGTTTTAATTATCCATGGAAGCAAGCATCAGCGAACCAATAAATCATAATCCATCAAAGATTTCGGTCAGATTATAACCAGCGAATGTTTAATTGAAGTTGAAGTTTGCTGCTAAGAACCGGAAATGAATACTTTGCCAAAACAAAAAAAAAGAAACCAACTTACTACTTAATGTCTGCGCAAAACAATTCCGCTTATAAGTGGAAAAGGTATTTCGTAAATTTCCAAGAAAATCATCAAGTCGTTTGGCATAAGAACTACCCCAGTGACATATAAAAAGTTCTACTCCTGCTCCTGCTTCTATTCCACACTCTGCCATAACAAGAAGAACAAAATGCACACACACAACCGGAAAGGGGCTGAAATGTGGGGGCGTGGTTGGCATACCGCCTGCTGATTCTAACCCTTAGTCATTCAGTCGGTTCAGTACTGTTGATTACAATCACTTGAAACTTGCAGAGGCAGTTTGTTGTGTTTTGCAATTGCACCATTAACCCTTAGGCTAGCCAGGCAAATTCGTCACGCTAAAATTTTAATTCAAAAATAAGAAATCTGATAAATTGAACAATTGCATGGTATAGAAATAGAAACTAGATAAATTTCTTAATCTTTTATTATCTCTATACAAATATTCAATTGAATTTAGTTGAAAAGCACAAGCAAAGTGTATTAAATTAAGTTCAACAGAAATATTTAAAATCTATAAACATCTGAAATATAGAATTTTGAGTCAACTTTAGAGCTATTCATACTTATAGCTGAAATTATCTTGTTAGTCACTTTGGTGAGAAATATTTAATTAAAAAACAAACGAAACAAGTCAAAGAAAATTTTATCACAATTTTTATAAACTGAAGAGCTAATTGTAAGACTTTTGGAAACGTTATCTTAGATATGTATCTGTTTATATATAAATACTAGATTTTCAAATAGGAACAAGTTTGATGTAAAGTTATATTTAGAATAGAAATTTAAATGAACCCTCGATAAAAGATCTCGATGTGCTTGATCTTTCAATTTTTGGTTTTCTGCTAAAAATCTTTATAAGCAGATTATAAGTAAAAAGGAGCTAGGTAACTCCAAGGAGCATCTGCATAAAAGAATTCAAAATGTAAGAGGTTTTTTCAACTTATGCTTGCATCAAGGATAATTCGTGAAACCCAAGCTCACTAGACTTTTTAGCTGTTTGTCTTAACAAATTTTAGCCTCGACTACAACAGTTTTTTCCGTTACTTCTTACCTTTAAAACGAGATCAAAAAACTGGAAAACCATTTACGAAACAAATCAGCACTAATGAAAAGGCACTTACCCTTTGAAGGGTTAATGTTGATGTGTGTTTGGTCGGACTTGTTGGGGGAAGCAAGCAGAACATTTACGAATTCAGCGAATTGAACTGTGTTTACAATATTTCTATCTCTTCGCGATACTTTACGACTACAGCAAAAAGGCCGTACCATTAATTTGATTCAATTTTTGGAAAACATGCAACATGAAAATGCGAAAATGAAGCTGAGAAGAGGAAAAAAAAAGAAACAAATGAGATTAGATTTGTGTACCAACTAAGGCATGCTCATTTATCAGGTTTCTTTTTTCTTGGCAAAGTTAAACTCGAATGCAGGGCAACAACAACAACAACAAGAACGTCAACAAATCGCATTAAGGACTCTTAATGAAAAGCAGCGCCGCATCCTTCAAATCGTTGACTTGGTAGCATTTCAGATGACGACGATGATTGATTTCACGCCAAAACGATTTCAATCAGCATTTCCGTTTCACAGCATTATTTCTTTTTACTTCCCTTCAAAAGGGAAAAGGGAAGTTTTCTCTCCAAAGAACTCGTTGAGATGGTCGCTTGTCAATGTTTTTTTTTCCATATTTTTATCATATATACATATATGTATGTGTATGGATTAACGTATATATAAGTGGATATGGGAATGCGGGTGACAAACTCTTTGGCCTCTACAAGTCTAGACGGTCAACATGGAAAATCTGTCATGTTTTCGCATATCCTTGCGCCAGACATCAGTAAATTTATTACCTATTTAGCCTTAATAGCCCTGAAAATATTTCCATCATCTGATGATGGTGTGTTACTCGGTGTGTATATGTATTGGAGAGTGCGTGTGTGTGTGTTGTGTTTGTCCGTTTAATTTGTGATTAATTGACATTGAAAGGGTTTCCAACAGTCATCCCCCATTCACTTGATCCCCAATCACTTTCACTTTCATCCATACTCATAAGAGACTGGCAGGCTCTTGACTCAATTTGAGTTTGATAAAACGGAAATTTATTTTCATAACGGCGGAAGTTTAATATAAAATTAATTTATTTAATAATTTCAAAATAAATTGAACATCGTTTTGGAAGACATTTGAAGATCTGTGTATGAAACAAAAATTTATTCAATTATTTTGCCAAGTCAATCAAAGTAACAAAAAGATAATAAGTTTTAGTATGAACTAGTTAAAGATACATTTAAAGAAGCTCATTCTTTATCAAATTATTTAATTTTATTCGTCAAGACTCATTTCACTTCTATTAACTTTTTCACAGTTTCCACTTCAGAATAAAAAGTCTTCGTCCAGTAGAAATGATTTATGATATATTATGGCAATCCAATTCATCTTATTATATACTAATAGAGATATAAGATTATTTGATTTATAGCAACAATATATATGTAAACGCTTAACACTTTTGCTTGTACCGATTCATTTCCTTCAATATCTACCTGAGCGTTGACCACAACCCAAGTCAAGTTAGAGAGAAAACTTCCGTTTTTTGGTCGGCTTTTGGGGCTAAAACAAATGTTATTAACAATCGAAAAACGTGCCCAGTATAAAGCCAGGGAAAAAGAAAAAGAAAAACTCCCACGGCAAACTAAAAGTCGAGTTTCCACACTGACCGCTTGATTAACATCTTCCGCTCTTAACCCTAAAGCTAGCCAAGTTGGACATGTACTATTAATATGCCCGCCTGGCCGTGGGCACAATATGTCAACAAATTCCTAAGCCGAACACGTACACAAAAACACTCGAAATTCGTGGAATGCGTTCTACGGATGTTAACCCAAAGGACTCCCGCACACTCTCACACGCAGAGGTAACTTCGAGGGGGCGAAAGTTTTAATGCTTTCAGCATTTGTTTAAAAACAATGTAAAGGTGAAGAGTTAATGCAATCCCTGGGTTCATCTTCAATGTATAGGTATTCCCCAAATCCCATCTATCTCTGAGAGATGAAGAAAATCACTTTCACAAAGTGCACAAGCATCAACCCACCTGCTGCCTGCCTGCATTCAGCGTTTGTCCCTAGAGTATTTTGCATAGACAACGGTAGATACAGATTGGCGGAGAGGGTGAAGGGGCAAGTTTATCTAGCTGGAGACATGACTAACCAATTTTCAGTAAATTTAATGCACAAAGGACATGCAAAGATTCATCCAGACTGTTGCTCCTCTTATTTTTTCATACTCCATTTTTCTGTTGTTACTTTGCCTTTAATGTGTTTTATAATTGAATTGAAAGCAAAAATATATGTACACTGATCAGCAAAGTCATAACATAAACTTTCAAAGTAAGTGACCAATCGAATATAAATACATAAAAATAGAAGAACCATATTAGACATACATAATGTACATACATTACATAGAATTTATGGAGAGATAAGGCTGAATTAAAGGGGATTTCTTTAGAAATTTACCTTAATTTAAGATTATTAATGAAAGGCCATTCAAATATTTTCCTAAAATATTATCCTTCTTTAAATAATGTAGAATAAAGCAAGGAAACATATTCCATTAGATTTGCACAATATTTACAATACTTTTTAGGAGATCTTTAATTCGTAATTAAAATAAAGGAGATATTAGGAGAGAAAAAAATATTGTTTCCGCTTTATTTCCTGTGGTTACTCAACCGTTTCTATATGAATCTGGTGATTTAATTCATACATACATATGCTAGAAATGTGAGTTTAAAAAGTTAACAAATAAAATATATAACTATGAACTCAAAGCAAATCAACTTACTATAAAAGTTTTCAAAGCTAAATAGCGTTAACTTGTTGCTAAACCAATTCATTTGTCATCTAGTGTTGACATTATACAGTCATAAAGGTTTCAAAAGCTAGTTCATTTTGGCAACTCTCACTCCTATTGGTATTGGAATCTTTTGTCGAGACCCAAATCCAATTCGAATGCTGAATGGAGTTTCTCTCTTATGATGGGCTTTGACTGTGACTTCTTTGACAACATTGTGTTCTTGTCTGTATGTAAGCCATGTATGTATTTATGTGTATGTAAGAGAAAATGTAGTCATGTGCACATATCAGTTGTCTGGCAGCTGTCTGCGGCCTTGCCTAGTCCCAAAGACAAAGCCGCAACTTAATCGCTTAGCTAACTACATAGACTGAGCTTCAGTAAAGTGTTTTTTGGGGGAGGAGTGGCGTGAGGACAACATCACATTTCATTATTAGTGTATATGAATATGAAAACATGGACGAAACATTTCATTTGTTACGAACATGAATATACAAATATATGTGAGTACATTTCTTTAGAGCAATTAGAAAACCAAAGTGATTTCTGTGGTAGTTCAACATAACCGACAACTGCCATAGCAAATGCTTGTCAGAGAGGTTTTCTTTTTCATTTTCTGTATGTAATTTTTCGTATCGGGTGCAGGAGCGTAACGTTTTCCGTTTCCATGCTCGTTCCCTTTCTACTTGGTTTCCCATTCGCCTGCATCGTTCTTATGGATAATGGAGCGATTTTCGTTAAAGCGAGAAGCGTCGTGGGGCACGCGCACGCTCTGGCACTTCCTTGCGCCTGCCTGGCCACAGAAGTGGAACAAATGGGCGCAGGACGAGAATAACCAAGTGGTCTCGGTGCCTGGGACAGCTGCCTATTTTGCATATACGTGTATACGAAATGTATATATGTATGTATGTACATAGGGCAGCCAGTTTAAATCGCTCCCGTCGATGACATCGCCGTCGCCGTTGCTGTTGCCGTCGTCGTCGGCGGCATTTTCAATTTCATGGTTAATTGTTTTGCACGCGGCATTTGGTTCGAGTTCAAGTCACAGACATCGCACAGCCAGCTATGCCTTCAATGCCGCATTAACTTTCATAATTAGCACACTGAAAACTGATTGGAAACTGTTCTTTGCCTTTTTTTTCACATTTTACTTCTTGTTTTATTTCTTTTTTTGCAAATTGTCTCTTGTCTCACAAATAAGCAACATATGGATAATATCGTATTGAAGATGCATTCCACACACTGAGAGAACAAATTTAGGTAGTTAAGTAAGTAGCTTCCTAAGGCACTTTTTGGGGGTACTCCCTCTACAAACTTCAAACTATTAACTCCATTGGCTTACACGGAAAAAGATGTAACTTTTAACTCTAGAAATGAGATTTTCAAATTGAGGGCAAGGCTTTTTATTGATTTCCCTTAGTTTATACTCTTTTTAGTTAATTCTTTAGTATGGGGTACAGGGGTCTTACTCTCATCATAAGTTAAGAAGCCTTTAAGAAATCTTGTAGATGTTCATTTTTCCTTACATACTCATTATGAGAGATTATTAGATGAAAAATCAACGATATTAAATTTCTCAATATGAGTAGTTAGCGAAGGAAAATTAATATACCAAAAAAGCTTTTGTTCTCTTAATAAGAATTATAAATTTTGGAAAATTTCTTAATATATTTTTTTAATATATTTTAATATATTTTTGTAGAATATATATCGCTTGATATTGATAAGATGTACAGCTATTAAATGTATAAAGCTTGGAGTGAAATGTCATTGAATTATTTATATACATATTCAGAACTAGAATTGATCAAATGAGTCATGAATCGTAATTTACTTGTGAAAAAGTTCTAAGGACTATCTTGCTCCATTCAACTGCCTGGCAGTGTATATTAGTAAATTTTATTGGAAATAAATATAAGTTTGTATTTGTTCTTAGAGTGCATCGATCATTGAACAAATGGCTCTATCGGTTTTAATTTGTTTAAGTGTATCCCACTGGCAAGTGCATTCCATTTGCTCCCTTGCTCTGTTGTTGTTAACTGACAGACTGCCAAACTGGCAGTTGTTTCACTTACTCAACAATTTCCACACTGGCCCCGGCAGCAGCTGCGGAACTCTGTGTGCAAGACTTTTATCTTTGACATTTACTAATGACAAATTTATTCACGCTGTCACTTGGTCCCGTCCCGTTGCTGGGTCCTTGTGTTCCTCAACTGTCACGTAATGTTCTCTGGTTTGCTTTTTACTTTTTTGTTCGTTTCTTGTTCTACAACTAATTCTAAAGAAGGACTCAAAGTGAAGATTTCTGTTGGCACTAGATTTAATTAGGACTGCTCTTTGATCTTTTCTCGACTGCATTGATGACTGATTGATTGACTTTCGGGTGATTTATCATTTTATGAATATGCGGCATATAGAAGTGAAATTAAAATATCAACTAAATATATAAAATGGTAAATACATATGTATGTGTGTGTGTGTATATATGTAAGTGCATAATTCCAGCAAAATTTCGCTTGGTCGTTGTTGTCATTTATCTTTTCTGAAAAAATCATCATGTCGAGCGATCATTAAACTTCTCATACACACAAACACAGAGAGACACAGAGCGTCGAAAAGCGAAACGATCTTGATGGGCACTGGGCAACTCCTGCGCCTCCTCCTCCTCCTGTTTGTTCCTCTTGTCCCAAGTCTTGGGCTCATTCGTTGGAGTCTGCCCAATTTGCAATTTGTTTAAAGCGCTTTTAATGGTCGCCAGACATGAAACATTTAAATGGAATCAACAACGATTTGGTCTCAGAATCTACAGATATACACAAAATAAATGCAATAAATTTAAAAAAAAAAAAAAAAAAATACAAAAATTTGAACAAAGCGAATTATTATCGCTTGAATGAGTACGTAATACCAACTCTTTTGGGCACGCCCAATGCTAATCACAAAGGGGTTCACAATGAAGCCAATAAACTGAATGCCTGCTGCCTGCCTGCAAGTGCTTCCGCGCAATTTGATTTCGTCTCAAATGTACTACTTCATGTACATCATAGATGGTATTCCAATAACACAAAGGCCACATCACAGGGCCACATTGTTGTTGGTTTGGTTGAAAAAGCATTTCCCTTTGCGATTTACTTTTGTCTTCGTCTCTTAAGAGATTTCGATTTTGATTTTTCTCTAGCCCAAGCCATATAATTGGCATAAATGGTACGTGTATATCTACGCGTTTCATTCGAGTGGCTTAAAAGGTGGAGAGGGAAACACTCTTGGGACTCTCCTGGGGAAACAACAACAACAACCGGATGTTTTCTTTATTTGAATTAGATCTTTCAAAAATGAGAAAAAGTTTTATTGAAATTGAATGTTAATTGAATATAATAGATGTTGGTCTTGTACTTCTTGGTCTAATTGGCTAATCGAAGGATTCAAATGTAGAAAAAAATACTTGACAAAACATGACCTTCAATCGCAGGGAATAGAATAAGTCTTCAATCTGTTGAATGTTTTGGGTAAAAGGTATAACAGAACTAAACCACTATTCTAGTATGTAATTTGGGTAGGAAATTTGAATAAGGAACAATCAACTCCTTTTACGATTACTGGATTAGGGTTTACATATTTTTGCAATCAACTGATATATTATTAACCCAAAACTATCTATAATGTTTCATCAGAGTGCATTAGATGGCTTATGCAGTACCTAATATGTGTAGTAAGTGATATATTTCAAGGATTTAAAGCCTGCCAGATTGGTTATCCTGTGTGGTATCAAAAACTCTAAGAGCTAGTCTACTAATGTCTTTAAAAACTTTGTTAGAATTCTCTAAATATCAAGTACACTGTACGGATAAACGTATTATAAATAAATAAATAATAATAAGTTTTCAAAACAATTGAATTTTATATGCCACAACCGATTTTCACCCTCAACCGATTATTTGAAAGCTTAAAGCATTTGAAAACTATGTATAACATGTACGATGGTCGATTGTCTGCGTCCAGCAGGACAAATCCCCATCACCTCAATTCAAAACCAATAACTCAAAAACAAAACCCCAGCAATCCAACAATCATGTGGCTGCATTTCAGCTAACAATGTAGTCTTCCCCCCGGCCCAATTTCCCATCCCCACCTTCACCATCAATCCACCTTGGCAATTTCATTTTCAAGAATTCCATTTACACTCGAGAGCTTTGTTCTACTCCTAGGAGAGAGAGTGAGAGTAAGGGATGGGGTAGCGATCTGACTGCCTGGATGTCATGGCGAATTGGCAGTGATAAATGTAGAGCCAGGCGTCACATTCATGTGTGAGTAGATGAAAATCCAAAAAGTGTTTGCTATTTATGCGCAGGTATGAAAAACGAAGAAACACAAACAAACAAAGAAGAAAAAAAAAAAAAATAAAAGCAAGCAAGCTTGGGAAACCCAAGGACCCTAACCTGAATCTGAACCTAAACCATTTTTCCTTGTGACAAACTACTTTTGTGAGTCGTCTGGTGAGTTTTACTTCTGGCTTGGTGTTTTATGCATGAAATGCCAACTGCCGACTGACTGAATGTTGATGCTGGCTTCCCCCGTTTTTGATGCATGGAAATGATGTCTGCATTTGGCTGTGACTTTTCTCCAACCCTGTGTAATACAAATTGTTTAGCCTCGAGGCCACTTCTTAATAATATGCAGTGCGTTGAATATATTTTTTGCCATTGAAATTTTTAGCTCCAGCGTTGCTAATTTGTATTTTAAAATATGCGCAATTATGGCAAGTTCTTGCGCTTTGTTCGCTTGGGCAAAGAAACAACCCAAAATAAAAAAGGGTGTCGTACATGCATGTACAACACAACCCCAGGATGAGAGGACAATGTCACAACAAGGATATGGGATGGTGCAGGGAGGAGGAAAGAGGACCACAGCCCTACCCTTAAGTGTCGCGTGCCCGCTTTTGAATTTATGAAAAATCATTAAAATTATTACATTTGGCTTGCTGACACCTTCCTTCCATTTCATGACATTTGTTCGCCCAGAGATTAGGGCAAACAACTGTCACACATTTTGTGGACTCGAATTACTATGATTAGCATAGTGAATGAGAGAGCGCAGCCTAGTGAAGAAAGTAGACAACAGAAACGAGGGTTCAGGGGACTCAGTTTTGGTCAGCCATCTGGGCTTATCATCACTTTGTCTCTGACTAATCTTGAGATATTTACTTAACGGCGACTCCTGCTGCTGTTTTATACTTCTTCTAATGGCCACCATTCGCCATTATGCAAATATTTGCGCCTACTAATGATGGTTTTGCCCCCTATAGAAACAATCTGCTTTTTATGTTGAAAACGAAAGGTGTTTCTTTGTGGCCTTGATTAGCAAAATTTTCTCACAGAGACGCTTTTTTTTGTGGCTTTCAAGCTTAAGGCCAAGGACAATTGATGTTAAGTGTTGAAAAGGAGTATCTGGATTGTCCCAACATATGAAGACTTTTAAATTAGTCTATGCATAATTAATAGGCATTTAATTTAAAAAAAAGTTTTTTTTAATGAGTTTTCGTGTGCTAAAATACAAACACGCCAAAGAACATAAATTCCATTCTCTATTTCCGGCGATAAAGGAGAACATTATACTCTACAAAATGTATATAATGCATAGAAGAAAGCGTTTTTAACTGTATTAGCTAAAGATATTCTTAATAGCTCATAATTTAAATGTACTTAATATTAAGTTTATATAGAGACAAGATTTTACTTTATTGGACCCAATACAGAGTGATATAGATTGGGATGCATTTTAAATAGAAAATGGTAGTCCATAGTAAGATAAGATTGTCGTTCTCTTTTCCAACCCAAAAAAAAAAAATAAAAAATAAAATTCCAAGTGTCCTGTGTTACTAATTATTCAATATTTCCAAACTGATACATGTTTTAATAAATATTAATATTTTATATTAATAACTTTATCTTTCCAACTAATAGATTCTTTTAGTTTGCAAAACTTTTTGAGCATATACATAATAATTTACATAATATATGTACTTAATTTTTTTTAAAGTAAAGTACAAATTTTTTTCTCTATAAAATCTTAAAAAAAAATTTGTTGTCCTTGTTATTTATTTTTTAACAGTTGACAACTGATTAAAACATATTAACATTTTAGATTTATAGTGTTAATATATAAAAAGATTCTAGGTAGAATAAGTTTTTATATTCCCAAATATGCACGCGATGAAAAAGTAAAATTTAGAGTGTCTAATAAAATTACAGCTCAGCAATCAGAAAAGTCCTGAAGAAAATTTTATATAACACTAAACCTTATTAAATTTATTTAGTTGAACATTTCGATAATGGAGGTCAGTTTGGAAGCCAGTTTGGACTACTAAGTTTTGTCATCAGCAGACATCAAAAGTTTTTAAAAGCAAAACGATGTAGAAATGTATAATTAATGTATTTCAAATCCAAAGCGTCATGCATTTCTATTGTAGTCTTGAACAAAATGATTAATTTAATGAGTATTCCATTAATTTATATTCCACATAGGTTTAGCACTTTTCCAAAACCAAATTTGTCACAGACTGTGAATTGTTTTTTACTTTTTTTTTTTTTTTTTTGCTGAACAGACGTTGACCAATGTAAACGTAGTTTTTTAACAAGACAACACAGTTGTGCCATAGTTGTAACATGGTCAAAAGTTGTGCGAAATTGAAACTGAACTAAATGCTTAAAGCATTTACAACAAAAGACAAAAAGTCAACCGAAAGCCCATACACTCTTCACCATTCCTCTTTAGATGAAATAAACTTTGCCAACCACATTCAACATCCGCTTGTTGCCATCCGCTATCCCAAACTCCGCATATATCCGCATATCTGTAACCATATCGCCCCCCCATTCCATACCGTGTGTGTGTGTGTGCAGTTTTGCCTGCTCGGAGATAAGTTATCTGGAAACACGGTTTAATACGGAATGGCATTGTCTGTTACAAATGTTGCAATATTTATGCCCATATACACATACATACGTACATCGGTGAAGGAACAACAGGGAAATTTTCGTATTATGATTTGCACATTATGCAAATTGCGTTATCGTAAATACTTTTTTTCTCTCACTTTCTTTTCCTTTGTTTGGCGAACAAAAGTTCAGAGAGAGAAAGACAGAGAGACAAGATATAAAGCGACCGCCAGCCGTGTGCAAACGATAAATGTGATAAACGATATTTGCCAAATAATGGGGACATATAAATTAAGGCGTTGCCTTTTTTTATTTAGTAGAAATGTATATATAAAACTTGCTTTATTCCTAATATTTATCTCAATTTGTTGTGTCCAAATCTCTTACTTATTAGCCTCGCTTTGGTCCCTTTTTGATGAGAGTTAAACAAATGCTAATTGCTAATTAACACTCAAAGTGTTTGCCCCTTTTAAAAGGGAAGGAAAAATTTTAAAAAGGAATCCTTTGTAATTTCTTTCTTGTGAGAAACAACAGCAAAAGCTACTGGAAAAGGAAATTTTTTTAAATGTCAAAAGCTTTATAAAGTGGTAATTACCTTAAGATGATTAAAGCTAGTAAACAAAATCAAGTAATATAATAATTTTGAGGGACTTTTGTGTGTTATGTCTTAGATAAGAAGTTAATTTTGAGGGTCAGTCGTAATTAGGCCCTTCAGTATTCATTGTGACAGTTTATATAGCCATAGGCACCCACTCATTTTTTTAGGGGTTTGTTTTGTAATATCAAGATTCAATATCTGTAATAAAATGAGTTTTAAAATAACCCATCCTTTCATAATAGATTTTCTTAGGTTTTATTTAAGACTAACTGATCATATGTAAAAGTATAAAAACGTCCTTAGATTGTTACTTTTCTATTTTTTACTTTTAACACCGATTCAATATTCAATTGAAATGTTAAAAAGTTTAAGTTTAGCTGTTATATTTTTTGCATTAAGTAAAAATATAATTCAGGTGCCAAAATATTAAAAAGTCTGACAAGGAGACTTCTCCAATGAGGAGTCTATATAAATTTTGTATAAATTCCGTGCTTATATACATTTCTTTCAGAGTTCTCTACCTTGTTCAATATGTATTATTAGGCTGTTATTGATAATGTTACTTAATATATATGAGATTTCCATTGAATCTTTAGTTCATACAATTCATACATACTTACCTATTAGAAAATCAAATCAAAAAAATGGACAACAGAACACAAAACTGAAAACATTTTAAAAACTTATTGATAAGTGGATAATCAATATGATATGTTAGATGGAATTTGACCCCTAAACTACTCATTTGCATGCCAGAACAAAACCTAATCCAAAGGCATCCGATTGTACCTTCATTACCATTAGTCATACGATGATGACTTTATTAAATGTTTTACATTAAGCAAGACATCAACAGAAAATTGAATAAAGCTTGATTTATCCGGCGATATGTACAACAAAATTGTATAAATTGGGCTTAAACTGATTGATATACTCGTATATGCAAATTTAATTCGTAATACACATGAATGTAGCTGATGGGCCAGCAATTTGATTTGCCATTTTTCAGTGAGTGTTGATATGCAAATGTCTATCTAAATACAGGTATTTTACATATCGGTATATGTATGTACATATATGTATATGTAGGTATGTCTATACAGATATGAAGATAAGTATGTACTTCAAACTGACAATGGCACTCACAAATGGCACTCGAATGCCACCGCTATTCATTGAATGCAAATGAAGATGAAACAAATTGTTTATACAAATCTCTTTTGTCTTTAAGAACTGTATTCAGACATTCAAACTTTGAAGGCATATATCTGACTTTAAATATAGGTACATATATACATATAGGCCGAGAGTTGAGCATTTCATAAAAATATGATTCATTGTAAACAGAGAAGCTTCCGCTACATTGCACAAAACCATGAAATATTTATGAATGCATAAATGCAAGGCATATTGATGGAGTGAGTGAGTGAGTGAATGGTTGAATGGATTGTTCACTGGTTTCGTTGGAGGTAAACATATGCCATGATCAAACGGAAAACGAAACGTGTTGCCACTTTAACTGCCATTTAAATATATACATACAAACCGCAAAGAAAGACATGAAAGCTCAACTGAAACAGAAGCAGTCAATGCTCCTTCATTTTTCTCCTCCTCCTCCCTCTCCTTCTGCTTCTACTGCTGCTCCTTCTTCGAATGACATTTATTGGCCGCATTATTTCAGCGCCAGCAGAGAGACTACAGCGACGCCCGTCAGTCAACACTCGAGGGATCTCAATTGGATTGAAGTGAGTGTGAGTGTCTTCCCAATGGGTAGCATTTTATACATACATTTTTTTCTTTTTGCTTTTTTTTCTTTTTCAAAAATGATTTTTGCATAAAATCTCTGACACTTTACTGTGTGTCGAGACGGAAGCTATTGATGAAAACCAGGGTGGGATTTCGGGTAGGCATCATCTCAAAACGCCGATTTTAAGCAACATTTAATTAACAAAAGGACTATGTTTAAAAGATTTAACTAAACTAAAGCATTTTATTATGCTCAGAGTCCGATTAAATCTTGACAAATAATATGGCCAAAGATTTTTAAGATAGCATCATTAGCTCTTAAGGACTTAGATTCTAATCTGAGAAGAGGAGTTACGAAATTTTCCGATATTAAACTTAACAATATATATAATAATATTATAATATTAGTGTATACAGTATTAAATATTTTCAAACTTTATTTTGCAATATGTAAATTAATTAATCTTTTTGAAATCTGGCTTAAAAAACCTTTTAATATTAAATGTAATTAGCTTAGTCATTCATTCAAAAATAGAATTTAGATCAGTTTTTTAAAATCCTTTGAAAAACATTAAAAAATAAGTCCAAAATGTTTTTTTTTCAATCGTAGAGTAAAATTCTTATTGATTGACATTTTCACATTTGATTGTGAATGTTTCAGAGTCAATTTATATCAATTTAAGGATCATCAAACACCACTATATATATAAACTAGAATTCTAGATAAGATTCCATTTTTCTATTAAGACAGCTTTATACTTTAAATGTGCAGTTCCAATTATTTTATGCAATAAACGGGAAAATTTGCCTGCGGCCAACATTGAAACGGTCCTGTTGATGAGAATTGCACCACTGTGACCGCCCTCAGCCATGCTGCTTAAAGTCAAGGCAATTTATCAACATGCTGCCTACTACTTGTCTGAAAGTTTTTGGTTTTATGCTGCAAAAACTTTTCGACTGGCGCCGCGGGCGGCCTTACAATCCAAAATCCAAGTCCCATCGCCATCAAACTCCATCTCCAGTTTCATCTCTATCTCCACCTTCACCTTCTTTTGGCCTGGCCAACAACAAGCAGTGCACACGACGGCATTGGCGCTAACGAGGACAAGCGTTTATGTCAAAATCCAATACGTGATGCATTTAGCTGTGGCAGTCGCTGAGCAGAGGAGACTTTTCCTCTCTTGTCCTCCACACAATGCTTGTGTAAAGTTTTGCTGGTTTGGTTTTATTGCAAGTGCCCCGCCGAAGGGCTTGGTGCTATTTTAAATGCATTTCGTTGGACAGGATTTTACCTGATACGCCATTCTTGGCCTAATTGGATGGGCAAATGTTAAGCATGCCTCAAGTTAAGCTTTAAGATTTACACGATTTCTTCGTGGGTTTAGTGCCAAACAAATGAGAGAATAAATAGATTGAGGAAATAGTTTTTAGATATTACCCGAAAAGAGTTGTTTCACTCGAAGTAAGTCCATTATTAATATTGGTATCCTTTAGAATTTACAAGAATTATATTTTGTTAGTTCATTCACGTATTCAGTTCATTAAAATTTCTTTATGAAATGCAAAGTAATTTTAAATTTGGTAGAATATTCTTCGAGTGAATATCTACATTAATTTTAAAACGATAACACTTTTAGGACCTTTTAAACTAAGCTTAAGTTTTGTAGCTAGTAAGTTACAATTAATTCGATCGATGTATTAACGTTTAATTTCAACAAAAACAAAGTCAATGAGATATCCTTTACGGGCTACTCTGCTGCCCTGTACAACGTCCTTCCTCTTGGAACAGTGCACTTTCCCCCTTTTACCTTTTAAGCCACTTTCTGTTCACATGTCCCATTGCCATTTATCTTGATTTGTACAAACCTAACGACGTTTAAATGCTTGTTTCAAACATTTTTGCACCATTTGTAGAATTTTGTTCTTTTTTTCCGAGGGGAGTATCACGTTTACACTGTCCTTTCCCCCGACATCATCTTCGTTTTGCGCTGGGTCATGTTTATGCTTGAATAATGTTGACAAAATCGGACAACACAGGAAGCGGGAAGCAGGCTGCGAGATGGGGACAAGGAGAAATGGCAAAAGGAAAGAAAAGATACAAACCAGTTACACGCCATCATAGACATGCAACGGGGTCTAAACGCTTTCAGGTTCAGACAGGTCTTGTCCGTCCTCTTTGCTCCACCCCACTTCATTTCACTTCACTCCACACCACTCCACACAGTTCCTCAAAACAGTGGCCCAACCCACTGCGCGAATTTGTAGACAAATTGTCTCTGCCTTTGGCCTGAGCCGAGCAGCAGCGCAGGCAAAGAGCTGCCTTGGGTGTGAAAATGCTGCCAAAGTGGCAATGGAAATGACAATGCCCAAACCAAGTGCGATGCAGGCCTAGAGATGGTAAGAAAGAAACTTCAATTGTTTAGTAGATTAAATGTATATAAGGTAAAAAGCTACTTATAAGATTCTAAAGTATCATAGAAACTATAATGTATTAGATTTGGGTTTATACCTATAGACTTCTAACGTAAGTATTGGATAATCAACTAATAATTTATTAGTTAACAAACAGAAATTGCAGACAGCTTTGTCATAGTTTGTTGAATGGATTTTTTCTCGTCAAAGGTGACATAAAGTAATTCGAAACAATCAATTGTCTTACCATATATTTACATTAGCAATTAATGAGTTATCGATACAAGAGGCTATGACTAAAATAAACGATTGGCGTAACATATTATGTTCCATGTTTTTCATTTTTGAGCTCTATTCGAAGTAAAAGAGACTAATATATAAATCATACCAAAAAACATCTTTAATTAACTTGACTTTATAAATATCTCTTTAAATTCTAGATTAAAACACAGGGTGAAAATCGATTTAAGCCTTAAAAACTTTTCAATTAAATTGTTTAGCTTTACTGGTGTTAACTTTTTATTACAAAAGCCATAAGTAAGGAATAGTTAAAAGTCAAGTTGACTTTTTTCGAAACGATGCTGTAATTTCAAATCGGCATGAAGAAAAAACCACCAGATTGGGACTATGATCCAGATTGATCCTCCCAAATACAACTTCTTCATTTCCCTTTCATTACCATAGCTAGATTTTGAAGATGTAAAGATTAATAAATCAAAATTTAAATTTATTAAAATTTGAAATATTTAAAAGATACAAATTTCATATACTCTAAAGTTTCTTTCTTAGAGTGCGATCTACTCGTTGGGCTAACATTAAAATGGGCTAAGGAAAAGAATGGTTATTAAATTAGTTTATTTTATAATTTAAATAGAAGTATTTGAACAAACTTTCGATAAAGAATTCGTTGCCTATTTCTTTCTGCTTATACTTAACGTAACTAACTTATCATTTCTGTATTCTCACGTTGCCATCACTAAACTAGGACCTTGCCTATGACGAAGTTTGCACTTTTGTATCTGGTGTTGATTTTTTTTTTTTGTTTCTCTATTTTTTCTTCATTGTTTTGCTTTGTTTTTCGTCTTGGGTAAATGTTTTAGGAAAACGGTAACGGTAACTCAACGCCTGTGTTATGACAAGTGGCTGACGGTGTGGCCAACGCTCGATGGTTACATAGACGACCAAGACGACCACGACAACGGGAACGGCAACGGCAACGGCAACGCTTCCATTCCAGGCCATAAAGCAAATTGATGATGAGAAAAAAGTTGCCGCCATGTCATGGCCTGTTAAATGTTGGCAATAAAAGTGAAAATTCTTGTCATATTGCGGTGGACCGTTAGTTGGGGTGAAGCTTTAAAGTTATCTTGTTTCTCTCTCTCAGCAGCTTAGTTACCTTTTTCTTGGATATTTATCCTTCAATCATATGCCACCGATTCGTTTGTATGTATATGACTTGATATTAGCCACACCTGTGACACAGTCATAACCATAAAAATGAGTGTTTCGATTTATGGCAACAAAATGTGACATTTTTATTAGATCGAAACGATTTACGTGGAG
This sequence comes from Drosophila willistoni, assembly GCF_018902025.1. NCBI lineage: Eukaryota > Metazoa > Arthropoda > Insecta > Diptera > Drosophilidae > Drosophila > Drosophila willistoni. The sequence goes on from NW_025814050.1 coordinate 13,426,128, forward strand.
GATAAACAGTGTCATAAAATCTAAATGAATAAATACTACTGCAAAAAAAAAAACTCCACATTCACTTCTCAGAACTTCTTTGCTCACAGTGCTTGCAAATAAATGTTCCTTCCATGGTAAACCACTTTTCACCACCTAATGAATGATAAATTGCCACTACAAGAAGGAAATAATCAAAATCAACCGACGCGTCGCAGCATCAGCAAACGGCAGAAGGCACGCGTCGTTCGAATTGCTACGCTGATTGAAAAAAGTTGTAAATTTTCGTAATGGCATATAAAAGTATAATGTGCAACAATCAACTTCTTAGGACTTTGTGATACCCTGTAGCAAGTATGGAAACAAATTCATTTGAGTTTTATATGATAAAATGACTTCTGTAAGAATCGTACAGTATCCCGACTTTATGTGACTCAACAAGACGGATTTATATTATTTTACTCCGATGTTTCGCAGAATTCGAATATGTATGCCAATTCCTGACCATATGATATAATATTCAAAATAAGGAAACAGATATAGTAGTATAGATATATAACTCATTAGCTCATCATCGTTATTCCCAATGGAGTACCAACTAACTCACATTAAGTCAATACAAATATACCCTGCTAGTCACAGCTCAATGGGTACAAGAGAATCCTTAAAAAATACATAACAACCGCTTGAAAGGTGACAGCAACGAAAGAGAATGAGAAGGAAAAAAAATGCCAAAGAGGGCAATTGATAAATTTAATGGCGTTACGCATGTCAAACTTGCAAAATCCTTAAAAAGTGTTCAAATTGCAACCACAAGAAAGAGAAGAGAAAAAAAAACGAGAGGGAAAACCCAAAGAAAAATGAGGAAAACCACTTGACTGACTGGCAGCTAATGAAAACAACAAACCGCCGTCTGACGATTTAATGGATAAATATAATAAACAACAACAAAAGTAAGTATGCAAAGTGCCAGGTGACGTAAATAAATTGTTGACAAAAACCAAAAAAAAAAAAGCGAAAAAAAGAGAGCAACAAAAATACAACATGATAGATGTATATTTCTACTTAAAACCCAAAGTTTCAAACTTGAAAGCCTCCAACGAAATTCCTTAATCTTAAAAATGGTGCAAACTTTTTAATGCCTGGCTATCATTAATTTTATAGGGAAATAAGTAAATTTGTTGACAAAAAAATAAAATTAATTGAATTGCAACTTTTTCGTCAAAGACATTTCCATTAACGTTAAGGTGAGAATTGAGTGCAAGATATTAATCAATACGTGAAATTCAAAATAAATACCAAAAGCTATTTTGACAAATACGAAACTAAAACTTATAAAAGTAAACATATTGAAACAGAGTTGAGTTATAATACAAGTCTCATATTCATATCAATGATTCAAATAAGATATAAAGTTCAGCATTCTTTAATGTATATGATTTCTTTAATTATTGTATCAATGTAAAATGTTAAATTGTGTCGCTTTTCTAAGTTAAAAACGAAAAACCTTTAATTGGCATAGTTCCTATAGGAAAGTGTTAAAGCGATAACGTTAATTAAATAATTAACTTTAATATAAGCTTAAAAATGGACTCGCTGTAGCCAACTTTTTGTGGAAAAACGCTAGAGTATTTAGTGTTGGGTTGAACTACGATATAATGACATCGTTAGAAAACAAATATAATAGTAGGCTTAATTGTCAACACTTTTAATGATGTCATATGTTATCCTTTTTCGAAGCTCCACTTGATATCGAAGCCATAGATAAAAATTAGTGATTTTATTGGCGATTGAAGTCAAAAGCCATCTCTCTCTCTCTCTTTTTTTTAATATCCATAATAATAATAATACTATAAGAGGTTATATATTTCAAATAAGTGTGTTATCGAAATCAGTGTGTCACAAAGAGGATTAAAATCTTAAATACATATTTAAATTAAACATTTTTTCTATTATTCTTGGTATTTTATAGGTTTCTGACGTATGATTATTTAACAATTTAAGTGCAGTATATGTAAGTCATTTCTTTGAATTTGAACATCGATATTTGGTCACAAAATTGTATTGATCAGCTGACATACAACATAAGAGGCCTGGCATAAGGATAAAGCCATCTATTACCAAAGACACACTTAGATATTGCTCGACTTTTGAAAAAAATTAATATTATATGTATGTATCTGTTGAACTAAAATTTCAATTAAAATAAAGGCAAATCAGTTTATTTTGTTTGGTTTTTTAAATATGATTGAATGTTGGCAGATGTTTTTTCTTTTCGAAATTCTAATAATTGCCATAATTGCGTTGATATTTACTCTTGGTTTTTATTGGTTTTGTTTCAGTTTAATTTTGCATTTCTGCCGCCACCACAGTCCCCTCTCTATTTCAATGGTTTTCCCTTTTGCACAAAGTCAACGAATGGCAAATGCATTTGAACTTTCGAGTACCTACATCGCATCTCGCTGTACTGTCTGTTCTGTCTGGCAAAATCTCCTCTGCTGATTTCTGATTATGTTTGCATTGAGTTCTTCCGCTTTCTATGTATGTACTAAATGCAGTCACTCACTCGTCCGTCAGTGGACTCAAGTGAACGACTGTGCCATGGCCTCTGATGTTGATGTTGATGATGATGATTTCTTGAAATGTTTGTTTTAATAAATGCTAACTAAATTGTGCGTTTTATGCTGTAAATGAAGCCTGCTAGAAGAACGTTTGATGTTTGCGCTGTTCGAGATGAGTTATATTTGGTTGGCCGGCCTTTCGATCTAAACTACCAAATTCTAATTGCTATATCCCAAAAAATGTTGTATTAAAAATATGTATTAAAAACTTTTACTTCTCATTCTTAAAAATCTGTTTATTCAGCTGTGACGAAATTTCAATTTAATATTTCCTCTTCAAAAGTGCATATCTTCTTTTCCCTCCTTCCTAATCTAGACGATTAATCCTGAATGATGTCAAAAATGTTGTCTGTCAAGGAATCCAAATGCGTTGATAATGTGTTTTGACTTGAGCTTGAGTTTAAGTCAGGCCAGCAACAACTTTTTACCATTCACCCACACCCACCCGCATACACCCCACTCAGATACACACACACACATCACAGACATCAAAATAAGCTTAGGCAAAAGTTTTATGACTAGACAGTTTTCCAAGGCACCTCTCACTTCGCCCTTGCCCCATCTCTGTCATGATTTTTCGTCAATATGCTAATAATGTAAACGCATTTGGCCGGAAATTGTTTAGCTATAAAACTTTGTTTGCGGTTTTTGCCAACTTCATAAATTTGTTGGTAAGAGAGAACGAGGGCAGCAGACATACTTAAAATGTTAAATATTTAACTAGGCATATGTGAATTAAGTCATGGAAAAATTTTCTTATGTAAGTGGTAGTATATACTATTACCATAAACTATCATTGACCAATCTAAAGAGCAAATTAACTTAAATATTTTGTGTATATTCACCAAAATCTACAACTAAATAATTCATATTTAATATTGTTTACATAGACATACATTTTTTCTTTTCTCTATAAATTTCTCCTTTTACCCTTAAACTAAAGAGGTAATTTTCAGACTTTCAATCGATGTATAAAGTTTATTCTTGCCTACGCCTTTGTCTCGAATTGCACCCCATTCAATCTCTACCCCCATTCAATTCATTCTGTATCTATTCCTTGCCCAGGCACAGTCAATATATATTCTGTATCCTCTTAGCCACGCTCGAATGCAACTGAAGACAATATAATGCTAATATTCCAATCGATAGCAAATTAATTAATATAATCACTTTTGTCCGCGACCAGAATAATATCCCCATTGTGACTTAGTGTCTGTGCTATACAGATTTGAATTTCATGCTCGCCGAACCAGAATGCAGAGGTAAAACCGCTAATAAGTATTCGCCCCAGTTGAAATCCTTTGGCAATTAAATGCCAATAAATTTTGTGCAAAATCTCGCAACTAGGATAATTGTGGCCGGTAACTTTGTCCAGCCAAAAAAGGATTAGACGACTTAATGAAAGTTGAAATGTATCTGTGCAGTAGAATGAAGCAAATTGAAGAAATTGCAAACAAAAGAAAAATCTTAGCTTATGATTCAGAATGCCTTTACTTAAAATGGTTTAAGAAAACATATTGAATTTGAACTCTTCTTCTTATATTTAATATTTTTGGGGTTAAATTTATCCAATTTTATATCCCAAGATCTGCCTTTAGATCCAGTAGTTATATAATGCTCCAAATTCTGTTAGGATTTCCAACAGCTCAAACAGCTATTTATTTACTTATCTTTGTTTATTTGAAGAAATGTTTATCACACTTTATTCTATTTTTGGATACTTCCAATTTAGAGAAAATATATTCTCCACAGAATTATGTATAAGTTATGCAGTTTGTTTTGCTCTTAATGCAATTTTTGTTTATTTGGTTTTGGCCAAAATTAACTTGCATAAATCTAACAATAAGTAAGAGGACAAACAACAAAAAGGCAAGAGAAGAAAAAAAAAAACTAGTGGCATATTTGTCTCTGATGAATTTTTGGCTCTCTCTCAAATGGCCAACAATAATTTATCATAAACTAAGTCCGGAGGCGATGCTCATTTGTCAAACCCAAAACTAAGTACAATGAACTGCAAAAATTGCTAACCAGCAAGACAAGAAAAAAACCAACCAAAAATAAGAAGGACTCTCTATCATCCACTTGGCAAATGCATAAATTTTAGCCTTGGCAATTGTAATGGCCCAAAAGATATTCGAACTTATCCACATATGTGGATATACATATATGTTTATTTCGATGTTTTTTTTTATGTTTTCTTTCTACGTCTGATAATTCAATTGCGGGACATTGATGCGTATGAGAGCGTAAAATGAAAGGAAATTGAAATGTGGGTAAATTGAATTCAAATTCAAAGATTGCCCTCAAGGCACACGGGCTAGGACTTGACTGCGGTCATGATGATAGGGGGGGACAAAGCCAAATTCGAGTCGTCTTATGCTTCGTTTAACCCGCCCACAACTTTCACTAGTAGATGAACTTTCACAATCAAGTATTCGAAATGGCCAACTTCTTGGCTTTGCTCTGCCATTGAAATGCATAATTAAAATCCATTAAGCGAAAAATTTCCAACTCTTTCGATTGCTTTTTCTTTTTCCGCCAAAAACTTTTCATTAATAGAATCAAGAAACATCGAAAAAAATTAAAAATAGAGACCAGTTGTCGATTAATTCTGGAATTTCGGACATTTACAGAATCGCGTTTCCATACCCTAGTAACTAAAAGCTGGAAAAGGGTATGTTAAGTTGGGCCTAATGTGTGTAAGTAATGGGAATCTTCATATTCTTAATATCCAAATATTTTAAAAGTTTTCTTTTTAATACTAAAATATCTTTATTTTCCTATTCTTTTGAATTTTAACTGTTTGTCAGTCTTTCAGTTTTTCTAATGGTCCTTAATTCATTTATAAATTGTTCTATCTACAGCTTAGTTGATTGTTTGCCTAATTTAGTCGTTGATTTTCTTACAGGGTATTCCACAGTCAATGCTCTATTTTGTTTGCAAAATTTTTTATCCCAATTGACTTTTTGGTTCATAAATTTTACAGCAAGGCAAATTTGTTTTAACATCATGAATACCAAAGTGCAAAATTCAATCAATTTGAGCCATTTACTGATTTGAATTGGGCTTGAGGTTGGGTTCTCTCTCTATATACATATATGTATATATCTATAAAGGACCACGCCCCCGCCCACAATCACAATGGTCAATTCTAGAGAGCTCATATGAGTGGGCGTTTGGGTGGGTGTGTAGAATTTAGGACTGAGGGCGTGTGTTTTTGACATAAGCAAAAACCATTGAAATATTTGAAAAGTTCATCAATTGCCAACGAATTTTTCAATTAATATCACACCAATTGGCATTGACTTTTGATTTAGTAAATATTTATGTGAGATATTTTCAATGATTTTTCATTTCATCAAAAATGTTAGTGGGATTTTAATTGAAGTAAATGACGTCGAAAAATTTATCTAATTTTTGATTGGTTTCATTTTTTAGAACGGAATGTTAAGGAAAATAATTTCTATACTTTTTTGTTTCAAAAAATTCAGCTTCATTAAGGCTTGAAGTCCACAAAAATGGATATAATAGTTCCGTTGTATTATGATATATGATATATGTATAATATATCTACTATAAATAGAAATAAGGAATCTTTTCTTTTGCAGATGTTGCTAAAAATTGAACTCAAACATCTACTTTTTCTTATAGTGTAGGCAAAAATTTTCGTCAAAGCTTTGGCAACATTTTTCTTGCTTATTTGATGTGAATATTCATTTATCTATTTCAATGAATCTTTTTTACACATTTCACCAATTTGTTGAAGTTTTTGTTGCTGTCATTGCTTTTGGGTATTTTTAAAATGAGATTTTGTAGAACAAATTGCAGCTACTTTCCGTTTGTCCGAGTAAAAAGAAGAAGCCAAAAACCTAACAAAAAAAAACTGCAAGTAATTACTTGGCTAATTAGTGAGGATTTTACAAATGAAAGGAATGAGCTAAAATAAATTATTTTGGTTAATGCAGCTCGCTGACTTTGCCAGGGATTTTTGCACTAGATTTTCTGTAAAAGAAAGAGAATGTTCAGTTGAGTCAAGTGTGTAGGACTTTATCAGAAACTAAAATATACTAGCCAAGGAAATTTATCTATCCGTGTTAATTCTAGACATTACAGAAACTAAGTTTTCGCTACTACTGATTGAATCCAAACGACTGGACATCATATCATATCATCAACGCACAGTATTGCAATTTAATCTTCTGAAAGGGTAAATGTGTTAAGTAAGTTTTTCATGCCGAGAGACACTTAATGAATGATCTGTTGTGAATTTTCTGTTAATTAAAGGTATCTAAGCTTCGTTGTTACAGGTGAAGATTTCAGGACTCTTCGTTTTTTTTTGATAAAAATGCTGGTAACATGTGTTGGCAAACGAAAAAAAGCATAAAGGAAAAAATCGTGTCTGTCTGCACATATTCCTGCACCTTTGTCATTCACACCTGCAGACACTGACACACACACACACAGGCACACCTCACTCGTTCTAAGTATAATGCTAAAATATTATACCGATATTATGCAAATTTTTATTGTTTTTCAGACGATGGGCCTGAGCCTGGATCTTTTTCCCTTTTGCAGATGCAGAAGAGATGTTCCATGGGCTAAAGGGATTTGGTGCGTGATGAAATTAGGATAATTTAATAGATTACGCTTTGGCGTTGATTTTGTCAGGGCAGACATTTTTGTGTGGTACGAGAAATGGGCGGGAGTAACTGAGTGGGTGGGCGGGGAGCACTTCATGCATTATACATAATATATAATACCTGTTATATGCCGTCTACGCGTATTGATTGCATTTACCTTATGCCTGGGTATTGTTGTCTGGCTTTTCACCACCCACTTGGGGTTTGGAATTTGGCATTTTTTTCGTTGCCTCAACCCCCAGCCCCATTGGGGGGTCCTTAATGCCTTTACCTTTGCTGTGTTCGTATGTCTGTGTATATTATGTGTTTTTTTTTTCCAGCCAAAGTAAGATTTCGCCTTCATTTCAGGCATTTGCAAGGCATATCACGTACTTTCAAGTCGCATTTCGTCACCCAAATAACAGGCAAAGGACTTCAATGGCTGTTTAGTGGCAAAGGAGCTCAGATTTCTCAACACCGATGCAAAAGATGAAAATGGGAGACGACCCTTAAGCTGCTATTTATGTGCTGGTCCAGTAATACTTGTTAAATATATAAATTATTCCTTCATCGATCCGCTTTATGTATGCGATTTACATAAGTAATGAATATATATAGGCTAAGATTATCGTTTCGACGCCTTACATATGTTTGTCACGATTTGTGATATTAACTTTCAGTTGTTTATATATATTTTATTTTGATCAGCATAGCTTAGATGATCTAGTCATGCTCTTCAATTTATCTAAGGCTTACATTCTTTGGTGTCAGAAATGGATATTATCTCAAACCACACTCTCAAAAATTCTTAGATAAAGGCATTTGCCATTGAAAATTCTTGCAGAAAAGTTTTAAGAAGCTTGACTTAAACAGAGAATGCCAAAACTATAATATTTGATTCTCATCCGACGTAGGTGGACTTCAGAAATAGTATTACTGGTACAGAACTCTGCATTGTATGGTGTAATTATTTCTGTTTGACATTTAAGTGGATTTTCAATGGGTTTACTTAATGATAGTTTTATTCATCGTCCATACTTGTTGACTTTTTACCCTTTTTGCTGGTTATTTTGTGATTTTCATATTTATTTTTTCATTTGTTGCCTGTTGGCTTTTCGTGCCATGAACCATGTCATTGATATAAATTGGAAAATGCAAAAAAAAAAAAAATTTAAACAAAAATTGTTCATTTATTAATATTGTCGATTTTACTAGTGAGGGAGGCCACGACGACATGAAGTCAATTTATACCACATAATGAACTGTAAACTGTAAACTGCAAACTGAAAACCAGGTAAACTGGTCAATTGGCCGACTGTTCGACTGGTAAACTGTCATTCCCAGGCCCAAGGAGTGGGTCTCTTCATTTGACTCTCATTTCTCGCTGTCGTTTCGATTCCATAATATGCCCATTTAAATGTAGCCAAAAAAAACAAAAACCATCAGCAACGGCAGCAACAAGCGAAATATATGTATATTAAAAAACAACAAAGCCGATACACACACCGACTTTGTTGATATTTATTGATTTAATATCTGGCCATTGCAATGGCCTGCGGCCAATTTAATCATCATTCTGTAGGAAATAATTAAAATTTACAATGGGCAATAAGACCAGACCAGACCAGACTGGACAAAAGGCTTTTCGTTTGACCGCCAAGTGGGAGGCCAACCTGTAACTTTTATAATTTAATGCATTTGTTGGTAATATATATCTATATATATGTATGTATGTAGGTAAATTTTTGAAAAGACAACTCAATGTATGGGGTATTTTATGACTTGTCTCCACTTTATTATTGCATTCATAAAAATTTGCTAATTATGTTGACATTGCGTAGACAGAGTTTTCAAATATTTTCAATCTTCTTTTTCCCTCTATACACTTTTCAGCTCATAAATTGTAGATAATGCAGAATTGTTGCAATGTTTGTTTTTTCTCTCTGTCTCTTTGTTGGTAAGTGCCATTTCAAGCTCATTAGTGGTGGCCATAATTAGCCAGATCAGTTTATGGACACCACAGACACCCAAGCAAAACACATTGAATAGAACTATAAATATAGCGCAACAGCAAAAAGAAAATCAAGAATTGAAAAACTACAGATTCGGCCTGCTAGAAATTCTATATACCCTGTGAAACATTAATGTAAAAAGAAGATATTTTCAAAATATTACGAAAAAATTTATAGAACAGAGAACATCATTTTAAAATGTTATATATTATCTCAAAGACATCTCACTACACTTATGACTCATCCATCGACTTACCTAAAATTAAGACTTTGCAGATAAATAAATATAAAAGTTTAATTTTCAAGCTAATATCCAATCACACTTTATATCTTGGGGTTTTCTGTGATCTTTTCGATTGTTATTAAATAAACTGAAACCAGTAAATGTTCAGTTTTTGTTTCGGTTCAATTTCGCCTGGCTTAAGTTCTTATTGAAGAAGGTAAACCGCTGCCAAATACCACATGTTCCCCTACAATTGTCAAATATAATCCTCTACTGGTGATTGCCGGCAAAAAATTCTCACACACATGCTCAGGCAACACACACATATGTACATATATATTGTATATGTAAAGGGCATGTGTTCCTTTCACCAAATAATAAAAACAGAAAACGCAGATACAAAATACTTTTTGGTTGCCCTCACATTATATTTCTTTATATATGCTTGTTTTTTTTTTGCACCATTTCGCCGTAGCATTTGAAGGAGACGGAAAGTGAAGAGGGGTAAGAAACAAGGAGGTTAACTTTACGGCCCCGCGCATTACAAAGTGAAACATGTGTTTATTATCCGTACTCGGTATGGTGATGGGGGGGAAGACACTGCAAAGACTGTGTCGACTTTGGTGTCTTTCTGGTCTGACTGTAAAAATTGTTGTACTTTCACACACTTACTGGCTTAAGGGTATATGAAATTGGTCGTGCGATTGGCACAAGATAACAAGAAGTATTATAAATATAAACTTTAAAATCCACATCTGAATTAAAAATTAATCGATAACATCTGAGAGTCTACAATATTCTTTAAGAGCCATGTTCAGAAGAGATCTAAGGTATATTGATTCAGTAAACCAGAGGTTTATAGCGGATATTTTTCAGTTAAGACTTTTTCTTATTTGTTTATACTTAAAAATGGGCTACCTAACTGAGATAGCTATGCCTTATTATTGAGTCTTTAAAGCGACGTAAATTAAATCAGTTTTCAATTTACATTCCCAACAGTCCGATTCAGTTGATGTATACGGTATGAAATGCATTCTCCCCAAATGAAAAGGGTATTAAAGAAACGGTTTGGATTTGATCTCCCCCATTTTCAATGGTTTTTATTTTCGTTGTCAGCGAGGCGACCCGAACTGAAGCTGCAACACTTCAAGTGACACTGCAGACACTTCTCACCTCCTCAGCCACCTCTCATTCAGTGCCACACCGATCTCCACCCTCCATCCGCCCATTTAATACTTGTAGTCAGTGTAAAATGTGAGTCTCATTTTCTTCTATTTAGCGAGTGTACATGGAATGCATTTAGAGGTCTTTGTTTTTGTTTCCACACAGGAGCTTGTCATTAACAAATTGCAAATTAAATTGTGCTTAAATTTGCCTAGCCAAATAAGAATGAGGCAAAACCGTCGTGGGGTCTGACAAAACATTAGCATTGTCATTTATACGCAAAGGGGCTAATATAAAGAGGAACAGGTGCAAAATGAATGGGGTGAAACGGTTAGGAGACCATCCCGAATACGCATCGGAATTTAAAAAAGTTTCTGAATAAACACCTGGGAAGACAAACATATATATGATATGTGATAAGGCTATATTATTGCATACTTTCTGTGCATTCAATTAACAATTTATTACCCATTTTAAATTTAAATTATAAAATTTTGAGTGAAAAATCTTTCAAAACTAATTGCTAATAGTTTTTTTTTTTTGGGACGTATGCGTAATGTTTTTGATAATATCAATAACTTGGGTGTTTAAATATTTCTTTTCTAAATTTTGAAATATATATATATTATTATATTAAATATATATTTTCGAACATTTCTAAGTACTTTAGCAGCGATTTATGGAAAATATTGAATTCAGATTAGGATTTTTCCGTTTTGGGACAAACTATACTTTTGACTTGAACGATTCCACACCATAAAGTGATTTCTTATCATGACAAGAAAAAGTATTATCAATTATTTTGTACTAACAAACAATTTTTATTCAAAAAGTATTCAGATCAAGTTCTATTCAAAAATCGGCAATATAATGGGAAACAAATTATTACTTTACCAGGCTCTTATATTAATAACTTATATAAAAGTTAACCAACAACATAAAAAGTTATTTCAAAAACTACGTATATTTGAACTGAATAAAATTCAACAAAATTTCTTTGCCTTTCAAATTGTTTGTATAAAAAAATGTTTAATTTTGGCTGACAATTGCAACAAATCGCTCAATGTGTGGCAGCTTGATGATAAGGATATATTATCAGCTTAGACTTGAGTCGCCCATTCCAACAAACAAATTCTTATCACAATCTCTCCCCCATGCCCATTTCCATAGACAAGCAAAAGAGAAAATGCAAAAAACTTGACAATGTCTGGCAGCACATCATGTGCACGGAAAGTTTTTGCCAAAATTTTTGCCATTGTCAAAACTTGACACACATGCAGAAAAAACTCAAAAATAAAAGAAAAAAACTCCAATGAGACCAAAAGAAAATGGAAATCATGAAAGAAACGAAACACATACAAATTATCAGTACATTTATCTGGGGACAACGATGAGTAGGATAATGCTTTGGAATGAAAAGTTTTGATTTATTTTTAAGCGCAAAGTTTTGTGGCCTGTCACAAAATTTTTGATAAGGGTATATATGGTTGTGCGGGTGTTTGCTTGTGTGTGCGAAATCGAAACAACAAAATGCAAAATCAAATTTAGATGGATGCCTCCCCAAGAGATAGTCTGGTGGAAGCAAAAGTGAAAACAAACAAAAAACAAATAAATCCATCTGTGTCTGAGAATGAAATTAGAGCTTAAGCAGCCATTTAACGACTTCAAGAGGCAAAAGTTAATTGAATTGCGGCCAGCTGCAAATAAAATTCTATGTGCGATTGACCAGAAAATGAGAAGAGCGACTTAAATACTCAAAAAAGTTTCTGAATATCCCTCTCTGAATTCCACCAAAGTCAATTACCTATTTCAAATGGCCACACCTTGCCATAACAAAAGTCTCCAGAGTGGAATAACTTTATGTAGTCCATACAAAGGAGAATAAAATAAATGTCGACTAAAGCTTCAGCATTTCAATTCAAATGCCACCCACAAGAAAAATCTCAGAACACATGTTTATTCCCTGTAGATAAAGTGTGAAGGGGTATATAGGGCTTTTATAACTTAAATTCCAAAAAGCTAAGTTGAAGTAGATTATTCACCTAAACAGAACCTCCTTTGAGGTGTTAAAATAAAGTCTTTTCTATGGCCAATTCCGGCGTAGCATTTCAAACTTCATCAGGATTTTCTAAACAATTTTCATGTGGTTAAATAAATTGATGGAAAACCCTTTTTAGATGCTTTTGAATTTACTATATTCAGGTTCAAATAATCATCGAGTCTATTGATTAAATATAAAAGTTAATGAAAATTTCTTTACAATATTCTCTTTTCCGGTTGATATATTCAAATATAGTAAAAAACTATATAGATCAAAATCTGAAAAATTTATTTGTTTGATATTCATTTACACAAATTTTGGCATATTATAATTGTGTCAATTGGCTCGAGTATTGGGTCAATTTCAAAAACGTATATCAATTCTTTAAAATATTATATCTCTATATTATCTCTATAGAGATATTTTTGTTTGATTCTTAGAGAGATACATTTTATGTATAGGTACTATATAAGAACATACAAAGAAAGATCGGTTCTTGAATTACAAAGGTAAGAAAATAAAAATGATACTATGATTTTTGTGATTGAGGTTTGATATTTGTCAAGTGAAGCAGTCCAAGTAGCATATATTACACAATAATTTAAAGCTAATAGTCTGATGTTGGGAGTTTTCAGTTTAAGCCTCGTACGACTAGAGGGTATCCCAAAGTCGTTAGCATCCCATCTTAATGGCAGTTTTATTTTTCTTCTTTGTGGCGGTAAACACAAAGCTTTTCGTAGAGCTAGCCCAAAAACCTATGGTGAATCTATTAAGGGTTTGATATTAGCATGAAAAACGCATTTTTCTTCAGGAAAAACGAAAAAAAAAAACAGAAAGATTGTGCCGGAGAGAGGAAAATGTTTTAAATAACTTTGGTAAAGACTTTTCGTTTCCTTTTTTTTTCTTTGCCCTTTTTACAAAGGTGACAAAGCATTCGATTCGAAGTTTTTTCTTATTTTTATACCCTTGCAAAAAGGGTATATTAATTTTGGTCAAAAGTGTGCAACGCATAGAAGGAAGCATTTCCGACCATATAAAGTATATATATTCTTGATCAGCACGACGAGACGGGTTCAAATCGCCATGTCCGTCCGTCCGTCCGTCCGTCCGTCCGTCCGTCCGTCCGTCCGTCTGGATCAACGCAAACTCCTCCTAGACCGAAAGAGCTACAGAGCTGAAATTTTGCATGTAGGCTTGTATATACTGCAGGCGTTGTATATCTCGGATTCAGCCGGATCGGATCACTATATCATATAGCTCCCATACAAATGGCAAAGTCACGAACAGTGACTTTTCTTAATAACTTCGTTATTTTCTGAGCTATTGTCATGAAATTTAATATTGGTGAGTTAATTATACATATAGACGATTGTGCCAAATTTGGTCAAGATCGGGTGACTATATCATATAGCTCCCATAGGAACGATCTTTCGAAAACAGTGACTTTTGTCAATAACTTCGTTACTTTTGACGCGATTGCTTTCAAATTAAACATTTGTTAGTTTATTATATCTGTTAATGACTGTGCCGAATTTGATAAAGATCGGGTTACTATATCATATAGCTCCCATAGGAACGATCGGTGGAAAACCGTGACTTTGATCAATATCTTAGTTTTTTCCTATGCTAAGATTGTAGGCCGTTCTTTCGCAAACATTAGCCTTTTTAGCTTGAACGTTTTTCCACTTTGATGGCTAAAGGTAAGGAAAGAGTTACCATAAAAGTTGCAAGGGTATACAAACTTTGACGCGGTCGAAGTTAGCCCCGGCCCTCTGGTTTGGCATCGCTTCGATTGAATAAAATTGTGAAATTATTTCTTTACTCAACAATAGGAAAAAGAAAAGTATAAGTTTACCATTTGTTTTGGTGGGGAGACTTTTTCTTGAACGTTTTTTGGCTGTTTACATATTTATGCAATTGAATTGTTTACATCAAAATAACAATTTTTGAAGGGTTCGAAGTTGACAACTTTTCGCAGTGCGTGCGTGTGTGTGTGAGTGTGATTTGGGTTGAAAACTTTTGCCATTGCCGGCTTAAAAGCTTCCCCATGTCTTCATTGTTCATAGAGTTTATCAATTTTGTGGCACTTGTAGATATATAAAACGAAAACGACTTTGATTGATTTGAGTTAAAGTTGATTTTTCTTGTTTGTTTGGCAGATTATACAAAATACTTAAACCATTTTTCAAGAGACAAATTGGTATAAAATGGTTTTGAAAATCAAAAACTATAAGATAGATCTTGATAAACAAAAAACTTAATTTAAAAGTTGGTTGGATAAATTTTAAAATAATCGCAGGTTCGTTTAAATATTCATAATCTTAAGCTGTTTAACGAAGTGGTTTTCCATTACTAGGTGTCTAGGACATTATGATTAAAATGCTTTTTGTTTAAATCTTATGTTTTATTCGATAACTCCATAAATGTAAAGATACAAGAGTTTTGTCTTTCTTTCGTTATATCCTAGGGATCTATACTTTGGTTCTTTAAACTCTTAATGAAGTAAGAACTTAGCGATTGAAATTATATTGGTTTAAATTTGTTGAATGGTTCAATTAAACAGTGATTATTCACATTGTTCGATTACAAAGACCTACAAGAATAAAAACAGTGATAATGTAAAATTTCAAAAAGAATAAAACAGAAACAGAATAAAAAGTGATAAAGGAAATAAAGCATCAAATGTTCCTTTTCAAATTGGCCACACAGTTAGGGCACTTTTCGATAGCGTTTCTTAAGCAAAACTATCTTTTAGTTGCTTAGAAAATGCAAAATCTGAGAAAAGACCAAAAACCATGAACGAAATAACAACTAAGACTACTTTTATATCCACACTATTATTTATGTTCCTTTAGAAAATCACAAAGTGCTTATTTGGCAGTTAAAAAAACAAAGCTTATTCAGCATTGATAAATGTCAAATGCAACTAAATTTCTATACATCTTGACCCTTACTATACTTACTTTGCACATTTCACAGTTTAGACTGATTAGTTTGACGACAACCAAAATGAATTTCCTATTTGCACAATTTAGACCAATTAATTTATATTTATAAGCATAGACGTCTTCCAGACATTTTGCTTTATGCTCCACAAATACACAAAAATTGTTGGCAAATAAACATAAAACAGAAATGTGCGAGTGAATGTAACAATTTGTATAAGTGTGTGTGTGAGTGTATGTTTGAATGTGAACAGTTCATTAAATTTTGTGAATTGCAACAGCTGCTGGCATTATAATAACAAGGACAAGCCACAGAGAACAAGAAGCCATAAGGCAATATTTCATTTTTGCTTACTTTGTTTCTTGGCCTTTTGTGTTCATATATAGAAATTTATTAACTTGGCCTAAAAATAACAATAACACCAAAAAAAAAGGAAGCAATGGAAAAGCATAAAGTCAAAAGAGTTGAGATATTTACAAAAATGAATGAACTGGAGCGAAGCACAATTGATGTAGGACAATTGATGGACAAACATGATATACATATATATACATATATGGAAAGCTGATATGTATATGTATATATATATATAGTTGTATAGTGCATGCTCCACTCAAATGCAGAAGGACAGTTATTTGCTTTTATGGCAGACTGAGCCTGTCTGGCCAGGACAACATGCTCTCTCGCTGTTGTACGTCAGTTGGTTGAACAGTTTGGTTTATCCTGGCCTCAAACTCAAAACACTACAAATACACACACACATACACACTTCCAACCAACAACTATTTCCGCTTACTGCAAACAAATCTAGCTAGCAAAACAACATTTACAACAACAGCAATTCGGAACAATGCCCGCACAATATTGCGTATACGTAATATTGACATTTCCCATATTATTGAGTGAATGAGTGAGTAAGTGAGTGAATGAATGAGTGTGTGAGTTGGTTGCCTGTCAAATTGCCTTTGCCAGTGCCATTGAAATGTTCGAGGAGGCGAAAGAAACAAGCAAATGTCTTTAACCCCGTCTCATTAAATATGTTGACAAGTTGATAAATCGTTGTAATAATGCCAATGCCTATATTCGACCATGGATTCGATGGGTCATTGAGTACCAACATATGTACATACATTTATATTTATCATTTATGTGAGAACGTATTGTATTCGGACATTAGGTGGAGTCGCCGGAGAAGGTCAAGTAGCCTACTCAACAAAGACATTTGATCTTTATTTGTGAAGTAATACTTCAAAATAACGTAAAGGAATTCTACGATGCATCTAAACAAAGAATATACAAACTCGTTTTACTTCTTCAATGAAGTACGTAACATATAAATTTCTAAGTAATTTTTATTCATATTAGGCCGACTTCAACTTAAACTTAGAGCCATGGTAAATGCAATTGCCTTTTCTCTTTTGGCCAATTCAGAATAGACCTATGATTTTTAAACTAAGGATATCCTTTAAGCTATTGATTTCGTACATATGCATTTATGATAACTAAGTTTATGTATTTTTTATAAACTTAAAAAAAATAAATAAATAATTATAATTATATGTATATCAGGGACCGAAAAAATTTAGAAATACCTTAAAACAGTTACGGTCTTTGTTATATATAAAGACATACATTTTGTTTTAATTTCTCAATTTTAATATTTTTTATATAATACCTTTGTCAATAAAATTTTTGTTTTAAAAGTGTTAAGTGATTTCGTAGATTTCGCTTGATACATAAGCGAATAGATTACATGGATTTTGAACTGATATTGATATCGAAAACGATCACAACCAAACTAACAAACTTTCTGTTAAATCCTACATAAAAAGTTATGTAGAGTTTGTTCGGAATCATAAGCTTCAAAATAAGTATTAAGATATTGTTAACCCTAGAAATAAATTACAATACAGAGTATGTAATTTATTATGATTATTTTACGGAAATTATAAAACTATATAGAACTATAATTTAAAAAAAAGACCTGTTACGTTTTTCAACTGCCTAACAATGGCATCCAAAAACGTTCTTAAAGTCAACTACTTCTACTTGATGCTAGTCAAATTTGATTTGCCAACTTTACACCCATCTTATAGCCATGTTTCCCAATCATAATATGGTTAAGAGGGTGCAAAGTAATAAAAATACAAACGAAAATGAAAATTCAATGAAAAACACAGAGAAATACAAAAACGATGCCTGCAAACATGTCACCAGCTGTCGCTTACAATCTTAATATTTGATGTCAGGCAGAGGCAATATAATGGCAGCTGGGACCATAGGACTTGAGGCCGGGAATAAGCATTTCTATATACCCAACCACACACATACATACTTACGTATGTATATGTGAAAGTGAGTGAATAAGTAACCATTGTTAGAGATTTGACATAAAGGTATTGGTGTGACCTAGATAAGACTTTTTTGCATAAATCTGAAAGGGGCAAAAATTGGGTAAGTAGTTTTAGTTGTGGAAATTCGAAATGCAGAGAAACTAATGCATGAAAATGGTATTTTTATTTACAAATTCTTGTTTTTTATTGTTCGCTTGGTTAAACTTACATAAATGTAAAGTGATGGTTTTTCTACTCAAACTCTAAAATGCAGAAACAATTTAATGCTTCATTGATAACCTCACATGAGTTTCAATTGGTTCTGTTTTTGTTGCTTTGGCAAATGACAGCCAATTGATTTGAGGTTGAGGCCGAAGCTGAGGTTGAGCTTCAGCTTGTGGTTGAAGTTTCTTCAGAGTTTCCCCATACCCCGCGACCTGTCAAACAAAAGCAAAATATATCGAACGAAACTCTACGATAAACATATGAAAAATGCACATGCTGCGGCCCAAGTTCAATTCCGAAGGCCAAAAAACTTTACGCCACTTAATAGAACTTGACGCAAATTCAATTACAACATTGGCAAGACCCACCAACAAGCCAAAAGAAATGTGCAGAAAAACGTTCGAAGGCAGGAAAAACTTTTTTTTTTCCTATTTTTGGGCCCCCCTCCTGCTCCCTATTACTATCCAACGCCTTCATCGTCTTCAGTTTTGCCCTTGGTGGCGGCTTTTTTCCATGTGATTTCTGTAAATGTTGTCACAGCCAAAGGCGAAATTGGAATTGAAGTTCTCCTTCCCTCATTCTCTTTCCATTTCTTTTGGTTTTTGTTGTTTTTTTTTGGAGGGGGGGAGGTGTTGCTTTGGTTTTGGTTTGTCCTTGCGGCTAAAAACTCTATTGCGCCATTTCGTTGCAATTAGCAAATAAAACTTGGCATATTTTAGAAGAAGTGGAATTTAAGTTCTTTGGGGGTTGGGGAAAACTTTTGCAATAACTTTCATTCCATTCATTATTTTGGCCAAAGTGAAAACTCAAGAGTCTGGAAAGAGTTGTCCACAGAACAATTTATATTATTCAATAGAGAATGGGGTTAAAGCTGTTAATAGATTTTAGCTGTTAATAAATTAATCGAAAATTTACTATAATTAAATTGGAATTTTTTTGTTAGTAAGTTGATCCAATTGGGACAGTGAATACCTAAAAGTGTGCGTGTTTTTCTTTCAAGCCATATCTCATAAAGCCTACAATTACGTCTGCATCATGTGAAAAATTCATTAAAAAATTAAACTAAAATAAAATAAATTGGTAAGAGTAATACTTAACTTACTATCTAGTGCAAAAAGAGTTCTTAATCTATCTAAGATTTTCTTTGTATTAGCCCGACTGAAATAAGCAGTGCAACAAGCAGTTCAAAAGGGTCTACTAAGCAACAGATGGCGGCACAAGAAAATGTGAGTAAGTTACTCAGCCCTTAGGACTTTTGTGTGGCGCCATCTGTCGCGTAGCAGACCTTTTTGAACTGCTTAGCCGACCAAAGTCCTAAGGGTGCGAGTAATAGTCCTAAGGGTGCCAGTAATAGTGCTAAGGGTGCGAGTAAGTGCAGACACGAACCTTAAATACGTGCTTAGACCAAGTTAGCAAGGACACAATTTGATAAGAACAAAAACAAAATCTCTCAATCAAATGAAAACAATTAAAATTTAAAATTTAATTCACTATCGATCCTAGTTCAATATTATTTTACATGATACATAAAGCTCAGTTTCATTTTGGAAAAATTTGTGTAATTTACTCAGTTCCTTAGCACTTCCTCGGCTTCCAATTTTTACATACCCTTACAGTTCTTGGTCATAATATTTTTACATTATCCAAACTTTTTTTTGTGCCATACGTATACATAAACATAATCTTAATTTTTTCAAACAGTTTGTATTTTTTTCTTCTTTTTAATAAATATAGAAATCGCCGTAAATATATAAATCTGGGAAACACCCAAAAAGCAATCCGCAAGAAAAATCTGAAGCTCTGAAACATTTATTTCTTCTGCTACTAAAAAAAATCAAAGATACATATCAGTCGAAGCGACAATCGAAAAACTTAAGTACGAAATATATTTGAATTATTATTATTGTTGTGTGCGGTAGATAAATCACCCGAAGTCAGAAATATATGATCTAGATTTTGACATTAACGATTCAAATAATTTTAAAAACATTAAACAGTTTCTAATTGACTAAATTGGTTTTTCCAAATTTTATTGAGTGTGTAAAATTTGTTTAAAAATTTCCTTAATATTTCATAGTAAAAATCTGTTGAAAAAGAGGCAAAGAAATACTATGACAAATATTAAGTCAACAATCCCAAATTAACCAAATTAACCGATTTAAGAACGCTAAACATAATTTTAACACCCGACTGATGGAGCCAATTAACAAGGATAAGTTAGAAAGAAATTTTTAGATAAAAATTGTTAAGATTAAGAACTTTAAGGTTACTAGTTCAGAATTCTTTCATCAGAAGGATCAAACGATTATAGTCGCGATATAAGTAGAAGGAATATAAATTTATAGTTGTAATTCACAGCGCATTAATACAATTAACTAAAATTGAATGTGAAATTCCCACAGTGCATATTTATTTATTTCGCGCAGCTTATTGTTAGAAGCAAATGTAATGGTGCTTGTAATTTCCGGTCACATTGCACTCTTATCCTGTTTACATGCCTACTACACATGTACTTACAGAATTAGCTAAGCCCCAATAGATAAACGTGGTACAATTTGTTGGAATTTCGCCCACTATAAATACGTGAGGTGATCGCCATTTGAGGCGTCAGACACAACGATGCGTTCGCTGTCAAAAGTCATATTGGGATTGTCGTTGCTGGTGCTGCTTTTAACGGCCAGCATTGAGGCAAGAAGGAGAAGGAAAAAGGTGCATAAGATCAGCTTGAATCGGGACACAGATCATGCAAAGTTGCTAAAGAATTTGCAAACCCAGACGACAGCCTTGAAAACCAAACTCAATGTGGCAAGTACAGCAAATGCCACGGCAAGTTCCAGCTCAAGCTCAAGCTCCAGCTCTAGTTCTAGTTCTAATGGAATTGAAGCCTTGATTAATGCCTATAATACGGAATATTCTGGCAACATTACCATAGGTAGCCAATCCTTCAAAATTCTCCTGGATACGGCTTCAGCAAATCTCTGGGTACCTTCGTCGCAGTGCACTGATAGTGTTTGCCTGAAGCACAATCGCTACAATTCAAGCAAATCGACGACCTATGTGGCCAATGGAACATCGTTTCAAATACAATACGCCACAGAAGGAAGCAATCAGGTGATACTCTCGGGGTTTCTCTCCACTGATACGCTAGGAATTGGTGGACTTAAGGTTAAATCGCAAACCTTTTCGGAAATCACTTCGCTGCCGACAAGTGTGTTCAATAAATCGAATTTCGATGGAATCTTGGGCTTAGGTTTCCCCAATATAGCCATCGATGGTGTAACTCCACCCATTCAGAATCTAATCGCTCAGAAACTAATTGATGAACCAATATTTGCTCTGATCTTAAATCGGAATGGCTCTGCATCTAGTGCTAGTAATGGCGGACAACTTATATTGGGTGGCACTGATCCTACCTTATATAGCGGTTGCCTCACCTACGTGCCACTCTCTCAAGTCGGCTATTGGCAGTTCACTGTCACGAGCATTGTCTTGGGCTCCAATGGCAAATCTCTGTGCTCCCAATGTGAGGCCATTCTCGATGTGGGCACTTCTCTAATTGTGGCCCCCTCTGCTGCTTTGGCCACAATTAATCAGCAATTGGGAATAACAGCGGCTAATCTACTCAATGGTATCTATACTATCGACTGTAATAAGACTTCAACTCTGCCGGATCTTATACTGACCATAGCACGAAAGGATTTCGTTTTGCCCGCTTCCAGTTATATTCTTCAATATGGTAGCACTTGTGTCTCCGGATTCACCAGTCTCCACGAAGGTGGTCAGGATGTCAGCAGTGTGGATGGTGTGGACTATAGCAACCTCTGGATATTGGGCGATGTCTTTTTGGGATCCTTCTATGTGGAATTCGATGTGGGCTATAAACGTGTAGCTCTAGCTCCAAAAGTGTCAAATTAAGTATTCAACTTTTTCGTCTATATGTAAACAAAATTCAGTAATATTTGTCCATAAAAATAATTATTCAAATATTGAAATAAAAATCATGATTTCTGTACAAATTTATATTCTTTAATAACACGAATTTTCTAATTTTCACGTTGTAAACAAATAAAAATTACGTATACGTAGTGTGTGCCAGTTTATTTTAGCTAATAACACACTCAACAAATCATTATAATAAACAAGGCTTTAGAGCCTTTAAAAATGTTTCGTCTTTCGTTACAATATTGTTATTTTATTATTTCGGTTTTCTTTCTTTCTGAGTTTTATAAAAAATATTGGTCTTTGGAACGAATCAATGGACTAACTCAAAACATATATTAAAATGAATATATTCTAATTGATTTGAATAGAATGAGTGTCAAATATTCAAAAAAGAGAATGATTATGAATACTTGATTGAGCCTTATAGAATATAAAACAAGAATGTAAGTCAATTAAATTAATGAAAGGGTAATTAAGTATAAAATTGTATAAATTTGTTTCCCATTAAGTAAAAAATTTATTCAAAATATATATATATATTGCCCTATATGTAGGTTAAAAAACCTTCATTCATTGGGCTTAAAATTAAGAACAATTTAAAGGCTCATAACATATAAAATTCTTATCAAAGTGCACAAATTTTTTTTTCATGTGTAAGCGGGGAAAATTACCAGAAAATATATACAAACTGTTAACCAATTTCTGACTGGCCGTTTATCAATGAGTTCATTACCTTTCGATATTACCCACTCGTAATGCCCTTAGCTTAGCTTGGCAGTCGACTTTCGCAGAATTCCCATCGATTTGCGTTAATTGTATTTTCTTGAATAAAGTTCACACGACACCAAGACGTGTCTGGTGTGTGCAAACAAAACAATAAGATAAAAGTTATTCTATCGATCAATTTTTTATATCTATATTCTGCACACTTAATCGATTGCTGGTGCGATCAATCCAAAATAATTTTGGCTAGTCTTATCACTTGGAAATATATAAATAGCACTTGTTGGTAAACATTTTGAGTTAGTTCAGACCAGGCAGGCAGTCTGAAAATGTTTAAATTATTTGTATTCGTGGCCCTGTTGGCTCTGGTCAGCTGTGAGGTGCAAAGGATTAAGATACACCAAAGTGGGCATAAGAGAGATCATCGTCATGTCAAGCAGGAGATACGTTGGCTCAAGCATAAATATCACCAGCTGATCGAAAGTATTATCGTCTATGATTATGGAGTACCCGACTATGTGGCACCCGATTACAATAACGACTATTACGACAATTCTAATACCGATTCCACCACAAATGATACGGCAACAATTGAAGAGCTAGGTAATAGCATGAATATGTATTACTTTGGCACCATTGGCATTGGAACTCCAGAGCAATATTTCAATGTGGTTTTCGACACGGGTTCAGCCAATCTCTGGATACCTTCCGTGCACTGTGCGAGCACAGATGTGGCCTGCCAACAGCACAATCAATACAATTCCAGTGCCTCTAGCACTTATGTGGCGAGCAGTCAAAACTTTTCCATTGAATATGGAACTGGCAGTGTTACTGGTTTCTTAGCCATAGATACGGTGACAATTAACGGTTTGTCTATTGCAAATCAAACCTTTGGGGAGGCCATCACCCAGCCGGGTAGCAGTTTCGAAAATGTTGCCTTTGATGGCATCTTGGGAATGGCATATCAAACGATTGCTGTTGATACGGTGGTCCCACCATTCTATAATCTCTACGAACAGGGTCTAATTGATGAGCCCGTCTTTGGCTTCTATCTTGGCCGCAATGGCACAGCAACGGATGGCGGTGAATTAATACTTGGCGGATCAGATGAGAGCCTCTATGTGGGCAATCTTAGCTATGTGCCAGTCTCTCAGCAAGGCTATTGGCAATTCGCTGTGAACAACATTACCTGGAATGGCACAGTTGTTTGTGATAATTGTCAAGCAATTGCTGATACTGGAACTTCATTGATTGCCTGCCCATTCAGTGCATATAGCCAATTGAATCAACTCATCGGTGCCTTGTATGTAGAAGGCAGCTATTATGTAAGCTGCTCAACCGTCGACTCTTTGCCGGTGCTCAGTTTCAGCATAGGTAATGGCATTTTTGAGTTGCCACCATCTGCCTATATCAGCACTTTTGGCGATGGCAATAGCACCTACTGCATGTCCACATTCACCTATATTGGCACCGATTTCTGGATTCTGGGCGATGTCTTTATTGGTCAGTTCTATACAGAATTTGATTTTGGAGAGAATCGTGTTGGCTTTGCGCCAGTGGCATAAATTCATCAATAATACCAATAAAATCTGCTTTTTAAATGTTTATTGAGTGCAATATTTAATCTTGTATTCTGAAAAGAGGGATTTTAAAGTTACTCGGAACTAATATCAAAATTTGCTACCTAAAATTTATAACCAATTTGGATGGGTTGAAATCAAAAGTTATTTAAATCAATTTTGCAATTAATAGAGGTGATTGTGGTATAAAAATATAAATATAATATGATACAATATTTAATATATTTTGTGAAGGCCTTGTTAGCTTTCTGGGGTTTGATTTTTAATCCGGCTATAGGTTATAGCTATAAATCATAATATCAATCATAAATATTCGCTTTTTTAACAATTTGGTTGTGCGTTTGCTTCACAAGTATTTTTAATGAAAAAAATATCATTCTCAATATGAAAAAATACATAATCACTAATATTATGAAAAATTCATTGCTTGATATATATCCAAATTTAAACTTTACTAATTTATAAACTACATTGCTTTGAGGGAAAGTAAAAACTAATTAGCTTGTTTTATATAATAGCTTTTTATTAATTTGCTATTAGCTCTCAACAAGTTGTTGTATATTAAGCAAAATATATCTTTTCCCTTTTCCAAAAGGTTGCTGAATTGGGTCGATCATTCAAAAGCATACAGATTATATATTCTTATTCTTAGGTCTTAAGGTAAAGAAAGCTTGACTTCAACTCTTTTATCAATACAGACCAAATGCATGCATATTAATTTGTTTAAATGTTATGGCTATGCATACAACTTGTTAAGTTGCATTACCATAAAAAAAAGAACATGCGAATTTGCTGAATAAAACAAACCATTCTGACAACTTCGCACCTCTTTTTATCATTCATTCTTAATTCAGGTGTGAAATTGCTGTGTTATCAGAATGCTACCAGCTGTAAGTGAGTGGGTCTATCTCTGTTTGGCTTTCTCACCTATAAATACCTGAGGCTGCTTAGTTTTTGAGTCAAGTCACACGGGTCAAGATGAGGGTCAACAGCAAAGTGCTGTGGTTTTTGCTGGCTCTAGTATTAATTGCTTTTAGTTCTGCTGAGGCACGCAAACGTAAACACAACCGAGTTCGAGTGGGAAGACACAATAATCCCAGTTCCAGTCATTATAATGTGAAACATGATCTGAAATCGTTGTCGATCAAGCATAAATTAAAGTTATCCAAGGCAATTGTGGACAATGCAGTGTCAGCCTCCACAAAGACAGGAACGACGGCAGCGACAAATGCAGCTAGTCTGGGAAATGCATACAACACGGAATATTATATAACTGTTCATATTGGTACACCGCCCCAAGAGTTTCGTCTACTGATTGATACTGGCTCCGCGAACCTTTGGGTGCCCTCCAGCAAGTGTCCATCGACAGTGAAAGCCTGTGCGGCCCATCAGCGTTATAACTCGAGTGCGTCCAGCACTTATAAGGCGAATAATACGGCATTTCAAATAGAATACGCCTCGAATACGGCAGGTGGTGTGGCACTCGATGGCTTCCTTTCACAGGATACCGTGGCAATCGGGGATTTGGCCATTAAGAATCAAGTGTTTGCCGAAATGACAAATGAACCAGATGGAACATTTTTAACCTCTCCCTTTGACGGCATGATCGGTCTGGCTTATGCAAGTATATCGATAAATGGCGTCATTCCGCCATTATACAATCTAATATCCCAGGGGCTGATTCCGGAGCCAATTTTCTCCATCTATCTCAATCGGAATGGCACAAACGCCACCAATGGCGGTGAATTGATCCTTGGTGGCATTGATCCAGCCCTTTATAGTGGTTGCTTGACTTATGTTCCAGTCTCCCAGCAAGGATATTGGCAATTTGAAATGACCAGCGCCACACTGAACGATCAAGAGTTTTGTGACAATTGTCAGGCAATTCTCGATGTGGGCACTTCTCTAATTGTTGTGCCCAACTCGGAGATAAAGGAGATTAATCAAATTTTGGGTGTAACTAATCCGAATGCGACATCTGGAGCATTTTTGGTCGATTGTGCAACAATTTCAAAATTACCTGATATTATTTTTACAATTGCTCGCAAAGAGTTTGCTTTGAAATCGACGGACTATATCCTAAAATATGGCAACACTTGTGTATCAGGGTTTTCCACCTTGGATGGCATCGACTTTTGGATTCTTGGTGAAGTTTTTATGGGTGCCTATTATACTGTATTTGATATTGGTTATAATCAAATTGGCATTGCCACTGCAGTGCATTAGGTAGTTTAATCAAATTTTTGTTTGTACCTTACTAATTCGGCAGAGTTGCCACATGTTCACACTAATCGACAGTGTTTGTCAGGTGTTGGGTAAATTTGAAAAGCATTTTAACGGTCGTTAACTGGAATAAAAATAATATTAAAAAAAAACAAACTAATTCAGTTCTTTATGCAATAATATATCACAATGGCTTTTTATTTGTTTTTTTGTATTTAAAAATACATTTTTCCAGTTCTACTCTACGTGTGAATACCATAAAGTATTCACCTTAGATAAAACCCTTTGTCCATTGAGTTAACCAAAAGCTATAAATTGTCAAGTCTAGGAACATCCATTGAATAGTCAAGCTCTTCAATATGAATCTTCGCGTAGTATTCGTACTATTATTCTGTGCCACATATGCAACTGCCAAACTGCATCATTTTAGTATGATCAAACGTAAGCATAAGCATAGCAAGCCGCTTCATCGTCGTGTTCATAAAAGGCACCAGAATGCCTTGAAAGCCAAATACGGATTAAGCACCATATCCAAAGTTAATGCAGTCACCAATAGTGGTTCCAGTACTTCAGCTGCGAGTTCGGGCATCCAACAGACAAGCTCTTTAGAAAATTATTATGACGCGGAATTCTTGGTAACAATAACCCTTGGTGAACAATCATTTATCGTGGTGCCCGATACTGGATCTGCGGATATGTGGGTGCCCGATGCAAGTTGCAATTTCTGCGCAAATTCTTGTCAGAATCATATATTCAATCGAGCCAAATCGAAAAGTTT
Source organism: Drosophila willistoni (assembly GCF_018902025.1). NCBI lineage: Eukaryota > Metazoa > Arthropoda > Insecta > Diptera > Drosophilidae > Drosophila > Drosophila willistoni. The sequence goes on from NW_025814050.1 coordinate 13,453,537, forward strand.
TGTCAACAATGGCACTTCATTTAGCATAACATATGGCTCAGGTTCGGCTGCGGGTACAACCGGATCGGATACATTTAAAATTGGTAAAATGACCGTTCAAAATCAAACGTTTGGCTTAGCCAACACTATATCCAGTTGCAGTGCCTACGATGGCATCTGGGGCTTGGGTTTTCCCTCTCTATCGCAACTAAAGACTGAGCCGCCTTTTCAAAACCTCATCACCCAGAATCAAGTAGAGAAATCCATTTTCTCGTTTAGCCTTAAAACCAATACCATGATAATGGGCGGTTCCAATTCTAGCCTTTACTATGGCGAACTCATCTATACGCCTGTGACAGTGGCTTCTTATTGGCAGTTCAACTTACAAACCATTGACTTTTCGGATGGGAGTTGTCCACGTTGCTCTGGAAACTGTACAGCAATTATGGATACGGGCACATCGCTTATTGTTGGACCATCTTCGGACATTATGGCATTAAATACACAACTTGGTGCCACATTTAATTCAACATATGATCTTTGGTTAGTCGAGTGCGCGATAATCTCAACCCTACCTCAGCTGGTGCTGACTATAGCTAATACCAAATTCTATATTAAGCCAGAGACTTATGTCTTAAATTTGGGCACTGTCTGCGCCAGTGGTCTAATGGATTTGTCAGGCATAACTTTCTGGATAATTGGCGATGTCTTTTTAAGGCAACACTACGTGGAATTCGATTCAACAAAACAGCAAATGGGTATTGCTCCGGCTTTAGGGTAAAACTACAAAAATATTTGAATGATACCGAAAAGAAATGAATAAAAAACAAAAAGCATCGACATTGTCCGTCTTTTGTATCATTGTATTTGTTTATTTCAGCAAAATCCCAGATCAATTTCCTTAAATATACTTTAAAGATATTGCCTGATAAATTGAGACTACAAGAACAAACTCAATTACTATACATATCACACTACATATAAAATTTGGAGGTGGTATCTCTTATAGTCTAGACGAACAAACATCGCTGTTGATGCTGGCGACTTCAATATACCATTTCACTGTATAAGTGCAGCTTACTGTAAACAACGGCGGCAAAGCTTTGTTTACCCCGCAGATTGCAAATAATCTGATCGGAAAAAAAACAAAAAGTGTTGAATTGCTTTTCGATCTTTTTTGTTTCGTTTCGATTTTCTTTCCTGTTGCCAATTTTTGAGTTATGCCATCTGGAACACGTCCGAGCATCCCGTGTTTGAATCAATGATTTAACTTTCACTTCTCCATTAAAAAAAAAACTGATGGGAATGTCCTTGCTTCAATTAGCTTGATTTCAGCATGGGCTAATCTAAAATCTTAATCATGCTCATCAGCATGGGAAAATATTAATAAATAATATTTTTTTAGTTGTAAGATGTAAAAAATAAATAATTCTGCAAGAAGAGGCAAATTTTTTGTATATTTTTCCAAAGTTTACTGAAATTCTTTATGTGACTAGGAACATTTATGTCTTTTCAGCCCTTACTTATTGTCTCAGTCTTCAAATAATTTTTCTGGTTTCAGGTTTTTATATTGATCCACAGGAAGCTAATTATCGTAAAAATAATATTTTGCAGGAAGTACATATATAATCAAGCGGTAAGGAATATGTACGTTCTTATATTCTGCGATAGGCTAAATAAAAACAAACAGTTGCATTTATCTCTCACTCCCACGGACTGAGCGTAAAACATAAAGGGTGTCACATTATCGCATTCAAATGCCATTCGAGCACAGGCCTTCTTGATACTTTTGTGCTGAATGGAATGGTCAGTCAACATTGGACAGTCGAATCGAACGGTTTTATAAAGTGGTCTTACGATGAAGATTTTATTTCGAATTATTCTTTTATTTTTGCTGGCTAAGCATTGCCAGCAAACTCCTGTTGTGGAAACTACAGAAGACTTTGATGAGGAATTTATAGAGACAACAACCCAGGCGCACAACGTGGAGAAAACTAAAGATGGTACCTAATCAGGAGGTTTGTTGGTTTCAACTCTCATGTCATTTGACCTTATCTTTATAGAAATAATTGCCGATCTGCAAAATAAATTGAATAATATGAGGCGACATGTTGCGGCCTTCAAATCAAAGTCTCAGGCAGATACCGCAAAAGTTTTGAGTCTAAGCGATCTAATTGTGGCCTATGAGTCACAAATTGATTCGAATACTGCCATAATTGAGAAACAGGAGGAGCATATCAAAAAGTTAAATTCTTCTGTAAGCTCTTATCGAAGTATTTTCATGCAGAAGGAACTGGAAATAACTGACTTGCAAATCAAGACCAGAGAAGATAAAACTAGTATTCAGGACTATCTACAGCAGATTTCAAACTACGAAGACCAACTAAAAACATCCCAGGTTTCAAGTTGTGTACCCTTTGGCAATTCCACAGGAATACATCTATTGCATTTGCCAAGTGGGAAACCGTTTTTCGTTCCGTGCGAATCGAGGAACACAAATTTCGGAACTGGTTGGACAGTTATTCAACGTCGATTGGATGGCAGTGTTAACTTCTACCGTGATTGGAATCAGTATCGTGAGGGATTTGGTGAACTATCGAGTGAATTTTTTATTGGACTCGATAAACTATATAGAATGACAACCAATGAAAGATATGAACTTCTGATACACTTTCAATTTTTTGGCAGTGAAGAATCAAATTACATTCGGTATAGTAATTTTTCGATTGGAAATGAAACCGAAAAATACGTCTTAAAGTATTTGGGCGTGGTTACTTGTGATAATGGCTTTAAATTTGAAGGTTATACAAATTATGGTTACGTTTTGGGTTGTCATGACCCCATGGAGAATAATATTGGAATGAAATTCACAACGTACGATCAGGATAATGACAATTTTTACTGGCAAAATTGTGCTAAAGAATGTCATGGCGCTTGGTGGTTTAATTCATGTAGCCTAATAGGCAATGGGTAAGTTGAAAAATGCATTCACTTGACAATAAGATAAAGTTTTGTTTTTCTTTTCAGCTTTAGTCATCTAAATGGTTTATATGGTAAAAGTGAGGCATCGTCTAATATATACTTTCGTAATAGTGTAAGATATGCAGAAATGTTGATTCGTCCATTCAATCATCATTAACCGAAAATGCTTAGATTTTGTAAGATTTTCTACTTTTGGAAAGAAATTCAAAATACAATTATACATACTTACTTTTTATTAAATCAAGAAAGTTGGAAACATGTATGTTCTTATACATTCTAAAATATAATATGAATTTATATATATATATTCAATTCAAATTAAAATAATAAACTCCACTTCATGCGGTGCTGACCTGTAAAATTTATATATGTTTATATGTTTTTTGGGATTATGTTGTTGTTTCGAATTGTTTTGTATTATAGCTGCTGTGAAGACGTATACCGGAGTGTAACAGAAATATATCGGAAATACAGAATCTAAAAATATTTTTGTCGGATGACTTTAAAAATTGATCTCGAGCCTGTTTCAAATTATTCTCATTAAATAATAATAAACTTGTTGTTATGCAAACAAATTCAATTAATTACAAAGCAATTCTCTATTTTATTTTCAAAATATGTGTCGTTTTTAGGCATATGACTATATTATTTTTAATTATATTATTTCTTTGTCTTTTTGATGCGGAAAAAGAATTCGTTGCCCAACTATGCTTAAACACTTTTTCCAGGGATTTATACACTTTGAAGCCTAATTAAAATATCATTTTAATATTTTGTTTTTAAGGAGAACCAAGTGATATTGATCATTGGAGATTAATTTAGACAAAAGTATATTTATTAAAATATATGTTTAATTTTTTTATTTTTAACAAGATATAATAAGAATTATGAAGGATTTCGTTAGATTCTTGAGACTCCTTCAAAAAATCTCCCTCCATTGCCGTCCTCACATATTAAAAGGAAAGTATGAAAGTAACTACTAAAACTACTAAAAGCGAGTTTTTGTTCATAATTATTTGATATACAAACAACAAATGGAGTTATATCTTAAATTTATAAGTTGTGAGTCAAACGTCTTTTATTGTTCAATTAAGTAAAAGTTCGAACTTGAAAGGAAGGAAATCTCATATTAATGAATACGAGTTACAGTTCAACTTGGTTTCGTTTGCCCTTGTAGCACTCGTTTACAGATTAACTATATATACATATACTTATCTTTATATAAAAGTTATTTTTGCCGATTCTGATAAAACACCATAAATGGATAGTATTCTAATTTAGCATTTAATTTGAAATGTATGTGGTATTGTAAAGAGTCCATCCCAAATCCTAGCAAATTATTAAAAAAAAAAAAAATTTATATTTCTAACAGGATGGAAAATGGAAATATGTTTTGCTTTTTTGAGCATAATTACCTAATATACATATGTAGCTAAATGGTTTGATATGTATTCAAATTCTACCCATTTGCCTTTTATTATGAGCTTGGAGAACGTGTTTTTAGTGCAAAGTTAAAAGACAACTAAAGGTTCCTTTGTTTCTGAATTCGATTGCATGGTATAAAAGCAAGAAGTTTACTGCTAACCAAGGCACAGTCAACTAATTTAACATGGACTTACGTTTCGTTCTATTATTTTTAATCTGCTCCCTCAAGGCGAATGCCGAGTTGCATCATTTAAAGCTGACCAGGCACAATCACAGGGAACACAAATTGCCCCACACCCTTGGCAATGGCAATATTCGAAACAGGCTGAGACAGAAGTACGGATTGGACACTATAGGTAAAGTTAATGCTGTCACCAGCAATTCCAGTTCAACTGGTAGCATGGAGAGCCAATCTTTGTTTAATTACTTTAATCTTCAATTCTCCCTAATCATATCGATTGGTGGGCAATTTTTTACTATGGCACCCGATACGGGATCTTCGGATTTGTGGGCGCCCGGAAAGAATTGCAAATTTTGCATAAACACTTGCAAAAATACTGCATTCAACCCAAACAATTCTAAAACCTTTGTCAGCAGTAATCAAACGTTTAGCATAACTTATGGCTCAGGTTCTGTTTCGGGTACCGTAGACTTCGATACGGTTAGGATTGGCCATATGACCATTCTGAATCAGACATTCGGTGTGGTAAACGCATCGACAATGTGCTTCACATTTGATGGCATTATGGGCATGGCTTTTCCCAATCTGTCTGCAATGAATGCTGTGCCACCGTTTCAAAACCTAATCGCACAAAAACAAGTAAACAATTCGGTTTTCTCGTTTTACCTAAAGAGCGATTCACCCACTGGCAGTCTCATGATTTTGGGTGGTTCAAATTCAAGTCTCTACTATGGTAAACTTACCTATACACCTGTAACAAACCCACTTTATTGGATGTTCCAGATGAATTTCATTGGATTCAATATATTAGATATTCCTAACTGTTTCTATTCCTGCGATGCCATTATGGATACGGGCACCTCATTGATTGTGGGGCCTCCTGAAGCGATTGAATCTCTAAATTGGCAAATCGATGCCACCTACAATTCGAACTATGACCTTTGGACGGTGGATTGTGCAAAAATATCAACATTGCCTAAATTAAAGCTGAAAATTGCATACGAAGAGTTTTATGTTACTCCACAAACTTACATCACTAATATTTCCAATGTTTGCATTAGTCCCTTTACATCTTTGACATACTTAAAATTTTGGATTATCGGTGATGTTTTTATGAGAGAAAATTATGTGGAGTTCGATTTGGGTGAGACAACAATTGGCATTGCTCGGGCTAAGTAAAAGCCAAAATAAAACACAATTAATCAGTTTGAGCTGATAAAAGCATTATTATTTTTATTAAAACAATTGTATTATTACTTAAGATGATCACAAGGTAATGCCATTTATAAATAGACTTTAAGAAAAATTTAAGTACTGAATAACATTTTAAATTGATTTGATAATTATAATGAAAACAAATTTGATTTTGTCATTCAACCAACAACAACAAAGGCAATCTATCCAGAATATATTCTAAAATTTCGATCCTTAAACACAATAATTATGTCAAAATATTGGAGTTAAATTTTTTTCGTTATTTTCTTAGCTGTCGTGAAATTTAATATTGGTGAGTTAATTACAGATATAAATGACTATGCCAAGTTTGATCAAGATCGGGTGACTATATCATATAGTTCCCATAGGAACGATCTTTCGAAAACAGTGACTTTTAATAACTCAATAACTTCGTTACTTTTAACGCGATTGCTTTCAAATTAATTATTTGTCAGTTTAATATATCTGTTAATGACTGTGCCAAATTTGATAAACGGGTAACTGCATCATATAGCTCCCATAGGAACGATCAGAGGAAAACAGTGACTTTGATCAATATCTTCGTTCTTTCCTATGCTAAGATTGTAGGCCGTTCTTTCGCAATATTAGCCTTTTTAGATAAAACGTTTTTCTACTTTAATGGCTATAGGTAAGGAAAGAGTTACCATAAAAGTTGCAAGGGTATACAAACTTTGACGCGGTCGAAGTTAGCCCCAGCCCTCTGGTTTTTCTATTTGGTTTGGTTGTATTTATGTATTTAAAAGTTGATTTTAATGATTTAAAGAGTATTCAGATATTTATAAGACACATATTTATTTGTACTTCTTTTTTTTTTATACATATTAATTAATTAATACTTTGTTTGAAGTAGAACGGCAGGCAACGTAACTCAAGCTTGTTCACGGTTTCCTTCTGCGCGTCGTCCTTTCGCATACTTAAAGGACAGCAAAAAATTCGAGAGATCGGAAGAGCATGGAATGTTATAAAAGTACATTGACTAGATATTGAGTATTACATACTCATTCATCAATTTGTTGTATTCCAATATGAGTAATCTTTTGTCAACTTTTGAAGCCTTCTAACAGTACAGAAGTTTCTTCCCTGGACCACAAACCTGGATCCGTCTATGATCGCTTTTATGTATTCCAAAAACATTGAAATTATGGTTTGAAATTTTAGTAAGAAACATATTCGCAATTCATATCACAACTATAGTTTGAAAGAAAATGCACTTTATATTTTTATTTCATTTTTTTCGCAGTTGACCTTATCCGGTATGTGTTTTGTCAAGGGCAAAAATAAAATATCGCAAAATGACAATTTGTCTACAGTCGGATATTTATACCCTTGCAAAAAGGGTATATTAATTTTGGTCAGAAGTGTGCAACGCATAGAAGGAAGCATTTCCGACCATATAAAGTATATATATTCTTGATCAGCATGACGAGACGAGTTTATATAGCCATGTCCGTCCGTCTGTCCGTCCGTCTGGATCAACGCAAACTCCTCTTAGACCGTTGGAGCTACAGAGCTTTCCTGTTGCCAATTTTTGAGTTATGCCTTCTGGAACACGTCCGAGCATCCCGTGTTTGAATCAATGATTTAACTTTCACTTCTCCATTAAAAAAAACTGATGGGAATGTCCTTGCCTTGATGTAATACTTCAATTAGCTTGATTTCAGCATGGGCTAATCTAAAATTTTAATCATGCTCATCATCGCATGGGAAAATATTAATAAATAATATTTTTTTAGTTGTAAGATGTAAAAAATGAATAATTCTGCAAGAAGAGGCAAATTTTTTGTATATTTTTCCAAAGTTTACTGAAATTCTTTATGTGACTAGGAACATTTATGTCTTTTCAGCCCTTACTTATTGTCTCAGTCTTCAAATAATTTTTCTGGTTTCAGGTTTTTATATTGATCCACAGGAAGCTAATTATCGTAAAAATAATATTTTGCAGGAAGTACATATATAATCAAGCGGTAAGGAATATGTACGTTCTTATATTCTGCGATAGGCTAAATAAAAACAAACAGTTGCATTTATCTCTCACTCCCACGGACTGAGCGTAAAACATAAAGGGTGTCACATTATCGCATTCAAATGCCATTCGAGCACAGGCCTTCTTGATACTTTTGTGCTGAATGGAATGGTCAGTCAACATTGGACAGTCGAATCGAACGGTTTTATAAAGTGGTCTTACGATGAAGATTTTATTTCGAATTATTCTTTTATTTTTGCTGGCTAAGCATTGCCAGCAAACTCCTGTTGTGGAAACGACAGAAGACTTTGATGAGGAATTTATAGAGACAACAACCCAGGCGCACATCGTGGAGAAAACTAAAGATGGTACCTAATCAGGAGGTTTGTTGGTTTCAACTCTCATGTCATTTGACCTTATCTTTATAGAAATAATTGCCGATCTGCAAAATAAATTGAATAATATGAGGCGACATGTTGCGGCCTTCAAATCAAAGTCTCAGGCAGATACCGCAAAAGTTTTGAGTCTAAGCGATCTAATTGTGGCCTATGAGTCACAAATTGATTCGAATACTGCCATAATTGAGAAACAGGAGGAGCATATCAAAAAGTTAAATTCTTCTGTAAACTCTTATCGAAGTATTTTCATGCAGAAGGAGCTGGAAATAACTGACTTGCAAATCAAGACCAGAGAAGATAAAACTAGTATTCAGGACTATCTACAGCAGATTTCAAACTACGAAGACCAACTAAAAACATCCCAGGTTTCAAGTTGTGTACCTCTTGGCAATTCCACAGGAATACATCTATTGCATTTGCCAAGTGGGAAACCGTTTTTCGTTCCGTGCGAATCGAGGAACACAAATTTCGGAACTGGTTGGACAGTTATTCAACGTCGATTGGATGGCAGTGTTAACTTCTACCGTGATTGGAATCAGTATCGTGAGGGATTTGGTGATCTTTCCGGTGAATTTTTCATTGGACTCGATAAACTATATAGAATGACAACCAATGAAAGATATGAACTTCTGATACACTTTCAATTTTTTGGCAGTGAAGAATCAAATTACATTCGGTATAGTAATTTTTCGATTGGAAATGAAACCGAAAAATACGTCTTAAAGTATTTGGGCGAGGTTACTTGTGACAATGACTTTCAATTTGAAGGTTATACAGATTATGGTTACGGTATGATTTGTTATAACCCCATGGAGAAAAATATTGGAATGAAATTCACAACGTACGATCAGGATAATGACAATTTTTACTGGCAAAATTGTGCTAAAGAATGTCATGGCGCTTGGTGGTTTAATTCATGTAGCCTAATAGGCAATGAGTAAGTTGAAAAATGCATTCACTTGACAATAAGATAAAGTTTTGTTTTTCTTTTCAGCTTTAGTCATCTAAATGGTTTATATGGTAAAAGTGAGGCATCGTCTAATATATACTTTCGTAATAGTGTAAGATATGCAGAAATGTTGATTCGTCCATTCAATCATCATTAACCGAAAATGTTTGAATTTGTAAGATTTTCTACTTTTGGAAAGAAATTCAAAATACAATTATACATACTTACTTTTTATTAAATCAAAAAAGTTGGAAACATGTATGTTCTTATATATTCTAAAATATAATATGAATTTATATATATATATTCAATTCAAATTAAAATAATAAACTCCACTTCATGCGGTGCTGACCTGTAAAATTTATATATGTTTATATGTTTTTTGGGATTATGTTGTTGTTTCGAATTGTTTTGTATTATAGCTGCTGTGAAGACGTATACCGGAGTGTAACAGAAATATATCGGAAATACAGAATCTAAAAATATTTTTGTCGGATGACTTTAAAAATTGATCTCGAGCCTGTTTCAAATTATTCTCATTAAATAATAATAAACTTGTTGTTATGCAAAAAAATTCAATTAATTACAAAGCAATTCTCTATTTTATTTTCAAAATATGTGTCGTTTTTAGTCCTATGACTTTTTAATTATATTATTTCTTTGTCTTTTTGATGCGGAAAAAGAATTCGTTGCCCAACTATGCTTAAACACTTTTTACAGGGATTTATACACTTTAAAGCCTAATTAAAATATCATTTTAATATTTTGTTTTTAAGGAGAACCAAGTGATATTGATCATTGGGGATTAATTTAGACAAAAGTATATTTATTAAAATATATGTTTAATTTTTTTATTTTTAACAAGATATAATAAGAATTATGAAGGATTTCGTTAGATTCTTGAGACTCCTTCAAAAAATCTCCCTCCATTGCCGTCCTCACATATTAAAAGGAAAGTATGAAAGTAACTACTAAAACTACTAAAAGCGAGTTTTTGTTCATAATTATTTGATATACAAACAACAAATGGAGTTATATCTTAAATTTATGAGTTGTGAGTCAAACGTCTTTTATTGTTCAACTAAGTAAAAGTTCGAACTTGAAAGGAAGGAAATCTCATATTAATGAATACGAGTTACAGTTCAACTTGGTTTCGTTTGCCCTTGTCCATTTCATTCGTTTACAGATTAACTATATATACATATACTTATCTTTATATAAAAGTTATTTTTGCCGATTCTGATAAAACACCATAAATGGATAGTATTCTAATTTAGCATTTAATTTGAAATGTATGTGGTATTGTAAAGAGTCCATCCCAAATCCTAGCAAATTATTAAAAAAAAAAAAATTTATATTTCTAACAGGATGGAAAATGGAAATATGTTTGCTTTTATGAGCATAATTACCTAATATACATATGTAGCTAAATGGTTTGATATGTATTCAAATTCTACCCATTTGCCTTTTATTATGAGCTTGGAGAACGTGTTTTTAGTGCAAAGTTAAAAGACAACTAAAGGTTCCTTTGTTTCTGAATTCGATTGCATGGTATAAAAGCAAGAAGTTGACTGCTAACCAAGGCACAGTCAACTAATACAACATGGACTATTATTTTTAATCTGCTCCCTCAAAGCGAATGCCGAGTTGCATCATTTAAAGCTGACCAGGCACAATCACAGGGAACACAAATTGCCCCACACCCTTGGCAATGGCAATATTCGAAACAGGCTGAGACAGAAGTACGGATTGGACACTATAGGTAAAGTTAATGCTGTCACCAGCAATTCCAGTTCAACTGGTAGCATGGAGAGCCAATCTTTGTTTAATTACTTTAATCTTCAATTCTCCCTAATCATATCGATTGGTGGGCAATTTTTTACTATGGCACCCGATACGGGATCTTCGGATTTGTGGGCGCCCGGGAAGAATTGCAAATTTTGCATAAACACTTGCAACAATACTGCATTCAACCCAAACAATTCTAAAACCTTTGTCAGCAGTAATCAAACGTTTAGCATAACTTATGGCTCAGGTTCTGTTTCGGGTACCGTAGACTTCGATACGGTTAGGATTGGCCATATGACCATTCTGAATCAGACATTCGGTGTGGTAAACGCATCGACAATGTGCTTCACATTTGATGGCATTATGGGCATGGCTTTTCCCAATCTGTCTGCAATGAATGCTGTGCCACCGTTTCAAAACCTAATCGCACAAAAACAAGTAAACAATTCGGTTTTCTCGTTTTACCTAAAGAGCGATTCACCCACTGGCAGTCTCATGATTTTGGGTGGTTCAAATTCAAGTCTCTACTATGGTAAACTTACCTATACACCTGTAACAAACCCACGTTATTGGATGTTCCAGATGAATTTCATTGGATTCAATATATTAGATATTCCTAACTGTTTCTATTCCTGCGATGCCATTATGGATACGGGCACCTCATTGATTGTGGGGCCTCCTGAAGCGATTGAATCTCTAAATTGGCAAATCGATGCCACCTACAATTCGAACTATGACCTTTGGACGGTGGATTGTGCAAAAATATCGACATTGCCGAAATTAAAGCTGAAAATTGCATACGAAGAGTTTTATGTTACTCCACAAACTTACATCACTAATATTTCTAATGTTTGCATTAGTCCCTTTACATCTTTGATATACTTAGAATTTTGGATTATCTGTGGAGTTCGATTTGGGTGAGACAACAATTGGCATTGCTCGGGCTAAGTAAAAGCCAAAATAAAACACAATTAATCAGTTTGAGCTGATAAAAGCATTATTATTTTCATTAAAACTATTGTATTATTACTTAAGATGATCACAAGGTAATGCCATTTATAAATAGACTTTAAGAAAAATTTAAGTACTGAATAACATTTTAAATTGATTTGTTAATTATAATGAAAACAAATTTGATTTTATCATTCAACCAACAACAACAAAGGCAATCTATCCAGAATATATTCTAAAATTTTGATCCTTAAACAAAATAATTATGTCAAAATATTAGAATTAAAAAAAAAAACAAAAGTTAAATAAATAAATTAAAAATTGATAAAAAAGAATACACCTTTTCACACTACTTTTGCCTCATCAAAGCGTTTTATTTCTTAACTTCAAAATCATAATTTTTCGTCTAGGCAACTTCTTTTTGGGATAAGATAGATTCAGATTAGAATAAATTAGATTTATGTGACGGATATTTAGAACTAATACAAATTGACTTAATACAAGGATGGATATGATGGAATTGTAGGTACTCAATAAGTAAGAAAAGAAGTAGGTACTCTCTGCTTATATGTATTTGAGTTTAATTTGTGCTCTTGAATGATTTTGCCATTTATTTTTCTATTTGGTTTGGTTGTATTTATGTTGTTAAAAGTTGATTTTAATGATTTAAAGAGTATTCAGATATTTATAAGACACATATTTATGTGTTTTTTTTTTTTTTTTGCTTATACATATTAATTAATAAATACTTTGTTTGAAGTAGAACGGCAGGCAATGCGACTCAAGCTTGTTCACTGTTTCCTTCTGCGCGTCGTCCTTTCGCATACTTAAAGGACAGCAAAAAATTCGAGAGATCGGAAGAGCATGGAATGTTATAAAAGTACATTGACTAGATATTGAGTATTACATACTCATTCATCAATTTGTTGTATTCCAATATGAGTAATCTTTTGTCAACTTTTGAAGCCTTCTAACAGTACAGAAGTTTCTTCCCTGGACCACAAACCTGGATCCGTCCATGATCGCTTTTATGTATTCCAAAAACATTGAAATTATGGTTTGAAATTTTAGTAAGAAACATATTCGCAATTCATATCACAACTATAGTTTGAAAGAAAATGCACTTTATATTTTTATTTCATTTTTTTCGCAGTTGACCTTATCCGGTATGTGTTTTGTCAAGGGCAAAAATAAAATATCGCAAAATGACAATCTGTCTACAGTCGGATATTTATACCCTTGCAAAAAGGGTATATTAATTTTGGTCAGAAGTGTGCAACGCATAGAAGAAAGCATTTCCGACCATATAAAGTATATATATTCTTAATCAGCATGACGAGACGAGTTTATATAGACATGTCCGTCCGTCTGTCCGTCCGTCTGGATCAACGCAAACTCCTCCTAGACCGTTGGAGCTACAGAGCTGAAATTTTGCATGTAGGCTTGTATATACTGCAGGCGTTGTATACCTCGGATTCAGCCGGATCGGATCACTATATCATATAGCTCTCATACAAAAGGCAAAGTCACGAACTGTGACTTTTCTAAAAATAACTTCGTTATTTTCTGAGCTATTGTCATGAAATTTAATATTAGTGAGTTAATTACACATATAAACGACTGTGCCAAATTTGATCAAGATCGGGTGTCTATATCATATAGCTCCCATAGGAACGATCTTTCGAAAACAGTGACTTTTGTCAATAACTTCGTCACTTTTGACGCGATTGCTTTCAAATTAAACATTTGTTAGTTTAATATATCTGTAAATAACTGTGCCGAATTTGATAAAGATCGGGTAACTATAGCATATAGCTCCCATAGGAACGATCGGTGGAAAACAGTGACTTTGATCAATATCTTACTTTTTTCCTATGCTAAGATTGTTGGCCGTTCTTTCGCAAACATTAGCCTTTTTAGCTTAAACATTTTTCCACTTTGATGGCTATAGGTAAGGAAAGAGTTACCATAAAAGTTGCAAGGGTATACAAACTTTGACGCGGTCGAAGTTACCCCCGGCCCTCTGGTTTTAAATAACATCCTCTTTCCCATAATTGATAAGAAGACCAGATAGTCTGCTATGGCATATATAATTAGTTTATCATAAAGCTACATATGTATCTAAGACTAGTTTAGGTACATAAAATTAATATTATTTGGTTGGATCTGATATTCACCGACTAACTTTTGTTGAAAACATAAACAATTTTTAACAAGACTTAAAAATTTAAAAAAATCATAATGTGACTTGTCTGAATGCTTAGCGTGGGGAACTCCCAAGTTCCAGAAATCTTTATATTTATAAACCACAAAGTAAGCAAATTCCCTCGTCAACTCAAGAACTGAGCGTAAAACAATCGCATTCAAATGCCATTCGAGCACAGGCCTTCATGATACTTCTGTGCTGAATGGAATGGTCAGTCAACATTGGACAGTCGAATCGAAAGGTTTCATAAAGTGGTCTTACGATGAACATTTTATTTCGAATTGTTCTTTTATTTTTGCTGGCTAACCATTGCCAGCAAACTCCTGTTGAGGAAACCACAGAAGACTTCGATGAGGAATTCATAGAGACAACAACCCAGGCGCACATCGTGGAGAAAACTAAAGATGGTACCTAATCAGGAGGTTTGTTGGTTTTAACTCTCATGTCATTTGACCTTATCTTTATAGAAATAATTGTCGATCTGCAAAATAAATTGAATAATATGAGGCGACATGTTGCGGCCTTCAAATCAAAGTCTCAAGCAGATACCGCAAAAGTTTTGAGTCTAAGCGATCTAATTGTGGCCTATGAGTCACAAATTGATTCGAATACTGCCATAATTGAGAAACAGGAGGAGCATATCAAAAAGTTAAATTCTTCTGAAAACTCTTATCGAAGTATTTTCATGCAGAAGGAATTGGAAATAACTGACTTGCAAATCAAGACCAAGACTGATGCCTCAAATATAAAGGATTACCTAAAACAGATTTCCAACTACAGAGATCAACTGAAATTCTCTCAAGCCTCAAGTTGTGTGCCCTTTGGCAATTTCACAGGAATTGCATTGTTGCATTTGCCAGGTGGAGAACCCTTCTATGCGCCCTGCGAGTCACGCCTACAACAAGGACTCGGCTGGACAGTTATTCAACGTCGATTGGATGGCAGTGTTAACTTCTACCGTGATTGGAATGACTATCGTAAGGGATTTGGTGATCTATCGGGTGAATTTTTCATTGGACTCGATAAACTACACAGGATGACTTCAAATGAACAACACGAACTTCTGATATATTATCAAACATTTAGCAGTGATTCAAGATACTATCGGTTTGACAAATTTTTAATTGGAAACGAAACAGAGAAATATTCATTAAAAAAAATGGGTAAAACGACTTGTTCTACTTCCCATTATTGTAATAATCCCATGGAGAAAAATATTGGAATGAAATTTACTACTTACGATCAGGATAATGACAACTTTTGGTGGCAAAATTGTGCTAAAGAATGTCATGGAGCTTGGTGGTTTGATTCCTGCATTAGTTCAAAATCGTAAGTGTTTGCTTGAGATCTTAATCAAACAATTTTACTATTTTAATTTTGGTGTTTTTTTTTTTTTTTTTTTTTGCAAGATATACTCATCTCAATGGCGGATATAATGACCAAATCACTCAGCGCAAAGTAGGGGGCGTTTTCTGGAATGATTTTGTTCCTTTAAAATATGTTCAAATGATGATTCGACCAAAATATTTTTAAAGTTATTTAATTATCAAAAACCAAACAAATTTCAATAAATAAATCTGATTTGCAAAGATTTGTAACCTTTCTGAAAAGATATAAATAAATATAAATAATATTTTTGGGAAGTCTTATTCACAGAGCAAAAAAATAATCATAAATAAAATAATGTTTAATAATGTTTATAACCCTAAAAGTTCTGAAGTAATAAAAGGCATAAGATTATGAAATCCGCGTTTTTGTTTTAATCACTGTTTTATAGTTAATAGCTAACAACTAGTTCTATGAACTTTTTGAAA
This sequence comes from Drosophila willistoni, assembly GCF_018902025.1. NCBI lineage: Eukaryota > Metazoa > Arthropoda > Insecta > Diptera > Drosophilidae > Drosophila > Drosophila willistoni. The sequence goes on from NW_025814050.1 coordinate 13,469,409, forward strand.
TATGCCAAAATATTTCAACCACTTTGCCAAGTCATATAATCATAATGGCTTCTGATTTTATTTTCTTTCTTCTTTTTTCTTTTTTTATAAAAGAAATTTATTTATAAAACAAAATTTTGATATTTATGATGGGTTCGAGTTGTTATTTTTTAGCCGGCTGAGATGGTTCCTTGCCTGGTGTCGGAATCGGTATAACTCCACTGCCAACATTATACATGGCACGAGGTGAACGTTGTAATTGTTGTTGCTGATGCTGCTGCTGGAATTGCTGCTGTAAGTGATATTGACGCAAATGAACTTGTTGCAGCTCCAAATTTGCATATATAATGGCAGCGGCAGCAGCAGCATTGGTAGCTGTTTGTTGTTGTTGTTGTTGTTGCTGCTGCTGCTGCTGAAGATTACAGGCCATCAATTGCTGATACAAATGATTAATCTCGTTCACAGTAGTTTGAGCAGCAACAGCAGCAACAGCAGCCGTAGCAGCATTAGTTGTCTGCTGCTGATGCTGCAATTGTTGCTGCAGTTGTTGCTGCTTTTGTTGTTGCTGCTGCTTTTGTTGTTGGTTGAATACTTTCGGATACTGAACCGATGATGAATTATCATTTACATTGACATTGCTGGCATTCTGGTTGGCCATATGAGCGGATTCCGAACCAGCACCTTGACGTGGGGATTGATTCGGCGGTTGCCGCTGGAATTGCTGTTGCCGCTGTGGAGATAAATTGTTATAGCCTCCCTTTGGTGGTGAATTGTTAGCCTAATTTAAAATAAATTTGAAGCATTAAGGTGAATTAATTCGAAAATGAAACCCAGTAGCATACATTCGCATAATTGGAGGAACAACCTGCGGCTGCTGCAGTTGACGTCGACGGCTGCTGAGAATGTCTGCGTTGATAGAGAGCCGATCTGGCTGGACGATCAAAACCAGGCGGCGGATTGGTAGCAGCAATTGGTAATGAGACCACCGAATTGCCATCAGTCGACAGATTTGAGAAACAACTAGATAGATCTTGGGGAAAATCCAAAAATCTATCACCAGCCACAGCATAATTCTCGGCAGCCTTAAAATGATTAACGCTTCCATTCTCCGGATGTCCATCCTTATCACCATAGACAGCGCGTTCCACTTCATTTAAATAGGACACAATTGTTGCCTCTTTGGTTTCCTCTTTTGGCTCCTTGGTCTCTGAACCCAATAAATTTGACATTATCTCCTCACTGGACTCGACTAGACCCAATGAAATATCACTGGGAGTGGCTCGCCAAATGAGCTGCGCCAATTGATCCGATAAATTAGCTGTGCAAAAAAAAAGAAAAGAAAAAGTTAAGAATTGCAATGAAACATCTTTGTAAAAAATATATGCAAACCCTGGGCAATTGCAATAGATGCTGTTTCCTTTATTTTATCCATCCTTTCACTGTTGCTCTCAATCATGGGGTTGTGGTTTTTATAAGAAAATAAAAAAAAAAAAGAAGCAAATTGAATTTCAATTACATATGAATAATCTTTAAATTTTGTATATTTTTTTTAATTTAAAATTCGACCTTTCTCCTTCACATTGCCAGAACTACTGCCGTGAAGCTTTTCTGTCTCGAACAATGGAAAGTAATTGAATCTCTAAAGAGTTTCACTTTTCTGTTTATGGGATAATCATTTTTCTCTAAACAAGTGAGAATTTCTTCAATGTCATTCCACTTGACAACAGACACAAGTGTCAATTTGCAAAAAAAAAAAACATTTAAACTCTAAAATTAAAGAAATTCACTTTAGACTTACCTTATTTAGGAATTACGTAAATAATTGGAAATTTACAAGAAAATAGAATTTATTTATTTTTAAATATACATTAGTTAACAATCCACAACAAGAAAGATATGACAGGGAAAACGTTAAGTCATGTCCCTAGGACGCAAGTGCAACTGACTGACGTTTACGCCGTAAACAGTATATTTGTCCCACTCTAGCATGTGTAGTTCTGTCACTTCTCATCAATTTCAACAATAGCGTAACAGAAACCAGCTCCAGTTCCGGCCAATTTAACGACTCCGGGAAGTTTTATTAGCGTAGGGTTGCATCTGCAATTAATCGACATGAAAATTAATCGTTTTCCGTTTTTTTCTGTTTTTGTACTTACAAATTTTCCGTGTCGTTGTTGCCACAATTACCGTGCTCATTCCAGCCCCAAGTATAGATTTTCCCGGCTGTGGTACGCATTAGACCATGTTCTGCTCCCATATGGATGCGTGCAGGTGTCTCTCCATCGTCCAATTGCAAATGCAGCGGCTGGGGAATGGCCTGTTGTTCACTGAACGCTCCTGTGCCCAATTGTCCATAACAATTGCGACCCCACGACAAGATGGTATCATTTCTCAATACGGCCACATTGTGAGTCCAACCTACGGCCAATTGTCGCACATCGTGCTCGAAAAGAAAGGCATTCGATTGCCCAAATTTATTGTCACCCAAGGAAAGTATGCGCCTGGTGCCGCCACCATTGGCAGCAGTCGTGCTAGTGTCCAGGCACTTGAGGAGCATGTGATGCTGCCCACTCGACAGCGATAGGATGCGCAAATCATTGGGATTGTGGACTTGAATTTTCATGGTGTTGCAACGATGCAGGCAAGTTGATGTAATGTCCAGCTCAATTGGCGGTGGATCCATTATCCGCAAACGCCCGAAAACATAGATTTTGTTATCCTCGGTAAGCACAGCGCAGTGTCGCAGGCCAAAACTAATCCGCTGGGCCAGCTCATCGCGTGGCAGACGCACCGGCATGGGTCGACGGACAGCCATAAAACCACGTTGACATATGCCCAGCTGCTGAAAGGCATTCGAACCCCAGACATACAATCGTTTTGTCAGCGTAATGGCCCCCGAGATGTCCCAGCCGCAGCAGATGGTTTCCACTGGTACCTCCTGGCAAAAGATTCGTTTAAATGGAACATGCTAAAAGCCAATTACTTCGAAACTTACTTCAAAATATTCAGTGGGAATCATGGTGAACTCATTGTGACATTCCTCCGTTGAATCCAGCCCCAACTGCCCACGATTATTCCAACCACAAGCATGGACTCGTCCATTGTTATCTAAAATCAAAACATGACCGCCACCGCCTCGTATGCGTCGCACCAATTGGGGGGCAAAAGACAATTTTGCTACACGTTGCGGTGTCATACACAGTTCCGACTCAAAGCCAAGGCCAAGTTGGCCATGAGAGTTGGCTCCCTGGTGGAAAGGAATAAAACGTAAAGGAAGTCTCTCATTAATTTGCCTTGCAAATCCACAAACACAAACACACACACACATACCCAGGCATAGACCTCCATGTCAATTGAAGTGACCACCAGTTGCTCCAGTCACTCGTTGATTTAATGCACTGCAAGCACGACAAACCGACCAACAACAACAATAACAACAACACGTCTAGCGCATGTGCGCCTCCTACACTCTGTTCTTTTGGGTCTGGGCCAGAATTTGTTCTATCGTCTCCTTCGTGTCTTGGGCTTCCGTGCTTCCTGTAACTTTCGCTGTTCATTTGGAACTGCGGTTCTTACGCGGTTGGTAAGTAACTTTTATATTTTTTTTGGATTAAGTTACTTCCATGTAATTTATGGAAGGATTATTTGGCTTTCCCGTATCGAACGGGTTAACGCCCCAGCGAATGTGTGAAAACCAATTGTAAAACCAATGTAACTTCTGGGAGCAAATCTGCAAGAAATGTATTTGTTTTTTGTTTTCTTTTTGTTTTAACAGATGGTCTAGAGATGTGCGCATGCTGAGTGCCGTGACACGCTTGCAGTTACCTCACGACTGACAATACTGGTTTTCTGAAATATTGGTTTTAATAGCGCGGCCGTTATGAGATTTCAAATGGATTTTAGTTTTAATGACTACAAGAACATTGTCTTAATATGGGCGGAGAAATATTCCCTTAAGTTAATAGAAATTGTTGTCACATATTTATGATCATTTAAACTGAAATTATGAGTATTTGGCAGTCAGAATATGCAATTTAAATATATAGCTATTGACTTTTATAAATTATTCACACTATTCGTCTTAGGCTAAAAATTAAATAATTCATGAAAAATATAATAAGCTTCAGAAGGAATGCCCTTTGGAGTGGCTTATATAAAAGATAAACAAGACTTTTGTTTAAAATCCAATTTATAATCACTAAATTTATTTTATAAATATATTGTATATTCATATATAACATAAACATTTATACCTAACATATAGCATATTTTAACTGTTTCCCATATCTTAATTTCATTGTATTCATTGTAAAAGTGACTCGTTAGTTAAGTGCATTGAATTGTTAACTACAGAGCATTAATAAACTTTAAAGTCAACAATAAATGAATTGATCTATACATTTAACATAGCTTTATAACCTGCATTTTGTAGGATTTTTCACAAATGTTCGAAAAATTACAGCATATAGACCTTATAAAAGGAGTATCTGATAAAGAGCTACATATACGATTCATAAATTGTCATTACATGTCAAAAATATTAGGAAAAAAAGTAGATTTTTATAATAAAAGGAAGTGAAATATTTCGATCAGCGAATAAGATATGACTAAAATTTAATACCAAGTTCTTAAAGAAATGATATTTAGGGGTGACAAATTCTACAAGATTTTCTTAGTTTTAATATATGTACAGTCGAAATGCGCTAATTCTTGCAAAATAGAATAAGTATTTTAACTATTTTGTAAAATTAAATTAATTTTAAGCCCCGTTTCAAAGAGGTTCTTCCCCTGAAATAGATATATACATCATTTCATTTTACGTGTATTATTAAGAATGACCCCCAAAGAAGAAGCCCAATGGCCCATTTTGCTTAACTGCATCTAATGTCTCTGTCGATTATGGAACGACGATTATAATCTTTTTCCTTTTACTGTAAGCAAACCTAAAGTCACGTAAACCGCATATAAACATATTGTAATTAAAAAGTAAATAAAAGTTCAGGGCGAAGGTTGAAAGTGCATGCGATTTAATTAAGTTTTAATTGTCAGGTTCCAGCTAGTCACAATGTGTAGCGAAAACGGCTGAAAAATACAACAAAAAAACTTGTCCAAATAGGCAAACCGCTTCAAAAGATAAGATGATCGTTAATGAAGTCACTAGTGATGCGATTACACCTGTCAGGTAGTGAGTCAACTAAGTGTAATTAACCATCCAGCTCAACTAGCGCTAACAGCAGGACATTAAAAGTGTCTCAATACATTGCTGAGAAACATGCAATATTCCAGTCGTCGTCATGACTTAACCCGACATATTGTTTGGATAATCGAGCATTCATAACACACCGTAGTGTTGAGGAAAATTGATTTAATTTTCTTTTGATAAACCAAAGTTAAGCCCGGCCCTCCTTTTGGGCAGTGGCCCCATATGAGTATGATGATAAAAAGAAAGGCGAGCCATAGCCACCGCACAAGTGAGAAATGCACTTTGCGGCTGAATTTGCATTGCAAATAGAGTCACACAGACGGGTGTATGTATATACATACATATATCCTAAACGCTAGAAATGAAAACTAATGATTTTCACTGCACTGGAACCAATATGGGAGTTAAACACGCAAACGAAGGCACTCGGAGTTGCCTTCCAAATGAAATGAAATGATAATGCAAAAAATTAACCATCCAATAAAAGAAACTCCACTGGTACTTTCAAGTTATGGAGAAATTTATACATTAAGAAACTGCTTAGAGTATTTCAAAGTCGCCATTAGTTTAGAGGTCACATTGTTTGATTTCCGTCTAAGGTTTTTCCTACTGTCCGGCGTGAATATGACAAACAAGTTTGGTTGTACGTATTTCTTAAGTTTTTTGTGCGCAATGCGCAGTTGGAAATTTACAAGCGATAAAATTTTAGAATTCATAAAATTAGAAAAAGCGACAATAAACCAAATTCACTTAACTTCAATTAAGACATAAAGAAAACCAAAAAAAAAAAAACTGCCCTTGAAACTTTTACTAGGTAACCAACTATGGTGTGTTTTTCAATTTAAATAGTTTTCGATAAGAGTATGGGCGAAAGTTTAGGTTTATATAAAAGTTTATTTACAAATATAGTTCCGAAAATTAGTTTTTGTATACAAATTTTTTGACTTCATATATCCGATTATACGATTAGATATATATGTAGACAGTATACCTATAAAAAGTCTTAGATCTCGAACTCATTTTCAATAATTTTGAAACCGTACTTTACAATTTTTATGGTCTCAATTTTAAGCAGGTTTTTTGTTCTTATAAAAATGTAGCATACTTTACAGAGTTTGTAGATAAAACAAGTATAAGCTGTAAGAGTCCTGTATGAGAATAGGAATATCAAATTTAAATTAAGACATACGAGAATGTAAACTATTTTATATTTTACAGGAAGTTCTACAAAAGTTCAAAGAGACGTAGACGGAAAAAGGATAGATCTGATTCGGAAAGTTTGTATATAGAAAAAAAACTTTCATTCTGTATACATTAATCTTTTGTTTCTTATTTTAAATTTGAGAATACACTCTCAGATTCTTAAATTCCATTCAGAATTAGGTTTATAATTTTCAATATTTCCCATTCAACGAAATGGTAACCTCTGAATGCCTTTGTTTGCGTGTGGAGCTTTTATTTTTGTTCTGGTGAGCCGTATGAAGTAAGAAGTGAAAATCATAAGTTTTCATTTGTGGCGTTTAGCATGTGTGTAGAGTGTATCGCGTGTGTGTGCGCGTCTGTGCAATGCAAATTTCAGGGGGAGTGTATGTAAAGGATACCAAGCATGTCGGCAATTGTAACTCAATTTGCAAATTTTGTGGGCTTTTAGCCAGCAGAAAACCAGCAATTTTTGAAGAAAAACCTTAGAACAAAAAAGATAAAGATATAATTGGATTACAAGTCTTTTAATTAACGACCAAATCATCTTCAAAATGGTCTTTGCAGTAACAGTTTCCTATTTGGACGTATTTGCATGTTTCGCCCGTTTTCTTTTATTTTCCGTTTTTACATAAGCCGCTCACATTGTGGCTAACTGGAGCCTGACAATTAAAACTTAATTAAATCGCATGCACTTTTAACCTTCGCCCTGAACCTTTACCTGCGTTTTAATTACAATATGTTTATATGCGGTTTACGTGACTTCATGAATATAAAAGGAAAGAAAATAAACGTATTTGACATTACATGGATTTTGGTTTTGCCTGCTATTTGATTCAGAAATTGTTAGCATTATGCATATGGCTCAGCAAGAATCATTTAACTGTCTTGAATAAGTTGAATATGTTTATATTTTGTTTATTGTTTGTGTTTTAGTATTTTTTAAAGAATTAAATGAAGATTTGCCTAAAAATCCAAAAAAGGAAAACCTTTTGATATTTTCGAAAATATCATTCAAGAAAATCAACTGAACAACGAGGATCCGGATTCGAATCCCAGGCTAGTGTATGGATGTAGTTTTCGTCTAAGCCGAAGGCCTTAGTTGCCAGTGCTTGTAAAATATAGTTAGGTTAATAGTTTATAACTATACTTTAATAATAATAATAATAATAAAATCATTCAAGAAAAAGTATAAAAGCGTTTTAGAGTTTACTAATGCTCTATAATGTAAATAAAAATATGTACATTTACTTTTTATATATTTCACAGATTTTCTCAAAATAAATTAATTTCTTCGGTAAAAGTTACAATTAATAGTTTCTTATTATATATTATTATTAATTTTTTTCCATACTGTTTTAATATTTTGTGACGCTATGCAAATTGAGTATTAATAAATAACTCAGAAGCAAGTGTTGACTAAATATGTCATCTCAACGTGGTGGGATTATGAGGAATTCACTTCAAGATTGGCATGGGCTCATCCAATATAAAGGACGGACATGTTCTAGACAAAATTTATTGGGAGTACATTTGTATTCTTATCCTATACTAAATAATATAAATAATAATAAATAATAATATAAAGAAAAAAGTGTTGAAATGCTTCACAATTCAAACTACCCGAATAATACTTTACATACTGTACAAACGATTATTTTCAATTGCTAAAAAAAATTATTTCAAACCCATAAATTAGTTTTGTTTCCTATTTAAATTTTTTTTGTGAAATATACTTTTTATTCGTATTAATGATCTGTACGACACTTCTTACATTTTACCCTTATTCAAATCAGTAACAAGATTAATTAATTTCTCAAATCATTTATTATGCTTCAAGTAAAAAAGAAAACTCATTCTTTTCATTGCTCGGACAAGATTCGCAATATTAAAAAATAGTAAATAATGCCAATGGCAACCAAAAACTATATTTCATTTATTATGGTCTATTTATACACGAGTACATTTTTTAAATTTGCCCGCCCAGTCAGGTTTGCTCCGATAATGTCGATTAACCGATAAGCTTGCTCCGATAATGCCAATTTTTTAGCCCTTAGGACTTTTTACTCAAATGTCGATTTGTTATCGGTTATCTTATTTGCTATCGCCCCCAGCGCCCTTTAGCAGCTGTTAGGCACAACCACATGCGCGGCAATTAAAATATTTTGAATGTTAGCATTTTATAATTATATACGTGTGTGTAAATTTTTCTTCCATTCTAATTACGCCGGAATGTGGTTTACTTTACTTACTTTCCCTATTTTGTTTTTCTTCGTTTTCCCTTTTGTGGCTAGCACATTGGGCGCAAAAAAAGAACGAAATGAAATTCTTTCGACTGTACTGACATTTTTATGCTCTACTAAATAAACAGATTTCGCCGTTACATATTATATATATTTATTATAGTTATTGCTAAAACTTAACATAAAAAATAAAATTATATTCAAATGTGTTTGGTTTTCGATTTAAAAACCTTTTTCTTATCAGTATTTAATGTATCCTGCACAATTTTAAGGAAATTTAACTTCCTCTTTTGAAAGTGTACAAAATGTGCAACGAAAGATAAGCTGAATTGGCGCCAGTGAATAGCTTGTTAAGGAAATTTCGATTGGCACTTGTAATTAAACGCTTGGCTTTTAATGTCATTTGTTGGCAACACCTTTAGTACAGAGATTAAGTTATCCTCGCCAAAAGTGAACGAGGAGAGGTATTTTTTTTGCTTTTTAGCTTAAGGTTGCCAAACTTAAAGGTAAAGCATTTTGAATTGTTTAATTTTAATAAGGGATAGATAATATTTTTTTTTTGATCTTTATATATATAAGTATAAATACATATGTTTTTCAACGAATGCTGAATTCAGTGAAACGATAAGAATTTTAGGGTTTCGTTTTACTAAAAAGTTAATAAAGAAAAGAAAAATTTAAGTCTATCACATTAAGATTTTAGAAATGAACAAAATATGTAGCTAAATTTACAAAAAATGTAATTTTAAAATTTCTCAAAAATAATAAAAATCTTCTTTGTGAATATATAATTTTGTCAAATTATTTAAAATTAAAAAAAATTATATTCATATTTTAATGCTTTAAAATTATATGTGTAATATAAATATAAAATACCCTAACTATTAACTTGTCTTTTTAAACAGTACAAAAAATGTCAATAAACTTCTGTTTATTTTGCTAAATATTAAAAAAAAAAACTATAATTTCATGAAGCTCTAATTTGGTAAATTTTTGGAGTATTTGATAAATTCAGTTCTTTATTTTGAAGTCAGTATATTGTGTCTTAATCTGCATTGAAAGCTCAAGAACTACATTTTTTTCAATTTTTGCACAATATTCTGATGTAGACATCATTATTTTTTTAAAAAATCGGTTTGAAATTAATGGTTTTAAATGTCCAAGTGTTAAATAATTTTTAATAATATGTTAAATTGCGATTTAGTTGAGATATAGCATTTTGAAATTGGTCTAAAAATTTATGAAAATGAATAACAAATTTGTGTTTAAAAATTCGTAGAAAAACCTTTGTAAATCGTTTTGACCGTTTCTCAATTATGTTGTAACTTTAAAAGTGAAATTTTTAATGCTTCCTGAGATGGTTTTTAATATATTTAAAGTAAAATTTAATCAGACAACTTTTAGTTTCCGAAACCAGGAAAAAAATATAAAAATTTCTTTTTCCACCGATTATACAGTATACAGTAGTCTAAATTGGGAATTTGGAATTCAAAATTTGATTTGCTTGATTTGAAAGATTTGGTCCATCTTAATAAATTTTTTAATTCTAGGGCTGAATCGACTTATGACTACTTGCGATTTTAAGGCCCATTGTTTTTAAGTATTGAACTCTACCTATAACAGCATTTTAATGAGTGTAACGACCTCATGTCAGATTAGACAAACATTCATTGCGTTCGGGAGTTGGCTTGGACCTGTCAGTTTTTGTATTCAATTATACATATGTTTCCACGTTTTGAATACCAAATTCACTTATCATTCATTCAACACAAAAGTCATTCTAACCACTAATCATGACCTGTGGTTATGGTACACTGTCCATGGTTGCCTCCTGCCACATGCCATCGAAAACGCCAACTTTTCCTGTGCAGTAATTTCCAACTGTATGTCTGAATGTGTGTGTGTGTGTGCATTTGGTCAAAACAAAACCATGGCGACCGACAAAACCAAACTGCAACCAAATTTCATAGCCCACAATGCCCCTTGTCAAATTATGAAAATGTTGGAATATTTCTGATATATCTGACACTTGAAATGATTTCGCTTTTTCCCCCTCTCTACCCATAATCCCCTTTTTTGCAAAAGCTATTCTAATTGCTCAATCAAAAAACGTATGCAATTCCATGGGGGTAAATCAAGCTGATGCTTCAAATGCAGACTTTAACTTTTCAAATATATATATATATAGATGTATATAAAATGTGAAGGAAACTAACGGAAGTGTTTGGCGGTATTTTTTCCCAAAAGGATGAGGAAAGCGAAAAAGAAATTTGAGGGTAAAGAAAATGAACGAATGAAAGTGATTGCCACAAGCAACAGCAAAAGACAACAATGCCAAAACTTTGGCTGCCCTTGTGGTAGAAGAGATGGCGGGGGCAGGGCTTACCAAGAAGGCGAAGCAGTGGCATTTGCTATGAGGGGGAGTTCCCCCCTCTCAACTTAACGGAAACGGAAGCGCATTGAGCAAAGTTGCAGTTGCAGTTGTTGCTGCCTTTTGTTTTGCCTTGTCTTGGCCAAGCTCAGCTTCTTCTCGAACCGGCAAAGCAATTTAAGTTAAACAAGAGCTCAACGCCCACTACCTTTCGCCGCTCCCCCCAGGGCCCCTTGCCTGTCATGGTCCACAGCCACAAGCACAATGTAAATGTCAAATATTTTTCAAAATCCTTCGCTGCAAGTACATATAGTATATATACGTATTATCGTCAACCGGATTTGTTGCAGGGCACTTTTCAAAAATTGTTTTTCCTGATTGACTTAAAGTTTTGACAGCGTGTCGCATGGCTAAGTCGTTGAGCGAAATTTTCGATTCAGTTAGGGAAAATTCCAATTAGTAAAAAGCTAAGCGGAAGTTTATAAATTATTCAATCGATTTACAACGAAGTTCAATAATTAGTCAGACTTTGATTTAATAAAGTATATATTGATTTTTTTTTTGTTTAAGAAGAGATGCTAAAATTTGTGTATTTTAAAACTTATTCAAGTTTATAATCAAAGAAAGAAGCAGCAACATTTTATTCATTGAAGGAATCTATGTATATTAAGACTAGACTAGACTACAAAAATTAAAAAAAAAAGTACTTGTTTACTTAAAAAAGTTTTTTTTCTTAAAATTGAGTCACAAAACTTTTTTAAATTTGTCAATAAAATTCAACACATTTTATTTCGAAAGTAAGATTTTTGTGAAACTTCCCAAGTCAAGCTAAAATTTTCAGGTTTATTGAAAGAACTTTGCACTTGACTTTAGAAGTGTCAACCAGGGTAAAACCTTTATGCTTAAACCAGTTGAGAATCATACAAAAAAATACTCTACTGATTATATTTACATTTTATAATTAGATCTATCATATTGTTATAGAGTTTATTAATACGTGGATCACTATTCTAAGAGTTTTAATAAAAAATGCATTATTATGTTAAGAAAATTACTTTAAAACTATTCTAGAATTCTGAAATTAAAACAAAAACTTGTTGCGGTACTTTTATCTATAATGATCCCAATTGTTTTTCAAATGAAGCCCACTGTCTTAAAGTTTAATGTAATATCTTAACTGCTCTGAAACTGGCTTTTAAATTGTTTATAACTTTTTTCAAAAATCCATAGAAATTCGTTTCATAACCGAATAATTTAGTTGTTTTTCTCCATAGAATTGAGTTACACAACTTTTGCTTGTTTCCTATAATTTTGTAACTTTTCTGATTAAATTGATGAATTTTCAATTGGTTCTTTAATCGTTTCTGTCTAGCAGCTCAAGGCGGATTGCCATTAAGTTGCAAAAGTTTTTCAATATATGTATATTGAAAGGATTCTGTGTAGTTGTTGTTGCAGTTTACGTTATCGGTTCTGTATTTTTTTTTTTTTCTTCGATTGGAATTTCTTGTGTAAGAATTTTGTAGCAGCCTTTTTCAACTTTGGCTTCAGCTACGATAATTATTATGTAAATTGCTTAAAAATGCACCGCAGGTAAACCCTAAGGATTCACTTTGCTCTCATCTGCCCAACTCCTCCTCTACGACTGCGTCTCGTCGGGCAGCCGTTGCGCTGCATTAAGCTTGATTGCATTAAGTTTGCTTTCGTCTATGTCTACAGTGGAGGCAACGGCTGAGATGGTGGTCGGTGGACGTGGGCGAATGGAATGAAGGCTTCTGCACTCTGGGGTAGAGAGAAGGGCAGTTCTCCTAGTTTCTTAGCAAGTTAAGGCGTGTTCACATTCCCTTCTCCTGCTTTAATCTATGCACTTTGAATTTCTTAGCGTGCATTCCGTATTAGCCAAATTTTCGCATGCTTCGTTGCATGCCTCTCGGTTTGCTTACGAGCAGAAGGAGCTCTAGGTGAAGAAGGGAGAGAGTGTGGGAGAGATGAGGACAAATGGGGTCCCAATTGATTGAACCATGTTTATTGCCGCATAGTGGGAAAGATTCAATTCTCTGCAAAGTTTATGACTTTTGGACTTTTTTCTAATTTTTATAGCGGTCAAATTTTGAATTTAAAAATAAAATATAACAATTTTGGAACCAACTTATGGAACAGATTATTATTATTGTCAATTTATCTCTTTTAGCGATATACACTCCAAAAGATTTAGTTTGTTTTGGACAGTCAGGACAGTCATCGGTTTTAATTGCATATTTTTTATTCCCTAATGATTATTTCAGGATTGTATGTCGGCTAAACTAACTAATTGTCAACTAATATAAATAATGAAATCTACAACTGTTTTGCTTAATTATGATAAGTTTATATAAAAATATTGGAAAAGAGTAAATAATCAAGTTAATTTCCTCATAAGGACTATTATTTTAATAGACGAAGGGAAAAACTTTAGCGGTTTTTAGAGATTTAAAAAAAATATAATTTTAAATATTATATAAACATATATATAAAAATTTTAGATATTATTAGTAAGAAATCACACTATTTGTTAAATTATAATTATTAAGTAACCGTCAACATTTAGCTTGTTATATTTTAGTTCACAAATTTCATCAACTTTTGAAAATAAGAATTTATTTACAGGGATTTCAAACACATGTAATTTATTCATTTATTTCCTAGCGTCCTTAGGGAAACAATTTTTAGATATTTTTAAATGTCTTTTGCAAAAATTGTTTACCATCAAAGGAGTCACTTACATCAAAAAATTTGTTTACCTTTTAGTATAATGTGGATATTTTAAGTCAAAAACTTTTAAGTTTGTAAGCAGCCCCAGACAGAAAGTGTTTCAGACATTTTTAAAAAATTTAAAACTTTGTTTTTATTATTTTACTAATGGACCTAAAGAGACATTCAGCAAAGTCTTGGTCCTTAGTTTGCCTGTTGCCATTGTCAAATTGCCCAGGTTCATCTTGGAAAATTTGCCATGTTCCGCTTGACAGGATATCGATGACTTGTCTTACGCCCCCAACCTCATCCCTGATGCGAGACATCGTGACTGTTTCGTACACTGTTTACGTTGTTTGTCCTCTCAGGGGTGGACCTGGACAGGAACTCTTGTATTTAATCTTTAGAGATTTTAGCACATTTTGGCATATTATGGTTATGACTTTGGTTTCCGTTTGCCTTCTTGGTTCGTTCGCTTGGCAAATAATTAATTGATTTGCTTAAAACTTTGCAACACAATGCATTATACAGACAGTTTCAATTGAATTCATGTGAATTTTTCATTGGCAAGAATACAATATTGGCCTATTGCCAGTTGGAGTTAAGAATTAAGCCAAAGACCAATCATCAAGAGGCTTCAGCCAATGTCTTTAAGTGCGAGAGTGTGCCAAATTCCACACACACACACACACACACACACACTCCCACCCACAGTTTATGCAAATGAGCCAACGCTATTTCTGCGGTCATCATCTGCCTGTAGATCTGACCAAAATGTCTATCTTTCTATTGTCTATATGCATTGTTCTTGACTCTGGCTAAATTGTCTACTGGCATCCTTGCACTCCCTTTAGACCTCTCGTGTGGTTCGTCTTCCTAGCCTCGTCTCGAACTGTTTTCATGCCCAATGGGCAACTAATTATTTGTTAACATAACACGAGTGGCAATTTAAATGCAATTAAGTTCAGCATAGGCTTCTACGTTGCCTGCTCATTAGAAGCGCTCTATATCTCTACCTCCTTCTTACTCTACTCTTTCTCTTTCCCTCTAAATGTCCTTCAAACTGTTTAGTGCATTTTGAGTGCGCAAATGGTAAGATGAAAATTTTCTATCGATTGAAATTGCTCGCAAATACCCATTTCTGAATGAGTTTCAATGAAAATTTATATTTGGCTTAAGTGTGTTGATTGAAACTGGAAACAATGAAAGATAATTGGCCAGAAAGTATCCAATTCGATTTAAATGACAGTTTTAAGCTAATTAATTGCCAATGGTTAAACGGAATTATCCATGTTTTTCTTATTACACTTGGCCACAGTAATTAAATCCTCTTAGTCACTTTGCTAGTTAAATTAAATCCGTTTCAGTAATTTGGTATGATTTTTTGTTTTTCTGTAAAGCATTGGAGTAAAAACCTTTTGACTTATTGCTTTGTTAGTTAGTTATTAGAAACATGATTAAAGTTATTTAAGATTGAAGAGTTTAAGATTGAAGAGTTAAGTACGTAAAAATTATACAAGTTTTAAGCCACGTCTATATAAGTTTAGGGCTTTGTCCCCTTATCACAGGCTTTTGATTTTCTGCGAATTTAAAGTACTTTGTTTGGATTATCCTGCAGCCTATGTTAGACTTAGTCGAAAGACATTTATTAAGTAAAATATCAATTTTGGATTTTATTTAATTTCCTAAATGGATACCTGTCTATTTGTATTATTTTCTTTTTATACAATGCATTCAGTTGAATATGACTTACTTACTTCATTTATGTCATAGACGAATTTCCTAAAGTATAAATAAAGTTTCAATAATCCAATAGAACAAAAAGAAGTATAAAAAGTGTTGATAGACTCTTTACTCTTTTGAACATGTTTACTTATTTAAATTACCCAACATAACATTACAAATTTTTCCAAGTGAATCAGGTTTAAATATTATTTAATACCCACCCAGCTCCATGGATACATTGTTATAAGTAGATTACGTTTCAATATTAGTGGTTTTAATCTAAAAATGAACAGAAAGTACACAAAGCATACGTACTATAAACCTTACCATGACTAAAACTAATTTAACAATTTTATAAATAAATACAAACTACTTAAGAATTAATTTTTTAATTTTTTTAAAACTAAAACTGTATGTTTTTGAGGTATTTATTTATTAAGTCTTAATCAGTTTTCGGTCTGTTATATTCCGAGGTTGCATAATTTGTAAAAATTTTAACTGAATACTACTTTCAACTTGTTTGAAAAAGTTGAGATAATAACTTTAAAACTTCTTTTCATAACTTTAAATTAGTTTTAGTTTGGCACAAAGGGAATGTCTAATCAGATACTGAACAAGTATGTATATTGAAAGGGCACATTGTTTTTGAAAAGTCTCCGATAACGGCACATCTTATTGGCTTAAATCAAACAAAACTTAATATGCAGATATTCTACCCTGCACTTCTTGAAATAAAAGGGTATATTTTAATCGCAACACTTGTCTGATCATATTCAAACTTAAGATAAAAACATATGTTGAAGCAATTTTGCTTAGTTTTAATGCATTTGCATTTTGAGCTGTTTTAAAGTTTTGTTTTTGCCAACGTTGTCCAATTTCTTTTGCCATTATAAACATTTGAAATTCCAAATTCTTATAAAATATTCACTTACTTTATATGTGGGTATGGGAATTTTGATTCATTTTGCTTATTCGCCTGACCATTTGTTTTCAAATTAATTCAATCTAAAAAATCAACAATGCATGACTTCCAATTGTTAAAACCATTTGCCAGGTTGACAATTTAATTACAAGCATTGCACACAAATGCCAAAAAAGCTGAAAAAAGACAGAATGTCTATCTCGCTCTCCTTTTCATGAATGCATAAAACAAGAAATCTAAATCCAAAAATCCAAACCAGCAACAGGCACTTCATGTCCTTTCTGCATTTTACTTTTGTTTGCCAGCCTTCTCAGCTGTTTTACACAAATTCTATTTAAACAAGAGTTCTTGTTGTTATTGTTGTTGTTGTTAGCCCAGTGTTTTTTGCTTGCAGTCAAATTGCATTTGTTGTCTCCGGACAAAATGCGATTACATGGCCAAGACACAGAGACAGAGCGAAAGTCAGTCAGAACAGATGTTCTGGGCTGATGGTGGGTGGTCTTTAATTATGAATGTCCATGACTCTGTCAGAGATCAGGCTATGTGGTAAATCTCCATATTTACTCTAACTTTCTCTTTCTCTCTCTCTATGCTATGTGGCTAAGCATGTGGTTTTACTCTAAATGGTAAAACATGGAAAATATTTTAAGGATTTTCTTGTTCATAATTCTGCTTGAATTGATGTGATGAAATCTTAAAATGTTCATTAAATTCCAAGGGGATATTTATTTCTCCTTTAATGTTAAATTATGCACTTAATCCTTATTTATAAAAAAAATAATAAAAAAAAGTAATTGTATTAGAATTTTATGTATTTAACTTATTAAGCTTATCAAACTTATTCGGGGACTAGCAAATCTTGTTGATAGCAGATATCTATAACGATTCTATATAGGACTTAAGATCGTAATACTACTTGGCAGTTAAAACAAGTTGAGAAATACACATAAATGATCCTCGTTTACATCTAAAGCTAGTTGAGAACTCAAATATAAAGTTATAAACAAATTTTTTAAGTCTCTATAGACGAGAAAACGAAAGTTTATCATGTTAGATTTTATCATAGGAGATTTGTTGGACTGTGGAAGGCATCTTAATAAATCTTTCGATCAATTGAATTAAAGCTGATTTTAAATACCTAAAATAATATAGTTACATTAATGTCATTTATAGCATCACCCGATCATCAGTCATGCTGTTCAGTGTAGAATAATGCCCAAGAGTTCTGCTACAGTAAGAGCATTTAACAGTTCTGTTGCCTCTTCCAAATAACCATATAAGCCACAAGCATTTTACCATTAACAATAAATAAAAAGGGGGAAAACCTTGTAAAGTACCTACGGATATAACACAACCTAACTGTGTGTGTGTGAGTGGGTGTTTGTGTGTGAGCAAATGTGTGGACAATGTGAAGTCAGGATGAAATGCATGCAAATGAGCTGAATAATGAGCATCCCCCAGTTGCAAGCCGCAACTCCCAACAAAAGCCCAAAGCAGTAAATGCAACCCTTTTGTGGCACTAATTTCCTCATGATGAGCCATTGCCAGTGCTGAGAGTCCAAGAGATGGAGACGGAGTCAGAGACAGAGTCAGAGTCAGAGTCAGAGCCAGAGTCCTGTCAGTGTCAAAGTGTCAGTAAGTCAACAAGAATGCACTCTGACACCGCTTGGTTCGGGCAGGCTATTCGGTAGGGTTTTGGAGGCAATGCCAACAAATCTCCAACTCCTACTACTACTGCTTGGCCAGTTGGGCCACTTCAACACTTTGAATGTCATTAAATCGTCTGTTCGCCAGGCTTTCGCTCTTGGTTCGTCCCATGTTGTCCTGTTGCCAGGACACACTCAGTCAATGTCTCACTAACAATCGTCAACAGGCTCAAGCAGCGTAAGGCTGCTGAGGGTCACAATTGTTGTCGCTCTTGCTCTTTGTTCTCTCACCCTTCCCCATATCACTTGCTCTCTCTTTCTCTCTCTCTCTATCTGTCACATCTTTCTCTATCTTGCTCGTTTTCACTTTAGTCCTGACTGCATTTTGACCAAAAAAAAACAAAAAAAAAAACTAAAAAAGAAAACGTTTGTCAATTTTACGCTTGTCGACTTTTGTCCTGTTGTCCTTTTGATACTCGTTGTCCTTTATGTAGAACGCATCTTGGGTGTTTGTAAGGCACCTAAGTCGGTGTGTTTGTGTGTGTTGGACTAACCATAAGGTTTGCCTTTGTAAACCTAAGAAAATGCCATATAAAAAAAGGGACTATTCAGAGAGAGGTTACTATAATTTGAACAAATGATTTCATTTTGAATGCATAGAAGACTTTTAAAGAATCTTAAAAAATAATGTCTAAATTCGGCTTAAAACATGCTTAGTAAAGTTATTAAGTCATTTTAATTAGAAAAAGAATTCCATTTGTTAAATTATTGTCATTAATTTCCTGTTTTTTGTTTCTTTATTTCTCAATATTATGTGATTTTCAAAAAATTATTAAAAATCGTCAGGCTGTTTGTATTAAATATAAAAGGTCAATATTTTTATATTAAAGAATTATATTAAAGAATTTATTTTTAAGTAGCCTTATGGGGCTAAGGTAGCTATAATAAGCGTTATTGCCTTTTTGATTTTTTGAATTTTTAGTTAATTTGCTAAAAGTGTTTTAATATTTTTGTAGAATTTAGGAAAACGGTCAGTTATATATTATATTTTTGAAGCTATGTAGATATATACCTACCTACTTTATTGTTTTCTTGGATGTCTTCAACAAATATTATTTATTTATTATTTAATTTATTTGTAATACGGATTCATTTAGAGTCAATTGAATAATTTGCATATCTTATTGAAAACTTTTGTGAGAAAATAGTCAAGGGTCATGGGTTTTTCTAATAGAATAGTTACTTACTAATGGCCGTTTTAATAAATGTTCTTTTTACCTATTAAACATCAGAATATCTCTTCAAAAAACTGCAAATACATACATAGATAGGAACATATTTAAACAAAAAAAAATATTGCAAAAATCACAATTTCACTTCGACATAAATCTTAAACCTTCAGCGTTTATTACAGAAATGCATCAGATTTTGTGCTTTGTTAATTTTTGCATAGCCAAAGCCATAGTTTGGGCGCGGCTATGGTCTATATGTGGATCAGCGGGTATAACCTCGAGGCCAAAACGCTCATGGGCGACAAACCAACGTCAAACATTTTAGAAGCTTATTAAATTGCCATTACCTAAGCCGGACATCATCGTCGTCGGTGCTAACCAGCGAGCCAGCTCTGGGGCCCGGCATTTGCCACTCAAACGAGGGATTAGCGGCGATGATGACAACAGCTTGACATTGGCGCGACAGGCAGCAGGTCCATTAGCCTGGCAATGGCAAAGGCAAAAGCAAGCGGCAACATTTCGGTGGGACAAGAGACAGGTGCGGGGAAGGGGGTGGGGGACATGTCGGATGGCAACACGCACGCATACAAACACACAAACACACACGTGCGCCTGGCCAGGATTTACGAGCCAAAAGGTGCCGAGTGGACTAAATAAATCCCCACAAAATATTTAACATTTAAATGGCCAAAAATTAACTGAAGCTGGCAGCAAAGCAAATGTAAGTAAGAGCATGAAGTAAAGCGGAGATAGGAGGATGTAGGAGGACCACAAGTACATAAATGCGAAATAATCCACAAAAGCTGTAAGAAGACGGACACGCACACACACACACACACAAACACACAGAGCAAAGTCGAATCTAGTGACAACAAAAGCCAGGACTCTTGAATGGACTCCAGAGTCCAAGCTTGTAATATACGTACAAGTACAAATGGCTATATGTATATATATATATCTACCTATATAAAGGCCAGACCCTTAATGTGCTTTAAATGGCAAAGGAAGATTTCTTCTATATGATATTCCTTGACGCCGCGCAGCCCTGCTTCGTTTCTACTTCTACATCTAAACCGCATTCATACAGCAAATATCAAGTGCATCATCATCAACAAGCGGCGACAGTACAAGGACGGAGCTAAAACTGCATTATCCTCCATCTAACTGCACCCCGCACAGCAATCTCCTCCCCCACCACCCATTTCGTTCCTTTGGTCAGAATCAAAAAAATAGTTGGCGTGGAAGATTTGCTAAAAAAAAGAAAACGAAACATTTACACTGCAAACAAAATCCAAGGGACAAAATGTTAAAGCAATTACGATGCCCCAATAAGTAGGCTCTAAAATTTTGTTTTAGTAATTACAAAAAACAATTTTTTTGACGACATTTTAACATATTGGTTAGAAAGTTCTTTTAAGGAGAAACTCGGACTAAACCTAATGGCTTTTAGTAAACTTATTTACTTACTAAAAACAAATTATTGCTTATCCATAAAATCCATAATGAAAAAAAAGAAGAATTCCCAAAAATGTGTCATATAAATTTTGAGTTCATCAACAAAATTTTTTATTTATTATTGGATTTAGTTTTTAGTCTTTTGTTTTTCAGAATTCTTTTTGAAACAATTTGGATTTAGAGGCAAAAAAACTTGTAATTCGTGTTTTAAAAATACTTTATGCCCGATACTTTGCCATTGAACTAAGAAGTCAAATAAACTGAAAGTGATTTCAGTTAGAAACTGAAGCATGAAAATGAACTTACCGAATGGCCAGCTCGATCATTTGATTTTATTCGAAACGAATAGTTCAATTTTATTGCTGTTGGGATTCATAAACTTGGCTATAAATTTAATGTCCGATTCTTGTGGTCAATCTGTTAATATAAATTTCTTAATACTTTTTCAGAAGTAAATAAATAAAATATTTTCACAAATGAAAATAAACTATTTCTGTTGGACAAAATGAGTTCATGCAATTATCAAACAAGCAAAGAATAATTGAAAATTTTTAGTATGAAAAACTAGATCTTTGCTATAAAAAAAGATATAAAATGAGGAATAAAAAGTAGTGAAATTAAAAGAAATTTAATTTTTCTATAAGTTCTCGTCTAACACTTATAGCCAATAAAGTAGGATCTTTCTGCTAGAGTCTTAACAATTAAGTGGCTTTCGAGAAGTGCATATTTTAATCATTTCACCCTGGTTATTCTTTTTTAATGTATTTGGGTTTCAGTGTATTTTTCAATGTCCTTGGCTACACAACATCGTTATTATCGTACTGAGCACTGTAAAGTACCGAATAATCTACAGGATAATGAGCATGAATGAACGTGAACGTTTTTATGTTTTTCTTTTTTTTAGGTTTGAATGGAAACGACAAATAGTAAAAAGGGAGAGAGAGAGAGAGAGAGATGCAAGTGGATGGGGGGTTTTTCCCCGGGTGGAAAGTGGGGGTGGGGTAAGTTGAATAGCCGAAGGAAAAAGCAGGCTACCCTCAAGTGCACTCGCTCATCTGAGGAAGCGAATCTAAAGAGTCCTTTGCTCAATGCTTGTTTAGAAACAACAACAAAAAAACGCAACAAGAGAAAGATGGAATATACCATAAACGACAACAAATTTCATTAAATTACATCAAAAAACAACAATAAGCAATTAGAAATAATTATTCAAATAATAATAAGTTGATTATGATATAAAATTGTTGGCTTGTTTAGTAAATTGTAAAAAAAAAGTTGAATTAGATTGTTATTAATTCGATGGTAAGACAAACTGCCTTTGCTTTTTTTTTCTAAAATGGCTCTCTTTGATTAAGGGAATTGGACTTTTTAATGCCGTTTTTTGTTTTCTCAACTATATAATATAGAGAAATACTGACAATGAGTCAAATTAACGATGGCTTTTAAGAGATCTTATGTATATAAACAATTTTTATTCTATAAATTTGTACGCCTTGTGAAAATTGTTTATAAATAAATTATTGCGTACACAGCATTCGAAAAGTTGTTTGTAAAATTAAATAAATTTTAAACTATTTTTGGAATAGTTGAGAAAGCAAAACTGTTTGATTTCTTATTCTTAATTCGACTTTGTTATAAATCCCAAGCTTTAAAACATTTTTTTAACCGATTTTAAAGCCACAAAGTTTAATTTTCTTATTTATTGCAACTTCATTAGCAACTCTCGTTAGTCTGTGCTTAGAAGCCATTTCAGTCATTTTTTGTTGCTTAAAATCATCCAAATATACATTGTACTTTGCATTTACGTGTCTTCAAGCATATTGTTTACCAAAAGCTGCAGTTGAATTGAGCTTCAAAGCGGCCACAGCCGTGATGTTTGTTGTGTTTAGCCACAAACACATTTTTTTTTTTCATATTTTTCAACTTTTATCAACGATATTAATTTTTGCGATAGTTCTTTTACTATTTCACATTATTTATTTTTTCTATTGTACTATTCTGACCAATGTAAACCAGTTTGAGTTCATTAGTTGTGGAGTTGCACTTAAGGTTTTATTAGTTGTGACTCTCTCTCTCTCTCTCTCTTTCTCTCTCTCTGTCTGTCTTTGCATAGAACCAAACTATTTTATATACTATATTTTGTAATAAAAAGTTGCCGTAACTTTTCTATATATTTTTGTGTGTGCCATGATTTGAGCCATTGCACTTTTATGTATCTATGCTGGGATGTTGCACTTTTAAAGTTTCTGGTTGTGGCCAAAAGTTTTCATACATACTTGTATTTCATTTGCGAAATGCTAAATGAAACATGTTCTCATTAATTAGATACATTTAGTTTACTTTAAACTGAAAGAGCTGAGTTGGGTGAAACAAATTTGTATATTCAGTCTTCAACACATCTCCATCTTAGTGCCTTTTAATTTTTGGGAGCTTATAGGGCTAAATTAATGAAAATGCAATGCAATAACTTAATTTTACGGAAGAGATAATCCTTTGAAATTCATTAATGACAATTATAGAAAACAATTAACAAATATTTCTTATATAGATAGGAACTTAAAATGAAGAGGATTTTCTTTATATAATATCGAACAAAACCGCATCTATTAGCCCAAAATCAAGTCACTTAAGACAATTTTAGACAATTAAAGAATGAAAAAAAGCAACAGTATTATAATTTAAAGTTTTTAACTTTGTAAGCATAAATTTGTGCTGAATCATTTTATTTAGTCAGTGAAACAAGAACTTTTGCTGAAACTATCAAATAATATTGGTAAAAATATATGAATATATCATGCTCAGGTTGCAACAACAATATATTGACTACACATAGATAGACACAAACACAGCTACACCTACCCACGCATTGAATTCCACATTCCATTGCATACTTTTGCGGGCCCCGCATGAAAATCAAAACCAGATAACATCCGTTTCCGCAAGCAATACGCACATCCTGAGTGTTTTTTCATGTTCTTTTTTTTGTCGTTGTGCTTTTTTCTTGCATTTTTCTATGCTGTTAATAATTTCTATTGCCATTGCCATTGGCCTAATAATGACGCCGGCCAAAGTTGTCGTCGTCGTCGTCGTCGTCGCCGCTCAGCGAGCGATGATGTCAGAGATATGCTAAGTACTCTACGGTTACGAGGTGCTCCTCGCCGATATTGGTATTTCTCAATCAACTTTGACTGGCATACGCATTTAGTGTAACAACATTCAGTCAGTTAGTCAACTTGTACGAATCAATAACTAATGCGATTTTGACAACCTGCTACGCGGCGGGGCTTTTACTTAATATACAGAGCAATAAACAGACGAACAGAAAAGAGAAGGAGAAAATGGCAGAGACATAGGCAAAAGCAACAGGGAGCATTTTCTCAGTTAACTTTTTGCCTTCTCTTTTCTGCTTTCCATCTCCGTCTTCTGATAACTACTGAGAAAATGTTTACAGCTCAGTGCACATTTCGCATCTTTTGGTGAGTTGTTTCAGTTTGTTTTCAATTGCAAAAGTTTACAGTTTTCTCTATATATTTTGTGTTTTTTTTGTGAACAAATGTCTTTGGGGTTTTTCCAGCTTTCAGTGGAGATGGGAGAAAAATACATTCTCTCTGTGAGAAAACTAGGCAAACTAAATGAGATTCGTCAAATAAGATGCTTTGACACTCTTCGGATATTTTTCTCAATCATGTCTATAAATATTTATTAACAAACAGGATTAACTCAAATTATAGTCATGTCTAAAAACTTTTAATACAATACAAATCTTTTGTCTAGAATATTAGATCAGACTTATTCCAGGAGTTAACATTTCAATTGGTAAGATTATTTATGAAGACTTTTAGGTTAAACGATCTTGTTTATAATTATGTTCTACCTTCTAATTAGCTTTAATTAATCACGAAGTTTAGGTACAATAAAACAATATTTATTTTAAATTATTTACAATTAACGATTCAATTTGACCTTCATATAAGTTCACCCCTATCTTGGTTAAATAAAATTTGGTTTTTTCATAACTAAAAAAAACTTTTAAATTCATGTTTTAAGCATTTTTGACTTAACGTAACTATCAACAATTGTTGAACGTTTGCTAAGTTAAGTTTTCTTAAGTTTGCGTAAGTGAACTGATATCAACACTTTATAAAGATTATTTAACTTTTATATTAAAGCAGCAACCAGTTCATCTGAAAATTAAATATGATATATTAAAAGTGAATTTGTAGTAGAAGTGTTTTGCCTTTTGCTTGACAAAACTTTTCAATCTTCCCACATATTTGTGTACGAAGCATAACAGTTTCATGCCTTTAGTGTCTTGCCTTTACCATTGCCATTAACTTGGCTAGGATAAATCATAAATATAAACCTACCGCAATGCATCATTGAGCAAATTGTTGTCTGTTTTGCTCGAGAACAATATTGGAAACATGGCCCAGCAGGCTACCGCCAAAAAGAACGGAAAGATATTTTAGCACTATATGTATGTAAGTATATTCGCCTAGACCGCAACAAGGAACATGTGTCCAAGAGGGGATATACTCGCATCCCACCACGAAGAAAAAGCAAGGCTCCGTAACACCCCCTCTCAAAATGGCAGAAGAGTTGAAAACATCAATTTACTTTTATTTCCCAGTGAGCGCGCGCAACATTTTAGTGTCTTTTGAGGACGAGAAAATGGCTCCCCCGATTGTCTGTCCCCTCCTTCATCTTCTATTCGGGTCACCATCAGGACCTTGCTTAGTCATTCAATTCAATTGATTCAATTGGGATTGTATCGGTTTCTATATCTATCTATGTGCCGTTTTTCCTTTTCTTTTTTTTTTTTTTTGGTTGGGGGATAACACATTGAATATTATGTGTCGCCTGTTCCCGAGTGTCTCATTTATCTGCGGTTAGCATGGCGAAGGAGTTTTTCGCCTCTCATTTTGCACTTTATTGGAAACGTTTTTTGGGTGTCGTCATCTGGTTGAAACTCGAACCGTTTGGGTTTCAATATTGTGTGTCTAAGGGTTTTTGGAAATTTCATAATATACGACTATAATTTTTTCTTTTGCCTCTCCACTTTCCCTTAGTTGTTGCCACATATTTTTTTGTCCTTTTATGAGCCGATAATGTTATTAGCCTAGGCATTTTATGTGTTGACCACTTTTATCTATCCTCCAACCTCTTGCCACTCAAATGCCATGACTTGTGCAATTTGCATCAGAGAAATTGTGTCACGACTAGTTTCGTTACACTTCATTCCCGAGTTCTTTGTGCATATTTTACGTGAAGTCCTTTGGAATTGGTGAAAATACTCAGGCCACCCCGAAAAGATGAATACAAGAGGGAGAGATTCGAGGTTGGCAAAAGGTTCTTTTTCGAAGGCTCGCCAGGAATTTGTTCACTTTGAGTTTGCCCTTTCTTGTTGCTTCTTTGCATGTTTTTGTATTTGTGTGTATGTGTGCGTGTCTTAGAAAAGGAGACAACAAAATATTTTTCCGACTTTCAGATTGTAGTGGGAGAATGTTCGAAGGATACCAAGCGGCACAGTGGTTTAGCACTTGAAAGCACAAATATAAAATGGTATGGGGCACTTAAGACGGATAAAGTAACAATTTGTCAAGAATTTTTCATTAACTTATTTATCTGAATTTACCAAAATGACCATAAAAGATCTGAGTTTAAGGAAAATTATGTTCAAAATTGGCTTCTTCCTAATCGTTGTTGTTATTAATGATCACTGCCATTGATGGGCAAGTTTAATAGTTTTTCGCTAAGTAATGCTTAGTTGGTGCTGCTTCCTTTTTTTATAGGGATCTTGGGGATAATCTTCAAGTATTAACATCTTCTGAGAAATATCATTTAATTTCTTTTTCTGGAAAACTTCTGAGCTTTTTGTTAAGTCCTTTTTAATATTTCTTAGTCAGCTACACAAAGTTTAACTTGTTTTGATTCATCCAAAGGATTACATTCGGATAAAATGTGATTGAAGGATTTTGTTGGGATTTATTTAATTGCCTCACTGTGATGCATGCAATCCACATACGTCTGATTCCATGCAACAAAATTCCTATGTCTCCTTATTTACTCCTTTCTCTGTTTTTCTTTTTCTTCACTCAAATAAATTCTCTGTCATTGAGCTACTTTTTGCTTACTTGTAGAAACTTTTAAAAAATCAAAAAATAAAGAAAAGAAAAACTTAACACAACGAAAGAGCAAAAGATAAAGGAGAAGGAGAAAGAGAGAGAGAGCGAAAAAAAAACTTTGAACAGTGGCAAGAGTAAAAGTTTGTGTGGCACTAAACTTCTTGCTATGTTTCGCTGCATTAATATTTTTCTTTGCTTCTGGCTTCTTGTATTATTTTCTATTATACGCATTCCTGTGAGTTGCCTTGCACTTGCTTCATTTTATTTGTTGCCTTGTCCCGGGGAACGGCACTCGAAATGCAATTTCAAAGAAATATTCCACTCAAGAGTATCAAAATGCGCGATGGCGTCCAGTTTCCACTTCCAGGCATTGTTCCTCAACGCTTTCCCCATTCTCCGCTCACAGTTTTCTTCTTCTTCACTGGATAGAAGTTGTACACGTCAGTCAGTCAGTCACTCAGTCTGTCAGTTTGTCACTCAACAGTGGAGTGGAGTCCATTGCATGTCAGTTTTGGTTTGCTCGGCTATTATGCAGTACAGTGGAGATTGTTAAGTGGCGTAAACTGAATTAAATAATGTTTGGATCTTACAATTAGATTTAGTCAAGATGTCACATTTTATTTAATTATTCCTTTATATTCTATTTGGTTGCAGTCGAAATGCAGTTATCTTAAAACTTCTTAAATTAAGAACTTAATTGTTCAGTTGTTAGTTGTTTTATTAAAAGGAAAAGAAAGATAATATTCAATTTGCATTGTTACAATTAATTACCAAACATATGTTTTATTTTATCTTATCCTAAAAAAGTCATTGAGACAGTCAGTGCATTAGGTGTGAAGTTATAAGAAACGGCGAAATTTTCCCAAAATATAATAGAATTTTTATATTATATTTTCAATTTCTTCACCGAAAAGTTGTTAGTTGTTGTCAAGGCATTTTTTTTTAAATTTGGTTCAAATAGCTGTAGTTTTTTTTCCAACAGTTTTTTTTGTACAAAAAAGTGAATAAGCGATTTTATTTGGCTCAAACTTTACACAGTATCAGACTTAACAGATTTTTTTTAATTGTAAATTTAATTAGACTTATAAAAAATAATATATTTTATATAATACCAGTATAAAAAAAATTAGCCGGTATGCTGAGCTTTTACTTAAATGGAGTAAGTCTTCGCGTCGACTTGAGTATACCCTTTTTTAAATTCAAAAATCAATTGCTCGATATTTCCCTTTAGAGCACCCAGAGGTCAAAATAATCTTATTAGATATGTTCCATCCGCTTTTTAAGAAATTTATGTTGATCATAAAAATTTGAGAACCTCCAGACTAAGACTTTCATGGACTTTTAACGACACACTGAAATCTAATGCTTTCCGAAATTGCAATATAATCAAGTACCATAATAATATAATATAATTTCAAAATACATGTAGAAAATATGAGAAACCACTAAATGGTCATATGTGGCAACTCGCTCCAGAGTATATGAATTTCTGGAGACTCTGAGAGTTTTTCACAGCTTTTAAATAAGAAATGCGTGAAACCTCTTGTCTATTTAAAATGCGGTGGCAAAAGAGGAAATTTCTTCTGCCAACCACCGCAGACCAACTACATACTTTGCCGCGATGTTTTTTGCATGTTTACAGAAACAAAACCCGAAAAAAACGCACACAAAAACAAAAACAAACGACATTTCAAATGCCGCACTAAATTACTAAAAAACACACACACAAACGCATATATATGTATATAAAGACATAAACACCGCTCTCACATCCCACATCCTGCATCCTGTAGATCCTAGCTTTATTTCCTTATATGCACATTTGACGTTGCCAAAAAAACAAAAAACAAAAAAAACAGAGCCAAGGGGAAAAACTTGCAGCTGAGAATACAATTTACGCTTTTGCCTGACATTTTTCATGTTTGTTGTTGCTGTTGCTGTTGTTGGCAAACTTTTTATGGCCGCAACATGCAACAATAGATGATTGTTGTTGTTGTTATTGCTGTTGTTGGTGGCCTCAACCACCCGCATGTGTGGTGACGCCTGCTTGTAATGTGCATCTGGTTGAAAAACTTTGCCAAATCATTAAGAGATGCACTCAAATGCCGAAGCAAACCTGCAAAAGTAGGAGCGGTTAGGCACTCAAAAGGCGGAACATCATCAAAATCCTTACAAAAACTTCTTGCCAAGTTTTCAGAGTGTGTGTGTGTGTGTGTGTGTTTCTAATAGCTGTTTGTGGTTTTTTAATTTTCTTTTCAAGAAAATTTGCTGTTAATTAGCACATTTCTAGCACACACTTTCAAAGTTAAACGTTTAATCTGAGGTGCCAACCAGGTTAATTAATATTGTCGTGTTCCATTATCTGATTATATGTAAGTAGGCAAAATTTCTTTGAATTTGTTGATCGAATTCCATTTATCGAATGGTACTAAATCGGTTGGTGTAAGCAAACATTTTGCCAATTAAAATCGATTTCATTCTTGCAACTCTGTAAGTTTTTAATCGATTGTCTTATGGTATAACAAATATTAAAAACTATTAGTTTAATGAACATTTCTGAAACTTATTTTACCTAACTTAATTTTCGAAACCATTTGAAAAAATTATCAATATTAATGATGCTCTGCAATAGACTTTAACTGTATCTTTGATTATCCTAAGACATTTCGGTGAAGACCGAATGTGAATCTTACAAGACATACATAGTCCAAAAATATCCAATCGATTTCGATATTTCCTCTAAAATCTATCATTTAAATAAACAAAAGTTGTGAAATTGCGTCTTGGCTAAAAACTACCTTTCATTTGCATAATAAGTTGATATGTTTTTTAGTCACTTCGCTGTTTATATTACTTGAACATGGTTTCCATATTTCAATATCCTTTAATGACATAAACAAGTATAAGTTTGAATTTACTCAGATCAGCATCTTTCAATAATAATAGATAAAAGCAGTCTTCTGATAGCAAAGTACAAAACCGGTTAAAGAATTTATTTTTACAAAACTATAAGTTGTAAAACGTTAAAAAATATTCTATATACAGTTTTTACTGTAAACATCCTTCTCTTATAAAGAGAATTGTCTTTAGTAAAATTGAATATTAGAATTGAGAATAATTAAATATCCTTTTATTGATAAAGAATTGAATTATTGATAAGTTTAATCTAAATACTTTTTGGACTTTTCTCATGACTTGTTACATTCAATAAAATGCAAATTTAGATCGACTATTAACTACTCTAAAGACAAAAATAAAATATTTTTATGAACATTATAGTTGCAATTGCTATTCCAAGTTTCATCATTGCACTCGAGCTAGTTTCAAATGGTGAACGCATCATATCTATGCAATATTGGTGCATATCGGTTAATGACATTGCACGCCTATATGTATCTGTCCATTTGCCATACTCAAACCACAAGAACCTAGGCATCTTTTTGGTATATTTCGCACATCTCTCTTTTCCCTTTCCGGTACAACATAATTCGGCCAGACATAGATATTTCTCATCTCTCATTACTTCAGCCAATTCCTCAAAAATTGAACCCGCTACAGCACATTTTGTACAATTTAAACTATAGAGCCTTATAAAGAAAATGCCATACGCCACTGTGGAATCGAAATTTTGGTCTGTAAGCTGAAGTACTTCACCAAGTTTACAGGGATTATGTGTCCAAGACGGGGGACGGGCTCTACTCGAAGTATTCGCTTTTCGTGTATGTGAAAATGCTTCTAGACTGAGAGACTTTTCAGTTATGTTACCATTAGTTTCAATATACAAGACCTTTGGATATTTGTTTACATTATAGTTATAGCATAATTCTTGATAAATCGAACAATTAACAGTGCCAACTGTAAGAGGAACATTCGTTTTATCCAGCCCTTTGACCAATGAGTTCAAATTCATGCAATTTAAACATTTTTGAAAATAGAATTCGACTAGCAAATTAGTAACCAATAATAGCTCACTAAAATTTTCGGGATTTAAATTGAGTATAGGCTGCGGATCCTTCTGTTCGTTCAATTCATCGTTTATACTGAATATTTCTCGAGTTGTTATAAAAAGAAACAGGCAAAAGATCCATCCGTTTATGAACATTTTATCTTGGGTATATATGTTTGATTCGAAAAAAAATAAAAACTATGTGTTTGAGTTATTTTTTTTTATAAATTTCTTTATTTAAAAAAATGCTTGTAGATATTCAAAATATTGAGTTTTAGAAACTGATTGATGTTTTTTTTTGCTTTTTTTTTTTGCTTATATGTAAAGACATGCTTGGAGTATGTGTTTTTCATTAGGAATGATATGAATATTTCTTTTTTTTTTTTGTTTTTTTTTTAGATTTTCACACAGTATTTTATTGGCTGTTCACATGTTGCCACTTGACCTCGTTGAGTTTACGCGGGTCAATGTTGAGGCCGAGCTTCTCGAGTTTGCGCACTTTACGCATTTGTTTGGTCAGACGTCGCTTGAAGACAATCTCACGATTTAGATTCATAATCTCAATGGTGTCGTATTGTCTGATATTCTTGATGGTTTGCAATATCAAATTATCCGTCAAATGCAGCTTAATGGTGGACATCTTCATGAATGGAGCATCTCGTCGTCGCAGCTCCTCACGATACGCGAACAGTGTATAATGCAATGATGGCAATGTGGGCAGAGGACGTTCCAGTTGAGGGAATAGCAATTCGGCCATGATTATCGATTCGACTGAAGATTCTACAATTACGATCCGTATGCCTCAACTGTTCTGAGTGCAATGAATTCAGTGTGTCGAAATCTTTGAGTTTTATATGCACAGACACTTGCTTCTGTCTACCTGCTTGAAAGACAAAATCTTTCGAAATCTTTTGCCACCGGCCATCGTCCCTTTTCAAGGGAAATCCCAGCAAGGGCAGCTGGCGCTTAGGTGGACTACCTGCTGCTTTCCGATTCTAACAGCAGCTGCAAATGACATTTTCTCGAATTTTTGGGCACGCGATTTGTCTCGGAATTTCCCATTTCCTTTTTCCAATGCTTTTCAGGCATAACACGTTTGCTATTCACCAGCTAAATAGAAGAAACGGCCTGAACTCACACTAGAGTTGTCGCGATGGTAAAATTTTAATGAGCTCGTGACCCAGAATCGACGAAAAAAAATGCCAAATAAAATTGTATGTATGTATGTGTGTGTTGTTTTTTGCTGTGCCCGTTTTTCGTCATTTTACGGCCATTTGAAATGTGTTTCCTTTGCCGTTCTTTGAGCCACGTTTTTCCATCTTTTTTTTTCTCTTTTCTTTTTGCAATTAAAATAAATTGCATTCGTTCAAAGGATCGGTGAGAGGGAAGAGGCGGGTAGTCGCTGGAGTTGAATGCGTTGTCCAATGTTTGGTTTTGTTTGTTATGTAATGCACACACACACACACAGAAGTTTCAACTACCAGCAATGTGGGTTCAAAAATTGAACCTTCAGCACAAAAACTACTCATTGCGATTTTAAAAAAGAGTCACATTAAATAAGATTCTTTTAAATTAACTATGTATAATAAGCTCGAAAAATTTCTACCTAGATTTTTGTAAATATTCCAAGGAAATCGGTTTTACATATATATAATCTTTCACTTAACTATCTACACACACACAGAAGGAGATACGTTTAGATGTTTTTCGGGGCTTAAAGGATTATAAGGATTCGAAATTTTCTTTGAAGTAATTAGGAACACTTCTAAATTTGATTACTTGCTTACAAGTAAATGAAAATGTAATTAGTAAAAGAATTTTATTAGATTATAGAATACGTAATAAGTAAAAATATTTGAAAACCCGTTCGAAAATTTGTTAATTCATAAACAAAAATATTGAAATGAATGAATGATAAAGAAATGAATGAAATGAATGATTGAAATGTTAAGTTAAACGAAATATTTATAAAGAAGTAATTTTTAATTTGAAAACCTTTTTCTAGCAACAAACTGAATTCAGAAACTTTGTCAATGATCTGTTAAATAGTCGGATAAAAACTATTGTTTTTTAATCATTTTTTATACCATACACCCATAGGGTGAAATGGTATATTAAAGTCGCCAAAATGTATGTAACAGGCAGAAGGAAGCATCTCCGACCCCACAAAGTATATATATTCTTGATCAGGATCAACATTCAAGTCGATCTAGCCATGTCCGTCTGTCCGTCCGTCTGTCCGTCTGTCCGTCCGTCCGTCTGTCCGTCCGTCCGTCTGTCCGTCTGTCCGTATGAACACCTAGATCTCGGAGACTGTAAGAGCTAGAGCCACCAAATTTGGTATGTAGACTCGTGTAGTATGTAGAGTGATCAAGTTTATTTCAAATTTTTGCCACGCCCCTTCCCGCCCCCGCAATTTAAAAAAAGCGTTTATCTCAAAAACTATTCCAGCTAGAGACACCATATTTGGTATGTATATTCGCTTAGTAAATACACACATTTTGTATGTGTAAAAATTTTGCCACGCCCTTTTCCGCCCCCGTAATTTGAAAAACTTAATTATCTCTCGTATTTTTTTACCTTCTGCAATCACACTTGGCACACTTAAATTTAATACTAATATCTAGCAAAATACCAAATTTGATCAAAATCGGACAAAAAACAGTCGAGTTATGCATATAAACGTTTTTCCATATGTCCGGAGTTGGCCGTTGGCTGGTGGGGGCGCTAGGGTGCTCGTATGATTGAGTGAGCGAGATACTAAGATATGCTTGTAAAAAGCATGTGAAAATGCATTTGTTTAATAAAGTTGAAATATTTGCTTTACTGGTGTATGGTATACCTAAGTCGGCGAGACGACTTACTTACTTCATTTTTTGTTTGGTTTTGACTCTGACCCGGTAAGAGATTGGGTACAAATGTCTACCTATATTGAGGACCTTTTTGGTAAGTGGTTAAAGAATGTTCTGGAAAATTATATCAATTAGAGGCATGGCGATTTAGTTACCACGGAAAATGTTAATATATGAAATAAAAAACATTTAATTTCATATCCCAAAATGTTAAATATATATTTTGCTAAATTAAACTGAAAACTATTTACAATAACAAAACAAAGTTTGTCATTTAAGTAGTTCTAAACGACAACAAGAGCGTGATAATTATGTTATATTTTATATTCGATTTATTATAATTTTTTTAAACGTGTCGTAACTCAAATGGTCAAAAAAATGATCGTAATTTCTGTTTCGTTCAGCTTGAGTTATCAAAGAATTTCGAATATTTGTTTTTTAAGACCCGAAAAAATATATTCACCAACTTTTTGGATAGATTATAGTAAAGTATTCCTGTTAAACGTTTCTTTTCTTGCAATTTTATTCTTTAATTTTGCGGCAAACTAACATATTAAATAAATTACTTATTTAACGGCTTAAAGTGTTTTTTTCCGACTTTTAATCACTTTTAAGAACTATATTTTTAATGTTCATATTGATTTTTATATATTTTTCAGCTGTTCCCCATCAAAATAATTAATTAACATAAAATGTAGTATCAATTAATTATTCTTCCGTTAGTTCATTAAATGTAGCCAGATCGGAATCTTATAATAAGTTTCTCAAAGAAAATCAATATGTGAGTGTACAAAAATAAATATGTACATATACTTAAAATTGCTTATTTTGCATAATTAACTGATCGAACAAAAGAATTGTTGGCACTTTTATTGTTTGGCATTTTGCCAATGCGTTTAATTTGTCCAGAAAGGCAATATTATTTCATTCAACAGACTTTTTCTGCTTTCTCTGTCTCTGTCTCTCTTCCTCTCTCTCCTTTTAGTGCTCTTTCCATTTACGTTTTTGTTGCATATCGCGAAACAAAAGATGCACATGTCGAGCAGCAGCCGCAAAACGGCGGTAAAAATGCTTTCAATTAATTAAACACCCAAAACGCGACACGATAATAAAAATGCAATGCGATGGGAGTGTGAATCAACTGAGGCGTCCGGAGGCAACAACAATATTCAGGCCTCAATGTCCACCCTTCTGTCCTCGAGACCTTCCACTATGGCGTCCACTATGTGGGCATGTTCATTCGTGTGGCATGTGCGGCATGCAGCTCATTAATAATACAGATAATGTGCGTATGTCTGTGTATGTGTGTTGGCAATCATTTTTCGGTGCATGCCACAGCGGTTACTGTGATTAACACATTGGTATGTCAGCAGTAAAAATCTGCGGGATGAGACCAACAGCCGCAAAAGGCTGTCTGAGTAAGCAAATGCAAAGTTGAGTGAAGGAAATACAAATAAATAACCACAACTTGTTTAATCTAATCAACTGATTTCTTTTATATTCTCATATTTCAATAACTAGGTACTTATTGTTAATGCCTAATCTTCTTTTTTGAAATTTTTAGAGATAAATTGCTTTTTATCTCGGCTAAGATTTCTTCAAAGTTTAATTTATCTAATAGCTAATAAAGTTGGCCTTGTTTATTGATATGTACATATTTATTTGAAATAGAAATAATATACAAGTTGCTTTCAAGATGTTTTGGTAAATATTCTATAATAAGATAGTATATGAAATTCATAATAAATAACGCAATTAAAGAAGCTTTTTTCTTTTATAGGATCTATTTAGTGGAAAATAAATATATTTCTTTCATTATATTATATCGATTTTTTTTAATTCTCTAAAGGTTTTATTAAAATATAAAGAACCATAAAATTGCAACATTTTAATGCTAAATAGAGTCTGATTTTTAAGGATCATTTTGAGTTTAATGTGATTTTATTATACCTTTAGTAAGACATCCGTCTAATATTGCTTAACTACTGTCTTTATAGTAAAATTGTTCTAGAGTTATGGCTAAGATAATTGACGATTGTTGATGTAATAAGTTTCCTGAAGCCTAACTACATATTTGACCAAAACAATAAATGCTGCTGAGCCAGGGAAGAAGACACATTAAACTTAAAAAACGCTTTTATTTCTCTTCATACATTTGAAATAAATTATTATTATCCCATTTAATTAGTTATACTTTTGCGTCAAAGTTATGCCTAAGAACTAGATGTATCTATTTAATGTATTAAAGATACACTTAGTACTTACTAAACCGAACACTTGATTCAAAGAGATTTTAACTTATTTTACTCTTTGGAAAATTAAATATACTGGAGTATCTTCTTAAAGTCATCCTCATACAAATTCGTACTTATAAAAAACAACCGAAAAACAAATTAAATTTTCAGCCTTTTTACATTTATGAGTTTGTAGATGTTGGAAAATATTTTTAGTAGCCTGAACTGGCCAAATCTTTCATCATATGCCATGTTTGGAGGGACAACCTAATTGAAACATTCCTAAGACCGCCAAGAGCCTTGTTATTGGCCAATGCCAGTTGATACTTTTAGTTGAAAAAGGAAAATTTGTTTTACTTTAGTTTCTCAGCTTCAAGAGGTAAATATATTTCAGATCATATCTCTTGAATTCAGTAAAAATTCATCACCCAACGTTCGGACTACAACATAATCTATACTTTGTAAGAATTTACTCATCTTTTTGTCTTTGCTTTTGCTTTCTTTCTTGCTTTAGTGCATCATTAAATTAAAGTCTGGATATAACCATCATCAAATATATAGTGGTTACTTCCAGCTGTTACAATGGAGAGAAGCTCGTAAAAATTCTACCACTTGACCATATAAGCCCAAAGAATTTGCTCAACGAAGCGTTTTATTTATGCAAAACAGAAAACTGTGTACTAGGGAGGGCGAAATTGTCAATGGAGGGAAATGGCCTTGAGTTAAAAGTTGCTACTTAAACAACAATATAAATACATATAATCCTT
Source organism: Drosophila willistoni (assembly GCF_018902025.1). Classification (NCBI taxonomy): domain Eukaryota; kingdom Metazoa; phylum Arthropoda; class Insecta; order Diptera; family Drosophilidae; genus Drosophila; species Drosophila willistoni. The sequence continues at coordinate 13,506,036 of NW_025814050.1, forward strand.
AAGTAAGTAAGAGTAGAAAATATATATTTAGATATAGATGTATCATATGGGCAAAGATCAAAAGCATATATTGGTATATGCCTAGCAGGCATTTTGTATTCAATTTGTAAACTTCATTTGAATATTTTCTAGTCTACCTGATGATGACGATGATGATGATGTTGATATTTACAGGCATATTGAAAGAGTTTTTCTTTTTTCAGGTAAGGCAAGCACTTTCAATTGAATTTACTTCGTACCTAAAAGGGTAAGCTGGCCTGAAGTCGCTGATGCGGTTTTTTCTCTTTTTGGTAAATCCATCAGCCAGCCACCAGTGCAGAGAGTTGATAAACTAGTATGGATGCTGCAATGTTCTTGTTTGCTATTGCTGATGTTGCTCCTGCTGCTACTGTGTGTAACCACAAATTGCAATTAGTGTCAGCGTTTTGCAAGAGCGAAAAAGGGAGACTTTCCCTCGACCCCAAATAACAGCAAGAACCTCCATTTACCCGCATCGCATAGATCAAACAAACTCACCAATTTTGATTGATGATGCTGGCTAATTTGTGCATTTTTCCCCCTTTTCTCCATTCTCTCTTCTTGATTTTGTATTCGATCATAAAAAAAAAAAACTGGGTCAAAACTTGTGAATATGTCATCATGGTTTTTGGCCAAAACAATTGTATTATACTATTAAGCCTCATTTTTCAATTATGCACGAAAAAATATAATTTAAATTTATCATGGCATTCTGAGCCAAATGCAAATGTTATTGTCAAAAATTAGCTCATTAAATTCAAAAAAAACAAACAACATATAATTTCCCCACAAAATTTGGTCTCTGTCATAAAATATTAGGCATGAAATTTATGTCCGCAAATATGCATATAATATTTTTGGGGTTTTTCGCATTTCATTTTGTTGTGCGGTTTACTGTCTATTTAACCAGGATATGGCATAATTTAGTGACATCAAGTTGAATGTTACAATGAAATGTTATAAATTTGTTTGGTTTTGTGTTGCATTTGCATAGGGGAGAGTAAGGAGAATACAGATTATACGAATATTTGTACTCTTAATCGGTAGAAAGAGCTTTATTAGCCTTGCAATATGTTAAAGGCCTAAGATATGATTAAACATGATCCACAAAGGACTCCATCGAACATTGTAATCTTAACAATCCCTGATTAGCGTCCTAAGCAAAACTTGAAGACTGGTTAAAGGGTTTTTCTTGGTCACCATTGAAAGTGAAATGGCTAAGAGTAGTAAATTTATTATTTGACACATTTTCAAATCGCTTTTTCGTTATTGAAATTCCCAATCTCAGATTAGTTATGAATTCTATGGGCTTTTTATAAACTGTATTTCATCAGAGTAATTTCAATTTTTTTTTTTGTTTTCATTTTGATATATACTATAAAATAGATGGTAAAATTAATTATATTTAAATCTGTGTCTACCTTCTTAGAAAGGAAAATCCTTTCATGGATTTCGCAAGCAAAAATAAATGTCAACTAGTTTCTCCACTTCACGTGGCTAATAAGTAATATTTCTGATGGAATATAAAGAAACAGTTGAATGTTCTGTTCATATCCAGAGTTTTTGATTATATTTAAGGATACTCTGAAAATGATTAATGCCACATATTGTTCATTAGTTGGTGGATATAATTTATACCCACAAAGATAAAAATATTGTTAAATATCTTTCCACAGGGTGTTGGCAGTCTTAGATTGTTTTACTTAACGAGATTCACAACATATTTTATAAAAATATGACATTTTACAAGGATACGAGGATAAGTACTAAAAGAAAACCCGATTTATTGAACTTTTCTCTTTATGCAACTTTCCTCTACTAAAGCTTTCATTACTTAGTTAACCCTTTAATGCATTGCATTTACTATGCTTCCTATTAAATCAAATCAAGGCTTACTTAATTTCTGAATATTTTCGTTATACAAGCTAATTTGTATTGAGAACAAGTGCAATCCATATCAATAACTGAAAGCTCAAGTTGATATAAAATGCTACAATATTCTTTAATCAAAAAGAAGAGGCGCACAAGACAAGGACGAGAGAAGGAAGTCGAAGTGGCCACTGAATGTATGTGAGCCAGAGCGCGTGTGTGTGTATGTCTATGTGTGTGAATGGGTGCGTGTCCTGTCCATTTCCATGTCCGCGTGCGGCCATAAAGCAGCTCGTAAATTTCTGCACACTTTGGCACGCAGAGCCAAGTGACCCATCCACCGGCCATCGTCCACTAGCCACTCTTCTCTTCGACTTCCACTTCCACTACCACTCCCACTCACTTCAGTTCTTTGTTTTCATTGTACTATATATTTCTTAGTAACATTTTTTTTGTACACATTTTTTCCGCGAGACCCTTTTACATTGGTATTTTTTTTGTTTTTGCTTTTTTGTATTATTTTTTATACGTTTTTCTCTTTTTTTTTTGGTTTATCTGTTTCGGTTGTTCTGGTTCGCTTTTTTGGTTATTACGCAAATCCTTTTGTTGCATCCTCGGACCGTGTCCGTGTCCTGTCGCCCATGTATGCGAGTGAGAGGGCGTTGAACAATAGCTGTGAAATAATCACTTGCCTGTTTGCACTTTATTAAGTGGTGGCAGCAGCAAAATAAGAAACAAAACCAAAGACAACTGAAAGGGGTTTTAGCTGGTCAAGTTGAATGAGGGAAAGGTTTAAGTGATTCTTTATTTGTTGGACTTTGTTAAGTTAAGGATTAGGAACGAAGAAAGCATCTTTCTTGGTAGATTTAAGAGAAAGTTTATGGAAAAGCTAGCTATGATTTATAAACTCCTACAGATTTTGCTGTGGATACACTAATTGAAATATTGGTTTTTATATATTTAAAAAGTATTATCATATATCAAGTATGGTTAAAATTTTTTTTGCATAATAAATAGCTCACTTGACATAAAGTTTAGTTGAATTCCACTAATCAAAAACCATATATTTTTTTAAAAATAATAATTACAATGCAAATGGTGAAAAATTTTAGTATATTTATTAAAGTAAACATTTTTTAATGAAAAACTACTTAAAAGGCTAATTTTCCATTTAACCTACCGAAAAATATTTGTTTTCTAAAAATGTGATCCAATTTTCAGCTACTTATAATATTTTTGGAGTGCAATTTCTAAATTTCTATATATTTTTTTGGCTACTCAAGAAATGTTCTAGATGGATTTTTCTACAGATACTTTGTTTGATCCATTTGCTTCTCAGCCAAATTTTTTGGCAAAGTCCATTTGTTTGACCACGGTTATTACCGAAAAAGCCAATTTGGCAACCTTGAAGAAAAAAGGAGGAATTAATTAAAAATTAATGAAAAAGGACTTTAAGTAATTACCGTAATATTGGTTTGCAAACATATTATGAATACTCCGCCGGCAATAATGATGATGGGTTGTTGGATTCTATGCATAAATGATATCACTGCAGTTTTATATCGTCGATTGGCATCAATCCAATTTGATTGGAATAGGCAATCAGAGAGTTCAGCCGCATCATCCATAATTATATTGCTGAGGTAGCAAAAGGGAAAAGTTTCCATTAGGACGCAACCCACAAACATTACGTTGGCCACACAAGCCCAAAAGTCCGAAAAGAACAAAATATTAATCATGGATAAACCCAGAACAACGCCAATAAGTAGAAATTGTACAAATATTGTAGCCGATATAACGGGTCTCATGATTTCCACATACCTAAGCTCAAAGATAGTTAGATTAAGTTTTTAGAGATTGTGTAATTTTCTTACTCCATAATAATTTGATGGTCTTTAATGCACTTGACCAATTCCTGGTAGTTCTCGTCTTCGGATAACTCTGGATTTGTGCGTAAGCGGGTTATACGCTGTTTCAGGAAATTCATATGAGTTCGCATGACTCCCATATAAGCGATTGGATAGACATCGGCACATTGATCCGCTAGTACAGTCATTGACATCAAAAAATACTCCATCAAGGCAGCAATCCAAAAAAAGAGCACATTTTTAGTGCTGTCAATTAAAGGATTGTAGAATCGCCAGGGTAAATGACCATTAACGGTTGCCACTACAAATGTCGATGTTGTGTATACGCTATATGAAATCTGATAGATCATATAACAAAGATTCCAACGGGCCACTGAGCGACGAATTCCAGCTTGTTCCTCTTCAGTTGTGCAGCGTTTGTCCATGCGATCAAGCAGCTCCTTGGCCAATTTATATCGTTTTGTGCCCCAGAAGGTGTAACTAGACTTCAGCGTATTGCCATAGGTATTCAGGCCAATTTGTATCGAGGTTAGGAACTCTCCGGCCGTAAAAGTTGACATTTCTCTGGCATAAGTGAAGCTGAAGCCCATGGGTGACCAACAGAAAACCAAACCAACTAATAACACTGTCCAAATGGCATAGAATCGCTGCAATATCTTATTTTTGGGTGGTACCCAGCCAACAACTTGCATACCACGATCCAAATAGACAAATGCATCACGAGATCTTACATCCTCCGATAAAGGTTGGACTTTCAATCGAGGAAACAATTTGTATATCATTTTTGCAAATAGCACTTCTTGATTTCTGACTGATTTCTGGCTGCCCTTTTTATATCAATTTTTTTGCTGTGGTCACTATTAACTAGTCATCAGTTTCTTCTCATATGACTTGCCGTTTTCATTTTCTTCTATATTACTTCGTTTGTTGTCTCTGACCAGTAATTAAGCTTTCAGGACTGACCAAATCTTGCGAAGGCCTTTACAACCAGAAACAACATTTTGAAAAAACAAAAAATTGTACTTTCTTCTAGTGAGAACAAAAACAGTTGTTGTAAACCCAATGCCCATTGCGTTGACTAGTTGATGCTCTAACTTTTTTTGTAAAATTTTACAACTGCATCGAAAATATACTTAATATTATTCGCATAATTTTTTAGGAATTTTTAGATTATTCTTTTTTTTTGCCATCAACCGAGTTATCAATTCGTTATATTTGCATCGGCAAATAGTTAAAAAGTATGAGATAATTTTTGTGATTTCTTTACAACCAACAAAATACCCATTCCTATATGAAAGCATCAAAGTTGGTCTTATATTATTAGATTTACTACTTCTTTTTTTTTATTAAACCAAAAATATAATGTACCTCTTTCAAATTTAAGAGAAAACTTGGTAAACTTTTTAAATTTGTCAAACTTTAATTTAATATTTTATTTATTGACTACAAATTGAGTTTTGCCTTCTAGAAAAAAATAGTTCCCTTTATTCTTATTAGTAATCAAGTTAAGTTAGTTCCTTTAACACAGTAAAATTTATTTGGTAAGCACAGTCAGTTAAAAAATTTCGGAAAAAAAATAATATACATGTGACTTTGTTATATTTAATCTACTTTAATTCTAGTTTTGCAATAAGATTAAAATTTGTTTAATACTACAAAATGAATTGGGTTCTTAAGAAAATGCCGAGTTCACTTATTAATAGATTATTTAAACATTAATATAATAAATTTAAAATAATTGTAATAAAAAAAAATTCTCCGAAATTACTTTTTCTTATTAATTTTTAAAATACTGTCAACTACTTTTGTTTTTTAAATTGTTTCTACAGTATGACAACAAGCTTTTAAATATTGGTCTACTAGCTTAATTGATTCATTTTGTTTTTCTATAACCAATATAGATGTTGGTTTAATAATGAAAAAAATAAATATATGTAATTGTATTTTATTGTCTTACTGAAACATTTTAATTTAAATTTACTGAAGACTTTTTAGTTCGTTTAGTTTATTCTTGCAGAAATGAGAGAGATCACTGCAGTTCTATATAGGCGATTTCTGGTTGGCCTTTTTAAATAAAATTTGTTTTGTTGTGGACACTAGTTTTTTCTCATATGACTTGCCATTTTTATTTTTTCTATTCCTTCTCGGGTATACCCAACTAAGTACTCTATGCTAGTGAGAAAGAAGTCAGTTGTTTAAACACAAAAAAAAAAAATAATGTTAAGAATATTTTACGATTTTATAGTTTAACCTACTAGTTGGCATTCAATGTGCTATATGTATATGTATTATATATACATGGTCAGTGTAAGTAACAAAATAATAATTCAAAAAAATAGCTTGCAGTTTTATAGTACAATTGTTTGACCGCTATATAATATAGTAATCCGATATTAAATCATTTGCTTTTAATCTAATAGAACTAAGTTTCACGATTCCTAAGTGACTTCAGCAACTATTTCTTTTGTTCTTAAAGTCCTAAGTTAACTGTTTTGTTTTAAAATTCTGCAATGTCAGTAGTGAGCCATAAAATAAATGTAAGCCATGCTGAAGGCATAAAAATGCCGATATTTGTTTTTGTTTGTTGTTTTTTTTCGTTTTTATACTCTTGGACTAATGTTACTATTTATATCGAACAATTTATAAATATCATTTCTTAATAATAAAAACCATTCAATATAAGTCAACCAAAAATAACTGTAGACATTGGCAGATGCAGCGTCATGCCAGCAGCTGGCAAAGGACAACAACTTTGGTTTGGCTTACTTGTGCGAAATCCCCAGTTACTACATCATTCAACCCCCTTAACCCTATCTTTCTTTATCTATCTATATGTATCTATATATGTATGTATATCCGAGAGTATTTACGGCATTTCAGACACGCGGCGCACACTGCGTATGAACTATTTTCTTTAAGCCCTACAAAGCCAGAGAGGCGTCTGGTGCTGCTGCCGCTGCCTTAACCTTTCGACTTTGCCCCATGTGAGTGTGTGTGGCATGAGTCTAACCAGCACTCTAACCCCAAATAAACTCCTTTGTTATTGAAAGCATCTTTAAGTTATTTTTATATAGCCACTTTCAGGCTCTTTCATTCTTTCTCTCTTTCTCTCCCTCCTTATGCCATACAAGGCTTTTGTTCGTTTTCTGTAATGTGCAAAGCTATTTATAGGTACCTATGACCTATTTTTATAATATTAGTAGTATTATTTAGTAGAATTCAGGCTAATTGAAGCATTCATATTTTCGTTTCTAACAAAAGGTCTTTAGAAAATCCGTGTGCATAGAACTATAGCATACATTTCAGCATATGTTAGATCTAAACTTTAGTTTAGTAAAAAACAAATTCAAAGAGTATTTTGTTATTCGTTTTGCATTCACCATTTGCCATTCATTTTATTGCCATCGTTGGTGAAAATTTATTGCTTGTTAGCAATCAAATTGCTTCGAGAGATGCAATCTAGAAAAATTACATCCAAAGTCATTAATTTTAGTTTGGCTTTTTTAATTAAAGAACCAAAATGCATTGAATTTGTCTCGCTAGATTCTAGTTGGCATAATGGCGGTTCTTTCAACTTTTTCATTTGGTAGCATAAACGCATAAATCAAGTAAAAGGGAGCAGACGAAAAAGGGATGAGGCCAGGACTCAACTCGAGTCGACATGAACATGGACATGGACATGGCAGTATAACAAATCCAGCAAACAGATGCAGCTGCAGTTGCTGCAATTTTGATGGCCATTTTGTCAGTCAACATGGTCTAGAAATTTGTGAATTGCATTTACGAAAAATTTTGCGCAACAGCAAGAGCAGACATTGAGGGCAACAGCAGAAGGCGGCAAACTTTTCCTGGCGCTAAACTAACGAGCATCAGTGTAAACTGTCATCGTTGGTGCTTCTGTTTCGTTCACTTTTCAGTTTTTAGTTCTCAGTTTTTTTTTATTTTTATTTTTGTCGCGACGAGTTTCTCATTAAACTTGAAAATAAAGTAAAGTAAAAGTTGTCTACGGACTGGCAAAAGGGCATTAGTTTTGTGCCCGATTTATCCTGGCATGTCAACATTTTCTAGCGACTACAAATTGGTCTGATTAAGTAACTCTAGCCAAAGTTAAGACAAAAGATAAATGCTATAAATTCTTTTAATTAAACAAATTTTGGATCTTTAATTAGAGTTGAAAATAAAATTTAGATTGTGCAATTTAAAGTATACTCCCAATGGTATTTAGCATCCATGCCCTGCAATACATAACATCTATAAAGTTTTTTTTGTTGTTAACTTTTTGTTTAACGCATAGTTAGTTAGAGAGACAATGCCATTGCTCTTCTTTTCTCTCGCTCTCTGTTTGTACGCACACAAATGCACAAGGGACAGCCGAAAAGTATGCAACATACAATGCAACTAGGAGAATCGCAGCTGCTGGCAAAATTGGTTGGTTCTGTTTCTGTTTCGGCTGCTGCTGCTCCTGCTCCTGCACAGCAGGCAGTCTCTTGAATCTGGTCCTGGGCCTGAACTAGGGTACTGGGCGTGTATTGTGAGCAAACTTTTGCAACATTTATCTTCGTTATTATGACGCTCGAATGGGCTATCAGCGCAAAGTGGAGCGACTGTTAAATATTTGGAGAAGAAAGGCACAAGCTAAAATAAAGACCAAGAACGAAAGAAAGAGACAGAGAGTATAGAATGAATGAATGCCCTTAATGCGGGCCCCGTCAACTTAGACTTCGACTATGGCTAAGCAGGCTTCCCGAGCTTGCAGACTTCAGGCGCGTAATAGTGTCAAAAAATGTTACAACTTGTCATGCAGTTGGAATCTAGCTAAAACACTGAGAGGAATTAATGGTTGAAACATTTTCAGTTTTATTTACTTTGCTTACTATTATGGGATGTGACTTGGCATTTTCTCTCAGTGCATATTAGCAGAAGAACAAAGACCGAGCTATGTAACGCTCGACATTTGGGAAACGGGAAGGAAATGGTAACTTTTTCCTGCACTTAATTAGTTTGGGCATAAGTGGAGCAGAAAAAGTTGGGCACCAAGACAACGGCAACGACAACGTCAACTGACTTTGAAAGGCGAAAGCGAGAGGGAGTGCGAGGGGAGAAAAGGATGTAAGACAGAGATGGAAGCTCTCCCGGGTGCAACGGTTTGTCATCTGTCCATGTCTGCAGCTTCCCTACTCTGGATGTCATCTCCTCTTCTGTCTCTCCATATGTGTGTATGTTGCCAAGGAAATTGCCTCATAAATGTTCATTACACGCAGTTCCATGCAACTGTCGAATATCCTGGATGTCTGTTCTACTTGTTCTTCTTCTTGTGGTACCATTGTCTGCTCCAAATTCAGGAATGAATTTATGAATCTCTTTTCTGTGTGGTCGTTTGATTTACATTATTGCACAGAGGCAAAGAAATTTACTTTAACAAGCATGTACTTAAGTCAGAACAAAAGATCAACAGAAATGCGATATAGATACGTATGTTTGTCCGTATATAATAATCATAATAATAATAATTTGTTGAGCAAGTAAAAATGATAATTGAGACACATTCTCATTAGATTTATTTCGGACCAGAACAAACAAAAAGACTCCACACGCAACCCACATACAACAAACTCAAAAATTATTAAGTGCCGCAGTTTAGGCAAGTACTTAATGCAAACAAAACCGACATGAAGCCGATACGATGAGTGCAAAGAGTAGGAGGAGTAGAAGACGGAGCAAAAGCAGTAGCAGATGGAGGCTGGTAGCAAAGATACAAAGAAAACGGATATTCCGACCAAACAATGTGCAAACAAAACTGCCTGTGCCAGCATATCAGGGGTATGAGACGGCCAAATATTGCCAACAATTGAAGGTTTGGTTGGCAACATCACGATGTCGAATTTGGAGAGCAAAAAAACAAAAGATGACATCGTGAGTGAAAAATAATACAACAAAATTAAATTAGACAACATCAAAACGTTTGACCCTACATAACAGTCACATTTTCACAAAATCTTCTTAAGGAAGATCAAAAATTTTCAGAATAGGAATTATTATCTTAGTTAAAAATACATCGATATGTAGACACTAACAATTTTGATTTACTTGAATATTTTTGTAGGTATTGCGAAGAAGTAAGTGACAAATGCTAATATAACACTTATAAGTGCATGTCCTAAATATTGATTGTTTTTCGAATTCATTAGAAGGTCATTATCTATCAAGATACTTCAATTAATGGGACATTTATGAAGACTCTGCTCAAACCATAAAGTATATAAGCAAAATCGATTTTTCCACCTAAACGGAAAGTTGCCGTAGCTATCTTTTGACCGCTGATATAAGATCCATCGATTATTATTATTAATTTTATCAATTACTGATCCAAATATGAAAATTTCTGTTAGATTATTGATCCATCTAATATTTTTTATTTTATGAGCAGAATACTCAATAAGCTTTACTGAGATTGATTGTTGGAATTAAAATATGGAATTAAAATATTAAACTAATTTTAACTAATTTATAAATTATCTTTTTAAAAATACTAGAAGTATTAAATAAGTACTAAGAAAAAATGTTATGTTATTTTCAAATAATGAATAGAAAAATTATAATTTTGGGAATGATAGCATTATTTAGTCAAGGATAGTTTCTTTTTCCTTAAATATATTCCACGAATCACGAATCACGCTAGCAGACCTAAGAAACATCTCTATACACCCTGTAGTTGGCATTTAAGTGGGAGACCAGCCACAAAACCCGCACTGAGAGAGAGAGGAGAGAGCCGGGGTAGGCGTTCGGTTTTTGGAGGGGCTACGTTTGTCGGAACTGTCACATTAAAATGGATGATTTATTTGCGTTCTTAATTTATTGTGCCACACAGCCACCGGGCCTTGGCGCCCTGTCCAGGATATTGAGTACGCGTAATGCATGAACGAGTGAATGAATTGCGTGGAGTACGCGGAAAAGCGCGGAAAACGACGAAAACGCGTGTTACATACAATGAAAGCCACACGCTGCGGCGGGTAGTTAGGTAGAGGAAGCTTGGTAAGGCTAATATAATGAATTTTACACGACGCCAACGCACTTGGCACTTAATAATCGCATTAGAGCGCTAAGCAGTCTGCTGACAGGTTGAACACCGGGGGCGGGAAACAGTCAGCCAACTTGGGTTTGGGTTGGGGAGAGTGGCAACTCAATGCGGTTAACGCTTTATCAGCTGGCTAATGCTTTATTGTTTCGCTTATTGCTACAAATGAATGAGCCCTTTTCTGGTCTTTTGTTGTGTGTTTGTCCATTGTGATAAAGAAACCAATTCAAATGCCAATTAAGTGTGTGATAAATGCAGGTGCAGTTATCATACAGAAAAGGAAATCGTTAAACTTTTTTACAATGAGATAAAAACTTGCACTAATTTGCACTTGAAATTGTCGTTGGTAAATATACAAATACTACTTTAGTCTAAATACACACAGAGAACAAATCAAGGATGAAAGTCCACAGAAAAAAAAGTGAGATGAAATATGCTTCCATGGATTTCTCGTTAGAAAATAATCATTAGAGTGTCAATGAAAAAAAATAAAGTCAAGAATTTTCAATATTCAAGAAGAAATCCTTAAAGTATGCAACAAAAATGATCAATAACAAAATGATGGGAAATGCTTAATATCTCTTTTTAACAAATAAAGAATAATTATGTGGTTCTTAAATGTAATTTGTTAAAGAACAACAATGTTAAATTTAAAGTTTGTTTAAGAAATCTTCTTTTGAAATTAATATAAAAAAAATATTGAAAAAGTTAGTAAAAAACTTGTGGAGAACTTTGTAAGAATGTCCTATAACTAATAAAATGTTTTAGCTAAAGAATATTTAAAATGTAATTGTAATTGCTTAAGTAAAATTTAAAAAAAGGACTCTTATTCTTCGTTTTATTTACCGACTGCCTCTTGCAATCATCTATGTATGTCCTTTTGCTTCCTGGTTGTTCTTTTCGTCACGTGTAAGTCTGTCCAGGTACGTACAGGTATGTACAGTACTTACTGCAACAACATTATCACCATTCGACATCATCATCATCAGTTGACACCTCATATCCTTTGAACATTTTCCAATTGAAAGATTTCTTTTGCTCCTTGCAGGCTTAACTTTTTGCTCTTTACTCCTTGCACTTCTTGTTGGTCCTGGCTTGGTCCATTAGAAATATTGCCGCGTCCTGTGTTCAATATCTTTATTAGAAAAAAATCTTTTTGTTGCATTTCTATGTCTGTTGTGTGTGTGTGTGTGTGTGCGTGTGTATCTGTGTGCTGCCATGTGGAAAGAGTGGAATGGCAATGACGCCAATGCCAGGTGAGGTGAGTTGAGTGTTTTTCTTTTTTCCAAGTGAAACACACAGATAGACTTTATAAATAGATGAAATGTTGCCTCTGACTGATACAAGGTCTACATTGAAGTGGAAGTAAACGTGAATGCTTGACGTTGGCTACTGAATTGGCTTGGTCTGGCCTCGCCTGGCCCTCCAATTGCATTTCGTGAATTTGATCGAGTGAATCGCGTCACAAAGCAGCAAATCGAAATTGAAGTTTATTTAGAGTTTGATTTTGTTGTTGTGTTTGTTTTCTTTTTTTATTTTGCTCCCACCGTTTGAAATTTAGAAAGCTATTGACGAACAAGAAATTGAGGTATATATTGAGAAAATCACTTAAATGGGAAAAATATTTCAAGAGTAGCCATTTATCAAATGACTAATATTATGAGAAAAAGTGGCAATAAATGTAATGGAAATCACAGATTTCTTTTTGCAAAGTCCTTGATGCTTTACTTTATTGGGGTAAGATGACGTTTAGTTATTAAATATTGGTTAATCTATGGTACCCACTTTTTGTTGGATTTCATTTCATTTTTTTAATAAAACTTAAATGCCTTAAAAATTATTTATAAATTTTTTAACGTTAGACAAGTTTGATTTAACTACATTAAAGAAAAGTTCAGAAATTTCCATTCAAAATCCATATTTCATCCAAACGAACCATATAAAGTGTCAAATTTCAAGCATGAAATTTCACTCAATCTTCGACAAGCCAAATTTAAGCCGTCCATTTAGATTTTTCAGCCAAATGTGCATATAAATCAAATCAAGCGTATAATACAAGGGCAGAGAGAGGGGAAAATAACGAGACTGGCAACGCAATCGCAGACAAAATGGCAATAGAGCAAAAAAAAAAAACTTGAAAACTGTAACCAAACAATGGCAAACAATTGCTAGTGTTTGGCTCGTTTGCTTGCAGCAAACACCAAAAACATCGTCAACCACTCTGCCTTCCATACCTTCCTCCTCCTCCTCTTACACCGCAAAACTATGCGAATTCGTGGCCCATCCAAATCAACATCAATTGCCGTTTTCTGGCCTGGTCTGTGGCCTCTGTGCTGCCGTTTGCCAAGCGCGATATGTTGTAATTAGATACAAAACAAAACAGAAAGCAAAAATTTTGGAATTTTCGCAGATGGAATTGGTTTTGATGGGGCGTGTTGAGGCCAACACTGAACCGAAATACAAACATCACAAACCCCGCCCCAGAATATGGTAAAACTCATTAGTGCCAAAATGCAGACAAATGTAGAAGCTGCGTTTGGCAGCATTGCCACCGCTTTACAAGAAATGTGCATATAATTTTCACATGCATGTGCGTAAAATTTTACATAGTTCCCAAAAATTTCAGCAATAGATAATTAGGCATGTTGTGTGGCAACATTAATTGGAAAAATTTTGTTAAAAACAAACAAGTTGGGCAAAATTTATAAGCAATTTGTATGCATCGTAGACTATGAAATTTTATTGATGACCATGCATGAAAATAAATGAAGAGCAATTGTTGTAGTTGTTATGGAAATGGCACAACAAATACATACATATGTATGTATATATACATATATAGGAACTGACAGACTTTTGCACAAATAATACACAACAAAGGAAATACACAAAAATGTAAATGTTAAAGGAGACACTCAAACTGTTATGAATTCCAACTATAAGGTGGGAGAAATGTTTCCTTTTAACCCATTTAAAAATTATTCAGGATAAACATATATGTATGAAAGTTACCTTAATTCAACATATAAAAATCTATGTAATAAAAATGATGAATCATTTATTTTATTGGCTAAGAATATATTTAATGTAAACATTGGAAAAATGGACTCTTACCATTTTCAGGTAAGAATCAATGAATCTGATGAATGAACCCTTTTTTGTCTTGTGTTGTAATACGTCGAACAATTAAGCAAGTTACAATTTTTTAGTTGGCAGTAGTGCAAAGGCGATAGCCAAATCATATTCATCAATTTAAATAATATCTAATCAATATAATGAAATAATTCGTGCACTATAATCAGAATTAGTTAAAAAAATGAGGAGAGAAACAAATATAGCTCCAAAGAAATTTCCAGAAACTCAGTTCAAGTGACCTGCTATATGTAATATGTAGATTCAGACTTGCATACTTTTTTAGTTAGTTAAAAAAAGTTAAAAAGTTCTATAACAGAAATATGTCTATTATAATTTTCCAATTCGACATTGTGTACGAATTTCAAGTGCTGAAAACATACATTTTTTGCCATAAGAACCTAAAATATAAAGGCTTAACTGAACTCTATATATAACTTTATATGAACTTCAATACGTTTGTCTCTGATATTTTAAAAAATCAAAAAAAAAAAAGTAAATGTAAATGCATTAATTTCTTTTTCGACGCTTTGTTCTTTCTTTAAGGTCTAGTCTTATTTATTTTTTTTTTTTGCATTTAAAAATCGGCTACGTTTATTATTATTTTTTAATTTTTACTTTGAAATAATTATGTTAAATAATTTAAGTAATATCTTATGTAATATTGAACTTTTTAATTAAGAAAGTACCATTTGATCATAAAGAGCAATAACAATTCAGGTATTTGATTCTTTAATACAATCAAACTCTTAACAAAACTTTAAAGATTGGCTTTTAAATTTTAAAGTTATAGTTATGAATTGAAATGTCAGATTGGGTGCTTAAAGTTGTAACATTTTGTGAAATAAACAAATTAACATTAAATTATCTTTTCCCTTTCAGAATAACTTCAAACATTGAATCTCCCATTCGTCGAATGCCACTTGAGATGAAGAAAGAGGCAATGAGAAGGATAGCCGAGAAATCCAAACAAATCTCCTATACCTACCAGCATCTGGCAGTAACTTTTAAAACATTGCCGTGAGTTTCACATATTTAATTACTTTAATTAGGCCAAGAGCAGAGACACACAAACACACACACACCTAATACCCTCTAACCCAATCCAAACCGCCTTTAGCCTCCCTGCTTAATCATTAATCAGCTTTCAGTTTCTTTTGACACTCCAGCCCCCCCTTTGCATGGCCCCCTCTCGGTTGTTGTTGGTGCACAACTGTTCGCTTAATTTTTAACTTTTAACACAGATGCCAACTTGAATGGCACTTTTGTTGACGCCCATGTCACGCCCCCTTGCCAAGAACCTTTCGCTTTAGCTAATTTGCTTTGAGAGAAAACTTGCAGAGGATGTAGAAAAAACATACACACACACATACACACACACTTACACAGAGCAGTCTGCTGACGTCATTACCAACTTTTCAAAGTGGCGTTTTGTCACATCCAGACGTAAATATAATAATAATAATAATGAACATTATAAGAGAGAATAGGGAAAAGAGAAAAGAGCAAAAAATTTGAACGAAATTTTTTAATTGAATATTTTTTTCTGCTCACCTTTTTTTTCTGCTGGTTGGTTGATAGAAATTGTCCAAGCAAATTGGGTTAGTGCTTGAAATTTTTGTTGTTGTAGTTGTTGGTTTTGAACAAATCGAATTCCAAGCCACTTGGCCTCGTCCTGGAAATGCATTCAAAGCGAAATCATTAAAATTAGATTACAAAATCCTGGCTTCTGGGCTCCCCATCCGCATCTACATCCCGAGATGGCCCCTTCTTCATCCTTTACTTGGTGCTGGTTTGGTGTCACATTTCCTGCGGAAATTGCACTTTGCGTTGGGTTCAGGCGTCAGAGTTCTGAGAGAGATTTGAAAGCGGCTGCTGCTGTTGCTGCTCCTCAGACCAAATGACAGATTAGTTAATAAAATCTGCTTTCCGTCCGCAAATGACTTGAGGAAAAGCATGAGAGAGCGAGAGAGAGAGAGAAAAAAAATGAGCACAAAAACCTAAACCTGAAGCCAAGTAAATTTGTCATCAGCCAGACTAATAAAATATGTAAATTTCTTTTGACAGTCGTGCAAGAGAATTTAAGTTTTTTTGCTTTGCTCTGTTTTCTTTTCGGAGTTTTCTGTCTGTTCTGCTGCTTGTTTATAGTGTGGAAAGTTGCAAAGAATATTCAATGACAGAAATATGAAAGCAAACGGGAATATGCAATTTCTTTTAGAGATGTGAGCCTAAAAGTAGGCAACAGCAATATCACAGTTTGAAATAGCTTAGAACCCGCAACGAATTCTTTAAACAATTTTTAAATAAATTTAAATATAAGATTTTAGACTTATTATTTTATATTCCTATTCCTTGAAAAGATATGGACTTCATACATATATAATACAATAAACAAATAAGTTTTTGAAATCTTATAAAAGTAAAGTAAAGGTAAAAAGAATTAAACATACCTACTAAATTTAAATTATCCATTTGTTTTGATGAAAAATTTAAGTTATTAAAATTATTGAATTTGTATTATTATCTTGATAATTATTAAGGTTTTTTTCTTAAACTTATATTAGCCTTCAACGTGTTTTCCCTTACCATGTGTTTTTTTAATGCTTTCTATTTTCTTTTCCGTTATCCATAAAAAATAAAACAACAATCCACAGCTTTTTTGTCTGTTTTTGTCAGCCAATTTTGTTCAATAATTATTGTGTTTGATTACGCGTAATTTAGTTGTAATATTTATAAACTTTGTTTGTTGATATTCAGATTACTTTTTTGAAAGTTGTCGAAGCCAGTTTATTATGCATTGGTAAGAAAGGTTTAAGAGAAGAAGATTTAAAAAAAACTTTGCCGATTTAAGCTAAATGGGTTAAATGTCTTGCAGAAAAAGTTTAATATTTGGAACAGCTAAAAATTGTTAATATAATAGATTGGATAACATTTAAGCACAATAAATAACTGAAACAAGAATCTGATTGGGTTAATTTTTGATATAAAGTAAAAGACAATATAGATTGGCACATAAAACATTTAATTTTTTAAGAAAATTTGAAAACTCACTCGATTTTAAGCTAACATAATCGATTGAGTTTTCAAAATCTGCAAAAAGAAAAACAATTTTATGTTGAATTTTTTTTTTTAAATTTAACGTGAGTGATAGTGTGAATTTTCTTGTCGTCTCTAGGCGTTGGCACAAGTGTATTAGGAAAACCTGACTTGTTGCATTATTTGCAACTTTTTCAGTTTTATATGTCAGTCTTTCCGTTTTCGTTTGTTGTACTTTTTGGGAAACACATAAACATGTTATAAAATATGCACATTATAAAATGTGTGAAGCCAACTTAGCTAGACAAAAGCCGAATAGGAATTTTCGCAGACTCATGGAAAAAAAATGCAAGTGGAGATGACAGAGATGGTTAGAGGAAATAAAGGAGGAGCTAAGGCAGTGGAGCACTCAGCCAGATATATTTTATATAACTTGTACTATATATCTTTCCACGTTTTTCTTTCTCTCCTTTGCCCCTATATTTTTTTGTGTTCTATTTTTTGCTTTCATAATTTCCTTCCTGCCTAGAGAGAGTTTTTGTACTCTCCGATGATGACATCTTGCGGCAAAATATATATATAAATGTTGGCATTTATTTATTTCAGTCCTGCATTTCTGACAGTTTTCTCTTTGGCTCTTTTGCGCTTAGATGCTAAAAATGAAAATGCAGGCACACACATAAATTGAATTAAGGAGCATTTTCTTCGTGAATTCTATTATTAGTTTCGAGTTTTCTTTTCTTTTTTTCCCCATTTATGGGGGGGGTAAAAATCTCCCATCAAACTTAACAATCAAAAGCATACAAAACGAAACGTTAAAAAGAGAAAATTTTAAATGACTATTGTCAAATAGTGAAAACCGTTGAACAAGGGAAAAATTGAAATCAAATTAAAGTGCAGCGCCAAAACTAAAATAAATATATACCTACATAAATACATACATATATACATTTATTCTTGTTTTTTTTCACAATCGAAAATCGGAAAGAAAATCATTGACGTCGTTAGATCTCTAACTGAAACAGTTGTGACCAAAAATAAACAAAACTCAAATGCAAGGATGAAGTTCTTATACTCTAACAATTACACAAATAAAATAATAATTTTTAGCGGTTGACAAAACTCTTTTTGAAAAGTTTCGGATGGAAAACAAATGAATATTGGAAAAATTCTGCTAATTAATTCTCTAAGATAAGTTTTCCTAAATGTTTAATGTAAGATGAAAATAACTCTTTGTATTGTTAATATTGGAAGTATTTAGATTAAGAAATTCTTTTGATAATAGAATAGTTAAAACGCTTTCTGAATAACATATTTTCAAATTTGTATTTTAAAATTCTGTTTTTAACATTAACATTTGTAGAAAATTGTAAATTTCATATAGAGCGAAGTCATTATTGCTAAATAGTTCCAAGAGTTTTTAAGCAGATATGAAAAAGATATGACAAAAACGACTACAAAGAACAATTTTGGCAAGACCAAATAATGGATATCAATTCATCAAGTCTTTTTAATTACATGAGCAAAACAAATATACCCCTCTTTATTAGTGTGTGGATGATGATGGTAAAGAAAACAAGCCAAAGGCAATGCAAGGTGCAGTGAACTGTATACTCCACTTTAACCCCGGCTTGTCTCCCTTCTAGACAGTCTCCCTCTGAGCGCTCGCTCTCTTTCTCTCTGTCTCTCTGTGCATCTGATGTTCTGGCAGCCAAATTGCAATTGCCGTTGATGAGATGAGCGCGAGTTGCCAGCGAACCCAGCTGTGTACCACAGTGCGTATGTGTAATGTGTTGTATTTGTGTATAGAATTTGTATATACATATATTTGTTTGTGCAATAGAATCGGTATGTGTGTATGTGTGTGTGTGTGTGTGGCGACGTCACACAAAATGCATCCGGCATCCGCTGCGTTGCCATTTCCGAAACATTTAGCTTGGCTGCTGGCTGTATGGCAAAGTCACAGCTGAAAAATCAGTTGAACTCAGTTGAGCAAAATTCTATGAACGAAAATGGCCCGGAAGGCATTTCTTATATTGTTAAGCGCTTTTCACATTTTGGCAAACATATGAAAAAAGAAAATGCAACCGAAAATCAGTGAAGAATTCAGCAAGAAAAGTAAGAAAAATAAAAAAAAACTCTGCCAGCCTCGGGATATGTTATTAAGAAACACTTCTTGGACAAAACCAAATAATTGTCGACTTTTTTCATACAAATTTGACATTCCTTTCCTTTCTTGTTAAAACATAATTACATTGAAAAATGTGTGACTTGTGGTGTAGAAATTAGCTAATATCCTGCCCTTAATACAACTATTTTCTAAATGAATCTGAATGAGTTTTGACAGAACCCTTTAGACACCTTTGTGACTTTGTGTCAAAGAAATAAAAAATAGTTTAGTTGAGGTTAAGATTTTAGATTCGAATAAGCCAAGTTCCTTAACAGCATTTCTTATAAGCCATTTTCCATTTTCTGCTGTTTCTGTCACACTTCAATGCATTCCCAAGGGTATAATGATGGATAATTTATTACTACAAGCAAAAACAACGAAATGCATAGAATTCGTTAAGCATTTAACGACAAACATCGTATACTTATTTACTTAGATTCTTACTTAGTCACTCGTTGACATTTCTGTCAAGGAAGGAGGAGTCGCTTCTTGTTTTTGTCTCATTTCCACGTAGTCACATAAAAAGTCAATTTGAAGCTCAGGTTTTTTTTTTCTATTTTTGGTGGCTGCAACATATACCCATTTAATGGTGTTTCTCTCTGTGGTCGTCTCTGACAAATCGTGCCATGGCCATGATGTCGTGATAAACGTCAGTCAGTCACTTTGCTCTTACATCTGTGTTGGGGTTTTCCATTTCGAATGTGTTCTTTTTTCCCCCCTTTCAATGAAATCTAATCAAAACGATGACGATGACAATATAAATTGCAAACAAATCAAAGCATAGATATTACTTTTTCTTTCAGTTTCATTTGTTTGTTTTTTGCCAAAAGGCAAATCTATTTATTTTGCTAGTCTTCGGAATGGGCCATCCCTAATGCGTTCTCTAACGATAATGGTGATGATGGGCTGAGGCTGATGCTGGGCCTCTTTCAGTATTTTATTCTCCTTTTTTTGTTTACCCCCAATTGTACAATTAGCTCAGCAGTGTGCGGACAGTTGCCATCTTGTGGTAATGGCATTTTAAGCATTATAAATAAAATTTAATAAAAGTCAACTTTTGACTGAGGCTCTTTAATTATAATTTACTGCAACGGCACGCGCCGCCCACAAATGTGGGACAGGTGTAATTGTAATTACTCCACGCCCAGCCAGCCGACCAACAAACCGAACTTGGTCTATAGGTCGGAGCAGGCTATTTTCCCTTTTCTCTCTTGCCCTTTAGTTTTCATTGCGAGAAATGTCCATTTAAATGGCTTGATTTATGCCAGCGCCAAGCTGCCAAGCGGTATAACAAATGTAAACAGTGGTTCAAATTTATTTTGTACATTATACGAATACACAATATCAAGTCCTTTGCTTAAATTAAAATTTCATTAATATTCTGGAATCATAAGAACTTGAATATCAATCACAATCAAGACCAATCGTTCCAAGAAGCGAAAACAATTCAATGTGAAGTCTTACACCTTTGGATTCAGTTTGAATATTTTTTTATGTATCTTAAAAATTTGTGATTTGTAATATACATGATTATATATTTTATACAGAACTTCATATAAGCGAATTTTAACGAAACGAATATCATAAATTATAGCAATAAAATCTTTTTCGAATTCTCTTTCTGATTAAAACAGAAATGCTTTGGAATTATTTTCTGATCATAGCTGAGTCCCTTTTTCGGAAAGTGTTTCCATTTATTTCCTCGTTCTAGCCACGGTATCTCTTGATGTGACTCCTTTTATAGTCATATTTTTAATCATGCACAGCGATAGCTTTAAATTTTGTTATTGTACTTTATGTAATTCAGATTTTAAGCATATGAAGAGTCATTTTCAAGATTTCTTTTAAAACATACCCAATTTGTGTTGAAATAATTTTTAAAATGCTGGATGAGACTTAACTTTGGTGTTGACATTTACTTGCATCTTTTTAAAGTTTGTTTTGCTTTGTGTTTTAATATTTACTTAATTTAGCTGAGGATATTGCAATGTATAAAAAAAACGGTTTAATCTTTTGGTCTGCTTATATAAAAATAACTTACCCTTCTGGATTAAGATGATTATCAAAATTACAAATCAATCGATTAGAAAATTATCATTTTCAGAAGCTGTGACTTTTATATGGAGACAGCGTATCGATGACATTTAAAAAAAAACTTATGAAAAACACAATTACATAGATAGAGATTCTGGATATGGTCATTTTCGATTTGAGTCACTGTGCATTATGTATGTTGTTATGTTTCATGACCTATTCCCAGAGTTTGTTTGTTTGCGTTTTACCACCAAACTATATATGCCTTGCCTTCAGCTCTGCTCGCCTCTTTTTTGGTCTTTCCATCGACTGGCTCCAACTGCCTCCCGCGTTGCTTTAAGTGTATTTATTTGCGCTTTATTTTTATGACTGGCTCCCGTGTAATTGGCGCTGTGCGCGCTCGGGAGCGCATTTTGATGGCCGTATACGGTAGAAGGAAGCTGCCGTAGAAGAGTATACGGTTTGAAGTGGTGATGGTGGGGCAATGGTCATAAAGTGCACATTGCTGCTGTCGTTAGTTGTTGTTGTTGAGCTTGTTTTTTGGTTTCTGTTTTCCATTTTTTATATGCTTTATTTAAATTTGTTCGTCACTCTGTGTGAGTGCGTGTGGTCGTATATATGATATATGTATACATATGTTGATATATACATAGATATATATTTTGGAGTTTCCCCAAGTTTGTTCAGCATGCACATTTAAATTTTTAATTAAATTTCAAGTATATATACATACATATATATGTTAAATATGCATATCCCTCAGTCCCTCTCCCACCCTCTTTGTTTTCTGCTGCTTTCTCATTTCTTTTTCCTCAATGGAACCATTAAATGTCCAAATTTAACCAGCAAACGAACTAAATTGCTATTATTAATTAAAATCAAGCAAACCAACAACTCGAAATACAATTTCTGGAAATGAAAGAAACATTTGAAATTTTTGTCCCAAGTGCCCAACCCAATGATGCTGAAAAAATTTGGTTTAGAAATATTATATCACTAGCCATAGAACACATAGATGGGACAAACTCATGATTTTTTGATTGCAAACGCTAGCCAAATCATGGAACCCCAGAGAACTTCGGGAAAACCCGAACGCTCGTACTCTCAATGAGAGCGTAAAGTGGGGAGAGGGCCAAGCAACTACCAAAAAATTTCAGTCTAGCACAGACTACAGAACGATGAAGGCAGGCCTATGTCGCTTGTGATTTCGTTCTGTCTATGTATGTGTACACTCGTCGGTACATGCTCAGGCTTCGTAGTGTGTGTGTGACGTGAAGTTGTACAACATCGCATTTCAATAGCTCGCTCGACCAAAATTTTTAATTTTCGACAAAACAGCGGCAATGCGAATAGGATATGCCCCTGTGGAAAGAATATCAAGAAATATTGCCATCTGCTTCGTATGTATCCCGGTGGCTGTGCTGATAGAGTGTTCGCTTGGAAATAGGAAAGTCCCTGGTTCGATTCCCAAGTCAAAATCGTTGGCTTAAATAAGGTTTTTCTTTATTTTAAAATTTTGTTTTGTTTTCGTTGATTTACATATTTGTTTCTTTTTTGCTTAATTTACTTTTTTATTATAGAATATATAAAATTAGTTTTATTAAAAAATATAAAAAAACCTTATGGTCGTTTCCGAAATGGGAATCGAACCAGGGACATTCCTATTGCCAAGCGAGCACTCTATCGGTACAGCCACCGGGATACATACGAAGCAGATGGCAATATTTCTTGATATTCTTTCCACAGGGGCATATCCTATTCGCATTGCCGCTGTTTTGTCGAAAATTAAAAATTTTGGTCGAGCGAGCTATTGAAATGCGATGTTGTACAACTTCACGTCACACACACACTACGAAGCCTGAGCATGTACCGACGAGTGTACACATACATAGACAGAACGAAATCACAAGCGACATAGGCCTGCCTTCATCGTTCTGTAGTCTGTGCTAGACTGACATTTTTTGGTAGTTGCTTGGCCCTCTCCCCACTTTACGCTCTCATTGAGAGTACGAGCGTTCGGGTTTTCCCGAAGTTCTCTGGGGTTCCATGATTTGGCTAGCGTTTGCAATCAAAAAATCATGAGTTTGTCCCATCTATGTGTTCTATGGTTAGTGATTATATTCTTGAAAATAAAAGCAGGGCTTGAAAACGACGCACAATAGTGTAAAAGTGTAATATGTATTTATAGTAAATGCCTTGTTCAGTAAGTATTGATATTGAAAGAGTATTCATGAACTTTTAAGAAAAGAAATCGATGACTTTTTTTGAATTGTCGTCGATGACTTTTTCAGAAATGTCATCGATGACTTTTCCAGAAATGACTTTTTTAGAATTGTCATCGATGACTTTTCCAGAAATGTCATCGATGACTTTTCCAGAAATGTCATCGATGACTCTTTTCCAGAAACGCCATCGATGACTTTTTTAGAAATGTCATCGATGACTTTTTCAGAAATGTCATCGATGACTTTTTCAGAAATGTCATCGATGACTTTTCCAAAAATGTCATCGATGACTTTTTCAGAAATGTCATCGATGACTCTTTTAGAAATCTTTTCGATGACTTTTTTAAAAATCTTTTCGATGACTTTTTTAAAAATGTCATCGATGACTTTTTCAGAAATGTCATCGATGACTTTTTCAGAAATGTCATCGATGACTTTTTCAGAAATGTCATTGATGACTTTTTTAGAAATGTCATCGATGACTCTTTTAGAAATGTCATCGATGACTTTTTTAGAAATGTCATCGATGATTTTTTTAGAAATGTCATCGATGACTTTTTCAGAAATGTCATCGATGACTTTTTCAGAAATGTCATTGATGACTTTTTCAGAAATGTCATCGATGACTTTTTTAGAAATGTCATCGATGACTTTTCCAGAAATGTCATCGATGACTCTTTTCCAGAAACGCCATCGATGACTTTTTTAGAAATGTCATCGATGACTTTTTCAGAAATGTCATCGATGACTTTTCCAAAAATGTCATCGATGACTTTTTCAGAAATGTCATCGATGACTCTTTTCCAGAAACGCCATCGATGACTTTTTTAGAAATCTCTTCGATGACTTTTTTAGAAATGTCATCGAAGACTTTTTTAGAAATGTCATCGATGACTTTTTTAGAAATGTCATCGATGATTTTTTTAGAAATGTCATCGATGACTTTTTCAGAAATGTCATCGATGACTTTTTCAGAAATGTCATTGATGACTTTTTCAGAAATGTCATCGATGACTTTTTTAGAAATGTCATTGATGACTTTTTCAGAAATGTCATCGATGACTTTTTTCCAGAAACGCCATCGATGACTTTTTTAGAAATCTCTTCGATGACTTTTTTAGAAATGTCATCGATGACTTTTTCAGAAATGTCATCGATGACTTTTTCAGAAATGTCATCGATGACTTTTTCAGAAATGTCATCGATGACTTTTTTAGAAATGTCATCGATGACTTTTCCAGAAATGTCATCGATGACTCCTTTCCAGAAACGCCATCGATGACTTTTTTAGAAATGTCATCGATGACTTATTCAGAAATTGTAACGATCCTTTTCGTCCTTCGGGATATTTACAATTATCTCTTGGGCTAGGTTCGGCACAACAAAATTTATTTTGTGCCCCGGTGAAATTAGAACAGGTTTGTTTATTGATTTGTCTTGGTGGTATGTTTATTTACGATTGTTTATGGGCTTGGTTGGATATGACAAGTTTCCTTTAGAGGAGTCCCGACCTCTTTCCTGGTGTTTCGGTAACAGGATATATCCTTGTACCTTCCAATATGCTGGGAATTGTCCTGGAGCAGTTTGACCTTACTCGATTCTTGCATAACCACGGTGTCTTAGTCCTATTCCAAGGACTTGCTGGTTACAGGATAATTTGAGAGGTTACTCGTAAGGCCGTCTCAAATTATCCTGACTTTTCTTGATCCTTTCACTTGTTTGTTTCACTAGTCTGAGCTTTTAAGGTTACTCGTAAGGCCTTAAAAACTCCCTTGATTGATCATGACTTGTAGACTTGAGTCAATTAGTTCCACGTCTAAACTAAGACTGCCTTCTAAACTAAGACTGCCGGCTCTGTCGAGCGTGGTCCCTTAAATATATCCCGAGATGCCCATAGGGCGCTGGCTGCGGCGTCGTGCTGTTGGCAGCGGCGTTGGGATCGTGTCAGAAGTGGGTCGCCTCTTCCGGCGAATTCTGCTTACCGGCAATATTCAAAGAATGGCTAGGCTAAAAAGTACGGCGTTGGGATCGTGTCAGAAGTGGGTCGCCTCTTCCGGCGAATTCTGCTTACCGGCAATATTCAAAGAATGGCTAGGCTAAAAAATGCTATGGGTCGCGATGCACGCGTGCTGTGTGCACTCGTTTAATTTCCCCTGCAATGCACTTTCATACGTATATCGTATCTATCAGATAGAGGGCTTCCCCATCGTTCATCCCTCCCCCTTCGGTTCGTATATTCCCCTATGCAATCCACAAACCATTATCGTTTCATATAATGCATGCATGCCCCCCACGCATCTTCCCGCTTGTACGAAATTTCCAGCGGTCGCATGTGGTTCGATCGAAATCATGGGATCGAGCCATGTTGGACTTGGTTGCCCATCGCATGTGTGTGTATATCGGTTTCTTGCATTATGCTTCCCACGCATCTTCCCGCTTGTACGAAATCACCGGCGGTTGCGTGTGGTTCGACTGGCCACGTTTGATCGTGTGCCACTTATACTGAATCGGTTCGATCCATCAGCAGCGGGTTCGGTCGTATATCGTACGTTTGGTTTGTGTCTCGGCTGTATCTTGTATCTGGTGCATCCTTTGCACCGCTTGATTGTGTTGTTGCTGGCTTGTTGTGTGGGATATTATAGTTAATTATAATGTTCCTCACACTCCCCCCCTTCTTCGGGAGTGATTTGCCCTCCCCTGTCCCTTGTACCTTGTGTTTGTTTTCTGTATGTGTATTGCTTTCTCGCTGCCATGTCATCAGAGTCGTCCTTACTCATTGTTCATCTAGTTTCTTGCCATCTGTTTGTTCACATATTTGTTGTTTCATCTGGCTGATGTGTGCTTGCCTGGTTTTTCCTGTTTCTTTGTGCCGTAATTTACATATAACTGGAGACAAAAAACCAGTCACTTCATATGGGCCTCCAAATCTTGGTGCCAATTTTGCTGCAAATCCTTCGGCCGCATTCGAGAGATGGTGTTCTTTTGCCCATACTGTGGTTCCAATTGTTGGTCTCCACTCTCTCCTCCTTAGGTTATAGTGACGTGCCTGATCTTGTGCCGCCGTCTCCAGATTACGTCTTATTAGCTCGAACAGCTCTTGCACTTGTTTTGCCTTCGACTCTGGTGGTACGCTTTGCTTTCCTGTGCCTGTCGTGACACTATCGTATATCGCGCCTGGCATTCTAGGTTCACGTCCTTGTATCACATATGCTGGCGTAAATCCAGTTGACTCTGATTGATTGTTTTCACTGTTCTGTTTGCCCTTTCGGTTGGGTTTTCTTGTGGTGTGTATGGTGCTGTTAATTGGTGTTGGCATCCCCATTCCTCTAGCATTTTCTTAAACGTTCTGCTAGTGAATTGGACCCCATTGTCCGTTATTACCACTTTAGGAACTCCAAATCTCGACAGAATCCTTTCCCTAAAGGCCTTGATTAGATTCTCCGCAGTTGCCTTTCGCATGGGTATCAGTTCTGTCCATTTTGAAAATCGGTCAATGATTACTAGTAACATTGAGTTTCCATGTTTCGACCGTGGTAAGGGTCCGACGAAATCAGCGCAAACGGTGGCCCATGGTTCATCCGGTATTTGCGTCAGCATTTTCCCTGCTGCTTGCTGTTGATTGGGTTTGTATTGTTGACACGTTGTACACTTTCCCACGAATTTCTTGATATCTCGTTGCATTCCTGGCCAATAATATCTTGACGCAGTTCTAGCAATCGTTCGCCTGTTTCCTGTATGCCCTGCCGTTATGGAAGTGTGGTTTTCTTCCATCACTTGGTTCCGTAGTGTCTTGGGCACACACAATTTCCATGATATTACTTCTTCTTGGCCTGCTCTATGCGGAATATTCCTGTACACCTGGCTGTTTTCTACCATGTAATCTGGATATTTCTGTGGTTGTTGTTGTATTTTCTTTATTATATCTTGGATCCACTCACATTCTTTGTTTGCTTGTCGTAATCGGGCGCCATTGTCTACTATTCTTTTGCACCCTTCCATCGGTTGTCTTGATAGTGCATCAGCGACAATGTTTAATTTACCCTTTCGATATGCTATTTCGAAATCGTATTGTTGTAATTCCAGTGCCCATCGAGCTATGCGGCCCGTGGGGCTCTCTATACTATTCAACCACTTCAACGCCATGTGGTCTGTCACCACCTTAAATCGGTATCCCTCGAGATATGGTCTCAGCTTGCGTACTGCCCACACTATTGCTAGGCATTCCTTTTCTGTTGCCGAATAGTTCTTCTCCGCTTGATTCAACTCTCTCGACAGATATGAAACCACTCTTTCCCCCTCCTCGGTGTTTTGTACTAGTATGGCCCCTAATCCTATGTTGCTTGCATCTGTCTGGAGTACGAACATTTTTGTGAAGTCTGGGCATGCCAATACTGAGTCACTCGTGAGTTTTTCCTTCACCGATTCGAATGCTGCCTGATGCTCTTCACTCCAATGCCATTTGGTTTTTTTCTTGAGCAGTGCGTTTAACGGGTGTGTTATCATAGCAAAATTTGGTACGAATCGTCTGTACCACGAAGCCACTCCTAGATATTGCCGTAATTCTTTTGTGCACGTGGGCGGCTTCAATTGAGCTATTGCTGCCACCTTGTCTGGGTCCGTTGCAATACCGTTTTCTGTTACCAAGTGGCCTAGAAACTTTAGCTCTTGTCTAAAGAATTGGCACTTTTCAGCATTTATTCTTAAGTTTGCTTCTTTCAATCTCCTGAACACTTCTTGCAGGTGGTCCATGTGTTCTTTGATTGTTTTGCTTACTACTACTATGTCATCTTGGTAGGCGAACGCGTTTGGTATCATTTCTGGGCCAATGACTTGGTCCAGAGCCCGTTGGAACGTTGCTGATGCGGAGTGTAACCCGAATGGCATCACTTTCCATTGGAATAAACCTTTCCCTGGGACTGTGAATGCTGTCATTGGCCTGCTGTTTTCTTCCAACGGAATTTGCCAATAGCCGTCTTTCAGGTCTAGGCTGCTTATAAATTTCGCTTCACGTAGTTGGTTTAAGATGTAATCGATGCGGGGCATTGGGTAGGCATCTTTTATAGATTTTGCGTTAATCTGTCTAAAATCTACGCATAATCTCCATTTGCCCGTCTGCTTCTTTTTCACCATCACTATGGGTGAGCTATATGGGCTTTGTGATGGTTCGATGCATCCCATTGTCAACAGTTCATCGACCTTTGTGTTGATTTCTCCCTGTATTTTTGGATTTTTTGGGTAATACCTTTGTTTTATTGGTATATCATCCTTCATTGTGATCCTGTGTATCCCTACTTTTGATGATCCCTTGATTTTCTCCAATTCCATCAGTTCGTGTTCTAGAAACCTTTGTATTTCTGTTTGCTCTTCCTTCTGTGTCACCACGATCGATATGCGTTCGGTCATCCTGTCCTGCATCCTCTTCACCGTTGGAATTTTTATCCTGTGGCCTCCGCATGCTATTTCGGTATTCATCAGCCTTAAGAAATTCCATCCTAAGATTATAGCATCCATTCCGTCTGGCATGATGAGAAATGTTATGTTCATTTCTTTGTTTCCGAATCGAACGTATCCTGTCCATTGCTCGTTGATGTCTCTCACCTTCCCGTCCGCCATGTATACTTGCTTGTTCGTGGTCTCTCGGTCTCCTTTCTTTTCCACCGTTTCCAACATTTGTTTGCTGATAAAACTGCTCGTGGCTCCGGAGTCAATTGTCGCTTTTATCTGGACTCCTGCTACTTCGATAATTGCTGACAATTGATCCTCTTCCTCTATTAGTTGGCCTATTAGTGGTGAGGAGCTTGTTGGCTGGGTCCCTGCTCGCCCCTGATAGGCTGGAACCGCCTTTCGTTTCCCGAACTCCAACAACACTCTTTTGTTCTTTTCCCAATCCTTCCACACTGCCAACAGAAATTGAGTCTCTGATTGTTGCACTCCCTTGCCCAGTGTCCGGCTCCCCCGCATCTGCGGCATGCCTGGTTTGGGTTCAAGACTCTTCCCTCTTGGATGTTTTTATTTTCTTGGGTTGGTCTTAAATTGTTCTCCATGCTGTTGTTTTGGCATCTTCGGCACTGTGTGACTGGTGGCCCGTAATTTCCTCCTCTATGGCTTGATTGGTTGTTGTGTGTTCTTTGAGCATTGTTTGGGCGATGGAAATCTGATCGTTCTTGTTCAAGCATCTCATGTTCTTCCGCCAACTGCATCAGCTCATCTAGGTTTCTGACTCTGTGCGGCCGAACGAATATCCTCAAATCTGGAGTGCAATTTTCTAATATAACCTCCAATTGCTCGTACTCTGGTATTTTAAGGGGTCTCATCATTGTTTGCATGTCGACCATATAGTCCTTGAAATACTCGTTTCTGTTTTGTTTGCGATTTTTCACTTGATCAGCCAATTTGTTGAAGAATCCTCTTGGCAGGAAGTATTTCTTGAAGCCCTCAACGAATTCCTTCCACGATCGCCACTGCTTATTGTTTGCGAGGTACCATTTGAGTGCTTTGTCTTTCAGTAGTTCTGGCATTGCTCTTGGGATCATGTCCAGCTCGATGCCATACATGTCTGCTGACCACTCGATTTGTTCTATAAATTCTAGCGGTCTGGAATTGCCATCGAATCTGAAAGTCCACTCCCTCACTTGTTTTGCCACCTTGGCGTATTCGGTGGTCCTGTTTGTTGTGTGCGGTGCCGCGTTCTTGGGGTCTATCGTTTGTCTCCTTAAGTCCCTCTTTGTGTCGGTGCCGTCTAATGCTCCTTCGCTTCCCCATCTTGGTGGTGCAAATGGAGGAATCGCTAGCGTAGCGATATTTATTTTTTTGAACTCCTCGGCCTCCTTGTTCTCACCATTCTCGCCTGACTGTGCTGCGCTTGTTTCTGGTTTTTGCTTGGACATTTTTGTGAACTTGAGTTCTAATCTTCTTATCTCCTCTCCCCACTCTGGATCAGACTCGTGGTTGTCTATCCATTCGCCGAGTTGTTTTCTCATCTCCTCTACCGTGCCGTTCATGTTGACTCCGATCCTTTGGCCTGTTTGTATCAGATCCTCCTTCTTCATGTGGTACATCCATCCTTTCCCCATTTTGATGTTTTCTTTTCAATTTTCAAACTTTTGTCTTGTTTAAAATTTCATCAGTATAGCACGTTGGGCGCCAGTTGTAACGATCCTTTTCGTCCTTCGGGATATTTACAATTATCTCTTGGGCTAGGTTCGGCACAACAAAATTTATTTTGTGCCCCGGTGAAATTAGAACAGGTTTGTTTATTGATTTGTCTTGGTGGTATGTTTATTTACGATTGTTTATGGGCTTGGTTGGATATGACAAGTTTCCTTTAGAGGAGTCCCGACCTCTTTCCTGGTGTTTCGGTAACAGGATATATCCTTGTACCTTCCAATATGCTGGGAATTGTCCTGGAGCAGTTTGACCTTACTCGATTCTTGCATAACCACGGTGTCTTAGTCCTATTCCAAGGACTTGCTGGTTACAGGATAATTTGAGAGGTTACTCGTAAGGCCGTCTCAAATTATCCTGACTTTTCTTGATCCTTTCACTTGTTTGTTTCACTAGTCTGAGCTTTTAAGGTTACTCGTAAGGCCTTAAAAACTCCCTTGATTGATCATGACTTGTAGACTTGAGTCAATTAGTTCCACGTCTAAACTAAGACTGCCTTCTAAACTAAGACTGCCGGCTCTGTCGAGCGTGGTCCCTTAAATATATCCCGAGATGCCCATAGGGCGCTGGCTGCGGCGTCGTGCTGTTGGCAGCGGCGTTGGGATCGTGTCAGAAGTGGGTCGCCTCTTCCGGCGAATTCTGCTTACCGGCAATATTCAAAGAATGGCTAGGCTAAAAAGTGCGGCGTTGGGATCGTGTCAGAAGTGGGTCGCCTCTTCCGGCGAATTCTGCTTACCGGCAATATTCAAAGAATGGCTAGGCTAAAAAATGCTATGGGTCGCGATGCACGCGTGCTGTGTGCACTCGTTTAATTTCCCCTGCAATGCACTTTCATACGTATATCGTATCTATCAGATAGAGGGCTTCCCCATCGTTCATCCCTCCCCCTTCGGTTCGTATATTCCCCTATGCAATCCACAAACCATTATCGTTTCATATAATGCATGCATGCCCCCCACGCATCTTCCCGCTTGTACGAAATTTCCAGCGGTCGCATGTGGTTCGATCGAAATCATGGGATCGAGCCATGTTGGACTTGGTTGCCCATCGCATGTGTGTGTATATCGGTTTCTTGCATTATGCTTCCCACGCATCTTCCCGCTTGTACGAAATCACCGGCGGTTGCGTGTGGTTCGACTGGCCACGTTTGATCGTGTGCCACTTATACTGAATCGGTTCGATCCATCAGCAGCGGGTTCGGTCGTATATCGTACGTTTGGTTTGTGTCTCGGCTGTATCTTGTATCTGGTGCATCCTTTGCACCGCTTGATTGTGTTGTTGCTGGCTTGTTGTGTGGGATATTATAGTTAATTATAATGTTCCTCACACTCCCCCCCTTCTTCGGGAGTGATTTGCCCTCCCCTGTCCCTTGTACCTTGTGTTTGTTTTCTGTATGTGTATTGCTTTCTCGCTGCCATGTCATCAGAGTCGTCCTTACTCATTGTTCATCTAGTTTCTTGCCATCTGTTTGTTCACATATTTGTTGTTTCATCTGGCTGATGTGTGCTTGCCTGGTTTTTCCTGTTTCTTTGTGCCGTAATTTACATATAACTGGAGACAAAAAACCAGTCACTTCATATGGGCCTCCAAATCTTGGTGCCAATTTTGCTGCAAATCCTTCGGCCGCATTCGAGAGATGGTGTTCTTTTGCCCATACTGTGGTTCCAATTGTTGGTCTCCACTCTCTCCTCCTTAGGTTATAGTGACGTGCCTGATCTTGTGCCGCCGTCTCCAGATTACGTCTTATTAGCTCGAACAGCTCTTGCACTTGTTTTGCCTTCGACTCTGGTGGTACGCTTTGCTTTCCTGTGCCTGTCGTGACACTATCGTATATCGCGCCTGGCATTCTAGGTTCACGTCCTTGTATCACATATGCTGGCGTAAATCCAGTTGACTCTGATTGATTGTTTTCACTGTTCTGTTTGCCCTTTCGGTTGGGTTTTCTTGTGGTGTGTATGGTGCTGTTAATTGGTGTTGGCATCCCCATTCCTCTAGCATTTTCTTAAACGTTCTGCTAGTGAATTGGACCCCATTGTCCGTTATTACCACTTTAGGAACTCCAAATCTCGACAGAATCCTTTCCCTAAAGGCCTTGATTAGATTCTCCGCAGTTGCCTTTCGCATGGGTATCAGTTCTGTCCATTTTGAAAATCGGTCAATGATTACTAGTAACATTGAGTTTCCATGTTTCGACCGTGGTAAGGGTCCGACGAAATCAGCGCAAACGGTGGCCCATGGTTCATCCGGTATTTGCGTCAGCATTTTCCCTGCTGCTTGCTGTTGATTGGGTTTGTATTGTTGACACGTTGTACACTTTCCCACGAATTTCTTGATATCTCGTTGCATTCCTGGCCAATAATATCTTGACGCAGTTCTAGCAATCGTTCGCCTGTTTCCTGTATGCCCTGCCGTTATGGAAGTGTGGTTTTCTTCCATCACTTGGTTCCGTAGTGTCTTGGGCACACACAATTTCCATGATATTACTTCTTCTTGGCCTGCTCTATGCGGAATATTCCTGTACACCTGGCTGTTTTCTACCATGTAATCTGGATATTTCTGTGGTTGTTGTTGTATTTTCTTTATTATATCTTGGATCCACTCACATTCTTTGTTTGCTTGTCGTAATCGGGCGCCATTGTCTACTATTCTTTTGCACCCTTCCATCGGTTGTCTTGATAGTGCATCAGCGACAATGTTTAATTTACCCTTTCGATATGCTATTTCGAAATCGTATTGTTGTAATTCCAGTGCCCATCGAGCTATGCGGCCCGTGGGGCTCTCTATACTATTCAACCACTTCAACGCCATGTGGTCTGTCACCACCTTAAATCGGTATCCCTCGAGATATGGTCTCAGCTTGCGTACTGCCCACACTATTGCTAGGCATTCCTTTTCTGTTGCCGAATAGTTCTTCTCCGCTTGATTCAACTCTCTCGACAGATATGAAACCACTCTTTCCCCCTCCTCGGTGTTTTGTACTAGTATGGCCCCTAATCCTATGTTGCTTGCATCTGTCTGGAGTACGAACATTTTTGTGAAGTCTGGGCATGCCAATACTGAGTCACTCGTGAGTTTTTCCTTCACC
Source organism: Drosophila willistoni (assembly GCF_018902025.1). Classification (NCBI taxonomy): domain Eukaryota; kingdom Metazoa; phylum Arthropoda; class Insecta; order Diptera; family Drosophilidae; genus Drosophila; species Drosophila willistoni. The sequence goes on from NW_025814050.1 coordinate 13,539,712, forward strand.
GATTCGAATGCTGCCTGATGCTCTTCACTCCAATGCCATTTGGTTTTTTTCTTGAGCAGTGCGTTTAACGGGTGTGTTATCATAGCAAAATTTGGTACGAATCGTCTGTACCACGAAGCCACTCCTAGATATTGCCGTAATTCTTTTGTGCACGTGGGCGGCTTCAATTGAGCTATTGCTGCCACCTTGTCTGGGTCCGTTGCAATACCGTTTTCTGTTACCAAGTGGCCTAGAAACTTTAGCTCTTGTCTAAAGAATTGGCACTTTTCAGCATTTATTCTTAAGTTTGCATCTTTCAATCTCCTGAACACTTCTTGCAGGTGGTCCATGTGTTCTTTGATTGTTTTGCTTACTACTACTATGTCATCTTGGTAGGCGAACGCGTTTGGTATCATTTCTGGGCCAATGACTTGGTCCAGAGCCCGTTGGAACGTTGCTGATGCGGAGTGTAACCCGAATGGCATCACTTTCCATTGGAATAAACCTTTCCCTGGGACTGTGAATGCTGTCATTGGCCTGCTGTTTTCTTCCAACGGAATTTGCCAATAGCCGTCTTTCAGGTCTAGGCTGCTTATAAATTTCGCTTCACGTAGTTGGTTTAAGATGTAATCGATGCGGGGCATTGGGTAGGCATCTTTTATAGATTTTGCGTTAATCTGTCTAAAATCTACGCATAATCTCCATTTGCCCGTCTGCTTCTTTTTCACCATCACTATGGGTGAGCTATATGGGCTTTGTGATGGTTCGATGCATCCCATTGTCAACAGTTCATCGACCTTTGTGTTGATTTCTCCCTGTATTTTTGGATTTTTTGGGTAATACCTTTGTTTTATTGGTATATCATCCTTCATTGTGATCCTGTGTATCCCTACTTTTGATGATCCCTTGATTTTCTCCAATTCCATCAGTTCGTGTTCTAGAAACCTTTGTATTTCTGTTTGCTCTTCCTTCTGTGTCACCACGATCGATATGCGTTCGGTCATCCTGTCCTGCATCCTCTTCACCGTTGGAATTTTTATCCTGTGGCCTCCGCATGCTATTTCGGTATTCATCAGCCTTAAGAAATTCCATCCTAAGATTATAGCATCCATTCCGTCTGGCATGATGAGAAATGTTATGTTCATTTCTTTGTTTCCGAATCGAACGTATCCTGTCCATTGCTCGTTGATGTCTCTCACCTTCCCGTCCGCCATGTATACTTGCTTGTTCGTGGTCTCTCGGTCTCCTTTCTTTTCCACCGTTTCCAACATTTGTTTGCTGATAAAACTGCTCGTGGCTCCTGAGTCAATTGTCGCTTTTATCTGGACTCCTGCTACTTCGATAATTGCTGACAATTGATCCTCTTCCTCTATTAGTTGGCCTATTAGTGGTGAGGAGCTTGTTGGCTGGGTCCCTGCTCGCCCCTGATAGGCTGGAACCGCCTTTCGTTTCCCGAACTCCAACAACACTCTTTTGTTCTTTTCCCAATCCTTCCACACTGCCAACAGAAATTGAGTCTCTGATTGTTGCACTCCCTTGCCCAGTGTCCGGCTCCCCCGCATCTGCGGCATGCCTGGTTTGGGTTCAAGACTCTTCCCTCTTGGATGTTTTTATTTTCTTGGGTTGGTCTTAAATTGTTCTCCATGCTGTTGTTTTGGCATCTTCGGCACTGTGTGACTGGTGGCCCGTAATTTCCTCCTCTATGGCTTGATTGGTTGTTGTGTGTTCTTTGAGCATTGTTTGGGCGATGGAAATCTGATCGTTCTTGTTCAAGCATCTCATGTTCTTCCGCCAACTGCATCAGCTCATCTAGGTTTCTGACTCTGTGCGGCCGAACGAATATCCTCAAATCTGGAGTGCAATTTTCTAATATAACCTCCAATTGCTCGTACTCTGGTATTTTAAGGGGTCTCATCATTGTTTGCATGTCGACCATATAGTCCTTGAAATACTCGTTTCTGTTTTGTTTGCGATTTTTCACTTGATCAGCCAATTTGTTGAAGAATCCTCTTGGCAGGAAGTATTTCTTGAAGCCCTCAACGAATTCCTTCCACGATCGCCACTGCTTATTGTTTGCGAGGTACCATTTGAGTGCTTTGTCTTTCAGTAGTTCTGGCATTGCTCTTGGGATCATGTCCAGCTCGATGCCATACATGTCTGCTGACCACTCGATTTGTTCTATAAATTCTAGCGGTCTGGAATTGCCATCGAATCTGAAAGTCCACTCCCTCACTTGTTTTGCCACCTTGGCGTATTCGGTGGTCCTGTTTGTTGTGTGCGGTGCCGCGTTCTTGGGGTCTATCGTTTGTCTCCTTAAGTCCCTCTTTGTGTCGGTGCCGTCTAATGCTCCTTCGCTTCCCCATCTTGGTGGTGCAAATGGAGGAATCGCTAGCGTAGCGATATTTATTTTTTTGAACTCCTCGGCCTCCTTGTTCTCACCATTCTCGCCTGACTGTGCTGCGCTTGTTTCTGGTTTTTGCTTGGACATTTTTGTGAACTTGAGTTCTAATCTTCTTATCTCCTCTCCCCACTCTGGATCAGACTCGTGGTTGTCTATCCATTCGCCGAGTTGTTTTCTCATCTCCTCTACCGTGCCGTTCATGTTGACTCCGATCCTTTGGCCTGTTTGTATCAGATCCTCCTTCTTCATGTGGTACATCCATCCTTTCCCCATTTTGATGTTTTCTTTTCAATTTTCAAACTTTTGTCTTGTTTAAAATTTCATCAGTATAGCACGTTGGGCGCCAGTTGTAACGATCCTTTTCGTCCTTCGGGATATTTACAATTATCTCTTGGGCTAGGTTCGGCACAACAAAATTTATTTTGTGTCCCGGTGAAATTAGAACAGGTTTGTTTATTGATTTGTCTTGGTGGTATGTTTATTTACGATTGTTTATGGGCTTGGTTGGATATGACAAGTTTCCTTTAGAGGAGTCCCGACCTCTTTCCTGGTGTTTCGGTAACAGGATATATCCTTGTACCTTCCAATATGCTGGGAATTGTCCTGGAGCAGTTTGACCTTACTCGATTCTTGCATAACCACGGTGTCTTAGTCCTATTCCAAGGACTTGCTGGTTACAGGATAATTTGAGAGGTTACTCGTAAGGCCGTCTCAAATTATCCTGACTTTTCTTGATCCTTTCACTTGTTTGTTTCACTAGTCTGAGCTTTTAAGGTTACTCGTAAGGCCTTAAAAACTCCCTTGATTGATCATGACTTGTAGACTTGAGTCAATTAGTTCCACGTCTAAACTAAGACTGCCTTCTAAACTAAGACTGCCGGCTCTGTCGAGCGTGGTCCCTTAAATATATCCCGAGATGCCCATAGGGCGCTGGCTGCGGCGTCGTGCTGTTGGCAGCGGCGTTGGGATCGTGTCAGAAGTGGGTCGCCTCTTCCGGCGAATTCTGCTTACCGGCAATATTCAAAGAATGGCTAGGCTAAAAAGTGCGGCGTTGGGATCGTGTCAGAAGTGGGTCGCCTCTTCCGGCGAATTCTGCTTACCGGCAATATTCAAAGAATGGCTAGGCTAAAAAATGCTATGGGTCGCGATGCACGCGTGCTGTGTGCACTCGTTTAATTTCCCCTGCAATGCACTTTCATACGTATATCGTATCTATCAGATAGAGGGCTTCCCCATCGTTCATCCCTCCCCCTTCGGTTCGTATATTCCCCTATGCAATCCACAAACCATTATCGTTTCATATAATGCATGCATGCCCCCCACGCATCTTCCCGCTTGTACGAAATTTCCAGCGGTCGCATGTGGTTCGATCGAAATCATGGGATCGAGCCATGTTGGACTTGGTTGCCCATCGCATGTGTGTGTATATCGGTTTCTTGCATTATGCTTCCCACGCATCTTCCCGCTTGTACGAAATCACCGGCGGTTGCGTGTGGTTCGACTGGCCACGTTTGATCGTGTGCCACTTATACTGAATCGGTTCGATCCATCAGCAGCGGGTTCGGTCGTATATCGTACGTTTGGTTTGTGTCTCGGCTGTATCTTGTATCTGGTGCATCCTTTGCACCGCTTGATTGTGTTGTTGCTGGCTTGTTGTGTGGGATATTATAGTTAATTATAATGTTCCTCACAAAATGTCATCGATGACTTTTCCAAAAATGTCATCGATAACTTTTTCAGAAATGTCATCGATGACTCTTTTCCAGAAACGCCATCGATGACTTTTTTAGAAATCTCTTCGATGACTTTTTTAGAAATGTCATCGATGACTTTTTCAGAAATGACATTGATGACTTTTTTAGAAATGTCATCGATGACTTTTTCAGAAATGTCATCGATGACTTTTTCAGAAATGTCATCGATGACTTTTTCAGAAATGTCATTGATGACTTTTTCAGAAATGTCATCGATGACTTTTTTAGAAATGTCATCGATCACTTTTTTAGAAATGTCATCGATGACTTTTTTAGAAATGTCATCGATGACTTTTTTAGAAATGTCATCGATGACTTTTTTAGAAATGTCATCGATGACTTTTTTAGAAATGTCATTGATGACTTTTTCAGAAATGTCATCGATGACTTTTTTAGAAATGTCATCGATGACTTTTTCAGAAATGTCATCGATGACTTTTTCAGAAATGTCATCGATGACTTTTTCAGAAATTTCATCGATGACTTTTTTAGAAATGTCATCGATGACTTTTTTAGAAATTTCATCGATGACTTTTCCAGAAATGTCATCGATGACTTTTCCAGAAATGTCATCGATGACTTTTTTAGAAATGTCATCGATGACTTTTTTAGAAATGTCATCGATGACTTTTTTAGAAATGTCATCGATGGCTTTTTTAGAAATGTCATCGATGACTTTTTTAGAAATGTCATCGATGACTTTTTCAGAAATGTCATCGATGAAAAAGTTAGTGTGCATTTTCGCGATTCTGTCATAGAGCACTGACACATAGCAAGTTTAAAGTGGGTTCTAGTTTTTAGAAAGGTCAACCGACTGCAATATTCAATATCTTTATACGAATTGGATTAGCAGGACTCACCTCTGTTTGTAGCTATTAACTCAATTTAGTGTTGAATTTTTCATTTCATGTTTTACACATTACAAGAGAATCTAATTGAAAATTGGTATTAAGCGGCGGCAATTGAAATACCAGAAACAAACCAGACCAAAGCCCATATAAATCACACAAGGACAACAAAGGCAAGGCAGCAAAACCCGACAACCAAACCAAACGTGGAACATGAAATTCATTTGCATGCAACACGTTGCCATATATCTCGTGTGTCTGTGCCCTGCAGAATTTCCATTTTAATGTGTGTGTGTGTCTGTGAGAGAGAAGGTGGAGGCAGCGGCATGTCGTCTGGTTGGTTGGCAGACAACACGGCGTATGTGCAATAACGCGAGCCTGTAACTGTTACAGTTAGTCACAGCTGCAGATGCCACACAGTTGTTGGCCGAAAAATATGCAGTTAGCTAAACAAGAGCTTCGGTTAACCAGGGATGGCAAAATCATCCTTTCCACCCAAATGAAAATTCTTATACAAAAAAAAGAGCTCTGATTAAGGCAATCAATTGTGAAAGATGCTTGCTCACATGAAATCATATTAAAAATTGTTAGTCCCTGGTTCAATGGCATTCACTTGTGTGTAATCTAATTGGTGACATTGCTAGCCGTCAACACTGAATGGGCCAGTCCAACATCTATTCATAACAGTTTGCTGTTGACAGTTGCACCAAAAAAAAAAAACTAAAAACAAAAACAGAACTCGTACTGACTTCTGACAACCAAACCAGATCTCTGATACAGGTCCCAGGAACCACCACAAAATAAACAACAAAACGACAACCTACAAAAAAAAAATGGGAAAAGGTATTGGAATATAAACCGGATACTCTCTGGCAAACTGGCGGCAAATCAATTCAGCATTTGACCCATTTGTTATAAACGAGTTTCACAAAATATTTCAACTAGAATGCCAAAATACAATTTAAATTCACTTGTGACTGATTTTTTATGTGTGTTTTAAATGCTAAGTTAATTTTGCTTAATATCAATACTCTCATCCATTGAATTCTCTATGGTTGACTTTTACTCACGGGTGAAGCTTCTATTAAAATGATCAAATATAATTTTCTATGAATCTTTTGATTTAAAGACTATCTGTATTATATTTTTTTTAAATTTGACAAAATATTTTGAAATGTTCAATAAAATGTAAAATTGTGATAATTTCCAACTAATTGTAAGTGAAGTAAAATTTATGTCATAGAATCAAATTTTGTAGTCATTTGTTTCCTTGTTTACACATTTACTTTTTAACAGTTTATGAAATATTTAAGCAACCAACCAATTTAATTGAAATCTTAAAGAGCAATAAAATCTAAAACATATTAAGTAAATAAAAGCAGAATAGTAAATGTGAATTTTATTTTTTATCTCTATGCAATATGTCAACAATTTGTTTCAGTTTTCATATAAAGTTAAGTCATTAATTTTTGTATCCATATATACGGAGATCAAATCGCTGCTTAATCGATTTTGAGTGTTTATTCTATGGTGTGGAAGTGTGTTTTTTATGGATATTTTTATTGTTTATTTTTATTTATGTAGATAACCTGCCCCCGTTTAGTTTGGTATTAATAAATTTAGCTCCATGAAAAGTTGGATTAAACATACTCAAAACATTTCAAAGGCAGAATTTAAATGATTCTTAAAGTAATGAGTGGTATCCCATTTTAGAAACGCGTCAAGTTTTCTTTAATTTTGTCATTTTTCCAAATAATTTTAATGAGTTTTGCTGAGTTTTGTTTGGTATTTTAATATTTATAACATTTGGGATTCAAAATTGGTTTTTGGTCTTACATTGAACTGTTGAGTAAATGTTTTACGAAATCGCATAAATTAGTCGAAATATTGCAGTATAATACCGACTATACCTACTTTTGATGTATACATTTTTTAACAACCAAATAAATTCTATCTATAGTAATACCTATACCAAATATAATAGTATCTTTAATAATTTAGTAATAACATTTAAGTAGTTGGCACAGAGTTTATTGCCTTTAATTCTATGATACTTGAGCTCCACCCATGTAGCTTTTGCCTTGTTGGTTACTAAGTTGTCCATCGCTCTTTCTCTGTGACTCTTACTATATTTCTCTTTGCTGTCTCTGGTTTAATGTTGACCTGCCACAAACATCCAAGACACTTAGATGCACTGCGACCTTGTTGACCTTGCGGTGTGTGTGTTTGTGAGAGAGAGAGTGTGAATTTGATTCCTATGACAACCATCGGAACAGACAAGTTAGAATCTACAATTTCAACTGAGGCGTATTTGATTAACTCTGAGATTGGCTGAAGGCTTTATGCCATATGTGGCTTTTGGGTAAGTTGAATTCCCAAGTTAAATACACTTTAAAGTCATCAATGAAATATTCTCAAATGGAAATCTTTAACTGGCCAAACCCCTTAACAATTTCAACGCCTACAAAAGGCTGCACAACAATTTATTGTTTTCTGCAGCGCGTGGAATATATTTTGATTGTAATTGAACTTCTTTTTGGGCCTACACTCGCCAACATATAAATTGACAAATTCATTTGAGAAGATGGCCAAAGAAAATGCCATAGAGTGAGGGGGAGCAACAATGAGTGGGGAGAGTGAGTGGGAAACACTAATTATACAATTGTTGGCTGCTGCTGCTGCTGCTGCTCCTCTTTCTGCGTGTGAATTAATTAAAGCAACAACCTTGGAAATTTTTGCATACTAAAGAGGCTTTGAGGCAAGGTGTGTTCATTACCTTCTAAGGTAAGGTAGGCGTACCTTCTTCTTCTTCTCTTACCCCCCTCTCTCTATTTTAACATATTTTGTTGGCCAGCAAAAGTAAGTCCGCTTACAATTTCTAGGCTTTGTAGCAAAGCTTTTGCGATTTGTCATATTAAAAATACCCAAGGGAGTAGAAGGAAAAAGCAATATAAGTAGGAGCACAGGTAGGGACAGAAAGCTTAATGGCACTGCCATTTAATGGGCACTCACTAATTGCTGTGATCTCTGACTTAAACACAGAAAACTTTCTAAAACAAAACCCAAAACGAAAAAAAAAAACCAAAAACCTATTCGCTTTACTTACAATTACTTAGTTAGTCAGTTTACATTAGCTAAATGAAAAGCAAAAGTTAAAATGAGACATTTCTTTCTTGTGGAAAATTAAGCTACAAAATGTCAAAGGTTTCTAAATGAAAACAATGAAAATGTGCCCAAAAAAATGTGCTTAAAAGAGCCATTTAATGACCTCTATATACTTATATGCTAGATCGGTGTTAGATCAGTGTTTTTTTGGCTCTTTATGGTTAACCTTTGGACTGGAAACATTTATTGTTTTACAGACTTCTTCCATATAGACATATGAATAATCCGATTTACTATGTACTTTGACTTCCTTACAACCACTAATATATCTTCTATATTTCACTTCTGCAAAAAAATTTCTTTAATTGCTAAATTTTTGTAATTTGCATTTTTAAAGACATATATAATTACTAACAAAAAATGTGTGTTAACTTGAATATTCACTTTTAGCTGGACACACCTGCAACAACACACCTCTTAATTGCAAAATGCGTAGCCAAATAAATGATAAATGATTATTAAAACCACGACTAATAGATAATAATAAATTTCAGACATTTTGCAGTTGAAAAACAAACACAAATAACTAACCTTATATGACTTTTGCAATATCCACTGGTAATTGCAAAATGCTTCTCATCTTGTTTTTCCCTTAAGACGATGCCTAAAACAACAACAACAACCACAACATCAACAAGTCAACAAGAAAAAATACCTTAATAATACTTACTAGAGCTTCATTTGTGTTGTTTTCCTTCTGCTTCTTCTTCTGTCTGTTATTTTTTTGCGTGATTTAATATGGGAAAATGTTTGCAAAGTGACCAAAAAAAAAAGCATAACAGAAAAACCACTTGTAACTGGTTTGTTGTGGGTAACAGGCAACACGTGAACAACATAATCTCACTTTTTTTTTTTGGTAAATGTTGTTGTTGTTTTGCCTGGCGACTGGCAACATTTTTTTGCTATTTTGCCACCTTGCCCATTGAGAGTTGGCCTGGTCTGGGGCACCACTAGCCTGGCCTGTGGGGCAACAAGTGATGACTTAAAGTTGGCTTTTGCTATTCTCCATTATGATGATGATGATGATGACCAGACAAAATGAGGGAATAACACACACACACACCTAAAGATACTTTTGACTTAGTACAAACAAAAATAACCAGAATAAACATTAAAATCGTTTCCCTTTCAAATAAAGATTACGTTCACCTCTGTTAGATAACAATAAAAATTATAGAAGGTAAACTCATGCCCTATATTTAAGCAGGGCAAAGATTTATCACTAGTTTTTAACCGATTGTTCCTACACAAGAATTCGATGCTTGATGTGATCCATTTAAACATCCCACCCGATCTATTGTATAAGGAAGCCACATACCATTAACTTTTACACAGAAGGAAAACAATGTTCTGATACAAAGGACTAAATCCTCATTGAAATATCAACTCGAGTGTTGATACTAATCACGAAATATATGTAATGTATATACACTTATAGACAAAATAATAAGTATGAATATAAGGAAACCTTCCTTTTATAGGGATAAGTTTTACAGTTGCGGTGAAATAAACAAGTGTATCCTTTTTTTCAATACATGGATATGCTTAAGCCGTGGAATCACATTATGTTTAAGTCATTAGCAACTCCTTTTTTAGTCATAATGCAAAAAATTTGATATAATGCCTTTTTTTAATCATTTCACAATCTACTAAATATAATTAACAAACTAAAAGTTTATCAATAAGATTTTCGAAATAAAATTGATAAAAATGATTGTTTATCATCATTTATCATTTATCATCTTTGGGGTACCTTTTGAGTATTTCTTGTTTATTTGGCAACACATCAAAGAATCACAATTTCAAATATTAATCAAGAGACTTAAGTTAGTGCACTCATTCAAATGTCACAGACGAAGAGAATGACTAACTCATTAAACTTTGGGTTCCATTTTGAAGATGCAATATAAATTTATTAACCAATAACTTATAGATTGTCATTTTCAACACTCAGTGTACAAAAATCATTTAATCTAGCCCCATGAACTTTAAATGCCCGCAACCAGAAACAAAACGAAAACAAAAAAAAAATACAAAACTAATCAAAGCCAGCGGTAAATCTCATTCTACCATTAAAGGAAGAAGGCGGCAAGGCAAAGGGATTCGTTTCGCGTTTCGTATATGGCCGTCAGCGTTGGCAAATCTCATCAATCAAAATCTTAGTGTGATAATTTTTGTAGTCCGCCTGCGATGAGAAATCACGAAACAACGAACATTTTGTTCAACTAAAACGGCTCAAAAGTGCCCAACTAACCCACATTTTCAGGATGACGATGATGAGGATGTTGATGATGTCGAAAGAAACCGTTTCGCTGACGTAATGGTCTCACTGTCTGTCTGTCTATCTGTCTGTCTAACTGCTGCTTCGCTCCTTTGCCTCTGGTGTCTTTCTTTTATATCCTTCTGTCAGACGCGGCGCAATTTTCAAAGGCCCCTCGGGCTGGCCACAGACAAATCGAAACTTCCGCCTTGGCCTCTGTCAGCCTGCCTCGCTGGCTGTCGGTTGGGCCTTAATTTGAAAGTTAAGCGTTATAAACACGTTCATTTTGAGCCTAGCCCATCTCCCACCACCACCACCACTACCACCCATTTTGCTGCTGCCCCTCCCTCTTCCCTTTTAAGGAGATATCTGGCAAACCGAAAGCTAATGTTGCGCGATTTCGAAACACAAATTGCTGTCATTAAAATCATTTCAAATGCGAATAAAAAAAGCTGTGCAAAAAAAAAGCAGTTTAACTAAGGCAAAGTAAAGCGAGTGAAAAGCGAAACTTGAAATAAGGGCCAACAGCCATCAACTGAAACTGAAAATGAAATGGAAATGGAAAGCAAAGTCAAGCAATTAGAGTTGAATCTGGTCATGAAAATTTACATGATACACAAATAAATATTGTCATGAAATGGTCAAGCAGTATGAATAATTTGACGGGAATTTTGATGATCACATTTTTGTTATCGATAACTGCAAGGGCAACCTTAAATATCGTTTATTATTTAAAGACTTTGATTTTAGAAGTACTGTTTCATAATTTTTTTCAATATTTTTATGTATAATTTATAATGTAAAGTGTATGAAAAATATATGGTAATAGAACGGGTTTTTTTTCGAAATGCAATACATATTTTGAACTTAAGAAGAAAGTCATGGCCATACCGACTTAGCCATTAATGCTGATCACGTTTTTACTTCTTTACAAACCCTTTCGATCCACTTATGAGATTTTTAAGCATAAAAATATCTGAATCAAATTTTATAAGACATTCTGGAAAAAGAGTATGACAAATGGGACTTAAGAGAAGCACGTGTGGCTTTACCTTATCTTCTTCGCTCTTACAATTCCTGGTTTGTGTAATTTGCTCTATAAAATTGGAAAACTCTAGACACACACACACACATACACATACACGACTTGTACACTTGGCTGCAACATTTGTTGCCCGTTGACAAGAAAACTGATTTGTCATTCCAGTAATGAGCCTGGGGCTTTGGCCTTGTTTGCTTTCTGTCTTTCTCTCTCTCTCTCTCTCACTGTATCACTCTGTGGTGAAAAAAGCAAAAGTAAAGTATAAAATGCAATAAGCATTCCTATTAAGTAAAAGTGTAGAAGAAAATCCTCAACTCAAACTCCAAACAAAAGCGTACCTACACATAGATGAAAACTGTCGACTCTCGAGTCTGTTGCAGTTTTTCTCATTAGCTGCCAAATCCCAGCATAAAGTTCTAACAGTGACTTGGCAACAAAAAAAAAATACCACCGAGTACCTGCAGAAATGATATGTGGCAGCAACATGTTAGTTAGTATGTTTGTCTGTCTGCCTCAACCTACACATGTGGCAACCTGTTTAAATACGTGAGTAGCAAGCACCTGGTCATATGAGTTGAGGACAAATTATTTCCAGAAATAAAGTGACAACAATGACGATTTATGAAAAGAGCTGCGAATATTTATGGCCAATCATACGGACCAACCTCGTTAGTTACAACGAGTAGGAATTGAGTAAGTTTAGCTCAGATTAAATATTTTTAAATGCGACCTAAAAATAAGATGTCATGATAAACGTTTAACTTGTAAGCAAAAGGAAACTTTAATTATAATTTTTCTATATCTATGGATTCTATATTATCCGTATTCAACTCTAAAAATTCATCAAAATTCTGGTGTCAAGCTAATATTTTGCTTAAATTTCATCAACCACTGGGCAATGCAATTGCAATTGCAGGCAAAAGTAAACCAAATGAGGGGTACTTTTTCAATCCGTTTGTGGGCGCCGACTTAATGATGATAATGACGTTGTTGACGTCTCTCTCGACTTGGAGTTGGACCAAAACGATGCCAGTTACAACCAAATTGCGGCAAAAATAGGAGAAAAAGCTAAAAAGAAAACCACTCTGTTGACGGTAATGATGACGGCCCCAACTGAGAAAAACAAAAACCAGACATAGTCGTAGTCGCAGTCGCACCCTAAGCCCAACCCCTGATCCGATGCCTGATGAAGATGATGACCTTATTCGTGGGCGTCTTGTAAACGGTTTGCATGGCATGGCAAGAGCATTGCAGAGCGCGTGCTTAAGTAATGAGGCCCAAACAGATGAAAAAGTCAACGGCAATTAGAAGACGACTGCGACGATGACGTTGACTATGACGATGACGTTTGTCTCAATGACTTGGATCTTTTGCTGCTTAAAAACGAAAAGTGGGCGTGTTTGCTGATTGCACTGACATTGGGTATTACAAGTGTGGGCGTGGCACACACAAGTGGCGGCTGCATGTTAAGGTTAAGCTTTCAATTAACTCCAGTGCGGCAAAAGGAGACTAAATATACAGTATATGGCAGTAGAAAAGAAAAATACGATAGCACTCTCAAAACCGAACATAGTCTAAAGAAAAAAAAAAAAACTAAAAACAAAACTGACCAAAGTAATAAAGCGAAATGAAATGAAACGGAAATGAAACTTAACGGCTTCCAAGTAAATACACAAACTGTAAAGAAACTCTGCGAGTAACGAGTTCAAGTCCAAAAGCGAAAAGGAGCAACTTTTCACATGACACTATATATAAATATATATCTAAATACATATATGTATGTACATATATATAGCCTGTTGGTCAGCCCTTTTTGGTCTGCTGCCTGTTGATCAGTGTTGGCAGAGATGGCATAATTCCTATGGCACTTCCATATGATCTTGAGGGAGTTAAAGCATAAAAATGAAATAATTCAAAAGTAACTATCAAATTATTACTTAAGAATTTTTTCTTTTTGCTAATCTAGACTTCACAGGTTTCTAAAGACTCTAAAATATATTTAAGCCCAACCAACTGGCTACAAATCTATTAGATAATACTGATTTTTTGAGATATCAGGTTATTTTTATAAGTATTACACTCTGGATGGGTTGATACTTTTTCTATTCAACTCTTATTAATAATTGCATATATTATGAAAGAAAAGAGTATTGCCTCAAAAAAAAAAATAATAATTTATGATTTTCAATGATCTTCAAGTATACCATTATTTGGAAAAATTTTGAAATTTTTGGCACAAGACTAGTGTTAAGTTTTAATTATTTGCTCATCCCAACCATATTATTTCCCTATCTGCTATCTCAGCTTTCAGAATTATATGTAATTATATTGTGTATTAGATATGTTTTATTCCCTATGCTAATATTTTCTGATGCCATTATTAAGATTAAAAATTCATTCAAAAGAGAAAAGAAGCAATGAGAAGGGCAAAAAAGTGAATAACATTGGTTAAATATTGCTGATATTGAAAGCTATTATTCAATATATAAGTATAATGTGAAATAATTTGTTCTCTTTTTCCTTTTTTTGATCATATTTTGCTTTCGTCATAATGAATTATTTACAGAAATCTAGTAGTAGCGTTTTACTTGGCCATAAATCGGCTTAGCTGGCATCACTATGTCAGCTACTGTCTGTACATATACTAGAATTGCGCATCCTGGACCGCTTGCTGTGTGTCCTTATTGCGTATGTGTAGTGTTTGTGTTTGGTGCTAGTTAAACTTTATCAAAGCAACAACAAGCCAATGCCGACATAGCGTCAAAGTTTGCGCTCAAAAGAAGTTGGCAACGCACAGTGTCCTAGTGCTTGTTTCTCCAACCATCCAACCATCCATCCAGCCATCCACCCACTCCTTGATAGCAAACATCATAAGTCGTAAGTCCTCTTTGAGAGTTTTTGACTTCTCAAGTTCAGGCTTCACGTTCCCGTTCTAGCATTCGTATTCGCTTAATGCCAAGTTATATGTATATATATATATATTAGTAAGTAAAACAAAAGGCATACATTGACTTTCTTTTACTTTCGACTCCATTGCTTCTTAAAAAGGCAGACAAACCGTGCTCCAGTTTAACGTAAGTTTTAGTTTATTCAATACGATGCTACACATATTTTTGGCTTTTTACTTTTGGCTAGTCCAACTTTGTTGGCCTGCTCCAAAACCCAAATAAAGTGTCATATAAAGTTCCTAATGAATTGAAAGGTGTTGGCGCAGCGCATTGAAAATATATTGTATGGAAAATGTTAGAATAGGAAATTAAACAAAAACTTAATGTGTCGTGAATAGTTCATTCAACAAATTATTCAATCAGGGCACATGAAACTTTGTTTAGTTTAATATGATTAATTTATTAATTTACACAAAGATTAGCAACACTTAATTAAAATATTATAATCTTAACAGATTTCAATTAAAAATTTCACATAATTCAATTTATTTCTCTTCATAAATGAAATACAATTTTTATTGTTAGCAAACATTAAAATACATACATTTCATTGAATATGCAAATCGAATTCTAGTCCCAATGCAAGGTAATCAAATTGAAAACAAACAAAAAATGTATTGACAGTGCAACAGAGAAATAAAGTGGATAAATGAAAGGAGGAGAAAAGAGGGACTGGAGAGTGAAATGACAACAAGGACTAAATGGACATTCTGAGCTGAACTAAGCTGTGCTGAACAGAGCATAGCTTCTGTTTCCTGCCAAAGAATTTTTATGCATTGTTCTATAAATAGTTAGAGATGAAGATGGCAGAACCAGAAACTGGACCAGACCAAGCAAAAGTGTCACAATCTTATACAGGAAAATGTAAATTTCCCAAAAAAAATTCAAATTTTATGTGCCAAAAAAAAAAAAACCAAATTCAAAATACCAGCTGCTTGGAAAAAAACATTCTTCTACATTGTTTTCCATAGCAAGTGCGTAGGGTCAGCAATTCTTTTTATTTAATTTTTCATTTCATTTTAGTTTCCTCCCTTTCTGTTTTGTATGGTTTATGGTGTTTGGCTGCAGGCGCAGACAGGGCTGACAGGCCGAGAGGCAGACTGGCTAAAAGAGGGGACAGTTGGTTGGTTGGTTGGTTGCAACCTAAAGTGGTCGCCATGTGTGCCTGTGCGTCTGCCTGTGCGTTTGCGGTTGAGATTATAGCATACTTTAAGGCGCCGTAAGCTTATATTGCACTTAATAGCACATAAAAAATGCTACGTGATAATGCAATGCACCACAAAAGTGGCCATTAGGTGTAAGGGAAACAACAACAAAAAGAAGGCGGGTAAAAAAAAAAAAAAACAGGGAAAAACCTTCAAAACGTGAAAATACATAAAAGTGTGGGAAAATCCGGTGTTTGCCAGGCGAAACTCATACAAAGCGAAATCGTTTTTAAGTTTATATGGTAAGTTGGCCATTATTTGGGAAACGAATATACATATATAACCATATAGATTAAGGCAATGCGAGATCTTTAAAAAAGAAAAATCCAAAGTAGTTAAGTAGGGGAAAATTATGAAATAATATAATTGTAGTTTACAACTTTTTTTGGCGTTTAATTAGTTTTAATTTTCTTCTAACCCTGTCAAATGTTTCATTCAATAGCTGTAAATGAAAATTTAAACAGATTTCCAACGCAAGTTGAACTATTTTGGTTATTTTGGTTAATGTTAATATATATATCATTGCAATTGACTAAACCAATTTTGCTGGCTCATTGCTGATTAGATGAAATAGATTGTATCAAAACCACATTTGATTTTGAATAATGCAAATGTCCTTGAACATCGAAATGCTTAACATACCCAGGCACCATTCAATTCAATTGAATTGTTTGCAGAAGTTGTGGACCAGCTGTGTGGCATCTACATTCATCTGTATCTATCATTGCCGGTCCATAAAGCCAGAGAATCTTACCACATCGGACAACCACATCATTCATTATGTTAAATGTTTATACCGATTGAATAAACTCAATTGTAATGCCTTGTCCCCCAAAATGTAGCCGATAGATAGATAGATAGATGGATACCTCTAACCACCCAAATGCCTTTTGCTTAATTGACACTTACTTGGTTGTTGTTTATCTTGTTGTCGTTGTTGTTGTTGTTGTTGATACATCCAAGTGAATTCAGTTGAAAAAAAGTTTTAGTAAGTAGTTTTATGTCAAATGTCAAAGTGTCAAGGCAGTTGTTGTTCCTATTGTTGACCGCCCTCTCTATCAATCATTGGCGTGTGTGTGTGTGTGTATGAAATCTTTATCTATTTTAGAATTTCCTGTTTTGTTTTTTCTTTTGTTATTGTGTCTGATCTCTCACTCTCCTTGTTTTGGTTTCGTTTTTTAAGGAAGTGCAAATGGAATTTTGCCACTTTGCTTGGCTCTTTGTTTAACTGTTGAAGCGACAACAGGAAAAGCCGCACACCAACAAGTGAAAATACCAAATCAAATCAATTTACGACTTAAAAGCTAGTAAACATTTGTCTCAACAACAAAAGCTACAAACACACACACACATGTATGTGCGTATGTGTGTATGATATCCTTAAAAAGCCACTGGCAGGCATTTAGAAGCATTCAAGTTGGTCACTCGCACAGTCACTCAACCATTTATATAGCTGCCTCTCCATCTTTTACTCATTCCCTTTCCCATCTTGCCAAAAAAGACATTTAACTATCCATGTAGACACAAATTGTTCTCTCGTCCTTTTCTCTTCAATTCCATTCTCCAAGTGTCCCACTGAGTTGAGTTGTTTCTCAAAATTGCCAAAAAATAAAAGGAGTTTAGATAGACCTACATAGATTTAATGCCCTTACTAGACATACTTACTAAATATAGAATAAATTCTAGTCATGTTGGCTTAGACTGTAATGTGAATTTATATAACATTCAATTTTAGTTTTAATCAACGTGGCAAATATATTTTTTTTATTTTCCAACTCATTCTTATAATAACAAAAATATCCTTTGCAAAAGTTAAGTTCTTTATTGTAATTTCAAAATTTGTAATGAATAAATGTAATGAATAAATTAATTTGTAGTTTGCAAATAACGTAAAAATAATTATTGAATTTAAAAAATAAATTATACAACAAAAAAGGTGTCAAATTTCAAAAGTTTTAAGATTTAAATTTGTTAATATATTATACAAATTTTCTTTCTTGATCGTAATCCGGAATCCTTTTTTTTTGTTTATCTTAATCATTTAATAATTTTATTTATCATTAGTGTTCGTTTCGATCAATTTTAAATGGTTCTGAATTTTAAATAGTAATTATTAAATAATAAAAATATAATTACCATTGTGTTATTTTTAATTTTAAAATTGTTAAGATGGAAAAAGTTCCATATCAAAACAGAACATCTAATTAGAACTATTAGTTATTATTAATCATTAATTAAAAAAAAACATTTGACTTAATTATTTTTATTAAAACATTTAAGGAAAACTTTGCTTTTCTATTGTTAGTTATGAATTTTTATAAATTTTTAACTTATTTATGTTTATTTCTTTTAAGCCACAAATTTCTGTATAAAAAGTAGAGAATTCTAAGCGGCTAAATATAAAAGTGTATAAACTTGGCCTACTTACCCAGTGTGCGCCTTTCCTTGCTCATTTCCATGTACAACATATTTGTGGGATAAGTTTTCCTTTGTGTCCTACAATTTTTCTCTCCCTTCTACATCTTCCTGTTCCAACTTTACTCTTTAGTTACTGGCACACATACGCACACACACACAAACTAGACGAAAATTCCCTAATGTGACAATAAAGTTTTTTTCTCTTTTTGTATTTTGCTGGGGAAATCCTTTAATTGACTTTGCGTTTGCCTTGCTTCGACTGATGTGAGTGGCAAAAATGCAAACCATACGAATTCTTGCTGGCATCGATAAGTAATGTTTCTATTGTTGGGATTTGTGAAAATTGTTTTGTCTAATCTTTGCCCTGCCATGCCACAAATATGAGCCAGAAGGTCGAGCACATGAGTGTGCGTGTGAGAGTATGTATGTGTTTTTTTTTTTTTTTTGCATAATCGATTATGGGTGGCAGCGAAACAACTTCCCATGATGATACATGGGAAATTATAATGACTAAGCTAAAAATTTATGCAAATAGTCATATGTATGGATAATTTTGCATTGTCTTTTTTGCGTAATGTTTGACAATTATAGATAAATTTTGGGTTTGTGAGGGGGGCGAGGGGGAAGTTCTCGGAGAAATGAGATGAATGTTGGGCGGCAGAGACTTGCCTGATAGCAGCATGAATATGTATATTTCAAACAATGGCCATACAATAACAAGGAATATCTTGGCATTGTTCCTTTTTGTTGCCGGTTTTCAGTTTTCTTTTTTTTTTTTGTGCATAGTCTATTTTTGTATTTTTTGCTTTTTATTTATTTTTTTTTTTTGAGGAAAATTGACAAAGGTAAACGTATGCTAGGATATGCCATGAAAACATCTTTTCTACACATGTTGTCTATTGATAAGACGGCATCATATTTGGCTTTTGCTTAAGTTCACTTCACATCAATATCGAAGCTCAGTCCCAGGGCATTGTTCTTTCTATTTTTTTTCCATTTACCTCTGTGTCTATAGACACTTTAATTGCACTTGCCTCTTGTTAATTTATAGCCCGAAAACCTTTCTACGCCTTACTCCCCATCGGGATGACCCAAATACTTGTATTGCAAGTGCTTCTAGCAAACACAGACCCAACACTCACGTACACTTACACACATATCCCTACACACAATTTGAGTTATAGTTATTTCTACTCTTGTTTTACTTTTAGGTGGTGGAGTTTGACTTTATTTTCGAGCATAAATATGTTGTTGTGGCCTAAAACCAGGCAATTGAGAGAGATAATGGTTTTCCCCATTTTAATCTAGGTTCTGCCAAAGATTTATTGACTAAAAAGGTAACACCAAGTACTGGCAAGTGGTTTTTCTTTTTTGGCTAATAGTGATTACTTTTGAAGATTATGCAGGTTTAGATAATTTAAATGCAGATTAGTAAAAGCAAAGTTTAATGAAAAATGTTCTGTAGGTATACAAATACATATATATTCATCTTAGAAGTATAGCAAAAAATATGTTTAAACTAAATCAATGTACTATTTGGCAATATTCTCAATTAACATCTTATTAATGGTTCTCTTCTTCAATGGTTTCCATACAATTGAGCTGCTACTACAATATGTGTTTCTCTAAAGTGTATTCATTTATTATTAGAATTATTTACGAATTTAAATCTTTTACATGTATGTAAAATTATTTTCTTTTTGGCGGACAAACAGTTTATCTCACTTAGCCAAAGTAGAAAGGAAGCAATTCCAACAAATCCAAATCACTGAAATCCTTTACTTTATCGACCTATTAGATAGTTTTCCACGTTTTTTCCTAAAGTTTTAACAATTTTTAAACCCTTATAGGTCACAAATTTTATCAAGTATTAACTTTTTGTCAGTTGATCCTCTTTTTCGCTGTGAAGTCTATTCAAATACTTTAAATTTATTTACATAGTTCGTTTTGGAGCTTCTGTAGCTCATTTGTGTTCTTTTGTCTGGGTTATATTAGAGTTTGAGGCAATTGATTAGAGACAGTAATGCATATAAATTCCTTGTAGTTTATAATTGTTATTGATTCACTTTAAATTAGAGTCCATTAACATTCAAATTAGATGCGAAAAATTGGTATAATTACGATTTGTCACATGTGTTTTTCCAAATGATTCTAATTGCATTTTCATTTATTAGTTCGAAATGTCATTGCATTTATTGCATCTAATGTGTCTATATCAACTCGTTTGTATACACTTTTGCATAATTCATTTCAATTTGAAAAATTTAAATTAGTTTAGCAACATGTGATGTTCAAATTAATCACAAATTGCGAAGAAAAAAAATGATACAAAATAGCCCTCAATTATGTATAGAGGAATACCAAACTGAATGTACGTACATATGTATGTGAGAGGAAAAACTCGTGCAATTACAGTTAAACTCATATTCAAACAATTTACCAAATGAAATCAGACAACAATTTTATAATCAATTTGCATATTTTAAATATCAGTAGGATGATAACAACAGTTAAAATTATTACCTGGCGTTTCACTTTCATTTTAATTGACAGCAAAAGAAATCATTTTAATTGTGCTCATTCATATATCTTCATATGGAAAATTATATGTACATATATATATATACATACATATGTATTTATATATCAGTTATATTCCATTTCCCCAGCGATTTCGATTTGCCAACATATTTAAATCAATTAAGTGCTTTTATGACAGCGTTCGCAGCGTATCGAACTCAAATGTTAACGTTGCCTTGCCAATCAATAAATAAATCATTGCAATTGAGCAAATAATTGATATACATAAGCATAAGCACACACGCACACACACACACAGGAACACACAGAGACCTTTACATATATGCGAGGGTGGATTTAGGTTTATGTCTAAGCTGATGCTTATTGAATGTAAATAAGGTTTTCCCTAAATGTAGTTTCAGTATTTTTAACTGTTTCATTTCAAGGTTGGTACATTTTCTAATGTTGAATAAAATAAGATAAGCTAACATGTGTTATAAGAAATATTGCAAACATATTTTAGTTACAGTTCAGCCAAAAAAATGTCTACTCAACTTATCATAGGCCGAAAAGTGGCTTAGGTGAAAAAGTAGTGGCTTACTATTCAAACCTGAAAATAATTCTGCTGTATAGAATAATATGACGATTCTGTCGCCTGGAAGGTCCAAGCTCTGATAAGATGGCGGTTCGCGATCAGACAGATTTATTTATCAATAGATCGTATATCAAAAATATTTCGAAGTTCTAGAGTAACTTGCTTGTTCTCTCTCTGAGAGTATGGGATAGCCTGCTTCTAAGCCGCGAATCTAAAATTAGGAAAAATTTAAATTCAAAAGTAATTCCTTTACCTATTTCTAGATGAAGCGACTTCTAATACACTGATCTCTGTCTATTTACTTATTACATATTTGATCCATAACCCGATGAAATATTGAAACGAAAATGAAAATATTGTAGATAAGATGACAATTTTGATGTCCTTTAGCAAAGTCTGCTGATGATAGAACTGGGTGGTTCTTGATAGAGGTTCACTTTACTTATATATTTATAAAATTGATCGACCTCAAGCCAGCTAAAGCCTAGTTTTAATTGGATCAATTCTTGAACTCAAACTTTTAAAAGGACAAAATGCATTTGAAAGGATTATCTTTTTAAATGGATCTTTCTTAGATCTTCACTTTACCAACGCTTTAACCTGTTGTGTACTTTTTGAGCTAACCTCGCATGTAATTTGCAGCACTTATTGACATATTACACACTCATATTTGTACATTTTGCCAGCAATATTTAAATAAAATCGCATTAATGGTAAATAGATTTTTACTTATGTATGTACGTATGCGTATATAGTTTTTGTTGCCATTGTATATTAATATTATTTTCTGTTGTGTTTTGTTTTTTTTCTCATCCATAATGCCATTGGTAAATATACTTTCTAAATGTATAATCGTATGCCAGAAAATATGTATGCATGTGTATGTGTAATGTTAATGGTGGATATTTGCGGTTTGTTTGATTATATTTGCATTTCAACAATTTGCCATATGCAAACAAAACCGAATCCCAGGCACACAAATTGTGTGTGTAATGCTTAATTTATGTGCAAAAAAACAAAAATCTCACTCTTTAATATTTTAATAATGAATAATAATATTTATTTTTTGCAAATTTGATTCGATTTACTATACAAATTTGTTAATTTTTGCTTTAAATTCATCATCAGTTGATGATGCCCTGAAAACCAAATTCAATTTACTTTCCGTTTTTAATCATAGTTAGAGAGAAAAGAAAAAAAAAACGACACAATGCTGCGTATACTTAATATGATTTGAGCTCTATGCAGTATTTTTTTTTTTTTTGGGGATGAGATGAAAGGCTTCCTGATTGGCAAAAACTACGATGATGGAGAGTTTTTCATGAAGGATGATGACGATGATGATGATGACGCGCTTGCTCATCATAATCATCCATGGTTGATGGCCAACTTGGCAGCAAGCTGCTTCTGCTGTTCTTGACGTCACGTATACGCCCAGTTTGACATTTGGTCTCTGTTGCAAGTGCTGCTCGTGTCGCTGCTGCTGCTGCTGCTGTCGATGCTTTAACAATTAAGCCTTGCCATGGCATGGAACTTTGATGCTAGCCAAATTGACAAATGATGCATGTTGTTAATGCAACTGAGCTTGTTGCACCAAATTGATGCATGCTACACACACACACACACACACTCCCAAAAGTCCTTCCCACATTTGACATTGATGTTCTTAATCAAGTGATGTATGTATATCGGCCCTTTTGTTAAGCAACCTTCCACTGCAGCTTGATGAATCATTCATTTAGTTGGCATTAGCCAATCTGCATTGAGCGAATGATGATTTTACTTGGGAACAATGGGTTAAGTTTATCCTCAAGTCTTTCAGTGGCAGGCTAACAAAGCCGTACGCTAATGCCAATAAGCCATGGGTGGTTAGAGCCATGGCAAGGCATGGGCGTGTCCTTCATTTAGCAAACACACTCACACGTACACACACACACACAAACACACGCATACATATTTGGGTCCTAACGAAATTGACCGCAACATTATTCGTTTGAATGTTGCATGTGACAATATGGCAGAATGAAAGGGGGATTTCACCAGGTGCAAGCTTAATGTGGGGCGTATTAAGGGCGTGGATGCGTGTGGATGTGAGTGTGTGTATGTGTGTGCGTGTTTCTCTATGGGGTATGCGTGCCTTGTCGCTTGACAGAGTTAACATTTTAATTGTCATGAAATATTCATTTTGTGGAGGAGTGACCCAAACATGAAAATAGTTTTTACATGTTGACACTGGCGAGGGAAGATCCAAATGTAAACAACGAATAAAATGAAAACAGTCAGACAGATTATGTAACTACCCCGCATACATTTTGCCTGTGTATAACTGAATTGTCAAGTTAAAGTGACAATCTGCAATTAAAATCTATTACTTTATTTCAGGAATGTTTATTCATAGATTTTAACGCTGTCTAAGGTGCATATCTCTTTAATTTTCTGCTTATTTTAAGTATGGAAACTCCTTAGAATCATTATATATTACTTTTGTTATTTTCAAATAAATCATAACCGATTTTACTGTGAATAAATACGTTTTCCTCTCATCCAAATTTAATGTTATTTATTTAAATATTGTCTATTTATATTTCCTACAGGATTTCTTCTGATTATCTTTGCCAATTCAGCTAAAGATAATGCTAAATATATACTTTCTAAAGATCATTCTACTAATTTATCTGCTATTTCAACATATCAAAAGGTGAGCTTAGCATATATGATTTCCTACGTTAAAGGGTTTCTGGCAAAGTATGGGAAGGGCTTCTAAATAATGTAAAATTGAGTAAAATATAATCCAAATCCAGCCAGTCTGTAATTCATAGCTTGCCATTTTTCTAGTATTGTGGTATTGTGTTGTTTCTTCAACAAGCTGCCATAAATTATCTTTTTTTTGACCTCAAGATCGCCAAAGCTATTGCTTATGTGCTTGTTATTTGAATTTAAGGTATTCAAATGATAAAATTTGTTTAGTTTTTTTATCAATGTATTCAAAAGGTAAGTTTTAAAATGATAGATGGACAAATGTTCTGCTATTATGCTGATATCATAAAAATTCTTAAAATTTAAAATATTCCTAAAATATTACAATCGATAAAATAATTACCATTGCCTACTTTAAGAAACATAGATATATTTTTGTGACAAACTTTTTGGTTATTTAAAATCAATTATACCTAAAGAAATATGCAATTAAAAATGATACGCCTGCTTTTAATGACTCTAATGAAAGAGAGGACGCCCATGTATCTACATGAGAATTTGTCGCATATATCTGTAATCCTTTGAATAAAAAGCTTGATTACTTTTGAATCTCCTCACGCACAGTTTATTATTTCAGCCTCTCCTATTAACAATTTGAGGGTGGATGGTCGTAAAGGCAAGACACAATGTCTTTAAAGTGTCCTGGATCTCTATTTAAAACTTGGTCCATGTTTCCATACAGTCTCCCTACCACTACCACTTTCTTCACTTTTCCCTCCTCACTCCAGTAGCGGCATTTGTTGTTATTGCTGTTTATGGCAGGCGTCTGCTTTGTTTGTCAAGCGATTAAGTTGTAATTATGCGTTGCTACGTGTCCGTAACCAAAAGCCCAAGGTCCATGGAATGACAATTTTTGTTTCCTGTTTTTTCGTTTTGTTGGTTTGTTTTTCTAGCCATTTCCAGGACCAACTCAAAGGAGCTTGAATGCCGATTATGGTTAGCGGTGTCTAATGAGTTGACATTAATAGAAACGTTCGCCTTGATGCCGTGTTGATGATGATGATGGCCAAAATGAACAAGTCTAAATCGTTGATAAAGAGTAAGGAATTTTCTTTTCTCTTTTTTTTGTTTCGTTGTTTGACTGAAAAGCATACCTGAAGTCAGTGTGTAAGGGCCGAGAATGAGAAAAGAATGCAATCGATTCCAAAGAAAAACAAAGAGGAAAACTGGTAAATAAAATTGAATTTGAAATGAAGTGAAAAGTAATGAAAATCTGCAATTAGTGAAAAGAAATTTAAAAGAGAATCGGAAGTGGAAATGAAAATCAGAGAAATTAGTGAAAAATGGGGAACAAAAATAACAACTGTAGGCCAACAAACTTGCCATAAAAAAAATGTTGAATGAGAAAATATAATCATTACGAAATGCCAAGGCAATAAGGTGAACTTCTGAGACATGAATAAAAAATCTTTGAAATGGGTTTTAAATATTTAAAAAATTACCGAAAGACGATTGGAAGTTTTGTTGGCAAGTTAAAACGGGTTTGGTTCAAGCTTAAAATAAAACGAATAATGTGCAATTTTATTTATATTTCTGCTGAATATTTATGAATTAGTTACATACTAATTAGCAACTATAAAGCAAAAATTTTGATCAACAGATACCAACATGTGGCATAAAAATATATAAATATTCCCCTAATTAACGGTAATAACAATTGCCAGCAATTATATTGAAAAAGTATGATAAAAAAAACACGAAAAGTGAAAAGAATTGCAGCTCATTTAAACTTTTGGGCAAACAAATCAGCTTTACACATATTAGGCAAATTTTTTGTATGTTGCTTTTGGGCCATGCTGTCAGCCATTTTGATTTGCCTTTTTAATGTGCAATTTCAATGGGCGGGGGGATAAAAAGTTAAGAGAGGAACTTGGAGGGCAGCATGTGGCAGGAAATGTGGGGCACACGTAAAAAATATTAAGATACCGTTTATATAGCTATATAAGCTTACATATTTAATGCGTTAATTTTCGACAATATATGTACCTATATAAATTCTTCGTTTTTTTTTTTTTGCTTATTTGCTTCATAATCTAGCCGAGCGTGACAACCTCCGGTAGACAGACAGAGGCATACATACGTTGCATACTTTCCGGCGTTGCCACGTGCACAACGCGACAGTAGCAACAACAACAACTACCAGAGATTCGAGAGCCAAAAAGAAAAATGATGGAAAACGTTGACGTTGGTAAATTTATCTCATATCTGTGTCTCTCTCTCACTCTCTCTTGTGCCGGATATCCTTTTGCTGTTAGCATCTTTGACTTTTATCGATGCTAATATGTCGTAGACTCTCTCCGTATATATGTCTGAGTCCAAATCCTGCTCACATCTACATCTACAATTCTATCATCATCATTATCATCATCACTGTCATAATCATTATCATCTGTTCTCCACCTTCAGACAAAGACAACTGCAGCCGTTGGCACAATCCACTAACAACTCAACAACTCACTTTTAAGTGTTCCCAAAAAAAAAAGACCAGGAAAAAAAGGAACAAAAATTTCCATGCATGTCTGAGTATTGGGTATATTTCGGTGTGTCTCTGTGTGTGTGTGTGTGGCATATTTGAAAAGTTTCCTGTGCATCTGCTGAATATAAGGTAAGACACAGTTAGTCAAGCATATGAAATATTTTACATAGGGGGGGGCATCCCACATAACTTGAAACTTCAAAAACTGGTAAAAATCTTCGCAAGGCAAAACAATTTTTCCAACTCTGCACAAATTATTTGAGTCATTTCCTTAGGGCATATGTATGCGGAACCCTTTCTTCCTGTTTTAGTTAACATTCAAACTATTTAAAGCGTCACAACAAATTTTTGCTACTACATAATTAGTTGAAAAGGTTAACCTTTCTTGTTTGCAAAAGTTGAAGAGCATATTTTAGTCCCCTTTTTTTGGAGGGGAAAAGTAGTTACTAAATGAACAATTCCAAAAATAACATCCAAAGAATTTCATCTAATGAAATTTAGAGTTAAGTTCATGGCAGGAAAACAATTTTCATTAAATCAAACTATTACATTAAAATTTTCTGATGAAAATCCAAAGTAATTTCATTACCAAAACATTAAAGAGAGAATTTCAAAAATGATTAACAGTAATAACATATTTTTATGCAATTAAATTAAAAATAAATTGAAAATTGAACTTAATTACCAATGTCATGCATTAGAATGTTGACCCATAGAAAATTACAAAAACTAAACAAAAATTCAGGTTAATTAAAAATTTATTAGTAGTAAATCTATAGATCTAATCCTTCAATAGATTCATTTCTTTACAATATTTTGTATTGATTGACTTATTTTATTGTTTTTGATTTGGGACTAAGAGCCAAATAAATAGTTTATTTTGTTTGTTTACTTTAACTCAAATGTTTCCCTCTTTTCTCTTGATTAAAAACTAATAACTGATACTTGCATAGCATAAAGTCAACTGACCTAACATTACACATTGAGAAGTTAGATTCGATAAAGTATAAAAATTATTGTATATATTTACAATTAAGTCAGATATGTAAGTCAAAAATTGAACAAGAAAACAAAGAATCAAGTCACGGAAATTGCGGAAATTAAATAAAGGTTCCTGTATAATATATTGATTAAAATTGTAAATATTCAATTACCATCAACCTCACTTAATTTTATCCATTGTTTTGTTGTAATATCTAACCTTAACCAAAATGGATATTCATCTAAATTTTGGGATGTGCCAAAAAGCAGGAAATTAAGTGAGATGATATTGCTAACCGCATACTAGTGCTCCTCAAAAAGATTCTTTGAATAAAGTGCGAAACAGTATATCCAGTCGATTGCATCTGGAAATGCTCAAAGCAAATCAGTTGCAGGGTTTTATGATATGCCAGAGTTACCACAACGACCGAAGGAACCGATTTCCTGTTTCTGCTGCAACTGACTGAGATGGTTAGCCGCAGACTTTGCAAACGATAGGATAGCAAAGATAGTGCACATGTAATATGGTATTTTAGAAAATACATTATTGTCCATTTGATGTACCTGGCATGGGAAATTCAATCCTTAGTCTTTCTCTATCTTAGTTTCAGTTAAATCAGAGATTTCGTTTAGTCTTTGCATTGATGTAACTGATGGCGCATCTAATTAATAGCAACTCTCTTAAAATCTCTTCCTTTACCTAATTGCTTTAATTTGCTTGGCCATAAAGTGTTTAATTAAAGCCTAAACAGCTAAAAGTCCGACATGCAAACTATTTAATACTTTTAAAGGTTATTTACACTGTCGAAAAAAAATAAACATTTTGTTTGTTTTTTCATTTATTTATATTACCATTTTTTGTTTGTTTGTTTGGTTTCTTGCGTGTTCAATTGTTGGCTTAAAAGTGAAGACAACTGTTAAGTAACAGAGTCTAAGAGTCTCTTTAACATGGGCAGCGCAGCTGACGTCGCTGTTGACGTCGGCGCAAGTACTTCGGGTGCGCTAACATCGAGACTTCGGGCTTACAGTGGGGCAGATAAGCTGATATTTTGCAAATAAATTTTTGAATTTTGAAATTGTTAATAATGTGAAATAAATAAATGTTAAATTGCCAATTTGAATTAAAATCTTATACGATTAAACAGTTACATTTTAATTATTAAAATGTGAATTTTGGCATAAGATTTAAAGATTGAAAGAATATTCATCTGGTGAAATTGGTTTTAATGAATTCGAAAATGTATTTCTATATAACCCTAGGACATTTTACTATAAGACAGATTACTTACATAACTATTTAGTAACAATTTTTATTTGTACCGTTTTTTATTGTTTCATGGAATTTTTTTATATAGCGGTCCAAAGAAGGTTTCACTTTAATTCAAATATTTTCTAACTCTTTTTTTAAACCTCTTTGAACCATTTGTAAGACATGAAAGAATTTTTTTAAGGATACCTTTTTTCAAATTTTGACACAATATGGTTAAAAGAGCTATGATAAGTTCGAAAATTAAATGTATTTGCATTATTCGAATACTCATTTTGTACCCTGATGTTAGACAAAAGGTCGCATATTAATTTAGTTGTAAGTTTTACTTAGAAATTATTTTAATTTATAATAATTTGAAAAGTATTGGCTTTTTTTCAAACTCTTTGCACACGCGAACAAGTTTTATTCACGAATTGATCGCACCTGACCCACAGTGCACTGTTAACTATTTGAGCCAATGTTTTGGGCCCCATTTTCGCTGCTGGTGCTGCCTTTCGTTGGCCTGGTCTCAGTCACCTGCTAAGGTTTGAGCCCGTCGCAACGCAGCGGCATTTGTCGTGAGCTTAAAGAAAGAAAAAACCAAATTCTAATACGAAGTAAAATCTCTCGCTTATCTCTCGTAAACGTGTGTGTGTTTGTGTGTGAGTGTTTGTGTTATCGTTATTGTTAATATGTTCATTTTGCATGCCCGTTTTTAAGTGTTATCCCTCGTATAATTTAATTAACAATTGATTTTAGAACCAAATCTATCAATAAGTTCTCAATCAATATCGGCAAAACTTTACAAAATTTCTGTCTGTGGTATTTGGTATATTTGCCTAATACGAGAAAAACCAGTTTCTTTCACCAGTCACTGGATTCTAACATTTCGATGTGAACTCGATAACAACAACAACAACAACCACAAGAACAACGGACGACGATTTCGAGCCAAATGCAACGGACTCTAGTAGTAGTAGTAGTAGTAATTGGCCAAGTGGCTAAGGAATTTCTAGCGTGTCTTCATCAACATGGTTGTAGTCGTCGTCGTCGGTGTTGGTGTCGGTATCTGGACCCAGTGAGATTGTCCAACCAGACTAGATACACCACGCACAGTGCGCCTAACTCATCTAAAAACTATCAATAGAAGTTACCTCGTTTTGGTCTTGGTTGTTGTTTCTTTATTTTTTTTTTTTGTTCATTCGTTTTGTTTACCGTTAGAGCGGTTGGTTGTTCGTTCTTGCTGCTGTTGCTGCGGCTGTTCTGGAGTGGCCATCAAGCCAGCCAAGCGTGCATCTGTGTTTAGAAAGCCACTTGGCGGCTCCAGCAATGTGGCCAGTCGCGTCTCCCCACACTAAATTCTAGACTCCTCATCTTGGTCTTGGTTTTTGCCTTGGTCTTGGTCTTGGTCTTGGTCTTCGCCTTGGTCTTGGCCGGGCCTTTTAAAGAGAAATGAAAAATAAGAAAACAAATGCTTAATTAAATTTAAAGCAAACTCTTTTTGGCCAGACTTCCAACATCCAAATTGACCGACTTCTTACATTCAGAGAACCGTTAATTCATTGTTAATCTCTTGATTTGTTAATTTTATGGCCGAACAACTTTTTGAATTCATTTAACAAATGCAAATGAAAGTGTTTAAACGATTAAAAAAAAACATATTAGATAAAATTTAACTCATAAACAAATTTTCAATATGCCATAATCATAAATGAAATTTTTTGGGTTTAAAAGAAACTAAAAGTAAACATTTTATTTTTGGACTTTACCAAATTTATAACTTAAGAACGTTTCATCTGAATGATTTCTCTTAATTAGCAAACCTTTTAATTTGATTAAATTGAAGTATTTTATAAAATCCATATTTAAATTTTATTGTCTTAATCAATAAATTGTTTATCAACAAAACCTTTATGTGTTTATAAATGTAAACAAAACTTTAGCAATTCATTTCATAAAAAGATCTCAACAAAGAAAACAATACAATTATTTATTTAGAAATATTATTTAAAAATAATTGCATTTTAAAGACACATTTTAAGTTCCATTTAAATTGTGTGAGTTTCGTGTTTTTAGCTGAAAAAAAATCTTCACCTACATATAATAAACTATCAAAATAAAAGGGCTTCTTTATAAAAACAATAACATTGTCTCATATTATTTGACATATGTACATTTTGCAGTCAAAAATAAACCAAACATATTTTATATAAAAACCTTTCATTGCTGCCAATTTTTTTAAGCAAAAGTTTCTGATTAAAAAATATGATTTTATTTTTGATTTATGTATTTATTTTGTTGACTTTTTCAATCAAAACTTTCCCTTTAGAGAAAAAGAATTAAAAATAAAAGAAACATTTTGTAAGTTGATCAGTATTTGGTTAAGAATTTTAACAATTTTAAATTTGAAATTTTACTTTAAATTTGAGCACACAAAGAATGTTGATATTTATTTGATTTACAAATGAAAAACTGAATTTGTCTCTGAAACCAAAATGAACAATTTGTAATTGTTTAACCACTGAAATTGGCATATTTCCCTTCATTCTTTTTTTTTTCCTTGTTATCAAATTGTTTGGTTTTGGTTTTAGCCACAGGAAAACATTCCTTTGGCAAACAGGTTGTCATAACTCGGCCAAAAGCAGCAAAGCAACAAAACGAACACGTGCACAGTCTGCACAAAAGGTTAACACGAATAGCAGCAGCATCAGCAGCAACAACAACATAACAACCACAACAAGAACAACGCGAAAAATTTAAAATAAAATAATAAACACGTGAAAATTTCAGTAGCTGAAAAAAGGAAGCAAAAAAAAGAAAAAAAAGCCAAAGTCGCAATAAATAAAACCGAAAAGTTAAAAGAATTTCAAGCGTTGGCGTTTTGTCAACCAGAAAAGGGCCAAGCGGCAATAAAAAGAGGCTCACAAGTGGCTGTTGCAACAACAACAACAACAACAACGGAACGGCCAACCACACTTGAGAGTGCGACCCTGTGAACCACGAACCTCGACCCTCGACCCCTTTTTTATTTTCATTTTGTTCGGCTCGGTTTTTTTTCTTCCTCCCCCCAAAAACCAACCAATACCTGGCAGCAGTTGCCGGAGGCCGGAAAACGCTTGTTTCAACCAACAGCAACACCAAAAGGCGAGTGACAAACACAACAAACAGGTGAGTGAGCCGGGACAAATGCATGTGAATGAGTTAACCAAAGACTGAGTGTGTGCGTGTGTGTGTGTGTGAGTGAGTGAATAATATTGTGAATGAATGAACAAAAGTTTGTTTGGTTCTCTGTTTGAATGGTTGGTTGGTTGCCCCTCCAGTTTTGATTGAAACTGATAAAAATAATAGAAGGCCTTTAGAACTGAGAACCCAGAAAACGGGCCGAGACCCAGACCAGGCCCAGATCCAGACCCGTACCTCAACAAGTACTGAGCCTGCTGCTACTGCCACCGGATTTTCCGTGCCATTCTTTTCCGCTTTTCCCTGACATCTCTCTGCTCAATAAGCAATTAATATGCACAAGTGTCTGTGTCTCTGTCTGTATGAGGGTGTCTCGTTTTGTTGGGCAAAGTGAATTTATCTCTCCCTCTCAATTTTTTCCCCATTTTTTTTGTTGTTGTTCTTGTTTTTTTTTTAAGTTGCCGCCGAAAATCTCTGGAAATGGGCTTGGGTTTTTGTGTTGCTCCATCTCTTACTCCTGCTTTTTATCTCCCTCCTCTTTCCATTGTGTGTCTGTGTGAGAAAAAATACCAAGAAAAATAAATAAATAAAAGGAAAACGTGGCACATTGTTTTGGTTTTCCACACACACACACACAGACACAGATACACAGAGATACGCCGACATTTTATTTAATTTTTCCACCTCGCCTTCACTGAGGATCAATGGCTAAAACTTAATTTCATTTTTCAACAAGATTTTCAACTTGTATTAAATTGATTTGAGTAGCTGAGAAGGCAAATGGAAAATGCATAGAAATTGAAGTGAAAATGTTTTAGGACTATGGATCCTTTGTGCTTACATTATTTTTCTTTAAGGTAATAAATAGAAGAATTTGCTTTTCTGAAATGACATTTTGTTTACAAGATTTTTAAGCCCAGAAATAGCAAAACATTACGCCAATATTTTGAAAACTCTTCAAATACAATTAGTTACATATATAATCAATTAGCATTGTTTAATGGAAAATAAGTAAGCAAAGGTAATATTGTTCATGTAAACAAACTTTTAAGTTTATTCACCAACTAATTTGTTTTCAATTTCTTACTTCATTTCTTGCTTAATTTTTGTACAATTCTTTTGATTAGACTACATTGTACCAAATCGTGTTAGTACCTTATGTTGTGCATGACGCTTGATTAATATAGGGCGGTCGATTCCTCAATTTGTGGAGGCGTATTTCGATTGTAAGCATCGATGATTGATTGGTTAACTGTCAGGAATATCGCCAGCTTGTTGAACCATTCCTCTTAACCCCCATTTCGATTTCTTTGCCTTAATTTGCTAGTTTACCTTAAAGCTACTGTATATTGAAATTATGTTTTCTTGTTGAATCACTTGATTTCACAATTTATAACTAATATAAGAAAGTTGTGTGGTTATTTCTTACTGAAGTAAAATTTATACATATCTGTGCACTTAGTCTACAGGAAAAGAATTAGTTTTCATTCGGTTTATATTTGTTAAATTGGCTCATATTTCTTTTGGATAACAATTTTAATTTTAAGTAGCAATTAAGCAATACTTAAGATACACGACATTTAAAAAATCAACATTTACTTCGAATTTTAATAATTACAACTTTTAGCTACAACTTGGGTAAATATGTAGATTGAGATCAAAAACTATATAAGTATAAGTGATCAAATGGCATCTACGACTTATGTTAGAGGTATAAAATGTGGCGCATATATAGTTCCTTAACAAAACATACATAATCTCTTTTATCTTTGTAATTTGAAATAAGATAATAACAACTATGATCACTAATCTTTCGTTCTTTTAAAAATTTTATCTAACGTATTCCCTTTTTCAATAATTTACCAAAAATAATAATTCTTCTTTATTATATAATTATTATTATAATGATTCTTATCTACATACATATATTGATATATGTTATGACCCGGGTTTTGAAAAGCCTCAAAATTTTTTCCTCAGTTCCGGGAAATGAAAAATTAAGAAATTTAACATTTAAATATTAACCAAATGCAACTTTTTTCCAAAGAAAGTATGTTTATTTGAGTAACTCAAAAAATTTTGGAACAGATTTAATCTGGATACATTTTTTTAGGCAGAAAAAAAAGTGGCCTAGTAATGAGTCACCTTAAGAAATTCACTGAAAATAAGAAAATATGAAAGGAATGTCACACAAATTG
This sequence comes from Drosophila willistoni, assembly GCF_018902025.1. Taxonomy (NCBI): domain Eukaryota; kingdom Metazoa; phylum Arthropoda; class Insecta; order Diptera; family Drosophilidae; genus Drosophila; species Drosophila willistoni. The sequence continues at coordinate 13,573,688 of NW_025814050.1, forward strand.
TTGTGATTTAATGGTTTATTTATTACGAAGGTCTTCAATGGCAAAATTATTTGAGAATGTCATAACTTGGCCAGAGCTAATAACCAACTTATTATAAGTAACTAAGAACTATTATCTGCAATCTAATATGTATTTTCTATTATTAAAAAGATAATAATGCTATAGCTATTCCAATATAAATACTACAAAAATATAAAATTTCGCCTTGAAAATGTAATTTTCCCGAATTTAATATTACAATTGTTTGCTTAAGTTTTTAAGGTATGTACATATATATTTTTGTTAACAAATTTCATTAGGTGCACTTTTGAGTTTGTGGTTGATTTACCTTTTGCGTAACTTTTGGTGCACGCAGTCACGACTTCCTCTCTAATCTATGGCAATTTATATTTACTTTTCGTTTCTCTTTGTTTTTTTTTCTTTTGTTGCAAGACGCAACACGAAAAATATTTCAGAACTTTAACAAGTAGTAAGCAAGAACTGCCAGCAAGGGGGGAAAGAAAAGCAAAACCAAATGCCAAAAAGGAAAACCCTAAACAAAAAGGCAAAAACGCGCTGTGAAACAATGGACCACAAAAAGGGGCAAATAATACTGCGTCAAACTAAAACTCAAACCCGAATCTTATATGTGGCAAAATATCGCATATTGTTGTTATCTTCTTCTCCTCCCCTTTTTTTTTTTTGGTTATAAATAGAAAATCAAGAAAAGTCCAAATAAACAACAACAATGGTAACTAAGCGGCAACAAAACAGACAGTAAACACAAACAAAACGGATGAAGAAAAACCCGAATAGTGGGTAAAGTAAAAGAAGTAGATGGTAAAACACAATAAAAGTGTCTAACTGTATGAAGAAATGAAAGTCCAAATGTCTGCTGGGAATTGTGTGAGTGTATATGTGTGTATGCCCAAGATCCCTTTCCTCCAGCATCTCCAAGTAACATATCTAAGCATATCTGAGCATCAAAATAAAGATACAGATACACAGTTGTATCTTAACTGAGCTTCTGAGACTGTGTATCTGTGTCTGTGTCTGCGTCTGTGTTGGACTTTATTAGCAGCAATTGAGTTAGTTCTCTTTCTCTTTCAATGATGATCTTCTTCTCCAACACCATCAACTCAAACTTCATTATCATTTTCTTTTTGAGCATTGCCGGCATTGATCGTCAACTCAAAAAAAATATGTGGAAAATGTGCTAAAGTGCTGGCGGAGAATTTCATTTCGTTTTTTATATTTGTATTTTATTCGTAGCCTTCTTTTTTTTATGTTTGTAGCTTTACCCATCTTTTCGTTGCCTAAGTTGAGAAGAAAGCGTGCAAATTATGGTTTCTAGGAAATTGGGTGGCCACATACAAGAGAGGCTTATACATAGTTTACTTAACTATAGAAATTAATTGCTACCAAAATGTTTTTGGGTAGCCGCATTAGGCCTATAATTAAATGAAAAATACTTAAGATTACTAGACAAAACTATATTAAATCAAATTGAATTCAATCTTTTCACTAGCTAAAGATCTTAATAAGAATATATTTCATACATTTGATTTTGTTTAATATTTCTTTAATTGTTTGTTCATTAGAAACATTTTGAATTAAAAAGGAATTAATTATAGAATTTAAGTAAGTTTGCGATTATTGTTAATAAAAATAGAGAAAGAAGAAAAAAAAATTTAATTAACTTTATTTTTTAAGCTTATTTTTTATCACATTGTTGATTATGCTTTTTTTCTTGCAATTTTTCTCTTTTATATCTGTATTTTGGCATATATTCTAAATGTCATTAAATATTTTAAGACAGCAACTATTTTACATTTTATTTACTAAATTATAATCATAATTATACTTGAATTCCCTGACAGATTGCCTTTATTTACTCCAAAGATTTAAAATGTTCTCTTAGTTGCTCCAAAAGTGGACGAGGATTCCTAATCTTCTATAAGGACGAAATTAACCAATTTAACTTATGCTTTCGCAGTGACCCACTTAGTCCTACTCCCATATAAAATATATTCACCAAAGAATTGGCACAACATGAAAAATGTACTATCGACATATCGATAATACATTGGTAGTCTTCTAAAAGTCAAAAACTTGCCCTCTCTATTCACTGTTCATAAGCTTTTCTCTGCCTTTCCATTTAATTAAATTTTAAAAGTGTTTTGTTGTTTAGAATGAACGACTAACATCAGAATAATCGTTCTCACTTCCCTTAGTTAACCTTAACTCGCGTTTAAGTGTTATGATAACTTCTTTCATTTTGCTGCAGCACTTTAATGTTTCCTGTTAAATGTAATAACTCAACTAATATGGCCAATAAAAAGTTTACCACTTCCCCCCATTCCACACAAAAACAACACACAAAAAAACAAGATGAAAAACGAGAAGAAAATTGTATCCACAGTAAGTAAGAGATAATTGAATTATGATCACTGAGTGGAATAGTCAGAAGGGTAGTCAAGTGAGGCATGATGATGATAATGGTGATGATGACGATGAGAAGGAGGAGGATGATGATGATGATGGCACTCAAACAGAAACGAATGTAAAACAGGCAAGTGTAAGTGGCTAAAGAACACTAAGGGGAAACACTGGCTAACGATATAGAGCTCAGAAAAAGCAGCAAGCGGCAATGAACTCAAAAGAAATCCCAGACAAACAACAACAATACGAATAAATAAAAGGGAATAGAAAGAAAAGACAACAACAATAACAGAAAAACAAAACATAACAAAAAACCGGCAGAAGAACAAGACAAACATAAGCCAACAAGATGCCAAACACACACACAGACACACACACTAATACACACACAGAGAGTGCAACTAGGAATGCAGTTTTCAGTTGCAGTTGCAGTTGCAGATGCCAGTGCATCATTATCAGAAGAGACTAACGATTTTTTTCCTCAAAAATGGAAAAAAAAAACTGAAAAGCATCTGTTTTGGATAGCTGGCAAAAAGAAAGATATATAGAGAGAAAGAGTGAGAGGGAGTGAGAGAAGAAAAGACGAGAAAGAGAGAGAGAGGTAGAGAGAGGTCATTCATCCAGCGTTTATCTTGGCTGTGGCACTTTATTAACATATTTCTCTTTTCTCTTGTTGCTGGTTTGTTGGTTTCTGGCCTCATTTCCTTTGCACGTTGTTGTTACTTGTATTTTTTCTTTCTCAGAGCCCAAAGCCAGAGAGCAGAAGCTGTCTAGAGTAAGGGGAACAAAAAAGATTCTCTAACATAGTCACAGACCCTGACCAACAATTCGTCTAGCTGGCCCCTCTGCCCCTTCGGGCTCCTCTCACCCTCACCCATTTGCCAGCTCTCACTATCGTTTCTGGCTTTTATGCATTTTTTAGAAGAGAGAACTTTTTTCTTGTTATACCCTTGCAAAAAGGGTATATTAATTTTGGTCAAAAGTGTGCAACGCATAGAAGGAAGCATCTCCGACCATATAAAGTATATATATTCTTGATCAGCATGACGAGACGAGTTCATATAGGCATGTCCGTCCGTCCGTCCGTCCGTCCGTCCGTCCGTCCGTCCGTCTGTCTGTTCGTCTGTCCGTCCGTCTGGATCAACGCAAACTCCTCCTAGACCGTAAGAGCTACAGAGCTGAAATTTTGCATGTAAGCTTGTATATACTGCAGGCGTTGTATATCTCGGATTCAGCCGGATCGGATCACTATATCATATAGCTCCCGTACAAATGACAAAGTCACGAACAGTGACTTTTCTTAATAACTTCGTTATTTTCTGAGCTATTGTCGTGAAATTTAATATTGATTAGTTAATTACACATATAAGCGACTGTGCCAAATTTGATCAAGATCGGGTGACTATATCATATAGCTCCCATAGGAACGATCTTTCGAAAACAGTGACTTTTGTCAATAACTTCGTTACTTTTGACGCGATTGCTTTCAAATTAAACATTTGTTAGTTGAATATATCTGTTAATGACTGTGCCAAATTTGATAAAGATCGGGTTACTATATCATATAGCTCCCATAGGAACGATCGGAGGAAAACAGTGACTTTGATCAATATCTTCGTTCTTTCCTATGCTAAGATTTTAGGCCGTGCTTTCGCAATATTAGCCTTTTTAGATAAAACGTTTTTCTACTTTAATGGCTATAGGTAAGGAAAGAGTTACCAAAAAAGTTGCAAGGGTATACAAACTTTGACGCGGTCGAAGTTAGCCCCGGCCCTCTGGTTTTTTTTTTTTTTTGGTGTCTGGCCTAAACAGTTTTCTGGCTAACAGGAAATGGCCAACATTAAACTCTCTGTTTGTATGTATGAGTGTGTTTGTCACGTGTTTTGTATGTGTGTGTGTTGCCTTTTTGGTGTTATTTTATGCCAGCAACATTGTGTCAGGAAATGCGAGAGAAAATGCATCATTCCCCCCTCATTCCGAACCACCTCATCTCAGCTGTAGAAACTGAATATGAACCAAAATTGCAAAGCCATCTGCAAATACTTTGAAAATGTTTAAAATGCAAGCATTTCTGTTTGAAAGAACTTGGGTTTTTCATTGAATTGTGGTGGTTTATTTATTTAATTTAACAAGTATATACATAACTATTTCTTGGTTTAGTTTGGCTTTAAATCTAAGAAAAGAAAACATGGCAATGCAACTAAAAGTTTAATTTTTTCATTTATCTTAGATCAAAAAGTCAGAGTCCTATTTAAAATTTTTGAAATATATGGAATTTTAAACGAATTGGATATTGGTTTTTTATTAAGAACTTTTACTTTTTAATTTCAGTCAAGAAATTTGGTATAGACCACAATTTTACATCAAAGAAAAGTAATTGCAAATATAAACAGTATAAGAATTATCAAGAATTTTTTAGAGCTCTATATTTTTTCTTTAAAATAATTCTAATAATTTGTCAAATATATGTACATAGTTTCCTAACAAAAACTTTAATAATTATGTGGCAGTCTTGTTCTTGATTCCATTTTTATCTCCCTTTCCACGAATCATATCATTTCTATTACACATTTTTTTTAACAATCTTAATAGAAAATTTTCCAAGAATTTTTTTTCCAAATGTAAACTCTTCTATTTTTAGGCTTATCAACAGATTTAAATTTAAATGAGACAAAAAGAAAATAACAAAAAAAAAAGGGATTTCATGCTTGAGATTAATTGAGCTGAAGCAATGTATTCATATCCCTCATGAATATTAAATAAACCATTTTGATAACATCCACATTCATTTAGCACCTTCTTCCTATTACATCAACTCACTCATTTTCTCCCGCTCTCGCTCTTCTCTTAGCAAGTTGATTAATGCCTCTGCAGCAATTGCTACTGCCCCCATCTTTCTACCATTCTGCAATTCAACTCATTAGTTAGACGAACTCTTGTCTATACGCATTTCTGTTTTTTTTTTGTCGCCCGTTGGTAGTCTGAACTGAAAAGTCATGCTCTTCACCCTATGAAACAATCCATCCGAATGATATCTGAACCAACTGCAACCATGGCTTCTGGCCATTGACCATCATCATCATCATTATCATCATTGTCATCATCATCCATGCAGAGAGGAAAAAGCATGATAAAAAGAAAAAGAATGGGTTTTTCTTTTGTTCTATGTTGCCTTTTGCTTTCTCTGTCGCTCTTTTTCACTCATCGTGGCCCTACAATGTTTCCCATAGTTTATTTTGTGGCTCATTTGCATTATTTTAATTCATTTCGTCCAATAAATAAAATGAAATGGAAATTCTCAAGTGAAAATTTTTACGGTTCTTTCGAGAACTAATAGTAAAGTGAGAAAGAAATACCGTTATGCCAGCATTCCACTAAAAATATACACTTAATTAATTTCCAAAGTGAAAAACAAGAATAATGTTGGACAAAAAAAAGAAAAATTTCATATGGCAAAACTTGGCAATTCAATTTATATTTCAACAAGAAAGAAAATGGAATAAAACATACAACTCTCTACTATAAGTATGTATCGCAGAATATTGTATACTCTTTATACAAAAGTTTGTATCAAGAAACAATAATTTACTCCATAGAAAAGTTAGACCTCGTTTACGAAAAGATTCAGCACTTCAGCCTTTTTCTTTTACTAAAAGTTTCTTAAGATGAAGAAAAATTCCATTAAAATTGAACAACAAAAACCAAATTAAAAGTAAAATACTAGCAAATGTCTGAATAAAATGTATATGCTCTTTGTAAAGAGTATATTACAGTGCCAGGTAAAAAGACAAATTGCAACTTTTTGAGGCACAAAAATCACAGTTAGCAGATAGTTTGGCCTCAAACTACTTAGTCCTTTTCTTTTCTCTTTCTTACTATCTCTCCAAGCATCTCCCTTTCTCGCTTTCTCTGACTCTCCTCTTACCCTCACCACTTACTCTCTGAACACAAAAGGCATAGTAAACTTGGTCCTGGCCCTAGGAGGAAGGACACTTGAAACAAATTGCAATTTGTGCCATGCCAACACGCTGCCTCAATAGACTCTTGGACTAAGAAAAAGGGTTTTGGGTTGGCGGTCGTTTGGTTTTTGGGGTATCGGTCTTTTGGGGTTTGAGGGTTTTTCTGTGGAGCCTATAAATTAAGTGCTGCAATTAATAATTAAAATGCGTGTTAATTAGACAGAGATAAACACAGACACACACACACACACAGAGCAGAGCAGAAGATGTTTTTGGCTAATTGCAATTTCAATTAGCCGCATTAGATGAGTGCGAAATTAGGCTGATAAATATTATTGAAACAAACCAAGCATTATAAATCATTTAATGGTTGGGAAATGACTCATGACCCAGTGCAGTGTCTTGGCCTAAGATACAGAACGTTTAATTATCCTGGCTTTAAAGTCAAATGCAAAGGAAATGTTTAAAGTCAACTACTACGCATTGACATATCGAATATTTTTCTTGGTTTTAAGTTAAGTCTTAAGTTTTTTTGATATTAGACTCAACATTTAGAGTTAACTAAGTGAGATCATACCTAATGAGAACATCAATCTTGCTTTTTATATTAACCTTGGTTCTGACTTGCACTCCGCTAAATATTTTTAAAATGGGCTTTAGTTTCAGCAATTTATCCTATTAGGCTAGTTTAATTAATCAATCAGTCACACATTTTAATCAAAAATTTTGGCTACAAACTGAATTTAATGTATTTCTTGGGGTCAGGTTTGCAATTTCTTAGTTTCATTTCAATTATATTAGGACATTGGATTTTTAGGAGCATTCCAAGCTCTGTTTAATGTTTATAATCACAATAATGAATTCATTTTCCTTCTTGCCTTTACTTTTCTTGCACTTTTCTAACGATTTCATTTCATTTTGGTTCTGCTCTCAATTCGTTTTGTCGTGTGCCAAAAACATTTTTCGCTGACAACAATTCGCCGGTCTAAAGTAAGTAACACCTAAATGCTTTTGGCCCGGCCAACCGCATAGACCCACTCATATTTCATTTTCATTGTGTGCGATTTTTTTTTCTTAGACCGCGGCAGAATAATAGAAAGGGGGTAGAAAAGAAAAAAATGAAAACGAAATGGAAAAACGAATTGGATGCACCAGGCGACTGTTATCCTGACTGCTGACTGCTTAATATTTCAGCTTGGTAACTGCTGAACAGTGGGCAATGTTCAGTGAATCTTTTATTACATAACGTGGATTAGATTTCGACCATGGCAACAATGAACTGAGGGGTCAGAGTAAGTGAGTTAGTGAGTGAGTTTAACTGTGCGCCTAAATGCTGCGATTCCTGGTCTCCTTTATATATATCTCCGGTCATCCTGGCCAGTTCCATTGTTGTTGCTGCTCACGTTTTGTTTGTCGGCTGCGTAATTTAGTTATGCAGTAAGCACTATTAAGAGCCCAGCTCTCTCATAAGGGCTGCCAGGAAACCTCCCACACTACTATTTCCCCCGCCTCCTATACACTCACATATGTCTATTGATATAGAGCATCAATCAATGTATTGGTTTTTCTCGCTTTTCATTTGAATGTGTGTGTGTTTGTGCATGTGTGTTCTATGCTTTAGCCCAATTCGCAATTAGCCAAGTTGCAATTGAATTTTTATGCATACGATCCCAATTAGTTAATTAAGGCTTCTCCTACAAAAATGTGAGAACATAAACAAGAGACATTGACTGAATCACTTATGAGCAAGACCCAAAAATGTTAAACAACATTCAACAAGAACTATATCGTACGGTTCGAAACTGGAAGTTGCTTTTGCTAGTTAATTAAAATTGATTAGGAAGTGTTCTACAAAAACTTGGTAAATGAACTCGACTGACCCAAGTATTTACTTCCACTTCCTGCAGATACAAAGAACAAATGGCTTCATATTTTCTGCTCTGTTGAACAAACTAATTGACGATCTTATCCATCATCATCATCATTCTAAAAAAATGATTTTTAGGTGGATTTTGAAGAATTATGATTTTAGAAACAAAAATCTTGAAGAAGTTAACTTATCAATACTTTAGCTATTTTTTACTTCATAGTTTATAACGAGAACTCACTATTAGAATAACTATACAAACTTTTATTCAATAAATCATTTAAGCTGATATTTACATAATAATATTCACATAAGTAATAATTAACATAAAGTATTTAAATTAAGTATCTATTACAACCTGATGTTTAGTTGCATTTAACTCCAAGTATTAATTAAAGTTTTATTTATATTTTATATTCTTTATAATAAACATTCTACTTATAAAAAATATATAAAAATTTTGTTAATTAAAAAAAAAAAAAAATTTAACAAGTTTAAAGAGTTTTTAAAAATATTACTACACAAATCATATTCAACTCTGTTTCCATTTTGTAAAAGACTCATAGAAAAGGCCATAAAAACTTAGATAGATTCAGTTCTCAATTCATTTCAATAACTCACCGCATTTAATTCACATTCTCCATCTCATGCATATTTAAGGAGATTTTGCAAGTTATTCAACATTAATATTTAACCAGAACGTTGCTCAATTAGTTGCATAGTTTAAACCACATTTCAACTAAAACCCCAATGCATTTTTTCTATTACGAAATGCCAAGTGTTTTTTGTTTTGTTTTAGATCAACACTGCGTATGAGCAATAATTAACCAACTTGCAAACTAAAAAAAAATCTTTTTATTTTTGTTGTTTGGCCATTTTAATTATTTCCTGGCTAGGTAACTGGAAACCAAAACTAAAACTATTCTCAAATTTTAATGAAGTACAAATACTGGGAAAAAAAACCTTAATATGCATTATGCAACTCTGATTAAAGCTCTTTTAACAAGTTGAAAATAAAAACCCAACATAGTCAGCATGCTGCAAGTTTGGGGAGTGAAATATGTATGTATGTATGTATAGGGAGGAAGGGAAGCAAAAACTAAAAGCTAAAAACTAAATGACCCAAATACCAGAAGGGGAAAAATATTTCTAATGGGGCAAATTAAGCAAACGCCAAACAATTAAAACAAAACAAACAAAAAACACAGCAAAATGAGCGCGTAATTATTTTGATAATTAAATTCCATTTAGCAAAGACTATACATGAATTTTACTGGCAAAGTCGGCTTACAAATTGTATTTTTATTTCTTTTTGTTGTTTAGGCCAAACAAAAAAACAAAACACCACAAAAAAAAAATCAGCAAAACTCAACAGGTGTAAATTTCGACAGCGGAAAATGCTTAGACAAACAAACCGAAACGAATCAAAGCCAACGGCAGAGTTTCATTTGACTCAAATTGAGTTTGACAGGTTGGCCATAGTACATGAATATGTACATTCATAGGTAGAAGAGGGACGGAAGCGGTTTAATGGCAAGGGAGACAGGTGTAATGGCTGGTCTTGCAACCAATTTCAATGGACAACAACCAGAATGGTCACTGGCCACTGCAAATTGGTGACTTCACTTTATTTAGTGGGTCAAAAGTAATTAGAAAACTAAACTCATTTAACAGCGTCAAAGACATTAAGAACACCAAAGAGCCAACACAGATGTAAACAAATAGACAAATGCCCAAACAATTATACATCAAAAGAAATCACAAATGAAAATTAATGTTTGTATGAAATACTCTAATACCCTATAGTCGTCTAGGGTTTGAAGCTTTAAAGAGATAAATATATATTATAATGTGTTCTACAAACAGAATGTTTATTTTGGCGCTTCTTCAAATTCCAAAAATCTTGTTACCAAGGGGTGACAGCTACATTCGCCATCTGTCTAGAGTCTAAATAAAACAGCCTAAAAATGAGCAAGTCTTTTTGTGATCATATTAAGATGCACTTTTTTTCAATCCATGATACCAAATTAAAATATAATTTTTATTTCTAAGAAGGGTTGTCAGTTTTTATGAAAATAAAACTATTCACTCACTCACTCCACTCGACTACGTCAACTTGATTATACCCTGCATCAAGTGGGAGAGCAATAATTTCCGTTACATTCGATCGATAATCAAAATCGAATTGTAGTGAAAACTTCTACATTTTTATTCAAATTTTCATGAAACTTGGTGGCCTATTTGATTTCGTTTGATATCTAAAATTTGAGAACGATATTTATCAAACATATTTAAACAAAAATATTGAACTAAATTTGGGGCTATGATATGATATCTGAGATCTATAAGTTCCAAATAGCACGTGCAGTTATATATCCCAGATTTATCCAGATATATAAGGAACAAATTTTTATAAAATTTATTTTTATAATTTACTTCTGTTTGAGCTAAGCATATTGTATGATAACATTGCCTTTGGTGCCAAATTTTGAACAGTTGGTTTCAAAGTAAGACATCTTCTGAATCTCTATATGTTATGAAAAGCATCTACCGATCTCTGTCCTTAGGTTTTGGTATTCCTTCCACGATTTTAGTTTATTCAGGTCTAAGTAATCCATAAATATACAAAAACAAACGAAAATGTTTAGCTTTGTGAAGTAACTAATTAGAGCCATATTTTTGATTTACCTTATTAATTTTTGTATACGTTATACTTTTATTTAAAGTTCAGACGTTTTCTAATTTAAGGAACTCCCCTAGAATTGTTTCAAAACTTATGTTCGTAAATTCTATAAAAGTTAACTCCCTTTTATTAAAAACAATTTGCAATCTATTAAAATTGAAAACAGACCACATCGCAGTCTTTAAAATTTAAAATTTCGTTCAACAATTTACACGCCAAGTGTATGTAAACAATTTGTAAGAAAAACAATTAAACACATAAAGTTATCACTTTTTAAGTTGTTTTTCATTAAATACTTAAGAATTAGTTGAGGCATTGAAGAGACAGCAAAAAAGTGGAAAGAGGCGCAAACAAATAGTAATATTTTACTTTTTTGTTATGATTATTATTATTATTATGACTATTGTGTAGGAGAGCCACACAAATTGGTGAAAGTCTACAAAGTTATTTGGAAAATAGTTGGCTTTGGCAGGTCTAGAGATCGACGTCTCCATCCACTGCCCCGCCACCTGCCTCGATGCCCTGCATCTTACATCTATTCCACCTGCCTCATATGCGTGCAACAATTTTCAAGTGTTGTATGTGTGGGCGGCAATAGAAAAACAAAATAAACGTAAAAATTTTCGTTCAATGCTCGAGGAGCTGCAACAACTTCATTGAGTTTTGGTGGTTGGTTTGTTGAACTAGTTTCCATTTAATGGCCAGAAGCCTGCTGCCGTTGCATTGACAGCAAAGAGAGCATGAAATGTGCAACGAATTGTGGCAGCAGCAGCAGCCACCGCCAAAAGAGATTTATTAAAGCCGCTGCAGTAGGGGCCTATTAACAAAATTACTTAACAAGCGGCGACCAAAACTTGCCATGGACAAGACATAGAATTTCCCATGAAGCAAGGAAACGGCAAGGAAACGATGGGGTGGGGGGGAGACACTAACAAAACTCGCTGAGTTATTGCCAGTCGGTCGAGTTTGAGTTTCTGGTTAAATGCCTGACGGCCTGCCACCAGTCCCAACACAAACACACACAAAAGCCGCAGGCTGAGACCCAAGACCTAGGGGCATTCTCTTGGTTGGGTTTTTGGCGGGTTTTCGGAGGGGGGAATAGCTTGGTTTTTGGTTGCCTCGGCGATATATTCTATTTAATTGCATTCGCGGTTGATGGCAGCCAAGCACACATAAATGCATCAGCAGTTGCTGGTGAAGGAGCAAAGGACTCTAAGCTCCTGTACCCAATGTCCTGCATGTCCGCACAGTGCGGAACTAGAAAAGGGGCAACTGCTGCAAATGTTAAGCCTTGGATTAAAACTGACATAACACACAATGCAAGTAATTCTAGAAACTTTATATACATATATAGCTAAGTTCACTTTGATTTATTATCATACTGAAATTCTCTTTCCTTTGGCTATTCACTAAGATTTATTTCACAAGTTGGTAGTTAACCAAATTTTGAAATAGATTCAAATTTGTGCAAAAGTTAAATTAGAGTTCCAAAGTCTTTGCTTTTTACTTGATTACCTTACTAGAAAAATTAATTTTGGTTTCGAAAAATTCTTTCTAATTGAAAAATTTTAGCTTTGTTTTAAATTGAATCATTTTAAAAATATATGTCAATAGGTTCTAAATTATTCATATCATTTTAATTTGATAAAATTTTTCCTTAGTACTACATTCTTTTGAGTCTTTAGACTTTCCATTTTCCTTTTGCATACTTTGGAAGAAAAGTGTTCTTGGCCCAAATGGCATAAACAGGATTAGTTAGTAGTCGCCTGACCCTTAGACTATAACCCAAATGCATAAAGACCTTCCAACTCAACTTCCTTAGATTCTTATCAATAACCGCATTTTGATCCCCAAGAACTAAACAGATATAAAATGAAGTCACCTGCAAAATATTAAATAATTCATCATTTTTGAATGATATAGAACCAAATTGTTCAAGACCCGTTTTCATTATATTCAAGTTCAACCAATGGATATAAAATTTACCTTCCTTTTCATAACTATGCAATATTTTTTTTAAAATTCTGTTAAACTCTTTGCCTAAAGGAAACTGATTGTAGGAAACACACTTTTCATGACAAAATGGAATCTTTAACTTCAGATTGCCTTCCCTTTGTTTTGCGTTTCTCTTTTGTTGTGTTGTTTTTTTTTCCTTTTTTGGGTTCACGCCCTGTTAACAATTTACGATAACGACGCCTCTGGCACTGTTGGGAATATTTCTTCTTTTTTTTGTATTGCCATTCACTCATGGGTTGAAATGGGCTTGACTGAGGGTGGTGAAGTGGTAGAGGGCTATATCTGGTCCAGTCACAGTTTTATAGACAACAGAACCAACAGAGAATAGCAGGGAGACAGAGAGAGAGCAAGAGCAAGAGCAATCGCGGTTGCCGCCTGCCAATCGACAAAAGTTGCAAGCGGCAAAGTTGACGACGACCGCAGCAATTGAACAACAGCAGCAACTAAAAGCTGAATATTGCCCAGGAACAGATGAGGGGTGAGAGTGAGAGAGATGCAGAGCAAAGCAAAAGGATGCAATTTGTTATTTTGGATTTTGCAATTTTAGAGTTCAAACTATTTTTATATATCTTTTGTTGTTGCTGGTCGTATTTCCTTTGAGTCCAGATACAATTCGATTGCTGCTATCTGACTGATATTTAATTAAATGTTGCATGCATTTTTGCCTTAACTTACAATAGGCATGATGATGATGATGGTAGAGACGAGTCCAAGGGCGTTTACCAACTGCCATGCCAATTGCTAGGGCAGACCTCTATTATTATCCATCTAGAATTGAGGATTTATAATGATTGGTTCAGTTGGCACATTCTACAATATAATTATGCTGAAGAGCATGAGAAAAGGAATACGATTTGTGGAAAACTGCTCTCCAAGTGAAAATTACCTCTACTCATCACCTTTGCCATTTGTGTTCAATGCAGAAAACTGATTCGATTTATGCAAGGTAACACAAAAAAAAGGAAAGGAAAGGAAAGGAAAAGAAGAAAAATCCCTTTTCTTCGTTCTTTTTTTTTGGCACTCACCTTTTTCAGTTGCTTTTAATCCTACACTTGAGCAACAGCTCTAACAAGGACAACGGCGAGAGGTGGCAAGGAAAGGGGAATGAAGATGTGAGGAGAGCAATTCAAAAATTCCAAGTCAAGGGCTAAATAAACTTTGTCGCCTGAGCAAAAGAGCAAAAGAGTGTTTGGCAATTTCTCTTTTCACCTCTTCAGCCCCCCTCTCCATCTCTCTCTCTCTCCCTCTACTTCTATTTCTCTCTGTTTTCTTGTGTTCTTTTGGCCACCCACTTTTCCACCTGTTTTCCCTCTTTTCATGCTCGGTTGTTACACATTTTATATGTCTATCAATTTTGACCTGACTGCATCCATACTTGGTTATCCTTTTGGCGGCAGCTTGTCTCCCACGTCATCCTCTTTCTCTCATCCTTTCTCCTTCTCTTTCTCTTTGTGTTTGTATGTGTGTGTGTGTTTGTCTTTTGGAAATTTATTGAATTTAATATGCATATTGTTAAATAAAATTTATGCATTTTCCTTCCATATGCTGTTCATGTTATGTCATTAAATATGGCAGCGTCGTTAAGGCGAGAAGTTTTCATTCCAGTTTGATATTCATTTAACAACTATTTTGTATACTAAACTTTAAGCCGAAGAAATAACTTTATTAACAAATTTTGCTTTTATTCTATTTTCAGGTATGCCCCTAAAACATAAACTTCATTTGCCATAGATAAAAAAAAATAAACAGGTAACTTCTTCTTCATGAAATCTCAACAGAAAAACTAAAACTTGTTAGTATTTTGGGTCACCATTAAATTGAAATTGGATCAATATACGAAACAAGAAAGTATCTTGAATGATGTTATATATAAATCAAAACTAGTTTGAAGTATAATTTTCTAGCACAACAATGAAAGGACAATTTTTTATATTCCTATAAATTGACCATTTGCAATTTAAATCAGATTTATATTCATTTGTTTTTTGCCATTTATTTTATATTCTCTTATCGAGGTTATCGAGGTTTTTTTGGAAACTGTACTAAAGTTCACATTTAAGGTCTGCCTTTTCTCACTCTAAAAGTTCTTAGATTGCCACTAATTACATTTAGTATATATATGCCAAAAGACTTCTACTATCTGTAGCCACTTTTACCATTTCGCCTCTCAAATGACCCATTAAACTAAGCCATTAATTTTTAGCCCAATGACCCTCTTTGCCAAAGGTCCAAAACAGACCAAACAACAAAAAAAAAGAAAACGAAACAACAAATTAAAATTAGAAATATTTTGCCAAACAAAAAAATACATATATATTTTTTTTTGTTATGCTCATAAAACAAAATAAATAACCAATTAAGAGCAAAAGCCCAGCGGGGTCTCTCACAAACTTCTGCGAGAATGTAGTGCGAATTTCATTAATTAGCCATAATAGAACAAGGTTCTACAGTTTGGTTAGGTGGCCAGTGAGTGAGTGGGGGGCACGAGAGTGTGAGAAGAGGGCAAATGTCCATTGGCGATTGGCATATCAAAAACACATGTCGCATGTCATTTTCCTGTGTCTGTGTGTGCCAAATGTGGCATGCAACATTTAACTGCGAAAAATAGCAACAACAGCAGCGACCATAAATGCGGCTAATTGCCAAAAATGCCCCCCCATATGATATTAAGAGTGTGATGACTATGCCTGAAGGTCGTGCCAGGGCAGATATATGGCTAATAGCTAAATCGTTAGAGCATCAATATAGTATGCTGACATTTCCATTTACATCTTCAAACACACACACACACACTGAAACAGAAAAATGTGTGACATAGATTTTTCATCTGCTTGTTTCTTCTTCGATTTTTTGGTGTTGGCCATAAATTTATTGAGGGACGTTACCCAGATTAACCGTTAATGGCCTCAAGTTTTTGTATGTCGCATTGTGTTGCCACGCTTTTTGATTTCAGCGGCATTTAGTTACGCACGTATGTAACATCAATCCGAGCAACTCTTTGCACCTCCTCCGCCCCTGGACCAAGACAGAGAGAGAGTGAGAGAGATGGTCGAAATACTCGATTGACTTGTTTTTGGTCATCTTAATCAAGTCTTATAATGATGATGATGATGATGATGATGCTGTTTGCTGATGCGGTAACTGGGAATATTTGTATCTGTAAATGTAAATGTAATTGTATCTGTGATTGGTAATGTTTATCTTGCTATTTAAAGTCGTTTTTCAACTTAACTTGATTTCCAATTGAGTTGTTGTTGGTCTCCGCTGTGTCTTACAATGAATGCATCTCAATGATAAACATTTAATGAGCTGTTGGCGAAAGGATATGGAGCCTCAAAAGACATGACATTGTTTTGTCTGCTGTTGTGTGTGTGTGTGTCTGGTGCATGTTCAATTCAAGTTGGCATGAGCCTTGGGAATGCAATCAAACTATTTTTCCCTCATTAAAAGTGGAATTGACAGCAGTTCTTGATAAACAAAAGAATTCTATTCTCTTTTATCGCAAATTGTGCTGAATGATGGATAGGAGACAAATATTTGTTACAGTTTTAGAAAACTCTCTCATGAATTTGCCTCAAAAAAGTTCAAGTTCAAATAAAAAATAAGAATTCCTTGAAGTAACAAGGCCTTGACGTATTCCATTTGATTTTAAAGCCGTGTTATCTTTTCCGGTTATAAGATGATATTGAATTTTTAGACAAATATTTCCTTTTGTGATTATAATCAATGAAGTTTTCTTCATTCTTCAATTATTAAAAGAGGTTGCAAAACGGAAGTAATTTAGTTGAAATATTTTTATAATAACAATTTTTTAACTAAAATAGACGAAATAAAGTTTTATGGCAAAACTTTTATCTTGATTTAGTCTGATGAACATAATTCTGAGATGGTTTTATTCTTATGCTGAAAAGGGTAGATCATAATTTTATGTAAGCTTTATAAGCAAGAAACTAAATACATCGACCGTGTTCAATTTGGAAGCAAAAAAAAGCCTTTTCATGTAAGAATTTCCAAAATTGTTTTTATAAAGTAAAAAAAGGTTAAATAGAATATTATAAGGGTTGGGTCACTTAATAATTGTTCTTATTTAATAAAAACTGTCAAAAAATTATTTCATAGTTTTTAATACAAACTTTATAAACAAATAGATAAACGTATGAATAAATGGTGAAATTTTAATTTATGATCCATACCAAATATGAGGAAAAGTGAAATTTCAAAAATGTCAGGTGAAAAAATTCCTTTTTAGAGGTATTTTTGAAATGTTTCAAAAATGAAAACTCTCCGCATAAATCGATTTGCTGTATGATTAAAATATTGTCAATTTTAACGATTTATCAATCAAAATACTTTAATTGTTTAATTATAAAAAAATTCCAAAACCGTAAACATCAAAAGTTATATTACAAAATGAACTTGATGTTTATTACATAAAAATTTGTTTAGATTTTCTACAAGAAAGTTGATTATTTTTGAGTAATTTAGTGAAAATTGTTTGTTTCATCTAAAAATCTTTCATAAAACTATTAAAAACAAATTATAAATCCATAGAGATAATAATACAAATATATAGATTTTTTCACTTCAGATACATTTAGATATTTCACTAGTTGGAGTGATTAAAATAATTAAGAGTACAGTCTTAGCAGCTTTGACATAAAACTCCAACAATCTTTGCTCAAAGTCGAAAAAAATGGATATATAAATACTTAAAATTTCTATCCATTTATTTCCAACTATTTTTTTAATGCCAAATATTGTTTATTGTAATATTTGTATAGTCTATTTAAGCTGATGCGTTGATCTTTGGTTTGGTAGTTATATCATATTTAGCTTCAACTCCATAATCTTTGGCTATTACTCAACCAAAAAGAAAGACACACACACACATAGACCAAAAAAGGGTCTAACAAGCCAAAAATGAATTTAAAACCGGGTGACACACACACACACCCATTAGAGTTACAACACACAACCAACATTGGACAACCAACATACAACATAAATAAATAAGCAACAAGCCAAGTTGAAGTCATGCGTATTAAATGCAGAGGAGAGAAGCAACGAACACACAAAAAAATAAACACAAAATTTTAAACGATGGAGAAAAAAAATTCAAAATCGTTGCGCACGAACGAAATTGTAGGCAATCATTTGGAAATAAATACAAGTAAAATAAAATAAAATCAAGAAAGAAAAAAAAGTCGTGTAGACGAATCGAGTATTAGTTATGCATGCTGTTAAATGATGCCTATATCTTTCACTTGATTTGAAATTTTGCAAACAATCAGCACAAATCAGTGCAACTAACAGTGCAACCTGTTTTTTTCATCCAGAGAGACACAGAGAGAGATAGAGGTAGAGAGAGAGAGAGAGAGAGAGAGAGAGTTACAACAACAACAAAAAAAGGAGGCATAAAAAACTGATTGTGGACAAGCACTTGAAACAAGTTTTCAAATGCTGCTGTAGCAGCCTGCAAATTGGCTCGCAAATAGCCAAAGCCATCACTCGACTTTTATCCACCTCCCTCCCTCTCTCTCTCTCTCTCTCTCTCATCTTGCCTCCAAAACTCACTCTTTCTCCTCCTGACCCCTTCTATAATGCTATCTATTCCTCTCTCTCTCTCTCTCTCTCTTTCTCTTTCTCTGGTACTCGCGTGTTTGGCAAAGTGCAACCAACCAACAACGAACGGGACACTTAACGTTTTGGCCATTGACAACGATTAAAAACAAGTTTCCTTTACCATATCCTCCCCTCCTTACCCTGGCACAGGCCTCTCCTCATCTCTATTTGCTACTCTTTGTGCGGTGGCTCCTTCTCTCCATCTATACCCGCTTCTTCTCCTCCTCCACCCATTAGCCTGGCTTGTCCCAAATACGCGACAGTCTGTCTCTGTGGCCACGGGAATATGGAGTGGAGGGGGGAAACTGGAAACGAGGAACTACTGAGACCACTGGGGCACTTGTCCACTTGCCGCATTTTGTTGCTGCTGCTGTTGTTGCCGTTGCCGTTGCATTGCTGACCCACATATACAAAGACATTCAATCGACTAACCACATGAATTGGCCTTGGCTTAAAGTGGGTATTATGATTTTTATGTCAGAGTTAACCAACCAACAAAATTTTATGGTCATAAAAAAAAATACAAAAATGTTGAATATTTTTCTACCCCCAAAAATAATTCTCAAATTTAATATATACAAAAAAAAGGTGTCAATTTAAGGCTGTTGAAATATATATTATTAAATATTTATTCAGACTATATACCAAAAATTTAATATTTCTAATTAAAATTACACAATTTATCCCTACAATTTGTTTAACATTTTCTTTTTAAAATTACACAATTTATCCTTACAATATTTTAACATTTTCTTTAAGTTTTGGTTAAATTATTGTTTTTTATTTGGTAAATTAATCCCTTTCCTCTATGCAGAGCATTCAATTTTCTTATTGTTGTAATTTGCCAACATTTCATGTTATACATAAAGATTGAACATGGCTTAAAGGAGGCGGCGTTGACTGCTGCCGGTTTAGAGGACCCGCCAACTGTGGCGGGTTTTGTTGTTGTCATCAAAGCACAACCTGCCTCTGATTCTCTATGTGTGCTTGTGCATCTCTGTTTTGATTTACCGTTGTGGCCTCATAAACCCACACACACACACACACAAACACACATACTTCTTACTATATGTATGGTTATGTATATGCAACAGACTCACTTCCATCCTCGCATCATCCTAGTTGTAGAGCAACAGTTCCTATTTAGTTTCCAGGTTCACATTGCTCTTGTTGTAGTTGTTGGTTGTGTGTTAGTGTGTGCCCCATTTGAACGTTAGTTGCACCTAGTTGGCTTGTTAGACAGTGTACGGTACTTTACTTTCATACGGGCAGCAACAAAACCCAATGCAATATAATCAAGACACACACTTTCCAAACATAGAGGCATCAAAGTGTTATATATTCATTTTATTTTAGTTAAAACTAACACACAAAATATACAAAAACAAAATTGTGCATTCAAAATTATTTCATTGCAAAGAGGTTTAGAGTGTTGATACTTTGACAATCTAAAATTAAATTTACAATATAATAATATTTACAATTACTGAGGCATTCCTACATATAGGTATAAAGATGAATTGGAAAAAATCTTAGCTATAGTTTTGTTGTTTAATTGTAATTTTCTGATAACTAAAAGCAAAAAGAATACTATTGATAGAAGATTAAAGCACATCATAAGACTAAGACTCTCATAAAATAAAATATGTAAAACTAAATATTTAATCCAAGACGTCAAGCCTAAAAAAACATAAATTTTTTATGAATTTGTCGAATTTTCCTACAGTTTTACAGTAGTTTTAAATATTTTATATCAATTAATTATATTAAAACTTTATTTCGTTTTTCAGATGTTTGTCAAGTTTTGAAAAGCAATCATTTCTAAGAAAAATTTCCTTTTTTTTTATTACTTTTAAAGATTCATACATAGTTAAAAAACTATTAAGTAATTTGATTATTTTTTGAGAGAACATCTTTTTTTTTGTTAAGCTGGGAAAATTAATTCTAAATTAAAAATTTAAAAGACTTTATTTCAAGCCTTTTAAAAGTCTAATTTTCATAATATTTCAGATACGTATTGCAATTGAATAGAACAAGTAACCCAACATCGTGGATAGTAATAAACTTAGGCATATTGTTCCATACTTTAGAAGCATTTAGAACTATTTTATTACTATTCGTTAATATAACCATAAAAAAATGTTTAAAAACAATTTTACAGACCTAAACCTTGTTCTGATTTCTACTTATGAGTTGAGTTTCAAAATATGTAAGTTAGTCATTAACATTGGTTTGCAATTGACTTAACTGATGAATAGCTTCACTTTTAATCAGCAACTACTCCATCTCTAATATGCATTTCAACTATGATTCAAAAGATCGTCCAAGGGATCATAAAACAGAGTTTTAGTCGATCTTTTCTGTTATATTCTGCTATCGTTATTAATTAGTTGGGTAAATTTTTATGAAAACAGATTTAATTTAAACATATTTAATATGTATTATGTCTAGATCGTTCGAAAGGCTCACAGATTGTAAGTAGTTTTAAGGTACTTCACAAGTCATTTAAATAATTTATATGTATATCTGGATCATTATACACATAGAGGTAGTGACTTCTGCTTTCTATTTACTAACTGTCTTTAATTTTCTTCAATTCACTCACATGTTAACCTTGTAATGATATGATACACTGGAGTATTATGCTTTATATATTTTTATGAAAAAGAGCAAAAGTAATGGGAAAATGGGAACGGTATATTCATATCATCCTAACTATACATATATGTAGTGCATATATATATATATATATTTGTCACGCCCACACAATATACTCTAGAGGCGTTAGAAATGGTAGAAATGGAGGAGGGCGTAAACAAAAGGTAACTTTTTGCTGCTACCTTGAATGAGGAGAGCAAAAAAAAAAAAATGCTGTTGATGATGACGACGATGAACCCCGCAAGTCATTTCAGTGGCACAGGTGAACATGGGAGGCGGCATGGGAGTCGGTGGGTGTGGCAGTAGCCCTAGTTGCAACATAAGTATTAGCTTCATTTTTGCAGCGTTTAGCAAGACCTCAGACCCTTGGCATCTGCATGAAACAGACCACCACCACCATCACCCCCGCCCCGGAGGCACCCTTCTTTGTCCCATCAAGCCTTTGTAACTTTGTTTGCTGCAGCTTTTTTCATACACATTTTTATTTTTTTTTGTTGCTTTTTGCCAGGCCTCAAATGAATTGAATGTGAAAAATTTAAATGCAAACAGCCGCAGCGACTGCAGCTGCAGCAGCAAACTCTTTATGATATTTTTGCTTGCCTTGCATTGCACAAGGCGTAACCCCAATGCCCCTGGATCTGCCCCACCTACCCCCAGCCGCTTCATTTCCGAGAGCCTTCCCCATACAAAGTTCATTGTACTGCGCTTAGTTGAAGAGGCTGTGGAGTCCAAAACAAATGCCGCTTTTGATTGCCAACGCAGATGGATGGTTGCAAAAGCCAGCAGGCTGGGTTATAGAAGAAAAAATGAAGAGGACGACTTGATGATGACTAGATTGGGTTAGAGAATCGCCTCCCATAGCAGGTCAAAGACTTGTCTCGAGAGGGCACGCACGGAAAATTTCAATGGGTTGTCAAAGATCTTCAATGATCGACAATATGAAGTGAGTCATTAGTGGTAAACACAATAATAATATTCACATCAAATTAGTGAAATTTCGAAATCAAACAAATGAAATGCCAATCGATTGACAATAGTTTTGACTCAAGTCAAGTAAAACATCATTAGTTTTGGAAATCACCTTTTACTAATATGTGATTGTTTCCTTTCTCCACATGGAGAAAATGAAAACAGACTTAGAGTTGGGCATTCAAGTTCATTGAACGAACGAATCTTTAGCACCTTCTTCAGCATCGGCAGCATTGGCTCGATGAAATGTCTTTTGACAACTTGTGAAACTTTCTCAACCAAAAACCCTTTTACAGTATTCATCCACTTGGCAACATGGCAAATTAGCACTTGACGATATGCGTGTGTGTGTGAGTGTGGAAATTAGCAAATTTATTTTTCAACCCCACCCCTAACCATCTCTTTTTCGAACCCACTCTCCAAGTCATAAAGAACTTTTAGTAAATAATTTGCAGCCAAACGAAAAATGTGTAAAAAGTCTTTTCATTATGCCAAGCACGCACTTACGCCATGAGTCCTGCTGCTGTTGGGGTTATCTCTAGAAGTACTCTGACTGCCTTTCATATTTATTACAAGGACTCTACCCCAAAACACTTCTCCCCAAACCGCTCTGGTACTTGCCATAAATGAGGGAGATAGATATATATATATATAGCGAGAGGGGGAGCGAGAGAGGCAGAGGGAAGTTGCTCTGATTGTGCGTCTGAAATGGTGTCATCCATTTCATTGCTTCTTTTTATATAGTTAATGATTTGCTCTGACCAAGTTTTCATTTTCAGTCACATAAATTACGCATACGCCGCATTGACCTGCCTCCTGCAGTCTTCTCTCACTCTCTCTCCCCCTCTTTCTCTGTCTCTGTTGTTTTTCCAAGCATATTCTTCAGACCATTCATCATTTTCCATTGGCGTTGACACTTTCACTTGTTTCAGACAACAATAAAGCACATACACACAAACAAAAAAAGAAAGAAGTGGCAAAAAGTAAACCAACAAGTCAATTTTTTTTACAAACCACGCCCCTTTCTCTGCCTTTCTACCATGTTTCTCGTTCTCTTTCTCTATCTTCATGCTTTGTCAAATTTATTAGTTTCAATATAATTTGACAACATGAAAATTTGTTATTGTTCGTCTTTATTTTTTTTTTTTTTGCCTTTCTTACACACACACTTAGCTGGTTGCGTTCATTTATCAACTTTTGACCTGTGATTTTATTTTGTTGTAGTAAATTTCACTCTTAACATAAATTTATGTTTATTACATGGCAACCTTGGCCAGAAATTATTATAAATTGCCCTGTCATTATGAGAAGAAAACGCGAAATATGTATGAAAAGTGTTTTTCATCACAATTATTAGTGGTTCACTGTACACAGTTCACCCTATGTGTCTATCAGTCTGACTTTCAGTCACTCAGTCAACAAAAAAACGCTTTCATCATCGTCATCATCATCATCATCTTCATCGTGAACTGTCTTTTTGGCATCAATGTTACTTTTTTTATGCCTCACATTCGTTGATCTCTTTTTTAATGCGTTCACTTTTATTGTTGCCAACAATAAAACATTTGGTTTTTGGTTAATTTATAGGTTTGTAATGCGGTTTGATGTCTTTTTCTTTTGTTATTCATCTTTGCTTTTGTTTTCCATTCTGTTTTTTTTTTTTTTGTATTGTTGTTATCATTTGCGGCATTAAGTTAATTAACATCTCTGGCACAACTTTCAATGTCAATGGCAAGTGCAGACTCTAATTGAGATTGATCTCTGTGGTAATCTCTCTTACCTGCAATTTTCACAAACTTGCCTACGCTTTCTTCATATATGGTTAATACCCGAAAGTTATTTGAAGTGTATAAAGTGCAGGGTATAATAGTCATAGTTTTTTAGGGGATCGAGATTTTGAAACCTTTTTCAGTTACAAATTATCCTTGGAAATTGATAGCACAAGTTCAATTGTTCACAACTAGAAATTTCCAACTTAAGAACTTAATTATTCAAATTGATAGCAGAAGCTTATTTTATTCTAACTAATTTAAATTTTCTTTATTGAATTTTAACCCAGTTTATGTGTATATTATATTTTCTTATATCCAAGTTTACATTTTGTTTCAATATTCCTCTAATGTTTCTCTTTTTAAGCAGCAGAATTTATTCCAATACAATTTATAATCTATTATAAAATTTATTTTATAATTTATTCATACTATTCATGAAGTTAAATAACCATTTAGGGCAGCTCTCAGGAAACAATTTTATGATAAAATAAAATTTACTTACACGTTTTATGATTAAATTCCTCACAGAGATATTTTAAGAAAAGCACCTTAAAACCGGTATTGTTATTATTAGAATCTGTTTTTTGGACAGTCTTCACAGACAATGTTTGACTGACTTCAACTAGACTTCAATTAAGATTTTTGAAACATTTTTCGAATATCAAATCCACATCAAATCTTTTGAAAACTGGATATACATACATTTGTAGTATTCTAGATATTCATACTTGTAGTACTTATTTGGTTTTTTATAGTAATACAATTTTATGTAATAGCCAAAAAAGAAATGTAAAATTCAATACAGATCTTGAATAACTGACCTTATCTCTTATTGTTAATTGATGCCTTCTTTAAATTACAAATCAGACCTTAGTTCCTTTTATGTCTAAGGATTCCTGAAAACTCGTTCAAGATTAATTTATAAACATTTAAACTCTGTGATAGTTGAACGATATTGAAATGAAAAAGGTATTAGCCATAAGAACACCAAAAAAACATATTTTACATACAACAAAAACCACTTGCTTTACAGACCAATGCACTTAAGTTTATTTGCTTGGGGACCTCTGGCTAAAAAGGCGAATATCAATTCAACTAAGAAATATATCATAAGCTTCAATGGATGCCTGAGCATTTGTTTACAACTCACTTGGCTGGATGGATGACTGGCTGGTTGCCTGTTTGGCTGCCTGGCTAGTCACTCTTGACCCAACATTTTTTTCCTATCCTCATCATCTTCATTGCGCAACTCGATCAAATGCCCACTTGAAGGGGCACATACTTTTACAAGAGAGGCGCACTCAAGTTGCGCTCTTGAAAGTTGAAAGATATACCCCCCAAAAAAAACATATAAAAGACAAACCAATTTATAATTTTATTGATTAGTTGTCATTGATGCTACATTTGTGACCTTCAAAAAAGCGTTGAAGAATTTAAAATAAAAAATCAACCAAAAAATATAAATGGTTAGAAAAACTTCCTCGATTGATTTCATTCCATGAACTGCCCACAACATTTTGATGCGTCATCTTTATCTTCAGTCGTTTGACCAGCATAAATAATCATTTTAACCATCATCATCATAATCATCATCATCAACAACAACCAAAAAATACTTTCAATTTTATTTAGTTATTTTTTTTTCTTTGGCTTTCTGACATTTTGGCCATTTATTTTACTTAATCTGTTGGTGGCATAATTAAATACTTCTCATTTTGTGAGTAATTCGCTTATTTTTTTTTTTTTGCTCCCTCATAGATTTTCTGCATCATTTTCTATTTTTACCAACAGACAATAAAAACGAGAAAAACTTTTTGCGTAAAGGAAAAACTTTTTTTTATGGGGCAATTTTGTCTAATAAACAGGAAATCAAATGCCAAAACCGACAACAATGTCGAAGATGATGATATTGCTTATATTCATGTTTATATCTGTTATTATTTGATATGACAAATAAAAAAAAAAGACCAAGAAAAACAGATACATTTGTAATATGTTCTGGGCAAAGTTTTATATGTTGTTATCATGCATAATTAAGCATGAAACTGGTTTTTGCTCACGGAACTGAAACTCATCGGAAGATAATAGGAAATCAAAATGAAATAAGATTCTGAGATGTCATATTTATAATAGGCTTAAATAATTAGCAATATATACATAAATGTTCATGGTTATGAAACAGGTTGAGTATTAAGTACAAATATTTAGCAAAAAATTAACATAATTTTATGGGGCCTGAACTGAAATTGAGTTCTCAAAAGTTTATAATCACTTAGCTCTAGATATGTCAAAGCAATTGTAAATGCTTACATCAGGTTTTTGAAAATTTGAAAATTATTTTGAAAAAATACAAAGAACCCAAGTCGAGTTTAAATTCTACAAGAAAGATTATTACAAACTTCATTTCCATGGCAAAAGTAGTTCCAGGTGTAAACAACGTGAAGAACTCGACCCGTAAAGTATGCAAAGGTTTTTTTTAACGAAATTGTCCTACCAAAAAATTTATATTTTAGGCCTTTTGCCTACATTAAGTTAACCATTTTAATTGTCCTATCAAAAAATGGATATTTTTGGACTTTGCAAATCTTTAGTTGAATCTGTTAGCATTTAATTGCAGTAAAAATTTTGATTATTTTGTGGCATTTTTAGATAAATGATGCAAACGACAGAGAGTCGCACATATCATTTATGCATGTAGATTGTAATATATCTGCTGTCAAATATTTCATATCAATACAAATTATCCTTCAGCTATGTAGTAGCTATAGCTATTCATGCACTGACAACAGACAACAGAAATTTCTTAATGCATACAAATCATATTTCCCAATTTCGTTTCATCCCAAATAAGACACACCTAAAAGCATCAATTCACGTAGCAAATCACTTTACAACTGTCAAACAAACAATGCCAGAATCGATGGGGTAATCGCGAGGGTGGCGGGGGGGGAGATGGTGGTGGCAACAGGACCAGCAGGATTACGTCTGCTATTGTAAGAAGGAGCATCATCTAACGAATTTTGCTGTCCACCGTGTTTGAGTTTGACTTTATCACGCAAATTGATTGCCATGACCCTAAAATATTCTGATGTGGCAAACGATTGACGAAATTTGATTGATAACTTATTAAGTTACTTGTGTGTCTGTGTGTGTGTCGGGCAACTTATCCTGGGCGTGGCCCATAACCCCGCACCTCAGGGGTTTATCATTGAGCAAGTTTTTGCATGCTGGCAAAAACTTTTGCTTCAGCTTGAATGAATGCCTAATAAAGATAAATATACACGCAAAAAAGATGCGAGCAAAAGATACATGACAACAAAAGATTCAAATTTACTCCACCGACTCATACTCAATTTTTGTTTTTTTTTTTTTGGGAAAAAAAAACTTGCTACTTGCGGGCATTAAAAAACCAACAACAAATTTATAGGCAACGGCTGCTGGACTGGCCAAAACGAAATGCTAATACAAACAAGCAGATTTTGCGGTTTATGCAAATGCCTGAGTGTAGCCCAAAGTCACAATAACATACTGCCATTTAATTTTTTTTTCTTTTTTTCGTTATATATGTGATACTTCTACACACAGACACACATTACTAAAGAACACACATGTGTGTGTGTGTATATATTTGTTAAATTTATATAAAAATAAATAAAGATTTAATGTGCATTACGAAGAAGAGACTTGAATGCAAAAAGCCAACAAAATAGAACGCAATATAAACAAGACAAGATGAGAATATTTTTGTTTTCAACAAACCAGTTTAAGATGGTAAAAAACTTTGATTTTTATATCTTGTACTTGGAATGCTCTGCTGTTTCTTATTGTCAAATAAAAGTATCATTCGACTTAATTATTATCTTAAGGCATCAAAGCTAGGCTAACTTTAATAACCTATTCACCTGAATAACCCAACTGAAGGAATATACAAACAACTTAATTATTATAAGCTAAAGATGTAGCTGCTAGTCCTCCAACGAAAATTAGATGAAAAAATTACATTTTAGCCTTAATCTTAATAATTGAAATAATAATATTAACATACAATTTTTCAGTGGCGCATCCTGAGGGAGAGATTTGAATATCTAACAACGATTTTCTCTTCAAAATGCTCTCGATAATTATTTGCGAAAATTATTATTTTACCTTACCTTCCTTACCTATTAAATCTAGTAACAAATAGGTCCTCAAAATAAATTAGACCTGTAATAAGGCATAAAAGTCCAAAACTGTAAATGAAACTCCGACAAAATTGCATATGATTAAAATATCGTATCATAAAAAATTTATAAAATAGTTTAATACTCATCTATAAATTTTAGATTTTTCATTGCATTCAGTTTTTTTAATACTCTGTTTAAAAAATTTGTTGTCTAAAACTTTTAAGTTTTTTTGCGAACTAGTTTGTTAAATTCTTGCAAAATTTTGGTCATACTATGATTGGTATGGGATCCCTATCTCCATTAATATAAAATTTAAAAAAATGGTCCAAAAAAAGTTTAAATAAAAATGTAGAAGCAAGAAGTAAGCAATTACACAGGAAAGATTCAAAAATGTATTGTTTATTTGGTTAAAAAGTATCTCAGCAGTAATAAATTAAAGCGGAAACGAATAATAAGTCTCATAATTATTATATGCCAAACGGTATAACTAGGAAAGGCTTTAAAAACATCTTCTGTTCTTAGAAGTTTGGTTTTTATATGGAGTTTCTATGTATGGGAATTGTTTCTTTGTTACCAGATAAGAAGAACTGAATAACTACAATCTGACAATTGTTTATCAACAATTCAAAGCGATTGGCAGCAGTCAGCGACTAAATATAGTCAAGATGTGAAACAACAATCACCAAACACACTCACACACACACACATCAAATGACTCACTGTGAGCTGCAAGCCAGACGCTTTTGTTTGAGTAAATGTTCGGTCCTCTCACAGTTGGGGATATAGCTCAGTGGTAGAGCATTCGACTGCAGATCGAGAGGTCCCCGGTTCAAACCCGGGTGTCCCCTAGTTTTTTTTTTTTGTTTTTTTCTTTAATTTATATTTTTTCTTTTAGTTTTATGTTTTCTTATTTTGAACTTGTTTTTCCTGTTTCTTATTCAACTGTAATTATTTTTATTGTAATTAATGAATGCTGAAACATAAGTTAAGTGCAATAGAAAGCATTTTCTAGTTTTGTAGGTATTATTGAATTCTGTTTATGGAGAGATTGTTGTTTTTAATTTTAATACGTCCCAATTTCATTAGAACTTTAAAATAAATTTAATAAAATTAGAAAGGAATAAAAATAATACTGCACAAAACTTAAGAAAAAAACAATAATAAAAAAATGTATAGAGATATGCATTATTTCGTATTATGCATTTATTCGTAATTTTGTATCCTTTTTTATGAAAATAATTAAAACAACAAAAAAATGTTTAAAAAAACAACAAAAAAAAAGTTTATTATGAAGTAAAAAAACTACAAAAATATTAAAAAAATAAAAAAAAAATATATACCTAAATATATTCCACACCTTTTGCACGATTTGAACAAGCGTTACTACAACAATTTATTTTTATTTGCCCCTGGGCAAACTGACCCAACAAATGATTTTGATCGCTTGATGTTTGCCCGTGAAACAATTTTAGCCATAAAACCTAATTAAAACGAAGATAATGGATGATAAGTGTTCAATCACTTTATTTTGGCAGAGCATTCAATATAAACACTTAAAGTCAATAGTGATAAATGAGTATATTTATGATAATGCCTTAACTAACTAACATTTGGGACGGAACTAAAATATGTTTATGACTATATCAAAATGTTTAATATTATTTAACAATTTTAAGTAATAAACTTTTGTGCCTTTCTTCATAAAATACTTGTGTAACAACAACTTACAACTTACGCCCTGTATTTGCAATGTTAAAGTTGCCGACAATTTCCAAATACTTGTTACTTTTAAAGTGTATAAAAACAATTTGTTTTTAAAATATATACACATACACCAGCTGCAAGTAAATGTGTGTGTGTGTGTGTGTGTGCTGTCAAACTGTGCAGTTCAAGGCTGCCTTTTATATAAATCGAGGATGGCAGCGAGGAAGTGTGGGAAGGGAGCTACACAAAACATTTGCAAAGGGGGCTTGGCCTTTGGGCTAAAATACAAAAAAGTTGCGGGCCAAGAAATATAACATCAAGATAATATCAAAATGCCTTTCTTTCTTATGTTTATTTAACACATATAAACGAACACACACACACACATACAAAACACTCACCGAAAATTTGGCAATAATTCATTTTGATGAAAAACCTTTTTGAAATTGAATTCAAAATAGGAATTTTTTCCATTTTCAAATGCTAACTTCTGTTTGCTAGAGGGCAAATCCGTCACCCTTACTCCCATCCCCACCCCCTGCTAACTGCCTAAAATTGATTAGATTTGATTTTTTATACATAGATTTTTCTCTTGGTAATTTTTAATGGTGTAAAAGCTGCATAAAAATAAAAAATATTCACAAAAATTTGCATATGTATATGCAAAATGTTTAAATAGTTGCCCGAAATTTCGCATATTTTTTGTTTACCTCAAAAATTTAGCAAATATTTATTGACAGTTTAGGAAAAAATAGAAAAAACAAAAACAATATTTATTGCTCTAAAGATAAATTGATATTTTATTTGATTAAAATGAAGTTGCATACATTTTTTTACCCCCATACATAATTGATTTATTGCTTTGAATCTTGAAATTTACATGAGAAAAAGTTTAAAGTTAAAATAACCTAAAGACTCTTCAATATGCAGATATGCATATCTTCAATATGCAATTGTAAATGACGATTTATGTTGCTGATTTTTGAGTGATATTGATATTTTATTTTAAATGTTTTCATTTTCATAAATAAGTCTAGCAGGAAATAGAGGATTCTGAAAGAATTGTATTGATTGGGTATTGATATCTTAAAATCAGTCAAATATTTTCTTTAAAAAATTGAGTAATTTTAATGATTTTAAATCTTTGTGATATGATAGATATCGAACTGAAAAACTTTCATAGAGCAAAGCATCAACTGATTTCTAGACAAAATGTTGCCCCATTTATAGCTCTTACCAACTAACTTTAGTTTATTGCCTTTCTGTTGATTTTCTGATTTTTATTATATTTATTTTGATACCCTCCACAAATAGTCCAACAAATTGTATATTTGTCTTTAAAAAAAAAAATGTTTTTTGTTTTTTTGTTCATTTTTTATCTTTGACTTTGTAGTGACCGGATTTTAAACTTTCAAAAGGAAGAGAATTTTGTTTTTTTTTTTTTAAATTAACCGCGCTTTCATGAAGAGCAAATAACAGAACGGTTACACTGATACGATCATGGTCAACTTAATTGCAGGGTTGAGTTTTAGCTTTGGGTACAGTTAACTGATGCAGGCGCATCGCCCAATGAAAAGACGCCACGTCGCAACATGTGGGAAAAGACCCGTTAGAAGGCTCTGTCCGCAACTTCTTTGGCATAAGACGCGTGCTTAAGCTCAAATTTATTCTATTCTGTTCTGCCGAAGCGATAAGTTGCATAAATTATATAGTGATTTTTACTTAAAGAAATTTCAAGTCGTAATACCACGTGGTGGTGGACAATCCAAAAAAATAAAAAAAGTTAATTACCAGGCTATCTAGCCAGTATCGGTGCCAAAGTTGAAGACCAGTACAGTGTGAAACCTAACCGTTCGGTTAGTTTATTAAAAGTGAAAGAGTCAAAAGGTGATATTTTTTTTGTATAATTAGGTGAGGTTATGATTCCCTGACCGGGTAAACTAAATTCATGTTTTCACAGTCCCAGCCGTAACCAAGTACCGAATATCCGTACTAGCGCTAAGAGTAAGCCTAGGCCTCGGAATTTCGTGGATGAAGCTTCCAAATTTGAGGGCGACGAACGCACCATGGTTCACATACGGTGACGTAAGGCGCTGAAGGAAGGCCGTAAATTAGGCAAAAACATAAAATCCTCATACACCGTCTTGAGAGGGAGCTGTCTAGGCTGCTAAAAATTATTCGTTGTCATATAATCACGTAAATACACTACCTCGCACATGTCGCTCGTAGGCCGAACAAAAATATAATAATCGCCTAAGTAAATAAACCCCAAGGTGGTTAAGGAGAGTGTTAAATTAAGTCAGTATCTCCCATAATCTATAAAGATTCGCACTTTGTCATTCGATTGGAATCAATCATAACCTAACGTTCCTTAAGCAACGGACTTAAACCGAACAATTTAAATTTAGTTCATTTTTTTTGCTCATTACGAGCTTTAACCTTTTTTTTTTATAGTATTTGAGTAATCTCTAGTTAAGAATCCTACTTTAATTGTTTGTTCTAATGGAGCGATATGCGTATGGTAACCTATGGAGTATATTTCATTGTCATTTAAATAATTAATCTAAAACTTTTTTTTTAAAAAAAAACCACACCACAGCTAATTCAACGTCATCTTGGGCCCAACGATTGCAACGAAGAACTGTGAAGTAAGCCAAAGTCGTGAGTAAAGTGTTAATCCTTTAAAATTTATATATATATATATATTATATTTGGAATATCTCCATATGGTTGGATCTAGCACATCCTTTTCTTTCTTTTATATTTAAGATGTTAGTAATTTAAGTCACTTTTGGATTTGAAAGAATGAAGTCAAAAAAAAAAAAAAAAAAATATGAAATTTTGCCAAACTTGTTAGAAAATAAGTTAAGAAAACCCCAAATTATGTTCGAAACCGAAATAATGGATTGAGTTACTCTAATATGGTCTGTCAAGTATCCTTGCTGAACTTTCATAAGATGTCATAAAAGAAATAAAACTACATTGTTTTGGGACAACCTTTGAATTAGAACAGTTGTCATGGTCGGGTGGGTAAAGAAGAGAGACTCATCACATCTAAGTTCTCTCCCATTCTTTATTTAGATTCATGTTTGTCTTCTTTCTTTAGGTCATGGTGAATTGGCACCTTAGCAATAGTAATAATAGTAACATCACCTTTAACTTTTAGTAGTTAGTTTAGTTTTCTTAACGCGCATTAAATTTATTAATGATAGTGAGTGTGAAAAGGGGAGAAAGAACCCCGACCAATCCGACGAGCTAGACCCGAGCATAGCAAGAATGCGCACCCTCGAACCTGATCACACTGGTGGTTCAATCATTTTGTCAATTCAACAACTAATGAGCGCAACGAAGCATAACGCTTTCGGAGGATCCGGCTCATGATAAAGACTTATCCCCAACCTTAGTGCCTCTACTTCTAAAATGAAGTTCTTGTAAAAGAACCAAGTCCACCAACACTCGGGACTTTTAGATGTTAACTAGGTTGAGCGAGAACTATGAACCATAACCCATTCTGGTCACTACATATATTAATAATTGGCGCCCAACGTGGGGCCCGACCAACAAATCCATAAACAAACCACTTTTCAAACATTTGAGGAAAATTTTCAAATGATGGGTCGTCCCACAAAGCTCGAATAGTCCATCCATATTTACAAATTTTAGGAACAACTAAAGTTCCATTTGATTACAAGTTATTGTGCATATTCTAGAAAGTATTTTGGTATCGCGCACGAGTACGATCTTTGGAAATGCGATTGCAATTCCAGAATGAGGATTGGTCGACCAAGTGAGTTTCGTGATAGCCTAGCCTTAGATACATATTTCAGGAAATGCTATGGTAGTAAAAATTTGGTTTAGATAGGCATGGAGGATTTATTTTGGAATTACTATGTTCTGGAGAGTTTCGGATATAGTCCAGTCATTCAAGCTTGTCCACTTTCAAATCGGCAATACGCATATTAGATACAGTAAGACCAAAGAAGAAAACAAACATTCAGATCCAGATAAAGATTAGACAGCTGTGAACAAGTTGAGCAAGAGGAAAGGCAGACCTTAGTAATATTGAGAAAAGTTTTTTTTATTTAGAAAAATTATTGGAACATACACATTTAAAATGTTTCGTAGTAATGAAAATATAGCCCAGCCGGCAATAGAAGATCCATTTTGCGGTATATGTAATGAAGTAATGAATGCGACGGATCTGATAGCAAACGCACCATGTAGACACAGATTTCACAAGGAATGTCTTCTGGAGCATCTGAAGACAACTGCAGCCTGTCCGACATGTGCGACTAGTTGTATTCCCGTACAACTAACATTTTCCAACAACACATTAGCAGCAGAATTAAATTCACTAGCGTTAGGATCAGCAAGTGTTAATACTTCTAACGAAAATGTAAGGAAATCAGCTACAAAACCCTACAGAGGCAAAGGCAGACCTAAATACGGCAGCAAACCCGGAGTTAATACTAGATCGCAACAAAAGCAAGTAGAGAGTAGACTTGATGCTTTCAATGCAAATTCGCAGGTCGAAATAACGAATTATATCAATTCGGCTATTGACAGTCAGCAAGTAAAGATAGTGCAAGATTTGTCCAATATATTAAGTCAGAATATTGAGGCTTCCATACAAAAGCATCTAGCTTCACTTCAACTTAGCCAACAACAAGCAATCAGACAAAGCCCTAATAGAGAAGAATCAGAAACCTTCCAAAGACCAAGAGTAGACCTAGACAATTCAGGAACGAGCAGAGATCAACTCAGATCACTTAGTTGCATTTCCCCTGGAAAAGCGTCTAGCATTATCCAGACGTGGCGAATTAAATTCGATGGTACAAAGCAGGGTATGAGAATGGAAGATTTCATCTACCGAGTACGATCACTGACACGACAAAATTTAAACAACGACTATCAACTGTTATGTGATCATTTATATTTATTATTTACGGGTAAAGCCAGCGATTGGTACTGGAAATTTCATAGTAACCATAGTAACCATAGCAACCTTACCTGGGAAAAATTTTGTGTCGAATTTCGTAAACGATTTGAAGATGTAGAGACAGACTTAGATATTTGGGAAAAGATTAGGAAACGACGTCAAGGGGAAAACGAAGTTTTTGACGACTACCAGTATGTCATTGAAGACTTAAGCGATAGACTTCAACAAGGCATGTCAGAAGAACAGTTAGTAGCACTCTTAATTAGAAATGCTAAATCCAGTCTTCATCATGAGTTACTACATCTGGAAATCACAAACAGGTCACAGTTACGAGTAGAGGTACGCAAGCACGAACAGTTTTATAACGAAATTAAATCATTTAAACCACGCACGCTTCGCTCATACGTTAACGAATTGACTGAAACCTATGAAAAGTTAGACCAAACAATTGATAAAGAATCATGTGAGGAAGTTCTTGCTATAACAGCAAACTCAACTAGTCCAAAGTGTTGGAATTGCGACCAATATGGTCACCGTTTCGATGACTGCTTAGAACAGCGTAGTATCTTTTGCTACGGGTGTGGCGCTAAAGATGTATTTAAGCCGCGATGCCGAAAATGCAACCCAACGGGAAACCGAACATCGGGTGTGTTTCCCAAACATCACAAAACACACCCGTAAAACCCGTCGAATATAGTTTTCAAATGGTAAATAGAGCCCAGGAAACACAAACAAAATCTATACTAAGTAAAACAGAACCCTATCATGTTCGGTTGCAAAACTACAATAAGGTACGCGAAAGAATATTTGGAGGAATACATTATGTAAATTATATTAAAAAGCCCAGACGTTCAACTATACGGTTAAGAAAATTTTGGAAAGCGATTCGCGCTAGCCACCATAAGATCGTTTCAACCATCTTTACTCCGTTTGACGATCGATTATATACGGAAATCACCATAGAAGACAGAAAATATAAAGCTTTGCTAGACTCAGGAGCAAACATTAGCTGTGTAGGCGGAATGGCTGCCAAAGAATTGTTAGAAACCGGTAATTATAAAAAGTGCTCAGATAGAATCCATACGGCGAACGGAACACCAAGTAGAGTAGTAGGTAGACTTGAAACCAAAATTAAGTACAGACAAGTTATTAAGACGGTAGAGTTATTCATTATTCCAGAACTTAAACAAGACGTTTACCTGGGAATTGATTTCTTTAGGAAGTTTGGTCTACTAGACCTTATCGCTTCACCTCTAGAAGTTACAGAATTGGATGTAGGATCAGATTACTCAGAAGAACTACCGAAGTATCATAATTTATCACCAGAGCAACAGAAACGACTAAATGTAATAATAGGAAACTATCCATCATTCGAATTGGAAGGACTTGGCCGCACTAAGCTAATAGAACATACAATCGATGTCGGTTCAGCAGTCCCCATAAAACAACGAACTTGGCCCGTGTCGCCCGCTAAAGAAAATCTTATGTTTCCTGAAGTAGATATGATGTTAGCCCTAGATGTTATTGAAGAATCGAACAGTCCCTGGAGCAGTAACTGCGTCCTAGTTCAGAAAGGAAGTAAAAATAGATTGTGTTTAGATTCGCGTGAGGTTAATCGAGTGACCAGAAAAGACGCTTACCCTTTACCGCATATCGACGGTATTTTAAGTCGTCTTCCCGCAGCACAGTATATCACTGGTTTAGATATGAAACATGCATACTGGCAAATTCCTCTTGATGAGAAATCACGTCAATATACTGCATTTTCTATTCCAAATCGACCGTTGTACCAATATAAGATGATGCCTTTTGGTCTTTGTAATGCCGCTCAAACTCTTTGTCGTTTAATGGACAAGGTCATACCACCTCAGTTGCGTAACCAAGTTTTTGTATACCTCGACGATCTTTTGATCATGTCTGATACTTTCGATTCACACTTACTTTTACTTCAAGAAATAGCATTATGTTTGCGTAAAGCTAATCTTACCATCAACATAAGCAAATCTAAATTTTGTATGCGTGAGATAAAATATCTCGGTTTTATTATTCGTGAAGGACAATTAATGACAGACACGGACAAGATAAAAGCCATTAAAGAATTTCCAACTCCGACTACAGTAAAGCAGTTAAGACGATTTTTAGGATTATCCGGCTGGTATCGTCGATTCGTCGAAAATTACGCTACCATTTCCTTCCCTCTTACGGAATTATTGAAGTCTAGGGGTCCCTTAAAGTGGAACGATTTCGCTTCCTTAGCTTTCGAAGACTTGAAAACTCGTCTAACCACTGCACCAATACTAATCACTCCAGACTTTTCAAAACAATTTATTTTACTATGCGACGCCAGCACTGTTGGCATCGGGTGCGTTTTAGCCCAGGAACGCGATGGAGCAGAGTTACCCATCTCTTATATGTCCGAAAAATTATCAAAAGCCCAGCGGAATTACTCAGTAACTGAACTAGAATGTTTAGCGGTAATCAAGGGTATTAAAAAATTCCGTCCATATATCGAAGGACAAGATTTTGTAGTTATCACAGATCACGCTTCACTTCAATGGTTAATGCGCCAGAAAGACCTATCAGGTAGACTCGCAAGATGGTCAATGAAGTTGCAATCCTTTTCTTTCAAAATAATACACAGGCGAGGCCCGGAAAATGTAGTCGCTGACGCGCTATCTAGACAAAACGAGTTAGAGGTATCTGAACTTGAAATGAGTACTTCTATTGTAGATATACAATCGGTACATTTCAAATCAGTAGAATATCTAGAACTGATTGAACATGTTCAAAGTAACCAAGCTAAATTCCCTGATTTAAAGGTTATAGAAGGATTCGTTTATAAAAGAACTGTTTTTAACAATGTCGTAGAGTCTCGAGAAGATACATCATGGAAACTGTGGATTCCATCTGCCCTAGTACCAGAAGTCTTGCAACAGGCCCATGATTTACCAAGTTCAGCTCATTGTGGAATGGCGAAAATGGTAGAAAAACTAAAACGATATTTATTTTGGCCACAAATGGTGAGCCAAATAAGAGCTTATGTTTCCAATTGTGATATTTGTCGTTCAACGAAGAGTCCAAATATTGTGCTAAAACCCCCTATGGGAAAACCTTTAGTTTCTGAACGTCCGTTTCAAAAACTTTATTTAGACCTCCTCGGCCCATATCCTAGAACTAAGAGTGGAAACATCGGACTCATCGTAATCGTCGACCATAACACGAAGTTTCATTTTTTGATTCCCATTAAGAAATTTACTGCGCCAAGGATTTGTGAATTTTTGGAAAGAACCATATTTTACACTTTTGGCGTGCCCGAAGTCATTCTTACCGACAACGGATCCCAATTCAAATCAAGTTATTTCGAAGCTTTCTTAACTAGTTTTGGTGTATCTCATCGGCTTACGGCTATATACTCGCCACAAGCTAATGCCAGTGAAAGACTTAATCGATCTATCCTTTCTGCGATTCGTGCCTATGTCGGCGAAGATCATACCAACTGGGATGTACATCTGAACGCTATTAGTGGCGCACTCCGGGCTAACGTACATCGAAGCACCGGGTTTTCACCATATTTTCTTACATTCGGTCAGAATATGATCCTTAACGGTAACGACTATACTCTGTTAAGAAAGTTAGATTTGTTAAAGGACGATACTATGTTAAATCACCCTGATTATCTACAACTAGCCAGACAAAAAGCCCAAGAAAATATCGATCACACACACGAGAAAAACGCACAAAGATATAATTTACGTAGTAGAAATATACAACTCAACGTTGGTGATCAAGTTTATGCCAGGAATTTCACCCAAAGCAATGCAGCTAAGAAGTTTTCTGCGAAATTAGCATCTGTTTTTGTACCGGCAACGGTAAAGAAGAAACGTAGTCCGTTTTATTACGAATTAGTAGACAACCACGGCAAAATCCTAGGAGTTTTTCACTTAAAGGACATTCAAGTCAAGAAAAAGCGATAAAATCCCGTCCTTTTCAGATCATGCTGCTGTGATAGAGATCTCGCTTCATTATCTGTGGTGTAGTGACCGGATTTTAAACTTTCAAAAGGAAGAGAATTTTGTTTTTTTTTTTTTAAATTAACCGCGCTTTCATGAAGAGCAAATAACAGAACGGTTACACTGATACGATCATGGTCAACTTAATTGCAGGGTTGAGTTTTAGCTTTGGGTACAGTTAACTGATGCAGGCGCATCGCCCAATGAAAAGACGCCACGTCGCAACATGTGGGAAAAGACCCGTTAGAAGGCTCTGTCCGCAACTTCTTTGGCATAAGACGCGTGCTTAAGCTCAAATTTATTCTATTCTGTTCTGCCGAAGCGATAAGTTGCATAAATTATATAGTGATTTTTACTTAAAGAAATTTCAAGTCGTAATACCACGTGGTGGTGGACAATCCAAAAAAATAAAAAAAGTTAATTACCAGGCTATCTAGCCAGTATCGGTGCCAAAGTTGAAGACCAGTACAGTGTGAAACCTAACCGTTCGGTTAGTTTATTAAAAGTGAAAGAGTCAAAAGGTGATATTTTTTTTGTATAATTAGGTGAGGTTATGATTCCCTGACCGGGTAAACTAAATTCATGTTTTCACAGTCCCAGCCGTAACCAAGTACCGAATATCCGTACTAGCGCTAAGAGTAAGCCTAGGCCTCGGAATTTCGTGGATGAAGCTTCCAAATTTGAGGGCGACGAACGCACCATGGTTCACATACGGTGACGTAAGGCGCTGAAGGAAGGCCGTAAATTAGGCAAAAACATAAAATCCTCATACACCGTCTTGAGAGGGAGCTGTCTAGGCTGCTAAAAATTATTCGTTGTCATATAATCACGTAAATACACTACCTCGCACATGTCGCTCGTAGGCCGAACAAAAATATAATAATCGCCTAAGTAAATAAACCCCAAGGTGGTTAAGGAGAGTGTTAAATTAAGTCAGTATCTCCCATAATCTATAAAGATTCGCACTTTGTCATTCGATTGGAATCAATCATAACCTAACGTTCCTTAAGCAACGGACTTAAACCGAACAATTTAAATTTAGTTCATTTTTTTTGCTCATTACGAGCTTTAACCTTTTTTTTTTATAGTATTTGAGTAATCTCTAGTTAAGAATCCTACTTTAATTGTTTGTTCTAATGGAGCGATATGCGTATGGTAACCTATGGAGTATATTTCATTGTCATTTAAATAATTAATCTAAAACTTTTTTTTTAAAAAAAAACCACACCACAGCTAATTCAACGTCATCTTGGGCCCAACGATTGCAACGAAGAACTGTGAAGTAAGCCAAAGTCGTGAGTAAAGTGTTAATCCTTTAAAATTTATATATATATATATATTATATTTGGAATATCTCCATATGGTTGGATCTAGCACATCCTTTTCTTTCTTTTATATTTAAGATGTTAGTAATTTAAGTCACTTTTGGATTTGAAAGAATGAAGTCAAAAAAAAAAAAAAAAAAAATATGAAATTTTGCCAAACTTGTTAGAAAATAAGTTAAGAAAACCCCAAATTATGTTCGAAACCGAAATAATGGATTGAGTTACTCTAATATGGTCTGTCAAGTATCCTTGCTGAACTTTCATAAGATGTCATAAAAGAAATAAAACTACATTGTTTTGGGACAACCTTTGAATTAGAACAGTTGTCATGGTCGGGTGGGTAAAGAAGAGAGACTCATCACATCTAAGTTCTCTCCCATTCTTTATTTAGATTCATGTTTGTCTTCTTTCTTTAGGTCATGGTGAATTGGCACCTTAGCAATAGTAATAATAGTAACATCACCTTTAACTTTTAGTAGTTAGTTTAGTTTTCTTAACGCGCATTAAATTTATTAATGATAGTGAGTGTGAAAAGGGGAGAAAGAACCCCGACCAATCCGACGAGCTAGACCCGAGCATAGCAAGAATGCGCACCCTCGAACCTGATCACACTGGTGGTTCAATCATTTTGTCAATTCAACAACTAATGAGCGCAACGAAGCATAACGCTTTCGGAGGATCCGGCTCATGATAAAGACTTATCCCCAACCTTAGTGCCTCTACTTCTAAAATGAAGTTCTTGTAAAAGAACCAAGTCCACCAACACTCGGGACTTTTAGATGTTAACTAGGTTGAGCGAGAAC
Organism: Drosophila willistoni; assembly: GCF_018902025.1. Lineage (NCBI taxonomy): Eukaryota > Metazoa > Arthropoda > Insecta > Diptera > Drosophilidae > Drosophila > Drosophila willistoni. The sequence continues at coordinate 13,614,599 of NW_025814050.1, forward strand.
TATGAACCATAACCCATTCTGGTCACTACAACTTGCCTGGATATTTACTTTTCAGTTTTTTGTTAAAACTTGTTTTCTATTCTCTTCATGTTTTTGTGTCAAATGAAGTTTCATATTTTTCTTTCAATGGTTATTGCGGTTACAACTATTTAGCAACAATAAAATATATATATATGTAAAAATATATTTTTGTGTATTTTTAGTATATGTTGGAAAAAAAGTAAAAAACGAATAAACTTTTTCAACTGTTTGTTCTGATTGCAACAGGGAAATTTTGTCCCCTAACTTTTTTGGGCAAGCCCGCAGCTTGGTAACGCACACACACACTTGCATACATACATATATGCAATAAATAATTTTCATGCACAACTAAAGTTTCAAACAAATAAAAAACTTTACTATTACCACTATTAATATTTTGAACTTTATTTTAACAAATTCTTTTTGTCTTTTTTTCTAATTCTAGGTAAGATTTTAAAGCAATTGATGGTAAATAGTAAACGAAATGGAAACGAATAGGAAAAAGCACTCGAAATGTCTTTAAATTATGGACCAAAGTGCATTCTAATTGATAAAAATCAATTGAGAGTTATATGTAGGTATATATACTAACTAACTGAATTATGCTGATGATGTGACTTTGTCTATTTGGGTAAGTGACACGTGGGAAATTGGCTCAAGCATTTGGCTTTAGCTCAACACTTTCTTTGGCATAGATTTATCTCAACACCCACCACAAAGCAGACAGATAGACAGATAGCTAGATAGACTCTGTGTGACCTTCGAGTGCAACAACAACAATGAGTATGAAAAGAAAATGAAAAAAAAATAATACATCAGCACCTTAGATTTGTCTTATTCTTATTCTACTCTACTCTAGTGTCATTTTTTTCTGTTGTTTCTTCTGGTTTTTGGGTCACTTGGCAACTTCCGCAGACGTAGTCAGTGTGTCGCCACTTATCACGATTGCAGTTTTAAATTGAGATTTAACCTTGCCCGTATTCCACCCACCTATCCCATCATCATCATTATCATCATCATCATCGTCATCTTATGATGTGTGAAAGAAACAACAAAATTTGCATTTTAATTTATTTGTCTTAAAGCATTTGGCCTCTTCTTTAACTATCCAACTTTTGACTTTGTCCACAATTGCACAATTCATGAAGTTGTCGCCATCCGTTGTGGATGTCTCTGTTTACATTGGCCATTTTCAACTCTTTTTCTCCCCACTCTTCTTCTCTTTCGACTACTTTTTTATTTTTCTTTTATTTTATCGCCATTTGTCATTTGGCTTCCGGCTTTGCCGTTTTCTTGCAATTTATCCACTGACCTGTTTTCATTTCAGTTTCCATTTCTGTTTTTCCAGCATTTTTGTATCGCTGATTGTAAAAGCCCAGCCTCTAATGAATTTTTGTACTTTTTTTTGTCTTTCCTGGAGCATGACTTTTTCATAACCACCTTTTTCCTTCTTTTTATTTTACTTTAAACATAATCATTTAATACTCTTATATTTGTTTCAATGAGTTTTGATTGAAAATGAAGTTCATGTACTTACATTTAGGAGTCCAAAATTATTAGGTCTTCATTGTCAGTTGGTTATATTTGAAGGTATTCAGTTTATCAAACCTTTTTTGGTATTCAAGGTGTTCAGTTTATATGTATATATAACTCATATAGACAGCAGCAGATTGGGGTTGAAATCTTTTGATTTCGATTTTTTAAAAAGTTTTTAAAAAAAGGTAAGAAGTCTCTTAAAGAGCTTTACAATATACATATTTACGTGAATGTGATCCATACTGTGTGATTAGAAAAGGCATTGAAAAACTTATGGAAATGTCAAAAACTATTAGAATTCTGCATATTCGCAATGGCAAATGAAATATTTACAAAGCGAGTTACATTTTCTACTATACTTATCTTTGATGAGTCTAAAAGTAAGTTAATGATTTACTATACTTATTTCTAATGAGTTTGAATGATTGTTGTATCAACGATTGGCTTAATAGCTATATGGACGGGCAAATTTTTCAATGGAACATGTCAAAAATAGTCTAAAAAATTGCTAAAAAGAACTTTTTATTAGTCAATATTTGTAAACTAAAAGCAACACAATTGTTTACCTTCTGTAGTAAATGCTATCACATTCATTATTGATTCAAATAATAGTTTCAAATAAGTAAATCGAAATAGGTTTTTAAAAAATGATTGATGTACTCAAAAATGCAAAAAATTCATTTCGAGTAAAACTATTAAAATGTCTGAGAAAATCTCACCTAAACGGGTGTTTATTGAAAGTGAAGTATTTCACTTGTGCGTGACTTTTACTTTATGTCTGTTTACCTCGACTCTCTAACAGAATGATTTATGTTAGTTGTTTAGCTTTACTTTATCTAATGTGCAATAGATAGATTTATATATAAGAGAGACTAACTTGGTGAACATTAAAAGAGAACGATAAGTTAGCTGATATTGCATTTATATTAAGCTCTCTAAGTCTTTGAATGCCAATGCCCAATAAAAACCAGATTTTGTACAGATTCTGTAATTTATTGTTTATCTGTAATTAAGTCTCTATAAAAATGGCTAATTATACATTACAAATAAGTCTTTTGCCTTAGTCAATGCCAATTGCACCAAGACTTTAAATTTATCAATTTTATTTCTTCTGTTTATCACATTTAATTAATGCAGCTACCCAACTACTTTTTTTATACCTCATATGAAAACGGGGAATGAAAATTCGTTCATAATATATATTTTACAATTATTTTCGTATTGCGGCTCATTTAAATTTGTTGGCATTTCGTTATTGTGGAATTTGCTGCACAATGACCAGACCAGAGAGTTCAGTTCAGTTTCGTTTGCATGTTTGTGGCAGGCAATTGATAAATAATTTTTTTCGTTTTTATTTTCCGTTTTTTTTTTTTTTTTTTTGTGTATTTATTGTTTTGCCAGAGTAAAAGTGCTTAAAATTAATGCCTTGAAATGACTGCCAGACCTATTGGATTGCAGTGCTCTTTTAATAGGCTGACGATTAAATGCATATATTTGCCATAAATTGTAAAGCAAAATTTATTTATGTAGCATTCTTTTTTTTCGTTGTTTTTTCTTTTTGTTTTTTGCTGTAACTGTGCATAAAAAATAAATTGGCGCTGCAAATATTGTGAAATGTCATTTGTTAAACGACAAGCAAAAATATGTATTCTGTATATCTAATAAATAAAAATCTTTTGCTTGTATTTTTCTATACGCTTTTTGAAAATTAAAAATATTATTTCATAAATAAAGCATCAATAAATTTTTACATTCGAAATTATATTAAAGAATGAAACCAAATTATTATATTAAATCCTATGGCAGAAATAATAATTTCATATCCTGATTGTCGAATTGATATTTTATTCACTTTTTATTCCTAATTCATCTGAATCATAAAGTAATGAAACGTTTTTAAAGCAAGGAGTCCTTTAATTAGAACATTTTATATAGAATAAAATAATGTTTATTTGACTACTAAACAGGTATTCAAATTTCTTACTCCCTGTTTAATTAATAAGAATATCCTTATTCGAAACTGAACCTAATTAATTAAAATATAAGTTAATCTTGTTTTATAAACTCATACATTCTTCTCCATAAAGTCACTGAAACTTTCTTTAATAAAGGGTATAAGGAATGGAAAAATGCAAAAAAGAAGCAAAAAAAACCTGTTTCCTAGTTATAAATTTTAACATAATAAATGTCTGGCCATATGAAATTGAAATTGGCAAATATGAAAAATAATGCTTTCCCCCTCTATTGAAGTCATTAAATTATTAACTAATTTCCATTTGCCCCCAAAAAGTTGCTTTTGTTTATGGCTATTAAAGTTTAATTAATTTTTACAACATTTTTGTGTTTTTGTTTTTTGCCATGAACATTATTATCATCATCATCATTATTATCAGCATTATGATAATTAATTTTTATGGTGTAAAGTAGCTTAACTTAACACACACCAAAAATTAAATGTTGTGTGCCATCCCGATTCCCCCCTCTTCTACGACAACCATTCAGATTGTGCAATTTTTGTTTTAATTAGGAAGACGACACTTAAAAATAAACGGAAAAGCTGAGTGAAAATAATGTTCCATGAGAAAAGTTCACTTGAATTGTATGACAAGGAGTTATACATTTGTGACTTGGGCCACATATCCCCTTTTTACCAACTTATAGAGCACGTGAGAAGTTTATCTTAACTTGGCTAGTTGCAATATGCAACACACACACACACACACACACACACACACACGTAAGGGTGAGGGCGGTAAAGATAGAGCGGACAAGATAGAAAAGAGCATGGAAGGAATGATATCAAATCCCATTTGTCACGCCTGCAATAAGCCCTCCATGTTTGTCACTTCTCCAGTGAACCGGCAACGTGCCACCCAATCAGCCACCCAATCTGCATCCCACTTGGGTTTACTATCTACACCTTCCTAGTCCTTGGAATGGATGAAGTCAATGTTTTGGCCTCGTAAAATCTAATTTAAATGCAAACGCAAATGTCAAAAATTGTAAAATTTAAAATCACATTGATATAAAAACTCCCTTCACCATTACTATCTATCTATCTAGTAGTGAACACTCACTCACATACACCCACACACACACACACACCCACACACAGACACACCCATTACACATATGTATGAATGTACGTATACGCAATATTTTTCAACAACTGTCACATTACGAATACGCAATCAGTCGTCGTCAGTCAGTCAACAAGGATACCCCCACCAAAACACACACACACACATTCACATACTCAAACACACATTGGCGTAAAAAAAATTCACACGGTGAAGGCTCGAAAAAATATTTGTATCAAATAGCAACATAAAAATAGTTCTCTGTCTCTCTAGGGTAAATTGAACTCTTTCATGCCCTCGAGAAAAACATTTTAAAATATGAATTGAAAATTTTCATCGACATGTTAAAAAAATAGTTATAAAATCATTAAATTTTAATACAAATTTTACATTTCTTAGGGGACAAATAGTTTTTTTGTCTTAATCATATACCTACATATTATATTAAATTTCTTATTATTTATATTAGTTGTTCATGCTATGTTTTCACTGTTTTATTAGAGTATTTTTCCAACAAAAGAAATATTTTATATAGATATTATTAAGAAATTTTATAAACAATATAGAGTACAAAAAAACTATAAGTTGCCTTCAATATAAGAATAAAGAATATAAAACATATAAAAGTTAATTATACAAATAAATCTTGTAAAAATTGAAATAAAATTACTTGCAACATTTTATCTCTTCGTACATATATGCCGAATATATTTCCTAGCCTGACAGGATATCAAAAGGGAGCCAGAAATCAAAAAAAAAAAAGAAACAAAAATCGAAATCCATTCTATCAGCGAGATGTGTTTGAAAGGTTTTCACATCAAATGTCAACTATGTTGATTGAACTGACTTTGCCTTTGCATACAAATAAATTGGCAAAATTTTTTTTGTACACATGCAAACGAATCAAAAAAAATCAAAAAATGAATGAATCATAAAATGAAATACAGAAATATGTCTGTGGTCAGGCTAAATTTCATCAATATGGTTATGTAATGTGAAAATATTCCCCAAAAATTGATAAGCCAGTTGATAACTGAAAAGCAGAAGCAGTGGCAAAAAAAACGTCAACTGTCTATAAGGGCAAGCAAATGCATCAAATTATTTATAACTTTCATTTACAAAGAATATTTCATTAAAATAAAAAACCAAAAAAAAAAAGATGATGGCAATGCGTAAAGTTTCATTTATATGCCATGTTGCATTTGGTTTTTCATTTACATACATGTGTAGGTACATATATGTATATATGTAGGTTTGTATGTGTGAGTCCTTTTAGGCGTCTGCCTGGAAACGAATTTTATTTTAATTTATGCGCAGACATCAACAGACACAGAAGCAGCAGCAAAAAACTAAAGAACAGGTCGCTAAAGGGGGTTAAGAGTGTACAAAGCCAACTTACACACCAACACACACACACACTTACATATACGTCAACATATACACAGACACATATGGAAAACGGAAACGGAAATATGCGCAATTTCTCAGCAAGACAATGTCTGCAAGTCTGGTTGAGAAACAAAGAAAAGAAGCAACAAAAGCGAAAAATTCTTGCCAACAAAATAAGAATGACGACTTTCAGATACCTTTCCTTTATTAAAGTGACATTTGTTTTAGTTATCTTTTGAATATAAGTTTTCTTTAAAAAAAGTGAAAAACTAGTTTTTAAAGCTGAGGTGAAACTTCTTAAAATGCCTAAACAATCTTAATAATTTTGTCATGTCAAAGATTTTTTATCCATCGTACTTCTTAGATCTTCATCTTCATATATAAATCAAAACTATTTTATTTTTTATACAATATTTTTTTAAATTTAAAAGAAACTTGTTATATATTTTGACATAGTATGTAGTCCAAATTCAATGAATTTCTCAGAATCTCAGGTCCTTGCGCTATATGTGAGACTTATGGACCAATGTCTCTATCAACTTTTCTGATTAAGCTGATAAGCTATGCTCTCTTTTCTTTTAACTTTGATAAAAACCCTTTTACCCTCTGGCTGCAGGGTATGAATTCTCAAAATTCAACAAGACCAAAAAAATAAAAACAAAAAGTTCCTTGTCATTTTCTTCAACTTTCTGTAGTTGTACAAAATTGTTTAAGTTTTGCGTTTGTTTGAGTTCGTCTCTTGAGTTTTTTAATACCAAAAAAAAAAGTGAAAAACAAAAAAATCTACAATATATATATATAAATAAATTTTATATAATTATGCAAGTGAGTGGCAAAAACAGTTGATAAAGCTGTTTGCATAATTAAAAAGTTGACTTTTCATTAACTAAGATGATGATGTATGTATATGTGGGTGTGCGGATGTGTGTGTGTATGTGTGTGTGTCTGTGTTGCCAATGAATAAATGCTTTTTGGCAAACACTCAATGGCAATTTAATTAAGAATTCAAGTGATAAATGCTATTCAAAAATTGATTAAAGAACAAAAAACTATTTAAATTAAATTAAAAACACAAAATAAATCAGCCAAGACGTAACTTAATTAATTAACTTGAAGAGATTTTTACAATAAACAAATTTTGTAAATTTTTAGGAATAGAAAAAAAGTGGTACATATCTATATAAATATGCTTTGGTTGTAATTTTTTCTTAATGGGTAAAAACTTGACTAAAGAACTAAACTAATCTAAAGAATTCTAATTAGGAATGCTTAAAGTATGCCTTAAAAATTTCTAAACGTCTTATATCTAAAGCCTCGAATGGAAATACCTAACAAATTTTTAAAATATTCTTTAAATCGGTAAGAAAGAAATCTAAGAATATTTTCTTGGGTTTTCGTCTTTTTTTATTAAATTCCAAAGACTTAATTAAAATGAATTAATTCGTTGATTTTGTCCATAGTTTGGGTTTTCTCTTCATGGTGATCTTTATAAATAGATAATTTAGAAAATAGATTATCATTTTAGCATAATAGAACATCACGTAAAGGACATGTTTGTTCTTCTGATGTTGTTCTTAATATACTTATAAGCATTAACTATCCACCAATATACTTTTGGTATATATATAATCTAATGTAGAGAATTCTGAATAAGTTTTCGAGCATCTCACCTCTCAAGTCTCTAAAGAACAATAAAGCATTTATTTCTACTGGATGATCTTTTGCCAGATTGCAGTCCTTTTCGATTTCGATTAGATCATATAGAAAGTCCTTCAAAAAACTAAGTTAAAAACATTTTTTTGCTTAGCAAGGACAGTCATTAACTCAAGAGTCTATTGAATAATCAATTTCCTCTAAGCTAATCAATGAATTTTCGTTAATAATCTACTATCTATTAATCTAAAAAGCTGATGGTAATCATTCCTTTAGCTTATCTTAAACGGATTAAAGTAGTTCTTCTCTTAAATAGTATTTTGCATTTGTTGTCTACGGCAGAAGGCATAAAAAAAACCAAAATATCTTCTGTCAAAGATATAACTCATGTGTGAATCGGAAGTGATTTACATTTATTTGGCAATATTAAATGATTTCAATGTAAAAGTTAATCAATTCCAGTCTTTTTAGCATATTTGCCATATTTTTGGATATTTGCTTAATAATTGAAATAGAATGATTTTTGCACCAATGCATTTTGTAATTAAATGAAAATGCAAAATTTTCACATAAAATAATCGTTTGTTAAAATTCTTTGTCTTTACACTTGATAATCATGAGAGGGGAAATTGACATCAATTTGGGGTCAAACTAATAAATTTCTCAACTCAATTATGTCATGCATGTATGTAGGAAATTAAATCTATTTGAAAATGATGTCTCTGCAAATTTTAGTTTTGTTTAAACTAACTTTTCTCTCTAAACGCAATTTAAACAAAATTCATAAACACACATACGCACACACGCACACACAATTTGCTAACACACACATTCACACGGTCAATTGCACAGATTTTGCCAACTGCTTCTTCTTCTCCTTCGACTCTCTTCCGACTCCATTATTATGCCGTTTACAATGAGTCGTAAAGTAAAGTCAAGTAAACGGCTGCCGTTTGACTTTTGTTGTGTGTGTGTGTGTGAGTATATGTGCGCCTATTTGATTTTGGCTCGCGGCAAAGTTGCTGCCACCGACTGGCAACAATGGCCAAAACGATATAAATGGCAAACTGGCAATAGCATTAACCGTTAGACGGCTGTGGTTGTGTGTCTGCTTCTTCATGGCCCAAAAATGCGGCAAGTCGACCCAATTCTCAACCAAACCAGCCAACCAACCATCCAACTCTTTCAAGATTCAATCGCCTGCGTCATCTGTCCAACAACACTAACAACAACATCACCAACTTTGTCTACGTTGTCGTCGTCGTCGTCGTCGTCGTATTTGGCACAAACTGCTCTGACTCTGTCTCTGTCTCTGGCTCGACTGACTCGACACTGACTGGGATGGTTGGGTCTATCTTTTAAGCACCCAAAAAGGAGGGCAGGAGGCACTTATCTCTCTATGTCCGTGTGGCTCTCTATCTCTGACGTATCTACGACTAAGTCTCACAGTGTGTATGTGCGTGTTTGTGTGAATGTGTGTGTGTGTGTAAGCCAAGCCACTGACGTAATTTTCTTCAACATCTTCAAATGCATTTCCTACTAGTGATGAAAAACGAGTCACAATAAGTGAATACTAACAGAAAGTAATATCTGTGATCTATGCAAAAATAAAGCAAAGCAACTAAAAAACTGTCTTATAATTGTGGGAAAGCATTTACCAAAGAGGGCTTTAACTATGGGCTAAGTTTGCTATAGGCTTACAAAATATTTAATAAAATATAAATTTAATTTCTAAGTCAATCAGTCGGAAAATGGAACAGAATGCTAACTATATTTTGGTTGTTCAAGACTCTTCTCTTTTTCAACTTCGAAATCGAAATTGATACTTTGTGAGGCTTTCCTTTTTCAATAAATTTGCCCTTTAGATTGTGTATCAAGCAACTTCTGAAAAGGCTTTAAAAGCAGACCAAACGAACAAGCTAAGGACTTTATGTGATCCATGTAAAGACCTTCTATGCGAAGTCCTCTAGCTGAAGCTAGCAAGTGGATATTTTAGGATACATTTTCCTTAGGCAATATGTTTAGCCTAATAAATAACAGTTAATGGAAATAATAATACTTAAGACAATTTGAATTTCAAATTCATAATTTTTTTAAACTTTTTAACAACTTTGATTTCCGTTTTTTTGAATGAACCATTAAACATCAAAGAGAAATTTGATGTTTACAACAAAAATTAGCACTTTCCATGGATGAATGAAATGATATTCATTCATTCATTTATTCGTTAGTCATCTGCTCATCTCTATTGTGTCAGAACTTGGCAAATCTGACCACAGACAACGCATTGTCGGCAACTTTGCGCAAATGTTTGTGAGCAAAGTGTTTCCACTACGTTTCGCTGTCTATATATATATATATATACGTATGTGTGTGTGTGAGTGTGTGTGTTATTTTCCAATTGAATTTCCAATTTCATTGGCCACCGCAAATTTTCCTCAAATTGGTAGATTTCAACTTTAACCCGACACATCTCGCGCACTTTCTGCAGCTTTTTCTCGCCAATTTAATTAGCCATTAAAAAAATATCGATAGCGTTTGGTTTTTTTTTTTTCCTTCGCGTCAGAATATATATGTATGTACACTCAATATTTATCAGTTCCTTTTTTTTTCAATAAAAATATTTTTATTTTCATTGGTTTTTTGTTTGTGCCTTGACGTTTTTTTTTTTTTTGTTTTTTGTTTTATACATAAATAATTTATATTTATGCCGCATCGACAACGGCTGCGAAAAATCAACAGAATGGTGAAATTTTTTTATACGCAGATTTTGTCCGCGGATGAATTTATGCTGATATGTGAGATTCGCTTCATCATCATTTGTTGTGTTGCCACTTAACACCTTTTGGCACCAGCTGCCACACCCAAGTAATGTTAATAAATGCTTCGCCCTTCATTCCAAACCACCCACCATTCACCATCCCTCTCCCGCTCAATCACCAAGCCATCATCTTCCCTTCTGTCTTATAGCCATCTTTTGCCATCTCCTGCCATCAGCCTGACAGATGAGTTGATCTGCGTGGCATGCAGCGACTTTAAGTTGGTCGTCGTCGTCGTCGGCATCATCATCATTATCATCATCATCGTCTTTCAGCTTCTTCAGCCCTCCTCCTGCTAGTCATTGTCTGTCTGATGCCTCCATACACAGTGACAAAATGTTGCTGAAAGATTGTTAATGTCAGATTAAATTAACAAACGAAAGTGTGTAGCATAAGTAATGGAACTGATTTGGCTTATATTCAAATAGAATTACAGTATAATATTGCCTTGATATTTGTATTCCTCGCTTACAGTCTTTTAGCAAAAGAAGTCATAAGGACTGTGACTCTAAAAAGCTTAGTAAACAGACTGGAATCTGTTTAAGCCAAAGAGTTTATTAACTGAAATAGCTTCATAGGCTAAAGAGCTTCATAACGGAATGAAGTTTTTCTTAGGGTAATAGAAAAGTTAATCATTTCAGTAAGTTGAGTACTCATTTTAAAGGTATCGATTATTACTTTTACATTTTTGTAAAGCTATCGATTCTTACTCCCACCTAGATATGTCTTTAAAACTTATTGAATCGCTATCTTCTTTTGGGTATTTTTCTAAATATTGAGTAAAATAAAAGTAACTCTAAAAACATACAAACTAATAAAATAAATAAGTCACTAATCAATTCAGCTTAAATCGCCATTAAGTGATGCATATTGTCATGCTTTAATAAAGTTAAAGTCATTGAATTAAATAATTGTAGTAACAGTTTCTGCATTTTGATGAAAAATATCCTAAAAGTATCCTTCCTTTTGGAAGATGTCCTTTTTGACATCTTCTAGAATAAAATTGACATCTTAACAAGAATCTACTTATCAGTTAACAAGAATCTAGATTATTTTGTTAAGGGTTAGAAGTTTTCTTTTCTTTGTCAAGTCATCTTCAAGCAATACTCTTTCTTTTTTATCAGCTTACAGCTACATTAAACACTTCTTTCAGTCCTTCAATTCTCAAAAAATTAATTTCAGTTTCCAGTAAAATATATAATTAAGTTATATAATTAGCATGATCTATCTAAATGGAACTAAGTTATTTGCAGCTTTGGAAAATATCATCTTAATAGAGTTGTCTTTCAACGTTTAGTCTATGATTATGCACAACTACCAAAATTGAGTGAATATTCTAATTTTGTTGACATAATTTTTTTTCACTGTACCGGCAAAAAAGTATTAAAAACTTTTTAAAGCCCCTTGCCAAAGACTTTAAGTAAGGGCCAAGTGAATATTTCTTTAGCAATGTTTTTGTTGTTGTTTCTGGTTCTGTTTCATTTTCGTTTTTGTGTTTGCCTTTAAAATATTTACACACGACTTACAAGGGGCTTGATATCAATAATCCAATTTTCTTTCCATATATACACACACATACACACACACACAGACATTTTAAGTATGGGTTGTCTAAAATGTGTAAATTTTAGCAACTAAAATGTAAATGGTTTTTCGGAGCTTACAATTTATTAGTGGTTAGTTTTTGGACAATTTATTAAATAAGTTTGTCTATTAATATTTAAATCAATTTCATCACATATTACACAAACGGATGTTCATTAATTGATCAATTGCTAAACATTTTAACCCTAGACATATATGGTATTAGTCCAAATATAAGCAATATATGAAGGTGAGGAGATGATAGTCACCTAATCAAGAGACTACCCACCTAAAATTAAACATGTGTATGTATGGTACACCCTTGCTCTTTATGGCTTATAGTAAGACAAGCTTTGGCTAATTGTTGGTAAACAATTGCCATCTTCAATTACAATTATTTGCCATCCACTTTGCCTCGGGCAGAGGGCTGAGCTCAAGTGTTAAGTTAAGATTCACATTTATGGATGGTATGGGTTTTTCGAGTATAACCTTGTAGATTTACCCACATATTCATAATTTAAATTCATCTCTTTACTTATGCATACAACACAAACAACAACAACAGCAAAAATTTGTCATAAGCTGCTTAAGACGCGTGCTGCTACAACCAGGTAGATTGCAAGATACTTATCAACATGCCCACATACAGACAGACATTTATATATATAAACATATCTGTATGTGTAGGTGTATATATAGAGACTGCAGTTGACAAGCCTCTGAAATTAAAAAAAAAGAAAAGCATAATATGACTAATTCAACTCACCTGCCTCACCTATGCTTAATCAGAGAGATGTGCCAGTGAGCAGTTTGAAAAAATTCACACAAAACGAAAAGATACTCAAATTATCGGATAGCACAAGGATTAGCAGATCTCTTTCGAAACATGCAAATGGAAATGCTATTCAAAAGCTGCTAAATGAACTAGTTAAATCAGCAAATGGAACGAGCTACTCCAAAGCAAATTTAAGAGGCTAAATGTGGCTAAATACTCGGAAAGAAATATCTGCAATCTAATTTCATTCGTTAATTGAATTTTATTTTTTTCCCGAATAGTTAATTTTATTTGACTATGTTTTTTCAAAAAAAAAATCTGCTTAATTAAACGGCAAACATTTCAAATCCAAGAAATCAGTAGTAAGAACTAAAATTGTTCATATCTCGGTTTATCTATGTATTTCAACCAGTTATTTCGTTTTAAATTCTACTTAGAGTATATATAATAAATGTAATCATTTTATAATTGGGGAAAAAAAATGTGATGGTTTAACTTAATATATGTTAATGAAAAGAAATAATTTATTTAATCAACATTTATTTGTTCGCTGCTGACAATTAAATTGTCAAGAAGCGCCAAAGTATATTTTCAATATCTGTATCACAAATCCTATCTTTTTCTTTAACTTCGTTAACAAAATTCAAGAACTTCATTGGCTTAAAAAAAAAGCTTAACACTTTTATTACTATAAATTATTTTAAAACTGGAACTTTTAAAACGATTCCACTAAATGACCAATTTTAACCAACGAAATTGCGTTTTGAATATGTTTATATTACGAACCCTTGATAAAAATGGAAAATGTCCATGCATTAATAGCATTCTTAAAAATAAATATATGTAGTCAATTCTCTTCTGTTTGGTTTGCTTTCTAAAATTTTTACAACTTTACTGTTGGTTTTGTGAAAAACTTACTTTCTTCTTGTGGCATATACCTTTACCTATGATTAGAAGATCATTGCTTTAAAACAAATTCCTAAAATCTAAGGAGAAAATCGTACATAAAAGTTTCTTAATCCTTAAATACTGTTCTTATATCATGTTTTTCATAAGTATATAGTTTTCTAAAATGTATATAACACAATTTTCTTATAATTTTCTTCTTTCTTCTGTCTTCACTTTTACCTACTTGTCCCATAAACGTGATCTATTTCCTATTCCAGCGTGACTCACGATGTCATCTCGAGCAAATTTACATGCATAATTTGTCTTTTTTTGGATACTTTGGCACGTTTTTAGCTTAATTTTTTAATTTCTTACTGCGAGTTGTTGGCATTTTTTTTATTGCTTACTTTTAATTATTGAGTTGTGAAACTTATAATCTCCATCAAATGAGCTTTTTAACGTTTTTTACATTTTCCGTCTTTTCTGCGAACGATGAATATGCAAATTTGTGCAGCTTAGGCACAATTGGTTGAATGGATGGGTTGGTTCCCACAGTTATTTTTTGTTTCACTGCTCTATTATTATTTAAGGCGTGTTTTTTTTTCTTTTTCATTCTTTCTTTCTTAAAGGGCTTTTGCATTTTGCTCCATGGCTGACCATTGTCCAAAACCATCAACGCCCAATAACCCTCCGCATACCCCAAACCCCTTCTGGCCACTTTTGGGGCCAGCTCAATTTCACTCAATTACATAGTGGGACAATGACGATGATGTAGGAAAGAAGTAGTAGTAGAAGAAGAAGAAGTCTTGGGTCTTATCACTGCAATTTGGCAGAGTGAATAATTCATATGTATGCGAAGAGCTGCAACTCAATTCAAGAATTTTCTTTTCGATATTTTCTTCAAGAGTTTATATTCGCCCTTTGAATGCTTTCTTTTCAATTTGATTTCATTTCGTTCTTGTAGTTCAATAGAAAATTGGATAGAAAAAAAAATCTCAACATAATGTGTGGGAGAGAGCGAGTATATATGTGTGTGTGTTTGTGTGTGTGTGAGTACTATAATTCAATTTTCTCTGCACCAACACGAAAGAAAGAATAAAAAATAGAAAAAAGTTTCATTAAAATTCAACTGCATCAGCAAGATTGTAACAGAGGACCACAAAACCGCCAGCAAATCAATTGGAAGCAAAATCCTACCCCACAAGCATTCAGCATCAATGACGACCATTTCATGGCAAATTGAATGCGAAAATTTAATTAATTTCTTTCCCTTCTTTTTTTTTTGATTCCATACATTTGTTCATTTTATTTACAATATTATTTTATATGTGTATGCGCTTCGAAATGCGTAGCACCTCAAAGACGTAACAAAAGGGGTAGAAAAAGAAATTCTTAGTCAATTAATTATTTACGTGACTAAGTATTTAATGACAATGTCTTTACGAGCAGTTTAAGTTTTCCTCATCTTGTAACAATTAAGAAAACTTTTCTCAAACACAACAAGGTCAAAGCTGAAAATATAAAAAAATCGTTTAGTTCTATTTAACTTTGTCCTACTAATAACTATTAACGCTTGAACACTTTGTTTACTACATTTTATAGATGATGTTTTTCATTTTACTTCAGATACTTAAAAAATGTAGAATGGTGAGTTAAAATTGAATAATCCTGAGCTGTTTTGTGATAAATTGTCATTCCTTTGAATTTCTGTTTTAAATTTCAAATGGTTCTATAATACATTCAGACCAACTTTTGGTAATAAATTTTGAAGAATAAAAATATATTTCCAAACCGATATTAAAAATGGTTGAAAACCCATTTCCTAAACCTCACAACTAAACCATTGTAAAATTTTTTGAAAATTTGCTTTTTTTTCCTTTTTGAACTGATTAACCCTCTAATTCTTAACAATGCCTCAAAACATTTATTATGAATTTTTCTAAATCTTTAAAACAAGAATTTTATACCTGATTCCAATTAATTTAAGTTGAAATGTAAATTTTTCAAATTCTCAGAAACTTTTACCAATAAATAAGGTGTCTTAGAATAATTTCTAGTTTTTAAAAAATTTTTGTTAAGTTTCAGAAAATTTTTTTGTATGTTTAAATAAATTTTCAAAATAACTATAAAATGTACAGCTTTTATTATTTGATGAACTATTAAAAAAGTGCTTAAATATGCCTTTTGGAAAAATTCCTTTGGATAAATACTAAGTTTCCTTTTCTGTAATTCTTGACCACAAAAAAAGCCCCCTCTCTACTACGCTTATGTTCATTATGCAAATATTTATGCTACATATGTATATGTACATACGTATACTTTATGCACAATTTATTTTTGATTCACTAAATGCAATTTGCATTTAACAATATAAATGGCAAACTAACCTTAAAGGGGGGTGGAGGGGTGAACAAGAGTGTTACATACATAGTACAAGTATGTGATACAAATCAAACACATATTGAAAGTGTTTTAACACCAAACAATTTGAAGCAATGGAAATGTGTCTATACACAATAAATGTATCTATCCAATTGAAACATGCATTTACATATGTGCATACATACAAAGATGCTATATTGAATGTCTCTGTATTTAAATGACAACTGCTACAACTTGCGGAAATTGAATTATGGTTAGATTATAGTTAGATTCTTGTAGCCATTTTAAAGACATAATCCACAAAAAGTTTCTCAAATATTTAGTTAAAGTTTCTTGAATAGAAAACCCTACTGAAATTTTACAAATTTATTTGGAGGTCTTATTAACACTTTTCTAAGGATTTTGGATTTAATTCTATACTACTTTTAATTAGGTTTGTTTTTTTTACCAAATTGTACGATAATTTTCTATCTGTAGATACAAATTGTTTATAATATTAGTTCATTCATTCATTCTTCAATATTTTAATTTTTAGGGGCATATCAAGTGAGATAATGTTGTTGCAATTTTTGTTTTAGTTTAGCTCTAATTTTATTTAAAAATTTTACAAAAAGTTGATGTCAAGAATAATAATCTTCATAATATAACTAGAGTAGAGTAAAGAAGTAGAAATATCTTATTATTCTTAGTTACCTTTAATAGGCTCTTTTTTTATTGGTTTTATATTTAATTTGCTATTTTTAATACTTGTTAAACCCAAATAGTCACTGCAAATCATTGTAGGAGAAAGAGTTTTATACAGTATTATATAGGAGAGGGGAGAATATTGGTTATTTGTTATTATACTTTAAGTCGAAGTAATCATTGCAAATCGTTATAGGAGATTGAGTATTTACATACATAGTATTTGGTTAAGACTGAAAAATAAAATATAAAACAAATAAAAAAAAAACCAAAATAAGTTGGAGAACCCTCCGCAAATTAAAAAACAAAGTAAATAACAACAGAAAAGGGAGTCCTCCCCCTCCCCTTCCTAAATTAATGCCTATTCTAAACCAAAGTCCTGTAGTTTGTTTTTTTTTTTAATTTCAACCATCACTATCTAAAATAATGGGAATGAATTAGGTATTAATAGGCCAAATGATTATAACACGACTTTCATTTCCTTCTCAAAAAAAAAAGAAAAACTAGCAATCCAATTTATTTTCGCATAGAATAAATTACATTTACAATTATAGGCAATCCACTCTCCAGAGTCCGGACTCTCTGGGCCAATCAGCCACACACATAATCACGAAACACTTTAAGCCATTTTCAGGCTTAAAAACGAAAAAAAAAAAAGAAAGCAAAAGAAGGCAAGAAACTCCACTTGAATGACAGGCAACAAGACGTTTTACCTGCATCTACTTAAATTCAACTCAACTCAACTCGACTCGATTCGAGAGAACGAAAACTTTAGACATGAAATTGCCTACATTCCTCGAGTGCCAAGGAGAAGGAGCATCAGCAGGAGCAACAGCAACTGAAGTGGCCCCAAACCAACCACAAGCCTTTCTTCAGTAAGCAAATTCTGGCTACGGGTTGTGTGTGTTTTGGGGCATGTTTAACTGAAATTATTTTAAGCGCACAGTCTACAACAACGACGAAGGAACTCCATTTTGCCATAAAACATTTCTCCTTACTGCCTACCGCCACTTCTACTTGGTCTTGTTCTGTGTGTTCTGCTCTGCTTTTAGCTGCTGCTGCGTCCTAGTTGGTTACTGGTAATGTTTCTCCACTAAATTACCTACAGGCTATAATTGTTTTGTGTACATGTCGGTTGGCTAGTAGTTGTAGAACGACTTGTCGTAAAAAAAAGAAGGGTTGCAACAATGTTCCATTCGGTTTCCCTTGCGGTGGTGAATGTAAAAGTGTAAAATGTAATTTGTATTTACCGCATTTAAGTATGTGAGTGAGTAGTTGAAATGCCAAGTAAAAAATATAAATAAAAATTTGTCTGATTAAGCCAAACAAAGAAGTTTCACAATTTGCATTTAATTGTTTATTTAATATATTTAAGCACCCCAATAGAACCAATATATGTATATAATTATAGTTAAAAGTTAGAGCCTAAGGCTTATGATATACATATATATATGTAAATTGTCACATTTTAGTTTATAAATATTAAGTGTTAAACAAATGTTGTGCTCTCTGTGAATGCACCACACAATCTCAATTTCTCTCCCGTAACTATGGCTCTGAGAAATTGTGGCCCCAAATAGTTAATGCCCTTCTCATTGGTTTTTGTATCGCCATCTAAACGTATTACATAATCTTTGCTTATTAAACGTTCCGACATATCTTGCTCCAATTTGGGATTTAATATATCATATAGACTGCCACCGCTGCCAATTACATCACCAGCTGCTGCCAATTTCTTATTGAGTATGGTGCAAGAATTATCATTCTTTAGGATTTCCTTAAATTGTTGTTTAACCTGTTCACGTGAACTGCGTCTCGGATAGCCAGAAAGACGTTCAAAGCATTTAAATTGATAGAAACGTCTTTCCAATTCGGACAAATCATCGAGTAGATTTTGATAGTTCACGGAATGTGCAGTGTCGGAATTTGAACGAGAAAGACGACAAAGATCACCCAAAAGTTGTTCTACTTGTGTACTAAATAAATCCTCCACATGGGCAATACTAAAAATATCCTAAAACGAGAAGAGTGGATTAATTGGCTAAAAGAGTCTGCGTTTTTGTATATATATATGTAGTTACTTACAATTAACTTTAATATGGCCGTGTGTAGAGTTGGTATTATGGTCAGCTCATATATTTCATTCATTTTGCGTGTCTCCAAATAGTGTAGAACCTTTAAGGCCTCATGGGTGTCATCAAAGAGACGCTTTTGTCTGGCAATGGGCACAGGTTTGGCCTGTTGCCAAACCATTTGCCAGGTATTACCCTCAGTGGTCATGCGTACACTCAACTGATGATGGATTTCGCCATTTTCTGTCAAAAACAAAAAAAAAACAACACAAAAAGAATTCTTGAATACTTAGTACATTAATTAGTCTCACTTGTGCCATCTTACCATCTTGTATCTCTTCCCAATCCTTTGGGCTATACCAGCGTATAAAATCTTCCATTATGCCACGCGGATTGGCTGCCTTAAATGCCTCCATATCGGATAGCAGCGATGTGCACATCATTTCTGTTGTTAAGCCAGACCCAGGACCCAATTTAAGCATAGCTTCAGCATCATCTTGCAACTGATCTTCTGTCTTGGGCACTGGCTCTTGGGTTTGGGGTATATAAAGAAATTCCTCAGGTTCATCAAGCAAACGCTCATTAAGACCCAATTGCCTGAGGCGACCTTCTGGCTTAAAACTCAACACCGCTTTAACTGGTGAACTTGAGCCGGAGTTTACATCATCGCAGTCAAAGAACTCGCCATCATCATCATCGCAATCATCATCATCATCATCATTGTCGTCTTCTGAGATATTGGCTTTCTTTTGCTCTTGTTGTTTGCGTTTACTGACAGATTCACGCTGCACGCGACGTTCTACACAAATGTTAAGCATTTGCAGTTTCTGATGAAGCAGACAGGTGCGTGTATCGGGAAAACCACCTGAAATGCTGAGAAAATGTGTAACACAGAAAGAAAAAAGATTCATTAGAAATTTCACATGAAAGAAATTAAAATTATTATTTAGTGTCAGCTAATTTAAGTTAATACTGTAAACAGTTAAAAAAAATTATATTTTATCTTAGGTAGTTATATCAAATGTTATAATCATTAAAATCAAGTGTTTAGAAATTTGTAAACCAAATTTAATATAAAACTTTAGTTAATTTATTCAAAATTCTTGAAATAGAACTACTTGCTTTTGGAAAATAAAATTTTTAGACATTTAATAGAAAAACTATAGACTTTTTTTTAGTTTTAGTTAAGTTTAGTTTTAAAAACGTTTTTATGCTTGTTTAAGGGGTTTCAACATTCTCTTGACTCCATATTAAAGTCTACTAGATAACGTTTTATCATGTTTAGTTAGTTAGTTTACTTTACTTGCACATCGGCATAAACGTTTCGCGTTACTGGTTATGCATAATTATTATGCATTTAGATGGGCTTTGGTCTTGAGGCTAGAAACGCAAACCGATTGAAATGATAATCATTCTGCTGGCCTAGCCCAAGACAAGAAACCAAGAAGTGTATAGTCAAACTTTGCCAGCAAAAGTGGCAATAATAAAAGCTGTTTACCAAACAAACAAAGAGTCTGTTTATATGCATACGAGTAGATATAATATATGAGTATATAAGGGCAACCTATATCCCACCTATGTCTATGTACTGATGTATGTATGTGTGTATATAACTCTCTTTTAACTGTAGAGCCCCAAGTTGTCCCCATTGATATTCACGCTCAGCTCGCTTGTCAACGCGTGCGTGGCTTTCTGGTCTTGCATAGCCAATGAGCTGGAGCTGGAGGAGCTGGAACTCTTTAGTTCTTTTGTAAAGCATTCCAGTGACTCATTGATGGTACTGCTTACAAAAAGAAGAAAAAAAACAGAGTTTGTTGAACCTTTGCCAATGCTCAAAGGCAATACTTTAACAGTTACATATTATTTTCAGACTTATTTGGCTAAAAAGACGGATATAGGTGGCGAACACCATTTGCATAAAGTTGTCTTATTAGTTTGGGGCAGCTGCAAGTGGCAGCTGCTTAAAAGGTTTACTTAATATTTTCCAACTTTCCATGTCATAGTGGACAAGCGAAACATTAGAGTAAAAGTTATTTAAGATGGCCGAGATGGTCCAGTGAAACTAAATAAAGATACTTTGTTGAGTGAGGTAACAAATTGTATCTTTTATTGGCCAGTATTTTCATGTGACTTTCATGAAATGGAAACATCAACTATTCTCATGTCATTAATTCCTTTTGCTACGAGTAAATGATATGAGCTAGAAAATGTGGTGGCAGATATACTCGACTTCTCATACTCCTCCTCGTGCCCATCATCATCAACATCATCATCATCATCACGGCCACAAAATAACATCACATGGCCTCTATAAACTAGTCAATGTTACGTTTATTTTTCTGTGGCCAGAAAGAACAATTTAGTTGGTTTTGGTCTTTATTTGACCAGAAGACTTTATAGTCCTCCTTTGCCGGCAATTGCCGGCAGATAGACTAAAGGAAAAGCGTAGGATAAGTTTAAGACCAAATTTATAAGACCAAACAAATGTTAATGGCTTTAAGAAATTGCTGATAAAATTGGTCATTTCAGAGATGTGTCGTTAAAGAGTTTTTAATAACAAGCAATCCTTTTGGCTTATAACTTTGTCCAGCAAAAAAGAAAAAACACTCTATCCATACATCTATCTATATACATACTCCCTTGTATATTCTCACCCAATTTAATACGTTTTGCTTGACCTGACCCAAAATTATATAATATATAGAAAGATTATCAGCTAAGTAACACACACACACACACTCATACCCAGCCGGAACTTTTCAATTGACAACTTTTGCTTTTCACCCTCCCAAAAAAAAGGAGAAAAAAAAACTTTTTCTCAACCTCAAAATTCTAATCCACTTAAATGCTTAACCATATTATCAAACCCAAAACCGCCCACAACTCATGACCATCCCCTTAAATAGGAGACAAAAAAAAAATTGGGCCAAGCTTTGTTGAATAAAAAACTTCAATTAAATCATTTTAAGTGGATATAGAAGAGAAGATTTCCTAACACGGCTTGAGGGTCTATTCTCTTCTTTTTTTTTCGGTTAAACAAAAAAATTAAAATTTTTACTCGACCATTGTCTAAAAATGCAAATTTGCCAAACCAACGAGAAAAGCCAAACCAAAAAAAAAAGGTGAATAATTATGCGGCCACAAGACCAGCAGAAAAACATTTGCACCTTTAAGTTTTTTGTTTGGGGTGAGAAAAAAAAACACAAACACAAGAGGAAAAAACCCCAAAGCCTTAAGCTTAAGGCGATGGCTATGATGAATTTTCAATACACTTTTTAAATTAAACAATTTCTGCAACAACAAGCAATAAAAATATACAAAACGAAAACATAAGTAAATTTAATGTAAGCTTAAAGAAAGCATATGAATAACTTTGACAATTTTAAAACGTTCTTAAACCCAAAGCTGCAAATTTTCCATATATGTACATTTGTATCTTGTTTATTCAATCGACTGTCAAATTTGATAAAAAAGAATATCAAATTTATCTATTTACAAATTTATCTATTTACAAATTTATCTATTTACTAGTTGATAAAACTGCATATTTTTGCCGATTTTGAAAATCATGTCAATTCGACAAACGATCTTACATTTTGATACCAAAATCCTAATATTTCTTATCATTTTAACAAAATTCATGTCTTTTATTATGATTTCCGACTAAATTTAAACGCATTTTTAAGAGCCTATTCAAGTAGAATTTGTTTTTGTATTCCTGAATATTTTGCGTAAAATACCAAATATTTTTTAAAGAATTTTTATTTTAAACTTGAAAAAATTGTAATCTTATTAGGTTATGTTATTATTATAAATTATTATTTCATTTAATTTCAAAAATACTTGATATAAAAGCTTAATCAAAGCAAAATTTTTGGAATACAAAACTCCTTATCAAACGGTTTTATAAAAACTTCCTCAAAGCATCAACATTCCAATCTAATCTTAAGTTACAAAATTCTTTAAAAGCGCTTTTTAAAAGCAAAAAAATTCTGTTTTGTTAGTCCACATGTTGAATGTTAAGAATATTACATAAATACATACATTTATTAAAAAAAATATATCCATAGTTTAATCACATTTTGCTGGAGCTTAAATCCAATCCGAAGTAGATTGTTTTAAAAAAACATAGATTCATTTTTTGATAATATGATCCTAAAGCTTTTGATATGATAAAAAATTTATTGGTCAAATTGTTAAACATCATTCTTGACTAATTTAATATGTTTTAATATGTTCTTTTTCAAACTTTTTTGTGATATACTCTGCAACAAATGGAGGGAGGAAAAAAAAACGCATTGCATTTTTTTGTTTTTTGCACAACTGTACTTGATTCGTTTTTCATTCACTCTTCATTCTTCTCTTTTGTTTTGAGCAATTTTCGCACTTTCGCGCATTAAAAAATTTTAGTGATGCAATTAATACAAGCAAAAAGGGAAATACAACAAAAGTGGGAGGAACAAGAAAAAAGAAAAAGGAAAAAACGATGTTAAGGAAAAAAAATAAAAATAAAGGAGAAATGGTGCAAGAATTTTTTAATTAAATTTGTGGCTGGACAGTTGAGTGAGAAATGAGCATAGAGAAACGAAGAAAGAAAGGGAAAGAAAAATGCAATCCTTGCAACACATTGAAGTTGAAAATATTTAAGTATATAACTCTTTTGTTTTTTCTTCTTCATATTTAATGCCATTTTTTGTAAGTCGGAGTTAAGGCAAATTCAAAACGGCATGACAAAATGAAGTCAAGCGCAACGACAATTGAAATATCAGCCTCAGGGCGAAGGAAAATGCCAAAAAGGGGAAGGAAAAACTATCAATCAAAAGACAAAATGTTGATTATTATTATTTTTCGAATGGAGCGAAGCGTGCAGTTTAATTATTACTTTGCGGTTTAGTTTTCTCCCAGTATGTTTTTTTTTTTTTTTGTTGAAAAACAAAGAGAGTGAGAGAGAAAGACAAGTGAGATAAGATGGGGATAAGAGAAAAGGAGAAGAAAGGTTGTGGCAGCCAGCCGCGAGGCATGCCACATTGTGGCCAGTTTAGTTCAGTTCGGTTCAGTTCATTTTGTCTAAAAAGCAAATAGTATTAGTGAGTAGTAAATACCGGTAAGCTGATTAAAGTTTTACTTTTACTTTCAATGGAAAATCAAGCAGGAAAACAATTCGATTTGTTATAATAATCACAGCATGAATCATTTAATGAAGATAAATAGTTTGTAAGCAAAATTCAATGAACTCAACAAAAGGTGCAAGGGAAATTTCATGTTTTATTTAAAATTACCAGTCATTATCAAGTCAGAAGTAAAAGAGACAGAGAGTTAATCAAATATAGCTTTAGCTCAAAACAAATTCCTTAATAACCCAAATCTAATCTATTTGGATTTTTATTTTTATTTTATTATATTTGTTTCTTACAAGAGTTTCTAAAGTTTAATTTTAAGATTTTTTTGGCAACCTTTTTGTTTGACGACTCGAGGTCGAAGTTAACCTTCCTTTAGCAAATATTTGAAAATTTGTTCTAATAATATTAAGAAATCTATGTATGTATTTTCGAGACTTAATTATTTTCAAGCCAATTTTTCTTTAAATTAACTAGCATGTTATATAATCTAATTTCATGCTATATATTTTAAATTGAAGTAATTTCTAGCTTCTAATAGTCTTTTTTTGGTTAGCAATTTACATATTTAGAGGTGGAAGCCATCAAGTTAGCCACCTGTTGGCCTGCCTATTATGCTTATGTAATATTCTCACGACAGAGAACATTCAACTCTTTGCCAAGTACACACACACTTGAAGAGAAGTTGACCAAAATGTAACCATAAAAGTCGAGCAAAAAAAATGGGGAAAAAAATGAAAGGAGAAAACTGATTGTCATCATAACTCATGATTATGCAAAAATAAAGAGGCAAAAAAAAGGTCAACAGCTTTGACTGCGGCTTCTGTTAGCTGTTGACCCCCGCGTGCGCTCAGTTTAGTTCAGTTTAGATTCAAGTCCAGTCATCATCTTACCCAATGAATCACGTGCCACTTTTTATGATGCCACCAAATTAAATTAAATGGCTAACAAAAAGCTTTTCGCGTAACACTTCTAAATGGCAGTCAACCCAAAGAAGACAGAAAGAATGAAAAAAAAGGGATGCTGGATTCATTTTTACGTTTCTTTTTCCACTGTCCATTCTGGCTCGTTCATTTTGTTTGGTCTCCTCCTTTGAATTTTTTTTATGCCTATTTTATGGAGCACCTCGCTTGACAGGGTAACCAAGTAGACAGCAAATTAATCAAACTAAACTGCCAAAGGATCAGAGCAAAGAAAGAGAAAGAGTCACGAGGGAGACAGAGAGAGAGATATGTAAAAGGGAATGAGCCTCTTTCTTCTACCTACTCTTCACGCACTGTTTGTTGTTTAACGAGCATGAAAATGAAATTGAAAGTAGCCAGCAGCAGCAGCCAACTCAACTGATTGATAAAGCCATGGACGGAAAAATAACGCCTGTGCCAAATGCCTTTGGCCAACAGAATGGCCAACACATCTTGACCAAGCAGGAAAATTGCTATGCAAACCAGAGTGAAAGACAGCCATGTTGAGGGGAATGGGGGGAATGACGGTGCTAGGTGACAGTATTAATTGGGTAATTTATGGCCCGACTGGTTCAGACAACCTTCACTTTTTTTTTTCCTGTGCTTCCTTTCTTTTCTAAATTTTATCTCATTTACTAACTCAAATATGTTTTCTTTCTTTTTTCTTGCAGCTCTATGCCGGCATTAAGATGAGACGAAGCACTACGAATCCCGCAGCAGCAGCAGCAGCAACGACGACGAGGAGGACGACGACTGTCACACATATACTTTTATTAGTTCTAGTGCTATTAGTAGACAGGACATTAGCCCAATGTCCTTGGCAGCGAGATGTGCCCGATCTGCAAACAAGTTGCATATGCGCCTACAATTTAGGACGCGAACTGAGCATACAATGTGATCAGGTAAGAATCAGATAGAATATATAAATGTGAGACATAATTTAGAATACTTTTCTTCATAATTTACCATTCATAACTGCATTGTTTTAAATTAGATAAGTCATTAATTAAATTAATTGATATTCATTTCCTTAATGTCATTTAATTTCAGGTGGATTTCTCACAACTTTTGGATGCCATGAACACATATGCTCGTCTCAAGCCTGTGGATTTGTTGTATGTGAATAACTCGTCCATTTCAGAGCTATCGGATGATATATTTCGTAATCTAAGTCTGCATAATGTTCAATTATCGAGTTGTGGCATTCAACGGATAACCGATGGAGCCTTTAAGGGACAAGAGTCTGTGCTGAGGAATCTCAATCTGCAGGATAATCTGCTAAGTGAAGTGCCAGTGGCAGCACTTCAAGTGCTAAACAAATTAAACTTGTTGGACTTGTCCAGGAATCAGCTAACCCACATACCAGACTCTGCATTCGCGGGTCTCAATAAGCTGTCCACACTGAAACTTAACGACAACAATGTAACCCTGGCGGCATGGGCATTCCGTGGCCTAGAGTCGAGTTTAAAGAATTTAAACTTGAAGGGGACCAAACAGCGTAGAGTTCCGGAAAGTATACGCGGTCTAAAGAGTTTGGCATTCCTTGATCTTTCACAGAATGGCATCAAAGAGTTGCCCGGAGCGGGCGGTATACGAGTCTTTGACGGACTAGACGCCCTGACTGCATTGAATTTGGAAAGAAATCTAATACAAAGCATTGCCGAGACGGCATTTGCTGGAGTGCGAAAAACTTTGAGTTCGCTTAGCTTGTTAAACAATTTGCTGGCCGACTTTCCAGTCGGTGCAATACACTCGCTAAAGGAGCTGCGTGTACTGGACATTGGTTTCAATTTGTTGACTACACTGCCGGAGGCAGCGTTTCGTGGTAATCCGGGCATCACACTCCTGGCCCTCGACGGCAACCCGCTGAGCACTGTGCCGGAGGGTGCATTCGTTCATCTGAATGCCACACTGCGTGGCCTTTCGCTGGGCGGTAGGTTCCTGCATTGCGATTGCAAGTTACGTTGGGTGGCCGAATGGATACGTAACGGTGACTTGCAGGTGAGTGAATGACTAAATACCCTTCATACTCAAATGACACATACTCTCTCTGATGAATTGTGTAGGTCACCTCGCGTGAACGTAATCCTCAATTCTGTGGAACTCCGCCTCGCTTCCGTGACCGTGGCTTTTATTCCATACAACCTGAGGAATTGAGCTGTCCGGAAATAGCTGATGCTGCCTTACGTGGGCCAGTTGGTTTGGCTGATAACCTGAAGCCCACATTGCCTACATCACCTGATTCGGTGGAGTTTGAAACTGGCCTAGCCACAGGCACAGCTCTCGCCTCTGATCCGGTAGCCAGCAGTGTCAGTAGCTCAACAGTGAAACCGACCACTACAAAAGCAATAGCGACCACTAGCGTAACAACAACGAGTACCACACCAGAGCCAACAACAAGCTCAAGTTCAAGCACAGCGACCAAACCGGTAAGATTAAAGATAAATTTGCTTACGTTGAGTAAGAAAAAACCAACAGATTTGTTTTGGCTAAAGGCTGAACCAATTCTATGATTGCAATTTTTGGTTTATTTTCTTTTTTTCGTATTTTGGTTTACACTTGGAAGTAACTTTAGCCAGTTGTCAGTTAAACAGAAAGTGGATAGGTTTTGGGGTATTTTTTAGTTTGCGATATGCAGCCACACTAATTGATGTTACTCTCTAAATTTGAATATTTGGCTTTGGTTTACGAAATCTAGACACGTCCACCTACTAGAACAACCGCTGCCACAGCTCCAAGTTCCGTTGGAGCTGCCCCAGCTTTTGCCAATGTGAATGGTACAGGCACTGTACAGGCCACCACGATAACCACAAGTAGTTCCTCCTCCTCCTCATCATCATCATCGTCGTCCTCTACACTGCACACAAAGCAAGCACCTGGCTGGCGTAATAATAATAACAACAACAACGGTGGTAACAGTCCTCACAAGCCGCAACGTCCGCCATTGGTTCTAGGATATCCCCCACAGCGTGGCACACGCATCGATGATACCAACGAAGTGCAGGTGAAACATGCCTTCCGTCAGGATAGCTCAGTGATCATCCAATGGGATTCGGATACGGCAAACATTTTGGGTTTCCGTGTCGTTTATCGTCTGTTCGGTGAAAAGGCCTTCAAACAGGGACCACCACTAGAGGCCAGCGAACGTGAATTCAAAATTAAAAATGTGCCAGCCCAAGAGTGTATAATAGTATGTGTGATATCGCTGGAGGAATTGCATGTTACACCCGAAACAGTACCATATCAGCAATGTCGCGAGGTGCGAACAGTGGCCTCCCAAGCTTCAAATATGGATAAAATAACAATAGCGGCAAGTGCAGCAATTTGTGGTACAATTATTGTGGCAGTGATTGTGTTTATAGCAGCCAGCAGGTGAGTGCCAGTATGATTTAGGTACCTATATATTTCCCTTGCTCCCTTTTTGGTATTTTTTTGTAGTGTGGCATGAGTGTATACACTTTTGTTACGCTTTAACCCCTCAGGCCTTGGCTATTTATGCTATCTGCACTTCATCATCATCAGTATTATCATCAATTTGTTTCCATTTTTTTTTTCTTTCTTTTCTCCTTTTCGTTTTGCCTGCCCCCAGACGGTCGCGCAAGTTGCAAAACAACCAGCAAAAGAGTCCACTGCCAATTGGAGGTCTGCCCGTTAATTGTTGCGGTCCAACCGGTTCACCAGGACCACTTGGCTCAATTGCAACGCTATCGGCATTTAACAATCACAAGGTGAGTTTAGTTTAGTTTCAGTTTTTCTTTACGCTGCCAAGAAAATTGCTCATGATGCTGCCCCCAGGGCCTGGGTCATGACTCTGAGTGGTTTCATTTTTTGGGTGGCTGTTCATCGAGCCAATTTAATATTGTGGTGCTGATTTTATTTATGCCATTGAAACGAGACCAAACCGTAAAATTTAAGCGAAAGATAACAGAAAAATCAAAACTCTTGGCTGGGGAGGAGTTTTATTAGACAGAAAATTTAGTTTGGCTTGAAAATAATTTATGCAAACGACAAACATCATTATTATGTTATATATTCTATGCAAAATGAAATAAATACCCTGTTGCGGATAGAATTTAACGAAAATTCTTGAAAATTTTAACTTAAATAGGCAATGCGTTAATCAGATTTTTTCGAATCCTGTGTACCTTTTGTTAAAAAAGAAAACTAGGTAAAACTTTTCTGTAATTTCCAAAGGGAAAAGTAGTAGCATTAAAGCAAATTTCATTGAGCTGTTTCAACAATCAAAGGAAATTGCTAATAAATGCAGTATTTTAACTTTTTGAATATGCAGCCACACTATTTTGTTCTGTTGCATTAAAGCCAGATTATCTGAGCTAAACACTCCTAAAAAATGTGTTCACACATAGCCAAAACTAAATTTCCAAAATATTTGTATTAAAACTCTATGAATATGCAGCCACACTATTTGAATAAGTTTAAAAATAAGTTTTCAAGCATTTTTTTTCTATGATTTTCAGGAATGGGATCAAGTTTCAGCATATAGTGGACGATCAATACCACGTCCACGCATATATCCTGTCGAACAACCAGATGATATGCGTAGCCATTTCTCTGGCATGCCTGGCAAAGTGACTAAATCAAGGTAAGCACCAACATGCCCGTTGCCCGTTATTTCCATTACGTTTCGTAAGGCAAATATTTGCTGATGCGCCTACTTCAAAATTCTTTGCATATTTGAAAATGTTTTGTTTATGATTTCACATATATACCTTAAACTACATTTATATTTATTTATATACACCCATGTATATGTTTTCGTTATGTTTGTTATTTGCTCTCATGCCACAAAACAAATGCATGCCCCCCACACACACACACACACGCATCCATACACATCTAAAAAGCAGATCCATTGCCGATGGCCAATCGCAGCATAGCTTCTCAAATAATTCACATCGCGGCTATTTGGGTAGCGCATTTCCATCGAATTTGGTCAACTCTCGCCCAGAATTACGGCAATCCCGTCAATCGTTGGCCGCTGCCTCTGAGCGTATGTCACGTGCCTCCTACGCTGGTTCCATTCATGGCGGAAACGGTGGAGGCGGCGGTGGTGTCGGTGGCCCCGGCAGCGGTATGGGGATTGGCAATAATGGTTTGATGGGCATGAGCGGTTTGGTTAGCGGAGGCGGGCCGGCAAGCATTGCATCCAGCGCAAGACGGTCGCGTCCGCGTTCCAGATCACGCGATCAGTTGAATACCACGCACATACATAACCATCGACCGGGAAGTCGGTAAGTAGAACGCTAGACACAACCAACAAATCCACCATCGAGATCAAACTTAAAGATTGTGGTTCCTATGCTACGTTAATGGTGGTTGGCAACTAATTAAGCACCCACTGGTACCTACTCTTTCATACTCTTTTTCCTCAACACCTGCCAAGAGGCTTAAAATTTACTGCTAATCCATAAAACACACAACACAAGCACAACACTTTCAGTTTTGTTTTTTTTTTTTTCTATTTCTCTTTTTCTTGTAACACTTTTTAATGTGTCATTAATTTTTAATACCTAAACTTGAGATCCGTTATCAAAGATTTCACACGAATGACAATTTGTAAACTTAAGCTTCAGCTTTAAAATTGATTGAACTATCAAATGTGGGTTAAAGGAATTAATTTTTCAATTAGCTTAACGAGCTCTCTCTTCAGATAAAAAGATAATTTTTAAGCTTTATGAGCTTTGAAAATATGCAGCCACACTTTTTTTTAACAAATGATTCCTAGGTTTTTCCTAGTCTTTGATTGGAACTAATATTACCTAAGCGATCTGTCTCTTCATCTAAGCACAAAATTTTCAGACTTTGGCTTTATTTGATTAAAAATATGCAGCCACACTTTTTTAAGTCTGTAATTTTATTCAAATATGAAATAATATTTTTAAAGCTGAAGCTTACGTATTTGTTTTTATAATGAACTTTTAGTTCAACTTTTAGTTTAACTAACATAACAATCCATGATTTACTTTCTATTTTGGACTTAGCAATATGCAGCCACACTTTTCACTAATGGCACATACAATCAATAAAACTCTAACCAATTACAACAGAAATTTATTAACCATGGCATTTCCACACATTTTGTAATATAATTTGCACTAGTTATGCTTGATTTTTGCACAAATCATTAAACATTTAAAAGCAAGTGAAATGAAAGTAACTAATATACACTTGTATCTGTGTGTGGTTGTCTATATATATTACAGATATTCAACGGCTGGTTCAACGCATACGTTAAATAATTATTGCGATACATCTGATAATTGGACAGATCATGATATGGATATATATATGGCGCGTAATCCAACAACGCGCAACGGTTTAGTGCCATTATGAGGGCGGCTTATGTTATCCTGATATTTCAATGTTGTATTAAATTTGGATGGCATTTTCTGACAATATCTGACGCCGGCCATTGATGGGGTTAGGGGGGAAGATGGTCGGCGTCAGCAGCAACGGCAGCTTAGAAATGGGCAACAACAGCAGCAACAACAACAACGACATAGAAACAATCAGCAACTAGAGCAGCCATATCAACAGCAACTACAACAGCAACATCAACAGCAACGATTACACTATTATATGCCACAGGCTGAACGCTGTACATCGCCCCCTGATGTGGTGCCTCGTGCAGCCAATTTCCATAACAACAGCAACAACATTAGCAACAATAGCAATAGCAGCAACAGTAGCAACAGCAACAGAAGCAACACTAACAGCAACATTAACCAGCAACAGGCGCCTCTAGCTGCGTTGACAGCAACTTTAGATGCCATTGCAGACTCTGGCATAGTTGTTGAGAACTATTTTAACGAATATGAACGTCAGGAAATCATTTATCATCATCCCACAAGCAGCAGCAGTAGCAGCAACACGGCAGCAACAGCACGTCATTTACCCCCACCACCACCACAAGCAACAGCAACAACAACAACCCGCAGCAATGCCTTCCGTTTACAGTTACCCACAATGGCAACAAATGCAACGACTAACAATATTTTATATAATAATAATATTAATAATATAAATAATAATAATACAAATAGCAGCAACAATTATAAGACGCATACATTTAGTGATAACTGTAATTGTAAATGTAATTGTAATCTAAGCGATGATGAAGAAGACGATGCAACTAGAAATACTTATAGAGAAGACATTGGTGGGGCAACAACAACAACATCTGAGGAAAAACCAGACCCAGAGGAAGTGTCATCTTTGGCCCGCAGCACATCGGTGTCAAGCATTGAGCAAGTGCAGCATCAACCGCAGTCAACTACTGGGCAGGATGTGTCCTTGTCTCTGAACTTGACATTGCCTGACATTGACACAGCAGCAGCAGCAGCAAAACCAGAGGAAGGCGATGATGAAGCAAAAACCCCAACATCAGACATGGCCAAGGTTTGAGAAGGACTTTTTCTTAGTGTTGCTCTAGTAGTGTCTTGACATTTGCATAAAACAAAACAACACACAAATCCCAAAAAAAAAAAAAAGAAACGACAAAAAAAAATCCATTTGAACAAAATACAACTAGCTATTTTTTATATATGCTATTCAGAGTGTGCAATATAGGTACATACACACAACTTGTGTGTGCGTAAGTGTGAGACGATAACTCTTCCTGTCTTAAGTTAATTGCAAGTTGAGCGAATTGAGAAAAGAACACGAAGAATACAGAAATTGAGTTAAGCAATCAAAGAACTAAAACTTAAGTCAAAAAGAAAAAAAAACAAAAATTAATATTATAAAAACAAAATTAAAAACAATGGTACTAATCTACTTAATAGCTACATATACATATATATTGCAATCTATACTGTATTAAACAAATTCTATAGAGTTATAGTCATAAGTTGATTTTCAGTCTGGGTTAGGCAAGAATATAATGGCACTGGACATGATTCAAAGTCAAGGTCGATGGTCGCTGATCAAGCACAATTTTTAGAAAACAAATTCTTATTTTTTCTACTTTTCCTTTTTTTTATAAGAAAAAGCAATATGTAAATAAATTAAAATATAGAAAAATTAATTGAAATAGGTTAAACTGCATCAGAGTTAATTAAATTGGCAAAACTGATTGTTTATCGTTTATCGCTTCCGATATTAGAATCAAAAAACACATGCACGTTGTAGAGCTAATTCTATCATGAATATAAATATTATAAACTAATGCAATAATATTTCACATTGTATGAGAAGAAATTGATTTAAATCAGCAGAAACGTAAAATATATAAAAATAAGATCTATTATATCGATAATAGTATCGATAGTACAACGATAATTCGACAGACAACAACATAATAGCATTGTTTAATTTTTTTTATTATTACTGAGCTCAAACTACTCAAGCATTTTACTACTTTATTAAATTGGTTTAATCAAGTACGATTTTTAAGTCGATTTTCTTTATTCAAAAATTAATGAAAAAAAAAATCGAAAACAACCCTGCCTTTAATTTAGACTTGAAATAAACTAAGCAATTTCCAACTTTTGTAATTTCACAATATTTAATTTTACCAAATTTTTAAAAAGAATTTTCCGAAACCTGAAACTTAAACAATTTCCAAACAGTTTCTCTAGTCTTAAGCTTAATTGTTATTGTGTATAGACATTTAGAATCTTGTCTAACCCAGGTGAAAATTGAGAATTTCATTTCGAATCAAACACTTTACTTTTTGTTCGTCGTTTTCTTAAAGTCAAATGTAATTTAAGTTTTCATTTTAAATGCAATATTTTTTGTATAAAAGCTTTGATTTTGAAATTTTGTTGTGTGCTAAGTTTTATGTTTTTCCTTTTAAGTACCTACTATGATTTTCTAATAATAAAAAACATTAATTCAAAAACATTATTACATTTTTTAATATTTCTTTGCTTTGTTTTTGCTTTGATTTTAGCTAACCCACCTTGTAAATCACTGTAAATAGGAGTTATAGACTCCCTTCTATAGATCTAAGCTTTTCATTTCTGTTCTTAGCATTATTGAAGAGAAAAGGAGTAGCAGACGATTGGGACAAAAAGCATTAGAATTTCTAGCTTAAAGTCCAATCAGAACACAGTTGACAGTTAACAATATTTAGTGTACTTTTTGGGCTGGATCTAATCTAATAGATCCAATTAAGACACCCATTAAGTGGCACTAAATACTTAGATCAAGTAAGAAATCGATATAAATTAATTTAAAGAAAAAAAAACACAATGCATATATCTAAATACAAATAATAAGTATATACATACATACATAGATATATAGCTTTGAGCATTAGACAACAAATAAATCACAATTTAGATGGAAAACGGGAGCAATTATTTAAAACAAATAACAAAAAAACAAAAAAAAACAATTGATAAACTGTAGGCTAAAATGGAAAACCAACAAAATATTATAAAAAACTCAATTTGATTTTAACACCAAAAAAATTTCATATAAACGAAAAAAATTATTAAAAGAAAAAAAAACTGCCTTAGCACCTGGAGGAACGAAGAAGAAAACAAAAAAATATATAAGGTATATCCAAAATTCAAGCACTTGCTTAAATTTTATTTAGTTTTAGTCAGCACACACTCGAGAGAAAAAATAACAAAAAGGTCACACTAAACTTAAAATATTTTATACACAAATAAATCCAAACTCATGCAAAAACTGCCAAAAACAACACAAGCTATAGAACATAAACTTTGGCTAGATCAAAGTCACTATAACCTTGCAAATACTAAATTGATTTTCTATGATCATCCGATTTCAATGTCACTCCAAGTCATGAGAAGATTTAAGTTGGTTATTTTTAAAGATGCTTAAGGTATAGCTAAATAGAACATGGAAGATAAACCTTATTTAATTCGAGTTCTATTCAGTCGTTAACATTATTTTTTAAAAATCTAACAGCAAACTAAAATCATATTTTAGTAAAAATATTTAAGAAGTAAGTCAAAGCAAAGGGAAACGAATGTTATAAAAACCAAAAATTCAACGACAGAACAAATTTTACAATTCTATCAACCAAAAGGCAAAATCAATTGATTTTCATAGAATTCTAGCATCTATGAGAATGAAAATCTTCTCCCTTTGCAAGGTTATAACAAAAGCTCAAAAAATTTTCATTTCAAAAACAAAAATCGTAACTTTACTTTCACATGGCTCATCTTAAAAATGAATCATCCAAAAAAGAAAAAACACCAACCACCAATCAAAAGTTAGATTTTAGCAAATTAACTCTAGCCAAACCATAAGTGTGCGTTGAATTGTTAAATATTAAAAAAAAAATAATAATAATAAAAAACAAATAAAACAAACAAATAAACAAAATTTCAAATGTTAACTTTACGGCTTCAGAGAACACGAAAACGATAACAAATACATATACATATATATATATATATACATATATACATATATTGAAAATATTAGCAAACAAAATTTACTAGACAATTTTCAAAAAGAGTTTTACGTTTTCACATTTTGTCATTTCGTTTGCAAAAAGTTCCAAATAAAGCATATTTTTGTTAAGAATTTGACTTGTTGGTTTTTTGACTTTTCATCACTTACCCAGGAATAGCCAGAGAATTGTCCCATAGTAAACGCAATTGACGTGTAAAGGCTGCCCATAATTGTGCCATGCCCTCCAGACTACCCAAATGGGCGTGACATGTAGTCAATAGGCAACTGAGGCGACAAACCAAAGAATCGGGTACAGCACTCTTGATTCGCATTGGATCGAACTGTTTTGAATAAAATATTCAATAAAAAAGTAAGTTAAGCTTAAAGTTTTAAACAAACTAAGGCGTAAAAATAAAACAATAAACAATGCAGAAGTTTGACCTAAAATTTCATAAAATTTTTTGCAGATATATATGACGTTATATACATATGTACCTCCCTTTAAACTTATTGATCTATTCATTCTCTTAATTTTCATCTCAAAAAAAATTCTATAAAATTTAAGTCTCAAAACCTATTAGCCAATATCTTTACTGTAATTAGTAAAAAGTTTCATAAACCAAAAAAAACAGCATAAACTGGAATTAAAACTAAATCTCTTTCAAAATTTTGAACAAAATTATTTAAAAATGTTTTGTTTAAACGTTAAAACGCTTTCTAAAGTCATCAGAAGATCATATTAAAAGACATGATTAACAAGGATCTAGTGCTAAAATTCTTAAAGACTTACCATTATATGATATTTAATGACTCACCTTATCCTTAAAGCTTTGTTTATTGTATGGAAACAAAGCCATTTCTGGATGCATATCCGGAAAGAGATAGGCCAACAGTTCACTTAATTCACTTTCGGTCATAGGTCCAGGTAAACGTTTGGTTAGAGTCGATTGTGTTGGCAATTCATAATTGGATCTGCCTCCTATACGTTT
Organism: Drosophila willistoni; assembly: GCF_018902025.1. Classification (NCBI taxonomy): domain Eukaryota; kingdom Metazoa; phylum Arthropoda; class Insecta; order Diptera; family Drosophilidae; genus Drosophila; species Drosophila willistoni. Next base: position 13,650,945 of record NW_025814050.1, read on the forward strand.
CGAACCCAATTGATGTTCAGTGAGCTGATCCAGAGGATTTGTTGTCTCAGCTCCGCTGCTTATACCCGAAAAATTGCGACCGACATACGATACCAGGGAACGAGTAATATTGGCCACAGATTTATAGTCTTTTAGGCAACAGGATAGATAAGAGGAAGCCTCAACAGATAGATATATCTTGCCTAATGGAGCCTTTGAGGGTATAAAATCGGATCTCTGTTCACTGTCAAATGCCACATGCTCGGATAGCTCCGGCCATGTATAAACCACAAACATTTCTGTACAGGATTCCGGTGTATAACCATGGGGCAAAGCATAGAACTGTTGTAGATCCAAATGTATGCTATCGACGCCTTCAACAAATATATCCTCCGAACTGAGACCATGATCAAAGGGAACATACATGGGCAAACGTATACGCATGGTATCCAGGGCATAAGTGGTGCACACAGAGACCTTGGCTGGCTGAGCGGAAGAAGAGCTGTAGTTATTTGGAATTTTCTCTTTAAAGAGCGTTAGTAGACCCATTAAATAACGACATTCTGTGGGAGCCTGATCTAGGCCTATTAAACGAAAGTTAGTTCTCAGAGCCGGAGCCATAGCAACTCCTGTATAGAAATTCCAATTGGGATCATAGATCTGGACAAAGATGGGCACGACACTGCCCACTTCGGCAGCCACCACAGCAGCGGCGCTTAGAAAGAAATTGAATTCTGATGTAGATTTCATAAAATTGCTTTTCGCATTCACCGGATGCATTAGAATGAATCTTCTTAGACCATAGATTCGAGCCAAAGTGTGCAGGTCACTTGACGTTCTTCTCAAAGGTGGCCCGAAAGTATTGGCCATGCTCATTAAATCTTCATGCAAATGTGTTCTTTGCATGCAATTGCCTTCCTCCTGTGTATCGTCCTTTGGTTTTGACACCTGCTCTTCGTGTTCCCCTTTGGCCACATCATCTAAGATGGCTTGGTGGAACTCCACTTCGATGCCATTCTTTAGGGTGTCTAGCAATTCCCGCTCCACGCGCCACTTGCAACGGTAGAGTTCTCCTTGCTTAAAGCATCTAACGGCATCGGGCATCTATAAAATGGTAACACAGTCAATTAAATATTTTATTAGTTCATGCAATACTCACATTCACATTCCATTTTTGCAATATTTCACCCAATTGGGCATTGAACACCTCCCAATCTGAATCGGCACTAAAATTCTCACGATAAAATTCATTATCATCAATTTCCTCAGCCATGCTATAAGAAAAGTTTCACTAAAATCTTTAAATTCACAAAAAAAGATAAATATAAACAAAGACAGTCCAGACAACAGCTGATGTCTTTGCCCAGCAAACATATTTATTGAATAGGCGGGTCAAAATGTTAATTTGTGATCGATATAAATATCAAAATATCGATTTGTTATCGAAATACTAAATTACCATCGATATCGGTATCAATATCTTACAGCCTGAATCACCTGTGGACTGATAAGAAACATTTGACTAATGTTATTAAAAGAATAATAGTATTTTAATTTAAACCCAAAGATTTGCGTAAAAATCAAAACAAAATATCTGAAGTGAATTTTACTTGCCAAGTGATGTGAATAAACTAATACAATTTAATTGCCGCAAAAGAAAAGCTAACAACTTTACTTTTATATTGCTACAAATATTGGGACTCCCAAAAAAAAAATACATACATACAAGAGGGAGAAACAAAGAAAATCAAAGCCAATAAAATGAACGAAATAACTGAAATATGGGACTATTTGTCTGAAAAAATAGAGAAAATATATAATGGCGATCAACTGACCGCTGTGGAAAAGTCAACATTCATCTCAATGGTACATAAATATTGCTCCACCTATCCAAGGCATGGACATATCCCTCCTCAAAGACGCGGAGAGCATTTGCATGCGAATCTTTTGGATTTTTATAAGGATCATTTGTGGCAATATTCGGATGATTTGGAATCGATCAGCGATGATAATGAGCTAATGTTCAGCTATATAGAATGTTGGATAAACTATAAGAAAGCAAGTGAACTTTTGAATGCTCTTTGTAAGCATATGAACACATATTGGTTACCATTGGAAATGAAATCAAATAAAGATGTATATACGGTTTATCGCACTGCATTGATTGCTTTCAAAAATGAAATTTTTGATAAAATAAATACGCCATTAATCAATGCGGTTTCTTATACGATTATTGCAGCAAATCAAAAAGGCCAGCCTATCAAAGAGAATTTAGTATTCCGTGTAATGGAATCCCTTATCGAGCTATATACTAATGATAGGAATGAAAGGCAAACAATTACCGTGATGAAGAAAATGGAAAATGTATTTTCTCCACATTTGCGTCTCTTTTTACAATACTATGAAGAGAATTCCAAAAGGGAATTAAAATTATTGCTCAATGATGCCAAATACGTTGAATTGGAAAAAAGATTTCCATATCTATTTCTTAATTTAAAAGATAATTTTTTGGATCTAACTGAGATAATGAAGCAAAATCTTTGGAGTCACTTGAACACAATTCAAGAAGATCGAAATATTGGAAAATGTTTAAAATTCTATACATTTTTCACAAAACATTGTTCACAATATAAAACTGAAGAAAATTGGAATAGAAAATATCTATTGGAATTTTTTGAGAAGCATTTCAATGAGCAGTATAATGAAATGAAATCACTTTTTGGAAATAACGAAGGAATATTACAAAAGTATTGTTATTTTTGTAATGAATATAAAGAGATTTTCAAAAAATTGGACGAATGGTGTGATTCTATTAATGAAAATAATGTGAAGGAGAATAATATCACATACACAGTATCGAAGTGGTGTCAAAAAAAATTCAATGAACATAATGCCATTAATACATTGATTGCCGATACCATTTATATATGTTCTATGCATTCCGGTTTCAGTCAGTTGGTGGAAGAGACAATGCAACAGTTAAAAAACAATGGCAATTCTGAGATAATAAGTATTTTAAAATCTAAAGTCGAACACGATATATTATGCGGCTTGAAAGAAATCATATTTAAGTCCAATAGTATAGTTTATTTTATAAAAATGATTTCACAATTTATTCGACAACGAGAGGATTTTATGTGGCAAGTGTTTCCAAATACATCCGACTTATGGATTCACAGTCTGTCTATACCTTCTGAAGATTGGCTGAATGAATATCTAAATGAATTTTTAGCGAGAATCTTTGAAAGGCAAAAAATGCAAATTGAGTCACTTCAAAATGATGACGATGAGATTTTATTTAAGTATCGTGACTATTGTTATGAATTTACAACAGCTTTATTGATAGTTGACGATTCTTACAAGTCCATTAACGAAAACGATGATAAAACGAATCATATTATGTATAAAATATATAAATGGTGTTTGGTGAAATGGAACGAAAATGCTTCCATTAACTTAATGATATTTGCTACTATTCAGAAATATTTAACAGGTGATGGCGGCAAACCTTTAGTGAAATGTGTAGTGAAGAAAATAACCAAAAATGGCAATGAGGAAATATTGACTCAGATTAAGACAATAATAACAGAAAATATTTTATATCAATTACAAGAAGCCATATTAAATGTTAATAATATAGTTACATTTATGGAAAATATATCAAAGAAAATCAGACATTGGGAAAATTTCTTGTGGGAAATGTTTCCAAAAAATCCCGATTTGTGGATTAATAATTTGTCTATACCTTCAGATAATTGGAAAACAGAAAATATAAATCAATTTTTAGAAAATCGTTTTCGTATCCAAGAACAGGAAATAAAATCAGTTGAAACTAATATTAAAGAAGTTTTACAAAAATATAATGACTTTTGTAACGAATTTACAAAAGGTCTGCAGATTTTTGAAGATTGTTACCAAAGCAAAAGCGCAACTGATATAAAAGATGATCATATTATCCACAAACTCTATGAATGGTGTCTGGTGAAGTGGAACCTACTTAATACCATCAACACAATTACAGCCGATGCCATCTTTAAGGCTCTAGATCGGAACGATCTCAGTGATTTAGTGAAAGACATAATGAGAAAATTAACTGTCAATGGCAATTTGGAAATAACAACATCTCTTAAGCCCAAAATCGAAATGGCTCTTTTACGACAATTAAACGAAATGAAAAGTGTTACAGAGATATCGACATATATGGAAAATATATCCATGCTATTCACACAATGGAGAAATCTATTGTCGCAAAAGTTTCCAAGCAACAACGATTTGTGGCTTGATAATTTGTCTATATATTCTGAAGATTGGAATAGAAAACATCTGAATGAGTTTTTACATCAAATTTTTCTAAGGCAAGAAAATCAGTTGAATGCAATTAATAACGAGATTTTGAATAAAGATGAAAAAATTTTGAAAGAGTATGTTACATATTGCTCTGAGTATACAAAAGCTAAGAAAATCGCCAACTCTTTTCCTAATAATGAAAATAAAAAAACTATAATATATAAACTGTATGAATGGTGTCAAAAAGAGTGGATCAATTACAATTCAATTAACGAATTGATAGCAGAAAGCATTTTTAATTACTTTACTGATGCTGGACCCAATTCCCTAGTGGATGATGTCATGAACAATTTAGACGAGAATGGCAATTCAAAAATCAAAGAACATCTCCATATTATTATTGATAATGATTTGCGCTGCCAATTGGAAGAATTCCACCCGAATGACAAAAATATAGTAACTTATATGAAAAGCATTTTGGTTATACTAATAAATGCTGAAGACCTTTTGTGGAGTGTATTTCCAAACACTCCGGAATTGTGGATAACCAGCTTGCCTATGCCCTCTGAAGATCTAAATAGTAAATTCCTCAAAACACATTTTGATGACCAAAAAAGTGAGCTTGATCAGTCTAACTACACCAGCGAAGCGAAATTAAAGAAATATCTGGATTATTGTAAGGAATATGAAGACGGCTTAATGGAATTATCAAATCACAAATATGAAAACCGAAAAATAGACGCTAAAACTAAAAAAAAAATATATAAATGGTTTATGGAAATATGGCATAAACATAATTTTATTAACGAATCAATAGCTGAAGCCATGTGGAAAATTATTTCAGAGGACTATGACGATTCCACAGTGAATGCTATAATGAATGAACTTCCAAAATGTGATAATTCGGAAATTAAACGTCATTTGAAAAAGAATATTAAAAAAGATTTGGTAAGCAAGTTGTCAAACCACCAGCATAATTATAATGTAATGACTTCTATAAAAAGTATCTATAATATACTTGATGATAATAAACGATTTTTGCTTCAAACATTTCCAAACGATTCCGATATGCACATTACCATCGAGGCATTTAAGAGTTTCATTAAAAGCACAAAAACAGATATCGAAAATAATGGTAAAAATACCAAAGACATACCTGAATCGAAAGCTAGGATAATAGCTATTCAGTGTGATCAAGTCCTCAGGAATCTAACAAAATATAATGAAAATTATTTTGAACTAACTATATTGATATTATATTATATTGACAATTATGATTTCTGTAATTCATATTCAAATATGCAAGCATTTCGTTTATTTGATGATTCCATATCAATAGGCAATGAAACTGTATTATATAGACTCATGGAAATGTGTGTAATACCTGAGGAAAATGATAACCGATTAACAATCTTAAAACATTTAAAAAAACGAATTCAGGAATTTGATAATTTCCAAGACGATTATCCCTTTTTATGTGGTTTGCAAAACTTTAGTGCGATTACCGTGGAAGGACAATATTGGACACCTCTTAAGGAATGTCCAAAAATTATTTTGCCCCCCGAATTTTTGAAACCTCTGAAGGTCTTTGAGACATTTTATACCCAATACAAGCCCCATACGATTACACAAGAGCGACATAAGATAGTAATTAATCGAAAAATTTTGTACTGGCATTACTTTGCATCCCAGGGTGAACTTCAATATAATATAAATCAAAAAATGTATACATTGCGGGCAAACACATATCAAATGGTTGTCTTACTGCAGTATAATCATAAAACCAGTTACACAGTAAAAAATCTAATGGATAATTGTGGAGTCGATCAAGATAATTTAATTTCAGTATTGCAATCACTTATTGATGTGGATATATTGACAGTCGAAAATTCAACACAATTGACAAAGGATTCAACTATCCAATTATGCACGATTTATAGTAACACCCAAAGTCGTATTAATATTAGCCCGGCTTATCAGGAACCTGACCCAAAACCACCTCCAAATTTAGGTTACAGAATACAAGCACTAATAATGAGAATTATGAAAAAGAAAAGACAAATGTCTGAGCATGATCTAATTTGCGAAGTAAAAACCGTATTCTCTGAGAAACACGAAATTACCGTGGAGAACATACAAAAGCAAATTGATAAATTAATTAATATGTATTTCGTCGAGCGCAAAGAAGAACCAGCAGACCATATAATATATACATATATACCATAGAAAAAAAATAGATTTATTTATTAACACTCACACAAAAAATTTAAGATATGTATAGTGATTAAGGCCATTAAATGGACATATGTAAGACCAAAGTATAATTTAGCAATAGTTAATATTAATTTAAGTATTTAAGACCAACCTGTGACCTATCACATTCCCGGATCCGAACTTTTGGCTGTGAGTTGAGGCATAGCTGGCACATTGTGCAAATAAAATACCTCCAACGGTTCGGGAATGTTGAAATCGATATTTAACTGAACTTTATTTGTTTGTTATTGTAAACTTGTTTTCTAATTATATGTGAGTTAAGAAAAGAAACAAAAAACCTTGTTGTTTGCATTCATTTTTCTTGTAGGATTACCTTCACCTTGTGATCATTCCTATTTGGTTTTAGTTTAAGATACATTTTATCCTAAAACTTTGCCGTACATTCATTTATCAGCAGAAGTTAGACAAATTTCAGATTATATCCATGTATTCATTTCTTTTCACATTTATCAATCAGCAGTAGGAACACCCACTGCAGTCTTTTGATGACCTACATCAAAAAAGGGCGGAATAATCCTCTGCTGATTAGAGCGATATGTCGAAATGAGCAGAATTTTCATATCACAAATCGATAGGAAGGAGATGATTGGATGAAAGAGGAATTGGGTGTAAAGTTGGTGATTGGTCAAGTACTTGAGGAAGCTCCAGAGTGCTTCCTGGCCAACTGATTACTGGCCAATAGAGCTGGGTCTTCCTTAGCCTGGTGGTTTCGTCGATGACGTGCGCTGTGTACTTTAATAAAATTCACTTGAGACAAGATTATGCCATGAAATCGCTGAATAATTTTGGGTTTAGAGGGGCCACTTTTAGAGGTATTTTGTAGGTCCATACTGATTCAAGGATTGCTTGTTAGATTACAAGTTTTAAAAGTATCCTTTTGGTGGATCTTCCTATCAGTCTGAGGAATTTCTTCAATTTTGCATTCAGATAAGGTCATCAATTTAGCCTCTGATCGAGAGATGGGACTAAAAAAACTTTTTTTTTTTGTGGACATGTTCCATCTAGTAAGCCTTGAATTGCCATTCTCAAGCTGTTCTTGAAGTAAACTGCTAGCGATCGTTGATGACAGCTCAAAAACCTCGACTCTGACTAACATTTCAGATACGTCTATTTGGTTGTTTACTTTGTTTTTTTTCTTTTTTATTAATTTACATTAATTGATTCACTATTTTGCTAGTTTTCTTTTGCCATTTCCAACAACATTTTATTTTGTGTATTTTGCGGGTTTATGGATAACTCAATTTAGTGAACTCAATTCAATCTAACCAACAACTAGGGTGCCCTCATCAGGGAACTCATGGGTAGGCACTTCCAGATTCAGAGGTGCCGGTCCCTTACGAATACGTCCTGATGCATCATAATGGGAGCCATGGCATGGACAATAATAGCCTCCAAAGTCACCAGCATTCGCAATTGGCACACAACCCAAATGCGTGCAGACTCCAATGACCACCAGCCATTCGGGTTTTATCACACGTTGCTAAAACAGAAAAATGTAAAATCAATTAAGAATGAAATATTATAGAGGGAGTGGTCTTAATCTTAATTAAAATCAGGTAATACTACAAGATGATATGGGCGAATTTGGCGTTTTTCCTTAACAAGATTAGTTTTGTGCTTTGGAATAAAGATAAAATGGGAAAACTTTCAGTTCAGATTGGTGTTTAAGGGGCCATTGAGATTTTCTTTGAAACTGCTGCGGATGAAATACATTTTTAAGATTTCAAGCCGACATATAACATAAAAGAAAGAGTATTATTTGATCGTTTTCGTTTTGATTGGTTCAAAAGATATTCAATTGCTAATGCTCCAAATAACTGTTTGCCTTATAATCTACTTTTTTCTTGTTTTCAGAAAGTAATGCATTTGAAACATAATTTGCTTCTATATATGTACATTGTGTGATACCACAAATTGAGTTACATTAAGCACATCATAATTAAGTAGATAAGATGGAGATAAAAATATATATATCGTTTTTATGATTTACTGCCATAATGACAAAGGATTTTATCGAGAATCAAGTGGAAACGGAACGGAAACTGGTGCAGATATCAATTTTGGACAAAGGCTTAAGGACAATTAAACAATTTTTACACAAATTTCAAATAGGATTGGCCTTTTTTTCTGTTTCTATATGTAAAAGGACTTTTAAGTAGATTTTAAAGATCATTTAGGCAAATCTTAAAACATTTTAGTTGACCCTGTGAACTTTTATGGAAAGTTTAAGCCGTAAAACCTCACGATAGAAGAACATGACGAAGGTACATAGACCTGTTTGGACTCAGAGCAATTATTAAGAAAAAACTTGGGCTGAACATCTTTCAGACATCAGGACTATGCTAAATGAAATCATAACTATTATTTTCACTTTGAAAAGATGCAACTGAGCCAATATTTTGCCTATTATGTTCTCTAAAGGATTCCTATCTTTATAAAGACACTTTGGATGCAAAGCTACACCAATTTGTTGTCGATTGTACATACATCATCTGTTTCGGGATCACGCAGAGTCGATGTGGGCACATTTCTTTCCGAGTCGATTTCGGCGGCGGTGCGGTGGCGAATGAAGAGCGGCTTGCCACGCCATTTGAAGGTAACGGACTTGCCTTCGGCAATGTCCGACAACTTGATCTCAATCTTGGCCATGGCCAAGACATCAGCCGAAGCGCTCATTGAGCCAACGAAGGCGTTTACTAGACCCTTGGCGGCATAAGCACTGCCCACGGCACCGGCTCCAACCAGCAGATAGGAGAAGGCTTTGCGCTCCTCCGAGGTGGTATTGCGACGACGTTCATCCTTGACCGAATCCCGACGGTAGGCCGAGAAATCGGGCACTTGCAGATCCGTATGTGCTTGGCGAGTGGCTTAAAAAATAGAGAGAAAAACAGAAAGTATGAGCAATTGTTTTTCTTAGTTTTTGCCCGTTTGCTTCACATGGGTATTCGCAAAACAGCTGAGTGAGGTCGAGGTTATGTTGAAATTATGTAAGTTTGTAGTTTATTAACTTATTTAATTGAATGTTCTTCTTGTTTTGATCTGTAAAATGTATTTTTCATCATTTTCATTGAAATTTTTATTTTATTATGTAATTTATAGTTCCCGTCCGTTTGGACTTTTCTTTTCGGAGACAGCAGCTTTGTCCATATTCTTACCAACAGCGGTTGCCTTCACCACTTGGCTGGTGGCCCGCACAAAGGGACGCGACACTGCGTTCAGCATTTTATGTGTGTGTTTTTAATCCAAATTTTGTAACTATTTGTTAACAAAATTGTCGAAAATCTTCGACGTTCGTCACAATCACAGTGTTGTTTATCGATGAGTGCCCAGTATCAGGGTGGATTTTTTTGTACGATAATCGACTATACAGCTGCCTATCGATATATGTTAGTTATCGGTTTTGGGACAATGCTGCCACATGTTGTGAATTTAATCTGGCAACTCTTTAAGCGGAGCGCCAAATTTCAAAATAATGAGAACAAGAACTGTGGAAGATTAAAAAATTGAAATATTGATAGATTTTATATTTTATGATTTAAACCATTTTTTTTACAGCAATAAAAAGAAATCTTCATGTAGGGCAGTATTTTATAATTTCTATGAAACTTCTTCTACATATTTGTAATTTAAAATTGAAAATAAAAAATTTTACAATATTAGGTCAAATAATCTAGCTATTTAATATCCCGTTTCCCATACTTAAATTCCAATAATTACAAACGAAAATAGAATAGTCATTATTTTCTGTTTAAAACGTTTAAAAGATTTTAAAGTCTTTTTAATGGTCCAAGAAGATTTTCCTGTCTAAAACAGATTTTTGTTTAAAAAAAACAATTTTTTTTTTGAAAATTTATTTCCCAGAGTTTTCACTATATTTACAATTTTATTGTCTTATTTTATTGTCTGTCTAGAAAAGTTTTAATTTTCATAAATTGAGAAATGATTCTTGTATAGTTTGAGATAAGATTTTATGAATAACTTTTTATATTTAAGATTACAATTTTCCTTCACTTTTTAAGTTTATAAAAAACCACAAGTTTAATTTATATACTTACTTTTGCTGATATTTAATTATCTAGAATACATTAAAGTATTATAATGCAACCCTTATTTCAGTCTCAATTCATCACAGCTTTTCTTAATTTTCTTTGATTTTCCCAAATTGCATTGCCAGATGAAAGTATTTACCTTTAGTTGGGCTAATCCTTCATCCCCCGCAAAATCAAAGGTGGGTAAACACAACCCTTTTGTGCTGCAACAGTTTAGCTTTTCATTGTTCCGGGAGGATAAACCGGTTATGCCCAATTTCCCAGCAACCCAATCTCCAACCCTTAGAGGAAAATTATGCTTTAAGCATTTTCCCAGATGCATTTTTCTTTAACCATGATGTCATTTTCCGGTCGAGGGTTGGTTTTGATCCAGTCCACTCGATATATGTACACATATATATATATATATATATATATTTATGTGAATGTCCCACAATTTACAAATCATTTTTAGTTGGCCATAAAAAATGCATAAAACATTTGGGCCAAACCAAAATTTGTTATGCGCATAAAAGTAGGCAATATACAAATTTGAAATTACTTTAAAACTTGCCAAAAATAAAATGCCGAAAAAAAACACTGCAAAACAAGAAAATAAATAAACCCAGTAAAAAGTCGGAGAACTCTGAAATAGCCGGCAACAACAAAAACAACAACAACAGCAGCAGCAAAAAGAAAATGTAATTCCTTTGGCGCCAGGCCTGTGATTATCGAAAGTAGTTCTTTTTGATGTCGAAACTTTTTTTTCTTTCTTTTTATTTTATTTTTGGTGGTCTTCAGTTTCCTACTCCTTCTGCTGCTTCTCCCTGATGTATGTAGGTGGCAAGTGAAAACGAAAGTGAAGTCTGCCTTTCCCCCCGCTTGCCTTTTCTGCCTGTTCTCGTCTATTTCCAACGGAAGGAAATCTGCGCACATAACGGCGCCTTCTATGTACTTGCTTAGAAACTTACACACACACACACACACACACACACACACACACACACACACAGAGGAGGGTGGAGTGGCGGCGGCGGCAACTAGGGAAAGTGCGTGAATTTTTAGCACAAACAAAAACAACTGCAAAAAAGAAAAGAATATTTGACTTTTAAAACAAATTTCGAATGCTCTTTTGAATTTTATACATGATTCATAAACTAAATTCTCATTTTAACATAATGATTAAACAAACTATTTTTTTTCAGTGTTTTCCAGTTAGTTTTTTTAAAATTAACTGCACACTTTCATTATATTTTTCCCTTCTATTGGAACAATGAAACGGTTTCTCAATTTTTTAAAATTCTTTTAAATATTTTCAAATTAGTATTGACTATATTTTGGACGTAGACTAGTGATTGTTATTAAACGATTTCGAGTGCTGATTAAATCCTCTAGTTATGCATTATATCAGAAAATGTCATACAAATCTGTTTATATGTACCTACTTATAATGTAGAATAAAAAAAATAATGGTAAGTTTTAACTTTATATTGCGTTTTGAAACCTCTTATTAAAAGTTTTTGCCCTTTTTCTACTTATCTTTTAGAGAAATGAAGTTACAGTTTTTTTAATAAATTGTATTTAAAGACCAAACTTGCCAAGGGAATGAGTCATTTCCATTTATATTCAAACAAAGTAAACTAAGCAATTGCAAACAATAAGGAAAAAAAAACTTAAGTGTGTGGAGAAAGGTTAAAATTATATAGTTTAAGTAAATCAGAGTAATTGAGTGATCTAATTTTATTTAAGTCCCAACAACCCAAAAAAACATGTGACAAATAAGAAAGTAGTCCTTACTAATGGCAATATTCCATTACAGATTTTAACGATATCCATTATAAAACGCTGATCACAATTAGTGTCCAATCTAGGGCTATACAAAAAGGGAATTTCAACCCTTAAAGTATGCAATAAGCAGCGCGAAAATTTAGTTTTTGAAACATCTAAAGGAATTTCGCAATGACCTGTGAATAAAAAGCAATCATCGAAGCAGACATTGTTAACATCAATTTGCTAAGTGCAATATAAACTTTTCCAGCCTATTGCATACTTTAAGGAGCAAAGTATCCTCCCATTTCAAAGTGCTAGAATCGCCGATTATCGCAAATCTTATACAATTCTTTTTGATTTCAAAGAAATTAAAAGAAATTTTTATCTTTATGCCAAAAAAGAAAGCGAATATATGGAGTGCAGTGTTGAAAATGTTGTCTCAACAAAAATGCATTAATTATAGAGCTTAAAATAGTTATTATCACTTTGATTTGAAAAGTCACTATCACTGTTATGGATAATAGAGTATTACAACAACAACAAAAGTTAAAAACTATGCCGCGTAGGCGACGACGACGCAGCCACAACATCAACAGCAGCATCAGCAGCAGCCGCAGCAGCATTCGCCTCATCCTCACTACCGCCCTACCACCCATCACCCATCACCCAACATCCATCTGCCCCCCAGAAACCCCCTGCCCTAAGACTTACCACTCTCTGTTCCTCTCTTCTTCAGCTTCAACTGCGTTACACTTTTCAGCAAAAACTTTTACATGGAAAACTGGCGCCAACTACAACAGCAACAACAACAAACTGAAAGTGGAGAAAAGCAAAGGCAAAACTGCCTATTTTTCAACCCTGCCGCAGGGCCCTTCGCAAGGGAAGAAAGTGAAGTGTATCCAGGGCAGGGAAGTGCTGAGAGAGAGACATAGCGGAATGATGTGTTTTCTGGCGTGTGCAGCAACGACGTTGCCTGCTTATCGCAACATTAGCCAAGCATAAAGCTCAAGCCCCATCCACCCACACACACACACACACACACACACACTCTACTCCCCTGCACTTCGTCCAATGTACTGCCCCCCACACCCATTGATACTCCCTTCCGCCCATGCTACATCTCCCTATTTCTATGTTTTCTTTTTTTTTTTTTTTTGCCAAAAAGTTGAAAGTGGAAAATTGTGCGTGGCAGGCAAAAGTTTGTCAGGAGGCTCCTAAAATGATGGCTCCAAAACAACTGACAGTCGAGACTTTTACTCTGTATGTATGAGTGTGGGTATATTTTCTATATATACATATGTACATACATATATATCAAGCATGAAGTAAAAAGGAAAAATTCAATATTTAAACATTTTCTGTGCATATGTGCAGTCCTCTTTCTCCATCAGCTTCTGGGCAAATGTAACCCAGCTGGTTGCCATTTGGCTTTCGGTTTGCATTTAAAATTACATTTTGTTCTTCTTCTTTTTTGTGCCTGGAAGCCTTTGCTTTGTGTATGTGTGTGTGTGTATGTGTGCGGGTCCTGGGCCACTAAGGATGGCTCGGTCATTTTGCTTAGCCGGATTAGGTGACCATGACAATGGTCCGTTTTATTTTCTACGTTTGTTTTTCATATTTAAAATTCTTAACAAAAAAAAAAAAGAATAATAATCTAAATGTAACGAAAAGCTAGAATTAAGCTTTAAAGTAAGATTTTTGCTTCGAGCTCAGAAGTACATTAATGTTGGGAGATTTTATCAAACTATCTTTAAGTCAGAGCCTTTAGTTCTCTCAAGAGATGTAAGTAGAATATCGTTGAACACTATTATTATTTAAGTTTTTTATTAAGGGAATAATTTTTTTTTTATTTAGGCAACTATTTTTATTATTTTTCTTTTGATTCGATTACTTTTCAGCTAGAATGAAAGCAACTTTAAATATATTATTTTAATTGTAAAATTTTCATTTTCTATTGGAAAAGCGTAATAAGAGTTTGATATAAGAGGTCTATATAGTATAGAGTTCTATTTAGTAATGTCGGTATACTTAGGGATTGTAGTAAATAATACATATATTAGTTTTATATATATAAAGTGCAAACATATTTAGTACTTAACTAAAATATGGTGCTTTATTAAGTTTGTTTCTACATATTGATAAAAATTTGAAACTTATTTAACTGCAAAATTACAAAAATTTTTGAATAAAACCTTTGAAAAGTTTCAGCTTTAAAATAACGAACATTTTTAAGAAACGGTTTAAAGTGGAAACGACTAACGACTATCTAGGATCAATACTTCATAAAATATATTTTTTAACCTTTTTTCACGGTATTTTTATACTTTGTTTTACATATTTCTCTTACTTCTTCAGAATTTAGAGTAATGCTTTCGTCCAAACCGATTTAAAAAAGTTTGTTAAAATTTTGATGTTGGTTTTTTAAAGCTTTTTAATCCGCAATGTCTCGAACCAAATTAAAAAAGTATTGAGTAGTTTTGTAATTTAAAAAAAGCTCAATCAAATTTTACTCGCAGTTTCATCATCCTTCGCCTTTTAAATTCTTACTCTCACCTAAAATTAATTTTACCTTAGCTCTTGGCTCTTTATAAAAATTGCTTTATTTTATTTGGTATTCTAAAATTCCTATTATAATTTTTAAAAATTAATGGCAGAGGTTAAATTATTCTAAAATTAATATAGATTTTATAGAGATGATTTTATAGAGGGGTTAATCTTAATCACTAAAATCCTTAATCAGCTTTGAGTTGTTTTTTTTTTTTAGTTGTAATTCTCAAATGGTTCTTGCCAAGAAGCTATTGAAATTTTTAACTTCTTCCAGAAATGCTTCAGTGGTTCCTAAAATAGTTATATAGACCAATATAAAAATCCATCTCTCAAGGTTATCTTTGGTAAAAATAAAAGAGTACTTTTTTACTGGAAAACTAAGGATCAAAGATGATGTTGAGGTCCTATAGACACAATATATAGTACACATTGCACAATTTATTTGAACTAGATACATATTTATGTGGCTAAATTAAATTGTGATCAATTGATTAAATGTATTTCATTCAACATTTAAATAGAAAACAAAAAACAGGATTTGCCTGATCATATGAACATATATATATATATGATTTCTTTTCCATCAATCTGTTGATTGGTTTTAATGTCAACGTCAATCTGAAGAGAAAACGTCACATAAAATTCAATTTAATTTTGACCAAGAAATGCGAAAATGTTCATCTCACTTGAGAAAAACTTTTCATTGTCAATTTTTTTTTTTTTTTGCTTTTTTGCCTTTTTTTGGGTTTTTCAATTTGCAATATTTTGTAGATATTGCTCTTCTCTTTCCTTTTTTGATGAAAACTTGAAAGTTAGCTAGCTGTGCCAACTTTTGGTAACGACAAATATTTTCGCTTAAAGCGAAAGAAAATGAATATAAAAAAAGAAAGAAAAAAAAACCTGCCCTAAATTCGCACAAGCGGCTTAAGTGCAGAGGCACGGAGTGAGAGTAAGGAAAAGAAAAAGGGAAAACCTCACAAACAAGATGAAAACAGGCAGCATAAGGCTCAGCGGGTGGGCCAAAAAACCCAAAAAAAAAATAAATAAAATGTAGGAGAATATAACGAAGGAAACGACAACATTGCGTTTCGCTTGCAGGACACAAGCGCACACACACACTCACGCACACCCAAAGTTGTGGGAAGTGGATGTGGGGGATTCCCCACAAGCATTGAAAAGGAAAAGAAGGCGCAGCACGCATAAATCTAAGAAGCAAATTACATTATTTTGTCATTTTTGTGGGGTTCCTCCCTTGGCGGTCCGATTGGGTCCAATGCAGCAAGCAAGAGCAGTGTCCTCCAGCAGCCGACAGGCATATAAAACTCTGTCAAAAAATAAACTTTGCAAAAGCAACAAAAAAACAAATGCAAAAAGCAAAAGCTCTCGGGGTAAAAGTTTTGTAATACAAAGTACATTATATGCAAGCAAAGACGTTGGCAGGACATCAAATGGAATGGGCGTGGGGTGAAGGATATTTTGGGGTTTTCTTGTTGGGGGTTGAGCGAAAACGAAAGTAAATGCAGGCTTCGCAGTCAACGTTGACGCTGCCGTTGACGCTGACGTTGACGTTGACGCTGTGCGCATTGTGCGTTATCCTTCGCGGCACGTTTGCTTGGCCAAGGACATTGTGGCCATTAAAAATGTAGTGAGTTTTTGTGGGGTAAAGCTTTTCTTGAGACAATTGCAGCTTGCTCTCAGTCGGCTCGCTCTTGCTCTCTCTCTCTCTCTCATTTATGTACTTATTTGGTGAAGCTTTTCTGCATTGTTTATAACTATTTTGGTAGACTGCGTCTGCGCTTTCTCTCGCTCTCCTACCTCAGGGCTCTCTCTTGCTGGCTCTCTCTTTGTCTTGCTTCTCTCTCAGATGACTTTCACTTTCATTTGCAATAATAATATTGCCTTGTCCTTTGCCTTCAGCTTTCACTTTCACAAAAACCCTGAAAAAGTTCGTCGACGCTCTCAACGCATTTGATGTCCTGTCCTTGTCTCGCCTTCTTTTATAGTGTGTCTCGCTTACTCTTGAAGTCTCTTACTTTCTCACTTGCTCTGGCAACGTCTTATGACTTCCTGTGTGGGCTTCCGGTTTTGTTTTTATAACTGATAAGGCAGCGGCGACAACGGAGGCGACGACGACAACGACGACGACGACGTCAATGGGGATGAGGATTTTGCTGCCCCAAAAAAGTATGCTATGCTTTTTCACTTCGTGCTGTGTGTGTGTGTGTGTGTGTGTATGTTGGGAAGACGACCAGCAGGCGCCGCTCTTCTTGTTGTTGTTGTTGTGTTTTCTTCTTTTCTTTGTTATTATTACTATGCGTTGCAAGGATCAAGGACGTTCAAGAAAACTCGCAGTGGGTGTGTTTGTATATATATGTGTGTGTGTGTGTGTGTGACTTGTTTTACTTTACTTTGGTGTGTGTGTGTGTAAAGGAAATGGAAAAAAATGCAGGGCGCTTATTTTCATTTACTTTGCTTGGTCTTGACTTTGACATGGGTTTGGGTTTTTCGACCCCCCGCCCCCGCCACATCTACTTCTACTGCTGCCGTTGGTTTTCTTTCTTTTTGTTGGTTGCAGATGTGCGTGCGCCGGCGCCTATATAAAGTTTTTTGGTTCTTTGGGAGGCTTTATGGGTGAGCAGTTGGTGAGTTTATGCAGTCCTTTATGACGCCCAAATCGGTAACCACCCCCCCGCTCGCTCGCTCTCTCTCCCCCTTCTTTGCTTCTCATTCTTCTTCGGCTCATTCCATTATGACTTTGCCTTTGCCTTTGCCATTCCTAACAACGACCACTCGCTGCGTTTGTAATTTTGGCGCTTTTGTGCGTGTGCAGCGGCGAGTTGCTGTCTTTGTGTGTGTGTTTTGGGAGCCATGTGACTGACATTGATTGCTGTTGTTGGTATGCTTAAGGGGGAAATGGCTCACTCTCTCTCTGTCTCTCTTTCTCTATATATATATATATATAAATGTATATATGTATAGGGAGTTTTTGGTTAGGCATATACATTCGTTTCTCTATATATAGTA
This sequence comes from Drosophila willistoni, assembly GCF_018902025.1. NCBI lineage: Eukaryota > Metazoa > Arthropoda > Insecta > Diptera > Drosophilidae > Drosophila > Drosophila willistoni. The sequence goes on from NW_025814050.1 coordinate 13,668,854, forward strand.
GGTATATAACAGCTTAGCTTCCCTTTTTTGGTTGCCTCTTCTAGATTGCAGGCCTGCTTTTTCGTAAATTGCGTAGTTTTTTACCGCATCCCTTTCAGAATGCATGATACGAGCACAAAAAATAAGAGAAGAAGAGATGTGGTTTATGTGGCTTTTTGCCTTTCCATCAATGTGGGTCGCAAGCAGCAGGCTATGCTAAGCTATGCACTGCATAGCAATGAGTAGGTCCTTTACATGGGTCTATATGTATGTATGTATGTATGTGTAAGTGTGTTTGTGTGCTGCTTTAGTTTAAAGTTTCGACAACTGGAGCGAGTTGTTAAATAAAGCCTGAATTGTGGTTCCTTGCCTTCTGAAATTCTCTTTGAGGTTTGAGGTTTTATATCTATTTCTGCTATGCCAACATTTTTTGCCCCTTCTTCTTCTTCTTCCTAGGTCTATATGGTTTCCTAATAAAGTGAGTGCGTGTATTTCAATTGTCAGTGGTGTGAGGTTAACTTGAAAATTAATTGCAATTTTAAAGCTTTAAACAAATTTGCCAATTGGTCAAAAATATTTTGGAAGTATTTCCATTTTATTTGTTTGATATGTTTTATTTTGCATTCACTATGTCAACGTTTTAATATTGATGTATAATAATAACTAATAAAACGTATACATAAATTTATAGTAGAGACTTTAATTGTATCTTTTCATTAAGATTCTGAAAAGTTCCTTGTTTTCGAAGAATATATTATAGAATGACAAAAATTAAATATAATAATTCTAATTGAAATTAAATAAAAGAAATATAAATACATAGGACATTTTGTTTTTGCTCCAAAATGACCTTGACCCTGTTCATTCGAATGATTGAAATACAAAAAAAAAAAAAAAACAAATCAAACAATTTGAGAAATTGATATCTGATTCAATGAATTTTCAATTTTTTAAGATTCACGAGTCAGCTACCACCTAATAAAATACATTATAATTATTTGATTTTAGTTTTTTGAACTATTATTTCACCTCAAAATATTTATTTTTTTGCTTGATTAATTTTCTTTGTGTTTTTTATATTTTAAATATAAATATATAAATATAAAGAAATATATTTTATATTTTAAATTATAATTCATTCAAAACAGTTTACATTCAATATTGATAGATACAAGTTTGTTCCAATAATTATAACTCACTAAATTCCTGAGGAATGCTTCCAAGGTAATTCCTAAAAGAATTGTTCGAAAACGTTGTCAACGAAAACATCAGCCAATCGTTAATTAAGAAATTCTACTTTTAAGTAAATTAAAATACATCGTCATTTATTTCAAAGTCATATCAATTTATCAGAGGATCGGTAAGAAAAAAACTGTAGAACTTATTTCATGCTATAAGAAAAGCCACATAGCCGCTATTCCGAGCCCTGCAATTTCCCAGGCTACAGAAAGTGTACTAGAGGCTTCATCTTGAGTCCTGCATTTTCTACCTTGAGTCCGTGTAGCCTACACGAAGTGTTTTAGAGCTGTCATTTGATAGTCCGCACAGTTAAAATGGGAAAGATTATATAGAATCATTCCACAGTATACGATTACCCTACTCAGTTAAAGGAGTTGGATATGTTCGGTGGTTTGGTGAAGCGGAGCCTGGATTAATCAAAGCATCTGAAAAGCTATCTTCATGCTTTAAACATAAGGATAAATTATCTCTAAAACTAAGAAACTTTTTCATATCAGCATTAGAGTCACCATAACTACAGCTGCAATTGTTTTTGTATACCAATAAACATTTTAAAGTAAACTTTGATGAACACTTATCTCTTTTCCCTTCAAAAAAGCACTTGTTTGATGAAAACGTCGGGGTCACCAATTGGTTTTTTCTTGTTTCATTGCCCCACTTCAATTAATTTTTGATTGCCTAGCAATGTGAAAGTAGATTAAAAATGTATCTCTCTATACCATATTGAAATTGATTTGGTATACATAACTAATGCAATTTACCCCTAACTAAATACCTGCCTATACATTTTACCTTTCATGCGATTCGCTTTGGGTCCTCTTCAAAAATTTTCATCCCTTCATAGCTGGTGGGCCTCCCCCTCATGACTTTTCACATTTTCCAAAAATGTCAATCAAAACAAAACGTCAGCAATTGCCATGCCCCCACAGGCTCAGTTTTAGCCTCAACCACACCCCCGTCCACCTCCCCGGTACAATGAAAAAGAAAAACAATTAAAAACAACAAAAAACAACTTTCAGGCTTAAATGTATTTGTAATTATGTATTGAGGCAGAGGCAAAAAAGAGCCAACAAGGATGCGACACCAAAAGTTGTTGTTGTTATCGTTGTTGTTGCTGCTGCTACTGCTGCTGTTGTAGTTGCTGTAATTGCTAGAGCTGCTGATAACACACACACACACACAATATTCCCTGTTCTATGTAAAAGCTCTTCAAGTACATAGAGAATCAGAGAGGTAAGGGGCAACATCAGCAGCAGCAGCAGCAAACAGAGCGAAGGGAATTTCGTTGAAATGTGTGTTGCATTGACAAAAAGAAAGGAAAGCAAAGGACGAGATGAGGAAGAAATAGCAGAAACCGAAGCCTACGCACAAAGCCTCACGCACACACACACACACACACACACACTGATACACACACATACGCACCGAGAGTAATTATGTTGCTCTCAAGCAGCATTTTCCTCTAGCTCTTCTCGGTTTTCCTTCTGCTGATATTTTTAGTTGGGCTTTCCGCCTTGTTTTCATTGCATATCTTTCGCGCACTCCCTTCTCACTTCACTCTATATATCTCTCCATCTCTCTCACTCGCAGTGTTTGTGTCTTTCTCTCTTTTTGGTAACGCCTATCTCAGACTCACAATTGAAATTTGAGGATTTTTGTCTCAGTGCCCTAATTAATTTTACGTACCATGAAAATCATTGTTTGTTGCCTTTGCTTTTCTATTTTGGCAGTTGGCTAATGTTGCCCTTTGTTGTTGCTGTTGTTGTAAATGTTGTTATGGAATGTCAAAGGCAGATACTAGAACTACATACATATATTTATATGTATATTACATATTCGTTTAAAGCGGATTTAATGTAAATTCACTTGTCTGCCAGAAAAAGCTAAAGAATTCATATTTAGACTAGGCATCTCTTTAGTTAAAATTCAATTGCATTTTGAGTTTGATTTGGTAAAACTTCTGAAATTTTATTTCTTATAAATTTCCTATATGCTATTAAGTCCTATTTAAGTTTAAGTTTTCCACTATCTTTTCTAGAAGACAGCTTATATATCCTATTCTAAGCAAATATAACTTGATATCTACTTGATAAATCAAGTTGTCTATTTATTTGAGATGCAAAGCTTATCTAGGCTAACCATAACTTATATCTATTTATCCGTAAAATAAATCAGATGTACTTAAACTAATAAAAGATCGCTAATTTAAAAAAACCAATAATATTCAAAAAATACACCGAATTTCAAAATTTTCGGTACTGAGTATATCTGAGTGTTATTAGACCCACAATTCAGTTTTAAAAAATTTTAGACCATAATACATAGATCTGCCAGATCTGAGTCAAGCTTTTTCCGTTTCGGTACCATATTGCGTTTGGTTGTTTGATTGTGAAAGTGACCAACTAGTTTTTTTTTCTCTAAATTTCTCATAAATATCCTCAAGCCTTTATGTCCACTCCAAAATGAAACAAAAAAATTACAATTTGGGGAGAAAAACCTGGACTATAAACTCGATATGTACTCCTTATAAAGAGATTCGACAGATTGAAATTGAGAATCGTCAAAATGTGTATCGCAGTTCTTGGAGTACTCACCCATTCTTCAGCTTAGGTTGTCTTTCCACCATTTTCTAATCTGAACACTTTTTATAACATGCATTTTGTTAATTATCTAGCATGCAATAATTAGAGTAACTCATATTGGTAGCGAAATCCAAGGGTTCAAAAAACTTATTAGAAAGTATCTTGTATTATTGTTTTAGATATTATAATTAAAAAAAAGCTTAAGCTTAAAAAGCTTAAGATGAATTTGTAAAATTCTTTATAAACAGTAGAACATTTGATTAACAGTGACAAAATCACAACCCTAAAATCCCTGTAAGAGATCTTAAAGAATCCTTAAGGAACGTTTGTTCTTCTTAAGGGAATCCAAGTAGAACTTGTGTGAGATTCTCTGAGAAATTTGGTTCGAGTCATGTCATATGCATGAAGGAAAAGGGAACTGTCAAGGCTAAGCTAACTCTTTCAACATTTTCACTATTGTAAAAATTTGATTCTGTCAGGGTAGACTTCAACTTAATGAAACGACAGGAAAACCATTCCTTTCCGAATTTAAGAACTTGAATAATCAAATAGAAGCATAGTAAAGAAGAATAGAAAATTGAGTACCTTAAATATCTTGGCGATACTGTATATCATTAATCTGCTAGAAACTAATTGTAGTCAAAATCTTTCAAAATAATGACTAAATCTTCTGATTTAGGATTATTCCTTACAAAGCCATAGAACTATATGTTTTATGGTTCTTTAAAAACCGTAAAAATCTTATATATAATTGCCTTCAAATGAATTATGGATGGTAATTTCATTCAACTTGTTGGTTAATTTTTCACAGTGCATTCTTTTTCGGCCCGCATTCCCATTGGAGCGCACTTAAACTGCGCCATATTTTCCCCAAACACAATGTTCACCTAAACGTTGACTACGAAACGATTCCCATCCTTTACCAATGTTACCGTTACCGATACCGTTGCCATTGCCATTGCCTTGTTCTCGTCCTCGTTCTCGTTCTCGTTCTCGTCCAGGCTCTTGTTTTTGTCGTCGCCTACGTTTTTTGGGCGAAATTTGAGAAAATTAGGTTATGTTTTTGTTTTTCCTTTTGGGCATCAATGTTCCCAGCCTCGTTGTTGTTCCCCCTCCCACACCCGCTCGCTTTGCCGTTTTAACCTGTTTTTGTTGTTGCCCTTAAACTTTTTGTTGGGTGGTAATTAAATGCTGCCTGCTGCTGGACCGAACACACAATAAGACCAGATGAGAATGAAAATGGAGGCGGAAAAGTTGCGTTTTGGAATGGGGTGGTAGGAGCACCTAATCAGCAATCCCAGCCAGCAGCAGGAACAGCAACAGCAACAACAAGACCAGCTAATATGAAACTGAATCTCGGCCGAGGGTGGAAATTATGCAAATGCGCGCATGTGCCTATGCCAAGGCTCAATGGAAAATTGCTTTTCATTGCTGCATTTAAAATATGCTTCATCACAAAGCGAAGCAGTTTAATTAAAAATATACACAAAGGAATTTCCATTACGGATTAAAAGAAAACATCAGTAAATGCAATCGAAAATGAAATAGTTAATAGTTTTTAAAAAATTTAAATATCATGACATTGAAAAATTTATTCTGATTTTTCTCCATTAAAAATTATATTAATGAATTCTTACTTGTGTATATCTCTTAAAGATTAGATAAACTTACAAAAGAAATTTGTAGAATTATATCTTTATATTTTTTGTTCACAAAATTCTCTATCTTGACTACGTCCTTGATACTATCGCTTAGAACCGAAGGTTTTTTAGGAGTACTTATTAATATATGATACACGGATCAAACGAACGTCATTGCCCTCTTCAAATTAGGAAATTTTATTTTAACTTTTACTTGCCAAAAGTATATCAAAACTTTGAGATGTTTACTAAAGAACTAAAAATGTTATAGTTCAAAAATAAAGTATACTTAATATTCTAGAGCACTTGGTATAAATTGATGATATAAATTGATAAATTGATGATATAAATAAAAATGGATTGGTTTTGGTCTTATAAACTTTCATTTGTAACGAGTTATGAAAATAACTGTAAAAATACACTAACCAAATATTGATTTTCATTTGAATTCGAATGGTCATAAATAAATAATGTCTTGAATGCTAATTAGTCATTAAGAAAATTAATAAGCGAATTAACAAAAGTCAAAATGTTAAAGCGATCTGTTTATTACTTTTCTGAGCTTAACAGCTTTTGCAGGTAATTGGACCAATAATCTTGACCAGTTCATAACCAAAGGTCATACAGTTGACCAAGGATAATCCGTTTCTTGTTAGATTTGGCATTTAACCATCTCCTTATCTTGATTTTAGATAAAAAATTACATTCAAAGAATGGTAAACTTTATATTTGTTTTTAAAAAGTGCAAAATTTAAGATTTATTTAATTTCTTAGTTAATTTACGTAAATTAAATAAATGCTTATAAAAATATTTTTGATCTTTGACTTTTTGTTGACCCTTTTTTCGTCAAAATCCTTGACTAAGATTCCTTTACTCTTTTGTTGCTTTTGGTTTTTTTTTGGCTTTAGCCATTTATCTTTACCATTTTGTATATTTATTGTTGTTGTTGTTGTTGTTGGTGGTGGTTTCCTTGGAAATTTGGAAAATCTTTCTTATGCTCTGTGGATTCCACAGGCTTTTAACTAATTTTAGGGCTAATTAAGTGACTGCTGGCCCCTTAATAAATTACAATTTCTTGGCATATTTTTGCATTAAGTGACTAGAATTTTTCCCCTTTTTTTCCTCTTTTCTTTTGGTCTCTTTTACCTTGCTTTTAACTTGGTTTCTTTCATATGAGTTTGCCGTTTTATTTCGCCTGCAGTATTTGTGATTTATATGGAAATATATACACGCATTTCGGCATGTTTTTTTATGTCTTTCGATATGTCGTTGTTGTGACCATTAAATTAATTGCAATTTATCGATTTTGGAATTGCAATCTCAACGGGCCATAAAAAATATCCCTCTGTCCTTTCTCTACCTCTCCCTCTCTCTCTTTCTTTATCTCTCATTCCACAATGGCATCCAGAATATAAAACGCCGCAGCATGTGAGGATAAAGGGCGACAAATTTGAATGGAAGTGAGCCTGAACTTTGTATATTTTGTTGGTTGTTAGGTTGGTCTGGGTTTCGGTTGCTTTTGGGTCTGCGCCTGTGGGTGGCCTCATCTATGTATTCTATTTGGGATGCAGCCGTCGCATTTGTCGCAGAGCAAAGAGTAAAAATTTCGCGGCCTCTGGTGTATAGAATATAAATTTCAGTTTTTTTCCGACTCCAAAAAAAATCATGTGTGTGTAGGTGGCGGCAGAGAGTCATTGCGTATACGTAATGTGGAGAGTGAGAGAGAGAGAGGGTGTTCGGCAAAGGTGCAAAAGGGAAAGAAGGAATATAGACTAGCTATACATAGGTATATATCGTTATATTACCCTATGGCAATATAAGTTGCATCTGTTCTATGCTCGAATTCCAAAAAGCATTTTCATATATGAATCTATAAATCTAAATATTCATGTATACATATATCACAGAACTGCTATGATTGATGTCAAGTCAAGTCTTAACTTTAAACGATTCAGAACGAGTACTAACTCTCGAAATTATATGTTCATATATAGATAGATATTCGTTCAAAACAACCAAAAAACTGTATCGATTATCGAATAATGCCAAGTATATGCTTCGTTTTTATCTAATTTTATCATTGATATATTCAAATATGACGCATATTCAACTACTCCCATTACTCTTGCTAAACCACGTGAAAATTAAAATGAACTATCATTAATTGTATTGACTGTATTTGAAAAGACACAAAGACATGTTTAAAAAGAAAAAAATTGATCAACGTCGAAAAGTGTTGTAAAGCGCCATGAAATACACAGAATTTGCGGTCTTATCAGATAAAGATAAAGTTAAAGAAGATAATAAATTGTGATCTTTAAAATCTTTAGACACAATTCTTCTTTTAATAGTTCCTGGGATCTTGGAATTGATTTTGAATCTCGATAACTAATTCCATACCTATATATTAGATTGCTCTAGTTTATATAGGGTAACACATCGTTGATATTACCTTTATTTCTTACTTTTTGTTTTTTTTTTCCGTTATTGTTTTGGTGTGTGGAGAGTGTAGAGCCAGCAATAATGAAAAATATATGTGAGCACCATTAAAATACATCAGATAGGCATAGATCACACGGTCAGTTTGAATGTCCTCCTGGTTGGTGGTTCTAGTCCTAGCCATAGTCCCCATTCTATTGCTATTGCTACCGCTGCTGCTGCTGCTGCTGCTGCTGGTCATTTCGTTTGTTAGCCGCAACACATGCATTGACATTTGTTGGAGCTGAATTTGGAATTAGAATTGGAGTTGGAGTTGGAGCTGTTGCGTTATCTTTGCTGTCACAGCAATGTCAGGCCAGGCGTCGTCTGTGAGTCCCTGTGGCAATCTGGATGTATATTTTTCCCCCCTCTTACATTCGAAGGGAGAAGGTATGTGTGGCTGTGTGTGTGTGTGTGTGGAAGGGGCGAGATGGTGCGTGTGTCGAGGCATGGGGTAACGCGTGCCCTTATGCAGGTTTGAGTGAATGGCTCGTTAGTTATATGTGAATCTTCTATGTAACTTTAATGAGGTGTTACCTCCCGTCAAGAACAAAAACAAAAAACACACAAAACCAAATAAAAACGATTACTAACAGATAAAGGGCACATAAGTATAACATTTAAGGTGGCACATACAATTTAATATAACTTAAGTGTATATCTTCATGGCCTCTGAAGTTAAACGATTAAAGATTGTCCAAAGACAGAGAGAAAATACACATTTTTAGGCAAATATTTTTACCATTTCAGGATTTAAGTGATTTATTTTTAAAGTAAATTTATTAATGGATTATTATATAATAAAAAATAATTAAATTAAGTAATAAACTAGAACCGTTTTAAAATTAAAGGTCAACGCTCATTTTGGCGCATCATTTTTCTAATATTCCTAAGATTAGATTTTTAGTTCGCTGGTCCCAAAAGTGGGGTTTTTTTTTAAAGTTCTTGTTCTCAAAGAATTCAAAAAATCAGCAGTATCAACATTATGTTAAATTCAAAACAGTTATATTCGAAAGATTTGAAAAGAATTTAGTTTGATTTCAGATTTTTAGATTTTTAGAGTAAAATTGAAGTACCTAAAATTTACCTAAATTTTGCACTTATTCTTTATATTGAGAGACATACATATATGATTATTCTTCTTTGATCCTTTTAAAGATTTTATATTTGTTAAATGAATTTAAAGGGTCTCATAATAAAAACTTTTACAAGAAATAACTGTACATCAGTTCGAATAGTTTTTGGTTCTAGCAGATGAAATAAAAATAACTATTTAATTGGTTAACTAACTGCTTTTATGTCATTATTCATGTGAAAGGGATACCTATCAAACCCTTTTAACATCAAATTTCTTTGACTAAACTATGCCCTTTCATAACTCCAAATTTACAGAATAAAGTCTTGTCTTTCGATATGGATCTAGCATTCTTATACATATGTATATAAGAATCTTTTTTTTTTAACTTTATTCTGCATCATCAAAAATAACCTCCACGTAAGAGTATAAAAATGTTTTTTGTCTTAAGACAAATTCCGCCATTGGGGCCATTTTATTTCATATGGCAAATCTTCAGACAAAGTGAGACCAACAAAACAAAAAAAAAAGGAAGAAGCTTATGCTTATGCTGATATTTATGCCACACTTTTGGCCATTTCGGGCACTTTAAAGAAACTTAAATTGCACTCACACAAACAGAGGCAAGAAATAAATTTCAAGCGCTCCTTCACTTGGCCTACTTGTTGTAAATTTGCCAAAAAAAAAAAAAAACCGAGCCAAGAAGAGAAGAAAAAAACATACAAATAAATAAGATGGAGAAGAAGGAGAGGAAAGAAAGTGAAGTTAACTTAAGTTCGCATGTGTTGTGGTCTTTCATCATGAATAGGGTGAGACAGAGAGACGAATAGAGCAAGAAGTGAGGGAGTAAGATAGATGAGAAGAGGAGGATGAGGAGAAGGAGGGCGGGAGGATATCAAGTATGCGCACTGTTGGCCAGGAGACCTCACTAAAGTGTGCCTAAAAAATTGTGTGTTTCCTTCTTTTTTTCGTCTTTTTCTTTTTTTTTGGACCAGGTAAGCAACCCTCTTGGAGAGAAAAAGCAAAGTAAAAGTGCGTGTGTCTGCATTGTAAAAAAACTTTTAATGGCCAAAAGGCAGCAGCAGCAGCAACAACAACAACACCATTTTCTACCCATCTCATTCTTACTTCTTGTGTGTGCATGTGTGTGTACCTCAGGTGCTTGCGTTTCTTAATGTTTTTGGCAACAACTTTACAGCTGTTGCCTGCTTAACTTAACTTAACTCAACACAACACAACTCAACTCAACTCCTGGCCCATAATCATTAACAAAATTGCTTCGATTCCTCAAGCATTGCCTTTAAAGCTGAAACTTGCCACTTTTCTGCTTCTGTTTCTCTTTTTTATTTTTTTTTTCTGTCATGTGTTTTTGTGGGGAATGCATTTTCAATATACCCAAAAGTCAAGTCGACAATTTATTTGCCCTGCCATAAATCAAAAATGAGTAAAAATTTATACCCATACTAACTACGTTACGACATCGTCCTCGTTCTCATACCCATGGCTGGCCAGGATGGGGACAAAGTTTGCTTGCTTGGTTTTATATTTGTTGGTTGGTTGGTTGGTCGCTCGGTTGGGTAGAGACCAACCCATCTACCCCGCCTTACCCAAAAAAAAAAACACATTCTCTAACCACCAGCAGCAGAAGGCAAGCACACAAAAAAAAAAAATTTGAAGGAGAAAAAAAAATACCCAAGCCCATTATCATCATCAACAGTCAGCAAAATGGCCCAACTTGTGTGGCCAAATGGCAACGAGAACAGCAGCACCAACAACGGCAACAAGCAACAGACGCACCTGAAGCCATGAGGTTGGCTGCAAAAGTTTGCAACAATTTAATGATAATAAAAATTGTGTGAAAAATTCTCAAAATTCTAGGAATTTGGTACAAAGCTTTATATGGCGTGTAGATTTAGTAAAACTATGAAAAGTTTTACATTAGAAAATATTTATTTAAAGACAAAAGTCTTTTTTTAACTTGATTGTTGGGTTGGAACTGTCGAACTGTCGAACAAATAAACTCAATTTTTTGGAGATAGTGAGAATGGTGCTATAAGCTCTTTTATTCAGTAGTAGAATTGCAGTTCTACACAAATCTATATTTTAAGATAATTGGATCTAAAATATTCTTCTTAAAATTTGCAATGGGCTGGGATTGTATTCATTGCTTTCAATAAAATAAGATCTTTTCATTAACAAGCAATAAGGGGAACAAACTTTATGCTAAGAGTATGAAAGCTAACAAAGTGTTCTTAAATTAAGAGAGAAGGAGAGGGAGAACATAATGTTTCGCCTAGCGTTTTGAAGAAATGCACTCCTTTTAAACACCTCAATAACCCGACGAAAAATAACAGAGTATGTATCCAATTAAGTCGATTACTATATCTGCTGGTATGCCTTACAGTCTGACCTTTGACAGTGTGCAGATTTATGTTCCCATAAAGGATGGAGTTACGCAGCTGCCATAAGCAATCTATAATTTGTCCCAATGCTGCAAAACCTGAATGATTTATATGATTTATGCAATGAACATAAACTGATCTTGACCAAAAGTAACATGTTTACTATCTTTCCTAATAAACCAATGCAGTTGTTGCACTCTTATGCCAAATTATACTACTGCTGCTTATAAATGAGGTCCGAAAGTTGGTTGCTTGTTAAGTGTGATGTTGAGATACTTAGTCTATGCAGGTTGCTATAAAATTGCGACTTCTATCTGAATCGAGGTGTCTTTTTAGTGCAAAGCAATAATTAGTGATATTCTGGGATTTGATCTTTAAATTCTATTACTTGCAGCAATCTGCCAGAGTTTTTACTCGATTACTGGATCTTTTGCTGCCTCAGAGTGGCATTTAGAGCTTAATAGGATAAGTGGCCTTCCTGGCAGGATATGTCTGCTGTATAAATACAGTTGACTAGGACAATACTAAAGTATAGTTGTGGCCCCAAGACTTTACTGTGGGGTACTCCAGCTATTATTTATGATCTGAATTGTATATAAAGTGACGCTCTTCTAGATACTTGCTCAATTGATTGTTAAGCCAGAAACTGCTTGCTGTATATCAGTGAACACAGCATTATAGTATTCCACAAATCTAGAAATCCCGAAATCCGTTTGGATTCAGTCGTGATCGGGTGATCCGTCACTAGAGCCTTGTATAATCATTTTACCAATACGTTTGTCTGTTAATGTACTTTAATACTGAAGACAGGAGACTTGTAGGCAAATGGGAATGACAGTGTGTCGTCTTAAATCTTGTCAGGTCTACGGTTCCTTAGAATTGCTGCCGCATTCCACTACGTAGGGATATAATATATTCTTGAACTGCTTATTCCATAATTTAGAGATTAAAGTTCTTCAAATTCACAGCATATTTACGCCATTGACTTGAGAGCTTAAACTAGTTGGGAATTACAAGACGAACAGAAGAAACGTACAACTCTACCAGAAAATCTTGAATATTTCGCCAATCTATATATTTCCCAAACCACATCAAAAGTTAATCTTATAATTGGTTTAAATTTCTAGAACAAAACCTTTTGTTGAAATAAATTTAAATGTATTTTTTAATGGTTTTTGATGATGTTTTATTTTTATTTTTCCTTGCCACTCGTTACACATCAATCAATTGTGACAAATTTTGCATTTGCATACTAATCACTTACTCTTCTCTCTCTCCGCATATACAATCTATTCTTAAGCCACCCTCGCATATTTTGTCAGTCAGCCTATCGTTACTTGGTTTTCCCTCAAACTTGTTACTATATAGATAAATGTGTATGAGTGTATGTGTGTGTGTGTGTCTACGTCTGTGTGGCAACAACATTGCAACAACAAGGAACAAGGAGTTGTGGAGAAATAGCAACTGAAATGGGCCGCCAGCAGCGGCTACAAGTGCCCACATAGCCAGAAGCTGCAAGAAAACGATTCAAAAAAAAAAAAAAAACAAAATATACCAAAAAAGAAAAGGAAAAACAGAAGCAGCAACAACAACAACAACAATAACACGGGGAAAAAGTAAAGGCGCAAAGGTGCGTACAATCATTTTATTGATTTATATGCCAAAGCTATTACAACTGACATTCGAATTTTCCAACAAAATGCGGCCCAACTTTTCGTTTACATGGACACTGAGAGGTAGAGAAAGAGATAGCAAAACAAGGAAAGAAAGAGAGACAGTGAGTGGAGAGAAAATGGGGTGGGGGGGAAAGAAGATGGGAATGTTGCGTGCGTATGGCAACCCCAAAATGCCAAACCTTTTGTCAATGTTGCTGCTGCTGTTGCTGTTGTTGCACTTGGCTGAGCCGAAGCTCGTGGCCAAGTCCGCAACGTTGTCAGGGGCAACGTGCAAAAAAAGAAAGGAAAGAAAGGAAAGAAGAAAAACCTAAAAGATGAAGACGCAGCAGAAGCTAAACAAGTAGAATACGAAACAGATGAAGAAGAAGAAGAGGCAGTAGCAGCAGCAGCAGGTCCTTATATACTTTCGTCCTGTTTTCCCTGTTATGTGTAGCACACTTTTAGGCGAGGCTTTTGTCTTTTTAGTTTACTTACTTCTGACAGCAAAAACAAGAAGAAGACGAAACACCATGAAGAAGCAAAAGAGCAAGAAAGGCGGTAGGTAGGCCTACTCGTAGGCGTGGGCGTGGGCGTACACTAAGAGTTGAATTGGGGGTACGGTGGGGTAGGTGTGGCTGACAGTCTGACAGCGCACTCGTTACTTTGACAACAGTTTGTCCCCCCCAAAAACCCCCACCGTCCTCTTGAGCACATCCCTCCCCCATCCATCTAACCCCACCAGCTTTAGGCAGCAGCCTACAATTTCTCTTGTGTATCTGTAAGATACTTTTCGTGCTGCGCTTCTGCACTTGTAGAAAACTTTCACTTTCAGTTGCCACAATCTTCCTCTCTCTCTCTCTCTGTCTTTCTCACTTACACTTTCACTTTAACTTGCTATCTAGTGTACATAAAACTGTGCAAAATCAATTCATCATTTACAAGAACAGCTTCTCCCACAATGTCACTAGACCATCAAGCATCCTCCCCTTACCCCTAACCGCTCTTTACCACTACCGCCCTTCTCGCATCAAAGAAATTAATTAAGGCCAAAGTGTAGAGAAGAAGCCTAATTCAAAAATATTCTGTCTTTGTGTGTGTGTGTGTGTGTGTGTGGAAGAGTCTAATTAAAATTTATATATGCGCTGAGGATGATAAGTTTTTAGTGGCTTTTGCATCAGAGGAATGAGACAATATACCTACATATTAATATACAGATACAGATATATGCATGTATGTGTTTCTGAATAGCTTAAAGGTAGTGAATAAATCAATTCATAAAATACTTTTCATATTAATTAAATTTCAAAATTATTTTCCATGCCACCTACAAAACATTTTGGAACATTTTGAAATAATTTGCTCATTACTTTTATATGCAGCTTATCAATTTAAATATATCTCAACTGATTCCAACTAGTTTTGGCGTTGAAGATTTGGTATGGCTATTGCAATTGTGGAGTTCTTTAGCAAAGTCTGCTGATGATAGAACTTGGTGGGTTTTCAAATAGCTTTACAGACAACCTGCTCACCTTTTCGTGTTGCCTTTGAAATAATGTTCTTTTGACCTCGAGCCGTCTTAAATGGAAGGTTTGACTTAAATATCTCAAATCTTTTTTTTTATCTTTTTATAATGTCAACCATAAAAATTCCTAGTTATTGATTAACAATAACAAAACAAAATATTGAAAAATAAATAAGTAAGTTACTATAACTCCGAAATCTCAAGTAATATAAATAACTTAAGCATAAGAACATAACAATTTTAATAACATTTTGTAAATTAGAATAGTCTTATAGCTATAGCAAATATAATTAAATAGAATCATTAACTAATACACCGCTTGCAGTAGTTCTTTTCCTTTTTTGTCATATGGTTTTCTTTGTTTTTTATGGAATTTTCATCAAATATATTAAGTATATATATTTCTAGTTACTTTCATTGTTTTAGGCTTTTCTTGATTTTTTTATGGAATTTTCACTAAAAGTAACAAATATATATATTTGTTGTTATGCAGTTAATGCGAAAATGAAGAACAAGGTATTAAAATCCAAAGAAAAGAAATGTTTCATTACGATTCACAGAAACATACAGAACATAAGTTTCTACTTTACAGAAGACAAGTACTTCGAATTAAATTGCTCTCTTTTTGGACAATACAAAGTACTATACATATCAGACATTAAAACAAACATAACTTCAAAATGTTTATTTTTTATTCATTCTACATACAAATTTTCTCGTCAATTTTTTCACGGAAAAGAGCTGACTAATCACATGACTTTGAAAATCTGATTTATATGGACTATCTTCATAGCGAATTATTTGGGAATATGCCACACTGTGCAAACCTAATTACAAATATTAAACAAATTTTAATTGCATACTTTTCGGATGCACTTATCAATTCCTAAAAGTAGATTGAAACTGAATTGAACATGATAATTAAATTGAAACAATATTATATTGAATGTCTAGCCATGGAATAAATATATGTACATATTTATAAAAATATAAACTTTAAGCTATGGAAATCAAGTAAGTGAACATGATATTTAACAAATACTTTGCTAAAATTACATAATAATTTTTGTTCATTTAATTAGTTCATATCAAACTTGTGCACACTCGCATAATGGCCAAAACATGACAAATTTTGAGCAAATTGTAAGCCAATTGTGACATATTAATTACGAACATCGTTAATTTGTCGCATTACACAAACCCTCATACAAACACACACAAACACATAGCACAATTTCACCCCCCAAAACAAAAAAGTGAAAGAAATGTTGGTCTATAGTGGCACAGTTCCAGTTACAGTTCTGCTTTCACATACTTTCCCCGACCATTGTCCTCTGATACTCTCAATCAACACTCCTATAGCTTTAACTCTAAGTAGTGAAAGTAATAGCCAAAAAAGTTTTTGACACACTTTGAGCGCTGCGTGCACACACGCACACAAACAAAAAGGATATGGGATAGATATGTATATATATAGAAAGCCCAGGACTAGTCCTAGGACCAGTAGCAAAAACAGGCCCGTTGCCTGTGAGAAAAGAAAAGGGATAAACATGTTGAAATTTATTGTATGCCTTTGTGTAAGTGTGCGTGTATGTGTGTGTGTGTGAGCTTTGCGGTCGTTTGTGAAAGCGAAATGCAGTTAAACCTTTCCACCCTGTAGACTCTAGACTTATGTGGGACTCGTGTACTCGTCCTGGCGTTAAATGAGATATTTAAATCATTGAGAAGATGCGTATGCGATAACCAACAAATTTCAGGTCAACCTACCCATTCAACAACAACAACATTTCACCCAGATCAAAGTAGGTGAAAAAAGGTTTTTGTCCTCTCATGGCCAATGACAGAGTATGAGATGGCGCAAAAAAAAAAGGATAATTACTTGCATAGCTTGTCTCTGCAATCCATTAATTTGTGTAACCTAAAACTTTTATTACCCAAACAGCTTAAAAATTGACATTCTTGGACTTACTTTTTTGCACTTTATTCGAAGTACTCAAACTTGTAATAATTTGGCGAACTTCTATTAATGTTTAGCAACAAAAAAAATCAATTAAACTTAAAACCATAGTTTAAAAAATCTGCAGTTCTAGAATTCTTTTTAGAAGATTTCTTAATATCAAAAATTGGTCTCTTTTCTACATTTTTGATTCTTTTCACAGGAAATCCAATTTGAAACTACCTAAGCTCATTTTTAACTTGTTTCAATTAAATTATCTGGTTTTCTGTCGACCTTTTTGAATCCAAGATTTGATTTTTCAATCAAATCTGTCCTTGGGATTTATTGATCACATATTTTGGTATACAATGTTTACATAATGATAACATTAAGAACTATCTAAATGCAGCTTTATCATTTGTATTAATAGTACCATCTGAAAAATGTTGATCCTTTTAGTCACTTTGACATTTCAAAGCTTAAATACCATCCCAGAAACATTAAAATTAAGATTGATTTAAAAAAAGGGACAGACATTGAAATATTTACCCGGAATACGTTTATAATTTTGGTTACTTTAAAACAAAATAATTAAATTTCTTGGAATCATTTGCTCATAATTGAGAATTCGTATACTGGCTAAGATAAGAAATCCTTCTTTTGTTTCTTGTAATTAAGCAGCTGACGATCTTTTTCCCTCAAAAGTTCATTTAAATCTGCAATTTGCTTGTTCATGGCCGCTAGTAAAAAATTGTGTGCTTCCGAATCTTCATGTTTTTGTTTAATTGAATCATCCACCTGCCGCTTGAGTAGAACTTTACAAACTCGCAACTCTTTTCCAAGATCAACTATTTTTCCATTTGACTTGGCAAAGTCTTCTGCATATATTTTCATTAGTTTTAAATGATTTGATATGGAACGCGCGTCATTAAAGCAATATTTAAGACATTTATCCTCGTGTGGAATGGTCTCGTTCTGGAATAAGTATCATTTGTATTATCTTAGGTCTAAATTGAAGTCTCTGGAATTTACCCAATTTTGGGACTTAGTGTCCACAAATTTCGCCTGGTGAATAAAAAATAAACATACAACTAGTTTCAAAAGTTTTCCCATTTTCTAGTTAATTTTTGAGCTAATTCATTTGAAATGAAACTAAATATTTTTCTTCTGACGGCTTCTTATATAGCCCACCAGAAGTCAAGGGTGGACTTTATGCTTGAATGAAACTATTGATAAAAGTTCAATCGTTTAGGACTACAAAACTATAATAACATTTTTTCCGCAAATTTTTTTAATGAAATATGCATTTTAAGTACATATAATAATCTTCTATATTTATCTTCTATATTATTTTTGGGTATTAAAATGCATTTTTTGTATTCCAAGACGCGTAAGTACCCTTTGGAACAATAGGTATCTAAAATGCTTCATTTACAGAGTATGAAAATCGATTGTCGATTTCACGGTTATGGCAATTGCCATACTTTACAGCAATCAAGTTCGAATTTTTCCTGATAACTTAAATTGTTTCTGTAGACTTATGATAAAAATACTTATTACAAAGGACAATTTGGACTCTTTAAAAAAATGATTTAGTTAACTTCTATTTGGTATAAAAATTTAGTTTAAAGAGCTAAAATTATATAACTTTCTATCCAAGTTTAGAAAATGTTCATATGTCAATGGCTTTTTCATAAAGGTTGTGAAATGGTTTCTAATGGAAATTAGGAAAATATATACTCTACCTAGTGCCTTACCTTACAAATTCCTGACAAATTTTTTAAGGTTTTAAAAGAAAATATAATTAAAATTTAAGTTTTGTTGCCGACTTTTAGACTGAATTAAGAAATTAATAAAAATAATACGCTCAGAAAGAAAAAATGGTTGCATATTTAAGGGGTTTTGTCACCACAAATGGAAAAAAGTGGCCTAGTCAATCAATCGAAATGTCAAACCAAAAGTACACAACAATTTTTAAAACTTTCTGCTAGTCTTACTAGTTAATGGTGAGTTTCGGCAAAAAAGAATATACTAACCAAAATTATTAATAGATAATCAAGTTGTTTAATTGTTTAAACAAACATGTCTTAGAAACATCTAAGAAGGGATAAAACACACAAAAGAATGTTTAATATGATTAATAATATATTATGCTTAACTGAATAGACATTAGACTTGAGTGACTTACAGCTAAGGAGTCCAGAGTTCGAATATTATGACCAATCAATCTCCAATCAAAAATTTAAAAAAAAAAACCCTAAATTTATATAAAGTTCTTTTTAGTTTTTCTACTGAAACTATAAACTGTCTTAAACTAAAAACTTTCAATCAATCCAAATTGAACTTTATGATAGTCATTTATGATATGTTTTTTTAAACTACAATAAAAATTGTTCCAGTTTTACATATGTATATAAAACCTATAATATCACATTTTGCAATCGATTAAACTAGCAATAAGCCAATCAGGATTAAACCTTTTTTTTATATAGCATAAATAAATCACACTCTGATAGATTATTTTTAATCTGTAATATGCAAATTAAACAAGATAACTTAACTTGTAATACAATTTTTTAAATACTTTCATTTTTCGTTTGAAAACGTGTTTTCTCTTTTTCTTTTCCCCTCTTGCTGGATCATCCCAAAAAAACAGCCACATTTCATTTAATTGCCCACAATTACCCCAATTTATTGCGTTATCTATTCACATGTCGACCTGTCTGCCTATGCCTAGTTGGCATATTTAACATTAAATATGTTTTTGCCTCTCTTTGTCTCTTTTTTTTTTTGCTGTTTTTGTATGTTTTTAATATATGTCAAACAGAATTAGATAAAAATTAAACCAACAGATACAAAAAAGCAACAACAACTACAATCGACGACACACGACACTTTGTCAGAGTTTTAGGCTAGACCCAGACCTAGAACCAAAAATACATAATTATCATCATAGATTATGTTGAATAGACCACACGCTCTGCTCGCCAGACCAACAAAAGCACACATTTACACACACATACACACCCAATAAACACACGCACACACACACACACATGAATTATGAAAAGTGCGTTTGCCCAACAAGTTGTTGTTGTTATAGTTGTCAGTCAGTCAAATAGAACGCACGATCGCTTCAGATAAGATTCCCAAATTTTTGGCATATATATGTACATATATAAATTTTTCTACTTTTTGAGAGCTCTCAGAATGAAAAATAGTAGAACATAGAGAAAGAGAGGAAGAATGAACAGAAACGAAATACAAAAACTATGGAAACATGTGGCTAAAGCTTTTAGTACCCTGTATTCTGAAGGGTATAAGTATGTAAGAAGCAGAATGAACATATTTTTCTTAGATATGCGTAGCTAGGGATGAAAATAGTGCGACTTTTGCCTTCTAAAGTATGCAATTGTATGTTGAAATTTTGTTTTGTTTATTTTTAAAGTTCTAGAAATGTCCTAAAGTTAAAAAATTATTTACAAGCAGCCTTTTCTAGGAGAAGCAACTTTCAATATGAAAATATCTTTTTTTTTTCGATTGCACATTGCATACTTTAGGGAGCCAATTTTCCTGAAGTTAAGAATGGTTAAGACTGGCATACTTTATATATCGTAGATTGAGTTGGAAACCTTTCAAAATCTAAAGAATTTATCTGGAATTGTTCTACTTTTAATTTTTATTTGTTTTCAGTATTTTTGAAAATATACTTCTCCCAATGATCTTTCAGATTATAGTCATGAACTATTATTTATTAAATTATTATTAGATTTTTACTATAATGGAAACATTTCTTAATGACCTCAAGCCGGCTAAAACCCGGTTTTGCTTAGCTTCAAAAAGGTCGAAATCTAGACAAACATATTTCTTATAATGTTAAAAGAAGTTTTGAATGACAGATATATCTTAAGTCCAGAGTCTAGTATTCCTTCAAGACTTTCTTCCTCTAGACATGTTGACTTTATTTAAAAGAAATAGGTATCACAA
The DNA here is from genome assembly GCF_018902025.1 of Drosophila willistoni. Taxonomy (NCBI): domain Eukaryota; kingdom Metazoa; phylum Arthropoda; class Insecta; order Diptera; family Drosophilidae; genus Drosophila; species Drosophila willistoni. The sequence continues at coordinate 13,689,350 of NW_025814050.1, forward strand.
AGTCGTAACTAGCTCTTTTATATTTCTTTTTCACTATATAAATTTGATTTGTCTCTCTTTCTCTCTCTCTCTCTTTCTGTCACTTGCTTGTTCTCTTTTACTATTCCTGATCTCACGCACTCTTGACTTAGGCCAGTCAATTGGTCCCTCTCCACGTCCCGCATAGTGAGACCCCCCTCGCCATTTCTTATCTATTTTCAGCAGGGCAACTGTCGGCAATAGTTAGTGTTTTTTTTTTCTTTCCTTTTTTTATTATTTTTAATGGCAAATACCTTGAACTTCACCGAATTTCGCCATTTGTTTTGATGTGTGCAAAAAAAAAACAGAAAAAAATAAGGCAGAGAAAAAAACTAAATTTTGCAAATGTTGTTAGTTTTTTTTTTGCGGGGGTGTTGCGAAAATATTGTTGTTGTGTTCTTTTTTTTTTGATTAAGTCTCGACTGTGCGTAATCAGTTTTGTTGCTGGATAGGGATAGTTTGTTATTTGTTTGCGGTTTGACATATATTTTATACGAAACTAGTTCACATTGAGGTGATTCATTGTTTTTGTTTTTGTTGGTAGTAGGTGGTAACCATATAAAAATACTATATTTATTTAAATCTGTATTATCAAAAGTGTTTAGATTAAAGGTAGCTAATTGTATTAACTGACGAGTTCAGGAGTTTAATTAACTTTAACTTTATGGAATTCAAACTTAAGGCTAGATGTAAATAAAGTTTTACTAAACTTAGAATTAGATTTTGTGCTTATGCAAAAGAAAAGGCGATGGATATAGACAAGTATCAGCTGATAATTCTGTCAGTTATAAAAACATCGATAAACTACACTGATCAGCATCAACAGTCGATACGATCTAACAATGTCTGTCTGTCTGTCCTTCCGTCTTTATAATTTAGATCATGGTATATCAAAGGACGCTGCGATGACTTAGTTATGTACTTCATTTTGTTTTGAAAATTGGAGTGAAACTGCTCAACCCTCTTGCAAATCAAAATGTTATTTCAAATTACAAAAAGACGAAACCATTTGTATACCATTTTAATTATACAAGAGTCGTAATATCCGTTTTGTTTATGTCTTCTGTTAAACTTAATAACTTAATGTAATTTAATTTTATAATTTTTTATTCGATTTGAAAGTGTTTTTAAATTCAATTCTTCTCACACTTATGTTGTCCAACGTTTCCAGATTGTCAGAATAGTTCTTAAACCCCTTTTTGGGATGAAACTTTTAAGACAAATACTCAAAAGTTCTTGAGTTATTTTGATTTTAAAATTTTCCAAGAATTACCTACGAGTATTTCCTAGAGACCTCTATACATATTTGGTCTTCTTTACTCCCACTTTGACCAATTCGAATAAAAGAAGTAGCCATAAATAGTCGAAAAAGAGTGACAGAGAGAGAGAGGAAGAACAAAAAAAAAATGCGTATATATTTGCATTATAAACGTTGACCAACCAACTAACCTATCCCCCAGGCTCCCCTCTCTACCCCCTCCCCCAACAATTCTTGTTGCTTGTGTGTGAGTATTTTTTGCGTGCAAGAAGAAACTCTGCGTCAAAATAAATTATGTTATTTTTGTGCAAGTTTTTTACTTTTTTGTTTTTGGTTTTTATTTTCTGTTTATTGTATATGTGTGTGTGTGTGTTTGTGTGTGTGCGTGGACTTTGTCGTTGCGTTTGGCAAATGGCGTGAATGAACTTTTCAAGGTGAAACTAGAAAGAATAGGCAAAGAGTATGGCGACAAGAACGTTGACGTCGACGCCAACAGCAGCAGAAACTGCGACTGCGACGGCGAGTAAAAAACTTGCAAAAGAAACAGGAACAGCTTTTTGTGTGTGCCGGATAGCGTGTGATTGGGATTGAGGGAGAATAGGCAAACAACAACAATACAAACACACACAAACACACACACATATGTATGCATTGAGTGTTATGGCGTGCGGAAGCATAGAGACGGGGAAGACGAGTTATTCGGCCAAAGAAGAAAGAGTCATCGTTGAAACCCCTCAACAACTTGCTTGCAAGTTGCCATCGCCATCATCCACAATAACAACAATATGGAGATGGAGATGGAGCTGAAAGACCACGCAACAACCAAAAAAAAATTGAGGTAGAAGAAGATCAGAAGTTTGAGAGAAGCTCAGATATATGATAGATATAAATACTCTATCCCTACCAAGTACTTGAAAGTTTCTTCTATAAGAAATCACTTCGATGACTTTATTTTCAGACCTTTCATTGATTTAAAAATAAATATTTTCATCCTTGATTAAAGGAAGACACGAATATGACTCTTCTAGATGCGTATGATTAAAAATACGACTTAAGTGCTATTCGAAGCTCTTTAAACAATGGGATCAGTAGGGTCATGACTATATTCCCATTTTCTCCCAACAAAATTTTAATTTATGATCTCATAAAGATCAGAAAAAAGACCCGAGAAGTCTTTATTCCTATACCTATTTGCACACGCTTAAACGAGTTGCGAATTAAAGGTGTTTAACGATTCGAAGCTTATTAAACAAAGGTATCAGAACAGTCGTGATTATATTACCATTTTCTTTCAACCAAATTGTAATTTATAATCTTAGAAAGATCAGAAAGAAGATCCGAGTCGTCTTTATTCCTATTCCTAGTTGGATACGTGCGAACAAGTTGCGAATTATAAGTGTTTAACGATTCGAAGCTGATTCAAAAAAGGAATCAGAAGAGTCGTGATTATATTACCATTTCCTCCTAACCAAATTGTAAGTTATACTTTCATAAAGATCAGAAAAAAGATCCGAAAAGTCTTTATTCTTATTCCTATTTGCACACGCCTAAACAAGTTGAGAATTAGAAGTGTTTAAGCATAAAGAACAATTCATCACTTTGAAAGCTTGCTTCTATCAATTTTATTATTTGTAGCCATTAAACTGAAAGGTTTTCAAACTGGTGCTTTAGATTTTTGTTCGAATGTCAAACATTTAACCATAACAAATGTACCCCTTGAGCCAAAGTTAGGCTGTAAAAAAAATCCCTTACCATAAGAATTGCTAGACAAAATTTGAATGAGTTCGCAGCAGCAGCAGCAACCCAAGCCATCGGGAGACACACACAAAAAAAAGCAGTTGACTTGGTTGGTTTGTTGCTAGTTTTGGTTGCCTGCCATTTGCCGTTTGTGTTAGGCTTGGCTGAAAAGTCATTTTTGTGGGCTCTGTTGTTTCTACGTTTATTCTTGGCTACTCCACTGCCCACAAGACTTTACTTTTTTGCTTTTTTCTTGACGGGTTTACTAATGGTTTGCATTGGACTTTTTTCTAGCCTGCTCAAGCATCGCCATCAACCGACCAGAAGTTCTATCTGCGTTCTTTTTTTTCTCTCTCTGTTTTTGTTTTCTCATCTCTTTCACCTTTTCGTTCTTCGTTTGTTTGTTTTTTCGGCGTCTTTTTTTTTTATTTTTTGTGTTGTGTTGTTTTCGTAATTTACAAATCATTCACTTTAAATGGACGAATGGCAAAGGGCTTTAAATCGTTTGGCTTGATTGACAATGGTGCAAAATTTTTACATTGATTTGATGCCAAATTTGTGGACCAAATTATTGATTCAGTGCCAAATCGATTAGGTGGCAAAATTTGGTCAGGTTGAAAATTGTTTTATGGCTCGTTACAAAAATTTATTCAATCTCGTATCTCTTTTGGCATTAAGTTCCATGATATTTTTAGTTTGGTTTTAATGCTTTAGTTTTGAAAACTATTTTGATTAAATTGAGTTGCAAACCTAAAATAAAAGTATATGCGATGAATAAACCAGAATCAAGAAAGAGATTATGTATTTTTTATGTTAAACATTTTATCTTATTTTCAGGGACTTCAATTTTTTGAATGGGCAGAGTTCTGTATTGTTATAAGAGGCTCTTTCCCGGCTCAGGTTCTGTTATCGGTAGACTTTGTTAGTCCTTCTAAAAGAACGTACCGATACTTCAATTCTAAAAATAAGGTGGGACTTAGAGTTAGATGAAGTTAAGTTTTATGATTGTATGTATTTGAAATGCTTTTAACTACTTATTACAAAACCATATGCTATGGTTAAATAGAGGAACAAAAGGTATAGAGATGTCAACATAATTCGTAGGAACAAATTAAAAAGATAATTCCATTTGGAATATGTATAAGCATAATTCATAGCTAGTATAGATGATTTAATCTTTAAATTGTTAAATTGTTATTTAAATTGTTCTTGGCCTAAGGTTTTGCTTTCAAAAATCAAACTCACTTAAGTTAAGCTTTTGATAGTCCCTACAGGAAACTAAGTTTCGCACAAACCAAAGGCAAAACTTACCATTAAAGTTTGAAAAATGCAATCCAAAAAAATATGCTGAAACTTTCTTCTAAGTTTAGTACCTTAAGATTTCTTTTGATTTTAAAACCTGAGATATATAAATATTCTTCTATGATTCCTTGCTATTTTATTTTAGAATGTCCACAAAAACCAGTTTCCATTTAGTTAAAGTTAATGATTCTGCAACTTGTCTCTAGCCTAACATAAAATCACTTGGATTCTATTGTACTCGTATATACTTATGCTATTCTAAAAATAAAATTCATTAATTTTCCATTGCGTTCGATGAGTTTGTTTTTTTCGTATTCTTTTTTTGAAGTATCTAGTAAAAACGCACACACGACCCAAGCCCACGCAGTGTTTGTAAGTAACTTGATGTCTTGGCTACCAATCTTTGACCATCCAAGTCTCTCTCTATCTCTTTTTCTATCTCTCTTTCTATCTCTTACTCGACTTCACTCAATATGGCTTGCCAATCAATTTACAGGCAAGTTTCTTTGGTTAATTAATTGCTTAGTTCTTCATAGAATGAACGCACAATATTTTTTTTGGTTTTTTTGCTGTGGAATGGGAAATGAACGCAGCAACAATTTTTATTCAAACTATACGCATAATAATAAAGAGGCAACAACATAAGAAAAAAACCAAAAAAAAAAACATTTGCCTCTGTTGGAATTTTGTATGCAAAGAGTGGAATGATCGCTTAGACAAATTTTCAAGGTTACCGAATTTGTATGTTCTAGCTACATATGTACATATACCCTATAATTAAAGGTCAGTAAGAGTATATAAAAACAAGCTATTTAATATAAAAGTAACATTTTTTTACTTTTTGATAACATTTTTGAGATTTTTCTTCTATCTTAAGTCTAATCCAAAAATAAATATATAATTAAGTATAAAAATCTTATGATTATTTAAGAAATTTTATAGAAAACAGTTACTTTTTTATCCTACCTATGTATATTAGCCTTTAAATATAATATTTAATATACACATTTTTTTAGAGTATGACTTAATGAAATAAAATATTTGGTTGTATTCATCTTCTGTTAAGGCCATAAAATTATGTATTTATCTAGCTATATCTATGATTTTGATATGCAATGAATGAATGTTTGTTTGGGCGAGAGAATCGAGTGTGATGAGAATTGTAAGTATTGAGAACAGTGTAAAAGTGAGAGTTGGTTAACGTTGAGTTTATCAAGTAGTTGCTGTAGATTTTTACAGAGAATCTTTCAATTGTTTTTTTGATACAACAATTTGATATTCAATTTAACAAAAACAGAATCTTGAGTATTTTGCATAAATGTGCGTAAACTTTTTGTATCAGTTTTTTGTGTTTGTTATTTTGAGTTGTTTGTAGGCGTTTCACATAAATTAAAATTTATGTTTTTCTAATAGACCAATACGAATATTTGCATAATTGAAAGAAGCAGCAGCAGCAATGGCATCAACCTGCCTTAGGTATGGGTTATGGTATTGTAATTGAAAAATACAAAAAAAAAAGGTATCTAGAATAATATTGAATTCAATAACTCGTGAATGTCATTAGCAAAAAGTAACTACAACATTCACATTAACCGTAGCAACATCATTAAAATAAACAAAAGCAAAAACCTGACCTCACTTAGTTCTTTATATAGAAATTAAGCCAAATGAAAAATAATATTCAAAAATTGGGCGTTGTCGACAAGCAAAAAGAAACTACATTTGCAATTAAAAAAAGAAATTGGTAAGAAGTTGTTTTTTTTTTTTACATAATTGAGAACAATGGCAAAAACAGAGGCAACATTATTATTAACTCAAACCTAAAATATGAAAAAAGTAAGGAAATGTTTTGCTCTAATGTCAAAGTCAAGGCGCGCCGTTGCTGTCGGCGTTGCCGTTGCTGCTGTTGGCGTTTGCTGCCGTTGCCGTTGCTGTTGCTGCTGATTGGTGCACGGCAACAACACATGAGCAAAAAGCAAGAAAAAAAAAACACTTCTAATGAAGTCAATGAACTTTTTTATGCGCTGCTGTTGCTCACGATGCGGTAATTTTTTTTTCGCGAAAAAATTTCTTTTTGAGTATTATCATTTCGGCAAAAAAGAAATAGCAAAATCTTAGGCAAAAAAAAAAAACACAAACACAAACAAAACCAAAAATTTGTTGTTTTGTTGATTTGAGCTTGGGCAGAGAGTGCAATGACTGCTACACATACACACACACACACACCCATACAGTCACGCACAGACAATAATGAACATAAATTAATCTCGGGTTTTTTATTTTTATTTCGCGTATTTTTCAAGAGCGTGGGAGATTTTTATTTTATTCGCCTGTCCACATGGCGTATGCTTGATATTTTATTAATGATCCAATAAACTATAAACGAAAGTATATAAATTTGCTTAAATATTTAAAACATAACAAAAGGAAGAGGGGGGAAAGAAAAGAACTATGTCATCTGCGTTTTGTAAATTGATAAAAAGTGATAGTGTTATTTATTTCATTTCTTTTTTTTCATTCCTTCTTTCTCTTCCTCTTTCTCTTATTACGTCTGTGTGTGTGTTTTTTTTTTAATAACTTTCAACTTTTTTTCGCGTCTTTTTGTTTTTCTAGGCCCAAAACGTGTTGCCAAAAGAACTGAAATTAAAAATATATTCTCGTGAGAGGGCTAATTAAAGAGTTTGCAATGGAAACTAAAGTGGATTAGTTTGAAAATCTATTTAAATTTGTATTGCATACATAGGGGGGCATGTGTGCAAGGAATATCTTTTATTTCTTAGGCAAAAAAGTATTCAAAATCGTTTACCTAATTAATAAAACTGAAAAAGGTCTTTCGAGCAACTTTTGAAGCAGCCCTCACTTACGCACAATACATATACATATAATGGCCATTTCTTTATAATACTATTTTGTGCGTTTGTCTGCGTGCGAAAAGAAAAAGTAAAATTAGAATATTTTTAGCCAGCGAATGGGCTAATCATAACAAAACGGAGACCCAAGACCTAAAAACATATGGGGAGGGAAAGTCAAAAATAAATAGTGCCTCAAGGTCATTGAGGAAAACTAATCAAGTGGTGGTTGTTGTTGTTGTTGTTGTAACAAAAATGAAATAATCAAAACAAAAATGAAAATAGTGTGAGAAAGCAATCTATTTATTTGTATATATATTTATGGTTTTTATAGTCGATCATAAATCGGAAGTAAATGAGAGCAGAGAGAAGACAGAAAAAATTGCATACATAACTTTATAATATTTTTCCAAGCTAATTTCGTTGATTTGCCTATTTCGCATATATGTATTTTTCTAGACTATGATGCCTTAGCTTAATTATATTTCTTTCTATCTATCTATCTAACGTTCCCTCTCATCTCTCCCTTCTATTTCTTTTTCTATTTCATTTCTATTGTCGAATGCAAAAAACTTGTTCATTTTGGACTTTGATGAATCGCCATTTTCAGTTGGCTTTTGCCTATATACTTAGCCTATTATTCATGCTAACAGACATCGCCTCACCCACACACGCACACGCACACACACACACACACACACGCCCAGACACACAAAAACATAAACCCTACCACGCCTCCTACCCTCACTCCCCTTCTCAACATCTCTTATTGTTTTTGTTGAGAATTAGAAATTTTAGCTAAAAGAAGCAGAATGAAACAAAAGTCGCCTAGACAAGCAAAGTGCAGAGTGCGTGCTAAGAAGAAGAAGGCAAAAGAATAAAGAAAAAACACACTGAAAGACTTGAGAATAACAAATAGAACCAAAAAGACAAATACAATAGATATTAACTAACATGGATTGTATAAAGAAAGTCAGTTTAAGCTAAATCAACAATTTTGCATTCAACATGTGGTAATTTATATTAAAAGTATGCTATGATAAATTAGGAGTTTTATTAGAGGAAATGTTGAGGTTTCATTGATGTTAATTAAAATTATACCAATTTTGACTTAGGAAAGTTTGCGCTATAGAAGGAATTAGATTAAGACACTTTAAGAAAACAACAGGTAGAAGAAACTTAAGTAAATTTTCATTTCAATTGTTTTAATACTCAAAATTGCTTTAAACTTAACTCACAATCATCTATCTATCAGGAACGTTCTTGTTTGGCATGAAACAAAAATAATATAATATGATATACAGAAATCTCAATTGAAATTTATTGAATTTTGAAAGTATCAAGGCAAATCAATACAAATTTTTTTTATTTCGAATCTTTCGATGTATAGTATCCTCTTTTTTTTTACTTCGAGTTATTAAACATTAATACTCAAAGAAGTCTTTGCAAGAGGTAAAAAAACTCTTAGCATAAATTTGTATGACGTATACGACCTGTATAACAGTAATAATAAACCATATGTCTTTATAACATTTGTTTTAAGAAAAAAATTAAAATTAAAAGCTAAAAGTAAATTATAGCTTGAAGTGAAAATTGTAAAGAATATATGATTTTACTTTCTTAAATGAGTAATTTAATAATATAGGTACTAAAAAATTAAACCCTTACACTTTGATTGGTATTAGAATTACTCCCAAAAACCTTGAAGTTTGTTTTTTAGACCAACCAACAAAATGTTAATTGTAATTTGATATATTTTTTTTGTAAAAAGTTCAACTTGGCGAGAATCTACTGTAATGGCAATATTGTTGCCGGCAGCAAAATGCGTGTATTGCATCATCAAATTTAGAAAAAATAATAACAACAATTCTAACACACACACACACACACACATAGGCATAACCACACTTACATATTTGTACGCATTATACAAAATGAAATGAAACGAACATAAACGAAGACAAGAACCGAAGTTGGATTGCCGATTCGTTCTTAACTGCGACCAAACGCAGTTGCTGCTGTTGACGTCGCTGCTGGCTAATGTTGCTGCCATTGCTGTTGCTGTTGTTGCTGCTGTGGCTGCGGCTGCGTTTGCATGTGTGTGTGTGCGCGTGTTGCGTATTTATGCTGATCATTGGCAATGCTTGTGGAATTTTTTTCATACATTTTGCACCAATACAAAGGCATTATATTTGGCGTTTGCCTCGTTTAATTGTTGGCGTTGACTGCGTGCGTTGTGCGTCGCCTACTGCTATTCCCTCATACCCTCTAACACTCTAATGTTCTTGCAGGGTAGATTAAGCTTAACCACAAAATGTGCAATGGAGAAAGCCTAAACTTTCGCATATCTTCTATTTCAAATTACCTTAAAAACGAGCCTTGATCTTGCTTTCAAATTTGGCTTGAGCAAAAGTTCTTGTGTAGAAAATTTGGACACTTACAGGAGAAGCCAAACTTCGATAACAAATCGGTAGTAGTAACTAATATCGGTTAGTACCATCATATGCCGTGAATAGTGTATCCAATACAATTCAAATTGATGTGAAACTACTTATAGTTAAATGAAACACCAAAAGATTTCGATACTAAAAGGTCTTTACGGAAATATTTGGTGCAGCTTGAAGTAAATCGGTATATTACCGATAACAATTCCATAATACTGATCGATTATTAATAGAATTTGGTAATAAACCTTGATGAAATATCTGTAGAATTAATCGATTCTTAATGAATAAACGAAAGTCACTAACAATTTGACAAAAAATAAAACAATATTTGGTTACATCATATTTTTATTGAAATTTGACGATTTCTTATAATTTCATGCAAAAGCTGATAATATATCGATAATATTATATGATGCTAAATATATGTTTTAATTTCTTAAGTACATATGTTGATGCCAGATACTTGAATGAAATTGATAATGGTTCAATAGAAACTAGCGATATCTGGTAATATTTTGGTCTATAATTTGTAATTTGTTTTTATCATTTAAAATCGACCAATAACATGTCGATAATATTAACCGATTATTGAAGTATTGAAGGTATATGAATTAGGAAAGTATAATTCAAATCTCATACCACTTAAACGTAAACCCAGAATGATTGATTTTTTAGTGAACCTATTTAAAGCGAATAAAAATCTTATAACCAATCAGTAATAATAAACAATATTTAGAACATTTTTGTAATTAATTGGATGCTAAAGTTGTTTAAAATTAAAACTAAATTAAATTAAAACTAAACTAAAGTCCGATAAAATTTCGCCTTTATTTTTCGATACTTAATATTTTGGATGTTTAATCGATTTTCTAGTGGTAATTAATTTTCCACAAATTGGGTCTTATATAGTTGTTACCCCTACTTATTACACGGTATCGACAGATCGCCACCCCAAATTTAATGTGCAAAATTTTGGTTATTTTTTTGTGGTGTTTTTTTTTTTTGCGTTTGCTGATTGTATTATGTTTTGTTGTTTTTGTTGCCGGCAAGCATTAGAAAGTGCAATAACCTCGTAGCGAAATTTTAGTTCTATTCAACACGCTTGACATTTGTGTTGGTTGCTGTTGTTGCTGCTGCTGCTGCTGCGTCTATCGCTTTTACTCTAGAATCTAGATTTACGTTCGCTTTGCGTGTGCAGCTAGCTAAACGGGGCGTATGAGTAATGGCCTTAATTTTTGATAGTTTTATTGTTTAGCAAAAATTTTAGTACGCACTTGTGTAAATAAACGGAAATTTAGTTTCCTTATTGACTCGAAATAAAAATTAAATAAAATTTGTTGAAATGACATCGAATTTTCATTGGTCTGAGTAAGTATACTAAATGATTCTCGATTGTTTTTGTTTTCGGGGCATGTGTTTTTAGAGAGAGTGTTGGTAGTCAGATTTGATCTAGGCTTGTCTTTTTTTATATGCCTGTCAGTCATTCTGTCTGATGATCTCTGTCTCTATGTCTAGCAGCATAAGCCTTTTCTTTTCTCAGTTTTAAGACAAATTTTATTTAAATAATGTTACAAATTTCTTTAAAATTAAGTTTAAGTGTCGCCTACTAAAACTATGCTAGAGTTGTGCCATTAAGCATAATAGTATAGAATATAAGTAAGTACATAGTAAAGACTTATGGCTCTAATAGAAAGTCGTCTGGTAGGAAAAATGCATAATAAATATCTAAATTTAACATAAACTCAATATTTATAATATTGACAATAAATTTGTTTCTTTATTAAGTATTAGACTTAGATTTTCCTTTTAAACTTTTTTAAGCTATTCTCTAGTTTCACATAGTTAGCAAAATTATTTCACACGAATTTAATTATTAATTTAATTATTAATATATTGATTCTAATCTGTATATTGTGAAATATATTTTCATACTAAAACGAATCGAATAATAACTTTTCATGACAAATTTAAAAATGATTATTAATACAATTAATTTGTATATGTTCTTAATCAATTGGGTCCAAGCTAGATTGGCATATTTGAAATTATTTTTAAAAATTCATATAAATTTTGTTAAAGAAAATATCATGAAGCGTTTCAAAATTACTTCATTTACCCAGGCTTCGTAGATTTTTTTATCTAGACCAAAAAATACAACATTTTTTCGTTACATTTTATTTGAAAAACTTGAGTTTTTGCACAAATTCTCTAATCAGTTGTTTATTTAATTTTTTAAAAAGAATTCAAAGAATTTTAATTGTGCTGTTTTTTATACATATAACATATTTAAAATAAGATTTCTATACAATTCAAACACTTTTCAAACGAACCTTTTGAAATATTTATATTATTACCAACAAAATTGGTAGAAATATTCTTCATATTCTTAAAATTCAATTAAAATTATTTTGGAAGAGGAAAAAACCTTCCAAATCTTTAGTAATATTTATATTAATACAAGTAACTATTTAGTTTAAATTTCCTTCTAACTGCTAAAATGTAGAAAATAACATTTTTAAAACTCTTAAAATTCAGTTAAAATTCTTTTGGAAGAGGAAAAAACTTTCCAAATCTTAAGATAAATATCTATAAAATAAGATTCTGTCCAAAATATAAAACATCTTTTGATTCACTTCGAATAATTTTTGTGTTTAAAATAAAAATTTGATTTAACTAACTACTAGTCAATGTCACACAATTGATGATACATACTAAGGAATTAGTCCTTTTACATCTTTTCACTGTAATTTTCATTATAATATGTAATCTACATACGTACATATATATATTTAAATGTGGTTTTGGTGTTCTTTATGTTTGCTATTTTAATCTCTATTTCTAATTAAATGCACATAGTTTTATTTCTGAGAATTCAAAATGTTGAACACACGCATTTAACATGACGCAGTCACATGATGCCCCAACCGCATGCCTTGGCCTCTCCTTTACTTCTCCTCCTCCTCTTCCATCATTTCTGGGGCTTATTGTTGTTGTCCATTTGAGAACTAAAATTTGCAGTACACACACACGCACACAAACACACTCACACCCGTTTAGAATAGAAGAACATAAAAAATCACAGAACAAAAAAAAAATTGTTCAAATCATCAACTAAGTTGTTTACGAAAGTGCGTGTAAAGCGAAAGCAATGAGAATTATTCACTCAAAGCAGCAACAACAACAACAGAATCAAAAGTCTACCTTTGTTGTTCTACCTGCAACATCCCACACACACACACACATACACAAACACACACACATATACATAGGTTTAAATGTATCTGTAGATACCCTCCTCAAGCACACATACATTTTGTATTTCGTAGATACTTTTAGCTCTATCATTACTGGCAGTGCCTCTCTTTCATTTTTTTGTAGTTTTGCTTCTCTCTCTCTCTCTCTCTCTCTGTCTCTCTGACATGACATTTTCTTCTATCCCACTCGCACACGCATCGAATGAGCTAAAAAAGCTCAATTAATAGGCATACAAAAAAAAATGCTGCTGCTGCTGCTGCTTCTATCGCATTTTTGAAAGTCAGTAACCCTCTCTAACCTTGAAATTCTATTCTATTCGACCCAACGCAACTCACTCTAACGATCTGGTGCGTATGTGTGCGTGAGTGCCCCTCTGTCGCTGCCTCTGCCGCTGCCACTGCCACTGCCATTGCTGTTGCTGATATATTCCATTATGGCAAACAGCAGGGAGCCGACTAATTCATGAATATGAATATAGTGAAAAATCTATGTATCCATCTCCATACATATACATATATATAGGTATATATATATATTTTTGACAGATTTCAAATTGCAAGTGCGTAATGATTAATGTCTGGCCTTTTCGCATGGTATACTTTATTAGCCATAAAAGATACAAAGCCATATGAGTTTTTAATTGAGATGTGTATACAAATATATTATTTGTCTATATGCACATAGATTTAGGCTTGGTTTATTTCATATCCTGTTTAACAACTTTACCTAAGCAACTAGAATTTTTTACAAATTTTAATAAGTTTATGAAATGGGCAGTACTTTTAGTGTAGAACAGATCGACACTTGGAAAGACTTAGTAACCAAGAATATATTATTAAGCTTTAAATCTACTTAATAAATAAAATTAAATTAAATTATTGATCTACCATCTACCAAGGATGGCTCAAAAGTATTTCGATTGAGTTCTATCTACTTTAGATAGAACGAATCGTTGCATATTTTTTATACTTGTTAATAACATTATCAGGATTAGAATTATCAAAAATATCGTACTCTTGATGTTTTCAAACTCAAGACTCTGAAACTACAAAGAGATTCGTACAAATGTCTTCACTACAACTTAAGATCATCTCTAGAAATTATAAATATATTTAAGAAGAATGAAATAAGGAATCTTTATTATATTTTTTTAAAATTTAGAGCCTCTGAAAAATAAGCGTCCAATTTGTTGAATCTAGAAAGATCCAAAATCTTAAGTCCCACGAATTTTTTGAAAAATTCTCAATATACGCAGGAAACAAAGAATTTACAACTTTTTTTTTGGACTCATGAAATGATTTCGAATATATTATTCAATAACTGATAAATGTTTATTATTATTCTTATTTATAATTCATATTTTAAGAAAGCCCTTATTATTATTTATTTAAATAAAACAGAGTCTGACTATATTTTAAATATACTTAACAGCAAAAAAAAATGTAAATCAAAAATTTTCTATATGCCGAAAAGGGAAATTTTTTGAAAAAAGATCCATACGAAGTTTCCTTCATAAAAAAATTGAAAGGTTTATAACAGATTTATATTTTTGTTGTAATTTGTTTCAAACTCAAAAATCTAAAAATGATAAATAGAGAGATATAGCGACATAGAAACTGTTCTTATTAACAATTTCTCAAGGTTTCAAATTTATTGAGGTTTAGCATAAGCTTTTTGGTTTCTATTTTGATTAAATCAAAGTTATCCAACTTAAAATAAAAAGTAGTTCAGAACTTTGCCAAGCTATGTAAGTGATAAATTTCAGAATATGTAAACGATGGTAGATCAGATCAATCAGCCAAACAATTTAAAATATTAAGAAAAAACTTCTTAAACCTGGCAAAATTCTTGAATGTCAAAGTTCAAGTTAAAGATCTGATTAGCTCTCACCTCACCTACGTCTATGTCTGTCTATAAATCTAGCATAGTGATTAATATTTTTTGTTTAAGAATTTGTTGTTGTTTCTATATCTCACACATTCGTCTAGGCAGTAATAATTTTATTTATACATTTTTTGCCTAATATTTCCGCCTGCTAATGACACGCATTGTGCGAGTATAGCTACTTTTTGGTAATTGTTTAAATGTTTTTGTTTTTTTTTTGTTTTGGTTTTTATTTCAATGCGTAAGCTGCACACACACACCACCACACACACAGATGTATCTCATATGACAGCTGTCAAATGTGGTGGTAAGTTTAAGTTTTAGTCATTTTGTTGGTTTTGTTTGCTTTGCCATTTGATTAATGTCTTTCACATTTAAAGTAGTTTTCGAAAAAAAAATGTTTGTTTTTTTCATTTTTAAATATATTTTTAGTGAAATGACAAAATATTGTGATTGTGGGTGGTCTAATTAGAAAACTGCGTGTGATTTATTTATGAATGACCCGAACAACAACATTTGAGCCACCCACCAACATTCATTCTTAACCATTGTCATTCACTGTCTTTTTGGGCCTCACGACATTTCGTCATAACTGTCAACTTAAAATCAAATTCAAATTACTCAACAAGACACTTGGCAATTTAATTAGTGCCCAAGTAATTAAATTGTATACAGCAACAACAACAACAGCAAGAGAGAGTGAGAGACATAAATGCATTTTACAAAGCCAAAACTTAACAACCCACGCATATTTTACTAGGCTAAAATCCACCGATGGTGCGTTAAGTTTTATGGCAAATTGAATCACCGAACTAAAGATACCCTATACCTTACCATCCTTTTGACTCTTTCATTTTGCATAAAGATTTATCAAATTTTGCTTTAAGTATGTATAAACATACCAAAATTTGACTTCAACTTAAACTAACCTTATAGCCCTATAACCTTGAACTAATATTATATTGTTTATATTAAAGCGGTTCCTGAGAAGATTTGGTGACAAATGTAGAAATAGTTATTCCTTAGTACAAGATTGACTCAAAGATATGACTCAATTAGGGAAATTTCCATGCCATTTCAACAATAATTTCCTTTGATCTAACTAAAACATTGAACTAATATTTGCTACATCAACTTAAAACTTTAATAATTTGTTTTTATTGAGAGTTTGATTAGGAATATCCAACAAAGAAGAGGGTAATTCTATAATTAGCCCTATGGCCTAAGGTCACCATTAGGAGTTTTTATGAATATTGTAATTATGGTAATTAGTCGAACCCCAAATGCACAGATAAGACGTTAGTTTCCTAAAAGATTATGGTCCAAACCGTTGGCCAATCATTCAGATTTGTTTTGGCTTAAGAAATATTGTAAATGTTAAAAAATAGGGGTCAATCATATTTAAAATAACTTTAATTTTTATATATATAGCAAACATACATATATAAAAAGAAGATTGATTTCTGATATTCCAAGCTTTGTGATTGCACTTTTTGCTTTATTTCTGTTGTAATTCTCAACATGTTTTAGAGTGCTGGAGCAGGTGAATAGCCTAGAAGTTTGGTGGTTTCTTTAGCACACTCTGCAGATGATAGACTTTCCTTTTTTACTGTTTTTGCCTGCCAAAGAAATTTTATGGACTTTAATATCTCGACTACATAATCACACAAACTGAAAACAAACTATATATTTATTATAAAACAAGATTTTATACTTGGTCGTCTTATCTGATGTAAAATAAAAGATATTGATTGATTTTGTTATTGTCTGAAATCGTTTGCCCTGAAATGGAAACAATCTCTTTAAATTGTTTATTGGTGTTACATGGGTGTTGATGGGTTTTATTCTACTTTCACTCTGTTGATTGATTCAAAACTTTTAGCTACAATATAACTATGTTAATTGTAATTTTATGTTTCCGTCCTCTAATATACCCATTTCGAACTAGGGTATACCAAATGAAAAGAGTTCCATAACAAATCAAAATGAAGTAGCTTCCAAAAAAAAAAAAAACACACAAGAAGAGGTACGACGAAGAGTAAAAGAAATCGCGTGCCTGTCACACCTACAAATCTTGCGGCAAGTGTGAATGTGTAATTAAATTTTATGAAATAATCATGTAAACATACATACATAATGTATACATACATACATACAAAGAAGCCAGCAAACAAAACATGCATATGTTAAATATGTCTTTTAACGTTTCTCCCATTTTTCGGTTTTCACTGGCACGCCCGCAATATGCTGCGTATACGCAATTTCCTATTACAACCGACACGCGCTTGAAATTTTTGCTCTGCGGCTAAAGACTCACTTGATTTTGATTTATGATTTCTATGCTTGCAATGTTTTTTTTTTGTTTTTGTTTTTGTTTTGCTGCCCTTTACTTACTGTTTGCTGCGTGTGAGTGACTGATAAGCTTTACACTGTAAAAATTAAAATTAAGGATTTTACAATTACAAATTGTTATTAACTTAATCCAAAAGTTGTTAGGTAAGTGATGGAACAGAGAATAAATTTCATTCCCTATAAATAAGGACAATCGATCCATCGATATAAATTACTAACGATGGGTAATACAAACTTGGGGATACTAACTTTGGAGTATCCCCAACTTGATTCTTGAAGTTTTTGATAGATTCCGATTATTTGTCTGATTTCTTTACAAATTCCTAATCGTTTTGTGTAAATCCGTTTGAATTTGTTCAAATCTTTCGATTTAATCCATAGAGCGATATAAAATTACTAATGATGCGTTGAATTCGATACCTATCGAATCGGACACATAGAATCACGAAGTTTTTATTAGTAATTTCAATTTCTGCTTACAATTTTTCCTAAATTTCTGGTTTTTTGATTTCTTGTGAATTTTATCAAACCTTTTAATTTGATCGGTATATCGACTACTTGAGAATTGGTTAAGTTCGATAGGGTCGTATAGAATTTCAAAGGATTCTTAGCTTTTTCAATTTTGTTTTATAATTGTTTTAAAAATTCTCATTAATTTTACAGAATTTTATCAAACCTGCTTGGCAATGAATAGAAAACAAATTGTAGGTGTAAGTAAAACATTTGTTTAATTATACAATTATTCAATTATTTCCCAATTCTAATGCTTTCAAATGGTCTTATCTTTGACAAATTTAAAGTTAAAAATTTACTGAAGAAGTTACAGTAACAAATGCCGAATCATTACTTAAAATCGAGTAAGAAAATAACAAAGATCAATTTGGTATAAGTATCATAAAGAAGCTCACATAGCAGTTGCACTTTTTAATTTAACTACAGTTATCTCTATAATTAATTAAAAGTTGTACTTAAATATTCAATAATACACGAGTTTATTTCCAGCTTCTTAAAACTGAGCAGCAGATTGAATTGCGTGAAAAGACACACTTAAAGTTTTTGATGTTTACCTAACTAATGGAATTAGTTGCCAATTTTTAAATATAAGTATAAGTATGTCTCGCAGTTCAGATTTCAGATGTTCAGATTTGTTATAATCCTTGCCGAAACGAATTTTCAGTGTGAGTTCAAAGTTACCAAATCAAAAGTTACAGCATTTATGATTTCTTATTTCTCCTAGTGTTGATTCTAAGCATTTGGCCTTGCAATGAAATATTTGTACGATGACTTCATCAAATTTTACAAGCTGCAAGATTTTTCTGAAACGCAGCCAATAAAAAAGAGACAACAAACGAACGATCCATTTGTTATTTATATTTGATATATACGTATAGTTTTTTATTTTATTGCTTTGTTGGTTCGTTGTCGTTGTCGGCTTGGAGAGGTCGACCTTGAAGTAGGTAGTTTGCTGCTCTTGCTGTTAAGGGCCCCCCTCAAAAAAAAAAAAGAAAAAAAAACTCATTCTCATATTAACACTCACAATCGTACTCGTACTCACACTCGCCCTTCGAGTAACCGCAACCGAAATAAAAATCGACAATTCGACAACATTTTGTTGTGTTGCGTTGTTGTCGTTTTTGTTGTTGTTGGGTGCTATCAATTAAATATTTGTTGGTTTTTGTTGTTGCTGTTGTTGTCGAGGCCATAGCCCTTCCATGTTAACGCGCTCTGGCCAAAAGACTTTGCTTCATTTCCGTAGTGCAAACGAGTTGACTGCCAGAACTGATATGATTAGGAATAAAAAATTAATAAAATTATTAACTAAACCAAAAAAAAATAAAATAACATAAAATTATAATAATTTTTAATATGCCTAACAATAAGAAATTAAGAATACAAATTTAACAAAATTTTGACCATGGCCAAGGGCAGTACAAGAGTTTTCGTTACAATCAAAAGGTCCGGTCAAATGTCATATAAAAATACGAAGTTTTGATTGCTCAGAAATTTATGTTTTAGATTTATAAAGATTCTTCCATTTCATTCAAATATATGTCACATGTAAAGAATTTAAGTAATTTTTTCAGACTGTCAAATCAATATGAAGAAAGCCACAAGGATTGGGTGATCATGATATACTTTTTAATGTAATAACTACAATTTCCTTTTTCCAGCATAGACATTCAATACCTTTGGTTGAAATTCAAAGAAAACTTTTTTTAATTTGGAAATATATAGTTTTTTCCTAAAGGTTGTGTAGCCCCTAAAGTCTATATCCGAGAGAGCTCAAAATATAATGTCAAGAACCAAATACTAAAATAAAAAGTTTTTTTTTGTATCCGTTTCATGAAAGTAGCCAAAATCAAAAGTAATTCCAAGAGAAATTCTAAATCTAAATTTATTTTGATTAGAAATTTTAATAATTCTTACTTTATAATAGATTTCAGATCTACAGCTATGCACACATAATTGACACAAAAAAATAATAGAAAATTAAAAAGGTAGAACCATAGACTCAATTGCAAGCAAAATATATAATAGGGCGTTAATATCTTATTAATCTCAGAAGCAAAGCCACCTAAGGTGAATATCCAAATCGATGACCCTTCCAAAAATGTTGGTTACAATGATCTCAATATATTTTATATGCTACTCCATGCATCAAAATAATCGTATTCAAAAGTATTCCAAAGTCAAATCTATCTATTCTAATCTATTTTATTATGATTTCTAAATCATACCTTTTAGTTTTGGTTATAAAACAATACAAAAAATTGCCCTCAATTTCTTGAACGATATTTTTATTTTTTATTCTCAAAAATTCGATATTTAAAATCTATTACCCCCTTCAAAAAAAACGTATTTTAACTTCCAAAGTCCATACCGAGATAGACTGAAACTTAAACTAATATTTTTTATAACTTTAGTTTTGCCTTTTAAGACCTATATATTATAATCTCTTTGATTTCCCTATTCAATTATTTTAAAATTTTTAACACTACATTTCTTCTTATTGGGATAGAAATACTCTTCAGTGGTCCAAAAATATTGTAATGTTTCCCTTTTAGGAGAAACTATAAACAAAAGTCTACAGTTTTACTTAAAATAATATCATTTTGCAGTCTTCTACTTTAACTACCTGAAATGGGGCTTCAAGTAGTCGATTGGAACAATTTGAACAATTTTTTCCCTTAAACTTGAAGGGTCAAAAACATCTTAAACCCAAAGTCATTAGGATAAATTTTGAATGCATTTGAAGAATCTACAATTATATCTAAATAAGAAGCAGTTTTTTTTAACTTTTAGCTTAGCATCCTAAATGAACGATCTTTGCCTAAATAAGCACAACTACTTTTTTAAGATAATCAAATGGATATACAGACATTTGTGTAATCTTTTTGATTCGAAATTCAACTATTCACTTTTTTGTAAGGGCATCAGAGATACAGAAAATAAATCGTAAACTCAAATGTTGTCTATCCATCATGAGAGAGACACCAACTGGGCTTTTTTTTTTTTGGTCAAACAACTTTGCGTGCAGCTCAAATATTTAAATTGAGCTATAAACTTGTAACTTTGTAATACGTGTCGGCTGTTTTCAAGGTTAACAATCGATTTTTAGTTTCTGGTTTTGTCTTCGATTGGTCTTCGACTTGACCTCTGCGGTGCATGGTCAAAACCATGAATAACCGTTTTAATGTAATTTTTAAAGATGCACGTGTATCTTAATGTGGGCATTCCATTAGTTGAAAATTTTATGTGAATCGTTTTCAATGTGATTTGGATTATTGGAATTTTATCATTTTGATTAGTTTACAATTTATGATCAAGGAAATAGCGACAAAAACAAAAGAAAAAAGGCGTTGAAAATGTTCGTTTCACTGCTGTTAAAATCTTAATAAAATATTCAAGAGACTTTAAGGAAAAGTAACTATTAATTATCATAATTAGATAGGTGAGCTTAAGGTGTATATACATACACGATAATTGTAATTGCATGACTGAAAAAAAAAAAAAAACTATGGCAAAAGACAATCATAATTTTGAAAACAAATTTCTACACTTCCTTCCCACTTGAATTTAGTTCTAAGACAATTTTATAAAATTTATTTTAAATGGCTATAAATTTGAATCAAAGAAATGATTGCATATGAATTTGATTTTTGGGAAATGACTTCTGGATTTTTTATATATTCACAGAAGTTTAGATGTTAGTAAATGTTTGAAAATTTTCAATTTCTTGGGAAAAACCATATGCATAGAATAAAACACTTTCTTTCAGGAACATTTGGATTAAAGTGTTTATGTTTTATATTTGAAATTAACAAGATTTTTAAAGTATTTCTAATACCTATACAAATTAGGCTTTTAAAGTCACGCTTAAGGTATTTGTCTAGTGTTTTTTTTTATTGCCAAATCAACAATATAATTTTCACTTTTATTTAACCTTAGAATAATTCTAATTTACAATCAACTATTCAGCTCTAATTTTAATTATTAACTCTAATTTAGCATGCATGAAATGTTCATAGACATGTCTGTTTATTTAATAGCCCCACCCAATTGGAAAAAAAAAGTCTGGGCCCCCGGAATACTGAATACATAGAAAACAAAAAATTTTACTTTGCACTGCAAATACAAATCAGTTGCGTAAATAATGCGAATCGCCATAACAAAAAAAAAAAATGTTAAAAAAAAATAATTTGTTGTACGATGAAAAAAACCAAAAAGACAGAAAAAAATGGATGAAAGACAAGCTAGTTGGGCATTTATAAATTACAGCAAGAGACAGGCCGATGCCAGAGCATCAAGCATTTTGATTAGCAGCTGCAAAAACTTAAAAAAAAAATAAAAAATGGAAACCAAACAAAGGTACAACCAACTAACTAGGGCTTGGCCGTAGGCCTAATACACTTTATTTATCTGTGTGCGATAAAAATCTTAAAATTTGTGAACTTAGTTAAGAGGTTAGAGAAGAAGAAAGTTTAAAAATAATATATATTGTATATCAAACTGATCAATCATCACGTGTTCTTATTTTTGGATACCTAATTAATTTGGAATTAAATTTAGGACCTGTTTTAGCTTTTATTGGATTATTGATTTCAAATCATTTGCCTTTTAGTCAGTGCAATGAAAAGTAATTAGCAATTTTCTCATTAAGCTTACGTTAAATTTTCACATATTTTTCTAGTATTCCTATATCTTAATATGTTGACCTTAATATTACCCAAAAGAAAATAATGATCTTTTTATTAATTTACAACAAATTTTTTTTGCAAAAACAATAATCGAAATGGAATTGTCCTGTTATCGTTTTCAAAAGTTTTGAATCAAAATGCTGATGCAACTTTTTTATAGTCGACAAAAAACGATAAATAGACTTTAAAAATAAAGTATACGCTAAAAATTGTCTAAAAATTTAATTTAACAAATTAGTTTTAAACCCATTTTTGGATTTTTTCAAAATTTTCAACTCAAAATCATATTTTAAAAGTTGACTTAGTAGGCAGAATCGAAAAGTTTCGAACTTAGCTTCAAAAACAATTAACATTTCACACAGAACTAAGAACCAAAAGTTTAAAGAAATCTCAATCCCTTTGCTCTTGAGATATATATACAACTCAACTTTTCAGTTGAGCAACTTTACTTAAGTTTTGTTAAAAAAATACATATGTTTAATATTAGAATAGGACTTTTAGTAAATTAATAATGTCCCCATAAAACTAATTGGGACAATAAGTCTTGACATTGCATGTAGTTGCAAAAGGGGTTAAAATTACAGACCTATTGTTATGATATAAAAATACTAGGCGAAATTAATTAAGGCTACATAAATTTTTCGATAATTTTGTTCAAATATTTTTTGGCTACCTTTTCAAACGATTAAACATGCTTATAACTAAATTTTATTCGAAATTTTTTTACATATATTTTTGTGAATAATTCGATCCAGTTGGTTTTTTAATTTGTGATCTTATTACTTCCTTCTGACTTGTGATTTTATTACTTCTTTCCATTTTTATGTGTCCCTAACAAAAAAATGTTGAAGAATTTCAATTCTCATACCATAAAAACGAACAAGCTCCTCAAAAACTTCATCGTAATGTCTAATTTAAGGATTTAGCTACAAAATATTCTATTAAACGAGATACTTTTATGATTATCAAATAAAATAGGCATAAAACTAATTGTCAAAAGTGAAAAGGGAAGTGGCCATAACTCATTGTCAGTCTTAAACTTTATTCAAAATGTGTATACCCCATAGTAAAAAGGGTAAGTGGCATAATGCTAGAGAAATATGCGTGAAAAACAACAAACAACAGCAAATAACAACAACGACAACAAACAACTAAAACTACAACCAAAATGACAAACGCACTGACAAAATAAAAAACCAACAAAAAACTGCTAAAAGAAAAATATATGTACACACACACATACATATATACACAAACGCACACCAAAATCGTTGTCGATGCGATGCGTATAGCCCTGAACATAACCTTGAGTTGAGTTGAATTTTTTTTTGTTATTTAAAGATTCGTTAATTTTTTTTTTTTCATAAATTTCAACAAAATGCGTTAGAGCGCGGCGCAGCCAACAGAAAAGAGCGAAAAAAAACAAAATGCGTTACGCACATAAGCAGCAGATACGAATAGTTGGAATACAGATACAGATACGAATAGAGTAGGCTCTCTTCATATAATAAATGGATAGTTTTAGGTAGACACACTCACACACACACACACTCAAACGAACACACAGAGATACACTCAATAGGCCTAGACGCACTAGGGGCACTTGAAATATGCTCTAAATGTGTTCAGGTTTAGGTTGTGTGGGTTGTGTCAATGCGCTTTAAGTGTCATTCGACAAATGCGCCAATTGATATATGGTCAGAGATCGGTTTACAAGTCATTATTATGACCATGATGGCATATGATGAAGAAAGTACTTGGCTAGTAGGTTAGTTAGATAAGATAGAACTTTTACTTAATTGTATTGCAGATAAGGTCAGCATGTTAAATATCAATCAAGTGACTATAAGAGTTGAGTGTAACATCACTTACATTTCTATGGGTGTTTTAAATTGTTTTATTCTTAATGTTAATTTACATTCTAATGCATATTTCAAAATTTCCTTACTAAAAAACTACAAGTAATTCTAGAATTTTAGATCATTTGATGTCATTAATTTCATAGCACTTTGTCGACTCTGGGCCTTACATTTCGTTTTAGAATTTACATTTATGAGACAAAAATTTTAGTGAATTCATTTAAAAGGAACTTGAAATAAATAACAATTTCTTTTAAATTATATTTTAATACATAATAGGAAATTTGACAAATAAACTGAAAACTTGACCGAAAATATTATTAAACATGTTAAAAAGTTTTTTTATGTAATCTTATTTATTTCTATTAAAGTTTTTTCTTTTTTCTTAAAAAAAATACGCGAAAACATTGCGTTAAACGTACTCTCAATAAAAATATTTATATTTCCATAATGATATAAATTCTATTAAGCCCCCAAAGCAAAGTTATTTATTAAATAAACTGAAAAATTTGACCGAAATTATTAAACTTATTCTAAAAAGTTTCTTCTTCTATGAATTTATTTATTCCTATTAAAGTTTTTTCTTATAAAAAATACGCCAAAACATTTAAAATTATAAGCAAAAGCAAATAAAATAAAAAATTTATTGAAAATGTCTTTTAAAATGGAATTGAAAGCACTTTAAAGGTCAGTCATGGTCTTTTTGATTATATTTGTATGTTTTAAAAAAAAAAAATCCATTAGAAAGTGCAAATTTACTACTTGGTTATACGCATACCTAAAGTTCCTCTTGTAAGACTTGATCTTCGAAATGTCCTTTTTAATAATAACAAATCCTAATTTTTGATCCAATCAATAGAAACACAGTTAAACTTCCATTGAGTCAACATTTTGTAGTAAGAATAATACTGTAAAATACATATAATACCTCTGATATAATATAAAATAGGTGATACAATCAACAAAGGAAGGTATCTCTACCGTACTCTAACGTTCCAAGACAGAGAGAAATAAAAAAAGGTGCAATTATTTTTCAAAAACCTATGATAATATTTAATTGAAATTCAAATAAAACGGACTCCCTTACAGGAAGTCTCAAAAATGTATCTAGGCATGCCCTGTAGGTACACTTCATTTTTAAAATCTTATTTGTAGGGCACTTCAGAGGCCTCAAAAGCCCTTCTTTTGAGAGGGAAGAAAAAACCAAACTAGCTCCAACTTTGTCTCACCACGAATTTGAAGCACAAAAGCCACTAACGAATGACGATGGATGAGAAGAAAAAAAAGGCAAACGGAAAACGAAAACTTTGCAAACGCATAAAAAATTCTGCGTGCGGTTTTTTGTAGTTTTTTTTTTTTTGTTTGTTCGACCTGGGCTTTAGGCCTAGACTTTAAACTAAAATTTTTTGGTTGTCGGCTTGAAAAACCAGAATTGTATATACAACATATATTTTTTGTTTTGTCAAACATTCGTGAGATCAGCATGCGCAGTAGCATTAGCTTGTTGCCATGTCTTATCGAGGCACTCACACACACACACACATAAGTGGGTGTGTGAATTGGTGTGTGTGTGTGTGTTGTGTGTCTATCTTTACACGCATTTTATGCGTAAGGTCGTACAATAACCGGTAATTATACGAATCAAGAAACGAATAAGCCAAAAAAATGACGCTGCAAACTGTGTGGCAGCCTGAGAAACACACAAAATTTGATCTAACTTAATACCTAATTTCTATACAGATCATCATAAATTTTAAACAATTTCCGCATTTTTAGAAATAAAAAAAAAAAAAAGATTTTTCTTTACCTACCAAAATTATCTTTTGAATTTAACGCCTTAACGAATATTATTTATTGAAGCTTTAAACCAATTTGAACGAATGCGCATTTGACTTTTTGCTTTCGTTCAACTTGACGAAACATTTTCGAAGAGTCATTCAAAAATTGCACTCTTAAATTTCAACTTCTCTCACTTGGACAAAAATCATTCTCTCTTTTTGTGTGCAGTTTATTCGGATTTCTCTTACAAATTCACATTTTTGTAATTATATTTGCCAAAAAAACGTTATGAAATTTATTATATTTTTTAATTTTAATTTACAATAACTTAAAAATAAGTTACTTTTGCATAAATACTTGGGTCTAAGGTCATATCAAATACATGATAAATTTAAAAAATTTTTAGGATTTTTGTTTCATATTATTCACTGAAATATAATAATATAATAAAGGATAATGTCAATTTCTTACAGCTTTTGGCATCTGTTTAAAAAGGATCTGAAATAAAAAAAAAAAAACCTAAAAAGATTATTAAACTTCTATCTCGGTTAACAAGTTAAAAAACATTTCTGACAAAATCATGTAAGTAGAATAAAAAAATTATTAATATATTTTTTATATATTTATTCGTTTAAAGCATAAGTACAGATATGAAGCTTAAAAATAATCTTCAAAGAAATTTATAATCAATATATTCTGTCTGCAAGAAAATAAAAAATTAAATGGTTGTACATTTTTTCCAATAATGCAATTAAAATAAGAATTATTTTGTATAAGTTGAGTTTAACATGATTTGATTTGATTACAAAATATTGAAAATAGTATATAAGTGAATTAATCTAGTTCAGAATCCCAATGAGATCGTGTTTTATAAAATATTTTGATTATATCCTGGGCGGCAGACCCTAAAGACGAATCCTGGACTTTGATTTTGGTGTCATACAAATAAAGATTTATGGGCAAGTTACGTTCATTTTTTTTGTAGCGTCTCGGAATTTCCTGAACAATATTATAGACTAGTTCGTCGGTTATCTTTGAGCATTTTTTAAGATGCACATCCTGCAACTTGGGGCACTGAAGTAACAGACGCATCATAGAGTAATCGGTAATACTATGGCAGCCTCCTAGGGCGATGCTCTCGAGATTAGTAAGCTTGGTTAACTCGTCAATGTCAGCATCATCGATATACGCGCTGAAGAATAATATAAGGGTTTTTAAACCCGTCAATTTGGCAATTTGCGTAAACATCTTTTTAGTTACACCCTCGCAGCAGTATATAACTAATTTTTCCAATTGATCGGATTTATAAATGATCAGATAATCAAAGATTTTGGTATGTGCATTATCATGTGATATAACACCAATATGAAGATCCTTTAGTTTAGGCAGTTTGGCTATCTGTTCACATTGGTTTTCATCTTTGAGGAATAAACGCAGCAATTCTAATGACAAGCAGCGCAATTTTCCTGGAAATCCAATATTTACATTGAAAATGTGAAGCTCTTTTAAGTTGGTTAAAATCTTGCACATTGCATTTAAGCAGTTTGTATTCATTTTATAACAATACGAAACATCCAAACTCTCAATGGAATGGGAAAGTTTTACTAGACAATAACCCATTAAAGGATTGTATCGTAGGTTAACTTTTTTAAGATTCTTCAAATCCTTCAAAGCCATCAGTTTGTCGTCAGTCAGATCACAACGCATTAATGTCAGATTCACCAATTTATTGGCAGTGGCAACTATTTGGTTAACATTCCTTGCAGTTAAACCAACGTCCGTTAAGTTCAATGTCGTCAGGTTCATGCAACTTCTTCCCATATACTTTATAATGCGATCATTTCGTAATGTGCGTTGCAACGAAGAAGCCGAAAAATCAACTACATACGGCCCAGAAAGATGCAAAAAGTCACGTATATTCCAAAGGGTTAGGCCATGAAACATATCAAAATCAACTGACTTATGAAGACATCTTGTATGCAATTCGTAGACAGCGCGAAAACGTTTGCAAGTACGTTGGAAATGCAAGCGATCGGTTAATGAAAGATAACTTATTATCCTTAAGAGGCAATCATCTGGGATCCTTAAGATGTACGCCTCCTCCGAATCATTCTGTGGATCCTCAATGAACTGTGGTTGATTCCAACTATCGCTGGCTAAGATACCGATACCATACTCAATCCCAGACGCATGCGCCATTGTCAAGGCTTTCGCTGCATCCCTTGGACTAGCAAACAATACACATCCGATATTTAGATCTGTTTTGGGTGGGCAATTCATCCATCTATCATAGCCTGGTAATGCGTTTGGTGGCAATTCAGACAACTGAATTCCCTGAAATTTGCCATAAATCTGCACACTTAAGACACATCCAATCTGACTAAAAAGTTTAAGTAATTGATTCTCATTTAGAAGTTCTGGGATGTTGTACAAAAATAACTTATGCACTGTCACGTGGTCTTTGGTATAGAACAATCCGTTCATTTCATAACAGTTTAAATCTGAAAAAGTAATCGCTGAATAAATGAAATATATGCATTAACATCAACTTACCCTTAATGTCAAAAGTAGTTGGCATTTTGTTAGATTATATTTCAATTATTATAATCGATTCAAGTGAATTTCTTTATAAAGCTTAAATTATGCAGCATTGGCACTAGAGCTGGGAAAACCATCGATGGCACCATCGATATTATCGATGAAACCGATGGAGTGCGATAAATCGATGGAAATTTTTTGATGTCGATATATCGAATTTGTTGTTGGGTCCAACGTGGGTGTAAGTAAATTGCAATATATGGTTTTTTCTGCCTTTCTTTACATACAGGTCTACTTACTTTTATTCTATTAGAGTACCTTTTTAACCCTGGCAGTTCCTCTTGTAAAATGAATAAGTTTTTGACCTCATCCCGTAAGCATTTTAAAAAGAAACAATTACAGGAAAATTTTTAAGAATTTTTTTATTTTTTAAATAAGTACCTCTCATTAGCAGTAAGTTTTTTTTTCATCTTGAAACTATAAATTTTGTTTTTATATTTAAGAACATTTCAGAAATTACAAGCTTAAATCTTTTTAATATATTTTCGGTTGAATTAATTTATAAAGGGCTAACTTATAGTAGTTAAATTATACGCTAGATAATTCGTATCGATGATTATAGACAAGGTCATGAGTTCTGATACTTTAGGTCGACCCTTTTTGAATATTTGAAAAACGACACCAAAATATATATGTTGAATAACTCGTTTAAATTTTCGATGGAACCATCGATGGTATCGATTCCATCGAAGGAAAAAATATCGAGTGGAGCAACCATCGATGGATTCCCAGCTCTAATTGGCACCTTAAAATTTTCGATGACCATATTTATCTTAGAGATGGCTTAACCATCGATACTATGGATGCACTTTGTGATATATCGATGGAAACTATCCACTATCGATATATCAAGTTAGCTTTTATCGGGTTAATACAATAAGATTTTATCATTAGCTAACTTAGCCATTGCTTCGTTAAACAAAATAAATTTTATTAACAAAATTAATTCATCTTTATTTAAAAATTGCAAAACAATAATATAAATTTTCAAAGCAACTATCGAGTATTTCCGTTGCTACCATCGAAAGTTTTTTATATCGCTTTAAAATTTATCGAGTGGAGTTACTATCGATTAATCATTAGGCATCATTTTTGTTCGATAGCTTTTTTAGCTTAAAATATTCGAAAATTCGAAATACTTTGACTGAACTGATTGAACCAAAGTGCAATCGACACGGAATTCTTATTCAGAATTTCACAATTTTTGTTACTAGTTTTAACTTTTAACATTTATCAAGAGAGCAAAAGGCAAAACACAGGTTTCAAATTTTGAAAAGCCTCCACTTTGTCAAAAAAATGCTACATTTTCATTGAGATCGGCAGCAGAATTACAGCGATGCTGAATCTAAAGTTGGGTTTCAGGCGATCCTGCGTGGTGTTATCCTTTTCGTATCGAGAATAAAAGTTTTATTTTTTTAACATCAATTTGTTGTTAATTAAGAAAAAAAACATAATAAGAAGATCTTTTTTGTCCTCTTGTGTCCAAAAAACATTGTGACAACTAAGAATACAGCATTAACATATGTATAATTAACGAATCGTTAAGGAATCACAAAGGAATTATTTAAATTATTGAATTAAAAAAATGTTTACTTCCATGGATACAGGCAAAATTTTAGTTGTAATAGTAATTCTTTTTTGGATGATTAGAATTTACCTTTGACTCTTTTTCCTCAACTAAATGGGGCTGGCTATTAAAATGTATTTGAAAATATAATAATAAACTTCTACAAATTTATATCTCTGACAGACACTAAAATCATTCAAATTAGTTTACGAAGAGAAAGCAAAAAAAAAAAATACACCCAGAAAACCAGCAACACCAGCATAAAAGTAAAAATGGAAATGGCATAGATGAACAACAAGAAGGAAGGGGAAGAAAAAGCAATCCAATCAGAGAGCAAGTCCAAATAAATGTGCAAGTGAAAGCGAATTTCGTTGAGCCCTATCGAGCCTATCGAGGAAGCAGGAATCCTGGCGCCTACAGAAGGCTCATAAAAATGCTGCCAACAACACCATTCACCCATATACTAGATGTAGTTGGTTAGTTGACTTCGTTGTGTTCTCCTTTTTATATTCTTTTAGATTTTCCCTTTTTTGTTGTTGTTGTTCATGCGTTTGTTTTTAATCTTTTCGGCTTGTTTTTGCCTAGTTTCGGAACAAAACGAATTTTAGCCAGACAATGTTATTGCATTCTGGCGACGCTGGCGAATTTTCTCCCCCTAGAGCCTTTATTTTCATCTTGGTCTTTTGGCTCTTGTTTTTGGCGTTTAATGGTTAACTTGGAAATGTTTTTTTTTTTTTTTTTTGGTATGTTGTGCAGTGTTTTGGCTTCTACTGCTGTTGGCTGCTTTCATTTTGGTGTTTTGCTGTTGCTGTTTGTGACATTTGTAAGATATTTCTCTGACGCCAGTTGGCCATTAAATTGATAAGCAGAAAATATGTATGTCTGTGTCTCTGAGTGTGTGCCAGAGGAAAATGCATGAAAGAGTGTGGCCTAAAAATTGAAGGAAAACTGCGATAGATGGCGGCATTTGATGATGCCACAGTCATGATAGAGACACTTTGTTGTTTGCCTCGCCAATAATCAGAGGTTTGAGACAATGAGAAAGTGAGGAAAGGCGAAAGTTGGTTACACTTGCCAGGAGTAGAAAATTATTGAGGAAGAGTTTTTAAAACTAATTAAGCAATTGAGAAGTTTTTTTAAGACAATTTAAATTTTGTGCTATTTTTAGAATTAATATTATAGTGTTTTCCAAATCATGGACAATCAAATAATGTTTGTAATGTTGAATACTAATGCTTCACCAATATATGGGGAAAAAACTTTTAATCAATAAGTATAACTATAATATGCGTTATAGACTTATAATATGTGCCTTAATTATTATTATTTTTATCTTATTTTCCTTATATATTATTAACTATAATATGTATCTTAATAATATATAAGTAATTTATTAGCAATAATAGAAAATAAATTAGTTACAAGTGGAGGAAACTTCAAATAATTTGACTTTATATTTAAGAGTTAGAGATAATTTCTAATATTGCTTTAAATCTTTTAAAACATTTAATAATAGCTTTAAAAATCATTATGTAAATATAAATATGTACATATACATATGTATGTATACTTATTAGTATATATTCTGTGTTAAAACTGTATCAAGACTACTCAAACTATATCAAGATATAGTCAAGTATTTTTCAAGGCAATATAGCTGAATGAAGCGAATTTGAAAAAATTCTAAGAACTGAAAAATTTAATTCAAAAGAAATAAAAGAAATCCAATGATTATCGAATTGGGTTCCTACTTATTAGTGTTTTTTTTAAAACAACTTCACACAAAAATTCCTTAGAAATTGATAAAAAGAGGTTTAAAAAATATTAATAATAAAATATAAATTAAATGAAATAAAATATGAAAAATTAAACAAACTTTTAAGATAGAAGTAATGACAAAATGTTTAACTGTCATCAGTACAAGTACAGAGTCTAATTAAAATGAATCTTTTTAAGCACCAAGTAATTTTTATTGATATTAGTAAATTACAACCAAGTTAGAGAATTAGTTTCTTACTACGTTTAATGCCTTTTATTAATATCTTTAAAATATAAAAAATAAATCACATATGTATCTATCACCTTTTCCATGAGTTCTTTAATCTATGTTTTATTAGTTTTCTTAAGAGAACTATATTTTTCGTTAACTAATATATAAAATTAATATACAAAACTAATATCGGAAATATAGATTATTATAAAAACAAATTATGCTCAAACAACATTTAAAGTTTTCCTTATCTAAATTCTGAGTAAATTGTATGTTTAAAGAACATAAAAAATATAAGATTTGAAAGAAAAGAAATTGTTATATTACATGAGCTGCTTTAGAATCCAGTAAATTTTGTATAAAGAATTATGACGCAGATCCTTAAATCAATAATTACAAATTTTGAAAAAATTTCATTCAGGTTAATCAATTGCCAAGTACTTTTCCAGTTAAACGAATATCGACAACTAAATTAGTACATTCCGAAAATAATAAATTCATTTTTTAAACTTTTCTGCTGAATAAATTCATTACATTAAAAGTGGCTAAATAAGGTTTAAAGGTTCTACTATATATTATATAAATAAATAAGGTTTAAAAGTACAAATATATTTATATTTTTATATCTTTAATCTATTACTCTTTAACTTTTCATTACACTGATGTTTTTTCCTTTTTTGTTAGAGTATTTCATAGCCTAGATGAAAATATTTGAATTAATATTTTTCTGATAACATTATTTTCTCTATTGACATTTGTTTTTGAGGCAAATTTGTTGTTGTTGTTGTTGTCATTGGCATTATTAACGCGACAATTTGTTAACGAATTTGTTGGCCAAAAAGAAAAAGTACTTATCATATTGCCAATATCCAAAAACATTTGCTCAGTCTCCTCCACCAAGAAAAAAAATATCACTCCGCCCCATTTACTACAATTTCAAAGTCATAGACCCAGTTTCACTTGCTCGATTTATGTTGTTTGTCTGTTTTGGCCAACATTTCCTACAATTTTTGTCCTTTGGCTTTTCACTTCCTTTCGCTTTTCCCCCAAAAAAAAAGGCGGTCAATGAAAATGTGTGCCACATGTTAATGTCTTTCTTTGGTCCTTTTACCATTGTCGCCCGGTGTCCCTTTTCTTCAACTGTCATTACAACTTTTGTATTTGACAGCGTCGCTTTATGGGCTGTCAGTGGGGCTTGATTCTTATATTTTATATACATCTACAACAAAGATTCGTATATATATATATTTTTTGACATTTATTGGCAAGTTGCCGTTTGAAGTACTCAAAAAAATTGGAAATTGAAAGACAGAGAACATATTTGTTTTGTAATTGTTTAAGAGAGGGAGAAAGAAACAATAAGGCAGGGGAGAAAGGTAACTAATAAGAAATAACTACCATTTAGCCCTTGAAACAAAAATAAAGTTGTACCTATAAGTATGTATGTATGTAAGTAATTTTCTTTGGTTTTGTAAGTACTTATATTTACTTAAAGTTGACTCTAGAAAGAGAAAAAGTATGTATTTTGGAATTAATAGTAAGGATTAGTTTTCATTGGGATTATATTAGTATAGAATTGAATATTTTGAAGTTGGAAAAACTATTCACCATATACGGTTAAGAGCATCGGCCTACAAAGTGAAAATACCTATTGAATTCCTTGTTAAAAAATAAAATTTAAGAGTGAAAAAAACTTTATCTAATGGATTTTGTCTTTTGCTTTACTCCTCGTCTCGAAAGGCGGCAATCTACCTCTTATGGTGCAACTTATTATTATTATTTCATTATAAAAGTTATCGAAAGTTTTCCACCTCTTATCAGTTAGCTTTAATCATGTCCGGATCTACGAAAAATACGTACTAAAACAAAATCGAATTAGGCCATATTATAAATGATATAGAATCGATACATGATCAATGAAAAAGAATCTGGATCCCTACCTGCCTTAAATAAAGGGAAAGGAGAAATTTCGTAAATTCAATCGATAGTGTTCCACCTCTATTATAATTCAATATATAATTTAAATGTGCAATATCTTATGTGTTAACGATAGTTTACCATAATTGATTATTCAGGATATATAATTTTATGTTCATTAACTTCATTTGTATTATTTTCACAGTTTCTTTCACTTATTTTTATACCATACTAATCAACATAACTAAAGATCTACAAGGAAATTTTAAATGTTTGTCTAAATTTCGACCTTTTTGAACTTGTCCGACTAAAACCCAGTTATCGGAAACTTTAAATTCTAATAATTCTTTGAGCCCTTTAACAAAGTAATATCCAAATGCCCAACCTGTATTCGCTTTGAAAAATTCCCAACAATTGCGGGGTCATTTTATTCCATTAATATTATAAATGAAAACGCAATTTTGCAATAAAAAACCATTGAAATGCGCCAAGCCCTCGAAGAAAATGGGAAAAAAACGCAGCAAATTTGTGTAATTAAATTACTTAATTTTTGGGTAATGAATATTTTGTTATTTGGCCATTTCTTTTCTGCACATTAACGCACAGAAGGAGGGCCTAGAAAAAGAAAAAAAAACAAAAATAGAAACGAAACAAGAAAAGGATGGTAAAAAAAATTTCCATTAAAATGCAATAAAAGGGGGAAAACAACTAGAAAAGTAACTTCTACTACTACATGTATGTATCCATGATGAAATTTATGTGAAAATAATAAAATTAAAAGCCAAAAAAGGAAAACCATTCGTACAGCATGGAAATTTGTCGTCTAGGCGTGGCTCACATGGCGTATACGTGTGTGCCCTGATTTCGAATGCCTTTTGTCCATTAACTAATAATACAGAAGGCTGTGTGGGGTGTATGATGTTGTTCCCCATTTGGTCTGCAGTCCTGCTACACATACAAACACATATATGACTTTGTTGTTGTTGTCGTTGTTATTTTGCTGAGTGACCTGCGTGCTTTGATATTACGCATACGACGGGTTGTCCTTTGCTGGCTTTTTAACTGGGCGCAGCTAACAAACAACCAAACATCCATACGAACATGCACAAGAAACCTTTCCTCAAACTATTCTCATACATATATGAATTTGTAAATTATGTGATTTTTCTTCCTTTTTTACTCTTTCTTTTTTGGTTTGGTTTTTTGTTATTTTATTATGGGTTGTACAGCTTGGGACAGGAAATTTTAGGGGGCCTAATAATGAAATGAAATTATATGTGTTTGTGTGACTAGCGAAAAGGGGTAGTAAAAGTAGTCCCAAGTTCTGCTTAAAGCACTAGTTTATTGGCCAGTGTAAAAAAGTAACAGCAACATGTTTAATACTGAGATTTAAGTAGTTATGATTATGTACTTAACTTCTTAAATGAATGCTTGCCACAGATTGAAATAGTCGGTTATTGATGGATGCCTAATATGGAGATATTCTGGATGGGGATCCAAAATCAAGAGCTAATTAATGTTGGATCATTAAGATATATGAAGAATTTGATTTCAGTGAGTTAAAGCAAAAACTATTGATAAATAAGGGCAAATCCTTATCTGTTCCATTAAACCAAATCTTTAGCATCTTCCAGATCTATAGAAATATTTTTGTTATTATAAAAACTTAATTATTTTTAATAAGTTTAAAATTTTTACAAAATAAACATTTTCCATACGTCAAGATTTCTGTAAAAGTCATCCATAATTAATTATTATATAAAAAATATTTTTAACAAAATTAATGACAGTTTTTAAAACTTATTTCAGAGTATTATAGTTGTTTACATAAAATTTCTTTACTTATTGATTAATTTTTAAAATAAAGGTACCCAAAAAATGGAGTTTTTTTACTCAAAAATATATTTGAAATAAGAATAAAATTTGTTGATTAGATATTATTAAAAACAATGATATCATCAATATATGTAATGAAATGTAAAACGTTAATATCAGTTTTTGAAGTGGAAAATAATTTTAAAGTAATTTAAAACTAACTAACTACCTAAAAGCTATTTTTACGTTATTTTTAGAATTAACTTTTCAAAAAAAGAACAGTATAAAACTAAAAGTGTTCTAAATATTTTTAAAAGATGTCTAAATTTTCTATTTGAAAAGTCAAATAATAGCGGAAAATGATTTAATAATGATCCTCAAAAAAAAAAGTACAGGCTATCCTTTTGGAACCTTTAGTTACTTGGTAGGATTTTGATTACCCTTTTATACTTAATTTTGTAATAAAAATTGTCATTTTTTTTGTTGTTAAGTATCTTCTAATGTATCCAGACTTGGACACTCAAAATGCAATGATAATCGATATGATATATGATATATTGATGATATATTTATTATAATCGATAAAAATTAGCATATTAGTCACTTTAATATCAATCTTACCAAAAAAAAAAATTATCAAATGCAGTTAAAAATTGAGTATTTTCCTATTTCAAAACTGCATGTGCATGATTTTTTAACACATTTTGTACTCAATTCCATGTATTATTTAAATATAAAATATTTTATTTAAATATAAAATATAAAATATTTTCCCTTCCTTACAATAACTCTATATAAATTAAACTATGGAAGCAACAAATTATCTAGATTAATTTTTCATCACAGCTTTTAGAATATTCAAATCTCATTATATGGCGAGTTATTTCGTTTTGTGAATATCAAATAGTTGACCTAATGTTGTTCCAGTTCCACTTGTTTGATTTATGATTACCATAGTTTTTACGCACATTTTCCACATTCCCGTCAAAGCTATTTTCCAACCTACCAACCACCCTGCCCCCCACCCATCGTTGACCCCCTTCCCTTGTGTCTTTATTATTATATGGTCAAATGCAAATTATAATAATTATGTTTCCTATAACATTGCGTGCCTTTTTTGTGTTTTTTTTTTCTTTTTGTGGTTTTGCCTGCCTGATGAAAGGTGAGTGCACCGCACACACACACACACACACACACACCAACACACACCCATTGTGATTTATGGTAATATTTCTTTTGAGGGGTTTTTTCGGTCTTTGATTAATTGCTTTACAGAATTGTTAGTGCAAAAACCAAAAAAAAAAAAAGAGTCAAAAGAAAATGTCTTTTAGCGACTTCATCTTGTAAGTGAAGTTGAGTAAACTCAACTCCAAAAACAAGCCACATTTCCGGCACTTATTACATCAACTAAGAATCACAAAAACAACCAAGCTCAAACAATTTCAAGCAGAATGACCTACCATACCATAAAATCTTTTTTTTCGATGTTAGAGACAAGCATCAAGATCATTAATTAAAATGTTGCTGGACCAGTTCGCTCTACGTTTGTGTGTGTGTGTCTCTATTTTTTAAGCAAAAGTTACAACTGGCAGAAGCTTTAGGAGTTCAACAACGCAGCAGATCGCAGTGTTTTATTTAATACCCATTACTTTATGGCAACAAGAGACTATTCAGATCGACAGTTGGTTAAATAGAAAATGGATATACATATTAGATATTTAGAAAATATTAAAATACCTAAAAAATTGTATATGAATTACGGTTTTTACAAATCGTTTATTATTTTATATTTGAGGAGCCTGATATCTTTTTTTATTCAAGTTGTAGACTAAAATTCTATATTTAATATAGATATTTTGATATCCTATTATACTAAAAATATACAAATATAGTGTTCCATATTAGGACTATGTACATTCATGATGAAAATAATAGGTACACCCCTTTAAAATTATACACATATGTATGTTTTTATTGAATAAATCACACAGGCCGACAAAAAGGAGCCATACTAGAGACTAGACAACACTTTTCTAGTAGATTCTGTAGATTTTTGTCAACTCGAATCAATCATGTTCAGAATGTTTAGATTGAATCTGGTCTAGGAGATACTCAAGTCTGACATAATCTTTTTAAGCGCTACAATATTCTGAAAGAAAGAAAAAATTCACATTTTATGAGAAAATTTCAAATATATATTATTTTTGGTGTTTGTCTAGATTTCGTCCTTTTTTGAATTATATTATATATTATATTATTTTTAAATAAAAAACTACATCTATCTTCAAAGTTCTTATTTGAATTTTTTATTTATTTTTCGATAAAATGTTAATAAGTCATAACAACCTTAAACTCAAACATCTTCTAAAGAAAGATTCGTAAAATACAGTCTTTATTTCGAAATAAAGGGATCCGATTTATTTAATATATCTCAGATCCTATAAATAATGGAAAACAATTGTGGGAATTATTCGGGAATTAGTTGGAAAGCATAATGGTAAATTGATTTCAATTAAGAAATCGATTGTACTCCTGATCCCGCTTATAAATCCAAGAGCGGCATTGAGGAATTAGTTTAGGGAGGGTTTCCATAATTTTATTGAATCATTAATGCACTTTGAATTCCTAAAAAAGGGTAAAAATAAAAAATGAACTGCTTCATTTAATAAATTAAACTCAATGAACAAAAATTTAAAAATATTTCATCTTAAATTGGATGAGTTCTTAAGAAAATGTATAAAATTTAACGCTTAGGTGGAGAGGGAGGTGGGCAGCTCCCCTGCTCCTACCTGGCTGGACCCTTGGCTCCTGATGTCTTTATCGCTAAATCCGTCCCTGTACGCGTGCATTGCGAATAACTAGTTAAAATTATTTATAAAATTAGTTTAAACATATTAAAATTCAGTGTAAGTTTTCAGTTTTTTACGAGTTTTCGTTATCCTAGACGTTGCTTATCTAACAATAAGTCCGTCTCTTTCTTTTCATTACAAAGGATAATTGATTGATTGCAACTGCATTCAGCAAAGGCATCTTAACTAACTAACGAGTATATTGAAGTCGTTCAGATTTATGTACATATGTTCACCATGTTTTAAGTTCTTTTAATCAGTTAAAGAACAGAGTGTGTGTGT
Organism: Drosophila willistoni; assembly: GCF_018902025.1. Lineage (NCBI taxonomy): Eukaryota > Metazoa > Arthropoda > Insecta > Diptera > Drosophilidae > Drosophila > Drosophila willistoni. The sequence goes on from NW_025814050.1 coordinate 13,728,306, forward strand.
GTGTGTGTGTGTGTGTGTGTGTGTGTGTGTGTGTGTGTGTGTGTGTGTGTGTGTGTGTGTGTGTGTGTGTGTGTGTGTGTGTGTGTGTGTATGTGTGTGTGTGTGTGTGGCCTCTAGCATACAAAATTAAAGTGCGTCGCGTCGCTTCGCTTCGCCTCTTCTCTCTCTTTCTCTCTCTCTATCTGTCTTTCTCTCTCGCTCTCAAAGACTTTTTGTTTGATTTTTTATGCGCACGCATTTCATGCTTCGCTTTTGCTCTGCGCTTTTGGCTGACATTCGGTTCGCTTGCGATGAGGTAATCATCAAAATGTGCGTAAGTATGCGTGAGCGCCAAAAAAAAAAAACACACACACACACACACATACAAATTTCGTTGCACGCGCTAGTACCCCTAGGCCCCCATCTACCCCCTCTCTCCCACACACAACATACGTCTCGAGGTTCTTTTTGTAGCTAGATTATGGCCCTTTGACATCCCATAAATTTCGTAGTCCACGCGGTTCTCGACTCTAAGATTAACACCAGCAGCAGCAGCAACAGCAACAGCAGCAACAACAACAACAACAATAATCATCATGTATATGATGAAACTTGTTTGGCACACTACTTATGTATGTATGTGTGTGTGTGTGTGCTCTTTAGAAATTGTTGTTGGCTTTTGCATTTTGTGAAAATTCTATTGGAATCAAAATTTCAAATGAAGCTTTTTTCTTGTAATCTCTTAAGTATTTAGTCTATTTGTTAAATTAGTTTAAATACTAATAACAATAATAGCAGAGATTTGTTGATGGCTTGTAGAAACTGTTCAAAGATGTGTGGTTACTAAAAAAAAAATAAACATAAACAAGTTTAACTTTGATAAACAAATTGGTAACAAATTAAGTTTACAAATGATAATATTCAAATTATGAACAGTCAATTCACTGATTGACTAACATAGAAGAGATAAAAATACCTTTTTCTCATTTCATAATCTCAGTTATTTTTTTTTCATTGCCTTTTATTTTCGTCTTAATGTGCTAATCACTATAACTAAGAAATTGATAAGGGCATTAGAAAAACTAAATTTTATTTCATTCTAACATTTCAATTGTGTGGTCATTTCGCATTCTATCACTAAAATTTTAAACCTATGACTTATTCAGTTTGTCACTTAATCATCATCATAATGCCACTTGGAGTGAATATTTTTGGGATAAATGAATCGTCTGGACAAATCACAAATTTCACAAAAAGTGCGAAAATTTTATAAAAATTTATATTAATATTTATATAATTTATTTAAAAAACAGATTTTTACATCTAAATGAGTGGAGACCATTTAAAAAAAAGGTTTTTAACCCATTTTGGATCGGGCTGCAAAAATGTTTGATTTAAGATGACTATTTTGGGATAATGCTAACTACAGTGAATCCAAATATTTGACTATTTTGGGGTAATAAGCGTACAACGTCTCTAAATTTCTGACTATTTTGGGATAATTCGCATACAAGGACTTCAAATCTATGTCAATTTTTGGGGTAATTGGCATACAAGAAACTAAAATTTGTAATCAAATAGTTGTACTTATATTCAAGTCAAAACCAACCAGTCTAAACGGAAATTGGAAGGTTTATCCAATGTAATTTTTATGTTGTAAACTGTTTAATTTATTCTTATTCTTATTCTTTCTTAAGATTAAAGATTTATTGGAATATTTTGAACTATGTGCGATAATTAACATTTACTTAACTGAATTTAATATATTTTTAAGCCCCACATTTTTTGTGACTTTTTTTTTTAAATGTAAATTGAGCAAATTTACTAAAAACTTTTTTACATTATTAAGTATACTTTTAACAATATTTTGTAATTTTTTCTTGACAAAAATGTTGAAAAACCACCCGGTGACAAAACTTTTCCCAGAACGTCTTAACAAAAAAAAAAAATTTGCGGTGTTCACTGTATCTCGGTAGGAAATTATCTGAACTCAATAACCATTAAAATTTAGTTAAAGTATCATAAAATCATCCCCCAACAGTCTCATGTCAGATTAATATTTTTTTTTACTTAAAAATTTGTATGGTAATCAAAGTATTAACTTCAAAAAATTTAAAAAAAAATAATAATTTTTTTAACTCTACCCAACCCTTAAAAGTGTGGAAAAATAGTATTTTATCTTATAAACTTCAGAATCAAACTAACTAACTCTAAATCTAATTACCATTTTTTCTGTATTTTCCTTTGATTTAATAGTTTAAGTATTAATTTATTGTACTATAAATTTTAAACTGAAAATTTCAAATATCATTTCATTCAAGCAAGTTTTGCATGTTTTAATAATTCAATATTCTATTTGATTTGATTTGAATAAAAATGAAATTTGAATGTCAGTCTAAAAAACTGCAACAAAATGAATTCCTTTAAATTTTGTGTCTCTTTCTCTCTGACATAAAAAGACAAAGAATACATATTTTTCGCATTGATCGCATCGCCATTTTCGCGCAAAAGTTGCCATTATAAAGATTTGCGAAACTACGCTATCTCTCTCTCTCACTGCCTGCGTTTCTTTCTTCTGATGCCGCTAAACACAAATGCAAGTGTGTATGTGTGTGTGTGTGGCGAAGATAAGAGCAGAAGAATGAATAAGCTTCTAAATTGCAATGTGCTTATATAGCCATCTCACTTGCACTTTTGATTTGCCTTTATAATTGCAATGTTTTAATGATCTCGCCCCTGAAAGCAACAAAATGAAAGCCAACGAAGAAAAACCAATTAGCATTTAGGCAAAAAGAATTGACAGACTTGTTATAGAAATGGTGCAAAATCTTGTTGTTTTTTTTTTTTGAGTTATTTCATTGCAGTAATAGACCAAAATGATTGATTGATTTTCTTTTGCCGCCCAAAACGAAAAAAGGGCTTGAAGGTTTGGCGCCCCTTAAACAAGAAAAGATGCGCAAAAATCCAACATGGATTAAAGTTACAGTGACTGAAGGATAAATCTATACAGCAAATATAATAAAATATTTAAAAGTGGTTAAGAAAAAGTTTAAATTAATGTATTCTTTCCATTCATTCATAGTACTATATTTATATTTTCTTTTAAATTTTGATAGAGCACAAAATAAGATTTGAACTAAATTTTGACTTTAATGTTAACAAAATTTCTTTGAAAACAAACAATATTCTGACAAAAAGTCCTAGACACAGAGTGTCCTTAACGACTTTCAAATGTAATGAAAAAAGTTTAAAAATTACTTTAAATTCAGAACCTATTCTAAATAGTGAAAAGATTTTTCTAATCTTTTCCTATTATTTTTTTCTTCAAAGGAATAAAACTTTCATTGACCAGGAAAGGTGTTATTATAATTTTATGGCTAATCTATGAAATATTTAATGGTAATGGGACAAAATGAATGGTAGTTTAATGGAAAGTTTTTCATAACATAAAAAATATATAGTATTTGATCCTTAATTTTAAATTTTTTACTAGAACATTGCCTTAACTTCCTTGTCATGACTTTCCTTACTTATTATTATTTGTTTCCTGTTAGATAAATCTATTGATTTAGAAGTATAAGTAGAAGAATATATATATTCGTTTGAAGAAAAAATAATAAAAATTCCTTAACTGTTTAAAATTCGGAATTTAATTTAATTTTTTCAGCTTTATCCATTACATTTGTTAAGGTAATAACCTTAACTGACTTTTTTGTCTTTATTTACTTAAATTTTTATTAAAAATGTGTATTAAATATCTAGTGTACGAAAAATTTTGCGACCCATTTTCGACTTACATATTTATGGACAAATATAGTTCTTAAGGCTTTAACTTTGGTAAGTCATTAATTTGCAATTAGTTCGGGGCCTAAGTAATGGCAGGCGTGGGAAAAGCAAAAAAAAAAAAAAGAAGAAATTTCTCTACTTGGCTAATTGATATTCTCTCTCATAAGCATAAATTTATGTATGAATTTGTTTCCTCTTTGTACTTTCTTTTTACAATTGCTAAAACCAACCACCAACCTACCAAAAATCCGCACCACCGCACTTGGCCCACTCAAAATCTTCCACTCAATTGAATTCTTCCGGTTGCAGGAAAAGCAAAAACACAAAAAAAAAAGAGGAAAAAACTGTGCGTCAGCCCATTTACAATTCCATGCATAATAAACAAATAAAGAAAATTGTTGAAAATGCTTTGCTTTTTGTTTTTCTTCACTTTTTTGCATAAAATAAATATAAATATAAACCAATCTGAATGAAACACAACAACAACAACACCAACGAAATTGTTGACATTTTGTGGTTGGATAGATTTCTGGCAAGCGCTTTTTGTGGTGCTTATTGTTAGTGGTTTTGTTTTTATATTCTTGTTGTTAATTTAATTTATGTTTAATTCGTTTGAAGCTTTTACCCTGTAATGACACTAAATGTAATTGTATTACAATGTGTTAATGGACAATAACTATATACCAAAGTCCTATGATATTATAAAGAACCATCTTTATAACCAGACCGAGAGATGGCAAATCATTTTTGGTTTTTTCAGTTTTGATGATCCAGTCCAAAGATATGGTGGTCAACGCTTAAATCCTTTTTTTTTAGAGGAGCACACGGACATATTCTATCGTTTTTGGTTTTTTTTACCAATTATCTATCTCAAAATACTGTTAAATGCATATAGAATATATTTACAAATCTTTAAATTAATACATTAAAAGGGCTTTTCAAGAAAAAATGTTTAAAAAATATGTTCTTTATAGCTTCCCTAGATATACATAACTCCTTATTTGTCTTACGTCAAAATCTGATGAAAATCACATCACATTAGGATTTATCATTTGAAAATGATAGCTAACCAATTACCGAATAATTTTTTAATTAATTTACTTGGGAGCCGAGAAAATCAGAAATAAATTCTAAAAACTATTTTTGGCAAGCGAAATTCAAAAATTTGTTTTACATACATAAATAACGATTATGTAGTTATCGATTATCTGAATCAAGATTAAGGTAGATCAAAAATCTCGAGATTCAGAAAATCAATTTTATACATTTTGACATAATCATTTTTATGTTATGAAAAAGAAAACTTTAATAAGATTTTTAAAGTCTCTTAATTTACTTTTTAATAAATTAACCTGGCAACAGGAGATTAAAATATACAAATGTAAGTAAAGAGAAAAATTTACAAATTTCTCTTTTACTTATTTGTTATTCTCGATCCGTCAAATAAAAGGTTTATGCTGTTATCCATTACTTAATTTTTTAGATTTGTTTGAAAATAAAAATTATGTGTTTATATTCTTTACACAGTTAAATCTAAATGCAAAACTTGTCACTTAACTAAAATTTGAATTTAGAAAGATACATATGAGAATCAAATACGTTTTTCTTGAGACAAGCAAAAGACTATTTGGTACGATCAGAAAAATGGTTAAAAATGGTATTTCTTCTTCTTTTTTGACGAAATTGATTAAGCTGTTATATACATACATAGGTACTAGGCATGGTCTTTGCCGATCGCTAGAATGATTAAAAAATTATAGAAACCAATCCAATCACTTTGAGTTTTGGGATTCAGCTAGTATTAACTTAAATAAGTATTCATTTCGCTTGGTTGAGCATTGGGCATAGATCTCTAGACTCAAGAGTGACTTGTGGAATTGTGCTAATCCAATTAAATTAAGAATCTGTTAACCTATCTCAATAAATTCACTTAAAAAGAAACTTTGTTTATGGACTAATACTGCCTAATGATGTATTGCAGCTTAAAATAAACTTTAATAGCGGCAATATACAATATAACTTGGGCAATAGACATTTGACAACAATTTAACTACGAATAAAATAGTTACTATTAAGTCTATCCAACAGTTTGCACTTTGAAAATTCTAAAAAATAGTTAAATTTATCCAACTTTCCGTAAAATTGTCTTTGTTAAGCACAATTAAGTTATTTTATAATTTATTGCTCTAAACATCATCAATATTTAAATAACAATTATTCTAAAGTTTGTTGTTTTTATTGAAATTTCCTCACTTATGTATATGCCTTTCAGGCAATGCCTAACAGCAGGTCTAGCAAATTACATAATTGCTTAATAGTTGAGAGAGAAAGAGAGAGACCTAAACGCCAGCCGAGCAGAGGCAACGCCACAATGTCGATTGATAGATTGCATTCTGAGTGTTGCCACACAATGTAGCAGCAACTCACACAAAAACGCACACAGCGTGAGTAGTGGACGCCCCCGAGGCCAAATGAACTGAAGATCAAAGGCAACAGCAACAACAACAACAACACCAAAAATTCTACATAGCATAACTGCGTCAGCAATAGAAGAGACTATTGCAACATCGACCCAAAACAGCTCAGATACAGCATTGGGAGCTGTATGTATGCAGTGACCCAATTTTGGACTCACCGCAGCAGCAACAATCAGAAGAACCACAGCAATGGAATTAGAAGAATTGCATGGAGACTTAGCTAGAGAGGCAAAGAGAGAATGAGAATAAACAGAGAGAGAGAGAGTGAAGAAGAAGACAAAGTGTGACACACCCCACTCCCACAAACAACCACCCATCCATCCATTCATCCATCTTTCCACCACCAGCAAAACGCTTATAATTTTTACTATTTGAATGAATAAACTACAGTTGACATTAGCTAAAGTGGACCAAAGACTTATTACAAGCAGAGCAGGATTAGCAAATGCCACGGGCCATGCGCCATGAGGGGCACGACCTATCAGGGCACTATTAAAAGATTAATTTAACAAATTTAAAAATTTCTGAAAATTCTTAAAAGCTCTTAACTTGACAAATCTGTAACGTGGCCAAATATTAACGGATTTTCGAAAGTAATATATATCTTATTTTTATGCTTACATTTTGAGATTAATTTAAAATTGGAATGTAATTCATCCTTATAATTAAGTTATCTCTTAAGACGAGACAAAAAATGACCAAGAACTGTAAAGTATTTCAATAAATATTAATTTCAAGAAGCTATAATTTAATCTATTTTTAAAGTAATTGAAAAATTCATGTCTTTATCTTCAAGTTAGTATTATATTTCTCGGCATTAAAATCTTTAAAACTTTACAAATTTTAGTGATGCTTCATGTTTTTAAAAAAAAAATTGATTTTAAATTAATTTTTTTAAATTTGTTTACAACTCAAAAAGTTCATTTCAAAGAATATTAAATTTCGAATTAATTGATCAATGAGAAATGAATTTTAAATCAATGAGAAATTGACGACAATACAGTCTCAAAACAAATACACATTAACCAAAAATTAATTTTAATATTTTCTAAAAACCAACCGTCATAGAATTTTTTTTGCAATCTCATTTTTAAAACAATATTTTGCATTATCTGCATGTAGTGGAAATATATATAAAAAAAACTGAGCTAACTTTTAGTTTTCTTTGTTTTTGATAGACAATAAATAATTTAGCCATCAATTCAAACTAGTCCACTTCAAATAAATGTGCTTACTCAGCATAGTGACCCTCTGAAAGCTTGTCATTGCATTATGGCCGGCATCGCCCAAGCTGTTTCCGTGGTGTAGCGGTTATCACATCTGCCTAACACGCAGAAGGCCCCCGGTTCGATCCCGGGCGGAAACATGTGAACTTCTTTTTTTTGTTTATTTTTCTAATTTAGTTTTTTAATATTATTTTTATCAATTATTTTTTTTTTAAATTAGCCCTCATAGTTTTTTTCCTTTGTTACTTATAAAAAAGTAGCTGCCAAGGTTCAATGGCAAATTTCCTATACAGTAAAATGTTACATGAGAGTTGAAATTTGGGAGAATTTAAGTGCTAGATCTGCCAATTTGAATGATGGTCTTATATAGGATGTAAGATATGTAAGTTATGTAATTTTATTTGTTCAACATTTTTGCCATGCCTAAACGTTCCTTCTTGATACTGAAAAAATTGATTTTGTCTTTAAGAAGAGGGGAAATAGTTTATATTTAAGTTAAATACCTGTTGATCTACCACATTTCATTTGATTTATAAATAATGCATAGATAGACCTGAATGTAATTATAAATGCATCTTGGTCAAATCTTGGAAGCCGTTGGCGACATTGGAGCCCGCATAAAATCAGCTGTTTCCGTGGTGTAGCGGTTATCACATCTGCCTAACACGCAGAAGGCCCCCGGTTCGATCCCGGGCGGAAACATGTGCAATTTTTTTTTTATTTTCTCATTTATGAAACACTATTATTTTTAAGTACGTATAAAGTAATCGGTCCTATGGCAGCCTAATCTTATAGTCTTTTGATTCTTCCAATTCGAGAACTTAACCTACGTATGATAACAAAAAGTTAAAAAACTAACTTTCTATCCCAAAGCTTTTAAAATAAAGACAAACAAGGCACTTATACAGACGGACCGAAGGACATGGGTATATCCCTCGTCTTCATTTAATGATAACGATTAATGTTTAATAGTTGCCCGAAAAGCCTCCTTTTCTCTGTGTTACAAACATTTCCCAAATACCCTTTGCAAGTTTAAAAACAAAAGCCCTTTCAAAATAAAGTGTAACAAATATATTTAAAAATTTTCTAACAAAAAAAAATTGCCACATGTTTCCGCCCGGGATCGAACCGGGGGCCTTCTGCGTGTTAGGCAGATGTGATAACCGCTACACCACGGAAACAGCTGATATACAGGCAATTTCAAAACCGTCAACGCTTTCTGAGATTTGGCCATATACTATTAATAGTATTAAAAAGTATTAATAACTATCACTTATTGCATTATCTTAAGAAACGTGAAATATATTTTCTACGGACGACGTTTTAGTTAGTCGTTTATGTGTTATTAGATTTGTAGCCCTTTAGCATTATATTTAATTATGTTTCAAAATCCTTTCCTTTCCCTTTTTTAAATAACCTTTAACAAATGACTGAATTGTTAAGTCAATGTTTTTGTCTGTAAAACTTTTTCTTTAGGTTTTTGGCATGATTGGCCTGTAATTTATATTGTTGAATTTAGCTAAATTTAACAAACGGGAAGAAAATCTTAATGATTAATTTATGTTTAATTCATGATATAATAATTAAATTTTTAAAGAATTGGCTAAACCCGTGCCTAATAAACTAACCAAACCCTAAAACAAATAAACTAACGAATGCGAATTGCTTTAGCAAATTTGCCTAAAAAACTTTGTAAAACTTATATTTTTTTGTTGTTCAATCGCAGCTAATTTAGCTAACTGATACTAGATAACTCAAAAAAAGCATTAATAATGCTTTAATATTAAGTTTTACTTCAATATTACTTCAAATTTCTGGCAAGAATTGGATTTGGTATCATAATTAACAAAAATATGTGAAGATACAACCAAAAAAAATTCTAGGGCTTCTTTAAAATAATCAAATTAATTTAAAAAAAATTAGTAATTGATAAAAATATGATTAAAAAACAAAATTAGAAAAATATGCAAAAAATAAGTTCACATGTTTCCGCCCGGGATCGAACCGGGGGCCTTCTGCGTGTTAGGCAGATGTGATAACCGCTACACCACGGAAACAGCTTGTGCGATGCCGGCCATAGTGCAATGACAAGCTTTCAGAGGGTCACTATGCCGAGTAAACACATGTATTTGAAGTGGGCTAGTTTGAATTGATGGCTAAATTATTTATTGTCTATCAAAAACAAAGAAAACTGAAAGTTGTCTTGGACTTACGACCTTTTTGATTTAGCACGTTGAAATGACAAAAAAAAGTTTCAATATTTTTAATAGAAAACCTCTTGTTAGTAAGTAAATATCTTATACTAAGAAGGAAACTTATTGTTAGTATAAGATTTAAATGTAATTTCCACTATATTTTATAAATTACACGCACCACTGCCTAATAATCTCTCCACGTTCTCTCTGTGCCACTCTCATGATGGGTCTCTCTCTCTCTGTTTTCCCTCCCCCACAAAATAATTTGCGCCGCATTGTCTCTTCAGTCAGTGTCAGTGCTTGGCATTTCCCACAAGTTGTGAGTGAAAAACTCTACCGAGTCATATCTATGCATCATCGTGATCATTTGATGCGTGCCTGACCCAATTTCCCTTAGTTATTTGCTCTAATTCACACACGAACTACACTGCGCTTCAATTCATCTATTATAAAACATGTTGCAATCATCTCTTACACATATATTTATATGCAAATAACTAAGGCAAAACAACAACAAAAATTTGTAAAACTGTTGGACAATTCAACCGAGTTCGTTCACCCAAATCATTATAATCGATTTGGCCAGGTCGAAAGGTAAACAAAACGAAACAGTAAGGAACAGCGACCCCAAAAGGTGAAAAGGCAATCAATGTTGTCGTCCTAGAAGTTTTTTGTCAAATTTTATTATACAAATACATATATGTACACACACACACCTATTCATATATGTGTGTATATATATATTTTACTACCCCAATCGCTTATTGTGCGTAATAGAGCATTAAATTCGCTAGAAGAAGAAAAAAAGCAACAGGAGAAGTCCTTCGAGCACATCCTTAAGAAAAAAATATTACATTAGCATCGCTTTTCGTTTGTCTGCGTGTGTAAGGTAGTAAAAATTATGTGTAAAATGTCCTTGAACCCCTTTTTTTTAGATATCTTTCTATCCTTTGTGTCACCAGAAGAAGAAAAAGAAGAAGCAAAAGAAAACCGAAAAGAAATAAATGAATGAATGGAAATAAAGAGGGTATTATTTTCCTTTTTTTTCCTGTATTTTTCTTGTGCTTTTCCCCTTCGTCATTGTTTTGAAATTATGTTAAAATTTTCTTTCCTTTTTGTTGTTATTCTGTTTCTTTTTACTGGTGTCCTGTCAACGTCACAATATTCTTGAGTTTCCCCCCCTTCCCCCAGTGGAGTCATCATCATCATCAGCTGGTTTGGGGTTCTCACGTCTCCAGCGGTTTTCCTTGAATTTTCTTCTTCCTTGTTTTTTGCATTTTTAAGCTTTGATGTCAAAGTGGAGTTCGGAATTCTGTTTTTCTCTGTTCTTTATCTTCAGGTTGTCTCCATTTGCAGTTGAAATGTTGCTTTATTTTTGTAAGACTCATTAATCCGCATTTGTAAATAATAATAGGACTAAAAATGACACTTGTTAGAATGTTTTTGATGTGGACATGGATGGGCCTTTTTTCCTATAAGGGTGCATTTTTTATCCAAGATTTTATTATCATTTTCTTCTTACAAAAATGAAACTCTTAAAGTAGTTTTTACTAAGAAAATCAACCTGGAAATATGAATAATATTTACCAATAATTTACTATCTTAAATATCGAAGACTACTTATTGTTAGTGTAAAGACAAAAAATGCTTAAGCTAAATTATATTATATCTAATAACTCCCGATTTTAGATTTTTGTGTCTGTGCATACATTACATACGTACAGTTGTGCTCAAAAATATAGTAGCGCATCACCTTACAACATTAATATTAATTTTTCATTAAAATATAAACGTTTATTTCATATTTTTCAAAGAATAGGATACAAAGATGAGAATAGTGATTAGATTCCGTTTGTTTCACATTGGTTTTTATAATTTTTTAATGACTTTTGCGAAATCCACCGAAAAGTGCCTGTTCATAATAATAGTAGTGGTTACATAACAGGCAAAAAAAAAAAACAGATAATTAATATTTTGTTGGTTATTCATATGATGAACCGTAAAAATGGTCTTAATAGTTTAATCCGTTTTTTCACGTTTGAAGAAAGAAAAGACGGTTATCTGGGGGAATTTATTTAAGACGTTTTTGCTAAAACATAAAATATTACAGATAGAAGTATGAACTCTTTAAAGATGGTGTAGATCTATAAAAAATAAAATAAACTGCATACCACAAATTTTTAATTTGGCCCCAACTTTTGATTTGGAGCCAATTGAAAATCTGCATTTTGTATGGACATTTTTGGTCCTTTGGGCCTATTTTACGGCACTAGTTTGTACTAAAGTACTTTTTTCTTTAAACTACGAAAGAGAGTGAATTCAATTTCCCGTCGAATGGCATTTTTTTTATTAAAATCGGATAAAAATTAGATATATTTTTTTGCCTATCAATGAAGGACTTTTATTTTGTGGTATGTTGGTACTTTTACAACTTCTTCAAAGAGTTCATACTTATATCTGTAATATTTAAGATTTTAGCAATTTATTAATTATGATTATGATTATGAATTCCTTAATAACATACTAGCTGCTAGGGTCATCGAATTTGATAAGTTTTTGAAAAATGCTTAAGCAGTGTGAAATATTTGTAAGATCTTGAAAATTCTTAAAAAAGTCTCGACGAAATGAAACAAATTCACAATTTTGATAAATTTTTTAAATTTTGATGATGTATGTATGTACACAGCTTTAATTTTATATAAATAAGTAGTAATACTAACTGAACTTGCTGGATATTTTGTATACATTAAGCAGTAGTTTTTAAGTTCAGGATCGGACTCGATTATTTTACAATTATAATTTTCCCTTAAAGACTTATAGATTTTCTGATTCTCTAGATAGATTTTCTTCCACTTACCCAAAAGGTCTACAGTTAATTGGGAATTAAAGTAAGCTAATTGTAAGATAGAAGATCCTGAGCAATATGAGACCTTATCTTAGGGTTCATCTTATGGTTAGTTCTACACTTGTTCACATTCTCACATTACCATTGCAGCATAATATATCTTTATGTTCCCTTGGACTTAATCAATATATTGCTTACCTTTTGTTGGAAATTTAATGAGCCCCAATTACAGTTATACTGCCCTAGACTAGACACACACACACACCCACTTGTGGGTCCAACATATGCAACAATTTCACTTTCATACACATTTTCATTGTTAGAAAATTTTTGCTCATTAAACTGGTTCAAAACCAATTGAAAGGGAAACAATGAAGCGCACTCATTGCAAGCGCCACAAATGAGCAGCCACAGCCCCGAAAAAAAACAAATCCCACACACACTCACATTACAGTGTGTGTGTAAGTGAGAGAGTGTGTGTGCGGTACAAAAACAAATGATATCATCTTATCTGAAAACGCAACGAAAAACAACACAAACGCTGGTTATGATGGCAGAGAGGATGATGTTGGGGGAGGTTGTGGGGGTGTTTGTCCATGAAAAAATAAAATGTGTGTTTGTGTGTGTGTGTGTGTGTGCTTGTGAAAGAGGGGTAGAGTGTGTATGTATATTGATAGGCAGTTGAGTGAAAATATTTATTTTTGTGCAATTTTTCACAATACAAAATGAAGAAATATTGGGTGGGGAAAAAAACTGCTTTCAACTGCTTGGATATAAGCTAGTATATCTAAGAACTGCTTTTAATTGTTTCATCTAAATTAAGTGTTGCTGTCAAATTACTCTATAGTTAACTTTAATATGATAAAGTTATTCAAATAAAAGAATTTTTACAAAAACACATATATTTTAAGCAATTTGATGTGCAACTTGATATGTAATAGTGACTTATCGATGATTCATTGATTTCCTTTCGATATTAAGAATATTATATCGAATATTAACCTCAAGTCTCAAAATCCATTAGAACTATTTGTTAGGAAGAGAAAAGAGTAAAAATATAATACAAACTACAATTATTTGAAAACTATTTCTATATTATTTGACTAAAATTTTACAAAAAAATATATATATCTACAATTTTACCCATTAATCATGGCAAAAAGTGCGTTATATATAGGTACGATAAGTCTTTTGTTTTTCTGATTTCAGCTTCCTCTATAGTGTATAATATAGTACATATTTACAGCTTGTGGTCTTAATCATTTTTTTCGACATACATAAATTTGCTAGTCCCAACTCTCGGTTAGGATCGATGAGCTTTATTTTTCCTAAAATCTATATAAATCAAATCAAATGGTTTATTTAGAAATTTTTTATAAAAATATACTCATTTTTATTCAAATACATTTTGCCATCTTAAAGACATTTTCATGGAAACTTTAGAAAAAAAACTATAATTAAAGATGTTCCTAAGATTTTACAAAAGCTGCAGGACACTGAAATATCTACCTAAACTCTATCCTCAAAACACTGACAACTGAATATGAATAACTTAATAACTAAACAAGAACAAATTAATAATTAGTTAGTTTATTAACAATAAAAGTTATTAATAAAAACTGCAAAAATATATTATAAAGAGTACTTGGGAAGTATTTATATAATTAAAATACAATAATTACAAAATCTATAAGTACAGATAAGATTATAATAATGCAAAGTCAAGAAATATAGTAGAAAAAATTTATACAAAAGTGGATATTACATAGAAAAAACAGTTATAGGTTATGTTAACCTAACCTCACCTATTTAGTTATACGGAATGAAAATGCATGGAATATTACTAAACCAATGTACTTAATTGTCAAATACATAATTATATTTAAACATCTGACTAACATTATAACACCCTTGTAAGGGTAAGAAACATTAATTAGAATTCTAAGTAAAGCAATTTAAAATTTAAAAGTAGTTTATGAGTTAGTTCGTCGCAAAATTCGATAGCTCTTAAGTCATAAACTACTTTCTACTACTACTTTAGTTAGTTCATAAACTACTTTTAAATTTTACTTTACTTGGAAAAACCAACCAACTATAGTCCATAGCTATTAAATTAAAGATCATAACCTTAAAAACTGTCCGAATTGAAAATTTCTCTATTATAGGAATCCCTATTGACTTGCTTATTAAAGTTATTTCGTAAAAGATCCTTTCCTAGTTCCTCAGAAATTTTTGAATTCTCTTTGCACTTTAATAAAATGGAGGTCCATCAACATTCCGATAGAGCGAGACTCTATGCAGACATTTCATGGCATTCATAGAAAAATATGCTAAATTTCAGTATCTAAAGGGTACACACACACACACACAAATACATATACACATAAATATGGCACACAACAAAATGCAGTATACACACATAAAAATGTTTTTCAATGGTTTTTTTTGGCGGCGCATTTTTACAGTCAGTCAGGGTACAGTCAGCCCCGCGCCAAAAAACAAAAACACACACACACACACGCATATTTATATATGTATACATATTTACTTGTGTGTATGTAATTGCCAAATAGTTTTCGGGCCTACGCACACCAACAACAACAACAACAAGCAACGTTTGCAGTCAGCGTCAGTCGACGCAGTCAAAAAGTACATAACAAATAAATGCTAAAATTTCACGAAAAACGCACACCCAAAAAAGCACACACACACACACAAACAAACGCACGCGCCCCACACACACATATACGCACACACACACACATTTATGTATATACAAGCGCAAGCTGCAAAAGTGCGTTCCAACTGTGCCTGACGACGACGACGGCGACGACGATGTAGAAGAAGTGAGACGACGAGACGCTGGGTGAGGGGGTGGGGCCCAGGGCAGGGCTGGGTGCCCAACAAAATTGGAGCATATAAAATGCTCCTAACCACCGCCCCAGTGTAACGTCACCCCATCACACAACCCCCCCATCACCTCCCACCCAGCTCCCCCTCCCTCCCCACTTAACCAACAAAACCTCCGCCAACCGACAACAACAAACATTTGGTACATAGGCCTTTGCAGCAACAACAACTACAACAACGGCAGAGAAAAAAATATTTTTGTGTAGCTAAGCAAAAACATTGCGAAGGGAAGTCGGCAAAAGACGAAGACGGGTTGGTCGCTCGGGCGGTCGGATGGTTTGTTGTGAGGGTGGAGAGGCGACGAGGCGGGTTGGGGAGCGGTTTACAAAAAGTGCGTGCAGCACTGCAAAAGCAGTAGCAAGACCTCAGTCAAAGACCAGGAGCGCATTCAAATCAATTGGGGAAAGAGTAATAATTCATAAAAATCGTTTACCCCTTGTTAATCCGTCCCTGTTAAGCTGCGCCTCTGTCGACGTTGTCGGCCATTGTATGCTGCTGCTGCTGCGGCTGCCAAAAATACGCAATACACGCAACGAGGCACTAATACAAACATCGACATAGGCGCACACGCATATAATGGCCTGCATTGGTGTGTGCTAGTGAAGCTTTTCTTATTGGATTGCTCAGTAGCAGCAGCAGCAGCAACGGCAGCGCAAAAAAAAAAAGCCACGTGTTTGTTGAATTGCGTAAAATATGCTGCGACTGCGATGCCGATGCCGAACCCACCCCACACACAAGCAGCGGGACCCCCTCCCTCACATACACACACACACACACGCACACATACGGCAAACTTTTGTCATTCTGGTCTCTCTCGCCGCAGTTATGCAGCGCCAGCAGCAGCACCAATACAAAGAATCTATGTACAAGTGTGAGAGAGAAAGAGAGAACATGCGCGCATACTATGTCAAATTAAAGATGGGGGAAGTTGTTATATGCCCCCACAAACAAAAAGCTCGCTCTCCCTCTCTCTCTCTCTGTTATGCTCACAGGAGAAACGAGTTCTTTTCAACAGGGTCAGTTCTTTACTTCTCTATCTCTGTCTATCTATCTATCTCTTACCCTCTGTCTTTGCATTTTGCTTTTACTATAAGTTTTTCTATTCCTGAATCTTTTAACGTAATAAACAAACTTTAACTAATTACAAAACAAAACTAAATTTGAAAAGAAAATAAAATACAATTCTTTTGGGTTAATTTTTGTGATTTTTTTAAGGGAAAAACTTCATGTAAGGGAATTTGATATTATTTTGATTGGGACACTTGTGGGAATTCATTGTGAATGCAATCCATTGATAAGGGAAGTTGATGGAAAGCAGAAGCCTTGAGAGATCGGCCTCTTTTAAGGGTTTCCATAATTGTTTTTTCATTCTTCGTCTTTGAATAGATTGATTAGGCACATTTCTGTGGGAATGTGCAACAAAACAATGAGTCGATTAAGACCACAAATAAAAATCTTTCAAGTTTGAACGTTAAATTGAAACTTTTTACCTGTTTTACCACTTTGAAATAATTTATTTCACTTATTTGGTTTTATAAGGATCATGGCAAAATCCTTTGAAAGGCTCTTCAATGATTATTAAAGAACTTGTTCGGAAAAACAAAAGAGTTTATTAGTTTTTATTCTATTCTATTACATTTTGATCAAATTTTAAAAGTATTTTCTCAAAAATTATCAAAATAAATGCAAATATTTAGAAAAAATCATTAAACTTAAAAGTTTAAAAGATAGTATTTATTTATGTTGTTATATTAAAAATTAAACAGTTGCATCTTTGTTATACCCAATTTCTAGATCATTTTTATATAGATCTATGTAGTTAAACTGTAAAACATAAAACACATTCCGAAATTTCCTTACTATTTACATATGAACATACATATATACATTTTGATTTCCAAGTAAGCAGAACTAATGAAATATTTTAAAAGTTATTTAAGATCTGAAAATATATACATATAAAATAAACAAAAAGCCTTTGTAAACGGATTCAAATCCATTTTTCACTTAATGCTCTACTAAATAGAACTTTAATGTTAAAAATCAAGAAATTCTCGATAATATATATGCAATATATCCGATTTTTTTCAATTCTCGAAATGTTTATAGTAAAAAATTAGCTCAATTATTGTTAGATAATTGTTAAATCCTTGTTGAGTCTATGCAAAGTTTCATTAATTCATAATGTCGACGCAACAGGATACGATGGCATCATCTAAGAACAGGTTTTGCAATACTCAAAGAAGCCAAAGGATACTTACCCCTAAAATAGAAATAAATTTTGTATTTGTTCTCTTTTTTGGAATGCATAATTCAATTCTATTTCCAACTGATGGCTCGATGACAAGTTTGAAGGAATCTTATGTGAATCGCAATGAAGGGCTTATGGATTTGCCCCCAAAAACCGAGTGACTGCAATTGTGCTGCATAACCAAAATCTTCCCGTTGAATGCATTCAGGATAGATAACACACATACATAATTCTTATGCATAATATGCACTACATATATAACACCTGGCCATCTTGCATCTAAATCTATATGTATTTGGGTTTACCTCATGGATACCCCCCCGTAGGCAAGGATTTAAAAACCAGAGTTATTTTTTCTTATTTTTAATATCTGTCTTTTTTTCTTTTGGTTTGCCCCTTTTTTTCCACTTGAGCGGAGAGCGAGCAAGTTAAGCTCGAAAGGAACTCAGGACTCTCGGGGCAGGACTCAATAGCAGTTACCAGTTATTACCTCATGCGGCCTTATGCAATTCGGTGAGAGTAAAATGTACAAAAACTCACCCCAAATACAATAAGCAGCAAGGATATATGCGTGTGCGTATGCGTGTGAGTGCGAGTGTGTGGGTTTGTGTATCCTGCATACACACAAAACCATTTAGAATGCTGCAATTCTCTAAATGACATCATACTAAATTTCTTGATATAACATTTTAAATTTATACATAAAAATTAATAAAAGAAACAATTAAAAATAAATTTGCTTAATTTTTTAATATCCTTTATGCTGCCCAATTGGACAAATGCAAGTTGTGCCGCTTGCATTCCAATTGGATTAACATCGCAAAGAGAAAGAGAGAGAGAGAGCAAGCAAAAGTTAGTAAACAAGAGAGCAAGAGCAAATTGGCTCTCAGAGAGTCCAATAAGTTTAACTCGCTGGCGCTCTCTCTTTGTTTCTCTCTCTCTCGCGTTCATTTGCGGGCTCGCACACCAATGCAAATCTTTTGCATTTGCAACAAAATCAAAAACAAAAGCACACACACGCATACACATACACCAACTGAAACTTGTTTGCTGCCTCTGCTGACGCTTCTCTTCGACAGTGGAGCAATACATATTAACAGTTCGATTTATTGACAACTTGATGAATTTGCTACATTTTTGGTTACACTGTTAATAAATTTACAAAAGTAATAGATAGACTTATAAACAATATTTTCCAGGAGGAACTTTTTAATGAGGCGGGGAGAAAAATACAAATATTGCAAGTGCAATTGAATTGCAACCACTGTACGTGTGAGAGCGGTGTGTTTCCGGACTCCCCCCTATTTCATCTAGATAAAAAATACCCAGAGCCGGGTTCTATGTGTGTTTTTTTTTTATTTTGCGAATCGTCAATGGGCTTTTTTATCTGGCGGGGGGGTTGGTGTGTTTTGCAATACTGTAATCTTCATCTTTGCTGCGTTTGCCACTCACACTCCTTACGCTCACCATCGGGCCTGCTCACAACGAACACATGTTCGGGACAAGTTCATCTGAGAGAGCGTGCACCCTGTTGGTGAGAGGGAAATACTGGGAGCCGGGCATCAAATAACGGGTGGGGAAAAAATATAGGCATCAAAATACTGAGAGCGAGCATCAAATACAGGGTAGGGGCAATTTAGCTGCCTGCTGATTGGTCGCCGCTATTCAATAAAGCTAAACATAACTTTTCGTGTGCATTCATGTTATATTTTGATTTTTCAAATTCTATTCGGCTCTAGGTTTCGGTGGTGCTCGCAGCTCGCAGGCAGCAGCAGCAGTTATGTGCATTTTTGTCTTGTCTCTCGTGTAAAAACCACAAAACATATAAAAATTCAAAAATAAAAATTATAAACTAACACATAAAAATTCATAAAAAATTAAACGAAACGAACAAAACGAAAATAAATATATATATAAATTATTATATTAATTTCCTACAATGCAATGCAAATTCAAGTGAAATTTTTCAAAGCAAAAAAGTTTAAATAAAGCCAAAAATAAAGCAAAAATAAGAAAGAAAAAAAAATCATTATAAATGAAATGCAAAATTTTTAATTTAATGCAACATTTTAATTTATGATTTTAAATTAGTTTCAATACACAAAAAAAAAAAAAAAAATAAAACTGACAAGTGTCCATTTATGTGCATATTTGTGTGTGTGTGTGTGCGTGTATCAAAGTCAGAATTTCCGTTATTTGACTAGTGATGAAAAGGTAAAAAAAAAAACAAAAATTGCTGATGGTCGTTTTTTGTGTTTCAGAAT
Source organism: Drosophila willistoni (assembly GCF_018902025.1). NCBI lineage: Eukaryota > Metazoa > Arthropoda > Insecta > Diptera > Drosophilidae > Drosophila > Drosophila willistoni. The sequence continues at coordinate 13,748,239 of NW_025814050.1, forward strand.
TATAATTTTAATGCAATGGTACAAGAAAGAAAAACCGCAAAGTTCTATTACATATACATACATATATATGCATGTGTGTGTGTGTGTGTTTATGTGTGGAAGTAAATCCTGCATGAGTGTTTGTCTGTGTCTGTGTGTCTTTGCATAAATAGGGTTGCGGCTCTTCTCACCTCTCTCCTTTTCTTTCTCGCTCGCCTTTTTACTGCAGTTTCAAAAACGGTAAAACGCAGCAACCCAAAAACGAGAGCCAAACAGACAAAAAAAAAAAGTAAAGCAAAGCAAAGCAAAACGTAAAGAGAACGATAAAATAAAAGGAAAAGAAAAAAAACTTTTGCATTTTTAATCAAGAAACAACAATAGTAGAGAATCGGCAACAAACAACAACACAACCAAAGTTCTACCCTGCCCACCCTCCCTTAAACCCGACAAAAAGGAAATGGACTAAACAAATTGAACCCCTTTTCTAGTCTGCATATGTACATATGTTTATGTGTGTGTATGTGACTGTGTTGGTGTGTGCGTGCGTTTTTATTAAGCAGTGCAATAAAGAATAAAAACTAAAGGACAAATGGAAAATAGAAAACCCTTTTTTTTAGGCTGCACTTGTTTAAACAGAATCTAATCTAAAAAAGGAATTAAATTTTATATTTTGTAAAAGTTAAATCAAAGAACAAAAGATAGAAACGTTGAACCGGCTTCTAGGAAACTGTTAATGAATGAATTTTAAAAATAATTTATATTCCCATGCAATTCCACAATTTTTCCAAGTGTATCTACATATGAAAACTGAAATTAAATCTACCAAAATAAGTGATTTGGCAAATAATATTATATAGCATTGCCAATAATGAATCAAACTGAGAAGACTTACTTTTTTCAAAATGTTTGATTTGTCTTTATATTCCGTATTTTGCCTCTGTTCTGGGGCCTCTTCTTTCTCTCTCTCCCTCTCTCTGTCTCTTTCCACTTATCCCAAGGCAGACCTGGAGTTAAGCTTTTATAAAGTGGCCGATCTACATAGGTGAATGAAATGTTTTATTTAAGGAAAGATATTGATAAAATTGATCATTTTAAATATATAAAAAATGTATTGATAAAAAATATTAATCTTTCTAATTGTCACAATTCAATGCGAAGAATATTTATTAATACTTATTATATTTCTGAAATTAACAATAGTAAACTGCAGTTTCACTTATAATTTATAGTATTTTAAACTTTATATAAATTTATATTGTAAATATAATTGAGAACTTTTAAAAAAACTGTAAAATCAGTTTAATTGTGGAATATAATAACCATATTTTGATCTATAAGAGAGAAAGAAAGCGAGAGAGAGAGAGACCACTACTATCAGATCTCTGAAAATTGTTTTTCATTTAATATTACAAACAGCTGGGCAATGAATTTTGATAATTTTCAATATTTACACATTATCCCAGACACCACAAAGAAAAGCGATAAAAATTTCACATGTTTTTCAAGCACTTAAAAGCTCAGAAACAAAAAAACAGGGCGAAACAAGTTGTATTGAGTAATTGCTTGACCGTAAAACATTTAAATATATAATTGTATGTGTAATAAGAAATAAATATTTTACAAATTGATAATCTTTTCTCTTAAAATGGCGATTTTTGAGGTTTATATGCTGATAAAAAGCAAACGAATTTCTAATGAATGAGTTATTGATAATTATTGACTTACAACTAGGAAATAAAAAAGTTCAGTTCTGTAGGCAAATTATCCAATAGAGATAAAAGAAGTTTGTAGAATTCTTTTTGATAGAACCCAATGTGGTTTAAACAGTGCTTTTAAAAAGTCTTCAACGATGCAATACACCAAAATAGGAAAGAGCTGAAATAAATTTGCAAAAATACATATGAAAAACTTTAGGAGACTTGTGTAGAGATAATAATAATTGTTTAAAAATACATTTTATTTAATATTTTACTCAAAAAAGTATTGCAAACTGCATTTGAAAGATATTACAAAGCTTTTTAATGTGTGCAGAGTTTGGAGACTTAATAAAAAACAGCAAATTGAGTCAATATCGTGATTATGCTAGTTGAGAATTATTAGAAAATCATTTTAATACATTATAAGAGACCTTTTGTAGATGTGGAGAGTTTGGAGACTTTCGTATACTAAGCTAAATTGTGCCATTTTTCAAAATTGTTTAGAATTTTGAAGAATATAAATCTAAAATTCTCCTAACTCTATTTTTTTTTGTTTCTGTTTTAGCCAAATGTCACTGTGAAAATGTCTCAAAAAACTAATCACAACACCAGCAACAACAACAAAATCTTGCAACGGCAACAACATCTGCAACAAAATGCAGCACCAACAATTTATGAACATTTAACAAACTAAACAAAAAAAAAAAAAAAACCATGAACTGAAAAAAAACATTTTTATAACCAAAAGCAACGCAAAAATTCAAATTGGCAGAAAACAAAAAAGAAAATTAAAATGAAAAATTGAAATTTAATCTAAATATAAAAAAAAACGTTTTAGGAAAAGTGCGTGCAAAAATTAAGAAAAAAAAAAAATCAAATAGAATATAAATATATATTGTATCTATATTTATTTAACTAACGTCTACACATAACGTATCAAATGTAACTTTTTAAATTACAAAAAAACAAAAACCCAAAAAACTTAAAGAAAAAACAACCGGCAAATTTATAAACACATAAATCATTTAATAAATTCAGTTAATGAAAATTCTTTGAAACAAAAAAAAAAACCAACAAAAGATAAAAAAAAGCAACAAAATTTAAGCCACTCAGAAATTGGTCAACTATTCAAAATTATTGGTTCGGACATACAGCAATACTAAACACAGCAACAACAACAACAACAGCAACAGTAATTACCACAACAACAACAACCATCAGTAACAACAACAACAACAGCAGCAACAGCAAAACGTGTGTGTGTGTTAGTTTGCATCTAAAATTTCGTTTCGATCAAGTAATATATTTATATATATATATATAACGATATATATTTATGTATCCTAAGTATATGCAAATTATATAAGATTATATACTAAACAATTTTGATAAAATATTCAATACAACAACAAAAACAAACATTAAACAAAAGCCAGAATTTGTTTACGGCTGAAAGTGCATTTGCCGGAACATTAAAAAATTAAATCTTAATACAAAAAAAAAAACAAATTACATTTGTAAAACATTTTTTGTACCAAAATTTATAAATACAAAAAAAAAAAAAACAAACAAAAATTACCATCAAAACAAGAAGAAGAAAAGAAGAGAGAGAAAGGAAACAATTAAGAATTCTAAAGGATTTTTTGGATTAATGCGAAAATTTGCAATTGGATTTTAAGGTGAGTTTCAATCAATTTTTTATATATATTTAATTTAATTTTATTTTAGATTATATATTAAACATAGGCCACTTTTTTCATAGGCAACTTTTTAAGGGGAACTAATTACATATAATTTGAGAATTTTATTAAATTCTTTTAAATTATATAAATAAAATTTATATAAATCTTAGTCGAGACTTTTATAATTAAGTTTTTAGTTTAGTTTCATTTTATTTATATTTTATTTTAGATCATATATTAAACCTTTTAGCTTTGTCCATAGGCAACATTTTAAAGGGTAACTAATTGCAAACAATTTGGGAATTTTATTTAATTTTTTTAAATTATATAAATAAAATATATGTTTGCTAATGTTCATCGAGTTTTTTATAATAATTCAGTTTTTGCTTCAGTTTTAATTGGAAATTTGACCAAACTCAATTATATTTTTTCATAAATTTTAGCTTAAACAATGCATAAGACTTTTCTTAATGATTTCTGGAAATCTTTTTAAAACTTTTTAATATAAGTTTCAGAGATTTTTCCACTTTTATTGAGTAAAGTAAGGCCCAACGTGCGTTTCTTAATCATCCTTCATCCTTCTCAACCTCTAAGGTTAAGAGATTTTATTTCGATTTTAAATAATGCCCAATTGCTTAAATATTTTTTGTCGACTCAACTTTCAACTTCAAACTTCCGGCAAGACCCCAAATCATTCGTTTATCTTACAAAAAAATCTTCCAAGTTGGCTAGGTCTAGGCCTAGTTGGCTCCATGACATATGTCTTATGCAAATTGTAGGCTTTTATGTTTTCATGTTTTAACCCTTTTTTTTTCTGTCTCTCTGGCTTTTAGTTTTGGTTGTCACACGAATTTTTCAGTTTGTGTTTTTTTTTTTTTAGAAAGCGGTCGCGTACACTAAAACAAACAACCGAACGAGCAAACATTTGCAAACAATTACATCGACTCACACTTGGCAACCAATTAAAGGCAACGAAAATAACAACAACACAAAATATATATTTTATAATTTATGCAAAAATACAACAAAAAATGGAAAAAGAAACAGAAACTGAAAATTTTTGGTAGTCTACGCACTTTTTTTTTGTGCGTTATGATTTATTGTTAACAAACTTGTCCAACATTGCATATTAATAGCAATGATCTAAAAATATGACGGACTGTGTATACCCTAACAACATTTCTGTGAAGTAAAGTTAGGTTAGGTGGAAAAGTTCCTTTAGATTTCTTTTATCAGTTCTTATTATAGGAAACTGACTAAATCAAACTCGCTTATAATCTTGAAAGTTCATTCCATGTATCTATAGTTTGACTCCAAGACGCCAAAAGTCCTGTTCGTCTGTATAAACATTTAGATCTCGAAGCCCTTTGAAGCTACAGCTACCAAATTTAGTATGTAAGCTCGTGAAGTTCATACATATGTAGACAGATGAGATTTACTTTAAATTTTTGTCACGCCCACTATATCCTTTGATAATAGATATACAGTAGAATCCGGTTATAGTGACGCTCAAGGGACGGACGATTTTTGTCGTTATAACCGGAAGACGTACTAACCGGAGGCCCTTGTGTATTGGGACCAACCACTCACTCACAGAACACTCATAACAGGACGGACGTTATAAGCGGAGTCGTTATAATCGAATTCTACTGTAGATGTAGATGCAGTTGGTCTAAAATTTATGTATGATATAGCAAAGTATTGAATATCAGTACGACGACCCTCTTACTTCATCTTGAATTTGACCCTTTAGAAAAAACAAATTGCAATATATCAATATATTTGAAACATTTCTCTAATTTGACCGATTTCACGGCCAATATATGGACCTAAATCCATTTTTTATCACTGTTTTCGTCGAATATTCGTTTCTCTATTACTCTATGTACTCAAAAGTGTCGATTACCCCTTTTTAAGTAGGGTATCTTGTGCAGTAGTTAACACACCCCTTTTTCAGTTAGTGCAAACAATGTTTTGGGTATAAATTAACCAAAAAATACGTCCGTATATATATATTCAATTGTATTATTTCTAATAATGTTGCGTTGCGGCTGCTGCTGCTGTTGCTTCTTCTTCTTCCTCTTCTGCGTCGCGCAGTTGACACGCAATAGTTTTTGGTGGCTGCCTTGCGCTCCCCTCCCCTTCCATCATACCTTCCCCTTGGTTAAATGCGTCGTTGTTGTTGCTGTTGCTGCTGCTGCTGCTGCCACTTTGACCTACTTAGGCCACAGCGTGTTCCAAATTTTGTGCGTTGTGTGTACTTTTTTTCTCTCTATCTCTCTCTGCCCCACTCTGCCTCTCTTCGTGTGTTTGTGTGTGTATTTTTCTATGCGTGCGCTTAAATGTAGTAACAATTTTTGTATTTTTTTTTCTGTGGGTCTTCCGCATTTAATTAAATGCACAACATACATTTTTTGTTATTGTTGTTGTTTTTGTTTCTTGTCTAGTCGTCTCTTTCGTTGGGGCCTTGCATTTTCACTTGTCGGAAGTTTCAGTTTTTTCTTTTTGCCCCCCTTTCTATCTCTTGTTCACGTGCATTTGCACAATCGTTGTTTCTTTTTTTTCTAAGAATATGTCGCTCTATGTCTGTCTCTTTCTTTTCTGTCTAGCTGCATCAGACTCTCTGACGCAATGCAATATTAGTGACTTTATTGTGGATACCCTGGAAGCAAAGAGTGCATCAAACGGGGGGTATATGGGGATTACTAAAAGGTTAAAAATAATGAATAAGTAAAGAAAGATGAAGACGACCTAGTAATAAAATCAATCACAGGACTAGTGATGTGCTTCTAAGTCAAGTGTGCAGCGCTTAAAGGGTGAAGGATTACACAAAGTGGCAACGCCAAACATTGGTTGGAGCATCTTTCAAAAAGAACTTTCTTAATGTTGCTGTTTTTACAAACAACATCAAATTTAAAATAGAACCATTCGAAAACTCTGCTTAATGTTAAAAATATAATATTAAGAAGCGTTAAACCTTAAAATTGACCACTTTATTTAAATTTTTCTAGGAATAAGCTAAAATTTTGAACGGTAGATGTCGTTAGTGTAAACATATTTCGCACTTTTTCCATTATAAAAGAGAAGATCCTCAAACGAAACTAAGTAAAGACAGTAACTTAATAGTCAAATCAGTAGAATCACCTTCAAAACTTAGCAAAGAGCCTATATTAAGAGTCATTAATAGAGCATGTTAATAATCTTATTAGAGAGTATCTTAACAGTCGCGGCCCTTGTTATAGAGAACACTTAATGTTTCTTTCGGTTTGTCGTCGACACTTGCGTAAAGTGTCCGTCCCTCCCGTGGCACAAACTATCGCCCACCCCTCTTTTCCCTCTTCCATCTTTGTATTTGGTCTGTAATAATTGTTTCGTTTTTATGACTTGCCACTGCAGTTCGGTTTGAATTTTTAATTGTGAACGATTACCAAGAAGCTAGCCAGAAACAATTCAAGAAAGTTGAAACAGCGGCAAAACCCTTCCAGCAAATGACCTCCTCCTTCTTCCCCCCCCCTCTCGATGATTATTGTGGCCGCCTTTTGTTGTTATTACAGTTGTTTCAAGTTGGTTAACTCGTCGCATAGAGTTGCATTTGAGGCAAAGGGCGGGGGTTGTCTTCATAGGAGAAAAAATATCTGCCTATGCAGTTTTTTTGGGGCCTAATTTCAAGTTGCAAGCTAATGAAATGCTTCGAGTGTTGAGAAATGAAATCGAAGTATGATAAACAATGTTTTTTCTTTACTGGAATATTTGTTTATTGTTTACTATAAAATTATTACAATGCACTTTTATGTATTTGTTGATTCATTGAGAAATGCTTGAAAAGAACATGTAGAATAATTCCTTGGTTTCATTTTACAAAGAATATTGAGCTCGACGATGAACCAATAAAATGTAATACAAATTTCTTATTTTAGACTTAGGAAATACCTAAGTGCTATATTCATTCTTGTAACATTACTGTTTAGGAGCCTTTATAACGACTTTAGGACTCAACACACAACTAGTATAAGAATATACTTTATTGTGTATTGATTATTATAGTTAATCATGGTTAATTAGTTAGGATCATGCAATATTTTATGTTCTGCCCTAAGCAGTTACAGTGTCTTCTATTAATTTTCACCATAAGACCAACATGAGGTACTTTCCACTATTTTAGCTGTAGCTATTATCTTTCTAGTCGTTAATTTCTTATTTTACTGCTACCTCTTTCAAATTTGTAGAGGAAAATGTGCCCCCTTAAATACGCAACAGACAGTCAAAGAACTTTTTCAATGCCCTGTAGATAATAAATTGTCTCGATTAGCAGTTAGGACAAGTTTTTAGCTGCAGGAAATTCCCAAAAGCTTCTTATAGTTTCATAGAACAACTTACTGCATACTTTCAGGGGTAATTTTCCTTTGTCATATGCCTAAATCCAGCAAAAGATCTTTAGTTATAAAATGGTGTTGCAATTTTAAATGTTCTTAAGAGTTCTTCACTGCTTTTTAAAAAACATGAATTTTTTGACTGCTCGTTGCATACTTTAGGGGTAAATTTTTTCACAATGTGATGTGATCCTGCTTTACCTTATATTTACTAGTCGAAAGGTTTCTCATTTGTCACCAATCAAAAACCCAAAAATTCTAAATAATCTTGAAGATTTGCTTTGTTTCTTTAATTTTGCTTTGATTTATACTTATTAGATTATATGGACGGAAGATGGAAATCTTTGTTAAACTAAATGTAGTTTCGATAAGAAATAGTTTAGTCCTAAGTCAATTGATTACTTTGACTTTATGTCGATTCATTATATAGAGCTATATAGATTCTTACAGAAATCGTTTTGCTTGAGGTTTCTACAGACCCATTCATGGCGATTTTTTATGACTCGTCATCAATAGACATACATACATAGTTATTCCTATGTGTGTGTGTGTGTCTACACATTCATTTCAACTGTTCAATGCAGATAACCTAAAAGCCCAGCCAACAAAAAAAAAAAAAAATGGAAGGCAAAAAAAAACCAACAACTATCAAACAAAACGATGCCCGCCCATGAAATGCGTTTTCTATTTGTGCAAACTATTGCGGCGACTATGGCGACCATATATATACAAATACACACACACACATACAGTTATGTATGTATGTAGTGGCTACACCCACACATATAGAGAGAGTGACTCTATATGTATTTGCTTGCATGCAAAAAGTTTCGCCAAAAGGTGTGAGTGAAGCGAAGTAGAGCAAAAGCCAACTGGGCAATTAGCAACTAGGCAAAGAGAGACAGCAGCAGCAGATAGAGGAGAAGAAGAAATAAAAAAAAAAAAACAGCTAGTTTGGCAAAGCATTGCACATAGTTCTCTCTCTCTCAAACCCCCCCCACAATATCTCTCTCTCTCACATTCACATGTTCTCTTTTGCTTACATATATGTACATACGCCCGCTCTTTCTCTCTCTTTTTCGCATAGGCCTATAGTTATGTATAGGTAAAGGCAACATTTAAGTGCTATGAAAAGCAAAAAAAGAAAAAAATGTCGCTTTGACTGACACTGACAGGTTTTCATTGCCGTCCCCCCCTCTCCGCATACTCTACTCCATCAACGTCTCCACCCCTGCACTTCCATGGCAATCTCCATCTTCTTCCCCCCTCCTCTCATCCCTGGTATAGTTTTGCGGCCTTTAGTTTTTTTAATGAAATTTTTTTTTTAGCGCGTTTTGTTGGTAATTTTGATAAGCCTAATTAACAGTTCATAAAAGCGATTATTTCATATACATATACATACATTATATACGCATACATTCATATATATGTATGTATGTATATTTTTATGGTGAAATTTCATGTAAGTTTCATTTTAGTTTCTAACTAAAATGCAAGTCCAAGTCCAAGTCCATAGCGGAAATAAGTGCGTGTCTTTTTAACATTTAATGGCCATCATAAAATGCTAAAACTAAATATATGAAGGCAAGTTCTGAAGCTTGGCATGCAAATTTCTATGGCACCATAAAACCAGATAACTGAAGAATTGAGAATATTTAAGGAATTTGTCATTAAGTTTAATGAAAGGAATCTATAAGTACAAACATATAAAGAAAGTAACTAAAAAAGTAAAAGCTCTTAGTCGTTTGTTTAGAGAAAAGAATGGAAAAATCGAAAGAAAACTATAAACTGAATCAAAAGTTTTATAGGCTTAGCCAAAAGTTTGTTATAGGCTTGGTAGATCCCTATCGATCAGAAAATAGGATATCGATAAATCGATAATTGTTCATAACAGTTACAATTTCCTGAAACTTTAAAATTTGACCGTTAATATGTGAAGAAATTCATAAAAAATAAGTGATAGATAGATTAGACGATTGTGATTAGCGCAAAATCTTAATTTTTAATGAACTTGGAGAGAATTTTTGTCAATGGAATGAAATTTTAAATTAATATATGAAATATATTTCTTTATTTTCAAAAAATTTATAAAAATAAATAATGCTAAGCCACTTTCAAAAGTTTTGACTGCTAATGAAATATATTTAAGAGAACTTTTATGAGGAAAAAAGAAAAAATATATTGACAGCTCATGTTTTATAAAGATTTAATAGAAATTTTTAGAAATATTTCATGAGAAAATGCGTTTAAAATTAAATGCTTTATAGATAATATTTCAAATTTTCTACAAAAATCCAAGTAAAAGAAGACGCCAACTATGAGACAATGAAATTTAACAAAAAGAATTTGTCAATTTAAAACTATTACATCATAGAAAAGAACTGCGTTGATAATTCTAAACAGCAGAAGGGCGCAACAAATAAATAAAATTTAAAAACCCAAAAAAAAAAACACTAAAATTACAAAAGCAAAAAAGGCATTGGCATATAGATTACATATATACATACATACATATGTACACATACACTTGTTGAAGCATATAAAATAAAATGAGCAAAACATATGCACATACAAAGCCATATGTGTCTATGTACACACACACACGCGCATATACACATATACTCACACACATTTGTATGTATACATAACGCAGCGCAAAATTTACGCATCAAAATTATAGCAACAACTTTGCTGCTGCTGCTGCTGCTGCTGCCACCGGACTGGCCTACAATTAAATTGGCTCAAAGTGCGTACCCAGGAGAGGGCTGAGGTAGGGGGACAGGGGGGCTCTATCGCCGCCAACGCCTGCACAGCAACAAAAAAATGAAAAAAAAAACGAGCGATAGAAAAAACCTTGAGCTCGCACAACATAATTAAAAATGTGCGTAGACGCACACACACACACACACACGCACACAATACGCACTCACACACTCACACACACACAACACGCACTCATACACTCACAGCTTTTGCAGTGGCCATAAGCTTTTCCTGTTTTATAAATGACATTCACGCGCAATAAATATACATGTATGAAAAGAAAGAAACAAAAAACTAAAGGCAAAGCTCCAACTGCAAATACAACAATCGAAAATCTAAAAATGGTTTTTCGGCTAATGCAAACTATAATACACACACAGGCATACATATACCACGCACAATACACACACACACATAGACACTTTTTTACATATCTAAACTGAGAGCGCAAAGCTCTTTTGCCAATAGGCATATTTTAGTTTAAAAAAAAACCTCTCACGCACTTTTTTGTTAATTTTGCCCAAAGCTCTCTCACGCACTATTGCACGCAGAAAGACATATGGAGAGAGAGAGAGAGCAAAACTAGACCTAGAGCGAGCTTTTGGCGATCAGTCTTTAATGGGACATGACTAGGTAAAGATCTCTGAATAGAAGTAGATCCAAAGAACTTAAACCTATGCCTTTGAAAATTTGCTAATTTTCCAGATTGAAAATCTATCTAAATGCATATTAATCTTGAATAAAGAATAAAGAGAGAGAGAGAAAAAAAAACATATTAATTTAATATATTTATGCTAGCCATTTTTAACGTTAACGAGAAACAAAGTTTTGATGTTTTTTTTGAGATACTTTTTTGGCACTTATTGTGGTATACATATTGTATCTTTACGATACTTATTTGAGATACTTTTTTTAAGAACGTCTTTGCAAAAGTTTTTTGGATCAGTTGTTTGAGATACTTCTTGAAAATGTTTCCTTAAGGATCCTTTCTAAGATACTTGTAAATACATCTTTAAAAGAGCTACTGCTTTGAGGAACTTCTTTAAGATAATTCTTATAAAAAATTCTCTAGTGTAGTTTTTTGAGATATTGTTTTGACATACTTCTTTAAGAACTTCTTTGGAACCTTCTTTGCAATTCTTCTTGTAGGTACTTCTGTGAGGAACATCATTAAGATACTTATTTGAGGAATATTTTTTTAAAGTACTTATTTCAGATATAATATTTTGAGATATCCTTTTCCAAATATCATGTATTCTTAAAAGATTTTCAGTTGAATTAGATATTAGTTGTATAAAATAGTTCTAAAAGTTATAAAAGAAAACTCATTGTAAAATTTTTAAACATCTTTGGTAATATATTTTTGGTGTTTTTCCGATCTTTGCCAAACTTAAGGTCAAGAGAACACCCAGAGAAATTAAATCTGCATTTTTATCTAAATATATTAATAAAGACTTACTCAATTATTCAAGCTAGAAAAGACGGACATATCTTTAAGACCAGAGACAATATTTTTATAAATTTCCTTACCGAATCTGTGATTTTTTACTTGATAAACATTTAATCAACTATAATTGCATTTTCACATCCGATTTTTCTTGATTCGTTCTTCCATCAAACTCTTATTTTTTTTTTTTAGAAAAAGTATCTTTTTCTTGTTGAAACGGAAGAAAAATGATTATTTAATTGTTTAGAACCTTTTCTTTTCCAATTTCATTTTAATAACAGCTAATTAAGTCAAGTATAATATACGCATATTAAACACAAACACAACAACAACAACGAACAAACAAACAAAAAAAAAAAACCTATGAAAGATGAATGAATTGTGAATTGCCTCAATCTTCTTCTAGCGCCGGCGTCACCAAGAGCTCACTTCAAGGTATTATTGTGTCACGTACCTACATACATTCAGAAATATACATATATATATATTCCAATTCATGTTGTGTTACTTTTCTTTCCTCTCATCTTCTTCTCTTTGCCCATCCCCATACCTAATGCCCCTCCCATCTTGGCACAAAATTCGAAAAGCCAAGTCAAGCAAAGACGTTCTGGAGTGCACTCTGTGCGACAAGAAGTGGAACAATCACCGAAAAAAAGGGGGAAAATGGAAAACAACCAAGTAGAAGGAAAAAAACAAAAAAAGCACAAAAGAAATTGTTAAGGAAATTAAAAAGCATAAAAACAACAGCAACAGCTTCCGTTAAAACAAAAGCAACAAGCCGAAAGAAGTGAAGTGGAAGTGGAAGAATGGGCAAGAAATGCGAGAGTGCCGAAGTGGAAGAAAAAGGGTTCCAAAATAACCAAAAAAAAAAAAAACAAACCCAAATACACGCAATCCTCACATATGCAACGTTTACCGTTAGAGTCTTCTGCAAGAAAAAAAGGGTTGCTCTTCTTGTCAATTGCAATTATTGTGGTTAATTCTTAATTGTTGAGGGTTCTTTTTGGGGATTTTCATTTATCAATTCTTTGACAAAAACTTCCAATGAAATATTTTATACTTTGATTTATCTTCAAAGAACGAAATGTTAGAGCAGGAGAGAGAGGAAGAAGGACTTTATGGGATGGGAAAGAATTCATTGGAAAACTGCAAGAAATTATATTTAAGTGCAAAAATAAGATTAGGAAAGTTTGAAAATATATCGATCAATATCTATAAATGGTTACAATGATCCATAGAAAGTTAAATGTCAAATTATGCATAGTTTTAATAGGTATTTGGATAGGTTGAGTAATGGAAAGATAGAGTGGAAAAATAGATATACATATATATCAGAGATGTTCCTAATGCATTACTTTAATAATGCATTGGTCACTTCATTAGCATTGATGATAAAAAATAAAGATCAAAGTCGATAAATGGTCTGTTAGAAAAATAGAAGACTAGAATACGTCTTCATCTATGAACCGATTCATCTAACTGTATAAATAAGTCAATACAGAATAGATACAATTTGTTAAGTAAAAAAACTCTAGGACATTCAAATTCTTCTTCCAACTCATATGACCATAAGCTTCCAGGAAAACAGATCTTGAGTTTTTCTAAATCCATTTGTATGAAAAATGTCGAATTTTTATGGCACTTGAAGCAAGTAATTCTATTCTAACACTTATATACATATGTATTTGTATTTCAAATGATGATATGATGGTAAAGGTAATTCTTACGTCAGTTTATTTAAGTTTACTATATTGACTACTATATGTGGAAAGTTAATTATAAATTACATATTCTTTAATGGAAGTTATGAAATAAATTCTGTAGAGAAATATGGAGAAAATATGGATAATACTTTTAACAATATCCATATATTGAATTAAATTTTGAGTGCTCTATAAACTGCTGCATATCGAAGTATGGAAAACTATTAAGAATGTATTTAACTACTTATATCCTAGAAATTTAAATTTTCAAAAGTTCCTAACAACTAGATGCATATCTATCGCAAAGGGGTTCGCTTCTTGCATGTCTTTATAGACATATTCCTGCACTTTTTTCCCCCTTTGTAGTTTGGGGGGCTGGTTTTAATGACTTTTTGTGCACCTCTTCCAATCAACGAAAAGATAAACCTCATCAAATGTTTTTCATGTTGCTTTGAGCTGTTTCTAATGAACTGTTCCAACAGTGGCTCAAACACCTTCCATTACTCTATGCTCTGCACTTGCAACTCACGTCAAAGTGAGATTGCCGTTGACTGCATTTTGGTAATTAGTGTGGGTAACTAGGTGGCCAGCAGCAGCAACAGCAATTCAGTTCAGTTGAGTTGTATATTGCCTCCCTCCCCCACCCGTCAAAAAAAAGGTATACAGCGTATAAAGAAAACCTTCATGCCAGCATTTCCCCTTGGTCTACTCTACCTTCTCTTGGCCTGTCTATCAGACGTGCAGCCATGTGTGCAACAGTGGGCTCTGGGCCCTTTTTCGTTCCCCTCTCCCCACCGCTCTCGCACCCAATCAAATTCATGACGTTGAGTGCACTTCAAAGTAGCAATTCAATTTCATGGTTACCAAGATTCTTCTTGCCCTTTTTTTGTCTTGTTTTTGTTTTTGGCCTTCTTTTTGGTTGTGGTTTGGTTATTCTGTAAATCACGGACATAAAAGTGTTGCACTTGAGGTGAGCAACCGAAACTGCATTTTAATTAGACGCAACAGGCGGTCGGCTGATCGTCTATCGCTATCAGTGACCATCGCCAAGTAATACCATGAAACACCTTGCACAAGACAATCAACAACGAAAAAGAAAACCCCCCAAAACAAAACAATGGAAATGCAAAAGAATCACCCACGCATAACACACACACACACAAAACATGGGAAAAAGCATATATTAAAATAAACAAACAACAGAGAAAAAAACAAAAAAACATATACAACTTTACGACAAGTGCAAGAAAAGTTTTTAGTGAGATGCGCAATGCATTTTCGTTTTTGAGGCTTACCACACTCGAAAGTGTGACTTACAACCTAAAAAATTGCTCAACGAAGCGTTAACTTTCAAGTTGAGAAGAGGCCACAATGCCGCTAACTTGGCCCAAAAAGATACTTTCAGACGATGGCAAGATGATGAGCAGAAGATGTTGCACTTTAAGTCAATTTGTGTAATTGCTTGAGAAACACTTGCATAATCAATTCGGCTTAAATAAGTTTCTTGATAACTTTCTGAATATACATAGTTAAGTTTTCAAGTATAATCGGTAGGATTAGTCGGTGGGATTAGTCTATTTCTTTTCGATAACATTTCACTTAAATGTTAACTTGTATCAATAATAATCGTTAAATAAATCGAAAAACTAATCGACTTTGACGGTTTACTGTAAAGTTATCGGCTTTCGATTATTAGTTACATTCATTAGCTAAGATCTTAGCTCTTAATAAACAAATAAATAAAAAATCGTAGTGATAGCAAGATCTTACATTTTTTTTGTTTCAATGAACTTCGCCAACTTCATGGATGTAATTAATTAGGGTTAATTAAGTTGAATCGATTCTTCGACCAAATATATCGATTCTTCCGACTAAAGATATTAAATATTTTCATATTCATTTAAATGAAAGAGGCAAATCGACGGTTATTCCAAGTTTAAGCATTATAGAACTAAAATTTTGCTAATTTTGGTGTTTCTGTCTAGGGAAAGACATATTATAGTTTGGTTTCCGATAATATTGTCCGATATATCAGCATCAGCAAGATGCCTCCAAATCCGATAGATGGTACATCGCATGCAATTTCTTTAAATACATTCATGTGGATGGCTATAAATATTCACATCGACATCGATAACAACTGGGTTACTTTCAATAATCAAATGTAAAAATTATATATTGTTTATAGAATCCAAATAAACAAGATGCCTTCTTTACATCAGACTATTATTTAAAATGTCTGCATAAAAAATGTTCTCTGATAATGATGAAGCTTATAATATGTTAAATAAATCCTACATAATCCATTCCATATGGTAAACGAATAAGTTAAATATTATAAAATTCATTTTCTATATAATAAATGTCAAAGGTTGTCCATCAAAGTACTAAATAGCAATATATGTACATAAGTTAAAGACCTAATTAAAATATCATTCTCAAAATCTTTGAATAAAAAACTGCATACAAATTATATTTCATATAAATTTTTCTTGTTTTCTTTATTGCAGGTAAGCGCAATTGCTTTTGTGACCAACTAATTAGGACGTCTAACTAAACGTAAGTTTTGCTTTCCTGCATTTAAAATGCTTTATTTGGTTTTATTCATGACTGCGAACTGTGATCCCTGCCGTATACAACCCGATCCCCCGCCCCCATCACCTCCTCCGGCCATCTTTGCAAAAAGCCTGGTAGGATTCCTGGCCATAAATTTTGCAATTAACGACAAATGTCACTTTGTCTGCCCGACGGCCATGACTACGCCGACTACTGCGACTGGAAACGAAGTGCCGTGGGGGACGGGGGGCGGTGGGCCCAACCCTTTTTCATTTTTCTCCACTCACTGAATGCTTTTAGCCCGAGCAAACGAAGCGTGGAGCTGGAGTTGGGCTCACCTACATACTCCTCCATTTGCATCCACTCGTGACCTGACCTGACTGCGACTTCAGCTCTGCCCGGCCCTACCCTTTCCACCCACTTACGGTCTACTCGTCCTGCAATTGCATTAAAAAGCATAAATTTACTTTAGCACTGGACGTTATAAAATCCATTTATGCACTTCACTTGCTTCTTTTTTTGTTGTTTTTCCTTCTCCGACGTTGTTGTTGTTTTAATTTTTTGCATACTCTCTCTCTCTCTCTCTCTCTCTTTCTCTCTATGTATGTTACCTCCTTGCCCATTCTTTTTTGGGGTTCAGTTTCGTTGTTGCATGCTGGCTGGACATGGCTCTCTGCTGCCTGGGTCCTAGGTCCTTGCAATCTACAATAATTTCTGATTTCTTTTGGCCCGTCCCGTTTTCCTTCTACATTCTTTTATTTTTTACCCACAAAATGCCAATTTCTGCAGAACCAAAGAACCAGAGAAAACAAAAAAAAACAGAAATAAAGGAAAAACCTTCACAGAGCTATGCAATTTTTACAAAAATTCCAAACGGCCACGCCCCCCCCGGTCCGCATGGCTCATATCGTTGCTTTGGCTATTCCCCTTTTTTGCATTCAACTTCACTTTTTGTGTGTTTGCAGCGTTTGGCTCCGTTTTTCCATCGTGTTGATGATGATGAAGTTTAATTTAGACACAAGTCGAGTGGCAGACAGGAGCAGTCAGGCTGCCAGGCTGCCAACCAGCCTCAACCCGCATGGCTAAACCACCTCTAACCCCTTTGAAGTTGCCCCTCCACTGCACCTTCGCCGACGCCCCAACAGAGCCCAACGCAGCCCATCATCTACCCTTTCTTTTGGCGTTTTATTGCATGTCATGGCTCTATGCACATCCAGAAACAAAGAAATAGAAGTACAAGTAGAATAAAAACAGCGAACAAAAAACATAAAAAAAAAAGGAATAGCTTAAAAAAGGCTCCCAACAACCTTTTTTTTTTCCTTCTCGGAAAAATATCTAAATAGCCTGTTTTTTCTTCAATACTAATTCATTATGTTCTATTTAACTAAGTCTTTGGCAATAAAGGAACCTATAAATATTTAGTAATAGAAATATGAAGTAAGCAAAGTGGCAATTTAGTTCAAGAAACATTGAAATTTTAATTGGTTTAGGAAATTTCTTCAGGACATGACTATAAAAGTCAAAGCTTTCAGATCTTTATACAGTTGGACCCCGATTATCCGGGCTCCCATTAACCGGATACTCCCTTTATCCGGGATGAAGTTGAGTTTGTTCTATTGTCACTGTTAACCGTGATTACATCTATTATACCATCCCGGATAATCGGGGTTCAACTTTACTTTTAGATAAGGACTTCAAGGCACACAATTTAAAATTCTTGGATAAATTACCAATGAAGCAATTTAAAGTTCTATAAAAAAAAATACAAATTACAAAAATATATATCTTTCAGTTAAATAAAATAGAGTTGTGTTTGGTGACCTCGTACAAAATTTCTGGAATTTTATAAAAATATAATTGGAGTTTTATCTTTAAGAACCAAAAATTGACGTCGAGCCTCCATCAATTTATTTCACAGTTGAATAAAATGTAATGTAGATTGAAATGACCAATGTGACGCCCAATGTAATAATATACTTAGATCTTGTATATCTTAAGATTCCTTCATATACAGTAGAATCCGGTTATAACGACTCCGCGTATAACGTCCGTCCGGTTCGATGAGTGATTAATTGGTCCTAATACAAATTTATATGAAAGGGCCTACGGTTAGTACGTCTTCCGGATATAACGACGAAGATCGTCGGTCCCTTAAGCGTTATAACCGGCTTTTACTGTAATTTGTTTGAAATTATTGCAATTCGTACCACTGTATTTACATTAGCATGTTCTAACAGCTTCTGTTACATGGCTCAGAAGAGCTTCTACCCCTTGAAGCAGAAATATATAATAACTTCTTTCTGGCAATCAAAGAGAAGACGACCTCATTTTCCTAGTTTCAGTTCACATTCTATTAGAGTTTTGGAGATGGTCATCTGCAATTGGGCAGATCAAACATAATGTATAATATAAAACTTGGAATACAGTCGTATGTGGCCAATTAAGGATACATCTGGCAACTTTCTGTATGCTTAAATATTATCTATAGATTGCAATTAACGTTCTCTCTATCTACTATTTCTTCTACCTCCTACGTAGGTGGATATTATTGTATCCTAAGCTAAGCTAAACCATCCCATGTACATATGTATATTGCCAGTTCATTTCCGTTAGTTCCTTTGGGCCATGTTACCTAATATAATTTTCAATTCCCTAACACCTGCCCCCCATACTGCCCCACATTGTGCCCCTTGTTGTTTTCATTTTTCTCTCTCATCGTATTTTGCCTAAAACTTCATTTCCCGTTGATGGGCGTGGTCTAAAAATGCTGCAGTGTCCCCCCCCCATGCCCCCCTACCACTCCTCCCTCTTGATTTGCTCTCTGCCATTGGGCTATTGCAGCAACTAGATAAACAATCAGCAAACTGCAGTAGCAGCATAAAAAGATACTTTTTGCTGTTTTCTTTTGAAAAATTTTGTGTCTGTTGCCTTTTAAGCGCCGCTTTTTTATTATTTTTTGTTTGCTTTAGTAATTTGTGTATATGTTGCATATGTGAGTATTTGTGTATGTGTGTGTGTGTGTGTTTGTATGTTTGTATGCGCTTTTCTGCAGAATTTTCGGACATATTCCATTAATACTTTTTTTTTGCACTCTTTC
Organism: Drosophila willistoni; assembly: GCF_018902025.1. Lineage (NCBI taxonomy): Eukaryota > Metazoa > Arthropoda > Insecta > Diptera > Drosophilidae > Drosophila > Drosophila willistoni. The sequence goes on from NW_025814050.1 coordinate 13,767,533, forward strand.
TTTTTGGGCACTGTCGTTGTTCACAGGGTTTTCGTTTCGGTTTTCAGTGTTTGTTTTGTTGGCAACGTTTGAAAAAGTTTTTTTGATAAATAAATTTTTTAAATATGATAGAGAAGAAGGGTGCCGCCAGACCTAAAAAACGATAAAGTGCAATGCAGCTTTTTCGTATGCCATGCAGGCATAAATAAATCATCAATGCATTGTCGAAGGAGAGTTTTGGTGAGGGGGGGAAAGTTTTCGGGAAATATTGCGAATTTATTTGCTTAGACTGGACCAAAGCAACCCAAATGCAACAGAGCAGCAGTCTGGCCATAAAAAGAAAACATACAAAACAGGGTTTGTCAAGCGGAAATGGAAATTCATATTTCAATAAAAACAAAACATATTATTTTTAGTTTGAAAAATTGAATTTCAAATGAATGCGCTAACAAAATATTGGTACAGTCGACAAACAAAATGTTAAAATTTGTTAGAATATAAAACTAATTTGATTTTTGTATCCATGAAATAATGGATAACGACATAAAGCTCTTTAGTTTTTCATATTCTTCGTTTACAAAATGAAAGTAAACCTTAAAAACTTGTTTTCAAATAAGGCTTAAACTGACTTTTTCAATGATATATGGATAATTTTAACAGTCCATCGTTGCCAGATGTTAGTTTTTAGATTTTTATTTTGATTTTTATTATTTGAGAGTATTAAATGGTTTCAAATAAGCTAAAATAATAATTAAATAGGAGCCTAGGGCCTTAATTTCCTTATATAAATGATCAACAAAACATTGTCACAAGAAGACGTTGCCAGATCAATTTCATTCAGATGTTAGTTTTTGATATTCTTTTGACTTTTTATTATTTTAGAGTATTAAATTTGTTTTAATTAAGTTAAAATATTAATTGTAATGAGTATAGGGCCATAATTTTTTAAATGATTAACAAACCATTGTCACAATCAAGCGTTGCCAGATCAATTTCATTTAAGACTAAACGATTTTATAAAGTACATAATCATCCGACAGTTATCAATACTTTAAACACTTAAATTGTTAAAATTAATGTTGAATATCAATTAATTAAGAACGTATTAACCATTTACCTCTCTAAATGTTTAATATACCATTCAGCGTTGCCAAATCAACTTTGTGCAGGATCTTTAGAAGCTATCTAAGCAACATTTTATGAATATTTTGCTAAGACATAGCAATAAAAGCTTCAAAAACCATATATAGATTTATAATTCATAAAATAGTTATAGAGTTTTTTTTTTTTTAATCAGCTGTTTAATTTGGAGTTGCCACTTAATTGTTTTTCACAAACTTTGTTCCTTGGGTTTTTCAGTTTTTCAAAGCAAATGAATGAATGCAAAAAATACGTGAACATATTTTGCTTTCGACTAATTTGCATTCGTTTGTTTCACAAATTGAATTATTCTCTCATGCATTTCTAAAGCGAAATGTCCGAGCGGAATGCATTTAGATAGATATTCGTCCGGCTAAGCGTTTTTCAGTTTCAGCTCTTTCTCTTCCCTTTGCAAAGCCTTTAAACAAAAAACCTTTTAGTCTAAGCCACTATTGATGGACTCACACACACACACACACACACACACCTACATACTCACATGCAGAACAACAAAACTAAAACCTTTTACCAAAGATAAATAAAAAAAAGGAAAAACCCAGACAAATATAGGAAAATGAATAGAAAACGAGAGAGAGAGAGAGAGAGAGATAGGAAGAGAGGAAGATAGAGTTATGTAAATAGAAAAAGGGGAGGGTAGAAGAGGGGGGCCTTCACTTGCATGCGCCAAAAATGCAGCAGAGCAAAAACATGTGTGCCACCCCTGCCAAAGCAGCAGCAGCAGCAGCAACAACTGTGGGGCAAAACAGGATGAGTAGAAAAGGAAGAGTTCTCTCTTCTTCTTGTTCTTCTTCTTCTGACTGCAGCCAAATGTGAAATAAATTAAAATATTTTTATCTACACTCTCATGCACGTACGTCTGCAACCCTTGAAAAAGTTTTTCCAACTTTTGTCTATGTGCAGTTTTCCACCCCGTTATGTTGCTTTATTTCCTTCTCCTCCTCCTCCTTTTTTGTTTGTTTGACATAAAAGTATGCTATAGTTATATAGAGTTGCATTTCATGTACAACATGCATATAAGAAAATTTGTTATGAAATAATTGCATAAACTGGTCGAAAAATAAAAGGGTTGCACTTTCAACTCCCTTTTTACCTTACTATCTTTCTCTCTCTCTCTCTCCCTCTCTTTTACTCTATGTGTGCTCTATCTCTTTCACTCTCTGTCTAGCATTCTACATATGTTTTGTCTACTTTTTGGCGCATTGCACTAAACGAAATGCCGCATGACGCAGAGTAGGAAAAACATTTGCTATAGAACTGAATTGGTATGAGACCTTCTTCTTCCCCCTTTTTTTTCCCATGTTGAAAGCAAAAAGTGAAAGTTCCTGCTGCTCCTTTTTTGATTTTGTATAGACGACAGGCAGGGAGAATAGAAAGAGAGAGAGACATACAGAGTGAGTAAGGGAGTGGGTTGGGGTGTGGGGGAGTTTTTGAGTGTTGGAGTTGATTCTGCACTTTTGGGGGTTGCCTGCAAATGCTGCATTGGCTGAGGGTTGTTGTATGTATTTCATAATGATGACTATGCCAGGAGAATGTTGTTGATGCTGCCCAAGATGATGATGATGATGATAATAACGATGATGATGATGATGATGATGATGATGACGTTGTGCAGGTCCAACCCTCATGCAGTGTTATGTTGCCACTACCACAGTTTCATTGATTTTCCTTCCTTCATTCCATGTTTCAGTTTATTTCTTCTTTTTTTTTTTCAACATTTTGTACATGGGCAACGACAAGATAGAAGTGGAATGAGAGAGAGTAAAACTTTTTCCAGGCTACAAACTGCATTTTTTGTGCGCCGCCTGCAGACAATGCCAGAGACATTCTATAGAATGGGTGTGAGTTACATCGAGTGGGTGGGGTAAATGGGTGGTTGGGATGACTGGATAGATAGCAGCAGGCTGACTGACTCTGTCGCCTGCATAGAAAATTCATTTAAAAAAATTTGTAGTCTATGTGTGTGTGTGTGTGTATGTCGTCTGGCAAGGAAATCACAGACGATAAGGAAATGAGTGAAAATTCATTTGGCTTTTCCACCCAAGCCTAAACCCTCTTTTACCACTCCCCCACAATACATACAAACAGACATAGTAGTAGTTGTAGTAAATTCTTTAACCAAGCCCATATACTACATACATTGAACATAATTTGCCTGCATTTTGCTTTTCCCTTGCACTTGAGCAATTTATCGCCATATCTATATATTGGTTTCGTTCTATCTATCTCTCTGCATATGTATTCCTGTCAATGGGATTTTTCTTTTATTTTTGTGGCTTTAGCTGGCATTTTCTTCTTAACTCTATTTTACCTCTTTTCTTTTTTTCAAGTATGCTTGCAATTTTTCATTAGAATTGTGTTAGCCTGTGGCAATTTTGTCCAGTTAATTTGTGTGATTTGAATTGCATTGGTTGTATCTAGCAAAGAGAACTATGCAAAAGACATAAATAAAATAAAAGATAGGGGGGAAAAAAATCATCAAAAGGATTACAGAACAAAAAGGCAAAGGAAATCTTATGGCGATTTTTATTAACCAAAAGAAAAAAACCATCAAAATGTAGTAGAAATTTCAAATAAATTCTAGAAGCTTTTGGTTCATTAACTTCTGTCTCTTTCGTTTAGAAAAACCATTTTAATACTTTTTAAAAACCCATAAACAAGTTGAAAAATTTTGCTTGCATACTTTGGGGGGGTCAGTTTTAGATTGATTTTGTGTCAATATTTTTTCAACAAACAATTGATTTGAAAACGGCTTGACAAAGGATACTAAATTCTTGAAAATTGCCAAAAATGTATCAGAAATTCTATAAAAAATGTTTTTTTCTGAGCGAGGCTTACAAATTTGCAAGCTTTATCTTTTTTGGGTCTACAAAGATAATTACAAAAGCTTTGATCATTTCTACAAGGATATTCGTAAACTAAACAATAATTGGAGTATTTCTTACGGTTAGTTGTCCAACGATTAACCTCGTTTCTTTTCACGCAATATTATGACACTTGCAATGTGCCAGACTAAAAACACCAAAACACCACCTACATACTGGAGTAAGAAAGGAGAAGAGAGCAAAAAAAACACGCGAATTGAAACACTTTCGTTTTGGTTGCCAAAATGTCATAACTTTCGCTTTCTTTTTGGCAAAAGGCAGCAACAGCAGCTGCCATTCAGCTGCCCCAAGTTCCACGAGTCTCGTCTCGAGTCGCGGCGATTCACTGACTTTGCCCTTCGTTTCTGTCTGAAGTTGAATACACACACACACACACAGACACACACACATAGAAACCGTCATTGTCGCATTTTCAAGTTGTTGTTGCACGCAAGCAACTACAAGAACAACAACAACAACAACAATAGCAACAAAAAATTCCAACAATAATAAATAAAATGTGTAGACATAAGAAAATAAAAGTAAAAGTCATGCGACAAAACACAATTTTTTTTCTTTTTAAAACTTTTTTTTTTGCAGTAAATTGCATACGACATTTCGTTTAATACCCTGTAGTAAAGGTTGGAGGGGTATATGAGCAAATGAAATTAATTGGATGAGGTAGTCAATCAATGGGAAAAAAAATGTAGGCTTGAATCAAAGAATGATATAAGAGTATAAAATTATTCAAATTCGCGCTCTGAAGTATGCAATGATTTATGTCAAAAAATATATAACTTTGTGATATATTCTATAGCTAAAGCAATTTGGCTTAGGTGATTATATTTTTAACGTCATGACATTTTAAAAGAGTGTTATATTTTTAAAAGAGATATTTCTTCAAAGCCTATTGCATACTTTAGGGAACAAATTTTCCCACTATCTGCTTTAATACTAGTCGAGAACTTGTATTAGTACAAAAATTTAAACTAATTACAACAAGTTTTGGTTTAAATTACATTCCTATTACCTACTGGGTATATAAAAGTCGATGCTTTTGAGTTGCAATACAGTTTTGTGTTTTATATATTGTATGTTTCTCTCGCCTTTTGTGTTGAAGTCGTGACAAACGCGTCTGGGACAATTTGAGTGCGACTTTATATACTGCATGTATATATATATATCTGTATGTAAATATAACCCACCTTGATAAATAAAAAAAAAAAAAAGACACATTTGTTTGGTGGGCGTCAATTTCGACTTTGTATTTCTTCTTTCAAAATGCAAAAGAAATTGTTTGTTTTAGCTCTTTGTTCATCTCATCAAATTTTATAATAATTGTTGTTGAGCATTTGACATTTTGTTGGGTTTCCAATATCCATTCAAAAAATATTAAATTAATAAGTGGGCGCCACAAGAAATGAAATTATTTCAATGAAAGTTTTATTTTTATATAAATGAAGAATGAATAATACTTTATTTTCTTTTTAAATTTTAAAAGTAAATACATTTTGGGAATGCATTATTTTTGGTTGCATTAGTCAGATTGTTTAAACCTTTTTAGACCAAATGACGCATGGGGAATATATGAGTAAGAATTTAGATGTACATTTCATTCTTTGGTTTAACCTTTTAGCATAATTTGAGTGACTTAATCGGGGGAATAACTTAAGTCAGCTCAAAACATTTAATGTGATGAATGTTTTGTTTTGTTTTTTATACATAATTGGATGACTATATAATAAATGCCTCCATATATAGATAATATGCCGGCTACGGCAGACTTAAAGCGTAGTTTTTCTTTTTCTTTGTTTTGCTTTTCAACTTTCGTTTTCAAGCAAAACTGAATGAAAATATTTATGCATATATAAAATACCAATAAAACGCGAACAGAGACCCAGCCAGACAGTCAGACAGAGAAAAAAAGTATCTCTACATGTAAAAGATACGAAAGAGAGGAAACAAAAAAAAGTAAAAAAAAATAAAGAGTGAAATAAAATAAAATTTATCTTGAACTTGAACTTGAAATAAAGACATCGAAGTCAACTCACAACAAAGAGGAAGAGCAGAGTGGGATGAGTGAGGGGGGAAAGTTGAAATGGTTTCATTTCGTAATGTTTGCTGCTTGTTGATAAATATGACGATGAAAAAGATAAAGGAGTTGATGAATAATGCATTGAAGAATATTATTCAAGATGATGTACTTTAAAGATAGAGATGTTAGAAATAATGCTTAATTGATGAAGAATAATATGGTGAGGATAATATGGATAATATACATAATAGATGATGATGTACAAAGTTATGAAGATAATGAGGAAAAAGAATATGGAGAGGTTGTTGGAAAGAAAGGTAAAGAAACATGATTAAGAAAACTTTCGATAAATTATTCAAATGTTGTCGTATATAGTGAGAAATGAATGAAAAGTTGTAATAAATAATTTTATGAACCATATGATGTATATTTTGATGAAGGATTCAATGAAATCGTTGGACAATTTGCACAATGATGATAATAGTAAGAATTGTTATGACGAAAACTATTCTGATGCAAAATATTATGATAAAGAATGATATGAAGACATCATATGCGATGACAAAAGATATGATGAACAATGATATGAAAAAGCATTATGCCATGAAAAATGTTATGACCTGATGTGATAAAGAAAGATATGATGAAGAATCATTATACAGAAGTTGTGATGAAGAATGCCATGATGATTAATGATTTGATAAAGAATAAATTGATGTAAAAAGTTGTGATGAAGAATGGGATGATGAAGAATTTTAAGATGATTACTTATTTGACGAAGAACAATCTGATGCAGAAAGTTGTGATGAAAAGAGTTTATGAAGCGAAGAACGAGTTCCTTGTAATGAAAATGTTAACTTAGACTGTAATTAGAAATTATTAATATTTTCGAATTATTCTTTATAATGTCTTTAAAATAACGACAAAGGATGATTAAAAAATGTTAGATTATAAGAAAGATGACAACGAAGAATGTTATGATGAAAAAATTAACATAATTATCTTGCACATAATAAATTCTAAAGAAAGAGTAATTTTTCAGTCGATGTTTGTCGTTTAAATTTACGATAGAGAAAGGGATGATGATTATGAAGCTTTCAAATTCGATTGCACTAAATCACAACAAAAAGAAACAGAGAAAAGGAAACCATCATAAACCCGCATTGAGTTTTTGTTATTGTTTTTGCAGTGGCAATTTGTAATTAACTTTGATTCTCAATGTCAACTGCAGCTCTAATGATAATAAAAAACACAACAAAACTTGTATTTGTTTAACTCTCTCAATTCGGAACCAACAAACAAAAGAGAATAACAAAACAGAAAGCGAAAAGCGACAACAAAGACAAAAAATTGAATGCACACAAAATAAATTTTAATGAAATAATCGCTATAAAAAGAGAAAAAAAATATATGTCTTGTTGTTGCTTTATTGTTTTTTTTTCAGTTTAGTTAAATATGACCAGACATGGGTTTAAAAATAAATTAAAGTACATACATATATATGCAGAATATATAAATATATATTTAAGTATATAAATGTGAATGCATGAACAAAAAATTATTGCATTGCGACTTGCTTAAAAACAAAACAAAAATTTATAAACATTTGAGAAGGGGAGTTACTTTTTTTTTTTTTATTTTTATTAATAATTAAAAAGTTAAATTTTAATAGTTTGCTCGTGTCTACACAAACGAAACTATAAACAATGTTTAGTCATCAACTAAGTCAATTAGACTCTAAACGACTAATATGACTTGACAAAAATATGATTGGATTTTGAAGTTTGTTTTGAGACAGCTGTAAACTCACTTGAATTTTTCTTTAATATTTAAATTATTATAAGTGTTATTGTTCACTTTAACCCCTGAAAGGATTAATCTGAATTTCATAATTTACTCCTTTGAAATAATAAAAGAGATTTTCTTTGATGCAATAGTTCATTTTTTTCTGTTAAGAAGTGAAGATCCTTATAAAACTTGAATCGATTTCCTTGTTATTAAAGGCTTCAGTTAAATAAAAATTTATATTTCTTTGAATATAAGACTAGGAATTGATACACATTTCCACAAACAAAGCTTACCTAATAATAATGATTTAAGAAGACTTTCTACAGAAATGTTTAAAAATATTTACAAACAGTTTAAAATCAAAAACTAAATATCTTCACATCAATTTCCAATATCTTAGTTTTTGATTTTAAACTGTTTAAAAATACTTCGTTTAAAATCAAAAACTAAATATCAATTTTCAATATCTTAGTTTTTGATTTTAAATTATGAATTTTTAAATATTTTTAAACATTTATTTAGGAAGTCTTTTGAAATCCTTAATCTCTTTCATATTACTTTATGTACAATTTGAATCAATTTATTTATTTTTATAAGAATTACTTCATTGCCATTTAATAAACATGTATGCATTTTAGGTAGTCCAGAGTCCACAAAATCGTTGGTTTTATTACCTTAAATTTATTATATTTTCTCATATATCTATATAGATACAGCCATATATGTTTTATATGTGGCACTCAAATATAAAAATCATTCACTGCATTCATTTTAAAATGTCAAATATCATCAAAGGCAAAGCCAATGGCAACAACAACAAATACACTTCCGTAAATAAGCAAAACCAACAAAAAAAAAAATTGAAAAATTGACGCATTGAAAAAAAATTCTACGACAGCAGCAGATGCAAAAAATTAAATATATATTAAACAAATTATTAATAAATGTCACGACTTGTCGATATCCTCTAGCAAATATTTACTTACATTTACCTTTCCTTTAGATCCTTTGTAGAATAGAGAAAATATTTTTCTCACTTATAGGCAGCTCATCAATTCTTTCATTCATAATTTTTGTCAAACAACCCTTCATATACTCTCTTATCGTATGCGTACAGGGTATTAAAAACAAAAACCAAGTGGACAAATAAAATATAGCACGAGCAAATAAAATGACATAACAGAGCAAATAATTTTTGTTGCTGTTGCGATCTTTTTTTTTCTTTTGTTTTTTTTTTTTTCTCAAAGATCATAAATATATATAATAATATATATAAATTGCATGACTTTGAGTACGTATGTATGTTTGTATATGTATATATTTTGTATGCATATCTATCTATCTATTTTTCTAACTGTCTGGCCTGTCTGTCTATCAATCAATGCATGGGTGTAGTCACTTTATTCACAATCTATAAAGGGAAAATAGTAAAGGCTTTCTAGGAATTGTCATTCTATGAACTATAAGCATTATAATTATATTATAATTCTATGAACTATAAGCATTATAATTTTTTTTTAAATAAAAAAAAAGATTAAATGAAATGTTTACTTTTCACAGACATTGAAAGATCTTATAGTCTATCTTATGGGACTTAACCAAGATTTTGTCTCATTCATTTTTATAATAACTAAAATTATAGTAATCTTTCTTAAAAAATGGTATTTTGTTGTCGATTGTCAAAACAAAAAAAAAATATAGGATAAAATATTTTTCTTGAAGCAATAATTCTTTATATACAATATCTAAGTTAAAAGACACACGAAAAGCAATCAATTTGTTCAAAACATTCAACACATTTCGATCCTCTTGCATACTTTAAGGGGCAAAGTTGCTTTACTTCTTACCCCTAGATCCGCCAATAGATATGAACGATCCTTTATAATTATTTTAATAATAATCCTTTTTTCAAATTTTGTAATTAACTTCTTCAAATTTTCTTTTTGCTTAATTAGACATTCCTTAAGTTCTTAATTATATTCTTATTTTCTTCTAGTCATATGAATTCATATAAAAAATTTTCATTTTCTATAGTTTCTGACATAAATTATTTAAACAAAGAAAAATAACATTTTTCTGTTGACCTTGAACATAAAACAAAAATTAATTGTTATTAAGTCGTGAGATATTAAGTAACTAATGATCTTACATTAAGAGAGATAATAAGTATTTTACATCATTTTTTCCTTTTAAACATTTTCTAAGAAAATGAAGTGTTGTGAAATTTCTTGTTTCAATATGGAAAAACCATTTTAGTCACTCACTAAAGTCTCTACTTTATAGAGTAAAGCGAAATGATAAGGAAATGCTGATGATTTGTTTTTACTTTAGTCCATTTGATTATATTTTAACCCAATTTGCTTTCACCCCTCTCTTCTGGCGCCCATGTTTTCACTGTTTAGTCTGGTCTGTCAGTCATTCTGTTATTATTATTATTATGTATTAGCATTATTATTTACTCGTTTCCTTTTGCTTTGAAATTTTTGTTGTGTTTTTTTTTTGTTTTTGTTGCTGTTTTTGTTGTGGAAGCAGCGTAGAATGAAAGATTCGTGGAAGTGGGACACTTGTGTGCAGTGTGTGCGGTGTTTTTCGGCATTTTGGCTGTTTGCTTCCCCTTTTTTTTGTTGTTTTTTTTTTTTATTATTTTTATTGTGTGTATCTGTGTGAGTGTATTGGTGTTTTTTTTTTGCGCGTGCGTTTTTGCTTTGTATCTGTGAGATACATTTTTGTATGTAGTTGCCGTTTTTGTTGGCGCATTTCATTGCAAAGTCTCCCAAAATTTTTTGCTGCTTTTTGCTGCTTGTTTGTAGTTAGTTATTTAGTTTCCATCCTCCTTTCCCCTCCCCACCAGCCCCTTTTGTTGACTTAAGCGCGTGTGTTTCTTTCAATGTCAAATGGAAAATTTTTACTTCTTTTTATATAATTTTTTAAGCAAATATTTTCGATAAATGCAATGCAGATGATTATATTTTTTAAATGCAAAAACCACAAAAAAAAATATATACATATATATATGTGTATGTATGTATGTGTGTATACTGTATAGCTCATTTCTTTCATTTGAAATATCCGAAGAATAAAACTGGAAATGCGCAAACAAAATTCAATCTATGTATATATACAAAAATACATATAAAGATTGCAACCAAGGTCAGCAATGACGAATAACAGCAAAATGCGCTGCTGCTTTTTTTGATTTTTTTTTTTGGTTTTTGGTTTTTTTGTGCTTCTTTCTATATAGTGTGTGTTCTCTCTGTACCAGTCGGAGATCTGTGCAAAATACCGAGTCCCAGGCTATGAGTGAGTGAAAGAGAAGTGCGTCTTTTTTTGTTGGTTTGGTTTTGCTCAACAAAAGTAAATAATTTGTTTGTCGAATCGAGTCTCAGGGGGGTATATATACATATAAACATATATATATCTAATATATACATATATATATAGACGAAGTATGTACATAGAAGCATTTGCCTTCTTGCTTTTGTTGTTGTTGTTATTATTGCTGCAGTTGTTGCCATTCTGCGAAATTCATATTGAATTTTGTCAAAAGCTTAAAGATCTTTGTTCAAAGCAAGTCGCTTAAAAATTCTTATAAATCTATTATTATTTTTTTTTAAATTTTGATAAATTATTAAGCAGAATGTTCAATAAAAGTGAGAAAAGTGAAGTAGCAGCAAGGTCTGTATTATGATTTTTATTAGCTGAGTTTCTCTTAGAAAAAGTTTCTTTAGAAGAAAGTTTTAAAAATTCATGCAAATTTTTGTTAAATGTTTCTTCATTCCATTTATTTAAATAATCCCCCTACAAATCTTACAAAATTACGTGCAATTTTTGAGATTCTTGAATTTCCATAACCATAGAGAGAGAGAGAGAGAGAGGGAGATAGAGAGGGAGATATCACATGCAATTAATTGCTTAATTGATTCTCATTCTATACAATTGAATACCCTGTCCCCTGTCCTCCCTCTTCTGGCGTTTCTCTTGCCGCCCTGTCTTCTCTTCGGTCTTTGGAGAATTTCTTAAGGAGAACTTAGTTTCTCACCTTCTCATGCATGCGACGCAGCGGCGACTAATAATTCCAGGAATTCCTTTGACTGACTAACCCAAAAGTTTTTGTATTTTTTTGTTGTTGTTGTTTGTTCTTACGAGTTTTTGTTCTTGTTGTTGTTGTTGTTCTCACACGCGCTTGGCACACAAAACTGCTGAAATAAAAGCGAAAAGAATGACGCCGAAGAATATCCTTGAAAAAAGCAAAAGCCGATAAAATAAGAAGACGACAAAAAAAAAACCCACGAAGAAAAAGGAATGAATTAAAGAGAAGTTCTGAGACCAAAGAAACTTTTTTTTTCTTGCAAGGCGGACGCCTGCAGCAACAACGGAAAAGATAAATCAAAAAGTAACTAAAATACACACCGACACACACACACACACACTCATACAGTTAAATGCAGCCCGTAAACAACAACAGTTTTTTGGTCTCTCTTTTTTTGGTTGTTTATTTTTTTTCGCGACTGAACAAATAACTGCATTTGACCTTGTTTCTGGTTGGTTTTGTATACCTGTGTGTGTGAGTGTGTGTGTGTGTGTGTGTGTGTGTAGTTAGAACAAACAAGATATGCCGCAAAAAACGTATCTGCATCTGTATGCGAATTTCATATTTGAGAGATACTTTTATAGTATGAGTATATTTTTGGTTGTTGTTTGCTTTGCTTTTCAAATTCGTTGCCAACTAAGACCAAGAAGAAGAAACTTTACACCCCCTTCTCCCTTTCTCGCTCAGTGCCAGACGGCACAAGTGTTTTATTAAAACAAAAAAAAAACTAACTTAATCTATCAAATAATATGCTCTTACTCATTTACTCTCTCTCTCTTTTTCCCTGTCTGTCTCTCTTTGCTCAAATTCTTACGACGTATAATAAAAAAAATATTAAAAAACCAAAAAGTAGGTTAAATTTGCGGAAATTGCGTCGAGTGTGAAAAAAACAATAACAACAAAAATCATATGCAGAAATCTATATGTATATATGTACATGTATGTGGGTGTGTGTGTCTGCTGTGTGTTTGTGTATGTAGAGAGCTATAAAAACAAAAACAACAAATTGCGTTAGATAAAAGCACATTAAATGCTGTTTTGGCATTTGTTTTTTTTAGATTATGTAACGAAAAAAACGAAATGAAAGACTGATAGACTGAAGCGGAAAAAGTACAGACGGTGGCACTAAGAGTAAAAGGGAGAAAAAGAGAGAAAAAGAGAGAGAGAGAGGGAAAGAGAGAGAGAGATGGAAAGAGACCCATGAGTAATTGCTAGTACTAAATGGCCTCTAAATGATTTAAAAACTGAATGAAAATATCAATATTTTCCACAAATTTCATTAAATTAATTAGTTAAACACAAAAACTTCAAAGTTGTTAGTTTAATTTTCTATTAATAATAATTTCCATAAGTTTAGAATCTGTCCATTTTGTTTTTCTCTCCCCCCACCACCATTTTGTATGCATTTTCTTTGAAGCGGAAACGCCATTTTTGCGCGTCCAATCAGAAAATGCATTGGCCCAACTGCACAAACACAATGATAAATGCAATTTACACTGCTTGGCACGATCAAATGGTTCGTCTTGCTGTTCGGCTCGTAAGCTCTTCGTGTGCTAAAAAGTTCGTTGCAATTTTGTTGTTGTTGTTGTTGCTAATCGTATGCGCTTTTTTATTTTTGCTAACTTGTTGTTGTCGTTGTCGTCAATTCGTCGGCAGCTGCTTCAAGATCGTGCAGCGTTGTGAATTTCAATTCGTCGCAATTTCGAATGCACGAAGGTTACTTATTTACTTTGTATTTGTATGTGCATGTGTGTGTGTATGTGTGGGTGATGTGCAATTGTTTTTGCACAATCGCATTGGCTGAACAACAATACTTAAATAAATGCATATACATATAGATCGGTATGAGCGAATAAAGAGCTATATACAAATTGTTTGTTTGTGAAGTGAGCATCGTTTAAGTAAAAATAAGCTTCTTATTCATCAAAAGTCAAGCAAAATCATTCTTCATTAGTGATTTAAGAGGAAATGATTTAAAATTAAACTGCTAATATTAAAAAAGTATGAATTTTAGTAACAAGTTTAGAGAAAATTTCAAGTGATAATTGCAAAAAGTTAAAGAGTGTAAAATTTTTAAAATGTTGGAAATACATATCTACTCGATAATCAAAATATATATATCAAATTAAATAATAAATTGATATAATTTGCAATAATTTAAGTGAAAAGTTGAAAATTTGAATTAAAAAGTTCCTCATGCCAAAATGTCTAAGAAAGTCGATATGTATATGTAATTATATGTATCCTTATGTATACTTAATTGTTGTATATTGTCCAATAATCAAGGAAAAAAGGTTCACGTTTTCAGAAAAGGTCCTCATGCCGTATACTCTAAGAAAATCGTGTAATGATTACATTTAATTTATATATTTATATTCAAAACTGTTCAAAATGAAATTTTCCTATACTCATATGAATCGAAAGCGAGTAACAAAAACGCAAATGTTTTTTTAGGTGGCTCACTTGGAAGAATTTTACACATTTACAATTATTAAATGGTAAAAATAAATATTTAATACAAAAAAGTCCTCAAACTATAATAGTCTTAGGGAAAATCAGCTTTAATTCAATGACAAACAAACAATAAAAACAAACTTGATCTGCATAACTTTTGTATGAGTCCACATACCAAATTTGATATCTCTAGCTCTTATAGTCTTCAAAATCAAGGTATTTATATTTGATGAGAGCCCAAAGGTGTGTGGGTCTTTAACGTTTAATTAATAATATTTTGGTTGAACATATTGAGCATGCTTATAAATTTAAGTACATAAATCTACCTACTATAAAATGGTTTAATAATATTTTTGACTTACTTTATTTTTATTAAAAATATAAATATTTAATGCTACCAATCTAACTTTAAGTAATCAACCACTTAAACTAATAAATGCTTTCATTTTCTTTTTCTCATTCCAGGTAAACACTTTTATTCAATCAATTTGACATAAAGCAAGTTCCCAGGGGATGCATTTGTAAGTTTCTTTTCCCCCCATCATTCAAGTCAACTTCTTAGTAATCGACTAAACTTTTATAATCTTTTGCAAGTGCAAGAGAAACCTGCCAAATCATTCAAAATTGAGGATTTAGGGATTTTGCACCCTCAGCTAAAAGAAAAAATGTAATATTACTTATGGGCAATGCATAGCAACAACCACCCAAACAAAAACCAGAAAAAAATACGCATTCCCATTACACATCGTTCAACAACTTAACCTTCCCCATATGGCCAACCACTTTTTCACTGCCACTTTTCTTGCCTTTCTCCCATGTGCAAGCAAAAACAAAAATGCAATTCACTGACTACAGCGAAAGAGGAAAAAAAAAATTGAAAACGAGAAAAATCTCGGCCACAACAACAAACAACAAAAATATTAAAAGAAGAAGAGAAGTCCTTTTTAGGCACGTGCTGTTAATGAAGCCTTGATGCATGCTACTGCAATCCATCCCCTCTCCATATCCTTGCAAGTAGTCGAGTGGCGCCCTGTTAGGGGTAGATTTATTATTGGTATCCTTTGCCCTAATCCCCTGACTGCAACAAAAACAGCAGCTGCATCATCAAAGGCTTTTCCTTTCTGTGTCTTTTTCTCTCTCTTTTTCTGTGCCTCGATGTGAGTGCGAGTGTGTGTGTGAGTGTGTGCAACCCCGGCGCAATGAAGTGCAACTGCCGCTTGCATGGCATTCCAGTTTTTCTCCGTTCAGCTCAGTTAATTAAGCATTGAGTCTTTGTTGCAATTTGCTTGAATCGCACACCCAAAACAGGGTTGCAAGGGTTGTGAACTGAAAATGCTGTTAAGCTGTCAGAATTGCGCTGATGCTGATGTGACAGGCGTGTGCCGCATATTGCCATATTGCGCCATGCCATGCCAAGCCAAGCCAAGCCGTGCCGTGCCGTGCACCGTGCACAACTAATTGCAGTTCCTTTCTTATCCTTGAACAAACCGGTTTTAAGGATTCCCCATTTGGCTTTCCCTCTGTCAAAATAGGTGTTGAGAGTTGAGTATTTGACGATTTACTATTGTTCACAATGTAGAAACACGTTGGCAAACTGGTTAAAGGGGAAAAAACTTCAATTCGCGGGCAACATTTTGTTATATGCACTTAAAAACTTGAAAGATGGATAAAAATACTTTAAATAAATTGGCGTAACTCTAAAATTTAATGCTAGAATTGGTCACACTAAACTTAAGTACATACATTTCTAAAAGCAGCTTTTCAAGTTCTTAACAAATTTTGCTTGTAATTTCATAATTATCCTTACTTTTGCTTATTACTCGAGTTTTTATACCATATAAATATTTAATGTCGAAATCTGCCATATTGATTATTAGGAGGTTATAGTTGGTCACACTAATATTAAGTGTTGGTCAAAAAGAGTTTACTTGCAGCTACTTTGTGGGGTTTAGTTGCAATTATTTAGAAAATATGTATATAGACCTGATTATTCTTTTATGGTTCTGCTTTTACTGCCTTTAATTCGATTCTTTTTTTGGATAAACCAGTTAAATGTTTAATATTCTATACTTTTCGAGTGACGACACCTATGAACATAAAGTAGTGTTTGTAAACGTACAAACTTTTACATTTTCAATACCTCAAAAGTATAAAGTCGACTGAACGTAAAAACATTCGAATAAAACTAGTTCTTTAATCATTTAGAAGAATTTAAAAGAAAAAAGTATACCTTAGTCCATAAAAATGCTATAAACTTTATTTTAAAAAATCAAAAAACTCAAGAAATTAATAGTTTTTAGGTAATGCTAAATTAATTAAGAACATAATTTGATTTACTTATGTTAAGAAACTTAAAGCCAGTAACCATTAAGTTTTTAATATTAATAAAGTTTTCTTTTTTGTTGCAAATGTCATTCCTACTCTTACTTTCACTTGGCTCAGCTATTAATCAGAATTTCCTTACAATTACAGTAAAATGAAAATTTCCTTTGCATTCATCATTTCATACCAACTTTGTGGGCTTGTGCAATTTTGTACCTTTATTTCACACCTATTCAACCCTCGGAATACAATTTCGAACCACACAAAACACGTAGCCATATATTCGATTTCACACCAAATGGTCATATTGTTGTTGCTGTTGGCTTGCCAAAAGCAAATGTCCAAAAACCCAATCGCCTCAATTTGACACATTTTCAATGGTTTTTCCCCCTTCGTAAATGCGTCCTGCCTCTCTCACCTTGGACTTGGACTCCCTCATCAATCTGCAATCCCCAAAAGTATTTATCTTGGATTTTCTCTATGTACAAAAGCAGCACATAGAGAAGAACTAGGCAAAGAAATCGAAAGATATGGCGATGGTGGCAAGAACATAAAGGAAGGGGACTGCAAAGAAGATGTGGCACATCATTCTTTTTTTGTTGTTGTTTCGGTGAGGGGGGTTGCAACATTTTTTTTGGGGCAGTCAGAGTTGCTGCGCGCCGCCTGTGTTCAATTGTCCAGGACAAGAAGAAAAAAAAAACCCGAAATTTACTTTAGCTGCCTTTGGGCTTACGTCATTTGAGATGGCATTTCAGTTGGGCCCAAGTGCGTGACACACACACACACAAAGGAGAAAGGAATGACGAAGAGAAAGAGACTAAGTTGAAAAGAGAAAGGAACTTTAATGACATTTTTCTATAGCATTATTTTAGGCGCGTGTGCAAAAGTTTGCTGCATTTAGATACACACATACATACATACACGCATTACATATTCGCTCTCTCTTTCTCGCTCTTTCTCTGTCTCTTTCTCTCTTGGTTATGTTCTATGCTCCTTGAAGCTTATTCAATGCACGTCCTAAAAATTATTGTGTATACGCCTCAGTGCCTCGAAAAAAATGCGTGCGGCATGAGTAATTAGCATGAGAGTCTAAGCAAACTCACACACACACCACCATCTATATAGATAGATCCTTGTCCAGGACAATTATGAGAGATTTCTTTAGCCCTAATAATTGCCTAATTGCATTAGCCTAAAATTATGCTGCATTTGTGCACTTCAAAGGCTCCCAAAAACAAAAAAAAATTTATCTTTTCTCGCAATTCCCTTTTCAACTTTCTCTTTTTGTTTTTTTTTTCATACTCCCCATAGAAAACTGGGTGACAATTTGCTGCACAAGTGCGTGACTATATATTATAGTATATATACATAGCTGGTCCTGTGTGTAAATGTGCGTGTGTGTGTGTGTGCGGTGTGTGCAACCCCCGAAAAACATAGATATATAAAGCTTTCCTCCGTTCATTTCCCTTTTTGAAACACCCTCTCGGGCTGGCAAAGACACAAAAGAAAATTGATTTTTCCGCAGTTTTCGTTTTCGGCTGCAGTCTGCGTTTTATGTGTTGCTCTAGGAAAGAGACGACTCCTTAGAGTCCTTTCTCCCCTACCCCAATGCTCATCCCCAAACCTCTCTTTCTCGCTCTCTCTTTCTCTCTCTCTCTAGTACATAGGCATAAATTATGTGCGTGCCGTGCAGAGGGCGTTGGGTAGAGAAAGGCCTAGCTGGTGGCATAAAGGGTCTCTCTGGTCTAGTCTGGTAGTCCTATGTGCGCTTGTGCTATGTGGTTTCTATTGTTTTGACACTTTTACTTGATGTTGATTTGCAGCCGCAGCAGCTGGACTAATGGTCAACTTGCAGTCCCAAAAGGTATCTTGGCACACCTAACACACCCAGTGGACAGAGAAAAGACACTTTTTCCAACTGAAATTTAGTTGTAACTAACTTCCTTTATACTAAATTATTTTAGTTTTGTTCTGGTAGTCATGGAAGAACAACTAATGAAGTAGGCAACAAACAAAACAGACAATAAGATATTAGAAACCTTAGATATGAATGTAAAAAAAAAAGAGTTATAGATTATATTAAAGTGATTGTTGGATTGAGACAGTCATGGGCCTTAAAATTTGTTAAATTTAATCTTCTATAAGGGTCAAAAAAGTTACCAAAAAGAAAAAATTTAAAAACTTAAAACAAAGTTTCATTAACTTGAAAAAGATCATCCAGAATTTAAATTTCATCAACTTAAATTTGGGATAATTAAAAACTACACAGTAAATAGAAATAAAATATATATTATTGGGATAAATATTTGTGAATATTGCATTTAAGATTAAGGAAACTTCTAATTATTCTTAACAGCTTATACAGCATTTTTACAATATTTTAATCATAACAAAATCTTAAATCCTTTTTTTTTTAAATTTCGCAAAACATTTATGTATTTCAATACTTACAAATACAAACGGCCCTTAAATTTAATTGAGTTTTCAAACTTTTTAAAGTGCTTCTTGTCATCCTCGATTAAACCTTTAAATGAAATATGCGAAACAAAAGATGGTTGTTAATCAATCCCAAACCAATTCCAGTGAGACCAATTTAAAATACAAAATCAACCCAACACGCACCTCATGTGAAGAAACCCTTTCCACTTATGCTCTCAAGATAAAAACAAAAAAACAAAAACAAAAACTCTAGATGTCCTCGTGTTGTCCACAATTCCTCCTCCACAACCAAAGGTCCTTTATGTCTGAAGCGAGTCATCGCACGCATTGCTGCATTAATGCGTATGGAAAACAATTTTTTGTTTAAACTTTGAGGAACCATAAAATTAAAAAACACAACAAGAAAAAAATTTCAAAAACAAGTAAAACCCGGTAAACGAAAAAAAAAGAGTTATGAATTTTTTTTCGTTTTTTGGGGTTGCAATGTGCCATTTGAAAAGAAGTTTTGTGTGTGCCGCGAATCGTCGCGAATTTTAGCCTAGACCCAGGAAGGAACCTTCGTTTCACTTTTTTCGGTAAGCCGCATTTTGCGTGTCTCACTTGACGCAGCCCAACAAGCTAACAAGCAACCAAAAAAAAAAAGAAACGAGTTATGAAATTTAATACAACAACAACGACAAAGAACTCAAAAAGGGTTCACACAGACTTTAGTTAATGCCCTGAATATACATATATATATGGACAGAAGTGTATTGGATGCATACGTAAAAGGCAATCCTTTGTGCGCCATACAGAAAGAAAAAAAAACGGAGTCCAACTCGAAAAGCCAACTCCCAATTTTATTAATGAAAAGTCAAGTGATTTTCAAATGTATGTGGGCGTGGCAGACACACACAAAACGCACTTTTTCTTTCCTTTTTATAAGGGTTGCAAAAAACAAATTACTTTAAATATTTTTGCTCTGTGTGGGCAAATTCAATTATGAAAATTTATCAATTTTATGGAGTTGTCATTGTTAATCAGAAATAAGAAGGATATTTTACTTTTTTTTAAGAAATCTGTAGTCACAATTTATTAAAATTTTATGGCAATATCTGGCATTAAGTATGCTTTGAACAAGGCTTGGCTATAGCTAATGCGTTTCTCTTAAAGTCATTTAAATCGATCATGTTGACCAGGGTAACCAATTGCTACAAGCTGGTTAAAAATTTTTAAGGAATAGTAATTTATTCTAACTTATAATTCCGGAATTTTTTGTCAGTAGCTTTACAATGTTTTCCATTAGAAAAAAATTCCAAAAAACTATAAAGTATTTGAGAACTTTGAAATATGAATATAAATTTTCAATAATTATTTGTAATATTTTTTTTTAAGTCAAAAAACTTATCTAAAGACTCTTTATCTTTAGTTTTGCTTAAGTTTATCAGCTGTAAAATCATATTTTAAAAGGGACACTCATTGAAAAAGCGTCAGAAATAAAAAAGGCATTGAAAATGTTTTAAATAAGTTCAATTTCATAACCCTTCCCTTAAGTATTCTTTGAAATTTTTCTTCAAGTTTCCATTGGAGGCCAAATTTCTACACATCATTTGATTGTATAACTTATTCCACAGATGACAAACGGGAAAATTCCAAAGAAATATGAAAGATTTACTCTTTTCCACTATTTTGTATGTACTGAAACCGTCTAATTATTATTGCCTCAGAGCAAATGTCACTTCACGCCCGCCTTTGGATGCGGCCCTGACTGATTGCCTTGGTTACATGACTTCTGGAAAACAGGAACTCATTAGAGCACAGTTCAATCTTATTTCCATGAATTGCATTTGAGTTGCATTTGCCAAGAATAACAGTTTTTTACATCATAGAACTAATTGCAACCTGACCTGAAAGCAAAATGTTTTAATTAATTTTTACGTGAGTAGTTTCTTTCAATTACAAGAATGACGCATTTGCAATGCAATTAATGCAAAAGGAAGTATAAAATGAGGAATGAGGCAAATATTTACAATTACATTACTATTAATGAGTGTTAAAGAAGTTCAGTGTTGGTAAAGGTATATAATTGTATAGTGTTACCTCAAGTTGTGTGTTGAAAAACTAAAAAATGTGATTAGAACTTGATTTAAAGGATTCTTCCAATTAATCTTATCTAATGCAAATGATTCAAAGGATTCTTGTGATTAATCTAATCTAATGCACTAACGATTTGCTAATAGTCATGGTTTATATTTCACAACATTGTTTGTGTAGTGCTGGCAAACCATTTAAATGTTTTTTCAAGCCTCTTCCCAGTCCAATTTTAGTCTCGCCCTTCTTTAATGCCGCTATTCAAAATTCAATGAGCAAAGTGCTGCTCCTGTCGCTCTTCCTGCGTATGGACATTGAATTTATTGAAAAATCATGATATGTAACCATCACAGACACACACACACACAAAGAGGCATTCTCATAGGATCGGGTCCAGGTTCTTTTGGTACGCAAAAGTCTGGCCTGGCATGCAAAAGCGTCGATATGACAGCTTGACTGAACTAAAACCGCGTTGCCTGCTGCCTGCTGCCAGCTAGCAATGCCTAGACAAAAGGCAGACCAGGAAATATGATTTTTTCGTGCTTGTTGAGCATGAGAAGGCGCAGGAGTCGTGGACTTTTTGGATGGAATGGGCCTAGGATGTGGGGTATAGCTTGCTTTTCGGCATGGGTATTTGGTCTCTGAGCCTAACGCGCTATACGCGCTGATTGACGTGCCTTTTATTGATGCTCTTGATTGGTTTTTACCTTTTCTACACACACACAAACACACAACACTCACGCAGAGACAGACATGCTGGTATCCCCACACCTACCTTATCAGCCTGCTCTCCCCTCTTCTAAATAAAACTCAATCCTAAAATAAAAGAAAGAAGGACAGCCGAAAAAAAAAACGCGTCCACCTCACCTGGTCGTTAGTTCAATATGTGCGTGCTGCATAGTCGAAGGACACAACACTCTCTGTCCTGGACGTCGCCGTGTGTGTGTCTGGCCTCCTCCTGGTTATGATTTTTATTACAGGTGGATGTGGAATGGGCTACGTAAACTTTTGATGAATTGTTGCTGTCGTTGTTTTTACGTTTTTTTTTTGCCTTCAATATTTCACAAACAGAAGAGAGTACTTTGGACTAGGCCTACGCAGAATATAAACAAATTTATCTTATGTTTCTCAAAAGGGAAGATAAAACATATGGAAATCGCTTAAGAAGTTTATTGATTATTGATTATTACACATTTTTAAATAGTTTATTGGCATTGAATCAAAATACACATGATATTAAGTCGATGACTTTAATAGCTTAATTTTAATTTTACTATTTAAAATCTTAGTAATAATAAAATACTTGAAACTTTCTTCAAAACTTAATTCTTAAAAATTTTTCAATTAAAATTTATCAATTAATTTTACGATTTTCATAAATTGTTAAAAGTAAAACTCATAAAATTCTATTCAAAACTAAATTGCTATGGAAATGTACAACACTTCAATGTGAAAATGGACAACGTAGCATATCAAAATGAAATTTGACAACTAAGCCACAAGAAAGTCTATATCAATTAAAGTTAGCGAAACAATTTGGCTACTAAATTGAGCTTTTTGAAACTTTTGCATGCCTTAATTCTCCAGAGTGTTGAGCTAAAGTTTAGCAGCACTTAAGTATAAGAAGAAACAGATTTCACTGGGTATCAATTGCGTTGATCTTGGCTTTAGTTTGCAACATTTTAGTATTTGCTTTTTGGACTTTGCCAGTTGTTGGTTGTTAATTTTTGATATACATACTATATAACCGTATATATCCACGTGTGTATATGCATTCTGGCCAGTTCATCTCCGTGAGCTGTTTGCGTTTTTAATCAAATACGCGCGAGGAGCAGCCACTGGAATCCATATCACATTGCTTACCTGCTGCCGCCTACCTATGTATCTATGTATGTATTTAGGTATGTGGCTAACATCATTCTTCGGGGGTTTGTTTAACTTTTATATCGTAATTGCATATCAACACACACACACACACACAGCGAGGGAATATTTTTAGACCAAACAAACTAATCAAATGTCTGCAATCATCCTTGTCTATCGCCACTTCCGTTTCCGTTTTTACATTTTTCTTTTTAAGCCCGCCTACCTCTCTCGCCTTTCTCTCTTTCTCTGTGTTTTTGGTGGCCTGCTGGTGCCATGGCTCATCCTCTATATCATATCCTTGTGGAAGTTTCGCACGCGTTAATGCTTTAATCCCTGAGTCCTGCTGCTATCCCATTGCTATCCTGTTGTTGTGGTTGTTGTTGCTTTCGTCGATGATGTATTAACGACTTAATTGCATGTTTGTTAGACATTTTTGGCCAAAAAACCTTTTGAAGTTTTTAGCTGAAGAGAAAGGTGTCCATAAGCAGACTAAATAGACTAGTAGGCGTTGCAGATAGCTAGTTTATTTAATGAAAATTCGAATTCGATTAAAGTAATGACTTTTTGAGGAGTAGCTTCCTCTTCTTGTGGTTATCAGGCACTGATGATTAGTTTTGTGAGGGAGGAATAGCATTAGGAATAGACCTAAATATACGCCAACTTGAAGACATTCTGTTAATTTGTCCTGGAGAGAAAGATTTCATTTGCAGACTTACTTAAAAATATATTCCTGACATCTTGTGGGACTTATGCATAGAGTAATGCACGATACTTCAGAATCATGAGATGAATATATTAAATATTTAGCACAAACTTCAGTAACTTCCTTACTATTTAAAGAAATTAAGCCCTTTATAATTAACCTCTTCTGTTCTAGCCATTCTCTATATTAGTCGTTTTGTTATTATACTAAAATTCATTGTTGAGTTTATGACAAATTCACCTTTCGGATTTTTTAGAATGAGCTTAATTTTCGCTTCGTAACACTTTAATAGTTTTAACATTTCTTCATGAAACATTTCCCAACACTGTTTCAGTGCAACATTCTAATCGAGCTTTAACAACATATTACAGCATTATTCGAACTTTATCAACACTTTGCAACATTTAGAGTGGATAAATGAATACACAGATATTTCTAAAAATACTGACTGATTGAGCTTCACTTGGGTTAATGGATAATAATCCCTGAGCAAAAGAGATAGCACTCATTCTGTTTCCAATTGAAACCCTTGCATCGAGCCAGTACTTTAACTCTCTGGCCAAAAAGGCTTTCAGTCAAGCACTGTTAATCTCAGACTCTCGATGATGCTTTTTTGCCCCGCCCTCTATGCGACTATCTTCATTTTCTGGCCTTTACGCCCCCCATGCCCCACACCTTTTGAGTGAAGTGTGTACACAATACCCAAACAGCTTAACGTGTACTAATTGACAGGCAAGCAAAAATATTTACCAACTCAAGTCCAAACATTCTAATCAATGCACTACAACAGCAGCAGCAGCAGCAGCACAAGGAACAACAACGAGAATGATACAAAGGCTAAGCCAAAAAAGAAAATAGTAGAAACATAAAGAAGGATATTCGAACAAATCAATGGGCAATAGGCAATGGGCAAAATGCAATGCATGGAAAGGTTACAGAAAAAAAAAGAAAGAAGAAGGGAAACAGGAAATGCGAGTGGCAAAAATAGAAATTTACTCAGTAGAGCCTATCAGAGCTGAGTCTGAGGGGCTGGGTTGGGGGCTAGGACAAGCCTTTCAAACAAACAACAATTCAGAAACCAGGAGAATTCATCAAAGTGGGCCCCGTTTCTATTCAAACTTACCTCCAGCAATGTACACAGCTTCAATGTGTGTGTGTGCGTGTGTGTGTGTGCGAGTGGGTGTGGCATGGCTTCCTCCCTCGTTGTCTTGTCTAACTGTCAAAATGCGTCGAAGCGAACATCATTGGATTTGTGATTGAACAAAAATTTCCATACATTGACTTGGCTCTTTATTTTTTTTATTTTGTCCTTTCTCTCTTTGGTTTATTTAGCTGCATGCTGGACTGATAAGTAATACATTTTCCTCACACCCACGCCCACATCCACGCCCACACATCGAAAATGTTGTACAACCTTCATTAGTAGATATCCCCCAAAAATAGACAGGGTAAAGAAGAGACTGTGTTACGAGTTTGAGGTAAAATTTATATTTACGGAATTGTAAGTTATGCAGTCGACTGATTCGCACAAATCGTCAATCTGCTGTCCCCTTTTCTTCTCCTTCCACTCAAGCAAACTGAAGTCGCGACAGGATTTTTTTGGTTGGCTCCATGTTTTTTCAAGTGGTTTTTGCTGTACGACTAGGCCAGTTAGTAGCCCTAGACCATCCATATCCATATCCCTTCAATCCAACCATCGATCTGTTGTGTACCTTTTGTCACCCCCGTCCAGTCAAAAAAAAAAACCTTGCCAAGCCCTTTTGCCCATTTCGATTTGTTCAATAATTGTGTAAAACGTTTTCAGTTTTACATTTCAATCTTAATTTAGTTTTTAGCATAACGTTTCCTCTAGCTCGAAAGTAGATTCAACATCATTTCAGGGGTAGGCTAACTGGACAATGGTTATTTTAACGGAAAGAGGGTTTCCATCCGCTTCATGGTGGAAGGAGGAAGCTCTTCCTTTTCGTTGGTAATGGGTTGGTGGGTTAAAACCATCGACCATCGACCACCGACAACGAGCACGTTGGCAAATTGTTATTTTTGTTTGGCGTTTGGCATTTGGCCAGTTGATTTTTTGGCTAATGAAGTTTGTCATTGAGCTTTATTTAATTTTGATGAGCGCAATGAAAGACAACGCGCTGAGGGGGAGAAGTAATGGTGGAGGAAGAACTGCGGTGAGGGTTGGCAGCAGCGGTCAATGAGAAGGGTTCGATGTATTTTTGGGCAAAATTTGCCAATGTCAATTGTTACACATCGTAAAGGCTTTCAAAAATAATTACAGAAATCGAATGCAAAGCAAGTGATCAATTAGCTCTAGTTCTAGATAAAGGCAATCCATATAGCCAGGGAAATTTATTACCTCTGAAACTGGTCAAATTTCAAAATCAAAAAAAAATGTTTTCCTTCAAAACGTCTGATTTTCTTTTGTTTCTAAGCAATTTCTAATATTGTGGCATAAGTTTTCGTCTAAATCTTTTCTAAGCCAGAAATTGCGAACAATTAGAACTTTTATTTTTCTTTGTGGTTTTTTTTTTGTTATTATTTTTATTAAAGTATTTTAACATCATTTGGAAGTTCTTATTATTGAAAATATTTTTATTGAGAAAATATCGTCATTGAAATTGGATTATTTTCATGTAAAAAAAATAATTTAAAATGGTATTATTGTTATTGAGAAAATGTAATTAAAGAATTAATCAATTTCCGTTTATTAGGAAATTATTATTAGGTATCATGGAAATTTGATTATTTTCTTTGAGAAATTATGATTAAACTTTTATGAATTTTCGGTTAATTGTTTAAAAAAATATTTCTATATCATTTTTTTCAAGATGTTTCTTGAACTTTGTCTTATATTTATACAAGAATTTTTATAATTTACATATTTATTTCATTTTAATTGTTTTATTATTGTATAAGTACAATAATACTTACGTCTCGCTTAACAACGTTAGGTTTAGTTTTATTAGTTCCATTCTATTTATTAGATAGAGTATTGAAATACATAAATGAAAGACTTTACGCTTTAAGCTAAAACTTATTCACCGAAAAAGTTAATTGATTTACTTTGAGTAATTTTCATATTTGTAGTTACTTTAGAAAAACTATGCTTCCTTTACCTACAAAAAGTATTTTGAACAAATTTTCTCAGTGTATAGGCCAGACCGCCTCACCGCCGCAGACCCTTGTCCTTATCCAACAGTTGCACATCATCCATCACGCCTAGACCAAACAGACAAGCGTAAAGTGGCAAAAACTGTCAGTTCTTGTTCGCGGCTTCTCTAAACCACCCGCCGCTTCTTTTTGGCCCTTTCCCGAGAGTTCCTCACCAGTTGTCGGTTAGCATTGGCTCAAACCCAATTAAAAATGTCAAAAAATGAAAATACCTGTAGGTAGTTAGCAGTTAGCGCACGCAGTAAATATTCATCACGCCAAACCACGGCACAAAAAGAGACGAAACTCTCTAACCCTAAACCATTGAGGGCTGCTGCCTTTCTCTCGTCACTCACACACACACACACACACGCACACTCCTAGGATTTCGCGTCACACAGTTTAACTTTTCATTTGGCATCGCGTAGGAAGTTTGAGTTTGAATCCTTTGGCTACTGCCTACTGCCTGCTGCCTGCTTATCAGCATGAGACGCACACATGTCAGGATATAAAAAAGAGGAGAAGAGAGAAACTGGAGCCCCATGGAATGCATTGTGGACGAGAGGAACAATTGCGCGTTTGTATGTTTTCGTGCCTCGTCAGCAAAATTAAAAAATAGATACGCAAACGTTCCATTCCTGTTCCATTCTGTTGGATGAGCTGCCAAAGTTCTATAAAAGAAAATTCAACCAGAAGCAGTCCAGAGCCATCAGGTTCCCACCTTTTTCTCTCTTTTAACTCTAACTCTGATAAAAGTTTTTAGCTCACGCTGAATTCAAATGTCACACAAGGATCGAAAAGGTACGCATGGCCAAAGACCTGACTCCCAACCACCTTCTGTTCCTCAATGTGCGGATGTGCGGGTGTGCGGATATGTTTGCGAATGTGTGTGTGTGTGGGTGTGTGTGGGTGTATGCCTTTGCTTTATTGCAAAAATACACACAAAAACGTTGCCAGCCTAGTCCGAGGTCCATACACCAACAGCTGCTTTTCCAGTTTCCGCCTTTACGTATGAATTTGTTTCTGTGTTTTTCGTTTTTGTTTGGTTTTTTGCATTGGCAAAAAATTTAATAGAAGTAACAGGCTTCCTTCAAAAAATGTCACTGGCTCTGGCCGATAACTATTTGCCAGGCAGGCAAGGAGGTGTGGCGTCAGATGGATGGCTGGCCCATCGTCACAACGATTTGAGAAAAAAGGTAGACATGGTGGTCGTTGGTTTTACTCCCCCGTCATGTAAAATGAATGGAATGGTCAGTGTGTTGGAGCATTTTTTGTGTGTTTTGTTCCAATGCGTCGCAGTCTGGCAGACGCATCTTCTCATTCTTCAATCGAATATACGCTTCCCTTTGTCGTTGTTGGGTGTATTTTTATTGTATATATCATTGATGAATACGCCGATAACAAATCTCAATCAAATGTCAAAAAGGTAACAGGCAGACCTCCTCTAACTGACGGACTGACAGACAGGGCCTCGAACCCAACTTGAGACTCGAACTTTTTCCCCCAACCAGCTTCTGATTTGTGTGTGTGTGTGTGTGTGTGTGTGTGTGTGTGTGTGAGTGTAATGTTGCAATTTTCACGCAAGCCACGCGTCGTATACGCAATCGTTTTTACCACTGTCAGAGATATGTATGTGGCCAAGTTTTGACCTGTCTGTTGTCTCTCTATATTGTATTTAGTATTCAATCTGCCCATCTATACACACACACACACACCCACACCCAGCAAGAGACACCTGTGATATGCCTTTGACAGTTTAAATTGTCATCTTGATGCTGTCAAATGTTTCTAGACTTTGATGAGGGGAGAAAAATTGCCATTGCCATCTTTTCTAACTTTTCCACTAATTTACATTTCTTTTTTGCTCTCTTTTTTTCTTGCAGGTAATACAAAAAACAAAACACACTTCAAGCTCTGAATCAGTTTCCCACCAAAAGCCAACATCAAGCATGTTTGTAAGTTCCACAAGAGACAATCACAACCGAAAACAATCACCTCACCATTCCCCCCCCCTAAAAAAACTAATTATATTTTTAAAGCAATTAATTTAAATACTCATACAACTCATAGTTATCTCAATGCAATGCATTACTGCACTGTGTGACGATTGTCTATGAAAACTGAATGAAAATTAGTTAAACTTAGTCATTTAAGGATTTTTTTGTTTAAGACAAAAGTAAAGTTACAGTTTGGTTAAAAACTTAAAGAGACTGCAAATATTTGCATAAGGTTTTGTTAGAGAATCTTAAGGAATATATTGTTTCCCTTGAAATTGCTTAAGTCCCTACTCTGACTTATTTTAATCCGCTTCTTAATACATGCATAACTGAAACATCATTTCTTTTATTCCCAACCTTAACTCTTCTTTGGCACTTATTTTTTCACCCATTTTTGTCAACTATTGCCACACAGTGCAGTAACCCGAAAAACAAACCAAACTTTTGGTGATTGCGACAAGGCAAGCGTATCTTAAAGATACATATACGACGAAATGTACTATATGTACATATGATTGCATCTATGTATTTACTATGGAGAGTGCGTGTGTGTGCATTAACACAATAATTTTGTGGTTGGTGCCCAGCGAAGCGTATTAGGTTAACTGTCAACTATTTGTGTTAAGTGCGTTTTCTTTCGCTCAACTCATTTATTATCATTGCGGTTGCATTTGAGTGCATAACTAATTACCTTAAGAGCGGAATTGGGGGAGACAAAATAGAAAAAGAAAACAAAAAAAAAACTAAATCACAACTTCCCATTTTTTTTTTTGTTGTTGTTTACTTCTGTCAATTGAAGAAAAATGTGCAAGATCTTACAAAATATTGAATAATATGACAAGACACAGAAACAGAGGGGAGATTACTACACACACACACCTTCTATTATCGAAACGACCACCCGTGCCGTTTTTCAGGTACATACATATATGATGAGATTCTTACGACAAGATGTCATAACTCGCATATATTTGACGACTGTTGGCATAATCTCTTCGACTTTCTGCCAAAGTCTAGAAATCTCATCTTGTATTTGCTTCTATTTTAAGTCCATTCTTATGCAATGGGGAAGATCCTGGGGCCGGATTGCTTTGATGTGGTGTGCTATGAGCCACCGCGGGGCATCATCGAGCATCAAGACCAAAAGCCCACCACACAATATTATTTTCCCTTTTCTCCACCTTCTCTTTAGTAAAGCTGTCTCTGGTTGTCTTCCCTGCGCTGTGCGATTATGCGACATTTATCGCACATCTGTTATCGTTGCAAGAAAAAAACTTTGCGCTATTATGCACAAGACATGTGTAAGAAGATGAAGTAAAATGTTTTTTCTTTTTATTTTTTTTGCCTAACCAGGCCTGTCACTTGCAGCAAATTGTTGCTGTTGCTCAAACTGCTGACACAAAGGCGGCTTCTACTTTTCTTGTCTTCTTTTTGGTTCTTGAATTTGAAATTTGTCATCTGTCAGCAATTTTTGCGGTGTTGTGCAAGTTCTTTCTTTTAGACTGTAATTGTTTTTATCTCTTTTTCTAGGAAAAACTCCAGAGTCAAAAGTGAAATGCCGCAAGTCAGAGAAATAATTGTAGCAAGTGGCGTTTCTCTTGTTAAAATAGTTGCAGAATCAGGAATTCATAACTTAATCAACACTGGCTTTTTGCAAATTGTAGCATTTTAGTTTCGATAGCAATTAGAGATGGTCACTAAGCGATGCAACTTGCTTAATACGCACAAAAGTGTAAGAATTTGATTTATTTTCTATTAAAGAAAAGATTTTTTTTAATTTGATAGGTTAAGCAAATATTTTAGCCCTAATAGAACCCTCATAATTAAGTGCTACAAATCTTTCAAACATTTCTTTGTTCTTTCTTTGTTTGTTCTTTGTAAGGTTTAATAATTTTAAAATAATTTTGTATCATTTTTATTAGTTTTTAAGTCTTAGCGACTGTATAATGCATAAACCCTAACAAAATTGTAATTTATAGGAAAGATATTTTATATAAACCATTTTTGTCCCTAGAATACCAATTTTCAGTATTTTCATTGCTCAACACTTGAACAATACTTCATTATTCAACTTACTGATCAACACTATTTTTGAGCAATATATTTAATATTAGTTTTTGAGCACTATAACTTGGTAGTCATTCAGTTAGCATTCAAAATGACTGTGTTTCATGAAGAAAATAGCCCAGTTTCCCATAAAGATATTACGGATATATATAAAAAATGTTCAGCCATATTATTCGTTTATATGTTGGTGGTTCTCTTAATTGTACTTCGCTTAAATTTTAAGCGCAAGCGATCGTCGAAGGTAAGGCCACTTTATACATTTTATCGATTGACTTGACCTGTCAACAGTCTCTTAATATTTCCTTTTTTTTAAGCAGAAACAATCACAACGCAAAACTTCTCAAGTATTATGGTCGAACGTAAACAAAGACACTGAAGATTATTGCATTCCGTTAACTAAATATATGAGAAACTATCAAATTGATAAACAAATCAATGAAATGCGTCATCAATATGTATAGATGTATCCGTGGAATACAAGAAAACGAGAGGGCGAAACCACTTTACTCCACCGCAAACTGCACTGTCAAAAAAATATGCTAAATAAATAAATAAAAAAAAATTCAGGCAACAATAGTCATTTTGAGTACAACGAAACAGCGATACTCTTGCCTCACTTTTAAATAATTTAGTAAGGACGAAAATGTAAGCGATCTTTTGAACCTTTGTTAGTTCCTTAGGTCTATTCTTAGATAAAACTAACAAAGAGCTTCTATCCAATACCATGCACTACTTTAGATCAGATTAGTATACACTTTTTGTATTGCTAGAGTATCAGAACAACAAAAAAAACAAAACTGAATCACGGAATTGAATTGATGTTTGTCTAAATAGTGCACAAGGTCAATTAGTTGAAATACCAGAAAAAATAAAATACACACAATAACACTTTGATATAATTTTTGTTTGAATTTTATATCAATATTTATTTGCGTTGCATTTTTGTATACATTGAAAATTATTGCGTAATTTTAAACATTTTTGTGATGTCATTCCCAATTCATTTTTGCCTTTTTTCTATGTCGTCGTGGTCTTTGTTTGTCTTTGGCATTAGAAAAATGAAAAAAAAGTGCGTGGCTAAGAGAGAAAACCAAAGATCAACCCCAATTTCAATTCCAATTTCTAATTTCAATCGCGGTCTCTAGCTCTAAAATCCCCTTTCCTGTATGTATGTATATAGGAGAAACTATACAAAAAAAAGCTGTTTCTTCATCGTCTTCCAGGAACGCAGCTTTTTGTATAGTCCTGCGTGTGTTTGTGTATGTGTGAAAAGGATTTACGCGTTGTTTTTCTTGTATTTCTCGCACATGGCTTTTGTTGAAAGCGAAGGAAGAGAAAAAAAAAATACAAAACAGATAGGTTACCAGATACCTGAGCTACGATTTCCCCCCCTTCAGGTGCGTCGTCATTTGACTGCCAAAAAACACATACAATTGAGCAAAAAAAAAAAACACAGAAACCCTTAGTTAAAAAGAGATAGCTAATAATTTTGCTCTATTTTTGGGTAACCTTTTTCTTGGTTTCCTTCAAGGTTCTTTTTATTGTTGTTTGTAATTGAAAAAGCATTTCAAATGCAGCTGCGTAAAACTCAATAAACTCTTAAGCAAAAGTTGTACAGTTGAGTGCAAAAGCTTTACAAGATAGATAAAAAAAAATTTGAAAATTGTAAAGAATGAAACAATTGAAGAAGAATATTTAAATGTAGTCTGTAAGAGTGAAAGTGAGCAGATACTTTGGAGTCAATAGTCAAGGGAAATTAAAGATATTTTTAGCCAAATCACTGAAAAGGTTGTTTCCTGAGTCGACTTTATTATTAGCAAGTATCTTTTTGAGAATACTGCTTTAACTAACATTAAATTATTACAATTTAGCTACCTATTCTAAGTTAGTTTAGTAGATTTTGAAGTTAAGACTGGTTAAGGTGAATTAGAAACTAAAACTAGTTAGAAA
This sequence comes from Drosophila willistoni, assembly GCF_018902025.1. Classification (NCBI taxonomy): domain Eukaryota; kingdom Metazoa; phylum Arthropoda; class Insecta; order Diptera; family Drosophilidae; genus Drosophila; species Drosophila willistoni. The sequence goes on from NW_025814050.1 coordinate 13,800,468, forward strand.
TGGCAAGAGCAGATTCCATATTAATAGTTTATATATTTTCTTCAAATTTCATTGTCCCTTAAATCTGTTCTTTTAAAAACTAAAACTAGTTGAGAATTCTAACTAAATAAAACCATAAAGTATGAAAACAGGAGATTTTATTTTAGTAGATAATAAATTTCATTTTCCCTGCCTTTTTTCTCTCTAGTGTCCTATATATTTCACATATTTCTTAATTATCATAGTCTTAGCTACAAGCTAACTAAAAGGCTACTCGAAACGGTAAATTCTTTAATCTTTTCCATTCAACCTAAACTCATGGCCTTAAGCTTAGTTCCCTACTTCATCATCATCATCATCATCCTCAGCTATATAACCGCTAACATTTTTGCGATCATCAAAATGAAGCAAAAGAAACAGAATAAAATCCCGCTGTTCCTTTAACTGCTTGCCATTTGTCCCCTTGCACCTCTTGCCTGTATCCTCAACTAATGCCAATCAAACTTGGCCACAAAACTGCAAACTTCCCAAGAATTTCTTAATAGCTTTTTACCGATATCTTTTTTTTTCCCCCTCTGCTGCCTGCCGCCTTTTCACTCACTTTGTTTCATTCTTCCTCTTTTCGAGCAAAACCGTTGATTTTGATTCGTGTTGCTCCTTCTACGTCAGTTGCCACACCGCCTGAGGCAATAAGAAAAAAAAAAAAAAGAAAGGAAACAAGAACACGCAAAAAAAAGGGAAAAATTGCGGCTTCCACATAACAGCAGGCCTTTGGCCAAAAAGGAGAAACTTGCGCGGTCGCATTTTTCTAACGATTAAACAAATTCGGAGAAAAAAAGCGCATCCCATGCAACTATATAACATCCAAAAAAGACCAGAAACCAGGACCAACCAAACGTCACCTGCAGTTTCCAAGAATTCTATAACCCAAAAAGAGAAGTCCCAAGGCTAAGGAAACTGTAGACGACGACGCTGACGACGCATTGAAACTCCGAAATGGGTTTCGGTTGCATCTTGGTCAAGTTGGTCTTGACTCTTTGGTTCGTCGGCATTTTTTTTTGTTAAGGCTTGTACAAAATTTTTCCAGGAATTGAATCGTATATCTTCTTTCTAAATGCTCGATTAATTTCTAATAAATTGGCAACGAATTGATTGGGTTGTTGTGCCCCTGTGGGCATTGCATTTGATATATCATATATATAGAATTACCCTCAATATAAATGCATTTGGAAATTTGAGGCAATTTTGAAATTATAAGGTATTTATTTCTCTTGGCTAAATAAGTGATTGAAAATAACTAAAAGTCTACAGAGAAAGTCTTATTCATAAGTTGGGCTTAAAATGATTGCTTAGACTTAAAGGCAAAGGTCGCGAATGTCTCAAAACTTCTTAATCTTTTACCTTTTCCTTTAAAATTATATTAAACTAGACAACTTTAATTGAAGGGGGTTTTTATCTCTTAAGCATTTGCATTTTCATGGAACATTTTTAATGATTCTCATTCTAAGTTCATATTAATTATGCATTAAATTTAAATCGAACCAAAAATAGAGTAATATAATTATAATAAATATAAATTCTTTTAGTTATTAACTAATAAAAAAATAGACTTTTTAGTCATTGTGGAAATTGCATTTTTTTTTTCGTAAACTTAGCAGTCATTGGTTTTTTCAATGACATTTAGACATCATGTCAAACGCATCTAACAACAAAACTGAAATGTTTTTCCTCATTCTCGTTGCAGCATTTGTCGTGTACGGAGTTAAATAAGCGTCGTCTGTAATATACCAGTTCAAAAAGAAGAAAAAAATTAAATAAATAAAAAATCATAAAAATAAAAAAGAAAAGGAAAAAATAATTTAAACAAAAGCAAAAGTAACACACACTCAAGCAAAACGCGAAAACGTGAAGAAGGAGGAGGAAATCTAAAGAAAATTATCTTTAAAGAATTTTTCATGCTTACAAAATTGACGACATCCAACGTTAACCAACACACACAAATTACGCATACAATTGCAAAATTCCCTTTGGCTAAGGATACTGTTGTAGCAGGCAATTGGCTCAATTAGCAAAATCATTTAACTCTCTACGCTATTTGGCCATTGACAGCTGCAACAATAATCCACGAAATTCCATTTTGGCATAATACTAAAGAAAAACAAAACAAAAGAAAATCAACAAATTTAATAACATAAAAAACCAAAAATAATAAATTGATTTAAATTGAAAATTAAACTAATCAATTATTGTGTGGATGCTGAGCAAGGAAACTGAATCATCACAATCATCATCATTAGCGGAGAAAGCAGCGTTCAAATTAATAACTATATAAAATATGGATCCACAACAGCAATTTTGCCTTAAGTGGAACAGTTATTCGTCCAATTTGGCAATAACATTCTCAAATCTATTCAAATCAGATCTATTGGCCGATGTCACATTATCCTGTGATGGTAAGTTTTAGCAAAAGCAACAGTAAATTCTATATCACTATTTATTTTATTTATTCAACATTTTTGACATTTGACACGTTTTTCACAAGTCACTCGAGAGTTAGAGATTTCGATTAGGCGATAACGTAATTAAAATTATCGATTGTATGTATCGATAGGCTAGTTTTGTGTTCAATCGATAGTTGAATTTCAAATGATTTAAATTCATAAATTTCAAAACTAAAGGAAAAGTTATTACATTTTTTAAAAACTTTGAAGATTGAAAGTTTTTAAAAAACTGTTGCTTTGGTCTTTAAAACAAAATCAAAATTCAAAATAATTTAGAAATTTTTAAACCATTTTTTGTAATTTCTGTATGCTTTTAATACCCAAATAATCACCCCTAAAAGCTTCCCCATAAAAACAAAATAGAAATTTTGAAAAAAAAAAATAAACCAAATGCGTTCATCTCGCCTAGGGCCAAGCAAATGTTCATTTTGTAAAAATGCTCATTTCTCAAGTGCTAAACTGACCAAAAACAAAAAAATCAAAATGGGGAAACAGAATGAAGGGTAACACAAATGAATATGAAAAACAATTGAAAACATACGTTATTTGTTTTTCAAGTAAGAGCAACTCACAAATATTTAATGCTTCATTTCTAAATGGACAGTCAAAAAAAGAGAATCAAAAATCCCAAAAAAAAAACGTATTCAAAACTCATATGAATATGGAATATATGTATATTGGAAATGAAAAAATATTAAAAACCACAATTAAAACTCAGGAAGGGGATAAAAAGCGTAGAGTTGGAGACTCAAAGAATCCTTTCTCTGAATCCTGTATGTACTGTGCAATTTTTTAATCAAAAATAGTAGCATTTCGATTGATATGAATGACAACAGCAACAACCACGTAGAGAGAGTAGAGGCTGAGGGGACAAAAAAAAAAAGGGTTTCCAGGATTTGGCCGTCTGAGTATTTGGCCCTCACATAAGCCCTCTCTCTCTTTCTATCTGTACATCCCTTTCTATGCCATCTTACTCTATCTCTGTCATCTAACCTAAGCCGAGGCCAGCTTTTCAATCAATTCAGCAAAAATCAAATCCCCAGGCATAAGGGATGCTTAAAGGCAACGACTTTAGGATACCCTCTTTAGGTTTACCCAATTTAGGTGTGGAATTTGTGTTTAACACGAAAGTTGCGACTTTTATTATGTTTTCTATTAAGAATTTAAATTTTCTGCTTCTAGTGTATTCCATAATCTTAACTTAATAGTATTACATACAAAATATATGTCCTTTTAAGGAGTAGTGACTCTTCATTTTGAAGAAATACCCCAAAAAGGAGGTACTCTAGGTCGACCAAATGTCAGATGGTTTATCTAAGATAACACCAAATATTTGAAGAGTAATGGATTTGAAATAAATTTCATAAATTGGATTTCTATTTGCGAGGGATTTTATTTTAAGTTTATTATTTAGAGAGCCTCAAAAATTGAAACCTTTTGTTTTTGACGAAAATAATATGACAATAAATAAATAAATGAAAAGAAATTATTAAATATATGAAATAAAGGAAAGAATTTCCACACTACACTCTTTCTCTTTTTCTTCTTTATTCCACCTTTAATATGACAATATCTGTTAGTAGACATTGGTTTTTATATAGAAATGTAATTAACAAATTTTAACAAGAAAAGAAGGGAAAATATACTCAAATTTTGAAAGAGCTTTTTATAAAATATATAAATACTTAAAAAAATATTGAACCTCACTTGTATCCCATTAAACTGGGATAAATTAGTGAATTATCAAATCAAAGAACATTTCAAATTATATAGAATCGCCTTACCTTAAATTTTCTAGTTTCGTTCAAGCTTTCATTCCAATTTAATTTAAATAAATAGATAACAGATTGAAAATAAAGCAAATAGGAATAGCAAAACTCTTAAAACTAAACCAAACCCACAGCATGAACAAATCAGATGATTTGGACAATAAATTAAATTTTAAATTTAGCTTTTCTAACCAATAAAAAATAAATTCAAAACACATAACTCCCACAAGTTTGTTGTCTTAAAGCTTTTCGTTTTGCAAAGAACATAAGTTTAAGTATATTTAAAGCCAAAGATTTAAACATAAAACAAACATAAAAAGCATTTAAACCCAAATCAAAATTCGTAAAAAAGCAAAAGCAAAAAAAAAAGGGTCCCAAACAAGAACACTGACCTCAGTCAATAGTAAATAAATTCATATATACATATATATAAATGTATATATCTACATATCTAAAAAGAGTCTACCTACATTTGTTTGTCTGTATGTCTTGCTAAATGCTTCTCGAGAGCGTTTTCACCCGCATTTATATGCCATTTAATAAGCCCAAGCATAAAACTGTAGTAAAGTCGTCCTGTAAATGAAATAGTAGACACAAAACACACAACAGACAAGGACAACAAGTGGCGGACAGGGCAGAGCCACAGGGGCAGGGCAGGGCAGGAGTCAGGACCATAAAAGGCATTTCGCGTCGCAAAGTAAAAAAAAAAAAATACGAAAAACCAAAGCGAAAAACGAAAAAAAAAATCAATGTCTGCCTTTTGGCCCTCTGTTTGTGGGCTTATTAGCCATCACAAAAAGGCAAAGTGGGAGCGAGCGAGATGGAGAGATCGAAGAAGTAGCTCAATTTTATGTGCGTCTTGTTGCTTTTGTCTGTTTATCTTCATTTTTGTTGTTCCTATTTTTTTTTTCTGTCTTAAATTTGCCTTTTTTCTTCGTTTGCTTTCTTTGATTACATAAAAGTCGTTGAAGGAAAGTCGATTTATTGATTCACTTTAAATGTGGGACACAATCAAGAACATCATCCAAATGTAAAAATAAGGAAACAATAAAAAAGAATCGTTTACCTAAATTGAATAAAGACTCTTAGTGTAATAAGTAGACAAAGTAATCAAGAAGAATATTCACATCATAAATGTTTGAATTAAAACTATATATTTGAGATATAAGTATAAGAATATATAACAGGATGAAAAAACGGTTTAATATATGATTGAATAGATGATTTAATAAATGAATTAATAGATGATTAACTAGATGATTGAATAGATAATTGAATAGATGATTGAATAGATGATTGAATGGATGATTGAATAGATGGTTAAATATATGATTGAATATAAGATTGAATATATGATTGAATAGATGATTGAATAGACAAATGATAAGATGATTGAATAGATAAATGATTGAATATAGATAATTGAATAGTTGATTGAACAGATGATCGAATCGATAGTTGATTGAAAAAAGAATTCAATAGAATATTTCCAAAAAACATAAATTTCGTTTGTCTCCCTTAAACATAAGAGCATATCTTCAGAAGAAAACAATTTATGAGTCTTTGATTTCAAAACTCTTTTAATTATTATAACAAATTGCACCCAAGAGCTTTGCAAGACAACCAAAAAGAGAAATACCCAAGAATTTGTAAATCCCTTGAAAGACGCGTGGCTCTTGTTTAATTGGTCATGAGTAGCAAAGTAAAACTAAATATAAAAATGAATCATTAGAGCAGAAAAACAAAATATCGTCAAGATTAGATTCACATATAAAAAAAAAGACGTAGAAATGCATTGCTAAACAATAAAAAACACAAAAGCAACCCAAAAATGTAAGGCAAAAACATAAACAAGCCCAAAAACAAAAAAAAAAAAGACACAATCATTGTATAATATTTCTTTATCAATTTTGGCTATACATACATACATATACACACAGATACATATGCAATGTGTCGTATAATCAAACGTTATTTTCTGCCTCTTTCTGTCTCCATTCTTTTTCGCGATTGTGACCCAATTTCTGTTGTATCAAGTGTTAGAATCGACAAAAAAAAAACAAAAGAAAGGAAAAGAAATAATCATTTCAAAATAAAAGTTGTTTTCGGCAAAGTAAACAAGAGAAAGAGAGAAAGAGGAAGAATCCAAATGCAATTTACGTAGTTTTGTGTTTACGATTATATAACCAATTCTTGATCGGCATATAATTTACGCGCTAATTAATGTATTTCGCTTCCGACTTTTTTACTATTTCTTCTTCGTTATGTTATTGCGCATTTTTTCCTCTGACTTTGAATACTGCATATGACAAAATGTGGGCATTTTAGTTCATTCTGCTCAGAGATCAAGATTCAAGAAGATTTATTTAGACTTATTGAATTGGTATTACAAATACTTAAATTTAAACTTGAAACTGATATAAAACATTGGCTATATACATATTGTGGGATTTTTAAGAAGAACTCTAAACTGATGTTTTATATAAACAACATCTAGAAAATTTAGATACAAATAGCTAAAATGCAACAAATGGAATCAAAGCCAAGTTCTGGGTTTTGGCCATTAGATGAAGCTTGTGAAAATCGGAAGTAAGGTCACGCAAGAACCTAGAATTTCTCTTGAAATCTAACTAAAAGTAAATATATAAGAACAAAGTGAAGTTAGAAACAGAATATCAAGAAATACTTTTTCTATACAGGGTATTTGATAGTCGATAATGTATAGAAACAATCCAGTTGACACTATGGGCGCGTGCAATGCGTTTTGTGGTACGACCTTGAATATTCATTTTCGCTGTGATTTGATTTCGGGGCTAGTCAGTCAGTCAGTCAGTCATTCAGACAAACCAATTACCTTATCAATCCGACACAGTTTCTGATGAAATTGCTTCCTTTTAAAACGACACTTGCATTTGCTTTTTGCAGCTGCTCAACAAAAAGAGAACAATGACAACTTTGAATTTTATATATAAATATATATAAGAATATGTATACGAATATTTTTGGTCATAAATAAAGTTACCAAATGTGCGAATGTCATTTCAATTTTACTTAAGTAAAGGCCAAGGCAAACACAACAAGTGCCCCATAAAAGGAAAAGCATGAAAAGCGTGAAAAATTGTAACACATAGCCAAAAAAAGAAAAAAAAGAAAAAAAAACAACGAGAAGAAAGCGAAGTCAGTGAAGGTGAAGAGAGAGAGAGAAAGGAGGGTGAAGTAGAAGTGAGAGAAAAACTCATAAAAATATACTTATATTAGGGTAGAGTATATATGTACATACATACGTAGGACGAAGTCACAAGTATAACGAAGTGGGGGGGAGATACTTTTTGATATTGCGTATACGCCACAGCAGCCGGCGGGAGTTTTCCTCTTTGTTGTAAGTATGTATGTGGGTGTAAGGGGGTGGTGGTTGTGTCAAGTCAGGTATCAAAGAAAAGGAATCCAAGACCAAGACGACATTGACGTTGAATAATAACTCAGACATATATATATTGTGTGTGTGTGTGTGTGTGTGCCCAAAAGTAAGAAAATCATTTCCTTTTTGCTGGCTTTTTATTATTGTATATTCTATGTGTATATACATCTCCCTTTTGTGTATGTGTGTGTGTGTTTGACATGATTTTTACGAGTTCAAGGTCTCAAATAAGCATTTTAGCGCAACCTGTTGGTTCATTTTTATGGCTCGCCAGCCGGAAAGTATGCTTTAATTTTCATAATCTAGGTGAAGTCAACTTTTTTTTTGTTCCTACAGACAAATATTTTTCTTTAAGAATTGTGAAAGTTAAGAATGATAATAATCCAAGATTTATTATTTTAGAAATGTAAATTTTGTTGTTCATTATAATTATCCTAAACGACTTTAAGACAATTTTTGACTTTGATAGGAAAATATTTGGGCCACATTTATGTTAATGAATAGCAGAAGAGATTAGTTACAGGAATTTCTAAGTTTTTTTTGGGAAATAAAAGAAATTTAATAAAACCACAACATACTAACTAGTAAAAAGTAAGAATTTGTCGACAGATTTCATTTTAAAATGAAATATGTAGGCCCAAAAATATCTAGTTTATTTTTTGTTTTAAAATAAATGAGATTTAGGTTTTAAAATTAAATTGTGCTCCAGTTTAATTTCTTTCCATATAAAAAGAGACTCAAGCGCATTCATCAAGGCATTTTATTCGTAAATTTATGAGGACAGCAACTACAATTGTTAATACTTTAGCTAACATCCATCACAAACTAGAAAACCATGAGAAAAATCCTTAAAATCAACTTTTTAAACAAACAGATCTCCAATATGAAACCTTTTCTTCTGATTATGTTTGTAATTTACCTCAACTTTAATGAAACTTTCTCAAATTGTTCCTTTCTAGGCGCCGTTTTCAAAGCACACAAACTCATATTGGCAGCCTGCTCGAAGAAATTTGCCGATCTATTCGAGACAACGCCCACAAATGGCCAATGTGTCATCATATTGGAGGCCACAACTCCAGATAATATGGCCGCCTTGTTGGAGTTTATGTATAAGGGAGAAGTGCATGTATCACAAGAGGCTCTCAACAGTTTTCTCAAGTCCGCTGAGAGTTTGCAGGTAAGTCTCTCAGTTTCTCTCCCATTTCTCTAGAAAATCTTGACTGACTGTCTCTCTTGCTTTTAGGTCAAGGGCTTGTCCACAGAAACCGGCCGTTTGGCTGCCCAACAGGCCCAACAACAGCATCACATGGGTGGTGGGGGAGTCGCTGGGAGTGATACCTCACCCTTGGACTCACCCACTGGACGTCGCAGCATGCGCAACAGTTTAAGCGGCGGCAATGGTCCTGTTGGTGGTGTCGGCAGTGGCAGCGGCATTGGTGTTGCCGGATCAATTGGCTCCTCAGGCAATAGCTTGAGCGGCGGTGGCCTGGGCAATGGCAATGGCCTTAGCCTGGCTGGATTTACAGCTGCCGGAGGCATGGCTGCTGCTGCCAGTGTGGCAGCCAGCGGTTTGAGCGCCTTGGCGGCCAGTGCCAATGCTCTGGATCGTTGTGGCAGTGCCGGTGGAAATATCATCAGTTGCAGTGCCCCTGGAATGGGACCCTTAAGTGTTGGTGCCGGTGCTGGCGGCAATGGTGTGGGCCTCGGTGGTGGTAACAATGGACCTATTAGCTTGGGTAGCGGCGCTGGCGCTGCTTCTTCGATGCATTTGGGTGGATCGACGGGTAACCTGAAACAGGAATGCGATTCATTGATGCATCCAGGACCGGGATCGACCACATCGATGGGCTATCCAACCATTTACCGCCCCATGTACACAGAGCCATTGCGCAAACGTGTCCTGCGCAGTCCATACGCCGAACAGGAATTGCGCGGCAGTGTGCTACGTGATGGATCCAAGAACTCATCATCCGAATGCCCGAGCCCAGTTAATAAGCAACCCTATCATCGTCCATCATCGAGTGCCTCGTCAACAGCTCCCACTGAGGCGGATACCATGCACTCGGAACGAGCTTCGCCACAGTCGAGGTGAGTGTTGCTTTACTTGGTGTATTAAGGAGTTTGTTATCTCTTCTCTCTCTCTCTTTTTGTAGCCGCTATGAGAATCACAGTCCCAGCACCACAGCAGGCAATGGCAGTGCTCCAAGTGGCCTAGATCGTATTGTTAAATCGGAACGTAATAATGGCAGTGCCAATGAGGCTAACGATGATGAACGCGAACTAATGGATGAGTCAACAGATGTGAGTTCTTTTGCGGAGGACATTGGGCTGGAATCTAATTCCTTTGCCATAAACTGCAATTTAAATGGGGGGTCTGAAATTTTGCAAGGACTTTAGTAGGACTAAAATAGAATTTTGATTTTTCATTCCGTGATCCGTTACGGTTTCTTTAAAACTATACAACTCTGATTTTGCATACTTTTAGGCTGTAACTTTTGTTCTTTTAATTTATACTTCATATTTTCTTGAAAACCTTAGCTTAAAAGAGCTAAAGGGCTGAAATTTTGCTTGTAGGCTTGTATATACTGACCAGTTGTATATCTCGGACTGAGCCAAATCGGACCACTATGTCATTTAGCTCCCATACATACATACGGCAAAGAAACGAACAGTGACCCTTAAAATGAATTAAGAATTCAGAAATATAAAGAAAATGAGTAGATTGGACAAAGTGTTAATCGCAGTTTATAGTAAACATTTAAATGATTACTTTAGATCCACAATCACTTTTGGTAGATTTTCCCTGCAATAACACCTCACAGAAACAATCCACAACTACAATATTAAAAGTTTGATTCGAAATACTTTTATATCAATATAAGTATTTCATATTTTTTGACTTAAATACGATCACATTTCTAATCCTAACTTGTATATACTTATCTCTGCTATTGTTTTTGTCTTACTCTGTAGAATGGAGCCGAAGATTTACGTGTTAAGCTGGAGAATTCAAATTATTCACCGCCACCGCCGCCAAATTCAAATACCTCAACGGCAACCACACCGAATGCTGTGCTCGAGAACTTAAAGAATGCAGATGGTTCACTTTCAGGTAATCTATCGTCAATAGCACCAGCCGATATGTTGAATGTGTGGAATGCCACCAAGATGAACAACAAGAACAGTGTGAATACGGCGGATGGAAAGAAATTGAAATGCCTGTACTGCGATCGTCTCTATGGCTATGAGACAAACCTGCGAGCCCATATACGTCAACGGCATCAAGGTATACGGGTGCCATGTCCGTTCTGTGAGCGAACATTTACCCGTAATAATACCGTGCGACGACACATTGCCCGCGAGCATAAGCAGGAAATTGGATTGGCTGCTGGGGCGACTATTGCACCGGCCCATGTGGCAGCAGCAGCGGCGGCAGCAGCGGCCGCGAATCATTCACCATAGGAAGCAGCCGCAACAGCAGCGGCAGCAGTAGTCATGAGTGCGCATAAGGAGGCAGCAAAGCAACGTAAACGTAAATCACTTAAAATGGCATTGGAGAAATGCATGCAACGGCGGGATGCGATGGCCGCCGGTGGAGAAGGAGGAGGAAATGGGTCAGGCGAAGGAGTCGGAACTGGGAGTGGAGTGGGCATAATTGCATTAGCGGGCACTGATGCAACAACAACAACAACAACATCTACAACATCATCATCAAGCTATAGCTTTGAGCAACAACAACAGAAAATTCATGCTGAATTATCTCAACAAATTAAGGCAGCAATGGCCGCTGAACAGGAGCAGGCCGCTGCTGCCGAGGCGGAGGCTGAGGCCATGGATACAACGGCTAACACAACGGTCACAACGACAACAACAAACGCATCAGCATCATCATCCACAGCGGCAACAACAAACACGACAACAGCCACAACAGATGGCAGTGAGTCATGTGGTGAGCACACTGAAATGGATGTGGATGAACCGATGCCAGAGATTCAACCAGAATCCGAATTAGTTGTGGTTGAACCAAAGATCGAGCCACTTTCCGATAGCGATGACGATGATGATGATGGTCATCATTTGCATATGCATTTAGCGGAAACACAGCACGACGATGATGACGAAGAAGAAGCAGGCGATGGTGAACGTGAACGTGAACCAGAGCCAGAGCCAGAGTTAGCCAATATAACCAGCCCTCAATATAATATACCGCCCAATCATGAGATGCCCACATTGACCTCAACGCCCAAGATCAATGTGGAACAGCAATAAATTGAAAAAGTTGATGAAATGCCCGCCCATCCCCCCACCCAAAACCACTTGACCCCCACTCCAAAATATGCTTAATACAAAATTTAGTTAAGAAAGGATGAAAAAAGAAGATGATAAAGAAGGGAGAAGAAGTGATTTACAAAACGTTTACGAAATGCGCCACCAAGAAGATGAAGAAGAAGAAGAAGATTGACTACTGTTGCAACTGCTGTTGCCCTCGGAGACCACCAAGAAAAAACAAAAACGAAAAAAACTAAACTAAAACTAAACTAAAAACTAAACACTAACTTAAAACAAAAAAACAAATATGTTTAACTATTAAACTAATCGTAATTATTATCAACATTAACACACATACACTTTTTACACCACACACACACACACACACCATGCACGAAAACACACACACACACACAGACAAGTATTTGATGTCCAAAACTAAATCAATTCTAATTTTTTATTATTGTTTAAACAACTTTTACACAATTCAGACAGACAAAAACTAAAAAAAAAAACTGATGGAAGACGAAGCATACACTGAAAGAAAATACGAGATATATCCAACAAGAGAATAAAATAATGCAATCCGGCTGAAAAATTGTTTTCAGGGTGCTAATTAAACAAGAAACAAACATAAAAAGAAAAAAACAAAGAAAAGGAAACTAAATATGAAAAGTTTGAACGTTTTTGATTGGTACAGTCAGCCGATAAGAAGATATATATGTATACAGATATATATATATATATATAAACCAATAATTATTTCGTGTGTGTTTTTCTCGATTCTTTAAGTTATATCAAAAAGTTGCCTCAAATCAAAGATATGAAACAAAAAAAATATGAAAAATAGCTGACTACAAAACACAAAACAAAACTACAAAAAAAAAAACAAACTACAAAGCAACAATAGCAACAAAACCGCAACCACAAGTACCTGCAATAATGAAAAAACAACAAAAACAAAAAAAAAGGAAACAAAAGTAATAGTATATACAACAAAAAAAAAAAAACATAATTTTTTATAACTAATTAAGCGCGAGACTTGACAGCAAACATTAAAAAAAAAGAATATAAAATTTGTGTTGTGGTTTGCCAGATTTTTTGTAAATAATTTTATTAAATTTCTAAAAAAAAGGAGCAAACTACAAAAAACAAAACCCCTAAGGAAAACAACAACAACAGAATCAAGTCTTCAGCAAGAAATAAGTAGAAAACCAAAAAACAAAAAAAAAAAACTAAGAATTTTAATTTTCAATTTTTGTCCCAAGCAACAAATCATTTTTTAGGCCTCAAAATTTCTCTCACTCTCAGAAAAAAAAAGAACTTTAAACAGTTTTTTTTTTTATTTCGGCAAAATCAAAAAAGAAAATTTAGTTTTTCCCTATTTTTCTCTTCCCTCCCCCCACCTACATTGAGTTAAAATTTTTTCTCACAAATAAAACAATTGGTAAATTGGGTGCCTATAAAAATATATATTTAATTAAAATAAAAACAAAAATGACTACTAGTAAAATTTTATATAAAACAAAAATAAAAAAAATCAAGTAAAGCTTATATATTTAAAACAAAAAAACAGAAGAAAATAGCAATGAGAAAGTAAAAAAAAGAAGCATTAATAGTGAAAGAATAAAAGAGAGAGAATAATGTAATTATTTTTTAATTCTAGAACCTTGATAATGAAAATGAGAAGGAAACGATAGAAGAAAACCACTCAAAAACGTTCTAAACCAGCAACAAATGAAACAGTCAATAGATGATGTCGGTGCACCGACTTTTGTATACCCTGTATCATTAAGCAAAGTAAAGTCACAATTATGAAGAATCGAAAATGAGAACAGAAATTTATCTTCAACTTTTATTTTAAAAATTCAACAACTTGAATATAAAATATTGAAATAAAAGTCCGTTTTGCCTTTTGGCTACGCTTTGTTTATTAATACAGGATATGAACAACTCAAGCAAATTTTTCAAAATCAAAAACAACTTTTTGGCACACCTTTGGAAAACATTTTTCAAAAAAACAAACCTATGAAAAAAAACCCACAAAATTCAAATTCAAAATTCAACATTTTCGGCTAAACCTATGATTTTTGCAAAAAAAAAAAACACAAACAGAACATGAAACTATAAAAAATGCTGTAAAATAATTAAAAGAAAAAAATGAGAATTATCTAAAAACAAAAACAACAAAAATTGTGTAAATAGAAATGATGAGAGGAAAAAAAACAACAACAACTTATTAGAATTAGCAAAGGAAAAACCGAATTATGAAGCGCATATTCTTAGGGAAAACTTATATTAAAAATTTGTTTATATTTTTTGTTTTTTTTTATAAATTTTTGCAATTAAATTTCTGATTTTACAATAACTACAACAACAACAGGGTGATTCTAGCACAAAATAAAAAAAACAATAGCAAAACTCAAATAGTATTTCACAACACTGAAAATAAAAACAGAATTGAATAAATAGCCAAAAATAAAAACTACTGAAAATGTTAAAATATTTTATATTAACTATATATATATATAAAAAATACAAAACTGTTAAAGCTAAATACATAAAGCAGCATACACACATACACCCACACTCACATACACACACACACCTATATATATTATAACCTACTTCAAAACCCCCTCTTAAAGAAACAACCACCCCCCTTCAAAAACCCAGTTTGTTCTGTGATGTGCAACGTTTTGAGATTGGGATTTTTGAAACGTTGCAAAAGTTTTTTGGTTAAATAATTTTTCTGCCCTTCCCCCGCCCTTTTACACACATACACCCACCCACACACACACACACTCTTACATATATACATATACACCCAGTGAAACTAACAAAAACAAACAACTAAATAACACTTAATGTACGTTTTCGTTTTTATTTTTATTTTTTTTTTATTATTCTATAACCGTTTAAGTTGAGCAATTTTTGTGTAATTTAATTGCAATAATTTACAAATAATTTTAAACATTTTTAGTCTTCTTAATTTTTTGTTTGGTATACCGAAATGACAATTGTCGCCCCCAATTTGTTTAACTCTCAACGTTCTCTGGAGTCTGAATTACATTTTATTTTTAAGTACGTTGATAGTTAACAAATTTAAAATGCACAAAATGTTGACGTTGATTTTCGGTATCCAAATACATTTAGTACTATCATAAGTTTATCTGTATTTGAAATCAAACTCAGGAACTCATATACCTCAGATGGAAACAACTACCTCTTTGTTTTGTCTTTTTTTTTCTATTTTTCAATAGTTTTATCGATTTTTTAATTGGTTTTACTATCATTTGAAAATCGTTACGATTAATGGAAAACAAAAAGCAAACATTTTGTTGTCTTTTAAAGATGCTATCGAAAAACAATTTTAGTTTGTAGAAATGTTTCGTTTTTAACTTAATTATCGTTTAGATTTATGTTCAGTTTATCATACAATTTATAAATACATAGTACATTTAACGCTACATATAAAACAAAAGCAAAAGCAAAACAAAAAAAAAAAGACAGTAGAGCAATAGCAAGAATCAAAAAAACAAACCCCAAAAAAACTCCTTAAAAAACCAATCAATCCCAAGAAAGAAAGAATTAAAAAACCGAACTGCAATAGTAAACTAAACTACCTCAGCAAGTGAAATGAAATGCCATAGACTGCTTAAAACACTCTACTACGTATAAAGGAAACGAAACCGAATGAGAAACACCCTTTAATTATAGTCTTTTTATTCAATATTATCAAAGAATTCAATTTCAACAAAACTGAGTTTTATCTCTACTATTAAAAATGATAAAAATTATACAACACTGGTCAATGAAATTTTGAGACAGCTTAAGAAATACTTTTGCATTTAATGGAGATTAATTTGTAAAAAGATTTTTATTTAAAGAAACTGGCAGAAAATTCAAATTTTTAATTTGTTTATCAACCATTTAGTTTTCTATCAAAACAATTTCCAAACTTCCATTTCAATATCAAGCATTTAGTTTGCCATAATAACAAAATTTTGAAATTTCCAAGTGAATATGAAACACTTCAATTTACAAATTTCTATTTTAATACCAAATACTTGGTTTTTTAAGATTAACAACTTCCAAAGAGAGACTTCTTTTTTAAAGCAGGGAAAGTTTGTGTTCAATATCATAAATTTCCTAAGAAAACTTTTTAAATACAACGAAAAATTATGAAAACGTGCATTCAACATAAATAAAAGTAAAAAGAAAAATAAATGCTAGGAAAACTACTTTACTTAGATATACTTTTGAAAGATTGAATCGAAAAAGTTAAAAGGATTTAAATACATTTAACTACTTCGTTTGATAGAATAAAAGTTTTGATTATATAAAGTTTGAAAAATTTAAATACATTTAACTACTTTACTTAATAGACAAAATGTTTTCATTAGATGAGCTTGAAAATATTGAATTCGAAAAGTGTAAAAGATTTAATTACTTTGGCTTAAGTTGTTTCTTATTTTGGTTGACCAGTGTAATTTACATTTGTGTAAAATGGTGACCGTTAAAACACTCTGAAGCTCTTACACAGACAAAAAAAAAAACACACTCACACACACATACACATACAATCAAACTCCTTAATCTAACTACACACAGCAACTAATTTTTGGCATTAACAAACAAATATTTACAAAAATCATAAAAAAGAACAAGAAAAATGAACATAAATTTATTTTTTTGGCTTACAAAAATGTTGAAAACAAATTACAAATTTTTGGCAAATACAAACTTTTCGGTTATATATATAAAAATTTTGATTTCTAGATAGGTTTTTGTAAATATGCGCTAAATTTAACACACTCACAAACACACACACATAAGGAAAAGCAAAAAAACACATTTAATGTAAAATTGAGAAGAAGAAAACAAATTTTTGGCTAAATATTCTAACATTTAAAACGTATCATAAACAAAAAAAAAATAACGTGTAGAAAAGATGCAAGAGACAAGAGAAATTTATATACATCATTATATATGATGATGATGTAAATGATGATGACTATGTGTAAATTGTACATCACAAAAAAATTTCGGCAAAGCAACCAATGAGGCAAAAAAAAGAAAAAGAAAGTAAAGAAAACTACAGCAAAAATATATATATAAATATATGTAAAACAAATAAATTAACTAAACAAACAAAAAAACACTTACACATCTAATCTAAAAACAAGAATACAAAGAAATTATTTAAGTCGAAATTTGAAGAAGTGAAAAACAAAAATTGAGAAGATGATGAATACAAATAACGGTATACTTTTGCATGAGCTAAGCGTAACTGTCCAAAAACAAAAACAAAAATTTACTAAATTTAAAGAAAACAAGAAAAAAAACCCTCATGGTTATAAAAAAAAAAAACAAAAACAAAAACATATAAATGAAATTGTAAAGAAAAACATGAAAACACCGACAGAAACTAAACACACACACACACAAAGAAAACTTTTTCTAAAAGAAACACTTTTTTAGGCTAAACTTTCGGCTAAAATATAAATATAAAAAAAAAAAAACAAAACAAAAATTGAGAAAAATTTAAACTTTTTTAATGTAAAATTTTAGGCACTGAAAAAGAAAAACGAAAGAAAAATTTAAGTATATGCATTAGCAAGCAAGAAAAAAAAAACATGAAAAGTAAAATTAAAAAATACAAAAAATATTTATGAACTACAACTACAAATTTTAGGCCCAACTTTGGACAAGAGGCATAAAATAATTTCTTTGTAAGTGACACAAAAACAAAAATCAACTAAAATTAACAAAAGCAAAAACAAAAAAAAAACACAAATGTCGCCATTTTGCATTTAGAGAGCGTACAACAACAACAACAAAAAAACACAGCACCGACAAACAACAACAAAATAAAAATTGATCGGATGAAAAGAAAAGTAAAAAATTGAAATGAAAAAAAAACATTTTCAAATGTCTACCAAATGAAGAGAAAAAAAAGAAACACAAAACAAAAAGCAAAGTAAGAATGTAAATTTGTTTTTAAACTTTGCATTGTTTAATTGTACATAAAAAACAAAAACCCAACAACAACAACAATAAAGGATAAAAAGTAATAACTGTATACCTACATATATAAAAAAAAAACAAATCTTAAACTAAAACAGAAACGATAAGAAAAATCTTGTGTTTGTTTGTTTTAAACTTTATTATTATTATTTGAATTTGTATAATTTGTTTCGGTTTGTTTTTAGTTTATATATTATATAACTTGATTTGTATAAAACAAAACAGAAAACGCCAGGTATAATTCTAATTCTAATTGTAATTGTATTTGTAATAATTAAATCTAAATATTATTATTAATATTAATGCTATGCACAGGTACAAATAATCAAGTTTTCAATTGGATCAAGCAAACAAATTGATACATTTTTGTTATATATTTTTGTTAGTAATTGTTTTCTATTAATATTTAGTTGAATATGCTCTATATATATGTATATATATGTATGTATATATGTGTATACATATAATTAAATAATTAAAAACAACAAGAAATTGTCACACACACACAGAGACAGACAAAAATAACAAGCCAATTGTACTTAGAAAAGCAAACATTACATAAATGGAAAATAGATGAAACGAAAAGTAAAGAAATATAAAAATCTTGCGTAACATATTATTTATTCAATATTATTTTTATATAATCAAAAAAAGGAAAACAACAAATAACTCATACAGCGGAGATTTTTTAGGAGTACAAAAGTTTAAAACTAAAAAAGTTTTTACAAGAAGAAAAAACAGATTCCCTGTAGTTTTTAAAATTTTAGATGGCATAGAAATCAAATATTTTCAATATCCTTTCCATTAAATATTCAAATTTTAGCATCTTGTCCTCTTGATGAGTTGCCTATTCGTTTAAAATTTAACAAAAAAATCCATGAAACCGCTGTATGAGCAAAAAAAACAATAGACTAAAACAATATTTCAAGATTTCTAAATTCATTTCCTTTTTCTGAAATTTTCGTTTTCTGAAAGTTTTTCATTATAAACAAAACAAACACACAAACATTTAAGTTATTTTAAATAACTATAAAAGTAAAAAAGGTTTTAAGTTCTAAGATGAAGCTACAAATAATTTGGATTGTAATATATTTAATTCGTCTTTATTATATATTTTTTTTTTTGTTTACTTTATCTAAAATTGATTGGCTTGTTTTTATACCCATTATAATTTGTAACAATTACAAGTAAATTTATATATACATATATATATATATGTGTGTGTATATGTATGTATACATATAGAAATCTATGATAAATCATAATAATAATAATACACAACTTATATTTACGCAACTAAATAAATGTTAAAAACCAGAAAAAAAACAAACATCACAATTGGCAATTTTTTATTTCATAAAAAAAAAATTCAACATTTTTCTAATTTTTTAGCAATTTTTTTTTTAGTTTTTCTATTTATTTGTTGGTTTTTGCTCTAAATGGAAAAGAAGAGAAAAAATTTGAAGTGAAAATATGTAAAGCAAAAAAAAAAATTTAACAAATTGAAATTAAATGTTTAGGCCTAAGCAACTTTACAGTTCAGTTCAAAAAACCAAAAAAAAAAGAAGAAAATTAATGGCATAGATAAGACACGAGATCAGTGTTTGTATTCAAGAATATAGATGTGTCTACCCCCCTCCCAATGACCCCCTCTTCACTCCTTAATCTCTCAATGTGTAAATTAAGACAGAAAGCAAGAAAAAAAAAACGAAGCGAGTACAAATTATATTTAAACAAAATCGAAAAGAAAAACATAAATAATATGTAAATTTTTTATTCTTTTCTTACTCATTTTGTTTTGGGTGTTCATTTTGAGGTCACACACTTCAAAATTTTTGAAGTCAAAATCGTTAGGAATAACAAAACAACAAAAACAAAAACTTTTGGAACAAATGACAAGTACAAAATTTCAGGTAAAAAAAAAACAAAATTTAGCAGTTAAATTTAAAATTAATGGAATATATACAAAAATAAGTTAAAAAAAATCGTACAAATTTTTCGGCATAAAATTATGTAAAACCAAAAAAAGAACACAAAACAAAAAACAAAATTTTAAGACTGCCCCAAGCAGTTGGTGTGACTTTCATTTGCCTAAAAAAAAATAAAATAATTTAATAAATTATTTGTGTTTTATAATTTGTCCCATTTGAGTTCCACACACACACACATCAAATGAATTTTTTTTTTGGTGCTGAACTGCAAAGTTATTAAAAAAAATGAGAAAAGTTTAGTTTATCTTTTCTGTCCATTTGAGCATAAATTTTGAATAAAAAAACAAAATTATTCGGTGTACATGCGTACAAACGTACATATACATATGTGAATGTATGTACTTAAACATATTAAGCTAAATGTAAATTTAAAAAAATGAATACCAAATGCGAAACGAACGTTTTCGAGTTAACTCAGGGCATTATCAAGACTCACACGACGATGTATACATGCATTTAATACAACAAGAACAACAACAACTACAAAAACTATAACTAAAAAAAAAACAAAACATTTTTTCGATATGTATTTAAAACAAAGACGAAGAAGAAGCATCTAGAAATAATCATGCGCAAAACGATTATGAACAACTCAGGTATTAAAGATAAAAAAGAAAAAGATATGCAAATATTTTTTAAAACAAAACAAAAATGAAACATTTTCCAAACGTTGTGCAATATTTCTAAAAAAAAAAAAAAAACAAAACAAAAACCAAAAGTAAAATTAAAGAACAAAGTTTTCTAAAAAAAAAAAAAATAAAATACGTAATAGTATTAATACTTAAATAATAAAAACCAAAACAACAAGGAAAAAGTGCAGCAAACAAAATGATCAGTTTGAGATGTTCATAAGGCATGGATTTGGAATTGAAGATATGATGAGTTTTGAGATCTGATATAACCACAGGCGGATATAAGGCTGTGTAAAAGGAAAAAGTCGCCCTTAAAGTATGCAATAGAATAGCAAAATGCAATATGTTTGCAACAAATTGTAGCTTAGTAATTGTCTAACAACAATTATTGCTTAAAGAATGATATTTTACCACAGAACATTTCAAATTTTCATGTTGTGATTCAAAAAGGGAACTCTTTTAATGATTATTGCATACTTTTGGGTGTAAAGTTCAACTGTTTGACAGCTCTAGATACGTCAATGGTTATAACAGAATATCAGCTCAAAGATATATGATGTTATAGAGTAGAAGAAAGAAATCTGAAAAGATCTGAAATAAAAGGATGTACGGAATGATGGATGTTAGATAGAGACAGAGAGAGAGACAGAGAGAGAGAGAATGGTGAGTTTTTGTCTATGGATAAGCAAGTTCATACAAACAAACAAACATACCTACATATACATACTTACTCTTTCCCCCCTTGCACCACGCCCCCTTCTAAGCAAACTATTAATTTATTAACAACAACAAAAAACAAGAGAAAATTGTGTTTTTACCAAAAACCATACAAACCCATACACACACATACACACACAAATACACAACAACAAACAAAATAGTCAAATAAATAGCTAAATGAAAATGAGTTTATAATGGAATAAAAATTTTGAAAAAAAAAATGAAAAGAAGGAAAACATAAAACTGTGATTACATTTGATTGTAAAAAAAAAAACAATACAAATGTTTGCATATACGAAATAAATCTAAAAAAAAGAAACCCTTAACCTTTTTTTTTAATTTCTTATTGTATTGGCAAAAAAGAAAACAACAAAAAAACGAAAGAAAAAAAACAACAAAAAACAAGAATGGTATAAATTAAAATGAAAACAAAAATATTAAAAAAAATATTTAATTAGCCGAAATATTTAACTTGAAAAGATTTACTTAAAAGAAAGATAATGAAATACGAATTATTATTAATTAAAAAAAGAAAACAAAAACCCCTTAATTATTTGCAGTGAATGAAAAAAAAAACAAATTTTAATTTTATGTTTTTTCTTTTCACTTAATTGAATTGAATTAAATACTAACTTTTACTGAATTTCTCTGGTATTTGTAGTGCACTTTAGTTAAAAATTAAAGTCTGAGAATTTACATTTACATTATTAACAAAAAAAAGAAGCAAAAAACAATGTATACACCCAAAAATAAAAAACAAAAATCTCAAAAAAAATATTACATGAAAATTTAAAAAAAAAAAACAAACACACACACAAAATTAATTAAGTTGAATTACTTAAAAACACACACAAAAATCTACATGTATGTAAAAAAAAAACATTATGCATATATATGATTTCTATATATATACTATCTGAAATATATATGTAAATGTGCAATCGCTTGATATACTTTAAAAAAACCAAAAAAATGAACATGAATTCGGATTAACCAAAAACAAAAAAAAAAACAAAAAATAAAAAACAAAAAAAATTATTGGAAAAAAAATCGTACATTTATGCCATACATTTTTGTGTAATATAAATACATTCATACATTAAAAACAAAAAATTTTGAGTAAGCGTAAAAACAAAAAGAAAACCCCAAAAAAAAACTCACAGAACAAAAACTCACAAAAAAGGAAATGAAAATGAGCGAGAGATGGAAAAGTGAACAAAATTTAAGAGCATGAAAAGTAAGCATACAAAAGTATATGAACGAAAACTTAATTCAATAAACTTGTTGCTAAAATATAATAAAAAAAAACAACAATAATTAACAATTTGGTTGTTTTTTTTCTTTAAAATGGAACTGAGGTTGGTTAACATTCTATGGCAGTTTATTAATACAAATAATAAATACATATTTCAGATCTTAATTGCATTTTAAATGCAGATGGAATTCTCAGGAAATTTAACTATTGTATTATCTAAATAATACTCGAATGCCTCTTGGAAAGCATTCATTATTCAGTAATTTAGTTATTTACTATTAGTTAGTTAAATTATTAAAGTAATTTGTTGGTTGTTGTCATCTTAGCTTTTGCCGTTTTTACGGGATTAATGTTAAGCAACTTATTACCAATCTTTGATATTATAGATAAACCCGTATTCCCGTTAAAGACAATTCTACAAGTTTGTACTTAAACCTCAACATTGTAATTTTGTTGGTCTTTTAGCTTGAGTCCGTTTACGACACTATTTTATACGTAAGTACTTTTTTCTTGAACTACGAATGCAAGTAAATCAAATTTCCCTTTAAAAAATCCATTTTTGTTTATTAAAATCGGACAAGAATTAACATATCTAAAAGGTATGGAATATATTAGAACCAAAATATCAGACAAATGGCATGCATTTATTTAGAAACATAATTGTTATTTTTTTCCTGAAATAGATAACAGTTGCTTGACTAAATCAATAAATATCACTTTATTTAAAATTATTTCATTATTGTCCTTAAATCAAGAGTAAGCGAAAAAAATTAAAATTATTCCGTATCACAGTCATCAAGACATAACATTTAAATTTGATAACAAATTGTATAACCGATAGGCATTCGTTGTAATCGATAAGTGCGTCTAGTCGATTGTTTATCAACCATTTAATCGATTTGACAGCGACCTCTAGCGGAATTTGGCCAGCACTAAAACTGGTGCACATAAAACAATTTTGTTTGTTAAAAAGTCAATTTATTTGCAATAAATAATCAAATAAAAGCTAGTGCCTGTGTTTAAATAAATCTTAATATAGTTTAGAAAACCCAAAGCGACAGCTTTATCAACTGCAACAAAGGGAGTAAGCAACATAAGCAGAACGACACAACACAACAACAACAACAGGCCACAAAATGGTGAGTAATATAAAGATATGAATATGAATGAACACACACAGGGCAGCAGCAGCAGCAGCGGAGGAACCAATAAACCAACAAAAAGAAAAACACGATAGAAACCTGCATTAACGTTTCGATTTGATTTCATAAAATATATTTAGTATATATTTTGGGTGTGACCCCCTTTAAGATTGTTAAAAAAATGAGGGTAAAGAAAACAAATATTTGTTTGGTCGACTAGAGAGTGAGCGTGCGACAGAGGGGTCGGCGGGGGAGTCAGTCGGAGTTGCCTCTGACCCAAAGCAATGCCCATATATGGTAGATGATGAATTTTACCGGTTGACGGCTGATGGTAGGGTGGTGGGGGACCCCCCTGTGTTGTGTCGTGGCTTAGGGCTCTTATCATTAAAATTGAAACGAAATGACTAAAAATTGCTTAAAATAAAAGAAAATGAAATACTCTTGGAATTTGATGACTGCTTCTGTGATACACTTACACAAATGTTTTTGTGAAATGAAATTTGATTCTCTTTTATATTAAAGATATCTAAGGCCAATTCGAATAATAAAATATTTTGGCCATGTCATGACATAAATGCCTTCAAGGTTAGCTACGTCAAGAATCATCATCGAAGACATAGAGTGAATATATGTATAGTTGTCGCTTGCCGCTTTTCATATCAAAATTTAATCCAAATGAAGTAAGTAAGTCGTCTCGCCGACTTAGGTATACCATTCACCAGTAATGCAAATATTTCAAATTTATTAAAATAGTATAAGATTATTTGAATTAAAGCTAAGTTAAGTATGGGAAGTAAGATTAGAGACCCATGTTGTTGTATTTTTATACATCGCATTCAATGACTATAGTTAATTATAATTAAATACACGTTCATTGCTCGACTCGCAGATAAAATTCTTTTTTGCGAAGCAATAAGAATCGTTCATAGTAAATGAACGCTTATTTCCAACTTCCACACAAAACTCTTTTTTATTCAGATCGTTTGGTTCTCCAGGGTACCATTTGTTAAACGTTAGCTTTTCACCAGTTGTGGCTGAAATAAATGTATTCTCTGTCTCAAAATCGTTGAAATCTACCCAATAGCGATGTCCCTTAGATAATTTTTTTGTGACAAGGTTCCATTCTTCTTCACTTTTTAAATGAACTAGATGTCCACCCCACTTGGCACATGTTTGTAAGGCGCTGAACCAAGTAAGCTTTTCATTATTCTCAATATGATAATATTTTTGGCCAATTTTCTTAAATTTTCGCTGCTGCATTAATGTTTCTTCAGTTGCTTTTATACTCGCCCTGCAAGTTTCCACTATTCCCTCCACCTGTCTTAGTTGGTTTTCCATATTCTGCAATTTGGATTCCACATTTTCCAGACTTGAGCGGGCTACCAGCTGTCTTAGTTGGTTTTCCATATTCTGAAATTTGGATTCCACATTTTCCAGACTTGAGCGGGCTACTAGCTGTCTTAGTTGGTTTTCCATATTCTGCAATTTGGATTCCATATTTTCCAGACTTGAGCGGGCTACTAGTTGACTCTGCAAAGATTTTGTTGATGCCAGTTCTTCCGATAGTTGGATTTTCTCATTTTGGCATTTTTCCGTCATATTTCGCTGCTCTTGTAAAGATTCTTCAGTTGTCCTAACACTTGATGCAAACGCCTCAACAGGTTTCAACGTAATATAGCAATTTTTTGAACACTCGTCGTCAAGTTCTTGCCACTAAAAAGACAGAAATGGTATTATTAAAACAGTCAGTGAGATTTATTATTAGTTTATTTACTAGGCATTCATCTGCTTTAGCGACATTCCAGATAAACAATAGAATTAAGAAAGTATACATTCTTAATATAGAGCTTTGAGGTTTGCACATGTTCGATTTAGAAAGAAGACTAAAACTTTGTCGAACAATAGCTCATTTATGTATGTATAAGAATCAAAAAACATTTGCCCAGCTCATGTGTAAAAAATCAACTGATAAGCGCAGTATCTGAATGATAGTTTCTATTTAATTCATATTTATATATACATATTTACACATATACATGTGTAATTTACTAAATAAAATCAGTATATTATATAGCTAGATCAGTATATACTTATAGGGTCAAAGAAGTTTCTTTCTGCGGAAAGTTCTTTTTTGGCGAAATGAATATAGGGGAACTTCCGCTTATAAATAGTGTTTCAGTCAGTCTAGACAATTTTTGATTATGTGTCTTACATTCACGATTCACTATCTAAATGAATATTCCAGAATATTATTGGTATAATTGGTTAAACTTTTCATATCTTATTTCAAATGTTTGTTAGAGAGCATCAAAACGAATCACCGAAACTTGCAGAGCACAAAATGTTTGCATTACTTTTGGTACGTGCTAAATAAAAACCAGAGGGCCGGGGCTAACTTCGACCGCGTCAAAGTTTGTATACCCTTGCAACTTTTTTGGTAACTCGTTCCTTACCTATAGCCACCAAAGTGGAAAAACGTTTTAGCTAAAAAGACTTGTGTTTGCGAAAGAACGGTCTACAATCTTACCATTGGAAATAACGAAGATATTGAGCAAAGTCACTGTATTCCACCGATCGTTCCTATGCGAGCTACATGATAGAGTAACCCGATCTTTATCAAATTCGGCACAGCCGTTTGTTAGTGTAATGAATTCATAAATATTTAATTTCACGACAATAGCTCAGAAAATAACCAAGTAAGTCACTGTTCGTGACTTTGCCTTTTGTATGGAAACTATATGATATAGTGGTCCGATCCGGCTGAATCCGAGATATACAACCCCTGCAGTATATACAAGCCTCCATGCAAAATTTTCGCTCTGTAGCTCTTTGCGTTGATCCAGACGGACGGACGGACGTACGGCTATATGAACTCGCCTCGTCATGCTGATCAAGAATATATAAGTAATATGCTTCCTTCTATGCGTGTGCAACTTCTGACCAAAATTAATATACCCTTTTTGCAAGGGTATAATGTCGTAAGTAAGTCGTCTCGCCGACTTAGGTGTACCATACACCAGTAATGCAAATATTTCAAATTTATTAAAATACTATAAGATTATTTGAGAACGATTTGCCATTTCTTGTCCATTTACCTTTCCATTCATTATTTATGAAGTTCATTAGCATTACCATAAGTCTTCCTGCAATACCCAGCAATAATTTTCCAGAATTAAAACTACATAAGTTAAGTATGAGAAGTAGGATTAGAGACCCATGTTTTTGTATTTTTATATATCGCATTCAATGACTATAATTAATTATAATTAAATACATCTTCATTGCTCGACTCGCAGATAAAGTTCTTTTTTTCGAAGCAATAACAATCGTTCATAGTAAATGTATCGTAACTTCCAAGTTCCACACAAAACTCTTTTTTATTCAGATCGTTTGGTTCTCCAGGGTACCATTTTTTAAACGTTAGCTTTTCACCAGTTGTGGCTGAAATAAATGTATTCTCTGTCTCAAAATCGTTGAAATCTACCCAATAGCGATGTCCACTTTCTAATTTTTTTGTGACAAGGTTCCATTCTTCTTCACTTTTTAAATGAACTAGATGTCCACCCCACTTGGCACATCTTTGTAGGGCGCTGAACCAAGTAAGCTTTTCATTATTCTCAATATGATAATATTTTAGACCAATTGGCTTAAATTTTCGCTGCTGCATTAATGTTTCTTCAGTTGCTTTTATACTCGCACTGCAAGTTCCAACAATTCCTTCCACCTGTCTTAGTTGGTTTTCCATATTCTGCAATTTGGATTCCACATTTTCCAGACTTGATCGGGCTACTAGCTGTCTTAGTTGGTTTTCCATGTTCTGCAATTTGGATTCTACATTTTCCAGACTTAAGCGGGCTACTAGTTGACTCTGCAAAGATTTTGTTGATGCCAGTTCTTCCGATAGTAGGATTTTTTCATTTTGGCATTTTTCCGTCATATTTCGCTGCTCTTGTAAAGATTCTTCAGTTGTCCTAACACTTGATGCAAAAGCCTTAACGGGTTTCAACGTAATATTGCAATATTTTGGACACTCTTTGGACACTACTAAGACTTTATCTGCTTTAGCGACATTCCAGATAGACAATAGTATTAAGAAAATATACATTCTTAATATAGAGCTCTGAGGTTTGCACATGTTCGATTTAGAAAGAAGACTAAAACTTTGTCCAACAATAGCTCATTTATGTATAAGAATCAAAAAACATTTGCCCAGCTCATGTGTAAAAAATCAACTGATAAGCGCAGTATCTGAGTAATAGTTTCTATTTAATTCATATTTATATATACATATTTACACATATACATGTGTAATTTACTAAATAAAATCAGTATATTATATAGCTAGATCAGTATATACTTATAGGGTCAAAGAAGTTTTTTTCTGCGGAAAGTTCTTTTTTGGCGAAATGAATATAGGGGAACTTCCGCTTATAAATAGTGTTTCAGTCAGTCTAGACAATTTTCGATTATGTGTCTTACATTCACGATTCACTATCTAAATGAATATTCCAGAATATTATTGGTATAATTGGTTAAACTTTTCATATCTTATTTCAAATGTTTGTTAGAGAGTATCAAAACGAGTCCCCGAAACTTGCAGAGGGCAAAATGTTTGCATTACTTTTGGTACGTGCTAAATAAAAAAAATTAAGTAAGTAAGTCGTCTCGCCGACTTAGGTATACCATACACCAGTAAAGCAAATATTTCAACTTTATTAAACAAATGCATTTTCACATGCTTCTTACAAGCATATCTTAGTATCTCGCTCACTCAATCATACGAGCACCCTAGCGCCCCCACCAGTCAACGGCCAACTCCGGCCTTATGGAAAAATGTTTATATGCATAACTCGACTGTTTTTTGTCCGATTTTGATCAAATTTGGTATTTTGCTAGATATTAGTATTAAATTTAAGTGTGCCAAATTTGATTGCATAAGGTAAAAAAATACGGGAGATAATCAAGTTTTTCAAATTACGGGGGCGGAAAAGGGCGTGGCAAAATTTTTATACATACAAAATGTGTGCATTTACTAAGCGAATATACATACCAAATATGGTGTATCTAGCTAGAATAGTGTTTGAGATAAACGCTTTTTTTAAATTGCGGGGGCGGAAAGGGGCGTGGCAAAAATTTGAAATAAACTTGATCACTCTACATACTACACGAGTCCACATACCAAATTTGGTGCCTCTAGCTCTTACAGTCTCCGAGATCTAGGTGTTCATACGGACAGACGGACAGACGGACGGACGGACAGACGGACGGACGGACAGACGGACGGACAGACGGACATGGCTAGATCGACTCGGTTGTTGATCCTGATCAAGAATATATATACTTTGTGGGGTCGGAGATGCTTCCTTCTGCCTGTTACATACATTTTGGCGACTTTAATATACCATTTCACCCTATGGGTGTATGGTATAAAAATATATATGAATACAGATGGGTCTCGATAATTCGAACCCCGCTAAATCGAAAACCTCAATATTTTGTAAGAAACTGGTGGTCCCTTGAAAAAACTTCGTTCGAATGAAAAATCCTTAGTATATAAGCTTCTTATAATCTTAACTAGATTTAGTTCTTGAGTTGATCAAATCGGATCACCATAACATTTCAAAAACGATCGATCGAAAAAATTTTCAACTAGAACGAAAACTTAGAAGCATTCTTCTAAAAACCATTACGCGAATTTAGATAGATTTTTTTCCAATATATTACATATTTATACCCTTGCAGAGGGTATTATAAAATTGGTCAGATTTTTGTAACGCACAGAAGGAGACGTTTCCGACCCCATAAAGTATATATATTCTTGATCAGCATGAGAAGCTGAGTTGATATAGCCATGTCCGTCTGTCCGTCCGTCTGTGCGTATGCGTTTTACTCAGCCGTCTTAAGAGCTATCGGTCTGAAATTTTGTTTCGGGGTTTTTTATTACCCGGGAAAAATAAAGTATGAAATTCATAAGGATCGGACCACTATATCATATAGCTCTAGAAGAACTAGAAGAAACATTTTCATAAAAATCGGAGTATGCTATGAAATTTACATATGTGATAATATTGGATATAAAACCCCAGATCCCAAAATTTGAGTGTGATCGGATAAATATAACACACACAGACGCAACGCTACATGAACTGCATGTGAATGCGTGCGTTGCTTTGCTTTGGGAATAAGGGAAGAAGAAGAACGATTTGTAAAATAGAGAGTAAAATTGTTTTGTTTGTATATTGATGAATTGAGTTGCAGAAAACAAATTTTGAACATGTAAAATTATTATTACCAAGGACTGCAAGGGTATATAAACTTCGGCATAGCTGATGTTAGCTTCTTTGATATTTTTGTCTAATATTCTCATATGATCTTTTTTCAAATACAATTTTTTTATAAATCTCTAAAAAATCTACAATAACTAATTTATCTTTTTCCATTTTCCAGTCCGAAATGCAAATGGATTGTGCTTTGGATCTGATGCGTCGTCTGCCGCCTCAACAGATCGAAAAGAATTTGATTGATTTAATCGATTTGGCACCAGATCTATGCGAAGATCTCTTGTCATCGGTGGACCAGCCATTGAAGATAGCCAAAGATAAGGAGCATGGCAAGGATTATCTATTATGCGATTACAACCGTGATGGTGACTCGTATCGTTCGCCCTGGTCGAATACATATTATCCGCCACTGGAAGACGGTCAAATGCCCTCGGAACGTTTAAGAAAATTGGAAATTGAAGCGAATTATGCCTTCGATCAGTATCGTGAAATGTACTATGAGGGCGGTGTGTCATCTGTATATTTATGGGACTTGGATCATGGTTTTGCAGCTGTGATATTGATTAAGAAGGCCGGCGATGGCAGTAAAATGATACGCGGCTGCTGGGACTCAATTCATGTGGTGGAGGTGCAAGAGAAGACCACAGGACGCACAGCCCACTATAAGCTAACATCGACAGCGATGTTGTGGCTGCAAACGAATAAACAGGGCTCGGGCACAATGAATTTGGGTGGCTCGTTGACCCGACAAACGGAACAGGATGCCAATGTGAGTGAATCCTCGCCGCATATTGCCAACATTGGCAAAATGGTTGAGGAAATGGAGAATAAAATTAGAAATACACTCAATGAGATTTACTTTGGCAAGACCAAGGATATTGTGAATGGTTTACGGAGCACACAATCTCTGGCCGATCAGCGTCAACAGGCGGCCATGAAACAGGATTTGGCTGCGGCAATATTAAAACGTAATGTTAAACCGGAATCGAACTGAAATGCAAACACTGTCCCGTAGTCAGAAATGCAAACACTGTCCCGTAGTCAGAACTGTGAACTGAGCGTGTTAACGAAGGCGAATATAGGCGTGGTCCGTGCTTTTTTTTTTTACAAAAAAAAATCAATCAAATTCAGATTTCATCAGTTTTGGGTGAAAACTTTTCTAAATGCTTTTCAAATTGTCATTTTCAATAGAATTGTTTACATTAAATTAATAGGAATTGTTTAGTTGAAAAAAAATTTAACTAATTTTATGTCACTTTTTAGTTTTGTTAACAAAAAATAGACTGAACATTGTCATTATTTGCATTTGATGGCAACAAAGAATAAAAAAAATTGTAGAAAATTTTCAAATTCTTAACTAAACAATTCCATTGAAATGCATTTACAATTAAAAAATGAAAACAATTTGATAAGCATTTAATGCATAATAAAAAATTTAAGCATTTCTAGGCAATAAACAAATTTGTTAATGAGAAAATTAAAGAAAACAAAACAAAAAGAAAAAGGTATATAAAACTAAAATAATAATAATAAAATTGTTAAATTGAAGAAATAAAAAATAGCATATTAATATGTAAATTTGCCCGCCCCCAAGTCCTTGACCATCCCACTCACACACACACACACACCTAAGTAACGCCAACTTCGCCGCCCTCAAGACAGTAACATTAAGTATTTCTATTTGTATCTAAAAAAAAAAAAACAAAAACGAAGGCAATAAAATGTTGTATTTCCTTTGCAATAAGTTTTCAATTTTTGCCTGCCTAAAATGCATACATACTACCTTACTATAACTAAAAAAAAAAAAAAAACATTTTTCTATTTGCGAATACAAAAACAAAACAGAAATTTAAATTAAATATGTGTTTGTCGTTTTTATTTGAAATCAAACTTTTTGTTTTATGTTATATGTAATTCGTACAAGTATTGTGTGTGTATTTTTAACTATAAGAAGCTCGAAGCCTCAATTTTATTTACAAAAAAAGAAGGAAAGAAAAATATATAAACAAAAGAAACAACCTCCATGCCAATCCAATTCAGAGAACTGAAGAACGTTCTGTATTATGTGAGGAAATACACATTACGTACTTTACTTTATACATATTATATAATATAGTATATATAGTTTATTATTTTTTCGAGAAAAAAAATTAATGAAATGATAATATAATGGCAAAAGAGAAACAAAACATTTTTACAAAGAAAACAACAAAAAATTAAAAAAAAAAGAAACATTCACGAAAAATATAAAAAGAAGAAAAAAAAACTAATAAAGATTTATAAACAGAATTAAGATTTTATAGTTATTTGCATATGGTGAAGCAACTCAGAAACAAATTGAAAAATGATGAAATAGCATTAAAAACTAAACTGTAGCCAAGCAGTTTCTTAATATGAGCAGAGTTTTTCTATATAAGTGCCTATATTAAGAAATAATCTTCTTTTGTAAGATTGACCTCGAGCAGGCTAAGTTCGATTTAAATTTCAATAGGTCGTAATCTAACCAGATATATTAAGAAACTTTAATATATAAATTTTTAGGTAATTCTAGTGGAAACCTGATTATCCAGACCATCGTCTCTCCAGTGATATAAATGGGAAAAGTTGGTTGTAAGGTTTTGAGGTTCTGGGGCAATGTTCTCCCTGAGGCAATATTCTCCCATATCACTGGAGATATCCCAAATTTCCACAGCGTGCTTAACATGGAAGGATCGAATAAGTCGAGTTACTCGACTATAATTCTGCACCTACAGTGAAATTTTCTGTATTAAGAGAGGCTTCGCGTTAGGACTTCGACAACTTTACATTTTACAGGGTATTTTCAAGCCGGACTTTATGTGAATTTTCGATAAAATTGAAGCTGAACGTCTTTGATCATTTTTATTAAATATTGTACAGATTTCTTTTACCAAACTTTCTTGACCAATATCTCCCTTTAAATGCAGACCACGGCTTCCTGTAAAGAGTTTTGCATGTGGCAAACGAGTTTTCATTTACTCAAGCCACTTTTCAGTAATATTAAGCCAGATTAACGAGGTTCTTTTTCGCATCCAAATGATCTATAACACAGGTCAACAGCGGCAAGGATCCTTATCCTTTTTATTGCAGTTTGGAATCGCTGATTCCGAATAGGAACGCAGTTTTTCTATATTGACTCTAGTTTCGGAGATATTCCAGAAAACCAAATATTTCGAGAGGGTCCCTCACTTCACATGGAAATAATCAAATTATCTCAAAAAATTCATACTACAGATACAAAAATACTAAAAAAAATACTGAAGTCAGAACAGAAAGTGAAGAACTTATACAATTGTTTATATGTATATATAATTATTTCGCACTTATCGTAATAGAAAGAAATTCTAAATTAAAAGATTTATTGGAGATTATTGAAATTGATACCGAATGACAAAATTATGCGATGAGTCCCAATTCAAAAGATACTGCACATTAAGTATGATCAATCAATTGATTAATTGAACTAATCACTTTTTGATCAGTGAACAAATTTACTGACTCGCTCACTCACTTGCTCATTGATGAAATTGTTTCAAAGAGAACGGTTCGATCTTTGAAGTTTTTTCTGTAGAAAATTGTTTCAATAGCATTACAAAAAGGTTATCAGGTTGTCATATATCTCTTTTAAAAACCACACAGTTTTATCATCTTCAGACGGAACTCTAGATTTTAGATTGTAACATTATAAAAATAAGGAAAAGATTTGTTCCGATGTCGATGTAGGCAAAATAAATATCAAATGATAAGGTTGTTAGTCCATGCCTTAGACCCTAAAATGAATATTGGCTATAATACCACCAATAGTTCGTTAGACTGTTTATAATAGAGATGATAGTTTCTTTTTAACTTATTAAAGCAATAATGATGAAATTTAAAGGTTCTCAAAGTGGAGTCTAAGGATTGAATATGCCAAATGTTTTTAAAATGGTCAAAGAAAAAGATGGCAAAATTGTTGTTTTTAACTTTAATTAAATTTTCTATTTTCCATTCTATTTAATAATCTTCCACTGACTTTATTAACTTTTCATTAACTTGCTTTATCCAGTCTTTAAGTTCAATTTCTTTTACATAAAGCAAATAGAATTCAATTAGCATCAATCCTAAAAACGAAATCAGCTAAAAGTTAACAACTTTTTATCAATCCTTTAGTTAGATAAAATGAAATAGATGCCTTACATCGCTTTTTTTTGGTATATGGCTACAATACAGGTTCTTGCATTTTATTCATGAAAAATCGTAAACTGCTCTACAGTTAAAAATATGTATTTAGTTAAGGTGCTTGTGCCTTAAAATACATACATATGTATTGTTATATACTAGTAGATACAGAAATATATGTATTACATAGTTAATCAGTAATTTAGTAGCATCCAAAGTGGAAAATTGTTTAAATACAGAATAGAGAATACATTTTTTGTCGTTTTGTTTGTGTTTCCAGCTATTTACAAAAGAAGCGATATATGATTTATATCCTTTTTCTTTGTTTCATTTTCGAAATATATAAATTAGGTTTTCGTTTTTTCTCGTTTCACATAAATATCTACAACTTAAACTAATGATTATCAATAATTTAGGATTCATTTAAAGTGGTGTTGATGGAGGAGAAGGAGCAGGAACAGGATTTAGAAGTAGAAGGAAGAGTTTTGGAGTTAAAAAGTTGCTACAATTACATACAATATTTTACAGGGATCTTTGTGTGTGTGTGCGTGTGTGTGTGTTTGGGAGTTATGGGAAGCTGAATTGCACAAGTACAATTTTGTTATTATTCTTATCGTTTATCAAAAATCAATAATGTATAATTATACAAATAAAATGTAAATTGATTGATTTTGCATTCGGATTCCAAAAAGTAATTTAGCAATGGTTAGTTAGTATGAATGTTTAACAAACAAAAAAAAAATATATATATATATGTATGTATATATGATTAAATAAAGTCTCTTAAGTCCAGCGTAAGTCACAGCTTATTGCATTTTGGAAACTTCAAATTTAGTATTGACAATTTCCTCATCCGAATCAAGTACGGGTAAAGTTGGATCTGACAACGATGAGGGAATATTCTCCTCGACCCAACGTAAATCGTCCTCTTCGTTATTTGTTGCTCTAGAATTTGGTGTGCTCTTCACTTGACCATTCTGGCCACGCATTTTAATGCCATAGGCATCAGCCACAAACTGATCCTCTTCTTCTAAACCAAAAAAGGGCAATGAAATGGTAAGTAACAAAATATTGATGATTGTAAGTTCTTGTGCTTACCCTCTTCATCCTCATCTTCGGGATTATCGAGGAGCGGGGTAAAGGCATAACGTTGATTATTATTTGTGGGTCGCCACAAAATCATAATTACCAACAATAAAACAGAGAATAATACATGCCAAAAACCAGTTTCCACCCAAATATCACGCCAACCCTAAAGAAATTTAAACAGAGAAGTAAAAAGGTAAAAAATCTCTTCAATTTACTTTCAAAAAATTGTTAACTTACGGGCGTACAATTGCCTGTTCTACGCAATCGCAGGGCAAACAACATAAATATGACGGAAGCAATAACAGCAAAGATCAACGTATTCGTGAAATGTCTATATAGCGATAACTTGACCATATTTCTAAAGATTGTAAACACAATTAGCATAACCATGAGATGAGAATATAAATAGCTTAGCTTACCTTCGCAATCTGAGTGTCCTAGTGGTCTGGACCAATGATGTGAATATCCACCAACAAATGCCCGTGTCGAGCACTGCCAATGGAATACTGGCCACCAATAGTTCACTGCGATCACTCTTGATGCTGGTGATGCGTAAATAGCTCTCTATGCAGGCCAAAATGAAATAGAGAGCACCGACACCAACAACACGATGCAACATTGGTCCCAGTCGTGGTCTGCAAGTAATTTTTTAATATGATTATTAATGAAAGGAGTTTAAAAATTGTAAACAAAGTAAAATATATTTAGAACAGATCTCCAATTTGTTTTCCCATATAAAGTCATAAAATATAAAGATAAGTGATCACCATTCTAGACACCTCCCCAGACTTAGATTTGATATTTAAAGTCATTATTTCCTAGGCAAATGGTTACCTATTTAGGTGTAATAGATCGACAAAGCAAATATATGTAGAAAAGATCTCCAATTTGTTTCCCCATATAAAATCATGAAATATGAAAATGGGTGATCATGCTTGACCTCTCCCCACACTTAGATTTGATAAATAAAGTCGCTTTTTCCTAATAATATTATTACCTACTAAGGTGTAATAGATTTGTTTCTTGACGAAATCCACTAATTTGATAAAAAAGTCAAGCTTCTGCAGTAATCTAAACTTGTGACTACCAACTTTGATCACATTTAGAGAATTTCTTAGAAGATAATTGTGAAATTAACTAAATATAAAAAAATATTAAAAAAACTTAAAATAAATTGTTTTATGTTTATAATGAAGTAAATAAATGATGAAATTCTAACTCGTATGAACACTTTCTTGGCAAACTGTATATTATATGCAATATTTCTTTCTACTTCATTTTTACAGAAAAACTGCTGTCGAATTTTGAATGTTTCCGGCTTAAAAATTAAACTTCAAATCACATTTAAGCTAGTTCAGAGTTCTTAGGGAGGAGTTCTTGGGGATGAAGTAACTTTTGTTAAGGGTTTCTTGAGGTTTACTAGTGCAGGATAGTAAGGAATTGGAAACAAGATATAAACCTATTTTCATAATTTTATTACAACTTATTACAATCTTTCAACATTTCAGTCACTTTTTGGATGATTGTTTCTATGATTTATCGAATATTTTGTTTGAATATAAAAGGACATTAAGTATTAAGACATTATATATGTATGTGTATACATGATATATATGGCTTAAGATTTAATAAGATTGAATATGAATCACTTTTCAAAATGACTGAAAGTCTCTTGTTTAATGAATTTAAAACCAAACTAAGCTCAATTTTTTAACATTTGAAGTACAACTACTTTTAATAATCTACTCTAATAAGCTTATATAGGTATAAATGTTAAAACAAATGGCTATAATCTCACACTATCAAGAGAGACCTACTAAATCTACAATTTTGTTGATCTCGGTGTTTGAATCTCGACATAAATGGCTAAGCAATACTGAAAGGTTGTTCCGTCGGGGATAATGGAAACGATTGTGGTTAACGAATAATTTTTTTTCAGTCTATCAATCAATCAATGATTTTTTAAAGTTAGAGTCAGTTGTTGGATAAAACTTATTCTAATTTCTACACTCACTTGACAATTCCGAATCCCAGACTCATTATAATGACCAGCATCCTAGCCAATGTTCTCTTTGCACAGGATACGAATTCGGCAACCAATTCAGCATGTTCGACTGGGACTCCTGTGCTATTCACTGTCTGGTATTCGGCATAGAAGAAGGCTTTCTCCAGCATGCCAAGTAATATAACGCCACCAATCCAAAATTGAATACGCAACAAATCTCGCCATTGTGAGAACGATACGAAAAGCCAAATAATACCAAAAATTACATAAACGATGCACATAATTAAATAGAACTGAAACAGAAATAAATGACAATTAATTGATGTACGAATATTTATAAGTAAATTGTTTCTTTTTACCGGTAGAAACGGCCAATCAATGGCCGATATAAAACCGCCATTAGGTCCAAGAAATTCAATTTGCACTGTAGCCGAAAATTTTTGATCCGACTCGATTGTCAATTCCAGCTCGTAAATGCCATCCTCAAGGACAGTAACTTTGGGATTCGTTGTTGGCTATAGATAATAAACAAAAGCAAAAAACAGGTAGTAAATGTGATAAGTTTTCTCTTTCCATTCTATTTTTTTTTTCTTTGAGTGGGTCATGTCTGTGCATTATTTTGTTATCTGCACTAAAAATTTTTAAATTCTAAGAATTTAGGAAATTAAATATTTGTAGGAATCGAATACGAAATACCTTGTAGTCAAGGTATATAGCAAATTAATTATGAATCTTTTCAAACTGGGTAATGTAAATTTTAATTATTTTCAATTTGCTTTGCTCTGTCGTTAAAAATCTTCAACAATAACAAGTAATGGTAATTTGCTTTTTTAAGCTTTTTTTTATGTTTCGTGACGGCTTCATGTCTGAGGATTGTTTTGTTATCTGTGCTTAAATATTTCTAATACTCAAATTCTAAGAAGTCAGGAAATAAAATTTGTATGTGTTCTGTAGTCGACTGTGAGATACCTTTTAGTTAGAGAAATTTAGCTAATTAATGATTATTCTGACTGAACTATCTAAGTTCTAATTCTAAGCATATTTTCAGAAAGTTTACAAACAATTCTTATTATGATTAACTTATAATAATAATCTTATTATAATTTAAATTTGAAATTAATGAATCAAATCGTAAAATAAAAATTGTTTGCCACTAAAATTCTTTTATACAGTTTTTGTTTAAATTTTTTAATATTAATCCAACGTTTAAGTTTTTTTTTTAAATTAAAATAAAGCTATTAGTACGAAATTCAGTAAACAATAGAAAAAGATTTCGAAATTGTTGTGAATTTATAATATAAAATCAGTAAAGAAATTATTTTTTTTGTGACTAAAATTCTATTATACAGTTCTTGTTCACTATTTTGATTAATTAATCAAGTTCTAATTAAAAATTAATTAGGTAAATAAATAGTAAATAAGAAATTTTAATGAAATAAAAGCTTATCATGATCATATTTCGGTTAAAATTATAAGATTTTGAAAATGTGATTAATATTAAAAATTTTAAAATAAAATAATAAAAATAAAAACAAAAGAATACGTTTAGTGACTAAAATTCCTTTGTAATATTTTCAATAATTTGTAAAATCCAATATATATATTTTTTTTTAAATAAATTTAAATAAAATAAGCTCTAATGAAGAACTTTATGCGAATAAATTAACTTATGTAATTTTTACCCTAAGAGAAGCTAAAGCTTGGATATACATAGAACAGATTTTGAGTGGAAATATAAATAATACATATAAAGAATAACTAAATAGAGCATATAACTTTGACCTGCCAAAAAGTTTAAAGTTAATTAGAGCCATAAACAAAGTAAAACAGATTAATTTTAACAAAAAAAAAGATTGTTTATCCTAAAATATGATATCTGTTCCTATTAAGGATGACAACTAACTCTAATTTATGTCTAGATTTCGATACAAATATATTTTATAAGATTTATTGACCATTAAGCCTGCTAAAACCCCAGTTTTTAAAACTGTAATTTATCTACTTTCAATTTGTTGCCAATTTCGATAATGGATAAACTAATAGACCCTAGATAACTAATGGTTTCCAGGGTCTATAATGGCAGCTAAAAAAAAAAAAAAGTAAATACAAAAATTTACGATAAGACCGCTTGAACTGCGATAACACGAGGGGAAACTGCCACCACCACCACCTTACACATACATATGCTAACTAATGGCCTATATTGGTTACTTTGTTGAGTCATTGTCAACATTTGCAGTATTTACCGAAAGTGGATGCTTTTTAATTGGATGCGCCTCCTCGATGCCAGGTGCCAGAGTGGCGCCTTCCGCCTTCTTGTTCAATGATATCAATCCATTGCATTTCACTTGCTCTTTGGTAGTTGCTACCACTCTATTAATTGTGGCATTCCCCTGAAGACTTGGATTCGCATTGATTATCTGAAGCTGATTAAAACAAAGGTAAAAGGGGAGTTGGCTCTTGAAATAGATCAAGTGACTTACCATGTGCTCATCGTAGAGGCAGGGATGCTCGGTGAGTGAAAAATTGATTGTTA
Source organism: Drosophila willistoni (assembly GCF_018902025.1). Classification (NCBI taxonomy): domain Eukaryota; kingdom Metazoa; phylum Arthropoda; class Insecta; order Diptera; family Drosophilidae; genus Drosophila; species Drosophila willistoni. The sequence goes on from NW_025814050.1 coordinate 13,840,261, forward strand.
AATCCGCATCCGTGGAATTACAATCGAGAACTGAAACGTGGAATAAGAGTGAGAAATGGATTTGTCACGTTGTGACAGTTGGAAATTGTCTTTTATTTACTCACTTTGTATAAAAATTCTCGTGTTGGCCAACAGAGGACGCTGTTCTCTGACCTTTGGTAGAACCTGCAAAGAGAAATAAAATAACAATCAAACCAAATTGGCAACAAGAATTTCTTATTGATTTTACTCCGCGGCTGCCTGGCAGCACCTGGTGGAGGCGGAGTAGGAGAGGGTGGATGGTGGTTGGTTGATGCCGTTGTTGTTTTGATTTGGTTCTAACACTTACTTCATTAACATTTATTTCAACTATTCCGGGGTCAGATTTTCCGGCGACCAGACAGCCGTGTAGAATTAGCGCCAACGCGACTGCTACCAGCGTTGACGTGCGCATCATTTTTAAATACTATAACTTAATCCACTTAACTACGAGATGATATACTAATAAAAGTGTCGACGAAGTAAATAATTATTTACTTTTAATTTTTTTCTTCTTTCGATATATTGTTAAAAGTATGTGTGACACACACACACATACACGTACAGGATAACCACGACGTGATAGTGTTGTAAATGCATAGACTGGGTAGTGTTGGTGAACTCATGTTAATTTTAACAGACTCGCACATGAGTTAAAGGTTATCGAAAATTGAATTTTATAACAACGAATACAAATTATTTAAAAGTCAATAATATTATTTTAGTCAATAATGGATTCTTTTTTTGCCTTTGATTATTTTAGGGAGTTTTATCTTTGAGAGCAGTCGAGTTGAAAAATTACTATGTTACATAAATTGCAAAATTAAATACTTCAATATATTAAATACATAAACTACAAGGACTAAACTGCTCACAGATAAAATAACTATATTTAATATTCTTTATTTTATTGGTTTCTAGTGTACAAAAGTATTAATATTTATATAAAATTTTTTTTCAAATTTGTTGTTAAAATAGAGAAGAAATAATAAAACAAAAGAAGAAATTGCAGCATGCAGTGCATTACTTATATTTCAACTAAAACAAAAATATTGACATCAATTATACATTTAATTAATGTTGAGACGGTGGTAAATTGTGATAAAAAACTTAAGTGGTAGTAGCTGTTGCAATTCTAAACTGAAATTAACGGAAATTTATCGAAAATTAGTCCAACTTTACATTTCATCGATAACATCACAATCGACGTTCTGCTGTTGTGACATAACCCCGATTGGAATATAACACAGCTTTCGAGAACCGAGTGAAATATAAAAATGCTGCGTAGGGTAAACAATAATACAATAATCATTTAACTGTTGTATTAAACACAAATCAATTTTAAATTTTACAGTTATTGCCCAAGGTGCGACAGTCACTGCAAGTCACAAATCCACTGGCGACTGCTGCACGTAAACAAAGTAGTAGTGTATATGAACCGGATTACCTGGAGGTAAACTAATCTTAACACCTATTTTTGTCCATTTTAACAATGATTTCCGTTTGAAACAGTCTCTTAAGCCAAAATTCCCGCAATATGAGAGCCTAAATGTCCAAATCAAAGGCTATGACTACCCACTACTCGAAAGCTATCAGCGTTTCCTACACGGTTTGGCCGAATATCTTGACTTGGATGTCTCCGATTGTTATGCCCTGCCGCCACAGCATACGCAAATCCAACGCCTGCGTCCCAATTCTACAGTGATTGAAGCGGAATACAAACTGACCACCTATGAGCGTAGTCTTCAGTTGAGTAATGTTGATGCTCCAGTTTATCCGCAATTTCTGAGGATAGCTCAAGCCGCTCTGCCTGAGGGTGTTCAACTAAGTGTCCACGAGCACACCGATGATTTTGAAGAGCGTCGTTATGTGCCCGACAAGGATCTGCTTGATCTCAAGGCAGAACTGGATCGCATGGGTGGTCCCACAACAACAAAGAAAAAATAAAAAGGCAATTTGTTGTTTTTTTTTTTTTTTTTTGCAAATTTTGGCAAAAACCAAAAAAAAAATATATTAATTTAATGCTATGATTTGTGTAAATAAATTTAGAGAAAGAAAAACAAACTTTCCTAGTTAAAGCTTTGCCGCCTGCTGCCGGGCGTCAGCGGCAATGGAAGACAAGGATTCATTTATAAGGAATTGCACTATGTCGCTCTCAAACGACACCGAAATGTACCACCTTGATGGAAGACGAGGTGGAGGCAGAATTTTTGCTATTACTGAGCTTTGGCTTTGTCTCCTCCTCGCGTCGACGTGTCGGCGGTTTCATGACATCTAAAAATGGTCAAAATTTTAATAGAAATATCTTTGAAAAGATCTTTCATTTTCAACTCACTTGTTTGGATGGGATTAAAGTCCTTTAGATACTCATCATTTGGATGACATAGTGGCAAACTGTCGGCTAATTCCTTCTTGGGATTCGTCAAATGACGTGCCGTAGGACGTGAATAACCATTTCTTTTCGGTGGCAAAGGTTTCTCCTTGCGAGGAATCTCCTAGAAGTAAAAACCAAAAATTCTTTATACGAAATGTTAATAGCTTGGGGTGGGGTAAAACCTACAGGAACCACAGCCACTTGTATGGTATCTGAGAACTTGACTTTGTTCTTCTCCACTGTCGAGGGTTTTGATGTTCCCGCTGTGGGCGTGGCATCGCCATTGACTGTCGCTGCTGTTGTGCTTACAGCTGCATTCGATAAAATCGAGGCAGTTGGCTTCTTAAGCAGCAAACGCTTCTGATACTCTTCACTTGTTACAGTGGGCAACATGGCGGGTATATTACCAGATACCAAAGGATGTTGATAGAATTTCGGTTGATATGTGGCAGCTGGGGGCAGTGGCAGGGACGGTGGGGCAGCTGAAGTGGCTGCTAATGGTGTAAATGGTGCAGGACGTGGCGGTGGGCTGCTGGTGATAGTCGTTGGCAAGCCAACTGTTTGATCGGGCACATCCTGTGACCAGACATTACCTAGAAAAACCCATTTGAGTTAAATATTATGTCTCTTTTGTTTAATTTCACTTACCATTTGCTTGAGGATTCTTCATTGTGTGACGACTTAAAGTCATGGAGGATGCAGCACTCATTTTGGGCAATGGCGGTCTTAATTCCGGTTTGGGTATATTAATTTTAATCATTTCTGCATTGAATATTTTCGATTTAAATGAGGGCAAAGGTGGCACATAGTTTTTAAGGGTTTGTTGCTGCTGCTGCTGTTGTTGCCCCTGAACCGAACATGTGGACTGAGAGCAAGCGGATTCGGAGCGTAGATCACAGGTTAGGCTTAAATTGCCATTGGCCCGATCTTCTTCATGTATAATGGCAGCTGCCTGACTGAATGAAGCCTGTGAAAATTCACCCAAACTTGTTATGCATTTGGTTAGATTATATAGATCCATAAATAGATCATAATCGGCTATATCATGGGCAATTTCAAAGGCCTCAGCAAACAAGTTTTTACTGCAAAAATCAAGAAATGACAAATTAAATACGATTTAAATAGTTTAAGTTTCTATTAATCACTCACCGTAGTAGAAAAAAGCAAAAACGTCTTTTCAAATCATAAACCTGATCGCTAAACTCATCCTTAGTATCCTCGGATAGGGTATGGGCAAAGGTTTTCAATGCCCTTACCAAGAGTTCTATACGCGGTCGCCTCTGATCGCCGCCAAAGAATATATAATTTGCGATCTTATGCAACGTTATGAGACACATGGCCCCATAGGTCTCCCAGTTGAGGGAGACCAAGACATTTACAGCCCTTTCGGGTTGCTGTATACGCAAATATTTATCGGCTATAACATCGGCCGTTAGCCCTGAATTATGTATATCTCCTCGCATGCCAGCACCGCCGAATACACGCACACAGCCCAAAGGACCATGCTCATAGAGCAACAGCAAGAGGCAATCGGTCTGGGCATATGTGTGATTAAATCCGGCCAAATCTGGTTTACGACTAAAAGCTATACTCATTAACATGGGCTGGCAGGCAAAATAATGCGACAGATCCAATAGACTCAGCGGCGTCACATTCTCGCTGATCAATTGCTGACCAATCGGGGCCAAGGCCAGATCAAAGCATTGCAGGACAGATCTCTCATTGGCCACACACAACATGGCCGAATCACAATGCCAGGCACACTGATTGGGCACAATCTCAATTTGATTCGAATACTTTGTCGTCTGTTGCACCAGATCGTGCAGACATATATTCCGATCCACGCAACCCAGAAACAGTTTCTCCTGATCCGGACTAAAGGCAAAACTGCAAATTTGTGTGCCCATGGGTATCGAGGTGATTGCCGTGCGTTGCATTTTCCCCGTGGCCAGCTCATAGGAACATATCTCGGCACTAATATCACCCTTGCGGGATACCTTCTGTTCCAGAGTGATTATCTGGCTCTCACTGCTACGCAAAAAGTCCACACACAAAGGATCATTCTCGGACCAACAATAGGCAATCGATTCCAATTGTAAACTGCAAAATATAAGTAAGGGAAGTAATATTAATTTAACATTTTTATGTGCAGTACATATAAAATTTTTAACTCTAAAAATAAAACCCATTACAATAGTAATATAAAAAGTTGGACAAGTTAAGAATTTTTTAAAATATTTAAAAAAGCCTTAAACACTTGTCCAAAATAAACATTCAAAGTAAAATATGGAAAAATTAAAAACGTTCAAATAAAATATGGAAAATTGAATTTCTTTTTAGGTATATTCAACCAAAAATTAGCAAGATCTGTAAATGTAATAGCATGTTCTATTTTCATTAGCATTATTATTAAAAACTGCACTAAAGTTTTTAAAATTGGGGAAAAACATAAGATAAATATAAAAAACTGTTTAAAAACAATATGGAAAGTAAACAAAAAATTTCGATAAAGAATAAAAAATAAGCAAAATTTAAAGAAAATTTAAAAAAGCCAGAAGAAATGCCAAAAATATTAAAAAAAAAAATTAGAAAAAATGTGGCAATTTAATTACATTTGAAACAATTGTAACATTGTAAAATACCTTAATTTTTTGCTTGAATTTTACATTTTTTTACAAATTTTTTTGTAAAATTTTATATCTTTCTATTTTTTTTTACATTGTAGAATTTTTTTAGTTAGTTGTTTAGTGTTGAATGGAATTTCTAAACTTGTATACGATTTTAAAGTTTAATTAAGTCGTTTTTAATCATAATGCCAATTAAAATTTTCAATTTTTTTATAATTATTCTAGGTCAAACGAAAATTTTGCATTCGAGAGTACTCTAAAAATAATAATGTGAGAAAAGATTATGTACTTAATAAATTGCATTGGTAATGAAAAAGTAATTGATAAAGCTTGAAATACCCAATACTCTGATATGGATTCAGACTAACCCTTTGATCTTGAAGACATGTATATTGGCACGATCCTGATCCCGTACGGTTGGTCGCCAGGGATAGACTTCATTTTGTGAGGATTGTGTCCAAACAACGAACAAATCATAGCTGCCATTTACGGTTAAATGGCGTGCCAATTTCCTTTCTGTGGCGCCCGGTATAATCACATGAAATATGCGCGGATCCATGTTTGCTATCTTCTCTGGCCCTTGGGAGCGGGCATTGGGACGTTGCAGATGCACCACTGTCAGCTGGTTTGTATTGTAGGCCAAAACGATGTGGGAACGTGTAAAAAATGCTACAACAACAACGAGAAACCAAGAGTTAGCAAGATTAAAAAGAAAACGACAAAGTGGAATGAGTGGCTCAAAACAAAACATGGAAAGCTGCATAAGATAAATTCATTCATATGTATGTATGCTGGGTTTGGTATTCGCAACAAAACAAGTTGCCAGATTAATTAAAAATTACAATAATTGCATGAACATGCATGTGCGTGGCATCGGCGTTGGCGAAGGCGGCCCCCAACAAAAGCTGTGATCACTCTACAGGTGAGTTTGGTTTGTGTGTGTGTGTGAGAAACCTCAAGAGGCCTATGAAATGCAAATTTCTCCGACAACTGAATGTAAAGGTCTCCAAGAATATCTACAGAATATTATATACTCTATGAAAAATAGTACATTTTTTGGATCTCAAATCATAAAATGCGGGATATTTGCTCACAAAAGTATACAATAAAACAGTAAGAACTCCATTTTTAGAACATAGAAACAAGTTTTGGAATATTTTGTGAATGAAGTGGACAAGTTACAAGTTACAAGTTTTTCCAGCCTATTGCATACTTCAACGGGCAACGTTTCCCCCATTTCACAGCACTACATATGTATGTATGTATGTCTAAAAATCAGAAATTTTCAAGCTATAACTGTATAAGAAGGAGAGAAAGAATAAATTGTGCCCCTTAAAGTATCTGTCTGGAGACATATTTAAGTAACTAAATACTAAATACTAAGCAAAACTTTAATAATAACTTTTCAGGGAATAAACTGGCACAAAGATTTGGATCGGAACGCCAGTAAAAGATGGCCAAGATCCTAACTAAACTACCCGATTTCACTATATACATCTATATCTATGGGAAACCAACTTTAAGACATAGTTAATATACCCCAATACAAAATATGGTATGTAAGTTAGCTCACCATCGGTAATAACCTCGGCGGCTAATTTTCCTACAAGGTATTTTTCAAAGACCATACGTAGGATATCGCCCGTGTATATATCGACACATATATGTGTTATGATGCCATTGGCAAAGAGCAGGAGCACTTGAGCTGCATCCTGCCACTCCGAATGGATGACCCTATGCAGACGTAAGAGATCTTCCAGTTTCTTGAGATTATCCTTAAGCCGTCCAGCGGATTTGCGGCTGCTATTCTTGAGGACAGCCAAACCATTGCGTCGTTCTGTGTAGTCTCGTTTGGCCAGCGATGTCAGATCCTGATCCACATCACGTTGACGCATATAGCGAAAGGCACCCAAATCGTTGCTCTTGATTCGCACCTCATCGCGCTGCGTCGTCCAGAAGTGTGCCTCACTGAGCAGCATTCTTCTATATTAGATGCGATTAAACATAAATGCCTTTGATTTGCATGGCCACGCGTATCTCCAATCCGATCGAATGGGTGTCAACGGTATTTGCAGCACTTTTTGTTTGATCTCAAGCTTTTGGGCGAGGGAAGCGGGGGCCGTCCGACAGAGGCTACGCTGGCGCTGCCAATGAGGCCAAGTCAGTTAGCCTCTTGGTCTAGTGGCTTAGTAAGAGTTTAATCAACAATGTAAAGCACTACAAATTCTATGAATTTAATATTTATTGTTTCGACGTGTTTTGTTTTTTATGCGTTTCTATTCTATTGTTAACTGTTTTTCGTTTTTGTTGTTGTATTCTTCGTTTTCTTTTTTGTGGCAAACGTAAACAGTGAAAATTGTTGTTGGAATTCTGACCACTTGTTGATATCGATAAACACTTGTTGTTATCGCAAAATAACTTGAATGGCTTCTCAGTGTGACCTGAGGAACAGAGGGCATGGGCGGCAGCTTGAAAAATGTTTAAATTTAACTTATCTACATTAATTTCAATGTCAATTTGTATATACCAAACAATTAAAACATGATACAAATATTCATGATAAATTGAAGTTAATTGTATATATTTGATTAATAAATAAGTGTTTTGAGCCTTCCTTAGTTAATTTGAGCTGATAACACCTGTTGTTAAATTTTTATTCAATTGATAGAATATGTATAGATTTGGTTGAGGTTATTTTTGATTTCGATCGAATCGACTAATTTGTTGCAGCCTATAAAAAGCACATCCTGCAGTAGCGAAATGAGAATAAATCCAAATTTAATCATTCAATCATCTGATTATTATTTATGGCTGCCTCTTCAGTCGGCGCTTACTCACGTTAAGTCTTGAACTATGAACGTGGGTCTGCAGACATTTGTTGATAAGATTAAGAATATGTACGTATATAGGAGCTTTCAATAATTGTAGATCCACACACAAGAAACCAATTGAGACTCATATAAAAACCATTTATTTTTTGTGTTATTTTTAAACAAAAAAATTATATGTATTTATTGATTTCACCATTCAATCAGATTGTAATCAATTATTCACAGTAGTTTTTCTTTCGCTTTTTGCTCAAAAAAATTATCAAATAAATATGATTTATGTAAATTAAAAGTGGCACATACTAACTAACTAGTTAAAGGACTAAATAAACAGCAATAATCATAATAATAATAATAGTTTTATGTCGGATAATAGAGTAACTAAAACGTATATCGCATTTGTGGAAACTTAACAGAAACATTTATGTAGTTAGTTATTATTTAATAAGTAGGTGTATTTAGTTGTTGTTGATGTATTCTTTTTCTTTTTTTTCTTAATTTGGCGACCGTGCACCTGAAGCTGAATTAACATTTTTCTTTGTTGTTGTTGTTTTACATTTGTGCTTATATACTAAAATCTAAAGGAGCCAGTGTTTGTTCAAATATATATATACATATATATATATATGTATATATAGGTAACTATTTACAACATATTCTCTGAACGTTTTTTGCCATCTACATATTTACATAAATATCAAAATATCAACCACAATTTTATAAGTAAATACATATACATATATATATTATATAACATATACATACATATATTGTATCTTTAACTAATTAGCAGCCTTTTTAAAATTTTGATAACATTTTTGTTTACGAATTCTTCAAACTTAAGTCGTTGTTTGCTTCTTCTCTCTACTACTTTCATATATAAATAATATAATTCGTGCCTATTTCTGCGTGTTTTTTAATATTTGTTTTTTGGCCAACGTTTAACGTCTCAAGTCTATCGAGTTCGTTTCCCCTTAGAAGCTAATTCATGTCGTTTTTTTTTTTTTGTTTAATAAAAGCAACAAAAAATTTGCGCTCGTTGGTTGGTTTTGTTTTTAAATCGTCTAGAAAACTGATATCAATATATATATATATGATTAGAATTAAATTGCAGCAGTCGCTTTCTACATATGCACAGATTGGGTTCACTATCTTTCATTGTTAACTAATTTCTTATCCTGTCTCGCTCTTCATCCCTCAATTGCTCTTGCATTCGGATAGTGCAGGGGGAATTAAAAATCATAGAACTCGTTCGATTTGTTATTAAAACGTCGGGTTAAAACATAAACTACAGCTTCATAGGTGGCCATCATAATTGCCGTATTGGGTATCTGTCTAACCAATTGTGTGGCCAAGCCTCTGCAAAGAAAAGAAGATATCAGGATTAACAAATTGTTGAAACAACATTTAGATAAAAGTAAAAATAAACAAATAAAACTAATGATTAGATTGTACTAAGTAATATTTAGCAATTCATGTTCGTTTGCCGTGATAATGAAATTAAGATAAACAAATCAAATTTGCGACGTAGTAAAGAATCGAGATAAAAAAATAAAAAATTGTCTAAAAAATAGATTTCAAATTCGTGGGTGGTTCATTAGCATTCGATGAAATGAATTTTACCAACGTTCTTAAGGCATTCGTTTTGTCATTAAATATGGTATACTTATATATATATTTTTGCGTTATTATATACTACTGCATTGAAGATTTATCAGTCTAGGCTATAGAATTTATAAATAAAATCAAGAAAAATTCTATGTTTAAATATAGAAATAAACAAAAGACATTGAAGACAACTTGACATGTACCGAAGTTCTGATACACTTTCATTATGAGATGATTAGTATTCATTAAATTAAGATTAAGTTTTTCGAAAGACACTAATTGATCGTATATATAGTCTTCTGAATGTCATTGTTAAGTGTTTTTGCTTGTCTTTAACAGGAAGATTATTAAGATCACCTCCTAAGGGGATTTACTTGTCTAATCTATCAATTAAAATGGGTTTTACTTTAACAAGTTATATTAATTATAAATAATTAGATTGTCAAGCAAAGATTAACATTAAAGGGGAACTTTCCCTGCTATTAACGTAAAGGGAGACTTACACTTATTAAATTCTAGACCTAAACTATAGCTAAATAAATTTTTGTGTGTTGTTTACCTATATAAGCCAGCTCGTCCCTCTTCTTTCCACACGGTATGCAGAGTTTGCCAAAATGAATTATATTTATTACCCTCCTCCCGCAGACGTGTACGTGCCACCTCATGTGGATAGGCAATGCAGGAGGCAATTGTCTTTGATACAGCGCCAGCCATCATGAATTCCAAAAAGTCACGTGATCCTTTTGTATCTGTATGTCTTTGATTTCGTTGTTCCAACTAAAAATGCAAAACGATTCAAATTTGTTTATTAGCTATCGATTATTTTTTGATTGTTTTTGTGTTTTCGTTTTACCAATTTCGATTTAATAAACTCATAGATAACAAAGTGCACCATAGTTTCACAGATGCCAAAATAACTGGCTGTGATGCCTTTGTAGAAAGCTGCAATTCCTCCCTGAGCATAGACACGTTCGATGCACTGTCTAACAGTCATTTGGACTTTAGAATTGTAGTCCAATTGCATGCGTGTCTTAACAAACCAAATGGGATTCGTTACGGTGGATGAGACAAAACCTGCACTTGCAGCACTCATTATATGAACCAATGGGGAATCGCGTTCAACAAAACTATAATAAGATCATACATGTATTAATTGTTACACAAATTCTACTCCTACTCAAGACTTACCCCAGACTGTTGAGCGTGTTTTTGGTTTGTGAATATGTGCAAAAGTATATGGCACGTGAGGGTGCCACTCCAACGAGATTCGGACCGAGACCTTTGAACAAAGCACGAGGTCCCTCATTCTGGACAATGTGACTGAAATCGTAACAAAATTGAAAGTATATTGTTATAAATCATATTAAGACTGAAGATCTCATTGAGCTCTATGCAAAATGTCGACATTTTAAGAGCAACTAAAACTGAGGATAGAAGGGGGAAGAATTCTTGTGATTACAGTTCTTATGACAGCAAAAACTAAAGGAACGCATATGGAAATATACTTTTAATATCTTATTTTTATATTCCTAGTAATTTTTGGTATTCTTCATACCGATAAGACAACAAGTTGTCAATTTGTTTTAATAAATATTGAATAATTTCTGGAATTTTGTTATTTGATAATTATTTTTTGGGGTTTTGACTCAACTATTTCTATTGCAAGTCCAGGGCTGGTTAATGGGAGTTTCTTGACCAGTGACTTCATATTTCGAGTTCAGTTCTCGAACTGTTTTAACTTTAGGAGGATTTGTAAAATTGAAATATTTTGTACTTTTAGAAGATAGTCTAAATATATTGGGAAATAATGCAAAAAGGAATAAACTCTATCGACCTTGAGCCGACAAACAGATTGCTTTGGTAAATAAGATATCATTTTGGGATACATTGAGATAAGATTAAATACAAATACTTGGAAGTTCGGTTCGTTAAAATTGCCAAATAAAATGTACATATCTTCTTTACAATACAAATGATTAATTATCGAGATCAATTAGGACCAGATTGATTGCTTATATACGGTATCTTTAGGTATATTAAGGAATATTTTATGATTTATCACAAATTTTAAAGTCAATGACAAAACTACGTTTAAATTTCTAACTAATCAAACATCAAACAAAACGAATATTTAGAATCTGGTTTGTTGGAACTTTCTTAATTGGAATGGTACGAATTGAAGTTCCATTGCCAAATTGAGGGCAGGAAATTTATGAAAGTGGTAAGCATCGATAATTATTGAATTTTCTAAGGCGAAAATTTTAGGTTTTTGATTGGACACCCGCCAAAAAGTACTGTCTAATTCCCTAGATGTTCAAAAGAACTCTTAGAAGTATCTCGGTCCCTGGACCTCTCAAGTTTCTTAGCCATAAGTATCTGCCACGTCACTAGACTCAGCCCTGCGGCATTCAGATAAATGCTTTTCATTTATGTAATTGTAGTCCAAACAATTAAAAACAGAATGCAAGTTTGTAGAAAGATATTTTTAGAAACCATTTTACAATATTTTACTCAAATGTGTTTTAGTTACAACCTTTGGGAATTCGTTTTAAGTTTAAATTAAAAATAGATAACAACTTACCGCAAACACTGCATAATGCTCATATTTTTGCTTGTTGTCGATGAGATGCCACAATGTGATATAGCCATAATCTGCAATAATAGAAAAAAAACTCAGTTAATAATATGTATTAAATAGTTGAAATCAAATTTTTTGTGTTAAAAATGGTGATGCAATTTATTTGGTTTTTTATGCTTTATGCGAATGAACGATGTATTGATGAATGAATGATATATGTACATATGTATGTATAGTAAGTAAATAAGAAATTTGGTACTACCCTACGGACACCCCCAATCACCTGTGGCTGTGATCTGTTACGTAATATCGTTGTGCTTAGCTTACGTCGTTGTTCTGGTCTTAATAGCTCGGATGTTGGACCAATATTCGCCGGTCCACTTGTGGACTCATTAAGGCGTGTCGTGGGCGTTAGAAATGCCGTTGAGCTTTGTAGACGAGTTTTTACCACTTCTAAAGGACATGTTACCACAGCTCCAACAGTGCCAGCGGATCTGCAAAAAAAAAAAAAAACGGCAAAAACAAATAAATGTAAAAACAAAATGAATAACAAAATAAAAGATACCAAATTGTCTTTCTTCCTCACAAAATTCTAAAAATACAACTAGTTTGAGCAATTTGACATAAAACACACATGGTCTCGGACTCTATCCGCCCTTCGCCCATCCGTCTCCCCTCCACCCAAAACTCTAGCACTCTTAAAAATAAATCCCATTTGGCATAAATATGTGTTTTTTCCTTTTCAATTTTTGATTTGCGTAATACAATTTTGCTAGATGATATTTATTGTTTCCATTTGAATTGAATGTGTCTCAACCACTTATTTTCGATTGGCCGCACACATTCATTACAAATGAAAATTGCATTTTCCCTACGCTCACCCCAAATCGTTTGTTTCAATTGATATCTCAAGGTTAGGCAACATTCAAGGTCATCAGTGAATGGTGAAATTATAGGGAAAAATGCTAATTAAAGGGTAAGAAATTTTCTAGAATTGATTAATCATGACCTTTGGTAGGGAACAGAAATGCCTTCAATGTTTAGTTATTTATTTTACTCTCCAAGGTTTTTTCTTGTAATTTTTTTAATTGTTTGCTAATAATTAATAAACTTGTGATAAAAGTACAAACAACAAAAGAAGCTTATCTATTATAGCAGCCAAACTCGTGATCTATAAATGAGAGACTTGTAAATTCTTAGAGTTGGCACCAGAATAAATAAACCAAGTAAGATTATAGCATCGACTATTGTATACCATGTATCGACTATTCTATTTACATTTGTCAATTGAAATGTACGTGTAAGAAGGGATGAGACCTTGAAATGGTTAAGGAAAAGTAAACGATTTTGACTTTAGTATTTTAGGAGAATCATCCTGCATTAGAATACACAGGCCATCTCGCTCACTCTTTTAAATACTTGAGCAATTTGACGTCGATAACGCCAAATTCTGCCTTTTTGGGCCACCTAATAAAAATGTTTCAAAGCATATTTTTAGTCCAATTTTAATGAAATTTGGAGTATTGAATGATATTGATAGTTAAGATTAGTGTACCAAATTTGATTGGGATAACTTAAATATTAAGGGAGAAAATTATTATTTTGTTTTAAAATTACTGGATCGAAACGGAATGGCCAAAAAATTAGAAAAGCGTAATGCGGCTATACTGAAGGGAGTTAAATAAGAAACTTGATGGCTTTAACTTGTATTCTTCGGAAAAATAATAGTATTTATACATTTTGGCGGCGAAAAGGTGCGTGAAAAAATATTTAAAGAAAATAATTTCTACGTAATTTCACGATCTCATAACAACAATTTGAAGGCTGTCGCTCTTGAAGTCTCTGAGATTTGGATGATCATATAGATAAATATTTACACTTCATGGTGTGTAAAAAGTTTTCTTCTACCTAATGCATACTTTTTGACGACATTAATATACCATTTCACCCTCTGAGTGCAAGGTATAATTGTGGAACCAACAAATAACAATCACAAAAAAAGTTGTTTCCCTTATTAACAACAATGTTTGATCGATGAAAAAGAAATTGATTTACATTTTGGTGAACGACACGAGAATCGCCGTATCAGTTTCCCGTGACGCCCTACCGCACCGCCAACCAGCTCATTTCTCTGTCATCTATAATCTTCATATAGTATGTAAATATGTATAATAATTTCACAAAATCTTTGTCTGATTGCACTCTGGGGCAATGTTAAACCGGTTTCAACTGACTACAGATTGACCCGTCAGGCGATAACCTGGAGGCTAGCCTAGCAATGAATTGCCATTTGGCGCTGATTTCAAATCCAACGTTATCAATAAACAGCAGTCCCATATAGAATTTACTATATATATGCGCCAAGATTCTCAGTTGGATCTGGTATACAAATAAATGACATAATATATATAAACTGTTAAACCGGTAAGAACACGCCACGAAATGCCGAGACCATATGCTTAACACAGATAGATCATTATTTGTTTGTTCGTTTTGTTAATTTTGTCAGGGGAAATGATTCGGCGCAATTTTTCTTTTTTTGTGTAGGTCATTTGATATGGCACGAGTGATTCAAAACAGAATTGTATCAATCTATTAACAAGAATTGCGGCTATTTAATTTCTATATTAACATGCAGGCCTGAAATATCACAGTAGGAAATTAAAACCACAATCCAAAAGTTAATACAATTTGCCAGACAAATGAACAAACAACAGACAATTGTAAATCAAAGTCAGTGCGAACAATGATAATGAGAGCTCAACTCGGGTATATATAGTATGTATGAATATAGGTAGGTAAAATTGGCTATTTAAAGAATTGCTTTCACAGTTCATTGTTCATTATTCACTTGATACAAAGACAAACAAAACAAACAGAACAAATGGGGAAATACAAATAATTAATCAACCAACCATTAATCAAATATCAAATTTCATATATAAAATATGTCAAAACTTTTTGTAGCAAAGGGTAATATCATCCACTAAGGCGTGGTTTACTTTATGGATGGTCACTAAAGGTGATTAATTAATTCAAATGTCGCTAAACGTAAGACCCTTATTAATTATAATGAGTTGGCTTTATATAGTTTGCAAATAAATGTTTTCAATTTATATGATTGTTTTATTATTTATTTTGTCCTTTTCAAAGTTAGCATTGAGAATTTAGTTTTGTACCTGATAAGATTAAAACATTTCGTCAAAATAATGGTAAGGGGTTATTCTATTGAATTGAATAGATAAGAAAGATAACAGCAATAAGTACAAGAGTTCATTGACAGAACTTACAAATGTCTAACTGTATTTTAAGGTGAAAAAGACTTAAATTTACTTAATTTGGGAATCACATATTTTGAACAAATTTTAAAACCTTTTCATAAAAATTTGCATGGCAGAAACTTTCGGAACTCCAAGCTGATGAATTATGCGTTTTATTAGTTTGGGTTGTAGCGAATCGAAATTTCCTTTCCAATCGAACATGTTAAAGTCTTAAATTAATTACGAATTTGGCAGAAATATGAACATTATTTGAGATACAAAACGAAAAGAAGCTAACTTCTTGTTTAATAAGCTAACTTGGTCTTAACCCATCAAGAATTTGGAAGATTGTTTTAACAGCTATCACTTTGATGAGTCTTCCTTAGAGCCCTCTTCACGGTTAAAGTTTTTTTTTTTTTTCTGACTTCATCAAATTACGAATCGAAAAAGGATATCTCTGGGTCTAAATATGTTTCTAAAACGAGTCATTCAAAGTGTGATCCTAAAATGAGTCGAGTATGATATAAAATATCATTCCAAAAAGAATCGCCAACGTTTAATCGACAATGTAAATGTTTATGATATAAAAAAATGAATCTACAAGAAGTCAAAACTGATTAAATGCAGAAGCTATAAACAACTTATAAAAAGGAGTTGTGGCTTTGGTATTATATTCACCTGACAAAGGAGTTATTTATGATTAGAGAACGAGCCCATTTATGACGATTTCATTGGAAAAGGGAAAGCTGTTTTCACAGAATTAAAATTCATAGTATAAATTCATGTAAATTCTACTCTGAAATCGTTATGGAGGGATCTTCTCTTATCACGTGTTTAAACTGTGCGACTTTTTATAGAAAAGGGAAGCACTTACCACACACTAAGGGTCAAAATCAAAAATCACTTAACAACTAAAATGTCCTAGATATTTTCTTATTTATAAATCCTCAACTTGGCAAAATTTGACTAGACCTAATATACCCTTCCACAATTTTAAGGTTGACAAAAATATGTGTGAATGTTTTCTTTTTTTATTTACGAAATATTTTTGTGTACCGTCTCATTGATTGCATTTTCATTTCTGTATCAATAGCCTTTCTCTATATGTACATACGCATGTGTCTCTTGACTCAAGGTGTTTTCTGTGTGTGTGTGTATGTGTGTGGCAGTGTGTGTACAAACAAAATTTACACATTTGCAACCGGTTAATGAGTGCGATTTAGCTGTTTTTTGACTTCTCCCCCCCAATCAGTCGAACATCTGTTGAACGAAACGCCCCATTCACACAACACGCGCCGGAGATAAGAGTGTAAATTTTGGTTGAACCAGACGAAATCCTCACAGGTGGTGCTTGGTGGTGGGTGGGTAGGTGTTGGTGGTGCTGCGCTGCGTCATGCTTTGCATGAGTGACTTTTGCACCAACCTCCCCAGGAGGAGGGAATTGTTGGAATTCAAAATGCGCCATTTGATAAAAACCGTCTTGGTGGCGTCTTCTCTTTATCACAAATATGATTTTCTACAACATACGAAAAGCTAGACAGCTTTTTTTGTGTGTGTTTCTTCTTATCAGTGCGAATATTTATATATATATTTTTTGTTATTAGATTACGAATTTGATGGAAAATTTTTCAATGTTTTTTTATGGGTCAACACCTAACGAGATAAAAGAGAGGGAGAATTATGTAGAAATTGATAGTAAATTTGTCATCTACTTTGTTTTTATTTTTCACTAAATATTTAATTTAAAATTGTTGTTATTTATTCAATGAACTTGGCACGAGACCTTCCTTATGTATATTTATATATCTTTGTGTAAATAAAAATTGGGTTTGTTTTTGGTTTTGTATTCTGAGTGATTCAAAATTTGTTTATAAGATTTTATATACACATTTTATAGATATGCATATATGTAGTTATTTTGGTATCGTAAAACCAAAAATAAAAAAATTTGTGTCTAGATCAAGAACAAGGAAAAATAAAAGAAATATTTGATGCCCTTGACATAATTTTTTGTGATCAAGAACATAAGAACATTTGGTTTTTTAATGGAAAAATAAGAAATTTTCAAATTAGAAAATTAAGGTTTTTTATCTATATATGTATGTTCGATCTTTGGCTGTTATCATTATTTGTAATAGATCGTTATATAGTTTTGGATTGGTTCCGGTATATATACTTTTATATATTCATTAAGGTAGACTTTAATATTGATGAAATCTAAGCTAAAATATGTACCATATTACGGCTATGTAAGCCAAAGAAATATGTAAATCAATAAAACACATCTGAAATAATATATAAAAAAAGAAAAACAGACGAAAAAAACACAAAAAAACGCAGCTGATCCAAAATATATATTTATATGATCGATTTAATTTAAGTCATTTTGAAAACAAAATAAAAAACATTTGCCTACGTGCCTAAAAACATGTCATGTCGCTTTTTTTCAATACTAAAGAAATCTTTGAATGACTAAATATGTTCCAGCTCATTTTCTCTCCCAAGAGATAAAAAAGTATCTTAGCCAGATGGTCGTCTGCAACCTTTTTTCTTGCCGTCATTTGAAAATGTTGTAAACACATAGTGCTTTGCCTTCAACCGAGTCAGTGTGCCACAAAAAGTTTGTTTGCCCCTCCTCTTTAGATTGCAGCGAATTGAATATGAAAACAACAAATCAATTGCCAAGTTACTCCCGTCCGTTGTCCCCTCCGCTCAATTGCATTAATAAGATTTTAGTTTTATTGTTTTTTGCAAAAGCTTTTTTTTTGTTTTTGTAGTTGTATTTGTCTCAACAAATTGCGTCGAAGCCAAAATCTGAAACTGTCTCAAAATGTGTGTCTAGCCGAATTTCACAATTTTTTCTAATTGTTTTGATGAACCAAAAATTATTTAAGGTAACATTGAGAAGAAAGTCGACCATGAAATACCTTTTGATAGTTAATGATAAAGCAATCGATTTCGAACAAAATAGATTGATATTTTTGTCTTTATGGCGCAAATATTAGAACATTTTGATATAAAGAGTTTGATAATTCACAACATTTTTACATTTAGAGAACGTCTAATACAGTGTCATTAGACAGCTATTAAGCTTTTTTGATAATTGCATTTAAGCTAACACCGATATACATTAGAGAGCTGCATGAATGGTAGAGAAATCAAAGTCAAATGAATCTATTCGAATTGAATTCAAATGAATGAATGACAACGACTCAACGAAATGAATAAGTGTGAATGTAAGTACTTGTTAACTCAAATTGATTTCTCTCTCTAATATGTAGACATGGATATCGATTATTTTGGATAGTAATAAAAAATGAGCACATAAATAATTTCCTTTTTTCCCATGAATTTTATTGAACCACATACAAACTTTTAGTTGATGGGTATAGAGGGTATCGAAAAAAAGCTAAATTTGCGTTTTATTTAGTCTCTATTTTTCTTAAACTGTTTGTTGGATGCATGTCAGGTTGTTTTGTTTTGTATTTTTTTTGTAAGTTTATTTATAGCACAAAACAATGCAACAGTGGGTGTGCTGGTGTGTATGTGTGTGTGTGTGTGTAGACAAGGTTGTTTTTGTGTAGATAGTAAACATGAGATACCCCATATAAACTAGTTCGCTGTTTGGGGTTTTAGGGGGTATTAAGAGAGCTCAAGTTGCAACGTGAACTAAGTGTGTCCTCCTCCAACCCATCGTTCCACTATCACCAACAATAAGTATTTATAATGTTTACATACAAGCACATATTCATTGTCTATCTGTGTGTGTGTGTGTGTGTGTGAAGTCTTACTATATTCCATAGTTGATAAATAAGCTCGGAATGCCGGCCGGCCGGTAAATTATTTTTCTTGTTCATTTCTTTTTTACGCTCTCAATGTTTGTTTTAGTTATCCAGTTTTCTGATAAATGATACATACAAATAATAAATGAAAGAGGCGGTAAAACTTTGTGAAATACTAGAAAGTATTTTCATAAATATTATACATGGTTTAAAGACTTTAAATAGTTGTTTTATCCCCTTCAAATTACAGGAAGACAATTCTCATCGATTTTGATTTCGAGGGAGATGCTAATGAAGAGTATTTGCATTAAAATCCCAAGTACTCAGAAGGAATTTAGTTAAGAGGAAGATAAAAAGTTGTTAGTTTTATAAGAAATCTTCAAGTGCTTCATTTTAACTCAAATGAATCCAAAAAAATACCATTAAACTTTGATAAATCGAAGCATAAGCAAACAAAGCCCACACAAAGACTCTTCAAAGGGTATTAAACAATCGGCAAATTCAATCATAACTTCTGTGATGAAATTGTTTAATAAATTGTTAACTCATATAAAAGTAAAATCTCATTTTTTTGAGAATAGAAAGTTATAGGATTCCCTCAACTCACTCTGTTGCAAATTGCTAAATTCAGCGCATACTTTAGCTTTTTTTCGGTCAGTGTGTGTGTTCACAAAAGTTGGCAGTGGCGCCAAAGAAACGACAACAACATTGGGAACAACAAACGTATGTTTTTTTTTACTTTTTGGGGCTAACACGCTCTCTTCACGTGTTTCCTTGATGGCGGTACGAGATCAGAGAATATGGTCTGGCAAGGGAACACAGAAGCTCAACAAAAATACACACATACATATATATGTATTTATATAGGAACAATTCAAGATAAACGTCAAACACCAAATTGCTCACAATCGCTAAAAACACACACCAAATATTTCGTTGAGTAATATATCAACCAAAAAAGAAAAAAAAAACAAAAACAAATACACCAAAAATAATATGAAGCCAAAAAATGTTTTTTGGGGTGAAATTTTTGCAGTTGGAAATACAAATGCATATAGCGAGACCTATGTACAAGTCTATTATAATTAAATATTGTACTAATGAGGAAAAAATGTATTAATATGCCAATTAAAATAAAATTGGCATTTAACAATTGAATTCATTCCGTTAACATTTTATTATAAAAAGTCCTGGTGCTGTATATGTATATTAGAATGTAAAAGGTAAATAATGTAAATGTAATACAGTAAAAACTGTCGTAGGCGAACGGAAAAAATATTATTTTTGATATTATTAAGGGGTTACATCTAGTCAATAAGCTCAAAAAACGTCGATTAAAGCATCAATTTCCTTCTTAAATTGTTTAATAAAAAAAAATATTTAATGAACAAAAAATCATCCCGTTATTTAATAAAAAATATACCAAAGAAGCTTCTGAAGAAATTTCAGACCAATCGGTTCGGTAGTTTTCGAGTTTAAGTGGTCACGGATTCTAAAAACACTGATTTCAGAAAAACGCGATAAAAGCACTTTACACACACGGACGATGGCGCTCGTTAAAATGCTATAAAACCTAAAATACGATCAATATCATTGTCAAACTTTAACTCAAAGCCCTATATGTATATATATTATGAAAATTCTAACTAGATGTAAGCCCTTAATGAAGTTTAATTGACTAAAACTATTTTTTTCAAAATATTATATATATATAAAATATAAACATTTCTATTACAAAATAATATATAAAGTAACAATAACGTTTTTGTAAAGCTTCAAAAATAAATTGTTGTTTAAATCCAAACGAAAACTTTTTCACTTTCTAGTAATTTTCTTGTTTAATAATGATAATATTTCAAGCCGAAAAACGCAATGAATTATTTATTTAATCCTGTTTCTAATTAGTCCTGTAGTTAAACAAAATGATCCCCAAAGGGGCCTATGAACTTACATAAGAGAAAAGAGAAAAAACACATTTTCTTTTCCCCTTATTGGCTGCCTGGTTCAATGCTTTTCCATTGCATGTTGCTTCCATGGTTCAAGTAATTTATTTATGCCACACACACACACTCCCTCTCACACACACACACACACACACTCACAGTCAATGCCCAATTTGATTGCACCAACAATTAAAAAAGTCACCACAATTGTATTATTTATTCTATTTTTAGCCTTCCTCAAGCATATGAGTTTTATTTTTGTTTTTTTATTTTTGAGTTTGTTTTCCCCTACCCCCCGAATGATGGGGCATATCAATTAGATTATTAACTTGCTCAACGAGTTAAAAAAAACTCACTCAGCCGATTTCTTATTCTGATTTTAGTAGTAGGAAGCAATTGTTTACATATATTTTTACATGGAAGAATAAAGATCGAGCCCCCGTCTTTCCAACCAGTTTGTGTTTGAAATACTGAATTATTTAAATTTCACACAAAATTTTAAAAGGGGCTTGTTAGTTGCGTTTTATGATGAAATTGTCTTTAATAATACAAATTTATTCAACCATATTTGCCACGACCCTCTATTGACATTGGACCACTAAAGCATTTTAATAATAACAACAAACAATACAAATTTGAAGATAAGATATACCATAGATTATCTTTGTTTTAGTTTAATATTTTAAGTGCTTCCTCCTTCGAGGACAGCTGATTGCATTCAAGTGCAGAAACTTTGACTAAACATAGACAAGTCGTAATATGGTTTGACCTTGTGAAATTATCCTTTTAATCTTATAAGGTTGAATTTCATAGAATTTGGATTTCTATGAAACGAAAAGATCTTGTATTCCTCGGTAAATGGAGAAATCTAATAATGTTTTTTTTTTAGAATTCTCAACTAGTTTTAGCGTTAGAAGATATAATATGATCTTGAGGTGTTTTTGTACTAATTCTATATAACAATTATAATCTTAGGAAAAAGATATAATCATTTTTAACACAAACATTAAAGTTTACTTTAAAAAATCGGGTTTAATGTTTGGTATGAAAATCTTTCTGTTTATTTTGTATTTTAAATTAGATTTAACTTTCGAAGAAACACCAGTCCTTTTTTCAAGTAGTTGCAAGAATTTAAGCATATACTTGATAATTTTCAGTAATTTTCGTCATTCAGATGTATTTAAAAACTTAATTTAATAAAAATACTGCTAAAAATGATCCTTTTTAGTGTCATGGACGGATCCAGTGGACACCTTTTAAATCATTTTTGGCCTTTTTTGGCTCGTCCTTAGGCCAAAATTAACGAATCTCGAAATGATCGGACAGTTTTGATTAATTCTCAAACTGGCAAAATGCCTTCTTCGAAATTTAGTGAAGTCGATAACCTTAATTTTCCAATTGGACACATCTTGGAAATATTTGATAGTTCTCTTAAATGAATCCTGGTCGGAGTAAATCATAAATCAGAGTTGGAATCTAATAAGAAATTTTCACCTGAGGCCAAAATTGAAATTAACATTTATTAGTTCCAAATTGAATAATCATTCACACTTAGTAAACAAAATAGAAAGCTATTGGCCAATGGTTTTTTAAGAGTTTAGCTGTAAACTTAATTAAATTTTATTATTTTGTTTAGTTTCTGGCAATTGCGACTTATTTTGGTTTTGAGGGAAAAAAGTGCTACAAATTGCCAGCTAAGAAAATAACCGGTTTTTATTTCACTTTGACGCTCTGCTGACCTGCGATAAGACGCAGAACTCACACACACACATAGAAAGCGTCTCACAAGCACACACACACACACACACATTGAGAGATAGAGACTCCTAATCCAATTTGAATTTAGAAATTAATTGAGAAAACAAAACAAAAACAAAAACAAAAAAAGAAATATTTAACTTACCCGCCGGCTATCAAGTGGATGAAAGTGTCTGTTGTACTTTGGGACATTATTTGTTGTGATTACAACAACAACAACAATGAAGAATTCAAGTAATTAACGCGCACAGCAAAACAAAAATAATAACAACAACAACGCGGACAAAATGTCTTCTTCTTCTCCTTTAAGGCACGTCGCGTAGGTGTGTGTGTACGAGGCAACAAGGAGAAGGGGTTGCGGGGGTAGGGAAGTCCACACAAAATAACTGTGCGGTTGCGGGTGGGGGAGGCAAGCGCCCAGCGAGCGCTGCTCAATTTAAAAGAATTTTTTCAGTGCTTCCGCGTTTTTTTTTCACACTTGGATTTTGTTTGTAATTTATTTTATTTTATTTTATGTCGGGTTTTTGGCAATCGAAAGTTATGCAATTAATTTCACTGATTACACTTATCTATGTACACATATTATGTGCATGGATATGGATTGAAATTGCGTCCGGCGCATAGGTTATATTTTAACCACTTCTTATCCAATATACGCATTGCATTTCATTATTTTCTGATCAGAAATTTTTGTCAAGGCTTTTATATTATTTTTTTTGGTTATTTAATCGGCACGAGAAACTTTGTTTATCAATCAAATTTTCACAAAATTTATAAATTTAAAAATTAAAAAATTCGGACAGCTGAGAAATATTAACAAATTCAGCTTCAAACATGTTTGACGGCGTCTGACGTTTGACGGGTCTATATATAGCCACTGGCTCTGTTCAAACGTGTTGCAAGGGGGTCGCAACTCGATGGAAGCATCCAACATGCAACAGAGCCCCCAACATCGAACAAAAGAGTAAAAATCGTGAGAAATAGTACCAACATGAAACAAAACAATCGAACTCGCAACCTTGGAATCGAGCATCGAACAAAAGAGTACCAGTATTTAGCCGCTATTCCATTATCGACAATCGATAGCTAATCGGCGGTGTGCTACGGCAATCGATATTTTATCCGCGTGTTGCTTAGCATGTCGATGGCTTATCGAAGTTCAACGCCGATAGTCGATAGCTACAAATGCATTGCCACCTAATTAAAAAAAAAATGCGGGCTTTTTGAAACAATTGATTCCACCTTACTCCACACAAGGTGCCTCGATTTCATAAATTGATTTTAACTGCCGTTTAAGTTAAATAATACAGTTAGGTTTTTCTAATCAGATTCATTAATTAAGTAATAAATATTTTAATTTTTCCCATAATAGTCATTAAATTATAATATAAGATCATTAGATGACAATGGTATTACTTAAGAGTTGTGTAAATTTTTAAATGTCATTTTTAGAGCCCTCAAATAAAGTCCATTTTGGCTGAATGACCTTGAAATGGAATCTGGTAAATTGCGCTTAAATTTAGTATGTAATATAAACTTTTGTGAGTGTAAAAATTAAGTGTAAGCTGAGTAAATTGTGAGATGGTTCTATGCATACTCCATTACACCCAAGCCATTAGACTTGAGAATTTTTAATGAGCCAAGCGAGAAACAATGGCAAACAACTAAAATATTGCCATATCTAGAAGGTTGTTGTATATTTTTGTTTTAGACCTGACATAAAACGCAGTTTTTTAGTTAATTGACCATTAAGTGGCAAAGGTGTAAGCATTTCAAATTGAGCTGTAGAAAAGCGAAAAAATAAACCCGAAACTGAAAAGCCCACGTTCAATATGTTGAGAGAGAGAAGGCGACGGCGGCGATGTGAAACTCCATTCAAACCAGACAAGAAAAGACAGACGCGCACATTAATTATGTTAATTGAAGTATAGCACAGTCTAAGGCGCAAGGCAGTCACTGTAGGAGAAAAAAAAGAGAGTGAGAGACCAAAATTAAGCCATCCTCCACAGAGTCAGAGCCAACAGACACATAACTCATAATGCCATTTCCGCATGAAGTCGTCCTCCACGTACTCGTCCTCGTCCTCATCGTTGTCGTTGCTGTCTCCTCCAGACATATAGAACTTTATGCAAGACTTCATTAAAACTTGCCAGGCATTTGTCTTCAGCTTGAACGTAGAGGAACTTAAACTGGAACTAGAACTGAGAGACTGAGAAAACTAAAAACTGAAAACTGGCAAGATGTAGGAGGCAAGCCTTAGATACAAGGCCCCAAAAACCAGACAAACTGCAGTTGTGCCTAATGACCACAAAAATGCAGCCAAATGCAGTTTAATTTATGAGCAAACAACTCCGAAAAAATTGTAGACAAGATGCACAAGGAGGTGGTAAATCGGTTAAAGAAGATTTTGGTCAAGCTTTTGCCTATTTTCACAGGCCGAGAGTTTCTTTAAAAGTTAGTGGGAACTTAAAATTGTTAATATATATAAGAATATGTTACTTTAATTTTAAAAAGCTGCAATTCTCTTCTTAATATTGGATTCTAAACAATATATAATATTTGATAAATATAATTAATAGACAATATATTAATATTAGGGAAACCACCTACCAAATGGTAGGTTTTGAGTCTGATTCTGCAAAGAAATTTGTTGTATAGAATTAGACTGGCAAACTAACTATAATATAAAGATTTGAAGATTTTATTTTGTATATTATAAATACATTTTAAACTGAATTTCCAATCTAAATGGAATGGTAAAGCAAGTAAAGCAAAGCGAAATCAAGTCTCCCCTTTTGGATGGCGACTGAGACGTCTCTGAAAATATAATTTTCAAATTACAAGAAAATTAAGTTAAATTTAAGTTTTATAAAGTTTAAGTAAAGGACTCTTCCTTTATGAGCTGATTAGAAGGGCCCAAAAAGGTTTTTAATTTGGAATAGAGAATCTTTAAAATAAGTAAATATGACATGTTGCCTGATAGGGTTCCTTTAACCTTTCAATAAGCATTATATTCCGATTAATAAAAGAAGGAGAATTCGAAAATAAAAACTTAAGGACGACTTTTTAGAGAACGTCATAACTAAAGTTTGTAAATATCCTAATGCAAAATCCTCTAGAATGATGTGGAAATTGTCTACAATAAATTTACCTAAATCTTGATATATCAGAAATTCTCATAAATTTTTGGGAATCCAAATTCATATCGTTTTTCAGTTTTGTATCAAAAGAATATGTCCATTTCATGAAATTTCCAATTGTTAGCTTCTTAATCACTGTATTGTCTTTAGAACAATCTAATTTGAAAACTATTTTGACGTGTAAACAAATATATACAAATTTTAACAAATTATAAATAAACAGACATTAAAAAAATTTCTCTTTAAGTTATCAAGTTAAGTTAGGCATCACTTAATTGATATATTTTTAGTCTCAGTCATTTTAATGAATTACAGAAAGTACTTTGATATTGGGCCAGTTTATAGTGTTGAAATTTGAAGATTAAGTTTGTGGTTATTTGTTTGCCAACCCATGCGAAAACTCACCATGCATGGATCCTTTCATTGTCTAGATTAGGTAGTTCATTCTTAGCCACCAAAACCAATTGCAGTTTGCATGGCAAATACACAGAAAGCACTAACGAAACCGAGCCCAACGGCTGAGTGATTTATGAGGTTGCTCCATCTCTTTCTCTTTCTCTCTCTTTCTCTACTTGGCTTCATCTCCTTGAGTTGACGTTATCAGTTAATTTGGAAATTGTTGGTTAAAGAGCCAGTCTTTGGAGCATCTGAAAATCGCATTAGCAGTCATTTAATTGTAGAAAATCTATTTAGATCTATTTAGATACTTCAAGGTAAGAGCTCAGAGCTCAGGGCTCAGGTGTTTTATGGTTTGTGTGTGGGTGTGGGTGTGTGTGTGTGTGTTGGGTTTGGTATGGCATATCCTATTAATAGACCGACAGGGGCATCTCAAGGCCAATGCCAATCATTGAAATCAATCAAAAAAAACTGAAATGAAAATGAGCAAACAGACACAAGGCTCTAGACAAGGTTGAGTCCCATCCTCATCCATCCATCGTCCACCCCCCCACATCTCGTTCCTAGTTGTCCATTGTCCCGATTGCGAACAATGCATAATTACTGATAATGTTTTTGCGCATTGTTGAGGTTGAGCTTTTGGTTTTGGTTTTGATTTTCAGTTCTATTGTTCTGACGTGCCTTATGATGAGGTCGCAGGATGAAGCTGCTGCTGCTGTTGTTGCTTTTGATGATACAAATAATAATAATGATAATGATGATGATGATTATGATGATGATGATGACGTTGCCTGATTGCCTTGTCAGTGAGCTTAGTTATGGGATAGATTCGCGGCATTCGACAAGATTCGTGTAATTCTCGCCTCTGACTAGTCGTCGGTGTCGGCGATTTTTAAGCTGCGAAACGATAAAATAATAAAAATTGATTTGCCCGTCATGTTTTGGCGATAAAATTTTACAACAACTAGAGAATCTGAGAGTCCCATAGAGAGAGAGAGAGAGAGAGAGAGACCCATAGAGTGATGGAGTGAAGCGCGCGTCATGCGAAATTATCATTATAACCTCAGCAGGAGAAGCATCTCAGTCAGCAGCGGGAGCATCACATAACAAGGCTAAGACCTCATGCACGGCTTGCAAATCATAGTTAACGACTCCAACTCCCTTGCCAACTTCTAAATCCCATTCCAAGACTTCACTCACACTCTCTTCCCTGGGCCACAACAGATGCCAGTGATGTGTAGTTGAGATTGAGATGGG
Organism: Drosophila willistoni; assembly: GCF_018902025.1. Lineage (NCBI taxonomy): Eukaryota > Metazoa > Arthropoda > Insecta > Diptera > Drosophilidae > Drosophila > Drosophila willistoni. The sequence goes on from NW_025814050.1 coordinate 13,867,830, forward strand.
TTTTCAATTAAACTGTTCGATGTGTTTTTTCACACCTCGCCTCCTTCTACATAATATGTATGTATGTATGTATATTGATTGCTATCCTCCCCATCCTCTCTATCAAGAACTCGAGTTAAACTATAACTAATTGAGAAGTCAGTTTACAATTTCAAGGCTTTGGGTTTATCCAGTTGGGTGGTGCCAATTTCAAAGGCTTAATCGTAACAAAACACAATGTATCTAAAAAACCAATCATAATAATTGCAAAACATAAAGGGAGAGTATAAAAGGTAGAGGTAGATTTACTAAGTATTTTAATATCTTTTAACCTATCTAATGCGTTTAACAAAAACATTCTTCGCTCCAGAGAAATTTTTTTCATTTTGTCCATAACTTTTAGCATCATATAAAGTTTAAAAGGAATTTCCTAAGCTTTTAAATTTAAAACTAATTAAATTATTACCTGTACGTTTTAGCTTCATGTTTATGTACTCATAATCTATCAATAGACTTTGATAGATATTTTGTGAGTGACTGAGATGGAGGAAGGCGAGGCTTTTGGGGGCCTGTTTTTGTATTACAGCAAATAAATATGGCTTATATAACAGGACCACATAGCAAACTCTATGCAACACAATTTTTACTTTCAAAGGATCTGATTATCCACTATAGAACTTGTTTAAAAGTTAGTGCTATGGTTACTACATGAATCAAAAAGACTTAAAATATATCCAAAAAATGGTAAATTTTAAATCGTAAAACAGAAATAACTTTAATTAGTATGATACTTCTTGATCTATGTATGTGTTTAGAACTTTGGTCCCAGATGAAATGGAACAATATTGTTAAATGTATTAGATAAAATAGAAGAATAATGCAATTTTTGTGTAGTAATTTACCCTTGTAGAGGCTGTTATAAAATTGCTCAGATGTTGTAATGCATTAAAGACCCCACAAACAATATAAGTACATATATTCTTGACAAGCATGAGAAGGAGAGTCGATATAGCCATGTGTACATACATATCTCCCTCTATTAACTTCAGTAATACATAACTTGTTATTTAAGCTTTTCCTTGCCTAATTGAAATCAGGATTGTTAATCCTTCGGATCGGACTTGTAAAACATATAAAACAGTAGAAATGAAAAAAAATCTTCTTAAAGTTGGCTTACTAAAAAGAATTCTCATTTTTGTCTCTCTCAATTTTAGCAAGCCGCTAAAAACAATTTTGATTTTCACTTCCCACAAGTTCTTTATTTCTGTTTGATAAATCAAGCCCAATGAATAATAAATTATGGTAAATAATTACAATAGCCTAAACTTTGAGTATAAAAATACATTCACTTGAAATGTTTTTTAAGTCGATCAAAGTGTTTAAATTTGCTTTTGCCCTACTTGAAGTTGGCTGTTACTTTCTTGATGATTGAGAGATAGTGTTAACATAGTTTCCCAGCCCGCAAATCAAACTCTTTTACGAAGTATATGTTTTACACATTTAAATGTTACTCGTTCTTACATAAAAGTTTGCCAAAGTTTGGTGTTTTTTTTTTTTTTTTTTTTTTTTTGGACAACTTTATGAGTGCTATATATAAAAGTTTTAAATGTGACAGTTTCTTGGGCATATAAAATGACGTTCGTAAGAAAAGTGGTTTTATATTGAGCCATCAGGGCGAGGCAGACGTCCTGGTTGGCAGAAGGGTCGGTTGGTTGGTTAAGTTTCGGTTAGAATTTCATTTTGCCTTCACAGAAAAAAAAGAAAAGGGAAAACAATTTCAAATTGCACTCAAAGTTAGCAAAAGGTGTTGACAGCAGCATAAGCAGCTCGTAAAGCCAGGCAGCAATGTGTGAAATATGATATGCTCATTAAGGGCTGCTCTTTGAGCCGCCTTCCCTCCAACTGGAGGAGAAGGAGGTCTTTTGGCTGGCCCAAGGCGCCATGCAAGTCAGGTGCATAAATAAATGACTGGAGTGCTCTTCTTGCTTATGTTAATGATGATGATGTGGAGGATGATGATAATGATGTTGATGTTGGCAATGCAAAATGCACACCTGTTCCCACAGTAAACGGTTGTGATATATCATCCAGAGCCCAGGCAAGGACGACAACAACGCTGAGGCCCGATTCTGTCACCTTGTCGCCCACCCACGCAAAGACACACACAGACATATCACTTTAACCTTCAGCCTCAGCCACAGCCACAGCCACAGTCAGCGCCACAACACTTCAGCCATTAAAACTCGGCTCGGCTCGACAAACGGAGCGAGAAATTAAAGCAGTAGGGCAGGCAAAGTGAGAATGTCGCACAGTCAACTGGTTTCTTATTCAAAACATATTCAAGCCACCTTCATGCCATAATTATGCATGCATTACGCACATTTCGTATACCCTATAAATGTTTTAAATTCATGATATCGCATGGGAATGGCCAAGCATCATGAAGAGTATTTAAACTGATGTCTGTTGTGGCTTACTAAACATTTCTCTTCCCTTTGTTTGTTTTATTTAGTCAATCCGTTTTAATAGTGCGTATCGAATTGGTATAATAAATCAATATAACGCCCACCAATGTGAAACTCTGATCATCGATTAAGTCATCAACAGGCAAGACTTTGGAGCTTCGGACTCCGACGACCGACGAGAAACAATACATTCCCATATACACGTACATTAACGGCGTGCCCAAAAACTTGCCCCGGGGTCAGGGTCACGGTTTGGGTTCAGTTGTGTAAAAATAAAAAACAAAAAAAAAACAAAAAAACTCCTAATAGAGATTAAATCTGTTTGACTTTGCAATGAAGTCATTTAGAATGTAAATATTAAAACTCAAAGTTAAACCAAAGATCATTGTATAAGTTAAAGTTTCTCGAGAAAAAGCAAATATAGATACTTTAGTTAAAACGAGTGTAGGTTTTTTAGTAGCTATATCAAAGACAAACATCACAAAACTTTTTCAAGTTATAAAATTTTTATTTTACACTTCGTCTTAACAAAAATTCTACTCTGATTAATTTGAAAGCAGTCTATTAAGACAATGCATAAAATATGGATTAAACTAGGATTGAAATGGTCTATTAACTTGAATTCTTATAGTTCTTATATATATAGACCATATACACTTATGGTCACAATAATATGTACTTAAATAAACGGTTCATTTCCAGTGAAATAATTGAACGTTGTACCTAAATAAATATAAAATAAATTACTTTTTCACAATCCCTTTTTTCCATAACTTTCTATGTAGAAATCCAATATTTTGTTCTAAAATTATGGAGGGAATGAGTCAAATTTTCATGGACTACTTACGTAAACTTTATACGCCTATAACCCTTGGTTATAGCAAAGGACCTTCGCAAGGTATTTTAATTAAGTTTTTTTGTTTATTTTATAATTAATAGACTTTTAGTATTAAGACGAAAATAAATCCCATTAGGATTGAGAAAACATTTCTTCAAAAATTGTCTGACCAAAATTATGTTGGCTTTTATTGTTGTACTTCTTAAAAACATTCAGTTGAAACCAATATGGGCTTATAAAAATATAAGTATGTATATACGATTGTGCAACATTAAAATCAAATCAATTTTCTGAAAACTAGTTCCAACTAGTTTTAGCGTTGAAGACATGGTATGGCTATTGCAATTCTGGAGTTCTTAAGCAAAGACTGCTGATGATAGAACTTGCTGGTTCTTGAAATAGCTACAGAGACAACTTGCTCACCTTTATGTGTTGCCTTTGAAACAATCTTCTAAAAGAAGAGCCTCGAGCCGGCTAAATTGCAAGGTTTGATTTAAATTTGAAATAGGTCGTAATCTAACCAGATTTTCTGAAAATAAATATTAACTGAATAGCAAAACTTTTTTGTATTTTCTAAGTTTTTTTTTTAAATTTTTTGAAAGGAAATACAATTAAAACTTTCTGCTAAATAAAATGGATAGGGGCAATTCATTGGCATCGACATTTAAATGATTCAGCCAGACATTTATTCATTAAATGACTCAGAAATAAACCATTCAAGAAATAATTCAGATAAGTTTTCATTCAAAGCCTTTACTTCTAACTGCTCATTGATAAGTACTGAAAGCAACTGAAGTATTGAATGTAAATAGGGAAACAATTTCTTCACGGTTCATCTAACGAGTTAGTCATTACAATTTTCACTTTATTTTCTGAGAAGAGATTTTTGTCATACCAAAATAATACAAATTTAAAATATTATTTAAACTGGAAAAAAATCAAATCAAAGTTGTATTTCTTTTTCCTAAATCTTCTCCTTTGACTAATATGTTTTAATATGTTCAAAAACAATTTTTGAAAAACTTGTTATTCCTTTAAATATAATGAATAATATAACGCAAATGTAATTTATATTCAATAAAAAATGTATTAATATATATTGACAAAGATATAACTTACTTTATTAATCAAAATTGATGATTTGTTATCTTAAATTTCGAGTTGAGGTGGTAAAATTAAGAAAAAAGATCTCTATTTACCCTTTCTTTTCGTTCTTTCAGAAGTCAAGTGATTTATGTTTTAAACATTGAGTCTCAATTTATTTGGTCATTATTCACTACTTGATGTTTATTGCCATATTTTATATTATATTTCACACTTTATTTGAATGTTTTGACTTGGTTTGGCTTTTAAAAGCAAAATGCCAAACGTAATTTAAGTCCTTACTAGCACTGACTTTTATAGTTAACGTTGTAAAAAACCAAAGACATTATTACCGTTAAGCGTTAGTGTAGAACTCAATGCCATGAGGCACCTGTTGGTTGCCGTACCTTTCGTTCAATGACCCAAAGTCGACGATAGTAAAAATATAATCACAATATTTGCCTCCCCTTTTTTTTATTTTTGCCTTTTCACTCAAGTTTGGTTTTTGTCGCACTATTTGTAAATGGCTTCCGCTTTTCCATTGAAAGGAAATAACATTACTCAAAATGCAAATCAATTGTAAATACAAATAGCAAAATGAATGTAAGAAAACAAGGAACCAAAAAAAAAGAAAAAACCTTCAATTCATGCAACACATACTCATGAAAAGCACCGTTAGGCAACGGGGCAAATGCAAACACCCACAAGGAGTGCCTCTACCTACCTTCCTACCTAGTTGCACTTCTTTAACTCACTTTGGTTTTTCGGTGTGAATTTATTGCTTAATCATGCGCCTTTTTTAACTGCGCAGCTGAAATGTAAATAAAATGCAAAACGCTTTCGGGGGAGTCCAGTCTAAGTCTCAGTTTCGGGTCCCTCTTTCTGCCTCGATTGTGGCATGATGAGGCATATCCCCCTTTTTGTGTGCTGCAATCGTTCCTCCAGTTCTTCGGGTGCTAACAAGCCGAGTGCTTGCCCAACTGGATGCAATTGAATGGACTGTTCCTCTGACTGTTGAAGGTAGGCGTTCTTGCCTCATAGACAGTAGCGTCGGCTTCAGTTATTACAACAACTATTGCTTTATTTGTCTTTCTAGAGTGGGCGACAGAATTCAACTAGTAAATGTTGCAATTAATATAAGGAACATGCAACGCATGCACTGAACGAAAATTCTTTAATTTCTACTTTATTTATCTTTCTTTTCGTATATTTAAGAAATTTGTTTTTTAAATAAATGTTTTAGCTCTAAGAATTGGAAAAACTGGGATTTATGTTAATCAACTTGATCTAAGCTATTAATTTTTTAATCTAGTCTTAAGTGATATATTCCATAACTTAGATTTAGAGGCTTTCCTGGTAGCAGTATATTGTGATACGATAGCAGAAATGTTAGTATTATATTGTAAAACGGACAAAGTTAAGCCAAACTAAGTATAAAACAGGCAAACTTCAAAAACGTTTTACAAAGAGCTTCAAACAGATCGGTAAAAAGTTGTATAGGTTTTTTATTCGACAAAGCCATATTATTTTTAAATGTCTGATTCTATCAAATTTGTAGACTGTTGGATTACCTTTTAAGATAAGATGTCTTTACAAGGAAGTTTAAATAATCCATGATGTAGGCTTGGCAAATATAACATTATTCTATTGTAATTTCATAGTTTAATTTCGGCTTCTTAAAATTTAACCAGAAATAATAGTTGTAGAGAGAACAATTGTACCTGTGCATTTTTTTAGCCTTACACAGCTTAAATGACAAATATTTTATACAGAATTACAAACAAAAAATAGTTGTAGGAAACAGTTGACACAAAAACATTTTTTTCGTTTTTGATGATATATTAAATTGTATAAGAAAACTTTTAATACTAAAAAATGAGTGTTACAAATTTCATTCATGATAATAAAAGCATCGGATTTAGATGTGGGCTTTGAGCCGGCCACTGCATCTTCAGGAAATTTTGATTTTCGAGCTATTCCTATACAATTTTGTCCGTGTGTTTCAGATAACCGTTCTGTTGGAAAATGACTTCGCTGTCTGGATACGCACACTCACCTATAAAATCAGGAAAATTTTATTCTATAAATTTTTTTAACAAGCAATAATGGATACTTGCTAATTTTTAAGTTTTTTCTGGATTATTCGAGCTAAGGAAGGGATACTGAATAAAATTTGTTGTTTTTCGTTTAATTAATGGATTTTCGTTAAAAATTTGGAATTGATTAATGCATTTTTATGGGTTTTCCAGCCACTCAAAGTCACAGTATCAAAACATGTATCCGCATGTACACGCCACTGTATGCTGAATAAAGTATTCCCTGTGATTATTAACTAAAATATACAAATATTTAAAAATTAAGAATTATTTTCCCACAAAATTTGTATGCCCACTTGTAGAGCTTTTGATTTGTAAATTTTTCTCCAAGTGTACAGCAACAGCTTGCCCACCCACACACACACAGTCAGCCGTCTGTTACTTAACATGCAGCACTCTGTTAATTCAACTGAGGCTAACAGCAACGAAACGAGAGATTCTGTTAGTCACAAACGAGTTTTCATCGCATGCGGGTTGTCTTTATCGCTCGGTCGCTTAGCCGCTTTGCTCAATGTTATTTACTGCTACCAACTAAGTTTTTAACGGCTGCCTGGCTTCATTCAAAAATAATATTAATAATAATAAAAATAGTAATGTAAAACAAACCTCTAATGCGCTCCATTAAACAGAAATGTAAAATTGTGTAAATGTGTAAAAAACAAATTCAAAAAAAAGAAAAATACGGAAAAAATTAACCACTACAAATTATACCTATGCATAATTAGTTTATTATTATTATTGGAAGGCATCATCATGTCATAATTGAATGCAAAAAATATTTATTGGATAATATATCCATTGAAGTGAAGTTAATGTACATACAAATTAAAAGATTGTGACCCATATTGTTTATAGAACGAGCGTGTAACAGTTAAAGTAAATCTCAAAAGTGGCAACAAGTACACGGGTCTATCTACCATCATAATGAAGTTAAAGCTGCACTCAAGCTGCATGCTAATGGAGTTTGTGAATAGAAAATAGAAAATCATGTGAGTAAATACGCCCAGTTACCCAATGTTTGAGTACATTCGATTTGATTAGACCCACATACAAAAACCAAATTAAGGTGTGAACTCTAATTAGAGTCGATTTCACCGCGTAATGAGAATGCAATTGATGAAATTTGAAAGTGCTCTGTGAGAGAATGTAAATTAAATTGTTGTGATAATATAGTTTTGGTACTAAATTGATCAAGTTTTGATATTTTTCTTAGAAGGCAATATCGATTAACACTAAATGATAAATGCCTATATTCTAACTCTATGCTTTGGCTAAAATTTATTGTCAATTATTTTAAACCAATATCAATAGTTTTGTTGGTAACAATAATGACATTTATTGGAGCATTGAAATCTAAAAACGAAACTTGATGCATTTTTATCATTTGATTTAAAGTTTTCTAATGCATTTTTGTATTGCGCAACATATATGTAATTGTTGTTAAGTCCTTAGCAGTGTCACAAACTCTTCTAATCATTTGTTTTTTTGCTGTGTCAAATGCTAAAGTATTTTCTCCCGATATTGATTTGTTCTTCTTGACCATAAGGATATTTTTGCTTCTCTAACAGTTTCGTTTTCGTCACTACTATCTTGATGGTAGTTTGGATTAAGTTAAGTAAGTAAGCTATTAACAAATAGGATACTTGCTGGATTGCTTAAATTTTGTAAAGTTTTCAGTAGTTGGTGCATCAAATTTACCAAGTTAAGATGCATCATCAGCCACAAGGGGGCAACTTCTATTAATTTGCACTCTTTTATGAACTCGTTCAATTTAAGATAAAAATTTAGTAAATTTTTGTCGTCATAATTCCTTCATTTTAATTCCTTTAAAAATTAAGCTCTATTTGGTTTTTGTTTTTAGGCACTTAAATCAAATTGTGCCACCAAAAAATTGAATCTTGGGGATGCCCTTGAAAAGGCACCTGTAAAAGTAGTTAAGATAGTTAAATAACATATTTAATATAACATTTCGCAAAAAAATAAATACAGTATCTGCAAACAAAATTCATTTCAACAAAAAGTACTGAGATCAATAGAATCAAATAATGCAACTACTGAATACGTAACAGACCTAAGAATTAAAATTAGTGAAATTGAAATCTTCAAATATGCAATAGGAAGTCAAATAATTAATTGATTGAAATTTATATTTGTTTTCGAAAAATGATGTTGGCAAGCTAAAATCAATTTTAGACAACAGAAGAATCTTAGAGTTCATTGAAGTTTACATAAGAGGAATTCTTTGACTGCTTATTACATATGTACTTTAGGGGCAATTTTCATGATCCACAGATTCGTCAATATTTTTGATTGAGCAAATGTTCTATGTATTCCACTGTAGCTCAGATTTCTAATTTGACTAGTCTCTTTAGTCTCTTTTTTCATATTAATACAAGTTTTCATGGTTTTTAGGTACTACTTAGTAAAGTTGATATTACGTTCCAGTTTTTAAAAGGGAAATCAATTGGTTATGTTTAAAGTTTGAATAACAGTATTACGTCTATAATAAATTATTGTTAGTAGTATGAATTTTTCTGTATATTTATTTTAGAGGGCACAAATAAAGTCGTCTTGGAGAATTTTTTGGAAAATTTCTTTTTGTTTCTCAAAGCGCCATTTTTCTTAGAATCTTTGTTCACCTTTTGCAAGATTTTTCTATGCAACTTTTTACTTTGTAAAGTTCTGGTTTGGGGAAAGAAAAAAGTTAATGTCGTTAACAGAGTTTGCCAAGGAATTTTTTTTTTTAGATTTTGTAATTAATTTTTCAAGAATTTAATTTAAGCATATTGTTTAACCAAATTTGCATTTGTCAAGTTCAATGAAATAGTTAGTTGTAAAAATATTTTTTTTGATAACACATTTGCTTCATACATTTGCATATTTGTATAATTTGCAATTTATAGCCTTGAATACTAAAATTTGCATATATGAAAATACAAGAAACTATTTTAGTAGGTAGTAAAATGTTTGTGTTTGTTTTTTGTATTTTGGTCAAACCAAACATAATTAATTACAAAGTTTAAGTTAAAAGAATCAGCTTCCTATACATGTGTCTTTTATCTAGTTCTTTGCCAACCATCCATAACCCACAAAATATAAAAAAAAAAGAAAAAGAAAACCACTCCACTTCACTTCAGTGCACATTTTGGCCTCTATGCAAATTACCACAAGCTTAGGCTTAGACTTTGCCGACCTATCTATACTTAGTTTTGAACCCAACCGCATGCATAGGAAGAGAAGTACCTTATCTATGCTTCCCATCTGCGGCCGTCACTCCACATCGTCTTGGCCTCTGACTGTGGAACGTTGGTGCTCCTTTTCTGTTTTTACAGAGGCATCTGTGCATGTCTGCAACTTTGGCTTAACAAGTGATAAACTTGTCGCTTGTCGTCGTCTACGTCTCATCGTCGTCGGTCTTGGTCTTCGCCTTCGCCTTGGTCTCCATCTTCATTCACGTCGCCATCTCGGTTCATGTCTCGTTTAAATCCTTGGCCATTTTATTATTTCGGACATTAAGACGCCCAGCAGCCAAGTAGTCAAGTAGCTAAAGCTCTACCTTTCAACCACTAGAGTCTCTCCCTGTCCGAGCCTTGTAAAATAGTTAAGTACAAATTGCATGGCTAATTTGAGCTATTGCAAAACACTCACCACTGAGTTGACAACTTGAACGCTCAGAAGGGAACCACTCTTATATATGTATATTTGCATTAGATGAAAAGGTGTGAAAAACCCGTCTAAAGACCATGGCATGAGTAATAGATCGTTTGCATCATGAAGAGAACAAACTTATGGCCAAGTGTCAAGTTGTAACTCACAAAATCTATAGAACCCTTTTGTGTGTGGGAACATTTTAAAACTAACACAAAAAAAAAATTCAAAATTTAGAATCCCAAACCAAAAAGCCACAATCATGTGTTTTCCTCTTTTAATAACATTTTGTATAATTTCTGGCAATTGAGCTCAAAATTAATGCAATCAAGTTAAACAATATTTGTATTGTGGAAAATTTGCTTGCTAGCATTCATTTAATTTGCTTGGCCAAGATAATGAGAATTTTAATAGCCATATTTGCATATTAGGCAAGATTTTTGGGGTGTTATATGCCAAATTTGAAACAAGTTTCGATCTAGAAAAAAATACGTATTAAATGTTGTGTTGTTTGCTGATAAAGAATATATAAACTATAATCATAAATATTTATCTTTAAGCAAACAAAATTCGAATATGTTTTAAACAATTTTAAATGAGATTTTGTTTGTTTTACTGCTGTTTTAGTTTAAATTGTTGAGCCTTGTGGGATGAAAATATATGCGAATTCCGAATGTATAAATAAAAGTAACTATCAAAAGTAAACGTTGTTTTATTTGGGTTATTTAAATTTTTTTTATACAATATAACAAACTTTTAAAATAAAATTTATACAAAATGTTGGGCCTTAAAAATAACAAACATATATACTTACACATATACACATAAATAAGATCACTTATCGTTTCACCTCGTAAATCTAATCCTAGTCACTTGAATTGATTTCCCCTGGCCTAAGTCCAAGGCTGCGTAAATATTATCTTGAGGCCTTTACAATAGTTTTAAAAAGAGAAAAGAACGATTTTGTCTTATAACTTAATTATAGCTTGTTCATTATATTAGGTAATCATTAATAAATTTAAGGAATGCCCAATAAAATAAGATGTAGTTGCAGTAAGTGTAGTAAAAATTCGGTTATCTTTCTATAAAGCATCCATTCTTTATAGTTTATAATAAATTTGTTATTAAATACAGAATAAATGTTGTGTGTGATTTTGTCTTATAACTTAATTATAGCTTGTTCATTATATTAGGTAATCATTAATAAATTTATGGAATGCCCAATAAAATAAGATGTAGTTGCAGTAAGTGTAGTAAAAATTCGGTTATTTTTCTATAAAGCATCCATTCTTTATAGTTTATAATAAATTTGTTATTAAATACAGAATAAATGTATGTATGATTGTTAAATTTTCGGTGCAATTTGTTATCAAAGACATAATATAGGAGGAACGTTTCTGTAACAGAATTCAGTTTTATTTTTAGATGAGGCAAGTAAATGAGAAAAAATTATAAAAAAAAAACCAGTATTAAGCCTCGGGACTCACAGCATCTATGAATAATTTACAATTTGGTATACAAAAAAACAAACACATTATTTTAAATTCTATGAGGATAACCAAGAACCACTTTCTAAGTAACAGCCTGAATGAAATTGAATAGATGCAATTGATCAGTTACACAAACAAAATAGGTTTACATATTCAGATGCATATATTTATTAAAAGAATTCTTTTGAAGAACTTCCCGGAAGCAATTTTTCAGTTCACTTAGTTCTAGTGTAAACAGTCAGTTAATGATTACAATCTGAAACAAATTGGAAGACGTAGTCGGTTTAAATTGGCCAAATAACAAAGAACATAAGTAATTTCTTGGAAACCAAACTGAAGCATTTGTCTGCTACCATTTGTTGTGCAAAAAAATTGATTTATTTCAATTATTTTATTACTGGTTTAGGTATTTGAATAAGAGAGAATCACAACCAGATGGGTATAAATTTGATAACTTCAACAGTCTGAAGGGAATTCACTTTAGGCGTATGTGTATCTATTGGAATGTGGGACTAGTTGGCTCTTAAAACCCAAAACAATAGTTTTTTTCATAAAAGCTTTATTTTTCTCTCCAAATTTTATTTATTTTCCATGCCTACATTCAATTTAGTTACCAAGAGAAGAGTCAAATGCATTTAAAATTCTTCAATTGCTTTAGACTCCCAAAAATTCGTTTAAATGCATATAAAAGTCACTTAAACTAAAGCCATTCTTAAATTGCTCAATTTTAAACTATGCTAAGCTAAAAGAATGAAAGAGTGATTTAAAATAAGCTCAGTTCAGACTTAAATAGAATAAAATGGAAATAATGAAGATTTTGATAAGATTACAATATTATAATAATAAGAAATTATTAATTAATTAGATCAATTACTTCACTTATCTCTAGCCTGTATGAAGCCTTGTTAATTAAACTCTACGTTCCACACATAATGTAAATTACATTACACTAAATTATAGTCAACAGGCATACAAACACACACACTACATCCATTATCAATTATAAACACATTCCAACACCTGATTAAGTGACTTGACTAGAGTTGAACTCAATTTAGAATATTTGTTCAGCCTGCCTTTTCACCTGAAAGTCAATGAAATTGTGTATGCATGAAAGTAAAATAAAAATTGAAAGTGCACGGAAACAAAAAACCAAAGAAAAGGAGAAAAGTAAGTAAAAAATAAACAGGAGAGAAAAAGTCATGACAACAAACTAAGCCACAGCCATGTCTGCGTATACGTAATTTTTGAGTTGACAATTGTTTGTGACATTGTTGCTTCCTGACTTTCTGGTGGATATTTATAGTAAAAAAGTTTTTTCTTTTTCCTCTTCTTTTTAAAAGGCAATGGTTGTGAGCATAAAGTAGATTGCTTAAAGGCTTTTCATACATAAATGTCACATTGTCTGTCCCATTTGAATTGAAATGCTTCAACTGTAGCCACACACATAGTTTGTGGTCTTAAAATGTGGCTGACATCGAGTCTGTAATGGAATAAATGTGCAAATGTCTAAGTATCCCAAAGTGAATTAACATCTCTATATATATTATGTATTTCAATTCCACTGGCAAACCCCATTAGGCCCAGCCAAAACCTTTTGGCTACAAAATAAGTTTTTGTATCTGCAAAAGCAATTACCATTATTAAAGTGTAACAAGTTGTTACATTTACACGCTTTCCCCTACCCACCTGGTCGTCCCCCCACCGTTTATATTGTCTTTTGTTTTTGGCCAAGGCTCCTTTTACCACCTGCTTTGATTTACACAAAGTATCTGGTAGATACAAATACCATAGCCTTTTGCTTTTACGCAACTTTAATTAGCAAGACAAACAATCTGTCAAGAGGACCAAAAGGAAAGTAGAAAAGCAGAAATGTAAAAAGCTTTTGCCATATTTTCGTCAGAAGAACAACCTTTTCGGAAAGCCAAGAGCTCCAATGAATTTATTAAATTGTATAACGAAAGAACACAAACAATACAAAAAAAAAAAAAGAAACGTTTCAGTTTGACATGCAATTTAATTAAAATTTATTTCGCTTATTTTGCCCTGCAGCTTCAAAGGCTCAAAAATCAAATTTTATAGCCGATACTACAATGGAGTTTCCTTTCTTCTTTCCTGTTTGTGTATTGTGTTTGTGTTTATTGGCATTCGCTGCGTATGCGTAATTTTTGCTATTGCTAGCAATTAAGCGTTAAAGTCATGGACACGCACTGTCGCAGGCTTCTGGCCCAAAGCTCATTAGATGCCAGAACAGCTGCTAATTGAATTTTGGTGCTGCTGTTGTTGTTGTTGTTATTTCGCTTTGTTTATGCCAGACATTGACCTTTTTGTTGTTTTTTTTCCCCTGATGCTGTGCACGTGTCCACGTGTCCGAAACATTGATAAGCTATAAATTTTACGTTTTGCGTCTGAAAGCAACAGATTGGCAAACACATAAAAGGGATGTCCAAACCACAGACCCTTATCCCAATGGTCTGTGGACCCATTCTCACAATGCCACTCCCTGGACCCCACCTGCTGTCCAACTCAATTGTAACTCAAATAAGAAGAAAAATTTAACAATGCACAAGAAAGTTTCTTTTTTTTGTTTTTCTTTGGTCCTTATGGTTCTTTATTCTTGTTATGCTTCATTAATTTAATGTTGTTGTTTCTTCCTTCTGGGTTCTGGGCCTAAACAAAGAGTTCTGCTAGCCGACGACAAGCTTATCCTAAGCTGGCTTAACTTGCAGAAATAAGAAGTTTCATATCAGATCATTACAAGAAGTTGCATAAATATATTATTAGTCTTTTGGATATTGCTTTAATTTTGTTTAATATTTTCCCTATTGAGAAAGGGACACTTTTTCGCTTTAATTATTTATTAATTAATTAATTAGAATTACAATTACTAAGAGTCGAGACTTGTTGCTCTTCTTTTAATTATGTTTAGCATATTCTTTTTTGAGATATAGGTATACCCGTACTATTTTGTGGGGTACAGTCAAAACGTTAAAACTTTTGCTGATATTTAAGCATATCCTGTCTGCCTTGAAATTTTTTATCCTTAGCTGCTTTTCGCTCGACTGCTTGCAATAAAAGTTTTACCTTATTGTTTATTATTTAACCATCTTACATCCACACACACACACTCAGACACTCACACCCACACTTACACACAGACAAGAGAAACAGCAAAAAAAAAAACAAAAACTCATCTCACATGGCGCATTTAACCCTTTTTAATAACAAATTATGTGTGAGGGTTTCACATTGGTCCATTAAATAAATTTTGTACTTTGTACCTGTCACGTTCCTTAACTTATGTCTGTCTGTAAAAATTGAATGAATGAGCGAGCTGTTTAAAAATTTATCAAATGGTATGATAGTTTGCACGATGCCAACGGGGTGGTAGATGGCCTGAGGCAAAGAGGTAAAAAGTTACTCCGAATGATATTCAGCTTTATTGGAGCGTGAGGTCAGAGACAGAGTTTTCCATCCTAATGTAGTTGGCACTCTGTCACGCTTTGATTGCCTACTCCTCTACTGGTTCATTCACTTTGACTGACTGCCTGCCTGCCTGCCTGACTGACTGAATGGTGACGACGACGACGACGATGATGACTGGAAGTTTAGTTAGCGCAACAAAATGTTTAGCTATCAATTTTGGCAAAACTCTTTGGCTCTGTCAGAACAGACGGTTGGATGACTTCTTCAGAAGAATAATGCAATACACTAAAGCGGAACAAATGCGAAGACTATTAGGTGCTTAAGTAGAACTTCTTAAAAGTTATGAGATATGTATTTGCAAAAAACACGCGAAAATAAACGAAAAAAACGACATTACATAAATCGTTTTAATATTTCCTGCTTTATTATCTTAAACTAACGAATTTCTAAAAAAAAAATATATCAAAGGGCTAAAAAGTTCTACAAAAGTCGACAAAAAGGCAAATTCCAAAGGTTTCACTTTCTAAAGTAATCATTTAAATTGTAAAATTAATAAATTAATCAATGTGTTATTAAGAAATATATTTTATTATAGTAAAATATATAAGAAAACTATTTTCGTTATTTAATCATTGTTATTGCATTAGTTCATAATCCAAATTATAATACAAATTTCAATTAATAAGTATATTATTTCTTATTACTGATTACTTAATTTTACCCAGGTAATTGCCAACCAAATAGGTAATAATTGTGACACGATTATTTGATAAAATTGAAACCACTCTAAGTAATTGAATAAATTTTGACTATTTCTGTTAATATTTACTTAGAACTTAAACGACTTTAGTCAATAGCCAATGACATTGCGAAAAGGACAACGTTTCCAATTGAATTCAATTGCTGCAATTAATAGCCACTAATATGACTTGTTATGGAGTTCTTACTTTAAAAATCATTATAATAATATACAGGTAGTATGTTTATTAAATTTATAGTATAAATGTCATGTAGTAATCAGAAGCCTTAATGAACAAATTTATGATAGTTTCCTAAGAAGTGAAAAAGTATTTTCATAGAAAACGCTCACTCCAGAATTTAATCTATATTTAGACCGTAAAAGAAACAGCTACTACCTAATGGAAACTACATTTGTAATCCGAAAAAACAACTATATCAAATAGTATTTAGTTGGGTCAAAGTGTTAATTTAAGTTCACTTATTCATTTATTTTATTTACTTACTCTATTAAGCATTTATTTTAAGGCTGATAGACTAAGATGTTTGCTGATAACGTAGTCAACCATAAAACGGGATCTGCCATGTTTCATCATAATTGTTTACCAAAGATATTAATGGAAATGTGCAGAAATTTTCTTAGAAGTAGAAACAAGTTTGATTAAGATCTCAGTCTGAAGTGTAAAAGTATTTAGTTAAAGTTAATTTCATAGTAATTTTGATTATACTAACATTACACCTCATATTTTTTAAGCATATTTTGAGGTACATTTAATATTTAATTTTTAAGCCTTCTACGCCTTGTTTGAGTACTTCCCAGCATATCAGCTTCAATAGCTGCCTCTGGATCATTTTTGTACCAGCTAATAGACTCCCCATAAAGCACTCCCTCTTGGCCACACGTATTTCAAAATAACTCGTGAGGCCAACTAACTCTCAGGTGAAGTTGAAGTTGCTTGCACTTGCAGTTCATTTGCCCAAAAGTTGCCATTCTCAAAGTTGTTGTTGTTGTTGTTGCTGTTCGTTTGGCAACTGGTAAACAATTACCCAAGCAACAGCAAACAAAAAAAAAAAAATTTTCGAGAACCTTTCTCCTCCGAGTTAGATAGACAGAACAAGAGATAGAGAGGAAGGGAAAAGAGATAAAAGTGCAACAGCAGCAACTCACACGTTGCATTGGGATTGCGAGGGATTGTGCCTGGGATTGGGAATGGGCCTGGGCTTGGGTTTGGGTTTGGGCTTTTTGGGTGCACTGGGAACGTTGAAGCTAAACTGAGAATGGGCCATGGGCATTCTAGCGGAACTTTGTGTCGCATTATGCCGTGTTTCGGGCATGTTTTCCAGTTGTCGTGGCTACATGGCCAACAATGTTCGGTTACAATTGTTTTTCCATCGCATTTTTGTTTTGTTTGTTGTCTGTTTCAGTTGCTGCTGTTGCTTTTGGTTTTGCTGTTCTCTGGCAAACGACATGTGCATGCATAGATACATAGAGCGAGATACAAATGTATCTGCATTTGTGCAGGCAGCTCATATTCCTCTCACATACACACACACACACACACACACACACACACAATCAAACACACACACACTAATTATGTTTATGTTTGTTTGCGCTTGGCTGATATTGCTTACCCCTCTAGCATTTAATTATTTGTATGGCACATTTCAATTCCCTTTCAACTGCCCTGGCCCTTTGCCACTGTCCCCCCAAATCACCATCCCTTTTTATGCTTCCCTTGGTTTTGTCTTTTGATCAATAAACATAAAATAATACATTGAATGGCTTATGTTAAATGTTGAACATTTCAAGTGCACACAAATAATAAACTCATTTAGATTGTTCACCTGTTCAGGGAATTTGCGCTCAAATAATTTAGTGAATTAAATGGATTACAAAATTACATAATATGCAAAAATTTATTAAATATTGCTCTGCTAATTGTAGCAGAGGATTGATTTCACTACAATTATATAGATGTAAATACAAGTTTATATATGTAAGTACATATTTATGTGTGTTCTAAATGTGGTCTATGTATGTGAAACTTTTCAGAAAGTTTTCGTGGTCTGGGGAGGAAATGTAACTAGATCAAATAGTTTGAGTTTTATTTTGCCTCTTTCACATGAGTAAGTAATTTGGCTATGGAAATTAAACATTTTTGGCTTTAGTGGCTAAGAAGTTATGAAGCTTGGTTTGCCAAAATTCTCATAAATGTGAGAGAAAAATTATAGACAAAAAACACAAAATCCCATAAATTTCCATTGAAAGTTATGAATGCCTTTATTTAGTTTAAAGTTTGGCATGAATATATCTCAGTTAGGGAAATAATTAAATGTTATTTAAAAGTAAGTAGAGTTTTTCCCTAAATACTTTGTGCATAATGTAAATAAGGATAATATTAGTGCAAAAAAATCATTAGCCATAGTTAATTTATTTTTATACAATTATAAACTTAATGAATGACTAGAAAATTGGTTATTCACTCAAAAATTATTGAAAAATTTTGATGTAAAATTCGTATACATATGTACATGTAGGCTTGATTCTGTTTCTGAGTTGTTTTAAAATATAGACTACAAATTTCATGTTTCAAAACGAAATATCATAGAGATGAATCTTAAACGGCTTCTTAATTAATTAATAATTAAGGTAAAATATACATCTTTTTGAGTTAAATGGAATTTAATTTTACCTTCTGCATCATTATTTTATGTGGTTGTCTAGGTTAATAACTAAGCTGTAGATTTGGGGGCTCATATGCAAATCTTTACAAACTAACACACATGAATTGTTTAAGGGACTTTTTTAAGTAATCTAATTCTAGTTTTAGGTAATTAATATACATTTTACAAAGAGACTACGAAATGATTGTTGTTTTACATATATTTTACCGGTTAACTTTTTAGTTCCCCTAAATCCTTGTAAAACAATGCTTGTTATTTAAAGGCAGGCATTTGTTACCGAATGCTTAATATGTTTTTTAATATATTAAAAAACAATATGAAAATATTTAGAGAGGTGTTAAATAAAAGTATTTATAAGAGAAAAAGGTAGGTAAAGTATATTGTTTGATCTGTACAATCAAGTAAATTGGATTACAGCCTTCAAAAGAATTTTCCAAACAATTATTGTTAAAACCAAAATAATTCTAAGTTAATTAAAGTCACTGTTATACAATTTTTTTTGTATTTCAACTGACTCACAAAAGTAAATCATCTTTTAGTAATTGTATGGACCTTCAGAGCGTCTTAAGTATTTAATTGACCACAATCTAACATTAATCAGCATCTAATGCATTAACTATTAACCATGAAAGTCAAGTTCAGCCTGTAAATCTGCAGCATTTACACTCCACACTAATTCCGCAAAGTGCCAGACCGCATCGTAAAGTTTTTCCAAATGGCCAGCAAAACTATATAGTGTGGAGATGACATAAAATGTTGTTATATAGAGATAATAGAGCTTCCCTTACCTATGCAAAAATGGCATTAGGAAACTTTTCATGGCTTCACTTGATCCAAAAGCCAATAACTTTATGGATCACTCAAGCGAGCGAGACACCACGAGCCATCACGAGACGCCGCGGCGGTTCAATTAAATGACAGAGAGCAGTGCCGCAAAAAGCCAATGCTCATAAAATGATGAATGAAAATGACATAAAGATGCGATGAAAAAAAAGAAGAAAAAAACGCACAACGATGAGGAGAAAAGTGGGAAATGGAAAAAAGAAAGAGGGCAGCTGCGGCCTGTCAGCAAAAGGCGGCAACGCCGGCGGCATGAAAAACCGGGCCAGCTTATTTGGGTTAATCAAATTTAGTCGTCCACCATGTCATATAAAATAAGGTAAGAGGGTGAGCGTTTTTTTTTTCTCATTTTTGGAGTGGCCCATTAAGCACCTGTGTACACTCAGTTTGAGTTGGTAATGTACATACATGTATCTTTTTTTTTTTTTTGGTGCGTTGTGTGGGTTTTGTGTATCTTACAGATACCAGAAGCAGCACACGGAACGCGCATTTTACGTTAATTACATGTCGCCGCAATGTCACGGCATTTGTAATTATTTTGACAGTGTTGTTTGTAAATCAACAAAACAAACGCCACACACAGACACACACACACACACTCGCATAATACATAAAACTTACAGTTACATTCGTCAGATTCGAGCTGATATTTTTGCATAATGATGCTGATCCCCCCCAAAAACGTCAAAGTGTCCCCCTCTTGCTATTATCTCATCCCCAGGCCGCTCTCTGTCTCCCATCTGTCAACAGCGTTTTGTTTAATGAGCTTTTTACGAGCTGTGCAATGAGTGACGCTATGCGATACAAGATACAGATACAATATATTGTATATAAAGAAGATATGTACATATACTTGTATATTTACTGATATGTTGATGTGTTTGTGTGTCTTTATGTACAACAACAGAAGATGCGTTCGAGTACATGACAGAAACAGTTAGGGCTAAGAGTGAGTGAATGGAAAAGCCTCTAGCCATATGATTCAATGGCTTTAGTGGGTGGTTCGAAAAGTTTCCCAAAGGAAATACCCAACAGAAGTATAAAGTCTTTTTTTTTAAGAGGCGAAACTCATCGAACTTTGAGTCAGATGAATTATTGAATTTTTTTTTTAAGCTCAAACTTAGAAAAGCTTAAAAATTAAGAAATTTTGAATTGTTGGTTGCAACTTTTTGATTTTTATTGCCGTTTTATAATTATTAAAATATTTGACAATATTCGTAACTTTTTAATCAAAATATTATCTAAATATTATGTAAGAATCTAAAAGCGGTTTAAATATTTTTATCAATTTTTTTCATTTAAAACAAATAAAAATTGCTTTGGATATAATTTTTTTAGGTTCTCTCTTTTTTAAAATAGTTAAAAAATTAACGAAATGTATTAACATTGACTTTTAAAGTTTTTATCTACATATGTAGTTATATAATTGCCAACTCTCTAATTCTTCCAAAAACTTTTTAGTCAACCCTTTGGTAAGAACGATACAAAGGATGGGTATCCAGTGATAATCAAACAATTGAATTGCTTTTTGAGGTTTTGCTCTATGGTTTTTGGTTGCGGATTGCTTGGTTTTTGGTAGGATATCATCTTGAGTACGTATTCCCCGCATTGTATTGTATTCTTGACTGTGTGGTTTGACGAGTTGACTTGGCGAAACATCAAAGATTCAGGCACACATTAACTTTAATTCAAGTGCGAATGCAACTGAGCATGATGTCGATGATAATGACGATGATGATGACGATGATGATGATGTGGCTGAGTCTGAATGATGTTGGCCATGTTTGATTGACTGCTTGACTAACTTGCGAGCAATGCACTCAATGGCCTACCACCCCCTCCTCCTCAACAACCAAATATCCACATCCACATAAATGCAAACGCGTGCGCGTTACGCTTTCAGTCAACCACATCGTCACATTGTCAGACTCAGAGTCAGAGTTGGAGTTGAAGTTGAAATTGAAATCGAAGTCAAAGTCAGACTCAGAAAGTCATCATTGTAGTCAATGCTCGTAACTTGTCGCATAAATGCATAAAAAAACGAGACCAAGTTAGTCGTATATTTGTAAACCATTTGCATAAGCAAAGCGAAAAACAGAAAAACAATATCTACAGCTATAACAACTGCAGCATCCATATTGGTATATGAAAGAGATACAAGCTTATAGCTTTGTGTATCTATTTATGTACAAGTCAATGACTATGACTACGAGTACGACTATGACTATATTGTCGCATATATCAGAGAAGAGTTGGACGAGGTTGTTGCATAGTATTATTATATGGAAAATGGAAAACGGATATCAAAGACAGTCAACTCGTGCAGAGAGATAAAGAGAGAGGGAGAGAGAGAGATGGAAGGGGAAAATATCCAAAGGCCAATATGCAACTAGATACCGATGACAAGCTGCAAAACAAAACGAGGTTTAGTTAAAGAGTTTCCTGTAAGAAAAAGCAATTACATAGTTTATGTTGATAAATAAATATATAAAAGTCATTGTTCATTTTTGTTAAAATTGTTTTATAAAAGAATCACAGTGCAATAATCCATCTTCAGATGGATTTTCACTAACTTATAGCTATGTTTGACTAGTTTTTCCATAAGATCTACAACTTTTTAGAGACCATAATTCTTGGTAACCATTTTAACTACCTCATAAAAGACCTGAACTTGAATCGGGGTTTTACTTGCTTGCTTTTATTAAATCAACAAAACTATCTTCCACGTAAGGAAAGAACAGGTATTGGGAAATTTTCAACAGAACCCTCGCTTTGCATGATGCATACAAGTTAAAATGCTTTCCCTCTTTCACCATGGTCCATGCCCTGTTCTCGCGTAATGCCTTTTTGCATTAAATATGAAAAATCAATTTCAACCACACGAAAACGAAGATGAAAAACCGCAGAATGTTCAAGCAGAGCAGAGCATATTAAAAACCATCTAACACATACTGTGACATCGAAATCTACCAGGGCCAAAGAGGAAATATGCATATTATTTGGCATCCCTGAAACCTTTGGTGAAACAGTGGCCAAAGGACAAATGAAGCACTCGCCGGCCAAGAGGTGACTGGAGAGGTTCAAGATGAAGGCTGACCAAGTGCGCAGTCACGTGGTCACAGCCCGGCAAACCCCTCGTACTCATGTCTCTATTAACGCTTAGGGTAAACCGAAGTTTCTTTCTATATATAGTATGGCTTTCCTATTTGCATAAAATGTGCAACGGCTGCAGTTCGGTTGGGTATATATTTTTTTATTATTTATATTCCTATTTTTTTTTTAGCCTCGTTCGGTTTTCATGGTTGCACGACTTTTTGCTGTTGCTGTTGTTTTACCCTTTTTTCCTTGTTCTTTTCCCTTTTGGTAAGGCATTTTTAATGGCATTTATAGTATATCGCGAACAAAGTCAAGTGCTGGTAGAACAAAAACAAAAAAAGTTGTCGGCAAATTAATGAACTTTTTCCTATGGCAAGGCGGCATATGATTAAAAACTTTTCTCTTAGATGCAGTTTCTTTTCTGGCTGTGTGTTTTGCTTTTGTATTTTTATTATTTTCGTATGCATGGAAATTGAGAGAACTTTTACATTTAGCATTTTACCATTTCCCCATTTTCCATATTGCATTTACTTACAATTCCATTTCCTTACCATCATCATCTTCATCAACATCAACTTAATCATCATCATCATCAGCACCATCACCAGCAGCATCGTTTGAAATTGTAACTGAGATTTGACCCATTTTTGTTTTTGTTGGTCTGACCAGATCACGATTTCGCCCCAAACCACTCGTTTGAGTTTAATTAATTGTCTGTTTTCCCGCTTGGACTTATGGCTTTCAAAACACGGCCAAATAAATAGCCAGCGGGTTACTTTATACAAATCATATTTTGTTATTCTTATTAATAAAAGATCTTTTGTCGATGGCTTTTTTTTTTGGTATTATTGTCTAAAACTATTTGCTTTCGCTTTGTCCAATAAAAAAGATCTTAGCCTGAACTGAACTGACTGAATCATATGAAAATTATGAGATTATGTGATATTTGGTAACATCATATTCTTATTTTTATCATTGACTAAGTAAGAAAGACTTGACATTCATCAAAACAGTAATAAACCAGTAATTTCTCATTCAATTTAGTTTAGTTAATTTAAATTTTTATGAATCCAAATATGTATATTTCTCTTTAAGTCTGCCCCCTATTAAAATTTTCAGTATGTAATTCTATGTAAAAACCGGATCATCTGATATGAACTATACCACTTTAATTCGATACCACGAATCATTTCCGTAGTTCTCGCTAAATGAACAATAAGTCGCAACCATTAAAAATCGACTAAAAAGCATTGTTAAATGAAAAAACCTTTTCACTATTGATATGCACTTTCTATTTTAAGTCTGTGATTAAGCGACAAAAAAACAAAAAAAAAAAAACAAAAAATAAAGCAACAAAAAAATTCCACTCTATATTGTTAACGTTAATTTCCAATAGCATTTACAGTTAATTCACTTAATTCGCACTCGAAAAATAAGGCAAAATGTTTCGGTTTCCACTTGAAATACCCTGCAAAAGGGCATACAAAAAAGGTATTTCCCTTAGTTGCTTAGTGTAAGCCTAGCTAAAAACAATCCAAACTTTATTAAGGTTCATCTAAGAATGATGTCGAGGATGACTTAGAAATTAATATACGAGAGAAAGTTGTGGAATATCTTCAAGAAGGTCAAATGAGTGCATCGAATCGATTCAAGGATGCATTCCCTTTGGGATTAGGGTATCTTTTAGTCGATTCTTTCAGTTCATGTATCGCATTTTTCGTTTCGTTGGCCTCACTGGCAATCGGCAACTGGCAGCAAATCGTGCAGTTCAGGGCCTGGGCCAGACTACGGCTTTTTAATTGACAGACTGAAGCGTGGGAGGGCTCGAGATGGGGTAAAAGACAAAAAACTACATATACAACTGGCAGCTCAAAACAAGCCAAAAAAAAGGTCAAACCAGGTAAAAACAGCTGCGTTGCATTGGTTGTTGATTCTGCGATTTGGGATTTGGGAATTGAGCCGATGCCAACAGCAAAGGCAGCAGCAGCTGGGAATTCATTCAGCCAAGCTTGGAGCTGACTTGATTAAAGATTTCACACTTGATTAAACACTGGGGGTCTGAATCGCCCCCCTCCAATCATTATTAGTTAGTTGCTACTCGGGTGAAAAAAACAACCTGAGAAGCTCCAATTGCAAGTTTCAAGTTCGTTGCAACAAATTGTTTGAACACTTTTTTGGAGGCTGCCAGCTGTTTGAGTTTATTTGTTATATACATTTGTTTGACCAAATAAAGCAAAAAAGTTGACCGACAGAAACTGTTATCCGAATTCGGGCAATGTGGAAAATTGATGGCCGCTTTTCAATGTCTGCCAACGGTAAAATATTAATCAAGGATATCAAGTGAAGGGAAAATCAAAAAGAAAGGTAATTTTTAATGCATAAAAACCCAAAAGGACCAGCTAACTTTCATCTTGCTGAAGGTTATTATGTTACCACATTTAGTTACATTTATAAGAACTTAATGACAATTAACAAAATTAAAAATATTTTTGGCGAATATACAATTAAAGATAATAATTGTATATTCTAGCTTAAAATTTTCAGGGTCATTAAGATGACATTAAAACAACTTTTGCATTGCAGGGCAATAAGAAGGATTAAATTATTAAATCAAGAGTGACACTGTACTAATATTTCCGATTACCAAGTTGCAGTCTTTCTACACCAATTTAGTCCCTTGGTACCTACAAAGCGCTGATAGAGTTAAAATTATTCCAAGCTTATCACTTAATTTCTTAGTTTTTGGTACACAATGAGTAAGATTTCTTTATCTTTAATGAATTAATCTGTATTTTAGTCCATTTTAGCATAAAAATACAAGGCTTTTCCAACAAAAACAAAATGCTCGACAATGAGTCGAAAAAGTCAATAAAAATGTAGATAGATTTTTGGTCTTGTGTATTAAAGTATTTTGGGAGTTTATTTTGTTTGGGTTATTCCAATCTTAATTAGGTTATTTAGACTTTATTCCCTCTGGCCATTCAATTCCTTACTTTCATTAACTCTTATAGAGGGCGTGCTTAAAGATTGGACATTTAACCGTAATAATCATAAATTTCCATTTTACTTAAGTTACAATATAAACTGAAATTTAAGTGTGTATAATACATTTTTGTCTAATGATTATGTTGCCTCTTGTCTCTTTGCAGTTAATGTTAATCTACAAGAACCTAATTTCGAATAGAAAAGCAAAGTAAGTAAAACCAAAAACTTGCTATATCGAATGCCCATGGGTCACATCGGTATCAATCTTAATTTACAGCAAATTTAATGTGGTGCGTGGTGTTGTATTTTTTTTTTGTTTTTGTGGTTCAGTATTCTCCTAGGATTATGGCCTGAACGCCTATACATATGCTGTGGTTTTTTGCCTCCCTATCAACTTTTTCTCCTCGCTCACTCACTCTCTTTCTCTCTCTCTCTCTCTGCTTTGCTCTTCGTCAATGGTTCATGCAAATGTGCAATGTATTCTGATGGGTTTTTGGTTACGGCAAACGACTTGCTGCTTTTTGCTGTATGAAAATTTTTGTTCTGATGTTACGTAAACAGCAATCGTAAATATGCTACAAAAAAAAAAAAAACAAAAAGCGGAGAAGAGAAAAACAGAAAATGGTGGTAAAAAAAAGAAGAAGAGGAAAACGTGTATACTTAAATGATTTTATGGCACAATTTAAAATGTGTTTGAAATCTGCACGAAATGTTACAAATGCTATAAATTTTGGTTTTGGTTTCTCTTTTTTTTAAAGGGGGTTAAAAACGTTTTAGACAGGCCTAAAAGGTAGCTCGACTGGTCCCACAAGCTTGCTTATCAGCAACAAGTAAAAGAGGTAAAAGGACGAGGTTAAGGATTTTGCCATGTTTTTTTTTTTCCTTTTCTTTGCTTTCTGCCTGACTCAGTGTGTGTGTGTGGGTGTGTGCGGTTTGTGTCTGTGTTGTCGACAGCTTTCGATTTGTTTGGTCTTCTGATTGACTGACAGAATGACTGTTGCCTGCCACAAGCAGTTAAAGCATTGCATATTTCAAGGCGTTGCCCCATGGTGAGGCACGTTCTGGCCATTGAAGAAGGCTGCTTAGAAAGGGAGACTGATAAATTATTATGCTAGTTCACTTTGTGTATGTTGCGGATGACTGCAATCACTTGAAGTGATGATGATTATGATTGGAAAAATAAAATTGTGAAAGATATATGCATGCATGTATATCTCTATTTCAGTTGAGAGATATAAATTGTAAATACATTTTGAAATCTAAAATGGATAGAAATTTAATCTTGAAATCAGCCCAACTAGTGTCCTTTTTCTTTCCTCAGTTTATTAGATTACTCTAATTTGTTCTATGGAGTAAAATTATTGAGCAAAGCAAATATTCGTTCATGCTTCAATAAGTATTCTCGTCTTCCATTTACTTTTTCGCATCATTCACTTCGTATACAGTGCGTATGCGCGATTTGTTCTTATGTGTCTTAGTGGGCTAAAATATTTAATCGTCTTTCTTACAAAAGTTATTAATGATATTCTGCTGACTAAGCACACAATTTTGGTCTTGAGTTTTGAGGTTTCCATTTTGTGTTGACAGCTCCATCTGCAGTTTTAGTAACCAAAAACCAGATTACGAGTTGGGTCTTTCTGCCTGTCATTACCACAATGCCTCTCAATTTGTGTGTGTGTGTGCGTGCGTGTGTAAATTGCAGATTCTTGGTTCATAATAACAGAACCAGAGCCAGCATAATAATATTTCACTCACGTAAAATCAATAAATGTATTAATTAAAAGATTAAACATTGGCCACAGTATTGGACAGATTGCAAATGGATTGGCAGCCTGTTGACAGTTGCATCTTAAATGATGTAAATTGCAAAAAGAAAAAAGGACACTATGAAAACTTTCGAATGCCATTTTCCATATTTGATTTAATTAAGTGCTGGTTTACACTTCACTGGCCAACAGAGTCACCAATAAACTGTGGTCCAATATGATAAACAATTGTCAATTTATTACAAAACAGTTTTACAACAATTGGAAGTGACAAATGAACACGTACATATGAATGTAAAACATGAAATCAACATGTAAATTAGATTTGCTTCTGACAGAATATACTTACATCACCCAAAGCGAATTATACTACATTGTTACAGAATTAATCCATTGAACTGGAAAGTGGAAATGGCAGAGTTATTTTGTAACCATGGACTTGAATTGGACTTACTATATATAGCATATTACTAAATCTGAACTGCTACTATAACAGTATTCAACTTGATTAATAGAAAACAAGAATAGGACAGGGGTCCTCCCTTTGCCTCACTGATTATTTTGCCTTTTTAAATATAGCCGGAACCTTCAACTATAGAAAACGAGTTATCCTTGTTCAAATTAATATAACAGTAGTTTTTATTAGGCCATTTATCTGTTAAAGACAACCTTTATTCCTTACTTCGGGTTTCTCTCACTGGTGTCCAATCTATAAGAACCTTTAGAGATTGATTAAAAACGTAACTTTGGAAAAACGGCATATATTTCCTAAAAATTATGTGTTTTGTTTTTCACAGATCCTTTAACTACGTGTAAAACGTGCGAAACGTTTTCTTCGCTTGTGGAATAAATAATATGTAAAATTTTGGTTACTTTGCATGATAGGGAACGCTCAATGTGCACCTTACCATGCCAAAATGTTAACTAAGAGATGTTGCTGAAACATTTTATCTTTGCGACAAGTTTATTGAAGTAGTCAAAACAAGCTCGTAAACTTAGTTTTCGCAGTTTGTTGTTGTTTTTCTTCCTCGCTCATGTTCAAGGTTTTCTATGGCAAAGAACTGGCCATGTCCAGTTGGACACGGGGACATTGGATGGGACGTGAGACATGAGTTTGGTAACATAGTGTGGCCAACTTGTCTCGCCGTCATGTCTGCATATGAAAAGTTTGTCGCCCTCTGTGTTGTCGTTGTTGTTGGTTTTGCGCCTCATAAATCACAAAAAATTTTGCGCGTGCAAAATATATAAAAAAGGAAAAAATAAAAGAAAATAAAAGAAAATATACACAAACACACACAACAGGCAAAGCAAAGCGCAATAAAAACTTTTGATTTTTGGTTCGTTTTATACGTGTGCGCGCGGGTGAGCAAACAGAATTACATTCAGATCCCCACACCCAGAACCTACACCCCCAGACCCAGACCCAGACACAGACCCAAAGCACATACCCAGAGTGAGAACCAGACACAGACACAAAACGGAAACGGAAGTGCGTAATGCCATGTGTGCCTGAAAACATTATGTCTGTGGCAAGAATAAAAAAAAGCAAAAATTGAAGAAAAGAAATAAAAGGTGCAAACAGCAATTTTTGTTGATTAATTGCAGACCTGAAGCCTGGACACAACAAAACAATGTGACTCAGCAGGGTCAGTGTTTTCACATTTTTGGTTCTTTTGTTGTTTGATATGAAACAAAAGCTCTACTAAAAATATAAATAAATCTAAGCAACCATAAAAATGCAATAAAAAAAGAGGTTGCGTTTTTGTTCTTTTGCTTCTGTTTGCTGTGCTACCTTTTTAATAGCTATTCGGAAGGGCATTTAAACAGTTCTTTATTATACCTAAAAGTAAAGTAGTTTGTTACTTTTGACCTCTTTGTAAGCGATAAGCACATCTACACAGTTGAGTATATATTTATCGATTTGATTTTAGAATCTCATTGGTCATACACTCGTTTAACTCTAGGTGTTTGAAATTAAAATAATTTTTGCTAATTCGCTTTTCAATATATACAAACTTTTTTATTCACGGAGTTTACTTTATAATCTTATATTTCATACATTTAAGATTTTGTGTTGAAATTTATTTGCTGATGTCTAATATTAAAGAGTATTCAGCTTCTTTATGACTGTTTTGGTATGTATTTCACTCAAACAAGGAATTCCTGGTGACGTTGCTTGGGAAGCGGAAGCAAGAGTAGATATCCATTTCAATTCCGAAAAATTTGTACGGAAAGGAGAACAATGTAATGTAATGTAATGCTTCAAACTTGTATTCCGTTTCTTGGTATATAAAAGTATATCAAAATCTTTCCTACATCCTCAATGTAATGATGTATAAAAGATAGCTTAGTTTTATAACTTATAATATATTTTTGTATAATTTGTATAATTAAATCTGTTTTTTGATTTCAATTAATAACTGTTCATAGTTAAATTTAATTTATAGGCAATATTGTCTGTGTAACAGGTGACCCCGACGTGTAGGCCTTTAATATATTTAAAAAAAATTTCTTTTGATGATGCTCTGTTTGCTTCTCTCTGATTACCTAACTGTTACCTTTTGCCCAAATGGTTATAAATGATAACAAAAGGAAGGAAAAGACATTGCCTTCTAAAAACAAAAAGAACAACAACAAACGTAAAAAAAAAACCCAAAATTACCTGGCAAAGAGTTTTAATTAAAATTAATTAGAGTGGCAAAATATTTTCGAAATAAAGTTGAGTAAAGAGCTTTTTGCCTACGCCCAGTTAATTAGGCATCGTGACTAAACTGACGTAATTATTTAGGGGAGTTGCCGCATTTCCGTCCCCTCTTCGTCTCCGTCTCCAAGTGTTTCGCGGTTTAAAACATAAATAAATACATAGTTAGTTTGGTTAGTCGCTAGTTGCACTGTTTGGCAAATGTGAAAGCTGCAGTTGGGCCAAATGTGTGAAAATTGCTGGCAAATTGCTGCTAGAAAATGACTAGGCAGTAGGCCAACTGAAAAGATTTGCATAGCAGGCGTTTCAAGTAGGAAATGGTGGCGGGTGGCTATCAGCTATGCCTCAATTATGCCCCGAGTCAGTCAGCCAGTCAGTCAGTTAGTCAGTCATTCTGTCAGTAAGTCAGCAAGCCAGCTATCATTTTCTCAGGTTCTACTTTAATGCCCTGCAGTTTTCTTTTTCGTTTCTTTTTTTTCAGCCTTATGTCTGCCATGCTGCCGAAGCTTTAAGTAAAGTTCTCTACAAAAAGTAACTGTACTTGATAGTGCCGTAATTTCATTATGCAGATCGACAGCAGCTGCCTTCAAATTATATGGAAACCCTTTGGGTGTCAGAACAAAAAACCAAACCGAGGAGAACATTTGACTCGCTTCAGGCTTAAATGCCTGCGCCTGTCATTTCCCTCACTTTGGTTTCTTTTTTTTTTTTTTTTTTCGTATATTCTTCATTCTTTCACTTTACTTTGCGTTTTACTCTTTGGCTTACAAACAAAACAGGGCAAAAAAAAAGAAGCATTTCCTTCTACGCTTTAAGCCCTTTGCTGCCTGCCTTCCTGCCTCTGTCTGGTCTCTTCAATTGTTTGGCCAACTTTGGTCATAAAAAAAGCTGGCTAGCACACCCAAAAAAAAAAGTAAGCAAAAAAAAAAAACGTTCTTGTTACAAAGGACTTACCATTTTGAGAGGATCTTCTTGCAGTGCTTCTAAGAACTTTGCGATTTTAAAGTGAAACCCAACACAAAAAAAAAAGTGAAAATGTCATAAATTTTGGCAATTGTCTATGTGTTGGCAAAAACTTTGGGAAAAATTTGAGAATCGAAGTAAATTTTAAGATCAATGTCAAAAATCTCAATGATATCTTTTTTCTGCTTGACTTTCTTTTTCTTATACTTAGTTTTTGAGGACGTAAAATATTTTTTTTGGTCGATAATAGTTTTATATTCACTTAAATAAATTAAACATAAATGTCGATGGACTTCGATACTAAGCATGTCTATTTGATATTATTTTATTTATTATATTTATATTTATTTTTCGCACTAAAAGTTAAAAGTTTTTTATTGTTCATATAAATCCAATTGAAGTCTAGAATGGGAATGTGTTTCATACGTTCTTAAAGTTGTTTATTATCCGTCTTACCATGGCTAAAAAATAAATATATATATATTTTTTTTTGGTTTTTTAATTACGTGCGTAGGCAATGTGAAAAGTTTTCAAGTCTTTCTCGAGGGTTCCAGCAATTAACGCCGCGTCTCGGTGTCAAAATGTTTTGTCCTGTTTGTTGGGGTTTTTGCCACGGCCTTGGCCATGTTTTTCGTTGTCGTTGTGCTCTCTTATTAATTTGGCCAATTTGTGGAAGACGGAAGTTGAAGTTCAACACAACTGGCATGACAAAAATTAATTAAATTTTCGAATAAGCCAAACAAACCGACAGCGAGATTGAGAGAAACAGAAATACAGAAAAAAAATTCATGTTTTGTTGCCGGTCGCCGGATAATCTCAATTGAGTTTGTTCCCACAGCCCCCTAAGTGAGCACACGCACCCGCAGATGGATGCCTACATATATATTTTGGATACTTTAAGACAGCCATTTGCCAGCCACATCGGCGACGGCGACGACTGTGGCGGTTGCTGTTGCGGCTTCATTGGCGACTCATCAGTTCCCACAGTCGATAGTCGACTCCAGCTTCAGCTTCAGCCCAGCTCCGGCTACCGTCTTTGCCTGTTGTCGCCGCTGCGGCTAGCCCCAAAATTGTTTACGACCATGAGCAAAACTCAAGACAGGAAGCCATCAGGGGGCTACCGCATCCAGCGCAAGTCATCTTCAAAAGAGTGCGCCAATTGTTTTTGTTACCGTTGTTGTTGTTGTTGCTGTTTTTTATGGTTTCTTTGTCTTTATTTTGCCAATGAAAAATGCAAATTAGCCTTTCAAAAATGTTTCACTTTTAATTTCATTAGCCTAATCAAATTGGTTAGAAATTATTAGCAACGAAATTGACAAGGGCAATTAAATTATAGAGGCAAATGAGTATGCCAGTGGGGAAAAACAAGGAAATGTGTAAACAGCTGGAAAGCAAAAAGGAAAAAAAAAGGAAAATTTAATCTTTTTTCCCCATCGGCAGGCAAATGGAAAATCAATGACATTTCGAAAACTAAGTGAAGAGGAGAAAAATCTCCATTTAATGAATATTTTTTGTTTTCTTTTTTTAATTATGCATTTTAAGCTTATAAGCTTAGTTACAAATTCAAAAGTTAAATCAATAATAAATTTGGTGGAAAGGATTTTATTAATTTACCTAAAATAGATAAAGACATAAGAGTAGAAAGTAAATTTAGTCGTTACATAGTTGGAAAGTAATATATTTTTAAATTAGGTTTACTCAAGTAGAGACTACAAAAATTTAAAGATTTCATCAAGTCATATATGTATATAGTCATTTATTTATATATCCATTATAGTTCGTTATTAGGTGTGAATTCAGTTGAAAGACTTTAATGGACCCAAATGAAGACTGATTATGCAGAAAGTTAGCTTTCTTTCCAAATCTGAAACATGCCTTTAAAGAACTTCAATATGCAAATAAATACTAATAACTACTGGCAAATAAAACTACAAATCTTTATACAAAGAAGTTCAACTAATATTATGCACATCTGATTCCTTTTAAGTCCATTTTTATACCCTATTTGCCTAAAGTTTATTGTAAATAAAGTAAATTAAGAGTATAAAAAATAAATCTTGTATTATGATACCTTTTTTTTACTTTTTCCTTAATTTGTCTTACTTTCAAATGTAATAAGCTTCATTCAATATAACTTTTTTATTTTTGTTTGTTTGTTTTTATGTTTTGTGTATATTTCCGTTTTGGGCACGTGTCAATGAAAATAATTTAAATTTATTATGGCCGCACACAGACTTGGGCAAAATACACAAACACAAAGACTGAGGCATTATGTATACGCCGCGTGTTCGCTTCACTAAACATCTAAAATGCCCTCCAGCTGTGTCTCATATTTTGTATGCGCGCTAATTTGCAGTTGAATGAAGCAGCATCAGCAGCAGCAGCAACAGATTCCTTCGGTTGCATTCTACACCATTACATTCGCCCAGACACTCCCTCACGGGATGGAACGTGACGTGACAGTAATTAACATAATAATCCATTTTGTGGCCAAAGAAAGGCAGAGAGAAAGAGGTGGCTCGGCTGCTAGGCAGCTGCCTGTTGCTTCTCTTTAACATTTCTTCTTTTTGAGTTCTGTTCGGTTCGGTTTAGTTCTTGTGAGCTAACATTCTTTTTGTGGGTTAACTAGTTGGGCGTCAGTTGGGGTTAAAGAGAGTTACTTCAATCTCACGATTTACTTGAGGCACGTTTAATGTAATAGCATATTAGATGAATTGCCTTCAAGCCATTCTGTGTCTATGAGGGCATAAAAAAAATTCTAACAACATTTTCCAATTTTGGTAAAATTATATTCCATATTTTATTATTGGGTCAACCACCTGACGACTCCCACAGAGCTGTAAGGCATAGGGCCAAACACAATTATCTCAAGTGCATGTCCAAGGTATGACAACATAAATGACAAAAAGGGGCCATGACCAGGCTTTTTCTCATCTAGGCATTGAAATTGAAACTGCCATATTAAAAGTGAGTAACCTTTACAACTTTGTCATAATAATTTATATCTCAAAAATGCTTTTGGCACAAGCATCTCATCATTATAGCTAAAATCTATAATTATATGCACTTGAATTGGCTATCATTTAAGGGCGAAATCATTTTATATAGTAATCGAGCGAATAAAGTCACGCACTTGTGACATTGTATGATAGGTGTTTTATTTCATTTGTTTTTTTATTATTCACAGAAAAACAAAATTATAGCTTTCGTCAAGTTAGTACAAACTATTGTAATTCTATTCAATCTAAAGGGCAAATAAAACAAAATTAATTACTGATAAAAAACAATGAAATGATTTTCAAGTTTGGAAATTATATATCAGATTGCGATGGTGTTAGACTTAGTTTAGACCAAGCTCATTCCCCAAGATAATATAATGAAATAGGCGAAGGCAAGGAGGAATTCTAATTAAGATATATTAAATTTAACTGTTCTAAATTCAAGATAAAATTTACATTAAGTTTCATTAATTGTGTAAATAAATTATGCCCTGACTCATTTAACTTTCATTTTTAGGTTCTTTATTGATCCTTATAATCTCTTAATCTTAATGCTTCTTGTTCTAGTTAAACCCTAACACTAACTGGCTTTTAAATGTTATTAAAAAAGCTATAAAGAAAAATCCTCTCAGCAATTATAATATTTTGTTATTTTAAGGGAATTTGTCATAGAAATGTGTGAAATATTGTTGAATGACCTTATCAATAATGGCGACACACACTTAAAGTGTCATTTTGTTGTAAACTTTTCAGTTTTTATTGCAATGTGAAATGTTGAATTCTCTCATGGTTTCAGTCAGCCATAAAACGACGTTGGCTAACGGACTTGGCCCTGCTTTTTCGGTTTACCATATTGCTCCTGTACGCAGGGATGACTGGGTTTGATGTTGTTGTAAAATGGCAACGCCCTACCAGCTGTCAACTGCCAAAAAAACCAAAAAATAAAAAATACCCACAGCTGTTCGGCCAACCGGAGAGTGTCCACGAAAACTTTTTTATTTCGTTGACACTTTCATAAATTCTAATTACATATCAAAGTAAGTGTCATTTGCAGTAGCCACTGGCCAAAAAAAAAAAAAAAAAATGTCATGAAATTTTCATGAATAATGTCAAAACGCGGAGAAATAAAAGCAAAAGAAATCTAAAAAGAAAAGGTGTCTAATTTTAAAATCGGGTTCTTTGTGCGCTTAGTTGGCCCCAGCTAATTAAACCAAAGTCAGTGAGTTAGTAAGACATTTGTTACGCACCAAGAGCAAGTTACCTTTTTTGGCTTTCGGTGATAGCTCTTGGTCAATGGTTAGGGAAATTAGCATAATTTTTCCATATTATATCAAATATATGACGATCTATAATGGTTATTATTATGATTATTTTTTTTTTTTTTGTTTTTGAGTCCAAGCCCGAGACGTGCGCAAGTCGTGACCTCGCGTACGTTGGACAACATTGGCAACGCCAACTCAAAAGCCAAATCGGCAAACCGGCTATAGGCAGTCATCTTGGCCATGCGCCACAAACAGAGTGGTGTTGTTGTTGTTGTTGTTGTTATTCATCCTCTTCTAATTTAATAATATCGAACACAGTGCTAACGACCCAGAACGATACCAGATACTTTTTGTTTTGTCTTTTTTGTTAAGCACAATAAATGGTTGAAATGTGATTCCTTGACAAATCTTTTGTATTTAAAGTCATTTGTATGCATAAGTTTGTATATATATGTTTTAACATACATAAAGACAATGTATTAATTTCAGTAGCACAAATATGGCAACAACAAAATTAAGAAGAATTCAAATAATCATCAATATTGGGCCTTCAGGTGAAATTATAATTGAATTTTGGTAAGCACTTCAGCGGTTTAGTTAATTTTCATTCTTTTTTTTTCTCTTTTAATAAAGAATATTAATTCGATAATTATGAAGTTTTTTGTTTTTGTTAGATTAAATTGGTCATCTTGTATGATATCATTAATATAATCCTCTTTGGTATGTGAATTTTATTTGACAATTTTGCTTAAACATTTGGTTTCTTTTGAATCAAAATTCTTATTATTTAAGCTTTGTCAATTGAGATTGTATATTAATAAGGCAAAAGTAATACAAACTTTAAACCTGCCCATTCATTTGGAGAAATATTTTTAAATCAGATTTGCCCACATATTCGCGAGAAAATTTAATAAAAATAAATTTTATATTAAAATTTTTTGAATTATTCTTTCGAGGAGTAAAGTGTTTCCTAAACAGAACCTTCATTAAGTAAGTTCACGCTTTGTTCAACTTGGAAAGTCATTGGTTCTGTATAATTTTCAAATGTGCAAAAAAACAAAAGTAAAAGAAATAACCTTATATTAGCCCGACTTGTTGGTATTTCAGTTTTGATTGCCTCATCAAGAGAAAAATCAACTTGTTGGGGTAATTACCAACGAAAATAAAAGTTAAGTACTTTTTGTGTTCATGGCCTGTCATAATTAAGTTTTTCTTATGGCTTTCTACCATTTCATTATCACCCACAACACAACTAACTAAGTAGTTGAGGAGGAGTCAGGCAATCTCTTTATATATAACATATTTTGTTTTTTTTTTTTCATATTTGTTTCGCATTTGTTTTGGGGTCTCCAAAAAGTT
Source organism: Drosophila willistoni (assembly GCF_018902025.1). Lineage (NCBI taxonomy): Eukaryota > Metazoa > Arthropoda > Insecta > Diptera > Drosophilidae > Drosophila > Drosophila willistoni. The sequence continues at coordinate 13,904,252 of NW_025814050.1, forward strand.
CCGCTTGTTAAACTGCCAAACAAAATATATATAGAAAAGCAAATAAGTCAACTTTCAACACTTTCTTGAGCACGCACAAATACAACACAAAACACGCGAGTCACATTCAAAAACATAAATAATGAAAAGAAAAAACCAACAGAAGTTACATATGTTGGTAATGATTATTGTTGTTGCCACATTAAAATTAATAATGTAAAAACCACAGGTTAAAGCTAAATATAGATATGAAGAAGATAAAATACCCTTTTTGAAATGATTTTAAAAATTTCTAAAATTAAAGTAGAATAAAGAGTTTAAAATGGACTTTCAAAAATCAATTTAAAAAATGCAAACACTATATTAATTTATCGTGAAACATGAGAAGGCCTTTGAAAGATCTAACCACATGAAATACAAATGCATTCTCAATGTTTGAAAAAAAAAATGAATATATCAAAATGAAGATTTAGTTTAGTTTTTGTATTTTTTGCTTAATTAAACATTACTTCCAAATATATCTGTCTTTATAAGCAATGTACCCTTTTCTAGCCAAGTGTATATTACAAACATTTGTAAATTGTTTTCGTTTTTTGGTGGGTGGGGAATTTGTGGGTGGCCTTTAAGACGGCTTTAAATGGCAAACAAAAATTTGTGACTCTTTTTTGCAATGGCAAATTAGCAAATCAAAAAATAAACAAATTGATAATGCTTGGGTTTTTTTGGTTGTTTATTTTTCCCATTTTGTTGTTGTTTTGTGAAATAATAATAATAACGTAATGGTCTTTACGTAAGGCATAATAACCACATGTGCCCCACCTCACTCTTGTAGGGGGGCCCTGGTTAATATTGTGGGCGTCGGATGTAATCATCGTCAATGGCTCAAAGAGGCGCAGTTCCGTTTAATTCGCATATTCATGGCACTGGCCAACTTATTGGTCTTCGGCCTAAGCATGACTTGCTGAAATTGAAATTCTTGAGAATTATATAAGTAAGAAAATAGAATAAAAACCAAATCGTGGGAATTCTAAATGTAAAAGGGAAATTAAAACCAGAAATTTCATTCTATCTTAAGTTTTATAAGAATCTAGTACAAGTTTTATCTCAAACAACATGAATGTTTAGTAATGAGTTGGCCTCTTTAAGTTGATTTTATTTTCTCATTCTAATTACCCTACAACTGACCATAATAAGTTCTCTTTTAGTTTATGTCTTAATGAGGCAATTAGGAGAGCAATGAAAAAAACTTAAGAGATACATAGCTCAGATTGGCCTTTTGAGCCAATTAATTGGAGAGCACTCCATAAGGTTTTCAGGCATTTGACCCAGTTAAAAATAAAAGACTAGTCTTTTTGAATATTTCGCTTGTCCGGAGTTTTATCTACTTATCACACTTTGCTATAATTGAAAGTCCTTTAAAACTGTTTAGAGGCAATGGCATAAAACCACAAAAAGAAAAACAAAAAAACATTGCACTTTAGTAAGTCTTTTAGTTTTTATTATGTCTGACGTATTGTTCTCACCCATTTGGCCACATAAATAAATCAGAAAACGCACTTAAGAAACAAATTGTGAAAGTTTGAGAAAAGTTGCACAGCCCTAGAAAATTGCAGATCCCAAGCAAATGGTATCAGATATAAGAAAGGCAGAAAAGAAACCGCAATAGCAGTCAGAACATAGCCAGAGGGTCTGGCTCGTCCGTCTCCTAAAAAGAATCAGATTCAGGTCTCGAGACTTGAGACTTTAGTCTGAGTCTGCTGATTGCGAATGAATGCGCACAGCTACGCGATGATGCTGCCTGCCTGTTAGCCTGCCACACGCTGTGGCAAAGTTGCAAAAAAGTTGCAATGCCCAAACGAGTTTTCTTCCACGACTTCGTCTTCTATCTTATAGGCAAAAGCTAAGTGTAACGTGCCGCAAAACCAACGGCACCACATGCATACGATACGGAGGCAAATAGGTTAGCAAAAATATTTCAAGTCGTTTAATTTTTACTCTTAGACTTTATAAAAAATTCAGTGGATTAAAGAAGAAATAAAAATGGACACAATCCTAAAAAATGTTGTTATATTTGCATAAGTTAAGAATGGATTTACATTAGTTTAAGCTGTTCCGTTGAAACACTTATATAAAATAAAATTTTTTTGAAACTTTGTAAACTTAATGGTAATTACTATTCGAAATACAATTTTGTTGGTCCCAAAACTTCATGTTGTTTCAATATTATTTTTTTCCATATAAACTGTTTTGAATGTGGAATTCAGATCAAATTTCCTGTATTTAAAACTGGCCCATTCAAATATTTCTAAACAGATATTGAAGAAACATTCAAAATCAGCAAAGCAAAGCATCAGCATAATTTAAAAAGTCGACATATTTTTACGTTTCATTTTCGATCATTCATTTTCCATTCCAAAAATAGTGAATAGTGATAAAATAGTTTATAGTGAAATGAATATAATAATTTTTGATTTTAAACTCTATAAATCTCTTTTATAATTTAAAGTTGGTTGATTTATCCTTTTAATTCATCTCTATTTACTTTTGCAAATGTATTCTTGGTAGGAAAGAAAGTGAAAATCAGAGTTGTATGTTGTTAATCGATAACCATAAAAATAAAGATTTTATTACTATAGAGTATTACCTATAAAATGTCTATGACTGTGCTGGGAGGAATAATAAATATATTTTTAATAATAAAACTGTTAGATAAATGTATTTTAAATTTCTTTTTCATATTAAACTTATCCTAACTTTTCTTATTCCAAGTGCTGTTTCAACAAGCTTAATGACAAAGTCAATATGCTCTGTCCTCTCCCCTGTCTCTTTTGTTCAGAGTATACAGCTGTATAGCGTAATTATTATGGACTCCAGTTCAGTAAGAAACCGAGGGCAGTGGGTTAACTTCAGCTTGCTGCCCCATGCGTGAGTGGCGCCCCCTTGCGCTCTGCTTAGCTTTTTGCTAGATTTTATACTTGAGGTTTGCGCTCACTTGTAATACTTAAAATACTTTTGATTACTTTTATTTGTGCAAAAAGCTAAACACAAAAAGCCAACGACAACAACAAACCGGTTATCACTTTTGTGGGTGTATTTATTGTAGTTGTTTGTTACTTTACTTAACTTTTGTACTGTTTTTTCTCTTGTATTTTGTTTTTTATTTTATATTGTTTTTTGTTTGTGGCTGTTTTGGATTATGCAACTCGTCGTGTCACCACCGGGTTGCCGCTCCAAAACCGAAATAAAAGTTGTGCAAAACCAAAGTTGGAAATGGAAAACTCAAACGAAAACCAAGCCCAAAGTATACCAACCCCCAGCAATCTGGCCGCTCTAATCAGCAAACAAATTTGTTGACATGTTGGGAAAATAAAAAAAAAAAGAAAAGGAAAAAAGAAACTAGAAAAGAAGTTGACTTCAGCTAAGGAATTGTAGCAAAAAAAAATAAGCAGCTTTGCTATTTGTTAGCTACTTAAACGTGTTGCCTGTTAAGGGATTACAATTTTATTTTGTTGGCAGTGAGCAAACCAAGTGCCGAAAGAGAGTTGACAAGTTCATTGAACAATTAAGTTACAACCAAAAAGTATAGAGAAATCTATCTATGGTTTGTTTTCATATATCATGGAGGGCATTTCGAACTGTAATTCTTGGAATCTGAAACTTATCATATGTACATATCTTAGAACCTAAATTTTAGTGACACAAGAAAAAAAGGTTTTTTTTTTTTAAATTTATCCTCTTTGATGTTTCAATGTAATTTTCTTTACCCGTAGTTTATATTTAGTGTTGATTGTGTTATTAAAAACTATTGACTAATATTTTCTATAAATTTAAAGTTTTATAAACTCTGTAAACTGGAGTAAAGATATTGTATCTGTTGACTATATAATTCTTTTTTTTTTGGCGAGAGAACCCATAGTAACGATGTCTACAAAGTAACTAACTATTCAATGGAGCTTGAGTTAAATTGTTTGTCACACTTCCTGTAGAGAGAATATTCTCCAAAAAATTATGCCAAAATGGAAACAAGTAACAGCAAACTGACAAAGAAAAAACATAAACAAGCAGGCAAATATAACCAGAAGCAGAATGAGAACACAAAAAACAAGTGCAACAGGCAGCAGCAGCAGAAGCAGCCGGCAAACGGGCCAAACAACAAAACAAACAAGCAGCAACAGCTGCTCGACTTGACTTGGCCTAAGATGGTAGTGTTTGTATTTGGTTGCCAGTTTGTGTGTCTGTCTGTCTGTCGTCTTTCTATTTGCCGGTTTGTCGTTCTGTCTGGTGAAAAGGGGAGGCATGTTGGTTAGGGGCAGAGAAAGAAGAACCCGAAACTCGTTGCACCTCAAAAACAAGGCTACTAATCCGGTCTCAGGTAGCACTGTTTGGTGCGTCATCTTTTCCATTGCGCAACAAGTTAACCTGGTAATAATATTTCAAGAGCAAAAACGTAAAAGCAACGGTTTCAATCTGTTTTGTTATAATGCTATGCTTATATACAAACTCTTGACTTCTATCCCATGATATAATGCTAAAGCAAGAGGAAATGGGGCTACTCACTAGATGGCAGTGACAACCGGTACAAAGTGGAATCATAACCGGCAAACCGACAACAGACAACATCAACATAGTAAACGATGATGACAACGGAAGCCAACGCTCATCCCGCTTGCAACACTCAGTCGGTAGGAGGGGGAAGAAAAGAGGCCAAGTCAAAAGTGCAATGGGATTAAATTTTGGTATCTTCATTTTCTGCTATCACAAAGACAGGGAACAGAATCTGTCGCTGACTTCAGAGTCTCTCTTGCATGTTTTCTAGCTAGCTGATGCTTCTTGACGTCACACTTTACAAACTAGCTTAAATATAAATCAAGCTCCAACAATTTAGAATCATTAGTTTAAAGATTTTTGTTATCGAGTTTCATATCTTATTATTCCTTCTATGTGCTGTGGGAATTGGAAATAAAAATAAAGCCATCTAAAGAAATCGTTTTATTGATCCTAGTCCTAACCTTAATCAATCACAGAAGTACAAAGTCTATAAGAATTTGATGTGAATTTCGCTTAACTTATGGCAATCTTATACACTAAAATGTTCACTTATATATGTTATCATTACCCTTCGGTTCAGAAAATTAAAAAAAAAACTGGAATAAAAGTACCCAAATTGTAACTTAAAATGTTTTGTAGTTTCCCCTTTATTTTATTTCTTAAAAATGACAATCAAATCCTTTTTGCATAAAGAAGAGGTTACTCTAAAGCGGTATCTATATATGGTATATGAATAAGAATGAAGGGTCTCATCCAGGAATAATAGAAATTATCATAGAACTTTACCCATGAACCAGGAATTAGTTACATTATTCCTATATATTTCTCATTTAAAGCCTCAATTGCTTAAGTCAACATTCTTGAACGTAAAATATACATACTATGTATTTTTGACCGTTTACCTTGACGCTGTAACGGTATATCTTTAACGTGAAACTACCTTTTGTTTTACATAAAATATCGTTGACAGATAATAATTTTTACCCTAAAGAACACAAACGTTTCAAACAAATGAATGTTAAATAAAATATGGTTAAAAAGTGAAATTCCCCTGCTTGCCCTAAATAAATAAAATGCCGCAGCTTTTGTTCCAATAAATATCGAAACAATATACTGAATGCAACAAAAACACAAAAAAAAGAATAGTAACGAAAAAATTATATAATCAAAAGGTGAATACAAAAATGCCCACAATTCTTTTTCTTATAAAACGTTCCTGATGTTGTTGCCTCAGTTTCAACAGCATCAGAGCAACAATTGCGAGTTGAATGAACTGGCCACAACAACAACAACAACAACAACAAAATTTAGCAGCTGCCCCATACAGCAACAACAACAAGTAAAACAATAAAAAGATCGCAAAGTTCACAGAAAGCCACAGAAACAAAAAAAAAATAAATAAAAATTGAGAAACAAGAAGTAAAAGCCAAAATAAGCAACAACCACAAAAGTCGTGCGACTTGATCTGCCTGAGAACTAAGAAAACTTCCCCAGAGAGAATCGCTTTCGTCATAAAAGTAACTACCCATTCGATGGTTATACGTATTTATTCATATTTTATAAACGAATAATTATTATTTATTCATGTGTTTACACTGCGTGCGTGTGCGTGAATGTGTGTATGTTTTGTGAGCTTTTTGAATCAAATTGATGAAAACAAATTTTCGATGTTGCGGCTCATATTTCTTTTTATGCCTCTAAAACCAATAACAACAACTGCCAATTTTTTTTTTAATAACTATGTTTAAGTTTCGGTTCATTTCTAATTATTGTTTTTATTTCCCTTTTTTGTTTAATTATTTTATTTTGTAGTAGAGTTTAGCTTTGAGTGAAATATTTACAAATTCCCCCATTTGAATTTTGTTGTTGCCTTGCAACAATTTTGGTCAAACTTTTTAATTACAGACATAGTTCGAGTTTTAGGGCGGCTTGTAGCAATGTGGGCGTGGTTGAAGTTACACAAGGAATGCATAGGACTACAGTTGGAAGAGAGAGCCATTGAGGATTAGTTTGAGGTGAAAGGTATGTTTGAATGTAGAACATTCTAAATTATTTAGAAAGAAAATGTTATTCACGAAATAAAGAGAGGTCATGCCTTTTGGCAGAATGTGCAGAGGGCCAAAAATTGATACCATTCTGGCGGTTTCCAGTGAGCTAAAATTTACCAGAATAATATAGATTCAAATTATCCATGTCCTTTTGCCTTTTGCCTTCAATATATCTAGGAAAAATTTATTTTATGCATTTATACAAATTGGTTTAAATTAAAAATCATGCATTATAATTAAATACACGCTCATTATTCGATTCGCATATAAAGTTATTTCTCAAATGGCATCGACCATCGTTCATATGAAATTGTTGATTATATCCAAGTTCTACACAATGTTCTGTACCAGCAAATCCGTTGTTCGGTTCTCCGCGATACCATCTGACGAAACTGGGACTATTACCAGATGTAGCTGATACAAAAGTGCCCTCCCTGTTTAAATCGTTTATGTCAATCCAATAGGATCCATAGATTTTAAGTGCTGCTCTTACGGAATTCCACTCATGTTCATTTTGAAAACTAACCAAATGTCCACCCCATTCGGCACATCTTTGTAGGGCGCCAAACCAAGTATTTCCTTCAGAATTCTCAATATGATAATATTTTTGACCTATTTTTCTAAACTTTCGTCGCTCATTTTGGCATTGTTGTGTTAAACTTTGTTGCTGCGCCAACGACCCTTCCGTTGTCTTAGCACTTGCCCTGCAAGACTCAACGTTTCCCTCCTCTTGCTTGAGTTGTTTTTCCATATTTTTCAATTTAGATTCCACATTTTCCAAACTTGAACGGTCTACCAGTTGGCTCTGCAGAGATTTTGTGGATTCCAGTTCTTGCGATAGTTGGTTTTTTCCATTTTGGCATTCTTCCTTTAACCTTTTTTCCTTCCCTAATGTCTGATCAGTTTCCCTCAAACTCGCCCTGCAAGTTTTAACCTTTTCTTCCTCTTGTTGGAGTTGGTATTGCAAATTTTCCAAGCTCGAGCGGTCTACCAGTTGACTCTGCAAAGATTTTGTGGACTTCAGTTCATTTTGGCATTCATCCTTTAAGTTTCGTTGTTCCTTCAAAGTCTCTTCAGTCGACCTAGTCTTTGCCATACAAAACTCTACTTTCTCTACTTCTTGTTTGAATTGATTTGCCATAGATTGTAATTTTGATTCCACTTTTTGCAGATTTGGACAGGATACTATTTGGTTTTGCATAGATTTCATCAACTCTAGATGTTCCGCCAATTGCTTATCAATTTTTTCCAATCTTTCACTATCATAAGGGGGCTTATTGTTAGTCATTTCGCAAGCTTCAAGACGCTTTTGCATTGACGGAATATAAGATAAGAATGGTTTCACCGAGCTATAGCAATAAGCTTGGCAATCAGGCTCTACCTCGTCCAACTGAAAAGTGAAACATCAATATAATAATTCAAAATTTTTGATAACCAATTCACTAACCACACATTCATCTGCGTTAACGGCATTCAATACGAATAAAACGATCACAAAAAATAATCCACCAAATATGAAATGCATTCTTAACCTCTCGATGTAAAAAAGAAGACTGAACGTGAGATTCGATTTGAGTTTTGCGACTTTTTTTTTTGGGAATTTCCATCTGTGGGGCTACCTGATAAGCAATCAAAATGTTTTTAAATTTAATTTAATTGTTTCATAGGTCAAGGTCAAATTACATATATCTACCCCTTCTTAGCGATTTCTTTGGACCATCCGATAAAGTTGCAAAAAGGGAAGGGATGTTGTTACAATTAATAAGTTAACTGTGAATTTCATCTGTTAACTTAAAGAACTGGGCAAAAAATAAGCCCATCGTAGAATTACACTTTCGAATATCCCAAGGATTAAACCTGATTGTCAGGTCATCTCAAAAGTAATGTATATAAATATTTAAAAATGTTAAAATTAAGTTCAAAGAAATCGAAATTAGTCAGATTATCATTATCAGCTCACGGGAATGGCCCGTGGACTTTTGGTATTTTAACCTTTAAAATACATTAAGATTATTTGGGAAAGATTTGCCATTTCTTGTCCATTTACTTTTGCATTCATTATTCATGAAGTTGCTTAGCATTACCATAAGTCTTCCTGCATTCCTGCACATTCGCCCAGCTCTTCCTGCAATATCCGGCAATAATTTACCAGAATTGAAACTAAGTTAAGTATGGGAAGTAAGATTAGAGACTCATGTTTTTGTATTTTTATACATCGTATTCAATGACTATAATTAATTATAATTAAATACACGTTCATTGCTCGACTCGCAGATAAAATTCTTTTTTTCGAAGCAATAAAAATCGTTCATATCAAATCCATCGAAACGTCCAAGTTCCACACAATGCTCATTATTGTCAGGGCCTGGTTCTCCACTGTGCCATTTGACAAACTTTGCCTCTTCACCAGTTGTGGCTGACATAAATGTATTATCTGTCTGCAAATCGTTCAAATCTACCCAATAGCGATATCCCATTTCTAGTTTTTCTTTGACAAGGTTCCATTCTTCATCACTTTTTAAATGAACTAGATGTCCACCCCACTCGGCACATCTTTGTAGGGCGCTGAACCAAGAAAGCTTTTCATTATTCTCAATATGATAATATTTTTGACCAATTTTCTTAAATTTTCTTCGTTCATTTTGGCATTCTTCTTTTAAAGTTCGCTGCTTCATTAATGTTTCTTCAGTTGATTTTATACTCGCCCTGCAAGTTTCAACTGTTCCTTCCACCTGTCTAAGTTGGTTTTCCATGTTCTGCAATTTGGATTCCACATTTTCCAGACTTGAGCGGGCTACTAGTTGATTCTGCAAAGATTTTGTTGATGCCAGTTCTTCCGATAGTTGGATTTTTTCATTTTGGCATTTTTCCGTCATATTTCGCTGCTCTTGTAAAGATTCTTCAGTTGTCCTAACACGTGATGCACAAGCCTCAACATTTTGTTCCACTTGCTTAACTTGCGTTTCCTTTAATCCTAGTTGATTTTCCAGCGATTTAGTCAAAGCCAAATTCGTAGTTAATAGATTATTAGTATTTAGTTGCAGAGTCTTGAATTCTTCAAGTTGCTTCTCCGTTGAAATTAAATTAAACAGCGCAGGTTTAAAAGTAATCCAGCAATATTTTAGACACTTGTCGTCAAGTTCTTGCCACTAAAAAGACATAAATGGTATTATTAAAACAGTCAGTGAGATTTATTATTAGTTTATTTACTTGGCATTCATCTGCTTTAGCGACATTCCAGATAAACAATAGAATTAGGAAAATATACATTCTTAATATAGAGCTCTGAGGTTTGCACATATTCGATTTAGAAAAAAGACTAAAACTTTGTCGAAAAGTTATTGCTCATTTATAAGAATCAAACAACATTTGCTCATGTGTATAAAGTCAACTGATAAGCGCAGCATCTGAGTGATATTTTCTATTTCATTCATATTTATATATATTTAAATATACAGATATACGTATGTGTAGTTTACTAAATAAAATCAGTATAGTATATAGCTAGATCGACTCGACTATGTGTATATACTTATAGGGGCAAAGCAGTTTCTTTCTGCCAGTTCCGTAAATTTTGGTGGAATTAATATATGGGAAATTCGGCTAATAAATAGTGTTTATCAGTCACTCTAGACAATTTTTACGATAGCATGTTGATTATGTGTCTAATATTCACGATTTACAAATAAATCGAATATTCCAGAGTATTGAATTTTATTTATATATTGCGACAAAAGTTTTTTATATTAAAGTCAGATAATTGGTTGAACTTTTCATATCTCATTTCCAATGTTTGTTAGAGAGTATCAAACCTATGCCCAGAACTTGCAGAGGGCAAAATGTTTGCATTACTTTTGGTACGTGCTAAATAAAAATAAAACCGGAGCGCAACAAATTTAATAAATATGAAATGAGTTTGTCATAAACATTCACACACATACACACACAAAAACACACAACCAAAAGAAGGACAGGAAAAAGGGGAGAGACAAATGGGGGGAAAACCCTTGCTCCAATTAGGATGGGGATGCCAAGGATTCCATAAGAGGAAAACTTTTGGCTGCACGCCTTCGATAACGTGCCGCAAAAGAAAATACCTTTAAGCCAACCCAAAAACCACTCACCAGGCGAATGGGGGAAGGGGGGCAAATGGCAAGAGTAAAAGGATGCAGGACCTTAGCAAATAAACACGCACTTACAAGCTTACCGAGGACTTTTGCTGCCCCGTTCCACAATCTGACTGGCTGCCTTCCTTTTTGCCTTTTGCTTCTGCTCTCTCTTTTTCTCTCTCCCTAGACACATTCCTTGGCATAAATAACATGTGACAAAATAAATGCCACTAAAATAAAGGACCAAAAGTCACGGGCGTGTCCTTGAGGCATGCAACAAATGCCAAACAAATCGATGTCGAAGGAGGCCCAACAAATGCCAAAAACAACTCGCTGGCAACTTAGGCGGGTCATAGAGAGGGGGAAGGCGAGCGAAAAATGTGATTATAAGCGCATAAAATTGCCAAAGGACATTCTCCATGGCCTGCCAAGTCCTGTATCCTGTCCGTGTCTGATTGTGTGTGTTCATAGTTTTTTGGCGGAACTTGTTGAATAAATAAGGAAATGAAAAGTAGAAAAAATAGAAGAAATAGAAGCAGGGCAAAAAAAAAGAAACCCACACACACATTCAAACAGGGAAAAAAGGAAAGGAAAACCTGTCACACAATCTGCTGATTGCTACACAGGAATTCCTCTTCCTTTTTCCTGTCCAAGAGCTTGCCCTAGCTTGTTAATAGCCTTCCCCCTCTTGGGTCAGGGAGATTCTCTAAATAGCGCAAAATGACCAAATCGTTGGTTAATGATGATGATGGGGATGATGATGTCTGGACGATGGCACAAGGTTGCCCTTTTTAATTGCCCTCTAGAAAAGAAGCAAACTACTTGATTACAAACTTAAGATTAAACAAAGAGAAATTCATTAGTTAAAAGATTGTTGATTTTGCAAATGATTGAGGTCAGGTATATAGAGAACAAACCATTAGAATAATAATCTACTTGTTGATAATGAGAAATATCTTTTCATAAGACATGTACGTATCCTTAGAGGCGAAATGTATTTAGATTAAAATCAAGCCGAAAAATCTGAGTTTTTTAGAATAGACATCTAAAGTCATTATCGTCGTTTTAATAAACTGTCTAACTGCTGAAAATTGATTGCAATTGTAATTATTACAAATTCTAAGCCAATAATATTATTTTTATAACTTTTATTTCTTACTTACAATTAGACAGTATATTTTAAGAAGCCAAACGAACATTTAATTTAAAACAGATGTAAATTTTTAAATATTTTATGCTAACCAACTTAACTTAGATTTGTAAAAAAGTCTTTTAGTCGAAAGGATAGAGTCCAGAACTCGCTTAGTCCAAAGGGAAATGAAAGGGCTCTTCGAGTTTTTTCTAAAGGTTTAATGAAATTAAATTTAAAAACATTTCCTGATTTTCCTTAATGTACAAACATATTTGATTTGATTTTTAGTTTTTTTTTTTTACTCACCCAAACGAAAAATAAAAGTTTACACAAAGAGTAGAAAAGTGGCCAAAACCTGATTACACAAGCTGTGAAGCTGAAATCTGTGCCATGAGAATACGACAAATGAATGACAAATGAATAATTTACGACTACAATAGCCATACAATATACATTCGCAATATTTGCCAAGTCTATTCACATGACTTGGAGTAGAGCAAATACTAAATATGATTGTAAGTATTTCTTAAAGCAATTTTTCTTTTTTTTTTTTTGTTGCTGTTGTTGGTGGATTGTTTACCCAATCTAATGGACAACATTCACTTTAACAAATATTTGCAGTGAATAAATTATTTATTTTTCCCATAATTAAGATCATTTACAGGCCAAAAGTCGATACAGGGACTGCAAACTTCTCAAAAAAAAAAAAAACAAAAAAAAATGAGAAAAACAAAAATACTAACTCTCAATAACTTTTTGCCCCCTTAAGGGCCCGATGTGAGTGGGCAAGCTGCTTCGTTTCTTGTTGTAGCTGGTCCACGTTTACCTGCCAAGTCCCTTTAGGTATATGGGAAATAATTTTTTTCGGTTGCCTGCTTGTTTGCTTTCAATTTGTACACAAATTAGAAGAGAATGGAAAAAAAGTTACGTATACGCCGCATTGTATACGATATCATTTTTCCCTTATCCACATTTTCGAGAACTGTTTTTTGTGCCTGTTTTATGTAGTGCGTGCCTTCATTATGGTTATTTTTTTCTTGTTATTATAATGATTGGCATGACCATTTCATTTCATTTTGGCTCGAATTTCTTTTCCCAAATAGGGGACCGTGTAGTTTACATCATTTTTTTTGCCTTTGTGAGTGCGAGTGTGGGCGCCTCATGCTGAGACTAAAGTGACCTTGCCATTCAACACCGAGCAAAACCTTTTCGCTTTCAAAAAATGCATCAATGCAACAGCCTCGCTATGGATCTCGGATGGCCCTCTTCAATGCGCCTGCAGGCATTTACTATTGTCCTTGTCTGGGTGGTGTCTTTTGTTATCCCCATTGAGGATGAAAGAGAAAAAGAAGACAAAAAAGGCAAATGGAAATAGGAGGAAATAGAAATGTTTACCATATCGAATAAGAAATACCGTTTAGTTTCAAAAAAGGGTTGTCATAAATTTATATTTTACCCATCAACAACTCTATTTCAAAGTCTTCTATAGTATTTGATTATATGGTGACTTAAAATCTTTATATAACAATCAATATCAATTAATATAAATTTAAACAAGTTAATATTTTTAAGTTAAAAGTTTTAACTATTAATTTCCAAATTTTCTTGCATTTTCTATAATATAAATACAGAAATTAGGGCACTTTAAAAACAATCTTTACAGGGGATTTAGTTAGCGGGAATTGAAATTTACATTTCCAGTTTGCAGCCTCTCAAATCTCAAAAGGCCGAAACAAATGAAAATTGAAAAATAGTGTTGGATTTTTATCTTCTATTTTCAGTTCCATTTTTCTCTTTGGTTACGGTGACGGTGACTTTGACTCAATGACACTAAGACAGACAGTCGACGGGGCACAATATTTATAACCATTCCATAGCTCTTGCACTTTTTTCTTTTGACTTTCTTTGCCATTTCCCTTCTCAGTTTTCGCAATTGGATTTGCATGCTGATTGCTTTTGCAGCTTGTTTAGTCGTCCCAACTGCATATAAAAACCGAAAGATGAATTAAATAATATAAAAAGAAAGTTTATTCCAGCAAACGCTTGAAGAAGGAAGATGAACTGCGAAACTAAATTGGTTTCATCTCCTTCTGTGACGACAAAAGTGCTAAATCGGTACAAATGTTAAGCAATTTGTTCACTGTAAGTTGAAAGGGTATTGAATAACATCCTTATGGAATGAGGGTGTAGGACAAAGGAGGTGAAATGGTAGGTAGCAGATGTCTACATTCATCATATGTGCTCGTGAGTGTGTGTGTCTTTTATTGAGAACTTTAGTCATATATCAATTCTGTTTAGTTAGGGATTACTTAGATGAAAGGAAGATTTAGTTTAAGAGCATAAATTTCAGTTGATCCACAATCGGCAGGAATAGACACGACAGAATTTTAAGTGAATAAATCCTTTCAATTATTCATTCCCATAATGAATAAAACATAATGGGCCTCTGGTTGTTTGTTTCCACCCACTTTTTAAAGCACCCCATGGATATTTGCTTTGTTTATTATTATTATTTTTATTTTTTTTTGTTAATGTTTTTCATTTTTCAATGAACAAAGCAAATGAAAAAGGCGGTTATAAAAAATAAGCATAGCATAACAAACGGCGGTCGACAAATATAAATAAAATAATAAAGCAAAAGGTTGAAAATAAAAGAAATATAAATACATACAAATATAAATCGGTTCGAGTGTGTATAAGTGTGTGTGTGTGTGTGCCAGCCCAAGCCCCATTGCATTCAAACAAAAGGCTCAACATAATTTGCATGACAGGATTTGCCGAAGGAGCAAAAACAACTGTCACAACAATAGCAAAGGCAAAGGCAAAGGCAGAGGCAAAGGCATCTTTTCTCCGGGCTCAGCAACAGTTTTTCTCTGATTTATTGCTAAACTCGGTTCTTTGTTGGCTTTAACTCTGGTTTGCGTTTTGAGGGTGGCCATGGTCGGCAACTTGGCTCAAATGGTGTAACCATAACTAATTTATGAATGTGTGTGTGAGAGAGCAAAGGTAGCAACATGTTGGCATTTCAAAATTGCAAAAACCTTACTGAAAAATTTCAAATTTTTGCAAAGTTTGTTTCACCTTGTAGTTCTCATTTATATTTCGTCTCTGTGCGATTTTAATTAAAATGAAACAAAGAGAATCATAACGAAATTGTGAAACAAATTTTTACATTCCATTTGACAATTGTTAGGCACGAATGGTATTTCTGTTCAAATATTATTTTTTGCGGTAAACGAAATCTTACAAGCTTAATCGAATTGTATGCAACAAGAATTTATGGTACCATAAATGAAAAGATGACCAGAGGAAAGGAGCGGAATGAATGAAATTTTTTATGCCAGATATTCTCTTGATTATTACATTTTTAAGGCACAACTTAATTTTTTTTAAATAACTAATAAAATTTTTGTTTGTATCAAGTTGATAAGAAAAATTTCAACAAATCAAACATACGTGACTAGACTAGACAATAAAGCTTTTTTATTTCTGTCGAAGTAAAACCAACTTAATTTAAAAAAAGAAAATGGAAATTATTCAGTCAGATTGTGGTTATCAGCACAAGAGTTGAGTGACACATTGCATTATTTGTTCATTTCTTTTCCGTTACCCTAAAAAAAAGCAATTATTGATTGCAATCGAGCTTCTCTATGTAAGATATATGATTACGTTATGATTCCGATTTTTATCAAATTTTTAGGATAATATCAAAAAATAACAAGGACCCAGTTTAATTTTTACATTGACAAAGCAAAAACTTAATATATTCTCAGCAAAATTTGAGAAAAAAATTAGTAAATTTATTTAGTGTGCTTTATATTTTAAAATATATAAATATGTACATCCAATCAATTTATTATATTTAACTGTAATCAATAACACGTTCATCGTCCGCCTCGCAGATAAAATTCATTTTTAAATGGCATCGAGTATCATCCATCTCATATATACCAGGATATCCAAGCTCTACACAATCCTCTGTGCCAAAATAATCGTTGTTTGGTTTATTTTTAACCCATTTGACAAAGTTTGGCCTTTGTCCAGTAGTGGCTTAAATAAATGTTCCATCTGTTTCTAAATCGTATAGATCAGTCCAAAAGAATCTTCCTAACCATAAATTCCATGTGACAAGTTCCAATTCTTCTTCACTTTGGAAACTAACCAGGTGTCCACCCCATTCGGCACATATTTGTAGGGCGCCAATCCAGGTACGCTTTTCAAAATACTCAATATGATAATATTTAAAACCAAGTTTTTTAAATTTTCGTCGTTCATTTTGGCATTTTTCTTTCAGTATTCGTTGTTCCTTCAAAGATTCTTCAGTCGACCTAGCCTTTGCCATACAAAACTCTGATTTCTCTACTTCTTCTTTGAATTGATTTGCCATAGATTGTAATTTTGATTCTACATTTTGCAGATTTGGACAGTATACATTTTGATTTTGCATAGACTTCAACAACTCTAGATGTTCCGCCAATCGTTTATCATTTTTGTCGAATCTCTCACTATCATAAAGGGGCTTAGTCATTTCGCAAGCTTCAAGTCGCCTTTGCATTGAGGGAATATAAGATAAGAATGGTTTCACCGAGCTATAGCAATAAGCTTGGCAATCAGGCTCTACCTCGTCCAACTGAAAAGTGAAACATCAATATAATAATTCTCAATTTTTGAAAATCAATTCACTAACCACACATTCATCTGCGTTAACGGCATTCAATCCGAATAAAACGATCACAAAAAATAATCCACGAAATATTAATTTGTTTTGTGACAGAGTCAAAGTGGGAATGAGAACTAAACGTGAGATGTGAATCGATATAAACTGGAGTAAATAAATTTTCAACCATGTCAAAAGTTGTATACATAGTCGATAGGAGCGCCGATAAGGCAAAATAAAATGTTATTGAAATTAAGATTGAAATGGAATCAGTAATACCATTGCCATTTTCGGCTTTGCAAGTGGTGGTTTTTCTTTGTTTTCAGTAAGAAACATTCCGCGATCTCTCTCACTTTTAGAAGCAGTCAAAAATTTTTACCTTCCTGATGACTACTTGACCCCTATGACCATACAATAGCAACTAATGGTAAAGTTTGTATATAAGATTTGAGAGCCAATGACATAATATATCGCACTGTTATTTAATTGTTTTAGTTCGGATAAGAGGAAATCAATTTAATCAATTTTTAGGCATTACAGAAGCTACGGGCAAATGTTTGTCTTTTAAACATGTTAAAGTTTTGGTATCCTTGAAGAGTGTTAACACGCTTAGTGTACTTCTTCTTCACATACGTTGACACACTGTCATATGCAATCTCTTTATGTGAAGGTCTTAACTTTGTCATTGCTCCCCTTTCTGAGCCACAAGTTTGACACAATTAAATTCCTTCGTTTTTTTCTTATTAAATTTATGTAAATTACTTATCATGGTCTTTCCCTCTTTTTATTTTGCAGAACTCCTACACTCAAGGACTAACCGGAAAAGAAAATTGAAATTGTAAGTGGCCTGAGAGCATTTTGCACATTTTTCCTGATTAAAGTGAGCAAATAATAAAAAACTGAACAAAAGTATGCCTGTCAACCTCAATGCGAAGAAAAGTCAGCCAAGTTGAACCGTTTTTTTTTTTTTTGTATTTTGTTGGCTTGTTACAATCACTTATTTTCACTCAACCACCAAAGCAAAACCCTGCAATATACTCCTCTTGGTTGTTTTTCAGCCCTTGGCTAACGGGGCGTATGATTGATGCACGAAAATGTTTTGCGGTTTCGCACTGAAATTAATGCGAGACCCGAAGGCGTTTAATTTCCCGTGACCACAAACGCGCCCACACTACAAATATTTTTGTTTTCTATACAGTTTTAAAAGCATTGGCACTAAAACCTGAACTCACCTTTGACAAATCAATTGACTAAGTGTTGTGTGTGCATACCTGTGCGTTTGGAAAATTTAATTAATTCATGTAGCATCTCTTTCCCTTCCACACTCTCTTTACCTCTGCCTTTGGCTCGCCATGTCTAAGGGCTGTCTATTGTTCCTGCGTGTCCTTCGTGAGTGCGTGCATAGGACATGACACATTTCAATTTGAATATGGCCGTCGGGCACAAATCGAAATTGCAAAACAAAAGTTTAGCAGGACTATTCCAATTGGGTTCTTCTTTCTTCTCAACATTCATGACTGCGGTCAATTTGATGATAAAACTATTGTAATTGGCTAATTGAATTGAGAAGAGGTGCAATATATATTGAATTAAATGCTGGAGGGAAATAAAATAAAAAGTCCTTATATCCTTACTATTTTATAAATATTTTTACCATCTTATTATACTTATACAACTTTCATTAAATGCAAATTGCATTAAAATTATTAACTTGTAATAATTTTTAAAGTTAATTTCATGCTTAAGACCTTAAAGCCAAGCGGAATACATTACATAAAAGTCTTGGTCAATGTCTGCCACAACCACCACATACTTTAAAAGGGACATGCAACGACAGCAATGCGCCACATTTCCCCATATCCCTCGACAGCCTTCCGCGTAAAATGTTCCATAGAGAGTATGAACAATGAACAAAAGGCATAACAGCGTTGTGTTAATGCCCAAGAGCCACATTTTAAAGACCATTAGTTTGGTAAATTTATATTTTTAATCAGCCTACGAAAGTAAAGTGTCTAAATGCTGTTTTTAGACTTTATTGCATTTAAATAAACAAAGAGTTTGGAGTATTAAAGACCAATATAATATTTTATTTAAATTCAAAATCTAAAACAACTGTGGGGAAAAAATTAATTTAGATATGGAATTACTTTAACATTTTTTTAAATACTGAAATGATATTAATACTTACATTTTATTCAAAGTTATTACGTTGCTTTAGATTTTTTTTCTTTCAAGCTTTCCACTGTAAATGTTTTACAATTATTCATACCTATTGAGAGGACAACTTTTCACTTTCAATTTTCTTTTATCATTTACCTGGCAATTCACATTTCCCCTGAATCATTGTACTTTTTGCTCTACAGAAATCATCATGGAATATGTGAGAGGAAAGAAAATGTTCCCTAATTAAATACATCCAGTAATACAATTTTCAATTTTATCCCCACTCTCTTTCTGAAACTTTTCTTATTGAACAAATGCAATTTTCAGACTCACACACACATACATACATGAACACACACACGAGTGCTTGTATATATAGAAGCAGAAGTTAACACTCATACGCCATGTAGTACAAAAATGAAAAAAGTAATTCAGTTACGTGGCTCTAGAAATGTATGTAGATGGTTAGCAGCAATTTGGTTTTCTGAATTCTAACCTCGCCTCATGTGGCATGTGTGACACGTGGCAAATGTTGATGTTTAAAACGAAGTCGAAGAGGGGGGAAAATGTTTAGTTGCAACTTGCATAGCTAAATTGAATTTATGTACATGAAATGTTTCAATCAAAATGCAAACACCAAATAACAACAACAACACCAACAATAATGACAACGACTACAAACTAAAAATGTAAGGGAAGAATTATTTTATGTTCCACATGTTGCAAAACGGAAAACAGGACGCTTTAATTGTAAAATTTAAATATTTATTAAACGAGCTAGTTAACTAGAAGAGGAAGCTTTTATATGCATATCCTCTATACTATGTAGCAAAAACAAGGAAGACAGAGAGAGTGTGAGAGAGAGAGAGAAAAAAAGTAGAAGATAAAATGTCGACGGCCGTGTGCCAACTCATTTGTTGCCCGGTCGGGCATAACATCCTTCCATCCCATCCATTTCCGCCAAATGTGAGGAAATAAATTTTTAAATGCGTCTAGAAAATGGGGCCATGAGGGAAATGGGTAAAAGTGTTTTGTTATAGTGCATACCCAGTGACTGAAGGCTATACCATTTATGGGTATATGCATTATGTAATAATTATATACAAACACACACACACACAGACGAGAATGTGCCATGAGCAGAATTGACTTAAATTCGTCCACAAAAATCTCTTTTAACAAGTATCCACATTGTCGAATACTTAAATTATATAAAGTTTTTTACATTTAAACTTGTTGAATTTGGGTGCCGAAAAATTCATTCTCGGTTCCAGCTGAAGGTAAAATCGTGTGAAGGACACAATACACGAAGCGCACAGACGAAACGAAACGCGCTGCATAAAAATCCATGACAAAGTGTAACAGATTGGCCACAGAGCCCACGACCAAGGTAAAGGCAAGGCGACAAGGATACAAGGAGAGTCAGCAGTCTGGTGAGTCTGGCTGAGCCCCGGGTAAAGCTCGGCCAGAGGAAGATGGCAATAGAGAGCACAGCATAGTATGTGTAAGAGAGAAATGAAAGAGGCACGTCTGCATATTTAATCCTGTTGATTTTTACTTGTTCCGTGTTTCATGTTGCTTTTGCTGCTGCTGTTGCTTCAACTATTTTTATGGCTTTTTATCTGCCTGGCTGATGATTCTACCGTCGACCACCTCTTACCCTGGTACATAAACTTCTCTATATTGTCTCTCTTGCCCTGTCTATCTACATATAGTATAATATATTCCCTTAGGCCTATGAGGCAATTTTATATCATGACATTTTTCGTGATGCACGTGTCTCTCTTTCTGAATTTCTTCATACGTACTTCTGAACAATATAGTAGTAGGCAGTAGTTGTAGTCTCTGGCCGACTTGTATAAGTATTTCTTTTGGCTAGGCTAAAGTTGAAGGCCAAAACAAATATACAAATATCGAGTGCATTTCAAATTCTTACGTTATGTGAGAATGAATAGAGGAGAGGTAACCATGAGAATGGATGAAAAGCTATTTACAAGGCAAACGTGTGGGTTTTACCAACGAGAAATGGAAGAGTTACGGATGCAGCTGTAAAGCATTGAAAATGCAAAAAGGAGAACAGAACAATTACAAGCCAAATGAAGAGAAGCAACAAGGAAAAATCTTAATAAACTGAAAAATATACAATTTAATAGCATATAAAGGAGGAAAATTGTTTTTACCGAGAATTGAAATGTTTACTCAATCAAGAACAACAAAATTTTATTGTGTGTGTGTGTGTGTTTTTCTACCGATTCTCATCACATTTCAAATAAAATGAGATCAGACGTCGACATTGCTGATGACGTAGACGAGAACGTAACTTCACGATACGCTTGTTAAACATTTCAAGGTTGACACACAATTTCAATTTTAATTTCCATTTCAATGCGAACACACAAACACACATTTACACACAGTCTCGGTACACATAAATCAAACACTTTCCAAACAATCTGAATCGCACTTCAGCATAAAAGAGCAAAAATTTAAATGTGAGCTCATTAAAAACAAAAACACAACAAACGAATCCTAAGCTGGAGTGACTTTTGGCCAACCTCAAGCTCAGCGGGTTGAAGTTCTCCTAATTAAAGCGCGTGCTGAACTTTCCCCTTGATCAGACAGGCAATCAATCAATCTATGGGTAATTGAAACTGTGTGAGTCCATTGCAGTAAACGACTAAAACTGATTGATTTATTTGCAACCCTCCAAACCCCTCGTCCCAAAGTAAACTATGTGGCTAATAGTTAACAGAAAACGAAAAAAAAAAACTCAATAACTCCCAGCTAAACGCTAACAAAATGGTAACATAAATTTAAACACAAAATAAACTTATGTAATTCATAGATCAAGTGAAACGGTGTGAATTTATTTTAAAAGTCGTGATGGTATATGCTGTAATTGTTGCCAAAAAAAGTTCACCTGCTTATGTTTTCATCAGATTTTTGAAAAGAATGTTTATAGCTTTAAAATGAAAAGAAGATTAACACTAAAAAGTCTTTAATAAACTGACCTGTGTGTTGTGTTTTGGACAAAAGCCCAAAATGAAATCCTTTCCTGCCATTGTTCAATTTATATTGGTTAAAACGTTGGTATTGGTTTAAAGTGTTACTGTGCATGAGTATGCTAAGCGTTTTCTTCAGGTGAAAATTTGCTGTTATTATATTAACACTTTTTTTTACACAAATCATATCTTAGAAGCTTTAAGATTTCGAAGTTTTGATATCCTGGAAGCTGTCTCAAGGGAAACAGAATTCCCTTAGGCATTTGCTCAACAGTCCCAATTCAGCATAATCGAATGACTTCATAACAAGTTTTGTTCTTCATTAAATTTGTTGTATTTTATATATCTTTGTAGAGTCTTCACCAAAAGTCTCAAGCAACTTTAATATTGATAACTGGTGTTCATATATACATATATAACCTGGACTATACAGTCAATAATTCCATATACAATTATAATTCATACAAATATGTATATCCATAAAAATATCCCAAAATGTGCTTTTCTCTAAGTCTTTGACTATTAACTAATAGTCGATATTGGTGAATATATGTCTAAAGTTATTTTAGATGGGAAATCTATATTGCATAGTAATGTAATGTAATATATACTCTCTCTACGCCTCTGTCTATACCCTATGCATATAATACATATTGCCTATCTAAAAGAAAATCCATCAAATATGACAGCAAAACGTTTTAAGTCGATACACTTATAATGATTATATGCTTATCGATATAAAGTGCGATTAAACTAACGAGATTCCAATAAATCACAAATTCTCAGGAAAAATTCGGGCAATTGAAACTAATTATGTTTGTCAAATCAATTCTAGAAGTCAATAATTTTGTCTATTTCATAATACTCTTAGCTAAAAGGGTATAATTACTGGCATTATTTTGCTAAAAGCAAAACAAACAACGTGCAAGTCATTTGACCAACACTTTTTACACATTTCTCACATTTTTTTTTTTGCTACGCTTTCAACTGATTAAGTACAAATTTGTTATAAATAAGTTGGAGGGAGAAAATCAACTCTCCAGAGCTTGGCACAATTTTCATGCTTTGTTGCGGTCAAGTAAGTTTAGAATTTCTATAGAAAGCACAAATATAAAGAATGTGGAAAACAAGTGAAATGTAATGAAAGCAAAAAAAAAAAAGAAAGACGACAACAACATGAAAGGGAATTCTTGAACGGTGTTTGTAAGCCGATTTGTTTTCGCAGAGAGTAACCACAAAAATGTTACAAACAATTTTCAAGCTAATTTTGAGAGATGAGATGAGAACTGGCTATGGCATTTTTTTTTTTTTTTTGTATCGTAAACACAAGTTGCCTGTTGCTACTAGATGTAAGGATCTCCTGAATGCCAGTTACTGTATACTGTCATTAGACTGACATACAGAAATACCGACAAAGAGACAGACAGAAAGAGGGAGACAGACTCTGTTTCCAAAACAATGTCATGTGGTGATGGTGGGGCAGACAAACGACAATCTCATTTTTAGATGTGGTCCAGACGTCAGCTTAATAAGCTTTCAGCCTCAATGCGCTTTTAGCCATGGCGCAAAAGTCCTGTTCAAGTTTAATATCAATATTTTACTCAACTTGTAAGTCCTTTAAGCCAAAGCACTTAACTGACCAAAGCAGAATATTTCAAGTGGCGAGAGCAATCATTAGGGGATTACTCAAACATTTGAGGCATTAAATATTTAAACGAATTTTAAATGAAAGATTTCAATACATCATGAAATCATAGATTAACTTTAACCAAAAAGCTAAAAATCTGTCAATATGGATTGAAATTAAAAGATGGAGAAGTGCCAAGAGACAAACTTAAAACGTTTATGGCAAGTGAGTGAGTCTTTGCCTAGATGTCAACAATGTCGACAGTGACAGCCAGCGGCATTAGGCTTAGACATTTACAACGGTAAAGATATGTCAAGGACCTTTTGTCTGTGTTCTCGTGTACTGAGTGATGAACTTAACACGTGTATAGAAGTCGAGTATATATATCTCCTATATATATACTCTTGATAAGTACCACAACTAACACTTTGAAACGTCTATCAGTATATTGGAGATTACATATTAGAGCTATAGAAGTTTAGTATCTTACAGAGATCAAGAATTGAATAAGCCATTAAGTTAGAGAGAGATTAAAGGAGAGATAAAGCGAAATTCTGAAAATTTCTTAACTAGATTTGGTTGAAAACTATCAGGGATATTTGTGAAATCGTTTGAAAAAGGCACGATACACATTGGCCAACAAAATGCTAATGAGTTAAAAAAAGTTTGACAAAATTCAATATTCTGTGATTTCTGAAAAAGGAAATTAATAAGGGTGATAAGAATCAGTGGAGATATTTCACCAAATGTTTTTATACCTAAAAGACCAAAACCATACTAATTCAAAATCAATTAGAAATCATCGAGCATAAGTTTATATTTGCATTTAATATGCACATCCGTATTGGCCAACAAAATGCTAATGAGTTAAAAAAAGTTTGACAAAATTCAATATTTTGTGATTTCTGAAAAAGGAAATTAATAAGGGTGATAAGAATTAGTGGAGATATTTCACCAAATGTTTTTATACCTAAAAGACCAAAACCATACTAATTCAAAATCAATTAGAAATCATCGAGCATAAGTTTATATTTGCATTTAATATGCACATCCGTATTTATAATCTGAAAACCACTCAATTTCTTAACTTCCTGTGATATTGGGGAACAGCTTGTTGAATTCAACGTTTGGCTTGAGAAAAGGGTGCCGCGAGAATAACAAAGCGTACAACTCAAAGTTTATCCTTTGCCTTCAAGCCTATAAACATCTTCATCTGGTTTTGGGATTGTACGTGCTTGGCATGCCACGCATTTCTTTTTCCCTTTTTTCTTGCTCTTCTGTTTTGGGATTATCCTAAGGATGCGCGTTCCATCCTTACATACATACCATCCATCCATCCACCTGCTGCTCAAATGCTCAGTGCGGATGCTGCATTTACGTGACGAGCAATTTCAATCTCTCAATATGTTTGTATGTATATGTAGGCTATAATCGTACGGTGAGTGTCATTTCACAAAGAACCCAAGAACTGGGTCAACTGGGCGTGGTCCATATGACCCACAAGGCTTTAAAATAGCCGCAATAACATAAATGGTTAGAAGCAATTACGGGAACCTAATGAAATTAAAAATCTTTTTCCTTTGTCTACTCTGCTGACAACTCAGAAATGGCAGAAGCATGCAAAAGCAAAGTAACTAAATTAGTGTTGACTAACAGAGACAATTAACTTGGACATATTGGGTATATTATACACTAGACTAGCCAACTAAGCTTTCTGAATTATTAGACTACAAAGTGAAGTCAATAGAGGCAACACTATGTCCAATAGCTTTGGCTTAACTTAGCTTAAGCATCCTCTCTTCCTTTTAGCAGTAAAGGCAACAACTGGCTTAAATCTTGGCTAAGGCGAAACACACTCTTATTTTCAGTCTATCGAAAGCCAGTTGCTGCGTAAGTGATAGAATGAATGGAAAAGTAGAGGACAATAAGAAGAAATTAGGTCATTTGCTGTGTCCTCAATGTCATACGTGAATAGGAACTCTTCTAATTAACTTTTTAGCTTTCAGCTAAATAAGAGTCACTTGCTTTAGAGTAAAGAGATAAGCGTACAAGCAGTTGAGAGGTTTTTTCCCAGGTAGAGCTAGGCTATTTGCTGCTTTCTAGTTGATATAATAAACATTCTTGAATCGCTTTATATTTTATTTTCTAGTAGCTAGTCCAGTCTACATATAAACCTAAGCCATCTTCTGTCTTTTAGTGGCTCAACTAAACTTAAATTTGAAATGTTATCAAATTTTGACTCTTTGCTAAGCATTATAGTATTATTTTATTACCACCTAATTGAGAATGAATATCTTATTGCTTTATTGTTTGCCCTTTGACCATACAATTAGAGAACTTTTGGTAAGAATAATAACAATATATACGTGACTCCACTGCAAATTGGACATTGGAGGCCATATGGACAAACATATGTTGATAGGTATCCACATTGGACTAAACTAGAGCATATAGAAAGGACATCAAAAGTCAATCAATGTAATGTCAAAGCTACGTGGGTAGCCAATAAGCCATAAAGGAAAAGGGGGGGCGTAAACCGAGAAGAGAAGAAAAGTGAAGAGAGTAAGACATACAACACAGTTGGAGAACGGAGAGACAGAGAGTAATAGAGGAAGACAAAGAGTAAACTCGAGCACAGCTTGACAAGAATATATTGCACTGTGAGCCCAGTTGGATAGCAACACCTAGACACGCCCCTCTCGCACATATAGACGCCCACACTGCTTAAAGTTTTAAGCGCCTGCGATGAAACTTTTTTTTAGAGCCAACTGGCCACAAATTTAAGCTACGACCCAGCATAAAAACCAAGTCACAAAGACCACTTTAGATCTATGAATGTTGGTTCCATTGTTTCCACCTGAAACAATCAGTGGAAAGTGAGTGCACAAATTTCAAAACGAATTGTGTATTATTCTCTCTATCTCTCCCTCTCTCTCTCTCTCTAAAAAAAGGAAAAATGTATTGAAAAATATCAGAGTTTCGTTTGGTTGGATAGCTAGCCAGCTGGATATTCAATGCATTTGTACTCTTTTCAATTAAATGAAACTAATATTTGCTAGCTTGTCGTTGTTGGGGAAAGTTATCTTGGTTGTTTCCCCCTTTCGATAAAAAACATATATGAATAAGTTTATTGTTTGAAGAGTGAAATGAAAAGATAGAGTTGGTAAAATATCAGCGAGTTCGTTTTAAAGCTTAAATTCTTGAAATCCCTGCATCCAACTCTTTAGTCTCTGGTGTCACACAATTTTTGCACTTGTTTTAGTTGATGGCCTCGTAATGTTACTTCACATTAATTAAACAGCTTTCCTGTTCAGCTCATTGTCCTTCCGTGTGGATGAGTATGTGAGTGTGTATGTGTGTGTGTGTTTGTGGGTGTTTCTGTTTATCTGTGTTAAGTGAAGCGCAAGGATGTCAAAGTTAAATCACTATAAGCTCACGACGTAATGCCAATTTCCACCCAAAGTGATATACAATGATAGTGGTGCTCTGCTGCTCTGGCTGAATGTTGCTACATAGTTCTGTCTAAAGGCAATTAAATTGGAATTAAGAGCACACAATACCTTGCCGCATATAATCGTACACAGTTTGACATTCACTCAATCTCGACCAGCTGTTGCTTCTCTTCTGTTGGCTTTCATTTCATGGCATTTTAATTAAAAGTTACCTCAGCTAAGCCCATTACGTACTTATGTATGTAATTTAATATCTGTATAAGTAACAAAAACTGTAAGAGTTATATAGCCTTGTCTCTTCCGTAATTAAATAATAATTTTAATTTAAAGTTTTACAACAACTGCGCATAATTATGTCATTTTAATTAAAGACCTTTATAGTTTAATTATATTGAATGCAGTTATACTAAAATTTCTGATATTAGCTTGACTTTTTGACTTAAGTGGAACACTAACCAGGTATCTATAGGATAATTTTATTATTATAACATAATTTGGGGGAGATATCCTTTACCATGAATGTTATAAAATGAAATTAAATTTATATATTTTCGACAATTAAAAGTCTTTGGTAACTTAGGTAACTGCATGGAAATAAATATTTTAAAGCAGTTTAACTTATGTTCTGTACTATAATGTCTGAGAATAAATCAGGCAAGTCGTTAAATCAAGGAAATTCTTTATTGTAGAATTATAGATCTCCAATTGAGGATTTCATGCAAAAGTCTTCAAACACTTAAAGCCTAAATGAAACTGTAATTTTCAGAAATTGAAAATATCTCACAGAGAAAATCGTCAGGTATTAATAATACATAAAGTAAAATCGAAAAAACAAATGAATATGAAGTAACCATACTTTCTTACCTTTTTATTTTTATTTCGCATAAAGTTGCTGTCAAACTGAACTTTGATAGCACCAGACAGAAATAAAAGGTCTGTTGCTGTTCCACCATAATTTCCAGGCCATTTGACTAAATTTTTGGGCGTTTGGCCGTTTTTGCTGGCAAATTTACTAGCAGTAAGAATACCTTGGGACCCTCTTATTACTCCGACAGGTGCCTGATGGTAACTCTGGGCAATCCCTCGAGTCCTTGCCTTGGCTTTAATGCAAACTCTTAACTTTTATAGACTGAACGTGACCGTAATAAGCCATTTCACACGCAAAGTAGCAAACTGTTGAAATTGGGTGAGAGAGCGAGCGGGGGTGCGAGGGCCCCTTCACAAGGGAAGCCTTCGAAAGTGCATTAAATATTTACACAATCAATAAAACATATTTTATTCCAGTTTTTCTTTTCTTTCTTTTTTTGCATTCAGGCATTTCAATTTACCTTTTTGGTAAAGAGAAAAGTCCCACCCCCTTGTGTACTTAAAGCATTTTCTTCTGCAATTTTTCTTTTTTGTTTGTTTTGGTTTTTTTTTCTGCTTTCATTCTTTTGGTATTTGCAAAGCAAAGTTTGAAGTTTTCTTTTTCTATTGTTGTTGTCACTTATGTGTTTACTTTAGAATTTTGTTTTCAATGACTTGAGCCTGGCAAAATCTTATCACTTTTCCTGCGTGTTTCTGTGTGTCAGCCAAAAACGAATTTTTGAATAATTTATTAAGTCTGGCAAACATTTTTCATTCTCCGCGCCATCTTGTGCTTGTGTTGTGTTTTCTCATTTTGTTTGTCTTTCTTTGTTATATGTATGTTTGTTTGTTGGCTCTTCAAATTATGCGTGAGTAGCTGAATTTTGATTTGATTTTTTCCTAAGGGCATGCCCAGATGGATGAACACCCTGAATCGTACAGTTTGCAAGTCACTGCAGTGGAAAAGGCACAAAGTTCAGAGACCTTTTATTAAGCAAACTGACTCAATTAAATGCTCGTATTTTTTTTTGTTTCAGTAAATTTAAGTTAATTTTATATTGGCAGTAGTGAGTTCCTATAAATTAGAAGCAAACAAAAAATATACGAAATACTTTTATTATTCATACAAGTCCAAACAACAAGCTTTATTTCTTACTCTTGCCTTATAAGGGCTAAGAAAAAAGTTTAAGAATTTAATGCCAGAAACAGTTAAAGTAGTAAATTCTAAAACCTAGAAGCTATTCTTAATATAAAATTTAACAGCGTATTTTGATTTCAAATAAAAACTTGGCCATCATGTGGTATACTTGATGTTATTAGTATTTTTACGATAAAATTTCAAATCCACTCACTCTTGTTTTGTGTCAAAAGTTAAGTTAATTTGGTACAGTTTGAGAGCCACTTGCTGCCTTTGGCAACATAAGTATATGGGGTGTTGTGAGGGAGACAAGTATGCCCAACATTTTGTGTTGGCATTTCAAAGCCTGACGTTTAACATCATTAACAATGTCCTTTCATGTGGTGTTTTTTTTGTTTTTTTGCTTTTGGTGGTCAAGGTAAGGCCAACACCCCATGACATTGTCCCTCGGCAACGATGGACAGACGAACGAAGGATATAAAGGGCAATGTGAGTGTGATTGTGGATAATTGCTGAGTGCGATGGGTACACGAGAAAGTAGAAGGCGGAGTCAAGTGGTCGGGGGCCCGAATAGTTATTTACTCTTGCTGTCACAGAGGCCACTTTATTTGCCTGTTTGCCGTTGGACCCTCAAGGTAGGCCCCAGAGCAAGTATAAACAAGGTAAAAATCACGTTTAACACATAAATCCCCATTGCAGACTGAGGGCAAATAAAGAGAGAAAAGCGTTGGTATTCATATTCATTAATTAGCTTGGCCAAACAACAAACAACAGTTTCTCATCAAAATTTCAAAAGGCTCGTCCAAAAATAGAATCCAGGACAACATTTCAGGCTGACCACAAAATGCAAGCCCAAGGCTAACGTGTAATTTGCCAAACAGCTCAAAAAAAAAAACGCAACAACAACAAATCCAAAAAGAACTTCAAAAAGTCTTGTCAAATGGTAATGGAATTGTGGGAAAATTACCTTGTGCTGTCTTGCAACATTTTCTTACATTTAGTTTTTGTAGGCATTTTCCATTTTCATTTCCATTCTATTCGAAGTATATAGTATCAAATTTGCTAATTTGCTTGTATTGACATTTAAATTTGCTAGGGAAATCACACTAATTAAGGTTACGAAAATGTTTAAACTCTTCAATATGCACTGGAAAAAACATTGAGTATAAAGTTTTGCTCGTCGATTTGCTGAAGATTATTGAGAGGGCTTAAATCAAATAATGTATATGAAATGGGGTATTCGGTTTTATGTTAAAACTGATTCAAGAGAATCAAAGTACTTACCAAAAATGAAATAACTGAACAATACATTTTTCGTTTTGTTATTTTGTTTTTAAATGCAAGTAGCAATTCCACATAACGAGCAGAAAATAATTTGCCTTTGTTTCTTGTATAAACAACTCTTGAATTAACAATTCTTAAGTTCTCTAAATACTTTTATTGCTCTTGATTCCTTTAATTTGAAAAGTTTATTAAAAGAAGGTTTAAATTGTATTCGGTATTAAAATAACAAGGTCAATTTGCATTTGGTCAACTTGGCAACTTAATTAAAATGTTTGCAAACATTTTAAAGTGTGCTTAAAGAAACCAAAACCAAAAACAGTGAAATTGAGAGTAGAGTCTGAGCTGGTCATAAATTGAAGGACTAAATGTGCCATAAAAGAAAACCTCGAAATAAAAACCCAACGGGAATGAATCTTTTGGCCCACAGACAATTCCCATTAACAGCTAATAGGCACGTGAGACGCATTCAATTGTAAGCATTTTTCTCAGCCATATTTTTGCGCAGACTAAACCAAACGACCCAGCAGGTAGGTAGGCGCAGTTAAAGGAAGCTGATTTTCCCATCGACATGATGTGCCATTGTCATAATTAAAAATGATGAATGAGTTGGCGAAATATGTCAGGAGTGTGTGTGTGTGTGTGTGTGTGTGTATGTGTTGAACATTGTACGTACTCACTGCGCATTGGACCACTGGCAGACAATTTTCATTTTGATGCAACAGGCAACATGAGCGTATTCATTCAATTCAAATTCGAGATGGTCACAAAGCAGTTTGTACTGCTCGTGAGTCACGACTAAGACAATAATTATGTAATATAAATATGTAACTGAGAAGACATTGCCTCGTGTGTGTAATAGTGTAATGAGAAATCTTACAAACGACCAAATTCTTTTATTAGAATACTTTGCTAATCACACTTTAATACTAAAACTAGTTGGGAATTGTAACTGGATGAAGCGAAAAAAAGGGAAGCTTGGTTTACAACTTATATTCCGATAACCGTCAACAGATTAGTGAAAGAAACATCGTTTGTACTGCATATTTCTCAATTTATATATACAAAAAAATTAATATTTCAAGATCCCAAACTAAAAGATCTCTAATAAGCTTTGGCTTACTTTTCTTTTGCTTCATTAAGTATTAATTCTCAGCTAGTTACATAGCCTTTACAATGCTAAAGTCTCCAAAATCTTCTTAAAACTAATTGGGTTGTAAGCTTTACCTTCATTTTTTTCGCTTCAAGATTTTGTAATTAATAGTTGCCAGGAAATTCTGCGGAGATAAAGGTAGGAAACAAATCTCCAAGTAAAGATTTAGCGTAACTTTGACTTGTAACAGACTAAATCTTAGTGTGAAAGATTTACAATGGTTCATAAGCTAATGCTTCTCGTCTTAAAGTTCGTGCCAGGGTAATGCCATCTTTAGGTGCTTGGCTTATCCAGATCTCATTCAGTCTTGCGTGTTTCCAGACCTTGTTTGGCTTGCATATTTGTTAATTGTTTTCAATTGCTTGTAAGTTTCACCCTGCCCCCCTTCCTACACTACCTTCCTTTCACAATCATGGCATTCCGCTTGCATTCCTCTTCTGCTCTCATTGTTGTTTGCCTGGTGGAAACGGAAGTTCTTAAGCCAACTCATCCAGCGGGACATTGGAATGGCCAGTACGATGGTGGGGTGGTGTGGTTAGAAGGGAGGGGGGCAATTGCTTGTTCTGATGATGAATCGCACAAATTAAAGTTGAAAGTTATTTGAAATGAAAATGTTAGAAATGTTGTTAATTCCTGTTGTTATTTGCCTTATCTCATTTATCTCCATTGTTGTCGACTTCATTCATTGCCATTCTAGGCAACTCTTGTCATGGCATTTGGTCTGAGCATATCTTGATTTGTTAAGTAAATATTATTTTAACATAGTTTCATAGAAAGTGTTAATTCTAGAAAATAATGTCAATTTTTATTGTAAAAGGAGGTCAACTGGGTTTGAAATGGATTAAAATAAAAGAAATTAAAGTCTCAATTTTTCGCTTTTTGCTACTAAATTAAATTTCAGAGGAAAACATTTATGAAAAATTATTATTATACACATTTAGAAAAGATGAACTATAGATTTAAACTACCTGTTAAATAGACTATTAAATGATGTTCGTTCCAACAATATTATCTTAGTTTACTACTATATATAAAATATCTAACTTGTGAAAACGTCAGACGGATTATTTTGTACAATTTTTTTTTGTTCCATTGTAGATTCTGTATAATTTTACAACATAAAACAGATAAAAGTCCAGGAACTAAATTTATTGTCAAATTACATTATAAAGATCATACCCATTGATTTTTCTCTGAAAAAATAGTACATTGTACATAAATATGTATACATAAAATATTCTTTTAAACATCCATATATCAAGTCACATTAGTAAATGAATGATTTATCAAATGCAAAAACCATTGTCATTAGAATGAAGCAATTTTAAAGAAGTAAAAACTGAAACGAGTAGTTGAGGATTCATAAATTCCCAATCCCAGATAAAAATTTTAAATAACAAAAAGATGCCACCTCCTAAATACTTACATAGAGTAAACAAAAAATTCAATTTATTAAATTTCATAAATAACACTTTATTGTAATAGAAATTTAAGTTTAAAACAATGCATGTGAAACATGTTTTCATGGCCCTTCAGTTGCATATCTTTCCATCTAATTAGGTTTTCAATTATAATTCACTGCCGCAGGAATTTGTATTGATTGAAATTGAAAAGGCTTTTCCTCTGAAAATCACAGTTTACATTATATTTGACACCTCCCCTCCACCTACAACTCAACATAGCCATCCCATGGCATAATAAATTTTACCATTGTCTAAACAGTAGACAATTCGTTCGAGCTAATCGCCTTATCAGTCTCGGCCACAATTGTCATAAATTTAGATATTACGTCAGCCCATTCGGCCCATAATAAAACTAATATAATGATGATTTAGATTTTCTACATATATTCGGTCAGTCAGTTGTCTGCTTATCCCCGCACTAAAACTACCTCATCCATACCTGTTAGCTCGTGCGAAAAACGAATTTTTTAAGTCATTCTGCTATCTCAGCGTGAATAAAATTAAAGCATAATTAAATTATAATGCATATGAATAAATAATTATAATTGTTTTAAAGCCAAAAGACACCACCAGGTATTCCAGGATGTAGCATGTTTTGTAAATGGAATTTAAATGTGATTTTAATGTATTTATGTGCAAATATTTTCATCCATAATTTGTTTTATTAAAACTATACTGCATTTATGCATAACGAAATTCTTGCTTTCAATCAGATTACTAATGGGGTCAATTCGTATGCCAGAAAGTAGGTGGGTGGTTCAGTGTGATGGTTGGAAAAGGGAAAATGTAAATCGTGATTTCCATGGCTGATAAAACTAAAAGTGTTTGGTGAATTTTTTAAATATTTTATCATTCAAACATGGACAAATACCAAACTTCTCGACAATTTTTTGTTGTCACATGAGTGTTTGTCGTGGGTGTAGTGTGTGTTTGTGTGTGTGAATACTCCTCAAAAACACAATCGTAGAGATGCTCAGATAAAATTACATTTTCTCTATTTGAATGCTACTACATTTCATAATTTTAAAGCATACTTTTAGGCTGACATGTAATTTCCTTAAGATATTCATCACTCTGCAAGACTTTAAATGTTCAAGAAGGTAACAGGCCTGACCAAAAGTGTCTATAATCATTGAGTTTATAAAATTTAGTAAATAACTACATTAAGTTTTTCATTTAGCAAAGTTGAGTTGAACAAATTTATGGAAATAAACACCTATTAACATAGACATGGAAAAAAAAGCGTCCTGAAAATAAATTTACATATCAAATATTCATAGTTTTTGCTATGCTATGCTAAAATGTATGCTGAGTTGATAGATGTTGGCCCATTTTATCTTATAGTGCATTGCTCAAAATTGCTCACAATTTTCAAAAGTTTTTTGAAGTAAGATAATTTGAGGGTAAAAATTTGGAGAAAGTTTATCGAAAGCACGTTTGGTTGTAGCCACATTGTCGTTTATGTATGTATATAATTTATAGGTGGCTCTCTGGCCGATCAGCAAATATTTATTATTAATAAAACCTGTGATATATATTCTTCTTATTGTTGGTTTTTCGTTTTTGTTCTGAATTTCAGGCAAACGCTTTCGTCGGCACGTACTCAAGACCTGGTCTGTGCACAACGCATCAATCAAGCTGCCGCTGTCGACGCTGCTGCAGCCAAGGTGCATGCTGGCCTAGCAGATATATAACAAACATTATTCCCCCCCAACCACCTGCCCCTCTGGGAAAGTGCGAACGACCATTACTATCAGGCCAAATGTATGCAGGACGGGCAACACAATTTGCCAAAACCATCAGCAGTATGGCATGTAGTATTCCGAAACAACCAACCCAACCCACAGTAACAACAGCAACAACAACAGCAACAGCAGCAACAACAGCAACCACAACAGCAATGTCAAATGTGTGTGTGGGTGGAACGGCGGGAGGAGGTAGTGTTGGTGGTGGCATCGGTTCCAGTGGAGCTGGCACAGTGCCCTCCACTCCAAAAGCAACAAAGACAACGGCACAACCCCGCGGCTCATTGCCCACGGATGTACATCAACCGCCTTTGGAATTTCAATGGCCACCTCCGGTACCAGTATCCAGTCATACAAGTAATTTACGCCTGAACATGATGAATCAGGACCCCAAAGATTTGCATACAGCCCGGGCCATAATCGAGGAATTGCGCTCCAAGGTGCGTTTCCAGACCGAGCACATCATGAAATGGCGCAAGGCGTATGCCATGCAGGTGAGTTGTACCACTAATTAAACGGACCACTGCCCAACTAGAGAGTTAATCAATGTTACTTTGAATCAACAGTCAAAGCTAATGAAATTCCATTGTTAATGGTGTATTGGTTAAATTAAATTTGACAATCTATAACTTCAACAGGCCGTTACTTTTAGTTTTGATATACTTATTTTCATTGCTTACAAAAAAATGAGAACTAAATTGACAATAAGTAAATTTTTGTAAGACATCAAAATCACAGTCTAAATGAATTATAGTTTTAAAAGCTAGAACATTGGCAACACCTTAAAACAATTAAAATATAATTTTTATTTTAACAATTGGATTTTGGCGCTAAAAATGATAAAATTTGCAAATTTTGCATACTTTTAGGCTTAGTCAAAAAGATTACTATTAGGAATAGAAAATGAAATGAAATCTCTGGCTACTTTTTAAATCATTTTTTTAAGCCGTAGTAAAATAAAGCATTCAATAAGTTCTCATTTAAGTTCAATTCAATGAATTGTAATGCCTTGTTACTTCTTTAATGTGAAAACCAGTTGGGAACTATAACTAACTTTAGTTATAGATGCCAACATCAAATAAGTAAGGCGTATAGTTTCCCAAAAGAATTTTGCATAGTTACCAACAGATAGTACCCTGTCCCTGTTATTACCACAACAATCGAATCGATTGGGTTCTTCATTAAGCTGTGATTCTTCTTAAAAGCCTCCATTTATCGCTTCCATGATAAGATTCCGTTTATCGCTTTCTTGTTTTTGTGTTTTACTTCGCCAGGTTCAACAACACTATCGCTATCAAAAGGAAAAGTCCGATCAAATGAACTCACTGACATCACAACTTTTGCTCCTGGAGTCACGACTGAAGCGAAAACAAAAACAAATCGGTAGCTTGCTGAATCATCGTGAACTAACTATACAGAGGCAACAAAAAATCATCGATACTTTGTCCACTCGTTTGGTCGATCATGGTCTGGAAACTATTGAGGCGAGCTATGCCAACGAATTGGACTCATTGAATGATTCCGATTCGGCTGTGGTGCTTGAGGACATCGATTCGGATAGCAATATGACTCTGGGCACTCGACGCAAAAGCAGCGGAGGCGGTGGAATGCTGGGCAGTGATGGCATTACCATAGTACGTTCCATATCGGATGCAATTGAAACTAATCTGAATAAATATGGAGCAGCACGTAGAAATAATTGCTTCTTGCGGCGTCCTGAAATTCTGGAGACTGTCTATTCGGTGGAAGAGGATCCCGAGCCCACATCCGATGTGGCTGAGAAGCGTGATAAGTTCAAGAATCGCTCAGATAAGGCTCTCAGTTCGAGCTCAACAGAAGGACAAATCGATGGAGTAAACGCCACGCCGACAACAGAAAAAACCAAAGATGAGGGTAGCTTTACAACAACAACAGCAGTGAGTGTTCCACCGCGCCGTCAATTGGGTGCACTGAAGCGTTCGCCCAGTCACGATGCTCCTTGCACCACGCTCAGTGTCAAGGTGCCACAATTGCAACCCACTTTAACGCCCACACAAGAGACGCTCAATGTAAAGAATCCGGTATGTGTTAAGCGGATCAATCACGATTTCCGTTACTTAACTGAATTTTTTTGAAATGACAGGTAACCAACTACAATCGAGTCATGTCGAATCATCGCTCGGTGACCAAACCCAAGGATGTCAAATATAAACGCATCAATAAAGCCAAATCAAAGAGTCTGGAAGAGTTACGGGGTCGTCTCAAGAATTTGGTGGAACGTCCGCCGGGCATGGATGGCGGCTATACAGCTGGCATGATGCCACAAACGGCTCAATCATATGCGTGACATATGTCACCACCAGCCAATGATCGGGAAGTGGAGCCTGGTATGGACCTGAAGGCTATGGACAGTGACAAGGATAAAGCAATGGATACAAATGCGAGACATAGCTTTCCAAAGCGTTCGCTGACCTTGCCTCGCATCCTGGTACCCCAAACGAACTCTGCTGGCTCCTCTCAATCGAGCAGCGGAAGCAGTGGTGGGCGTGGCGGTTTCTAGCAATTAAAGAAATTTTTCATACGCAATTGTGATAAAAAATAAACAAGAATAATATCTGTTTACATCTAATCTATCTATCATTCTTTACATACATGATTCTCTTTTTGTAACATTTGTTTCCTTCACAATTTTCCTAAATACGTATATATAATTTGCATTTAATTAACATAATATTAGTTTATTATTTTTTACAACAAGGAACTGCATTTTTGTTTTAATTTTTAATTATATAATTTCACAAAATAAAATATATTTCATTCCAAAATAAAAAATAAATCAAATTTTACATTTTTCCAACTTATAATTTGTTTCGATTTCAAAGCGTATGAAAAATTTCAACAAATCGAATGGGAAAGAACAATATATAGATAGGTATACATATAGTTTACTTTATCTGAATACAATGTGTAGTCATCGAAATGATCTGTGACATCATTTTGGATGTGTGTGTGTTTTTTTGAGGACAATATGCTAAAAACCAAATAGTTCAAAAAGTTCTAGAATGGATGGGTGAGTAAGAAAAAAGAATTATACAAAATCGGTGTATGGGTGAAAATTAGATTAATATATATATGTATATGTAAATAAATTTATTCATGATGTTTGTCAATGATACTTATATGAACCTTAATGTTATTTGTGCAAATAATTGTCTACTTTATAGGCTTAACGATTTAATAAGCTAAAATCTTTAAAGATATCTTTTGCGAAAACTATTTTAAATTGCCAAAACTTTGTGAAATTTTTATATTTTCAACTTATGTCAACTGAATGGATTTATTTAACTTATTTCTAAAACTCTAAAAGCTAAGGATTTACAACTTTGTTAAATCAGTTCGTTTCTTTATCGATTAAAATCGATTTTAAATTTTCCTAAAAACATTTTGATAAGAAAAAGTTAGATCAAAGTTATAAATATTTTCTATTATATTTCAATTTAATTGTAAGCTCTACTCCATGGACTGTCTTCTAGATACAAGAATTTAAATGCGTGCGTAATTAATAAATAAATAACTTACATAAATACAAAATAAATAGTTATATATTTTCATACTAACTACTTACCCTTTTTTTTACATTTATGCTACCTACAATTAACTAATTAATAAATACAAAACTTTAGCCCTAAGCATCATATTAACAGAGTTAATTATTTTTGTTGAAAAATTATGGAAAATTATTTTAGAAATTGTTATCAAAACTTTTGTGGTCACTCATCGAAATGATGTTGTGACCCTCGAAAAGTGAAGTCGTCAAATGTACCTTGAAAACTGAAACCATATGAGAAAACAAAAATAAATAATAAATACTAATTAAGTAAAATAGATAATACACTATCTTTATAGCAAAAATAAGAATCTTCATTACCTTAACATAAAAAAATGGCTGCTACTACTATTTGAATAAAGGAATATAACTTACAGTACAATGCTCAGACAGCTGCAATATAAATAATATTATATATACCATATATGTATATCAAAAACTTATCAATATGCAACTTGGTGTTTCAAAAAACTACTTTTTTCAAAATTACTAAATGTACCTACACACACACAAACATATACACACACACACACAACTTGTTGTTTCAATATTCTAGTACTACAAAAACACATACAAATGCTTGAAAAATATAAAACTAAAAATAAAAAATAGTTCAAGATATTTTTGAAATGAATTCAAATACGTAAAGTCAATGTCAGTTAAAATAAGCAATAAATATAAATAAAATCTTGTGTCAATTTTTCGAAAATATATATACCACTATATATATGTAGATATATAGAGATATATTTTAATTTGAATTAATAATGTGAGCACGGGTGTAACTAAAAAAAATGCCAAGTAACTCACATATAAAGCGTGTTATTCTGAATATAAATATAGTCGTTAGTTTAAGTATATAAATACTAACTAAGATAAGTGACATTATGTATGTATATATTATATATAGTTAAATTGTTTTCAATATTGCTGAAAATGTAGTGTGGAAACTGTACATCTAATATAAGTATATGTATGTATGTATATATGGAGGGGGCGGTCCGATAAGTACTTCGTTTACAAGAGATCAGAAATCAAAATCTTGAAAAAGTGTCAATTTGTTCTTGGTTTTGATCAATGCATTTAAGTCCACAAAGTTTCAACTTCTTTAAATCATCTCAAATATAAGTTTTCCCAAAGTCTGTAGGGTTTACACACCTTCCATGCATCAATGACCTTCTCAAGTGAAATTTACGGAACTTTTTCAGCCTATTGCATACTTTATCTTTATCTCACGTCATCCAATTCAACTATTTCAAGTCCACGTATTTTATGCAGAATATGTTTGATTAGTGATCTTCCAATTCAAGATCGTAAATTTATATTAACTTTACTGCATTCATAATCAAAATAAAACTACGATTCCGATTTAGCTGAAAATTTGACAGGAACCCTAAGTACTTAACGAACAACCCTCGTATACATATATACAGTATATTAACCAAGTAAAACGTCTCATTTGACATATAATTAATGAGTGTGGCTAACAACAAACTTACTTAAGTATATATGCTAAGACTAATTGGTATGCAATTTATTAATATCTAATTGTATATGTATGTTAGTTCTAAATCATACATACATACATATATGTAAATATATATAGTCAATGTGTGTATCTGTTTAGATATTATTGCTGTTCGATTAAGCGAAAAGAAACATTTCTTGTTGGCTAATTTTAAAGAAATTGAAAATCGTCTAAGCCGCTAATTTAGTCTTCTTTCTTTTCGTTTTTTCTCCTTTTTTTTTTACTTTTTGGTGACTTTGCTAAAGCGCTTAATAAAAGACCTAAAAACTAAACTAAAGACCATCCGAACGATATTTTGTGAAATCAATTGCTCTATTCAAATGCTTTGAACTTGCTTTCTCAGTCTCGATTTGACGGCGATTGTGGCAACATGTCAAGATCGGAGCTCCTTATCAGCATCGTCATTGGCCTGGGTCTAATCTCTCATTTGGTAAAGTTCACGTTGATAATTCACATTTGTATATATACGAGTGTATATGTATGTATATCGATTAATAATTTTCATTTACATAGACCTTGGCTGATTCGGTGTCAAATTTATCTGTTACACCCACGCCCTTATCTCGTTCGGCTGTTGAGGGCATTGAACGACTCTACAATCAGGTTCTACAGCGAACTATAGAAGATGCCTATCAACGATTAATTCGTTTGAATGACAGCAATATCATTGATAGACAATATTTCGAAGATTTGGATACGATATTCAGTAATGAGGATTATTATAGTACAGCTTACTATATCTTTGCCTGGATCAATAGTGATATTATGATGCAAGCGCAACCCGATAAATTGCTAGCCGAAGTTCTACCCGTTGAAAAGGCGGCCATACGTAATTTCTATACAAAATTGAAAATACATTTGGAAAAATATTTACGTTTAAGTCGTCAGAATAACAAAACGGAACTACTCCAGAATGTGACGCGTTGGCAAAGTGAAACTCAAGATACTATAGTCATGTCCTATATAGAGTTTCCCCGCAATTTACAAAAACAAATTCCTGAATTACAATTGATGGACTATACCAAATTGGCCAAAGCACTGCTTGAAGGTGTGGCAGCGGGCATATGGAAAGGTTAATTTAAAAAAATACTTATATACATATATTTATATATTAGTAATCGATAATAAATATATAAACTTATTTGCTAAATTATTACTGTTCTACCAATTTATAGATTTCCATATTGACTAGCCTTAGTGTCTCATCATATTGCTTGAGTACATCCTCGACAGCTTGCAGGGTGGGCTCAAAATCCTCGTGATTGCTGATTCTTCTGGCATACTTTACCTCCACGGCCTCCAATTGGGCACGTAGTTGGCTGTAGGTGTGTCTTAACCCACGTAATCTTCGCTGCACTTTTCGCTGCTCACAATAACTGCCCAAATGACGACAATGCTCAACAAAATGTAGGAATTCTTGGCCAAATTGCTCTAAGGATTGAGCCCATAAATTGACATCCGTTTGAAAGTCATTTACTAAAGCCTCTTGTTCATCCTGCTGTTGCATCAATTTGCGCAGTTCCCTCAAGCTTTCACCGCGCGTATAGGCATCTGCTGACTGGGAAATGAAGATGTTTGTCATGTCATCAAAACAATTCAATTGAAATTGTATGGGGATACCAAAATTAAATTATGAACCACCTACTACGCTGAATAACAACAACAAAATAAGGGGCAACATTGAAAACGCAAATGTTCTTAGCACGTCAACCAATGTCTGGCAACTGATTACAGAGTCAAATGATCCCACGATTGCTAACCGCTGATTTAACAGGCGGACATTGCTTTTGTTTACTTGGTTGACGTAACTATTTGCTGACCCTATAAGAGCCTTTTCACTTGTTAGAGTTAACTGAGTATCTGATCAGTCGTGTATCTTTTAACTATGTGGTGTTTGATTTTTATATTGGCTGCGCTTCATTCAGCGGTAAGTAAGATAAAGTTTCAAGTCCTTGTAAATTTCGTTTTCTATTTTTTTTTTTCCTAAAGTCAACGGCTCCTTTTAATACCATAACGCTAGAGATGGACATTATAAAGGAGATGGCCGAGGCAATTGCGGATATCCTTTACAAGCAGATCGATCTGTTTGAACGAGTCATAGAAGATGCAGAACTCTTGCTACCCGCCGATACTACATCACAATTTCTTAACGAAATCGAAATATTTCTGGACACAGCTCATCATATTCTCAAGGCAATTGAGAATTCCGAAGAATTGGATAGCATTGAAGATACAATAGAGGAACTATTCGATTTCCTAGACTTGGATGACTCAAATGAAGCGGATAAACTAATTGATCGTCTACTAGAGCAATACGGCCTTATTGAATTTGAACAATATCAGGAGGAAAGACTATCAAGAGCCTTTCACCGCATCGAGCAACATGTTGAGATCTATCTCGATCGTTTAACTGATGAGAAATTGAAACGACATTCCGATGTTTTGGAATGGTTTTTGAATTTCCAAAATGAGAAAGATATCGAAAAGAAATTATCAATAGCAATGGATGTAGACTTTAATTGACATAATATAGATTTTAATTAAAAGTGTATTTAACGAAACAGTATAAATTCAAAATTCAATGGAATCAGATGTTAATCATAAAGTTTCATTTTTTGTTTTCCGTGTTGATTATTCCAGAAGGTTATCAAATCGAATGCAAATAAAAGTGTTATACTAATTAGGCGCAGACAACATTTTTCGAACGGTGTGGAGAATAAAACATGATTGGGATTGGCACTCAATTTATGTAGTCTAAACTCTTCTGGAGTTGGCTAAAAAGATTTAAAGGATAATGAATTTGATGTAAGCTGATTATTAAGGCATCAATGCGGATTATTCAAATAGGATCGATCCCTTCTTCTAGGAACAAGATCGTCCTCCTCATCGTTACTCAAGAAAGTTTTATGGCGAAGTGAACTTGATGCGATCGCTTCCTTCTTAGAGGGGCAAGGTAATCTTCTTCATCGTTATTCAAATGAATTATAGGGCGAGATATATGTGCATGTCGCATTTTATCCCTTCCTGCAAGGTCAAAATCATCCTCTTCATTATCATCCAAATTAAGTTCAGGGCGGGGTCTTTGGCGTGAGTGACCTTTTCTTGTTATAACAATATCGTCCTCTTTATCGATATCCAAGTAAATAATTTTGCGGGGTCCATGTCCTTTGCGTGATTGATCCCTCCTTCTAGGAACAAAATCATCCCCCTCATTATTATCCAAATAGGATATGGGGCGAAGATTTAGGCCTTGGCGTAATCGATCTCTTCTTATAGGAACAATATAATCCGCTTCATCACTGTCCAAATGAAATTTAGGGCGGGGTCCATGTCCTTGGCGTGATCGACCCCTTCGTCTAGGAACAAGATCGTCCTTTTCATCATTACCCAAATAAGTTTCATCACCTTGTTGTGATTGATCTCTTCTTATAGGAACCACAGGACCATCCTCCTCATCATTATCGAAATGAATTTTAGGTAGAGATTTATTGCCTATTGCAGTCAATTGGCCATCTCCACTTTGAGTGTGAGATGTATCAAAATTTCTTCTATTAGAATGTATCTTAAAGATAAATGAATATATTTTTTGAAAAATGGTTCATTTAAAATTCACTTTATTTATTACTTACCGGGCCATTATTGGCATGAAGATTTCTCTCCTTCTCGACGGAAGATGGCTGCTGAAAATAATGCATAAAAGTTATCGAGCTGGTTTGATCATCGAAAAGACTATGGGGATCAACACAATCATACCGTTGTAACATACCAACTGTCATATCTGTAGGTTGTATTACTGTCACTTGAAGCAGCACCACCTGTAACATGAGGTTCCGGCGGTTCATATGACTGGTATGAATCAAAACTACTAAAACCCATCTTGTAAACAGGACCCTTGATATATTTCTCCCTATTGTCTTCTCCTAGTCCACGAGCCGATGACGAAGAGCGCTGTTAAAAGGGTTGTTTAAAAAATCGTGCAAGTGCATAAAGCCTATCCTTGTTATTTTACCTGATGAATACTCCAATCAGAATCGTCCGATTTAGTATGTTTAAATTTATCCGATAGTATATCATCGGTTTGTAAATGAGTTTTTAAGGGAAAGCCATGTCTTTGGGGTAATTCATCCGATATTGACGGAACGAGATCATCCCCTTCAGCATCATCCAAATTAAGTTCAGGGCGGGGTTCATGTCTTTCGCGTCTTCTTGTTATAACAATTTCGTCCTCATCATCAAAATTCAAATAAAATATTTTTCGGGGTCCATGTCCATTGCGTGATTGATCCCTCCTTCTAGGAACAAAATCATCCCCTTCATCATTTGGATAATGATCCAAATGGGGTATTGGGAGAAGTCTTAGCCCGTGGCGTGATCGATCCCTTTTTCTAGATACAAGATCATCATCTTCATCATTATCCAAATGGGATATGGGGAGAAGTTTTTGGCCTTGGCGT
This sequence comes from Drosophila willistoni, assembly GCF_018902025.1. Taxonomy (NCBI): domain Eukaryota; kingdom Metazoa; phylum Arthropoda; class Insecta; order Diptera; family Drosophilidae; genus Drosophila; species Drosophila willistoni. The sequence goes on from NW_025814050.1 coordinate 13,948,163, forward strand.
AATCGATCCCTTCTTATAGAAATAATATCATCCGCTTCATCCCTATCCATATAATAACTGGGGCGGAGTCCATGTCCTTGGCGTGATTGACTCCTTCTTGTAGGAACAAGACCGTCCTTTTCATCATAATCCAAATAAGTTTTACGGAAAAGCCCATGTCCTTGACGTGATTTACCTCTTCTTTTTGGAACAATATCGTCCTCTTCATCGTTATCCAAATGAATTTGAGGGCGAAATTTATGTTCTTGGCGCGTTTGATCCCTTTCTGCAGGAATAAAATCATCCTCTTCTTCATTATCCAAATAAATTTTGTGGAGAGACTTATTACTCGCATTAAATTGACTGTCTTTTAAATGACTCATAGGGGTAACATCGTCAGCATCACTTTGAATCTCATAATTTTTTCTATTAGAAGGTATCTTAAAAATGATTATTTATTTTTCAAGTTTTATTTTATTTAAAGTTTACTTTATCCTTTACTTACTGGGCTATCATTGGCATGAAGATTTCTCTCCCTCTTAACGGAAGAGGGCTGCTGAAAATAATGCATAAAAGTTATCGATCTGCTTTGACCTTTGAAAAAACCTTGGAGTAAAACCCGTACATACCGTTGTAGCGTCCCAGCTGTCATACCTGTAGGTTGTATTACTGTCACTTGAAGCAGAACCAAGTATAACATGAGGTTCTGGCAGTTCAATTGACTCGTATCCACTAGAACCGGAACTACTAAAACCCCTCTCGTAAACAGGACCCTTGATATATTTCTCCCTATTGTCTTCTTCTAGTCCACGAGCCGACGACGAAGAGCGCTGTTAAAAGGGTCGTTAAACAAATCGTGTAAATCGTGCATAAAGCCTATCCTGATTATTTTACCTGACGAATAATCCAATCAGAATCGTCAGATTTGATGGGTTCAAACTCGTGCGTAGGCACGTCTGCTGTTTTTCTCGCAATGTGTATCTAATAATGGAATGATTTCAATCTTGAGGACTACGTCTCAGGAAAGTCATTGGGTACTTACTCCATTTCCCATGTATAAGCAAGAAATCACTACGATTATGTAGATAGAATGAAGCGACATTTTGCCGCAAACGTCTTGTTCTGACCGCTGGTTTCAACTGAATGATAACTAAAAATCAGGAAGAGCGCAAGTTGCTCGATGATTCATTTAAAACCGGTAAACAACTATTTTATGTGATGGAAATCGAATAGAATTTTCAAATATGTTAATAAATGTAAATGTAAATGCATGTTTTGTCTATTATTACACAATGTACTTGTTATACTCTTTCCCACAAGCCAATTCTTTCATTTTTTTAGATACTAGAAGCATTTGCTAGCAGCTTAGTTTTTAAATTAAAGGCATACTTTTGGGGGGCTAAGGGAAGTAAATGAAAATGTATTCACTTTATTAAAAACCGATTGCTAAGTATATTGCTAATTCAATTTTACTTCTATATTTACTACTCTATACTATTTGTTTATATTTTTTATTGAAAACAGGACTATGATGTAATTCTCTGAACTCTTAAAAGTTCCTCAAAGTTGAACCAAAGCCCTGTCGGGAATCATAGACATGCTGTTCAATTTGTGGCGGACTGAATCCATCAGAGCTATAGCTAAAGGACTCTGAACGATGGAAGTTATTTGAAGAGTCACCATGAGGACTACGGGGACTGCCACCAAAGCCAAAAGGACGCGACATAAGAGGCATCTGAAATCATTTCATTAAGGTCATTGTCATTGAGGAATTATAAGTTTTGTACTTACCGATCCACTATTAATTTGACCCGACGGACCAAAGTTACCAGTATTTCTTGGACCACTTGAATATATTGTATAAAGGCCATTCCCATTTGGGGTTGGTATAGGACCTGAACTAATATGGGATCTGGGAAAGCCACTTTGAGTGACAAAAGGATCAGAACTTCGAAATGTTTGTGTGTAGACGACATTGCCATTGCCACCTGAATCGGAATATGGTCCAATCACTCTATAAATTGGTGAAAAAGCACCATTGCTTGGATTAATACTCGCACCGGATGTTCTACGAAAATGTTCTGCAATTTCTCTCAAATCTGTTGGAAGATTTTGTGGATACTCCCCTTGATTGCTGCGATATGGAGGCTGCCAATGAGACGATGAGAAGATTTTGTATTCAAGACGATTTCCAAATTGATTGACTTACCGCTGTATTATGATAATTGAATGAGGTCTCGTCGGATGTGTCACCTAAAACGGGATGCGCCTCACCAGTTGAGCGCTGAAAATTTATATTTGCGTTGTAGAAATAGATATATTTAACTTTCTATTGTACTCATTACCTGTTGAAAGGTCTCAGAGTAATCTTCTTGAGCCGTAGAAGTTTCATTCTGTTCAACATTACTACTCTGGCCAATTGGCTTGAACATGCTTGTGGGTATGTTTCTGGTATCCCTGGCAGTTCTTATCTGAAAACCAGTTAATTAGAAAGCTTTCAAGTGATTTTTTATTTTCTTGAGTTGAGCTTACCTTTTGCTCTGGCATAGTTTGGCCAAGCTGTGAAAGTAAAGAATGAACATAGAAATAACTTGCCAAATGTGATTATTCTTTTTTTGTTTTTTTTTAAACTTACCTCCAACCAGCTTAATGCCATAATCATATAAGAGAATTGAAGCAACATTTTTCCGTCTGGATCGTACAACGATTTCAAGTTGAATGACTAGCAAATGTGCTATGCGAATGCAATTAAATCATCTCCTACAATCAAATGCAACTCGTTTGACGGGAAGTCATTGACGGGCGAGGTGAGAGGAATAATGCATGCTACTGGGGTTATCGGAATCGGGGAAAAAGCCAAAGCCTAAGTAAGTTGATTTATAAATATTTACGTTTATTATAGATTAGTATTGAGAAACTTGAACTAAACACTGAAATTATCTTAATAACGGCCATAGGGTGAGCCATAGGGTGATCCATATCCTACACGTCCAATACTAGGATAGCCGGTTATTATTTGAGGAACTGGACGAAGGCGAGGCACTGCATAGACTGGCGGATAACCAAAACCTGGAGGTTTGAATGGCACATCTTCGTGCTCTTCTTCTGAGGACTTTTTATCATCACCATCCTTCTCTGTTGCTGGCTTTTCATCGTCATCATCGTGGTGGTCATAATGATGATGTTGATGGTGGAAACTGGGGCGGAATCCATAACCGGAGCCGGGTCCAAAGCTAGGAAAACTAGGCTGATGATAGACCGAATTAGGTGGATATGGTGAATAGGGCGATCTGAAGCTGGGATACGATGCATAGCCAGGTGACAAAGATGAACTGGGTGCTGTTGACTCCTTTTCGGGAGTTTTTGGATCCGCAGGCTTTGAAGGTGTAAATACCAGACCAGGATAGGGATAGGGATATGGCAAATGTGGATCGCCATGTGGATGGGGATGAGCATGTGGCTTAGGCTCATGTTTAGGAGGTTTGGGTGTGGTTGTTGTTGTAGTCGTTGTTGTCGTCGTTGTAGTTGTAGTTTCCGGTTCCGGTGTAGTTGTGGTAGTTACAGGAAAAGCTGCCCCATCATTATTTTGTAGTAAACCATCGCCAAGTTGCTGCAAACCGTCATCTGGCTGAGCTGTGCCTCCATTATTTGGCACTATTTCTGGCTCTAGGGTTGTTGTCACTGGTTCTGTCTTGTGCTCATAATGTTTGCCATGCGGCAAATGCTGATCATCCAAAGTCTCCTCGTCACTGTAGACAGAAACATCTGTATCGATATCCTTTGCTTGAGCCATGCTCAGAGCCAATAACTAAATGAATTAACCAAAATTAGTTTTTTTTTTGTTTTTTCATGAAACCAACTCCATTTGGCAATTTGCCAACTTACCTGGCTGAGTATTAGAAGCTTAATGTACATCTTAGAACGTTCGCCAACTGTCGTTGATTGTTGCAATTAAATGAATGCCAGCCGGTTTTTATAGCCGCATCTCGCCCACAAATTATGGAAATCGGTAAACCGACAATTATAGATTATTTTCTAAATAATCAACACACAGCCGCATCAACGAGCAACGTAGAAACCCGACCAGAAGGCAAAAGCAGCTCAATCAGGTGTAATAGTATTTGGAATTTCCCTTTTTTGCTTCACTCTTTTCGATGCGTAAGTGAATGAGTAAGACAAAAAAAACATACATATAAATTGAGACAAAGGCACAGAAAGTCATAAAACTCTTGTGTTATCAAAATATTTTGCATTTTCCATTAATTTAATTTGAAAAGTTCCACTCGTGATGCTATATAAATGGCATTACCCAGACAGCGTTGCATTTCGAATGGACTGTGATATGGACAAACTAAAAATGGTAAGTCCAAAATATATATACATACATATGTATGTATGTAATAAGCCTTTTGGCAGGACAATTTATTAGCTCAGAATCTAAGTAGCCAAATTGGACTATAATGGATCTTTGTAATGAATTGTCCCCGTTGTTTAACCCGTTTTACTGAATAAAATTATTATTTCCAAACTGGTTATAAATTCCTCAAGAATTATACTTTTATTTAAATTATCCAAACTCACAAGTTTTACTTAAAGATCTTATGGAAATGGAATTTGAAAAATTATTTAACTGTTTTTAGAATTTTATTCGCTTATAAAACTCTCTTAATCTAACGAATGCTTTAGATATTCTTCTTCAACTAAACTTCTTTAATTTTTTCGGATTTAAAAAGTCATATATCAAGTATTTTATAAATTTTTAAAGGTTTAAAAAGTGAAAGGTCATGTTTTTTGTTAAAAACCAATTTAAGTATTTTATCTTTATTGATTTTTTTTCCCCAAATTAAAGTTTACACAAAGTATAAGTTTTCTGAGATTTGATAAGTCTAAAACACAACACAAAAGGAAAAATTAATAGAATAAACAATAAGCAAAATTTTAAAATTTCAGCTTTTGAATTTAGGAATAAGTATTTGAATCCATGTGAAATTGGTCTTATTGTTAGAAGAATACCTTTTATATATAAGAACAATAAAGATGAGCGTTAAGAAATGAAGGCTAAAGATTTTTTAATCAACTGGTTTAAAGTTTATAAAATTTTTTTTTTCTTTTTAGCTGATCATCTTTGTGCTTTTAGTTAGCAATTTAGGAACTATAAAAGCTCAAGACGAAATAACACCTGCTACAGATTTAGCAACTCCTTCTAGCGACTCGGCAGGAACAAAGAATGAAACCTTGGAAACTGAAACCACTTTAGGTACAGAGTCAAACTCTACCACAACCGAATCATCGGGAATAAAAAATGAAACCTTGGAAACTGGGAAAGCAAATGTTACCAATTCAAATGATTCTTCATCGACTCCAGCTATGGAAGTGTCCGATGAGGTGGCAGAACCAAATCCGAGGGAATTTCTCGTAAAGGAAGAATCGGAAGAAGTTAATTCAACTGAAATTTCAACAACTACGGATTTTATGGATTTGATGACTTATATGCAGTATGATAATGCTGGTGATCCCTATGCACGACCAGGAAAACATTTGCCCGGATCCAGACATATTAGAGCTCACGATGGTTTCCATAATCTAAAGAGAGAGAAATATTGGGCACACTGGAATGATGCATTTACCACAACAAAACAACCAAACTGAATAACATAACAGGGATACCCTGTTTAAGTGTGATAATTTGCATTAAAAATGTTTGTAATTAAATTGAACTGTAGCTTGACCAAAAAGCTGTATTTAGTCATAGACGTGATACAATGCACTTGACTTTCTTGGGAACGGTAAGGGTAATAGAAGAGAGCAATATGATCAAAAGACTAGAGGGCATTAAGTGTTTCTGATTCTCTAGTTTATTTTCGTGCTGGGTCTCACAATAGAGGCAACTAATGGAAGACACTCTAAGGCCCATGATGGATTTCATAATATCGAACGTGAACCGCGTTGGAGGAATTGGAAAGCACATCTGAGAGCCCATCATGAGAAACATCTATCATGAGAGATAATGGCAAGGTCTGTCCGACGAGGTCAGAAAATGCATGCGAATATCATGTATCTATTAGATAAATTTCAAATAAAACAATGAAGATGAACAGAGGAGGAAGTGCAATCTCTGAACATCAATTATGCATTCCGATTAAAATATAACTAAATTAAAGTAAATTTACTTTATTAACTTTACTGAATAATCGTACTTTTATTTATCTAGTTGTGCGATTAGTTGCACAATTGGAAAGCGCAGGGCTGGATTTAGAGAACTAAAGGTTCATGGGTTGAGCGCTGCGTGCCCCCTCCCTCGAGAGAAACATTTGGGAAATATTTTCAAACAGGTATTGCCTTGTAATCTTAGTAATATCTCCTCCTAAATCCGGCCCTGGGCACATGAAAAATGGGATAATTATGCCAAAAGTGTCACGACGACACCGACTTAATGATAGGCTTACCCAGATCGAAGAAGTTTTTATTTTTATTTATCATGCAAATCGAAATGATTTACGTTCTCTTAAAACAAATATGAATTTTTCTGCTAATTTTATACGTTCAGCTCAATTAATAAATTCCTAATACAAAGTTTAGTTGGCAACTTGAATTTGCGTTTCAATCTTGCAATGGAAACTCTGAGAGAGGTATGGATTTAGGAAAATTCTTTGATATTATTAAATAATTTACAAAACTCTAGTTTATGGCTCTACTTCTATTCATCTATTTAGCCACCGGCGAGGTGGTGAATCTTAATGTGAATCATAGTCCCGATGATCGACCTCGTCATATGCGTCCACACAATTTACATAGACCCCCCCTATGATGGCTATGAGTGGTATAAAAAGTAAGTTGCCTTCTGAAATTAAAAAGCCTTTAAATATTTAACTAAACCTTTTAATAGTTATCCCAGAGACTAAAGAAAGTAGTGAAATGGAAACATAATGACGGATTCCAAGGTCCCTAAGTGTAAAAAGTGTTTGTAGTTTCTTACTTTATAAAAAACAAAAATTTTTCAATAGCAGAAAAATGATGTAAAATATTTAAAATTGCAAGTTGATAAAAAAAAAATAAAGCGTAATTATTTTTCTATCTAAACCAATTGGTTAAAATTATTTAAAACTGTTTAAGACATTTTCAAGTCATGGCAAGTTATTTCTCCCAAAATAAACATATTTTGGCTTGAGAAAAATGTCTTTGACGGTGAAATTTTGGAAATAAATCATATGTGCGAATTCTTGTTAAGACTATTCACTAGGCCAACTCCACAAATGCCATTTCACGACTTGGCAAAAGTATCGAATCTACGTTGTTTATAAGGATGTTAGGATAATCTTTACTTTGTTTATCGTTTACTTAAAAGAAATTTGTTTAATAGATTAAATTGAAATCTTTAATTCTGTTTCTTTATATACTATTTGAAGATCTTTATTTGGACTGCTGGCTATATTGGGGATAACCCATAAGCAAATAACAAAAATAATTCCAAAATCAATATAGCTGAAACTGGTTTTTCAATTCAAAGAGTAAATCCAAGTAAGTATGGTAAAACCCCTGCACTTCATTCTCTATTTAAACAAAGAAATTAGTTTAGTCAGGCATATGCCATAACTTTAATTTGAACTAAACTTAGACATCTGCACACGGGTTTCTGCTTAATTACTGTCACACACAACATGGGCATTATTATTGTTTTGGAATTGTTAACTGGATACAGGTCCTTAGTTCTTCCATTTGTTGTTCTCGTAGTCCCATTTGGAGGTCAAACCAGTCACAGGATTAATTTCCAAATCGATAATACGCTTCAGTTGAGCCTTCTGGTGCTCCTCATCGAAGGTAATGGGGAGTTCGTCGTAAACTAAAAAAAAAAACAGACTCATTTAAAATTTCATTTCATAAAATATCAACACGGCTCACTAACCAAACAAGTTCATCAACACGGCAATCCAGATGGCAGCAGCTGTGAAGATCAAACCAACACCCAAGTGCATCTTCCATTCACCAGTGGGGGCCTGAACCTCGGCAATGGTCTGACAGAAGCTGGCACGGTACAGGGCTTTGATCTCCTGAGGGCTCAACTTTTTCCAATCACCCTGCTCCTTGGCGCGCAGAGCATTGATCTCGTTGTTAGCCTCACGGAAACGGATGGCGGGCAGAGGATAGTCCACACGATCAGCATAGCAGGCAGTACCATTCCAGCCGTAGCCGACAATTTCGCGCTTGCCAATCTTGTCCAGAGTGTGGACAGAGGCTACGCTGCCGACCTGGGCATTGCGTGGCAACTGGTTGACCAGCTGACGGAACACGGCGCTGTTGATTAGTCTGAGAGCCATTTGGTAAGAGAATCTGCAATCAAAGGTAATAGAAATGTAGGATTAGTTACTTAGTTTGGCAACTGTGACGCATGAGGTGAAGAGCAGAGGTTATGTAACCATTTGACTACGTGATCCTCAAATCCATTTAACAATTTGCCAATTCCCGGTGTAGATTTCGCGTAGATATTCAATTCTTTCATTTGTTTAGCCTGAAGACGAGTTTTGATTTAAAAATTATTGAATTTTTCACTCCGAAGCCGCAAAGTAGCCCCCACCGCCCCCGCATCAATCGGAGCAGCTGTTGTGTAACCGGGAGGGAACTATTAAGTGAAAATTGTAGTTTCCAGTCATGTTTTAAAACCATTTCGACGTCGCTATAGTCCATGGGACACTTTTATCTGATATTTTATTCAGTTTACTGCCGACTTTGCTTACAATGCTAGGAAAATTTATACAATTTTTATTTTTATTTTCTACGTACTTGACTCGCTGAGAATTAATGACCAGTTACTCGCGAACGCGTTTTAAATCGCGTGAGTAAACGCTAGCGTTTTTCTCGCTGAGAAGCAGTGCTGCCAGAATCTTCCAAGCTAAAATTGCTAGATTTTTGAAGAAAAATTGCTAAAAGTTGCTAAAAAGTAGAAATTATTACTGAAAACACTTTAAAATAAAAAAAAACAAACAATTTACATTTAAAATTCATTACTTAAGCAATTTATAAACTAAATTAGTCTTAAACTAAAGGATACTTAAAATATTGTCTAGCTCGTCAGCTTCACATACATCAGAATATATTTGTCGCAATCGCTGAGTGTTTGGCAATATGCAGACATAGTGCTGCTTCCTGCTCCTGCGTTTTGGTCGACTTTGGAACGAAATGCAACTTATTTTTCTGGGTACATGCGCCCATCACAGCTACATGTTTTTTTGAGGCAGCGTGGTGGCGAATGTCAAAAAGCTTTGCGCCTATTGAGGATTTGCAGTAGGCACAATATGCTCGCGTTGGATCAGTGCAATCCTTGCGAATCCATTGCTTAAACTCTTCGTCTTGAAGCCAGGCATCACGAAAATTTTGCTTGTAGACTTTTGGCATTTTGATCGCTTTGCTATCACCAAACAAATTAAAAGAGTTACCATACACAATAAAGTTGTTCATATAAACGAACCACTGAAATAATTACATGTTCCGATGTCTTTGCGAACCGCTTTCATCGTCATTTGTGCAATCGATGATAAAAAGGTATAAAAAATGAAAAAACTCCTAAGAAAAATATAAAACTTGCGTTTTTTATAACAAAATTAATAAAATTGCTAAGAAAAAATAAAAAGTTGCTAGATTTGTGGCTAATAGCATTTTATAAAGGAAAGTTGCAAATTTTTTTAAAAGTTGCCAGATCTAGCAACTAAATTGCTAAACTGGCAGCACTGCTGAGAAGAGTGTGACCAGTGTGCCGCGATAGAAAAACCCACGCCACGACTACTTGCAAAATAAAGCGGTCACCCTGCACCTATCGATAACCAGGAAGTTGCATCTCTAGTTATCGCCGCGCAATGTAAATTTAATTATTAGGTGTTTTTGCTGAATTTGGAGATTTGAAAAACTCTTTGTGATAAAATATTGTGTCTTACCTTTTAATGACTTCACAACAAATATTAAAGTGCATAGTTTTTACTTTAATTTTCAGTAAATTTTGAAAAACAACCCAATCCACATTATATTTAATATTAATATTAAATTTTGTACAAACAATAAAGAAAACAAATTGAAGTATAGTTTTATAATATTTTATTTTGATTTGATTTCCATATCTCATAAATGTACACATTCAAATTAGACACGAAACACATAAATTTTTTATTGTATTTTGTATCATATCATGAATAATATTTATGTATGCATTGGATTTAGTTTTTATTCATTAGTATTTCATATTGCAGCATTTCTTTTCTAAATAGGATTACACTCAGATTTTAATTCTGTTTCTTCTTAGACTTTGGATAATTTAGCTATGGAGTTTTGTCTTCTTTTTGTTTTTGTTTGCTTTTGGGGGAGTTTTTGAGTTTTACGTATTTATTTTGTTGTTGTTGTAAGCGCTGTATGGCATAATAAATTGTTTAAATACATATACATTTATATAATAATAATAGTAATAATAATAATAATATAATTTGTAATATATGTTTGTAACAATATTTAATGTTAAATTTTATGCAAATAATTAAACTAAAGTGAAAGCTTTTTCCTTTTCTCTTCTTGTTTTCAAAATGTACATCTTTTTGTTTTTATTTTATTTTGTAAATTGGTAGTAGCAAAATTTCTTATAGCTACGCTTTTACAGTATTCTTTAGGTAATATTCTTTCTTTAATTTTTAAATATAATAAATTTAGATGTATGGTAAGTATACCATCTCGGGAGGATATTAATGGGTATAAAAAGTCAGAATTTTGGTTTGCTTAATTCAAGTGGGAAGAGGGTGGTTGAGGGGGTGAAGGTTATTTTGGTTATTCAATTGCTATATACACAGAAAATTAACATTTAATGTTAGTTTTTGCTTTGCTTTCATATTAACTTCATTTCCCCTTTTTTTTTGGGGGAGCAGGCCTTTTTTTTTAGCCAAAATGCTTTATTAATGTTTATGGGGGGTGGGAATGGGCGATTTATGGGGGGGTAGAGGATAAGAAATTTGCATTTTTAACAAGTGCCGCTAAAAAGTGCAATGTGAATGTTAAGGTATGAATATCTCTTGGAACTGCTTTTCATTCAGTCTCTCGAAAGTAGTGCAAGAAATTTCAATTTCATGGTGAAGATTAGGTGGGGACGGGGAGGTTTCAGCATATTGGCAATGGCCCTATAAATTTGGCATGTACGAAGTTGGTTAATTATTGTTTTTTTTTTATTTCTATTCAGCACCCGCTGAACTATCTGGCGTGACATTGGAATCCAAGCTGGCACAATCGGATTCTTGATCCTGGGCCTCTGAATAATTGGCCGCCTCCTGCAGACGCATCAACATGTTGAGCTAAGAATTAAGAGTAATAATTAATAAAATTGTAAATAATTTGTTTTTGTTTGAATGTTTTGACACTCACCAAAGGATCCTGTTGATCGCCATTGCTTAAGGCCACACCCTCTAGACCCACATCCTCGGCATTGATTTGCCTTAATGGAGGCACTGAATCCGGGCCATAGGGCCACGGGTAAGAGTTGCGTATGAAAGTTGATGGATCATTCCATGCTCCACCTCTGCGGCCATATAGTTGGACACCTTCACGCACTGCCTCAATTAGATAGGGTGACAAGTGATAGTTCCAGATATCGGTGAACCACACCTGAGAGTCTTTCAAGTCCAGAGGACACGAAAGGAATAGACGTGGTCCAATGGTCACATCGCTTGAGCTGTGGACTTCTAGGAAGCGATTGATGTGTTGCCACACCGAAGGTAGCCAGGCCAAGACAGTGGCCAATTCGGGTTGTGGATGCTGGGTTTGCAGTTCCAATTGGAAGAGGCGACGACGCAGGAAACGTCCAAGGAAACCCTTCACTGGCTCCATGTGATTGGCGGTCAAGACCTGCAAAGAGAAAACATTAAATTAAAACTGATGTCCCCATTTTTTCTGTTGTAGTTGGACTTACCCAACGGAAATTGTGATGCAATTGGAGATTGGTTGTATTGCAGGTGGCCTGGGACATGATGCCAATGATGCATGGCAATTTATTGGGTGGCCCAGCACTGAGTAGACATGAGAAGACATCGCCCAGAGCAGAGGCATGATGCAAGTTATCCAATATGATCACAGAAGGCAACTCCGAGGCGCCATTGGCAATGGCTGCCTGTTCGGCAATGTGTCCGAGATATTGACGCAGATCCTTGGAGGATTTGTGATCCACGCTGTAATGTTAAAAAATGTTAGCACGTTTTTTCCATTGGACTTTCTGGTGTGTGACTTACTTGAACGTGGCTATGGCCTCGGAGGGATTGCCACGATTGGCTCGGGCTACCAGAAATTCAGCCAATCGTCTGGCCAAATAGGATTTGCCCGTTCCCGAGGGACCACACAATATGAGACGACGATGTTCATTCAATAGACTTATATATCGATGCACAATACTCCGTGGTATTAGACTATCAAAGGCCAAACTACCGACACCCTGTAGACAGATGTACAGGGTGCGAACATTGCCGACAATGTAGCCACATGGCAGCAATTCGGGGAATCCCATTTCGGGGCCACGCTTAGCTTCGCCCAAATGATACGATGTTATCGAATCGGTATTAAGACCCAAATTCGTGCCCGGATCAATGCGAGCCACATAATCCTTAAAGGTCTTACGCACTATATAGTCCAGATTCTGCCACGTCGTCTTGCCCGATATATAGGTGCAGGCAATTACAAATTCGTTTGTGCTAGCAGCTGTGAAGTTGACTTTGCGTTCACTTTGCGATTGCGTCTCGGCCTCGTGATTGGCTATGATGGAACCATTTGCATAGAAGCCATCGAGCTCGAGCAGTTCCTCACAGTATTTGGCAAAGGATTCGGGTTGACCAAGATAACAGGCAATGGCTATTTTCTTGCCATCACACATATCGGGTAGCTCCTCGGCAGCGGTGGGCATATGCACGGGACTGCTGAGTGGGGCTGTCTCCAAGGCAGGCGGCGGCGGAGTCAGATCTATGTGAGTGCTAGGGCTGAGCGGGGCCACTCCACATACCGAGGATGTGGCTGGCGCTGGTGGTGGTGGTGGCTCAGGAGCTGGAGCCGGCGGCATGCAATCCTCTTCGAGCTCTTCACTCAAACGTGGCGGCAACTCCATCGGGGGTCTCGAATTGCTGTCGGCTAGGGAATAACGTCTGGAGACTTCAGAGCTTCCTGTCACCGAACCATTCGGACTTATGGCCTGTCCCAGGCTAGCTTCAGATCCGGCCAGCGAACGAGTTGTAACTAATTTCTGAAGACGTTCGTTATTCTGCTTGAGTGACATCATTTCCGAGCGCATTTTATTCATCATCTCCTTGAGGCTCTCCAATTGGGAGGCAGAACTCAAGGCCTCCAATCGTATGTCGGTGAGTACTAAGTCCTTTTCCCTCAGCTGCTTCTTCAGGTCCTCCACAACCTGCTGATCCTCGCCATCGATGGCATCTATAGGCTTGGCATTGTCTATCAGAGTGACAGTCTTTGCCGGACTACTTTGTTTGCTGCCTGGCAACGGCGGAGGCGGTTGGGTGGCCAAAGCAGCCAGACCCAAGGGTTCACCATTGTGCCCACCATTGTGGTGTAGAAGAAGAGAGGAAACCGGAAGTGAAGCTGACGATCCCGTCTTCAGATCATGGTTATGGGCATGGGTATGATGTCCCACATGGCGACTTGTCTTCGAGATCTTGGCATTGCGGGAGAAGGCCTTAGTAAAGCTGCTTCTTAGCCAGCCTTTCTTCTTGTTTGCCTTGTTCTTATCATGGGCAGCCGAGCAGCCCGAGCTGATGGAGTTCAACGAGCACATGGAATCTGTACTATGTTGTCGCTGCATGGCCAAACCGCCTGCCATGTTGCCATTGCCATTGACATTCATTCCTGTCGTTCGACAGGGACCTTGCGGTGGCTTCTGGTCACTGGTATTCTGGAGCTGATTTTGATTTGCCTGCGTCTGCACACCCATGCTTTGCATGTGAGCCGTGGTCAGACCAGCTTGAATGGATTGTTTACGTAGCAATTCGATCGTCTGCCTCATGTCCGTGAGTTCGCCATCTTTACGCTCTGCGGTCGCTGTCAATTGTTGCAGGCGGTTGGTCATGTTGGTTAGCGATTGCTCAAAGGCCGTCACCACATGGGCCTGCAAAAATACAAACAGAGAGATAGTCAGCCAACGAGCCATGTCGAAGAGAAGGAAGGATAATTTATCATCACAATTGAGTGTGCTCTAAGCGTGTTTGGCATATTAAGAAGCACTGTTTAGTATGCAACCCATTGCATTTTTCCCCCCATCTCCCAATTTTTTCCCTGAGTCAACCGCTTCACCTGTTCTATAAAGAAACATTAGAGTGGCTAAAATCTTTTTCGTTCACTTTGGAATTATTTTTTATGATGCAACGTGACCGACGCTATGTCGGGTCTTTTTTTCCCCTTCTTTGCTGTCTGTCCACAATAATGAACGAAAGAAGAAAAAAAGATGAAACTAACTACATCAAGCTAATGAGCGCCATTATGGCGGGGGGGATAGAGAGAAGGGGGAATTGTGAGTCAGCACGGAAGTTGTAATTGCAATTTCTGGGGTCACAGATTGAAAGCATTCTAAGCGGAAGCCATCAAGTCACTTCACACAAAGACTAATAGAACAACTCTTGAGTCGAAAGCAAAAGTTAATTCACTGAGAATTGAGGGAAAGAGTCGTTATTAATCATCATCAATTAATTCTGATAAACTTTAAAGTTTCATTTCATTGGTGACCCCGACGTAAAGAAGACTGTGTTGCAATAAGTCAGTTAGTTATATGGAACTTCAAACTTAAATGAAGTGCGATTACAAGCTAATGTTCTACATCCTCAATTTGTTCTTCACATTTGGCTAAGCTTATCTCTAGCAGCAACGGCATACGTCGAATAACAGTGTTGGGTAATGCCTTTATTTTCAATATTAAATTAAGTGTTTTAAAGACTAATCTTAAGTCTTTTTGGAAAAAGTTTGTTTAAATCTGCTTTAAAAATAAAGTTGATTCAAATCTTGTAAATTGGCAATTCCTTGAAAAAATATTTGTCAGGCTTTAAAAGTTTACTTCTGATTTACTTAATGTGCTACAATAATTATTTCTCTCTGTTCGGATTAAAAAATAAACCTTACAGATTTTTATTAAACACAAATAAAACGACTAAATATTATTACATAGTTGTGTACTAACTAATCAATTAAATTGAAAAATTATTTACGTTTATATTTGCTTAGTTTTTAGGTAGAAGTTGTCATTTGTTTATGCAAACTAAAGCCTTACAATGTTAATTCTGCTGATTTGTTTTCGTCTTTGGCTTTGCAATGTTTTCTAAGCTTAATATTGATTTGCAGTTTCTATGACATCATTGGATAAATATTAGTTAAGCTCTTCTATTATTAGTTTCCTAATAAATGAGGCGAAGCAATGTAACAATTACTAGGTAGTTACTTTGCTTCCGACGTGCCTATTTGTTGATAAAAATCTAACACGTTTCACTATTTAATCTGCGTGCCATTTATGCAAATTTTGAGTCAACAAGTTATTAAAAGAAAAATCATTCAAGAGACGACAAAATTAATTATTTATGTATTTGCTGTTGTTTTTGTTATTTTTTCCATTTAATTATGATTTTTTGTTGTTTTTGTTTTGTTTTCATTTTGTATTCGATCAAAGCAAAGTTCAAGGCCAGATGGAATCGACAGATGGAGAGACTAAGCAGGGTGACAACAGGGGGTTAACTTTAATTGCCAAGTCCGAGTTGACTTCAGGTTGTAGTTGTTGTTGTTGTTTTTGTTTTTACTGATTTTAAGTGCCCCACAAAAGTTGATTGGCGATTTGTTGGCATCGCAATTCGCCAAGTTGTTCTGACCATAAAACTGGCTTGATAATTCAATTTAATTGTTCCAAGGGGTTACCCATTTGTGAGGAACTTCTAACTTTACTTGGCCTTATCTATTTTATGACGATTTTCTGTCACGTTATGCCACTCCTACCACTCCTACCTTTTCTCCTCCTCCCCCTCTTTTGTCATACTCACTCAATCTTTACCACTCTCTCTTACTCCTTACTCCTGTCACCCCCGGCACCCGCCGTAATCAATTTTTATGTGTACCAACTTACGTGAGTTGGCACTCAAATGAAATGATGCAGATATGAGAAAAGTTATATGAAAAGGGTTTTCTGTGGCATCTTTACAAGGGATGTACATACATACATATATGAGGGTAATGCTACGTGGTTTTTTAATTTCAGACGTGTTGATTGTAATGTCTTTCCTGCGGGTTTGGGGTTTCATATTTGTTGTGATCACGTTTGCAAAAATTTATAATTTAATTAGTCTGACAAATGCTGTTAAAATTCTTTGCATGTTGCCTAATTTGATAATCATATGGGAAAAAGTGAGTGAATGGGAAAAAACTGGGTGAGTTCACAATTGCTTGAAGATTTTAAGTCACTGAGATTTTAAATATTTTAATCAATTAAACAGAAAGTTTACCTAATTATGATATATTTACCTAAATTTGAGAAACTCTCTATACAAAGCCTTGATTTTAAAACTATAACTTTAACTAAAATAAATTCAATAAATAGATTTTACGTTAAATCCGATTCTGCTATTTGATTTTTATTTTGATTTAATACTTATATTATTGTTAAGCCACTGTTTATATGCAGATATATGCACTAAATCTGTTTAAAATGCCTTACATGCCCTATAACTAATCCGCATTTTCATAATAAAACGTCGGGGTCACAATAATATGAATCCTGGAAATTTGAAGTATCCTTCAATGCAAAAAAAAAAATCAATCAACGGTTGCCTATTCAAATGCCATAAATCTCAAAGGTCAAAGTCATCAGACCTTTCTGCACTTTTTGGCATAGGTAAATAAAAAAAAAAAACAAAGTTGAAAATGGCAAATAAATATCTCAAGTTGAACTTGACTGACCTTCAGCAGCCTTCAACAATTAGTCATGACTGTAATATGTACATAGCCACAACCACACCCACTCTTGGTCCGACTGCAGTGAAAGTTTCTCAGCGCAAGGCCATCCATCAAATATTTTTCAATGCAAATTAGTAACAAGGAACCAGAAAGGCAAAAGGGGAGAGAAAAAAACCCAAAAAATAAATAATAGAAAACGTCAACGGGGAGGAAAAAAAAAACAGAACAGGAAAAACCAAGAATAAGCAACATGCATAATAAATCAGGCAAACAACAGGCGACAATTGTAACAGAATGTCAAGTATTGTTGCTGCAGTTGCCGTTGTACTTGCAATTGTTGCTGCCGTTGCCATTTGCTACATATCTGTATATATAGACGAGCGCGCATAAATCATTTGAAAAGGTCATAGGGCACACGCCTACAAGATGTTAGCACATACATATGCAGAGCACAGAAGGCAAAAAACACATGTTGCCCTGATGTCTGCAACAATTGTCAAGTGGCAGGCCACTGGCAACATGATTTATGCACTCCATCGACAAAAAAAAAAAAAACATAAGCAAAACATTTATCTGGCCACTGGCGACCTAAAAACGAAAATACAAAAAACCAAAAAGAGTCTAAAATTTAATCGAAGGCCATTTATACAGTCTTATCAATAATATACGTAGCTAAAACTTATCAGTTATACATGATAATCAGCGATAGCAACTGTTCTAGTTGAAAATAAAATACATATACCTACATACTATAGCAACCTACGTATATAGATTTCGTAATAAAGAAAAAGGCCCATAATTAAGTGAGAACTATAATGAAGTTGAACTTGAACTTTGTTTCTTACTCGATGCAACATTGACACTCAAATTAAAGTTGCCTTTGCCATTTAGCATATGGCTCTTTCTCTTTTTTTCCTTCCTCTTTCGCTTCTTGTTGGTTTCTTGTTTCTTTGGCTCCCTTTTTATTTGCCAGCTGAGGCATAACCGTTTTACGCTTCGCTGCCTTTTTTCCCTGTGTGCAAATGAAGTGCAACAACAGCAACACCCAAAAGCAATAGCAACAGCCAGTACCAATGGCAACACGCAGCACCAGCAACATCGACAACATAGGCAGAGGCAGAGGCAGAGGCAGAGGCAGAGGCAGAGACACAGACTCCCTCCCGGCAGATCACACTTTGACAATTTGGCAACAACAACAAAGTAAAAGAAACCAAAAAAAGGGGGGCAACTACATATTTGATGTTCGCTGGATTGTATGATGAATTGAGGATGTCGGGGAAAGAAGGCATGAAAGAGGAATTAGAAGGGAACTTTTCAATGTTGCCAGCGAAAATTGCTGATGGGGGTAAGTGTTGGTGTGTGTGTGGAAGGAAATTCTGCCATTTAGTTGGCATTTATTTTTGTGTGTGTGTTTGACTTTTAGCTTCCCTTTTTGACAAGACATTTTGCCTGTTAATTCAACTTGCAACTGAAATGTTTGTCTTTCTATCTCTTTCACTGTCGCTTCTTGATGAGTCATCATCAGACAACAAGAATAAGAATAAATTGATAGAAATAAAATTATTATATTTTGAAAACGGTTGGAAACTTCAATTAGATAAGATAATATTAAACTAAAAAGGGCAAAATCTTAAAAAGGAAACTAAATAATTATTGATTAAGGAACTAAAATGGCTTTTGTTCGATTATACTCGCTTAAAATCTATGTTAATTTTAAAAAATCGAAACAAAATCTGTTTATTTTCGATCTTTTCCTTTTTGTCCTTATCTATGATTATTAAATGTCTTAAATCGTACAAGAATCTTTATAGAATTCAATTGATCATTTACCAATTTTAAAAAATATAACAATATAACTCTTAAATGATAATTCTCTTATCGTTTTCGACTGACACAAAAAGGTTAATGCAACATAACCTCAAAAACATCACACTTTTAGGTTAGGAGGTCAAGCCAAGCGCTTGAGTCTCGAGTTAGGATTTATTAGAAAATGTGTACTCTGGGTATGAATTTTATGAGCGTCTGATAAATAACTTAACTTATTAATTGCTGTATAAATATTTCTAATTACTTTTCGAATTTTTTGATTCTCGGATAAAAACATGAACTAAAGTTAGATGCAGAATATGTCAAATAATTTTCAAATGTCTAAGCCTTAATTTTGAATTTGCATATTTTATTGTACTCCATATTGGAAATAAATAAGAAGCTACCAAAAAAAAAAGGGAAGAGCTATCAAGAAATCTTTGGATGGGATACTTTACGATTAAAAGTTCGATCACGATATTGGATAACGATTAGAAGTCTCTCTCAATTTCCTGTCTTGGTGGGTTTGCCTCATAAATTGATGTTTTTTTATAACTTCATTTAATTCTTTGGCGAGTTTTGCCTTCTGCCAGATATAATAAAATGATTAACAAACTAATCCGTTGCGATTGTTTACGAATCAAATACACACACAAAAATATATATACACATATATGTATATACACATATGTACATGAGCATCATGATTGTTTTGGATCCTTGGCTAAAGCCGCCGCGGGCGTTCAGTAAGAAAAAACAAAAAGGAAAAAAAAAGTGGCAAATCATCATTAAAGAAGGGGAAAAAAAAACAGAATGAAGTGAGAGAAACCAACACAAATATCGAGACTGGGACTGAGACTGAAACTCGCATCGAACTGAAGTCCCAACTGGTGGACTTCTCTTGATTGTCTTTGATCTTTAGCGCCTGTGCGCGGACATTCTCTACTCCAATCTGTTCCCCTCAGCTCCCCAGCTGACCCCCCTCTGATCTACAGTCATATTTGCACAAGTGCAACTTTGTTGTATGTATAAAAAAAATGTTTTTTTTTTGTCTAATGGTGACTTATGGTGCTTACCCACCCACCCGAGTGTGGGCAGCTGGCTAACTCCGTTGCCAATGGACTTACCTGCAAGAGAAAGAGAAAAAGAAAGAGATTGTAAAGTTAGTTGCGGTTATCTTAATGGAAATTACTAAAAAAGAAATACCTAGAAGATTGGTTTATGTACAATAGATTTAATCAGATAATTGAGCAAACTAATGTGACCAAAAGAATGTGTGGCGAATTAACAATTATCTCTAAGGTGAGTGGAAATTTGACTAACCATCAGAGGAATTTGTTGCTAAGAGATTAACTTAAACTTTTTAAAAGATAACCAAAGAGTAACTCCAGATGGGTTGACTTAAAGAGTTTAAAGAATTTATGGAATTCCCATCGTTTCCGTAGCAATTTAGGCAAAAGATTGCCTTTAAAATAAAGTATTTAAGTGATTAAACATTACAATTGGGGAAGTATATATGTTATATATACACCATACCGATCTAGCCAACAGTTTGATTTTGTAATGATTTATAATATTTTAAAAAGGATTACCGATTTTAAAAATCTTATGATTCTCTACACTCGATTAAATATTCGTAAAGGAGGATCTTGCGATGTGAGTTAAGTAAAACTTGCCCTCTTATGTATGCAATTGCCTATAAACTCCAATCGAAATATTGAGCTTATGATATGAATTGTGCTTCAACTATTTCCTACAAATAATGTTTGCATCGAAGATAATTTTTTATTAAAAACTTATTTTGAAAAAATGCTTTATTGGTTTCAAATAGCCAAGCATGGGATACTTATTGCATACTTTGGAGGGCAAAAAAACTTATATTTTAGTTTGTTAGAAAAGTCACCAGTTCAATTTATAAAACGAATGATGTCATTGCTTTATAACACACCTTTTTGTAATTTTCATAAATGACTAACTAAAAATCTATAATCTGGAATATTTAATTATAACAAAACGTTATAGAAATTAATTACAGAGCGATCAATAATTAGAATTAGTGGCCAAAACTAAAAAATACACAAAAGCCTTTGATTCTAATATTTTCAAAGAACTATAAAACTAAACTAGGGCATTCAGTATGATAAATATGGTTCACAAAAAGTAATAATTCAATCCAAATTGTTACAATAAATCTATCAAGATTCAATCAGAAAGATAAAGCTTAGATCATCAATTGCTGCTTACATGAGAGGGCATATATGATGCTTCATCATGAATAAAGCAAAGTGTATAAATGTAAAGGCAAGTTTCAAATGAAATCATTAGGAAATCAATTTGTAAGTGAAATTTATGTAAACTCATTTGCTACTTGAATGCAGTGTGTCTTGACTTTATATTTTGTTTGAAAATTCCTAATTCCACTTGTTGCCTCTTAACGCAGTTTTTATGCCCTTTTGGTAAATAACAACAATGACTGGGCCCTTTTTTGGGAAAGCAACAAAAATGACGCGATCAATGTCCATTCAAGTGCACTTTTGTACAGATATTTCTTTATTGATTTCATTTTCAAGACCGGAAGCCGCAAATTGAAGAAGTTGCAACCAGTTTGATGATGGTTTCGCTTTTTGCTTCTCTTAGTGGATAGAGGTAAGTATAGAGTATATCTGATATATGTATATATGTATGTATATACTTTTATCCATATACTCATTCTTTGTTTATTTGAATTCTGGTTTTCTGTGTGTTTTTTTGTTTGAGTTTACTTTGACTGGCTCTGATTTCCTTGGGGAGCCACAAAGTTGTCCTTCTCTTTTACTTTGGTTTGTTTGTCTGCCTCAACATCGACGTCATCATCATCATCATCATCATCATCGTTGTCATCATGATCATCGTGGTGAAGGCAGAAACAAGTTTTTTGTTGTGGTGTTTATTTTTTCGGTTATACTTAGAACTTAAAGAGAAACTGGTTCTCCTCTAAGGCCACCTGTGACTGTCTGCCAAAAATACAACAACAGAGAAAACTTGCACGTGCTTTGCCTAATGCATGAATTATTAAATATTTTGTAAATTGAAATAGAAAAAACAAATTGCAGTAGATGAAACTGTTTTTGCAAAAATTCAGATGTAGCTGTCATGTTTTTATTTCGTCTCATTTTGCCATTGACAAGCCGCTAAAAGAGACATACAGAGGCAGTCAGTCAGCCAGTCAGTCAGTCAGTCAGTCATCCATTGCAAATTGCAATTACTACGAATATATGTATCTATCTATGAGATACTCAACCAGCTCTCGACAATCGCCAATCGCCATCTCGTTTATCAAACTAAAAATTGTTTTAATAAGCGATGCCAGCAAGATAAAGAGAAAAAAACGTATTAAAAATAAAAAAAAAAATCCCGACAAAAAGCCATACTAACGAGTTATTTAATTTAGACCCCGTCACAAGTCTTGAGTTGGCAATTTGTTGGCAATTTTGTCAGCTCAAACACTGCGACGGATAGGCTCAAGATTTATTAATTATGCATGACAGAAAAGCTACTTAAAGATACAGCGACAAAAAGTAGAGCAAACAGTTGATGAACTGTCCTTGCCAGGGGAAACCAGATAAGATTCATCAAATGGCCAGCAGAAAATTGCACACACTTGTTCAAAATTTATCTTGAAATGTTTGCAAAAGTATGCCAAAAACGAGTCTAAGACCAAGGGTATTGAAAAACATTTGAAACACATTTACACACGCACAGGAATGTCACTAAATAAATTATCAATTAGTTGTCAACACTATTTCCCATTAGACCAAGTTTATTTATTACTAATATTCTATTATTCCGTATTTGACTCACAAATTATGGCAAACTTTCCACTTTTTGGTTAGCTGCATGCATCAGCAGGCTTAAGACTTGCAATGACCGTAGTTCAAAGCTAAAACTATTTGAGAATTAAAGCAATATACAGCGAAGATAGATTAGCATAGCTGATGATAGCAGAGTTTGTCTTTTTGTATAATGCTTTGGGGTTATTGTTATTATACAGACAATTTCTTAGCATATATATCGGATTTCTTAGCATATGTACCTATATGTCCGATGGTTTTTATTGTTGAAGTAAAAGGACTGATAAATTGATTAGAGGTTTTTCTATGAATTTAATATTCTGCTTCAAAATATTGAAGTTAACAATAAAAACTCAAAGTTAAAAAGAGGAAACTTTCTAATTATTTAACTTGATGAAATCTTTTACATTTCTCTAGGAAATGAAACTTGTTTGTTGCTTAATAATAAAACTAGTTCAAAGAATTTCACTTTCAGTTCTTTAATTTTTCAAATTGACTAAATTACTTCAGGGCCACAGTCTAAAAAATGATTTTACTAAACTGAAACTGTATTTTGCTTTAGACTATGAATCTAAACTATTATCTTTGATCAGAAGAAACCAAAGATATTAAAATTATTACAAGAACCTATAAAATATATACTTTCAATTTGGCAGTTAAGAAACTTCTGAAGGTGGCAAGTGTTACAATTTATTGGCACTCGATAACTATTCGATTAATCCGTGTTTCCCTCTGCTGTTATGAATTTTCCGTAGACCATGTTCATTTGTCTTCCCTGTCTGCTTCTGTCTTTTGTACACATTGCACCCAGCCATTCCTCATCCGGCTTTGGTATTACAAATGCAATGCAGGCAAAGGCACATAAGGTAAAGCTATGCGAGAACCAACAAGCCAGCCACTTGACCAACGACCAACTGAATTCATTCAGGCAACAGCAAACAACAAATGCCATTTGCCGTTAGAGTAAGATGCCTTTGCCCACTGATTGATTTAATAAAACTTGCATGAAGCCTTGGTGCGTGTCCGTTGCCGTTGTCTCTGTCTCTTTGGCATATTAAATAAATGAGCCAACGTCTTGGCCATTAAGTTTCAACGTACCTAGGTATATCGTATCCATGGATCACTTACAGTTTGACTACCACTGTGGATAGTCTTTACCTGTGTGTCTGTCAGTGTGCTGTGTATTTTAATCCCATGTCCGCTTTGTCCACTTGTGTGCACAACGTGTGCAAGTTATAATGACAGAAAACAGCAGCAAAAGCAACAGCAGCAGCAACATCTGTTGATGCCCAAATCTGATGACCTGATTCGCAGGAACATGCAATTGATATGTCCCCACGAAGGTAATCAAAAATTGAGAGAGATATTTTTGGTTTTGCTTGATAGATTCCCAGCCAATGAGGACAATATACAATGAAATTGAAAGAGCCCCTAAAAGTGTTGCAGACAATGGAACTAGTTTATGCCTTTCATATTAACTACGACATAAAAGAATGCCTTGGTAAGCCCAATGCAGTTTCCTTGTAAGTTGCACAACGTTCATCAACATTTTTTGGTAAAAGTAGCTTACAGTCGAGCAAAGGAGTTCTGATTACACATATGACAAAATTAAGACTGCAATCGTTTCAAAAGAAATACCAAAAAAGTTCTTTGGTTTCATTTGTATTGAATTGAAAATGAAATCCAAATACATCAGAAGAAACTCTGCAATGAACTTCTTGGGAACTAGTTCGGCTAAATTGATATCTCAACATTTCGTTTCAATCGCCTAATACCCTATATATACACACAACGACATGAAAACAGACAGCAACTACAACAACCTCCACCTCAGACGCCAATTGCGGGTCCAATCAATGTCAACTTTCAAAACAAATAAAGTTGCCATTAATGCTGCTTGTCGAATACGTTTGTTTTGTCTGGTTTCCCCTCTTTAGTGTTTTTTATCGTCTTTTTTATAATACCCTGCAATTGTCTAGGGTCTAAAAGAGATGTTTTGGTTTGAATTGTAGATTCAGTCTTTATAAGTCTAAGACAAAGAATGTTTAAATGATAAATACTTAGTCTTTATGGCCTTTCCTAGCAGTATAGAGTATTCAAAAATCGTTGATTTTATATGCTAAGCGTTTCTTTTTCTTTTTCTTCTTCTTTTTTTTGCACACTCTGCTCATTTTCATTTTGGCGCTATTTTAAAGCGGTTTTTAGGCTTAGCTTCAACATTTTTTTAAGGCGGTTTTCATGTTTATTTATGAGCGCCTCGGCAAACAGCTGCCAAAGTCTCTCAATGGTAACCTGAGTTGCCGGTGTCCCCCGTCTTTTTACCCCTGCACTCAAAAATTAAAAGTGAAATTGTCAGTTGGCGTGTGAACAAGCCGCAATTACAGTTTTAGCAGCACTGTGTACACTCTGCCTAGGTGAGATCAGAAGAAACATATTTTTTGTTTTTTGTTGCGGTTCAAAAGGTTGATTACTTTTAATTGAATTTATATTTTGTCAACGCCTTTTTGCTCTCTGTCTCTGTTTCTATATCAATTTACATATTTGGCAATTATCAACACTCATGAGTTCATCGTGATGACGATAATGAAGTTTGGGTTTTTTGTTATGTGCGACCCGGTGATTGATGTGAATTTGATTGCTTTGGAATGCCAATGGCCAATGGAAAGGACAGAGAAAAGGGCAGAAAAATTAATTGTTAAATTGGTTCAATTGGGTGTTAAATAAAGTGAATTTACCTGCCAGGTTTTTATGAATTTGAATTGTCTCTTGTGTGGTATATAAATATGTATTCTTTGAAGTTGGGGGGGAGGAGGAATTAATGTAAACTGGTTTTCAGTTCATCAGAGATAATGGCATAGTAAATAAATAAAGATAAAATTGTTAATTAAGTGGAATAATAATAATTCAAAAGTTGAAATATTATCGAGCATAAACGTGTTGACTTAGAGTGATTGAAGGTAATGTTGAATTTGGAAGTTGAAAAGAAAATATTGAAGTTAATAAAACAGACTACTAAGTAGAAGGTAAACAGCAACTGTAAAAGTTAACAGAATTTATGATGGTGACTTATTGAAGATGTTTTTCAAGAAAAGTCTTTGGGAAATTCTTTGAAAGGGAACTCATTTGAGTTGCCAATCAAAAGGGGATATATACATTGATGCTAAAGTCAAGAATATTACCTCTTCATCGTTCTCTTGTGGTGATTTAGCCAATTGTAGTCCTGCCGCTCCGCCACTTATGGGCGGACAGGATTGTCGCTTGAAATCTCGTCTTATGGCCAACTCATACCACGGTATCATCGGTTTACTTCTCAGTGTAGTTTGACAGCCGATTTTGAAGTCCAATGGATCCATATATTCCGGAGCCATGCGGTTTAGATCACTGACAGCTGCCTCCGCTGAGGCATAGATATTCCCTGCTGATCTATTATTGGCACGTTGATGCCAATTCTGTGTAATGTCCAGCATGGAACCTGCCGGAACATCCAGACTACGATGTAGTCCGGCTCCCATGCTTTTTACCCGCATATGGCCCAATGTATGATATCGTCGATCCACCGCATTCGGCAGCATGGGCATGGCCGTGGGGACTATTAGAAGCTCATCTTGATCAATGGTGGCTAGACTTTGACTTGTATAGGATCTCTCGAGCAATTCGGCACTATTGCTACGCTGCGTGACTATGGGCAGTTCGTAGAGATTAAGGCGTGTGGTAGACGCTGGCGGCCTTGTGGGTGTGGCATAGATCTTTGGCTTGGCATAGAGACTCTCACGACGCACGGGCGCAGGCGGTGGCAGACCCGTGGTGGGGGAGCGTGGGGCATCAGTCAGGGAGAGGGTCATGGGTCGACGACTTCCAGTTGAACTCACAGAGTTGTGACGCAAAGTGGGCGGTCGGCGTGACGTTGACGTAGAATCTCTCTCTTGCATATCGAAATTCATACGAGGCAGGGGCGAGTAACAACCACGTTCTGAGCTGTCATAAGAGTTGCGTATTCCACTATCGAGTCGTCTTTTTGGACTATCCGGTGCCGTGTAGAGAAATATATGCTCTTCTTCGCCAGCCGTATTATAGTCCGGGGTCTTGGGCGTGGCACTACTCTGCAGGGAGTCCAGAGAGAATCGAGAATTCTTCTTCACATTCTGATAATCACAGGGCATACTGCCGCCACCCGATGAGCTGGAGGCATCCGATAGGGGACGAAAACCCACCGAATTTGACATTGTACTAGCATAGATGGGTTCCAGGTCTCCTATGGTGGGTGTACGCACTGGTTTGGCCCTGGCATAGATCTCCTCTCGATCATTACTGATCTGACTGTAGTTACTCCTCAACGAGGTAGTCCGCTTTCTCGCTGGATGCACAATCAATGGTTTAACAGATGATGATCCTGATGATGCTGCAGCTTCTGTCGCCTCGGCGGCTCGTATGGAACGAGATCGACTTAAGCCACGGGCTCGTATCGTGGCATAACCATCGTAAATTGGTGCAGAAATGGGCGATGTTGGTGGTCGATTACTGGTACTGGCGGCAGACATTGTTTTTCTTTTTTAATTTTTTTTTTTTTGTATTTTTCAGTTCGTTTTTTTTTTATGGACTTTGGCACGTTTCATAAGATTTTCATTTTTGCTTCGTTTTCTTTTTTCTTGGAGTTCACTTTCTCGGAAAACATTGATTAATTGCTAAAGCATACAAATTGAGGTTTATCATTTATAATCAAGATGAGGGGAAGTCAAGTTCTTTTCGATTGTTCATTGCTAGGTTGCATCAATCATTTTTAATTAAAGTCGTGCAATGAACCCACCAACAGCGACAGACCACAGTCTGTGGCCACTCCTTCTTCTAAGTTCAACGTCAACTTGAATACCTAACCACTAAGATTCCCTTCAAGACCATGGTCTAAGCCATCTCATTAACGCCTAATTAGCAACCATTTCACATGACTGACTTTTTTTTGGTGTGTGTGTGTGTGTGTTATGGTAGGTACTCCGCTCTATTGATTGACAGCCTCCAAATAGAAAATAACATGTATACAAAGCGGAGAATAAAACCCGAATAAGCGTGAAGTTAACCCGAACAATCGCACTACGAGTTAAACTCATCTTAATGGACTTCAAATACAATGAATGAGCGGCCTAATGGACGCAATCGAGATTTCAATGCCAAAGTGTGGCCAATAAATATATATACGTAAATAACTTGGGAATTAGATGAATGGGGAGCGGATTTAGAGAGTGAGGGGGGGCCACTTACAGAATGTTTGGCATAAAACGAAACAAATTTCACTTCACCTTAAGCAATAAATTAGGCTTCAAAGTGACCCAAGAAACTCTAATAATTTTTAGTTATTAAGATCTTTTCCTTTAAAATGGCAGTGAATGTAAAACAACTGCATACTTTTGGGGTACATTTCTTCTGTTTTAAATCTTTAGATTCGGCTTCGATTAAAGTCAAATTTTATTCTCTTCTACATCTACTCTACTTTTACTTCTAATAATTTAAGTCGTTTTTCAGATTCAAAAGTTTATTTTTTAAAACTAGTGGAAACTAGTTCTAAAAACTACTGCAAAAATATGTTTTTGTTGCAGCTCATGTACAAACAAAGACCTAAGTAATTGTCTAGCATTCTTAACTGTAAAAAACCACAAAAATGTAATCTTTAAGATTTAATAATTGTGGTTAAATCTCTCATTTAAGGCTTTCAGACGACTCACAACATGCAATAGGATGGTAAAGAAGATTTTAAAGAAAGAATAGAACAAAATATTCTGTTGAACTGAATAACCATATCTATTCGTTAGATTTACTTATAGATGGGACATTTGATTAGGATAGTTAAAGACAGGTTAAACCGCCCCTGCTTATATTATAATTAACAGTCTAAAGTTAGAAATGAAATGTATGCACAAACAATATGTAAACATTTCTTGTAGCCAATTTCGAAAATAACGAAAGCCTGTCAAATTTAAAAGCTCCAACTAAAATTAACTCCAAATCAAGGCGTTTAAAACTGTAAGATTTGCTTTGGCCATTTTATTTTCATTGACTGTCTTTTTTTCAAGCCTCTGTATTTATTTTTCTTTTTTTCGAAAGAGCTCTGCTTATGTCAGCGAATTTTATGAGTCGTATCAACTACTTGACACTTTGAACAGCCACAAACGGGCACTTAAAACATATCTATAAGCATGTGGCATGTGGCATGTATACAGATCGTATATGCCCATGTTGCTAGCTAACTTGTTGGCTGGCCTGTCAATTGGTTTGCTAGTTCTTTGGCCTGGCAGTCGTTGACATTTGAAAGAGAGTTTCTTGTTCTTGCCAGTTGGACATTCGGACAATAACTAGGAAATGCAATAAACAACAATTTTCTAATGTCATCAACATAATGCGAATGATGTTTCAACTTTATATAGTTTTTAATCTTTTTTTTCTCTACTTTTTGCAGCTGACAGTAGTGAGAATTTTTTGTGTGTGTGTGTGTGTGTGTGAGTGTTGTGTTTGTTATTTAGCGCTGCGTGAATTGGCTGTAATTGTTTTGATTGCAGTTCATGGTGTTTGTATGTACACTATATAATGCCAGTCACTGTAAACTCTGGCTCAAGGAGGAGTGTGCAAACCAAACGGGGAGCAGACTTTAATAAAGAACAATTTTAATTATTGGTTTGAAGTGACTGAAGTGAAGGAATGTTAGCTGTGTTTTTTTTTTTTGCGCAATAGAGTGATTAAGTGGGAAATATGATGACGAAAGAGTTGGCATTTCAAGAATTCTAAAAGAAAATTGCAGTGCAAACAGGTGTTAGCTTTAAAAAGGTGTCCAAGCAATTTCAATAGAAGGAACTAAAACTAGATAAACTTCTAGAAAAAGCTGCTACTTTAATAAAACTTTATATATTTGCCATGTTCAGAGTTTCCCCAATTCAATTCTGTCCACATCACAATATTCAATTTCATTCATTCAAATGCGTACTGTAGCTGTCCTTCATTATATTATAATATTGCAGTCCGCCACCCTCAGAGATGATATACATTTTCATCTCAAATTGAATTGCAACTGCAGATTGAATCGTCGTCTCAAGTAACGTTTAATGAAATGCATTAAGTCTATATATAGACATCATACATACATATGTATGTATATAAAAGTAAACACCCATCTACAAGCATATGTAACTTATGTAAATGTCATTTCCCCCTTCACTTTGAGTACATACTCTATATAGAAATGCATATTACTCTTAAGTTACATGGCTAATGTTGTTATAAAGAAGCGAAACAATGCTCTAAAAAACAAACTTAAATTAGCCTCAATTGTTTATAATTTTCACAATGCCCTCCTCACCCACTGTAACCGTCTCTCTCTCTCTCTCTGTCTCTGTGTGTTGCCTTTTGTCAAGTGTGTCAACAAGTGAGGAAGTGACCAGCCTCGATCTGAAACTAGTTTTTTTGTTGTCCACCCGCTAAATTCAAAACAAATTCAGCATAAAAATGAACTCCCCAGACAGACAACGGGCCAGGCAGTCGCACAGCAGGTTTCGTGTCTAATTAATGCACTTCGATAAACGATGCTATGAGATATAATAAATACAACCTATATATAAGAGGGCCATATGAAAGTTAATCCATTCCCGCTTAGCTGGCTATTTTAAAATGATTCACCACCAAAAATAGAAAAGAAAAAGAAAAGAGGTTTAATAAAAATCAACGTAATGACCATGGAAGTTCGTAAAACCGAAACCTACTTTAGATTGGCATCAAATCGAAGTAGGCATGAGTAGAATCAGCAATATTTGTCTACATAGTAGTTGGCTTTAATCTTAACTTAAAAGTGACATTGAAACTAATACATTTAGAAAGGTTTTTTGCCGAATTCTTTTAGTGGCAATAAGAAAGAACTTTCCACCGTTTTCTAATTGACAAAGAAAGGAAATTCAAAGTAGTTTCTACAACATTTTTCCCCTTGTCAAGTGATTTAGTTCTGTGACGACCCTCGCAAAAAATGTTTTAGTTTTCAGTTCGGTACACATCTTGGCCTGCTTGGCGCGCCCTTTTAAGATATTTTTCGTTGGTTATTTCCTTTATTTTTTTTTTTTGCATAAATGCATAAATTTAATAATTTTACGGGCGATAACCGTTGTCTGATAAGCAACTTCGATGGCAACCATTTTTTTGTCTTTTTTTATATTATTTTTTTGGCAACCTTTTTTCTTCAGGCGGCGACAACAAAATATTTTCGGTTGTTTTACGTAAATTTTCTATAAAATTGAATTACGGTCTATAAAATACTTTAACGATGTGTTTGAAATTATTTCATTCTTTGTGTGCGTTTTTTTTTTCTCTTTTTATTGAATTTTCTGTGATGTCATGTTTATATTTTGTTTGTTTGCCAGTTTTTTTTTTTGTTGTATTTTTTTTAACACACCTTAGACAATTATTTGATCGGAGGCAAAAAAAAATAGAAGCATTGGTAAGACTTAATAGCTCTCGATCAAGTTGAAAGACCAATGGAGAAGACAGCTTGTCTATTGAATGGCTACTATTTGTGAATACGAAAGAAGGGTATATTCCATTTGGTCATAAGTAGGTGAAGTATTTCCTATACTGATTATTGATTTTTTGACTAATTTTCGAGAAATTTTATATTTTCAATTATTATCAAAATGTGTTGCTTATCTTTAAGTTTAAGTGCTTTCATTTGATATAACTTAATGGGTTTTTTTTAATAAAACTGAAGCGAAATTAGATTATTATAGCGGAAATATAGGAGAAATATGAAATCCCGAGGGTATATATATATTGAAACTTTTATTATATTCCGAATTTTTCATTGTAATTTTGTTAGAAAAATTATATCGATCGATTTTTTTTTGTTTTCAACAATAACCATATTATAATCAGCATGCGATTGCATTTCGATGTGGATTTTTTCCATAATTGTTAAGGCTGTCAGTTAAAGGTCTAAAACTTTAATGCTCAGAATGGTAAATCAAAATTTGAATAACTTTTCTGCTATATTATTTACTTTGTTTGGCATCAAAACTGATCAAAATTCAAATTTTTATAGTTCTGATCTAAGCTTAAAGATAAAATTTATTGTTTGTTTCTATGTTTTCTATGAAACGTGAAAAATTTCTTTATTAACACATTTTAACACTTATCGCGTAAAAGTTGATTCATATGAAACTCGTTTTCAACTGACAAATAAATAAAAGTTTAGGAAATTGCATAAATTGAATTTCTGCTGAGTAATTTCTTGTTTTTAACATTTAAAAACAAAAATCCAAAGTTTGAGAGAATGTTTCCAAGAATTCAGTAAATAACCAAAAACATGACTTTGGGCTATTTTGTATATCCGCTTTATTAGTTCAATTTTTGTTGCATATTTTTGTATATTTTTTTTTAATAAATAACAAATGCATGAAAATTAAATTAGTTTGAAATAACCTTGCCCCGTCTCCTTTCTTTCGCCGTGGCTGTCAAACTGTCCGCCCCAACAAAACTTCAATTGAGCTACTTAGCTATGCAACTGACAGCCCCAACTTGATTTTGATTATAAATATTTTTTGCGCATTTTTTTTGGTTTGCCTGTGGTTTTTGCGTTTTTTGTTCTCTGGAATTCAACCAGTTGTGACATTGAGAATATTTTGAATATATTTTCGATTCTTGTCGTCGAAGTGACACAATTTGCCAACTAGTTTTCAGTTTCGGTTTCATTTGTTTACCGTGTTTTGTTGTGAAGATTTTTGACTCATCAAAATATTGTTATTTCCATGCCGAAATGCAAAACACATGTTGCTAGAGACTTGATCTCTTGATATTTTAAGCATCTCTCTCTCGAAAAATAAGATTAACGCTTTTAATCGTATATAATTCATTTCATTTCCTAAAACCATTTAAAATACTCGTTGTCGTTGTCATTTTGTATTTTGTTTTTGCTCAAAATTTCAAGCAATTTCCTTTTGAGATTTTCGAGCATTGATAATTTAGAGGCAGCCTCGTTGTCTAGACTTTGAGCCCTAATATTCATACAGCCCACAGGAAAAGAAAAAGCACACAAAAAAAAAGTATAAAATAAACCTAGACAAATAGACAGAAATACAGACAGACAACCGACATAACGAGAGACATTTGGCGATAAGATTGTGAGAATGCCTCTCAAACTGCAGCTCGTTAGCTAGTTTTCTTTTCGTCTATTTCTTTTTGCCTTCCAATTTTGCATTTTTCCTTTTGGGCGAAAGTTGTCAAAGTTGTCAAAGGTGCATTACCGATAAAGGAAAGAAAAACAACGAGGGCAGTTGCAACTACTTGTAAATTTCGAAATTTCTATACCCTTTTTTCTATACATCTCTTGATTACCTAAAGAATTTATAGTTCTCACTTGGCAAACAAAATTGCTTAAGGTTATCCTTTTGGAAATGTCTAATTAACATTTGAAGGAACTTTTTCCAAAAACTTTTAATCAAAATGCATATACCCCTTCATCGAGGGTATAGTGATGAAGAAAAAATGTCTTGGCCAAGAAAAGGAAATCAAACTGAACTTTATTTGTTCAAAGTTTTTTATTCAGTTACTTAGTTTTTCTCGCTTGCGAAACGAGTTAAAGTTCAATTTTTGCATAACAATGGATATGAAAATGCCAATCGATAGAAGAAAAAAAACTGCATAGATTTCAGTAAACCAAATACAATTCAAAAATCAAAAAATTATTTGCTAACAATTAGACGCCCACATGACCCACAAAAAAAAAAGAAACGTTTGGAAAATGTCAAAAATTTTGATGTCTGCTTAGATTTTGCCATTCCTTTATGCCAAATTGCCAGTGGGTGATTGAATTTATTGACAATTTTGATTTATTTGAAATCAATTTGCACGATTTTTAGAGGGTTGAGAGACACGGCATTGATTCTTCAACTTTAGCCTCAAGTGACTCACACACAATGCGGTAGAATGACATTTTTACACTTTTATCTTCGCCTTTCAGTCGATGCTTTGTTGGAGTTTTGCTTGCTTCCTCATATTTTTTTATTTCTTATTTTGCATAAACCATAAATTTTATAAATTGCCGCAATGCCGACAATCGAGTTTGCGACTTGCTGCAGATGCCCAACCACAGGGAGTCCAAGCAAAGTCAGTGCATTTCAAACTGCCTTAAATTCAACTCAATTAACTGGAATTGGAATTTGAATGCTTAAATTTATCAAGTACCTATTGTGTGAACTTGTAAACTATACAACTTTTTTTGTTACAAATTGACTTATTGCCCATAAAAGGAACTTGTAACCTTAAACTGCTTTTCGACCAGCACAAAGACCACTCAAGGGGGAGTTATGGTTGGGTGGAGTCATTCTACACCCACCAGTTGCCTACAATTCAATACATTTTTCTTCAATTATCTCAAAAGATTTCCATTTACAATAGCCTCTTCAACTATTTAAACAAATTTTTTAACTCTACTAAGCTTACATATTTAATTAAGAGGACTCAATAGGCAAAATATATTTCTTTTATATAATTTTAATCAGATTGTTACTTCAAAACTTATACAAAATCAAAGGTCTACTAAATAGAAATGTATAAACATAATTCAAAGTTTATTTATGAAGGCTTTAAATTTTTAAGCCCACAAAACTTTAACTTAAATTCATTTAAAAACAGTAACTGAAACCACAAAAAAAAAACTTTAAGAATGTATTAAAAATATTTTACAGACATACTTAAAGAAATGACATTTGCATACTTTTCGTTGTTTTTTACTTATTGAATATAAGTCAAGATTTTTAGAGTACCTTCTTTTGAATAAATTTTTCAAAATTGTATTTAACAACAAACTTTTAAATTCATTTACATTTTCATCTAGACTTAACTCTGTATAAGTTGCGTTTTTTCATATTTTCATAAAAAACAACTTCAACATCATTAAATGACCTAAAATATGTAACTTTAATTAGAAACACTTTGCCTTATCCTGCTTAACCCCTTTTTCAGTTAGACCCTTGCTTGATCTTGGTATTACAATGGCATTTGGGAGCTAAGAACGTTGGGTCCCTTGCCTAGTTAGGCACCAGCTGTTGTTTCATTGTGAGTATTATTATAATTACGATTTTGGCCATTGCAAATGCATGTTAAGCAAACATAAACAAAGCCGACCCCCAAACCCCAAGTCAAAGCATTTACCCAAAAATGCAGAGTCCAAAAAACGGCAAAAAAAAATATAAAGAAAGAAAGAAAAACCAGAGAGAAAGAGTTAACGATGGCAACAGAGTAAGGGAGAGAGAGAGCGAGGGGGAAAAAGACAAAGAGGGAGACAAGTAACTTTTTCATTATTATTATTACCCACGTTGGCTATGACTGTGATGGGGTGCTGCTGATATAACTGAAAGAGACTGGAGACGAGACCCAAAAACTCATCAGCATAATCAACAGAAATGTTGGGGCAATGTTGCATGCAACATGCACACACACACATACACATAGACAACATCACACCACACAACGAGTGATTGCTGAACTGACAGACCGATGAGAGTTGGGAGATTTTGAAGCTATCATCATCATCATCATTGTCTTCATCATCATTGTATTGTATATAAAATAATTTTTTGTTGTTGTCCATCAAGTGGACTTCCCCATCATGTGGGGGAGATACAATAAGTAGAAGTTGTGTCTGCCAGTTTTGTAATTACCAAGAACTCAAGTGGAACCCCATATATAAATATATGTATATACATATAAACCAAGAGTACTATGCAGTACGAGGGCTAAAATATAAATTTTATCGTATACGATCTTTCTGCTTTAGTTCTTAGATCAAAACTGAACCACAATTAATTGTAGAAGTATTGGTGATCGCCTTATGGGGGAATTTGCCACTAATCAACTCTACTAATTCTAGGGAAAGTCCAATATTCTAATGTAAGTACTAAGAACTATTTATCCCATTAAGTAGTGGGAACTTTAAAGTTAACCCTCGTCTAACCCATTCCCATTGTATAAATTTCCAATTGCATTCATTATACACAAATAGAAACTTAAATATATGTATTGTTTGTGTAACTTTGGCCATACGAAAAGACTGACCCAGGTCTATCTCAATGTGGTTGATAAATTGTTTGCTGACGTGATTTGTTTGCCAGAGTATTGAATTGATTAGATTTCTCATTGACTTGGATACATATCTCTCAGTTTGTCTTTTTTCTTCTCCACTTTTATTTTTTGTTGTTTTAGTCTATATGCAAATTTCTCTCAGTGTGTCTGTGTGAATGAAAGTGAAGTGGCAGATGCTTTCTATGCGATTAAAATTGTCTGGACATATTGATGAATGTCCATTGATATGCTATCTATGTATCCAGTTTATCACCTCAAGCATAAGATAGAGGGGTATTCAGTAAATCAAATGAAAATTGTTTTCCTCTACTTATAAGACCAAAATTTTAATGGTCTTTCTTTTTTAGTCAAGACAGAAGACCTAAGCTCTAATCTCATAGATAATTGAAAGGCCGTTCTTTTCTTTTTTTTTTTGAAGAATTATAAAGGCAATCAGCTACTCAAATTTTCAACTACACGCCCAACGTTTTTCTTTCAACAATTTACTAAATTAATCAAGAGAGGCGCAGCTCCAAGAAGCAGAAGTTCTACCTCAACGAGATAATATGCCATAATGATAATTAAATTTTTGAAGCGAAACAAATGCTTGAAGAAACTGAGAATGGAAAAGAATAGAGAAGAAGGAGGAGCATCAACAACGTCGTCGTCGTCATCATCTTCCACAGAAACCCTAGCACTAAATGGTAAGGGGCATAGATAAGAGTCGAGAAGAGTAGATCCGAGTTGAGTTGCGTTGAGCTGCTGAGGCTTGCTGATGATTCCAAGAATTACAATTCAAACAAGAAACATTAAATGGAGCAGCAGCATCAAGTTGATGCTCTTAAATGGGTTGAACCGCTTTTTAAATTGGGGGAAGGCATGGAAGGGAAGGGGCAGCAGCTGTCTTATTGAAGACAAAGGACAAACTGCCACAATATTATTAGTTACAACTGATTAATGATTGAAGCCCAAGAAAATTGTATGCACTTCATCCTATATATATATACCCTTTACACATTCAGTCCATCTGCAATTTAAAAGGTGATACTCCTGGCATTCAAACTACTGTGTATAAAGAAAAAAGTAGACAAAAGCCGCCGATAATCGTTATTTATTGAGTGTCAGCAGACGACAAGAAACCAAAAAAAGGAAAAATACTGAAAGAAAAAACCGTCTGCCATGTGGAAAGCAGCTGCTTGGGTGCAACATGTTGCTAAAGGTGCAGCTATCAATTTGCTAGGCAACACGCTAAAAGGTGCAATGTGCATAAAAGGAAAGGGTAACCTTGAATTGTGGGTAATTAACTCCTAAGATATGAGGGTTGAAATGCAATTTATATAATTATTATATTATACAATTAGTTCTACCCCTTGCATTAAAATTCTTACAAAAACAGAAATTCAACATCAAAGTCTGAATAGCTTAATTGCAACTTGATATGAGTGTTTCTTGCAATAACATTATTTAAAGTTTTCATTTTTATTAATTGGAAGTTATATAAAAAACTAATTATAAAATTTAAATTAAAAGCTATATACTTTATGAAATAAAGATCATTTTTTTTGTTTGTATGTTGTGATCTGATCTTGTACTGATCCAAATAAAATTATTGAATAAATCAATCTTTATTTATAAATTCTGCTACTTTTAATAGGTTTCGATTTCCACAAGTAAGTATTATATAAAATCAATCAATCAATATATCAATATATAAATCAATCTGTATTCTATTTTTAATCGAAATCGATTTCTTTTATGTTTAACACTGTGTTTTCATAAAAGATGTTAGAAACATTTGAATTTGCTATTGCTTTGGAATATTTAAAAAACTTTTAGAAATGAAATGCTTTTTAGGGAAAATATACAAACTCCCTATAAGTTCTTTTTGAATAATGATAATAAAAACTTTTCCTTCTTATCTAACATTATTTCAAGCCGTTCAAATAATGATCACAATAAATAGAATTTTTCATAAATCAAAACTAAGAATCAATATTGAACCCAGACACTCAATTTATTCAAAACTTTAGATGTTGGTCTTTAGATAAAGAAAACTATGGTAAAATGCCATATCAAGTTGGCTTAGTCAAGTTTCTTAAATGTGAGTTAACTCTAGGTTTTAATTAATCAATAGTTTTTCTCCTAAGCAACAAATGTGTAGGTATTAGATTGCCACTTGGCCAAGTTGGAAATGAAGCTGAACTCTGTCTGCCTCTGTGAACTCTTAAAACTTGCTCAATTGGTATGCCGCCTATGCCATTTGGCTTGATTATTACGGTTGAGAGCAATTTCCATTCATCGAAGTCACCAAAAATGGCATTGCCAAGTGTTTGCATATATGCGTTAACTTCCTCACAATATTTTCCATTCCGTTGGATCTTAGCCGCCACCAAACAGTCTGCCACTCGACTAACATATAGTCTTTTAGGGAAGGGACTGACATTTGGCAGCTGGTTGAGTGTTTTGCATTGGGCTATGTAAATATGTACCAATTTAAACAGACCCAAAAACACATGTACATACAGATATACCTAGGAGTATCTCTGTGTGTTTGTGGTGTGTATGTACATAACCCTAGACCAACTCTGATGAAACGGAAGGGGAATAGACAAAAATGTTCAGCGGTTGCCGAGACTTAATTAATAGGCAAATTTTATGGAACTCAATTGTTTTCGAAAAAAAAAAATGGTGGCCGTTGCGACCCGCATTCGATTTATGTTCTCTGGTTTTCGTTTTGCTACTGTTCAACTTTAACCGTAGGCTAATGACCCGAACTTGGTACCTCAAAACCTGGGAAACACATGCCTGGCATGCTTAAGATGATTTTATTGAGGCGCTATCTGTTGTACATTGAAGTGGCTGACAGAAAAGGTTCAAAAGGGAAAAGGTAAAGGGCTCTTTTCATTTGGGTAGAGATTTAATTGGCGGAAAACCGGCGACAGCTTCCACAAAGACATAAAACTGCTGTTAAATTTTTGTTTTGGGAAAATTATGGGGAAACGGTTAAACCCAGAACTATATTGAAATGATGTGTTTTCGATATAAGTATGTATACATAATCTAGTCGGACGGTAAACAGGAAATGAAGTCTTCGTTAATGATGTCTTCGTCAGCCAGTCAAGCATACGGCTAATTGAAGTGAAAAGAAGAAAACTTAACATTTTCACACTTTCTTGCACAGCAAAACACAACATCAAAGTGAGTGCGAAAAATTACAAATTAAAAACTAATTTGCCCCTTAGCATGACAAATGGCCAACTAAGAAAAAAAATCAATCTTCATCAAGTACAAATATTCTTTTCAATTAAAATATGTTTTGTCTCCTTCTACTTGCGACTCAACTTCAAACAACAAATGTAAAGAGAAAAATATTATTTATAACCCCAGATCCCATAAATCTCCTTCCCTGGAGTTCCTCTTGGCATTCCAGGCTGGCATTGAGGCGCCAAACTCTCTAATAAGAATTTATTGCAAGAGCAGGAGACAGAAGGAAGCATCCAAAAGACAAACCCAAAAGGCAGGATGTGTGTGCATGTGTTTGTTTGGAGGGTGAAAAGTCAGCCTGGGAACAAAACAAAAAAAAAACGAAAGAAAGGAAAATATTCTGCGTGTATTTCTGTTTTTTTTCTTAATTGATCACATGCTAGTCGGGAGAGGAAATGTGAGGGAGACTTCTCTCGAGGGAGGGTGACACCTCCGCCGAAAAGGTCCAGCTGTCACATATGAGTAGAGTGAGGGTGATTTTTGATTGGGATTAGATTCCATCGATGATGCTCGACAATTTTCCCAACTCAGTACAGTCACATCGAAACTAAATTCGGTGATTTCTGTCAGCCATTAGCGAAAAATCAGTGTAAACAAATTGTGGAATGGTGAAATTTGGCAACACGGCAAATGCATTTGTGACTAGCATCTAAATAAACAATTTCAAGTGGAAAACCTGAATACAAAATGGGACAACAATGTAAATGGGTTTTATTTTTTTGATTGATTTGCGGCATTGAGCATAAGCCAAAAGTTACTTCAATCATTTCAAACAACAAACAAACAAAACATAAAAAAAATTGAGAACATGAAAAACAAATTAAGAATTTGTTATAAGTAACTTTAAATGTTAGCAAAAACAGATGTTTATACACAAATCTAAATTCCTGCTTCATTTACTTTGAAAATTGAATGAAATATGAAACTCAAATGTTGTTTTATGGAAATTAGTCAACAATTTGTCAATGAATTCTTTTTATTCTTTTAAAAATCAAATTGTATTAAATAAACAAACTTCTAAAATAAAGAAAATAGAATTTGAATTTATACAAATTTATTATTATACAGCACAAAAATATTACGTAAATATAAATATAAATTCATTAAATCTTGGGTTTAAATTATAAATAAAATTGTAAAATATTACTTCTTTTAATAAGAAAATGTCTTTTTGTTTTCTTTATATTTTTATAATCTTTTGGTGTCATTTAACATAACAAAAATAAAATTTTATAAAATTTCTGCTTAATTGTTTTCTATTGCCCATGAAAATTTCTTCGTTTTTATTAAATTTTTATCAACTTTAGCCTCATATCCTTTTATATAATATTGACCATGAATTTGAAGAAATTTGGCAACAGCGTAATTCAGGTTTATTTATTGATTGTCGACCTTGTGAGCAAACTATAAAGCTTAAAAAACTCACAAATAAAAGAAAATAGTTTTATAAATCAATAAAAAACAAAACCAAGCATGAAGTTAACTCATGTCGAACAACTTTAAAGCCAAAAAGTTTAAGTGCGTGAAATTGCAAAACAATGCAAACGTCTGATTGCAACTTCCTTTAAGTAATATATCATTCATGCTCTTAGATATACGTAAGTACTCAATTCGTATATCATAAATTTTTGGCAAATATGCCAAACCAAATACATTTCGGAGCATTTCCCCAGCTCAAATACGTGAAATGCCAAAAACGCCTTTAGTTAAATATTTTTTTATTTTTTTTGGCAAAACAGTGAAAACCCATTTGCCAGTCAGACACTGTCGACTCGTAAAAACTAAAACTGCATTTGAACAACTTTCCGTTTGAAACAAAATAAAAATCAACTTCACAATGAACACAAAATACAATGGGAAAAGACAATGTCGATTTTTTTTCTTCTCTTCTTTTTTTTTTTTTTTGGGTACCCGCACCATGCCATGTTTATGCAATTTGTGTGCAGTAGGCTACTGTGTGTAAGTGAGTGTGTGTGTGTGAGTGTGCCTGGTGTCTGTTGTCTAAAGAACTCCCCTGTCCTAACATGGAAGTGGCTAAGGGGTAGTTAGGGTGGCTTACAGATGCAATAATTCAATTGCTTAGGCCATAAAAGTGAGTAGATCTTATCCGATATAGGGTAATAAAATTTAGATATTATAGGGCACTTAAAATATTGTTCTAGGTAGCTAACACAATTTGTGGCTGATGAATTTCTGTTTCAGTTGAGGAATACAAATTATATTGTCATTATTTGATGCATTCGTTTTGAAATAGTTTGGTTTCTTTGACAATATGACAACACAAACCTTCTAAATACAAGTCTTTATGCTAGACAACTTCAATTTGTAGCAATACAATTTTTGAAGAATTTATTTTTCATGTTTTTTTTTGGATATTTTAAATGTCGAAAGTTTCATATTGTCGTTAAATACATTTCTTTATTATCTGACTTCTATCTTACAGAGTCTTTAATTCCGTACTATCTAATCTAAGCATTCGCAATATCGTTTCCCCCCTTTAGCTAACTACGCCCATGTCTCGAAACTTATCTATATGAGATGCACCCCTTTTAAGTTTCATCACATGTGTACGAAATTGAACTGAACAATTTGCCCAACTCATTTCGACATGCTCCATTAAACCATTTGCCATTGTTGCACTCTTTTTTCCCAATGCTGCTTCTCTTTAGATTAATATAAACTTTTTCCTGTTGTTGATATGACAAAAATTTTGTGCCGAGTTTGTTAATTACATTTTAAACATTTCGTTTTCATTTTTATTCAAGTTGACGTTAAATTGGAGTGAATACACCTAGCAATGAACAAAGAAGAGAAGTTAAATTATGTAGTCCAGCTTCCGCAACATGTTTGTTTATTTATCCGCTTATCATCATTATTTTTATCTTTTTTTTTGTGTAAACTTTATTTATTTTTTTTGTGTTTGTTATCTTTGTGTGTCAGCAGGAGTATTTGAGAACTTTTGATGACCGGTTTGCTTTTTTTCTTTTTTTTTTTTGCATATGAAAATTTGATTTCATTTAAGTTTAGTTTTATTTTTTTTTGCACGTCACAAACACGTTTCAGAGCTTTGAATTTATTTATAGATTTTAAGACACCAAATTTATGCTCAATGAACCTTTTTTTATTTCCTTTGGCTTTTTTTGTTGCTTAGTGCTTTAGCACGCAACACTTGGCAACACATAGACACACATACAGAGACACTTTAGTAATCAGTTAAATAAATAATAACAACAAAACGAAGTGCGATCACGTTCAGAGATACTCTGACTTTGCGTACTGCATGTTAGTATCTCGCAGATACAGATACATTCGTACATACAAGCACACACAGCGAAAAGGCCGGACAACGACACGGCGACGATGTTGCTCGAAGTAAAGTTGAAATGAAACTAAAAAATGTTGCTACAAAACATTGAGCAAGATCAGTGAGCGAAGCGAGACAGAGAGCGCGATCGAGAGCGTGAGTGGCTCTATTCAACCACAATTGAGAAGTTAACAATTCTGATCAACTTCACCACTGTGCAACATGTTGCTAGAGATCATCTGTCAGCAACATGTTGCAAAAACAAAATGCTAGAATTACTATTGGAGTGCGTGCCTTACGACGTCAAATGCGGAACTGAATATGACATACTCCAAAGCCACGAAACAAAAATCCTTTTGGCAGGCAAACCAGTCAAATGGCTGCCCGCTGCGACGTCAACTGAGACGCCCATTTGGTGGCGCCGACGACGCCGACGACGACGACGGCAACGGCGACAAAACAAATAACAGAATCAGAAAGAGCAAAAACAAAAAGTGGGTGCTCTAAAAGGGGGGAGGAGCTCGAAAATTGAGCTGAACTGAGTGGAGGGTGAAACACATAATTCGAATACCCTACACACACTCACACACGCACACACACACACATGTGCGTACCTACTAATTTAATGTGTTTATAAGGGTGAACCATTTGATAGGATATTGTGTTAAATAATTCAATAACTAAATGAACCGTGTGAAATATTCCGTGCACTATAATTACATAGTTTAGTGGAAATGGGAAACAGCTGTTTATAAGGGTATCGTGTTATCACTAATTTTAGATTCAATACCACATTTAAATATCCTTAAATTCCTATCTTGGCAAAAAATCTTTTAAATGAAACTAATTTTAATTAAAAATCAGTCTGGCATTAAGTCTTTGTTTCCAACATATATGTTTATAAGTTGCATAAAATATATTAACTATAGTTTGATCTGAAATTGTCAACTGAGATCATGTGATGTTAATAGAAAAGTATTATTGATTTTGAAATTTAAATTAAACCTTCTGAATAGAAATTTGTTGTTATCTTAAAAAGTTTGTAAAATTAAAATTATAAATTCTAAACAAAAATAGATAAGACGATATTTTGAGTTTAAGCATTTTGTTTTCTTTTTCTTGATACTCAAGGAAGAGTTATTTTTTCCACCGCTGATAGTAGTAATCTTTTTTGATAGACTGTGACATCAAAATCATTTGCAGCGCACTCAGAAATTCCCTATGGCCGAATAGCGAAGGAGCATCCTTTCGTTGAGCCCAACAGAGCAAAGTCAGGCGCCAAATTGGCGGCAACGTCTGAACGTCGTTGACGTCGACGTCGACGTTACGTTGTCTACGCCATCGACGGATATTTTATTTAGATGTTTGCAAAACTATTCAGCAGAAAAAAAATTACAGACACAGCTTCCTGTGTGGCCAGGACTATGACTACGACGACGACTACGACGACAAAAACAGAGTGAAAAAAATTGCAAATTTGTGTTTTGTAGTTAGTCGTCCGTTGGACAGGAGGGGTAAACAGACGCTTGCAGTCGGTTTATGGCAGAAGACTTTGGGGCGCCGAGCAACCGAACAACGGCAATGGCCTCCAAAATCGCGACAAGGATTGCTCCATAATAAAGTTGTAAAAAAGAGACTTTTTGTATGGGGTTCATTTAACGAGTCTGCTGAACCAAAAACGAGAAAACGAAAGAAAAAAAAATGATTGATTGTCTCGAAAATATCGAGAAAAAAAAGTTTGGGGGTTATTGGCTTTTTCTGTGACTTGACCAAGAAATGGAGTTTAACTTTAGCGCTGACAGAAGCAAAATATGTGGGGTGGATACGCGATTCTTGGCATAAGTTAAGTGATTTTCCGTATAAACAATATGGGTTATTAGTAAAATGGCAGCCAACCAAT
Organism: Drosophila willistoni; assembly: GCF_018902025.1. Lineage (NCBI taxonomy): Eukaryota > Metazoa > Arthropoda > Insecta > Diptera > Drosophilidae > Drosophila > Drosophila willistoni. The sequence continues at coordinate 13,992,270 of NW_025814050.1, forward strand.
TGATTTCTGGGATAAAACGACTTAACCAAATGCCAAAAGGGGAGATGGAAAGATAAATGATTGTGTACGAGTTTAAGGGAAATGGAAAATAATTCTTAAGTTCCTTAAATTTTTGTAGCAGAAAGATTTTTCGGAATTTGTTTAAGACTAACTAATTGCAGATTAAACACATCCGTCGCAAACTGATTTATCTATTGTACATACCCAACTTTAAATATTTCATGTATCAAATAAAAGACTTCAAGACACTTACCTAGAAAAAGAAAGAAGAAGGAAATTTATATATAGTTTTCAATTAGTTTTAATAATACCCCTTTTCAGTTCTAATCTTAGAGCTAAATTTCAAACAAACATTCAAGTGTGTCCACTTAAGTTTTATTTAGTTTTGTACTTTTAACAAAAAAATGGGGCATATTTGTTTTGAACAAAACTTTGCCACAAAGTTTTTAAAAATTGTAAACTTTGTAAAAATCCTAAGACTGGGATCTTTTTTGAAGTATTATTCGTAGATTAAATTGAAGAGATTTGTATTATTCGTAGATTAAATTAAAGAGATATATTTAAGTCGTAACCAAATCTCCTCTAGAATAAAGCATTTCCCCTAAAGAGAATACATAATTCGACTCAACTATAAGTTACCTGAAATTTATGCTCTAGATTTAAGACAATCAAAAATGGGAAAATTGCTCACTTTGCAAGGTTTATTATATAGTTTAGTTAGTTTCTTCTTTATTACTAGTTAAGTGGATTAAAAACGAAGACATGACCTTAACTTGTCATACAAGTATATAGAAAATATCCCCAACATTAAGCAGAGAAATCAATTTCAAGTGGACAATTTCAATATTGCCTACAGTTTGGAAAATCAATTAAAACAAGAAAATATGCCATTCTGTTCATTTTTTGGGTCTGTCGTGAGTATGTATTTTTTGTATACCCTACATCTTGTACAATCCCTCCTCCTCTTCCTCCTTCTCTTGATATCCCTTCATCCATTTGAGATAGAGTCATCTGCCTTTTGCTCTGCGATTTGAATTTGGCGCGTGTATTTTGGCGCTTGAGGCGATCGCTTTGTCTTATCTCTAGGAATAAATGAGGAATTGGATTGGACGGGGTAGAAGGATAGGAGGTTAAAGTAGTGGAGGGGTTAGTAAGGGGGGGACTCTATCACGCTTTTAATGTTATTACATTGGCATGCATGAGTTTCTGTGTTTTGTGTGTTGTGTGTGTGTGTGCGTCTGTCTCTTCGGTCACTTGGGTCAATTTTGGAGTGCGTGATAAATGGGCGCTTGGCATGGCTCAAGACTTGAGTATATTTCTGAGCTATGCGAGTGTGTGTGATTGTGTGTGTATACTTGGTGTAGTTTTGTTTTTTGTTATTGCTGCTGTTGTGGTTTAATATTTATGGTCAGTGATAAGATTGCTCAATTGCCGCTGCCCCTGACGTCTGCTCCTCCTGCTGCTGCTGCTCCTTCTCTTGGGTAGAAGTGTGGCATGAACTGAACTCTCCTCTGAGCTAAAAAGCTGTTTAAAGTTGATGTAGGTTGGAAGTTTTATAAGCTGCTTTTCGCCTCTGGGATTTTATTCCTGATATTCTCTTTATCCCCTTCCCCCCCTCTCATCCATCTCTGTTATTATGAACTACCATAAAGCTTAACTCTGATAAGGCGAACAAAAATAAACGGGGCGAGAAAAGAGAGACAACTGCAAAATTTGTAAGGATTGAATCGTATAAACTGCTGAGTTAAGCTAAACTTATGTGAACATTTTTAAGAGATATGAGTTCCGGCTAAAAATGCTTTAATATAAAAAACTTGCGTAGTTTTAATCTAGATCAGTTTTAGATCTATTAAAACTTATAGTTTTAGGCCCTCAAATATATGACATCAATTTCGAACTAATTTTTCAACTTTTCTTATATATTTTTGATACTTAGAATTTTTATTAAGAAGGCTAGGCCACAACCCAAAAGAGAGCTAAATGCTTACGTATTCAATAGTTGTAAATTCAATATTCATTGATTGCCATAGATAAATTTTAATATGAATCGATAACGAATTTTTCTCAACACGTTATTATTCTGTTTTTCTTTCTGATCATTGAATTCAATTAAAGCCGCGACCATTGCAAATTGGTGTGGCAGATGTGTGAAAACTTTTTTCCAACTTCAAATATTGCACAATTTAAAGTTTTGTTCAACTAACTACGATCTTAACTATAGTTTTAGCTACTTTTCTGGATGATTATTTTCTTTTTGACTTTTCCTTTTAATTTCTTTTGCTTTGCAGAAGAAAAATCTCATAATATGTTGAGACACACCCAGTTTTTCTTTGAATTTAAAAAGTTTTTAATTGTCTATTGACTTTGACGTTGTTTTTGTTTTTACTTTGTCTTGGCTTTCCCTTCCTTTCGCTCTTTCTTTCAAGGTTTCCTGTCTTTCCATTTATCTATCTATATTTCTATGTCTTTGTGTGAGCTTAATTAATTTTTCCTATGAGTAATAAAAGCATAAATGTTGATATCTGTCTGTCAGCAGTTTTGCCGCACATTATTTGCCATAGCTTATTTTTTTCTCCTTTTCCATTTTTATTGACAGGCATCATGCAATTTCACTTTGTGGTTGTGGAAAAGCAGATAAAAAGAGAGAAAAAGAGTGGAAGATGCTGGGTATAAAGTGACTGACAATGCATTTGTCGTACTGAGGAGAGCGCCCTATGGCTGGGTGGCTCGTGGAATGTTTGTCTGGGTTTGGAAAATTTTTTTTTTTGTTCTCTTGACAAAGCGATGGTTCAACAGAATGAGAGATTGGCGTTAAAATTGAGTAAATTTTTTTGTTCAATTAATTATTGGATTTTACCTCTGGTTGATTAACTAAATTGAATTTTTAAAAGAAGTTTTTAAGACATTTAGTCAATGAAATTTAAGTGACTTTGGCGTAGCTCTACTTTGAGAATCCTTTGTTTAATATTGAATATGTTTAATAAAAATTGATCAATTAAAAACTAGCTTGTAAAGTTTCATGAGACAATCCGATCCAATAATATAAACCAATAATTTTAAAAGAAAAGCTAAAGAAAAATATAATTAGTTCGTGAACTAGGTAAATTTATAATACTTTAATACTTTTAAGCTAAAAGTAAACAAAGTGTTAAAGAGTAAAAGAAAAGCCTTCGTTTTGGCTTTGGAACTCATTTACACCTTTTCATTTTAAATTTGTGTTAAACGAAAGTTTGGAAACGTGTCAAGTTAAGAAATTTATCTAGTTGCAATTTGATGACTCAGTTTGATTTGCAGATCATTTCAATTATGTAGTTCACCTCATTTCGATATATATTTTCACACTTTTCTTTGGTCTTTTCGTGGACAACCCACACAATGTGTAATAAATCATGTTGTTGAAACTTTAACAGCTTACGAGACGACCCATTTTTTCTCAACAATCTGCCTACATTCTTTCAGAGCCATCTATAGTAAATCAGTTGACTAGATATCCAGCTGCCAGACCAGACCAGATTCAGACCAGAAACACACACACACTTATAGAAAGACCACACTTCATGTTACCAATATCAATGCAGTACAAGAGAAAAAAAAAAGGCAAGAACAATCTGCTAACAACAGAAGAAAGACATAACTTCAAATGCAAGTTCAATTAAGTATAGACGACTGGATTTGTGTGGCAGCATTGCTTGCACTTTTATGGCAGCCCCCGATTTGGTCCCGAATAGAGGTACTCTTGACATTTTTCACGCTCAACTGGACCTAAGTAAGCTGGAAATATAAATAGTTTTCTTTTCTTGTGTCTCTCACAGGAAATTGGTAAAAGTTTGCCATCAAATTAAAGATATTTATCCATCAGCTGCCACAGCGACATCCATCAAATGATTGAAGGCAATTTGCACGTACATACGTCTCTGTCTCAGTGAGTGTGCCTTGACCTTGAGACCAGTCCAGACAGAGGTCCGAAAACTTTCTCACACCTGCTAACTGAGATTTATGCTGTCTGCCTCTGTCTGCCACGGCCTCAATAAATTTGCTCCTCCCCCTCCCTCCTGCCCACGACTGACTGACTGGTGAAAGGTGTGGGTGAGCGCCATAAAACACTTTATAGTCTTCGACAATCATAAAATACTGTATACTATGCTCGTATGTACATGTTGGGTCTGTACTACCAACGGAATGCCAATTTAAACTTTTTGTTTGGCGTAAATGAAATAAACTTGCTAGCCTGTAAGTAGGCAAAACTCTTATATATTTCATTTTTCGAGTATGTACTTCTTGTTCATTTTCTTCGTTTTGTGTCTGCCACGGAAGTTTTACTCAGTTCTCAGACTTTTGCGTGACTTTTGTTGACGACAAAAATGTCTCGCATATGACATAAAAAAAAAAAGTTAAAGGAAAGCAAAAAAAAAAAGTTGACTCGACTTTTGCTGATAAACGAAGCACATAAATTTTCTTTCCTCATTCTTGTCTTGGGCTCACTTTTTTGTGTTTTTTTTTTTTTGAAAGGCGCTGACAGTTAGATAAGGTATACAGTGGATCGTTGATAAGGGAGTGAACTGGCTCAAGAGATGCTGCGGCAATTTTGTACAAATATTATTTGCTGCCACACAGTCGACGTGGCAACATGTGACATTTGAAGCAACTGCCACACACAAAACATTTCTCAGCCACACCCAATAAGTAGGCAATGAAAATGCTGAAACAGTTGCAGCCTTTCAGGAGTAAAGAAGCGAAATAAATTGGTAAGCACACAAATATACACTCACTTGAATTAATATGGCAAGGGCAACTTAGCTGCAGTTCTCCTCTTGAAGACTATGTTATGAAAAAAAATTACTAGAATGTTTTTCTTCATTGCCCAAAAATGAAGATGATAGTCATTTTTGGGCAACTTTGAGACATCATTAAATTTAGTCTTAATTAATTTTGAGTTTTTGATAAACTCATAAATATACCTTTTCCTTTTTCACATTTAAGGATTTTTAACTTTAAGCTTCATCATTTAGAATCAAAGAGTTTTTAAATAAATATAAATGGTATTTCGAGGTGAACTTTCTTATCTTTTCATAAAGGATATTTCTTCTTTTTCCAAAAGAATAACATTTTTATTAGAAAATCAACAACTAATATTTCCATCAGATTATTTAACCATAAAGGCTACATCAAGGCTAACAACTTCCATCATCTCTCCTTTTATTCATTTCAACACCTTACAAATAACATTAGGACGAGTTTACACGCTTTTTTCATGCCCTTTCAAATGGCAATGCCTTCACAGTTTACTCATGCGAGAAGACATTCCAAGATATTCCCATAATTCACGTTTTTTCTTAAACTAAAACTTTTTATTCTGGTCTACTTACATTAGTTGACAGCTGACTGCTCAGACTGAGCACCTGATCCCGTGCATCCTGCAGTTCGCGTTTCAATCGACGTATCTCATGTGCCTGACGTTCCTCGGCGGAACCATAGAGGGAGCTGCCACCAGACAGCAAAGAGGCAGCACTGCCATGGACTGTCGAGAAGAAGTTTATTCATCAAAATTTATCTATATACGAACTCAATGAACAATAGTGGCAGAAAGCACAAACTTACCTTCATCATTCTTCTTGGGATATGTGAGACGGTGGCCGCCAGTCAGACTGCTGCCTCCCAATGATGCTCCTGCTGCTGCAGCAACGGCAGCCATCGCTGCATTTGTGGTTGCTACATGAGTGGGTGAGAGGGTCGATGATGCTGCAGCTGCGGCAGATGAAAAGGGGCCACGATTGATGGGTGTAGGTGAAGTGGGTTGACTCCAGGCCACGCCAGAACCCTGAGCTTGAGCCTGAGCAGCCTGGGCAGCCACGGCAGCAGCCATTTGAGCACTGAGCACTCCATTTGTGCCCACAGGCAGACAATAATATGGCTCGATTTCCACATCTCCACCACGACTCAACATTGAGGGATACATTTTCTCGGATTTTGTGGATCTATTGGTTAGATATGGGAAAATAATACTTATTAATGTCTAAATACTGGTTGTAATTGTCGTGATGATTCGGAAGTTTAGTGAAATGAAATTAAAGCGATGGATTTTTACATGCAAATGAAGCATTTTAACAAAAAGCATTCCCTAGAAAAAATGACAATTCTTTTCAGTAGAAAATCATCAGCAGCAACATTTTAATTGACTCTAATTATTTTTTGTTAACCCATTATGTATTTAAGAATTTAAAATCGATCCATTAAGTATATTTTAGTCTTGTCTACTAGAAATCCAGAAGTGGGGATAGTTTGTGAAGGAAACTTGAATTTTTGGTGAAATTTACAAAAAGTTACATAGAACATTTGTCGGTTATATGAAACGCTTAGAACCCTTAAGACTTTAGACCATCTATACGCTTTCGGATAAACCAGAGGGTTACCTATAATTTCAATGAAAGAAAGGAGTTTAACCAGATTTGGTTCTATGCATAGTTTATAATAAGAAAACACCAGTGGCAAATCTCTGCGGATAGAAAGGAGGTAAATTTCGCTTCTGAATGGTAAAATTTGCTAAATTTTCGTTATCATAGACGCCCCAGAGCTAATTTCACCCCCCAAAACTAATTTTACCCCCTACATAACATCACTGGAAAGAATATTTAACTCACCCAAAACAATTAATAAATTTTTGTGGAATTATTCATTATATTGCACAATGTATTCTGTTCTATAAATTTATAATTATACATTGAGCATAGTTCTACTGAAATTCACAGTCTACCACCCAATCCTCCTTCCCACTAAAAACAACAACCACTTTAGCTTTGTTATGGTGTTGATAAGAGGGGTGTTAAATGTCCAGACACTTGCAAATTTCCGCCTGCGGTTTTGTACTTTATTAGGCCAATCTCCACGCATAGCCAACGAACACGAATTTTGCATATGGTAAGTATATATGTACTTTCAGGCTTTTCACACATTTCCGTTTAATTTTGTTGCCAATTTGACATGCGTCGGCATACAATACGAGGGGGTGGGTGGACAAATTGTCGTAAAATGCAGAGATTTTCATCCATAAAGTAGAAAAGCCATCATCAGTTTAGTCGAGTACCCTATGACGACAATCCGTTGTGTCCATTCACTGACTTTGCTGTGCTCTGATAACTACGAGAAATTAATGACATTTGCCATGCAAATCTAATATTACGTATACGTCATGTGTAGTCTTATGTGTGGGTGTGTGTGTGTGTGTTAGTGGGTTGTTTCCTTGTTTGCATTTTGTGGTGATGAGAGTTTTTCCTCTTTCTGTTTCATGCTTCAGGACGTTTGCTTTAAGCTTCTGGGTGTTTTGCCACCCAAACTTGTTTGTGTGTTGTGTGTGTGTGTGGTTTCTGTGATTGTGGGTGAGTAGCTGTATGTTTGTGCAAAATTTGATAACAAGCCACCAAAACTGGTTGGTTTTCTTGGTGAGTCTAGTCTGTTTTCTCACACTTCCTTTTGCATAATTGATGCATAGAAGCATAGAAAGCAAGAGTATAGAATGGCAAACGGAGAAAGCATATTAGTTTCAGACGACAATGTCGGAGTGTGTAGAAGTGAAAAGTGTTGCCAAACTGATGCAATTTACTTGTTCACACACACACACACACAAACGAAGCCACATAAGAAGACAATTTCAGTTTACACCGTGCCAAAGAATTTTCGCATTCATTTGAAAGTCATTCTTGGGAATGATTTGGGTAATTCTCATCAATCTTTACTCATTCATGTAACAGAATAATTACAATCAATAATGAAATTTTCCCATTCAATTTGTGTCTGCAATATACTTAATTAGAGATCAAACAACAAATATTAAAGCAGATGCTTGTTTTTCCACATTGTTTTCGAATGTCGTACCATCGCATGTCCTTTCACAGATTTCGTACCATTTGCAGAACCAAATTTTAATGAAGCACTTGACAGTCAACAGAGAGTTGGAGAGGCAAAAGAAATGGTGGAAAAAAAGAAGCAAACAACAAAAAATTTGCTGACTCGGCATGCCGAGCAAAACTTCATTTCCAGTGAAAGGCCGAGTCAAAGGTTCACAAACCTATTGACATGTCAAATAATAATCTGGCCACCCACAACATTGTTATTTGCCCGGGGTAAGAGAACACTATGGAGGGCAGAACGACAGCAGGGGGTTTGTTTTCCATTTGCCATTTCGTGTTCGCCTTTTTCGTTTGCTGTTTTTTTTTCCCCAGCCCTCCCTCTTAACATTTTTTTTTGTTTTTTTTTGCAGGTGGGGAAACAAGTTTTCTCTCTTTAACAATTTGGGCGTGTCGATGTCGGGCAAGTCCCTCATGAGTTAAACGGGTTTTAAGTGAAACTTTAAAATATGCACGAGACCCAAGAGGGTACGGAGGATAAGTAAACATATGGCCCAACTGTAACAACAACAACAACAGGCGACAAGGTGACTTTGGCGAAGACGAAAACTATAGTAAATTCTTTGCATACTTAAAGGCGTGCAGACGTGCAAAAAAAAAAGCAAAATAAACGCAAAACACAAAGAAAAATGACTTTTTGGGTGAAGAAAAGCAGTTTTTACACATTAACACTTTAGTTTCTGGTATTCCTTGGGGTAATCTTTATCCTTATCGATATGCATTTAAACCATTAAGCTATTAAATGTTAATTAATCGATTTAAATAAAACGTTTTTTAATGACTATTTACAAATTTAAAGCAAAACTTAGTGAAGTTGATTAGAATAATGTCTTATTGATCGATTTCTTGGTTTGTACCTAACGTATGTGGGCTTTTTGATTTCGTTAATCGATTAATGTTTGGACAAAACTTCAATTAATTGATTAATGTTAAATGTATTTTAATCAATAATATCGATTCTACTTATATAAACACTTAAAGTAATCAATTGAAATAATGTTTTACAAGCTACAGATTGAGTACTGAATAAATGAAGTAAGTCGTCTCGCCGACTTGGGTATACCATACACCAGGTGAAACAAATATTTAAAATTTCGAAAACCAAATGTATGTCTATTAAATTGTTTTAACATGCCTCATACCATATGCTATCTCGCTCACTCTAGAAACACACGAGCACTCTAGCGCCGCCACTAGCCAACGGCCAATTCTGCCCTTATGGATCGCGTAGCAAAATACGTTCATACGTATATTTTGTATGTTTCTAGTCCGATTTTAATCAAATTTGGTAGTTTGATAGAAATAGATAAGATTTATTAGTCTGTCAAATTTGATCGCGATGGTCAAAAAATCGCAAGAGCCAATCGGTTTTTTCTAAATTATGGAGGCGGAAGTGGGCGTGGCAACATATTAAAATATATGTATTCTGCGCGCATACTAAGCCAATATACATACTAAATTTGGTGACTTTAGCTTTGTTAGTTTTCGAGAAAATCAGTTTTGTTTAATTTTCGGGGGCGAAAATGGGCGTGGCAAAATTTTTAAATAGTCAATATCTGCGCGTCTATTAAGCTAGCTTACATACCTAGTCTCCGAGATCTAGGTGTTCATACGGACGGACGGACGGACGGACGGACAGACGGACATGGCTAGATCGACTCGGTTTTTGATCCTGATCAAGAATATATATACTTTGTGGGGTCGGAGATGCTTCCTTCTGCCTGTTACATACATTTTGGCGACTTTAATATACCATTTCACCCTATGGGTGTATGGTATAAAAATAGCTTAACTTTTTGATCTATTCCAAAAAATTTAATGCTGATATTAAAATATTACGTCTATGTAAATACAAATTGCTTTCAGTTGAATGAGTATCTGCTTATTATGCCTCCCATTTTACAGTTTAGAAATACCATTTTTGTATCTTTCATTTTTCCTCACTTCAAGTGTCTCTAAGAGTGAGCATAATGTAACACACAGAGCGTCGAATGTCAAACGTTGTCTGCGACAAGCCATGCAAAGTGACTTCAGCCAGCACTTTGCTTGTTTCTAAAGGCAAATGCTGCTAAATATGCAACAACGTGTATGTATGTGTGTGTACGAGTGTGTAAAATGCAAATTACGGGGCGGAAAAGTGGCAAAATGCTAAAACTGAAGCTGATTGTTTGCCGAGTGCTCTGAGATGACAATGACAGCGAAACTTAAAGAGAAGCAAATGAAATGTTTTTGATTCGATCTTAGACTAAGTTTTGTTCTTTTCTTGGGTCACCTTGGATATGTCCTTTCTTTCAAGTAGCTTTTTTTTCATTTTGTGTGGATGTTAAACAAAGTGACAAATAAAGGAGAATTAAAGAGAGTTCAGGTAAACAAATTTTCCATAGAGAAAGTGTGACATATAGATAAGGATTTAAACATGCTGGTAAAGTAAATATGCATATGCTTACCTTATGCTATTACTGCGATTCATGCGTGGACTCTGCACATAGGGCGATTCATTGCCCGACATGGGCATTTGTCCTGGGCCAGGACCTCCCCCGGAACGATTATGCAGTATTTTATGACCATGTCTTGTCATGGCTGGTGATCCGATTTGCATTTGATCAATGGTATCACCATCAGAAAGTCGACTACCAGCAGTATTGCTGTGCTTCAACCACATGGCGTATGAGCTATATTCGGGTTTAACTTCTGCATAGGTCTGTGTATCCGAGAGTGAGCCATCGTGACGTGTGCCAGGTCGATTAGACATTCTAAGGAGAGTTGAGAAAAAGTAAAACATATGAAATTCCCAATATGAATAAGCTGTAAAAACGTTTGACGGAAATCGTTGATTATTTCTGCAAACTCATTAGAGAAACTTCATCTTTGACATTTACCAACATTGGCTTTGAGACCAGAATTCAATATTTGACATGAACTGACACTCAAAGTCAACATTTACCCCAGGTAGGTAGGTCTATAGTTGCCTCTTTTACCTACTTTTAATTAGATTTCCTGTTTTATGCAAAACAAAGGCTCAAACAAAGATTTAAATCAATTAAAATTTACACAAAAGGCTCTAAAAGCACAATATTTTACCAAAGCTCTCTCGTTCACTTACCTATGCTGAAAGACATGCATGTCGGTGCCCTGTTTGGGCAAACTATGCGAACCAGTGGCCAGTCTCTCCCGTATGGATTGACTCAGTTGGGTGGCCGTTGGTCCTGTTAGCGAGAAACTGCGATGTTGTGTATTTGGTGGCATTTCTGTAAAAGGAAAAACGAAAAATTTAATTTGCCATAGTCGATAAATTGCTGGCATCGCAATCAAAACTTACTGTTCATGTCATTGGGCAGAGTTTGAGTGCCGCCGGTGACTTTGCGTCCACCAGCGCCAGCTGTCCTAGGCACTGCCGATACATGGGCTGTCCGCCCACATGGCATGCCATTGACCATTCCCGCTGCACTGACCACACCCATGCTCCCACTTGCTCCAGCACTAGCCATCAGCATGGCAATATTCTGTTGCTCGGCCGTTGAAGTTATGCTACCATTTGCACGCTTCACATAACCAAAACTCGGTGGAACGCCTTTGGTGCGGGATGAGGATGAGGGTGAACCCTGTTTGGATGAGCTGCCACTACCACCGCCCATGCTGCGACGCGATGGTGAAGACTTCTCGGACTTATCCACCTTGTGGCCATTGAGAGGCTCTGGCATTTTGGACCAATTATCGCGTCCATTTCGTGAACCAGGACGATGATGTGGACTGCCACCATCCATTTTGATATTGCCGTTGATATTGTTGTTGATGCTATTGTTGTTGTTGTTGGCAGAGTTGGTATTATTGGTGGTGGAGCTGGAGCCGCCGCTGGAGCTGGCCTGACTGGCCGCTGAGCTGCCGTTTGCGGCGGTTCCAATGCTATCCAATGAACCGCGACTATTCCGTATGCTGAAATGAAACGAAATGAAACAAAATGGTGAAATTAACTAAATGATTGACCTGAACAGAAGTTATTAGACTAAAATCCTTTTCCTGGACAATGAAACTCCTAGCCGATCCAAAATATTTTCACTATTAATAAATTTTGAAAGGGAAAACCACATTCAAAATAGGTCTTTTTCTTTTTCCATGCTGGTCATGTAATTATAGAATATTAATAAAACACTCGACTAATATTTTACTCAGACTAAAAGTCAAACTCATAGCCTAATTATTAAGGTTAGTGGTAGTTATATATTATAGATAACAAAGTTTCAACTAGGCCAACTTTTCCACTACAATGTGAAACATTAAGAGTAACTAATATTCTTAATATCTTTTCCAAACTCATTTGTTTGTAATACCAATTGGTGAGATGAAATATGAAGAGCCAATTATAATATCTTATATATTTTTCTCATTAATTCAATTTATCTTTCAATTTTTAAATATGCGTTTATTTAATGCTCATTATCGAAGCATTATGAAGCTTTTACTTAAATTTATGGCTCATATAGCATTCCCTGTGATGGGCGAAAATTCGACTTCCGACAAACTCTTTCCTCCATTAAATAAATAACATAATTTATTTGTAGCCTGAAACGACACGCCCAATTAGTTTCGATAGCTATATATAACTATAGGCATACTTATATTCTACGAATGCTAACAAATGTCAGGGCAAAGGAAATGGAAGGAAAGAAAGAAAAACTTAAGCAGCTTAGACATGCAATTTTATTGTTGACTTTTGACAGAGAAAGAAAGACCCAAACGAGACGAGACTTTTACTTGGCCAATCCTTTTTGGCCACTCAAGTCGTCGACGAATCGTTCCTTCTATTGTCATTTTAATTGAAAATTTTACTCGTTTGTCAGTTGGCAAAGGGAAAAACGACGGCGTCCACTTTGGCAATCTAAAAAGTTGCAGTCTCTTACAAATTCCTATGACACTTTGTGGACGCCTTTTGTGCAATTTGTCTTGGTCGCTGTCTCATTGTTCACTTTTTCACTCTTTTTTTTTTTGTATTTTTGCGAACCATTGTATTTCTTTGTCGAATTGGCTATCGACTTTAAAGAGTTATCATGCCACATTTTATTTTCCACTTGGTTAAATTTTCCTACTTTCATTGTAAATGTGGATATAAATTAAAATACATTTTGCAAATTAACTGGCATAAATTATCCATACCACAATTAATGCCATATGTAAATTGAGTAAGAGGCAAACGTCGCGTATACGCAATATTGCTCTTTGGCCATTTTTGTTGTTGTTGTGCATAATTTGGGGTAATTAGCCAACTACCAAACTGACCAAGAAACGGCTTATTATAATTCGTTAGTTGCCAAATAATGGACAAAAAGGTTTTCATTTGTTTGAAATTTTTTTTTATATTTTGATATTTGGGGATTTGCCGAAATAGCAAAAACTTTAAAGCCAAGAAGCAAAAATTCTGCTGATTAAATAAATTCAATGATTTGAAGGTCTTCTATATACATAGATTGTTTGCCATTGTCCGATTAAATCTATTTATTTCATTCAAATTTCATTTTCAAAGTTTAACAGAATTATAATCCTATTTTCCACTCGACAATATTCATATTTCGTGCAAAAAGATTGCCCAATTTAATTTCATTACCAAAGCAGAATGCCTATTTTCGAATGGAACGTCGACTTAACTATACCTATTATATATTAGAAAAGAAGTTAAAGTCTTTTAAATAAAATTTCACTTGATTTGTTCACCACTAATTGAGAATTCCTGATTTTTGCTTCATTTAGGCTACATATCCTAATCAACATTGATGACAATTTAAGAACATGAATGACTGAAAATTCTATAAGTCAGATTGTATAGAATTTGCAGAGTAAAGTGACTAGTAAGATTGATTAAGGACAGATTAAGTTTTTATTCCTTCTGTATCCAAGTCCCGTAAAGACTTTTTTAAGTAAACAATTATCTCTTTGACTCATTTTTTCCGTTCTTTCTCCGTTTTCTCTATTGAGTTCCTTTCGAAGTTATTAGAACGACTCAAGAAACTCTTTTTCAACAGGGTATGAAAGTATGTTTGCCAAAATCAACAGAAAAATGAAGTAAGTAAGTCGTCTCGCCGACTTTGGTATACCATACACCAGTAAAGCAAATATTTCAAGCATTTTCACATGCTTCTTACAAGCATATCTTAGTATCTCGCTCACTCAATCATACGAGCACCCTAGCGCCCCCACCAGCCAACGGCCAACTCCGGCCTTATGGAAAAACGTTTATATGCATAACTCGACTGTTTTTTATCCGATTTTGATCAAATTTGGTATTTTGATAAATATTAGTATTAAATTTAAGTGTGCCAAATTTGATTGCATGAGGTAAAAAAATACGGGAGATAATCAAGTTTTTCAAATTACGGGGGCGCAAAAGGGCGTGGCAAAATTTTTATACATACAAAATGTGTGCATTTACTTAGCGTATATACATACCAAATATGGTGTCTCTAGCTAGAACAGTTTTTGAGATAAACGCTTTTTTTAAATTGCGGGGGCGGAAAGGGGCGTGGCAAAAATTTGAAATAAACTTGATCACTCTACATACTACACGAGTCTACATAAAAAATTTGGTGGCTCTAGCTCTTATAGTCTCCGAGATCTAGGTGTTCATACGGACAGACGGACAGACGGACGGACGGACAGACGGACAGACGGACGGACAGACGGACATGGCTAGATCGACTCGGTTGTTGATCCTGATCAAGAATATATATACTTTGTGGGGTCGGAGATGCTTCCTTCTGCCTGTTACATACATTTTGGCGACTTTAATATACCATTTCACCCTATGGGTGTATGGTATAATAACAACAAAAAAATGTTTATACATTTACAGCTGCTGGTAAAGGGAAGGAGAGAGGTTCTTTTTGCTGTTGGCATAAAATTTAATAATATCAATTTCAAACACCACCCACCACGCTACACATATACACACACACAAACACTCCACATTTTAGATAAAAATCTAGAAGTTGATTTGATGGCGCAAAATAAATTAACTAATTTTTTGTTTGCTCGCCAAGCTTTAAATGTGGCGCTGAAAACTGTGCTATGATTTAGGGGACCTCAGTTGGTAAGGAATGAGAAAACAGCTGTCTGGGTAATAAAACTCAACTACACCCTCGCAGGCAATTACCGTTTAGATATGCCCAGGCTGATGGGAAAAGAATACAAGCCGAAAAACAACAACAACAAAGACTTGGCTCTAACTGTAACTGAGACGTCCATTCGGAGGGTTGAGCAACATGCGTGATTGTCTTTGTATGTGTGTGTGTGTGTGTGTGTTTATGGGTGGCAAATGCCAGTGAAAGTGGCATCAGAAGTGACACATAAAGCTCATAAATTGTCGTACACTCAATATGCATGAGGGTAAGGTATAGGAAAATCAATAACTATTGCCACAACATGGCAACAACAAGAACAACTACCACAATAATGCAGAAGAACAAATGACCCACGTGGGTCGTTCCCTTTTCTAGGTAAAATCAATGAAGGAGAGCTTTAAAAAAAAACCCGAAGAAGAAAAAATTCTATACCAAAAATATCTGTAAGTTGCAGTTGGCAGAAAACCATAAATATTCTGCTAAAAAATTGCGCATAAATTGTGTGGAAGAAAAGAAAAGAAAAACGAACATAAAATACTTAAAACCAGACGTCATGAGCAGGACTTTTCCATGCGAAAAGGGAATGAATTGGAAAAGGTTTATGGCATTCATAGGAAAGAAATAAAAATCATAAGAAACAAAAAAAAAAATAAAAAACACAATTGGAAGAATGAAAAAAAGCCAGCGCATCAGAGTTGCTACAGCAACTGCAATTGAAAGGGGCATCATTTCACAATGTACACACATATATCAAAAATAAGTCAAGAGCAGATTCACATTTCACAAATCCATAACTAATACCCAAATGACGTAGGCATTTTATATTTAATAATCTTCCGAGGGCATACGTAAATTATAAGTTGGGTATTAACTAAAGTTACTTAAAACATGTGTAAGTTGTTTAATCAACCAATCATCTGGGGGATAGAGATGAATTGGAGAAGTATCTTAAATGGAAATTAATAACATTAATGCGTTCTTTTTAATTGTAATTTCTATTTGCCGAATCCTTTATTATAAATTTTTGCCCTTATGAGCAATTTCGTAAATAATTTCCACTGATTGGGTAGTTAAAATTTAAAAAAACAAAATTTTCAATGGTGAGATTAGTTTATATCTATTTTGTTTATATTTTATTTTGTTAGTAAAATTGAATTGAGAACTATTTTTAAAAATTTTGTTGCAGTTAAAGTTAAAGTTAAAGTTAAAGGAATATATAATTCAACTTTCTTAAATCAGGAATTGTTCTAGTGCTGAATTAAATATTAAACAGTTGGAAACCGTAAACTAGTTAGTTGGCTAAGTTCATCTATAGAAATTCAAATTGCCAAATAGGAAAATAATAGATTCAATTCAGAACAGCAAAAAAAAAATTAATAATTGGCTAGTTAAATGTGCATCACTTATTTCAATTGAACTACAAGTATCCTGGTCTTAATCTCTTTATCTTAATCTTATTATTACACATTTATAATCAAGAAATCCACTATTATTCCTAAAACTAAAAACAAAACCATAAGGCGAATGAATAAAATTAGTTTACTTTACATTTGTGCATAAACTAAAAACAAACAACAATTTATTAACCTTAATTGGAAACTCGCTGACATTTGCCCCTTAATCTGATGTCATTATTCTACAATATCATATATAGATATGTTGTTTGACCATACAAATGTAGTTTTGCTTAATGCTTTGCAATTTTCACTTTAAGCTCATCAGCATTTTGTAAACGTTTTTTGGCCATTATCCTTGTTTCTGTTAGCTCCTGTTAGCTAACTGAGTAATGTCCGAAATGTATATATTTCATCGTTCATTGCTCATGGCGAAACATCTTTCTCTCTCTCCCTCTTTGACTGTTTGTCTCTGTCTCGGTGTAGAAACAATTCCAAATTGCAATGCCCACAGCAGGGTCTGGTCTCGGAATAGAATATTCTATATATACATACATATATGTGGGTATCTGGCTTTTTGGTATCGATGTCAGTGTAAGGCAGTAAGCCCCCAAGCGTATGCTTTAGTTTTTGTGCACTCCAACCGCCGAAATTGCACAACAAATTCCATGCATGTCTGCCCCAAGACTCTTTTGCGTCCATTTTCACATTTTTCCATTTTTCCCATTCGACTCTCCTCACCCCCGCCCCCATGATGGTGATGCTTTTGCCCGAGTCTCGTGCATAAAATGTAATTTGCATAAGAGTAAAGAGCGGCAGGGAAAAAACCAAACACAAAACCCACCATAAACAAGCGGTCTGCTCTAGGCTTTAGTGTTTTAGTGTATTTGGCATTGCGATATTCGTGTTGAGCGCTATTTAAAATTGCTTGTTGGTGTAATTTTTAATTTAGTCGGTGCTAAATTTATGCGTTCACCCAAAAAGCACGTGTTCAATTTAAATGAGACGAGGGGTCACACAGAGTGCGAGAGACGAAAGGGAGACGGGCGTGGCAAAATGTGTAAGGAAAGTGCCAACATATTCGTGTAATTGCCGTTTCTAATTGACAGTTCGCTTTCACTATAGCCGAATAATTAGGCGCAAAGTTCGAGTCCTTGACAATAATTTACTGAACCGAATTCCGTGGGGAGGGCAGGAGGCATTAGCCAAATAACTAATGATGATGAGTAGCACCCAATGGCAACACTACGAAGTATTTAACGTACGGCGAATGTTGATTGAGCATTAGGCAAATTATTTAGAAATCGACGACATGATGTCAGCAAAGTTATTTAAGTGGAAGAAAAATAAGTCAATGCTTAGTCATATCTTATTAAAGTGTCTCCTATGAAATGTTAACATTTTTGGATTATATTACATTTGATTATATATAATAGTTTTAGTAAGGGGCGAATTGAGTAATCAATCTTTTAATTATTCACTGAATACTTTAAGAAGCAAATAAAAAGTTAAAAAAAGAATAAAGAAAGCTTTAAGTGGGATCTCCGAACTATCGAAAACTAATAATTGGAAATTAAAGCTAGACTTTAGACAATTCGAAAAATGATAAATAATATCTCAAAAATCTATATCCTTTTTCTATATCTAAGATATAAATAAGTATCTGCTTTTTCGGAATTCCCAGCCATATATGTATAAATAATATGTTATGAGAAAATGTTAAGGCTAAGGTTAAGTTAGGTTTACTTAAAATTTGCATTATCTGGATTATCTTTACACTTTGTAAGTAAATGACTTTCTTTCTCCTTCTCTCTCTTCTTTTTCCTATGTATAAGTATGCTTACATCCCCATCAAAATGCAGATGTTTTAAGGACTGTTTAGTTTGCTCATTAATAAACTCATTTGTTAAGTTACTTTGTCTGTTATCCTTGAAGCCACTTGCCAAAGACGTCAACGTCAAAGCAACACGCAATGGAAACACCTCTTCTTGGTGGAGACCTCCTCTCTGCTAATCACATTTTGCCATCGATTTTCCAAGTGGGTCTCCGGGTGTGCCACACACTCATACACACACACCACCACCAGCTCCTAAGTATATACTTACATACATAATTGACTTTATAAATATGTATGTGAGTCACCCAGTTAAGAAGTATGCTAGTGGTTTTTAAACTCCACATACTAGGGATAAGTATATATATTTCCCTCTCTCTGTCTGTCTGTTTGTCTTTCTATCTGTTGGTCTTACCTAAGTATATTGCAAAATATTTCCTATGGCCTTAAATCATGCAAACTGCTTATTGTTGTTGCCACTGCTGTTGTCGTTGTTTCGTTTTGCGGCCACTTGACAGTTTCTACTGCGGCAAAGTCTTTGCGTTTTTAGGCCAACTCGTTTAACCCATTTCTGTTGGAACTGTCCTATCCTTACTATCCCATTCTGTCCTGTGCTCTGACCCCTTCTGGCCTTCTGTAACTAGTGTGAATCTCTCTCTAGCATTTGGTTATAAAAACTTTGTATGTGGCCCAACTGGCCGTTGAGGCGTTTTTATTATCCCTCGGACAGTCTTACATAAATTTAACATTAAATTAAGTGCCATTTTACCTAGAGATTGTGAGCATAGAGGGTAGGAAACACAAACGAAGAACTGCCCCCTTTTTTTGGTAGTCGTAGTTGTTGTTGCTGTTTTTGGGTAGTCCTTACACGTAAGCAGTTCATTGCACTTTAATGAACTCACTGCCGAAAATGAATGAATCAACATTGGATACCACCCATTTTATGGGGGAGTAAATGAACGAAAATTAGTTTTTAAGTAGATATTTGTTTTAGGAGAGTTTTTTGCTTAGATTGCATGAACCAAAACTCACTTAAACTTACAAACTAAAACACATTTTACTTAACAAGTATTAAATTCAATCTAGGCACCTTCTTTGCTATGCTTTAAGAGCTCTTTGCTTTTTCCCTTTACATCTTATCTGAAATTTTAGACTTTCATTAGTTCGTTAGTTGCAATCTCTGTTCATCTTATAGAGAAATTAAATCCTAGCTACACTTTGGCTTACCCCCTGAATTTATCATGTCTTCCACTCTTGTTTAATTAAAAAGTGTGTGTGTGTGTGTGTGTGTAAAATAAAACCTCAAGCCTTCGATATTTAGGTGTGGGGATACATTTTGCTAGCCAAAGTTTTGTTTAGCATATTTACAAAGTTTTGTGCTTAATTTAATTTGCATTCTTTGTGCCTTTTTTCGCCTTATTTTTATTTGTTCTTTCTGTTGTGGTATTGCCTTTTTTATTCCTTGTTACAACTGTTGTCTTTGAGAACTTCAAAGTCCTGCCCCGCCGTCTAGGAATTTTCATTACGTATAATAAAAAAAAAGAAAACTTTTATGACAGAGAAAAGTTGCGAAATAGTTCAAGAAAAACAGAGCAAGCCACTTGAGGCTTTAAGTCAAAGTGAGAGAGAGAGAGGAAGAGAGAAAGGGAGGGCATTTCTTAAGTATTGCAGGATTTACAGGGTGTTGTGGGCCATTTGCCATGGCTATATATTCCACACAAATATATATATATACATATATTTCTTTTTGCTTTCATTGTCAGAAGTACAAGCATAATTTATGTCTCTCAAAGAGAAAGAAAAAAGAAACACAGAGACTTAGCAGGTTGGAGAACGGTGATGGAGGGAAAAGACTTACAATTTCGCCTGTCGAATGCTTTGTATAATTGATGTGAGCCGCCTGCAAGTATGCTAGGGTTTTCTTTTTTTGCTTTTTTTGGGGCCACCCACATCCTTGACACAGTCCGTGGCAAGGACAACAACAGCAAAAGCAACTCAACTTAACTTGGCTCGGCTCGGCTCGACTAAGCTCAGCTGAAGGTTGCGTGTATGTCCACATGTTCGACACTTTTATTAATGCTGCATGTAGCGCCTATAAAGCTGTCAGAATTCCATTCATGAAATGTTATCATGGAGAATGAAATGCTATATACACTCAATGACGGAAGGAAAGAAGGTAGGGGGCGTAGGGATTGGTAGGCAGAGACAACATGAGTGGCTTCCTGTGCCAATTTCATTGCTGCCGTTGCTGATAAGTCGCTTGTTGCTGCTGCTCGTTGACAGTTTTAATAAATGAAATGTGCGGGGAAAAGCAACAACAATACGGATATAGTACATATACAGGACCGGATTATTAAAGTGTCAGTAGTAAATAAAGGAAATCTGCATATATACTATGCTATTTTCTTAAAGTCCTCTATATATATTTAAATATATTATTTTGAAAAATTTATTTGCTGAGTGTATATGTCTTGAACCTGTCAAAAATATATAAATATACGAAACAAAAGAAAATGTTCATCTTGAAGACTTCTCACAAGGCTAACCATAGAAAATAGTTGTTGTCCTTCGCAGCTCAAAAAAGTCAATGTTATACAGCTTAAAATACACAAGTGAGGTTCGTTGTAGGGGTTCCAAAATATGTTTTCACGTTTGAAGAGTTGAGAAAAGGAAGAAAAGTGCTTAACTTCAAGGACCAACAAAATTAGACATACTCAAAGGGGTTTTAGCTAGTTTTCGTTTTCTTAATTCCATGTCTACAAGCACCTAACTTCCATTTATATATACTATGATGATCCTTTAATGATATATTTTTCAATAATCTAGTTAGACAGATAGGTTCATCTGTCTCTAAAAAGTAAAGAGCTAAAGAAATTTCGACTCAATCGTTACTTATTGAGGCCCCCGTAATACATATTTTAAGCCAAACACCTCAACTGACTTAAGTCGCTCCTGTCTTTGGCCCAAAGATATGGGATTTGGGGCCCAGCCATTTGAAAAGGATTTTGAGCCTTAGTGTGTGGGTGTTAGTCCATTGAGAATGTGCACATTTAATTGGCCATTGCATAATCTTGAATGTAATGTCAGACACACTCGAGAGGCGTATGGAAGATTTACATAATCTCATATTTGGCACATTATTCCGCAACTTAATCAACAATTATGTAATTACTTGGCTTTGACGACCATTCACTCTCACTAATACCCTACAAACCCACTACTATGGATACATATGAAGAGATTCACCTAACCCCCTTCAGGCCGTCATGTGGTCTGAGTCTTAAAGCCAGCTTAACTCTATGTGGTTACCTTTTCGGCTGCAGCTAAGACCGCTTAGCTCATTGTAAATTCTAACTAAAACAGAGAGAAAAAACAATTTGGGTAAGCCCCCACACTGCCAACTCGACAAAAACACACAAACACACACAGAGAAAGTTTCCTTTTAGCCTGTTGCCTGTTGCTGTCGTCCTTTTTTATATCGGTTTTTATTTGCACCCATCCGTATCCTTTGGGGGGGCCCTAAGATTTATGGCCATTGGAAAAGTTGAAATGAAAATGTTTAGAAATTTGAAGTAATTGTTGAAATTGATAGACAGCTGATAGACAGCAAAGGCAAATTGTTTATGTGGATGGAGGACAGATATGTTGCCCGTCCATGGGAGCCAAAGTGTTGACACATTGCAGCAGACCCTTTTACTCGTTTTCCTATCTTTTACCTCATTTGATGTGTTTGTTTGCTCGAAATGAAGGAGGGAAAAGAGAGAGGGGAAGGCCAGCTAGATGAATGTAAACACTGAAGGACCAACTATGTATGTCCGAGTTTAATGCCCTAAGGCAGTCCAATGACACTGTCACTTTGCTGCCGGGAAGAATAAACTTCTAAGGACTTTAAGCCACAATATTTACCATTTAAATTCTTCCGCACAGATATCAATAAATATTAATTTACTTCAAGTCACAATAAATCAATTCCAAGTTGTTTCAAACTCATATTAGAGAAACCAACAAAAAACAAAATAAACGCACACACACACGCGAAAACTTTTTAGCAATTTTTCAAGCACTTTGGCACTATATTTTCTTTTAGGATTTCAGATAACTTTTAAATTTATTTCTTAATATTCATTTTTAACATTTTTATTTTTTTTTTAATTATGGAATATTTCAAGTAAATATTTGGATATTATTTAAAACATTTTCACACACATTTTGCCGTTCACATTTTCATCTGGCAAACCGTAACGGCCGAGTGTTCAAACGCGTTTCCTTCTGGGGTTGAGACTCTGAGGAAAATTTCATGTTCGAAAATTAAGCAAAGAGCGTGGCGCACGAGTTCGAAAAAGAGAGCCACAACAAAAGAGAACCGAAAGTGTTCAAGAGAACATTGAAAGTAAAAGGAGGCAACTAGTATTGCGAGACAGAAACACACCTGCCCACCTGTGTGTGCGTGGTTGAGTGTGTGTGTTGTGTGTGTGTAGAGCCTTTGGGCGTTTTTCGGCAGCCGCCACGCACTTGTTTAGTAGTCAAGAAACCCAACAATGACAATTTATGAAGGTTGGCAAGGAAGGAACTACTTTGTGAGGGTAAGACCAGTTGATTATAGAGTCATCAATGAGTTCACTTTTTTGATGGACTATTGAAAATTTAAATATATACAATTATTTCTTGAAGGGAAAGAGACGAATGCCTTAATTATTAGAGAAAATACTCATCTGTTATACATGAAACTAGAATAAGGTCTTTCTTCTGTTTATTGTTTTAGGATCTTAATGGTAAACGGCTTTTCCCTATTTTAAGCACTTATTAAATATATTTTTTATCCAACCTTTTTGGGAATAAAACCAAATTTAGACAGAACTAATTAGGCACTCTTTCTTGGAAACATTTCCAGGTGTATATTGAATCGGAAGAAGATTCTGATATAAGGGCAACGCGCTGAAGGTAAACAATCAAAGAAAACTTTTTCTCTTTAGTAAAATATACATACTGCTAATGAAGAGATTTCTACATATCTTTATTTCAAATTTCTTTGTAGAGCAATATTAATTCTAATGAATCTTATGAAATCATTTACTACATTTTTAAAATGTTTATAAACCTGAAACACATTCTATACATGAAATTCAATAAAATTTTAATGATAACAATCAAAGATATTTATCAATTTAATTAACAACTGCGAATGATGAGTGAAAAAAATAAAGATAACCTTCTAAATACTTTTTAAAATAAAATAAATAATGTTATTTAAACAAAACATTTGACTAGGTGGTACCATTGTACCCAGTCATAGTTAATAAACAGTAATCATGAATATCTTCCTTCTATTTAATGAATCTATTTATTGAGTATTGTCAAACGATTAAAATTTAAATGAAAAAGAATTTAGGTATGTGGATAACATATATATTTTAAATTAAATGGAAATGTAGTTGGCAAAAATGTATTCTCAGACTTTGTATTAAAAGTTAAAATATTACTTAATAAAATTTGTATATAATTGACACCCTTAAGAGTTTAACAATATATTTTTATTTTAGTTATATTATTAACCAAGTGAAGAAGTTGCCAAACTTATTGGGAATTAACATATTCAACGGTGAGTCTTCCCACAACACATAAAATATGCTCATAACTTTGGTTAACCCCATCTAAAGTTTAGTAGATAGTTTATAGTTTTTATATCCACTTAGTTCCCATAGCTATTTTTTTTCCTTTATTCCTCCTTAGGCCACATAGTTCGAATGTGCTATGATTCATTCCCATTCTTTAACAATTTTTTGGCTAAGGGAATTTCATTGCTCGCGACCCACACTCGAGCCCACAAGCCGCCCAACATTTGGCCATATATAGCGCAAAAAAAAGGAAGTGGGTTTTTGTGGTGGTTGTTGGTTATTCTGCCAGTTAGTCTGCCAAAAGCAACAAATGTCTTTTTGCCTCCAAATGAGAGAGTTGCCGACAGCTGTGCTAAGAGAAAAACATGTTGGTTGAAAGAGAGAAATTTTATAATTTCGAAAAAGTTCTCTTGCAACTTCAGTTAGTCATTCATTCACTCAAACTTGTTTAGCAAAACTCTTGTTGGGGCGTTCAATTCAAACCCAAAAAGCAACCAAATTGAGCCAAGGGCGGGCTGGTTCTTGTCTATGCTGCAATTTTCCAAAAAGAAAAACTATAAAACTAAAAAAAAAAATCTATTGAATGAAAAGCGAAACTGGCCGATAACAAGTTTGCTTTTGTTGTTGCTGTTGTTGTTGACGGAAAACTTTTAGCTTGCAAAACTAATTGGAGCCAATTTAACAGGCACTGGCTCTGAGTTTGATTTTGGCACTGGCACTGGCACTGGCCAACATATGCAGGCCAACTGCCACAAAAGAAGTGCAAATGCGAATTCTCATTTATCTTCGAGCCACTCAATCAATTGGCCAACAACAAATTGCACTATACGAATATATATATATATCTATTCGAATAGGAATAATAACAATGTGTGTGAACCACATGCTCGTGCCTTATGTACACACAATGTGTCTTCTAACACCAGATCAATCAAATTGTTTCATATCGAAATAATATCGATTTCAATTATTTCAGTTGAAAGAGGGCATTATAATTATTATGAGACGTTTGTTACTGTGTATCTCATTCAAGAAGAATATTCATTAGGCATTAAATCTGAATCTGGTATTGAACAAGGGAATTGAGTTTAAAAGGGTTTAAAAATACATATGAAAGGTTTAGAGATTAAACTTTGTTTAGATATAACAAATTTTTTATCTATTTTTGTAATCTGTCACGATTCGATGAACCTTTTGTACGACTTTTTTGTTCTAGTCTAGGGGAAATACATTCGAAAAGAGTAAAGAATTTTTAAACTAACCTTCAATTTAATAAGCTACCTATAAATTGTTGCTGTTGGAGATGAGAAGATGTAAAGATGAGAATATGTTGGTTGACATTTTCCAAACTATTTTATTGATTGATTTTTTAACAGTTTTTCACATCAAACCACAAAGTTTCCTCTTGGTCCTGTTGCTCCAGTTTGTTGTCGAGGTATCGACACTTTAACGACTCTCAAGAAATGAAACTTGGGGCATAAAATAGGATGAAAGTCATGAAATCATGCCAATATTTAAAGGAACAGCTATCGCAGTTGTAAAATTGGAATTTTAATCTGCGAAAATCGACTTTTACTTATATGTATAAAAGCATCTTGCCGGTTTCTTATTAAGAATAGAACTTGCCTTAAGGCACCTATCTTTCATCAATGTTTCACCATGCCCATTCGCAATCAGAGAGTATTAAATTTTCTTCGTGCGTGTTAATAATTATTGCGAAAAATATCTGGCGGCAACAGCGGCAAAGTTATTGGAAAACAATTAAGCTAAAATCCATGCCAAAAAGACTCTCTTGGCCAGTGTCCAAGTCGGACAAAACTCCGTATGTGTGTGGTATAACTTTGGCATGTGGAAAGGTCAGTTTTGGCTTAAAGGCTTGCGGAATGCTCAGGCCACATGCTTCTCGTTGAATTGCTTTTAATCGCTTAACTCAAATGTGTGGGTGTTGTAGAAGAGGGGGATTGAGGGGTAAGGGGACGGGCAGAAGCATACATATTTTACCACTTTATTTTGAGAGACGATGGAAAACTGCAGCTGGTTTTTAATATCTTTAGATATGATGTGACAACTGTTGCAAATATTATACCCTATAAAGATTAAAATGTTACGATATGATATTCTATGATTATAATTAATTGATTTCTTATAATTATTAGTAACAACAAACAGTAAACTTGGTAATTAATTTGCTTGGAATCTATTGCCTTTTGTAATGAAATCTGCAGGGTATCTCAAAGTCGATGCTTTGGGTTAGTAAACTTGTTTTTTGTGGCAATGCAGAAAATTCATTAGAAGTTATCTAATGACAGTTGTGCATTTACTATCAAAAGTGCTGATTAAATATTGATTGGCAGTTGATTTTATCGCAACATTTTGTATTACGTGTTTATGAATAATTTCCAATTACTCTTTGGATTAACTTTTAATTAATTGGCACTTAATTAATTGCTAATGCACTCAATATGCTGGTATTTGGTGTATGACTTTACTTTGATGCTTGTTTGCTATGCAGAATTAGCCTTGAACTGCTTTAATTAGGGAAAATGAGGTGTACCAGCATTATAATTTGTCGGAATTAGGCATCGGCCTAATATATGAAATATTAAGTTAAATTTTATTGTGTATAATTATTTGTTTGGTTTTCGAATTCTTGTATATAGAAAATGTGTCACGGCTAAGTTTGTGTCTTCGCTAAAATTGTTAGCGCCATCTAACGTTCATGTTAGCTTTCAGACTTATGTTAGCCAAATGTTACTTAACAGAGGCGCGTTTTTTAACAGGGATGTAAAATTTAAACTACATTAGACATTTTTTTGTTTTCCTACTTATTGATATATTCTCCATTCTCAATAAAATTATTTGTCTTTTCATAAAAGTAGCAAAATTCGTTGTCTCTTTTTTAAAGAGTTAAGTATTTATGTCCATTTATTTTAATGCTTTACTGACAATGGAGCAATTCTAAGTAGATGGAAACAGTTTTTTCCATTAAGGCTACAAAATATTTAATTTGGGCAATTTATAAGTCATATCTACTGGAGCCAGAGAAAACCTTCTCTTTTCCTTTCTCCCCGCCACTTAACACTTTCTCGTCTGACACTTTCAATTTCACATCAATAATCCAATCAGCATCCACTTAAACAAAACTAAATCTAAAATGTCCCTGCGTCAGCAAAAAACAACCTTAATAAAGAATATGTTTTTAATGCGACAAACCGCATTTCAACCCCTGCCAAAAAAAAGAATTTCCACTTCATTTAACATTAAGCCAGCACACCAAAAACAGGGAGAACCAAAAAAAGGAAACGGAAAAGCATATCAAAACGAGCCAACATGGATCACATTTTGTCATTGAACACTCGACTGGCCAATACCCACTTGAGCTGGAGGTCGTTTGGACGAGTAAACAGGTGGGCAGACAGGCCTAAACGAATATATTTTGCCGCTTATATTTTTGTAACCTGGTCAACAGTTTGGTTCACTGAATTTGGATTGGATTCAATAAGAGAAAGTCGCAGACTGAGAGCCAAAAAAAAGAGAGGGAAAAAACAATTTGTATTTTTTATAAAGATGAAGCGGGCGGCTATCGGGGCGTATGAGTGTGAAAATGTATTTTCAATTACGTATGCAGAGTTGCGGTCAGTGGGAAATTAACAAAATGTGGTAAACCGACGATTTGAGCAGGCAAATGAGAAGAATCAAATAGTCAAACGGCTGAATGATACTTGAAATAAAATTTATCTTTGTTGAAAAATATCAAAAAATAATAAAAATCTGGGAAATGTAAAAGAGAAATTCGCTTTACAAGGGTTTAATTCTTATTTTTCAATTAACCACACTCTAAAAATTGCATTCCATGTTAAAGTAACAGAGAAAATTTATATGAATTTTTATAATGTAAACTATTATCTACCTGCCATTTGTAGGGAGTTTCAAAGGGCTCCAAAGTTATAGGTATTGGGTCTACTTCACTCTGTAGTAAAGTGTTTTTTACTGAACGATTCTTGAATATTTAATACTTGCTTATAGCTAAGGGGTAGCTTTTTAAATGGCTGTTAGAAGTCCCTACTACTTTTAATAAATATTTAAAGCTTTTCTATTGAATAGTATTATAACCGTTATCAGATTGAACTCCTTTTAAAAATGAGACTCTTATCATAAGAAAAGCATTCTTCCATTTACATTTTGTACGCATGAAAGGAACTTCCTTGCATATCCTTTTTATCATACAATCTTTAAGCAGCAGCTTTAACATGCACAAGTCTGGTATGAGAGGATTCTTGGCAGGGCAAACTGCTGCATCTCACGCCTGGGCCATAAATCAAATGAATTGAAAAATGCGTTATTAAATAAACGGAGGCCAGCAGGATGAGAAGGTGGTAACAAGCAGAGCCAGCAAATCCAGTCAGGCCATGTGTGCGTCCAGTCTACTGTTGCCTTACCCATCCTAGCCAAATATCCTTGAACCTGTCTGCGTCCTTTCCTTGTTGAAATATTCCAGTTCTTTTTTTTTCCTGCCCTTTGCTGCATTTTGATTTACTTTTATGGCTAGACACTGAACTGAACTGCCCCTACACAGACCCCAACGATGCCTAGTCTTGTGTGTGTGTGCTCTCACTTGTTGGGCTTCAAAAATTATATCCTGCAGGTGTCTGCACCGCAACTGCAGCTGATTAGCTCTCCCTGCTTGACACTAATGCGACAGGTTGACTACACTATTCTCTGCTCTCCTTCTAAAGCGACCATTATGTGCATTAAAATTCAATTACAAAATATATTTTCCAGCTACACAAATACGTGACCAAGGCACCAAAAGTCATTGTCGAGGTTCAGTTAACTGAACGTTGAACTTTTCCGGGTACTTTTGGAGGGTTTGGACGGAGGACGGTTCCCCGTGTGGAAAAGAAAGATATTGGCCACAGCTGTTCTACTATTTATAGAGCTTAGAGTTCTCTTCTCTGCCCCATGGTATTGCATTAATTTCACAGATCAAAAGCGTTGATGGAACCGCAAGCTAATGAAAATGTAGTCTTCCATTTCCACTGACAGCATTCATAAGCGCTTTTTAATGAAATGCGTGGAAAAGCCAAGTTGATTCTGTCCGTGTAGAGGCACAAAAGAAGTGTGGGAGTTGGCTGGGTGGGTGGTGGCGGGGGGCTTGTGTCGGTTGAGTGTGTATTTCTGACAAGTGTTTAATAAAAAACACAAAATTATGGCCTGGGCATCGGATGGCTTTGAACTGACTCTGACAGCTGTGGCTATGTTATCTTTTGCCTAAGGGCTATCAGCATAGAGCATTAGGAAAGTGGAGAAAGGAAAGTTAAATGCTTTCTCTACATTTACGATATTTTAATGAAATAAATTAAGTAACTAAAATTACAATTTTCAAGTTCTTTAAAAGGTGCAGAGCTTGACATGCACATGGAACCTATTGGCCTTGAGTGTTTGAGTGGATTAAAGGTGAAAATGTCATCTACAATCCTCTTCGATTTCAGATAAGCGGCTTATAGAAGTCGCAAATGGTGTATGTCTAGCATCACAAATCTTTATCTCATTTAGTTTGGGTTGTCAGAGATGTTAAAACTATAAATGCTGGAAAATTTCAAAGAGTTTTCTCTCTTTTCTGTCCTTTTTTTTATATAGCTTTTTTACTAAACAGTTTCATATTTTACCACAAAAGTAAAATGTTTTTAGTATATTCAATTAAGTAAAATTTTATATACGAAATGTCCCAAGGAAATTAAAAAAATTAGTAGAAGACAAAGTAGAAGCCAATTGTTTGAATTGTTAAAAGAAAGTGAGATGAACAAATGTTTCAGAAGATGAAAGACGGAAAAAATTAAAAACATCAATAGAAAGAAAATGGAATTATGTTTGGCTAAGGCATGAACAAACATAAGCAAAGCATTTTTGGAAAGGTAATATGAGTTGTCAAATAAACATTGATTAAGTCGGTAAGTCTAAAAGAATGTGCTGTCTTTACCAAGTAGACTTGTCGACATTACCATTAAGGAGTTCATTCCCAAATGAAAAACCCAATTCACTTTTTTACCCAAATAGTTTTTAAGAATTAAGTCAGCAAATAAGTCAACAGTCTAATTATATGTTTAATTAACTTAATTTATTCATTATAAGTGAAAGTCAGAAAGTATGGAATAATTTCATCTAGTGCATTTCACTTCAAATAACCCAATTTACACCTTAGCTTTTGGCCAACTCAAACAACTCCCAGAGTGTACTGTGAAATGGTTGTTAACAGCAACCATTGTAGCCCTCATACATCTAATGGCAAATTCAAGCTTTGTTAACTGAAGTGCCAACATGGCAAGTGCCCGGAAGCTGGTTACCATGGATATCTGCATATATTCATAGATATATATGGACATATATACATATATGTGCGGATGTGTGTGTGTATGTGTAGATGGGCATCCTCAATATCCTGTATGGGGCTTACACTTTGACAGCTGAGCATTGTCAATTGTCAAGTCATCGTCTGCCGTTGTTGACAATTTGCAAATGACATTTGACATGCCACAGCACGAGTTCAGGGTGAACCGAAATTAGAAGCAGGAGCAGCAGAAACCGAACCTGAAGTCAACATCACAAGTGGATTTTATGCAAATTGGCAATTTGAGATGAGTCCTGTCGGCAGTCGGTTAGATATTTCACAGGGAGTATGAGTTTTGGATCTTTTCAAGTGGCATATAGCGCATCTTGACTTCTGTTTAGGCGGAAGTTGTTAAGGTAGTCAAGTGGTTGCCATCACAATTAACTGCCTGATGACAGAGAGACTCCGACACTTGAGTGTTTCGGTTCTAGCATCTGCAGCAACTGACACCAAAAGTGCGGCCAAATTGTGCGTGGCAAGAACAAAACCCAAAAAACAAAGTCAAAGTCAAAGCCGGCGGCATATACTTCCATTTAAATGGCGTTTAATGGGCCACACCGCACATTTAGAAGGCGCACAATCGGCCAAACAACACCAACAGCAGGCAAAGACAAAGTTCTTGGAAATGAAGCGATACAACGGCAAATTTTTTTGGTTGACTCATTGGTGTCAACAAAATGCTGGAACAGCATTGCATATCCCATGACTCATCAGGCATCAGAAGGGCCAACAGAGCAGTGGGACAATTGGCGGGTCTTTATTTTTATAAAAAGTTCAACAGATGTGTCGTTATATATAATCCAAAGAGTGTCAACGGGAACTGCTTTTGAATTTATTGAGACAAATTGATGAAACTGAAATGTGTTTATTAAGACAAGGTGTAGATCAATGATTAAACAGGAAAACAGAAAAAATCATATATGTTGCTGATTTAATTTCTATAGATTATACCGTAGAAATCTATAAACTGATCTTTTTAGTTTGGTAAGCGGATAGTTCGTCATTCAAAGGTGAAACTTCTGAAGTGATAGTTTGAAGCACTTAAAATTACAGTCCCTTATTTAAATATGTCGAGTTACAAATCTAATACATATTGAAAATATATTTCTTTCAAAATAAGTACATAACGAAGTAGAGATGATTACTTATTGGGTAAAATCTTCAGTGATGGATGATTAAAAAATTAGTTGGTTTTGAAATATTTAATAAACATTTATGATGATGAAACTTATTGCATAAAAAGGCACAGATAGGGACAATTTTTTTTCGAACATTTTCAAAAAATTATATATTTGTCAGAAAAACAGCTTGGCTTAAGGAGAATACGTCTACGAATGGGACATTTTTTAAATGCCGATTAATAAATATATGTTTTAGCAGTTCGTCTTTATAGACTGAAATTATTTTCCATTTCAAACTATATAAATAAAAAATTCGAATAAAGATTTTGATCTAAATGATCTACTCACAAAACAAAAGGACACTTTTGAAGTTTAACATGAACCTATTATAAGCTCATGATTTTATATATCTAGTCCTATTTTAAGAGGCTAAATCGAAAGAATTTAATTTTCAATGATTTTTATGTTCATCGTAGTTTATCGAGTGTTTCCTCCATCACAATTTAATTCATTTGAGTACACTTTACGAACTAATATATGGCAAAATTTTTGCAATTTTCTTGTACTCACCGTTCTTCAATGGTCGTTGGCAGTTGAGTTCGTGCACGCATCATGCTGAGAAAGTGTTTGCCATGAGATAGACCACCCATTGAGGCGGCACTGGAGCCACCGCCACCGCCACTTCCCTCGGACAAATAGCCATTGTCAATGTCATGATAACGACTGGCAGAAGGTGAGCTGCCCACGCGTAAGGCATCGCCGTCACTACAGTAGCCAGCCTGGGCCATGTCCGACTCACAAAAGTCCAGATATGATTGATGGGGCAGAGCATGCTGATGATGATTTCCACCACGGGCTCCCCTTGTGGGCAAAGTCACATGTGAATTGTAGCCCCTGAGAAGAGGACGCATTGGAAGGATGGCAGAACCAGAAGAAGAACATGATCCAGACGGCAGTCCTGAAGCCATTTGAGGCTGTTGCAGCTGCTGCTGCTGCTGCTGCTGTTCCTCTTTGGACTCATAGATGGTGCCTACAATCTTTGAGGGTATAGTATGAAATTTGCTAGGTGAAGCGGTGGGTGTATTCGGAGCCGAATTGGGCATGGGCCGTTGCAGAGGCGAACGTGGTGGTGGCGATGCCAAGATATGTGGACCCGCATTGTATTCCAGCTTACGTAGAGCAGTCAGTGAGGACTTCGGTGGGGGCAGACGGCTGCTGGTGCCATAGATGCTGCCAGTTGGTGTTATGCTAACATGTTGGGGGGTGCTGGGCTCACTGAGGTATCCTCCGGGTCCTGGCAGTGCTGATATGTGTGACGAGGTGGGTGGTGGGGGTGGAGGACTGTTGGCATAATACGGTGGAGGAGGATGCGGAGGAGGCGGTCCTGTCTGAAGGATATGTGTCGTTTGATTTACTTCTTGGGATATGTTTGTCTGTGTGCCCTGATGGGCGGATATGTCGTTCGTGTCGCGTTTCATTGGCTCCGCACTGATACCCAACTGAGGTAATTTACTAGTTCCCTTGATCACGCCAATGGGTTTCGGTAATCCCGTGCCACTGGGACTTTGACACAAGTTTTGTCCTTTCAGTGAGCTTTTTGAATCCGATTTTGAGTGCAATGAAGATCTCGATGATGTCTTCGCAGTGTTCTTTTCCACGGTTAACCCTTGTTGACTGGGTCTAGTCAGAGAGCTCTTGCCGCCTCTACCCATTGTGGAGCTACGCGATTCGTTGCCCGACTCTTCTTTATTCAATGATCTTGCTGGACTCTTCTCCTTTTTGTCCAATTTGGTCTTAGTGGTCTGGTCCTTCTTCTGCTGAGCAGCCAGCAGCTTGGATTGTTTGGTATTATGCTTCTGTTGCACTTTTTGCGAACTCACGCTTATGCTGGGTGGTTTCAACTGGGAATTGTGGCCATCGTTGAGACTTAAACTTGAATCCGATCGCTCAGATCTGGCCGAACTAAACCCCGATGAGGATGAAGTTCGTTTTGATTGGATTTGAGTCTTGTTTGCAACTGTTACTGCTGCCTGTTGTTGCTTCTCCTTATTGAAGAGTTTCAACTTGTCCAACATGGAGTGTTTCTGTGGAGCCTGCGGAGGATTCAGGCTACTTGGCGACGGAATGCCACTCTTAACACTGGGCGGACGAAGGCTATAAAAAGAAACTAAAATTAATCCTGTTTTCTCCACATCAACAATTAAGCATCTCTTACCTATTATTGTTTCCACTTTTGAGGCTCTGTATTGTGTGATTGCTGGTGGGCGGACTACTTGGACGGCTTGTATTGAAATCGTTTCCGCTCTTGCCCAGTCCCGGTATGGCTAAAAAGAGAGACAGAATGGCATTAAAGAACTGTCAACCAAGGGCTGTTCATTAATTTCATTTTCACTGGCGCCCACTTGAGTCTGTCAAAAACAAGAGGCTGGCCGATCAGGAGTAGGCCGCCGCATCGGCAATGTCGACTCATCGCTGTCAGCATCTATAAATCAATGCTAAAGGCCAAGGCGGACATTAAACTTAATTAATTGCTGTGCCTGTAAACTGATAACAGACAGCCAGGTCAAATTTATGTGTCCTCCCCCCGCTCTCATTGAAAATATCAACAAATAAATCATTTTGCCAAACAAATATAAGAATAATTTGTTCACTGATCACAAAATTCCTATTAAAAGCTATTTTTAATTGCCCTATAAAATTATTTATAACAAATTATCTATTTCGATAAACTTTTTCGACCGTTATGCTAAATATTAAAAACTCTACTCTTCATTACTCCTCATTTTCAGAGAATCTCTCTCTTCTCTTGTTGGGGAAAGAAGTTTTTCATGGGGAAAAATTTTAATTATAGTTGAAAAATAATTGCTGTCACGGAATGTCTTTGATAATACATCTTATACACGCTTCGAAGGGATCAATCTTTAGTGCATTTTGGTTTTTCTATAAATAATTTTAATTGCGGGAATTATTTATTTCGTTTTCAGCTACTTAAACTCTCAGTTCAGCTACTTAAATCTGCTATGTTAAAAAAGATCAAGCTTAATATACGCCACTTTAAGACTTAAACTCAATACAATATGTTTTTAATTATTTTTTTTTTTTTTCAATATACTTTGTGTCTTTTAGAAGTGATTTTTAGGGTTTTTTTGTTACACATCCAATGAGAACTTAAACATGAATTCTTAAAAATCAATCGCAATCCCTCATATTCCCCCTAAAGCAATGAAGTAATTTTTAATGAGTTACTAAATCCCATCTTATATTTTCAATTTAATTAATGAATTAATTAATTAAGTCTACAGTTACCTATGTATGCCACAAAATCAGTTGCAATTGAAGCGTAAGCCAACTCTTTTGGTCACATTCCCAATCCGAACTCTAACCCTAACAAAACCATAAACAACTCCCCACGGGGCTTTGAATCCCTTCCCTCCTGGTTTTCTTTTTTTATGACAAATCTCGGTCATGCCCCCAAACGGGAGGCATGCAGATGCATACATATGAAAAGACTTTACGAAACAATCCCCCAATATGATTCCCACACAGCGACAACGAGCGGGTGGACTAAGTGCAGAACTCAACTCCCGTCTAATTTTTTTGTTTGGGGGTTGCTTGAGACCAGAAATTTGTTTATTCCCAGCAAACAAGCAGGGGAAACGATCCCGATCCCCTTACACAAGCCCAGGGGTTGGTTTCTGGCTTAAAAAATATATTTTTTAATAAATTTCCCACACCCTCTCCCATAGAGTTGCTCTCGGATACTTACATGGCGTATGATTCGGTGTGGGTGGCAACGGACGCACCTTGTCCGGGGGACAGCGACGTTGGACCATCACGGTCGCTGGCAGGGGTATGGCAGTACCGCCATTGACCTTCGCATAGGCGGGGGCTATTTGTCTGCAATAAGAAAAAAATAAAAAGAATAATTATTCTCAAGTTTTATTCAAAAACAATCTCTTATGAGGATATATATGTATTGTTTTTTTATTGCCATTTATGGCAACTGCTCGCCCACGCGGTTGTCTTCTCAGGCGTGATTTGCATGGTATACAAAAACAAAAAACACATTTGCAGAGGGGCCAAGAATATTGATAAATTAATGAACTTGTTGCTTGCCGTCAAGCCCCTTTTTTCTTAACATTATTTCTTGTATCTTGGCAAAAAGCAAAAATAAAATTGCTGTAAAAATTGCAGTAAAAATATTTTTACGATTTGCATTTTGCGCGAAATGGCAAATTGACTGACTGACGTCGAGTCAAAGCGACAAAGTGTGCGTAAATAAATTTGCATATCAATAAAAGATACTTTTGTATCTTACACAGCGTAAATAAGTAGCATTTTGTATTATTATTAAATAAACGCTATTCGAAAGATACTTAAACATGATTAATTCAAAACAATGAGTTTTCCCCTCTCTCTTTTGATCTATTAAAACTTTCCCAATTAGTCCAAAGACTGATTAAGTGCACAAATTAAGATGAAAATTTCTATTAAAATTAATAACAAAGGAGAAAAAACAACAGCACTAACTTTTAATAAGTCGCGACTCGTAAAATTCCGCAGGGGTTCGCCGCCAACACAACAGACAAGAACAAGAACCAAAAGATACAATTGTATCTTATGGGTTGCTTGGCATTTCGCATTGTTGTTGGCCATTAATAAGCCAGCCAGCACCAGGAGAGTATAACAATTGTATTAAATGAATGAGATTAAAAAAAAAACACAACCAAAAATAAAAAAAGACTGAGGAAAAATCCCCATAAAAACAAAGCTGACAGACAAATGAAGAAATGAAGTTGCCAACTGCTGCAAATTAAATACGCATGCCAGACTCAGGACGATGTCTGTAAGGACGACTCGACATATCCTTCTCATCAAGTGTGAGTGTGTTGTGTGTGTGTGTGTGCCTGCCAAGACATTTTTCTTTACCATTGAACAAACGAAAAGATTCACTTTTGGCGAGTTTTCTTTTTTTTGTTTGCAAAATTACTTTCATATTATTTTATTTGCATTTTATTGTTGAAGATGTTTGCCTCGCCATTGAAAGAGTCAAAAGCTGTCTGCAGAGTTTTGATTCAGTTTTTTTTCCTTATTGCTCCTTCTTTAGAAACTAAAGGAAGATGTCGATTGTCTGAGATATGTTATAAGATGTAACTATAAGAAGCCAGCAGATAGGAGCACCAGATTGTTCGAGGTGGGCTTAAGAAGTTTGCTTACAGTTTCGATGCGGTATGAGATGACATTTTGTTTGTATAAAAAATTCATAATTTTCTAACTCTTAAAGTTTTGATATTAATATCAAAAGTATAGACTAAATCCAAAGGACTAAATCCAAACATCTTTCAAAGATAAATTGATAAAATCGGGACATGGTTTTCCCTGAATCTTTTACCAAGTTTTTAGGAAACAGATTTATTCCAAACAAAATATTTAAAAATATTCCTAATTCAGTAGAGACTAAAAATAAGATAAAAGTATATATTTTTAATGCGGTTCTAGCATTACTCATTGTAAAATTGTATTATTGTAAAATACAAATAAACTAAAAAATAAACTAAACTGCATGTTTAATGTAATAAAATACTGAATTGTTTTTGAATCTTAAGTCCCAATTGTTGGTATGTATTTATAAATTTCTCATGTCCATTTTCAGTCAAGTTCATTGCCATTGTGAACCTTATGAACTACCCTCGCTCATTTTGCATATAGACCTTGTGTGTTTTTGCTATCTTTGCCCACATCAGCTTGTTATAAGTCAGAAATCTATTTGTATCTTTCATTTTTTATGACAGCTGCAGCTTTTACTCTCAGGTGTCACATGTCGAATATGATGAGAGTGCATTGGGCGCCAACTTCTGTATTCTTGCATCATTCCGCGATGTGCTCTTTCCCTTCCGCCAGTCTTGTTGCACAAATTGAATTTGCGTCTTTATTACGCATTTTTGATTTGTTTACTGGAAGCTTGTACAGATTTGTTTTCCACAGATGTATGTAGAAATTGCAGCAGCAAAATGTCTTTGACCTTTAGTGGCAGACAGGCAGAGGCAGAAGCAGTGGCAGAAACTCATAATAGCCGAGGACCCTTTTTTAGCTTCTGGTGGCATTCACCTGTGTGTTTCTCTGTGTGTGTGTGCATTTGTGTGTTCTTTTTTTTTGTGCCCACGTTGAACATTTCCGTAATGTTGACGGGGACATTTGTTCACTTTTGTATAAATATGAAGCAGTGGGCGATGGCAGCACCTCTTCCTTTTTCTCCTCGCTCTCCTGCCTCTTCTCTTGACTGGCCATTAGTTGCATTTGTATATGTGTGTGTTGTGTATAGTATTTCTGTTGTTGCCACACAATGTGTCACTTGAGTTGCATTTGTCAAGCCTGGCTCGTTGACTTGAGGATGCTGAAGCTGGTAGCTGAAGACCTGGGGCTGTGGGCTGGGGCCTGTTCTGACCATTTTGGGTGAATTTGCCAGTTGCCTTATAAGAGGCAACGACTCTTTCGCTTTTATTATTGGTTACACTTATAGCCATTTATGGTTAGATGATGATGCCGAGCCCTTGGAATGCCAACGCTGCTGTTGCTAAGATAACCCCATCATCATCATCATCAGCAGCATCTTTGGCATTAACATCATTTGATGTTTAACAATT
The DNA here is from genome assembly GCF_018902025.1 of Drosophila willistoni. Classification (NCBI taxonomy): domain Eukaryota; kingdom Metazoa; phylum Arthropoda; class Insecta; order Diptera; family Drosophilidae; genus Drosophila; species Drosophila willistoni. Next base: position 14,030,276 of record NW_025814050.1, read on the forward strand.
TTCACTTCATCTTGACCCAAAAACCTTTAAGCTTGCTAAATTTTTCTCGTAAATTTTGCCACAGCAATTTGTGTTTTATGCTACCGAAAAAGAAAAACAAAAAACTTAACCACAATATCCCCAAGAAGCGCAACTTTTTCGACCGCCTGTGCCTGTTTGTCAAGTATCTGGCAAGAGGCAAGGCGATGCGAGGTCTGGCCAATTCAGGCTCTTGATGGTGACGACGATGATGATGATGATGTTGTTAGTGATGGAGCTGAAGAAGTAAAGCCTGTGCACAATTTATGAGAGTGTGTCTGGCCGCCAAGTTGGAGGTACTTGAAATGAGACGATGTAGTTGCTGCTCCATGGTCGCTGATTTTTCTGTTAGAGGGTATGAAGATTTTTGAGTGGGTGTTGAATGGTTGATAATAAGCGTAATTATATGCCATTGATATGGCCAGAAGGAGTGTAGAGTTGAGACCATGTGAAAGGAGTATATCTGTAGTGGGAACTGTAGTGAAATGTTTACAATCTTATTGGACTCAATACAAATTGTAAAAATTGCCATCAAGGAAACGTTAGAGACTCATATGCATAGAGAAAGGGTCTCACCCAGTAGCAATAATGTGGCTGCAATTTTCTACCATAAAAATACCTTAAAGTTTAAAGGGCTCAGTTTTCACTCGCAATCAGTTGTCATGGATGGAGAGTTGCTTGTATAAAATGAGAAAGAAAGTTTTCTTTTAAACAGGTGAAAGAAGCTCTCATATTTTATGTCTTTGACTATGAAACCAATGTTGTACGTACATGTCATCAGCATCTTCATTTTGAACATCAGCAAACAATGTTCTTAACCAGCAGTCATTCGAAATTTGTAATGTGATATGCTGGAAAACGTGTTCATCTCAAAAAAAAAAAAATAAAAGTCGTGTTCTTCTGAAGGTATCAGACATCCTACCTCAATCTCTCTCTCTTTCTCTACTCCTCTCTACATAGAGGGTCTTAGTGAAAACTACTTTTTCCCCTTCCTTCCTTCTTTTCCATCTAAAAGATAGACTTCATATGACTTACTACCTTTGAGTATTGTGTTCTTCTTGTCTACTTTTGCTTGGTTGCTTTTCAAGTGCGACATAAAGTCACGAATTTTCAGTTATTAGACAAAGCGATGCGAAGCGAGAAAAAAAACTTGTGTCTTGTGACTTTAGAGACGCATTTTCTCAGCTGCTTGCAACAAACAATTAATAGCGTCTGCTAACGCCCCTTCCGTACACCCGCTTCCTCCCTTTCCCCTTTCCCTTTCACATCTCATTCCCCTGTGTCATATACACACGTGCGGAGCTGACGACGGCAAAGTCAAAAAGATGTTGCTAATGGCTCTGGCTGCCACCTTTTGTTGACTCGGAGGGACAATGAAGAAGGCGACGGCAACGGCAACGACAACGACGCGTCGTCGACTAAGATGAAGACAGGGCAGGACAAACATCTTTAAATATGCAGCAGCAGGTTGGAGCTAGAGAGATGGCGTTGTAAACAAACCGCTTGGCAGTGCCACAAAAACCACAAATGGAGAGTGGCCCCAAAACAAAAACAAAAAGCAATAGCTACATCAAGTGGGCAGAGGCTTTTGGCTCTCCCCTCATTTTACTGCTGCCCCCCTCATTACCTAGACTTCTTCCCTGCTTTTCTACTAACTTGGCAAACTCAAGTAGCAACTTCCACTGTATTTTCTTTGTAGAGATGGAAGTGTGGACCATTAGAAGAAGTTTGCACTGCACAGAAAACCCATTGGAAATTTGAATAATATTTAATAAGTTAATACATAGAAGCTTATTCTTTGGAAAAGTAGAGAATCAACGAGGGAATTAAAGTTTCTTTTATTAGGCACAATATTAAGTTGTGGATCCAATGATATGGAGTTATCTCAAACTTAAACAAATTCAAAGACCAAAGAGTGCTACATATTACAATATTATTAAAATAAAAAAAACTACAAAAAGAAAGAAATACAAACCTTTTTATACCCTTGCAGAGGGTATTATAAAATTGGTCAGATGTTTGTAACGCACAGAAGGAGACGTTTCCGACCCCATAAAGTATATATATTCTTGATCAGCATGAGAAGCTAAGTCGATATAGCCATGTACGTCTGTCCGTCTGTCCGGAGTGGAGTATCCCCATGAAATTTACCAATATAATAGTAATAGATATAAAATCTCAGATCCCAAAATTTGAATCTGATCCGATAAATAGAACACAAGTTACAGTCAATATAAATCGGTTCAAACGCTGCCGGCAGCGCTGCTTGCTGCCTACTACTGCCATCATCAAATCAACAGAGCACACGCATACACACACAGACGCAACGCTACATGAACTGTATGTGTATGCGTGCCGTGCTTTGCTTAGAAAATGATGGAAGAAGAAAAACTTGTGGTAAAAAGAGAAATAATATTTTGTTTGTGTATTGATGAATTGAGTTGCAGGGAAAGAAATTTCAAAAAGGAAAAATATTATTGCCAAGTATACTGCAAGGGTATATAAACTTCGGCATAGCCGAAGTTAGCTTCTTTGATATTTCTTTATTATGTTTCTACACTCGAATTCTCCAAATCTAAAGTATAACTTTTTGAATAACTTTTCAAGTGCATAAGGCATGACTTTTACCATCTCTAAATTAGCCCCACATATGGTATATATCCCAGCTTAGTTTTGGATCACAGCAAATGGACTTTCTTCCTCTTTCTTTTCACACCAGCCAGCAAAATGCAGCTGGAAACATTTTGTGTGTGAGTGTGTGTCAGTGTGTGTAGCGAGGGTTGCGAATGGTTTTCGGTTGCCAGGACAAATAATGAATAAGTAAACTAGGCCTAGACTTTTATGCTCGCTCTCTATTTGAATAAACAAAGACGAGCCCAAGCCCAAGGGTTGTGTACAGCCACTGAAAAGTAGCACACACGCACAACAAACACACACACACAAACACACATCAAATGTGATGCGACTCCGAGTTGCTTAGACCAAAACCGTAAAAATATTTTTTTCAATTATGCAACTTTGGCAAATGTTTTATTTATTGACTTTCGAGTGTTTGTGTGTGAGTATATGATGAGGAGGACATTTCCATCATAAATGGCAAAAAGGTTTTTAGATATGGTGGTTGATTTTCCCATCATTTTTCCAACCAAAACGGGGTGGTTGGTGTCAAATCATCAAAAATGCACTTTGATATATTTCACAGCTGGAAAAAGTTGATCGCTGGATTATGTAATACTCCAGTGAAGAACGAAATCGACGGGGGAGTTCCCACTGCAGACACATAGACTGGTTGGCTTCCGCCTTAGGCTGGCTGGCAGCCAAGAGAAGAGGCCAAAAACCTTTGAGGAGAACAACCAGAAGTAATAGTGCATTGAAGTCAAGAAGGCAAGTCGATCAACACCCAGACAGTTGCGTGTTTTCGGCCTCTTCTGGGCCGTCGCTTCTTCTTTTTGGCCAAATGTGTCGCTTTCGGCACCTCAGAAAACATTAATTATGAATCACTGTGGTTTCTGCACACTTGTTTCTTTTTCTCTCTCTTCAGTTTTTTGTTAATTTAGAAAGCTGAGAATATATTCTTAAGACATTTTTTTTTGGTTTGAAAATGTCATTTCCATTAGCTGCTATCTGTTTCTTTTACGGTCTAAATATAGAATAAATTCTGGAGTGAGCATTTTCTATAAAAATACTTTTTCACTTCCTAGGAAATTATCATAAATTTTCCAAAAGTTTGCTTTACTATAAATGTATTTTTATATGACTAAATGATGGGAGGAGAAGATCCTCTGCTTAATTTATGGTTTTTCTTTTTTGTATAAAATATTTATAATGACTCTCATTAGTGGAATGGATGGGGCAGATTGACATTATTCCATGGGCAAAGAAAAGCTCTCACAAAAACATATTTGTTAAGTTTTTTTTACCTTCTGACATCCGGTGAGTTGGGCAGGCTGCGACATTTTCGTGAACTTTTACCACCACTTCCTCCGCCTCCGCCATGTGATGAGGATGATGATGAGGTGTTACCCATGTTTAGCGATTAATTTTGCTGGTTTTGTTTTTCACGTTTTATTGTGGGTAATGGTTTTTAATTTGGCATTTGGTTAATATAATTTTTTTTGGCACTTTTTCATATATTTTTAATTCGGTTTTTTGTTTAAAAAAGGATATTTCTATTAAATAAACCGTATTAATATTTTATTCTTATTAAATGGTTAAGAAATGGTTTGCATTTGGCATACTTTATGGCTTTTCTCCAAATTTTGTTAGTTAGCTGTTTTCCTTTTTTTATAGGTCATTAATGATAAATGCAAAGTTTACAAACGTATTGAAAAGTCTGTTAAATTTTTAACAAAATCTTAGAAGTCCCCTAATTTTTCTGAATTTTAGGAAAAAAATTGGTTTTTCTTTTGTTTCCTTGGAAATATTTTTCCTTCAAAGAAATGTCATAAATAAAACTTGATGTCCCATGAAATGAATCTCAGATGTTTTTTTTTTCTCGAAAAAGCATTTACCAATCAAAAGAAATTTCCTGAAATTTCCCCCTGAAATTAATCTCTGATGTTTTTTTATGTCTAAAAAGCATTTACCAATCAAAAGAAATTTCCTATTTAATCGAAATGTTTTTGTAACTTTAGATATCGATGGTTTTTGAGATTTTTGAGCTTTCATATAAAGATTTTTTTTATCTTCATATAAATAATTTTAGCGTAAAAATATTTATAGTTTCAATAAATGCAGGTCGCTTAAAAAATAGGTTCAAGCTAAATATTTTCATTCAGAATATTTCGATAATAAAAATTAAGCATGTACCATGCTAAATAAAATTTATAAAAAAATTGCTTCAAACCTTTTGATTCTAAAACAATATTAACCCAAATTTAATTTGTTCACCGATTTTTAAACCAATTTTGCGAAATTTTTAAATTTGTGAGCTAAATGACTTACTTAACCATAGATTCACATAATTATAGTATTAATTACTATTTTCATTTTCATTTTCTGTTATGTCAATCTGTAAAAACTTTTATTTTTCAAGAGCTGTTTCTTTTCATTTCTTTTCCTAAGTAATTCGAAATGATAGGGACAAACAAACAATTTGCAACAATTTATGAAAATTATGCAGTCAAGTTGAATCTAAAGTTGACAAGTTTTCCTCCTTTGTTTTTTCTTCCTTCTTACTATTCGTCTATCTGTTTCTTCAACGCTTTTGCTGTGTCTATGCTAAATTGTCGTAATTGTTGCTGTGACAGTTTGATTACGCAACTGATGCCAAAGGAAAAAGAAAACTCCAAAAGCGAAAAGGGAAAAGGGAAAAGAAAGTATTCAATATAAATCAGTCAACTGACACTGCAACTGAAACTTCTCCTCCCGCTCTCCCCGTAAAGGCTTGACACGTGTCGCATTTTGCAGAATATTCGTGAACATTTTTCACAAATCGTAAAGGAAAAACCTCCCCATTAATTTTTACGACAAATTGATTAAGCCCAACAACATTTTCACTTGCAGCATCCCTTCTTTACCAAGATATGGCGCAAAGGTTTCGGGTGTAAAAAAATATGACCACTTTGAGGGCATTTAGCAGGCACTTCAAATACAAACCAGAAATTGTACAATCGAAATCTTTGTTCCCAATCACGTGTCACGCACACGTGCGTGTGTTACTTTACACGCAATTTTTTTTGTCGGTCTTCTCCAAGTTCTTGTTGTTAATCATTGTAATTGAAGTTATTGATTTTATGAAAAGAACAACGACGTAGCTTTAAGCATCTTTGCCTTTTAGAAAAAGAGCAAACAAATTAGAAGTCGACTTTGAAATACCTTCTAAAGTTGGCATGAACTTATTACTCTCTCAAAAGTCTGGAGGCTCTACTTAAAGGACATATTCGATATTGACGAAAAAATCCAATTCTTGTTTTTGTTTTGTTGTATTTTTACGGTAAGAGAAATGTGTAATTTGTATTATTTGTTAACTAAGAGTACATGAGTTAATATACATATGAGTAACATAACCAAGCCACAAATTATTTATTTAAGTTTAGCATCCAAGGAGTGTGCAGATGGACACAAAGATAAGGCATAAAATATTTGCCTCACTTTAACCATCTTAACACACAAATTTGATCGATGCTTACAGGGTGCAAAGCCAAGACTTTCATTTACTTCATTTACTTTACTTTTCATTCTCCCCCCTGTCTTAGTTTCTGTTTCCGATTAGCCAGCTCATACATCAAAAACCAGTCGTGGCTTTTGCCGCAGTCCATCTGGTTGTAGTCCTACGGAAGTTGTGCAAATATGTCTATATAATTGCATTAAGCAACCCTAACGAAAAAGGAAATTTCAGGTTTAAGATCAAAGTGCTACGCAAACATTTTATCCAGACTCTCATTTTACCCCATGGCCGAGAATAAATTGGGGGTTTTCCCATTTTTCTCATTTTTCCCTTTTTTTGTTGGCTTTGTGTATTTGCCTTTTGGGACGACGGGTGTGTCCAGACATTTGTTTGATTAGCGACAATTTTTACTTATGTCCAGCAGCATCATCAGTCTGCTAACCTCTCCTGCCCCCCATCCATACCCGTCCCACTTAATTACAAACTAATTACATAGAGTAAACACTGTTCCCATCGAAGGGTGCGTTAGGTCTTATGTATTTGTGAGCTTATAATGAGTGGAAAAATGGCATATTTAGGTAATTAAATCAGAAATAATTCAGAAGTCTAAAGAATCAAAGAGAGAGAGGGATCAAAGTAGAACTGAAAGTAGATGTCAAAGACTTGAGTTAGAATAAAATTATGAAAAATATAATATAATTACTACCTAAGTATAAGTGTAACAAATGGTCTCGCCTAGAGATGTACCAAATTCGATCAATTTGAATTCACGACTGCGCTTTTAATTGGTTTAATTTTGAGTGTCGAATCATTGCATATTTATTTAAACTAATATTAAAAGATATAAGCTAAAATACTGCTAAAAATATTTTCGATTTCTACACAATTAAAGTTAATATGGTTAAAGGTTCGAGGGTCATCAATGTTCTCTCTACTTCAAATAGAAAACCCCAGAGAAAGGTTCACAAAGGAACAACATGTACAGTTTTTTCTTTGAATTGTGTTTAATAAATTTTACTTGATATCCAACATATTGATTGGTTTTATCGATATATGTAACCTCAATTGGGGATCTGAAAGCGAGCATTTCTGTCAGTTTACTGCCTCTTTTAACCATCCGCAGATGCGGCATCGATAACTAATTGTTCAATTTGAAAAATATCACGTACAAGTCGATGGCTTCGCTACATTGAAACTTTTTGACACACTTAAATTGCCGCCGGGTGGACTTGTCTCTCTCCCTCTAGACAAGTTGAGCAAACACTTTCCTTATCACAAAAGAACATTGCACTTTTCCGACCAATGCATACAAATTCAGTCAAAGAAGTGGGCAAAACTTTTGTCAGGCAGAGGAATAAGGTGAAAATGGTAGGGAGAGAGGTGGAGAAAAGTGGATGGAGAGTGGTACTCTTATCTATGCCGGCCCATGGGGCAAGTGGAATTATTAAAATCGGTTGCATTTTGCATATATATACAAGTAGAGAAACTGGAAATTGACGTTTAGTCACGTACCAACCGAAAGGAGGAAAGATGGAGGAGATGGTGGCCAGATGGAGAGGTGCCGCCACAACCCAAAAAAGGCAAATTATTTAATATCCGAAGAAGTGGCAGAAAGTTGTTGTTGTAATGGCCAAGTGGAAGAGTAGAGGAAAGTGTGGCTTGAGGAAGTGTATGTTCTTCTTGTCACGAACAGAGAACAACCGCAAGGCGAATTTTTTTGCGTTTTTTGTTTTTTTGTAACCATCGACCATCCATGGTGGTTGTTACTTTTTAGGATGTGAAAATGCAATTTTTGAAAGGAAGTTCATATTAAATTAATGGCCCGATGTAAGTATATATGTATATATTGTATATATCTGGTTTGCTTTTTTTCAAGTTTCGTCTTAAGCTATTGACCAATGTCTGTCTTGATCGGGCTCTGGTTCATAAATCTAACAATGCACAGGCGTTCAATCACCTCCAACCAATTTCTAACCGACTGGCGCCTGCTGCCTGCTCTGCATATACATATATTATACGTTCATACCCCAGTCCAAGTCGACTTTGGCTTTAACAAATAAATTCTCTTTGAGATTTATGGCAAAAAGGAAAAAAAAATACAAACGATATGCCAACTCCCCCAGTCCTCCTCGTTCTCCTTCCACTAATCCCCTCTCACTTTGTCCCATAAAAAAAGCCATCTAAATTTAAACAAAAGGCAAAGGCATAAAATCACACAAATTGAAGGTAGATGAATGCAGGAGGAGGTAAAGAAACAAACTCAAAACGTGCAAATGCACGTGCTGCTCCAAATTTTCAACGCCACATGAGACCCAAAACGAAAAAGGGGAGGCCAAAAAGAGGTTATGGGGATGAGAAGAGAAAGAGAACTTGAAGTCGATGTACAAGAAGAGGGAAGCGAAGGAACCCCTCTTTGCGCTCCAGCGAGCAAAACAAAAATAGACAAGTTTATGGAGCAGAAATCAACTTGAAAGAGTCGTTTTTAGCTTCCGCTTAAAAAACAACGTCAAAATAAGTGGATAAAACAAAGAGCTCAAGCATTGACTTGGCATCGACTACCAAATATCCTGCATTACATAGAGATGAAATAATTAAAGCTTTTAATGGTTCCTAGACTAAAATAGATCCAAACGATAGAAAAAACTTAACGATTAGGAAAAAAAAAATGGTTATTGCTAACTATTGTCTTCAATTAAAATCAATATCATATGTAAAACCAGACTCTATCGATGAACATATCTGCCAAAGTGTCACGCATGATTTCCTAAGGGCGTTCTGGAGAATTTTGATCCATATATGTGTTTTATTTAAATGATTTGTTATTTTATTTTAATGTTTAATGTAAATATATATAAAAATTTAAGGTCAACTCTACAAAGAACATTATTTAATCCGAAAACTTGTTAAGAATCATAACTATATAAAGTAATGAATATATTCTACGTGTTTTCTTTCTTTCCAATATCTAGGATAGAATGTTTCAATTTCGATACTGCTTTTATTAAAGATATAAAAAAATGTTAATAAAGTTTAGTTTAAATTCCTAAAATCAAACTAATAAATAAATTTTTTGATTCTTTGTTACGAAGACTAGACTATATTTAAACCTTTTCTAATATAGCAAAGTGGAAATTATTAGCATTAAGTTGTTGACTATGACAAGCTAATATACCCCCTTAAAACTATTTACATAGAAGGTATTAAAAAGCATAGAAAGAGAGAGGGTAGCAAACGAAGTGAAAAAATCGTTTTGTCTAAAAGTCTATTTTGTATTTTTCTTTTCTTTTTCTTGTTGCTTTTCCTTTTGGGTTTGTTTTTTTATTTTTTTCTTTTGTTGTGTCAAAGCAAATCAACAATTTGCTTTTGCCGTTTTGCATTGAAATGCCAAGATGAATGCCTAATTTTGGGCTTTAACTCAAACCCTTTTCTCGTTTCTGTAGTCAAGCAATTAATTGCCTTTAAAAAGGGCTAAATGGTAGGTGAGGCTTGGAATATAAATCATAAGAGAATATTTCATAATCGGCTGTCATTCGGCGTTTGCCTGTCTGTTTGACAGTTTTTTTCCGCTTTTTTCTTTTTTTGAAGTGAAGCGCAACAAGCGAATGACATTTCCTCGCTGTCATTTGGTTTCTTGGGGATCTGCCCGTCTCTCTCTCTCTCTCTCTCTTTCTCTCTCTGTTTGTCGATTGCCGACCAATTGAAGAAGTGCCAAACACGCATCAAGATAATCAATTCGAATAATGCCAAGAAACCGATATGGACAAAATCTTGTGACTTGTGTGGTCCGTCTCTCCCTCCTTATGCGACTGGAAAAATTTTTATGCAATGTTGCCAAATTTCAAGCCCACATATTTGGATTTGAAAATTTTCGTTGTCAAGCAATTTGCATAAAATTAGAATGGCCTTTTTCCTCGCTTTGAATGATGGATGAATGGATTGTGCAAGGAATAAGTATAAAGGGTGTGGAGTGAAGTGCAATAAGCGAATTTATGCAATTTTTTGGGTTGCATTCAAATGGACAAAGCTTACACTCGGTTAAGCAAAATTGTATTTTTAGCAATTTGTTTGTAGATTTACAATTAAATTATGATGATTATTAAGTGCAAGAGGGAAACGAATTATATGTTCCAGACGTTGAGACGAAGACTTAAACATTTACCATTTGGATCTGTTGGGATATTAATTTGAAGTCGATGCATCAGTTATTGAAGAATTTTTTGCAAGCTTTTGGCACAATTGAGGTTTTGTCGAAAGTATATATCCTTTGTAGGGATCTGTCAAGTACTGCATCTTTCAATAAAATAAACAATATGCTAAGAAAAAGTAAAAGAAACATTACTATAATTCTCTTTTTAAGAAATCTATAAAAATACGTATATCTAAAGATTTGAATCATGGAGTATTAAACTTTAAGTTGCTATAAAATATTATTCTTAATCACTTTTTTCCTACCAGTTTTTACACCTATCAAAAACAAGCTTTATGCCCTCTGGAAAACTCACTTCACCAATCATGGAAAAGCAGTCAACACTTGAAGAATCTTGCCAATGGCAATTTGCATGATGGATTAAATAGATCCACCTGATTCGGGAGCCATAAAGTAACGATCATCTCTCATAATTCTTTTGACAAAGTGGCAAAACATAAAGAATAAGGGGCTACTGAGCAGTTATTAATGGATGAAGGTGGTTTGACAAGTTTCAGATTTTAGTTAGATTTTATGAACCTATATTAAAAATGTTTACAAAATGTTTAATCAGAGTTTGTTTGAGTACTTTTTAACCTCAACAAAGTTCAACAACTTCTATTAAATGAAAAACTTCTGTGAAACTAGTTTCGTTCTTACACATTAAGTAAATGAAAAACTTTCATTAATATAGTTTTTATATGTTCAAGCCAGTTTTATAAAAGTTTACATTTTCCTGTTTTTCTTATCTATCATAAAGATTTGAGTGTGCAATTATTAAAACCACTTTCCATTTGTCTTTTATTAGAGTGTCGAGCCTAATCATTTGCTGAATGAATGCCTCTCAAAGCGAGTTGCCAACCCTTTGGCCCATTATCATTATCATAATTAAATCATTAGGGATATGGTCTTCAATAAACCATAATCAACTGTCAGCTACCACCTAAACTCGCTCCACGCTTAGAGGCCCATCTATTCACACGATTCGAATGAATACAACTTGGAGGAGGGCGACCCCTATCATTAGTCAAAGTTCTGTGTCAGCTACCTACAAGTACTTTGAGTCTTTGCCGCAATTGATTTTACATTTCGAGCTCCCCCAGATTGCTGAGCGAGTTTGATATTTTGACAGCTTGCTTTTTGATATCTCGTATTTCAAGCAGGATGAATTCCTGGTTTTGATTTCGTTTCTGTGGAAAGAGGGTGAGTTGGCAGTTCAATGCTCTTTCTTGTACGCCCCTCATTTGACAGCTTCTGTTACTTGACTGTCAGTTTGTCAATGACAGAACAGAAAATTGAAAAATCCTTCTTGTATAATCTCCACTCAATGTTTACTCAACTCTTAGTAACCATAATTAGCTTAGGTATCGAGTATGCAGCAGAAGGAGAAAGCAGAAACTTCAATAATCCTTACAACATGAAGAAGAAGAAGCCAGGAGGAAAAGGTGAAGTTGGAGTTTTGAGACTCATCAGCTACTATCTTGCATAAAATTAAAATAATTTTTTTTTTTGGGCAGGGGGGAAAAGAGTCAAGCGCATCCGTCGATTCGAGACGGTGATTAATTGAAGACACGCGCCGTTATAAGGCCTTCTGGCAAACCGGTTAAATGCCAAACATTGTCCCAATCTACCAGACAACCATCTGTGATAAACCTGATGACAATGTGGATTAGCAGTCCCATCTTCGATGCCCTCTTTCGTCTAGATATTGGTTGTTGTCTATGTCTGCGACTAATTACCGTAAGGACCTGAATTAAAAGAGCTACAAAGCCGTTTAACCATAAACAAGTAAAATTAAAGAATCAGTCACATGGAAACAAGAGACTTCTGCGTTGCCATGTAAACACAAAATGATGCATTTTGATAAGGAATTAAAATGAAGATGAGTATTCCAAACAGTTTGGGTTTACTTGAGGGGTCAGCCAGTTATGGGAACTCTAACAGTAGTTTTTGTTGGGGTAAAAAAATGACAAGAGCTTGGCATACAGATGACTAAACTTAGGAAATTTTATTCTTCTGTATTAGAAGGTTAGTTCATATATATAATTTTTGTAAGGCTACTTTAGCTAAGCTCATTTATGAAGATTCAATTGTTCGATATAGGGACAAACATTGCCTCGAAAAAAACTGTGTTTAGAGGATAAACCTTAGTCACTTGACAATTTTTCTTTAAGACCTAATGCAGATCATTTTATTGAGCTTTTGATTTTCTACATTTGCAGCATTTTGAGTTTATGTGAATTATTTGCCTAATTAGAGAGCTATATAGAGAGGTTCAACTGAATTTATGGAGGCTTATTTTGGAGGCTTTATAGCTAAAGCTTAGGCAATGAAAATTTGATCATGTCTATAAAATATTTAAAAAGAGTTCTACAATTTTATGGCTTCTTTCTGAATGTTATAAGATAAGTTAATTTCCGCTGAAATGAATAACTAATTTGTCAGCCGATCTACACCTAAAATCTAAAACCCTTTTTCATTCCTTGCCATTCCTTTTCGATTGGCTTTCTACAATTTCTATGGCGTTGCAACGGCTCGTTCTCATTGTCACTAGATTATGCAAAAAACTATACGATATGATGTGTAAGTATATCCGCAAGTTTGTCATAGTTTACATTTAATTATTAGTAAGTGAATTCAGCTTTGAGATAAACACACTTTTCGTTGTAAACAGAAGCTTACGGTTACAACAGTAATTTGAATTGTGTGTATCATTTCCATAATGGAAAAATAGTTGTTTTACCACGAAGCACAAACATCAGACATAATAATTGCAAAACTTTAATTTTTTTAATTTCAAAAACTTTGAATCCCCTCGGCATAAAACCAGCATATAGAATTCTTTTCGACTATAAATAAAACACATCTCTTAACTAAAGGGTGGAGATATGTATTTTGTCTGGCGGTCCATTGAGAATACTGTGTCTGGCCATAAGTCTGGTTCGAGTTCAGTGTCTGTCCCGGGCACTAAGCCTTTTAATTTGTGTGCAATGAGATAAGGCGTTAATTATGCTCGGTCCGAGCACAAAAAACTCTGCAAAAAGCAATGGTCTATGGTTTTGGGGGGGTTAAAAAGCCATAAAGTATGCAACAGCTTGTGGAAACTTTTTGTTAAACTTTTTCGATGAATGCAATACACACAAACACACACTTTATTTATTCATTTCATTTCATTTCCTTTTAATTTGATTTTAGTTTGACACTTTTGAGATTTGGTTTTTAGCACTGTTCGATTTGCCGGCTTTTAGGTTGCATCTTTTCCAGCTTTTTGGCACATGTTTCGCATTTTCATTTTGCTTTCAACCACTTCGTAAACATAAACAAAACGAATATAAGAAAATTGTGAAAAGTATCCGCGGATACGTCTTTACACCATGAAATCGCGTTGTAAACTGATTCGAACAGAACATGTTGCAAGTTCTCTGATGGGGGTTGACAGTGGTACAAAATGTATATAACTTTCGCACTTCAACCACCAACTACGAGGGAAGCAAGTTGTCTCACCGAATTGAGTGTACTCTGCATCAAGTGTAAAAGCTAATTGGAATTTATTTGGATTTCTTTACTAATTCTATGACTATTTTTCCAATAACCGTCAGTACTTCAATAGATTATTATAATATATTAAAATAGTTTAATAAGTCGTGTTTGCAAGTTTTTAAAAATATTGCTAAATAAAAATGGTAAATGAATCTAAATTTTAAAGTTCAGTTTTTATATGATTCCTTAACTTTAAAAATTGTTTGTGATTACATATGTCATAAATAATAAAGTGATAAACATATATTAGAAATTTTAAAAAATATAGGAATTTTGAAGACTAAAAATTTAAATAATGAAAGGTCATTAAATTAAATAGAAGAAAATAAATAAAATATAGGTTATAGTAAAATTTACTAGCTCTGTGATTACAAATAGATGCTCTAATCTAATATAAATATTGAGTTTAACATCTAATAAATTAATGAAAAAATGACAGAAAATAAAATAAAAATTTTAAGGCTTGAATAATTAAATATAAAAAAAGCTCATATAAATTGTCTTGAAATTAAATTTAAATATAAGTAAATACAACAATTTTACAACTTATTTTCATGTAAACAATTTCGTATACTTTTGGTTGCACTGTGCAGTGCCTGGAAACTGCATCACTGAGAAGTCCTCATGTCTGTCTGGCGTTATATGTATTGTATCTGTTTCTGTTTTTCTCTTCTTTTCTTTTCTTCTACCGTATCTAAAAATAGTTGCACTTGCTGTTTGTCGGGAGAAATTTTGTGTGTGAGTGGGGTTTCCCCGGCCCTACCCCTCCCCCACACATTTTCCACTTCTCGTCTGTTAAAGTTCAATGCACATGCTGCCACTGCCACTGCCATTGCTGTTGGTGATGTTGCCTACCGCTTGGGGGTCAACCAATTAAGCTTGGCCAAAGTTATTGCCATCGAGCCAAACAAATCGCAGCAATTTAGCAAAGTAAGCAATTATGGCAAATAGTTTTCTTGTCGCATAAAATGTCGCGAGCAAACTAAAATTGTTTAATCATCGAGCTTAATTTCAATTTGAAAAACTCGTTTCTGCTTCTTTTTTTCCCCCGACTTTTTTCTTTTTTATTGACGGGCTCTAAGCGGCTTTATGCCGATACGTTGCTCGATTTTCTAGTTTATGGCAATGATGTTATATTTTTTTTTGGTCTTTTGGTTTTTTTCTGTTGATGTTTATTGGCAATGTGTTGGAAATATGATTCCAATTATATTGGCAGGAGCCGAGAAAAAGAGTAACAACAAACATTCGGTGATTGGATTTTGGCTGAAACCAGACTTTCGAGACTCTGGTATAATTGAAAGTGTGTGGCACAGGCAATGAAAGTTAAAGTTATGGCCTCAGAATTGAGATATTGGCGGTCAACGTTGGGTAGTCATTTTAATAAATCTGATTAAAACAGGATATGCACACCTAATTTGTATAGTCAAATGGTTGAAACTTTTTATTAATTTATAGTGGAAAATATTAAAATAGTTTAAATGGGATAATAGTAAAAGATTGCTAGTTATAAGGTAATTTATTTATACTTTAATACCAGTTTTTAATGTCCTTAAGTCTACTCAATTCAATCAACTTATTTCCAGAAATCATTTACGAATCCAGAGGGGAGCTCGGGGGTGTTTTGGTTACACCCATACAAATATTCGTTTATCAAAAATTTTTTGGCTTTTCTAGTACTTTTAATGCATATCCAGTGAGTTCTAGAAGTGATCGTATAATTTTAAAAAATGTTCATAACGACATAAGAGCAAGAGCTAAAATTACTAAATTTTTAAAGTCGAAATCTTGACTTTTTGATCGAAATCATATATTCTATGTACGTCAGTGAGTAAGATAAAAAATTTGTTTAATTTCTTAAAAAAAAAACTTAACAGTTTTCATTACGAATTTCAAGTTAATCTTAACTAGTCATGGTTCTTAAAAAATTAATAAATCTCTCGCCAAATTTTAATAAAATAAAATAAATAATCTGGTTAGATTACGACCTTTTTGGAATTAAAGTCAAACCTTGCATTCAAGCCGATTGACTGGAGGTCAATCTTCCAAAAGAACTTTCTAAGCCAAAAAAGTTATAAAAAAGATCTGATATTGTTTTATTGCTCCTCATTAGTTAGTAATGTGTTGAAATTGGTAAATCATTGAACGCTATAGAATAAATTTGATTTTTAAGAAATTATAGTAAATTATTTCCTGCCTAAATGGATTTCAAAAACATGTATTGTTAGTTTTAAAATTGAATTTGGTTCTTTCCAACCAATTTGATTTAAGCTTTTCTACAATAAATACATTCTTTATGGTCCCACACATGGCAAGTCTCTGAAACTTTCACCTTCTGGCAGAATTTGACTCAAAAAATTTTTAAAACTTTTTTTCAAAAACAAAACGAAATGAAAAGAAAGCGAAACGTTGTGTTTCGCTCGAACTCCAAAAACTAGAGACAATAAATCTTTGTTTATACGAATTCAAAAACCATGAAAGGCTTTCGCCCGAGTTGCTACAGTTGCACAAACACACACACACACTCACACAGTGTGTAAACGGCAACAACTTACAACATATAGTGGCAGACTGACTCTAACTCCCACTCCCTCTTCACTATCCCATTTCCTCCCTCCCTTTTACTACCCCACTAATGCCATTAAGCCCCTGCTCTAAAAACACTAAGCATGCATTTTATTGCCTTTTGTCGTATAACTGAGGAGTCGACGGCAGAGTCCAGGCACTTTATCATTTCTATGGCAATGTTTACTTTTCATTTTATATATTCGTACATACATACATATGTACCTCCTATATACATATATATATTTCACATCTATGGAAACGTATGTCGCTGGGATCTCTGGAAACAAAAAAACATTGTTCACTTGCCTGCCGCTGTCGTCTATCCAATTGTCCAAACGGTCTGTCTATGCAAATATTTTTATTTGCCTGCTGGTTATTGTTGTCCAGTCAGCGACCAAAAGGACCATAAAAAATTAAACTTGGTATACAAAAAAATTAGGGTGCCGACTCCTAAGATACCCTTAAGCAAATGAGGGGCATGACATTCGACTAAAATATGATGATTAATATTAAAATTTGGTCGGTTCAAAGGTTAAGACCTCGAGAACCTTCTGGTGACTATCGACAAAGCGATTTTTTAGATTTTGAGTCAAGAAGTAAGAAACTAATAAATATTGCGAAAGGTTTTTCAGTTTTAATTGATTGGGGAATCTTTGTAGAATGTCCTGATTGTCTTTTTCACTTGAAGACCCTAAGAAGATACCTATGAAAATCAATGGGAGGGATCGCATACGTGAGCAGTTAATTCAATGGTTACCCAACCTAGACATCTATAAAAAGATTATTGAAAATACTATTCCCTTAGAGGCATATAAGTCTTTATATGCCTTTAACCTTATGATCGAGTTCACTCACCAGTAACAAAATGTAAACACATTCAAAATGTCAACATACCCTTCCTTGATTCGCAGATTTTGCAGAGTATAGAAACTAAAACTAACAAATGCCAACTGAGGAACGGAAACGTTAGGTGATTTAAATAGAAATATTTTGCACATGTTTGCACTTCTTTAGGTCTTTAATGTAATGGAGCTTAAAATTTGTTGGTTAACTTAATCAAGTTCTTATGATTAAGTAGTTGAGGATTCCCCAGGGAGTTAATTACTTGAGTATTTAGCATATAATTATGAACCAACTACCTACCACCACCTGTCTCATGCCTCTTTAACCTAAAATACTCCCCAGAGAGGACAAGAGCGAAAAGGAAAAGAAGGAAGGAAGAAAACCACCCACTTGCCAATTCAATTTTCCTTTACGAGCATTTTTCGCTCTAACAACAAACAACAAACTGTTGGAAAAAGTAATCATCGTTGCAATTGTTTCACATTTTTCACCCAGGAAAACAGCAGGAAAGTCAGGGAAAGTAAAGTAAAAGATGAATGCCTGCTTTGATGATGTTCTGCGAAGACTACAAGCGAGTGGATAAGAATGGGAGTGTGGATTGGTATGAAGTGGAGTGGAGTGAAGTAGAGTGAAGTGGCGCTGAGTTAGGAATGAATGCCTGTAGACGACATTTTTCTGCTCCCCAATTTTATTTCGCCTGTGTTTCTTATGACTAATGGCATATTTGTTTGAGCGGGGGGAAAATCGAATTTCGAATTGTGGCCACCGCTGATTGGGACAAGGCTTTAACCTTAAAGAGTTAAACATGCAACCCCCAAAGATATGCTCTCATTTTTTGTACTTTTTTTTTAATAATGCAGTCACTTCACAAAATCCATGTCCACTTCACAACAACAAAAAAATTGTATATTAAAGTCTGCTTTCAAGGCTGCTTCAACATGAAAACCCAGGGGGGAGGCGGTGTGCATCTCTGGGTGATTCTGTGGTTGGGAGTGGGAGGTGTGGGCGGTACGACAGACTGTCCGCCAAAACAAAAGCAAAGAATGTCAAATGGTAGACAGAAAAAACGGCAGGGAAAAACGCATGTCGAAATATTGTTGTCAGACTTGTACGGACAATGGCGATGCGAATCAACTTCAGTTGGCTACACTCGAAAGAGGAACAGGGATGTTTAGCCATCAGTAGATGGGTAGGTGGAAAAAAAACTCTGGGAATCAAATGCTGACCATTCCATGCCTAATTGTAACTGATTTATTGCCATAACAGAGGCATAGACATGGCTAATGTACTGGTTAATGTGACAATTGCTTAGACTTTGATAATTTAGAAAAATTTAATAGTTATAGTCAAATTTAAAATTTGATTTGCCGGCTTCAATCAATTGGAAGTCAAAGTTTTTTCAGATTTATGTTAAATTCTTCTAAGTATTAATTATTTTTTGAATTATTGGCTATAATATTCAGATAAGAATATTTTTCCAACACTTTCTAAAGTAAGAAGAATATTTTAACTGGTATAATATATTACTCCAAAGAAAATAAATTTTATATACCTTTTCAACACTGCTCAATATTTTGATACAATAAAATAAACATAATATAATGAAATTTGGCAAAACCTTTGAGACACTTTTAACAGCAGAATGGCGTCAGCAATATATGAACTATGCGGTAAGAACTCTATATGCTTTTCCCATTGATGAATATATATCCATCTCTCTGAATAATAGGAACTCAAAGCAATGATCCGTCGCGCTAGAGATCGGGCACCCAATCCTAGTAATGCATCCAATCAACAAATAGCCAACTATTATAGGGATTGTGAAGATGAATTCTTTAAAGTCTGCGACGAGGAGTTGGAACGGGTTAATTTCTTTTTCGATGAGAAATTGGCGGAGGCACGACGTAAATATGCCACCTTGATGATACAAATGACATCCCATCATCAGCCAAGAGATCGTGAGTCTGGCACTTCCATATATCCAAGTATGCACGATGTGCCACATAGTCGTGGGGACTTGAAAAGATTGCGTCTGGCATCGAGTGAATTCTATCTGAGTTTAATCATACTCCAAAACTATCAAAGTCTTAATCTAACTGGGTTTCGTAAGATATGCAAGAAATATGATAAACATCTAAAATCCATAGCGGGTAATAAATGGTTTCAAACGTATGCCCTCAATGCTCCCTTCACCGAGGATTATGAACTGCGACGTTTGATTGTGGGCATGGAGGATCTTTATACGCAACATTTGGCCAACGGAGATCGCTCCAAGGCTATGCAACAGTTGCGTGTGCCACCCTTGGGCCATAAGACACCATCAACAATAATATTTTGTGCTGGCTTATTTCTAGGACTCTTCATTGTGTCATCCATAATATGTGTGATATCGTGTGAGTTATAATTAGGTCATTTGAAACATCTATTTTTATTGTTTGGCCTTTTTGTAGATTTTTCTTTTTATGACCAACAGGAATTATTGTCATCATTTGTTAGAATCTATCGTGGTCCATTTAGTTGGATTATGTATTGTTTCTTTATTTCAATTAATGTGTATATTTGGCAAAAATGTGGCATCAATCATGTCCTGATCTTTGAAATGAATCCCCGTAATCATATACAGCCAGCCTCATATCTGACAGTAGCCAGTAGCATGGGTTACTTATGCACCCTGAGCATGTTGGTCTATCTACATCACAAAGAGTTCGGCATAGATGATCCTCAGCTCTTTCCCTTGACTTTTATAGTTTTGGCCACAGCCTTATTTTTCAATCCCATACATATTTGGAATTATCCTGCACGAATATGGTTTCTAGGCATTCTGGGTAGAGTTTTATTAGCTCCTTTCTTCTATGTTCGATTCTCGGACTTTTGGCTGGCCGATCAATTGATATCATTGGTCTATTGTTTGGTGGATCATTATCAATTGGGTCGTTTCTATGTTCGTTATTATAGCAAACGGGAAGATGCTTTTGATTTTGAACCCGACTATGTTGTGGCTGTCATCCGATGTCTGCCTGCTTGGTTTCGCATGGCTCAGAGTCTGAGACGTTACTGGGAAGGTACATCCAAGTCTCCCATTTATTTATTGAATACCCTGAAATATTTCACTATCATTGTAGTCGTTGTCTTTTCTACCATTCAAATGGAGACAAATGGTAAGTGTCAGGGGGTGAATGAAAAATTCCAAACTCACTAATGAATGCCTCTTTCAGCCGGCTATGAGAACATATTTGAAAATCCTTGGGTTTGGGGCTATATTACAAGTGCCACACTTTCGAATATATATCAAGCAATTTGGGATTTAATAAGAGATTTTGGTTTATTCAAAGTCTGGCATGGTGAAAATATATTTCTACGCGAAACTTTAATCTACCCAAAGGTAAATGACAGACGCATAAAGATTATAGAGTATATATTTCTATGGACTTTTTCAGTGGTTCTATTATTTTGCCATTTGGGCAAACACACTACTCCGATTCGTATGGGTCTTGGAAGTCTATTTGGCCTATCACGAAATTCTTTCACCCTATGATTGTAACACATTGTCTGGTTTTTGTGAAATTACAAGACGTTTCATTTGGAATATATTGCGCTTGGAATATGAACATTTGTATAATTGTGGCAGATTTCGCGCCACACGAGATATACACATGATGGCCCTAAATGCCCGGCAAGAGGAAATGTTGGAACGTTTGATGGATGCGCCGGATAATGATATGCAAAAGAATAGACGGCACAAGCAAATTAATGCTGATGCACAGCCCCCAAAAATAAATAAAATTTATTTCTAAAACTTTTTTCAAATACAATCTCATTGATATTTCCATCATATTGAAGTTTTGGTATTATTTCTTTTGTGTGTGAGAAAATCGGTTAGACAAAATGAAATTTGGTAAGCAAATGGAAAGATATATGACGTTTGAATGGCGGGAGCAATACATGAAATATGACGTAAGTTGATTCCACTCTTCATAATATTTATCAGCACTAATTTGTATGAAAAAGCATTTAAAGACCCTCATAAATGAAGGCTTAGTTGAAGCTCCGGACCTGGGTTCCATTCCCCGCATTATGATAATTGAATATTATCGAAATTTGGAAGATAACTTTTTCGCGACCTGTTCCAGTGAACTTAATCGAGTGGAGCTCTTCTTTGTTCACAAATTAGCTGAAGGTTATCGTAAACAATCCACATTTAAGATGAAATTCATATCATTAAGACGACAAGAAGGAGGTGCATCTACAGGAGTAGAATCGATGAGGTATACTCAGAATGAAAGGGTGGATAAACAAAAACTACGTAAGGCGTACAGTGAATTCTACTATAGTTTGACTGTCTTGAAGAATTATCGTACTCTGAATTATATGGGTTTTCAGAAGATATGCAAAAAGTATGACAAAAATCTGGAATCCACTGAGGGCGCCAAATGGTGTAGATATGTTCTGGATAAATCATCGTTGAACAAGATAAGTGAGTTAATCAAGTTAATTAAAGAAGTGGAGGATACATATACAGAGTATCTAACGGGCGGTGATCGTTCAAAGGTAAAAATTTAAATTATTTATCTTAATCCTATTTGACTATTTCCTTTCCTAAGGCCATGGCCAAATTAAGAGTACCACCGTTAGGAGTACGTACTCCTTTGGGTAAAGTCTTTTGTACGGGGGTCCTTTTGGGTCTTTTCCTTGTTGCTGCATTCATATGTGTCATATCGTGTAAGTCAAATTCCTATCTTAGCTACTTAAATCAAGTGAATTACTTATTTTAAATCCCTTATTTAGATTTTGCTTCCTTTGAGGAACTTGAATTACTTTCGACTTTCATACGTCTCTATCGTGGTCCCGTTGTTGGTATACTTTTCTGCTTTTACTTGGCCATTAATATGCATGTTTGGCAATTGATGGGTATCAATCATGTTCGAGTATTCGATATCAATCCACGTAATCAATCCCAACCTGTGGCCCTACTTCAGGCGGCTAGTGCATTGGGTTATATATGCTCCTTGACGATTTTGGGATTTCTACATTATATGCAATTCGATATAGCTGAACCATATTTCTTCCCCCTGATTTTTGTGATTGTAATGTTAATATTACTTTTGAATCCCATTCGAATGATGAACTATGACTCCCGTGTGTGGTTGTTACAAGTGTTTGGACGGATTTTCGCTGCTCCCTTTTTTGAGGTGACTTTTGCTGATTTTTTTATAGCCGAACAATTGATGTCATTGACCAACTGTCTTGTGGATTACTATATACTCTTTCGATTCTATCTGAGATACTATACCGATAGTAAATCTACATTTGATTTCGAAATAACAAATTATGCAGTGCCACTTTTACGCTGTCTACCACCCTGGTGGCGTTTGGCTCAATGTTCCAGGCGCTACAATGATACCAATTCGATTAAATTTCTATATAATGCTGGCAAATATCTTTCAGTATTTCCGGTTATCTTGTTTTCCACAGTTCTTACGGATACTGCAGGTATAATCAGAGAAATCGTTATATAATCATTTACTCATACATTTGATAATTTAGATAAATACAAGCAAATATCACATAATCCTTGGCTTTGGGGCTATGTTAGTAGTTCACTAATATCAACAATTTATTTCATCTATTGGGATTTAGTAAAGGATTTTGGATTATTCAGAGTGTGGAGACGCGAAAATCTTTTTCTAAGGACACAACTAATCTATCCCAAAGTAAGTTATAACTTAATTTATTAAAATTACTACAAATTGTGTTCTCTTTTTAGTGGTTTTACTACTTTGCCATAGTGGAGAATTGTGTATTACGTTTCATTTGGCTTTTGGAATTGTATCTCAATATTAATGAACATATTTTGCCCTACAATGCCAAGAGTTACGTTAGTTTATGTGAAATCACAAGACGTTTCATATGGAATTTTCTACGTTTGGAAAATGAGCATTTGTATAATTGTGGAAAATTTCGAGACCCCCAAGAAACATTTATTGGCATTCCAAGTGCCGAAGATCAAACACAAATTGATAATCTCTTGCAGGAATTGCAAAACGTGGACTCTGAACATCCAAAGAGGCGTTAAGGAATAGACAATTGCGATTCAATGAAGCATTTATCTAGAGGTCCTAGCAGAGACGATGACTTGCCTTTGGGGGTTGACAACAAGCTTCCAATTGAATAAAATTAATTTCACATTTACCAAATTAAAACCGCAAATGGAATTATAAATTCAAAACACACAGGAACGGCAGGACAAAGCAGCAGACGAAGTGGAAAAATTTCAAACCCGCAGGACAACCAAAAGTTAAATCGACAACTAGAGTACATTGAGAAAAATACACTGCAAATCAAGGAAAAAGTATCATTTCCTTTTGTAGATAGTTGTTAGAAGTGACAAGTGACATTTAAAAAGGTGACTTTAAGACTCTAGAATCTAGAATTAAAGACTCTTATCTATATAACTAGAACTAGAAAAGTTCCAATCTGCAAAATTTTATAGAACAAACGAATCGGGTTCAAACGTCAATTCTTCTGTCTATTTTGTTCAGTGTTTTTGAAGGACAAGGTCCATGCAGGTTTGTGAATTTATTTTTAGATCCTGACAAGTTGTCAATTGGGTGTGTGTGTGAGGGAGTCCCTGGGCGCAAAGTGGCCACAATAGGCAGGACGACGAATGCAATGCCTGCTCAAAGAAGAGATGGAGTTGAAGTTCAATCTGGGGTAAAAAGATTAAAGTCTGAGAGATTTTTCGGGGGTTGTTCTGTTCTGTGTGGATGCCACACATGGTCACGCATAAATGCAGTCGAATTACCGAGACACGCACACGTGGGCGTATTTTAAGGGGTAAGTACAGGAATTTACGCTTCTAAGCCAAACCCAACCAAAGCCATCCCCAACTCATACTCATATGTTTCTGGTGTAGCCTGTTAGAGCAACGGGCTCCATTACAAATGTTATAAATACATTTGGGAACATATTGTTGCAATGTCTGGGTAAAGCAATTTTCAGTTATAAATGGCTTGAGAAAACCTTTTACAGTTTTGGGGTTGGAAAATGTCATCAGCTGTTTTATTTTGAGGGCCAAAAGGAATGCTTGAGAAATGCTCCCAAGGATGGATTTTAATTATGTGCGTCAAGGCAACATGTTGCTGGCTGCTCTCCTTGGAAATCACAGCTTTAAAATACCAGAAAATAAGAGGAAGTTGTGAATTACCCGGCACCAGCTGTCTCCCTGGTTTTGAATATTGCATGAAGAGCGCCAACTTTATGCCATTTATGCTATTGTCGTTGTTATGTCGCCATTTTGTTGTCGCGAGGGGTACGGGAAGTGGTTGACACAGACCGCAGACATTATAAACAGCCGACTCGGTCTCTAGTCTAGTGAAAGTTTTATGGTCCAACTTTAAATGAACCTGTGCCTGCAATCTGCCGTCTGTGTCCGTGTCTGTGCGTGTGTATATGTGTGTGCCTACCACAAACTAGGGGCAAGGACGACCAAAAAAATGCAATGCAATTTATTTGTCTGTTTGTTGTCTGCTGCTCGAACGAGTCGTCGGAAAGTTGAAGAAGAAAAACGCAAAACATTTCCGTTACGCATTTAAATTTCATAGTCAGTGAAAGTCATCAACACATTTCGATTCGTGTGGGTCGTTTTGGGGTCGGAGGGAGCCACACAAAAGCTTCCGTTTCCTGTCTACTCCAAAGGGACTTCCCCCGAGGGTTGCAAAAACCTCCCCCAGCAGACATTGTTCCTGGCAAATAAAGTTTTCTAATTTGGCCACGATTCTCGTCTTCAGGTTTTGAATTTTTCACAGAAATCGAGAGAGAACAAAAAAAAAGAAAAGCAAAGATGTCGACATTTGCCCTTAAAGGTATGCCATGTTTTTCTTCTGTTTTTTTTTTTTGTTTTTGGCTTTTGGCAGTTTGATGTTGAAAGGCAAACTGCTTGTAATTTCCGGCAAACAAACCAATAAATCATATTTAACTTGCTATGAATCTTTTCTATTTTCTTTCGTTTTTCGTCTATTCTTGATTTGGGGGAAAAACGTGAAAGAAATGCGTACCGGATGGTCTTATGGCCGTATAAGCCAAATGCATAGGAAATCCCTGACATTGGATATGAGCTGATGGAAATGAGTAAAAATTCCTCCGAGTGGAATTGACTATGATGGCAGGAGGGCAAAATAATCCGGAAACTGGTTGGGGCGGGATAGACAAGTAGCTGAATTTAAATAAACGATGTTAGATTCTTACTTGGGGGATAAGACATTGCTCCAAGAAAATTTTTGTAAAGCTAATAAAGCTGGATTCGAAGTGAAAGCTTCAGTAAGCATATTAGGATTTATGTATATTTTTAACTTGGTTAACTTTAAATCGATTTTACTGGAATTTGTTTTGAATATATAATCAACTCAGGTTTATCTACAGTAAATATAAATGAGAGTTATTAAATTTATAACAGTTTATCATATTTTACAAATACAGAAATTTAAGGATTTATATCAGACATTCACACTGTTTAGCTCTAGTTTATTAAAA
Organism: Drosophila willistoni; assembly: GCF_018902025.1. NCBI lineage: Eukaryota > Metazoa > Arthropoda > Insecta > Diptera > Drosophilidae > Drosophila > Drosophila willistoni. The sequence continues at coordinate 14,056,066 of NW_025814050.1, forward strand.
TCTTTTAGTAGGGCTGAATAGCAAACAGATTGACTGGAATCTACAAGTTTGCATCTGAAGGAAAATATCCTGGCCTTAACGTACATACATATATCTATATAAAATGCCAAGAAAATAGTAAATCACTTTGAGTTTTATTTTGCAACACTATGCAATTAAATAGGAGTTAACCTAATTCGTAATATAAGTAAACCTAATAATTTTCAAAAAATTTTATTAATATTTTCGAAATTGGCGGTACAAATATTTATCGCTCGATGTATATCGATAAATAACGTTTTACATTGCTGTTAAAATAACAGTGCTCGCAAGTGATGCTGTTAACTTTAACGCTGCATAGCGTCCTAAGGGTGCGAGTAACTACTCACCGGAAGTGTTAAGGGACTGAGTAACTTACTCAATTTTGCTCAATTTGAGTAAATTACTCAGTTCCTTAGCACTTCCGGTGAGTAACTGCAGTTTTAAAAGCGTTGTATACGGGCTGCAGTTTGGAAACCATTGAAAACGAATTGCAGTTTGGAAAGCATTGAAAACGTATTGCAGTTTTGAAAGCATTGAAAACGAACTGCAGTTTGAAGGTGTTGAAAATTAAGTTAAATACAAAAAACCCACCCAGTCATTCATTATGACGTTTGACAATATTTGTTTATTGACCATTTAGGATAGATCGAAAATAAAAATAAATTTAAAAAATTAATATGAATTAATTTAATATGACTGAGTTAAAAAACACCAAGCCGTTTGTTCCTATGCGAAATGTTTCGAATGCAACGAGGCGTATCTCTTTATTATGCTATTTTATCTCATTCGACGGGAAATTTAATTCACTATCGATCGTAATCGTTAATGTGTAGTTATACTTTAGTATGAATTAGTGGCGTTAAATGACGCCAAACAGGAAGACCAAAAAAAATAAATAGCAGATCGAAACTTAAATATTTGATCTTTGATCTTGATCCTTTACCTGGATTTGGATCTTTAGGAATTTCAAATAAATACAACATAAAATTATCAATTTGCAAATATTGCCAAGGAAGTAAATTAATGAAATTGTATTTAAACTATTTGAAAGTTTTACTCACCGATTCACCATCTCATTGCCGTTCTCCAAGGATTGAGCCAGTTGCTGTGACGTCTGTTGTTGCAACTGCTGTTGTTGCTGCTGCTGTTGCTGCTGCTTCTCCTGCCTCTGTTGCTGTTGCTCTGTTTGATTCTTGTCGGCAACAGAAGCTCTCAGGCTACCACCCAAGCCAATGCCAAGGACAGAACCACCACCGAGAGTTGAAGAGGCACTGCTACTACCGACTCCGCCGCCACCAGTGACTCCAATCGTTTTCGTTTGCTTCGCCTGCTGCTTATACCGACTCAGGGCAAAGAACAGGGCTAAAACGGCTTTCAGGCGTCCGGCACATATGTCATTGGTGGTAATATTGTCCAGTCCACCAACCGATTGACTGCGCAGCACGTGCAAGCACGAATTCACGTTGTCGTACTGTTCAAACGAGAAAGACAAATGACACAAATAAAATAAAATCTACGACTAAACTCAAACATTTCAACTTATTCGAACGATGAAGATGAAGTTGATGACCCTGACTATGATTCATCGCTTGTCGAAGAAGCTTTCCCAATTTAAATGTAAATCCTAGAAACAACTTTATCTAACATTTTTGGCGCCATTAACGCGCACAACAAACCAAAATCGACCGAGAGTCGTGATTTTGACAAACAATCTGACTCCGAGTTTGACTTACAAATGGCTTTTTTATAGCTAATTTGCTTGAACGTTCTTAACTGCTTCACGCACACGCACAAAACGAACCCCGAACCTTAAACCTAAACCCCAATTCCATTCAAAAAATTTAAAAGAAACCGACCAAGAACAACGGCAGCAGACAGACTCAAAAATATATAAAACCAAAAAAAATTGACATTAAGATAAAGTGTTCAGTTGTCAAATGTTGTAAAATTCTTTCCCCCCAACTCCGCCCTATCAAGTCGTTTATGTATCAACAGAATGAAAATACCAAGAAAATTTATTGTTGTTAAATTTTATACAACTAAATGATGCTCTTTAGATTTGATGAAGAATTTTGGCTAAGAAGCTAAGAAACGTGACGAAGATCTTACCAAATTAAACATTTATGTTGAAAATAGAAACTATTTATGTCCATGAATTATTTCATTTTCTATTTTCAACGTGTGTCTCAGTAAAGTGAGATCTTCTACATATATGTATTATATCGGAACTTATTCTCTTTTGGAACTTTTTTGGTATCAAATGCCCACATTACCTCTTTCTAACTGAACTCATGGTCGATAATTTGTTTTTGTTTCCTTTTTTTTATTTTTGGGCCATACTAACACCTCCGGATCAAGGCAAGTTTGACAATATTTTATTTAATTATCAGTCATGACCGTTACTTACTATAATTTTTGTTAATATTCACCTATTATAATCGGAAATTAAGATGTTATGTATTAAGTTTGATTATTTATTTGAATAATATTAATTTCTCAACTCATTTCTATGCTGAATCTATTATCCTATTTCTTGACACAGAGAAATGAGGTTTTGGCAAAGCTCTCGATAAATTTATGAAAAATTTATAAAAATATGTTTTAAAAGAAATGAAATGAATCTGTTATCTCGTCCTCCTCGATGATTTGTAAACTCTAAAATAATGAAATCATATAATAGCACATCTTAAAACTTTTTCAACAGACTTTTTAAGTTATATTCCTTGAGTCAAGAATATAAAGGTGGTTTTCTAAAGAAATCGTCAATACTAAACTGATATACGATGATAACAGAGGATGCAAGGATTCAAGTTCAGGTAGAAAATATTATTATTTAAGTATTTCTGTATATATTTATTTAAGTATACATATATGTATATAAAATATTTAGAAATATACGTACAAGCTATTATAAAAGTCATTTAAATAAAAACCGCAAAATAAAATGATATATGTAGATATTCAGTTCTAAGATTATTTTCCATTGCAAAAGCCATAGTTTTGTAATCTGTTTGTAGCTAAAAAAAAATTCAAGTTACATATTTGTAAAAAAATTGTCAACATACTTCAACTTTCCTCCTTCTCTCTCTCCCTCTCTTTATGTTTGCAATTTGTCTTTTGTAACTATAACATTTTATTTTATATACACAATTTTTCATCGTTTTTTTTTTATGAAAAACAAAAATAAAGTTGAAAAATCAAAGTTGACAACTGACATGACAGCAGACAAATGACAAAAGTCTGCCGATGGTTTGGTTCGATTCTCGTTTCTGTGTGTGTGCACTCAATTTAACCGAGAGGAAAGATACGGCAGGAGCTAGGACAACTCAAAGAGCTAAAGAAAAAGTGAAATGGTTGGTTTTTGGCATTGAAAGGTTTTAAACGATGCGAGTGAATGTGCAGAACTTTGTAATAACTTTTGTTTGAAACTTTTTCTTTGGCAAACAATTGAAAAACTAAAGACTGATAAGTTCAAGTTCAATGCCGCGTGGTGGTTTGGGTGCCAGGGAGTATCTGAAAGATACTTTCAACGTATCTATCTATCTATCTATATATCTATTTATGTATCTGCAGCGTTTATGCTGTCAACGTTTATTTTTGGCCAGAAGAAAAATCTTCTGGGCGGACGCTCAATTTGTTGCATTATAAATTGAGACAATAAATTTAAATTAATTTTTGCTGAGCATGGAATGAGGTCAACTTTTTTGTTCTTTGGAGAGGAGGAGCTCACTTAGAAATTACTCTTCTTGCCAGTTATCTTTTGAAGTGGTCTTCATTCTTTTATATTTTTGTTCTTTTGATAGATAAGTTCTGTTAAGGTTTATTTTTTACAAGAAAACTTACTCATCAATCAGTCTCGATCGAGACGAGACATTTGAATTTTGAGTAGAAGGTTTTTTTCTTTTGCCTCTTCAGCTCTTTGGAGCTTATGTCTCTATCAGTCTTTTAAGCTGATCGAACCATTTGTTATGGGCTAAAGCATTAAGTTTATGTCTTTTACATGGCCACTGTATGTAGTTTGTTTTTTCTTGGACTGGAGCGACTGCTTGTACGATCAATCACAGCCACGTTGACAGCTGCAAGTGTCAAACATGAGAGCGCGGTGCACTTATTTATTCTCTACCAACGCCGCCGCCGCCGCCGCCACCGCCCACCACAAACAGTAGCCTTTCCCCCATAAATGTACAGACATCTGTGTCTGTCTGTGGCACAGTTAAAACTCATTCAAATAGACATTGTTCACGGTGCACGATGGCACGATGCACGGATGCCAAGTGCATTGGAAACGCCAACCCAAACGGCTTACGTAATATGCAACAAAAGTCAAGTAAACCACAATAGATGGGGGCTAAAGGCAGGAAAGAGGCAACAGAGTAGTTGCCACATATGCCAAAGATATATACAAGATGTACTCGCTTACATTTAAACCATCTCCCATCGTTCGCTGGCTGCTGGTGGCTGCTCCTTCAGCTACCAAGTGAAACCGCATCTGCAGATGCGCCACCGCGCCACGAAGCGTAAAACGATATGGCCAAAACGAGAAGTCAGAAGCCACAGCAGAAGGAGCAGACAATGGATGTACTTCTCACAAAATAAAAAAAAAACAGGAGAGAAGAAAATGAAAACGAAAACTCTGCCAAAAAATGCAAAATAATATTGTTCACATTGAAGTTGTCAATTGCAATGCGAACTTGGTCCCCAATTTCATTGAAAGGCTTAAACTGTGGTACAAAAAAAAAAAACAGGGTACACTGAAATAAATGTAAGAGTTTTTGCAGATTAATAAAGGCGAACCTTTTAAACTAAAGTTGATGGAAGGAAAATATTTTGCATTATATTTGTAATTTTTTGGAAATCTTCATAGTAATTACTCACCAAGAAAATGAATAATCAATTTTACCCACTTAAGTGTCCAATTTGATTTATAAAACTATAAGTCTTATGTTAATACGAATATAAAAAGTTCTCCCGAATAATTTTAGCCATTCTATAGTTTATAGCAATTTAATTTTGAACATTTTTTTTGGCGAACATTTAGAAAGATGCTTTCGAAACAAATTTTAGCTAAGGATCCTTGAGAAATAAATATGGGAAGAACGACATTTTAGCTCTCAAAGTGAAAAATTTCAATACCCAAAACTGATTTTCCCTTTAAAATAATGGAGTTCATCCTGCGCGGTCTAGATTTAGATCCCACACTCTATATTACTAGGTTTATGACACCTATTTCCAGATCCGTATCCAAAAATATTTGAAATTTATAATTTCAAAATTATTTCATGAAAATATAATATTTCTGAGAATTTCTGATTGATTTCTATTGTATAACTTGACAACCCTGAATTCAATAATCGAAAGCCAAATCGGACTCAGTTTCAAAAAGTCAAACTTTTGACACCTTACTTGCTTTTGAGAAATTGTTTCAAACAATAAAAAGTTATAATCTTTTTCTACTTAAAGTTAAAGTAGTTAAATAGTTGAGCAAACTAAGAACTAAAATCGATAACTAAAAACCACAGTAAAGTGTTATGATGGCTATCTCTGCAGCTCTGTCTCGCTGAACAAATGAAGACAACAACTGTTCGATTTATTGTCCAGGACACAAAATCATTAAAGACAAGTTCTGGCCGGCCCTGTCGTTTTTTTCTTTTTTGCCCTTTTTGTTATTGACATTCTTTAGCAGGGCAAAAACGGTTTCGATGCACTTCGATTTTCTATCATTGAATTGTGCGCCAAGTGCACGGGATTCGACCAGAATGAGTGCAGAAGCATTGTTGGTGGTCATTCGATTGGTCAGTCAGTCTTTCTCGTTTCTTTTCTACTCCCCTCCTCTTACTCTCTCGCTCTCTCTCTCTTTCTTTCTCTTATTTAATGCGAATTTATCGCAGAATGCAATGCCACGCTACTTGGCCCTGTGGAAAGGATTAAGTGTGGTCAACAAAGACGACGTAAATGAAAAGGCAACGAACGGACATATTGAACGAAATAATGGCGAAAATCTTTTGTTAATGGTGCTAAAGAGTTTGACCGACCGAAGCGATTTCAATGCGATAGTACATATATGTATACATATATATATATAAATGTATATACATACATACATAAGTGTGTACGTACATATGTATATGCGCCTTTTATATGACATTTTATTTATTTATATAAATTTCATTTCATTTGATTTATAAAGCAACGCGACTATAAATCAACGCCCGTGCGCGTCTGTGTTACTCTTTCTTCTTCTCTTTCTGTATGGGGTCTCTCAGCTGACGATGCCAAGCCCCTTTTTTATACCCTATAGCCAAAAAGGGTTATAATGTTATAAGGAAAGGCGAGAAAGTATATAAGTTAAGAAAATAAAAATCGAGCTGGTATGTCATGGCAAGTTTACTCTCTCTTTAATGTGATCCTCATTGAAATTGTAGTAGGCACAGGAACTTTGAGTTAATCCAAGATTGTCTGTTCTAGAGCGACCTATATTTAAGTCCGATATAGTAATTGATTGGGAATTCATTGTTCTAGTGTCTCTAGTAATTGTCAAGCAGGCCAAAATATGATGATAAGTAAGATGATCATAATCTTGGATCCAAAAGAAAGACTTTTTGTATGAAACAAGTAAAAACTTTTCGTAATTTAAATAGAGAAGATTAGACAAGAAAATAAATTGATTAAGCCTTTATTTCATCATTGCTGTATAGGGTATCAAAAAGTCGTCGTCTGTCTTTATATACAGCACCGACTGAATTTAATTAACCGCCAACGAATGAAAAGGAATTATAAAAAATTAAACATTTTTTTTGTTTGGTATATGGAATAAAATTTCAGTCCTTTAATCGACGAAAAATACAAATATGTATATATGTTGCCTGAGCGAGTATTGTCAGGTGGGAGTGGGATGTTGGGGAGGGGGACGGGGGACGGGGAGGAGAAGGGAGTTGAGACTTCTGAAAATTAAGTTATTTACGCTTAATGACTCAACGATGTGTGGAGCATACATAAATGGAATTTCGGGACTTGGATGGTTCTTAAATTTTGTTATTTCTTTTATTATTATTTCGCTGGCTTTTCTGCTTATTTCGAGTGGTGGGTAACCCCGGGCAACTATATAGAATTTGCAAACACACACTTCAGAGAGCCTGAAAATGTCCGTCCGTACATTTTGCAGCAAATTAGCAACTAATTAAAGGCATACAAAACCACAAACAAGCAGGCGACGAGGCACACATTCAACCAGAGACACTTGCTATATCTCTCTCTCTTTCTCTCTCTGTCTGTTTCTATCTTTTCAGGCTGTTTGGCATTTCAAAATCAATAACCGAAAATCCACAAAATTCTTGCAATCGCACAAAATGAGAAAATTCCATGGCGATTATCACACAGAGTCAGAGACAGAGAGACAAAGAGAGAAATTGAGACGGACATAGAAATAGAGATGGCAGTCCAGAATGCAGGCAAAACAATTTCAATAATTTCAAGTGTCCTTTCGTGGCTGACAGAAGTCACTCACTGACTGACTCACTCAACCACTGTCAACCACCTCACTTACCCACTGACTTACCCGAAAAGTCTATGCGATAAGAAATTGAAAAGCAATTGCCAAAGTCCAAGCAAGTATTTCTCTTTGGACCAAGGCAATCATTAGATTGCTGATCGAAGAGGGAAACGCGGCAGTTGGCACGCCAAGGCAGGACGAGACGGTTTAAATTCAATTTACGATTGACTGCAAGTGCAGAAGGACGCGTGTTGCACAAGGACATGCCATTTTCGATAGCCAAAAAAGAGAATGAGCAGAAGGCAGGAAAAGAAAGTTCTTAATGCGATTTGATTGAAGTGAAGAAATGTAATTGAAATGACAGGACATTCGTATAAGTATAGCTTAACGCTAGGGAATTCCTTATGTGCACTCAAATGACAATTGAATACAATGAAAATTAATACAAGATTGAAAAACAATGAATAGATACTGATACTATATGAAAGAAGTGTCGATTATCCATAGCTCGAAAGAGTCCAATTAAACACAATGACCGAATAAATTAGAAAAGTTTACTGCTATTTTTTTAATATTTTTAACAATTTTTTCAAGTTTTATAATAATTTGTTTGTTTAATATTTCTGACTAAGTTTACTATTTTATTTCTATTTAAAACCTTTCAAGAAGAACAAATAAAGTGAATAATACTTATTCAATTTCCACACCGATTTCGTACTAATCTTAACTAGGTTTTCAATTTACAAGAGGAAAGAATATAGAAACTATGGAAAAACATATCCCTACATTTTATTTCTAGCCTGAAAGATGTGTGGAACAGAAGAATTTAGGAGAATTTAACAATACCATCAGCTTATGGGGAAAAAATTATCGATTATATAATCGATCTTTGTATGTTATTCCAGCAACTCTTATAATCAAATACTTAGAAACTAAAACACCGATGATTCATTTAATATATTAATTTTAGACCTAACCATTTTCAAAGGCATTTTAAAAAACATATACCAATTACTTAAAGTTAAATCAACTAAAAGCCAAAGCGCTTAAAACAGACTAACTCAAACGTTTGGAAACATCTTATGATTTTTCTTTCAACTTGTTTGATAGCAATTGGAAAATAGAAACAGAACTTTTAGAAGTTTCTTTGTTTCGCGAATCTTTGCTTCGCGTGTTTGAATTATAAAATATTTTCTTTTTCCTAAGCACATTATATCAGTTTTTCAACGCAGACTCATACAATTGTTTGATTATATAAATACTTATTAGGTTTCCTCCATAACCGACAAACTTTTCCTTGAACTTCTTACCCCAAAACTCTTAAACGCCTTCTCACCCAATTTTAGCTTGGAATATTGTTGCTCTTGATACCCTCTTGGCCCCGCGTTGAAATATTTAGTAAGATTTCTGCGTGTTCTGGCAATTGTGGCAACTTTGGCTAAGGCTTCCCCCGACATCGACATGAGGAGGTCTTCTCTCTTCTTTCTGGAGCCACGTTGCCACAGCGACCTTTGGCAAAGTGCGTGTGCTTCAGCGCATTAAATTGATTGCCATAAAATTTTTATCGTTCTATTAGAAAAGAGAGAAGGCCCAGGCCAATTTAAAAACTTCATCGTTCTCTCTTAAAGAAAGAATCTGTAGCAATGCCTTATAGTGTGAGGTGAGGGGAGTAACTCTTACTTACAATTTATATAAATAGAAAAAGGAAAAATCTATATGTACATAGGTACCTATATATAATGCATATACATATTGATAAAGCGTATATGGGGAAGCTGTACATAAAAGTCAACGGAGTCTTAGTAAAAATGCAGGCGAGGCAACAGGAGATGGCTATCAATGGCACAGGAAACGCAACTAAAGGAAGGAAGGAAGGAGGCAAAGATGGAAGTGGAGATGGCGACGGCAATGTGGCACACACACACACACACTTACACAAGCACAATTTAAATATGTATTGCTATTATTTACAGTAAAAAAGAGAAATAGGTACAAAAAATATAAAAAAACGAAAAGAAAAGATGAAAATATGAAAAATAAAAATAAAAATACCAAATATGTGCATAGAAAAATAACCATTGAATGGCAACGTAAGGTGGAGAAAGACTAATGGATGGATAGAAGACGCTGGTGAAGGGGAAATAGAAGGCGGAAAAGTAAAGGTGGAGAGCAAATTGCACGCAACTTGCGAGGAGTGCGAGCACCCGCGACTCTGAGTCCAGCCTCCTTTAGTTAGATTAGCCTCCAAGATATGCTAAGGTGCCGCCAGAGTAGCTGCTGCTGCTGCTGCTGTTAGTGCTTGGGAATAGGCATCTTGAAGAAAGTGCTTGGGTAAACGTGCCAGCAAGCTACACTAAGAGATTTGGAACTTTTTCTTATATAAGACGCCAGATCTATGATTCACTATTGGCTTATTAGTCTTAGGCTCATTAGTTTTGGAAACTTAAAGAGATGCCAACTAATAAAGAGGTAATCAAAGGCTAAGTCCTCAAATGAATCCCCAACCAGCAAAGCTTGAAAATACGTCGGGGTCACCATTTAAGTATTTCGAGGAATAACAGAAAAATATTATGTTGAGGTAAGTAAAATCAAATAATTATTACTAAGAAAACGAAGTAAAACGATTACCAACAAATAATTTTCAAATTTCATTGCAACACTTCGTTTTTGGAGCTATTTTTCTCTCAGTGTACTTAATGTTATGTGCTGGTGCATTCTCGCTTTGCCATTGGCACACAATTGGGTTTTCTAGGTTGCCAACAATGTCGTTGGCTCTTTTCATAACACCCCCTCGATCTCATCCACCAACCCGTCCGTTTACATAGCTTTTTTCGCTTTTCTCTTTCTCTGTTGTTGTCGTCGCCTTAGTTACGCCTTAAGTTATGCAGTGCACAGTATCACCAAGACAGACCACCGCCAATTCCCTTGCTTCCCACCAAAAAAATACAACAATAAAAAATGCGAACCGCGATGCTCTAAGCTGTCCTTTGCCCGATGCTGCGATGCGAGTGTTTAGATTAGAAGAAATTGCATGTTGCATTGAAAATATTTACGCCAACTGCCAGGGGAGTTTACCGCATGGCAAAGCCAATATTATGCCAAGTGGGACGGCTGGGCTAGCTGGTTGCATGATTATTGTGAAAGCGAAAACTTTAGAATTAAATGAAAATGGTTTCCTTTTTTTTTGTCAAATGATTGCATTACCCTAGTAATAATAAATATAAATATTTAAAATTAGTTTGTTTTACATTTGAGTGCACCTGCAAGTAAAGCTCTTGAAATATTGCCAATCGACTAATTGGCTGAACACATCAAATCAGATAATTAATAGTCCCCAAAAGGCAAAATATCGATCAAAAATTTTATTGAAATTCCAATTAGTTGAAAAATAGTTGCAAATATATGCATTTTCCGCTTTGTTTGCACAAATTGTAAAACAATCCATTTGTTTATGACATCCAAAAATACTTACTAAATGTATATATATACTTTATATACTATGCATATTTGCGATGTAATTTACCAAACTCTTCATCTCTGTCACTCACCTGCAACAAAAAAAGAGACAAATGATAATAATGAACATGAGGTTGTTTTTTTCGATTATGGAAATTTCAATAAATTTGTTTGTATTTGTGTGTTTAAAAAATTTGCTGGTTCAAAATGTTGCATGTACGACAATTTTTGCTTTTTGTCAGCTTGAATGCACAATAATTGAAGAGCCAGAAAAAAATATGTTTTTTTTTTAATAGAAACGCGATGACAATGAAATAATATATGGAAAAGTTGAGTGTTTGTCTATGCTAACCATATATGGCATATTTAAAATAATTGCAATGTGAATTGTTCCACAAGCTGGGCTAAGTATTTAGAACTAATTGCATACTTTTGGGTATATAGAGGACCCATTTGTATATAATCAAATAGAATAAGATTTGTATAAGAACTGAAATCAACTAAAATGTAAAATATGATAAATCTCTAGGTTTATAGTTTATAGGTTTATACTGAGACAATCTCACGCACTTTTCTAAGCATAACTGTACTACTTTTTAGTTAGCCTGATAAAAAACCTTTATAAGTATAACTTAGTTTTTTTTTATCTTACTTTTAAGAAATTTGGCAAGTAGTTAGAATTTAATAAGACATATTAGTATATCAAGTTTCAAAATCATGCTCAAATGTGAAACAAACCATGTGGTACTTACATATGTGTATCTTATCTTGGTCAACATATTTCTTTTAGCATATTTTATACTTTTTTATGACATAAATATAGCATTTTACCTAATGGGCAAATGCCATAAAAAATATATCAAATCGATCTGTTTGAAAAATCGAACTTTATTTTGTTGAAATGTAACTTTTTGGTCGACCATTGTTCATCTGACTAGAATGGGAATGTAACTTTGAATCATCTATCATATATGATTTCCTCTCTACCCTGCCACATTTACCTCTCATTTCATGTTAAATAGCTTGTCATACATATTCAACTATCCGCAACTGTTTTGGTTCCAGCTGATGCATTTTTATTCAAATCTTCAATACAAATTGCATGTACTTTGTATGGTTGAAATTCGTATTTTGCTGCTTCATTTTTACTGCAATACATTTTTCAATTATTCTTTTTTACATTTTATTTCGATATTTTATCATGTTGAACATTTTTCTTCTTACACCTCTTGCCTATACCTAGACACACATTCGTGTATAGATAGCTATGGCTATATAGAGAAACTCATAAGTTTGCATTCGATTTTGCCGTATCGGTTTTTTGCTTCTTTTTCTCTCATATATTTTTCTTATTTTGTTTCATGTAAAAACGAAATTGATATTTTATGGCCATGCTCATCTATCGGCAGCAAGTACGGACCGAGCATGAAACGGAACCATACGTTTTTTCATAGTTTATGGCGCGTGTATCTGTTAGATACGGAGTGTGTATGGTTTTTTTTGTTGTACTTTTTTGGCGCTACTTTGTTGGAGATTTACCAGTTTTCCCTCCATTTTTTATATTCTCCTCTATCTCTCTCTCTGTGTCTATTTTTTGTTAGTTATTTATGCATTGGGCTTTGTTTAAGCCAGAAACACATTGAAATAGATGCATTCGACATATGAATAGATGCTAGAGCTTTGATTTAACGCGCATTGCAAACTCATAAATGGAATTGCAAATATTCTTTTTTCCCTTTTTGTGTGTTTTTTTTTTTTTCTTCCTGTGTCTTCTCTGTTTGTGACTGGTATGTAAAAAAGCAAAGCCTTCAGGCAGGCAATTTTTATTTTGTAATTATTAAAACACCATAGATACAAAGCAAAATAAATGGGGGCAAACAGAAGAAAACAATAGTATGGAGTGATTGTAATTAAATTTAAAATTCGAAAGGGATTGAGATTTAAATGGAATCTACAATATTAAATCTATGTTACAGAAGGGGTTAGAAGAGTCATATAAAAAACGGAAATAGGCAAATTATAAATTATAAAGGGATAGATTAAAGAAACAAAGCGAGGAGATTTCTTTGGTATTAGAACGGGGGCACAAACTAGAAAATCAAAAATACTAAAAATTATTCAATATTGAGAATAAATACATTAGTATTATAAATTTCAGCTTGGTCTTGTCATAATAACTTTTTTTCTTGTGTTTAATTTCATTTAATAATATTGGTTTATGATTTCTGATACCCATATAGAAACGGATGAGTTCCGTGAATCACTGAATTTATCAGAAATAACTCAATTTTTATTGATTTCCGTTTCTAAAGAAATAGCTCTATGATAACAAAGTGAAACAAAATCTTATGGGAATGTCTTTTAAAATGTCTAGAGCTTCACCTGATATCATATACACATCAGTCCTGATGAAACTTGGACATGAAAATTTCGAATATTAGCAGATATTGGGGCTAGATATCCAAATTAAATTTTTATATTTAGCAATACTTTTGTGTATACTAAAATGCAAAGCATTCTCTTTGTTGCTAATAAAAGATTCATCTGAAAATGTATGGGAATAGGCATTTTGCAATAGAAATTTGAGTACTAAAAAGGTTCATGAATAGAGGACAACTTTAGTTTCCAATTGGAAGAAACTCTTAATCGCTTAAACAATTTCCATCTCTCAAATACTGAAACCACATTCTTTTCACTATTCCCGATTTAAACTTCTGGCAACTTTTTACTAAAGAAAATATGCCAAAATTATACTACCATAAAACAAATTAGTCATGAAACGAGTATCCGAGGCCGTTAAGCTTAAACTTTTAATATACATTTGACGGTCGGATCTTGATAAGAATCTTGAAAAGTTTGAAGTATTCAGGTCTCAACTATTTAATTAACTCATTTGTCAACATATAAATTTGTCAGAGTCACTTAACCCAATTGGTTTGCCCACATACGAAAATTATCTGTTTTGTTCCCATCTAAGCCAATGTATAATTGCGGTTTTCATTTCATGACTTCCGTTTACCTTTGTACAGGGTATTAAATGGTTTCAAGTCACATTACCAACTCATTAGGCCTGGTTAGAATGCAACAAGCGCCATATCATCAAAGAAGCATTTTCAAAAATTAACTACACTCTCCCCGGCAACTCTCTTTATTCTGTTTCTTTGTATCTTCATTTGGCCTAATGTAACTCACGGTTTGGAACCACCTAATTTTGTCGAGTGTCAAGTTCAACCGCCGACAACAATTGAAATGGTTGATCATTTAACCAAAATCAATTGATTGATTTCGAATTCTAATTGTTGTCTGGGACACCTGCAGAAAACAAAGAGCGAAAGATACAAAAAACCAGCAAGTGGTCAGGTACAAACACAAACACACCACACACACACACAGGTAGATAAATGAAATGCAAATAAAACGTTGTCACCTGAAACTCGACTCGATGACAGCGGCTATGACGTTGACACCTGTTCGTTCGCCCTGGCTTCGGTTTGTTTAGTTTCAATATTTCATTTGCTTGCCCAGACCATTTGTTTATTTAAAACTTTTTTCCAATCTGCCCCTCTCGTCCTCTCACTCACCTCTTTTCCACTCACTGTTGGTCTTTTTGTTGCTTTTTGTTATATTCCGTGTTGTTGTTTTATTTATTTAAAATGAACGCTTGGTGGAAAAACGCTTTCCATGCGCATGGCGAAAAATTCTGAAATTCATGCTTGGCTTAATTTTCAGTACAGGGTCTGGGAACGGAAATGGCCAAATCCATTGACAAATAGTATAGACATACACACTTATTTGTATGTATAAATTAATAAAAAAATATCAAATTTTCATACATATATGTACAGTGCGGTTTAACTCTTGAACGTTTGAAATTCAAACTATTAGTTATTTAAAATGTGGAAATGGGCATTAGAAAATGTTGAAAATGTCTCATAAACTATCTGTTTGATTATGGTTCTTGAATGAAGTCTCTGAGAGACTAAATCGTATTCACATCTCTTGTAGTTAGAATGGATTGAAAAAAATTACTACTGTAAAGGATTTGATATGTTGTTTATTAACATTGAGAAGTGTTAAGCACTTAACATCTATGTGAAAATCTCACAAGAGATCTACCTAGAAAAAGTAGGAGTATATCTTGCTTGCTTCAAAATGTTAATTTAAACATTTTTTATGATCATAGGTCTATGAATTTCATATCAAATTCTCTATTTGCTTAGTTTCTTTTTAGAAATGCATTTATCCAACATTTATTTCATGTTAAGTTTCGATTCAAAACAAAGCAAAGATAAATACAACTGCTAAATTTTTAGAAGTGAATATGAAAAATAATTTTATTTAACAGATTACATTTTATTTAGTAAAGTTATACACTTAAAGTATATAATAAACAAAATAGTAGTTATCAGTATCAGTAATCAGGCTGAAGTACTGGAAAAAGTAAAGTTCGAAATTAGTTTAGTAAGATTAACTAGCATTCCGTTGCATTCTGTTGATAAATCAACCATAAATTTACGAGTAAAACTTAAAGGCGTGACTTCTTTTGTTTTAGAGTAAATAAAACATTTTCAATCCGCCATCCACATTTGTTATCCATTCTCATTTTTTAAAATTCAAAATGGTCCACCCTGTATTGTCAAAATATCACGGCTTGGCTACGTGAGAAGATACCACTTCCCCTCACTCCACAGTAGGAGAAAGAATTTTATTTTTTAACCAAATTTTATGCCTCACACGTATCAAAAAGGCATTTTTGTGGTCTCTCACTCTCTTGCCCCCTGTTTGCCATTTTATTTATGAACATCGTAAATACTATATAGGTGCCATTATATGAAGATGGGTACACATGTATGCATATATATTCATATTCGCTTAGTACATTTTAAGTACACAAGTTTTTGGAGCTTCAAATTGATTAGCCAGGTAAATGATGATTCGATGCGATGATAATGGTTTCTGGGGTAACTGACATGTGACATGTTCATCAAAAGAAATTTCCAAATGGCACGTGTGTCAGTAATGAATAGAAATATGTTTTTTGACTTTGGTTTTTATTAAAATTCATGTCGAATGAGTTTTTAATGTGCTTTTTACTTCTAACTTAAATTCTAAACTCAAGCTGGCCTATAATAGAAACTATATCGATTTGGCTGTAAACAATTTGTTTACTTAATTTAGTTTAGTTTAACTTTATTTAGCCTGTGGTAAATTAGCTTTGAAAAATCCATTGATTAAAATCAAAATTATTATTCGTCATAATAATTAAGAAAAACAACTGCACTAACAAACAAAATATCATTTAACTTTAATATATAATTAAATTGTCAACAAACAAACACATACGCACACTCGAATACACACAGAATTTTATAATAAATTTAATTTATGCAAATTTCATTTATGGTATTTATTTACACGCAAAATAACCAATTTTTTCTCCATATCATTTTAATGCTCTATCTGTTAGGGTATATACATTTAGACCTAAAGTTTGTTTATGTATATCTTCTTGATTAGTAGCTCGTTATATCAAATCCAACGAAATATTAAATTTACTTGGTATAAATCTTAATTCTTAGGGAATTCTTCGAAAATTTTTTATAAGGAGTTACAGGCGTTTCAAAAAGTGTTTTAATAATCTAAGCCTTCTTTCTTTAATTATAAAAATAAACACACTTGGTGATAATTTTGCTTTCGAAAATTTAAGTAATTATGTGACTACAGAAGTTCCCACATATAAAATCACCAGTAATAAAGTGTAATGGATCTAGACTGTAAAAAAAGGTCTATTACAATCACAATCTATCGAGGGTATACAAATAACGACACAAACGAAATGAAGTTCCGCCCATTTGCAATCTCGTTATGTGTATTTTTTTTTTTTTGTTGTGTTCAATTTAAAATAAGTTATTTAAAAATTCTATCAAGCAAATGAAATTTTGGTGCGAAATGCGTGGTAAATTTTTATTATTTAATTTTGCATGCGTAAGTTTATTATGCATAACAACAAAAATATGATGGAGTCACTTCGTCAGGCAGCGAGTCAGTGTTTAATGTAGCCTATAATTAAATGTTTCGCTGACAAAGTGACAAACCTAGAAGAAGGTGGGGTCCTCTACAGAGCGACTGAATGGAAAAGATGTAAAGATAAAACGCCTAACGCATTTTGACAGTGCAATTAAATATGGCAAACAACAAAAAAAAAAAAACCGCCGACGCCTAAGGAACATATATGTAAGTATATATTGCGAATTCATGCTATATACATACTTCGTGATACATTTTGCTATTTACTATGGACCGACACTCCCTATAATTACATATATTTACACTTAGAAAAAAGACTTTTAGATTTAGAAAAATGTAGAGTCTTATTTTCAGTTCCTTAGAGTTCTATTCGATTTTGTAAACTCTAGAATATATAAAGCATTTTATCTACGTAAATCAAAGTTCTGAGAGCCTAGTTATAAATTGTAGGGTATTTATTAATAGGAGCTAACTAATCGCCGAATCTAAATAGGCAAATGTAAATGAACAATCTCATAGGAGTCTCATTAATGATGGTTTGTGAATTCGTGAGGCTCTAGAAAACACTTTTGAGGTCTAAACAGGAAATTGTGTAAAACTTGAGTTTGATAACTCCTAACTAGTCCAAAATAAACAGTCATCCATCAAAAGTCTCGATAGTCGATAGTTTAGTTTTCCCAAAACCTGAAGCTGATAGAAAATCTGAGTAAATAGACTTAACTTTGAAAATTGTTGTTTACTCTACTAGACTTTACTTACGAGTAAAGTGTTATGAGTGACTTACGATAATACATAGACTTTATCGTCTATGACTACAGGAAAGTAAATGACAAGGGTTCGATACTCATTGATTCCCACTTACTAGTTTAAGACAAAGTTCATTCTAGCTAAAAAAACAAAGCCAATACTTAAGATAAAACAAACACATTGTATATTAATTTTTTCCAAGTGTATGTCAGTATGTAAGTAGGCGAACCAAAAAAGAAAAAACAAAAACAAAAACCAAAAGTTAAATCCCTGTAGCTGGCGCTTGGAAAATGCAAATGCAAAACGTCAATTTGTTTCTTTTGTTTGTTTGTGAAGAAATATTGCTCAATCTTACAGAAAAGTCAGAAAACCTTTTTGTATGGTCTGGCGACCCACTTTATTTTTCAGTTACCATTTCGCAATGAGGCGGCAATTGCAATTGGTTAGACTTTAAAGGTCCTAAAATGCAAAACTTGTTTCAGGCAAAACAAAAAAAAAAAAACCCTATTGAATGTTTTCTAGTTTTGCATCAACAAAGTTTACTACTAGCCATCAACATCATCGTCATGGTCATCGTCATCTTCGTTTCCTGTTCTACCTTTTTGGCACGCAATCCTGTCAAATAATACCATTTGAGATGAAGAAGACTAGTCCCAGAAAGAGTGAGAGAGACTGAAATTCCCAAGCCGTATGTCATGGCCAATACGTTTTGGCTACATCCTTGAAGCTTACATTTCTCAACTGTCAACATTTAACTTGGTCTACATATCTTTTCATCTCTCTTGCTCTCTCTCTCTCTATCTCTTCCTCTCTGGTTCTACCTTTTTTGCATATTTGACTTTGACACTTGGCAGTTGTGATGTTGTTGCTGGCGCTGCTGTTAACATGTCTGGGACCTGTCCAGCGACAATGAGCCAGGCCAGGCCAGGCCAGGCCAGAAGCCTGACTATGAACCTGGGCATTCCTCTTGAACACGCAGCAGCGTCAACAACAACAACAGCAACAAAAACTGAGACTACAAATAAAGTATATATATACATATATATACAAATATATACAGAGACATCTGTAGGTATCTATATGTATAGGCAATTGCCTTTAATGCCAGCAACATGTTTTCATGAAGTTTTTTGCTATTTTTTTTATCAACTTGCTGCAGTGGCAATTGCAGTTGTTACGTGGGCGTTGCTTGTCACTTTTATTCTTTAACTAGACACAGGTCACATGACTTTGTCAAAAATTGTAGCTAAAAACTAAGCCAAAAGCAAAGAATTCAATTTGTGTTAATTGTAGTTCAGTTAAAGTTAAAAAATCTGTGAGCTACTTAGATACTTAGAATAATAATACCTAGAAATGCTTTTAAGCCCCAGACTGACTTTATAGAGCACTTGCAATTCATTGTGTAGAGAATTTCTAGTTGACAGTTTCATTTTTTCATGGCAACAAGAGAGATAAATTTAACAAATTGAGTGATGTTTCAGAATGTGTGTCTGCTAGTTGTTTTAGCACTTTTTATACCCTTGTAAAGGATATTTTAAACTAGATCAGGCGATTGCGAAGCAAGTATATAAGAGATACTTCTCTGCAGCACAGAAAAAGATTGCAAACTGCATTCAGCTATGATTCCCAACTGGTTTTCGAGTTGGAGATATGGTATGGTTATTTTAAAGCTATAACCTGCTCACCTTTATATGAAATGATGAGAATGACGTTTGATGGATTTTTTAGACATGTTAGGCATACAAAATCGGGAAACGGTCACTATATCACTATATAATGTCGAAATATCTTTACCATGAAATCCTCAATCAAGCCTCAAGCAAATCGTCACATTCTTTATGAATTCGCTAAGCTCAAATTATATTATAAGCTCAGGAGCGGATTAATACTGGTTCAGACATAAATGATGTGATTTATTGGCCCGTATCAAAAAAGAACCGCCATTACTGAAAGCTTAGGTTGACATCCATTGTTTTATATCCACTTTATTGCACTATTTATTTTAAATGTTAGCAAAAGTATTTAATATTAATTATAAACAGTTATATAAGTAGTTAATGTCAAATTGGCAGTCCAACCCTGAAATTTAGAGAGCTATATAAAGTCAACAAAATGGAAAGATTTAGTTTCATTTTCACAAGTGCAAGATAAAATAAAATATGAAAGAACTGTTTAAACTAATTATAGTTTTATTTCTTTTCCAGGTTGCCGATTTTGATGACATTATAGCAAACGATTCGGTGAGAGTCTCTGACTGAATTTAGTTGAAGGATAATGACAAGAATTTTTATTCTAGGATGCAACTATTACGAATAGTTGCGTTAATTTTTGTTATGACGACGAGCCTCCTACGAAGAAACAGGTCCAAAGAATCAGCGGTGAGCTAGATGCGAAATATAACGGCCCGTTCTCAGAGTTTGAAAAATGTGCAAATCAAGTCAAGGAACAGAAGAAAAATTTGCAAATTTGCGAGGCTAAATTCAGCCTAAAGGAAAGACAACGTATGGCAAACATGTTAACACTTGCCAAAAAGAAAGCACAAATTAAAGATTTGAAAAATCAAATAAAGATGGAATCAAGTGCACACAGCGCTTTAACAAATGCAAAGGATGACGAAATTGACGAATTAAAGAAGGAAATCAATGATTTAAAAGCCTATAAAGGAAACGAATCAGCATTACTGATTTCTAAGGATGAGATAATTAACACCTTAAAAGAGAATACGATTAACTTGTTGAAGGCTAAGAATGATCAAATCAGTGACTTAAGGGCACTTTTGAACGAAAAAGACCAACAGCTGACAAAATACAAGAATGAAGGGGAAGATTTGTCAGACTCGGAAATCTACATTGATGGCACTCGTAGGATCCAAGTTGCTGGTAATCCATCCTTCACCGCACCTTTCATCCGAGCTGTATCCGATTGGACTGTGATTCTACGACGTGTTTATGGAAATGTCAGTTTTAGTCGGGATTGGAATGAGTACAAGAATGGATTTGGTGATCCAAATGGTGGAGATTTTCATATTGGCCTCGATAACTTGTACTCCATGCTAAGGACACGCCAGCATGAGTTATACGTCTCAGTTAAAGATGTTATTGGAAGCACAGGCTATGCCCGCTATGATAATTTCAAAATTAATCACGAAAACGCAAGTTATAATTTACTTTCGGTTGGCGAATACAAAGGAACTGCTGGCGATTCATTGTCCTTCCATGTAGGTCTAAATTTTACTGCCAAAGGTCGAGATCCTGTATACCGATCACCTAACAATGACCTGGGTGGATGGTGGTTCAAGACCACCAAAGAAAATGAAAGAGCATGGTAACAAAACATTTTATATATTTAATTCAACAACATTTTTATGAACAATATTTTCAGGTTAAGTAATCTAAATGGAAAGTATTATGAATCCGGAATTGCTCCCAACAAACGTGGCATCACTTGGGGTTCATTTTCAGACTTCAATTATAGTATATCCCTTACGTTTGCACAAATGATGATACGACCCCGACCATAAATTAAGTTAAATTTAAATAGAAAGTGTATTCACAAAATGAGTTATATAAATTCCTGGAAAATCAAAATGCTTTTCAAATAAAATTTAAAAGAGACTAGTTCAGAAACTACCGAACTAAAATGCCGTTTTAACAAGAGGGCCGGGGCTAACATCTACCACGTCAAATTTTATGGTAGGCATGTTAGGCATACAAAATCGGGAAATGGTCACTATATCACTATATAATGTCAAAATATCTTTACCATGAAATCCTCAATCAATCCTCAACAATTTGTCACAATCTCTATGAATTAGCTAAGCTCAAATAATATTATAAGCTCAGGAGCGGATTAATACTGGTTTAGACATAAATGATGTGATTTATTGGCCCGTGTCAAAAAGGAAAGCTTAGGTTGTGACATCCATTGACATATATCCAATTAACTTCATTATTTATTTTAAATGTTAGCAAAAGTATTTAATATTAATTCTAAACAGTCATATAAGTAGTTTATTTCAAATTGTCAGTCCACCCATGAAATCCAGAGACCTATATAAAGTCAACAAAAGTCTACTTATTAAACTTATTATAATTTTATTTTTTTTCCAGTTTGCCGAATTTGAAGACATTATAGCAAACGTTTCGGTGAGAGTCTCTGACTGAATTTAGTCGACGGATAATGCCAAGAATTTTTATTCCAGGATGCAACTAATACGAATAGTTGCGTTAATTTTTGTTATGAGGACGAGCCTCCTACGAAGAAACACTTTAAAAGAATCATCGGTGGGTTAGATGAAAATTATAACTACACGCTCTCAGATTTGGAGAATTGTGCAATTCAACTCAACGGCATTAATTAAAGAAGGAAATCAATGATTTAAAAGCCTATAAAGGAAATGATTCGGCATTACTAAATGCTAAGGATAAGACAATAAACACCATAAAAGAGAATATGATTAACTTGTTGAAGGCTAAGAATGATCAAATCAGTGATTTAAGGGCACAAAACATTTTATATCTTTAAATCAACAACATTTTTATGAACAATATTTTCAGGGTGAGTAATCTAAATGGAAAGTATTATGAAACCTGTATTGCCCCCAACAAACATGGCGTCACTTGGGGTTCATTTTCAAACTTCAATGATAGTATATCCCTTACGTTTGCACAAATGATGATACGACCCCGACAATAAATTAAGTTAAAAATTGCGAAAATCTAAATGTTTTTCTAATGAAATTTAAAAGAAACTAGTTCAGAAAACTAGCGAACTAAAATGCCGTTTTAATAACCGGAAAAATTAAAGGGGAGGAAATGGACAATAAAAAATGTTGGCATATTTGCTTGGTCATGTTGACAACTGGCGAAAGGCAATTAACAATTGTCCACAGTCAGAGTTGTCAATGGGGCCAGAAGATCCGGCAAAACCGAAATCTAGAAATACATACACACACACACACACACACACACACACACCCACATACTCATACACTCTCACGCACCGACAATTGCACTCAAATGAATGCCCTTTGGCACCTGTCGTCATCATGATGGTTGGTTGGTGTATGTGCTCCACCTTCAACGTTTTGCTCGAACTCTCGACAAAATTAGCCATTGGATGCTCTTGGCTTCAACCTCTGCATGGCCCAAAACAACAATTTAACTGCATTATTTGCACGTAGGCTCCAATTCCCCCTTTTCGAACCCCTTTCTCCACCGCTCTCTCACACTCTTCTGCCCGACATTAATGCATAATTTTGCCAAACTATTTTGAGGTTTGTTTGCCTGGCGGGTTGGTTAGTTGGTTGAGTTGCCTTTTACCTCTAACCAGATACACAGCAGATATTTCTCCCCCTGAACTCTCTACCCAGGCCAATTTATTTGTCATGTCAATATTAACATCGTGTAGTCAGTAGAGAGATGCATGCACATTTATCTATATATATATGTATGTATATATAGGTAAGTATGTACCTAGTAGAAAGGCAGACAAATATCAGGAAATTCTATTCGTACAACTTGCATCTGAACATAATTTGTACTATATTCTGTGCCTTTGGTTTTGTGGTTTTTGGTCCTGTCAACTTGCCCAACTGACAAATATTTGCTAAATATTTCAAACAGAGGTTACAGAGACAGGCAAAAAGAGAGAGAGAGCGAGAGAGACAACGGGAAAGAGATAGAGAGAAAAGTGCCTTGTACATTTAATTAGAATTTATGGTAGAGCTGAGTTTGCCGGGTGACGACTAATGGAGTCAACTAATTTTCATTAATAATACAAATGATAAAATAAAGTAAAATTTTGAAAATTTATGCAGAGTATTACCAAAATAGTCACATTGCATACCACATACAACTGCATAATTAGAAGAAAATATTATACTATATACTCCGGAGTGTAAATATGAAAATAGCTAAGCTAAATTTTGCATAAATGTTATACTTAATAGAGATATATGTAAATTGTTTATGTTTGAGGAAGAACGAACATATATTTTCAATGTGAATTGGTCTGTAATGAAGACAGATGTTTGTTTTTCCATTTGAATTATCTTTGAATTAACCAATTATCATCTTTGGTGAATTTTACTTCACCAATTTCAAACCAGATTTTTATTCAACTAAATGAATACGACCTTAATAATGGGGACGCCTGTTTCTTTCAGTTAAGCGTCCTAAAAAGGCCCTTGAGGAACCTATATCTAGCTACTGCTAAAAGATATTCCAATAATAGAAAAAGTATATATCAAATTCTACTATAACTTGTCCCAAACTTAATTTGAAGTCTAAGTTTACAAGTTTAACGACCTTTTTGGATTTTGAAAAACAAAACCCTGTTAGAATTTAAATCAAATATAATTGAGTTAGCTAAGCTTATCATCGATTTCCCAGTAGAGAAATAATGAAATATTTATAGTATGGTATCCAATTACAAACTAACAAATTAGTTTGATCATTTTCAGTTTCACTCCCTGCCCGCACAACATTTCCACACATCTCTTTCACATATGTATGTCTAACGAGCAGGAGGGAGGATGGGGAGCGAAAAAGTGTCTCAATTAGCTAAACATTCTCAAATCACAAGGCCTCAAATTATATTTTATTATTTCCTGTCAATCTTAATGAATGCCTCCTCTTAACTGCAGAGAGAAACTGATTTTTTTTTCCACTGGGCAAATGAAGCGTGGCTAATTGCCTAAACACTGATTTTTCTTTCTTTCTGTGCTTTTGTGCTCTGTAACTTGTTGACTGCTAATGAAGTCATAAACGGAAGGCTATGCAAAATAAAAATAAAGAAATATGCCTTTGACTTAAGCCTAAAGTATAACAATAGTGGGAATGGCGCCTTAAGTTGTCTGACTTTATTGTTTGTAGGCCCTACCCAGTTTCCAACTCAGACTCAGCCTCAGTCTCGGTCTCAGTCTGAAACTGAGGCTCAGAGTTGAACTGCAGCTGAAGTTAGAGTTGGAGTTTTGCAAGTGTTGCCATTTTTCATATAATTTTTCAACGCCTTTGCCAGAAGATTTATGGTCGCAAAATGCGTGACCAAGTTGGTTACATACTTGGCACGCATGCCCAATGGACTTTCTTCCTTGTTAATTTCATGAGAATTTTAACCAAACCCCTTTCTGAATCAACTCCCCACCCCATTCCCCCCTTTCTATCATCCCACTTGGCGAATGAATGGTATGTACAACAACTTGTTAAATGTGTTCAATCAATATTTTGATTGCGTGTAATTCATTTCAATGCAAAAAGATCTCACGTGTTGGCAAAACAAATTGTGGAAAATTAATCAGAAAACGAGCGAAAGAAAGAAATGGCCGACAGATCGTAAGAGAAAATGAAAAAAGAAAAAACTCAGAGGAAAAGTCTTTAGAGAGTGCAACCGAAATGCATAACCATTACGATAGCCGTAAATATTATAAACGGATATCGGAATAATTATGATAAGCTTATTTTTTTCTTTTTCTTTTTCCGGACTTTTTAGAAGAATATCCAATGGATTATCAATTAACATGAAAGTTTGAATGTTTTTGCGTATCTGAAATTTTGAGTTTTTGCATTTCTTAAAAAACTCATGAAAATTAAGTAAACAATGTTTAAGCGTTCCAGCACAATAAAGAAATATATTTTGTCCAGATGTTGACAGCTCATATGAGAAAAAATGCCCGACAGAATGACGTCCAAATTAATATTTCTATATAAATTTGTTTGTCTTACAAATGAAAATAATTCTGCAAGCTGCATATATGTACATTGGAATCAATCGAAACGGCTTTGTCTTTATCTTTGGGGTTAACTTTCCTCAATTCATTCTATTTAAGTATACAAGGTATATAAGGTTTCTTAAATTGATGTTGTAGAATTCCTTAAATTATATGTAATTTTCGAGTAATCTAATTTGTTGATATAAAAAAGAGTCTTAGTAATTTATCCGTACATAGGAAAAACTAAATATGAAATTTCTGTTAGCTTTTGAGTTTCATGAGAATCTTTGAAATCAAAAATTCTCAAAACACTCATCGTTTTGGAGCTTGGCCAAAATGTTGAAGAGAGAAAGAGGAAAAGCGTATTACTCAACGTTGAATTTTTCCTTTGAATTATGAAGAAAATGTGTCAGAAAATCCAGAATGTAGGCGGTCGTTGCATTGCATTTTGTCAAATGTGTGGCGAATATTTTATGCTAAACAGGCGAAAATTGAAACCCGTATGCAGCTGCACAACCGAAATCTGAAATCGAGATGCACATGTGGTGTGGGTGGCTATGCGACTGTGTCTCATCATCATCATCATCATCATCATTCCAATCGTCATCAACAACATGATCATTGAGATTTATGTTTGTGTTTATGCTGCTGCTTGACATTTCCGTTCCGTTCCTCGGCGTTGCCGCTTCTTCAATCAAAAGACTCCATTTCAAGCAATGCACGTTCCAAAAGCAAAAGCAAAAAAAAACGCGAAATAACAATTTATACAAAAATAATAAAAATATATCATACGACAATGCAAACCAAAGTGGCAAACAACAATAAGAAGCAAACCAATAAAAGATATGAGATAAGGCACGTTGCCCAGATTGAAAATGCAGCAGCTCCTTAATGAATGGCCCAGAGATATCACGAGAGAGAAGACTAGGGGGAAACCTTTTCGAGTGACCATTGAAAGCAATCAAGGATTAACATTTAATGTTCACTACACAAGGAGAATGGGGAGTCGAGTACACTTCAAACTGATTGAGTGGACTGCCAACTGAGCAGCATAGTGCCAAGAGTTTTAGTCAAGAGAATGATGACCATTGACCAATGGCAAATGCATGGAAACGGTTGATAAATCGCCCACGAGCTTTTCAATTAAACCATTAAGAACATTGCGGAGGTTTAATTAAAAGAGACTTACTATTAGAATATTAGTCACTAATTGGTTAAACTATTGAAAACTAGAAAAAGTTATTACCCATTGTGGATTTGAATGGAGTGAAATATATGTTTCAACAATCAAACTTTACTCCAAACATTAAAAACAGACTGAAAATTTTAAATTGCAGAGCTACAACTAGGAACTAGACAATTTTGGATACTGATAATTCGGTCTTGCATATCCGAGCTATTCAAAATTTGAACGAATTCGAAACCGCGCTCCTTAAATCCATTTGCAGGATATAGATGGAGGTAGAGTAACATATAATAGTATCGAATCCTATAACTATGATAATAGGGTAAAGAAACTGCTGATCCCAGAACAATCCTTAATGCTTTCCATAGAAAAATGGCATTAACCTAATAGTATTTTATTGATCTTGCAAGTCTTGGACAAAAAACTCTTTTTAAATGTTAACTCCCTTCAAATTGATTGGGTGATTATTAATTCAAAATTCGTGCTACTGTCAAAATATCTGGTTTTGGGTTCTTCCTAGTTATTAAATTGATTTTTAACTAAAACTAACTTCCTCAACCTATTTTCGTCTATATATATGTGTATATAATTAAAGTAATATTGGCAAATTTTTAGCCTGAGGGGTTTGAGAACCGCAAATACCGCAAAGATCTTTCGGCATTGTTGACTGAAGTTTGCCGACTAAAGAGTTGTGGACCCTCTAACAAGAGAAAAATATCCAAGTAATTTGTTTATTTTTGCCAAGAAATTTTTGTGTGGTAGGAGGCCACACACAAATTCAATAAGGGCGAGAAGTTATTGAATGCTGTGTGTGTGTGTGTTGTGGATATATGTATGTTATTGGAAAGCCAAATCGTGCTAATTTGTAGCGCCCATTTCCGTTCTTTATGCGGTCCTTTGTGTGGTCCATTTTATTGATGACCCACAATTAGCAGGCCACAAAAAGGCGATGTTTTGGTGGGATCGTAAACAAAACTTAAACCTTGGCAAACAGAAACCGAAACCGATACAAAGAGTGAGAGATTTGCAAACCGCAAATAAGCACGACCTTGACTGCGGTTGCTGCTGCAAATCGGCTCCTCCATTGTGTCTGTGTGTGCCTCCAATGGATTGGAGTAGAGTGGACCATATGGGCACCCACTGGCACTCCACTGACTCATGTGTAAGTGCGTACACATAATGAAACCGGTTCAACATTTGGCCGGCAAAAGTTCTTTGAACCTTTTTGATACGAAAATTTATTTTGTTTTTTTTTTTATTTTTCTCTTGTGTTTCTCTTGATGAATTTATTTGTATTTAATGCGGTCGAATTGTCACGGGCAACGCGTGCCGTTTCTGTCAGAGACGCTCCAACTGAGGGAGGAAGAGTTAAAAGAATTTATGGCAAGAATTGAGGGTACTTAATTATGAGATATTATCGAAGAAATATATACAGTTACTTAGTTAGAGTTACCTTAACAAAAGAATAATCAAAACGAAGTAGCATTAAATTGATTTAAGATGTCCTCACATCGAGCAGCATTCGACTAACTCAATTGAGGTCATGTCGTGATGGAACTGCAACTGATAACCCTAACTTTAGCTTATGGCCATAGCTTTTGATTTACGGTTAGGTTAACGGCACATTTTGGACTTATATAGCGTCAAACTGTATAAATCATGGCAGCCATCTAAGAGTTATGGATATCTCATTTAGCATATAAATAATAATACTTCAGATATTAACTGAAACTTTTTTGCATAAGTAAATGGCATTAGAACCTTGGACAATTAATCAAAAGTCAGACAATTAAGGTAATTAAACACATGATCCAGTTAAAAAACATTTAAAATATAATAATAAGGATTAATTTTATATAATGCACGTGCTATGCATTGTTTAATATCGAAAACATATTACTGAACTTTTCAATATCAAAAACATTTCTAAAAACAATTTTCTTTTTTTTTTAGAAATCAACCGCATTTTTTTTTGAAACACTACAAAACATTTCAAAAGAAAACAAAGGGGAGAGAGAGGGCGAAAAAACTAACATGTTGGCCCATAATGCCAAACTGGAAAGTCGGTCAATTCAATTCTGGCCTGTCCGTTCGATTTTGCTACAAATTTGTACACGAAAAACAATTGGCAACGGAATTCACTCTCTGTCTTCGTCTCGGTCTCCTTGTTTCTGTCTCTAACAACTTCCGCAACACATTTGTCCAATTTGCAAAGAGACACAACCAACCGCACACACACCGAAACTGACACAAACACACACACTCATTCATTTCCACTGTCAATGCTCAATTGTACCCAATTATTTTTGGCATGTGGCGCAAAAAGGTGTGGAAAGTGTTTTCAAAGCCATAAATTGTCTTTGCCAATTAGTTAAACGAATGGAAACGGGCTAAGAAGAGCAGAGGTGATGGGTGGGTGGTCTTAGATTTAATTAGTATTAGCATTAGTTAGGTGAATGGGTCAAGAATGTTTACATTTATGTGAATGAGTACTAAGAAAGAAAATCGCTATAATAATAATTAGCCCTTGAATTGGTAAATGTTTGAATTGTTTGGAAATAGTTTTGGGAAAACTAGGAGGTGGAGGAATTTGTTGTTAACAAAATTAGTTTGAAAATGGGAGACTCCTATTGCGTCCTTGGATTGACAAGTGGCAGATGATTTTTGCAATGGTTTTTAGTCTTAAAAAGTCTTCTAACATCATATTGTTTGGCTCTTAACTCAAATACCTCTGTTATTAACTAAATTCCCTATGTTAAAATATTAAGAAAAGTTTTGCTAAGATCCTTAGAATTCCGCCTTGGTTAGATCCTTTCACATCTCTGATCTGAAATAATTATGTCCAAAGAATTTGTAGTCTAAAAACAAGGTGTTCTTAGAATTTTTAAGAATTTGTTTTAGTCAAAAACAGTTGATTTTGAATCATGCCAAGTTTTGATTATTAAAAAACGAATTTACTTTACATTGTTGTAATAAAGATTATTCGTTAATTTTAGCACCAGGTTTTCTTCTACTTACAAGCATTGTCTTAGTTGATGATTCACTTTCGAAACACTTGAGCTATTTACTTCCCACAAAGTTTGTTTTTCTAAATGAAATTTTCAAATTCGAACCATTTATCACTCTGTTAATTTTTTATATACCCATAGATGTGTGACACACCAATTGTAAGCCTACAATATGTCAGCTCCAACTCCAATCACATGACTCATCATCAAGAGCAGCTTCAGTTAAAACAACACCAACATCAAGACCAAGAGTTGCCTCTAGGCCAAAGTCCAAAACCGTTGCAACAGCAGCAGCAGTGGCAGCGGCAGCCGTTGGCAGTTGTTGTTGTTGTTGCCGCTGCGGTTTGCAGCATTTATCTGGCTAGACACTACCGACAACAACAACAACAACAATGAAAGACAAAAAAATGAGAGACAAAAAAAAACCGAAAAGAAAAGCCTAATTCTGTCTAGCCAGCAGCTGACAGCTGTTCATAGTCATGAAGTAAGCCCATATGGACACCAACTCCCCAACCTCACCCGCCCATACCGCCTAGATCCCCCTTCCCCACTGTCACCTCATCTAAGATGAGTTTACCAAGAAATTAAATGCAATGTTTGCTTTTGGCTAACAAAAATTCATGTTGTTAAATTAATAAACGGCTAAAGTCGCTTGACTTGACAGTTTTTCGCTTTATTTTTCCTCTTTTTTTTTTGGCCGGGTCGAAGAAGTCAAATGCGATTTAACGCTCAATTTGCCGTCTTAAGTCAATGATGAATCGCCGCTTAGCCATTGATAAATTTAACTTCATTAAGTCGCATCTAGCTGGCAACGATATCGGCGGGTGGCTTAAATAGAAACCACACAAGTGGATGGTTGACTGAAGTTTAATAAGCCAATTGATAACAAAAGCCAAGACCGACAAAACAACAAATAATTATGTAATTTGTTGTTCGTAAATTTGAATCGAGCGCTTTTATTGTTAACGTCTCATGTTATTCAGGCCTAAATACAATGGTTAATAGTTAGAACGACAATAAAATTAAGTGAAATATATGTGTGTGTGTGTCAGTTAGTGTGTGTGACAGTATGTTTGTGTGTGTGCATTGTGGGCGTAGAGAACAATGCGTTTGAAATGAGAATGAAAATGAAATTAAATGTATAAAGCATTCCCCTCATCATTCATGAAACCAGTGGCATCTCATTGAAAAGGGATGGCATCGAAAGCATTGTGAGCCACAAAGAGAATTACATGGTTAACAATTTGGAATGTTTTGAGCACTTGAAATTCCTTATGCTAAACTGTAGATATTAATGAACATTTAATCATCACCAAAAAGTGATTTCTCGACTAGTTCTTTAAGAAGATATAACATGAATTGAGAGGTGCTTTAGAAGAACTTTTTTTCAGTTAATTTTCCATTTATTATTATTAAGCAAAAAGTATTTCAAGTAAGAACAAAACATAACAAACATTCTATCTTTTATTCCATAAAATTCGATTACGAAACCTTGAAAAAATGAAAAAGATGAACAACAGTTTCATTTAGAATAAACTCTTACTCTTTATTCAATTACCTAAAGGTAAAAAGTGCCCCCCATGGGGAAAGAGCTACGCCACTGTTGCCACACAGCTGTGCCCTGCTTTTAGCTGGAATATGGGCACGTAACCTATCTTTTTGGCCGCACACGCCTTGCCACAAAAGACTAAATTACCTACATACGTGTGTATGTATGGGTGTGTGTTTGCATCTGTGTGTGTGTGTGAGTGTTTTTTTGTGTGTAGGTGAATGTAGGTGAAAGGTGAGCACAAAAGACACAAAAGGTTCGGATACGAACTATGCGGCAAGTAAGGAATATAAGGGACAATGGCACAAGGACCACCACAAGGGATCGGAAGGGTCATAAAAATGACTTGGTTAATACTTATATTCTCTCATTGCATAGTAAGGGAATCGAATCGAAAGAGTAGTTGGGGGTAAAAAGGCTAACAAGGGGCGTGTCTGTCAGTTTGACAGTTGTGTCATGATAATTAGTTGGTGGTGTTGTTGTTGTTGTTTTTTTTTCAGGGTGTCTAATTTGTGTGGCATGCGTGTTGACTACTTTTTTATGATGACGACTCCACCTTCCATCGTCCCCTCTATCTCAACGCATAGTTTATGTTGATTTAATGTTAATTTTACGGAAAATTGATAAAGATCTCTCAATGATAAACGAAAAACAGAAGGGGTCACTACAATGCAAGGGAGAAGGGCGTAGAGAGGATAGGTCAATATTTTCATTTACCTTTTGTATTTTGAAGTTGTTTAAAGTTGTTTTATTTGATGGCCAGCGGCCAGTAGTTGCAGCTACTTGAGGTCGCACACTTCACAATTAGAGCAAGGCAACAAAGCAAAAACAACAAAAACTTTCAAACTTAAAATTGTTTTAAATTTGTTTAATTGATATCATTTATAGAGACACAGACACACACATAGACACAAACACATTGAGACACTTGAGACAATTAAACAATTTCATCGTTTTTGCAAAGAAATTTGCATGAAATCATTTGTGGCAAACTTTTCAAGCGATTAATTGAAAGCAATTTATAGAGAAATTTAATTCAATTATCTTATTGATCAAGCACTTTAATTAGCAAAAACATGTCGATGTAAATTTTTATTTTACTACGAACGTTTGTTTAGTTTTGTTTCTTCTCCGTCAAGATACGTAAATAATTGGCTCTGACACAAATTTCACCCGCATCGATCTGACAATAGCAACAGTTGGTTCCCTACTGAAACGTTAAGACTATAAAGCCAAACTGAGGCGATCGGTCAAACGATCGTTATTCGTGATCGTGATCATCAGCAGTATTGGGACTTCGGTTTCGGCTTCGACTTAAACTCATTGTTGTTGCCGTTGTCGTTTGGATTTCGTTTTGTTTTGTTTTGTTTTTGGGGTAGCATCATCTGCAATTGTTTTTTGTTGCCGACTGCTGACAGCTGGTATGTTTAGCAACATATGACAGACAGGTTTTTGTATTGGACTGGCTGGCAACAAATGTAACCAGACAATGTTGCCAATGAAATGGGACACAGTTAGTCAAACAATGTTGACAACGACTACATGTAGTTAACACAAAACGGTTCAAAATTTACTACTCTATTAGGGAAACTTATCGCTTTTTTGAATACGAATGAAACCTTAAGATCTTAAACAAATTACTTAAGATATACTTAAGTGTGACTCTATAAAAAATATACACATAGGTTATTCCATTGTATTTCTAATCATTTAATATTTTTTTAATATCGTAATATCTTTAAGATTAATGAGAGAAAAATACCTAGTTACCAATTACTGGGTACAAAAATCTACTGCAATAGCATTTAAATCGTTTTATATTTACAAATAATTTGTTGAGTACCTACAACTCACTAGGCTTAAGCTTTGTTCAAATGAAACAATAAATAATTCATTTTTAGCAATCTGCAACACATTGTCAATGCCCCTGCAACATGTTTTCTATGCGGATGCAACATATTGCTAATACCTTTGCAGCATGTAGCCAACTAAACATTTATACAACTGAGAGCACGAGAGAGAAAGAGCGAGACATAGTTCTCTGATGGTTCTCACAGACACAAGTCCTCTGACCCTGGTTATGTCTGACATCTTTCAGACATAAACACATATTCCCACTAAATATATATATATGCGTCTGCCTGTTATTTCGTTCTGCTTGCAATGAGTAAACAAATTTTCAATGGAATCACCAATAAGTCATCAAAAAATATGTCAGAATATGGACTTGACAACATGTCTTCAGTCAATCAATAAAAACAATCTTATATATACACTGTAACTACCGATTCCCGATTGGCTCCCACATATATAAATATTCATTCATTCATTTAAACAAAAATTGCCGAGTTCAATAGCTTCATAAATTTTAATTGCAAACACGTGAGAGCAAAAGAGAGAGACAGGAAAGGGACAAAGAGTAACAGAACTTGTTGAGTTTATGAGTGGAAACGACAAAAGTAGGCCAAGTTAAGCAATTTGCTCTTTTTTTTTTGCATATATGCTATGTGATTTATAAGGCAGCCACCTCAACAGACAATTAAAGAACAAGCAAAAAGAAGCCATAAAAATGAATGGCAAAATGTTACCATCGATGATAAGTCTACATCTGACGATCACGAAGTTGACTCGAACGACCAAAACAAAACAAAAACAAAACCAATATGGAAAAACAACCAAATTTAAAATCAATAGATCATAAAAAGTTTTTAATTTTCGATTAACGAACTGCATTCACTCTTAATTACTCTTAGTCAATCGGTAATTGCTAGCAACTATTTTTTTAAAATTGAGAATCCCTGAAAAAGGTTCTGAAGAATTTTTATTCAAACTCATTTTTACAGCTTTTAAATCTAAGAAAACATGTGAATAGTTTTAAAACATTGAAAACAAGTTATACACTCCTATATTTAACTGCTTTGGGTTCTTTGAAAACCTCTTACGAATTGTCTTTAAAGCTTCCTGTGAACTAATATGAACCGCATTGAAACCAAATTGGTTTGGGATCTCAAATTCAATCTAAATTACTTTCACGGAATCGATACAGATCACTCAGAGTTTTGGTTTTTCGCTCGGCGATATTGATATGAGATTTTAATACATTTCAGGCACTTTTATGGTTTTTATTTTGTCTTTAGGATGATGTTACAGCTAAATAAAATATTACAGATGTGTAAACAACTTGATTATTTGTTCATCACTTGTTTTCAGGCTTGGCAAATTGAATCTTGATGATGGTTAAGTGCTGCTTCTTAAGCATTTTCTTATCATTGCAACATTTGTACAAATTAACGTAAACTTTTAGTAAGTAAACTTTCAATTTGTTAATTCTTTTTTCTTAAGCGAGAGATTTGTTTGTAAATAATTGTAAGTTTAATGTACAAATGTAAATATTTAAACCTGAAATAAAAAGATTCCGGCAAGTAATATTTGGCAATTTTCGTTCCACTTTTGTAAAAGTGTGAAATGTAATAACATTTTTTAAAATGGAACTTGGTGAATAAATCTTTTTTAGAGCAGTTTTTGAATGGGCAGAATGTTCTTTGTATTTCTGTAATAGTTTCTAG
This sequence comes from Drosophila willistoni, assembly GCF_018902025.1. Classification (NCBI taxonomy): domain Eukaryota; kingdom Metazoa; phylum Arthropoda; class Insecta; order Diptera; family Drosophilidae; genus Drosophila; species Drosophila willistoni. The sequence goes on from NW_025814050.1 coordinate 14,090,826, forward strand.
CAAACTTAACTGGATTCCAACTTATTTGCATAATCTTACTATCTATCAATAAAAATCTAACCAAACTTCTCTAAAAGCTTCCATACCCATTTCATCAGATTGAAATCTACAAAAACAATTGCAACATGCTGTGATCTTTTTGCCTCAAAGTCGTGTCTTGCCTTGTAACCTCTTCAAGTGCAACTGCAGCTTATAGACCGAGAGAGAGAGAGAGAGAGAGATGAAGAGGCAAAAAGGAAAGAAAGACAGAACAAAAGTCACACACAATGCCAATAATTCTTAAATGTTGTGGGCGACTTTTTAGAATCACAGAATCCTCTCCAATGATAAATTGCATTGAACTTTTGGGTTTGGCCTTCAACAGAACGCCGAGTTTGATGTCATAGGGAAGTTAAGTGAACATAAATTTCAAGAAATTGCCGGCTGGGTCAACCTGCTGCAACACACACACATGCACACAGAGAACACACACGGAAAAATAAGAACGGAAAATGTAAAACTGAAGAAGAGCAAAGAAAAAAACACGGAAAAAAACACAGCCAGCAAGTGTATAAAATTTTGCTCTAAATTTAGAATGCACAGGCATCAAAAATTGGGGTCGTACGTTTGAAGTCGGCAGCCAAATGCAATTAGAGGAGCCTTAGAAAATCTTCTCTCCATACCGATTCCTCAGTCCCGTGTCTAATTAAGTGCGTGAATCTTGGCAAGATTTTACTTCAAAATAGAAATATATATTTCAACATATACAGCACAATTTCTTTGGTTTCTTCTTGTTTTTTTGTTGTTGTTTCTTCTTCTTGATATGTTTTTCACAGTTGTTGGATTCAGTCCAAAGTTGAGGCAATTGAAGTGTAATACACTTCCGCTTATTTTTTGCCTCTTTCGGTGTGTGCGTGTGTTTGTTAGTGTGTCTGTGCTTTGACCAAAAAACCCAAACCAGAAAACAAACAGACCAGACATTGTAAGCCTCAGCAGGCGACAACTACCAAAACATGAGAGTGTTCCTGGGGATCTAAACACACAAAACCCATCTAGTTATCTACCAGCTAATACCCCCGGAACGGTCAAACCGCCCAACCAGCTAAAAAATCCCCCCTTGCCACACAATTCTCACCATTCAGTCCGGCCAATGACAATTATCATAGCCAGACCATAGTCACAGTTAAGTACCCCAAAAACCTACTTCTACTCCCCACTGAGACAAAACTTGTGGAAAAACAAAGTCCCAAACTGTCCAGCACACTCACACCAGAGCACACACTCACACATACATAGACATACACACACATATTGCAGTTCCATGTGGAGGGGATTTACATTTGTAATTAGAAAGCTTTGCAACAACTTTGACGAATGAGCAAATGACAAACAAGAAACAAATGGACGAAAAAGTATTTCACAAGTTGCAACAATCGATTAACTAGCAAAATATCAACATAAGATTAAAAATAATGATTTCTTTTTCAAAGAATCCTAGTCATATTCCTAATGCTCTGTCTGTTTGATGAACTAGGATTTTTCTAAAACGTTGATTTATATTTATGAAGAGAAAAACTGTTAGAAAATTAATCTCTTCATCTAGAAATAGCTTTTTGGTGGTAAAGATCAGTTTTAATTTATCAAATGAGAATATTCCAGTTTTGTTAAGTTAAAAAGAGCAAAGTTTCAGCTAATGCTAACTAAATTTTCAATTAGAAATAAACATTAATATCCTCGCACATCTGGGTGAGCAAATCTTCCATACTTCAATATTGCTTCTGGGATATTTCAAATCAAATTATTGAAGCATATTTTAACTTTTGATAAAGATTTAACAAATTACTTCGAGAAAGAACAATCTAAGTTGAAGAAAAATTAGTAAAATTTTAAATCATTGCACACGGTTATAGTGAGTATAGTCAGAATACATTTATAATCCCTCAAGTAGTTATTGACTATCAATAGATCAATATATAAATTATTTTAAAACTTACTAAATATTAGTAAATATTGCCAGTTGAAGTAAAAGTATTTACTAATTAAAAGAGGTTCTTTCTGAAACTTGTCTATCCAACTTTATTGGAAATTCTACTTTTTCATTTTTGTATTTTATTTTTTAATTGACTGTTATGTCAATATCTATTAAAATTTAAAGTTATTTTTCACAAACAACAATTTTCACATTTATGAAAAAAAACATTTGTAAATTTACTAACAATACAAATTTTCATGAAATTTTGTCGATAAGTATGTAAAGATTTCAACAACAAAATCAACAATATTATTTCGTTTTAGAATTTCCCAATATAATAAACAAAAATAATACACACATATGTACAGACCTCATCCCTTTTGATTCTGCACTGTGTCGTTGTTGCTTCATTTGGTTGGGCTTACTTGGCGTATGATTAACAAACTTTTCGAGTGCACTTTGCCATTTTAGTAGAAGAAACTTTTTTGATACATATCCAGGGGCTCAAGTGGTAGAAATTACTAATTGAAAAATTGACTTATAATAAGAGAGGGAGACAGCAGAGACAGAGACAGAGAGAGAGAGAGAGAGAGATGAAAGATGGTAGGGACAAACTTCAACATTAATGCCGCAACTGTACTTGAAAGTTAGACCATTTTGATCACGTGCAGCGACTAATTTATGCAACAGAAGGCACTTCCATTGATTGGTTGCCCCTTTTTGTTTGCTGCCTCTTTCGTAGGTTGTAGCAACTTAATTTCTGTGTTGGAATTTATGGACGGGGCACGTGGCAAGCAAAAAAACAGAAAACAAAAACGAGAGAAAAAAGGCCGCCCAGGAAGTTTTTACCGCCTGATTTGTGGTTACAAAACTTTTTTTTCCAGAATTGCAAAACACAATTCTTTGGTTTGTTTTTTTTTTCTGTTTTCCTCATCTCCCATCCTCTCTGCTCTCTTTGTTCGACTTCTATGTTTTGGTTTTGTTTGCATTGTGCAAGCTGGAAGTCGACTAAATTTAGCCAATTGTAAACCTCCCACTAGCCCATAGTAAACTTTAATGCCGCTTCATAAAAACTATGCATTGTTTGCACAATTAAAACACGCACATCAAGAGACGGCGAGATGGACGAGTTGGAGTCTTTTATAACTTGGCCAAAGAATAATGAATCTAAAAATACGCCCCAAAAAATGGTCCATTGCATTAATGAACTTCAATTTGGGCCAGATGCTGAAACTTCTGCATAGACATCAGCATACCTAAACATCCAAACAGGTGCATCCATGAGATAGGTGTAGTACGTTGGAGGAGAAGAGGTAGATTCAATGGTTGGAGCCAGGCAGCAGCTAGCTAGCTAAGCAGATTTCATTTTAGATAAAGCAAACGTAAGCTTTTCTATTCGAACACACCGAAAACACACGGAACACACATTGAAAATGGCTGACAAGTTGATTCGTAGGATGGAGGAGAAAAAAAAATAGACGACTTCAAACTGATGTACGAACAATTTTTTTTATGCATTTGCATTTTAGTTCAAGTATAGGAAATCAAACAAGACGGAGAGAGGAGGGCGAATAAAAACTAAACCAATTGAAGCTAAGTGAAGTTGAAACTAAAAATAAATTGATAGGAAATATCTATGATATTTGCATTAAAAAAGTGCCCTGCCAAACAATTGATTCTAGAGGAAAAAACTAAGAACAGGACAACAAAAGGTTGTCTTTGATTGCATGTGTCCTTTCAAACAGGTTGAAGGGAACTAAACACAGTTTCCATGCGAGATTTGAAAGCAGATTTCTCTTATGGCTAAGGTTCACTTTTGCTGAAAAAGCTCAGAAAAAAAGTCAAATTAAAACACTTTTAAAGCAACTGTCTAGTTTTAAATAAATTTAAAACGATTAAATGACTTTGAAAGAGAACTTTTCAGCTTTTTGGATAACTACTGCAATTGTTGGCCAGCAACTTGGAGAATCCTTTATGAAATTCCTTAAGCTGCTTCAATGCATCGTTTATCAATTTGCAAATTGCAAAAACAAAAACTGCAAAATATTTACAATAATAACAAGAGAAACACTTGAGGCGTATGAAAGAACGAACAAACAAATCACTCAAGCGGACTTAATCGTGCCATTGTTTTACTTTAATTACATAATAATTGTCTTGTATGTTTATGTTTGTAGCTGCCAAGACTAATAACTTGCAAAACGGCTTAGAGATAAATTTAGAAATATACACACAACATACATCAGCATACACTCACACACAAACAAACTCACACACACACAAAAAGCGACTTGAACAAAACAATAGGAAAATTGGCAACAAAAGGCCAATTGGCCTGTAAAAGACAAGACAGACAAGCCAGGGAAAGACAGGACAAGACCAGGCAGAAAAGCCAAGAAAAGGACTTGAGGAAAGAGAGAGAGGCAAGAAGCTTGGGCAATTATATCCATAGACACATGCTCCATGTGTGTGTGTGTGCTTAGTTATTTTGATTTAATTTCCCTTTTAAGATTTTACGTTATTTACATATTTGATTGGAAAAATCATTCGTGTCCATGGTCGAGAGTTTCCCAACCCCCGCATGACCCCATTTTACCTTTTGGCTTTTCAGCTTCCTTTCCACATGCTTCGTTTTGTTTCTTGAAATCAAATTAGTCCTCCTTTCTGTTGTAAAATTCATTATACATACTACAAAATTGTTGGCACCGAATTTCCTCTTTGTCATATGGTGCTTTTCCTATCCTACCTCTTCTCTGCTTCATATGTGAGTGCGATGAAGGAAAAGTACTTTAAAATTGGCCAAGTGAAAATTGAATTTCAAATGGAAAGAAGGAACAGCTTCTAACCGAGACTATTAAATATGGCTTTAAGTTTGGTCTTCTTTTAGAGTTACCCAACATGTTTTCTTAAGACCATTATAAGTGTGTCTTATAACTAATTTTTGCAGACCATCAAGGAGCAATTTACGATATTTGTCCTATCATCAAAAATAAATAGTTCACTTTATCATTTTTTCCTTTTTTAAGTGATTTTAATTTCCTTGCTGAAATAGTCAAACAAGTCTTGAAAGTCAATCTTTTAAACAGCAAAGTGTTTTCTGTCCAAAAGGGAGACACAACAAAGAAATGTTCTATCATCACTGTTTCCTTTGTCCTTCACTAGAATAAGGTGAATAACCGAAATGAACATTTATGTAAAGGTACATTGGTAAAGGTGAATGCCTAAAAAACGAATGTAGACAAATTGAAGTTATTAACTAGACTTAAAAACGTTCAGCGTTGGTCTAAGTTTCCTTAGTTTTTGGGTCAAGTCCTTTTTCAGGTCCATTATTAAATTTATAAATACTTCTCTTTTGTCATATATGAATTTTACTGCTTGATGAAAAGAATGAATGAAAACTCATTCATTTAATTTTCGCAAACTATGAAAACACAAAAACCAAAATAAATATGTCTCCAGTTTCATGCACATTTTTGCGGCAATCTTTTACCTGGTACATGTGTTTGCACATAGCTCGAGTTTCTTCTTGAAATTAATATTCCCACTCATATAACCAGGTCTCATAACAAAAGCCGCCAATTCGCTTCCTTTCCCACTCTGGAGCACCTTTCCTGCCATTGTTTCTCACTTTTGCCGGCTGCAGGGGGATTTTTCCATTTCAGAGCAAACAAACAATGGCATTTGGAATATTTTCCCATTTTCCGTGCAGAGTGGCGATATTTTCTCTCTTCTTGTTCTTTTTTTTTGGCTTTTTGCTTTGCGTTTCCGTTTGTTTTCCATATTTGCATGACGAAATGAGAAATCACTGGGCCTTAGCGAGGACAGCAACCAGCGCATGCAACACGGCAAAACTCAGCCAAGACACATTCTTACTTTTCTTTTTTTTTTTAATTTTTTGGTTTTTTGTTTAACAAATTCAATAAAAAGCAAATAACACGCATTGAGAGACGAGTGAAAGAGTGTGGACTTAAGTAAATTTTATCAACTTTTAAATCAAATATTAAACTTTAGTTTTTTAGTTTTCGTTTCTTTAGAACGTGTTGCCAGACCCAAAGTTTGTAATAAACTTTTCTCTCTTCTTTCATTTCTCTACTTTCTTGCTTTTTTGCTACTTTTCCAAGTGCAAAGTTTTCTTCTTTATCTCTTTTTTTTCGTGTGTTGTCCTCTTTTCGTTTCCACTGCGCTTTTGCTCCTGCAACACGTAGTGCATATTTTTTGTGCGACTTTGGTTTTTGGGCTGGCAACGTTTTTCTAATGAGTGACGACTACAACGTAGAGGAAAAAAGGAGTGCAAGTGTGAGTGTGTTCAAGAGGGAGGGATTGGAGAAATAGAGCCACAAAGTGTAGTAGTCAAATGTGGGCAGATCCCACACAGGACTTGGGGACCACCAGCAGCAGCAGCATCAGCAGCAAAGGACGAGAAAAAAACCCTGAACTCTTGAAAAATCAGCGAAACGTAAAAGTGTTCAAAGTCAACTTTGCCTTCGCCACTTTCGTAACGCATGGGAAAAAATGAAGTTAAATAAAGTCAAAGCCATTGGTCGAAATTAAAGAGACCCAAAGCCATGCACTTTAAAGAAAAGTGGATTTTAAATGCCTTTTTGGAACGAAGTCATTGAAAAACTCCATGTTAGAATAGATATCCCACGGCACGGCAGTGAATTTAATTACTATGACTATTTACATAAACTTTAAACTGTATTATAAATTTCCCTAAAACCACATCAACTGCTTAAAATGTTTCTTTGTTATTCCTTTAGCATTTTACTGAAATACTTTCATACATCATCTAGCTGTCTTTGTTCGATTCATTATTCTAACTATGCAAAGACTAATTAGTGATAAAAATACAATAAAACACTTCATTAATGTTTGAATACTATTACCAGTTCCATTATCCCTAAATTGACTTTAGTAACATTAAAAAACTCTATTAATTTAGTCTAATCTACTAATATTCTTTTTGATCACTTTGATCTCAGACATACTTGTGATTTTTATGAACTTTATTCTACCTGTTAAAAGGTAAAAAAGTTAACATTATGTATGACATTTTCTGGAATATCTAACAGTAACAGTAACATATTAAACACACTTCACCTAAGAGAAAATTTGTATAAGGCAGCATATACGAAGATATTTGTGGTGGTGTGCTTATTTAAAGGATCCTAATCGAATAGACCATTTCCAATCAGTTCGAAATCTGACTAGATTGCCTTGCTAGACAAATTCAATATAGGAAATTCCATTATAGTAGTCTACCGCAAATTGCATTCAACTATGTTACAGCTTTAAACAAATTTGTTTATTTTTTTTGCCGATTGCCCCTCAGCTATTGCAACGGAATATTCATAGTTTTAGCGAAAAGGAAGCCAACGATGGAATAAAAATTTCGCATGCCACCAACTAATTTAGCTTGTTTTGACAAATTTGTCAAATTGAGTTGCAACGGCATTGTTGCAATAATACAAACACACGCCCCCCCCTATCACCTCCTACACTCGTCACTCGCTCTGTTAGCCCCATCGCGATGGCCGTTGGTGAAAAGTTTGAAACCCAATTTGTTGCCCATGTCACATACGTCAACGCGTCGTATGCCACGCCCCCTGTTTGAATTCGTTTGCCAATTTGTCAGCGTTTTTTCTTGAGTTTCATTTCTTCTGTTTTTATATATAGAAATGTACAATTTTTTTTTTTATTTTTGGTGCATCACGTGCCAGAGGAGGAGAGCACGTTTAGCTGAGCTTATCATTTTCTCAAAAAGTCAGCAAAGACTTTTTTCTATTTAATATGCAAAACGTCAACCAACCATCTTGGTTAGAGGCAACAAAACACAACCCAGGAAGAAAAAAAGGAAGTTGAAAATAAAATTTTTATTTCATGGAGTATGTGTTTACTTATATACATATATCGGCAATGAACTTGCCGCATATATGCCAAGGCTTTCATACCGCAGCTCTAACTAGGCTCAAGAGTATAGGAGTTCTCTATAGTCTACTTATCTGAGCTGAATGTTAGGTAGGTAGGTAGCTCCTTTTTGGGAAATTCTCTCACGTAGCAGACACGAAGTGAAAAGAAAGAAACTCAAATTGCAGACAAAAAATACCGAGAAGAAGAAAAAATGGAAAAGCAAAATCTTAATTTAAAAACGAGCTGCAAAAAGTTTTTAATTTTAATTTCATAAATGCAATTGAGTGCAGCAATCCATCGTCATCCTTGTCGTCTGCAACGTGGCTCATTCAAATTCAATCAGAGCAGAGCAAACCAGACCAGACCAGACTAGACCAGGTGACAAATGCTTATTGCGGCGAAAACCATTTTGTCGTGGAACCGCCTCTCTAACTGAATTTTCATCAGGCAAATAAAACAGGCAAAAACTCTGGGCTAACATAAAAGTTTGAAATGGCAGCCGGCAGTCAGTTAGTCAGCATGATGACGTACTTTTCGAATACATGATGGTACACTAAAACCACACGTAATGACGAAAACCAGCAGAACAAGAAAGTAAAGCAACTAAACAAAAAAAAAAAAACAAATCCTGAACCAGGACTTTTGCTGCAAATATTTTCACGTTATATCCTTTTATTTGCATATGGCCAAGGGAAAGAGTGAGCAGTTGGCGGGTTGGTTGAGTTGAGTTCTTTTTTTTTTTTTGTCATGTAAAAAACAATTAACGCATTTTCCCATACACACGAAAAAAAGGAGTGACTCATGAAGGGATATGAGTGAAATTTGAAGCGTTTAGGATTTTTTTCACGTATCGTGACAAAAACAGGCAAGGAGTGTTATCATGGGCGTAAAGAGAGAATAATAAATATAAGAGGGATGGAATTGAGTTTGAGTAATTGAATCAAATTACGCTTGCAGGGCATAGAAAAACTATTTAATATAAAATAACAAAGATTTTTAATTAAAGCATACCTTTGGGGACTTATTAATGGCCTTTATACTAAAGAAATTGAACTGAGGTATTAAATTGTCGAAGTTGTAGCTAAATTAAAGCATACCTTTAAGGTAAAATATACCCACTAATAAAATTGAATTCGATTAACTGATTGAAACATCAAAATCAAATTCAAAATGAATGCTTTGGCTTTGAGGTTTTGAAGCAAAAGCTACTAATTTTCTAAAAATTACAAAATTTTATTTGATTTATTAGAAAAACTAAAAATTTGAATGCCTAATGAAAATATTTAATGAAAGGGACAATCCCTTCGGGCTAAGCCCAGGAAAAATTTCCTCTTCACTGCCCGGAACAACTAGTTAGTATACGGAAGCGAAAGCTTAGAACTTGCTTAGTCATTTAGATTAAATGTACAAATTCATTTTAATGAATACATGTTTCTTGGACTTACCATTTGCTGTTGTGTCTTGGGTTTCTTCACCAGATCCGGAACCTTGAAACTTGTCACCGCCTCAATGACTTCAGCCAAAAGTAAACCATCTCGACAATCAGCCGAGAGATCTGTGACCTTTCTTTTCGATTTGGCCCGCTCCAAATAATAGTTGGCCCAGTCTGTGTAAATCTATAAAGAGAAAAATTTAACAAAACTTTACTATAGACACATATATAACATATATTTTAACTTTGCCATAATGGCAACTAAATGGCCATTACATGCAAATATAATGCAAGTTAGTAATTAAGATTTCAAACACTTGCCCACAGCTGTCTCTAAGATAAAATACCAAGTCTCTTGGCTCTTGGTGTCTGCTCTTTTCCTTTACTGCGAATATCAGGAAATCATTAGCAATGAAGAAAATTCTGAAATTTCCATCCACCAGCAGACAAACGAGCAAACATATGAACAAGCGCAAGGCAAACATTTTTCGTTTGGCAACAAATTAAACTCGAAAGCCATTTGGTTGGCCCGAAAGGAGATGGTCTTAAGAGTCCTGGGTAGTCGTTAAGAAAATCTGTGCGACAAATTACCAAAGGATTTCATATAATAATATCTCCATGTCTATCTGACAAAGCTTGTGGGTGTGTGTGTGTAGATGGGTGACGTGTGTGATGCAATTTTTTTTATCATTTAATTATTATGACAGAACTTTTGCCGAGGAAAATAAATGAAAGGCTAAAGTGAATTAGTCAGACTTTGCGGTAACAAAACTATTTTTCATAGCTCTGATCTTCAAAATGTGTCAATCTATTCATGACGGATTCGTGCTTTTGGTCTTAGAATAGAATTATCTTAATTATCTTATTATCTTCAACTATCCTATCCTTTTTCGATTTGATTTCAAAAAGTTGTACCCTTTGAAGTTTTTCCTCGTTTTTAGAGCATTTGTTGACTCACATGTCAATGCTTTTCTTTACGACTTATGTTTGTCTTAAAGTAAATTTTGATATCTCCTATGAGATGTTATGTTCTAGCGAATAAACTTCACTCTACTCTCAATGAGATTTCTTTTCTGCATTATTAGGTTTTGCGTAGAGCTGTTTTGCTTTGCCACTTACCAGCCCCAACATATCGTTAGTCACATCCTTACACAGTTTTGTTCTTTTATTATATTCTTTTGCCCATTCCAAAAGCTAATCTAATGTCCTTCAATGCAAGCGACACATTTTATATACGCCTTGCTGGGTAATAAAAATAGCCTTGCATATTGTACTTTTGCTATCTGTTTGTCTATCTTTTCTCTGTCTGTCTGTCTGGGCTACTGTCTCTCTTTCTCTCTATCTCTGACTGTTTCTCTGCCTGTTTGTCTGTATGTCTGACTGTGCCTTCTGTTTAGCCATTTTCCATTTGTAGCCACAACCGAGTTACGAGCTCAAAGGGGAGACAGACAAACAATGGACTTGGTCTTGGTCTTGGCCTAGGACTTTGAGCTGGCTTATGCAATTTTTTATTTTTCTCTTATTTTTCTATTTTTGTTGTTTTTGTTTTTTGTATTCTCTCTCTAGTTAGGCTCAGGATTTGGCATTGGCTTTGAAGACAATAAACTGAAAAACTTGTATCCATAGGTTGTGGCGGGATTGAGGGTTAGAGGTAGGAGGTATATGGCCAAATGTCATTGTCAGTGGAAAAAGTCGGGCTTACGTAGTTGCCACAAATATGTTGAACCCACAATAACCAGAATCTTTCCCTCTCTTACTTTCCATCTCTCTTTTCGCATGAACTTGAGTGCAAATTTGCTCCCTCTTTGCCCGTTGGGTCTCTGGTTTGTAACCAAAAACAACAGAGTTAAACGAGTCCTGCCGTGACAGGGACCATGGCATGTTAGTATAGCAACGCACATTGAGATACTTTGTTTAGTCAAATGTTGCCAAGAAGAGTGAAGAGGAGACACACACACACTCTCCCTCAAAAGTTTGCTTTGCTCTTTATATAAGTGAAATTTAGTTAGTTTCCTCTCTTTAGCACACTAATTAATTTATAGCTCTCAATAGTTTTCCCTTTTCTTTAAAACATTTTATACATTTACTCCAAATCATACAAACCTTTGCATAGTCCCGGGTCAGGATGCCGTTGATATTATCGCAGGATCCTTGATAACTCACACAGCGACCCAACATTTTCAGAAAATGTTTGCCTGGGTTGCTTGTACGTCAGGATAAATTTTGTTTAACTTTTCACTTTACTTTCACACATCTTGGCTTTAGTTTGTTTATTTATTTAAACTCTTATGGTAAGCTTCAATTTTAAAGATACATAAGCTTTTAAGTATTTTAGAAACTTTAATACCACACAGTTTGAAGTAAATTAAATATTGCACACATTTTCATTAAAAAATGTCTTAAATAAAATCCTTTTTTCTACCTTATTTTGGGAAAAACAATTCTAATTATACGTATGTACATATATGTCATCATGAGAAAATATTAACTACACTATTTGATGAATAATTAAGTACTTAATACAGCTAATGGAAATAGTACATAGTAATAAGAAAGAAGAAGTTTTTCCTAATGTCAAAAAACAAATCGTCTTTGATAAAGTTAAATATACGATTAAGATATTATTTATTCATATCCACACACTCAATTCAAACTAATCAGGCTCAAACAGATTTTGATTGGCCTGAAGTCACAAATCACACACATACATATCTGTGTAAACTCACTTTCTATTTTTAAAGAAGCTTAAAGACTTCAGAAAAGAAAGTGATAAGCCACACACACACACAAGCATACACAAAGTCAGCCAGACACACATCAACTGAGTTCTTTAACTGCCAGTAGATAATATTTACTGATGTTCGATTTAACATAAATTTCACCCCACTTTGCCACCTGTCGTTGCTGCTTCTGCCACAGTCGATACCAAGCAAATTCCAATAAACTAAAGTACCCAAAAGTCGCGACATTTTGATAAAAAACAGATACGTATGTATATGCAGAGTAGAAACAAAGAAGAAGAGAAAAGTGCTAGCAACCCCCTTGGGCTAAATTTTTCGTTGCCATTTCTGACAGGCTATAAAATTTTTATCAGCATTACTTTTATTTTGACATTTCACTGACATTTCACAAGGAAAAAGTGCTTCGGGGTAAAAGTTCAACCTTCAGCCCTCCTGCCCACTGCCATACGAAAAACAGATAAGAGTCGGTCTGAATGTTGGGTGGTCTTTGTGTGGGCGTGGTTCTAGCATTTAACATCGAAGTCTTTTTCATTTGGTAAATGGTTTTTCGTATTTGACCTTTTTTTGCTTAAACACAAAAATAGAAATGGAGAGTTGTGCTGTGTACTAGTTCAAATTGATTTCCAACTCGATTTGTCATTCACAACCCTTTCGGAAACTAAAAATTTATCAAGCTAAACAAACAAAATCTTTGAAATTGTTGCTGACACATTTCCTGGACTGGATACTGAAGGGTGTACAATTGGGTACAATTATGCAGAGAAGGCTTTCCTGAAAATAGGGTCACTGGTTTTGCCACAACCTGTTGTTGTTGTTGGTGGTGCTAAGGCACTTTCCATTTTCAATTAGTTTGCCCAAGTGGGCGTGTGATTTTCCACACCTTTGTGAAAAATGTCTGCCGTTGAAAAGGGTGAAGAACCCGAGAAGCAATGGCAGGCAGACTAACAGCTCTTAATGTTTTATTATTATTATTGCATACTTTTCTGGGGGAGTCGGTCGGTTCGCCGTCTTTTCTGGTCTTTCTGGCTCTTTCCGGACTCTGCTGATAAGCCGTAATGTGTTGGCGGTATTTCAATAAAACTTTATCATAATTGACATTTTAATGGTGCTTACACCGAAAAAAAGGAGAAAAATAAAAACCAGAGAGTGCTGTAATTTTATATTTATGAGCCAGAAGAGGCTTAAAAAAAGTGTTGAGTGGAAGGGTCTAAGGGTGGAGAGAAAGGTGCATAATATGTGATAAGTGAAAATGTTTTTGAAATGGGTGAAAAACAGGAATCTGGGTGATATTTAAAACGAGCATATTTTTTATCTTTATACACATACATAAAATATTCCCTTTTTTTTTGTTATTTTTAAAATTCTTCTCAAGTTCAATCAATAATCCCCAATCAAAATCCATGACAACCTGTTGGGCCTTTTTGCTCTCCATCTCCATCCAGCAGAGAAAACGAAGGCAAAAAACTTCTTTGATAATGGACTCCTCTTTACATTGGGGTGAAAGTCACCCTACGAAATATTTGCTGAAGCTCATCCTCACTCTAACCTCATTAAATTTGATTGTATTATCGACTTTTATCGCATTTGACCAAAAACTTGCACGCATCTTCTGCTCGTAGTTACTCAATTCAATTTGCCAAAGTCAATGACACAAGCACAAAGACTTTCAAAGGACAACGATTGACATTTGAAAGTAAATGTCAAAACAATCTACAGGCACCTTTTTTTTTTCATTGACTGTGATTTCATTAGAGTGGCTTAGGTGGGTGGGTGTGGCTGTAGATGTAGCTCAATGTGTGTGAGTGGGTGACTGCTGATTGGCAACGTGTTGATGTGCCCAATCAACTGATATTTCTGTTGTCAAGCCAATGATAGAGAGAATAAGACGCCAAAGATGAATGTGTAAAGAAGTGAATTGATGACAGCTTTGGTCAACTGGCCCCAAGACCCAAAACCGATTGAAGTTTTTATATGCCTACAACAAAAATGTGACATAATAACACAGAATCGAACTTTTGACATAAAATAATCTTTAAATAGCATGTAAGCAATTTGGTAATGGCTTAAACAGCTTAATTTTCGATTTAATTCGCTTAAGAAGAACATAAAATGTTTTATATTTACACGTCATTTATTGAATAGAAACAAGCAGGCTAAGAAAAATATTTATGACAATATTTGTAGGTCTATTTATAAAATCAAACCCCAATAAAAGAATGAGTATACAAAACTTATTATGAAATTTGTTTCCTACAACTTATATATTGGCTTAGGTATACTGATGTGTTAGCCTTAATAATCCTAAATCGAAACTTAGACATACATCTTTTTATTGAAGTATTTAAGTTAAGTTAAGAGTGTTCTAGTATAGCAATAGTTTAACTATATTTTCAATCATTAGTGTTGCTTTTTTTTTGTTTATACAACAGAACTCATGATTGGAGCTGTATTTATCTATATCATAACTTTAAATAATAACTGAATATAAAAATCCTTATTATATAAAACAGTGTATTGTAAGGCAAACTTTAAACCAATAAACTAGTAACTACTTCTTAAATAAAGGGCTAACAAAATTAATGATACATTTATTTATTGCAAATTTATAAGGTTTTAATTAATTTAAATAATTTGATGGCTCTATTCTTAACAATAACCTAAAAGGCTAAGTCCAAAGACTAATACCAAAGAAACATAATCGAATTTCGTTTGCAATTCCATTAAATAAGCAATTTCAAAAGCAATTAAATATAATTTTGTAACGACCCTTGAACTCTTTTACCTTATTCAAATCAATCAAAAATTTTGAAAACAAGAAAGAAAAAATGGTCAGCTCCTTGTTTGTCATTCAAAATCTGCGTTGCTGTACAATTTTTGACACATTTTCCCACCACAACTGGGGTATCTCTATCGCTTAATGGCCAATAAACAAGAGCCTTGTCTAAATGCGAACCAGCACACACACACACATAACCACTTCACCCCTTTGCCTTCTCGGAAATTGCGTAGGTGTGTCAAGTGGATCAAAATAGAGTATAATAGAAAAATGTTATAGGCAATTTGGTAGCCTACGCAAAGCTTTGTTTTTATTTTTTCGTTCTCTTTTGTTGCTATTTTCCTCCAATTCATTTAATTGATAACAATGAAAGCAAAAGACAACAAAAACTAGATCAACCGAATGCCCCACTCCTCCGCCTTCAGGCAAAACAAATAAATAAATAATAAATAACAGAAGTTTAAGGGAAAAATGCTGAGACAACAACGACAACAACAAAACATTGAACTAAACTGTCACATAAATAAAATATATAAATATATTTGGCTTTTTGTGGTGCGAGGTATATCTAGGCAGAAAGTGCTAAAGAATGAAAAGTTTCCTTTTCCCTTCGAATGCCATGGCATGGCAGTGTGATGAGGGATGACTGGCAGCAGGGTAAGAGGTGAAGTGAGGAGAGTGGTTAGGTAGGGAAACGGGGGCAGTTTGTCACATTTAATAATGACAACTCATCAAAAATGTATATGACCCACTTGCAAGAGCCTCCCAGGTCATCAACTAAAAAGATGCTAAAACAAAATAAAAACAAAAAGATTCTGTAAAGTTATTTATGAGCTCCGAAGCTGAAATACCCTTCATGCGGCTGAAATGGTGTCTCAGAGAACTCAATTTTTTGATATGGATATAGAAATGTAATAGTCATAACAGTAAGCTCGACCAATTCTTTATATAATCTTCAAACAAAAATTTCTGTTTTGTAATTGTAAATTTACTAGTTTAAAAGAGGATTGAGATTTATTTACCTAAGTATGTATGTCATCTATAGATTCCGATTATCTACTTTTCTCAATTCTTTCCTTTAAAAGTTACAAACGTTTAATCAAAACTTTAATGCTTTCATTTTAAAGAGTATATAAAAAGATAAAGTTTCTGGAGGCACACATAAAAATACCCAAAAATAAAAAAACAAAAATTGACCCAACTTTTGCCTTGCCCTGTCAGTCAGACTCTGTCGGTGGGTGTTCGTGTGTATGTGTATGTGTGTGTGTTTCAGAGAGAGTGTATAAGTGCTTTGCCAACTTTTATGGCAATTGGATAGTCCTTGGTGAATTGTTTAAATGTCCTGGCCTCAGCTGAAGCTAAGTGGTCAAATTAGTGGTGAACGAAAAAAGCGAAAAAGTCGTATGAGAAAAAAACTACATACATCTTTGCAATCAAAGAAAATAATTTATATCATTTGCTTATCAAGAAATAAAAAGTTTTGTAATATTATTTAGACACTTGAATAACTTTTAAGAATTTTGTAAATTATTCAAAACGCAAAAACTTCAATAAACATCTCGTTGTTTACTTTACTTACTTTAATAGTTAACATTATGTTTCAATTTCTCCCTAATCTTTGAATTCTCATGGCTGCCACTATTTAAGGTATTTTAACAAAAATAATAGGTATCAATATATGTCATAGAGTCTACTCATTCGATAGAATAAAATAATACTTAAATGAATGTAGCCATAACAATAAATTTGCAATTCAAAAGCTTTATTTTCTTCTATAGGAAAAAAAAAAACATTAAGCAAATTACTAAACGCCTCACTTGTTTTACTAATTTTGCATAAAATTTTGTGGGGACCATAAAAAAAATCTATTGAACAATTTGTTGACTAGTGACCAGTAGACATGGAGAAGGGTAAACCATTGAAGTTGACCACGGAGTAACCGCATTACACACACAGGCGCAAAGTCAATGGACTTACGGTCAATTGGGCACAGCTGTTGTTATAATGTGTGTGTGTGCAAGTATGTGTGAAGTGTATTGACAACCCTCAAACAATTATCAAATGGCAAGCTATTTGGTTTTTGTTTTTGGGGGCCTATTGAAGGCAAATCGATAGAAGGACAAGCCAAAAATAACTTGGCCTAAAAAATGCTTTCAAATGCTTTAAGCACTTTTTCCACTTTTCTGACCCATAAACAACAACAAAAAACACACGAAATATTTTTAATTATGTTTTCAATTAATTATGCGGCAGAAATAAAGAAACTTTTCGTTTTCTTTTTCGTCTTCTTTACCATTTTTTTTCAACAGGGCAGCTCGCGTTAATTTAATTACCCCTAAAAGGCGGGTAAAGTTTCGTTTTTCGTTTCGGAGTTGTTGTCGAGCTGTTGCTTATTATTATGCCACACGGAATAGCAAAAGCCGTTAACAGCTGTTAACGTCATTTTGCGTGCTCGTGCTCGACTTTGCCCATGAGTCACCACCTGCAATTGACGCCAACCCCTTTAAAGGGCTAGCAAATATTACGCATACGCCACCGTCTTGCAAATGAAAACCAAACAAGCTAAAGGTGAAACATCAGCAGCAAATGATGATGATGATGATTACGATGATGATGATTATGATGATGATTATGATGATGGGGTAGAAAAGGAAACAATCAAAGTTTTTGCCTATGGCAAAGTAGAACCAAAGTAGAAACCAGAGGGCCGGGGCTAACTTCGACCGCGTCAAAGTTTGTATACCCTTGCAACTTTTTTGGTAACTCTTTCCTTACCTAAAGCCATCAAAGTGGAAAAACGTTTAAGCCAAAAAGGCTAATGTTTGCGAAAGAACGGCCTACAATCTTAGCATAGGAAAGATATTGATCAAAGTCACTGTTTTCCACCGATCGTTCCTATGGGAGCTATATGATATAGTAACCCGATATTTATCAAATTCGGCACAGTCATTAACAGATACACTAAACTAACAGATATTTAATTTGAAAGCAATCGCGTCAAAAGTGACGAAGTTATTCACAAAAGTCACTGTTTACGACCGATCGTTCCTATGGGAGCTATATGATATAGTCAGCCGATCTTGATCAAATTTGGCACAGTCGTTTATATGTATAATAAACTCACCAATATTGAATTTCACGACAATAGCTCAGAAAATAACGAAGTTATTGAGAAAAGTCACTGTTCGTGACTTTGCGGTTTGTATGGGAGCTATATGATATAGTGGACCGATCCGGCTGAATCCGAGATATACAACGCCTGCAGTATATACAAGCCTACATGCAAAATTTCATCTCTGTAGCTCCAACGGTCTAGGAGGAGTTTGCGTTGATCCAGACGTACGGACAAACGGTCAGACGGACAGACGGACAGACGGACGGACGGACGGACGGACGGACGGACGGACATGGCTATATGAACTCGTCTCGTCATGCTGATCAAGAATATATATACTTTATATGGTCGGAGATGCTTCCTTCTATGCGTTGCACACTTCTGACCAAAATTAATATACCCTTTTTGCAAGGGTATAAAAACTGGCGCCCCTTTTTAACATCTTGTTTTTACGTTCAAATTTAAAGCAACAAAGCAAAAACGAACAACAAAAAATCGAAACACACAATGCGCGATAAAAGCCTCACAAAAAGATGGCGCCTGGAGAACACAAAAAGTATTACGGAAAAAAGGTTTACCTAATGGCTTCATTTCGAAGGTGTATTTAAAAGGGTTTGTACATGAAACCAAAAATTGTTATTTATGTGTTGCTCACAAAATGTGAAAAATCATGAGTAATAATGAAGAAGTACATCGGTAAAACTTGTGCCATCATAATGAAAATATGTATTTTTATTTACATTTGATAAGAAAAGTGTAAAGCCTGTCTACAGCTGTACAGAAAAATGATTAATTTAAAAGGAGAGCTAAGGAAAAGACATTTAAAACTCTAGTTTGAGAAACAGGTTTCTACCATAATTGAATAAAGAAATGAGAAACATAATAACAAATCTTTATAGAAAGAATCATTCCTAACAACAATCTTAAAGATCTCCTATCTTCCCTGCTGCTTAAAGATCCTTTCAATCTAAGTTTGAGAATACATAAAAAACGGATGCGACTGATTTGAGTTAGACGTTTCTTCTTTCAAAGGAGTTCTATATTTCACAAGTTTCAATACAAAACAAGTCAACGTAAATAAAATCTTTGGAAACATTTGAAACTTGAAAGTCAACACCAAGCAAAGGTATTTGTTCCAAATTTATATATTTACCATAAGAATGCACTCAATATGGTTTTCGAATTCGCTTAGTAAATATAAATTGGGATTCATTAATCTCAGCCACCTTAAAGTTTTATGGTTTACTTGTGGAATATTTTACAGTTTTCTCTATAAAACAATAAAACTACTTTTAATCCAAAATGTGCATTAATAATACTTCTTCTTTGATATCGAACAATTACACAATTAACCAAGGAATTCGATCATTAAATTCCAGTTTTAATTATGCTATTTGATTTGCCTCACTGAAGTTATTTCTTGGAAAATTCTTTATAGACCATTCCATTTCAGGTAAAAAGAAACCCAAGAGTAATTTTTTCAAGAATTGGAATTACATTTTGTTACTTTGCCTAAATTTATACTGATTTTTCAACAAATGAGCGAAAGTTTTCAATTTGTGAAGTATTTAGGTAATTTTTGTACATAAAATACATATAAATGATTAAGTTGCATTTTGAACTTTATTAAAGGCTTTTTTTTGTGAATTTTTTTATATCACTTAATTAAATATCAATCGAATTTATATTTAATTAAATTCTGAATACTCTAAAGAGATGTTTTAAATGATTTATTAGTGGTCCGCGCTGTCATTTAACTTCATATAAATCACATTTAATAATTTTAATTGTTAATGTTTTCATGTGTTGACACAAGTTCCGGTCAATCGATTAGACAGCATTTCCATTTTTCATTTTTTGATTCTCTCAATTTTTCATTTTATTTTTCCCCTTGCTTTATTATTTATTTTTATTTTTTTTGGTTTTGTTGTGTGTGGTATTTACACTTAATTAACTGCATTTTCGAAGCACATAAATTCCACTTGATTAAACCATTCAAATGGTTTGCACTACTTTTCCGAGAATAGGAAAACTCCGATAATAAAGAACAAGAAAAAACAGCAGCAATTAATTCATTAAAAAGGCAATGCGCTTTTTAATAGAACGCAGCACGCAACGCACCGAAACGAAAATAAAGCAAAAGGCTTATTTGATAACGGATGGGGGGCACACGCTTTTCGCCTTTTCCTGCTTTCTTTAGTTTTTCCGTAAACGAAACGCGCACGATCTTTATCAGACTGAGACTAAAGAGAATCGAGAGCAGAGATGAGAACATCTTCTTCCAAATTTCCCCAATTCTACGCCGCCGGCTCCCTCCTCCTTCAAATGGGGGGGAAAAAAATCTATTTTTGGTAAAATGCCTAGCAACATTTTGTGCTTTGGGCCAGCAACATGTTGCAATGCCATGAGAATTCAATTACTCAAACCTGTGGAAAAACGAAAATATTTCAATTACAAAATAAACAATTAACATGATTTTCGAAATGCAGAAAGGGAGAAGAAGAAGAAGTCTATCAAATTGAAAAAGTCAAGACGAGAAGAATAAAGCATTAACATATTTAGTTGTAAATATAAAGGAAAATGCTCTCCAATTGGGGTTGAGGGAAAACGTCTGCTGTTGCAACAACAATAAAACGCCAGGGGAAATACAATCTGACACGGCATTACGGAAAAGTTTTCAGTTACATGTACATACTAGACATAGTTAAAGAACATAAGGGAGAGAGAAATGGAAAGCAATGCAAATAAGTCAAGTAAAAATTAATTTACATTTTCCCAAAAAATAGAAAAAAAAACTCTGACAGAAGAAAAAAATATTGACTTTGTCTTGCAAGAAACCAAGCTCTTAAGGGGATGTTTTGACAATAATTGATAGAACAAAAGACCGTAAGAAAACATGAAATATGTTAAAACTGTCATAGACATTGGTCATACCCTAGTTTCACAACATTTGATGGATTTTGGCTAAAGTGTATTAGAAAACGTTGAAGAAAAAAATGCATAAATGAGATAATGGCTGGTGGGGTGATTGCATGTCATTGACCCTCAATACCTCAATGTATATTTACCATTTCTCAAGCTGATCCAGAATAATCGGTTAACTAGTGATAATTCAAATAAACCACAAACAGCCTTTTCAAGCATAAAGGGTATAGAAAAGAATATTTAAGAAATCTATTTTCAACAATTTCTTAAAGTTTATCCCTTGCTCTTTGCAGGTTTGACTTCATTTTTACCCCCTTTTTTCTTTCTTTTCAACTGTCAAGTCCGTGTAAAATTAGCAATGTAACCGTTAGAAAAAAGAAAAGGATACAAAACAAACAAAAGTAAGTTGGTGGCCCATGCAACAATTTGCAGCCAGCCACAAAACATGCAAACTCACAACTACCAGCTACTAAACAGTCATGGCAACAAAAATTAGGTACACCACGTTTACATTTATTGTAACTTAAGTAAAACTGCAAAGTCATGACTGTTGGCAAGAAAACCAGGAGCAGATCTAAGGATATTAGAAATCTCAAGAAGTTTAAACTTATTTTTTGAAGTAATTTTTTAGTTGGGATTATGCATCTAAAGATTTTCTTTAAAATATCGAATGTGCTTATTGTTTCTATGTTCAATTGGGGTTTGTATAGTAAATATTTGTAATACTTGAAACTTAGGTTAGAGATTAGAAATAAGAGATTATAAGAGAATCTTAGAGATTAGTTCTTAAATTAAATTGTAGATTGTATTTTTCGATTCCATTTTGTATGTGTAGTTTAATCCAACCTTTATGAAAAATTTTAGACATTCTTACTTGCAAAGCTACTTATTTGTCTGGGCCTAAAGAGGTAAAGTTCTTTCTAAGAATAAGTCTTACTAAACAAACAATAATTTAGTTTACAAACTTTAGTCAAAGTTAAAAAGCAATTTTAAATGAAATGAAATATTTAGATTTAAAGACTCTATTATAAAATACTGACCACTATAAGATCCTTTTAGAATTATTTTACATTATGAAAAACTTGTCATATTATGAATTAAGTGAAATTCTGAAACTGCATCAGAATCATATGGTAACTTAATCAACTCTGAGCCAAAGAAGAACTTGCAATTTAATTAACAATGTCTGTATAAATATGTTTATTTAAATTTCCTAAACATTTTTGATTCTCACAATTTCTTCCAGTCCTTTATTTCATTAAACAAAATTTAATTTTAAGCTGAAATGATAAACCAATGTTGTCATCAATTCAAATGGACTCCAATAAAGGAAACAATTGTCTGGGCTTTAGCATTCCTCTTTACCCCGTCTCAACATTTAGATATGGAGAACGTCACTGAACGTAAGGCCAGACGATTCGATTGCACATATATCTAAATATATGCAGAATGTTTCACAACATTGAAACGTGGTGCAAAACCAAATTGTCCAGCATTTCTTCTAGCGTCTCTTGAGTTGTTGTTTCTATTTTTTATGCACTTGCCACACGCTATTTTTATAAACAATTTTGCCAGGCAGTTTGTGACAACCAAACGAGGAGCACAACGACAACATCAAGAGAGGCATGACACGACATTGAACCGCAGGAGTAGAAACAGGAAGAGGAACAGCTACAGCAGCGGGAGGACTTCACAACGATGACGATGACGCCAGGCAACGTCGACTAAGTGGCCCCTCAAGTGGATTGCGGCTGATGCAAGTGGGCAGGGAGATGGGTTGACTTGTTAGTTTTGTTTTGCAAATTTTTAGTCAATACAACAACAAATTACGTGAATAGTGAATATGGTTCGTGCTGACATTGTCACTGCAAATGGTTGGGCATGGCTGATGAAGACTAATTGCGGTAAATGTACCATGAAAATAGCTCCATCTATACTTATGAAACTCATGTTAGTACGAACAGAAGGTAACCCTTAGCTATGGTAATTGGCAAGGGAGTGTCACAGGAATCCCATAACATCGGCCATTCATCTTTGGCCTTATAAATGCTGGTTTGATACTGTAATAAACGCAGTCTACCAGGAAAATATTGCCATAAGGATAAAATTTATCGGTTTAACTATATGTTTTTGGTCAATTTAGTTATAGTTTTTAGTAATGTCATAGGTGACCTTTTGTGCTGCTAAAACCCATGCTATGAGCCCAAAGGTTTATTATTTTAATTATTAATACACCGACTTGTTGAACCCAGCAGAAAGTTATCACTTACTCCAAAATCATATGAAAAAAGCTAAATCCAAGGATAACAAATAACTATTGATAGTAGTAGTGATAGTAACTAACTGATTGCTATTCGGTATAGAAATCTATATATTCAACTAATAGAAACAATGATTCCATCGACTATAATGACGTAGATAAGAAACAAAGTTGTACTTGCTGATGAGAGCTATCTTTTGTTGTTGCTGTGCCCTGTATCTAAATACAAATTTTCAACCCTCACATATCTAAATTTTTTGACACTTGCCAGACATAAACAAAAATTGTGAGTTTTATGCATAATTAAGTAAACTACTCGTGTTAATTAACACTAAAGACAAACAAAAGAGTTCCCGCCAAGGAATTGTAAAGACTATTTATAAACAGGGAACACTTTAGAAATTGAAAATTTTCGAAAATAAACAAAAGCAGTGAAGTGGAGTGGCGAATGGACAAACATTCAGACTCCCAAATAATAATTGAGTTCAAGGTTTAACATTAAGACGAAATCATTTCGTGAAGAATTTTAGTTTTAAGCATTTTCAGTCAATGACTGGGTATTCCCCAGAGTTTGCTATTTATAAAATGAATAACATTCAAACAGAGGCCACACATGTGCCCAGGAGCATACACACACTCGCACACTCAACTGGGCGTGGCTGTTGCATCTTTTCACAAAATAAATTGCGTCAAGTTCAAACGCCGCCAAATGTCGAAGACAAAACTAGGGAAACTCACGCTTTGTGAACTAAAAATAAATTACAAAACAGCGACAAGTAGAAGAGGAAACTCTCTTACTATCTATCTCTGAGGCAGGAGGAAAAAAAATGTGAACGTGCCTCATAATTAATTGCAAAAACAAAAAATAAAAACAACATAAACTCCAGCTAGGGTGAAAAACTTCGTTAGCAGCTCGTGCGTGAGCATCCAACACTATATACACACACACACACAAAAAACGTGGAAAAACTTTGACTGATCACATGCGGAAGAAGGGATGTGACTGGGAAACGGGCAAAATAAAAAAATGATGGCACATATCCCGGCAGACGGGGCCAACAGCTGAGGCCCCAAATTCATAATTTACAGTCTCTCATTAGGAGTTATAATTTTCTATATAATTTGTCAAAGGAGCTGAAAGTTTGGACTAGGTGCAAATGAGAAATAATCAATTATAAAAATGAAATAAAATTTATGATGTATGTGAGTAGAAATTTATAAATGACTTTTTCAATAAAATGTTCGAATAAAGTTATAAATTTTCAAATGAAATATAATCAAAGATGTAGATGTTTACTTGCTAAAGAAATTTGCATGTTTTTTTTTTTAATTTGAAATCGAATTTTCGAAATTAGTAAGAGCTTACACTTTTCAGGTTTCTTTAAGAGATGAGATTAACACGTGATTAAAAATTTCAGAAAGAAATAGATTTGATAGGGCTTAATAAAAGAACTTCCGGAGTCTACAGTGTAGAGCATAAATTTCTGAGATTAACAAGCTGAATTCTAGCTTCAAAAATGCATTCATTCTGAAAAACACAAAACAAATAACGTAGAAACTGATATTGGAGCCTGATTAAGTCTAGTAAATATATGAAACAAAAATCTATCAAGTCAATATATTCTTATAAGTACTAAGCAAATATGACTCCAAGCTATCGATATCTAAAAATTTATACTTTGTATCTATTTTAATTTTCGAAACAACAAAAAAATTAGCTCATTCTTTTTAAACTTGTGTATTTCTAAATGAGATCGTAAAATCATAAAGATTGATCCCACTTAAGCTTGTTATTTAATATGAAAGAAAACTGAAAATTGATTGCGAAACTTTCAAGGGGAATGGCGCCATTCACAGGCCACCATCATAAATTATGTGTAAACCACAAATCACATATTATTACAGCATATTAAACCATATTCCAAGAACATTAATAAATTCCAGACGCCATCACGACAAGGTCTCTTGCAACTTTATGTTCCTGCAACATTGTTGCCAGTGTCTCACACTCCGGGATGAATCTTCTTGGTGACTCTACGTTGCATCGATGTGTTGACAGTTTGCCACGTTCTCCTGTTCTCGTGTGTTCTCGGTATTTTTAAACTTTTATGCATTTTATTTATAACATGTCACATAATTATGAGCCATGATGATGTCTGTCTGAGGCAGTCTGCAGTGAGCTTCATTATTTAAGCCTTTATGCGTGAGCATGCCAACTAAATATACAAGAGTATATATATACCATCATACATATGTATGTACCAACATGTGTACACTATATAGAGAGCAAATGTTTGCCAGCCTTTTTATGAGCCGCTAACTAGGGTAGGATGGCACCGAGACGGCTGCTGGCCACCATAGTGCGGTGGTTCTTTGTGTCCGTGTCGTGTCTGGTCATAAAGTCAATTAAATGTGTATAAATTTAATGAGAATGCCCACGAAGCTTAATGAGCCGGTAACAGGAAGAGTTATTTATTTATCTCAGGTGGATCAACAGTGTTGAATAATTTTTATTGTTGGCACTCTCAATATTAAAGAGTAATATCAACAATATTTAATTAGGAACATATAACCACGGGGCCTAACCTTTTGCTATTTGACTCTCTATATACCTTAATATTACATTCTATGGCGTTTAAGATAAAGGTGGTGTTTGGGAGTATAAAGCATAGAAAATTTGCATCCTAAAGCTTAGGTAATTTTAATTAAAGATCCAAATTCGATTAACATTTGTTGGTTAAAGATATTTCTTTTCATTGGCATCAGCTCTAACTCGTGTCTCTATAATCTACACACTCCAGTGAGCGGCTTAGAAGGCAAAACAAAAACTCATATAATAATTATTAATATTTTCAATGCAAAAGCTCATCACGTATAATAGACAAGCATGGAATCCTGCATCCCTGGCCCAATTGTGTTCTTAGTACGCCCACATTAAAGTTACTTTATTTAAGCTACTTATTTATTGCCTAATCAACATCCACTTACCAAAGTTCAAATACCTAGTTCAATGGCCAAAGTAGAATACAGTGAAAATCGGCTTACCTGTAATGGAAATAAATGAAGCATAAAGTTAAAGCATATTAGTGAGAGAGAAAATCTAATTTAAGACTATTTAAATATGGGAGATAGAGAGCAGGCTAATTAGGATGAGAATGTCAGTGAAAAGAAGCAAAAGTCTTAAGCATATTGAGATTAAATAATCAAAAGGAAGGCGGCTCAAAAACAAATATAAATAGTAATTAGACCATAAGTTGGCAATGGTAGGCTAATTGACTACATAACCAAATGCGCGGCATTTGAATTTGAAATTCTCTTTTCGGCTTAAGAAAATTCTTTGAATTTTCCATAGACCACACACACAACACATACAAAGAGATGTTGGCCAAGAACTACAACGATTTTTGTTATTCTCCCATTCTGTCGAGGCTTCATTTTACGCTCCAAGTGTAGTTAATGCCTTTCGTTTTTCCTTTAGCTTTTTGCTTTTTTTTCCTTTTCTTGCCCTATTTGCGTTGAGAAAATTCTTTTGGCGAAATAAGAAAGGACAAAAAAAAAGAAGAAAAAATGGAAAGGATACTCTGTGACCAGCAGCTGGCAGCCAGTTTAGATAGAAAATGGGATGAGAGAGCAAACCATGTCACACAGCTTCCCGTCTAATACTCTAATATCCGTTTTACTCGTTATCCTTTTCGGTTTTATTGTTGTTGGTCCGTCTTCTCGTGTTGGATTTGACATGTGTAAGTGGCTGTCAAGCGCTTTAGAATGATATTTTTTCCTGTTTTCCTCCGTTGTTGGAGCTCGGCACCTTTTCTGCCTCCCTATATATCGTCATTGTTGTCCTTTTCTTTTTCATTGAGACTAGGGGGGATCAAGGAGGAAAGTGGAATGGAAAAAGGACCTTCCGCTGTTGATTTTATTTACATTTCTAGCATTTTTAACCTGCCCTAGGAACAAGAACCTGCCGGCAGGAACTTATGCTAATATGTGTATGCCGGAGGTCAGGCAGCAAGAAAGAGAAATATTTGTTTGCATTGCCTGCTTTTAGGAGCTCGTAAAAATCCTCTCCTCACGAGTGTGGGATAGCAGAAATTGTTAAATCCATTCTTGGGTCATAATAAACAGACAACAAATTGTGCTCCCAAACATTTTGGGGTAAGTTGCTTGAAAAACTTAAATTACTTAATTTTTCGAAAACTTTCTCCGATGCGAGAAAATGTCTCCTTGCGAGGTCTCCTCGAAGATGTTGAAATTGTCCACCCATTTTCTACAAAAATGGTTATAAACTTTAAGGTTCACCAAAAATTTCAGCCATTCCTGATTTTACAAGTAAAGTGAGAATTATCTGAATTACAAAAATTCGCAATTCATCTTCGCAATAAAAAAAGTATGGCTGCATATTGACAAAAGTTAATCCCATATTTTCAAACATTTTTAAACTGACAAATGCTTTATTATATAGCAGAGGATTGTAACTTTGTTCTAAGTGCTACAAGTTACCACAAAATGTATTGATGACGAGCCTTTACCTGGCTCTCCTGTGGACGGAGGTCCACAAGAGTTTTCACTGCACCATAGATTTCCCTTTATACAACATCGATGCCGGCTAAATGCAGATAACGTCCTTTGAAAAAATCTCTTATGCTTAACTATTAGGAGAAATTTTACCCTTTTTGTTAAGCAATTTTGGAAACCATTTAAAATCATATTTCATAAGCTGATTTTCTGCAGAGTGACCAAAAGATAGAGTCTGAGAGGGACCGTTTCATAAACAAAAGTTTCTCATTAAAACGAAACTTTTGTTGCATTTCTAAACTTCCTTAGGTCTTCGGGACACACACACACATACACATATACATGTCTAATGTCTGAGTTTCCCAGCGGACTTTGGCGAGTGGCCTTAAACTGATAATTGGATTTAATTTTTGAATAGCCTGAAGAGTCTACACAGGCTAGAGACTGAAGCTTTTATAAGACTCGGTTGGACCCCAAGCAAAACCCATTAAAATTTCAGTGTCTTTTTCGGCTTTTGCACACATGTTCTATCGTTCCAATCCTGCAAAAGAGTCACACCTAGCCCACAAGGCTCTCTTCTAGCTGCTCTCTCTCTCTCATCTTTGTTGTTTTTGGCAGTTTTCCTTTTTGGGGAAAATTTTTTGACATGTGCCTGCCTTATAACAATGCAGATTATGTTTGTGGGGGGGCCACACAATTCCCTCGAGTGTCGCATAAATATTCATTTTCTTGACTTTAACGTTGTCGAAAGGGTGACTTCATTCGACTCCATTCTACTTTACTCTTTCTGTGTGTGTGTGTGTGTGTTGACTGCATCAAATGCGTGTTATATAATCCCCTTACGGCTGCCAGGGGCTAATTTTTAATTTTTATGGTTCACATGCTTCCCTCCTAGCTCATAAAATGAATAATTGCCACTTTTTGGCTCCAGTAGCTTTTCTCTCTCTTATTTGTTTCTCTTTTTTTGAACTCTAATAAAGCGGGACTCCAAGCCAGACGACGAGGACGGTGACGCTGCCCTTCAACAAAATTGAGATTATTTTATTATAATGTTTCCCGACGACTTCGTTCCCCCACCCCTTTGTTCTCACTCTCTTTGGCAGGTTTTTCCTTTTGCTGGCATTAAATTAATTTGGCCAACATAAAGGGGCCAGCGCAATTTTTGTTTGACCAGAGTGGATACTTGATTACATTGACTGGATTGAAGTGGATATATACATACAATTATATTAGACCCCATAGCATGGATAAAAGGTCGTGTGTGTGTGTATATGATGTGGTTTTTGTACAAAATGAGAGGTTTTACATATTTGATTTAGTCCTTGAGCTACTTGGGGTAAATGGAGGCGGAAGAACAAAGCTTAATCGTGGCTTTAAGTGACATCATATGGGAAACTAATTGCTAAGGATTAACGCTTTGACAAAGGTTCGTCCAAACAAGATGATGGGAATGGCTTTGAGGATTGGCCGGAACGAGTTCTCATATATGCGAGAATAATTTAACATGGGTTTGGATTACCTATATAATCTATAACGGAAAAATGAGACGAGTAGTAGGATGTCCCTTGTATCCCTCAGTATGTGACTGAAGAACTAATTACAAAGTTACAGTGAAATAAAATTTAATAAAATCCATATAAATTATATGATTTTGTAGTGTGTGTTATAGTAGACCCAGCCTGCCAAAGAATCTTAAAGTTATACCAATTTATTGAATTTAGGATTTTCTTTACCTTTGGATCTCTCAATCTCTTGAGGTATCAGCATGAGCCAAAAGATTAACACCACCTTTCAATCTATAAAGTGATTTAGGGTTTGCTTTGTATTTCATCTTCTTATGTAAATATCGTAAAAATTAAAAGTAATACATTTTTTCATTCAATTTTTACTTTTGACATTCTCATCTCCCATTTTCAATTTCTCAATTGAATACAGGACACACACAATACACAAACACACGAATTTCCATTTGCCATATACAAACGTATTTGTATTATACTTATATAAGGTATAGGACATAAATCCAGACACTCCAAAACAATCATACGCCTGAGTCAACAATGACATGGCTAGCTGGAAACAACCAAAACAGAGACAGAGGCAGGATCAAGCATGGAGTATAAAGGGCGGCATGGAGCATGAAGTTCAGGGTGGCATTTCGGGGTGGAGTTTTTGTGCATAAATCACTTTCACTTGTTTACACAAAATAGGCGCAGAGTAGTCACAGAGAGTTGTTTCCAGTGCCAGTAGTCTCTCAGTCCAGCCGACAGTTGCTGAGCCCAGCGAAATTTTCAAACATTTCTTTATTTTTGGTGCTGTACTCTGTCATAAGAGTCAAGTTATTGTGGTCAAAAGTTGGCCAAGAGCGAGATTTTGTCTACTTGGGATCTTTTTTCCAACTCAGTTTAAGTCGTCCGTTCTGGCGGACTGATATTCTTTTTGATATGTTTCGCATTTTATGAATTATATTGTTGTGATATTTAAATAAGAATTTAGTTTTTACTTCATGCAACAATAA
Organism: Drosophila willistoni; assembly: GCF_018902025.1. Taxonomy (NCBI): domain Eukaryota; kingdom Metazoa; phylum Arthropoda; class Insecta; order Diptera; family Drosophilidae; genus Drosophila; species Drosophila willistoni. The sequence continues at coordinate 14,120,969 of NW_025814050.1, forward strand.
AACAATATATTCATTTATATTCAGTAAGAGTATTACAAATTTGATATGGTTGAAATTGGTATAGAAACATTGGATTTTTTTTTTTTTTTTTTTTTTTAGTGCAAGGACAAAGGGCAGAACAGGACCCATTTCCACCTCTCGCCCACACATTCGCATTCACAAATATTGAACAACAGTTAAACAAACAGTGTTCTGGGGTCACGTTTCCGGGCTTAAGCCTACAAAATGAGACAGAGACACCGAAGAGTGAGACACAAAATTGCCAAGCTGAACAAAAAATATTCAAAAAAATTGTATAAACAATTTAAGCGATACACAAGCACTCGAATATACATTATATTTTTGTTTTTTTTTTTCCTTTCTGTTTATTATTTTTTCTGCCACAAAATGTAAAATTAATATGCTACCCCAACTCAACCACCACCGTCACGATGTCAGCAACTCCCACATAACATTCCATTGCCTCCCCCTTAAGCCCAATTGCTGTTTTTTTTTGTCCACGTAGTCAATTGGCATGTTTTAATACATTTTTGTCCCTGCATATTTTTGGACAAGAAGTTTATAAGCCGCTTTTCCCTTCGCATACAAAAACACACACACACAAATGCATAAACACAAAGGGAAACACACGCGGACTAAATAAATAATTAACTAGAAACTTATCCCTGCTGCCAATTAAGTTGATGGTCTAATAACACATTTGCCTCAATTAAATCAACAATAGGGGGAAAAATCACATAGCAATCAACTGAAATAAACGACTTGCAGATACCCTATAATTTTTAAGAACGAAATCTTTTGATCAATCCTTAATGTACCCACACTTAAACTACCATATTAGTACCCAATAGGTCACTTTTTGAACAAATCTTATATTTAGAAAGACTCAAATCTGCAAAATTAAGAAGATTTTAAAAAAGTTGCCAAATTCTTAAGTTACACTCTCATCTTATTCAAGATTTAGAACCGTAACTTAATTGTTATGTTATAATCTATTCACAGTGCATATTTCCATATGACTTTTTGCCCTATTGCCTGCAGGGTATCGAAACGGGAAACTTTTTGGGCCCAGAAAGAAAAAAAGCAAAAGAAAAACAACAAAAAACAACAACAAACATGTAAAAGTTTTTTTTTTGTTGTGAAAACTTTTCCTGCTATTAGCAAGAACAACATGAGTGTAAGTGGTGTGGGAGTAATGTAAGAGAGAGATGGAGAAAGGATGCCCCCTGCGTCCTGTCAAATTATCTAGGGAAATTATTTTTTAACACGCACCAAAAACAAATCAAATAGACACTAAAAGGACACATTTTCATCAAAAGATATTCACAGAATTTCGCCGAGAGGAAGTCGAGGCCCAAAAATAAACCAAGTGGGATGAAAATTTTATGAAAATTGAATAATTGGCTAAATGGAAGGACAATGTAGAAAATATCTTTTGTTTTGTTTATCAATCAATCAAATGTTAATTAAAATTTTCATCGTTTTCTACACATTTTCAAGAAGGGAGCTAAACTACTTAACTTCATCAAAGGAATGCTAACTATGGGAAATTAAATGGCATTTAATGTACTTAAATATATTTTGATTAATATTTTTATGAAGATTTTCATTGCTGAATCTAAGACTTAAAGTTTAGTTACTAAAAATGACCGCACTTGACTGAAAATTAAAGTAAACTCTAGGTTTAATTAGATAAAATTTCAATAGGAAACAACTTTCTATTGCTTATCTGTAAATTAAACTGAAAACATAAATACACAGCAATTAAAGCAAAAGTTAAGTTAACCACAGCATAGCTTTAGGGGGCGTTAAAAATTACCCATTATTTACACAATCAACTTGTCCTTGCTGATTGTTAATTAACCCAGAACTTTCTTAAACAAGCAAAAATATTTGCACTACAATTTGGCCATCCTCTTCAATTTTTGGCACCTGGGGGCTACTTAGGCTTTAACTTCGCCACCAAGCCGAAGTTTTGCGTTTACTTTGACCACAAATCAAAACCAAGAAAACCACAAAGCAAACCAAGTAAAAAGAAAAAAGTCTCTGGGACATTTTTATGACTTTTTCATAAGTTTTTCGCTTTTTCTGTTCTATTTCTTTTTTGTGGTTTTATTTTTTTGGGGCTTTGCGTTTTGGTTGTGCTTTGGTATGTGGCACGCAAAGTAATTTTTCAATTTTATGCCACGCTGATAGGCTAGCACGATTTCCGCTGACTTGACAAATCGTGGAAAAATGAAATGTAAGCCTATACCTAGCCTGCTCACCTGTATATATATACATATATATGTATACAGGAGAAAAAGTTTTATATTCCTACAATTTTTCTCCTTTCTTTTTTTGTTTTTCGGTTAGTTGTACAACTGAAATTACGTGCAAGGAATCTCTTTTCTGGTAAGTCTTTTTGCCCCATGATTTTGTTGTTGTTGTTGTTGTTGTCGTCGTTGTCGTTGTTGATGATGATGAGGCATAAGCGCAAGCCCAGCAGGACCAGGTTCCTAATATGTTTAGGGTTTTTGCCTCTGACACTTAAGTGAAATCAGCGAAAATATAAATAAATCATTTAAAATAGTAAATCAAGTAAACTATATGACACTATGCAAACACTCTATTAATAGCAATGAATTGAGAAAATAATTATTAAAAGTTCAATTATTTTTCTCTTAAATGTAAACATGGTATAAAAACCTATTTTTTCTATTATTGTTTTTTATATTTTAAATCAAATAGTAATTTTTAAACAAATGTACTTTTAAGTCATTAGCCATGACTCTTCTGCATCCTTTTGGTGTAGAACAAGGAATTAGTTAATTTTTAATACGCTGCTTTAAAAAAAAAACTACAAATATGTCTTACGACTAAAAAAAGTCAGCTTAATTGAGCTATAAATCGAATCTAGGAGTTATAAAACAACTCCAGTATTAAACATAAATGATTATAAACTTGTCATTTCATAAAAGATTATAATACTTTACTAGAAAAACGGGCACAGAAAAATTACGTGGGCACAAGTGGCAAGTGAAAACGATTTAAATGGCAATCAATGTGAATGGAATAGATTTATCAACTGAAATTTTTTTGGTGGATTGTAGTTAAGCTTAAATGTAAATGGCTCTTAAGTCATCCCAAACTCACCTGAAATTGAGCAAATGCTTTTACAACTTTGCCTTCAGTCTTCTATTAGTGGACATGCCCAGCTGGCCATTAAGAAATCACAGAACTAATCTCAATGGTTTTTGCCTTTAACGTTAACATCAACCATTCATCACGCAAAACAACAAAATGGCGCTAAGGGCAGCAAAGTGGCTAAAATACGAAGGAAGGACCAACTAAATGGTCCGAACCGACCGACCCTTCTTCCCAGTCTTTGAACTGAATGTGGCTGGAAAAAGATGAATGACTTGACAAATGCGCTGGTCATGAATCAAATATCAATTTGACAAGCAGAAAAGCTCAAGACTTAGGACCTAGACTCCCTTTTCGACTATGACTCCTTGGGTCTCAGGTGCCAACTTAATTCAATTTAATTGTGGGCAGCGTGTAAATGACGTTCAAAAAAGCCAATTTCAAGTTAGTTTCTTGCTTTACTTTCAGCGTGTTTTTTTTTTTTTTTTTTTTGCTTTTCTCTTATATTTTGGGGATAAACTTTCTCGTTGCACTTTTCCTTGGGAAAACTGATTTTGGTGTTTATTAAAAGTTGAAGTGCAAGTTTTAGATTGCCTATCAAAACTTGATGACGTTTCATTAAAACAGGAAGTGGCAAGACTGAGGAGAAGACAGCAATATATATGTATATAGAGTATGTCTAGGGATTTGCATAGCATAGAACAAACGTGTACATTAATTATAAATAAAGCACATTTCATCCACCCACCACGTTGCCCGCTTTTGCCAATCAACTTGATTAATAGTGTGCGTCCGTTTAGAAATCTTCATGTCATTCGCTGCCAGCCGGACTGGGGTCGTCGTCTCATTCAGATAAATGAAAAGCAAACAATTAACCCAACAAAAACTGTCACCTGGGGAAAAGGACTTATCTAAGAGACAAACGCGACCGTTCCAACATCCTGACAGAGTCGGAGCGAGACACACAGAGAGTTTGCCGTTTTCATAGTCGTTTTTCGTTGGCCGAGGCATACGATAGTTCATTTTTATGACCAAAAAATCGCCGGAACTTGAAACGTATACGATGGCGGATGCGGATGCCACAGCAGACCATGGCAATATGTCGCCAGTCGATAGACCAAACACACACATACACACACACCCTCAAAACACACAATCATTGCTATGCAAATCTATGCCAAATACAACAACATTTATGCTAGCAAAAGTAAAAAAAAAAAGATTTTGACTAGTATTTTCTCGCTTTTAGTTTTTATAAATTTTTTTCCATCTGAAGTATGTTTGGCTTTTGTGGGTGTGGAGTGGAACAGTTTTTCTACATATATGCAAAAGCGAAAGAGAATTCTCCATTTCAGATGTTGCATAAGTGAGAAATAAAAGCGAGGGTTGCATGACACAAAGAGGAGAGTCAAGTAACTTCTCGTAATCTAAACTATGAATTTCAAAGCATGAAGTAACAAAGGTGAAAAAAATTAGTTGAAAGCTAACAAGGAAGAAAAGTTATTTGAATGATGATGTAAAAAAACAGGAACTTTTTTATCAACCTAATATTATTTGATATATAATACTATAATCAGAATGGAATGATTTTTTTTAACAACTTAGTATTTGTATTATTTCCTCCCCAGATTTAATTTTAAATGAACCCTCTGAAATAGAATTGCAGCTTTGTAGCTTAAAAGCTTTTGCTCCTCCTTTTTTTTGAGCATCATTTACACCATCAACGCTGTTTTTCATTCAATATTAAAAAATAAAAGAGAAGACAAGGCAAGAGTTTGAGCAAAGGGGGGAGGGGCAGGAAAGGATAACCAGGAAAATTGCATATTTAAACTATTTTCACTAGTTTTGTGTACTTGATAGTTGTAACCTACTAGCAACGTGAAGTTGTTGTGGTTTGGCACACAGCTGAAATGCGGCTAGTGGAGAAATCCTCTTCTCCGACAACTAGTTGAAATGTGGTTTTGATAATATTAAAAATTCGCCCTCATTAGAAGCTTGAAGAGGGATGCTCGGAGTGCTGATGCTGACACATTTCTTCTTTCTCTTTCCATACCCTTTCCAAAGAGGTGTATTACTTTTACTTAGAAGAATGCAACACATAGACCGAAGCATCTCCGACGATTTTAAGTATACGAGTTCATATAGCCATGTCCGCCCGTCAGCTTAATTTTGCTGTTAATGAATATTCCCAATTGCAAAAAAAAAACAGAGGACTTCCTGCAGACATTTGTAATACATGGCATCAGGAATTCCAGCAGATTTCTACCCAAATGTCCACGGACAAAACACAAACTGATTTGCTCGAAAACTAACAAAGTTTAAGTCACCAAATTTGGTATGTAGACTTGTTTAATATGTGCGCAGATTATGATTCTTTAACATTTTAGCCCCGCCTTCTTTTTGACTATCGTAATCAAATTCGACAGACTAATTAATGTTATTTACTTCGACTCGCAAGGGTATACAAACTTCAGCAGGGCCGAACTTTGTTCAACTTTCGTAAATTTTTGCTATTGTAACCCTCAATTTCTAATAATGTAATTTGGTAAACGTCTGATATAAGAGGATGCAGGAGTATATTTCCCCCATTATTTGGCAAAGTGTTCCCATCACGATTTTAGCATGAGAAGTTAGAGGATCAAAAGTATTCTAACGAAGGCAGTTAGCCAAATATTTGCAAGTTGCAATGCAGCAACACAAAATTGATGACACAAGCGGAAACACAATTACTGGCCATGACACCTTCTAGAGCACGAGCACAATGAGGGTGGTGAAGGAGAAAGTTTTGAAGAGAGAAGGGAAAACTCTACCCATATCCAAAACGAATGCAAATACAAGCCAAAAACATACGCACGCACATTTTCCAAGGGGTGCAAGAAATTAAAATCTAATAACACAGCTCACAGCATAAATATTTGTTATACTTTCTCCTTGATGAAGTTCCACATAGAGATTCCTTTTTTTTCTCAAAACGGAAGAGAGGGCGAGGGCGTCAACCCTCTTTGGTACACAGTGGAGTTAAAGGTGGTTGGTGGGTGGGTCAAAATGGAAAATAGGAAAAAACAAATTATCCTACAGAAACCGGAAGGGAACTGCAACAGACATTGTTGATATGGCAACCTGTGCAACATTTTTAGGTAAAAAGGGCTTCTGTTTTTCTCGATGTCTGGGCTTGTTTCTCTAGATTGCTCTTTGTTGTTATGGGTCTTTCTGTGTCTGTGTTTGTGTTTGAGTGTGTGTGTGTGTGTGTACTTTGGGTGGTTGATAGATCTCAGTGAAAAGGGGGCCATCGAGGGTTGCCCTAACAGTGAGTGGAAAATTGATGCATTGATAGATTTATATGCTCGATGTTATCACCCCTTTTGAAGTTCTCAATTTTATCGTCATGCGTAAAATATTGGAAAAGATTAGTTAATATGATCGAGGCTTAAGTCGGCATATCTATAATAGATTATGTTGTAGTTTAAATGATTGATGTTTTGAGATTGCGATAAGCTTTTGTTATGAGAGAGAAAAAACAAAAAAAAAATAATATACACTAAAAAGTTTCTTTTTTATTATTTTTGTGCTATATACAGAAAAGTTTGTCCATTCTGTATAACAGTATTTTTAGGATGTATTTCAATTCGCCATTAAAATAATTTATTCTTAATTTGTTTTCGAAATAAACATTTGTATAATAATAAAACTTTTTATTATACCATACACCCATAGGGTGAAATGGTATATTAAAGTCGCCAAAATGTATGTAACAGGCAGAAGGAAGCATCTCCGACCCCACAAAGTATATATATTCTTGATCAGGATCAACAACCGAGTCGATCTAGCCATGTCCGTCTGTCCGTCCGTCCGTCCGTCCGTCCGTCCGTCCGTCCGTCCGTCCGTCCGTCTGTCCGTATGAACACCTAGATCTCGGAGACTGTAAGAGCTAGAGCCACCAAATTTGGTATGTAGACTCGTGTAGTATGTAGAGTGATCAAGTTTATTTCAAATTTTTGCCACGCCCCTTTCCGCCCCCGCAATTTAAAAAAAGCGTTTATCTCAAAAACTATTCCAGCTAGAGACACCATATTTGGTATGTATATTCGCTTAGTAAATGCACACATTTTGTATGTATAAAAATTTTGACACGCCCTTTTCCGCCCCTGTAATTTGAAAATCTTGATTATCTCCCGTTTTTTTTTACCTTATGCAATCAAATTTGGCACACTTAAATTTAATACTAATATCTAGCAAAATACCAAATTTGATCAAAATCGGACAAAAAACAGTCGAGTTATGCATATAAACGTTTTTCCATAAGGCCAGAGTTGGCCGTTGGCTGGTGGGGGCGCTAGGGTGCTCGTATGATTGAGTAAGCGAGATGCTAAGATATGCTTGTAAAAAGCATGTGAAATTGCATTTGTTTAATAAAGTTGAAATATTTGCTTTACTGGTGTATGGTATACCTAAGTCGGCGAGACGACTTACTTACTTCATTTTTCTTTTCGCTTTGTAGAAATAAAAAACTCCATTAAAGCTAAAAATCTTTTATGGGCCCCCTTTTTTGTTAACCATTTGTCTTAATAATTCGTCACAGAATGTATTTTATTTTCGACCAACCCTCTTCTGGCATTTCATTTTAAAAACTTACACTTTTGGATTTTTGTCTATGGCAGGTCTATTACCAGGTATGACAACAGGCCGAGGGGTTTATTTTGGTTTATTATTTCTTGTCTTATGCTGGTTCTATTGCATTTTAACTATATATAAAATTTTTTAATTTGATTTTACTTGCAGTTGACGTCAACGGATAAGTGTAAATATCCCAAAGACACCAACATGATTGATAGAATGGAGAAAATGTTCAAACTCTTTGAAATTCAATATGTGTACCCCGCGCTACCACCCTGTCAGTGCGTTCTTTAAAGGTCTTAGAAAATGGCAAAGCCAATACAAAATCAATTATGGCATGCCATATATCATGAGGGTCCTGTGAATGGGAACCAATGACTGTTTGTGTGTGTATGCTTGTGTTTGTGTAAAGCAAGCTCTAAGCCTGTGTAAAGCATCCTGTAAAAACTATAAATGGCATCAACAACTGAAAGGAGTGGAAGTGGGACAGCGGGATGTCGTCTGTGTGGGTGTGTGTGTAGGCTTATGTGTGTTTGACTGCGGCTAATATTTATTTCCGGCAAATAAATCCCTCCGTTAAAACCAAAGTCAACCCCCAAAAGGACTGCAAAGCAGGCAAAAAAAAAGTAAACCAGGTTATTAATTTCTCACAAAAGGTCTACAAATGTTTTCTTCACAATACCCTAACAACAAAGGGTATCACATAATATTGATCTCATATCTGTCAAGTCGAAAGGCACAGCAATTCAGACCTCAATCGGATTCGGTTTAAAATGGCGAAGGCATTTTGAAATTGTCTCGTTTTCAGCTACAATTTTTCTTTTCTTTTGCAGGACATTCGATTAAAGAGAGTTTTTTGAATGTTACTTTAAAAATGAGACTAATTATTATATTACTCTTAAGCATTTCAGACAAACTTTAAAGCATTCTCCTGGTTTCTTAGAGGTAATGCATTGTATAAATAAACAAATCAATTGCTTAAAATCTAGTAGTATCAAGTTACCAACATGCTTTTCCAAATGATTCCTTAAGGGTATCCAAAAGTGCCGTTTGACACATTGATTTAACTTTGCTTTTTGTTTTAGTTTTATGGCATTTATGTCACCCTTATTGATGGCCTCCCAGTTGGCTCCCATGGCCTATAATAAATTCTCATGTTTGTTATAAGTCTTATCACTACGGTTACGGTATCTTAGTTGGGGTATGTCTCTTTTTTTCTGTTTGCTGGTTGCTCTAATTAGTGCTTTAACTAAATGTTTAATGCCATTTATAAGTTGGTAGAAAGCAACTTGAGAAAAACTTAATCAAAACTAAAGTAAAGTGAAGATACATTGCTGAAGAGCAAAATGAAATGGTAATGGAAATGCAAAGATGAAACGTAAAGAAAGTTTCTCTCTATCTCTTCTGCTGCACTTGTTCTCCCTTCTCTTCACACTCACATTCATTCTCTTTGTTGTTTGCCAAACTCTTTTTGTCCATTCACAGCCAAAAGTTATGCAAACAATATTTTTGTAGACTAAATCAAAAAGTTTATAATGGAGTGGGGTATATAAGACTATCTGAATGAAGTAGGTAGCTATATACACAGCGGAAGATGGCAGACGAAAGAAAGGGAAATGTGAAAAGAATATAAATCTTAATAAGCGATTATTAAAGGCATTGCACTTGAATTAATAAACTTAATTAGTAAAACATTATTTAAAATAAATACAGGAAATATTTAATTTTGTATTAGTAAGATAAGAAATTAACCACATCAGTCAAATGGTAAACAACTTACTATATAAAAGTGACCAAAAAAATTTTAAAAATATTTCCAAACATGCTTTGGACCAACAAGAAACGTACAATTGCTCAAACAATGCTAAGGATAAAGTCTTTATTAAATGCAATCAACTGCCCCGAAGGAATGCCTTTAAAAAGTCATCAGCATTTAGCTATCATGGTGAGGAAAATGGCAAAGAATGAGGTAAAAAGAGTTTCCCAGGCAACAGCATTTAGATCTCAGCTCAGAGCTTGTATTCCGATGTTCTTTTTTATTTTCACCTTGCTCAGAGTGCATTTTCATCTTCTACAGTCACATTTGTATAAGCTGTTTGCAAGTTTATCTTTTTCTTTGGTCTCTTGGCAATGGCATCCTATCCCGCCCGCACTTCCTGCATTTGCACTGATTTATTTGCAAATGTTTTGTGCTGCCTTTCAAATGCACAAAAGCAAACAGAAAACAAAAATGTGCAGAAAGTAGAAAATGTAAATAATTGCATAAATCTTCATCTTAAGCAAATGCCAGAACAATGCAATTATTTTATAGATACATCGAGAGAAACCTGACTTATATCTATGTATGCATGTATGTTCCATCACTTTGGGCATTGACTTTTGAACTGACTAAGTTGAGTAATTAATTGCATATTTTTGGCTTAGCTGCAAGCTGGGTAAAAAACTTTTTAATTAGTTGCACAAACATCAGGAAATGGCAACAATAAACGAATAACCGAACAAGCGGAGCAAGCGCACAGTGCAGTCAACTGTGAAGCAATAATTAATAAATTAAATTAATAAATAAATTTGCCAATAAGGCCCAAAAATGCGCATGGCGATGGCCCATGGCCCATAGCCGGAAAAGTAGTTTAAAATATGCATTAAGCGCTGAAAAGTATGCTACACTCTGTCGTGCAATCCTTTTTACTCTCTGCTACTGTTTCTCTCTGCCTCTTTCTCTCCCTCACTGGGGAAGCCTGCCAACTTGCAGTTAGTGGCCAAAAATTATGGCTATAATTTTTCACTGGCAAAAAGACAAACCAGGCAAACGGAAAGAGGGGAAACTGAAAGAAGAAGGCACCTAACTCGAAGGCTTCAACCAAACTCACCGATTATCCCATAAGCAAAACCTAAAGCACCACCAACAACAACAACGGCAAATAAATATATAAACTTTCTACTCAGCCTGTTGGTTCGCCTTGCTCATGTACACTAACAGGAACTGGGAACATAATAAATCTGTCATGATAATTATAATATAATATCCACAAGTTGACAAGTTTATTTAGTGAAGGAATGCAAGTGGAATTTTGTTTAAAAAATAAAAGCCATAGATTTTTTCAGGGATTATTTAAAAGAATTCTGAGAGAGAAATCGAAAAGGCTTTTTTAAAGAAAATTTGTTTAAATTTTAGCCAATTTACAGAATTTCTTTAACTTTATCATTAATTAAACTGACGTTTTAACTGACATGGACCTGCTCTCGACAGTGAAACTAATCTTCGGTGTGTCAGAAGTGTTTCTGCTTCTTGCCTTCCCTTTGACGCTCTCCCTCTCGGTTTAATGTTCTCCATAAAATTGCAATACGCACGCCAAAAAGTCTCCTTGCCTGTATGTCTGTCTGTCTGTCTGTTTGAGTGCTGTCTACGCCGAGTCTGATATGTTTTAAGCATAAGTGCAACGCATTTAGCTGTCAGGGATGCATTTGTAAAAGTAGAACTAACTGGGTCTTTAAAGTCCCTCATGACGAAGGCAACAACTAAAGTGGACCACCGCAAAAATAGGCAGGGGGCCTGCAGGCGCATTCGTTGCAAAATTCTTAAAGCGTGAAGTAAAAATATGAAATGTGCATTTAAGCAACGAAGGAAATTCTCCATCGTAGTTATCGTTCTTGTGTTCGTTCTCCGTTCCTCGACCTCTGCCTCGGTGCCTTGTCACATGTGGCCCGGAATGAAGCATTAATAACATTGTCGGGCTTCCATTAAACGCCTCTTTGGCTTTTCCCTCTGTTTTCAGCCTCCGACATCTTTCTGCCGCTGGACGCGACTCAGCTGGCCATAAAATTAATGTGGAATATTAAACCATATATATTATTATATTTTTTTTTTTTTTACTAAAGAGACAAAGACGAACTGAGAGTGCAAGAGAGAAAAATCACCCACGGCACACAATGTTTTCAATATAAATTGCCGCTTAATGGGCGTGGCAATGAAGAGACACAATTTAACCATATTGACAGTGGCAGTTGCTTATCAACTCTGTTTTTATAATTGTTGATTGCAAAAAATATAAAAGAGGATTTTGTACTTTACTTCTTTTTTTGTTGCGGTCGACATTCATTTAAAATAGTTCCGAATTGGTTTGAGTGAGAAATAACTGTTGCATATGATTTTAATTCCGCTTCATTGAAGAATGCAATTTTCCAATCGTTTTTAATGCCCTAATAATATCTATGGGTCGATTAGCTGTCATAAGAAACTGGACTTTAAACCAAAGGCATTTGTAAAGTAGCAGCAATAGATGATAAGCTGCTTTAAAATATACAGAATTTTATTTGTTTAAAAAATAAAAGTGATTATAATCATAACAAAATACTTTATTATATACAATCAATTTAAAAATCAATATTGTTAGGAGTAAATGACATCATTTAATATATAAATGACTTTAATAATATATAGATATTTTTCTATTCCTTAATAAATTATACTATAAGAGAGTTCCAACCTTTTAACTAAACACAGTCAAGCCATAGGGAATAATATACATAGCAACAGCGAATTAAGTTAGAGGAGATATTAAGGATTTAAAATAATATTAGTATAAACAATTGGCTTACAAAAGAAAGGAAAAAATCTTTCATCAATGCAAAGGACTCATTCGGATTCGACTGGTTTAACAAAATTCTTTTCCTTCAATAAGTACATTAACTTATAAGCCAATTGAACTATATTGTAAACATAAAATTACTTTTATTTTCAATAATCTAAGGCTCGAAACTTTCATTTTTTTTTATTCTTCAGCTATTCACTATATCATGTTGTTAAGCTTAAGCAGTGTATATTATAGTCATATGGTAGCCACACTTTAATCAAACTTAATTTTCTGCTTTCTCTCTTTTATGTTTTTTTTGTTTCAAACAAAAAATAATAATAATTTTTGTACAAATCCCAGCCATTCATAATTATGTACAATTTCGCACATATGGCACTGTTGGCATTCGTTGCACATTCACCAAAAGGCCAGCCAATGGTTTGGGCATAATTATAAAGTGCATTGAACATTTATTGCCAGTCATAAATCAAAAAGTTATTCCCCATGCCACCACCGAGATGATAGATAATCGCCAGGGACTGCGACACTTTTTACAACTTATTGGACTAATCAGCAAGAGGCCAACAAGAGACGGGGATGGACCATAAAGTAGCCACGAGACACGCGGCATGTGAGTTTCCTGTGGTTTAAGGGAGTTCTGCATCGAATGAAATTGAACGCATAATCAACCCCTTTTTCAGTTGGACTAGCTATTCCTGCCTCTGACTGTGGTTTTTCTAGGCAGGAGGACAACAAGAACAACTATGCCTGACAGTTGACAGCTTAGCGCCTCGCGACAAATTCTTTTTGCCCAGAGACGAGGACTTTACAGGGATGGATGGCAGACAGATCGTCCAAAAACAGTAAACAGTGATCCGGGAAAACGGTCTATGTTGGAAATTGCATGCCTCAGTGCTGTTGCAATTTGCAATTGAGACTTGAGGCTCGTTGAGAATCAGCAGGCTGAGTTCCCCCTCTTCTGTGAAAAGGAGTTGGGGATGGCGATTAAAAGTGGGTGTTCATCGATTGGAAGCTGGGCGAGTGGTGTGTCAGTGTATATTTGGGGTACAAACATTGGGCTAGGCTGTAATTTATCGTTTTGGTAAAGGCAAAAGGCAGAAGCTTCTCGTACTGTTGCTGCTGCTTGTCAATGTGACCGTTTGCATAAATTGGAAAATGCCTTTGTTTGCTTTGACTTTGATACGAGCCAGTAGAAGATGGCAAAGGAGTTCCATAGCCTTTTTGTTGGTTTATTGGCTTAAAGTACCAGTTAGTAGGTCGTTAAACCAAAAACCATTTTATTTGCAAGAAATTTTTCGGATATTAGCAAAGCAATATACCAAGATATATGAAATTGGTATGTATTTCTTAATTGATACAGGCAAGCTAAGTCTTCTACTATTGAAGCAGATTTTTCCTATCATCATCCTAGCCAATTAACTCTTAATAATTCGTCCTCCAATTACCAATTTTATCCTTTCTTCATGGCATAATAAAAACTTTGACACTTGGGTTATAACTTTCACTAACTGCTTAGTAATAAGAATAAAAACCACCATATCCTAAAGCAAACGACATTTCTTGTCTTTAATAATTTTTTGTCTAATAAAGGTAATGAACCTTTGCAGCTGAAAAGTTTTTATTAAACATAAACGTAGAAATGTAAGACCCTAAATTAGTTTGCTGTGATCAGTAAGAACACCCAAAATCATTGATTTATTCTATCCCAATATAAAGTGTATTATTTAACATTACTAAAGAAAAGTTTACTAGATCTAAATTTTACATAACGTTGTTATGTTTTTGGCACCAAAATATTAGCACTTAATCACATCACGCTCAAAACCAGCTACAGGCAAATCTTATCTACAACAGCATTCGACTGCTTTAGATCTAACCAGAGGGCCGGGGCTAACTTCGACCGCGTCAAAGTTTGTATACCCTTGCAATTTTTTTGGTAACTCTTTCCTTACCTAACGGCCATCAAAGTGAAAAAACGTTTAAGCTAAAAAGGCTAATGTTTGCGAAAGAACGGCCTACATAGGAAATAACGGAGATATTGATCAAAGTCACTGTTTTCCACCGATCGTTCCTATGGGAGCTATATGATATAGTTACCCGATCCTTATCAAATTTGGCACAGTCATTAAGAGATATATTAAACTAACAAATGTTTAATTTGAAAGCAATCGCTTCAAAAGTAACGAAGTTATTCACCAAAGTCACTGTTTTCGAAAGATCGTTCCTATGGGAGCTATATGATATAGGCACCCGATTTTGATCAAATTTGGCATAGTTGTTTATATGTGTAATTAACTCACCAATATTAAATTTCATGATCATAGCTCAGAAAATAACGAAGTTATTGAGAAAAGTCACTGTTCGTGACTTTGCCATTTGTATGGGAGCTATGTGATATAGTGATCCGATCCGGCTGAATCCGAGATATACAACGCCTGCAGTATATACAAGCCTACATGCAAAATTTCAGCTCTCTAGCTCCAACGGTCTAGGAGGAGTTTGCGTTGATCCAGACGGACGGACAGACGGACAGACGGACGGACGGACGGACGGACGGACGGACGGACGGACGGACATGGCTATATGAACTCGTCTCGTCATGCTGATCAAGAATATATATACTTTATATGGTCGAAGATGCTTCCTTCTATGCGTTGCACACTTCTGACCAAAATTAATATACCCTTTTTGCAAGGGTATAACAATAAGACTAATACAAATATCTCAAGCACTCGTTTGGGGACAACCAAAAAAACTAACTACCCTTAATGCAACTACACCTGTCTCCATACACCCCACAATATGGTCTATTGGTTCCGTAAGAGATACAGTCATTTATTTTAACAGTTTTCCCACCTGCCTAACAAATGCACAGATGTATACAATAGTCTGTCGGAAGTAAAATTACAATCCACATACATTTTTCCCCTCAAAATACATTTGTTAAGTATGTTCTTGGAGACTTTTAAAGTGTAGTTCCCTATTTAAGCTATTGTTGTTAATTGAATCAGGTGAGAATTCTTTATCTCATATAGAAATTTTTTTAAATATGATTCCTAAGGTTTCTATGTAAAAATGTAAATGATTCTATGCATTTGACCAAACGCAGTGCTTCTGATTAGAAAAGTTAAAGATATTTCCGTAAGTAAATTGAGCTTGGTTACATAAGCAGGATTATGTCATCCTTTTTATGTATTTTTTCTAATGGATATTAGCTATGGATGGAGATTAGTTTTTATCAAAATCGTTCTCCCCATTCCGTGAAAAAGAAACATTTTCAATTCCCTAATGAAAATGTCTTGAATTTTGTCATTAAACTTTTTCCTTACCCATCCATTCTAAGTGTGCCACCCTAAGCTACCTATGTATGCGGCATCGATGTGGCAGTAAGTATAACTTGCATATCTTAAGCTGGTAATGATTACGATTGCGGCGTGTTCATGTTCAGTTTTTTGTCGCACTTGTCGCCATTTGCCGGCTCACTTATCTTAACGACCGGGCAACTTAACAAGTCTTATTATGCATCTTGAATCAACCCCAGGGAGTGCTGCTCTTGCCGTTGATCTGCTCCCTGTCAACCTCGCTTCTTTCCCTTCCTGTGAGCAACTTCCCTTCTGTATTACGCAACCCCCTTTTGCCGTATATGTGAGTATAAATTATCAAAATATCCATGAAACTGCAGTTTGCTGGAATCCCACATTGGTTTCGTGGGCTCTAAGGGAGTGGTGGCGGGGTTGGTTTTTGGATTTTGTATTTTGGGTCTTTGGTCTGGTGATTGCAACAACTTTGATGCTGCTGCTGCTGCCGTTGCTCCACCTCCTTTTTGTGTTCCTGCTGCTGTTTTCTTTCAAGCGTCAAGTGGCTGTAGTGCCTCTAGGGAGCAATCAATCCTTGCGTATTCGCTGTTCGCTTCATTAGTTTTTTGCTCTTTCCCAAACAAAAGGAAAAGAGAGAGAAAGAGAGAGAGAGGCACAGAAAATGAAAGAGAAGACAATACTTTTCGCACCAGCTGTTTACTTGCAATCTTTCGACGACTTTTAATGGAATTGAATTAAAAATTGTTGCCCTGGTGTTGAGTTACTGACTTCCCACACTTGCACAACAAACACACAGCACACACACAAAGTCTACACATCACTCTCTTCTCTTTTCTATTCAATTTTCTCTGCACTTGCCACAGGCATTTTCTATCATTTGTAAATTGAAATGCTTCGCTGTAAATTTTTGCTTTGAGGCAAAAAACAACAACCAGAATCAGCATCAGAATCGAAATTTCTCCCCTTCTGGGCAATTTTCGAATGTGGTAGTAGTTGTAGTTGTTTCTGCTACTGTTGTAATAGACTGGGCCAAAACCATCTAATGAACGGGCAAACCCAAAAGAGAGGGCAACAACTGAAGCATACTTTTTGGCGCATTCACTTCAAGGACCTGTGAAGTGTCAAGTGCAGTTCTTTTCACAAAATTCAAATTGGTGGTTCCAAATGGGGGATGCTTGGCTTAGTCGCAAAAGTAAATGGATTGTAAATACTAGATGTTCGCAGCAGGAACACCATCAGCAGTAGCAGCAGGAACAGTAAGCAGGGAGGTTCGAGTGGGCATCATTGGGTGGGTTGCAGGGCATCAGCTGTAAAACTGAAGGTGAAATAATACAAAAAAAAAAAAAAATACACGCGGCGTGTCAACAAAAGCAAAAGCACTTAATCAAAGTGAAAGTGAATAGAAAATGGTTGTCGTTTTTAAATGAATTAACTTTATCAATTCTATTCCATAATCTATCAATTATGGAACACAAAAGACAATTGCAAACCATTAGTTAAATTTTGTTGTTAGAAATATTCCAAAATTAACTGTTTTATAAAAAGAACTGATTAATTTATAGCTCGATTCTCTTATCTTTACATTAAATAATGATCTCTTATAGATATCTTATAATCATATTTCTCAAGTTGTGCTCTGATATTTTATCGTTTCTCATTGATTAGGTAAGAAAATGTATTCTTGATATTAGGATAAATACTATGATTATGGTAATAACAGCAATAATTTATTTAGCAAAATAAGAAATGATAGCAGAATTAGGAACTTCAGGACACAATAGATCTCTGCCAATAAGCACAAACAATAAACATTGCTTCATAAAAACATGGAAATTATGAGAGAGAATTTTGTAGATTTTCGACGTTTAATTTCAGAGTCAACAAGTGGTGCCAAGGTAAGTTTTTGCTGAAAAAGAATAAAACACATTACTTACCTCAATATATCCCTGCACACTATCACATTGCTGAAGGACCAATATAGCTGGATTACCCCGCAAATCATCTGGGGAGCATGGCGAAAGAAATCCACTATCCGCATCACTGTGTGTGGATAAAGGTCGTGATTTACGTATCTTATACTGAACATGACGACTGGGCACTGGTCCAGGATTGAAGAGCACATAGTTTGATTCAATTGGAACAGTGTGAGATCGTTGATCTTTCCGCTGCTGTTGGAGCAAATGCTGCAAATGAAGCATATGATCCGTGCTGACCAATTCCGAGATGGCACGTTGATCCACACAAGATTTCTCGCTAGATTTCTTGCCACCAACGCGAAAAGGTGAGAGATTGAGAAAAGTAAGTTTCTTTTTCACAGGATTTGATGAACTGCCACTGGAACTGTTTGACGTGGATGAGGTGGAAGATTCAACTAGAGCCGTTGATGTGGTTTCCGTATCTTTAGATTCTTGGCTGTTGGACATGCTAGAGTTACTTAGAAGCTTTTCGAGATGCTGTTGTTCTAATTTGGCATTAACCAATTGTTCATTTGTATATGGATTCGGTATGCCAATGTCCATTTCAAAGTCGCCCGGATCAATGACAAAATAATTATGATGATCAAAACTAGGAGGTCTTGGAAGTTCAGCTTCGGTTTCCCTTTCGGGCAGGGCAGATGTTTCAATAATTATGGTTTCTTCTAGTCCATCATCAAGTTCCAAGT
Source organism: Drosophila willistoni (assembly GCF_018902025.1). Lineage (NCBI taxonomy): Eukaryota > Metazoa > Arthropoda > Insecta > Diptera > Drosophilidae > Drosophila > Drosophila willistoni. Next base: position 14,139,283 of record NW_025814050.1, read on the forward strand.
CCAATTCCTCAGTATCATAGATGACTTCGGGCACCAACTCCTCCTCATCTTCGCAGACCAAATGCTGGCGTGAACTAAACAGAGGATCTCTCAGACCATGATTGGCTGCAGTAGGATAACGCATGGCTTTCTCATTGATGAAATCGACGGGGTCAAAGAGACAATAGTTGTCCATATGAGAAGTGACAACTTTACGCTGCCGCACAGGAAGATTCTTTAATTTCTGACTATAATCCTCCAGGGAATCCTCATTATTGTTGGCCAACTCTGGCGCCGGCGGTGGAGGAGATAGCTCTTGATTGTTTGATATATCCTGATTGGATGGGTGGGGGGCTAGGCGTTCCTCTTGTTGCTGTTGTTGTTGATGTTGTTGCTGTTGAAGACTCTTGTGCGAGCCACGATGTAGGGTGGCAAATAGACCTCGAGCAATACAATTTTTCAGCTCACTCACGCGTCCTTTATAAGGACTCGATTGGGCACTACCCCCCACACTGCCTCCACCGCCGCTTCCCAACTCCTCCAAGCCCAATTGTTTACTCAGTTCTTTGCGCTCCTTTTTACTCAAGACAACCTTGCCACGACTGGGCGTATTGGGAGCCGAATGTAACATTCGGGACTCTCTCGAGGGTATTTGCGATAAAGGTGGTGGAGTGGGTGGCGGTGGTTCTCTATAGCCCGGCGGTGATTCTTGACGACCCACTATGCTTGTGGCATAGCTAACAGGCAGCCGATTCAGCTGATTAGCAGATGTCTCCTCATTTTTCTGGTGATTCTCAACCATTTGGCTAAACTCCAACTCCATGTAGTTGGCATAGGGTAAAGCCATTTGATGTTTCTTTTGCCTTTGCTTGGGCTTTGCTCCCAAATATTGTTGAGTCTTTTCCTCTTCGTTGGCATTGCGATCCGATTTACGTTCGTTCATTCTCACTAGTTTCTGTATGTTATGTATGTTATTTTTTTTTTTGTTTTGCTTTCTCGTTTTAAATTAATTTCATATTTTCGTTTTGTTTCATAAATCTTCAACATAAAAAATTTACACAGGCGTTAATGGGTTTTTACTTGACCAACGCCAAAACAAAAAAAACAAGAAAAAGGTCATTCTCTGTGTACATTTGTTTTGTAATTGGATTTCTGAGCTGATGCATGTCAAAGTTAAATTAAAACTGACCCTCAAAACAGGCAAACAACCACGAACCATGGAGTTTTGTGTCTGGTTTTGAAGTGTTCAACACAACAGAACCCACAAAAAAAAAAAAAAACAGAAGAAGTGGAAAAGGGCAACTCCAGTGCTTTATAATTTGTCTACAAAAGCAATTAACAGCCAGAGGAAATCGTTTAACTGCCAAAAAGGCCAGACCAGAAAGGATTCCTCAAGTTTCTCTAACATCAAAAACTCACAGAGCATCATTTTTCCATAAACACCGAGAAAAAGAATCTTTAAACCCAACAATAGAATATTTGATTTCAGTAGTTTATCGAAAAGAATCATAAATTCAATTCTTGAATTTTAACCACAAAGTTGAAGCAAACTAAACATTTTATTTCAATTGCATGCAATGGAGAAATTTTTCATTTTTTGGCACAACAACACGAATTGCAAGCAACAACAAAAAATTTCCAACAAGGCCACAAATAAAAAGATTAAAAATATTTCCATGTGAATCAATGTGCCGAATTTGCTTGTTAGTTTTGTCAGTTATAAATTTATAATTGCTAACAATTTTTCGGGTAACCTGGCAGATGGGAATAGTTTAACCTAAAACTGATTTTCAATCAAATATTCGATGGGAAGGTTTTGATTGAAAACTTTTAGACAATTAATTACAGATGAAATTATGATTTAAATGCAAAAAGTAGACTGCTGAATGGTTATTATTTAAAATGGATTGGTATTGTAATGGTTCCCAAAAATGACTTATATATTATAAATATTGAAATTAAATACATTTTGGAAAGTATTCAATATTTTATTTAGCGGTTTCATCATGGCTGAAAGATTGCCATTCAATTTAGGAGACAAAAAATACTGCCAACATGATAAAAAGGGTGGGAAACCACAAACCAACTTTTCAAAATTTTCATCTGTTGGACTACCTAAACTTTTAGTATTTATTTATTGATTAAAAAATTGTCCAATAGCAGGAATATTCCAAACCACAAATAAATGAAATATCTTTGAGAAAAAATACATTTTCTACACTAAAAATGTATCAAATCAAATGTTAGATATGAAAAATGCAACACAAAAATACATATCCATACGTGTGTATATATTGTATGCATTATGTAGGATGATAAATGTGTTCTTGTGTTCTGATAACTTGGAATGGGGCATGAAGCATCGAAGTGTCCAATGGAGTTTTACATTTGATTACCCCCTTAAAATGTGAAAACAGAAGCAATGGCACATGTGAATGTGTATACATTTGTAGACAAAGAAAATACATAGTTCAAGTGGAAAGCAAAATGAACAAACCAAATGTTATATAATTGAAAAACTATGTACATCTACTTTTAAAAATTGTTGAAAAACTTAAAAGTACTTTAGTAAGTGCTTAAAATTTTTGTTTTGCCTGACAATTTTAAAAACTAACTGGCATAGCTTTTCATTAGAGGTTTAAGTTGAAAATCCAACCAACAAATTGTGAGAGCTCTTTAGAGAAGTTTCCTAATAACCTGTTGCAGGTTTGTAATGAAAATAAACTTCCAAAGCCTTATTTTTACTTAAATTATTCAGCGTATAATACACATGCACCAATATTCTTAGTATTTAAGTTGTTTATATGAAAAGTTCCCTCACTTATCCATCAAACTTTTTAGACCAAGTTTTGACAAACATAAACAGTAATTTATTAATCATAAGGAATAAAATGTAATATTTATAAAAAACAACAAATCTAAATGGTTAATGACAAAGGCCCCTAAAAATATACTTTACTTTTCACATTAACCAAATTAAAGTCGAAATTCCTACCGAGCTGCTACAAAAAACTATGCTACAAAACAATGACCAAACAAATTAAAGCGAAAAAAGGAGCGGACAGCAGGAAAAAGTAAAAGAGAGGAAATTATAGGCTCAACCGAAATGGAAAAAGTTTTATTGCCAAGCAAATTGAAAATGGCCAGACAACTGGGTCGTCTGTTGAGAAGGCCAACAAGTTGCATAATTGTTGGCGCATGATAAAATTAAATGGCATAAAATGAGCACCAGCAAGGTAGAGTCGCCAAGTTACTACTACATTACCGGCTAACTTCTTTCATGTTTTTTTTTTTTTTTTTGCAATTAAAATGTTAATTCCAAAATTGAATTGCCTAGTCCGAGTATGGCTAGAATCAAGCTAATTAGTTCGGTGCTACAAGGCCAATGCTCTGTAAGGACTCTCGGTTTCTAACAACTAAAAACAAAGTGAGGGAAAGCAACACTTAAAGTTCAACACTTTTCTCCCATTCACTTGGTTTTGTCTTCCTCCTTTCTTCTTTGGCAGTCCTGGTTACTGGGCAAAGTTGACAAAATACTTGTCAAGATTTGTGCATTGAGTTTGTAGAGCTCCACCCTCTACTTTGGTTTCCTTTTTTTTTTCTTTTTTTTCTTATGCTTCTGTTGTTGCTGTTGTTGTAATTGCTATGTGCCCTAAAGTTTCTGAAAGCCGCATGATTGCTGCGGTCTCTGGCAGTTCGTGCAGAAAAATCACTGCCTTTTGCTTTTCTTGCTTCGCCCACTTCTCAGCCTTCATCTTCTATTCACTGTGCTACCACCTTCAACTGTAGCTCCCTTTTGGCCATCAAGCCGCAAACTTTACGAGTTGATAGCTGAAATAAAGTGGAGCATGCATTGCGGCGCTTTTAGCTTACACCCCTTCCCCGCAATCCGCAGTCGTCCTCGGGAAAAAAACTCTAACTGCTGCCACTTCATGACATCATTTTATTTGCACTCAATCTCATTTCCAGCCATTCCCATCCAGAACTCTTTGTCCCCCCAAGAGTTGGTTTAGAAATGCTTTCTATTTGGTCCGCTTGCCTTACATAAGGAAGTAAAAGTGTGGGCCCTTTTGTTCATTCTTTATTTGTACATTGCTTTGATCATCTACTTTAAACAACCTGTTAATGCTGGACAACCAAAACATATGAAACAATCAGATCGAACTTTTAATACTCTTAAAATCATGAGTCTTTTAGATTACTACTCAAGTAGATCCAAGACTTTGAAATTCTTCATTATGATCACATCAACAATTCCTGTTAGAGGAGCGAGAATATATGTATATTCTATAAAGAAGATAGTAGAAACCAATTTTAAATTGATTAAGAAGTTTCAGATACCAATGGATACCCTTCTTTAATTCATAGAGTATAATAAAGTGGCAAAGTATCTGTCGTTGTCTTTGTTGTTGGTTTTGTTTTGATAGGATGTAAAAGGAGAACATGAAACAGAGAATGAACAAAAAAAAATATACTATATGTACATGTGTATGACAGTTTCAAACACTTCTAAAGAGTTTTGAGTTATGTGGCAAGTTGTCAAAAACGAAGAAAAGTCCCAAGCGGAGAGGCGTCAACCAAAGTTTTGGCACGTCGAAAAATTTGTGCGGATACGTCCGCTACCTATTTACCATTAAGACCCCCCTTAAACCAAAAAGATACAATGAAAAACAAAAAAACGAAAAGAGAGTCTTGAACAAAATCTATGTGCAATTCAATTAAAGAGCAATTTGCGAAAAGTCCTCATATTTTTGTTAGTTAACGAGCAACGCAAAGCAGGGATAGTCCTCCTTCCCCCTTTATCATTGCCACCCCCTCCATTGCCAACCCTCAATTTAATAAGACTCATCAGTGCAAACGGAAATCGCTTGAGGAAATTGTATGTTTTAAGCAAAAGCATACATAATAAACTCATATAAAAGATTGTTGCATACTTTGGGGAGCAGCAGCAGACAGAAACAAGCCAGAAGCAGGATGGCACATAAATACCCATATTTGCAACTCTCAGAAGGACATCCAATGGAAGTGGAAGAAGAATTAAAAACCAGAAAAAGAGACTGAAAAAAAAAGAGAAAGACAGCCCTAGCCCCAGGCGGACAACTGGCAAAGACGACAACGACGAATGTTATTAAAAACTAAGGAAGTGTAGAAAAAATGAAGTAAATAAGTTGTTTCGCCGACTTCGGTATACCATATACCAAGACAAACAAGTGTTTCTTTTCTTATAAGACCAAATAAATGTGTAATAAATTATTTTTCCATGCTCTTTAGCAAACATATTATATCTCGCTTACTCTAAACCTCATCTCCTTACATATTACACGAGCCAACATACCCAATTTGGTATCGCCAGATAAAAGCTCCCTTCTGTCTATTATATACATTTTGGCGACCTTGATATACCATTTGACTCTATGGGTGCATGGTATAAAAACAGTGTTAGAGAAGAAAAAGCAAAGTAGAGGTCCTCTCATAAAATTTATTAAACGCCTTAAATTATAATAGATGTACTCAAATTGCCGCCCGTATTATAACCAAAATTAGAAAATTTGAATTCGGGAAGATTATAAAAGTTAAACTTGAAGATATTCTCTAATCGCAGTTGACATTGTCATAAAAATTAATATTTGTCAGTCCAGCCAAAATCGGAGAATCGGAAAAATCGGTCGAAAACTTTTCTTGATTTTTACAAGATCGTCCCAGTTTAATGAAGCTGTTAATGACTCTATTCAAAATATTTGTTTTTATAATCTAATTAGATTTGTAGATTATATAAGCCTGTAATATATTAAACAATCATTTTATAAATGCATATTCTCTAATTATATGTCGAATGCAAAATTTTACGGCTTATCTAACAGCTTAGCATCTTAGGGATAAAAGGAGAAATCGCTTCACCAACAAAACATAGTTGCGGTTGCAACAATACCTAAAATTGTCCCACAAAAAAGCTATTATTTGGATTGAACTATCTAAAATCATGTTAAAACTACATTTACCACTTGTTTATCTATGTCTCTACCTCGGTTTTATCTCAGCGCAACAGTATATAACTATTTGTCCAGCGAATGTCGGATGCATGAAGGGTCGTTACATGAACGGCTATCAATCGGACAAATTTGAGGCATTCTTGGGAATTCCCTATGCCGAACCACCTTTAGGGCAACGAAGATTCAGGGTAAGCAATTTACTCTCACAAATATACTAAGGGATAATAATTTGCTTGAAAATTATTATAATTTCATTTTAGAGCCCCGTATGGAAGCCCAAATGGGATCACATTATTGACGCTTCATTGGCGAAACCAGATTGCATACAAAAGAATTATCTTTTACCTACTCCAATAGTATATGGAGAAGAGGATTGCCTTTACTTAAATATTTACAGACCAGTGGTGAGTCCACAAGATTTCAAAAAAATTTGGAAAGTATATGAATGTCTTTCCAACCATTGTCTCCATTTTACAGCTTCGAGCAGGTCTTTTACCCGTAATGGTCTACATCCACGGCGGAGGTTTCTTCAGCGGCTCAGCTTCACCTATAATAACTGGACCGGAGTATATTATGGACACAGGGGAGGTAATCTTGGTCACAATGGCCTATAGATTGGGGGCTTTAGGTATGCCATGTGCACTAAAATTTAATTTTATTAATTAACAAATCGGGTTTACTTTCTAAGGTTTTCTTTCTACTGGAGATGCGAATATGCCTGGTAATTTTGGTCTTAAAGATCAACATTTGGTATTTAAGTGGATCCAAAATCATATAGAGGCTTTCGATGGTGACAAGAGAAAGGTTACTATATTTGGTCAGAGTGCTGGGGCCGTTGCCACCCATTTGCATATGTTGAATCCAAATTCCGAGAATCTCTTCCATAACGTGATTAGTATGAGTGGCACTGCCAATGTTCCTTTTGCTATTACTCAAAATCCTCTGGAACAAGCTAGAAAAACTGCGGAACTGTGTGAAATCCCGAATGCGAAGAAATTAAGTACAGCCGAGCTTACCAAGGCCCTAAGAGAAGTGGACGTATTAAAGCTAATTAATGCCGGTGATGGCCTGAAATATTGGGATGTGGATCCCTTAACCAACTACCGTCCGGTCGTAGAGCGCGCAGGACCAGATTCGATCATAACAGCTGATCCAGAAGTGTTGATGAAAAGAAACTATCAACGACGGCCTTGGCTTATTGGAACCGTCCCTGAAGAAGGAGCCGTCCGAGCTATCAATATTTTGGAAAATTCTAGATTACTAGATTCGTTCAATACTTATTTTGATTATTTACTTCGGGAATTAATGGAGTGGCCCAATAGGTATTCACAAGGACAAAAGGGGCATAAAACAGCTGTAGTCGTAACTGAATACTTTAGAGGCGTTTGGAGTTTAAGAAAGACCAACAAGCAGGGCCTTTTGGACGTAAGTGTAAAAGGATCTTTAATATTTCTTCAATTGAATATCGTTTTTTTTTAGTCGATCTCCGACAGAGGTTTCAGGCATCCTCTCTATAAAGCTCTTCAACAACATTATCAGTATAGAGGACAACTAAGCTGGTATTCTCATTTCATGTACAGTTTCAATTATAAGGGTCCTATTAGTTATGCCTCACTTTTTACCCAAGCGAATGTAACCGGGAAATATGGAGTTGTTCATTGCGATGACTTGTTATATTTGTTCCGCACTCCTCTTTTATTTCCCGATTTTGATAAGAAATCCACAGAGGCTAAGGTAATCGACAGATTTGTAAATTATATCGTCAATTTCGCCAGATATGGGTGAGTTTTCATAATATTGCAAATGCAAAAAAGTTCTTTTTCTTAATTTCCTTTATTTTGGCAGATTTACCATCGATGCTCCACCTGTCGGTGCATGCGGATATCAAGTCCTAGCTGCAAGACCCCATGGCATTTGTGATTATCATGAATTTGTGAACAATGCTTCAAATCCATTTGGATATGAAATACGAGTAAATTCTAACTTTCCAACTGAGTATGTTAGATTATGGCAAGAATTATTGGACGAGAAAAATAATAAATAATCTACTACTTAGTAAACACTAGGCCCGGAAGTTCCAAAAGTAATTGCAGCTAAATCTCGATTTCATACTAAAAATGGCATTTTCTATTAAAAAGTGTTTACATAAGGCACAAAACACCGAACTTAACAAATAATTGCATGCTCTTTAAATCAATAAGTTTTGACTTATTTGTTAATGGTGGTAGTTATCAAAAGATGGTGGAATATTTTTTACATTTATACAATAGTCCGCACGTTTTAATTTCTCTCTCCCAAAACAATAATACATTTTATGAATATCGATATTTGATAAAGGACGTTGCCATGAGAGCAAGAGCCAATAAAATTGATATATATGAGATATATTTCACATTTTCGACCTTTAAATTTTTAAAATTGTAGTCGTAGTCGATGCTAGAAATTTAATTGCTGCGCTATACCAACTGTAGTGAATGGCCTTAACACATTTTTATATTCGAAAACAAAAATTAAGTAAGTCGCCTCGCCGACTTCGGTATACCATGCTCAAGGTTGAACGAATATTATAAATTTTGCCGATTTTTATTGAAATTGTGGGTGGTAATCAAATGGGGTAGAAGTGGGTGTGGCTTTAGTTGCATTAGTCTTAGATGTGACAAAAACGTCAAACGTCGCCTAAGTTGTAAATGCTGATCAAGAATATATATAGTTTATATTTTATCTTTTTTATCTTTCTTTTATCTTATCTTTCTTTTTATATCTTTCTTTTTATAGTTTAAAAAGGCAAAAGCTTCTTTCTGCCTGTTTTATACATTTTGGCAAGTTTAATATATCATTTCAACCTAGGGGTGTATGGTATAAAATCAAAACAAGTAAAGCATCCAAATGTAAGTAGCGTAAAGAATAGTAAGCAACAATAGTCAATACATTAAATTAAATGTATACTTCAACAATAATTTCATAACAACTTATTGCACAATTCTGTGACGAATTGCAAATTTTATGGCTTAACTAACTATCATCTTGGGGAAAAGCTTGAAATTAGCGGAAACAAAAACAAAACAAAATACACCGAATACATTAATCAAATTTGATACGAATGGCCTAAAGTTGAATAACTCTGCCTATAGAAAGTACCGCCTTTAAGGGGTTCTTTAGGATTTTCATCATGAAATATTCGAAATTATATAAGTACTATCATTGCGAATCAAGGCTTGGAATTATTTTAAGTTTGCTAAGATTTATAAACTTATATAACAATTTCAACCTTAAATTGAAGGTTTACAAATATGTATTTATTGTGTAATTATGTGGCAAATGGTAATTTGTATGGTTTAATTTAGCATCTTGGGGATATAAGGCGAAATCGCTTCACCAACAAAACATAGTTCCGGGTGCAACAATACCTAAAGTTGCCCCACCTAAAGGCCCTAATTTGGATTAAATTTTTTCCTAAATCATGTTAAAATCACATTTGCCACTGGTTTACCTCTGTCTCTACCTCGGTTTTATCTCAGCTGAAAGAGATTATGACTTCATGACTATTTGTCCGAGGGTCGGTTGCATGAAGGGCCGTTATATGAATGGCTTTCAAACGTCAGAATTTGAAGCATACATGGGCATACCTTATGCCCAGCCACCCTTGGGGCATCTAAGATTCAAGGTGAGTATTAAGGAATTTTCTTGCTTGAAATCGCACAATCCTTATACACATTTATATCTTTTAGCTTAAGTCTTCAACAATTACTAAAGTTAAAATTGCAGCTTCGAAATTGATTAAATGCTTCAATTTTATGCTTTCATTTTAGAACCCCGTATGGAAGCCCAGATGGCGTCACGTTCTTGATGCTACCAAGCCCAAACCGGACTGTTTACAAAAGAATTACCTCTTACCGAATCCAATAGTATATGGAGAAGAGGATTGCCTTTACCTAAATATTTACAGACCAGTGGTGAGTCCACAAGATTTCAAAACAATTTGGAAAGTATATGAATATCTTTCCAACCATTGCCTCCATTTTACAGCTTCGAGCAGGTCTTTTACCCGTAATGGTCTACATACACGGAGGAGGTTTTTTTAGCGGGTCAGCTAGTCCTTCAATCATTGGACCAGAGTATATTATGGACACAGGGCAGGTAATCTTGGTCACAATGGCCTATAGATTGGGGCCTTTAGGTATGTTATGCCACATAAAATTGTACATTTTTAAGTTGACAAATTTGAATTCCATCTTAGGTTTTCTTTCTACTGGAGATTGGAATATGCCTGGTAACTTTGGTCTCAAAGATCAGCATATGGTATTGAAATGGATCCGAAATAATATAGAATCTTTCGATGGCGATAGGACAAAGGTTACCATCTTTGGTCACAGTGCTGGGGCCGTTGCCACACATATGCATTTATTAAATCCAAACTCTGCAAATCTTTTCCAAAGAGTCATTAGCATGAGCGGCACGGCCAATGTTCCTTTTGCTATTACCAAAGAGCCTCTGAAACAAGCTCGAAAAATGGGGGAACTGTGTGGAGTCCCGAATGCAAAGTATATAAATACAGCCGATCTTGCCTCGTCCCTACGTGAAGTTGATGCATCACAAATTGTAAATGCAGGTGATAGCTTCAAATGCTGGGACGTGGATCCCTTAACTATCTTCCGACCGGTCGTGGAACCTCCTGGCCCAGATTCTATCATACCAGATACAATAGACAAGTTAATGAAAAGCATATACTATCAACGCCGGCCTTGGCTTCTGGGGTTCGTCCCCGATGAAGGAGCCGTCCGTGCTGTCAATCTTATCGAAAATGTCACACTACTTAATCAGTTCAATTCGGATTTTGCATGTCTATTTGAAGAATTAATGGAGTGGCCAGAAAGGTATACAGAAGATGAAAAAAAACAAAAAACTGGAGTACTCGTAACTGAATATTTTAAAAATGATTGGGGTATAAAGCAGTCCAATAAACAGGGTATTATGGACGTAAGTAGCAAAAAATTCATTTATATTGTTTCATTATAAAGTTTTGTTTTACACTAGTCAATCTCCGACAGAGGTTTTAAACACCCTCTCTATAAAACTGTCAAATATTATCATACAATCAAAGGAGGGAACTGGTTTTATCAGTATTTGTTCAAATTCAGTTATAAGGGTCCGTTTAGTTATGCCTCGCTTTATACCGAAGCAAATGTAACCGGAAAATATGGAGTTGTTCATGGCGATGAGTTGCTATATTTGTTCCGAAGTCCTCTTTTATTTCCCGACTTTGATAAGAAATCCACAGAGGCTAAGGTAATCGACATATTTGTAACATATATCGTCAATTTTGCAAGATTCGGGTGAGTTTTATAAAATCGCAAATGCTTTTTTTTCTTTAATTCTTTGTTCTTGCAGATATTTAGTTGATGTTCCTCGGACAAATTATTATTGCACAAAAGAACTTTTAGATCAAAGAGACGATGGCATTTGTGATTACCATGAATTTATGAACAGTTATATTAAAGGATTTGATATGAAAGTAAATTACCGTTTTCCAACTGCAAAAGTTAGATTATGGCAAGAGTTATTGGACGAAAAGATGTGAGATCCACAGACTTTAAATAAATAATTAAAAAAATTAACCTCAATGATATAGCAACAAAATCTCGATTTCTTACTAAACTGGGTATTTTCTACTTAAAAGTGTTTATGTAGTGAATAGGTCTTTAATAAGAATGACGATTTTAACAAATAATTGCATGCTCTTTAAACCAATAAGTTCTAACTTATTCGGAAATGTTGGTAATTATGAAAAGGTGGAATATTTTTTGCACTTATACCATACACTCAGGGTCAGTCCGCCCGTTTTAAATTTTCTCTCACAAAACAATAATGATAATGATAAAAGACGTTGCCATGAAAGCTAAAACCAATAAAATTTATATATTTCACATTTTCGACCTTTAAATTTCTAAAATTGTAGTCGTAGTTGATGCTAGAAAATTTAATTACATTGAACTAAATTTATACTTCAACAATAATTTCAAAACAAGTTATTGCACAATTCTGTGACGAATTGCAAATTTTATGGCTTAAGTAACTATCATCTTGGGGATAAGCTTGAAATTAGCGTAAACAAAAAAAACAAAATACACCGAATACATTAATCAAATTTGATACGAATGGCCAAAAGTTGAATAACTCTGCCTATTGAAAGTACCGCCTTTAAGGGGTTCTTTAGGATTTTCATCATACAAATTATATAAGTACTATCATTTCGACTCGAGTCTTCGATTTTTTTAATGTTTCCTAGAATTTTAGAACTTATATAAGCGTTTTGGACACAAAATTCTAGGTTTTCAAATATGTATTTATTGCAGGGGTAGGCACATGTACAATCAAATATGAGGCTTTGCATTACAAGGGTGTGTGTGGCAAAACACACGAAGTACGAAACGTTTTCGTGCATTACTCTAAAAAAAACTGTTTAGCTAAAAAATTTATTGATACCTTGATACCTAAGGTAATGTAAAGTTATTATTTAATGCATTATAACCAGCATTAAAAGAAGCATCTCCAACCATATAAAGTATATATATTCTTGATCAGCACGACGAGACGAGTTCAAATACCCATGTCCGTCCGTCCGTCCGTCTCGATCGACGCGATCTCCTACTAGACCGAAAGAGCTGAAATTTTGCACGTAGGCTTGTATATACTGCCTGTATATACCATACAAACGTCAAAGTCACGAACAGTGACTTTTCTCAATAACTTCGTTGTTTCCTGAGCTATTATCGTGAAATTAAATATTTATGAATTTATTATACTAACAACCGACTGTGCCAAATTTGATCAAGATCGGGTGACTATATCGTATAGGTCCCATAGGACCGATCGGTCGAAAACAGTGACTTTTGTCAATAACTTCGTTACTTTTGAAGCAAATGTCATAAAAATTTATATTTCTCAGTTTAGCATAACTATTAATGACTGTGTCACATTTAATTAAGATCGGGCGACTATATCGTGTAGCTCCCATGGGAACAATCAGTGGTGAACAGTGACTTTGTTCAATATCTTCGTTATTTCCTTAACCGTTCTTTCGCAACCATTAGACCTTTTACACAAAAAACTTGCAAGGGTATACAAACTTTTACGCGATCAAAGTTACCCCCGGCCCCCTGGTTTAAATGTACTTTTGACATGTTGACTTTTTTTTTTTGCCGTTGCCGAACCTACACGAGCATTTAGTCCGGGGAATGGACCGCGCCGACCACTGATTTATTGTGTAATTATGTGGCAAATGGTAATTTGTATGGTTTAATTTAGCATCTTGGGGATATAAGGCGAAATCGCTTCACCAACAAAACATAGTTCCGGGTGCAACAATACCTAAAGTTGCCCCACCTAAAGGCTCTAATTTGGATTAAATTTTTTCCTAAATCATGTTAAAATCACATTTGCCACTGGTTTACCTCTATCTCTACCTCGGTTTTATCTCAGCTGAAAACGATTATGACTTCATGACTATTTGTCCGAGGGTCGGTTGCATGAAGGGCCGTTACATGAATGGTTTTCAAACGTCAGAATTTGAAGCTTACATGGGCATACCTTATGCCGAGCCACCCTTGGGGCATCTAAGATTCAGGGTGAGTATTAAGGAATTTTCTTGCTTGAAATCGCACAATACACATTTATATCTTTTAGCTTAAGTCTTCAACAATTACTAAAGTTAAAATCGCAACTTCGAAATTGATTAAATGCTTCAATTTTATGCTTTCATTTTAGAACCCCGTATGGAAGCCCAGATGGCATCACGTTCTTGATGCTACCAAGCCCAAACCGGATTGTATACAAAAGGACTACTTTTTACCTAATGCAATAGTGTATGGAGAAGAAGATTGCCTTTACTTAAATATTTACAGACCAGTGGTGAGTCCACAAGATTTCTAAATATTTTGACAGTAAATAAATGTGTTTCCAACCATTGCCTCCATTTTACAGCTTCGAGCAGGTCTTTTACCTGTAATGTTATACATTCACGGAGGAGGTTTTTTTAGCGGGTCAGCTAGTCCTTCAATCATTGGACCAGAGTATATTATGGACACAGGGGAGGTAATCTTGGTCACAATGGCCTATAGATTGGGGCCTTTAGGTATGTTATGCCACATAAAATTGTACATTTTTAAGTTGACAAATTTGAATTCCATCTTAGGTTTTCTTTCTACTGGAGATTGGAATATGCCTGGTAACTTTGGTCTCAAAGATCAGCATATGGTATTGAAATGGATCCGAAATAATATAGAATCTTTCGATGGCGATAGGACAAAGGTTACCATCTTTGGTCATAACGCTGGGGCCGTTGCCACACATATGCATTTATTAAATCCAAACTCTGCAAATCTTTTCCAAAGAGTCATTAGCATGAGCGGCACGGCCAATGTTCCTTTTGCTATTACCAAAGAGCCTCTGAAACAAGCTCGAAGAATGGGGGAACTGTGTGGAGTCCCGAATGCAAAGTATATAAATACAGCCGATCTTGCCTCGTCCCTTCGTGAAGTTGATGCATCACAAATAGTAAATGCAGGTGATAGCTTCAAATGTTGGGACGTGGATCCCTTAACTATCTTCCGACCGGTCGTGGAACCTCCTGGCCCAGATTCTATCATACCAGATACAATAGACAAGTTAATGAAAAGCATACACTATCAACGCCGGCCTTGGCTTCTGGGGTTCGTCCCCGATGAAGGAGCCGTCCGTGCTGTCAATCTTATCGAAAATGTCACACTACTTAATCAGTTTAATTCGGATTTTGCATGTCTATTTGAAGAATTAATGGAGTGGCCAGAAAGTTTTACAGAAGAAGAAAAAAAACAAAAAACTGGAGTACTCGTAACTGAATACTTTAAAAATGATTGGGGTATAAAGCAGTCCAATAAACAGGGTATTGTGGACGTAAGTAGCAAAAAATTCATTTATATTGTTTCATTACAAAGTTTTGTTTTACACTAGTCAATCTCCGACAGAGGTTTTAAACACCCTCTCTATAAAACTGTCAAAGATCATCATACAAGCAAAGGACGGAACTGGTTTTATCAGTATTTGTTCAAATTCAGTTATAAGGGTCCGTTTAGTTATGCCTCGCTCTATACCCAATCAAATGTAACCGGAAAATATGGAGTTGTTCATGGCGATGAGTTGTTATATTTGTTCCGAAGTCCTCTTTTATTTCCCGACTTTGATAAGAAATCCACAGAGGCTAAGGTAATCGACCTATTTGTAACATATATCGTCAATTTTGCCAGATTCGGGTGAGTTTTATAATATCGCAAATGGGTTTTTTTCTATAATTCTTTGTTCTTGCAGTTATGTAGTTGATGCTCCTAGGATTAATTTATGCTCTGCAAAAATTTTAGCATACAGAGACGATGGTATTTGTGATTACCATGAATTTACGAACAGTTATTTCGAAGGATTTACTCTCATAATAAATTACCGTTTTCCAACTGATAAAGTTAGATTATGGCAAGAGTTATTGGAAGAAAAAGTGTGAGATGCACAGACTTTAAATAAATTATCTAAAAAATTAACCTCAATGATATAGCAACAAAAATCTCTTACTAAACTGTGGATTTTCTATTGAAACGTGTTTATATAGTGAATAAGTCTTTAAAGTGAATGACGACTTTAACAAATAATTGCATGCTGTTTAAACCAATAAGTTCTTACTTATACGAAAATGTTGGTAATTATGAAAAGGTGGAATATTTTTCGTATGTTTTTTTTTACGCGTTTGGCCTTTAAATCTTCAAAGTTGTATTGGGAAAACAAAATGATTCATCCATGTTAATGTAAACAGGGTAAAACAAAAATAACAAATCGAATAAGTGGAATTATATTTGGTACGAATAAACTTATAGCAAAAGTTAGATAACGTTTCCAAACAAAAGATTCCTCAAATGATTTTTTTTACGGATACCCTGTTTTTTTCACATAGTATTCGAAATTATTTTTGTGCTGTTGCTTGGAGTTGGATTCGATTTGTAGCCTGTATTACCACCAAAAATCATTTTGCAAAAAGATATTCCATAATTTTTTGTCGAATGGCAAATTTTATGGCTTAACTAATAGCTTAGAATTTTGGCAATAAAAGTCAAAATCGCTTTAACAAAAAAAAGCAAGAACACTTTAGAGTTGTCTGGAATATAGGGAAGAGCAATAAAAGGGGTTTTTCGGATGTCAGTGTCAAATGATTTATTTTATGTTGTTTTATTATACGAAGTGTTGTTCACTAATTGATTAACGACAGATGTCTGGCAGATTTGTGTGAGTTTTTATAAATAGAAATAAGTTTTTCACTTATATCCTATTTTCTTGCGGATGGGGAAATCAAGTTCAAGTTCAATTAATGCTTGAAGCGCAAATCCATCTAACATATGAGCTACTAATTTCCAAACTCAGTATGCTAAATTAAGGCGAGATTTATTAGACGAAAAGGTGTGAGATGCACATTTATTAAGTAAATAATCTAAGAAATTCCACCTTGAACATACAAGCTAATAATTAACAGCGGCTAGACCTTGAACAAATTGCAACAATATCTCGATTTCATACTAAAGTGGGGATTTTCAATTAAAAAGTGTTTATATAAGTGAATTAGTCTTTAAAGAGAATGCCGACATTAACGAATAATTGCATGCTTTTAAAACCAATAAGTAAATTGTAATAATAGAAAAGTATATATACATATGTACCTTATAGCAAATAAATTGAATTTGAAACGAATGAACTTCAGTTGGATAACTTTTTTTAAGGGCAGACTCATTAAGGATCTTCTACTACATTTTTCATCGTAAAATGCTCAATATTTTTTTTGGATATAGTTTAAAGTATCGAGTTATAGAATTATCTTGAGTTCGGTAAGAGTTATGTATGCATTGTGTACCTACAATAATTTTGTAAGTATTTATTGCGTAATGCTGTGACAAATGACAATTTTATAGCTTAACTAACACCATAGCATCTTGGGGATAAAAGGAGAAATCGCTTCACCAACAAAACATAGTTGCGGTTGCAACCTTACCTGAAGTTGTCCCACCTAAAAGCTAATATTTGGATTGGATTTTCTTAAATCATGCTAAAATTACATTTGCCACTGGTTTACCTATGTCTCTACATAGGATTTATCTCAGCACAAGAATTTAAAATTCTTTGTGTACCGAATGTCGGATGCATGAAGGGTCGTTATATGGACGGCTATCAAACGGAAAAATTTGAGGCATTCTTGGGAATTCCCTATGCCGAGCCACCTTTAGGTCAACGAAGATTCAGGGTAAGCAATTTACTCTCACAAATATACTAAGGGATAATAATTTGCTTGAAAATTATTATAATTTCATTTTAGAGCCCCGTATGGAAGCCCAAATGGGATGATATTATTGATGCTACAATGGCAAAACCAGATTGCATACAAAAGAATTATCTTTTACCTACTCCAATAGTATATGGAGAAGAGGATTGCCTTTACCTAAATATTTACAGGCCAGTGGTAAGTCCTCAAGTTATCTGAACATTTCAGCAGAAATGAATGTGTTTCTCTCATCGCAGCTTCGGTCAGGTGCGTTACCCGTAATGGTCTACATACACGGCGGAGGTTTTTTTAGTGGGTCAGCTAGTCCTTTAATAACTGGACCGGAGTATATTATGGACACAGGGGAGGTAATCTTGGTCACAATGGCCTATCGATTGGGGGCTTTAGGTATGTTATGCGCCCAAAAATTGGACTGTTTTTAATTAATAACTTGGGTTTTTTTTATTAGGTTTTCTTTCTACTGGAGATGCAAATATGCCTGGTAATTTTGGTCTTAAAGATCAACATTTGGTATTTAAGTGGATCCAAAATCACATAGAAGCTTTCGATGGCGATAAGACTAAGGTTACCATATTTGGTCAGAGTGCTGGAGGCGTGGCCACCCATTTGCATTTATTAAATCCTAACTCTGAAAATCTTTTTCATAACGTGATTAGTATGAGTGGCACGGCCAATGTTCCTTTTGCTATAAACGAAAATCCTCTGGAACAAGCTATAAAAACCGCGGAACTGTGTCACATCCGAAATGCAAAGCATATGAGTACAGCCGACCTTTCCGAGGCTCTAAGAAATGTGGATGTATTAAAACTAATTAATGCCGGTGATGGCCTGAAATATTGGGATGTGGATCCCTTAACCAACTACCGTCCGGTCGTAGAGCATGAAAGTCCAGATTCGATTATACCAGCTCATCCAGAAGAGTTGATGAAAAGAAACTATCAAGGACGGCCATGGCTTGTTGGAACCGTCCCTGAAGAAGGTGCCGTCCGCGTTGTCAATATTATCGAAAATAGCACATTACTTAATCAGTTCAATCAGCGAACTGAATACTTACTTCTAAAGCTAATGGAGTGGCCCGATAGGTACACAGCAGAACAACAGGAGCATAAAACATCAGTAGTCGTAACTGAGTACTTAAGAGGCATCTGGAATATAAGGCACGCTAATGAATTTGGTTTTTTGGACGTAAGTGTCAAGAGATCTACTTATGTTGCTCATCTATAAAGTTTTCATTTTTACTAGTCGATCACCGATAGAGGTTTCAAACATCCTCTCTACAAAGCTATCAAAGAACATAATGATAGGAGAGGACGAACCTGGTTTCCTCATTTTATGTACAAATTTAATTATAAGGGTCCATTTAGTTATGCCTCACTGTATACCCAAGCAAATGTAACCGGGAAATATGGAGTTGTTCATTGCGATGATTTGTTATATTTGTTCCGCACTCCTCTTATATTTCCCGACTTTGATAAGAAATCCACAGAGGCCAAGGTAATCGATAGTTTTGTATCATATATCGTCAGTTTTGCCAGATTCGGGTGAGTTTTTTTGGTATTTGAAACTGAAATGAGTTTTTAACATTCAAATTTTTTTTTTCAGATATGCCGCTGGTGTTCCTCCGACTGGTTTTTGCTCAACAGCAATTTTAAATGCAAGACGCGATGGCATTTGTGACTACCATGAATTTGTCAAGAGTGATACAAATCCAAATGGATTTGAAGTGAAAGTAAGTACTGAATTTCCAACTGAGAGAGTAAGATTATGGCAAGAGTTATTGGACGAAAAAGTGTGAGATGCACAGCCATTAAATAAAAATAGCAGCAGCTAGACAAAATCTCGATTTCTTACTAAAGTGGGGATTTTCTATTAAAAAGTGTTTAAACGGAATGATGACTTTAACAAATAATTGCATGCTCTTTAAACCAGCAAGACGGCATTTACTCATAACTGATGATAATTATAGAAAGGTATTCATACCCTACAGCAAATAGCAACAAAATAAAGCGTACAAATTGACTTAAATTTGAAACGAATGAACTAAAGTTGGATAACTTCTACAATAAAGTCTGATACACATTTTAAAATTTTTTTTAATTTTTCAAATTAGTTCTGCTGATTTAATG
Source organism: Drosophila willistoni (assembly GCF_018902025.1). Taxonomy (NCBI): domain Eukaryota; kingdom Metazoa; phylum Arthropoda; class Insecta; order Diptera; family Drosophilidae; genus Drosophila; species Drosophila willistoni. The sequence goes on from NW_025814050.1 coordinate 14,158,725, forward strand.
ATAATAATAAAAAAGTGCATAAATTTTGTCCTTCGTTTCGATTTCGTTTTATCAAATTTTCCAAAAGTAGGTACTATTGGCATGAAAATGTTACTTATTTATAGTAAAAATAACATAGAATAAATTGTAACTAAGTTTTAAGTTGAGTTTTTTACGGTCAAACTTAAAACAGCGTTCAGAATTTCGGTACGGCTTTTTTTATATAAATTTTTGGAATTTTTAGGACTTATTAACTTATACGATAAATATAGAAATTATATTTTATATTTATATTTACATTTTAAAAATACGAAAATTAATGAATTAATAAATGTTCTAGTGAGATAACTTTTTGAAAAGTAAAGCAATTTAATTTAGTCTAAACAAGATGTTGAGAAAGAAACCACTTTATTAGGACACAGCATAATCAAGTAAAACTATTTCTATTTTGTGTAACAACTTGAACTACAAAACGAAAGTACCGTAAACTGATTAGCTCACGACAACGACCTGTTTCTTCATTAATGAAATGGCCCAGCCAGCGTGCCTGCCACCCAACAGCAAGCAGGAGAATGAAAAAATCTTTGCATATTTATAGGCACCACCTTGGAGAGACAATTTACACTAATTTTAAGTTTATGCCTCGAAGGAAGACAAATAAGCAATTTTCTCGAGTCGCCAAGTCATTGTCAACCTGGTCACAAACATATTTTCACATTTCGCGCAGGTTCTTCATAAATTAACTAAAGCGACGGGTAGATATGGTCACGTATCAGCATGACTTGGCGTGACTATTACATTTAACACCTAAGGAAATTTATAAGGATTAAGATACGTACATATAAGCAATGAAGCAAGGAAACAACCTGAGGATAAAACATTGAACTTTTTAATTACGTAAAACATATTACGTGTCGCTTTCGATGCTAAGCCGCCCCCATTTTGAATGTGTTGGAAAAATTGAGTATAATCAATTTGCCTGTCCTGAGAAAAAGGAAACTTTCACTTTGCCAAAACAACAATTCCACCGACTTGAGCAATTTTCCACTACATCGGATTAAAATGTGATATGTTTGGGCTTGTTTACACACCAAGAGAGAGAGAGAGAGAGCAGAGGAAAACAGAGAGACAAAGCCGAGACATGTGTTTGTTTGCGAACTTTTGGCAGCTTTGCTTTTTGGGGGCTTGCTTTTCCACCAACTGTATGGGAGAGGGTCTTAATTTCCGCTTCGTAAGCATTTTTTTTTCCTCTCACATGTTGTTTATTTTGGATTTGTTTGCCTTTTTCTTTACATGGCTCGGCTTCTTTTTTTTTTTTTGCTTGAGTACTTCCGTTTACGCCCGGAAGTGAGGATGAGATTCATACACACACACACACACACACACACACATATACCGACATTTACAGACATGAACATAAAATACGCATAAAGCATGTCAAGAGTTTGAGGACTTTAATTGTTACGAGTGGAAAATTGAATTGTATGAGCATTTCAAGTACAGTTTCTCCTTGACAATTGATTGCTCAAATCAAAGGAAGAGCAGTAAAGGTGGGCACAATATATTGCCAAGGGTCTGCAACATTTCCGGCGCCTTAAATTAGGCTATACATTGCTATTACTTCTTTTTCTTTTCTGCTTACTTGTCTTGGCAAAAAAACATTTGCCGCATAATAAGTAAGGCAAATATAAATAAAAGAAAGAAGTGGCAAAGTCGCTGGCATGTCGGCTCTGTTTATTCTATGGAGGCGCATGAAACCGACAAATAATATGTGGCATAGAAAATTGGACGGAAAACGTACTGAAAGCGAATAATTGTAGTATAATCTTAAGTCGCTACTTCATGATGTAAAAAGAAATATTTGGTAACAATTTTCATTAGACCAAGTAAACTTCTATATCCGTGTGATTTTTATATTAAACTTTCTATATAACCACTAGACGACCCTGAATCTATAAATGTATGAATCAATTATTAAAAACTTATTCAATAATAAATATCACGATCAATTGTAGTAATATAGTCTTAATATAAATTATTGGCTTACACTCGTGAATCCATTTGAATCCTTTAATTTGTCTAGATCGGTCTAAAGCCTATAAATTTGTAGTACTATTTTTCAATAATAACGCTGCTAAAACATAACTTGAATATTTCTATACCTAAAAGCCAATATTTTGCTCTTATCCTCAGTGCTAAGCATGTATCCTTTTAGCCTGCTCAGCACATATCCTGCGAAATTTTATACTCACAACAACAATATGGGGAAACCCCTACGTTAACTCCTACTCCTACATTCCCATGCCAGTGTGATCCACATGTTCATTATGGCACATCATTTAATCTAATTTAAGACATACGATGCCATGTTGTTGCCTACATTTAGGCGCAAAAGCAAAGATTTCCTACTGATTTTTATTACAACGAGCAACCAGAAAAGGGAAACGGAAAACGGCAAGAAAAGCACTGTAATCGTATGAGGGCACGCACTGGCGATAAAGCAGGACACAGTGGTAGACAAGAGCGACTTGGAGACTGTTTGCTTTAGGCTATTTTACGCTAAGCCAAAAAGACGACATTACTTTTTATTATCTATTATTTTGTTGCGCAACTACATTAGCTCAAAAATCCACATGACACATATATACAGAGAGAGAGGGAGAGAGGGAGGAGATGGTGTCTTCAGTGAGAGGCAGTCCAAAAACCATGACGGAAACCTATTCCGACCACAAAACGTAAACATTAAAACAGGAAACGGAAGTCACGGCGTGCCAAACAGCATTCTCGTAGACATTCTAATGTCGTCGTTGTCGTCTGGAGGCGGTTATGATTATTTTCGCCTCGGTTATGCCACATGCCTTCCATTTCCATAGAGTATATAGTACATTGTGTGTGTTAGCACATTATTTGCCTTACGTGTTAGCGTAGGTATGTGCTTTTTATTTTCTTTCGTGTGTCCTTTTTTTTCTTTATCAGGCTAACTAATTTTTTATGCACAAAGTGTTACCCATGTCGCAGCGAATTTTGCCTGGGAAATTCAAAAAAATAAACAAAAACAAACAGGAAAAATTATGTTTCTTTTGTGGTTTTGCACTATACTCGTATTTCCGTTTTCTTCAGCCTTGGTAAAAAAAAGAAGCATTCTTTATGTTAATCCACAGTTGCTAAAGAATGTTCTTTACCAGGCACAAATACACAAAAACATCCACAGGACACACAGAACACACACTCACTTATCATAGAAACAAATGCCCGAAAAGAGCGCACAAAATTACGCGAAATTTCATCGCCAAAGACGACTATTGCTATTAGACACAACACGTACACGTCTATGCGAACGATGTGAAACGCGTGCTACCAAAGCCCAACCAACACTGAAAAGGACCTTCACACACGGAGAGCTGATTGTTGGCCACCAGCATTCAACAGAAATTGGGATATTTTTGCAAGGGAATTTTCCCTCACTGGAAGTGTTGAGACTTCTTGTTATCAAACCTCCCCCGCTGATGGTGACTGCAATTGACCTTAGCCTTCTTCGGGCCAGCCACCGGCATTTGGTTCAATGCACCAGGAAGCTAAACAGAAAAAGCAGAGGGTGGATTTCCCCTGAGTTTTCCAAGAGGGGTTAATATTTCCCTGGCCTTGTACTAGGTCTTTGGCATTGGGACGCAGACACACAAACATTCAGAAATAGTAAGGTTGAGGTTTAACAGGTTGATTTTGTGACGTCACTGTTGAAGAGGGGCATTGTCTGAGGGAAAATTGAGCAAACCTAACAATTTATTTTGGGAAATTAATTTCTCCTCAAAAAAATAGTAAGGCAAACGTCTCATAGTAAAAATACAAATTCCAGTTTAATGTATTAAAGTAATTCGAAATGAAATAACTGATATTATATTCATTTTCTATACAAAAGCTAAGTTTACTTATCACAAATTTGGTAGAATTGCCAATAAAAGAAGTAAAGATAAAAGAACTAAAAACTACTAAAAAAAAAACTCTGTAATTGTATAAAATATTATTATTTTTAAAAAATACTGAAAGAAAGGTACATGTTTATACGGGCTAAATAGAAGGATTCAATCATTGATTTAAACCATCTTAACTTATTAAATTAAATGTTAAATGATTTAACCCATGTTGTTAACAAGCTTATAGAGAGAGATATATATATGCAATTTCCACAGCAAGTAACTGAAATATTCTATAAAAGATCTATCTAAAATCTATTATTCTAAATTTGCAAAGTTCAATGGAATTTCTTTGATTCGGTGTCTTAATTGAGGTCTAGTTTGCTCGCTCTTGATTGATTTTAAGCCCCGGAAAAGCATAAATTTTTAAATTTATTTTTAGAAGATTTGCAATAAAGTTTCTGTTTAATTTTAAATTCTCACAATTTCTGCTCTTTTGGACCCGAATTACTGAATGTTTTTTATATCTTTTTAGCAAAAAATCATCCATCGTTACCTGTGAGTTACATACGATTATCCACGAATAGGACGATTACATCACGATTTTGATTCTCAATCTTGTTGTACTGATTAAGAATATATATCAGTTATATGTATGTTAATAAATTCTTCCCTATCACATTATTTACTATTCATCGAACTAAGGTTTAAAATAACTAGTTACTAGCTACTAGTTTAATAATTCATTGAATTTGCAATTATAGTAAGATATTGCGATTTTAGTGGAAATAAATGTTCTTAAACGAATTCGATACAATCTGACGGCACATTCGATTTAAAAACATTTGCTTTCTTAAAAAAAATTTTTTATGTTCCTTTCTGTACTGCAATATGGCGCACTTGATTACTTTGTCATATGTATAGCCACCATTTGCCCTTTGAAATCTTTTCTAAGCCTCTGCCATCGGCACTCATCAAGCCTTCAGTTATTGCCATTTGCTAGACAACAAAACTCTTACTTTTCGATTTAGATTTTATGTATGCGACCGTGCATACATCATGTCTATCTAATGTCTATCCAATGCTTTGCAAAGGCAACAAAAGCAATGGCAACAACAAGTAAAACTCCCCATTGCGACTATAAAACAATAGAGCCGCAATTTTCATGCAAACATAAACAAAAAAAAACAAGGAAAATAAAATGTAAATGGCATAGAAATTGCTAAAACCATCTAGGGAATTTTCGGCAATAACTATAAAATGTCCCAACAGGGCAGCCGCATCGCATCGCGGCGCGTAGTGTCGCGTCCTGTCGCGTGTATGCAGTCAACCAGGGCACAGGACACAGGACATAGGACTCAGAGAAGTTGTTGCGAGCACAAAAAAGGGTCGTTCGTAAAGGATTAAAAAACGTCAACGGAAAAAATATATACTATCTCAATAGAACAATCTCAGACATAGCGACAAGGACAACAACAACAACAACAGGAACAACAAACAGGGCACACATAAACAAAATGAAAGGAAAAACAAAACAAAAATTAAGGACCCACCAACATTGATAAAAACAAAGTGAAAATTTATGCAAAATAAAAGAAGATGGAGAGCTAAAAGCAAACCCTTGAAACATAGGTGGGCAAAAAGGATTCAAATTGCTAGACAGTTGGGACACTTTTTTAACTGATAAGATTCTTTATAAAATCTTTTCTATGAGCTGCTTTCCTTTTCTTGTGCGCTCGATAGCATAAGAAATTCAAAATAAAAGACTTGAGGGCAATACCAATACAAAGTCAATTCATGTAATTTTTTGGCCTTATTAATATTTTAAAGGGACTCAGAACTCAACTCATTAGATAAATTATTAATTCGTCTGAGCTCTAAGACTCTCTCACTTCCTAAAACATGGGGCAATTGGGTAAAAGGAAGCAATTGATTTTATTAATTTAATTTCAATAAAATTCTGTAGCTTGTACTCTTTAGAAAAAGAAAGATAGAACAGTCGTCAATATAAAATAATGTTGAAAAAAGAGGCAACTTCTTCTACAGCTTTACTTAAGCTAGACCCCTCATTGAAATTTGACTTCTAAAATTCGTAAACCCTAAGATGCCTAATCAAAGCGAATTCATCAAAAGAAAATGGCGCATCAATAGTGTTAAAAATCTGTGATCTTCAGTTGAATATTATTAAATATAAAAGAAAGAAAATAACATTAAGAAGGCAATTTGACTATCAGAGAAATATTATAATTATATAATTACATAATATGTATAACTCTTATAAAACCAAAATCGGCCACAAGAATATATAATATTAAGAATCGTAATTACCAAACCTTTAAAAAGAAGGAATATAATAAAATATACTTTTATATCCATAAAACTTATCCGTAATTATTTTAGTGGTTTAGAGTGTCTTTATGGTGGATAAAGGACATAAGCCGAAAACATAACAAAAACCATTTTTTTACCAATCTGAAAAAAGCGTAAAAAACAATTTTTTTATTGTTTTACAACCTAAAATGGTTGTTTCCATTTAAAATGGATATTAGAGTAGCAGAAAACATCCCGATTTTCAAAAAATGGCATATTTAATCCAAATAGTTTCCCAAAAGACATTGGCATTGAAGCAGAGACACAAACCAAACCATATTTTTAGTTTTTCACCCACGAGGGACCTTTTATTGGTTCATATATAATTCCAAACACAGGTTATTTTATTCAAATTTATCAAACACAATTTGAACTTAGAAATGAACCATAGTTATTTTTCATAAACCTATATGGAAATTTGCAAAATATTGTAAAAAAAATAGATATAGATATTTAATTTAACTTTTACTTATTTACAGCAGAAATATTAAAATACAAGTAATTTTAATAAATCGATTTGAATATGGAAAATTTTGGTAGTTTTTGGAACTAAGATAATACAATTCAAGTAGGAAAATTTTGTTTGTGTTTATTATTTCCCTGTTTTATTGTTTGCAATACATAGAAGATATTTCCTAGGTAAGAAACCAGTATACTTTATTCGGAGTAAATAATCCCAACCTTGAATGCTGCCCAAGGGGATCAATTTTGTACCTTGCTAAGGGAATTTTAGAGACATGCCTTAAATTCTTATTTAGACCAATTTAGCAAGGACACAAGGATGTTTGATTTTCCGTGGATAGTATTTTTTTTCGACTTCCTTATACAGTTTCCGCATAGCTCTTATTTTGTCACAGTTCCTCTCATCCCCACACCACGACAGCTGACAAATAACTGTCGCCAGCTTGTCAAATTGCCGCGCTCAAGCCATTCCACACAACAACAGAAATCGAGTCTTGGCTGTCAATAAGAAACTGTTTTTTTAAAGTTCTGAGCTGGTACCTTAATCAATTCAAGGACAAGTGCCAAAAACATTTGGCAAAACAATTAATCATTTCAATTTTCCAAACGACTTGACGAAAAACAGCTACCAGGATACAAAGGACTAGACACACATACACATACACACACACATAGTTGCAATGTCAGCAACAGCAGGCAAAGTCCTTGTCCCATTATCCGTATTTGCATGTTACACAGAAGCAATTGCTTTTTACGCCCAATAGAAGAAGAGATAGACAGACATACGGACAACAAAAATTGACTTGTCGTCAATTCGTATCAATTTGGTTGCAAGACAAAACACCGCAAAAAAAAAAGGAATCAAGAAAAACGAGAAATGGATTGCTTCATAGACGATGTAAGGAAATGTGAATGTGAATGGAAAATGTGAAATATGAGATATTTCAAATTTGATAAAAAAAAAGGATTAAAATTCGTATTAAAATGTCAACTATGAATTATTCGCAATGAAAGACATGAAGGGAGCAAATCTAAAGTAATCAAAGTGGAATATAATAATATGGACTAAAAATAAAATAAATAAATAATAATTTATTGGTGAAAAAGAAGAAAAAAAAGATTAATATATAAATTACTTTAAACAAATGTTGAAGTTCATAAAGAATGTTTCAGCTAATCTTTTTTTTTTTTTTTGTACCATGAATTCCTTGGAGAACCAATCACGCCTGTCATTTTTATTCAATCCCTATACTTAGTCTCTAGGCCATAGATTTTAATTGAATTATTTTATCTTTTTCCGTTTTATTGTATTGGGGATTTCCCTCAACCTTTGCCCAATTCCCATGTATCTTCATCAATACGAGAGGACTTCTGCATAAATAATGCATAAATTAGAAACGAAAAAAGGAAAAAAAAATGAAATAAAATAAAAGAAATATAACCAAATCACAGTCAAGCTAACTTCCTACAATCCTGAAAGACATGCCTGGCATGCAAATTATCTACACAGGCAAACAAAAAAAAAGCCTAACATAAAGTCAAACTTTGCTCACCCTTGCAAATACTCACAAATAGCCACATGGCTGTTGAACTTTTGCTTATTGTTAGCTACCACTTCTAAAAAATCTTTCTATTATAAAGTAATTTGTATATTTTTCAAACACATCATGTAGAAGAACAATTACTTTTCCCAGCTAGGTGTGAGAAAACCGAGTTAAAAAAAAGTTATATTATTACTAAACTCAGGAAATGTCGCATATTCAATGCTTAAGCCACTTAAGAATTACAACTCAATGGATCAAAAAATAAATTTCAAAACTTACAATAGCCCGATTTTGTAGGATCTTAAACAAACCTCAAAGGCGTGGTTTTTGGAAACAAATTTCTGATAAGTTAAAAAATAATTTTGATGTAATGAAATGCAGATTTTTAAATTATAATTTCATTATAAAACCATAACACGTGTTCAGATATGGCAACGTAGCTGGAAGTCCTTTAAGCTGGTTGGTGGTCTGGTAGCTATGGAGCGAGCCTCTAATACAAAATGGTCTGGGTTCAAATCTCGGTGGTGACCAAAAGGGATTATTTTTTTTCAGTTAGATAAATTAAGATAAATAAAATTAAATTAAGAAAAGAATAAATTCACCATCTTATTATGCTCACTAATAATTTTTTTTAAATTTAAAATTTGCTTTTTGCCTCTTTCCAAATTTTGTATACCCTTTGGGCAGAGTATAAGCTAAAAATTTAGGTTAAACATGAAAAAAATGAAATATGTTCTTTAGGTTGTGGGTCAAAATTACAAATTTGCTTAGTTCATAAAGTTTTGACCAATGTTACGCATCGATGCCACAGACAAACAAAATCTTACCTTTGGCGGCCTCCTTCCTGGCCGTGTGGATCTTTCTGTGTCTGTCTGTTTCTGTGAATTAGCCCATAAAAAAAGGCTCAACTTTTCATACCAACAAATACGCACACACACACAGAGAGTTACTTATAGAGAGAAAGCAGAGAAATGGAAATAAAGAACGAAAACTTAACAGGCAGTAAATTCACATGGTTTTCTCTGGGTAAGAGCACACAACCTTTAAATGTCGAACTTGAACTATAAAAATCTCTCATCCGTTCGACCAAAAAACTTTGCAGTCACATAAACATAAATTGTGGCAGTAATTTTCGGTCAGGTTCATTGGGGAGTTTTCTATCTATCTGCTTTACCAACAAAAAACAAGCATTTGTATGCAGCGGGGATGTGTTGTCCTTGTTGGTGTAATTTAGCTTGAGTGTTGGTAAGCCATTTGCTCGGGGAGTTAGCATTAAGTTTAATTTGTCTAATGCCTTAACCCTTTCGAAGAGCAGGCGGAGCAGTAGAAATTAATGGACGAAAGCAAAATAGTTTTTGAATGGCCCACACAATAATAATGATAATGATGATGATCACAATAATTATCGTAATTTGTGTTTAAAAAGGTCTTAAGTATACCATTTTTATAAGCCCATTAAAGACATAGTTTTCAATGACTCATCAAATCGTTAATATTTGGTTAAGTCCTTCTTCTCCTCCTCCTTGTTTTCTCACATTTATTATTAAATAAGCCCTCTCGGGCTTCCAAAAATTGCCTTAGTGGACGGTATTTCACGTCCCCTGGGCGGGGTATTGGTTAAAGTTTTCAACTAGCAATATTCGCACCTCAGTTGCCTTCATTGGTTACGAAATTGCCGCTGCGCAAAGATAACTTGAAATTCCAAAACAACACTTACTCCATGCCGGCAATACGAGAACCAGTTGGGAATTCTAAGGAAAAACTAGGTGTATTCATCTCTTTGATTAAAAATGTGTGGTATACTTTTTGGGTAGTTTGAACTAAGGGTGGGTCAATGAGGGTTATACGGCAATTGCAAGGTAACTCTGCAATAAAGAAAGCAACATGTGGCAGGAAATATTTTACAAAAGAAATATGAAGGTCGAAACATTTTAGTTGAGTATAAAAAGGAAGTAAAAAAATTAAATAATTGAATGGACCCATCTGAACCAGGGATTGACAAGTTATGGTAGCTAGGTAGGCAGACATTTCCATTTTAGCTTAGCCTTTATTCTGTCAATCTTAATAAGAGCAAAATTTTATGTAGTGCATACCTGGATTGTCTTGTTTTTGAGTTTGCTTTTTTTTTTTAATTAAAGAATTAAAGAATTAAAAAAAAAAAACAACAAAAGAAGCTATGGAAATTAATATTTTTGGTGGGATATACGAGGGGTGGAAATATATCAATCTGAATCCTATTTTTGCTATTAATAAGAAACTTTAAGTATTGTCCAACAGAACATTGAGACCTGATACGTATGAACTATGATAAAAATATTTATATCTCTACGTCTGACATTTGATTTACATGGAGTTTTTCTAGTATTTTTTATATACACTATTATATCTATATTATTGACTACAGTTTAAGATTAAGGTCCTAAGGTTAAGTCATTAAGAGGTAAATGTGATTGATGTGATATTTCAAATTGTTGGATGCATGGACCTGAATAGACGAAGAAGTCTCCAGAACATATATGTAGCAATCATAAAATCACTATTTTAGTCTTTAAGAATATAATATTACCAATTCTAAAAGAATATTTTTTAAATATTTTGCTAAACACCTGTATAGACAAAATTTGTGTTAAAAATTACTTTAAAGTTGAACTGTCGATTGAATGGCATCTGAGCCTGAGTAAAAGCAATTACCCTAAGCAAATAGATGCCTTGTCTCCATCTGCCGTGTCGTGGCTTGCTTATTTAGCACATTCTCATTAACTATTATCATAGTCAAATTAGATTCAAGTATCGGTAAGAACGACAAGCGTTGATTAAAATTCCCAAATGCTTTTCTTGCCACATTGTAATGGAATTAATGAAAAATTCACAGAGGCTCGCTTGCCTTCTTACTTGAGGTCGTGTCCTGTTGCCTACTCTAAAATGCTAAATAGCCACTTTTGCGGCAAAGTCATGACAAACTTTATTCGCTTTCTTCGTCTTGCCGTCGTCTGTGTCATAAAAAATTGAACAAGTTTTGTTGTGTAGGCGTGCACAGAGGAGGAGCAAGGAGTCAAGGAGGAGAGTGTCAAGAGGGCGCCTCAAACAGCGAGGACAATGCCGGAAATCCGTTTCATGACAAATGCCTCGCATTGTGTCAGTGTGTGTGTATGTGTGTGTGTGTGTATGGGACCCCTCCAAGAGTGTTAAAGAGCGAGTGACGCTAAGGGCTAAGGACTAAGCCGGCTATGGCATTCCTTCAATAACAGCACGTGACTTGCCCCATAGCGAGAGAGCGACACAACGCGACATTGACATTGGTGAGAGGAACTTCTCAATGAGTCCTGGCGCTTGCGCAGGAACTGCCAAACTCAACTCCAATGTCTACGTGCCGGCATAACTTTGGCATTTTAATGAGAAATCCATATTTATGTTGTTTGTTTTGCAAAAACGAACAAAAAAAACCACAACATGAACCCAAAAAGTTCTTCTTTTTTTTTTTGTGCAAAAAGGTTACACGGAAACAGCAGGCAACATATGCGGCGAAAAGTGAAATTACTTTTGCTCGAGGCAAGGCGAAACTCCACGAACTCCTTCGTGGTATGGAGCTGTACCGGCATTTTGTAATCATTTTTAATGGTTAATGCCGCTGTGTCTGCTCTCGTTTTTTGGCATATGGCTGTAATACCCCAAGTATTTGGTAGTGAATGATACTCAAACATTAGCAAAATTGTTAACATTTCCATTAGCAAGGCTTAGCGAGGACAATCTTAATGAAGGTAAATGGCGGATTTCAAGATGTAATTAACATAAACAGAGGCGTCTGATAAAAGAACACAGAGTGAAGGAGAGAGAGACGTTAGAAAAACAACTAGAGAGAGAAAAAGGCAAGAGGAATTAAGTGCTCATAATTGTTGAATTAAACAAAACTATTAACACTAAATACTATTTTGCAGCAATTTTAAAACCTTCTAACTAGCTAAGGGAATATTGAAAAGTTCATTCTAATAGCTAGTATTAAAATTAAGTACTCTCTCTTAGTTGAAAACACTAATTAAAAATATTGCAAAATATTGTATATTTTCCTATTCAAACTACTCTGCGAAATGAGGTCATTATGAATACAAATTAACCAATTGTTAGCGACTGTGTACTTTAGATGGTACTGAAAATATATGAAAAAGAGGATCGTTACCGTGGCTAATATACTGGTTCTCTTTCAAAAATTTCCAACTCTTAACAGTTTGGCCTTTAGCTAAAAAGCTAATCAACAGAGGAAATAAGCCCTTGCAGATGTGACCTCTGCGTCTCCTAATAAATAAAGGTTAATTAAAACTATTGAAATTAATAAAGCAATTATAAATTAGTAAAGGATCAACGAAAGGTTTTGAAGCAACATGTAAAATATTTAACAACTTTTATTAGTTTAAGTACTATATCAACTAGTTTAGAGAAGAGAATTCTCTCATTTTATTTATTCATTGTTTTTGTTTACATTTCCAATAAGCGTCCACTTAGTTTCTGAACCTCTATTTACAGATTCGATTTAGTAGAAACGAAGACTAATTTTGACCTTTATTACGGGTACCTACAATTTATTATTGCAATTTCGATTTTTTTTTTTCCGTGGCGCCATTCAGTTGCTTTTTATTCTGTTCTTGCTAGCTATTAATTTTTTTTCATTTTCAAGCAATTGCAAAAAAAGTCATTAAAAATAATATCAAAAATGTCAAATGTCGGACGTTGTCAAAGTTTTGCAGTCATTGGCCATTAAATGTTTATACGTTTTAAACTTTCCTTTTCTGTCTTAAAAAAGTGACTCCACGAAATGAAATAAATAAATGAATAAAAGATCCTTAAAACAATTACGCATCTTGCTGTAGAGTCAATATCTCACTAGTGCGTTAAATATATATTATACATATAAGGCTAGGAAATCCCTCAATTAATTAAACAAAAAACGAACTTGTGACTTCCTTCGCGTTTTACAGACAACACCATTAAAATACCCAACATTAAAGTGTAATACAGAAAGGACGAGAAGTGAATTCCACTCAATATTTAAAGTCATGTCATGATGTTGGCTCAAATCTAATAATCTTCATATTAATATTAAATCTACGTCTTAGACTGTCTGCAGTCTCATTTCTGCCACAAAGACATCATGATGTGGCAAATTTAACTAAAATATTAAAGTTGACCACCAAAAATGGCAGAAAAAAAAACTAAAATATTTAAGGAACTCCGATGAATATCTACCACCATTTACCATCGTACTCCGTGTACGAATTCGTCTGCATGTGAAGTCTTTTAACTATGCCACGTCCGCGTCTTGTCACAATGGAGTCATAACGTTATCATTCCGACACAACAAAAAAAAAAAAAGAGCGCAAAAAAGAAAAACCCATAAAAATAGCGGCTTAAATAGGAACCAGCATGTCTAGCATTTTTTCACAGGGTGTTGCTGACATGGTGAGTTGGGGGAGGGCTGGGAGGGTCTTGGCTTAAACCAAAAACCATCCACACTTCACACTTTTTGCTACTTTAACTTGTGAAAGCTGTTGGCAGCGAAAAATTTTATGCTTTTATTGTGCAAATAAAAACACGCGGAAACTACTTAATCAAGTTTCATTTCAGAAAGAGAACGAGAGCCATAGCTAACAGAGCCAACAGGACTAACAGGACACCAGGCGGAAGCAACGTTTTGTTCCATGTAGATTCTATATGCAGTACAAAAAAAGAAAACCAAAAATGGTAAAAGGAAAAAAAAAACAGGCAAAATGAAAACAAAGCAACAGCAAGTACAGAGAGAGTTTCCCGACGCTTTGCTTTTTTCGGACGCGGGAACTGTAAAAGCTGAGACAACATGGAAACCAAAACAAGTAAGGAACGCTCTATAAATCGTATTGGATATTCAAAGTGGTTGGATTAATACTCTACTGAGAACTTTAAAATTAAAATAAGATCCCTTAACCAATGGAAAATTTCAACTTTTCCTATAACATATGCTCAAATGTTCTGATTATACAGACACCTCCAAAGATTGACTCATGATTCATCATCTCTAAATTTAAATTAAAAACTTGACTTTCTTTATTAAAAGGTAGTGGAAATCCTGGCATAACCTCATAGTGGAATAGTATATAATTCCTAATGTTTATATAAATTTAAAACAAAATCTCATTTTGAGTAGTTTCCAGTCAACAAAAGTAATTATAAATACCATTTTTATGCATTATTTTTGTAAATTTTATTTTGGGCCTTGTTTTAGGTTGATATACTTAGTTTTATTTTAAACCTGACAATTTTAGTATTATTTACAATATTTATTTCCATATGTTTTTTCTTAACTTAAATATATTTTCCATTAATTATAATCTAGTGCCTTGAGACGATCTTGAGTGTTAGAGGGTTCATTTACGTTTATTCAACTTGTTTATATTTAAACTTTTTAAAAGAAATAAGTACATTCAAATGATATTAATCTTTTAAAACGTATTTATAAAATATTATTGTATCATTTTAATCTTTGTATAATCTTTGTAAAGACTATCATTGCAAAGACCTTAGTTCAAAAGGGTTTTTGGCTATGCCCCAGAGTCGTGAGATAAACTGTTTTGATGTATGCTAAAACTTAAAGAATATTTTATTCATTTTTTGATATTTAGAAAAATTTATTAAATTTTGCATACTTAATTTGAATTGTCATATAATCATTAATCTTCTCTTAAGAACGTTTCTATTAAAATTCTTTCATCTATGGCTATCCCTCTAATGTAGCTAACCTACCCCTTTAATGCGATTTACCATAGACTGGAGTGTATAGGTATTTTGCCTGAAAGTATGCTACATTTTGGTTGTTACTCCCCAAGTTGTGCTCAAAATTTATGACAGCAATTAGCGGGTAGGCAGGAAGACAACCACATCGAGTCTTTTTTGAGGGTTGGCTCAAGGTTACTCCCTCTTTACGCAAATAGAGAGAGAAAGAGAGACACGAAAACGAGACGAAAAACTCTTCAATTAATTTGTTGAACTCTAAGCATAAGACAAACAGCAAACAAAACGTTAAACATCAATCAAGTCTTGGACTTCCTCTTCTACATCTTCCTTGCCCAAAGAAGTGTGAAAAAAAGTAAGGAAGAAAGTCATGAGATATTGCCACGCCCACACTACCAAAGGGTCGCGTGCCAGGCATAGTAGCCAGCCAGTGTAGCAGAAGCAGCAGCTCGTAAATTTAAGTCTCATTTTTAATTACCGCACTCAAGTTGAATTTTTAATATAACCTGTGGGACGGTGCCCCATGTAGGCTATGTTGAAGGGCAATCAACATAAATAGTAGAAAAAAATGGCAGAAAGAAAGGTTCAAATTCTTCACTTACCTGTATCGTTTCCGTTGCGGAATATTTCCGATTGTAGTCAACATGATGAAGGTTCGGCATTTTGTTCACTGATAATGACAGGGGATAACACTGTTTAACACGTGTCTAGTTCCTGGGCTGGGGTACAGATCATCAAGATATGCCACTTTATGATACATTTGTGTTAATTTTTGTTGTCCTCGCTTTCAATGTGTTCATTTTGCTTGAGTGTCTGTGTGCGGGTATATTCTAAAAAATAGAAAAGTTGGCAAAAGTTCACAAGTTAGAAAAGTGTAAATTACTTTCTCTCTTTCTCTTTCTAATCTTCTACCCCCACCATGGGTTTTTTTTGGGACATTTGTTTACTCATGTCGATATTGTTAATACGCCACGTGTTTCACAGCAGGGGTGTGTGTGTGTGTGTGTGTGCGCGTGTGTATGTGTGTGCGAGTGAGAGAATTGACATTACGGGCGGCTGGCTTTACGGATTTATTGCCAAGTTTACGCTACGTGCTTTGACTAAATTTATAAGCAAAAACCCATACAGAAAAAAAAGGGAAGCCAAACTTGAAACGCACAAAGAAATCAACAAAAATTACCAAATGGCAAAGGGAATACCCATACTATGCAGTTCAAGAAGTTAGAACTGGCATCAGTGAACCAAAAGAGGGAGAACTATTAGCTAATTCGATTAACTCACTTAATCTATCTTTGTATTAAGCAACCCTAAACTGTTTACAACTGAAACCATTAAATATCTTTTCATTGACAACTTTAACTGCATATTTCAGAGGGCGACTTTGCTCTGTAAAAGCCGTTAATCCTTAAAAATATTACCTGCTTTACAAATAAAACAAGTGTAAGCGAAAACCTTAACCAAACCTTTAACAAACAAAGGCTAACTTGAGCTAAAACGCACTCAATCCAAATGTTTCTCTCAGTTTGCCCTTGACTGTTGGTTTAAGCATGCTTTTTTTTAAATACACTAAGATGTATCAGCAATACAAATATATCTATGTACATATACATTTACCAGTTTGCCATAGACAAACCTCATGTCCAGTTGGCTTACAGCAAACCCGCCCCCTACATTTAGCCTCTTTTATCCCTGTTGCCATTATTCCAAAAATATCTGCACATTAACTGTTTAGGAATTCATCATCATGGTTTAGATGCTTCAAGTAACTAATTAGACTGCAGTTTAATTTGGCTTTCGTTTCTCTCATGCATAACAAAATTTGCGCAAAATTTCACCATCACTTCGAGGCAATTTCAAACATCAAGAACATTCGCCATGGCTAATTGACTTTTGTGGCCTGTCATAAATGTTGACATACATAAAAACCCAGCTACATATACACACACACAATATCAATGGTATACTTTTGGGGGCTTGCTTCTCAAGTCAAGCCAAGTCAACTCAAGTCAACAGCTGTCAAAGTGTGCCAAAGCAATTTGGTATGCTTATTAAATTTTATGAGTAGATACATTTTACAAAGCCAAAAATATAAAACTAAGTAGTTAGACGAAATCGTTAACATTAAACGAAGGAAATTACGTTGTTATTGTTTATGGAACTTGTTGACTTGCTGGTGTGGTTTTCCATTAAACGTTTTCCAAATTGGCTGGGTACTTACTTAAGCAACAAATGGCTAAGAGTTTTGAATTTGATATTCCGTACTTTCCATAGATTGATTGAATTTATAGAAATAACCAAATTACCTTACAGTTTTTGAAGTACTAATTAGAAATAATTAAGATTGTAGGAAAATATTTTGACATATTTTTAACAACTATAAGAACTTCATTTGAAATTCCTTGCTCTTTATTCATACACATATGAATTTTCAATTACAAAGGACAAGTTAATTGAATTACTACGTAAAAGCTTTTGTATCTACTCCTTCTTTAATAAAGTAAGTTTTAAAGGTCTCAAGGATTTAGTTTACAACTTGCTTTTGAAATATCTTTACATGAAACAGATGTAAATCTCAGGCGTTTTAGAAGTTATTGATTAAAGGCCAAGTAGTCTAAGTTTAAATTTTCTTTTTTGTTTTTAACATTGAAATTGAAGAGTGTTTGTATCTTGTAACTAATCTTATAATTTTCTTAATAATGCATTTAACTATGGGGAAAACTTTAATAAAATTTAAGAGGAATTCTTGGCGGTTTGTCTTGGCCATTTGACTAATTAAGGACAGAAATAACAATAAGAACAACAGGAGTAAGAACAAGAAGAACTTGATTATGTTCGCTGCGGGGCCTTAAGTAGAACGAGTAGGACGTCAAAAAGCTGTCCATATGGCTAAAATTTATTAGCTGCTTATGTCTGAACGGGTTTAGATAGAAGGAGAGGAACGGAGACTGTGTGTGTGTGTATGTGTAGATGAAGTAGTTAATCTCAAATCACTGTGGTGCCCATAAGCAAGACCATAAACTTGACTCACTAGGAATCTGAGAGTATGTGTGTATGTGTGTGTGTGTATGATTGGTGTGTACTTTGCTTCAATCCTAAATTAAATTGTTTAATAATTGAGTTAGTTCAACATGACTGCCGAACGTAGATCCCCAGGCATGTTAAAGTTTTGCATTTGGCTTTATGCAAATGCCTTTCTATGGATATCAATCGACTTTTTCACGCACGTACCAGACAGAAAGAGAGGCGTGAGAGTGAGTGGGTTGGTGAGAGGTCAGCATATTGGTCTTGGTCTTTGCCAGCAAAAAGGACAACTTCAACTGGCTTGGAAACAGCCAACAAGTAAAGCAGTCATAAATTATGCAGTGACATAGTCAAAGGACAACAACAAGGACATGCAAGTCAAGTGAAGTTGTTTTGTAGGAGACCTCCAATGTTTCTACATTCTCCTCTTTTACCCATACCTTAACTTTATTTCCGCCTTCCGGAAAAACTCCAACTGGCTGAGCAGTTAATAAGAACAACATGCTTTAGTTGGCAGAAAGAGAGAGAGAGAGCGTAAGAGACGGGAATACAAGAAGGACACAATTTGTATGGCAAGTTGTAGAAGAAGGAGCAGGAACCATCCAGTTTAGGTGCATTGCAGTACAGCAGTTGCAAATTATGACAAAGTAGTGGAACAAAATTTGTTGTACTCGCAGCCGTTGTTGGCCCTCAGTGTGAGGGCGATTCAAGTGCTTAGACTTTGTTCTGGGTAAAATATTTCACAAGTTATTGTACAATAGCTTCTTTCTATCCTTTTTAGAAATCCTTTTTAATTATACACTTGCAAAGGGTATGAGAAATTGAATTCATCTTGGAAACGTTTTTTGACTTGGAAGTGACGAAAGTTTTCACAAATCTAAGTATCTCATATTTCATTTTGTTTATACGAATTTTTATTTGGTCTAATTGTTAAATATAAAGATGTCAATCTGTGTATTAAATTTCTTTAATTACTATTGACCAATATCTCGCGGGAAGATGTCGGAGACAATCCTAGTCCGGAAACCTATCTCGAATATTTGGAAAGAAAAGGCACACTATTAGCAGATTTTTACATGGAAGAAGCAAAGATTTAGAAAGAGTTTAGGAAGAAATTAACTTAACAGACCTTTTGTAAGCACCGCGATTAGACAAATTTATAAATTATGCCTTTGAAAAGGCCACAAAAAAAGTCCTTTATCCAATATACAACAACGAAACATTAATTATAAACAAACACAATAGTTATTGTATGCAGTATATATTAAACTTAGTAAAAATCCCCTAAAATACTTAATTAAGAAAATTTATAAGCATTACTTTCAAACTATAATAGGGGGTAATATTAACACTAATCACCATCAAAGATCTAAAAAGTAAACTATAGCATTAAAATCATAAAAATTTTGATACCCAAAAAAAGAATAAAAATTTAATTTTAATTTAATTTTGATTTAACCCTCTTAAGAGGACACTTAAAACTTTTTACATAAACGATCAAATTATA
Source organism: Drosophila willistoni (assembly GCF_018902025.1). Classification (NCBI taxonomy): domain Eukaryota; kingdom Metazoa; phylum Arthropoda; class Insecta; order Diptera; family Drosophilidae; genus Drosophila; species Drosophila willistoni. Next base: position 14,178,275 of record NW_025814050.1, read on the forward strand.
ATCGGATTAGGGCATTTGAGTTAAGCGGATTAAAGAAACACAAACAACATTTCAATGCATATAATAAACTCAATGTTACCTCTAAATGCAATCACAAGAACATTTTCCTATTGTACATTTTATACTCAAAACATTTCATTTAATTGTTAGTGCGTGTTGAAAAGATATTCATTTCGTTTTCATTTCAAATAGTGCAAACTCACACAATCTCTTCATGATACTGACAGCCCTACAATCTGTCCTCAACTTTAATAAGAAATATCGTTCGATGCCCTCACAAAAATTTGAGTTGATTCGTTTTGTAAAATGATTTGCAATGTTTGGGAAAAATTTTTAAGAATTTATATAAACATATGTATGTGATTCGTAATTATATCTAATTGCTAGATTTGTTAGTATGTAAAATTCAATTATAAAATAGTTTCTTGATTTCCATCAAATCGTTTTGTTTGTCAGCTCATAAACCTCTTCTGAGGCTACAACAAACAAGTATACAAAAGGAATATTACTAAAATAATAACTAAAACACTAAACATTCATTATGCATTCAATATTTCTACAAGTTGTCGCCTTTTTTTGTCATATTATCATATCTTAATCCCTAAAAAGTTCATGAATTATGTAGACTAACAAAAAATATCTACTAAGATGAATAAAATATTGGCTTAATTCCATCCTTTTGCTTTCTAATTTGGTTATGCCTCCAAATTTGTAACTATTCCTTTGTCAATATAAGCGTTATTAGTTTTTAGTATACTCCAAATTAGATATTTAATAAACTTTATAAAGAAATATATCTAACTACCTAACTATAGCTCGATCTTTAGTTCAACTATAAATAACGAATATTTCAATTGTATTTAATTTTAGAGAGTATAGAAATTTCACCCTAAGAAGACGTTTCAGCTATGTAAAGAAGACGAAACTTCCGAAGCAACAATTTGTTAAGGGAAAAGGATAAAACTGAGTGGCATAGTGGATGGAAAGGATGGCAAATGCCCAACAGGTTTAAGTTTAACAGAAAGCAGACGCGCAAGCTAATTACAAAAGTCCCACACCGAACACACACACACATACAAAGACACACACAGTTATGACAATTTACACACAAAGTCCCTTGGCAGTGTTCTGGCACATTAACTTGGCCAACTGCAGACACAATCGCTGAAAATTTGCCAAACGACCAGAATTGTGAAAAGCAAAAAAGGAAAATTCCACCAAACAAAAAAAAAAAGAAAAAGTATCAACAACTTAATGAAGTTTTGCAGTTGCTCTGCAGCAATTTAATTAGATTAAATGAAGTTTCCCATTTTCAGTGGCAAAGTTCACATCATTTGTCAGTTTCAGAAGAAACCGCAAAAAACCGAACAAAAACCAAAAAAAAACATAAGAAACGTTGCAAAACAGAAATCAATAAATGAGATGACGGGAGAAATGAACAAACAAACAAGCAAAAAACAAAAAAGAGCAAATAGAATGAAAGGAAAGCGAAAACCGAAAAGCGGCCGTAACAACAATAAAAATTTATTGTTATCCTTGAAAAAGAAGTGAAACAATCAGCAATAAAAAAATAGAAAGTTGAAAGGTTTTTCGGGTATAGGGAAAATTGCATTTCTCTTCACAGACAAGTGTTCACAGACAATATATTGAGATGGAACACATATGTAGGCTATAAGGGGGATGTATTTTACACTTGAATAAGTTTTTTGTTGCCCTAATGAAAAAAATTTGAAAATATATTTCAATATGATCAACCCCTCTAAAAAATACGAAATATTAAATTACACATATGTTTGAATTATAGCCTGTTTATACTAGAAGGTATGAGCTTACAATTGAAATATCTATTCTATTCCAGAAATTAAAGTATTTTCTCTACAACTCAGTTATATTTACTTAAATGGCTTGATCCCAGCAAATAGATTGCAAATGTCCTGAGAAGTCAAACTAAGACTAACCTACAATACCCAATAGTTTAAAGTTTAAAGGACGATATGAAAGACAGACTAACTAACCTTCAATAATTAATAGTTTAAAGTTTAAAGTCCGTCTTATGACATTTTTGTAGGTTTAGGAGACGTATTTTTAAAATAATAATCATGAAAATTTAAGCCAGATTCAAAACGTTTTCTAACCTATGAATTTTACACCAAAAAGGCTCACAGTTTCGCATAAATTGTTTTTCCATTATCTTTTATTTATTCTATGGTAATTAATGGTAATTATTTTTCATTCTAGGGACTTAAAGGCAAATTATCTAAGTCTATCTTGCTGGGAATTGGGCACACAGGTCTCAAACTGCAATAGTTTATTCATGGCTCAAGGTTTCTTTGCATAAATGTTCTCAAACTTTATGTGGAAAAATTTTGAAAATCCCTAAAAACGACATAAATTATTAAATTATTAACATCTGTTAATAATTAATAATTAATATTATATTATAAGTACTGTATTATAAAATAAATATATCTACCTATCAAGTCTTAAATTCTGATTCTTAAAAATCAGTGGAAGCCCTGATTAATAACAGGATTGTATAAGGTGATAAACTTAATTACTTTTAACGAAAACATTTGAATATTTTAAACAAAAAATGGGATTATCCATTTCAACTAGGTAATGACCAAAGCTTCTTTTAATCAGTTTAGTGGTCTTCTAATTTTTGTTGTCTGTATAATAAATACTTTGATATCAAATAATCCTTAAAGGATCACAACATTATTCAATATTTATGACATATTCTATGAAATTTCAAATAGAATTTATAGATCAAATTCACTACCATCTTAAACAAACATTCTATTCCTACAAGTCACCATACTCCTTCAGTCTCTGAAGAGTATACTTGTACAATAACAAAAAAGTTAAATAAAAAGAGATAATGCCTTCCCGCCTACACGCTCCCGCGTCTGCTCTTTTGTGCCTTCTGTTCTTCCACTTCCTCCACCGAAACAAGGCGAAGGCAAGTAATTTTAGCTTAGCATACTTTTAGGCCGCAGAAATGCGTGCAAAATACTTGGATGGGCGTTTAAGGTAAAGCCAGCAAGGACTTTGCAAGGACTTAGCACGGCTGTTAGGTGTATTAAGCCAAAGAGATGATGCTGATATGGCTAAATCTTAACGCAAAAGCACGAATGGGGAGGGCTGACTTCGTTTCTTTTTTCATTTCGAAAATAAAAGCAAAATAACAAACAAGAAAAACATTTCATACTTTTCAAACAAACAAAAAAAAAAACTGAAAAACGAAGCAAAAAAAAAAAGGCACTTCAATATTGAAGTGCTCTGTGTTTTGTGCACTTGTATCCATGTTTACTCCACTTGTTTACGCTTGTAGTTTTCTGATTGAATTTTTCGTCAACGAGCGCGGTGGTTGGATGCTGGCGGGGGGGCAAGGGGAGCATGAAGCGAACTTCAATCTAAAGGTTAGGTGGAAGCAACAATTTGCCACAGCAACGAATTATGCGCCACACTGCAGACAGACGTCGATGCTGCAACAAATCTAATAAAAAATTAACAAAGCTTGAATATACCTGGCTGGCCACTTGCCTGCATGTGCTCTGTATTCCATGGCCATTGGCCATGCTGGACACCAAAAACTCCTTGTATTCCCATTTTCATTCCCACCATCTATCTATCCATCCATCCGTCCATCGCTATGCCACAATGTTTGGGATATATATGTATATATATTTGAGTGTGTGTATGTAGTATAGCACTCGGGACACTGGTAAATCCAAAATCAAAATGCGCGCAAAATGCAGGCCAACTGGGGTGAAAAAACACAAACGTTGCCAATTCCCAAATGGGAATCGACAGGGGTCCCAAAACACAGGCACAGTGCTACAAACTAAAGCAATAAATGTCAAAAATAAAACAAAAAACTTAAAAACTACAATATTAATTAAATTTTGAAACGAAATATGAAAAAACATAGAAAAAAAATTATTTAAAACTTAAATAACTTGAAATAATTAATGCTTCAACTATTTCATTATATTTTAAAGTATTAAAGTTTTTAATAATAAATGCTGTTTAATAATATTTAATGTTTTGTGTTTGTCTAAAATATATTTACATCAATTATTTGTTAATATTTTATATTGAAATAAATTTTTCAATGATCATGGAGCAATTGGAATATAAAATATTATTCGATTTGGAAATGATTAGAATGCTTAAGTCTATTTTAAAGTTTTCATAAGGAATAATGAATAGCTTTTTTACATTTTAGACATTGAGAACAAAGCTAAAGTAAAAAATTATGAAAAATATTTTTAAAAAATCGATTTTTAATAAATAAATTTCGTTTATCGAATTTAAACACTTTATGTCACTGTTCCTGATGTCCCTTGGGGGACTTTCAGTTGTACTTCTGAGGGTCATGGCAAAGGGGAGGGGGGGACTGAGTGTTGGTTTTGGTAGCCGTCGCTTCCAATGACAGCGGTTGAAATTGAAGTTGGCAAACGATTTTTCGAGGGTTGATTTTAAAATGCAAACATTCAAACGATATAAAACATGGTACCCAAAAGGTCGTTTTTGTTGCAAAGTTGGCGGCCTGCCCGATACCGAGAGCGAGCCTTTGGCATAGCTTTACATGACACATCCACGAGCAGGATACAGGAACAGGACAGAACAGAATTGCCTATATCGATGCCTTTACAACTTATGTTTATCATTTTTGCATTTAAACCGAAAAACCCCAAACAAAAGCCAAGAAACACACTTATCCCAAGGCACTTAAATCAAGCCCCGAAAAGTCCTATTTTTTTTTTCATTGTCCTCCTTGGTTTGCGTGCCAAGCAAATGAAGCGAACCATTTTGAGGAAACTTTAGCTAAACAATAGCGGAAATAATTTTATTATTATACTTGGCATACTATTTGCATGAACAAACAAGCCATAAAGACGTCTAAGGCGATGGATGAACGAATGAATGAATGAAAGAAAGCATTTCCCTGGCCTAAATATTGAAAGTCATTCTAAGTGCTAATGAGCAGAAAAAACAAGCAAAAGGAAGGGCCTTTCCTCCATCTTCTAGACAAACCAAGCGGCAACAACGAAGGCAAAGGTAAAAAGTTAAACAGAAAAAAGAAAACCAAACATTAAAGTATCAAATCTTGCAAGTTAAACTGAACTTGAAGTTGACTTTAAGTTGAATATTTTAGTTATAAATATATTGGTTAAGATGGAAAATGCGAATTGAAACACCAGTTCACGGTAGATGAGTTGTCTAATTGTAAGTGACCCAATCAATTAGGGAACTGAACAACGAGGATCCGGGATCATAGTTGTTAGTGCTTAATAATTTACAATAATATTGATAAAAATGATTTCAAAATGTTTAAGTGAATGAAAACTTGTTCAATCACCAGTGGATTATTGTTACGATGAGTAGTCAAAAGAAAGAATTTATTTACGAAATTTGTTTACTTGTTCTTACACCATTTTAACCTCTTATTATAGTTGATTAAAGAAGGATTTTTGCTATAAATATTATAAGAGCTTTGGCAGGAACAAAAGTCAACGAGGTTACCAAATTGTGGGTTCTTTATTAAAGAACAAAATTTCTTAAAATTAATCTTAACTTTATGAAAATAACTTCTAACTGTTCTATCAACTATATTATAATTCTCAATTACATCTATTCTAAATACGGTAGATTTATTTGATAATAGATGTTTGTTCGCAACGTATTCAGATATTAATATCCTAGCATAATATCTATTTAGATTTAAACATTTGTGTATTTAAGGGGTTTTTAACAGAACCAATCCCCAAATCAATCGATAATAAATCGTTAAGCAATCTTGTATATTATTGTATAATTAAGTAGAAAATAACCCAAAGAATATAACTCTCACAAAATAAAGTTAGGTATCCATCAAACTTAAGTAAATAAATGAGTGAATGAAACTTCATAATCTTTAAAAAACAGACAACTAAAAGAATCGAGTCTTGAATTTTGAATTACGCTTCTTACTAAATGTAGAAATTTTAAAAGTAACAGAATTTGTTTTATTACTCAATTACTTAAATAAATATGGGTAATAAAAACTCACGAATTTCTCTTTATGAAAAAAACACAAATTACAAGTTACTTAAGAATTGCCAATAAGTTTTGAATTAACATCAATTTAAAGAAAATACTTGGAAGTTTTTTTAAAAAAATAAACAAATATAAGTTCTTTAATATTGAAAATCAGAATAAAGTAGAAAAGGAAACCATTTTGAGAACAGTTTTAAGCATTTCTTTAATTTTACAACAAACATTTGATATCCAAAGGATATATATTATTTAGTATATTAAATATACTATATTGATACGATAATATATATAAGTATTGATGTAAGCAAAGGAATGAAATAGATTTGTAGTCAGCTGAGTAAAGGTGGTTATTTACTTTTCATACATTTATCATTGTCCTGCAGCTGCCATTAGTGCGACCTCCTGTCGAATAGAGACATAATTTTTCGGTTAATTTTTCTATTTTGGTTTTCCACGTACAACATTTCAATGTGCTCAATTATTCATTAAAGTCGATGACTATGCAGTCAGTTTGAAACAAGAGGGGAGAATGTTATGGATTTTGTTCTTTTTTTTTGTTGGTCCTTTCTGGTCCTGGGACAACGCGCCAATTACAAAAGCAAATAGAATACGCTCCCATCCATGGCCAGAGCACTCCCGTCAGTGGAAATCTATTGCACCCTTCGGCACAAATCACATTAAATTTGCTCATGCTCATTACGGACCAGCAGCTTGCTTGGACGCACTTTCTACTTTCACTTTGCTCTGCACTGGCTAACTGTGAACCACCCCCATCAGGATGATGACTAGGACGATGATGCAGTGCACCAGCAAAAGACTCACCCCCGCTGTTGCCTACCCCATATAATATCATTTTGCAATTTGCACTTGGCAAATAAAGGAGTGAATACTGTGTGGCAGATAAAAACGTTGCCTTTCTCTTTGTTCTAGACCAGAGGCAATCGGACTTTCGTCTGCCACCCCCCCACAATGTCCCGGACGCATTTTGTAGCCGTTTACATTTCAATGGCCAAGAGCAAATTCCAGTTCTCAGCTTCCAGCGTTCTTTACTCGGCAAGCCCCAAACGCATGCCACACATTGTTAAATAAATTATCGCCTACGTTCAAAGCCATCGATGAAAATCGTTTGCCATTGAGACTTTCTTTATATCGAGCATACCCTATAATATCCTGTCATAGAGTTTGCTAAACATCTTCATAAAGACTTTAGTGAGAACAAGAAAAAAGAAACTTTAAAGTAAACTTCCAAACGAAGTGTTGATTCATAAATGTTAAAAGTAAATTCCTTGATATGAAGGTGAAATTGTAGACATCAGCACACAATTTCACACTTTAAAATGAATACTTTTGAATTAAATAGATTTAAATTGAATTGGATGTCAAGTATGCAATGAAATGAAAAGATCATAAATATAAATAATTGCCAAATCTTATGAATAAATGAAAAGAAATGAATGAACTGTCAATACTTCAATAAGTACTATGCCATTCAAATTCAAAACGATGTGACTAAACGCCAGGATATGAATAGTAATCACATTTATGTAAAAAATATATATAGAGTACAAATAAATAGATACTATTGATACAAATAAATAGTATTCGATTGTATTCAAAACACAAGAAATGCAGTAAGCGCATTCATAGTCATTCAATGCTTAGTAAGTACTTCTGAAATAGTACTTATATTCAATTTCAAATCAAAAATGCATTAATTATTTAAATACGAATTGAATAAGGATTCATTTAAATAAATTGTACGAGACTTTAAGCAAGCAAAGGTGAATAGGGATTCCGGGAGAAGGAAAATAACCCAATCTTCATTCGTTGAATTCAAAATATGAACTAATTTTATTTACTAAAGTACGGAGTTTATATAGGAAATCTTAGGCTCTAGTAGGTAACAATTGTTCTTAAGTAGATCTTATTCTAGTACGACTCACCCCACGCATTCGGGGTTGAAAAATTATTTTTGGGCACGGCGTCGGCCACTTGACATCCTGCCGTTGTGATCGTTTGGGTTAGTTTACAATTACAAGTGTTTGTTCCCACAACATGTGTGGCTGATTGTATTTCTAGTCATATGCTAGGTTAGTTGTTTTGTGACAAAGTACAGTTGTATTATATTTTCTTTAGTGCATCTGATTTGGTGAAGCCGCTTCAGATGAACCCGATGTTTATTCTTAAACATTCTGCGAGGGGCCGCCAAATGGGGCGATTGGGATTCGTTTATTTTTATTAAGTTGTCTTAAACAAACTATTATTAATATTATAATTAGTAAGATGACTAACATTAAGGAAGCATGACCAGTTACATGATGGAAATTTAAGCCTAGTAATTCAATATGATGTTCCTTTAACGATTTTAATTGACTTCCTATTCTTTCTAATTCTGCTGAATGATTTACTATGTTTGCTTCTACTGGATTCCATGCTATATTTGCTATGTTACTAATATCGCCTACGTGCGAAGTTTTAATAGCTATGTACGACTCTGACTGAACGCTATGATGAGCTACTAGAATTTTATCTTCTGCCCTAGCTGTGCAGCCTGATCTGAGACTCAAAATTCCTTGTTCTGGTATGTCTAGCACCTCCTGCTGTTCGTTACCGCATTGGACTCTGGCCTTAGTTTTAGGTGGTACCTTGAATAACCAACTACTGCTGCTATCTAATTCTACCCAGTAAGATCTTGTCTCAATAATCGTTGTGTATAAGCAGTTAGATTTTGTATTCTGTTTAAAAGGTGTCAGCTCACAAGCATTATCATTGGCACCACTCCATGGCCAACTTCCTTCACATGTTCTCCTGTTCGACTGCCAGTTCCGACATTTTTGCATAGCTGATTCAGACATTAAATGATACGCGTCTATTTCAAAATTATATATTAAATACTGACTATCTATATGAACCATTACCATTTGATTATTATTCAATCGTACAGGCACTGGAATAACTTTATAAAGAAAAGACGGGTGTCTACCAAACAGTGGTATTTTTGCATTTATAATTATTTTTCTATCTATGAAAATACCCTTGGCCGTCAACAGCGTATATATATCTCTTAACTCAGTACCTGTCCTTTTACCTGGTAGCACTAATGCTTCGGACAACTTGTCCTTTATTTTTGTTATTTCCAATTTCATTTGGCTTGGTTTTAAAATATTAGGGTTCAACCTACCATGGTTGATGTCTATTAAAAGATTTATAATTCCTGTCTGAATTTTTTCACATTCATCAACCACGGAACTTAATTGCCTTACAATCATGAAGAACTGGATGGATTCTCTATATACGTAATAGCTTTCTTTCAGTAATTCTGTCATATTTTCGATTCGGTTGTTCATGTTATGAAAATTATCATTTATTTCATCTATAGTTGTCTTAAGAATGTTTGCCGTAGAGTCTACTATCGATGTCTGCTTTTCTTCTAGATGTTTCAAGTTTTGCTGATTTGTCAGTAAACTTCTCATGTTTTCTTCCATCTGCACCCTGTCATCCGCATCCATGATGCCAAATAATATATGGTACAGTGAACCCATGAATTCAAACGGTGCTCGTTTGCTTCTTGGCTTATTTTGACTCATGAACAATCTATTATTTGCTTCGATTTCCGTAATTCGTTTTACCGTGCTGTTTAATACAAAATGGCACTGGTCTTCGAAATTATACAATTTTTGACATAAATCCCTCAATTTGGGAATCATTCTGTCACCTTGACTGAGCATTTCAAAGTAGGCCGACATGTCATAGTATATAACCAGATCCCATGAGGACGCTACTACTTCCACTTCACCCATTGGATCTAAGTATAATGCGGCTGTTGCGTTTAGTTCTTTTACCGTAATTTTTGGTCGATTATCTTTAATGCTTGCTGCATTCGAAAGTTGACAAAGCAGCACCAACATTGCTAACATCATTACGTTTCCTACTTTGGACAGATTACAGAATCTGGTACTTTTCCGATATGGCTTCTCCTCAACGTCTTCGGATGATTTTACCCCAACAAGTGGACAGATTTTACTAATAGGCCTTGTAATTGACCCTTCCTGCAATTTGACTTTTACCACTCTTACTTTATCATCCCTGCCTTTGTGAATTTCCTCAATCTTGCCCAGAGGCCACCTGGCTGGGTGACAATTCTCATCTTTGATCAGGACGACCTGTCCATTCTCTAAGTTTTCTGTGGTTCGTCGCCACTTATTCCTTTGCTGGAGAGTATATAGATATTCGTCTTTCCATTTTAACCAGAAATCTTTTTTCATTTTCTGAATTAATTTCCATCTGTCTAAATTTCCAATTTTTTCTTCTGATATGGACTCGGCTGCTTCTAATGTAGGTCTTCCAATTAAGAAATGACCGGGAGTTAACACCTCGTTGTTGTCCATATCTTCACCCGTCGTATACAACGGACGTGAGTTTAACACGGCTTCTATTTGGCACAACAATGTTGCCAGTTCCTCATATGTGAGGTTACTGTCTCCTATAACTCTTTTCAGGTGATACTTAACCGACTTTACCCCAGCTTCCCATATACCTCCGAAGTGGGGTCCTGCCGGGGGGCTAAAATGCCAGCTAATCTGTTCTCGCTCTAGCACAGGGGCCACCTGAACGTTGTCTTGAACTGCTTTTTTGAATTCTTCATCAAGCCTCCTAGCCGCACCTACAAAATTTGTACCATTATCAGAATAAATGTTAGCGCATTTACCCCGTCTTGCAACAAATCTTCGAAATGCTGCTAGGAAGGCATCAGTTGTCAAGTCACTAACAACTTCTAAATGCATTGCCTTAGTTGACAAGCAAACGAATACAGCTATGTATCCTTTGAATGTTTTTTGTCCCCGGTTTTTTGAGCACCTTATATGATATGGACCGGCAAAATCAATCCCCGTGTTATGAAATGGGGATGACACCGTTACCCTATTTTTGGGCAGGTTACCCATAATTTGCTCCGCAGTTACTTGGCGGTATCTGGCACATGTGACGCATTCCCTTAGGTATTTTTTAAGGGCGTTTCTCAATCCGAAAATCCAAAATTTCCTTTGAATTTGGCTTCTCATAAGGTTAATTCCTCCGTGTAAGGTTTCCTTATGAGCATCTTTAATCAACAGCATTGTAAGATGTGATTTATCCAAAATCACAGGATGTTTAGTATCAAAACATATGTTGGCATTTTGCAATCTTCCCCCAACGCGTAATATTCCATCGTTATCCAAAAATGGATTTAAGCTTAAAATTTTGCTTTTCATGTCAATTTGCTTGTTTTGCGTAAGACATGATATCTCTCTGCTAAATTGATATGCCTGTTGCTGTTTAATTATAAAATTTTTAGCATTCTTAAGCTCATTGACGGTTAAGTATGATGGGTACACTTTATCTCTTTTTTTAATGCCAATAAATCTTAACACATATGCTGTAATTCTGGCCAGCTTATTCATACAGGAATACTTTTCAATAAGCTCCTGCATAATACTACTCTCCGTATTTAATAGTACGGAATTTATCATAATCTTGTCATCGTCTGTTTTTTGTTTAGGCCATTTATCTTTTGCCTCACCGAGCCACCTTGGCCCATTCCACCACAATTCACAATCTTTTAACTTATTTGGACAAATACCCCTTGAAGCTACATCTGCAGGGTTATCTTCAGATTTTACATGGTTCCACGTTATTTCTCTGATTTTTAGAATATCCTCTATGCGACGCCTTACGAATTTTTCTTTACTAGCACCGTTCTTTATCCAGCACAGCGTAATAGTAGAGTCACTCCAAGCGTATATTTCAGAAGGAGCAGCAATAGATTGCTGGACTCTTTGTAGTAATTGCGACAGCAAGTGTGCTGCACATAATTCTAATTTAGGAATAGTCTTCCTATTTTTGATTGGATTAACTTTGTTCTTGCTGGCTATTAAAGTAACTGCCTCACCTACTTTAGCATATACCACCGCAGCATATGCCTTTTCTGAAGCGTCAGCAAAACCATGAATCTGTAACAACATATTAGGCTGTGTCTTGATCCATCGGGGTAATCTGACTTCTTCCAGATAGACCAAATTATCCCTGAAGGATTTCCATTCTGTTGTTTCGTTATCGGACAACTCTTGATCCCAATTTTGCTCTGCTAGCCACAACTTCTGCATAAATAACTTGCCTACTACCGTTACAGGTGCTAGCCAACCTAGTGGATCATAAATCTTGGCTAGTGTGGATAGCACACCTCTTTTATTCACCTTTCTGCTCTCGTCACAGTGTACCTTAAACTTAAATTCGTCTTTAATTGGTTCCCACTGCAACCCCAAGGTTTTAATTGCCTCGTTCTCATCAATTTTTAATACTTTATTATCGCCTGTATCAATAACCTCTTCAATAATTTCGGACTTATTCGAAATCCATTTTCTCAAATTCATTCCTGCTTTTTCCAGCTCTCTGGAAACCTGTTGAACTTTGCGTTTTGATTCTTGTACGGTATTACCTCCAGTCATTAAATCATCCATGTAGAATTCATATCGGATAATTTCACTAATTACTTTATCTTGACATCTGTTTGCTATCTCTGCAAGTACCCTTGTGGCTAAATAAGGTGCTGATGCCGTACCGTACGTTACTGTTGTCAATTTATATATTCTTAATTTTTTCTGCGGTGAAATTCGCCACAAAATATGCAAATATTTTTGATCGTTTAGATCAATGTTTATCTGTCGATACATTTTTTCAATATCTGCAGATACTACGTACTGCCATTTTCGCCACTTTACTATTATGTCGAATATGTCTTTTTGAAGTCGCGGCCCGATCCACATAACATCATTGAGACTTCTGTTATTCGTTGTTTTCGCGGAAGCGTCAAATACAACTCTTAATTTAGTTGTCAGACTTGCTTCTTTTATTACTGCTTGATGTGGCAGATAATACGCACCTTCATCCTTAGTTTCGACCATATGGCCCAACTCCAAATATTCGTTAATGAATTTTTCGTACTCCTCCTTAAGTTTTGGATTTTTCTGAAACTTTTTCTCCAAGTTAAGAAATCGTGCAGTTGCCTGCGCCTTCGAGTCACCTAATTCCTTTTCTTGCTTAAACGGAATCGTTACTACATATCTTCCTGAGGCATCAATCATAGTCGTCTTGTTGAAATTTTCTTCACATTCGCTAGCTTCTGTATCATCTTTTTCATCTGCCTCCATTTCCCAAAACCGCTCCATATCTGTAATATCTATGGTTGTAGCTACTATAGACTCATCTCCTTTTGACTTCGTACATCCCGACACGATCCAGCCAAATTGAGTATTTTGTCCTAGCAGGCCATTAATCTTGGCAACTCCACTTTTTAAGATGTGGGTGTATACGTCTATCCCTATTATCATATCGACCCTACCAGGTTTATTAAAGGTGGGGTCAGCTAGCACGTAAGTTTGCCATTTTGACATATCCACGTTTGCTATTTTTAACGGAAGAGCTTTCATTAATTGAGGCAATACAATTGCTTCAACCTTAATAAGTTCTATTTCAGAATCACGCGTCTTCATTTCAATATTTACCCTATACTTCGAGGTTCTAGGTTTTGTCGAAGATACGCCACTTATTTCCGTTTGTTTCTTGATCTTGGGTAACTTTAACATTTGAGCGGCTTCTTCAGATAAAATAGTGCTTTGAGATCCATTATCAATCAAGGCTCTTAATGTTTCATATTCTCCATTTATCTTTTTAACTTGTATTAGGGCTGTGGCCAACAATTTTTGCTCTGCCGTTACACAAGTATTCACCTTCGCCTGTTTTTCCCCAAAATGAAGAAGGGTATGGTGTCCCTTGCTGCACAATGAGCAGACCATTTCATTAGTGCATCTCTTGTTGCTTGAATGCTTCAAGCAACGTGTACACAGTTGCAATTTTTTGGCTATTTCCATCCTTTCTTTAGGTGTTAGCGCTTTAAACTTAAAGCACAGAAATGCGCTATGCCAGGGACCTTTGCAGATCGGACAACCATCTTTGGAACCCGCAACCCACGTTTTTTGTAACGGTTTTTTCTCTTCCTTTCTCATGGCACTTAGCGAGCAATATCTTTGCTCCAAGTATTCCATGACATCAGATAGCTGTTGAATTTCCCTTGTTTTTCTAATTTGGCTCTCATACAACTGTAGAGCCTCTCTGTCAAATTTCCTTAGCAGCAGTTGAGCGAATACTACGTCAACTTCATCGGACAAATTTGCTTTAATTTTAATTAAGTGTATTGACTCATTAACTATGTCAATCACTCCTTTTACACTTTTTGCGGATTCATTGTTGATCATCGGTAAATCAACGATCCGACTTAATTGTTCGGAAAATACCCTCCGATTATTTTCATACCGCTTGGTTAATAGTTCCCAAGCGGCACTATAATTGTCAGCTGAACCTGACAGTAAATGAGCCACCATGCTCCTCGCTTCTCCCTTTAATGCGGATTTTAAATAATTGAATTTAAGAGTAAGACTTAAATCCTCTCTTTTTTCAATTAATTCCGCAAATAGTTCCACAAACAGGTCCCATTCTCTAGGTTCTCCAGAAAATGTGGGTACCTGTATTTTTGGCAACACCGGTAGTTCGCCTCCCACGGTAACATTCTCAACTTTCAAATTTTTCTGATCCTTTATTTTCTCTTCTAATGCTACCAAGGTATTCTGAAGGTCGAACTCCAATTCTTCTATGACCTCTTTAAATGTTTCATTATCTCTGTATAATTCATGTGTATAAGCTTGGCACACTTGTACCTTCCTGAACAAGAATTTTATTTTCTTAATATACATTTCGCCTGTTCTATTGTCTATCGTACGTAAATCTTTGCTCACCATCTCCAAATATTGCTGGAGATGACGAACCTTTTCTTCAAACTTTTCCTGGTTCTCAATACTGGAGGTCGCGTTTCCCCGCGACTCTCCGTTGCTGCCCTCAACATTTTCTGACATTGTTGCATCTGCTTCAATGGTTTCAGAAACAACAGTGCTCTGCCTGCTAGACTCTCCTTTGGCTAGTAATTTGGCTGCCATATCTAAACCTTCCTCATACTTCCCATCTGTGAAATAGTAGTGTTGAGTTACACCACTCTCTAGCATTTGACTATGGTAACTAATCCATAGCTTCTGTATCTCATTTACTTCGTTAATAATCTTGCTAGTAAACTTACTAGCATCTAACTCTTCTAGCTTTTTTAATCTTTTATGCAACTCGTGTTGCTTCGCTAATAGTTTTTCAGTTTTTGTGGGGAACATTTTTGTCTTATTCAAATATTAGGATATTGGTATAAGAGTATAAGTATATATAATAATATAATATTAATAATATAATATAATATAAACTATTTTAATTTATATCTTATCTGATGATCCTGTTGTAGACACCGTTCGCCACTGTTGTCCGCCAAGTAGAGTTATCTGCCGCTGCTTGTCTGCCACTGCGTAGCGAAAGTTTGCTCGCCTTTTTTGTTTTCTATCTCGATCAGCTGCTGTTGTCCAGGGCCTATGGGCTCAGGCGGTACCGGTGCCGGTCATCGCACCAGACTTTCTTCTATTGGCAATGTATATTCTCCAGCGGCCTCTCCTTTGCAACTATCTTGTTGCTCTGCTGCTTTTGGTAGTTGGCAATTTGCAACTACATATAGTTCACTTTTTTCGATATTAGGGCTTCGAATACGCCACACACCAACTTTATATTTTTTTTTTTCACTTTATATATATATGTGGGCTTCGACTTAGCCACACACCAACTTTATATTTTTTTCTTCACCGCCGCCGAAATTATTGCAGTTGCTCGACTAGCCAACCTGCCTTTATATATTCGGTCGCACGCACTTTTTTATTTATTAAGCAATATTTTGCTTTTATATTATACTCTGTCTCTTACCACTGGTGGGGGAAAACAAGAGTTTTTTATTTTGCTACCTTTATCTGATCTTATCGTAAGAATTCAGACCTTAAGGAGCTGATTCATTCTCTGAGTCTCTTACCACTGGTGGGGGAAAACTACAGAGTTCCTTTTTCTCGAAGGACCAAAATGAATAGGGATTCCGGGAGAAGGAAAATAACCCAATCTTCATTCGTTGAATTCAAAATATGAACTAATTTTATTTACTAAAGTACGGAGTTTATATAGGAAATCTTAGGCTCTAGTAGGTAACAATTGTTCTTAAGTAGATCTTATTCTAGTACGACTCACCCCACGCATTCGGGGTTGAAAAATTATTTTTGGGCACGGCGTCGGCCACTTGACATCCTGCCGTTGTGATCGTTTGGGTTAGTTTACAATTACAAGTGTTTGTTCCCACAACATGTGTGGCTGATTGTATTTCTAGTCATATGCTAGGTTAGTTGTTTTGTGACAAAGTACAGTTGTATTATATTTTCTTTAGTGCATCTGATTTGGTGAAGCCGCTTCAGATGAACCCGATGTTTATTCTTAAACAAAAGGTGAATGAATGAATCTCTGAAACCGAATAACTGAATGATTAAATCATTTGAATCATTGAAATTAGAGTAAAACATTTGAGAAATAAAAGTAATCTTTACAAACTTTTTAGTGCAACTGCTTCTTACGTTTCTCATACTCGAATTCATTCAATTCATTTTGTTTATTATTCATTCGAACTCTTTCTCTTCCTCTCAAAAGGTCACTCACTTGGTCTAATACTTTTTCTATTGTACTGACACCCTTGCAATATCTCGAGCAATGTCAGATCTCTACCCATTCCTAATTCCTGTCACTGGCTGCTGCTGTCAACCCTTGGGTTTTCGGGGGGGCTTTAGCTGTGGGCGCGCACGTTGTTCCTGTGGCTTGATTGACACGACCCTCACACACACACACATACGTACACACTCAGACAAACGAAACCCATTCCCGATTTGTGACAAACAGCTGATTGCGTGTTCATCCTGTTCGAATATCTGTCTGTCTGGCTGACTGTCTAAGTCCATCGGGTCCTGTGTGGCATGATTTATGTTTGCAATTGAATTTCTTGACTTCTTTTCTTTTGGGGGGCAACCCAAAGAGACACGTGGCTAGTTACAGCTTTCAAAGGCTCCCATCTTCAGCTGACTCATCTCCACCTCCGTCTCCATCACCATCTCCATCTCCATTACCATCTCTATTTCCGTTTCCAGCTCAAATTAGCTCATTTTCCGCAACACTTGACTCACGTGCTCGTTAGCAGTAAAATGCTTTGAACATTATGCGAAGGTCATTGACACTAAATATTACCACTTAGATGGGGTCCCAATTCGAGCAGCAGATGTTTGCATCCAACTTTTTTGCACCCCCTCTCTCAGTCTCTCTCTCTCTCTCTCCCCTTCAGTCTTGTTGACTTATCAATAGTTTTTGCCAGGCATCCAAGAGTGGACTGTGGGGGGGGGAAGGACTCATGTCACGTACTTGACCAGCTGATTGCTGCAAATTGTTTTCGGCCATTTTTTCTTCTTTTCGTTTGCTGTCGGTTTCTCAAGATAATTTGACAGGCATTTAAGCTTCAAATTTCCAACATATTAGAAGCAATTCTAGTTTTCCGCAAACTCATTGCATTTAATTAAACTCCTCAAATTTGTTCAATTTTGTCAGTTTTCCTTAGTTTCTTTTCCCCACTCTTTCCTTTTTATGTGTATGTGTTTAAGTTTTATTTTTATTTTTTTGTTGCGGGTTGCCTTGGCAGTTTATCTGCTTGTTGACAGTTGCCCAAAGGGAATTAGTTATCAAAAGACTTAAATGAAATCCATAGCTGCAGAAATTTCCAAGTCTAGCTAAATGTCTTTTGGGTATGCATCAACATACATATTTCAGTTTAGTTCGTTTTCTTCCCTCTTTTTTTATCTTTGGCTTAAATAAAATATGAGCTAAATTGAAAATTGAGTGGTTGCTTATTTCGAAGGCTCTTTAAAGTTCAGATAAAGTGTTTTTCCTTTTGCAGACAAAGAGGCAAGGTATTTTAGAAGGTAAATAATCTAAAATACTTTGTAACCATTGTTAAATGATTTACTTATATTTAACCCGTAAGGCAACAAAAGTAAGCAAAGTCTCAGGTCATTACTTTTTACACCATTTCAATGTCTAGACTTTCGACCATAAGGCTTTGCCTCAAATTTCATAGCTGTTTAGTATTTGAATAATTGTTGAACTTTTAAACAACAAACCATTTTCAAAAGAAGAAGGAAAGTTTTACGAGTTTAAGTCCAAAAATTCCTTAACAAAGGAACTCCTTAAGGAACTCACAGCATTAGCTAATAGATTGAAAAATATATAGGTAGATATTCTAGATCTATATCAAGTGTGTTTATTAATGTTATAGTTCTGTAGTCTATTTATTTTTTATTCGATTTTTATGACTAACATCTTAATCGAGTGGAAATTTAAATTACTTTATTTCGTAGTTCAAGTGTAGTTATACTTTATAATAAATTAAAGTCGTAATGCCAAATCGAGTGACCAAAACCAGATTTTCAAAATTAAGTTTTTCAATTGGCTCCAAATTGGATTCTGGATCCAAATTGAAAATTTGTGGTATACAGTTTATCTTTGTTTTAGTATAGACTCTAGACCTACAACTTTTTCTTGGCATCCAAAAGTGTAGTGTCAATTTTAAAAAATTTAAAAATGTTTCATTTTTTAAAGAGACCAAAGTTCCTCTATTTTATCAAAATTTTTATCAAAGTTCACTTTAAAAAAACAAATTTACGGTACATCATCCTGATAAAATGACCAACACAACGCTATAAACTAACGCATTAAAACTTTTTATTAACACTATACAAAAATCGTCTGAAATCAGAATATAAGGGCAACATATTAATGTCTCAAATATTTTGAAAAAGGACTTTAAAAAAGTATGAATTGGAGACAAACCGAGAAATTAGAGAACTTGATGGACCAGAGACTTAATTTTATTCCAGGCAAGGCTAGTACAGCTAAAAGTATCCTTTTTTTCGAATGAATAGAATCTGCCTACTAACAAAAACTAGCTTACCTTCTCAGACCGCTCCATATTGAAGTAAGATGCTTGTATTTGGATAGATCTAAGTGACTTGTATTAAATGTTTGCGATTGACTTTTCAGAGCTGTTGTGGTAGGTTAATACAAAATATATACATATACCAATCGAATAAAGGATTACATAAAATAAGCCATAACAAAAAAAAAAGGAAAATAAAATAAATGAACTCCAAGCCAATTTTCAAAATGAATTGTCTTTCTCTTGTTTCTCTATTAGAAAACTTTGACAAATATATATATTTCCATGTTAAAATATGCTTGGGTATGGCCTTTGGCCTCTCAAGTGTTAAATATCCTGTCCATCATAATGATGAATATGTTATTGAAATGACCACAGCAAATAACTTGACCGAGCCGAGCACTCGGACCTGCCCTTTTGTCCTACCAAAATACACACAAATGCATTATAATGATTTATGAAACACGGAGCCCCCAAAAAAAAAAAACGAACCCACACACAAAAACCAACCCCTAGACAAATTAACAAGGATATATGATGATGGCGAATTTTCCGTTTAAGCAGCTTACATCTCTTACGAACAACAAAAATGAGAAGCAAAAGCGAAAGCGAAAGCTGTCAAAGCCACAAAGAGACACTCGACCCCCGAGTCGAGAATGATGCCTGGAAGGTGTTTTCTTGTTCAAGTTTAAACAAAAATTAAAACACCTACCCCAACTCCGCTTCCCGCATGGCGACCATTCCCATTCCTTTCCCCCGCTCTTCATCTCTCCCTATTGCTGAATCAACTTGAAGCTAATCAAAAATGTTACAAAGAAAAAAGCACAAGTGAGAAACACAAATTTGATCAAAGTCGCCGCATTGAATACACTTTGAAAGACAAAAGGATATTAGGTAGTTGACTATAGTTTACTTTCTCTTATGTACGTATGTTTCCTTTAACCTTTTTTGTATTTTTTGTTTCTGTTTTCGGGTTTATGCCGTGGGTTACTAATTGTAATTAGTATCCTATTGTCATTGCTGTCCTTTTAATCGACTGTAATTATTTTGGGGCATTTTGTTTATACAAACAATGTTTATGTGGGTAATTACCCAAAGACTTATGCGCACTTGGAAATTTTCAAAAAATCAATACTTGCATATATTTGTAAATAAATTTTTCCTAGACTTAAGTTAAATCAATTAATTATTTTAGGAAACATGTAGAGACTCATGTAATTGTCTTTGTTTCAACAGGTTTATCCTGATGTTTTAAATGTTATTTCAAAGTTAATAAAGAAAAGTTAATCAAAGGTTAAACACATTTATATACATAAATTTATTAAATTTATTAAATACTTTTGCTTATTATGTATATATTTATAAATACGTCAATTCATATAATTGGAAAGAAAAAAAAGGGAGTTAAAATTTAACTTATGAACTAAAGAAAAGCAAGTGACATGCGGAAGCCTTTAAGGACCAGGTCAAAGAGCTAGTGAACAACTTACGTAACTTTAAGCGGTATTTTTTCTAGTAAATTATATTTTTTATGCCAAGAATGGGAAAAATATTATATAAATATACTACTTACTTACTAATTACTATATATAAGTAAGTCCCGGTGTTGCAGTCAAAAAATAATCAAAGAATAAATAAATAATAAACATATAAAACAAAACTTAAACAATAGACAACTTTAACTGAATATTAGCATCCTGAATTCAACAAAAAAAATTAATTGTCTTTAACTAACAATGAAAATATTGTTTCTAAATTTCTTCCATTACATATAAAGTTTAAGAGAAGCAAAACTTATAACAAATTTATGATACCCAACATTCTTAATCTTAAAAAAAAAAAAAAACCAAGAAAAACTTGTGTAAAGAGAGAAAGTGCAAAAGTTTCTACAAGGAGTTTTCCCTCATTTTTGTCCCGCCCACGTTATACCGCCCACAATCACTACCACCAAAAGAAAAAAGGATGAGTACCACATGTAAGGATTTTGGCATGCTTGTTGTTGCTTTCAGTTGTTCTTGTTCAACGTGTTTTGTATGATTAGCATTTTATCAGAGCGATATCTTTTGCTCATCATTTTTGTGTTAGGACATCTTTGCCGCTGAATATTTATGCTAATCTATATGTTGGTTAATATCATGGGGTAACAGCTGACAATGTTGCCAAAAGTTGAGTCCTCCAACCCGAGAAACACCTTGTGCCCTGTCACTCCTTTGCACTGTTTCAATTCTCGACTGGTCTATAAGAGTCTAGGCTTAACGTGCCTCTGTGTCTCCTGTCACATAATCAAAAACCAAAGAAAATATAACCTGCAGGGTGCTTTTTATGATGCAGCGCCCATTAATTTATTGCCAGAGAGATATTTGAGAGACACCTTCATGAGGACCAAAAAAAAAGAAACCCGAACAAAAGGGCGACATTATTATTTCATTATTATGCCAAACGCATCAGGAATCCCCCAAGAGCATACACACGCACACTCACACACACATGTATGGTATTTTAATAGAAGGGGGAGTTACAGGAGCAAAGTCTTCTCATATTACATGAGCATGATTCATGTCCTGGCAAATTTTTTGACGCGCCCGCGCGCTCCACATAAATAAAACACGAGCCCAAAAACATATGTTCGCATCCAGCATCCAGCAGGACCAGCAGGGCTAAAGACCGGAAAGGACAAAGACAGGGACACAGATAGAGCTAGAGAGCCGGCTGCAATATTTTTTTAGTCGTAAATATTTTTATAGGCTACAAAAGGTAACCCACGCAGACGCCACCACGTTGATGCCAAAATCACGAATATGGCCAAAACAAACAAAATATTCAATTAAAGCGTATAGCCTCTACGGTTACAATGGATCCACATTGTTAAATATTTGCAACAATTTTGTGTTAATTCCATTAAATTTTGTTAAAATATTTTCAACTTTAGTTTGTTTTATCAAATAAACTTTAAGGTTCGTTTCGCTGTTTAAGTGCAAAAGTAATTAAATAACTGTCCATTTTTGTAGTTTTATATAATCATTGGGTTAAAGATTTCTCACTTTGGTAAATCCAAGCTTTTGAAAACCTTTTTTGAACAAGTTTCCTAAAAATAATGACCTGAACTTATGCCAAACGCATCAGGAACTCCCACTATCTAATGGAAATTGATTCATAATTATTTTAGTCTTTAAAAATTGATTAATGTTTAAAATTTCATAACATTTTTTTGTGGATTTTTTGAAACAGCTGTTAATAACATCTTTGTCAAAACAAATTTTCTTTTGATTCGAAACATTCGACTTGTTAATTTTCTTAACATCAAATATGTAATTTTACTATCTGTATGAATTGGAAAATATTCCAGTAAAATTACATAAATAGAGAATTTTTTGAGTTTAATACATAGAAAGCCACGTAAAAACGGTAAAATTAAGCCAAAAACTACTAAGGGTTTATTCTGAAGTATTATTTTTTCCAATTTTTTTATGATTCTTGATTGAAATTTTCATTATATTTTAGGGTATTGGGGTGAAAAAAAAGCTGCACTGGAAATCCTTAAAATATATCAGTGAAAAGTTAAAAAAGTAAGTTACATGTATGTATGTATGTGTGTTTATTAAGTGCAAATTTTCTTAACCGGGAAGCAACTGTAGACCATACAAAAGAATAGTTCGCTTAATAGAAATACTATTCATTCAAAGAGAACATACATATATGAAGGTGTATCCAGTCTTTAGCATTATTTCGTAGTTTCAGTTTTCTCTTTTTTTCTATGCGTAACATTTTTCAGTACCAAGAATGGCCAGAGCTATAAAGGGTTTTGACTGAAGTTAACTTGTAAAACATGACAGCTGCCCTTCCCTGCTCATATTTGACACAAGCTTCCCAGGATAAAAGAAGTTCAACCACGGAAGATCAAGAGTTTAAAAAACAAACAATAATGTATAAGTTTAGATCATTACCATTCCAATATTAGACCCTTAGGTGTCCACAGGGGTGGCATAAAAGGGGTTTATGCTGATAGTTTGACTTTTAATTTTCTAAGCCTCTAATTAAGGTATAAGATCTAAAAGCAAAGCAAAGAATCGACAATATTTTTTTGACATTTCTGCACTTATTAAAGCCATTTATGTCACTTTTATGACCCAGAGTTCTATGCTCCGAGCTCCAGATCAGAATGCTATGGCCATAAACTGCTTTTTGAAAGTTTTTTTTTCGGATTTGTTCCAAATTTGTCCTTTAATAATACATATTCAAAGTGAAACTTTAAAAAACTATTTTGCTGTTTTACAAATTTTGTCAAAAAGCAACAATAACAAGTCTGGTCAAGTAGATTATCACGAAATTTCTGCAGTAATCCAAAAACTCTTCCAATATTATGTCTAATCTTAAATTCAATTTGTTATTGAAGTTGTTTATCTACCTATAAGATAGGTGGGTACAAATACAGGTACAAATATCTCACCTACCAAGGAAAAAACAATTCCGGCGCTAATCCTTTGCGTGTGTGTAAACCATTTAGCACCAATTAAAACATAATTGCGGCCTGTGTTGATAGCAATCGGGCATTAAATCATTTTGTTGGCACGACTTTTGTTTTTTGGCGCACACACTCACTGGGAACACACTCACTCAACACACACACACATATACACACACTGCCACGCGGAGGCTGTGAGATGTGAGTTTACCGTTGTTTCTCTTCTTTAATAGCTTCAATCTGATGCTTAGCTCACTTTAAAATATTATTATTGCACTTGTATGCGTGTTGATTAAAAACAAAAACACATAAACACACATACACATACGTACATGCACAAACACGCGCGCAGCCTCTTCTTGTTGGCACCTTTAATTTGTTTTGCCGGAACAACAAGCACGTGAATTTCGTCAGCTAACGGAACTCAACAATAAACAACAAAAAAACAACCACCCGCAAGAAGAACTGTTCACCGACGCAGATAAAAACAAACTGACGTAAATTTATAGCATATTCAAAGGCGCTGTTAGTACACTTGTCGATTAATTCTGTTAAGTTGATAAAGCAGTGCGAAGGGCTAAGTCGAAGTGCAAAGGGCTGAGTCGAAAGTGCTAAGGACTAAGTCGATAATAACGATGGTGCTATCGATACTTATTATTTGTTATCGATAACCAGAAAATTTAAATCCAAAAACATACATGAACAACTTTTATATTTTATACTTTTTACAATTTAATTACATTAAACATAGCAAGCAATATAAATCCATCTTGGGCAATAATAATACAGTTATAGAGGCCTTTAAAAATTATAAAATATTCCGCGTTTCATCACCACTTTAATCACAGAATGAAAAATCTTTAAAAACCATACAGTTAAAGGCTTAATCAAAAATCACAATGACATGGCGTTTGATAAAAAAAAAAATCACCATGATTTTGCAATTGTTTGCTAAAGAAAGGATTCTAAACGTTTGTTTGAACTCTTTAATAAACGTAACAACTGTAATCATGCGAGGGGCAATGATAAGAAAAAGGTCGATCAATTGGTAGTATTTAAGGGGAACCCTTTTCCAAGAGAGATTATACTGAGTGCGACTGTCTTGAAAACGACATCTTTTTAAAAAAAATCATTACCTCAAAATGGATTTAATTATGCGATCATTCTACGATGAGAAGGAGAAAGTGTGGAGTGGGCTAAAAGCCATGCCAATGTACCACGAAAATTGTTCGATTGGCAGAATAATATACACAGCCCTCAAAACCTATCCCAATAATGTTTGTCAGGTAAGTTAATAAGTAAAAATTTAAATTTTTTTATTTTTATCATGTTTTGTCAGATAAATGCAGTCGATGGCGAATCGATCACCAATCAACAAATGCTTAACTGGTCCATAGTCCTAATACGCTGACACACATTTTAGCCATCACAAAACCAAAAATCATATTTTGTGAAAGTGATGACTTGGAAAGAATCAAGGAAGTCAGTTCCACCTGGGAGAGGGAGCTAATAACCCTAACTGGCAAAGTAAATGGTGTTACATCAGTGGAAGATCTATTGGAACCCACCCAAACCGAGTTTTATTTTCAGTGAGTAACAAAAAATTATATAATTATTCGATTTTAAGTCAAAGATTTCATCACATGCCTTACAAGTTCCCCAAAGTAAGAGGATTTGGCTGATATGTGTAAATATCCTTCTATAGTCGACTTAAAATTTATTTCTTTAAATGGATTTGCTAGCAAAAGATGCCTATAAAATCCTTTAGATTTCAGCTTAGTAGCTGCAAATATTCGTATTTCTCAATGAACTTACATTTAGTCTTTCCCTAAAAAAAAAGTAAAATTCATTGAACTATCAATGTAAAATCTTTTTAATTGAAAGCTCAAACTTTCAAAACTTTGACATCCTATTAAGTAATGTAGTGTTTTGTGAGTAATGTAGTGTTTTTTTTTAGTAGTGTTTTGAAAAATCATCAATAATAATAGAAATAAATTTTACAAACAATTTTCGAAATTAAAGAACTGAGCAGGATTAAAATTAGGGGAGATAGCCATGTTTTAAATTAATTTTTTTGTAACATTCTTTCTTAATAACTCAAACTAGAACTTCTACTTTTGAATTTTAAAATCAACAATTTCGAGCAATTTTACTTTAAAATGAAAGAATTCTTTAAAAATTTTATGTAGGGGACTCTTACCTTGCTACGCCTTCGTCTCAATGCTTTATTTTTGTGTTTTATTTATTTCTCAAAATATAAAATTTAATTCTTTATTCATTTTTCATCTGAAACTCTCAAAAATTTGTTAATATTCTCAAAAGATGTGAATTTTCAAGAAACCTATTAAGTTAAAACGAAACTAGGCAGGCTATGTACTTTTCTTGCTCCCCCAAAGCTTTTTAGTGGAGTGATTTAAGAATTAAACAAAAAACCGAACTAATAATCTTTTATCAATTCAATTCGCTTGCAGACCACAGCCATTAACATTGGGCGAGAGTCAGACCATGGCCATTCTGTGCTCCTCAGGGACAACTGGTCTACCGAAAGCTGTTTGCATGGCGAATTATATACTAATACATTTTATTGATATGCCGTAAGTTTTTCAATGAATTTTATAATTCTTCCTAAGTTAAATGCTATTTATTCTTTCAATATAGAATCTATACAAGCGAAGTGGTCACCTTTTCCTATTCTGGTCTAGATTGGTCATCTGGCTTAATTCAAATGCTTCTTAGCATGGCAATCGGTTGTACTCGCATAATAACGAATAGGCCACATAATACCAAAGATCTGGTTGAAATGATTGAGAAATATAAAATGAATGCAGTTGTTTTGGCAGCTCGCCAAGTCTCCGAACTGGTGGACTATCCTTTGGTAAATTCAGAGCGTTTGGCCAGTCTACGTTCTGTACTGATCGGTGGCAGTTCGCTATCGACAAGGACTCTTGTGAAAATGGAACAATTAGCCAAGTCGGCATTGTTATATTTTGTGTACGGGACAACTGAGAGTGGAGGAGTCACTGCTAGTTTCTCGACTAAGAAATTTGGCAATACTGTTGGCAAATTGATCCCTGGCACCCGAGTGCGTATTGTCTCTGATGAGGGTGTTAATCTAGGACCGAAAGATATAGGCGAAATCTATATACATAATGGCCATCAACAATGGTTGGGCTACTATGGCAATCCGCTGCAGACCCAAAAGACTTTTGATTCTGAATCTTGGTTTCACACCGGCGATTTGGGATACTTCGATGAAGACAATAACCTTTATATAGTCGATCGTAAAAAGGATATTTTCAAGTGCAAGGGTTTCCATTACTGGCCCAGTCAGATTGAGGATGTTATAGCCGAAATGCCCGATGTTCAGGAAGTGTGTGTTGTCGGTATCTATGATGAACGTATTGGCGATGCTCCCGCTGCCATGGTAGTGCCACGGAAAGGCGCTCTTATAGATGAGGATCATATCAAACAGCATGTTGCCAATGTTCTTGTGGCCGATTATCTGCAACTTCATGGAGGTGTTTACTTTGCGGATGCTCTACCACAAAATAATAATGACAAAATCATTCGGCGGGAAGTTAAAGAGGCCATTATAAAGGCAAAACAAAGTGTCAAATGAGATCTGACTGAAAAAATAAAATAAATGAATTGCTAATTTGTAATGGATCCAGTTTGATTCATTTTGTTATTATACTCAGATTTCTTAGTGATTCAAGTGCTTTAAGCTCTTCATAATTAATATCAATACCCTGCCTGTTTTCAAATTTGACTTTCAGAAATGAGAAATTTATATACCAAGTTCTAGTTGCTTTAACTTCTTATTCTGATCAAAAATATATATCTACATACTAACAATTTTGTGTTTAATTGATGTAGCTTCTGTAAATTTTGAATACATTCATTCAATCCTCTCTAGTGTGAGGTCCCAAAATGCAGAAATTTTATTTCTGATCATAGTGAAATTTGAGTAAAATGATAGAATATTTTTATTTATTCAGTGTCTGATTCACAGATGAAATATATTGGGTCATCACATGTGCAATCATTCATTCCCTTATCGATTCCCCTCGATCGGATTTCCACACAATTCTCCGCCCTTTTGTCCCGATAATTATTTGGTTCACCAGGAAACCATTTGAGAAATTTGGCCAAGTTTCCAGTTGTGGATGACATATATGTTCGCTCTCTGTCCATATCGTTTATATCTGTCCAATAAGTCTTGCCTATTTGTAATTTCTTATGTAAATTGTTGAATTCCTCCTGATTTTCCAAACTAACTAAATGGCTACCCCATTTAGAACATCTTTGTAAGGCGGCAATCCATGTTAGTTTCTCAGAGTTCTCAATGTAGTAATATTTAGAACCAATTTTCTCAAAATTTGGTTTACCCACAATGTATTTACTGTTTGTCTCACATGTTTCAAGTTTTTTCACTACTTGAGTTAGTCGATTTGTCATGTCCTTCAGTTTAACTCGAGTCGTGGCCAAATTTTGAGTGCAATCTCCAGATGACTTAATAAAATCCTTGATTAACTCGAATTGCTGCGCCAATCGACTATCAATTTGGTCCAATCTCTCATGGGCATAAGGAGGCTTAAGAGTTTCGCAGACTTCCAATCGCTTTTGCATTGAAGGTACAAATGATAGGAAGGGTCTCACAGCGCTATAGCAATATTCACTGCACTCGGACAGAGGTTCATCGAACTGAAAAGGCATCTATTTTAAAACGAACCAAAATTTTTAGAAATTTTGAGACATACCCAGCATTCTTCTGCATTGACTTCATGGAATACAAACAAAAGGAGAACGATAAGGTAATACATTTCTGTAGAATCGGGAGATTGGCACTGGGAATTTCAAAATTAAATGATCAAAAGTCTCATCGATCGTGAGTTTATTCGGTGAAAACACTGATAAGAAGTCGGCAATTCAATCTACAGGAAGAACTGACACATAATAAATGATAGGTACTTTCAATGATCTGAGCTAATTTGGATTTTACAATATTCAAAAACCAAATCTACAGTTAAACAAAATATATAAAATGTAAAATTATTTCCTCTTTCCTAAAGCTAAATTTTATTCTTAAAGAAAGAATTGATGTCAATGACATATACATTCATGATACGTTTCATTGTGCCCACTGTAATATAATAGATTCAGAAATACATTATGGGTCTTATCATTCTGTAAGCTCTCTGCTCTCTTATAGATTTCAAAACGTGAGAGAAAATTTAATTTTAAACAATGATTGTCTTAAACATAAAGTAAATCTGATGACTTAATTCAACTAAAGGAAAGGCAATGAAAGGCATTACTAAGACTATCTTATTATCTATCAGTTATCTCAAGAGTTAATATTAAGCCCTAAGTATCTAGGGTATATAAGACAGAAAGTTGAAAAATGAGAAATGAATTTAAAAATGTTGTACAGAAAGTTGCTAAAATTATATTAATGTGACTGATTTCAGCCTTACTTATATACGACTGGCGAATTGTATGAACTCCTCGGTCAGAGTACTGTTAGTTTTATGCTTCTTGCCGTTAAAAAAAAGTGACCATTCCTCCACGGAGAATTCATAGATCGTATGAGGGCAATCAGCATCCCCTATAATGTTCGCTATCTCCATTAAAAAACGATGAAGAAATTGAGAGCATTCGGTTAGATCGAAATTATTTAGCTGTTTAAAAGTATGCACTTGATTAATTGTTTAATTATTCCAAAATTCGAACATGATTCTTACCCGATCTAGTTGATTACGACCATCAGCGTCGATTGGTTCATGAACCAAACCGTTTTTATCAAAGATGGCAACACGTTGTTGCTTTATATTAGCCAAATGAGCCTGGATAAGCCAATGGGTGTTACGCCAATTGGTACGCCATTGTCTATTACGATTGTCTGGATTGCTGAATACTTTGACAGATGCCAAACGACATTGTTTCAAAACTTCTGGATCGTTGCTACATAAATGTTGAATATTTCAAATTTATTTGATTTTTTAGCTTTTTAACTTACAGATCGCCAAGTGGTTCAGTGTTCTCTACGCCAGCTATTTCAGCCGAATAAAGCAAACTCAAGTTGCCCAATTTGGCCGAGAAGGTTCCAAAGAGTCTTTTATTTGCATTTAATGGGTCATCGGTATTTGGAATGGAACCAGGAACATCTAATTTTTACAAATATACAAAAAATTACAAATACATAACTCATAGCAATCCAATTTACACGAATTTACTTTCTTTGAAGAAATTTTTAGGCAAGAAAATTGGTCTTTGCTTAATTTAATTAAAAACTCATCAGGTATATGGGACTTTTCTTAAGTTGTAGAACTTAAGGACTACATAAACGTGTCATAGTTCTATCGATTTCAATACAAGATCATATTTGATCAAGATCTGCAGACATTTGTAGGCCTAGGATGTGAGCTATAAACTTTTAAGAAGACAATAGACCGCAAAATCCTTGAGAAAGACTGCTATTTACCTTCACAATGCTCCAACTTGAATTTTATTGTATTATTATTGTTACCATTAAGCAAACAATGGAAGAACAAAATTTTTTTTATGCCGGGGTGTCACCAAAAATAGACAAAACTTCTGAATCCAACTATATTCTATATATTCCTGAGTTTTCATGATGTTTTTGAGCAGGTAAAATCGGGAGTTTTGTGATAACTTTATTTTCGGTTTTAGCAGAGTGAATATTGAAAACAAATTTCATTTACATTTAAAAAAAAATGAAGTAAGTAAGTCGTCTCGCCGACTTAGGTATACCATACACCAGTAAAGCAAATATTTCAACTTTATTAAACAAATGCATTTTCACATACTTTTTACAAGCATATCTTAGTATCTCGCTCACTCAATCATACGAGCACCCTAGCGCCCCCACCAGCCAACGGCCAACTCCGGCCTTATGGAAAAACGTTTATATGCATAACTTGACTGTTTTTTGTCCGATTTTGATCAAATTTGGTATTTTGCTAGATATTAGTATTACATTTAAGTGTGCCAAATTTGATTGCATAAGGTAAAAAAATACGGGAGATAATCAAGTTTTTCAAATTACGGGGGCGGAAAAGGGCGTGGCAAAATTTTTATACATACAAAATGTGTGCATTTACGAAGCGAATATACATACCAAATATGGTGTCTCTAGCTGGAATAGTTTATGAGATAAACGTTTTTTTTAAATTGCAGGGGCGGAAAGGGGCGTGGCAAAAATTTGAAATAAACTTGATCACTCTACATACTACACGAGTCTACATACCAAATTTGGTGGCTCTAGCTCTTACAGTCTCCGAGATCTAGGTGTTCATACGGACAGACGGACGGACGGACAGACGGACGGACAGACGGACATGGCTAGATCGACTCGGTTGTTGATCCTGATCAAGAATATATATACTTTGTGGGGTCGGAGATGCTTCCTTCTGCCTGTTACATACATTTTGGCGACTTTAATATACCATTTCACCCTATGGGTGTATGGTATAATTACCGTCGTACATAGGAGTCTTGTCTGCTACTGTAGATGTAAAATCGTAATTGTTTGTAATGGATTTTGACTTACCAGAAAACAAATACTGTCGAGCTTTAAATGCATAAGTACTGCGTAGAGTTTTCGATTGATATTCCAAGTTTGGATAATTTAGAAATATGCATCCATTGAAACGCACGGCCACAACTTATGAAGAAACAAAGATACATAAATAAGATTAAAAAATTCGAATAAAAAATTGTGAATTTATTAATTTTTACCGTTTTTCTCCTTCCGCTCATAAACTTTTCGCTTTTGACTCGCATTAAGGAACAACTCGATTATAATTATTAATGTTTTGCGATTAATACAGAAATCAGTTTGCTCCAATTGAAGCTTTGGATTTTTCGCTTGCATCAGATAATGCAAAACTATATCGTGTGGACTCGTACTATGTTTTGCCCAATCCCCATGAATATAGTTCTCGTATCCTTTGGCCAAATTCAACGGGTAGTCCGAGATATTTGGCTGGCGATAAAAGCCAATTGTTTTGGGAGTTTCCAATTTTTGGGTATCTGGATTATATTCGACCAGATGTAGTAGATGTATTTGACTTAGCTTAAATG
The DNA here is from genome assembly GCF_018902025.1 of Drosophila willistoni. Classification (NCBI taxonomy): domain Eukaryota; kingdom Metazoa; phylum Arthropoda; class Insecta; order Diptera; family Drosophilidae; genus Drosophila; species Drosophila willistoni. The sequence continues at coordinate 14,209,852 of NW_025814050.1, forward strand.
GTCTAAAGGAAAATAACTTAATTTTTTCAGCCATTTATCTAAATTGGAAAGTACACGTAAAAGAAACAGGAGAAACTTTATTAGAGTGGTAATATTTTGTTCTATTTATTACATGTGATTACTAATATTTAAAAAACTCTTATGCTTGCCCTCCCCTTCCCGGGAATTCAACGCTAGCAAAAATCTTTACAGACATCATGTTATATGTATGTATGTACATACATACATACATACATGCACATACATACATACATACATATGTTTTTAATTATGTATTTTCGATCAATTAATTAATTCGATCCCTATGGAGTATGGCAAAATAAATGAATTTGAAATTTTTAATATTTGATTGACATGCACTTCATTAAAGATCATCGGCAACAGTTACCTGAAAATTCTGGAATTATTTTTACTGCAAAAAAAATGACTTTGACACATAAACTTTTGTCCACTCGTTGCGCTTGATTGTAAATTTGAACATGAGGATGTAAAAGCATTACCATCTTTCAATGGATAAAATGAATGGCAGCGCCGGAAATAAAGAAGACACGCTTTTAAAGAAAATGGCTGTTTCCGACCTCAAACTACTCTGCCACACTGGCAACGCTATTATTCATACAAAAAAAAGCGTTTACGAACACTAAACCATAGAGAATATTGAACATTGAATGAATTTAAGGAAACAAATGGTGCTGACAAAAGATTTTATGATTATTGAGTATAATTAATAACTTTTAGCAGTGTAAATTCGCCCGCTCTTTAAAAGTATTCTGCAATACCCCTGTTCCGGCGTACCGAGATTTTGTTTTGTTTAATTTAAATTGAATTAGGTATTAATATTGTTTTGTAATTGTTAAAGCAATTACTAATATGAAAACTATTAATATTTAAATGGAAATAATGAAAAACAAATTTAATATATCACCAGCGGAAAATTACTATCGACTTATCGAACGGTGGTATCGATGTATTTCCCATCTCTAAAATACGAAACAAGCGAGAAACTCACATTTTTGTTGTATTGCTTTTGTTTGTCATATTTTTTGAACAAAATGATTAACAACTAAACTCGCATAGCACAAGGACTTCCCTAGTTGGTACGCACAAATTAAATCAAAATAAAATTAAATAAAACAGAAAAGAAGAAAAAAAGCAAGATAAAATGCCCGCTGTAGTACGTATAAAACGCCGCATCGATGAGGAGCCTCACACAGCCTTTGTCCTCAATGGCAAGCGACGCCGCTTGGCTAATGAAGCAGGAGTTAATAACGAATTCCTTGACGGCGATGAAAAAAAAGATAGTGAAAATTTGAGCACAGTACTGAAATTTGCCGGAACGCTGAAAAATCAGGTAAATATATTATGAAAGAAAGTTTTTGTCACATGAATTAATGCATTTCACGATTTCTCCTTAGGACGATTCGGCAACAAAACAATTTGCGGCCGCTCGTCTAAACAAGGCAACGGCAAAAGAGATTGTTCAACAAAAACCGATAGCCAGTAGTCTTCGGAAGGATCGTCAACGGCTGGAGGCACAAAATAATGCCAGAGAGCAAAGATTTCGTATAGTCAATTGCCTAAGAACGACATTAGATGAAACTGACCTGGCTGAAAGTGGTCCAAATAATGGCCAAAGTACTGTAACCGGCGGTGGTGGCAAAAAAGACATAACCATTGTCGATATTGAAACACAGCCTCAACAATCACAAGAGCAGGATCAACCATCGACATCAGATGTGGGTCAACCGATAGTGCATGATCCGGCACAACAGCCAGCCGATTCAGATATCGGTTATGTCTATGATTTATATGTACCCGAGAATGAGATGCAGGCCGATTATGTCGATATGATGGATGACAATTATCTAAGGTTTGTCATACATATTGAAGAACAGCAAATTTATAATATCACTAAATACTATTATATGTAAACGAAAGAAAGAAAATCATATATATATATATATATTGAGAGAGAGAGAGAAAGAAAGATTATGGAAATCGGTTGTGTATATGTCTTTCGAGTATGTTTTTGCGTGTGACTGTGTGTGTGTGTGTTTGTGGTGGCTTTTGTGCGTATTTGGGTGTTTGTTGTTGTGTCCTAGGTGAGGTCATGAATTTGTTTTTCTATTCTGATATAAAACTACTTAATTCTTGATTCTCTATAAGGTTGTATTATCCGTTTAATTACTACAACAACTGCTACTGGTAAAGCTGGGACCAGGGAGACATCCATCTATCCTAAAATGGCCAAAGAATCAAAATCAACAGAGATATTGTGATTACCATCCTACTCCAGCGCTAACTGGCAGCTCATCAAATTCATCTATATAGAGAGCACACTTTACAAATTTCTTAGTTTCATTGTTATTTTATTCTTGCCTCACCCGCACATTTACACACACACTTACACACACACATGACATCTCACAAAAACAACGACAACAACTATGCATTCGATTTGGCCAGCTTTCCATTCCAAAATAATAATAATACAAAATAAAAGCAAATACAAAGAAAATAAAATACATTTTGTTGTGCTAAAATCTAATTATGTCTATAGTTTTAGGGGTGCCTCCCACATAAATTAACGACAAGCTTTTTGAATAAAGAATGACAAATACCTATACGTTTTTTTTTTTATCACATATCAAAGTCCTTCTCTGTGTTTCAATTACAATTTAAATTGCTAATAAAATTACATTTCGGTAATTTGAAATGCTAAATCTAATGTAACAACCAATTTGACATTTATACAGCATTTTATATTGATTTGTAAACAAAGTTGAATGCACCTTTTAAAGTTTGAGTACTTTAATTTTGTTAAAATAGTTACGAATCTGCTATATCTAGTAAAGATAAAAGAGCATATAGAGCAGTTAAATTTGCTAGACATGGTTTTGTTTGACCTTCACTTTACAATTCGGTTATTTACTTTGCCTCCGAATGAATCTCAGTCTGCGGTTTGTCCCTAGCCTCCTGATCTCTGGTTACAAATGTCTTTGTGTCTATTTAGCTTAAAATTATATAACAACCATTTAATACCAATGCCTTTTCATCTTGTCACAGCATTTGTCCATTGGGTGAGCTTGTACTTGAGGATTGCTACAATGATCAAGATGAGGAATATGATTCCGAAGACTCTAACCAAGAAAATTACTATACAAATGATTATCCCGATGAAGACGACGGTGAGGGACCCAGGGCCATGGGCGGGGGTTCCGATGATGAGTTGTGTCAACAAATGAATAGATTTGTATTTGGTAAGAGCAAATTGATCAACATTGATTAAATTAAATATTGATATTCCTTTTCGCTTGACTACAGATGACGATGAAGATGAGTTTGCCAGCTCCAGTGAGGATGAGGATTATGCTACATATCACGATCCCTATATTCATACCATAGACGCTGAGAATGATAGTTTTGTCGATGATGTGGATTTCTTCAATGTCGATCGAGAGCGGGGCAGTGCCTATGAACGTTATAAACGTCGCATAATACGTGAGGCAGATGGTCGAGATTCCTCCGATGATGAGGATTCCTTTGAGAGTGCTGATGAAGAATGAATGAATACAAATACATACATGCAAATGTTACTAGTTATAATCGCTCTAATTAATCATTACATTTTATTTGTCTCTTGATTTTATTTTGTCTTTTGATTTTTCTGTTTTAATATTTATAATTTGTGGCTTAGGGGCACATCCCTCCATGTACAGACGCAGGGTTTCTTCATCCGTTTTCTCATTCTCTTTGGGTGGCTTGTAGTCGGATACATGATCAACTCGCAGGGTTCTGCCAGTGATCTGAATGCCATTTAGATTATCCACAGCCAATACGGTCGAGCGTTGATCCTCGTAGCATAGAAAGCAGAATCCTTTGGATTTTCCCGTCTTCGAGTCGCGGACCAAATTGATATTAACAACTTCGCCATACTGCGAGAAAACACAAACCAGATCGCCTTCTGTTAGGGTATAAGGAAATCCTCCCACAAAAATCCAAGCTGAATCACGGTACATGTCATGCCAACTTTTCTTGCCCGCTCCATGTTGTAGTTCATGTTCGCTGAGTTTTAGCACATTTTTCATATTTGTTAAGGGATTCATTTTGTTTGATTTTGCAAAATAAAAAAAATTTTAATAAAAATTGCAGTTTGTTTATGTTTATGCTAGGGATGGAACAGAATGAGCGGTCTTAGAGATGAGAGGTCAACTAAACGATAACTTTTTAAATTATTTTAAACATGAAACACCAAAAGTAAATAATATTGTATCACAATTAATTCATATTTTGTTTGTAATTGTGTGTACATTGAAACTCTATAAAAAGTTGTATTCGATTTATAATGTTTGTATGTGCAGATTGCTTACTGGGTTACCTAATAGGGGGAACTCTTAATTGTGTCTATAAGATATATAACTTTAAACCCATTCCAGGGTTTGAATTTAAATTTCAGAAATTACTTTAAGGTGAATTCAATTATTCTCAAATAATTTATAGAATTGTTACAAATAAAATGTGTAGCGGAAAAATATCGATAATTTTGAGAACTATCGTTCTATCAATAGTGCTATCGAGGGCTCACTCACCTCTAGCAGTTAATAAAACAACAACAATCGAGAGATACGGACGTGTTTGAGTTGGTCGCGGATGCAAAGAAAAAAATACATTTTAATGACAAAAAAGGTTAAAAAATAACGCGATAGTTGAGTGCTTTGGGGTGGAAAAGCGGGCGTGAAAATGTGGTAGCCATATAACTTGGTGAAATTGCACCACTGACTCGCTAAGAGACACCAACCAACCAACCACACAAAGTTCGCCCACACACATACACGCATTTGTTGTATTATATCGAGAATACAGGAAAAACGGTTCGAAACGAATACAAAAAATAGAAAAAAGTGAGAAACGTGCGAACATCGAGTGTTATGAAAATGTGCTAATATTACATGGAAAATTGCACGAAAAAAAAGGTGTGTACAATTAATGTATATTTTTTGTCAAATGGCAATCCAATAATTTTTACCCTCTCACTCTCTCTGTGTGGCTGTGCGTGAGTGTGTGTGTGTGTGTGCCTCTATGTATATATATATGTATCTGTATCTTCTGTGCAAAGCCAAAGAAAAGATATGCTGAAAAGCAAAAGAAGAGGAAAAGAAAAGAAAAAAGTATCTCGCTTCTCTCCTATTTTAAAATGTGTGTCAGTGTATTGTATATGAGTGGCTATCTGTCTATGTGTGTGTGTGTGGTGTCGGAAAAAGGCAAAAAAAAACATATACATAATAATAATAAATAATAACTGCTGATGAAAAACCGTTTGGCAACTTGGTCTATTAATTGTTGCCTCTATGTTTCTATGTGTGTGTGTGTTTTTGTGTTTTTTTCTATTGTTTTAAACGCTCTTTTATTATTGTTATTTTCTCACCGTTTTGTGCCAAATAACAGCAAATTATTACAAACAAAAGACGGCTACAATTTTCAAATATTAAACAATAATATCACAAACATGATTTATGTAAACATTTTTTGTTAATACTGAATGAAAAGTGTGAAAATTATGAAGATTTTGCTTCGAATGTATTTTTGTCACCCTCTTAACCCGGACGACGCCGCTTTTCTAGTGCTTTGCTGTCATGTCACACCTGAGACAAGTTTACCATATGCCTGCTACTGTCAGTCCCCCGCTTCCCCCTCTCTCTGCCCGTCCGTCCATATTCTGTCTGCTTGTCCATATTCCACCCCATTTGCAAGTTACATGTATCTCTTCTCGAACAAAAAAAAAAAACAGAAAGAAATAAATACAATTTAGTATTGAGTTTTTAAGTCACGGCTTTATGATACCCTGTAAATACCCATGTGACCACTTTTCTTGGTTTATTTGATAAATAAATAGAGTCAATTCACCTTAACCAGGGAAAATGTAAACGTGTTTACAATACTTTGAGACGGAAACGTTCAATTTTCTTTAACACTTTTTATTTTCTTTGATCTGATGACAACGAACTAAAAGCATTTTGTATTTTAATGAAATTTTGTATTATAATATCGCAAGATTTTTCATTATCAATAACAATATTCATTTATTTGTCATTGTTAGAGTGATGTTCCAAGGGTTATGAAATTGAATAGATATTGGTGCTTAATTATAGACAGATCCTATGAAGGAGTCCGGGCATTTGACATTTTTCAATTGCTCCTTATACCCCCAACTAGTGAGTCTTCTTCGATAAATCCTGATAGTAACAAAATTCCCTCTTCGAAATTTTTTGAAATAACTGATCCTAAAATATTGAATTTTTGATCGGATTTTCTTTAAAATGTATTCTAGCTCCGTCTATGCGCTTTACAATTTATTACAAAACAATATTGTCACAAGAATGAGCGAACAAGCAAACGAAAGACAGGCCTTATCCATTTTATATTTGAATGGCACAAATAAGTAGAATATAAGTACATTTCGTTATACTTCAGGAATCCTTATTCCTGATTTCTGATGCTTCTTAGACGCAACTGAAGATGTAATCTTTGTTTTTTCATCACATTTTCTCTTTTTCTCTTAGCCCTTCACGTTGCTAACCTTGGTCTGAATAGATCTGTTTCTTTGTTAACGTTTTAAGGGACGAATCCTCCGACAATAATGCACCTGTCTGGTCAGGTGTGTAAAGTAAGTCGGTAAATTGTGATAACTTACCATATTAGTTTACAAGAATTTATTTCATTACAACAGCAGTTAAAATGGAATTGACCTGTTCTGGTTTCTAAAAAAATTTAACTCAAAATGCCTAGACCACTTTTTTTGGTGGAAAAATATTAAAAAATTTTCAGGACCACAATCAAATTAGTAAAAGAACCATTCAGAAATAAAACCTGAATTATTTTTGTACACTCAATATGTAATTATAAAGCTTGGCAACCCAGTAAAGCCGAACCGTAGTGTTTCGAACGAAAATGATTCACATATCACTCGGAATTGAGAACAACAAGTTCGAAAACGGTGCGAAATTGCTTTCGATTCAGGTTTCTAATGGTTTTCTTTTTAGATCTGAGCAATAACTCAAAAAAAAAACTCTTTAGAATACTTAGCTGCACAATGATGCATTTGCTTAGATGTTTCTTTCCTTTTTGAATATATTCAAATGTGTCAACATATACCCAAAATGAGAAGGGTATTTTTCCTTTGCTCTTCTGTGTGTGTGTTGTTGTTGTTTAATGTGTTTAGGTGTGGTCGTGCTTTAGTTGAGGGGGCGGCCCTTCGGAACGGACGGAAGTGGCCGTAAAAACAACAAAAACAACAACAACTGAAACCGAAACAGAAAATGTGTATGCCCACGCTGTTGACATTGAACTCTCTCTCTTTTGCCTGTCGCCGCTCCAAACTGTGCCCCCCGAGCTCCTCTCTCCACATCTCTTACCCTTTGCATTGGCCTGACACTCACTCACTCACTCGCCTCGTTACTTTCCAAAAATCCACACAAACACACACACACACGCAAATAGATACTTACTTATATATGTGGACCTACTCCTGGCCTTTCATTTTTGTTTTTACTTTACTTGGGAAAATTCAAATGGGGATAATTATGTTTCTCGAAAATGTGTTTATCTCTAAACTTGTAGTGCTTCTTTCTCGTTTGCAATTAGAAATCCTTTCCAAATATTAATAGAGTTAAAGTTAGTCAGTCTGGGCGCCAACCCATTACGAAAAAGGTTAACTAACACTGAAGTTTTGTAGCCGAAAACTCAAAAATGTAGCACTGTATTAAGATGTCAAAAAAAGGAGTCATTCATTAGCTATTGGGTTAGGCCTAAATTTTACGGTTTGTAGTTGAGATTGTCATGAGCACCACATCATCATTTTGTTTATACATTTGTTGTTAATAGCAGACTTCAAGTTTATTTGTTAAAATTTGCAACAGCTTCTGTTTAAAAAGTTTGCAAATGAATTCAGTAGCAGATATTGAATGTAAATGAGGTATTTTATTATACAGATAAGAGCGTGTTTATCGATATTTATATTTAAGAAATATGTACTTCATAGTCAATAAAGAAAGGTATGAAAAACAAATACTGGGTTTTAGCCGACTTGAAGTAAATAAATCATATTAATTTTAAAGATTTTTTTAGGCCCTTAAAAATACGATGAAATATGCAGTTGTAAGCTTTGCCATTCTTTTTTTTTTTTTGCAATTGAAACAGTTCCTATAACATTGCTATATAAAAATTTCTTTTTGTCTGATCTGATCACAAAAGTTATATTTTGTCCAAATTAAGATCATTTTGAAGACATGCTATTCAGGCGTACCGAAAATCAATAAAAGTAGAAAATTAATTAAAGGAACAATACTTTCGAGATTGCCCAGACCTCCTGAATCTGTCCACGACCTACCATCTATGTAATAGAAGCAGTCTAAAACATTTAAAACAATTCAAATTCGCAAAAGTATTTTAGTCCTTGAGTTACTCTAAAATACAGAAATGTTTAAAAAATGATAGACAAAATTTTAGACTTTTTTCAATTTTGATTCCGCCTAAAATTAATCGAAACGAAAATTGAATTCTGTTCTCGTTTTCAAATTTGGTTTGACATTTAGATGGTCTATCAATAGATTCAATTCCGAAAAGTGAATACAAAGCTGTTTTGGGTTTAAAAAGTATTCGTATCAATAGATTCATTTCCGAAATTCCGGTTTAAAAAGTATTCGAAAATGATTCAATTCGATTTTAAGCTCAATTATCTTGTATGTATGTTTTTTTTAATCTTGGTAAAATAGATTTATAATAGAGCATTAAAACTTCGTTAATATATATGTATGTAATTCTATTGTTAGTTTCTTTTAGCTTTTTCCCATTTGTAATTTCTTCCCATGTATTGTGTGAGTGCGGGGGCACTCCGTGTGTGTGTGTGTGTCTGTCTATGTGTATGTGGTATGGCCATTTTCGGGGCAAAGCTTTCTCATTATTATTACGCCAAGTTTTATATAGATATACTCGCATATATATATATGTACATATGGACAACCCGCACTGTCTTTTTTATTATGTGGCTCACGTCTTAAGAGGTGGGGTTTTCGTGGAGGTGGTGGGGGAGGCGGAGGTGAGGAGAAAAGATTCGCGCTGCGACTGCGCATGATTATGGCACATTTCACAGAAAACCAATGGAAGATGATGATGATGATGATGATGATGATGGCGATGACGAGACCAAAGTTGACTGCGCTGTTTGCTGCCTGTTGCAGAAACGTGTCAAGTTGGCTGATATATCTACTAAGCTTGTGATATAGGTGGATGGATATACACATATCTAAGAGTAGCATGCACCAAAGCCAACAGAGAGTCGAGTCGAGTTTGAGTTCGATTAATTTCGTTGCGCCTCGGTAGCTGTGCACTCAACTCAAACATCCGCTCACCCTCATACCTTTCTTTACCCCACCTTTTTGCCACACAGAGATATAGAGATATATATGTATGTACATATATTCGTCAGGCATCGGATAACACTTGGCAGCTTTTGTCGTACGCTTGGACACATAACCCTTTTTTTTTTTGTTGACCGACTTGACTAAAACTAGTAACATCTGTTTAGGTTGTAGGGCTCAGATTACACTAGGCAACAAAATCAACCAAAATAAGAATGGAAAACGAGGGTTACTTGAAGAGTTCAGTGCCGCTATAAATACAAGAATATTATTAATTTGTGTGCTAACATTATTGCCTCTATGTGATAATCTTCCAAGTCTATCAGAGTATTCATTATGACTAAAAGGATTGGCAAAGTTTACCTTGAACTAACTGTAATTACTAATTTTTTTGATTTAGGGTTTGTGGGTCGAGGAAACTCATTAAGTGCCCAACCAAAAGCCACTAACGAGCATTGTCATTATGCAATTTACAGAAGTTCTTAATGCCAATTCGCACACGTGCTTTCAATCTAATGACTGTCTTGACTAAAATGATTATGCAAATTCGTTTCCATTCATTCAGGGTCCAAAAATGTATTTTTCTAGCGATGACAAATAAAAAATCATATTTTGATGCAATTTAAAAAACACAAGTTAGCAAGGAATCAATTGATTTTTCAAAATTAAATTCCATATTTTAATATTGTTTAACCATCTACCAAGCATAATTATTTTTCTATGTTCTTTATAACAGATTAGAAGGCAATTTAATCATGGAATCGAAAATATTGTCCATACGAATAAATTAATCGAAAGATGGTTTATATAATATAATGCTTAATATAATTAAGCAATAATCAAAGGACAGTTTTCAACAATTAACAATCAATTAAAGCATAACTTTGAGCAAAGCATTTTAAAATTAAAATATTGTCCGCCAAAATAAGTTTGACGATTAAATTAAACAAAAGAGGGGTTTTCAATAAATTAAAAGCGTTATTGACGATTAAATTAATCGAAAGAAAGTTTTCAATGTAGTTTAATCATAACCTTGAGCTAAAAAATCGAAAATATAACTTACGATTTTATAGTGACATCACTACATCTACCTTACAGTATACCACATGCAGATTTAGCTTTCAATGGTCATTTTTGGATTAAAAAGTGTAATTTTAAGTTTTAGTCGATTAACTTAGTTATATCCAACAAACTTTAATGCTAGCCTTCGTTCAATCCCCTTGTCCACACTGTCTATATATATGTACATATTTATATATCTGTTAAACACCCCAAAACACTGACAAAAACCAACAACATGCTATCAGATACAAAAATATCACCAAAAAGAGTTGCTTTTCACCTCATTGTTTCGGTCTTTTGCTTTGTTTCGCCTTGTTTCTTATTCTCGCTTACACCTGTTCCGATGTCAAAAGCATTTTTTGCATTTTGTTTGGTTTTGTTTTGCTTTTGTTTTTCGCTTACATTCATGTAACAAATAAAATTCTTTTATAAATGCTCCATATTTGGGGGAAACAGACACGCCTCTTTTTTTCTCGATTATACCCTGTAGCCCATTAGGAAATGAAGTATATTAGGCTTGTAGAAATTTATTGAAAGTAAAATGAATTATTTAAAATTACTTTTGGCCCATGAAAACAAATTCAACTGCTTATTACTTAATACAGGGTACCTCAGCGTCATTATGCTGCATTTATGTCTTTGAAAATTTTTTTTAATTGTTTCTACAGAGTGGGCGCAGCTGCTTTACTTGTAGAATGTCAAACCAAACCCACACTCAAACACACACACACACGCACAACTCAAGCCAACTGAGAAATGTTTGCCTCATATTTAGCGTATCAAATAATTGAGCTCAATTGATTTTAATTAAAACTGACAACTTGATGTTATATGGAAACAAAAAAAAAAGAGAACAAAAATATCTAAAGAACCATCTAAATGGTGATGATGTGTGTGCGTGTGTGTGTGTGTTTGATGGACTGCGTCGGTGAGAATGAAAAGAATGCACAAATCTACCTAATATAGGAAAACTACTGCATCCCCTACCATTACATACGATTAGTAATCTTGAAAAGGAATCATAAAGTAGGCAGCAATCCAATGATCATGCCATTGCTAGTGATTAGTTTATTACAAAATTGTTAAATCAAATGGAAAGACTTCTAACCATTTAACTAGAAGTTTTTAGCACCATTTAAACTCAATTCTATACTTCTGTTATTATTCTAATTATCCCTTGTGTTTACAAAAAAGTTGCTTGTAAATATTGAAATTGAAATTTGAGACATTCAGTCTCACAATAAAACAAATGAATGAGCCTGAAAACTTAAATGAATTGAATAAACACAAGTATTTGTATTTGTCAAACTCATTCATTCCTTGAATGCTCTTTTAAGCATTCAAGTGAAATGAATAAGTCGAATTTGAACTTATATACAAACAGACGACTCGATTACTCACATTCATTCCTTCATTCTGGTTTGTCTGAGGTTTCAAATACCAATTCCTTGAGTAGAATGGCGATGAATGAATCGTTCAGTCCTTTATATAATCGATTACATATTCATTCAAAGAAAGACTGGCTACTGCAAGTAATCATGGTGCTCTGAGTTTTCAAATGTTTTAGTCGTTTGTTAAGTTCAAAAGACTCACTCATTTAAATAGTATTTGGATAATTGTGTTTTCAGTAATTGAAGTTTTTGAACTGCTCATGTGATCGTGGTTTAAGTACTTCATTTAAATATGTAAAGAGCAATGCCATGAAATTTTCTAGGTAGATCCATATAGATCCACTTTAAAAATCTAGATACTGATTAGCTATTTACTGCCCCCTCAAATAAAATGAATGATAGATAAAATTTTGAACTATTTTATCGATCGTTTCAATATAATGTTTCTATAGAAAACAAAGAGACTAATCAAATTCAGTAATAAAAAGGAAAATATGATTAAATTTGCTTTCGTTACGTTCGTAAAGTTATTTCATGCATAATTATTGATAATAATTTCACTGTGAAACTGTTGATTATTGCTTTTGTTTATGCATATCAATTTGCTTATCAAATGAGTCACAGTAATTAAAGAAATAAATTTGCGCCGTGATTTTGAGATTTGACTGACAATCACCTGTTTTATTTACATTTTTGAATAATCATTAATTTGGAATTGGAATTTCCAATCAATGATTTCTAAATGAAAATCAATAACTAACAAACTGGCTGATAATCAGTCTTTGAATAATAGAATTTGAGTGCTAATATAGATCATGCATCTAAATTTAGATTAAGTAAATAGACTAAAGATTCAAAATTGATTATCATTTTCCAAACTATCAAACGAGAACCCTTCAACAAGGGCAACAAATATTGAATATATATTTCTCCCTTGAGTCAGCTAGTTTTGAATTAAATGGATCTAGAATTCTCTTATTATAAACTGATTTGTTATTTAGATAAGAATGAAAGGGAATAAATATTTCAACAATGAATCACACACTATTCATACCTGAATAACATATGAACAATCTGCATATGCATATATACATATGTTTGCATAAGTGCTCTATTTGTCATTCCGATAAATAATATATATCTAATAAACTCTGAGTCACAAGCTAAATAATAGCATTTCATTGTTAATTATTTGCGTAAAGCCGAATTGGGATTTCAATTCTTCTTTTTTCTACATATATTTAAATAAATCAATTTATCCTGTGCCAAACCAAAATAGATATCTAAAGATAGAGCTTGAAAAATGCCAAGAGAGAAAAGTTCTCGAATTTACTATGTAACACAACTCGAAAAGTTGTTGTGTTTTAACCAATGAAAAAAACCAATAAAAATCGTTTGATCAAGATATTTGCCTACTTTTCTCTTGGCTCTTTAGTTAAACTTTTCGAAAAAGGGTTTAATAATTTTTTTGTGAATATTGGATATAGACACACACCCTATTCTATATGTTATATATAGAGAGCATTCCATTTTTGTACTAAAATAACTTTCATACAAAGTACTTACTCTTTCTTTTTTTTTTGTTTTTGTTTATAAATTTCAACGCTTGTGCCAATTGGCCCCATTGTTTGTCATTGTTCATCCTATTGAAATTCAACACTTTATTTAAACATTCAGACAGAGAAATGAATAATAATTAAATTAAATTGGGCTGACGTTTGTTTCTAAATATTTTGCGCTCGCGCTTTCCTCCAGTGAACCGGGCCGGGCCGAGACGGCAGGCGGGCCGGCAGGTCTAACAGCAGCTGTTTCGCATATTTGTTAATGGGAATTTTATAGTAAATTTTTTAACAATACCCTTAACTTTAAGAGTATATTGGTTTTAGGATATAATATTGGTTTTTCATAGAACATTAGTTTAAAATTTTGGATCCAGTTTTCACTTTGTTTTAAGGCGTGGACGGATCTAGAAAATATCTTCAAGGAGGTTCCAATAAAAAAATTCAGATTTTCAGCTCATTCGGATAATGTTAGAAATTTGATGAATGCATTTTGTTAGTCTAACGATTGAAGAACTTACTTTTTGAGGATATAAAGAGATGAAAAAAGTCAAGTTACGAGTCGAGACTATCCGGACTCCCAGTCTTGATCCGTCTATGATTTAAAAGATTCAAGTTAGGCTATTCGTCTAATCAATTGTTTATTTATTAAAATTTTTACGTGGTTTTAAGGATTCTAGTAAATATTCGGTCATTTTAGGATCCGCCATTGGGTACATTGGATGCTATGTATAACTATTGGACTGATACAAGCTATGTTATTTCGTTTACTAATAAAATTAACCAAAAACCGACTTTGAGTAAAGAGTTATTATTTTAATAATTTTTTAGAATTTTCTGCTAAAACTTGAGATTAGCAATGCCCAAAAGGTTTGAAAACAGGAAAAGCTGCTACTTTCACGAACAATTTCTAATTTTTAGCCAGCTTTAGCCGTTTTGACCCTTTCCGCGAAAAAGTCTTTAAAGCATAAACAAATAATTTTCATAGTTTTTGCATTGGTCAGTTAGTTAGGGAAGGCAAAATTCGGTATGGTCCAAGATACCTCGAATCTCGTATCTTGGGTTTAGTTTTTTTTGTTTTTTAAACATTCGGCATGTCGGCGTTATAAGTAGCAATAACAAAAATGTTGCAAACTAGCTGCATGTGTTTGGTTTTTAGTTTTAGTTTTGTTTATTATTTTTTAGATGCGCGCGCGCGAAAAAAAATTAAAAAAAAAACTTTCACTTCCATTAAATAAATTTGAGTGTCTATATATGTATTTGTGTTGGTGTGTGTGTGTGTGTGTGTGTGTACCTGTTTGCCAAGCGTTGGAGTTGGTCGTTTGCTGTCCATCGTTAAATGACATTAGGTTAGGTTTTATGGCCCAGAGACCGGCGAAATTCTGCATAAAATAAAACAAAATAAACAAACAAAAGCGGGGGGAGATGAAAAAAAAAAATTGTCAATGTAGAAAATTTACATGGGTAAAAGTGGCCGGCCAGCTAAAGCAAAATCACGCAAACGTTTTCGCTTTTCTTTTTCTACATTTATGCCCTTTGAAAGTTTAATGAGCAAGTGGCTCTAGATAAGTGGGTTAAAGTTCTTTTGTTTTCATTACGAATACAAAAACTGAGATTTTGCATCTTTTTACTTCTTAGCCACAAAGCATTGGAATTATTAGCTATTTCTTTTGAATCATTGGTTTCCTTTTATCATGAATCATGTTGAATAGACTTTATTATCCATATTATGCATTGAGAAACAATGAGATTCTCTATCCCGAAGCAGTATCCTTTCAAAAACACTTTAAAAACTTGTTTATATAGAAAATCTACAGAGTTTTGATAGTTTTTCTTTGTCTTTTTATTCGTTTTCCCAAAAACAGACGTTATTTTTGTCTCTTTTCATTAAAAAAAAAGGTTTTTTTTAAATATTTTGGTATATTGGATAATAAAGTGTAAATTGTTTCTCAGATTATTTATAATAACGGTTTCAAACCAAGAACTCTTGCCACTAATAATCGGGGGAGCCACTGAGCCATTCGTAGATGTTTCTGTGTCAGATAACGCGCTAAGTTTTCTAAAGTTATACGTAACTAAATAGAAACCCCAACAGACTAAATCGTGAGATTAAGCAAAATTTTTTCTTTTGTATTTCTGGAATAACAAGAATTAGCCTCCCTGGGAATTGCCCCTATTATGAATCCAGGGCTGCTCTTGTGGCAATTTCAGGAATTACTTTCGCAAAGATTACCCAACACTTTTTGAAGTACGTTAAGATGCATCGATACCACAAAATTATATATCGATAACAGGCGCGCTATCGTTACTAAAAAAAAATACTTCATCATCAATAATAATTTATTGAAGTCTAAGAAAAAACCAAATTCGCATATTCTAAACTCAAAATCTGAATTAGTAATAGACTTCATATAATCGCTGTGCCATTACGGGAAGATTAAGTAGTTCCTTTATGTCATATACATGAAAGAAACATTATACAAGAAAAGTTTTTCTGGATATTGTCAACTGGGCAGTACGCGTCAAAATACAACTAAAACCGATCTAAAAGTCTAACGTCATGGCTCTTAACGACAAAACTAATTCCTCTGCAATGAGTTGCAAGAATGTTTCGAATCCCATCAAGTGTCGAATGGGAAACGATGGTAAAGCAATGCTACTTCGATTGCCCAGCATTCGCCGCGATGTGGGACGTCCCAAGATCTTTGAAAACAGCAAACTTATTAAAAGTATACTCTTAGACAATCCCAACTTCACTTCCATCGATGTGAAACGGAAATTAGAGTCACTGCATGGCATCACAATGAGTCGACGTACCGTTCAACGTCGTATCAGTGAAATACGAACCAAGCAACTGGAGTTGCAGGACGAAAATGAAGAGAATTTTGAAATTGGTCACCTTAGTAAGGAAGCCAAAAAGAGACGCTTGGAGTGGGCGCTGGCCCATCAGGACTGGACGGTTCAAGATTGGCGTAATGTCTTCAACTTGAATGATATCAAGTTTATTAGTGGTAACCTTACGCCCAAGCAAATCTGTGCCGACTCTTTACTAGGACCGGAGGGAACTGCCAATGATCTAAATCTTCTTGAACAATTGATGTCTATTATTGAGCCAAAAATAAGGGAACTGCCACATGCACCAAAAAATATAAATCAATTCCGAAAGACACTCTATAACATATGGGACACTGATCAGGAAATGATGGACAAAATTGAGCTGCTGTACGTATCCATGACATGGCGTGTGGCTTCTGTAATAAAAAGTGGCGGAGAGGAATCCGATTTTTGACTACTTGCAGCTTTACCTAGAGGGTAGAGGTAGACTACTACTACCTAGACTTAGTATTATGTTAAGAAACTTTAAAAAAAATGATACTATACTTTTTTTTTAAATTCAACCAAGCTTAGCATAGAAAACTCATTGTCTTAACTTTATAAGAGTAAACAAGTTAATAACTTGTATAATTGTTCCTAAAACCTGAGATCCTAGATCAAGGTGTTTCCATAATTAGATCGTTCCATAATTAAATGGAACAACCAAATAATTTTAATCTGAGACAAGTCGTCGCCATAAAACAAATAGTTTAGACAGAGACAGACATTGAAAAAAAGTGTATATTTCTGTTGCCAAATTTTGTCATAAAATTCACTTTCACTGTCAATTTCTTTTTCAAATTTATTCAAAATTAGCATTCATAGTTCACTTTTGCATAAATTCGACAGCAGCTTTTCGCATACATGAATACTTTAAATATAACAATTTTGTATTAAGAATTTTTGATATACTAGAATAAAGAACAATGGAAATAAATCGCTAGATATTTAAATAATAAATATTTTATTATAAAAAGCTTATTGGTTGTTATTACAAGTTAAAGTTTAAATGAAATATGTAGTCGATTTTTATCAGCTTTAATTTGGAATAAGTTATTATGAAGTAAATATGTTATTTCCTTCTGAATGACGACATTATCTAATATCTGATCTATATGATGTATTTTATATATCTATGCTGGGGAAAAAACTGTTAATTGCATTTTAATTAATGTGTTGAAAAATTTGATAAATTTCAAATATTATTTATGAATTCTGGTAAAACCAATTAATAGATCTCATTGAGAGAAATTAATGTGCTTAATAGCCAAATGTCTCATCGTTTTGTTGTGTATTGTTTTACACATTTGCCCACAATGTGATTCATAAACATTAAAGTTAATTAAAGCATAGACTGCTGTAATATATTAAGACTTCTACCCCATGGGCTAAAATGACTAATGAGCTCACAATCAGACGAGTACACACATATGTACGTATGTATATATAGTCATTAAACTGACCAATTGACTGAGCGCACTCGATGCAAAAACAAAACAAAATTTTATATATAATAATAATATATTTGCACGAGGGTTACCAAATTGCGGCCCAAGGCTAAAGCTAAAGTTGATCCGGTTGCTGTTGCTGCTAATCTATTCAACAGTTGAAACCAAAAAGAAAAAAAAACCCCGACATATCAATCTACGGCTCAGTTGACAGCTGCTGGTGCCACTTGTGCTGCGATTGCATTTTGGAAATCTGATCAGAGAGGTTTTTGGCGCGCTTCGTTGGTTAACTTTTGATGGGAATGGGGAGTGGGGGACTCTGACTGACTCACTAGAGCAGATTTGTTTACATGGTGGAACGTCTTTTGCCCTGCCCCTCATGTGAGACCTTTTTTCTTCACCACCCCTACTCCTTGAGGTGATTCATTTATGCCATATCATCTTTCCAGTGGATACAAGTCTGGGACTGGAACTATTATTTTGCACTTATAAATAGAGCATTTTAGAGTCGGTGACCCTATAGGACAATTGTTGTTGGTATTAGCTTTCGTTTCTCTTTTATTTTGTTTTCCCCCCTCTCTGATTCATATAAAAGTTTTCCTCAGTGGGGTTGAAAAAATGGAAAACCATGAAAAAAGACAGACAGAGAGAGAAATAGAGAGACAAACTCATGCAATGCAATTAGTCTAAATGGCATATTAGTCAACGTTGGCTCACCCAGTGGTTAGAGAAGGGGAAAGGAGAGAGAGGTCTATTTTATTTTTAAACTTGGGCCACAACTTTACACTCTCATTGCCAGGTTTAATTGTGGTGGAAGCTCTCAACTTCCGTTCACACATAACAGGTGCAATAGGAAAGCCAAGCCAACAAAAAAAAAAGAGCAACAAAACGACAAAAAAAGGCAAAAACAAAACCAGCAAGAGGGAAAACTAGTTTTCTATTTTTTTTATTATGTATTTTTATTGCAGTCAGACAAAAGCCGAGTGCTTCATAATCATTGAAAATAATGACAATTTTATTATGTTAGATAATAAACCCTGCTTAAATAGATAAGTCCGCTAATGGTACTCAGGTTTTATCTACCTCCAATTTCCAGTTAATGAACGATATTTGAAACAAATTTGAAAGTTTACTTTTCACTATAGTTTACTTGATGTTTGTTACATTTTGAAAGTTCATATTTTAGTACAGTTTTGTTGCATTTAAATTATTTTCACTCGTATAGAAATCGATTGCAGCTATTAAGCTAAATGGAAGTGCTTTTAATTCGCTGGGATTAGTCAAACAGAGTTTCTTCGCAAATTTAGTATTTTGTAATTATATAGGTAAAAATTATAAAATTTTATAGGTAAAATTTATAAAAAATATTTTAAAAATAGAAAATTAGTTGGAAATCATGATTTACCAATTTGAATGCGTCTGGAATATGGGATAGAAATTGCCATATCGTGGTTTTAGTGTGTAAAATAAAGTAAATAGGACTACTTAAAGCAACTTTAATATTTATGATAATTTTTAAATTATAAAAAGAACAAAATTTAAGAATACTATGGAATTTCTGAATCTACTTGTTAATTACAATTTAACAAAAAAGAGAAATGCCTATTTTGCCTTTTTAATCATTATTAGTTTACATTAATTTGTATAACCCATACCAATGTTTGTTTAACTTATCAAATGGTGACCCCGACGAGCGTAAATCTACTCAATGTAGAATAGCGTTGACACACAACGAGTCTAGGCATACTCAGTGCCTAAAAGATTGCATCTCATCATATATTGACATCTAAATTGGTGACCCCGACGAGCTCAATTCTTAAAGCAATGCTTATCATTTTTGCTATGGAACTTTTTCGCTGTATTTTGAGGTTCTTAAAGCATTAAAAGCGCAATTAACGTCTAGCATTTCCATTTTTCTTAGCTAGATTGCATTCCAAATAATCTGTTTCACACACACACACACAACACTTTATCACACCGAGAAGATCAAATGCTTTTTATAATTTCGTATAATTAAAGAAAACAAAATCCGAAAGAAAGAAAGAAAGACTTGTTGTAAAAATCTCACGCTTTCTTGCTTGCATTTATCTTTTTTCCTAGAACATAATTGAAACTTTGCACTATTTTTTAATGCACTCTACAATCAGACATAAGATGGGTATTTTAGGTAACCCAACAATCTTGCGTATACTTGAGTATAACCTGCCGCTGCTCCACCCATTTCCTCAACAAAATCATCAACATTATGTGCCCATTCCCATTTCCCATCCGTCACATACATATCTCAGATGAATCGTTTTGCACTTGCAATGCAGAAGCAGCTACTTGACTGACTGCCTTGAATGAGTGACTGACTGACTGGAATGACTGTCATGAAAGTCTTCAACTACGTTAAGCATATTATGCATGCATTTATGTGTGTAGCCTCGTAAGTCTTTTATGGTCACTGCACTGTTCTACGCTCTAGAAACACTCACTCTTGCATAGAAGCATAGTGAGTGATTTAGTGACCCACTTTATGCCATAAATTAGCACACATGTAGAGAGAAACTGTTGCCTGCCTGCCTAGTGCTAACCAGGCCTAGACACTGGCCACTTATTAAATCTTTATACATACATATGTATAAAAGTCCAGCTCACGCACTTCAATTCTTGTTTTATAGATCATTGTCATGTTTGTTGTTTAGCTTTCAGTTTCCTCACTTTAACGTCGTTCAATTGGGTCAACAACAACGACAACTATATACAAACATATATCGTATAAATATATATATTGAGTAGGATGAAGATGATAAAGAGAAAGAGAATGAAGAAGAAAAAGTGAAAAACCTGCCATTAAAAAGTCATTAACTATTGTTCAATATTAAGTTATTTCATAGCATTAATTAGTCTTGCAGTTGTGCTTCGGCTGCAAGCAGATTGAAATGTTTACCCCCTCTACCCAAAAAAAAAAACCAAACATAAGAAAATCAAACGAACATATACCCAACTTGGCACATACAATGTTGGTTAATTGATTGGAGAAAGTAAAGCTGACCGAACGACCAGCCAACCAACCAACCAACCAAACGTCTGACTGACCGACCAACCGACAGACCGACCGATCACATTGCCTCTTTGCCTGGGAAAAATATCTTTCTATTCGATGCCAAAGTGCAAACGGGCAATGCTAGTATTGAAAATCAACTGCATTTTCAATAAAATTAATTTCGATTTGCTTGTCATAGCGAGAAATTGAAAAATTGTTCGTCTCTCTTAATGAACTTTTGATGAAAAATGATAATTTTCTCAAAAAGCAATAATTAGTATGCATATATTGATGAAATTTATCCAAAAGGCATCAGTTAAATGCAACAATGATTGATTCATTCATTCATTTTCAAATCTCATGCCCTCAATACTTATGATTTTTTATAGTAATAATTTTTAATTTGAAATGTTTTTAAAATGTAGGTATATAAATTATAATAAAAATTACTAATAACTAAATTAGTCAAATCAAAGCCATTTTACATTTTTAAATATTTTGCAGTATAATATTCTTTTGAAATTTATTAACATTACAAATGATTATCTTCTTGGCCATTAGTTGGATTGAACTTTTAAACTAAACTTGATTACGCTTCTTTCATGGACAGTTTTCAGCAATAGCCTAAAAGATCATAACAATTGATGGATAGATGGTCATGAATTTAAATTTGAATATAACATAATATGATGAACATAATATATAATCAATACAATATTTGGTTGAGACAATCGTTAGAGTTCAAACTGCTTTTTAATTCGTTTTGTTGGAAGAAGGTGGAAAATCCACCTTCTTTTCCATATCTGAAAACTGTAAATAATGAATTTTTCGTTGATTTTCAATGTGAAAAACAATTTGGAATGTAGATTTTTTTTAAACAGTAAAAATAATATAATTATTTTAATAATGTACCAATTTTTTAAGCACCCCTTCTGAGAGACGAAAACTTATTTTTGAATTTTGAACAAAGTTAAAAGTGATTTTTAAGGCCAATTGTTTTATAGTTTTTGGTTCAAAATAGTTTCCTTTTCTTTTCGGTCATGTTCTAAGATATGTTTTGATTATGTTTAAATCTTGCTTATTAATTATGTTATCTCCGTTTTTCCATTTTTTAGTCTAATGGACTTTATATGTGTATCTTACAATTTCAAAATATATGTCAACTAATACAAACATTTGCTTCAAATCGAATACAAATTACTGAAGTCCGTATACTTAAAAGTTATTACAAAATCATTTTGTCTAGTTATTGATTATTATTATTACTATTAATATTATTGTCTCTATTAATGTGCCTTTTTTTTTCTAATTAAAAAAAAATCGACAAAAATCTTGATTTATATATAGAGGAATAATTCTATTTTAGCAAAAATGTTGAGTGCTTTATACACTTTTCGCTAACAAACATTAGAAATGGTTTAAATTTAATGATTTTGTAACTTTTAATAACAATATTTTGCCTTTATATTTACTTTAATAAAATGGTTAACAATTATCTGTAAACAAAATCATCTAACCATTGTGAAAACAAAACTTTTTCAATAAAGGAAATGAACTTGGTTATAAAAAATAAAAAAAATGTCTTCTCTGATAAGATTGTCTGAGAATATAAAATGTGAGCCGATAGAAGTTCCTTCTGGGTATTAACACATTTGCATATCCATGATATTAAAATGACAGAAAAAGAAAAAAGAATAGGTAAAACTAAAGTTTTTACTATTACAAAAATAAAAATTTATGATATTTGAACAAAAGATTTCCAACGATAGAATCGTGTCGTTAGATTCATTAGAATAAACAACACCACGAAATGGTCATTTCAAGTATTATCTCACACATGTCCATTATTGGGTAGCGGATTACAGCTCCATACGATTTGTTATTGGGTTTTGTTTCAGTTTTCTTCAGGTCGTTGCCATTTGTTTGGCTTTTTTTTTGTTTTTTATTCAATTTACATATTACTATATCTTGGGATGTCTTTTTTTTTTTTTTTGTTAGTCGTTTTTCTTTATGACGATGATATTGGTTGCATTTTGTGACCGTTAACGTTAACATTTTTAATAGTATTTCTTTTGTGTGTGTTTGTGATGGACGCTGCAGCGGGAATGTTTGGAGTACGGTATAGCAACTGGAGGAGGAGATGGAGTAAAACAAACTCGTTTCCGTCTCGCACTACGATTTCGCTGCAAAAGCCAACGGTCCAATGTTTGTCTGTGTTTGCCCGTCTCTATCTTCTCCACCTCCTCATCCTCCTCTTCATCGTCGTCCATCTCCCACTCTACTATGTGTCTGTATGTTTAATTTATGAAAGTTTAAATGTTGTTTCTTTTGCCACAGGTCCCGGTATAGTAAGTCGAGGTGCATTGCATTACATTCGTGCCTGTAAATCAGAACTACCGCTAGGCATCAGCATCATCCTATCCCCCATCCCAAAAAACAACTGGTTGAACTTTATAAATATTTATTATATACATACAATATACTTTAGAGTCAATCTACTGCGTGTGTGTACACATTTATACCAATCACATCCTTAAGCGTCTGAGCCACTGACCTTATTGCATTTGGTCAAGAGAGCTCAGAAAGGAAATCTTTTTAGCCATTGACTTTGAGCATGAAAGTAGAACACCAAATGCCGGTCCCCGGGCCTTTTCCAAGCCAACATAATTGATAAAAGAGAAATACATATATATATATATATACAATGTACAAAGTAAACTCAAATAAAGTAAACGTGCTCTGTATTAGAAAGTAAAATGCGAATGAGGCATTTTTACACTTGTCAAAATCGGAGTGTTGTATGCGTTTGACAATTTTCAGTTGTCTGCATTTAATTTTAGGTCAACCAAGTTGGATATATGTATGTAGAGACACATTTTTGTAAAAACTTGAATAACGAAGCTCTTTAAAAGTCGAATATTTTAGTAATTTTAACCTAAAAATATTGGTACAAAATATTACCAAAGAGATAAAATAAGCATGGCATATGTTTTTGAGTTATTATTAGCCTATTACCTTTAATATAATATTGATTGTAGATTCAAACTAGTCGGTGCATTTCATTTACCAGAAACTAAATATTCTTTTGTTCTGAAAAATAACTCACATCCTGGAAAGTCCTAAAACAATCCTGACAATCATCCTAGCCCAAGTCAAATCTCAAAGATAACACCTGCTCTGAATGGACCTTTATTTTGACTTTAGTTGTTGGCCAGGTGCATTTTTTTGTAGACCTTAATAGTTTAAAATTTTCATCTCTACGTCACTATGTTTGAAAATATTACAATAAAATGTGTTTCCCTTCGAATTTCTTAAGAAAAACAATACCCTGATGATTCCTTGAAGTCAACGTCAATTCCTGGTGACATCTAGTTCTTTTCCCCCTCAATTTGCTGAAACATTTTAACAAGAATTCAGTTTGAAACTCTCTAAGTCAATGCCAAAAACCTTTCGTTGTTAATTGTATTGCATTGAATGTGAGCATACAATTTTCATTAGGATGCCTAAAAAAGTTCTTTGGAAATTTGACACATTCCTTGAGAATGAAAAACTTGTAACAATAACTATTTTAATTCAATCTTTGCCTACATACATAGATTCGGCATAAAGTGATTTGAATCAATGTAGATGACACTGTATAGCTAAAAAATACTTTTCACTTATATACTACATATATTTTCTAACCATTTTCATTACCTTTTTGTTGTTCTTGTGTCATTTTAGATGGTCGCCTACATATAATCGTTTCCATATATATATAAAAGCACATCATGTCCGAGAAGGTCAGCACTTCCCTTGCTGCTCAGCTGCATAATCATGCATTGACATCAAGCGAAGCGGCAACAACGGTAGCCAGTTGCCACCATGTGGCAGCACCTGCAAAGGAAACGGCACAACAACAGCAGCAGCAGCAGCACCAGCAGCCACTCCAATTCGAAATGGATGGACCAGCAGCAGCGATAAGTGCACAATTGAATTTTAAAATTATGCCCGCTGACAGTTTGCCCGGTTTGAGCTATCAGGAAATGTTTGCTTCGATGAATACATCACAAATTTCGAATGCCTCGACAGAGTCCAGCTGTAGTCCACCGTCGGTGGGTATTGGGTGTGGTCCCCCAAAGCCGGCGAGACACATGGCCGTACAGCCAATGATTAGTGTAAGTGAAATGAATTAATTTTGGAAAAGAAAAAGTATTTAATTTTCCGTTTCTTTATATCTATAGAAATCCTGTCGCTTTCCCAAGCTCGAAGAATGTGCCCATTTTCATTACGAGAGAGTTCAATTGGGAGCTCTGTCTGTCCAGCTGCTCGACGATAAATCAGAGCAATTGAGCAACAGTATTGCCTCGCAATCAATTGGCGGTGATGTGGCCCACAATTCCTTGAGAAGTTTCTCACCCGAAAGCTGTTGGTTCATCATACGAGTGTGTCCGCAGCGTTGTGAACCGTTTCTGATTAAGCGCAGTTTTGAGAATATGCAAATGCTGGACGAGATGTTGCATCGTTGTGTCTATGATCGTAAGATCAGTGGCCTACGTAATATGTCCGAGCTGGAGGCAGAATTACCCAGTGAATCAGATGTGGAATATGCTGTGGCCAAATATTTGGAGCGTTTCTCGAAAATTGCCTCTGATTCGTTGACATGTGGAACTGTCTTGACATGGCTTCAATTGGATAATAAGGGACGTCGCCTGCCCCTGGCCGATGGTGAAACTCAACGTACCATTAATACTCCTGCTGTGGGCGCTGCCTATGGCGTTAGACGCTATCAGGCACAGGCTCCGGATGAAATTAATATCGAAGTTGGCGATATGATCTCAGTGATCGATATGCCAAGTCCAGCGGAATCCGTTTGGTGGCGTGGCAAGAAATCTCATTTACAGAAATCTCACTATGAAGTTGGTTTCTTTCCACAATCGTGTGTGGCTACTATTGGGGATAAGGTACCAAGAAATTTCCCTATGCCAGCACCATTGGTCGGCCATTTGGACAGTGTGTCACCCACAAAGCCGGTATTGAGAAAACATGGCAAATTGATTGCCTTCTTTCGTTCGTTTATTCTGTCACGACCCTCGCGACGACGTCTCAAACAGAGTGGCATTTATCGGGAGCGGGTCTTTAATTGCGATTTATCGGAGCATTTACTCAACAGTGGTCAAGATATACCCATGGTGCTGAAATCTTGTGCAGAATTTATTGAGAATTATGGTGTAATCGATGGCATTTATCGCCTGTCGGGCATCACATCGAATATACAACGTTTGCGGCGTTCCTTTGATGAGGAGCGTGTTCCTGACTTGGGTAATCCCGAAATGAAACAGGATATCCATGCAGTGAGCTCACTATTGAAAATGTATTTCCGTGAATTGCCCAATCCTTTGTGCACTTATCAATTGTATGATAATTTTGTTGAGGCTATACAAGTGAAAGCCGATGAGGCCGACGAACGATTGCGTTTGATGAAGGAAACCGTGCTAAAGTTACCGCCGCCGCATTATCGGTAAGTTGATAAAGTAAAGCAAATTGCCTAATTGACAGATGCCAGAACAGATAGATATATATGAACTCCAGCAGCTTAAGAATATAGGGAGGAAAATTGATAAGAAATGGTATCAAAGTTGATAGGCTTAAAAAACCTTAAGACTACTTTACCTTACCTTCTGTAAGTGGTAAATTTTAAACTAATTCCATATTTGTTACCTTCCTTTGCAGTACTTTAAAATACTTGGCCGAGCATTTGTTTAAAGTGTCACAACATCATGAACGAACTGGGATGACGGATAAGAATTTGGCCATTGTCTGGGCTCCGAATTTGCTACGTTCTCCGGCATTGGAATCTGGTGGTGTGGCCGCCTTACGTGGCGTTGGCGTTCAAGCGGTAGTCACTGAGTACCTGATACGCAATTGCCATAATATATTTGATGCCATTGAAGATCA
The DNA here is from genome assembly GCF_018902025.1 of Drosophila willistoni. Classification (NCBI taxonomy): domain Eukaryota; kingdom Metazoa; phylum Arthropoda; class Insecta; order Diptera; family Drosophilidae; genus Drosophila; species Drosophila willistoni. The sequence continues at coordinate 14,236,567 of NW_025814050.1, forward strand.
CAATGCTGCACGTTTGAGTGTGGCAACAGCGGCAGGAGCTGGAACTGGAATTGGGGCCACAGGCGAACTTCGTCTCGAATCGTTGACAGATTGTGAGAGTTTATTGGTGGAGCAACGAGAACAGGATCAGTCCTTAACGGTGGTCGAACGGCCCAAGAGTTTAAGTACAGGCGGAGCCAAGCTAATTAGCCTGGAAGAGGCTCAAGAGCGTCATTCACGCATCGAGGCTACCGATCTGAAGCAATCTCTGCCCATTAGTATGCTCTCCTCGACCAGTAATGCGGCCACCAATATTGGTTCTTACATAGAAGTGGGCGGAGGACCATCTAGTTTGCCAGATAAATACCATACAGTGCTATCAGCTCCAAGAAGTTGGCAGAAACGTAAACCGGACAAGACGCCGTCTTGGAAATCCATTTTCACGCGCAGTCAACGTCAAGGTAGTGTCGATCCTGGCCAGAAACTGGTAGGCCCACATGATGCAGCAAGCGCAGGCGGCGGCGGCAAGGAACCATCAAGTTCTCGAGTTAATTTTGTTCAAGCATCGCATGCTCATGCCAGCAAAGAGCTATCGAAACTGGATAAGCCCAAGTCCATTGAGCTATTGGAGACGACACATGAGATGAGGGAATCAAAGCCCATGGAATTGTGTATACGTTCCAATTCGATTGATAGTCTGCGCACTGTGGGTCACTCTCGCAGTGTTTCGCATGATTCATATTTCGATTTATTGCAATCTCCACAGCGTGGCCATATGACCACCTGCCCATCGCGTGAGTTATCCGAATTGGGGCTTAATTTTGATCGTGAAGAACCAGAAATGCGCATTTTCTCTGAAAGCGAGAGTCTAGTTAGTTCGCCGCGTGTGGGCAAAGAGAATGTTCCACCCGCTTCGGGATGTGCCACGCGTCGTATTATGCGTGCACGGCCCGAGGAATTCTCCAGTCAAACGAATAGCGTTAATCCCAGTCCCAAAAAGCAACCGCGTCTTAATCTATTATCACCCAGCACGGCCAGAAGTCTTCCACATGCCACAAGCAGCAACGCCAGCGGCGGCGGCGTAGTGCACACCGCAGCAGCGAATGCACCGTGTGGCCATGAACCAGCTGGTGCTGAGAATTGTTGCAAGCGTTATAAGCTAGAGGATCAGCTATCTGATATACAATTCATTGATTGTGGTACTCCGGAGCATGCTCCGACAACACAACAACAATTTGCCAGCGTGGAAGTGCATTCACCACCGCCACCAAAGCCGGCTAGAGCAGCTAATCATCATTCAGCCGGCGTAGAGGCGCCCCTCTCCGCATCATTAACGACGGCGGCAACACCCGCGAATGCCACAACTCGTTATAGTTATCCCCAAGTGCAGTTGGGAGCAAAGCGCAAGGAGAAACAAGTGGCCAAAGAACGTTTCAGCTATCCGGGCACAAACAATGAGACGCAACCAAACACAATTCCCCCACGACCCAAGCAGTAAGTCATAAGAATAAAATATCGCAAAGCCTTGGAAAATCTTACAACTTGATCTATTTTAGCAATCATGCGACGCCTCCGTTGCGTAGTAAACCCAGAATTGAAACATCTGAGGATTCGCAAGTGAAATTAACTGTACCCACACCAACCACTCCAGCCCATAGTCCACGCTATTCGTTGCTTCTATGCGATACAGAGGAGAGTTCGGAAAATAGTTCGGCTGTGAATACACCACAATATGATATGGAACCATTGATGCTAACCTCAGCCATGTCGGGCATATCCGGTGTATCATCCAATATGCAACAACAATTGCTATTGGGTGTGGATGCAACAGGGGGCAGTAGTTATTTGGGCAGCTCCTATGAGAGCATAGGCCAGCATGTAAGAGCTCTATACAAAAAATAATATTCCAAACGCATTAACATCCTTTCTTCTTTCCTTTTCGTAGTTTAATAATCTGCAAGATGTAGAACATCGTGATATGAATGCATTGAAACGTGAATTATCTCTGGATTTGCAACCATTGCAACCAACACGTCAATCGCAAACGGTTAACAACAATCGGGCAGCCACTTTGCCAGTGAAAGAACAACTTCAGACAGCTGCCGCCATGTGCTGCTCCTCGCCGAATAATTCGAATTTCACCGACAATACTAGTCAATCGGTAACGCCCAGTGAGTTTGGTTATCAACATTTGCAACGACAACTCAGCATGCACTCATTGCTGGCCACAGAGGAGAGTTCTCCCGTCTATGAGGATTTCGAACAGACGCCAAGTAATACATTTGCTGCCGCTGGGCCACAAAAACTTTTGGCTAGTCCCATCAAGTCTACCATAAGCATAACATACAAATCGCCAGAGAAGGAAAAGCCGCCATTATTAAATGAAAAACCATCAACACTGCTAGAAACAAATTTCGATGAGAATATTGTATATGAGCAGGTAAAATTGTTTCGTAATTCGGTAACTGAAGTCAATCAGATGCTTAATGAGAGGCATAGCCTAAAGCAAATTGAGGAGGAAGAGCATGATGGTGGTGCCTCAAAGGCCGCAGAAATGACACAACAATTGCTCGATTTGGAGGAGCAGCAGCATCAATTACTCTATGAGAATATTGAGTTACGTAAACCTCAAACAGTTTATGAGAATCTACGTGGCGAGGAAATGAAAGTCAATACTCAAAACGATACAGACACAGAAACAACAAAAACTTGTGATCGCATCGAACTGGATAGTTTGGAAAGTTTGCCTGATAATAACACTTTACAAGACGAACACGAATCACTTCAAGAACAACAACAACAACAACAAATGCCAGAAGAAGAAACAATGGCACAACTTTCATATAGAAAATCACCATCGTTTAGTGTCAAAGAATTGGCAAATAAATTTGAAAGTTCACCCGTTGAGCAATTGCCAAGTTTTGATTTCTCTCTACGCGGTGGCTCAATGAAGAAACCAAATGAATTGAGTGTACCCAAGCCCATCAATGCAGGATTAGGTGGAGGAGGAGGAGTAGGATCTGGTGCAGTCGCAACTGTTCCTGCTTCACTTAAAAAACTCAATAATGCACAGAAAATTACTCGTTCACTGGATGAGAATGCATTTGTACGTGAATTTGGTGGCAAACAATTGCAAGATTTATCAGTAAATAAATTGCCTGAAATGATAATGCCCGATTTGAATAATCGTCGCAAAAGTTTCGATTTCACGCGTCCCAAGACATTGAATCCACCCAAACGTTTGCCTGGCATGAGCATTACCGAGGAGATTTGTCAGAAACGTGAACAAATTACACCCACAACCGAGAATCGTATCTCGTTAATCCAACAAAATAATATACCCAAAGAGACGTCTGCCATCATCACAACATCGACTCCAGTATCCTTGCCACAGCAGCCACCATTGGGAGTGCCGCCACCAAGCAATTCGGGACGCAAGAGTGTCCTTACCGGAGTTATACTTGATCGTGAGCGCATTGATAAGATCAAAGAGGAACGTCGCCAGCAATTGACACAGAAATACTATGGCGATACTCTGAAATCACGCTCAAAAACTGAACTCAACAGCGAGGATAATAATTTCCAAACAGCCGAATCATTACGCATCAAGTCCAAATCACGTGGAGATGTACACACTTTGCAAAAGGATATGGATATGAACTTAAAGCAATTGTCACGTGTGGCTGCCGCTGGTTCGGAGAGCACTTTGAATACAGGCGACTATGCAACACAACATCATCATCAGCAACAACAACAACACCACCACCCACATAATCAACGTGTTCGTCGCATTTCCGATGAAAAGAATCAAAATTGTGATACCAATAATGGGGGAATATCAACAACGTTGCTAAGCGTTAAATCGGCAGCTCAAAAATATGATACAAATAAAGCAGCAGCAACGGCAGCAGCAGCAACTGTGGCACCACCAGCAGCAATAACAACAACAACGACTGCACCTGGTAAATTTGAACGTGCCTCATTGCTGCCCTCACGTGATCGAGGGCAAAGGAACTCATTAAGTGCCAATGAGTCAAATGCAAGCGTCAAGTAAGTTAGCCTCGATACTTGTCTAATTATTTGTAGATTGAATTATGACTTTGAAATGATTTTAATCAATATTTATTGGAATTTGTCATACAAAAAAGGTCTTGTAGATGTTCTAAACAAGATTATACAAATTGTGTTTGCAATAAGTAATAAGACAATGAAAACTGCACAGCCAATTACTTTGATGATGAGTTTAGAATGCGTGTTGTACTGTAACCTGAATCTGTCTATATAAATAACTAATTGCCTTTACTTTCGTTTTTTATTTACAGCAATAGAGAAAAGATCTCACCACAATTCTCAATTCGCGATGTGACAGCGATGTTTGAATCTCGTTCACAAAACCAATAGACTAAGGGGGACAAAAATTACCAACTATTTGTACATCGAATATGAAATGAATGAAGATGACAACTGCTAAAATGATATAGCCGTTCATGCGTGTTATTATATAATATACTCTATATATTTATATATATAAATAAATATATATAGTCTATACATTTTTTTATATATGTATTTTATTTAGTTTCTAAACATTATCGTTTAAGTCGCAATACCTACATACATACATATACATGCATACAAATTCAAGTGGCTGCCAAAGACATGAAATTTATATATACATATATACGCCACTTGATAAAAAAATTTTAGTTTATGGACGACTATGCAAAATTTAATTTTGTTTTAAGAGCGCATATTAAAGAAAAAGAACTAAAAGACCCAAAAACCACGCCCATTGCATTGAGGTGATGTTTGTTTTTTTTTTATAGTCGTTAAGTTTCATACGTTTTTGTTTTATACTTTGACAAAAGAAAAAAAAATTATAAATTTGTATTAAATTTAATCGTTTCATTTGTGTTTAGTGTGCTTAATTTTTAGACGTTTTGGTTGTAATTAATTATATATACATATATTATGATTTTATGAAATTATTTTCGAAACAATGCATTTTCATGGCAACTTGTGCGTGTTGTAAGTTGTATTAAAAATTATGATAATACGAATAATTTATATATTTCATAAAGCTACAAAATAAAAGCAACCAATACAATTAAATTGCAATTGTCTCTTTTAAACGTTTTGTAAATAATCAGCAATGCTTGCATTTTACATATTGACTAAAGTGAGCTCTCGCCCTATAGATCCAAAAACAATATTTGCCAAAATTGGATTTCTGCTTGACTATAAAGTTTGACACTTTTTTAATTGGGTTGAAGAGTAAATCTAAGAAAGAACTATAAACTAAATGAAGAACAAAGCTTTTCGGCTTTACCAAAACTAAATTGTGGGAATCCCCTTACTTGTATTTATTCCTAACATTGTGTACCAACTCAACTATATAAATTTTATATCTGCCAATTCTGAGTATACATTATGCTAAAATGTAGTCTAAATTGTTAGTATATGAAATTCGATTCCTTTAAAAATTTGATAGATATTGGAATTGAATTTGCTGGATATCAATGCTTTCCATTTTGATATGTAAACTAACTTTTTTATACTCCATTTCCACAAAATTTAATCGGATTAAACAAGAATCCATGTCTTCTAATCTTGGGTTTAAAAGAAATGATGCTTAAAAGGAAAAGCTATATAAGAATGAGAATGATATCGGATTTAACATTGAACATAGCAGTCATCACTATTTAACTAAATAAATATAAACTTTTGATAAAATTCTTAAAACTAGCACAGAATTCAACTTCCAACCAATCAAGACTATATAGCCATAAATATTTAAGTAAAAGGCGAAATGGTTGTTAAATATGGTCATAGTTCCACTATATATATAGAAAGAATCTGTATAAACAACTAAAACTATTGACTAGGGGGATTCCTGTGAATTTGGATAAAGCCAAAAACAAATCAATTTGTTTTAAATTTCGCTTAAGAAAAAAAAAACACAAAATAATATATACAAACATAACAAAAAAAAATAAATAAAAGAAAACCTAAAATAATCTGACCAAAAAAAAAAACAATTTAAAAAGTAAAAAGAAAACGAATCTTATATATGTATAAACTAATAAATATAAAAGAAATTACAAAAACGTGTTGAATAATAGTTTTCTACCATCTATTAGCTAAATTTGATATTTTAAACAAATTGAAACGTAAATCCATTGTTTCGACATATATTCCAAGAGCAGCTGCCAAATTTTATTTGAAAATGCCTAAAACCTACAAAAACCAAATTGTTAATATCGAACAAAAAAAGAATTGATAATCCATAAATTAACAATTTAATAAAAACAATAACTAAATAGAAAGCTTTAACAGAAAAAAACATAAGTTAGCGTTTGATATATTTTGATAAAACGTAAAAAATCCCAGATAACCACATACATACATAAATGCATACACATACATACAACTTACAATTAGTTATAAACAATTGAGTACGAGTATTTCCATAACGACTGATAAGGTGATTGTGAGTAAAAAGAACAAAGGAAATATATGACAAAAGGCTTGCAAATCAAACACAAATTGATGAACTTATATAATAACAATCTATATATTTATTATACATACAGATATATATATATACATACATATATATTAACTATACAAGTACAAGTACATAAATACATAATAAAAACAAAAAACCTAATGCTAAATGGATTCGTTTAACTTGGCAGAGTGCAAACGAAACTCTCTATATAGACACTAAAAAACCAAATTAAAACAAATTTCAGCATATACTTACATTAAAAGAAACAATTTTTGATAAGCCGAAACACTAAAACAATAAATTGATAAAAATCATTGAAAACCAACAACAATAAACTAAATATTTGTTTTACTGTAAGAAAGAATTAATGGTTTACTTTTAACTAAATGAATAAATAAGTTTATTCATATTCTTTAACCTTGAAATACCCTATTGTAAGGGTATAAAAAAACATTGAGCTTTTCAATAGAAAAGTTTAATTTGTGAATTTTAATCTATGGCTTCTGATAATTTTCAATCAGCTTGTTTCACAAATATGAATGTAGATTAATGCATTTAGTCTCTATCTGTTAATCGGACCTGCAAAATCTCAGAATTGTGCGATAATGTATTTTTTATATATTTTATTATTTTTGGTAAACGTTTTATTTGTATTGAGTGCAGATAATTGCTTGGTGAGTTGTTTTTTTTGTTTCAAAACTTTCGTAATTTTTGCTAATTTTTCATTGTTTTTTAGTTGGATGAACCTCAGCACGAATGCGATGAGTATTGCTATAGCTCTGTGAAACCTTTTCTTTCGTATATACCTTCGATGTTCAAGCGATTGGAAGCTTGTGAAACTCTTAATCCTCCTTATGCCTATGGGAAACTAAACAAAATTGATAACCAATTGAGCCAGCAGCTGGAATTAATGCTAAGAAAAATAGATGCCTTGGAAATATTCAAGCCATCCTATTGTGATAATAGAATTGATAAAATTGAACATCTTACGGATACAGTAAGCGAATTAAAAAAGGAAGTGGAAATGTTAAGGACTCATGAAGAAAATATGAAGGCAACTGTAGAAGATTTAAAGCATCAGTTTAGATTATTGGAAAGGCCCAATTTCCAGAAAATTGGTCTAAAATATTACTATATTGAAAGCTCAAAAGATCTGACTTGGTTACAAGCCCAACAAAAATGTTCTAAATGGGGTGGTCACCTGGCGAGTTTGCAAAGTGAAACAGAATGGAAAAATTTGAAATCGAAACTTAAAGGAAAGGATTTTTGGATTGACATAAATGATATCGGGAAGGAAGGAACGTATATGTCAGCAACGAATAATAAACCAGCAAAGTACTTTCAATGGAAAGATACTGAACCTACTAATCGCAATCCTTATAACAGCAAGGATGAAGATTGCGTCGAGTTACGAGAAGACTTTTCATACCAAATGAATGATCGTTCGTGCGATGATAAAATATCCTTCATTTGCGAGTCAGACACCGAAAAATTCAATAATTGATCAACATTAATAGACTTCTTGCTTAGAAAATAAAAATACTATATGAATATATGTATTATAATAAGTAAACTATGAAAGGGCGTGGCAGAAATAAACTGGTTCTAGGTATAAAGGTGAAGGTTCTAGGTATAGATAGAAATGTTTCAATCGACTCGACTAAATTTATTAAATCTGTTCAAAAATCTATTCAAATTGTACATTAAAAAAGTATTGATATTTTTAAAAATTGGAATTAATTTACCTAATAAATCGATAGTTTGTTTGGCTCTTGTAGAAATGGAAATAAATAGAAATCAAAAGCCTCGACTTCGAAGGGCGAGAGAGCTAATATATAAAAAATTACAATTTTTTTTTTTTTTTGGCACCCAACATTGAAACATATGTCCATTCTATTATGTGCCATTTGATGAAATTTTCACGATGCCTCATCTAGGAGGAGTTCATCAGCTTGTATATGGAAACCTGCTGTGCAGAGGTGGGAAAAAGGACAATACGTGAGAAAATTAATTTGATTAAATTGCCACAGAAACGATGAGAACGGGTAAATTTGAACAAAAAGCAAAGGTCTTATCCGTTTAATCAGTTATGAAGAAATTGCCAGTCGCCTGGCTACTTAACTGACGCTGTGAACAACCCTCACTTCACAATCTGCATATGCGGGGGGTTTTTGTTGTATCCTGTTATGCCTGTGAACGCACTAAATGATGTGCATAAGTGCGAAAACGTTTTGTCTGTCCTGCCCACTCCACTCTTGGTTTAGACTGGAGCCGTTCGCTTTTTGGTTTGATTGACGCTGATAGAGCACGTGTTGGCAATTATTTTAACATAAACATGAAAAGATTTCGCTTGCTTCAATAATGGGAGGAAGGACACGAACCACTTTTTCAGGTAACAAGAAGGTAAACAAATTCGATATATACATAAATGCTTATCATTTATTTGTTTGAAATCGGCAGAAAAATTCAATTTCATTTCTTTCTTTAAGTAGATTTAGAATATTGACTGGAGTAAATGACCAACCATATTAAATAAGTAAAACAATTTTAGCAGCTTCAGATAGTCTAGCCATTACCTTTATGCTGTGTGGTCAGATATGGATTATTGAAGTATCATTAAGAGTCTAGGGGTGTGTCAACTATATTCTCTATATGGTACTCGCGAATTTTGACTTCTACAAACCTTTAAGAGCATTAGTAATTAAAAAGTCAATTGAATCAAGGGCGTTTTTGTTGTGTTTCAATCTGATCAAAAAAGGATAATTTCATCTCTAAATACGTAAAAACTCCCGTAAACACATCAAACTATGTAAGGACGATGCCAGATTAGCATTGAAGGCCACTTGATTTATGTTCAAATTATTAATTATACCACTTATTGACTGTATAAACGAAATTTTGTTGTAGTCCGTTCAAACCTGATGGTTATTTTCAATATTTCACTTGTTTATTAACCAGTATCCTTGCGAATATAACTTCCCAATTTATACTACGTTAAAGGATATTCTTTTATATTCATATAAATGTTACTAAGCCACCTAAGCCTCCTGCAACATTTAAGTTTTGTATTCCAACGATTTATTAAGAAATACGAAAAATAATTTACACGTCTCGTTTTCAGCGACTTTATTAGATTGGTTAAAAAAACAAACATAAATAAAAATTTACGAGTTGAAATTTGAAATTTGTTGCTTTACGTAGTGGAAAATTAAATGAACTATAAATAGTTAAGGAATGTATTGTATTTGATTGAAATTAGGGAAAATCCACTAAATCAAGATGTGTATGTTTCTGAGACAAAGAGGATACTTTCCATATTTCCATAATCTCTTAAACTTGATAGAACATTACACTTAACTCATTGTAGAGATCACTTTATAAAGCTAAGTCTTGAATTCATTGTCGAATCTAAGACTTTGAAATGGAGTGCCCCTTAATCTATTTTCATACGTATTGATTATTTGCAACAAATTTATAACTTTTTGTTTGCCTATAACTTAAAAATTGTCTTACAGTAATGTTTGCTTCGAGGATTAATTTAATTTATAGAATATTCTAAAACTTATTTGACTATGTTCCAAAAGCCCGAATCTTTGGACTGCTTATTGAATAATATCATTTCTCATCTATAGATTCGCCTATGCTGGAATTTTTGAGTTCATAGCGTGTCACAACTCAAAGATTTTAGAAGTATGAAATTGGAGTTGTGGGTGGCATTTCTTTTATATGAGAACAAAAAATCAAAATTAAAATAGAACTGTCTTGGTTTTTTTTTCTTGTAAAATTAAATCGCCATTCTTTTTCTGTTCAATTACTAGAACGAGAACTTATAAGTATTTCCAAATAAGAGTTATGGTCAAATTTGCTTTCGTTTACGTATCTATTCCATTCGCTTTTGTTTGACCAACAATTATTGGGTACTATGTTTTTAAGGACTCGTTTTATTTGTCCACAGGATGCTTTTCCAGCATCAAATAATGTATACAACATTAGACATTTATAGACTCATTCAATTTATGAATTAATTTCAATTACTCTAAACTAATTTCTTTACATATTTGATCATTCAAATATATTAATATAATTTTAGGATATAAACATCAGAATTAAATATAACTAAAAAGTTTAGCTAGCACCTTTAGCCTTTCATTTTGTATGCCATTTCCTTATTCTAATTCTATGAATATGCTTAGGAGAATTGCCTTATAACACCCTTTAGATGCATTTAATGCCTACCCAAAAATCATCCCCTCGATTGGCAACATTCGAAATCAAATTTTATGACAATTATGCGCTGCAAATTAAATTAAATAACACACTACGCACACTGAGAACAAACTGTGAGTCAAATAAATATATCAAAATATCAAATGCTGCTACTGATAAGAATCAAGGGAGAAAAATGCCAGCAAATTACAAACTGGCCCTCAACATCATCATCAACATCATCAGCATCATCAGAATCGGGATCATCATCATCCTGTGCACATATTTCGATGTAATTTAATATGTGGCACGCGTTTGGGAAACTTTTTTTCCACATTCCAAAATGAAAGAGCCAAGGACTTGCAGGACACGACTCAATTGTTGTCAATGAGAGCAATTGTGCTCTTGTTGTTGTCGCTGCTCTTGCCAACGTTGTTGGAGAGGTTTAAGGGGTGAGTCTGGGAGGAGATTCTGGGCGGAGGAGATGGACTGGTAATTGCATTTGTTAGTGCTCTAATTGTTTGGGCAAAAGGTTACTGTGCCTAGGATAACAACAAGAGACTTTTAATAAGCACCCAGCCTCAGTACCAGTTCTAATTCCACTTCCAACCAGACTATAATCTCACCCTAAAAACTGAAAAGTGGCTTCCGGAACGGGGTAACTCCAAAAGTGGGGGGCGGTTTAATGGTCCTACCCCAATGCTGTTTAGTCGAAAATGTTGCAAGAACCTACAATTATTATATGCAGATGCTTGGAAAATCAATAATAATTGCAAATTTACTTACTTACATGGGTGAAAAATATATTAATTACAAATTCTTTCATTATCAAAAGCCATTTAGACTTTGACACCTTTGTATGAGGAAACTTTAAGCCTGAGAGGAAATTTTTCAAGTAAGACCCTTACAGATTAAGACTGAGGTTTTTGCTGAATAACTCAAAAAACATAGCAGTGTAAACCGCTAAAAATATTCCGAAAACTGGGTACATTTTAGGAGAAAGATTCTAATATCAAATATTTTTAATTTTATTAATTGAAATTTCTCAATTGGTTTTCTTAATTTTACACTTTATTAAGTTCAAATTCTTAACAAGTTTTAGCAGTAAATCAGTTATGTGAATTAGGTTCATTAAAAAAGCTGTATAGTTAGCCTTATGACAGAATACTAAATCTAATCTAGTAAAAAAAATTTAAAAGAGACCTATGAAAAGTCTTTTCTTTTATCGAATCTTTAGATCGCTTATTCACTTAGTCATTTATACTCTTGTACATATACATTTTAACAGGTTAAGTTATCTGTAAGTACACTTTATTTAGAATTGGATACTTATAATGATGATTTTTAAAACTTTTTAGATTGTTTCCCTAAATAAATAAACTAGATTTATTAATTTTTCTTTGCAATCAGTTATAATAAAAATTATCTTTTTGCTAAAGCAGCACTAAGGCCAAAAGGATGGAATAGATAAAATTCGCTCCCCTGAAGTATGCAATAGTCTGTACATATACGTATGTATCTCATTCTTTTCAAAATACATGGAACTAATGGTATAAGCTATAACTTAAGAATTGTCAATAAAAATATTAAGAGCTTAGGGAGGGGAGGGGGTCTCTGTGTGTGTGACAATTTGTGACATAGGGGGGAGGGGATCGGAAAGCTTGTCACGTAACATATATTTTTATAACCTTTCAAGACAGAAAAACTCCGTTAAAAATTCAAATTTAGGCTGTACAAGTGTGTTCATTGGCACAAATACGGTCCCAGTTCCCGATCGCGGTCAGCCAGTGCTGTCAGTTTGGCAGTTGAGTTGATAGGTCAGGCAATGTGACAATCTGTGACAAAGGGGTGGGGGGGGGTCAAAAATTCTCAAAAATCGCGGTACGTAATAGCCCCTTATTGTACATACAGTTGTAATTTTTTTTATTTTATTAATTTTTTATCAAAGACAAATTGCTCGACTTTCTATAGCATACTTTGGGGAGCAAATTTCGAGTCCATCAATCGGGCACTGATTAAATCGCATATTAAAAAGTTGTTATTCGAGAAATTTTAAGTTCTTGTTACAAAACTAAATAAATATTTCTTTTAAATTTTTTGCAAAGTTCTGCAAATAAAATTCGAAATCGAAATTGTTCATTTGTATTAAAGCTAGGGTCTACAGAAATAATTAAATTGCTGTGCGCGAGTCGAATTTATTGATTACCGAAGGTTACTCGCATCTTTTCCTTCCAGCTGGTAAAGAACTAAATGAAGTACACTTCAGACTCTGGAGAACAGAGTATTGAAAAACAAAATGTTTGTATGTTTTGATTGCCTTTGTCATTTACTCTTGGCATTAAGTGTCATTGTTTTAAATAACCACAGAATTGTTGTGGAATATACGAAAAACAAGTGCTAATTAACGCACAACAGAAAAATACACAAAAAAAAACAAAAAAAAAACAAAAAAAAAATAAATTCGCTACACCATGCCCCCATTTTGCTGCGGAGGTCGTCGTTGTGCCGCAGATTTGTCACGTGAACATCAAAATGTATTACAGAAACTGGGCAAAAAGGCCTCCGATGAACTGCTTACTACCGATGTTGATTATGTTCGTCCATTGGCCCTGAAGTTCTACGCACGCCATGATTGGCCCTACTTCCATTGCACCAAAGAGGAAATCTATAAGATGCGAGTTCAATGTGATCCGAAGTCCTTGGATATGGCTGCCAAGCTCTCGCCACCTAGAAAAAGTCTAGAGGGTCCTGCAAAATATGTGATTAAACATGCCACAGCAACACCAATTACAACAAATCAAGTCTATGGCTGGTATCATGATCGGGCTTTTTATTATCCAAAAACGGATCGCGGCGTATTCATATTTCCACGTCAGGAAGATCCATTGATTAAGCAAATTTTACGTGATCGACTGGCCAATTCGTTGGATCGTTAGCAATGGAAGTAAAAGGTTTATTCATATCAAACAAATTCTTAAGGTTTGTTTGTAATATACCTAGTACATCATTTTGAATGATTTTAATAAAGTCAATACCGAATTGCCAACTGATAATGGTATTTAAATAATGCAACAAGAAAAGTTTATAATGCACATTTTCTTTGAAATTCCTATTGTAAGTACAATGGATATCCTTTCTAACTAAAGAGGATATCTCATGTAACACTTGGGCAAGGATGTTGCTACTTGTGCGCCCTTTGGCACGACCGTCTTTGGCCTTTTTGGTTTTTTGTTTTTTGGGCAAACAATGAGCCCCTAGATGCAACAAAGTTTATGTTGCTCGATTCAAAAGTTAATTTACCGAGAATCAAACTCAAATGCGGAAGAAGGATCTGAAAAGCCGACACTCTCTTTTTGCCGGTAACCTGATCTCTGACACACACTTCAGCTTTGATTTCAGGGAATTAACATAAGAAAAAAGGAGCACAGGGCACGCACAATGAAGGATTTGCAAGGCAAACTGACACAAAATGTTGTAATTGCCATAAAGACGACGATGGCACAAGGAAGTTCACCCCGTCCATTAACCGCAAATGGGTCTATGCAATTCGATGCCGATGCCATTGGGTTCGATGCAACATTTTTATTATTATAAAAATTAGGCTTAGTAGGTCTGACACGGGCACGTGCAGTAGACACAAATTAAGCGCTCTCAATCAACGAAACTACATTACTTTTCTCAACCTTTGACATAAGCGTATTGTTTTTCAAATTAAGCATATAAAAATCAATAAAAGCCCACAAATCGTAGAGATACAAGGATGGAGTGGGGAAAGGACACTGGCAAATATAAGCGGACAAAATTATAAAACATTATTTAACACAAACGCCTCTTCCGCACGTTCAACGTCAACTGACTAACAATGGCTGATGAGTGGGAGTCAGTTTTGGGGGTAGACAGGTAGACAAAAAACAAACAACAACAAAATGTCCTCAACTCGGTTGCCAAGACAAAACAGTTGACAATGGCTTGTGTAGAGAGTGTTGAGGATGTTCCAAGGACTAACTACTGCAAGAGATTTAAAGCTCAAGCGGCCTAATTGCATTGCTTCAATGAGTACACTGAAAGAAATCAAGGACTGTATATAAACTGAGCTCAGTTACAGCTGTAAGTGAAGGTATCATAAAGTGGAAATACCAAATTTTTCTCTTAAAGAGTTAAATTTTGTAATCGAGAGAAGTCCTTGTAGGATACAGAACTTAATTTATGGATGTATTTCAGTGTGAAACATATTTATGTGTAACTTCCCGAAGAGGATAATAATTTGCATTTTTAAACAAATTTGCGACATTTTTTAAGACTTTTTAATCAAAATGGGAAAAATTTGAGACGTTTTTGGTCTGAGAAACAATTTTTGAACCAATATTTTTAGTTATAATCGACTGATTGGTATAAAATTTTTTGTTTAAATATTTATTAAAGAGGGGAAAGTTAGAAATTCTTATATATTGTTATTCTAGTGACATAATTTACATTTGGGAAAGCAATATTACTCAGATGATTTATTGAGAATACCTCAAAATTTGTCATTGTGTTAAGAAAATTAATCATGTTCTCATTATATTCTAAAAACTTCTGTAGGAAAATGGAGAAAGTGTAGTTTGCCCAAAGTTATTAAACTTTTCGTATAGCTTTTAGACACAGCGCCCCAATTTTCAGCACTAATTTTTCACAAATTGTTTTGTCTCAAAACCAAAGTGCCTTGTATACTTTAGGGGGCAATGTTCTCTCTTTAACTGTATTCATATCTGTCACTGCGCTAATATTCGTTTTGGCAACAAAACTTGTCAGTTCTGTTCTGTTTCAAAGGAATATATAGATTTTTAGTTCGAATATAAAAAATCCTCGTCAGCGAATAAGAATGAAAAATTTTGTTTATAATCCTCTTGCGATGTTTGTAAAGTGAAAATTGGTTAAAGTTTTTTTATAGATCTAAATACTTTTATTCTTTCCAGTAATTTGTTTAATTAATATACTATGAATATACTAATTAATAATTTTCAAACTTACCGAATCCAATGCAATAAAATTCATGAAATTCTCGACGGTTATTGAGTAATGTAAGTTTTAATTGAAGAAACATCAGCAATATATTTTCCGTATACTCTTATGGTTTACTTTTAACTGATGTAGTCAGTGTATTCAGCTACACGGATTTCCCTATTCACCATCCACCATCAATACCTGTGAAAACTCTACACAGTGCCACCTTTTTATGTGCACCTAATGCGCCCGCTTTAGGGCTTTAACCTAATAATGATGTTCGACTTACTTTGCGTGACTTATTTTATTAATAAAACGAGCAAATTTGTCTTGCTTTTTGGTCACATCCTCAGCATACTCGGTGTCGTTATTGTCTTTCCACCGCCCGTTGCCTTCACACTACCTCATTCGTCTTTCGTTCATGGAAAATGCCAACCCCCAAGAAAACGACAAGGACAAATACAGTGTGTGTGTGAATGCAACCCTGATGGCTAAATGCCCTGTGATTGGCCAAAAAGGACACGCCCATGGCATCAGTAGATGGGGGATTTTAAGAGACGTGGTGTGAGGGGGGTGGGAGATAGAAGGAAGATGTGAGGGATGTGTAAGGCTATGCCAAGTGATTCAATTAAACGCAAGTATAATAAAGAAACGAAAAACTTTAACAATTCAGTTTTCCTTCTTCACTTTGCCCATTTAATTCCTTTGATGACATTATTAAGAACAGCTGATTCTCAATGTACAGTTGTGTATGCATGGAGCTAGAGACAGAGAGATAGAGAGAGAGAGAGAGAGAAGGCCACCAACTGTGTAGGTGGGTGAACAACCACCTGCCAGACGAGACCGGAATCATTATTATTATTATCATCGTCGTTGTCGTCAACGCCGTCAATCAATAATTCAATTATAATAATTGTGGCATTTAATGAATTTAATTGAATGCATCCAACGGAAAAGCAGACAACAATGGCGGCCATGACACGTTAATTATGGGCAAAATGGCGGCTAATATACCGTAATAGAGAATAATGTGTAGTTGTTAAAGTTATTTGCGGTTATTCTACATGGACGACAGGAGAAAAAAAAGAACTTAAACCTAACCCAGTTAAGGATATGAAATTTGTTAAAATGCCATCATACTAAAAATAATACACACATACCCAAGAGCAAGGGAGACAACCATACGCGCATGCAAATGGGGGAGTGTTTATGTATTTTTTTGTCCAGATCCTTCTCATATATCTAAGACCCCCCCCAGTATACACCGCAACGGCAAAACTGAAATTGCATTGGACCAGTTTAGTGAGGATGAGGGATGAGGGCGAAATGATTGCTCAAACCCTCTACCATTCATCTTGCATCCTGGCATGGCAACTAACCCTCTTTTTCTCACTCCCACTCGTTCATGTTCCACGTTCTCTATGCTCTCTGTCTCTTTCTGGAAGCGCTCTGCTCGTTTAGAGCGATTTGCTGGTTGATGTGCGGTGATTGCCACAAACTCAACGCGACCGTCAACGAGTAAACAACATCAAATTGTCGCGCAAGGACGCGTTACGAAGTGGACCGATCCCCCAATATATCCTTGGCAAACTCTATACTTTATACACTGCCATGTCATCAATGCTTAATGAGTCAAGTGTTAGTCCAGTTGAGGCAATCACCGATGCCATGCAGAGTAAATCAACATTGTCCAGTGCAGCGGCAGCATCAACAGCACCACCACCGCCACCACCACCACCAACTACAACACCAACAGCAGCTGGAACAACCACAATGTTAACCACAAAAACACCATTTTCAATTGAGCATATATTATTTAAAAATTTAAACAATAATAATAACAATAATCACAGTATTAATAGTAACAATAGTCAAAAGTGTAACAACAAGCATACAGTGAAAAGTGGTCGCAATAGTATTTATGACAATAATCTATCGAAATATCCGCATTGGCAACATTCCGCAACAACAACAGCAACAGCAATAACCACATCTTCATCATCATCATCAACAACATCATCATCATCTTCATCGACTGCATCAGCGACGGGATTGTCGCGTGCAACACCAAGTGCCAGTCCCGCGGTCTTAGCCTATGCGGCCAGCGAAGAATATGCCAAATCCTTGCACAGTAACCAACGGTTAGTGGTTATTTAAATATCAAATTTCAAAAACCAAAATTTCACACATCAAAAAAATAAGTACCCCAGTGATAAAGTGAGCCAAAAAAGCTAAATAAAATGTCCTGAACTAAACGACAATTTTGCATCTTTCACTCCAACTTTAAATTCCAAATATAAATAATTTATAAGTATGCAGCATTATATAACGAAAAATATTTTTAAAGTTTTTAAATATTATAATATTTCCTTTTCATTTCGCTACGCAGTGTGTGGCCTTACATTTGACCAAATTTTAAAGCCTCAGAAGAAACGCTTCATAAAAAATAATACTTTAAAAAAATTTTGACGAATATTTACATTAACTACTGCTAAGACTTAAAATATACTCAAAAAATTAATTTAATTCTAACAGAAAAGCTATATACTTTTCGAGTTTGATATAATGATATAACGTTTGGTGAATTCTTTACTACTTATCACAAAATATCAAACTTTTAAAGGAGCAGATTTTGGCTCTGGAATTACAGAGACCTTTAGAAATTCGAACCTAAAACTGTTTGGGAATTATAACAAAGTGAAGCGAAAAATGAAAAGCACAGCTTTCATCACCACACCAGATTATTGAAAGAACATTATAACTGAAAAATATCCATTACGTTTTATTATCTTGCAATTCTGAAGATCTGTAGTCTGCTAATAAGAAAATCTTGTGGTGAACGGTTTACTGTCAAACTGCTCATATTTGATTAATACGCCCAAACGGTCTGGTAATTCACAAATTTTAAAGCCTTGTATTATTGAAAAAATAGTTTACAAGTAGACAATACATAAAAATAATAATAAAAGAAATGTCTCGACGTATTAGTTCATATTTAAACGTTCTGATTTATTCAGTGATTTATAGCAAGAATACGAGATCTTTGCAATAAACCTAACTTCCTAAAATCTAATTGTCAGTTTTATAGTAATCAAAATTTTGTTTTAAGATGTATATTTTAAGCTGACTAAGTTTAAACGTTCAAAAACGTTGGGCACTCCATAAATAAATAAAAATCTGGGTATTTCAGTTTTATATAAAATTCTGAGCTAAACCGTTTCTCGAATACAAAGCTTAAAAGATTTGATTAATAAATGAGCCTTAGTTTAAAACAATTTTTAATTTTTTACAAAGCGACATATAATAATGAAATGTGATATATGATATTATGTATTTTGATAATTGGTCAAGCATTGGTAATGAATATATAAAACAGATTGCCACAGCTTTACTTTACAAAGGATATAAAAAGCATACCAAGTAGCATCATACAACTTAAAGATTTTGGAAATATTCGATTCGTTGAATACTTATACAAAATTACTTTTGATTTCAATTGATTTAAATGGGAAATATAATTTACTAATTAACACAGTTCTTTACCATTTTGGGCCACGTCTCTTTCTTTCAGCTTTTTACAAGCGTATAAAAAAAGTGGTGCATACTTTTAGGTTCCAGATTTTTTTTGCTTGTTTAAAATATATTTAACACTTCTAATTATGAAAAGTTGAAATGGCACAGTAAATAATTCACTAATATATATATTCGTTCTTTTTCAAATACATTCTTTAATTTTATATCTCTTAAAGACTTTAGATTGGTTGAGTAACATTTTGTTAGCTTATCTATTTCAAGAAAAAAGAAATTTATATTAATACAAATTTTACATTGTACATTTTACTACACAATGCAAGCACATTTGAAAGGATTCTCCCAGGAATGATTATGAAAAATTGTGAAATTTACCCCCTGTCATACTTAGGTAGTCGAAGAACTTTCATTTAAAAACAAATAAAAACTCTAAACTACCTTCAAACCTCCACTTTATACTAAACAGAGGTCAACCTATCAAAATAATCCGCTGAAGACTATCTCCGAAGAATTTTATTAATTGACAACACCAAAAAAATAACTTTTGGAATGTCCTGTTGAGAAATAAAATTTGGGCTCGACAATTTAAAGTTACTGGCCATTCTTAAAGCACTACAGGTTTTCCCGTTAGGAAGAATCGATCCCTAGATCAATAGTTAACAATATAAATAATACAAATGTTTAAAGTGTTGTATTTTGTCTTTCTCAGAAGCTTCAATCTGTTTACAAAACTTTTAGTACACAACTAAATTTGATTGAATATGAGTATAATTTTTTCCAGTATAAGTTTTTCGAGTAACCATAAAGTGTAAATTATATAGTTTTAAATTACTCCACACTTTATAAATTTGGTTTATTCTACTCACCCACACAGTCCGAGCCATCATCATCATCAACGTCCAGCCGGCGGCAACTCATCGCACTATGGCAATTCAGCTACAGATGCGACGGTTCAGCAAATGGGTGGGCCACCGCCACCTCCACCGCCTCCGCCCGGTTCAGCAGGAGGAGGACCAAATGGAGTTCTTTACCCCGGAGCACCGTACACTGATCATGGCTTCTTGCAAATGACACTGGGCTACTTGTCACCCTCTTCGGGCACATATAAATCGGTGGATCCCTACTTTTTGTCACAAGGTATGGGTTTTTTTTGTTTTTTGCCCCTTTTGTGAGTCATTAGCAACACCAAAAGTTGTGTTGTTAGAGGCAATTTAATTAACTCAACTAAACTAAACAATAATGTAATTAATATTTATTGTTTTTATGTTTTTTACAGCCAGTTTGTTTGGTGGGTCACCCTTTTTTGGGGCACCCGGCTGTGTGCCCGAATTGGCCCTTGGCCTGGGCATGGGTGTGAATGCATTGAGACATTGTCGCCGACGCAAGGCACGTACAGTTTTCAGTGATCCCCAACTGTCGGGCCTGGAGAAACGTTTCGAGGCTCAACGCTATTTGTCCACACCCGAGCGAGTTGAACTCGCCACCGCCTTGGGTTTAAGTGAGACTCAAGTGAAGACTTGGTTTCAAAATCGTCGCATGAAACACAAGAAACAACTGAGGCGGCGGGACAATGCCAATGGTAAGTAAATATAGATTATTTTACAACAAAAAATCTTTTTCCCCTCATACTTCTTAATTAGTTTTCTTTGGAAAATGGCCAAAAAGAAACTTTCCTTTTGAGGAAAACTTTTGGACTTTCAATTAGCCTTTTTGACTTAGCAAAACCCAAAAAGTTTTTACCATGAACAAAAATTAAATTAGTTTTGTGCAACATTTTCTTAGAACCAGTTGACTTTTCACGCACCGAGCTGGGCAAACAGCAGCAGCAACAAAGTGGCAGCGATGCGGCCTGTGGAGGCACTGCCTCGGATTCCAAGTCTGGGAAGGCAACGACGGGTGGACCACATCCCACCAATCAGCAATTACAATTGCTCCGTGGCAATATGAATGAGGGCGGAGGCGGCGGTGGAGCAGGCGGTGGAATGTGTTCGTTCCTTCAACATGGCTACTCCACGGATGACTATTCCGATTTGGAAGCCGATGACAGTGACGATGATGATAATTCCAGTGATGTGGATATTGTAGGCGATACCAAATTATACCAATTAACATAGGTCCTTAGAGTTTAGTTAGATATTTGTCAATAAGCTTGCAATTAGAATTTTAACTAAAAAATGTTGAAAAAAAAAACTTGAAATAAAAACCTAAAAACGCCAAAATGTAAATATTATAGAATCAATCATAAAATCGAGCTTCAGTCTAGTCACACTTAGCATTTAATTAAGCTAAAACTAAGTTAAAATACAAAATAAAACAAATAGTGATTCTTTCGTTGCGTTTCAAAAACGTTCTTCAAACGTTCTTCAAACCATTTTTGAAACGTTTCCTAATAAAGAAAGATTCTTGCTTAATCATAAAAAAAAAGTTAATACTTCCATTTTCTCTAATTCTCTTTCTCTCCCTCTCTGTCGCTCTCTCTGTATCTATTTCTCTGTTTCTCTTTGTCTCTATAGACATTTTGATGTGTTAGCCAACTGAGTGCTTTCAAGTACCAAATAATAATAATGATAATAATAATAAAAAGAATATGGAACGGAAATCAGTAAAATCTGCTACAGATATTTCCCTGTCTTTGAGTTTCTTAATTTTTTTTTTTTCCACCCAGCAATCAGATCCAATTGAGTGCCAAACAAAATGTACTCACTAATAAGGTTAAACAGTGCGCATTTCTATTTAGGGTGGAAAAGTGCCAAACTGACTGCCACGCCCATGCCTTGCGCATGGCCAAGTGGTTAGGTCTTCAATTGTGTGTGGTGTGTGTAAGGAAGAGGGGTTGACGAAGAGGAGTGTCAAGGGGGTGGTGCAACAATAGCAAAATAATTGCGGGTTTTTAAGCAAGCCATTTAGCGAGATACTTTGTTGCATTCCCTCAACCCACTCAGCATCCCAGTGCCATGACCGGAAGTTGGGAAAAAAAGCGAAGGGTAAATGTTTC
Organism: Drosophila willistoni; assembly: GCF_018902025.1. NCBI lineage: Eukaryota > Metazoa > Arthropoda > Insecta > Diptera > Drosophilidae > Drosophila > Drosophila willistoni. The sequence continues at coordinate 14,258,772 of NW_025814050.1, forward strand.
TAAATTGATTACTAATTACACTTGATTTGATTTCAAAAATGGAAAAAAAGAACGTAAAGTTTGAAGCAATATGCTAGTGCAACTGAAGCCTTCAATCAAGGACAACATAAATAGTATATGAAATTTCTAAACAATTTTCCAATCAATTTAAAGTTTGATGAAGTTATTTCTATACATTATTTCTTTCTGCATATTAAGTTATTAAATTAAAAAGATTTGAAAAGTGATTTTATTAAGCATGGCTTTGCAAATTTTTTAATCCTCAACATTTTTTTTGTAGAGGTAAACTTAAAAAGCAAAGTTGTTTACTTTTGAGAATTTTAAACATTAAATTGAAAATTTCATTATTACTATAGCCTCTTTAATAGACAGACAAAAAATAATACGCATTGAAGTCTCTGAACTAGGACCATGGGAGTCCTCCACTATTGGAGCAGGACTTGCAAATCATTCATAGTTGCTGAAGTTCAGGGACTTTTAGGAGTATTACTAAAGCTTATTGTCAGAATCGTTTTAGAAATATGTATAAAGTAAATAGAAATTCATAACGATAAAGGATATATGAATGGTGAATGAATGATCATGTTTAAATCAAATATGTGGAGGGATGGGCGCTCTAGAGGTCTAGAGCGTTAGAAATCATGAATTTATTCAAAAATCTATTTACTTTAGCATGAAATTTTTAATAAAATGTTTGATTTTAAATTTAGTTAGTTCAGTTTTTTTTTAAGATGAAGTGTTAGTTTAAATTTTTGTTAAAAAATGCAAATCAAAATGCATTGAACAAATGGTTTTCCCTTATAATTTAAATCCTGGCTACGCCCTCTTGTGCCATTTTGCTGGATGAATTTTTGCAAAGCTTTGGAAAACAATCATGCTATTTTTGTTAATATAAATTTAAATACGGTCCCTGCTTCATACGTTAAATAAAGAGACTTTCCCCCATCCTCCCTCTTGTAACACCACAGACAAGGGTCTGGCAGCAACAAATTCTATTATTTATATTAAAAGCTGATTGCCTACTGACAAATAGTAAGTACAGAAACCAATAGATAGCAAAAAGGAGAAAAAAAAAATATAAGTAATATTTGTGTCAAAAATAATATGAAAGACTCAATTCATTGCTTAGATTTTTTTTTTGTTTCATGATTACGTATACGCCATGTAGCCATATATGTGCGTTAAATGCTATAATGACCAAGTTAATTGAATTTTTTTAATACTTGAGGCTTCAGTTACACGAATTTATGAAGCTTCAATTCGATGTCTGCAAAAAAATTAAATTTTCGTCTTTTTAACTGGAATGTGATAACGCAGAAAACTTTAAAATATAGGTAAGTACTCTAATGCACTTCAATGTTAGGTATTAACTCTAATGGCATATATGCTGAATGTGTTACAGTAGAACATAAACACTAGGCCAGAACATAAAATTCAGTTAATAACGATTCGCAGTTGTATTCAAGAATCTGGGTTTAAAAGTAGAAAATCACATAGTAAAGAGTTAGGGTGAATTATCTCTTTTCTAAACATTATGAATTCAATATATAATAATAAGGTCCCAAAACAATTTTCCGAAGATTTTATGACCTATCCAATATTTACTATATACCAAATGTAGTCCTTAATCCGAATAAATATTATTTATATTTAGAATATTGGTTTCAATTTTAGTTGTTATAAATACTAACTGGCATTTCTAATATTTTCTAATGAATTCTCGATATTTTTTAGCTTACTCGCATTTTGTTAATCTCTCAGATGCTAGCCGTGTACGTCAACGTTTCAAAGTGCAAAAATCATTTATATATTGGCAATCTCTGATGCTAAACACATACTTGTATATAAATATATATACCATATATATATTTTAGCTATTTACTGCGCGTGTTTTGTTTTATGCTCAAATTGATAGACACACTCTAATCGGATGTAAATTAACAAAAATCATGAGTTAGCTCATGCTCGTATCAATAGAAACACCCAATCTAAGGTCGCAACAATGACAAGACATTCCAAAAAAAAAGTTTGAAATTCTCCCAGAGAGGAAATTTTCTACACGTACAAATTGTTGAATACAATCTTATCAGTCAGTTTGTTAATAATAGACAATCAAAGTGATGGGATTCAATTATTTCGTCAAAACACTGCAATCTTGAGTCGAGCCTCCTTGATAATAAAAGTGTGTGTGTTTTTCTTTTTGAGTAATACTAAATCAAAATAAATATATTTAAGTACTGTACTTCAAATTATAGATTGTCCTACAGTACCATAAAACAAAATGTGGAATATATCGAAATGTGAACTTACCATTCTATCTGTCTTAGCAGTTTATTAATTTATTTAAGCTTATTGTAAAATTCTAGAGCTTTTCAAATTTATAATAGATTTTGTTTACTGCATTTAGTTTCAAGATAAAATGTTATCAAAGAGAAATTAGAATGCTAAGAAAAGACTCTAGCAATATATGTATGCACATTCTTAGATAAATTTAAAAACCACAATTTGGTTTTTGGGAAAATAACATTAATTTACTGTGTGAAAGTAGGAACAAAGTTGGTTGAGGGGATTTTCCTTAGGGGTACATACAATTCTTAAAAATGACCAATATATCTAATTATATCTCCAAACGGATTCGAATATTCTCTCTACGTTTCTTTTAACCAAAATAGACAAAAGAAGCACTACATAAAAATAGTATATCTCTAATAACCGATCGACATTTGAATAAATCCGGATCTTCATTGAATTCCTAATTTCAAACAAATTTAATAAGATGGCTTCAGGAAAAAGCAAAATGATAATATATACGCGATAGACCCCCTACTTATATGTAGATATATATATGTATTTGTATTCAAGAACATATATAGATGCGTTTTTTTTATCAAATACATCTTATAATAATAAAACTCAACTTCTTTTGAGAGAGAACTTTGTTAAACAAATGAATAATTAATGATTAAAATAAATTGTGCGACTGACTTGAGTATACCCTGCAACGAATACAATAACCTTTATTCATACGATTAATATTAAAAGATATTTGTTTATTGTTTAGTTTATACATAGTTTATACATACTGCATCAGAATACTGATGTTCTTCTGCTCAGTTTCATCAGCAAAAGCGCACCTCAGCGCACCTAGCGACTAGCACCTTGTGGTACTCGCACCTTTTCTAACCGCAATCGGGCAATTTTTTTTCCGATTTTAAAACATTTTTGGAGGCTAACCGATTTTAACATTATATATCAAATCAATTTAATTAAAATATAATATTTAATAATACTTATCTTTACATGGGGAAAAATTCTCAGCGATGGATATACAATAATAACATTTGCCTTCAACTGCAGACTTTAGAAAGATGTCAATTTTGTAACCTTTTGCCATTTTTACAGCTGGTTCGAGATTTTCAAGTGCGCTAAGGTAAGATTTTGGAAGATTTTGTTGGACAAGTTTATGGATGACTGTTAAAAAGTCTTCTCTTTTTTATGTAGGATTTTAGAAAATCAACCTTTTGAAATTAGCCACCTATTAACTGGCTCTAGCGTTTGTTAGTTTTATACAAGAACTATAAATGACCCACAAAAAAAAATTATTTAATTTTACTTGTTATTATATATAAAACTTTTACTGCACATGTTGGACTATATCAACTATTTTGGACGTTAATCTCGAAAATATCGAACTTGCAAGATCGGCAAAATTGGCTTCCTTCTGTATACTTAGATTTTAGCATGCTTGATATATCATTAGACATGATTAGGGCATGGTATAAAAATAGAGTTTATACACAGCTGACGGTACACACCCACATATACACATTTGTTTGTCTGGTAATTTGACTCTCCGAAGTTTTATCCTCTCAAATGAAGCTAATTTTTACTCATTGACTTCATCAGCAAAAGTAGTGAGAGAGAGAGAGAGTGAGAGTGCTGGGTGGGGGTCGCGCTGCTCTTGCCCCCCTTGTTGTTGCTTAATCTTGCACTCTTTCTTTTCCTCTCTATGTTTAACACTCTCCCTGCCTACACTCCCTCCCTCTCTCTTTCTCTATAGGCACCTCTTGTATATGCCATTTACATATGTATATATGTATGTACAGTGGACTCTCGGTTAACGAACTCTTCGGATAGCGAATAGATGTTTTTGGAAATAAAAGTTTCGCTTAAGGAACAAATATTCGGTTAACGATCAACAAAATAGGCAGAAACCTGTACGTAAAATTACTGTCTGTTTTAATCAACGAAACAGGGAAAATCTACCTTATAGAAATGTCTAGTGTAACCATTTTACCCATTATAAAATCACATTACTTCCAAACTCTCTTATATTACTTTAGACATATTCAGTTTTCTTAAAAAGTGTTATAACTTTCATTATACTTTCAATGAAAGGTTAACTTAAAATATGTATACCTACATAGTAGCGAATTATTCAGTTCTTCAAAAGTTTTGAAGCATTTTATATTATGTAGTTTGCTTCAATAACAGTTTAAATTGAAACATGTAATAAGTATACTATTTTTCATCCTGGAACGTATTAACTCATATGTACGTTACGTTAACCGAGGGTTCACTGTACATATATGTTATCTGTCTGTCTGACTTTTGCGGGGCAACAAACAAAAACAAGTTGTGACGTCGCGACGTGTTGCTGAAAGCCAAAGCCCAATACAGTCCTCCTCTTCAGTCTCTTTAGTACAGCCGTCGATAGCGGTTCGTGGATACATTATTTCAATTCTTCAGTTCTTCTTTGGTTCTGCTTTTGTTCAGATTTTGCAGTTTTTGTGTATATTATCATTTTTGTTGTAAGTGAAAGTGTTTTTCTTTTGGCGTCTTCTTCGGTGAGAGGTTCATTCATTCTAGGAAGCTCCACAAATGTGGCGGTCATTTAGTACACACAAGGGTCAAAGCAAAGTTAAAGACAAGTTGAAGTGACGTATAATTCCAAATACTTATAGATAGTCTCTACTTATAGACAATGTATATGCACATACATATGTACATATATTTATTTTTTTTATATGTATGTATATTAAATATTTTGTATCATGTGTGTTCCAAAAATAAATAAGGGGGCACGTGTCGTTTTAGTAGAAATTGCCATACACCGCAAATAATGTTGTTGTTTTTTATAAAAAACACAAAATTTTCTGTTTTTCCGGTTTAGGTTTTATTTTGTGTATTCTTTTTTTTATTATTTTCTGTAGAACAAACAGGTTATCAGTTGTCAAAAAAAAAAAAAAAAACAACCACAGTAAACACACTCCCATACACAATCAGAGTGACAAGTTTTTGGTTTTTTTGATAATTATTTTCACATGCAACGTTCCTAGAAGTAGTACACACATACATACATACATATATATTAATATATATTGACCTTCATTAGAGCCTTTTGATAATGTTCTAGCCCTTGCTTTTTTAACTCATTCAACCCACAGGAAGACCACATAATATATATATATATTTTAAACAATAATGGCGGCCAGTAACGGTAATTGTATGTGTTATATTTGTGTGTTGCTTTGTCTCCTGCTGCACCAAGCATGTCCTGTTTTGCCTTTTCCTTTTCTTCCTCTTTAGTTTTGAACACAATCACTTTAATAACTTGTTTTTAAAGCAAACTTTACTAAAACTCTATTTAAATATCTGTACAAATTTGAGCACCTGCTAAAAATTTAAGCTTAAAATATAAAAAATTGTAATTAAAAGTACTTTTATATAATGAAATTCTCACCATACAAATTTCTATTCAACTTAGTTTTTTAGTCGAGGTAAATACGAATTTTTTTAAAATCAAAATCACTAAACAAAAAAGTTTTTAAAAAGCAATTAACTAAAGTCACAATTCGTAAGGATTTAAAGAAATAAGTACAGTTAAAAATATTGTACAAACATTGTTAGCTCCTATTATTGAACAAAAAATCGACTTACTGAAAAAGTATTCATATTTGCTCATATTTAAAAAAATCTTTATTAAAAAGAATACATAAACTTCTTCACAAGTTTGGTGCCAATAACCAACTTTATTTCTTTAAATTTATTTAACAAAAAATTTATAAATTTTTACAAGTAAAAAATGTAAGTTTCAGTCGCCAAAAAGTTTATAGCAAGCCAAACAAAGCGTTTTTAATTTCATCAGCAATATCAGTTGAGTCGATTTGTTTCTGTTTGTCCGTCTGTATAAACACCTGGATCTCGTTAACCATAGCAACTGGATCCTCCAAAGTTGCTATATAGACATCTGCACTACACTAGTACACACAGTTCAAGTTTCTTTCAAATATTGTCTAACAATGAGCTATTTCCTTTGTATTTGTTTTATCGTAATATAAAAACAATTTACATATGTACATATATGTACATATATCAATTCTATAAAAATTACATATTTGAAAATTACATAAAAAATGGTAAAGTTGCTGGTTTAAATATTTTTTACTATGAGAACCAAAATAGCCGCTATGGACGTTAAGTTCCATTATGGTTATAAGAGTGAGCGAGATAGACCACGCAATTGAATTTTTTATTGATCATATACAAAGATATCACCCAAATTTTTCGATAATTCGAATATCTAAAAATCCGTATTCCGTTTTGAATCCAATCAGCTAATCGAACACATTGTCGCATTACCACACTTGACATTATTTTGTCATTAGAGCCTTAAATATTCTGCAAATAGTTTTCTTATTGCTTTAACCTAAAAATAGTCTTCTAGAATCTAGAGAGTTAAATAGCTATACTATTACCTTCTCCTTTAACCTCTTCCAATTATAATAACGAATATAAAAACCCATAATAGCAATGCATTTAAACGCCTTTCCAGATGACTAACACTTGTAAACATTATTCTGTTTGATATGAATGTTTAATCTATTATATGTATTAATGATAAATTCTCTATCACCCCCAAGCCAAAATGACCCAACAGGGACCCGCCTTCGATTCAAATGCCATGACGCTGACACGTTTTGTGCTTCAGGAGCAGAGAAAATTCAAGAATGCCACCGGAGATCTGTCCCAGTTGCTGAATTGCATTCAGACGGCGATAAAGGCGACAGCCTCAGCTGTCCGTAAGGCTGGGATCGCCAAGCTTCATGGCATTGCTGGCGATGTGAATGTTCAGGGTGAGGAGGTCAAGAAATTGGATGTGTTGTCCAATGAGTTGTTCATCAATATGCTTAAGTCATCGTACACCACATGTCTGATGGTATCCGAGGAGAACGAGAATGTTATCGAGGTGGAAACGGAACGTCAAGTGAGTTGTAGTTTTGGAAAAGAAACAAAATATTGTATTAAACACTTCGTTCTTTTTTTTTTTTGGTTAGGGCAAATACATAGTCTGCTTCGATCCATTGGATGGTTCATCTAATATCGATTGCCTGGTATCCATAGGCTCCATATTCGCCATCTATAAGAAGCAAACCGAAGGTGCTCCTACCGTGGCGGATGCTCTGCAGCCAGGAAATCAATTGGTGTCAGCTGGTTATGCCCTCTATGGATCGGCAACAGCCATTGTTCTGGGCCTTGGTGACTCGGGTGTGAATGGTTTCACCTATGATCCGGCAATCGGTGAATTCATTTTAACCGAACCCAATATGCGAGTACCCGAAAAGGGAAAAATCTACTCGATCAATGAGGGATATGCCAGCGATTGGGAGGCTGGAGTTTTTAATTATATTGCTGCCAAAAAGGATCCCACCAAGGGTAAGCCATATGGAGCACGTTATGTGGGCTCAATGGTTGCCGATGTTCATCGTACTATCAAATATGGCGGAATTTTCGTTTACCCTGCTACAAAATCTGCACCAAATGGCAAACTGCGTCTGCTCTATGAATGTAATCCCATGGCTTATTTGATGATTCAGGCCGGCGGTTTGGCTAGCGATGGAAAAATTAGTATATTGGATATTGTGCCTAAGAAAATCCATGAACGTAGTCCTATCTTTTTGGGCTCTAAACTAGATGTAGAGGAGGCACTAAGCTATTTGAAGTGATCATTATAATTTCAGAAATAAATAAAAAAAAACTCTTTTTACTCACTAAAGTATGCAATAAATACATATATCTAACATTTACACTATGCAGATCTTTCTTTTGTTTTCTTGTATTGTATTTTAGCAAGGAATCGATTCAACTTAGCACAATGTAATACGCCAAACTAGTAATAATAACAGAGATTAACAGAGCATAAAATGACCGAAAATTGCTCTCTAAAGTATGCAACAACATTAAAAGTAATCTGTTTAAAGCAAAAACAAATTTGTCGCAAAAAAATATTTTATAGAGATAAATTAGAGATGGCATTAATATTTTTATAGAAAAGAAATACAGTGAAACCTCGATATAACGAACTTCGTTATAACGAAAAACCCAATATAACGAATTTTTTGTTAAGTCCCTTGAAAGGACTAAGGTTTTACATTTCAGTACCTATAGCGAATCAATAGATATAACGAATAATTTTGCGATCCCCCTCAGATTCGTTATATCGAGGTTTCACTGTACCTATACAATACTTAATGGGATTGTTTAAGATTAAACATCGTGGTCAGCTGAAATGGCTTCACCAAATCAGATTGACGAAAGAAATATACAAAACGAAATAAGTCATACAAATTCATATGACAAGTATTGCTTAAAAACCAAACAGAACATGCATCCACACTCTGTGGAAAACACTTAAGATTATAACAGCGGCGCGGTATCAGTAGCCAACGCTGAGTATGAAATATAGACAATTTTTAAATAATAATCAGTTTTAAGAACAATTGTCGCCTCGAATCTCGAGCCTATAGTCTAAGAATTCAATTATATACACAACATTTCTTTAAATAAAATCACTTCATATTTTGATTTCAACAAATGAAGATTGGGTTATTTTCCTTCTCCCGGAATCCCTATTCAGGGATATTTTATCTATTTCACATTTGTGCCAGATTGCCACTGCTATCATGAGATATTTGAATAACTTAGAAAACTTGTAAAACACATTAATATAAAACTTCTCATCTTACAATCTATAGATATCTGAAAATTACACTCGAATTAAATATTACTAGTGCATTAAACTTTTTCGTAATTATTTATTTAATTATCTTTTATTACTATCAGAATCCGACTCGCAAATAAAGTTTCGTTTATTATCACATACAACGTCATTCATTTCAAAACGATAAAGGTAACGCAGTTCTATGCAATTTTCCACCTTATTAGATAAATACTTTTTATTGTCGGGTTGTTTTAGGCCATACCATCTTAAGAACATTGCCTTCTCTCCAGATGTGGCTGACATATAATTTCCATCGCTCTCTATATCATTTATATCAGTCCAATAATTATTTCCGTCTACTAATTGCATCTTTAAGTTTATCCACTCTTCTTCGTTCTGCAAACTTATCAAATGACCACCCCATGCCGAACATATTTGTAAGGCTCTTAGCCAGGTTACTCTTTCAGAGTTCTCAATGTGATAATATTTCGAGCCAATTTGTTTGAAAACCGGCCTATTCCCTTGGTATTTTTGTACTAGACTCCGTTGGTATTTTAAATCTTCTTCCGTTGCCTTAATACTTTCTTGCTGGGTCTTTACCAACTCTACCAGTTCATTTAATTTGTGTTTCATATCCTGCATACTTGATTGAGTTTCGGATAAATTTTTTTTACAATTACCATAGAAATTGTCTAAATCCTTTTGACCACTCTCACATTCGTCTAGTTTCTGTTGGCTTAATTTAGTTAACAGCAATTGCTTAGCCAATTGATTATGATGGGTCTGATTAAGAGTCCGGCAGTCAGTCAGTTGATCTTGCATTGAAATTGTATAATTTAAAATTGGCTTAACAAAAGTGAAACAATTTGTTGGGCATTCGGGATGAGTTTCATAGAACTAAAAAAGAATAAAAATAATATACAAAATACAGAACAGAAAAAATGTACATACCTGGCAAATACTTCCATGAACTGAATTGCATAGAACCACAGAAAATATTGCAATTAATAAGTAAAAACACTGCATTGAAAAGTGATAGAAGGATATTTGCTGGACGAATTCAAAAGATAGACTAAAACCAATTCCAAAATGTGATTGCATTTATATGGGAAAGATGCCAAAAATTTCAATTTATTTTAATTCCACAGAAATATGATTGTGCATATTTCGCGAAAAATATTGCACTCCCGTCGACCCTAAAATAATCTGACCTTCTAGAATTAAATTAAAATATATATTATTGTGCTTATCTTTATGTTTCTATAAAAACATCACAATGGGCCAAATTTCGTTTATTTTGCCAGAGTGACTGAAAAAAATCGGTCTCATATTTGGATTCATTTTTGAGTCTTAAATTGCGAATAAAATAAAGGAGTTAAACATATCGTTTCATAAAATAGTATAGAAATATTATTATACTGCGAAATATAAACATAGTTCAGTAAATTTTATTAATGTCGTTTAAGAAATGTATTTTCTACATTTAGAAAATACATTTCACTTTACATGGCTTAATATACTTTAGTTTGAAATCTTAAAAAGCATTCGCCTTATGTTTGGGCACAAAAGTAAATCCCTGTGGCACAGGACCAAGCAACATTTCGCTTAACTTAACCCAATCTGAAGAATTGCCGGAACTCATTAAGGTTTCCATTTCATCGCGTCCACGATATGCCTGGGGTCTAGAATTGATCTTTTGTGGTGGAGCCTGCTGCACTTCTTCGGGTATATAGCGATATAAAAACGATTGCCATTCGAGTAGAAAACGTCGTGTGTTTTCCACACCTTTGGTATCAGAGCCCCAATGCTCAAGGCCATAGTTACAATATTTTTGCAATAGCTCATAACGTTGAGACGATGAGGGTGACCAAGCTCGTTTCTCTTTGATCTCTTGAAAGATCCATGGTTTAATTAGAGCTCCACGTCCAATCATAACCGAACTAACGTGAGGAGCAATCTGTCGACGTTCCACATAATCTTCATAGCTGAGAATATCCCCATTACCGATAACTGGTATTGACTTGGCTTTCGATGCACATTCCTCGATATATTCCCAATTGGCATGCTTTGTATAGCGCTGCTCTCGTGATCGTCCGTGAAGAGTTACAGCGGCAGCACCCCATTCCTCTACAAGAGGCAATAGCTCATGGGCCACACTCTTATCCGCATAGATACCCGTTCGCATTTTCACCGTAAAGGGCAATTGTGGGGATAAATTCGAACAACTACGTACTGTCAACTCTAGGATATTAGTTCGTCTCATTAGAGCACTACCGCCGCCTTGCTGGTAGATTAGATCGATGGGGCAACCAATATTCAGGTCAATATAATCAACTTTGGCTGTATCATGAAGCACTTGGGCCGCCTGGCTGATTATATTAGGATTATTGCCGCAGAGTTGGACACCAAAGAAATCCTCACTCTCGTGTCTTTTGGTTAGAGCCCATTCCTGGCTTAAACCTTTGACTATGGGCAATGCACAGGCCATTTCTCCGCACGTAATATCTGCACCAAATTCCTTGCAAATTCTGCGAAATGGTAAATTGCCCACAGTGGTGAGAGGAGAAAGTATTAGCTTCTCACGAAAGTCAATGGGTGGTTTAACACGATCAGCAGCATCAGCATCTCGCCCCTTGGGCGAATCAATTACAGTCGTTGAGGCAGTATCAGTCTCCTTATTCAATTTTTCTCGCTCTTTTCTAGCATCTCGAATCTTCTCGGCATCTCGAATCAATTCTTTGGAACGACTAAAATCATAGTTATGTTTACGCAGCGACACCTGAAGCTCTGTAAAAGAAAGAATACGCATTTATTTTCATCACTCTTCCTGTAAATTGTCAAATATTTACCAGAGCTAATTCCATTATATGTGGTCTTGGCTGCCTTTTCGTCGTAGTCGTCCCTTTTTATATTCCTGCCCTGTGCATCTAAATGAGCCTTAGAAAATCGACAAGTGACGCCACGTCCACAATATCCTTTGGTCGTATAGACATAACACTCTGTGCCCAAATCCTCACTTTTGGCAGCAAGAAAAGCGTCCAGATCATGTACATAGCGACAATTTTCCAGGGAACATGCATTGCCGCCTGGTCCATCGATCAAAGAATGACAGAGATGTGAATATCGTTCGTCCTTGAATACAGGACGATTCTATAGATAAATGAATTGTGAGAAATGTGTGTGCTGTATATAAAAAGCTCTTGCCTTATTCTGGCCACGCTTGCGTTCCTTTTTGCCACCGCCACCCTTTTTTGACACGTTTTCTTCTTCACTCGCTTTTTCATCATTTTTTCTCTTATTTGACTCCTCATTCGGACCTTTTGACCACGTTGACTCGCCGACAGCTTCAACTAAGTATCTGCAATAAATTATTTCATTTATTTATTGCTGGCTTGGCTGCATTTCTTTTTTAAGTATCTTACTCTGGTTTTATATAGCAAATTCCCGGCTCCATTTTGCAACAACAAAGCAAAACAAATCGCACGTGCTGAGTCAGCTGAGAGATTTGCTAGAGATGAGTCGTATGTTGCGATAGTTGAAGGTCGCCACACAGCATGATCTATTGTGAAAACTCAAAAACAATTATAAAATTCAATTTATTTTTTAAATTTAATTTCAAATTAAATAAATTGTCAATTTATAGTTATGCATTTTTAAACTTTTCGAAAATAAATAGCATATATTTGTCTAGCAATTTTTTTTTTAAATATCCCATGCTATAACCATTCCCATCTCTAATTGTAAATTAGTGTGACCAAAGTTTAGCACTTGTTGTTCAATCAGGGAAGACCGGCGATGGTTCAATTGTTTAAATTTCTCTTAAAATCTACTAAGACGGTAAGTGTTATATCTGCAATCTTAAAAAGTTTTGTTAAATATCAATGCACCCAATTTTAAAAGCCTGCTCGTGCCCATTTCCGTCCCAGCTTCTTGGATACTCTGCGTCTGACAGTACGCGGTGGACATGGTGGTAATGGATTACCTAAATATGGAGGCGTTGGTGGTCAGGGCGGTTGTGTCTACTTTGTGGCCAAGGAAGGACTAAGCCTGCGTAAAGTAGCCCAGGGACTTAAGGATAAACGCATTAGCGCTTCAAGTGGTGAAGACAGCAGCAAAGTTAGCATTTTTGGGAAACGAGGCCAAGACCAACGGATCGAGGTTCCCGTTGGTGTTCAGGTGTACGATGAGCAACAGCGCAAATTGATTGCTGATCTAAATGAACACGATGCCACATGTATGGTGGCGGCAGGTGGCACTGCTGGATGTGTGGGTAACAATTTTCTTGGTCGACCTGGCGACAATCGCACAGTGAGCTTGGATCTTAAACTAATAGCCGATGTCGGTCTGGTGGGATTTCCCAATGCCGGCAAAAGTACACTGTTAAAGGGCATTAGCAATGCCAAACCAAAAATTGCAGCATATCCTTGTAAGAAATTTGATATATGAAGGAAGTCTGTTATATGTCCTATTAAATAATTTTTATTTCAGTTACCACAATTAGACCCCAAGTTGGTACCATTGACTACAGTGATTTACGTTCTATAAGTATAGCCGATTTGCCTGGATTAATTGAAGGAGCACATGCCAATTTCGGCATGGGTCACAAGTTTCTAAAGCACATTGAACGCACACGCCTATTACTCTTTATGGTCGACATATTTGGGTTCCAGCTGAGTCCCAGGCATCCACATAGAGATTGTTTAACCAATATCTATTCACTCAATAAGGAGCTGGAACTATATGATCCATCACTACTAGATAAGCCCTGTGTGCTTTTGCTAAACAAAATTGATAAAGAAGGCTCTGAGGATTTACTAAAAGAATTGAAACCGCGGCTTCAGGATTTGTCAGAAGGCTTAGCCGCTTGTCCGGAAGAAGTTCGCCCTCAAAGAGTACTTAAATTTGAACGAATTCTTCCCATATCGGCCAAAAATTCGGATAAAATGGCCCTTGTTAAGAAACAATTGCGGCAAACCTTGGATAAATTGGCCGAAAAGGATGTGTTGGCAAATCCAGAACAGATTAAAATGCAACTACAACAGCGTGTAGGTGTAAGGGGGCCCAGAATAACATAATGTCGTGATAATTGTTGTTTGTATAAAATGTTTTAAAATTAAATATTATTAAAATGTAGTTTTGTTGCAATATCTATTCAGTCTGGTTCTGTACATTTTGCACAAGGGTTAAATTGAAACCATTTAAAAAATTATCGATAACTGCAAGCCTCTCAAATAATCGATAGGATTTCGCAAATTACTTAGTGCTCCGCTTCAACCCTGGCCAGTCAACATATAGTTTGTTGTTGTGTCTCGGTCCCTGTCTTTTTGTCTCGTACGTCGCGCGTTAAATGAGCTGAAAAAAGTTAAATTAGAATTATACAAATTGATGGCTACTAATGCGTATTCCAATTGGGATAACATAAGAAAAAATTTTACTATGAAAATGTGCCCGAAACCGTGTAAAGAGCGTAAAAAAAATCCAAATAAATTAACGACATTTCGATACATACATACAGACATACAGTGAAGAAGAGACAAAAAAAAATACAAGAAAAAAAACAAAAAAAAAAAACTGGTATATAAAAGACGCCAATGAGAGACAGAGAGAGCGAGAGCGAGAGAGGAAGCGCGCCCTTTTTTATAATATAAGGATAACTTGGATTAATACTGAATTTAAGGATATATAATTTATATATCAACCGTCCGTAATGTCACAACATAATCCACATTATCATCACCCCCATCCGCATCCTCTGCATTATCAACAGCAACAACAACAACAACAACAACAGCAGCAGCAGCTGCACCACCATCTTCCCTCTCCTCAGCAGCAGCAGCAACAACAACAACAACAACATAAACAAATACAACACAACCAATGGTATTCACATGTTGCTTCCACCTCTTCCACCACCCCCTACCCGCATCTCTCATCATCAGCAGGCGCCTCCACCTCTTCGGCGGCGGGGGCAACAACAACTTCAGGCTCTAACAACAATCACATAATGAATGCCTATGGAACACATGGATATTATGGTGCCGCTGGCGGTGGCCTCAATGTCAATGCTGTGGGTGTCGCTGGTGGTGGAGGTGGAAATTCAAACAGTTATAACCTTGAGGCGGCCAATACGGTCGCCTATGCCCACAACCAGCTGCTGCAATATCAACAACAACAACAACATCAGCAACAACAACAACATCAACAGCAGCAGCAGCAACAACACCATCTTAGTGGAAGATCTTACATGGGGGGAGGTGGACATCATCCTCATCATTCCAATCCACATCATCATCATCATCATCATCACGGTATATATCCCTATATCAAAAGTGAACCTATGGAATATGGCCATAATACAATGGCTCCACCGCCAGCACCAAGCGGATCCACAGAAATGAGAATTAAATGTGAGTTTGCAAAAACAATGATACAAAATAACGGTGCATGTAATTTTTGCATGTAATTTTTTTGCAAATGAAATGAAATTAAAAATAAGCTCCAATTCTCTATACCTCTCACACACACACGCACATCTTTACATATTTAAAGAGAGAGAGAGAGAAACTCATTTATTTACAGTTATATTTAAGGGGGGGATCTGTATGAGGTTTGGTGGGGTGGTTTAAGTAAATTGGTTTTTACTTTTTCCCTTTTATAAATGTAATGTAATTTTATTGGAATCAATAAAAAACATTATATATATTTTCTTGAGTTACTCTGAGGTTTTATTTTACTTATTTTCTTTTCGATTGTCGCTTTTATTTTATTCGGTTTGGTTTCGGTTCAGTCGTTCGTCGTTTTCCATCTATCCATCTACTTACGGGTTCTCCTCCTCTGTGTATCTGTGTATCTCACTTTTCTGTATGCGTGTGCCTCAATGGATATGGACGTGTATGTGTGTCTCTGTGTGTGTGTGTATCCATTTAGTAATATGTATACTCAGATAGATGCTTTATATTATTACCGGCGTATATATAACTATATGTACGTACATATATATATGTATTAAAATGGGTTCGGGCTTTTGCATCTTATGTAACATTTGGTTCCTCTAATAGACTTATAACCTATAAAAAAAAAGACGAAACTATCAATTTCTCTAGGGCGGGGCCTAAAACTAAAAACTAATTTAAAATAATCAAGATAAATAATTATCGTAAAAATCTTATAAATTTAAAAAAAAAAAAAACAAACAAAAAAAAAATGAAAGAAAATATTTATAAAATTTCTAACTGAAATCGAAGTTTGTCAGTTTTGTTGTTATCTATTACTCTCACTACTACTTATACTAAATACATGGTAAATATACTCACACACACACACACATACACATTTACCATGTGTACTTGTTATCAGAGAAGAGTTGTTGTCAGAGAAGGCTCGAGGCGCGCGCCCCCAATACCATATAGATTTCTATTTCTATTTTATGTGTTTAATTTTTTCTTACCATAGAAACAGATACACATTATATTACCCAACTGAATCGTATAGAACTACAAATGGAGAGAACTATTAAAAACTGAAAAGTAATTTATAAAAAAATTAAAATAGAAAGTGAAATTTATCTCTTCTTTTTGGTATAAATCAATAATTTACATTTGCGAAAACAAAAAATAACCAATTAAAAATTGTCTAGTGAATCAATCGATATCGAAAATTAAAAGAACTATATATATAAAATATATATTATACGTGTTTGTGTGTGTTACATCATTTTGACATTTGACAAATTAATTTGTTGTTTTTTATTTGTCTGCTTCTTTTAAATATAGCGGAACCCATGGACGAACTTGCCTATAAATCGTCCAACTATATTGATGATAATACTCCATTTGCCGATTTTACTAAATACAATGAATTTAATGAAAATATGTTGAGTCCCAAAGTGGAAATGTCAGTAAAAAATGAATCTACACCATACAGCAAGGTACAGGTTTGTTTTTTGCAAAATCAATGTTTTACTCGATTTCAATTAAAATGTCTTGGTTTCTCTTTTAGAATTCGAATAATTATCCAAGACGTAAATTACAAACGGAACGTTCTTCAGAGAATTTACCCATTTGTCAACGTTGTAAAGAAGTCTTCTTTAAGAAACAATCCTATCTACGTCATGTGGCCGAAAGTAGTTGCAACATTCATGAATATGAATTTAAATGCAACATTTGCCCCATGTCATTTATGAGTGCCGAAGAATTGCAAAGACATAAACATTTGCATCGTACAGATAAATTCTTTTGTCATAAATATTGTGGTAAACATTTCGATACAATTGCCGAATGTGAATCCCATGAATATATGCAACATGAATATGATAGTTTTGTTTGTAACGTAAGTTGGGCATAAGCTTTAACAATATAAACAACTATGTACATATATTAACTAATTTGTTTGTGTTCTTTTGCAGATGTGTTCAATGACATTTGCCACACGAGAGCAGCTTTATACCCATTTGCCGCAACATAAATTCCAGCAACGTTACGATTGCCCCATTTGTCGTTTGTGGTATCAGACGGCTTTGGAGTTGCATGAGCATCGTTTGGCGGCACCATATTTTTGTGGCAAATACTATAATACAGGTCAACAGCAGCATCAGTCACAGCAACAGCAGCAGCAGCACCAACAACAACAGCATCACCATCCACAGCAACAACAACAACAACAGCAGCAGCCAAATTATAAACTACAAGATTGTCATATGGCTACCATGGAAAGTAAGTCAAAAAATCACTTGGACTTGCTTATAACAGAGGGGAAAATTCAAGATTTATTCCTTTCCAAAAAATATATATGTTTACATGTGAGACAGCTTTTGTTTAGGCTTTGTTTAGGCTTTCAATGCTATTTAACATAAACAATTAGTAATAAAAAAGGCAAAATGTTGTTTAAGGCAAAATGTTTTATAGCTGTAGTAGCAAAGACTAGAGCTCCTAAGGAATTGGCTCCTCAAAAAAAAAACACCCATTTTTGTTCGAAAAACAAAGTTCTTTGCTATACAAAAAATGCATTGATTAACTTCATTTATATATTTTATTTTTTTTTAGAATCTATCGTTTTTAAAAATTATGTTCAATTGTGTGGCTACATTAACATAATTTCAACATCAAATTAAAAATAATTAACAATACATTAGGAAAATAGAATATAAATTTTACTTGTTCTTAAAACTCTTATGTAGATTCGAAAAATTAGTCAGGATCAACCTTATCTTTATTTTTTCGAGTTAGTATTGTGTCATAAAATGTGATAAGTTTTCTCTTATATTTTGTCATATAGTATTTCCAAATTGGTGAGATTGAAGAAGCTGAAATATTAAACAAGTTATCATCATAATTATGAGAATCACTTGAAAAGATGAGACATGAAAATGGCAATTATAATTATATAAATATTTGACTAAATTCCTTGAGAAATATCGAAGAAAATTGTGAGCCAAGAGGTATCGACTTTAGCTGTAGATTTTAGAGGGTGGGAATGAAGCATTTTTTGCTTTTTACAGACAAAAGAATATTAAATGCAAACTTACAAAACTTGATAGACAATTTCAATAAGCAAAGCTATATCTCTATTTGTGTATTTGCAGTGCCCACAGCGCCGCCACCATCAGTGGCAGCAGCTACTGGATCACACCACAAGACAAACGCCAACAGTTCATCCAGTTCCAGTTCAGCATTACCTGCCACGGCGGCATTGAGTTCGCTGCTTCAACAGCGACAGGCAAATGCCGATGGAGCGGCTATGTTTGCTGCCGCTGCCTCCTCCTCCAAGGGAGAGGTGAATGTTAAGTTGGAACGCAGCTATAGCAATTCGACAAGTGACTCTTCATACGGAATGCACGACACCTCCAACACCAATTATAATAATAATAATAGCAGTAATAATAATGCTTACGGCAGTGATAATTCCATACACGGGTCAGGAGCCATTGGTGGACCCCAAGCTCATTCCTCAACGCTGGATGACTCCGAGGACGCTCTGTGCTGTGTACCCATGTGCGGGGTAAGCAAGAGCACTAGTCCCACTCTCCAGTTCTTCACATTCCCCAAAGATGATAAATACCTGCATCAATGGCTACACAATTTAAAAATGTTTCATATACCCGCTTCGAGTTATACAAGTTTTCGGATATGTAGCATGCATTTTCCGAAACGCTGCATCAATCGGTATTCGTTATGCTATTGGGCAGTGCCCACATTCAATCTGGGACACGACGATGTGGCCAATTTATATCAGAATCGCGAACTGACGAATACCTTTACCACTGGCGAAGTGGCACGCTGCAGTATGCCACATTGCAATAGCCAGCGGGGTGAGAGTAATCTCAAGTTTTACAATTTCCCCAAGGATATCAAAAGTTTAATCAAATGGTGTCAAAATGCACGTCTGCCCGTGCAGGCCAAGGAGCCGCGGCATTTTTGCAGTCGTCACTTTGAAGAGCGTTGCATTGGTAAATTTCGTTTAAAACCATGGGCAGTACCCACATTGCATCTCGGTGGTGCACAATATGGCAAGATACATGACAATCCCAAGAATTTGTATGTGGAGGAAAAGCGTTGTTGCCTCAATTTTTGTCGCCGAAGTCGTTCCACGGATTTCAATATGTCGCTATATCGTTTTCCAAGGAATGAGGTTTTACTGCGACGCTGGTGCTATAATCTACGCCTCGATCCGGCAGTATATCGTGGCAAGAATCATAAAATATGCAGTGCACATTTTATTAAAGAGGCATTGGGTTTGCGTAAATTATCACCAGGTGAGAAAATAATTATAAAATGAAAATTTGAAATGAAACTTAACTTATTTTACTTGCAGGCGCTGTACCAACATTACATTTGGGTCATAATGATACATTTAATATCTATGAGAATGAATTGTGGCCACCGCCGACACCAAGTTCCTCCTCAACGCCGCATCATCATCATCAGCATCATCTTCAGCAGCAGCAGCAGCAGCAACATCATCATGCCCTACAACAACATCATCACAATAAAGCGGCATATCAACGTCAAACGGCAGCATCCACTTCATCATCGGCTAGCTCAGCTTCTCATTATGTCGATCCGGATAATATGGGAAGCGGTGGATATTTAGGCATGGGTGGAAACTCTCTAACCGGTGGCATGAATGTCAGCGATAGCATGGACATTTGCTGTGTGCCAAGTTGTGAGAGTAAGCGTCATAATAGCGAGAACATCACATTCCATACGATACCTAGAAGACCTGAGCAGATGAGGAAATGGTGTCATAATTTGAAAATACCCGAAGACAAAATGCACAAGGGAATGCGTATATGTAGCCTACATTTCGAGCCATATTGCATTGGCGGTTGTATGCGTCCATTTGCAGTGCCCACGTTGCATTTGGGTCACGATGATACGGATATTCATCGAAATCCTGATGTCATTAAGAAGCTAAACATTAGGGAAACCTGCTGTGTGGCTGTTTGTAAAAGGAATCGTGACCGAGATCATGCGAATCTTCATCGTTTCCCCAGCAATGTGGCCCTCTTGACGAAATGGTGTGCCAATCTGCAAAGACCTGTGCCCGATGGCAGTAAACTGTTCAATGATGCCATTTGTGAAGTCCATTTCGAAGATCGTTGTTTGCGTAACAAGAGATTAGAGAAATGGGCAGTGCCCACTCTGATATTGGGTCATGACGATATTGCCTATGAATTACCAACACCGGAGCAAGTGGCGGAGTTCTATGCACGTCCACATGCTCCCAATAATGGCGAGGAGCAAGGAGAATGCTGTGTGGAAAGTTGTAAACGTAATCCCAGTGTGGATGACATTAAATTATATCGTCCACCTGAAGAATCCGATGTTTTGGCGAAATGGGCGCATAATCTGGAAATTGGTGTGGCCGAGTTACCCAATATGAGAATCTGTAATTTACATTTCGAATCGCATTGCATTGGCAAACGTATGAGACCGTGGGCCATACCAACATTGAATCTATCCTCGAACATTGAGAATCTCTATGAGAATCCAGAGCACTCGATGTTGTACAAGAGGAGGACAAGGCGAGATCCAAATCGAGATATATCATCGATGACGAAACCCACCTGGGTGCCCAGATGTTGTTTGCCACATTGCCGCAAGGTTCGAGCTCTGCACAATGTTCAGCTTTATCGTTTCCCCAAGCTCAATCGTTCCACATTGGCCAAATGGGCACACAATTTGCAAGTGCCCATGGTGGGTAGCGCCCAAAGGAGACTCTGTTCGGCGCATTTCGAACCTCATGTGCTCAGTAAGAAGTGTCCAGTGCCCTTGGCAGTGCCCACAATCGATTTGAATGCTCCTCCTGGCTATAAAATCTATCAGAATCCAGCTAAACTAAAGGCCACCAAATTGTGCCTGCAGAGAGTTTGCATTGTGGAGAGTTGTCGACGCACCAGAGCTCAGGGAGTGCAACTCTTCCGTTTGCCCCATAGCCCTACCCAGTTAAGGAAATGGATGCATAACATCAAGACACGTCCGAGAGCAGCTACAAGGTCTCAGTATCGCATCTGTTCGATACACTTTGAATCGCATTCGTTTAATGGCAAGAGATTGAGTGCCGGAGCCATACCCACTCTAGAATTGGGGCACGATGATGACGATATCTACCCTAATGAGGCTCAAGCTTTTGTCGATGAACACTGTGCTGTTGAGAGTTGTGAATCGTCGAAGGATCAGCCCGATGTACGTCTCTTTCGTTTCCCGACCGAAGATGATGATCTATTGTGGAAATGGTGTAATAATCTTAAAATGAATCCGGCCGATTGTTTGGGTGTACGGATTTGTAATAAGCATTTTGAAGTCGATTGCATTGGCCCGAAACATTTATTCAAATGGGCCATACCCACTCTAGAGCTGGGACACGATGATGCCCAAATTGAGCTCATCCCGAATCCAAAGCCGGAAGAACGTTATGTGGATCCAGTGTTCAAATGTTGTGTACCGACTTGTGGAAAGACCAGGAGATTCGATGAAGTGCAAATGAATAGTTTCCCCAAGGATCCGTTACTCTTCCAACGTTGGAGGCACAACCTACGGCTTGAGCACTTAATCTTCAAGGAGCGCGATCGCTATAAGATCTGCAATGATCACTTTGAAGATGTTTGCATTGGCAAGACACGCCTGAATATTGGCTCCATACCGACCATTAATTTGGGTCACAACGAGACAGAGGATCTGTATCAGGTTGATCCAGCAGAACTGCAAAGTAATCTCTTTGGTCGTCCGCGAAAATTACACGGATCAGTCGATATAAAGTTAGAACCAATGGACGATACCGAAATGCAGCAGGATGTAAAACCAAATATCCATGCCATGGCCGAAGCTACCGATATGAACACCAGGCAGGTGAAAATTAAGAAATCTCTTGCTGATCTTAAGTGCTGTGTGCGTAGCTGTGGACGCAGTCGCCTAGAGCATGGAGCTCGTCTATTCCCCTTTCCCAGTGGCAAGCAGCAGCAACTTAAATGGCGGCACAACCTTCAACTGGAACCCGATGAGGTGGACAAAATGACAAGGGTCTGCAGTGCCCATTTCAATCGTCGCTGCATTGATGGCAAGCAATTGCGTGGATGGGCTATGCCTACACAGCAATTGGGCCATCAACAGGAGCAGCCCATCTATGAGAATCCCAAGAATATACCGGGTTTCTTTACGCCGACATGTGCGCTCAGTCATTGCAGGAAAAGGCGGAGTATTGATAATGATTTACGCACCTATCGTTATCCCAGGAGTGAGGATCTACTGGAGAAATGGCGGGCTAACTTACATCTGACTCCAGATCAATGTCGCGGACGGATTTGTGCTGATCACTTTGAGCCTCTGGTTAGGGGCAAATTGAAATTGAAGACAGGAGCAGTGCCTACTCTTAAATTGGGTCACGACGAGGAATTGGTTTATGATAATGAAGCCATTAAGGCTAGCATGGCGGAAGAGGAAGATGGCAGCTTGGAATCATCCCCAAAAATAATACCGAAGAAGGAAATATTCGAAGATGAAGACGATGAGGATGATCCTCATCAAGAAGGAGAAGTAGGAGAAGATGATGAGGAGGAAGACGCACCCGAAGATGCTGAGGAGCATGAGGATTCACATTCCGATTACTTTGATCCCTTGGAACTGGTTGAGACGTATGCCGATGATCCAGTACCAGACGAGGAATTTCCATCGCCTGCTCCGCCGCATCATCTACTTCCCCCGCCACATCCGTCATTGGGTGTGAGGCGTGAGAAGCCAGCGAATAATGTGACACCAATTTGTTGTCTCAGGCATTGCCGCAAGGAGCGAACACCCACCCATCAGTTAAGTACTTTTGGCTTTCCCAAAGATCATCAGCTTTTGCTTAAATGGTGTGCCAATCTTCACCTGGAGCCTGTCGATTGTGTGGGACGTGTTTGCATTGAGCACTTCGAAGCGGAAATGTTGGGAACACGTAAACTAAAGCAAAATGCCGTGCCTACCATAAATGTTGGACATCAGATGCCACTGCCCTATACATGCAACGGACAAGAGCGAAACAATGATGATGATGATGATGATAATGGTGACGATGAAGTCGAAGATCACTCGGATTTTCGGCTTTGGAGCCTGAAACATTGTCGCAAGAGGAAGCTAACGGAACCGCCGGATATTCGCCCAAAACTGGAGAAGAACGAGGTGATTCCCATGATGATGATGAGTATGGGAGTGAGAGTGAAGAAAGAGAAGATGGAGGATGGGGAGGAGCACCAGCAGATGATGATGATGACGATGAATAAACCAAAGAAGTGTTGCCTTAGTCAATGCGGTAAAATGATGGGCTTGCAAAAATTCCCAAGAGATTTTCATTTGCTAAGAAAATGGTTGCACAATCTCAAATTGAATCTAAAAGAGGATTTGGATCCTGCACAACTTCGTGTATGTTTGGAGCACTTTGAGCCACATTTGGTGCGCAATGGCCAACTCGCCAGAGAGGCATTACCCACTCTAAATTTAGGTCACAACGATAAGAATATTTATCAAATGACTGTGGCTACTTCTGGTGGTTGCTTGGTAGCAAGTTGTCCATGTGCTCGACTAAATCTATATAGAAGTTACGCCTTGCCACAGAATCCGCAAATCAAGGAGGCGTGGTTAAGCTATTTAAAACTACCGCCTACTACCCAAGGACAATTGTGTGTAATGCACTTTATGCAGCTTTACGAGGATTTGCCATTTGAGGAGCTACGACCTATTTACGAGTCCATTGCCAATTCCACACAAGCGCTGAAATTACGTTGTGCCGTACCCGGATGTCATTCAAAGTACACGGATAATATACACTTGACGAAATTGCCACAGAATCAAAATCTTCTTGAGAAATGGTTGCACAATACCATGATAAACTATGATCCTGGCAAGCATACGATCTATCGTATTTGTCTACTGCATTTCGAACCGGATGCCTTGGGGCCAGCGTGTCCAAAGCCGTGGGCAGTGCCCACTTTGGAATTGAATCATCAGGAAGACATTTTCTTTAATCCAACCAAAGAGGAAATAATGCACCTGCCTTCAGAGACTCCGTTGCAAATTAAAACCGAATTAACTCTGCCGTTGAGAATAAAAACTGAACTGGCTGCCATGAGCAGTCCCAGTCTTGGCTCGACACCCAGTCCCCGGGGTAAGGTGAGAATCTGTTGTATCCAGTCGTGTCTGCAACAGGCCAATTCCCAATTGCGTCTCTATCGTTTCCCCAATACGGAAACGGCGCTGCTCAAGTGGCTAGTGAATACACAACAGCAACCACGTCTGGTGGATCCACTGCAATTGTATGTCTGTCAGACGCATTTCGAACCCGAAGCCATTTGTAAGAAACAATTGAGAAGTTGGGCTATTCCCACCTTGAATTTGGGACACGATGGTCATGTTATACCAAATGCCAGGCATAATGGAAACATTGCCGATAGCCAGGAGACTGAACAAGCTATGGAATTCATTAGAGCCAACTATTGTTCGGTACTGACATGCTTCCAGCCAAAGAGTGAGGCTCTCCGTTTGCATCCCTATCCCAAAGATATGCCCACCATACGAAGATGGGCAGCCAATTGCAAGCATCGCTCCATGCAGGCCAGCAGTCATGGTTTCCAGGTGTGTCAATTGCATTTCGATACGGATTGCTTTGATCCGGATACAGGAGACTTGCGTAATGGAGCTGTGCCCACTTTGGATCTAACAGTTAGTCGAGTTAGCTGCGAATTGCGTTGCCTGGTCGCTGGTTGCATTAAAGATGAATCCCTGCCGCGTCGTCGTTACCACAAGTTACCCAAGCGGCCAGCTCTGCTCGCTGAATGGTGTATGAATCTTGGCCTTGATCCTGCTACCCTGCCGCAAAATGTTGAACATAATGTGTGTGAGCGACATTTTGAATCTCGTTGCTTCAATTCCGGAAAACAATTGCGACCTGGAGCACGACCAACATTGCATTTGGGTCACACGGAAGACATTAAACTGCTACCAAATCCGGAGATTTTCAGTGATGAACTTGACGACGATGTGGGCTGTGTCTGCTGTGTGCCAGGATGTGGTGGCTCCCGGGAATTGGATAAAACACTTCAATTTTGCAGTTTTCCCAAAATGCGAAAACTTTCGGAGAAGTGGTTATATAATTTACATCTTCCATTCGTTGGCCGGGATCAATTGGCCAAACTTCGTGTGTGTCATAAGCACTTTGAAGCAACTTGTTTTGAAAATGGCCAATTGCGACAGGGCGCCATGCCCACTTTGGAGTTGGGTCACCAGAATACGGACATTTATCAAACTGATGAACCAAATCTAGGCAAAAGTCGTAAATCTAATAAGGTGTTGCCTGGCGTAAGGATAACAGGACTTGATTGCTGTTATCCTCAGTGTATACAATTGCAAAAAAATTACCAACGGGTGGTCCACGACTTGCCCAAAGAGGAGAAGCTACGACGCAGATGGCTACAGCATTTGGAAATCGAAGACACTGAGGAGAGACCCTTGAAATTGTGTCCTCTTCATTTCATCATTCTATATGATTATAGTCAGGATAATTTTGAGGAACATTCCGCGGATGATGTGCTCGAAAGAAACTATGAAGATGCCCGAAATGGTTCGAGAATTCGTCTTATTACGTGTGCAGTACGAGGATGTGGAACACTTCAGCCTCGTGATGGCGGCAGATTACATGGTCTGCCCACAAATCCGGAGGTATTCCAAATGTGGTTGGAGAACACCGAATTGGTCATCTATGAGCCGCAACGTTATATGATCAAAGTGTGTAGCAAACACTTTGAGCCGCAATGCTTTACGGATATACGCAAATTGAAATGCTGGAGTGTGCCCACACTTCATCTGCCCGGTGAGGTGGTACATCAAAATCCCACCGAGGAGGAATGGCAAAAGTTGAACGAAAAATTGCCTCCTGTGCCGGTTATTCAGGCAAGAGAAGATTTCGAAGAGAGTTCAATGCTCGAACCAGTTGTCGTCATGGAAGAGAACAGTGTGTGCTGTGTTCCCGATTGTGGGCGATCCAAGGAGACGGATGAGTCCATACAGTTTACTAGTTTCCCCAAGAGGCAAATGCTATGCGAGAAATGGTTGTATAACTTCCGTTTGAAAATCCCCAACGATCAATGGGCCAATCTTCGAGTATGCTATCGTCACTTTGAGCCTTCTTGTTTCGAAAACGGACGCATACGTATTCGCTATGCCATGCCCACTTTGGAGCTAGGTCATGAGAATACCGATATCTATCACACAGAGGAACCAGATGTTCAAAAGATACGAAAGCATCCCAAGCAAAGAACCGGTGCCCAGGATTGCTGTTATCCTCAGTGTGTGGAGCTGTTGAAGAATTTCCAGCGGATGGTCTATAATTTGCCAAAGGAGCCTCAACTACGGCAAAGTTGGCTCGACTATATGGAATTGAAGGAAACAGATCAACGATTAAAATTGTGCCCACTCCACTATATAATCCTGTATGATCATAGTGTGAAAAATTTTGAGGCACATGCTCCGGAAAAGTTGCTTGATTTCAACTATGAGAATGCAAGGAATTGCGTACGTATACGGATTATTAGCTGTTCGGTTCAAGGATGTAATACACTCCAGCCCCGTGATGGTGGCCGAATGCATGGACTTCCGCCGAGATCGGATATCCTGCAAATGTGGCTGGATAATACGAGATTGCCGTTCCATGAGCATCAGCGTTATATGCTCAAAGTGTGCAGCAAACACTTTGAGCCCAAATGTTTTACTGACATACGCAAATTGAAGAGCTGGAGTATACCGACTCTGCATCTACCTGATGAGCCGGTGCATCAGAATCTCACGGAAAAGGAGTGGCAACAGATGAATGAGAGATTCGCCGAGGCCAACAATCGAGAGGCGGAAAGTTTCGATGAAAATTCAATGCTGGAACCCATTGTTATGATGGAACATGCCGAATCTGATGGAGAAATACATGAGAATGAGGTGGAGGAGGAGCAAGAGACACAAACACTTCACACTGAATTGGTGGCCAATGATGGACATTTGCAAGAAGATTCCCAAGATATTGGGGATGAGGACGAAATGCAGGCATTGGAAGTTCTCCTCGAAGTGGGCCATGTTGAAAAATGTTCCAGCTATGAGAAAATGGACAACAACAAATCGCATTTGTCTTACTCCGAGACGGGGCCATTGAGTCCACCGCTAGGATCTGTGCCACCAGGTCAACGTGGTGGCGGTTATGGCGGCGGTGGTGGCCACTATAATGCCCGGCACTGCAGTGTCCAAGGTTGTCAGATAACTGCCAACGATGTAGACGGCAATATCAAGCTACACAAGTTCCCCACCTCTATGGAAGCTACCCAGAAATGGATGCATAACACCCAAGTCGATGTGGATGAGAACTATTCGTGGCGCTATCGCATTTGTAGCTATCATTTTGAACAGGATTGCTTTAATGGGGCGCGCATACGAAGAGGTTCAATGCCCACCTTGCATTTGGGCCCACTTCGACCGAAGGATATCTATAAGAATGAGTTCCCGCAAATGGATATGGATGAAACTGGGCCAACAGAGGCGTCAAACTCATCTTTACCCCCAGCCGATGAGCCGGAACGTGTTGTGCCGCATATTAAAGGACGTGTGACCCAGCTTTGCCTGCCACGTCCTGCTCCACCACGGAAATCCAGTAAGTTCTGTCAAATCGAAGGCTGCTCGAATCACTTGACCAGTGAGAATATGACTCTGCACAAGTTCCCTCATTCGCTGGAAATGTGTGCCCGTTGGCAGCATAATACCCAGGTGCCATTTGATCCGGAGTATCGTTGGCGTTATCGTATATGTAGCATCCATTTTCATCCGGCTTGTTTGGTCAATATGCGACTGGTGCATGGCAGTGTGCCTACGCGGAAACTTGGTCCTCGAGCACCTGCCCAATTGTTTGATAATGATTTCGAGGCTATCAACATGCGTTTGGATAAGAGATCCCAATTGGAGCAGGGTACTCGGATCAAGCAAGAAAAGCCACAGCAGCAACAACACCAACAAGAGATGGAGGGATTATATTTAGAGCCAGAAATGGAAATGGAAGTAGATGAGGATGAGGACGACGAACAAGATCAAGATCAATCACAGTCGATGACATCTTTTGGCAGCTGGAGGCATCAGTTGCGTCTACCGGCCGTTAAACAGGATAAGACTTTGTATAATCCCATTAAATCTGGGTACGACAAATGCTCTCTACCCCATTGCCAGCGTCAGAGATCCCAGCACGGTGTTCATATATATAAATTCCCAAAATCGAAACGTCATCAGCAACGTTGGATGCACAATTTACGGATACGCTATGACGAGCGTAAGCCATGGAAATACATGATCTGTAGTGTACACTTTGAGCCGCATTGTATACGCTTGAGGAGACTACGTCCATGGGCGGTGCCGACATTGGAATTAGGTAAGAATGTGGCAGATCAGATCTATACCAATGAACAGTGCCAAGAAATGGCCTCAGATGTGAGCGAGGAGGATGAAGAGGAGGCAAGTGGTCGCGATGAGAGTCTGCAGGAAGATGACGACGATGAAGCCGATCTAGACGGCGACACTACTGGTGTCGAGACGCACGTAAAGCGTGAAAGACGTCCTTGGGGATCAGGTACAGGTGCTGGTGGCGGTCAGATGGCTCCTTGGAAAGTCAAACAATGCTGTCTACCCTATTGCCGAAGACCGCGTGGAGATGGCATCAAACTCTTTCGCCTGCCCAGCAATCCGAATTCCATACGAAATTGGGAAAAGGCCACTGGGATGACATTTAAAGCCTCACAGCGTAATACCCGGCTTATTTGTAGTCGTCACTTTGAGCCCGAGTTGATGGGAGTACGCCGCCTGATGCGGAATGCCATACCCACTAGGCATTTGTATCATCAGAGGGAGAGCTACAGCCCCGAATTGGTAATACCCACAGATACGCCCGCACCCATTGGTCCCACATGCTGCATTCCTGATTGTCCAGTGCAAGATGGTTCGGCCCAACTCCATCGATTTCCCAGTGGTAAGTAGTACTATAATTTGTTGTCATTTTTAATTAAATACTAAAATGGATTACTCTTCTCACAGATCCGCAACTGCTGCAGCAATGGTGCGGATCATTGAAACTAGGAGATCCCCAGCAGTATAGTGGACAATATGTTTGCTCTAATCACTTACCCGCCCAGGAAGCAGCAACGGGATGCATTGTCTGCGGCGCCGAGGATGGACAATTGCCGCTTCTTGATTTTCCCGAGAATCGCAATCATCGGGCCAAATGGTGTTATAATCTCAAAATTGATACCATACCCAAATGGGACAACTCCAAGCAAATATGCTCGAAACATTTCGAATCCTATTGCTTTAGCCAGGAAACGGGAGAATTGCATCCGGAGGCAGCGCCCACATTGCATTTAAATCACAATGATTCGAATATATTTCTCAATGATTATGCCATAGATCAGCACTCCATGATGCGTATCAAGGATGAGCCCTTGGACAATGATGAAATGTTATTGGCTTGAAATAAAATGTTGTTGAACTCACACACACAGAGGATATAAAAAACAAAACAAATACTAAAAAGAAATTAATTTTAAACTAGTATATAGATATTTTAAATGATAAATGAAAGAGACATAAGAAAATCGGTGGCCACATCATCACGTCTTCTAGTTTTACCTTGTAGTATCCCCTACCCCTGCCCCCCGCCCCAGTGATTTGAAAACGAAAAAGATTATTATTATAATTATACATATATAAATATAAAAATTAAAAATATATTATATGAATATATATACGAAAAAGCCATAACAAAATGTTCCTTACGGCAGGTTTTTGTTTGTTAAAACTTTCATTTTATTTTTATTGTGTGAAAATTTGATTTTACCTTATGAAAAAAAGCATACATCATTAAATACACATATATTAAACTACAAAATACATATACATCTACTTATGTAATATCTTTGAGTATAAATGTGTGTAAACCTTGTAGATGACCCAACAAAATATATATTGGTGTTTTTCTAAAATAAACAACAAAAAAATTATTAAGATAATTGCATTATTTCTTTTTTTTTTAACCCTGGGAGTGTAAAAAAAATATTTAGATTTTTTAATTACAAAAAAATAAACATTTGAAAATAATTTGAAAAATTTCACAAAGCTAGCTCTATTTAAAAAATTAATAAATTTTTGTTTGTTCTCCAAAATAAATATGGATAGAAAAAAATATATAAAGATTTTAGGATATTGAAAATTATATGTACAATTAGTAAAGCCCATAAAATACTACATATATATTAAAGAGGACGGAATTTAGAAATGAAAAGCCGATGCCCCTTTATCAAGAATTTCAATTGAGTCAAAAATTTTGGAATATTCTAAATATAAATTTGAATCAATTAAACATTGCGAAAAGTTTCATTTTTGCCCTGTTTTTAGATTAGATTCTAAAATATATCTAATGTAAAGTACAATGTTGACCTCATTTTACTTTATGTGTAAGATTCTGGTTTTCTGGTTTTACGTGCTGACTAGACATTCTTTTCACATATGTACCTATATTATTTACCCATAATGTTTATCC
This sequence comes from Drosophila willistoni, assembly GCF_018902025.1. Taxonomy (NCBI): domain Eukaryota; kingdom Metazoa; phylum Arthropoda; class Insecta; order Diptera; family Drosophilidae; genus Drosophila; species Drosophila willistoni. The sequence goes on from NW_025814050.1 coordinate 14,289,853, forward strand.
TAACAATATTGTATGATAGAATTTTCGCTATTGCTTCACTTGAGACACCAGGCCAATCAGTCTATAATCCAATCCTCTTCATATGTGTATATTAAATAAAAATGTACAATTATGGTTTACTACTCATGCATCTCCTTCTTTGTGTATATATATATATATATGTTGGATCATTATGCACTTCCCTTTTTAGCCTAAATTAAGTATAAGCTAAAAAATATAATCTATTACTGCTTTACATTATCATTGGTTGTCGCCGAGTCCTCATTCTGTATGAAATTGGTATCGAGGAACAAATTCCGATCCGACTTATTTGACTACAAAAAAAGAAAATTTAGTTAGTAATAATTCTTGATAAAATCGGGCTCGATACCAAAAATTTGCACGGCTTTACCTACTCTGTAGAATACTAACCTCTCGATACTTTTGCAAGTAAACGGACAAGGGTTCCACATAGTTGTCAAAGCCGAGATTACTAAATGCAACTAGTAAATCATCGCCATTGACAGTTTTTCGATTCTCAGCCACGCTTCTTTCTATGGCCTCGCTACTGATGAACGATATGAACTCGGAGACGCATTCCTGTATGCATTCGCGTGCATCTTTAGCGATTTTACCATTCTGCGGGACGGGAACTTTCATTATCTTAATAATATTACAGATGGGTAGAAATCGGTCTTGTTCCCGCAGCATGATGCCATGATCCTGTTTGTCAGATTCGTCTAAATGAAACCATGAGATTTCTTTTAATGTTTACAATTATATGTTATTTGAACACTGGCTTACCACCCGAGGCTTCATCCTCTTCTTTTACTAATATATCGCTTATATATTGTTGTGAGTCCTCGCTGTTGCTCATTTTTTTCTGTGTTGTTTATAGTTGGTATCCCTTGAAACCCTTAAATGTATCAGTTTGCCCTAAAGGTGCACTACAAAAGCGCAACTGTTGACTTTGAAACTAAATGTTTTAATGTCCTGATTTCTTATCTTTTGTTGACTATAATATTAATTTATGTTTCTTTTGATGTTAGTTAGTAGTTGCGATGTTATTATTTCTTTTGTTGCAATTACTTATCGATAGCTTTAGTGTTGGGAAGCATGTCCATGTATGTAATGTTGAAAAGCGCAATCGGCTGGCTAAAAAAATCGTTATCGAGATATACCGTTAAATAAATATTGAACTTGAATTATTTTTATTAACACAAAGGTTATCATTAACATGGCAGTTGTAAAAAAAAGATCTACTTTATATATTATTCCTTGATTTAATGTCAGATGCTTGAATTATTAATACATTTGAATACACTATAAATAACATATTGTTGTTGGAACTAAAATGATTTATTGATTGCGAATTTAAAGTGTCAAGTTTAAAGTTGCACTCTCAATATGGCTAATTTAATTAATATTAAGTTTGTTATTTTGTCCTATTTCTTGCCCATTAAGTTTTAATTTTAAATTTGATAGTTAATCGATAGTTTGTATGGTAGAAGGATCGCTATCGATAGGAGGTGATACATTGTGTCGATAAATATTTGTAAAATTAATATCGATGTATATTCTTGGTTGTTCGCAAGATCGTTTTTGCGCTGCTTTTTGTTTAATTGGCAAAACTCACGTGGGGAATCTGTCTAAGCATGGACATAGATAGAGCAAGGATCAAACAGGAGGTGGATGACGACATCGACATGGATTTCGATGGCGGTAAATAACAACAAATGTTTAAAACATTTCGTTAGTTTTATGCATGCATCGTCGAAAGTGTTTGTCTTCTGTGTGTGTGTGTGTGTGCGTTTGTGTTTGTGTATATGCGATGCTGTTTTATTACGATTACGCACTATACCGTTAGCGTTGCTTTTTCAATTCCCAATTGTATTCTTTCTAAACTACTCAATTCAGTGAAAATCATAAAAGAGGCCACCAATATGATAACGGTGATTGCTAACGATCACAAATCGGAGGATGAGAGGAAATTTATTGAAAGCTTGGCTAGCATTAATCCTGATCAGGCAAGTATCAAACTTGAAAACTTAACCTTAAATTTAATTACTCAAAACATACATACATACATACATGTACATGCATATGTTTGTGTGTAAATATTAAATTATAACTGATTCTTTTTAATTTACAGTTATTCACCGAATCATCTAGAAATTATTTATGCAAATTTTGCCAAGCCTCATTCAGGATTCGCCTGGAGTACGATGCGCACATGGTCAATCATAAAATGAATCGTCATTTTTGTCGTTTCGGCTGTTCATTTTGGTGCGATTCGTTGGAGCAAATTCTAGAACATGAATACAAAAATCATTCCCAGGGGTTGAAAAAATTTTGTTGCCGGGTAAATTTTTTTTTTCGTTATTCGAAAACTTGTTGCATGATGATTTTTTCCCTTTTTCTGTATTTATTCTTTTTGCTTTATTGCAACATTTTTGACAGGTTAGAATATATTTTGCTTATATTTGTTACAATAGTTTAAACTTTTTCTCAACGATTTTTATTTATATTTTGATGTTAATGTCTCTATTTATGTATATACTGTGATTTAAACATGTAATCTCTATATACATACATATGTAAGGTTTATATTAAAAATTACTTCATAATTTTAAATTGATTTTTATAAGTTTTAGTATAAAAATTAAATTATTTATCCTAATTTCTTAAGAATTAAGATACAACTTATGCTTTTCTCTTAATTTAATATACAACTTAGAGAATAAGCATCATTTTGTTGAATTTGATTGTTTGCTCATAAAATTCATATCTTTTATTCAAGTTTTTTTTTAAAGTTGATCATCATTTTGTGAGCAAATCAATGAAAATGCCCAAAGTTTGCATTTAGGAATATATTTATGTGTAATTTAAATTTTTGTTTTTCCATTTTAGGTCTGTGATTCTATTCTTCCCAGTGCCAATGATCTTACAAAGCATATGCTAATTCATGTATATGGGCAACGTTACGTTTGTGCCTTGTGCCGCAGACATTTTGAGTCCCATCAAGGCTTACAACTGCATCGTAAGCATAGTAAGGAAATTTGCGGTCAGATTGAATCCATAAATGGTGTTTCCCATCGAATTGAGCTGGTTGCCACTGCAGAGAAATGTCAGTTACCAGCTGAGCTATTATGTGATGTTCAAATCAAAGAGGAACCCAAGGACTATGTTGATGATGATAGCGAGCACGAAATTCGAATTAAGGAAGAACCCATGGATGAGGAAGAGGAATCTCCGAAGTTGACTGCAAGCATTAAACCAAATTTGGGCTTGGATTGGCGTAGCAAGTTGCGTTTGCCGGCCCTAAAGCCAAAGCCGGAACTAATGACCTCAGCGCCCACCCAATCGAATTTAAAGAGTAAGAAATTTGTGACATTTTTCCCACTGGATTGATATTTAACTCTGTGTTTATTTTAGTTGTCAATTGGAATAATCAATCAGCCACCAATACTGCCATACTTAAAAGACCAAATATATTGAAAACGAATTCAAACTCAAATTCTATTTACAACAACAACAAGAAACCTTTGATTGCTGAAAATATATTACAAATGTTGCCCAGCAATTTTATGGTTATAAAACTTCCACCAAATACAAAAATTCTAAAATTACCACGAGAAGTGAATAAAACCACATTGAAACATTCCTCAATAACAACGCCAGGCAGCGTACAAATCACACAGGTTGTTAAACAAGATATTCAAAATATAAACTCATCTACTGTTGACTCAAACAGTGTTAAAGTAGTCTCATCTCCGCCAAGAAATAATAATCGCTTGGGGACCTTTCACCAGGAAGCCTTTTATGATTTGGAAAGTCGACCAGAGTCAAGGAAAATGATTGAAGAAATTCAAAATCAAATTCGTAGTATTGAGAGAACATTACCCATACCTGGAAGTGTATTGCAAACGAAAACAAAGAGATCTTTCTTTGTGCATAGCAAAAACCTGTCCACTGATGATAAGAAAGATGAGCCCACTAAATTGGAATTATTATTAAATCCAGCATGCAGCAATGTGTGGCAAACACTATTTGAAAAATATCCCAATTATTGCTTCTTTTGGGCCTGTCCCATGTGCCCCACTTCTTGTGAACAGGCTCAAGATTTGCGCCGTCATTTAAGCCGCATGCATAGCATGAGTGATGATAAATTGAATACTTTAAAGGTGACGCTGCTACCAAAAAAAGGTAAGACAAATATACAAAACAAATTTTGAATTTAATTCGTAATTAATTAGATTTGTTTATTTATTGCAGTAGTCTTGGATGGAGAGGAGCAACTAAAGCCATCGATTCAGTCAGGGAAAATTTCTGTGGCTCCTCAATTGACAGCAAATGCAAGTCCAGTCAATGAAAATTTGCAAGTCTCATCCCCTGAACCACCAATTTCGAAATCTTCAAGTGTGCCAAAACCCAAAGCAACTGCTTCACAGCAGCAGCATGAGTGTAATGAATGTTCCAAAACGTATACTACATCGGGAGCTTTAAGGATTCATAAGATGATCCATACGGGTGAATTGCCCTATAAGTGTAATTTCTGTGACAAACGTTTTCGCACGCCGGGCCAGGTGAAAGTTCATCATCGTCGTCATACAGGAGAGAAGCCCTTCAAATGCAAGGTAGATAAATGATAGGTTAACATCTAGATTAGTTCACTTATTTTGAATATCTATATGTAGATCTGCTCCTTGGATTTCACTCATCGCGAGACTCTCATTTCGCATCTCTCGCGTCACATTGGAATGAAACGTTACAAGTGCTATGGATGTGATAAGTACTTTGTGGTTGTAAGCGGTCTACGGGCTCATCGTCGCCTCCGCCCGGACACTTGTGGCAAGGTGAAATTTACAGCTCGTGCGCATGGTCCGCGTGTGCGTGTAATCAAGGGCGAGGTGATATTCGAGGGACATCCCGAGCACAATGGCTACTTGCGTAGTGAGGATCCATTGAAAATTCTGTCGGAAATGAATCAGACCGACACAATGACAGTCGAGGATGACGATAAGGAGGCCGAAGGCGTTTAAAATTAATTATTGATTACTACTATTAAAAATAGAATTAAGCGTTTATACTCAAAAACGTATAATGAAGCCATTGATATATACCTACTGTTATTTTGTATTAACAACCTGAATATAATAAAATTCTCGATCATTTTTTTGTATAATCCATAATTCATTTTAATATAGAATTTTTAAATGGTTAAAAAAATGTTTTGCGATTCGTTGTTTGCAAGAAAATAAGAGCAAATACTAGGCATTTTTTCTTTGGATATTAATTAATTTACGTCAACTTTGGTTTTTAAAAAGGCTAAACCAAATTATATATGTACTGATTTTTGATGTTAATATATAATTAGTATAATCAGGTATTTCTAGTACCATTTCAATTGGGTTCAATCATTTTAGTCTGAACAAAAATTTTTTATAAAAGTTAGTGTTGTCTATTCTATCTATTTAAAGTTTTCAAAATTTGATGTGAACCTCCGGACTGAAGTATAAAAAATTGTCCTTTCTATTATTAGTATGATATTTAGTCCGATTTTCAGGTCCATCTGCTGATCGATACATCTTACGGAAATGGGAAAATCAAGGGATGCAAGCGAAACTAATATGTATAAATATTTAGTGTATTAGCTTTAATAATTTGATTTTTTGTAAATGTATTTATATCCGGTACAAACGACACCTTTTTATAACTTCATCGAGGTTACTTTATTTTTAAGGGTACAGAGGTTATTTTAAAATTAGTCACATATTTGTAACGCATTGAAAACTATATACTTTTTATTGGATTTTTATAAAACGTGTATCATTCGACGGTAAATTCAATTTATTTTCATTCGTAGTTCATAAACAAACTTAAGTAAGATAACATGTGAGATATGTTATGAAAATCTTCCAGATCAGACCACTATATCAATTAGTGCTTTAAAAAAATCGGTGATTGAGTTAGACTATCTTCATGAAATTCAGTAACGAGAGAGTTTGTGAAATACAATATCCCAAAATTTGAATAAGATCGGACGAATAGAACAGAAGTTATATACTATGCAAAAAACCGCTTGGCTTAAATGGAGAATAGCAAAATAGAAAGGGGCAAAGTGATGCTTAGAAGGTTATTTAAAGGTTGAGTTGAGACACAGTAAAAGAGTTTGGAACATGTAAAATTATTTTGGCAAAAGTGAGTTCCAGTCTCTTGGCCAGTTCGTTGGATATTGTTTTAAAGTAATCTCCGTGTTCGGAAAATATCTTAAAAAATACTCCATTTGCGGAATATCGTTTAAATTCAATTGAACATCTGAATACAACATGCTGCATTTGATATCTAATCGATTCAATCGTTCTTTATACTGCAGGTAGTTAATTATTACAGACTGGAAATATATTATTATTGTATGTTGAATAGACTTTAGCAACTTCCATATTTCTGATAATATATTTGGAATATTATATTTTGATGTTATTCTGATAGAATAAAGTTTATTTAACTGTTTCAGATGGCCAATACTTTCTGGTTCGATGACACCACATTCTACGTTTGACAAGGAATGTATCAGTGAGATGAGCTTAATCTCTGCATCACTCAGGTCGGCATCCTCTATAGATAGACTACGTAGTAAGCTTTTTTCAGCCAAACGGCTGAAGAGATGGGTCAGCGATTCAGCTTTATGTTTTCCACGTATGGTTAACTCCTGTAGCTTTGGTAATCCTGCCAAAGGAGCATATTCTGCAGCATCGATATCTGGTTTCATAAGAAAATTCAATGTATTCAAATTTTGCAGGCATTTGCCATCTAGAGCAATGTCGGCCAATCTACCATACATTTCATTATTCTTGATAGTCAGGCACTCTAAATTTGGATTGGATATACAATACTCGATCAATTCTTCAGCATTTATTTTCACATTCAAAGTCAGTTTTTTGAGATTGTAAAATTGTGGTAAATTTGGCAGAGTATATTCTATATTGAAAAATAGAAAATAAGATTAGGATTTTACTTATGTAATTCTCTATGATAATACCTTTCATATCTATTTCCAGATATTTCAAATAGCGTTTCTTTGAAAGTAAGTTCATAATCTGTTCAAAAAATTCCAAATGATTCGTATTGTATGTATCTGTTGTATATATTATAGAGACTTCCATTATCTGTGAGTTTTCAACTATATCATTAATGGATAATTTAAAAAATTCTTCTTGTTGCACTTGTGTCAGTCTCTGCAATTTGCAATAAATTTCTCCCAAATTAATAGTTGAATTTGGAGGCTTGTATTGGGCAATTGCAAGTGTGTTATATAGATCCTCATTCCAATAAAAGAACTGCCGACAAATCCAATCAAATGTCGTTATAAATTGATACAGATCCGCATATTTGATGACATTAGCGCTGTTTGGATTTTCCCTTTCACAATTGGATTTAATTTGTTCGAATATTTCGAACAACGAGTAGTTATCAAGTTTCGATAATTCGGATTCATTCATTTTGTAAACAAATTTTGCACAAATTTATTAATAATCACAAAAAAGAGTCAGGTGCTTTAAAAATTGCAAATATTTATTAGCAGATTTAGACAATTCCGATTAAGGTATGCTCGTCTCCGAGAATAGCGTGGAACTGACTCAGTATTAACGCTTTGGCAACTCGGCAACTCGGGTGCTATTCGGGTTATACTTTATAGCTAACAAGTGAGAACTCAACACATTGGTAATGTTTATCATTTATTTGCTTTCGAGCAAAGTTCTTATATACATAAGTATGTGTACAGTTTGATTGTCGTTTTCAGGCCCCTATCTACGGGGGTTTCCCGTTTTTATCAATAGTGAAGCAACTTTGTTTGGACTCATCGTCTACAGTGCCGGATTAAACCTACGCGGGGTCTATAGCAAGTGAGTCAATAGAAGCAGGTAATCAAAAGATCCCTTTCAAATCGTATAAAACTAGCATATTTACAGATTATCAATCTATGATTTTCTTGAATTTTACAAAACATACAATTTTATTAAATCTGTCTTTTTTTTTTTAATTTGTTTTGACTAATATCAATTAAATCAGAATTAAGTGTACTTTAAAATGACATCAAACACTTGGATACATGAAAAAATTAGTTTCGACTCGATTTTTGGAAAAAAAAAATCATGATATCACGATTTTTTGCGAAATTGTTAAACAAATTTTGTTCTCCAGATTGAAAGCCATTATTATAAAAACATGAAAAAAAACATTTGCTTTGTGATTTGTGTTTGACAGATTTTCAAAGTAAAGTGAAAAGTAAACATATGTATAACTGATATTTTGGTTTTTGCATTGCTAAAGACCCCGCGGAAGGAGACAAATTTTCAAGTTTTATGCCTTTCAGGTTTCTGTATCGGTTATTACAAAATATGCCTAATATAATTATACAAGACCAGTTAACGATTTGATAAAAGTATTTTAGGAATGTATCAACGAAATCAGGCAGACCTCTCTTCATGATTCATGCAGGCATCTTCTATGATCAGACTATGTAATTGGCTTCTTTCAGCTAAGTGCCTTCAAAGATGGCTCAGGGATCCGAATTGAAGTGTTCCATATATGGTTGATTCCTCTAGTTTTGATAGTCCTGCAAAAGCGCATATTCTGCAGTTTCATGTTTCATTTTGAAATTTAATGTTTTCAATTTCGGTAAGCTATTTTCATCCAGAGCAATGTCAGATAATCTGCCATAAATTTCGCTCCCCACAGAAAGGAGTCTTAAACATGGATTCAATTTGCATAGTTTGACCAATTGTCTAGCCAGTCATTTCCACATTCAAGGTCAATATTTCAAGATTGCGGAACACCTTGCAGAGTATTAAAAAAAAAAGCAATTACAAATAATTTGAGATCTCATTTTATTTTTCTTGTTGTTCAGTTGAGGCTCAATGTAATCCATGATGAATAGTTTCAAAATTAATAGCTAAATATGGACTGATATATTTAGAAATATCCAGTTCACGGTATAGTTTTTAATTCCAATTTTAAAATTGTTCTCCAGTGCATTCAAATATCATTGCAAATGTCATTAGATCCACAGTGTTAATTAAATCGCCTTGGATTGTCCTTTTGACATCTAGTTTTCATTTGTTCAAATATTTTAACCAAGCAATTGTAATCATTTTGTGAAGGCTCAGAATAATACATTGTTAAAAGTTTGAAATCGACAAATTATAGAATATTTTGTCAAGAATCTTTGGACTGTCTTGTATTTGTGCAAATCTTTTTCTCACTCTTCACATTAAACAATATATTGGGTTATTTTTAGATCATTAGCAATAACAAAGTAAACATACATATAAACAACCATATCACTAAATTTTTAGACTTAATTAAGATTTGTATACTTAATCGTATTCACTTTGATTCAAAATGACAAAAAGTTTTCTTTGAGGTTTGGTTGAATATTTTTTAGTTTTTTGATCGGAAATAAATGCTTGAAGGGTAAGACAATCTCACACAATTTTATTTATTGAACTTTCGTTTTAATCGATGTAGAAATTTTTAAGCAAATCAATTGATAACACATCATATTTTAAAATATGATTTTCCCGGTACGTCATGTCTATAGAAGAAGAGTCAATTTCTCTGTCACACATTATAGAAATCAATCCTGCTAACTGGTCTGAAGTCAATTCATTTTCGATTTTAGGAAATTTATTATTACGCAACAATTGCAAATGCTTTAATTTTCGTGGCCACATGACTGCATATGCCATTATCAAATTGAGGATTGTTTTAATCCTTTGTCGATTATTTAGAACACTCAGCACTTTTACATCAGGAAGTTTGGAGAATGAGGTATATGGATCTAAGTACTCAGATAATTCATCGTCATATGCGATCCAACTCAGTTTGTTTGCGAATTTTACGTACTGAATGTCGACTTCTTGAAATCCTATTGTTATTGAATATAGTCGCATAGTCTTGAAAAACTTCCATATTTCAGATAACATTTTTGGGACATTTTCCTTACAGTCTTCATATTTTGATTCTATATGTATAGAGGTAAGTTTCGTTGACTTTGACAGGTGGCGAATACTTTTCGGTTCGATGAAACCACACGATAGTTCTTTTAAAGTCTTTATCTGGGACACCAACTTGATCTCTTCATCATTCAGTTCGGTATCCCAAAGGAATAGTAATCTGAGTAGGCATGTCTCTTTTTCAGCCAAGCCACTGAAAAGATGCTTTAGGGAACCGTTTTTATGTTTTCCCCTCAAACTCAAGGTTTGAAGCATTGGTAGATGTGCTAAGGGCTTATATTCGCTTGTATCAAATTTCATTGTGATATCCAAGTCGGCCAAAAATTGTAGGTTATTGCCGTTCAGTCCGACAATGTCGGACAATTTGCCCAACATCTCATTACACCTGACAGATAGTTTTTCCAAGTTTGGATTCGTTTCGCATACCTTGACCAGCTCATCAGCATCAATTTTGATATCTAAATCCAACAGCTGAAGATTATAAAATCGCGGTACATTTCGCAGAGTATATTCTGTGTTTCAAAATTACAATTATGTTAAGATTTTATTTATTAAATTCTATTTAAACTTACTTTTCATATAAATACTGAGGAATTTCAAACGTGTTTTGGTTCTCAATGCACGCATAATATCGTCGAAAAACTCCGTAAGTTCCGTATTATATATATCGGAGATATATTTTATGGAAACATTTTCTAATTCTGTATTTTCATTTATGTCATTGATGACCATTTTGAAATAGTTTATTTTTGCGTTATGTGTGGCTCCTTGCAAACCATTATAAATAACTTCAAAATCAATAGTTAAATCTGAACTGTTGAATTCGTCGATTCCAAGTTTCTCATATAGATCTTTATTCCAATAAAAGAACTGTATACGATTGTTTTCAAATGTCGTTCCAAATCGAATAAGATCCGCATACTTAATTAAATCGCCTTGATTAACCGGATTGTCTCTCTCACATCTGCTTTTAATTTGCTCGAATATTTCAACTAGACACTGGGTATTTAGTTCTGAAAGGTATGAATCATTCATTTTGTCCATTTCTATTGAAACCCAATTCACATATATATATTAAGTATTAACCGCTGTCGCTCTGTTGCAATCGAATGACAACTGAAGACTGTCAATGGCCAAAAAGCGTTTAAAGCTTTATATTTCTCTTTCGTTTAAATAGAGTGCCAAAAGGCTATGAGCTCACTTGGAAGCTGAAGCCAACGAAAAATTTACATACATATGTGTCTCTTTTAACATTTTTGTCTCTTTTAATAATCAAATATACGTACCCGAATCACTCATTTAGCAATTCTACAAATTCTACTCGACTCACATAGATATACATATGAATGCGCTTGCAATTAACCAGTTGTTATTGAACATTATAGGTTAAGGAACATTATAAATTTGTTTAAATTCTATGGATAGCAACTGTTCAAATGGATTTGATCCAATTCAGTTTTAGAAGTTCATTATATTAAAGCTTAAGCTACTTTCGATGCTTAGTTATTAAATTTTTAAACTTTATGTATTTATTTCATGTGTGTGTATAGAGAAATGTTTAAAAATCTTTCGTCATGGGGTGTCATCTGAAAATATAGGAATTATTAGATTAGAAAGATTCAGTTTATTATTTTAGATTTAGTTTATTATATTTTGACTCATGCTTTATTATTATGTTTTCATTTTAAATTTTAAGTAACTTAGACAATAAACAAACAATTTCAGTAGATTAGAAAAAATCATAGAATATCAGAAAAAATCCCTAAGCAAAGCACGGCACACATACACACACAGTTCATGTAGCGTTGTGTCTGTGGGTGTATGCATGTGCTCTGTTGATTTGATGATGGCAGTAGTAGGCAGCAAGCAGCGCTGCCGGCAGCGTTTGAACCGATTTATATCGACTGTAACTTGTGTTCTATTTGTCCGATCATATTTAAATTTGGGATCCGAGGTTTTATATCCAATACTATCATATTAGTAAATTCCATGGGGATATTCCAATTTTTTTCCAGAGCTATATGACTTTATACCTTATTTTTCCAGGGTTATAAGTACCTCAAGTTTCATCACAGTAGCTCTTAAGATGGCTGGGTTAAACGCATACCCACAGACGGACGGACATGACTATATCGACTCAGCTTCTTATGCTGATCAAGAATATATATACTTTATGGGGTCGGAAACGTCTCCTCCTATGCGTTACAAACATCTGACCAATTTTATAATACCCTCTGCAAGAATATGAAAACTTTTGTCGCAATATATGCATAAATAAAAATTAATATTCTGGAGTATTCATTTAGATAGTGAATCGTGAATGTAAGACACATAATCAAAAATTGTCTAGACTGACTGAAACACTATTTATAAGCGGAAGTTCCCCTATATTCATTTCGCCAAAAAAGAACTTTCCGCAGAAAGAAAGTTCTTTGACCCTATAAGTATATACATATAGTCGAGTCGATCTAGCTATATAATATACTGATTTTATTTAGTAAATTAACTTTACGTACATATACACATACATACGAAATAAATTGAGTGAGTATAAATGAGAAATGGAATGAGTTATGAGTGAGTGAGTTATCTCAGGCTACACTCACATCAGTCACACTGTGTTGAAACCAAATGAATGAGTCGAATGAGTTAACAGGTGTTCCAATGTATTCGAATGATAAAGCTTTTGTTGTTGTTATTTTTTTATGTTTTTTTTTTTGTTGTGCTTACAGAAACATACATAAATATGTATACAATCTATACTATACATATACAGTTGTTCTTTTTTTGTGTCCAGTACAGAAAAAACGAAAGGGGAAACTTATTTGTGGGTGGAAATAAAAGAAAAGAAATTTACAAAATGTGAAATCGGATATTCGAGTTATCCGAATGCTTTCATTTTTGATTAAATTCTTATTTCGTTCTAATACAATACTCATACACGCTCACTCAGTATGAGCTTGTCACTCACTTACTTCAACTCAATTCGAGTGTACTCATTTTATTTAGTATGTGAATGAAATCATGCAGATGTCTAACACATATATATGTATATTCAAATATATATATTTATATATATATAAATATGAATGAAATAGAAACTATCACTCAGACGCTGCGCTTATCTTAGTTGACTTTATATTCTTTAATCTGTTTGATTCTTATACATAAATGAGGTATTGCTCGACTATTGTTCGACAAAGTTTTAGTCTTCTTTCTAAATCCAACATGTGCAAACCTCGGAGCTCTATATTAAGAATGTATATTTTCTTAATACTATTGTCTATCTGGAATGTCGCTAAAGCAGATGAATGCCTAGTAAATAAACTAATAATAAATCTCACTGACTGTTTTAATAATACCATTTGTGTCTTTTTAGTGGCAAGAACTTGACGACGAGTGTCCAAAATATTGCTATCACTCTGTGAAACCTTTACTGTATAATTCAATTTCAACGGAGAAGCAACTTGAAGACTTCAAGACTCTGCAACTTAATACTAATATTCAATTAACTACGAATTTGGCTTTGACTAAATCGCTGGAAAATCAACTAGGATTAAAGGAAACGCAAGTTAAGCAAGTGGAACAAAATGTTGAGGCTTGTGCATCACGTGTTAGGACAACTGAAGAATCTTTACAAGAGCAGCGAATTAGGACGGAAAAATGCCAAAATGAAAAAAGCCAACTATCGGAAGAACTGGCATTAACAAAATCTTTGCAGAATCAACTAGTACCCCGCTCAAGTCTGGAAAATGTGGAATCCAAACTGCGGAATATGGAAAACCAACTAAGACAGGTGGAAGGAACAGTTGAAACTTGCAGGGCGAGTATAAAATCAACTGAAAAAACATTAATGCAGCAGCGAACTTTAAAAGAAGAATGCCAAAATGATCGAAGAAATTTTGAGAAAATTGGTCAAAAATATTATTATATTGAGAATAATGAAAAGCTTACTTGGTTCAGCGCCCTACAAAGATGTGCCAAGTGGGGTGGGCATCTAGTTCATTTAAAAAGTGAAGAAGAATGGAACCTTGTCACAGCAAAATTACAAACGGGATATCGCTATTGGGTAGATTTGAACGATTTGGAGACAGAGAATACATTTATTTCTGCCACATCTGGTAAAAAGGAAAAGTTTCTCAAATGGCACAAGGATGAACCAAGCCATTACGGACACATAGAGCATTGTGTGGAACTTGGATGGTTAGATGTATTTGATATGAACGATGATTATTGCTTCGAGAAAAAGAATTTTATCTGCGAGTCGAGCGTGTATTTAATTTTAATTAATTATAGTCATTGAATACGATGTATAAAAATACAAAAAACATGAGTCTAATCGTACTTCCCATACTTAACTTAGTTTTAATTCTAGTAAATTATGGCCGGGTCAGGCAGGAAGACTTATGGTAATGCTAAGCAACTTCATGAATAATGAATGGAAAGATGAATAGACAAGAAATAGCCAATCTTTCTCAAATAATCTTTATGTACAGTGAAACCTCGATATAACGAATCTGAGGGGGATCGCAAAATTATTCGTTATATCTATTGATTCGCTATAGGTACTGAAATGTAAAACCTTAGTCCTTTCAAGGGACTTAACAAAAAATTCGTTATATTGGGTTTTTCGTTATAACGAAGTTCGTTATATCGAGGTTTCACTGTACAGTGAAACCTCGATATAACGAATCTGAGGGGGATCGCAAAATTATTCGTTATATCTATTGATTCGCTATAGGTACTGAAATGTAAAACCTTAGTATAACGAAATTTAAAGAAATCTGAAAAAAAATTCGTTATAAACATTGTTTCCACCAAAATAATGCTAAATTGCACTGAAAGGGGGTAAATATACAAAAAATAAACATTTTTTTTTATTAGACTTTATTAAAGTAATTGGTTATTTTAGTTTGTTTGCGCAAGTTTTGAATACAGCCATCTATAGTTTGTGCAACAGATGCTAAGCCATCAAAAGTAGTCTGGGGTGTAGCTTCTTGTGCCTCAAGAAAAGTTTGTAGTTTTTCAACCATTTGCTTAGCTTCTTTTGCGGTGATAACCGTTTCTAGCTCTTCTTCCTCCTCTTCTTCCTCCTCGACAACATCGACTGTCTTCGCAAAACTACCAACAATGTCATCATCAGTTAAAGGCCCCGAAGCACTAACGTTGTCATCGAAGGTAACAAAATCGTCAAAATGTTCATCCAAATTAAAATGGTTTTTAATGACAAGCCATTCTTCACTGTCTTGAATACAATCGTTTGTAGCCGTAATATTTGGACTGTCGACAAAGCCACATGTCGCAAAACAGTTGACAATCGTTGATTGTTTTACGCTTTCCCATGCTTTATGGGCCATTCTGATACCTTGCAAAACGTTAATATTGCTCTTGCGCCCCTCTTCCATGTCATTGATAAAAATTTTGACCACCTCTTTGCGATAGAAATGCTTAAAATTTTTAATTATTCCCAGATCTAGAGGTTGTAGTTTCGATGTTGCGTTTGGCGGCAGAAATTGTAATTTAATGGATTTAAGCGAAGTAGGATTTTTATGCGCCATGCAGTTATCAACGAGCAATAAAATTTTACGGTTGGCTTTAGTCATCTCTTTATCAAATTTTTCCAAGTAATCCAACCATATGTCTGTAGTCATCCAAGCTTTCTTGTTTGCGGTGTAGTCCACTGGTAAACTTTTAATATTTTTAAAGCATCTTGGATTAGTCGATTTTCCGATTACCAACAATTTTCTTTTCTCAGTGCCAGAACTATTAACAGTAAATAAAATTCGTTATACCTATAGTGTTTTTTTGTATGAAAAACTTCGTAAAAACGAGGTTTTTTCAAGGGACTTAACAAAAAATTCGTTATATTGGGTTTTTCGTTATACCGAAGTTCGTTATATCGAGGTTTCACTGTATTTTAAAGGTTAAAATACCAAAAGTCCCGTCAGCTGATAACGATAATCTGACTAATTTCGATTTCTTCGAACTTAATTTTAACATTTTTAAATATTTCTATATTTTAAAAACATTTTGATTGCTTATCGGGTAGCCCCACAGATCGAAATTCCCAAAATAAAAAGTCGCAAAATAAAAATCGAATCCCACGTTCAGTCATATTTTTAGATCGAGAGGTTAAGAATGCATTTCATATTTGGTGGATTATTTTTTGTGATCATTTTATTCGTATTGTAATGCCGTTAACGCAGATGAATGTGTGGTTACTGAATTGATTTTCAAAAATTGTGATGTTTCACTTTTCAGTTGGACGAGGTGGAGCCTGATTGCCAAGCTTATTGCTATAGCTCGGTGAAACTATTCTTATCTTATATTCCCTCAATGCAAAAGCGTTGAAGCTTGCGAAATGACTAAGCCTCTTTATGATAGTGATAGATTGAACAAAATTGATAACTAATTAGCACATCATCTGGAGTTGATGAAATCTAAGCAAAATCAAATAGTGTCCTATCCAAATCTGCAAAAAATGGAATCAAAATTACAATCTATGGCAAATCAATTCAAAGAAGAAGTAGAGAAAGTAGAGTTTTGTATGGCAAAGGCTAGGTCGACTGAAGAAACTTTGAAAGAACAGCGATTACTGAATGGATGAATGCCAAAGTGCACTGAAGTCCACAAAATCATTGCGGAGTGAACTGGTAGACCGTTCAAACTTGGAAAATTTGCAATACTAATTTCAACAAGAGGAAGAAAAGGTTAAAATTTGCAGGGCGAGTATGAGAGAAACTGACGAGACATTGGGGAATCAAAGAAGGTTAAACGAAGAATGCCAAAATGAAAAAACCAACTATCGCAAGAACTGGAATCCACAAAATCTCTGCAAAATGTGGAATCTAAATTGAAAAATATGGAAAAACAACTCAAGCATGAGGAGGGAAACGTTGAGTCCTGCAGGTCAAGTATTAAGACAATGGAAGGGTCGGTAGCGCAGCAACAAAGTTTATTTAGCACGTACCAAAAATAATGCAAACATTTTGCCTTCTGCAAGTTCTGAGGATTCGTTTTGATACTCTCTACCAAAACTACAGTTTTATCTTCTTCTTCCATCATTCCCTAAGCATGAAGTAGCGTTGTGTCTGTGTGTGTATGCTTGTGCTCTATTGATTTGATGATGACGTAGTAGGCAGCAAGCAGCGCTGCCGGCCCGGAAGCGTTTGAACCAATTTATATCGACTGTAACTTGTGTTCTATTTGTCCGATCATATTTAAATTTGGGATCCGAGGTTTTATATCCAATACTATCATATTAGTAAATTCCATGGGGATATTCCAATTTTTTTCCAGAGCTATATGACTTTATACCTTATTTTTCCAGGGTTATAAGTACCTCAAGTTTCATCACAGTAGCTCTTAAGATGGCTGGGTTAAACGCATACCCACAGACGGACGGACATGACTATATCGACTCAGCTTCTTATGCTGATCAAGAATATATATACTTTATGGGGTCGGAAACGTCTCCTCCTATGCGTTACAAACATCTGACCAATTTTATAATACCCTCTGCAAGAATATGAAAACTTTTGTCGCAATATATGCATAAATAAAAATTAATATTCTGGAGTATTCATTTAGATAGTGAATCGTGAATGTAAGACACATAATCAAAAATTGTCTAGACTGACTGAAACACTATTTATAAGCGGAAGTTCCCCTATATTCATTTCGCCAAAAAAGAACTTTCCGCAGAAAGAAAGTTCTTTGACCCTATAAGTATATACATATAGTCGAGTCGATCTAGCTATATAATATACTGATTTTATTTAGTAAATTAACTTTACGTACATATACACATACATACGAAATAAATTGAGTGAGTATAAATGAGAAATGGAATGAGTTATGAGTGAGTGAGTTATCTCAGGCTACACTCACATCAGTCACACTGTGTTGAAACCAAATGAATGAGTCGAATGAGTTAACAGGTGTTCCAATGTATTCGAATGATAAAGCTTTTGTTGTTGTTATTTTTTTATGTTTTTTTTTTTGTTGTGCTTACAGAAACATACATAAATATGTATACAATGTATACTATACATATACAGTGATTTTTATTTATTGTGTCCAGTACAGAAAAAACGAAAGGGGAAAATTGTACCAACTTATTTGTGGGTGGAAATAAAAGAAAAGAAATTTACAAAATGTGAAATCGGATATTCGAGTTATCCGAATGCTTTTATTTTTGATTAAATTCTTATTTCGTTCTAATACAATACTCATACACACTCACTCAGTATGAGCTTGTCACTCACTTACTTCAACTCAATTCGAGTGTACTCATTTTATTTAGTATGTGAATGAAATCATGCAGATGTCTAACACATATATATGTATATTCAAATATATATATTTATATATATATAAATATGAATGAAATAGAAACTATCACTCAGACGCTGCGCTTATCTTAGTTGACTTTATATTCTTTAATCTGTTTGATTCTTATACATAAATGAGGTATTGCTCGACTATTGTTCGACAAAGTTTTAGTCTTCTTTCTAAATCGAACATGTGCAAACCTCGGAGCTCTATATTAAGAATGTATATTTTCTTAATACTATTGTCTATCTGGAATGTCGCTAAAGCAGATGAATGCCTAGTAAATAAACTAATAATAAATCTCACTGACTGTTTTAATAATACCATTTGTGTCTTTTTAGTGGCAAGAACTTGACGACGAGTGTCCAAAATATTGCTATCACTCTGTGAAACCTTTACTGTATAATTCAATTTCAACGGAGAAGCAACTTGAAGACTTCAAGACTCTGCAACTTAATACTAATATTCAATTAACTACGAATTTGGCTTTGACTAAATCGCTGGAAAATCAACTAGGATTAAAGGAAACGCAAGTTAAGCAAGTGGAACAAAATGTTGAGGCTTGTGCATCACGTGTTAGGACAACTGAAGAATCTTTACAAGAGCAGCGAATTAGGACGGAAAAATGCCAAAATGAAAAAAGCCAACTATCGGAAGAACTGGCATTAACAAAATCTTTGCAGAATCAACTAGTACCCCGCTCAAGCCTGGAAAATGTGGAATCCAAATTGCAGAATACGGAAAACCAACTAAGACAGGTGAAAGGAATAGTTGAAACTTGTAGTGCGAGTATAAAAGCAACTGAAGAACTATTAAGGCAGCAGCGAAAATTTAAGAAAATTGGTCAAAAATATTATCATATTGAGAATAATGAAAAGCTTTCTTGGTTCAGCGCCCTACAAAGATGTGCCGAGTGGGGTGGACATCTAGTTCATTTAAAAAGTGATGAAGAATGGAACCTTGTCAAAGAAAAATTAGAAAGTGGATATCGCTATTGGGTAGATTTGAACGATTTGGAGACAGAGGATACATTTATTTCAGCCACATCTGGTGAAAAGGAAAACTTTGTCAAATGGCACGGTGGAGAACCAAACGATCTAAATAAGAAAGAGCATTGTGTGGAAATTGGATGTTGGAATGTATTTGATATGAACGATAATGAGTGCTCCGATAAAAAGAATTTTATCTGCGAGTCGAGCAATGAACGTGTATTTAATTATAATTAATTATAGTCATTCAATACGATGTATAAAAATACAAAAACATAAGTCTCTAATCTTGCTTCCCATACTTAAGTTAGTTTTAATTCTGGAAAATTATTGCCGGATATTGCAGGAAGACTTATGTTAATGCTAAGCAACTTCATGAATAATGAATGAAAAGGTAAATAGACAAGAAATGGCAAATCTTTCTCAAATAATCTTAATGTATTTTAAAGGTTAAAATACCAAAAGTCCCGTCAGCTGATAACGATAATCTGACTAATTTCGATTTCTTCGAACTTAATTTTAACAATTTTAAATATTTCTATATTTTAAAAATATTTTGATTGCTTATCGGGTAGCCCCACAGATGGAAATTCCCAAAATAAAAAGTCGCAAAATAAAAATCGAATCTCACGTTCAGTCATATTTTTAGATCGAGAGGTTAAGAATGCATTTCATATTTGGTGGATTATTTTTTGTGATCAATTTATTCGTATTGAATGCCGTTAACGCAGATGAATGTGTGGTTACTGAATTGATTTTCAAAAATTGCGAATTATTATATTGATGTTTCACTTTTCAGTTGGACGAGGTGGAGGCTGATTGCCAAGCTTATTGCTATAGCTCAGTAAAACTATTCTTATCTTATATTCCCTCAATGCAAAAGCGTTGAAGCTTGCGAAATGACTAAGCCTCTTTATGATAGTGATA
This sequence comes from Drosophila willistoni, assembly GCF_018902025.1. NCBI lineage: Eukaryota > Metazoa > Arthropoda > Insecta > Diptera > Drosophilidae > Drosophila > Drosophila willistoni. The sequence goes on from NW_025814050.1 coordinate 14,310,101, forward strand.
GATTGAACAAAATTGATAACTACTTAGCACATCATCTGGAGTTGATGAAATCTAAGCAAAATCAAATAGTGTCCTATCCAAATCTGCAAAAAATGGAATCAACTTTACAATCTATGGCAAATCAATTCAAAGAAGAAGTAGAGAAAGTAGAGTTTTGTATGGCAAAGGCTAGGTCGACTGAAGAAACTTTGAAAGAACAGCGATTACTGAATGGATGAATGCCAAAGTGCACTGAAGTCCACAAAATCATTGCGGAGTGAACTGGTAGACCGTTCAAACTTGGAAAATTTGCAATACTAATTTCAACAAGAGGAAGAAAAGGTTAAAATTTGCAGGGCGAGTATGAGAGAAACTGACGAGACATTGGGGAATCAAAGAAGGTTAAACGAAGAATGCCAAAATGAAAAAACCAACTATCGCAAGAACTGGAATCCACAAAATCTCTGCAAAATGTGGAATCTAAATTGAAAAATATGGAAAAACAACTCAAGCATGAGGAGGGAAACGTTGAGTCCTGCAGGTCAAGTATTAAGACAATGGAAGGGTCGGTAGCGCAGCAACAAAGTTTATTTAGCACGTACCAAAAATAATGCAAACATTTTGCCTTCTGCAAGTTGAATGCCTACATTTATGTAGGTATATTTATTACGATTATACCTACAGTAGCATCTGGATGAGCTTTGGAGTCTAGTCCAAGCGGAGTAAAGCACTTTCTTTGATTGATAGAAAATTGGCACATTGAAAGCGTGATCAAAGCCAAAGGCCTTTGAACTAAGTATTGAAAAAATTCCTTAATCTATAAATTTTGTTACACGAGCAAAAGTAGATACTTGTTCATTTTTAAGTTTTTTCTGGATTATTTGTTGTTTTTCGTTTTATATATTATTAATAAATTTATGTTAAATGTTATGTTACGTTATGTTATATTATGTTTATGGAATCGATTAATGCATTTTCCTGGGTCTTAAAGTCACTCAAAGTCACAGTATCGAAACATGTATTCGCATGTGTCCGCCACTGTACATACAGAAAACAAAAGTGTTTTGAGTTCAATATGTGGCCTATAGAAATTGGAAAGTGCTAATCACGGCCATCAGGTCAGGATTTCGAAAAAAATTTATTGAAATTATTTAAAGTGACCACCTTTGCAGTACTTTATTCACTAAAACTTTGCTAGTTAAACCTATTAATGTAGGAATAATTTAAGAGCATTTTATAAAATAACAAGGAGTACTTTTTTAATATTTTGCATAATATGTTTATGGTCTAAAGAGTTAAAGAAATTTGTGTTTATAATTTAATATTGTTACAATTGTTATTGTTATGTACTGTTATTCGTAGACAACTTTTACCTTAATTAGGAATTGATAAAATTGTTGACGACTTACATGAAATAAATTTGTATCGAGATACCAGTTGGCACTTAATTTCAATGGTTTTTGAATAATTGGATCTCTAACAGTTTTCAGTATTTCCAAGGCTTTATGTAAAATTTGTTCTTCCATTTTGTCTATTTCACTAGTTTTGAAATATATCGATTCAAGTTTGGGCAAATTCATGAGCATATTCAAAAACTCATTCGAAACATTAATAAAAGGAAACGAATATTTTAATTTTAATGTTTTAAGATTACAGAGTTTTGATATGTGATGGAAACATTCTGGAACATTAATTGAACAATCCAATGTGGCTAATAAACTGAATTGTGACAGTTGTAACATGTTTTTCAGGCTGATGCCTTGTCCCACAATAACTAAATGCTGAAGAGTTGTTGGATATTTCATGGCAAATGCCTTCAGAAGTATATGGAGGGTGTCGTCTTCTGGTTTGATGACTAACTCTTCGAGTTGCGCAAGCCTGCCAAAGTCGTCATTTCTACTAATAAGTAGCACGCATTCCAAAGATTTAAGAGTTGAAAGTTGTAAAATATTTTCAAAATGTTGATAATTAATTTTTAAATTTCTGATGGCTAATTTGCTTAGGTTTGGGGGATATTTTGTGGTAATTGGAACGTTTATTAATTTTCTTCTTCCAATTAAATCAATTTGAAGTTCTTCCAGCTTCTTGAGTGGAAACAATAGATCAATACAATCCGTGCGTGTTAAATTTAAATGCAATTTGCGCAACGATTTAAGCTCTGTCAATGCTGCAATATCCTGTTTGTCTAACGAATATTCCAAAATGCTTAAAGTCGTCAAAAGGGGAGTATTCAAAAATACTCTTAGTGATTTATAAAGTTTCCTCTCGCTGTGTGATCTTATACACAGTTCTGTAAGATGTGGCATCTTTGGAAGAGCATCTTCGTCCACTGAAATGGTGAAAGCGCATTCAAGTCTCTTCAACGATCGCACAGAGGCAATTGCCTTCAACTCATCAAAGGTAATTGGAGGTTCCTCTATAATCAAAGTTTGAAGACATGTTGACGATTGCGAAGAGATTTCCTTAAAATGTTCCTGTAATTTTCCATGTTTATATGTTGTAATAGTGAATTCCTGAAGTTCCTTTAATTGGCCCAGAGTGTTGATCTTACGCGAATCAGAAAATGCACATTTAAGTTTTTTAAGCGATGTAATTTTTGAGATTTCCAACAATTCATCAGAGTTTATAGCATCGTCAATAGTCAAGTGTGTAAGACTTGAACTTATAGCTAAGTTGGAGAAAAGCTCTTTTAAGGAACCATTTTCATGTTTAGCCATTATATGCAATATTTGCAAGTTTTCCAATTTCCCAAGGGAAGCATAATCACCCATATCCAGATGTGTTTTTGTAGATGGCTCTTTTATTAAAATTAACTTGTTTTCTTTTTTATAATATTTTATTGAATGAGGTTCATTCTGAATAATAACATCTCCATTGGAATATCTTAAAAAATTAAGTACTTCTTTGGGAAAGTTCATGTTTTCGTGTACTTGTATTTTCTTATAAATTATCTGTGGTGTTACAACTTCAAAACTTCTGGGATCAGAGAATTGGCATGTGAGTTGTTCCAATGTTTTTATTTGGCTTATAAGAAGACTATCTTCATAATTGATTGAAATTTTTGTGATATGCAATATTTTGAAATTTGGCAACTCTTTTGCGGAAAGAATTTTAAGGAACGAGTGCAGTGCTCCCAACTTTTTCTGCCGTATGCGAAGCACTTTGCTGTGATTATCATAAGAGAGCTGATCGGATTTATGAGACTTCTCGATTTTAATCCTGATGATGGAAGAGGAGAACATTTTTAAAACCACATCTGAAAAACTATCAATGTTATGATGTGAACTAATTTCCAAGTCTTCAAGTTCGGTAAATTTATCGAGACATTTGATGCATTCATCATCGGAGAAACTGCATTTCAAGCTTTTTAAGGATTTAATTTTACTCAATTCAGAAGTTAAAGACAAATCAAGTAATATAGGTGATATATCAAGAAATGTTAAAGCTGAACATGAATTTGAAGCTATAGCTGTGAAAAGCATTTTTAAGGCTATATCTGGTAAATACCTTATTGATGCTTCACATTCAAATGCTTCATCCCAAATGGAGGGCAATTGAATGATTAGTTTCTGAAGGTGCGGCAATTCCCCCAAAACGAAAATATTACTCAAATCACAAATTTTGCATTCAATGGTTGTAAGAGATTTAATAGCAGAAATTTGTAAAATCTCGTCGCATGTCAATACAATACCCTCTTCGTTCAAATATAACATATTGGATTCCCTATTTAAAAGTTCCAACCGCTGGAGATTCTGTGGCATTATGCTTGCATATCCTTTCAATAGATTAAGTGAGCCAAATATATTTTTTAGTGTATAAATATATAGATTATGCACATCAGGGACTTTGGAGAGGGCAGCATATTCAGAAATATCAGCTACATTTAAGTGTCTGAAGTAAATTTCCAATGTATAGGGTTTAAATTTAATGCTGACATGGTCAAAATATATAGTTAAAGAACGGTCTTTCTTCATGTTAAAGGCAATCTTAACCACCTCTTTTATCGTTTCAACACCTTTAAATTTGGATTTTATAATTAGTTCTTTTAGTTCACTTAAGTGGGACAAATGGCCAATACTATTCGTTTCGATGAATTTACATTTCAATTTTTGTAATGATATTATCTGGGAGATAGCATAGCTCTCTTCATCATTAATGTGGGCATCTTCTATGACAAGAATGCGTAGTTGTTTCGCAGCTAATCGCTCAAAAAGTGGCCTTAGAGAACCGATTTCATGTTCTCCAGATATGGTCAGCTTGCGTAGCCTTGGTAGTCTTGCCAAAGGTGCATATTTTGCAGCATCAATTCCAGATGTCATGAACAAATTGAATTCTTTTAAATATTGTAAGCTACCGCCAATTAGAGCAATGTCAGACAATCTGCCAGCGGTCTCATTGCTCTTGATAGAAAGTGTGTGCAAGTTTGGATTGGATAAACAACACTCGACCAATTCGCTTACATCTATTCTGCCAATCAAATTCAGAACATTAAGTTTGTGGAATTGTGATAAATCTGGTATCGTATAACCTGTAGTTCGAAATGTCAATTAGATAATACCTAAAAAATTGAGTTAAATCTTACCTTCTAGTTCTATTTTCAAATTTATCACGGATTCTTTCTTTTGAAGTGCATTCATAATCCCCTCAAAAAAGTCCAAATGATTTGCCATCACACATGTTGTGTATTTTATAGTGACGTGTGTCAACTGCGTTCTGTCATTTATATTATCAATGAGTGTTTTGAAATATTCGTTTTGTTGCTTAGACGTAAACCCCTTGAATCCATCGTATATGTCATCAAAATTTATAACCATTTCAAAATAATCCAAGTTGTGTGAAATGACAAGATCTCTATATAGCATGTTATCCCAATGATAAAACATGTTGGTAATGTAATCAAATGACTGCACAAATTTAATAAGTTTCGAATACTTAACGAAAAGCACAGTGCAATCTTCATTTTTGATATCACATATCATTTTAAGCTGTCTAAACATTTCAGCAAAGCAATAGTAATTAAGTTTTGTTAATTGGTTTTCATTCATTTTGCTATTTTTCGTAAATCACTATTAACTTTTTCAAATTTTGCACTAGTTTATTTAATTATCACAATCAAAACAATGAGTCATCTGCGTTAATAATTCCAAGTGCTTATCAGTGACGTAGACGATCAGCAGTTGTACGCCATTCGGATTTAGATGTGTTCGTCTTGGAGAAGCACATGGAACTGAATCAGTATTAACGCTTATAGTTTGCCAATTCTCTCGAGGTCTATTCGAGAGCTTTTCGGTTAATGGTTAGCAAATGAAATTGAGAACTCAACGCGTTCAGACAGAATCTAAATTTAATTTATCATTTGTTTATCATTTCGAGCGAATTTATAAAGAGATTGCAAGAGAGTGCGCAAGAGAGTGCGTCTTATCGCTCCTATCTCTCTCCTCATATCAATATGGAATATGTATATGTTTCTGGGCAATAAGTCTTACGTAATATAGGTATAGTAAAATTTGAATCAAGTCCGTTTTGTGAATGAAACGGATAAATGAAACCAGATGCGGTGTTTAAGGGGTTATTGTTGATGGGGGAAAATTTTAGTTCGATCTTTCTTAGATAAAATTATTTTTTTTTGAGTATTGAGAATGTTGCTCCAATAGGGATATTCTAATTTCGAAATACTTTCGGAAATTTGACGTTTTTTTGTGAGGCAAACTTCAAATGCGGATGCAGCCCGTAATTCTGAACTGATTTTAAAGAAACAAAATGCAATCGACGTAGAATAGACATAATTCTGGTGCCGCCTACAAGTATAATTTTATGATTTTTTGTACCTTTCTTGCAAGTTTTTTTTTTAGATTTTCATTTTTCAACGGCGCATTAAATTGTAAAAATAAATCCTTAAATCATGAGTTCGGGACCGGAATTACATCTATGCAGAATCTAAGAGTGGGTTAAATTTAAGTTAAAGACAATCTGGCGTCTAGTTATCCTTGCCGCCAGCAGGATACCCTCCTTCTTTTCCAATGATAAATTTTTTAAAAAAGGGTCGAAAAACAAAAGAAAATTAAACAGATTTTTAACATTGTTTTTCGTCGACTTCAGAATATTGTAAACACATTGTCAATTCGAAGAATGATTTTTGTTATAAACTTATATAATTTTGATTAAAATAAAAGTCAATAGTGTTTCCTTTTTATATTTTATTTGTTGGCATTGCTTGTTGCCAATACTTTTATTACCTTTTCTTTTTTGTTTTGTTGAAAATCATATATATATATACTATATATATCTGTTTTAACGTAATATGGATTCATTTTTGCTTATACATTTATATGGAATACGCTCATTTCATTGTTCGATTAGTACATTTGAAATCGGATTTTGTTTTTCGTTATTTTCATGTTGTATGCTTTAAAATTGTTTCATTTCGACTAAATTGATAAAACACATAAACGGATTTTTACTGTCTCATATATTCATGTTTTATGTTTCGGTTTTTCTTTAGTTTTGTTGTGTGTGTTTCATAACAGAAAATTTTATAAGCCGACAAATTGTGTGTGTGTGTGTGTGTGTGTAATATACAATATAAAGTTCATTTTCTTTATTTTTCTTTTAATTGTTAGGCTAAATATTATTTGCTGGGTTATCATTTAACTAGACATCTATTCTTCTATATATATTTATTTATATATATATTCATTTTATGTTTTGCTAATGTTATAGTTAATGTGTTTGTCCCATTTTTTTGTTTGTTTGTTTCATGCTGGCAATATTCATCCAATTATGTGAACGTGCTAAAGTTTTTTTTTTTTTTATAACAAATAATCTGCATTTTCTTATATTCCTTGTATATATATATATATGTAATATTGTTGCTTAACATGTGTAAATTGATGTGGGTCAGTGTGTGGTGTGTGTGGTTGTGTTTTTGTGTGTAATTTTTTCAGCTAATAATATAGTGTTTTGCTTTGCTAACGTCTTTTGTTTTGTATAAATACCAGGCCGATCCACATCTAACAACTTAATCAGTTATATACACTATTAGTAATATTTTTCTTTATTTTATTTTTTGTTTATATGCCACTATTTTTTTGTTGAATTTAGTTTTTATGCATAAGTTGTTTCTATGTATATAATGCTACAATACATATCTACAAATTGTCATTATTTAATTTCTTTTTTGTTGTTTTTTTTTGTTTTTGTTATTATATTGTTGCTAGTTGGCTATTATCTAGGACAATGCTGCTTGCTGCCTTTTATCTTTTAGTCGTCTAAAAATTTATATAACCGCATAAAGGGAATATTTTTCTTGTTTTTTTGTGGTATATACAGGAATGTCTGAAGGGAATTTGAAAGTAAAATATTTTTAGGATCGTATAGCTTTAAACTTACACATACATATAAATTGATGTGACAACAATTACAATCATAATTTTCATAATTAAGATCAATTTTTGGAAAATTTTTTCAGCACAATTTTTTAACTTAAAATCAGAAAAAAACACAAAATGCATAACTAAATCTAAGTACTAGCTGCTCAATTAAAATACGCAAGACCCATTTTTTTTTTAAATACCCTTGACCATGATCTAAAATAAGAGTTTATTGATTTTAACAACTTTTCATCAAAATTCAAAATTTTGTTAAACATAATCGGAATATTTTCCTAGATATAGCCAAGGGTATTACATATGAGCCTTTTCATCATTTCATTTCATGTTTTCTCTGACTAATTGCACGGGTATATTAATGTATGTATGTATAAATGGATTTATCTTATTTATGTATCTCATAGAACCTAGGTATAAAAAACATGTATTAACATAGAAATATTTGATTGATTGTTTGTTGTATACACACACGTACATACATTCCATCATACATACATATATAATTCTTTTATTTTTTTCTTTTTCTTGTGTGTGATCCGAGATTCATTAGATTTAATAACTACCAAGTCCTTAGTTCAAATATGTATAGGTTTCCAATGTGGTTAGCTGCCAACCACAAAAAACAACATTGCTGATTGACTACTTTGATTAGGTTAGAGCAAAAAACTTTAATATACACATATCCATATACGTATACATATATATAAACATATATATATATATATATATATATATATATGTATATGCATATATATATAAATTACTGATAATTAAATGTGTAACAGTCTTTTTTAGTTCACAATTATCAAAAGAAAAATGCATACAAAATAAAAGAAAATTGAATTGCGATTGAAGAGAAAAATTAAGCAGCATCTCATAAGTGGGCGTGTCTCGGGGTGCACTTAATAACTAAGAAAACATATAATTTATAGCGATTTAGAGTAGATTAAGTAATTTTGTCTGTGTATGTATCTCTTTTGTTTTCTTTTGTGGGCAGTAGCTGGCTATAATACTTTAAAGATAAGATATATTCTCCATATTCTTTTTTTTTTTTTGTTTTGTTTTTTTTTTTTGTATATGGTAAATGCTTGTATTATGCGTAGAGTTTAAAATCAAAGAAAATCGTTTACATCGTTCGACAAGATTTTTGCTCCGCCTTTTCAAAAAACAAAAGGAAAAGAATGAAGGTTTTTTCCCCTTTTAATTTGCATAGTTATCGAATGAGCCCAAATATTCCAAAGCAGCACGATAACAGAAATGATATTGATCCTGTAAAGAGACATAGAAGAAACCAAAAAAAAAGGTGATTACAAATTTATTCTTCAAGTTTTTTTTTTTACGTCAAAACTCACCTCAGTTTGCACCATGGCCGGACGTTGTGAGCGTAATATCCGTACAGTTTGGAATACATCGAGTACTCCCTCATATTGCATACGCTCGAGCACAATGCTGAGGGTAATAAAGACACCGGAGCGTCCCACACCCGCCGAGCAGTGAACTGTTATGGGTCCATCTTGGCCAAATTGCTCTTTCGTCTTGTGCACTTGGCCAATGAAATCGATGAAGCCCTCACCAGATTTGGGTACACCCTGTTCGGGCCAATCAATGAACTGGAATTGCCGTACAGTGCGGGAGGAGCCATCGCGGGCATCGGTTACCTGAACGAAAAGAACATAAAATAAATTAGATGGAAAATTGGTCTACTTAAAATCAGAAAGTGCAACAAATGCGCTTACAAAAAAAAGTGAATATATACATGTTCACCAGATGCTTACATTTGGTGTAGTTTAATAATCAAATGAACGGAGAGTGTGTAATCTTTTACGATTGTAGTCATAATTGGTTAAGTAACTTTCCAGAACTTTGACTAATCGTTTGGAATATTACCAATCTTTGAAATCTCATTTTCGAATGAGTATTTTATGCTTTTTAACAAAATGATAAACTAGGAATGGCAAAAAGTTGGCAAATTCTGATTTAGAGGTGCCAGTATCGCAAAAGAGTATATAGAAATAGATTATCAATCGGTGATTGGATTCTTATTTTGTAAAGGAGGAAAACGCGCAACAAAATAAAAAAGCGCTTGGATCTTGCATTAGCTGACTCGTCTCCTTGAAATTTGACTGTTAAAAATTGGTTTAACAAGTTTTAAACTGTTTTTTTTTTTGATAATTGGATAATAAACTGGGGCTCCATCTACTGTTTTCTCCAGATTTGCCCAAGTATGAACTTTTTTATTCTTAAATAACTTTAAACTTACCTTAAATTCCCTTAGCTTATACTGAGGCATATTGTATTCGGCAATGGGATCCACAACATAATACTGATAGCGCACAGAGCGTTCATGAGGCCAATACTGAAAGCATTTCTCCTACAATACAGAGTAATATTAGTAAATATTTAAGTTTAATGTACAAGTGGACTACACTTACTCTGCCCATTTCCTTTAGTTTGGTCAACATGACTACAATGGTGGAATTATGTTCCCAGAGCATGCGCCAAAAGTCCTCGGCTGTGTCCTGTACTGGTCCCTGGGCCGCAATGTAGGCCGAACGATAACGATAGCCATCAATGAAACTGGCATTCACATAGTCGCTGCCCTCAATGCCATGGATGGGTGTCAAATAGACGCGACTCGATTCGTATGGCAGAATGTGTACCAAACGATTCTTATGCTTATTGCATGCCAAATTGGCGGTGACAAATTTCGATGAATCCATTTTCACATTGGACAACTTTTTGAATTCCACTTCCATGCCGGAAATACTTTCGCCCGGTTCGGTGGTGAGTAGTTTCTGCAGATGCGAATGAAGATTACGAGCCGGCACTTCGGTCAGGCCACAAATGATGGCCTCCAATATGGCATCGTGTATAAAGATATATTGATCTTCGGTCTGAACCATATAATTGCGTTGGGCACGCAGACAGGTAACATGGCCATAGATATCGATAATCTTCTCGTGCTTCATGCGCTCCAACATCGAATCAATAACTATATAGCAACCAGTACGTCCCACTCCGGCTGAGCAGTGGACAATAACGGGTCCGGATTCGGGAGGAGTTAGGGCACGACAACGACGCAAGAATTGCAGGAACGGTGCCGGATGATCGGGTACTCCATGATCTGGCCAGGCTGTGAATTGCAATTGTTTTATCTCACGCCTATCATTGAATCCCTGACGGCAAAGTTGGAACGTCCGTATGCTATAGGTGGCCAGCTCCTGGGTCTCGGTGATGGTCACAAATATTTGTCCATATGTCTCGGTGCCACGCGATGGCCAATATTGATCACATTTGATGCGTGTACGCTCCTCCAGACGCGTCATCATCACAATGGTCGCTGTCTTCAGTTCCCAGCACATGCGCCAGAAGTCGGCAAAGGTCTCTTGCAATGGTCCTTGGGTGGCCACATAGGCATTATGTTTGCGATAGCCATCACAGTAGTTGGCATTAATGTAATCCGAACCGGGTGTTCCTTCCGGGGCTGCTGGCAACTGGACACGCGAGTGATCATAGGCCGTGACATTGGCATAGCGATTCTTTGACTTGTTATGCTCCAAATTGGAGTTATCCCACGTGAATTGCTGACCCGGCTCAATGCTCTCGTATTCTTGTGAGAATTTCTGATTGTCATTCGACTTGAGACGTTCAATGTGATTAGAAAATTCCGATATGGGTATGGGTGGATGGGAGATCATGCCAGGTGTTTGGAAATTCAAACGTCGCATATCCACAGGATCACTTGGTGTCGGTCCGGCACCCAAATCGGCAGCCATTAAAGGACGGGTCACTGCCGCCTGATCGGGAGTTTTGCAGGGTTGGCGACGCCTCTTCACCACGCAAAAGACAATCAAAGCCGTCGACACAATAAAGGTGGACACCATTAGAGGCAGAATAACCCAAAGGATTTCAGGTTGCTCTTTGTTCTTATTCACCGAAACTTCCGGTTCCGAGGGCCAATTGGGATCGGGACGATGTGGTCGCTCACCAGGCGGTGCCTCTCGCATATCCAGGGACAAGAACTCCGAGAACGGACTGGAGGTATACAGATGCTTTTGCGGCGTATCCACCACAGCTCGTACGAATATCCTGTAACGTTTCTCTCGCTCCAATTTGCGATTCGTAAAATTATGATAATCATCACCAGAACCCAAATGGAATGTAAATGGTATCGAACGCTGTGGAAACTTGGCTGCAATATATGGAGCATTTGGCCGTTCGGGTTTATTGCGTCCTGGCAGCAGGTCATCGGTTAGGAATTGATCGGGATTCTTGTGCAAATTTGATTTATCCTCTGGCACCACAACCAAATAGTAATGCGAAATCGGACCATATTCTTCCGAGGCCTGAGGTAATATAACCAGAATCTCCTCACCGTTCACCACACCATAGAAATCTGGCTTAACCATGGGCTGTGGGGCAGCCATTTGGGTGGTCACGGTGATTTTGGTGGGCGGGCGATATGAATAATCCGAGGGTATGGCACTAACATTCACATTGTATGTGGTAAACGGACTCAACTCATTTATCGTGTGGGTCTTTACATAGTGCTTTAGTATAATTTCTCTCTTTTGAACCGTTTGCGTTTGGGAGAATCCTTGCGAGTCCACAAAGACTTTCATGGCATCGAAACTTATTTTATAGTTGACAGGATTCAAGCGTATGGGTGGCGACCAACTGAGTGTCATCGAATGGGTACTCACATCATGGGCACGCAAATTCAGAGGAACATCTTCGGGTTTAATGCGAACTGTCACTTTCTCGCTGAGACGACCGAGACCGTTTTTAAATCTAGCCGCTATGGCCACAGCATATTGGGCAAACTTTTCCAGATTTACCAAATCGGCAGACTCAGTTAGGCCCACTGTCTTGGTTTGCCAGTCATCGAGATCCTCAACAGCTGTCATCGTATAGAAGATTTTATAGCCCAACAATTTGCCACGACTGGGTACAGGTTCCCACCAGATTTCCGCTGTCTGTTCGGATGTGGCCACCGCTTGAACCGACATCGGAGCTCTACCCATGTCGCGTTCCGTTTCCACAGGTAATTTATCACTGAATGGACCTGCTCCCTGCTTCGTATAGGCTCGCACCTTAAAGATATACTCGGTATTCTCCTCTAGATTGGTAAAGACCGCCTTACGCAATGTCATATTCCTCTCTGAGCCCAACCCGTGATCGATTTTCTTATGGAACACCACATCGTAGCGCGTTATTATGCCATTACGATGCTCCCTCGTCGGTGGATCCCAGGTAACACACACCACATCGGGTGTCTGGAAGCGTACAGTGATATTGGCAGGTGGACCACTTGGTGTGCCCTCGGGTGTCTGGAACATCTTCACTGTCTCTTGGCCTATGCCAATGTGATTACTGCCGGCCACACGAAATTCATACTCCACACCACGTTCCAGATCATTAAAACGTTTCTTTGTCATCTGAGGTCCTGGTAGCATCTCTTCTTTCAGTGCCTGATCCTTGACACCCCAACGTAAACGATAGCCACGCAGCTCACCATAAGTCTGGGCAGGACGCTCCCATTCCAGTTCGATTGATACAATAGGATCACGTTCCATTATCTTGAGACTGACAGTCGGTCGAACGGGTACACCGCCTGGAGTCTTGACAATAATTGCCGCACTGCGATCGCCATCACCCTTTCGTGTCAGAGCAGCCACTTGTATGGAGTATTTCGTGTCAGGTTGAAGTCCAGTCACATTAAACTCCAGTGTGTCCACCACATCGAATTTCAATGGCTCATTGAGAAAGCCCTTGCCCTACGGAAAAGCAAAGAATTGTTTTATTAAAAAAATGCAAAGAACTGTTTATGAAATACAAGAGCAAGGATAATGTTGTCTAAAAAAAGGTTTCGCGAGAAATGCTTTCTTTACCTTTGTTTTATTTTATCCTTACTCTATGCTCTTTATGTATGTATAATCTTAATTTTACATCTCAAGTTTCAAAACTTTTAAATTAAAATATTCCAAAAACAGAAAATTGTTTGCAGAATAGGTTGTTTGTGTTAAGAGTCTTAAAAGCAAAGTAGGACAAAGTTGGGAAAATTTAAGTAAGAAATTCATTGCAAACATTTTTTCGGTTTTCTATCTAAAATTCTTACCACTTATGTTTAAATTCAATTTGTTTAATTTTACATAATAGTATGTAAAAATGTAAACTTTAAAAATTGTATCTAAAATATTTTCATTGAGATACTTAGAGGAGATGTTTAAACGAGGGAAGATTTTGCATGTCTAAAGTTTTGCGGTGAAATGTGACAAAATAGTTTTATAAATAAAAATCTCATTCATTTGTCGTAATTTTTCAACATTAAAAACTGAAAAAGTTGTTTAAATAATATTTGACCAGATCTTTAAGAATTTCATTGTAAATTTCAAAAGTTGATGCAAAACAAAAGATGTTGGAGCCAATTTATCGAAGAGTTACAAGAAAATAATTTAGATTAAGTTACAAGAAAATAATAATCAATTAAGTGCCAATAATGGCAATTATTTCTATAGATTTATAAGTTCATATCATATTACCGATAATACCATTTAAGAAATTTCTAAACAGACTGGGTTGTAAAGTTGTAATGTCGGTTTCACATAAAAACACAGAGTTACAGAGCTTGATTGACTGGCTTTAAGTTTAGTTAATCTAAGCCACACTATATTGATCTTCACAATTCTAAATGCTTCTTACCTCATCACGCATTTCCTGGGCATGTATGTGATAGCCACGTATAATGCCATTTCGATCCTTTTCTAGTGGCGGTTTCCAGCTGACATGTATCGATGTGGAATTCAAAGGAGTTGCTTTAACCTCCTGTGGATCGCCAGGCACTATATAGACGATGACGCAGAATTAGAAATAGATTAGTATAAGGCATAAAAAAATGCGATCAAGATATATAACAGTCAAAATATACGTACAAACTTGCATTGCTTATTGTAAGGTTAACTTAAATTAGCTCTAGAAAATATATATGTATGTATAACTAACTTACTTAACACTAAGCAATAGAAACTAAATTAGATCCTACATAGAAGATATACTAAAATCTTTGATGTAGAACAAGAACTTATTGCCATTGTCAAAAGTCACCACACCACAGACAGAGAACAGTTTGAAAATCATATATCAATATAATACTTTGGTAATAGGAAACCAAGTAGTGGTGCTTAGGTGCTAGATAGTAGAGTTATTAATTAGTATGTGTAAAAGTAATTAATTAGGTGCTCAAAAAAGTGAATAAGAAAAGGTGCAGTTTTTGGATACCTTGCTAAATATAAGATTATAATATTACTTATAGAATAGGTTTCAAAAATGTACACAAAAATCGAACAAAAGTCAAATCGTGGTTGACAATTATCTTTTTTGTTTTGAAACATTTTCAGTTTCATGTAATTTTTTTTTTTTTTGGTTTTTTTTGTTGTTAATTTTTAATCATTTGGCAAAAACAAACATGTAAGCATTCAAAAAAGTTTTTACGGGTTTGTGTGCAAAAAACATATAGTAGAAATCAAAAATATATATATATATATATATAGATGTATATAGTTTTATGTATATATACGCTAGAGCTTCAAAAATCCTTGCTGACTTTTTTTGGTAATAGTTTGTTTTTTTTTTTTTCGAAATAGAGAAACATGTCAAAAAAACAAAAATAAAATAGATTTCAGTTTCTTTAAAAAAATGTTTTTTTTATATATTTTGGAAAATGATTTCGGTCAACATTTCTGGACCAAAATCAAACAAAAAAGAAAAAATTTCAAAATTTTGTATATGAATATATAAATATTTAGTAAATATATATATGTATATAGTTGCTATTTGGTTTTTATTTTTTTTCTTTTGCATTCTTAAACATTATTTTGATCAACCATTAAAAGAATACTCACTCTTTTTCTCTAAATAGTTAAAAAATGTTTGTTTTTTGGTTTAGTTTTGTATTGTATTTTGAAAAATAACCACCATCCATTTATAAAGTTGCGTTCAAAAATCAAATTTCGCATAAATTGTTTTTTTTTTTGTTGTTATTCACATTAAAAAAGTTTTGTCAAAGTTAGTTATTTTGTTATTTTTTTTTTGTAATCCATTTCGATTTTGCATTCAAAAAAAGATGTGTGCACGAAACAGAGAGCAAGTATTTTGTAGGTGCAAGGTGCGAGTGGCCAAGCAAAGATATTGGTTTTTATGTTATATAGTATATGAAAAAAGATATAAGATATATATAGGATTCATTTAGTTTACATTATACAAATTTGTTGGTGCATTTTGTTCATTACGGGTGAAAGAAGGGCACGTAAGTGAGAGTTGAGTAAGAGATTCAGAGGGTGGGATTTGGGGTACAGATGGGAAGAGATCTTTAAACAATTACACGACATAACGAAAATATAGAAATAGAAACAATTGCAAAAATTGGTTACACGATACAAAAAATTGTACATATTTGTTGGCACACCCGATTTTGATACTCTACAATACATGAAATTCTCGAAGGAATCGTTCAATCTTATCTTTAATGATGTGGTATTTTGTAGGATGACAGAGCGCCAGATTTCGTTAAGATGAAACTTAGTAACTAATATAAAAGCTTAAAAGTAAGTTACTTAATTTTGAAAATTGAAATACTTATTATTTATTATTTCTATAATATGTTAAAGTAAATTTAATTTTATATACTTTTATGTTGAATTTATTTTGTGGAAGATTTATGATTTATTTATATTCGCCGTTTATTAATGGCGTTTTTATATGCTTCATTAAGCTTTAATTCTGATTTTCCTACCTTTAAGAAAAATCGTAGTTTAGGAAAATTATTTTTGTGATATATTTTTGGTTATTGTATGTAGATTTCTTACAAATTTTTGCCCTAATTTAGACGGAGAAATCATTTCCAAAATCTTTTAATAAAATGACGAAAAAAGTGTAAAAAAAAACTGTGCGCTATTGAGAGTTCTTTAATTCAGCCTATACATTAATTTCCGGTCTCCTTTTTTTAGCTGACCCTTAACACTTGAAGTTCATCATTTGGTCGACAAAATACTTATACGCACAGTAGGACAGTTAAATTTGTAACATTTAGGATAATATTCGAACTACGATTATAAAAATTAAAACATTCAAAACACAAAAGCTTTAAATTTATTTGTAAATTTCACAAACAAAATGGGATAAGCCCAATTTTTAAGCTTGTTGCCATGTGTCTTAACGTTAAAATGTTTTCAATATTCTAGGCCAATTCTAGATTCGAATTGTTATGTTGTGGTTTGAAAACTAGGTTAATTTCCTTTTTCAAATAGGATATTTTTTCCCTAAGACTACTTAATTTTATGATACCGGATCTACATATATAATGATTTGGGGTGACATCAATGGCGTTTTTACCGATTTTGAAAATATAGCGCCCTCAGAGCAAAAATATTGCATTGGGGATAGAAAATATAACGCATTTCCGCCTTTGAGAATCCGCAACTGTTATATATATATATTCTGGATGATTTCAATAAGAAATATAAGTGAGTTTTGCAACTAAAAAATTTTGGCTCTGAACTTTTCCAGAATATTCCGAATAGTTTACCCTACGTTAAGACCTAAAGTTATGGTTTTAGCATAAATGAGCCACTGAACTAAAATATACCCATATATTTCTATAAATTTCTATTAAGTTTATGTATTCCATATTTTATTTTTCGTTGAAAACTCTGCAAACGAAATAGTTAAAAAAAAACCCTCTTAAAGATTTTTTCCTTTTAAAGTTTTCAAGCAAAGTTCTTTAGTATCTATATTTTACGTTTTATAATTTGTTTTTTATTCACCCACCATTGAAATGTATTATGGTACAAGTTTTTTGTTTAATGTTTTGCTATCTCTTCAGCTTCGGTATGCGACTTCATTAAAAATTTGTTAAATAATATGCATAATACAAATTATTCAGTTGCAACTGACGGGGATACAAATGTTAAATTATGCTTCATTAGTGTTCTAGGCAACACTGCAGTATAGAGGGGTCAACTCTATGCATAGAGAGCTTCGGATGCTGCTGCTGCTGCAACTGGTCTCTTAACATTTTTGTCATTTCGCAGGCATTCAGAGTCACTCTCACACACACACACATACACACTCATAGAAATACACACAGTGCTGCACTCCCACATACTAAAAATATAAAATAATTAAAATGCTTCCGTTGGAAGTGTTCTCTGTTTTCTCTTCTTTTTTGTGCTTTTTTTTGTTTTGTTGTTTTTTTGTTAGTGTGTGTGTGTGTGTGCTGAATGGGACGAAACGAAGCAAAGAGCGCGTGCTAAGCTACCAATGCTCGAGGTGCTCATTTTTATATCCTTTTTTGTATTTTTCTTCAGTTTTTTTTTGGGTTTCTACGTGAACAGGACGTGTGTAAGTGTGCTGATGTGTGTGTGTGTCTATCTGTCTGGAAGCACAAAAGAGAAGCGCAAGCTCTGCTCTGCTTGCTTTACGAAATTTACAGAATACAAAATAAAGAAGCAAAAAAAAAAAATGGAGACAGAGAGAAAAGCAAGTGCCCAGCTTTAGACAGGTGCAATGCATTTGCATTTGTGCTTGTGTGGCAGCTAACAAGCGCATCACATCATAACGAAATACGTTGGAAACATACGAAATAAAAACCATAGCATACTTATGTGCTGACCCTTTAATGCTACTTGCCGCGGGGCTATCAATTGTGGAAAAGAATCAAAATGAGACCGACGAGCGACAGAGAGTGCGGTAAAAGAATATATATATGTGCACATTCATACTTGGGTGCAGTGAGTGGCAACTAGCTTAAGAAGAGAATTAAATAAATTAGTGTACACTTAGCTCTATACACAGAGCTCTGTGTGTTTGTGTGTGTTGGCTAGCCCCCATCCATTTTAGTTTCTACTCAACAATTTCGTATTTTGACTGAAACTCACTGTCATTCGCATGTGCTCAGGTGCTGGCTTAATCAGTGCTCTTATGGTGCTTAAACTTTAACTTAGTGCTAACTAGAGTGATAGATAGAGTGACTAAGTGAGTGGGTGATTCGAGTGGGGGAGTGAGTGAATAAGTAAGAGCAATGGGCTATAGATATCTGTTGTTGTGTATGTATTCTAAATGGTGCTTAACAATAAAGTACATTTAATTTACGGTGCTTAGACGTTTAAATTAAGTGAATTCTTCACTCCTGCCACCACTTTGCTGGTGTTGAAGATTGTTGAAACGAACAGTAAACAAACCAGAACAAAGATATAAAAAAAATATATATATAAAATACAATACAGCAAACAAAATCAAATTGTAGTACGTACTTTATAATGAAAATAGTTTGAATTCTTTTTTGTTTTGTTTTTTCTTTTATTAAATTTTATTTTTTCTTTTTTTTTTTTTTTTTGGTGTTTTCAACAAGCAATTCAACAGCTAAACAAGCAGTTGGAGGGGTCAGTTAAGTGTTAAGTAACTAAGAAGGTGCGAGAGGGCGGCAGAAAGTGAGGGCCAAATGTGAAAAATAAATAAAACAAGGATTATAATGTAATTTCGGGTTGGCATGGAAATCACTGCAATATTTACTACTTTATATCTTGTGGTTTTGCTTCTGGTAAGAAGAAAATTTGCCTCCTAAAGTATGCTATATTAATGAACTTTTGTAATGTCTTGTAACTAAAAACTTTTGCGGCAAAAACTGTTTTCTTGGAAACGTTTTAAACATTTTTCGACTGCCTTTTCCTGTCTATTTCACAAGGATAATTTTCTTTACATCTCAAGAGTCCTCTTGCTTTACGTTAAATCATTTCGAAATTGATGGAGAGCAAATTGATTTTGAACTAAGTGTATCTGAACCTTTTTCGATATAGTGAAATTTAAACTATAGAGAGATATCAATGCCATAAAAGTAATCACAAGAAACTTTATTTAGAAGCAATTAGTCGGTAATAATAATAGAAGTAGCCTAAATTCTTTACATTCCTTGAATATGTAAATATTATACGCATAAGAATACTTAACTCTCTGAATTATAGCAAATGGCTATTTTGGTAAAGGATCTGAGATATGAAGATATGGAAAGTAAAGTTGCTGTAAGGCATTTACAAGAAACTTATATGTATTTATGAAAAGACAAATTAACATTTTAAAACGATCGTTGATCCTTGATCTTATAATCTTTGCCTTAAAAGATATATTTGATGTGTTCATTTTGGCGAAATATTAACATTTCCTAAAAGCTTCTTTCAATATTTATTTAACTTCTTTCAATTTGTGAACTGCTTGAGTAAATAATCTTCCACCTTTAGAAAACGTTCTCTATCAAAATATTACGTTCCACAATATATCTTTTGGTGAAAATTTATTGAGAAGTGTAAATAAATGAAATACTTTTGAAATACCTATGCTCCAGAGTTCTTTTTGAATGTAAAAATGTGAAAAGTATTTGAAATAAAGCCAAATGCAAATGGACAAATGTGTTAACTGTGCAAACATGCAGGTGATTGCAAATAAAACTTAATGAAATGTGTCAACAAATAATAAAAAATTAAATACTATACAATTTAAGGATATTCAAAAATTAAAGGTAAAACCCAAAAAAAAAAAATTTGAATAATTGTGTGCAGAAATCAATTTAAGGATTTTTGCATTGTGCATTATTTGCATAGCAATGAACAAAAAACAATGGGGGGGAAAAAAATATATATATACACACACACATAAACATACGCAAAAAAAGTGTTGCATTTGCCAAAAAAGACAAAAACCCAAAAATCGATGCAGTAAAAGAGATAGATAGATAGTGTCAGTGAGATAGAGATAGAGAGTGGGTTCAAAAAATTCTTGTATTACACCGAGCTTGTGCAAATGTTATTATATTTGTAGGCATACATGTAAATATTACATTTGTGTGTATGTGTTGTATGTGCGTGTGTGTGTTTTCACGTGAATTGCCATAAATAAAATTATAAATAAATAGACCAGAAACATTTTTGCATTATTTGCCAAAGGTAAACAAAACAACAAACAAAGAAAAAATTAAAAGGAAAAATGAGAGGTATAAATAAAAAATTTAAACAAATTTCTCTGTTATGACAAAAGGATGCTAAATTATTCCGAGGGTTGTTCAGCGAATCTCTAATCTAACTTGTATTGTAAATAGCAAGTCGGTTTTTAGTCTTTTGAACTGAAAAATCAACTTGAATAACATGAGAATTTGCCTTCTGGGTAAATTAAGTTATTTAAAGACTCTTTGTTGTTTCGGACCGTATAGAGTAGAAAATATTTAACAAAATAGAAATTTGGTTTTATTGATAAACCATTTTGTTTATAAATATTTAAAATTTCTTCAAATTTTTTAAGAGCCATACAGGATCCTCTTGTTCGGCTAGGCGTTGTAGAAAAGAGGGAGATTTTTTTAAAGAATTTTTTAGGAATTTTAATTTTTGTGAGAAAATAAACGTTCATTTCCCTTCATGAGAAAAAGCTGAACAAACACTTCTGTTTAATATCTTTTTAGAGTCTTAAGAAATTTGGAATGGTGTAAAAAAAATTGTTTTTTCATGATAAATCTAATTTTTGGTTGAATTTATGATTTAGTTTCTGATATTGACAGCCTTTTTCATACGACCAAACGTTTTAAGAGATTTAAAAATAAACTAATAATCATTTTACAAAATTTAGAACTATTTAAAGGTTTTAATACACGTTGAACAACCCTCGCAAAAACTTTTTGTTTAGATGCCTGCTGCTTTGTTTGCATTTATAATTGCATAAATTTAATTATGTAAATAAATCAATTAAATATTTAATGTCATTTAAAAAAAAACAGAAAAACGCACAAATTATAGATTTTTCTATTTGTTTAGAGTGTGTGTGTATATAGTATATATTAATATATATATGTGAGTGTTGATGAATTTCTTTTGGTGCTCTTACAAAAATAAGAAAAATACATAGAGTTTATGTTGATTTCGATTTTTGGTGCTATACAAATTACCACAAAAATTGATGCATTATTATCAAAAAAGTGTTTATAACAATTTCAAATTTCAAATTTGTTGAAAAAGTTGCCTAATTTTTAGATTTTGTTGCATTGCATTTGTTTTTTGTCGAGACAAGTAAAAAGATATATATATTTTGTCTTGCATATACAGAGTACACAATATAGAAATTCTGCTAAAAAGGTATTTGGATTTTTTTTTATTATTACATTTTAGATTGTTTGTTTTGTAATAGAGAACAAGTGCAAAAAGTAGTAGAGTGATAGTAGTAGTAGTAGTAGTCAAAAATTGCGCCAAAAAATATGCAATTTTACCAGTACCAATTGTAAATTTTTGAAAAATTTTGTTCAATTGAAATCAAATTTGAGTGAAAATAAATGAAAATCAAATCAAAATAAGCTTAAATTGAAACTAGAAATGTCAACTTGGATGTAAATTAAATGTAAATAGAGGAATAGACTAACTACGAAACAAACCGTAGTTTTTATACCCTTACAAATCATATTTGACCTATAGGTAAAAGAAATGTTTTTATAATTTAATTAAGTCATTAAGTTAATAAACTCATAGGGAATTCAAAACCAGCTATAAAACTTTTAGGAAAATGAACCTTTTGTATTAATTCTTTAGTGTATTTGAAATAATGTTTGATTTTATGTAATGCAGATGATTGATTAAATGTTTAAAACTCCTCCTTCAAAAGTTAATAAACCAGATTACTACAATTGGAAGTAAGTCTTATATACAAGTCAAGAAAAAAGCTGGTGCCGAGCTAACACAGCATTTAAATAATCGGCTTGAGCATTTTATTGATATCGATTTATTTGATAGGTATCGGAAATAAACCATCACTAATCACAAGAAATAAAGAGCATATTTAATGCATAACATATCTGGTCGACGATGCCCCAAAAAAAATTTTTATTTTTATTCGGATCGGATTTCTAGAGATAATTCGAGTTATTTATCGACTGACTATTTCTGTAGTGAGAAAGGTCTATAGAAAACACAACACTTTAATCCCCCTTAGAGTTCAAAACAAATTTGTGTTGGTATTGAAATTACAAAAATCATAATTAAAAAGGGATCATTACTACATAATAGTTAAACAAAAGATATATGTAGCTGTATTTCAAAAAGAATTGCAACAGCTTCAATATACAATGATATGTGTTTTATTAATGGGGATATCGAATATTTACGGCCAGTCGTTTTGCTATATAAATGACCTTTGGCAAATATATAGAACCGCATTTGCAAAAACTAAAAAAAAAAACATAAACACAAAAAGTAAGGAAATTCTCCATTGTGCGGCATTTTGAGTTCCAGCCAGCTGCTATCGTTATCAAAATTCAAAAATTGTACAAAATTTATCGATTAGTTTTGTTTGATATTACTTATGAGATTATGAGAAAGATTTTTTTTTTTCTGATGAAGGATAAACTTAAAAAATCAGATAAATGATTTCAACAAAAATATAATTTTTTGGTATAAACTTAACAAAAATTTAAATTATAAAATTAAATTACAAATTAAGATAAGGGGATACCATTTAGTTAAGAACTTACGTTTAGGGGTTAAATTTGTTTGTTTTTATTTTTCATTTGTGAGATTTAGAATACATACCATCCTCTTGAGTGCGTAATATGATGGGATATGAGCGCGGACCATCGCCCACTTTGGTGCCAGCCAACACCCAGATTTTATACTCAGTCCAACGTTTCAGTTCATCGAGGACAATGCTGGTCATATTCAATGTCAAAGTGGTTGCCTCATCATCTTCACGGCCCACCTCAACGCAGAAGACCTTATAGTATATGATGCGTCCATTTGAACGCTCAATTGGCGGTGGCAGCCAGCTAAGGGCGATCATTGTCGAGCTGGTCGCTACGGCGGTGATATTGCGTGGCGGTGCACCTGGTACTAATTACATAATATAGATGGGAACGGAACGGTATTTGGATGTGTGCATTTCGATTTGTTTTTGGTTTTTTTTTGTTTGTTTGTTTCATGTGCAAAAGCCGTATAAAATTTTTTCATTTTTGGTTAAGAGATTGAGAGAGAGACAGTGTCATCATCATCATTATCATCATCATAATAGCGTTACAGGTAAACCAAATCAAATGAAAAAATTGTTGAAAACCCAACCAAAAGGAAATAAAACAAAACATGAAACGAAATGGAGAAAGAAAATAAAAATATATTGTTAAAATTTGTAAAACAAAATAAAACAACTGAATATCAAGACATAGATATATATAGGTATATTGAATATTTAGTTATAAAATATATCCAATGGTTTATGCAAATAATGTTTTGCTTTTATGATTCATAGTTTTTTGATGTTCTTGTTATTTTTAATTTTATTTGAATTGTGCATATTTTTTGGTAACGAGTTTTTGAGCTGAAAATATATTTTGTGTTTTTTTTTTTTTTTTTGAACTAGACTATCAGGAAATATAAATTTATTCAAATCATACTTATTTTTGCTATAAAATATGAAAATTAGCATGCTTTGATATAGAGAAAATAATGCATATAAAGAAGGTAAAATTTATATATATAAATATCTATAAAATACACTACAATAATTATGGTATAAACATTTATTTGCATAAACCATGTGGTATATAATATATAAACATAAAATATGAAAAAAAATTTTCCTAATAATTTCAAATGCAAAATCTAAGTAAATATGTTTATATATATTTAATTTTCAAAGTGCTTTTTCAAATGAATCACTGGCACATTTTGCATGCAGATAAATAACATTTCATTCAATTTAAGACATTCCACATTCACACAAAATGGAGTTTGCATTGAAGAAGAGGGAAGTTTATCATCACTTCGTCTAAGACTTCATGCTATTAAGCCACAAAACAATAATTGTCAAGAGTGGTATCACTTAAAACTTTAATTATGCCTCAAATTATAATATAAATAGGAGGAGTTTGGGGTTGTCTATACATACATTTGGTATATATGTATGTATATGTGTGGTTATATGGAAACCAAAAGTGTTATATTATGCACTTTTCACTTCCGGCATTTTGTCTACAAAATCAATTTTCTAGACATTGATAATAAACCGAGAAAATGCATAAAAGATGCACATACACACAGACACACACACACACACATGAAAAGTGTGTAAAAGCGATAGATTTAGCTACGTAAAGAGATATAAATAGAGACTTAGAAACAGGAAGACAACAGAGATTGGTTTGTCGCCTGGGAATTTTGGTTTTTGCGGTTGCCTTTTCGGTCGGTGCAAGTTGGTGCAAAATTGTGAGATACAAACATATATTTAGATAGATAGATAGATAGAGTTAAAGAGCTGCTTATAATTTACATGATAAATTTCACATTCAGCAAAACTAAAACTAAACCAAGAGACTATAATGGTAAATCGTGCATAACATATCATGCATTATTGTATACAAAGAATTTTGTGCATTATAATTGGAAGCAATTTGAATATAAATTAAATGCCATTTGATACTCATGTTGCTAATGTTGTCTGTTTCGGTGTTGTTCTGCTTAACTGAATTGGTTGGCGTGGTGTGGTGGTGTGGTAATGGTTTTATTTTGTACTGGATTTCTTGGTATTTAAAGTGGATTAGTTCATCAACAGATCAGAGAGTACTTATACGATTGACAATTGGAATAACATGATATGTAATTACATTCATTTTGATGTCACTATATAAACAATCCTGACAGTTTAACTACTTTCAATGCAGCAACGACCTGGGAAAATAATTCTTAATTTTTAATTTTTAATAAAAGAGTCCAAATTATTTTAATGTACTTTCCTAGTACTTTAATAAGTTAGTTAGCCTTACATTAACTTTCAAATATAGTAATAATTCGTTCTACATTTTACCTATTCGAACTAAATGAGATTTTTGTAATGTGTTTCTTTCAAACTTTAAACATTATTCAATCATTTTCATTCCAATTGTTGATTTATGAAATAGAAATTGATTTCTGATTCTGTTGTTAGCAACTTCAAAGAAATAATAAAGGAATTGATAAATAGACTTAATAGTGGTCTATCGATTGTTTTTAGAATGATTTGAAACAAATTCAAGTCATATGGGAATCGATTTTTTAATTAGTTCTATAGTTATGATATTTATTTAAAGACAGATAAATTAACTAGTGAAATGGTTTGGTTTGGTTTTTTCTGTTTTTATTTTATTTATTTCTCAAATGATTAACGACCGATTTTTAATAACTTTAAAAGTTATCAAGTTCGTTTATAAAGAAATGTCTTTAATTGATTTTAAATTAAATTGATATTAAATTAACTATCAACGGAAGAAATCATAGTATAAGTAGATGCCTAAAAATGATTTAAAGTTTTACTTTGTTATTGATATACATATCTCGCATAACTTATTTCCCAATTGGTATAACTTTCTCTGATCAGTTGATAAACCATTTATGTTTATATTTATATGGCAATGATATAATTTCTTTAGTATATAGTAATATAGTTTGTATATATAGGAGGTGTTCTATGTGCGTTTTATCTTATATATGTATGTAGGTATTTATGTATGTATCAGTATATTTATGTACTAAGTAAATTCACTGTAAATGTTTTATGTATTAAGTATGTTTTGTATAGTATAGTAATGCCTATGTAATGTATAATGTTGAGTATTTAAATAGTTTACTAAAAAAAACTTAATTATATGCTTGCAAGTAATCGAAACAATTACAAATCGTACAGTTTATATATGCATATATGTATAAATATATATATGGGTAGATATATAAATAGATTCATAAATGAAATATAAAATTGAAAAAGAGGGAAAAGTGCAAAGGTCACATAATCATCACATACCAGAAGATATCATTCATTCAGATCTTTTACCTGTATCCACGTAAGCTTAACACAAGGATTATTTTATCCTTTCGAACACAATCACACTCATACACACACAGTCTCTTATATACTTTTCAACTACATTTATATGGACATTTGTTGATTATGTAAATATATGTTTTATATATATAATATTCATAGTTATGTATAATATATGTTATATATATAATAAAATATGAAAATTCGCTGTATCACAAAATTATATTTGTACTTAAGCCTAAGAAATTGTGATATCAATTACTACGTCTCGACTTAACCTATAGATGTTATTATATATGGGGAATTCGATAAATTAATGAACTTACCATATTGTTTGGTGCGTACAGGAATCGGCGGTGTAGTAGCGCCTTCACCACGTTGAGATCTTGCCGCTAGCCATATATAATACAAGGTATCGGGATATAGACCATCAAGCGTATATGATTCCGAGTTCGAAATGCGCCTACCGTAGTGAGAGTGTAAGTGGTGGGGATTAGGAAATTGAATTAAAATAAATATCCTTATAAATGTTTATTACTTTCGGTCAATACTTACTTATGATGTGCCTGATTGGCATATGTGTCATTCCAATAGAGTTCATAGTGAACGATATTCTCACTGGAATGCGTGGGCTTCGACCATTGCAATGTGACTGCGGTCTCGCCGATATCAGTGGCCCGGAAATTGCTCGGTTGTGATGGCACACCTGTGCGTTTTTCGTATGGAAGGAGGCATTGGTTTGGTTTCGTATGGTTTTTCGGTATTGGCGCATTGATGGTATTCCATTTGGTTTTTGGTTTCGTAATAATGAAACGGAAATTACGGAAATTAAATAAAATACAAACAAATCAATGTGGCATTTATATTTATATGATGATGATGCCTCCCCGTCATTCATCTCCTTCAACTCATCCTACTCATCATTATCATTGAGGATGACAGACGCACACTAGACGCATCAATATGCAAAAATTTTTGGTAAACAAATGGATAGGAAATCGCATGAAATTGATTAAAATGCTCTATGGATGCCGATGCCATCATCAACAACATCGTCATCATCATCGTGAGAAGGAGACCAAAACAACAAGAACATAAAAGTCAACTGTTCTACATTTTGGCAAACCAATGGAAAATAGATTTCAATTTTATTTTTTTTTCATTTGGTTAGTTATCAGTTTTTGAAATCATTTTAAACATGAAAAAGAGTGGGCGATTGGTTTCTCTCTTGTGGTCGTCATTTCATTTTAAAGCACTTGTTTTTACACCTACCAAATGCATATATTTGCACAATCGAAATATACATATTCGACTATTAAAAGAAATATTGTCCTTTTCATTGCTCTTAGGTTACATGAAAAGCTTCTAAAGTTTCCTAATTCTAAAAAATGAAGAGCTAAAGACCAAGACAATAACATTTTTGA
Organism: Drosophila willistoni; assembly: GCF_018902025.1. Taxonomy (NCBI): domain Eukaryota; kingdom Metazoa; phylum Arthropoda; class Insecta; order Diptera; family Drosophilidae; genus Drosophila; species Drosophila willistoni. The sequence continues at coordinate 14,337,759 of NW_025814050.1, forward strand.
GACAAAAAGGAAACAGAATAGATAAAGCCTAGAGAGAATAGAAAGTATTGAAAATGAATAGTGAAAAAGAGGAAAAATACCTAAACAAGTGGAACAGATTTATAACGAACAAAGCAAAAAGCAATAGTACAAAACAGAGATAAATAAAACATAGAACAAAGATAGAAGACGAAATCGAGACTTAAAGGAACATAAAGAAGACAACATATGTATGGCCTATAAAACAAAAGTAAACACAAAAGAAGCGCAGACTAAAAGAGAAATTCAAATGCATAAGATAAAGGAAAGAAAATACTGCTCAATAAAAGTACTAAATCGTAAATGTTTTACTTAGAATCCATAGATGGATAGCCAAGAAAATGTATGTAATAAACGATTGACAAGTAAATGTGGAAACATTGATTTTCTCCTCAATCGTCTTCTCCTTTAGCGTCTTTGAAGTGGTTTTATAGACAATTTGCGACCTACATACATATACATATGCAACTATGTAGGTAAATTTACAAAGTTATTTATGTATTTACAATAAATTTGCGGGCAGGTCAAGAACTTAAGCCTATAAGACGAACGGACAAAAGTCTTCAAGTCATTGCAGATGAGACCAGACTAAAAACAGACCACATAACCTGGACCCAAACCGGTCACGCCCTAAGTCTAACAAAATGCAATTGCTTACAAGAGTCAAAGTTAATGAATATTTAGTTACATGCACACAGAAACACACATACACACAGAACAGTTACAAATGCTTGGATATAAATATTTCATTGGCTGAACACACGTTTCGCTTGACATTTTGTATTATAATTAAATAATTGGTGTGATCTATGTGGGTCGATTGAGTTGAGCAATTAAATTGCAAAATGTTTCGTTAGTCCGAATGAATTTCAAATTTCAAAATGTATTCTGTCTGTCTGTGTGTCCCTGTGTGTGTGCGTGCCTAATTGAAGCTGATTGGGCAATCAATTTTACTAAACTTACCTTGCTGAGCCTTCACTTGAACCGGCGTGGACATAGGACCAGCTCCCATTGAGGTATAAGCCTGTACACGAACCGTATAAATGGCATGGGGTGTTAGCTCCGATACCGTTGTCAATTCACTATTGTCAACCATTTGTGAATTCCATGAGGCTTCCGGCTGATTTGAATTGGTCGTGTAGTATACCTTGTAGCCCTATTACGAAAATTAAAAGAAAATTTATTGAAAGTTTCGAGCGATTCAATTTAATCTCTCTATTATGGTCTCGCTTCTCTCTGTCTATCTCTCTGATTATTTCTGTTTGATTCTTTTTCCTAACCATAAAGAATCTTTCGTTTGCTTTTGATAAATGTATTGCTCTGTGGTATTCCGGATTTGCAAACTTTATCATTTTGGCATTTGTGGTCGAATTGTGCAAGTTTCAACAGTTCACTCTCAAGACCACAACAATTGTGGCTTAGACTTGCTGCTATTGCTACTGCAGCATTGATTTCAAACGCAAATTTGCATTTAAACGCTCTTTTTAACTATCTTTCTCTCTTTCGTTCTTCGTGTGTGTCGTGTCGTCTATAGAAGGCCTAGCGCCACTTTTGGCCAATTTCCCTTTGCTTTTTCCAATGTGACAAAGTGTTGGCCATGCCACAGAGATGAAAGGGGATTCCAACGTTTAATATGCATGCAGCAGCAGCAGCTTCAATGGCCAGGTACTTACGGTCACTTGTCCATTGGGCGTCTCCGGTGGTTCCCAAGTAATAACCATAGTCGATGAGCTTAACGTGCGCACTTGGACATTACGTGGTGCACTTTCCATTTCTGCCGGACGTAGGCAACAGAACAAGAATGAAAATAAGAAAGAGAGAAAAAACATTAGCATTGATGACAAAGAATTTTCAGTAAATGGGCATGAAGAATGATTCGAATATTTATGAAATCCAGATATGTTATAGATCAAAAGTTATTAGTCAAAAGTCTTAGACTTTTAATATTTATTAAAAATATGTGGAATGGAGGAGACATTAAACATTTCTGCGCTTAATAGCCTTTAAAATTATTATAGAAATGTATATTTGCACTTTTAATCTAAGGGGTTTAAATAGGCTTTAAAAGGCTCAAAATGAATATTATTTTTAAATTTTTGAATTCGCACTGTTCCATATTTGATTAAAACAGGTTATGAAAGATACGAAACTAATTTTCCAAAAATATTAAGAGCAGAGTTAGTTTTTTTGTTTATGTTAATATTTTATTTGTGTTGTCTTAGCTTCACACAACCCTTACAACGAATTTGAGCTTTATAAATTGAGTCTGTGCAAAGGATGCAGACGCTTTAGCCTACGCCTGGATGTGTTGACAGCCAAATCATTGGCTAAGGGATTCGGATGAGCTTTAAGGCGGTCTCTACAGATAGTAGATGTTTATCTACTAACTAAGGGAAAATCAATACAAAATGTTGAACTTTTACAAAAATTCCCATCGTTTGTCCTAGAAAAATAAATTTTATATAAAGAGAGCAAACATAATTCTTTATTCTGACCATATGAATAAAAAGTAACCAAAATTTTAAAAATATTGATTGTTTATGTTTTGGAAATCTTTACCACCGATTGCAACATAATAATCCTGCATATCATTTGCGGATGAGCAAAAATTTTGAAAACGCTAAGGTCCTTTAATTTCTTGGGGGTCTAGAAGGTCTAGAACTGCAAGATCTTCGTTTTTTTTCAACTTCTTTGTCAAATGTAAAGTAATTGAAAATTCCTTTCAGTTTTGAGTGGAGCAAAAAGTGAGAACCGATTGGGTTACTTTAAATTCGTGCATCACTTTTTTTGGCATTTTGTTGCCCTCAAAGGAGGTCGGGAAGAGCATTCAATTCATAGAAAATGAGGCATTAGGGCGGCATTAGGTTGCACACAAAGAGATAGAGAGCTACCCACACTAGATGTATATGGATGAAATGTTTTTGCGAACAAACAAACACAGAAATCCCATCCATCACAATTCTATGCCAATGAGCTGATGTTTTATTGTTTTTGTTGTTTTGTCGTTTGGAATGGGTATTTCATGTTGAAAATTTTGTTGCCCCACAAAATTGCGTGTTGTTGATGGCTCGAGGCCATCATAGTGCGAATTTTGCATTTATAAACTGATTTTTGTTGCGCCACAACAACAAAACAATGCCGTGAGAGCATTGCGGGCAATGCATGTTAATTTTGTAGGCGTCAAATGGTCGAACAACTGCATCAGCCAACACATACACACCCACACACTCGCACATATACATATTCACATCCGTATTGGCAACGGCATAGAAATCAGAATGAGGCAGCATCTGCTGACTGCTAATTAGTGGGAATATATGCCTAAATTTCTCTTGCCATCTTTGAATTTTTGCCAACTGCCCTTTTCCCCACACAACCCCCCACCCACCCGTATACAGTTTAGCCTCTATGGATGAAATTGCCTACTCAATTGGTTAATGGTCAATCAATAAATTCCAATTCTCACAATTTTACTGCAATATCTACACAGCAGTTTTACCCACAATTTATATCGTAGTCATCTCATCTGTTACACAAGTGCTCCCCGGGAGCTCCTTTAGTCGATCCGTATCGGAAGAGAAGGAGCCATTGCCATTCCCTGGTTATTGCCTAAGATTTGCATGCACACACACATACACACAGCATCCACACCCAAGCGACTCAAAAATTGCAATAGGTTTGGTTTGCCTGCTACTTGGATTCATCTATCCAAAGTGTGGGTAGCATCACGTAAGCTGCATTTAAAAGCATATACATTACATACGGATACGCTCCATTAATATGTATCCCTTGCATGCTCAGGCACACATTCACACACACACACACTCATGCACTTGCACATGACTGCTCCTTATACAGCACTAAATTCAGAGGCCTCAGCAGGAGGCTCAACTTTAGAGAGAAACTCTACCTTTTACCTCCTTAACAGCAGCAGACATGGATGGCCTCTGTCTCTGTCTTTGGCTCTGTTGGAACATGTGCAGGTCATAACTATGACCTATTACATGACGAAAGAAGCTGTTAAAGAGCACGAGAGAATGAACCATTTTAAAGGTGGAATCCTAATATTGTACTTATGCCTGTGTGTATTAGAAAATTGGTTTAGCTTCGATGAAGCATAGCAGCATTCTGTTGCCTAGTAATAATTATACATTTAATTACCAACGATGCAATTGGTTTTAAGGTGAATATCCTGCATCAAACTTTCATTAATAATTAATAATAATTTAAGGTCTTAAATGAGGGAATATCCTTCTATCTTGCTAAGTAACATTATCCAGAAATATACATAACATTCAATTTAGAAATATTTACATTTTGCCAATGAATCTTTTAAACCTTTATAGTTAATTTTTAGAACTTTATAAGTAAAAGCAATTGCCGTTTCTACAAATCGTTCCAATACTATATCAGATCATTTTGTGTTGCATTTTTGTGATAATTTCTAAATATTTTGGAAAAAATGTATAAAAATGTGAATTTATTAATTCAAAATGTGATTGGGCAGTGATTGTAAATTACAGCCAATCTTCTGACTAGCTATAGCTACTAGGCCTTAAACTAAAAAATGTGAAATACTTTAAAGTTTAGTAAAACTTATCAAACTCTGTCAAGACAAGCAAACTCAAAACTTTAAGAATTTGTGGTTAGTAAACCGAAGCAGAAGTAATTACATACGGTTAAATTATTAAAAAATCAATCGATTTATTTGTTTGCGAAAATTTTGCTTTTAAGTTTCACCTACTGTAAATAGCATTGTATACACATTTGTTAATTTCAATTTAATTAGTTAATGGCTGTGCCATAACAAACAATTGCTTGAGTTTAACTTATTTTGTATTCTTTTAAAGATTTTAACTTAATCGAATAAGACTTGTGCATCTTTACTCCCCGTTCGCCATTTCAGGTACTTTTCATACTACAAAAGATTAGCCACTCTTTTATTTCAGCTGCTACCTGTTCAGCTGCTGCCAAGGAGGGGGAGAAAACCCTTCACTAGTGACACGTGTTAAGCAATGCGTCGACCTGTGATGCTTACTCCCTGTTTGTCTGTCTGCCTTTTTTTCAAATGCTGCCCAACAGCTGAACTATAAAAGTTCCTATCGAAATAATATTTCGAAACGATATTGGGCAAGCGATAAGCATAATTGCAGCAATAAAAGTTTTCAACTTTTTATACGACGTGGCTCAAAAACATAAAAAAAAAACCAACAATGCCAAAAAAATAGAAAGGAAAGGAAGGAAAGTAGACAGAGGCAGCAGCAGACAAACGTACGCTTATGCGCAATTGCCAGGACTAAAACAGCATTTCACACAGACACACACACACATACAATGGCATATACGCACACAAATACAGAGATGTTGATGCGCATTCAAACGAACGCATAACAATGCAAACTTTATGCATTGCCGCCTAGTCAGGTCGGAGAGGAAGAGCCAGGAGGAATACGTGAGTCGGCTGTCTCTATACATACACACATAGAAACATGCACGCACACACAGATACATATGTCAGATACATTTACAGTGGCGGATCTAGCATCACAAATATGCACAGGTTTGGATATTTGAAACAAATATTTGATTATCATTTTCCACTGCTTTTGTACACAATCTAGACAGGCCATAATGTCACTAAGCGAAGCAAATAACTTCAAAACTTTAAGCAGCTCTGACTTGGTCAACTAATAATCGAAATTAAAAAAGAATACAATTGGCAACAACTTGGAAATAGCATGGTAAATTTGAAAAATCTCAGTTTTGACCATAAATCATATTTGGAATTATAAGTATCTAATATATTAAATTCTTTAAATAGTATTAAATTGTATATTTTATTCTATCAGTAAATAAAGCCAAGTTTTTATATGATGACAAAGCAAGTTGGAGGCTAATTGATTAACATTGTTAATAAATTATTCAAATAATAACTGGTTACTAAATTAGGGAAGTCAGAAGAACCAATTGTAAACTCTTAGACTAAGCCAAACACTAGTATATGGTAACATATGTAATCCGACATCAACACGAATCGATGCTGAGACTCACAGGCTCTAAATAATCTCACTATACTAGAAATATTACAATATTTAAGCGTGATTAATAAATTATTCCATTAAAATCACTTATTTAGTATACTCGATGATGGTTATAACGATACAGATCATAACTATTAACTGCTTTGAGTTTAGGTTTGCATTAACATGAATCAAAAATTGCAATTGATTAAAATCTGTTAGCTACTAACTTCTTCAAAAAGATGATTAAAGATTGTTGCCAATTAACTTATTTAGGAGATAAAAACAAAACTCCAAGCCAAAGTAATATCTTCCTATATAAAATACTTTGTAATTTGGAATTAATTTCTTAATGGAATAATTACAGAAATCCGTCCCTGTCTGTGTCTGGCACAGCTGCGTTTGCAAAAATTTTTTCTTCTTTGTTTTTTTTTTTTTTTTTGGCTACTCGCATAAGATTGCATTTACCTTTGATTCTATCTGGGTTTAAGAATTTTTTTCTCTATGCTTCTCAACAATTGTTATTGAAATTGTTTTAGCAATCTTTTTTTGGGGGTTTTTTTTATAAATATATATTTGTAGGTATGTATATTTTTGGTGGGTTTTTTGTTTTTGGCAAAACATAAAATTTTGTTTGCTTAGGATACTTACTTGTGCCACCAAATGAGAAATCGCCTAAATGGTCGCAAAAGCATTTGTACAAAAAGAGAAAAGACATTACGAGAAAGGGTTAGTACCAACGCGTTAACATAAGTGGTAAGGAAAAAAAAGAACAAAACGAAACGAACAGAAACGAAAGAAAAGAAGAGTCTAAATAGCCATAAAATTGGTTAAAAATCCTTTTGAATGCAGCATGTGTAGAAAGGGGGAAAGGAACATAACGGAGAGACAGTTAGTTAAATTGTCTTTTTTTCTGCTGAATTCGTCTGATTCTCATACTTACTTGTCTCACCGGTGGTACATGTCGCTGGAGCCGATGGCGGTCCACGTCCAATGTTATTTACAGCTATCACATAGAATTCATATTCGGTATAGGGACTCAGAGCACGGACCACATAGTACATGGTAATGATGCCACTTATTTCGCTAAAGGCCTGATTGGCATTCTTCGGTTTATATTGGATTACATAATATTGCAAATCCTCGGGACCCTTATAGGACCACTCCAAACGCACTGAAGTGGCGGTCACCTCAGAGATTTGCACATCGGTGGGAGCCGTGGGTAGAGCTTTGATTAAAGAAAAGGCAGATTAGCTTTGCGATTTGAATCGTGGAGATCACTCAATACTTACATTGCACTTTCACCACCGATACCGCTTCGATTTGGCCCAACGAAGAGGCGGCTATACATGTGTAATTGGCGCTCTCTTGAATACTATTCAACTGCAAAACATTTCGTCCAATTGGTATATCATTCTCCGGTGTAAGGTCATGAGCACCTAAATTAATAAAAGTTATTAAAGTTTATGTTTAATTTGTAATTCAGTTCGCATACGAACTTACCCTTCATCCATTTCACGTGCGGCATGGGAGAGCCAACAGCAATGCAGGATAGATTTAGACTTGATCCCAACATTACCTCATTGATGGGCTCTGGTGGACGGGAGAATGTTGGGGGTACACGACGTACTTTCACATATAAATTTGTTGCCTTTGAATGTTCAGTGCCCACCGAATTTTCAGCTACACATTCGTATTTGCCTTGATCCTCTTCGCGGCTATTTTCGATTTGCAAGAAGCCTGCAAGAAAAGAGACATAAATAAATTCATAAGTACACATTTTTATTTGATTTATTTTAGGAAGTTTACAAAGTATGAACATCACAATCGACTTGCACACTTTGAATTTGAGAAAGAAGACACAATCACTCTTAAAGCGGAAGAGTTTTAAAATATTTTAGGACTACTGCCAATTGATTTGTGTTGGCTTACAATAAGATTGTACATTACAATTGACTAAAGTTGACAACTTTTCTTGGATTATTATTATTTTTCACCCTTCTTCGAATATTTCGAGAGGACATTGATTAGTTCAAATCTGTATTATAGAGATGGAGTCACAGGTAGAACACCTTTTCGCAGGTATTCCGTGTAAAATAAATGCCACCTGCTTATCCCTAATCTATAGATCTAAAATACTTGTTCTACCTAATCCAATTGGTTGCCAAAAGGCTTTGTTAACCCTTTCCCTTTCTTACTTTACAATAAAAGTTTAGGTAGAAAATTTGTCTTGCCAATTTTTTACCTGTCTTTCTATATAACTATATGTTTTCGCTTTAAAAACTCAGTTCAATATAGTGCTTTGAGCAGAAAACATTACAAAATGTTTCATTTCATTTTACCAATATTATTAGCCACATTTGTCAGTGGGACAACCTATATAACCACGAATCCACATATGAACACTCAAGTCTTTGAAGAACGTGCACTAAGCCAACAATTGGAAATGATTGATCTATTGGATTTGAGTGATCGGCCAAGGCGTCAAGCCGTGCCGAATATTTATAATTCTGCATCAAAGTTTCTTTTGGAAGTGTACAATGAAATTAATGAGGATCAGGAACCACAAGAAGTTTTACATCAGCGTCACAAGCGTTCACTGGATGATGACATCTTGATATCGGAGGAAGATCGTCAGGAAATTGCCAGCTGTAATAGCATTTTGACTTTCTCCAGCCGCCAAAAGCAAGATCTAAGTAACGATTTGGATTTACATGTAACTTTCAATACAAACGATGTGCCCATGGAATTGTCGTTGATGCATGCCATTTTGAGAATCTATAAAGAGCCTAGTTCGGAAGAGCAAAGTAATAACCTCACAGTGTCTATCTATAGAAGGCTATACAGAAGTCAAGATGCACCCTATCGCATTCTACATTCAGTGAATACTACTGCCCAATTTAAGGGCTGGTTGGAGTTCAATTTCACACAAACTCTACGCGCATGGTTGCTCAACAAGAGTATTCAGCAACGCCATGAGCTGCGCATCTCAATTGGCGATTCACAATTAAGTGCCTTGGGTGCCGGATTAGTTCCGCCTCAGGGCAGTCGCTCCAATCTGGAACCCTTCATAGTCGGCTATTTCAGTGGCCCCGAGCTTCTGGTGAAGATACAAAAGTTGCGCTTTAAGCGAGAATTACAGAAACGCAAGGTCGGCGCCCCAATGCGTTTACCACCGCCGCCCGCCTTTAAGCCACCACATTCGTGCGAACGCCTCAATTTCACTGTCGATTTCAAGCAATTGCATTTGCATAACGATGTTATAGCACCAAACAAGTTTGAGGCTTATTTCTGTGGTGGCGGTTGCAATTTTCCCCTTGGGAACAAAATGAATGCCACAAATCATGCGATTGTTCAGACATTAATGCACTTGAAGCAGCCACATTTGCCCAAGCCATGTTGTGTGCCAACTGTATTGGGATCCATCACAATTCTCAGGCACATAAATGAGGATATATTTGATTTAACAAAATACCAAAAGGCAGTGGCCAAGGAGTGTGGATGCCATTAGAAGACCATCTGGTTTAAATGCAATTTTATTTCTTGCAAATAATTTTATTTTAATATAATTTAGTACATTTATTTAAGTGATATCAAATTGCTATTTAATTATTAAGGCATATAGTAAAAATAAAAAACAAAAAGAAAATTAATTGAATTTCTACTTTAATGGACTTTTTAGCAAATATTTGACATTTTAGTTTAAACGAACTCAAATTTCCTGTTCAAGGCTTTAGAGGAGTTTGTGTTCCTATATAGGACTTTCATCTAATACGACTTTCAATAGAATAGCAGAAGACTTTGCAGAAGATTACAGAGCTGCCTTAAAGTAGTTGGGAATTACAACTGAATCATGTGAAACAGCTCACAAAACGCGTAATAATTTTCGAAGCTTTATATTTCTAATTGCGCTTAGTTAACTCTTAAATTCTTGAGATGAAATTCAAATTTAGGAGCTTTAAACCAATTTAAAATTGGAAATATCCTCTTTACTTACTTAAATCTGTGAAAGATTTATCAAGTAATCGGAAAAGTCTATATATGATTTATGGTCTAGAGTCTAGACTCCGGTCACATGATAAGTCGATGCAATAATTCGGGACATATTTCTATGTGATTGAGAGACTCAACTCAAGTCAGAATATTAACACTTTTTATGTGATTTTAAAGATCGTATAAAACTTTACGAGGCAAATGCTTCATCACAGATGAAGAGGAAGTGAGAGAGAGAAAGGCAGGGAGATTAAATAAGAGCAAGGTGGCACATTTTGTTGGTATATTAACCTAATGTGAATGACACAGACGAAACGTAGTCATAAAGTGCTTTAGCTTTGGCACTAAATATATTTATATGTGTAATAAACATTGAGCATGTACAGCCTAAGAGTAGACAATGCGTAACACACACAACACAACACATACACATTCACACAGTCTTTCTCTCTCCTGCATTGCATATAAATTGAGGCATTGAATTCAACAGTTATGAATAAAACGGTTGGCATACAGTTTTCATTTAATAGCCCGCAAGCAATTCGGTCACAAAGTTATTGCCCAAAATGGGCGAGAGGAGTTTGTGTTAAGTGTGAGCAAGAGAGTGCATGTTTGATTGTTTGGTCATAATTAGCCCATAAATGTTATTTTTGGTTTCACTAAAAAATTTATAAACTACCCATTTGAAAATTGTGACAGAGTGAGAATTATATATTTCACACACTTTTGACATAAATAATAACACTACTTCCTATGATTTTTGGCCATTTGTATAAATTGATTAAAATAAGGGTATAATAAGCTCTATGGAGAGTCCTTTTATAGTAGCCACTCAATTTGAGATCTTCCAACTGCTGACTTTTTAGACAATACTTCTAAATATTTCAACGATTAAACTTACTTGAAACAAAATTAATTAATTAGTTGTATGATTTGCCGACTCGAAGTCAAATTGTAGGCTGAATAATCATACAACTAACAAATCATACAACTAACAATCAAAAGGTCGCAAAAATCAACAATTAAAAAGTAAATCATTTACCCTAACATAGGAAATAATAAATACCAAGTATTCAAATCGTAGTTTATTTATATTTTATGACATTTCTTTTAAAAATTTTAGCATAAAGGAACTTGTTTTTTAAGTTAAGGATAAGTTTTAATTAAAGGGTATTTAGAAATCATTGTTAAAAGTTAGGTATTATTGATTTCGGTGTTTTAATAATACGTGAATTTTGCCAAAATATGAAATGCCATTATACATATTAAGGTCCATGTCCCACTTGCCCGTACGTTCTCTCCTCATATATGTATATGTATTTATTAATCAACTACTTTAATTTAAAATGTACATACAGACAAACAAGAGCATGTATATAATATATAGAAGGTACACATAAATCAAATTTATGTATACGCATATTTATGTACATAAGTGTGTATGTTTATTTTGTATTTGTGTGCAAGCGTGTGTAGAGATTTAAACGAATTGAAAATCTCTGCATATGCATGAAATATGTCAATTAATTTTGCAAAGCAAAAAAAAATATGTTTATACGTAATATTTTCAATTAATAATTTATATCTATTTAAATGTGTGTAGTTGATTTTGGACATGTATGTACATATAAACGATAAAAATTGATTTGGTTGAAATTTAATGATCATCTATTATTTACAATACTTATAAATATTTTTCAAAAATAATATGTAAAAGATGCTAATAATGCTTAATAAGTATCAGATTTGACATTTCCGCTCAAATGTTAACAATTGACATACATTTTTCAGTTTTGTTTTTCTAACTTGCTTTAGTTTTAAATTACATGGTAATTGAATACCTAATGTTTTGTTTAGTTTAGTTTAATTGCTCTTATGATAAATAATAAAAAGAATTGGAAGCCTTTAAGGGTAATTCTCAATTAACAAACACATTTGAACAAGAATAGAAAGCATGTAAATTGATATTTTCATTTATATAAGTTCAATGGAAAACAATACATAAAATTTACCCATTAATCGAAATACTGAAGTATTGCTTTGCAGTGCATTGAGAAATAAAAAAAAAGAAAATTAGTCGTCGTATCGAATTCAGTTTACCATGTAGGAAACACTTATCATGTTTGTGGCAAAAATGTGAAATAAACTTAAAGTGTTTTGCCAACTTTCATATATAATATTTAACTATGTTAGCAAAAAAAAAAAAACACTTGACAGCGGTGGGATTCGAACCCACGCCCTTTCGGATTGGTGCTTAAAACCAGCGCCTTAGACCGCTCGGCCACACTGTCTTATATCGGCAGGAGCTGTAAGCTCAAATTCGATCTATTATCTAACGACTTTATAAAAAATAATAGTAAGTTGCCAAATTAAAATATTGTACTTCAAATATTACGTGAGAAAAATAGTTTTTTCTTTCAATAACAATCATAAAATGTTACTTGGCAAAAATGTAGAACTGACTAGGTTTTGGTACATATTTTAGCAGCTTAACATTAAAATAACTATTTTCCCTAAAGTGCCCAAAATTTAGTTGCAAATACAGAAGGACTAGCAGATAAACAGGTTTAGATTAAGATCATGCTAATATATGCTATCTTCTACATACATTTTTGCGATTTTAATATACCATTTCACTCTATGAGTGCATGGTATAAAAATGTAGAAAAAGTAAACGTGGCACATCCACAATAGACACCCGAATACAGTTGAGTGAATCATTTTAATGACTCGTGTTGTTGCGGCCCACATGTATTTCTAGATGTAAATATATATACAAATATGTATATAGAATATACACAAAAAAAAATGTCGACACTGCTACTGCTGTTCGGGGCTAAATGTTGCAAAATTCCAGAGTCCCATGTTTATTATGTTGGGTAAAAAAATACAAAAAAAAAAGAAACACAAAACACCAAAAACGAGAGCAAAAAAACAAAAGAAAAAACCGACTAAAAATGATGAATGCTGGCTAGATTGTGGCGTGGTTTTTAGTGCATGGCCATTTTGTTTAGCTGCAGTGGCGTTGAATTGTTGTTGTTGCTGCTGCTGCTGCTCACCTAGCAACATGCATCAAAGTTGATTGTTGTAAAATTTATTGCATACTATTTGGCGTGTATGGCTGAACATTTATTACGCTTGTTGCACTTCCTGTCTGCATCCAGCCATCACCGGTTAAAGTGCCACTGCTGACTGTTGTTTAGAATCATTGAACCATTCAAACAATCATTAAACGTTATTTTTTACACAAAAAAAACCTAAAAGTTCTAACACTTTTTTTTTCCATTTGTAAAAAAAAATATAAGAAGAACGAAAAAACCGAAATATGTATGCAAAAATGTTGATTGAAATTTATAACCCAAACAGCTATCATTAAAACTGTCTGTGGTTAAAAAAACATTAACATAATCCTTTCCTTTACTTTGAAGGTAAAGTTAAGCGATAAAAAATACACATATTAAAAGTCACATCTGTGGTAGAGGGAGTTTCCATGTAGTATGTATAGTGTTGTATTTAGGGTTATGAAATGGGTTAACTTTGTCCCGTAAAGTATGCAATAAGCAGTCCAAAAATTCCTTTTTTGGAATACATTAAAAATATTTTTCCTTCGATAATTATTGTAAAAAAAAAATTGGTTTTTAACCAATTTTAAAGTTATAATGTATAGGAAAAGTTATTTTGTATATTTCCTCAGTCTATTACATACTTTTAGGGACAAATTACATTTATTTGACAATCATAGATCCACGGTAATATAGCAGGCATGCTTTAGAAGTTTTGTAACTGAAGTAGATTCTAATTTTCGTTAGTTTTCGAACAGAATGCAGATAACTCCGTCTTTATCTGTGGACTAAAAAACCCCAAACCCAACGTAAATTACTTTAGCAACAACCATATCCTAAATTAATGCAAGATTTAAGATTTTGGCTTTCGAATCTGCCTTTTGAAAGAGGTAATTAACAAGGCGGTTAGGGCATATTGACCAATCGCCCCGTTGAGCAATACGCTCATTTTTTTCGTTGAACCCAACAATTTAGTTAAAGTCAATCTTAAAAGTGTAAAACAAAAGCAACAGCATAAGCGGCCCCTTTTGTGGCTTTGTCGAGACAATGAGCAGAGCCCATTAACCCTCCCTCCATACAAACCCTTTCCATTGCATGCCCAAGCGACTGTTTCTTCGCCGGGACTACCACTTGTGCTCGGCACACATGTGGCACGCCACCCAACTGCACTTCCGCTTGCGCAGTCATTTTCATATTTTGCAACTTCCGCTTGGCTCACATACAGACACACGCACACACACAGAGAGAGCGAGATAGAGAGAGAGAGAAAGTAATAGAATAGAGTGAGAAGTCTTGTGCGTCGACTTGGCTTTGGCTCGGGCAAAATGGGATTATTAATTTAATTATGCTTTAATTTAAGTAGTCGTCGTTGTCGTTGCTCCAAAGTGACGTTTATGGCGAATCGCGTGGGACTACCCTCCCCTCTCTATCTACATCACACACAACATTCTCTTTACCATCCTTTTAACCACATAAAAGTGGGAAAAGTTTCAATTTTGGTAATGCAACGTTGACGACTTATCGCCAAAGCCAAAAAACTTGACTTGACCTTCCCCAACCCCAAAACCCACTTTCACTCCCCACTCCCACTCTCAAAATACTGATTGTGAGTGCCTCTGTCTGCCTGAGTAACTACTTTAGGGTAGAGGTGGTCGTGGGAGTTATCCAAAAAGTCGTTCTAGTCATGCACATTTTGGCAATTACTGTCTCATTTTCAACAAAAGTGACTGTCAACTCTTTCACCGAACGAACACAGTAGGTACTCCTCGAACGAGCGGAGAGAGATGTAGACGGTAGGGTAGGCAGAAGGCAGGCAGGCAAACGAAGAGCTCATAATTTAAGCATTAAACTTTTCTCAAATGCTTTCAAGTTGACTTGCCTTAACTACAGTTTTACAGCTCAAGTAAATAATTGCGTGGCCCCTTTTACATGGAAAGTGTATGCTATAGGGATGGGGAGGTACAAGAAGACCTGGTCACGTCAAGTGGCAAGGCGATTGTAATGATGGGCACAGCAATTAAAGTTGGTCGGTGTGGGAAGGGTTTTTGGATTGCCAAAGTATTATACCAGAGACAGAGAGAAACGAAAGAGAAAGAAATAGAGTGAGGATTTTAAGGAGATTTTAAAGAGGTCTTTGTCGTCACAGCTGCTGCTGCTGCTGCTGGTTTCTACTCCCCTAGGAGCTGGCCAGAGTGAATGTCGTAAGTGTATAGTCGAAGGAGTCTTCTTCTGCTATCGAACAACAAAAGAAGGCATAAAAACGCCATATAAAAAAACACGATGTTTGTAAGCTGTACTACTATACTACGCTTTTAACTCGCTTAACTCGTTTGATACTTAGCTACCTACTACAAGTATTTTGCCCGAAAAGGATTCTATGGCTTTACGGTTCAAGTGGAAAGGTACATAAAGGTTAACCTGCTGTTTTTATATGGCCAATATATTATGGTTTAAAACTTGTTTTTATGCTTCAACTATACTTACGCTTAGTTAAAACTTAAGTGGCCATTTAAATTTAATATGCTTCTTTTTTCCTGATTGATTTTATGCACTATACTTATTTTTCACAGTGTGATCTAGTAAACTCGATGAGTTTAATACACCAATTTTATTTATTTTGCATACACACTATATTGAATTACCCTTTATTGAAATTATAAAAAATCAATAAATTTCCTTGAAATCGATACGTTTTGTGTAACTTCGAGCAAATCCCAATTGTTGTGTAATCAATTAAAAATGTGAAAATAATATTCTATAAGCTACTTAATAGTCATATGGGAAAAATTAATAGTGATTAAAAATTGCTTATCGACTTTAAAATCGATAAATACCAATCGTGGTATAAACATTGCTTATTACATCTACTAAAACAAATAACTAATCAACTTAGATGTTTGAATTTTTTCAGTCGATAACCGTTTCTTAACAGCAAACTTTTTTCTTCAGCCTCATTGATTTAAAAAAAAAAGCATTGTAATTGACTTGTTTTATCGCAAATGAATTCCCTGTAGAAGAAATCATTAACTCTCTATTGACTACGTCTTTTATTCAATTCCAGTTGGTCCCATTGTCGCAGCTGACACTTCCTCGCCTTTTCCAAACAGCATCATCCCATTAAGACAATTGGCCAAGTCAAACCAATTTCTGATAAGCCGCTTTTTTCCCCTGCTTAAAAGCCAAATTATGGTATTAGAAAAAAAAAAAAATACAAAAACCAAAAACGAACTTTGGCTTTACCTTTTTGGTTTTTTTGTTTTGCCCTGAAAGAATCCCAAGCCGTATAAAGTAATTTCCCCAGACGCGACGGAAACCCTTTCTACAAAAGGAAAAATGGGGCAAAAAAAGAAGTACAAAAAACAAAACATGGTCACTGCAGACCTTTATTTTTGCGCAACTCTTTCACTGCATTCCCTTTATACTTATATATTTTTTATTGAACAATACCCAAAGGGACTATTTGGCGAGCTGGCGGCGTATGAAAATAAAGGTATAATGCTCAATATTATTATTGCCAGAGCCTATGACGAAGCTTCTGGTTAACTACCCACCTTATACCCAGTCTACCGGCCATTCTACTTGCCTGCTGTCGACTGTCGTGCGGCAAATGCTCTCCAAAGTAATTTTAAATAAAATATTTATAAACGTATTTGTGCATCGAAGTGTGACCGTTGTCATTTGCCTTTATATGCCACTCCCAACCATTCCATAGATGAACAACACACTATTACAAAAACGTAGCTCGCATATTGCGCAAAAAAGTATTAAAAACAAAAAAAAATAAATTACATGTACAATAATGTACCAGGAAATGACACAAAGCCAAAAAGGTTGGATCGATAAAGAAGAACTTCATAGAAATGATTTAAGCAGAAAAGTTCATACACTCCCTACAGTAATATCTAAAGATTTATAAAAGTTAATGTAAACTTCGAACAATTTAAGTCTAAAATCAATAGTTGGTTATAGTTAGTTGGTTTTAGTTAGTTGGTTATAGTTCCTTGGTTATAGTTAGTTGGTAAAACAAATAAGACGAAATTAAAGCAAATTTTAGCAAGTTCTTTCTCTTCTTTAATCTTTTACCTGACTGGTTAAATCTTTAATCTTTTACCTGACTGGTTATTTTGAGCATAGAAGAAAGAATATAATAATCTAACATTAAGTAAAAACATTCCCTAACGATTCTTTTAAATACTTTATCATCAACTGCGTTTCTTATAATTAAAGCAGTACGCAAGAATTACAATTAAGCAATATATTTAAAAGGTTTAAGTATAATAATTGATTTCAAACAAAGTTCTCAGCCCTCTTAAGTCCTTTATTGTCACTAGTTTAATGAACATATTTTGAGAAACAAAACAGACAATATTGAACAATAGATATCGAATTGAACACAAATAAACATAATGAAAGGGTTTCTTAAAAGGGATAAAGTCTTAAATCTTATATTCAATGCTAATTAAAAAATTCTTAGCTATTGGTTAAATCAAAGTGTTCGCTTCTTGGATTTATACCCCTAAGACCTTTGTCAAAGGGTGGTATTCATAATTATATTAGTGCAACTTTCCATTGGATGGAAACTACAAACAAAGGGAAGGCAAAGCGAAAAATACGAAAATGCCATTGAGACTTTTGGGTCTCATAAGACCCTCGTGGCGTTTTTATTAAAATAATAAAGTTCTAATTTAATTACATTGCCAGAGAGCCGAAAAAGAAAAAGATGATGAAGTACGTATATTGCTCCTGCTGCTTCTGCTGCTTTTGCTGTTGATGTTGCTGGTCTGAGTTATTTTTCATTTGATAACTCACGTAAGAACCCACTACTTCCATTTTTAGCCCCAACTCTTACAGTTCCATCCTAAGCCGTCTGGTCGTCTACATCTTAGCCACCTCTTTCTCCGCTATTCCATCCCCTAGGCCCTAATTAAGCAGGCGGCGTCAGAGTCGGCGGCCGTATAACCGAAAAATCAACGCGCCCCAGAGCGGCTTGCACAATAAAGGACCATAAAGTGCTAATTGAATAAAAACGGCACATGACTTGCATAACTTATTATGAAATATATATACATATATATATATATATATATATATCTATTTTATTTTTACATCATTGCCAATGTAGCCAGAGCCAGATACTGAGTCCACTGGAATCAAGAGAATAGACCGCGCCTCGGGCGCCAAATACATTTTCATAAATTTAAAACGCACTTTAAGAAGAGTAAAGAGTGTGGAGTCGTGCGGTGTTAAGGGACGAACGTTTAGGATGCCCAAAAGGATATTTAGCTGGCGGAAATATTTTTACGTTTCGTTTAACGTGCCAAAAAGATGGTCGAACAGCGGCGGCATCTTTCGCTTTTCTGCGGCCCACGTAAAACTAATTTAACCCGCATTCCCCAACTCCAATGAATCCGCCAACCACTCCCCCCCAACTCCTGCATAGACCAACCAAGTCCGAACGGACACGGCCACTTTTGTTCGTGCTGTCCTAAATTAGTCCAATTCCACTCTAGGTGCAAAACAAGAAACGAAAAGAAAAGCATACTGTTAGTGCTGTGGCACACAAAAACCATATACAGTAAAAAGTGATTTTACCTTGGGGAAATTTTTGTAACAGTTTTTAATTTGCAATGCTCAACGCGATGAGTTTGAGACTAGTTCACTTTGCTATTGGCTAAAAATGGACAAGAGAAATGGAGGGAAAGAGGTGTGCAATCAACATACCAATATGTAAATGGCACTTGGTAATATTGAATAATATCAATTTTTATAACCATACGATGAGAGAGAGACATAGAGAGAGAGTGTTAATTGACTAAAACTTCAACTGAACTGAAATGAAAACTAAATGCACTTTTCCCCTTACTTAGTTTACTTAGTTTTTTGACGATTAACCATGCCAAATTAAAGCTGCTTTTGGCTTATAGGTATAAAATGTTAATTAAAATTATTGTTTGGAATATGCAAGCTTTCAAAAAGGTCAAAGGTCAACTATCTATATGTTATAGATAGTTTTAATTGGTCTTTGCTTAGAGTAAGGTAATCCCTCATTAATATCTCTTTTGTTATGGGCTTAAACCTTTACCTGATATGATTTCTGTGTAACTTGATAAATGTCTATTATTCTTTCGTTTGTATATGTTACTTTGAGTATCTGCATTAAGGTCATCCTAATTTTGGGGACTATTTTAATGGTCACAATTACCAATATAAGTGAAAGGTGTCAAGAATATCTCACTTTTTGTCAAAGAAGAGGGTCTTTCTTTTTGCTTAATTACGTCGATCATCGATGCCATGACATCCTGTCAATGGCATTTCCAAATGGGGCGAGGTCCAGTAAATGAGTGAGATAAATGTGGAACAACTATCTCCATTTCCATTGACTATATATTGCTCCTGCTGACTTTGGTTTTGTCATTGATGTCAATTTAAAAAGGTTTTCCCCCTTAATGCATATTAATGTCAATATTAATGCCAATGTTTGCGCTTCTAATGACCAAAGCTCCCGCTGGTCTTTGTTCGAACTTTGCTTTGCTTTTGATGTTTGTCATGTCAGCGCTAACGACGCGACCTGACATTGAACATATAATTATAAATTGGAGCAAAACTGCAAAACTGTAGAATGTCCGCGCGCTTGATTAAAGGGCCCAGTCTGACATTATGCTGACATTTGCAAAGTTTTTCACCTTTCCCTGCGCAGACACACACACACACACACTAACAGATAGCAAAATGGTCCGTTCATCTTAAAGAAGGACAAACTTTCTTTGGGTCGCTGCCTTCAAAATGGAAGGCCTGAGCATACCTGGCAAAAGTCAAACGTTAACTAAGCGCCGAAAAACTTGTGACACAAAATGCTACGAAGCGTAAGTTAACTCCTAAGAAATTCAAATGAGCGTAAGCATGGACGATGTCATCTCTTGCCCCAACTCGAGTAACTTGGTTGGGTAAGGCAAAAAATATGCCAACGGACAGAAGACTAGAATTTTAATAAATGAAGTCGTCTTCCTTTATAAAAGCAAAAGAGAGCACGCTCCGGACTTGATGACGATAAAGATGATTTTGATAGTGAGCATATGTTTAACCCTAAATGAAAAAGCTGCCTTCAGTTAAATTGAAATATGAAAATCATACAAATTTGTCAACATTAATCAGCTGTGGTATACAGCGAACAAGAGAATGATAACACTAGTACGGGCGGCTTTTGATTATCATTTAATAACCTTATCATTTGCTTATCTGTGTCGGTGAGAATAATTTCAAATTTTATCAAACTTCCACTGATCAAGAGAGGGCGGCTCTCTCTCCAAATTGCCAATTCCGAATACTTTGCTTCCAAAAGTATGCAATACGCCGATGAAGAATTCTATTTTTGAAACATATAAATGATAAATTCTAAAATCAAGCATTGCTTATACAGAATTTTTAAGTTGTAAGGCATACGAAAATTTATAAGTTTTTCGCACTTAAGGGAGCTTGTTTCCCCCACTTCACAGTCCTAGATCCGCGCATAATAGTTATTATCAATATTTTAGAATTTAGGGAAAACTATTTATCTGTTTTCCTTAAATTTTGCAAAAGTTGCTGTTTTGATCCCATCATCCCATATCATCTATGTATCTTTATATAAAATTAAGCAGAGTATTTATATGAAAAATAATTTTCAACGGACGAAAATGTGAGCCCTTGGATCTTTTAGACATTTCGACAATTTAAATTAAGAGAAATAGACATGAAAGATTTTAGTTTGATAATAATTTTAAAATATATTTAATTTAAATTGTTTGCTAACTTACCATCTTTGAGGGCATAACGTGGATTGCTCATATCAACTTTTGTCTGATTCTTAATCCAATAGATATTTGGTGTGGGATTGCCAATGGCTTTGCACTGCATGAGCACCGTATGACCCACTTCAATGACGCGTGTGCCTGGACCCTGTGTTATAACCGGAAAGCCTGCGGGTGTTTTATCGCCTGCAAAACAGAAAGAGAGAATAAGAAAGAGTGAGTAAGAGAGAGAGTTTTAACAAAAAAGTTACAGAAAGGGTACGAAAATTATGTGGGCAAAAGTGAAGGAGTAGATGGAGGTAGAATAAGTTTTTTAGCTTGTTTTTTCTTTGGGAAGCAAACAATATGGCGTCACACATATAAACACACGCACACACACACACACACATATACACTTAAACGCATTCAAACACACACAAGGTATTGTTTTACATGACGCTTTTATGAACGGAAGTTGCCGTTTTTTAAAAAGCTCAACGGCATCGTCAGAGTTGCTTTTGTTGGGCGCTTTCTACGCCATTTTGTAAGTCAAACAATGGTGTGTGTGTGTGTATGTTTATGCTCATACACACACACGGGGTCAGCATATATATACATATATTGCACAGCACCCACGCTCACTTGTGACATTTCTTTTGTTGACAGCTTTAAGGGAATTCCATTTCGTCGTTTCTTTGTTTTTTTTTTTGGGGTTTTGTTTTTGTTTTGTGTGGCAAGTTTAAAGAATTTTTTTTTTGTTCGCTGGTTGGCATCAAGTGGCTGCCATCCTGAATGCAACTGCATCTTTCAAATGAACAAAGCTCATTTACATTTTCCAATTAAATCCTGCAGACAGCGTCAATTGCCGCCAGTGGGTGGTGAATGTTGTCTCCAGCTGCGACTTCTGTGGCAGCTGCAATTCTCTACATCTGCCGTATGCTTCTGTCGTCGCCGGACCAACAACAACTGTTTATGGTCTACACATTTTTCTGTTCCTGGCCAAATTCTGTGGTGTATTTCATACGGTACAACAAACTGCATAAAAGCTAACAAAACAATTCTTGCAAAAATCTTGCATAGAATGTGAGATTATTTAGATGTGTGAAAATTTATCTCAAATGTTTATTTTCTAAAAGTTCTTTAAAGTTTCTATGGAACTTTTGTAAAAAGTTTTAAAAATACTCATCTGATTTGTATTATTAATCAAATCGTTCTATATATTTGTATGATACCAAAGATATCAGATTTTGCTTCAAATTTAACTGAAATTCTTTCAAGTTTTCTCTCATATATTCTAAAAAGAAAAGAAAAGGAAATTGCAGATCCTAACAAAGAAACATTAAAATAAACATAAAGATGAGGGTTACCTGTTATCTTTAAATATTTTATTTTTTAGATTAAAAGACATTATCTATAAGCACATGGCACAAATGGTTGATTCCAAATTGAGTATACGCAAAGAGAATCGTTTTTTATCATGAACTATCAGTGGTTGCTCATAAAATGATTATTGTGACAATAAAAAGCAATTGATTATACATTTTTATAATATTTTATGAATGGCTTTAGGCAATAGTTTATTTTAATTTATTACGGTCACAGATTATAAGTCATAATTAAAGAGCAAGGCTCTATAAAATTGAATATTGACACAAGACTTGTTCTAATTATTATATAATCCTTAAAATTCGATTCAACTTTCTATGCATTCTCTTCTAAGCCTTATATACTACCTCTTGTTCCCACTCTTAACTCCATTTGTTTTCTCATACCGCAACAAATTGCTATCTTCTTCAGTCACTTAGTTGCCTGATCCTTGTTTTTGTGTGCTTTTTTCAGCGTGAAATTAAAATTTAACAAAAAGACAAAAAGTGTGTCATATAAGGGGGAGGAGAGAGAGACACATATAACCCATGCATATGCAAAACTACAATAAAAATAACAAGAACAACAATAACAACAAGGTATTGTACGAGTAAGAGAACCACATCAGCGTTGATGTTGACATTTGACGTTGCCATCATCATCTCGTCATCCATTTGCATCCTTTGTCCATTTTTGTGTCTGTTGCCATTTTCAGTCATTTTTGTCTTTTGGCCTCGGTTGTGCCCAGGGTATTTCGGGGCTTTATTTATTATTGCAGTGCCACAACACAGCAAAGCCAACTGAGAGACGGATGTGCAATATGTGTGTGTGTGTGTGTTTGTGTGTGCTGTGTGTGTAAGAGAGTGAGAAAGTGAAGTGGAATTGCAGGGGTAAAGAAATGAAATGAAAACTGTGCCAAAATTAACAAATAAAAACTGCTACATTTTTATTAAACAATGCATAAAAATGCATACTGTTTGCTTAGTGCACCAGTGTGTATGTGTCTGTGAGTCAGTTAAGGAATGCGACAAATAGACAGAAGCCAGAAACCAGGAATTATGAGCGGCAGAGAATGGGTTGTATTTTTTGGCATGGGAAAAAGGCGAAACCCATTTTTATTTTATGCATAGAGAAATTTTGAAATATCCTGTGGATAAAAAATATAATCCTAGAAGCAAGCATTGCGTTTAGACAAAAGTTATCAAAGGGACAAAGGGACACAGATCGTCCTCGATAAAAAAATGTTATTCTCCTATTCTAAAACTAAACATTGGAACTAACTCAACTTTCTTGATCAAACGACTTCTAATCTTATCAGTCATTATTTTAAAATACACAAAATGCATTCTATCAGCAGTCAGTCAATGATAAGACCTTTGGTTTTTTTGCTTGATAATTTATCTTAAGTACTTGAGTACTGAGGACTGGGCCACTGGGTTCTACCTTAGACTAGAGCTCACGAGGCTGTATTTCCTATTTTGTATTTATATGGATTATAAAATGACAAGCATTGCGATAAGATATATTTGATAGTTGAACTCATGACTTAAGGCAAAGTTATTTTAGTTAAAAGTCAAAAATCATAAAACACTGATTCACCATAAGTGAAAATAAACGTTTCAGCTGCCCACAGTGAACACTAAACAAAATGAGACTTGTCTGGAATGTTGCTGGTAGCCGAACACTTCATTTATTTCTGCATTTTTGGCGGATAGTTTCGACCAGAGGGCTAGAGCAACTAACTAACTAACGCTTCGTTGCCTTTCAGGCGAGGCGACAGTGCGTATCCTGTGAACGCAAAAGGATGGAGAATTTTAGTGCATTTATTTTATAAAGGCAAGAGTAAAAGTACGGAATAGTAGGAGGAAAATAGATAGGAGGTACTATCGACTGTCTGTCGTTGACTGCCAAATTCATGTGGCTTTTCATGCATTTCAATTAAGCTGACTGTCGTCTGGCGTTGGCTCTGCGCTGTGGAGCTGTGAAAATTGTTCACACTGCTAAATGTGTGAACAATGCAGGGACCATAGAGGACCGACCATCATCGGGCCAGACGATGTTACCCATCCTCACCTATCTAACCGCCTGCCCAACCTCCCCAATCACCTAGCTCTCTTCATGCACAGACTCTTGTTGAGTTTTGTGACAGCTTTTAATGAATTAGCTAATAAAAGCCAAGGAAAACCCAGCTGGAGATATTTAGCCCTGTGTGTGTGCGTGTGTGTGTTTGTTAGTTGCCACTCGAACGCAACGATAAACATCATTAGCTCATACAAAAACCATCTTTGATACAAAGGCACACTTTATTTGCATGTAGTCTGCCTTTTTTAGATGCCACTGACCCCCGGACGGGCTGAAAAACGGGGCACACGACACATGAACAAAAAAACCCCAAGACAAGAAGAAGCAGGTGTTTACCTTATTGAGTCACATTCAAAGGCAACATTTTCACGCCGCGTTTTTCTTTGCAAACATTCCCCCCTTCTCCGCCCTCTTTTTTAGCTCTACAGTCTATAGTCAAAGAAGAATTTTTTTTTGTTTTCATGGACCGAGGTGGAAAAGATATTCATTTTTATGTTTTATTTTCCTTTCTTTCGTCGTTGTCGTCTTTTTTTCTTTCATTTGCTGCGTAGGTGTTGGCATGGCAAACACATTCAAAGAAAACTAGACACCAAGAGAGGGGATTGTGTAGGTGTAGAGGGGTCGGGGTCTGAATGTGGGAAAACCATGGCCGAAAGGGAAAGCTTTAAGCAAGGACTTGTTAACTTTTGCGACTTTTTAAAGTCACCGTCGGCGATTGCGATGGCGTTTGACGACGACCATGTTGTTGATGATGATGATGATGACGATGGACTGGCCAGAAACAAATTTGCATATTTTAATTATTCATGCATTTTAAAGATTGATAAGAAGTGTTCTGTGGCCAGAAGCATTCAAAAAGAACGAACGGTCAAACAGGCAAAGGGAGTGGTAGCGCAAAGGGGGCTAGCATGAGATTTAGGGTAGCTTCTTTCACTAGTCGGCAGCAAAATAAAACTAAATTGATTTCAATATAATTATTACAAAAATACGCATACCATATAATTCGTACTATAGTGTAAAAACTATATACTTTGTTTGCCAATTGATTGATTGGTTGATCATAAATCAACTTTTAATCATGTAAAACTAAATTCCACTTGCTTTTTTGATTTATTTCAAGAGAGGAAAAAGGGAATGTGGAACAAAAAATTCCTAAATTCGAGGATCTAATTAAGTTTGATAACAATTAATGAAAAAAAAAACAATTGAATAAACTGGGTAATGAAAATATTTGGACTATTGACCAATTACAAAATATTAATATCTTATTATTATTAACATCTTCTCTAATGGTGATGTATCTCGATAAGGTAGAATTTATTGGGTAAGATCATTTTTTCACTCTCCATACGGATAATAGATTAATGACGCCGCACAAAAACGAATTGGAGATTCGAGATACGTATATAAGTTCATCTCTAATATTATTCTTACAAACTTAATTAAAATTGTTATTAACATTAAAAAAAATATATAAACATGTATAACTACATTTTTCTTTTTGTTATCTTCTGTTTTAAAACAAAAGCACTTTAAAATTGTGATTCAATGTCAAGCAATTTAAACCTAATCAAACTTGGTGTCAAGTTACTTAAGATTATACACGAATGAAAAGTTTCTCTGGTTTCCTTCTTTTTTTTTTTTGTTTCTTTAGTGGGTTTTGGTCTTAGCTGTTGGATAGCAGGCAATTGAAAACAAATCAAAAAACACCAGCAGTCAACAATTGTCAAATGTATTTAAAGTAGGCCTGAAGAAGTTTTTCACCTAAGCAAACACGTTTGTGGGTTTGCTTGGGCAAAGTTTTCAGAAATAAAAAAAAGAAGAATCTCACTGGAAGGACTAAGAACAAGAAAAAGTAAAAGAAGGAAGAGGGCTATATATATGTATATGTAGTTGCCAGCAAAATCCTCAAACAAAACATGCTCGAAAATTGAGTGTTTATTGTGTTAAGTAGGCACACACACACAGAGACACCCACCCACATACTCTAAAGAAGATAGAGAGCAAGTGAGCCAGTGTGAGAAGTGTGCCTACGGCAGTTCTTCCTACAGAGACAGAGTAAATAACCGTTTTTTAGTGGCATGACCGGAAAAAGGCAACTTGCTGAAGATGTTAGACAATGCCAAACAATAATGCCACAAATGCCGTTGGCTACAACAAAAAAAAAAGAAGAAAAATAAGGAAAAAGAAACAAAACGATGAAGTATAGTTAAGCAGAAGACCATGATGAAGGAGGATATGACAAAAGTTTTATCCGCCACCAGACTATGGCAAATTTTGTGGCCAGTCAACGCTTCCTCAAAGTCTGTGAAGTCTGTCACATCTTAGGCAAGTGTGGTCTATAAGTGACATCAAGCAGCCCATTGATCTGTGTAATGAAGGGGACAACGTATGCCTAATTGCTGATGCTTCTCTAGAAATTCACACACACACACACACATGTACTTTGGTTAAGCCTCTCATAAGGAGCTTTACATGCAGCAATCGAAGCCCTCAATGGGCTGGAGTAGCGCTTAGAGTGCAGTCCTCGTGCATAAGAAGCTCCAAGTACTCAATCATTATGATTGTTAATAATACAGTTTGAAACTTCAGCATGGTTTTAACTTTAAATGTTATTCTAAATTAAGGCTAAAAGCCCAGAAACTAAGCAAACCTGGCACACTTGCGTAAACGTTATTCTTGTCTGACATTACTTTTGTCAAAGAAGAATAAAAGTTTCCCAGAATGCTTATAAAAAGGCATATAAGAAATTATTTCCATTTTTATTTAATCTATGTATGTAAAAATGCTTCTTTAATTTGATTTGAAACGTTGTATGGGCAACGGGCATCGACAAAAAGTACGTATACGCAACGGTGTGTCGGTTAATTATAATAATAAATTTGATGATGTCGGCAGCAGTAGAAAATTTACATATTTTAATCAGCCAAATATGCCACGCATAAAAATCGTAAATATAAAATTGTTCAAACACTGTTATTAAATGAAAATTGGAAACTCAAAGCTTGATGCGCTTGGCTACAACATTAGCCTATGAAATTTTATATTTGTTGCAACAACTGAACTCTCAAATTTTTCGTGTCTAAAAACTAAACGCATTCAATATTTAATTTCATTCTTAAATTTAAATAAAAATGAAGTAAGTAAGTCGTCTCGCCGACTTTGGTATACCATACACCAGTAAAGCAAATATTTCAAGCATTTTCACATGCTTCTTACAAGCATATCTTAGTATCTCGCTCACTCAATCATACGAGCACCCTAGCGCCCCCACCAGCCAACGGCCAACTCCGGCCTTACGGAAAAACGTTTATATGCATAACTCGACTGTTTTTTATCCGATTTTGATCAAATTTGGTATTTTGATAGATATTAGTATTAAATTTAAGTGTGCCAAATTTGATTGCATGAGGTAAAAAAATACGGGAGATAATCAAGTTTTTCAAATTACGGGGGCGCAAAAGGGCGTGGCAAAATTTTTATACATACAAAATGTGTGCAATTACTAAGCGTATATACATACCAAATATGGTGTCTCTAGCTAGAATAGTTTTTGAGATAAACGCTTTTTTTAAATTGCGGGGGCGGAAAGGGGCGTGGCAAAAATTTGAAATAAACTTGATCACTCTACATACTACACGAGTCTACATAAAAAATTTGGTGGCTCTAGCTCTTATAGTCTCCGAGATCTAGGTGTTCATACGGACAGACGGACAGACGGACAGACGGACGGACGGACGGACGGACGGACGGACGGACAGACGGACATGGCTAGATCGACTCGGTTGTTGATCCTGATCAAGAATATATATACTTTGTGGGGTCGGAGATGCTTCCTTCTGCCTGTTACATACATTTTGGCGACTTTAATATACCATTTCACCCTATGGGTGTATGGTATAAAAAAAAAAGGAAATATAGTTCCATTAAGTTTCGTGTTTATTATAACAAATCATATACACTTTATCTATTGCATTTTAATTATAACTTAGATTACACTTTACGTTACGTATACGCAGGGTATACACCTTGATCCATAACGATGATCATTAGGATTGCTTCTGATTTCTTTGCAAATTATAAATATTGAACAGTTTGTCATTTATTGCATTGGGTATATAAAAAGCTAATACTTCTGAAATATTAAATAACCAAATTCCTGAAGAGCCAGCCTACAAGTTTCTATGAAATTATTCGAAAAATGTTTAAAATATTAAAGAAAAACAAACTTTCTAACCTATGGAAAAGCCATGACATATCTAATACAAAATGCATTGCAGTAGTTTTCCCTCAGCCTGGTATAAAATGTTTACTGATTACAGTTATATGGGAAATAAAAATGTTGGAATGAGAAAAAAACTTGCCAACCATTTGCTGATTCTTACTGCAAAACTGCTATGTTGTCCAAACTAGAGGAGGGAGAGAAGGTAGATATATGGAAGACGAAGTATGAGATGGTAGTCCTCGCCATCGTTTGCGTCGTTGTCCTTCGTCCTACGTCGTCTGCTGACAAACTGACGGACGTGGATGGCTTGTCTGTTTGTCTAACTGTCAGTGGAGTCTGAGATAGTTGCATGTGTATCCACTGACAGACGACATGCACAGCGTACATCTTATTAAGTTTGCATTACGATGTTGAGGCGCGGCTGTTGGTGCTGCTGCTTCTGCTGCTGCCGCTGCTGCAGTAGCTTCTAGAGAGAAGATGCCAAGGAGTTTCAATTTCTATGTCCAGGCCAGGGGATGTCGAAGTCTATTCTCAACATATATAGAGCTCATACTCATGCCCCTACCCTCTAACCTATATCTAGCTCCGGCTCTCGCTTTCTACAATTTAATTTAATTTTTCTTTTCGTAGACATTTGATAATGCTCCAACTCATCCTCATTCTCTACATCCGTCCACCTTCTGTGGCACGAAAGAAACGAAGAAACATTGCAAATGGTCATGACCACGCCCACTCCTACTTTTTCCTTTATTTTGTTTCATTCCTCTTATCCTCTTTTGGCCCATTTTGCTTTTCTGTTACTTGGGCCCAAAGTTATGCGCTGGCGCATTTTATAAATTTTTAAACTTATGGCTCATTTTTATGCATTTCCACTGACTGAGCAGAGAGGCAAAGAACAAAAAAGAAAAAAGAAAATGCCAACGAACAGATAGACAAATGCCTAGAAGGAATGCAGAAAATATCTCCCCCTTTTTCTCCTTGCACTGCCTAACCATCTTCTTGTCGAGTTGTATCAGATCTTTCCTAATGCGTTTTAATGCAATAATAAATCATTGGAAATCCATTTGTATTGTCAACACAAGTTGACAAGATTTCCACTTTCTTCTTTTGCCCTATGCTGCCTGCCACCTGCCACTTGCCCCACTTGCCCCATCTTGCATGTCAGTTGACCATTAAACGCCAACTGGTATGCAATAAAAATAATAACGTACTAAAATAATATAATATGTGTGTGGATATATTTAGACTGGCGTTAGAGACATAAGCACCCTCATTTGCTTGTTTTAGCTTCTATTAATGACCGTATGACAAATATGAAGCTAAAGTGCAAAGCAAATCTATATACGGAAATCTTTTAACATTGTTTATTTGTTTAGAGAAATTAATTAATTCAATTTGTAGGAATATAAATTGAAGGCTTAGATTTATGAAGTGAAAATTTATATACATATGTACATATTTTTATTTCATAACTTGGTAAGTGCATCTGTTCAGAGAAACCTTTGCTTATATACTATTGAGTAAATTTAAAAGTGTTTTTCATGAATTTCAAGGCAAGAGATTAATCAATCATTTATATGAATTTTAGATGGAAATATATTAGCAAAAATATATTTGAATTTCAACTCTAATGTTAAGAATAATTTTGAAGCTGTCGAATTTGCTTCGAATGACATACACTAGAGTTGAATGAGAGATATCTGGGGATTCTTAGTGATACAGACATCCTTAAAAAGTTTTTTTTTTCAATTTTCTTTAACATTTTGTAAATAAAACCTTTGAACCCGGCAAATAATTGGTTTGATTAAGGGTATATATAAATATGAATATCAAAATGTTATATATAAATATGAAGATCAAAATGTTGGTACACTAAAAATTGCTACGACAAAAACTAAAAACAAAATACTAAAATACTCATTTCTTTTGAAAATAAATCTTATTTAACTTTCTGACTCTTAAATTGCTTTGTCTATTGTTATCTGCTAGTTTTCTAATTGAGATCTGTATTGTTTATAAATTTCATTGACTCATAGAAACATTAAAGTACCCTTGAGGTTTATTTTATTGATAAATATTTTCTTTTAGATTCCAGGTCAAACTTTTAGCTTAGCAGAGGTATATTTCTTTAATTGGTTATTTACTTGTTGTGTTTTATTTTCTATTCTTTTTTGTTTTATATCGAAAAGATGTTTCCCCATAGACTCTAGAGGGCGCCATGGGGCAACTAAATTCAGTCCTTGGGGGAGGCGTGTCATAGATTTCGCATTGATTGTTTTCAATACCGCACAACAAATGCGCCTGTCAAAAATTAATCACTTACACTTAGTACACACAGAAACGCACACTAACACACCCACAGACATATAGACTTATAGACAATGCCTGTGCTACACGCATTTATAATTGAATTTGGCTTTCGTTCGTTGTTGTTTGCTGCTGTTTTGACGCTGTCTGTCCAAGTTGGCATGTTGGCAATCGATGGTCTCGGCCATGGCAACTGGCAACTGGCAGGCGCCTAAAAGCACGCAATTTATTTTCATTTCTCTAATAGACTTATTTAGACAGAGGAGATGGCAAAGAGAGAAAGACGGAGAGAGACAGAGTTGGGGCAGAAGGAGGAGTTAAAGTCTGTTTGTTGGTTAGACGACTACCAATACGCGTGTGTGAGTGTCGTGATAAATTATTTGTAATTTATTAATTTATTTATTAATTTCGCCGTTTGTTTTTTTCGCTCCTTCTATTCCTTTTTTGTTTTTTTTTTGTTTGTTGTTTGTTGTTTGTTCTTGGTGTTGTTTGTCTGCCATCGCCTTGTTTGCCATCTGTTAGCTCTGAAGGTGAGCTGAAAGGACCAACGATGGGCAGTGGGTGCTGGCATTATAGCCAATAATTGGGTTATTTTCAATGTACGTATTGATTATGATGGACATTTTCTCAATATTTTAGCAAGGTTAACAAGCATCTCAAAATAGTTTCAACTAAACTAATTTCTAACTATTCTTGAAGGGTTTTTCTTTTAAAAAAGTCTTCTTTTTAAAGTGTTTTTCCTTCAAATTTTATAAATATTTGAAACAAGTAGTTTCAAATTTTTTATTTATTTTAATTTTACAACAAATTTTTGTCATTTGGTGTTCATTTTAAAGTATTCATTGTTCCAATTTTGTAACTTTTGCATTTTATTTTACATTGTTGACCACATTTTTACGACTAACTGCTGCTCAATTTGGTCTAATGCTGGTCTGCCGAGTCGTCGCCTGACCTCAATTGCAAAATGAGCGTTTTGGGTAAAATTATAACATAAGCCATGTGCTTTGGGAGCAGCAGGAAAAAAAAGTAATAACAAAAAAAAAGAAAAACCAAAACCAACAATAAAATAAAGCAACAACAACAACAACAGACGAAATAAGACCAAAACCAAAAGCCGGCCGAAGCTCGCGTTGTGGCCATAATGCAAATTTATGATCAGAATTCAATTATGTGCTTATTGGAACGCAGCTGTTACCAACTCCCGGAATCCAACTCCGGCTCCTGTTACCAGAGAGAGTTTTACCTGCTGTGAGAAGGAGAAGTATAACAGGAAAATGGCCATGGCCATTCACGCATCCGGCCAGCAGTTAATGCTGCTGCTCAG
Organism: Drosophila willistoni; assembly: GCF_018902025.1. Taxonomy (NCBI): domain Eukaryota; kingdom Metazoa; phylum Arthropoda; class Insecta; order Diptera; family Drosophilidae; genus Drosophila; species Drosophila willistoni. Next base: position 14,369,921 of record NW_025814050.1, read on the forward strand.
TTCAGTTTAACGGTTAAAGCCAAAATGCTATGATTTACCCACATACACACACGCGCACACACACACACATACACAAAGAAAGAGAGACACACACGCACACTTATTTTATGAGCTCCATGGGCGTGGCAAGTGCACAAAGGCGTCATTAAACCAGTTAACAAATAAATACTTTGCGACCTCAGCATATCCATACTGAACAGGCCCTACACACAAATGGCAACTACTGCCCACCTTCCACACACACACACACACACACACACACACACAGTAATAACAGAGGAGTAGATGGGTGGTGGAATGATTGCAGAACGTTGGCAAGTTTATTGTATGGGGAATTTTAATGCCCTGTGGGTTAATATGTGGCTTCATAAATGTGTACTCTCATTTTTGGATAGGCAACGGATTAGCCAATAATCGAAAAAAACCAACTTAAGAAACTCTTAAAAGAGTTAGCTCTTAGAAGAGCTACATCTTTTATTATTCACATTTCAACGGAATGACTTTAAACAGCTCTTCTACTATTAGTTTAAGAATGTTTTTGAGTCTAAATATGGTTCATTTGTAGATAAAATGTAAAACAAATATACTTTTAACTTTCAATATTGATTAAAGTCATATTTAGTGACTTTGTCTACTCGATTAAAGTCATATTTAGTGACACTGACTACTCGCTATAAACTTTAGTCACTACAAAACGAACAAAATTGTTTCAGAGAGCAAGTTAAAATAGGTAAGAAAACGTCTTGTCTAACCAAGCTCATGCATTTAGATATGACTAATTCAACCCATTCTTGTAACATGATTCGAAAAGACCAAAATTAAAATTAATTAATTCTTTAAATTTTGCTGATAAGATATATGATTCACATAATCAATGCTTATGATTTTTTATTTCTTAGAAAATTCTATGGTAATATTTTAAAATATGCTAATTTAAATGTGAAAGTACCAATTGTTGTTTTGGACGATAAAAATGCCCTCGGCGATTGGCATTGACAACAAATGTCAAACACTTGTCCGGGAGCAAAAAGAAAATGTATTTGCATATCTGTAGTTATGAACGTTTTAACTTTTTCATCTGCAGTTTTGTGAAAACTGTGCATTTTAGGAGCATATTTGTAATAAATAATAAATGTATGCACATTGGAAAACCCCGAGCGGAGGAAGGCAGATTTATACTGTTATTTTTCCCTTTCCCTGCCACGTACACAGAGTCCACTCAATTACTTATATGGCAAGAGGTGTTCAACGTTCATTTTGAAATGTAATTATACTATTTTATGCTAGTCGTTGTATGTTTAATGTTTAACACCAGATTTACATATGAAAGATTTAATGTTTCGAAATGTTGCAATGCATCGAAAATTGCATTGCCCAAAAATGAAACGCATTTTATTAGTCAAATTTTCATAGTGTCAAGAGAGGAAGAGTGAGAGAGAGAGAGAGTGCGAATGGAAGGGATGCCAGGCAGCTGGTTATACGCAACAAATGTAACAAAGAGCCAATTAAATGGCTAACAATGTGCAACATGGGTAACATGGGGAGACCCCGGTCGGTGGACAAAGTGGAAAGAATCGCAAAAGTTTTTTAATTATAAGTTTAAATTCAAAAACATTTAAGCCCCGTGTGCGAATGCGAATAAAAGTCTGTTTGTTGCCCATAAAAGTATGCTATAAAATGTTGTACACTCATATGTACATACATACGAGTTGCAATTGTATTGGTTGTAGTTGTAGCCAAGCTTAATGGCCGGCATTGTTAATTGCGTGCCATAAATCTGTGCAGCAGTCGTCCTCGCATCGTCGTATATACTTTATAACTTTAACTCGAACCTCGAAGGCTCTCATACACCGACACCGACACCAACACCAACAACGAGCAGGACCAACACCGATTTCAACCTCACCCAGCCAATTGACCACCTTTTTGCAAAATAAAAATAAGTATAATAAAAAGACAACATGACAGACAAACAGAGCACCATAATATCAAAGTGAGATAGATAGAGATGGCGAGAGAAAGAGAGAGAGCGAGAGAGTAACATCATGTTACATGTAATTAATTTCAAATTATTTATACATGAACGCGCTCTCACAGTACCCCTGACGTCAAACAATAAAAGCAAATAAACAAAACAAGTATAACCAAAACAGAAAAACCAAAGCGAAACCAAAAAAAAAAAATAAAGCAAAACTTCACAAAGAGAAAAGGATAATATTATATGTGTAGTGTGCTTTGCGGCGCTTTTACGACTCTCGGCTCAATTAAAGTGCAGCCCAGTAAGCAAAATAGTCTATCAAAAATGAGAAACAACTCCGCCAGTAAATAATACGAAATGCCAACTCAAATGAGAAAAGTCAGAAAGGGCCAAAAGGCTAACGCCAACCATGATCCTGTTTTCCATACCCTTTCACAGGCTTAACATTTCGATTTATATATAATCCAGGACACAGGAAGCTGTAAAAACTAATTTTGACTAAAACAGGGCTTAATATTGTCCAACCGATTTCTCAATACACTGCAAAATATGGCCCTATACCTAAATTTCTAATAATTAACTAGTTCTTCTGACCACAACCTTTGCTTCACTAAATCTAATATTGAATTTGCATAAATTTTTTGTATACAATTTTTTAGACATAGATTTATTTATATTTTACTTAATTTCCATAATTTACTGTTTAAACCCAGAGGTTGTCCTACCTCATTTATTTCATTCAATTATTATTAGGTATTTAATGATAATTTGTATCTTTTAACTGACCAGCGAATTCGCTTTTATCCCTTTTTACTTTCTGTCCTGTGTCTATGGTTGGCCCTTTTATTCTGGCAGACTTTTATTTGTTGTTTTAATTAACCACTGCAAGTTAAATGAAGACAGTAACATGACACCAGAACAGTTAAACACAACAAAGGCATTCATATAAAACAAACCAAACCAACGAAATAAAAAATAAAAAGCCCAAAAGAGAAGGGAAAATTATAACTTAAATTCCAGATTTTCACATATATATTATATGTGTAAATGCAATAAAATGTCGGATGTGGGAAAAAAAACACAAAAAAACTAATAAACAACCGGAAATGCAAGAACATCAGAGAACATATTTCAAATATCTATAGAGTCCAAATCCAAGCCGACTTTCAATTACCCTACAGGCTAATTTGACAAGGTATTCAATAAAAAATATATAGCTCATTTTTTACTAGTGGAAATAAAATGAATTGATAACTTTCTTCGACGTACATATAATTATCACGTCTGGAACCTCAGGGAAAAAGTAAGTGAGTGAAAATGTCGTAAATAAAATAGTAACAGCTATCAAGTATAGTTAAAAATTTGAAAAACTGATAAGATAAAAATAAGTTGCATTTATGACAAAACGATAGCTTTGAATTGTTAGTTGCGATTTCAATTGGATCAGTTTGATAAGTATTTTATACCCTTTACTGACGCATACAGGAAGTTAACGAACATAAGCATAGGGAATGTACTTACATACTTACACATATGTAAGTATATGCAAAGGTAAAGACCATAAAGTAAAGGACATTAAACGGGACAACAACAACAACTGACAACTCAAAAAATTTAATTAATTTCATATGGCGAATCTGAAACAATTTTTTGTTTCTTTTACCGACATTTCAACCCTGTTGGTGACTGCGAGTGTTTTTCTGTTTTTTTTTTACCATTTCTTATCTAGCTGACAGGAACAGATACAGGAACAGACGAACAGGATTCATTTTAAAATATATATATATATAAATGTATATGGTCACATACCTATATAATATATATTGCCTTCATGTTATATATATATATGTAAACAGAGAATATTTGTCTATACTTATGTTTCCCCGTTTCGCGCGCATTTCAATTTGTGTTTGACATCTATTAACATTTCGGTTTTTTTTTTTTTGTTTGTCTTTTTTTTATGACCAGACATTTACATAATTAAATTTATAAACATTGCTTTTAGCTTTATTAATTTTGTGCCCATTTTTTGTGTTTTTTTTTTTGTGTTTTGTTCCTTGCATATGTCAGGGGAAAGATGTGACGATGGCTTGGGTGGGGTAGTTACGTCCTTATTGTGGAAATTTAGGGGCGGTGGTGGTGGGGCTGGTGCCACTTCCGTTTCCTGTTTGCCAACCGCGCACATATGTCAGTCAGTTAGTTAGTACTACGGTTGGTTGGCGGATCGCTCGGTTGGCTTTTCGGTATGTTAATTACATGCTAAATATAAATAACCAACAAATATGTACAAACAAATGTCTGTGTATATACACTGTGTTTATATACTTGGCATATATACGTATGTCATTTAATCAGTTTACTTGCAATACATAGGGCGGAAATTGGGATGAAACCTGGCCTTCAAACCAAATTAATGACAAACTAATTGAATCTTGATTCTAGGTTCAATTTGTGCTTTGATACTAATGAAAATTAATGTTAGATAAGTTATTTTTAAACACATTAACTAAATTTTAAGACTGAATCGTAGAATGGTAACCTCATCAACTAAGTAGACTAATACAAATATTGAAATTGACCGATCGCACGTCTATAATACTGAAAACTCTTTTTTTTTAGTTTTTAATCCCTGGGGATTGTCATTACATTTTCGGATTTTATTATTTTATTAAATTAATTGAACAGACAGAGTGTGTTCCACTGACCAAATTGATACGATAGTCTGAGTTCGCGGTTGTCTTTGCGGATGCTCCCAGTTTTGAGTGTAAAAATCGGCCTCCAAAGAATCTGTGAATCGTGGAATCTGTTTAGGACTAGCTTCGGAGTGTCTAGCTACGTACCACTGTTGGTGTCTGCACCTCAACGCGGTGCTGGCCAAATTATTCGTTTGGTATTCCCATAAGTTTGGACCGGTCATTGGGCCAAGGGGGGGCGGCGTTTCTCTCCTGCTTACTGGTTTTCCCGCCTCTCATCCTCTGGACTCCTGCCTGTGTGAGTGTGTCGTGGAATTATCCGCAAATTTCCCCAGGCCGTTCCACATTTCTTGTTGCTGCAAGAGGCTGCTTCTTCTTCCCCGATCGTTTGTCAGCTGACCAAGGCCAGTGTTGGGAAACGCAGGGGTCGGGCCCTTGTATCTGACAGAGGGCGCCAGGGAGTTTTTGGGCGCCAATTTGAAAATTCAAATTCAAATTTTAAAGTAACGGATAGCGCCTGACTGTTAAACCTTGTCTCAGTAGTGCCAATCTAGTATGGTTGGTGCGAATTCTGCTGAGGCAACGGAAGAGGCTGCTTTCAGGAAGAGCTCACGTCTGGGCCGGACTCCGCCCCGGGTTACAGCTCCACAAGAGAATGGCCAGCAACTAATTGTGGCACCAGCGTCAACGCAAAGAGTCGAGTGCTCGGATGCGGCACCGGTAGCTCCACTGGCATCGAATATCCCTGAGCTCGATGAATTGGGTAAGCTCCTCGGGGATTTAGTAGAGGTGTTCATGACAAAGGCCGTCCGACACGTCAATGTCAACACCAAACAAGCCATCACGAGAATGAAGGAGCTGCAAGAACTCCTGTGCCAAAAGGTGTTCGACGGCCAGCTGACCGTCTGCAATGAGAGAAAGTCTGCTGAGTCAGATCAAGCGCCCGGCGTGGCCATGGCCGTGAGTAGACTCCGTGGTAAGCCCCCAATCGGCGATTCTCCTAAACGCCCAAGGGATGAAGTGGTGACTCAAAGCTATGTGCCAGCAAAAAAGCAAAAAAGTGCACATATTGGTGAGATCAGTACTGCAAAAGAGCCTGCTGCTGGCGGTGCCGAATGGCACGTAGTAGCTCCAAAACCGAGAAGGCATACAAAGCAGAGGCAGCGACCAAATGCAATCATCGTCGAAAAGAAGGGCGACATGTCATATAGTGACATCCTAAAACTGGTGACACGGAGCGAGGATGCAAAGCTCAAAGCCGTTGGCGAATGTGTCCAAAAAGTGAGAAAAACAGCAAGGGGCGACCTTCTTCTAGAGATCAAGGGTAGTGCCGATAATTTGCAGCGGATTAAAGGAGATATCGATGTGGCACTGAATGGCAAGGCAGAAGCCCATACCCTCACCCACCGTACCCGGCTGGAGATTCTAGACATGGACGATGAAACTACCGTAGACGAGATAATCAATGCGATTTCTGCCGAACTGAGCATAAATCTACCCCATGATGCTGTAAAGAGTCTGCGTCCGCTGCGCTCGGGGACTCAGAAAGCCATTCTGTGTATCCCAGCACACGTGGCGGAGATTTTGCTTAAAGCTGGTACCGTTAAAGTAGTTTTTAACGTATGCAGGATCCGCATAAATGAGACCCCAGTGAGGTGCTATAAGTGCCTGGAAATTGGGCATATCGCAGCCAGATGCAATAGGCGAGTCGACAGAAGCAAGTGGTGCCTGAGATGTGGGCAGAACGACCACAAGATAAAAGAGTGCCACAACAAGGCTAAATGTTTTTTGTGCCTAGAAAAGGGCCTTGACCAGTTGGACCACGTTTCCGGCGGCCAGAATTGCCCTGCATGGACCAAGAAAAGTCCCAAGACGGTGTCCCACCACAAAGAAGATTAGATTTTTACAGATAAATCTAAATCATTGCGAGGCGGCGCAAGCATTGCTAACGCAAACAGTGCTTGAGTTAAACACAGACGCGGTGTTAATTAGCGAACCTTATAGGTGTAGCGAGGACAGCAACTGGAGCAGGAGCCTCTCATCCAAGGCGGCTATCTGGACGTGCAACGTGCGGTCGCAGCGTTGCTCCCAGTATTCTGTGTGGGCAGCTGAGCATTTTGTGCGTGCTCATATAAATGACTTTTGGGTCTACAGCTGCTATTTGCCACCAAGCCTCTCGCTGGAAGGCTATAGTAAGTCATTGGACGATCTGATTACGGATATAAGAAACCACAACCGCGTTATTGTTGGCGGCGACTTCAACGCGTGGGCGGTAGAGTGGGGCAGCCCCTTTACCAATGCAAGAGGGCGTGTACTTTTAGAGACGTTTGCTGCCGCAGACGTTGTCCTATTAAACAGCGGCTCCCAATTTACGTTCAGGCGCGCAGGAATGGGATCAATTATAGATCTCACTTTCACCAGCAGCGGCCTTTATCCATCGTCGTCATGGAAAATAAGCGATACTTATACTGCAAGTGACCACGAGGCCATCGTTTTTGCAGTGGAAGAACCTGGCCGCCCACCAAATGCTAATGATACTCAAGATAAAAAATATAAGATAAACACGCTTAACTTGCAGGAATTTACAGCGGCACTCAATAGCTGCGACTGGGAACAGGATGAAGCAGAGGTTATGGCTCACCGTATCTCCAAAATGGTCGAGAGAGCATGCGATGCGGGCATGCAGCAATGTGGTGCATACACAAGGCACCACAAGTCTGTATATTGGTGGAATCAAAACATCAGCGATTTGCGAAAAAAGTGTCTTGCAGCCAGGAGACGATACCAAAGGGCTAGACGCCGTGATGCTGAAAACTGGCCGCAGCTGCAGCACGAATTTAGCTCGGCAAGGACGACATTAAAGCACACTATTTGGGCAACTAAGAGGGAAATTTTTCTAAGACTATGTGACTCAGCAGAGCAAGACCCCTGGGGGAAGGCGTATAAAATCGTCGTAAAGCGCATATATGCAAATAGAAATCACACACCTTTAGAAGCGGAGCAACTTAGCTCCATAGTCACAGAATTATTCCCGCGTAAGGATAACTCACTCCATAGTAGACGTCCCGCCACACCAGCTGCAGGAAGTTATGTCACTGAACCTGTGTCAATACAGGAAATCGTGGCCGCAACAAGCCAACTAAAGCCGAGTAAGGCACCAGGACCAGATGCCATCCCCAACCGGGCCCTCAAACTGGCAATGGCGCTGCGCCCAGACTCATTTTTGGAGACATACAATAAATGCCTAGATGAAGGAGTTTTCCCCACGATCTGGAAACGGCAAAAATTGGTTCTGATCCCGAAACCAGGGAAACCCGCAGGAACGGCCTCATCTTACAGGCCCATCTGCCTGGTGGATACTATGGGGAAAGTTCTAGAGGGTCTTATATGTACCCGGCTTCACAGAGCTATAAATGCCGGAGGGGACCTATCATCCAATCAATTTGGATTTCGCAAAGCCAAATCGACGGTCGACGCCATTGGCAAGGTTGTCAGTATAGCCGCGGCAGCCATAGAAGGCACTCGATGGAAGCTTGGGACGAAGGAGTACTGTCTGATTGTCACGCTAGATGTTAAAAATGCTTTCAATACTGCAGACTGGGGATGTATTTTGGATGCATTATATAACTTTGGAGTCCCAGAGTATCTACGCGCAATTATCTGGAGCTACTTCGAGGACAGGCAACTGTGCTTCAGCACAACAAACGGCCAATCATCATACTCGGTTTCCGCAGGGGTACCCCAAGGCTCCGTTTTGGGGCCGCTGTTGTGGAACATTATGTATGACGGGATCCTTCGCTTGAACCTGCCGGCTGGCTGCGAAACCGTTGGATATGCTGACGATGTAGCTCTGGTCATAGTGGCAAAAGAAGTCGCGAAAGCGGAGGCGTTGGCGAACGAGGCGATCTTGCTCATCACAGAGTGGCTGCGTTCGGTGGGCCTACAACTAGCAGCGCACAAAACGGAGCTTGTCCTAATAAGCAGCAGGAAACGGGTCGAGACGGCATCGGTCAGTGTACAGGGCTCTATCATATGCTCGAAGCGGGCTATTCGGTACCTTGGAGTTTGGCTGGATACGCGGCTATGCTTTCGAGAACATCTGGAGCATGTGCACGCAAAGGCTCTGGAGTCAGCGAGGGCTTTAGCGAGAATCATGCTGAACACCCGCGGCCCCAGACAAGAAAGAAGACTGCTACTCTCTAGCGTTACAACATCCATCATTCTCTACGCGGCACAGGTATGGGCAGATGCAGTAAAGACAGAGAGCTATACCAGAGGTATCCGGGCAGCATATCGTCTCAGCGCGCTCAGGGTATGTTGCGGTTTCAGGACCATCTCCGACGACGCCGCACTGGTTATTGCGGGAATGGTTCCGATCGAGCTACAGATAGAGGAAGCTCGACTAGTAGCATCTTCGCTTGAGGATGGGCCATCTAGGAGGGAGAAGAGGGCTGACGCTAGAAGGAGAAGTATAGCCACCTGGCAGCAGAGGTGGGATCAATCCTCCAAGGGGCGTTGGACCCACAGAATGATTTCAGATGTACGTGCGTGGATTGGTAGGCAACACGGTGCCGTAAATTTCCATCTTACGCAATTCATCAGTGGGCATGGATGTTTTAGGTATTACCTACACCGTTTCGGACACGACGCATCCCCCTTCTGCCCGTCCTGCGGGGACGGCGTCAGTTGATAACCTGATAGAGGAGATGATCTCGAGTCCACGTAAGTGGGATGCGGTAAACTCCTTCGCAGCTAACGCGATGCGCGATCTGCGATTAGCCGAACGCCGGAGGCAGGGGTGGAGGTACGGCATTAAAAACAACTCGACTGCTGTGAAGCATTACCTTTCGGCCGTCCCGCAGCAGTTCTTGTCATTTTTCTTGTATATTACTGTAGTGTACGTATTGCATCTTAATGTATTGTACGTATACTGTATGTTGCCTCACTGTTATATGTAATTAATTTGTTAAATAAATAGAATTAAAAAAAAAAAAAAACTGACCAAATTCGGTTATTGTGGGAATAATTCGCTGAGGAGACGAGCGGGCCTGTTTAAAATATTCTTAGTGTTTACAATACAAATGCTTACAAATATAGAAGTTGCATTTTTATTCTATAATTGGGAAAGAGACGATTGTCTGTTTTATAGGCTGCTTAAAATGTAGAAACAGGGAGAGCCATATGCGAGCCAAGAGAGATTTTGTCAGAAAAATTATGGGATTTGATTGGCTAACAAATTTTCTGAGCAAGATGGCTTTTTTGAAAGGATTCAAATGTAAGCCAGACAGACAGTATTTGGAATTATTATTTATTATTTATTTATTTCATAGTATTTCTCAGAATTTTATATCTCAAAAGGATTTATGCTTGCTGTTTATTGATGTTTGGCAAAGAAATTTTGCGCCTATTCAGCAGGCAATTAAAAAGGACAATTAGTTTTTTTTTTGTTGATAAACTAAAACACTTTTCAAATGATTGCCATAAATAATAAAGAATTGAAATTTTATGAATTTTTAACATATTGTTAAATACTTTAGAAATCAATTAACTGTATAGAAATTACTAGTGCAGCTTGGCCACTTAATTTTTCCAATGATGAATGAAAAATCCTGTCAACTGGCATGCATTTAATTGAAAAATAGAAAAACAAGCACACACACAAAGTCAGAACAAAAGCGAGGCAATCAAAAGAAGAACTATTTAGAACTTGAATTTACTCGCTTTTATTGGGTTTTTATTAATTATAGACTAATTAACAAAATGCTCAAGCGCAGTCAGAAGCAGCAGAAGTTGCTAATGCAATGCCAGCAATAGAAGGGCACTCGTGCATGTGGGCGTGTCCAAAATGACAGACACAGATGCAGATCTAGTTGAAGCAAAAAGAGAGGATAACTGGTAAGGACCAAAATGGAACTTTTCATCAACGACAAGTTGATAAGTGCATTCTTAATTGCTTTTGGGTTTTTGAAGTTGAAGTTTTGGTTTGGTTTTTGTTTGTGATTTTCCTGTTGTTATTGCTAATTTTTTATTTATATAATTTTTTTTTTTTTTTGCTGTTCCGGTTTTTTTGCGTATTATATGCGCATAAAGCAAAATGCGTAAAACTATGCAAAAAAGTTTATAATTATAATGATTGCGACAAGCGACTGAAGTTCTGATATTTTCCCTTTTTTTGTGTGTGTGTGTTGTTGTTGTTTTCTTTTACAGAGCCTAGAAGCTAGAAATATCAGCAACGTTTTTTTTTGTTTGTGCCATAGATATGCAAATGTAATTAGTTGCATGCCAGGCAAAAGGCAAAGAAAAAAGGCAACGCCAAAGGCAAAAGCGTAGACAGAGAGAGAGAGACATGGCAGGGACACGAACCGGATACGGACAGCAGCCGCGTTGTAAAATGTTAGCGTACCGAAACAATTTATAGTGAAAATAGAATTAAAACCACAAAAGCAAAACATGCCAACAAGAACAGCACAGAACAAAACATAGAAAAGGAACAAATAAATATGTATATGGCTAAAGAAAGAAACTAAACGCAAAAGAGCGATATAAAAAAAAAAAAAACAAAAAAGAAATGTAAACCGCTTGGCCAACAGGCAACAAACAACAACTAAAAGACCAGCCGGCTAAACCAAGATTTATATGCAAAAGAGGGTAAAAAAAGAACCAAAAAACAAGAAAAGGCAACAAGAAAACGAAAGAAACATTCATAACAAAAACTGTTTTCAAAAGGTGCGAATGATCGACTAGTAAAATATCCTTTATAGCAACTCTGATTATGGTAGTTTGTCTAACAATAAAACAAAAATTATATAAGAAAGTCTAGGCGTGACTTTGATATCGTGTATAATCACGTATAATCTCATCATATCACTCCCTGAACGCATGCTAGAAAAATCAAAGAGTTTAGGTACAGCAATGGGAAACTTTGTATACCCTTTAAAAACTTTATGAAGCAAAGGTTTTTCCCACTAAAACATTTCAAACTACTACTACTGTACGTTCTATGGGTCTGATCTGTGCAATTTTTATAGTTTCCCTCTTTGTGGTAAACAAAAAAAATGTATATACTAAGTTTCATCGAAGTACAAACGGACAACGACTCTTTCTTTGCGTTACATAGATCTAACTAATTTTATAATACTCTTTGTAAGGGTATACATTCGACATTCCTCAAATAAAACTTTATCAAGAGCGAAAAACTTTCTCATTACTCATTGATTATATTGGAATGACCATTTATTGTACAAACACAGGAAGTAGATTTTAAATCTTGTATCAAAAAATCTATTTGTGAAGTAGATTTTCCACCATGCATCCACAAGGTGAAATGGTATATTAAAATCGCCAAAATTTATGTAATACACAGAATCCAATATCTATTCGCTATTTTACTGAATATATAGAGCCCGAAGACTATATATCTATAAGGTTATTTCGAGTCTTACAAACTTAAATCAATTTTGAAAATTGGTGCATGGTATATCATAGTCGATTTTTCACAAAAGACATTACAAAAGACATTACATTAAATGTTGCACACGTAGATTTCAGTTGTCGATTGATTGCAAAAGTAACACAACGTTTCGCGAAATATGAAAATAACTGATCAAAATGTAACGAGTAACAAAATGAATGAATCTCAAATTGCAAAAATTAATTCCATTTGCTTCTTTGAAATATTTAAACAAATTAAAAAGAATTGCGAGATAGCAAAATCACAAGGCAAATTGGATATTATCAAGTATGCAGATCTTATTCGATTCGTATTGACATTTGAATGGATTCGTGATTTGTTCTTTCATTGGGATCAAAGTTTATATAGTTCACTGAAAATTTATGAATACAAAACAAATGATGCAAAACTTATTATTAATTTGAGTGTAATTTACGATAGTTTGCAAAGATCCACCCAAAAGGAAAGAGATATTTATTTTCAATTATTCATTGGTAAAATCCGTGAGAAAAAACATTTGAAGGAAGTTTCTTTAATATACACAAATGGTGCCTATTATGAAAAACATTTGGATATTTTAGAAATGATTATCAACGCTCTTGAAGAGAAAAAGTATTTACAAATTTTTTATATTAACATGGAAGGTAAAGTATTATGACATTTTATTATAAACTATTCTATATCTAACCGACTTTATAACTACTCAATTAAGGTTATGCGCTGCAGAATTTATCATATATTCGGGATTTATCAATATTGGATCTAAACATGAGAATGAGTGCCGAAGAATTGGTCGAGTGCTGCAAGTCGAATCCAAATTTGACTTCACTTTACATAAGAAATACCGAATTTTATGGCAGATTGTCCGACATCACACTAGATGGCAATATCCTATACAATTTGGTCTATTTGCAATTCCATATGAAACCCGGAATTGATGCTGTCGAGTATGCACCATTGGCAAAATTACCAAAGCTAAAAGAGTTGATCATATGTGGAGAACATGAAATCGGCACTTTAAGGCATCTTTTCTTGGGATTGGCTGCAAAGAGCCGACTTCAAAAACTGTCTGTAAAAAATGTGGAAATGAATGATGACGAAAGCCATGCCATCTCTCTGATAAAATCTTTGATACATCTGATTTGTCACTTTGTAAAAGCGAAAAGTATTGGTCATTTGTCAGCCTTAACTGAACTTAGAAAGTTTGTTATAACACCAAAACGTGAAGCTGCTAGCGTGTTTAGTGAAATATTAAAGTTTTCAAAGATGACCAAAACTGATTCAGTATTAATTTGCTTTCAAAATCTGAAAGTTGAATGTAGGAGAAGCAATAACGAACTAATGTGGTCTATTGATACACAAAGCAATAAATTGTCCGAATACCCTTTGTTTCTCAAGTGGGTATGCGAAGTCAGTATGCAAATCCTGTTTATTATTCAAAAAGGCCAGAAGGATATTATAATACGAAACTTAATAAAAGAATTCGCACGTATAAGGCCACAGAGGTTATGGCGCATCGTATTCCTAACAGATAGGCATTATACAAATAATTTGAATGAGAAAGATTTAAGAAGTATTGCTTTAAATTGCAAAGAAGTTTTAGGAATGAGTGCTATAAGATCTCTTAAAAGCATAGACTGCACTTTTAGTGACTTGAGTAACATTTATTTATTGGGTGAATTACCGAAGCTCGAGGAACTCACGATAAAACTGCCTTCTACCCTAGCAAAGGCAAATATACCTAAGATTGATGATAAAAGTGAATCCATTAGAAAGCTTTTTATAAATTTAGCCTCAACTCAAACTTTAAAATACTTTGCGCTTGAAGATGTATTTATTGACTCATCTTTAATTTCTGAACTGGTTAAAGTTAAATCTTTAAATAAACTAAAGTATGGATCCTCTGATGATGAAAGCTTTAAATATATTGTTCAGTTACCTGAACTTGAAGTCCTAGCAATAAGATCAAAACACAATTTTTGTAATTTTTCTGAGGGGATTTTGCAAGTTTTATTCTCAAACAACACCAATTTCGAAGTTTTTATAGACTCTTCACGCAATATCATCAATTTTAATCGTCGCAATAAAGAGATAACACTAGAACTAAAAGAAGAAGCCGATGCAAGTCAATTCGCTTCCCTTGGATGTTTGGAAAACTGTTACAGTTTGGTAGTAACTGGAAGTTTCAATATGGAGTCAATGCAGCAGTTAATTAAAACACTTTCCACGAAACAACATAAGAATTTAAAAGTATTAAAACTTAAAAATATACCAATCAATTTCAATGAAAATCTTCTTCCACGAACGAATGCATATACTGTAAGTTCTTTTTTGCATCATGTACCTATGAATAAATAAGGAAATACAGAAAAATCTAATGGCATAACAAATTTGTTGTTTCAGATTAAATTCGATGAAGAACGATATGTAGCGATCCATTATGAAGATAACTGGATTAATTTGGATTATCAAGATGATGTATAACGACAATGTCCACTTTTAAAATATTACACAATATTACCGTAAGTAATCTCTTAAAAGTCACTGTATCAGTAGCTGCTAAATTTTTAGTTACAGTGTAGTAAACAACAATAAAATAGTGAAAAATCAAACACAGAAAAAAGTAACGAGAAAAATGGTTTGTGCATAGATTTGGCCACAATGCTAGAAAGTCTCCCAAGCGAAGCAGCCACAAATACGACAACAACACAAAAATAGAGAAATAGACACAAACAGGAATAATAGAGATAGAGAGTTGGCAAAGGACATGGCGCTTATAAATTTGTAATGGAACCGCAACGTTTATTAATTTAAAATTCAATTTAAAATGGTCAAGAATGGTTTAGATGCCGGTTGAGGTCCATCCTCATGTGAGGTCAACAAAAGAGGTAGGGAATCGATAGATTAATGTTCTAGCAATTAGTGAGATCAAGCGTCTAATTGTTTTGCCAAAACGAAAAATTTAAATTGTTCTTTTCCCCTAGGATGAATGGAGTTCGGAGGAGAAGGAATGCCACCAGCATATGCCAAGAAATTTATTAATGTACTCGAGAACCATAAAAAATCCATGAAGCTTAAATTGTCTGCAAGAATGCAATTCCGAACTGAAGGAACCAAACATAAAGAAGAACCAAGAAATGGATAGCCATCTGGACAAATGCGTAATTCACAATTGTAATGGTCACATATACCCTACATGAGCTTAGAATACAATGAATATGACGAAAGATTTGGAATAGTTTTCAAAGATACTTATAAATCAGAAGAATAAAAAAGATTCTGTTTAATTTAAAAGTAGTCAAACTTTACTATAGAGAAATCTTTGAACCTTCCACATACTGAGAGGTTTCAAAATATTTATTTACATTTAAATTTTCCAATTTGTTAATATCTAAATATCTAACCACTATGTATCTATAAACTATGTATATATAAATGTGACTCTATAATTTCTAACGAGTTAAAGCTCATGAACTTATCTTAGACATTATTCACTTTCCTAAATCAGTATTATCTTCAATAAAAATCGCATAATACTTTTTTCTTTCAAAGAGCAACCAATGAAAAAGCGACAAAGGGAACAAAAAAACACAAACTTCGGTATGAGGGAACAAGGGGAAATACAAGGACACAAAAAAAAAACTATGCAGCACATTAAACACAACTGACAGTTCAACATACGTCACGTGGCGTTGTCGTAAAGTTGCCTGTCGCTTCGCTGTTGCAACCGCCACAAAATGGTGCGGTAAGGGGGAAAAATGAGGACCAAGTCGTGTGGTATAGTGCTCCGAGACAATGCAGCAAAAGAAAACGTTACCAGCTGTGTGTGTGTGTGTGTTGTGGCAGCTGCATACATCCATACAAACATACAACACGACACATCCATCGATGACTCTGGGGCATTTTTAATGGAAAACTCATTTTTTGAGGTTAATTGTAAGCAAAAGATGGGCTTGCCATATGCCATGCACATTGAGTCGAGGGCCATTTCTATGGTCAAGTGATGGAACTAATGTTATAAAAATTATAAACAAGAATATGAAGGAGAATTATTATCTGATATTTACAAACTTCCAAAATAGAATTTAATATTCATGCCAATATGTACTTTTGCATATAGTCATATATATCTTATAAATCGTCAAACATTTGAATTCAAGGGTAAAAATCGCCTTTAGACTCAAAAAGTAGATATCATAGATTCTGTCCAATCATTGTGCATTAAGACAAAAGCATTTCAAATTTTTGCCATGTCTCTGTAGTTCTTTTGTTCCGAGTTTATGACCAAGTACTTGACTATCTGCCTCAATGTGCGAGGAGGAAGAGCAACCAGTGCAGCCAACTGGCTCAAGGCTAAGTGACGTTCCATTGTGCAAAATTATGGAAAAAGAGCACAATGTGTGTTGAAGTGAAGGCAACTTGAAGCTTCCATAGCCACTGGCAGAACCAGACAGACTCTGACCCGATACCGAGACGAGTTGCGGTTAATGTTTTTTGCTGAATTTTCTAATGAGCGGAAGAATTTCCAGGCGGCTGTGTGTCGACTATTGTTGTTCAAAAACTCTGTCTATCAGGGGTTATGCTTTTAATGTAGTGCTCTGGATTGCACTTTTTAAAGATAAGTTTATTGAAAGTTAAGTTTGATTGAATCAAAGTGGTTTCAAACACTGTTCTATTCGTTGTGGTCCGCAAATGATTCATAGTGTACGTGTTTTGTGCCATCGCATTGTGGTTTAACTATATAACCCGTTGAGAATGTACTATTCGTTTCGACGCCATTACATTTTATTGCCTCGCTGCATACGAATTTCTTGCGATAATGACACATTTCAGTTTCTACGGAGTAAGCATGCACACCGATGGGTTTAAGATAACCGCAAGGTCTCCTTTTATTTAGTATTGTCTGCTCTGGTAAATAGGCCACAGCCTTATTTGTCGATACATAACGAAAAGTTTCCTTTTCATAACCATTCAAACCGAACCAATAGTCAACACGTGAACGTCGTACATATTTATGCAATAGTTTAAACGACTCTATATTATCGAAATTTGCCAAACAAAGCTTTCGCTTTTGGCATTCAAATAGGGCATCAAAATAGTCCGCCTGAAAGTTGAAAGCTAGAAAATTCTTTTTTCTTTTTAAATTCGATGTGTTCTTACTTCATTTTCACTAAAATAATGACACATTCCCCTACATTCGCTTTGGTAGATTTTTAAAATCAAAATATATAGAACAGAAAAACACAAAATGAAATGAAGCTGCTTCATGACTTTCATTAGAATAAAAGTTCAAAAATATGGAGAGAATATCTTGTTATACTTTAAATACTAATGAGCTTCGAAAAGCCTTACAAATCGATTGGCTGTGGCATAATTTTATTTAAAATTTTTTAAACAAAGCAAATCAATTGTTGAACAAAGTTATTAGAAAGAAGAAGCTGAGCTCTTAAAAAAATACCAACAAAAGTAAAAATATGTGGGAATTAATTTATTTGGTTTTGGTCTAAAATCTAAATCTAAACATTTGGCTTTAAGGACTTTTATTAAAGCTTTTTCTTTAAGATTTGCACGCCATTAAAAAATATAATTTTAAAATTAAATTTGTTGCCTACTTTTAGGCATTTCAAAAGCAAGTTAATTTCAACGCGGCATATATTTGGCATTTCTCTCCCCCCTTTTTCAATTCATACTTTTCTGATGACTTTTTCATGCATAAGCTCCATTACGAAAAGCTGCTTTAGTCCACAACTCACATGTACCCCGAAATACCTAAAACTCTGCTGAGTGGACTAAAATCGCTAAAACCAGGAGAACCACCAACCACCTCTAACCACACTGATTCCCCTAATCATCATTATCATCATCATCATTTCAATTGCAAAATTTCACAACAAATTTCCGCCTACAATTTTAGCCCTGGAAGGGCTTTAATTAGCTTTGCTTCTAAGTTGAGGACACAGTTGGGGGATAGAAATGGCTTAATACCATTTGCAATTACTTTAATTATGGCAATGCAAAAGTACTTGGCGGTTCTCAGTATAGATGGAGAGAAAGAAATGGAGAAATTTCTTTGGTGAATGTGTATGCAAAAATTGTTGACATTTTTGTCATTTGTTTTTAGATTGTGTAGTGTGACAATGACACAGATGTTGTATACAAAAATGTTATTTATAAAAATGACAGACACTTCTATTTCGTTTTATTTTCATTTTTTTGCAAGGGCAAAGGAATGCTGTGTATATGAGTGTGTGTGTGTGTGTGTGTGCGTGTTTTGTGAAAAATGGCGTCTGTGTCACGTCGTGAGTTTGTCACACATACCACACTAGATTAAATTATAATCGAGCCAGGCTCTAGCATCTTTGGCCACTAAATCTTGCCGAACTCCCCCCTTTGCTTAGCCCTCTGTGATTTGCAACAATTGAGTGTGTGTGTGTGTGAGTGTATAGAATGTTGGTGGTTCCTTTCGCTGTTTTTTTTCTCAATATTTTTCGTTCTTATTTTTTTGTAAACAAATTGCTGATGCCCTTTCAAAGGACTATTCAAGCGATAGATATGTGAAAGAAAATTATTTGAATTTTAGATTTTGGGTACTCGAAATTGGGTTCTTTAGGGCAACTTTTTATTTTGCAGCTTTTTGAATACTCTAAGCACAAAGAAAGCGTATTAAACCTTCGCCTTCATCTCCAGCTAGCGTAAACGTTTTTTTTTTTATTTTTTAATGAAATGTCAGCTAGTCATTTGGGCCATTTTTCATGCAGAGAAATTCAACAACAGTTACAACAGTAGCAACAGCAAACGACAACAACAACTGATTAACTTTTAACAACCATTTTTGCATTAAAACACAGTAAGAGCAACATTTTTGTGCGTTGCCTGGCATTTTGATAGACCATCGTAAATCATATAAGTCAGAGGGGCCATTTGCCCCATCCCCTTTTTCCTTTTTTTCTTATTTTCATTCCCACTTTCATCAGCCACTCCCCTATATATGTATATATAACCCTTTTTCCGTAGTAACATTTACAGCTATAGCTGCAAGTTTGACATTTTGCTTTAGTTTATGTGATATTTCATATGTGATAAGCCACTGACATTTGGCCAGGGAGTCGGGAAAAGGGTTTGTCTATTATTATTTTATTCAATTCTTTTTTTATGGTTTGTTGTAACTAACCCTTTCTCATTGGCCAGTGTCAAAGGGCAGGCGTTTGCATACCTTTTTGCAGTTCATTTAACTTGGGTGGGAGGCATAAAAGGGAAGGATAAAAACGGCAAGGAAAACAGAATTAGATGAACTAAGCAAAGTAAGTGATAACTAGAAGAGAAAGATAAAAAAAAAAACACAAATACTGTCAAGTAAGAAGTTTCATTTAAGCCAACGAAAGCAGAAGTTGAGAAAAATAACTGCCATAAGAAGGATAAGCTGAATGAATAAGCTTTGAAGACTAATTTTTTTGGCCAACAATTAATATGGAAAAAAAGGAAAGAGATGAGAATCCAAGTTGTCGAAAATAAAACCCTTTTTTTTTGTCTTGTGATGTAATTTTTGTATTATTTCTTTTTCAGAAAATAATGTCAGCTAAAGTGTTAACAGTAATTTATGCTTACATTCATGCAAATTCTCAAATACATACATATATGCATGAAATGATTTTTGATTGCTTTTCTTTTGTCTTTTACCTTTGTCTTGAAATTGAAATATGGCCAGCTTTTTAGCATACTGGCGACAAGTTGAAATAATTTTTCATTTGCACACGCAAGCTTTACCCTCTACCTTTTGATGGTCCCCCAACTCTACTCAATTGTTTTGCGCGATTTATGCCACATGTCAAACCATCCGACTAACTCTCTAAGCCAAACCCTCATTCTCCTCATGACAGATAACTGAAAACTTTTTGTGCGTATCCCCAAAAAGAAAAAGTAAACAAGCAAAAAACACAGAAGTTCCTTGTTAAAACGAACAATCGACTTGGTGATATCCTGTTTTTACAATTTGCCCTTTAAGTATGCAATAAGCAAGCAAAATATTCGCTATTATTAAACAAATAAACAACTGGAAATTTTGGAAACATGAAGTATTGTTTATGGACAAGTTTGTAGACATAAGCTGATTGATTATTGAACTACTGCATATTTTAGTGGGCAAATATTCCCTAAATCGCGTTCAAAAAGTGTGAGGAAATTGACTAAAGTTGATTGAATATCTAAAGCACCTGAATAACTAAAATAATTAAATAATAATAGAAAACGGGTTTAACGAATTTTTCTTAACAATTTACAAAATATTATTCATTAGGGGAAATCATTTGAATATACTCAAAAATTCTTTCTATAGATACAGGGTATTTAAAAAATATTACAAGACTGTAGGTTGTTTTTTTTTTGTTTTAATGGGTGACAAGCTCAAAGCGAATGCAAGACTTTGTTACACATGTAATGAAAAAAATAAATAAATGAAGAAACAACCACAGGCCTTGAAAAGAAACTGTGCGTGTGTGTGTGTGTGTGCGTGTATGACGTAGAAAGGCTTTCGACTGTCGTCTCTATCTGTTCGTTTCTTGTGTTTCTGTTTCTGATAAGAACGTGTGACACAATTGCCTCGATTTACAACTGACGACTGTCGCCTGGCTAAGGCTAAGCCACGCGCCAAAGTTGAGATATCAAAAGGCAAATGCAAACAAGACAAATAAACAGACAAACAAACAAATGAACGAAAACACAAACAAACAAATAAATATGCAAACAAAACAATATAACAAAAAAAAATAAAGACACACAGAGGAGAGAAGAGGAAACAAAGACATATCGTAAGTGGCATCGTATGTCAAGTCGTGTCAAGTGCACGACAAGGTGTGTCAGTTGAACCACGAACCACCATCACCCGCTCCTGCTCCTGCTCCTGCTCAACTTCAATCCACCCAAAGTTCAGTTTGCCCATTCCATCAAATTTGCCTGCCAGGCAAAATTTCACATCATGAAATATGTTTGATTAAGTTGTAGGCATTTGCCTGTTGAAGTGCAAAATATTTCACTTTGGCATACAAGATGAGACCTTCTGTTTGTTGTTGGTAATTTTAAAGTTTTGTATACGTGGGTGGCCACAAAAGTATACGAAAATATACTAAAAGTTCCCCTTGCTCTATTGTTAAAACCCATAAGATGCCCCTTGCATATCCATACACACATATGTATGTATGTATGTGTTTGGTGGCAGCATTTATTATTTAGAAATCACAAAAATAACCGCAGACTTTGGTCGACTTCGTTCTCTTGGCTCAACTCTCTTGTTCTGTTTGTTTGCCATGTTGGAACAGGGCATGCCCCGGCATTGCCTTGTCTTGGCTGCTGCATAACAAAGCACTTAGCAATGCAGTTGGTAAACGAAAAACAAAAAAAAAGGACAGAAAATAAAAGTAAAATGAAATGAAAAAATTTTATCCAGGACACAAGAGGACAAACAAAAAAAATGCAGCCGGTTTAACCAAACAAAAGACGCGCCCACAGAAGTATGCTTTAAAATATTTCTCAAAAATAAAACCAACATTGCCTGCTCATGACTGGGGGATACACATAATACATTCGCTATGTACGTATGGTTGCACATGAAATAGTGAATAGAACTGGGGTCTATTTGATGTTTAGATTAAGCTGACAACGGCAAATAATTCTAGGTCAAATGTCAAAGGGGCACACAGTTTTTCATTTGAAATTGTTACTTTATCTCATTTCTTTTGTTACAAAATACTTTGGAATTGTGGAAACGAAAATGTGAAATAAAATTCACAGAAAAACTTCTTTAACAAATAATTTTAAACACTACTAAACATAAACAAGACTTACAGATTTATTGATAAATATTTTATCAATAGTTTTCTAAATGTGGTGTTGGAAAGTAACAGCAGCAGCAAGATTTATAATGCCAATGTTGGTAAATGGAAAATTTTATATGTAAGCGCAAGGGAATAAATTAACGCTTAGTACATGTCTTCACATAGTTCATTGAAAATTCGGCAAATCTTGATAAAACATTGTTTAAGCAAATCTTAGCAAATCTAAAAAGATTAAAAAATCTTTACCTTTTAACCATTTACTAGGCCAACACTTAGACACCTTTTTAAACATCACAGTCTTTGAACTTCTTCCTTTAAGGGATACAAATAGAAATTTACACATTTGAGCTCATTTCCCTAGCCTCTTCTTCTTTGGCTTTTGCATAACGATAAACCATTTCTCCTCATTTCTAATGTCAACTATTAAGCCAAGCTAAAAGGAGGGAAAAAGTGTTATGCGCCATCTCATATCGTTTATGCGAATACATACATACATATTGTATTCGTAGGGGGGTTGAATTTCCTAAGTAGGCAGCTAAATGAATTTTTTCCTTAAAATGTCTTCCTTCAAGAAATTGGGCACTGCAGCAATCTCACTTCAATGTTCTTTTTTATTCACTTGTAAGTTTGACACTAAAACTAGCTTAATTAAGAGCAGGGCACCAAGCCCCGCTTGGAGCGAAGTGTGGGGAGTTCTTTCGTGGGGAGAGCGATGGGCACCATCGGGAGAGCGGCGCGAGGTGAAAGCTTCCGCCTCCTTTAACCCTTGTGTTGCCCGGTTGGGCATAAACATGCTCCCCCCCTTGCAGGAGTGCAAGACCCAGGCAGTTTAATGGCACGCTCCGGACAGGGTCCAGCCAAAAACTGTGCGCATCGCAATCGGCCGCCCGCCAACCCCAGGTAGACTCCCTTCTAGCATGACCTCCGTGATCACATCCGCGCCCAGGACCAGAGACACTGACGACGGTCGGTAGAACGTCTCATCCGCCAGGACGATGCCCTCAAACTTTTTGGCGATCTGTGGGTCCACCGGAGCGCTTGGAGTGCGGCAGCACAAGCCATCGACCACCTTCAGGATCGCCTCCAATCGCCATCCTTCACTGATTGGGGACCGGATCACTGCTGCCACCGCTTTCTCTGCCCCTATATTGACGGCTGTCAACTTGAAGGCCGTGGCCAATGACGTCGCCATCGACGATACCGCAGAACAAGGGTCCACCAGGGCCTTCACGTCGAAGGTTTTTCCCTCCGTCTCAATGCGCACCATCGCCGTGGGCATCAGATGCGGATTGCGGTGCTGCAGCAGTGTGGTCAAGGTCAGTTTCGGATCGGAGGCTAGCGTTGGCGCGACCCTTCGTCTGGAGGACTCGGGGGTGACTCGGCGTACGACGGAGCTTGGAGTGCGTCGACGTGGCTGTTCATGGAAGTGAAGCAGCGTGTGGTGATCCTCCTCACAGATTCGGCACTTATCACCGCTTAAGCAGCTTCCTCCGGAATGTTGGTGGGCCAGGCAATTGGCGCAGTACTTATTCGCCAGCACTGCCCTCATCCTCTTCTCCACGTTCAGCCGCAGGAAGCGACGGCATCGCTTCAGAGGATGGATTCCGCGACAGACTCGGCAACGGAAGGACTCAGTTCCTCGCGAACATCTGCGCTCCTCTTTCGATGCCTGTACTGAACGCGGTCTCGGAGCCATGGAAACGGGATCTAGGTTGACGAATATCAGGAAGCTGCCGGGACAAATAATGAAGAAAGCGGATTAATGTAGGACGATAAAACACATATTACTACTGGCAGCTCGGCCCTTCTTCCTTGGGAGGAAGGACCAAGTGCTGGACGCTACTGTAGTTTTACGTAATGGGTTTGAATTCTTTCTTCTGGAGGAAGAAAGATCAACTTTGCGACGGGACGCTTCACAATACCGCGAGCGGTAAGCAGTTCGACGACGCGGACATTGCCGTCACTGCCAGGGTGTGTCTGGTGGATTCGCCCGAGACGCCATTCATTAAATGGAAGATTGTCGTCTTTGAGTACCACCAGATCGCCCACTTCAAGATTTTTAGAAGGGAATCGCCACTTATTGCGCTTATGTAGCTCCTTCAGATACTCGTCTTTCCATCGGGTGCAGAAATGCTGACTCACGGCCTTCAGACGCTGCCACCGGTTAATGATAGACGGTACCTGATCCTTGATTTCAGGTTCCGTCACGGATAGCAATGGACCGCCAACTAGGAAATGGCCTGGGGTCAAAGCTAAAGAGTCGGTGGGGTCTTCAGACATAGGAGAAATCGGCCGCGAGTTCAAACACGCCTCTACCTTAGCCAGCAGCGTAGAGAACTCTTCAAAAGTATACCTTTGGTTGGAAGTGGCCTTGTAGAACAGAGTTTTAAAACTCTTAACTCCAGCCTCCCACAACCCTCCCATGTGTGGTGCCCCGGGAGGGATGAAATGCCAGGACAGATTCTGATGGCTGTAGTGGGATAATATTTTCTGCTGGGTAGAATTTAGGAAATCTTTTTCAAGCACTCTGGATGCACCTACGAAGTTTTTCCCGTTGTCGGACTGCACTTGCTGGGGACACCCTCGCCTCGATACAAAGCGAGCGAATGCTGCCAGAAATGCTTCGGTACTCAAATCCGAAGTTGCCTCAAGGTGAATGGCTTTGGTGGAAAAGCAAACAAAGACACACACATATCCCTTTGATATGCGGCAAGCGCGGCCGGTGAAACTCTTGATGTCGAAAGGACCTGCAAAATCTATACCGGTGGTCGTGAAAGGACGTGCGAAAGTAGTTCGCTGGGCCGGAAGGGTGCCCATTAGCTGTGATTGCAGCCTTCTTTTATAAATCACACAGACTTTGCATGAATTGACCACCGATTTTACTAGATTCCGCAGTCTTGGAATCCAGTATCTCTGTCGGATGAGACGGACTACCAGTTGGCTGCCCCCATGGAGAGAGATCTGATGCGTGAAAAGCACCAACAGCCGGGACAACGGACTTACTACTGGCAACAGAATGGGGTTACGCTCATCGTAACTAAGGGCCGCTGCTTGTTGCACGCGCCCACATGCTCGGATCACACCTGATGCGTCAATGAAAGGATTCAAATTGAGAATGGTGCTAGACGTGGGCAGAGATTTCTTCTGCTGTAGACACCGATGTTCCGTCGGAAAGTAATCACGCTGAGTGACTCGGATCAACGCCTGGAGTACTTGATTGATCTCGCTAGAGGTCACCTCCCCGGAGTAATCGTTTGGCAGTTTACGACACCTTCTGCCGAAACGGATCACATATGCTATCACTCGTAAGGCACGTGCCAGATTGGAAAAACGAGATAATATCTCGTTGGCTGGCTTAGCGATCGCGACGTGGACCTTCACTACCCGCTTCTCCAAGGCAGTGTCTAGTGGGAGTGGTGTCGCTCGCTGCCAGGACTCTTGTGGTTCCCGTAGCCATGGTGGGCCGTGCCACCACAAATCCTTGTGTACCAATTCCTGCGCACTCAGGCCGCGGCTAGGGAGATCTGCTGGGTTGTCCTCTGAACGAACGTGATTCCATGGGGCGTCATTTGTTGCCGTCACAATCTTTGCTACCCGATTTGCGACAAACGTTGTCCATGTGCAGGGTGGCTTATTTAACCACGACAGTACGACGGTGGAATCTGACCAATAAAAAGCCTCCGCATTATCAACTGGAAGTTGCGGAAGAACTGCAGCTGCCAGTTCCGCTAAAAGTGTAGCTCCGCATAATTCAAGGCGGGGCAATGAAACCGTTTTAACCGGGGCGACTCTAGATTTCGCTGCAAGAAGGCAGCATGATATGCCTTGGTCATTGCTAACGCGCACGTAAATTGCGGCACCATAAGCCCGCTGTGACGCATCGCAAAAACAATGGAATTGGATGTCGGAATTTGGGTCATGAAGAACCCATCGTGGAATTCGGATCTGGTCAAGGAAGGAGTAGCTCTTTGTAAAATCCTGCCACCTGTGATGGAGTTCACTGGGCAATTGATCATCCCACCCTAGCTCTTGTAACCAGAGCTCTTGCATAAACACCTTGGCTTGAATCACAAAGGGAGCCAGCCAGCCAGCGGGATCGAATAGCTTGGCGATCTGCCCGAGGACTTCTCGCTTAGTATAAGCTGACTTGACATCTTGGGGTGAGATGACAAAATAAAACTCATCCGTAGTCGCTTTCCATCGGATTCCCAGTGTTTTCGCTGTGCTGGCCTCTTCGATGTCGAGGAAATCAGCATTCAGTAAATGACTCTTTGGAATACAACTGAGCACGCTCTTCACATTCGATGTCCACTTGCGCAAGGGAAAGCCAGCTGAACCAAGAGCGTCTTGAAGTTCATTGACCATTGCGATTGCCGTTGTTTCATTATGAGCCCCTGCCAGGACATCATCGACATACATATAGGACTTGATAATATCGCTAGCCAAAGGAAATTTGGATTGTACATCACTTGCGAGTTGCTGAAGTACTCGGATGGCTAAGAACGGAGCACAGTTAATGCCAAACGTGACGGTATTCAGCTCGTAATCACCAAGTTGCCCCTCTTTATTTCGGAACAGGATCCTCTGAAATGGCGTGTGGATTGGATCGACCATAATTTGGCGGTACATTTTTGTGATGTCGGCATTGAAAACTACTCGGAAAAAACGCCACTTGAGAATCTGAGTAGTGAGATCGGACTGAAGTACCGGACCAGGGTAAAGTATGTCGTTGAGACTTACTCCGTTGGTGGACTTGCTAGAGGCGTTAAAAACTACCCGTACCTTTGTTGTGGTGCTGTCGGGCTTGAAAACCGCATGGTGTGGCAAATAAAAATTGTTATTAGTGCCGTCAAATGGAACCTGACGCATGTGGCCCAAGTCCAAATATTCTTGGATGACGGCGTCATACTCAGTTTTTGCCGGAATATTTTTAAGGAGTCGGCTTTCGTTTTTTAGGAACTGAGCCAATGCCCCTGGTCTGGAATGACCAAGGTTGATGTTGGTTGGATCTCGAAACGGAAGTGAGACCGTATATCTCCCCGCAACATCTCTTCTTGTGGTCTTCTGGAAATTGACCTCGCAAACAGAGTCAGAATCTTCTACCGGTTTGCCCGGTAGATCCTCCACCTCCCAAAACCTTGTGAGAAGAGTTTCAAGTCCCTCCTCTCTGCTAACTGCGACCCTCGTGGTGAACGCGGCACATGAACTGACGGGGACCCCTTGCAACGGGCCTGAAATGACCCAACCGAATCTCGTCTCTTGAGCCATTAAAGATCCGCACACTTCGGTCTGGATGCCGGAAAGAGTCACCGCTGGTATTACATCAATGCCAAGGAGTAGATCGATCTTTGCCTTTAATCTGAAGGAGGGGTCGGCTAGAGGAATATTGGGCATTCCTTCCAGTGTGGCTTGGGCTATCGTACATGACGGCAAATCATCAGCAACTTGGGACAAGACAAACGCTTCTATCTCGATCTGGACTGGAGGTCCATGCGATGACCGAATGCTTATGTGACAGACCTTCAAGGTTCTATTGACCTTTCCGTTAATGCCTGTCACTTCGGCCCTGACAGTTTGGAATGGTAACTTCATGAGTCGGAACATTCTTTCGGATATGAAATTGGCTTCAGAAGCCGGGTCTAATAGCGCCCGTGAAGCATAAGTAGTGCCCTTGTGCCAAAAGTCCACGATCGCTGTACCTAGCAACTTATCTCGTGAGGACCTTGCCTCAGAGGTAAAGTAAGTCCGGACAATATTGTGCGAACTGGGCTGAGCTGGGACCGACGTTGGATTATTCTCCGGTCGGGCGTCCTTGTGCAAGAGCGTATTGTGACGCCCCTTGCACGTGAAGCAATTGTGCTGACTCGGACAATCTTTTACTTGATGTCCTCTTGCGAAACAGTTCAGACAAAGGGACTTTTTCTTTATGTATGCCACCCTCTCTGGCACCGTCATCTGAAGGAAGCGGGGACATCGACGCACCGGGTGATTCTCCTTCATACAGAGATCACAGGATTTTGGTTTGGTGGTCACCTTGGCTTCAAATGTATTAGCCTTTCGGGTGGCTGGAATCGGATTTCGTGGAGGTTTCGATGTGGGAACCGAAATAGCCATTGCAGTTGTATTTTCCACCGCTTCGAGCGTACGGAACCGCTCAGTGAGGAAATCGTCCATCATTTGCCACTCTGGAATGGCAGTCTTGTCTCCCAGAGATTGCTCCCATAATGAAAGGGTATTCTTTGGCAATTTGATGGAACAGAAAAATACGAACATGCCTCCCCAAGTGGTTACTGGCAGGCCACAGTGCTCAAAAGCGCGAATGGATGCCTGCAGAGCATTCTGATGATCCTGTAATGCTTTTCCGGACTCATGGGAAATTTGAGGCAGGTCAAGAAGTGCTCGGAATTGGCTGTTCACGATAAGTCGCTTATTTTCGAAACGCTGTTTAAGTGCATTCCATGCCGTTTCAAAACCATCATTTGTAAGCGGGAATTTTGCTACAATGAGGTTGGCTTCACCCCTTGTTTTCGCTAGGAGATGGTACAGCTTTTCAACAGGGGAAATTCGCGAATCGCTTATGTAGATGGCTGTAAACAAGTCACGGAACGTGGGCCATTTTAAATAATCTCCCGTAAAGACTTCTGTGTCAATGGGTGGCAATCGACAGCCTCGTTCTGCTGGTGCAGAGGTAGGCGCATGACGGTTCGGAGGAGTCGGAGCAGACCTTTCATGGATAAGCTCGTTTAATCGAGCCGTGCATCGCTCGTAAACTTGATAGCATTTGTCATATTTAGCTTGGATGGCTAAATCTTCAGAGTTATCGTCTTTACCATCTATGAGTGCCTCGCATTTCTCATATTCCTGCTCGACCTTCTCCCACAACGCTTGAACTCGATCACGACGGACTTGGAGCGTAAATACGCTGACCTCGGACAGTGACGTGACGTGGTTGTCGACTTCAAACTGACTTAGTTTATCGCAAATGGAACCAAACTTCTTCAAAGCCATGGTGGAAGCAGCTAAAACCCTTTTGGTCTCGGACCGAGTGACTCTTGGGGCGGTTACCAAAATCTGTGGAAGTGGTACCAATGATTTGACCTCTTTTTGGCTTGCTCGTCGTGGCTCTGACGTGGCTTGCTGAAAGGTCGTGCTCGATGGTGCGGACTTGAGAGTTAGTGGACTAGAGAGGGTCTGAAATGCTCGGGAAGGAGGAGTAGTAGGGCTGGTACTCCTCTGGCGCTGACCTGGAGCAGCAATTGAGGATTTGCTCGGGGCTGCAGTGTTCTCAGCTGCTTTCTCGTCTTTTGACGGGCTCGTGCTCATAACCCCAGAGAGTGGCGGTTATAAAGTGGTGAGCTGGCTTGGCACGGCTTGAAAATTAGCCAAAAAGACGAACTGGAACGTTTGGGAAAAACTGGAACACTACCAAACCACTTGAAGAACGGCTTTGAAACGCCTTGAAATAGATTGAAAAAAAAAACCAGAAAACGAGCTGGTACGTTTGGAATGACTTGGAACACTGCCAAAAAACCCTAGGAACGGCTTGGAACACCTTGGAATTCAAATATAACTACAAAGATGCGACTTGGAGCGGGTGGAAACACTTTGGAATTGAAATCGAACCAAAGATAAGACTTGAAACGCTTGGAAACACTTTGTAATTGGAATCTAACTCCAAAGATACGACTTGGAACGTGTGGGAATACTTTGGAATTGCAATATAACTCCAAAGATGCGACTTGGAACGTGTGGGAATACTTTGGAATTGCAATAGAACCAAAGATACGACTTGAAACGCTTGGAAACACTTTGGAATTGGAATCTAACTCCAAAGATACGACTTGGAACACGTGGGAATACTTTGGAATTGAAATATAACTCCAAAAATACGACTTGGAACACGTGGGAATATTTTGGACTTGAAATGTAACTCCAAAAATACGACTTGGAATACGTGGGAATACTTTGGAATTGAAATATAACTCCAAAAATACGACTTGGAACACGTGGGAATATTTTGGACTTGAAATGTAACTCCAAAAATACGACTTGGAACACGTGGGAATATTTTGGACTTGAAATGTAACTCCAAAAATACGACTTGGAATACGTGGGAATACTTTGGAATTGAAATATAACTCCAAAAATACGACTTGGAACACGTGGGAATATTTTGGAATTGAAATATAACTCCAAAAAATACGACTTGGAACGCGTGGGAATAGAATAAACAAAAACGCGGAACACAAATTTTTACCAATTAAATATTATTCGATTTTTTCCTCAACGTGACCCTTCAACCTATATACCCCACAAAGTGCCTGCCAACCTAGGGTATACAGCACAGCTACTTTTGGTCGTTTGCTTTGTGCCGGTCTTTGGCACATGAGCTTGCAGCTGTGCTGGTATACTGCAGTTAAGCGGTACTTATGTATGCTCGTATGTATGTATGTATATAGGCTGCAAG
Organism: Drosophila willistoni; assembly: GCF_018902025.1. Classification (NCBI taxonomy): domain Eukaryota; kingdom Metazoa; phylum Arthropoda; class Insecta; order Diptera; family Drosophilidae; genus Drosophila; species Drosophila willistoni. Next base: position 14,400,336 of record NW_025814050.1, read on the forward strand.
GGATAGCGGGATTTGTTCGCGGTGGTGGAAAAATATATTTGTGTGCGAAAAAATTAGAAATTTTGTGGAATGTATGTATGTATGGATATGTATATGGGAATCAATATGTAAAATTTTATGTATGGAAAAAATATGTATATGTATATGGATATGAATATATATATGTAAAATTTTATGTATGGAAAAATATGTATATATATGTATGTGTATGGATATGTATATATATATGTAAAATTTTATGTATGGAAAAATATGTATATGTATGTATGTGTATGGATATGTAAAATGTTGGAGTATATATATATGTATTTAAAAATTTCTTTTTCTCTTTTTTCTTTTTTTTTTTTTTAAATATGAAAATATGGAATGGCGATATGCAGAGGTGTGAATGGATCGGATTTCTTTATGTAAATTAATGTTTTTTTTTTTTTTTTAATATGATTTCTTTTGCTGTGTCTAACCGATATGCCCCCAACTTTATAGGGTGTCTGGTCACCAGAAATGTCTAAGTGTGGCTTTTATATGTGAGAGGGTGGTTCACTTTCGTTTTTTTTTTTTTTAAAATCTTTATTATTTGTATTGAAAATTTTCTTCTCTTCGTTGAAAACCACCTTTCACTGCGCGCACACTTTTCCCAGGAGTGGACTGTATTTGCACAAAACCTTTATTTTTGGATTTAATGTAGCACTGGATATGTTCCCTCCAGTACCAAATGTCCCCGGTCGACAATGTCGCCGCATCGTCGACTATACCGCCGTCGGCAGAATTTAATTCTGCCGGCGTCGACAAGCAAAGACCAGCCGACGGTGCCCGAACTATCCAATGTCGTCGTCGAAACACTTCGTCGTTCGAAAAGAATTGAGCAAACACAATTTCTTGAAAAAAATTGACACAAAAAAAAAAGGCAAGAATAGGAAAAATGCAGCATCAAATAATATTTATTTTCATGACGGCTTTTCCATACCCTTGTTACTTATGGATGAGAGAAAAATTTGAACTTTATTACCATATACATATTATTTTTATATATACATAATTTGTCAATAACTTGTTACTTATAAATTGATCATTAAATAAGCATGTTCTTTTGATGTGAAACATATGTAAATTTTACATAATTTTACATGCGTCGTCGGTTATGGCCAAGCATACTCTGTGTTTTCGGGACGCGACAAGAAGGAAGACAAAAAGAACAAAGTTAAAACGGGACATTGCATTGTTGTTTTTATTTACCATTTCGGCACGCGTCGCTTTGTAATTTTCGTTTCTCTTTGCATTTGATTTAGAATTGCGTACAAGACAGTTGTCAAAGATTACAGTGAAAATATTTAAATTATTAAAAATTTATAAAGGTAAGTTTGCATGCATTTCAAAATAAATCAAATGAAGTTTAATGAAAATAAATTGTAACAATAGAAGTGACAAATTTTAATTTTTTATGTTCCAGAGGGTATTATAAAATTGATCAGATGTTTGTAACGCACAGAAGGAGACGTTTCCGACCATATAGAGTATATATATTCTTGATCTGCATGACAAGACGAGTTCGAATCCGTCTGTCCGTCTGTCTGTCTGGATCAACAGCTTATTGTAATTAAATAAAATTAGTTAAAAATTAAGAATAAATATATAAATACATAAATATAAATAAAAAATATAATATAATAAATTGCTGTGAAATAAAAATTTAATAAATGAATAAATTAATCAAAAGAACATTTGTATTTTGTTTTTTATTTTTGTATGGACAACACTATCGACATTCAACGCAATTGTCGATGGAACGTCCTCTGACGCGCATGCAAAGAAAATCCATCGATCAACGGTCGACATTCAAAGCAAATGTCGCTGGAACGTCCTCTGACACGAACGCAAAGAAGACCTGCCGACGTACCGTCGACGTTCAGAGGAAATTTCTTTGCAAATGTCCCTCAAAACATTTTCGAAAAACCATCCGCGGACATACCGTCGACGTTGTCGCTCAGTTGTCCCGATTGTCCTTATTGCTAGGTCATCTAATGTTAAATGTCGCCGCAACTTAAATGAGCGTGTCGCCGCTATGTCCCCCAAGACAGCGGACATGTCCCCGCAAACTCGACGGAGAGTCTCCGCAGACGCGTACTGCAGGGTTTGTAATTTTTGTCACATTCACACACTCTGCTTGCATATACATATATATCTTATATGTAGGAGATCACTTTTTTCGTAGGTTTGATTCACTGCATACATACATATGTGTTAATATTTTTTTGAAATTGCGAAAAAATATATATTGGAAATAGGCAAATAAAATATGGCGCCTTATATACTTGGCCTATATATGCCAAAGTGCGAGGAAAAAACTTGAAGTGGGCGAACCAATATGGCGCCTTATGTACTGGACACATATATATGTATGAAAATTTGGGGACCAAAATTTTCTCTCCTTTGAGGAGGAAAAATTTGCGCGAAAGTAATTTTTACTTGGATTAGGAGAATCAATGGCAACAATTATATGTATGTGAGTAAGGGTACGGATGCTGGAGGCATGTACATGTACTCATATACCTATAATTTGCAAAAAAATTACTTAGCTTGAAATATGGATGAAATTCCACCGATGCTAGTGGTTCGAGAGGATCTTAGTATCCGGCTCGAAGGACCAAATGTATTCGTAGGGGGGTTGAATTTCCTAAGTAGGCAGCTAAATGAATTTTTTCCTTAAAATGTCTTCCTTCAAGAAATTGGGCACTGCAGCAATCTCACTTCAATGTTCTTTTTTATTCACTTGTAAGTTTGACACTAAAACTAGCTTAATTAAGAGCAGGGCACCAAGCCCCGCTTGGAGCGAAGTGTGGGGAGTTCTTTCGTGGGGAGAGCGATGGGCACCATCGGGAGAGCGGCGCGAGGTGAAAGCTTCCGCCTCCTTTAACCCTTGTGTTGCCCGGTTGGGCATAAACACATATGTACATATGTACATATGTAAGCCTGCTAGCTTAGTGTCTCGCTATCGCATATATCCACAATTCACATATAGCCCAGCCGACCATATGGTGTTGGTTGTGTATAAGCCGCTTCCCTTAGTCATTTTTGATGGGCTCCACTGCAATGCGTCAAAAAAACGTTTTCTCATCGTCATTTTCGGTGCAACACACAACACACTCTCTACACTCCCAAGCAGCGTTTGCATCGTTTGCTGTTATTATGATGAACTTCAATCTAAATACATATAGACACACTCATACAGAGTCTAGTCGTCCTAGAAGAAATTCCATGTTAAACATGCGACTACTGCGCTGCACATATACAAAATTGCAATTTCACTTTTTTTTCCTCAGCCCTTCTTTTCTCTGACGTCGTTCTCAGCGGGATGTGGAAAGGAAACCAATAAATGTTCAATTTTTTTAAGTCGCATCCAATTTTATTTAACGTCATTACATTTGAAACTTTAATACGATGACAAAAAACAAAGGAAGAAGAGAAGCCAAAGAGGGGGAAAACGTAAACCGGAAAACTAACAACAAATGGGAACAGCAGGTGGAGACAAAGGCGGTTGATATAGTGTGATGGCTAAGGTAAGGTTGCTGTCATCTAACCAAAAATGTTTGAATTTAGTTTCGATAAATTTCAAATTGAATTATAAAGATGGAAAAGAAATTGAGGAAGAAATGTTGTATGCCTATTTGCATTTGATAGGACTATTAGTTACACTGCTAAAATTTCCTAAACTTTAATGGATAATTTTATGTTATTAAAGTAGTAAAAGCCTTTTCCAACCTTCCCATTTTTTATTTTTGTGGTTAAATTCTATAGTCCTATATTGGCATAATCCAGTACTGGTCTCATACTTCACTTTCACTTTCTCTTCCTTGTCCAGTCACTTGTCAAGAGTCACTTCTTTAGTCGCCGTTACTATATTAAACTTGGCTAATCTCCAAAAAGAAGAAAAAAATTGAAAAATAGAAAATTGATTTTCCCTCTAAACCACCAACCAATCATTGTAGCTAAGCCTATTCTGGCCATTTGATTAAGCCAGAACTGATAGCCTTGGCCACGCTCTTTTCTCCTCTCGCTTCTCCTAAATTTTTCAATTTACTTGCCACAATTTTCTGGCCAGGTTTTTTAGCCCCTTGCCTCTCCTTGTTGAGTTGCATTATATATTTCTATGGTAGCCACCAAAAACGATGACGACAACGACGACTTTTTGATATTTACGTGTGGTTACACACACGCGACTCTGCCTGACTGCCTGCAATCCTCCTGTTCCTTTAGTCCTCTCCTCGTTGCATTTTACCTCCCCTCAGTTATATTGCTAGCACTCATAAGAGTAAGTTGAAATGAACGAGTAAGTGCCTCATATCGTGAAATATTTTTGCAATTTTGCTTGGCCACTTTATATGTTTCTCATTTTTTTTTTTTTCGTTTTTACTTTTGGCCCTTCTCTCAACCACAAATCATATTAACTTGAAATTGAGAGCCAGTAGAAGAGCATATGTGTGTGTCTGTGTGTGTGTGAAGTAAAACGGAATATATAAAAGGATGTATGCATTTAATTGGTCTTCATTTCAAACATATATTTTTATGGATACTTTGGTTCTAATGCTGTTACAGGTGAAGTTAATTTTAATAATAAAGAGACGAGTATTTAAAATAAATCTCAGGAATAAATCAGAGCATCATTGAGTCGCAGATATCACGCAGATGTCGCCACTCCAGCAAAAGTTCCACTTTAACCTCTATCTATTCTTCTTCATGATGTCTTTAAAATAAACTAACCAACAAAAAAAGGTGACTCGGTTTCTTTAAATTTTATTTACCTTTTTTCTCTATATTTGGTTAGAAATTCGACAAACTTAGAAAGATTTCTTTAAAAAAAAAAATACGTTTGTATTTCCTTTTCAATTTCACATTTTTCTTAAAAATTTACTTTTGCTCTAAAGGTCTCGCTCTGTGCACTAACAAGTAGAAATGTGGCTAAAAGTTTACCACAAATGATCCAAATTGAAGCCACAAACTTGATAAATTGACAGTGTCTAATGTTAGTTTTTGAACGAAGCTTATCAAGTCACATATTAGCATAACTTGTTGTAATTTCTTCCTGTTAGTTACCATCTCAAGTTTTAAAAACATTTTGTTTCTTTCATTTTTGTATTCTATGGTTTTTATGGCCAGCTCTTTTGTCATATATTAAGTACAAAACAGCTCTAAGCCCAATAACTTTCAGAAACACACACACACACAGAGAGAGAGCCATAAGGAAGCAGAGAGCATGTCCTGGGTCCTTTATTCTGTAGCACAGCTTGGTGCCATTGCTGCATTGCTGCAGGGGCTAGTAGCAGCATCAGCAGCAAAAATTTCCCCATTTAAACTTTTCGCTACTGTAGAATTTTCATTATTAATATGACTTTTTAGGCAAACCGCAAACGGCGCCAAGTGCCTGCCGGGTGGCATAGTGGACCGCCTGACCAGGATACCAGGATGGTAGGTAGTAAAAGGAGATGCCGCCTGCAGTTGGCCAGTTAAACGCGCCCAGTGTATTGTCAATGTTTGTCTATGGTGAGCACACACAGAGTGAGAGGGTGCGGGGAAAGTGAGCCAAAAAACTAAACTAAGCAAAGGATAAAGTTTGGTTTCTCCTTTTTTATTTTTTCTGGTTGCGCCGTTTGACTTTTCAACAAGTGCACGAAGGCAACGTGGCAAAAGTAAGAGGGACATTGTCCAGCTCTGTTTTAATCAAGCTCAACTAATGGTCCAGCAACTATAGGTAAGTCCCTACCCAATGCTCAACTCTTCTGTCACTAGGAAATAGCCTAACCGTAACCAGCAAAGCCGCTTATTACTATAAAGTGAGATTAATGAATCGCGCCGCTGCCTTCCGTTGCCAACGTTTCGTTGTCCTTGTCCTTTGCCAACGCCATAGTCAACGTTTCCGTGGTTGTCCTCATCCTGTGGTGTCCCTTTTTCCTTTTTTTTGGGTCTGGCAATTAATGAAATTTATTTGTGCCTCCACCATGGATTTTGGGCATATTGTTCAAGCTACTCCGGTGGCTCCGGTGCGGTGAAAACTAAATTTAAAAGCAAATTGTTTCGAGTCTTTGGCTGTTTTTGTTTCTCTGGCGCCGTTGCTGCTGACGTAGATTGGCTCCAGATGATTTCATTGCAATTTGCAACTGAAAACGTTGCGGTAACACGGAAAACCATAAGCTACCTAAGGCTATTTCATTAGAGCAGTCTAGACAGTGCCAGATGAGCAAGCAATCGCCTACTACAGATCACTAATGAATTACTAATTAAATGAGTAAAAGAGAAATGCTTCAAATTAAAATATACTGTAAAGTAATGAAACTTGCTAAAAGAAATCCACATTGTTAAAATATTTGACTATATTGAAATCTGTTAAAGGTAAAACTTTAGAGGTTTAAAGTGTGATTTGCTTTTTCGGCGTAAGTAACTTGTAATTACCAACTGGTTGTAGGCTTAAAGTGGCAATGCAATTCTAGAATGCTTAGTTTGGATTTCAAATATTGCTATGATATTCGTAAACGACCTTGAGCTTGCTCATTAAAATGTTTTATTTGTGTATAAAATGTATGTAATCAAATAACTCAAAATCAGCAGATTTCAAACAAATATAAGTGGAAATAACAAATGCTTTTCTTGATATAAAGTATATTCAAAGACAATCCAAGGTAATTTATATGCAAATGTAGTCGTCAAATTGGTAAAGTGAAACGATAAAGTTCAATTGTCAAGCTAATGGGTTTTGATTAGTCAATAACTGTAGAAAAAGACTAATTGTCTGATATATGTATGTATGTAACTGTAATTTGAAGTCCAATCCTTGAAAGTATTTGGCAGTTGATTGAATAATATACGAACTAATACTAGTAAGAAAAGGTAGCGAGTGTCTACATAGAGTCTAGACTCTAAAATGATCCCAAATTAAGCATTAAAATTTTAAGTATACAAGGACAACTAAAACTATTTCCCAATGTACCATTTCATGGCATACTGAAATTCTATTTCGTTTCAATTATGTCAAACGTTGGCATTGAAAACTTAAAAATATTTTTAAATTCTTTTTATGTTTTTACTAAAAAATTGATATACATTGCAACTTCAATGAAGTAAAAGTTATAATTTGTTAACTTCCGATATAAGGTGATAGATACTCATTGCTGTCAACCTGAAGCAATTAATTGCTTTTACGAATAAAAAGAAGAGCAGCAGGCGAATGACACAAAAAAAAAGATGCATCCTGATGTCAGATTATTTACATGCACAAAAAGGAATGCACGTGTATGTATGTATGTATATGTATAATGTTTTTATTTCATTTTCGAGCGGCTTCCGGTTAAAGTTTTTAGTGTGATAAATCTCAATGCAAAAATTTATTTGCATAAAACGCCGCACGATGGCGATGCCAATAAAGAGCATCATGCCCACATATGCATGAAGAGAGAGTTGAAGATGGAAAAAACGGGGAGGGGAATGATGTAGAGGATATCCTAGAGCTAGGGAGAACGGCAGCGGACAGGACAAGCACGTTTGAGTTTCACGTGAAAGCATTTTTAATCAAAATTCCCAACAGGCTAAAGCAGCACGAGATCAAAAACACTTGCCACTATGTGAGTGTGTGGGTGTGTGTGTTTGAATAGGTGTATGTTGCTCTTATTACTTCTCGCCACAAAAGCCGCTGCCGCCGCCGCCGCCGATGCCGACGCCACCGTCTGGCACACACCTAACCAGGTGTGTATGTAGTCGAAGCTTCAGATAGATTGCAACACCTGCAAATAACGTGACTCTGTCTCATGGCAATATCTTGGCTACAGTGGTGGGCGTGGTAACTTGCAGTAAATCCTTTTTCTTTCCCTCACCTCCTTTTACTCATACAAATATATTTTTTTTCTTCTTTATCCATTTTTGTGTGCAGTTTTATGCACTGGAAACCGCGCGTTGTGAAATTTTTTGACATGTTTGTTTTTTATGCAAATATCGAAATAAAGATTAGTTTTTCTCCCTCTCTATGACTCACAACTCGCTTGCAGCATCATGGCAAATAAATCCCACTGAGAAGGGCGTTCCCTCTACTTCATGCAAGCTTCTTCCATGCTCTTACACTTTCACTCTGATTCTGACTCTGACTCGCTGTGTGCTTGTGTGTGTGTGTATATGTATTTATGTTCTAAACGTTTAACTAACTGGCGGCGTTAGTCTTTGCGATTTAGTGCTAATGTGGGCAGCAAAAGATAGGGTAGAGTAACCTCCACTAGCTCTTCTTCATATTCATCTCCTTCTCCTCTTTGCTTTTGCTAGTAAAATTTACTGTTTACAATTTGTTGGCTGATTGCTACTCCCTCATACCCATCCTGGCTCCCTCCCTCCGCTCTTTCTTTCTGGGTGTGTACGTAAAACATTTTCACTAAAATTTATTGCATGCGATAATTTTTTTTTTCTTTTAGCTTTTAGTGTACTTATTTTAATACCAGCTGCAGTATTATTTTTGTGTTATTTTACATCTATCTGCCATCTACAACATTTAGTCAGTCTTAGAGATTTGCACTTTGTTTTAAGTCAAGAGCTCATTGTGAAGAAAACTATTGCACAACCTAGTTAGGTTTAGAATGTATCAAGAATAATTTACTACTGGGAATTTTTGATTAAGTTTGGTTGTTAATTAAAGAAAATTTTAAAATTTTCAAGTAATAACATTTAAATATCTAGCATTTTAGCTTTTTTGAAAATGTTTAACTATAAAAGAAAAATATTTTCCTTTTCAATTTTTTACTATTTCTGTGCCATAGGGAAAGAGAAGCTCGGAGATTTTAATTACCTATGCATGAAAATTGCGGTGTGGAAAAGTTTTAGGTTGTTTTTTTGCCTTCTATGGGTTATAAAAATAATACAGTTTTTTTTTTCTTTCGTTTCTACCACTTTCCAGGCATAATCTATGGAAGTTTTTACCTTGGCCTAACAATTAGGTAAAATTCCCTTTCTACTACTGCAAGCGTTTTGAAATATTCGAAAACTTTTACCTTCAATTCAGCTTGTAGTTTAGTCGTCCTTTCTAAACTACACTAATTACTTCCCCTCGTTTATATGCGAGTTTATGTTACTTTGTTATTGTTGCTTGTGTTTTTGCGCTTGTTGTTGTTTGTGTTGTTGTTGTTGTTATTGTTGCTTTTGCAGGTCTATCAACGAGCGTTACAACCTGCCACAAATCAAATGCACACCAATTACCTGGCGCCAGGTTGCACATAGAGCATAATCAACTGGCATAATTAACAACTAAAAATGCAAAAGGACGAGTGAGTGAGTGTATCAACAAAAATATGTTCCCTTTTTTTCACTTCTTTCATTTTTTGTTGTAGTTGATGTTGTTTTTTCTTTCACCTGTGCAATTTTCACACATTTTGCGGTTCGCTTTGGCGGCCTCATAAACAACAAACAGCCAACCAAACACCAAAACAACTAGGTAAAACAACAGCCACAACTACAACAAACAAGCTAATATAGCTACTAGACAGTAGTAAATTATAAGTTGGAAAATCTCCTCTAGCTAAAGTAGTGCACATTACTCATATGCCGCGTACATAAATTTTCCGCCATTACCTTCAGGGAAGAGAAATGAGGAGGTGGTACATTTTAAATGGTGGTTGCCTAAAGGGGCCAAAAACGGGGCGGGGGCTGGTAATTATTTTCCGTTTACAAAATGATTGCCAAAACACCTGGACGAAAATAAATTTCATTTGTCTGTTGTGTAAATACAAATAGGCAAAAAGAAACAAATTCACTGAATTAAAGTTAAAAATTTATTATTTATTAACCTTTATATCATGAGTACATTAGTCAAATGTCTAATGTTTCTTTAAATGTTCTAAATATTTAATTAATTAATGCATAATCTTAGTTTTTTTAATTATTATTATCTTTTAATAAAGAAATTTGTAGAACTATATAATTGATATAGTATTATTTTAGTAAAATTTTCTGTGTTTGAAATTTTGTATTGCCTACTTTTCTGGGCAACGCCCATTGGAAAGGGAATCCAACACATTTTTTTGATTTTCTCAATACAGTGAATACTTTAATGGCGGCCAATGATAGTCAAAAAATTCGCTAAGCGAGTTTATTAAACTTAGGAATTTCGTTTTTAAACTCATAAAATATTTAAGTAAAATTATGTTTTATAGATATGTTTTCTTTATCTTTTTAATTATTTCATTTTCTAGATTACACCTTTCTCTAAATTTCTAAAAATTTCTACAATTAAAAAAAAATATACTTTAAGCTTGAAAACTTCTTATTATTGTGACGCTTCCATCTCTGATCTTTATAAACTTGACTGAATTTTGATTTTAAAGCTTATTACGTGCAATGGACAAACATATGTATGTACCCCAGTTTAACAAAATACTCTTAACATTAGAGCTAACAAATAATGAATTTACCAAACTTTTATGGCATATTGAATTGATTGAAGTTGGTCTTTTATTTTTTACTAAAATCTAATTAGAATTTTCTTTAGCTTGCAAACACACACACACACAATGGAAAAAACAATTTCTAGTCCTTTTTTGCCTTTTGGACAAATATAAAAGGGGAGAAAAAAGTAAATTTATTATTGATTTACCAAAGATCCCATGCCAGCGCCCAAAATAACTCCCTTTTAGAATTGCCGGGCAAACTTTTTGCTGTTTATAATTTAGTGCAAAATTATAAATACTTTGCCAGTGACTTGACTTTGGTTGGGCTTGCGTGGCTCAGTTTAAGCAAATTAGTTCAATTGCCAGATATTCGCATCTCTCTCTCTCTCAGTATTTCTATTTTTGTTTTTTTTTTTTTTTGGCATAGACTTGATTAGGCTTAGAAAGAGAGAGATAGAAAGTTTAAGGGAGTGAAAGGGATGAGTGTAAAGGAAAGCAAAAACTTTATCCTTTGCACAGTTGTAAATAAGCAAAAGTAAATTTTGGCAAGTAATTTAAGCCACACAAACAAGCTGGCAAACAACTTTGCACCAAAAAAGCCCACCCAAAAACCGAAACTCAACCCAATCTAACCCAACCCAATGTACAATGATCCCCAGGGAGATGAAAAGTTGCCATTTACGCCAAGGCATGTAAAGTTCTTTACCCAGTTTTAATTCAAAATCAATGTATGAACTTTGTTTACACATTACGCCGCAGCGAACTTTTGATGTCCCATCCATAAAAGCAAAAAAAAAAAAAACTTGCCAAACTAGAGTAGAAGGAAATTCTCTAGCACTTACCTTCATAGATGGTTAAAGTTGCATCTGCGGATACAGCATCGCCAACACCATTCTCGGCCACACATTCATATGGAGCATCATCACGTCCAGCACGAACTGGCTCAATTCTTAATATAGATATGCCTCCTGGTTGTTCCAGCACTGTGTATCGTGATTGTGTCCCTGCAAATTATCGCAAATGTGGTATTATTAGTTATTGAGCTGTAGAGTATATCCTGTCATATCTGACAATTTGAACCATTTGGTTCATTTAGTTCTTTAGGCTGCGTTTTATTGAGTTGTATTGAAGTATTTAATGGACTAAATGGGAAAATGATGACGGAAAACATAGATTGAGAAATATACTATAGCTTAACAAGATCTTTGGTTCCTTTTTCATTATTTTAATAATTTTGCAATGGCTTTTAAATTGATTTTATTTTTTATATTTCGCAATAGAATTCTTTAATCATTTCTTTTATCATTTAATATGTCTTTAAATTATTTACTAGAATCTTGTTTCAACTACATTGTATGTATTTGTTTTGTAAACTTACCTGAAACTTTTTTACTGTTCTTGCGCCAGACTATCGATGGCGGCGGATCACCACGGGCCGCACAATAGAAACTTGCCACTCCGCCCACACGTACGCCCTGGTTTTGTGGCTTCCTGATGATCTCCGGTGGATCTGTGAAAGTTAGTTAAAAGAACGAGACAATGCAATGGTTAGCCACGAAGTCTTTCAAGTTTTTTGCCACGAGAGAAAAAGAGATTATAACAAAGACCATCACGATGGCTGGCTGGCTGGCTGGCTGGCTGTCTGTCTGGCTGCTGCTTGCTTGGGCATCCATTTACTGTATGCTAAACTTGAGAAATTTTTAGTAGTCAGGCTTTCACAACGTAAAGTTTTTGAGTAGAGAGGCAAACTTTAGCCCAAATGTGGCCATACATTGTGAAATTTTCCTGGGTCCATAATCAATAAATCGCTTTTGTTTTGGCTTGTCTTGTTTAAAGAAGATTTTTAGACTAAAAATTTAAATTTTAAAGTGTACTCAAAGATTGAATATTTTCAATTGAATTCAGTTAGATCTTTGAAGAGATCTCTTCCTGGTCTAAACAATGTGTCAAAATTGGATTCAGTTTTTTTTTTACTTTTTTTAAAGCCAGTGAAATGCATATAAGCCATATTCCCTTTGTATTCCATGATTTCATTCCATGAAGTTTTCTTCTTTTGGGTTTATTTTTTTACCATTTACTTGCTACGAGTATGAGAATGTGTGTGTGTTTTGTATATTTTTTACATATTTGTCACAATATGCTGTCAATACAACGTCGCACGTTGTTTGCACACACACACAGATATGTACGTACGTGCCACACTCACACAAAATTGTATATACATATGTATATATATACAAAAAAAAAACAAAAAACAGCAAGTTTAAAAAATAAACGAAAACGAAAAGAGGGAAAAACTGTCGGCGAGGACATCTGTGTGTGCGGCATTAAAAATCTGGCAAAAATCACGAAACGTTAAACAAGCAACAAAATATTGTCATGTGCAATATGCATATGTGCAGCAGCAACATCACCAGCAACAGCAACAGCATCAGCGACCGTATGTCCTGTTGTCCTTTACTGTTCGATCGAACCGTAACGTAAAGTAGTTTACCCAACATATCAATTCGATTTATGATGATTTCGTTTTGTATTTTTTTTTTGCCTTTTTGTTTCCCTTTTTGATTGAAAATTAAATACATTACGCATTGCTCCACATTTATGACCAGAGAGAGAGGTGGCCCTTATGATGGCCACCTAAAAAAACAACCACAACAAACACAAGCAAATTTTTGCCATTTTGTAACCCAAAACTTACGTGTCAGATATTGTATATAAGGGAAATCCGAAAAATTTGCATCTGTAATATACGGGCGGGTTAGTTATTACGCACACAAACGCGACGATTTACAAAACGATTCGGAAATTGTTATTTTCACGCGATTTTCATATAGATATATTTGATTTGATTTAAATTTATAATAACATTTGCCGGTTTATTTGTTTAAAATCTTGCATTTATATTGATTTTAGTTGATTTATATTTTGTATATTTGGTTTTTGGGCTTAAAAACTTGAGCTAAACTAATATAAACTAAATTTAAATTTATTACGTAGGAAATGGTTTAAAAAGGTTTTGTGGAATTTGTTAAACCCTTCATTAATATTGAATTTAAATTAAAATTATATTATTATATTTTTAAAAATTAAATCGTTATTAGATTAATTGGTTGATTTAAATATTAATCCTTATTTTACATTCATAAATAATGTTATTTTAAAACACTCATATTTAAGACGATTTGAGTATATATGCATGTATATAAATGTACAACTAAGAATGATTGTTATTAATATCACTTATTCTAATCTAACATAAGGTTATCTAAATAAGAATTTCAATAAGGATTTGAGTTATCTATACTTTATTAGATACTTGATTTAGATTTTAATGAAGCTTGCTAAATTTCTAAAATTCAAATTTTGTCCTTTTTAGTTTCCATTTAATACCTTAAATAAGCCTTAAGAGTTTGGATTGGATTACGAAGTATTAAAACTCAAATTTCAACATATAATTCAAGAAGACAAATATTCGTTGCCTTCATTTCTTTCTATTATCTATTTGGAGAAATGTCTTTCAAGTATCTTTCTTTTTGTATAAAATAAAAATGTATTAACATTCTCAATTGGCTTTCAATGACTTACCATTATTACCAACATTCTGAGTAGAATTTATTGTCTAATTTTTAAATCAGTTCCGTCAAACGATTTCAAATTCAACTTTATCAATGCAAAAACATTCTTTCTCCAAACAAATTATTCAGTATCCATTAGCTTGTCCAAATTGTAATCCACAAAACAAAGATCAATAACATTCTCTCTTTTACTACATCTATCAAACAAATGAAAATCCAGCTCAGCTTTTGACAAAAATGTAAAAAGTTTTTGTCCAGCTTATTTCTACAACAATAAGAGGCTCACAAAGAGTCTGTAAAGTAAGGGGGAGTGGAACACAAAATACTAACTACTAACTCAATAGCTAATCATAGTTCCAAAAAAAGCCATTGGCAATGGGTAATGGAAATGACACAAAAAAAGAAAAGCAAAGGCATACCAAAAAAAAATATTTGAACAATAAAATATGAAAAATCAAAAATTATATTTGCAACTGCATTGTGGTTGGGTACAAATGTTGTAAATGTTTTAAGGCATTTCCCTTCTTTTATTTTTTTTGTGTTTTTGATTTTGGTTAGCAACTTTTCTGCCAATTTTGTTTTGCTTTGCCTTAAAACTCGAAATCATTTAGCAAGTTTCATTTTTATTTTTAGGGCTTAAACTTTTGCCTTGACAACTTTGCGAAAAGATATACATATGTAGCTATATACAATAAATACATATATTCTGTTTGTACACTACATAAAGAAAGAAAGAAAGAGAGAGAGTACGGAAGGAAGTTACAGAGAGAGAAGAATACGTGCTTGACCCACAAAAGTTGCCTGTGTCAATTTGTTAGTCTTGGAAATTTAGAGTCTTAATTAAGACAAAGTTGATGTAAGATACATAGAAAATATCTATATCATATCAAGCGAAAGTGGGTTTTCTATGAGGAAATCTTTCTGAATTAAATTTAAGTTGATGCAAAAAATTTTAAATTTAAATGTTGAGTATTTAAAATATATATAATCAAATAAATATTCAAATAATACACAAAATGTACTATATTTTTGGGACAGAGGCAAAGCTTTTTCTATACAGATTTTTATTATGTATTAATATACTTTCTGTATTTTGTAATAAGCCAAAAAGAAACAGTTTTATTTTATTATTCTGATTGTGATTGGTCTTCTATGCGACTCATTATTAAATCTATTTTGATACATTGTCTAACAAAAGAATTTAAATGTACTTATTAATAATATGCCCCTACAGATACTTGATGCTTCCATTTCATATATAATTTTTTGATGACTGTAGAGATTAAACTCGGAATTGCAATCTTCTTTAGAAAACAGTGTTGATGACATACACCTTACAGTCCGGCCCTGATCTCAGAAAGTAATCCGAAAAACATTTGCTAAAAGATTTGTATACCACAATTTACGCATACTAAAAACTGGTGTTATTTTCCTTCTTTTTTTTTATTTTTTGCCTTAGCTGAAGCTCATTATAAAATAAAACCAAGAAGGAATCTATCCTTCTTTTTCTCTCTCTCTCTCATTTTTTCCGTATATGTCTCTATCTGTCTGTGGCAAGATGAAGACGATTCGTCTGTGGATTTGCGTAGCACTTGAAAGCATTTTACGCTTACGTTAACAGTTTTTATAGCCCAGGCAGCAGCAATAAGCATATTGGTTTGTGGCTATAATGAGCTGGTGCTGCTGCTGCTGCTCCTAGTCCTACACAGAGCAAGAGATGCAAAAGCAAATTCTCTGTAAGAATTTCTTTTGATTCCCTGTAACCATTGAAGTCAAAGAGTATACTCAAAACACGCAGTAAAAGATGAAGGACTATTTGATATGACTCAAGATCTCAGATTTAAGTTTCAAGTCTTGCCACGCCTTCTATCTTATAACTTTTGAAAATGTTAAAGTGGTTAATTTGCACCTGTGGAGGGTGCAAGCTATAATAGAACTTAAAGCGGAAGTTAAAACTTTTGTTACAGGATATCTAAAAGTCGTTGAAATAAATTGCTTAGGTAATTTTTGTATTTTTTTTCACTTCTTTCTTTGCGCATTTGTAAAGTTTTATGTTTGCTTAAACAATTTGATGGCATAAAGAAGAGACAGAGAGACAGACAGAGGGACAAACATACAGACAGATATACAAACAGACAGGCACTTCCGTGACGACTCATAAAAAGAATCAGCGTATCATTAAGGCCATAAAACTGGGATTTCTGTTTATTTGCTGGATTGTGCTTGTTGGTTCTAGAAATTTAAATAAATTTAATTATGTTTGCATTTGCGGTGTCTGTTGCTATCAGTTGCTATCTGGCAACGCTTCTGGCTTGTTACAAAGATTAAAGGCATAGCAAATGAAATTGGTAGATAGCATACAGGATACACCAGGATACATATCCAATAACATGGCGTTGTGTTAGCCACCTTCCACCATTCATATGCTCTAAACTGCAACCAAGTTTTCCTTTTACCTTTTTTTTTCTTCTCTTTCTTGTTTTCTTTTTTCCCTATCGCGTGCAACTTTCTGCTGATTTTTCATTTCGCACATTTTACTTGGTAGAAGGCACACAAAAAAGGACAGGGGTAACAAATTGTAGTGAGAGAAGAAAGAAAAAAGTAGGAAAAACTAGCATGGAGAGCAAACAATTTCGTTGTTGATATGTGCAAATTGATTTCAACGTTTGAAATGTGCAGTTATAGATACACACACACACACATACACAGGCAGAGTGTGTCAGTGTGAGAGGGCGATATATAGAAACTAAACCCACGCCCACATCGAGGCAAAGGCACAAATACCAACACGCTCATTCAAGCAATTTATATGGAAATTAATACTAACATTTTTACTATAACCCTTGCAAAATATATATGTATTTGATATATGTATATATATAAAAATTGAAAACGAGAATAGCATTAAAAAAAAAAAACGTTGAATTGATTTTGCTAAAAAAATATTCAGCCAACGTTTTGCCTCAAAGGCAGTGATGGAGTTTTTCTTTTTAGAAATAAAGGGGTAGGTAGAGAATATTGTTTCAATTTCATTTATCCGATAATACGAAAGAATAATATTATGTGCTCTAAGAGCATTTCGATTATTCAGAGGTCAAATTAAATAATTTTAATTTAAATCCCATGGTAATTGCAATTACCAATTTGACAAATTGGTTGAAGGTAAATTTTTAAAAATTTTAAATTCCAAATTGACTTTAAACAATACTTTGACTTGGATTTTCAAATTATCACTCATCAATTTACGAAAATAAATCTTTTTATTTACATACTATGCCAATGATTTACAACTATGCCAATGACTTTATCTAATCTTTTTTACAATTAACAAAAGCCTTTTTGTAAAGCAAAAGTAGAATTGTAATAGGCACCAAGTTAACAAGTTGCAAGAAACTTAAAACTCAAGTTAAAAGAAACAATAATTACTTACTACAAACGAAGCTAATCAATTTTGTATCTCAATATTAATAAGATGCATTTGTTAAGTCATTTGAGCATATATGCCCACTATGAAAAAGGCTTTAACAATTTGTAAAATTTAGTTAAGAGAAACCTAGTTTAAACATCTCAATTCCTAAAATGTGCATATGTTTTCACATGTTTATGGAAAACCCTACTTCTTCTACACCTCTGAAAGAATTTATGTTTCTCTCTTTTTTTTCATTTCGTCTTTATTTTTTTTTCCTCCCCAAACATTGTTAAATTATACCCATAACTTTTGGCCTTGTTTCCAATATGCCAAAATGCTCATAAAATTGACCCCGTGTGGCATTTTTTTTTTTTTCATGGGGAGTGAGCCGAATAAGTATTAGGCATATAAAATTTAGCATATGCTTTACAGAGAGATCCCTTAAAGTATGCAGCTGTTTTTTATGACTCGCCTGGCGGAATGAGAGGAAAAAAATCCCTAGTTAGAAAATGGCAAAAAGTTTTAGACCCCTTTAGGAAATTTATGCTCAATGTGTACGACTTTTTAATAAGTGCAAAGTGCAAAGAGGGAGAAATTGTTCCATTTTTTTTTTCTTTTTGCCAAAAAACAATTTTTATAGCGAATAGAAGGTGGGGACGGAGAGAGTGGGAGTGCGAGAATGGAAGGGGCATATAAGGGTTAGCCGCTGCTGATGGAAATGGAAATGAAATGCTTAAGCTGCAAATAGTCATAAGAGATGGAAGCTGTTAAGCTGCTTGCGAGGACTGTATCTATGCAAGGAAGTTGCTGTATTTGGGTGTGTATGTGTGTACGAGTGTCACAACAGAAACTACTACTGGAAAAGTAGCTCAAACGTTCAGCATGAAGCAGTCGAAGTGATACTAGATGGTCTTCGTGTCCTATGTCCTCTCAGTCGTCGTCCCCCTTGACTGACAGCTGCAATTCACCTGTCAGCATCAGGCAATGGCAATGGCAGCGGCGGTGGCAGAAGCATTTTCAACTGAATTGCATTGAAATACGATGCTAAATTTAACGATTCATTGCATTTTGCTATCCAACACTTCTTTTCTCAAAATTGCAACTCTCTCTTGCTCTCTATGTACATCAACCCACTCACTGTGGCCCCTCGAACCCTGCCTCATCTGTTACTTGTTGTATTTTTAATGCGGCAACTTTGCCAAAGCATTGCTAAATCTGCTGAGTCTGAGACTCTGGTTCGACGACTGCCTGACTGACTGCTTGCCAGCCTGGTTGCCTTCTTCTGCCTGGGCAAATAAAATACTTATAAAGTGCAAGAGGAATATAGTTTTACACTACCTACCCAAGTAACTTGACTTGCCTTTTCTTTACTACGGATTCGTCTTTCTTTTTCATTTTTTCCCCCCTTTTTTTAGTTTTTATGGCCAACGCCCTGGTGTATGCAACTAAATTTTAATGTTACTTGAAAGAGTAATAAAAATAAACTTTACGCAAGTTGAGAACAACGCTTCGTCGCTTACAAAACGGAACAAAAAGCTGTGATTATGGCCCAGTGCAAAAAAAAAAAATAAAAAAAAATACAATAACAGCAACAACCGAAAATGCAAAGTAAAATTTTAATTAAATTACTTTACAACAACAACGGCGGCAACAATTTGAACCGAGTGCAAAAAGCACTGAAAATGATAATCTGATCCCAAAAAGAAAGTAACAACAACAAAAAATTGTAACGAAGGCCCAACCAACAATGTCAACGAAATTGTATTAAACAATTCATCATGAAATCGATAATCAAGTGTTGGAAAGTAGGGGCAAACAAAAAAAAAAGGTAGCCAAGGCGAACAATTTTTGGGCCAGGCCTAAACACAAAAGCTCTATGGTCACTCAGCCATATAAATGATGCGGGCTAAAATGTTGACAGAGGCATCATTAATCAAAATTAGAAAACTGTGTGCCAGTTGGTCAAAGAAATTAGATGATTTTAAACTTAAAAACCAAAAAAACACACACACGCACAAATAAAACTTTAAACTTGAACTGAAATTTAAGTTAACTCGACCCAAACTACTGAAAAACCTTTTCCATTTCCTTCCACTCTCTTTCTCTCGCTTTTCACCATCAAAAGTCCAAAACTGCAAATTTGAAGCGGGTTAGAGAATATCTTCCCTTGGTTAAAAAAGGTAACTTTTTGGATTATTATGTAAATCTCTCAATCAACTGTCAACCCAAAACATATTTTTGCAATTCAATTAGATTTTGTTTGATTTCACTACAAAATAAGGGTAAATTCTTAGAACATGATGCGATATATGATCCTATTCTATGGGAATAGATTAGGAAAACTTTCTAAAAATAAATTAACAACAAGAAAGATTAAAAATGCATTCAAAAAAGGTTTAGAAAAGGAAGATTATCATTAAAGCCGATTTGCATAAATATTTTCTTTGTTGCATTAAAGATTTGACTCACGAATTTTTCATTTTTATAAGATTTAAAACAAATGGTTATTTCATTTAAAAATCTAAAAAAAGCAGAGTATTTATTTCATAATGGTAATAAAATCATCTGCATTTTGGTATAAGGGACGTACAAGTATTAGACTATGTAAACTGATGCAAATTTTTGTGAAAACATTTTAAAGTCTTTTCCGATATAACGTTTCTTTTAGACTTTCCAATTCTTTCTGTGTCTAAAATAAATACAATAAATAATGTATTTAAAAATATTGCAGGTTCAGACCAATAGCATGGCACTTTTAATTAAATTTTATTTTATTTTAGCCTAATAAATGCAACCAAATGCAATATTTTATTTACTTTTCCATTACCTTAATTACATTTTACAAGTTTATTATATTAAAAACAATTTTTTAACAAAAATTTACTTTGTATTTCTCTTTGTATTATTTAAGACTTTGATAAATGCTACGAATATTCACTATAAAGTAATAATTCAAAATAAAACTAGAATGGGAAAGAGCGTACAATGAATTTTGTATAGATCGAAACAAAGGATACTGCCTTCTATATCCTTATGTGTCATCACAACCATGGTTCCAGGGAAAAAACCAATTCCATAGACTGGAGATAAAACAACTAAACAGAATACTAAGCGGTCACGCATTTGACAAAAACACTCTATTTAAAATGAAAGTCGTTGACAACAACTTATGCGACACCTGTAACATTACAGAAGATATCTCACATATTATTTTAAATTGTTCAAAATACACAAACACCCGAATGAACTTCCCAACACTAACAAAGTATAACGATATATATCAATTACTCGCGCAAGAGCCTATCGCCAACTACAAATCGATAACACAATTTACTAAGACTGCCAACATAGAACTCTAACAATCTAATCCACATATAAATAAATTAAATTAAATAGCTAATTTATTTATAACAAAAACCAAAATGCGAAACTCATCATCACGAATACGCTGTGGCGTTAACCTGTTATACACAGGGAGGCCAAAGAAATCTTCTGTTCAGAAGTACCTTAATATCAAAAAAAAAAAAAAAAAAAAAATAAATATTTTGTTTTCACATTTTATTTTAGTTGTTTCTTCTTTGATTTGATTACGAGGCCCAACTAACTTTTTCATTCTCATAAAATGTAACACAAAAAAAAAACAACTCTATGGTCAAAACCACATCTCAGTTTTAACCCACACACACTTCAACCAAAAAATGACTTGGCAAACTTAGTGTTAAATTTTCTAACCAACTATTAGAAAATTCTGTCAACTATTTGCATGGGCCAGCAGGAACTGCAGGAAAAATTTTTACATGACATTTTAATATAATTAGTTTTTAGCTTCTAGCATAATGCAAAAGTGTAGTCAACACTTTTCAACACGTCCTATCCGGGGCTGCAGAAAGGGAGTGGGCCAAATAGTTATGAAGGAAAAGCAAAAGTCGCCTAAAGGCTATATGTTTTTTGGTGGAAGATGAAAGGAGTAGAGAGATGGGAGTAATGGAAAGTTAACTTGACTGCGGTTTGCTCGACAACTATTTGAATGTGGGTGAGTGTGGAAAGCATTTTATAAACCGCATCATATTTGTATTTTGGTGAAATTTTCCAAGCCTTGACGCCTACCTTCTTTACCTCCGAGAGCCAGAAGCAGCCGAACCAGCAACATTTCCCACTCCCTTAATACCTACGTGCATTACTGTATCTCTATTAAATGGGGGATTTACCGAGCCTTCGCTTCGACCTATATATTTATCTATCTATCTGCCTATCTATATATATTTGCTTCTTCGTTTTTTGTTTTCTTTTTTTTTTTTAAAGAAGATGAAGACGGAGACCCTGGGCCACATGGCAACACTCATTATTTCTATGCCGGATTACCTAAATAAGCCTGGGCCCAGCTTAAAATGCCGCAAACTTTATGAGTCGCAACACACGTGTCCTTTCCAACACCCTCCCCCACATTCAAAGACAATGTCGAGGTCCTGCGGTATCCTGTGAGTAGGCCTTAACAATTTATGATTGCCAGCGACCAGGACAACAACCAACAAGAAACGACGACATGGAATATTTCTGTAGACAACCTGGCAATTTCATAAACTGTGCAGACACTTGCCAAATTGCCAAATGAAGGAGCCAGAGCAGAACGGGCAGCGGGTAAAGACCCAAGATGAAGGTACAGAATGGATACTCGTAACAAAAGACAACCAAGAATATATATTTTCAAAGAATGTTGGCTTTCTTATCAAATAGGTGGAGAATGGAAATATTTCTCTATTTTTGCTTAAAGCATACAAGTTTAATAAACAATGACTTTAATCTTATGAATTATTTAAAATAAATTGATTGGAAAATAAAAAAGTGATTCGTTACTTTGGTCCATCAAATACTTTTAATAATATTTTAATATTTTAAGATCGATTTTAGTTGTTACAACTGAAATATTTTTAAAAAGTGAACAAAGATATTTAATAGAACTTCTTTAAAAGTGGGACCTACATAATTAGTTAGAGTGATAAAAGAAGAACAACTACTTCAAAAATTAAGCATTAAGTTTAGAACTAGTTTCAAAATTGAAAACTAACTAATGAAATGTTGAATATGATGGTTGGCTACAAGAGTTTCACTTTTTTAATAAATATTTAACTAGATGGACCTAAAAAGAAAACTTGCACTATTTGTTTCAACATTTTTGTATTTTTAATATTGTTTTGTTCAATTTTTTAGTTCCAACTCATTTTTTAAATTACTAAACTTTGGTTATCGAACTACCAAACACGATTATAAAATCAAAGCTTACACCTATGGTGAAATGCTTTTTATTCAAATTATAGAAGAGTACAAACCATATTCAACTATATAAAATAAATAAAAGCACTTGGATTTTTGATTTTGATTTCCTTCTAAAAATCTTAAAAATTTTTATCAAGTTTATCAAGTTAAAGTTCGCTTTTAAAGCATCAAAACTAAATATTGTATCGGTTTTTGTAGAGCATTTCATATTCATTGTATGAGCGGCTAAAATGTGACAAAAAACGTTTCCTGCTTCTTTTTTGTCGGTTTTTTTTTTATCTTGAACTTTTATTTTACGCACGTAAACGCCCCAGTAAGCATGCTTTGATATTTTATTGAGCTTGTCATAATATTTATGAAATGTATTAGATGCATGTAGACCAGACCATCCACTGATGTCAACCTGATGTCAACCAGGAGTCGAACTCGAAGGGGGGAGAAGACAACACAGGAGATTCCAAAGACAATGCATACCCCACCTCAAAAACAGAAAGAAAAAAGTTTTCTAGTCCTAGCAAATACGAAAGTTTTATTATTATTAGCATTAAAAGTCTTTTTGGGTCCATGGATTTTAGCTTTTATTAGTTTCAACTTTTGACAGAAATTATATTGAGTATATATTGATGATGATCAACACACACAACACACACACACACACAGCCCCACCCCACCATTATAATCATCATCATCATTATCATCAAGAAACATTGGCAACAACATGTTGATGGACAAAAAAAAAGTTTTGCCTGATGTTTTTGTTTAATTTGCGTTATTTATAAGCTGGCAAAAGCCGTCTCTGTCTGGGCTGAGCCACCATCACCACCACCACCAACTGATGGTCACTTAATGGCCAAAAGCTGTGGCTAGCCGAAAGCCAAAAGCAAAAACTGGTCTACAGCACTTTCGACGGGGCAGGTTCAACACACGCATTAAGTTGGCGCGCCTATAAGTAGGCAACAGTAACGGCAACAGCAACAACAATGGCCTGCCAGCTAAATGTGCACAAAAGTAAACAGCAACACTTAAGTCGCGCCAAAAACGACAACAAAGAAAAACAACAAAAACAATGGCAAATACCCGTCAAGGTAGCCCCGAAGTTTACCTTAAGGCGTCTAGAGGAGCTGCAGGATCTTAAGGCATAGGGTTCAAATGGAGGTGTGGAGCAGCTAAAGATGGGAAGGAGGATTTTAAGTGCCGTTGCTCTACACG
Organism: Drosophila willistoni; assembly: GCF_018902025.1. Taxonomy (NCBI): domain Eukaryota; kingdom Metazoa; phylum Arthropoda; class Insecta; order Diptera; family Drosophilidae; genus Drosophila; species Drosophila willistoni. Next base: position 14,424,209 of record NW_025814050.1, read on the forward strand.
TGGCTTTTTGTGTATGTTTGTGTGCTGTGTGGAATGGCAACAAAAACAATCTTAAGTTCGAGATTTGCCCCTGGAATAGCTATATGTGTTGGCATTTTAAATGCTGCAAAATCCGCATTGTCATAGCTTGATAAATAGCTAAAATAACTGAAAAGAGAAAGATACAAAACACACAAACAGAGAAAGACAGAAAGATAGAGGAAGGGAGGGAAAAAGGAGTAGTACTGGAAGCTGCGGCAAAAGGGGCAGATCGCAGTGGCAAGTTGAAACACTTCTTCTAAGTATTTGAAAGTTCATGAACAATGGCATTAAACAAATGGAGGAATTCTTGTCTTGATGAAATTGTTCTGAGATTACCACCTGAAGCCGTCTGTTGCAGGTGAATAACATTCTATATATGGAATTCCAAAGTATCACAGACATACCAAGCTACCAAATATTATTGAAATAGTTTATCACAGTTAAAGCAAAACGTTGTGTAAATCAAATCGTTTAGTCTTATTTAGAAAGTTATCATTTGTTTTACTTAACAACCGAGATTCTGTTTAAAGTTAACACTCTTACGCCAATAATCTTGGTTAAATTAAGGATGCTATTTTCTTAAATAGACTTTTTTGTTAACTTTAATGTAAATATAACAATAATAACAGCATATAACAGATTTTGTTATAAAAAAAAGCCTTCTAATAGATGTAACTCTTACTGTGAGTTAATTTAGTTTATTTTTAGTTAGCAATTTTCATATCTTCCTTAAGAGAATTCCCTATCTAAAAACAAAGAATTCCCCAGTGGGTGGCATATACATATTGTGCTTTTAATAGAAAACAAATATTTCTAAAACAATATTTCAGTTAGAATTTTTGCAATTCTTTAAGGCCATCAATCAAGTCAGCATACAAAAATTTACCTTTAGAATTTATCTCCATCTCACCTCGTCTTAACCTTTGACTTTGGTATTAAATGGTAACCCAAGTCAGAAGCCAACAAAAACAAACTAACACACAGATGATAGACAATTTCTGTCTGTCTTTCTCCTCAGCTTTTCATGTGACCTCTTCATCTCTGGATCCAACAACAAAAGCATAAATGTTAACTGTGAACTAAGCCTTAGCTTTTGTCTTGGTCTACTCTTTGTTTTCTTTCGGCTTCAGTTTTTTTTTTTTATTGTCTCTCAAATCGGTGACTTTTTATTATGCAACATGCGTCGCGAAATGTTGAGATTATGGTAAGACTACCACCTACTACCAGTAATAGGCCAAAAGAACAAAAACCAGAGGGCCGGGGCTAACTTCGACCGCGTCAAAGTTTGTATACCCTTGCAACATTTTTGGTAACTCTTTCCTTACCTATAGCCATCAAAGTGATAAAAAACGTTTAAGCTAAAAAGGCTAATATTGGCGAAAGAACGGCCTACAATCTTAGCATAGGAAATAACGAAGATATTGATCAAAGTCACTGTTTTCCACCGATCGTTCCTATAGGAGCTATATGATATAGTTACCCGATCCTTATCAAATTTGGCACAGTCATTAACAGATATATTAAACTAACAAATGTTTAATTTGAAAGCAATCGCGTCAAAAGTAACGAAGTTATTGACAAAAGTCACTGTTTTCGAAAGATCGTTCCTATGGGAGCTATATGATATAGTAACCCGATCTTTATCAAATTCGGCACAGTCATTAACAGATATATTAAACTGACAAATAATTAATTTGAAAGCAATCGCGTCGAAAGTAACGAAGTTATTGACAAAAGTCACTGTTTTCGAAAGATCGTTCCTTTGGGAGCTATATGATATAGTCACCCGATCTTGATCAAATTTGGCATAGTCGTTTATATGCGTAATTAACTCACCAATATTAAATTTCATGACAATAGCTCAGAAAATAACGAAGTTATTAAGAAAAGTCACTGTTCGTGACTTTGCCATTTGTATGGGAGCTATACGATATAGTGATCCGATCCGGCTGAATCCGAGATATACAACGCCTGCAGTATATACAAGCCTACATGCAAAATTTCAGCTCTGTAGCTTTTACGGTCTAGGAGGAGTTTGCGTTGATCCAGACGGACGGACGGACGGACGGACGGACGGACGGACATGGCTATTTGAACTCGTCTCGTCGTGCTGATCAAGAATATATATACTTTATATGGTCGGAGATGCTTCCTTCTATGCGTTGCACACTTTTGACCAAAATTAATATACCCTTTTTGCAAGGGTATAAAAATACAAAAAATGAGACGAAAAACTTTTGTCAAAAGACTGCAAAAAGAAAAAAAATATATGTATAGACATTTACAGTTTGATAAATGTTCTACGCACTTTTCTCTTGTCTACTTGCCGTTTCCCCCTCCCCAATCTCTTCTCGTATGGCACAGGAGGCTTATGTAAATGCCTTGAAGTAGGCAACACCGCAGGTTGTCCAGGAAAATTATGGAAGTTTTCAGTACTTTTCGTTGAAAGTTTCCATCAATTCAAGCAAAAGCTGTGTCTGTACCATGACAGGCAATTACGAGGGGTTGCTGCATGAATAGGGGGGTTTTTGGTGGTGGGAGGGGGGAGGAGTAACTGATTATAGAGAGGGCGTGAGTACATAAACGAAATATACACATTAATGTGAAAACACAAAAACACATTGAAGACGATTAAGACGATAATAACAAGCGACAAGTTTATTGCCCGTACACACACACACACACACACACACCCACACACATCACTTTTGCTGACGGGGGCAGACACAGGACGTTGAGAATGGTAACGCTTTAGGAGTTGGGCAATTGGAACTCTTCTTGGACAGACAACAACAAGCCTAAGCTTTTTGTGGCCTGAAACCTAATGCGGCAACAATACCATCTCGCTTACATTATTGCCACACACACACACACACACACAGACTCACACAACCTTAAAAGCCAAGTCCACTAATGCCAACAGCTGGCGACATAAATATCAGAGAAAGACAGAGATAGAGAGGGAGTTGGAGAAATCCATAGAGTGGGAGGGGGGGCAAGTTAGGGCTTTTGTTTTTGTTACCAACGAACGAGCCAACATACGAACGAACGAAACGTAACCAACCAACCAGCCGAAAGAAGCAAAACCACTAAGTAAGATAAGTGAGGTCAAGCAAAAGGGGTCATGTGCGCGCATTGTAGCCATTCCCAGTCACCAGGGACCTGGAAGTATGGCGAGCAAAACGAAAAAAAAAAAAACCAACCAAGTTGACACCAAAAACCCCAAAGCAAGTGAAAGCGGTTACAGCTAAAGGTAAGTAAGACCAGATATAGTAACATAGTAGACACATTTTGTTGCACATCGTCTAATGGAGGCCGAAGGGTGCCAGGGCAGGCAACGCAAATAAACGCAAGTTAAGCAATAAACCACCAGAGCACACACACACAACCAACAAAAAAAACACATACTTCTTCATATACTTTCACATGACTTATTTTTTAATTTAGTGACAACTTTAAATGCAAACATTTCTCTATAATATGGAAATGCAAAAAATATATATATGAGGTCAAAGCAATAAATACAGGCTCTCAGCATGGGCGGATATAGGACTGTGAAATGGGGGAAATTTGCTCTTTTAGGTATGCAATTGGCTGGAAGTGGTCAATATTTGCAAAAAGTTTAAAACTTTTCGTACGCCTTGTAAATTTAAAATTTAAAGCATTGCTTAATTTTAGAATTCTTTTGATCCGCAGAATTTTTCAAAACTTTATGTTTCAAAAATCGAATTCTTGGCCTACTTTTTGGAGCAAATTTCACTCATTGCCTCCGCCTAAAAAGATAACCTTATCATAATCCATATATGTTTACAGCAAAAGAACTTTAGAAAACAATTTTTCTTTTTACAAGAGATTCTAAGAAAGAGAAAATTGTAATTAAATATTAATACAAATATTTCTTAAATTTTCCATTGTTTACTTTTTTGTTCTTTGAAAGCAAAATTTCATTTGTTTTTAACATTTTTTAGTTGCCATCACAACTTTCTGGCCTAAAGCTTTATACATATATGTATTATTTTTCTGTTTCTTTTTTTTATGAATGTCTTTATATGATATTTCTTAGAACCTTTTCTTTTGTGTTTTCGTTCGTTCGTTATGTTTGTAATTTTCTGTTTTGGCAAATTAATTAGTTAAGCTTTGTTGTCATATTGTAGATTCATTAATTAAAATCAAACCAAAGTAACGCAAACCGCTAAGCTACCAGGGATTTCTGCTCTACGCATAGATAATGAAAAATGAAAGCGTAAAGTCATCGCACAAGAGTGAGGGACAGATTGTCAGTCAGTCAGTCAGTTCGTCATTCAGTCAGACAGTGCCATGATGCCAAGGAGGTACCAGGAGGAGAGCTAACATTTTGTCAAAAAGTTAAGTTGTACACAGTTTTTTTCTGTTTTTTGTTCAATAAGGAAAATTATTTTACATGATTCAGCACATACGTATATCGGACTTTTGGAGCAACAGCAAAAAGTAATTGCAGGTAATAATAGAGAGTCATCCATATCGAAAGATAGCTAGATATCTGTTTAACTCAATGCTCAATCATGATAAGGCATTTAAGTAATGTACACGATGATGCCAAAAATGTTATAATTGTTGGCATTTCATATTAAGAGAAAATTGCTGAGTTTGTTTGAGGGTTGGTGTGCGAAAAAGGTAAAATGAGAAATAGATGTGATTAAAATGAGCTGAAACATATCCATTGCTTCCTTACTCCGGTTAAACATACATATAGTTGAACTTAAACTGATGCTCATCAGGAGATTTGACTTGTATTAAATTACTACCTTACTATTACTTTAAAATGTAGCTCCAACATGGCTTACATTATGATAATATAAACACATAACGCACAGCAACTAAAACTAAAACAAACTACCCTTTACCGAAGAGAGAACCAAACAAAATTTCATTCAACTCGTTCCTTCTGATAGTAAGGAAAGTCAAGATGCTTTTGCTAATGTTGTGAGAGAATTGAAAAAACAAACCCGAGTAAAAATATCAGAAATATGCAAATCAACTTGCCTCGAAACGGTGAACATACAAACAAACAAAAAATGCACATATACAGTCATATCAAAGCATATCGTGTATATATTTGGGTGGGTGAATGAATTTCATTCATATCGATAGATTGATGTAAAATTGATGCCATGCGGAGGGGGTTATTGTCTTTGGGCCCGCATAAACAACCATATACAAAAAAAAAGTCAAAGGAAAGTTAATACACAAGATGTAAAGAAAAAAAATCAGCAAATGTAAAAATAAATTGAAAAGTGGCGAAGTTAAGATGCCCTACAAAGAGTATTTAAGTTGCAATTCTTAGAAATTATAGTCCTTTTTAATTTATAATATTCATTGATACTTCTTAGAAAAGTTAAATTCGATTATATCTATTGCAAAACTATACTTTTTCTAAAGACTTACTTGGTATACGGCTTAAAAAGGGAAAAGGCTCACCTTTACAGTCTTCAGAGTTGTCATGTATTTGTGGGTTATAAATTATTAAATCGTTTACTTAAATTCGCATACCCTTTCTTAAAAGGGTAGGAAAAAACGAGGCCAGAACACAAGGCAATGGAAATATTTCAATATTGCTAACGCATTTCTACTGCCTTGAAAGATGGAAGAGCAGAGCAGAGCAGCAGCAGCAGCAGCAACAAGAATCTGACAAACTCGAGGGCACTTCAGGCAATTTATGGCATATGTTACCAACATACATGCATACAAAAACACTCACACACACGCAGAGAAAGTCATATGTAAATGCTAAAATAATACATACATGTGCGTATGGCATAAAAATTGATATGCCAACATTTTTTTTTTCATGTGTGAGTAATTCACAAGTAAAATGTATAAAGTTTTTAAATAAAATATAAAACGAAGGTAAACACAGCATAGCAAAATTCAAAGGTACAAAATAACAATCATGACTTTAGTGTTACCCAAACATCAAATTTTGAACCAAATTTTGAGAGAATTTAAATACTTTCTGTAATTAAAATTTACATGGCTTTTCAAAAATATTTTTGTTAACCAACTACTGTTTAGGTGAACAAATTAGTCAAATTTTGAAATACAAAAATCAAAAAACGTTGTAATTTATAATAATAGAAACTTATAATATATTGAGTGTATAAAACAATCTCTCAATAATATGTATTTATCTATTTTTTAGGATTTGCCACTTCAAACCAGTAGACTTACTTTTACAAACACATAAATACAAATCCTTTTTATGGAGCCTTCATAACATTTCTTTATAATAATAATTCAATAGCCATATACTGACTTTTAAGGTTAGTAGGCAATTATTTACTATAAAAATTAATATTGGTCCTACATAAATTTTCGTACATGCCGCCCGCCTTTCATCTATCTTTTTGCTTTCTTTCTCCTTTTGAATGTGCTAAAATAATGTCCGACAATAAATTCGAACTTTTCATAAATTTTCAGCACAAATTGGCAAGGGTCTGGCTGCTGTTGCTGCTGCTGCTGCAGTCAGTCTTCTATTATTCTTCAGCCATCTTTATCATCATCATCATCATCATCATGGTCATCATCATCTATTTGTACCTTCTCTTCCACTCTCAAGCTATTCATGGACATGAGACGGCAGCCAACCTAACATTGTCAATGTCTTGGGCCAATGGCAGAAACTGAATTTATGGTTGCCAGCTTTTAGGCTTTGTTTTGCTGCTTATTATTGTTATTGGCACCAACAGTGACATATTAGAAGGAGTCACAGGACCTACTCCCACTGCTCCTTCGGCTGTCTGAACTTATTTGTACGCCTTGGCCTGATCGGGTCCTGCGTATGCTGGATTATTAATATCATCAATAGAGAGAGAGAGAGACACACAGAGCGAGAGGAGAGAAAAAAGGAAATATATTTTCTACTGACCGGCTGCTGTTTTCGATTATTGTCCCACTACAGTTGCCTCTCCGTAAATTGTTATTGACAACGGAAGCAGCAGCGCGGCACAAATTGGGCGTTGAATTTGCGGCTTTAGCTTTTCCTTTAGCCATTCTCAATGCCCTGTGCCCTGTGCCCCGTGTCCCGTGCCCCCCGAGACCATTCCTTTGTCGTCCATTTGTTGTGGTTATTATTATGGTTGATTTAGTGGCCACAAATTGAATGAATTGTCTTATTTAACCGAAATAAGCAATATTATGTGGGAGGCAGGAGCAAAAAAAAAAAGTTTTAAATTCAATAACATCTAAGTGCGTTGCCATCAAATCAGATTAAAACCATAGAACGAGACTCTGCTCGTCCCGAAGACGACAAAAGCAATGGCATTCAATAGAATTAATTAATGCCAACTCACAGGAAACGCACTGTCTGGCCGCGGAGGCAAGCGGAAGAAAACCCGACGACAACAACGGATGACATGAAGCGCTCAAAATATTAAAATAAAGTTGTAATTAAACGCATGACATAGCTTTTGAAATTTTCCTAAATTCCATTCCACACACACACATACCATGAAAGAGTCACAGATAGAGGGACACATGTGCAAAAGTCTCTTCTTTTGAGCAACAGTTGGTGTTATATTTAGATGAAAATCACTCACAAGAATGTATGCCACATGTTGAACGATTGTAGATGGCGCTGAATGTGAAGATATATGAGTGTGAATGGAGCGGTGGGTAAAATATGTGCATACACATACCACGCACAACTTTAGCAATTAGAAAATTAAAATTACACTGAAAGAAACTCTTTAGAAAATGTTAGAACAGTAGAATGAAGGTATCAAAAAGTTGCATCTTTCATTTCAATGGCATAGCGCTTGAGGAAAATATCAAAGGATTGAATAAGTGAATGAATAAAATCAACTTTGGTAAAGAGCTAACAAAAAACTCAGTCCCAAACTAAAAACTTCAGTCAGAGTATTGAAATAATTATAAGCATTATAATATTATAAATCTCTCAAAAAATATTCAAGTTTTTCCATTCAAAATCACTAAGTTTGTTTAATTAATTGTTAAAATATTGCCAAAGACCTTAGAGGAAACAACTCTCCTTACAACTTTCATTAAAGTGAATAATTAATATCATTATTAATTTTTCCCATAAATAACACACTGAGTAGAACTCAAAGAGTCTCTATGAAATCGATTCACGAAAATTTATGGCCCATTAAATAACTTTGGGACTTTAATTTTTGTAGCAAATTTCAAGTGCTCAACGATTTTTGATGAATTGGGTGTGCAAAAAGTTTTGTTAATCAATCAACCAGTGATTTTTTGCTAGTGTAAAGTAACAACAGACACAAACGAACACTCTCGCATATATAATAGCTGACAATTTGTTGGAGTGTTTTTTTGCGTCTCTTATTATTATTATTATTTTTTTTTTGCTGCTTGGTCTCACCAAACTCTCTTGGCAAGCTGTTGGCAATTTCCAACCGCGCCATCAGGCCAAACCGCAGTCACCCAAAAAACCAAAAATGAGATAGAGACAACAACAGGGCCAAATGCTGAAAGGAAGTCTCTCTGGCAAGCGGGAGTGAGGGTGGTCGGGTGGCGTTAGGGGCTAGGAAGAGCAGGGCACGCAGGCATATTAAAATATTTAATTACCATGTAAACTTACGACTTTTTGTTTTTGTGATTGTTTTAATTGTGACAACAACTGTCATAATAATGAATATGATGATGTTTGCCAGGCGGCAGGCCGCAATGTAAAATGCACAGCAAAGACGACGACAAGGACGAAAACAACGACAACGATGAAGAGGGGAAGGAGGAGGAGGATGAAGAAAATGGAGCACATAGACAATTGCGTAAGCTGTAAGAGTAGGTATGATGAAGGCAAGGCAGAGTCTGGCGGAAGTTAGAAGAACAACTCGACAAAGCTTTATTACATTTCGTATGTGATTCATATGAGTGTGCGTGTGTGAGAGTAAGTGTGTGTGCGTGGCGGTTTTCTAAGAATTGTCTGCCACTTTTCAACACATTGAGTTGTCTATCTATCTCTCTCTATCGCTTTTGCCATCTTCTTTCTTTTACGTCTCTCTCTCTCTCTCTCTATGTGTTTGTGTGTGTGTCTTACTTTAGCCTTCTTGCATGCTATTTGAATTTTAATTGCAAACTTTTGTTGCATACTTTTGGCATGGATTTATTTTATGGTCTCGACTTGTATGTGCTCCTTCCTTTTTGCTCCCTTTTCATTCTCATATACCTTCTCTCCCTATTCGCCCTTTATTTCCCCGGTTTCTTCATCTTCATTTTGTTGAGCGCGCCGCTTGTTTAATTAAAAATGCTTGGCGGTCGTTCCTTGGTTGTCTATTCCGCGCTGCACATTCTACCACTTGCGGTTCTTTACCAGGTGTTCCCAAATTACATTATACCATACTTATATAAACAAAATTTGGAGCTTTTTTGTGGTTTAAAATCATAGACTTTGTGATACTCATTGACCTCATTTAAGAGGTAGCATTAGATGAATTTAATTAGGCAGTGATTTTCTTTTTAATTCAATTGAGAAAGTTTCCAATATGTGAACACTCTGTAATAATATTAAACTTCTTAAGCTAGAAAAATGTTGAATGTTTTATAAAAAATCATTTTAGTAGTATGCAATCTTAGGGTGAAATTTAAAGTTGACAGCTGTGTGCTGCCGATTTCTCTATGTTTAGTTATGATTCCCAACTAGTTTAAGCCACAAAGTATTGGAGTATGATTAAGTTAACTTTGTTATTCTCATAATAGTGCTAAAAAGACAATATGCTCATCATTTTTAGCTTCATTCAAGGAGCAAGAGTATTATTATTTTAAAGGTTTCTAAAATGAGGTTGAAAGAACTTAAAAATACATATGTACATAGAGATGTATATCCTTGAGAATCTCTTATTAAAAAGATTTGTAAAGAAACTTTAAAAAAAACATTTGTATTTTAATTGTGCTCTCTATTGTTTCTCATTCACACCAAGCCAAATACTAAATACTAAGGACACGCCTTCGCCTAAGTATGACAGGAGCTATTACATTTGAACGTTTGCCCATTTCTGTTTGCTCATTGGAACTAATTAGTTTGTGTTGTCCTACTTATTGGGACAAGGGAAGTGGCTGTATCCCCCTCCTCCTCCTTCTCTTTCTACATCACCCACTCCATTTTCTTCTTCATCACCCTGTGAGTTTTTCGAAAAAAGATTTTCAATTGACATTGTCAGGGCCCTACGACTTTGACTGGTCGGACTCTGTGACTTCTACTTAATATGCAGCACACAATGCGCATAAAACATTAATAAAGCTTGTTGTCCTTTTTGGATGGCTGCGTATTCGTGCGTCCTAAAGATTTTCTTAAACTGGGATGACAGAGCCCTTGTCATTACCAGGGAGAGACTGAGTCTGTCTCTGTTGGCGCTCCATCCGCTCTTCCATCCAGCATCTAGGCATATGCTTAGCATAATTTTCCGTTCTGTTTTGGTATGCCAAGTGAGGCTCGGATACTTTTTTTTTATTTTCTTTTTTTTTTTTTTTTTTTTTGGTAAGCAACTGCTGTCCCAGCCTCTGATAATGTGTTCTTACTGCTGTAGACAACTTTGATTTAGGCATTCCCAGTTTAAAGACTGGCTTAATTAAAAAAGCAAAGCCAAAGAGAAAGAGAGAGTGAACGAGAAAGAGAAAAAAGTTCCAAACGTTTAAAGTTTTAAATTATTAACGGACAGTTCACTTGGCCATGGTTCATAACATAATTTCGGTGCCATATAAAATTTGTCTAGCGTAAAATTAGAAACGCTGCACAATCACAATAACAACAACAACAACGGCAGCAGCAACAAGGACGATGAAGAAGGGCAAGAGACAGGCGCATGTTGGCGTAATTAAAAATGTGAAGGAAAAAATCATAGCATACTTTTTGGTATTGCCCATTGACATGCTGATGAGGACGAAGAGAGAAGTAGAGAGAGGGAGTGAAGGATGCGGAGATAGAAACTGAAACTGCTGATGCTTGACATTGAAGTGACTTGAAGCTTGGTGTGAAAGCAAACAAAATGTATGGGTGTGTGTGTGTGTGTGTGTATGTCCTTGTTTACATACAAATTTAAAGCAAAACTCAGTGATTTTTCTGCTTATCAACAGCTAAATTGAAAATGATGCCCGAGCCCCAAGTATGAGACCGTACCCAAGACCAAACCGGATCTGTGCCTACCCTTAAAGCGAAAGGAAATGGAATTGGTTTCGATTGGGGTAGCAAATAAATATGTTTTTTCTTATTATCAACAACACTGGCATAAAACTGTTAAAGTATACAATAAAAATTTATTATGGTTATATAACATAAATAATATAGTTGGATTATATGGCAAAACTAAGTCCATCCATGTGCCTTAAGACCAGTGAAAAAGCCCTTTAAGTATTAAAGTAATGGGTTCATTTATAAGATCTTTTTAATATCAGAGTTAAGTATAAATATTTCGAATTTCTCGCAACGTTTTGTTAAGAATTGTTGGATTGTGTGATGTATATTGAAGCTTAACTCATATAAATGGTAAATTTAGTTTAAGTCGAGTCGGGTTTATCTCTAGACTATCTGATTTGACTGAAGCTACCTCACTCTACCCCCGCTGCCAATCGAACTGGGCAAAAAAAAATTGGAAACATATCTCGACCAGCATCCAAAATTAAACAACAACAAATAATTATGGTATCCGCAGAATCCGATTTTCAACTAAAATTATGAAAAGTTTCTTTAAGGATTGAGTATTTATCAAAAGTGTGCAAATGTTTAAAGTTTAACTATGAAATTGAAGAGTTTATAAGATACAAAAGGGTCTTGAAAGCATTAGCTGCAGTATTTCCTATTAGTATCTTTTGTCTATTACTATAACTTAAATTATATTTTATTTAAATTATTTAGCTTCAAGGTTCACCACATCGTCTAAAGAAATAATGTGTATTTTTTTAACATTGAAGGATATTAGTTGAGGAATATATGTAGTTCCAAAGTGTCTCAAAGAGTGAAACATTTCCTGTGGATTTCCTTTATTAAAGAAAATATCTGAATAATTTTAAAGCCGCATGCTTTTGGTTGATATTGTCTAAATTGTATCCTAGTTCAGCTTAAATCTTTCTCCTGCTGATATATGACCATACCTATCAATCAAAAATTGTTTGTAGAAAACTATTTTGCACCACTGTGCCACCTTTATTCAATTTGACAACGCCAAATAAACACACACATACATAGCACGTGTGCGTTGATTTTCAATCGAAGGCGCTTTGGCTTATTCCTTTTCCCCCGCCACTCAAAAAAAAAACCGAAAAAAAATAAACCTTAAAAGATGAAAAAAAAAAATAGAAGAGCAAGAAAACTTGTTTGCCAACTTTGCGGTTTTTGAGGTTGACATGTTGCCATTTATGGTGACCCAAAACAAGAGCAGGCAGCAGCTGGTTGCAGCTCAGAGCTCAGCTCGTCTCTGAGTTCTGATTATGATGACTGACTTGGTTAGCTGTTTTTTTCTTTTTTTCGTTTGGAGTGAGGACCCTTTTTTTGTAACAAATTTGTGCCAAGCTGTCGAAACTTTTATTTAAAATGGGTTCACTTCACACACACACACATACACATATGTGGCACATACAGACATATATTCATAGACACATATACACGCCTTCTTTCAACAATGTGGAAAGAAATATTGTATCCCTTGGTTAGATTTGCATTTCCTGTCAGGTAATTACCTTTTGGCAAACGAGCCGTTGACTTGGGCCCGTCATCAATTTCCACTTTCAGTTCGCTCGCTCGCTCGCTCGGTCTCTGTCTTTCATAGTCTAGGCCGTTCTAATTAAAGATACGAATCAAAAAACATGCAAAGGGTACAACGAACCCATCTATAGAAACACTACCTCTCAACTGAAGTGTCTATATGTGTGTGTGTGTGTGTATGCATTGTAATTGATTTGCCTGGCACTTTGTTGTTTGTTTGCCATGTGTAGGAGGTGTAGGATGCAGGTGTGGGATAGCATTAGGCCTTGTTGAGAGGGGTGAGTAGGAAAGGGGAATTTAATAAATATGAAAACATCAAATTATTTCAAATGTCTGTCTGTCCTTCTTCTGTTTGTCTGACAAACGCCCGTCGAGCACGGCAAACTACTCTATAAGGCCTTTTGCATAATTTTGCAATTTCTCCACAACAAATCGCAGTTGATTGTTTTTTTTTTTTTTTTACGTTATTTGTTTCTCTGTCTCTCTCGTTATTTCCCCTCTGCCGTTTCAGCACAAAGTCTCTACATAACTGTGCAGCCTTAAAATATGCAACGAAACTTTTGCTTTGCTCAAAAGGCATGGCATAGGGAAAATAAACTTCATGCAATTCCACACAGAAAAAAAAAAACAACAAGCAAAATAGAAGGGTACAAGGAATGAAAAGCGAATGAAATCACTGTGCATAGAGAAAACGAAAGAGAGAGAGAGAGAGAGAGACAAAGAGCGGAAACGGAGGGCAACGAGATAGATGTAGAGGGAGAAAACTCTTTCAAACACACATTCGCATTAAACTGAAACGGAAATGCAAGGCATTCTTATGCATATCCTCTAAACAAGAGGAAAGCCAACGCGAGAGTGAACAAGGACTCGCAGCTCGTTTGGGGAATTGGTAGAGCGCGCGCGGCCCATCTCAACTACGGCTTCAACTACAACTCCACTGACTACTAGTTGTACGACTCTTTGACTCTTCTCTTCCTGCCCAGGCAGAGGCGCTTTAGGAATTTTTCATACGCAAATTAAATCCACTACTTGCCTCGTCTGTGTGTATGTGTGTGTGTGTAAAAGGAATACGCCACGCCCACGCCGACGACCACCAAAACAAACCGAGCAACCATCATGCTCAGCAGAGTTTGGCAAATATTCATTGCATAATAAACTAAACAGCAAAAACTCCACAAATCAAATAACACATAACAAAATTCCTTAGATCTGGGTACAGTAGTAAATGCTATGTGCATAGGCGTAGCCACAAATCTAATTTAGGGGAACAATAGCTTACAAAACAAATAAATAACAACATGAAAAATCTTCTAAACGACTTCGTGTAAGTTTCTTTCTATAGCATAACTTGAGGAGCTTCTTTAACCATTTTTAAGAATTTGTCGTAACCCATGGACACTTTTTTACTAAATTTAAATGAATAGACGTCTTTCTTTCTTTTTGTATTTTATGATATAAGTTTCTAATTTTCAGACCTTTGTAAATTTCAATTTGATACTTATGGGTTTCTTAAAAGGGCCTTTCAATCAATCAAACTCCATAACTTATACTTTATACAACGACTTGCATCTAAGTATTATAACATAAATAATTAAGATTGTAATTCAATCTTGCACTTAATTTCTTCCTTGGAAATTTCGATTTTTACCATATAACTTTGTTTGGTTTGGTTTCATAACTACAACCATGTTTGTGTGTGTGTGTGTGTGTGAATGTATGGCTAAATCAATGACATGTAAAAACTCTAATTAAACGCACATTTCTGGCATGCCATAAAAATGGTTTATATGCCCTCACCACCATCAAAACCTTCTGTAATTTGCCCTTTCCCCACCCCACCAAGGCGTTAACACACAACCCCATCATAAACACATACACACATGGCCGTACTTCCTTCCTTCCTGTTGTTTTTGTTGATGTGTGTGTGTGTTTGTGTGTGAAATTTTATGTCCATTTTGAGGTCAGCAAATAATTGAGGAAAAAGCGTATACACCTATGATCTATGTCGACCGATGGGGCCCATGTGGGTCGACAGTTCGCGTTGTGTCAGTTAGGTAGCGAATATAAAGATAGGTTTCAGAAATGATTGGGGGAAATAAACAACTAACTAGCAGCAACTGTAAATTTCATCGAATGATTTATAAATACGCTGCAAAGTACTATTTTTCAGAGGGCAGAATTTGTAAACATAGTACATAAACTGAGAGAATGACACTCAGTTGAAGTTGCTCTTAACAGGTCACAGGAGTAGTTGTTAGACTATGGATTATAAACAGAAATTAGTCTTAGGATTACTATTAAATAAGTGCAATAGTTAGGCAAAGGAGACCAATTTTGTTTAACATATTAAGAACAAATAATATTATCAATAAATTCAATTGTCGATTTGTATATTCAGATTTATCGAGCAAAAGAATTTAGTCTTAGGATTACTATTAAATAAGTGCAATAGTTAGGCAAAGGAGACCAATTTTGTTTAACATATTAAGAACAAATAATATTATCAATAAATTCAATTGTCGATTTGTATATTCAGATTTATCGAGCAAAAGAATTTAGATTGAACAGAACTATTGGCAGAAGCATCACAAAAACAAAGTTAATCCTTTGTTTAACTAAATATATTTTTTCATATCTAGGAGATCTAATATAAACTAAAATGTATGGGTATCTATTGAAAATTTCAGTTGAAAAATTTATCGAAAAGCTGAAAATAACACGCAGGAAGTATTAAGTATTAATATCGAATGAAATAATCGATAATTACTGACAACTATCTGTGTAATAAAGTCATTAAAACATTGTCACATTGAAATCTAACTCAATCTAAAATAGTTTATGACAAATGCTCTAAGTCTATATTCTATACACATTTTACTACTACTACTACTACAAGTGAGCCCCCAACCCCTCACACACATGGCTGGAAATTAATATTCATCATCATTAACGACTTCCCCTCTACGCCTCACACACACATACACGAGGAAACAATTTCATTTGCATAGTTATAATTTGCCCAATTTTTCTTTTACTTATTTTTTTTTCGTTTTTCTATTTTGCTGTAAACCCATTTACCGCAACAACTCTGTTAGTTAG
Source organism: Drosophila willistoni (assembly GCF_018902025.1). Taxonomy (NCBI): domain Eukaryota; kingdom Metazoa; phylum Arthropoda; class Insecta; order Diptera; family Drosophilidae; genus Drosophila; species Drosophila willistoni. The sequence goes on from NW_025814050.1 coordinate 14,440,041, forward strand.
TTAGTTGGTTTTGATGGTTAGTAGTAGAACATGACTAACCAAGTTAAGTTAACCAGTTCAGTTAGCCCTTTGAGTTGAGTATGTATGTATGTATGTATGTGTATGCCATGACGTTCTCTAGGGTTTCCTCTTAACCATATTACAAATTATATTGTTTTGTATTTATGGTATATAATTTCTCGCTCTCATTTGAGTTCTTTAACTCGTTTATGTTTTTGTTTTTCTGCGTATTTTTACAGCGGTTTAACATGTAAATTCGATTTGAGTGGACATGAAGCCACAAAACTCACACACACACACACAGACAGATGGAAGAGCGTGAGGTTACACACACACACCTTAATTAAATTTCTAATTATTGTAATTAACCACATTAATATGACCTCATGCGCACCCTAATTTGCTGTAAAAATTTTCAAGCAATCCGCCAAGCATTTATATGTACATATAGGGGGAGCCACTGAGTCTTGCGGCGTAAAATTGTGTAGAAAATTGTCGGTAAACATTTTTACAGTTTATTTGCTGAAAGAGAAGAGAACGAAGCGAACGCGAAACGAAGCGCGACGATGGTATTTGGTTCAGTTTCAGTTTCAGGTTCAGGTTTTTGGTTTGCTTTTTGCCCCACCCAATTAGAGGGCGGCCGTATGGGGTTTTACTTTTTGGTTTTGGACTGCGGCAATGTGGGAATGTGGTTTCTGGACTTTGCCCAGGGTTGCCTTTTATTATTATATTGTTGTTCTTGTTGCTGTTGCTGTTGCCGTCGCTGGCTGGCTGGCGGTTGGCCTTAATGAGGTCATGTGTGTGTTTGGCGACGACAATACCAAACGACGCAGTGGTATGCCAGCAAGGACGGATCCCTCCCCCCTTTTTGGTAGTAGTAGGTTGCTCGGATGATTATGATGGCATGAAATTAACATTTAATTTGAGTTGAAACGTCGACCAACCGCCACCGCCGATGTCTAACACCAAACAGCAGGGCTAATGTATGCCATCTGAATGTGGCATCATTAGACAGAGAAGAAATGACAAAGTTGTCGAGACTTAGACAGAGTGAGAGTGAACGAGTGAGAAAAGGGCAACTTTATCCTATTGGACAATGGCATATAATTTATGTTTGTCTTAGCAGATGCTCTACCTTACGGCTCCTTCTCTCTTCCTTTTATCACTCTTAGTGATATAGCACAACGTTGTCTTCAACAAGTACTTGTGGGGCATGGCCAAGGCGAGGAGGGCGTTTGGGGTGGCGGGGAATGGGTTTCAGCCAGTTAAAAGTTTCTGCGGCCAAAAGTTTTGCTTGTCTGCATTTAAGCAGCCAGCCAGCTAACCAGCCAAAAGCAAAGTTGAGTTTTTTTCTATTTTTTTATACCATACACCCATAGGGTGAAATGGTATATTAAAGTCGCCAAAATGTATGTAACAGGCAGAAGGAAGCATCTCCGACCCCACAAAGTATATATATTCTTGATCAGGATCAACAACCGAGTCGATCTAGCCATGTCCGTCTGTCCGTCCGTCTGTCCGTCTGTCCGTCCGTCCGTCTGTCCGTCTGTCCGTCTGTCCGTATGAACACCTAGATCTCGGAGACTGTAAGAGCTAGAGCCACCAAATTTGGTATGTAGACTCGTGTAGTATGTAGAGTGATCAAGTTTATTTAAAATTTTTGCCACGCCCCTTTCCGCCCCCGCAATTTAAAAAAAGCGTTTATCTCAAAAACTATTCCAGCTAGAGACACCATATTTGGTATGTATATTCGCTTAGTAAATGCACACATTTTGTATGTATTAAAATTTTGCCACGCCCTTTTCCGCCCCCGTAATTTCAAAAACTTGATTATCGCCCGTATTTTTTTACCTTATGCAACCAAATTTTGCACACTTAAATTTAATATTAATATCTAGCAAAACACCAAATTTGATCAAAATCGGACAGAAAACAGTCGAGTTATGCATATAAACGTTTTTCCATAAGGCCGGAGTTGGCCGTTGGCTGGTGGGGGCGCTAGGGTGCTCGTATGACTGAGTGAGCGAGATACTAAGATATGCTTGTAAAAAGCATGTGAAAATGCATTTGTTTAATAAAGTTGAAATATTTGCTTTACTGGTGTATGGTATACCTAAGTCGGCGAGACGACTTACTTACTTCATTTTTTTTTGTGCTTCCTACAAATTTTTTGCTGTTCCTGTTATTCTCTAAAGGGACTAGAAAAACTTTTGGCTTATCAATGTTTTTTCATATTGAAACGCAAAAGCAACAAAAAAAAAAACAAAATTTAGATATATATACCTATATATTATTGAATAACTTCAACTTTGGTCTTGTATTTCCTGCTGCAGGGGAAGAGTTGAATTCCTCTTGGCCAAAATATGCCTTTCATTATTTATTAATGAGGTTTAAGCAGCCATATAACATTTCAAACCGAGATGAACCAAGTGAACGAGTAGAAAAACGAAAAAAAAAAAAAAAAACAAACGAGGACAGAAAATAAACGAGAAAATAGCTTGCCTAGAGGCTAGAAGGCTGTTCAGGAAAGGATGGCCGAAAAATTGTGAACACATTAAATATTAATTTCCATTTTTCGGTAACTGATAAGGTTGCTTGTCGGTTGGTTGGTTTGTTGTTTGGTTTATTATGGTCTAGGAAAAGGTCATGACTGATTTTTACCCCCTTGAAGCTTTCAATTAGCCGCAATGCAGATAAGCTTTTAAGTGACTGCGAACACAGAAAATGGATTAATTCCATGCAGGGAAATTCACTATGTTTATTCCCATTTTAGTTATCTTTACAGAGAAAAGTTTCAACTTTACTAACAAATGTTTGTAGTCTACATAAATTTCAAATGAACTGAGAAGAAAACATTAAACGAATAAGATTCTTTATAGAAAACATCTAAAGCTTAGATTTTACTTGTTTGTTAGTACAAAGAATTATAGTCAGTGCCGCAAGAAAACTTTAAATTTTAAAAGAATGCGACTCAAATTGGTCTTAAAAATTTGTCTTTTACTTTTGCTTTGTTATCACATTTTAGTTTAAGCAATTTTGTCTAAAAGTTGTATTAACAAATAATGTCATATCTTTTCCACTCAAGTTCCGTAGACTTTCTTGGGCGTTCGCCTAGCACTTTCAGTTCGTTCTATGACCAACACTTCAAGCACACGTCGACTTTTTGTTGTCAACTTTCGCCCCTCTTTTTTTTTTTTGGGTGCAACCAAATTCAGCTTGGTTTGCATTTTTTTTGTTGTTGGCGCGTTAACTACTTGGCGGTGGGAATCAGCGGAGGCGCCTCTTTTACATACGGCATATAACCAAACAATCAACCAACCAAGCAACCAACCAACCAAACGACCAAAAGACAGATAGACAGACATCAACCGACACCAACCAACTAACTCAACCCATGCAAACTTTCCAATTGTTAAAACTTTGCACTTGAGCGATTTTTGTGTAGCATATTTTTTGGCATATTTGCGAGTTTCTCGTATGTACCAAGCACTTTGCAAAGAAAACTTTTCAATGTGGTAAACACACACACACAAACACAAACATACACCCGCAAACACACCAACACGCACACACACATGCACATGGACACACACACATATGCAGACACAACTATTAAAAGCCAACAGCAGCCGAGAGTAAAAATGCATAAATAATGTAAGGGAGAGGCACACACTGAGAGTCAGAGAGAGAGATAAAGAGAGAGGTAGAGAAAGAGGTAAAAGCGACGCACCAAAAAAGCTGAAAGAAAAACCTTTGAACAAAAAAAACACACAAAAACCAAAAGGAGAGAGAAGCTGAAGAAGCAATGTTGAAAATGATAAAAAATGGCACAGCAACGAAAATTTAATGCACTGAAGTGCATCTTCAAATCATGCAAGTATGAGGCAGAGAACACCTTTCTTGGGTTATATGATAATAAAGACTTCAGATTGCAAGTTTTAATAAAGACTTACAGATCTAGACAAATGAATACTTTGAACGCCAAACAAATTGGATAACTTTCAAATACAAAAATCAGAAAGATATAAATTTGTACTTGAGTCTCTTGTGCAGACCAAAAAAGTATGCTATGAAAAAGCATACAAACAATATAAAATGTTAAAATCATAATTGAATACGCCTGAATTATTAAAAACTTTTACTTTCTAGAGATGTATAGATGTGCAATTCTACCTTACTCATAGCATAGAGCAGATTAAACTCTGTAGTAGTTGTAAAAATACCCTTTTTGCACAAAGTCAAGCAGTAACCCAAAAAGAACACCCCCAGCCTGTGTCAAGTTGACAGTTTTTTTTCCTATTTCTCTTTTTCTTTATTATTTATTTTCTTTTCCCACTATATATATATATATATACATATTTCTTTTTTCTTGTGTTTGTTGCCCTGCAAGTTCTTTTCCACACATTATGAAAAACTTTCCTCTAGAAAGCACTGATAAACGTTTTTCCTAGTCTAAAAGGACCCACAGTCTCCTCTATCTTTCTTGCTCTTTCTACTGCTTATGTTTGAGTGTATGGGTGTCAACACAAACATGCGACAGCAGGGGCAGAAAGAAAGAGCTAGTACATTAGGCAAATGCTAAGGATATCAGAGAGAGAGAGAGGGGGTCGTTTCGATGTGTGTGGGGGGTGGTGGAGGAAGGGCAGGCAACGCCAAGAAGCTTTGCGTGTCCGCAGCGCGTTTTGAGTTACCTTTTGGCCAAGTTGTTCGCTGTCATGTTACGGCAATTTTACGCCCTTGCCATTTCAGGGACGACAGAAGAAAATACACAAATAGAAAAATAAAGGGAGGTGGTGAGAGTTGTGAATGAAGGGGGAAGGGTGAGTTTTAAATCTTTAAAACAGTTCTCTATGCAGGCAAAAATGCAACGTTTTTAAAGCCAAATGCAAATCCTTTTCATCTCTTTCTAGTTGCATTTGCAACTGCAGTTAGCCCTGCCAGTAGCTGCTGCTGCTCCTGCTGCATTTGCAGAAAATTGATGCTTTTAACCCAAAAAATATATACATGTGTATATGTGTGTGTGCGTTTGTGTGTTCGCTTGTGTTGGCCATCGGCGTAAGCATTTTTGGCTTTTTAGCTGAGAACAGCTGAGGCCTATGTAAATATGCCTAACCAAAAATCTCTCTTGAATAGAGTGAACGAGAGAGAGAGAGAGAGAACCCATTTCTGAACATAGCCATTCAGTGCACTAATTTGAAATTATGTCGATGTAGGCAAATATGGTTAAGATTGCCATCGGCCTGCAATGAATGGTTAGAGTTTATGGAATTTCGTTAAACGGAACTTTAGAGCCTTTTTGCTCCACAACAGTTTGCCAATTGAAACATTGTTACTTAGTCAGCTTACACATTTAAGAGACGCATAAGTTAAATATTTTTTCAGACCATATAGTTTAATATTTGTATGTGTTGTTCCCTGAGTACTCAATTTTTGTGTTCCTGGTTTCCGTTTTTGTTCAGGGAATTCAATTGGTTAAGGAGGTGAGTCCCCAAAATTAGGAATAATGTTCCAGGAAGAAATACAATTTTATCAAGGTTATTGATATTGTGCTAACAGTTGAATTCTTGAAGAATGAATTCTTTTTTTATTTATCGGAAGCAGTAGAAATTAATGTTGATCATTTAAACATTATACTATTTTTTTTGACAACTACTTAGCTACAGCATTAAGACTTCATTTCATTTGGCAGTAATCTTTTCTCTCAATACTTAGCGAATTCGATTTAGAAATTTTAGAACATCATTCTTTCACAGTTCTTCATATAAAAAACAACAATATTATATTTTTTAAAGAATTTCTTAAAGTTTTCAGAAGGACTTTTTTAATAGAACCATCAGCTGAAGAGCATATATGAGAAAACTACATGAATCCTTTCCTTTTAAGAATTTATGCCATTTAAATTGTTTACATGTTCGCCTATAAAAAGGAGAAGTAAAAACTAAAACATAAAAGAGTTCTTGATGTTTAATCCTTAGCAGATGTTATTAAGACTGAAAATCCGAAAGCCACATCCCACAGCTGTAGGCTTAATCGTATTGTTTTTGTTTTTCAGTGGCCCCAATCACCATTAATAACCCTAATCAGGAGGCCACAAAAACAACTTTCAATTAAAAAAATCTAAAAAAAAAGAAAATAAAACTTGAAAGCGCAAAGTGTCAATGGCAAAAAACCAAAGAGAGAAAAAACTGAAGAAAAATCCAGTTGACTAATTACAGGCCATGTCAAGTGCGAGTGAGAAAGCAAAAATGCAAGTCAATTAGAGGATGCTGTCAATGGCAAACACATGGCAACTAAAGAGAGAACGAGATAGAGATAGAAAGGAGAGAGAGAGATGAAGTAAAGAGAGAGAGAGAAATAGAAAAAAGACAGCAAGTCAAATGTGTTAAATAGTTAAAGGCTTTAATCGTTAGGGTCTTTAAAAATTAAAAGCAGAGAGTGAGCAAGAAAGTTAGATACTGAGTGAGCAAGACCAAGGGAGAGAAAGAGAGAGAGATAGATAGAGGGGAGGTTGAAAGGGGATATATGGAAAAGCAAAGCAAAGACAACAGCAGAAACAGTTACAACTGTCAGCTAAAAAGAAGGAGCCACGTTAAGTAAAATGGACTTAAAGTTTTAACAAGCTCTCAACCAAGTGGCTGACGAGAAGGCGAGTCAGGCAGAGAACACTGGCGGAGGGTATAGAGAGGGGGGCCATTGGTCGCGCGGCAAAGCCCCTTTTGGATAGCGAAACAACAACAAAAAGTGTTGCTTCTTGCTATTTACTTATTTTGTTTGCATTTACTTAAATCGGATGAAAGGATTTGCTGCTTAGAGCGCGCAACAAAAGTTCCCTCGTTCTCAGCGACAACAACAGCAGGCACCAAAAGCAGCCCACCCCATGGAGGATCCTCTTTCCCCAGGCAAAATCTAGTCGGCATCAGTTTTCGTCTCTTTTTTTCTTCCTTTTTTTTTTGCGCTGTATACTTATATATATACATTTTTTTTTTTGCAAATGAACTTCGTGCAAAATTGTGAACTGAAAGTATTTTGCTTCAAATCGGTTAGCAAAAATTTGCTTTTGGCTTAGATTTATGGTCATTGACTGTTTTTTTTCTCTCTTTCTTTGTATGTGTGTTTGAGAGATAAATCCTTATACCCTTTTGCTTTACTGTCGTCAGGCCAACCTAACCTTTAAAAAAAAGGGATCACTCACCCGCTTATACTAATAACAAAGCCAAAGAAATAAGGAAAAAAAAAAAACAAATCACAGGCCTGGTTGCCTTCCTTTCGCTTTTAGTCTCTGTCTCTCTCACTTCTTATTTGTAAAATCCTTTTTATGTAAATAAATTCTCAAGTCCATTTTCAACATATTTATGCGCCATTTTACACACCCAAACAATAGAGAGGGGAAGCAACAATAAATTCGCTTTGGTTAGTTAATAAAACGACTTTTTGTATACCCTGTAGGATGAAATACTTAGAAGTTAATCCTACTACATGAAGTTATAATTTATTAAATTTAATAGTTTTTTAATACTTCTATGTACAATTATGTCTCCTTTCACTAAATTTTTTATGTTTCATACCCAGGGCTTTATTATTAAAAGAAGTTTTTCACTTCATTTTCCTAGATTTAGTTACTCTTTTTACCATATGATAATTCCTTATATCAATGTATTTCAAATTATTCAATACTTAAGCCGTTTGAGTTTATGACGACATAGGCTACAATTTCATTAGATTTACAAACTCTTTGATTAAAGGGTATTAAAAACCTAAGACCCGAAACCATCAACATCATCATCGTCATCATCATCATGGCCATCATCATCTCTGAAGACATTCTCGTTTTGTAAATCCCATTAAGAAAATTTCCCCTCTTACTGGAACAGAAGAAAAAAAATATACACAACCCACAAAAAATAAGAGAAATGAGCTTTGACGCATTAGAAAGGAAAATAATCAGAGGCCAAATAACAACAAGAAAAGGAAAAGTGTAAGGTAAATTTACTGTTGACATTTCATTTTGTTCATAGAATTTGTATTTCGATTTCATTTGTCTCATTCTTTTTCTTTAAACTTTGATAGGATAAACATTCTTACCCCCTTTTTTTTGGTTTAATGGCCAAAATGAAGTATTGTTGTTTAGGTCAAGAATTGGCAAGAGGTGAACAGAATGACAATATGATGATTTTTTTAATCGGATTTGGATTTGTGGCTCAGAGATGAAAAGGAATTATACGCTTCATTGTCGACCTTTATAAATTAAACTAGTTAAGATACTAAAACTATAAATACAAAACCTTAAAAAAGGAAAATTCAATTAATTTGTTTAAATTCTTAAGCAAAAGAACGAAATCACTCTATGCAAATCTTTGAATTTGATTTTGAGGTGCTTCCGGGCTGGCAATCACTTTGCTGCGCGGTCTGTTTAATTAGAAAAAATGTTAATTTAATGCTTGGTTGGTTTAGTGGCTTAACTTCATGGTTTTTGGTTGGCTTTTTGCCTTTTTTTTCGTATGCCTGTCTGTCAAATGTCTATTTGTTGTTCCTGTTTGCAATGCAAAAAAAAAAAAAAAAAAAGGGAAAAATAAATAAAAATAAAAGAAAAAGAAGGATCGTAAGCCACTCAAAAATGGCAATGCTTGACTCTGGTCTGTCGACCTGTCTGTCGGTCATATTCAGTCTCGGTCTCGGCCATATGCCGTCTGTTATAACAAACCATAACTAAAACAATTGTCACAATAAATGAAAGGACGACTGTCAGTTACCTTTTACCACATAAATACATATGTTAAGGAAGTTTAAGTTTTGTTGTAACTTCATATAATTTGTCTAGCGTTAAGGACAACCACAACCAAATGCATTATTGTTCCCTTGGAAAAAGCGAGGCTCGTAAGTGCTTTCACTTATTATTAGCTTAAGTTACATTCATTTTAGAGATGTTCGTTAAACAGTTTAACACTTTAGTTACAGGGTACAAAAATACGCCACTCAACGCAAAAGTTTTGCAACAACGCGAATGAGTGTGTTAAATGATTCATGAATCATGTGTGTGTGTGTTTCTGTATGTGAGTGAACGGATATATGGGAGACTGTAAGTGCGAGTGTGTATGTTTGCCCTGGGCCAAAAGTGCTTAACTCGTAATTTTTAGAGCTACGTGCAAATAAGGCCACTGAGGCCGCTCCGGTTTCGTTTAGTGACGCTCGCTGACTCGTTCGTTCATTCTTCCGTCTCTATCTCTCTCCCTTTCTCTTTCTCCTTGTCTCTGTTTCGCACAGCAACAATTTGAGTGCATTTTATTGTAGTTGGTCGCTCGCTCGCTCTCTCTCTCTTTCTCTCTCTCTGTTGTTGTGCATGAATATTGCAGCTGATGACCCCTCAGCAGCAAGCGGGCAAAGGGTCAAAACTTTTAATTAATGTTTATGGCTGCACTGCGGTTCACTCGCTCGCCTTTTAAGTAGAATTTATTTTTTTTTTTGTTTTTGCCTTTTTGTTCTTTGTATTTTTCTTTGTTTTTTTTTTTTTTTGTTCTTGTACTGTAGTTCTCCGTCTGTTTCTTGTCTGAAAAGATCGGACTGCAGCCTAAAAGTAGACCTCATATTTTTTAATTATTTCATTTTTTTGTGAGTCTTCATAACGTTTAATCAATTAGGCAAAGAAATTTTCATTGCATGTCTTTAAAAAGAAGATGATAGAGATGGTTGCGTGAGTAGAGGGCTGGTAATAACATTTTACTCGAATCCAAGTTCTATATCCAATGGACAACGGGAAAAAGGTCTGCTTACTTTGGCATGAATAATGGTAAATGATAAGGCAATATAATAGTCCAATTCATTGAAATACGTCAGTTTTTTGTAATTGTAGCATACTTTTTTGGCTCTCATACATGAACTTGATTCAAAGGAAATGTTTCAAATATATGTAGCATACTTTTTTGGGTTCCATGAACATACTTTAACTGATGCGTTTTCGAAACTTCTTATTTAGGGTATATCATTATTGTAATATGTTGAATTATTTGCCTTTTGAATTATTATATTAAGCAAACCAAATATATAGCATATATTTATGGGCATTGATATAAATTGTAAGTGAATCATATTGCAGATACGCTTAAATTTTAATTTCAAATTCATTTAAAATTAATTAGAAACCATTTTTTTTTTACTGCTACTTAAAATATCACAAACTTTTCGTCGTTCCTGACACGATTCAACCTAAACTCATCATCTCTTACAATATTTCTCTAATTTGCTAGGCATGCGTGTTTTTTTTTTCTCTCCTTTCTTTATTCCTGCAAAGAGAGATGGAGGGGCAACTTTTCTTTGTGCACGCAGGGGAATAATTACAAAATTTATGAGCACGACAATGGGCGTGGCCTAATAATTGTCAATGGGTAGATGAAGGAGGGAGAAAATATGAGGGGCTTGGAGGTTGGATGGTTGGGGGAAAGACGGCAAGCTCATAAAACTGAAGTAGTTGTAGTTATGGTTTGCATGTTCTTAGTTTCATTTCATTTGGGTTTGTTTTTCGCTTTTCGTTGTTTTTTTTTTATATGGGGCACACGCCAAGGGGTTAAAGCGGCACGCGCTGGAAAATCTTTTTCACTAGCTTTTCCTTTTTTTTTTAGTTTCTTTTTCGGTTTAATATAATGCGCATTTTAATGTCATTATGTTGAAATACATTTATATGTATATACATTTCCCTTTTTCTCCATTTCTTTTGCTTTAAGCGCAAGCTAAACTTTAAAAGGAAAAAGCAAAAGTGCAATGCAAATCGCAAGCATAAAACGAAATAAAAAAAAAAAGAAAACCAGATGGATGTGGCAGAAAAAGAGATGGAGAAGAAGAAGTAAAAGAATAAGAATGCGGCAAAGTGAGCTATTTTTATATGGCAACAGCAACAAGGGCTCACTCACTCTCACTTGGCCCACCTCACCTCTCTCCAACCACCTACAAGCACTACCAGAGTTCTCGTTTCATTCTCCACTTTTGCAGTCAGACAAAAGCAACGCCATTGTCGCTTTTGTGTTGCATAGTTGACATTGTTGGATTTCTACAAAAGGTGTGTTGCCTAGAGTGGATTCAAAGGCGGGGTTTCGGGATGGCAGAGGCGTGGCATGGCAGACCACAAAGCTCACACACACACAGAACACAGACACGGCACAACACACCGAGCTTTACATTTGATTTGGTTTCGCCTTAGCATAGTGCCATATTTGCTTTTGAGAGAAAGACAAGAAGAAAAAACTATGAGGGAAAAAAATAGAATGGAAAAAGATGTCCCTGTCCCTGTCCATGTTCTTTGTGTCCTTCTTGTTCGTGTACAGACAATTGCGACTGTTCATCTTCACACCTCATTGCTTGATCCCACTCTCACTCTATCTTTCTCTCTCTCTTCCTCGGTCTCCTCCTCCCTTTGTCTCTAACCTGCTATTTCTCTTTGGTAAAACTTGGCAGAACAAAAAAAAACTTCATAGAAAAATAAAAGCCTTGTGTAGTTTGTTTATACTTCTCATCTCCTCCTGCTGCAACTATTTTTTCTTTGCTTTATCTTCTTGGCTAAAGCTAAACTAGAAATTGGACAGATAGTAAATTTAAAGTATTAGTGTGAAGCAAATCACTCATGAAATGGCTTTTCAAGGCAAATTGAATATCACTCTATAAATCAGTTGACAAGGACTTGCTGCATTTCCTTTTTTAGGAATATCATAAACTTCTGAATCATTACATTTTGGTAAGAAAATTGAAACATAATTTTTAAATTGGCACCAAATGCTGTTAATGTTATAGGAACTATGATATCGAAATTTTACAATTAACAAACATATTTAAGTTTTATATTTAAGAAAAAAAAACATTATTATCATCTTGTTTGTTTGGTTTATACTAACTTTTTTGCTAAGGAATCTTTAAATGAATACTAAATTTCACTAATTTTAACATTTTAAAATCTGATGATTTAGGTGGAAACTCTTAAAAATACTATACAATATCTCTCTCAAATTGTAGAGATCTTCAAAGGGAAACTGTGATTAACTGATACTCAAGGCACTCCATTTAAATCAATTTTATACCAATTAAATGTCCATCTCTAATATATTTTTAGGAATTCTTGTTTTTTAAATGAAAGAAAATGCTATAAACTAATAGTTTATAATAATAAGATAATTCTTAGACAAACGTTTTTCACATAGAAACAACTAATAAGAATGAATGATACATTATTTCTTCCTACATTCAGTTACGACTTTTGTACTGCGTAGAATTTCAAATGATATTTGTTGTGTAAACTGAAATGTATACCATGTACATATACCACAGCCACGCCCCTCATTTGTCGTTTTGCTGTTTGTTTTTCTTGCAAATGAGCGAGTCAGGCGTCAAATGCGTGTGCACTTTGTTAATGCCTTGGCATATCATTATATTAGCAAACATTTTCCCTGCATGTCGACTCTATATACCTACTTATATATGTAGTAGCAAAGCGAAGCTGCTCAACAATAATAATGCTCTGACATTTATCACATTTTTTTTGTGTCGTTGTTGTTGTTGTTGCGTTTTTCGGACAAGTGACCGACCGGGCAAAGTGGCTCTAAAATTTCAGTGCCAAATGAGATGAAGAAGAAACATAGAGTCTAAAAAAATATATATAAGTATATACCAAAAAAAAAAAGATAGGTAGGAAAGGGAATACAAGGAGATGTAAGAGAAAGATAAATAAATGTTGGGCAACAACAAAGAGCAAAACGCCATAAATCTAAATAACAAATTTTTACGAGAAACGAGACCATAAATAAGATGTTTGTTGCGGCGGCGGCCTAGTCGAAAATAGTGTGTGGACCAACGATGAAGACCATTTCGCCATTTTGGCCATTTCACCATACACTTCCCCCTCCCCAATTACCCTGCCCGTAAAGCAACAACAATTCCTGTGAGTTCTCTTAATTTAATATTATTACTTTTCATTACAACGCTCTACTCCCCGCTTACATATCTCTCCCTCTCTCATCTTTCATCTCCTCCTGCCATCCACCTCGGAGTTCTAATGGGCATTTTAGTTTTTGGGCAAAGGGAAAGGTTACCAAATGTCAACACATTAATGTGAGCATCCACACAGTCCTTACTCAATGGGCAATGTTGGCCAAAATATATAAATATATATAAGTACATATATATATGTATAAATCAACATTTATCTGTGGCCATTTGCTGACAATTGAAAATAACACTCGTCTATATCTCACTTTGTGCCTAATTACGTTAAGTTAAATGGCACAAAATAATGTGCAATAAGAAACCATCAGACATTTAGCTTACTTTTGGTTGAGGAAACTAACGTAACAGTTATGTGAATTCTAAACATTCTATAACCATTCTAAAAAGTTTTCAAAAAATACCATGAAACTTGATTTTAATCACTTGGTGAAGACGTAACTATTTAGACTGAAGAATTCTGGTATTTTATAAGTGTTGAAATTATAGAAGATTCAAAGTTCCTTATGAAAATAAAGCAATAAAAAGCGAGAAAATTTTTAGAAGCAAAATAATTTATAAAATCAATTTAATGATCTATTCTAAAGAATATTTCTAGCATATTTTCACTTTCATAACCAACTTTTTATTTAATTTACTATTTATCATTATTGATCGAAGAAGTCTATAGATGTTCAGTTAATTACTTTACCTTGCATGCATATAAACACACGTTTATCGTAAACCACTAAAACTGAAACTGAAACTAAAACTTGGCTCAATCAACCTAAAAAGTTGTAAATTTCAAATTACTTTTATCCCACACTTGGTTTTTTTTTGGGGGTACCATATTTCATCGTCGCCAAAAAGTTTGCCATCCTCTAACTCTAACCAACTCATTCGGCTTAAGTAGAGTATAGTTAGATAGATAGTAGATGGAGATGGAGATGGAAAATTGCAGAAGAAGGGAAACGAGAGGAGAAAGTAAAAACTTTTGCTATATGTTAATTATGGCTCGGCATTTATTTGAGGCTTAATATAGCATGTCGTATTCATATAGTTTTACCATTTGTTGGTTTACGTGGCGATTTCTCCCCTCGTTTTCTCTCTATTTCCTATCTTCTTTCTCTAGATGTCTCCACTGGCTGACGTTTCTGTGTATTTTTTTCGCGCTGTCTAAACGAAAAGTTTTCAAATTATCGTAGAATCAACTTTTTTTCTAGAGAAATATTGTGGGAGTGTAGAGTAGGTAGTAGTACCGCAAGCATCATAGCTAAAATCCGGAGTTGAAGTTGCTTCAGAGAGTGGGCGAGTTGGAGTGGGCGTTAAAGTGGTTGGGATAGGTTTGTGGGAAATTAATTAAAACTTGTTGCAAAAACCAAAAGTGAAATGAGTTGATGCTGAGAATGAAGATGAAAATGACTATGATGTTCAGTGACTTTGCTTTTTAGCTATATATATTATATATACATATATATTTAGATATATTTATATATATTTTGGAGTTTAACTTGACAGTTGTTAAGTGGCTGGACTTTGTGTCATAATTTCAACAAACGACAAATTAGCTGAAAAGCGGAAAATATATATGAATGTTGATGAGAGAAAAGGTAGGGGAATTGAAAATGGAAATGAAAATGTAGGAGGTCAGCAAAACCATTTACATGCAATAGTGCAAAAGGGGAGCAAAAACATTTTTGCATATGTTGTCTAACAGTTTGTCGGTCTGTCAACGCCTAAAGAAGAAGGGCTTGCCACAGGGATTCACACTGAAAAACTGACACAGCGATAGAGAGACAGAGAGAGAGAGAGAGAGATAGAGTCTGAGAGTGAGTGTGAGAGAAAGCCGCAACCCGCAACGAGTTGTACAAACATTTCACGCGGCAAAGTGCCGCATAAATTTCAATTTAATGGGCATATACACAAAAAAGAGGTGCGACAAACTGCAAAACTAGGCAACACTGAGAGAAAAAAAAGAAATAGAACCAACCAGCAACAAAAAACACATCAAACGTATAAAAACAACCAACCAAATATGTTGCAGGATATGCAATGTCTATGCCTGTAGCTCACACCCTCAGCTTGTTTATCGCTCACAAATGAAATGAAACGGCAGTGAAAGGTGAACCAAGCGGAACGACAGCCTTGGCGCAAAATATGACCAACATTTGACTGCAATTTAAAATGCCAACACTTTGATTGTTATTTGGTTTCGTTTCTGCCACCATTTTAAATTCTACGTCTATAAAGGAAGAGTAAGAGGAAAAAAAAGAAAAAGAGAGAGGACGAAATACGTTTAACGATCCTTATTGTCACTTAACCTGTTGAAATATACCTTTTAATGTCATATCTATAATGTTGATTAGGTGTAATTAGATAATACAAATTACTAATAATACTTTTGAGATAATATCTAAGAGTGAAACATTTCTAGTTTAATTTGGTTTAAAGATTTAACCGAGCCATCTCGGTTTAGCCTCTTGGGAGAGACTTCAAAAAATATTTTTCCTTATTTTGGTAAGTCATTAAAAGTTTGTTGACAAAAGGTTTTGATTTTTTGGAAAATATGTACTATTGATATTTAACATTTTATCAGCAAAAATTAAAATTTAATAGCAAAAATAATTGAAGACTCTAGTTAAAGTGGTTTTTGAAAAAGCTTCAAAGAAATCGTGTCATTCCTAGTATTAAACTTTCTAACCAATTATGATATACAAAAGATAGATGGATCGATATAAGATCACAATTTTCTTGAATGCGATTTAAATTCATTTAATGTATCAGCTTTTCTAAAAATTCTAGGATCTTATGCTGATTCTAAATAGTTTTCTAAACAATTATAAGCAAACTACAAAAGTAATGTCTTTGTCTATTGAATTGTACCCTAAACTTCCATATATTATAAAGTAAATTTCAATTCAATTCCATTTAATAAATACTACTTTAATATATTTCTTCTAAATACTTCTGTTTTATGTTCCTTAAAGAGCTCTCACAGATTCAATCATTTAGGATAATACAATTCAAAATATATGTTTACCAACAATCGAGCCAGTTATTTCGGAATAATAGAACAGCAAATATAAGCCACTTAAACAAATCTTTACAAATCTTTAAAAGAAAAACCCTACATAAACTGCATAATCCAATCCAGAAACTCTTTCATAGAAAATATCCTTCTCCAACCACTTGAAAGAAAAACTTAACTTTCAACATGAACTCATATTATGTCTAAAGTTGAACTCCCTGTTCACTAAGTTACAACTTAACAGCTAACTTAACTTGCATAACAACAAATACATAAAAAAGATGGCTTAAATAATGTAAAAATCAACAAGAACTTTTATATGAATATTTATAAAGTGAAGAAAATGTTCTATTCTCGACTTTCTTCATTTCTTTTTTTTTTTTTGTGTCTTCTTATTGCATTTAATATATTTATGTATGTATATTGTAGAATTTATTGTTTGTATTTTTGTACTTACGGGCTGCATCAACGTGTGGGGGTGTCCAGATGATAAGCAACAGCACTACAAGGATGCTGGATGTTGCTGCAACATAACTGGAGGATGCTGCTGCCATCTGCAGACCCATTATTTCTATATATATATTTATATATAAATGGGCGGGGGAAGGTAGTTATATAACTATATATATAGATATATATGTATATATATATATAGAGATAGGCAGGCAAGTGGGTTTTATTTTTTCCCGTAGAACAACAACAACAACTTTAGTAATACTTAATATGCAAAATTCTTAGCTCTGTCTCACTCTCTGGCTCTATATACTATCTCTTTTATATTTTTTGTGGGAGTCAGACTTACTCTCTGGCTGACCCGGTTCGACCTTAACGTAACTTTTTACGCTAAAATTTGTTTTTTTTTTTTTGTTTTGGGAGTGTTTCAGGATACGTTTCAGGATATAGATTAGCGTGTATTTGTGTGAGTTGTTATGTATGCGAGTGTGTGATTGTGTGTTGTTTGTGTAATTATTGGTAATTGAATAATTATTATTTAGAGTTTTTTGTGGTTTTGTTGTTTTTTGGAGGGGGCGGGGCGAGTATTTCAATCATTTGTTAAATACATTTTTGCGAGCCGAAAATCATCGGATATAACAAGATGTGTGAATAAATGCGATGTCATCATCATCATATTACATCATTTTTTGCATTATTATATATAAACAAATTGATGTTGTTGTCACGTTGATTTCCATAGTTGTTGATGTCGTTGTTGCAATTGTTGTATCATTTGTAGAGCCATTTGTTGTTGTTCCATAATTTTTAGTTAAAGTTGCAGATGTTACATGTGGAGGGAAGCTGTTGTTACTACAAAAATTTCGGATTTTACCTGCTTAACATTGAACCTAATACTTAAAGAACTCTTTTATCATTTATCATTTATATTACATAGATCGATATTTAATATAGTAGTAGTAATTTTCAATCAGGATATGCAGTTTTGTATTTTCTCTCTTCTTTATATTTATTGATTTACATTTATTTTTTATTATTATTATTATTTTCTTTTCTCGTGTTCGATGCCTGCAAAAAGAAAGTTGTGGAAGACAAAGAGAAAAACAGAAAAAAAAAAAAAAAACGTTTGTTAAGGATAAAAGTCAGTTGGACCAGGCTTAAATTGTCAGACCTCTTTCTGTATGTATGTTTTGTATATATGTATATGTGAGTCTGTGTGTGTGTGTGTGTGGTTTTGGCCGGCTGGAAAGTGCAAATCGTTTTGACTTGTTAAGCTTAAAGTATGAAAAGCAACAACAAAATATTATCCTTAAAGAAATTGTTTAAGGTAAATAAAGAAGGTGAAATGGCAAACATTTTCAAGTAAGAAGAAAGCAACTTAAAAGTGATTTGCAAAAACCTGAACTGAAGGCTTCCTTGCCCATTAAACAACTTCATTTTGACAAGTTATGTCAGAAACCTTTATTTTTCCAAACTATGGACATTTAAAACATATAATATTACAGATCTAGGACCAGTAAATACTCGAAAAGTATTGAAGTTAGCACAGAAGCTAATTCAAAAATTGGATAAAACCATTTTGCATTGTCATATTTCAATTCAACTATAATGAAAACCCTTTCAACTCTAATCGATTAAATAAAATGTTACTAAGTGCCTCAATCCAATTTAAACTGACCCCAGAGTTTAATAACACTAAATTGGGCTCAATAATGAACTCTTAGTACGTTCATTTTTATGGCGTAAAACGCCTTAAGACAGAAGTCAATAATTAAACTCTAGCTACTTTTCAAGCACTTACGAAAAAACCAAGCAACTACTGAAAGCAATTAAAAAATAACCAACTAAAACGAAAAAAAAGAAAAAGTGAGAAAGAATGGAATTAAAAACCCCTTTCAACATACATATGGCATAGACAGGAATGCCAATTTGCATAGCACTCATATATACAGTCAGAGAAAAATTGGCATTAAACTTAAACTTAGTTTGAATGATACAATGACAACATAGAATCGAATCTGCCATTCTTGAGGGAAACCAAATTAATCAAGATTGAAAATAGCAATGCGGGACATTTCAATAGATAATAAAATCTTATGGGATCAGTTGGGGAACACAAATTTTAATTGATCTGAGGTAAAATCGAGTATTTTAGTGAAGAATCTCTACAATAGAAATCGAAGTTGTAACATAGGGGAAGTAATATATCTTATTTCCTTCTCCAAGGATCCGCCACAGCTCTATGATCTTTTGTTGGCCTAAAAAGTCTGCTGCTATATACCAAGTTGTTATACCAAAGATTCTGTCTGTAGCTTATCAACTGTCCCTAGTTTTCGCGCTAATAAAAGGGGAAGAAGTTTTTCTATTCCACTAAAACTAGCTAAATAATTCTCACTCAATTCTAATTGTTAAAACTTTAAAGAGAAACTAATTGTTGAAGAAGACGAACCTATTCACAACTAGTTTAATTTCTGCTAGTGTAGAAAAGTAAATATCACACAGACAAACACATGTACATATTTACATATATGTACTTGTACAAATATACATATATATATATATGAACTATGCACTTTATATTGCCGAGGGCTAGACTACTTTTTGATTTCTTTACTTTTTGCAATTTTTACGCCCCCCACATTTTTGTTTATGTACATCAACTCAACTTATAGACCCACTTAGTTGCCTTAAAGGTATGCCACGCCTCTGAACACTACTACATATACACACATATATATGTATATAGGTATGCACTTGTAAAAATCAATTAAACTTTTCAAGTGAAGTTATAATGGCTGGCAACCCTTCATTTTCTTCTCTTTTTTCCCTTTTTTTTTTGACTTTCTCTCTCAGGCTTTTTTACTCGTAGTCAGTTTTCTTATTGTTTTCATAGCTCTGGCATTGTTGTTGTTGTAGCTGTTGCAACAACATTTGTTGTTGCAGTTGTCAAAAGTTTTAAAATAATTGGATTTTTTTCGCTGTAAGCACAGCTCACGAACATTGGCAACGTTGCAAGGAACGTTTGTGTTCGTTTGTTGGCCAGGAACGTCATGCCCATTCTATAAAAATTAAAATTTTCTTTGTTACCCCACAAACTCACACACACACACACATCAATACAGACATTCAGAGAGAGAAAGTGGTGTTGACGGTGGTGCAAGGGCGTCTCTACTTTTAATGCAGAATTGCTGCAGTCATTGTCGTCATCGTCATTCATCGTATTACCCAATTTCCAGCTCTGAAGTTTTCAACACCAATTGTAAACGTCAACAGCAAGGGTAACCCCAAAAAGGGAGCATGGATGAGTGAAATGGGTGCTTGGGATTGCATCAACTCCACCTTCAGCCAATGATAAAGAAAAACTCCGCCTGGTCCTGCACACACACATGAACTCCTATTTACTCCTACGAAAATGGGCAGGAGACAGTTTCAAAAAAGAAATGGGAATGGCCATGCAAACAGGATCCCTTCAGTCCCTCCCTTGATTGTGGAGTTTAAGGTTTTTGATGGTTCTCACTAGCCGTTAAAAATTGAAAACCTGTATACCTGGTGTTTGTATATGGTCTGGAACTAAAGAGCTTAAAATGCATTCTAGGGAATGAAATGAAAACTCTCATCTATGTAGCACAATCAAGTTATTGAAGGACTACAGAAGAAGTTAAGTAAGAAGAACTTCAGTATACTTAAGCTCAAATGTGACATAAATGAATGATGAAATTTCATTTGCTTAGCAACAAATGGACTAAATTGACATCGAAATGTATGTAAATAGTATGATTTTGTATATAAACTCAATAGATGCCTAAAGTTAAGTAGATTCATTAAGAAAGCAATTGCATCAAACATTGAATCAGTTGTTTCTAGTTCATATATTTATCTATTGATAGAAAGAGAAACGCTTTTAAGCAAAATTTACTTCACTATAAACAACTTGATATCTTTAAGCTCCCAAAAGGTTACATGGCTTAAAAGGTTTATATGTCATTTAGAATGTTCAATCAATCATTCAATTGATAAGAAACACAGAAGTAAAGAAAAATTGGGCTGTTTTTAATTCTTAAATATATCGCCAAGCAATTTAATTAATAAATGACAAAGAGCAAAGCCAAATATAGATAATATTCTGAATTGTCATTAAGAAGTAAAACTTGTATATAGTTTGCGCTATCACATTGAACGAATTGAAGCATAAAGTAAAGAATCATTCTAAAGAAAGCCTAGGGACTCAATTAACTTAATGACAGGCTAATAATCAATAAATATCATGAAAACAATATTGTTATCTAGAAATTTCTATCTGTATTATTAATACTAACATATTGTTGACAACTAATGACAATTGCCAAAGTTTTTCATTTCGATTTCCCTAACAAAAAGTTCCAGTCACACATTTTGTCGCACTTGGCGTATGCGTGATATTAGTTTAAAGAAAAGACAACAACCAAAACAACAAATATATTAAACGAGATAATATATATAAATACATAGAAAGAAAGAAATTCTCATTTCTCTGCATTATAAAAATGTTTGCTTTTGTTTTTGGGATATAGGCAGCCAGCTGTGTTCTATGTGAATGCAATGTTGTTGTTTGGTTTCTTCTATACTTTTTTTTTGTTTCATTTTCCATTTTCCCCACTGAAACTAATAAAAACACTTGACACCAAAACGAGGAAAGTTGCTTAAACAAATTGTAGCACTATGAGAGGCAAAACAGGGACAGAATGATGAAGAGAAAAACAGTGTATGAGAGAGAAAAAACAAAAATTGGCCGCAGAAAACTCGGTAAGACTTTAAGATTAAAGCTTTAATAGAAAAATATGAAAAATACCATACACAAATGTCCTTAGGCTACGAATATAACAAGAGAAAAAAATTTCTAAAAATATTTCTTTAAATTTGGAAGATTATGTTTTGACAAATAGGCAAAAAAAAAATCCCCAGTGACACAAATTTGGTAAAAAATTTTAATTAAATTTAGGCAACATATTGACAACATATAGAATCAATCCTGTTAATATAAGAAAACTCCGCTAAACTCATACAATGCATAAATATTTACATATATGAAGTTACTTTTATGTATATAGTATATACTTGAACAGTCAACAGCTGCTTCAAAGTCTTAAAAGAAATGGCAAAAACTACTCTTAGTTTTTTTGGGGGCGGAAGGCGACTGCAGAAAAATGTGCTACACAAAAACACTTAAGTTCATTTTGAACATCAAAAGGACATTGACAAGGACGGCAGAGATATCAATAACTTTTAATGATTGCCAGTTGAATGGTTTGCTTTTTGCTTGAAAAGAGAATTGCTAAGAAATTCGCTGCATACTTTTTAGGGCATTTCAAATTGCATTCTAAATTCTGTATACAACTTTTATGTGCATTCAAATAGACGACTTCACTCAATCAAATATAAAACAAATTATTACTGTCATTTCTTTGAAGTTAATAAAGACCCAAATTGGCATTGTGCAGAAATTTTAGTATGGAGGAATACTAGAAATTGGGACTAAAGTTTAAAAAGAATTCAATATAAGCCTTAAACCTTTGACCCTCTGTTTGATTAATACTGAAACATTTCACTTATGTCACTTTAAATATTCAAAAGTCTTTTGGTCAAACTTCAAACCACAATACAGTAGAGTTTTAATACTGCATCGTAAAACCACAGCACAATAATCCAGCATTTGGCCCTTTCACAGAAAGGAGAGAAATCGAATGGGACCGAGAAAACGTAGATGACGAAGATGAAATAAAAATCACTTCAGCCAGCTGGCACCTAAAACGATTTAGGCCGAAACTTCAATCACAAACACAAACGAGAAACCGACAAATAGCCATCAAGAGCAACAACAATCACTGAGTAAACGTGGCTTTAGTTTCACACCAAAAATTGCGGAACAAAAGCTGAGAAAAGGAAAATGCCAGATGAGAAACTGCAAAACGACTTTGCTAACCCACTTAAACGGGCCAACAACAACACCAAAAAAAAAATGAAAGAAAAAACTTGTTTGCCGCTCGTAAAAACAGAAAATGAAAATAGATAAAAAAAAACAAAAAACTCATACACAACCGAAAAAAAAAAACATAAGAAAGGAAAACCTCACACGGAGCTTTGTTGTCTCTGTCAGAGTAGCGACTTCATTTTGCTAAATCAATTGAATTTTCAATTGTCCTGACAAACAAGCAAACAAAATAAAAGCAAAAAAAAAAAGGTAACATAAAAAGGACAACTAAAGGAAACGACACTATTACATGGGGAAAATGGTAAACCCAAAGAAGATATTTTTATGGGTTTACCCTTGCCAATGAAGGGACAATGCAAAAAAAAGAAGAAAAAAAACCTTGAATGGGTAAAGGAAAATCAACTGTGACAAGATTAGCCAGCGGGGATTGCATAAGCCAAAGAGCCAACAAGCACACAGTGAAATTAGTGGAAAAGCTGGAAAATGTTTAACCATTTTCCTTGCAATTGACAGAATTGTGTCACACAAATGCACACACACACACACTCACATAAACAGAAAGAGATGTGATTATCTGTACTATAATTTTTTTTACCATTTTCATATAGTATATTTTATTAATACTTTTAGTTTTCATTTCATACATGTTGTTAATAATCGAAAAACAAAAAAAATAATAAAGAAAAGAACGCTACGTTAAGTTAACCTGCACACGACTTTGCCATAGGTAGTTCACCCCGCATTCTCTGTGTTATCCTTTTTGTATTTTGGGACGAAAGGACGAAGCTGAACCGAGGCAAGCCGAAGTTATCGACGAATTTCTATAGCTTAACTGGCTTTAATATTGCCGGCTTTGATTTAAAGAAATTTCTTTCAGAACTTTTCATCACTTTCCATTTTCTTTTTCAAAACAAACAATTTACGATTTTTTGTATAATTTTGTATGATTTTTTTTATAATTTATTCCCTTTTTCTTGAGTTGATTTCAATTAATTTATATTGATGTTTTAAGCACTGCACATTGAACGCGCGCTCCGGTTTTTTGCTTTACACTCTCGTTACATCCTGCCAAATCCCGAAATTGTACTAAATACGTACAAAACTTTTACGATTGGCTAAGGCTAAGAGGCAAACGGCCAGGCCAGGCCAGGTCGTGTTCGTGTTTTGTGTGTTGGTGTGTTCGTGTTCGTGTTAGCCGTCCTCAAAGGCCGATGACAACGTCAACGAAGAGACAAAAGAACGAAGTGCTTCGGCTAGGCTACTATGGTGAATTTGTGGCCAAGGAAAGCTAACGAAAATGAAGAGAAATATTTCGAAGTTGGTTTGAGTGGAAATTTTGTAAAAGTCACTTGAATAAGAGAGTGTTAGTTGAGTGTGAGTTAGAGAAACCTGTTACCCAAGCTGAGCAGTTGAGTGCTTTATAAATTCTAGTTAAATCGTGCTTAAAGAGTAATATGCACTACAGTTGCATCAAAGAGAAATTTTTAGTCCACTCCAGTGTAAACTCATTTTAGCTGACATGCTCATGGATTTGGCTCAAAAATTACTCAAAGGACACTTTTACAGCAGCCATAGAAAAGCATTGTCAGGTTATAAGGTCATATAAGACCATATTTGTTCAAATTCAGTAAAATCTGTTAAAAGGAAAAAGTAAACTAAAAGAACCCTTCATTCCAGTTAGTTAATAAAGACAAAAACACTTCGACTTACAAAACAATTTGAAGTGAATTTTACTCATTCTTCAAAGGAGGTATGAATGGTATGAATAGAAGTTCTAATAAATGTGGTAAACATTAAAGAATTTTATCATAAGTTATTATTATTATTATAATTAAAGTGTAGGATATAGTTGTAAACTATCAACCTAACTATATTTTACAAGCACTGGCAACTAAGGCCATCGGCTTAGACGAAAACTACATCCATACACTAGCCTGGGATTCGAACCCGGTTCAGTTGACTCAATGGCCACTTAGACAACTCATCTACCGAGGACTGCTAAATTAAATTAAAATTTAGACAATATTTACGCCTTGATTGAAAGAGATTTGTCAAAATATAAAAGATATTTTAAAAGCGAAGAAGTAAGCAAATTTTAAAGATAGATAGATATTGATTGAGAATGAAATTCATTTAATAAAATTTTATTAAAATGTGTCTCAAAATGTAAAAAATATTACAAAAATATTTTTAGCAAATCTCGCAGATTTTGTACATTTAACTCAAACTTCCCAAGAAAAGGATTCCCTCAAACAAAATTTATAAAATTATCATGTAACTCATTAACACCGAGCAAACACTCACTCCCAGTTGCAGCTAAATGAGTCATCTCAAAGTTATGCACAAAACTCAAACAAATGCTTACACTCAAACAAAACAAAGAGACTTAACGTCAATGCTCAATAACTTGACTCAAATGAAAACAACAGCAAGAGATAAGTTATAAATAAACGCTCAAAACCTCTTTGAGTGAGAAAGCAAACTAAACTCACTTCCCTTTGAATGCAAAGAGTAAAGATTTTTTTTACTCGACCACTGACGAGCTTTCGAAACTCATTTGCGACAGGATAATGCTTCGTATTTTTTGGCTTAGGTGAGTTCCGACAGCCGAATCCTTTTTGGTACTACCATTGACTTTGACCGTTGAATGCCTGTCGTCAGTCTCAATTGGACCGACGTGCTGTAAGCTAAAAGCGGCAAAGATCGAAAAGAGGAACAACTAAATTGTATTAGCTCCGGCAGCGGGGTTGATGGCAGTTTCACATAAGTAACCAAAGTGGCGTAGTAATATTTACATTTTTTTCTTTTTTGGCGCGTGTTTGTCGCAACTCGTCTGAAGTCTCGTGAAGTCTCTGTGTGTGAATGTGAAATGTGACAAGCCCAGGTGACAGTTAACATTTTGCAAAAGCCAAAAAAAAAAAACTGAAAAAGCAAAAAAGGACCAACGAATGTGGAAAAACACAGACGGAAACAAGTTGCGTTGGTCCTAGCCCCAGGAGACATTTAACATAATAAAAACGAACGTGTGCGGCATTTTTGTATCTCTCAAAGTGTATGTGTGTGAGTGGGTGGATGAGTGTGCTAATAACACAAACATATACATATATATACATACAAAAAACACATATACAAAAAAGACAGACAATATGGCAAATGTGTGAGCCAAAGCAGTTGGCAAAAGTGTCGTAAATCGTTTAGACGGGGCCAAAATGTGGAGGCAGTACGAAACGATATGTAAACGACACAGTCGCCGTGGGAAAAACTGCCACAAAAAAAAGAAGAAAAGACAAAAGCCCCCCAAAAACGACCACCAACAAAAACAACAGCAAAAGTATCAACGAAGGGACACTCCAGAAAGCCCAAGAAAAAAACCTGGCATCTGTCTGATGAGCCACATTTGTAAGTATGCCACCAAACCAAGTAAGCAAGGCCTACATTTTAGTCGAATTTTTGCTTTCCTTTTATTTTATGAGATTTTAACGTGGATTTTGGCGCGTGAAAGCATCGAGTTTTATTTGTAATCAATTTTTATGCATGATTCTTTGTGTGTGTGTGTGAAGTGCAGTTCATAAAAATTTCATACATCATAAATGGACCAATTAATTGCTTGAAATGCGGTCAAATAAAAATTGGAATCCCTTTCCTCTAGTGATAAAAATGAAAAATCAAACACAACAGAAATATCCGGAAATGTTTTTAAAATATTTAAATACCTTCATCAATAAACGTCATTTTATATAAAGAAAACATTTTTACTTTATGTACTTAACGGAAATTCACGCAAAATACAAATAAACAGTTCAAGAAAGTGCAAAATGTCAAAGTTTTAAATACAATTTGTTCAATAATTTTTACAAAAGTCAAACAAATATTTAATAAATTTGACTCCACATCTATTTCAAACACATTTGCGACAAAATAATAAAAAAAAAAAAAAAATCAGCATTTTGAGTTAATTTTTTGAAAATCTGTTTTTTTTTTTTTTTGTCACAAACCTAACTAATTTTTAATTCATTGGAAATATTACATACTATTTCTCTAAAAATAAAACCTTTGAAAAGAACAAAAATTAAAACACTTAATTGCTATATAAAATTAAAAATTTAATTTATAAAAATATTTGATTTTTTCTATATTCTCATCTAGTAACTAAATTTCAATTGCTAAAAAAAAGAACCTACAAAGAACTTAACTTTGGGTTTAATCAGAAATTTATAACGTTTTATTTATAAACGTTTTTAAGTAAATAAATTCTACATGCCAATTTAATTTCTTTATTATTTTATTGCGTTGTTTTGTCCAAAAATAAAATACAATTATTTTTGGTACAACTTTTCTTACTTCCGAATCTTTTTCCAATCAAAATTTGAATTTCGACTATAAAATGAAAACTTAAGTTAGGCAATGCACTGCCTAAAATCCAAACGATTGAAAAAGACAAAAATATTATCAAGCTCAGGGATAAAAAAAATTCCTTAAAAAGTCTGATAAACGAAACAAAAATTACAATTTTTTTCCTACTTCATTGAAAGAAAAAAGAATACAAATTATCAAGAAGTAAATGTTTGACGTTTTTCTTTCCTTTTTTTTAGTTTGAGTAGTAATTTATTTAATTTTTGTTGTTCTTGCTATTTATGTTATGCTATTGTTTAAATTCGCTTTGGTTGATTTAGAATGCATTATCAAATTATAAAAAATTTAAATTATTTGTTATTAAAAAAAACACCTATCCACTTTTTTCTTGGGGAAAACTGACAGGCATATTTAAATAAATTGTTAAATTTCAATGCAGAACACATAAAAATAGAAAAAGAAACAATTTGAAAATGCAAACATTTTGTGAGTTTTGTTGGCTTTGTTGTTTGTCCCATTTGTCATATCAACTGCAAACAAAATTTGACAAATGAAAATAGCAAAGAAAATTATGTTTGACCAGCATAAATCATACAAACAAAACATATAACTTTGTACTAGAAATTTTGTTTAGATAAACGATAAGATGAGAGATATTTTTATTTCTCGAAAATTTAGTTCTCTCCTCTATTTTGTTTACTTTTGAATTTTTAAATATCTATATGAAAAATAATTTTGATTTCTATGTATTTCATTTTAGATATGCCATACTAAAAGGAAAGACTGAAATCGAATGCGATACCTCAAATGACTTAAACTGGAAGACAAAATGATTTGCAATTACATTTTAAACTTTAAAGTGAGTTTTTGTATATATTTTTTGACTAAAATTAATTATAATTTAAGCTAGATTACAAAAAAAAAAAAAAAAACTGAAATAAAGAACAATTTTTGCATGATTTTTTGTTGTCTTTTAAATGTAATGTCGAAAAAATAAATGTTATTTGTTGTCTCAATAATAGAAATATTTCTTTTTAAAAGAAATATATATTATAAGTTTTCATTTCATTATTCGAATTTATTTTAGATTGCAAGCAGCTGAAAACAGCATTAGAAAAGTAATTGATTAGCTAACGCTAATCATAAGATTATTCATTAGACATTTCGATTCACTTGGCCGGCGGGTAAATTGGTATACAGTTGTTTTTTTTTTAATTTTTTCTAAGACCCCATTACTTGACGCAGCAAATTTGATTCCTTTGATAACCTTTAAACTAATTTTTTCGCAAAAATGAGAAATTCTGTTTGTTTGCAATCTTTAAATTGCATATGTAAGAAATTTGATTTAGATTTGACTTCAAAAGATTGTTTTCAAAATCATCTGGGTCTTACTAGTCCGCTAAAAAAAAAAAAACAATACAAAAATATGGAACATTAATATTTATTCGAAAGTTCAACGAATTGTCGACAGTAAATATATATTAGAATTTTATTTTGAAAAGTAGGAAAGCTTCATAAATTTAATATTTAAATTACAAGTGCCTAAAAAGAAATCATGTAAATCGATTAAGATGAACACGACACTTTAACTAAATAAATATACAAATATTGTATAAGTTTAAAAAGTGAATAAAACAAAATTTATAGAAAGTCCTTTTAGTTACGCCCTAGATCTAGTCCTCTTTTGGTTTTCATAATAGGAAATTAAACATCAATAGATTAAAAAACCTAACTCAATTAACTAGTTTAGTTTTGGAATTAGTGACCATTATGAGTAAAAATATCAATATTTTTGGTGAGGAACTGACTTAATGTGGACTTTTTTTTTTAAATAACTGAAACATTTTTCTATTTATGTAAATTTTCTGAAAAGTATGCCGTAAATCTGATGTTACAAGTTATATAGTAAAAACAAAAACCCTTAATTTTTATGCTCATCCAACTCATAATCGTTTCCGTAGTGCACATAAAACTGCTCTTAGCAACATAATCTCTCTACCTCTCTTTCTGTCATTCATCCATTATCTCAGGTTTTAAACCTTTTTAACAACAATCTGACACTTTGTGAACCCTAAAAACAGGAAAACTGTCCTATATTCTCCATTTTTATCCCCATGTCTGTGTTTGTCCTTCTCCTGTGCACACACACACACACAGAAATACCGAATCAAGCTTTTTCGTTGATAAATCGTAAAATTCCAAAATATTGCGTAGTCAACGCAACAAGCAAATGCACTCAAAAAATGGGGGAACAAACAAAAAAAAAATCAGCAGAATGAAAAAAAGAAATCTATGAAATATAAAAAACGTGTCGAATGATAAGTAACAAACATTTTGGTCCCTAACTGTTGCAACTTTTCTCTTTTATGATCAAAAAGGGAACACAAAAAAGGAAAAAACAAAGACAAACGCACAGAAGGCAAAAAAAAAAGAAGCAAACATGCAGAGACATGCACATACAGGCACGTACAATGTTTACTATTTGGTGTTGCATACTTTTACGCGTCTCTTTAGTATTAATTTGAGCTGGTGGGAAGCATGCAGGAGGGAAATAAACGGACCTGTATAAGGAAGGGTAAGAAAACTGCCACAGAATAAAAGGGAAACGACAAGAAATAAAGGTAGCCCGCATTCAGTAAGAGGACCTGGTACTCATTATGCATGCTTGTCCGCACGTTCATACATACTACATCCTTGCGCCGCACCGCTGCCGGTTGGTGCCGCCTTCTCAACGGCTTTTTCTTTTGAGGAGATTCTGGCTAACTTTTACCAATTTCATTTTCAATTGACTGTCGACCAGAACACGCAGCCGGGTTTGGCTAACCACCAGCAATTGAGCGTATGAAATGCTTTAGCAAAAGGGACTTCTCAAACACCCACCCATTCACACAGTATCACGTCGCTTCTCTCCTCACATCATCTTTCTCTTCGAGACCCTCAGTAAAAGTTTCAAGAAAAAAAAAGGAAAAAAGAAAACCAAAGACAGATAGATGATGTTCAGGATTGAGAGTGAAGAGGGAAATAAAACTTGTATAGAGAATCCTTTGCGTTCATTTCAATTTCGTTAACTTCTCTTTTTTTTGTGTCTGTTCTTTTACTCCTTTTCTTGTATTATACTACTTATTTTATTTGAAGCGTAAAGCAGAGAACGTGTGCATGTTTTACAGGACATCCAATATATTCCATCTTCCAACAAAACCCCCCTACAATCTTCTTCTTCAGCTTTTTCTTTCACCCCCTTTTAAGAAAGTTTTCTGCGAAATTACGCCACGCACAATTCATTTGCAAATAAGAGAACAGTTTAATTTGTTGCTTTTGTGGACTGACAGAAAAGGATATGCTAGCCCACACATGCACACAAAAGGCTATCTTACACAGGCAAAAAGTTACTGAAAAGGACCCGCATCCTACGCACACACACTCATACTCACACCCACACAAACACCACCACCACCTTTAATAGAGAAAGAGAGATAGAGTAGCAGCTGCTTTATGGACATATTGCATAGACAGAAAACAAATCAGTTCGATTCTCTACTTTGTTTTCCCAATGCGTAGTAATTAAGCCTCTGTCCCGACTGAATACACACACTCACACAAACACACACACACACACCTACACAATTATTGAGTGAATGGCAAATAACTGAAGAAAACTGTTTACCATTTGCCTGAGGATTGTACGTATTCAATATGCAGTTATCCCCAAAAAATCTAGACACTTGAAAAGCTCCAACAACTACAACTTTACCTCGACATGCATGTAGATTAAATTGATTAGAAAATGGACAACTTGATTGATAGGTAAGTTAAGGTTCCACTGGTAAATTTTCCTCTGTTCGTAGAGCAATCAGTCGGTGACAAAATTAAGAAACTTTCAATTAAGCATAAATATTTCAGGAAAATTAATGGCACCAGGTGGAGAGGAAAATCCTTGATATATGTTTAATGCATTATTCAATTAGAATTACTTCCTATAACTTTTTCTAAAAATAAGTTTCTTAATATGTGTTCTTTATTAACCCTTATTTACGGCTATGTGTTACACATAGCACGGCCTTTGATTATTATTATATCAGGATAAACCATTAGAAAAATTTCGCAAAAACATTCTTTTATAGTCAAAACTTAATTTTTATAAAGTTAATTAATATTGAGTAAAGTTTTTGATTTAGCTGATGAAATAACTACAATAAATTTTGTTCTTAGGTTAGAAAAAATTAATGTCGCCTGCCAAATCGACCATCAACTGAAAGAGCTTATATAATTATTTTAAAATTATGACTAAATATTCACAAAAAAACCTTTTAACGAAGTACTTTTGTCTGTAAATGGACTTTTTAAAGATGTCCTGTTTTGATTTCATATATATTATTTATTGAATTCTATATTATTTTAAACTGTCTGAAATACTTATTTCATGTCACAACGCTAAACGTTTTATATGCTTTATATTTATTTTAGAGCTTCAAAAACAAATTTTTCAAATTGAGAAAAATTAAATGAAATTTTTGGAGTACATATTCAAGCTATACAAGCTTTATAATGTCTTAAGACACTATCACGTAAAAATAGACACATCTCGAAAATTTTACTAAGTAAACTAAGTTTGGTAGAACTTTATAGAATATTTAACTTCATACGCAATCCTCAATAGAAGAGTAGTCTAAATAGCCCAGTCATAAAGGCAACTAAACAACAAGGATCCAGGCTTGAATCTCAAGCTAGTTTATAGATATGTAGTTGCTGATATTTTTATACCCTTGCAAAAAGGGTATATTAATTTTGGTCAAAAGTGTGCAACGCATAGAAGGAAGCATCTCCGACCATATAAAGTATATATATTCGTGATCAGCACGACGAGACGAGTTCAAATAGCCATGTCCGTCCATCCGTCCGTCCGTCCGTCCGTCCGTCCGTCTGGATCAACGCAAACTCCTCCTAGACCGTAAGAGCTACAGAGCTGAAATGAGCTGAGCATGTAGGCTTGTATATACTGCAGGCGTTGTATATCTCGGATTCAGCCGGAGCGGATCACTATATCATATAGCTCCCATACAAATGGCAAAGTCACGAACAGTGACTTTTCTTAATAACTTCGTTATTTTCTGAGCTATTGTCGTGAATTTTAATATTGGTGAATTAATTACACATATAAACGACTATGCCAAATTTGATCAAGATCGGGTGACTATATCATATAGCTCCCATAGGAACGATCGGTGGAAAACAGTGACTTTGATCAATAACTCCGTTATTTCCTATGTAGGCCGTTCTTTCGCAAACATTAACCTTTTTAGCTTGAGCGTTTTTCCATTTTGATGGCTATAGGTAAGGAAAGAGTTACCAAAAAAGTTGCAAGGGTATACAAACTTTGACGCGGTCGAAGTTAGCCCCGGCCCTCTGGTTTTTCATACACTTTGATTTTCAGTTTATTTTCAGTGATTTATGCATGTTTTTCATCATATTAGAGTGGTTATTATTATTTTTAAACATTCGATCACAAAAGGCTAGAAAGGTTCACATCTATGTTTATTGTATTGATTGTCCGTAAAATAAGTATTTTAGACTCATCTACAAGAAAAACGATTTAAATTAAGGTTATCCCACTGGCACAATCCATAATTCTCAACCATAGTAGTCATTGAAAACGTTACTCAACGTTTACTTTAGTAAGAAGAACAAAATTATTAAAACAACGGACAACGATCCGAGACCCGCAAAAGTCCCTCTCCTTAAGTGTTTGGATCTTCGGCAACACCTTTCTGCAGAAATCGACGTTGGATTTGTTTCATTATTATTCATATTTCACTAAAATTAATAAGGGCTTTTGAATTTTACAGTTTTCATAATTTTCTCATACTTTTAGAGAATCCAGCCATGGGAGATATAAAATCGTTATTGGTAATTGGAAAAATAGACAAATTTGAATGGCAAAACCTTTAGGCAAGGGATGTTAGATGTTGAATAGTAGTGTGTAGGAATTGACCCTAGAGTGCAACATAAGAAGAAGTTCCAAGTTCAAATTTCTTATTAAAGTCAGTCTCTAATTATTCGTAGTAAAATTATATCAGATTGGAATTATTCATAATATTTTTCAATTTTTTCTAAACCACAGCAAACATATTGTACATTGCTGAAATGTGTCTCTGGTACATAAAATTGTCATCAAGCCTTTCGATTGGTCAAACAACATATATTTTGCATAAAACAATTTAAATAACACGAGTTTTATTGAATGGTATGAATAATGTATGGGTCATTCAAAATTCGAATAAAAGGTAAAGATAATAATTGATTTTGGGAAGAGAATGATCATAGTGATAATTCTTCTTGTCATTGTTAAAGATGATAAAAAAATTTCGGTGCTTATAGATTTTTCATTTAAATATTAGTTTATGAAGTTATTATTTTATTATATTTTATTTTCATTTCCACTATGTTTTATATTAGATTTTATTTTGCTTATACATGGGAGAGAAATTAAAAACTGCATATCCATTAATTTTGTAAAAACATTTCGAGTTCATAAGTATTCCATTCAATTTATTAAATACGACTGCTACTTACGTTATTAAATTGCTCCATATTGATGTCCTGTTGTTGTTATTCTCTAATATATAATCGTTCAGTTTATCGTATAATTTAGCGCATTACCTATAAATAAAAGATAAAATTAATATTGATTAGTGACAAGTCAAATATATCATATAATCGTTATCTTATGCTCTATATCTTTGCAGTTCCTCCTGACCCGATATGTGTATGAGGCCTTATCTCATTAAATGTTATTTACTTTAAAAAAATGTATCTATATGTATATGTTTTATGCCTTTTATAATACATAAATATAAAAAATATGCCATAAATAAACCAAT
The DNA here is from genome assembly GCF_018902025.1 of Drosophila willistoni. Classification (NCBI taxonomy): domain Eukaryota; kingdom Metazoa; phylum Arthropoda; class Insecta; order Diptera; family Drosophilidae; genus Drosophila; species Drosophila willistoni. Next base: position 14,473,678 of record NW_025814050.1, read on the forward strand.
TTTTACATAAAAGAAAACCGTTACTCAATAAAAAAAAAAAAACAAAAAAAGGAAAGAGGCGAATTGTGGATTTTTAATGGAGTGGATATGCAGGGAACAGCAAAAAGAGAACAAGTCGAACGAGATGAGCTTCATTGCCAAGGAGAAGGGGGGCGACCGCACGGGCAGAGGCAGGGGCAGCATTTATGGGCACAAAATGATTGTTATTATACCTTCTTATTATTATTATTGTTATCAAAGCCAATGTCAAGCCAGCAAAGGTGGCAAGGAGAGGACGACCTGGCCAAAAGCCGGAAATGTCGACAGCCAAAACAAAGAAAAAGAAACCAAAGGAAAAAAATGGGAAGTAACGAAAAAAGGAAACGTGCCCGGCATAAGGAGCCCACCTATGTGGCACAGTGCGCTTAATATTGTCAACAAAATTTAAAAACTAATTTTGCAATGCAGCACACCAGATATTTACGTAAATTTCACGCGACTTAAATCCCTTAGCCTGATTTTTGATCACAGAACACTTTTTTAGTTGAAAAAATTTTATGAAATAAATATTTGAAAATAATTTTGTAAACTATTTTGAAATTTTCAAGCTGCAAATCTCTGGTATTTTTAAAGTTTGTCAAATTGTTTGAGTGCTAATTTGATCGAATATCTCTTTGATAATAAATGATTTTCGAAACCAGTTGTAAAAGATTAAAAAATTTAGTTAAACTGGACTACAATTTTTTAACAAGTTTAATTTCCACGGTTTTCTTAGTCAAAAAACCAATTTACTAGTATTCTGCTAGATAAACAAAAAATTTATCTTAGAAAATATTTTCAATTTCTTGCATTAAAAAGAGTTTTATACAAAATTAAATGAATTTGAGTTTCTTTTCGCAACCTTAAAAGCACTGTACGTAGCAGCGTCGTTCGGTTTTGTGGGGTAGCTAAAAATTTATGTATTGTTTGTTTATTTGTTTATGCAGTGCTTTCGTCTCGGTGTCTCCTTGTCTTTTGCCTCATATACAACACACACACAAACATTCGCACATATGAGAAGTTCTCTAAGGCAGTAGCTCATGCAAATTTATACACCTTCGCCTTGCTTTTTGCCATGCCATAATAAATATTCACAAAAATATCTCATTTCAGCGCCTGCCTGGCGGAGTGCTTGGCTTTCTTGGTAGCTTGCCTTGTCTTGTCGCCTTGTCACGTGTCGGCATCATTACCGCACGTACCAGAGTTATTTATACAAAATATATATCGTTTACAAAAAAAAAAAATAGACGAAGCATTCAGGCCGAGACGAGCAGGGAAATTTAAATCACCAGACACAATTTTTATATCCTTCTGGCAACTTTCATCTCTCCCACCCCAACCAGAAGGGAACTAGAAGGTCTTAGCTAATTGTTCAATATTTGTGACCAAAAGCAGCTGCCACATTTTTTCTCTCTCCTTTTTCGCTTTGGTCCTTGGGGGCGTGATGTGAAATTTACGACACACATGTGTACCGCTGCGCCTAAAACTAGGCAGCACAAACATGCCAAGCATGTCGAGACCCCAAAATCGCCTGAACGTTTCCCAAGCCGGACCAACTAAGCAACCGACAAAACGACCAAAACGACGGAACGACCGACTAACCGACCAAGCGTCACAGTTAATTTGTTGACAGCTTAGAGAATGCTGGATAGGGGAGTGAGGGGCTGGAGAGGTAGTGAGGCAGGGTGGCATCTGCTCCGGGGCCTTTTCGTGGACAAACTGGACAAATGCCAGTTTCCTTGGGGACTACAAGACATGGAGCATGTAAAGTGTGCAAATGACCAAAAGAGAACCAAAGGCTGAAAGGGGAACAACCAAATGCATCAACTGTAATTAGTGGGTGGCAAATGAACAAACAGTTCCAGAAAGCCAGGAAATGGAATGAAATTTTGGCAGTGGGATGTGGAAATGGATATGCAGTTGAATGAGAATTTCCAGTTCGTTTATACCCAACTCTTGACACGGAAACAAAACATGTTCATACTTAAGCAAATTGTATTTTCTTTTCAAAATATTAACAAAATTATAAAGATCAATGAATTTACGTAAATTTGTCTATTATTTTAAGTGGCTCTTTTAGAAACATAATTTCTACTGTATAGCTGTATTAATGATTTTAAGAATTATTTCTTGGAATTATCTTTTGAATTTATATGAATTTATAAACTGCTTTTTTAGTAGCATTGTATTATTTTTTCATAGAATTTCTTAAAGAAAAGATATACTAAAAAGAAAACCAAAGCTTAATCTAAATTAAGGTTTACTTGGGCACATAAAAAAGTGAAATTTTACACTAAATATGTCACACAAATCAATCAACGAACAAAGACCTTATTATTGAGAAGAAGTTAAGTAACTTAGTTTCACGGTTGTCCAGCCAACGACAAAAAGGAAGCCACAATAACGCCCCAAGTCTTTACCGCAGATAATAACTTCAAAAATAACAATCATCAAAAGAGAGCGTTATCTTTACTTTTTTAAATTTGATTATCAATTGTCAGGAATGAACATACATATATATTTTTTTCATATGTATGTATGTTGCTTCCTTCGCTTCACCCCCTATAAATACAATTTCGAGTGCAATTTTCAATTGGATGTGATGTCAAATTTCAACGTCAACATCATTGTCATCGACGTCAACTAATTGGGTTTTTCGGGTCTCGTCAAAAGTTACCCAGAAACAGGAGAGAAAACAACAAAAAAAAAACCGATACACAGAAATTGCCAGCAGTTGGGGAAAGTGGGAAAAGCGTGGAGAAAAAGATTAAATTTCCTCGTTCCGACTTACAGCTCAGCTGCAAAATAAGAAAGAAAAAAGGGAGAATAAAAAAAAATAATAATAAAATCCTACAAAAGTGAAAATAAATATTGAATTATTGATATACAATATTTGATATATGTATGTATGTGTGAGGGAATGAAAGCTTCGACACGGAACGACGGACGGACGTACGCGTGTCTTTTTGGTGGGTCTGGGGCAATGGAATGGGTATTAAAGCCGGTTGACAGAAATATTTATATGTATATGTATTTCAAAGGGTTTTTACTTAATTTAAAATGCAACTGACAATTTGCCTTTGCTTTTTGATAAACTTGGAATTATATAAATAAATCATTTTTTAAAAGGCTTGTTGATGTATTGGCGACAAAATGTCAAAAAAAGCCTTTTCCCAAATTTAATTTCTGCCACAATTCCGTAAAAGTTGAAATATTAAGCTAAAACTTTTGAGATTTCCAAGACTATAGAGAAAAACTAAACTTTTAACTAAATAGGCAACACAAACTTAACTAAAAAATCACTTCTCTTGATGCCATAGAGGACAGCTTAAATAGCTTTCAAAATTATTTAACTCTTAAGCAAGATCTTAAAATAAAAAACATCAAGTAGTCGTGGCTTACCTTTATTTACCAGAAATGAAATGAAATACTTTTTAATCGTTAAAAAAACTATGCGGATTTAATCGGTGCAAAGACAAATTTTAAATTTTCAGGGCGGAATCGTTTTTAAGAACATCCCGTCAGAAAATTTTGAATTCTTTTTTATTTTGATAAAAAGAAAAATAAAAGAAAAAAAAACCGTCTTGTCTTATTGTCAACGCAAATATTTGTTTGTTTATCTTTTTCGACGCAAGACGCACTTCCACCATATTTCCGAAGGGCTCCACTCTCTTCGCTAAATGTAAGCAACCTCCATGGCCATCCCCTTAGGCTGGGCTCAGCATGGGCTCACTGGGCTTATTTCATTTTACGACGAGTGCGCTTTTTGGGCCTTGGTAATATTTTGCATGTTTGCATACAAAATATCATATTTGCCGAGATTGTTTCATTAAAAAAAAGCAGGTGGTGTTGTATATGTTGTGCACACACACACACACACGCGCAAACGCACACCATATACCATATTTCTTCTTTCTCTTTGTATGCTGCTTCCTAGTACGTGTTTAGCTTTAGCACCTTCAACATTTCCGCATTCACCACCACCTCCCCCCAATCTGCACACATGCGTAGCCCATAAAATGGTCATATTACCAAAATAGAAAGTGGAAAGGAAATTGGTTTTCCCACGCACAAAACAAAAAAAAAAAACGGTACTGAGAATATATATGTATATAAATGTAGTAATATCTCCCCACCTTAGTTGTGTATGCTGAGCAGGTGGACTTCACTGGTATGCTCGTAAAAATTTACCCCATTTTATTCTAGTTATAGTTGTGTGGAGATTCAATGCATTGGTAAGCCATAAAGCCTAAAAGTATGCAAGTGTTTGAGCCGTAAAAACAAGCGAAAAAACATCAGTAGAAAATACACCTAGACCCCGCTTTGCGTCGTTTCGTTTTGCGTTTTTTCGAAGTTGCGTCGCTGCTTTATTAGTACTAATTTTCACTGTGCGTCGTTAAATTCTCGTTGTTGCGTTGTCTTGAGTTCGACTGCTTAACTTTTTTTTCCTTATCAGCCATTGTGGCAACGCCAATATCAACTTTTACCAACATTGCCTTTGAATTTTTGTCAGTTTTACGTTTTTCAACATTGACATCTAGCTTACCTACTTCTGTTTATAATTGCGTCTTGATATCAAAAAAGAAATGTTCGTAGAACAGTGTTTATCCTCCAAACAAATTTCAAAAGCGATGGGTCTGATTGACGAAGCAATGGAGAATTTTTATAAAAAACGATCCTGACAATGACAGAAGTTTTAAGGTATCCCAGGCGGTAGCTGCAAACATCAACTGCTACCAAGAAATTTATTTAAATTTACAAAAAAAAGCTATTCACCATACTCTGGACAAATTTTTGGTGAACGAAGCCACTAAAAACTTATAAAGATAAATAATTGAATAGGTTATTTTGATTTAATGGAAGCAATTTTTTTTTTAATGAATGAATGCAATAATATTTTTGTTTTTAAATGTTTACTTTGTTCAATTTTTCTTTCTAGAAATTAGTATTTTTTATGGCCCGGGAACCTATCTTTGATCTTTCCATGGTTGCCTATAGAAAATCTTAATTCACTTTGCGTCGTTTCAGTTTGCGTCGTGTTTTTTTGGAACGTATCCCCAACGCAAAGCGAGGTCTAGGTGTATTTGCAAAAGCCAACAATTTTTGATAGTATAAAAAAATACTAGCTAATGCTCAAATGCACAACAATTTTAAGTCTTGGATTGCAGCCCAAAATTTTGTTCGCAGAGTACATGATATTAATGGGCAAATATTGGAGTTCAAATTCTGAGATAATATAATAATTTCAAGATGTTTGGAGTAAAATTGTATTATAGTTATTCACAACTACTCACTAGGATATTTTGAAACGTATTATTCATTAAGCCATATATTCGATTTATCACTCAAATTGAATTAAATCTAAAAGATAGCCATTGCAAAGAGTAAAAACTTGTTACTTTATAAGCCAAGCCAAGCTAAAGTTAACCAAACTTCAAATAGAAACTTTAAGATGATTTGCCTGGATTTCTTTCACAAATTGATTATCACTTCCTGAATCGTATGTCCTAGTCTTAAACACCTGGCCATCTGTCCTCCACTTAGTTATAACTTATCTAATACAAAACAAAGCAGGGAAAAAAACCGTTAAGAGAAAGGAAAACACATTGCCAAATTGCGAGTTGATTATCTTCATACATAGTTCGGCATACTAAACAAAAGGCAACAATTATCTTAATGCCAGGTGCATGAAATTAATGTGCTGTAAGCACATTTCAACACAATATAACTAACGAATAGAGAGCAGGGCAAGGCCACGGATAGGGCAGAATAGGACTAAACAAAACAGAAAAGAACTGAACAGGGGACAGGAAATGAGACGATGATGTCGTCGCACTTAATCTGCGATAAAGGCGTAGGCAAAAACAGCAGGAACACAACAGCAAAAAAGAAAAAAAAAAAAAGGTACAGACAAATCACTCTGCATAGGTGTATGGGTGTGTGTGTGTGTGTATATCTAAAAGTCCTGAACGCCCAAACACATTATAAGGAACTCATTGTGGTCCCTTTTTTTTCTTCCCCTTTGCTACCAACTGCTGTTAGATGTCATCTATTTGTATTTTTATGTGCTTTGTGTCAACGAAATAATTGAGTTACTTTTGTGAGCAAAAAAAAAAAAAAAACTGAAGGTGAAATTGATGCTGAAATCAAGTTGTATCCCTAAAATTGAGTTGTGGCCAAGTGAAATGAAGAGTTAATCCAAAGGGTTTAAATTTGTTTTCCAAATTTTAAACAAATTTTAAAGATTACATGAATAATAAATGGATGAACGTTTTTATTCAAACTTATGTTTCCTTAAAAAGATTTTTATCATTTGTGTATCCAAAATGCCTTTCTCTACGACTTTAAAACCTTTTTTAAAGTCAAAAGTGTGTTGTTTCTAGATTAATTAAATTTATACTTGTCAGATATGTTTTTCATAAAATTTGTTTTAAAAAAAACTCATTGCTTGGACAATTTAAAGTTGATTAAAAAAATTCTTGGCTATAGTTTTAAGCTCTTTTTAATTAGAGAAAATGAAAACTCTCCTATTGAAAACCTAATTATTTCACTTATAGTTTTCTGAGTAAGATTTAGTTTTAAAAGAATAATACATACATTTAAGTTGAATGCTTAATGTCAATTCCATAATTTTAGCAGCGGTTGGAATGAGACTAATTATCTGACAATTCTAAACGAATGTAGTATAAGAAATGCAAACAAAAATAACTTAATAATTTCAAGAACATTGTTGTACCAAAAACAATTTTTGGCATATAACAAATTGTGCTGGGAATTATATTTTATTTTTCAAAAAACAATAATGTTTCAAAATCATCACAGCTTATAACCGCTCAAAAATTTAATAAAACCAAATCAACTTTTAATGACATTGGTCCTTGATGATATATGTGGGGGAGGTTGGGAATGAGAGGTGACTTTACTTTGAACTTTTTGCTTGACTTATAAAAAGCCACATACACGCACACATACACACACACATTCACATACAAAACGAACATAAGCAAAAAGCAATTGCGTGTAATTTAATAACAAAATAATAGGAAGCAAAGACTTAGAGACAAAAAACAAAGACTCGACACACACACACAGAAGCCGATGAGCAGAAAAATATACGAGGAAGAGTAAGAGGTGCACATGTGTGTGTGTTTGGGTGTGTGGGTGTGTGTATGTCATAATATGTAATCATAAATTATAGGCCAAGACCTTTGACTCTTGGCATTGTCAACGGTTTCAATTGAGAGTAACGAGTCAAGTATAACGAGTGACGAGTACTTAAAGCGTTTTTTTTCGGCTCCTGCTTAGTAAATTGCTTATGAAATATGTAAAAGTGGTCGCCCCATCCTGTCCCAACCTCCGCAAGTACACCACGCACCCTTTTTTGGGATGAAAATCATCATCATCGTCAGCATCAGCATGATGCTGCTTCTTCTATTTCTTGTGAAACTGCTGTGGGTCGTTTTTTGCTGCGGTTACAGTGGGGACTAGCCTAGCATGACATTGCCACTTAGCGGCTACATTAATGGCAGTGCCAAATGGCTTTCTCTCTCATTCACTCACTCTCACTGTCTCACTTCTACGCACTCCCGTATGTCACTCCCATAGAGGCAACTGAGCGTGTAACGGTAAATAAACTAATATGGTACTGGCAAGAAATGTTATGGGCTACACTGCGTATGAAGATGTACCGTTATGCCTGAATATGTTAGTGTATAGGGGTGTATATGTATTTTTTCTCTTTCTCTCCCTCTCGTTTTCTCTCGTCTCTCTGCTCCTGACTGCATCATGAATATTTAATGTTGACATGTACAAAGTATGCAATATATATAACAAAAGTTGAAACAACATCATGAAAACATGCGAAAACGAATGTGAAGAAAAATTACAAATGTAACAAGAAAGTTTCTTTCTCCTTCTTTTCTTTTTTTCTCTTTTTTGCTTTTCTTTTCTTTTCCCCCTTTTTATTTTTGGCTCGGTCTTAATTCCTACTTGCTTTTGGCCTTGGTTTCAATGAGTGAAATTGACTGGACGACAACGTCAACCGTCGAATGTCGAACATTGTTTTCTTTTCTTGCCTTTTTGTGTTTATTTACTTCAAAAACAAAAAAGCATTGCTACTAGAATGGGCTGTAAAGTGGGGAATATTAATTATTTAGACATTAACAATGCAAATAGTTATAGCGATTGAGTAAAATTCTTAAGGATTTTATATGGCATATTTTTGAAAAAAGTATGTTCGATTTAAAGTTTGCGGGGAAACATTACTCCAAGGGTATTAAAATATTTATTTCTAATTTTGATTAATAACTGCAAAGTGAAATAATACATTTTTTGGGACAATGACGGCTATTATACATATGTGGTATCTATTCTAGTGATTCTAAAGAGTATGACAAATATTACTGTGTTACTTAACAAATTTTAGATGAGTCTATAATCGCAACAATACACATAGCGGGCAAAAGATTTCGATGACTGTGGTATAACAATTCTATGAAAAAGTGTTTTTTATTATTTAAACCAACATTCAATTTATTGAAAATAGTTGTTAAATTTGTATCACACTATTTATTGATAAATTTACTCATTTTTGAATATTATGACTCTATTGATAAAGATTGTTATTACTCTATATATTGTTTTGCATAACCCTTACTTTTTACATATTAGACAAACATTTACACTCTTTCTCTTGCGTTCGTGCTCCATAGATAAGGCTAAAGAGAGGTTAACTCGGCCATTCCAAAAGATTACTTTTAGCAAACTCTTTGATCATATTTTGCAAAAATACTCTCAGCACTCTTAATAATTTAATCAGTCACATTAATGAGAGAAATATGCTTGAGTGTTTGCTCTTTAAGAAAGCCATTTCGGTTTAGTCTAAAAATTGTATTTGCAGTTAGCCCGCAACCGCTCAAGTAGAACAACGTGTTGATCATAACACAAATAAAAAAAAAACTGATAAACTGATGACGCACTATGTGGACTACGTGAATATATGTAAAATTTGTGAAAAAATTTGTAATAACAATTAAATCGGAATGGAGAATATGAATATAAACTGCTTGTTTGAGTTATTCAAACAAATAAAAATCTTATGTGAAACAGAGCATTGTAATTCCGATGAAGTATCTATAAAATATTCGAATCTTATTCAATTTGTAGTGTCAAATGAATGGATACGTAAACAGTTTAGGCATTGGGATGAACAACTTTATAGTGACCTTGCAATACATGAATATGAAGAAAAACAAAAAGAAATTTGTGTTTTGTTTGCTGCAATTTATGCTGCCGTGCATAATTTCACACAAAGAGAAAAGGAAGCAGTATTTACGTTTTGGATAAATAAAATTAAAGAAAAAATTTATTTAGAAAAAATTATATTGCGATATACAACTAACATACATTATGATTACCATATGGAATTTTTCGATGACATTTTGAGGGCAATGGAGAAAAAACCCTTTATAAAACATTTGGTTATAGACATGAAAGGTAAATATGGACTTTTATAACACGAATCTATAACTTATTGTTTATTTCTTTTTCAACTATGTATATATAGACTACACTATGCCGCATTTAAGCAAATTTCGCAATCTCAGAACATTGACTTTAAACGTCAAAATAGACGATATGGAAGATTTGGTAGAACTTGTGAAATCAAGTCCAGACTTGCGTCAACTTAACGTCTGGAATAATGAAATTCGTGGCAGATTGTCCGATATTACTTTAGGTGGTAATACCTTGCAAAATTTAAAAACATTCGGTTTTCTAATGAAGCTTGATGTTGATGCTGTACAATATGCAAATTTCGGAAAATTACCAAAACTGGAACGCCTTAACATAAAAGGCGAACATGAGATCGGTTCATTAAAGCATCTTTTTAATTGTTTTGCAAAACAATCTATCAAAAATTTACGTCATCTTATTTTAAACGATGCCGACTTGAATGATGAAGAGATTCAAATTATCTCTCAGATAAAATCAATAGAAAAACTGATGTGTGGATTCGTTCAACCGGAAAGTATTGCCCAATTGTCACAAATTGATCAGCTAACAAAGTTAATTATACTATCAGAACATGAAGTTTCAGAATTATTACCTCATATACTTTACATTTTAATGTCAACCAAATGTCCGCAAATATTTGTTTCTTTTCATCAAGGAAGCATGCATTACTTTAGAAGCAAAGAATATTTATTATGGGTTATTAAACCATTTGTCATTAATGCATCTGAATATGCTTCTCTTGGCCAATTTACAAATTTGCGAAATTTGGAAATTGCTGCAAAGAATCTTAGGAGTGGCTCCCTACAAAATATATTTAAAGAATTTGCAAACAGAGTGCCACAGACTCTTGAGCAATTGAAAATGACAAATAAAATGTTGACCGATATAGATTTTTGTGATTCTAAGAGTAAAATGGGCTTAAATTCAAATGAGATTATTCAAATTGCGTCTATTAAATCATTGAAAAGCGTCGATTGTGTTTTTAGTGAGATGGTTAACATTGAAGTTTTGGGTCATTTACCGGAACTGGAGGAATTGTCTATTAATGTGCCATCAAGATTAATTAATTATGACACTAAAGGAATTGAAAACCTTATCAGACTACTAGCTTGCAAACACAATTCAACTTTAAAATTCTTAAATATATCCAAACTACCAATTGGTTTGCCTTTAACAATGCAATTATCTGATATTAAATCTTTGAGAACTTTAAAATGCACATTTACAGATAATCGTAGCATAGAATGCCTCAGCGGACTCTATAATCTTGAAGATGTTGAGATAAAATCAAAAGAAGAACTTCATGGTATTTGTGATATAATTTTACAAATTATATCCACAACAAACATTAGTTTTAAAATCAAAAACGCAGTCTCTATAAAAAGTTTTAATGGCGAAACGGAAATAGAATTATTTTTACATAACCAAAAAAGCGTAACTCATTTGGCTCCCCTAGGAAAAGTGCAGAAGTGCCATAGTTTTGTTGTCAGCAATGTCAATATCAAAAATATCAACTTGTTACTTCATTATCTTCCTTATAATGAAAATCTAAAAATATTGCATCTTGGTACATTTGCAATAAATTATGAAGATTCACTTCTTGTACGAAATATAAAAAAATTGGAAAAACTGATATGCGGTTTTTCCGATCCTAAATGTTTTGAAGTCATATTTTCAAATACAAAATTAAAGAAAATTCACATAACTGACAATGAATTTTCACCCCAAATATTTCATTTCTTAGCCAAATCCAATGGAGAAGTTATTATTGATAATAGTTTGCGACGAATAAAGTATTATAAAAATCAAGAAAAGTTAATTCTAGAAAATCAATCATGGCATCGATTTATTTATGATGCCAGTGATTATGGTTTTCTCGGTAAATTGAAAAATGTACGAACTCTTCATATAATTGGTGATAACGAGGAAGGTACTTTAACAAATCTTTTCTTAAATTTGGCATTAACAGGCAGTCTTGAGGAATTGATAATTGAACAATCAATCGATAAAAACATTGATGAGGATGAAAATATTGCCAATACTATAGTTACTATAAATTCTCAAGAAGTGTTGCAAGTAGCAAAAATTGAAACCCTTAAAAGACTTAAATGTGGTTTTTTGAACACCAAAAATATTGAGACACTCGCCCAACTAAAGAATTTAGAGGAACTTACTATTACCAAAATTGAACCTGGCTCCTTACAAATACTTTTTAAGGAATTCTCAAATCAATCACTATCAGATCTTCGTTACGTGTCCATAGAAAGCCAAGAAATAAATAACGATGACTTACGAGCAATCGCCAGTAAAAAGTTGTTAAAAACATTGAAATGTACGATTAACAATATAAATAACAATAATGATAATTTTCCAGAACTACCAAATCTCACTGATCTATGTATAAGATCACAATCCGAGAGCAGAGTATCCAATCAACTTAGTTTATTTACGAATTCTCCTTTGCAGAATGTTGAAATCTTGGGAGATCCGTTAGATGATCAAGATATGTTAGCATTGGCAGAGTACAAATTATTAAAAAGTTTGCATTTTAATTTCAGACAATTGCAGAGCGAAAATAATTTGTTTGCATTCAATGAACTGGAGGAACTATATATTAAATTTAATGATGAATTTTATTTTATGGAAATCCCATTGAATTTTTTCACATTTTCGCCAAATATTAGAAAACTAGTTCTAAGAAATATAACAATTAAGTGTACAGATATTACGAACATTTTAAAATTAACAGCTTTAAGATCTCTAGATTGTAGTCTCGATATTAAAGAGAATACAAATTTGGATCGACTTGCCAAACTTGAGGAGTTGATAATCACACCTCAAGAAGATTCTCTTAAAATTATTCTTCAATTTTTAACCGCAAATGGATCAGCGAGTCTTAAGCATTTGGTCATTTATGAATCTCATTTGGACATGGAGGATTCTCTTCAACTATCAAATATGATATCATTGTTAAGATTGGAGTGCAGATTTCTTTATGATGATTCTCTGCACCATTTAACAAAACTCAAGAACTTGGAAATATTGACCATTACCGATTTAGTAAATCGTAAGGATATTTCGAATTATCTCCTAGATATTATGAAAAATTGCACCAAACTGCAAACAATTGACTTTTCCGATTGTGAAGCAGATATCAGCTGGGATTTTTTTTATAAAACTTTGGATTTATTGAAAAGTTTTAGAAATCCAGATGAAGAAAATCCATTACATATGGGAGTTCCTTCAGGTCCAAATATGCATAAATATAATGTAAGTATGTAAATAAAGTTTGTAATTTTACTTTAATTTTAATAACTATATAATGATTTTGAAGCTTTTTGAAATGGTTAAATTCCTTTTTTTTTAAATAATTGAAAACTCCAGGCAACGCTACTAAAATAATATTTCTAGTTTTATGTTTACATAATCCTAATTGCAATCAGTATGGGAGATTATAACCCTTCGAACATATATGTATCAGAAATTGAAAAACAAATTTTTTTTTAGATTTTCTTTAATAATTTGTATTTAATACTTAAAATTATTTATACTTTCAGCTGTTATCTGGTGAACAACAATATTTAAAGATTCTTCAATTCTAAAAATCAATGATAACTTTCCGCTGTATTTTAGATACATATACTACTGGATTTAAAAGGTTATACATAAATCAAAACTTACTAAAATTACATAATTTTTAGATCTGTTGTTTAAGAAGTATTCGCTTCTAATTCTACCAATTATGTGTTTGTCTAACAGATATCTGATGCCCTTTTTAATATGAAGCGGACGTAAATGTTTGAGCGAAAATCCCAAGACAATATGGAGGGCCGCCCAGGTTTTCTACATTTCACTCATTATATTATATATGTATCATATATACATATGTATGTATATGGATCTAATCTAAGAACCACAAAAACAATTTAACGCTTTAATGATAATGATGTATGAACAAGTAAAGAAAACAAAACGAGAAAACACGGTTGTTGCACACGTGTATGTTAGATTTTGGCCAAATTCATGATGTGGTGGGTTGGTGGGTGGATGGGTTGAACGGCGTTGGGTAAAATTGGGTGATGTTGGCCGAGAAGGAGGTGTGGCCAGTCGCTTAACAAGCTAATGTGCTTTTAATGGTTCCATCGTGAGTCTACGACTGATTATGTTAGAAGAGACCAGAGCAGAGAGTAGAGGAGAGCGAAGAAGCGAGTAAAATACACAAATAATTAAAATTAATTATCTTGCAATTAGTTTACGATTTACTCATTAAGCCGAAAGGTTTGCCCCAATATTCTACACGCACAGTGGGAGACAATTTTCTTTTGTAAGCATTGTTGATGATGACTGATGTGACACAGAGAAAAAAAATAAAACAAAACAAATAAAACAATAATAATTATGAAATTATTACCAACTAACATTTCAATTGAGTTATATATATATACATTATACACACACGCATACCTACATACGTTTATAATATATGTACTTATTTGATTTATGTGCAAACACAATTTTATCCCACGCTCCAGACTAATGACATTTATTACGTTTGGGGACATTTTATTGACACTTAACATACACGCATTCAAAAACAATTCACATGGTTTTTCTTCGCCCATTTGATTTATGCAGCAGCAATCAGAGACTACAATGATTACCGAAATGAAACCCTGTGTTTATTATTTGTTCATCAAACATTGTCGTGCAATCGTAACTAATTTTAGCTTAAACGATTTACCAAAAAGAACTCCATCATTACTGATTGAAATGATTAGTTTGCGTTGTTTAAGAAATTTTTGTATTAACTTCTTTGGAACTCCGCTTTTCCATATTAATCATTAACTCTAGGTATATTTATCAATAGATATCTTTAAACTTTTAGTTGTGGTGTTTTAATTAAGATTTTAATTATACTAAATTTTAATATCAGAAGACTCGATTGTATTTGCAATACTCTTTAAGTACGTAATTTTAACTTGACTTTAGCTTCTTCTACAACCGTAATTATTGCCGATTCGGTCGAGAAAATGTTAATGGGATACCCACTCAAAAAAAGGATAGAACTTTTTATTATATTAAATAAATAATTAAAAACACACAAAAAAACTCTTGCCCATTTTTATTAGATCCAAAGCTACGATTTTTGCTCTTAAAACTAAGCAAACGACCACAGAGAATTTAAGGACAAATAATCTTTGTGTGTTAATTGTTCAGATATATCACAAACAATCCAGTTAAACACATCGATATATATTTACATGAACATCTCTAGCACCTAAAATCTCTCACTAAGATACTTTTGTTAACCTACCTTTAGTGATTTTTGAACGCTAACCATAATTACAACCTTCTATCATTGCTTACTGCAATTACCATATTTTTCACTTATTAAGCTCAATTTTGAAATGAAAATCAAAAAGTTTCAAGTTTAGTTTTAACTTTGATATTGATGATTTTCTTTTCCTTTTCACTTTTTTTTGGTTTATTTTTGTATTTTTTTTTTTCTGAGAATTTTATGAAATTAAATCTTGTGCATCTTTGGGGCATCCTGTTTCTTGTTGTTGTCCTGGCAAAGTACTTAACTGTCTGCTTATTATTAAAAAGGCAGCTTAAGTGGCAAAGTCAAGCTAATTGAATTAACTTTTACCCTCTATCCCTTATTACCGTCGTCGACCTCTCTGTACTGTTGCGACTCGAGAACCTTGTGTTGTTTGGTGCGTGAAAAGGGCACAAAATAACAACATCTAAAATAAAAACAACAACAACAACAGCAACGAAAAACAAGTTACGCTAATGTTGATAAAGTGCCGCCAACTCAAAGAGATTTTACAATATTTTTTAGCCCATCCAAGAGTTTGGGGGCCACTACCTCTGATTTCTGTAAAAGAAATAAGAAGCCAAGAGAGCAAAGAAACCACCGAAAACGATGAATTGAGATAAGATTTTAGTCAGAGTTTATATGGACTACAGAAATGCCCTGTTATGACACGAAACACAAAACTAAAAGACAACAGATACAAAAATGAATACAACCTTTTTAGTTTTTTTTTTTTAACAAATATTTATTCTTATTTTAAAGCAAGACACATAATTTTCGACCTTCAAGTTATACAGGTTCTTTTCCACTTTCACTTTATTGTTCGATATTACAAAATTTTGGCAAACTTTCCGCATTGCCCGAAAATCACTCACGTAGTGTCCGTAGTATTACTTCAATAAAGCAACAACAATTTGGGTGTGGAGGTGGGGGGTGAGAAAAAAAGGGTTCTTAATGCAACGGTCGTGTTCTGGTAAACACCCTTCAAGTTGCTATCTTGGCTATCGGTTTACGCGCTATGCTTCGTTAAGTGCATTTTGAATTTTTAATGTTGAGCAAGCGAACGAAGCGACGAAGGGACGAAGGAACAAACGATAAAGCGAACGCGCGCCGTTTTCCTTACAGAAACTTGCACACAAAGAGGATGAAAAGTGACTATCAGGACGAAAGCTTAAGCGAGGTACCTCAAAAAGAGCGAGTGAGAGGGTCTGATTAATTCGCTTTATTAAAAAACCATACACCAAGAAATGCGTAATACTTTTTAGCACTCGGCCATGCGGCAGGCGGCAGACAGGAAGCATCAGGAGGAGCAGGCAGGCAGCAGCAGTCAAAGCAGCAGCTGCTAACAAAAAATAATCAACACAAATTACACGGTGCACATAAATATTCAAGGGGAATAGTGAGAGAGAAAAAGGGGAAAAGATTCAAAAGAGTGTTCAAGCAAGAGAGGGAGTGCGAGAAGGATCGGCAGCGGGAGCGGGTTATTGCGAACCCTAGGCCAATTAATTTTTAATCTACACTAAACATTGCAACAAATTTTGTGAACCAAGCCAAGCTGTGAGCCAAAGACAAGCTGATAAAAAAAAGTTCTGTTCTTTTTTTCGTTTTGTTTTTTGCGTATGTTTGTTAAAATATTTGCAGGATACCACGGGTATATCAGAAACATACGGAAAATAAAGCAATAACTAGACTAACAAGATTCTTACTCATGAAGCCTTTTTTTGAAGGTTAAGTTTTTAGACTTAAGATTAGATTTGGGTAGTTTAACAACCTGATATAAGCAGTTGCATAATAATTGAGTTAAATTGACCTTCCTCCTAAACCAAATGATATAGGAGATTTCCTAATAATTCTATATTCCAATATTTCTTCTTTTTGTTTTGAAGGTGTCATCAATTGCAGTTTTTCATGCAACATCAACTAGTCGTACCTTTTTGTTGCAATTGTAACCAATATGAGATGCCACCTACCAGTTGTCGTGCATAGATAGGATATAGTATTCCTCTTACGCTAGCGCTTTCTTTTTCATGATTTGCAAAAGTGCCAACAGCAGTGTAAAGGATTTTAGCCCCAAGCCAAGGGGATTAATAAAAGGATTACGCAGCGGAAAATGCCAGCTGTGATGCCAGTCGAGAAAAAGACAGAGAGAGAGAGAGAGAGACATAGGACTTGGCAATGCCAATGCGGATGAGAATGAGGATTCGGATACGGATGTGGATGGCGGCTACGAATGCTGCTGATGGCAATTTGTAGTACCACTTGCCGCCTAGATAGTAGGGAATATAGTAATGGTGTTGGTGGTTGCAGCTGGAATTGGTGTGGGTGGGTGTGGGCAGATAACTTGCAGCAGGCTAATTGCATTTCGCCTTGCCAACATTCAAAGGCAGCTGCAGTTTTTCGGGGGAGCTGTGTTTGGTTACATACATACATACATACATATACATATATATGGCCTGGTCATATATTAAAAATAATCCATTCGATATCTGTTTTAATACTTCAAATTTATAGCAGCTCGAAACAGTAACAGGCAGCAATACCAACAGGCAACAACAGCAACTCTCTGTCATTTTGAAGGGCTTTTAGCCTGGTATTTTATTGCTTAAAGGATATGCAAAAACATCAGCGTATATGTGCATATAAACGATGTAAACGAGAGGTGTTTCAAAAGAATGTAATAAATTAAAAGACACCACTGAAATATCGAATGCTCGCCTTGACCAATATATATAAAATATATTGCAAAACCAAATTAACTTAAAAATATAAATAAAAGGATTTTATAATAAAACTATGAAAGCAAAATACATTCATTTCTCAAAGATACTTTTTAAAACCCTTTTTTTTAATTCTGGTCGCCAAATATATACCTCATATAATTCGATCTATAAAACTTGAAATAAATAATGGTGTAAAAATATTTTATCCTTTTAATATTTTTTAAATAACCTTTCTTCAATAAACTGCAGAAATATTTGTACAAGTAAGGTATGTATACTTATGAAACATTGTATTTAAGAATAATAAATCATATTTTTAAGATTGTATACTGAATCGGCCTGTTATATTTCTAACATGGGTTTTCACATGTTTTCTAATCCAGTTTTCACACAGATGGAAGCCGAGATATTGCCGAAATGATGTATGTGAGGATTATAGTAGATCGGTTTTTGCTTTTCTTTACATATATTCCAATTTTATACAGATTTTTACTCTGTTTACTGCCGTGTCACTTCAAAATTTTTCATGAAACTCATATATCTGAATACAAGTTAGAATTGGACATGGTTTCCTTTTATAATTATAACTCTATTTGTTTGGTTCATTTTTGTTAAAGTTCTATTTATTTTCGTTTGTAAGAGCCCCTCTAAAAGGATTCGTTTCTATTGGTTCACAGGATAATTGAAGCATTTAATGAATGTGTCAATCAAGTTCTTACCACACAAGCTGCCAGGTCTAACATTAACTAATATAACTAATGTATATGAAAATATTCAAATTTAACTTACTTGCTGCGAAGTACATTATTTACTGAGATGTTTATCATCTGAAATAGATAAAGGAATACAGACTTTAAATAAATCATAATAATATTGTTAAAAATTGCAAATTTTAAACTTATTTAGGTATTACTTGACAACTGAACAGTTTTTCGGTTGACTAAGCCACATCAAGTGATGGGCCTGTTCAAGCTTTTCAGCCTTAACTTTTTCGTATTAGCCTTAACTGCAAAGTAAGTCCATGCACTTTGCATTTATTTTACAACTCACAAAACCACCCATGATGGATAAATATATATTTTTTTTATGGCCTGTCCCATTTTAATAATAACATTTGTCTCCGTTGCGGTGGTTGGTTCTGGTTGCTGCTGCTGGTGGTCTTCCTTTTTTTTCCATTTTATGGTGTAATGCCTCAACGACGCTGATTTGCTTACAATTGACATAACGACAACCATTCATTCATATGAGATCATATGAGTTATATGTTATAACTCAAGGGCTTAAGCAGCAGCAAACCACGAAAGGCAAAGCAATGCGCAGATAAGCCGCACTCAATCAGCATAAAAGTATGCTATGCTAAGACAACAAGAGTAAAAAAGAAAACCCATCCGCTGGGGGGATGGAGGCGTTGGTAATTTTTTTGTTTCTTTTGGGAATGTTGCAGGTGGAGTGTGGTGTGGCAAATAGCAAAGCAGCTGCCGTTAATCACAGAGAACTGCAACAACAACAACAACAACAACATCAACTGAGGAGCTACTTCTGCTGCTGCTGTTGCAGAGAGAGAAAGAAATCTAAATTGGGACTTGCCACACGCACGCATTTAATTAAAGTAAAAGCTTTGGTTTTTTATGGTATTTCGCTTTGTATTTTGTGTTTTTTTTTTTATCCTTTGGCTGCGAAATGCAAAACTTGTTGGTGTCAGGGGATGCGTTCATCAGACCGTTCCGTCCGTTTGCTGCACCGGGTAATAACGTGCAATTTATATGCATTCCACTTGCGACCAAATCAGAGAACGAGAAAAAGGCACAGTAGGCCTAAGCGTAAAATCTAAATTAGAGAGGTAAGAAAAGTGCATATTTCTTAGTATGAATTTTTATGAACAACTAAAATGTTATACTCATCTCCCCATACTTAGCCCCTCACAATCTCAGGGTACCACTCAGTTCATTTTGTGCTGAATTTGTTTTTCTCATTCATTGCATTTTCATTTAGCTCACGTTGAGCTCATCCTTTGCATATTCATTTGAGTTGAGTTTCTTCTCCTCTTGACTTTTTACACTCAACACATTTTTAGCTCATCTCCTCTCAGCTCTGGTTTTTCTTTCATCTCATACATTTTCTACTCAGTTCATTTCTCCACAATTTTCACTCTCCTCTATGTTAGTTCATTTTTATGGTAGAACGGATGAACACAAGGGACAACGAAGAAAACTCTCCAAAAGACTTTGTATGGTTAGAGGGGTTGGTAAAATTTTAAGGGTGAAATATCCTGAAACTTATGTCCTCTTTATGGCAACTTGCATCTTCAAAATTTGATTGCTTCTATAAAACAGTATTGTATACCAAAGGATAATTTTACTGTGGAGAACGAAACTGTTCTTACAGATTTGTATTTCAACTGTTATATTCAACCGTTATATACAAGTAGAATACTGTTCTATTGATGGAAGCCAATGAATCGTATACTTGTTAAGTATAGTCTAAGGTATAACAAAAATCTTAGTGTTATATATATCAAAGGATATTTTTAAGCTATAGAACGAAACCACAGCTTATTGGTAGTAATTAAAGTATTATATCAGATTTAATTTTAATACTGTTCTACTCAGTGGGACGTATGAATCTTATATTTCTGTTCTACAAAATATTAACAAACATTTTTAATGGTAGAGTTCTTAGCTAAATATTAAATGTTGCAAAAAGTGTTATATCTTGTCAAAATTTCATAAAGGTTAAAAATATAATAGACTATTCTACGTTCTGTTGGCATTGATTGTTATAAAATAAGAATAGTATAGTTATTGTTAGCATATAACACTTGGTAAAAGAAATATGTTATACTGTCTACTTAACGAACGTTGCAAGTGTGCGAATTTATTATAACACTTGAATATGTTATATAGAGTTTCAAGTAAATATTGTTACAGTGAATATATTGTTTTAGTAAATTTTGTTATAATCCACATGCTTTTTCTACCTTTTCCGAACAACGGAGCATAACACTTTATGAAGATTTTTTTGAAGTTTTCATCTGCATATTGTTATTGAAAAGAAAATCCTGTGGTATATGTATATGTAGAGAAGAAAAGCTTTTGTCTGTTATACAGACTTTTTCCTATTTTTTCAAACTATATCCTTGTCTTTTCAAAGCTTCAGGTAGTTTTTACAAAGAAATGTATCTAGTTTTGAGTATAAAAGAAATTCGTTAATATGCCAAAAAATATTTTGACATTTTGTTAATTTTGTATCGTCAATTCGCCGTATAATACATTTCCAGTATTCTAAAAGGACAAAGCTTTACGGCAAATACAACTTAAAAGTTACTACCATCCTTTATGTAAGCTTTTGTCATACAGCTTGTCTCTGCAAAGCTTAACAAGTCTCCAATGAAAAGCCTTGAAACAGGACTTTAAAATAACATTCCAACCATAAATTATTTGATAACATTAAATTTATGGCGTTTGAGACAAAAACATAGAATACATAAAGACTTTGAATAAAATTATATAAAAAACTCGAAGTGGACAAAGGCATGGCAAATATTGCTCAACAACAACATTTTATCACAATGAAATTTTTTAAGAAATTAATATGTGCCTCGATGTGTCATCGAGTGTCTTACATTTGGGGCTTAATGCGTAGGCCTTGTGCTTGTAGTGAGTTGTGGGCCAGTAAGCCAATTTGATAACAAATATTGACTGGCAGCCAATTTAAAAGAGGCCAACAATGAGTTTTTTGAACCTAAGAGTACGTTGTATGTATATAAGCATTTTGCATTGAAACAAAACGAGACTACCCCAAGGCGTTTTGAGTTATGTGAAGGACAAGAGGCTTCAAAATTCTTAGGCAAATTCTTCATTAACAATGTTTCATAAAAAGATAAGAAATATGAAAACATTATCAATACATTTCATGGGTCAATCGTTTTTTATTATATTCTATTGATAAGAATACAAAATATATATGAGAAGCGGGTTTACTTAACGCGGTTTATTATAGTTTACACATACCTTTTAACGAATTAAGGATTAACATTATAAGCACCGCAAATTGTAAACTCTTGCCATATACATAGTGAGAACTTATAATTTGTTAATTTATTTTGGGAACTGTTAATATAAGAAATATATAGAAATGTCTAACTTAAACTAATTTTCCAAATGATAAAAAATTGTTGTAACGATTTAATAAAAATTTATGATAAATGTCTTAAAGACTTAAGATAACATGGTAAAAACAACCGACTGAAGACCGAAAATTACGGCACTTATGAGTCAGTCTCGAAAACGAGAACAGAACTGAAAGTTGGATATATTTTAAAATACTTGTGTCTTGCTGAACACTATATATATTGAAGAGATATTTCTTTCACTATTTAGCTTCTTTCGTTAGTTTGTTTGCTCGTTTATGTAGCTCAATGCAGGCCAAATGTAGGAAATATGCATAAGTTTGACACAGTTTTTATCTATTCTCAAAAAATATAATTCAACTAAATTTGTTAATCCAAATGAAATCGGTCAGGCTATATTAAACTGAAGTACTATTGTGATAAGTATTCTTGTTTTATGCAAATTGCATACCAACTACATTCATTAATAATCTTGCTTGTTGTACTCTTACTATCTGTTAACTCTTGTAGTTTACAAATGAAGGTAACATTTTTAGTACACCAATCGGATCGTACATTGCATGATCATCATGGAAAATGAGGGAGATTTGCTCCCAAAAGTATGCAATAAGAAGTTTAAGAATTGGTTCTTTGAAGCCTATTAAGAAGTTTTCGAATACTCTGTGGATAAAGAGATTTCTTCTAAGCAAACATTGCTTGTGCCCAATTTTTAAGCTAAAAGGCATACTAAAAATAAAACCGTTACAAATAATGAGTACTTTTCCAGCCAATTGCAAACTTTAAGGGGAAAATTACCCACATTTCACAGTCCAATGCATCTTTAGCAAAGGTCAGTAATATATTTATCAATGTTGGTTTATTTCTTTTTGGTGAATTCTTAACAACACTAATTAAAACATTACTAAAATATTTCTTAAAATTTATACAAATATTCTCAACGTTTTCTTGGGCTAGGGACCTCCTCAGTGGCTACTTTTCCTTTGTAAAATAAAATCAAAATTGCAGGCGGTATAATCAAATAATATGCATTACCCCATTTAACCCAATTGTGAGATGTCGCCAAAAACTGAGAACATTCACAAAATGACATTTTAAATGCGGCACGTAGAACTTTTCATTTATTTTCCCCCGAAATAAGAAGTATCTATTTAAAATAATGTCTCTCATATTTCTAATTGCTTTGGCTTAGGTCAAAAATCCGTTTTCTAACAAAAAAAAAAGAAGTATTTTTCCACCACCTTCATTTTCGTGTCCCCTCCTCCTCAATTCTCAGAAAAAGAAAGGAAAACAGAACAGAACAGATTTAAATCACCAAAATAATCTCACCCCCACAATAGAATAGAAGCAGGACAGATTTGAAGGCAAAGCTGGTCAATGACTGCCAGTCCACTCACCCTCACCCTCAACCCTCCCTCTAACAATCTGCAAGTTGCAAAAATTATGTCTACACTACACAAAAATGCATAGTTAAAATGAATATTCTTAAAATACTTGGATGAATGTAACTACTTTTTTAGTCTCGAAAGTGAATTTCAATTGTACTCAAAGCTATTCAGATATAGAACACCATATAAAGATTGCAATTAATCAGCTAAACTTATATATCTACATATTATATGAGTGGATGACACTATAATACTTTGGTTAAGCAATTAATACTCATATTCGATTGCAGTAAACAACTGAATTCAGTAAACTTTAAAGAATTGGGACTGAAAGAATAACACTTGGAAAGTGAATAAAAGAAAACTCGGTGACGAGTTTGAATCCTAATTCCACCGTTTTTTAAGTCATTTGTTTGTAAGAATATTATTGAGTGGGTATTTGTTACATTCTTTTTTTTAACTCCTATTGAGTAACAATAAGTGCCTTTTACTTCATTTATTTCAGTTTTAAGGCTTATTCATTCTATTCATTATTATACTGAATGTCTTAAATGTGCGTTAAAAATCATTCAAGAAGCTTTCTAATTTATGGACAAGTATTATATCTGTGAATAAGTCGGTGAAAAGTCGTTGAAATTTAATTCTATTACTATTCGTGACGAGCATTTTGAATATAACATTACCAAAAGATGTTTCGACTGCGTCTCTCTAGATATTGTGAAATACAAATAATTCGAATCAATGTTGCATTTGTTTTGTACTTACTCACACAACAGTCAATCGAGATAAAACCAATTCGAATATGAGAAAGTTTCTTGGCTTAAATATTCATAATAGATTTAATAACTCAAATAGTTAACATTCTTGCTGACTTCTAAAAGAAACAAATGTATACATACATAATGAAATTGGTAATTCGTAATTCCAGATCCCTTGTTAGTCTAACCGAATTGATTGATATTTTTTTAAGTGTATATAGAGCAAAATGTAGACACTATGTCAAATATCTCATTAAATAGAGCACCCTTAAACTGAAAATGTGAAAATTCAAAGTCATTTAAGTAGAGGAAAATGATGGGGTGAATGAATATCGGCAAGCAAGCTTATTGATTACCTAACTAAGAACAAGCCTTAAGGCTAAAAACGCAATAAGTAAATTCCTCTGTATCTCTTGTGACAAGCCATTTGGCACAATGTCTCATAATTGGCAACTAATGGGTAAACGAAGAACAAGAAGAAAAACTGAAACTGGAGGGCAAAATTTTAATTTCCACAGAAATGAAAATGAAACACTTTAAACCAAAAGAGACTCTGTCTCTTTTTCTGTCTCTCTCCCTCTCTCTCTCATACTCTTTGTGATAGTAGCAGCAGCTTGGTAAAGTTCTTTCGGCAATTAACTTGCCGCACATTAAATGATAAAAAGAGAAAAGAAGCAGAATGAAAGAAGGAAAAAACAAAAAATTCACTGAAATCTGCCCCAACACAAAGAAACGATGAAGTTTGGACAAAAGGCAATGAGTAACAAAAACAAAAGAGCGCACTGGGAGCACACTTGCAATTTAGGTCAAGCCAAAAGGATAATGCGGTTCGCGGCTTTTTCTTTTACTTTGCCTAACTCCTTCGACTGTCACACAGAAACTTTTGTTTGCATCTCCGTTTTCTCTCTCTCTCTACTGTCTCTCTTTCATTGGTGCATTCGTCTTTTGGTTGGCTTCGGAAAACTTTGCATCTTGCAGTAAGTTGCAAATATACAGAAGGAAAAACCATCTACAATTGTATACCTATTTATTTATTTAAATACACAATATATATGTGTATATCTAACAATCTGAGACCAAAACGTTTATAGCTTTTATCTTTAGCAGGACAATGGATGCTTCAAGCAAAACTGCAAATATATAATAATATAATATACATAAATTATAATATTTCTATCTATATTTCACGCTTCTCGTGGAGAGTCAAGAAAATCTAAACTTTAAAGTTTTTCGCTCATTTTAATAGTCCTTATTTAATATTTTACGGCTGCTAATATTTGTACTATTTTGTTGGTTTATTTTTTATAACTTCTTACATTTTAATTCAAGAAAAGCGTCGAAGGCATAGGAGCTAATACTCTTATGTTTATTGTTTTATGTTTGTTTTGGTCTAGTATTAATACTCTAACATTGTAATAAATAAATAAATAAAAAAGAAAAGAAAAGAATACACTTCTAATCATCTCTAAATGTAACTACTTAAATTTTGTTCTCATTAGCATTTAAAATAAAAAGTAAAAATCCAGGCCAGACGGACGGGCAGACTATATATGAACTCATTTCATCGTTCTGATCAAAAATATAGGTATACATATATACTTTATATGGTCGGAGATGATTCTTTCTATTCGTTGCTCACTTCCGGCCAAAATTAATATACTCTTTTGAAAAGAATATCTAGGCACTTAAAGTATAAAAAATCGACCTAATAATCTAAAAAAGTATCAAAAATCTTCACAAAGTTTGTAAAAATCATTGAAAGGGTATTAACATCAATTCAATTCAACATATTTTGTATGTACGTATTTTAAGGTACCTTAACTGATTAACTAAATTGTTTAGTGCAGTATTAATATCAGAGGGTATCTTTCTATATACATATATATCTATATCCTTTTCAGTCGCTTTAAAAAGTATTCTCTTTGACTGTTTGGACCGATTAATAATCTTAATTTTTAAAAGTAGAGCGCAATAAATTATTTGATAAAATATTAAATGAAAAGCAAGACGAACAAATAATATTAAAGACAGCGAATAATTAAAAAAGGAAAGACAAAAAATGTAAAGAAAAGATTAATTATCATTTCGTTAAAGAGAAGGATTCATGATGGAGATGGAAAAAGGGCTTTAGGAAATAAGGAATCTGTAGAACGAATACGAAAGGAAAGCAGAATTGAAAATTGCATCACTAGTAAAAAATGAAAATCAAGAGAAAATCAATTATTTTCCTTTTATAAATATCAAAGAAACTCATTGATTAAGTTGTGACAATATTGCATTGGCAAATGATCAAATTTCTTTAAAAGAAAATGTTTAAATAATTAGAAAGACTTTAATTTTTATTTTTCAAGACAAAATGTGAAGCTATTAAAGAAAAAAAACACTCGAAGTCTTGTTTATATATGGATCTGAGTTTTGTTTATAGTTTCATATTCTTTTTTAAATGAAAATTGAACTCTTTAGATGATAATAATTATCATTTACTGAAATTTCACCTAACATTTGCCCCTAGAGGAAGACCCCAACCCGCCCTCAGACTCTGTGTTAACACAAATTCGAGCAAAGCAACCACAAAATAATATGGGTATTTCCCTTCAAAAAGATTAATTAATTTGATAGTTTTTTCTCTTGTTGTGCATAAGAAAGCAAATTGAAATGAATCAGATTGGTAGATAAGCAAAAATTTATCTTAAGAGGGTATATAATTGTAAGAGTATAACAATTCCTTTAGATTAAAGCATTTAAATGCAAACCACTTGATTATAAAACATACATACATACATATATAGTATAAGTTTAAGCTATGGATAGTCGAAGTGAGTCCACGCTACTATTTTCTTTACCCCTTCAAACTAAATGTTTGTCTGACTACACAAATTACTAAACATTAGTTTAAATTACAGAGTAGTTGAGCAATTAATTCTAATCAAAAGCAGTCACCAGATATACATATGTACAGACAAAGATTGAAAATATTTTTGATATAGCTTCAAAGATTTGCTTCTTATGGGTAAAGAGAGCCGAATAATTATTCAAAAACGGATTCAAAAACCTTCTTGCCTACATGATAGATTTCTTGTCCATATGTTTCTTATTTTATGGCAATTTTGTTTTATCTATAAACTGAATTGTGTTTCTGTCTGAAAACGCAAGTTATAACAATTAACTGTTGGAATAATCCAAAATAATTTTGAACTAAATTTAAAAGAAAAATGTTTTGTATTTAAAAATCTCTTTGTCTTATAACATAAATAAGCAAATACGTCACAAAGATGCATGTATTAGTCATATTTGAGAACTTTCAATGGATGGGGAAGAGATGTCAAAGAAAATCTCAACGACTTGAAGAATCTTTCTTTCTTTAAACAATTTCAGTGTAAAATCTCACATGATGTAAGGGAGATGTCCCTTTATTTTAATTCCGATAGGAATTATTCGAAGCCAAAAACTTTTTCTGAACTAAATTCATTAGTCTCGAATTAGAGTTTAAGGTAAATTGGCGTTTTTGTTGTTGATCAGCATAAAAAAACAAATTATTAATCCTGTTTGGTATCAAATACAATTGGCCATCGACCCAATCAGTTTGGTACCCAAACATTAAGAATGAGAATTCCAATTGGAATTGCCTTGTTGCTGCTGCTGCGTGCTGCAGTGGCAGTGGCCGAAGCAGAGGCGGTGGCAAAACTTCTTCAATTGGACCGCACACACACACACACACACACACACAAAATTTGTTTGTTGTTGTTGTTTGTTGTAGTTTCGTTGTTGTTGTTGTTATTATAATATGTATTAGTTTATGTTGTAAACTGGCTACAAGTCCGCCTACGCACAGCTCTCTTTTTGGCTTACGACGCTTGGGCAAACTGAAACCGCTCTATGGACCCGTTTTTCTACCAGCGTCTGCCCAACAATAACAAAAGCAAACACACAACATACATATAGACATTGGATTTTTTTTTTCTTTTGAGACTGACCCATACACATGGTTGGAGTTTTCCTTTTTCTTTCAATTCTTTTTTTTCGTTTTTTTGGTAATTAAAGACACAAATTAAAAAACTTACAAACAAATCGATTTTTTTTATACGCCGCACACACACACTCGCAAACACACACACACGCCGCGCGTAGTCGGTGCGTAAAAAAAAAACGCCGACACTTGCTTGTGCAACAGAGGCAATAAAACATTAACGTTAGAAACCGTTACACGCACACATAGTATAAATGATTAGATTCTTCACACATTGTTGGTGCATTTTTTAGTAATTTTTCATAGATAAATGCATTATGTAGCATTAAAACACAGGCAGAAAATGCAATTTTAACTTGCTTTCGTGTGGTTCAACAAAAACGAACTGATTCGCCCAAGACGAAGCGGAACTAGTTGCAACTGAACAAACAGCTGTTTGGCCACAAACCAGGGCTGCCTCTTCACACACACACACATGCATACATATATAATAGTATAGCAGTAGTAACTTTTGTTTAACAACTTTGTTTTTCCCTTATTCAAAAATATTACTTACATTATATATATATTTAATATTTTGAGTAGTATAACTTGTTGGATATGTATTTTGTTAGTTGCGAAATTATCTATGAAATTTTTACTAACGGGTATTTTTTTTTTGTTTGAATAAATTGCTTTAAAGCATAAATTGCTGTTTTTTTTTTTAATTTGCAATATTTAAACTGTAACTTTGATTTTGTTTTTTAAGTTATATATGTATTTAAAGCTTTTATTTA
This sequence comes from Drosophila willistoni, assembly GCF_018902025.1. Taxonomy (NCBI): domain Eukaryota; kingdom Metazoa; phylum Arthropoda; class Insecta; order Diptera; family Drosophilidae; genus Drosophila; species Drosophila willistoni. Next base: position 14,502,264 of record NW_025814050.1, read on the forward strand.
TATATGTACATATATATAATTAGATGGATATTCACTTGTTTTTTTTTTAATTTTTATTCAGTTCATCACTTTTTTAGGGGTTTATTTGGAGCAGGAGACCGGAGTGGGGCTCCTTTAAAAAAACCTTTTGTTTTTATTGGTTGGACAAATCGATTTTTTTTTTATTTGATTTTTCGGCTTCACACAACAAGAAATTACTTTTTTTCCACTCCTTAAACAAGTGCCCTGTGAGGGACTTTTTTCCGTTTTTATTTTTTTATTAAAATTTAAAACAAATTCTTCAAGTTTATTTTAAAAACAAATTTCACGCTTATTTAAACAAAAAATGTTTGAAACAATTTAAACAAAAATCCTTATCCCAAGGAGCAAAAGAGAGCGACAAAGAGAGCGACAGGACACGAGGAAAGGCGCACGCTGTCAACTGAACTAAAATTCCTTTATGTTTGAGTTGAGAGGCTCCACTCCACTCCAAAAAAATAAGAAGAAGAAGGAAATCTCTCTTTAGTTGGGGGTGACTTTCAGCCAAAGATTTGACATACACAGGACATGCGCATGAGAGAATGTCTGTTTGTGTCCCTGGTTTCTAATATGAGTAAATTTGGGTGCCACTCGGACTGGTGTCCAAGTTCTGTTGCTGCTGCTCCTCCTCCTGCTGCTGCTGCTGAGTGGTGGTCACCAGTGTTGCACTGCCATCACTTGAGATAAGAATCTGCTGCTGCTGCTGCTGCTGCGGGGTCGTTTGCTGCTGCTGCTGTTGATGGACCACATACGTTGTTGTGGTCTGTTCCGGTTTGGTAGCTGGCGGGGATTGCTGTTTCATTATATGATTATAGATATTATCAATGGTGGGTATAGTGGCTATCGATGATGATGATGCAGCTGGTGGACTAACTTCATTGGCAAGTGGAGAAGCATCTGATTTAATCTGCGGCTTGGGTTTCTTTCCAAAGGCAAAGCAACCACTCTGCTTGGTAACCACCGGAGATAAATTATCCCTGTTTTTTGTACTGTAAGAAAACAATATTTGATACGATTAGATTACGTTAGACAAAAGGAACTACTAAATGAAACGGAATATTCTTTGGCAAGGGTGGTCAGCCAATTGTTAATCGAATGAATCTCTAAAACTGATCGAAAAAAATCTAAACTGATCCTCCAAATGCACCGTATTATACCCCCCAAATCAGGAAAGGATAATAAACTTACAATGCCTTTAACGCCTCCAATTTGGGGATATTACGATTATAGTTCTTAGCGCCGCCAGCTGCCTCTTGAGCGGCCAATTCTTCGGGATGGGATTTCTTTTTATGCGTCCGACAATTGGAGCCATTGGCAAAGGTGCGATCACAAAAATCACAGGAATATGGTTTTAGGCCCGTATGCAGAATCAAATGATTCTTCAGAGCTTTGGCACGTTTAAATTCTTTGCCACAATAATCGCATTTATGTTGCATCTTATCCGTATGGACTAAACGATGACGATTCAAGGTGGGACGTGAATTCAGTTGCATGCCACATTCGGGGCATATATATTTATGTGGATCATGCGTTTCCTTGTGATGCTTCAGACGATTTGAGCTTTTGAAACATTTCTTGCATATATCACACTCAAATGGGGCATAATCTGTATGCTTGAGAACATGCTCCTTGAGAGCACTAATCGAGTGGACAGCTACGCCGCATTGTTCGCATATAACTGGACGTGGACGTTCATCCTGATGCATATATTGGACATGTTGTAGGGCTGAGGCATTGCTAGTGAATTTCTTATCACAATTGGGACAGGGAAACATTTTACGTTTGGGCAATGGCAAATGCTGTTGTGTATGACGTTTTAGATTCCAATGATTATGGAATTTCTTTGGGCACTCGGGGCATGAGAATTGTGCCATGGGCGATGTGCTTAATGTGGTTGTTGCTTCTGCATGGCAATAGCGTAAATGACGACTCAAAGTGCCTGATGTGGCATAGACACGTTTACATTCAGAACATTGATGCGATTTATTACGTTTCGAGCGAGAATTTGGTTTTGATTTTATGGCCAAATTGTTATCTTTATCCTTCCCGGGTTCCTCCTCCGCTTCATCCTCCTCCTCCTCATCCTCGTCATCACCAACGATTTCTTCATTGCCATCGACCTCATCGTTTTCATCAAGTCCATACGTATTGCAAAATTTTAATAGAAATTGCTCTTCCTCATCCTGTTGATGTTCACCTTCCTTTTCTACAATTTCTTCCGTTTCTGTCTCTTCTTCTCTCCCTTCTTCATCCTGATCTTCATTGAGGGGATTTTCTACCTCGTTTGGTAAATCTGTTGCCATTTCTTCTTCTACATTCAATTCGTCTTCCATATCAATTTTCGGTTTCTCATCCACATAATGCACTTCCGTCAGATTCTGTACATCCTTTTCCTCTCTCTCAACCTCCTCTTCCTCGTCATCAATTAAACCAAATTTCAATCTCAGCTCTCTAAGATTCACTTCATCCTGTGATTTGTGACTTTGCAATATGCAATAGAATTTCTGAACTCGTGTTATCCTCTCCGAGAAGTTAACCAAAGTAGTTACAAGTGTCAAGCAATCGGCACAAATCATTTCCGGCAATTCCTCGCCGCGGGTAATCTTCAAAACAAAAAGAAAACAATTAGTTTTCATTTCGAATGACATTAGTTTACTCACGTTCACCCAGAAATATCTTCCTATGGCTGTGGCCAGAGCTGAGTCTCCTGTATTTGTCTGTTCATTCTTTAGGAATACATTAATATTGCCTTGCAAGTCATCCTTGGCACACAAGCGACACCAGAGATGCCAATTGTTGCTATCATCCGTTGCCGACATGGCCCAAAATTTAATAATAATTAAATCTATTTGTTTATAAAAAATCCCTATGCAACGAAAACATATTGCAGGGTACACTGGAACTGGAACTGGAACTAGAACTTAAGTTCTTACCCCCAATCAGTAGTGCTGCGCAAATAGAGGCGTACATAATAATTAATCGGACCAAAAAAATGTTTAATATTATTAATAAATTTATTATTTCTAATTTGCAGTAAAAACTATTATCAGTTTATTGCTAATACATATATATTGAATTTATAATATATACATATTTAGAGGGCAAAATGTATTGAGCGAAATATACTGAGTGCCATGCATCTGGCTCTTTTCTCTAGCTAGCCAAAAGCTAGCTAAATTATTATTTTTGTTGGTACCTCACATAATGAACTAGTGCTTTCCCGAAAACTTGCTAAACAGCTGTTGTTTGGCACTTTTGTTTTTGTTTTCTATTCCACTTGTGAAATTAACGGAAACATTTGCCGAAATGTTTGAAGCCCGACTTGGTAATACCCTACTGCTGAAAAGGATTGTGGATGCCCTCCGGGAAATTCTGAGTCAAAGCACATTGGATTGCAGTGATACGGGAATCCAGGTAAAGAGGCCATCAAGACTTTAGTTGTTGCATGGTTTAAGGACTTTTTCCATCTAAACCACAATTAGCTTCAGGCCATGGATGACTCCCATGTATCGCTAGTGGCTCTGACACTAAAAACGGAATGTTTTGAAAAGTATCGCTGTACCCGCAATGTATCCCTGGGCTTGGATCTTAAATCGTTGGCCAAAGTTCTCAAATGTGCCAGTTCAGATGATTCAGTCACCATTAAAGCGGACGATAAGGCCGATAAAGTGGTAAGTAGTTTTCAATATTTTCAATTAAATGTAACATTATATTTTGTTACAGCTTTTTTGTTTTGAATCGGAAGGCAAAGAACGCACAGCCGATTATGAGCTACGTTTGCTTAATCTGGACCAAGACCATTTGGGTATTCCCGACACAGACTACTCCTGTGTGGTAGGAATTCTATATTTACCACGAATTTTGCATCTTAACATCTGCTCTACTCCTTAATCCAACTAGGTCCACATGCCATCTATAGAGTTTGCTCGCATTTGTCGTGATATGTCCATGTTTAGTGAATCGGTGACTATAGCTTGCACCAAGAATAGTATAAAATTCTCCGCAAATGGTGATATGGGCGTTGCTAATATAAAATTGAGCGAAACCAGTAAAGGAGATGTTATTATCAATGTGGATGAACCACTTTCATTATCATTCGCAGGACGATATTTAAATACATTCACAAAAGCCACACCGCTGGCAGAAAAAGTGAAAATTGCTTTAGCTGCAGAAGTACCACTATTGGTTGAGTATCCCATAGAGGATTATGGATATATACGTTATTATTTAGCACCTAAAGTAGATGAAGCCGATGTTTAAGAATTTATGTATATTTGTACAAGTGCAATCAATTTTATTACATTTTTTGAAATTAATTAACAATGATATGGTTAAGAAATTATTTTTAATCTAGTTTATATCAAGCTCAAATATACTTTCCACAAAACATTTTTAAGCCATCATAGCCACAGATTATACTCATAAACTCTGAAAACTTGCAGAATATCTAATTGGAAATGAAATTTAGCGCTTAATCGCACTTTTTATCGCCAATCGATACATTAATCGTTGGTGTGACCAGACTCTTGATTATGTTGCTACAAATAAAGTGTGGCCAGATTCCAGAATCATTTGCTTTTTTCCAAACTCACGAAAACTAGGATTACAACAAAAAGAAAACCCCGGCAAGGATAGAATGGACACTGAAGAAGTGAAACGTGGTCGAGGTCGTGGTCGTGGTACACGGGCGCGTGGACGAGGGCGCGGCCGCGGTCGTGGCCGTGGAAAGAAAATCGACGATATCAGCATTCTAGAAGCGGCGGCAGCCTCATCCGCTGTTGGCGGTGTCCTTGAGGACAGTCAGGAACATACAGAAGATACCACCATGCATGAAATGGACAAGGAAAATGAAATGGAAGTGACACCACTGTCAACAGCGCTTGATGAGCAACAAGAACAGCAACAACAACCACAGGTTACACCAAATGACGAAACGATGCCAACGCCGCCGTCTGTTTCACAGCAGCAGCAACAACAACAACAGTCAGTTGCTCCGCCTGTGGCACCAATGCAAACAAGTAAGATTTCACGACAAATAATTAATCAGGATATTAGAGGACTGAACGAAGTTCTCATTCTTCTTATTTATTTGATTCCAATCACTATTCATTCAATTCATTGAACAAATAAATGAGCTCGGTAGATTTGTTGGCCATCATCTAATTCCGTCCCTGGAATGAAATGCCTATATAGTTTTATATTTCAATCGTCTTTCGTTTTCCAGTTTTGTTTATTTACCAATCAGTATCATTTGATTAGTGGCTTTTAAACCATCACATTATTATTCTGATAAAAATTTGCAGTCAGACAGTCAGAAAAAGTCTTCATTACGACAAATTTTCTTTTTATTCCAAATATTGTGAGTGTTCGAGGCACATAAAATTTTCCAATAGATTAATTCAATTTGTGATGTAGGAGTACACAAATACTGTGAATGTTCAGAATGAAAGTGAATGAAATACGATCTCGAAATGACATAACACTCAGAAGCACAATTTTCAAAGAACTGGGAATATTCAGAGTCAGGCGATGTTCAAGTATAAAATTCATTGAATATGTACTTATCTAAATAAAATTAAATTAACTGATTTCAGAATAACCAATGTTTTGAATAAAGCACAACTATAGACCTCTAAATTTGATACTATAAGCAAGAGCAAATCTAAATAACTAAAGAAAGATTGTAAGGATTTCATAAATAGAGCATATAATCACTTTCTAAATTCATTAAAAGTGATAAAACCAAAAAGATTCAGTTACGTTTCAGTTCAATTTCAAAGAAGTCTTATCAAATCGGATCTTTTGGGCCAACTTGTAGGCTTTAATTTAAACACAAAACATTTCAAAAATTTGCTTCCTTTGTGTTTTAGTTGACATGGAAGCCGATATATCACAATTGGAGGCACCTACATTTACGACACTGTCTCGAGGACCACCTGAACCTATGTTGCGTCTAAAATGGAATCACAAGGTCAGTCTTATTGGTGAGAAAGTGCTAAATCCCATGATCCATTGTTGTGATCAGTGTGACAAACCCATATTGGTCTACGGCCGTATGATACCCTGCAAGCATGTCTTTTGTCTGAAATGTGCCCGCGCCGAACCGATCAAGAGTTGCCCCCGCTGCAATGATAAGGTACTTAGAGTGGAGCAAAGTGGCTTGGGAACTGTCTTTATGTGCACACATGGCGGCAGTCGTTACGGCAGTACTGGATGTCGTCGCACTTACCTATCCCAGCGTGATCTGCAGGCGCATATCAATCATAGGCATGTGACTCCTCAACCACTGCTGCAACCACTGCAACAGCAACAGCAGCAGCAACTATCATCATCCAGCGGCAGTGATCAGACGACCAAGCTAACAGATCTACAGCGCAAGGCGAGTGGTAGCTATGGCACCTGAAAAAAACAAGAAATTTAGTATAAAAAAAAGAATCTTTTTTCTTGCTTGCTTGCTCCCTCACTTGTAGCTCTCCGAGTCATCCAGCTGCACAGGGGTTCCGTCAACAATGCGTTCCATGGGACGTCCACAGCCACCGCCGCCACCACAACCAACATCAACCCAAACGTCATCCTCGATGGCATCAGCATCCATGTCTGCTGCCTCTGTTAGTGGCATTGGCTCTATACCACCGCCTGGCTCAGCTGCTGCTGTGGCAGCCGCTCAAAATTCCGTCCATTGCCATTCATCTCTTACACAGGCAAATTTGGCTAGAATTAATAATGCCAATGCCCAGGAGTGTCATCAGAGCAAGGCCAACTTGCATCAGACATTGAAGAAAGGTCAATCCCATCAATCGGAATCGGTGGCAGATGCCTCATACTACAGCAGTGTTTTGGCCTCGTGCAGCCTTTCCAGACTCAAGTGAAAAATTATGAAAGATTTTTAAATGCAAGTGAATTTTTGTAATTGTACATTTATGGCAAGACAAATGATTTTAGTTAAACAATGTTTTTAATAAGTATATAATTTTTATATATACGCAAATAATGATAAATAATCAATTTAAATTTTTTCCATTTTATATTTACATTAAGACTTAGTTTTTGATTTATAACTCTTCTAAAAACAAGGTTTAATCCTCCAATTTGGCAATTATATTGTTTAATTAAATTTAATCTTTCTTTAACTACAAAAACAAATTTCTTTAAATTAAAAAGCTCAAAATTTTTTTCCCTCTAATATATAATTTCAGATATATTTTGAGCAAAAATTATAAGCTTATTACCGTTAAGTAACTAAATTAAACTATATATTTTCCAGTGTTTACTATTTTGAGCTATCCTTAATTTCATACGAAATTTTGTTAAATGTGCCCGCCCAGCCAAATCACAGCCCTTAGGACTTCGACAGGTTAAATTTGTTTGACTCAGCCCTTAGCACTCATGCATTCGCTCCATCGCTAACTTAAATATCGATAGCATGTTAGGCCGTTAGTCGATAACACTAAAAAACAGCTGAGCGCTCTCTTAAAAAAGTAATAACAAAAAAGCTGACCATATTAAACATTCTTATTATTTTGAAAGTGAGCAGTCTTGTTATTGAGAATTTTAAATTAAATTAAAAATATTTGGCCAATATTATTTAAAACAAAAATGCCCCACACCTGCCACTCTTTAATAGCTTGAATTAAAGTGAACACAAACCTTCCCAAAACTATATAAACAAATTTCCATTTCAAATACGAAAAAGAACAAACAGCTGCAATATTTACATAAAACTTTCAATGGAATTTACAAACAATGAATAAAAATTTGACCCAGAAACACGTAAACCGATCAGCTAACGAATGCCACAATTAGCAACTGAAAAGCATTGAGGGCAGGGCGATTGGTTGGTTGCGATTGCTTAGGCCAATGAAATAAACCCAAAAAAGTGAAAGTTGGACGTGTTACTCTGACAAAGATGATGAAAATTATATTAATAAGTGGTAAAAGAAAATGTGGCAAGGATTACATAGCAGAAAGATTGCAAAAGAGGTAAGAAATACTTTGCAATAAAATCAAATTAATACAATTTTTCCCCCTTTAGACTAACGAATTGCTCCAGAATTGTGCGCATCTCGGAGCCAATTAAAAGCGAATGGGCCAGGAAACTTCAATTAGATCTCAGTGCCTTACTCAGCGATGGTCCGTATAAAGAGAAATATCGTCGTGACATGATTGTTTGGAGCGATGAGGTTCGTTCCCGGGATTATGGTTACTTTTGTCGGGCCGCCATGGCAGAGGCTATGGAAACAACAGATCATCCGATCTCTTACATTATAGTTAGTGACATAAGACGTAAAAATGATATTAAATGGTTTCTTGAACAATATGGCCCACAAATGGTGCAAACTCTTCGTCTAACCTCACGCATCGAAGTGCGTAAGGCAAGAGGTTGGAAGTTTACCCAAGGTATTGATGATGTAACCTCCGAATGTGATTTGGATGACTATCAGAGTTTCGATCATGTGGTGGCCAATGATCTTCAAGAAGATCAACAATTAATTGAGCATCTCTTAGATATACTCCAATTGAAATGAACAAAATATGAATGTACAATTAATGTAATGGCTGGGATGTAGGATTACTTCTGGTGTGTGGCCTTTTACTCGGATAAATTATTTTTGATAGATCAAAAATGTATGTAATTTAATGGTGCTTCTATATATATATACATAATTATTTATATCTATTTATTTTCAATGTTATGTGCAGTAGTAAATGGTGAAAAAACGTTTTTTATTACATTTAACTTTCGTTTTCTTCCTCCCCTCTGTTATCTCTAAGAATTTTATAAATTAATAAGATATCCTTGGCTGGGGATCCTGTTGATCATATGGGCAACGATTCACCCTTAGTGTCTCATTTGTAGTTGTCTGAAAAAAAAGTGAAAAACTAAACTAACCCAAACTAGTCGATGGGTTATAGCAATTAACCCTGAATTATTGCCAATTAACCCAAGGGGAACCTTTTAAACAATTCAAAAGTTTAAAAATTAACTACAGACAATCCAGAGTAACTAACTAATGCCACTTTTTGGCAAGTTTATAAAGTTCGTTTAGGGCTTTAATAAAATTTATTTAAATGATGATGAAGATTGAAAACGTATAAAATAGAAGTGTAAATAAATTGATGGATTCAGATATATGATGATTATTTTTGTGATATGGGAATAATTACTAACAAAATTCTTAGTAATTGAAGCCATCTAAGCTATCGTCGCCAGCAATAAGTATACGGGATGGATTCAATTGATCATTGAATGGAATTTTCCGCATATCCTTCTCAACGGTCTGAGAAGGCGCCAAATGTTGACGATTCTTTACACAACTTAAAGGTGTACGCTTCTGGCCCGACAAGGGTGTAGATGGTCCAGTATTTGCTCCACTATTGGGTTTGGACGGCGTTGCTGACTCTTTATCCACATAGATTTGAGTTTTGGTGGCCCGTGCTGGTTTACGTGGAGCCACGCGACGTTTATTGCCCAAACGAACACGCTCAAGATGTTTGTTAGCTGGCAATTGTTGCGGTGGCATTTCCATTATGCTGCTCTCCTGACTGAGATTGAGTGTAAGAGTTTCAAGAATTTGTTCCAACATTTGTGCCTCGTGTGCCTCGTCATCTTCGTCACCACAGAAGATAATTGGAGTACGTTCCACATTCAAACTGGGTGAGCGAGGATCATCATGAATGTGAATTGCTGGTGTTTTCTGTAGTTTCACATCACAGGGCATAGTCTCTTCAGCATCATAGGGCAAGGAGATAATCTCCAAAGAACTATTATTATGGCTTAAGGGTGTTCCAAAGTCATCATCACCACTTGAGGTAGGAGGAGATGAAGTTGGTGTTGTTGTTGTTGTTGTTGTTGCTGTCTCTGAAGTGATTTTCACAGTTGCAGCTCCAGCGCGTGTGTCCACAAAGAGATCGGCAAATGTATCATCTAAATTAAGTGAACGCACTTCATCTAATATTAATGGGGTACGATTCAGCTGCGGGGATCGGGGATCATTTAAGGAAAAACCTTTAAGCAAGCGTTTTTTGAATTGGGCAAACGCATTTTCATTTGATTCCTCATCTTGGCCTTGCTCTGGCTCGTTTTTCACCTGCTGCATCAAAACATGCTTCTCCTTTGGATTCTGAAGGAACTATAAGACAATTAAATTAGTTTGCGATAAGTTTGTCATTCTCTATTTACATTTAGGGGTGTACGACAGCCATTTGGGGAACGAGGATCAAGGCAAGTAGCATCCTGCCTTGTCGGGGTTAATTCCACTTGTTCCTGCGGCTGCAACTGTTTGGGTAAACGTAATTTATTTAATGTGGGCGTATCTGGCAAATAGCTGCCTCCCTCAAGTTTAGAAGCCTTGGCACCCATTTGTTTTAACCGTAAAATTTTATATTACAAAAAAATTAACAAAAAATTAATTCGTTACCGCGCATTTGTTTTGAAATGGCGTCGTTTTAGATATACAGAGTTGTCACCCAGTTTTATGTGCGGCAGTCTAGCAGTGTTACAAAACAGTGACAGGATCACTATCAATTATTGAAATTATTTTAAATTATTTTAATAGAATTACTAACAATAAACATATGAGAATATTGGCAACGAACTCTTGAAATCAATTATTGGGTTTAAAACGAAACAAAACTCAAAGCTAGCATTAATTGTGAAAATACTAAAACAAAATTTGTACCATCGCTAACTTTACAAATACTTTTAACACAGCCTCACAAAAAATGCTGCACAGCACTCAATTGCGTGTTATGCAACACTATACAAAAGGTGCTGCTGCGTTGAGTGTGACAAAAAAAAGTTAGACGCGAGAATTTTTTACTTTTTCAATTAAAATGGCCTAAAAATTATCAAATAAATTGCATAAACATTGCAGAATCACAATGTAAGTGTGTATTTCATAATAAATCAAAGGATATGTTAAAGTAGTGATCTAGAAAGCAATGAAAAAAAGTGATTGTATATGTATATACATAAATATTCATGAATGTGTGAGTGTGTTTGTGCAACTGTGTGTGTGTGTGTTGCGTATATGTATCTCCCTCTCTTTTTCTCACTTGGTACGCTCTTGTTTGCGTGTGTACAACAAAATTTCATTCATTGCTCATTTCCGAGAGAGCGAGAAAAACAACTACATGTATTCAGAACGCCATCTGCAACAAAACTCTTATATGTATTTATGTCTCAATTAAAATTTAGACCGACTTTCATTTATGTGCATGTTTAAAAAGAGAACAAATCCGTATACATTTGTCAGGTGCAACAACTGGAAATTTCAAGATACAAAAAAATCTGCTAATTCCGGCTTTTTCTTTCCCACGGCATTCCAGAATTCCACTTCAAATTCTGTCTCGCTCACTCCTCTTCACCAGACATCTAGTAGCGTCATTGGCCGCGTTTTGTGCTTTTTTTTCTTCACACATTCCACACACTTGCCTTTGCTTCATTTGTCAGGGGCGTGATCTGCCTGAGTTTTGAAAGGGAACACACATCAAATCAATGAGAGAAGTTATGTAGATCTATTTAAAAAATCAACCCCGTCTGGATTGGACTACGCCCTTGCTCCTTGCTGGGCTACTATTGATTCCAATCAACTTTGTATATTCTTTCTCTTTTGTGCCCATTTGTCAATTAAGCAAGCGTGTCCGTTTGTCGGCTCATCACCAATTTGTGGCCTCTGTGTGTATGTGTGTGTGTCTGTGTTTGTAAATTTCATTTCCTGTTTATAATATTGCGGCACACCCGCCGACATTGTCGGCATCAACCCTCGCTCTCTCTATCTTTTCTCAAGTACATACAACGCGAGACACAACGGTATGCTTGCTTGCTCTCTTTGGGTCGTTGCCGTCGTCTTCTGATTTGTCTACCACTGCACAGTGTGCTTTTTTTATAATAATACAGCCAGGTGAAAGTCTATATTTTGGAAACTTAAATATGAATTAAAGTAATCGAAAAAATACGAATTAGGAAAAAAAAAAATTAAAAGATTATGATTTTGCTTGCTAAAATTCGCGTTCGTCTCATTTTTAGTTTGCTACTTTTAAGGTATTGTATTGTATAGTTCACAAACTGTTCCAAAAAAATGCAAAGTATACACACTATGTTGCTGTCACACAATTCTAAGGATCTCCCCTAATTTTCATTCAATGACCCTCACAAAACGGATTTCCGTTCAACTTTCGCTCTCATCACCCTTATTATCTCTTGAATCTCTCCCACACTTCTCGCTCTTTCTTTCTCTCGTCACTTGTAAATAAAAATTTCAATTTCATTAAATTTCACTTTTCAAACCACTGTGCAATTGGTCGTGGGCATTTTGCTTAGGAACAAACTGGAAAATGGAACACAAAAATGCCTCTCTTTTCCCCGGTACGATCCAACTGGCCGTTATTGTCGGTAGCAATAGCAAGCGGGTGTGTTTTATGTGTGTGAGTGAAAAAGAGGGAGAGAGTAGTACAGTACGTGCCACTTCCTTTACATTCAGAAAAATAAAAAAAATCGTTTACACACACACTCGGCGTCTGCGCATTGTGTTGTGTTTGGTTTCAGTTATTGGTTGTTGTTCTTGTACAGTTGCAAAGACATATTTGAGGTTTGCGAGTAGCGTCGAACTTGTTGGCCGCTTGCTTGCCGTTTTTTTACCCCTTTACTTGGCTTATTAGAAAGAAAAAAAAATGCCGCTGCATGTTTGTTGTTGTTGCTTTTGCTGGTGTGTTTGTTGTTGTTTTTTACGTAAGAAGGCCGTCGAACTCTACGTCGTCTCTAGAGCGAGAGGGAAAATGAAAGAGCTAGAGAACGCAAATAATTTGAGAGTAACCGCGCGTGAGTGTGTGTGTGTATGTCAGTGTGTGTTTTGTCTAATGATTACCGTTACAATTTGCATGTTGTCTAGTCAGACGTCTCGCGACCCAGACAAGGCGACCCGCCGCAATTGGGTAGTAGACAAAAAAATGGATGATTTCTTTTGTTTGACCTTTTATCGTCATCGTTGTACATTTGTTTTTTTTTTTTTTTTTTTTTTTGTTATTGATTTCTTTTCTCTTCATTTATAACTTGCAAAGTTGTAGTTCCCTCCCCTAAAGTTGCGTGTTTCGTCTTCTCTTTGATTAGTTCAACGTCCCTTAACCGCACACAACAAGTGCAACAATTGTAGGGAATGGAAGAAGAAAAAATGAGAATGCGAATGAGTTGGTGATGAAGGGAGCGCAAGAGCTTTGGTCCTAGGGCAATCCATTTAACATTTGTCTTCTTGTATACATAATCATTATCTTCTTTTGGTACAGTTGGAAACCTTTGGGCGTATTGTTGTTTTTGCTTATTTGGTGCTATGTTATGTGAACAAAAGAAAGATTCTCCAAATTCTGATGGAAAGAATTTTTAAAATGATAATACAAACAAATTTTAAGACGGCTTGAGGAAAAAATTTGAATTAGTCTCGACTTAACCGGCAACAAGAACAACAACAACAACATCCGTAAGCGGTAACCCAGAAAACGTTGTGTCAGGTTTGGTCGTTGGCTTTTTCTGTGTGTGTGTGTATTTGTGACGTCAATTGGCTTTGGAATGGTGTCGATGTCTCAACGGCCCACTTCTTCACTCACACACACAATCACAACACCAATAAGCTTAAAATGAATACCGGAAATATGTATTTATGTATACATAAATGCAAATGTATCTCTGTTCATAAAGAGATTAGTGAATGGTAAACACTTTTAGCTATTTACAGAATTAAAACTAACGTAAATAGACATTTGCATACATCTGGCAACCCCACACGAATACATTTTTCTTTTTGTTTTGGCGCGCTCACAGAAAAAATAAAAGGAATGGAGAAGAAATCGTTTGGAATGTTGTTTACGTGAGCGCGCGCCTGCGCGCATCTTCTTCATAAACAACATCAACCAGAATCCCCAGTTCCACGAATTTGCCACAGAGGCAGAAAAGTAGTTGTTGTTGTTGTCTGAGTTTCTTCATCCTGTTCGTCCCGTTTTGGGCTTGAGCTGACTGTTTGTTGTGTGCTACCTACCTGCCTCTGTCCCTGGGTTTTATTTTTGTACCATTAAGAGTGCACCCGGCCCCCGCTTCTTGTTTGTTTGCATTTTTGCTCCACCGAACTCGTTGCCGTCGTCTGGCTGTTGATCCTACTGCATCTGCCGGACAGTGATGTCATTTATTCATGAAGAGAAAACAGCTAGATTAAGCAAGACTTAAAAAGGCTAAATTAGGGATACAAAAAAGCTGTAAAAAAGTAAAATTATTTTTATGATCCTTTTGCGCAACTTCAAAAATGAACTTTTCCGATTGTTTTCTGAAATTATATACTTTTTTTTGCCTCTCTTCGGAACTGGAAGTTTAACTGCCTGTAAATTCAAAAATCCCGCTATTTTCAATTTTTTATTGAACAAAAAAAAAGCAGAAACGACATCGCTGGCTTAAAGTCAACAAAGCACAGAACCCCTCTAAAAAAACCAAACGAAGCCGCGTTTGTTGTTATTTATGCCCGCACATGAAACGTGGTAGTGTGAAGGAGATAGAAGTTGTGCAGAGCATATGAATAATGCGAGAATAACCAAGTAAACCAAAAAATAAACAGATTTGTCAGTGGAAAAGGCATCCGTTTTCGTGGATCACCATCACCTTGTTTGAGTGTTCTTCGAAAACAAAAAAACAATCTCAACTCTATTTGACCAATTTACATTACGAAGTGGTAGTTGGTAGTCAAGAACCTATGCTATAAATTTTAAAAGCAGTCAGGTTACTCAAATTTGGCACGGTCGATTTGGTTCTGCAAGGGTATATAAACTTCGGCATAGCCGAATTATCTTCTTTAATATTTTTTAAGTAGATCCGACGTTCGGTTCGCTTTAGTTGGACTCATCGGTTGGAGTTGCACCCTCATTCCGTTTTTGTTGTTGTTACGGCAAAAATAAAACCAGTATAAGGTAAAGAAAACCAGTATAAGGTTACTCGTGACTTACGATAATTGCAGAGCGAATTCAAAAAATGCTGAGGCGAACTCATAAATGCTTAGCGAATTCAAAAATGCCCAGCGAATTCGTAGCATTTGTTTTTCAAAGTGTTTGCGATGCGGTCGTGTTTTTTCTCGTGCTGCGCAACAGCGGCAACAACATTGTCGGCGTGTTTTCAGCGGATGTTGTTATTGTTCTCTTAATAATTTATTAATAATATGGGTAAATCACAACAATTCATTAAAGTGTAACTTGAAAGAAAAAAATGCGTTTTGCATGTGCTGAAAACTTAAAGAAAAGTTGCCCGTCAACGCCTACACATGCGTTTTCTCTGCTTACCAAGTTTTTATGTGTGCGTGTGTGTATGTGTTACTATAAGTATGTTTGTATCTGGGAGTGTTTGTGTGTGTGTATAATACTAAAGGAATTATTTTTATATAGAACTTACACTTGGTGTCGATACGCATAAAAACTATTTTGTGTTAAAATTCAATCATTTTACTATTTTGTATATTCGCATTTGTGCCCGACAAGTCCGCGCCCCGTTTTCTCTTTTTCGCCGCTTTTGGTGCAAAATTCTTAGAATTCTTGACAACATTCCCGCGCACACACATATACATACATTTATATATATATATATATACTCTCGCATATCTGTACATGTGTATATATACATATTTATATATACATACAAACACATGCAAAGGGAAATTTTTTCTTCCCGCGCACAATGCGTGAGAGAGACAAGAAGACGACGCACTTGAACTCTCACACACAACACACCTAAAAAAAAAAAATATGAAAAGAATGCTGGTTCATGTCTCGGCTAAAAAAAAAAGGTGCTATGGCCATCTCTGTCTGGCTTGTAGTATATGAAACTAGTAAGACTTGTTTTTGCAAAAACACAAGTAAAAACCGGTAAAATTTTTATAGAGAGCATCATTATGAGACTTCTCCTACGTCTTTTTTTTATGGTGGAATTTTGCTTTAACCATACTTTTTCACACACTCTGCTTTTCTTACAGTTTTCTAAACACTCACACACACACGCGCATATGCATATGCATACATGTGTATATATGCATGTAGAAGAGCCAACGAACTTCTCGTGCAAGAGCGACGCCGCCCAAGAATGAAACACAAGGCAACATAAGAAGACGGACAACCAAAACGAAGCAGAAGAAATTTTTATAAGCGGTTGTTGTTGTGCTTTCATGTATGTATGCTTACGTTTTTTTTTGTATTTTATTTTATTCGTACTGTATTGTATTGTTGTTTATTATTGGTACTTGTTTATTTTCTTATTTACATTTGCATGTTAAAGAAATTAAAACAAAAAAAAAAAAAAAACAAATTTGTTGCTGCTTCGCCAGAGTTGCCACCTGGTCAGTGAACTTGTTTTTCTTCTGATCTTGACCTACACGGGGCAAAACGAAATTCTTTTGTATATGGTTATTCAACCTGCTTTTACTTCCTCTCGTACTCGCTCGCACACATACACACACACGCCGCACACTTGAATATTGGCAAGCGGGTGGCGGATTTAATTTTTATAACGGGAATTTCAATAGAAAAGATAGAGAGAGCGAAAGAGATGGAACAACTTGACGCCAAGTCGCGTCAATCAAGCGCGTCTGTTAACTGTAAATACATTGCCCACACACACACACATGAAGAGGGGGAGACATGTGTCGTCGTCGTCTTCATCTCTCATTTCCACGAGGGGTATTCTAAAAGTATACAAATAAGTGAATTCTAATTTGGTATGAAGTGGCCATTAAAAATATTTCTATGTAAAATGTATGAATTATGTTAATAATTAAGAACCCTAAGATGAACCCTCGTAATACGGTGTCGCGTCATTGGCTCATTAATTGTATTTCTTGTATGATGATCATCTTCCTCCCAATGTTTGCGCTTATCAAAAAATTGGCGACAAATTCGACAAATGACTGGCGCCAACGTATATATATGTATATAACATATATACATTTACTATATAGAGTGCATTCTCTGGGTTCATTATAATTATAATATACATTATTTGTCTGTCTCATTCTATCTCCCTGCGGATTGTACCTTTGCGCTGTTGCACACATCGCCGCATTTCCTTCTCTTTCTATCTACTATCTCTCTTCATTCATATTTTTATGTCTGGCTTATCTTCATTCATGATCATCATTCACTGGTCGTTGTGGATGTTGTTGTCTTCCTCTTCTTGATTTTTTTGCTCTTTTTTTTGTTACTGTTGTGTGCTGTTGTTGTCTTTTGATGTATTTTTATTTTGCAAAACAAAATCGTGGCCGTGAGAAAGTATTATTGTACAATAAAAGATGAAAGAAGGGACTAACAACCTACACACACACACACACACACACACACACTCGCACATGCAAATAGCACACATTCACCAACATCATCATCATAATCATCACCAATATCATCATCATCTTCATCTTAAAGTGATCGTCAGAACTAGCAGAAGCAGCGCAAGATGTCATCATCTTAATCATCATCGTCCTCCTCCCATCCCAGTACAAAAGTCGCGTCCACCCAATGGTAAAGTGCATTTCAAGTGGTCGCCGTCGCGCAGGATGGTGGCGGAGGAGGCAGGAGAATTGTGTCATTCTTCAAAGTGGTTGTGAAATGTTTGCCTTTTTATGCCTATTCATATCACAGCCAGCTTTGAGGAGCGACGCAATGGCTCAAGTTACATTTAAAAAAAAAATTGACAAATTAACAGGAAAATAGTGTTAAACAAATTTGTGCTTAAATTTTAATATTAATTGCTACAAACTACGAAATGGCTAAGACAGAAGATAAATTTTAATAAGGAAGCTGCTAAAGACTCTCAAAACAATGTTTTAATTAGAGTCATGATTAATTTGAAAAAAAAAAAAATGGATCATCCACTGGTCCTTCAGCAATCGAGTTCGAGAGCAGTTGCTCTAAAAAAGGACCCTGTGGCTGTGTGGTAATATTGTAAGCACCATCGACGACAGGGTTCTCGAAATTTCAAACAAAAGCTGTCCTTTGACATTTCAACTACTGTCTCAGCTATCTCGAGAACTTTAAAAGCGGTAAATTTACGAAATATTGGGCGTGGTTGTTAAAACGCTAACCAAGAAGGACATTCACCACACATAATTCAAGCGCACTTTCATCAAATACACTTTAGATTCAGTGAGAATATCTAACAAGAATAAATCTCTAGATCTGAGAAATCAATCGCCTCTACGTCCTGAAGAGGTAAAAAAATAAGTCAAATATAACCTGGTGGCATTTTGGCATTTCGGTTCTTATCGGTGTATCTGAAACCCAAAAAGAAGGATCCAATACTGCAACCAAATCTAAAATATCTAAATTATATTATTGCCAAGTGTATAAAACTTTGCTAAAAACAACATACAAAATTATATATAAAAGATTAATATAAAAAAAAAATAAAAAAATGCTTTTACTAATTCTTATAATTACAAACAGGAAAAAAACTGAATTTTGTTTTTTTTTTTTATGAACTATCTACTCAGAACATTGCATTAACATTTTATTTTCTTTTATTTAAGATTTGAAACCATAATGCGGAAGTTGTAATATTATGCAAAGAACAAAAGAAAATTATCTTGAAAGAGGCTACCAAATTGTAAGGACAACAGGCAAAATCATTCATTCAAGTGTTTATTAACCACATAATTTCATGCTACACAAACACATAAACATTTTTCAAATTAAAATTGCTACAAAAAACCAACCTTTGATAAGTTTTCAAACAATTTGTTTCGAATAATTTAATTTAAAACACTTGCTTTGATTAATTTTAACATATTTCATGCAGATTAATTCTATTAAAGTCTTAAAGAACTTTTAGTTTTTATTAATTTGTTAACTAAGATATACACCGATACGAACCGAAACATAATATCTGATGATACTGACAAAATGTTTAAAAACAAATTAGACGCACGTTTAAAATGTTAATATAAACTTACCTAATTTCTATTATTAGCGAAAAGTTATATTTTATATTGGCTGGCATTCAAACATATAGAACAACAACCAAAAATTAAAGAAAAACACACGACACATTCATGCTGAGCTCACAAAGTGGTTGTGAAATGCATTATTTGCTTTATCCAGCATATCACAGCCAGCTTTGATGAGCTCTGCGTAATGTGAATTGCATCAATCAATCAATCGATCAATCAAAAAATCATTTAAAAATTGAATCTTCTTCATTCTTTCACCGCGCTCATTTTAACTCTAGTGAGATGGATATTCGTTATTGGTGAACCAAAGAAAATAAAAAGAAAAAATTCCATTTTAAACTATTATTTAACATTCAACATTTATCCTTCATTAGCAAAAAAAAGAAAGAAAAAAATATTTTTATCAATAAACAAATTCAATCAAATGACATCATTTTCCAAAATTAAAACAAAAAGGAAATATTGATGTTGCTTATCTAAGCCTCATCAAGTGGTTGTGATATGGATACCCAACGCATATCACAGCCAGCTTTGATGAGCTAGGATAATCAACGGAAAACAACACAAATCCTAACAAAAAAGCAAAACAAATAAAAATAAAGTGAATTGGTGTTAAAAAAAAAGTGAAAAAAACAAAAGATTATTAAGCAAATTATTTATTGCAACAGAAAATTTAAAAAAAAAACCTTGATAATTATTAATCGTATTCTCACATTCATTTATATAGATAATTACATTTCCCTGTATACATATAGATACACTTGGTATTTTTATTCTGATTTCCTGCAGTTTTTTTTTTGTATTTACAACACACTTTTTTTTTATTTACCTTTTTATTTTTGTTTTTGGAGTACTAATGCTACTTTTGATCTTTCTCGCAGATACGTTCCACATACAAAGAAAGCAAAGTATAGAACCTCACGTTCAAATAATTCCAAAGAAGGACGAATCCTAAGATCCTGAGAAAAATTGCAGCAGCAGAGGCAGCAAAAACAAAACGAATTATTTTATTTGCTGCAAATTAAGAGTTTTAATTTAATTTTGATTTATATGTCATTGTGATACGTTTCTCTATAGTATTGTAAGTTTTTGTTTTTCTTTTAAACGTCTTGACAAACGTAAAGAAGGCAAATAACCAAAAATTGAAAAGGAACTCTGTTAAAAAGAAACCAAAAAAAAGAAAACGAAACGAAAAGAAATTATAAAAATGCATTCCACAAGCATTGAGATTATGTTTAAGATTTTGCTGCTGTTGATCAGCTACCATAATGATGTGACCCTGATTGAGGCCTGCTCTAGTCGTACCGTTGTGCCCAAGCCAAGGCCCTCGATGTCGTCGATGTCGGGCGGCGGTGTCGACAATGCTTGGCCCCTGCCACCCACCCAGGCACCCATGACCAGTACCACAACCATACGGACAACAACAACAACGCCAAGACCAAATATAACATTCCCCACATACAAATGCCCGGAAACTTTCGATGCCTGGTATTGCCTGAATGATGCCCATTGCTTTGCTGTTAAGATCGGTGAACTGCCAGTCTATAGCTGTGAATGCGCCACTGGCTTTATGGGTCAACGTTGCGAATATAAGGAAATCGATGGCTCCTACACACCCAAGCGTCCACGGCCCATGCTTGAGAAGGCCAGCATTGCAAGCGGTGCCATGTGTGCCCTCGTCTGCATGATTTTCATTTGTGTGGCTCTCTATTTGCGTGTTGAGAATCGGGCCACCAAGAAGGCCTACGAACTGGAAACAGAGGAAGAGGATTATATGCAAGATACAATTGGGGGTCCATCGGCATCGTCAGGCGGTCATTGCGAATGCTGTTGCTGTCACCAGAAATGCTGCGAGGATGACGAGCCTCCTCTAATAGCCGAACGGCGGAATCTACCATATTATATGCGTTTGGAGCACGCTCTAATGTCGTTTGCCCAACGACGTAGCAACAGCACCAGGGACTAAATAATATTACCAATCACAAGAATATGCCTCTTGCCTTTTGCATGCTATCTCTCTCACTCACTCTCTTAAATATGACGAATTTTTGAATTTTGATGTGCTTTAAGCCGCCGCTTGGTGAAGCGTGCTCCTCCTATACCCTTACCCTCTACCCAAATGTTCAATTTGTAGACGCGTCTAACTGTATCTCTTGTCATGCTGAATTTATTTCTTACATATATCCGAATCTGTATTTTATGTATTATTTCTAATATTATTACCTTATGTGCTAGACTATTATTTATTTTTTTTTTTTAATTACTACTTTATAATGCTAAGACAAATTTTTGATATACGTATCCATCACAAATACTACACGCGCCAAGTATTATTTATTATGAGAGAAAAACTAAGAATATATACACGAAATATATTACGATATTTTTTTAAACAAATAAAACAAGAACTGCACTTTATATAACGAAATTTAATTTGTATTGAATGATGTTAATTTATTTATGGGGGGAGAGTTTGTTAAAGAATGTTACTATTATTTTCCCTACATTCCATTACTGAAAAACTGTTGTCAATAGAAAATGTATCTTGAGTTTACCAGCTCTTAAAATATTTATTGGAACAATTTCTCTATGTTTTACAATATTTAACCTATTACCCAAAATAGGTGAAGATTTAGGGTTGGATTATCTTATAAACGCCAACTTGAGGATGGAAAAATGAACTTTTTGTCTTTGTCCGAGATAATAGTAAATATTGGGTAGATACCCAGCAAAGTATAATGGTTAAGAGGTTCTTCTTATTCCGTTTTTTCTTAAACTTTTCAAAAAAAATATCATCTGAAATCTTAGAGATAATAGCATTATGCTTATTTTTATTGAATTAAGAACAAATTAAAGAGAAAAATAAAATTCTCATCCTCTAAAATTAGCTCACAAAAAAAGGCGTACTCCTGGCGACAAAGACAAGACGATACAGGATCATCTGAAATAAAAATAGAGCTTCAGCATGGATTATCTTTGTCCTGTCCACATTCAGAATTTTGGGACTTATTTTGGTTTTGAATTTTTCTGCATTTTAGATTCTCTACATTTTCATATGTACCTACTTATATGTAGGTATGGGAGAGGGCCCAGTTGTGACTCAGGCCCAGTTGTGACATTCTCAAATATTTTTGAAATGCGGTATTGAATGACAGTTTGAGCCCTGTAAATCATGTTTGTTAGACGTTCTGCAGTTTTTGGACAGACCCCAACGTTAATAATCGTATTGTATATACGCGTACCAAACATCGTGTTGAAAATCGTGCGAAAAAGTTTTTTTCCATTTATTTCAAAGTACCAAAATTTGGTGAAATCAACAGTGAAAAGGTGAGTGCAATGCATCAAAGTATTGTATTTGCCGTATATTTTGTGATTCTATAAAAATTTATGTGATTATGTAGTGTCTATAAAAAATATAGATATAAACTTTAAACTATAAAAAGTCCCGGTTATGACTCAGCTGGGGTGCCCAGTTATGTCCCATTTTTTTTTGCACTCGGATTATGTAAAATTATCAAATTCCAACATTTTTGTTGTTGTTTAACAACAAGGAAAGGGAATTTACATATTGAGACCAGTTTGTCCAAGAATATTCTGGAAGATCTCGATCGGGAATGTTCATTCGAAGTGCGCTAATATGCAAGCAAGTTATTTCACTTGCAAAAACTGCGAAAGTGACATGGACGACGAGGGCTTAAAATCGTTCTCATTTATGGCCATTTTCTTTTGGGTTTTTCATTGTTTTTGGCTTTGAAGCCCTTCAAAATAAGTAAACCATTAAATCACAACAATTCGTGTGACATTCCTTTCATATTTTCTTATTTTCAGTGAATTTCTTAAGTTGAGTCATAACTTTTTTTTGGGTTAAAAAAAGTTATCCAAATTAAATCTGTTCCAAAATTTTTTGAGTAACTCAAATAAACATACATTCTTTGGAAAAAAGTTGCGTTTGGTTAATAGTTAAATGTTAAACTTCTTAATTTTTCATTTTCCCGAACTGAAGAAAAAATTTCGAGGTTTCTCAAAACCCGGGTCATAACTGGGCCCTCTCCCCTATGTATATAACTAGATTTTAAAATTCCAACCTTTCATTAAAAAAAAAAATATCAAAGAAGCTAACTGAGGTACGCTTGACGTACGGCACTCCTGCGCTGCTGTGTCTGCAAGTCTCTGTGTTCCTGCAACTACTCAGGCAACAGTGCAGCTCCGGCGTCCCTATTTCGTTCCGATTGTCTCTGAGACTCCGCTTGTCGATTCTGAGGGTCTTGCCGAAAATTAATAACTCGTGCCTCGTTCATATCGCGTATTTGTTGCTCTAGAATTCGGGCTTGCCTTCGAGTGACTCTTCTTTGGGATGAATTTAAATTCTGTTCCCGCATTCTTGTACTTGGATTCCGTCTTGCAACTCGACGGTTATTTGCATCGCGGTTCCGCTCGCCTTCTCTGTAATCCCGATTCTCTCTGCGAACAGCATGTTCAGCAGTGTTGGCCTCCTGCTCCATCGAACAATAATCAGGATCTTGTCGCGTAATACGGCGAGTCCTTGTGTTTCGGGCCTGCTCCTGCAGCCTGAACGCGTCATCCTGTCTCCGAAGAATATGCTGAGCAGTGTTGGCCTCCTGGTCCATCGAACGATAATCAGGATCTTGTCGCGTAATGTGGCGGGTCCGTGAGTTTCGGGCCTGCTCCTGCAGCCTGTAGTCTCTATTGGCTCGTCGTTCAGCACGTGCCAATGCGTCTTGCCTACGATCTCGTTCGTGTGTTGCCAAATCATTTTGCCGATTATTTGCCATGCGTTGCGAATTTCTCTCGCGAACCTCGTTGCCATTTTCTTGGCGGTAAGTAAGAGTCCGAATTGCAGCTTCCCGTCGTCGTTGTTCAGCACATTTTCTCGACAAGCGAGGCATTTTAAAATCTTACAATTATAGTATTATAAATAAGTTGGCTTAACGAGTAATACAATGATATATATGATTCTGGAAATTATGTGTATGCGTGTGCTCTGTTGATTTGATGATGACGTAGTAGGCAGCAACTGATTTATATCGACTGTAACTTTTGTTATATTTATCCGATCACATTCAAATTTTGGGATCTGGGGTTTTATATCCAATATTATATCCACATATGTAAATTTCATAGCGATACTCCAATTTTTATGAAAATGTTTCTTCTAGAGCTTTGTGATATAGTGATCCGATCCTGATGGTTTTCATACTTTATTTTTCCCGGGTAATAAAAAGCCCCGAAAAAAATTTCAGCCCGATAGCTATTAAGATGGCTAAGTAAAAGGTATACGCACAGACGGACATGGCTATATCAACTCAGCTTCTCATGTTGATCAAGAATATATTTACTTTATGGGGTCGGAAACGTCTCCACCTGTGCGTTAAAAACATCTGACCAATTTTATAATACAAGGGTAAAAAAAAGCTCGATTGGTTATATATTTTTAAATTTCGTTAATTTTCTTTCAAGAACATTTTTAACTAGTATATTTTCATAATATAATTTTATATACTAAAATTGCATTAGGAAAATGAAAATTTCGTGTAGATTAGAAAATAAAGATCATATACGTACCAGATACATACGTAACAAATAACAAATTTTGCTGATCTGTTCAAAATTTGTCTAATTAAAACGGTTTGAATTCTAAATACTTGTAGCTATGAGAAAGGTTTTTGGAAAATTGGAAATTTCAAAAACCAAATTGATTTTAATCGAACGTGCGTAACTCAGCCATTTACAGAGGAATCAATCAATCAATATCAATAATATGCCTAATATGTATCTATGCATGTTTAAATGAAGTAAGTAAGTCGTCTCGCCGACTTGGGTATACCATACACCAGGTGAAACAAATATTTAAAATTTCGAAAACCAAATGTATGTCTACTAAATTGTTTTAATATGCCTCATACCATTTGGTATCTCGCTCACTCTACAAACACACAAGCACTCTAGCGCCGCCACTAGCCAACGGCCAAATCTGCCCTTATGGATCGCGTAGCAAAATACGTTCATACGTATATTTTGTATGCTTCTAGTCCGATTTCAATCAAATTTGGTAGTTTGATAGAAATAGATAAGATTTATTAGTCTGCCAAATTTGATCGCGATGGTCAAAAAATTGCAAGAGCTAATCGGTTTTTTCTAAATTATGGAGGCGGAAGTGGGCGTGGCAACATATTAAAATATATGTATTCTGCGCGCATACTAAGCCAATATACATACTAAATTTGGTGAGTTTAGCTTTGTTAGTTTTCGAGAAAATCAGTTTTGTTTAATTTTCGGGGGCGGAAATGGGCGTGGCAAAATTTTTAAATAGTCAATATCTGCGCGTCTATTAAGCTAACTTACATACCAAATTTAATGTCGGTAGCTTTCATAGTTTTTAAGAAAATCAGAGTTATGTAAATTCCGGGGGCGGAAGGGGGCGTGGCAAAAAGTTGGAACAATTATTTTCTGCGCGCTAACTAAACGAGTATATAAACCAAATTTGATGTTTCTATCTGCTATACTTTTTAAGAAAAACAGTTTTATGTAAATTCTGGGGGCGGAAGGGGGCGTGGCAAAAATTTGAAACAAACTCGATAAGCGTACATACTACACGAGACTGCATACCAAATTTGGTGGCTCTAGCTCTTATAGTCTCCGAGATCTAGGACGGACGGACGGACGGACGGACGGACGGACGCACGGACAGACGGACGGACAGACGGACATGGCTAGATCGACTCGGTTTTTGATCCTGATCAAGAATATATATACTTTGTGGGGTCGGAGATGCTTCCTTCTGCCTGTTACATACACTTTGGCGACTTTAATATACCATTTCACACTATGGGTGTATGGTATAAAAAAATCGGCTTGAAAAAAACGGACTAACCGATACTTTTTGAATCTATAAATCTTCGAAATTTGATAAGTTTTCTTGGTGTCCGGTATAGAGAAGTCGTGGTGGCGATGACTTTCTTTTCCAATAGTCAAGATATCTTAATGGAAGGAGATTTTGTCCGAATAGTGCTTCCCCTTAAATATATATTCATTTATTACTCACAACTACAACTACTACAAAATATATGTAGAATTGTTTAATTAATCTTTATGTCATTGTTCAAGAGCCAAAAACTAAAATTCATTCTAAGCTTAATCATTTTGTAGAGTATTTTAAAGTGTGACTAATTAAATATTCCAAATGTCAAACAGTTTTACGTATTGCCTTTTCTATTATCAAGTAACAACGTGCAGTAAACTTAATGATTGTGTCTGGTCGCCACTATGACGCGTCTTGATGAATTAATTCTAAGGGATTTTCCCAGTTCCACGCGGCCTTGTTAACCTTGCATTCAGTTTGGTTTTTCGTATTTTTCTTTTATTGGGATTCATAAAAACAAAATAAGTGAACGAACGATTAGATACGCTTCTGGCGAGTATTACAATCCTATGGCATCTATATTTTTATATACCTATTATACATAATTTTTAGGGAAAATTAAAACTGGCGGGAAATACTTTTGCATTTCTGATAGAGCGCCTTTATGGGTCCATAGCTTGTTAGGACAAGTGATAGGAGTGTGAGGCATTTCATTAAAATTTGAAAATCCGTTTCAGTGCGACTCTTAAAATATCCAGTCTGATAGCCATAATATTGTGTCACCAAGGCAATCACGAAACACACAAATCCCAAGAAATTGTGAAAAGTCTTATTGAGCAGCGGTGTGATTAATTTTTTGACACGCGTCGAGAAGAGGGCACTCACACCCGATAGCATGGACAAAAGGCACAGTATGAAGGCTGTCATACCTGTTGGTTATAAAAAGAAAGAGGAAAAGAACGATAATAGATTAGATTTGGCAATTTATCGAAAGAAATAATGTGTTTGGAATTGTTTTATTAATCTACAGATTATAAGGTTCTACAGTAAGGGTCACGAATTTAATACACTTTGAGGAAGAATTTAATCGTTTTTTTTTAGGGTCCCAAATGACTTAAATTTATGTTCATTCTTGATTTCTAAATAATCTCCAAATTTTCGGCTTTTTTTTTTGGCTTTTCTTACTGACATATTATGCTTTTGAATGAAAGAAGTGGGATAAATAAATGTTTTTTCAAAACTAAGTAAAAACATTTTGAAATTGCTGATATTTTTTCATAACTTAGAATGCAATTTATATAACAAGTTTAATATAAAAGTTGTTAAGGTTCTCTTAAAAATATATTATTTTTTTGGAGTTTTCGCCCTGGATTCGTTTGCAACTATAATGGATACTAAATTATTATTTTTTTAATACAATGAACAAAAGGATTTTAGATTCCATTTCGAATGAGATAGTTTCTGGTAAAAATTCAATAAAATTTTTTTGTCGTTTTTTAGCTGTGTGTGATTTACACTTTGTGGCAAACTCATAATAAAATTACGAAAAATTAATAAAGAGTTTCTATATTTGTGGTCACCGCTGTATACTGCTATTAATCCAACATTTTTGTAGGTATGTCTTATATATGATCTGGATTGAATAGGCAGCAGGGAGTCCATCCAGACGTAGACCTAGCAAGTGTCAGAGTAGTCAAAATTAATGCTAAAGTGAGATTATCTCTGTAAGGGCATTTAAAATAAACAAACTGGAATATATGTAAACCTATAAGGGGATTTCCATAATTACGTGAGCTTCGAAAAAGGGAGGGAGAGTTCTAAAAAAATCTAACTAATTCTCGACAACAAATTACGAAAAATTACAAAAAAGTATAACTTTATATCTTAAAACATAAACCTGAATGTTATTAGTTTACTAATTTATAGAAATAAATTGGGCCTGTAAATAGTTTAATTATAAAGTGGGAGGAGGACTCCAGCAAAATTTCATTAAGTCTTGTCAAAGGGCAGAAGGCAGGGTCTAAATTGGGTAAAATTATTAAATTATAAAATTGGGTAATTTATGAATGTCCCCTACCTCTTTTTTTTTATTTTTTTTTATCAAGATTAAGATTTAAGAAATTATCAAGATTCTTTCAATGTTTTGTTACTATTCATAATGTTGGCTGATTGATTAATTTATAATGCCCAAAATTGGTTTAAATTTTTTTTTTTAAATACTTTACTGGAACTTTAAATAGAAATTCGCTAGAGAATTGCTGTTGAATTATTGTGAAAATTTTGAGAACATTCGGTGAGGTAGTTTTCGTGCTCACTTGGAAAATGCCGCTTGACAGAAATCTACTTTTTTCGACTTTTTTACACTCAACCATCTTTACTAAAGGCCGTTTTTCTCCGATTTACTTCAAATTTTCACACAATATTTTTTAGATGTAACAGATTAAAATATAAATATTAATAAAGTATTAAGAACCTACCTACCATTTGCGACAAAAAACATAACTTTTAAACTATTACAAAAAAAGCTAAATCACAGTTTTTTGTTATTTGTTTTTGAATTGCTTACCCAATTTGCCATGAGTCGATTGTAGCATAAAACCTTTTTCTATCATTTTAAGAAGAGCACCACCAGCTCCACATGTCCCGCCCAAGGTCAAAAGTATCCAATGTATTGTGGTTTTTGTATTCCGTTTATAACTATTTGTCAACACATTACCGCCATAATGAACCATTACACCTTCCGCCATAAAGAAGGAGAACTAGTAAAGAAATTAAATTTATACGATTTTTGATATGGAACTCAAAGAAAATCCAATCAGACTTACACCAATGGTAACTAGCCAGGCATGTACGGTAGTGGTTAAAACGAGACCCGTTCTCAGAGTCAAATATGATATATAGA
This sequence comes from Drosophila willistoni, assembly GCF_018902025.1. Classification (NCBI taxonomy): domain Eukaryota; kingdom Metazoa; phylum Arthropoda; class Insecta; order Diptera; family Drosophilidae; genus Drosophila; species Drosophila willistoni. The sequence continues at coordinate 14,531,020 of NW_025814050.1, forward strand.
TTGTAATGAAACCGATGCACATTTGATTTAAAACATTTAGAAAATATTCAAAACGATGTAAGTGTTCCGAAGAATCGGAATTATTAAAAGTATTGTGTGACATTTTTGTATAACGTAAACGATGAGATGAAGATTCGAGTAGAACAAATGAAGGTACACGGGAATTGGTTGAAGTTGTTCGAGTTGTTCCTGCTGCTGCTGCTGTTTCCGTGCTGCCGTAGTCGACAACGTTTCGTGATGTACTATTGACCGGTTGTAGATGTTCAGCCATTTGGAGCCGCTAAACAAAAAAAAATTTACTTGAATAGTAATAATTTTTTTTTCTTTTCTACCCCCTTATCAGCTGAGTGAAAATAATGATATTTTCGTGTTTTATATTTTTTAAAAAACAACAACAAAAACAATTGCACGAGCTTTAAAATTGATAATTGCCTTTGACTATTTCATATAGACAAATTGGCGTTGATGTTTGTTCACGTTGTAGTTGTGGTTTTTTTTTTGTTTTCTGTTTTTTTTTTATTACATCTCAGCGATACGATAGCAATTTTATGGCCTGAACCGAGAGCGATACGCCCATTGAGTTAAAGTTTAATAGGCTCTAGCGGATTTAAATAATCACAATCAACTATTTCGAGTATGTAGTATAATTTAGCACTCGGTTAGCTGACCACAAATCATTCAAGAAATTCCAAATTTATATAGCACCTTCATATCAGTTTCCTTTTCGTTTTACTTACTATATTTAACTATATGTGGGAGGAAGCTCTTCAACTGCTGTGAAAAGATCAAGAGAACTGCAGCATCGGGCAAAGAAATGGAGGGGAAGAAAAAAAAAAACCGCAAAAATCAAATGCAAGCGACCTCTAACAAAGCAACAGCAACTACATTTAAATTGACTTGATATCGATAACAGAAATTATCAATTATCAAAATGTATTTGCATTTTACAACATTGCATGTAACGTTTACTAGAAATCAGCTGTAAATTCAAATTAGAGATTGCAGCAAATTTTTTATGCGTAAGTCTATTCAAGGCAAGAAGTATTCGAGCCCTTGGGGATTATTCATATGCCTTTCATTAAATATTTATAAAAATTTGAAAATAAATGTTTCTCTTATGTTTCTCTTTCATTTGGTTTAATAAATATTATTCTCAGAAATATTTAGTTCTTAAATAAGTAAGGCCCATAGCAGTAGTGAATCCTCGTGAAAATTCCTCCTCCTCCAAACCGATATTTTATTCATAAACTCATCAAATTTCGTCATGCAAAAACGATTGCTCTACTAAATGTTTGATATTCCCCTCTAAGTGGACCATTTCCTCCACCAAAATATGAGCTAGATATGTCATTGGACCAGCTCTCAAACAATGAGAACAAACGGTTTTAGAGCCAAGGATTTGGATAGTTATCAATTGTATTCTATATAAAATACGTAAAATATGTAAAATACCACTTACTTAAAATCCTCGAACATGTCGACCATTTCCACTAAATCGTTCGAACAGGCACTTTGGCGCACCTAGCGGCACTTTTAATACGAAACAAAAAAACTTGTCTAGTTTCATTCCAACCTAAATGAAATGTGTTGGACAAATAATCGAACTAAAATAACATATTTATAATCAATATCTATTTAATATTATTCCAGTGAGCTCTGGAGTAGCTTAAAATACCTCCTGGGCCTCTGATAGTTTGTAGTTCGGCATAGCATAACCTTTCTTCATTAGTAAATATAATGAGTTTCTAATATACTAATAAATAAAATAATATTTTTTTTAATATAGGAATATTCAGGCCTGCTTTCGTTTAGGTTTGTTATTCTATTTTTGTTTCCAAATTAGTTTTTGGCTTAATTTGATTTTAAAGAATAACCTTAAACATTTTTGAATTTAATTTTTCAAGTTAAAACCGATTTGAAAACAAGAACAGGCCTGATTGTTATAAAATAAGTAATGTTTAATTTTAAGATATAACTATATTTGTTGCTCTTCCAAAATTTGTCATCCTGCTCCAGGCAATGGAAATCCAAGATTGTCTAAGACCACAATTTGAATTAAATTTCTTCTAAAAATTGGTGCTTGGGTAGCTGATGCTCCTTGAAAATCTGTGATGAGGCAACTCCAATGCTTTCTGAGGTCAGAAATTTCAATTAAACTTAAACAACGTATATACCAGTTGAGCCTGTCCACTAATATTCGGGGTTCTAGCTCCTGGAGGCTCTGAGATTTTGATGTTTCTACAGTCAAACGGATGGACACATATGTAAGGCCAAGACGACTCTGAAAAAGAATATATTTTTTGTTTAATATTTTATGTACATATTTATAACATGGAATTGGAAATTCTTACCTCGCCTTTTACCAATTTCTTGGTCATTTTAATAAAAGCTTTTAGTCTCCGTTTACTCGGTATATGTAACTCATTTGGCTGTTTTCCTTCAACTTTAAAATAAAACAAAAAAACAATTTCGTGTTTTAGTATAAAAATTTATATATATTTTATTTAAATATAAAGCACCTTGCTTAAACTAATAGGAACTATGATCTACCATTAAATAAAAATTTAAGCACACAAAATCTTAACTAAGAAGACTTTTAAATTTTTGATATAATGACTTCATGGCTCCAATGGAAGTCAGGACCATGGCCACTAAGGTGGCAACTCGAATCAGGATAACAAAATCACTGCCTTGTCCAATGAATATGCCCGTCTGTCCGTAGCCATAGTATTGGGCCAACATTGCAATAACGAATGTGGCAAAACTAAGGATCACATGGACGGTTTTGTTAATCAATGGCGTAACCATTTTGGACATTGCACGCGCCAATACGGAGGCCAAACCACTGAGTAGAGAGACCAAACAAAGTATGAATGCTGCAAAACCCAGACTGGCATGGGTGGTAACACTAATGGCCCAATTGTCACTTATCAATTGTATTAAACATCCGGCCACACCCATGCCGCCACCGAAAATTTGCAATATCACATGGATGGCCGTTTTGTTTTTGCGACTGTAGCGCATTGTGAGGAAACTATTGTCATAGAAGCACATCATGCCCTCGGCCATAAGGAAGACAAAGCCAAAGGTTGTTAGCCAGGCATGCAAACGGATGCCATTCAGACCCGTTCTCAGGCATGTCCAGCTGACCCAGATGGTAACGAAGCCAATGCACAATTGATTAAGTACATATAAAGCAGCTTCGACATGCTGCAGGATAGTTGGAGAGGAGTTTTCCCTTGACAACATTTCACAGGATATTTTAGTTTAATATATTATTATGATAAAATTAACTTGGAAATTTTATTAAAAAATCACAGTTGAATTTAATATTTGTCTTCTTCTTGGTCCCGATTTTAAAGAAAGGACTCTTTTTGGTTTGTTTTTTTTTGGCTTTATTCTATGGACTTGTCAACTTCATTGGACCAATTTTAGAACACAACTGTCGTATTTATTACACCTTTGGCCATTTGTATCACTTGGCTATTTGTTTCATATCGATTTATCAGTAACAAATTTCCATTCTTCATGTTAATGCAATTAAGCTTATAAGGATTTAACGTGTATAATTGAACGTCTGCACGTTTGCAAACGTTTTGAAACGTTATCGGATAGTCCGTAGCCGTAATTTCCAGCATTGAGCTAAAACTGTGAAAGTAATACAATCAAAACATATTGATCGCAAAGAAAACATTGTTCATCAATTAAATAAGAAGTTCAAGTACAAATACAAGAACAAAATAAGTACAAAAGAGAAAACAGAAAAAAATCAGTTAAATATATATATTTAACTCACAAATACTAGTGCGTGTATATAAAGAAAAGTGTTCTTGTATTGCAGCAACTAAAAATTGCAGAATGGGAATTATGCGCTTCGCATCACGTTGGCCTAAAGTTAATACCCTGCAATTTGTTGACGATAAAGGTATACACTAGAACTGGAAGCAAAGTGCAGTCTGTCATGGATAATGGCTAAAGACTGATTGCCCTTATTTTTAATATCTAAACAAATATTAATTCTTCTAGATGGGATATAAACTTCTATGCTTCTTAATTCGTTTAATTAATGGCGATCCTACTTTCTTGACTTTTAAAAAAAGAAATAAAAGATGAATAAACAAAATTTGTATGTGTTGTAATAGTAATCTGACTTATACAAATGTATTTTAAAACGGACAGAAAAATTGCTTGGTTTTAAAAAACAATTGAAAATTAAATTATTTTATATTAAAACACCAAATTTTTGTGTGTTATTGTATTAATTGGATTTCTACTAATGTTTTTAAAGAACAAATTCCGAGTAAACAAATATTATATAGATGAATTTCAAAATTAGTTCCACATTTGGTTTTAAAAAAGCATTCACAATTTGGATTTGTCGTATTGGTGTGGTTTTACGAAACTAATAAATACTGAAATGTGACCACAAATATAGATCCACTAGTACTAAAGTAGTTGTAGTTTTTTGCTTAAGGAGTTTATTCATTAAGAAAATGGTTTAGAAACTTATTTCACTTAAGACAGGATATCTTGTAGTCGACTCTCTAATAGAAATGTCTAAAATTTCCTGTTTGCTTGTTGGGGCATGTTAATTTTAGCTAGGTCATTACTATTAATTAGGCACTTATTTGTTTGAATTATTTAAACACAAGTAGTCACACTTAAATATTTCTTGTTGTAGACCGACGCCCAATATAACTCTTATCGACTTGCAAAATCTCACGTACAATTGATAAGGCTCCGGTGACTGACGACCAATACAAACCACCGTATACAAAATGACTGTGCATGTTGTACTTATACGTACATACATATGTAGTTAACCAGCTGTTCTGATAGCTACTCATGCGGCTTATATGGGCTAGTCAGATACAAGATTTTACGCTCACGCTTATTTTTTTGTTTTTACCATTCACGATTTATTTTTGGCCATGGCAATATTATTGGCATATTACTTGGTAAGGTTTTTGACTAAAGTGATTGAAATCGACAAGCATTAAATATTTCCCATCTTCATTAGAATGATGGAGCCAAAATGGCTTTGATAACCTTTGGGACAAACGTAATAAGATCTCGATAAGTGACAGTAAATTTTGGAACCCGCCAGACAGAAACATTCATTATACGACTCGGCACTTGAGATAGCGAATTATATGAGTTAGTCACAACACTGCACAACCTAATACAGTAAGTTATATCCCTTAGATTGTAAGTATATTTAATATTTTCAAGTGTTTTTCCAAAATTTTTTAATTAATTAATTTTTTTTTTAATTTTTTTGTAATATATTTTTTTTTACATTTTTTATGTTTATTTTTTTATTTCATTTTTTCACAACTTTTTTTTTTACTATTTAATTTTAAAAATTTTTAACAAAATTTTTTTTAATTTTTTCAAATTTTTTTTTTTAATTATTTTATTTTTTATAATTTTTGTTATATTTTTTTTTTATTTTTTGTATAATTTTTTTTATTTATTTATTTATTCTTAATCATTTTATATTTTCATTATTTTATTTTTTAATTATTTTATTTTTTAATTATTTTATTTTTTAATTATTTTATTTTTTAACTCTTTTATTTTTTTTTAATTATTATTTTTTTTTATAATTTAGTTTTTGTACATTATTTTTTTTAATTTAATTTTTTCACATTTTTTCAAAATATTTTTTATTTTAATTTTTTTTTATATTTTTATTTTATTTTTTTTTATATTTTTATTTTATTTTTTTTATATTTTTATTTTATTTTTTTTTATATTTTTATTTTATTTTTTTTTATATTTTTATTTTATTTTTTTTTTATATTTTTATTTTATTTTTTTTTATATTTTTATTTTATTTTTTTTATATTTTTATTTTATTTTTTTTATATTTTTATTTTATTTTTTTTTTTATATTTTTATTTTATTTTTTTTTTAATATTTTAATTTATTTTTATATTTTTATTTTATTTACTTTTAATTTATTTAATTTTTTAAAGTTTTCCTTTCCTTTTTTTGTATATTTTCGTTTTGTACATATATCTTTTGCTGATTTTTTTTGTTTAATTGTTTATTATTTAAGTTTTTTATACAAATATTTACATTTTTTTGGTGTTAATTCCCGTAGATTTTATATAAATTTATTTTTATTTATTTTATAATTTTGTAAAAATTAAAAAAAGTGTATAGGTTGTCGTAAAGTCGAAATAATGTTTTATTAGGGTCGCCTTAAGATCGTGTCTATTTTAAATTAATAGTTAAAGTTATTTAGAATAAAAGATATTTTTTAGTATTTAGAAGGTAAAAGGATTCTTTTATATTAAGGATATATGTACAGTGGTGGTCAGTAAATTAGAAAAAAAGGGGCTAACCTACTGACCACCACTGTATATCTCAACTGCCTGCTGTTCAAAAAAAAAAAGTTGGACTTACGAATAGTTAACGAAAAACATCAAAGCAGTCGAATATATTTTAATCATTATTCTTCAAATTATCTAATAATTAAGTACACTTACACAAAATGGCGTAAGTATTAAAATAAGTATTACATTAGTTCAACTAAAAATACATTTTGTCCACCAGGACAAACGAGTATAAACCCGGCGATTTGCCCTATCCAGAGCAGGATGAGCGCAAATTGTTTTGCAAATTTCATTATAAAGGTGTCCTGATCGTTCTCATACCGTTATTATTTGCGCCCATCCTACTAGGACCCCAGGTGTTGGTAAGTTAAAGCATTAAATAAATGTTTTTTCCGAAATTTAATATTCTTTGATTTGCAGGTCTATCGGTTTCTATATCTAACAGCATGCATTTATACATATCTTATATGCAATGTCATGCCGCCGGGTGTAATTGCCTTCATCTATATTGTTTTCCTTCCGCTATGCGGTATCGCCGGATCGAAAGCTGTCAGTATGGCACATTATACAGATTTGATTTTCCTTACCTTTGGCAGTGTATTCATGGGCATCATGATGGATGTATCCAAGCTGAGTGATCGCCTTGCATTATTCACTTTGAAAATTTGTGGCCCTAATATTATATGGTAAGAGAAACGAACCTTTTTCTTTATCAATAGTTTTTCGAATTAGTTTCAAATATATTTTAGCCTGCAAGCTTATTTAATGATTATGACTGCAATATCATCTATATTTGTCAATGGCACTGTAATGACAGCATTTTGGATGAAAGTGGCTCAAGCCGTGATGTTGGTATATGATGAGGTAAGTCGAACTAAAAGAGAAGTATTTAAATATTATTGTTAATTGTCGCCGTGTTGCAGGCTGGCATAGTGCGCAAGGATTCAGACGAAGAGACCTATGAACATGGAGCGTAAGTCTATAGTAAATCCATATTAAACTTTTTCAAATACATTTCTTTTGGTAGAACGCCGTATCCTTCGCGACAAGCTGTTGGAATATATTTAACCATTTGCTATGCCGCCACTTTTGGTGGCATGATGTCACCATTCCAGGATCCAAATGGTGCGGCAGTTGAATTATTCAATTAGTAAGTAATCAATTTGAATTGGTTTCTTTCAGAGTCATAGTCTTGTACTTTTTTGTTGATCCTTTTTCTTTTTTAGTTATATGGGTAAAGGCACTAGTGACTCTGGAAGTTTTCCTCTTATATTTGTAGGACCCTTCATATTGGGTCTTTTGGTTCTATTTTTGTGGATAAATATCATGTTCTTGGGCTTGGTCACTGGAAGATTAAAGGCCAACATTGAGAATGGTCCGGCAAATAAAGAGCAACTGGCTAAAATAATGAACGCAAAAAGAGATGCACTTGGTCCTTGGTCAATGCATACCAAATTGGCATGCATATTAGTTGGAATCACATTTATATCATTATTTACGAGGAGGCCACTCATCTTTCCCGGCTGGGATGATCTCATTAAAAAGACCCAGTCAGGCGCTTCGGTCGCAATCATTGGCATGAGCATTCTATTCTTTGCATTGCCGGCAAACTATATGTTCTGCAAATACTATATGTGTCGTCGTCCTGAGAAGGAAGGGACAGTTCCATCTGTTTTAGGCTGGAAGCCTGTGAATGCGAATACTCCTTGGGGTAATATTTTCATGTTGGCCTCGTCATTTGGCTGTCTTTTTGCTGGCCAACAATCAAATGCCTATGCACTGTTAAGAGACACATTGGTCCGTAAGAGTTTGGGCAGATGGGATGGTTTAATTTATGCTTCCTTAATCGGAACTATTCTCACTATTCTATCGCCGGCTACGGGTGTGTGTAAAGTTGTTTTGCCCTATATGATGGAAGTGGTATGAATTAACCAAATTTTACTAAATCTTTTATCAAGAATCTAACAAGTCCATTATTATTTATCTAGGGTTTCAAAGGATCCAATGGTCCTGGTATTGTTGGTGCACCATTTGTCACAATTGTACACAATCAGTTTCTATTGCCAACTAGTACACCGCCCAATACAATTGTTGCCGGTTGGGGTAATTTGCGTGCATTTCAATTTGTAAGTTTGTGACTATCAACCAAAAGTATTCACATAATTATTATTTCCCATTTTTTATATTTTTTCTTAACTAGCTTCTCGGTGGTTCAGTTCCTACCATCGCAATGCTTCTATTTATTCCTCTATTTACCAATTTTCTGGGCGAAAGTGCATTCCCTGGTTATATGGACACCAATTTCAACACCACTTTCACTTTCACAACATTCAAGCCAGTATAAAAACATAAATTCCATAAATTCTGAAGGTCATAAACAAAGTAATATATATTTCAAAGCATATTCCATGTGACTTCATTTCTTAATTAACATCTGCGCAAGGAAAGGATTCTCTTTTAATTTTTTTCTTTGTAAGAGTTCATGTTTATTGTTATCTAAATAAAAATTTAAGTTGTGATAAAATTATAATGAAATGAGATGAAATCTCATTTTACATTATTATACTTAATATCTAAATTACACAATCAAAAGTTAATACAAAATTAAGTCTTTCTATTTCTGTTAACATTTATACATCTCGAAATTTACTTATTTTAATATACATCTATAAAAAAAAATTAAAATTTAGGTGACCGTGGATATGATTATAGCTCCCATATAATCATCTCTTCCCATCCCCCTTTTAGATTGTGAGCCGTTCTTTCGTTTTTAGATAAAACGCTTTTCTGACGGCTATAGATGAGGAAAGAGTAACAAAAAACTTGCAAGGGTATACAAACTTTGACGCGGTCGAAGTTAGCCGTGGCTCTATTTTTATACCCTTGCAAAAAGGGTATATTAATTTTGGTCAGAAGTGTGCAACGCATAGAAGGAAGCATTTCCGACCACATAAAGTATATATATTCTTGATCAGCACGACGAGACGAGTTCAAATAGCCATGTCCGTCCGTCCGTCTGGATCAACGCAAACTCCTCCTAGACCGTAAGAGCTACAGAGCTGAAATTTTGCATGTAGGCTTGTATATACTGCAGGCGTTGTATATCTCGGATTCAGCCGGATCGGATCACTATATCATATAGCTCCCATACAAAAGGCAAAGTCACAAACAGTGACTTTTCTTAATAACTTCGTTATTTCCTGAGCGATTGTCGTGAATTTTAATATTGGTGAGTTAATTACACATATAAACGACTATGCCAAATTTGATCAAGATCGGGTGACTATATCATATAGCTCCCATAGGAACGCTCTTTCGAAAACAGTGACTTTGGTGAATAACTTCGTTACTTTTGACGCGATTGCTTTCAAATTAAACATTTATTAGTTTAATATATCTGTTAATGATTGTGCCAAATTTGATAAGGATCGGGTAACTATATCATATAGCTCCCATAGGAACGATCGGTGGAAAACAGTGACTTTCATCAATAACTCCGTTATTTCCTATGTAGGCCGTTCTTTCGCAAACATTAGCCTTTTTAGCTTAAACGTTTTTCCACTTTTGATGGCTATAGGTAAGGAAAGAGTTACCAAAAATGTTGCAAGGGTATACAAACTTTGACGCGGTCGAAGTTAGCCGTGGCTCTCTTTTTTTGTTTTGTTTTTTTTTTTTTTAACAATTTAATTGCATATAGTAGAAAATTACGGTAAATAGTCGGGGTTTTTCCAATTATGGGTACGGAAGGTCGAAAATTTTGACTAACAAAATCTGCACGCTTACTAAGCGAGTATACATAAGATGTCCCTAGATAGTCTCATAAGTAGTCTTTGAGAACAACTCTTTTACACAGGGAAATAAACTGGATCACTGTGGATAATACACGAGTCTATATATCAAATTTGGTTGTTCTAGCTATTCTAGTCTTCGAGATTTAGGTGTTCATATGGACGGACAAACAGACAAGGCTTGATGGACTCGGCTGTTGATGCTGTGCAAGGATTCTGACCGTTAATATATCATTTCACCCTATGGGTGGATGATATAAAAATTAATATTGTCTAACCCTTTCGCTTCTTGCATTTTACCATTAGATATTTCTCCAAAATTCTTAGCTAAAACTAAGAAAAACGTAAAAGCGCATGAGTTTTTTTTTTTTTTTTTTGCGATTTGGAGGTACACAGTTTTATTTACACTCAAACTAATGATGCCAATTTTGTTTTTGTAATGCTTGTAATGTGAGACTAGCTTTTCGCGATTAATTTAAAAACGGTGCTTAAGAAAAATAAACAGATTTCACCATTGAGTTCCTCGACTTCAGATTACACTGGCCGACATTTTTAAAGTCATGAAAAAGTGTTTTAATTTCAATAGGGTTCGTATAGTAATTGAGGGGTACTGATCACGGCCCTGTAGTTAGTTAGTGTTTGTCTACCACGTCAGGATTTCGAAAAAAAAAGCATTTCACTTTTATAACATAATGTTATACTAAAAACGTTATTATTTTAACCTATTAATATATTAGATATGATTTAAAAGAAATTTGCAGAATATCATAGAGTTATTTCTTTGCTACAATGCATAATATATTATACTTTGGATATGGTTCTATAATGATTAAAATTTGAACCAAAAAGTATGCTATAGGGATTCCAAGAATTGTCTGTTTTTTAATTGAAAACAATTATGGGAATCTTATGCGTTAAACAAATTGTTTACTAGTAATGTTTGCGAACAAGAGTTTTTTTTCCTACACAGCATATTCTAAAATCTGTTAAAAATGTTGAAAATTTGTATTTTAACTTTATGTAGTATACTTTTCGGTGCCTATTTTCCAGCCTCAGATCCCCTGATTTCACAGAATCTGGATGTGATGGACAAAAACCAAGTATGCAGTCAGAATCAACGTACCCGAATTAATTAAGAACACCTCTCAAGTTAACGTCGCCAAAAATCATGTCGGCCTGTGTTATTGTAGACACGTCTTTAAATGGTATGGTATACATACATATATCGATATGTATACGTATAGTAATAACTTTTTTATTTTCTAAGCTATAAGCTATTGTATTTGTAAGTTAAGCTTGCCGATAAATTAATATATACGCCAAATTTGATTAGATCAGGCGAATACATATCAACAAACTCCCATAAGGACGATAGGTTATAAAACAGTTTTTTAAATGTTGGAATTCTTGAGGTTCATATATAAAATTGTTTTATTAGGAAGCTTCATGTCTGTACATATGTATTGTATTACTAAAATTATATTTTCAATATTTTGTTGGCGTAATTTTAAAGGATTAACCTAATATTTTTTATTTTAACAAATTCCAATATTTTACATCTGTCTTCTGAATTAGTTAACTTAATACACAATGTTTTTAAATTCTTAAGTCATTAAAACCGAGATACATGCAGCTTCTCATTTGGCTGAAGATGAACATAAACAAATGAAGTAGATCTGTTGTTTAAGCTTAGACTTTATATAAATCGATTGGTTTTATGACTCGGTTTTTTTTACAATGTTGAATATATCATTGGCTTCCAATTGAATTCTTCGAATTCTTGTAAATACAATGATTCAAGTTTAGGGCAATTTTTGACTAGAGTAAAAAAAGCATCCCAAGTAGCTATATAACTATGTTTTGATGTTATTTTTAACGATTGAAGGTTGATAAGTTTTTTTAATAAGTGAATAGATTGATGGGATTCGAAACCGCATTCCAAAGTTGTGATTGAATCGATTTGTGAAAGAAGCAAACTGCTTTCCATATCCAGGTTTTCATTTTTAATAACGAAACGCTTAAGATTCTTTGGCGTTTTCTCGACCAATGCCTGAAGAAGAATATAAATGCTGTCGTTCGGGAATTCTAGGCTTGCGATTATCAATTCTTCAAGTTGCGCAAGCCCTTCGAAATTTGTATTGAATGTAAGCGCAGGACGGCATTCCAAAGATTTTAAGGCCGGAAGTTGTAAACAATTTGAAAAATCTTCATTATTAATTATTACAAGTTTTAAAGCCAATTTATACAGTTTTCCAAGGTTTTCGGATAACCTAATCGGCGACTTTATGTCACATCCGTGGCACTTTAAATCAATTTTAATTTCGGCCAGATTTTTAATTGGAAGCAAAAGATTAATGCAATCTAATTGGAGTATATGAATGTGTAATATTTTCAAGGATTCGAACTCTGAGAGAGCCGCAACATCCTGTACGTCCAAGGAATCTCCCATAATTATAATCTTGTTCAACGAGCATTTCGAAAACAGGCGGAGTTTTTTAGAAAGTTTGCCACTCCTGTGAGCTATTATACACAGCTCTTCAAGGTTTAGCATTTCTGGAAGGACAACATCGTCTTTTGGATTGGTGAAAGCGCATTTTAATCGTTTCAACGATTTTATACCGGCAATCGCTTTTAACTCATCGATAGTAATTTCATTGTTTCTTATAGCCAGGTATTGAAGAGCTGATGAAGTTCGCGATGAGAATTTTTTAAAAAGTCCTTCTAGTGATCTAGATTTATGTGTTGTAATAGTTAATTCTTGAAGTTCCATCAGTTGGGCTAGAGTCTCAATATTGTGCGAACTGGAAAATCCACATTTGAGTTTTCTAATCGATTTCATTTTAGCAACTTGCAACAGTTCTTCAGAATTAATAGTCGGAAAATGGCCTTTTTGTTTTGAAATTCCATTATCTGTCATGGCAAATAATAGTTTTTTTGTCGCTGGACTCAATTTACATTCTCTGTAATCTTTTGTTATATAATTCTTTTCAATTTTGGCAAATAAAATATCATCAAGCACATTTTCTCTTTTTATAATTTCTTCGTCGTATTCTTCAACATATAATTCTTTAATATTAGAATATAAGGCCAGTTTGGCGAAAAGGTTTTTAAGCGAATCTTTGTGGTCATTAAATATGTGAAGAATTTCTACGTTTTCCAAATTCGCCAGTAATGCGAAGTCGATATCTGGATAAACTTCTATAAACAACTTTCCCGTATTATTTTTATATACAAATTGTCCAAAACTATTATGGTGTCAAACAAACAATCAAACAACAAAACTATTATGGTGTCATACCATCTGACTTAAAGATTTATTTTCATTTATATAATGTGAAGCTTTCATGTTATCAATATGGGAAAAGTCGACTTCATAACTTCTGGGATCAGAGAAATCGCAAATGATATGTTTTAATGATTTTATTTGACTTATCATTAGAGTCTCTTCGTAATTGATTGGACTATTCATAAGTTGCAATTCTTTTAATTTCTGAATTTGGTTTAATGTAAGGTTTCGAATTAAAGAGTGCAATGATCCCAATTTGCACTTTCCAATTACTGTAAGACTTTCACAGTTCTCCAATTTTCCCAGGGAAGCGTACCGATTTGCATCCGTTCCTTGGATCAAGTTTAGTTCAAGCCCTTTACTGGGATCCCAAGTGATGGAGTTGTCTATGGAATCTTTTTCCATTTTAAATTCGATTGGAGAAGATGATAAAATTTTTATAATCGCTTCAGATATCTTGCTAAAATCGTGCTGTGACGTAATTTTTAGATACAATAGCTTCGGAAGCTTATCGAGGCATTTAATGCTTTCGTCATCAGAGAAACTACATGTTATACTTTTTAGCGATTTAATTGTAATTAATTCAGAAGTTACAGAATAATCAATTGGAAACTCTGGTGATAGATGAAAACAATTTAATTTCGGAGATAACTTTGTCGCTATCATTGCAAAAAGCGTTTTCAATTCTTTAGAATTAATTTTAGTGTCGGATTCAATATCCGTTTGCTCTTTGTCCAATAAATTTTTTATTATGACTAGCACTTCGAGCTGCGGCAATCTAGCCAAAACGTCTATGTTACTCAAATCATTGAAAATACAAATAACCCTTTTAAGAGATTTTATGGACGCAACTGCTGAAATCGCGTTTCGATCGTTTTGAAACATGTTTGTCTGTACTGTTAAACTCTGAAGATTTCCGTTTGCAAATGCATTAAATAGATTTTGTAATGAGCCCTTCGTTTTTTTGGTTGTGCAAATTCGCAGTACATTCAGATTTTTGACTTTAGAGAGAACAGAAAACTTCGAAATGTCAGTTGATCGGACAGAAATATTAATACATATTGGGAATGCTTCATATGTGATTTCAGCATTGTAAAATTCAATTTTAATTAATTCTTTTCTGGTTGTCATTAAAATTTTTACTATCCCATTCAACGTACTTGCAAGATCATTTTGTGATGTTATATTCAGATGGTAAAGACTTCTTAAATTTGAAAGATGGCCAATACTTTTTGCTTCAAAGAAACCACATTCCAAACGTGATAATGATTTTATCTGAGAGATGGCATGACTTTCTTCATCGTTTACGACGACACGCCAAAGAAGCAATTGTGTAAGTTGTTTCCTTTCAGCCAAACCACTAAAAAGTGGCCTTAATGTGCCGATTTGATGTGTTCCATCTATTGCTAATTCATTTAATTTTGGAAGTTTTGACAATCTTTCATATTCCGCAGCATCAATTTCAGGTTTCATTACGAAATGCAAGCTTTCTAAATATTGCAAGCTATTGTTATCAAGAGTGATGTCGGACAATCTGCCATAGATTTCATTACTTTCAATGTAAAGTTTACGCAAATTTGGATTGACTTTGCAGCATTCGACCAATTCCGCAACATTTATTCTCACATTTAAAGTCAATGTCTCGAGATGGGGTTGAAATGATAAATTGTCCATAGTGTATCCTGTAATAGGGAATATCGATTATGTTTAGACTTCATCTATAAAATTTTTTAACATTTTTACCTTGTAAATGTATAGTTAAAGTTGTTAAAAATTTTTTTTTTTTTAATTGCGTTTATAATCTTTTCAATAAAATCTAAATGCTCTTCATTGTAAGAATATGTGTTGCGCGTTAAAGAAACATTTTGTGGATCAATTCTTTCAATTATGTCATCAGCATAGGATTCAAGAAATATTTTTCGTTCCTTAGTTGTTAATCCCCGCAATTGCTCGAAAATATCATCAAAGCTAATACTGAAACGTTCATAAGGGTCCTGAAATTTATTCATAATTTTTCCATAGATGTGGGGGTAGAAGTGCGCAAACTGATTCCTTATCCATGGATCACACTTTACAAAGTGAATGAGATCTTTATATAAGGTATATGTTTCAAAATGATTAGTGTTAAATGGAGCATATCTTGGCACAAGTTGTTTGAATATTTCAAGCAAGCTTTCGGAATTAATGTTTAACAAATTTGATTGATTCATTTTTATATTGTCACTTTTGCCACAATGAGTCATTAGTCTGACACAAATACAAGCACAAGAAGTCATAAAAACTATATCAATGCACTTAGGCTTTAGAATTATACAATACAAATATAGTAATTCAATTAATTTGGACAACTAATGCATTTTTTAAACAGGTCTATATCGATTGAAAGTTAACTAGTGACTGAAGCAATGGACAATTCTACGCAGTACTTAAACCCTGACATCTGATTATACCTACAATAATTTAGTTTTTCAATTGGCTGTGATAGTGAGACAGAATATAATATAAAGGTTATCTTTAATATGCACTTAAGTACACACATAGACCAAGAAATAGTACATGCATTCGATTTGCGAAATGACAAAATGACAAAACTAATTGTTGGTACAGTTGTCTTAATATACTTAAATACATAAATGGATTTTGCGACCTTTTTTGTTTTTTATACCATGCACCCATAGGCTGAATGGTTTGCTATCTCTCTCACTCTAGCGCCAACACTAGCCTATGCCCAACTCTGGCCTTATGGGGACCCCTAGTAAAACACGTTAATACGTATATTTTTCATGTTTTTTGTCCGACATGGTAGAAATAATGCTCTTGATGCTGACCAAGAATTTGTAATTTGTACCCTGGCTACCATTTGGCACTAGAGCAATTTTTTACACAATCGTCAGTCTTGAGAATTTTGATCTTTAGAACACTTTTAATTAAATTTTATAGTGGAATTTTTAATAACTTCCGACAAGATTAAAAAATGACGTCACAATGTTGGACTAAAATACCAGTCATAATATAGTCCAAAAAATTACATTAAATATTAATAATTAGCAAAAATGCAATTTCTTTTTTGAATTTTTCGTGTTAAACTTGTATAAAATTGTATAATTATACAAAATGAAATATAAACTACATTTTAAAATCTGTAACTCCCTGAATGATATATCCTATCTGTTTGTCAAATATTTTTTGTATACGATTTTTTGTTTACTTTTTTCAACCGATCGTTCCTATGGCCCGAACCATTTCTATGTCAATTAGGTGATGCAAAGCTTATGGGATCGAAAACGTCTCTTTGTTGGCGTTCCAAATATCTGACTAATTTCGGAATACCCTCTGTAAGAGTAAAAATCCAAAAAAACTACATTGGAATATTTTTCTCACACAATACACTTCTCTTCTGGTTATTCTATAACTAATCTACTAAAACCTTATTACACTGTGATAGTCGAAAAAAAAGACATGGCAAAATTCGATAGTTTCACCCTATTTCGGGTCCTGCGAATCGAACTGCATCATTAGTTTTTTAAGTTATCACGATGGTTTCATACAAAATTTTTTCGTGAAGTTTTTCATCAAAGTTGCCGTTTTTTCGAAAAGGGTGTTTTCATTTGCTTCTAACTTCTAAACTATTAATTTTTTTTACAAACTTCCTTCAGTAACGTTTCTTAGAATTAAAAGAGCTACAAATGTTGGGAAGACATCTAGCCTCCGTCCGTTCCCGAGCTTTGGGACAAAATGTAAAAAAAATTAAATCTTGACCCAATTTTTTTTATGTTTTCTTTCTCGCATTTTGCTAATTTTGAAAATTTTCCATTCGAATCTGGATCCTTATGTGAGAATTTACTATGCTCAATGGCAGCAGAAGAAACACCAGACCTATCTAATTTACGGTTTATAATATAACCATTTAATATATATACTTTATATGGTCGGAAATGCTTCCTTCTATGCGTTGTACACTTCTGACCAAAATAAATATACCATTTTTGCAAGGGTATAAAAATTCAATTTGATTAAATGGTTATATTATAGACCGTAAATTAGATAGGTCTGGTGTTTCTTTTGCGGCCATTGAGCATAGTAAATTCTCACATTAGGATCCAGATTCGAATGGAAAATTTTCAATATTAGCAAAATGCGAGAAAGAAAACATAAAAAAAATTGGGTCAAGATTCGATTTTTTTACATTTTGTCCCAAAGCTCGGGAACGGACGGGCTTAGAGGCTAGATGTCTTCCCAACATTTGTAGCTCTTTCAATTCTAAGAAACGTTACTGAAGGAAGTTTGTAAAAAAAATTAATAGTTTAGAAGTTAGAAGCAAATGAAAAGAACACCCTTTTCGAAAAAACGGCAACTTTGATGAAAAACTTCACGAAAAAATTTTGTATGAAACCATCGTGATAACTTAAAAAACTAATGATGCAGTTCGATTCGCAGGACCCGAAATAGGGTGAAACTATCGAATTTTGCCATGTCTTTTTTTTTTTTTTGAAAAAAACTATCACAGTATAATAATTATTAAATAGTTTTGAATAGTAGACGCTGCTAAATTATCCGGCCACCCCTATTATCCGTGATTTCAAACGAATTTTTTTTTCTAAAATAAAACGAATTTAAGGTTCCCCGTTTTAGTGTCCAATCAATAAGAAACACGCGTGTGTGTACATATTACATATTTTTATAGTCAGTGTGAGTGATTTAAAGATATGTATGTACATATGTACCTACTTATAAAATTTCAAGTTCGAAATACGTGGAAATTTTGCTGTCGATTTACCTGGTTTTTCGATTTTCCGCGAAGGCTCTGGTCCCGACCGATAAACGAGGTCCAACTGTACATATATGTAAATATTTTTTTTACTAAAGTGTTGTAAAGATCACATTTTTTAAGCAGTATGATTTGAATTTGTTTTTTTTTTTTTTTAAGATTTCTTGATTTGAATCGGTAGTTCTTGAAAATTCTGATTTGAAATTATTATGTTTTCTTTTTTCAAGCCACAAATCTTTTATTATATTCAAGTTACAAGGCTGATTGGAAAATCGAAATTTCTATTTTTAATGGTTAATTTTAATGGTAAATGCCCAGCGATTTCTCAACTACGGCGTGAGGTTGACGCATATGCTCATTGTTTTCGGGCAAGTTCAAGAAGTCCTCAAAGCCAATGGTGTCACAGCGTCCAGTCAGAACATCGTCCATGAGATAGCTAAGCAAAAGTGTAATGGTCAGTCATGAACCGTATATGAGTCGACTATCGTGCTCACCTGGATTGCAGGAAGGGCAGACGTCCAACTTGACGTGCCGCAAACCTATCCATGCCCATTCTAAGCGGCGCATGAAGACCCTCGCGATTGCGCAGGATTTGCATGTTTAGATTGTACTGATGATCGTTGTAGTTCAATTCTGAATCGCGTAAACGATGCACATGGGCCAATTGGTTAAAACAATTGGCCTCTGTGGGCAGAGGAGCCCGCCCGGAAGCATTCAGTACGGCAACGTCTGTCGGTTGAACTTTGAGTGATTGCAGATTCTGAAAATTAAATTCTGAGAATTAAGCACAATTATTAGCGAATCGAATAAGCGACTTACCATTTTTTAAAGTTAAATGTGTAAATTTTGGAAAAATTCGGCAAACTTCTCGATTTGTTTTGTTGAAATGACAAGCAAAAAACAAAATAATTATTATCAGAGGGCGCTGCAGAACCTCATAGTTGTCGCCAGGTGGCGCATGATAAATGTTATCGACATGAAAGTTAACAGTGCTCGCAAGTGATACTGTTAATGGTAACAGGGACGAAAATCTGCTAAGGTCTGAGTCGAACCAAAGCGCACCAACGTCAAACCGATGAGTCGAACAAATTTGAACCTTCGAACTGTCGTAGTCCTAAGGTCTGAGTCATTTTGGCTGGGCGGACACTTTTAAAAAAATGTACTCTTGGATAAATAAATCATTATGAATGAAATTTAGTTTTTGTTGTCATTGAGATTATTAACTTTTTTTATTCAAGAATAAAATTTGATAGACCGTTGTAATTAAAGTATTATTTATTTTGTTGAATTTAGAAAATAATGCACTTAGGTTTAGGATGAAGTGGGGTTTTCCCCACAAAAAATTCTCTTTACAATACATTTATTTAACAAAAAACCTTTTTAAAATTGTTAAACTGGTGAATGTTGAAATGAAAAAATAATATGTTCAAAATGGTCTCTTCTTATTGCATATTCTGAAAAGACAACACACTTTCAATTTGTTTTATTAGCGTAGTTAGCACTTGTGTCAAATGACGAACTTTTCTTTTCCTTTTTTCTTCTTCTTCTCGGCTGATTCCTGTGATTAATTACACCCTCAACCTCAACACACTGGAATCTCGATCTACGCAGAGTAGAGGGCCGCTAATCAATTCAATCAACAAATCAAACGCTGAATTGTTTTTGTCGTTTCGGTTGTATGTAGATATGTACATCGGTATCGGCGCCCACACCTTTTAGCGGCTTTTATGATCTTCTGCTCCACAGAGCAGCAGAATTGTTGCTGTTGCTTTTGTGTTTTTCTGCGGTCGCATTCGAGTGACAAATGCTAGAAAAAACGACAGAGTTTAATTAGTGCATGGTCACTAATAAAAACTTGTTGCTAAATTTCCATAAAATACCAAAAAAACATGAAAATATTGTGTTAATCAAACACCCGCACACACAATGGATAAAACTGTCTCCAGGCGGTCGTCTGTCTAGATCGAACTGAACTTGAAATAACCCAAAAGAAACCGGATCAAATGTATTAAAAAGTCAGCTGAGATCCACATAAATTTCATATATAGATTTACTATTTATAAGAAGGTTTCAAAAGTGTTTTTAAAAAATAGGCAGAACCAAACTGGATGGTTTCATCTCATTTTTAAGAAATTGTTTGTCTTCTTTTTTGACAAAGTTTTGTAGAAAAATTTGATCAGACTTTTATTTTTGAACAGCTGCAATTTTGTACAAAAGAATCCCAAAATTCTAATTAAAATTCGAAATTTAAAAAAAATTTTAATTTAAATTTGAGACAGTCCTGCGATGAGTTATTCTTGCAGCCAGCATGATGCTGTTTTTTTTTTGTTGCTAACTTTTGGGAGAGAACTTTTTAAACAGACCTCATACTAAGAAAAAGAGGAATAATTTTTTTATTTTCAATTTATTTTTAAATAAATAGAAAAAGCATAATTCCAATAACTCTTTCTGTTTTCAAATAAATGGGTCAAAAAAAGGGGGGAAAAATGGATTTTTAAGATAAATCTTGTGCTTAATCTTCTTTTAAAAAATTTTGTTGTTTTTTAAACTTTTGAATAAATTTGAAGGAGAAGCAGCTTTTTAATGGTTTACACCCAAGCATAACTTTTTTTTCTTTATGAATTAATAAAATTAAAATTATCTTATCTTTATTAAAATTTGTAACTAAAAATTCTGATTTTTTACCAAAAATACATATAAAAATAAAAATTCTTTGGATTTTTATAAATTCTCAGTCTTTTTAAAGCTCAAAACTACATTGAATAAAAAAATATTCTGAATTAATAACGTAGAGTGGCTTCCACCTAATTAATGTAATTTTCCTGAAATATTAGTAAAATAAAAATATATTCAATTGGTTTTTAATAAATGTTTTCAAATTGTAAATCAAATTGTTTAGAAAAGGTCGCCATCATCCATTTTCTTTAAGCATTTTATTTGTAAATTATTAAATATACATTTTTGATTTTTTGTTTGCAATATTTGACTTTGTTTTCAGTAGTTTTATTAAACATAAATACCAAATATACATAAATAATTATAATAATGTATTTTATATACATATGTATGTATTATATAGCTTTTGAATCTTTTTGCAAATGAATTTGATACTATCTGACAAAATTGTGCTCGATTGACTTTAGAATTTAGAATTTATTAGCCCTTTTTCGAAAAGTTTTTTTTTTTTTGTAAGTGAGTTGGACTAAAGCTAATTTAACTAACTTACTAACTGAAAGCTTTTAGAACACACCAAGTTTTCTGTAAAAAAAATAAATATTTGGTGTTAGAAAAGTCGATCATCGGTCGAAAATGGTTCAAAAGTATTCAAAACATTCCCAAAAACTCTATTTAGATTTTGTTCTTTTTTTTTTTAAGCTAGTTTTATGTAAATACTTAGCCATTGTTTATTAATGATTTGTTAACTATAAAAAAAGGACAGCTTCTTTTTCGTTAAATTTTTAAATATTGGATTAAATTTAGCTGACAACTAGATTTCGACTCATGTAATTGGTCGTTATTGTAGTAAAATTTGTAAAATATAATTAAGAATTTCACAAAAGAAAATTTTAATATACTATTACAACATTTACCTTTCATAAGTGGTTAAGGCCAATAAAAAATATATAAATAAAAAATAAAACAATTGTAAATTTAAAATATTTCAATTTCTAAACTCGCACTTCGAATGCTAAACTTGTGATATCACTTCTCAAAAAGTCTTAATTTTCAAGAATATTTTTTTTTTTTATTTTTTAAGATTCATTCTCATCTCTTAAGTCTATTGATTTACGATGCTTACTTTCCGATTTACAGCCTCGACCAATTAATACATACTACAAATATACGAAACGAATCCAGTCATCTACAAGAAAATCAAAAGAGAAACTCAACTATGTATGGAGCCGGACTTTAGAATTTGAACGAAAAGAAGAATTCGTATTGATAGATGGGATAACAAAATGGAAAAATTCAAGTATAACGAACAGAATTAACATTTTTTCACAGCAATAAATGCATAAAATGAAACACATATACAAACATATATGTATGGTTTTTTTTTTTCTCGACCGATATGGCATAAAATTTATAATCTTTTGCATTGGGATGCTGCCTTGCCTCGTTGATATTGAGGTTGTCCCATTGTCCACTAATAGAGACATATCGAAAGCAGCACGAAACCGGGCGGATACCAGACCCAAAGATCAGAGAAGGCAATGGATCAAACGATAAAGTTTGAATTTCGAACGCTGTGTTACTTTACTTTTCCTTGTTTTTTTCCCTCCTCTTTTCTCTCTGAATTTTTTTTTTTTTTTTTTGGTATGTCATAAACTTTTATTGGCCATGCCGCGCCTCAAAGACGTCGAAAACGAAGACGACAATGGGGCAGCTGTAAGCAGAAGTTACGATGATTGGCCATAATTCCGAATTCCGAGTCCAAAAGACACTAGGGGTCGCTGCTGCTGCTGATCCTCTATGGGTGCCAATTAAGATACAGATGCAGAGTGGCAATGGAAGTCAGGGGATTCCGACTGGGCATAATAGCAGCAGCCATAGCTAGGAGTACACTGAAAGAATTATCCATCCATATTATTAGACGATCTTATGCAGTCATGCCTATGTTTTTTTTAGGTAGTAGTAGTTGCTAACGTTATAACGTAGAGCCTCTATACTACATAGTCATGGGATGAAATTCCATTTCTAACTAAAGAAAAAGTTTCCTTTTTGGCCAATATTCAACAGTCCCTTCTACCATCCCGTTCATAGTTAATACTTCCATAAAATAAACCAGAGGGCCGGGGCTAACTTCGACCGCGTCAAAGTTTGTATACCCTTGCAACTTTAATGGTAACTTTTTCCTTACCTATAGCCATCAAAGTGGAAAAATGTTTAAGCTAAAAAGGCTAATGTTTGCGAAAGAACGGCCAACAATCTTAGCATAGGAAAAAAGTAAGATATTGATCAAAGTCACTGCTTTCCACCGATCGTTCCTATGGGAGCTATATGATATAGTAACCCGATCTTTATCAAATTCGGCACAGTCATTAACAGATATATTAAACTAACAAATGTTTAATTTGAAAGCAATCGCGTCAAAAGTGACGAAGTTATTGACAAAAGTCACTGTTTTCGAAAGATCGCTCCAATGGGAGCTATATGATATAGACACCCGATCTTGATCAAATTTGGCACAGTCGTTTATATGTGTAATTAACTCACTAATACTAAATTTCATGACAATAGCTCAGAAAATAACGAAGTTATTAAGAAAAGTCACAGTTCGTGACTTTGCCTTTTGTATGGGAGCTATATGATATAGTGATCCGATCCGGCTGAATCCGAGATATACAACGCCTGCAGTATATACAAGCCTACATGCAAAATTTCAGCTCTGTAGCTCCAACGGTCTAGGAGGAGTTTGCGTTGATCCAGACGGACGGACAGACGGACAGACGGACGGACGGACGGACATGGCAATATGAACTCGTCTCGTCATGCTGATCAAGAATATATATACTTTATATGGTCGGAAATGCTTCCTTCTATGCGTTGCACACTTCTGACCAAAATTAATATACCCTTTTTGCAAGGGTATAAAAAGTATCAACTAAAAAACAAGTTATTTAAGGGTATTCCAAAAAATGAAAAAAATATTTTGAACTTGGGCTTATTGTGTTTCTACTGATACAAAAATTGTAATGCTGCAAACCCTTAAAATCTAACCTATCTAGATTTTAACCCACATGAACTATAACAATCCTTGGAAACATTATTATTGCATGCACTGATTTCCGTAAGGCATCAGATAAACTCTGTTAATGTATGCTTTAAGTATCTATTTCTGCTTAATATTCTTGTAATTTCCAACTTGTTTGAAATGGCTTTACGGCCTTAACAGTTGTAATCAGGGTCCGAAAATAATTATTATTTCCCAAATATTTATTGTAAAGGTCTTTCGGAAAGTCTATACATATTTTGCATCTATTTTGTAGCTTCTAAGACAGTATTCATCTAAACATTCGGATTTCTTGCACAGTCAGCGATTAGCAAAGTGCAACCAGCATTTCAAAATTAAGCCGTCTTGTTGCTTTTGATTCAAAACGGGCTCGAAAATAAGTAGCCTTTTATACAAAATAGGATTCAAAATATGACATTGATATGAGTGTTGTATGATTACAAAATGATAAGGAACGCATCGAGAGGAAATGAATCAATCCATCTTTGCCATGAGGCTAAGATTCCATTCAATTCCATTTTCGAGTTATTTCCGATCAGCTATTGAGCTCTAGTTTATCACCATTTCAATTAGAAATAGGTTGCAAAAAACATTTGTTTTTTATAAGTTCTTTCTTTCAAATACATAGGTATTCTGCCTATAAATATTCTATAACCTGTTAAGGACCCCAGAACGAGCAGCCCCCCTTTTGGGTATTGTGAAGCAATCAAAACTACGTAATCAAATTTAAACGAATTTCCAAATTCAAATTACATTCAATTTCATTGAAATTTATGAAAGATAATACGTTAAAATTACTTACAATTAATGTCGTAGTATTAAAAACCTGTCATATAAGTATTCTTTCTCTTCGATTAATTGGAGCTTCAACTTTTTGAGTATTTATAGGTATATGTATATACTTACAACTATATTCATATATAAATGTATGTACAATTTTTGGATTATAAGAGCCTGTTACCACCCTTGAGCTTTTAATTTTTGTCAGGAACTTATTTAATTTAATCAAAATTTTCTTAAAATGTTTGCTCTAAGAAAAAAAGAAAAAAGATTATCCACCGCTAATTTAAATCTTATTGCTTTACTTTTTTTTGATTTTCTGACAAATAGAAAAATAATATTGGGTAACTTAAAAAAAATCTTTCATGAAAATCTTTTTTGATAAAAACAAGTTAAAGCCACAAAAAAAAAAAAACGATAAAAGATATGTTTCTGTCTTGCATAAAATATAAGAAAAAACGTCTTACATATGTGCATAATATTTTTAAAATATTCTTGAAATGCGGCTACAACCTACTACCCATCTATGTAATTTGTTTAAATCGTTAAATAATTTTTGTTCAACATTTCAAATACCAAAAATTTATCTCTTTTTTACGATGTTATACCAATAAATTTTCCCTTTCAAAAATTAAAAGAAATCATTAATTAATCTCTTTGACTTTAATGTAATGCAAAAAGATAGTTAGCCATAGTTAAATACAATGACTGTGTTAGCATAAGAAAAACGAGCAATAGGAGGAAAGGATTTGAGTATAAATTTGGTTTTCCGAACAAATTTTTCTCACTGTGCATTTGGTGATATCATAAAAGTTTTTCCGTTCCGTGAGTGATCTTAAAAAGATCATTTCATACATTTTATGGCACCCTCTCCCCCCTATCCCATTCCGTTTCCCAAATAGGGGCCAACACCAAACTACATTCGCTTATTTCTTAAGAGTTTCCTCTCCACTATCTCTCACTCTATTCAAGAAAAAAAAAACAACAAAAATTACAGTTGTCATAAATCAATTGTTGGATGGGATACGATAGGATCGCATAGAATAGGATCGGATGCTAGAGCAATGGCTGCTGTTGGTCAAAAAAGAAATTCAATTTTCAGAATTTACGAAATTTCAGTAGAGTTATGCAAGAAAATGGCGGATAAAAACATAAGCTGTGAATTCCCTTTAATTGACATTGGCATGTGTAATCCCAGTAGCTGACCCGAACCCGACTCCGGGCACAAAAACACTTACTCACACGAAATAAAAACAAAAACAAAAAAGTATCTCAAAAGTCGGCAAAAAGTCAAACATTTCGTTGCAGCTGAATGACCAAAGGCCAGCGACTTCCCTCACTGTTTTAATTTGCTTTTCTGTTTTTATGTAAGTCCGAACGGGTTACTCAACAAAAAAATTGAATTCTGCTTAAAATATCGAGAAAAATTTGTGCATTTGGCGTAACGAACAAATGCAAACAGACGGAGCAATGCGTTACCCGAAAAATTCCCGTTTGTCTCTGTTTCAGTATCTTTTCTTATTTTTTCTTTTTTTATTTTTTAGCGTGTAGGTGTGAAAATGTATCCGCTCACTTCCTTTATCTGAGCAACTGCTTGTTTCTTTTTGGTTATTTGGTCTGTTTTTGCACTCGTCGTCGTCGTCGTCACACAAAAGTCAAAATATTTTGTGGTTTCCAATGTGTACACAAACATAGATTGGGGCAGAACGAATATGTTTAATCTTAAAACGTCTCGATTCGGTTCTATAGACGATTTCGGTGTGATGTGTATCAGAAATCTGGACAGGTTGTATATTTTCCAAAAACCCATTCCTTTTGGCTTTGACATTTCCGATTTTTTTTTTCTTTCTGTTTTTTGCTAATCGTTTGGCATATAATAAATCAAATAGCACTTGGCTACGAGAAGGCACTTCAGAACGTGTATTTCTGTTGGGGTATCTGGCGTCATGGGGGCGACAATAGAGAATGGATTTATTTAGGTTTTGCTATTCGTTCTTATACCTATTAAATAATACTTGAAACTGTATAAAAAAAGAAATGTATTAAATGTAATGCTATTTTCAAATATTAGTAAATAATATCTGGTTAGATATTACGACTTTTTTGAAATTTAAGTCAAACCTTGTAGGCTTCGCCAAACTTTTTTCGCTTCATTCGGTTGCAATTCCCAACTAATTTTAGCTTTGCAATTCTTGAGTTTTTTTTTTATAGCAAAGTCTGCTGATAATTGTACTTGGTGGTACTTGAAATATATATACAGACAACCTGCTCACCCTTTTGTGTTGCCTTTGAAATAATCTTCTTTTGAAAGATTGACTTCGAGCCGGCTTAAACGGCTTGTAGTAGCTAGTCGGCGGCTTAATGGAGACCTACTCAATCTATGTATAATACTGTTATTCTCGATTCGGATCCCCTAATTAGGTTATGTTTACATCCGAATTGCAGAATTACTGAAAACTGATTCTATCGGGTATAATGAAAGAAATTGTAGATTAACCAATTAATGAGTTGCTTAAAACATTTTTGATTTAAGCAAATAATTCAATTTGCTCCAAACTGTTTTCTTTTTTTTTAGATGTGATGTGTGAATGAAGAGCTACATTTTCGACAAATATTTTTTTAAATTATATGATAGTCATTCGGTTTGAATCAAGTTATGCAGATTTCGTGATATATGTAGATGCTCGTTAAATATCAAGTTTGGTGGTATTCAAATAAGGAAAAAAAAATGGTTTCGCAATCAAATTTTTTCACAATTATTATTCGCACTATGGCCAATATAATATAAAAAGTGTAGTGGTTTATTTGAGAGATTCAGTTTAAGATCAGATCCTGGAAAGACCTACGCTAAGATAAAATGGCTTTTTTGTATATAGTTTTCAACATGATTTTAAACCGTTGGATAAAAAAATAGTTTAAAATTTTCTCTGCTTAATAGCTTCTGAGAATGGCCTTGGATTGTTGTATGGTGTATATAATTATAAAGATTTTTATTTCCAATCCTTATCCAAAATACTAAAAAAAATGGATTGTACTTTAGGAAAATAATCAGACCACTTCCAGTTCAGAACCAAATTCAAAAATTAAACGGTTTTATTTTCAAATCTAATGGAAATAGAATAAGAAATTTAAATGTTTTCACTGAAAAGTTAAAGAAAATATCCAATCTTATCAATTGTAAACTAATTTCACACTTTTAATTTAATTTAAATATGAAATATCTAAAATAAATCCATCAGTTTTTTGCCACAACTTTTTAGATAATTAAAGCAACAAAAAGTGAAATATTCTTTGAAAATGATAAGAAACACCTCATTCTGGACATCAATTTGTACTTAGGATTTGTTTTGAATTGACTTCAATTGCTTTTTTTACTTGAGTATAAGAACAAATTTGCAATCAATTTACCTTTTGTCACTGCAAAAGTTAGTTTAGTCTTATGATTTTTGGTTTATTGTTGTGAGTCATCTTCGATATAATCTTAATTATACTCTATACTAAGGGCTATTAGCACTTTGATAAGTTATTTTTAGTTAAAGTTTAGATAATAACGATTTTTTGTTGATGTAGTCCCATTATAAAATAAAAAGAAAACCTATTTCGCCACTTTCAATTATTTTACAAAACCTATTTGAGTCATGATATATGAATGAATGATCTTTGTGGGTTTTTTTAAACCTTTTATTTTGCTTTTCTTTTTAAATTCTTGACTTCCCAAAGGTTAAATAAAAATTATTTAGAATTTATGCGCTTTTGTTAATTAAATTTAAGCCTGATATATGGAATATACTTATAGATGAAATGGATTCATCATAGGTCTCAAATAAAACTATTGAGTTTTACTACTAACTATTTTTGAAGATTAACTTGTTTAAATTTTCCATTTATGTATAAATACTTAATATGTTCTATTAATTTTCAATTAAGTCTGTTTAAAATAAATTGTTTTTTATATTTATACATAAATACTTAAAATCATTTTGTTGTTTAGCAGAATAATTTCCAGTTTTATGGATTCTTCACATTATGGTGACCATCAAAATCAAGTCCAAAATGACGAGAAACGATCAGGTTATGGCCATGTTAAGTGAACCTAGGCCTATTGCCATGTGTGTGACTGAGCTAGCAACAGTGGCCGAGTGAGAGGCAACGACAATGGCTGCAAAGAAACAACAATTGACAAATCCATCAATAGATGCCGATTGTAGGTGGAGCATAGCCCTTGTGAGTTCTCAAACAAAGAGTCAACCCTTAACTTAAATACTATTAAAATGGTGTAACCTTTTTAAGGTTGATTAAGCTAAAGATTTATTTATTCATACAAATGTATTTATCAATAAATTACGAGTAAAATCCATAAATTTCTTATTGAAATTTACAAATTTTATATAAATATTTAATTACTGTTAAAATTATTTGGTCGTTTGATCTGAATTGGTTTTCTTTAAAGTTACTTAAAGATTAGATAAAAAATGTCCGAGTACTATAATAATACGATTTTCTAAAATGATCTTTTCAAAGATATCTAAACATTTACATATTTAGCTATATATGTACATAAATACAACATATAAATCAAATTTCTGTATTTTTTAAATGAAAAATCAGTAATGCATACCTTTTAGTTCAAACCTAAAGCAATCCTCAAGGAATGATCCTTGTTCTCTAGGCAATCCCTAAGCAACTTGCTTTAAAAACACCAAGACTTTATTGTATCGAGATATCCCGCTCATAAGGGAGAGAAACTCTAAAAGAGACTATGTATGTACTTTAATTCATTTCCCATGATATTCTCTTGGAAATTTAAAAAGAAAAGAAAGAAAAGAAATTTTATAAAGATAAACGTCAGAAAAATCATTCCTTAAGGATTTCTACATATTTATTGATTCGGCTGAAAGTGATTTAGGTCCGACAGACATTTCATCACCCTGTAAAGACCTACGCTAAGATAAAAGGACGTTTTTGTATATAGTTTTCAATGGGATTTCAATCCATTAGATGACAGTATATAAGTAGTTTTCAGTTCAAAACTATTTCTGGACAAGCATTTGCAGAAGGCCCTGAATTTCAGTATGTTTTTATACCATGCATCCCTCACCCTGTGGGTATATTAAAGTCGACAAAATGTAAATAAAAGGCATAAGGAAGCTTTTCCGACCCTATAAAGTAGATTTTCTTGTTATTATAAATTTAAAATATGTGTATTTGTTTTACTGGTACATTATACCAAAGGCGGAGAGACAACTTACTTCATTATTTACTATAAATACTACTAGGACTTATATGAAACTCTTATTGAATTCAGAACTTTTCTTTTTTTTGACAAACAAGATTATCTTTGGTCTGAATTAAACCACAACTTACTGGGTAAAGCAAAACCAAATTGAATTCTCATAAGTCTTTTAGTTCTTAAACCAATTAATCTTCGATAGACTTTATCTTGAGAACATTATGCCATATCCGTTTCAGAAAAGTGTTCTTCATATGAACAATCAGGTTTGAGTTGAGATTGATGATCCAGCATAATAGTGTTTATTAGTTGTTTTACTTAGAGATCAAAAATTGATCCAAAAAAACTATAAGCCAAATTTTTTATGAAAATTTTAAGGACCTTGAAGATTTTTCATTTTAGTTTAAGTTAGTTTAAGAAAATATTCTACTTCTTCGTTGGCATTAGATGGGCATATAGATAAGTCATCTCAAATTGCTAATCCCAAATTAATATGCATTTAGTTATGTGTAGTTACAAGTTTAAGTTAAAAACTCAATACTTCGATTTGTTAACATCCATTCCCAAAGATTAAATTATTAAATAAATACACTTTCAATTCTTGTTATTGTTGTCTTTTTTTTTATATTTTGTGTTTTATTTAAATAGCTAAGCATTTGCTCGTACATTTTACATAAACTAATTGCCGCCATAATTGAACTAAAGAGAACTACATTAACATTTTCAACATAATACATACATATATGTATATATAATTGTTTTTTTTTTTTTTGTATTATTATTAAATGTCTTTAGGCAGAAAGTGGTTTTGTGTTTGTTGTTGTTGCTTTTGATTTGTTTTATTTAATATATATATATAAACTTTTTCATGTTGTATTTGTTGTTGATTTGTGTGCTCAATTTATGCATTACATAGATGAATTTATATATATATATTGTTAAGACTAAAACTATTTGTTATTACAACATAAATGTAATAAACGTTAAAAACTCTCTCGCTCTCTCTTTCTCATTTCTTGTGCGTGTTGAATATTATTTAAAATATATAGATATTTACATGGAATTTGTGCGTAATTTAGTTTTTATGTTTGTTACACTAAATTAAGTTAAGAACGTGTTTAATTTTTTCTTTTTAATTTAAATGGGACGGCTAAAAATGAATTTGTTTTTCCTGGGCAACTTATAAACTACATTCAATTCTTAAGGGTTCTAAACAAAAAACAATAATTGTACATACAAAGTGGAAAATAATAATAATAATAATAATATATATAGATAAAATTTTTTTACAGTTATACATCATACTGGAAATATATGTGTTTTCTGGCTTAGGGAGATGGCTTAGACAGAAAACCTCTTCTACTCCTCTAC
Organism: Drosophila willistoni; assembly: GCF_018902025.1. NCBI lineage: Eukaryota > Metazoa > Arthropoda > Insecta > Diptera > Drosophilidae > Drosophila > Drosophila willistoni. Next base: position 14,562,321 of record NW_025814050.1, read on the forward strand.
TTTTTTATTTTGGGTCGTGGCAACATTTTTAGCGCTTAGAATATACAATCACAAAAAGTTAACAACGTGCAATATTCAAATGACGCTGTTGCCTCTAATCTTATGGTGACAGTCCCTGACAGTCTGACTGTTTGGGAATGGGTACTGTCCCAACTCTAAGCCAAATCCACGGCCAAATCACTAGGACATGTTGTGAGAGCAACACTGAAACCCAAAGATGATTGTTGCTGCCCTTGTTCCATATAGCTGCTGTTGCCATTATGCTGATGGTTCTGGTTGTGGTTGTTGTTGTTGCTGCTATTGTTGTTGGTGTTGTTATAGTGTAGATCGATACCATATTCTGGTGGTCACATCGATAGCGAACCGACACCAGACACAGCCGCCGCACTATGTTGCAATTGATGTGAATGCGCCGCCGCAACTGCCAAATGACTGTGAGCCGTCAATGGATGCAATCGCATGGCGGGTATATTCATGGCCATGGGATTCATTGAATGCAATGGATGCTGTAAATGCAAACTGGGCTCCAATTTTGTTTTGCTATCCAATAATTGGCTATAGTCCGTATGCTGCACACCGCCCATAACATTCGGATCGCTGCCCTTTTTATTCTGTTTGCGTTCCTTGGCTCGACGATTCTGAAACCAGATTTTCACTTGACGTTCCGATAGGGCCAATGTTTGGGCCAATTCACTTTTGCGTCGTATGGTTATGTAACGTGAGGTGCAATATTCTTTCTCCAATTCAAGACGCTGGAAATCCGTATAAACTACACGATATTTGTCCTTGGTGCGGGTTTTACCTAAAATGAGAATAAGCAAAAAAGAAATGTTTTAGTTTTATGTAAATTATGTTTTAACTAATGAGTAAATAGATGCATTCAACTACAAATTATAAAAATATTGGAGACAAGGCAAGTTTATAATCGTGTCAGGCATTCGAATAATATATAGAGTTTATATAGAAAATAAAGGACTTTAACTAGTATATTGAATCATCAATGGATCTGTCTACTTTTTCTTTGTAGAGAAAGTAATAATAAAAGTATGAAATTGGAATATTTTCTTTAAAAATATGTTTTTAGGTCTGATTTCACTTTGCTATATTAATAACTTAAAAGGATCACAAAACAGGAAGATGTATCCTTCAGCAGCATGAGAAATCAAGTCCATATTTCCATTGTTTTAGTAAATATAAAATATACAAAATAAATAAAATAAATTCCCATTTAAATAACTATTGAAATAAAACTTGGTATTTAAGATTTTTATTACCATAGCTATGTACGTTCTAGGTTCTTATAAAAACAAACCACTGATATATGTATAACACTTCATTTGAGAAAAACTTATGTTTTGTAAGAGATTCTTTGGTACTTTGATTTGTTTTTATTTATGAAATTTTCAAGTTTCAATCGAATCGTAGATGAAATCGGAGCTACCAAAATTAACGATTTATAATATTTGCATTAAGATTTTAAATGGAAAAAAAACTATCTAATTTCAGATTCAAATGTAAAAAAAAAACAAGAATTTATGTTTAAAAACTATTTGGTAGTGAAATTAAGCTTTGTGGCTTTTAAGTTAATAGTCCTAATGGACAGAAACGAATAAAATCGAATATATATATAAAAGCCCTCTAATTGATGTCGTTGCTAACCACATTCACGATGATGATGAAAATATAAATAAAGTCAAGTAAGTTTCAAGACTGGCAAAATATGTATCTACATACACGTAAGTTAGTTCCCTACCAACAAAAGATGATCATGTGGCCTACAAACTTTGGAGCTGGCAAGGCAAACCCAATGTGAGTGAGTGACTGGCGTCAGTCAGTCAGTTCTCCTCGATGACAATATTTGAATTATGATAGGGGAGTCATCAACATCAACATCATCACCATCATCAAAGATGAACACAAACCCATGATCAAAATACTTAAAAATGGGTGCGGCGGTAAACATGAAAAAAAAGTAGAAATTTAATGGAACTGCTTCTCCTGCTCCTCCTCCTACTCCTGATCTCGCCTCTTATGACTGGCGCTTGGCGCTGCGCAATTAGTCAATCAAAATTCAAATAAAATGACGAGAAACAAAAACCCTAACCAAAGGCATGAAAAAGGCCATAAGATCATGCCACAGTTGGTGCCTACGTGATAAGAGAACCAAGAAAAACCCAAAAAACACACACACATACATACATACATATATAGGGAGAAACTCAAATGCTTCTATCATCTAGATTTTAGAAATGCAAACATATTTCTGTTGCTTTTTGGGATTTTGCTCTAATTTTTGTTTTTAATGCATGTGGTTAGAGGGTAAGTGTATGTGTGTGTGTGTATGTATCTATGTACATAGATAGCTATATACTCACTCACAATTAAAATATCAAGCAAATAAGCAAACAAACAAATATTTTCACAGATGATAAAGTTCAACCACGAAGAGAAAGAGACAACAGACAAGGGACAGGCAACGCGACCAAAGAGGCAAAGTAAAATAAGGCAAAGAAGTGCAAAGCGTAGGTGTTAAAGACCTTAAAAATGCTCTACCACCAGAAGATCTACCAAGATATATGATCTGGGAAGAATTTCTTACAACACCGATTCGAATGGTTCTTTTTTGAGTCAGTATTTTTGAAGAGTTTTAAAGCCAACTATTATAGATCAGGTAAACTAAAAGAAGAAAACATTATATCTAATCATCTAAAGAACACACTGGAACGTATTTAAGCCTGACGACTTAAAAAGTTTTATATTAAGATTTAAGATGCATTTAAACTTTATATAAATCACTCATTAGTTAAAACGACTTGGAAAACATATGTAATTTATATTTCTATCAACTTAAGATGGTCCTTAAGAAAAATCTAATCAAACAAAAGGCTTTTGCCTTGAACAATCCAACAAAAGTTAAGAATTTCTATAAAAAAAAGATTAACAACTGTTCAGGAAGTCATTTAGTTTGTAGAAATATCTATTAAATTAAGAACCCATCGGAAGAATCAAAAAAAAAAAAAAAACACGAAACCCATTGACCATTCATAAAATTTTTGAATGATTTTAGCCACAATTTCTGTTTCAGCTGGCCAGAATATATATTGCCCATATAATATTCCCCTTATCTCTTACTCTTTCTCTCTCTTTCTCTAGGTACATTCATTCTATTTATTTTTTACACTTTTGTTTAGACGTAAATTTATAGCTCTCTCTTTAAATTGTGGCTTGTCTCACTTTGTTTGCTTAGTCTAATGTGGCAATCGTACAGAAACAAAAAAAAACTAAATAATGAAATAAAATGAAGCCACAAGCCCCCACTTTTCCACCTTTCTCTTCACGCCCCATCCCGCCCAGCCCATTATAATCTCTCAAAGAAGCCTTTTCAAATGATAAATCTACAAATTGTTAGTCCGTCTGCTTTGCAATTTTTAAGTTGCGCGTGTTCTTGCCCAACTAAACTGATAAAGTGGGCGTGGATGGCACACACACACCCACACAAACTTCACGTTGATGAGGCACTTTTGAGAAGGAAGTATACAAATATTTGTAATCACTAAAATTATCAACTTAAATGGAATGAGGGATTTGGCTAAGTAAATTAAAGACGAACAAATGTGTTGTTTTTCCAAAGTATTTCGCAATTTAAGGTAAGTTTTTGAGAGATTAATTTTGAACATGGCAACATTATGGAAGTAGAGAACCTTTTCAAAGTGTTACACAAAATGATTTAGGTCAATTAAGAGATCAAGGAATGTCTGATTGTTAGACGGAAAAGCTTACTTTGAATTTAATCATATTTCAGGTCCCATTTCAGACGTAAAATAAGGTCTTTTATAAGAAGAGAAGAAATTTAAAAGAGCTAGAGCGATTTGAGCTAGACGAATCCTTTTAAAGGATATCGCTATAGTTACGTTTTTTAGATGATACTAATGGTGTTTTTTTTTCAGTTCTACCTTTTACTTTTAAAGATCTTTAACTTCAATCTCAAAAGCCAATGAAGATTTACATATTTTGGATAACTTTTTAAAGCTCAAAAAGCCAAATATATATATTGAAATGGAATAATCTATATCATTATACAAACGAACACCATAAGTCAATTAACTGAAATATGTAGCCTTTTGTAATGCTTTTCTAAATTTTCTAAAAAATATACTAAATTATATGAACCTAAATTGCAAAACTCCGGATTAGATAAACTTTCCAGACTCCTGTAAATTCTAAAATTCTTTTTCTTCCCTGCATACGAACAACGTTCGAAATCTCTTAAAAAATCATTAAGACCTTACATCTTAATGTGGTGCAGAAACAGTGTGAGGGGTTTTATCTATAGATATAGCTATGCCCACAATTTCTATGCTTTTTTTTTTTTATCTAGTTACCACTTTTGGTTCCAATTTCTCACACCTTAGCAGCACACACGTTGAGTAAACAAACAACAAGTTTAGAATTAGCCAATCTAGTGCACACAAAACTTACGCACTGAATACCTACTTATAAAGTATTTCTTTTGGGACGGGGCCGTCGTGCTCGAGTTGAATCTGACCTTCAAGACCATAATCTAATAAATTGTATAGGACCATATATAAAAGAAACTATACTGAGTGTTTTATTGTCAACTCTTGCATACACATAATAAAATAGAAGAAACACAACAACTCAACTAGGCTAAAAAAGCTACAAATGTATCTAAATTGTCGTCTGAGACCCGAAGAGCTCTTGGCAAACAAACTCATCACATCATCATCATCAAAATCTCAGTGATAAGATATTATGTGTACTCACAGGTATGTATGTATGTATATATTATAGAGGATTATCCTCGAAATTATAACCTAGTCATTTATGTAAACAAATGTGATCCCAAGTAAATTTTCGCAATGAAAAAGTTTCTAAGCCTCTATACATTTACAATTTCCATCCAGAACTTTTTTTGGCGCTTCACAATGAAATATATATTTAATATTTAGGTAATTTTTATGAGTTAGGTGCGACATTTTTTTATGACTTTGTCACTGAGGCTAGGCCATGCACGTAATTTATATATATAACAAACTATAAATGAAAGATCTCTTTCCCCTTCTAACCCTTTGCCATATGGAGAGTTGTAATTGAAATTGATTTGAAACTCCAGGTGGAAGGAGATCTCTGATTGCTTTGGGGTAGTAGCGGGGAGGTATGTAAAGGTATTGGAGTATGTTTGATTACCTTAATGATAGATTAGTTTGTCGGTAAATTTCAAAAAACAAAACTGAAACGATAGTTTCTTTAGCCTAGAAGAGATTCAACTCAACTTAACGCACACGCACATTCCTAATCCCAGTTGAGGTCTATATCAATATATGACTGAAGCTATATTACATAGACCAGAGCACAGTTGGTTTGAAATTAAAGTTTCCCCATTTGCTGGTTGTGAAGGGCTTTAACGATAAGCTTTAATGGTTGTTCATCGTGTCTCCATCGAGTGCGTGCCATGTGCCTAGACTTGATTGAGTTTATATCGATGATACATAATGACAGCACTGCAAACAAAAATTTACAATGCGAATTGTACGGCAAAATAATATTCTACCCCAAAACCCTAATATTACAATTTCAAATAGGAAATTTATAGAAAAAAATACTAATGAAATCCTATTTTAAGTGAGACTGTAAAATCATCTTCCTTTTGATATAAGTTTTATCCTTTTTTGGTTTTTTAAACTTCAATTAATGGTAATCTATTATATAAACAACAATAAATAAAATGTAATAGTTATATATGTTTGTAATAGACATTTTTAATACACTTTAAGTCGGAAAACAGAAACCAATTTTTGTAGAAATTCAAAGCTTTTTGTATCTACTAAAATTGAAGTTATAACGAAGTTTACATTGACTATTTTGAATAAACTTTTCAGGGAATTATTTATAAATATATAAACTATTGACAAATTATCAGAAAATGTTGCCATTGGTCAAATTTTTGTTCTAAAATAAGTAAATGCGTCTTAATTACTTAAAATATATTTAGTTAAACTGAAAATCCCTTCAATGGAGAGTGAATAAAAAAAAAATTGATTTGTAATCGCATCTTTTGACTTTGTACCCGTTGTAAAAAAGAAATAGTTCAATTCCTACTGAACGATAATAAATAATAAACAATCGATCGCCACATATCGCTCTCTGTATCTCTCTCAGTGTAATATAATTCACAATGTAGTTGGAGTTCTTCAAATAGAACCCTTCTTTTTCAGTAAAGTCAAATGGTTTATGGCTTTCATTGCCGACAAAGCGAATTGTGCAAACAAAATTGGCAATAGAGACAGAGAGACAATCGACTTAAGGTGTTTACATAATATTGAGAGCAAAGTTGAGAACGAGGTGTTTAATAATATAATAGATACTTTGTCAAATGAAAGGTCGTCGAACGAGGGAGATTCCTTTTAATAGACCATTTTTGAACAGCTGTTGCTAAAGCGACCATGGCCCAAAGACGAGAGATGTGGCGAAAACTGTGAGAGATTACAGCAATTATGTTTGTGGCCTGTATTCCCAGTGGGCAAATTATTGGCCAAGGACAACCGTCCACAGATCTTTGACAATTGTGGTTAGTTACGGTTACCGTTACGGTTATGGTGGTTGGCTGGTAGCTGGCTACCACCTAACAAGCATGCTCAATTGCGGGCATATCCTGTGCATGTGTCCCTTGTCCTTGTTTCCCCTGCTGAGTGTTAATTTGTCAACGACCTCCACAACGACTTGGTTATGCTTCTTTATCTTCCTCTCTCTCTCTCTCTCTCTGTGTCTCTATAAGAAATCAGTTGGGAAACATTTGTTATGGATATAGATACATACATATACTTATACCTGCAGCCTCTGTCCTGTGTCTCTGATGTCTCCCTTTCTCTCTATTTAAATTCCTTAAAGCTAGTCTATGAAAAGTTTCTTAGCCATTTGCCCCCACACCCCCTCCCCCCCTTTGGCAAACAAACAAGAGCAATTTCCTCAACGACACCCAAGAGATTTTCCAAGGCATTGAATAGAGAGATTTTTCTCTATGTTTGTTTAGCTTAAAGTAGCCACAGATTTTTGTTGTTGTTTGGTTTTTTTTTTGCTTTACTTTTGGTTGCCTTTTCTTAGTTTTTTTTTTTTGGACCATCATAAATGAGGATATGTGTGTGTGTGTGTGGTGTGTATTTTGTTTGTTTGTCTCTCACCACCCAAGCGACAATATAACAATAACATTTATTTGGCATTTTGCTGCTGTTTTAGATGCTGTTATATCGTAAATATTAGCTCAAATTACATCATAAAATCATTTGATTCGATTTGACGTTTATTTCTGTTGCCTTTTCTTATACTTTTTTTTCTCTTTTTTTCCATTTGCCCTGAGCCTAGACACAAAATTTACTATCCAAAAGGGGTTGAGGGAATGAAAATTGTACTATAAATTATTGTGGACATCTTGAGATGTCCTCACAAAGGACTCTTAGGGAATACTCGATTTGTAGTTATTGGATTTGGCGGTAATTAAAGTACATTTTTTTAAATAGGAAACTGTAAGAACAACTTTTAATCTTAATATTTCAACTTACTAAAACACATTGTCTGTCTGTGTTTGGTTCTAACTTTAGTCTATTGCAAAGTCTAGTCTAAACAAAGCTTCTAAACCTTAGAATTCTCAAAGTTATTAGTTATTAGAACCATTTGAAATATAATTTTCATACTTTTTTCTTCCTTATTAGACTATTATCTTCTAGCCTAGTATCTCTCTTATATGTTTTTTCCCTTTCTAGAAGATCTACTTTTAGTAAAACTAATTAAAATCATCTAAAAAAATGTTAATACATAAAATTTCAGTCTGATACGATAAAAAATTTCGTAATGTAATGCGTTTTACTAAGGAATTGGAGGAAAAAAAGTTAACTTTCTTCTATTACGATATGGTTTTTCTTTAAGTTCAATTTCTATATAATCCTCACTATAAATCTTGCTATAAATCTTAATAGAAACGGAAATAGTATATATTTTTATTTTTGCTTAATGAATTAAGTGAATATTCATTAACAAATTTCAACAAAAGATTTTAATGAATTTTAAAGAGAATTTTGAAGGCTTGAAAATTTCAGTTGACGTGACTTGAAAAACTTGTCTTGAAGTTAAACTAAAGCTATATATGTATGTTTGGCATCCATAAATAACAAACTCACACACATACACTTACACGCACACATGCATTAAGCAACTAACTAAAAAAAATTCAAAATGGCGCACATCAGTGTCAAACATGCGGCATGCAAACACTTTATATGCCCCAAGCATACATACATATGTATGTATTTACACACATATGTGCACGACTATATAGGCAAAAGTCGCCCCCCCCCTCTATACATACATATATCCGGGAGAATCGGGACCCAACCGCGCCCTGGCACGCAGCATTATAAATGCCAAAGAAATATAAAGAGGAGAAAACAGAAAGAGAAATATTATCAGATCGCGTGCAACAAACGAATGCCGCCGCCTCTCTGTACGTGCCTCGGCCAAATGTGGCAAAAGGCAATATGTAGAGGGATGGGGGAGGGGAATGGTGTTATGGCAAACACGCCATTGGCAGTACTGCGGACGACTTCGACTCTATCATTCCATCTTCAGAGCAAGCTTGGCAGGGTCTTTGCATTTTATGGCTCAGAGCGAGTGGCGGAAAGAGGTGGCAGACTGGAAGGGAAGTTGCCAGAGGGGAATGGGGGTGTGGCATTTGGCTAAAATGGCAGCCAACGGACCACAAAATTTGGCTGGTAAAAAAGGGGAAGGCTCGGCACATGGCCTGAATGAGTCGCCGCCATTAAAGTCATAAATACTCCAGCTCGACTGTTTCTCTCAAAGTTTCTTTCTGTGTGTCTGTGTGTGTGTGTTAGTGTGTGTGAAAGGCAGGCAAAAATTATTTTCAAATTTACGTTAATTATTTTGAATGTTGCATGCAATAAAATTTATATGCATATATACGATATACGATATGGGCCCATTTATGAGCAGCACATGCAATCAAAAACACAAGAAAAAACAAAAACGGAAATTAGACAAAGAAAGTTCAAATATATATGCTATATATAATATATATTATTGGGTTATGGGCGTAACCACTCCTACCGCTTGCGTCCAATAATTCACTTAGATCCTCTATAATGGGTGTGCTGCATAGCTCTGCGGATGGTTTAGCATTTAAAGTTAGTTTACAATTTATTAATATTTTTTGGTAATATGTTTTTCAAAAAATTAACTTTTAATTTTATGGAAAAAACAAGTGTTAAAGAAGAGTAAAATATTAACATATATAAAACATATAGAACACTGATGTAATCTAATTTAAAGTCATTTGTTTCAAACTCCATTTTGTCGTTAAAACTTTTCTAAAATATCTATTTTGGCAGGAAAAACAACCCATAGCCAAAACTTTAACATATATTTTATAACTAACTAACTAGCTAAATCGATTAAGTTTTGCTAATATAAATACATTTTGCATTTATCTATTTTCATATATGAACATTTGCTCCATTTACTCTATTCCGTTTTGCTATTATAATAGCTTTAGACATAAGTCTATATAATTTACTTATAGTTTTCCAACTTCGTTTGAACTAAAATGTCGAATCTAGAGATCCGTAACATTTTATTGTTTTAATGTAATCTTGAGATCAGTAACACATTTTGTTCAATATAAAATCAAAAATCCTAAACAAAATAAAAGGACAACAAACTTGTTACATTTTAAATTATATATTATTTTGATAAACAAAAAGAAAAAGCTAGCTAAAACCTATTTTAAACTCAACTTTTTACAAAAAAAAACTCGCTAATCATTTCACTCGAGAAAAAAAACCTAACAAATTTTGGTTCTCTGGCGTAAGTCAATTTTAGACTGTAATTTTTATATGACTAAAAACTCGAATATTACATAATTCTTATTCAATTTAAATTATTTCTATTTGAAATTAAATTCTATTTCTATTTGCATTAAAAACAAAGTTTAGAAGGGGAAAAATGTTTTATGCCTTCCCACTAACACATTTAGACATTTTTCAATGTCATACTTTCAAAAGTATAAATTGCGACTATATGAAATAATCAGCCCAATAAACTTTTTAAGGAAACGTCCAATTATCTCTCAGATACTTTTGCATAGTCTGAAAATATTTTAAAATTCATCTTATTCAAGCGTAAGGGCTAGAGAACTTGTATAAATAAATTCTAAGTTTTGTTTTTCATCGAAAACACCCTTTTCTTTTCTCATCTTTTCTTTATGTCATGTAAACTAAATATTGACTAACGATAATTGCGAATCATAAATTATAAATCCTTAAATAAACTCCTTGTGACTGGAGCTAGCGAAACGACTTCTTTCCAATATTGATAGGTAATGTTTCTAAACGCCAAAGTGTTTTTGTTTTAAACTCATTGAATCATCAGTTCGAATATCGAGTACAATACGATATAAATATCAAAACTGATTAAGAATTGGGTTTTGATAGCCTATACATTGTGATATTGTTCGGCATTAATCAATAAATAAAATTTCCGTCTTAAACAAAAGTAGAAAAACAAAAAAACTTTCCATATAAAAATTAAAAAAAGATGCCAATTTTTCCATTTATTTATTTATAGGCAGAAAATCAATTAAATTCAGGTAGTTGAAAGCTATCTATCATCATATCAAAATATAATTAAAGTCTTCTATTTTGTTGTACCCTCACATTTATTGATAATTTGTGCATCATAAAAATATTAAATCAAATAATATGCAATAAATTTTGTGTATTATATTGCTAGTTGTTGTTTTTGTTATTCTTGTTGTTGGTGTGAACTATAAATTTTGCTAGAAATCACTTTTTACTTTGCCCCGTTTTCCTTCTACACAATTCTGTGTTTGTTCTTCACCTTCTCCTCCTTCTCCACCACTTACTCAAAGTGTTATCTGAGTGGGTTAAATACATTCATTTGGGGTCAACGTGCAACAAATATTTGAATAATCTTTGTAAAATAAAACGTAAACGTTGCAACGCTTTTCTGCTCAGACTGAAAGTAATAGAATTTGTATGGGGTGGGAATTCTTTTAACCATTGGCCATAAAACTAATGAACAAATAATCCATTTAATAATAATCATCAAAAATTATAAGTTGCAAATAAAAATCACAAAATATGAGCCTATCATATACCATATTCAAACAGTTATTTCCCCACCATTTCATTTCAGTCATTTTTATTTCATTCATTCATTCATAATTTTGCTATATGGGCCATAATACTAAACTCTCATTGTAGTAGTAATAGTATTATGTAGGTAGGTAGTAGGTACCTTCTATATATGATGATTTCTGGGTTGCGGGCATTTAATTTAGTTTTTTATAATTATTGCTACTTTATTGTATTGTTAAGCGATTAAGCTGTGGGGCATACACATATGTGTATATATATATTGGGTAGTATAACTGCAAATCTTTTTTTGTTTTTACCAACCGCATCGTAAATACAGAGAGAGAGAGAGGGGGAGGAAAATCATAAAAAGAATCGCCAAAGTAAACGAATCACAATATATATGTATATATTTTTCTTATAAACGTGTCACGTTTCACTTAGTCAGTCAGTCAGTCAGTCGGCCAGTCAATCATTTGACTGGTAAGAGATACCAGCAGGTAGGCATATATCATCCTCATCATCAACAACTTTATGAAAAATTATCATTCATGGCATTTTGTTAAATATTTGCAATTTTTTTCTGTTTTTCTGTTGTTGTTTTCTTGATTGACAATCGGATTTTGATGTCGGTTTGGTAAGTTGGCCAAAGGCTTATAGGCCTGAATATGTTAGCGCCCATTCATTTTCCATGGTTTATGACTGTACAGGAAATGTTTCTAGCTTGTGTGGATGAGCTGATAAGACTCGTTTTTTAACTTGAGGCAGGGCACAAATATAAGTATGAAAACGTTAATTGGAAATACCCCAAAAAAAAAATTAAATAAAAATAGAGTTATTAGATTGCAAATTGAAACGTGCTTGAATACACGATTAACAAATGTTACCCTGACTTTTGCTTCTTATTGTTAGCCCAAAACCTATAGATTACATATGTATGTATATGTGGGAGTTGACTGTTTCCAGGCCCAGAACTGCTTACCTTTTGGGCAATTTGAACTGAAGGTTAAATCTGTAATACCCCCCAGACACACACACACAACATTTAGGCAAAAAGGTATCAAAATACTAACGAAATGTTTAGTTATTATAACCAATATCAATGCCAATGCATATACAAATATTAGTTACGTGTGTTGTTTCTTTTTTTTTTCGTTTCGTTCTGTTTAGTTAACTAAGCCCAAAGTAAATGACACAATGGTAACAAGTCTGTGACATAGGCTGAGTGCTTCTATGCTAATCCAGGCATGTCAATCATATTAGGTGAGTGTTCATATATACCTACATATATGTATATATGGGTAGGGGGAGGAAGGTATGCCCAATGTCGCGATGAACTACAAATTCGAGGGCTAATCAACAGCGCGACTTCATTTTTTTTTTTTTGTATTTCTGTTGTGGTTTTTGACACATGGAATAAAATCGAAATCGAACTGGGAAATGGGTGAGAGAAGTAAAACTGTCGTCAGCAAATATTGATATGACTGATAAGAATCGACATAGAGTCGACATCGACATCGACGGCCGGCCACAAGCAACACTGCACCTAGTGGCCATTTTTAATGGCTTATCATTTTAGTTGTGTGTGTGTGTAGTTTTTTTTTTGTAAATTTTCTTGTGGCTGAGAAACCCAACCCCAGAATGTATCCAACTACACATACACAACTATTAATATCCCCCAATAACTACAATAATAATAATAATAATAACAGACTAGACATTTGGGCAACAATCGTATAAATCTAAGCCCATAGATATGGCTTGCTCTCTCCTTCTCTCTTTAGATTCTTTTGGTATTTTCATTTTTATTTATGCTCGTCAATATAAATTTTGTGCATATTGACATATTAAATCTCAATGTGTCAGGTGGCATTTCTAATTTTATATGCCCTGCCCCCCTCCCACCCACACTAAATGAAAAGAAAATCTAGACAATATTTTCTATAACTTGCAGTCGATCGCAGTCTTGCTTTTTTTTAAACCTTAATTAGTTGTTAATTAGCCCAAAAGTGGTTTCCTTTAATCTTGTTTAAGTTAATTTGTATGGTAGTTTAACTGACTTTGTGTTTAAGTATTTTTATGGAACTAACTAACTAGGACTAACTCTAAACTCAAGTGTTTATTTCTTACATTAATTTCCAGTTCGTGGTTAATAAACGATCTTCTGATTTTAAGCTTTAATCGAAAACCTATTTAATGTATTTTAAAACGTGCAGTTTCTTTTAGAGAAAAACAGAGAGTTAGTAGCAATAATTAAGTGTATAAATTGTTGTGTCTAATCATTTCCTCCAAACATAATTTTAGCAGTTTTCTATCAAGAATTGATTTCACCTTTACTTTGAACATTCGCAGAGTTTTTTCATCTTAAAAGTTCTTAAGATGTTTACTTTATTTTAAAGAAACCCTAGGTAATACTTAGCAAATAAATTTAGAAGACTTTAATCGCTGATTAGCCAAAACAGATTCTATTTACCAAACAAATTATGTTTTACTTGATATTTTTCAACAGTTGACTTGATCATCTTAGTTTTCAATGCTACAATTTCCTATGAAGATAGCCAAAACGGTTTGTAATGGGTTAAGGAATTTGAATTCTACTTGAAATTGTCATACTATGTCTTCATATCAACAGTTCTCAAAGCTAACAATTAGCTGATCCTTAACATAGAAGAAATTTTACTATAGTTCAATAACTTCCAGAAAGGTTTACATGATCTTAACAATACTCAGTTCCATCCTATTACTTAAAGATAGCTATTACATTTTATTGACTTGATCTACAAGCAAACACTTTCTATAAAAATAGTCTTAGCTGATTCTATAAACCTCAAAAAGAGGTATTCTAAATTTACATTTTTGTCAATAATATTTTGGAAAACCTTATTTCTTGGCTTGGCTTTAATAATGATTGCAAAGATTTGACCATAAATGTCGCTATTTAGTTTTTATTGGAAGTAATACTAATTTTTATGGGTTTATGGCTATATTGTTTTAATCAATATGCCCCGAAGCGACAATGCTTATCACCCACACACACACACATAGACGCACAGACACACACACACACAAGCTAACAATGATAAGAGAAATTGTTTTCTAGCCACGTTTTGATATCAACATTATTGGAGCAACACCACCACACACCATCATCATCATCATCAATATTATCGTCATCATCATCATCGTGTGGTGGAGGAAAAGAAATAGAAAATATTAACCCGTAACCAGACTATACATAGACTGAGTGTGAGTGAGAGAGAGAGAGAGAGAAAGAAGTGACTTATTGACAGGCGGGCGTTTATTTGATTCCAAACACTAATCTAATCGCATTGAAACAAAAGTACAAGCAACAACAACACCACCAAATGCCCCATTCAATGGACAACAGGAGGTAGGCGCAGTCAGAGTGAGGAACTTGGTTGTTCATTTTCCTTATTTCTGTTTTATTGCCACACCCCACATTTGAAGTGCCCCACCAAAAAGGGTTGGGATCCATTCAAGAGCCAAAGAAATCATTTTTTTTTTTGTTTCTTTTTTTGTATTTTTGCAGTATTTTTGAAGTTCTTTTTCTTCCATCAGATTGTTGTTTTTCGTATATATAATAAATAAAATTAACTAAAGGGTGTGTGTGTGTGTAGGGGGGGGGGATTAACTAACAACAATGGCAATAAACGTTAATTGCATGCCAACAGATTTTATGGGCTTAATGGATATCGTTGTCGATATCGTCAATAATATCGCCGTGTCTCGTCTTGACATGAGGCTCTCATTTTTTTTCAGTTGTTGTGGGGGGGTCATAAATTGTAAGCGTCGAGGAATCGGTAAGTATATATAAGTAAGTATAGCCGTCGTCTGTGTGTGTGTCTGTGTTTGTTTATTTGCCTATATGTAGTGACTGTGTGTGTGCATTGACATTTGCATTGCCGTTAAATGTTTAAAGAAAAGGTGGAAGAAAGAAAATATACAAATCAAATAAAATGCCAAACAATCAGCGAAAATGAGTGACAAGAAAAATGATAAACATTTGAGAAATCGAAAGAATATTAAAAAGTAACCTTAATATATAATGCAATGATATACAACATATTCCAAAAATAATGCAAAAATCTATTTAACCATCTTTGATTATCAAACTCTTTTTTACATATTTTCTCTCTCAAATATGGGCTTTTTCTTGTCCGATTTTTATATGTTATAGTTGACCGTTCGGCTTGATGCCGACTAATGTCTTGCGTACTTTAGTTACAATGTTTCGTACCCATAGCTCAAAAACTGGGAACCTAGTTTGTATATAAACAGACAAATTGACAGACACTGATAAATTTTATAATATGAACCTAATACAAAAGAAGACAGGAGAAAAGGGAAAAAACTGAGTAAGGGGGGAATCTTTTGAAACTTCAAATGAGACTTTGTTAAGCTAATATTAGTATATAAATTTTATAATGAAAAAGGCATTCATTCGAGTTCGAAATAGTTACTCATGAGAGCATTTTAGCTTTCAAATCTCTTTTTTGTCTTTCTAATCAGCTGATCAAATTACAAGGCCAAATTCAACATCATTTTCCAATGATGTTGGTATAAAAACAATCTATATTTTTAACAGTTGTGAAAAAACCTGGTCTGACGTACTTTATTTAAAAGTTTTCCCAAAAGACCAAATGATTAATTCTAAGTTGTCTCAATGTTTGATTAAATATGTAATAAGTGTTTACTAAGTTTGTAAGAAAAATTCAAAATACTTCATATATTTCGATATCTTTGCCTAATTGCACTTTTACTACTCTCTTCTAATAAAAATAATAAAACAAATCTTGTTTAAAAAGTTCTACAAATTTTCTACCAAGAGACTTGAGGGTTTTAAGAATTAGACTTAAGATATTGGTATGTAACTTTTAGATAAATGAAAACTTAAAATTTAATTTACTTAACTTACATTTACCAAACTAAAGAATCTCTTTCTTAAAACTAATACCTATTAATTCTTGAGGGTAGTGCAGCGGTTGAATTGAATTTAGAATTTCAGAGTTTTCAAGTGCTAATTGACTGTGAGAGAATTGTTAGTTAGCCAGACTTTTTGTGTTCTGCAGTTCCTTTCAGTTCTTTTTGGGACACGGAATATTTGAGTTTTTCATTAGAAATCATTAAAGAACATTTTGTTGGCTTCTTTTTCACTCTCAATGGATTTGATCAACCCATTAATTTTTTTTGTTTCGTTTTTTTATAGTTGTATTGATTTATGATACGAAATTAGTCAAACAGAATCAATAACAAATTTGGAGTTTACACATAGATATGTTCATATTTATGTGCATAAATCAAATCAAGGCATGCCGCCAGAGTGAAAGAGTGAGAGAGAGAAGGACAGGGGACTCAATGTGGACAACAGCCAATCGTAAAATGAAGCACAAACATTTGATTTTTATGAGCCAAAATGTGGAGAAGTCTCTACACTCTGTTGGCAGTCAAATTGGCTTATGGTCGTCGTCGTCGTCTGTTGTATTAAAATTATGTTTTATTGATTTCGATATATTTATTTTTGGTTTTTGGATTCGGATTTTTAAGAAAAAGTAAGTGCGAAGAGCACGAGTTTAAGTAAGTGAGTAAGAGATAGACAATGCAAGTGGACTGTGTGTCCCTCAAGTCTTTAGATGCTTTGTAGGGGGAATCAATCAATCAATCATCTGATGAAGCGGATGCGGGTAAAACCCCGAAAGATAATACATAAATATATGAGTTGAAGGTCAAATGACACATTTTGCCTTAAAGGTACCAAAACATGATATATTTTCTTTCATTTAAGAACTTGCTATAATATTTATCACTTGAGTTTCCATCAAGCAATAGAGTTGATTTGTTTTTGCAAAAGTTTAGTTTTTGGTCTTTTCTTTAAGAACTCTTTTCCTCTGTTTTTCTCTATAAAATGTTTTTCTCAATCTAAATCACACTATTTTCCTCTGTTTTTCTCTACAAAATGTTTTTCCAAATCTAAATAAAATAAGTGGAATAAAATCAATTTCCAAAACCAATTAGAAATCTGTATTTGAAAAATGATAAACTGAAAAATGCGTTAAATTGGGTTATACGAAATTATTTCTATATAAAATATTTTTTCAAACAATTGATGTTAAAAGACTGTTAGACCTCTTCCGAATCGTTTTCGAATGGGTTTAAAAAGTAAATTTAAAAATTAAAGTTGTCTTTGGAGAAAAGGTTAGAAAAAGATAATTTACATAAAAATTAGACGATTTTGTGAAAGCAAATATTTAAGAATTCGCTGTTTAAAAAAAGAGAGATACAGATGAGAACCCAATAATAGCATAATTTTTTGGCCAAATTTGTATAAAACGCATACTTTATAAAGAGTTTGTATAAAAATAGGTTTTGAAAGCTCTGTCAGTACAAAAAATACTTAATTTTAAGAAAGTTCTTTATGATCTCGAACATTTTGCTAAATTGTTACTATTTTTTGGTTCACAGTTGTAGTTGCGAATATTCCTCTATCTAAGCAATTTCTTAATAGGCTATCCCAGAGAATTATATTGTTTAGTTTTGAAAGAAAAACTTGTGATAAATTGAGATCTTACCTGGTTGAGGTTGTGCTGGATAGGCTGGTTTCTTCATCCAGTCAAAGTATTGCGGTTTCGATGGTGATGTCCGATTATTATTGTTGGGTGTAACATTATTGTTATTATTGTTGTTGTTGTGGGTGGATGGGCTATTATTGTTATTGTTATTGGGAACTCCGGAACCGGCTGAGCCACTCAAATGATGATGGGCCAAATGATGTGGCGATGACGCTGAATTGGGTACTCCTGGACTAGATATCTCACTGCCCGAAACAGTAATCGGTGGCGATGGCAATCCCTCGGCTATATGCGGCTGCTGAGAATGTGAACCTGGAGCATCTACTGCAATACTGCTGTTAGTCTCATTTAGCTGAGTGGCACCCGAAGATGTGGGGCCGCCGCCTGTGGCTGAACTGTGACTACCGGCGGAGCTGGCGGAACTGCTAGATCCATTGCTGGGCAAACCACCATTGACATGGGAATGATGATGATGATGCTGTTGCATCAATTGATGCGCAGATGTGGGCACATTTTGGGCGAAATTATCCGTTGAACTGGAGGCTGGTGAATGCCAATCACTGGCACTGGCCGCTGCGGCGGAGTGGAACATATGGGAATTGTAATACATTTGGTGGGCAGCAGCATGATGTGCAGCATGGGCAGAGGTATCCATATCGCTCATAAATTGATTCGGCGTTGTGTGGTGGTAGTTATTCCAATTCCATGGCGGTGCTGCCGCCGAGGCATATGCCAAATTTGTGGCACTATGCTTTTGCGTGTATGGAATGCTGTTGTAATAGTGTGAAACCATTTTGGGTGCTCCTTTTCTTTTCTTTTTTTAAATTAGATTGCGTTTAATTTGGAGGTTAGGTACGACAACTTGTTAATCTTTCTCCCTCTCTCACCTTCTGTTCACTTTGTTCTTCAACTTAATCCACTTTGGGTTTTTTTCCGCACTCGAAAAGTTTCTTTTCTTGTAGCTTAACACATTTTTTTTTATTTCGTCTCTATTGGATTGATATTGAAATTCCAATTTAAAATTTTTGTATTTTGGTCAATTTTTTTTTCTTTCGTTCTTGCTCTCTATCTTTCGTTTTTGTTCCTCCGTTACACTGTAATCTTCGCTTGCTTTGATTCCCAAGCTTGTCTCTCTTACAAAAGCTTGCCAAAAAAACTTATCGATTCACGATAATTAGTATTTCCGTTATTTTTTTCAATTTGGTATTTTTACACACGCGTTTTTTGGGTTTTTGTTTGAAAATTCTTCACTATGTTTTCCACTTTTTTAGATGCCTTTGACTGCCGTTTTACGTTGCGACATTTACCGCAGTCGACGACGTACTGAAATCCAAGACTCTTCAACTGATAAAAACCCAGGCCCACCACCAGCAACATTTTCAATTCCAGGCCTCTTGGACAAAGTCAGCTAGTTGTCTCTTTCTCGCCCACGCAATGATCTGTTATGGAGGTTGGTACTGTGTTTTTTTTATCCCTCATTTCCGTTGCGCATTTGAAATTCAAGATGGCTTACGTTTCGACAGCTTCTATCTCTTTCTCTACATTTAATGCCATCTCTTTCGTTTCATTTGATTTGCTGTCATGGTGGTGGGCAGGTATGTAACTCCGCCTATCCGTCAGTACTCTCCAGTACAGGTAAGTTGTAAGTGTTTTAAGAAAAGTGTTTTTACTCTGACCAACCCCCTTTTTTTAATAGTTTATGACAGCTTCGATTTGTAGTACAGGTAACTACTTTAATTATAATTACAATTGCCTTTTGGTTTGAGGCGCCTAATTAAGTAATTCCATTTATATTTATGCAATTAGTGGTTATAAAATCCATGCTACACTTAATTGTAAATACATGCATTACATTCAAGTCATCGATCGATCAATCAATCAATGTTTTACTGGCGAGATTTAAGAGTTTTATAGGCCCCTTCTTTTGAAGTATTTGTTTGCCCAGCAATAGGTATTATATGGAGTGCTACAATTCTAACAATTAAGTTACATTCAAATCTAATTGGCCCATAGAAGTCGTTATACGTGCATTATATAGGGATAAGTATAAAGAAATTAATAAATATCTAGCAAAAAGCAACGAAAAATTAGGGAAAATAGGAACTTAGGCGACAAAAGCAGATATTCTTTTAAAAATAAAATCTCCAATGAATATTTATCTAAAATATTTACATACAAATCTTTCAACAGGTACTAAAGTTAACAATCCTTTAAGTATTTTCCAAAAGTTATAGGTTATCAGTTCATAATACATTTATTCCAAACAGATATAAAAGCAAAAACATAAGCATTTTCAAAGTGTGCTTAATTTATAAATCAATAAACGAAATAAAAAACTCTAGAATTATCGTATAAAAATATGAAATCAAAGCCGACTTGAACTTTAAGCAGTTATACAATTACCTAATTCTACAATTTTCTATAAATTTATTTACCCAAATATGTTTTAAATGAAGGTATACTTCAATATTCAATTCATCATCTCAGCCGCCTTCCATTAACTTTTATATTCTAAAATAACTCTTGGGAAAAATCCAAAACTCTGTATACAGGACTCTCACGCCGATTGAGTAATCCTTAGCATAATTCTAGAAAATTTTCGTCTTCTCTTTCAGTTAAAAATAATAAAAATGATATTCATTGATCACTTAGGCCTTACCTTTTCGGGACAAATCATAAAACTTTCAATGTCGCGTCAAATAATTAGAAATGCATTCAGTTGGCACAAAAGATGGAGAAATATTCACACAGACCAGAAAACAGAATGCTGCCTCAGCCGGCAGCAGTTGGCCTCGAAGGTACTTAAGTCTCACTTATTAACGCTCCTTACAAAACTGGTTCGAACTTGATCAAACAAAAAACCCCTTAATGCCCAAAACAAAAACAAATTGTAAAAACAGGACAAAAACTTTTATGATCCCGCGAACGCGACCTAGAACAGAGGCCAAAAGGATCGCGCGATCTTTTCTACCTCTGGAGACACTAAATAAGGCGTTTTTGGGTGGGTGGTTGGTTGCATATTTGGGCCTATTTGGGTATGGTCATAAAGTTCACACTGTAATTAGGCAGCCGCAGCCCACTTTTTCTCTTCCATTTCATTTTTTTTTTTGCAAATCGTCAACATTTCAAAGGAATTTACTGCCCGGGATGGGCAAGAAGGGTAGGATAAAGACGTGTACGCGTTTTTTTCCCCTCGGGTGTTTTGACCAAACAGGCCAAATCATGTAACAGGACATAATATTACCCAGAAGTCATTAGGGGTTCAAATATATGTATGATCTGAGCAAAAGTTATTTAATGGCATATCAAAAATATATAATGTTTACAACTACAACCTTCTAGAATATAAATCTATCTTTTGTAGTTGTATATCATCTCTTTGTTAGCTATAAATCAGTGTTCTTTAATGGTTTGATGTTTAACATTAAAAATTGGGCATTCTGACAGACACATATAGTAAATATTTTAAACTGAACAAGATGCTTTATTAAAGAATAAGAGGATATATATACCTACTAATGGACATAAGTATTTGGACATTATATACCTTTTGCATAGATAGCTTGTCTTCCTTTCTAATGATTAATAATGGCATATAATTTTGACAAAAAAAAAATCTTATAATATTCACAACATGCATGCCAAAAATTTGACGACTCCTTTTATTTATTTATTTTTTCAAGAATATGTAAAGGGACAATGTAGATTTTTGGGTCTAAACGTAAAGTACATAAAGTCGGACTATATAAAACAATGTGAAATATCCAAATAAAACTGTAGACATTTTGATTAAAACAATCTTCGCAATGAAAGATAGTAATAATAATTTTATTGGTTAAGTTTGTATAAAAATATAGTCATAAGATTAAGTATTTTTATACGATATTTCATTTAATTTAGTCTGTACATATGCATTTTCTCAATTCCATTTGAAATTACTTTTTATACTTACTTTTTTTGAAAAAACTATCTCATTCTTAGAATTACAATTCTAGAAATAGTACCAACATGTTATATAGAGCATTATACTTCGCCAACATATTTAAGCAATACTTAATTTAATGAAATATGTTTACATATTTATTTAAAAATACCTTAAAGTTGATCTGATCACAGTAGATCTAATAGTAAACTTGTAAATACTAAAGTTATCATTCCCACGAAATGATATTTAGGACACTGTTTTCTCCAAGTTATTTTCAATGTTAGCTACTTATGTATAATGAATATTTATAAAATAAATATTTATCAACAATACATAAATTTGTGAGCCTAAATTGAACACAATGTTTCTTGTTATCCGTATTACAAACTTTTATTACGAAAAAAAGAAAAACATACAAACAGATAACTTTAGGGAAATCCCATATATTTTATATATATAAATAAAAGACAATTATATATTTATTAGATACACTTGCCATGTATATCTTTGAGTTCGTCTAGAAAAATAACTACATATAAACATTTTCATGTCTTCTAATTATTAAAAAAAAAAAAAAACGAGCTTAATAAACAAAAAATCCTAAAAGAAAACAAAAGCAAAATAGGACTCCTCAAAAGTCTCCGTACACTCTAGTTATTCCGCGTACAAACTGTATGTAATGTCTATTTAATAAAGTTATTGTCATGCGACTTTTTTATAGGCTAATTCAAGTGTAACAAAAATTCATTGAATTCTTGAAATGCGATTCATAATAGACATAGTCGATGAATCAACAAGTCCAAAAGTAACTAATTCTGCTGACTTGTTTAAAGTGAATTTAATTTCAAAGATTTATGTTCGTCATTTTATGATAATACCTAAATTTCGATATTTTTATAATTTATTAATTTATTATTCTATGCAGAGAATTCGTAATAATAGCAGTTCCATTAAGAGAATATTTCACATTTTAACTCTTTACTCATTTTGTAATCAATCCTTTCTAAATGCATTCTCCATTAGACCATCGCCATAAATTAGAATATCTTGAAAAAGTGACATCAACAACTTATAAAACAAAAAGAGACAGAAAAAACAACGTTATTTTAAAACCACAATTAAGTTAATAAGTCCATAAAGAAAGCAATGCAAAGCGCCACGGGCCATAAAGCAGCCTCCAAAAACCAAAAAACTCAAGAGGCAATTAGCCCAAGTCTGATGGAGTTAAATAAATACATAGAAGAACTATGGCCAATGGAAATGCCGTCGCCTAGCATACAACCAGATGTTATTTCATATATATGTACACATCATACAAATATGTGTCCATATATACATATATTTACCGTCGCCAGACGAAAAATGAGGTTTCGCTTGATTGGCTCATCAGGTTTTATTTCGTTTTCATTCCACTTCTTTTTTTTTTTTTTTTTTTTTGTCGCGCGGCCTTTGCTTGTCGGTTCATTTAACGTTGAAGAGTTTTATTAGTGTATGAGACCCCGGTATAGCGCCCCAAGCCCCCTTCATTCAACAGCCATATCTTCACCAAATGTCCGGGCAAGTGCATTTTGCGTTGTTGTAGCATTCGTATTTATGTATCGTATGTATGGAGGAAAACGGCCTTTATGGATGCCGCGACATTAGCGATAAAATATCTTTGTTAATAAAACAAATTAAAATTTCAGGCTCTGACTGGCTCTATGGCATAAACGGGCGGCATACAGAAAGGGAAAGGAACCGAAAAACGAAAAACCCAAAATATATTTTTAGATTTGGAAATTGGCACACTAAGATTTCGACAGATATTATGACGTTGTGTATTAAATTTAATAGTTTTTGTTTTAACTTTGATAAAACAAATTTGTCTCTATGATATAAAATTTATTTGTTTAGTTTCTGATTTTAATAGATCTAGAGATTCTTAATAACTTCCTCTATAATTATTTCGGTATGGAATAGTTTAAATGGTTTACAAACTTCGTACGAATTTTTATTTTTAACAAAACTAAAATAAATATCAAAGAAGAAAAATAGTCTTGTAAATAAAATATTTGGGTTCTATTAGTATACAATTTCTCCGTATCTTTTCGTCTTTTGAAATTTATCTTAAGTGTTTCTATGGTAAACAAGTTCACCTTATAAAAACTTTAATTGGCTTATTCCAATTGAATCTCTACAGATTATATATAGTCGTCCGATGTAAAGGTTTATATTAACTTATAAACTATAGTTTTTACTTTTTGTTTAGATGATTTAGAAGCAGAATTTCCAATCTAAATGAAAAAGCAAAATAAAGCAGATAAATATATCTGCATTATATCTGCATATCATTAGATTTTAATCATAAAATAATTCCATCTTGAAATCGATATTATACTAAACCATTATTACTAATCATTTTTAAAATGATTTGATCAATCAATTTAGGCTCAATTTGCATTTAAAAGGTTGAATTTGTTTGTTTCCACATTAAATGAATTTTCAAAATTTTAAAAAACTCTAAATCTTCATTATTTGTTTTGTTATATATTAATCGATTTAAAAACTTACTAGGTTTTGGAGGTAACTTTCCATACATATACATATGTGCGCACATAAGTATTAGATAGATACCTTAAATTATTTAAGTCTTCCTGATTTTTAATTCATTCAGCCTTACCACATAATTTTTGACAAAGGAGATTGCATTTTAACACAATTTACTTCCTTTTAAATTCCAAAAGTTATAGCGTCGAGTGAAATATATAGAAGTTAGGGGGATGGCTATTTAAATTTGGTTTTTAAAACGCAATGGGGGTCATTAGATATAGTTCTCTGATCTAGTTCAATACGTGAAACGTTCAGTAAAAAAAGAAAGCAAAAACCCATAGCATAATCTATTTAATAAGCACAGGAAAATGCATCACATTTAATTCAGAATGTAAAAATTGATAATTGTAAATGTTTGTTCTTTTAACTGTTCTAAGTTTTTCACATAATGTGAGCAAATAAATCAATACCTGTCAAGTTTAGCCACATCAATTTTGTCTTTTGTCAGCAAAAATTGATATGTTTAGTTTAGTTTAGTGTCCGGTTTTAATAGATCTATAGATTCTTAATATAAGTGTCTTTAAATAACTTCCTCTATTATTATTTTAAGGTTTAACTTCATATAAATCTATGCAGTTATATGCATATATATTCCTGCATTGTAAAGCACATCTTGTCTTTGTCTTTTCTCAACTTAATGTCTTCATAATATCTCTTAAACATTAGGCCATATACACATAAAATACAATTGTTAGTATTTTCTTTTCATTTTATAAAAATACATTTCCAAGTTTATTTTATATTTTTACAATTGGAATTTTATTCCTAAATTAGAGAAATTTTTATAATTACAAGTTTTTTTGCCAAATAATTTGATTAGAATAAAAAGTAGAACTAGTTGTTTTTAATTTGTAAGTTTTTTATATAATATACATATATGTATCATCGTTAAAAAGTTAAACAAAATTAACAACTTGTTAAAAAAAAATATATATATAGGAATATGAGACAGAATTGTTCAGAAAAAGGAAAAACTAGTTCTGAATCGACACTTAAAATCAAATCAAATACAAAAGAAATTTCACTTTGATCTCTCGTTTAATAATTTTGGTCAAATGCAAAGTGCACAGTAAAAGAAAAACAGTTCAACATGCCACATTAAAAAAGAAAAAAAGGAATATGTATACATACATATAATCTCCCAATAACCACAAAAGCGCACAGTATAAAAAAGAAATATATATATATTAAAAAATTGAACAACTTCTCCTTTTACAATAAGGGGATGGGTAACAAGGTAACAGTTACCGATTTTAAAAAGCGTATAAAAATATAATTATTTGTAATCAACAGGTAGTCAAAATTGAAATCGAATTTAAATGGCAAGTTGACTGAAAGGAAGATGGCCCCATAGATCGTTAAACAAAATCCGAATACAAAAGGCAGTGCGGATTTTGGTCGTATAATCGGACTATCAATGTACTATCTTGTATTGATATTAAATTTTGTTTTAAATCTGAATCATAATTCCAACTTTGACCATAGTAATCTTTAGGGGAAGTCTAGTATATACACAGACGATGCTTGGTGGTTTATTGTAATCGGTTTCTTGTTTGTTTATGCCGAGCCGAGTACCTCGTTGAGAATCATCTCTCGCGTCATTAGCTGTCCATTGTTGACTCGCGTTCTTGATCGGCTGCGACTTAATTGCGCTCTACGTTCAGCACCTGCAGGTCGCTGTCGACGCGCCTGCCGATTGCGTTGTCCAAACGCTGAGCCCGTTTGCAATGCCTCCAAGAGACTATCCATAACGCCCTCTTGAGCCTGGGCTGAATCCATATCGACAACCGCGAGTTTACGTTGCTGGCGTTCCATTTGCTCGCGCAACGATTGCTCTCGTGCCTCCTGCATGCGTCGTTTCTTTTCCAACTCTTCGCGGACGCGAACATTCTCATTGTAAGCAGATTGGAAGGCATCCTTGAACGTTTTAATATCGCCAAAGAATTCTTCCATAGTATATTTACTCGGATCGAAAGCATAATACTCGCTAAGGTCCTTGAACAGCTTCTCCATTTGGACTTGCATTTTACCTGAAGACACAAATACATGTAAATTAGTTAAAATTTCCATTTTAAACTCAAAGTGGTCTAAAACTCACCCAAGACATCGACTTGTTGACGGCATTCGGCGGCAAACTTGCCCATCACCTCGCTAAACTTGTCATCATCGCATTGAGGTACTTTATTGTTTTGCAAATCGGTTTCCAAATTCTTTACCGCCGAATTCATTTGCCTCATGGACTTTTGTATGGCATCCATATTCACACGCGACGCTTTATCCACATGCGACAAATCATCATAGAAATTGAGACAATCTGGGAACTTTTTCTCCACTAAATCGGCCAGATAGTGTAGCAAAGTTTGCTTATTATCCGAGTCCTTGGTATTGGTTAGTTTGGTTAGATAACTGATTTCAAAACCGAATGCTGCCTCATTCTTTGATCCAGTATTCATATAATTGCCCAACAGTAGAATAAGTTCAAGAATTTTGGAGAACTTTTTGCTACTGCGAACCTCCTCACATGCCGCCGTTCCGGACACAATATCCGGCTTGATATCCTGTACCATGTCAGCGTATGTAAGCTTAAAGTTAAGATTGTGCAGGCGTGGAGACAAGCGTTTAATTTCACCTGAAAAAAGAACAAAGTTATCAAATAAAAGGGAATCTTGTTATTGCTTCAGAGATTTTCTTACCAATGGTAGCAGCAAACTGTTCAATGGGAGGCAATTGTTCACCTTTGTTCTTAATCTCTTGCAATCTCTTCAGTTGCTCTGGTGGCGGTAAATATTGTATCAAATTTTGTAGTATATTGGAGGATAAAATATCCGTATCACAGCGGAGCAGACAAATCTTGATCTGTTCATAGGATAAATGTTTGAGAGAGCCACCCAATAGGATGGCTAGATTCTGGGCAGACTTTGAATCCAAAACACGCAGATCAACGGTCTTTTTGGTTAGTGTTGTGGGCTTGTCCACAGAATCCTTCTGTTCCTTTTTCACAGGTTTGGATGAGAACTTAAGGGCCAGCTCTTGTAGGAAATCATCTTGAGCCAACTTATCCTCTTGGCATTTAACCCAAAAGGCTTTCTCAGACATTTTCGTGGGCAAAATGGCTTTCCAGTTGGCACGCTTCATTGGATTCTTGACATCATATTTCTTTTTCGGCTTCAGTCCATGTGGTAGCACGGGAACCATTGGTCCCATCATCATGGGTGGTGGCGGTGGACCACCAGGTCGTATCATGCCAGGCATCGGTGGCGGTGGTGGCCCACCACCCATTCCCGGCGGAGGAGGTGGCGGTGGAGGTCCTCCAGCTTTTCCAGGCATTGGCGGTGGTGGCGGCGGGGGTGGTCCTCCAGGACCACGACCCGGCATGGGTGGCGGTGGAGGTGGGGGTGCTCCACCTCCTTTTCCTTTCGGCATTGGTATATCAACTTTTGGTAGTTTATTAGGTGATGGAGCCGCCACACCATTCGCTTCCATTAATTTGACTTTCTCCTCGAGATGAGCCGCTTTAGCCTCAGCCTCCTGCTTGGCACTTTCCAGTTGCTCAATCTTCTTCTCATACTCCTCGGAACGTTTCGATTCTTTGGCCTTGGCTTTCTCAACCATGTCATCGAGTAGAAGGGACGTGTCTATATTAAAATTTCGATTCTCGAAATTCGGATCACAGTAGCCCTTGTGGAAGACAATCTGTGAAATGCATTCCTCAATCAATTGATAATAAGCTGGCCTAAAGTAAAAATCATCACGTATGTATAACAAATGCTGAAGAATCGACAGGAAATATGGTTCCGATGTTGTATCGGTCACCAGATTCTTAAGGACATCGAAACAATCCTGGGCATCATCCATATTGAATGTGACATTATCGAAACGTTGAACAAACTCCTCAAAATCATCCTCTCTGATCTCATTGAAGATTTTGAAATGCTGCTGCAATGCCTCATTATTGCTAGTCTCGACAATTTGTTTAAATTCATCGAAACGTTCATACAATCCCATTCGCATAATCTCGCAGCGCAAGTGCAAACGGAAATTCAAATCTGATGGCGTGTTTGTCAGTGTGTTTATAAAGATCAAACTATGACATGCCAATTCTCTCTTAGGATCCTGCTTATCGGACGCAAACAGAGCATCGACAATTGGTCGAAATCTTTCGCTGGATTTATACGATGTGGCCGCTATTGTCGTAATGGCACGCAACACCTTCTCATAGCCGTTTCTCTCGTAGACAATGCAAAACGAGGCCAACAATTTCAATGCCTCGCACATGGTCTGCGGCCTGCGGGGATCCAGTGACTGGGCCAAATGCAAGATCACACTGTGCTGATCGGGTGTCAATACAACATTAAGACCCCATGTATTATTCATAATGGCCTTCAGGCAGCGCACAGCTTCGAATTCAATGCGATCATAGGTTCGATCCTTTTTGGCTTTCGTCAGGAGTTTCTCGATCTGTCCGATGCCCGCTTCACCGAATTCCCGACACCATGAGATGGGATTACTTGTGAGTGCCACACGCAATGATTCCACGCATTGATAGATTTTATTCTCGCTATGTTCGCCATTCTGCAGATATTCAATGTAGTCGTTGGGCTTCTCGAAACGAGAGTTGGCGCTGCGCTCCAGTGAGTTTTTACCTGCAATTTAAGAAGAGAAATATTAGTAATGAGAAAAGTACTTAATATTTACATACATTGAAGTTTTATGAATTGTAAAATAAAAGTTGTGCAATTTTCACGTAAGAACATTAAGTAAAAATAATCAGAAAGGTGCACAAAGTACTTAATTGTTCTCGAAAAACCCTGCACTACCCATATCCACAGTGCTGTCGAATTGTAAGCGAACACGTAATCCAAAAATATGGTTTCCTGCTCTGACTCAGATATACAGTACTGTAGGGTCAAATAGAGTAATACGATAAATCATTTTACAGTATTACCACAGACTCACTCTTTCTTTAATGTCCTCAAAATCAGTTCGTCTCTCACATAAAACACAACAAGCCACAGTTTGTAACTCTTGCAACACATATAGTCATCAAAAAAATGTAAGAGGTAGGTCAGAAAACAATCAAACAAGGGAATCAATGAACACGTGAGTCATTGAACAACTGAACAATTGATAGAACAAGAAATGTTAATAAGTCATCAAAGAAAGTTCAATACACTCATAGGTATAGCCAATCTAATGAAATTGGTATTGAAGACTACCAAGTAAAGAAATAAATATTAATAACTAAGCATTTACAGAAAACATTTTGATAGGTTTTTTTTTTTTCTAAATATCATTAAATTATGATTAAAGTTTTGAAAAATTTCAATATTTTTTTGGTTTTAATAACAAATCTGGATGGTTTAAGTTTTTAAAAATTGTTAGGCCTTTACTGCATTTAACAGATTTAAGTATTTAATTGTTATCATTAACCTGCCAACAATATGTTTCTATACAAATCGTTTTACATTTCAGTTAAAAAGATCTCTTAGCCTCTATTTTTATCAATATTGATAGAAATTTCAAAAAGTATAGCCAAAATCTGTGTCAAATCTATAAACATTGGCATTTTTTTTGGGATGAATCATGCGACTGTACGGCAAATAGCATTATCTTCATGACTTGTACTAGTTCACATTCGTATTCTTATCTAAGTAGTACAAAGAAAATTATCGAAACCCATTAAAATTCAATTTCAATTAACAATTGGCACGGCCACACAGCGGGGCACACCTTGCATTTGAACCACCAAACAAAACCGAATTGGCCAAAAAAAAACAAGATAAATAATAAAAACGTTAGCCGCGCTCTTGATCCAACTACGTAACTGTTTTATTAATTAACTCAAACGGCAAGCGAAGCGTGTTAATGAACAGCTTTTTTTCGCATATCGAAACAAAAACAATTCGGAACGGTTTTTTGTTGGGTAAAGAAGAGGGTTCTGCCACAATAATCATCGCAGGTAATGAAGGATGGGGGAGGGAAACGGAGGCAGCAGGCAAGTGGAAGGTAAGTAGACACACGTAAAGGTGTTTGCTTTTATTTTTATACCCTATACTACAATCAGTATCAGTATACACTTTGTAAAAAGTCACATACACTTTTAAAGAAAATGTTTGAAAATAATTTTCTTCAGTTTTTTCCAATGTTTAAATGTGAAAAAAATAGTCAAATAAAATTCATATTTCTACTTTAATTTCACAGTAAATAAAGAAGTTTTAATTTCCGTATTGATAATATATTTTGGAAAATGTATATCCATGGTGAAAAAAAGCAAATTTTTTCTTGAAAGTATAATAGAGTTAACTATATGGCCTTTTAGCAAAGGCATGCGTAGTCACAGGACATCTACCAATTATTTCAGGACATATATTTTGTTTCTTCCAGAAAAAGGACTATCAATCTTCATTCAAAACCTTCTAAAATTTTGTCAAAAATATTATATCGGAATTGACCACAAAAAAATCCTGAAAATCCATTTTATTCTTTATCTACAGGAGATAGTAGATTCATTTATATTTAATCCATCCTCTAAGATATCTAATCTAACTAAGCAAAGCTACAATATTTCTATAATTCATTTATTTCATCAAATTATGTTTAAAAAAACTAAAATATTAAAAAAAAAAATTGTTTTCCAATATGACCAAAGAGAGTATTATCTGAGTCGGTGCAATTGTAGACAATCGGTTGGCCTATCTGACACACTTGACACCTCGCACCTCTCCTTACCATCTTTTTAAAGTTTATTGCCCATCATCAGAATTTATTTTCAGCTGCTTTTGTCATACTTTTTTCCACATTTACGTTGCATTTATTGGAAAAAATCACAAGAGATGTTTGCCTTGTGGGTTAAGCTCTTTTTCTTGATCTCTCTCACTCACTCTCTTGATCTTTTCATATATAGTTGACGTAATTGAAATTGTATAATATGCATACTAAATGTCATTTTCATTTCAATGTCTTTTTGAGAATTGTGTATATAGATGTATATGTACATATATACTTATAACAAGCTTTTGTCACGCATTCTGATAAACATATATATGTACATATATGGGGAAAAGTCAAGGTTTACAGAGACCCCAAAGAAACCGTTACATGCGATAAGAGAGAGAGAGGCCAAAGAAACTCTACAAAGATGAATTTTTTTTTAACACTTGATAATGGACCCCAACAAAGTGGAGGGAAAAAAGTTTACTGAAGCGCAACCAAAAACCAAGAACTGAAAAGTTTAAGTTACTTGAAAATATAGTGTGAACAATCATAGATAATGAGCCGGAAGTCGACTTACGGATACCCCATAGTTTTAAACACTCGATAAAATGTGCTTCTAAAGTTTTTAATTCTAGCTACAAAGTGAAAATAAAAGTGTATTGATGCTATAAAACTTACTATTGAAATTTAAAATATGTTTAAGCTAAGTGATCGTGACTATAAGATATAAGATCTCTATTTCTATATTTTGAAATGTTTAAATACCATAAAGAGTGCAAAGCAAAAAATAGGACTTAAATAAAATAAATTGGGTGCATTTGGTGGTATTTATCTTTAATGCAGAGAGGACTATGGGACGTATAAGTGATATGACCACATATTCTTTCTTTCTCGTTCTATTTTTGCTTTTACATTTATGAAGAATTGACTATTATATTACTTTCACACTACCAAACACATCAAACATTATTTAATACCTAATGTCTAGATTTATAATTGTTAGAAATTTTAAAGTACCTGTCAACAATCTCCTATGTATTTTAGGATGATGTCACTTGGATTCAATTTTATAAACTAATATAGAAGAAATAATTGTTTGCTTACTAGTCATTCGCGTAACTATTTTAAAGTAATCTATCGTTTAAGCACTTGTAACGATATTGTTTATAAAATGCAATCGATTTGGCAGACTTTGAATTGATCGAATAATAACTATAATACATAATACATACTGTATAATGTGTGTCAGTATATCTGTATAAATATCGCTCTTTTTTTTGCATTTTAGCATTTGAAAAAATTATCTGTCACTATCACTTAAAAATAACAAAACTTTTTTGCATATGTTTTGATACAATTTAATGGATTTTAATTAAAGACATATATTTCTTTAAGTAAGAACTGAACCCAATAGATTTTTTAATACAGAATTTTACCTTAAAGATTCAAATATTAATTGTTTGACATTGAGATATTTTCATAAGTGTGCTTAAATCATTTACAACTAAAAAAAAAAGAAGCAAATATTGCATCTACTACAAGTTAAATTAGCTAAATAAATATATTTAGCAAATCGAATTGTTTGAAGGTTAAGCTCAAGATTCTTGAAATTATTCAAGTAGTTTATTATTTAAAAATAATCAAAATGTGTGTTAACAAATCAGAATAAAAAAAAAAAACATAAACAGCACATGAATCATGAATATGAAAACAAAAAGAAAAGCAAATTGTTAGACAAAAAAACACAAAAAAAAAAATTATAAATAAACAAAGCAAAAAGTTGTTTTTTTTTTACGCTTAGAAACGTCGCACACCCACACACACAAATAGATACCGTTACATGCAACAATATTGGCATTTATAATCTTATCACCAAGGAATGCGACAACAATGGAAAATTGGCAAAATGTGGCGGGAGAGGGGGGTAAATGACACAACTATTGGGGGGAAATCGATTCCATTACCTTTTAAGTGCATTAAAAGCATTTTTTGACGCTCCTCCTTGGATTTGGCCAAGAGCGGTTCCCGTTTATCCTTGGGTATATTCATATCATCGATAATTTCCAAAAATTTGGCTTCCAATTGTGCATCGTTCAAATCCTGTATATAACGCACCCAATCCTCGGCACCGGGTATCGCATTATTATCTGTGGAGGTGGGTCTGCCGCCATGAGTCAGAGTATTGCTGCTATAGCTGCCACCTTTCGTTTTCGAAGGTCTGCCAAAGAGGCTATCTAATATACCACCTCCGGTTGATTTCGTTTTCTCGTGCCGCGACATTCTGTTTTGGATATTAAAAGGAAAGTGTATGTAATTAGAAGGCATTTTCGTATTTAATAGTAAATGTTTAACAAACTTGTTTTTCTTGAGACGCATTTTGGTGAACCGTTAGTTGAAAACTAACTAATAGCAAAGGGCATTTTCTAGTGTGTAGTTGTTTAGAGACATGCGCGCAGCAGCATTTCTCTATAAAAGCCGCAGACAGCTGTTTTTTGTTTACATTTCATTTACACTTTGTTTTTTTGAAGTAGCCACCAGGGGCAGATCATGCCTTACAACAGGATTCAACTACAACTACAAATTATTACGATATCCATTAAACAAGACTCAAAAAATAATAATTCAAATAAATGAGGCTTTTATATTTTATCATGTATACTTAATAAATTTAATTTTAAATAAATATGTAAGTACATTTAATTGTTCGTTTTTCATATCAAATCAGTAAATAAAATTATTATAATAAAATTGATAATTTTTTTTTTAACATAAAATAATTTTTTAAAAAGTCTGTTATTTTAGCGATTTTTTGACACATTTCTCATTAAGTTTTTCTATTTAATTTTCCAAACTATTAAGGCTATTTATGGCTATAAACTAATGTTTCAAGTTGCAATACGAATTATAAGAGTTTACGAAAACAAAATTCCAATTTATATGAAGTTTAATATATTATGAGTTGTATGGTGTATGGAATTTTTACAAACAACCGAATTTTTACAAATTTTCGAGACTCGACTACAGTCGAGTATAATATATGTATATTTTTGTTTGGTCGAAAAATAATAATGTTCATTTAATTAACGATTTGTTTTAATTAATATTATAGCAATAAAAAATAATTGTTATTTATCATTTCAGAAATAAATTGAATACAAATAAAGCTTTCTGACTTTTTGGCCCAAAATTATGCAATTGCCTAATCCTCTCTAGTACAAAATCAAAAAAAATTTTTAATTATTCTTTTGATCTGATTAGTGATGGATGCTACACTAAATAGGTACATCATTATCAGCTGTTGGTTTATTTACAATTAACCAAAATGATTAGTGCCGCATTTATATAATTTCACCATGTGTATAACCATTCAATTAGCATGTAAATAGTGCCAGATGAAATTTAGGTGCAGCATGTGAAGCGTGAAAACTGTTTAATTAAATAATCAAAAACGAAACGAACAGCAACAGCAGTGACAGCAAAAAAAAAAAAACCATACATATATACATAGTATCTGAAACTAAACAAATTAGTTAAATGCATCAATTTATATATCAAATTTGCCGATGATGATGATGTGTTAATGATATAGAGGATAATTTTAAGTAGGCGAGAAAAGAATAACTTTTTGACGAATAATCAGTCTTTTGATTTACTGGATAGAAGGAAGAAGCATCTCATGGGATCTATGGGAATGCTTAGATTGGCAAATCTCTAACTAATGAATCATTAATGAAATCACATCAGTCAGGTAACAAAAAATATCTAAAAAAAAAAAAAAAAAAACAAAAAAAAAAGCAGACGATCTAGCTGCTCTATACGCTGGAATGAACGTTAACTGGTTTTTGTTGACTTATTCTTTTATGCCCTCCTGTATGGGCCAGGCCAACGAGATTTGATGTACATGTGTGTATATGTATTTGTTACGATTGGGCATGACACGCAGAGACAAATCATTCATAAAACAGAAACTTCAACTATTTATGAAAATGCTTAATAAAAAAAAAACCCATTAAACACCTATTAAACCTTAAGGTCTAAGTGGTCATATCATAAGATCAGAAATTAGTTGGTCTACAACGAAATTGCAAAGAAAATGGTTTTCTATTTCGATAAAAAACTTCGTTCAAAGTTTATCAGAAAACTTAAGTAGGCGAAATTGAAGGCAAATTTCTAAATATTAAAACTTTTCTACTTTCTCAAGACCCACAGAGTCTTGAGGATGAAAATGTATACATAACTTAATTTCTCTATTAACGACATTACCTAAAAAGCTTCTCCAGATCATTGTGAATGATGTGAATGTGGAATTTATGTTGTTGTTGTGCGTGAGTGTGTGTGGGTTGGAGTGGAGTAAAGGAGACAAGACAAGACTTATTCATGTGGCCGGGGCAACAATTTCTTTTCATTTCTTTTTCTATGCAGAGGAAATGCTTTCAACAAGCACATTTTCAAGCAATTGTTGGTGAAGGCAAAGGCCTTCTGGTAAAATAGTATTTTTTATATTGTTGTTTACATGCTACTGCATGAAATTCTTGTCCAGACTCCTCCTCCATGAGGCAGATGCATATTAGGCAGAACTATTGACAAGAGGGGAGGTAGCTCTGCTGGGAAAGAAAGAGAAACGACCGACCACCTTTATATTATAGTTGCAGTTGAAATCAAAAGCAAAACAAATGTACCGGAAGCTATATTACTTTATTGTGACGAAGTTTTAATACTCTTCTAATCCTTTACAAATATGGATAAACATAAATTTACGTTTTTTTAGTTGAAAAAAGAAATTTGAGTTTGTCATAACATAAAGTTTCAGTATACTTCTGACTATATATACATAGCTCCATTCTACCCCTGAAAGATTTTGAATTTTATTTCTCAACATAGTTTCGAATATTTTCTATCTTTAGACTTTGAGTGAGATTTTTGAAAAACTATTTTGTATACCTAAATTTAAATGTAATAATTAAAGACACAACAGTCTTCGTCTGATCATAACCAAAAAGGAAAGGGTATACGCATGTGCGTATGTAAACAAGATAGTGGCGCGCGTCTACGTTAAAATTTCAAACGGCAACGGCAAAAAATTCCAAGAAGAAGGCAAACAAATCGCCGTGTCTAAATCAAAAGAGAGGGAGAGAAAAAAAGAGACTCAAAACGAGAATTTATAAATGCGCTCACCTTCGCGTATTGCTTTTTGTTTTTGTAGTCGCCTCACTTTTGATTTTATTTTTCGGTGGTTTACGTCATAAGACTAAAAAGTAATGTCTTGACACACACACACAAACACAACCGCATACAAATCTATACGGAGCACTATCAAACGGCTTTTGTTGCTGTTGTTGTTTTTCAGAGTGCTTTGCCTCTAATTTTTTCTTTTTTGTTTGTTTTAAGACGCCTATGCCGCTGCGCAACACACTAGCTCCTTTCGTCAAATTATTAGACACCAATTTTTTTCCAATACATTACCTTTTTTGGTTTCTGTTTTTGCTTACTTTTTGAGTTTTCCTATTCGTTTTGGGTTTTTAGATTTTTAGCCACCACTTGTTGATCGCCCTGTCTCGCTTCCACTTAAGCGACACATGAAATATCGTATCGGTAGTCACACTCTCCTCGTTGTCCTCGTCGTATCGTTTATTAAGAAAAGCACTTGACTAATGCAGTATTCACAATTAGTTAGCACGTAGTTTAGACGCTTTTCCAATTGGTTTTGTTTTTATTGTTTTGCTTTCTGGTCGTTTTTTGTTGCGCGTTTTTAAACGTTCCACGCAAACTGAAAATTGTTAACTAGAGATGGGAGAAACCGTCGATCGCATTATCGATGTATCGGTATTTTTAAGCATTCGCGAAAATTGACTTTTTGTGGTATTTTAAAATTCATTTTATTTGAATTTTAAAGAGTCGCTGAAAAATTCTAATTAGTTATGAATTATTGTTATAATATATATATATTTTATGCATGTCTAGTTTATTTTAAAAATTTTTACACTTTAAATAGATGACAATTTTTTTGTGTCATCCTAAGTCAACGGTGTGGCAACTCTATTATATGCTCAGCTGTCTGATTGAGTTATTTCTGTTTGTCCGGTTAAAATTAAACTACTTCAATAAAATCATATCAATCAAAAAAAGAAAAATGCAAAGCGGAGCAGATGAACCTTCTGGTTCAATGTCAAATGGACGTAAGAATAATCGACCACCAGGATTACGCGGCAAGGAGATTGGCTTATACTACCGGAACCTTTCGCGTCAGCGTAAGAAGGAACGCGGTGAAGAACCTCCTCGCATACGTATGGGTACGGATTTGAGTTTGCCACCGGAGATTTTAAACAGGGTCAAGAGTTGCCTGGAGCGCTTTAAAATCGCACCAGCCGAACAGGAGTTCGATGTGGAGATCAATAATTATTTTCGTTATTTGTTAAATGTCAAATTTGAAGAATTTATTGATGAAAAAAAGAAAATGCATCAGGACATGGATTTTAGTGATTCCAGATTGGATAAAAAATTACTGACAGAATATGAAAAGCGTATGCAATTCAACCATCGCGATGAGCGTCAGAAGGCGCGTCTAAAACTGCCCACAATGGCATATAGCCAACATATTATAGAGGCAGTGAAGCAGAATCAGGTCATATTAATAGTGGGCAGCACGGGCTGTGGCAAGACCACCCAAGTGCCGCAAATCCTTTTGGATTACGAAATCTCCCAGCGCACAGGATCATCATGTCGCATTATATGCACTCAGCCGCGTCGAATTTCGGCCATAACTGTGTCGGAACGCGTGGCCTATGAACGTGGCGAAAACCTTGGCCAGTCGGTTGGCTATCAAATTCGTTTGGAGAGTTGCAAGGCCAGGGACCGTGGGTCTATTAATTTTTGCACAACAGGAGTACTCCTACAACAGATGCAGTCCGACCCTCTGTTGCACGGTGTTAGTGTCTTGATTTTAGATGAGATTCATGAGCGTAGCATGGAAACAGATATGTTAATGGCCCTACTTAAGGTTATATTGCCTCATCGCCCTGAACTTAAAGTCATCCTTATGAGCGCCACTGTTAAGGAACAGGATTTCTGTGATTATTTCAATAAATGTCCCATGTTTCGCATTGGGGGAGTAATGTTTCCCGTAGAAGTGCTCTATCTGGAGGATATTCTATCACTGACTGGCTACCAGTTTAAAAGTAAAAGTAATCGTCGCAGGAAACCCGAAGCTATACTGGAACACAAAAATATGGTGGAGCCCTATATACGGACTATACGTGGCAAATATGACAGTCGGGTTTTAGATGCTTTGCGTTTACCCGAGTCTGAAGGTTGTGAATGTATCGAGTTCATAGTGGACCTCATTTATTATATATGCGAACGAAAGCCAGAAGGGGCCATTCTTGTCTTTATGCCAAGTTTCGAAAGAATTTCGCAACTGTTTAATCTGCTAGAGAAACCAAAATCGCCAAAAGGAGAACATTGGCGTGATCAATTAATTCTCCATCCCCTGCATTCTTTGATGCCATCCGTAGAGCAGCAGGCAATTTTTCGACGTGTTCCACAAGGCAAACGTAAGGTGATCATATCCACGATTATAGCAGAAACCTCGGTTACCATCGATGATGTGGTGTATGTCATTAATACCGGACGCACCAAGACAAGCAGCTACGACATTGAAAGCAATATTCAAATGTTGGAAGAGGATTGGGTTACTCTGGCCAATACGCAACAGCGTAAGGGTCGTGCCGGCCGTGTAAGTCCTGGCATATGCTACAATCTCTTTAGTCGAGCCCGTGAGCATAGAATGGCCGAAATACCCACGCCAGAGATTCTACGTTGCAAATTGGAATCGATTATATTGAGTTTAAAGTTGCTACACATTGATGATCCTCATCAATTTTTGCAAACTGTGATAAATGCCCCGCCTAAAGAAGCTATTAATAATGGTATACAGTTACTGAAACGGTGAGTTCTGAAAATGATAAACAAAGAAAAATAACCTTTAATTGATTTTTAATTCCAGCATTGAATGTTTAGACTGCTCTGGCACTCTTACTCCACTGGGAATGCATTTGGCAAAGTTACCCATCGATCCACAAATGGGTAAAATGATCTTAATGTCGGCATTATTTGGTTGCCTTGATCCCATCACATCGGCGGCTGCGGCTTTATCGTATAAAACTCCCTTCTATTCCCCCCTGGGCCAGGAGAAACGTGCCGATG
Source organism: Drosophila willistoni (assembly GCF_018902025.1). NCBI lineage: Eukaryota > Metazoa > Arthropoda > Insecta > Diptera > Drosophilidae > Drosophila > Drosophila willistoni. The sequence continues at coordinate 14,601,518 of NW_025814050.1, forward strand.
AAGTTAAACGTCAATTCGCCCGTAATATGCGCAGCGATCATTTAATGATACATAATACAGTTGTTTGTTTCCGTGAAACTCGGCAGGCTTGCCGTGAACGGGAATATTGTTATAATAATTTCTTAAGTATCACGACCTTAAATCAATTGGAACGCATGAAAAATCAATTCTCAGAGTCTCTACATAAATACAAGTAAATAATAGTAATAGCTTATTATATCTAAAATAACTCACTATATTATTTTAATTTTCAGATTCCTTAAATATGCAAATTGCCAACATCCTGACTCGAATAAAAATTCGGAAAAGATAACTCTATTACGTGCCATTATTGGAGCTGGCCTCTATCCCAATATGGCCCATTTACGGTAAGCTCTATAAATTGAAATAATTTTGAAAATTACTTATGAATGTTCTTTTGTCATTGCAGGAAAGCCCGTCAGTTAAAGAATCGTGTGCGTGCCATTCATCAAATGACCACGGATGATGGGCGACGTGTTAATTTCCATCCATCTTCTGTGAATAGTGGTGAATTTTCGTTTGAGTCTGGCTATTTTGTATATTTTCAACGTCAGAAATCAAATGATCTTTATCTGCTTGACTCTACCATGGTATTTCCCATGGCTTTACTCATATTTGGAGATGATGTTGCGATGGGAGTATATGAAAATATACCATATCTGTCTGTTGCCAAAACATATTAGTGAGTAAAAAAAAATAAATTTCCTAATCCGCTTAAATACATTTCCCCATTTTTCTTTTATGTAGTTTTAAATGCAATGAAGAAACCGCCAATTTAGTTATTGAATTGCGTGGAATGCTTAAAAGATTGCTACTTAAGCAAGCTCTTCATCCAGCTCCACTCAACGATTGTGGTGATGATAATTTCTTGCTGGAGGCAATCGAATTGATACTTTCGTTGGATGAGGTTGACGAAGGGGACTGTATGTCCGCGGAGGAGGAATTTTAATCTACATATGTCGGTACCAAAAATATTTTGTATGTATTTTTTTTTGTTTTGTTTCATATAAGTTAGTATATAAATAATTCATGTACCTATATATATATATCTTTATATATATAGATGCGCACTTCAAGAGGCATGCGATAACGAATATCAAAAATAAAGACAAATTCCGTTTGAATCCTATCTCATCTTTTTTCAAGAATCTTAATCATCCTCAAGCAATGCGAAAACATTTCGAGAACGTGGAGCTTCTTGTTCGGCTGTACATTCACTTTCATCAGCATTGGTTTCATCATTGGAACTATCCTCATCATCGTCATCGCTATCAGCAGCTGAGAATAAAAGAGAAGCAAATGATTTATTACAAATTTCAATACTTTCCAAATAAAACTTACTGTCCGAACAAACAGATGAAGTATCCTCATTGGTCTCCGATTCTGGTTCATCTAAATCAACCTGTTGATAATTTTTGACCTCCGCCAAATCGGGATGTTGCAACCATTTATCACGCTGCTCCTCGTAACCAGGTGGATAGAATTGTAAGACCAATTGTTGTTGGCCAGCCAGACACATGCGTAAAATATGATTTGCCGCCCGATAGCGATCTGGTCGTGCTGCTTTGGCCGTGAGAAAGCCTCGTTTATAGGCCCAAGCATCAGAAATGGCCACCGCTGACCATTCATCATAGTCCTCCGGCAAATGCAGTCGCAATAATTGTGGTAAATTTAAATGCTCGCTTAGTAGGCGAAGCGAACGATAAGGCACTGCCAACTGGGAGATGGGGAAACTTCCAAGCAGCACTTGCAATGACTTTGGTGTAGCTGATGGAAAAACCAGGCCAGGGCAATCACAGAGACGAACCAATGGCGTTAGGAATATAGTTTGGAAATGCTTTGTATGGCCCGGTGTGCGACTAACACTAACCACTTTACGTCCTTTCAATGCATTGATTAACGATGATTTACCCACGTTGGGGAAGCCAATACAACCAATGGTCGCGATGCCATTGTGATATTTCACATGCTCATGGGGTGTGGTATCGATGCTGCTGCTAATCTTTAATTCCCCCGTTACAGTGGCCACATCCTCCAGTATATCCAATTGCTCACTACGCATATCTTCGCGTATTTTTTGCTCCCATGCCGATAAATCCACTTCACCCTGTACATATCGCTGGCACTCTCGATATATATTATAGACGCCCTCCATGCTCCTGCGATGTGAAACTTGTGGTCCACGTTGATTGCCCTTACGGGAACGTGGTAAATACGATGCAAACAGAACAATCGGCAAATTGGGATAGTGTTCATTGAAATATGAGCGCCAAGCTACCACCACATCAGGCTCGACAAGATCCACCTTGTTGAAGACAACAATTGCATGCTTCTTTAACGTCTTGATTATGTAATCGTACAGGGATGGTGGAAACATCAATGCGGCGTAGCGCACATCCACTATGATTAGCAAAATATCGGAGAATTCCAAAACGCGCCACAATTGACGCCAAGTCTCCAAATTCAATTCGAATAGAGAGAGTTCTTTTATATCACCATTGCGTTGCTTCTTTTGCAATTCGTCTACATATTCCTAAAACGAAAGTATCGTCACTTAGGAAAAGAAGATCCTACAAACTAACCAATCCCACCTTAAAATAACGATTCTCGCTGCGATCAAGCTGCTCCTTAGAGCTACTCTCATTCAAGGGAGGGCGTATGGGAAAATTGAAATCTGTGAAATAGCGTCCATCCATTTCACGATCTTTGGCGCTGAGAATGTCCAATGGTTTGAAGCCCTCCTGTTTCATTTGCTCCACTTCTTTCTTGCTCTCCTGATAGAATTGCAGATTATAACGATTCACATTCTTGTTTCGATTACCACCGCGGCCAAATGGTTGTTCCATTAGCTTGCGTGAAGATTCTGGTGCCACATCGCTGTCTTCGTAGGACTCTTGAGTGCTGCGCAAATACTTTGGTGGTCCTGATGGATCACAAAAAAAACAAAAAACATAAGAATCGAACCGGCTAATCATCATCCGAAAAGAGTGTAGGGCGTAATAGAGGGGCGTTTAATTGTTACCTTTTGTGTTGCGTTTTTGCAGCAATTGATCCTTCTTTTTCTTGCCACTGAAGGCCACCTTGCGTCGCTGTTGAGGCATTACGAAATTGTAATTTTTTTTTAACTTATGTCAAAATGTAGGAGTTGGGATTTAATTTAATTTTTAATTGAAATCAAAGATGATGTTTCTGTTAGTGATGACAAGCTGATATTAAAAAGCCTTAAAGTTTGCAGAGCTTTTGAGCTTTTGGCTAGACATGCCAGCCCTGACATGTTCAAAGTGCAAATAAAAACAACTTTTAAATTGTTATTAATCAAATGCCACTAAAAGGCATAAAGGTATTAGAATTTGTGGGCCTTGCCCCAGGTCCTTTGTGTGGTAAAATTCTTAGCGATTTTGGGGCTACTGTGACACGAATTGATAGGGTAACGTAAATGGAAATTTATGTTCCCATCGCACATCCTTTCCAGCTTTCAATATTCAACAGGTCGTGGAAAATTCCTTAGATGTCCTGCAGCATGGCAAGCGTTCCATGTGTGTGGACTTAAAGGAGCCTAAAGGACAACAACTAGTGCAGAAGTTGGCCCAAAAATCAGATGTCCTTATTGAACCATTTCGACCCGGTGTCATGGAAAAACTCAATTTGGGTCCAGCTCAACTTTGTTCGGCAAATCCACGTTTAATTTATGCCAGATTAACGGGCTTTGGTCAGACTGGACGACTTGCGGCTAGAGCTGGACATGATCTGAATTATGTTGCGCTTTCGGGTGTACTCTCTATGCTGGGTCGAAAGCATGAAAAACCCACAGCGCCCATTAATCTCTTGGCCGATTTTGCTGGCGGCAGTGTAATCTGTGCTTTGGGCATTTGTTTAGCCCTCTTGGAGCGTTACCGCTCTGGTCAGGGGCAAATAGTGGATTCGTCCATGGTAGAAGGCGCTGCATATGTGGCCAGTTGGTTGTTCATGTCTCGGGATCTGGGTATTTGGACACCACAAAGCGATCGTGGTGCGAATATGCTTGACGGTGGTGCCTATTTCTATGACACCTACGAGACCAAAGATGGCCTCTACATGTCTGTGGCTGCTTTGGAACCACAATTTTTCGAAATTATTAGGCAAAAATTAAATCTACCCGATGATTTGTCTCAATTTGGCGAGGAGCACCAGCAAATAGGCAGAGAATTGCTAACTGAATCATTTCTAAGCAAAACCCAAGCGGAATGGTCAGAAATATTTGAAGATTTGGATGCTTGTGTATATCCTGTGATAGATTGGCGCCAAGCCCATCAGCATGATCATAATATTGAGAGAAATATGTTTGAACAAGTGGGTAAGAAATGGTTGCCACGTCCAGCTCCAAGCTTAAGTCGTACACCGGGTAAAGCTTTTCCTAAACAGGATAATCAGGAAGAACTCTTGAATGAGTTGGACCTGGAACCAGACGAACTAAAGCAATTAATGCAAGAAGGCATATTATCTTTACCTGTTAGCCATACCAAGGCCAAATTGTAGCATTGAGATTTTTAATATTTTTATTTAATCAACACCCACAATTATTAAATTTTGTTAAAAAATAAACTAATGTTTTCATCATATATTGATCCAAATGCTCAACCGATTCTTGTTCTAGAGGACTTTGCGGATCAGAACAAAATGTTTTGGCATATTAGTTTGTTTGTATTATTTTATAATTTATTTTATTGTAGTTTTTGTTTTCCAAGTTAGATTTAAATAGTTAAACTTAATTATTTAGAAATATTACACATTTTAAACTGCAAGAAAAAAGGAAACTAAATAATTTTAATTAGACAGGCCTCTCTATGGGATATTACAAAATACATAAAAGTACTTTAAGGTCAGAAACTCGAGTCTATAAATTGAGTTGAGGCGAATCTAATGATAGGAGCAGAATATAACTTGAATACAGTTTTTGTTTTTTTATCGTTTTTCTTACGAATATGATTATAACTTTTTTCTTTCTCTCTGAAATGGACACATTCATTGCTAACCTTTAGGGCCTAAAGAATAATAAAGAATGAAAAGTGTGAACTATACAAATTGGGTTATTTTTCTTTTTTTTACCCATTTTCTCTTATATAAAGATTATTGCGCGCTTCGTACTACAACATATTATATACATATATACCTACATATATATATAGACATATATGCAAATATATATATATATATATACTTCAATTACAATATAATGTACAGAAAACATTTTGTCTTACTGTCGCAGAAATCACACACACACGCACGCACACACACATTTTGCTTAAGTGTTAAGTTTTGTGGTGTAAAATCTAAAAATCTAATCGACCTTAACCACACTGTAGATTTTTCGTATAAACCAAAAGCACGCAAAGAATCCAATTGTTCCCGTCAGCAAGAAGAATAAGAATACCATAATGGCCGTATAACCAAAGTATAGGAACGTCGATGCGCTATCCTTGATCGAAAGTTTTGTCACAAAATAGTGACAACAGTAGATGAACAAGTAGACAGCAGTAAATCCAGACGTTAGGAATGAGCGCCACCACCAATGATAATCCTCGGCGCATAGATGGAAATAGCATAGCAATATGGTTGTCTCCGAGCATGTTATGATCAGTATAAGAAAGACCAAAAAAAGGAATCCAAACATATAATACATTTGATTCGACCACAATGAGCTCAAGATAAAGAAGAGCTGGATGAATATGCAGCCAAATGGTAAAACTCCGCCCATCACAATGCCAGGAATGGGTTGTGTATAGATGGATTGATCGGGAATCTGTCGAGGTATTTGATTTGTACGTACTGGATGCTCGAGGGCCTGTAGATCGAACGAAAATATAATTGATATCAGAGAATGTTATTGTGATAAAGAAATTCAATTTCAATTAGTTAATTGATAACCACCATACTATATATAGCCCCATATAATAACTATTGTTACGACATAATGATCATCATTATTTGCACTTGATACTTACGCGCTTGCGGAAACCAAAGTAGGCACCCACAAATGTTAGGGGCACAGAGACACCAAACCAAAGAGCCAGCAGTGCAACTAATGTACTGAAAGGCACAGCTCCGGAGCTATTCTCACCCCACAGAACCAGATTCATTACAAAGAATAGGGAGAAGACCACTCTAAAACAAGAAGCGATTAATGAAATAAATAAGTCAAAAATGTTAGCTATTCCCAACTCACCCTGGACACACAATGGAGGTCAAGATGACGTTACTCTTCCATTTGACGCCACCGAAACTCTTGTAAATTCTGGCCGAAACATAACCAGCTGGCGTGCCCAGTGACACAAACAACACCATGGAACAAGTCATCAAAGCACCACGATTGGCTGGTGACAAGAAACCGAGGCAAGCAAATGCCAATGTTATCATAGACATGACCAACACTTGAACGCCCGAACCAAGGAATACCGATAAGATCATTCCTTTACGTGGTGGTCGAAAAACATCACCGTGCACTAATTTCCAGCCAAATTCCTCCTGTGCATCCTCACCGCTGTCCATTTGATTATATCTGGCAATATCCTTATGCAGTGTACGCAGCATAATCATGGCCACCATACCACTAAGGAATAGGACAATAACCAATGAGTTCAATATGGAGAACCATTGAATATTTGTATGTGGCATGGATTCCAAAATATAATCCCATCTAGATGACCATTTAACATTATTATTCAGTATGAATTTCACACCATAAGTATAGACAATGTTCAAAGTTTCGCCAGACTTGAGGGAACTCTCTTTAATGGCCAATGGTTCGGTGCTCTGACAGTTGGGTTTCTCCGGATCCACGTGATTAATAGATTTCGGTGAGACTTTAACCGATATAATGCGACCACTGCTAGCCATGCTGCCCCATTCCTCGGCAGCACCACTGTGATACGTAATCTCAAGATCCACATGATTGAAGGGATAATAGTGCAAGGGTTGATTGTATATCGAATTAATGGGACAACCTTCGCTATCCTGACGCACCAAACAACCCATGGGGAAGCCAATGCTGCAATATTGCTTTCCATTCTCAAGCTGATAGCACCATGTCACTGGCATATTATCGACAATCCAATGATGTTGATAATTCAAACTGATTCCCTTCTTTAGCACCATCATCCGACGATCACTGTCGGTTTGTCCGCCCTTGTAGGTCTTGGTACAGGCCTTTGGTATAAATACATATATAGAACTAAAGTTTATGGCTAATTAATTTCATCTTATATCTTACCTTGGCACACTCAATATTCTCCAGAAATTGAATATTATAGGGACCAGGACGTATGCGTTCACCAAATACCACTTGGCCCAAGTTCTCCACTGGTGAATTCTCCTCTTTACCGAGGCAAAAGTCAAAATGATGATACTCATAGGGTATAACCGATTCTTCTGTATTTAAACGATTTACATACAATATAACATCCGACTGGAAATAGGAAATAAATTAAAATTAATAAATGAATTGCTGAACCGTTTTTGAAATTTATTTATAAAATGCTTTTATCCTATGACCCTAAAAAAATGTTCAACATTTATATCTTATCTTGTCTTATTGGAAAGCAATATTATAATTAGCATTCAAAACTTAAAAACTAGAATTCAATAATTCTTTTGCCGGTTTTTTTAAAATTCATTCCTTAAGTTATTTATTGAAAAAAGATCTTTGATGATGATAAATTGTAAAATTGGGAAACTAAACAGGAAATTTAATTCTTTTATTTTCTACCATTTTAAAATATACAAAAATTTGTAATAAATTTGAGATAAGACTTTTTGAAATCGCTTAAAAATTGGTTTAAAAAACTAGGAAGATTAATTTCTAGGGAAATTTAATTTTAAATTCTCAGAACGGAAATCTAAAAAACAAACTTTAACTTTGGGAATGTGTAATATTGCAATTATCTGATTGATATTTAAATTTCATGTAAGTTAAATATATGAAATCGGATATGGTTTAAAATGGATTGACTCTTATGGTGAAAATAAAAGGGTATTTAGCTGCGTGCGCTTAGAGAATAGATTCTGGTCTAATTTTAAACATGTTTTTATAGTGCAGACTAAATTCAAGACTGAACAATGTGCAATTTACGTACATAATTTGACTGTTACAGTTGGGCAATGTAGGCCAACCAACTGAACTAACAAGACAAATTTAAGCAATTCCCAATGGTTGTCGATCGTAGATATATGAAAACATATTTGAAGCGTGCCTAATACACAAAAGAATGAAACGAACAAAACTAAACGTCGACGTCAGCAGCAGATTCTAAGCATGTGGGCCACAAAAGAGAGGGTGGTGAAGGAAACTACTGTAGGTTGGACTATTACTTGGATATGGTGTACCAGTGTTTGCCTTATCGCTAACTTCCGCCTGAAGTGGGGGGAAATGACAGTGACAGGCAAAGAGTATGGAGGGGAAGGGGCGGTGATAGCCATTACTATAATTTATCAGCATTGCAATTTGTTCGAAAATTTGTTAAAAACATAAAACAAATACACACATACACCAAGGCAGAAGACACACACACACACATTCGCTCATACACACGAGCAATAACCACTCATACACACACATACACACCTTGCATGTTGATGAGACATCGGATTTCTTACAGAAATTAACCGGTGCCAAGCCAGGTAAGTAGAAACCATTGACCACTGCCAACGTATGTAACATAATCACTACCATTCCCAGCTGTTGGCAGCAGCTTCTGATTGGCAATCTGGGCAGGATTCTCATGATTTTATCTCTATTATTTGCGGGGGAGGGTAAGGCGAAATTGTTGTTGTTGTTATTGGTATGCCGACAGCAGCGGGATGCAGCTGTTGCAGGATAGACAGTATCTGCAAAAGTTTTTGTTGTAATTGTTGTTATTTCTTTGGCCAGCACCTAAAAAATTTGTTTCCACCTACGTTTCCTTTTCGTATCTTGGTTTTTTTTTTTTTGGCTGAACGTCAGCACTGCCTGCTAACAGAGTTGCCGTATGACAGAAAAAACTTGACAGACTTGCCAACTCGATCTGCCAAACTATCGATGGCACTATCGAGGTATTGAATATTTTCGTTTCTGCGAACAAATGTAACGCGATGCGTTATTATAACCTTTATTATTAAGTGAATCTTATTTTTACCAAAGTCTATAATTTATGTTACTCTTCATATATACATTATAAAATGAAATATTTTTATTTTTGAATTCAAATGAAAATAAAGGACCGCAATCGATAGTATCGATATATCCAATTTTTTCATTCAAACTATCGAATGGGCCCACTATCGATAGTTTGCCAGCTCTATTGCAGCCCTGAGGTTTTCTTTATTTTGTATATTATGATAAAAATTTGTTTGTTTTTTACAAATAAACTATTGAATATTTAGTTATTATTGTTAATGTGCTTCGACTTGACCTTAAAAACTAGTAGTACGGCATTTTGGCAAGTAAGTTAAAAAATTCAAATTGTAACTGTCACCTTGGGCAAACCAAGCGCCGTGTTCCAGGGCTACTTTAATTTTTTACTCAGAACCGGCCTGGTTTGCTTCCAATTTCAGCCACAAACCATCAGCTTTTCGTAACTCAATTTTGACATAATCTTAAATAAATTTATTCAACATTCGCGAACGTGGTAAATAATCTTAAAACTTTTTTTGCAGGTGTCATAAAAAAGAAAAATATCAGACACAACGGTGACTCAAAAAATGATTGGAATTGAGTAACTGTGTGGATTTACTTCAAATGTGTGTGTGCAAAATAGAGAGAAAAAAATCAATTTCTGTGACGTTCAAGGTGTTGCAATCTCTCAACAAAAACCAAAAAAAAAAACACAAAGTAAAAAAAATACGATATTAATTCTTAATACCAAACATTTTTTGCAGCTGCTCGACAACAACTACATATATAGCTATACTAAAAAGCAGGATTACGAAGAAAAATACCCTCACATACACGTTCCTTCCCCCTATCAACATTCTCTACGCACGACGTTGACGACGAAATAGAAAGTAAAGTAAAACAAAAAGAAAAAGCAAAAAAAGCGCAAAAATGACTTCCGATATTACGCGACAATTAATTGCCATTTTGGAGAAGACAGTATCGCCAGGTGAGTGGAATTTGCTGAAAATTCAAAGGAATTACATTGGGTTTCGTTCAGGGACACCTTGTGTTCTATGCTATTTTATCTTTTTTCTCTTCATTTTTTTTTGCTGGTGGCGGGAGGAGCGCGCGTTATATGCATACATATGTATGTGTTGCGCAGGGTTGTAATCGCATGGGAATGTATATATGTATGTATGGTTGCTAGGGGCACACACACACGCACACTTATGTATGGCGGGTATATTTCATATAGAGGTGCATGTGCTTGTATGCTTTAATACACTCAAATGTACATAAATACATACATTTATATGTACATAAGTATGTACGTACATACATATGTATATACAATTATGCTTATGCCAAATTGTTCTACTGATTAAGGATTTTTAAATAGCTTAAAAAATGGCGAAGAATAGAACTTAACCTACAAATGTAGTTAATAAACTTTTAATAAAGTGTGAAGTTTTATGGATCTTGATTTAATAAATTGATCCAATGCTGTCTTTTTTACATTTTCATTTATTCATACTTTATATATATATGTGTAAATGTTTCCCTTTGTTTAGGTAATTCCTTTACACAATTTCCAAAACATAAGTCAGAATTCACTTCCAAATGTAATCCACATATTCAGGGCCGAAAATGACGCTTTAGGGGCTAAATGCATGTTTCCAAATAAATTAAAAACTTTGTTTTAAATTAGGAATAACCCCCGTTCATAGCTTTTTTTAAGATTTCATTTGTGATCATACCATAACTGCCGCCCGGGGCGCTTAACTTCCGACCTTATCATAGTTCTCAATATTACTAAAACCATGAAATAATGTCGCCAAGCAGAACAACATAAGGTGCTCCTTAGATTAGGATACATGATGTCTTTCTGAACTTGCCTTACATCATTATTTCTTTGAATCAATGTTTATTTTTGCGAAATTTGCTAAATTACTGTTTTGTCTTTCTTGTTTGTTTCTAGACAAAAATGAGCTACTTTCGGCGAAGAACTTTTTGGAGCAGGCAGCTGCTGGCAATTTGCCAGAGTTCCTTAAGGCTCTCTCCGAAATTCTGGTTAATATAACAAATAGTGCTGTGGCTCGTATGGCGGCTGGCCTCCAATTGAAGAACCATTTAACTAGCAAAGATGAGGCGGTTAGCCAACAATATCAAGAGCGTTGGCATCAATTTCCCGATTCAACAAGAGAACTCATTAAGAATAATGTAAGAATTTAAAATTTAGCATTTAGTTATATGAATGAAATGATAATGAGATTTATGGTTTCTGTAGATTTTATCAGCATTGGGCACTGAGAATACACGACCCTCATGTGCCGCTCAATGTGTGGCCTATGTGGCCGTTATTGAATTACCCATTAATCGTTGGGGCATGCTTATCCAGACTCTCGTCAATAAGGTGGTCAACGAGGCATCAAGTGAAATGCATCGTGAATCAGCCCTGGAAGCGATTGGTTACATTTGCCAGGATATACAATATGGTGTATTGGAGAATCAATCGAATCAGGTGCTAACTGCCATTATTCATGGAATGCGTAAATTGGAGCCAAGTAACCACGTCAGATTGGCAGCCACAACGGCATTGAATAACTCCTTGGAATTCACAAAAGCTAATTTCGAAAAGGAAATGGAAAGAAATTTCATAATGGAAGTGGTGTGCGAGGCAACACAATGCGCCGATGCCCAAATCTGTGTGGCTGCTATGCAATGTTTGGTTAAGATTATGACCTTATACTATCAGTTTATGGAACCATATATGGCTCAAGCTCTATTTCCCATCACATTGGAGGCCATGAAATCAGAAAACGATGCCATTGCCTTGCAGGGTATTGAATTCTGGTCGAATGTTAGCGATGAGGAGATCGATTTGGCCATTGAGAGTCAAGAGGCTACCGATTCGGGTCGTCCGCCACAGCGTGTATCCAAACATTATGCTCGCGGCGCATTGCAATTCCTTACACCAGTGTTGGTTGAAAAATTGACCAAGCAGGATGAGTGCGATGATGAGGACACTTGGAGTCCAGCTAAAGCTTCATCTGTGTGTCTTATGCTCTTGGCCACTTGTTGTGAGGATGAGATTGTTCCGCATGTGTTGCCATTCATCAAAGAGAACATTGAATCGCCCAATTGGCGTTATCGTGATGCAGCTGTTATGACTTTCGGTTCAGTTTTGAATGGCTTAGAACCAAATACCCTGAAACCACTTGTCGAACAAGCCATGCCCACTCTTATCCGCTTGATGTACGATTCGAGTGTCATTGTCAGAGATACAACTGCTTGGACCTTTGGACGCATTTGCGATGTGAGTACAAACTTATATAACCATATCTAGAAAGAAAAGATTCATTACGATATTAATTGATTTTCTTGCCCATTTTAAACTACTTAGATTATCCCAGAGGCCGCTATTAATAAGACATATCTGCAAACTCTATTGGAATGCTTTGTCACTAGCCTGAAATCGGAACCCCGTGTGGCAGCCAATGTTTGTTGGGCATTTATTGGTCTCTCCAATGCTGCTTATGAAGCCGCTATGACCGCCGAGGGAGAAACTCCTGAAACATATTCCCTATCGCCGTACTTTGAAGTCATTATCACACAATTACTGGAGACCACAGATCGTTCCGATGGTGCTCAGGCCAATTTACGTAGCGCTGCCTACGAGGCTCTAATGGATATGATTAAGAATTCTCCACTAGATTGCTATTTGGTTGTGCAGCGAACAACAATTGTCATTTTGGAGCGTCTCAATCAGGTTATGCAAATGGAGACACATATCAATAATCACAGTGATCGTCATCAGTTCAATGATTTGCAATCTCTACTCTGTGCCACACTTCAATCGGTGTTGCGCAAGGTACGTGAAGAGGATGCTCCACAGATATCGGATGCCATTATGACCTCTTTGCTGACCATGTTCCAATCGAGTGCTGGCAAATCGGGTGGTGTTCAAGAGGATGCCTTTATGGCTGTGTCCACATTGGTTGAACTTTTGGGCATACAATTTGCCAAATATATGCCAGCCTTCAAGGATGTCCTCATCATGGGTCTTAAGAATCACAATGAATATCAAGTGTGCTGTGCTGCTGTTGGTGTAACCGGTGACATTTGCCGTGCCCTAAAACAATTGATTGTACCCTATTGCGATGAGATAATGTCCGTCTTGATGAACAATTTGGCTGAGCCAACTTTGCATCGCAGTGTCAAGCCACAAATTCTATCAGCTTTTGGTGATATGGCTCTAAGCATTGGCAGTGACTTCCTGAAATATTTGAATCTGGTTCTTGAAATGCTAAGAGCTGCTTCCAATTTACAAGTAAGTAAAAATTCATTCAGTTTACCATTGTTAGACATGATTTTCTTTTAAACCTGTAAGTATAGGAAAAAATTGTGTCTTGTGATATTTAAAATTTTATCAATTTCAAGACTAGACATTGTTGTCGATATTAAGATAACTCACGTTTAGTTTTTTTGTCCGATTTAGGCGAAATAGATTGTAAATTGTCTTACTATACTACCAAATTTTATACATTTGAATGCTATTTTAAAGTATAAACATACAAATAATAATTTATTTAAGCTTCTCGAATTTAATCAATTCAATTATTTAATCTATTTCAAAAATAGCAGAGCTCAGTATTTCCTTAATATTGTTTTCTTCATTTGTTAAAATTTGATAAAGTAAACAAAAGAACTTTGAATGAGAATATTTCTGTAGAACTTATGAATTTGGTTCTCTAATATCAGATTCTTAGATATAAACAACTTGTCTTGATTGTGAAAAACAAACACAGCTGTAATTAATGACTAAAAGGTGGTAATTTATCAATTGTAATCTAATATGTTTAAGGTAAAAAACAATTTAACAATTCTTTATTTATTCTTATTCTTTTGCAGACTGATGCCAATAATTACGACATGAGCGAGTATATCAATGAATTGCGTGAAAGTGTTCTCGAAGCCTACACGGGCATTATTCAGGGTCTTAAGGGTGTTGATCAGCAAGCTAATAACGATGTATTGCATATGGAACCGCATCTCATGCATATAATTGGATTTATTAAACGTATTGCCCAAGAGGGTGATGTCTCTGATTCAATGATGGCCAGTGCTGCCGGATTTATTGGTGATTTGTGTAGTTCGTTTGGGCCACGTCTTTATCCATTGCTTGACGATATGATTATCACACAATTTTTGGCTGAGGGCAAACGTTCCAAATTGCAACGCACCAAAATGCTATGCACTTGGGCAGCCAAGGAGATTAAGAAAATGAATACCCAAGTTCCAGCGCAGTAAATTTTCATAGAGATAGAGAATGAGGTTAATGTTTCCCCACACCCAAAACTAATACCAATTTAAATGTATATGTTTTGCAGCTATAAACTGGTGAGTATATAAACATGATATAAACAAACATTTTGTATACAAAATGCATATGCATTGTCCCATATAAAAACAACATTTATTTTCTTTTCTTGTTTAACAACTTTTTTAATACATCATTCTCATTTCAGTCCAGTCCGAAATTCTTTATATTACTAAGAGTGTTGTTTGTCCGATATTACCATATTGTATATATATATATATATTGTTGCTGTGCAACATTCGAACAAATTTAAGACATATTGTTTATAGATAGTTATTACTATATATATATACAAAACTTTATTTTTAAGCCAAAAAGCTCTAGTAATTATTGATAAATTATTTAAAAAACAAACTTTGTTATTATATATATTCTGAATGTGTCTGAAACACAGGCTGCGCTTGACAACTTTTCCATTGATTATTATTTTTTTCGGTCAACAATTCCTACATTTACAATTATAATTTACATTTATGTCCAAAAACCGATTTTAGAGTTTATTTTTTAAGTGTTTAATGAGAAAGAAACGAAAAAAAAAATCGGCATTAAATTCATTTAACCAAACGAAAAAGAAATTGTGGAAACATTAACTCAAATTCTCCTTTTCCTTCTCCTTCCCCTTTCCAAAAACAAAGAAACCATAAATCCGAATTAGTTTGTAAGCTTTAATATTGTATTCTCCTATTCCTCCACCCCCTTTCCCTTTAAAACAAAACAAAACTAAAAGAGAAAAAAAAAAAGAAAAACGAAACGACAAAAAAAACCCCCCAAAAAGAATGCCAGAGAAAGTATAGTGTGAAAGAAATTGTGTGTGAATGAGAATATAATAAATAAGAGAGAGATTTTCGCCTGTCTTAATATTATGTATGATGTATGTATCCTAGAACTGAATGTAGATGTATGATGTGTCATTGAATCTGAGATTGGACGACTGATTTACGTGATTGAATGAATGATATTAGTATGGACTACAGTGTGATGAGAGGGCATTAACGAATGACTAAAATATAGGTGAGCGAGAGAGAGAGCGAGAGCGAGAGAGTTAAGATTATCATTCAAAGTGTTTTTTTAATTCCATTTAAAATAAATCTACCTTACTTTAGTGTGAATCTGTGATGGATGTCTGGAAATGCGATGCGATTGAATAAGAGAAAGGTGCCATGTGATGATTGAATGGATTTTTCTTTCCCCCCCTACTCATCCCCAATCCCCCCCAAAAAATCAAAGGATAAAGACAATTCATTTCATTGTGTGCCCGTGCGCATGTGTGGCATGTGTCTTGTGTGTGATATTATTAATTGTAAGAAACAAAAATGAAACAACAAAAATCTAAAACATGTCTAGTGAAAAAGAAACGAATGATTTATAGAATTAAGTGAACAAAATAAAAAAAAAAGATTTTAAACGGATTCGAAAACACGAAAACAAAAAAAGACGACTGCAAAAAACTTATGAAACTAATTACGAAACAAAAAATGGACTCTTAGGGACGTACAAATACAAATGCAGGGGCAACAGGCAACAGAATAAACCAAATATAAATTAAACATTTTAAGTTTCAATTTCTGAGCCACAGTTTTTTTTTTTTAATTTCCATTACAACTGAAACAAATTTTGAAATAGCCAAACTGCCTGATAAAAAAAAAAAACATCTAGATCTTTGTCTTCTCAATATAAAATAAATATATACAAAAGCCAATCACAACATTTATATATCTAACAAAACAAAACAAAAAATATGTAAAGTGAATTCAATTTCGAATTATTGATTCCATAAAAAAAAACTCGCTACGATTAATTAAAAAGAAAAAACAATTTACTATTCTATTTTTGTTTTTGACTGGATTGTTTTACATTCTGATGTTTGAAAAGAAAAAATTATATTTTTAATCTGGCAAACCTTTTTTTGAACTGTATCGGAATTTGCGACAATCCGGTTTTTAAATGCAATTTTTTTCAAAATAAACAAATATTGAAATAAAATGAACACAAAAAAAAACAAGAACAACAACAACCAAACAACTACCTGCAGCATATATACATACATACATACATATATTATCGTATTCTATATACAACATACTGTACATATATAGAGACAAAAACAAAAGCAAAAACAGCACTAAATTAATCAATGGACCAGGGTATGCAAAATTAAGAAGAAAAAACCTTCTGTATGTGTTTCTTTTTTTGTTTTTTTGTCATTTAACTTTTTTTGTATGTACAATTTTCAATTATTTAATATAGTATAGTAATATAGAATGCGCATAAAGACAATTTACAAACGATTACGACTGTTTTTTAGGACTCGATACAACACGCAGTTAATTTAGAAATCATTTTACACAATTATATACATACAAACAAATAAACAAACATACTTACATACATACATACTAACTTATACAAAAACCAAAAACTACCTAAAGCAAGACGTGACAACAAAACGAAACAAACTACTAAATAAAAAAAAAACAAAGAAAAAAAAAACAAAAATGGGACAAAACCAGAAAAAAGAAATTTAAGAAAAGCAAAAACTAACCGTTTAAAATCTTTTCACACAAAAAAAAATTAAATATTTATATACATAGTGTGTGAATGAAATGATTTTGAAAGTAGTTTAGATATATAGTCGTCGACTAAGATATGTCAATCAATTTAAAAATTTTGAATTCATGGAAGCAAAAGCAGTTGTTTTTTCAATATATTCTCTCTTTCGAAATGAATTCTTAATTTTTAAATATATTTTTCATCTCCCAAAAAAAGAGTTGTCATTTCATAATTGCTTTACCAATGTAAAAAGTCACATATAATTAGACGGAAACTGATTTTTTTTTTAAATTCAATAAAGTTTAATTTTCAATTTAAGAACTATATTGGCGAATCTAGAGAAAATTAACCCCTAAATTGTACATATATTATATAGTTAAAGAATTTCCTTTTTTTAAACTACTATTTGAAAGTTTTTAAAGGTCGTGAAGCTGAGAAATGTGCAAAAACCTTTTATTAGCCATAAGACATTTAAAAATAAGTTCATAGATGGTTAAAGATGAGTTCTTTGATTGTGTATTGCATACTTTCAGGGGTAACATTTCCCCTAGTTCACATTCTTTGATTCGTTTTTGTAAAATCAAGGTTTTAAATTTATTAATTACAAAGAACAATTAGGAAATGACAACTCTTAGAAATACAATTTGCCAAATTCATTAGATTAATATTAGAATCTATATTAAATACATAACGTTAGCGTTGAATGGAACTCGATGAATCGTAACATGATGTATGTTGATGTATGTATGATGAATGTCTGCTGCTTGAATGCTGGGTGACTATGATTTCCAAAACAAAGAGAAAAACAGAGCAGAGATCGCCAAAAGAAATGGAACTACTTGTACGTTTATGGCTGTGGTATGCAAAAATGTAAGTGATCAATATTAGAATATAAAACAATTACTATAAATACTAGTAGTTAGTTGACTCAAAAGCACATAATAAATTAACAAATTTCTTCTTTTCTTTGCACATTTTTCACAGGGTGAGAGAGAAAGTTGAAGAGAGAAAGAAAGAGAGAGAGAAAGAGAGAATGGTGATGATGTAAATGAAAATGATGATGATGTATGAGATGTTGTATGATGTGGAAATTATGTGATGATTGACAAAATGGTTGTTCGAATCGAGAGAGAGAATGGATGAAAAACATACAAAACAAAGAAAACAAAAAAAAAGCACAAAATGAAAACAAAAAAGAAAAATAGAAATGTTTGTACTATTAATTTTAATTTTAAAATACATTTAATACATGTGTGCGAGACTGTGACTGAGATTTGTGTGTGGTTATTATCATTCCAAACAAACGAAAAAAAAAAATATATATAATGCAGAAAAATAATAAAAAAAAAAACATCTTTTTACAATTCTTAAGTTTGTAATTTTTTTAGCCACTAAGAGAAATCATCATTTCATGTCATTAAAACTAAGTTAAGTAAAGAAGTTAGTGTAATTCGATGAAATGAAATGAAATATGTATACATTTCATCGGGTTACCAAGACTTCTTAGTATGTAAAGATGGATGTAATAGAGAGAGAGAGAGAGTGTGCTGTGTCATTTCTGTCGTCTGTTGTAAACATATTGAGGAACAATATTTTTTGTAAACAACTAAACACTGTGCTACAAACAAAAAATTGTAACCTGTAACTTTGCCTGTGATTTGATAAACAAATGAAAAAACAAAAATTTGTATTGCGTATGCGTGTGTGTCTGTGTCAACGTATATCTGTATGCATGTATGTGTATGTGTGTGTGTGTTTGTGTTTCTGTGTGAAAGAAACTAAGATAAATCTTAAGAATAAAGCACCACGCGCAGCAGAATTAAAGTGTATAGAAATATATGTATAAAAAAATGAAGCATATTTTTTGTAAAAATATAGTAAACACACAAAAAAAGTGAAAAATACTACAAAAACAAATTGAAAACGTAACAAATGGTACTGATTTTATACTGAGAACTGAGACTTACTATTTATACATTACACTACTATACACAACTTACCCACTTAACTTACTTAAGGACTTTACCATAAATTACTTTACACCACGGGACTTAACACCAACTCGTACGTACAATACATACAAACTTGAACGTAAACTAGTGAAATTTACAACAAATATACATACATTAAACTAAACATTACAACATTATGTAAACAAACAAACAAAATAAAAACAAACATATATGTACATTATATTATATATATATATATGAGAAAATTGGTAAAGCTGACGCGCGGTGCTTTAGGCCAATTAAAATTAATGAGAGTGATCAAAATGATAATGATGTATGTATGTATGTATGTGTGATGAATGCACGAATATGTTTTCCTGTGTATGCTAGTGTACGTTTAACAAATTATTTACCAACTAAGTAGTGAGAGAGAAATTATTATGAGTATATGAGCTTTTAAGTTTATGTTTGTAAAAGAGAGAAATACTGTAAAATGAAATATTTGTTTGTCTGGTTTTCCCTTTTCTTTTAATATTTTAAAGTGCGGCTTAAATGTTCATAAAACAATTGTATGACTGATTAGTTTGTACGTGACGAATTTTAGCAAAAATGTAAATTGTGTTTTGTGTGAAAGAGCGAACGATAGAGAGAAAGAGAGCGAGAGAATAAAAGCGAGAATAAAAGAATTTTTGAATGGTAGAGAAAACAACACAATCGAGTTTTATTTTTCTGGGGGAAATTCATCTGTTGCAGATGTCAATATCGTTTCCTCATGTTTTAAATACATATATATGCATGGTAAGTCTGTCGTTTGTAAAGGGCAATTTTTAATATTTTTCAGTGATTCTAGTCTACTTTATGGGGAGACCACTGCAGCTCAGCGTATTTGACACCGCTCCATTCAACGGCGCATAAATTTCGAAATTTTTAATATTCTGGCATAAAAATTTGCAGGTCTATCAGAAAATGCAAAAAACAATTATAGCACGATTATCAGAGGTCTTAAAAGATTTTTAACTATGAAAATTAACTAAAAATTTATTTTAGTCATTCTAAAAAACCTTAAAAACTCTACTACGAATCTTTAAATTTGAATAATTTTAAACGATTTCCCAAAGGTGATAACTTGTTTCAATGCTTTTATATTCAATTTTGAATTTGAATGTAAATCAAGTTAATTATACATTTATCTTTTCAAGCGAAAAAATAGGTAAATTAACCAAAATTTAAAACTTCTAACCAAAAAACTATTTTTGTGAATTGTTTTTGACAGATTTTCGTTCATGTTCTAACTTTTACATAAGAAAGTGATCTTCTACTTTGAATTGTGTCCTCGAAAACTTATATTTAGGTTTGTGGATTAATACAGGCTTCCCGCTGCTAACTCCGGGCCTGTATCAGAGCTGAAGCTACACATAGAAAGTTTTGGCGACGCCCCCAAAGGTCCCACAAAGCAAAAAAAAAAGAACCCTGCAAAATTTGGATTCGATTTTACATTTGTAAACAATTTATAGAAAAGTATCTGAAACCCATGACGCAACATATACATGCATTTCGTGTTCTAAGCCGAGAACTTTTAAGAGTATATAGAATTCTCTATAGCCGAAGTAAAAGCAACCAGTTGTTGCATTCTCTCTCTCTCTCCTTCATTTTTTCTGCTGACATTGAAAAGCTTTCTCTAACAAACGACGCAATTTGAGCAAAATGTCCAACAAGCAAATGTTTTTTCAGTGTGCAAATTTCCTTCAACAAGAGCAAAACAAAGACCCGGCAAATAAATAAATATGAAAATAATTTTGGGAAGTTTTCCCTTTTTCTTTGGTCTTTTTGTGTTGCTGCAGGAGGCCAAAATGAGTGAATCCTTCTACTGGCCCAACATGGAACCGGTTACCTACTGCACCAGATCAGATGCCATAAATATAAATTCAGCCTGCAAGGTAATATAGTAAAAAGGATGAGGTAATCAGGGTCGATTTGCAGATGCTAGATGGACATATGTATGTTTTCCAGGCCGTTCACTGAGTCATTTGTTTACTGCACTTTGCCAATATGTCTCCAGAGACTCTCACAATTGACCTGGCTTATCAAATTACCGAGAAAAAAAGAGCTTTTGCTTTTGAGTCGGTCTTTCCCAAACACAATTACATATGCAAGTTAGCACACTCATCCTCATGCGAGGCCTCCTCCCATACAACCAGCGCCCCTGGAACGCCTTATCCTTCAGTCACCAGACCATGCCCCACACCTCGGCATCTGCTATCACAACAGGACTCGACCGTCACTTTCTACCAAAAACGTCTGGACGAGCATCGGGCAAAATACCCTCTATCAATCTAAGCCTTGACCTTACACTCACATTTCATGCACTCACATTTCACACATGTTAGGGACATTAACAGACCACACAACACGCGTGCATCGCGACCCACACTAGCAATCTAAGTGGCACCAGCCCACTCACATTTCATACACTCACATTTCACACACTCACATGTCACACACCAACAGACCACACACAGCACGCGTGTATCTTTTTAGCCGACTAATTTCCTGTAACCACACTTAGCCAAGTAAGCGACTTATGTCCCCTAGTACTTATGCGACCCTAGCAAAACGCGACCCTCGTCGTTCACACTAGGCACTTCACTTCCCCTTCTAGCGTAAGCACTTTGAATATTGCCGATAAGCAGAATTCGCCGGAAGAGGCGACCCACTTCTGACACGATCCCAACGCCGCTGCCAGCGACACGACGCCGCAGTCAGCGCCCCTTGGGCATCTTGGAGTATATTTAAAGGATCACGCTCGACAGGGAGGGCAGTCTTAATCTTGACATTGTACAAGTGACATCGAACTAGTATCGAATAAGTGAATAAAACCAATTTATAACGTTTAATTGTGTGTTGTATCGTTATTCTGAACAAAGATCCTGAATATCCAAGCCTTAATCCTCTTCACAAGGAAGGACATGGTAAGATAATCCCATTTAAGTCCAATGGGAACCCGTAACTGGCGCCCGAGCAGGGACCCGTAATTTTTCTAGAGGCCATGATAAGTGCTAACCGCCCTTCGGGGGGAATCTAGAAACATTACGGGTCTAGACAATAACACGAAGAGCTCCACAGTTGAATGCAAGCCATATCGGTAAAACGCATATTAAAAAAAAAAATAATTAATTGCAATTAATTGCTCAGGCACAAACCTGACCTATCACAAATATCAAAAAAAAAAAAACAAACACGAAAAAATAATATAGGCCACTTGGCCAACGGGAAACGCTTCACTTAACAATGATGATATTTGAAACCAGCGCGTGCCTCGGCTTGCATAAACTGCTGACTCTTCGAGTAACCGTCCCGAACACATTATGCCAAAACCGCATTCTCACGCCAGCGAAGTCTGACAAAGCGGAACCCGGCAAAATTAAGAGAGAATTTTTGCGCCTCTTGCATTTTTGGCGTTAACATGTGAAAAAGAAACCGGAAGGGGAACGACACGCTCCCGTGTTTGGCCACGGGCCCCAAAGAAAAGTATATCAAAAATAAAAAAGAAGGGAGATAACCACATATAATAATAAGGTTCAATGATCCCTATGTGGGAGCACGCCATCCAATCTAACTCCCCCTTCCGGTATCTTACGAAACGAATAACTGGTTGAAAGACCAAGTCCTCCTTCAGAGAGGGCGGAAAGAGTCGTTTTATTAATAAATGAATGGTTGGAAAACCAAGTCCTCCTTCGGAGAGGACGGAAAGAGTTCATTTTTTACGATTAACTGGTTGAAAGACCAAGTCCTCCTTCAGAGAGGGCGGAAAGAGTCGTTTTATTAACAAATGAATGGTTGAAAAACCAAGTCCTCCTTCAGAGAGGACGGAAAGAGTTCATTTTTTACGATTAACTGGTTGAAAGACCAAGTCCTCCTTCAGAGAGGGCGGAAAGAGTCGTTTTATTAATAAATGAATGGTTGGAAAACCAAGTCCTCCTTCGGAGAGGACGGAAAGAGTTCATTTTTTACGATTAAATGGTTGAAAGACCAAGTCCTCCTTCAGAGAGGGCGGAAAGAGTCGTTTCTATTTACGAATGATCAAAAAAAAAAAAACCCCAGCCCCAAACGATATAAATTAAACAAATTATTGCTCTTGATTCTGTTAATTAATTGGTTTACTATACAAGTTATCTTGGCCGTCTGTAAGCAGGAGTGGGGTGCCTCCACTTGATTGTGCTCCTCAGGTTTGAACGCCCAGCTCGCCTTCTATTTTCCTCATAACGGAAAACCGACTCTAAAGAATGCGCCTTCAACCTGTGTAAAGTGGTAATCGATTCCTCCCATGGTGGAGGGTATTCCAGATATTCTCGAATCACGATCTGGGGAACGTTGATCGGCCTGAACGGTTCAGAGAAGGGAGCTGGAATCGTATCCTCATCATCACCCGGTGCGGGCACGTAGAATGCGAGGTCGCCGCAAGGAATGTCCGATGAATTGTAAGTCCGATCAAGGTCAGGTGACCATTCTCTGGCATAACGAGGGAGTGATTCAGAGGAGGAATCCTCTTCGGATTCGGAACTGGAATCTGTCATTGTTGCTTCTCCCTCCATGCTCTCTTCATCCGAAGAGGAATCACAGTGAGCTGCTTCCATTTGCATGGCTGAGTTACAATTTTCGTCCGATCGCTCCATGTTCCTGGTTGACACTAAGTTAACCCTGCACTAGCGCTATGGTTTTTAAAGCAAGAATACGCTTAGTCAGACGGTCGGGAAAAAGAGAAAAGGAAAAAACCAAAATCCTAAAAAGAAAAACAACAATATAAAAAAGAATCAAGGCATAAAAAGCGAATCACAATGCACAAACGCAATTCCAATTATGCACGCTCCGCAAAAACGACACGAAAAACAAAGAGCTGTTAACCCTTCCAAGAGTTGAGGAATGGTGGCAGCATAAATACGCTACCTGACTGGTGGCCATCTAACACATGACACCCTAATTTATATTTTCCACTCTTACAGATATTACTGTGAGTACCACATATTGTACTATTTGCTATATAACGGGTGGGATTTAAACCCTACATAAACCCTACATACACACACACATAAGAGTCACCCACTCATACAAACGAACACCTCCTAGAGCTACCTGAAAACTGGTAAAAAGGGTTATTTTAAAATACAACATGAGCGAAAACGAAACCGTGGGTGTTACCTTGCAGGAGGCCATGAATGCTGTGGCCGAAAGGGATGCCCAAATCGGGCAACTGGCTGAGGAAATTGAAAGGCTACGCGGGGTCATTAACCAATTAGCCGAAAGAGACGCTCAACGTGAGCAATTGGCAGCCACCGGGGATAACACGTACGGCACGTCGGACAGTGAAACTCTTGTAAATACTCCCGTGACCCATAGCGAACCAAGATCCCGAGTAGAGTCGATCGGACAAATCGATTCCAACGCCCCAGCTCCTCCTTGCACTCCCGACCTGAATGCACATATAGACAATCTGTGCAAGGGTTTGGCATCCTACTCTGGAGGTCACGCCAAACTCGGCCGATGGATTAACTCCATTGAAGAAGCACTGGCTGAGGTCACGGCAAGCGGGAATCCGACCGCGTACAAAATGATGTTGCGGCGAGTACGGCTGAAATTGGAAGACGAAGCCGCCGATATCTACTATGAAGAAGAGGGGGAGCACACGTCATGGGATGCTATTAAACGTGTCCTAAAAAAACACTTCTCCGACCAACGCCGCCCTGAGGCTATCCTTACCGCCATGCGAAACCTAAAACAGGGTCAAGACAGCATAGAGAGCTACTATAACAAGTTCCGAGTTCTGCACAAGCTGTACGTGGAGAAGATTAACAATGGACCTCTATCTCCCGAACTAAAGGAAACTACGCTTCGACAGCAGGAAATCAACAGTTCGAGCGAATTTATTCACAACCTAAACATGGAGGTGAAGATACACCTCGTACATTACGCTCCGACGACTTTAAACACCACCTACCGGGCCGCTTTGAACGTTCTTGATAAGATCCAAGAGTACGAAATCGACATGCCAGGGACCAGCCAGGGTGGTAACGACTATCGGCTCCCACTCTCCGATAAAAATCATAAGCCCAATGACAATCCGTTCAGGGGGAATTACAAGTCTGGTAAAGACTACAAACATAACAACTTCAGGGTATACACCGATCACCAGCCGTTGACTTACGCCTTAGGAAACCGAAATTCGAACGCCAAATTAAAAAGATGGAAGGCGAGAATCGAAGAATATAACTGCAAATTGTTCTATAAGTCAGGAAAATCTAATGCTGTTGCTGATGCCTTATCACGCATCACCTCCCATCTAAACCCTCTCAGACTTGCACCGTCAGCAGGACAAACACTCCGCCTCCCATTACTCAGGGTCAACACTCCACTCAATGCTTTCCGAAACCAGATAATCTTGGTCATGGGGACAGGCATCGACACCTCTACCGAACCTCACCCAGGTGTTCAGCGACATATTGTTCACATAAATTTAACACAAGACATTGCCATATCTAGAGCTGCGCTGGAAGGGACTCTTTCCAATCAAGGTTCCGGAAACCGCTGTTTCAGAAATACAACCCATAATCTGGGAATATTTCAACAACTACAAAATCCGTCTAGCGCAAGAAATAGTGGAGGATATAACCTCTGAAGATCAGATTCAGGAAATAATCCAAAAGGAACATCGAAGAGCCCATAGGAGTTACTGGGAGAATAAACAACAAATCCTATCGAGGTATTATTTCCCGAAAATGGCAGCAAGAACAAAAAGCTATGTGTCAAAATGCACTACATGTGGAACCCAAAAATACAACCGACGACCAAAGAAACCACACCTACAACCGACACCGATACCCCGCATGCCATGCGAAATTCTACACATCGATCTCTTCGTAATCGAGAAACTATGGTTCTTGTCCTGTATTGATAAATTCTCGAAATATGCAATGTTGTTCCCTATCGAGAACAGGTCGTCTATACACCTCAAGGAGAAACTCATGGACGTCCTAGCATACTTCTCGGTGCCCAAGCTAATAGTCATGGACAACGAACGGGGACTATTATGCCCCATTATCATCAACCTCTTGCACGAACTACAAATTGAGATTTATCGTACACCTTCACAAAAAAGCGAAGTAAATGGACAAGTAGAACGGTTCCACTCGACATTCTTGGAAATGTACCGATGTCTACGCATAGAGCACCCGAAGTTGAGTGCCGCCCAACTAGCAAAACTAACGGTCGCTAGATACAACGAATCCATACACTCCGTAACCAAGCAGAAACCGGCCAACCTTTTTTTCAACCGAACATCGGAGCAAGAATTAGCCAACAACACAAATCCCAGAGAAACACTCTTGGAAAATATCAGAGGATTGCTCGAACATCAACAAACGACCACAAATAGGGCCAAGAACTTAAAAAGGGAGAAACCTTTGTCGTACGAGGTCGACCAAGAAATTTTCGTAGCCAACAAACAGATCAAGGGTAAACACGTAAAAAGGTTTTTCCAGGAAAAAATCGCTCAGGATAATAAGGTCACGGTAGTCACACAAACAGGGAAAAATCTACACAAATCACACATTAAGTAAAAAGAAAAAACTGGTACACATATTAAAAACACTTGTACACATATTATATACACATCTAGACACTAAGTTAAAATTAATAATACCCCTCTACTTTCAATATAAGCCCCCTCATTCTGTGTCTCTCATTGGCGGAGAGCTACAAGGTCTTTAAGTATGAGTCCCCAATCGTGACGTTGCAACAAGGAAAGGGATGGAGAATTGAAGGACACTCAAATCTGGTACATGTAATCCCTCTCGATTCATTCGCGGGCTTTGTCGAAAACTTGTCATCAGCCCTGGATCAATATCCTTCTGGGGACTTGAAGACATTGGCCACCCTGAAAATTAAGGATCTAAACATAAAAATCGAGGAACTCACGGCCCCCCACAGGAGGATTAGACGTGCAATCAGATGGTTAGGCTCAGCTTGGAAATGGGTAGCAGGATCACCAGACGCAGCTGACTGGGACCAGATCCTACAATCACAGGACTCTCTGATTAGAGAAAATAACCAACAATTCACTATCAATAAACAATTCCTATCCGGCATTCAAGAAGCATTCGACAAAATAAACGAACTTGCAGGAGCCCTGAACACAATAAACAAGGATAACGACTCCGAACTATCCATCCTGTTGAACAAAATCTTGCTACTTGAACGGAAGCTGGATGAGATCGTGCGAGCATGCCAACTCGCAAAAGTTGGGGTGATCAACTCAAACCTACTGGATATAGACGAGTTGCAGGACATTATCAACACCACACCAAGCTTGCCTTATAACAACATCATTGAGGCCATCGAATTTGCCAAACCTACTATCTTCGTAAACGGGACTCTACTCCTTTACAACATAGCGATGCCACGGGTACTACAGCAGGAGTACTCGGTGCAGATCATCAGGCCGACCATAACAAACAATCAACAAATGGACATTCCTTCAGGAAAGATACTGGTTGGACCACGAGACACCTATATGATATCCAAGAGCTGCCAGACCATGGGCAACATCACCATTTGTAAGGAGTCAGACCTCACTCACCTGGATGAAGAGTCTTGCCTGCCAAGACTAATAAAAGGCGGAACCGCAAAATGCCACTCGATAACCAACACGGCAAGCCCCATCGAGTTGTTAGAAGACGGTACCTTATTCACGACCAACTTTAGAGGGAAGTTGACTAATGGCGTTGTAGAATCGAAACTAAACGGGACCTTTGTTATTCAATTTTCCAACGAATCGGTGACCATCGGTAACAAAACTTTCAGAAGCCAGACGGTCACAAGGATGGTGGCTATACCATCCACCTTGTCCGAAATCGTAAACGAAGGACACCGACTAAACGTGGAATACATTCACGACTTGCACATAAACAATCTACGACGCCTCAACACTCTAACGAAAGGAACCACCATCACGGCCGGCTGCACCATCCTCGTATTCCTCGCCATCTTCATAGGTTGGATTCTGAAGAAGACGCTCCAGAAACCAGAAACATCACCCGAAATTAAGGGATCTCCGGGACGTCGATTTTTAAGGGGGGAGGAGTTAGCACACTCATCCTCATGCGAGGCCTCCTCCCATACAACCAGCGCCCCTGGAACGCCTTATCCTTCAGTCACCAGACCATGCCCCACACCTCGGCATCTGCTATCACAACAGGACTCGACCGTCACTTTCTACCAAAAACGTCTGGACGAGCATCGGGCAAAATACCCTCTATCAATCTAAGCCTTGACCTTACACTCACATTTCATGCACTCACATTTCACACATGTTAGGGACATTAACAGACCACACAACACGCGTGCATCGCGACCCACACTAGCAATCTAAGTGGCACCAGCCCACTCACATTTCATACACTCACATTTCACACACTCACATGTCACACACCAACAGACCACACACAGCACGCGTGTATCTTTTTAGCCGACTAATTTCCTGTAACCACACTTAGCCAAGTAAGCGACTTATGTCCCCTAGTACTTATGCGACCCTAGCAAAACGCGACCCTCGTCGTTCACACTAGGCACTTCACTTCCCCTTCTAGCGTAAGCACTTTGAATATTGCCGATAAGCAGAATTCGCCGGAAGAGGCGACCCACTTCTGACACGATCCCAACGCCGCTGCCAGCGACACGACGCCGCAGTCAGCGCCCCTTGGGCATCTTGGAGTATATTTAAAGGATCACGCTCGACAGGGAGGGCAGTCTTAATCTTGACATTGTACAAGTGACATCGAACTAGTATCGAATAAGTGAATAAAACCAATTTATAACGTTTAATTGTGTGTTGTATCGTTATTCTGAACAAAGATCCTGAATATCCAAGCCTTAATCCTCTTCACAAGGAAGGACATGGTAAGATAATCCCATTTAAGTCCAATGGGAACCCGTAACTTGCATATTAAATTTGTTTTTTCTCCAATTAGCCCTGGGTAATGGTGTTTGTCAATCGTTTGACCAGCCAGGAATCTCTTTTACCCTATGAGTATCATGACTTTGATTTCTGTCTGGCCGATGAGAGTTATCCACCGATTCTAAACAACGGTCAGGAACTTCTGGGCGATCGCATAAAGCCATCTCCCATATACATTGAATTTCTACAAGATGCGAAATGTACTGTGGTAAGAAATAAAACTTAAAATAAGAAATAAATACACATGTATTTGTATTTTCATTTTAGATCTGCAAGAAGACCTATACAGGTGGCGATGAGGATAGTGAACAAAGGCTTGATAGATTCAAGGAAGCCATTCGTTTGAATTATAAACAACATTGGATTGTGGATAGTATTCCCGTGATATCATGTCGTCAAGATGCAAAATTGGGTGAAATTTGTACCGATGGCTTCGAAGTTGGTAGTACGAAAATCGTGACCACTTCTAATGGGACAAATGATAGAATTTATTATCCCAATAATCGTTTGCATTTCGAGATTTCCTATAATAGTGGTGCCAATGAGGATTGGGGTATCGGTTTTGGTAAGAGCATTGCCCGCATTGTTGCCGTAAAGGTGACATCAGAAGCTATACCCTATAGCTATCAAGATGTCTGTTACAATTACTCGCCAACAAAGATAATAACCGATACGCCCCTTCAGGATGGCAAACAACTAACTATCATGTATAGTTTTAGTGTAAATTTTGTTCGTAATGACTCGCTTAAATGGTCAAATCGTTGGGATCTTATTAACAACACTTACGATCAAAGGAGTTGGTTTTCCATATTCGAATCACTCATATTAGCCTTCATCTGTAGCCTATGGACTTGGAAATTGTTGAGGCGTTTATCGCAAAAAGAGGTTCTCGAAAAACCGCCATGGAGTTTGCTACAAAGCGAGGTATATCGTTCACCCTGTAATGCTGTACTCTTGTCTTCTTTGATTGGTTGTGGTGTTCAGATTTTGGTAACCTTGTTGATTACTTTAATCTTTGCTTCTGTGGTCTTTCAAACTCCCGATTATCAGGGGCATGTCCTTTACTTTGCCCTTAATGTCTTTGGTTTATTGGCATTATTGGCTGGTAATATTTCGGGACGCTTCTACAGGAGATTTGAAGGACAGAAATGGACAAAGACTGCTGCTGTCACTGCTGCTTTTCCAGGGTAAGTATTCAAGATTGGACTGTTTGGTGCAACATTTATTTGATATTTCCTTAATAGTTTACTTATATCCTTGGTCATTGCGATGGGCGAGATATTTTATATAAATAAAAGCTCTGGATCCCTTACCTTCAATTCGATTTCGTTTTTGCTAACATTTTGGCTTTTTGTGGCCTTTCCATTGACGTATTTGGGAACCTTTTTTGGTTTCTACAGACTGGTTTGTTTTTGCACTTGTATTTTATTTACTTAATATATTATTTCGCAACTTTTCCTTACAGAAGACTGAATCAGATGTGGTAGTTAGTGAGATATCCCGAGTTATACCCGATACACCCATCTTAACGCGTCTCATTCCTGGAATTGTATTTGGCGGTTTGCTACCATTTCTGACCCTTTATATCAACTTGCCTATCATTCAGTATGCTCTTTCATCGTCAAATTATGGGATCCTCTTGCTTATATTAGTCCTGGAAATTGTAATCTGCGCCGAGACAACAATTTTACTTTGCTACGATCATCTGCGTGTTGAGGACTATAATTGGTGGTGGCGTTCGTTCTTAACTTCGGGTTTTGTATCGTTTTATTTGTTCATATATTGTTGCTATGAACTACCGTCTTATGTTGATATGGCCTCAGTAATTTTATATTTTGGTTTTACCATCATCTTGGTATTGTTGGTATTCCTATTGACTGGATCAGTTGGATTCCTTGCCTGTTTGTGGTTTATAAACAGATTGTTTGGCAATGTCGATAAAAAAGTTGGATTCTACAATGCTAATCTTTCGGAGGCTGTTGAATCTCCTGAGAAAAATAAAGAGAATTTATTGGTTGTAAATATATGCAAAGAATAAAATTATAATATGTTTATAAATATCGATTTTAAAAACTTTATATATGTATAAATATATATGTTGGTTAAACGTATTATATATTATATTCGTCTACAACTGTTGAAAAAACATGCTTTTCAAAAAATTATTCTTATATGTACTTGCATTTTGATTTGTACATTTGAAACAAAAAATAACACGTTAACAATAATATACTTACATGTCTATATAGTCAGTCAGATATGCCTTTTATAAACCAAAATTAATAAAAATGTAATAAAACATTTAGTTAATACTATTATTTGTTTTTAATAAACTCTTCAAATAACAGTATTTCTTTCCTTATGAGTGTGGGAGATGAACCGCTTGCTTTCATAACGTCACGTACATTATAAGTGTTGTAAAATCTTTTCAATTTGGCACCATGAAAATCGATTAAACTATCGATTGTCATCAGCCGGCGTCTGTTTGTTATTTATTTTTTTTTGTTATTATTTCCGTCAATTTAGCATATTGAATATGATTTAACGAAAATGTTTTTCCTTCTGGTCACCATAGGCAGTTGGGTCGACCTGGTGCTGCTTCAGCCGATTGCATTTGTTATTGAAACGATCTTGGCTGTGTTGCATTACTTTCTGTGGGGCAGTTGGCTGGTTGGATATTGCCTGGTGGAAGGAGGACTCGCTGTATGGAATTTCATTCGATTCGGAGCTGCTGAAATATCTCGCTTCTGTAACGATGTGGGCTTAATCACCTTTGATGTTTTTGATTATGTCTATCTCGGGACTACAGATGGATTGCTGCTTGTTAAGACTGTGGGGCAAGGGATTCTGGAATTTATATGTAATCTTCTGATTGCCATAGGATCTGTTGTCTTGTGGGTAGTGCTCCTGTTGCCGCGAGCTATAATTGCTTTGGCCGACAACGTGCTGGATTTCATATTCAATTCTGGTGTGGAATTTGGCATGAAACTATTGAACAATTTGTTTCTGCTTTCCATAGGATTGGTTCTTCTCCTGCTTATGCACACATATCGTCACTATTTGTCCATGTTTATTACCGAATTTGTGCTGGGTCGGTTGCGACTCATGATGGCAGCCAAAATGAGAAGTGCCTACTTCTGGACAGATCAACAATTGGCCTGGATGATGCAAAAGATGCGAGACACACCCATGGATGTCAACTCGTTAAATAATCGTCCTGGTTGTGTAATTTGTATGGATCGTAATCGTAATATAGTCATCCTGCCATGTCGCCACCTCTGCTTGTGCAAGGAATGCTCTCAACAATTTGAACAACGTTTTGAAGACAGGTGTCCAGTTTGCCGAAATGCTATTTCATCCTTTCTTCCTGTTTATGTTTAAAATTTATGTTCTAGTTTTTATGATATATATGTAAATATTATTAGCAAAGATAAGACTGTTGCCTTTGAGAACTTTCAAGGAGTTATTTACCTCGATTACTTTAACCTTTGAATTTAAAAATTAGAATGACGAATTACCTAAATTTCCTTTGTAAAATTACTTTTTATACAGTATATCTAGTTAAAGACAATATTTTTATAAGATTTCTATGTAAAAATCGTCAAAGAATCATAAGAAATGTACATAATATGGACCAAACAAAGATAAAATAGAACTAAATTAAAATACAAATGTACAAATGATACTGAACGTGCAGTAAGTGAATATTATTTTTTAAAATTTCAATTAAAAAAATGTATTCTGAAAATAAAACAGAAGGTTTTGAGTTATTTCAGCAATGCATCATTACTTATTACTTATTTTTAATAAGACATATGAAAGAAGGTTAAATTTTGGTAAATATAATAAATGGTACAGGTTGAATATGTACTTATATCTGATGCTATATTAGGAACAAATTCCCAGAGTGACAGAATTCAGAAAATCAAAAAATTTCAAGAAAAGTATATTCGAAAAAAGTCACGTTCCTTGACTATTTAACTGTGTTCTTAACTAAACACACAGTTTAAGTAATTCTGAGGCGGCATCTTTGATAAATCCGGTCATTGAAGAAAAAATTGACACTGATTCGATAGGAACAAGCTTTTTAATCTTCTAAGAAATTTACTAGATGTTTGTAGTGGCTAAATTCTAAATTTAATCAAATGATTCTCAAAAATACCTTGATTTACTGCACACTGAAAAAACTTGAACTTTATATAACACCCATATAATAATATAGAAAAAATAATAGAAAGAGTTTTTGTTTTAATGCTTAGATCTTTATTTAAAATCGAAATGAAATTGAAATCGCAATATATATTTCGGATTTAACACTCATATGCATATTGTTTGGTACTTAATTCTTTAAAATGAAACATAATAATAAAATTAGAATAAAATTACACAACGGGCTATATAATTATAACGATATAAATATATATTGATGTGTATATGTATATAGCATCTTTAGGTATTGTTTTTACTTTTTTTTTCTTTTTTTTTTTATTATTATTATTATTATAACGCGCATATGTTTAAATGTTGGTAACATAGTTTAGTTGAACTAACTATATGGTTGCAGATGTGTGTTAAGTAACTATTGTTATCAATAGAACATTATTTAATTTTCCATTTTTTTCTGTTTTTTTTTCTTTTTTTTTTTGGTGTAATTAACTTACTGTATAAATGTAATTTGTGCCAATTTATTTGTTTTATTTTTTCGTTTGTGTTTTTTTTTTCTTGTCCGCTCCATCATAAAGCTTTATGCGCCATTTTCTAATCCTTAAATATCATAAAATATATATGTATATATCGTTTAACAATATTTTAAAAAGGTTTCTTTTCATATTTTTTTTGTATTTTTTCTTTGTTTAAATATTGTTTTGCAAAAATTGTTTCATCGAAAAATTCACATGTGGTTTTTGTTTTTCTATGTATCTCAAAAATATGCACTTGACATTCATTCATTCATTATGTATGTATATATATATGTATATATAAGTACAATATATAGTATATAATATGTATAAAATTACAAAACGAATAAAGGACAATAGAACCCAGAAAATATGATGTACTATGTATTATGGCCAAATTCATGGGGGGGCCCAGAAAGTAATTTGTTTGTAAAAGTTTTCTATTCAAAATATATCTATTATTATGCTTATACGTATATGTAAAAATGTTTATTGTGTATATGTATGAGTGTTTTGTGTGTATGTATGTAGGTACAATGTAGAGGTTTCTATACCTAAGTGCATATTTTATAGTTTATGCTTTTAACAGCGGCTTATCATTTACTAAATGTGTATATTGTTTTGTTTTCTTTTAGTTTTTAGTTTATGTTTTCTATAGATATGTATGTAACGGCTATAAAATGGCATCAAATTGCGGGTTTCGAACCCAAAAAACCTATCTATCATCTCATATACTCAATATTAATTTTGGTCACTTAACTGTTCCTGTTTCACTGTAATCCTGTGTTTTATTATATCCCGTTTGTAACCGTTACAACTATTACGTTTTTTTGTTTTTTGTATGTGGTTTTTTGTATCAATTTATCAATTTGTATTGCTCTAAATTTGCTAACAGCTCGAATCGAATTGCAAGGATTCATTATCTATTAATCTTGATCTAGCTGAGGATGATGCTAAGCTAATACTTCAGCTATAAGCACTACAGCTGAACAGATTTAATATAATTAAAATTTGTTTATGATATGTTTGCAAATGAAATTATTCAAAACTATGGGAAAATCTGCTCCCTAAAGTATGCAACAAGTGTTTTGCTAAGAAATGGTTCTAACGAGGACATACTTTTACCGACAAGACATTGTTAAATCTTTAACAAGGGTGTTTATCAACTACCTATTGCATACTTAAAGGGGCCGATTTCCCCTAACAAATAAACAAAGAGAAGTAAAGAGAAATTATTATGTTATTCTATTGTGTCTATTAGTGTATCCAAAATAATATTTGTATTAATTTGATTTTAGATATAGATCAAATATAAATCGTTGAAATATGTGGGCTATTATAGTTGAAGCACTAACCATAGAACACATAGATGGGACAAACTCATGATTTTTTGATTGCAAACGCTAGCCTAGTCATGGAACCCCAGAGAACTTCGGGAAAACCCGAACGCTCTCACTCTCAATGAGAGCGTAAAATGGGGAGAGGGCAAAGCAGCTACGAAAAAATTTCAGTCTAGCACAGACTACCGAACGACGAAGGCAGGCCTACGTCGCTTGTGATTTCGTTCTGTCTATGTATGTGTACACTCGTCGGTACATGCTCAGGCTTCGTAGTGTGTGTGTGACGTGAAGTTGTACAACATCGCATTTCAATAGCTCGCTCGACCAAAATTTTTCATTTTCGACAAAACAGCGACAATGCGAATAAGAAATGCCCCTGTGGAAAGAATATCAAGAAATATTGCCGTCTTCTTCGTATGTATCCCGGTGGCTGTAACGATAGAGTGTTTGCTTGGCAATAGGAATGTCGCTGGTTCGAATCCCTACTCGATTATCGTTAACGAAGTTTTTTTTTTTATTTATATAAAAATAAAAAAATAAAAATAAACAAAAGGAAAAAAAAACAAAATGAAAATAAATAAAAAAAAAATCAAAAAGGAACAAAATAAAAAAAAAAACAAAAAAAAACTTCGTTAACGATAATCGAGTAGGGATTCGAACCAGCGACATTCCTATTGCCAAGCAAACACTCTATCGTTACAGCCACCGGGATACATACGAAGAAGACGGCAATATTTCTTGATATTCTTTCCACAGGGGCATTTCTTATTCGCATTGTCGCTGTTTTGTCGAAAATGAAAAATTTTGGTCG
The DNA here is from genome assembly GCF_018902025.1 of Drosophila willistoni. Classification (NCBI taxonomy): domain Eukaryota; kingdom Metazoa; phylum Arthropoda; class Insecta; order Diptera; family Drosophilidae; genus Drosophila; species Drosophila willistoni. The sequence continues at coordinate 14,637,363 of NW_025814050.1, forward strand.
AGCGAGCTATTGAAATGCGATGTTGTACAACTTCACGTCACACACACACTACGAAGCCTGAGCATGTACCGACGAGTGTACACATACATAGACAGAACGAAATCACAAGCGACGTAGGCCTGCCTTCGTCGTTCGGTAGTCTGTGCTAGACTGAAATTTTTTCGTAGCTGCTTTGCCCTCTCCCCATTTTACGCTCTCATTGAGAGTGAGAGCGTTCGGGTTTTCCCGAAGTTCTCTGGGGTTCCATGACTAGGCTAGCGTTTGCAATCAAAAAATCATGAGTTTGTCCCATCTATGTGTTCTATGGTTAGTGGTTGAAGTTAGACTGATCGATTGCTGACTGATGAATATATATTGCAAGGGTATTAGAAACTTCAGCATTCGAGTCGAAGTTAGGCCGGTTTACTGTTTTTTTTTTCGTGTGTGTTTCTTAAACATTAGCTTGGCTTATTTCTGTAATTGTAAGAATCTATTAACTTAGTTTTTTAGTATGTATGTATAAAATCTAGGAAATGAAATGTCATAATTTATTAATTATCTATCTAAATGGTAATGCAAAACATTCAATGTTTTAGGCTTGCCAATAGAGGTCATTATTTAATTTATAATTATAAAATAATAGGTAGGTATGTTTTGGGAACAAATTAAATTTAATAACTTTTAGGGTTTGATTATTAATTTTATACTTTTTTCTTGTTTTTTTTTTGTTGTGTGTGTCCTGTGCACTTGAAAGCTTGAAGAGATATGTTTTGTCCGGGGTTAGTTTTTGTGTTTATTTTTTTTAGTTTTATAGCCTAAATAGTTAATAGAAGTCTTGAATTTGTTTTCATATAGAAAATATAATAGCTTTTTTATGTTTTTTTTTTGTTTTTGTGTGTGTTAATACATAATTGGAAAGTTGTCATTAAAAGGCTGTTCCATGAATTTATATTTTTAATATTTTAGCTAGCTATTTTCGGTTTTTTGTGTTTTTGTTTTTTTTTTTCAAAGAAAAGTTTCTTTATATAAAATAAACCATACAAAAAGTTATACATTTATAAATCTAGAGACATTTAATAAGTATGTATATATATGTAGAGTTCAATGCCAATCTATCACAAAATCACATAGAGGGAGGGGATTCACACACACACGCATACACTTATCCAAAAACACACACACACACAGACATACCCATAGAGACATCAAGTGCTGGCAATCCTTTTGCAATTCTTAAAGAACTCATTTGGAGTAGCTATGTAAATAAAGGTTTTTTTTTGTTTTTCGTTTCGTTTAGAACGTTCTAACTACATACATATATAGAAAAGTTATAGGATCAAAGAATACTTAACTTTAACATTAGATGCTATTTATATGGTAGTTATATAATTAATATATATATATATATTTATTTTCTTAAATTTTAAGTTTTTGTGTATTTGTGTGCAGCTCTCTGTGTCAGACACAAATCACATAAAGGTACTTAAACTCTCATTGTGCACTGAATAGTGCAATTTGAAAACATGAACTAAGTAATCTATTATCTATAAATATGTACATATAATATGTGTATATATGTATTAACTAACCTACATCTAAATTCTAGAGCTTGACATCAACAGAAATACTTTGTTTTGGGACAAGTGTTTGTTTTTTTATTTTAGTTTTTAATGATATGATAAACTGAAAGTATCAAATTGAATTGTTTATGAAATTTTGAAATGTTTGTTTTTCCATTATTCCAAAGGATCTAGGTTCTAGGAATGTGAAATTATGGGAATTCGCCCCTTAAAGTATGCAAAGAGCTACCATTTTATAGTTTTAAACAAATATAGAACGATATAAAGCATTGCATATCCACAGGATATTCCAAAAGTTCTGTATTTGTTGCCCATTGCATACTTTATGGGGCAATATTTCCTTCATTTCACATGCTTTGTGCAGAACTTAGTTTACATTGTTTTTTTTTTTTTTGTATTCTCTCGATGTAAGTGGGCACGACACATTTTAAAATTACATTTAATTCTATATGATGTTTTATGCTTAAAAACAATTGACTAGAAGTTAGCTAAAGGCAAGAGTAATAGTTGATCAAACAAAACCAAAGAAAAAAGTAAATCCACAAAACAAAAAAGGGGAATTTCTATTGATTACATATGCGTGCCTATTGATTTTGACAGTTGAAATTAAACAATTTAACAATTAACGTCAACAAGTTGAGAATTTTAGACGCTGACAAGTCACGGAATGGCCAGTTACCGAGTGTGGCTTAAATATTCATGTGGGTAATTATGTATATTTAGGGTAGAGGGGGAGGAAAGGAAGGGTTGGATATGGTTTTCGCCTGGCCAGCTAGGACATTAACTATATATGTATACTACTACTTGCACTTGATATTATATTGGTTGTTGTGTTTTGTTTTCATGAGATTTATTTTTATTAAACTCTTACTTACATAAATAGTACTTAGATTAATGTGTTTTTTTTTTCAAGGAAGCAACGTTTTATTTAATTTTTCTATGTTTGTATGTCCTTAGAAGGGCAATGTGGTAACAAACATGTTTTCAATTAGAGCTGGAGCTGGCACTAGATCTTCTAGTTTCAAATAGAAGATTCGTTGAAGCCCTTGGACACTTAGGGAACGTAATTCGGGTAATTTGCCCAATAGACGACTGAAGTAATGTTGTTTCTTTTGAGCTTCGGCATTATAAGTGACATGATCACGGAGACTACCAATGATTTTCATTTGCAGTTGTTCAACCTTTTTGGGTTCGCGTAGGCCATGACGTTCTGTGAGATATACAAAGAAAAATATAAATGATAAATCAAGTTTAGATGATGGTTTTTCTAGGCTTTCAACACTTACCAGTTATCAAGGTAAGAGCACAAAGGCAGGCAAATGCCGATATGTCTATTTCGAGATTATCTAGACTACGACTGAACTCCATGATATCATTTAGCCAATCGCCGAACGATCTTTGGCACTGATTCCGATGTAGTACGATGCCATTGCAGAAGATCAATTTGGTGTCATCGCTACGCGCCCGATAGGAGAGACGTAAAACGAAGAGCTCCAGTAATGCAGATTGGAATAGCAATTCCTGATCCTCGTGTGTGAGATCCATGTAGCCGGGAATTTTCTCGGCAAATTGTTTGATGACATCCACTGAACTGGTTAACAGCTGATAGAATTGTTGTATCTTCTCGGCCTCACTCATTGAGGGTTCCTCATAGTGCGAATAATCCAAGCAGGATTGATCCGGTGTAGTATCCACATGACTACGCACAAGAGCCGTGATAAGGGAAATTGGCGGCGACGGTGGTGATTCTTGTGGTGACTTGGGCTTGGAGGGCAGTCGACCACGTCGACCCTTAAGCGAATCGGTACGAACCACCTCCTTCACCATGCCGACAACCAAACACTTTTGAAAACGACAGAACTGACAGCGATTGCGTCGTCTCTTGTCCACCGGGCAATTCTTGTCGGCCAAGCACACATATTTTGAACCCTTTTGAACGGTCCGCTTGAAGAATCCTTTGCAGCCCTCACAGGTACGTACGCCGTAGTGTTGACAGGCTGCCGTATCGCCGCACACGGCACACAACTGAGAGGTCGATTGGAGTAGTCGTCCCGCTTGTAGATCCGTGCCAGCTGCACTGGCCGGTGAACTGGCTGTCGAGTTTGGCGCCGAACCCAATTGTAGGGCATGGGCATGAGCATGTCGCTGGCCCAGCGATAATTTGGCCAGTTTGGGACTCTGGGCTGTGGCAATAATTGCACTGCCAGATGAGCCACCGCAACCAGGCGACACTGTTCGTTGAATGGGCAACGAGGCGCGACGCACTGGCGGTCCAACCGATGTGATATTGGCAGCGGCGGCAGCAGCGGCCACCGCTGCGGTAGCTGCCTCCAATTCGGATATGGTGGGAAATGTGGGCAAGGAGTAGCGTTCGCCATTTAGCGAATTGTAGTTCTGCAAGTGATAGAGAATAGAAAAATAAAGAACCATGCGAAAATGTGAGAAATTTCACCCCAAAAGTATGCAATAAACCGTCAAAGAGTTAATTCTTTGCGTTTTAGAACCAATTTTAAGAATGTCCTCTAATTAAAAATTGTTTTCATTGCAAATATAAACTTCTTAGACTGCCAATTGCATACTTTAGGGGTAAATTTTCTTCTTTTTTAGTTTTTGGGTTCTACTTACATGTTGTTGATAGTTTTGCTGCTGCTGCTGTTGACCATAGAAGCTATCGGCTGATGTCACACCATTATATTCATAGAGTGAACTGGCCGAGGAGCTGGGTGAGAGATTCGAAGTGGCATTAATGGCATTGAAATGGCCATGATAATTGTAGCTGCTGCTCGAGCTGCTATTATTTGTATTGTTGTTGTTGTTGTTGTTGCTATTACTGGCACTAGGATGCGGCATATGAGATTGGTTTTGAGATTGCTGCGCTTGAGTTTGGGTCTGCAGCGTATGCAGCTGCTGCAATTGTCCCTGATTGGTATTGGTATTCCAGCCAGACATCACCTCGGCGGGACTTGTTAGTGGAAAACAATCATCGTCCATTTTCAATGTTAACACTTGATCAGTGGGCGTGGCAGCAGCCGTTGAGGAGGAGGAAGCCTGTTGTGGGCTACTGCCACTGCTGCTATTATATTTAAGAGAGTAAGTCTCCTGAAAGCTGGGCAGGCTGCTGCCACACGAGAGTGGACCCCCAATTGGTGAGAATAATTGGAGTTGCACAGGTGAAGTGGCCTGCTGTTGTTGTTGGTGGTGCGATTGTTGTTGTTGCTGTTGCTGCTGCTGCTGTTGGGCGTGATGAGCAATGGCCGGATCACTGCTGGAACGTAAACTTAGCAAACACAATTGCTGATCCTGTTGATCGGCAGATGAGTTTAGCTGCTGTTCTGGTATGGAGGAGAGACGCTTATCGCGCAGGCAAGTCAATTTGGTGAGATTCTCGATGGAACTGGTGATATCCTCAGTGCTGCCCAGCAGAGAAGCGGCACCACCACCACCTGCTCCTGCTCCCTGGGTATCGGTAAAACTGGCTGTAGAATGTTCTAAAACTGGTGACAGTTGGGAATTATTCGAGTCGGAGGGAAAAAAGAGATCCGAGAAGAGTTCACTATGCGACACGGCAGCGTCTGTCAGATTGCTGATCAACTGATCCTCCTCATGGGAGAGCAGGGATTCGGTTTTTAACAAGTGATGGGATTGTAAATTAAGCAGCTGCGGCTGCTCCTCCTCCTGATGATGTTGTTGTTGCTGATGTGACTGTTCCTGCTGCTGCTGTTGTTGTTGCTGTTGTTGCTGCTGGTGTATGTGGTGATGATGGTGATGATGATGATGATGATGCTGGTGTCCTATGGCTGACGTTGTGGTTGTTGTCGTCGACGACGCAGTTTGGGTGGAGAAATTATCAAACGGAGAAAGTGAACTAAAGGAGCTCTGCAATATAAGACAGTCCAAAGAAGACTGTTAGTTAGTAGCCAAAAACAAAAACTCAAGTGCTTAAATTTCTAACTAAACACGGGGTGGAGTCCTCATACAAATCACTGACATGCGCATTTCAAAACGGCAATCCTATTGGCTCGCATCGCCATTATCATCAACCCTTGGAAATCAAATGATGTTTTTCTAATTGGTTATGGTGCAAAATATATTGCCAAAACATAGCTAAACGATTTCCCTTCAATTAGATGTCTATTGTGGTTGTTACGGGTATTTAATAAAGGGGGTTGTAACACCTCACAATAGATAATTAACAATTTCATTTGTTTGCTAGTTTTGCATATTTCAAATCTTCATGGACAAGATGTTTGCAAAAAATATTAACAGAAGAACCATAAATATTTAAAGATTCAAATTTTCATATTATTCTTTTTAATTTTTATGACACTTTCTCATTAAACTGATCCTATAACTGGAGTTCTTTTTCTGCATATTTTTTAAATTCACTATTATTTAGGCCCTTAGCAACTGAATTACTGGATTTCTTACTTCTTTAGGAGATAAATAACTCAATTTTATATGTAAAGCAACTGTTCTCAATATTTTGAAATGTTTGAACTTTTTTTTGAGAATGACTAACAATAAGACTTAATGTTAAAGGAAACTTAAATCCTCTGAAGATCCGATAAAGTCCAATATTTATATATGTTTTGAGAAAACGAAATATACATACATTTGTTTTATGTTTTAGGTTTGGACAAATTTTCAAAAAGTCAAGAAATGAGTTGAATATTTGAACATTTTTAAAGTAAATAAAATTTCTCAAGATTTTTAAATCAAGTCTAAGGGGTAAAATCATTTATTTTTCAAAAATTTTTTGAGTGAGAATCATGGAGACAAGATCACAAGAAAGAAATTCTTTTTACCACTATTTACTTCAATGAAAATTATATTTTCGTTTAGAAAAGTTTTTCATAATTGAGATATAAGAAAGAAAAACCAAAAAAAGGTTAATAAAAAATATTTATATAAGTATTAATATTTTATCAAGCTTCGAAATTTAAAAAGAATAGACTTTACTACACTAAAATAACACCATTAGAAAATAGAATGCCTTAAAATTTTGTTAAAATATTAGTAACTAAGTATGTAAATTACTTTTCATTGTAAGTCTTTAAACAATTTGACTATCAATTGTTTTATACCTTGTACATATATACTAAAACTGCCTACAATGGATATCTCAGACAAGCAATGTTTCTTAATAAAGCTTTCAACAACAAGTTTAAACACACTAATCGAGAGAATTTTATGATCAAGTTTAATTAAAGTTTGGTATTTCTTATGCAATAATGATGACTTAATAACATTTGCATAGTTGGCTCTACTTAACAATGTTGGCTAATTTTAGAAAGGTTTTTTTTTTTGTTTTGTTTTAACTAATTAGAAATTTTCTAAGAAATTTTCATCTTAAATTTCGATCAACTTACATTGGGCTGCAAAAGTAACATGCTTGTTGTCGCTTGGTTATTAAGCCTAACTTGGCTATGTTTTATATTGTTTGTTGTTGTTGTTGTTGTTGCTGTCGCTGTTGTTGCCGCAGCAGCTGTTGCTGATGTTGCTATAAATGTTGCTGCCTGAGTTACTCCTGCTGTGTGTGTACTCAATGTAACAGCAATTGTTGTTGCTGCTGTTGTTGGTGTTGTCGCTGTTGGGCTGTTGGTGGTGGTACAAGCTACTGAAGTTGTTGCTGCTGTCGCTGTTGCTGTTGTTGTTGCTGCTGCTGTTTTCACGCTTTTCAATTTGCTAGCTGTATATCGTGGATTTGGCTCAGCGAGTTTGGCTTTATGTGGCTCACTTGATGTGGTTATGGCTGCACCTGCAAGGATACAAAAACAAAACAAAAATCATATTATTGTTAAGAACGGTTTTTTGTTTTTGAATGTCAAATGTTTAGTTAAATTGCCTCTAGGGTATACTTTATGCTAAATGGTTGGTGAAATGCCAAAATCATAATAATAATAATAATATCAAAATGAAGTAAAAATATTCCCCAATCTAAGCTACTGTCTTGCACAAAAAGATGAAGATTCATAAGGCGATGGTGTTGCTGGTGTTGGTGGCGCAATTGTCTTGCGTTCCACACGCAAACCCACCATATCGAATGTCTTAATTAGAAATGCTCAATCCTCCAGTCTCTTCTTCTACTGGCCATATAAGACACCTCGCTCAACTGCTGCCCAATTGTGCACTGTGCTGAGGGGTTAGGCATGAGGCAAGATCACGAAGAAAACAACGAGGATCACATCTCCATCTTGGTTAATGCTGCACATAAAATGTAATAAATTGTCATGTTGTTGTCCGTTGTCGTTTGTGGCACGTTGTGGGTGCTTAGTGGTCGTTTTTTTTTTCTTGGTTGGTTGGAGAAATAAGACTCTTTAGCATTGCTTTCATTAAAATAAATTTTATGGCTTATTCGCTATTGCCAAAATCTTCAGAAGGGTTACACTCGAAGAAAATTTACTTGAAAGTATCTAAAATTTGGGACAAAGTATATCAATTTTGTTTCATATCCTTCAAGCGCTTCAATGTCCTAGAAATTAGTCTGAATTTGGAAATATTTTCGTTTCAACTTAAACATTTTACTAAAATCTTTCATATAAAACTTTTAAAATTTGCAAAAGAAACCTTACAATTTTACAATATTTCTTTTTAAGTTCATTGGAAAGATAATAGTTTTACATGGAAAACATCTTGAATATATTATTTATTTAGTTAAATATAAGAAATCACAAGGATAAGCCTATATTTTATAATATCAAACATAGTTCTAATAAAATTTACCATATCAATTTCCAATGACTTTTCATAAAATGTGGTGAAACAAATTAACAACAATTTACATGTAGTTAATTGTTAATTGTCTCTGTCTTGGTTGTCATATCACCATCAAATTAATCACCTCAACTGTCAGCAAAATCTATTAGCCATAAATTATTATTATTATTATTATTATTATTATTGTTGTTGTTATGTGCCCCTCTAAAAACCCATTCCATTATACATATTTCACACATATCTACTCGTATTTCTCTTCAATGCACTTTTGTCTTGACTTCTGGCCGGTTGACTTTTTTGACACTTTGTTTCTTATTTCGTTTTTTATCTGCAAGAATTAGTTATAAACTGGCGTCTTAGTTGACGCCAAAGTTAAGACAAAATATCTATGGAAAAAAAAACCTTCAAGATTTTTGTTATTTCCTAACATGTCGTTGATTTTGACAAATTAATAAATAATTTTGTGCTGTTGTTGTTGTTGCTGCTGCTGCTGCCGCTGCTGTCTGTTTTTTTTTTTTACAACAGAAAAAAACGTGGACAAAGTTCACAGGGGGCAACGATAAATATAAAAAAAAACCAAAAGCAAAAAATAAATCATAAAAAAATTATTGATATAAACATAAGCAGATAATTTATAAATAGTCATGTAATTTTTCCATGACAAAGAACAACTGAAATTTGTATAAAATTATTGCGAAATCATTTTGAAATATCAAACCTAGATCTAAGCAGATTTGGGTTTAAATTTACGTTTCAAAAAATTTTAGTAAGTAGTAAACATTATACAGAGTTTTTATTTCTACAAAGTTGATTTAATTTTCATTTATCTACGAAAATGGTACAAAAGATGAAAACAAAGAAAAATTAATTTCAAAAAATTCTTAAAAACTCTTGAAAAGATTTAAAAAACTGTAACTGTCAAATTTTAAGCGATTTTCGAATGTGATATCTAGTTGTAATGCTCCTATATTCAATTTTGAACTGAATTATAAATTAGCTAATTAACAAGGTATCCTTTCAAGGGAGAAGAGAAAAATGAACACCAAAAAACAAAAAACAACAATTTGGACAATTTGAAGTTTTGAGTATTTGAAAATGTATGGGTTTATTTGTATTAATGTCTTTCAATTTGCCTTAAAATCTCAAGAATCGAATTTTTTGTACATTTTTCTATCATTATTTTTTCAAAAGTAGTGTCGAAATTAATGTTTTAAAATGTCGTAAAGATCAAAGCCATATAGAAACATTCTGAAGTTTGAAATTTTTTTGAAATTGTCCAAAATACAGCTTTTTAAAAGAACCATTATCCTTGGCAGTCGATTTTGATTGAAATTCATCAATGCTCTAACTTTCACACTGAAAAGTTATCTTGGTTAACTTATATTTAGGATTTCATCTGGCATTGGTTTCAATAGAGAATGAATGTTTTAAATGTTGTACATCGAAGTTTATTTTCAATTAGTTGGAATAAATTGAGTCTTAGTCTGGTCCGTGTAATTAATTTATTTAAATATATTTAAACAATTTGAGGTCAACATTTTGTTTAATTCAAAAGACACGAATAAACAGTTTGATAGTATTTAATTTTTTTTTGCAATTAAACTGAAAGTTGTTGGTCATTAAATGTAAAGTTTCAAATTTGTTAAGTTTCCATAAAGAATAAGAAAACGAAAAAAAAAACTTCTTAACAACATATCGAATGCATACCAAAACGCATAACTTTGCCTTTTATTGATTATTAAAATGCTGCATTTGGTAAGAACAACAACAACAAAAACAGAAACACTGAACAAATAATGAAAATCAATGAACATTGCTAGCGCCTCCCCATTTGGAGTCATCGAGTCGTCTCCAAAAAGTCACAAAGGCAACTTTGGCAGTGACAAATATTCATAATATGTTTTTTGGCGGTAAAACTTTGAGTTTTAAAACGCATACCAAGAAGTGTTCTTTAAAGGCAAAAAAGACAAAAAACTATGTCAAATTTTCAAATGCCTGTGTAACCATTGTAAGGCATTTATATCTACGTATGCAAATGCGGACGCAATCTTTACGAATCTTTAGTTTAAATTGCCCATACCAATGGATGGATGGTTGGATGGATGGATGATATAACCAAAACTCAACCATACCCACACACATATACACACACACACATACACACATACAGCATAGACTTCTCGTAGACGTCTTCACTAGGCAATTAGCTTGGACGCAGACAATGGAAAGAAAAAGGCTTGAAGTCGTTGCGATTGCATAAATCAATCAAATTGTCTCTCACTCGAGCACCATTGAGTAATAGATCCAATTTCGATATGAATTTACGTTTGGAGTGCAATGAGGATGGGGGATGAGTACTGAAAATTGGGTTTTATTCTTCAGTTTCGTTTGTTTTTTTTTTGTATTTCTTCTTTAGATTTTGCACAACTTTAAATATCAACCCCATTACCCATTGCCCATTAAGCAACAACAACAACAACAACAGCAACTACAGAAACAACAATGGGCAACAATTGATGAAAATCGACAATTAATAGTGAAAGTCTAAACAAGTACGAGGAACGATTCAACGAACGGCCTCATCATCATCGTCATCATCATTAACATCATCTAAAAAGGTACGTATAGTCTGCAGGAAGTTTTTGTTATTTCTTCTTCTTCTCCATGTTCATCATTATCATCTTCTTTTTTCTATTATTTTTTTCTCTTTTTACCGGCTCTCTTCTCCTATGTCTATTAGGCCAAAACGTCTTCGTCTGGAAGTTTGTCGCTGTTCGTGGATTTCAAAGGCGATACCATCGAAGCCGCCGCCACAACTGCCGCCACAGTCATAGCCACAGTAAACCTGTAAAAATGACTAACTCCTTTGGCCCAAGACGAACCTGAAACCCATTTGTATACTTCTCACAAAACTTCACACGAAATGACTGCAGTTTCGTGTATATATATAGAGAGGAGAGCGTGACCACATTTTAATCTGCAAGAGTTCCATTGAATATCTATTACTATCTCCAGCTTGGAAAACTTCTTCAAGACGAACATGCTTTTCTCTCATGATTCTAAAAAAAACAAGAACATTCCAAAAATGATTGAGCTAAGGACCTAGAACATAAGTTTCTCAAGGCTTAGACTAGATTTTAAGAACACATTGTTTTCGATTTATCCTAAGCCTATTCGGTATTAAAGTATCTGAGAATTCTTGTATTTCAATAATATTTAAAGATTTTCCTAGTTGAAAAGATGGAAAAAGAGAAATCATTGGCCAATCAATGAGAATCAAATCTATTTGAAGTGCTTACCTAACAGTCCATACTTAAAAAAATCCTTTATATACTTATTAATTTTGTCATCAACTTATTGCTTGAAAATTACTTATATTAAGTTGTCAAAGATGAGTATTTAGATGTCTAATATTTGTTGATTCGAATATATATGCATAAATCCAATTTATCCTGGTTGATCAGTTCATTCAGTTGCGAAAAATATTGGGAATTTGGCTTTTAGTGTATCATTTTTCAGTCTAATACTTTAAATATTTAAACCTTAAAACTAGGAACTGCAATAGTTAATTTATATGTCAACGTTAGTTTTTCTCAAAATTATACTTTTAAGGTATGACTAAATTAATTGATAGCCTCACAAAGTTAAAATCACATTTGAGTTTCCTCCACAATTTTTTACAAAAGTTTCTTTAAAAATTAATTTTTGATTGAAACACAAACATTGGATCGGCAAAAAAAATTTAATTTAATCACAAAGTTAAAATCATATTTGAGTTTTTTCCAACATTTTTTTTTATAAATTTCTTTAAAAATTAATTTTTGATCGGAAACTTACATTTGAGTACCTATCATTTTAATGAATTTTCTACAGTCTTTATTAAAAACTAGTCCTAAATCTACATCGAATAAGATCCTAAATGTGTTTTATTATTAAAGATTATGATCTATTATTTAATTTTTAGCAATTCTTAATTAAAACTAAACCCCAATTAATATTCTGAATCTAATTAATTAAATTACATGCTAGTATCCAGGACTATTTACTACTATAGTTATTAAAAAATACATTTAAGTATATATTTTTAAAAAGAAACTCCAAAAAGTTCAACAAAGACCACGAAAAAAAGTCCAAACCTCAGCTGTAGTTCATTTTGTCAACTCTTCTTTAAAACAAAATAATCTTTTATTGCAATGTTGGTTTATATGAGATGCATTTATCTGCATATATAATATCACGCTGTCATCTCTGAGTACAGCTTCATCTCATTGTCGTTGCACCCACTGACTCAATGACTGAGTGCCTTGCCAAAAACGAGCCAAAAAAAAAAGAAAAACAACCTGGCCTGACCTGTGCGCGTTGTAAACCCCTGAGACGACGACTGCAACGATGGCAAAACCATACTCGCATTACCATTTCTTTGGGTCACTGCACATAGTTTTTTTTTTTTGGGGTTTTTTTTTTATATATTTCTTTTTTTAGGTCTTTTTTTGGTTACCTCCTTGCAGTTTGTCTGTCAATTTCGGCAGATGCATACATATGTCCATGTCCATGTTGATGCCAGGCAGTTCGCAGTTCAAAGTACACAAGTCTTGGACCTGGAGCATGAACAAAGCAAGTTGCCAAATAATATGTATTAACGATATTATATAAAAAAAAAAAAAACAAAAAGAAAAAAAATTAGCAATCTTATGTAATGACCAAAAAACACGAGAAGAGTCGAGAAGCAAGGGAAACGGCTTTTCATAGCCATTATAATAAATTTGTTAACGAGCTTAGATTGTAAATGAAAATAAAGAGAGGAAAACTTTACGACAACAACAAGCTAACGAGAAAATATAAACCTTTCCTCCCCGATGTCCCAAATGTTGCCCCTCTGCCCACCCCAAAAAAAACAAATAGACATCACAATTAGAAACATGCGAATTCCCAAAAACCGAAGAAATCCTCAATCCACCATCCATTGCTCCCTGAAGATGCAACCGATGGCGTATGGAACCCAACCCAAATAATTTTTAGCTGACTTAAGGCTGCTTTGAGCCATAAAGACAATGGCACATTGTAATCTTAAATGTTTATCGCGCACTCTTCCCGGTAGCATTTTTGGCAGTAGCCCACGGTAGTTTTTTTTCTTTCGATTTTTGGTTGCCGCTACAATAGTTTCTCGATGAATTGCTTTCTAAATGACTGGAGGCCAAAAATGGAATGATATTTCATATTGATCTGATGGCATTGTTTTTTTTTTTTTGTTTTTTTCGTATGCCTTTTCTATTATCTATATTTTTATTTGACCTGGTGGCTCACACAGAAAGGGAGCGCTTATTGATAAAAATTGAATTGACTGAATACAAAAGCAAAATATCCATAACTTTTTTAAATGTGGGAGTAAAAAACAAAAAAGAAAACAAATATTTGATCAATATAGCCTAAGGAAATATGGATCATTGTTAGAGTTCCAGGAAAAGCTTCTCTTTCTGATCAAAGATGGGAGACAACATTCCTTTGAGTCTCCAATAAAGAGTAAATTAAGTAGTTTATGCAGTAAAGTTTAAATATTTATGTTATAACTTTTTCTTCTCTTTATAAACAAGGATGTTCTTCATACTTTTTGGATTTTTTACCTTTGTATAGGTACAATAAATTGGCTAGCAGACAGAAAGTTAAAAAGTTCGAAATGTTTTTTAATTCAATTTGTTTTTGAAGGAAAATCAGAAGAAATATCAACTTTATGTGTTTTCAAGCATATATGTTGGAATGGGTCTTTTTGGACTACTATAACGTATAGAAATCGACCAAGGATTATATGCCATAAAACCATAAGATAAAAGGAAACTATAATGAAAAATAAAGAAGAGAAGAATCTCTCTGAAATAATTTATGAAGAAAATTAGTTCGACTCTACAAAAAAGCTTTATTTGTTAAGAGATAGAGGTCTTGATTAAGTTTCCTACATAAAGGACATGACTTGTATTTATGTATATTGAGACACAGAAGAAGAATTTAAAACAATATAAAAGACTTTAATGAGAAAGAAGGCAAGAGGATATATTAACTTCAAGTAAAATTTGCCTTAATTACATAGAAAATCTTCTAGAAATATCCATTACCCCATTATCATGAGTTAATATTACAAATTGAAGAGAATTCTTAAATAATGAATGACACTTTGTTTAACATTGATTGATCACATGATATAAAGATAAGCCAATTCATTTTAAATTTTCTCATCATTTAAATTAAACAATATTTAAGCATCTTAAAAAAAAACACAAAAAATTCCCAAGATAAACTGGTTAAGTTTAAATTGCTGATTCCCAAGATAAACTGGCCAAGTTTAAATTGCTGGTCTTAGCCTTATTTTGCGTTGAATTCTGAGTCTTAAGAATAATTACAGATTTTCCCAATTATTCTACCACTTAATCAATTAAAATTTGCTTATTTATTCATATGATTAATAGTCATAATTTTCCAACTAAATCTAAGAGATTAATCATTATTATGGCACTTTTGAAAAAATATAAAAAAAATGTGAGTTTTACTAGATGCTTTTTTTTTGTTATAAAAAGGTAATGCCAATACCTTGACATAAAATAATGTATAAGAATTTTGCTGAAGGGCAGCATCAAGGATTGTCACATGAAAACAAAATTATTTATATTACTCAATAGTTACAAACAAAATAACTGATAATAATAATATGTATGTATGTATGTATATATGTATTTTTATTGAGAATCGAAAAAAATGTTAATTGAAAACTATTTAGACATCTTCTTTTCTTCATGCCGTTCTGCCATAAATCAAATGGAAACTGGCCATTATACGACCAAGCAGATCTCGTATTAATCTTGGCAATCAGCAACACACACACACACAGAAATATATCTATTAAAACCCAATATATATATATACAATTAAATGCAACCAAAAGTTAAAACAAAAAACTGTGTCAGCAATGTCTTAATAAAATGTATAAAAACTTATAGATGAAAAAAAAAAAAACTAAAAATAAAACAACAAGCGCATGTGGATTTTTATCAAGAACTATAAAATGTTTGCAGCCAAAGGTCAATGAAGTTGAACATGGAAAGTGTTTGGCTTTAAACTATCGAGATGACAGCAACAACAACAACAGCAACAACAGCAACAACAACAATAGCAACATCATTACTCACAAAAAAATAAGCACTATAAAACATAAAAATTGTACAAAGAATTTCAACTAAAAAAAAAACATTGTCTCTTTATATACCTACAAATAAATCTCTTTGCGCCACTTTGAATGCTAAGTAAACCAAAATCGAAACCACATGGACAAAAAAAAAAAACAAAATTCAACTAACCAGCCAACCAAAAAACAACGTCATCGTTTTTTAATCGTTGCAAATCATCGAAGGCCATCTTGGACATTTCGGACCTGAGCCATCCAAAACGGATTGAAGTCACTTTTTTTTTACCTGTCTGAGCGCATCTTAACCAGTTGAATCTCTGCTTCTGCTGCTGCTGTGTGTGTGTTCGTGTGTGTGTTTATATGTGAATGGATATTGGCCAATACACTTTATACATTTTGGCTTTGGCACTTGTCATCGGGTCAGTCTGAGGGGCTTCAGCCTGTCCCGCTGTCTCTGTAGTTCATTATGCAAAAAGTGGATTCATAAAACGATATATACTTAGATATATATATATATATTTATATATAAAGGTAGAAAGAGAAGGAACTGCATCATTTGATCTGACCAAAAAAAATTTGCATGAAATTCTAATAAAAGATTTGCCGTTTAGGTGTTAGCCACATAGAGAGTCAGTCGGACAGTCAGACAAATGCAGATGCCTTTCAGCCAAACTGTAAACTGGTTTAATTGAAATGTTATATCATCTCTGCCCAGTTGGCCAAAGAATGCGAAGAGGAGCAAGTTAGCAAGTTTTTTAGAATTTACAAAAGAAAACGATCAGCATGAAATTTCGAAAGCTAAAATAAAGAAAAATTGAAATTGTTTTTAATCAAAAACATAAACCAGACTTAGCCAAAGACCACTTGACAACCAAAAAGAAATGAGTGAAATATTTATAAAATTTCATCAGAAAAATTCATAATTTTAGATTTTTATTATCAATTATATTCAATTATACTAAAGACAAACCCAAAAAACCGCAAGTTCTTTAATCTAAGTCATAGAGTTTAACAATTTAGCTGGGAAGACTAATCCATAGAATACAGGATAATTATTAACAAGTACAGACCATCACAGGAAGAGATAAAGAACCATTTATTATTTTAAGGCTTTTCGTAAGAAACACAAATTACTATCAATAGAAAATTTCTACAGATAAAAAGAATGACGAAACGAATTTGAGATTAGTATTATTGGGAGAAATGTGCCCCCTACAGTATGCAATAGGCAGACGAAGTTTTAATTATTACTTTTACAAATTTAAAGTACTTTTTAAATTTTGTTTATCGTGGTAGCTAATGTTTTTAGCAACAGTGAATCAAAAAAGGTGTCCAAAAATGAAATCACTGTTATTTCTGTGACATCGACATCTCATTTGGTAGATTTCAAAAACAATCTGTCTCAAAATCTCTAGAGATTTCTGTGACAAACCTATATAAATACTGTTCAAAACATTGACAATTTTCAACCCATAAAAGTTTCTTTTTAAAGGTTTTTTATTTGCCTATTGCTAACTTTAGGGACAAGAGATTGTACATTTTACAGTATAACACAGTATAACCATTTCATTTTAATAACTAAAGAGCCAACCGTTGGAAATAAGGGAAAAACTTAAACTAAATCTAACTCTGATTACTTTATATTGGTCTATATGGCGATACATACTTAAGACCGATAAAACTATAGAGCAATATGTTTAAATAGAAAACATTTTCAATCAAAGTACTTTACCAAAACAAATTTAGATTATTATTAAATTCTTAAGAATCATTTTACTAAAGAAACAATTACTATAAGACAAATTGAACTTCAAATTCTTAATATGCATTCAATATAAATCTTATTTTTGGGAAAAGATGAAATACTTTTTTGGGATGCCATAGCACAGTTGCCTAACTCCTTTTGCTCAACAAACATATAAATATTCGTACTTGAAATTTTAAAAATTGGTAATTTTAAATTACATTCCAATATGTTTCAAACTAAAACTTGTTTATCTAACTAACTTTGCTATTTGAAAATATTCTCATTATTACCAAAAGTTTCCATTTAAGAGACATTTTAAAACCTTCTCTTATAAGTCTTAATTAACTTATAAAAACACTTTTAAGTTAAGTTTATTTAGTTTTCTTTAAGGATTTCCCTTTCGAATTTCTATAAAAATGCAATGTTAAATTTGCCATTTTACATCATAGTAAATGAAATATCTTGTGTATCTGCAAGATACAAAAACTTAAATTTAGATATGCAACGAAATAACAATTTGGAATTGCAAGTAACTGTTGCTCACACTAAATCAAATCTTCATGAGAGGCCGAGGTAAACTCACTGACAAATATATGGGTTAGGCTCAATTTGCGCAGACGATGAGACGATCAAGAGGTTCAGGGGTTGAGGTTGGGGGTATTTGGGGTTTCGTGTTGCTATTTTTGTTGTTGTTTTTCTTTTGGGCGGGGGGTGGGGAGCTTGGTCATGATGCAGTTGCATCTCATAGAGATACCCAGGCCAAGACAAAGCATATTATTGGCGTTTTAATGCATGTTGCCTTTGGTGTTTGTTGCAACCTGCTGGGAAAAAAAAACTCACTGGCTGAAGCTGCTCGCTTTGTTTGGCGGGGGTAATCGATTTGGAGTCCCCAAACCCATTGGGCCACCCCCCACCCCCTTACCTCATCTCTCATCTGTGATCCACCTACTGTTTGCTTTTCGAACGAAAGCGAAAATCCCCCCTAAAAAAAATCGAAACGTGCAGCATTGGCAACAACAATAGCAAAGAGGCATATAGATAGACAGAAAGACCGTCCGACAGACAGACAGACAGAGAGGGAGAACAAGGCAATGGCAAAATTAACACTAATACGATTCCAAGAGAAGTTGTGGCTTTGCTTTTGCTGGAGGAGTAGCTAAAGTTGGAGTTCGAGTGTTTCTTTATTGGTTACTTCGCGTGTTTTGACAGCTCGCTGATATTTCAGAAGAAGAAAAAAATACTTGTTGCACTGGCATTGTTGTTGTTGTTGGCACTGCCAAAAAAAAACTAAAATAAAAAAAAATTGTGTCAAATTTTTTTTGTTTTGTATTTATTTTTTGGGCTAACCAAATCTTCCCAGCTCCCCAAATCGAGCCGCTCCAGCTGCACCTATTCGGATGCGCTTTTGCCTAGCAACCGTCCATTCCATGCCCGTAATTATGTAAGCAGCGTTCCAAAACTGGCAGCTTATTTATCTTTGTCTCAGTCATGTCAATCAGACGGCGACGTTGATGCACTGCAGCATCATGTACACCTTTGACCTGGCAACAGAGCGCGAGCGAGACCGAGATATATAGCGCCCGCCTTCTTTAACTCCACAGATCACACTCCCACTCCCCAGCAATGGAGCCAACTAAAATGCAAATTAGGCGCCTCAAAATGTGTATAGCTAATAAATAATACAAAAAAAAAAAACATTTTATTTTTTTTGGGAGTGGAATATCTTAAAAACCAGAAGGTAGGTAAGTCTCTCGATGAAAAGGCAGGTAAGATGTAGATGACAAAGATAAGAATGTAATCAGAATGTAATGGGAATCGAATCGAGAAGTTAGATATAAAGCAATTTCTTATCGAATTATTTGATATAAATCAATATCAAATGTCTTGCACTTAGTTGATTATTTTAATTTATATCATATAAATTTATTAATTTTGGGATTTAAACCTTTTAAATTACATGCTTTGTGGATATATCTTTATTTTTACTAACCCTCCAAATGTTAAAAATTATTTTAGAACCTAAATTTCACAATGCATTTATTGCTAATTTAAAGAAATATTAGGTATTAAGACGCTTTTATAATTTCTAGTTATTAGTCCCAAGTCCCAAACAGTCTTAAATTTTGTATTAAGCTTTAGTATAACAGCGAAAGAAAGATACGAAACTCATGTTTTTAAAATAATATCAAATTGAAAATTGGAAAATTGAAGATACAAATTTTGACTTAATATTGGTAGAAATTCATATGGTATACATCACGAGTTTTAAAAAATTAAAAAATATATTATTTCTTTAGATTTTAATGCAAATTAAGGGATTGCATTTCAATAAAAAACGTATGGAAAAAAAGGTCTAAAAAAATTAACGACAAAAAACGCCATAAGAGAGATATAACAGTTACAATATCATATGGCATATAAAATCTGTCATACTTTTTTTCACAATCAACCTGAAATTAACATAGTTACTGATTCTGAAATTTAAGGATTTTTAGACACTTTTCAGAATAACATTTATCTTTTGTCGATTTCTAGATATTCTCAATTTTCAACCGATTTTAAACCATTTCTGTTACCACATCTTAGATTTCAAAGAAACATGCATAATACAGGAAACAACTCACATCGAATTGGATTTACTTCCTTTATTTATTTGTAATTCCCAACTAGTTTAAGCATTAAAATGGTGGTTAACGACTTTAAAAAACTGCAGTTCGAGGAGCCAACTAAATTAAAACTTTGGATATTATTACGACAAAATTCTATGGTGAATGATTTTGTAGATTGTAAAAAATATTCAAACAAAATTTTGTAAGGATAAGGAATGCAATCTTCAACGATCACGACTTGAAAAGAGGCAGTCATATAGAGGCGTCTCATAGACTCATCCCTTGGTTGTTATAAGTCCCATTTTGCTATGCCCATAAGTTCAAGCTGAATTTACATAAATTTAGTTAATTCCGCTCCTTTCATAAGGCTCTTTCACTTTCGTTTGCCAAAAACAGAAAATAAAGAAAACCATAAGGAAAGGAAAACAAACGCCCACTATGAAATGCAGAAGAAAAAAAAAACTATCAAGTGCTCATATGCACATCGGGCGCAACCTTTTTCGGGCATTTTAAGTAAAGTGTTTAAATGATGATGATCATCATTATGATCATTATGAGGAGCCAAACCAACCCATCATAAACCATCCGCACCACATTTACATGCACAACTACATCAGATTGACATGACTCTGCCTTTTGGCATGGTTTAAATTTTGTCGTTTTTTTTTTTCTTCTCTTCATTCGTCTTGCGTCTTTTTGGTGTGGTGTGGAATTCATGGCATCATCGTCATCATCATCATCGTCATAATCTTTATCTAGGCAACTTGACTCTATGAAGCTTTTGACTGCAGTTAAAGCGTGTCTTCCAAGACTGTTATTAAATCAATAATGAAGCACACGAAGTAGGCGCCCCAAAGCGTTGAAGACTGAAAACGAAAACTTCATTATGATCAATAGAGGATTGGGATTGGGCTAACCAACAAAAACAGAAAAGGGGATGCGGGGGGATAGAGGCAACGGGTGTTGGGTACATCATTAGCACTGGTTTGATGGTGTTGCTTGTCGGCGTCTGGCATGCCGGCTGCTGAGCCGCTGAGTTGCTGCTGCTGCTGCTGCTGACACACAAACATCGTGGAGTTCACGGAACGCACCCAAAAAGCCAAGCTCTCTGTATTTCTTTTTATTTTTGATATTTGGGTTTTGTTTTGCCATTAGACAAGCTTTGTTTTGTTCCAAAGTTTTGGTTTAGTTTGAGGCTCTTCTCCCAGGTTTGTCTACACGGAGATTATATATAATATTTGGTCTGGTCTCTCCCCAAAAATCGAACTATTAACTTATTGCAGTCAGTGTAAGTCAAAGTCGAGGAGTTTTTTTCTTCTTTTTTTTTTTTTGCAGTCGCATTCCAGCCACGTTTGTTTGTTGCCATTCAGGCAAGGCAAGGTGTTGAGGTTAACTAAGGTGTGATAAATTTTTGCCATCGATATTTATTCCTTGTCTTGGTTTTTTTTTGTGGTTTTGTTTTTGGTTTCTTTTGGGTTGTAAGTTTGCCATAATTGTTTTATTATGGTCGTGTGGGTTCGAATGGTGGAAAAAAAGGCCTTAGAGTCATTTCCATTGTTTTCCATGTTTCAGGGCAGCAAGGCAACAGCATCGTGACTACGCTCCTCCATAAACCAAAAGTGTTCAATGGCTATAAAGCAGTTCAATGGCCTAGTTAATGAAAAATCTTTACTCCCCCCTCTCAAAACGGTTCTCAGAAGACATGACCTGAAGTTATCCAATGTGAATCTACAAATGCAAAAGGAGCTCTACTTTTCTTTACTTTTCTATTTTCTACAATTTAAAAAATTAACTAACAAGTTGTTGTGACTTGAAAGGAAGAGAAGAATCTTAGAGATGACACAAGTTATAAAGAAACGATTTCTTTTTGGCTTTTCGATAACTTGTTCCTAATAATAGAATTGGTAATTATCATTACAGAGATCAAATCACAGTTCAGTAGCTGAGATCACAAACAAGATTATCTCATAGACATCACAAATAGCTGAACTAGATATTTCCAGTTATCATTAGCAGTTGTTGCTGAAGAACTCCAGAATTTCAATGAGTAATGACTAAAACTAGTTGAGAATTACAACAAAACTATGATATTTTATTTGATTAACGTATTTCTTTTATAGAGTTCTCTATATCCCTCATTCACGCTATCATCTCTAGCTTGGAGTGTGGAATTGACCAATCTTTAACCAGTAGATGCATGGAAAAGTTCATACTCAATTTGGCTCTTGAGTCTTTTATTTTCATTAGTTGCCTCTTCTTTAGGTTTTTCATATCCTACTTCACCCACTCACAGATAGTTTCCATTGGGTATTTCCACTTTTTTTTTGGCGATAATTAATAGTCAAAGACAACGACAACGACAACAACATAGCGACGCCTTGGCCAAGAGGCAGCAGTAGTAACACCAGACTCCATGCTCCATGCTCTATCCCCATCCCCATCACCATCCTCAAATCCGCCATCCGCCACTTGTGCATAAAAATTTGTCCATTGAATGGTTGGCAACACGCAAACTTTGTTTGTCTATTACTTAATTGCCGGTCCAAGTCAGCAGCAACTGGGATTGAAAGATACGATAGGATGGCATAGGGACAGGTACACCAAGTGCTACGTATTGGTAACGTACTAAAAGAGAGAGAGAGAGAGAGGAGGACAAGGGGATGGGAACATCGTCTGCCTATAATAACAATTAGCGTGGCATTTTAATATGCATTATTGCTGTGAAAAGATCGCAAACTGATTTCACTCTAGCAACCAACCAAAAAAAAAAAAAAGCAGCAAAGGCACCAGCTGGCAGAAGAGTCACGATTCGTTTCTCTTTGGGTTTGTTTCTTGTTGCACTCAGGACAACAATTGAGGAAGTTTTGTCTCCATATGCGTTTATTTTTGCAAATTTACCTAAATTGGTAAAAACTTGGCAATTGTGAATTTTAATTATACAATTAATTTGTTGCCGCATGCAAAAAATGGCCACAACTAATGCTTGGGAAGTTGGAAGGAAATTCCATAAGAGTTGTGTTGTCTGTATACAAGAAGGCATTAGGATCCCATCTTATTGCGAAATTTCAATAAATTAGTTTAATCAATTGATTTTATGATAATCGATGGATGAAGCAAATTATAATTGTTGTTAAAGGGAAGCAAATAATTAAAGATTTAGGTGTTTCCTTAATTATGGTCTGTTCAAGTGGTCTCTTTGTTTCTTTTTGTATTCAAAAATGATTATGTTAGTAATTTTGACATTTATGGAAAATACAGATTCTTTGTAGAATATTAGATTAGACATTTAACAAGTGGAAAAAAATAACAAGAATGATTTGAAGAAGTTATCCGGTAATTTGATTCGTATAAATAAAACGAACAATAAATCAAACAATGGGCTACACGAAATTCATTTTTTGACTAAAACTATCTTTGGCCCAAATCATTTCTAAAGAAACTATATGATATAACAATCCGATTTTGATGAAATTAGGCACAGTTATTTATGAGTATATTAATTAAAACTATGTTAAATTTTTTTGAAAATCATTTAGAAAATAACAAAGTTAATGATCGATCAAGTAAAATATGGTTTAATCTACCTAAATCCCAGATGCTTGCAGTCAATATAAAAATAATAATGGTCGTTCAAGATTCCCAAATTTTGCTTTTTAAATAAACTAATTTAAATATGAATCAATATTGTTGCTCTGACAAAATGAATTAAATACGAGTTAAGATTGTTGTTGTGACAAATGATTTGTTCATAAATTATCTTTCAAAATCGCTTTTAATATTTTTGCATCTAGTATATTTTGAATTTAGAATACATATCAAAATGCTTAATCTTATTTAATAATTCTAAATTGAGTTACAAAATTTACTGCAAAATTACTTTTTTACTTTTGCAAAATTTGAAAAAGATTTGAAATATAAAAAATAAAAGAAATCAAAAATTTATTAATTACTGCATGAGTTGCCTAATGTTGTCCAATTATAATGATTTATGTGCCATTAAAAACGCCCAGAAATATGCAGCAATTTGACTAGTCGTAAGAAGATCTAATTAGGCCAATTAAAGTTTTAATAACTTTATAATATTGTTCCAATTACAATGATGATGATGCATTTAACACTCTGATTGTGTTTTTTATACCCTTGCAAAAAGGGTATATTAATTTTGGTCAGAAGTGTGCAACGCATAGAAGGAAGCATTTCCGACCATATAAAGTATATATATTCTTGATCAGCACGACGAGACGAGTTCAAATAGCCATGTCCGTCCGTCCGTCCGTCCGTCCGTCCGTCCGTCTGTCCGTCCGTCTGGATCAACGCAAACTCCTCCTAGACCGTTGGAGCTACAGAGCTGAAATTTTGCATGTAGGCTTGTATATACTGCAGGCGTTGTATATCTCGGATTCAGCCGGATCGGATCACTATATCATATAGCTCCCATACAAATGGCAAAGTCACGAACAGTGACTTTTCTCAATAACTTTGTTATTTTCTGAGCTATTGTCATGAAATTTCATATTGGTGAATTAATTACACATATAAACGACTGTGCCAAATTTAATCAAGATCGGGTGACTATATCATATAGCTCCCATAGAAACGATCTTTCGAAAACAGTGACTTTTGTCAATAACTTCGTTACTTTTGACGCGATTGCTTTTAAATTAAATATTTGTTAGTTTAGTATATCTGTTAATGACTGTGCCGAATTTGATAAATATCGGGTTACTATATCATATAGCTTCCATAGGAACGATCGGTGGAAAACAGCGACTTTGATCAAATCTTCGTTATTTCCTATACTAAGATTGTAGGCCGTTCTTTCGCAAACATTAGCCTTTTTAGATAAAACGTTTTTCTATTTTGATGGCTATAGGTAAGGAAAGAGTTACCAAAAAAGTTGCAAGGGTATACAAACTTTGACGCGGTCGAAGTTAGCCCCGGCCCTCTGGTTTTTCTTTTTTGTCGATTCGTTAAGCTTAACAATTTTGCACAGATCTTTTGAAAATCAAATCAAATTACTGTTGACAGTTCGCTGAGCACTGACCATTTATAAAGTTGTAAGAATAAAACTTTATATATCTACATATACATATTAGATGTGTAGATATTTATTTGGAAACCAGTTGATGATCTGTGCTTTAGCTAAATCTTTTGAGCGTCTTCCCACAACAACAACTCGACAAAATAAAAATTGATTACAATTTAATGCCGTTGCCGGCTGCTGTTGTCGATTGCTGTTGCTGCTGTTGCTGTTTCTGTTGCCGTGTTGCTGCTGTTGATGCGCTTAATTTAGTCAAATCAACGGCTTTTGTAGAAGAATGTCTCTAAATCTTCTATTTGTTTTAAGTATTAGCAATGCCATACAAACTGGTCAAAGGCACAAAAGCACATATCAGCAAATGAAAGCAAAATCACAGTTATGATGAGAAGATCAGATGAGTAAGAAGTTAAAGTTGCTTATTCGTTTCTCGAAATACCCTGTAAACTGTTTTTAATGCTTTTTCGTATTAGAGAGTACTTGAAACTCATACCAAATTTGGTGTAATACGGTTTGGTACATCAAAATAAATCGTATATTTATTTATCATTATAATTCTAAGTTTTTAAGACTTAGAGGAGTATATTAAAGCCAACAAAGAAGCAAAAAGTAATAGAAAGTTACGTTTATTTGACTAAGGGCCCAAACTCTTTTGTTAATTTTGAAAGCGCCTTAGAGTATGCACAGAAGAAAGAACTCGGATTGCTCTCATTTAATTGTAGTTCTCAACTAGTTCAAGCGTTGACGTTCTGAAATAGCCATTGCACCTTAGGAGTGTTTTTTTTTTTTTAGCAAAGTTTTACAAAAGTTTTTAGAGCGTGCTAGTACCTGACTAAAGATAATCTAGTCACTTTTTTATAATCTTCTTTTGATTAAAATATATCTCTAACCGACTGACATGAAAGGTCAAACAATCGTAGAACTGATAAGACCATAATAAATAAAGAAATTTGTTTCAGATAAGTAAAAACATTTCTACACTTGCTTAAAAAAGATAATTTATTAAACAAATAAATAGTTTCAAATATTTCTACATATATATTCTATTGTAAATACTAATATTTTATTTTTTCATAATATTTTAATGAATTTGTTTTTAAAAAAACTTATTTTTATGCCATTTTTGAAATAATATATAGTTTTGAAGAAACAAAATTTAAGAAAAAAGTTTTGCAAAATAACAAAACTATATAAGTTCACATGAAAAATTTATGAATTTTTTACTTCAAACTCTTTGACCTCTTTGATTTTTTAATACTTTTGGCTTACTTGACCTTACTTAAACTTTGACATGCGGCAAAGTCTACAAACAAATTTTCACAAATATAAAAATTGAAAAAAAATTATGTCCTAAACATTTAAAATACTAGCTACTGTCTATAAACAATTTGACATAAAGATTATGTAAAAAATGAAATTTAGGGAAATTATACAACAAAGAGGATATTTTCAATAGAAAGTTTCAAATTGTGTTTTTTCAACTTAAACTTTGACCAATGAAGAAGAGTTTACTATTGTCGGCACAACAATTAAATTTTTTTTGTACTAACTTTTATGATTTAATAATTATGTCGACATGATTTTTTATTAATGATATTAGTTTATTGGGTCTTAAAAGTCAGACATTAAATCATTTCGATTTCAAATACTTAGTGTGTACATTCGACTGTAATGTTTTTGGCTGTTAATGGTAATCGATAGCGGCTTGAGGATCATAAAAGTTGTTGTTGCCAATATACTCGTTTACTGTATGGCTGCGGTGGGCAGGGTATTCAAGAAGAGTGATACGAATAAAAATGAGGCAATGCGGCAGCTGCGCATGCGCAAAGCATTTTTTGCTTTTTTTTTGTGTCTTTTGCTGTCTGCGCTTTATATGGCGCGATTAAAAACTGCGTTTGATTCTAAGATCGTCGCTGTGTTAACTTTGCTGCTCTTGGGTCATAAATTTAGAGACTAACTATAGAATTTCTGCTCTGCTCTAACCGGTTGGATCACTTTTACTCTCATCATCGTCATTATCTTAGGCAGCGGCATCATGATCGTGCACATTATCATGATGATGATGATGATGATCGCAATGTCTTGTGTGCACCTCTGCTCACCTGTATGTATGTGTGTGTGTGTGTGTGTGTTTGTGTTCGTGTGTGTCATCCGTGCAAATGTTGCGCCGTAAACCAATTTTAATTTATGCTAATTGTTCTCAGCTCGACAGCACGCGAGAAACGATGCCGAAATCGCATACGTTTGTATATATAGCCTTTTAATTGGGCTACGAAATAAATGCAAAAACCAAAACATCAAATTTGAAAGAAATCCATCCAAAAAATTGAGACCTTCAATCGATTGGTTGTAAAAAGTTGAGCAAAAAAAAAACGACAAACAAGAAAATTGTTGCACGCATTTCTTTTAGCAATTGAATGTACAAGGTCTTGTATCATTTTGATCGATGCACAATTGGTGGCAAGTGATGGCTGCTGGTTGACGATCACAATGATCAGTGATCGGTGATCACCAATCACCAATCACCGATTATGCTGATTGGCAGTGCAAACCGAAGTCAAGCAAACTGAAGCGAATCGAAGAAGAGAGAAGAATACGAAGAATAAAAAATGAAAAAAAAACTTGCCCCATAATTCATCGCATTTTATTTTTATTGTAGCTGTTTCTAAGGTGTGTGTGTGTGTTTAAGTGTGTGTGTGTGCCGTGTTAAATGCAACAACAAGGTTCTTATTTCATCCGTTAGATCCGCAATTGGCAAAGTAATCGAAAACCAAATGCCTTTTTTTTTCTTTTTCTTTTTACATACGTTTATTTCATCCATAAATCATTCAATGCTGTGGGAATCGAAATGTATCTCCATCTCTTTAGTTAGTGTCGCTCTCGTATCGCTTCATGCAAACAAAACAAAAACGAAGCAAAAAAAAGTTCAATGTTAAACTGTTTGCCAGACAAAAGAATTTGCCACAGTTCAAAGCATCATTCATTATCCAATTGTCAGATCTTTTGCAGCAAAAGTTCGAAACCGTTAACTAGGCAAGTCAAAAGGTCTAAACAAATTGAAACCAAAACAAAAAAATCACAGCCGATCAGGCCAAAAGTGGGCGCGTTTGTTTGACAGTATGTTTTTGGCCAAGGATATTTATGTAAAGAAGAAAAAAACCCATTTTGAAATCGATTAACACATTTATTTGATTTATTTCAGAATTTTTGTGTATTGTTGTGTTGAATCTCAATAAAAATTTATGTCCACTTTTGAGGGCATTAATTTCTCTTTTAAACAATTTAATGGCTTAAAAGCAATGTTAATTAAAAGTGATTGTGAAATATTTGAAAACAAAAAACACACACTCTCTCAGATTTCAATAAGTTAATTAAACCAAAAATAAACTCTTTGAAGATGTTTTAGAACAAAGCCTAGGGGAATCAATCGGTCCCCAAAGGCATGACACAAAGTAACTAAATGAACAACAAAAAAGTGATGGTTTCTTTTTTTATTTTGCAATTGCAACATCTGCTCCAAAGTGTTTCTTGCCATTTGGTCAATCGGTTTGGTAACACAAGCCTCATGTCTTTGCAACTTGCAATTGAGTTTGGTTTAGTTAGAATATGAGATTTTCAAGGCCACTTTAAGGGGGGCTTAGAATCTCATCACATGACTTGTGTGTGTATCTAGAACATAATGCAAGAAAACAAAAACAACAAATGCAAGTTCAATTCACATTCACTAGGCAATTAATTTGAATAAACATTTGCTCAATACTTTTTTGGCCATAAATTGTGTCTCATCTTTGGGAATTTTTTTGGTCAAGTGAAGCTTTATTATTTTTTTTGCTTTTTGGTCATTTTCGCAGTTGTGTTTCTGTTAATTTGCGGCTAAAAGCAACTCATTAACAGGCATATTATGATGTATATAACACACAAAGAATAACAGAATTAATTAAACATTTTTATGATGCACAAAAAGCACAGTTACTCTTATGTACACGACTGACTGTCTATGGAAGAGAGGACTATAAAAATTAAGATTAGAGATACAGTCAGATTGAAGATACATCGAATAGATAATTCACTTTTTTTTTTCCTTTTTTTTCTTATTGTTACTTTAGTTTTAATGGCTGTCTGGTTATGGGGCATAAATTAGTTACTTAATGGGGCGTTCGAGAGGCGCCGCTGACAAATAATGCATTCTAAGTTAGATCCTGTTTATGCAAAGGTGAATGGACAAGATATGACAAAGGTATCAAAATTTATGTAAATTACAAAGAAAAAAAATGTTAAATTAACTTTTGTTGACTTAAAAGTCTTTTATCGGCTAATAATTGTGAAATACAAGTGTTTGAACTCAAAATTTTAGATCTAGCAATGGCAGAAATGAATCATCTAATTAGAAATGAATCATCTATTAAGAAAAGAAAACTGTAAATGTAAGATCTGTTAATGCTAGAACTAGATCATCTAGTAATGACAAAGCTAAATATGAACTGCGGCAACTCTAAAATGGATCTTCTACCAAGAACACGTTGAAGTGATAGATTTGGCAACACCCAAAAAAATTATATTAAGTTTACGACCAAATTTAAAATCCAAAACAGGCAAAAATGAATTATTTTGTTTTAACACAGCTTATGAAAATCGAAATAATTAATAACTATGATTAATTTTATTTCAAATTTACTGTAATTTTTTTAAGAAATTGTAACTCATAACTGAAAAAACACGCAAAAAAAGATTGTCCATTAAACAAAATGGAACAAATTATTATTAAAATGGTCATCTGGCAACCCCAATTTGACATCTTTTATGTTAGGTTTTATTTCCTTAACCTTAACTCATATTTATGAGTATTTACACTTCTTAACATTTTCAAAACTGTGTTTAGATATTTTGTCTTTAAAACTTACTAAATAGTTTTCGACTACTTCTGCAAACTAACAGATTTTAAATTGAGAATTTAAATTAGAATTTAAATAATATATGTATATTCCCACATCAGTCTATAAATGAACAACATTTTCCCATTGCTAATCAATATTTTTTTTATTTAAGTCTCTCTGAAAAGATTAAACAGCTTTGTTTTATTTAATTGATACCTGTTTACTTCTCTAAACGGACACGATTATAAATGCATAAATCTTTGTTTTGCCAACTACCAGAGATATTTTGTTCACATTTATTAAACAGTTTCTCACCCTCCACTCTCTAAAACGATTCTAAAGTATAACGCAAAAATTTCTAAAGTAATATATTTCAATTTAATGGGGGTGCAAAAAAAAAACAGAAACAGAAACAGAAACTGAAACCGAAACAGAAACTTGTATTGCAACAAGTCATTTCTGGCTGTCAGCATATCCAAAATCTTATCTGTTTTTATGAGCTCATTTTAATCACCAAAAACTGTTCATAATATGTAGAAAGTTAAATCCAAAGCGCTAATCATAAATATTTATTATATAATAGCTATACAAACAGAAATCCAAAGAATAAAGAAATTTGTATACCCTTAATAAGTTAGAGTTTTTATTTCATTTGAAAAAATGACGAGTATTTAATAGTATCTAATAAATATTTTTTATAAATTTTCTTAAGTTTTTTGATCTGATTTTAATAATTAGAATATCTAAAAAATCTATGGAAATAATTTTTATCTTAACCTAATATACTAATTTATTGTTTATTGATTTGTCATATTATAATAATTTTGATTGAAGAAGATTCTACTCTTAGAAGAGTAAGAGATCTATCTGAAGAACCTTAACTGTTTCGACCAGTGTTGACCAACGACTATTAGAATTTGGGACAAATTAAAATATTTCTATGTCTGATTTCACTTATTTAAAGTAGTAAAATATCTTAAAGACCCACATATGTTCATATATTAATTATACTAAAACTGATCTTGTGATATATGTACTTAAGCATGTTTTTACATAAAAAATATTTGTTTATGCTTAAAATATACCAACATCTTACTGGAACTAATGTACCCCTTTATGTTGGCGCATTGAAAATTCTCAAGGTCATTATTTAGCGAAATTTTATCTAAAATCTTGACTCAAGTTGCTAAAAAATTCTGTTTGCCCAGGAAATGCGCGTTCCAATCAAATTTATGAATTCAATTTTCTTATTTTTTTTTTGGGGTTTGTTTGCTCTCTTCGTTTTTTTTTAGTATGTATAAACTAGCTTGAAAGCTGCTTCAAATTATAACAAAAGAAATGCTAATTAGAATGATGTATGATTAAATATATGCATAGACATCTCAAATGTACATACATATATGTTTGTATCTATGTATGTCTAGCTGTTGCCGTTATTTAAATTGCAATGTTCTAAATTAAAAATGTTATAAAAGTTTAGTTTTTGTTGTCTTTTTTTTGCTTGCTCGGTTGGCTAGTTTTTTTTTTTGTATTTTTTTGCATTCAATATGCTTAATGCTTGATGTCATTTTGTTTGCTATTTGACAATCTTGTCACATTGTCTCGATGTGTTTGACTTGGTAATGAGACACGCTCGTTGTGCTACACGTTGCTGTTGGTAGTTGTTGCTTCAATTAAGCCAATCTTGATTTTTTTCTTCTTTTTGTTTTTTTTTGCTGGTGGCATCTTCAGCGAGTTTTTTTTATTATTATGATTTGTTGGTACATAAAAACTACATTTGGCACTAACGAAGTGAGCAACGAGTTTCACGAGTGTCTGCTGCATTTTGGTGTCTTCTAATTGCCATGTAGTTAAAACTGGCTACTGAATTTTTTTCATGGGAAATCATTTTTTTATTTGCTTGCATTTAAGCATAGTTAGACATAGACACAGCATGCACATGTGGCGTATACTTAATATTTCTATGAAAAGTATAAGAGAAACTAGAAAGAGAGTTTCAAGTGAGAGTGAGAGTGAGAGTGAGAGTATAAGATAGAGAGATATACAAACAAATGTTGTCTATATCTCTATCTCACTTACTCTTTGACGTCATCGAGTTTTCTTTTTTCTTTGTTGTGTGAGTGTGTGTTTGCTTTGTACACATGGCAACAGTATACACAGACAGAGACGAGTCCTCAAAATGTCCTGCGTCGCTTTATCGATCCAATGTGAACCCAGCTGTGTGTGTGCGTGTGTGTAAGAGTGTTGCAATAGTCCAAAGCCAAGGACGTCATCAGTTTTCCTTCTTCGTTTGTTTTTTTTCTTTTCTCCCCAAGTGCGTGTTGTTTATTTATAAATAAACCACACTTTAAGTAGATACATATATGTGTGTATCGTATACATATGACAACAAAGCGATTCAACTGTTTGAGACTTTAATTATATAGAGGGTCCAATGCATAGGCTCGCCTACTTAAATGCAAATTATATATCTGGCTTATGTCTGTCTTAATATTGACATAATGATAATTCATAGAAAATTTATTAATCTTTTCTTAATAGTCAAGGAAAAAACTCATTTAATTGGTTGTAAGTAAGAAGATAGTTTTTGTTGCTTTATATATGTATCTGCTTTTTTTTTGTTGTCTATATTCATCATTCCAGAGGAATCTGCCTATTAAATGTGAAATATAAAACTGGACATTATAAAGATGATGTCTTAAAATAGCTAAATTAGTGCTTTTCACTAAGAATTTAAGTTCATGACGCACTGGAATCGGAATTAGCAACAAACAAAATTGTTGTTTTTTTTATGTTTTTATATTAATTTTGTTTGCTGATATTGATAATAATTTGTTAAGAATTCGTATTTAATTGATGTATTAATTATCACTTCAATGTGACCAAAGAATTTGGTTTGAGTTTAACCAACTGCTGACTTAAAGATTCCCTATAAGTAAAAAAAAATGGGGGAAAAACTAAAATTTGATTCTTTTATAAATAACTTTTTGTCTTACATACAAATTGTAAAGAAAACCTCAATCTGCAGTAATTGATTAGTTCACTGACATCAAACATAAAAAAATAGGTGTTTAAAATATATTTTTGAGTAATCAAAGAAGGGAACTTGCCCTCTAAAGTATGCAGTGGGTGTTCAAAACTCTGAAATTTTTAAATATCCTGCAGATAAAAATTTTTCGATAAGCAATGTTTGCAACTAGTATAATTTTGTAGGTAACTGCCAAAAGTTTCTCATAATTCTGCAAAGGGGAATTCTTAAACTACTGATTGCATACATTAAGGGGCCAATTTCCAGCATTTCCTATTCCTACTTCCACAAATATTGTCGTAGTAAATAATTACACTGTAGAATACATTTCTTACGGCATAGATTCCCCAACAAAAGCTCTTTGCTCCCTAGGAAATCTGTATGAAAAATACAGATGATATCTCACAAGTGGGAGAAGCTTAGGTAAGGTTAACTGAGTTTTGCTTAGAGCCTCTAAAGAATTTATAACTTAATTGAAATGTTTAATTCCTGTCTTATGTTTATAGCTTTGAGGAATGTTACATATTTCGTTAAAATTGAATTGAATGCAGGAAATCCTCGAAGAAATTTTTCTCATGAAATTTTATCAGATAGTTTAAGCCAAGAAATCTCCAAGTTTAAGCCAAAAAATCGTCAAGTAACATTCAGTTTACAAGAGAGCCAAAAAGTCGTTGGTTATTTCATAGATTTAATGTCGCCCAAAAGCTAAAAACAAACCACAAAGCCATTTAGAACTTCAGGGAAAGCAACTTTAAAATCGCATTCTCAAGGCCCCTAAAAGTAGATACCATAAAAAGAACTTTTTGTTTCTTTGCAAAAAAAAAAAGAAGGCGTGTAAATATACATATATGTACATAAGTATATATACCAACACTGCAATGACTCTAAGGGGTAAGAGTTGTTGCTTTCTTCCCTTTTTTGGCGCGGGGGTTTTTTTTTGGGGCCACAAGTGTGAAATCATCATGGGGCTAAGAGAGAGAGAACAAGAGCGACAAGAGACAGAGAGCGAGCACGTGCAAGAGCAAGAGGGCAAAGCAACTAACAGACAGAGAGAGAGAGAGAGAGAGAGAGTAAAAGCCAAACGACCTTGAAAGCAAAAACGAATGCCAAGTGAGGGTCATGAGAGGGATGTTATGAGAGCCAGAAGAGGCAAAAAGAGAAGTAGCGAGGGGAGGCGTGTGCCGAAGTTTTTTACGGTGTTTTCTTTTTGGGGCTGGCAGCTGTTTTCGACCCCGACCTACAGACCTACGAGCCAACAAACATTTCAATGACGTCACAACGCCATGCCAAGTATTTTTAGGGTGGGTATGTCTCTCCCCCTTGCCGTGGGTGTGTGTTTGCACGCGTGTGTATTGAAATTTTCCCTTACGATTACGCCATCAACGTAACGTCAAGCCGGAAAATAGGTTTCACTTGTTTTTTTTTCGTTTTTTTTTTTTGTTTTCATTCTTCTTCGATTTTCACTGCTGCTCGGTTTTATTTTTGCACGTGAGCTGAAGCCTCTCTGACTGGGCTTGTTGCGTTTAAAAATAGTTTTTTTTTGGTTTGCGTTTTCTGCTTCCATTTAGCATTTATTTATTTATTATTATTTAATATGCGTACGCTAAAATGAGGGGTATGAGGGGGATAACAAATCCCAACCAACTTTCGTTTGCTCAACACTTGGTCTGTCTGCCAATCAAAAGCAAACTTCGTATTCGAAAAAATTGCAATTGCAATTGCAGTTGCAGTTGCAGTTGCAGTTGCAATTGCATCTTCAAGTGTGCGCCTACAAAACCAAACAGTCAAACAACCAAACAAACAAGTTACGCGCCAAAACATGAAATAAACAAGCCAATTGACAGTGGTAACCAACGAAAAAAAAACATAAAAAAAATACAAACAAAAAAGAAACCTAAAAGTTAATAAATATTGCATTCTCGACCAACGAAAATTGTATACACTTTACTATTAATTTAGAATTCAACTAACAATAAGTGAAAATTATGATTTTCACAATACTTTTAGAGAACTTCAGTTAGTTTTACAGTAAACTAGGAACTAAAAATGCAAAAATGAAGGGAATTAGCCCCCTAAAGTGTGCAATAGCTAGTCATATTGGCTTTGTAAACTTTTGAAAAATCCTGTGTATAAAAATGTTCCTCAATTGAAGTATTGTTTTTTAACTATTGATTAGGGGATGATTTTTCTCCATTTTATGATCTTGTATCATTCTTTGCAATAAACTGTCTTTAATGATTGCCAAACTGAAAGATAATTTTGATTTTCATGGTGGTTCAGGCATTGTCTACAAAAAAATTTAATTATTCCAGCAAAGACAACAAAATTATAGTTTTTTTATTTATGCACTTTACATTACTGTCATTATATAATAGTAATTAAACTGATTATTTTCTTCTATCTTTATTTATAAAACACAATATATGATTAACTTCCAAATTCAATAGCTGAAAGGAAAAAGGTTTGTTTACAATTCGAATTGTGGTTACTTGACTCTCTGTTTTCGATAAAACTTGGTATATATGAACTTAATTATGTACTATAGAACTACGACAAATAGGAGGAACATAAGGCTTAATTTTAGTTCAAAAGTAACATTTTGACAACAAGACAAACAAAATTGATTAATGATCCTTCTGTAGGATTACCAAAAGTATTTCCAAATTTATATCGTACCTCGTTTACGCTTTCAAAATTCAACTAAAACTAACCAACGAAAACGTCTGGCATAGGATAGAAGTAACTTAGATAGGTCAAACCCTTGATAGGATAAATGAACAAAAATAAGATACATAATATTCATATGTTGTCCAGTCCTTAGCTTTTTAGTTAAAAATGAAATTTTAGTTTCATTAGGAAATTATAGATTTTAATGTAATGATTTAAATTTTCAAATGAGAAGCTTTGAGATGATTTTGTTCTCCTGTGTTGGTAGTGATTTAAAATAGTATTTTAAAATAATTAAAGGTAAAGTTAAACTCATATAAAGAACAGTCATTTTAAAACAAATACTAAAAATATAATTTCAAGTAATCCAAGAGGCTAAGCCAAACCTATAAATAAATATTATACTTTTATGATTATATTTTATGAAACTTTTCCAAATTACTCAAATCTTCAGTAGCCAGTAGCATTCGAAAATTATGAGTGAATGGAGAATAGTAAATTTAATGTGCAACTTCCTCTAGCCTCTTGTAAGGGTATATCAACAAAAAAAAAAAAAAAAAACCAAAATAATCTTTAAACACTTTTAGTTTCGAGCCCAGCTTCAACTCCAACACAGGACAGTAACAACAAATTTGTACAACTTGTAGTTTGTTGTTGTTGTTGCAATTGTTGTAATCTTTTTTTTGGTTGTTGCTGCATGAATTTTCTTCGGGACAAGAACGGTTTGTAAGACACGGAGGAATGGAATGAAGCTTGGCTGGCATGGGCACATCCAAAACGACACAACGAAGACGAATCTTCTATCCGACAACAGTTGCTATTAGCAAACAATTTTATTTTATTTCCAATGTTTTTTTTTTATGTTGTAGTTTCTTCTTTTTTTTTGTTTTTTTAGACGCACATTACAACACCAAAACAACATGATGAAGGAGTAGGAGGAGAAGAAGGCGGTGGATGAGATCTTGCAAGTTGCAAGAGGAGTGAACTGTGGGAAGGGGAAGAAAAACTTGTTAGCTTGCAGCTTCTTACTAAGATTTTGATTTTTATATTATTATTATTATTATTTTTTTTTTTTTGTTGTTGTGGAGGTTTTTCCATCATTTGTGGACGTTGCTCACATTCGTCATGGCGCTTTGGATCGTTTATTGCTTAAAGAGAAACACAACTAACAAATAATTAAAATAATCAAATTAAACAAGCCTTCATTAT
The DNA here is from genome assembly GCF_018902025.1 of Drosophila willistoni. Taxonomy (NCBI): domain Eukaryota; kingdom Metazoa; phylum Arthropoda; class Insecta; order Diptera; family Drosophilidae; genus Drosophila; species Drosophila willistoni. The sequence goes on from NW_025814050.1 coordinate 14,673,982, forward strand.
GGGCAGCAAAGTTTTTTTTGGACACATTTTGTTGTGTTATAAGAAATTCTTAGCTTATTTGTGAGGAAAATTTTTGAAATGCTGCAAAAAAGTTTGATTGAAATTTACGACTTTGATTTTGAGTTAAAATAATTTGTAATTTGATTGCGTAAAAAGACATCTTAATTGTAGATAGTTAACCATCTACATGATGGTCAGTTGGTGTATTGAAGTTCTGTTTTTAAAGACCAAAGCAATCAGCCAAAAAGATAGTTAAGAACTTTATATGCCCTATGAAAATAGACATATTTTTCGATTGCATAAGAGAGTTTACAAAACTTCAATAAAGTCTCTTAGAATTGGCAGCAAAAGGTTTGCATAAAATTTTCCTTGTTTGAAACCTTATTCATTGATAATTTCTTAACAATTGGCAAGCTGATTGTTTGGTTTCTTTTTTTTTCGTTAAGGTCTAAAGAGGTTACAACCACGGCTTTTGTGATTCATAATTCAAGGCAAGAGAGACCCAAGAGACCCCAGACTCTAAACTGTTTGACTGATCGCCGTTCAAAGGCCGAGCCATTCCTCAACATGCAAAAACCAAATCAAAGCCATCAGCTCATCAAGTGCATGGCAAAATTAGGAAACCAAATATAAGAAGAAACCAAAACTAGATATAAACAAATATATATATATACATATGTATAAAACTTAAAGAAAAACGAGGCAGCAACAACAAAAATAACAATGATCAGAGGCCAACGGCCAGGCAATCCAATCAGTTTCAAATTAAGGTTTACATATGCAACGCCAGCAGCCAAAATACAGCCAAAATTGACCAATGACCAACTAACTAAAAAAAAAAAAATAAAAATAATCTTTTTTTTTTTTTTAAATAAAAACCATAAAAGCAAAAAGAAAAAAAATACTAAGAGACTTGAAAACCTGCTGGCTGAACTCTGGCGACGCCTCGAAAATGCATTCCCATGAGGCAGCCACTGATCATGATGATGATGATGATGACGTTGACGATGATCAAGATGCTAATGATGTTTCTCTCTCGCTCTGTCTGTCTCCTAGTCTCCTATCCAAATCCGATAATTATCCGAACTGCACGTTCTTTGCATGCCAATGTGTGACACCGGCCGCGTGATTTGGCGAGGAGGACAATGCACTCAGCATCGCCAATTGAAAAGCGAAATCGAAATCGAATTCAAAATCAAAACACAACAAACAATGCGGAAAACGAAACGATCCCCAAACTGAAATAAGCTATCCGGACACATGACCTAAGCACACACACACACACACACAGTAGTATCTAGCAATCTATCAGATGGCTCTAACTATATCTATGCTGGGGCTAAAAGAATGCGTTGTTGCTTCAAAACACAACTAATTAAGTGGCAATTGGTTTAAAATTAAGTTAAAAGCAAATAAATTTAGAAAATTATTTTAGCAATGCTATGCAGACTTTACGTTTTCCGTATTCACTTTGCTGTTTTGGTGTGTAAAAATACAACTTATATATCAATTACTAACTAAATATCAATTAGAAGAAATACATTCATTTAGGGGATTTAGGAGTACCCATTATACTGAGAGTGGATACTCAATCTCTTAGAAAGAACTATTAAGGGAAATTTGTATGAATTATGAGTTTTAAGACTTGATGGTTATATGTAAGAAAATCTTTAAGGGGAAGTTGCTTCTCATTAACCTTGAATATACATATAGACATAAATACAAATACAAATACAAATTCAAATGCACTATGAAGACCATTTTTACTATTCATCATGTGAATAAAATAACCAACAAATTACAGAAAAAAATTGTTCCATTAAGTTATTTAGTAGCCGAGAAAATCAGAACTAAAGTCAAAAAAAAAAGTCTTAAATTGGTGGCCGCCACTGTATATACAAATTAGATACAAAAAACTTATTGCATTTCAACAATACTTTACATTTGTGTAGAAACTTATTTGTGAATTTGATATTAATATTTAATAACCCTTTGATTGAGCAGGATTATGGTGACTTATAAGAGTTTTCTTTTACGCTTCATGAAGTTGTAATTCCCAACTAGTTTCAGCATTGAACTTTTAGTAGAGCATTGCAGTTCTCCAATAGCTGTTGATCAGGGAACTTGATATTTCTTTAAATAGTGCTTAATAGGCAAAATGCTTTTTTCAAAGAATTGAAATAACAATAGAATAAAATTATAATAAATGCTTTATAGTGTTGAGCATGACGAAGGATCAATTGATTACCATTCCCATATGTATTAATGTAGTCAATCAAAATGGATTACTATCCTCTTATTGATATTTCATGATCTTATTAATACAATTGAAAGGAGTAAGACCAAAGCGTGTGAACAAATTGTGCAAATAGAAATAATTCAATGTTTAATTAATAACAAATAACACACACACACACACACTTATCCGTACAAAAAAACACACAAGTCTAAATACAATCAACAATATAATAAAATACAATTTATTTAAAATGAGGGGCGAAAAAAAAGATAAAGACAATCTATAATTATTACGTAATTGAGGTTTGGTTCCCGCAAATTTTCATCTTTTGTTTATCAAACTGGAACTGATGTTTTGGGTTTTGGGATTTTGGTTTGAATCTTGGCTATGATTTTTTATGCTCGTCTTATTGTTGTTAATATTTTAGCCATCGATCAGACAAGACAATAATGCCATGGCATGGCACCTCATCTACGCCCTCTGCCTTGAATACCACCGTTGCGACGTCCCCTCTCCCCTTGTGTTCAGTTCATTTGTCTACCTGTCTTTGCAGTTTTGTGGTTATAACATAAAAATTCGCATAAATCAACACAAATAATTAAGCAGTCGCAGAGCAATCTCATAAGACGCTAATATTGAAGAGCTATAGCTCATCGTCATCAGATTCACAATCAGACGACGAGCATAGAGAGATAAATTAGCAAATGATTTTTCGATTTTTTTATTTTTGGTCGTTTTTTTTTTATTTTTTACGTCTTTTTGTGGTTTTTGGTTGTGAAAATGAAGAGCAAAAGTGGTTTTCTGTTGTTTTATGTTTTTTTGTTGTTGTTTTTTTTTATTAACAAAAAAGTGTAAGTTTAAGCGAAAGAAGAAAGAAATGACTATGAAAGTTTATTTAATTCTAATAATAATGATAATTTGAAATGATTTTCGAATAAATTGTAAGCTGGCTTGAAAAAGTAATCTAAATTTTCGTTTTCAAACAGAAGAATCAAACAAAAAATCTGTTTGATTGTAGAGGAATTTTAGTTCTAAATTCTAGACACAGTTTGTAGTTAGTTAAGTCATTTGCAATTAATTTGTTTATTAACTTCTCTTTGATATATTGGTCATTAATATTATAAGCAAATTAAAATTCGCTTGAAATCAAAAGACACCAAACAAAATGTCCCACTTTATATTTGAGCAATTATTAAAGTACTTATTCAGCTGTTTTAACAGTACATAAAATTATGTGCAACAGCGTTTAAATTTGAATACATACATATGTTAAACTAACTTCTATAAATTGAACTTGTTAGTTGACCAAATGCTGAATGTTTTTTTAGAAAGGAAACTTGGGTATAAGGTAGGTCTTTTGATAAGTATGAAATATATGTATGTAGGTAGAGCTTATTTAATTTTTAGGCTGATCCTTTGAAGTTCTTTAGATTCTGAGGTCAGATCATATACAAAACTATCTTTAAGTATATTGAACGACTTGGCAAAGCTCAAAATTCAGAATGTTTCAATATTTTATGTTGAGAGTAAAAAGACTTGGAAACTTGTATCAGAAACTTTGCAATGGCCTTAAGCCCCAAATCAGAACCTCTTGCCTCATTTGATCATTGCACAATAAGATAATAAAAAATAATTTAATTGCCAGTAGAACTGTAAAGACAAATAACTTACTAAAAAGTATTCATTTCAAAAGGATTAGCAAATTGTGACATTATTAAACGCTTTCAATTACAATTATTACCTCTTGAGAGACCATTTTTATTCACAGTGCAACCTTTATCAAGAAACATTTTGATGAATTTAACAAATTATATGCTAGTTGGTTTTAGCCATACGAGAATGTCTTAGACATACACAATTTGGCATGTTAAAAGGCAACCAGGTAACGCCTCACCTGCTACACCTGCGTTAATCGGAAGAGACAAAAAACAAAAAGAAAAGCAACACACACAAAATATAAAATAAAAACAAAACGACAGACTACTGGTCTTTAGGTGGCTGTAAGACATAAAAACCGGTGTGAGTGTGAGCCAGAGAGTTATGGATGAGAGAGAGGGAGATTCAGAAACTAACAATCTTCATCTTCACAATGGCCATCCCGACAGCTGACAAAAAGATAACTCAAAACGCACGACGGATCGTGCAAAAAAACAATAGACTATAGTCTTATAGCCGGCAGTAGCTGGGATGTCATAGATATGCGAGAGTATTTGCATCATTTATCATGCTCATATTGCTTGGGGTCAATTTGGAGAGGGAAGATCAAGACAACGTAAGAAGAAAGAGATTCATCTAAAACCACCCAAAAAAAAAAAAAACAACAACTACAAATCAACAAAACGAAATAAAAAACACTTTTCAAAAAAGAGCTAATGCAAGATAACTTGATATATGTTGAAATTGCAATTGGCTACGCCCCAAACGAAGAGGCTGTAAGATTTCTATACGTATACAGGGCGTATGATTAATATAAACAACCAAAAAAAAAAAAAAGAAACGAAAGCAAAATGAAATTTCAACGTTATTTTTTTTCACACGCCAAAAACTTACACAAAATGACTCGTGATTATTATTTTTACAATATTCGCTGTCTCATTGCAGGTCAAAAACAAAAATAAAAAAAAACAAAATATATAATAATAATAATTGGCGACGTCATCAGCACGTGGGCATCGAAAAATCTAACACAAAAATAAAGATATATATAATGCATATATATCTAATAAATAGATGAATGCATTTTATAAGTTGACGCATTTGCTTTTCCACTCCACGCTCTTTCACAAAAAGTTTTCCCTCTTTCTCTATTTGCTCATTTCGTCATTTTTAGGATGAAAATTTTGGGCACTGAAGAAAAAATAATGCACTAGGAACCTAGTGAAATGAAGAAAATTTAAATTTAATAAGTAAATTTTTTTTTTTTTAAATTTTCCATGGAAATTGATTTGAAAATAAATAAAACTTTACAATTAAATTTTTTGTTTTTCATTATCAAAAACTTTATATATTTTTTTCTCAGTGTAAATATATATTTATATTTTATTGCATTTTCTTAGTCTTCTTTCTCTTGATGACGTGTGTTTGGTGTTTGGGGGTCCCGTGTCGCCCGTCTAATCCGTTAAACTGGCTGTAACAATTTACATTAGAATTTCATGGCCGCATCATGGCGTCATGATCCGTCCCCGTTTTTCTGGCCACTAACCGAGTGGTTTTTAATCTGGTCATATGCTCTAAACTGCATCTTTGCCAATTTGTTTTGCTTTGGTTTTTTGCCCTCAACCATTGACTTTTGGCGCCACTAACAAAATTTTTTTTTTAAAACTCTCACTTTGTTTTTAATTGTTTGGTATAGATTGCAATAAGTTTTGATAGTGTATGTTTGTTAATTTATATTGTTAAGGTTTCTTTACTCCCTTTGTGTGTGTTTTGTTCTTGTTTTATTTATATATTTTTACCTTTTGCTAAGTAGCACGCTGATGTGGCATATGCATATTAAATTTTGTTTTGAATATAATTAATAGGACCTAGGCTGGCTTTTTATATTAAATATGTTCCGATTGACTATATATATTAGCATGTAAGTCTATTTGAAGAAGGTGTGTATTGGGGGTGCAATTTTTTGTATTTTCTAAGGTAAGTTAAATAATTAAGGGTTTTCTAGTAGAGGATCCTTCTAAGACGGACTTAAGCTCATTCTACTTAGAATCAAACCATAAAATAAAATAATTCATTTATGAGGAAATGTTCTGACATTGGTTTGTTTTATATATTTTGTCTATTTTTATTTTTTACCGTCTTGAGTACTATAATTATTATGAGTTTTATGGGCCTTGAGTAAAATTAAGCCAACTTCAAAATGCTCTTTACCTACTTTCATGTAGTTGAAAAGGGACAACCTTGTTGAATGTATAATTTTTCAGTTATTTTTTTAAGAGTTTAAATTAGATGTTATAAATAGAGACATAGATGCTTTTCCTCTTCTATAGTGAATCATTAATTTGACTCGTCTATATATTAATGTGGATATACCATAGACAAATCTAAGGACACAAGTGAAAATTTTCTCTCTAAAGTATGTCAAAGAAGTTGCCAGCTTAAAAAAATTAAAAAAATAAATTTTGTATGCACTGTAACTAAAAATTGTCTATAAACAGTAGTTACATCAATGACCAAAGGATATTTCCAAATTTCTCTCTTATTTTATGAAGAAAAATTCTTTGGCTTTATGTTGTGCATAGTTTAAATGAAAAATTCCCAAACTTTATAAGTTTAAATCAATCAAAATCCATTATTCTGATGAGATCACATATTTTTGGGGCAGAAAATAATAAAAATATGTATACACTTAAATTTCACCAAGGATATTTCACAGTCACTTGTAAAGTTTGGTTAAAAGTTAATGAAAAACAAATAATTCTAATCTTCATTTTTTTCGCCACCTGCTGCTTTGATCTCTGCAATGATATCATTGCATTTCCTCATACTCATTTCCTACACTTTCGCCATTTTATGTTGCTAATAATAATAGCAAATGCAATGTCTGGCTAACCCTTACGATATTTGTATAGTGCATTGTGTGCAGATTATAAATCATTTTGCCCTCGGGTCTCTGGCGTCTGCTTTGCTGTCTACTGCGTTGCATTGCTGACGCTGGTAAATATGTTTACATCGTGCAATTGGGACGAGTGGAAAGGAAAATGCATAGAAAAAACAAAAAAAAGAAAATCAAAGAGTAGAAGAAAACACAAAAAAAAAAATGTATATATAAAGACGACAACAAAAATGAAACCCTCATTTGAGTATTATTTGCTAAATATTTTCACCGTTTTTAGGATGTGTGTGTTTTTTGTTGTTTCGTTAAGAAAATTTATGTAGTCATTGTCTGTACAAAGATTTGGCAATGCGTCGTATGCGTGATATTGCGCATACGCAACGTTCGCGATTAATAGGATTAGAAACCGACACCAGCATGAAAAAAGAAAAAATAAAAAACTAAAAAAATTACATACATGTATAACTGGATAATGATGATGATGAAGATGATGAGGAGGACGGCGACGAGGACGAAGACAACGGCGAATTGGAGGAGAAATTGTTGTTGGTATTTGTGTTGCCGGTGGTGGAGGAACTGCAGCAGGTTAAATGGCTAATATCACAACCATCAGGGAATAAATTGCGACAGGGATAAATCAGAGGCGGTGGCAATGGCAATGGCAACGGCAGCGGCAACGGCAATAATGTTTGCTGATTTTGATTTAAATTTTGTCTATAGCAGGAATTATTATTGATCTCATAATATTGTTGGGGTAATGTTGCATATAATGCCGATTCGCATTTAATGGGCATATGGTTTTGTGTGGCAGCACCTGCTGCTGCTGTTGTTGCTGTTGTTGTTGCAGCTGCTGCAATTTGTTGTTGGTGTTGTTGGTGTTGGTGTTGTTGAAGCTGCTCCTCTTGCTTCACCACAATCAAGGAAGCAAGACGATCGCGCATTATAGTTAAGTCTTTTCTTGGGCTTTAAGTAAAGTCTCTATTATGATGATGTCAAATGAACACTTAGCATAGTATAACATAAAAAGGATACACATAGGACAACAGAACAGAATCACGCACGCACAGACACACATAGAACACACACATGAAACATTTAAATAATTTTCATAATATATATATTTTTTTTTTCTTTGGATTAAGCACCTGTTTGGCGCCCTAGAAGGCGCTTGAGATCCAGCACGATAATTTCCGTAATGTTCTATCCGCTCCTCTTCCTTTTTTTTTTGCAGCCACAAGTATTTAGTGCTTAACCAGAAGTTGTTCGTGTTGTTGTAGTTGTTGTTGTTGGCTAGCAAAGTTAAAGCAAACTTTGCCTTGATTTGTATTAAAGTTGTAATCAGGCCTCTTGGACATGTTGTTATGCGTTTTGTTGTTGTTTTACAATTGTGTCCTTGTCCTTAAACTTGAACTCGCGATTTTTTGCTATAAATTTTTGCTCTTGTGTTGGCGTTTGCGCATTGCCCCAACTGACGACGTAATGACTTACACACTCAGTGTATATATATATATATCGTAGTATATATATATATAAATTTCTATTTTTTTTTTTTTATATATAGTTGTAGTGGGAGGCACAAGGACGTTGCTTAAAGTTAAAACACACACACGCACACTTACACAAAGACACACTCGCGCTTAGAAAACTTGTTCAAAATGCTATTTTCAATTACAAAATTGTTCAGAGAGTATTTCAAAAGGAAATTAAGCATACGCAATGTTGTACCACAAAATTATTATAACACATACGCCGGCTACCGTTTCCGTATTCGAATTTTGTTTTCAACAACTTGTTGCTACAAATATATATTGTATATATATATTTAGAGATTTGTATAGTTAATACTGTTTGAACGATTTTTGTAAGTGCCGTTTAAATTAGTTCTTTATTGTGAGCAAAATGTTTGAATTCTTTTTCAAAAGTTTCTTAAATGATTTTAACTGATTTTTGTTATACGCTTAGTTTATTTTTTTGCTGTGAGAAAAATGGTTGTTAACAATGCGGCGTCTATGACGCGACTGAACTTATCTTTACGGTTACACGCGACTATATTCAAAGCGTTGCCGTTGCCGCTGCCACAGCTGACGCTGACTGCAGGCCAGCGAGAGCGAGAGAGAGAGGGCCAACGAGAGCGAGCGAATAGGCGAGAGTAAAAGTGAGAGAGTAAGAGTGGGAGAGAAACACGACCTACCTTGGTTGTTTTTGGTTTTATTCCATTCGGCATATTAGCCAAAGCCGAAGCTCTTTCGGACTGGCTATTACGTCATTCCCATTTAGCCAAGAAAACCTCATCAGTTTCAGCTCGTGCGAGAAAAATCAATGACGTCGTTTTAAGGGCGCTTGCGCCAGACAAAAAAACAAAAGAAAAAGGAAAAACTACCAACAATACGCTGTACACACACAGAGAGAGATATATCTGTATATGTGATACCGACTAGCAGCAAGCGAAAAGGAAAACGGAAATAATTTGCGTCATAAAACTCACTATGTCTGTCTCTGTCAGACACATTTTGGTCTGCAAAAGATTGATTATTTCTCACCTGTTCCATTCTAACCGCCCACTTGGTGGTCGCATCCTTCAAACTCCTTCCAAACGTGTTAACTTACATTAAATATGTTTGTGTGTGGGCAGCAGGAATTTCGCTCCTCTTTCAGTTTATGGTTAGGGTTTCCTTTTCACAGGATTTCTATTATTCTGTGTGTAGGTGATATCATAAACACACACATACACTCACTCACACACACGTGCTTATATATAAAGTTAGGTATATACTGTACCATGATACCATATCAAGTCGTAAGGATTTTGCACATAAAAACTATTCAAGCTTTTTTCAAGTCAACCTGTTCCATCTAATGCTCTTTGTTGTCTTACAAGGACTTAACTCTGACTTTGGCATATCAAGGGTATATAAACTTCGGTGCTCTTGATGCCGTGGTTTCATGTTTTTACTTAAGTGGGCAGGTTACCCAGCTAAGAAAATTCAAAGGAAAAATAACAAAATTTTAGCGAATTCAAAAAGAGATTTCTCGAAGATGTTTAAGCTAGACACCAGATCAAAGACATAATAAAGTAGGTGTAATTTATGAATGCTAATCGAAATAATAAAAGAGTTTGCTGACAGAAAATTAACCAAGAGATCTTGTATTTAACTAACAATAAGATAGTTTGCAATTATGTAAGGTGGTTTTAATTGCAACATAAAATTTAACAAATTTATGAACAGTTAAAAAATGATGTTCATCGACACATTTTTTTTTAATATATGAACACTCTCTTAGATTTAATGATAGGTATTAGGTACTTATATTTTTTATTTTTATATATTTATATACGCGATTTGCCGTTAAACAATAAGCAAATGGTCTAAAGTATCTACAGCAAGTTCAATTAATGGCGAACTAAATGGTAGGTCAATTGGGTAAGTTCGCTTAAGTGGTTATGTCTGAAGTGTTGAGGGAAGGTGAATTTTCTAGAAGGGAGGGAGGTGAATTTTCTAGATTTTCAGTTCACTTTTAGTTTAGGCTTAATGTCTTAAGCAGCATTGGTCGCTAAGTATTTGAATCTCTATTCTTATAAAGGTCTTTAGCCACAAGGAAGGTTGTACAAATCTACATGATATTTTATTTTAAAATCTTAAAAAAAAAAAATTCTCCAATTTTATATTAAAATTAATATGAAAATAAATAAAAGTAAAGAACATTTTCCAGCCATGAGAAAAGAACAAGACAGCTCATGACAAAAAGTATTAAATTCAAAACTCGAAACAATATAAATGATCAATCCGAACACAAGTAATTATTAAAAGGCTTATCCTAAGTGGACAGTAAAGCCAGGGTTGCAAATTATTGTCCAGTTCAGAGTGCCGAGTACAGAACTTTTTCTATATTTTGAAATAGGAGTATCTAGGTTTTCAAAATGCAGGAAATTCGCTAAATTAGCTTTTAAAAAGTTATGGAACTGGTAAGCATACCTATCTATAAAGGAGGTTTGCATCGTTAGCCATTCTCTACTTACAAAAAATTTGAAATATTCTTTATAGATAACAAAAAGATATTGCCTATTGCATACTTTAGGGGGCAATTCATCTCCATTTCGCATACTTAGATCCCTGAAAACAGGTATTGAATTGAACATAAAATCGTTGTGGTAATAAAATGTTTAGTCTAATGTAATTTATTAATATAAATGTATAAATAATTTAAATAATGTTAATAGAAATAATTTCGATTAAAAATGACAATAAAAACTTTATACATATTACAATAGGTTTAAAACTTTTAATTTATTTTCGAAATGAACACGATTTCTATATTTTATTTTTTTTTATGGGTCACTGGACGTCATATTTTTAATTTTTAATGGCAATACTTTTACTGCTCTTCACAAATAATTCGTTTTAAAGCATTTGTACTTTGACTTTAGCTATTTATTTTCTGGAGCAAACTTTTGCGGAAATAAATTTCTAAGTTCGTTCAAATTTAGAAAATCAAAGCATAAATCAAAATGAGTATTTTTTTTTTATTGTTTAAATGAAATTAATGCACTTTACCATTGACACCGGCGTTTGCAGCTCATAAACACGATCAAACGAGCAAGTTGGCCTCTCTTTGAGCTCTCAAGCTGAGATCGACGCTGAGGCCGACAGAGCGGAGCTTGGAGAGTCGAGTGAGAGTCAAGAGACGAAGTCAGAGACAAAGTCGAAATCTGAGGCGGTGTCTCTTAGTAGGTGAGGCCGGTAACGTTTTTTAGTTTTCGTTTTCGTTTGCCTTCGTGTGTTTGGTTGCATTCGTTGTGGCTATTTTTAGACAGGTTCCAAGCCACGTTTTCTAACTGTTGTTAGCGTACGCGAGAAAAAGAGAGTGTGTGTCAGAGAGACAGAAGGAGACAGAGAGAGAGAGATGTAGAGGCGGATACTGATGCTTGGGACAAACGTGAGATCGTCGTCGTCGTCGTTGTTGTTGTTGCTAGAGTCGGCAACTTGGGCGCAGTGGCTCTTCCTTTCGTTTTAGCTAGATTTTTTTCCCATAGTGCTATAACTATTCCGTTTGTAGATCGGCTTTGACTTGATGCATGCTGAAACAGGAGAAGGGGCAAGGTGTGGGATGGGGCCCAAGTTGCTGCTTCAACTTGGTGTGGCTTCTCGTGTACATATATATTAGTTGGCTGTTTTTTTTTTGTTTTGTATTATTTTTGGGAGCGACGCAAGTGGAACTGGTCTGTGTTTTGTGGCATGCATCGTGTATGTATATGCAATGCCGTTGCATACAGTGAAGCAAAAACATTGAAAAATGTTCCACAAATCTGGAATTTAAATGGAAAACTAATTGTGTCAAACTTGGAAAAGATTTTGTTTAAAAATTCCTTTATATAGAATATTATGGTTAGTTAGTTTTAAATCCGTTAAAAAGAAAACCTTGCTTAAATATAATAAGTAGAGAATGTTCAAGTTTTAACTAAGGCAATATTCAAAGAACCTGTGAAACGTTATGCGTTATAGTAGAACATGAATGGTTTGGCCGTTGTGAATTAAAATTTGAAACACTTCAGAATTATAAATACCGAAAAAATTCAAGTTCTTTTTCGTAAAATTAAACTCCCTAACCAAAAATTAACAAGGTTTGATACAGTTAAAGGAGGTCAAAATCTAGATAGATGAACACATTTTAACATATTTTATGAAAAACTTTGTCACTCTTTTGTTAATGGAGTAGAGCAATGTTCGGCACGGTCCATTCCCCAGACTAGGTCCTAGCTCTGCCGCAGCGCTGCCGTCTCACATACACTATAAATGCGCTTGTAGGTTCGGCAACGGCACTTCGGAAACAATTCGACTCGTGCTTGTCAGAAAAAAATTATTATCAAACATAAAAAATTAGTCCACATGTCAAAAAAACACTACTCAGTAGAGGCTTTAATTTTCCCAAACAATTTCTCATGCGCTTTTATTCCTGCTTTCTTGAGATAATGAGAAAATTTAGACTAATTACATACCCAATCAATGTTGAAAGACATTAAATAAACTTAAAATTTGTTCATAATGAAAAAGAAATTTAAAAACAGAAAAAAAGATGTGGAAGAATCGTAATTCGTTTGACACTTGTTGTTATTGAAAATATTCCACGATGTCATAAACTATTTTTCATTCATTACTCATATTCCTTGAACCACTGTCAGCTGTAGAGGTTGTTCCTAGTGTTGACTGCTGGTTGGCCAAACAGGGGGAGTCGGTGGGCCTGGTTGCTTTGGCTTGACCCGCTCGTGGCCCCAAAAACTACATGCTAGGCATCAGCATCAGCAGCAGCAGCAGCAGCTAAGCTTTGCGTTGGAGTTTTTGTTGTTGGTTTGAAGTTGAAGTTTGTTTGAAGTCGCTTCCAAAGACTTTGTTGCCGCTGTGATTCTTGTTGTTGTTGTTGCTGTTTGCTAGTGGTTTTATTGGCTGTATTAAGCATGACATGCCAAGCCAAAGTCGAAGGAAAAGAAGACAAAAAAAACGAAACGAAACTTTGGCACTCCTTGCTTTTGTCTCTGCCTGGGCCTTTGTCTATTTCGGTTTTTTTTTTTGGTTGCGATGATATTCTAAATGTGCTGAGCCAAATTTGCTTCGTTTTGCTACGTCTACTTAGAGTGCTGTTGTTGTTTTTGGAGTTGTTGCTCTTTTTGGTGGGTTTTTTTTTTTGTTTTTTAATGCATGTATCATTTTCGCATCGTTGGCTCTGAGAGTTCGTGAGTTTAATTTAAGGAATTTTTGCTCTTTTTGATTGCTATTTAAGCTTTGATTTCTGTAAGGTTTTGGTTTTCTGTAAATTTCAATTAGCATGCGGCACTTTGCATTGTTGTTGCCGTTGTTTCAGTTGTTGCAGTTGTTGCATTTGCAACGGCGCCTCTTGATTCATTTGCATAAATTGGTTTTTCTTTGGCCAAAAAAATTCGCCAACCCTTTTAGACAAAACCGAAACTGCTTTTACTCCTGGACATGCCCATTTACCATAGTGGTGAAACGACGATGACGACCCAACCTTTCGTTGGCGTTGACTTGATTTGTGCCTGCAGGTGCATTTTGTGGCGAATTATTGTCATTATTTTTGGTTTTTTATATTTTCTTCTCATTTTTTTTTTTGTTTTTTGCTATTAATATTTGTAACTATTTTTTTGTGGCTTTGTTGTTTAAAAATATTTCGTTGGCAATTTTTGGCTATTTTACAATTTTAAACGACTATATAGACGTACATGTAATAATATCAAGTATACGCCCAATTGACATGACTCTAGAGAGCTTGGGCCTCATTTTCCTTTTCAATGAATGTGATGAAGCAATGCAAAATGTTTTGGTTATTACTATAAAAATTGTAAGTGTTTCTGTTGTTGTTGTTGTTGCCACCAGGTTGTTAGCCAGATGATTTACGGACTCAACGCTAAACATTATTATTTTTAGCATAAATAAATTTAAGATTCGTGGATGAAGTTGAAATATTAGTCAGCTTAAATTGCAAAAACAAGAATTTTGATTATGATTATGCAAAACTTGAAAGACGAATAGAATTTGTATGGCGATAGCATGGAAAACTGGTAATGATAATCGAAACGAATCTCGGTTTGTATTAAGAAATGCCTAATTACTTTTAGTTTAAACGCATCTTTAATGGCTCTGTCTATAAAAACGTATTTTTCCAGTTTAAAAAGGGAATTAGCCGACAATTTTTTAGAGAGAGTTTTATGTTTTAAGCTGTTAACTAACTAACTTGGGGGTTCACTCGATTGCTTACATATTCATTTACTCACTTACTCACTTGATCAGTTATTCACTGAATTTCTTACTGCAAAATATCGGAGAAAACTGCTGGTAATGATAATAACTTTTATATGATCAACGATTTCTCTATTCTCCTTTTGGCAATGGTATACAAAAATATATCGGAGAACAAGGTCATTGGACATGTTCCCTCATCCCCTAAAGGCTGTTGCCCATTTATGCTGACTTAATCATGAGCCATCTCTAATATATAGGTAAGTATATGCCTTTTTCATAATCTCTTACAAGTTTTTGTCTTCTTACAAAGTTTCATTTCCCAAATGTTTCTTTCTTTCTATCATCCCACTATGAAAAAAAGTTCATTAAAGAACCTTGAGACAAATCGACCCACTCACATCTCTTAGCTTTCCTGTACGACCTTGAGGTACACAAACTTTATTTTCTTTTCTCTCTCTCTTACACTATTATTGTGTTCGTAAATGAAATCCCTACGCAACAATCGACACGCAAACGGACGTAAACACTGACTGAAAGCGGAACTGAAGGCACCCAACGATGTCGGCATTGATTTTATGGTCTGCTTCCGTTATTGCGTCTCGTCTTGACCGCGTCAGAGGAGCTGCCTGTCCCTTCTACCTGCCTCAAACCACCAATAGAACGAGGAGCTTCAAAGAACCATCACGTTTGTTCCATGTTCGTCACGCACGCCTCAAAGTAGGCAGCAGTTTTGTTGGTTGTTGTTGTTTTTGCCATTTTATCTCTGTATTTTGATTCGCTCCATTAACTGTGTACACTGTACACAGTGTTCACGCTGTCTTATCAGAGGAATGGAATTGATTGACTCAAGCCTCCCCAGCAGCAACAACAACAACGACAAAATGTGGGTATGACGTCTGCCGGCTTTTTAGGTGCGTGCAGACCTACGTGTGTGTTTGTCACTGTGGTGGGACTGTGTGTGTGAGTGTATGTCTTTGACCTCAGCGGGGCAAGCCCAAATTATATATCTATATGTTGGCTATTACGTATGTATATATACATGTGTGTGTGTGCAGTGAATTGATAGTAAAATCAATATCAATTTTTTTTTTTTGAGGAAAATGTAAGGGAAAACCTATACATATAGATTTGTGATTGAGGTATTTACTTCAGTTGATTGAACTGTAGAGATTTTCAAATATTAGTTAATTAATTATCCAAATTCTTGATAAAAACCCTAATATTATGTCCTTTTTTTATGCCTCATTAAATCAAAAATTATATTCAAAATTTTGAAGTTTTTGTTGAGTTTCTTTAAATAGGGCAGAATCTATAAAGCTTTTAATTGAAATCAATTCTCTATAAATATAGTTATAGTGTTGAGAGCCATATTTTAAAGCTAGTGTTGGTAAATGTTATGTGAAGTAACCACTGAAGCTGTGGAATACTCTGTCTTTATGAAAAATTATACCTTTAGATACGTCTGCCATAATATTGGTATTTGAAATATTGCTTTTACATGATGACTCAGCACTGTTGCTATCATTACTTTGGTATATAATAATTAGCTCTGATATCAGGGTGATCACAGCTAATTTATCTCGCAGAATTCTGAATTAGCCAGAAATTTTCTACAAATTTAACACTAGAAAATGTTAAAAACTTAGAAATGAGAAATCTGAGAGTGAACGAAACAAATATTAACCATTATTAACCATGATTGTCAGTATTACCACCTTCATACTCTGTTTAGGAATATGCCTATGACTAGTCTAAAATATTTGCAAGAATGTACAGCCATGTAAATACCTCAAAAACTGATTTAAAGTATGCAGTAAAAGCATTTGTGGTTGTTGTGTAATGCTGTGGAATGCATGACAGAAATTGTATACTTTTTGCACGCAAATATGTTCTTGGTCGCCGGAAGTAACGGAGACCGGAAGTAAACGTATGTCACCAACAAAGAGAAAATTTTGTCATCGTAAAGATAAGTTTGCTCGGACTTGCACCCACTCGCTTGGGTTGATGTGAACAATGTTTTGTGGGAGGAGGTAAATAAAAAAAAAGGTAATTCACATAGATGTATGTATATGATCATTCAATAATAAATGACATAATAATTAAAAATTATTCTCACTTTTTGAAGTCTCTAGGGACTTTCCAAAAAGTATCCTTTGAAACAAAAAATTCAATGATGACAAATTATCAAATCATGTGCCTACTGTTAGCCTTAAATCTAATCTGTCTTTTCTAAAATTATTTCCATTTAAAATTCATGAAAAAAAACAGCCTTGCCTAGTCGCTGCAAATGGAAATAGAAATAAATGGTATGAGAAAATTGGTTAAAGTAAAGGTGGACCAATTAACATTGTCGGGTTATCAATTTCCAGCGATAATTGCCATGTATTATTTATAGTCTACCGTTTGGCGGTTGGGCCCGCCACTTCTAACAAATGCCCCAATGACGTCACATTTAATCAATAAAAAACAAAGACGTCATAAGTTTGGGCGGTTGTGGCTTCAGCAACTGCAACTACAACAACTGTAGTGGCCGTGTCGCGGACATGCGCACTGAAGCGAACCAGACAACATGAATGAATGAATGGCAACAACAGCAACAACAACACCTGCCAGGTGAGTAGGCATCGGCATCGGCAGCGACTACGACGGCAGAAAAACAAAACGCCGGCCGGCAACGTCGACGTCGTCGTCATTGATCCATGGCGAGACCGCAAAAGAGAGAGAAAGAGTGAGTGGAGGGCAGAGACCAAGTCATGACGTCGTTGTTAATATAGTGTGGTCTCATTCTTGTGTGACGTCATATGTAAAAGAGCAGCAAAGCCTAACGGTCTCTACTGTCATCTCGCTCACATCTGACGTCACATCTAGGCCGGGACATTTTTTTTATCCTTTCTGGTCTATTTTCGTTGAGAGCTGCCCACATGATGTCACCGACAAAGAGTTTTTCCGCCTGTGTGTGCATTCCATTGCAGCGGAAATAAAAATAGCCAAAGGATAACGACACGTGCAGGCATTTTTCCTCAACTTTTTTTTGTCCTTCGTGTGTTGCAAAAATAGGTTGAAATTAAGCCATAACATAAATTGACCAAAAACGGGGGCAAAAAATGAAAGCGAAACCCACAGGTGTGGGAAGTGTGAACTTAAGCCTAAATAAATAGATTTTTATAAATAAGCTCAACGAAAATCGTTAATCTGCAAAGTGAATGGAATTATAGATTTCTATAAAATTTTATTTTTAATTTTCTCATGAATATAAACTATAAATGTGCAGCACACTAATAACCATTTGAGCCATTATTAATAAGCCAATGATTATCGTGTTCCCTTAGTATGCTTTGGGTGGTTAAACAAATGTTCCCAAAAGAGACATTAAGCTTAATTAGTTTGAAATATTTTAGTATATGCCATTAAAATCAATAAAACAGCTAAGCTTTTGTATGTATTAAGGGTATGATATTTAATTACATAAGCACTTGCATTCATTCTTTTTGAATAGAAAATGAAATGCCATACTGATGAAGTCAGCTTGGACTATAGTTCGATAAATGTGTAATCAGGTGATTTTTGACCAGCTGCCAAACTTATCAAGTAGTTCAAAACACGTTACTCTAAGCTCTTTTTTTTAGCTCTCAGTGTGGTGACTCTACATATGTGTAAATAATGATGAAAGGGATGAAATTAGAAGAAGTTGATGCTGGCTAATAAAGATGCTCCAATTAAAGGCAAAAAGTTTGTTTTTGGATTGGACCAATTTCACTAATTTTACTAGTTGATTAATGGCTTCTTTGTTTAATTTTCTTGGCATACTTTTGGGGAAGTTTAAGTACGTATGTATAAAAACGCTTTGAATTAAATGATTCTGCACAAATTCTGGAAATAATCAATGTATATAAAAATATTAACAAGATCTGAGATTTAAATTAGGTATAAACACCATACAATTTATGCCGATAATTTTAGTTTATAAGAAATAGTTCGGTTTAATAATAAACTAGGATTATAGTTATCAAAATTTACATGTTGTTACATGACAAATATTTTAAACTCTCTAAATTAAAATCAAAATAATGGATGGACACAAAAATGTATTTAATCTAAGTTCATTTTTATCGTCTTAACAATTAACTAATAATGTCTATGTTAATCAGGAACTAATGAAAGGTACTTTTTAACCTTTTAAATAATCCTTCTGTAGACAATATCCTTAAAATATACAATTTCATCAAAGAAACATGTGTAAAACACAAATTAACGAGTCGAAGGCCCTTGCAGCTAGTGTTCTTTTATAAATCATTAGGTTTAGTAATTATTACTAGATTTAATTTGTTAAATAAATAAATAAATAAAGATTTTGTTCTAAAACATCATTTCTTTATGGTCTTAGCTTTTCTATTAAAAGACTTATTATTTATAATTTTTATAACTTTTAATCCAAGTAAAGCAGTTTTTGGTTTGTTTAAGGAAAATTGGAAGAGTAAGATGAAAGAAAAGAGCGGAAATATGTATTTGTATATCACTTTTACAAGATCATAATACTAAAACATAATTTCTTAAACCCTTTAAATCTTATTTATTAAAACATTTGTAGATTTTTAATATATGTACAAAATGGATTTTTAAGATTGATTGTTTTACTTCTAGTCATTTAATTACTAGTAACTCTACATAATTTTTTAAATATCTAACATTATTGTCTTAACTATTGCGGATCTGTTATGGATAATTAATCGGTTGCATTTTCTCTTTTGAATATTTCAATGTCACTGAGATAGTTGCTTCATTTAAACACTTGATTTATGTCCAGATGGAAAATATGCTTTAAAGGTTGCTAACTAAATGTATTAGATAACTTCAGCCCCAGGCAATGGAAACCTGATCCAATGTGGCATCTATTCTATCTATCTATGTATAAGTAGATACAACAAAAGCTTTGAGAAAATTGCAATAAATTAAATGGCTCCACTCACAATCTGTCATTGATAAAGAGCAGACGATGTTTTAACTGAGGACCAATTGCAGGTTTTTTTAAAAGATGGAAGAAGATGCCGACAACTAAATATAAAGCCATCAACACTTGTACAAATTTAATGGAATTTAATTTGATACGATTCTTAAAGCTTAAGCTAAAAGAGTTTTTAAAGTTTTTGAATGACAGCAAAGATACTTCAATCAGCAGAAGAAATTTTTAAATTGTTTAAACAAAAGTATGTTACATACATTTTGTTATTAGTTAAATCAAATCTGTAAAAAATTAGTACTAACAGTTTTTAGTTTTGTTTATACTTAGCAGACTTTGCTCTAGAATTATAAGGGTTTTTTAAGGCTTAAGCCAGTTGAGAATTACAGTGAAATAGAGCGAAAAATAAAACGATCATCTACATAAGAATGCCAGGTTATGCAAGGTTTTTTACTCATCAAAAAGATCAAAATCTGAAAAATATTATTAAATACTAAAGCTAATCTATAAATTTTGTTTATGTTGCAAAATTCACAAAAATTTTTAAGTTTTCTGCAATATTTTGTTAATAAATCTGTGAAAAGGATTTTAAATTATAAAACTTAGCTGAACCTTAATGCTTTGATCTTTAGGTATCTCTTAACGCTTTCAATTTTTAACAATCTAAAACTATTTTTATAAACATATGTATAAATAAACAATAGTTTAAGATTGGCAAACTCTTTGAACTCTTCCTCCCACACTTTATTATAGTTTTTAATAGATTTCTTTATGACCTAAAATCGATTTGATTTTTATACTTTACTGCTGCAGTTTCCAAGTTTATTAGTAGTAACACTACACGGTAATAAATTTTTAGAAACTTTTTATAGTTAAACACAATATTAATCCATTATTTTGATCAATTGTGAAGAGGTATATTTTTTCTATATTTTTCAAAGAGTTTTTATTTTTTTGGCTTTGAATGATAAGATCGTAAATTATCATTTACACAACATCAATATTAAAGGTTTTTGGTGTTTTTTTTTTTTTTTTTTTTGAACGGTGTATGATAAGTAAGCTGCTGTTTTTTTCCAGTTACCGCATTGCATGATTAGTGTTGGCCAAGTCAAGTCGCATCTTTTGGCTTTGGACATTTTCTCACCCGCGGCGCTTCAGACCGGACAACTCCAGCTGGCGACCTCGACCTGTCCCGTGTGCTATGTTCTCCACATTTTATATGAATATATGTATGTATCTACATACATAGGTAAGAAGCTGTAGACGATCCGTTCATTGGTTGGTTAGTTGGTTGGTTAGTTGCTAGTTGCAGTATTATTTATTGACATTCAATGTGGCATAACTAAAACTAAGCTTCAGCACATTTACGTCTCTATATTCTAAATTGCATAGATTTGTATCAATTGATAGCCAGAGTGTACAATAATTTCCAGAAGAGCTTGGTCAACAAATCGAAAGGCAAAACATGCAACTACAATTGTCGGTAGTCTGCCAGCGGGTTTTTTTTCGTTCTTCTATATACCTACATATATACATTTTTATGGTTTTTGTTTTCGTTTTTCTTCTTTTTGTCAAATTGAAGGTAGCTTTTGAGTCTATAGCCACATGGATCCGTAAAGCCTTGACAAGCCTGCGCACGTCTTCGAATGGCGAATTGGCAGGCATGAAAAAAACAGATACTGGAGCTGGACCTGAACGAACCAAGAATTGTGCAGACTGAATTCGTGTGGCTGGTTGATTGTTTTTTCTGAGTTTGCAGGGAAACTGCCGAATTAATTAAATGACTTAAATAAGATGTACTAACAATTTGTGCTAATGTGCCAATCATTTTTACTTGACTATCGTATGCCCCCAAAAGTTCAGGTATAGAACAAGTAGGAGTGTAGTGTAAATTAACTTTGCATCATCATTATCATCATCATTATCATCATGATCATCGTCATCAGCAACGGTCGAAACGTGCAGCAAACACAACTAAAATTGTAAT
Source organism: Drosophila willistoni (assembly GCF_018902025.1). Classification (NCBI taxonomy): domain Eukaryota; kingdom Metazoa; phylum Arthropoda; class Insecta; order Diptera; family Drosophilidae; genus Drosophila; species Drosophila willistoni. The sequence goes on from NW_025814050.1 coordinate 14,695,468, forward strand.
TTAATATAAAATAATTTCGTTAGCTCTTTGATTTTTCTTGCATATGGCGTGCCGCAAAACAATTTGCAACAAAATAACTTATAACTCTGTGATTTAAGTTTTTTATGCAACAAAATATTTATGGTAAAAGCACTTGAGTATTCAAAATAAATATGAAACACCTGAATTTTTGAAAACTTTTTGGAATATTTGAAAACAAAATTGCCAGATATTAATAGAAAACATTTAATATCGATAGACATTAGGCATCGAACTAGAGCATTTGTTTGATTCCCATTCTGTAGTTGAAACACTAGAATCTGCATTATTTTAGGCTGAGAAATCATCACAAGACATCTTTCCACAGTTCAATTGGTTTCTTCTGAGAAAGTTTCTTCTTTTCAATGACCAACTTGATATAGTATTAGGTAAATGTAAGAAGATTTTACTTTGTGAGTGATATATTTTTTCTTTCTTTCATTTAGGGGTGTTGCTTAACATTTTGTTCTCAAAGACATGAAGCAAATTTGATGGTATAGATTACAGTAACCTAAAGAATACAATTATAATAAGGTTTCGTCTTGTTAGCAAGGTTTTGTAGGGAATAGCGCTAACACGAAGGCTAAAACAGGTCTTAAGCGAGAACTCACAATTTAATCTTGGTTTAAAAAACAAGTTAAGACTTCTGATGAAGTAGCTGAATATATGCAAATAAACAAATTGAGTGCCAGCGTATGCCTATCCAGACTGCAGCTGTTCCGGTGATGATTTTAATGGCACATACAAATCTCTGTAGGTATCCGATACTAATATATGTATCAATTTACAATAAATAATTTATTTTTGAATATAATTCAGCTTAAGATACACGGAATATACGCGTTTTTTTAACGAAAATATATGTTTAAACTTATTACGTATACGCACAACGTAACATTTAGACTGCAAATTATTTAGGGTAACTTTAATGTTAATAATGATGGAAGTTGAAAGTTATACTTTAGTTAAATAAACTCTACCAACACAAAAAAAAAAAGTTTAAAGAAATAATTAAATATTAAGCGATTTAAGATCTTCTATTATTCCAAACGACTCAATACATAAACATTTGAATCTTTAATTCCAAACTATTATTCATCAGTAATTTTAAATTAATTTTAGGAGATTTTTTACATTGTCTGAGTTTTGACACTATCCATATAAAAAAATCCTACAGACATTACATAGATAAGAAAGGGGTTAATTAAGGAATATCAGCAAAGCCCAAACACACTGACGGAAAATAAGCATTCATTAAGAAAAAATCTAATAATATATGGACTTAAGCCATTGTTCTAGATACAACCTAGACTTTTAGTCAACTTCCAAATCTATATTCTTTTAAAACCCTAACACAAAGAAAGGTTTTACCCCTCATCACTCTTTACTATGTTGCCATATCGTATCCATTGTCTACCTAGTCGTAGTTCATATATTGATCTTAAAACGACTTTTCCAGAAACATCATTATACATATCGTTATGGTTTGCATCGACATATCTAAAAATATTTTAGGATAATTTGAAGTGTTTGCTTCTGTGTTCTGGGATTAAGCGGGTTTAATGTCGATTATGTTAAGATTTTAGATATGAGATTTCTAATATTGCTTCGATATTTTGACAAATTTGTGCATAAAAATCAATATAGTTTCATATTATTACAACTCCTTTAACCTCAGTAGAAATATATACGCTTTTTTAAACGGTCTGTTGAAGGTAAATTTTAGAAACATTAGAGTTCAGTTTTTGTAAACATTTTAAAGTTAGCAATTACAAATATATTTATTGACCATTTGGTATCTGTTTAAAAATTTTAGAAAGATGATTTTAAGAATCTAAAAAATATGTTATTTCAAAATCATAATTTTTAGCATATGCTTTATGTACATACATAAGTAAATCATAAAGTTATCCATTCCGTTTTTATGATTGCCTTTTACTTGACAGTAAAATGTTTTATAGACGCCTCCAAAAAGTATTCTCTCAAGCATCTGAACAAAAGCAAACATATTTCAAAAGTTCACTTGGCAAAAGGTGTGCTAAGCGATAGCAAAAGCCATTTCCCATAATCATCACATAGACCCAGCCCCCCGAAACCCCCCTCAACACGAATTTCTATAGCATCAGCTCGAGCAATTTTAAGGCTTGTCTCTCTCTTATGAAATAAAGAGGAAAAAAAGATATTTTTGTTAAATAATTCACAGGCGTGATTGGACACGCTTTGAGTACATACAAATTGAGGCTTAATTTAAGCTTCTCATGCAACTCAATTGTATATATTTAAGCAAACATATATATAGGATACATATCCATCTATTGAAACTCTAAATTGAAGATGCACAAGACGCTATTCGATTAACAAATGTCAAACATTATCGTTTAAACCAGTTAAAGTACACTAATTAGTCAAGAAACAAAGTCAAACACTCAACAGAGTGCACAGAGGCACAAACGGACCAAACGACAGACAGATGGACAGACATTTGAACATGTCAAGGCACTTTATGCCGTGTACTACAACCAAGTCAAAGCTATAACCATTTAAGGAGCAACACGAGGTCAGACAATCTGGAAGCGGACAACAATCGCCGAGACTGGCTAAGAGAGTGTGATGATAAGTGCCAAAGAGGGGAGCCGAGTGGGGAAGACCGATGACTAACCAATCGACTGTTTGCAGGTGAGTTGATCTCACCAACTGGTCTCGGTCTTCTCTCTCTATCTCTCTCTGTCTCTCCTGGGTCTATAACTTGCTGGGCTTCCTGCTGCTTTAACACAGACATCATTTCAATTGGCGCACAAAGTTCAAGTAACAATTGAATGCGAAAATTTATTACAAATCGATCGATCGATCTCGATCGACCATAGTGAATCGAAACTCTACCCCCACACCAACCCCCAACATATCGAATATCAAATTGTTTTTTTTTTTTGTAGCTATTTTGTTTTGTATTTTTTTATTGTATTATAAATAAATGCCCAAGTGCATCCAAGGTGCGCAAGCTCTAGCAATTATCCGCTGGCTAATGGAGCATTGTGTGCGTGATCATAAATATTGACCACAGACACTATATAGAGAGCACTTCCTTGTGAGTCAATTTTTATTTATTTGTATTTATTTTTTGTGTACTTGGCTGCTCCCCCAGATTTGTATTGGTAGAATGACTAAGACCAGGTGATGGGGAATGATGGTCATTTGATTGTGATTTTAATAGATTCCAAAACAAAATTCAAATAAACAAAAAAGGCAACTCAAATTGTCCATTCATTTATTTGTAAAGTTGAGTTTCACATGATTCAAGTATGCCAAATAGTCTGGATGCTACAAAAGAAAAAGGAATTAAATAAATAAATATTTAGTTAATTAACTACAGGAAACAAAATTCAACAACTTTTATTATCCATTAACTAAAAACCAAGCAATCCTAATATTCATTATTTAACTAGCGTAATTCATTTTTCGAAAATTGTCTATAAAATAGGGAAACTTTAGTTAAAAAACTTTCCAGAATTGTTTTTCATTTACTATTAAAATCGAATTGGAAGCGAGGGCTCGCCCAAATACAAAAACGGCCCCTTTATGTATGCAATACACAGTTGAGGATGAAAACAAAAGACTTTGGGATTGTCCTCTGCAAACATAAAATGGTTCTAGGCTAAAAAAATATTTAAGGACTCGAATTTCGCCGTTTTTTAGATCCCTCGATTAAAACTAAATTTAAATTGCAATGATGTTTGACTTTTTAGCACTGGTAACTGAAATTGAAATATTTTCTCAATGATTGAGGTACTTACTGTTAACATAGTTTCCTTAATCTTGGTGCCTTTAGAATTCACCACCAAGTGCCTATACGAAGATGACTTGGCACAACAGGCTATAGCATTGATCACAAACTCATTTGTTATCAATTCACAATCTGTTAGATCGATTACCTTAAGTTGTTCACACTTTCGCAATAATCTCATGAGGCCCAAATCTGTGACTTGTCCACACCAGGAAAGTGCAAAAGTTTCCAACAAATGAAGGTCATTGAAAAACTTAAAGTGATCGTCTTCTAGAACATCATTATTAGTCCAACGTAATTCCTTCAGAGAGCTAAATTGTCCAATATACCGAACGTGCTCGTTGGTAATAAGAAATTGTCCAGATAAATGCAAAGTGGTTAGTTTGTTGCCTTTCTGTTCGGCCAGTTGGGCCAGAAAACCAAGATTCAACTCATTGGATGTCATCCAGGTCTTTAGAGTACAACGTTTGAGCTCCGGCAATTGGGCAATGACTTCGAAATTCATGTCACAACCAGAGAAAGAGAGCTCCTCCAGTTCAATGCAGCATTCAGTGATTTTGTCGAATAACGATTGATTCATAACTTCAAAACAGCAATCATCTAAATCTAAGACTTTTAGAGATTTTAGGGGTATGCCAAATTCGCCAGAATTCCATAGTAGGCAATCACGTAGCACCAGAGTCTGAAGTTTAGGAAAGCCGCAAAGATGTTTGCCTAAAATTAAAAAAAAATAAACTTACAAGGCTATAAGAGATATCAGATATCAGTGGTACATACCAGTATAACAGCCATTGATGAGCTCAAAGTATTCCAAGTCCTGATTGGCTTCTAAATCAAATGTTAAAACATCATCGGCGTCCATGCAATCGATGGATACTTTCTTCAATTTTGTCGATTTTGCCATTATGATGCGATAATGAAACTCATCGGTCACATTGGTATAGTAAATCTCCTCGAGATTTTTGCAATACTCCACTATGAACTCTACTACCAACGATTCCTTTTCAAAAGAGGCAGAATTCACATAAAGTACCTGAATAAATGGTCCGGCCATAGTGAAGAAATTAATCATTTCTGGCAATGTCATTAGTTCCACATCCTCAGTATCTAGGTTAATCTTTTGGTTACGTGCCCATCTCTCGAAGATGTGACGAAATTTGGGGTCAGCACAGGCAAGATGCACCTTATCACATAGTCGAGGTAAAAAGACGAATATGCAGCGTATAATGTCCTCGGGCAGAGTTTGTAGACTACGGACCAGGACATTTTCACCGGTCTCCGGCAATTGCCTTAGCTTTCCAGCCATGCTACATACATACGCCCTGCGGTTCTGCTTATTCGTCACTTGCTTTGCACTTGAATTTTTTTTGATCTACATAGAGCTACATTATTGTCTAGGGAACTATGATCAACATATTTTAATATTTTATGTTATGTACTTCCTACAGTGACAGCTAAAAGTATGCGGCTGACAGGTGTTGGCAATTTTCATCATTCTAAAGTTTGAGGAATCAGAAACAAGTTTTTTTTTTGTTTGACAACAATTAATTGCATAATTGATTGAATAAATGCATAAATCAAATGGCGGTTGCAAACAATAACATATCAATGCATTTATTCAATGCACATGAAGAAATGTTCAAATGTACATATCTCTAGCAATGAACTATGAGAATTTTTGTAAATTACATTTTCTGAATTTTTTGGTTAGAATTTCATCTTTAATTTAAAGCTTTACCCGCTTTTTCTCAGTGTGATCTCAACGCAGTTAGTTATTTATTAATTTATCCGGATGTATTAGGAATTTTTGAGTTTTATTCCCTCCGAAAGTGCAAAGGCAGACCAATTTGTATTGTTGAAATGTATATCTAAGATTTCCCGCATACCACAAATATTAACCGATGCCATATGGTTTATCTTTCGAAAATAAAAGGCAACAAATTTCCCCAGACCAGGTATTTCCTAAAGGACTCAGTGAGAAAAATATGGGAACGATCTTAAAGAATAAATGATTCAATCAAAGCATTACTTCTCGAAATTAACGCCTATTCACTGACCTACGCCACAAAAAAACGGTGGATAAGTTTCACTTTTTAAACGTTTGTAACGGAATGTTTTCAAATTATGCGCACCGATAAAAGATAACAAATGGACATTTGCTCCGAAAAGCGATAACAAATCTTTGCTCTATCGATAAATTATCGACTGTGGTTTCACCTGCAAAAAAAATGTAAACAAACAATGTCCGAGGAGTTAAGTCGCATTTTTCAAGATTTAAGAGTTAATTATGCCGCAAATGTGCAATGGATTGATGTGGAGGAATATTTGTACGGCGAAGAAGCTAGCGATGAGGTGTGGCATGAACGCGCTATTAAATTCTGGTCGCTTCCCATGTGCAGGGCAAACATTTCAAAACAGGAGAATGAGTTGTCGCAACTTCGCGAGTTGTCAGTGATTATTCGCAGGATACGTGAAGCCAATCAGCCCACCTACAATAGTACCCATGACAATTGGGCAAACCTCATTAACGTCTCGCCGGCTGATGCCTATCTAGCATATATTTACACCCTAGTCAGCCTAGCCAATCCTCCGGAACACATCCTAAAAGCAGCACCCAGTGGCCTTAATAGAAACCTTAACCTGCAGCTGGCAATTAACGCAGTTAGCACTTACTTTCTTACGCTTACTATTCCGGGGGCGAAGAGCTTCGGTATCTTCGATCAGGACATTATTGAGCAAGTGTTGAAAGTGTTTAAGCTGCTGGAACTGAATGGATACCGAAACGAACGAACAATTTGGATGTATTTTTTGACCGTATGTGATGATCTGAAATTGGTATTCCGCTATGTACATTTTAAGGAGCATCTACAGCCTCGTGACAAGATCATTCGATGTCTGATGGAGATTTTATACAACAACTTCAAGCTGGGCTATCCCAATCCCTGTAAGTGATAACATTTTTACATGTACTATTTTTACTTAAGGGTCATACAAATATTTTTTAATTTGAAGTTAGCTTGGGTCATTCAAAATTGTAAAAAAAAATTAGTTGCAATTAGGAGCAAAGTTTGTACAGTTATAAATTTAGCGCCAAATGTGTCAGTGCTTAATAACGCGAAATCACCGCAGCCGATTGTCAGTGTTGACTAAGACAAATAGCCGCAGCTGTTTAACAGAGCTGAAAAAAAACTTTATATGTGATTCTTAATAATAAAACCAAAATAATATCCTGGAAACATAATACCCATGCTGCGCCGGCTACTTTCCGCCACAGGGCGATGGCAGTGTCAGCAATTGTTGGGAAGCAATAGATCACAGTCTTCGCCCCTCCGTATCCGTTGGAAGTCCACAGACCCGGCAGAAGAAGCCCGGAAGCTGCGCTCCAGATCAACGTTGTACTACATTACGGCTGGTGGAGTGCTCATCGTGGGACTTAGCTATGCAGCCGTCCCACTATACAGCATTTTCTGTCAAGCCTACAGCTATGGCGGCACCACCCTGCAAGGCCATGATGCCGAGAAGGTGGAGCATATGGTAAAGATTAAGGATCGTGTGCTGAAGATACGCTTTAACGCCGACATTGGATCCTCTATGCGTTGGAACTTCAAACCTCAGCAATACGAGATCAAAGTGGCGCCAGGAGAAACTGCATTGGCCTTCTATACTGCCCGCAATCCAACAGATAAGCCCGTCATTGGTATCAGTACTTACAATGTGATACCTTTCGAGGCTGGAGCTTATTTCAATAAAATCCAATGCTTCTGCTTCGAGGAGCAACAGCTAAATCCCCACGAGGAGGTGGATATGCCAGTTTTCTTCTATATTGATCCGGAAATAGTGCAAGATCCAGCGTTGGAGCACTGTGATACAATCACACTGTCCTACACCTTCTTTGAAGCAAAAGAAGGTTTGCAACTAAACTTCCCCAGCTACGCTAAGCCGCATACACAAAAAGTTGTTCAAAGTTGATTATTAATTGTTACCTAAACATTTTATATAATTTAAAAGAAATAAATTCGTTTAAATCACTATAGATAAAGACGAAAGATTGTACAAGAAAATGAATTAATGACGTCGATAATGCAGTTATCCAGAAGGCTGTCCCTTTGCTAATAACTGTTACTTACGACAAAAATTTATTAAATCGTTTTTTTTTTAAGAATATCAAAGACTAACGTCAATATAAAAGTAAAATAGATACAAAGAAAAGTTTATTAAAATTCAACGGCTTGCGTCACCTTAGGATTAGGAACCATGAATTAAAACGATAACATAGCCTGCAACAGCTGTTACAGTTTGAAAACAATTATGTTAATGGTATCGCATGAGTTTGACAGCCATTGCTTAGCATCATATGGAGGAATTATAAATAGATTAAAAAAGAGAGGAATCAAAAGGCATTCTCCAGCAGTTTATTAGACGCCGCCACCGCCGCTTCCGTCAGATAGTGCGTGTATGACCTACTTGAACTCCGGCAAGAGTTAGGAATGACGTGGCAATGGAAAAACAAGTGATTTTGTGCCTGATTTTAATAAACGCCGCAATTGCATTCGGCTTGTCCCTGCAGGAGGAGCAGCAGGAGGAATACCTGCTGCCCACAGTGCTGGTCACACTCCTAGTTCGGAATAAGGCGCATGTTTTACCCATGTTCCTCAGTTATTTGGCCCAACTTGACTATCCCAAAGATCGTATAGCCATTTGGTATGTAATTGCAATGTGCTCCATTTGAAATCTAATAAAATCTAATTTGCCCAATTGATGCAGGGTGCGTTGTGATCACAGCAGTGACAATAGCATTGAAATCCTACAGGAATGGCTGGAACATACTGCTGATTTTTATCACAGTGTCAACTATGCCCTTGATAATGATGAAACCAAAGGACAAAGCCATCATAACGAAACCTCCCCGTACGATTGGCCGGTGTCACGTTTCAAGCATGTGATTGCACTGAAAGAGGAAGCTTTTGAGTATGCTCGTGATATTTGGGCTGATTTTGTATTTTTCCTGGATTCCGATGTCATGTTGACAGAGAAGCAAACTTTAAAATCTCTGATTGGACTGCGTCTGCCAATAGTGGCACCCATGCTGCTGTCCGAGGGTTTGTACTCCAATTTTTGGTGTGGCATGACCGAGGATTATTACTATCAGCGTACGGACGAATACAAGGAAATCTATCAAGTTAAAAAACTGGGCGTCTTTCAAGTCCCCATGATACACACAGCCGTGATGGTGGACATGAATTACAAAAGGACACGAAATCTGACTTTTGATAGAGTACGCTTGCAGGAAATGCAGAAAAATCGTGGCCAGAGTCCCATCTATGAAGGACCTGCAGATGATATTATTGTGTTTGCTATTTCAGCGAATAGTTCTGGCATTCCATTGCATGTGAGCAACGAGCTGGCCTTTGGTTATGTCCTACAGCCATTGGAACCGAGTGATACGCTCGAACAAGATTTACTCCAGATAATTAATATTCGAGCCAATATGGTTAATGATTTGGGCGCTGTTCCACCGCTTTTGGATTATTTCCAAGAATCGGTTCAGCTGCCAGAGAAAAGTAAATTAACTCTGGATCACATATACATGATCAATCTTGATAGACGTCCCGAACGTCGTCAGAAAATGGAAAATCTCTTCGACGAGCTGGGACTGAATGTGGAGCATTTTTCGGCTGTGGATGGCAAACAGTTGAACTCGGAACGACTCCAGGAGATGGGAATACAATTTCTCTCCGGGTATGAGGATCCCTATCATCATCGTGCCATGACCATGGGAGAGATTGGCTGTTTTCTCAGTCACTACAACATTTGGAAACAGATGTTGGAGCTAAATCAGAAGGAGGTTCTGATTCTGGAAGATGATATACGCTTCGAACCCTATTTCACAGGCAATGCCTTACGTGTCATCAATCAGGCCAGAAATGCAGTGGAATACGATCTAATATACTTTGGACGAAAGCGTTTGAAGGAGGAGACCGAACCTTGGGTGGAAGGAGCAGATAGCCTCGTGCATGTTGGCTACTCATATTGGACTCTGGGCTATGTCATATCTTTGGAAGGTGCACGCAAGCTGTTGGCCGCCAATCCATTGAAAAAACTGATACCAGTTGATGAGTTTTTACCCCTGATGTTTGATCGTCATCCAAATAAGACTTGGAGCTCGGCGTTTGAAGAGCGTAATCTTATTGCCTTAAGTGCTGCTCCACTCTTACTTTATCCAATTCACTATACTGGCGAAACGGGTTATATATCCGATACTGAGGACTCGCAGCAAATTAATGTGGAGTCTGCTACCACAACGTGTGACAGCGAGCCACGTCTGAAGAGCGATCGCGAACACATTTTCATTAGCCAAGACGATAACCACGTGTTGGATCAATTGTCCTCTATGGTAATTGCCAAGAGCCACCAAGAGCTCTAAATGAATTAACTCCAATATACATAATGCCAAATCGATTTAGACTTAAACTAAGTTAAATTCTAATCCATCAACATGCCAAATGTGCCTTATCAAAGTTAGGCTTAGTTTAAACTTTTTCTACGCCAAAACCACCAAATCCAAAAATGCAACGAATGATCAAACTAGTTAATAAGATCCTCTTGAATCTCTCCCCATTTTAACTTTTATCTGACATTTATCATTATGGATAACAAATTCCTTAAAATTCTACAAATTTCCTCAACTTTTACTGACAATTCCAGTAACATTCTAAGACTATAATTCCAATAAATTGAATTAAATAAAATACAAATTTATATACCTTAATTAAACAGGCCACTAATCTCTGAATCTGTGGTTGTTAAAACAAATTTCAAGTTTTTCTTGTGATTATAAATTTATTATAAAACAGTCAACTTTAAACCTTAAAATCCCCAATAGCTATGATGATGTATATATTAGATATATCATTTCGGTTAACCCATAGCTCCCCGCATAAACATATTCTTAATGGGCGGTAAATTCTGGGTCAATTGCAGACCGAGACTTCGCAGCAATACCACAGGGCTAAACTCAGTTGAGTAGAGCGTATGAAGACCATGGACTCCAATCATAATTGGCACATTCTTGGTCAGGCATTGTCGTTCGTATTTTAGAAGATGTTGCTTGTCACCAAGCTTAAAACCAGCATAGGCAGCAGTGGCCAGAGTATCCACAAGATAACGTACATCACTAAATCCCAAATTGACACCTTGGCCAGCCAACGGATGGACACGATGAGCTGCATCACCCACTAAAGCGGCACCACTGGTTACATATGAAGAGGCATGCAAAAATCCCAATGGAAAAGTGGCCCGAGAACCAGTCTGGACGCCAGTCACACGTGGAGGATACTGCAATTGATTCTGAGCAGAAGTGTGACCAAAGAAGGCATTTAGAGCCTGCAAAGCCTTGTCGGCCAATTCCACACGTGGATACTGTCTGCAAAAAGCTTCGTTGAGGGCATCCACAAACTCAGCTGGCGGCAGAGCTTGCAGTTGTTTTGCATGTGAAACCGATGTACTCCATACCAATGAACTCTGTTTCGGACTCAATGGTAACAGAGCCACTGGACCGTTGGGTAGAAAACGTTGGAAGGCTACTGAGTTATCGCCACCATCGTCGCTTAAGTCCAATGTAGCCACTAAGCCCATACGCTCATAGTTAAGCGAAAAGACATCCACACCCATTTCCTTCCGCACTATGGAATTGGCTCCGTCCGCACCAATGAGCAGGTCGCAAGTGAAGGAGCGTCCATCTTGTAATTTAAGCTCGGAAGTATTTGTATTGGCCTGGGCATCTTTGGGTAGCCGCACACTCTCAATCCTGGCCTTATTCAGTACCTGGACATTGGTGGCTTCTTTCAAGCGTGTGTAAACCGCATCCAGAATCAAGTCGTTTTCTATAATGCAAGCCACATCACTGGCAAAGTTATTGTCTTGGAAATGGATGAGGGCATCACTATGTGACTCCCACACTTGCATCTGTTTAACGGATTTAAAACGTGCCGCCTCAATCAGTGGCCAAACCTCAATGGACTTGAATAGCTCAATGGAGTTTTTGTTGATAGCCGACACACGATTTTGGTAAGGACCACTCGCATTGAAGCCCTTGAATTCTGGAGCTCCCTCTAGCAGCAAGACTCTCTTGGTGGCAAAAGTGGCATTCTTGGCCAGAGCAGCGGCTAATGTTGTGCCCACCAAACCACCGCCTCCGATGATAATGTCAAAATGTTCCGAACGATCTGTTGCTGTGCCGGAGGACAGCAAGCGGGTGCTAATCCTGCAGAGTTTAGGCGTTGCCGCCAGCACTCCATTCCTGCGCAATAGAACGAACATTATCCCGTTAGCTTATGAAACGCTAGGATTATAATTTGTTGTATTTTTATTTCAACTGCTTTGCAAAATGTTACACTTGATTTTCAGATGCTATCGATAACAAAGGTACAATGAGTCAAATAAGTATTGATACACTCACAGAGTTAAACGCAATACCAAATGTAAATTTGTTTTTGTGTTTTTTTTTTAGTTCTTAAGGTTGAGCTTATGAAAGAACGTTGAAATTTATATTATTTGCGTTTCAGATGTATAATAAAACAAGAAATTTAGAGAATAATGTTTTAAATTTGTTATTGTTATTTGTCCACATTTGTACATTACCAATACTTTTTTGACTACTGTAGATATATCGATAAATTCCTAACGACGAGGAGTTATCGACATGGCGCACTATTTATAAAATTTTCCATTTTGAATTTTACAGGCGCTGCCACTTTGCACACCAAATGCTATGAGCTGTTTGAGGAAATAGCCACGGAACACAATGGCGACGTTTACGAGACATTACAATTGATATTGCGGCAATCTTTTCCTATGCACATCTATGCAGATAGCCCACCGATTGTGGGTGGTAGTCGGCGAGGTGGTGCCATGAAGAGTGGTGAACATATATCCGATTGCTATATCAATCTAATTGGAAAATATCCGGACATAATGACGCGTATCTTGCATTTCTACATTGAATGTGTTGTCACGAATCCTATAAAAGCGGTAAGTAGGTTAGCTCCAAGAACCAACAAACTAATTAATCTATTAATTTGCATTTTTCATAGTGGAAGAGCACGGATGAAAAGGTAGCCATTGGATATGCAGCCAAATACGATGGAGCGCTTTTTGCCAAGTGCAATAAATCATGTACGGACTTTATTATAGAGGCTATTAAGGCAGATGATGCTGTTGGAATACAAACCAGAGCCCTCGATCTTGCCGAGCGTATATTGCAACATCAAACTGAAGTCCAGTGGAGCATTTTTCGCTATGAAGTATCCAAAGTGCCACGAGAGGTGGGACTTATAAGGGAAGTGATGCGATCCCTTAACGATCGAACGTTTACGGTGCGACGCAAGGCATGTCAAATGTTGATTATGGCCCTCAAACAGGGCTCGCCCATGACCAATAAAATATTGGATGAGAGTATACGATTTGTTCAATTCGAGGACGATGACGTTGAGACACTTAACGAACCAGGTGCCCATCAGAATGAACTGCGTTTCGAGAAGCCAGGGATTGTACAATATGCATTCAGTTTCGAAGGTCATGAAGCTCTTGAGACAGAAGTCAAGAATTTACCTCAAATTATCTATCAGCGTTTTCTAAACTCCGATAATGGCTTGGCACGTGCAGGTGGTATTGCCTTGCTGGAACGCCTTATCCTAATTAATCCCTTGATCATTTATAATACGAATTTTGTGCGGGAAACTTCGTTACTGGCTGTGGATAGATTGGCTTCAGTAAGGAAATCAGCTCTCGAAATGATTGAAACTCTATTGCAGACTTATTCCAATTGTTTTGCTCTAATTTGTGTATATTGTCGCATATGGGCATGTCTGCTCAGCGATGAAGATGTCGCTCTGCAGAAGCAAGCCCTGCAGGTGAGTTTAAAAGAGTCACGAATCTTAAAAGAATTGTCTCTTATTTCGTATATTTTGCAGAGTTTTAATCAAGTTGTTTTGAAGAATATACAACCTATGGAGTATTCTAATGAGCCGAGACATTTTATGCCTTGGCGAATTGTTGGCACATTGTTAATGACCCAACCGCGGGCATATCTTCAAGAACGTTTTGCCATGCTACTGGATAAAGAACCAATAGTCACGTAAGCTCACTTGTAGGCATTTTAACTGAATTCCATTTTAGATTCCAATTTAATTTACAGACCCAAACTGATTGATGTAATCATCTCTCATTTATCCACTTCAACGGCAACAGAAGCTTGGGCTCTATTGCTGTTTTTGTCCAGTCGGATAACCAACAAATTGGATGCTTTAATCAGTATTTTTAATGGCTTATCCTCGTACAGCATGAAGACTAATCAATTGTTAGCATTACAATTGATTATCTGCTGTCTGGCCAACTTTTCCAAGCCAGCACTGAATCAACTATTTGAGCGACTTTTGACGGCATTGCGTTCGGGAAGCATTTGGTTGGGTCTCATATCGAGTGCAATAAATCTTCTGAATCAAATTCATTACTTATCGCTCAGCCAAGCCCCATCAATGGGCTCCGATGTTGCTAATTGGCAATTAGAGTTACTTGAAGATCTAAGAGATGAGATTGTGTCTTGTGCGGGCAATTTTCAAGAGGAATACACACGTCTACAGTGCCTCTTGGGTGCCTATACGGAAATTATTGTAATGCTGCCACAGGATGTGGATGAACGCGTTGTCGGCATTGTATTCAAGTATCTGCAGGAATGCACCAAATTGAATGAATCTCAGTTCGACACCGACAACGAACGCATGACAAACTGGATGATTGTCATTGCGGGTCGCCTGTGCCTGCGTGACAATCATCTGGCCAATAGCTTGGCTCGCATATTTAAAGTCATTTTGACGAAAAATGATAGACCACAGATTATAAATACGACACTAATTGCCCTCAATGATCTCGGCCAGAAGCATCCATCGATTTTGGAAAACAATTTTCAATGCATTCTTGGCAAACTTAATTCAAACTTTGCCATGACTCGTGTCAGGACATTTCGTTGTGTAAAGGATGTAATTCTTTCGGGCAACATTAAGCTAAAGGGTCCCATTTTGACATCTCTGCTGGCAAGTTTAGTGGATGAAAGTCCCGAAGTGGCTCGAGAGGCGGATGCATTTTTCATACGCTATAAGCGTTTGTATGATAAACTTTTGTTTGAACATTGCCTCAAGGAGTGCCCGTTCGACTTGAATGATCAGTCCATGTTGAGGGGAGTGCAATCGGACTCGAAATATCAATCACCACTCAAGGGTGAGGATATGACTAGAAATCGAAGACTATTATATAATCATATCATATCAACCATTGAAGACAACAAACTGCTTATGTACTTTGGACAACTTAAATTATTGGCAGGTGAGTTTGGCAGTTTAAACTTACATCACCCAAAAAATAATCTCATGATCTTTTAGAGAAAACCAAGGATAAGGCATTTGTCACGTCTCCTGGCTCTTTGGCTGTTGTTCAGGATATGCTTTTCATAATGCGTCGAATTTGCTTCCACACAAAAGGCAAGAAAGCAACCAGCTCACGTGGCGATGGCGAGAATAGTGATGAGGGCGAGGAGGAATCTGCCCCACCGCCACCACCCACACCGTCGCCATCAGCAGCGGCGGCATCAACACCAGAGAATGTAACCTCTAAAGGCCGGGGTCGTGGTTCTCGTCAACGCGACGCTTTGGAGGAGCCTGTAAGCTTAATGAAAAAAAGATTAATCTAAGAATTTTATTAAAAGAACTTTTTGTTTCTCCACTACAGTTGAAGCAACTGGAACGCTGTTTACGTTATGTAGAAGAAACATATCGAAATCTTCTGCCCGTCATGAATCCACAATTACAACATTCATTTGACAATCTATGCCGGGCCATGGCTATGCGTTTCCCCACCTACATTGAGTTTGCTCAACCATTGGAGTTTTGGCAAAAGTTTCGCGGCGGCTCCAAGACACCGAAAAGAAAGCCACGAAAAGGCCATCAACGTAACGAAGATGATGAGGATCTTGATCCAGATGTAGAAAATGAGGCCACGGAGCAGTCACAATTGGCCGAAGGCTTTAGTGATAGCGATAACGAACTACCGCTGGAACGTCACAAAGCAGCTCCCGCAAAAACAAGATTGGGCCAACGTAAAACCAGCTGCGATATGCTAGTTACGGAACTTATTTTCCAACCACCCGACTGGTAGAATTATAAGATCACGAATTCCATAAATTTGTGTATAAAAAGAATACTAAATGAGTATTTCGTTATGGACTCTATATTTTTAGTTTTATTCCAAACAACGGTCGGCCAAAATCGTATTGATGGCTCGCGTTAACTCATGGAACACCAGATGACCAATATGCACCTCATTGAGACCCATTTGCTCGCCTTCTATGGCCTGTACGTACATGAGGTCAAATAGAGCAGCATTGATCGGTCGAAAAAAGATTTTTGACCCAGCTGGTTCCTTTATCTTCGGTTCCTTCGGTTCTTTTTTAACAGTCACTGGCTCTCCAGTGGTAGTAGCCTTAGCTTCTCCAGGCGAAGCATTGGCTTTAAGAGTACCACCCGAGGAATTTTCTTCAATGACACCAACCTTGGGTTCTTGCTGGGCTTTAATTAATGATTGTTCGATTGCTTTGCTTGGCACCAAAGCAGTTGCGGAAGTATATTTCCGTGGTAATGGTGCTGGTTGTGACACCACCCTTGTGATAACAGATTTGCCACTCACTTTCACGGGCTGGCTTGTGGCTGCCTTAGCGACCTTGGCAGCAGCAGCTGCAGCCTTTGCAGTCAAAGCGGCGCCTCGATCGCGTTTTGCAGCCGTGGCTTTTGGTGGTGGAGCTACATTCTTACGCTCCTGTGTGTTGCGGCAACCTTATGAACAAAAGCCAAAGGTTAATTCAATGGGTTGTCCCTTCCTATGTGAGATTAATCTACATACCAATACAGCGACAATGTTTGGAGCAAACCGCCATGGACTGGTAGCAATCGCAATAGTTTTTGATGCATTGCGAACGCTTGCAAGAGCAACCTTTGATGGTCGGTTGCTGGGCTTGTCCCCTGGCTGAACGTTTTCCGGTACCACTTGGAGCAGGTTTTTCCATGATTTTTGCAATGATTTTGACTTGGATTAGTCTCTTACTGTGACAGGTTAACGATGACAAGTTGTTACATTACAGTGACATGTGTCACTTTAAGGAAATTCTTTATAAAAAAAATTTTGGGATTAGGGGATTTATGATTCAATGTTATATTTAAAAAAAACCGTCGGAATTATAATTTTTTTTTTTTTTTTTAGATTTTCTTCTATTAGGATGATTAATTTTTACGTATTTTAATTCCTTCTAAACGTAATTTTTAAACTATTTCTTGGAAATTCTTGGGTCTGGTCAGATCCGTTTTTTCCTAACATTTGAATGGAATGTTTTTCCGAGTTTTCAGGTGTAGATTTTTAATTTTTTACCTCATAAACATAAAATTACCTACAGGAGCAAATAACAAAAAAAATAAAAGGTGAAGATTATATTTTATAATTTTAGCTAAGAATATGAAGAAATACCTTATGGAAAAAGCTGACGAGTGAAAGAGAAGGACCTTGTTATTGCCGTGCTTAAATACAATTTCATGTTTTCAACAATGCAATTTTTATACAATTGCATATTATTCAAAGCGAATCTAAAATTATTTTTCCAAATAAAATCTTTTTTTGCACAACCGAAAATGTTAATCAAATTATAAAGAAACAAAATTTACTTCTTTATATTCCTGCAAAAATATGCCAAATTATTAAAAAGATTAACACAAATGTTTTTAAAAAAAAAAGTTTTGAGCGAAAAAATATAGGTTAAGCTTAATCATTTTTTTTTTTTTTGACTTTAATTATTTGCTCTTGATTATTATACACTTTTTTGACTTTTATCAAACCTTTAATATTGGCGTTTTCAGGTTCTTTTTTGATTTCTTTTTGAATTCAAAAATACCTTTATGGATTATTTTTATTAAAAATTTTAAAAATGACTAAAAAAACCAAAATAAAATTTAGTATAAAAAAATCAACAAAAATAAAAATCTGCAAAAATAATTTTTTAAATTTCGGTATAATCCCTTCTTTTTAGTTATTCTATAAGAAAATTATTTTTAACTACAAAAAACAAATCTTTATTCCTTGGCTATAAGTCCTAAAAGTTAAGCAATTCCTCTAAATTTATTTAAACACAAAAGCTTGTCAATGTAACGTCAATAGAAATTCCGCACAATATTCAAGCCAACGCGGAAAATGTTGATGAGTTTCCGCTTCCGTTGAAACGTGAAGGCAACAAAAATTACCTGTAAATTACCGGAAGTGTGATATCATGATTGTTAGGCATAAAAAGAAAACGAAATTTCAATTTTTTTTTTTGTTGGTGTGTTTGCACTAAAGCTATTAAAGCTTAGATAAAGTAATTATATTATTTATATATATATATATATTATTTTTTTCTCTTTTAATTGTAATAAAGTTAAAATTTGTTAAGTACCATTCGTTTAACAAGTGTTATTATGCATAACATACATTCCATATTGTTTCTATATAATGTCATGGCATTATTTTTTAATGATATTTTGTTGCTGCTGCTTCTTCTATTTATCCAATTAATAAAAAGCTAATAAAGTTTCAAAAATTGCTCTCTACTGAGATCGGCCCGCTAGCTATGCTACATATTGATTTGATTAATTTGAGTTAACAGTTACTTAAAGATATATATTGCTTGCAGTTTATATATATATGTATATAGTTTTTTTTTGGCAGATCTACTACAATATATGTTGTATATAATTAGAATTAATAGGCGTATATGTATATACTTCTATATGAATGTAGTATGTAAAAAGACTTTTCGTAGTAACAGTAAGAAAGTAATTTTTTGATGGCCTGCAATCTATTGCTTATATAAAGTAAATACACTTTGAACTAGTATGTATCATATGGAAAGTGTTTTGGATTCGATTTCTTTTCTTTGTTTTTTGTTTTTTGCCCTGGATATGCCTAGCAAATTGTCTGATTGAGCAGCTCATAACAATTTTGGGCAGTCGCTGCTGCCTCTTGTCGCGTTTTCAAAAAATTACCCACCCAGTGGGCCGTTAGATCCAAATATTTGGTTTTCGATCCAGGATTATAATCAAGAAAACCAGCACGTGGTATTACCTCTTCAATTTGGCTGCCATCGGGCCAATTATTGTAGCTGGCAATGTTAATGAATCCCAAATGATTTAGTATGGCTGTGCGCCAAGCCACACCATAGTACTAAAAAAAACACGAAAATAATCAATTAATTTCCTGAAGAAGCTAACAACCTTTACTTACCCTTCCATTACTGCGATGCCTTTGTATGTCGCCGTGTCGCGGGAACTTATTACGTTCCGCAAAACCTGGTCCAACAGTTGGAACAAATAGCATTTTGTAGGACAAGGCATAGGATTTAAGATATGACCAATTTTTCCAGGTGCTGGCAAATACAGCTCCATTGCTAGGTAATTTGGAATAAAAGCCATCAAAGCACAGACGACGCATCACATCCAAATGGCTTTTAAGTCTAAAAACGAAATGTTGTTATCGTAGATTCGATTTCAATGGATATTCTTTCCACACCTGATGTGACCTATAAAAAAGGCATCCAATATCCGACGAAGACCATCACCATCATCCAACTGAGACGCCGTCTGACGGCAGAGTAGACGTCCAAGGCTATCACTGAGCTTGTAGGCATTACTCACATACAACACGGGCATTAGAGCTCGTCGGGATTGACTGTATACCCGATAAAATCCTGGCAACTCGGCATATGTGGATATATCCTGCAACTGTTGACGCACAAACTCCACACTCTGATTGCCAGCGACGCTTAGTTCAAAGGTCACACTGAGATTATGCTGAGGTGCCAATTCAATAATTTGATTGAGCAGTGCCGTGTCCGCTGGTTTAGCAGAGCTACCCGGAAAACTTAGAATCAACACACCAATGCCACAGCTGCGAATGTTCTCAAAGTGCTGGGAAAGCAGTGACGAGCTAGGCTTATAAAGACCCAATGCTGGATAAAAAGCTGTGTTGAGAATCTTTACAGGTTTCGGAGTTGTTAGCGGCACATCCTTGGGATGTTCGGGTGGCGGTGCTGA
The DNA here is from genome assembly GCF_018902025.1 of Drosophila willistoni. Taxonomy (NCBI): domain Eukaryota; kingdom Metazoa; phylum Arthropoda; class Insecta; order Diptera; family Drosophilidae; genus Drosophila; species Drosophila willistoni. Next base: position 14,715,427 of record NW_025814050.1, read on the forward strand.
TGGTTTCTTTGATTTATACCAAACTTGATTTGCTGTATAGAATATATGTACAGCTGTCGTTACCACATCCAATGTTGTGCGACTCTGCTCAACCTCATTGTCACGCTGCTGTTGTTGTTGCTGCTGCTGTCGCATGTGGTCAAGTCGACTCTGGATAATGCGTGCTTTAATCTGTTGTTCATTATATTTCTCCGGCACAATGATGCCATGTTCACGTTTCGATTGCAACAAAGCCACAGCTGAAGGTTGCCTCTCCTGGTGTGGCTGCTGCTGCTGCTGAGTATCGCCATCTCTATATGCCCGTGCTATAAAACGCTCATCCAGCAGCAATTCAATTGCAGCACTGTGTCCCGTCGAGCCCAACACAATGATGGTGACCACAAGGAGTACCACAATGGCCAATAGAAGAAATATTTTCACCTTACGTCGCGTTTTTACATATTTCTTAAGCAGCATTTTGGTTTTACAAGCATTCTCTTTCACATCGTTCGGAAGTTTGACTTTGTTTTCTCCCCCAACCACCTCGTTACAAACTGCTCTCCTTCTTTGCTTTGTTTTTTACATCCTTGTTGGCCATCCCTGCCGCTGCCGGAAGCTCTTGGCCATTGCGCATGCCTGTAACGGACATACAAACTATCACAAATTCTGTTACCCAAATCACTTTTAGCCATGAAGAGGTAGGAAATACTTTATGACTGTTAGAAATTACATCAAGGTTTCTTGATTTTTTACTGGAAAGTTAAAGAAAACGATATTCTTTTAAGAAGTCATTATCATTATTATTATTATTATTAGAGATCGCAAAACATCAATATGAATAAATTTGAATGCGAATTCTTATATTGTTTTTGTACACATTGTCTGATTGATTTATTTTATTAGTTATAAAGTAGAATTTATAAAAATGGTAGCATTATTTTGTTTTTTCGTTTTTCTAATTAGGGTGCATTTAATTCTTATGTTTTTGTTGTTACTTAAATCCACTCTAGCGTCCTTCAACTGTAATTAAACAAAAAATAATGGCGATGTTTAATGTTGTGTCACGTGTCAAAAAGGCACATTTTTAACTTACTGTATGAGGATAAATCAATTTCCTCCGGCAGCTCAGTAATATTGACATCAAAACGATCCTGTACTTCGTTAAGTATCTTGGCATCATTCTCGTCGGAGACAAATGTAATGGCTAGACCCTTGGTACCGAAACGACCAGCACGTGCCACACGATGCAAATATGTATCCGAATCCTCAGGCATATCATAATTGAATACAATATTAACACGCTCAATATCCATGCCACGACCAAACAGATTGGTAGCCACTAGAATACGTTTCTGGAAATCTTTGAATTGTTGATAACGATTCAGACGCTCCTCCTGTGACATGCCACGATGTATACCAATGGCTGGGAAATTTTGCTCAGTTAGCAATTGCGCCAAGGCCACACATCGCTGAACAGACTTGACGAAAATAACAACCTATTGAGAGAGCGAGAGAAAAGGATTATTGGATTACTGATGCTAGCAAACACTTATCTCAAGAATTTACCTGATTAAACTCGAGTACATCGAGCAATTCGAACAGCTTCTTGTTCTTCTCGTTCTCCTTGAGATTGTTGTAGTGCTGTTGCAGACCATGCAGAGTCAGTTTGGCCTCATCATCAACGTACACTTCCATGGGCTATTTTTTTGAATATTTGAAAATAGAATTTAAATTAAATTTAAAGGAAACAGTTAAAAAGTATTGAACAAATCTACAACTATGCTCGCCTACAAACTCTACATACGGCCACACGCTACCACCATGAATGATATATACACGTATCATCGTCTAATCATCGTCAACTAATTCCCCTTGGGACCAGATGATGGATATGTGTTGTATCTCAGTCAGAATTGTGTCTGTGTGCAGTTGAAGTTGATCTGGAGTTGAATTGTTTAGCCGGAGGCAGACGATGCAATTGCTTCTTCAACCAGTTGTCTCTCTCTCTTCGTGAGTGTAATTTACATTTGACTTGATTTTTTAATTGATTTATATCTTTTTTGTTTGTTTTGTTTAAATCATTGCGATTGTATGTGACGCGACAAAATGATATTATTTGTTCGTTATTTGGCTTAAACGTTTGCATGTGACGCGTTTAACCATTTGGAAAATGGGTTATTGGTGATTCAAATTTTTAAAATTGGATTCATGTTAGGCCCCTTTATAGAGCTTATATACGTTTGATTATTTACGCGTTTATCCATTTGCAAGAGAATGCAATTGGGGACAAATATTTAGGTGTTTGGATAGTTTCACGGTTTTTATACAGAAGGTAGTATTTGAAATTAGTAATAGTAACTAGTGGTCGTGCTTGTAGTAATTGTAATTGTACGAGGAGAAGTACGAGTACGATTTGTACGAGAATTGTGGATATGGACACGTTGATATTTACATCTTGCATAAACTTTTTGCATACGGGACGTATGTCTTTGCTCAATGTAGCAGAGAACATCATAACTTGTTTGCCGTGTGGTGTGCTGCGGAATATCTCTTGAACATCGCGACGCATATCTGCAAATGTAAAAAATGCATTTTTGAATGAAAACCAAATCAAACTTATGAATAAATTAGACTATTTACCTAGCTGTTCCAACATCTTGTCACACTCATCGAGAACAAAATGTTTTAAATGCTTCAAATTCAGTTTTTTGTTACGTATCAAAGCCAAAATACGACCAGGTGTACCAACGACAATGTGGGGGGTGCCACTCTTCAGAGTTTCCTCGTCTTTTTGGATTGCCAAACCGCCAAAGAAGACAGCAACCTATAATTGAAAAACAATTTCATATATTGTCCATGTAAGTTTAAGTTTTCTGGATCCACTTACCTTAACTGTGGGCATATACTTGGAGAAACGCTCATACTCTTTGCTAATCTGGAATGCCAGCTCACGGGTGTGACACATAACCAATACATGACAGGTATTATTATCGGATGGTTCAAGCTGCTGCAATGTGGCTAACACAAAAACAGCCGTTTTGCCCATACCGGATTTGGCCTGGCATAGAATATCCATGCCCAGTACAGCCTGCGGAATGCATTCGTGCTGAACTGCAAGAAGCACGTGATTATGGGAATAACTGTACACATTTTCCGTTTCAATTACTTACCTTCGGATGGATGCTCAAAACCGCAGTCAACAATTGCACGCAAGATTTCCGGCTTCAGCAAGAAATCACGAAATCCAGAACTGTGTATAGACACATAAGTACCCTTCACGTCTTTTTTGGGAGCCTCACGATTCTCCACCGCAGTGGTCTCGGTCTGCTCCTCATCCTCGTAATCGAGAAGATCATCATTATCAGCCATTATTATTTGTTTTTTATACTTTTTCTCTTCTTAGAGCTTATAACTTGGACAACGAGTACGCTGTTGTTGCTGCAAAATGCGGAAATATTAACACATACACATTTATATATATGTACATATGTCTGGCCTCAAAAAAAAAAGCGGTGAAAAAAGCCGGCGTTCATACGCATACCAGTCGCCATTTTGTTTTTTCACCACATTGCAAAATAATAATTTAATCACATTATGAAATTGCAGGTATTGACCTGCAATTATATTTCGCAAGCCGGCTAACAAAGAATATTGACCTACCTTGTGTAACTTGTTTTCTCCAAAAACCAAATTTATTTCCAAAGTGAAAAAATAATCACAATATTTTAACGTGAGCGACAATGATGCGACGTAGGGATGAGAGTTTCAACGATTACAAATCGATTTTCACCAGTGATTGTGGATAAAACGCGGAAATTGCGGATAGCGAAAAATCTGGCTTATTTAATTTTTAGCTTATTTAATATTTCACTTTAGTTGTAGTAAAGATTCTCAAATACCGATTAATTGACACAGTATCAGTCTGACACCTATTAAAATCTTGAAAATATTTAAAAAATTAAAAAAAGCATCATTCCCATTTTTGGAGTTTTAACGATTGCACAAAGATTTTCTTTATCGCTTGAGTGGATTTCGATAGACCAACACGGTGCCGCCAATCAAGAATTAAAAAAAATTTGAACTCTAGAGGACGCTATTTCGCCTCTTTTGAAATTTTTAATAAATTTCATTGCAAAATTTATTATTCAAAATTAAAATTTAATGAAGAAAGTCTAATACCAACGGCTTGAAGCCGATTAATTACAATTATTCAATCTCTATTGGCTTTCAAAATTTAAGGTAACAAGAAATTCTTTGATTATGCACAAGAAACCGCGCAATAAAATTTAAATAATGCTTCTTTATTTCACTTTTAACTTCTACAATTCTTATGTACTTTGCACTATTGCGATCTTGCGATTACTTATAACTAGGTGCTGCATATACACATTTAATATCTACGAATTAGACTTTCTCATGGTTTTGATGATTGTTGTGTTTTTTTTGTCTTTAAATAGTTGTCAACAAATTAATTTTCAGTTTTTGTATATCAAATATGACAACACTTAACAATATATGCTTAAAACTAAGATGCTCGTTTTGTTAGTGGAGCCTTTCCACATTTTGGGTATTTCGTGTTATGTGTGTGTGTGATTCACTCTGACGCTGCTCTGCTTAATGATTAAAAACTTTTAATAATAGAAGTCCTCAACACGATCGGATATGGCAGCCGGGAGAAAACTTCACCCGGCTACTTCCTCGCTAACAAAGTCCAGTTTGACTACTTCGGCAGGCAAACACTCCTCGACATCAACTTCATTTTCTTGAACATTTATGCGATTGAGTGTCATTGATACATCTGGCCCACATTTAAGGGCTAAGCTACCCGATGTGGTTGTGGTTGCTGGGGTTGGTATTGGAATTGCGATTGGAGTGGACGTGGTGCTAACAACATCATCTTCGGCTATTACCACAGTGCTCAATGTGGAATTGTTTGTGACTGCCGTTGGTGACGTGGTCGTGGTTTGTGGTGGCGGCTGGATGATGATATTTTCCGTAATCGTTGGAGTATTACTAGCAGCTGCAGCGGCGGCGGCTGCAGCCATTGCTGTCTTTTGTTGCGTTATTTTATGCAATTGATTGATTGTGTAGGTGATGGGTGATGTCGTTGTAGCCTGTGCCTGCTGCAGAACAATCTGCTTCGGATGCGTCGTGACCAGTTGAACATGCTGAATCGTTGAATTCTGCGGTTGCGTCGGCTGCGTTTTAAATACTTGATGCTGCTGTTGATTTTGTGTTGTTGCTTGTAGTTGCGGCTGCGACTGTTGCTGCTGCGGCTGTTGAATTATAGGCAATTGCTGGACTGTTTGGATCACATGCTGGACCTGCTGCACGGGTACCTGTTTGGCGGGAATGCCGGCATCCTCAAAGGCCTTCTTTTTCAGAGCCTGGCGTATTTGAGATCTGCAACGAAAGTGAAATGAATTAGCATGGGCTCGATGTTTCTGAGATTTATCCATGTTCTCGCTCGCTATGACACTTACACTGTGCGATTCTTAATGCTAAGACTGATTTTGCTAAGGTCATCCGAGAAGCGCATTATGGACGTGTGCAACATGTCGATTTCTTCGTCCGTCCACTTACTGCTCGCGCCATAGCGAGGGAACATGAAAGCAAAACACTTTAGCATTAAAGCCTACGTCTCTGGTTAGGCTAAATTTTGTTTTCCGGATTTGTATCCGATACATACCCAGACGGTGATTCGGCATTGGGATGTAATTGCATTGTCAAATCTCCCAATCTACTGAATGCCTGTCCAGCGGCCGTGAAAATCTCCCCAACCTGCGAAAAAGAACAAACATAAGTAATAAGGATACGTTTTTATCTCCCTGCAGAGTTGTTGTTTTCTGCCGCCTGTTTTGCAAATTCAAAACAAACGCGCCCTCTCTCCCTTAACCACCCACCCGCCCACTCCTCTATCATCGTGGAACAACAAATTGCTGTTGCTCTTACTCGAAGGAGCGAGAGGCTCGACTCCCGCTCGCGCCACTTTATTTTCCCGCACAAAGTGAATACCGCAAAAGCGTTAAAATATTTTAGTCAATTGATGAAAATACTACTAAGAAGCTCTGCACGTACCTTGGTAGCCGAGTTCATGGCGTATCAAATAAATTAAACTATTTTTTTGTTATAATTTTCTGTTTTTAGCGTCAATGTTGCCAGAAGCAATATTTTTTCGCACACTCTGGCATCATAAAGTTTTTCCGCATGTTGCCAGATGTCAAATAGAAATTCTGATGGTCGATAGGTTTGAATTAATCGTCAATAAGTGATTACTTATTTTCGATACTGCATAAATTATCGCTTTCAAATGAAATATGTCCCACCAATTAAAGTAACTTGTGTTTGTAATTTTAAAAACTATTTTTTTCTCGATTAAGTTTTTAACTATTATTAATACCATAAATTTTGAGATTGAAGAAACTAAAGCGACACTTTGGACGTATAAATGAACATAGAAATCATAAATAAACATAGAATATGCATATATACAGTTAAAACAAGATAACTAATACTTAAAATATAACCTTTGTATGTATATGGCTTATTTAGCTGATGATGGTGCTGTTACAGAACCCTCTAAGCAAGCAATTCGAGTTCGAAGTTCCGTAACTTCATCCCTGCGCATATGAAGAGCTCTCTTCGCCAAATCGTATTTTTCACGGAGAGTAGACAATTCCTTTTTCTGTGCTTCACTTTGTGCCTAAAAAATAAAAGAGATATTGCGAATTTCTTTTGGCTACAATCTTTGGATTACTAACCTTAAGGGCCCCTATTTGCCCGGCAGTAAAGGAACTGATGTTCGTTGTATCGCTATTCTCATTCTGTTGTAATTTTTCTTCCAGATCTTTAATTTGTCTAAAACGAAGGCGGCACAAACCTAGAGCATCTGTCAATTTTAGATTTGTCTTCTCCAATATCGATTCCAACTCGGACTCAGTCTGCGTATCTTTACTAGATGTTTCAGTTTTTGTTGATGTATTCTCACTGGTTAACGTTGTCTTTGAGGCTGAGGCAGAAATTGCATTGATCTTGCTTATAAGATCTTGGTTCTTTTGTTTGAAACGTTTAACCTCATGGCGAGCTTTTTCGACCTCATCCTGAAGCCTCTGCTTTAATTGGCCATTCTCTATTTTCAAAGGATGATTCTTTAATTCGAAATTCAAGGCAGTAACTTGGCTATCGCGGATAAATAGTTCTCGTTGACAGTCTTTAAGCTTTCGATCCAATTCAGTGCAATTACACGTTTCAGCTGAAATAGGAATAGAGAAATGTTAGCTATTGAAAGAGTAAAAAATAAAAGATGTTAACTCACCAACTGGATCAGTCATGCAGTCAGCATCCCTGAAATCGTTCCAGTACGATTGGCGGCGCTCGTCATGTGCAATTATCCTTCGATTTTTCCTCATTTCAGTCTCGAAACTAATTGATTTCTAAAAGAAGACAAAATATATTCAACCAAATATGCTCTGATAGCCATGTGGCTTCTTCCTACCCGTGGCACGGTGGCATTTCGATCTAGACTTCTTCTTCCACTTGGCAAAGTTGGATTCACCGAACTGGGCGAAGAATTTGAAACATTCGAATCCATAGACATATTGGTAGAGTTATTGGACTTGGATTTTTGTATGCCGCTCAATTGAGACTCCAATTTCTCTACAATCTCAGTAAGAGTACAAAGCTTTTCTTCCAGATTTCGCTTATCAGACAACAGACTTGAAATGGTGGCATCTTTTTGTTGATATTCTGCCTTTAAATTGGTTTCCTTAGTTTTCTGAAATAAAATTTTGGCCTAAAGCGAAATCTCTGGCATTAAGCAGCATAAGGCTTAAACTTACCAGAGTTGAACGCAAAGTTTCGCATTCCTCGGTTAGTCTCTCAATTGTCGTTTGGTTTTGGAGAACTGCGTTACTCATTTCCGAAGCTAGCTTTAATTTACCATCTAGTTGTTCATTAAGCGTTTTCAATTTGTTGTTATCTTCTTTTAGGAAATTACTATCCTTACGCTCTTTCTCCAGTAAGCTTGTCAACTCCTTATTTCTCGACCCCATTTCCTCTTTTTGCAAATGTAATGAGTTTAATTTTATTTGTTGTTCTTTCAGTGAACCCTGGAGTTCACCGACTTGACGTGCGAATTGTCGTGATTCACTTGACATTCTCGTTTCGAGTTCTTCAACCTGTTTATGTAATTTGGATTGTCCTGCACAGGCAGCCTTTCTAGCATCTTCGGCGGTCTGCAATTGCGAACGCAATTCGTTGCCATTGCTCTCGGATGTCGTTAAATCTTTTTTTAGGTTCTCACTCTTCTCCTTTAAGTCTTGAATCATTTTCTCCATATCAGCGGCATGTAGTTTAAGTTTTTCATGCTCAGCTGTAAGGTCATCGAAATGTATAACCTTCTGATTGACTTGAACCAATTCGTATTGAAGATCTTTTAGCTTGGCATTAAAGGTCTCAATTTTTTCCTCCATTTCGGTTTTCTCTTGCGAGCTTTGCTTAATAAGAGCGTCTAATTGCATTTGCAATTGTTGTGACTTTTTCAAAGCCTCTTCCTTTTCCGTAATAGAAGCTTTTAATTGTTGCTCATCCAGTTGCTTCTCCTTGGCTTGTCGCAATTCATTTTCAAGATCCTTAAAGGCTTCAAATTGTTTCTCCTTTTCTGTTTGTATTTGAGCCTTTTGCTCAATAACATCTTTCAATTGTTCTTCCAACTGTTGAGACTTTGCCGAGGCCTCTGCTCTCTCGTGCTCCAGATCCTTTAGCTTCATGTTAAAGCTTTCCAACAGCTCGTCCTTTTCGGTTTGTAGTTGAGCCTTTTGGTTTAAAACAGTTTCTAATTGTTCTTTCAACTGTTGAGACTTCATCGAGCCGTCTGCCTCTTGCTCTTCAAGATCTTTTAATTTCATATTTAGGGTCTCCAGTTGTTCGTTCATTTGGCTTTGTATTTGGGCCTTTTGATTAACAACAAGTTCCAATTGTTCTTCCAACTGTTGGGATTGTTTCAAGACCTCTGCCTTTTCTTGAACAGAAGCTTCCAATTGTTGTTCCAAAGATTCAAACTTTTGTGTCATTGTGTCTTTTAAGCTTTGAGTTTCTGCATTCAAATCATCGAACTGCGACTGCAATGCCATTTTTTCTTCTCTAAGTTTTTCCATGCTACTGTGATATTCACTCTGGAGCTGTTCATATAAAAGCAATTGCTTGGCGTCCTTTTCCTCAAATTCTTGAATAGTATTTTTCAATGATTTTATAAGCTCTAGATGTTGATCTACTTGATCTTGGCTGGCAGAATCTTCTAGTTGTATGGTGAGTTTTTCAATCATTTTCTGGCTTTCATCGTAGAGAGACTCAAGTTCGTGCTTCTCCTTTATGACATTGTCTAGGGCCAAGTTGTGCTCGTCTTTTAGGGTCTTTATATTCGAATTATGCTCAACAATAATACTTTCAAGTTTCGCTTCTGCTGATGACAGACTCTCCTTTAGTTTAGACAAACTTGATTCGTAGCGATCTTTACTCTCCTCCCATTCAATGTTATATTTACGCATATTTGTACGATATTCGCTTTCGCTCGTCTCTAATTTATCAAGGAATTCAAGTTTTAAGCCATTGATCTCTTCGGTTTTACGCTTCTCCATATCTTCGAGATCATCTAGAGCGGTTTTAAGTTTTTCACTTAACAAAGCCCGTAAAACCATGTTGTTCTCGATCTCTGAATTCGGATGACGCTCTTTTAGTTCATTCAATAATTTTTCTGCTCTAATATTGCGCTCTGTTAAATCCGCATTCATTTCCTGTAATTGATCGATGCGTTGAGCATCGTCCAATGATTTGGCTATTTGTAGATCCAGCATTTGCTGTTTGTGCTCGGCACTTGATTGCAATTCGACTTGTTGAACATCCATCGATAGACAACGCTCGTTCAATTCTTGAATATCCACTTGAAGTTGACTAATGGTTTCATCCTTAGTCCTTATTTGATGTCGGTGCTGTTCTAGTTGATCCTGCAACTCAGTCTCTCTTACACGTAGATCCGATACGGTTGTGTTCAATGAAACAATTTCCTTAATATCTTGCTCAGAATTCGAATCATTTGCAATCGAGGACATGGCGAAACTTTCACTTAAAGTGTTTTCTTTCACCTTAACCTGCAGTTCTTCGCAAACCATTGTGATTTCGGCATTTTGCTTTTCCAGTGATTCAATTTGACGTTGATAGTCCTCCACTTTATTGACTATAACCGATTTCTCTAGGAGTGCCGACTCCAGATTGGTCATCTGTTCACGCATATCATTGATGGTGCGTTCGGTGGCATCTATCAAAGCGTTTTTCTCAGCAATCTCATTTTCCAATTGTAGAATATGATTCCGCAAATCACAATCATTTTCCTCGCCATCGTAGTTTAATTTTATGATTTCAAATCTATGCTGTTTTAGAATACCTTTCAGGTACACACATTTGTCTTCATCCATCTGATTATCAAATTGATGGGTGATGAGGTCAGTTTCCTCAGTGCACTCTAGACACAGCTTGAGGGCTGGGGCCACATTGTTGGTTGCTCTAAACACGCGACTAAATCCGGAGAGATGTTTAAGTTCTATCTCATGAAGCGATTCGGATAACTTGGCAAAGTGTTGCAGCAGTTCATGGTCCAAATCTCCTTCAGTTTCACTACATTCGGTCCCGACACCAGAACTTTTCATTGACTCTGCATCGCCGCTCTGTTGTAGTTGTCTCTGGTGTTGCTTCAATTCCTCCTGCAGTGCATGGCATTGCTTGCGTAGTTCATCACCCTCCTGGACGCTCTCCATGAGTTCATTCGATAGACAATCATATTCTCTTTGAATATTATTGAAATTTGTCTGCATTTCCAATAGTTTGGCTTGCAGCTCTTCACTTTGGGCCTTAAACTGATCGTCAAGTGGTTCGGTATTCATTCCATTTATAAGCTTTTGCTGAGCTTCCTCCACACGTTCCTTAAGACAGTTAATCTCAGTTTGTAACTTTACGTTTTCAGCCTGAAGCACCAAACAACTCTCGGCCGACGCAGAAGACTTTAGCTCCAAATTTTCATAAGATTGTTGAAGTTCCGTGTACTTTTGCCGTATGGCATTATAGTCCGCCTGCAAATCTTGTATAGCCTGCACCTGTGACTGCCGCGATTGCTCCAATTCATCGTATTTGCCCTGCAAAAAGGTCATATCATCTCGTGCTGTTGCCGCCTCACGGGACAGACGCTCACAATGATTCGCCTTTTCGGCCACCTCGACGGTCGCTTGGCCAAAGGCTATTTGAACACTTTCCAACTTTGCTCGAGTCTCGGCGATTTCAAGCCGCAATTTCTCACATTCACAATTAATTGATTCCACAGTTTTCGAATCCGATTTATATTCATTCAAGAGTTTTTCTAGCTGCTGGCAATTATTGCAAATTCTCTCACAACTCGTCTCCAATTCGGGGCAAAGGGAACGCATTTGATCCTCCTTGCTGTTGCGCAACATATCCCGTGATAGCTCGTCGAGAGATTTTTGCAAATTGCCAATTTTCGTCTCCTTCTCGTCAAGCGCTGACAGCAAATCATTTTCACGCAGTTGCAATTTATTATTGTGATTTTTATATTCAAATTCTAGACCCACTAAATCACGATTCTCCATCTCAAGTTTCTCAATTTTCTGCTTTAGCTCTTTTAATTCTGTCTCGTAGTCCTCTATCTTGGCATTGGATGTTTGATTGGTCAAAGATATAGCAGCCACTTCATTCTCCAGCGTCTCGCAGCTAGAAATTAAATGATATGCAATTAAAATAGGGATTCAAATAATTTAACAAATTCTTTAATAGACAAATAGCTTTTCAAATAAAGTTTATTGAAATTTTGTTAGAAAGCTGAATGAGAATGAAAACTAAAGTGTATTAAAACAAGGGTATAATGATTTGTTTACTCTAACAATAAGATTTGAAATGATTTAATCATTTATATATATATTTGGTTTCGTTTGTTAACAGGGTTCGAAAAACTCATTCAAATGATTTTAGTATTCGGATAGCTTTTGAATATGAATATTCATTAATAAGTACATAGAATAAACGAAATTTTAAGGATATTCGTTAAGCTTTTATAGAGATTAGATTAAAATCTTGTTTAAATGCTTCACTATGAATCACGTCAACTTTTCATTTTATTTGTTGTTAAAAACTTTATTCACTTTCATTGGATGGAGCGTAATTTCCCTTACATTAAATTTGTTTACTCTTTGAAACTCTAATTTAGTTGTCGCTTTGGGAGTTGCATCCACAGACACACACAGAATTTGTATTTAGAGCGCACACTAAAAATAGAAACAGTCGCAGCTGATCGCTGACAACATTCCTCCCAGCTGAAGTTGCGATGGGCTCTCATCCAAAAACGCATATCAACCGCCGTTTTGCACCTACTCAAATGTATGTATGAATGTTTGTGTGTATACTCACTCATGGGTATCAATTTGAATTCAATTTATTTACATATAAAAGTTTATATGTATTCGGTTACATCACAAATCAAGGCCGAGAGAGAGAGACGGGGTTAACGATAGTAACAAACACACACAGCAGAAAAGACGTCACCGATCGATCTAGTTTATCAAAAGTAAACCGAAATAATGGCAACTAATTTGTACATTTTTTGGTATAGAATATTATCACGAACTTGGCCAGTTACCAGCTACTACTAAACATTCTTTGTTTTATTGACCGTTGGCAGAACGTTGCGCCGGCATAACGCTTCGTTCTCCTCGACGTCGTCGTCGTCGTGTTCTTTTGTGGAGAAACTGGCTCAGAATAACTTTGCACCCACAAAAAGACTCCACCGAAAAATACATATGCATTTTTAATGTACATGTGTGTGTGTGTGGGTATGCCTTTGTATGCGCGTTGGCGTTTGTTTTTCTTTTGAATTTCTTTTTAACCTGGTGTTCGTCGTTTGGATTGGGGGACAGAGAGCTCTCTCAGTAACTGGCAAGAGAGTAAGTAGGCAAGCATTGAGCTTCGAACGACAACAAAATAGAAGAGATCAGTCGATTACCTTAGGTAATCTCACCATATGTTGGTTTGCAGGGCGCGCCAACTTTAATTCAAAACATTTTATAGGCCTGCAAAGTGCAAATTATTATAATTTTAAAATTGAAAGTTAAGATTTTACAAAGTTTACTTAATAGGCTTTAGATCGTACTTAAAACTGGGCAATAGTTTTTTCTTTTTAATGGAGAGTAGTGCATGGATATCAGCCAAAAATTGTTATACAAAATATATGCCAAGACATAAAAAAGTTTTATGATTTTTTAAATTTTAAAAGTTATTTGTTTTTGAAGCTTTTAATGGCAAATTAAAATGGCATATTAATTTATCTTTGGTGGCTTTAAATGACAAAGTAATAATTGTGTTATAGTTTTTAAGGCCTTTTTTTTCGCGTTTTTATAATCTACTTTTTTCTAGAATCATTTTTAATTGGAATATTCTGTAGTCTGCTTTAGTATTTTGTCATTCATTTTTTCAATAAAGAACAATAAGTTTAGTAAGAGTTTACGTGTTTCAAACAAAGCACAGAATAAGTTAACAAATATGTATCATTAAAGAAATGTTTTTGTTTCTTTGCAGAATTCAACATTGGATCACAAAATATAAAGAATGAACTTTATTTTAATGCATTTCGGAATCTGTATCTACTTTTTTTTCCACTAATGATCGTTTTCTGGGGACAACTTTAAACTAAACAGTTTTTTTTTCAATATAGATAGACTTAGGGGACAATCATTCGATTTTTACGAAATTTAGACCTTACCTAGATTCTAGGCTCACAAAGGCTACGAAATTTCACATAGAAAGACAAATACATGAACTACACATAGGGAAATAAAAATGATGGCCAATTTTGTATACGTCACCAACATAAAATACTAAAATTTAACTAATGAAATTAAATACTTCAAATGAAACATTTCCTTTAACGTTTCATTGACTCACCGGTGTTGATACTTTAAATTGTCTGCTTGTAGACCATCGCGTTGAATAGTCATAGCTTCCAATTTCTCTGTCAAATCTTGACATTTTTCCCACTCGCTGCTATTATCACATAACTTTTCTAATTTTGTAAAAGTTTGCAATTCCAAAAGTTCCTTTTCAAGATTTTCCTTACTGCAGATGATGATATGTACATGTGATGATGTTGTGTTGGTGATAATGAAACAAAAAAATGTGAATGAATTGTGAGATGCCATGAATGTGAAAGTGTAGAATAAGGCGAACAAATTTTAGAATCCACACTTACTGTGCATTTCCCATTTGTGATGCGGTTGGGGTTAAGGCAATTGGTATAATTGGTCTACTTAAGCCTTGAAGCGTTGGTGCTGGTATATCCAAAGGTTCCAATCCAAAATCGTGCAGTTCTCCGGGAACAAAGACTTCTCTATCATCGAATTGTGCCGAATTAAGAATATTTATTGTCTTTGGGACATTATCATAACGATGACTGATATTAGAAATTGGAAAGAAACGTGGCTTCGGAAGTTGGGAATGTTTTAACGTGGACCCTTCTGATGGCATTGCCGTTGACGTAGACGGAAGCTCAAGCAATGAGGCGGATGGACACCATGTTCGACGACGTTTTTGTAAACGTTTTTCATTATTCAGCGAATTACTGGTTATGATCTTAAGCATATCAGTTTTAAGTCTCTGCTCTAGTTGCTTAACTTTCAGCTGACTCTCATTTTTGCGCTCTTCCTCTGCGAGACGATTTTTAAGATCCTTAATTTCACGCTCCAGCCGCTTCATCATAGTCGCATCCGATACTACCTCATTGACTTGTGGCTTAATGCGGACTTTCTTTGCTCGCATGGCAAAATTCAAAGTGGACTGGGACTCATCAGAAATCGAGGGCTTAATTGTACATATTATCGACGTAAGGGCATTTCCCACCAGCGACGCTTGCAATATTCGTGTAAGTTTTGAGTCACGGAAACTTATGTACTTCTTGTCCACATTTTCAGCCAAGTTGTTGATTACATTGCTGAGAAAGAGCAGACTTTTGTTGATGTGTGCTCCCTCCTTTAGACGAGCCCCACGGGCACCTGTCTGGTCAGCACGTTCGGAACCCGCCAAGTCAACCAGGTTCAGTACACTTTGAATGACTGCGTCATCCTCACTGCGATCCGTTTTACGTGACTCAATGATCTGGGTAAGGGAAAATGTAGTAACATCTAGAAAACAACAAGGCTCAACTTACTATGCGAAAGACAGCGTGCGAACGACTGGAACGCTCGTTCATATTGGTTTCACCCACTGTCCGCTCCTTATTGCCCATGCAGAGAAATTGCAGAAGATCGCCCTCGCTAGTTATAATAACCTCCTCGCAATTGACATTCACAATGCCATGGCCGGCCTCATGGATCTTGAGGTCTTGGTTCTTCTTATTAAGCAGATCGTAGACTTTCTCATTGTATATTTCTATGTAGCCCACTCTTATCAGGTAGTCACGATCATTGTTATTGGCTATTTGTTTAAAGATTTCCTTTGCCGCCAACACCATGACACCTGGATTTTGATTGTCGCCCATCATGGTATAAGTTTTGCCAGATGACGTCTGGCCATACGCAAATATCGTGCCATTAAATCCTTGCATGCAGGCGTGGACAATATGCTTTGCCATTCGGTCGAAAACTTTCTGGTTAGTTGTATCTTGATCAAAGGCGTAATCTGTAAAGGAAATATATACACACACAGAGAAATAACCACACTCGTACAAACACATATGGAAAAGCCTTCTCTCTCTTACCAACAACAAAGGGATCAGCTTGGCTGTCTATCAATTGTATGGCACACTCATCCTTAACTTGCCAAAGTGTAGATTCTCCCGGCTCGACGGGGCGAACCTTTATGCACACTTGTATTGAACTTTTTGCAGACATGGCCAAAAGTTTATGCACGTACAACGCTAAAATATATGCAACTTATAGACACAAAGCACAAAAATACATGTAAATTACAATTAGAAATGACTTTCTTGACAACAGTTAATTCAAAGTACTATATTTTTCTACAGTTATTTCGAACAAGTGCCGCTTCATAAAGGTGAGCAATGCCGCGGTGATAGAGGAGGCCGAAGCTTCGATATTTCAAGATCAATCGAGATCGTGAATGGCAAATATCGATAGGTTTGAGAAACCGTTGATGTTTAAATTTATTAAAGTGAGTTTTGTGCTAAATTTCAGTCAATTTATTATTTACTTATTTAGTTTTTGAGCAGAGGCACACAAATAGTTTCGACCTAATTATCTTACAGTACTAAGTAGGTGTTTATTGGTCATCGTCCTCGTCTATGGTGTGGTATTTGTTGCGCACATGAGCGGAAATCACTTCACGAGGATTTTTCTTGAAGTTTTTATCCTTTATCAGTTTCTCGAAAGCCTGCACCTGGTTTACCATCTCTGTTCGCTTCTTTTTGATCTTTTGTTTGACACTGAGCGGCGCCTCTGGTTCGGTCAGCATAGTTCTTTCAGCAGGATCGTTTTGTTTGGTCTTCACCAGTTTGTAGATATCCTGAAGGGAAGGTAGGGCATCACGCAGCGGCTTTAAATCTCCTATGACTTTAGTCTTTTCGCGATTCTTTCGGGCCGTTTCCTCTTTACGTTCCTTTCGTGCAGCGGTAAACCGCTTTAGTAGTTTCTTGTGCTTTTGGACAGACTTTTCCTTTTTAGTTGTTATACTCTTGGGGGTCAGGGTTTTGTGGAGCAACTGCTCTTGGCGTGCTGCTTTGTTGATTTGTGCCTTCACATTTTGTACTTGTTGCTTCGCCGCTCCAATGGCACTCTTGGATTTGGCCCGAATGTTTTTCTTCGTTTTTGCCATGTGTGTGTTTAGCAATTCACTTGTGGACAACAGCAGACAGATTTGCACCTATAATTCACCCACGTTGTGTTTGTTATGTTTATTTTTGTTTTTGCTTTGGGTTGCTGCCTTGAAGATAGAGATGGCACTAGGGTTGCAAAATAATCGATGGTCCTTCCATCGATGGCGAACTATCGAGCGATCAGCTCAAAATGAGTAAGTACTCGATACTACTTACAAGATAGCGCGCTAGTTTAAAAGTGATTATCTAAAACTTTATTGAATTACTTTCAATTGAAATCTTACAGATATACACGTTCTATCAGATGGATGAATGAGTTAATACTGCAATGTGTCACCTCATATGCATCAAACTGTTTAATAATTATAGAAAAACACATTGCTTATTCTTCATAACGCGACTTTATTGTAATTTTAATAAATATTTTTTTTTAACTTTCTAAGCACATGGATCCTCTACTTATATTGCTTATATAACGACTTTTATTTAACTAATTCATTTTATTCTATCGCCTTTTAATTGGATGATTGCATTAGCCTTGTTTGGATACCAATTTTTCTTTCTTTTTTTTTTTTTAAGGAAATGCCATTATTATTTATATATAAAATATTGCACTCTCCCCGCGATGCGAGGTAGAAACTTCAAAGCAAGCCGAATGCAATATGAAAATAGTAATTCAACAGTACAAAATTAAACATACTTGCATTATGTATTATTGTAATTAAGTATTTGTTTCATTTTCGGTTTTTATTATAATTTTTGTTTTGTTTTTGCCGATCGATTTTGTCGTCTATGTATATGTTAGGTGACTCGTGATTAATTATTACATAAGGTGAATAAACAATAGAAATACGCACACATACACAAAATTGCAAGTCTTACGAAATAAATATTCAATTTATAATTATACAATTAAATTAAATTGAGGTAGAAAATTACTAAAGTAACACATATGTTGTAATAAGGCAAGTGGTTTTACTCTTGTAGAGTCTGTGCTCATTCATCGATTGAAACTAACAATAGAAACTAGGATATAAAAATGAGGCAATATTCGAATAACTAAAAATTATACACACATAGAGGGGAAAAACATGAGTCGCTGGCCAACTAAACTAACTAAATTGTTCATTGTGATCATCTTTTTATGATCTTATATACGAAACGAGTAACGCGGATTGATGAGATTTTTTGTCGTTTCCTCGGAGTGCAAATTGTTTGTTGTTTAAATGTTTAAAATATATATATATATATGTATATACTGAGGTATTCTTGACCAATCATACATTTTTTTTTCACATCTGAGATAATAATAATTATGTATTCTTATGTAACTTGTTTATGTATATTTATATAGCTAATTGTAAGTATATGCGTATATATTGTGGGTGCATATGCCTGTATATTGTAATTGTATGTATATATAGGTAGTCATTACAATTATGTTTATTAATAATATTATTATTATTATACCGATCTGTAAAAGATCGTTGGCAAGTTCCCGATTTCATTAACAGTTTAAGTACGAGCGAACGTTTCTGTGTATAATGGAGAGAGTATTTAGTAGTACTATATATTTTATTGTATTGTATATATGTATATAAGTATAAGGGGGACCAGTCATAACATATGGAAGTTTTGCAGATATTACATGGGATGATGTTCTCTGAGGTAGTTTGGTAGTTTTGCTCCTTTAATGGAGTTGTCCGCGAGTATTCCTGAGATATGGTAAGCACTATGTTTGTGAATCAAAATTGTCTAGCTAGGCGAATTGGAAGTTAATGCCCATACATCGGTTTATATGTACATATATGCACTATATGTAGTCAAAGCCGGATCTAGTTATGTGAAATAAGTAAAAAATTGTCCCCTAATGTATGCAATAGGCAGTAAAAGTTTTCTTCAACTGTCTATTGTATACTTTAAGGAGCTAATTTTTTGTATTTGTTTCACATTTTTTTAAATCGGCCAGATATATACATACATACATACATATTTTGTGTATCTTATGCTAGCTCTGTGATGGCATGGCACATTTGAATTTGCTTCTGTCTGATACAGTTTAGAGTTACAGTTTAGCATAAATGCAATGGAGACGGATCGTTTGCAGCTCGTTATCCTTTTTTGGGGCTCGTACAACATTCTTGTATTTACAGGGCTGAACAATTGTTTTTGTAAATATTACAACTAAACTTATACTATAGTATGTAGATTTAGTTTTGTTTTTATTTTGTTTTTTGTTTTTTGACGATTAGGCGTAAATGTTCTTAGAGCCCTCGTGTTGAAGACGATTAACTCATTTCACCTCTTCTCTCTCCTGTTTCATGAATTACTATATGTAAGTATATACACAGTACAGGTACATCTGTATATGTATATAAGTATATATATATATGTATATATATATAGGTATGTATGTGCGCTTCTAAACATAAACACACAACATAAAATTCTACTAGTCCTAAGGTAACTATCGTGCATTTTCATAATGTACACGTAAACTGGTATACATGAGGATAAGGCTACTCGTTACATATGTTCCATGATTTTGGGGTATACAATTTGTTGTCATCGATCATATTGGTATTTTGGTTGATAAATTTATGTATTGTGCACACCCTCGTCCTCGGAGTAGTTCTCCTCGGCATCCGAATTGGCCGCCTCATTCATGCTGCCCGATTGATTATTATGATCTAAACCCAAATCCATTGGCTCGGAACCATCTCTGCGAATCTCTGCTCCCTCATTGCCATCATCTGCCCCATCTTCGGTATCATCAAGATCATTTAGATGGCCATGCTGTTGCATACTACGAGCCACTGAGCTAAGCGACAATGGTCCATGCGAATGGGGTGACAGACTGCTGGATGATTGCTGTTGATCATGTCGCAGGATTGGCTCAATTGTTAGACCGGCTCCACTCTGAGAGCCACCAAAGCCGGTACCAGATGCAGGACTACCACCAGCTGCCAGTTTACTTAAATCAAATTGACCGGGCAACAAACCAGGCGGCAGCTTATCCAAACTATGACCCATGGCATTCAATTGGGCCATTTTGGCAGCATGCAAAGCAGCTGCAGCAGCATGCTCTTGCGACATTCCCATACCTGTTTGAAGAATAGTTCAACGATTAAAGGATTTGTCTTTTCGAAATTTAAAATTTAAATGAATACTAACCGAAAGTGTTTTCCGTGATAAATTGCAAATAAGTGTCTAGCAGGGATTGGCTAGCAGCGTTGCCAGTGGGTAACTGAAGATCCTTTGGTTGCCCCAAAGCGGCTGCTGTGGCCGCTGCGGCGGCTGCCTCATTACGCATTCTTGAGATAGTGGTATTGGCATGGCCAAAATTACTCAGCAAACTCTCGTGATAGCGACTCAAATCGCTGGCACTGCCACCGCCCATGCCATACAGGCCATTGCCAGTGGTCAAATCCTCGGGATCATCATCCGAATCCTCGGCATCATCCAATGGCCCACCGCTGGCATTACTTAAGTCCAATTTCTGTTGACCACTGCCGCCTCCACCACCACCGCCGCTGCTGCCGCTGCCACCTGTGGGTGAGGCTCGAGCCCGCAGCTCGGCAGGTGAGATTTTTACACCTGCCTTGGCCAGCAGACGTGAGGCTAGATCCGGATCAAAGGCGCTCGGCATGGGTAGAACTGGTAGATCCTTGGTCGAGATGCCTCGATGCTGACGGGACATGTGCGAATGAAGTGAATTACGCGATTTGGCCACTGTGCCGCACAGGACACAACGATAGCCGGGGCAAACTGTGTGCTTATCCTCCAGATGAGTGCGCAGTGTGTGGGCCGAACGATAGATTTTGCCACATTTGGGGCACGGACGGGGATCGGTGGCCCGGACACGCATCTCCAGTGAACGTCGGGAAACTAAAAAAAGACATATTCAATTAGTTAGTTAGGCCAAATCAATTATTGATCATTACGAAATCGAGGATTGAAACAAAACAAAACTCAAATCTCATCTTCGTTTGCTCTTTATTATTCATCAAAATATATTTATATATATATGTATATATATATATTTGCCATCTCACACAAATCGTTTTGTCGGCGACTCGCACAAAAATTACAAAGATACAAGATACACAAGGACTTTTTTGATCGATCTTTCCTTTCCATTTCGCAATTGGCAAACTAAAATGCTATTAAATCATCATACATTCTATGTATGTATTTTTATTTATTTTTTTTTTTTAGTAGGTATATGTTTTTATTATAGACTACAATTGTAAAATTGTCCGCATCGAAATACAATTTAGTATGTTTTGTTTGTTATGTATACTTAAATCAATCGATCAAACGAACGATCTGTTTGTGAAATTTCATTCTTTGCTTTTTTTTAGTTTATATTTTTTGTAGTTTTTTTTTTGTTTTGTTGTCAGTTTTGATTAACATTATAGGAACCTTTTTACGTATGTTTTTTTTCCATCTGCTCTTTGTTTTGGTTTTTTTTCTGTCGGCCGCCAAAATTGAAATAATATTTGAACATAGGATTTCATTTTTTTCGGTTTTTTTTTTTTCAATTTTGAGCGTTTTTTTTTCTCACGAATTTTCTCTAATAAAAACTCTTTTTCTCTTTAATTTTATCCACTAATGTTTTTTTTTTGTTTATATTCAACTTTAGGTAAGTTTTAGGTTTGTTTTGTTGTTTTTTTTTTTGGCTAAAAATATATTACGCAGGCACATTCTATTTTGTTTCAGTATCATTAGTAATAATAACTATATAATTATAATTATAGTTTACTTTACTTTTTTTTGGTTTTTGCTTGGTTTTCAGCTCATTATCTACATGTACATATACATAGTTTCCTCTTATGGCTTATATATGTATGTATATAGGTATAGGTTTGCCTTATGAAATTCTAGAATTCTATTAATCATTTTGTTCTTGTAATACTGCACATATTGCACGCATTTTTATTTACTGGAGTTGTGACTTTTGCTTGCTGCTGGAGTTTATTAGGAGTAGACTATTTGGACATACTATATATAAGTATATAGTTGCATATATATATTAAATGTCTGTTGTAGCTTTCCCTTCTCTCTCTCTCTCTCTTGCTTTCTCTGTGAGTCTCTAAATTACAGCTAAATATGCAGCTCTGCTACACTCTGCGCCTCATAAGTTTCGAATGTTGCTTAGTTCTTGTATATTAATTAATTATTATACTTGGATTTTTACATTTTATTTATAAATTATATGGTTTTTGTGTTGTTGTCGTTAGAGTTACATATATATCGAGTATAGGAACGTAATAATTGTTGCAAGTGTAGGCTAACATCAACTTCCCAAAACATTTTGCAAAACTAGTAACTAAATGCATCAAAGAGTTCAAATAATTTCAATATATTGGCCAAAGTGAAACACTTTTAAATAGTTTTGTTTTGAGTCTCTAGAATTTTGACAAAATGAAACCATTTTTGCATGACTTTTGAAACTTTATTTGGCCAATCAATCAATCGAACAAGATACATATTACAGAGACATGAAATTGAGGTAATTTGTCCCCTAAAGTATGCAATGGGCGGGCAAATAAGTCCTTGTACTAAAGGAGCAACTTTTGTCATGGAAAATTTTTGTCGATTTGTATGCATCGGACCATTATTAACAGAAACATCTTAATTTTTTTGTGAAAGCGTGTACATTATTTAGCTGTTGCATACTTTAGTGGGCAATTTACCTTCTTATCATATCATTGTATTAAAAAAAAATGAACCTTTCACAAGCTAAATAGTTATGTATAAACAATGTGAGCATCAAGGACCACTTTTTTATCCACAGCGCATCAAAAAAGATCTTTATTGAAAGATAAGGATAATTTTTTGACTGTTTATTGCATACTTTAGTGGGCAAGGGTCGTCCCTATTGCATTCCTATAATCGCCAGTGGAACTTTTTGACTTTCATACTTTTAAATTTCTTTTAAAAACCTGTTTTAATCCAACAACTCTAAAAAGAGCTGAAAAGTAAGCGGAAATTTCACGAAATTAAGGTTGGAAATTGAACTTTTCGAAACATTTTGTCGTAAAATATTTGGGAAGAATGCGCTTTTCTTACAATTACATATTCAATAATGGACTTGATTTGGTATTATTTTTTTGTTTTTTTTTCTTTTTTGGGGGAGTTTTTGGTTTTTTCTACGTTTATTTTTTTGGCTATCTACGATAGATGCGAGTGTCTCGAGATTGGGTGCTAGATTTAGATTTATTGTCGCCATTGACTGGAAAGCAGCAACCTAGAAAGCTTTTTTGCGCGGCACGAGTAGGTAAAGTGTTACATGGCATCGACGCCAGCAACACTAGTTCGCTGTCTCACAGTTTCATTTAAAGTCCGGCCCGCCGGCAAACGGTCCGCCCGAGGAGCGCATTGCCTTCATTTTGGCCCACTGTAGCGTATGCTTAATCCGCATATGATTCCGCACCGAGTTGGGATGGGCGAAACGTCGGCCGCACTCGATTACCGGACAGACGGGACTGTCGCGGGGATAATGACGATCTAGATGCTGCCGGAAGACACGTTGCTCCAGTGGTGTTTCACAGAGTGGGCAGGGCAGCATATAGTTGCTGCTGTTGCTAGTGCTGCTGGAGCTACCAGGACCTGGAACCGGACAGGGGGCTTGTCCGCTGCTGGCTGTGGCCGAAGCTGAGGCAGATGCCGAGGCATTGGCAGCGGCTGCTGCTGCAGCTGCAACGGCCGCTGCTGTTGTTGTGTTTTGAAAAAGCTCGGGAAAATCACGGGAACGACTCAAGGCAATGGTTCGGGCCATAAATAAATTTGCCGTCAATTGTTGCTGATGGGACACCGAGACAGATTGCTGCAACTCATCTAGATATTGTTGTTGCTGCTGTTGTTGGTGTTGCTGCTGTTGGTGCTGCTGTCGGTGCAAAGGATTCTGATCGCCTTGAAGTTGTTGCTGATGTTGCTGCTGCTGCTGCTGCTGCTGATGTTCCTGCTTCATGAGCAACGTCTGATAGAGCGTCGATTCGCTGGCCTGACATGAACGTTTCATGGTCAGTGAAATGGCAGAAGATGCTGACGACGAACGATCATCGTGATCGACCATCTCATCATCGCTGTCATTCCAGGATCGTGCCGATGGTGTGGGTGACGAATTCGCCGAACGATTCTTCTTGGACACTGGAGTGATAATGTTGTTATTGTTGTTGTTATTGTTATTGCTGCGCCGGTTGAAAAGCTGTGATAGATGCGGCCGCTGCATTAACTTGGCCAATTTACTAGCTGTTGGCCGGCGATCCGCTGCATGTGCCTCATGCGGTTGCTCCTCGGGAATGCTTGGCTCAATGGCCTCCTGTTTTATTGTGGTAGCCGTGGCCGAAGTGGAAGTAGTAGTTGCACTTGATTGGGCATTGAGGAATGTTCCTGTAATTGTTGATGGGTCCAGAAGCGAGTTTTCAACAAGTGAAAGGAGGAGGGAGGAGGGAAGGAATGAAGTCAATTTGAAATCATAAATAAGAATCACACTTAGCTTTTGTGTCTGTTCCAATTTTGATGTCAAAGTGTATGTATGTATGTGTGTGTGTGTGTGTGTGTATTTGAATGGTGTGTTTAGGTGTAGGTGTAAATGTGTGTGTGTGTGTGTAATCCACGCAGCTTCCAATTATAGCAGCAGCAACAACAACAACAGCAGAACTGAATACTCCTCGAAAATTTTTTGCATCGCTTTTTTTTAATTCCAATTTTTTCAAGTTCTTTTTTTTTTTTTTTATTTTTGACATATATAAACATATATATTTTTTTAAGGATTTTTTTCTTTTTGGTTTAGATTTTAGTTTGCCAATTTGTTTCGATTTTTGTTGGGTTACAGTGCGGGAAAAACATTCAGTTCTAACGGTTAACATTGTCTCAACACACATTTTTGTATTTCATCTATCGCCAAAATCGAAATCGAAATCATTTTTAGCACGATTTCGAGCAAGGCGATTGTAAAATACTCAACACACTAGGATTTTTGGCCAATTATCAAATCAAATCTGATGTATCAGACTTAAATTTATTATATATAAAACTAAACTTAAACTATTTGTTTTTTAGAGCATTATTATTTATATATGTATATGAATATATAAACTCAGGCAAGGCAAGCAACAATAATAATAATAATTAGGTTAACTAAAGTGCAAATACATGAATTTCTAAAAAAATTATTCAGATGATGGATCAATTTTTTTTTTATTTACAACATTCATACTAAATAATAAGAAATATTCAATGAAATATAGCATACAGATATATATATTTAGATACAAATAAAACAGCAAAACTTTTTCTTTCAATTCTAATGCAGTGAAATTCACAAAAAATAACTTTTCCAAGTTGCCTAGTCTATAAGAACTGTGATTAAAGACTAAAATCCTATCTATGAGATCTTAAATGCTTAAAATAAATAAATTTTAATAAATAAAATTTATATAAATAAATATTTAACTTTTTCTATAAGATTCGTGTTAAAATTTAAATCTTTAGATGTTAAATTGATCTCAATTGAATTTTTAGATGTTCAATTGATTTCATAATGACTGGAATATATGCTAAAATTTTATTTTATCTGTTTCTTTACCAAGTTATTCTTTTCTTAATCCTTTCTATAATTACTTCTTGGATTTTGATGATGTTTTGTTATTGTTAGATTAAAACCTTTACTAAAAAGATGCTACAGAAAGTCCTTAGATGAAACGAAGTTACTATATAAGTTGGTATACCGATCAAGTATTAAGTAAAGCATAGGTATTTCCCTCCCAACTGGCTGCAAGGATTTTCTGTACTTCCCTTCCCATACAAGTGACAATTTGTACCTAAAAATCATATCATATAATTACATAATATTATAATTCACAACGATTCTAAAGAAGATACTTTTAAAAATTCATAAAATTTCCCATAGCTTTTTGGACCTAAAAGGAACTTCCCCGAACATCGAATATATTCAATCCATAGCTTAGGCGATGGCAGGGGTAAGTATTTATTTTATCTAATATGAATTTCAACTAATTATCGACTTCCTTTTGTTGAACCCTTTCAAAGGACGTGCATCGCGTGCCATGAAACCATAGTTGAAACAACTCTATAAGTGACTTGTATACATATTTGAATCATGGAGCTGGCGTCACACCTGAGACTGTGATGTGTGTGTGTGTTTGTGTGTGTAAAGTTTTAGATTTTGTAGCCTTTTTCATTCGCAGAAGATATCTACAACAAATATTCGAAAAAAAAGTAATATTGAAAACGTAATTTAATGTATAGGAAATTGCCAAAAGAAACGGAATGGCCTCGCATTCGTATGGCAGTGGGTGGGAGTGGTGCTGATGATGATTCTGATGGTGGTGGTGGTGGTGGTTGGAGCATATTGAGTCATTTGATGGCCAGAGATTTGATTTGCATTGCACACCCAAATACACACGAAAGCACATTGAAAAAGACATGTCCATGTCAAGGGGTGTGTTTTTAGCTCATGGCATGAACTATAACTATAACTATAGTAGTTTGATTGTGTATACCATGTTTATATATATATATATGTGTGTGTGTGGCTGTATGACGTAAGAGGATCCTCTTTCCATACGCCGCATGCCCCCCTAAAAATGAAATCAAATTAAACAATTTACTTCTGCCTTTGTGCGTGACAACTCAAGGGAGAATGCAAACAATTTCGTTGCATAAATATATCAAGTGAAAAATACAATAAAATTGAGTAAAATAAAATTGAAAATATAATATGCACTAGTCTTCTATTTTATATATATATATATACATACCTACAAATATATGTATGTATGCATGTATTTATATACATAAACGTTGCATATTGTATATGGAAATAGATACATATACATATGTATGTATATATGTAAAATGCACAATCGACTTTTCTTTAGTGCTGCTTTTTCTCGATTGGCCAATGCTCGAAGGAAGTGCAGTGCAGAGGAAAGGTTTATGGGGTTTCAGTTCGAGTTCTCCTTTGACCAGCGAAGCAGATTTAAAATTTGTCACATTTAAGGAAACCGAAAGGGGCCAATATGTATGTGAGTGTGTGTGTGTGTGTGTGTGTGTAATGTGTAATGCCTGCGAATGACAGCGTCAATGGAAAAGGATGAGAAAAGGTTTGAGGTACCCAACATTGTGTGGCCGGGTCAAATCAGCCGTAAGATTTCCTCTCAATGGCCATTCTGGTTGCATTTTTATCTATAGCTCTCTCTCTGCCTGCCATTCGAAAGATGCTTTTGAATCTTTTCCCAGTTGCACAGGTGTTTACGATTTACCTAGATACGAGTGATACTCAATATGTGCAGAAGGGGCACTCCTAGGGCATCATCTCTATGTCTATCTCCGTCTCATTGTGCGTTGGTCTGTGCGTAATTTCCCACTAGCTGCATCTTTTGCTGTGCATAATTAATGAAATATAAAATGCAAACTCAATTTGGCAAAATCATTATGGACATTTCAAGCTATTTCTGAATCTCACCTTTCTCCCTTTCCATGTGCCCCCCTTCAACTTTGACATAGATAAACCGATTGACTGTAGAATATTTAGTTAGACTATGCACTTTATTTAACGAACTCTTGCATTGCATAATCGTAAACCAAAACCAACAACGTTATGATTGATTAAGAGAGAAAATGGCTATATATATCTTAATACACCTATTAATTTAGTAGATTGACCATTTACTGATTTACTATAAAGACACTGAAGACACTTAAATGAGCTGGAGTATACTTGGTACAGAATTTGGTATGAAATTCTTCTACTTTCTAAAGAATAGTGAAGAAAAAGTAACAATTTTTGAAAAAGTATATGAATTATTTTGAAAAAAAATCAAAAAATATAATCTAATACAAAATAGCTCCCATGTTTTGGTTTGAACTTCTAAAAAATATAAAACATTTCTTTTATTTACATATATATTTATTTACTTTTAAGTAAACTTTTCATGTAGTAAAAGAGAATGTTTATTTAGGGGTTATTTAGCATATACAATATATTCCAAATTAAATCGAATTTTTACGTAAACTTTCTGGCAACTTTTTACCAATGATCTGAACACCATTTTTTCGTAAAGTTTTTCATCTTTATAAAAGATTATACGTATTGATTCTAACATTTTCCAAACGTTACCCATTAACCTCAACCTTGAAGGACTCTAACTCACTTTGATTACTTGAAAAGGTTTTGTTTTTCTTTATAAGGAGATAAATGCCTGTAAAATCTATACATTTTATTAAATTTTGAAGCAATTTTAGCATTTTTTGGAAGTGTTAGAAAATTTCAACAAAGTTTCTATATTTCTATAAGAGTCTACGTTTATTTTTGGCGTTTTGAAGCATTAAAATTGGCGACGAAATATTAATCTAGATATAAATCTTTTCCGACATATGTATATAACCTAGGAAGAATAAGGAATTAGAGCAAAAATTAATGTATTGCCTTCACTAAGGAGTTTTCCAACTATTCTTGTTTCTAGGATATCAACTTTAAGCATTACTTTTTCTTTAAATAAGTCATTTGTTTCATTACTTGAACGGTTCGATAGACAAATAAGTATTAAAATTACATTTTAAAGAATTTGCACAATAAATAATTCCATTTGCAGGTCAATGCCTTTCCCCGATCAGATAATATGCCATGTATGGATCACATTCATTAATGATAAAACATGTTTTCTTGTTCGTTTTTTTTGGTTTAACTGGGCTACTACTATAATAAATAAGATTCTATAGGTATTAGCATTCTTCCTTTTCAGATATATAGATAAACGACGAAGGGTGTGTGTGTGTGTGTGTGTAGAGAGAGAGATTTGGTGGGCTTGGTGAAGTGCCTCATCAATTATGTTCACCGCATGCGAACGCGTTTTTTTAAGTTGTTCGAGTTATGCAAGAACGACGCGTCGTGGCACTATACACACCTCTTCTTTGTACATCAATTACAAGTGAAGCGGTCAATCCGAGTCCGAGTTTGAGTCCGAGTTCCCCTTCCTTCTTCAGGCCACCTTAATAATGGTTATTTAAACTCGCGCTGCGATTCCAATTCCGATTCGCATGTCGTGCCACTGTTAGCGGCAATAGAAATTAGCTTTATTAAAGATAGAGCAAACCGAATGTAACATTTCCTTTCGCGCCATGAGGCCATTATATCAAGGTTCTTACCGATTGCTTGCGTTTTGCATTTCAAGAAAATGACCACCCACCCATCTGCCATTAAAGGGTGGCAAACAAATAATGAATTTTTCTATATAAATCACTCGCGTCAATGGGCAAGGCCCATTGATATCTAGAGTCAAAATAGGGCTAAGGTTTCTTTTTTTGGCCGATATGTAAACATTTTTTTCTTGTTTTTTGTCTTTGTGTCCGGTTGCTTTATGACTTGGCATCGAAAGGGTTGCGCTGTTTGGGTGCGTCGTAGGTGTGTTTAACGGTCATTTTTCGATGTCTTGCCGATCATTATCACCTCGGTTATTATTATTATTGTTATTATTATTATTATTATTAGTATGCATATACATATTTTTTGTTTTGTTTTTGGAAGGCCCTCTTGTAAATTTTTCGTGAGTCTTTGTTCTTATTGGAATTTATTACTTAATAAGTTGGAAATGGTCTTCTGGGCGGTTCTCAGTTTTTGCGGTCAATGTTTTTATGGGTCGGCGCCGCAACCAACCCCGACCCCTAAGACCCCAACCCTCAACGCTATCTACATCTTCACAGTTACACCAAATGTATATGTGTGTGTGTGTGTGTGTTTGGGGGGTTTTTGTTTCGTTTTTCCTTCAGATTTTTACGAGCGCCCGTTCAGCAACTTTGATGTTGTTGATTTTTTTTGAGTTTTAAGACTTGGTGACCCCGACGAGTATACTGTCAATGTCCAGCCAGGCAAGCCGGCAGCATTATTCCAATCAGAAATCTAGCAGATAATAAAACTATAAAAAAAAAAGATCTTGAATGCTGAGAAAGAGTCAGTCATCCTCTTTGGCCTTTTATTAATTTTTATTGGTCATTTTATTTGCGCGCAAGTTTATCTGAGAATTTTTCTGTGTAATAAAATGCGTAATACATCGTGACCAGCTAAATTCGAAATATCTGACGGATACAAATTAGACGACGACGTCTTGCAGTCTGCAGTTTTTACGAGCAGCCTTTTTGGCCCAAGTAGTTGTGATTGAATTATTGATAAAGTGACCCAACCCCCCCCCTAAGGGATTTCATATTCGAGTTGAAGTGTCGTAAAAATCGTTGCTCAAATTCATTAGATGTGGCCAAGTTAATTAGATGACCCCCTCCGCAGACCGAAACAGACTGTTGATGGGTTGGTATGGGAACTAAACCTTTAGTTAGCCTGGCGGCTTGGCTGACTTTTGGTAAGATTTATCGAAAACCCACTTTAGATTGAAACGCTGCCCAGATGTCATCTGACACACACGCCAGGACAATCTGTCTCTGTATTTGTTTATCTTATAAATATACGCAAAAAACAAAAAAAACGAACGCAAAAAAAGAAATGGCCGGGCTCAGGAAAGTTTCGCCCATTGATGGGGATGCGACACGGAGGCGGTGAGCCGGCACGTACATACCATACAAGCCAAAAGCAAAGCCAAACGAAATGTTGTTTAAACTTTGCAAACAAGTTTGCTTGTTTTTTTTTTTTTTTTTGAGCGCCCTGCTCTTTTGTGTTTAGGTCTTGGGCCGGTTCTTTTTTTTTTCCTTGTTTTCTTGTGTCCCTGCTACGTGTGGGAGGGCGTATTTCTACTTCTTCGTCTTTGTCTCACATTCTCATAGATAGCATTCGAAATTGAAAGCGAAATTGCCGTTGAACATGTGTGACGACAGCCAGGGCAGGGGCAGGGGTTTGGGAGACCGAGTGATATATGAACTGGCGTCAGTGGGACTCCAAATGGCAGCGGCAGCATCGTTCAGGATGAGCGTACCTAAAATTGTAAATGACGCCAAATGCATATTCAAGTCGGACACATGCCAAAAACTGCGGCCGATGGAGGAAGTTTTCTGTGTGTGTTTGTACACAATTTGGTTGAAACCATCTTCTTCGTTTTTCGTTTTGGTTTTTTTCGTTTCGGCCGTTTCGATTTGACGCAACCCTTCGGACGCCTTTTTTTTCGTTGGTCGTGTTGACGAATGCTGATGGGGCTATGGCGATAATGCTGTTTGTTGTTCCAACTTTGAAATGAGAAAAGTTTTGTCGACCGGCAAACGAATGTGTTTTTAATGTATTTCATGTGTTTACTATTGAAAAATTGCATAAGTAGGGATGTTTCATATGGCAAGGCAAAAAAAAATGTAGCATACTTTTGCGGGCGAAAAACTGAAATTAGCCAGAAATTTAAACTATTGCGCCCGCTTGTGGTAATAAATTAGACACCGCCAAGATGTGGGTGGCTACGGTCCAGGCGAGACAACAAAGCTCCACTAGACACACACACACACAGAGAGAGAAAGACACCCAAGCTCGTGTGTGGGTGGACAGATGAAGAAGTCGACAGAGGGAGGTTAAAGGAAAAAGTTAAAAAGGATAAATCGCTTGTGTTCATCGCTCTTCGCACATAATAAATGTATCTTTTACTTGGCGTAAGTAACTTCACCGCCCCCTAACTGAACCACCATCATACACACACACACACACACACACACAAACTGTATATACATATATGTGGACAGTATGGGATGCTAAAGTCTATATGTATTTGTATTTGTGTGTGTTGTATATAAACTTAACAGCATTTGGCTATCTTTTTGCAATTGATGTATTACACATAAAAGTTTTCAGCTCGACCCGCACACACGAGACACACTCACACACACATACACGCTTACAAATTCCATGTACTTGTATTCCTTACTCATACATATATATGCATGTATGTATGTATGTATGTGTATATTTATATGTATGAATGAATGTATGTATTATCTATCTACTACTCGCATGTGTTCCTACAAGACGTCCAAGACAACCCACGACCACGTCCGCAAACAAAACGCACGCATACAATTACAAAACTGTTACACGTATGCGCCACATGAGTGAGTGCCTTGGAGTCGGTCGGAGTCGGTCGTCAGAAGACAGAGACAGACCGACATACACACACACACACACACACATGTTTGGGAGAAGGGGCAAAGAAGTTGCGAGGGGACAGCAAAGGCAAAGGAATATTGTTAACCGACTACAAAATAAATACGAAAACTTTTAATGCCCCCGGCTGCCGTCGCAAACGTTGAAAAATGCTTCGCTTTCACACACACAAACACACACAAACATACGCATATACATACACACAGACAGTCCCAACAAAATACATATAAACGCATGGACAATCGGGCGGTAAAGGACGCCAACGGTAACGTCTTCGGACTCATTGCCACTTGCAAAACTCAACTACACATACATACATACACACACACACACACACACCCAAAACAGACATTCAACTACATTCACACACATATAAAGAAGGGTGAGAGCTTCTTATGGGTGGTCTGCGTGTGTGTGTGTGCAAGGACATATGCATGCGAACCCTTCGCCATCGTCTTTACTTTTGCCCTTTCCCTTAGCCAACCCTCGCGCATAACTCATCTATCAATTTTCACGTACTTGGACCACAGTTGTTGGATTCGAGTCTTATGGGTTTTTAGGGAGTCCGTCAAGGGGTCCAGGGATTGCGGCTGGACCGAAAGGCGTCTACCCTATCTCATTGCCCAAAATGTAGCCTTTTGCTTTTCTCCCCCCCCCCAAAAAAACTCACACAGTGAAGCGAATTCCATGAAACATGTTACTAAAGGAAAATGTTGGGGGAATTTTGTATGTTCTCTTAATGTTATGTTATTTTATGGAAACAAATAAATTGAAAAATTGAAAATATTTAATTGTATATTTCTAAATCACAGACGAATTTTAAACTAGGGGATAGAGGGAGTCTGTGGGAGAGGTTTGAACTATCGTTTCTATAAGGCAACAAATATGAAACGAAGATCTAGAAATAAGAAACAGACTGAAAACATTTAGTTTTGAAACATTTCGACACCATTTTCAAAACTATTTCAGTCTGGTGCTTTCACTTGTATGGAATGCTTCGCAGTTGAAATCTTTTATTGAATCTTAACTTTAATGGAACTCAATTACTTAGATTGAAGACTTTTATAGTCATAAAATTGCAAAAAACTTTCGCTGTTTTTATCATAGGCTACTGGAATAGTTCCAGCAATTCTCTTAGGGGATCAAATTTGTCTCATATCCTCCCCAGAGGATTCGGCACTGCCCATGTGCCTTTAAAGCTAATTTGTTCCATAAAAGTAGTTTTTATTTTAATAAAAAATTCACAAATTTTAGGCATTTTTTATATGTAAATCTCCAAAAATGAGAATATACCTAGAGATACTTTTTCTAAAGGTTAGACGCATAATTTCATAAAGACCATTTGAGAAAAAGTCTGAAATTTGTAAATGACGAGCAAATAATATATAAAATACTATCATCTTAAGGCTGCTTAATAATAGTTTGGTAGTTTTTTTAAAGTTTGGGAACATTTATAGAAAATAAATGACAACGTATGGGACACTGTCATTTACCTCGTTTTAAAACTCGACTCGACTCTATGAACAGTGTACTTAAAGTTTTCTTCTTCTCAACACACACAGAGAGATGCTTAAAGAAATGTTCATATATGTCTGATTCTCTCTCTCTCTCTTACTCTATCTGTGTCTCTCTCTTGGATGGGTCTGGGATCTCTAAAGACTACACACATGCAGAGACACAATACAACAAAACGGGCCAACAATGAGAGCTGACAGCCCCAAATGTCATTCAATCTTGGCGGTCATTAGAACGGAGTTCCAACCCAACAACGCCCCACCCTCCCCACCCCCACCCCTCTTTCTTGTGCAGCTCTTTCTCTTTGGCCTTTCCTGGCACTAACACACACACAGGGCAGGGTTTCTTCTTCTTTGGTTCTGGCAAGCATTTTACTCTTCGTCTTTGTCCAAGATTATCTCCTTTACTTTTGGTGGCAAGAACTTTTTGCCCAGCATCCTTTTTCGTTCTTCTTGTCTTGGTCGTCGTCGTCTTTGTCGTTGGCGTCGTCGTCGACGTCATCGTCGTATCTGTTCAGTTTTATACTATTCTATCCGATTCGGTTTTTGGGTTCGGTTCTGCATGAAGTATTTTACTCTTTTTCCATATACTACTCACACACACACACACACACAGAAAGATATTAACTTGGCTATTGTTTTTGTTGTCGTTGTTGCTTTTATTTTAACACGCCGCATGCAACCCAACTAACCCCAACTTTAGGGGAAGGGGTGGTTGAAGAGGCCAAATCCAATCCTGGCCATGTGTGTGTGTCTATGTGTGTGTGTGTGAGTGCTATTGATGCGGCTAGTTTGATGTATTACCCCAAAAAACGAAATGTCTGTATCGCTTATGCGGGGCCAACTCAGAATAGAAATGGGCATTTTGGCATTTCGATTTAGTAGCTCACACACACACACATACAAATATATATATATTCAACACACACACACACACACACGTAAACATAGACAACAACACACAGAGACAAACGATGATTACGCCATCGGATGCTCTCATTCTCGCACACACACACACACACACACAAACACACACACATATCCTTTTTGCCCCTTGCCACCACAGTCGACTCGACTGTCGCGCCGTCTCGCTCATGCGGGCCTTTTTATGGGCATTTTGTATAATACATCATCGACAAACATGTTTGCAAAGTGTGTACGAATATTATATGGGAAAATAACTTGTTGTTGTTGTTGTTCTTGTTGTTGTTGCTTTTTGCGCACGCTTTCGCTCTCGTGTTTGCCTCTGACTCTGCGATAAGAATGGAAGCTGAATAGAAAACGAGAATTCTGATGAGCGCAGGGGGGAGAGAGGGGATGCTGGAGGAGGTGGAGGTGGAGGTGGATGTGGGAATAGGCGGTGTATTGGTTGGGCTCTCTCTCTCTCTGAAATTTTTCTTTTTTTTTTGGAGTGGGACACTGGGCAAGAACAATTGCAAGGACATGTGCGATGGATGCTGATGCTGACGTTGACGCCAATGGTGTTGGTAATGGTATGGCAATGGGGCAAGGGCAATGCTTAGGCCGATCCCCGTAATGGTTGGCAACGGGCGGAAGAGGAAAGAAAGCGGGTAAAGCGGGGGCAATGGTTTGGCCATCTGCTGATGGGGTTGCCTCTTGCTTGGTGTGGACGAAGAGGGGGGAGACTGAGGAGGTAGAAAGAGAAGAAGATGGATGTCGGAGTTTGGACGTCGACCGAAATATATTCGCTTTGAATTATTCCAAAATATACACAGCAGCAGCAGCAACCGTAGCGTCGACGTCGACGTCGACGTCAATGTTGGCAGCGTGAACGGCTGCAAAAAAGTTTGCCCAAAAGTTAGGCCGTTGTTGTTGTTGTTGTAGGAAAGGAGGAGGGTGGGTTGTCCATAGCGGTGTAAGTTTGAATGTGTCTGAGTGTGTATTTGTATAAGTGTAGTGTGTGTGTGTGTCTGTGTGTGGGTTAGTTTGGCGTACAGTTTTGTGAATTTGAATTAAATGTACATAGTTTTAGATTGCGTAATTCATTAGTACAGGCAGCATGATGCCCAATATTCTAGCAACCACTACTTCCCCACCCCCCTCACACACACACACACACATATCTCTCCTTCCTCTTATTTCGTGTCTTTTACCTCCCCCGCCAGCACGTCCTTGGGCAACCGTCAGCACGCACGGGGCAATGATGAACGATGTGGTCGTATGTGGTTAACGTTGCGGGGATTAGAATTTTTCTGTGTGGGGGTGGGGGGCGAGGGGCGTAAAAAGGGTGCCGGGCAGTAAAGAATTTGTTTAGAAACACTGAGAAAAAAAAATCAGAAGTATTTTAAATGTTTTTAGCAAGATGAGACATTGATCTTTTTTAGATAAATGATATCAGGTTCGAATTCACTGATATAATGCAAATATTTCTATTACACTGTGATAGTCGAAAAAAAAATTAGATGGTTTCACCCTATTTCTGGTCCTGCGAATCGAACTGCATCATTAGTTTTTTAAGTTATCACGATGGTTTCATACAAAATTTTTTCCGGAAGTTTTTCATCAAAGTTGCCATTTTTTCTAAAAGGGTGTTTTTTTTCATTTGCTTCTAACTTCTAAAATATAAATTTTTTTTTACAAACTTTCTTCAGCAACGTTCCTTAGAATTAAAAGAGCTACAAATGTTGGGAAGACATCTAGCCTCTAAGTCCGTCCGTTCCCGAGCTTTGGGACAAAATGTAAAAAAAATCGAATCTTGACCCAATTTTTTTTATGTTTTCTTTCTCGCATTTTGCTAATATTGAAAATTTTCCATTCGAATCTGGATCCTAATGTGAGAATTTACTATGCTCAATGGCAGCAGAAAAAACACCAGACCTATCTAATTTACGGTTTATAATATAACCATTTAATCAAATTGAATTTTTCTTAGATATGTTCACAAAATTAAACTAACTGTATTTGTTTAGTTTTTGAAAAATGATTATACAGTCGGTATAATAAATGCATAATTTTTATTTCGTAACAATATTTTTAAATGTTTTTAGCTAGATAATACACACATCTTTTGTTAGATAAAGAGATAAGAGAGTCAGTTTTCGAATATATAATTCGATTTGATATAAAACAATTATTTCTATTATTGATTAATACCTGATTTATGATCCGTCTAGTGTGAGAGAGAAACAATTTCTAATCTAATATTCATGAAGTAAATTTTTATGTTTTTTCAATAAAGAACAAAGGTTTATATAGATCTAAATATGTATATCCACTGATTGCTGTCCTCGGTAGATGAGATGTCTAATTGGTTCTAGTCCTAGTTAATTAGGCAACTAAACAACGCGGAGTTCGGATTCGAGTTCCAGTCTAGCTAGTGCTTCTAAAATATAGTTAGGTTGTTAGTTTACAACTTTATCCTTTACTGATATTAATAATATCTAATAATTGTAAGTGTTTGTTTTAATTAAGTTTATTCCTTTGAAGAACTTTTGTCTAATTCATAATTCTTAATTGTTGATTGTTTTTGTGATAATTTTTCTCTGTGTAGACGACCCTTAGGCCCACTTCTTGCATTAAATGGTCGGGGATTTGATGGTAGACGTATGTTAAGATGATGCCAAGATTCATATCCTTTTTTTTGGGAACTAGTTCGCGTAGTTTGATCTTAAGCCCCCTTAGTTTTAGTTGGCATTTGCTTTGAAGAACAAGAACAAGAACAGCGAAAATAGCCCCAAAGATGAATTGCTACACGGCTACTTAAGTCAGTTGTCAGTTGGGGCGTTTCCAAAACCGTACACACACACACACACACACACACACAGGCACACACAGAGTAGAGAGACCACATAGTGAGAGAGTGGAGTTGGTGGGGGGAGGGGATGTGGGGCAGCCACAGTCTCATGTCGGCAGCTCGTCCGTCGAACACTTGCGCCGCACTATTTACGGTACAATTTATTACTTTATGAGCATCGACCTAGTCGTGCCATCCATCCACATCTACATTCGCATTCACATTCCAGATTCACATCCACATCCATATCCACATCCATATCCTGGTGGGCGATGCTTTGTTTACGGACCAACGATTGTATTTAACTTTGCCAAAGTGGGCGGCCCAGAGGGGCAGTGAATGGGTGTGAATGGAATGCGATGGTAATGAATGTATGAATTTAGAACGCAGCAGCAACTGAAAACTGGCGAGACAGTCGGGCGAGAGATAGTTTGGTTTTTTGTTTTTGTTGCCATCTTTTTTGTGTATGTGTGTGTGTGTGTGTGTTGACTTCTCCCTTACCTCACTCTGGTCAGGGAGACAGGGGGATAAGGTTTAGGAAATGAGTAGAGGAAGTTTTAGTTTCATATTCGCACGGCAGGAAGAGTAGGAGGAAGAGGTGGAGGAGGAGGAGGAAAAGAAGTGGACGTGGATTGGGTTGCGATGGTTTCAGTTAGTTGGTGGCCAGGGTGGAGTCATTGCGATGGCAATGTTGGCACTGCGTTCAAAGGGGGCAGAAAGCTCTATTGCTATCACTTTTTAGCTCTCGATTTAAAATATTTTGTATTCTCTGTCTCTATCAGTTAGTGTTTTAGTGTGTGTGTGTGTGTGTGTGTGTTAGAAAGTTTGAATTGTATTGAAATTGTATTTTGTTAAAATTCATGTTTGTTATTGCTTTTGTTGTTAAGTCGTCGTTGGCCAACCATTTTGTCAGCCAGCCTCCTGTGCGTCTCCCTCTCCCCCTCGGCTATGGGCTTTCTATCGGTGTGTGCGTGCGTGTGTATGCTTGGGCTACTGAACGTATGAGTAATTTTATTTCACTATATATGTATGTATGTAGGTTCCCCGTGTGTATGTGCCTTTCCCTCTTTTTATTCATGTTTATATGAGTGTGCGCGTAATTTTCTGGTAATACAACTAAAAACTCACATCTATATGAATTTTCAACTCCTGTTTAGAGAGATAGGCGGGGACATCATCAATAGGTTGAGAGACAAAGCAAAAGGGGTAACGTGTATAAATCGCAAAACCAAAATAAATACGACAACAATAAATCAATATATATACACCAAACAATTTCCATGGGATAGGTTCTCTCTCTCTCTCCCTCTCCCTCTGGGATCAATTGAATGGGATGTTAGTAAGCCTTTGCCTAAGCTGAAGCATTTGCCATTATTTCTAACTGCAAATGAACTTCACTCTGGAATTTGTGGCTTAGTTATGAGTATTTTTTTTATAAAGAACTATATTTGGGATATATCTTCCATCTAAATCCAAGTAGACAAAGGCGTAACCACCAGATTTCTGCCCTCTAAAGTATGCCATTATTCTTCGAAACCTAAGAAGTTAACCATACAATGAAAACCTTCATTATAAGTTTCAAAATGGATATTCTTTTACTACATATTGCATAGTTTAAGGGGCTAAGATCCCCGTTTTACATATCTTGGCTTCGCTTTAGATTTTTCTTTAAGTAAATCTCTTTAGAACTTATCTACAATTACCAAGTCAACTATTTTACTAAACTTGGATTCTTTCTGTGCTTTATCGCTTTGAATTGGCTAGATTTCTGGCTGGGTCAGGTGTCTAGTATTGTTTGATATATGAACCACTTGAAGGGGTCCACTTGATGTGTTGAGAAGAAGGCAAAATAATTTGCAACAAAGTCCATGTTGGTCAGAATGGGCAATAGAATTTGGTATTGGTATTGAAGGGCGGCGAAATACATCATCGACATGTTTGCTAGGCGGAATAACGAACTCCAACGTACACACACACATACACACACGCAAATACACATGAAATGAGACAGAAGAGTGGGAAAGGGAGATGGGGGGCAAGGGATTCGATCGCACAAATTGCTCATTGCTGAGGAAATATTTGCAATAAATTTAGTTTATGGCGTCGGTTGTTGGCGGTCGAATGGGCGCCTGACTGACACCCATACACACACGCACACTCACACATACACACCTCTCCAAAGCCCCCCCATCCACCTTGTTGCTCCCCCTCCATAACCTCAATAAAGGTGGCTGCCTGTCAATGCCTAAATTATATGCGAATGTGCGTGGATACTTAGAAATATTAAAATGCAGCCCTTACCCTGACAGCAAGCCCATATCCCTCACACCCTCCTTCCACCACTCACCATACACACACACATTGGTCATTTCGATTACACACACACACACACACTTATGTATACATTTATTGGAGAACATGGATATGGAACGCAATCCGTAGTCATAGTCCGTTTGTCCGTGGGTCATGGTGGTTTATTGATGTAATATCCTCCAATTATTATGGATATTTGGCGCATTCCCGCGCATCCGCAATTTGATATATGTATATATCCTGTTTTTCGTCCTGTTGTTCTCTACTAGCTGAGAGTTAAAGAGTTTTTGTTATTTTGGTGGCCAGGTGAAGGAGAAAGACTAAACACAAAACGGGAAGCATATGCGACAACCCTTAATTAACTGACCCGAGCTTAAACCCCAAGCGCCCTGTCAACTCTAAGTAACCCATTTTTCGGGTTGGGACAAAGATCTGAAGGAAATGAAATGCAAACAAATGCTGTGTGTGTGTGTGTGTGTATGTGTGTATGTGTGTGGTCCAAAGGATAGAAACCGTAAGAAGCGGCAACGAATTTCAACACCCGCCCCTAAGGGCGGCCGCCTACTTCAAGCATAAGAACGAGTAAAATGAGATGGAGAGAGCAAGATGATGGTGGGTTAAGGGCAGCAACTACTTTCGCATGTGCGGCAATAATTCATCCATTAAAAGGGATATCAATGCGTCAGTGGCATGGCAGGAATGGGGCAGGGCAGGGCAGGACGTTGTGTGTGTGTGTGTGGGGTAAACAGACCTCGACAAAGGCAGAAAAAGCTCAAGAATGGATGTGGAGATGAATGTAGAGATGAGAAGACGAAGACCAAGATGTAGCTACAGCAGCAACGGGGTCAAATGGAAAAAGGCCGAACGAAGCGTTTGTTGTCGTTGTCCTACGTTCAGCTTCCGTTTGAAAACCGCACGCAAAGACAGGCACACACACACCCCCACATACACACACATAGAGGCACATGTAACACAATCGCCGGGCGGTTTGGTTCGGTTACCTCATACCAGATATCAATGGGTTCGAATACGAAACCGAAGTAGCACCGTGTCAGAAGTGACTGTGTGTGTGTGTGATAAGTAGAAATATTGCACGTTATATTAAAGCATCAACTACCAGGATATGCTCTAACCATTGTTCATAACCTAACCTCACTAGACGATGCCAAAAGTATGCTATAATTTTATTATTTTCCTTTTTTTTGTGGTTATTAGAAGCTACAAATATATAAATTAGTAACTAGTAGCTGATTGATAATTGTTTTCTAATATACACTTTTCAATAATGTCCTTTAAGCAAATAGTTTATTTGACCATCTGAAAAGTAGGCTATTAAAATTTATTCTTTCTTTCGAATTGGCTTATCATGAATATAGTTTGTATATTGTTCAGGGATCGGCCATTGCTTCTCTATAATTCGTTTTAACATGTCCTCTTTGTCGCTTATCTATTCGTTTCTAACCTAAATAGAAGTCTTAAGAGTATGCTATGACTTTTATAGCTACCTTTCTTAAAGCTGATCATGAATGTATATTTTTATGATTTGCAAGTGCTATGCAAGTAAAATGCTTTTTAACATGCTCCTTTGGCCTTTGGCATAGCAGGGTATAAATATGCCGACAGATATTGCATTCGTTGAGCTCTTCACTCGTGTGGCCGAAGAAAACCACGATGAGTACAACTTCAAATGGACTCGGCAATATCTATACTTGCTCCCTTTAGTACACACACAAACACACACTGGCACACTCTTAAGGCGAATGGACAGACCTGGCACACATGGACAGACGGCACCAGGCATCCATATGGATTTATGTAAATTCTATGCCCAAAAATGACCTTTTTCCAAGCGGCTGGCATTGGGCACAAGGCATGGGCACAGGGCATGGGCTTGGGCTTGGGATGTGTCTTTGACTTTTGTAATATTTTGGAGAAATAAATTCGCATTTGAAACGGATTCGGATACGGATTCGTAAACGAAATCCTTAAGCACACAACGACTTGAACACAGGCAAATGTACATAGGTATATATAAATATATATATAGAAATATATCTATGTACATATATATGTATGCATGTATCTATGTATGTGTATGCTTTGTAGTTATATACGACCACTTAAATTTAAAATACAACGTGGCAAAAAGGGCTGCTGCTGCTGCCCAAACCCCCTTATGGAAAAACTTCAACCCACTCACCCTCGGCCCGCACCCGCAAGTGAACTCGAACCCAAGCTGAAGCCCAAAACTCAATCCAACCCTGGGCCCAAAACACCAAATAGTTTTGGGAAAACTTTTGCATTTGTGCCTCTGCCTTTGTGTATGTGTGTGTATGTACGTTTATATGTATGTCAGTTAAGCTCAAGTAGCACAACAAAAACAACAAAAGTAGAAGCAACTACAAATTTTGTTTAAATTTAATGTATTTTCTATGGCAAACACTTGTCCAGTCCTTTAGACCTCATCCCCACCTTCACACACACACACACACACACGCACACCATCATAGTAGTGAGTGTGAGTGAAATAGAGCCATGAAAGTGGAGAGTGTAAGAGAGATAGAGACATAGATGAATGTATTGTATACACATATATAATAATAATGTTTTTCCATTTCCATTTTTCGCATCTATTTCCACAAAATGTTCATGTGTGTGTATGTGTGCTTGTGTGTGTGTATATGTGAGCAAAACAATTTCATTTGAAGTTTAAGCAGAAAATTAGAATTTTCAAGTGTTGCAATGGGGTTTTAGACCAAAACCTGTTCCCCCACCCCCCTCCTATTCACATGTCACCTTACTATCCACTCTGTCCGTTAGGTGGGTTTTTCTTCTTCTTCTTCGTTGCTATTGTGCGCACAATGACATAATCCCTCATCTACATAAACATTAGAGCTAGAGAGTTTAACTCAAAAGTTTTTAGTTTCGGTTTCGTTTTTGGTCCAAACACAGCCATAAGCCGTACGACTAACCAATACTCCATCGCCCCCACCCTTCCCTTCCATCATCATCATCATCGCCAATAAACTTCCGCCAACTGTACATACATATGTGTGTATGTTTGTGTGTGTGTGTGTGGGACCAAAGTGTCTCCAGTGTCGGCACTTTTGCCACTTTGCTACTTTATGCCCAAGTGTTCAGTAGTAGTGTATATAGGCAAGAGACATTGTCCCCATGCACATGTATATATTATATATCCATATATATATTGTATATTGAAATAGACAAAAATACACACGTGTGGAAGACAATAAGACGACGTTTTGTATCTGACATGCGGCAGATGTAGTTTCGTAAATTAATTTTACAACATATTTTTCTTGAATTTAATCAATTAATTTCATGATTTTCATTGTCAATCTTATTAAACATCATATTAAAACATTAGAAATCGATTTAAATGTTTTCTCATTTTACAGAAGTTAAATTAAGTGAGAAAATTTTTGAAGTTCAATACAGCAAAAGCTTTGCTTGACTTGATTAAAATCATATGTTGTTAATTTTATTTAAGAAATTTTATAAATTGTTGCCAAATTATTGTTCTAACTTCATTTGAATATCTATACAGACTCCAATTGAGAAAACGCCCAAAAAGTAGGCAATACATTTTCTTAAACGGAAGTAGGCAATACATTTATCTAATTGTAAGCGGAAGTTTAAAAAGTATTGCCTACTTCTTAGGGAACTGCATGCTCTTAATGGCATAAATGTTAATTGAAACTCTTTACAAATGTAACATTATTTTCATTTATGATTCCTTTATTGAGTTAACCAATTTGCACTGGAGAAGTTGGCATTGTTTCATTAAATTTTCTGTATTGTTGATGGATGCTAATGAAATGTGAAAGTTTCATTGCAAAACCTTTTGCTGAGTGACATTGCTATCGGACATGGATACATTTCGAAATAATGAGAGAGATGGCAGAGAGAGAGAGAAAGGGGGGCTGGCATCGCAGAGAGATAGACAAAAACCTTCAGATACATGCGTGTAACGCACGCACTGCAAATGTATTTCCAATCATTTTACTCATTATCCTGGCAAAAGTTTTATGCCAATGTGCTAGTGTGTGTGTGTGTGTGTGGCAGAGACTACTTGAACATTTTCATGTCCTTCCCTCATTTGCAATGTGTACGGTAAGGAAAAGTGACAGGGGCAGGGGTAAAACTGGCCAAGCTGGCCAAGTAAGTACCACTAGGCGCGGTGCGTTACCAAAACTCGTGTGAGTGTGTGTGTTTGTGTGTGTGTGAGAGGGAGAGGGATGTGTGTGGGAGGGATTTCTGGTTCTGGGTTTGAGTCGGCTTGCAAGCGTGTTGGCGTTAATGGTTCTTGATGAAATGAAATAATGGGTGCGTTTATTCACGTAATGTATTTGTATTTGTTACAGCAGCAGTAGCAAAAGGAAAAGCAACAGCAACAACAACAACAACAGCAAAGAGGCATACATATTTACAATAATAACACAGCTCGTAAAACGAATGAATAACTGAATGGAATGATTGAATGCCGGATGGAATGAAAGCGGCGCCCAGGCGACGGCAACAGCAACAGCAACATCGACAACAACAAGGGCTAACAAAACGCTTTTCGTTAGTTTTCATTAT
Source organism: Drosophila willistoni (assembly GCF_018902025.1). Taxonomy (NCBI): domain Eukaryota; kingdom Metazoa; phylum Arthropoda; class Insecta; order Diptera; family Drosophilidae; genus Drosophila; species Drosophila willistoni. Next base: position 14,759,580 of record NW_025814050.1, read on the forward strand.
TTTCCGCATTTAAGCGTATTTATTCCGTTGTTAATCGAATTTATTAAATGCAAACACGCCAACGAATAGAAGACTTTCATATACACACACACGCCAAGTCTCTTGCCCTTGGCCCTTTCACCTCAACTATTCACCCCTGCCAAACTGCTTTAAGCCCCCTTCCATACACATTTCACTTATTCTGGGCGCGTTTTGTTTGGCTTGAGAAATGTTTCTCGCATGATTATTGCTGCCTGCTAATTTTACGCATTTCACACAGACATTTTTGTTCAAATAGACCATTAAATGTCTTTATTTTCTGGCCAACTGGTCGGGCTATATAATATTTATATTCTATATATTGTGTGATTGCAATGAAATGCAAAATTGGAAACTCAAAGAATATGTTAAATTTGTAAATCAAAGACAAGTTTCAAATGGCATTAAAATTGGGGTAAATGGAAACGAAAATTAATGTATATAATGCCAGAAATTTTTCACAGAAACGACATTTTAAGGACAAAGATTACTCTTCCTATATTTTAGCAGCATTATGAGTTTAATCTTAAGTATTGTAATTCCCTTTATAAAACTCAAATGAAATTTCAAATGAAACTACTTATTTCAATTCCAAGTCAGTTAAGAAAGTGAATATCATTTGTCTGGACCTATGCACCTAATTCTATGATATAAGAAAGGCCTTTAGTTGGGCAAACAAAATGACCAAATGCATTCAGTTCCGTGTCTTGTTTTTGTGTGAGCATCTGGCAAATAAAACTGAAAGAAACTTTATGCATTAACTTTGAAGTCAGCGCCAGAAGGTCCAGCCAAGAGTGACCGCCCCTCCCACAACCACCAACTGGTCCCATCTAGCCTATGCTAGGACACAGTGCATTTGGCTTGGCCCAGAAATGAGCAAGTAGCTTCATATGTCAATGATGTAATTTTTTTTTCTTTCTTTTTTTGTGCTTTTGCTTCGCCCACAAAACGATGGCGCCAAATGCATTGGCAACATTAGGTTTCCTTCGACGCCTTGCACCTATCGGTCTATGGATGCTAAAGCTGACAGTTGCAATTCCTGCCAAGATATTTTGCCGTATTCTTTTTGAATATTGTTGTTTGTTTTTTTGCTCATTTGAAGTGTTCACACACAAACACGGAACGATGGAAGAGAGGTGGGTGGGTGAGAGGTGGGTGACTGGGTATAGGGACAAACACATGACTATGCACCTCCTTTTTGCTGTTATTATTTTGGCTGCCATTTATTTGCTGTCAATGTTTCGGCTGCCGGCCGGTCGGTCTCCACCTCAAATAGTCCTCGTCCACGTCTGCCTGGGGCCATGTTAGATGTTCGTTTTTCATATCCCATTGATGGGTAATGTTGGAGTATGATGGACTTTATAGCATAAATTGAAGACTCTTAAGTAGTTTTATCAAGAAGCTTAAAACCTTAATGGACTTTAAAGTCATTAATTTTTAGAGAGCCTTAAGAAAACTTTAGCCTTGCTTTAGCTGTGCTAGATAATTCATTGACTAGAGGGTAACTCTTAGTCGTCTTTGGTAACTTAATATATGGCATTTTTTCTTTCTGTGTCCTTGTTGCTATCATTTTCATTTTAAAATGTCGTCCGCATTTCTCTTAGACGACGAAGAGGATGCCTCTACCCAAAGGTCAGCGACGGCGGCGGCTGCTGCTGCTCCTACGCTTGGCCTTGTTAGTCCGAACCTTTTTTTTTGCCCCCGCCCATCTTCTGCCCTGCCTTCGTCTCAAAGTTACTGGCTGCTTCTTCAAGTCGTTTAGAGTGGGGCGGAGTGAGGATGAGTTTTGGGAGATGGACACTTTATAAATGTTTCTGCAACGGATTTTTGCAAAGTAAACTTTTTCGCCTTTGTAGTTTTTGCTCTATTCCACTTGGCCCGCATCTGATTGCGAGTGTGTGACATTTGTGTGGGCGTCTTTAGAGGGAGGGGCCCGGTTCGGAGGGAATGTGTGGGGCATAGCAAATATATTAAAATGCAAACCCAACTCATATTACTGGACGACTGGACTGGAGAGAGGAAGGAACTGAAGCAAAGAGATGGGGTTAGAAAAAAAAAGAAAGAAAGAAAAAACGTAAGAAGGAAGGAGGAGGGTATTGGGAAATGGTCTTGGTCTTAGTTCTTGAGTCCTTGCGCACACATGTGCGCAATTTCCAAGTCCGTTTCGGCCATTGCCAATGCCTTCAAATAAATCGAATGCACAAAAAAGCAATAAAACGAAATAAAATCTAAATATGTATGTATGATTCAGTCTATCTCTCTTTCTCTCTCTTGTGTGTGTGTGTGTGTTGAGTGTCGCCCTTTTTTTCGTTCTTCATTCTTCTTCTACTTACTTTGCCGTCCTTTTGGCTAGTAGAAGCTGTCGAAGTCAAAGTCGAAACGTGGGTGAGCTTCTATTCTAAGGATGGGGCAGTTAGGACTTGACAGAGAACAAGAAAAAACTTATCATTTTTATCATTGCGCAAAACTTTATCCTTTTTGCTTTGGCCGTTAATATTTTCGATTCCGATTTCCAAGTCCTGCCCCGCACACAAACACACACACACACACACCCATACAGTACGGTTACCGTTGCCGTTCGGAATTTCAAATGACTTTTTCCGCCATCTATCCTACCCGTTGGTCTACAAAATAAAGACGAGGCGAGGCTTATTGAATGTTTATGCTTTATTAAATTTGATTTCTTTTGCCTTGCCGACCGTTTTGAGACTTGGCAGCTGCTCTGGACCCCGGCCAGACCAGGCCAGACCAGAACGGACCGAACTGCCCAACATTTGTTGCAATGATCTATGTGCGCTGAATATTAAATGGCATGTCTTGGACCAGAGCTTGGACTGAGCCTATTATCATTTTAATGCGCGATAAATACGACATTTGCGACGTTATACAAAGTGCGTGTAATGTGCTCTCGGACACTTCTATCGATTTGAACGGGTTCTCACAAACATCCTTGGACCATAATATCGAATGGTAATCATAATCACAATAATAGTAATGGCAATAGTAATGGTAATATTCATTGTTTTTCTGCGTTTGTTATTTAGAACAAACTTACATACATATGTGAATGTCCATTACGAATCCCACTTATGGGCATGAAGCTGGAATGTGTTTATAATCGTACTCGAAATGTTTTTCGGCCAGCAGTTGGTCAGTTAGTCAGCAGTATCCTTGTCCCTATCCTTGTCCTTGTCCTCTAAATGCCTAATGCGACACGTGCTTCGCGCATATTTCTTCACACTCTCTCATAGTCCCCCAAAAAGGAAGAAGAACTCAGTTTGGTTATGGCCCTAATGATTGCCTATATAGTATAGCTATAGCTCGTTAGGATCAGAGAGCACTGTCTATGTGAAGATGTGACGTTAAGCATTAAACCAAATTGTCTGTCCATAATTAGGTGATGATAAATTTAAGTGTTATCGATAGTTTGGGGAAACATTTTGTGAATCTCACTGCATAGCTTATAAGTTCTTGTTTTTTTTTATCATTTGGTAAGACTACTTAGATATAATTTTATATGTAAATAGGATAAACATAGCTTAGAGGGCTTCATGAATGCATTCAAATCGATGTTTGAGTTATATTCAGTTCTAATGAATGGGGCTAAAAACTATAACAAATTTAGTAATTTCAATTATTCGAGTTTTAAACCAGAAAATGAATATAATTCATTTTACTTATTCATTCAACTGATTCGTTAGTCTCAATCGAGTTGGTTAGAAGTTAAATTTCACTCATATGAATACTCTTTCAAAAAGGTTTTCAAATATAAATATTAAATTTTTCAGGTAAAGTAACTATAACTTTGAATACATTCAAGAAGCCCTCGAATACATACATATGTAATGTAATTTAGGTAATATGCAAAATGAATAATTATATATAATAGAGTAAAAAATAAACCGATAAATTTTCCAATTTTACAATAGATTTTTTTAATTTTGTCAAAATGAAATTGAAATTGAAATTTTACAATAGATTTTTTTAATTTTGTCAAAGTTTCTCTATAGAATTTAAACTTATTATAATTTTTGTTTGCCAATTTTATTTTTAGCCTGCTGTTTATCGGTTTATCTATTTGATAGTTAGCTACAATTGGCAAATCATATGCGAATATATATATATTATATTTTTGAGCAGTCTTTTTCCGATCGTTCGATAAATCATACACAAGAGGCAAATATATGAATAATAAAGTGTGTAAAACGAATGGCAAGCTTGAAGTATGAGAAAAAGAGAAAAAAACATATGCAAATCACTCACCGAAATCATTGCCACTCATGCCGGAAGGTCCTGGCAGCAAACCCGGAATGCCCTGCAGGCCAAGGAATGCATTGGGGAACGAGTGTGAACGTTGATTATCCATGCCATCGAGTGTACCATCATGCTGGCCATCACCTCGATCTGAGGGCTCTGTATCGCTGCTATTGGAATCCTCGCCAGCACTCTGACCGAGATCGTGTTTCTGCAAATTGGAGGGTTAAATATACAAATGGTTGGAATTCTCCTGGGGGGGGAACCCACCTGATTGGCCTGTTGTCCATTACTGTTCTCGAGTGCCTGGCCTAAAAGTGATTCACGCAATTCTAGATTACGTTCACGATCCTTTGAAGTGTCACGACCACTACGATTACGGGTCAATGGATGTTGTCCGGCCACAGGAAATTCACGATCGAGTAGCAGTCTTTCCGGACTGATGCCATGTTGGGCCCGGAATAGATCGGCACTTTTAATGCGTTTTTGTGGTGGCGGCGTTAGATGACTCTTGCGTCCGCCATCCATTTCACTTAGATCCCAGTGATTACTGCTGTTTGCCTGCATGGAAAAGAAAAGGACTTTGCTTGTAACACTATCGCTTCAGAATTTAAGGGCTAAAGGCGAGTGCAAGCTAGAGGAACTTGAACACTTTACTTTGATGGGAGTGGGATTGGATTTTCTTACGGGCGACGATGCAGAGGCCTTCAATTCCTGTATGGCGGGTGTGCCGCTGGCACTTGATCCACCACCTGATCCAACGCTGTGGCCTTGACCCTGGTTGCTAATGTTACTGCTGTTATTGTTGTGGTTGTTGTTGTTGTTGTTGTTGTTACTGCTATTGTTGTTGTGGCTGCTGCTGCTGCTGCTACTGCCCGAGGGTAAACTGGCAGTGGCTGCTGCTGCTGCAGCAACAGCGGCAGTTAATGAAGCTGCTGCTGCGGCTGCTACACTGGCACTTGGTGGCACTGCAACGGGTAGCTGCGGCGTATTGAAGGGGGAATTGTGATTATTGATGTTGCTGCTGTTGTTGTGGCTGCTGCTGCTGCTGCTATTGGCAGAATGTGCCACAGGCAAATAGTTGCTGATCTTGTTATGGTTACTACTCTCGGCATTATTATTATTATTGTGATTATTATTATTATTGTGACTGAGAGCGGCAGACAAGGCCTTGGCATACGGATAGCCGCCATTGACATCCGCCAGACCGCGTATTTGCAGCAAATGTGCTGTCTTTAGGAAGTCGGGTAACTGTTCATGGCTGACATTAACTTCGCCATTGTACATGAAGCTGCAAGGCCGAAAAAGAAAAAGAAATTTGAAATGAAAGTCCCTCCAAGAAACCTGGCGGGTGGTAATGAACTTACCTCAATAGATTCTCCACATCATCGCTGCGTACATCACGCAATATGACAATGGGATGCTCGCAGGGATTTGCCTTGAGCAATTTACGAAAATAAGGACTACACGCACTGAGCACAACCTTGTGGGCGGTAAATGAGCGCTCATCACAGGCCAGCGTTACATCGACAAAGTCCTCCTCGTCGCGTAGATGACGAAACGAGCTGAGTATCGAAGTCTGAAAGTCGTTCCATTTGAGAGCGTAATGTTGCTGCTGATGGGAGGCGGAGGCAGCCAACGCAGCCGATGATGATGATGACGACGATGACGCCGCTGAGGATAAGGATGATGATGTTGCTGCTGGCAGCGGCGGCGGTGGCGTTGCTGGTGATAAAGCTGAAGCGGCGCTTGCTGCCATTGCGGCTGTGGAGAGTGTATGCGAGTGGGCGGAATGGGTTGCCGGTGGGGGTGGCTCCATTTTCACCACTCCCGCACTGTTATTCTCCGCCGTTTGCAGCTGGGTGGACTCGGTCATTTAAGTGGTCCTATATAGACTTCTATTTTTCTCTCCTTCTCTCCTTCTTCGTCTTCTTCTTCGTTTTGGTCTATGCGTGTTTGAGTTTTCTTTTTGGGCCCTTAATGGACTTGATCCGCAGCCTTTTGTCTGTTTAATTCCTTGACCCGTTTTCAATTGATTCTCGGATTTTTTTTGTTTTGCTCCTTTTTTTGTTGTGTTGAACAAATTCGTGTGTTCTTGTTTCTTATTCTTTTGTGTGTCTGAGATTCGCAAATATTTACTGTGCCGTTTCGTCAAATCTATCGTTTGTCGTTTTTGTTGTTGTTGGAATTTGTTTTAGTTGTTGTTGTTGTGGTTGTTCTCTCAGCGCTAATTTGGCGAAAGTTGCGGCAACCTCTGGCGGCCTTTGTCCATTTTTATCGGACTATTGGAGCCTTGGCCAATGGACGGAGCTGAAATTGTAATAAGTGTGTTTTCATGAGTTTTTTTTTCTAAATATTTTTATTTAAGGCTAATTCTAGATTCAATTCAATTGTTTGCCTCCGACTGACAGGTGGCTTAGCCACCAAAATCATTAAATATTATTACCAATTATTCATACATAAGCAAGCGAGACCGTAAGATGGAGGAGACGGAGACCCAAAACTCGCTGCCGGTGGTTGGCTGCGGCTCACCGTGGTGTCTAATGAAATCATTAATTACATGAGCGCACAGAGCGGGCCACTTGTCCAATGGTGGGGGGTATGAGTATTAGACGCAAATCAATTTAATTTAACCGTTTACAAGCAGCCAACAATAGTTGTTGGATAGCATCCCCCCCTCCCCTTCCGCCTCCCCCGCCAACTACCATCAGCTTACAGTCCAAAGATCTTTCAGTTACAAGCCAAAATAATTGTCTACAGAAGATCATTAGATGGTTGGCAGACGGAGATAGAGGCGGCTGGAAGAAAAAACGATCAACCATCCATCTTTCAGACAGTCGAGAAGTACTCGCGGTTTGTTTTTCGGGGTCCCCTCACCCCGAACTGAGTGAGTGGTCTTGAGTATATATAACCTGATCGATGTACTGCCATCAAAATATTTATAAACGCATTCATCTCAGCTTATCGCTGCTCTTGTATTACATATCAGGAGCGGTTTATGATTAATAAGGGTGACTTTAAATAACATGATATTGAGTGACTATCCGCAGAATTCTAGATGAGTTTCCCCATTTTTATTTAAGTGAATTTATACATTTATGTTATGGTATATCATTTCTTGACACAATTCTTAATGACCTAAGAGTAATATGACTTTAATAATTAGTTTTACTATGAATTAACCCTTTTGCGGACCAATGAGACTAAGAGAGAGAGAGAGAGAGATTGAGAGTGACCTAGGATACCTAAGACCCTAAAATACATCTGGGTTCCCTTTTTTGACACGAAGTAATCGTATTTTCTGCCTTACTTTTCGAGCTTCCTTTAAGTAAATAAATTTAACCATAATGTAAAGGATATATAATAGTTTCCACAATTAAAACTAACTAATAGAAAGCAAACATTGATAAATGAATTAAATGAATCTTCATCACAATTTCAACCTCATCTCACATAACCTACGCCCCTGATCATTACAGCAAGGGGGATGGGAAAACGAGAAGTAAGACTATGTGGGAAATTGTTTATGGCCCGAAACAGTGGCAGAATGTGGCTACTACTAATGAAAAACCAAAACAAAAAATCAAAAGAAAACCAATGGACAAACTTTCCAATTGCAATTTGGCGCCGGCATTTGCAGTTGAATAATTTTTCAACCGATCAAAAGGCAAAGGGAGAATGCCAGAACTGGCCTGACCCTTCAGTTCTGCGTGTTTTACAATTTTGGTTTGGTTTAGGTACTCGAACATTTTTTTTTGATTAATGATATGATGTTTTAAATTCGATTACCTATAGCTTAAGACCCACAGTTCATACACAATTACTTGATTGAAGGTTTGCTTCGAAAAAAAAAAAAAAAACTAAATCATGAATTTTGTATCTTCGTGTAAGTAATTACAATTATTAAACTATCTAGAACGCCCGTTGGAAACCTTTTTGCTTTCTATGCGTGTAACATACAAAAAATATATATATAGGAAAGGTGTATCTGTGTGTGTGTGTGTTTGGTAATTTATGAAGTAACCCAAAACAATTTCATCATAACACATTTGCCAGCAATTATTTCGTTTATTGAACAAACATTCGCGTCGTATCGCATAAATTCGAAAAAGCGAAACAGGCGAGTGGCAACACAGACAAATAAAACAACAACCCTGCAACACCCACCCACCCCCTGTCCCTATAACCTGGTTGGTAACCGAAAAATATGTAAATGAAAAAAAAAGTTATTATAATGATCAGCTGCAGGATGTTAGTTAGTTGCTGCACGTTTATTTCTATGTAGTTATATCACAAAAACATTGTGTGTGTGTCTACGGGTGAGTGCAACGCAATTGAAATTTGCGCTTTGATGTTAGCTACACTGAGAGAAAAAAGGACAAGAATTGTGCTAGAAAGAAGGACTCTTAGTACCCAAAATTTAAAGGTGTTTTAAGGAAGTTCGGACAGCGTAAGCCTTTTGCTAAAATATGTTATGAGAAAGTTGCTTTGAGAGGTTGAGGAATAATTTGGAATAAAGGATACCTTTAACTTCTTCTCTTAATGATATATTCGATCTTCTCTTAACTGATTCTAATCCATCCTATCTAACTGATCTATATGATTTGATTTATCTCTCTACTTAAATCTTTATAAATGTACAACAACTTGAAGATATTCTTCCTAGACTTAAGTCTGAAGAAGTTGTTAAGAAAAAGTTCTTAAAAACAACTCTTTGAAGATGATCTGAGAAAGTTCTGACAACCAAAAACCCCATTTGGTAAAAGGCGCAATCATAAAGTTAATTTAACAGTTTTCAATTCTCTTAAGGATCTTTTCGAATTTATCTCATCTATCTACTCTATCCCATCTAATATGCTATCTATATGATTTTATTCATCTATATATTCAAATATTTTTAAATGTACAACAAGTTGAAGATGTTCTTCCTAGACTCAAGTCTAAAAAAGGTCTCGAAACGCATTCAATTTTTCATGAAAAATGTAATCTCAACTAAACCAGACTATTCATTTTTGTTTAGTGTACTAATATATATTATATATATATATGTACAAAAAATGCAACTGACAGCGAAACAACAATGGCAATGCAACACCGTTTAAAATGTGCAACTGAAAATGGCAGCCACAGCTAATGCGGAACGATAGAACAACTCTAGAGCCTGGGCTAAACAAAACATTTCAAATTTGCGTGAAGCAACAAAAATCAGTTGAAATAAAAAGGCCAAACAAAACACATATACACCCATCCACACACACACACACACCCACACTCATACACTAGCATGTGTAATTGAAAGGACTTTTGTGAAAATGCAGGAAAATATGTGGGTTGAGATTGTGTCGTTCGCTAAACGGGGGCAGGTAGAAGAGAAAGGGGAGCCCTAGCATAATAACAAATAAATGTAAATGATAATAGTAAATAAAAAACGAATTACTAAACAACACACAATCATCCGCAAACACATAGATATAGATAGATATATATATATATACGATATGTGTATGCGAATAAACACGCATACTTGGTCGAATACGTAAACGGGTTTGGGTGATGGGGGTTGGGCGGGTGTCAGGGGTTAGACATTCTAGCGGAAGTCGCTGGAATAACAACAACTGGTACATACATTTCGTTTTTTTTATACTTTTATTTGTGATTTGGTGTGGGCCCCTGGGCCAAATACAATTCTTGTACTAACTATTTTTTTTTTTTGTTTCTTTTTATATTTTTGGGTAAATTGATATGGCGCCTGACTTGATATCCTAGACCCTCCTACAAAAACTTCCTATCTTCAACTCCATCTCTGAGCCACCATCTCCACCTATCAGTCAACTGAACTGAACTCAGCCCTCCTGCGAGTCCTGTTGATTACGGCAAGTATGCTAAGTAGGTGAATGTGAAATGGAAACAAACTGAAAGCGTTTGTTATGTTGATGATAATGATTATTGTTTTTACGATTTGCATTTGAGTTGTTGTCAAATTGGAGAATGATATCCCCAAAATATTTTCATTGTACAAGTAGTTTTTCCGGTTTCCCTTTTTCCCTTCCCTCAACTCCCATTTCACTCTCACTTACTTCCCCTTGCTTTGGTTTTTTCTTTTATTACTTTTACTGTTATGTTTATGTACTTATTGTCGTTGATATTCGGGTCGTCATCGTAAACATAAGTGACAAAAACAGGAGGAGAAAAGGCGAACTTGAACATACATATAAGCTTCAATGTTAGTTTATATGAAATATGCATAGATGAGCATAGATAATGTTACAGGACCAAGGCGTGAATATTATGGCATTATAATTTTTTCCAATACCATATCAATTAAGTGGCATTATAGGCAGTTGGTACTAGGATATATATGAAGGACTAGAAAATATAGAAAATTTCCACTGAGACTTTTAGTTAAGGACTACAACTAATATTGTGTAAGGAGCAGAAGTAACAGAGTTAGTAAATCTCTGACTAACTGTTGGTCTGTTTGCTCATTTAAAAGAACAAGCTATTAGCCATTTAAAAGGCGTTTAATAAGAAACAAAAACGAAAGCTTCGATTTGTTAAGGATATAGAATCATTTTTAGACCTTTTTATGTTCTTATTAAAAGATTTCTAAAAGCTTATTAAAAAGGATTTCGAAAGCTATACTTATATCAAGTCTTAAGAGCCTCTTAAACCAAAAATGTTTCTTTAAACTAAAGGCAAATGAGGACTAAGCAAGAAGAAAGTTGTAGTTTGATATTATAGAGAAGGCAAAGCAATTTAAGTTGTTCATCTCTTTGAAATATCATTAAGAGCAAAGTCAATAATTAATTGTTTTGTAAATTTGCAAATGCAAGTAAGGCATTAACAAAGTGTCATAAGTATGACAAATTGTATTATATTCGTTCGTTGATAATGAAGATGAAATAGTTGGTTTATTTGAAAGGGGGCTTCAAGTATATATATATACGTATATATTATGATTGGCACTCAAATGGGAGGCCAAATTGCAGGCAAATTATTTAAAAACCAATTAAAATTGCTCATACGCCATGTAGGTCGCACATGGCTGGTATATATATTCATATGTGTGTGTGTGTGTATATATTAGAGATAGCTAGACCAATTCTCTATTTACAGGTGCATATATACAAAACACACATACGCACTCACACACTCACGCTGAAAATATTCCAAAAATCTAAATTAGAATGTCAATAAAATAGTTTTTTTAATGAAATAATTAATTAGATTTTGCACATCAACAACCGAACACTCATTTTCCGACCACACAAACACACACAGACACACACACACACACATGTGATGACCGTAATGTTTGATTTTAGGCGCATTTTGCTTTTTAAAACCTCCGCCCCCCTCCTTTAAACAAAACCCACCACCCAATCATCCCCTTTCAGCTTGAACCCCCTTGTACACATATGTCTGTTTCTATCCATCAAGTCCACCTGCTCCGCCTCTCTAATGGCTGCTGGATTTAAACTTTTGCCAGCAGTTTTCATTCATCTAAATTCTGATATATATATTTTTTTGTTCTTTACATTGGTCATCTTTGCGATTTGTTCGATTTTTAATTATTTAAATGGTTTTATTTTTGTTCCCACACACACACACACACAGACTCATATACGTATACTAATTTGCATTTGTGGAACCTGGTCTACACCCCCCCAAACCACCTCCTCGATACGCATCAAAGTGGCACTCAGTCGTGGGCAGAAAAACTAAAAACGAGATGGGACTCAGATAGAGACAACAGAGAGCGACTTTTCCTAATTGCCTCGAAGAATTTAAATTGAGACATGAAATTGAATAATTCAAAATAATTAGCAAGCAAGAAGACACGAAAGAAGCCAACATTCTCCTCCACCCCCTATCAGAGTCTCCTCTCCATCATTTTGTCACCAAAAACAGGGCAGACAGGGTCGCGTAATTGCATTAATGATTTTGACAAATGACCAATTGCCATCTTGGCTTTCTTTTTTGGGCATTGCTGTAGTGTACTCTATCAACTACATCAGATAATAGAGCACCTTCTCCATTATAGTCAGTCAATATGTCTACAAAAACTTTGATCAAGGCTAAATTTGAGACTGAGAAATTTTTAATGCGATCCATTTCGATTGTCATAGTCACATAGCAAAAATAAATAAATAAAACCGCAAATCAAGTCAGCCAGCTAGCTGCTAATTAAACTAATTGAGTAATTTCAAAGCCGAGCATCAAAGTACGAAATTAAATGAGCAAATAGTAGATACGCATTGAGAGATAGATACCACCACCACCGCCCATGCTAGACCCTGAGGAGACCTCCATTGATGGGGTGATAAAAGTGAGAAATAAAAAAAAAACCAAACCGATTTTTATTTTAGTGAAGCTCAAAAGAAAAAAACCTGACATGACAGAGTCCCAGGAAAACATTCATTCACAAGATGCGTGAGCGATTAGTTTCGGACATTACCAATGGAAAAAAACCTATGTACAATTTGGAAATGTATAAGGAATGTCATTGAAATTGAGAAGGATTAAGTCTAAGAGTTGATAACCCTAAACTTTGTATTAAAAATTAGTATATACGTTTCGCTTTGAGTCGGGTAATACATTAAACCTGATGTATCTTGAAGATGCACCTAGCCAAAAGTGAATTATTGAAAGATCTTCCTTTGAAATTTCTCCCAAATTTATGAAGTTAACCGAGGAAAAGAAAGTTTTAGCCAGACTCAAGGATCTGTCAAGAATTTAAATGTGTATTTTCGATAAATCTTCTGTTGAAATTTGTCCCATATTGATCAAACTAAGGAAAAGAAAGTTCTCAGGATCTGTCAAGAATTTCAATGTGTATTGTGGACATATCTTCCTTTAAAATTTATCCCATATTGATAATATAAAACCAATGAAAAGAAAGTTCTCAGCAAATTCAGTGATCTGTCTAGAATTTCAATTCCAATTTTAATGTATAATAAAAGTAATTTTTTTATAAAACAAAATTAGTTTAATTAAAATTTTCTAGTAATGAGTTGCACCATCCAAAAAAAAAAAACTAAACAAAAAGAAATCTATTTAATGTCATTGTTGAGGTTTTTTTGTAGTTTTCTTGTTTAAGAAACACTTTATGGGCACCCACAACACGCAGTTTTTTGGCCATGACGACCAACCTGTCCTAATTAATTTCCAACTTAAACCAAATGACGCTCTTAATGGGGCGGGTCGGTACAGATAGGCATCTGAATGGGCCGCAATTAGTTGGTTTCTTTGAGTTGGTCCATGGAGCTATGTGAACGGTTTCGCATGCGCAAGAAATGTGGCCAAATTTATGCAAATGCCGTTGGAGGCACTTAAAAAAAATAAAAAGAGTTTCAAACTTTCTTTGACCAAAATACAAATACATAGAGAGAAAAAGAGAGAGAGAGAGATAAACAGAATGTCAATGAACTGTCTTACAATAAAAATTGTTAATATTGAGAAAACGACAAAAGAAAAAAAAATAAGAAGAAATAACCGAAAACAGAAACCAACAAGACGACAAAAAAAAAGCAAAATAATAATATAAGCTTAAATAAAATAAAATAAAATACGAAGAGATACAGAAATTGATCGCCAACAAGAACAACAACAACGACGACTAACAAAATGTGAGTTTATCATGAAACGCATTTTGTTAAAGGGGAACTCAAGTTGATGAGCGGAGGGGGGGAGGGAGGGAAAAAAAGTAGCCTAGAGTAAGAAAACAACTGAAAAACTAAATGGTATTGAAATTAACATAAACTGGCCATAAATTAAATTAGCCAAAGCAAAGCAAAGAAGTATTTCGAGATGCCAACTAACTACCAACACACGACCACGCAGTAGAAGAGCATCAGCATCATCATTATTTGAATACAATTAACACAAAGAGAAAGCAACTACTACAACAACAACAACAATGTATCACAACGTGTATCTTTAAGATACATACATACATACATGCATACCTCCAATCTATCTAGGCATTAATTTTCCCTTTGGTATTCCGAAACTAAACTACTAAAATCGTCAAAGACGACCACGACGACGACGACGACGACGCAAGTATCGAAAAGCAATAAAAAAACGAGTCGACTATAATAACTAAATATACATACATACATACATATATACATAGTTAGAGATACCTGTACCTTTTTTTTTTGTCTGACGATCGTGGCAACTTTTAATATATACAATAGATGACTACAATAGAGATATATATGTATATACAAAGATACAGATACATAAGAAGAGCTGTAAGTACTTCGCTCTCGCTCTTGCTCTCACAAAACTGCCATCATCTAAATCTTATTTTTTTGTTGTCGTTTTTTATTTCTTTTTATTCATTATACACTTTTGTTGTGTATATTTGTATATTCCATTTTGTAGTTTTCGTTTTGCTGTCCGATCTCTTAATGCGCCCCGCTTCCCCCTCCCACCAACAACACACAACAACCAACTAGTTGTTGGTTGTTGCTTGTAAAGTACCTAGCCAATGTTCGTGGCCGTCGCGGCACAATGGAAAACGCGTATTGGCCAAAACTTGCCTCGCTCGCGTTTTTGTCATTAAATTTGCGTTTATTTCATTGGTTAACTTGTTTTCTTTTTCTATTTCTATTTGTTTTTAGCTCTCGTCTCTCTCTCTTCCAAGTTGTGTCTGTGTGTGTATTTGTCTCTCTTGCTGCTAATTTTCGTTGCTGTATTGTTTCGTTATTTAAATTGTTTTATTTAATGATCGTGTTTACATACTTAGACCATCTTTTTCGCCCACAGTGTATAGCCATCTACTATGTATGGGGTAATTATTAAACATTTTGCAAAAAGAAGGTTATACATTTCAAAAAAAAAAAAATAACTAAAAACATTTATCATCTGCTGTTTTAACATAGAATCATTGAAACCTATCTGTAAGCTAAAAACTAACTTTAAAAAGGGAACTAAAGGGAAGTCATTATGGTAGTATTACCTTATATGTAAGTATATGACAATATAAACATCTTTTACCATACATTTCGTTGGTTTAAGTCGCTTAAAAAGAAATTTTCTATTTCTGTGATCAAAAAGTAACATCTATAATGATAACTTATAGGATTTTTATAGAAAAATCGAGTACTTTTTTTTTTTTTAGAATCGTGGTATTATTAGCTTTAATTCCTAGACTTTTGAAGTGGTATTATATTTGATTTGTTTACTAGTTTTAACAGTTAGTTGAATCATTATCTAATAAGGTTAGTTGTTGCTTCTTTTCTATGATATTTTTCTCTATAAACTATTCTTTTTTAATTAATTAAAAACGAACTAATTTACAGGAGCATTTGGTATTTGTTTGCTTAGGGCCAAGTTAACAGAAAATACATATAGAATAATGTTAGTTTCAACATTTTTGGAAAGTTTTCGGGTGTCAAAGATGTGCCATCCTAGTTACTTGTCCCAATTGTCCATTCTCTTCATATAGAGCTCAGTATTATGCTCAAAAAATCCTCTTTTTTTTGCTTGGTATACGGAATTTCAGCCAGTTTGACGTCAATTAGGCCAACATATTGTCTTTTTAGCTGTTTTAATGACCGTGATAGAACTGCCATTAAAAAACATTTACAAATCTATCTATATACAGAATTGTAAACTGAAGCTCAAAGCTAAAACTGGTTGAGAATTACAACTAAATTATAAAATTCCAAGAAATGGAAATCTATTTAAATTAAAAATATTGCTTGTAAAATTTTGCTTGTGTTACTATGAATAGTAATGAATAAAGTACTAAAAGATGTCAAGCTCATTGTATCCAATTTTAATCCGAATGGATTTTTTCCGATATTTATTTTGTTGTAGTTCAAACGAGTTGCAAGTAAAGAACGTAAAGAACGCTCGAAGTTCATTGCTTTTCCTCCTTTTTCTATATTATCAGCTATTTATTGATAGATCTTTGTTTCAGTTGTCAACACCGAATCCTGCTTCAACTTTGATTATCTCATTTAAAGACCTATAATCTAGATCTATATTTAGTCAATGTTGAAAATGTATCTAATAGATACTACGTACTTAGTAACTGCAAAATCGTATTGATCTATTTCAAATGATGATTTGGAAACAAGAAAATATTAAATCAATATACAGTTTAAGATTTTTTATAAATTACCTTTTGCGCGTGGCATTTTACTTAGTTAGTTGAGTTAATTATAACATTAACCGAACGAAAGCAAAAAAAAAAACAAAAACCTGGTCAGTAGCTTTTTGAGTTCATCACTCGTTCTCCCCACATGCGCTGATTTGTGAAGCGGAAGGTGTTTACGGCATCCAAATATATATCCTACTACACGACGGAGGCGTTGCCCACGATGCCCCCAAAGTTCCCCTCGTTCCCTCTTCCTTATAATTCACTCGCCCCCTCATCGTTGGGGTACTCGTTTGGGGTACGATAAATTTCATATGACATTATTAGGTTTTTTATTTCTCTTGTTGTTGTTGTTGCTCTTGCCGTTGTTATTATGTCATAATTTTAGGAAAATAAAGCGCTCAACCAAAATAAATTAAAAATTGCTTTCATGCTTGAATTGTTCGATGGGAACGACAGAGAGTGAGAGGGAGAGTGAGACAGGGAAACAGGGGGGAAGGTACCAACGCGGACAGCAACGCAAGTACGCTGCGAATCTTTTGGGGCATGTGGAGCCCGATTTCATTACCCCCGGTATCCAAATATAAAGTCCATACCTTACCCCTATTACCCCCTTGTCGAATCGATCACCGGCTCCAGGTCTAACTCAGCTGTCTGCCCATCCGTCCGTCAGTCAGTCAGTCGGTCGATGTGTGTGTGTGTGTGCTCGTTCCCAAGTGTTTATGGTCGATTGGAAGTTTATAATGGATAATGTGCTCCTCTCATTGGATAGATGGTGGATGGTTTTGCCTGCTGGCTGCCCCCTTCGCCCCACCCAACTCCCCGCACCGTTTTCGGTATTTTCAAATTCAAATTTAGAACGAGAAATGAATGAAGTGCGCAATATTCAATTAAAGTCATTATTATTATTAGTAATTTCCTCAAAATAAGAGAGAGACCCAAGCAACAACTGCCACTGGGTCTGATTGCTATTGATTGTTCGTCGACTGCATATCGATCAGGGGTGATCAATAATCGCCGCTCCCCTCCCCCCAAAGACTAATTGATATTCGACTACAAGATACTAGTATATATGTAAGTAGTATTTGGACTTGCCTCTCTCTGCCACATAGCCATAGACAGATGTAGCCCCAGTACCGGAAAAATTCATCAATTTTCAATTTGAATGTATTAAGGCAACCAACAGAATGACCAACTGACTGTCAGTCAGTCAGTCAATCCACCCACAACTTACTGCCATCGCATAATGAGGCATTATGCAAAAAAGTTGTTGCTTTTTTTTTTTTTATTATTTTGCTAATGAAGAGGAAAATTTCTACATACGGTTGGTTGTCTTTATTAAAAGTAATTAAGTCGCTGTAATTTTCATTTGTCAAACTGCTACTGCCAATTGGAATTGGTTGGGTGCGGATGCCATCAAATGCGGTCACCATCTCTGATATGATATAGGTATAATAACTAAGGCCTTCTCAGATACTAAGAAAGATAATACGACCTTTTTTTACTAACTCTGCTTTGATATATTCTCTAATTATTCTCTTAAGTCATTTTCAGAATATATTCATCTTCTATTACGACCCCATGCCATGAATTTTTATGGGCCATCCGCAGAGTAGCAACAATTCGACAAAAATGAATCTCTGTCTATCTCTCTCACTCTCTCTCCCTCCCTCCCTCTTTCTCTTGTATTCTCTCGGCATCATTGAAGTAAGTAATAATTGTATCTATATTTGTACGCAGAACATTTGAATCTTAATAAAATTTATAGTTATGACAAATACTATAACTCTTGCCCCACTCTTTTCCCCTCCTTCTCCTCTCTCTTCCCCCTCTGTCTATCTCTTTGCGCTGTGGGGAGCTTTAAAAGCATTTTTTCGTGGTCGAGAACGAAGAAATTGAACTCAAGTGCAGACAATTGAAGCTCCTCAGAATGAAAGTCAATGGGTTAGTCTCCAAAATTTGGGTGGGGTAGGCGGTGGGTGGGTTGTTTGGTGCGTGATTCTGCTGGTGGCATGGCGGTCATATGACGTACCCCTTTGATGCAAAGTGCTTTGGTTTTCGTTTCTTCTCTTTCTATTTGCTACTTTTTGCCAGCCTTTATTAACCCGAAAAAAAGCAACATGAAACGATAACAAACTATAGTCAACGATTGATCGGTCAGTTTGAGTACTTGCGCCATTTGGTTAATTGATTTCATCATCATATTTGATTCTTTTTTTTTTTCGTCTTTCATCTTCTCCTCGTAAAAGCTAAGGTTCCGCCATCCTGCCAAAGCTTAGACCAATTTCAATTGCTTTTCATTCGTTTGGAGGGCTGAATGAACACTTTTTTCAAATAAAAGGGTAATATGGTCTTTGAGGACTTTTGCCACAACCCTCGCCTTTTGTCTGTCTGACCAAATCTCGACGCAATTCGCTACCATCATCATCATCATCGCAGTTCAGTTGAGTCCATCAGGCACAATTATGCCAAATTAAATTCTATATACGGTTGCTCTCTTCGTTTCTATTAAAATCATTATTAACTGGCATATGTTTGGGTTCGGGTTTGGGAGATCTGAAAGGGGTGCCATTTCAATTGCACGACATTCAATTAACCAAACTGATTTGTAATCACAATTTAGAGTAAAAAACTTCTAAAGCCAACGAATCTTTTTTGAGACGTATCTATGTATGTGACGCTATAACCTAGAAGGAGTCGTGGGAGGGGGGACAAAAAACACACCTGGTGATAAAAGTGTCGAATGCCATAGAATTTATTGCCTCCCTTTTTGATTCTTTTTCAATTCGATCCGATTCGTATTCAATAGAGATTTACACGATGCCCTTTTTTGAGTCGACTCTGTTTGAAGGGCTACCGGCACGAAAGAGTCTCAACTACCTGCATTTGGTTTCTTCTCCTTCTAACTAACTAACTAACATCCTCCCTCACCTGTATGTGTAGGTGTAGCTGTACCTGCATCCTTCTAATTGCACCCACTTAGCACTTGACTCAGCCTCATCGTAGCCCTCTTGCCAACTGACCAGCAACACAATTCATGTGTTGATTTTTCCAGTGATACGGGTTTTTCTAGTTTTTCTTTTCTAGTTGGGTTTCTTTTGTTGTTGATAATCCGAAAAATAAATTTTCGTGCATGACAGCGGCATTTTCTTGTGTTTTTTTTTCTTCTTAGGCGGATCTGTGATCTTCTAATGGCAAACCATGTCAAAATTGAAACACGAATTCATTGCAATTATTGTGACTTCAAAAGTACTCTCCATATATAGATCAAAGTGTGTGTGTGTGTGTGTGTGTAAGTCATAAATTCGGTTTAAGAAATATTCCAAAAAGCCTTAAAACTTAAGGGAAAAACAATAAGCCAGCTAATTACTTATACGCGTGGAAATTTCAGAAATCTTTTTGGCACAAAATAAAAACAAAAAGGGTTAACTAGAGGAGAAAATTTTTGGGTGAAAGGGTTGGTAAGTTGGAGAGTTGAAAATTATGCGCTGCAATTTTTATTGCTTCATTGTTCTTATGAACGGCTCCTGGGCGGTTGTGTAATTGTTGTTCTTGTTGTTTTTGGTGGCGCTTTGTGTTTGGACGTTTTCGGGTTAATGTTAATTACCAAAAACTGCTTTGGCACTTTGGGCTGACCGAACCAAAAAAAAAAAAAAAACCCAAAGCAATTAAAATTTTTATGACGCACTGAGTTATTACTTCAAATCCACAAAAACTTGAGTAATGCCACCACCACCAGCACCACCAACACCATCGAAGCCGCATCTACTACATCTGCTACATCTTGTACTCGGCAAAAAGGACGTGAGAAATTCTGAAATTGAAAGGGAAAATCTACGCCCACAAAAAAAAGAAATAAGAAAGAAAATGAGAAAAGAGACACACACACAACGAGAGATATTAAAAAGATTTATTGTTTTATGATTTTCGGACAGAGACTACGAGAGATAGAGACAGATAGAAAGAGAGAGAGGGAGAGAGAGAGGTCAGAGACTGTCCCAAATTAATTCGACATCCCCTTTTGCAATTGTTTTCTACCTGTGCGCGCGCAAAGAAGTCAAAGGTCAACAACAAATTAAATACTATTATTTTACATCTTATGCGGATTATAATACGAACATACTCAGTTGCACTTTCTCTCCAGTTCCCTTGACTAATAGAAATGCTGTAATTAAAGTCTAACTGTCAAAATGCAATAAATTATTCATATGATTCGCAGCACGCCCTCTACCGCTGGGTAGAGAAGCTCCCCTCAAGACCCCACCATATGGCCAGCCGACGGCATTTTCATCATATGGGATTCCATCGTACACAAGTTACGAGTTTCAAGCATTTAATTGATCGGCATAGCTACTACAACAACTAAATACTCCCTAACGTATGGCTATGATTTTTGTGTCGACATTTTTCCATGATAATTTACATAAACCTAAAGACGATTTCAACTGCAAGTGAAAAGGTTTTTATTTTTGGAAATTAGATATGTGAAAGTTTATTAATTAGACAAAGAGATGGGAGAAATGTTAGCTGTGTGTGTGTGTGTGTGTGTGTGTGTGTGTATGTGTATGGTGAGGTAAGGTTGTTGCCGCCAGAGACGAGACAATCCATTGGTCACTTGTTTTATTTTGGTGGAATATATATTATATTTAGACAGTTAAAGAGATGTTTACTGCAAGATATCATAATCATTGGCGTAGGCAAAAGGGGTTAATATATAGGTTGAAATGTGTATTAGGTTTTTATATTTATCTACTTTCATTTGTTTATTCCTGATGGTTTTTCTACATGATAAATTTATAAAAGACGCCTCGTGGGAAATAATTTCTTTTGCGCTTTTAAATTATATCTTACGAAGGAAATTTCAGTGAGAAATTACTTAAAGTTAGTTAGTTTTAGTTAAACAATTCTCAATCTTCGTTAAGTGTTAAGCACTTCTTTTAACTAATGTTTCATATGTGTTTTGAGAAGTTTCAAATACATTTTCCAAATAAACATATATTTGAATGTATTTCTTAACATTTCAAGCCAATTGCCCAAATCTGATTCCAAATTTAAGCAAATTTTATGGGTCACCTCAAAGGAAAAGTATTCACAGTCGTTAATTTCGATTCCTCAAGAATAGTTCATCCTATGGGTAACAAATTTTATATACAATCTTCTTAAAAATATACTTTAAGTATTAAAATAAAGAAAAAAATTTTAGAAATTTTCTTTACCACTTTTTTTAAACAATTTAGGTAACGTCTTAGTCGATAATAGCTAAACCTTATATTAATAGAGATAACTTTTAATCTTCCCCTTCTGGAAATACACTTCTATTAAATACCTCCATGATCTAGGAATGTGTGTGTGTTTTTATGTCTAGGCTCTTACATCATTTGTCCTATGGTTAACTAACGAGAATTGTCTTAACTAAGCCAAGTTAAGCTTGTGTTTTGTTTGGTTTTAAGCTGGAGACGAAAAACAATGGATTGCATGATAAGGACGCATATCAATTACAAGTTACATGAGTTTTCCAACCAAACAACGCGATTAACATAAAAGGGCAGCAACTCCAGCAGCAACAGCAACAACAACGAAAAGTGGTTAAAAAGTAATAGGCGTAATAAGAATAATTGGTGATAGGCGTCCAGGGCAACAACGGGCTAACTGAAAGGGGGGGGGTCAAATGCGTGTCACTGGCAGAAGATGTGGGTGGGGGAGGGAGTTGGTCAACAGGCAACAGCTTTGAAAGCGTTGACTTGTGACCATTTCATAAATACCGTTATAAACAAATTACGACAATAATAAGGGCACAACAAAAACAAAACAAAACAATAGCAACAACTACAACTACACCGAGAAAGCCCACAAAAAAAAAAAAAACAACAAGAAAGGGTCGTCTATTCAGGACAACAACAGCAAAAACATTTATATACATATATATTTTTTATTGCTAACATTTACACATGTACAAGTCACGCCCACAACAGAGCCTCAGCCCCTACACACACACACACACACACACTAACACACATCCATATGGACTAATACTGAACTAAAATTATGAATTTCTAATGAAATTAACCATAATGGTGAGAGAGGGGGGGGCAACCCTGGAAGCCCCCCAGCGAGCACTTGGTCAAGGGTGTTTATTTGTCGACGGACATTTCACGACGAACCTCACGAAGAGAACTCAGAGACAGCTGCGGACATCTGCGGAGGATATCAGGGAACAGGGAACAGGGAACAAAGTCGCACACCTACACCTACATACATACACACATAGGCTAAGGGCTGTATTAGCCTGCCGTTGACCTCGCCTCGCCTCAAATCGACTGGCATAGAAGGCAACCCTTCCTCCGCTTCCGTTTTCTACATGCATCGCACATTGTAATTTTTGGTAATAAAAATTTCTTACTTTATAATTTCATGAAGGTTCTAACTAGCCGAACCCCATAAGAAAGAAAATTGCATGGTCGTACACATTGCTCCATTTGAATATTCACGAATGTTTTATTTATGCGTATCGTGAATCACATTCGAGTGAAAAAAAGCAGAAAAAACAAAGAGCATAAAAACAAACCCCAAAACAACAAGAACAAGAAACAATCGTACCAACTGTCCAGTTAAGCTTAAGTAGGTATTAATTTCTCCCCAGTGACGCGTCCTTACGGCCAAGCCAAGTCAAGCCAAAGCCAAAGCCAAACCGAGGCAAACTGCGATTGCATTACCACAAAACTTTGCGCAACTCATCGATACGCAACTGTGTGGAAATGGCCCAAGAGCGGGGGAGCAAATGTCCGGATCAACCAGGAGGTGAGGGTGTATCGGGCGGGTATAGGTTGAGTGGGCAGTTAGTCACAAATACAATCGCGTAATTAATTAAGCGCGTCAGCTGGACACTGGAAACCTCTGCCCCCCCATATATAAAAGGATAGGCACAGTGGAATATGAGAAGCATTAACCATCTATAGATGATCTCGATTGATTTCCATTTCAGGCTCATTAAGGAAAGTTAATTGAAGGAAATCTATTATGTTTCTAAAATTAAATTTGCCCCCTAAAGTATGCACTAGGCAATCAAAGATTTAATGTTTTTTTTTTAATATTTGCTACAAGGATTAATTTTTTAGCTTTGGGAGCCATTTTAGGAATGATTACCACCAGCCTCTAACACTTGACTATTTTTTTTGTGATATTGATTGAAAATTGGCTCCACTGTGCACACTGTCGAGAGTCTCGGTGTCATGCTGTGCAGGGGCTTTTAACCTGTCCAACGAATACATTTTGAGACGGAGACACACGCATTGAATGGGTCAGATTATTGAGAATGGGGGGCGTAGGAGCAGGGTGAGGTGTAAGAAAGGTAAGGCCGGGTAAGAGTCACCGCCAGAACGCAAAAAATAAACACACACCTCAAATCGCATTTTGTCCTTTATCAGGTAATTCACTTTTTAACTTGCTCTTCACATTTTATTTTGTAATTCCACTTTAGCTTGGGTTTGTTATTTTTGTTTTTGGGGTCTCTTCTTTTACGTTTCTTCTTCTCCTTTATTTTTTGTGTAATTGTTTGCCATTAATTACAGCAACAACAACAACGACAATGGAAAAGGAGACAAGCGCAAATATTTCCGCTTTTGCTGTTTTGTTGTTAATTTTATTTATAACTCAGAATGACACACCTTTTTGGAATACGATTTACGATCTTTTGCTTGCCATTTCTTGATGTTGTTATGCATTAACTGAAGGAATCAATGTTCCGAGCCGTGTACATAGGATTGTGTGGTGAAACTACATAGCAATTGGAAGTCAGTGATTCAGTCTAACCCATGCTATTCCCTAATTCGCACAAATAGAAACTTGCCCAAATATGATTTCCGTTTCCGGTTATTGTCCATCACACAGACACCCCACCCCCACCCCCACCCATCGACATTAGTTCTAAGCTCAGAAGTTGTTTGGGGAACGAACAGGTTCGAAGCGACACGAAGTGCACACTGCAATCGTATACAACCCGAATGCCAAGTGAGCGAATTTCGGCCCCCCACTAACTTCATGGGAGCGGCGGGGGGTGGGGGACAGTAACGGGCGTTGGGAGAACGTTCATATTCATATCCTATGAGGTCGCCAGCCGGCAAAATGTTAAGAAAAACAATAACAAACCTCAGCTGAGAAAAATGGCAAATTCTTAAGAGACGAAGCGTGGTTAAGAGAGAGAATGAGTAAGAGAGATGCAAAACAAGAAAAGAGAGTGCTTATGGGGGGACTGCAGTAATAAGTTGCACAATTTGAAAGAACGCCCAAGTTTTTCTTCTTTTGGGGGGGTGGGAAGGGTTATGGCAAGGTGTAATGATGGTCCCTCTCTTTCGGCATGTGTGTGTGTGTCTGTTTGGCTTAAGAAGTATTTTGCCGTCTAGTTGCTGTCTTCTCCGTTGCCTTCTTACAAAACGACTTTGAGCTTGGCACGCCGCCAAATCGAAGAATAGAATCAATATTTCTGCCAATGCAGTAATAGAAGAAAAAGTCCTTCCGATTAGGAAAACTTCCATTTGGATATTATAGAGTATATTCATCATTACCGGCGGCATTTTTCCCCTCCTGTGGTGTTTGGCACAAATCAAGAAACACAAAAAACAATTTCAACAAATAAAACAGCGAGGAAATCTTTATACGACCATGAAAATTGGGTGGGAGAGGATGTTTGTTTATTGGTGGATGTCGGGGATTTTAGGTGTAGGAGCGTGTAAAGAAAAACAGCAGAAAACGCAGACAATGTCGACGATGACACGTGCTTTTTTCAGCTGTTTTGTATCTCTGTATGAGTGTGTGTGTGTGGAAAACTCGCAACTGCGCGAAAAAAAGGACAAAAACAAAAATCGCAAAAAAAAAGAAAGAAACAACAAAAAAAACGCAGAAAAAAAATCACAACCAGCACGTAACGGCGTCAACAACAGATGCGCGTATATAGAGGGGGGAGGTGGGACGGCAAAGAGTAAACCAGCAAAATGCAATCCAAAATGGGAGCATAAGAGACAGAGAGAGAGAAAGAGCAAAAAAGAGAGCAGAAAACAGTTTTGCCTGTGTCTGTGTGTGCCTGCAGGTGGCAGCAGCATTGCAGGTTGTGTGTGAGTGACAGTCAGACAGACGAACAGACAGACTGGCAGACAGACAGACCGACGCGACGGCATGGTCGTTCGCCGACAACGTCTTTTTGGCGCGTGACGTCGACTACACTCCCAATAATGGCATCAATGTGTTAGTATGTGTGTGCCTCCGTGTCTGTGTGTGTGTGTGGGGGCGGAGTGGGCTCGCTTGCTTGTTTGGGGCTCGGTGTGATGGCAGCTGGCAAATTGCATTATTATGCCAGTGTCTGCAATCTGCACTCACAGAACAACCGTAACAGCACCCAAAAAGCAAAAAAAAAATAACAATAATAATAACAACAAGCACAGTTCATTCGACAGAGAAAGGGATAAAGAGAGAGAGAAAGAAAAAACAATATGAAATGCACTAACAAAATGCAACAAAATATATATATATATGTATACGCAAAGAAGAAAAAACAAATACAAAATTCATTTCATAGGGTTCCATGCAGTTGCCGTTGCTGTTGGTTGCTGACATTCGGTCGATGGGCGATTAGAAAACTGCAGCCAGGGCCAGTGAGTGGGCGGCTGTGTGTGTGTGTGTGTGTGTGTATGAGGGGTCAGTGTGTTGCGGGTAAGGCGGGTTGGTTGGTGGGGCTTGGTGGATTACATTCAGTTTTGTTCAAAAATTAATAGAATTTCATAAGCTTTTCGGGCTCTGTCTGTCGCATTCATGTGCTCGTTCTCGCTCTCTTTTGATTTTTAAGACTCGCTCTCTCGTTTTAGCAACAACAAGCCAAACGGTACTCTTTCTCTTGCATTCTCTCATACTCAGACAGGCTTTTACTCATCTCTCTCTCTCTCTTTGTCTATTTCTCTTGCTCACTCTGTCTAGCATATATAAACATACTCAATTGCTGCTGTTAGCCCATTCGCTAGCTTGCTCTTTCAAATGTTAATTTGAATTTTTATTAGGTTTTAGGCTTTTATTGTTGTTGGTTCACTGTTTGTTGTTGTTGTTGTCAGGCATTTTATTTTCACTTAAAATTGCAATTGTTGTTGGCAGGGACTGCCGTGCTGCTGCTGCAGTTGCTGCTGCTAACGTTAACGTTGGCGCCTTCGCTGCTGTCTCTGCTGCTGTTGAAAGTGCGACTGCGTTAGAAAATTGCATTTGATAAAACTAAGCAGCATAAGGCACACATAAAAACACACACACACACACACATAGATACAATGCATTGCAATCAATTTTTTGGGCTTGTGATTAAAGAAGTTTAAGTCTATCTACCGTTAGAAAGAGCACATTACTTTCTCTTAACTCATCTTAATCGTCTTGACAGTCCTCAGATAACATTGCATCTCCCAGAAGTATGCAACAAATATTTGTTTATCCTGTTTATAGATTCTAGAATTAAACAGCTGACTGTTTTGAGTGAAGATCTTTAAAAGAGATCTACTGAAGTGGTTAAATTGCTTGTATTAGAAATCAAACCTCTTTTATAATTGGTAAATAAATTTCTTTTAGATTTTTAACAAATATTGGAGATTTAATGAACTTGGAATCTTTAATTTATAATTATAAGATCTTAGTGTTCATTAGGACAGTTATACTTTGATCCTATAATCACCTAAACTTTGTTGGATATTTCTAAAATGTGATAAAAATAGAAATTTAATTTATGGGTCGTCAAAATTTGAGGTAGACAATCAATTTTTTAGATTACTGGCACAAGGCATACCTCCTACGTACCAAATTTTATAGTCCCAGCTTTTATAATCTTCAAAATAAAAACCAAACATAAGGAACGGAAATAAGTTGACATTAATATCTAATTTCATTCTATTAACGCATGGTATTAAAGACTTATAGATGACAAATTCTTAAGATTTTTGGAAGAAAGTTGTTTCAACAGATCAACCATTCATTCAAGTTAGTTATGGTATTTGGAAAACATATGACTTCTTTGAAATTTTTGCCTTATTTACAATTTCAGTGGCTGAATCAGATAGAATTCAAAAAGTGTCGAATCACCTTATGAAAATAATGTGTAAAAAGGTAAGTATGTACATGCATGTAAGGATATTCATATACTCAAATTGAGTGCATTTCTAATTTGGTATTTTGTTTTTTTTTTTTTCATCATTATTTACAGAGGTCATGGAGATTATGGAATTTTTGTGCCAACTCATGAGGCACACAAAATGAAAAAAATCTGGCGCCAGCAAAGAAAACAATTGTGCATAAAAAAGGAAACAATTGAAACTCAATGTGTCCTTCGAGGACTTGTAAGGAAAAACAGGACCTGCAATTAGACATTGGCTCAGCACAATTTACCTAGAATCACACACACACACATATGAAGGCAAAAATTTGAAAAGTCACTCGCCTGTCATGACCTGTCAGGGGCATATCAAAATGTTCTCTCTCTTCCGACGGCACAAACCACTCCATGTACATATGTATTGACACTCTTGATGATGATGATTCTTCATCTACTGGTGGCCACTCGTTTTGTTGGTCTGTACTTTGAATATATTCATACTTATATTTGATTCCCCATTTTCGGTCGACAATTTATGAGTTGCTGGGTCGTATATACACACAGATCTACATCTTGGTTGTGGAGGCGACCCACCGCATTGCGACTAATGGTGCTTGTTGGCATCGTTGAAGGATGAAGGATGGGGGAGAGACCATTTTATACCCTTTTTCGCAGGCAATAAAAACATTTTCTTTTCGCCCGGACGCGCGAGAACAACAACAACAATAACAGAAGAAGAAGAAAAAAATGAAATACTGAAAAAAATTAAGAAAAATACTTGGCCATTCTCGCATTGTTGTTGCTGTTGTTGCTTCTTTTTTTGAAAACAGAAAACGCATTAAGTGCGCGGTTTCCATTGTTTATAACATTCTGTGCTTCGCCCAAGACAAGGCAAAAGGATAATTAAGAATGCTTATTTATCTAGAACGCATAGCAGCGACAGAGGCAGAAGCAGCGGCAGCGGCAGCGGCGCCAATTGTCCAGGCTCTCCTTTTCTGTTGACCACAGGGGGGAAGAGATGGTAAAGTCCAATGAAAGGGTTCGCGTAGAAAAAGCCAAAAACTTTTATTTTTTTTATGATAAATTGTATGTTGGCCCCAGCGAAAGGAGAAGAAGAAGAAGGCGCCATCACTAAAGGTCACTTGGCAGAGGGACACGCATCCCCGCAATTTTTGTTTTTTTTATGGCAAAATCAATGAGAGAGAGAGACGAGAAGTGTAGAGCTGCAGTGAATGTCAAGTTTTCGCTCTCTCTATCTCGCTCTTCTCTAGTGAAAGATTCGCTCTCGCTTTGCTAATTAGCCAGTAATGGGGTAAAGCCCGCAAGTTGGCGATTTGAAAATTATACAAGGAACGCGGGAACACACCAAAAAGTAGAAAAAAAAAAACGGAACTGGTAACTGGCAATTGGAGTTGGGGCCCAAAACCTAGAGGCAAAGGCACACGCAAATCACTTGTTTTCATGTAATTAGCCATATACACACACACACACACGCACACACACACTCTTTGGCAACGGTTAACGGCTTGAACTGGCTTGGACTTGGTCTTGGTAATTAACCAAAAAAACCGATCACATCTAAGCAAAGTTTTTGTATTTTTGGCATAGACCAAAGGAGGGGAATCCCTTCTCGCTCTCTCAATCTTTGTTTTTCGTTCAATGACCGATAAAATTGCCTCAACCAATGCGGCCAACTCGACCGAATCGCTAAACTCAATTCTCCAAGCATCACCTTTTAGCGGGTTATTGATTATTAATATTTTTGTTTTAGGTGTTTTTCTTCTCCCTCTTCTCTCTGTGTGTGTGTGTGTGTTTCTCAAACATTTTTCTAACCCCGCCATTCGCTGTAATTACAGCGACGCGTTAATTGTTCACCTCTCCTGCATTCTTTTGTTTCATAGTAAGTAATTTTGGTATTTGTTTTGGGATGCTGGAGTCGACAGGCCAAAAAACTAAAAAATAAATTAAACACAACATTAAGTCGGGGCGAGGAAACTACACTTACGCGTCGTCGTATTACGGACGGAAGATTGCTCCGTTCATTAGCTTTCATTACCATGGTATTGCTATTTGTAGAGACAATTACTGTGCACATGTTGTTGTTGTTGTTGCTGTTGTTTGGCAATTTTGATTTATGAATTGTGGCCAAAAGGTTTACACCATTAGGGTGTAAACTGGTATAAACCATAAACTAACGCCTATTCCATTAAAATTGTTAAATGAAAATAATAGATGTATTAGCAATAAGTGTTTAAAATACATATCACTAAAATGTACTCTGAATTTTAAGAGTTATAATGGAAGATCTTTTCGAAAATATGTTTACAAAATGAACAACAAAATAGAAAACTATTTAAAACTAGTTTGAACTTTCATCGATTTAGTAATATAGAATTTCAAAAGACTTCAAATCTGTGAAGTTATATATTATTACAGAAAGTTGAAAAATTATGTAAAAAAGACCAAAAATGATCATAAAATAAAAACTTTTTAAAGTTGGAAAGTTTTCAACTGGAATCCTCTTATTTGAGCATGTAAAACACTTTTTAAAAAATGCAGAAAAAATATATTAAAAGCTAATTCTATCTATTAATTTTTTGAATTAATTAATTTGTTTCACATTGTTAATCTTCATTTCAATTTACTTCCAACTAATGCATAAATAAGAGCTAAGGACTAAAATATTATTAAAATGTATAAAAAATAAATATGAAAGAAGAGCTTAACATCTCAAATTTGTATAAAGATTACTTTTAACACGTTTGACTGTAGTTAAAAAAATGATTAACATACAAAAAACACAAAAATAAACCTCTTCAATCTTTATCAAATTTACCTCTAACTAATGCATCAATAAGATGTAGGTTAAAAAATGATTATTCTATATAGCCTTCAATACAAGTTCGTAACAGATTTTCCAACAAAAAAGTCTTAAAAATTATTTTAAACCAATTTAGCTTAATTAATTTTTTGTTTATTTTTTTGTTTTTCTTTGTTTACTGTGAACTTTTAATATATCCAAATGACATTTGAGTTTGGAAGTTGAATGATTGTCTCAAAAGGAATACATATATGATTCAGTGTTATGCAAAATGCAGTGTATCTAATTTGGCTTCCGGTTTGCATAGAAAATAATCATAAAACATTTAATACGTTTTGAATTTTAAATAAAATCATTATCAATATCTCAGTATTTATTGTTATAGACGAATCTTAATTGTTAGAGTGTCAAGCATATGATATGATTGCATTATATTTTAAATTTATTTCCAAACATTATTGCCTTAAAAAACTTGATGGCATTGTGTATCCGTATATCAAATATAAATATTAACAAATTTCAAGATGATTTTATACGTTTTTTAAGCAGAAGAACTTTATAACATTTGTTGGTCTAAATCTTGATTATCTAAATCATAAGTCAATAAGTATGTTTTACTAAAAAAGGTTAAAACTAGTACTGGCTGTAGAGGTTATTTCTTTTTAAATTGTCTTTAATATTGTCTGTTTTCTGACTGGACATTTAGTTAAGTAGAAGCATACGATATATTTTAAGACTTTACCTTTAAAAGTATAATAATAAACTTTAGATATAACAATAGGCAAAGCTGATTGCTAGTTTTTAATACACTTAAATAGTTGGTTATAAAATAGCCATTTCATTGTCATTTAGTTTCTGTTTTGTTTGCTATAAGAATAAATCTAATTTGGCTAATTGAATTGAGTTTCTTTTGTATATAGAAACTTAGAAACTTAGAAATTTAGAATCTAGATATTTAGAAATCTTTTGTCGTTTAGAGATTAAGATTAAGATTTTGGGATTAATCTCTGTAGTAGTTCTATTTGCCCTTGGAAGTATGCAACAAAAAGTTGGAAAATTATTATTATTATGTTTTAATTTCAAAAAATAAAGAAAACTCATTTTGAATTAGAGAATTTTCCAGTACAAAGTATTGCTAAATATTTTCAGTTATTTTCTAAGGAAACAATTTCCGAAATGCTTTTGGTTATTTGTAGTTAAGGCTTGAATTTTCAATTTAGAAAGAATAACTATGATTGCAGAATAACTGTAATAACACAGACTATATTTATTTTCAAAAACTTACCACTGATCTTTGTCCTTTAATGAGAATTACAAATTTCCAAATTTTTGTATTTATGTATTTATTTTTTTATATATTAGCTTAACACTTGGTCCAATTGGTTTTTAGTTCAAAGCAGCATTTTTTGTTAATTTTTAATTTCTTTTTGTGTTTACACTTGAATCACTTATTTTTGGAAATGGATTATAATTTGTTGATTTGAATTTGTATTCTTCTGCTGCTGTTGTATTTCTTATTTTTTTTATTTCGAATTTTTTGTAATTTTTTTTTGTAGGATTTTGGCGGTAATTATTGAATTTTGAGTTCAAATTACGCTGCAAAAACAAATTAAAACTGAAGAAATTTAGTGCCAAAATGCTTAAGAAGAGGGGTAACAACAAATTGTCAGTCAAATGGAGTAAGAGAGATAGACAGACGACAACAACAACAACAACCCAAGAACAATATAAAAATGGCAATGGGGGAGGTGAGGGCAAATGCACTTTAGTGTTTTGTGATTTTTGCTTTTGCTTTTTTCTTTTACTTTTTTTTTGTTGATTTTCTTTATTTGTTGCGGTTGTTGTTGCTGTTTGTGTGTGTGTGTGTTCTGCTTGCTGTTCTGATTTTTGTTGCGGGATATTCTGTGAATCTGTGTGAATATTTTTTTTGTTCGTTTTTTATTAATAAAATGCACAACTTCCGTTATTAATTTTGCAACGACAACAACAATTGTAGTTGCGCGGCAAACGACATCGACGACACTGACGACGACAGCCACTGACAACAGCGACAACAACAACAACAACAACAACAATGTCAACGACAAGCAGTGACAGCAGAATTTTTTGGTGGGGGCGTGACGGGCATTTTCTCCCTCCGATTCTTTTGGGACATCGAATATAAAAATCAAAATAAAAACTCACAAATTTCGTGGGCAAATGAAAACATTAAAAAGACAAACAAAAAAAGTAAAAGCCGATCAACAATCAATTGGCGTCGGCAGTTTCAGATTTCGCTCCTGTGCACGCGATAGACCCACTACCCTTCCCGCCCATCGCCAACCCACTACCCTGCCTCATCATCTCCCCCTTCGCTGCTGATGATGATGACGGCTGCTGCATTCATTCATAAAAATCAGGTTGTAAAAAGGAGAAACCAAAAAAAAGAATCATAATAACAACAGCAAGCAAAAGCAAACATTGAATTTATTTACACATTAAGCCAAATTGCCGTCGCGTAAA
This sequence comes from Drosophila willistoni, assembly GCF_018902025.1. Taxonomy (NCBI): domain Eukaryota; kingdom Metazoa; phylum Arthropoda; class Insecta; order Diptera; family Drosophilidae; genus Drosophila; species Drosophila willistoni. The sequence continues at coordinate 14,792,400 of NW_025814050.1, forward strand.
TAGTTGTAGTTGTTGTTGTTATTGTTGTTGTCACTCTTATTGCAAATTGTTGTTAAAATTGCATTTTTTGTATGCGTGTGTGTGTGTGTGTTTGTTTGTGTATTAGCCGCAGGAGGCAAATTGTCACTGATTTAGTTAATTGTCATTGCACTCGAAATTGTTTTGAAAAATTTTGCTTAATAAAATTTTTTTATTTTCTATGTTGTTGTCGGTTTTTTGTTTTTTTTTTTATTTTTTTGCATTGCATTTGCTTTTGTATTTTGTTGCACTGGTTTTATTTTGGGTTTTGTTTATTATTATTATTATTATTACCGTTTCTCACTAAATGCACTCGATTTGTTTTGTTATTGTTGTTGTTGCAATTGTCCCTTATTTGCCACAAAAACCAAAACAAATCACAAAAGTCAGGCACAATCAAGAGATTGAGAGAGATATAAATTTGTTTTAGCCGCACTTGAACCACGACACTTGCTGCCCGCCTGATTGCTGAAAATGTACTGAGATCCCGACAGCGTAATAAGAATTCTTGTTTCTTGTTGTCGGTCTTACCCGACAACGCCAAGTCACAGCAACAATAACAACAGCAGCAGCAATAGCAACAGCAATAAAGACAACAAATATCCGAAAGATACAGATACATTTCGTGTCCAAAAGTTGCGTTGCATACGAACACAATTCGTTTGGTTCGATTCGAACATGTTCGCTCTCCAATTCAACGTAGCAACGTTATGCCATAGTGCTATGGGATGCGGAGCCGTTTTTAGAGCACTTTATTCAAAAATGTATGTTAAACAATAATTTTCAGTCTCATTGCATTGCGTGAGGTAATAAAGATATTTTGCAATTATTTTTAGAGAAAATGGGCGTGGCATCTCGCCTCCACGGTCAAAAAACCGTATTTTGCCCAAAAAAGTATGCTGCTTCTGTAGGTCGTGGAATTAGAGAAATGCTTTTTTCTAGGCTTAAAGCGAAAATCAAGGGATCTGAACATCCACGTTTATACGGAAAGTGTTTTTAAAATATGCGATTCTGAACGTTCAGGAACTATGTAGTACTCCTTACCGCTTTCGGTAGCTAACATTATTTTCTGATTCTTTGTGTATGCATAAATGAGACATTAAAGACGCGCAAACGATTTTCGCGTTGTTTTTGGAGCTATTCCCCATTATTCAAAAGGTCGTTTGCATCTGCCGTCTAAAAAACTGAACTTAAAAACATTCAAATTGGCCCTAAATGTTTTGGTGCAAAAAAAAAAAAAACGCCCACTATTCACTCATAATTTTGCATCCAATACACCTGGAGCACTGTAAACTACATGCGCCTGCAACCTATAAACATTAACTCCAAATACTTAATTCCTAATTTGTTGTTTTCTGCTATATTAAAATCTCCTCCATATACAGGAATATGAGGTTATGCGCTAAAAAGTTAAATTGCAAAAAAAGTGGTTGCTTGTGGATATTGAGACTTTTATATTTTACAAAGAATTTATTATTCTATCCAATAGTAAAAGTTTTAGACTGGATACTGGAAGACATTTTTTTAAAACTCTTCCTAAAGTTGAAATTTCGTAACAAGTTTTGTCTTTGAGAGTCGCTCAGAATTAGCCAGATTTTAAGAAACACATCTAAATTTATAACAAAACAAATCTACTAACACATACTACAAATCCGACTTTTTCAATTGCATCTTCAGTTTTATCCATAACATCTTTCGTTTAAAAGTTATATACACTCAAAGTCAAGCAATAATTTGCACCAAATGAAAGCAGTTTTGTTTTGTTCCCAACACTTGTTTTCGACAGCGTTATTCTCACCAGTGTTGAACAATTTTGAAAAACCTAGTATGCAGAAATGTGATTTGATATTTTATCTATAAATTGGCATCAATATATTTGGGTTTCAAAAACTTTTATAAATTTCCTTAAGTGTTTAAAAAACGGCTCAGCGCCCCTTAGTGCGTTGGCAACGGGGCCACCCACCACTAAGCATGTATGTATGTACATACATCAGAGTGTACATCACACATTTATATGAATTTGATGTAACGCTCGCATTGACTCAAACATTTCTTGGCCATTTACAAGCAGACTTCTAGTCTAGAAGGTTTCACATTTTCATGGCACGTTTTTTAATAAAACTATTTAAACTCCTAAGATAAAAGCCCCATGGTGAATACTCCATAATAAAAAAAAAAAAAAAAAAGATTCCACTGTTAATTAAAACTGGATATTGGCAACAATTTGTCTCGTTTGACAATATTTTTATTAGTATTTCGTTTGATTTAATTTAATCTTGATGCCATAAAAATATTTATAACAATTTTTTGACAATTGTTTTGTATCATGTAATATACTTAATTAAAACAATTAAAAAATTTGATAATTCATAGCACTGTTAAAAGTTAAAAGTAGGATCACTGAAAAGTTGACTCAATGTTCAATTAATTATAGTAAATTGGCAAAAATTTAATTTATATATTTTCAAACAAAAAAAAAATGCATAAGCTTCTAATTTTCAAACTTCAAATTTTAACCATTTTTGAAAAGTGATATTTCCTTTTAATGGTTTTAAATTCAGTTTTGTATTTATTTTAATCGTTTTAAATTCAGTTATGTATGGGAATATACAAATTATTAAGTTATCTTTTCAAGCGAAGACCAAGAATTCTAAGGAATAGCAAAGTAATCAAATAAATATTAACTTGATAAGGCTCTAAATTTCAATTCAAGTTTTAAAGTACATATTTAAAAATTTATTGTCTTTATTATTACCATAGAATAATATCGTTAAATCTCTCATTGAAATCAAAAAGACTAAATTTTTGGTCAATTTTCGTATCATGATTTTTGTCAAAAACCCTTTCAAAATGAATGAATGAAATGAATAAATTGCAATATAATTGAGTTATATTTTTATCCAGTTCAATATAGGCCAAGTATAGACCAAAATACAGGCTAGAAACAAAAAATATTTTTGGGTAATGAATAAAATCAATCAATTAAAAGTGTTCTTTCTTTTACGCTCTCAGGGAAATATTAGATTTTTTATTTGCCATTTCATTAGAAACTTCAGAAATGTCAAAAACTGCTTAAGACTTTTATCATTATCATAAAAGAAAAAAGTACAAGTCAATAAATATATGTATTTCTATGAGATAGTTCGTATTGTTAGATTAAAATGTCTTAAATGAAATATCAAAAAAATTTGTGATGAGTTAGACTGAAGATGGAATGGACATGACTTCAATTGGATCATACTTTAATATTGAGTTTATTATGAAAAATGGACGAAAACATTTTGACAACTAACTAACTTTATACAAAACGGCCAACATTTTACTCTAAAACAAGCACTAATTTTTAGGTACATATCTGTCAACTGGTATCTAGAGCTGTTGTAAAACTTTGTGCTTACTTGAGAGATGAGATCATCAATCTTTTTACTAGTGGGTAATTTATTCAGAGATTCAGTTAAGTGATATCTTATATTCTGAAATTTTCAGTTTCTGTCTTGTTAAAGTATTCGGCAGATGGAAAATTAATTGAGATTGTGTTTAATATCCTGAATCGTCTGTCACAAAAGAAATTGTCTACTTTTTTCGACTTTCTTTATGCCCAATTAATGAGTCTTCCAAGAGATCGTGAAATTTTGTTACTGACTAAATGGCTATATGAAAAATTACAAAATTTTTGAAAACATAAAATCTTAATTTTCTGATCGGACACCTTTCAAACATATATTTAGAGCATTTTAGTTGTGAGGAATCAAATGAATTTCATTGCATTATCAGATTCAAAATTGTTGGCTCTTGAGAATGATTGAAAAATTAATACGCAAATAGCATCAAATATGCGAACATAACAAAAATAAGAACAAATTTTAAATACTTTTTTTTTGATACTTATAATAAAAATAAACTTAAGCCGCCCACGAGTCTAGTTGTTGGTGCTTATTTTATTTTTTATTTAGCAATTTCTGTTGGGAATTGAAAGAAAACAAAATGTGTACAAGATACATTTTGGGTGTATGTGTTTATGTGTGTGTTTGTGTGTGTCGTTCCATTGAAACATATGAAAAAAAAAATTAAAACGAAGACGAAGAAAATGTGGTGATCGTACGAATATTTTAATTAGAATATAGATAAAAAATAACAGAAACAACAAGAACATCTCAAACATCTCAACAGAGACAGAGAAGTGGCGGCAGCAACAACAAATATTAACAATAATTATACCCGAAAATATCAACAACAACAATAAATGCGACACCTATTCCATATAAATTCTCGATTTATATAATTTTTGATAAAAATAACATTCCACTCAAGAGATGAGACAAAGCTAGAGCAGAACGCTTACGCATTCCCATTTCTTAACTATTGCCACTGCCACCTCATGCTCCCTCCCTCCTGTTCCCTCCTCCTCCTGGCGATGGGCCCTCTGATTCTAAGCAATAACGTGGAAGTGCCCTATACACCGAGAATGGGGCGGGTGGGGGAGGGGGGACATTTTGGTAAAAATAAAAATACAAATGTCGCCGGCATCAATAAGATATAAATTAAAAGTGTACTACAATCCCAATGTTAATTAGAAACTCACGAGGTGGAGGCTGCATGCATTCCGCTACCGATTCCACACACACACACACCCATGCACCTCCCCTCTCACACCTCCAACCCCCTCCCCACCCATCCTGCCATCCTTCACACCCATCCCAGTCACCCGTTTCGGTTGAGACCGGAACGAAATCTCGCCCCACAGACATACATAGATACTTGCTTAATGCTCCGCTGGAAGCGTTTGACATGCTGTCGTGTATCTATTAGATACATTAGCCGCTGCCTGCATTCTCCCCTCTCATTCCCTCGCTCTGTCTCTGTCTCACACTCTTGGTCCATGTTTATAGCCACCGCGGCGACAATTTGATGTTTTTGTTTCGAGTGTTTTTACACGTAAATTTATTTTGTTTGTCGCGTTTAATAAAGATGCAGATGCATTTGCCCACAGCTTCCAATTTGGGGGCGTTGCAATCCCCTTCTGCAAGTTTACCAAAGTTATATAGCAAGCTTTATGACTTCCTGAGCTATATAATCGGATTCTCTTTGAAATCTTTATGCAATATTAAAAAAGTGTTTGCAGCTTGTCAAAAAGCCAAACGGCTTTCTATTTACTTACATATGTATGTATGTCCTGCCATATATTTATCTATATATATGCACTTTTACTTTATCTAAAAATATCTCTATAATCGGATATTTAAGTGATTTTAGTAGTTTGATAATTTTCTTTGGCCTATTTATTGAATAGACTTATGTACGATTCGATGTTACAGACATCACCCAATTAAATATATGAAACATTGCATCAAATTGCCCTTTAATGCCCTTATTTCCCCTCTTTAAAAGGTAGAATTTAGTTTTACTTTAAGCTACTAGTAAAATAAAACACGTTGAGCTGATGATAGAAGAAAATGACAGCAAAATAAAACACATATGTATGTAAATTAATCTTTTTGCTATTTAGAAACTTTAAAACTTCTAAAGCAGATTGAACAAAAAAGTCTGAAGTATTTTGTTCTACTAATATCATAAATGGACCGAGAAATGTTTGTCCCTCATATACTTGGACGTTTGCATATATTTATACCCTACCTTTCCAATAAGAAATACTGTAGAATACGGCTATAACGACTCCGCTCCGTTTATAGTGACTAAAGTTCGATGAGTGATTGGTTGGTCCCAATACAAACCTATATGAAAGAGCCTCCGGGTAGTACGTCTTCCGGATATAACGACGAAAATCGTCGGTTCCTTGAATCCTAACCGGATTCTACGGTATATACATTTTACAAACCTTGGACTCAGGTTTAAACTTACCCGAAAATGTCAAAATTTTAAGCATGCTGCTTTATCTAAGCTCCTGACTAAAGTCTTACGACATTTGAAAAAAATAACTATTAGTCCAAATTTGGAAATAAGATAAAGATAACAACAAAAGTTTTCAAATTTATAACAAGAAAAATTATATTTTTCAAATCTTTAAATCTGCTGAGACCGAATTTAATCATTATTCAAGTCTGAATAGATTTTAAATATACTTAACAATAACAAAAAAAAATCTTAAAATGATTTCTAGAAGTCGAAATCGATAAATAATGTCAATAACGCATTTATCTCAAATAATTACTTATGGATACTCTATAAGCTATAAAGTAATGCTATCCTATAATGAACAATTGTATATTTTGGACCTTGTCTGACAATACCATGAATATGTAATGATATCTTTGCATTGATAGGAACATTTTTATAATTATTGGTGACTTAAATCAATTTTATCCAACCACATGGATACACTTTCATTTTGCACTTAAATGACAAAGAATATATTTGGCAAAATATAATTTAGTCTCAACACTAAATGTTTGTCTTTAACTAAACCTAGTATTGATTGTCACTTCCCGGCCAGCAAGATTATTTCACGGTTCTATTAATACTTCCGTTCGTGTTTGACATTATTATATTTTTAACTTTTGGGGTTCCCCTTAATACGATTTTCTATTTTATTACTGTTCTTTGTTCTTAATATACATAATAAAGACAATAGACCTATGAGAGTATTACATATGTATATACTGTTGACTATACCGACTATAATCGGTTGTTTTCGCTATACTTTTGTTTGCCAGATTGTAGCCGAAATAGTATTAACTTCATTCTCATTCATTATAGAGTTTATAATCCTACATTATATGTACATATTTGAAAGAAATTAATTAAATGGAGAACTTTATTATATGTACAACTGTTTTACTGTAGTTTATTTTGATTGTAGAATCTTAAGATATGTACTAAAATTCCAGGGCTAGAAGCTTTAGCTACTAATTGAAGTAGAATTCTATAAAGGTTTAGACAAAATCTAAATTGGTACAAATATTTCTCATAATTACCAACGACTAAGATGAAAAAAACGATTCTATCTAGCGACTGCTAAGATCAACATTAATATGGATTTAGCCATCTAAAATTATAATACTGCTTCTCAATTACAATATTTTTCAATATTTTTGTTTCCATAGGGGACGCGATTACACATACATACATACAGAGGGGCCTAATGAAGAAGATGTCGCACTGTACACGATTTTACAAATGAAACCAAATGGCATTTCATTTGTCTTGGGATGCATTGTTTTCTCTCGATGGCGGAGGCGGCCCAGCATCGAATCGATGTCATGTCGATGAGTTATTGAGGCAACACGGGACCAGCGGGCCATGTCCATGATTATGTATGGAAAGCATAAAGCTTTCAGTTCCGGTATGCCAGAAGAAGTTATCAATGTTGAGAAAATAGAAACATGATTATGAAATTATCAAAAATACAAGAAATAAATGTACTGAGAGTTGCGAGTGATTGCAAATGGGGGTGGCACTACAAAAATTGTATAGATATACCCCACGACATTAGATTGGATGGTCTTGTGGGTAGGTAGGCACATGTACATATATGTATGAACGATCTAGCCAAAAGTTGGGTCTAATGCATACAACTTGTACATAGATAAAAGATGTATCTGTATCTATCTCTTCATTTGCCTTACCTCTTTCAACCTATCAACCTGTCCAAGTGAGTGCGACTGTATGTATGTGTGTGTTTGTGTGGACAATAGAAATAATCGAGGCACACATACACACACACACACACTCAATGGGATGCCTTCAATGGCATGTACGAGTATCTGTATTTGTATCTCAAAAACGACAGCGACTCACCTTGCGGCGATCGCAGCGTATGTAGGAAAGAGAGAGACAGAGAGAGGGATAGAGTGAAAGAAATGTAGAGAAAGAGATGTACTGAAACAGAGGGAGAGAGAAAGAGAGAGAGAGAGTTTTTTTTATTTGACTTCATAAGTTGATGATACACGAACCATGAATTTAATTATGATTAAATTTTATTTCCAACGCAAACGCACGCAAATAGACACTAACACATGTATTAGTGCGCCATTGTGTGTGTGTGTGTGTGCGAGTGTGTGCTCATATGTAGGTGTGCGTGTAGGTGTATGCGTGTGTACATGTGGTTATTATGTAAAATAATCGAGAAAGAGACTGGAAAGATGCTCGTCAGATACAAATGAGTACTCGCTAGTCCCATTGTTAGATTCGTGTGTATCTCTTCGTATGGCTAACTGTTGATATATGTATGTGTTTGTATATAGTTTTATATATGTACATATATACTCCACACAAGTACATATGCATGTATATATTGGTATGGGTTTATGTATTGCATAAATTTTCCAACGAATTAAGTGCCTCTAGCTCGTTTAGCTTTCCAAAATGGTGTCGATCATGCTGATGTATATACATACATATGTACATAGATACATACATACATACATATAGTTGCATATATTGTAATAAACATTTCATGCGTTATTAACCGTTACACAATTCAAGTCGCTTTAGTACCTATTATAAAGCATTTTTATATCTATTATACCAAAATCTCGTTAACAACTGTATAATTGAAAATTGAGAAACCACAAAGATTTTAGTTAACAATATTAAAATCATGACAATGCAACGAAAATATTTCTCTTTCTCAATTTTTATATAGTTTTTCACTTTCTTCCAGGGTTTGAATTAAAGAAGAAGCAGTTGAGATTGTTTAAAAGTGATTAAACAAAAGTTTTTTTTAAAGTATATTTATTTTAAAATAACACGACTCAGCGTAAATCTATCGAATACTTTATTTTCATTTAGTTTTTCATCAGATTTTAATATAACACATAAATTTACTATTATATATTCCACATATGTTTCCAAAATTAAGTATCAGTAAAGAAAATCATAAACGTCTAATCTATTAAGAAATGTATACACTCCATTTATATATTTTAGATCATGAAAGGCCTAACTTTAATGAAAAGTGCAAATGTTGAAAGAACTATAGAACTGACTAAACTATGGCTCAAGAAAATATATATTTATTGCATATATTTATGCAAAATATATATATATCATGGCGTCTAGGTCTGAATATTTCAAAAAATTATATTTCCACTAAATATATCATATATTAATTTAATAATATTTAAAAAATTTTTTTATAAGTACTTACCCAATTATTAATTTTGTGGTGAATAGAATTGAAAATTTCAAGGTTCAAGTATTAAGGCAAACGAAAAATTAATCTTTATAAATTCAGCAAACTTTCAATTAATATTTTGTAAATTAAAATTATATTAACACCTGTTAAGATTGACATTTTCTAAAGATATCTGCTTTCTTTAAACGAAAATATACAAGGTCATCCCCCTTTATCACATCACTCCACAGAAGTATATCCACAACTTTTTTGGAGTTTAATCGATAGTTTAAAAGGTATTAAAAGTCGTATAATTAACAATAACAAAAAAACTAAACTAACTAAACTAAAATTTCTAAACTGAAAAAAATTAATAATTTTTAAATATTAACAATGTCTACACAGACAAATTTGTTTTGTTGTATTTTTTTAATTCAAAAATCATTTGTATTGCATATTTATTCAAAATCATCACACAATTTAAATTAAATTTAAAATAGTTAAATGGTGGATCAGGGAATATTCGGTGTGGAGTAGAAATTCCGAAAGTATGCGCACATTTTTTGTAAATGAACTAAGCTGCCTCTTTTCATCTTTCCAAAGAAATACATCCACAACTTCTTTTACTACCTTTTAATACCTTTAATACCTTTTAAACTATCGATCCATTTTTTGTTTTGTTTTAGTTAATTATCTTGTGGATATAATATTTTAATGTTCAATGGTTTTTTGTTCAGATACTTATTTATGTATGTATGAGATGTATATAAAAGAAGTATGTACAACATTATGTTCAAAATTTTCAAAAATGTACTCACTTTTGCTACCGAAATACACAAAAAATGTGTGAAGATATGAGTTATCTAAATATCTAAAAAAAAAACTTTAATAACTTTGTGATTTCACCATTTAAAGTATCATAATTTGAGGAACTATGCATTTTGCTTCTTCTTCTTTTCTTATAATTAGGTAAGTCGTTAAATACCATATAAATTCAACAACGAAGATATTAAAATATTATATTCACAATCAATGTCTCATCCACCCCATTTGAACTTTAACTTGAAGTTTCTCTGTGCCAAATTATACCAAAGATATGAATGTGTGCATGTATATATACATATAGTCATTTATCGATGTATGCTAATGTTGCGCTACCGTAACACATTAAAATTATTAAGTAATTCTTTGGCTACAATTAGTGGAGCGCCTGCCGCGTCGAACGGTTGTACTTCACCCGTCAGCGCCACAAAAGTTGAATGAACCAAAACCAAAACTAAAACCAAAAAAAAAAAAAACTCTGTTAATTACCCCCTCGAAAATATACAGAACGCAACCAGAAAACTGAGGACCCAGCGATGTTAAAAAATAATAATTATTGTTAAAATCAATCAATCATTTTGCATTTTGGCTAAATGTAGACAAAAAGAAAGAAAAATAAAAGAAGTAACAAAATAGTTTCCAAGTGCAAAACACTTATCCAACAGAAAAAAAAAAATGTTTTTCTTTTTAGCCCTCATCACATTCGTAAACGTTTTACCAATCATCAATGGAATCAGAGTAAAACCCCCAAGCAAAGCTGCTGCATTATATTTTCCATCATATAAACAACAAGGACTGCCGCCATCCTTAGTGTCCTTTGAAGGATTGCGCTGACGTTGCAGCAGCAGCAGCAGCATGAGAACAATAACTTTGCTGCCGCATTAAAGTATCTGCAATCATTAAAATTGCGCACGCTGACATTGTTTTTTGAGAATTTGTCGGCATTGTTTAGATTTAGGTATTATGGAGAGGTCTCCAACTGCTCCCAAAACTTGCCTCACCCTCTGTCCCCCTCGCTTTCTACAAAACTTGTCGCATTTTTGCAGATGACATCGCCATCCTTTTGTGATCCGCATCCAAACCGAATAATAGCCAATGGTTTCCCCAAATGCAACATGAGGGTCGCAGGAGGCCCAAAAATGAACAAAAACAAAAAAACTTCCAACAATACTTAATACCCTCCACTCAAAATGCGTCAAGTGGCACAATAAAATTGCGAATGCATGCAATTACTTATAATTTTCCAATGCCCTGACAATCTGTAAATAGAGATTTTGAGGTCTATTATTCGCATATTCTATAGAAAATATATATATTTGTTCCATATATATCATTTGATTCATTGATCTAGATTGCTAATATTTTCAGAAACTATTTGAATTGTCAAAGTTGACTACAGCTCGAAACTTTGGCAGATTATTTCATATGCTTTAGTTAAACAGAAATAAATCATTTCCATTTACCTGCTGGGATTAGAGAAAGCTTTTCCTAATAGGAAATTTGTATAAGCCAAGTATGAAGTTATTTATTACCTACTAATGTTAATATTATCATAAATATTTTCGTAAAAGTTTGTTAAATCTATATTTCTATAGGATAACATTAAGAAATGTCTTGATCATGGGAGGATATGGGATTAATAGAATTAAAGTTAAACATTATTTCTATGTAGTTTCCAATCACTCTTCGAAACAACTGTAAAGACACTAGACGAGAGTACAGTTTCAAAATAGAGCCTCAAATTTGAATCACGAATTGTAAGTTCAATAAACTTCTTAAATTGAAGTTTCTATTATCTTTTAAGCCTAATTACTAGGGCTAATTACTTGTCGTATCAAAATTAACCAACAAACTACTCGACTCACTTTTTTTCATATTGAAGATACTTTGACACATTTTTGGCCATTTCATCTTTCTTACAAGGGGAGATTCAGGTGTGCAAATCACCGATTTGGATAAATTTTGGATATGTCATTTGAAGATGTGTGAAATATTTCGACGCACTATTTTACATTTTTCTAATAAATCGCGTTTAAAGTGAAGAAGTAACTTAACTTTGTACTAAACTCCATTAGATCTACGAAGCTAATTAGTTTTTAAATCTTTGCAGGATTTGCACTTTAGATTTAGCAGTTCATAAAAGATCTATGCTATATGCTCATTTCGGATTTGAAAAAGCGTTTGTAACTATCAAAACGATCGAAAGAAGATCGACTGGAAATGTATCCTTTAAAGAAATTCAGCTAAAAATGTTAAAATCAATTAAAACATTTAGGATGTACATTTCTAATAAAAATGAATGCTTTTTAACTTGTTACTATAATTTTATGTCCTACAATTTTAGCGCAGTAGCTGATCTACAGTTTTGTTATAAAATTGGCAATATATATTTCTTGGATATTGAAATTTTAGCAGCTTAAGAATTTAGCTTTTTGGTGGGGAAATTTCAAGTGGATTTTTTTACAATTTTTTTGTTGTTAATCGATCGATTACCGTTTTTCAATCTGATGTTATAACTTGTAACCAAAAATTTAAAAAGTTTTACTCTTTACAAAGTCTTAGTTTCGCCTGCTTTATACACGTTTGCCCTAAAAAGTAAGTTACGAATTTTTTAAAATTTTATGACAACACTGACTTTAAATAATAATAATTATTATTATTATAATTTTATTATTATTATAATAACTACTATTCTCAGTGAATTAAAAAAATGTAGAAAAATATTTGCTAGATTCTTATCCATTTCTACTTTTTTATTATATCAGAATCGAATGGGAGAATTTTTTGAACTCTACAAAATCCAACAGATTCCGAAAATAAAGCTGGTCTATAATATATACCTACATATAAATATAATATATTCTAAGCAATTCAAAACATAAAACTTAACCTATTGTTAGATGAGAGATTATATAGAATGCAAAAGATAAAAAAAGAGTATATAGTGACATATAGAGTGCTTAAGGGGCTAAATTTATATATTTTCTGAGACCTACTTATAATTTCATGAAAAGCTAACAATTGGTTAAAAATAAATTAATTTTTTAATAGATTAATTAAATTGTTTGTAGTAAAATAAGATCAGTACACAGATTTTGAAATTAACCCACATTTGTCCTTAGAAAATGAAGTACAAATAGCCAATTACAATTTATTTACTCTTTAGAATCGAGTGTCTTGCTGAGAAAATTATTTGTAAGCTTGGTTGCATCGTTGTGTAAGGAAGTATGTAAGTGTGTGTGTGTGTGTGTGTGTTTAAGGATGACCCAGAAACCCAATTGGAAAGTTAAAGTCAATAAGAAGGGTTTGACTTCGGCTCAGACACGCACACATGCAGCAGACAAAAAAGAGAGAGAAAAATAGAGAAAAAAAAAACTACGACCCGTGAAACTGGAGTTTTAGCCTCAAAGGGAAGGATATGTTTTAGGTGCACTCGCACCGAGTCATCGTCAAGGTATAATCAACCTGAAAGGAGGCGCCACTCCGCTGCAACTCCATTACAACGTGGCCGAAATCTCGTCATCATTTCACCCGATTCGGTGGTCAAGAATCAAGCCACTGCGTCTAGTGATTTAAATAACGCTTTGAATAGCGCCAGATTCTTCGTGGAATGTTTGAGGGGAGGGAGGAGGCAGCTGGTGGAGGGCTTGGCTTGGGTAAGTGGTGGTGGTGAGGTATTTTGAAGGCGGAACTGGTACACAACAGCTGGATTGCGGCGTGGCACGTGCTGGCGCCAATTCTGCGCATAGTCAACACTGCGCACTGGAAGAAGCGCGCCAAATGTGGATGCCAATTAAATAAATTGTGGACACGTGAAAGCTTAAGGATAGGTCGTGTGTGGCTCGCCAAGCTAACGACCTCGATGACGCCGAGCTCAGAGCCCGTGTCGAGGAGCAGCTTTTTCTATTCGATTGGTGGCAAACCCGGGTGCCTGGAAACTGGAAGCCATGACCATTGGATGGTTGAATGGATGGATGGTTTCATTGTGGATGGCAAGTTAGACCAAGATACAGCTGCCATCAAGAGAGTGCAGCTAACCAGAATCAGTTAGAGTCGTTGCCGTCACCCAAATTAGTTGCCAGCGTTTCGCCAATCGCAATTCTTAAAGTGCGTCTGTGTGTGTCTCGTGTTTCTTTCTGTGTGTTTGTGTGTGTGTGCGTTTGGTAGACTGCTCCAGGTCCAAGTCCAAATCAAAGATTTTTGAACGCGTCGCGTCCCAGCGGTTTCCTTTCGTGGTGTTAAACGCGTTTTCTCTGTGGTCGTGCTGGTTGGTGTCCAGTGACACGGGAAGGGCAGCAGCACCAGCACCAGCACCAGTGAGGTATATAAATAGTGAGTGTGTGTGTGCGTGTCTGTGTGTGTGTGAGTGCGCCTATAAGTGGCTTCAATTCAAGCTTCAAGCTTCAAGCTTTTGTGCCCCTGTCCCCTCTAAATATATGTATATAGTGTGGTGATAAGTGAATGTTACCAAGACCCCAAGGGAAATCATTGCAAAGTGCCAACGTCCTTCGGTCTAAGCCTTAAATCCTTAAAGCTGATTTCACTATTTAAAAAAAAATAAACGACAAAAATTACAAGCATAACGCGAATCCCTTGTTTAATTATGTAAAAGTCACAGGACCTACACACAAATACATATACATATCCAGCACACACACACACATACACACACACACATAAAGGGTCAAAACTTTGTGGATGGTCAAAAAAAAAAAACAGAAAAAAATATTACGCTAGACTTACAAATCGGGGAACAAAAAACAGAAATTTTTTTCATTTCTAATACAAATTGATTTTTCATGTCTCTCTTCCTCTCTGCCTTCCTTAACCATTTTGTTATTTCCTCATTTTTTCTTTTGTATGTTTTTTTCCCGTATTTTTCGTATATTTTCATTTCATTTGTTTGTTTGTTTTCAGTTTCACTTTTGGCCAAAATACAACATTTTTTGGTATCTGCTGCTGATCAATAAAAAAATAAAACACATTGCAAAATGATGCAAATACAAATTAAACAGTTGTCTTTTTGCTTCCCCTTCAGTGTGTGTGTGTGTGTGTGTGTGTGTGTGTGTGTCTGTTTGGGGGGAGTCAAAGAGTTTGGACTGGGAGGGGAGGAAAGTGGGATTCAAGCAGGGCGGAGGCTCTCATACGAGCCATGCCGGTCCTTCTTGTATGGAATTGTTGTTTTTGTTGTGTTAAACACGCGACATATAGAGACACACACATCCATACACTCATACACTGACAGACACGCACACATGCCAAGCTTAAGCGTGTGTATGCATGCACGTGCTTGCCAAGCAAAGTAATTTTACAGCAAGACCCAGACCAGCACAAAAAAAAATGAGAAAAAAAAAACGGACGAGAGGAAAGAAAAATCAATGATGCTGCCAAGTGGCATTCGTATGTGTGTGTGTGTATGAGTGTGGTGTGAGTGAGTGTTGTGTGTGTGTGTGTGTGTGTGTGGAGCCTAGCAATCCCACGAACCTCGTTAAATACTGCGCTATAAATATTTATTTGTGTTTGTCCCTCTCTGACTCTCTCTCTCTCTCTCTCTCTCTTTGAGTGGGTGGGAGGTTAGCAATGCGTATATTCAATTTTTAATAGCTTATTACTAATTACGCTTACATAAATTGTGTCAATATCAATTCAATTCAATCCATACAGGGTGAGGCAATTGAAATGCCACAAAATGTCCCTTTAGAGGCTGAAATTGACTCTAGAGAGATTTGCTTTTTGATTTTTTTTTTTTTTTGTAAAATTCATCAATAAATAAACAAAATTTGTCACTTTCAATAGATAATACATACATATGTCAATTGTCAACATCTTTTTAAATCAGTTAGGCTCAAGAGTTTTATAAAAAAATTGTTTCTACAGTTACATATGTATTTCAATAAAACATTAAGAATTGTAACTGTATATCGTTTATTATGAGATATTATTTAGTAGTTCGATCTAAAATTCAACTTACTTACTTACATATGTACATATATAGTAAACATAGCGAAAATTGGCAGAATAGAACAATGCACATTTGTCAAGAGCTTGGAAAATTAAAAAAAAAACAAAATTATTCCCCAATAAAACGAGTTTTTCGATCCTTCGTTTCTAGAAGTTATAGTAATTTGATTCAGCTGATTTCTGAACTTAATCTACTTAATTAAAAAACTTAAATACCTACATTCATTGATATATGTATGTAGCTCCTAAACTGAAGGCGTTAGATTGCATTAAACAGACGGACAGATGATTGTGCATTTATAGAATTGGCCTCTCTCTCCCGATAGTTTATTAAGTCCTATGCATTACATAGATCAGTTCCATTTACAATATTTTTGGCACATCAAAAATAATTTGGGAAATAAAACAAATATTTATACGAAAGTTATCACAAAAAATAAAAATATAATTTTTATATACAATACTATCAAAATAGTCCAATATTCTAACAATTCTACGCTTGGAAAATCACAAAAGTTTTATTAAACTATTTGTAGTTGACCTTATTAAATACAAATTTCTTATGGAATACAGTCAAACTGGATATAGGGATTAATCAATGCCCAAATGACAAATATATTTAACATATTTGCGAAGTGTTCACGAAGAAAATTAGTTACAAAATTTAACTTCTCTTGCAATAAGATCAATTTTAAAATGTTCTCCAAAATTTATTACAGTAATCCCTCGTCTATTTAAAAATATTCTGCAAAATTTATTCCAGTGATCTCTGGTATACACATACATATATTAAATATAAATTATAAACAATTAAATTGAGGTATTAAAGACATGCAAATATAAAGTCTTTTAAACAAAATGTTGATCCTATAACTGTCACATACATACATTTCTTGGAACAAGCTTTTGAAATATGTACCTACTGTGATGCATTTCAAGTTTATCGATAAAATTTATAGACTGGATTTTAAAGATATCGAAAGTTAAAACTTAATGCTGTATCAAATAAGCTGTGAGCCACTGTATGTACTTACCCTCATATATTTATGACTATTTTCCTACTTCTCCTTTAAAAAACCAAAAATTGTGTATATATCAATATTTGATCGTTAAAGATTTCTATTTTCAAAATCTTGGCTCAATTTTGCACAAATTTATGATTTATATCACCAAGTTTATGTGCTCACCAATTGATTAAGATGATTTTAATAATCTATTAGAAAGAATTAAGAATTTTAGTCTAGCGTACTTACTCAGTTGAATATTATTGAATATTATTGAAGAGTTTGCGGCTTGAAACATTCATTAATCGTAATGAATTTATACGTAATTATGCAAAAATATCTATTGCAGAAAATAGTATATTTATAATTAAAGATTTAATTTGTGAACAATTTTATGTGAAAAGCATTTGACAGCAGCTTTCCATTGAAAATTACTCATACGTCATGTTGAACATAATGAGAGGTTAAGCAAAGACTACTTTGTGTTTGAAATTTAGTATAATAAAATAGCAGTTGCCAAATTTAAGTATATTATTTGTTCTATTAAATAAATACATGTGTATACATTTAATGACAAAAACTGTAATTTACCAGATAGGATTTTCATGTTGTTAATTGAACTGAAAAGCATCTTAGTGCCTACTCTGTTTAATGTCAAAGTGATTGTTCTCTTTTTGTGAATTTAGATCAATTTAAAACATTTTCAGCTCTATGTGGTAGTGCATAATTACATTAAAATATACACTAAATATGAAAAATAAACCAATGCCAAATAGGTCGAGTTCCCAGATTCGTTTATCCTTGAACGCAGCTTGGCCCAACTATAATTTTCGATTTGGCATTGATTTCGAAACCAAGAGTTTTCTAAATGACTATGACTAATGCGGGCACAATGCCAAAATCCAGCAGCAGCTCTCAGTCAGCAGTCCTTAGCCAGCAGCAGCCTCCAGTTAGTGTTTGTGTTTGATGATGGCAGCCAAATCAACAAAAATGCAGCTCGTTGCAGGCATCGTCACCTGCAGGTTTTTTTTTTTCGACCTAATCCGACACTGTCGTTGCAATGTAAATTGCATGTAAACGGGAGCCATAGCTCCGGAAGCGTTATCCTGCCATTGCCCATAGGCCCCGTAACCTCTTTTTCCCCAAGCTCTACCATGCGCAACTTTATTAACCCCATTTTTACGACATAGTCCAATCCACATGCATGGGCAAAAAGGTACACACACACACAGACACAATATGCCCATTGTTTCAACAGTTTCTCCCCAAACCTCTCCTTGTAGTTGTCTCCTTTGGTGCCCAAGTTGTCGTGGCGTCCTGGCGTTTTGGTCTAACCATCTCGAGTGCCGGCCCAGCCCATGAATGCGGGAAAAACAGGAGCCTGCTCCACTTCCACTTCACAACGTCAAAGCAATTAACTACAGCTCTGACACACACACACACACACACCTCATACCCTACACCCACACCACAAAGTCTCTATAGTTCAGTTTGTCCTCGCGAGATGGCTGCTTCTTGTAAGAAGTTTATAATTTCATTGGGCCCTACAGAAATTGGGTTAGTGTCGCTTCTAGTTGCACTTTCCGGCAACTGACAACTTGTCGTTGGCGGTGTTTTGCCCCAAAGTTCTCATAGTTTCTTCTTGTTTTGTGTCGTGATGCTGCTGTCAACACTGTTAGTTAAGACAAGGCAAGAGAGAAACAAAAAGGAAAAAATGAAACCTCTTTCCAAATTACAGTGCCATTAAAGAAAAGTTGAATGTCACATTTTTGCCAAGTAAGAAACTTTAGACAGATGTTTCTTTTCATTCTTTTGACAGGTACATATGCCGATATCAAGTCACAATCAAACTTAACTTATTAGTCATTTATAAAGTTATGTTCCCATTATTCGGTAGTCCTTTACAAGCTATGCTTTTGTCGAAGAAATTTTTAAAAGTCATTTTTTAAGGAACCATTTCTATTTTGTATTTTGTTTTTTGCTCACAACATTAAATATATAATATTTGACTCGACTTCAACCTTTTCTAATCTTTTTCTTTGTATTAACCGAGAGAAACTATTTCTCTGTGTAGATATTTCAAGATCCTCTAAGTTTTCCATTAGTAGAGTAACGTAAGGTTCAAAAAATATTTACAATGCTAGAACAGGTTGTAAATTATAAATAATTTTCCAAAGCCAAAATCAAAGTTTCCATACAATCAAAATAAAATTTTGTAAGAGATTCATATAAGTTGTAGACACAAACTTTTTCAACAAAGTTTTGAATCAATCTTTGTAATATTATCTAGGTTCAATTAGTTTTATCAAGAACATATAGATGGAAAATATTACAAGAGGAATAAGATGTATTTTTAAAATTTATGTATTAAATTTTTGTTTTAAAACACCACAGGCAATTCTATTAATTAAAAAGTTTCCTTTGCTTGAGCTCAAGATATAAATATTTCCATAAAAATGTTTCTTTTTTCGACTTTAAATGAAATTACATAAACTCATAGAAACATAGGCTAACCCGACTATGTCAAAAGGTATTTTTTAAGGGTCTCTGGATATGATGTTCTTGTTAGAAGTCTTGAAGTATTGACTCAGTCGGAAGAAGTTCATGAACTCGGGAAAAATGTAACTATAAATTGTAATTATTATAAATCTTTCGTTGAGTTAAAATACGATTTGAAGACTACTGGGAGACTACTGATTAAAGGTTTAAATACACAATACATTACAACACTCGCGAAACATAATACAAAATTACACTTCAAAATAATAATACTACTCCCCTCCCCACACATTTTTTTTTTCAAAATTTAAGTGAATAGTTTCTAATCCAAAATAAAATCTAAAATAAAACAACAAACAAGTTAAAGCATAAAAACGCCCAAAAAAAGAATCAAACGAATCGTGTGAAAAGTACTAACAAAAGTTGGCTATAATTTGAATGTGAATCAAGTCAGCCAAGTCTTCAAGATTAAGAATTGGAACAATCATTTAAACGTTGGCACAGGTAAGCAGACCATATAGTTGTATAGTTTATATACCTTAAGTATATACATACATACATATATGTATATGTGTATGTATTTAGATGTGTAAGTATATGGTTATAAACGGATTGATATAAAAACTTGCTTAAATTGCCTCGTATTTGAGAGGATTTCTATGTAAATGAGAACTTTTTTTTTTTTTTGTTTTTTGCGCCATGTAGTTTTGGAATTTAGTTATGCCGCAGTCATGGCAACAAATTTTATAGAAAAGTACAAGTTTTAAACAAATTTGTGGCCTACACATATCAGAATGTGTGTGTGCGTGTGTGCGTACACGAGGGTGGTGTGAAAACTAAATGAAAAATGTTACGAATAAGCCGGCACAATATCACTTTTTTGATAAAACACAAGATACTTCACTGCCAAATATAGATGGGAATTAAAACTTCACTTAACACTAAAACTAGTTACGAACAGCAACTACATGTATTGCCATTAACTAGTAGGAAGTTACAATTAGTTAAGTAAAAATTTCATCTCAATGCTAAAACTAGTTGGGAATCACAACTAAATGAACGGAACTAGGGAAAAAACAGCTTTATCAAATCTAAGCTTCATCTTATGTTTGTAAAATAGTTGCTAAGATTTCGTCTTTAAAGTGTCGCAGGAGCAATAGTCTCTATTATGTGTAAGGAAGAGGTCATCATAGTCAGCAAGGATCTTCTCCTGAAAAGTATTAGTTTTAAAAGTCCCTTTCAAAAAAATTGGTTAGCCCTTTTAAAAAATAACATATATTTGAGGGTGAAAGTTACTCCGTGTAACCGCTAAGTAAAACATGTTACCAACTAGTTCTCCTTTTTGGTTTAAAATTAGACTATCTTAGATTAAGTATCTCTTAGTATCCTATAATTAGTTACCTTAAATTAAGTATCTCTTAGTAATTAGTAAAGATTTCTTATCATAACTTTTTTTCTTTCTATCTATGAAAGATCCGTTTAGCTTTTAGAAAACATTTTAAGGGAATAATCGCATAATGTATTGCTCACTAGCTAAACATTATTCCCTTTATTTAACTTCATAAACACTCCTCGCATGGAGTACATCCCGCTTTGAGTTTGGCATTGATTTGGGTTTTGGCTCTTTGGTCGCTAAATTTATGCATATGAAATCGTATTTTCGCCTCGATTCATGTTGCTGCTTTTTGTTGAATTCTCTTAATGAAGTTGGGACAATAATAATTTTTAATAGGTTTTACTATTTTGGCTTAAACATACATACATACATACATACATAAGTGTTAGATCAGCAAAAAAGAAAAAAAAATGGTTTTCTGTATGTGTTTGAGCTCAAGGCGGCTAACAATTCGAATAGAAATATTTAAATTTTATTCTCTTTATTGGCAACTGAAGCTACTTACTTTGAATGTGTTGGGTTTATGTGCCGCCATTTAATCTGGACACTGGCTATACCTTAGGTAATCAAGTGGCATGATATTATGATATCATGATCTATTTTAAACTTTAATACCAACCAAAAATTCTGAAAAGTTGATCGAGATAACCAGTATTCATTAACACATAAACGTATTGTAATTGTTTTAAAGAATAAAAAGAAACTGTTTTCAAGTTAGTACAAGTGACAAAATCAGTTGATGATGATCCACAAAGCATCAAAGCATCAAAAAAAAATAAAACGAGGGACTGACTAATGACGTTGAATTGACAATGTTGGATTTGCTAAAAAACTGGTTCTTCTTTTCAATAATTGTTGTCTGGGGCGGGGCGAGACGTAGATCGATATTAAACACTTCCGTAAATACACAAAAACCAGTACATACGTATATATAAATATATATATATACTAGTATATAGTATATACTGGTACATTGATGCATGAAACAAATAATCAAGGCATCACTTAACACATACTCGTGTACTTTATTGAGCTCGAGGTGCGATCGTATTTTTGGGTCGACTCTTAAACCAGTTTGATTTGATGGCTTACTGCGCATTGATTGTCATTGTCGGACTAATGTTATTTAATGATTATCAAAATGTATCTTAAAGAATTAGTTCAAATTGTTTCAATGTTTTGTTAAGAAAAACCAAAAATACCCATTAAATTTACCTTCATACTCTTCGTTTTAGTAATCGCTTGTAATTGCCTTAGGTATTAACTATTTTGTAAGATAGATCCGCATTTGCTTATATTAGTCATTTCAATCAAAATCTGCCATCGGCACCATATCGGCGACTTTTGTGTAATCGAATCAATAATGGTTTAAAAATTACAATTTCAAGTTATATGAATAAATTAAGGTGAAAAAAAGATTTCCTAACATAATTAGCAAAAATACATACGAAAAAATTTACGTATGTATGTGAATGTGTTTGTTGTTGTCTCTTTTTTTAACAATAAATATTAGGCAAAAACTAGTTCTCAAGCAAAAAGAATTTCAATTTGATTCTAGTTTTATGTGAACAATTTTTAGTCGCGTTTAAGTAATATATTAACATTAATTGTACCAAAATTCAAGTTTCGAAATATTCCGTGGGATCCACTGTAGTATATTATGTCTATCTATAGCACAGTTTTGAATTGAAAGTATATTTCAAGTGTGCTTTAAAGTTAAGTGGATATGATCTAATAGATCCATTAAAACTAGATTGAAATGCATATTTAATTTATTAATTAAATGCTTGAAGGCTGTAAAAGGTGAAATCTTAAGGGCATGTGCCTTGCTGTCACCAGGACTGAAGAAGATCAAGGATTTTAGCGAGTCATTTAGCTTATTTTCAATAGTCTTGTATCTATATAGTCTTGCATCTATGTATAGAGTCTTTATAGTCTTAATTTCTAGAAAATTAAAATTAAGTAAAGCAAAATTCATTCAATTCGTCTTCATCGATAATATAACTTAACTTTTCCATCTTTTAAAAGGTTGATATTATACACTTACTATGCCTTCCGTATCATAATTATAGATCCTTGTGTCTAGGTCAAGAGTTAATCTAATCAAGTTTTCACCACTGTCTTGTATCATGATTATTCAGAAGTTTTCTGAATATGTTGGACATTGGAATTACCTCTATCCAAATGTCGTTCTTTTTTTGGAATCTGTTTATATTTTCAAAAGATCATTCCATCATTTCCATTTTTTGATCCTTATTTGCGATTAATTGCAACTTTTCTTCTGTATTTATATTAATGTTATTAGACTGCTTAAGCAACTTATAAATTTCTTCATTAAGCAGTCAAAATTTAAATATAAAAGCAAAGGATTTTATTTGATTGATTGATTTTATAACATTTAATTAACTGTAACATTTAATTGACTTAACTTTAGGTAAAAATAGACTTACATTATTTTCTGTGAGATAACAGCAAACTAAATCAGTTTATTAAAGAGAAAATTTTTGAGGAAATTTTAGAATTAGTTGCTAAAAGAAGTAGTCCTTTGATACTTTGAAAACATTTGTCATTAAAGACGTTTTACTTCATTTCCTCTAGGTAAATGCATTTAAAAGGCTTATCAATGAGTAATTTTGTTCCTCAAAAATAAAAAAATAATGATCAAAAGGACTAAACATTAAACTGTGAAATAATCCTTAGCTCATCAATATTAGCTTTTGAATCATATAAAAGTGTTACATCTTCATGAATATTAAATTCATAAAGACATTGTAAACTCATTAGCATAACTATGTTTTCATGGCAATTATAGGTTTATATTCACTATTATTATTGTTCAATTTGGCCTGGAAAATAGTTCCCAGAATCAGAAATTGCACGAACAAAAACGTTGGTGAAAATTGACTCTCAGCAGCCAAAAATATTCAAATGATTTCATGGAACAAATCAACCTTCATGACTTCCGTCAGAAGCAAATGCAAAATAAGCTAGCCAAAATGGCACATGAATTCGATGTGACCATGAATCAAGTTAACTATATGTACCTAGATACAAATAAATATATACATATATACAAGTATGTAGAATTAATGTATTATATGTATTCACTTGAATTTTTTGGTTTGTTTTTGTGTGCGGTGTATTTAAAAGTTGGCAATTGAGTGAGCCCGTTAATTATAGAGTACGATCAATTATTCATTTGCCAGATTACCTGAGAGAAGAACAGAATGACGACGGCAATGACGGCGATGGAAACGCAACAACGCCAACTTAAAACCTACAAACCAAAAAAATGAACTTCATTTAAAATGATTCTGCGAAATTTGTTTTCATTTTGCCGCCGACGCCGCATCTGTGGCTCATTTCAATATTTTTTATTGTCTGATTGAAGTGTGACGTTTCCAGCCGTTGCAGCCAAAATGAGGTCGGCTTTTGGCAAAGAGATTAATTGACGGTCAGCTGGTTGGCTTTCATTGTGCTGATACCGGTATGGGTACCGGTATCCCGTACTCGTCGTATCCAAGCCAGAAATCACAAATTGCAAGCGCACCAATTTTTGAGTTAATTGTTTCCTTGCATGGCAAATTACCTTTCCATAAATGTATATAAAATTCATCTGAACTGAAGTTCTGCCAACTTTGGGTCATCAATCTTACATAAGTGAGTTCTTTCAATTGCAATAGCATCAACTTCAGCAAAAGTGTCTGTCCATCAACCATGATTTGACTCTAGAGATTGATGCAAAAGTTTGAAGAGTGAAGAAACTCATCTAAAACTATAAATTATAATTAACTAACTGTCAAATTGAAGTTATTTATTGATTGAATTATGTATGCAATTATCTAATGTAACCATGAGATATAATTCTGTTCCCTAAAGTATGCAATAATCTGCTGTTAATGCATTGCAGACCACCGACACCCCACAGCAACATCATTAAAAAACAATAACAAGATAATAACAACCAATTAAATCTTTATAACAATCCTAATCTACATATCTTGAACTATTACTTTCGTGCCATTTATTTTATTCTTAATTACTCATTAAGACAATAGAACTAAAGTCGGTAATTTTTGGTGTTTAAAGTTCTAAGAGAAATTAATTTTTTGTATTGATACAGGAATACAAATTTTAAATTAAATCAAACAACAAAATAAATAAAACTAATAAAATAAATACACTTTTATTTTGGACTTTAAGGCAAAAAATGTGAATATCAAGTTGATTGTACAGTAAGTTGTTATTCTGGAACTACTTGCTATAATAACTTAAACAAAACCCCATAACGATGTGACATTTTTATTATACTCAATTAATAGTTCAATAGACAATAAAGTTTCTATTATGCAAGTGAAACCTAAATCATTTAAAGATTTTAACATTTATCATTTAATTAGTAACCCCATGAAATCAACTTTTAATTACTGTATATGATAGAGCGATAGAGATCGAATAACATTACGAATGTATTACATTCCGACATTTGGCTTCCAAGACGCTTCGGAAAATCGTCCCCTTTCCATCTCCTTTCTTGTAGGGCCTAATAAACGGAATTAATTCAGTCAAAAGGCAAGTTATATTTATAAACTCTGTAGAGTTAAAAAAATACCAGATACAGTTTAGAGGTGACACATAGACCATTTTCGGTCCGATTTAAAAGCTTATATCTGTTATGATATATTAATATTTAATCATCGATTTGTAAGAATTCCTTTAGGCTGAATCATGCTCTTAGTCCAAAATTTGCTCAACCAGGCACCTATGCCTAAAGGTGTTAAGGAGGTGCTCAAATGTCTTTGAAAATCCTGACTCTTGGCATTTCCTGTATGTAGTGCGATTCGGTATTCTGTGATTTTGCCACTGTGTTGATTTACAGCAGCATTTGGTAAGGACAATTAAAAGCATCCTACATCCTCTACGATGGCATCCTCAAAACTATATTGAAAGCTTGTAGCTGCGATCAGTGTACATAATTCTAACTGCATGGAAAAGGGTAAAAGCTCTCTAAGAGCTATGATATCAAATGAAGTTGCCTTTCATTTTAAATACTCAGCTTATTTAGCTAGAGATATTGAAATGTTTAAGAACCTCACTACCAATAGAAGTGTCTAAGTCTGCCTTAGTAATAAGCTCATCCCATTTGTTTCCATTTCCATTCGTTAGCCAGGACAGTTTTGGTTAGAATACATTTCAAACGAATGGTCTTAAGAGTGGCCTGCCTGACCACAATCTTCTTTGCCACAGAAAGTCTTCAGAAATCCAAGTAGCTACTTAATATGAACTCATACTTTTTCTACGAAGTTTCTAAAAACCATTTATCTACCAGTTTGAAACAATTTCACAGAGTATTCATTTAATGCATAAAACCACAGCATAAAAAACGTTATTCATGGATTTTAAGTTAAATAATTTATGCTATTTTTTTGGTTTTTTTTTTGGTTGGTTTCCTTAAAGCAATAATTGTCATGGCATAGACAGTCAGCGGTGGCA
Source organism: Drosophila willistoni (assembly GCF_018902025.1). Lineage (NCBI taxonomy): Eukaryota > Metazoa > Arthropoda > Insecta > Diptera > Drosophilidae > Drosophila > Drosophila willistoni. Next base: position 14,818,666 of record NW_025814050.1, read on the forward strand.
TTTGTAGTAGATATTAATTAGACAGACGACTGGCCGAAAATTGAGTCTTTTGCTGGAACTGTTTTGTCTCGCGTTGGCGACGCCTGTTTTCACCTGTTTTTTTGTTCAACCAAATTCGGTGATGACGTTTGACCACCAGCAGGACAGGTGGAAAATCGAAAGCAAAACTCCCTGTGCGTGTGAATGGGACAATTTTTTTTCTCTTGTCTGTCAGGATAGCTGTTGGGTACGTATTCGATTTTTAGGTGCCCAATGCATATAGGAGACACCCTTGTCTACACGCACAGATGTTGACACAAAAATTGTCGATTCGTTGGAGGGGGTCAGTGGTCAGGGGTCAGGAGGGAGGGTTAGACAGGTAGCTATAGAGAGACAGCAAATGAAATCATCGAAACAGACACATCGAATGTGGTCGCGATCCACAATGTCACATCGAGGCTAAGTCCAATTGAGTTCAATCGATTTTCCACCGTCAACCGCATCTATCTACATAAATATCTAAGTATACATAGAGAGAGGGAGGAGGACAGAGAGGGAACAAAAAAAGGTCAAATGCATTGCGGGCCTAAGCATACAGAGGAGAAAGAAATTGAATATCGGATATCTCACTTATTGAATTGAGCGTTTGCTCTTCCGTGGTGGTGTATTGCAGGCAAACATCCTTTTGGTCCACTTGCCCCCAGCTGCAAGGACGTGCATGTATTTGCGCATAGAAAAGAGAAGGTCCTTAGTCAAGGCAGAAGCACCGGGGTAGCCAGAGGGCTGTACAAGGACCGGTCAACAAGTTAGCAAATGCCCCCCCCTCCTAGTCCCCTCACTCCAACCATCTAGGTCGCCATTTTGCAGCAGATGCAAATGTGAACATTTAGGCCTAGAGGACATGCCACTGCCTGTGTGTGTTTGTGTGGGTGTGAGTATCCTCTGTGTGTGGGAATTGTAATTAGTGGCACTTTCCCAAGTTGCAGTTTGCTTTGTTTGCTGACACTTGACGGCAAAAAAAAAAGAAGATTGCGGGTGGCTTTGCCTCTTGCAAATATGCACGACAAATATGTGTAAAAAGAGAACATTACGAGGATGACTGGAAAATAGACATGTTGCCCGATTTGGTATGATAACATTTGCCCCATAGCTGGGCGCAATGGCTGAAGAGCCAAAGCACTAAATGCTTGAATCTGCCAGCCCCTAAGCACACAGTTAGCTAAGCTAACAAATGTGGCCCAAATTTCTAAACGTTTCCACATCACATGAATTCAAATCAAATTTAATAACAAAATCAAATGTGGATCTTTTGCGGAATATGAATATGTGTATCCAAATATTATATACATATATAGGAAATACTATTTGTACATAGTAAATGTATTCATTCCCATTCACTTCTTCGAAGGGCTGAGAACTTTACTTGTTTTAACGAGTTAATAGAAAAAAGTAATTGATATATAAAAACAAATAGAGTCACGTTATGAATATACTCATACAGTGCTCCATTATATTTATAGGTATATATATTTGTGGTATACAGTTTATCTTAGTTTTAATAGATCTAAAACCTTTTCTTAGGGTCCGAAGATGTATGATCAGTTTTAAACATTTTAAAATGTGTCTTTTTTTTTAGCTAGGTGCAAATTTTAAACTATTTATCAAAATTGATTTTAAAAAAAATCGGCATAGATACGCCCACGAAATTTACAGTACATCATCTGATAGAATGATAAATTAAACGCTATAAATTAACACATTAAACCTTTTTACTAGAATTATGTATATAAAAATCTTATAAAATCAGATTCAAAAAGTAAAAAAAAAAAATGTCTCAAATTTTATGCCGACACTGTACATACTGTAATACTTATGTACATAAATTAAATTTTTCGATTTTCATAAAAATTATAAAAATTTCAAGCATTAAACAAAAATAAGACTATAAAAATCTTCAGCCAATTTTTAACCAATATTTACAAATAGATATCTTAGCAAATTATACTGTTATATTTAACCCGAATAAAAAAGGTCGCCAGTACGACTTAGTAATGTCTAAAAGGATAAAACATAAAAAAGTTATAAACAAAATAAAACATTTTAAATTTTATAGGTATTATTTATGTACTATTAATATTCAAAGAAATATTTTATGATATTATATGGTAATCGGGCCTGTTCTCGTTTCCGGGTTGATTTCAAACGTAAATCGAGACCTATTCTGCACTGCTTTCGAAAATGCTGTACTCAATTTCGAGTAGTATGTCATTATAGTTTTCAAAGCTATTTTTGAAACACTGTTGCTTCGCTACTATGTCAGGATTACAGGATTGCCGAGCTTTATAATTATTTATGTGATTTGTTGTTCAGCGCAAATCCTGACAACAATAACTCAGCTATAATTTGTGAATATGTATATTATAATTTGTCTATACGATAACATTTTTATATTAACAATTATAACAATTATATTAACAGTTTTTTATGAACCTCTAAAGAAATATATTATGCCTTCAAAGGGATTCTTGACATTGTCCTAAGAACTCCTTAGTATTAAGCCTTAAGTCTCAAGGTTTAGGAAAGTAATGCTTAGTATTAAGTGTTTCTTAAGTGCATAACCTTTTTAATCCTTTATATTAAAGGCTGTCACTCAGTAATATTATTATAAAAATATTCTTGTAAATTAAGCCAGCTAAAACGCAGTTTTGATCTTGTAAATATTACAAGAAAATCAAGAATTAATAAAGCCATAAAAATCACCAAAAAATTATTATAAAGCTGTTCCAAGTAAAATACATAATTTAGAGGTAGTTAAATGTCTTTACATTTATCAAAAAAAAGTTTTTTGGTTTTTGGTTTTTGGTTTTTGTTTTTCAAATGCATTAATTAAGTATGTTTTTGTAGTTCTGGTTTCTCGCTTGTTTTGTGAGATGGTCAGTACAGTTTACGTCATTTAAATGTCACTAGGAGGAGTCATCAAATAAATACCCATTAGTCATGTGGCCAAGTCTAAAAGACCTGCCGACAAATCCATCAGCACAATTGAGACGAAAAGAGAAAAAAAAACTTGAAACCAAATGAAAAACCCAAGAAAATCGCCCAAGGTAATGATAGATGCGAAGGCGGCTTCAATTTCAAACTACTTTTTCTTTTTTTTTTGTGGGTTGGAGAACAAATAATGAACAAATTACGGGTATGTGGTAAACGTAAAATAATTTATTTAAAACTAAATTTTTGTATTTTTGTTTTTGTTTGGCCCCTTTGCTGTCTTGGACTGCAGTAAATGCGTCTGTTTTCCACTGAATTTAATTAGCGACCTCGACAAATAAACGGAGGTGGATGCGGTCACTTCGACGCTTCGCTGAGTTTTCTTCGTCTTCACCTTAGCAATGCGTTTGTTTGTTGTTGTTGTTGATGAAAGTCGTTCCCGACGTTTCGTCACTGATCGTTGACCATATGCGTATTTCCTTTGACCATTTTACCAAGTCTCTCTTCTCCCATTTTTCGGTGTGTGTGTGTCTGTCTTTTTGGGCTTATCGTGGCTCTCACATCACTCGGATCCGAAGTGAACGAAATGAATTATTTAAATTAATAAAATATGCTAAAATGTGTTACAAGTGTGCGAGAAATATGTATGTCTATGTAATAGATCATATAATTAAAAGAATTATGGTGGAAACCAGCCATAGTAGCCCAAAAACAATGACAACAATTGCTTCAGAAAGGCATAACAAACAATGGCAAATAATTTTTCATAAAACTTTTTGGGACTACACCCTGAGTTGGTGGTTGGCTTTTCCGTTACAGACATTTGGGGTTAAGGGTCATGAAGAGTAAGTCTGATGATTTAGGAGGCAAAACGGAGCGTTGACCGTGCGTTTTTTGGAAAGTGCCTCCGAGTCTATTGCAGCATTTGCATAATTTTGAAATGCTCTTTTTTTGTTTTTTTTTTTTCATTTTTGATGAATGTGAGGCTCATGGAATGGAATGGAGTTTTGGAAAGTAAATATCAGACAATTAACTTGCAATATTATGTATATATTTTTATTTGATATTGTATTTTAGGGTGGGTTTAAGTTTATCTTTATTAAATATCATAGATATATTAGTTACTCATGTTGGAAGTTAAACAACCATTTCAATTTAGGTCATCCAATAAACTTTTTTTCTTTAATTTGATAAACTTGTGATATGGAAACAATAAAAATTTAATTTCGAATTTAAAATTTGAAACTAAAACATTTTACAGACTTTTTAAAACTTCTTTATAAACAATCTTTAACATCGCCTTGCATTTTATAAGTTTGTAGTTGAGGAACTTTATCTTCTCGCTCATAAAATAACTTATCATACTTGTCGGAATAATCACGAAAATTATTAAAAAAATAAATAAAATATAAAAAGTATAAAAAATATTTTAAAAAATATATAAATATAAACAAAATCGGCTCTGAATTCACCTCTTTTTAATAAATTCTGAAGGATAATAACCAATTAAAATCTTTGGTGACATCCTCTTGGAAGAGAATTCAACAAAATTTCGCACATTGTTACAAAGTCTTGTTATACCATACACCCATAGGGTGAAATGGTATATTAAAGTCGCCAAAATGTATGTATTTTTAGTGTAAGTTTATACTGTTGACAATAATATATTGTTTAATAAACAGAAGCTTAGTCTACATCGTGGTGTCTATGCACTATTTCAGTTTAGATTTTAGTTGCAGTATGACACTTGAATACCGAAAGAACCTTTTGGTCATTAAGCATCGAGCTAACAGTCAATGCATAAGAGGGTAACTCTTCTTCAGCTCCATTTAATGCATTAGGAGTCCACTAAAATTGCTTTTAACTAGAATGACATAAAGGTAATTGAAACTAAATATACGGCAGATTACAAATTGTCTATTAAATTTAAAACAAAAAAGATCAAAAATCTATCAATATCTAAGGATAAGATATAAACCGTAATAACTTTTCTAAAGTCGTTTGTAAAGACCAAAACATGATTTTGTAGGACATAGAATTTAGTTTGATTAACAATGATGTCTTTTATGTTGATGTCTGTTGATGGCTTTGGCCATTACAAAAAGTACTTTTTCACTTTATTAAGTTATAATTCCCAACTTGTTAAAGCATTGATGTATATTAATAAGTCATTACAATTCTAAAACACTTTGTTGGCAAAATATGGCCACCTTTTATGTTATTAATAATATCCATGTCAAGCAACAATATTATTATTAGCATAGGATATAGTTGTAAATTATAAAACTAAGTATATGTTACAAACTCTAGCAAGTATGGCCTTCGACTTAAACAAAAACTACTTCCATACACTAGCCTGGAATCTAAACCTGATTGCTCGTTGTTCAGTTGCCCAATGGACTATTTATACTTTACTATTTATAGTATTTATAGTATAATTTACCTAATATTGTGTTCAATCAGCACAATGATTTCAATACTAAACTGTTTCTTTTACCATTTAGTTAGCCGTTTTGTTTGTTTAAAGCCGCAGTTTAAATTTCACCAATGAAAAGGGAAACAATAGCGCTCACATCCTCTCCCAAATGGCTCAATTGCTTCACAATGGCTTAAATAATGCATTTTGGCATTTTCTCTGCGGCATTTTAGAATCACATAACACAATGTTTTAGCTCCCGTGGGCCGTGTTGCCCTTTTCTTTGCGGGTGTCGAAAGTCAACAGCTACCGTGTCCATGTTCCCGGTCGTGTCGTTATCGTACCCATTGTTTGCTCGTGGCACATACAAAAAGTGATGTGCGGAGGTGTCGTGGTGCGGTGGTGCAGTGGTTCTGTAGTGTTAACAGCGGCAGTTCTGAAAAGATCAATCTATGTACAGAAGTTGACTTGTCATTAGCACCGTCAGTCTGACGCAGTTATTAAATGCAGCTAATCCTTTCAAGAGCTGCAAGGGTTAATAGAGTGATCGAATGCGATTTCCACTGAATGAATATATCTCTTGCCATTTGAATAATGGTCTTAGCTGAATGGAGAGGCCCAAAACAAAACAGATACAATAACAAACAAAACAAACAAACACACATAAGTGGCAGTTGGCCTCTGCCCAACAGAGAGAGAGGGAGAGAGAGGGAACCCCACTGACTGTGATCCTCACGCGCCATCCGTCACTTGACAGCCATCAACATGATGTTGATGTTTTGACATCACAACATCATTATCTACTCGTCTAACTGCTCTCCACTTGTGCGTGGATCGTTTTCCCCTCACGCTTGGGAATTTGCTTCATCATCATCTATGAATTAGAAGAGCCAGTGGTAACCCCCCGATCCATGGTAATTAGGCACTTACAAAGTGCACGACCATTCCATTCCATCATAATTAGACAGTTACTGGACGTTTTGTTTCGACTTGGTTTATTTTTTCACCCTCTCTTTTCTTTTTGATTTGAGCCAATTATGCTGCCAGATCTAGAGCCTAGACATTGAAATAAAAATGTTGGTAATGGGAGTAAGAGTGGGAGTACGTTAAGGTCTCAACATAAACATAAATCCAATTAGATGTCACTGGATAGGAGGGGGGGTAGAGGCGACCGCAGCAGCAGTAAAGATTTAATCATTGCATACACTCGACGTCATCGACAGTTGTTAATCTGAGAGAATGCCATAAAAAAAAAAACAAACCCAAAAAAGGCCAAAAGGCCCAAAAACAACCAAAGTCAGTCTACCAGTTAGAATACATCTTGTTTTACAACCAAAAAGAAAGTGTGAATCAATTAGCCTCAACTCTGAAGACTCGATTCGACTCAACTCGGCATGGGTGAGGCTCAATCTCAATTGTTTGCTTTGGCGAAAACAATTAGAGAATTTTATTGCGCTTGATTTTACTACGGGCAACGCGGGTCTTGGATGGATGGATGGATGGGATGGGATGGTTTGTTGTTGCTTGTTGTCAATGTCGTAAAATGGTTTTGCGGCTCGAGAGCTCCGAGGGTCGTCGTCGTCATTGGGTGAAAGGCCAAGCGATAAAAATCCGTAAGAGTAAGTGCACACACACACTCGAAACAAGAATGGCATGCGATGACGATGTGTCGATGCCCGATAAGCAAAGACCCGTGCCTGTTTCTCCTCTCCCCCTTCCATCCAGACATTGACTATTGATGTAGTTACTTAGTTACAGACTAGCTGCTCCAGCTGCCCTGGCTCTATCTCACCTATAGAAATTTGTCAAAATATTGCCAAACACAACGCACAAGAAGTCAACAAAGAGTGGAAACACTTCGTCATAGGCAACCCCTCCAAACATGCCCCATGGAGGAGCTCCCTGCCTCGCCATGAACTGAGTGTGTGTGTGTGTGTGTGGTGGGGAGGAGGCGTAAGGGGAAACATTTTCTGTTTCGTTTGGCACGCGTTTTCTATGCCCAATCCATAGCCAATGACGTCGACGTCGACGTCGCCGTCGCATCGCACAGCACAGCGACCAAGTTTCGTATCGAAATGATTAGTTTGAGTTGTCTGATTTTGACAAGCGTTGTCATTTGGCTTGTCAAACATTTTGGTTTCGGTTTCTTTTCAAAATGAAAAATTGACGAATTTCAAAATTTGCCTAATACGCGCGTATTCTTTTCGTATTCGTGAAAGTCAAGTGGTTATATATGACTATATTTTATTTATTTACACACATAAAAACCCAAATCAATAAAGGCGAAAACAAAATTTATCACTATCACCAATGAAATTTACTATCTGCAATATTTAGATCATAATACAATATTTCTAAAAATACAATATATATGTAAGAAGATAAATAAAAGAATATGTTTTCTTAATATTTAGGTATTTCATTTGAATAATATGGTATTTAAGGGATCTCTTGAGTCAACTGCAATGCAATTTGTTGGGATAGGTGCAGTTCTGAATATGAAAAGGGGCTGGAGAAAATATTTTTATCAGACAGTGTAGATTTATTTAAGATTAATGTAACATTTGAAACCACGACTATGAGAACGATCCTGTAAAGTGTTACACTGCTCCAGATGTCGAAAATTTTGGCATAAACTACAATTTTAATGCTAGCGTATTGAAATTGCACAGACAGTTTTGTGAGACTAAAAAATAATTTGGATTTTTTTTTTCTACCAAAATTTTTGAGATCTGGACCAGTGTGCAATGCTCCACAGACATAGGATCTGTAAAAGAGCGAAACATTCACCCTTAAAGTATGCAAAATGCTGAAAAAGTTTACATTGTATTTAACAAATTTTTACTTTTTGTAACTTTAAAAGTTTCTATAGTCAATGTTTGCTTCAGAGATTATTAAGTTATACAAAGAAGAACTCTCCTAAATTTCTATAAATATTTTAAAAATTGCATCGTTTAGGGGTAAATTTTTCCTCCCTAACCACTCTACCATATATTTAAAGCCAGAACAGAACAGAATATTTATACCCTTTGGTTAAAAGTGATACATCGTTTTAAAGTAATAGACAAAACTGAGGGTGTGGATCAAAAAAGATTTAAAATTGTATCTTACGGGTTATATCAGGAGACTTAGGAGTCAGAATTAATATTTGTTTACCAAAGTTATTTTTTTAAGTATTTTCTACACATAAAATCTAAACACGTAAGAGTTTAAGGATATTTTAGGGATTTATTTCCTTTTATGAAGTGAAATAGAAAACATTTCAGCTATATTTAAACCAAATAATATTCAAAAAGTTTAATATTCAAAAATTGAGAGATATAATGTCCTTGGCTTTGAAAAAAATTACATAATCTGCGAAAGTTCTTTTTATAAATGTTTCTATATTATTGAATATTCCTGGATACCTCAATTCATTTGCAATTGGATGGAGCGAAACTAAAATCAGTTTCCATTATAAGATCACTAAGGGGCAGTAGATCCTTTAAGTCACAAAAGTCAGGGAAAGTAAATACAAAAAATACAATTAAAAACGTTCTTTTAATTTCCCTAAATACATAAAAGCCTATACAAAGTTTTACAAGATACTTAACTCACGTGAAAATGTCATTATTAGATGCAAGATATAAAGTTACATTTAATTAGTTTTAATTAAAATAAACTTTGCAATAAGGCAAAGATAAAAAACAAGTTTTGTTTTCACCTAGTATCCTGGGGCATTGAAGGATCTTAAAAGATAGAGCTTCTGCAGTTCATTCAAAAATATCTGATGGTTAGGGCAACAAAATATATGAGTTTTTACTTGTGACTTGATAGCTGATCACTGATCATTGATCACTCAAACTCATATCTTCTTTAATTAATAATGATATTTTGATTGATTATTGAAATCAGCTAAGCAAGTTGCACTTGATGTTACGTTTTTTTATTTTTTTATTTAAAAATGTCAGAAGCAATCAGAATCAAACTAAAAATTAGACAGTTTCCTCCCACTCGTTCCCCCTCTCTCTCTTACTCGCTAGCTCTTTGCTTTTGGGGCCCATTAAAAAAATGTTTGTGTAATTTTACAATTTAAGATATATGTCGGTCAAGACAATAACTGGACTTTGGGTCATAATTCGGCATCAATATAATTATGGCCAACCCCAGACTCTAAACTCAGATCAAAGAGAGACTAGACATAGGTAAAGAGGCAGCAAGATACATATGCTTAAAATGTACCAACAATAAAAATGCTTTATATAATTTTCCCATAGCTAGTCAATGCACGGAACGAATCTTTATTTATGGCATAATGATCATCGAGGCTAGGGCTCCCAAAAAAAATATACAAAAAAAAACAATCCAAGTAGCCGCCATCCATATACACATATACGAAATCAAAATTGATGCTGTTGCTAGAGAATATGCAGAGAAGGAAAAACCTCTGGGTCTGATAGTCTCATCGCTTTACGATCAATGTTCAATGCGATGTGTGTATGTATGTGTGTGTGTCCGAGCAGCGGCCTCGATCAAGTTGGACCATCATCTGGCCCAGCTCTCGATAATTCTTTATTATTTCTCTAAAACTTCACCTTTAATTAAACACGAAACGAAATTATAAAAATTGTACCTGCTTTAGCAGCCGCTGTCCAAGTCGCGAGAGATCGAGTCGGTCCGTTGTTTCTTTTTTGGGGGGAATTTCTACCTGAAACAACAGCGTCGATCTTCGCTTGCCCCGGTTTACCTCTTGCGTGTGTGTGTGTGTGTGTGTGTTTGTGTGTGTCCCCAAATTCGATCAATTTAGATACAAACACCCATTTATGCATCAGTACCTTTTATTAAACTAAGGTCTGTGTCTGTCTCTCTGTGTGCTTGTGTCGCTGTGTGTGTGTGTGTGTGATCAGAGCACTACGTGCTGCCTTAATATGCCCGTTAATGGAATATTAGGCAAAGAGTTTCATTTGCCCGCACCCTGGACGGGACGGGGAAGAGACAGTCAATACGCATACGCATCTCAAGTCGTTCATGGCGACACACTGAGACACACACACACACACAAGACACAAGGGACATAATACACACAAACATTTCTATAAGTATATACAATGGTGGCCATGAATTTAGGAACTCTAGTTTCATTTTATCTCATTTTTATACTGGAAAGTATATTATAAAGTATGTTAAACAAACTAATATTAATTGTTAGGACAATGACCTAAAAAATTAATAAGCTGTTTAAACCAAGACACTGTTTTTGACCGATCTTTCCTATGGGAATTAGGTATATGATTTGTTTCCTACTCAGGCGAATCCCAGATAGACAATAGTATATTTTCAATAAATATGTATGTATATAAACACTAGTAAATATGAATTTAAAGCCTGTTCTTTAATTTTGTTTACCAACATTTTGTTTCTAGTTTTTTGTTAGTTCAAGAAAAGTGGTTCTTTCAAATAAATTAGGGTTGCAGTCAAAATACAATCCAAAATAACATTTTTAAGTGGCTTCTCAGGCATATTCTTGGGTATAAATTGGAATTTAGTGCTGTACAGTTTCTTTGTTCTTACTTTTTAAAAACTTACTACATTTTTAATGTGTTGAAAGGTGTAACTGTGTAAAAATATTTGTAATATATTTGAAGTCTGAATATTTGAGACCCTTCATGGCAATATTAAGTTATGCATAGTCGTAGAGTCCATCGATAAACGAAATAATTACCAAAATGTATTCATAAAATTACTTGTGAGTCGAGTAATATCTATCAATTCAAAGTACGCAAAATGTTGGCATAGGAAAAAAATCATCTAACTATATGTAATGAAATCTAAATGTACCTTAAATGTGTGGCCAGCATTGTAGATACATACATACCATATGAATGTGGCATAGTCGACCAGAAATTATCGGATACTGATGCTGTTGTCGTTGGGTGTTTTTGGCTCTTACTCTTCTCTCTTTGCACAGTTTTGGAAGTTGTTGTAGTTGTTGTTTTTTAGAACCAGCTTGGGCATCACACGATCGGACGGATTTTAGTGCTGGAATGCAATAAAATTCTTTTTTTTTCTCTCTTTTTGTTTTGTTTTGTCCGATTTGATTCAAGTTTTATAGTTTGTCTGCTTATTGTGTGTAGGAGAAATACCCAAATACATACCCACATTATGTATCGTATGTATCACATGAGATGAGAGTACACCAAATCGAGTAAGAAAAGAAAAACTTGAATACATGTTGCGCCTTATGGACTTTGTATTGGCTTGGTATTTGGTAGTTTGACTGTCTCCTTTATGACCCCATCTATAATTTCGGTCTAAATCAATGCTCTTTACCAAACACTTAAATTGTCTTCAGAGACCAGCGCTGTTTTGCTTCTCTTTTTGTTTGTGATGGCCTCTAAATTTTAACTTTCCCTTATAAATATTTCATAATGTCAATGAATTTTGTTTAGTTAAAAAAATACTAAAAATTCAGTAAATTCTTCTATGTAGAAAGTGCAAATTTAAAGTGGGAGCTCTAAACGAAATAAATAATTAAATATTGAATATTTTTTAAGAAACCATTTAACATTGTGTATTGAATACTTTTGTATAGTTATTAGTTAGTAATTAATATACATAGATAGTTCAAGCAAATTGGAATCTCAAAAAACGAATCTGATTGCTAGACTTGATCAAATTCCCCTTGGCGTGGAAATAATTACTTTCTTGATTCATTTTATGAATTTTTTGTTAACAAATATATGTTAGCATATATTTTAAAAGGGCATGGTATTTTAACATCAAAATTTTCATTATAAATTAACTTTTGTCAATTTATGGGGATGCGACGTGAAAGAATTTATTAAAGAAATATCTGAAACCTAAAAAGTTCCTTTAAATGGGGATCTTTCTAATAGCTAAAGAGTTTTTCTTGAACAATATATCTACAAATATGTAAGTATATACATTAATAGGGTAAAAGGATATATGTATAAAAGTTTCTTTAATACCTTTGGGAGTAAGAAAAAAGTATTTCTACATTATGTATTAAAAATATTTATTCTTGATCAGTATATAGATACCTATAGAGGTAAAGTAATTGAGACACGCTGGTTCGTAAAGATATTCACACAAACTAAAAAAGCTAGAACTACTAAATTTTGGTTAAATATGTAGTTTAGTTTCATATGGTGTTGAAGCTGAAAAACATTATTTATTTCACATTCCTTAGCTCTTACTTCACTCCAGCAATTGGAGAAATGAAATATATTTTTCCGTTTTAAACATTATAAATATGATAATCTTCCACACTTATACACAGTATAAATAAACTTCTGTCGAGTAAATTTTACCAAAACAGGGATACAAATAGCTAAATTATATGTACCAAAAAAAGGGCTGTACTTAGTTCAAGCACTAATAATTAGGAAGCTTTTACAGCTAAGTGTGCTTAAATACGAATACAAGTAAGATAACATAAAGATACGATAATGAGATAACATGTGTTTGCCATTTTATGATCTCAAACATTTGAAGACTAGTATTTTCACCTGATGTAGACTATCCCCAAAAAAGTGCATATAAAAAATTATGTATCTAATGTCAGTATTTTACAAACATTTTATCTTTTTCCTTAACAATTGATAACAATTCCAAACCTCGATTCCACTGATTTTGTAAGACTCATTTTTGTAATCTTAACGAGCTTTATCTAACTACTGACTCAACATCATAGCCAAGATTCAAATTATGTTCGAACAGCAGTTTTCGGGCTTAATTTCTGCTAAATATTGGTAATATCTGTATTCTTGAACCGATTCTGATTCTTATTTCCTTTATATTTTTTACTCTTGATGGACATTTTATGACGTCTCACTCAGAAATTACTTGTTAGGCCTTTTTGATACTCATCTGAGCTGTGAAGTTTGAAGAATTTTAACTATGAAGGCATACTAAAGTGTATAAAAGGTTTTTAAAATCGATTAGATTACAAAATTGTTGCCCATACGCACTTATTTTAATTTTTATACATATATAAGTAGTCAGCCACTTTATCGTTATACTACTACTATATGCTACTAATATTAGTATATATATATTACTACTATCTTAGTAAGCAATTGAGTCGAAACTAAAATTCATTGTGTTAATGTCTTTAAATTATAGATTAAAGTAGGTTTTATTTTCAATGGTATACATTTTATTCAAAAAACTTTTTTTCTCAAATAAATTAAGTTTGTAGTTTTAGATTAATATCTGCAAATTAAAGGAGTTTGTTTCAATTCCATGATGTAGAAAAAACCTTTTTTTTTTATTCCCATAATTAATATGGATTGAATGGAATCACAATCTTTTTTTTTTACAAGAATTAGCCACATAAGTATCAATTATTTATTAGTCCCCTATGTATAGAAGTTTTTTATTAAACATTGCGGCATTGTTTCTTGTTTGTCCGTCCGTTTTTTTTTTTATCGATTTTGTTAGTTGTTATTGTCATTGGGAGAAACGAACGAAGAGAAAAAAATGTTTAATACTCGCACTAAATTCGAATTAACATAATTTGATCGAGCGGTTTGCCGCTCGTAGAACAACAATGACAGCGGTGCATTTTTTATGGCCCATACCCGCTGCTGGACGGGACGGGACGGGAAAAGATGCCATGAGAGGGGTAGGGGGATGGGAAAATTATTACATGGAAAACGATACCTTTCCCTTGCGCTTGGAGAGTATGTAATAATGAACAAGATGCTTTCTTTTCATCTCTATCGGAAAGGAGGATCTCTGAATTATACTTATGCTCCAGCACTAGAAGACACACACACACGAACACACACACACACACGGACTCCCAACCTAGCTAGACAAATGTTATTACCAAAAAGAAGACAACGAACCGACCCCAAAGATCTGTGACTAAATTTATTCAAAAGCGATTTCAAAAACGTCTCCGTTGTTCTCCCCTTTCTTCGTTAATTTCAACACACAGACACACACACATATACTCACACAAGCAGACACATTAATTAACAATAGATATGGATACTATATATACACCTATATGTAGGTAATGGTAATATGTGTGACTGCCATTAGAGGAAAGTACTTTGGAGAATAGCCGCTGCGACCTAAGCTGCATCTCCTCTCCGCCTCCTCCCACCTATTGCCATCTCTATCTCTTTGCCCATAGACGCGACATGGACTGGTATCCCAGCATATCGAGCTCTCTTCCATTTCACCGTCCGTTTCCATGTCGTTCTTTCTTTCTTTTGTGGCTTTCTTTCACCTACAAGATTTATCGCTTTGTATTTGTATTATTTTTAGTAGTTTTATGTCAGCCATATACACACACACACACCCGCCCCTTCATATTGCTCGTATTTCGAATTCTGATTCTCATTTAAACGTATCGGGGCATAGTTAGCTTTAGCTTTTCAAAAACTCTCCCGAAAATGAAGATGCCATTGCCCATTCCAAGTATTTCAGAAGAGACTCCTGAAAATTACGCCACGTTTCTGCATGCGGCGACATTTTATTGATGATTCGGGGGAGTACCCAGACAGTGTCCCCCTTATACCACATACATTCATACATATACACTATATACTTTACCTATTAAAGTTTTGGCTCAATATTTTAGGTAATCAACTCGAATTCATTTCTATTTATACGCAAATAGTACAGGAAATATATTAATACATACATACATGTATGTTTATATAGAGATTAGTTTTGTCAATTAGTTTTTAACTAACATAAACGCTCAATTAACAATACTTGAACACACTTGACAAATATTTCAATCTTTAAAAAATCTCGAATTTTATTTAATATTACTTAAAGGCAATGTTAAATGTTGAAGTAGCAAAAATTGTACTTCAAATTGGTTTGAAAAGTTATCTTAGTTAGTAAGATAAATCACTTAAGAATTTGATTTATTTATGACATTCTTTATTTATAATCAATTAATTATCAACTCTTTTTTTTAATATAGTTCAAAGTGGGATCTTAAGTTTTTCTTATGGTTTAAAAATTTATATACCGAAACTTAAAGGGGTAACTTTATTTTGTTTCGAAGTTAAAGAAAAAGTTCTGATAAAGTTTAATTTACAACGAAAGTGGTATAAGAAAAAGTTAAGATGGTTGAGAAGCCAAAATGGTCTGAAATATATATATGCAAGGACTAGAGGATTTCCTTTGGAAAGTTTTTCCATTCAATATCAACGACCTATGTACATATTTGAGCTATTTAAGTATATAAAAATCACTTTTCGGTTCTAGTAATTGAACTATAACAAGTAGTCACTACTAAATGTATTCAATTGAATTAAAACTACATTAATACCTAGCCTATAAATTTATTCAAACGAATCTAAAGTTTTTCTTTGAAGTAATTTCAATGACCAAAAATATATTTAATTACTTCGACTAATTGTAAGCCCAAAGGCTGCTTTTTTAATAAATTATCTAGTCCAGTTCATATATTTATTAAGATCGATATAAGAGTTCATTTTACCTAAAACATTTATTAAGATAGATGTAACCCTTATATAATTTTACTTAAAATATTCCAGTCTATTTTACCCCAAATATTCTAAGTAGTACATGGAAAGAGACATATTTTATTTACCAAACAAATTGCATTACAATTGTTCTTAAATAAGTAGTTATATAAAACGGAATAATATTATGATTATTATTTGGATTTTTTTCTTATAAATCAAGAGTTTCTTCCTGAAGTAATCTCTTTTGCCTTTTAGAGAATGGTATTACAATTTCGTAATATAATAGATAGTGGTAGTATAATTTAGTAACAAAAGAGAATAGCAATCACCTTAGTAAATTTGATTGACAGATTCTAATGCATCTATCATATTGTCCATATAGTTTTTTGGTTTTGCTAAAGTTTTCATTAATTAAAAATTGCAAAAAGTTAGCGAATAAAACGTACATACTTTATTGACAATTGTAACTAAAATTAATTTTCTATAAATTCATTTTCTTTGTTATCAAATATGCCAATGAACTGAAATTAAATTTGTGGGTATGTAAATGTTACGGGATGACCTTTGATTGCCCAAGGGGTGGCACATAAACTAACAAAAATTGTATAAATAATGCCCTGTCGCTAAATTTAAAGAAGTTATTAATTAATGTACGAATATGAAGTTGACTATTCTTTATTCTCTGTGCCAAATAGTTCTTCTTCACAAAATGATTGTATGTCTTGATGTTAAAGCCACCGCCGTTGCCGCGGTCATTCCCATTTCCAATTCCAGTTTATGTTATGCTAATCGCTAGCTAACTCTTGGTAAAAGGGAAAGAGAGAAAGACTGGAGGAGGAGGCCAAAAAGCAATCCAAATCCAAGAGGCAGACGGGGGCCTTTACGATGCTAGAGACATGTTCTCTGTATAAAATTAAATCTCATTTGATTGCCTTTTGTCGTGGCCAAAGCATTATTCTACATCTAAACACATCTTCTTATTTTGCTTATTATTCCTCTTCATTTAATAAATAAAAAAAAGAAGCAACAACCACCAACAAAAACACAGAAAGATAAAGGTGAAATAAATTTAAATAAAAGCCAAGAATTTATTTTTTTGGTTAGTTTTAAGAAAGTTCATTGCACCGATACACCATGTTGAATCTGAGGATGACATCACATTCCACATTTCACTGAGCCAGCAATGAATTCTGAGGAAATTGAAAGGATTTGTCATTGATAATGTGTGTGTCTCCTTTCTGGGGTACTTGATGCAGGTGTTGCACTCACTATTTCTCTCTGGGTCCGTGAGTACGTGATTTCGCACTCAAGATAAGTTACAACGATGCTCTAGTCAGATTCTAGAATTTCCGGGAAAACCAATTGTTGTTCAGTTCAGTCTACTCCAATGCTCATTTATATTTATTCTGTTTGTTCGGCACACGTTCCAAGTGAAAAATGGGAAATTGCACTATTAAACTGTTGCCAAAAGGTTCACGCAGAACGTGTTTGTGTTTGTGTGTGTGTGTGTGTGTGTGTGTGTGCATGGGTGTGTGTGTGTGGGTGTGACAGGCTAAAAAGATGACCGAGATAGTGTGATTGTTAAATTGGCCTACATTCTGGATCTTCTGTTCACCGATTCATTGTTATTATGCATGTGCATAGATTTCCAGTTAAATTTCATTTAATCTCTCTCTTATTTCAGGATAAATTCTATTGACATTAAGCGACACATGTGTGCATTAGATTCTACCAGTTAAATTAAATGCGAATTGTGTCTGCCAATGAAGCTAGATATTCTCTATGTATTCAAGGCATATACATACATATATATCCATAGGAATAGTTGCTTTGGCTATGACAAAGTTACAAATTTTCTTTGTTTAACCTGGCTACAGAAGTCGATTTTGCTTATGATTCTCTTTAAATCCTGCTTTAAAGACCAGAAATATACAAAAATTTCCTATAATGCAAGTCAAATCTTAGGTTTTTATTATGTATAAAATTTGAAGTTGTGGTCAAGAACATTTTCTTATAGAAGAAGGTGTAACTTAATATGCAATTTTTAATTTATTTCAAAAAGATCGCTCCCATATACAATTTAATATAAAAGTTTTGATACCGTTTTATTTAAAATTTTTACAGAGTTTTTCAATTGAATATTATGGTATTTGAGACTGATTAAAGACTGTTTTTTTAGGCTTAAGAATGAGTGATATTTTCGCATAAATACAAGTAATTATAAACCAAATTTACTTAATATAATAAACTTTTACAAATCAATGTTATTAATTTTTTTTCTAGTATTAACAAAATACAACTTTTTTCTAGGATTTTCAAATAATTTGAAAACCCATAGATTAACCCCTCAACCAACCCGTATTCTGAACAATGACTAACGGAAACTTACTTAAAACCCAAACCTATGCCAAAAGCTTATTGATAGAGTAATTAAGATGAAATTTTTAATTCAATTCATTTCATATTTAAAGAACGAAAGACTAAAAAAACAGTTTTTAAAATTATTCGTTGAATACAATCTTAATATTGTCAAAAATTCTCGCTTGATTGGTTAAAATAAGTCTCTATATCTACACCGATAATTGATTATTGCCTTTTAGCCTTGTTTTCCCTAAAGATGATGCAACAAATTGTTGTACAAAAATTACAAAATATAAAGTATAATGACGTAGAAATATAGTTTTCCATTTGGATTTTGTTACATTTTGCAAACAATTACTTGACACTTCATAATTCTATCGAATTTCGGCTAAAGTTTAAATATCTCAAATTTATAAGATTCTTTAATGAAAGAAATTGTATCCTTATTGTATAAAAATTTTGAGCTAATTTTAAATTTGAAAAATACCTAAGTACATTGTACTTACTTAATGGAATTTATAGTAAGTAGTCTACAAGCCAATTTCGTTTTCAAAAACCCAATGGGGGGAAAGTCTTGACCATTGAACGAACAGAGAGGGAGTAAGTCATTTGGTCAAGATTTCAATGAACATGAAGACAGGCATTCATTGAAGGTGAGTCAGCTTGAACCGGCAAACAGGAAATTGCCACGAGAAGAGGCAATTGGGCAGAGACAGAGACAGAGAGGGAGAGAAATGACCGGAGGGGAAGCTGTGAGGCTGCAGCGTGAAATGTTGCACCAAGTAAACCAAAGAACGGTGTATATATGTATGTACATATGAGAGGATGAAGCATAACAGCGCATATCTTAGGGATTTCAATGCGAATTCCAAGCCGCAGGCAGGCATACTCATAAAAACGATATTTTATATTCTTCTGGCCAATGCCAGAATGCATCGCCATCGCCATTGCCATCGCCATCGCGTAGATGTCAGAACAAATTTTGGCTGTAATGAGATGGAGACTGTAGATAATCTGGCAGCAGATTACAACATCGCATGGGACATACGACGAGTTTGAATTAGACCAAAAGATATGGCAAAACATTTAAGCGATTCTATAGAAATGAAGAGGAGACGAGGCAAGATTGCAGACAGCAGCAGCAGCAGCAGGGCGACCTTGAAAATGCAAAAACTATGACGGGAAGGCGCTACAAGCAAACGCACACACACACACACACAGAGAGATGTGGATGTGTATGTGGATGTAGAAGAGGAGAACGGGAAACAGCTACTATATGGATCCAAGATCCTACATATCAACAGTTTGCCGTATGCCACGATCAAAACAAGTTTCGCTACCAACAAACAATCTGCATCTGTATAAGCGAGAGCAAAAGTCAATGCGTATCTAACAGATACTCACACACACATACAAGGGCTAAAATTTTTGCCTGAGAAAATCGAAAAGACATGGAATGGAACCGCAAAGGCAAAAGTCGGTCTTTGTGCCAATAGAACTTAGAATGCGGTAGGACGACCAAGACCACGATCCATGCCGACAGCAGCAAGTTGTTATTGCTGGTGTTGTTGTTTTATGTTTTCTGTTTTCTTGTGGCAGGAAACAGAAACGTTGCGTCTTTCTGTTGCCTCTTAGCCCCCTCCTTCCCCACACTGCACACTTCTTAGATGGGGCAAACTGAAAGTAAGTTGATCTAAACACGGTCGCATGTGTTGTTGTTGAGTCTGTGCGAAGGCGGCGATATGCAAGATTTGGATTGAATCAAAAAATAAAGAAGAAAAAAAACTCGTATTAATCTTGCCACACACATAACTATAATAAATTTGAATTGAAAATGACATATTTGGAGTAGTCTGAAAAGTAATTTAAATGGTGGAGAGGTTTGATCTCAATTGAGACTACTTTTCTTATGATTATGTCCTTATATATTAATGTAATGTAATCTTAAACAAGGATTTACACAGTTTCTGTTTTACAGATTACATTTATAAAGAAGATTGTAAAGATACTTACAGAAAGTAAGGCAAGATTTTTTGAAAAGTTTTAAATCAATTTAGAAAACAATTTTCTAAAAAAAAACCATTCTAACAAAGCTCGTTCAAAATTAAATTTACTTAAGAAAGAAATAAAACATATACATAAGTTTTGTGCGCTATAAGCTAAACTATTAGATTATTAGTATTTTTTTCCATTTTTGCCTCCTTCATTTACTTTGTGATTCGCAACTAGTTTTAACACTAAAAGTGTGCAATTTTAAAGTGGTTACCAAAGTCTGCTGATGAGAGTTAGTTCTTGAAATAGCGATAATCTGTTAAATTGTTTTTGTTTAGAAAAGGCAATTTATTTATTTTCTCAGAGGAGTTAGGTTTCATTTTCCCTCCGATAAAGCTGAAAGCTAATCCGTCTGGGATAATAGAAAGCCCTGCGATTAACGAATACTATTTTTCATTCGAAAGACACCTAATATTTTATATTGTAGTTGTAAAAATTTGGACTTAACTTTTAGCAACAGATGCCAAAATTTATTTCGAACATTTCACAATGACAATAATTTTTAAAAATAGATTGATCCGAGATGGAATGAATGGATTGTTTTAATTTAAAGAGACGTATCCTTAAAAGAGCATTTTAGATGAATTTAAAAATACATCATAATTTAAAAGGAGAATCAGAGATCTTATATGTATGTATATCTATGCCATAAGTAGTAATATGATGTTCTCATTTTTGAAAGAAAAGGTTTTTCAATTTTTAAACTTAAAATCTAAGGAAATTGAATTTATATCCATATCTTAAAACTAATGGAATATATAAATACATTTCCTATTATAATTGTGTTAATAGTTAAGTGATGAGTTAATGATTACGCAAGAGCAACTAATTAATTTTAATTACTTGTTATTTTAATTACTTGTTATAATTATTTTTTAAATTCTAATTCTTCTACTAAAATTTCAATTTTAGTTCTTATTTGTTTTGAAATAATTCTCCAAAATAATGAGATTTAGTAGAAATAAAATACATTTCCATTGAAGAGTTATGTATTTAAGAACTCGACATCTCTATATCCTTCAAAACCAATAAAAAACATAAACATATGTTAAGTATATTTCTTGATAGTTTGACTACCTAAAATTGTGAAATTCAGAAAACCAGAAGAGAGAAGATTGTATCAAGTGGGTACAGTCACAGTTGAAAAACAATTGCATGAATTCGCTTGAAGGAAACTTGAAACAGAATGAGATTAACCAACAAATACAAGAATTGGGAGCAGGGCTAACTCCATAAAGATGAGCGTTTTATGCATCCTTAACTTACACTCTATTTTAATTGCCAAGAAATCCTCACAATCGCAGTTTCCAGTCTCCAGTCCCACACTCGCGGTCCGATCTTACGTGCAATTAAACAGTCCCCAGTCTCAGTTCCAGTCCGTAGCATTTAATGCGTGATGTGGGGGAGGGGGAGTGGTGGCTAAGGGACACGGGGGGAGGCAGGCAAAAGCAAATTTACGTCCGCTGTCAAAAGGCAGCGACGTAGCGTATTTAATATTTTTCAGCGTGTTTTACCTTTTCATGTTGTGTCATCATCAGCATCAGCAACAGTCGCACTCAGAGTCGTCGTCGTCGTCGTCGTCGTCGCCGGCGAAGTAGATTCCGAAACACACAACGTCATAAACACGCAGATATATACACTTTGATGTGTGTGTGTGTGTGTGTGTGAAACGATCCTGTTCTGCTCCTGCAGCTCCTGCTCCTACTCCTGCGCTCCCTCCTTATGTACTCACACGAGGGCACAAATTTGTACGCTCACTACAAACTAAAAAGTCTTAAAGTCTTAAAAGCATTTGCAGAAACGAAGGCAAAAAGTAAACACAATAAAGGCATAAAAATTGCGAGTGAGCAAACAAATAAAAATAAAATTTTTTTCATACATTCAATGATGCCACACCGATCGACAGATACCCTTTAATTGCTCCTTCACAAATTTTGTCCAATAAAGTATGCAATATTTAGTGACAAACTCAATTTTTTTAAGAAAAAAATAAATTTGGAATTTTTTAGTAATTAAAATATGATCTTTGATGCAAATATTGGTTATACACAAATTTTTACCCGCAGATCACCTTACAAGACCCCCAAAAGTATGCAATAAGCATTTGAAGAATTCGTTTTTTAAGCAAAGAAATGCAATTTGAGAGTGTCCTGTGTGTAAGAAACGATCTTTAATGTAAATATTATTTTTAAACCATCTTTGCTCCCTAAAGTATGCAATAAGCACAGGAAGAATTCATTTTTTGAAACAATTAGTGTATTTTTTAAATGTTTTTTAAATAAAAATGCTTCGCCGAATCAGAGAAAAGTTATGTTTCTTGCAAGCAATGAATTCCATAGATAGTTTAGGGACGAATTTCACCCATTTGATACCCCTTAAACCTCCATTTTACATCTAAGGATCTCTTCCATTTCATTGGCAACATTTTAGCATTCCTTGAATCATTCATCTGCAGAGTATTCCCCGTCGGTTTGGTTAAACGTAAATGCAAAAGGATAGATAGAACAACGCTTTTGTACACTTGGTGACTGGAGTATGTTATTTTGTATCTGTGCTGCTCATTTGCACTTGGAATACAAAAGATACATTTTCGTAAGACCCCTTTGACATGACAAGATAACGACAAGCAATCCGACCGACCAAGGGAATGACCAACCGAGCGAACCAGTCGATGGAACAGCTCGTACCAACAGTCCCAAACGGGAATGGGAGCGGCGCGGTGGGGGTACGCTCATTGGCTCCTGCTCCTTAACCGACCTTTTGAGTGTTTCGTATTTTAATTTTCATTACGGCCACCTTCGCGGCCGCAAAAGGTTCTTGAGAAGCGGCGCTGACGCTGACGCAGCGCTTGAAGTCAGCTGCGGCAGAGCGCAAAATGTGAGTATTTCCAAGAAATTGCAAATTATTTTTTGAGCCGAGCGCCTGCGCCTCAAGTTGTCCAGAGAGAGAGGTCTGAAGTTAAACCAGAGACAGTGCTCCCGTCATATGACTATCCCCAACCCCATTCCCCCATCCTCGTTCCATTTCATCGTTTGGCCTGCATCAGCAGTCGCCGCCAAAATGAGTTAGCATCCCAATCCAAACTACGTCTGCGTCTCATCGTTGGAGTGTCTGTGTGAAGATCTCTTTCTCTCTCTCTCCCTCTCTCTCTTGGTCTGTTTGTCTCTTTTTCACCCTGTCCCTGGGCTGAGTGCCCGCGCGACCGAAACAAATGCGCAGAATCTTTTGCCCCATTGACACTCTCTTCGCCCCTCCTCCCTTCCCCCCCTTTTGATCATGCACCATTTGTGAGGCTTTTTGGTTCGGCCATCAAGTGCCTGGCCTCGGCATGCTGAATACTGCCCCGCTGCAAGCAATCGCTCCCTTCCCATAAAGTCGTGTTTATGCCTTCTCATAAACATTTTTATTTTAATGATTTTTATTATTGTGCACATTCGTTACTTTTTATATACATCCGAGAGGATCAGTACAGGCCAACCAACGTGTCCTCAAAATGGCTATGTATTCGCCGTTTACCCTGTCCCTATATAGAGGCCCCCAAAAGACCTGAAATAATTATGTCTAAATTATTGATATTATTATCGATTAGAACAGTTGGCATAAAATCTTCTAACTTACTTTTGCTACTATAAAAAAGAAGCAAAGATTCTCAATTATCCTATCTACATACATACATGATCACATAAATTTTAATCAGAGGCTCGTGTCGAAGTTTGTATACCCTTGCAAGATTTTTAAATTACTTTATTCTTATATCTTTCTTGTAATAAGTCGAAAATACATTAAATAACCTTCTACACACTTAAAATAGATTATAAACACACATCTTAATACAATATGGTCTTCCGATCTTGATTTAATTTAGCACTTTGGATTAAAGTCAAAATTGTTCAGTTTTATTAAAGCCAACAAGATTATTTATCTGAATAGTTTTTGATCGATCATATATATTAATGCTATATGATATTGTTTCTCGATCTTGATAACAATTTCCTTAGTCCTTAAGTTAAATAATATTGTCTCTCGATCTTAATAACAATTTCCATGGTCCGTAAGTTTTTAAAGTCACTTTTTCGACCGATCTTTCCCACTGTATCATGTATATGTTTAGTCAAATTTAGCAAATATGTTATTGAGTACTTATATTTAAATATTAACTATTTAATTGTAAGGAAATTCCTTAAGTAGAAACCGAAATTGTTGATAAAAGTCACTGGTTTTTTACTCTCTATTTGATATAGAGGCCTGATCATGCTGAATCCGAGATATATGTGTGGACATTCTTGCAAAAGATATTTAGAAATCAACATATATCCAAAAAATTAATGCATAGATCCAGAAAAATGGACATAAGGGACAAACATACATGGCTAATTGAACTCGCAAGCTTGTATTCAAAATTAATATACCCTATTTGGAAGGGTATAAAAAATCGGGCAAAAAAGCAAAGTGCAGTGGAATCTGCTGTTAAGTCTAACTTTACTTATGTATGTAGATACTCTCTGCAACTTTCAATCCAATAAAAATTAGTTTATGTTCTGTTGCGAAATTTATTTTTCGTCGCTATGTACAATGATGGGATCAACATCGTTGCCGCCGCCGCCGCCGCCGCCGCCGATGACACATAAAATGCCACATTTAGTGCCCCTTAAGAGTCAACACTCGTTTGTCGCTCCGTTTGCCCATATCCAATTCAGACTGGTTCACTTCACTAAGGCATAAAATGGCGCTTAATATTTAGTAGTCAAGGTGACAATTCACAAGTCCTTAGGCCATGTGCAGCTGTCAATCTCTTAGTTAATTTAAATAATTGCACCCAAAAAGTAATTTTAATGCATAAAAATTTAATGTTTGGCAAGTAATTTGAATTTAATAAAAGAAAAATACAAAATTAAAGGAAATTAAACAAATAAGCTGCATTCAAGCATAGTCCATATACATACACAGAGAGAATTTATCTCAGTTGCATTAATTAATTAAGTACAAACTGAAATCAAAGGAAAAAACACGTATTCTTTACTTATTTTAGTAACATATTTAAGTGTAATTTTAAGACTAATTTGAACAGTTTTCAAGGGAGTATAATTTTTCTCCCTGTAGACGTACCACTGTACGCCGTAATTCCAAAATCTCAGCTTGCAAACGTTCCACGGCATTGTTGTTATTGTTAGTGGTGGCCGGAGCAAGGCTCGGTGGAATAGAGGGCGCTGCTGTCAAAGCTGTCGGTGTGGCTATAGGTTCCAAATTAGGCGATGCAAACGATACAGCCCCCTCTACACTGGCAATTGAGAAATCTGGATGAATTTGTGGTGTGGTAATAAGAGCAGATGGCTGAACAGCAGGAGGTTGAACCGTCACAACTGCTGGAGTTGCAACTGGAGGAACAGGAGCCGGAGCAGCGGCATTGTTGGTAGTAGTTCCACGATGATTGGCTATGAATTTTTGAAGCTTGGAGGTGGCGCTCTCTCGCTGGGAGTCTAGAAGCATTCTCATTGTTTCCTGGTCGCCTGACTTTGCCTTTTCCATGGAATCGGATCCCTCATCGACGAGCACATAGTTGATGACATGAGCGTGTGTGCCCGGCTTAATGCGATAGATGGCTTTGCCATCGCCACCGGTAACTGCGGACAGTGACGGGATGTCGCCCACTTTGGCCATTTGTCCGCCCATCTGGAATATGGCAGTGGTGCCATTGACTACCAGAGGTTTTTGCATTATATATGGAGCCGACACAAACTGAGAACATCTGCGTTTAGTCTTTTCAACGTATGTTCCGATTTTGCAGCCGCTGCTTTTGCACGCCTGAAGAGATGGCGTTGCTGTTGTCTCATTACCACCAGGTCCCGCCGAAGGGCACACAGATAATGGCGCCGAGGAGTTGGAGGAGCTGGTAGCCATAACCCTATAACTTTTGACTCACTTTTGGATTTACAAAATTTTGCAAATCATTTGTTTGGTTTTAAATCAATAGCCCAGTGTGACCGTTGCTTCTTTCGCTTGTGGCGCATGTGCGAAATATGCTAGCGCATTTGAAAATGCCAAATTATCGATAGATTACTTTTATCGATAGCAATGTGTTTGGCGGTGGATTTAAATTCTCCTGGTGTGTAGGTTCGCCAATTCAGTTGGAATAACTTGATTTTAATGACGTACAGGTTTTACTGTATATCTTAATTTTGTTGAAATTAATTAGTTGAGCTGCAAGCGAATATAAAAAAAGAAAACTCGAACATAAAAAATTGCCCACTCAGGCTGCAATCGCATCGCGTACCGTCGGCATGTGGGTGCAATGACCAGAAATGACCTCGAACAAGGTGCAAGACGACACCCGCTTCATTTACATTCCAAGTACTTTAAAAATCGGCAGACAACAACTCCAAAACCAAAAGACGAGTCGTTAAAAGATGATAATCCCGCAACGGTGTTCATTCGGATTGCAACTGCTGGCTATGCTGTCCTGCCGTCAGCTCCTTTAATTTCCACTCGTCAATCATCCATCCCAGCCATAGTCCAAGACCAAAGTTAAAGCCAAAGTCAGAGCCAACAGAAAGAGTTGCAGCCTCATTGTTGGCTCAAATGAAATAATTACTTTAGCATACATCGACTGACCAACTGGATCTCCCTCTCTCTCTTTCTCTCTCTCTCTCTCTCTCTTTCCCTTTCTCTCTGTCTGGAGCTGGGGCTGGTCTGGTTTCTGGGTGTGTATGTGTCTCTGTATATATGTATGTACATATGCCTCCATCTGCATCCTTAGTCATGGCCAATATATCGACTCGCATTAACAACAACAAGCGCTGCCGCAATAAAATCTTCCGACACGTTTTGCCCGAGAATAATAAGAAATGAAATGCCATTTATTAAGCATTAATAAGTGCAAGCCAACTTCAAGTCCGACTCCAAGTCCGAGTCCATGTCCATCCATCCATCCATCCATCCATTTGAGCTGCACTTTGGGGGCACTGTCTGAGCCAGTTCTGAATCACGGATGCTTCGCATAATGATACCTCCGGGCCTATTTGCCTTCTCCCCTTATTCCCCTCTCATCTGAATGTTCATTTAATCATTTTGCAATAAAATTTTTGGTACTCTTGCATACTGGTTGGGCAAAATTTAACTTAAAGCTTAATATTTATCATTAAACTTTGCATTTCTACTTACATGTACTATATTTAGAATACTTAGCATCGTATATTATAATTAACAAAGAACCAAGTGTATTCTTAATTAATGGATTAATGATTTCAGTCAAGTCAATATTTTCTTGATGCCAAAAAGCAAGTTTACCAATTTAATTATAAGCAGTTGATATCTTAAGAAACAATTTATAAATTAGGTAACAAATTTAAAGGTCTGTTTTTGCTCTTCTTAAAGAACCTAAGATTAATTTTTAAAGCGTTTTGGAATTCTACATTGAATTATCCTAAGTTTTACTGACTAAAAGAGAAATAAATCACGTGGAGACAAATTTTTGTAAGGGCTGGCGAAAGTAAATATTATTTTTGTCATAAAGAAAATTGATTTGGATTCGAAAACGCCAATAAGCCAGATGAAAGCAGTTATATATGTATATTGATCATATCCTTATCGTCCCTATTTGATTTTTCACATCAGAGGTTTCAATTCCAAAAGTGCTATGCTCATGCCAAAGGACAATAAGTTGATCGAGAACGACAGTGGCGGATCGAGGAATACCACTTTTTTGGTGGTCAAGTCATTTGGTGATTGAGAGGGGTAATTCAATGCTGAATATCAAAGGTTTATTAATTGAAGAGGTAAAAAACAGTGTTTTTTAGGTTGAATGAGAGATCCCTACAACTAATCAGTTAATAAGTAAACAACAAAAATTTTCCGTGTTGCTGTTTAGAATCTCTTTTAAGCAATTTACCATTTTTAATTACTTGGATATCCTATTAATTTGAGAGAGTTTAGTTTTAGATATTAAAAAAACATAAAATTTTGAACTATAGTAATTCTTTATCCATAGGAAAGTTACTGATAACCAAATTGTCTACAAATACAGCAATTTTAAGTACCTACTTGATTATGCTAAGAAATATAAACCTCAATTCTGTTTAGCAACTACCACATGTCTGGAGCTTGTCTGTGTTAAAGTTTCGGCAACTTGTTCGTGAGATAACAAAAAGAAAAAAAGAAAAGTGAATTCCATGCCTTGGCACATTAATTTCAGCAGTAACAGTAGCTAAAGCAAGTCCAACGATTTGTACTTGTGTAGCAAAAGCAAGTGAACAGAAGACCAACGAAAAGGAGGACCAACATGACGGAAAGGACGGACATTGTCTGGCCAAAAGAATGACGGGAACAACAACTTTAGACCCTAAAAAGTATATACATACATATGCCCATATGTGTATCTGTTAGATACAGATACAAAAGCACGTGCACTGCCCGCGGGCAGGAACACCGAAACAAATGAAAAAGATCAGAGTGAGAGAGAACCCAAAAATAAAATATATATAAAACAACAACAAATGCCTTGGTTGGTGTGTGTGTGTGTGTTTATAACCTTGACTTTGAAATTCTCATTGCAAAACTGAAATGATGTACCCAACTCTATATGTATAAAAGTATCTTTCAATTCGTTTCTTCTAATTCTACTTAAAATTTTAAATCATTTCAGATGTTTAAAGTAAACAAAACTCATGATTTTGAAATAAAACCATAGAGATGAAGTTCTAGAATCTGTTGGGAATAACTAGCAGCATTGCAGCTAACTACAATATACTTTTACACTGAGAGAATTGCGGAACCAACAGGTAAGTCCCACTTGGACTGGGGGGCTAACATGTCATCATCTCCTTTGGGCTGGCAGCTGCTTCCTAATTTTTGAGCCCTTTTTTTTTTGTTGTGGTTTGTACAAAGGTGCAAGCCTTTGGATAATATTACAATAACCGTCACCTTCCAGCGTAACAATAAACTAATTAAATTTAATTTAATGCACATTTTTGGTATTCCGTCATCGTCGTCGTCGTCCTTTTCGGCTGTGTGCCTTATAATTGGTCTGCTGCTGGTGGCAAACGAACAATGTTTCAAATTACCACAGATATACCGGATCCAGGCTAACACATTGCGATACTCTCTGATCAAATTAGAAGCAATAAAAATGTTAGACCCATGGCCAATTGAGGATGATGAGCGGCGTCTTCGGTTTGGGCGAATAAGTACTGGGAAAAAATTATTTTTTTAGGGTTTGTCCTTTGGAAAGAAAACTTAAATGAGTTCTTAACAAAACTTGGAAAGTAGGATTGGTAATTTCAATTATTTAAAAAAAAATAATACTTTTCGTTTAAATTGTTGAAATAAACTAAAAAAAATTTATAAGAAATTTTAAATATTTAGAAAAACTAATACCTCTCGTTTAAATTATTAAAATAAACTAAAAAAAAATTATTTGAAAAATCATTTTTATATCGAATTTAATAAAATTTTGTTGGAAACCCTTTTTATTGGCTAAATATTTAGAATCGCACTTTATGTTTATAAATCTATGTATATTCTTTGAAAACTAAATACCAATCTGTTAAATATTTTCGGAAAAATATCCCTTAATTTACTAACGTCATTCGGCTTAGACTTTTTTTCAGAACTTTCAACGTTCTTTGTCTCAAAGTCAAAATAAGTGATTTTGTTATCTTAGAAATTGCAAAATTGAGAAGTTTTTATTACATCTGCTTAGACATAAGCCTCAGTTATTGAATAAAGAAATAATTTTATTACTGTTGTTGTTTAAGGAAATAATCCTAAATGACGAATTAATTTATTTAACAATTCTGTAAGTTATCCTTTCTTCCAACATCTTGTCCTTGATTCAATTTTTTTTTGAAAATTGTCTCTTATTTATCAATATCTTTTGAAATTCTTAAAAAATGTTTATAAATTGTTTTTTATTTATCACTATCTTTTTAATACTATCAAGTGCGAAGTTTTCAAAGTAAATAAGATTATAAAATTCTTCAGTTTGTAGGAAAACTACTTAAAAACAGCATCTCATAGCAAAATGCTTTTAGCAGGCAGTGTATTTATTTAAATTAGAGGTGTGAAAAAAATATAACTATATTTCTGTTAATTTTAAAAATAGTTTCGTCGTCAAGTCATACATAAACAACAGTATAGAGTTAGAGGAATCCCCGAAATTTTTGATTTCACAAAACACGTGCACCCCACGTTGCCTTTTAAAATGACCTTCAGAGCATTTCCCATAGAATAACCAACACTTTAAAGTGACAAATAAAAACAGCATACCAAAAAACATAATTTTTAAAGCCTCCTTAAACACACCACCATCAGCACCAATAAAACCAAATTTTTTAATAGGGTATACAAACTTCGGGACACCCTTTGGTTTATTTTATTTTTATCCTTTTTTGGAGTGTGCTGTCTGGATTTTCCCTTCACTCTCTTTCTCTCTCTCTTCCTGTGTTTGGGTAACTGAAGCAGCTGGTCCAGAATTGTATTGCATTTGATGCAGGTGGCGCGAGCCATGGTTCGATTAGTTACCTGAAGAGTCCCTAATAAGCACAAGTATGCCCATGGCTAGAGCAGGCAAAAAGCCAACTTTGCCTCTTTTGCTTCAATAAAGCTTTACATAGGGCAATAGCAATTGGTATGGATACCTCATATAATAATCTTGGGGCGATATCGTGTCTGATGTACACGCAGACACACACACACACACTCGTACATAATATATGTTTACCGTTAGAGATGAAGCTTTGCCCCAGTTTGAAGGCCAGCGGCTGTTGGATCGACACACACACACACACACACACACACACACACGAAAACGAAACCCTATTATTAAAATTTCAAGTCTCAATGATAGCTCGAGACCCGAGACTGTAGAAGGGGCTGGACTGGGGAACCTTCATATGCATGTGCATAATTGCTAAGCCCAAACCGATCGATTTGGATCCTTCTCAAATTAAATTCGGTTTCTGGAACTTAGATCTAAGGCAAACAGCATAATAATGAGGGGAAGGGGGTTATGTTTATCATACAGATTAGTTTTGTTAACTTATTTTTTGGTTTTTTTGTGGTATGCAATGTCAGAAGAAACTGAAGAAGAGAGAAAAATACTGAACAGTAAAATGATTATTTCAACTATTTCTTTTGTTTAGGTCATCATTATTCGATTTATGTACTACAAAACGCAATTTACGATTGCTTTTTCGACATCAATTAAAATTGTCAAAACAAACAAACAGAATCGAAACATCGCATAGGGTAAATTATTACACTGAAATGTCATAAATCTATAGAATTTGCATTTTCTTTTCTGTTTATAACAGAAATGCAAATAGACTCCAGACTAAACTAAATGCTTTCCAAATTGGATAAATTTTAACTAAATTTGTTTATGATTTATTACAAAGAGATGCCACACAAAGGTCTAAGTTTTTATATTCTTGTGCCAATTTAGACAGATGATCATCATTGATCCTGTTAGATCAATAAATAGTTCTCGATCTACTAAATAATTGAGCCCAATCATTTAAATATAAATTTAAATTTATAAATTTATTCATAGACGGACTTAAAATATATTCTTGGGGGGTTAAAAATTCTAGATCATTAAATTCAAAAATGTGTTTTTATAGTCGCTATTGGCATTTTGAACATTAAAAGAGCCAAAAAATATCACAAATTGTTTGATGTATATTTCGGGACGTGTCCAGATTTAAGGTTTTCAAGCACAAAAAACACATTTATCAAAACTTTTAGTAAAGATAGGAATAACTTGGGACTATTTCTTTTATATATGTATGTAGATATTTTTAATTGACATTAAAAGTAATATTGGTAAAATTTTGAATTCTATGTATTACTTTGGCGCTGAGAAAATCAGAACTAAAGTAAAAATAACAACGTCATAAATTCGTGGCCACTGCTGTATATATGTACATATGTATATGTATATAATGAGCATTTCGGAGATTGGACAGTTTTTCTCTTAATTTTTCAACAACATTCTTCAAATTTTTTAATATCTATATGCAGCAGAAAGTGTTACACTAATTTATATTGGTTTAATTATTTAATTCTATTTAGTTTAATTTGATTTTAATGTACATAAATCTATATTCTAGAAATCGATATCTTTTAAAATTTTTATTTGAATCGTTTAGTAGTTTTAAGGCCTATTAAATTTTGGGGCTACTAAGCCCTACTAGATATGTTTCAAATATGTTTTATGTTCCTAAACTGTGGATCAAGTTTAATTCTGAAAAGTCGATCGATTATAAGTATTTATATTTATCACACCTACGTATTATTCTGGCCACCTAAAAAGTGGGTATTGTGAATTATATGTATTATCAAAGGTTTTTTTTTTTTTAACTGATAATTATGACTAAAAATTACCTCTTTTACTTCATATTAGTATTACGAATCTTTGAGATTCAGATTTCTAATCGTAGTTCTTAAATCATCAGGCTTACAGCTAATGTGTTGGCCATAAATACATATATATTCGTGTTTGGAGCTCACATTAAAAGTTTTTAATTTTTTAACCCAATTTTTAATCAACAAAAACTTAAATTACTTAATTAATAAAAAATATATGAAAAAGAAATAAAGTTAAATACATATAACTTATGTAGGCTCATATTGAGAGAACAACGCACATTGAGTTAAAGGAAAAACGAACTTCAGAGTTAGATGGCGCCACCACTAAGGCGCGCCAAATTCAAAACAAAATCTAGAAGCAATGAGATGTGGAAAAAGAAACTTCTATAATCATCAATAACAAAAATTTAACTAAAAAAAGTTTTTTTAATTTCTTAAATACATACATCAATATTATAGCATGCAATGTTTGAGGATACATATCTATCTTTATGTAAATCTTCTCTACAAAAAAAAATAAAATAGAAATAGAAATATATAAGTAATTGGAAATGTCTGTCTCATACCTACGATTTCTACATGTAATCTCTATGAATCTTGCAAAAATATAATTAATTAAATAAAATATAATTACAAGTATATAATGATATTGCTGTTGGAAATATGAAAAAAAGTAAAACAAGAAGTAAAACATGTAAATTTCGCTGATATAGGCATTGATCTACATCTGTTTATAAGCTAAATGCTTTTTGAATGTAATAAGCCCCTTAAAAATTGAGCATATTGTAAGTTTTTATGGGTCTGCAATTGAACTTTGCTTGTGATTATTAAGCTATTTAATTCGCATAGTTACCAAAAGCGTAAGAAAAGTATTTTTGACACCTACCCACACATTTAAAAGGGCCCACCCACTCCCACTCACATACGATTTTCGTTTACTTCAGCAACAATTAAATAATTGCCAAATTGCATTTGCAGGTAGCAAGCTCATTTGGTTTATAAAGACTTGGGAGCAGATCGAATTTAATCAGTATCATTATCAGTTAACCATGAAGATAATCGGATTGCTAGTCACAGTATTTGCAGGATTTGCCTATGCTAGCTGCAATAGCTATGGATCGGCTAAGATTTCCTCACCACCGTGTCCACAGAGCTATTTGTTTAGCTGCCAGCCAAATCTAAGTCCCGCTCCCTGTGCCCAGGCCCCAGCAGCCTACCCCTCCTCATATGGTTCAGCTGGTGCCTACACCGAGCAGGTGCCCACTTATATTGGATTTGCACCACAGCAGCATTATCAACAACAGCGTTATGCTCAGGATTTAATTGAGCAGCTTCGTGGTCTTCATGAATTTCCGGGTTATGAGTAATCAAAACCTAAAGCCAGCGACGACTATGACCCAATAAATATATATTTCAATTTACAAAATAGTTAGACTTATGAGTTTTTGATTAAAATAATCCAACTGACTCACATTCAGTTTATATCGACTTCTTTACTCTATAGCCGGCAGATATATAAATGTATGTATGTATTCTAGTTCATATATATTTAAAAACAATTTTTGAAGAGCTAGAAGATATGTACTATGTGATTCTCTCGAAATGTTTTTGTCAATGGGCTGATGCTGTTTGCTTCGTCGGGTGCCAAAAATATTTGTCAGTCGGAATTGTTGTCTTTTGTGGTCGGTCGATGTCAGCTCAGTTTTTGTCGCCACTATATATCTCATATATATGCATAGATGAGCATATTTACAAAGGCTTTAGTGATTTGTGCTAATTGTTAATATTAGTTTAATCGAACGCTCTAAGAGCTTGAGCACTTGACTTTTAACATGTGCTCGTCTTGTGGCAATGCCCCCCAGACCAAAGCGTGACCCAATTTGTTTGGATATCATCATCATCACCTCCTCCTCCTCTTCTTTCTGCTGCTTCTTCTCTAGTAATAAACATAAATGATCAAAAGTGAAACAAGTGTTTGTTTAAGTTCTAAACTAAAAACAGAAATGATTGCATAATTTTTCTGTTTTTGGGGACAAAAGTGAATATTGTGATTGATTGATCCTCCCCCCAAATAATTTAATTTTCCGTGTGCACCTGTGTGATTAGATTAGCTGCAAAATGAAGAAACTACATTTGGGTGCTAAACATAAGGCTAAATCCTATAAGCCCTTTAGGAATAAAAATCGTCGGGTAAGCACAAAAAAGATTTGAAAAAAATAAAAATATTGCCGTGCAATTTAAACGATCCTCTGCCCCCTGGGCCCGGGCCGACATTTGTATATTTTTATCCACTCGTTCTCTTAGTGCTGCTCAATAGCTTGTCAACCAGATCTAGAATATATATATATAATACATACATATACAAATACATAGCTATATATGTATGATTGTATGTGTTTGATATTGTGTGAAATATGTTTTATTTCCTTCAAAATAATTGACTAAAAAGTTTTATTTGGTATGCGAATTTCAATTCAAGGCTAACAGGCATAAAAATACTATTAATAATATTGTTATTATCTGTTAACGGTTGTCCCTGTCCCATTATCACCTACACAATAACGATAGCAAACAAATTTCGATAACAATTGATTTTCAAAAATACTCATTGCTAATCGATTCCCACAACAACATTCAAATCGTTTAACCAAAAGAGTAGATAACATTAAAAACTAACGCATGCGCCTTAATAAAGTGGAGAATAGACATTGACTTTCTCTCTCTCTCTGACTCTATTTCTTTCTCTCTTTGCCCCCCAATATATCCCCATTCTCTCTTCACCAATCTGTGTGTTGGGAAAATGTATTTTGTTTTTCATTGCTCGTGGAAATGGGAAAGAAACACGGAATGTTTACGTTACAAGGCACAGTGGGAAAAAGCACTTGAAATTACATTTGCATAAAAGACAACTTAATCACATAGCTAATTGAAATAATTAACCTAATAACAGGTGGATTTTTGTTTGAGACTATTATATTCTATTTCTTTGAAATTTAAATCATACTATAACAACCATTTTATAAGTTGCTTATGTATAGTATTTTCGTTTTATATTGGTTTATATGGTTTTTTTAGTATTTTCATTCTATATTGGTTTATAGGGTTATTAATAGGTTGTAAACCCGGTTAAATGAAGATTGCAGCTTTCGATGTTCCAAAGAAAAATATCACAACCAAACTTTTTTGATTGGTTATAAACACTAACAAATTTTCGCATTCTTCCTGTTCTCGAATGTTTTCCAAAAATATTCACATATCTCATAAAGTCGACTTAAGGACTTTGTTTTCAACTAACAATATAATGGATTTAGGGGTAAAGATTATGTATACACATACATCGATTTAAAAAAGTTATATATGAATTAAATCTCTATTCTGCATATTTTAAAAACGCATTCAACAATTGGATTTTTGACAAATTGATCATATATGATGTATATTCACAATCACACATTACAATATTGTGCTAAAATTTACCAAATTTTGGTTTAGTGCAAACTTAGTGCCAATTTAAAGATAACATTGTAATCACAAAACTAACATATAATGCATATACATATATATAAATTTTTCCTTTATTCATATGAACTTTTGAGTAACAAATACGCGAAAGTTTTTTAGGTGTCTCACTTGGGAGATTTTCAAACATATATATTTTGATATTTGGTTTAAAATTGACAGAATTACATATTCACATTTTTACAATAGATGGAGCAATACTAAAAGGTAGTTCCGTCGGTGATAATGGAAACGATAACATTTTTAAAACAATCTTTGGGGACTCCAATTATTTTCCTCAGACTATATTTTCGTCAACTTCTAGCCGATTTTAACAAGTTATACATCAATTTAATCACAATTTAGTATATTCTAAAGTTGAACACAAATATTTAGAAACATAATTGACAAGAGTTGATAATTTCCCATCTATGTACAATGTATGTACATACATATTTTAGATAAATATTAAAAAAATCTTTTGCT
The DNA here is from genome assembly GCF_018902025.1 of Drosophila willistoni. Lineage (NCBI taxonomy): Eukaryota > Metazoa > Arthropoda > Insecta > Diptera > Drosophilidae > Drosophila > Drosophila willistoni. The sequence goes on from NW_025814050.1 coordinate 14,855,269, forward strand.
AACAATAAGTAAAAATGTCATATTTAAGACATTTTAAAGTTCTTCTCTTTTGAAATTTGAATTGAAATTGATTTCGTTAAAGATACGTTTTAAGAGTTTAAAGAGCCCTCAAAATGCATAAGAATAAAACAAATATTATTTCCATATATCTATATATGTACATACATATGTACTTGTATCTGTTGTGGAAATACTTGGCACCCATCTGCTTTAAAGTTCCAAAAGGGTTACCAACAGGTGGATATTAATTAGATCTATTGATTTTCCAGATTCACTGACCCAATGGGTTGATGTATGTATGTACATTGGGATGCACTCAAGTCAAACATGCGCATTTAACTGATACAAGTTAGTAGTGGGTTGTAAGTAGTAAACCATTTGTTGCACAGTGGGTCGAAAGTGCATTGCAATTGTAACAAAATACCTTTTTTGTTTACATTTCACATTTCTTGGCTGACACTTGTAGTTGTAGTTGGCGCGTACTTGAATATACTCAACCACCCAACCCACTGAGCCAACCAAACATCCACGACGACCATTCACCTTCATTCGCTCTCTCTCTCTCTCTTTCTATGCCGCCCATTTCCAATGTGGCCCAATATTTACGCACTGGAAAAAAGGGAAGGAAAAGTCTACACACTTTTCACGAGTCCATGGCACAGAGTGGCATCCCATCAACATTTTTTCGCTTTTCAAATACAGACACGATTCAGTTTGCGTGCGGAGTAGAATCGAGTGAATGTCGATGGAAAGTGCGAGGAGTGTAAAAGAATTTTTGGATTGAAAGTATTAACTTCAATTTCCAAAATACATGCAATTGAATTTAGTTTCGGGTCAAGAGCAAACAAATTTTCAAATATCAACCAGTTGCGAGTGCTTTAAAAAGTAAAAAGAAAGTGATACAAACAAAGGAAATACAACCAAAAAAGAAAGTCAAAGGCAAAGCAAAGCAAAAAAAAAGATAAACCAAAATCAAATCAAATAAAAAGAAAAAAAGAGGAACTTTTTTTTCTCATTACTCCCATCTATGCCAATAATTCTAGCCCACCTCCTGCCACCCATCTTCCACATCAGTTGGCTTTGCGTTTGCGTTTTCCAGTAATTTGGCTCGTATACTAGAAAAAGTGATGTGAGCAAAGAGTATCGGCACATTGCGGCTCGACTGACATAAATTCCTATTTTTAACTTTTGGCAAAATCATAGAAAATCGCTAAATACGGATGAAATAACAATCTACAGAATATATATAGATATTCAATTCAGCCCAGAAGGGCAATAACAAATGCCAAAGCCAAAGTTTGCAGTGTTCAGTGTGTCGGAATTTGTCTCATTTATAAGCAGCAGTGAAAAATCTAAACCAAATCAGAGAATTTGATTTAAACTAATGCCAATTATAGGCCATTGTCAGTGGGCCAGTAAACTTCAACAGTTCGGAATTATCGGCGCGTCTCTAGTAACCCAATTTGTTGGCCTAGAGTTGGGTTCATTGCCAACACATCAAAGCGACAATCAGCTAACAGCTGTGCCACTTGCGATTCTGGCCATTGGCTATTGCCATTGTTGTTGTTGCAACCTGTCGTCGAGTAGATTGCCAAAATATCTTCATTCGAAGAAGACTATAGGGCTGATAGGCCCATGGTGCAACGCGCATCGTCCTCAGATGCTCCCTCCGTTCAGGGAGGCCAACATCGAGAATCTCGATTTGGCCTTGGATATACATCATATCAAAGTGGATATAACAAATTATTTACACAGGTGCATATCAAAGTATTATTTATTATGTTTATGAATATATACAAAATTTTAGTTGTCATGCAATCAGAATAGTCAAACCAAAACGATGGAACTTTTTTTATTTAAAAAACCTTAAAATGTTTCTAAATCTTATATGTATACCCTTGTCAAGGATATTATAAAGTCAGTCGGAGACATTTTTAAACCTACAATATATATATATATTCTTGATCAGCAATAAAAAACCGAGTGGCCTTGGCCTTTATTAGAAAGCTAATGAAATGAAACCTACTTTATGTAGCTTTAGTGAGAAATTCCTTATAATATATAAATAATCTTATTAAACGCAATAAGATTAGAAAAACAAAACATTTTCCTAAAAATTTCTTAAAAGAATTAACGGTGTTAGTAATGATTTTAATATTTTCATTTGTTGATTTAATTCAGAAAAATTTTTTTTTGCCAAATACAAAATGAGAAATATTTCGAACATTCAGATAAGGGGAACAGACACTAGGATGGAAAGGGATCCAACATAATCTCACAAAATCTGACCTAACAGAAAGAGGAGGTATAAGGTTTCCAACTTATTAAAAGGTCCGCTTATACACTGGTCAAAAGAATAACTTCCATTATATGGCACTTCAAATTTTCTTATATATATGAAACTTTATATATTTTACATTGTATAATCTCGTAATATAAAAATATTTTGCTGAAAGGCCTCCAAATTCCTTTGCATTTACCACTCTAATGCCCATCTGTCGCCTTTTTTAGCATACTTTAATTGTATTTCAAATATAACATGTCGACTAAGAATATATTATCGCAAAAATGTCTACATAAAATTTAGTTTTTTTAGTGTCTCTTGAAATTTATTCAATAATAGAAATACTATTGTGCTGCGTCACTTTCAGATTGAAAGTGAAAATTGCGAATGATTTAAGTTTTCTTTTGTCTTATTCAATGACTATTTTTAACTTCTGGGATTCCCCTAAAATTGTTTTCTTTTCGTTGCTTTTATGTATGTATGTATGTACTTCAATCTGTACGAAAAAACATTAATCTAGGGCAAACAAAAACTTATTTAAAAGCGAAATTCTTAAACCATAAAAATTATTTAAGGGAAGTTTGCCATATACAGACAAATTGTTAGAATTAAAGCAAAAAATACCAAAAATATAAACATAAATTGCAAATTATAGACAAAATAGAACATCTTAAAATATAAAAACAAATTTAAAACAACTTTTATATGTCTTTATTATTGAATCTATGATATGTATAACACCAACAAGGGCTTCATTTATGATATAGTCGTACGATCCAGATGGGTTTAAAGCAATAGTTATATGAGAGAATACAGATTTCTAAAGAATCTGTGTATATGATATAGTCGTAAAAGATAAAAATATCTTTACAAAGTCAACTTATAACGATGGATCAAAATATATTTCAGGGGAATCCCTTTTTTATTATATGGCATACTTTTTGGAATAATCAACTTTCATAATAATTTGTTTCTTTGATTTCTTTTAGGGTTCTGCCGACTCAAACTATTCACAACCGTCATCCGATCTGTCGCTAGACGAGGAAAAGGAATCGCTTCGGCGAGAAAAGGAACGTCAGGCCTTAAGCCAGTTGGATAAAGCGAGAGTAAGTACAAATTATTAACTAATTTCTAAGAAAGAAAATGAAATTGATTGATTCTTTTTAGAGCAAACCAGTGGCGTTCGCTGTGCGAACTAACGTAGCATACGATGGCACCATCGATGACGATTCGCCCGTACAGGGTGGCGCTGTTTCATTTGAGATTAGGGAGTTTCTACACATCAAAGAGAAATATGACAATAACTGGTGGATCGGCAGGCTGGTCAAGGAAGGCTGCGATGTGGGCTTCATACCCAGCCCCGCTAAGCTAGACAACATTCGCATGCAGGTTTGATTGTTTCCCATTTCAATCAAAATTCTTAATTTCAATTTTTCGATTTCGATTTTTCGTAAAGAATCAAACCAGACCCTCAAGACTGTATGGCACAAAGGGCTCGTCTAGCGGTAATCTTGGCGCGGGACAAGCAGGTGCGGAGCCATCTCGAGGTAGCACACCCCCCACACCTGGTATGACACACATTTCATTCTCCTTGGTTTCTTTTCTTGTCGAGGTTTCATTTCTTTATTATATATATTGTTGTGAAATTGAATTTATTTTAATCTGACCCGTTTGTTGTATTTCTATATAAAGTTGACTTAATAATACGATATATCGTAACCCCAATGCGATTATTGTCATCGTCGTCGTCGTACTTGTGGTACTTGTTCGTTTATTTGCGAATATTTTTGCCGAAACACACAAAAAAATCTATAATTTTTATAACGAATACATTAACGAATAAATTTTGAAAATATACTCGTACACGATCACAGACCGGACAGATCTATGCCTGAGCCAAAGAACCAAAAAAGGACTTCAAAGAGTTAAAAAAAAAAACTACTAAAAATTTCTATATCATAGATAGCCTTCCATCAAAGTAAAAACCAAAAAAGAAGAAAATCGGTCGATCAATCTTTAAAATTGTTGTAAATTGTTTTTGGTTATTTAATTTATTCAATCATATCATGCGACATTCATAAAGAATTTTTTGCAATTTGTATGCTTAAACAAAGTCACTGGCAAATCCGTTGCAAGAATTATCAAAATTCTTGTAACGGAAATTATTCAATTATCCAAATGCAATTTGACCCTCTAGACCTAGACATATAGACTTTTACTATACCCTATACAAATATTTGCATGCATATCGGTCTCTCACACACACACAGACACACACACAATCCGCTGCTTTTTAATCCATAAGAGATGTACGTCAACATTTCTATTCCTTGCTCATAGAAGTGCTTGTTTTTTACCTTTTCCCTCCAAATGAGAACACTATTAAATGCACTGAAAATCTCTTTTATTCAACACAACAACAACAACTTCCGATATCTGATCATCGATAACACGTCAAATCACCACTGCATGATCGTAACGTGAACTTTCCCGCTCCCCCAAAAAAACAAAATAACTAAAGATCCCTATAGTACAACACCGCGCAAAAAAAAACAAGGTTTGTCAACGTTTCTAAATAGATCAATATCAGCCATCTCAGTCGCTCGTTTCAAGTTTAAAATTCAATTCAAAAAGCTAGAGAAATTTTGTGTAAGATATAGAATTCGATTGATATTACATTCCTATGACCCGGATGCACATCATGCATATATTTTATACATATAGACTTAAGATATATTTTTTGTAGGATATATCCTCACCCTCGAGTTGACATCTCTCAAAATGCATTTTAAACGGTGCGTAGTACGGCAAAATTCCAATTCCAAAAACCAAGCCATCGGGCAAACCACCAAAAAAAAACCACCACAACCACTCAAACCACCCAAAAACCACCAGCAAACACCACCAAAGCAATACACAAAAACTTTATTTGTATAGCAATCATTTAAATAAAATCAAATACCGATTTAAAATTTATATAAATTGGCTTAGCAATTCGTAATGCTCGATTCTCGTCGGTCGATCAATTCATTCGTTCGCTCATTTTTTGCCATTATCTTTTCTCTCTCTCTCTCTTTCTCCTTGCCCTGTTTGCCACAAATACTAACAAAATCAGGTGACGAATCAGATTCTATGGGACCAGGACGCCATGGGAAGGCACCACTTGCAACGCCACCGAACAAGGAGAAACGGAAGCCATTCTTTAAGAAACAGGAAACCGCCAGTCCATATGATGTGGTGCCATCGATGCGTCCCGTCGTTTTAGTGGGTCCAAGCCTTAAGGGTTACGAAGTAACCGATATGATGCAAAAGGCGCTCTTCGATTTCCTAAAGCATCGTTTCGAAGGACGCATTATTATAACGCGTGTGATGGCCGATATATCATTGGCCAAGCGTTCCATCATGAATAATCCATCGAAACGCGCTATCATGGAACGCTCGAGCAGTCGTTCCGATTGCCTGGGTAAAGTTCAAGAGGAGATCGAGCGTATTTTTGAGCTAGCCCGATCACTGCAACTAGTCGTACTCGATTGTGATACAATCAATCATCCGTCACAATTAGCGAAAACTTCATTAGCGCCAACAATAGTATACTTAAAAATTAGTAGTAGTAAGGTAAGTATATTTAATTTTAATTAATCAAAGCTCTCTAACTAATCAAATGGTTTTGTTTTACAGGTTTTACAGCGTTTAATCAAATCGCGTGGCAAGTCACAGGCAAAAAATCTTTCCGTGCAAATGGTTGCCGCTGAAAAATTAGCCCAATGTCCACCGGAAATGTTCGATGTAATTTTAGATGAAAACCAATTGGAAGATGCCTGTGAGCACATTGCCGAATACTTGGAGGTAAGTTTGTTAAACAAAGTAAACCAAAGTTAGCCAATAGAAGGATTTAAAGATTAAAGGGGAAAAGAAAACTCTTTAAAAACATTCTTATCAGAGATATAGTACATATTCAGTGCCACAAATGGCATTGTCAAACCAAGTTAAAGATCAATATATAGGTACATATAATATAAATACGAAAGCATATACATACATCAGAGTCACAATATGTGCAGCTTAAACCTTAAACTTGTTCCTATTCATACAATTCTAAGAGCTCCAAGTCCGAATTCTAAAACTGTTGAAAAATTAAAGGAATAGTTTTTATTTTAGTTTTATTTCATAATAGTTTCTAATTTTATCTGACACTAAGGTCAAATCTGTGTATTTTTATTTACCCAAGTGAATCTTTTAATTTCTTATGGGAAAAGCTTAAAGCAACGGCTTCGGCTTTCAGTAGGTCAAAACATCTCAAAAATAAAATGTTTCCTATAAAACGGGTTTGATTCGGATTTCCAAGAACGATTTCCACCCAAAACGCCCAGCTTGTCCCACTAAAATTATAAGCTAGATCCGTTACTCAAAAGAAAAGAATAAAAACATAAACAAATTCATAAATTTCTTTTTAAAATGATGACTTTAACTAGCAACTTAAGAGTAGAAGGTAAAAAAAATAACACTGACTGAAACTAAAAACAGGATAGCTAAAAGAATTAAAATTGAGGGATGCAAAAGGTCTCAGAAACTTTTTATATGGTCCAAATCCAAGAAAACGTAATATTCTGCTTAGGCTGATAGCTAAAAAGTCATTTTAACGAGGTTCCAGTCGTAATTTAACGACCCTGGCAATGTCAGAACGCCAAAACTATGTTAGGAGATTACATCTAAGATGCTTACAAATATAAGCAAACAAAGAAATAATATGAATTTTTATCTATTTTATACCATGAAAGCATAGGTTGAGATTTTCGATTTGCAATATACAAAGTATCTTAAAGAAATTTTGTATACTAATAAACGCTATCAATATCTATTATCAAACCAAATTTCATAAAAATCAGATAAAAAATTGTTAAGTTATACGTACAAACATTTTCCACTAAATTGTCTTGGCTTCTGGTGGCGCTAAAGTGCTTAAGTACTTGTAAGAGTGAGCGAGATAGCCTCCAATTGCTAAATGGCCCGTAAAAATAGTCTTGATATTAGAAAATAGTTATTTTACTTGCTCAATATATAAAACCTATGTTGCATTAAACCACTTTTTAATGGCAAACACATTTATAATATTTTCATTCCTATTTTGTAGACATATTGGAAAGCCACACATCCTGATATAAGAACTGTACAGGCTATAGCCCGACCATTGCCATCACAGGAGATATCACCATCAGCGGATCAAGCGCGATTGGGCCCCACTCCACCAGGTAAAACCACAACAGACCCTTATATATCATTCTATATATCAGCATATTCATATTCATACGCGACTACCCCCTTCCTCTATATAAATATATATAAACAAAATGTGTCAAAAACAAAAAAGAGACTGAATTCAAAATTACAAAAATTTCACCCCCACGTTTATTTCGACAATTAACAAGATTATGATTATTGGTCCATTTTCGGCCTATTTACACCATCCTATTTACATACCAACTTGCATAAACCGACGACTTCAGTCAGAAGTCAGAAGACAGTTTTCATTTGCTTTTCAAACATATATCTCGCGCGCCCCCATACACCGTTTAACCACAAAAAAAATATCCACAATTCTATATTGCAAAAAAAAAAAATACAATACAATACAATTCTAAAAAATTTGTCTTTCTTCAAATTCAAATTCCCATGACTGTACCGAAAAACCAATCGATGCTCCTTCTTGCTCTCTCTCTTCATTCACGGGTCACACATAAACACACACACAAACACACTCATACACACACACACACCTGTAGTAGATGTAGTCGATGGCGATGAATTTGTCAATGATCAGGATGATCATGAGACAAGAATGGGTATGGGTATGTCCAGTGTCGATCGTGAAGGTAGCCGTGATCGTGATAGTAGGGAAAGAGAACGTGAAAATGAACGCAATTATTGGGACAGAGAATTCAACAGGGATCGCAGTTCAAAGGAAAGGCAAAGGGATTTGGAATGGGAACGTGAGAGAGCACGTGAATGGGAAAGAGAGCGAGAAAGAGATTGGAATAGAGAGTTCGATTGGGACCAAGGTAAATTCTAATATTTATTTTCGTTTTCGTTTTTCCAAATATATCCGTAATTGTAATAAGTACCAAACCGTAAAAAATGAACACACAGCAAAATCCATAAAAAAAAATAAAAATAAATAAATATATATATATCTAAATAGGATCCTTCGTTTCCCCCCAAAAAAAAAAACCACACCCATTCTATCTATCTTAGTGAATTGTCAACAACTAATTGTTTACATATTTAGATATATCTTTGTCATACATTCGCTTCATACATTTTGTAATATTAAGTCCCATAGATTCCAATTGCTAAAAATCTTTAGTTCATTTTTCCTTTGCTTTATGAAACATTTTCCGGGGCATTTTGCATAGAATTCATTGCTAAATTTTGAAAGAAATCATGGACTTTTCTTTTAGTTGCTTTTCTCTTCGTTTTTGTTCTTTTTTTTTTAACCCCCTTCAATATATAATTCCTCTATTGTATTTTTTCTTTATTTTTTATTTTTATATGTATATGCCAACACTTTGCAGCATTCACAGCACGTGACATACCCGGTCCCTTTTCAACAATGCTATAAGCCATATAAATATATACAATATATATATATATATATATAGATCCAATTACCAAAGACCATCAACCATTTGCGATATCAACAGTACAAATTCAGTCAAAACAAATCTCAACCGTCTTCAAGAAGGCTGTACACAAGAAAACCAAAACTGAATTTATTCAATCTAAAAATATACAAAAAAAAAACAAAAGTTTGTCTTTTATTCGAAACCAAAAAACCTTTTTGCTTAACCCTTTTCGCCTCTCACATAGGGTTCATTGCGAACTATCCAACCAATATACTAACCCATTACTAAGTATGCTTTTTCTTTCTATACAGTTTGAGTTTGTATTAACCAACTAAAAAAACAAATTGAAATTGATTACCCTCATTTGTGATAAGATTTCCACTCCACTCATTATTCTACATAGTTTCTGTTTGTCATATTCATGTTCTGTAAGTTTTATCTGTGGAAATTTTGTACTCGTTTCTAGTTACACCGGGCGTTGTGCGCCTTTAAATGTCCTCGTACTCCTCGTCCTTCTACCACTTGAATTCCTTCATTACTTGGGTCTAGAGACTCAGTTTTAAAGATCAACTCAGCTCAGTTTAAACGTATCTTCAGTTGTTTCGGTTTTCCTTATGTTTTCTTTGTGTGGTACATCAATTCCAAAAAAAAAAAAATAAAATAAAAAATAAATAAAATTAACATCAACTCATCCTATTGTTGCAATCGTTGTTTAGACAAAATCGGTTTAGTGAGTACAAGACTCCCCCAAAGACGTTGTGTTCCATTTTATTTGTGCAATATAACATATCCTAAGTATATCAAGAAATATTTTGCATTATTTATTTTATTTTCTTGTATGTTAATATTCACCCAATTCCCTTTACCTAATGTCCAAGAACCTTTAGTAATGACTTGCCAAAAAAAAAGACTTCATATTATTCAGGAATAGTTAGACTGCAGTATACATATACTTATAATTAGTAGTCAACTCTTTTAAGGGGCTATATTAGTATGCAATTTATATGAACGTGTTTTTAAAACCCTTGCGGAAGTTATTTCATTGAACCAATTTCAATTAATCTTTCGCCCTTCATATAAAATATATTAGAAAAAAGCTTTTTATTACCAAAAGTAGGTTAAGTTCTGAAATATTCTAGATCGGACCACTATAATACATATATAACTACCAAATAAAAAATCAGTCTAAAAGTTTTGTCTTTAAATTCAAACTCAGCTCAAAGATTTGTTTAGATCGAGCAACTATATAATAAAAATATCTATCTTTATCAATTTGTATTTAGATTATATCCCCAAAAATCAATCAATAAATGGGGGAAGGGACATTTAGAAGCTGAGGGAAAAGAAATCAAGAGTCTATCTATATAATATAAAGAGACAAAGTGATTGTCATAGTTACTATTATTATTATTTAATTGTCAAATGCATAGTCATTATTTAAATTGGATTTTAAAATATTACGTAACGGTATACGAACTTTGATATACATATATAATTTTTTGTTTATTATATATTCTGATTTACATTCCTTCTCAAAGTCAACCACTTCTTTAAATTAAGATGCTTAGTAAAGACAATTTTTTTTTCAAATTTTTTTATTAGCCGATTCAATACAACTTAAAATATATTAACTATGCAATAGAATAAAATAGAAGAAGATTCACTTTTAATAGTCATGAAATTGTTTTATCTCATTTTTCTTCCTTATAACCATTCTGTTAGTTTTAAACACTTTTTAAAGATTCTAAGTAAACCCTTTTAGTTTAGGACTAAATTCAGTTTTTTTTTTTTTTTTTGGTTTTATTTACTCATATTTCTCGAGAAGGTTTAGTGGCGCCTTCGAAAAAAGCACAAAGATCGTTTAAATTGCATTAAATTCTTAAGAAAACATTTTTTTATATAGCTTACATTTGGCTTAATACATGATCAAATTTTTCAAATATTTCATGCAGTACTTAATATTTCTTTAAATTTTGATTATCAAACTGATAAAGCCTCTTATGTAAATGAGTTTATTAACTAAGTATATTTTATTAGCTTAAAATCCATCAGTGAGCTTACAAATTGTCACTCGCTATTTGAAGATTAATTTATATATTTAATAGATCATTTTTGACCCTATTTAAAGTGCAGCTCAAGCAGATTCTTGTGATACAGTGCCGCCTAACTGAATAGTGTTGATATTGGCATGGTCTTTAAAGTGCTTTAACATTTTGTTTACTAGCTATTGGTAACTAAGGATGTTTTTTCAGAATTTTTAATCTGTCAACGATCTAAAAAAAACGATCTTTACATATGTTATTTTATGAGTTCATTGTCTGAGTTATAGAATTAATATTAAATAACTGATTTTCTAATATTGTTGAATATATTTCTTCTTCATTTCAAATTTTTTATATTGTTAAATGGCTGTTTGGTTATTAGGTTTATTCTATTTGGCAGTTAATTTTTACAAAATTAAATACTAAAACCTATTCAGTTGAGCTGGACTGTATGAATATCTAAAATATTAGATCAATACCTAATAAATGTAGTTAAGGTAGATATTATTAACAAAGCTTATGATATACAAGTAATTTTTATGCAGATAACTTAACAGAAATTTTTAAGTTGAAGTTCAGGTGAAATTTTGCGTTGCCAAATTTTGTAGCTACCAATATGTACTTACCAATTTGTATTTACCAAAAGCAGAATTGAAGCAGATCCCTTAATATAGCATTGGTTCTTGACCTTGCCTCTTTGGAAAACAAAAAACAAAAAAAAAACGTTTGAATGCTTTACTTAATTTTTTGAATTTGTTTGGTTTTTTTCGTTAAACAATGCCTTTTTTGACTTTAGTGTTTGTAATTTTATGATAATAATAATCACACGCGTGTTGGCCATTTTGCAGGAGGCACGTCCTACCATCACAGCAGACGGCAAACAACGGGAGGACGTCACGGAGAGCGTGGAGGCGGCGTTGGAGTTGGGGCCGGTTACAGTGAACGAGAGCGGGAAAGAGAACGATATGAGAGACGTGATCGTGATCTTATGCACTATGATCTCAATAGTGATGAGCTGCTTGAGGAGCGTAATTTTGAATATCCGGCCATGAGGAGTGGTCCAAGCGGAGCATCACATCACGGCCATTTATCACGCGGTGGCCGTCTGATCGATGATCAGGAGTTTGAGCGTGATGATCCACAGATGCGTATGACCAGTTCACGTTATGGTCCAAGTACACGTATCGATGATCCGCGCGATATGCCACGCGGCGCCTCTGTGGTCGATCGCGATGAATATAGCCCGCACAGAGGTGGTGGGAGTAGTAGGAGAATGCTGAATGCCATGTAGGAATCGTGGATATAGGGGTGGGATCAGATCGATGCGAGAGCGCCAGATTTGATGGAAGCACGCGACAATAGTTTTGATCTTGACATAATACACAAACCGAAGCCCAAACCGTTATCCATCAAAATGCCATGTCCCAAAGGACCAACAACAACAACAACAACCACAACATCCAGACAACAATTCATACAACCATCGCAATCATCGCAATCACAGCATCCACAAATGCCGGTCCTAACCAGGCAACGTAGCGGTCAGTGGTTATCGTCCACATCGTCCACTTCCATATCACAGACGACGACAGCTTTTGGCCAACAACAACAGCAACAGACGAGGCCACGCCGTGAACAATTTCCATTGCGTCATCAACCCCAATCCTATCCACAAGCACGTCCGCATAGTCAAAGTCATTACTATTCGCACGATGCCCCCCCGTTTCGTAGCAGCTCCAGGCATTCGATACAAGACACCTCTTTCGCTCATCCACATTTAACGCGCAGCAGCAGCAGCACCATCAATAGATCCACAGCAACAGCAACAACAGCAACAACAACTCATACGAATCCATCCTCTTTTAGCCATGCCGAGGCGGTCACTCATGCAATACGTAATAAGATCATTGTCGAGGAGGATGAGGACGATATACAAAGCACGGATACATTTTATTAAAGAGATTTCATCAAGTTAATGTCATGATTTTTCTGTGTTGGCCACCAAAGTTAGAGGTGAACATTTTGCAGTGCCAAACACACACACAAACACACAAGGACATTTTGTAAATTTTCATTCAAATTGCATTTGAATTTTCCCCCACACACACACACCACACACCACACACACAAACACAGCTAGTTACAGAGAAAAGCACAATGCCATGTGGAGCCTTATGTGTCTTAAACAAAAAAATTTGCTATAGTATAATGAACGAATGTATGAGATTGAGATTTTATTTAATATGAATTTAAATGAATGAAACAAAATTTAAAAATAAAAACCAAAAACAAACGACTTTAAGGTAGTGAATATATAACTAAATGGCACTACAAGCTAGAGCAAACAAAACATTAATTTACGCATTTTTCATCAGCAGCATCTACAGGAATGTAGAGAGAAAATATACTACATATATGTATATGTATGTATTGGGTATATACCTTTATAATGAAATGTATCTGTTATGCAATCGATTGATTAAGTACATGTATACATAGGTGTCAGCTTTAATAATTTAGTGAATGTGAATTAAATCTAAGTAAATTTAACTTCAACAAATAACAGAGAAAAAAACAACTCCACACAGAAAACTATTGACATTGCAAATTGTATGAAATCTCTTTAATAATAATTCAAAATGGCACACGAATTACAAAAAAAAAATCACTCACACTCCCACAGAAAACACCTAAGACGCACTTTGAAAATCAAATCTAAACTAGATTCCTTTCTAACTCACATTGCCCCCTTATCATCTTGCGTGAATGCCCTCAATTTGGTTTCTCTTGAGGGGTATTAAACATTTAAACTACCAGTGCCTTACTATAAAAAAAACAAAACAAGAACAACACAAAGATTCACCACCACAAACACCACCAAGAGGTTCAATAATCTGCTAATAAGAAATAATATTAAAAAAAAATTAAAACGCACATTACATTAGCATTTTCGATGAGTAGTGCCAGGCCCCGTTCACATTCTTCATCATTAAGGGGAAATTTTGAGCCCCCTAAGCTATGCAATAGACACAAAAAAAACTCTCTTATTGAAAAGTATGGAAAAATGTTGAAAATCCTCTTTTAAAGTTCTTTATCTTGTGACAATTGCATACTTTGCGGGGTTGACAAAATTTCACCTTCTTCTCACATCCCCTAGATCCGCCTTTGCCTTCAAATCAATGCGTACCATTCAATCATAATTAGTCAAGTTTTGCGTCAAAATTATTGTTAAAAAAAGAAAAGTGTAAAATACATTTATCTTGTTAATATTGATCTGGCCCATTCCGAAAGAGCACTCCTTTTACAATTCCAACCACCTGTAATGTATCAATTTTTATTGGAAGACAAAAGCCACAGCACCGCGGCCCCCGCCCCCCTACCACACAGTCCTCTCCCAGTAAATTGAAAATCGTATTGCTAATACTAAAAAAAAACAATAGAAGAAGACTAAAATACTAAAAGCCCTAAGAGATCTGTTGGCAGCAAAGGCATTGATTTATAGCCGCACTCCTATATAAGTAGTTGAAGCTAGAAGGATGGCAAATAAGAGCTTTCTCCAGGTGAAAAGCCAAGCGTTAAATATACATACTTACACATAAAAAAAGGAAAGAGATAACATAAGTAAATAATTCATTATGTTTATAAAAAGAAAGCAAATTTTCCACAATTTCTAAAAACAAAAACGTATTAGGTGAGATTGGAAATCTGTGTGTGTGTGTGTGTGTGTGCGAGTGTGTGTGGGTGTAGATGCTGAAAGGTTTTTTTCATGATGGAATAAGAAAAGTTGAATTCGATAATTGGTACTAAATTATAACTAATACTTAAAAAGAGAACTGTATGTATATTAAGTACCCATATCCCTGCCCCCTTTCAAAAAAATAAAAATGTATATATCTTATGTACATATACACATGTGTATATCTACTATTATAATCTGTATCTAGGATCTGCATTTCTGTGGGATGAAATGCTGGGACAAACAGCATTTCGTGTAAAAAGTTAAAACCGATTAATCAATGTATTAGCTAAAAATTTAACAAATCAAATATAAAAAGAATAACAAATTCAAATACACTTAGGTACATACAAACTAGTGTTGGGTTAATCATGATTGAATGAACGAAAACGAGCAACTTACTCACAATGAGTGGGTGAACAAGTTCGCTAAACTTGTCCATTTTTCAGCTCAGTTGATCACTGACTCACTTGCTTAGTTGCCTAATGACTCATCGAGTAACTTCTTCAATTGTTCACTTACTCAGTTGCTGAATTGTTAACTAATTCACTTGTTCATTAGCTCACTTGTTTTAGTATTCGACTTAATCTTATTTTCTGAATACCCTTTTAAAAGGAAAAGGATAATAAGATCCTGGCATATTCTTTTGATATGGTTCAGCATCAATTTATTTGTTTTTTGATCTTAAACCTCTTTTTGAGGTATTTTGTATATATTCTATCTGCTACACTCTGTTATACTATATAAAATGCAACCGATTCTATTCTTTTATCGAATTATAGTGAAAGTTACCATCCGTTTTCTGTAAGAACTGATCAACTTACTTAATGAGACAATGAGCACCTGAACAAGGGAGTCAGTGAGTCAATGAACAACTGAGTCAATGAGTAATTAAACTTGCTCACTCCTTGAGTAAGTGACTTAGTGAAAGTTACCAGCTGATTTATGTTTTCTATAAAAGCAAGTTAGTCAATGAGACAATGAACACCTGAACAAGTGATTTAGTGAGTCAATGAACAACAGAATCAGTGAATAATTGAGATTGTTCACTGCCTGAGTGATTGACTTAGTGAACAAGTTCATTATACTAAGCCATATAACCCAACACTAATACATTCGACCATGAGCATAGAAGATAACTAAATAAAATAAAAAAAAAAGAAAAGTGAAAATTTAAATTTAAATTTAAACAAAATATAGACATATTTAAGTATGTATAATGCACTTATGTAATTCACAGAACTGGTAAAAGAAAAGATGAACAAAAAAATATATATTAATTGTCTTACTATAATTAACAAAATTTAAACAAGAAACCAACCAACTAACACAAACACACACACACACAAACACATACAAAATACAAAAAAAAAACACATTGGAACAACAACAAAAAATATCACAATTTCAAATATTTCGCTAATTTTCGTTTGATAATTTCGTTTGATCGGAACGAGGTTATCGTCTAAAAACACCCATCTAATATTTATAGATAGAGATGCTAACAATTGCAAAAACAAAAAACAAACAAAAAATTGCTTATATTTTCTTTCCTCTCTCTCTCTCTTCTACCCTACCCTTACCCACCCTTTGATTATCAATGGGAGAAATAAGAAACCTTATCCATACCTGATCAGCGAAATAAATAGTGCAAAAACAACTTGAAACTTTAAAAAAATAACTTTTTCAAGATAAATTTTCAAATAACTTTCTATATTTTTCACTTAATATTAACTAAACAGCTATTCAATATGCAAAAAAAAAACAAAAAAAAATTTTTCAATTTTTATTCCCACATACCAATAAAAAAAAATAAAAAAAATAATAATACAAAAACTTATTCAAAATAATACAAAGAAACTTGAATGTTTCATGTTTCCCATTTACATCAAAAAAGCAATTCAAAAGGAAAACACACACGCCTAAGCTACATACACATATACATACATACATATATACTTACATACATACATACACCCATGCATTATAAATAAATATATATAAATATAAATATATTATATATAGTTAAATTTAGCAATAATCACTTCCTTCTTTTTAAGCCAAAGACTATTATTTTTTTTAGCATAAACAAAAAAAAATGTATGTCTGGTGTGAGAAATTAATAGGGCAATCGATGATGATAATGATGATAGTAGAGAGTTGTTAAAAAAAACTATGTATAATAAATTACAAATACAAAAAAAAAACACAAAAAAACTATGAGATTCAATGAGGGAAATAAAAAAAAATTAAATAAAAGTATATGCACGCCTGAAATTTCCTTATTCAGTATGGAGTAATTCTTATTAAATAAAAAAAAAAAACAAATTAAAATAAATCCAAAATGGTCCCCGACACAAAGATTATAAGTATATTTAAAAATAATTGTGCAAATATATAAAATATTTTATACGTGCAAAAAAAAAAGAAGAAAAAAAAGTAAAAGAAAGTGAAACAAAAAAACCAAAAACATGTTTAACAATCCTTTTTGTAAATAGTATATGATATTTAATTTTAGTTCAATTGTTTATCATTTGTTGTTCTTAATTTATTTATTTTTTGCGTTTTTTTTTTGTTGTGAATCGAGATTAACGATCACATGATCCAGGTTTGAGAGTTTGCCTTTGATTTTCAATATGAATACATCAACAAATATGTTTTTTGGAAATACGTAGTTAAATGAACGCTAAATTGCAAAATAAAAAGCAAATACAATAAAACTATTTAAAAAATTTAAATCCTACTTTTCGTTTTTAATTGGAATGGCATAAGTAAGTATAACAAGGATTCGTGAAAAATATCTCCAATTAAACATTAATAAATTATTATTAATAGAGAGATGTCTTATCGATTTTTCTAGAAGATGTTAAACTTTATAATACATATATAGTTTAAAATAAATTTGGTTGGGATATTCCAGCAAAGAAAAAATTGTTTTTAAATGTATAGAACTAAATAATTTAGTATTTCGATCTCAGAAAGACTTGGTAACAAAATAACCTAACTTTTCCCCCGATTATTTGCATATGTTTTAGCGGTATAATTTGAAAAACTCAAGAACTCAACTTATATATGATAATGAAAAGGTTATAAACCAAGTATTATCCCAATAGCTTTTAAATTGAAGGCATGAGATTAATTGAAACAGACAGACTTACATTAAATGACTTATTTCTCGACTCTTACGCTGTTCAAGAATATATAAAAAGCTTCCTTCCTTGATTATATCTTTTAAAACTTTGGCAACATGGTATAAATAGTTGACTTTCTCAATAATAATAATAATACTTTTTTTTATATAAAATTATATTAATATACTGGACTTTTATAGATAAATTTAGTTACTGGGCTTAAAGAAAACTCATGCCACAAAATAAATAACAAAGTTTTGACATAAAAAGCAAGAAAATTGGGCAAAAAACTAACCGCAAAAATCGAAGTTCGAAAAATTAAAAGTTAAGAAGTTCTCAAAGGGTTAAACATTATTTGCCCACATTGAATTTCGAATAATGTTCTTATTTGTGTGTGTGTGTGTTTGCGAGAAAGAAAGCTAAGTACTACAGAGAGAGAGAGAGACACACTCCCGCAATGTCTCCCAGTTCCAGCATAAGCTCCAGCTCCAGCTCTCTCACTGATAATTAAGCACACAAAAAAAAAAACAAACGATCGCATTGCATTTCGAATAACAGCGTCTGGCAAATGATGGAGGAGAAGAGAGAGGGAAAGGCAGTGGGGATGGTGGTGGGGTGTTATCTCTCTGTTAGGCATAAGGCTGGTTCATTGGCCGGTTGCTCTCATACTCAGACTCAGTTGAATTTGTAGAACCATCGAAACAAGTGGTCGCTGTTACGGTACCTGGAGCTACCTTACCCCCACACACAAACATACATAAATTCGCACAAGTTGTTTTTCAAATAAATACAAAAAAAAATGCCTCTTAGCATTAAAAATGTTTTGGTCTGCGATGCAGTCGATAAATCATGTGTAGAACTGTTACAAGAGCATGGAATCAATGTAAGTCCATTATTCCTCTTCCTTCTCCACTCAATTCAGCACATTTTTTGCATTTCTTTACACATTCGTATATTAGCATTTGCATGATTTCAATTTCAACATTTCTTCTTTTGTCAAGGTAACATATAAACTGAAACTCCCCGTGGATGAGCTTTGCAAGGAAGTTAAGGTAAGTGAGCAGGAATGTCAATTGTTAAATGAAAAACTAAGTAATTGAGTCTGCTCTCGAGTGACTTTAGTGAATGTTACATACCTATAAATGCATATATTATCTATTGAGCAGTAAATAAGTGCAATACATGTGCACATGATTAAGGTTTCGTCTCTACACATATATACAGAGGAATATGCAAGCGTATGCAGTTACAAACAAAACAAAAAAACAAGTAATAGGTATTAGCAACAAGATTATTACGTAAAAAAAGCGAAAACAACTTATTGAAAAACATATTTTTTTGTCCACAAGTGTTTGTTTGTTCACAATTTATTATCAGTTATTGCTCGAATAATACTTGATTGGAACGATTCAAATTGATGCAGGTTCATAGACATGCACTGAAAGAAAACAATGTATACTTACACCGGCGTTTGAAAGCCACTTTGGAGTTCAACCTGGTAGGCATTTGGAGATTACTGATATATCTTCACACTATCGGAAAGGGCATAAAAAAGACAAAATTAACCACGTATAAATCGAATTGTTACGATAAGGAGAAAAACGAAAAATTAAAACCTATTTCATATAACTATGAGAATGATAAGCCCTAAATTACATCGTTATATGCTCTTATTTTTTCAAATCCGGCCCTGAACCTTAATGCATTATATGCAAGACTTTATATGGCTTCTTGTGGCTTACTTATCTTATTTAAAGAACATTTCTATAGTCGATCTTGGCAAGGTATTTTGGCCGTAACTGTCTAAGCTTATTTATTAATTTATTTACAATGTTAGATAAAGTATTGATACTAGACCCAGAAAAAAATAAAAGTACTTAGCGAGAGAGGCGTTACCCTCAGCTCAGCCCTTAGGGGGGTTGTCAAAAGCCGAGCGAATGGATCATAAAATTCCAGTGTGGACCTCGATTGGACAGAACCAATGGGTCTGTTACTAATTATCGCCACCAGATTTTTTACATTGAAATTTTATATTCTTTTATATACATTTTTTATACACTGCGATTATGTCTGCCATATTAGGCATATTACCTTGTTGCGTATGAAAGTCACAATAGCATAACTGCAATTTAAGGAAATAATATTGTATTTACCTAATCAGAACCTTAAATCAATAGCAAAAGTGGACATATTCCTAAGTTTTCTGATTTTTGACAATTATTAGGTACATCAAAGAAAAAAGTATAGTCTGTGACTTACTCTTTTGCGCTTCTTCCTTTGTTCCTTTAAATTGGAAAATTTTAACGTAGAATCAATGTCAGCTATAGAACCACTAATTCTTTAAGTTTTTTTTAATAGGAGCATTCGCAATTCAACTGTAGTTTTAACAAAGTTGGATTCTAGAAAATATATACTGTAGCTATAAATTTAGGATCTTTTTTTATGCAATAAAAGCTGAGTTACAAGTTCTAAAAAACGATTCAAAAAAGATCCATACTTCGACTATGATAAAGAACGAGTATCTTAAAAAAGAACCATCCAAACAGACAATGAACAAGTCGACTTTTGACGCCGTAGTCTATGAAATTTTGACCTGGATATTTTTCGTTAATTTTTAATCTCTCTAAGGCTCTGTAAACAGAACTGATTATCTAATGAGTTAGAAATATTTTGTTTCATTTTATCACTGATAAAGTCCAAAATAACTTAAGTACAAATCTTAACTACTTGGAACTTACTTTGGGTATTGTTGAAAAAAAGGTACCTAATATAGTAGTTACAATAATTGAACATTGATCTTTCCATTCACAATTTGTATTGAGTAGACCTAAATTTCTGAGAAACTCAAGCGTTGGGGCTAACTCGATTTCACTTGATATCAGATATACTCTTTATAAACAAAATAAACTCATGCAATGGTCGCATGAATGGTCGGCATAGCCACCTAATGAAACCGATTAAATGTTATCAAATCAACTTCCGTCCAGACATTGATGTCGACATATACTCATACCTACATAGGTACATATATATAAACAGCCGATACTCACAATCTGAGTTTAAAAAGGAAAACATCGCTTAAGATAAAACACTTCTAATTACTAACTGATAAGAACGAAAAGGTGTGCATTTTAAAGAGATATGTTTAAGAATAATTATTAAATTGTTAAAGTGATTTGCATTCCATAAATAACTTGCAGAAATTCGACGCCGCCATTGTTCGCTCGGATACGAAAATAACCGCGGAAGTCCTTGCAGCTGGAGCTGGTAGCCTTAAAGTTGTGGGTCGTGCAGGAGCTGGTGTAGACAATATCGATGTGCCTGCAGCCACGAAGCACAACGTTGTTGTCCTTAAGTAAGTACACTCTAAACCAGGGAATAAAAGGACGTCTGCATTGTCTCCTTGTGGGAGTGGGACCTCATTCCGCATCATAATCATTCAGAGGACCTAAAGACAAAAAAAAAACAAAATCAAATATGCGCAATTTCAAACCCTTGTTTGATGAGGACCAGCAACCCAATTGGCTCCTGCTATCTTCTTAGACCTAACCGGGGTCAATTGACGACGCTTGACGCGCATAATTAAAGAAGCTTCCCTCCAGCCCCCCAACCCCATCCCCAAAAGCATTGGCATGTCAATGTCAATCGCTAAGGGTAGCGAGTCGAGCGCGATATTTGCGATAGGCTGCTTTTTTTTTTTTGTTACATAATTTGCATAATACTGTCTAGTCACAACAATGACCCCCGACTCCTGGACTCCACACATTTGGGTATGTTTAACTAAACGGTTTCTCTACTCTTTTTGTTGTTGCTTTTAGCACTCCGGGTGGTAATTCGATTTCTGCTTGTGAGCTGACATGCATCCTAATTGGTGCTCTCGCCCGTCCCGTTGTGCCCGCCGGTCAAAGTATGAAGGAGGGACGCTGGGACAGGAAACTCTACAGTGGCACCGAGCTCTATGGCAAGACATTGGCTATTCTTGGTCTGGGGCGTATCGGACGTGAAGTCGCCATTCGCATGAATGCCTGGGGCATGAAGGTGACACCCAGAAATAGATCGCCAAGTGCGTTAATGTTATCCAAGACTAAACACCTTTGCAGATAATTGGCTATGATCCCATTACCACGGAAGCTGAGGCCAAAGCGGCTGGCATTGAGAAGTTAACATTGGAAGAGATTTGGCCACAGGCTGATTACATTACCGTGCACACACCATTGATACCAGCTACCAGAAGTAAGACATAAGACAATACTTATGACACATTAAGACTTAATTCATCTTTATTTTGCAGATCTCATATCAACGGAAACACTGGCCAAGTGCAAACAAGGCGTCAAGGTTGTTAATGTGGCACGTGGTGGCATTATCGATGAACAGGCCATTCTGGATGGCCTTGAGAGTGGCAAAGTGGCTGGTGCAGCATTCGATGTCTACCCCGAAGAGCCACCAAAATCTGTCATTACAAAGGCACTTATCAATCATCCTAAAGTTGTGGCTACACCGCATTTGGGTGCCAGCACGGCAGAGGCTCAAGTTCGTGTCGCCGTTGAGGTTGCCGAACAGTTTATTGCCCTCAATGGAACCTCGCCAAAATATACCACATATGCCGGTGTTATAAACAAAGAGGCACTTGCTCATTATCAATAACCACCATAGAAAACCGGTTCAGTCGTCAAGCATTCAGCCAATTACATTCTCATAAAGATATACATCCTAATCAAAACACCACAAACATATGCCCAATTCAATTAAAATAGGAAATGTCGGTACTGTTGACGTTTTAGTTGATTATATTGAAATAAATTGAACACTAAATTCATTTGCTTAAATTGTTTTTCATTGATGTCTACGAAAGGGAAAAGACTCAAAAATAATCTTGACATCAGAAATTTCTCAAGTTGCTAAAATTATTATATTGCTTGATCACTCGTTCCCAAATTTCTACATTTAGAAAAATTACATATCGTTATTTTAGAATATATTTTGAAGAGAAAAAACCAATCGGGAACGGAAAATTACAAGGTTTTTTTATGTAAAATAAAGTTTTACAAGAAAACAATTGAATTTTGTTAACAATGTTACACAATGTTATAGACACACCGCCGATTTATATTGACTTTTACAGGATTTATTTTGTTTATCAGTTCAGAATGGGGCTATTCAACATTTAAAAGTATTAAAGTGACAAATTTGATAGGGTATTACAACTTTTTGAGCTATCTATATATATAATAGTGCTACGATCCGAAAAATTCTACAAAGTTCATCAACCTGTAATAATTAATAGCCTAGATACCAAAAATTTAACTATCAAACAAAGTGAACTGAAAAAGGAAATATGTATTACCGGTCCAATCGAATCGAAGGATTCTTCTGTCTTTTGTCGACTCCATTGACAGCTCGAAACTGTTTTTATCTCAATTTCCACGTAGACAGTCATTAAAAGACACGTGGTCAGAGATAGAAAAAGTTAAAGACAAAGTTAAAAACAAAATCGTTATATTATATTGGCTCATTTATAAAGTATATTTAAAATCTGGAACCATACATGGAAGTCAGCCTTTGAGTTTCGAATATTTGAACAAAAGGTAAGTCTATTGAAATACTGGACTAGAAAGTTTTAAGAAGCTAAGCAACAATCATAAAAATTTGCAAAGACTCCTCAAATTTGTATACTTTAATTAATAAAGGAGAAAGAACCTAAATATTCCAAATAAGAATAATAAGATAGCAGTTTTAAGATTTATTTTTATTGTACTGAAGATGCATCTAAAGAAGCTAGACACTAATCATTGTTAACCCTTTAGATAATTCCACTTAAGAGTCCCACTGTTCAACTACCTGATGACATTAAGGGAGATGCCTGTCTGATAAAAAGTCTTTTCTATTATTTATTAAGGACATTAGTCTAATTTGTGAGTCAATTAATTACTTGCACATTGCAAATGGACACCAACAAATAAACATTCTGCATTCGTTGAACTGCTCTAAATACATCACATTGACTATCATCGATTGTCCTATTTACTTTCTTTTCTTAATTTGAAGTGCTAAAAATTAAATAACAATACTTTGTTTCACTCCCTGTCTAGGCAGAAACATGAAGACAAACAAATATATTTATATGTGAATGTAAACGTAATTTGGAATTCGAATCGACTGTCTAATATTGTACACATTTATTGATATTTGCTGTAACGCAATTTGTAAACAAATGCTATTAAAAGCAATAAATAACATCACGTATGTATTACATATCCATACACTCATTAGACAATTGTCTTAGCCTTTTGAAATTGAGCTCAAGACAATAATTAAATAAGCATAAATTTCATACACAAAAGTCAAACAGTCTTTGGAATACTCTACGTAGGAAATAAAATTTAATTTAATCAAAAATATACGAAGTTGAAACTTATTATACTTATGTATAAGGAATAGGAGTAGAAAAAGTATAATTTTTTAGGACATTCTCAATTACTTGATTGGGTGTAACAATTTATTGGAAAGGTTATTACGACATGGAAAGCTTATCTATCTGATAAAATTTTTGTTTGCATGTATTCTTAATTCCAAGGAACAAGACCTATTTTCGATATTTAACGAATCCTAAAAACAATATGCCTAAATTTTGATTAGAATTTGTTTTAGTTCATTGACCATTTAATTATTTATCGTTTATACAAATATAATCTTCAAAATTTGAATAAATTAGCACCAAAAGACAACCGAAAAAAAGATATGATACTTAAATGCTACCTATGTACATATACATATTATTAGGTTATAATCAATTTATATGGAACATAAAAACGTCATAATCGAAGAATTCTAAGACTTATTTACCAAGAAACCATCTGTCTAAAATGAAGTCCTTGTCCGCACTGAGACGGCTCAAGTTTTGGGTTTAGTTTCTTTAAGTACTTAAGTTTTGAAAAAAAAAAAAATAGCGTATTTTCCGAAAATGTCAGACTCAATTCTCATTCATTTGATTACAACAAATTTTATAAGTATTTTCAATACTATTTTTTTTAAATACATAAAACCAAATCCAAAACAACAAAACCCTTAATCCAAAATATTCAGAAATATGGTGGTTTGATTTTCGCGAAAAAAAAATGACCTGCCCTAATGTACATTATGTTTCAGATATCAAATTTCTAAATGGAGGATATAGTGTATAAAGTATAATGGTCTTACCATCATGTTGACTTGATTATTATTATTGCTTTAAAAACTTATTCCAAAACTATCACTAATAATAAAATGAATACATTTTGTAGACTTTAATGCTTATTGAGATTGTTTTGTATTACCATTGGCTAGTGTATTGCCAAAAATGATAACTGCAACGCAATTAATTACCAAGAACAAATTAATGTTTTACTTTGATCATTGTCACTCTCATGGATACAATAGAAAAGAGCATGACTATGCCCATCATTGGATACATTTCCATGGAAACATTTTGGCCGACAAAACTTCCTGTGTATGTTTTATTTTGCTATAAACTTATTTCCCCCCACCTAAGCCTTGAATGGTTGGATGGGTGGGAGACCTTCTTATTTCCTGTTCATTCAAATCTAATGAAATGTAGAGAATTTCAATTATTTAAAGGACATTCCCACAATGCTTTCAAGTGCAGGTCAGTGTCAGTGTCATGCACACATACACACACTCGCAAACACACACACACACATATGTTGACCTTGAACTCTGATGGGGAAAAACGCATTTAAATATTGTCTAGAGTTACCCATAAAAAGTGTTTTTTTTCCACCTAATGTTTACAAAGTGGGTTACGTAAAGGTTAAACTGATACCTTGACAAATTTTTTATCATTTATCTTTATTCATTGGACTCCCACGCATAAAAAAAATTCCCAATTTCTGATGTAACCGTCTTCAAAAGGCCTTATCTGACAAGTTGTTTAATTTATTTGAATGCCAATATAGGAATAAATATGTTATCTATTACTGATGATTGCCCCATGTCCATGTGTATCAATATTGGGTCACTTTAATTTCAAATCCAGTTTCGGACAACTACTGATACGGACTCTTTTGGCTGAATAAATTGTTTCGGACCTCCGCCCACTTTTTTGGGGACAGTTGGTTTACGGGTTACGGGCTGCTGCTTTCATTCATAGACCACTTAGATGTTTTTTTTTTTTTTGCGGGCTGTTATCCCTGCCGGATGGCTTAGGTCGGGTCGTTGCCGAAGCTAAAAGTAGACACGAAGCTAATGCTATAAAAGGACACCAGCCACTATGGGAGCCTTGGCAGTCTGGTCTGGACTACGCTCGAGCAACAAGTTAAGGCTTAATATTGAATAAATTCGCAAACGACGGGTTTTTTTTTAATAACAATTTGCCGTAAAGGCTTAACCCTTTTGGAAAGTGGTGCATGTGGCGTACTTTAGTGCGGTTTTCTGTCTATCAAGTCTGCCAACCGGTGTCAGTTTCAGTGGAAAATAAAACTTTATTGCACTTTATGTCGCGTTCTACTTCCGTTTTCTCAATGAGACCAGGCTTACTGGTACATTCCATCCTTGGATGGAATATGCAAGTCATTCACTTGATCCTTGTAGCCATCGTTTTGGGTTTATTGTGTCAGGATAACCAGAGACCTGCAACAGCATCGGCAGCAGCAGCAGCAACAACCACAACTACGCGACGCATATCAGATACGATAAATATTGGATTCCTTGCGGAATATTCGCATTTGCGTGTAAGTACATAGAACACCCACCTATTTATGTAAATCAACTACTTGGAAGCCAAGCAACGAGTATTTTGATTTCAACAACATCAAAACGAGCTTTGACATAAAATAAAATTTAACTTTTTAATTTAAGCAAAATGCCGCGACTTATACATATCCAAAAATAAAAAACTTATTAAAAGTTCGAGCACGAACAAATGTCAAGTGTCAAAAACATTGCCAAATAAGTGAAAAATCAAGCTTCTGCTATGCCATTTGAGAAATTTTCAACACTTTACAACTTTTAAAGCCCCAAAAAGAAAATGAATATTTTGTTTAATGCGAAACATTTAATATGTGATAGAAAAAAATTATTATTTATTTGGAATATTTTTCGATTTAAAACCCAGAGATTAGGACTAACGTCGGCAATGCTGAAGTTTAGATAGTTTTGCCCGTTTTTGTGTTACTATTTTCTATTCTAAAAGGTGTGAAGGTGAAGGCTGAAAATTTGGATTTTCAACAAGGAATGGCAAACAAACTAAATCGGATGTTTATATGTTAGCTATAGACTTAATCAAGTTTGCACAATAACAACTTAATTCATAAAACTTACATAGTTTGGTGATAATTGAAAAAAGTAAAAAAAAAAAGTTGCCCTTTTCACCAGTCTATCCTATGAGAGGTCGTTATAATATATTCGACCGATGTCGATGAAATTGATAGCATTGAAAAGTGTAATAATCTTATCCTAGTTAATTTTATGATAATTTCATTTCAAACATATTAAAGATCATAATCCAAAAACTATAATGGTGAATATTTAAACCTATAAGTTATTAATTTCAATGAATTAATTTCTATGAATCGCTTCAAAAAATAAAAGTTTCTGACCTAAAAATCGAATTTTGATCGATTGCTTCTATGAAAACTGAATCATATAGTCGAATGATCCAGTTGAATCTAATACAAGGTGGCGCAAAAGAAGTTATCCGGGCCAAAAGAAGTCACCCGATGTTGTTTGGCTCCAATTTTTTTTTTTTTTATAAAAAACTTTGATTCTGTTTTTAAATTATGTTTATTTAAACATTGAGAAATTTATTGGCCAAATAAACATAAGTTTTTTTTATTTAGAAAAAAATGAGACCCAAACAACATCGGATGACTTCTTTTGGCCCGGATGACTTCTTTTGCGCCACCTTGTATATACAAATACTATATCAAAACCCCCACAAATCAGATTTTAACATCTAGATTGCAATGTTCTAAATACGCAGACTAAAGAACATTACTCTATAAATACTTTTCCTCATACTAATCAAAAATACATATACTTTATGTAGTTGAAGATGCTTCCATTCTGACAAAAAAAAATAAATCAAATTGTTGAATGCGGTGAGACATGATTTTCAATTATTGAGAATGACATAATTCTAATTCAATTAAAATAAAAAATCATGAAGATATTCTGATACACATATCTAATCGGTTTTCTTACACTTTCGCAAAAGTTTAATTATTGTTGGTTTCATTTTGGCACGTGCACATTTAAGTCTTGTTTAATCTTTAATCCTGTAAGTGCCATTACATTTGTATACATTTTGCTTTTACGTGTGACAAATACTCTTAAAATTTATGTACATTTCCCCACGGCAAATGGAATCTTGTAAAATAAACAAAGCGGCAACAATTTAGTGCCAAGATAAGCCACCTATTATTATCCACCTGTCATGCTTTCGAGGACCAGGATATGGTCGATAGGCTGTGGCTTTTTTCTTTGTTATATGAACTTGATTGGTGAATACATCTGATGCCTATTAATAACTTATAAATCAAGCTCGAATGTAGGCACTTCTATGAAAATCTAATTTGTTTATGGGTTGTATATAAAAAACATTTTTGATAAGTAAATTTCTCAAATATGAGAACTCGTTTAGAATTTCAAAAGTTTTCTTTATACCCTGTCCACATTGGTGTCGTCAAAACTTCGGAACAATATATATATGTAATATGTTTACATACCTTTATGTTTCTCATCATTTATTTAATCAATTTAAAATTTATTCACTTATTTTGGTTACCTATGCACAAGCGAACACTTTAACAAAAAAAAGGACGAAACGTGGCTACCGTTTGCATAGGTCGAAAGGGTACACTGAATACGTGAGAATGTTCCACCTTTATTATCATTATCCTTAACAAAACTATATTGCATTATTGAGTTTTTTGTTGTGTCTGTTGACAGAAGGAAGAATTCTAGAATAGACTCTAGAGTCTATAAAGTATATAATTAGATCAAATTGAAAGTGTTTTTAAGAAAGAAGAAGACTGACTTACTGGACGAAATAGGAACACATAATTTTGAGTGGATAGCAAAGGACATTGTCGCCATGAAGGCATAAATGGTGGATCATGTAAATACTTTTCAGATGGGTTCAAAATGGGTCACGCCCCACAAGGAGTCTCTTTTAAGAAATAAGTCACCACCTTTTCAAAACGATCCGTCTCTTTGTATAGGCTTCGCATCAACTTAACGGATTGTCTTTTACACAGTTTCTTTAAATAACTTAAGATATATCAACTAAGCTCTCAATAAAATCTTAAAGGACTCTATTGTCTCTCAAATAAAATAACTTTAAATGATATCAAATGTGTTTCTCTGTTTGCCAAAATGCAGCGTTTCAAAGGGTTCATTTTAAACTCTTCTTGACTTCAATGTAATTACAAGTTAAAGCCCAATATTAATTACAAAGCCCATAATGATGAGCTTACATCAAAAGGTTAATTATATTTCCATTCTAATTGGGGTTTACATATCTTTCAAACGACATGATATATAAATAAAAATTTTGTTGGCTTGCCCTCGCAACCCCCTCAAACTTAAAATAGTCAAATGGATGCGGATTATTAAATAATAGAATACAAATGGATGCATCAAATGAATTGTGGCAAAATGTATAAATGAAAATCATCACAAGTGGTTATAACAATGAATTTTATGATTTTGTTGCTCTGGTGAACCAAAAATAAATAAATTAAAATGCAATAATGAAAAGTTTTTTCTTTATAGAAAATACTTGAATTTTTTTTGATTTAAATTGAATATTTCTGAGGCATTTTATGCTTTAATATTTGACTGCCCACTTGCTATGTACATACTTTTTTAATGGGTGTGTGTTTTTTTTTTTTGTGCTTTTTTATCTGCTCCATTGAGAAATGTTGCCATGGCGTTTGTTTTTATAAGCTGTAAGTAAATAAATTCAAGAGCATTCACAATGATGTAATAATAAAAAGAAAATTTTAAAACCCAGCCAACTTTAAATTTTCTTTAATTTTTTAATCCGAGCAGAGCCAGTGACAAAATTACAATAAAATGATCAAAACTATTTCAAGAGGTAAACGAGTCATCGAGCTAAAAGTGTTGAATGAGTACGTATTCCTAAGTAAAATGTCTCAAAAGCTTCTCGACCCCACTCAATCATATATAAAATATTATAAATAACATAAACGTGTCCTAGAAATGGATACACCTCAAATAGGGAAAGAGTCCATCACCATACCCGGATGTTTATCAATCAAATAGCAGTTAAATAAAGAAGGAAATAAGGTAGATACGCTTGAGACAAAATATTGTATCCGCCGGGCAAACACAAGTTGATACCCTGCATCCATAGGCCAAAAGGGTACATCAAAGACTGCAAAATGTATGCAATAGGCTAAGGAAAACATTGGCTGTCCTAAAAAGGATATTCATTTAATAATAATAGAAAATTAGGTTGTTCTATAAAATTAAAATTTTTTTTTTCAGTTATCTTAAGTATTAAAAGACTAATTAGTTTAGAAATAGTTTTACACATTTTTCAAATTGTTTTCAGGGTTACATTTCTTAAAATTTTCAATTTGAAACTAAATTGCGAATACAAATTAAAAGAAATTAATTTTACCATACCTAACACTGATTTAAAATCAAATCGCGAAATGAGCCACCATTTATACCTCTATATATACATATATAGGTATATGTATTCGATTAGGCCCAATGACAAGCCAACCTAGCCAATCTTTTGTAAAACCACCAAAATTTCTGATAATACAGAACTAACAAATTTGGTATATACCTCCGTCTAGGATAAAATATAACTTTTATAACAAGAAAAGCATAAATTTTTTATACAATTTAGTTTAGTAATTTCGAAAAAATTAAATTTTCTTCACAATTTATAACGTTTTATAATCTAATTTGAAATATAAAGATGTGCACCAAATTTCATAAAAATCGGAAGATTAATGGCCGAGTTCCACATAGAAATGTTTTGTGGTGGAACCATTGAAAGGTCACAAAAACGCCAAAGTGCCGTCGTGCTAATATAAGTGATCAAAATTGCATCAGCTATATAAGGATCTAATGTATTGAATTTGAGGTATGTGCAGGGTATAACCAAATCAGTGCGACGACTTATTTACTTGCTTAGTTCTACCTTAAAGTTTTGCACATTGATACAAAAAAAGGCTCAAGAATCGTACACTTGTCGATTTCATGGGTTTAGCCAAGTGTAAGCTGATTAGCTTTCGATTGCGACCTTTTCTGTTGGCAATCCTAGCGAATGGAATTGGATTATTGTAGTCATCATGTTAGCTTAGCTTTCAGAATTCAAAGCTAATAATATTGGAATTTTTGTCAAAATTTGTTCAAAAAATTTCCAAGAAAATGGCCCGCATTATTAGTCATTTGATAGATCATTTGCTAGCCAGTGTTCATCATTTGTTACTGGTATTTGCACTACTTGAGTTAAGTCTGCTTCTGTGCGAAGTGCAACCTACCATCAAACTGGAAAATACTTCACTTTTTTACCAACGACCCACGGCTCAGTTAAGCTACTCATGGACACCACTAGACTTGGCTTATACGCTGTTGTATTCGGGTTTCGCTATGATTGGATTCCTATATGGATATGGTTTGGTTCATTTGCGTTTAAATACGAGTGGAATCGTAAGCCATTTATTAATGCGACTTTGTGTGGCCAGCATGGCGATTTGGCAACGAAGCAGCTTGTTAATGATCCTGCCATGGAGCCTGAAGGGATTTTATGGGATTTGCCAAAATATATGCCAACTTTACGAATACATGTCGAACGAGGCCTACTACAATGCCAGACAATTTAATATGGCTCTGTCGCTTTGCATAATTTATGGCATGGCCTTGCTTTCACTCACAAGTGTATGCTTCCTCATAGCCCTCAGATTACATCAAAAACTGATGACGGGTCGTCAAATCGATCGCTATAATCAGGGTATCTATTCATATGCAAGAAGTATTAATCTTTTATTGGGGTTCCAAATGATTGACTTGACTTTGTAACTATGCAAAACAACTGGCAATGTAATAAAAAAATCAAATGGCTAACAATGTAATTCAATTTTGTGTGCAAATTTACTTATTCAACAGAATTTAATCTAGTCAGAAAATTATCTCCTAACATTATAAAATAAATCAATCTACCCATTTATTGCATATTTTACACTTCTTATGAGATAAATGACAAATTAATTAATAATAAATCGACTAGGTATTAGACCGGCTAATAGTGGCAAAATATACACCCCGGACAACCGATTAGCCAAAGTTATTTTTTTTTGAGCTGTAATGACCATAAATATTTGTCATTTAAATACATAATCTCGTAAATATGTTAAATGGTGGACTGAACACAAATTTTCATATTTTACTGTCTTTGGGGAATACAAAACAATAATTTTAAAGCATGAAGCATGCCACAATCATATCAATTACCATAAAAGAATTATCCTGAATGTGGTCAGTTTAGCTGTCACACCGTGCGTATACGTAATGATTGGTAGAATGAAAAAAAATAGACGACTGATGCTGTGCATCCACTTTTTCTCTATAAACCTATACTATAATTATGAGAATAAAGGCAAAGTTTACTTATTCAATTTTGTATCCACTACCCGCCAAGATTACATATGTATAGGGTAAAAGCAAAAAACAAATCACAAATAACAAGAAAATTATAGTTTGTTCTTACTTATTTGTTGTTGTAGCAGCCTTTTGTGTTCTAGCACTTGCCACCAAATTAAATTGCAAATTTTGGGCCACATTAATAGCAATGTCTCAAATATTATGCGACCCAAAAAACTATTTCACTCCATTTAACATTCAATGCGAATCCCAACATAAAATTTTCGCTTGGCCCTTCAAGGCTCGCCCTCAAAGGGGGGGCGGGGGCACTCGTAATTGAAAATATTTGGTTTTGCGTGCTGCGGTTGACAAATTTCGTGGAATAATATCAATAAAGCACAAGTAAAATTCACTGGAATATACGAAATAAAGACTAGAGTTTGGGAATTATTTGACCATGTGTTTTGGTGAATTTGGGTTTCTTTATTATTTTGGTTAAGACCCAAAAGGTACATGAATTTCAAGCACTCGCAAAAAAAAGGCCAATATATAAACCAATGCTAAGTTTAACTTTTTCTTAATAGTATAAAATTATCAATATATACAGTGGCGGCCACGAATTTGAGACGTTTTTTTATTGATTTTAGTTTTGATTTTCTCGGCTCCTAAATAGTTAATAGTTAAATTAGCTCCAACTTTCGATTTGGAGAAAACCACTGCCAAAAAGTCTCTAACATTTATCTTTCGATCTAATGCTAAAAATCGTATATAAACTATAAATAAATTTTTATAATAACACAATTTATTTTGCCATACAAACTATCATAATTTTTATTGCTAAAAACGCCACTAGACTAATATATTTATTACCATTGGCATCTTTAAAATTTAATAAAAATTTAAAATTTCAACACTTTTTTAGTATTTATTGTTAAAAATTTCTTTAATTTTAACAAGTCATAAAATTTCAATGACATATTTTCCAAAATATTAAATGTGTATTATAAAATATCATAACGAAATATTTAGAAATTTTTGAGAAATAAAAAAATTGAGCAATATTTTTTTTAAAGTTATACTGTGCAATGAGTTTTTAAAAGCCCCAAACCTTTTAAAGGGGGTTACTTTTGTAAAGTAACGAGAGAGAATTTTCCATTTACAATAAAAAAAATATGAAGATGACTTTTAAAGACATTTTGTTCAGTGTAATTTTAAATTACCTCTGCATAAAGCATCACATAAACAAGATATGTATGTACATATGTGTGACCACATTAGAACTGTGACCACATTAGAACTAATTAGTTGCTATTGAATTTTTACACAGGTAACTCTTGGTGGTTTACCCCTTGCTGTCAAGGATGTTAACAAGAATCCTGACCTTTTGCCAGGCAAAACGTTGTCCTTCAAAAATGTTGATATAGGTCACAAAATGAGTGCCTATCGTGTGAAACCGTTGAGGTAAAGCCAATCTATATATATACGCATAAAATATGCATGTCAAATGGAACTCCTCTTGGTCTGATTGTCAATTATAGATTAATGACAGAAATGAGGGATGCGGGAGTGACAGCCTTTATTGGACCCGCCGAAAGCTGCACAACCGAAGCATTGTTGGCCTCAGCCTGGAATATGCCCATGTTGTCGTTTGTAAGTCATATTAATTCATTTTGACAATTTATTTGGCCCTATGGGTTTCATAGTCAGTGATTTGAAATAATTGTGCAAATTATTTGTGAGCCATTTTGACAGAATTGAACATAGACAAAGTCTAAAATAAAAATCATTTGCATTATGCATAATCAAGAGAGCAAAAAAAAAAAAAAAAGGAAAGGCTACATCCAAACAAAGCTGAATTTAAGTATGTGTATGATTTAAATTAAATTTTCATTCTCTTTCGATTTAGAAATGCTCAGACTCAATTGTCTCCAACAAGAGCACGTTTCATACCTATGCAAGAACACTTGCACCTGCCTCGAAGGTAATTCTTAATATAAATGCATTCAAGTTTACGTTGCTATACAACACACTCACTCACACATACATATACATACATGTCTGTTTTGGATTTAGGTTTCCAAGAGTGTCATAAGCCTTCTGAATGCCTTTCATTGGAAGAAACTAACAATTGTTGTAAGTTCTAAGCCTATTTGGGGTTCTGATGTGGCACGAGCTATACAGGTAAGATTTCAAATAATCATTTGTTGCATGCCATGCACCTAAATAAGTGAAATGGTATATTAGAGATGACTAACTGTATGTTAAAAGCAGAAATAGATTGTTTAATCTTATATACTTAGTAAAGTAGACATGTCTATCTGCCTATCTGATCTGTCTGTCTGTTTCAACACCTAAAACTCTTAAACTATTAAAGCTAGAGAAACTAAATATATTTTCGTCAAATTGTGAAATTTTTACGCAGATCGTGTGATCCTTTCTTACTACTTTGAACATCGCTATCAAATTTGGTACACTAATGTTTAAAATCATTGTCTATCTGTTAAGCAAATTTCTTAAAAATCAATGTAAAAATAGACAAGTTATGTGTATAAACGTTTTTCATCAGGTGAAGTAAGAAAAATGGTAGGCCGCTAGAGGCGCCATAGTGGCCGTATGAATAAGCGGTATAGCCAATTGGAAATAACTGTTTTCACTAGCTGCATGGTATACAAAAGTCTTTTATACTTTTACTTTAAATAACTATTACTAATAAATAATATTATATTTTCAATTTTTTTTTTATAGGAGCTAGCTGAATCTAGAAATTTCACTATAAATCACTTCAAATATATATCAGACTATATACCCATTAAGAAGACACTTTCTCAAATTGAAAAGATTATCGAGGAAACTTACTCAACGACACGCAGTAAGGATTCGAATAAGTTACAATTTATTTTGAATCAAAACTATTTTTTTACTATTTCAATTAGTATACGTTTTCATTGGTGAACATATTGCCATGGTTGACTTTGTACGTGGTTTGCAAAATCGAAAACTACTCGAAAGCGGTGATTATATTGTCATATCGGTGGATGATGAGATCTATGATTCAAATCGACGTGTTAACATTATGGAACGTAGTGAGTAGAATTTGCCTTGGACCACAATTTGGTCTTGGTCCTTTGATTCTAATGCATGCACCATCTATTCCAGATTATTTAGATCCTTATATTAGAAAAGAAAAGAGCAAATCACTGGATAAAATCTCATTTCGTTCAGTTATAAAAATAAGCATGACATATCCACAAAATCCCCACATTCGGTAATTCTATCTATCTCTTAGTAACTTAATTGTACGTGATTTTGTTCGCATTTGTTTAACAATTGATTTGATATGTCCAAAATCAGGTACTAACATTTCCTCTTAATCATTATCCCTAAAAATTATCGTAGATTCATTTACATCATATTCATATCTGAGACTTTGCATGACATTTATGCACGAAGAAATGAAATTGTCCCCTCTATAAACTGAATTCCCAAACTTGTTTTTCTTTTTTTTTTGTGTTTTTGTATTAAACTTATAGCGACATCTGTAACAAAATAAAAGAGTATGCATTAAAAGCACCTTTTAAATTGCCATATCATCAGCGCGTCTACGAAAACATATCGGTAGGTATTTCCTGAATCAAATTCTACAATTTGAAAGAACAAATTTCAAATCTAAAGAGTAATTTTTGAGTTTTTTGGAAAACTTTCTTTTGTTAGGTTCCCATACATGGACTACATTTATATGATAGTGTAATGATTTATGCTCGAGCAGTTACAGAAGTTCTTAAGAATGGAGGTGACATCTATGATGGAAACCTAATAATGAGCCATATATTTAACAGATCATACCATTCCATACAGGGATTTGATGTAAGTAATTTGATAAGCTTTTAGTACATGTGTCCATAAAATTAATATCAGTAAATTAATTAGTTTCTTTGTTTTTTTTAATCAGAAGAAAATATAAGCTCTTGAAGTGATTAAACTTGCTTTATTTTGTCGCAATCGAAACTCTATATTTTTTTAGAAGCTTTCATTTTTTAAGTGGTAGTTTTTTCACTTTTAAATAAAACATTTTATTGTCATTTACAAAACTGATTATTCGTTGGACTGAGTTTTCATTTAAACGGCAATTTATTAAAAGAATACCAAGTATTTCTACTTAACTATTCGAATAATTTAAAATTTACACTAAATGCTTAACCACAACATTTTAAACAACTTGAATATGCGAGGGTTGGGGATTATTAGCCCTAAAGTATACTGAACAAAATGAGGTTAATAATAATATACATCATCTTTCGACTCCAACCCTTAATGCTTAGTTTTTAGTTTTTCTTAAAATCAAAAATTCGATTTAATATGACATGGAAAGATCTTTAGCGCTAAGGTATGCTACACCTGGATTGCTCACCTAAACTGCTTACTTGATTTAATCTACGTTAAAATCCTAATATTAAAACTATGTTTTTGTGTTGGCATTGCAAAACTTTTTCATACTAGACTCTTACTAATATTTTCCGTACAACAAAAAATCTGAAGAATACACAAGTTTTACAAAATTTTAGTAGCTGTCTCACAACACCCTAAAAAAAGTTCTAAGAAAAAAAATTCAACAATATTTGAGTAAAAGCCTAACAACAAACTAAAATAATTCAAAAATTGGAAAAATAATAATTATTATCATTTAAGAAAAATTAATTAAAATATTTTTTGGTATTAACTCTTAACAATGGAGATCAGTGACCTGAAAGAGGAAATAGTGGCCAGAATATAGATTTGCACTTTTATGAATTTAAAAAAATTTTCAAATTTGTCAGAGTATTGTTAATAAACTTCCCACTTTTGTCCACACTTATGGCTCTTCTCTTCAATTTAGGTTTTTATTGATTCTAATGGAGATGCCGAAGGTAATTACACAGTAATTACATTACAAAATGATTTTAGTAGTAGCGCTAATCACGGATCCTTGGCCAAAATGTCCATGCTACCAGTGGGTTATTTCGTATACAACAAAAATTCTCCTATACCAGTAAGTCAATTACTTACAAAACTTTATAAAAAAATTATATATGATCGATTTATTTCTTAGGAATTTCGATATATTAAAAACGATAGACCCATACAATGGTTAAATGGTCGCCCACCTTTGGCTGAGCCACTCTGTGGCTTTCATGGTGAATTGTGTCCTCGAAAAAAGCTCGATTGGCGTTATCTGGCCACAGGACCATTATTTGCTTTAGTTCTTATAGTGGCTATTGCTCTATTGGTCAAGTAAAGTCAAAGATATATATATATATATATATATAACTATATATGTATATATGGTTAAATTATTTATGTGTTTCTTTAAAGGCATTATCGATATGAACAGACACTGGCCGGTCTATTGTGGAAAGTGGACATGAAGGAGGTCACAGTCATAAATCTTGGCGAATATAATAATCCATCGCATAAGAATATTGTATGATATTTTCGAAGAAGCAATATTGAAGGACTTTTAATTTGTTTTTTATAGTTTCAGATATGCCGTCAAAGTATTCTTGTTGTAGGAGAACCCAACAAGAGATCCTTTACTAATATAGGTAAGTTGATTCATTTTAATTGATGGAAAATGCTTTCACATTTTTTTTTTTTTAAATAAGCACTTTTTCGTGGTAATATTGTGGCAATGAAAAAAATACACAAAAAACATGTGGATATAACACGTTCAATTCGTAAGGAATTGAAGCTAATGCGAGAGGTAAGATAATGTCTAGTGGGAGGTATTATCTAAGTTTTAACTGTGCACTTTAGGTGCGACATGAAAACATAATTAATTTCATTGGGGCCTCTTTGGAGCATGGCTCGGTGATCATTTTCACCACATACTGTGCACGGGGCAGCCTGGAAGA
Source organism: Drosophila willistoni (assembly GCF_018902025.1). NCBI lineage: Eukaryota > Metazoa > Arthropoda > Insecta > Diptera > Drosophilidae > Drosophila > Drosophila willistoni. Next base: position 14,893,592 of record NW_025814050.1, read on the forward strand.
TGTTTTGGCCAATGAAGATCTTCACTTGGATCATATGTTTATATCATCATTAGTTTCGGACATATTAAAGGGCATGATATATCTACACGATTCAGAGATAATATCACATGGAAATTTACGTTCAAGCAATTGTCTTATCGACTCACGTTGGGTATGCCAAATATCTGACTTTGGCCTACACGAACTCAAGTCGGGTGAAGAAGAGCCAAATAAGTAAGAAATGTATACTAACACAATCTATATTTAAGTGTTGCCAATGAATGTATGAAAATTAACTACAGAACTGAATTGGAATTGAAACGTGCTCTTTGTATGGCGCCGGAGCTTTTGAGGGATTCATATCGGCCAGCGCGAGGGTCACAGAAAGGTGACGTCTATTCATTTGGAATCCTTCTTTACGAAATGATTGGTCGCAAAGGACCATGGGGCGACACCACTTACTCAAAAGAGGGTAATTGTTAGTTTTCATTGCCAAAATTGAAATTGATAATGCCGAACATTGTATCCTAGAAATTATTAAATTTGTCAAGTGTCCAGAATTGTTGCAACATGGCATATTTCGTCCAGCTCTAACACACACGCATTTAAATATACCCGATTATATACGGCAATGTTTGCGTCAATGTTGGGAAGAAGATCCAGAAATACGTCCGGATATAAGGCTCGTACGTATGCGTTTAAAGGAGCTTCAAGCTGGACTGTAAGTTTAATGCTTAAATAAATCAAAATTACTTTAAACATTATAACAACCTTTTCAATTTCATAGTAAACCAAATATTTTTGATAACATGCTGGCCATAATGGAGAAATATGCTTATAATCTGGAAGGTCTAGTCCAGGAACGTACGAATCTACTTTATGAAGAGAAAAAGAAAACAGATATGCTCTTATATCAAATGCTTCCCAAGTATGTTGCTATACATATCCTAAATAACTTGGCCTAATAATAATCTAATGAGAGAAAAACTTTCCAGAACTGTAGCCGAATTACTGAAACGTGGTGATCCTGTGGAAGCGGAATGCTTTGATTGTGTCACCATTCTATTTAGCGATATTGTGGGCTTTACACAGTAAGTACTACCTAATTTGTACTTACTAATAGTGCGGCCATATTGATGAATGTATATATATACACTGCTCAACACGACAAATCTTTTAAATGTGCAAAAACATTGACAAGTCGAGTCTTATCACAAAGTGGAGAGTATGTAATACTTAAAAAACCGCATCGAAGAGACAGAGCCTAATGTTTGCCTAATGTAGCCACCTTTTCTGATAAAATATGGCAGAATTCTTTTATGGAAGAGTGTCCAAGAAATCCTATAAATTTTACCCAACGATTCTAAATTTTTTAATGACAATCTTTAGTTTGATATTAAAGCTATGTAGTTGAAAAACTATGACAAAAATAACGATAAACTTAATAAAGCAATTCTTTAACCAAGTTCTAAATACAACACATGTTTTTTTCACATTTTATAACGAAAATGTCTTTAAAACTATAAAAATTGGCTATAAATTTAATTTAATTAATGTAAAGGCAGATAATGTCTCAAGGTACCTCAAGAAAGATACTCGGACATTTTATTTACCTCGAATTTTTATAAATGTAAAATCATTTTGTTTCTCAGCTCGAGGTCGATTAATAAAACAATGGAATAAAATCTTGATTCCTTTTACAATTATTTCCCAATATGTCTCTTCTGAAGATCGTCTTTAGTGGAATTTCAGACGTCTGTCGTCATTCCGACATGGAGTTCTAAACTTTAGAAACCCTTATTTATCGATCTCGAACCGGCTAACAAAAAGGTTTGATATCAATCAAAAAAGTTCGCCAACGCTACAAAAGTTTTATAAATGGCATTTCGACTTTTCCTATATGCTTTAACTTTAAATAAACTAAATTTAAAAATTTGGCCAATTTTCATTCCATTATCTATAAAATTTCACTAAATTTTCAAGTATTACGAAATAGAAGCACAAATTCAAATGGTTAGGGCGATTTTTTAGAAATGCAACCACAGATGTTCTTGAGAAAATTCTTCTTGAAAATTTCAAATAGTTTTAGACAGTTTTCAGACATATTTTTAACAAAAATTCTTTCCCACCAAATTAATTTGTATTTTTGTATTATTATTTTTAAGTCTTTGCACCACTAGCACTCCATTTGAGGTTGTGGAAATGCTAAATGATTTGTACACTTGTTGTGACTCCATCATATCCAATTATGATGTGTATAAGGTAAGAAAATTTATACAAATACCAGATGATATCAATAAAGAATATATTTTCTAGGTTGAAACAATTGGCGATGCATATATGGTGGTGTCAGGATTGCCCCTGCACAATGGAAATCGTCATGCTGGTGAAATTGCATCCCTTGCCCTACATCTACTCGAGCATGTGGGAAATTTGAAAATTCAGCATAAGCCAACTGAAACTATGCAAATTCGCATTGGCATACATTCTGGACCATGTGCAGCTGGTGTTGTAGGCCAGAAGGTAAATAGGAGAATTCATTTTATATAGTTTCTAACCCATTTTTAAAACAGATGCCAAGATATTGCTTATTTGGTGACACTGTGAACACGGCCTCCAGAATGGAAAGCACTAGTGAATCGATGAAAATCCACATCTCAGAAGAAACTTATCAACTTCTTGTAACCATAGGCGGTTATGCTTGCATTGAACGAGGACTAACCAACATCAAGGTGAGATGAGTCAGAAAGTCTTTGCCTAAATAACTTGGCCTAACGATTTACAGGGTAAGGGTGATATGCGAACCTATTGGCTGACCAATCGTACCCAGTCCGAGCTAGCTCCCGATCTAATTAGCACTGTGGATACATTGGATACCCATTGTTCGATGACCATGTCGATGATGTCGCAGTTTCGCAACACGGGCTCCTGCAATTGTGCCACAAAGTGTTTATACAGTCGTCGATCCGATGATAATGTAACCCATGAGCCACAGTCTCTGCAAAAAATAACCGCCCCAACACAGATTAATTGCAATCAGTTGTGTGTTTGCCGCTTAAATGGTAGCCAAGCTCTTAGCAATCGAAGTCCACGTTCTGCACCGAGCATTACATTTCGTCTTTAAGCCAAAAAAAAAAAAACAATGGACTCTTAGATCAATTAAAACGAGTATACCACATAAGGTTGTATTTATCTAGCAATAAGGATTATGTATGTATGTGTGTGTGTGAGTGTAATTTTTTGGATATTGTACCCAATTAAAGCCAAGCCAAGTCTTCATTATTGAATGGTAAAGTTATCCTTTAAAGATTGCCAGCATTCATAGTATTCGGCATCTAATTTCTGGCAGGTTTCCTCTCCCCACTTGGTTACGGCCAAGCTAAGCGAAGTCTCGAACATAAATGCCTGAAAACTCAATTTTCAGTTACTAGATACTTGGGATTACAGCTCTTGACAAACCTGAGTTCCCTCAGCAATACGTTCTGGTACCAACTTGGCCTTGGAGGCACCATCAAAGCACTTGACATCTGGACCATGTGGAGTCATCATCGAATGAAGCGTAGCACCGCCAGCAGCAAAGCCATCTTCTTTTGCCTCATAGCGTCCCAATATAAGACCCATAAACTCACTCATGCAATTTCCTGTCAGAATAAAAATAAAGCTTTGTGATAAATTGGTTTTTTGACTTGAGCGTACATATAACAAAACCTGCGAGAAAGTGTATATAGGAAGGGCAAAACTCAAAATCTTTTTCCAGAGATTTGTGTGAAAACTTAATCATAATTTTAAAAAAACTTAGTAAACTTCTTATTATTTGTGATGATATCTGAATAACTTAGATAGAGCAAAGATCACCTTATTGGATAGTCTACTGCTTATTTTTCTCAGATCAAAGATAAGGGAGAAAAAATACTTCAAATATTCTAATTGTTTATCAAATTTTTTGATTTTAATACCGTTTTTCAACACTAATTCACATAAAAAATCTCTTTTAAAATTGTTTCGCAATCTAATGATATATTTTATGAAAATATATTTGAATTTTATAGAAATAATAAAGGTCGGACAAAGACGTTGAGAAAAAAAGGATATTCTGAGAGTGTTTCAAAATTTTGTTGTAAATATTAAGTCTCAAGGCAAATTTCTGCAGTTTTGAAATTTTATCACATAATATGGATCAATATTGTATCAATTTTATTATGAATTAAATGTTAAATAAGTTTCAACTCACTATGATAATATGGAGGACGGAATGTATGCTCTTGCACAGACCATCGTGGTGGAAATATCACGAAATCGGCTATAGCTGTGCCAGGACGTAAACTCGGACACGTGAGGACCGTAAATATACTTGGATCACAGTGATCAAAGCTTACGGAATTAATAACCATGAATTTATTAAGATCATATTTAAATGGCACATAATTGCCATGCCAGGCAACAACATCGAAAACGGTATGATTCTGTTTGGCCACAAATAAGCCACCTTGATATTTCGAAATCACATTAAAATCTGAAATTGAGAAAACAATTAGTAAAGTTAGTGGATCTAGAGATAAGAAATTGATCAAAAATATGCAAAAAACAGAGCAAGAAGCTAAGATTTAATATGGAATATAGCCAAACTTCTTTTTAGCTGTCAAAAACCAAATCATCCATTGCATGTTGCATACTTTAGGGAGCATAAAGGGAGATAAATTATAGAAGATCATACCTTCAACTTGCTTATCATTGAACCAAGCCACAGGAGTTTGAAAATCTCTTGGATTAGCCAAACCATTCGCACCAATTGGACCCAAATCAGGTAGACAAAAATGGCCATCATATACTTCAAGTATATAACCCCTAAGATGAAATTAATATAAATTAAAATATTTCACTTGTATTCAATCCAAGCTAACCTGCTGACTGAATCCACTCCGACAGCAAAGCGTATTCCTTGAGGAATAACGCAAATTTCATTTGGGGCCACTGTCATTTTGCCCAGCTCAGTCGTTATGTCGAGGACTCCTTGCTGAGGTACAATCAGGAAATCGCCATCGCTATTATAGAAAGCCGAATTCTCCATAGACACATTGCATAGGTAGACATGAATGGCTAGGCCATGGCGAACACGAGGATCACCAGCACCGCAAACGGTGTGCAATCCTTGAACAAAGTCTACAGGCTTCTTCCTCTCCGTGGGTAGGTCAAATGGTTTCCAACGTAGCTAAATGAAAGTTTGGGATGGTAGGATATGTCTTCGTTTAACTGGGACTCATTGGCTTACCTGATTAGGATTTGGTGGCTGTTCATTCCAATTCTGAGTAAAGTATTTGGCTCCAACGAATGGCTTAAATGGCTGATGGACCGCCGATGGAAGTCTTCTGTATAGCCAAGTTCTTTGATTTTCAGTTCGTGGTGCTGTAAAAGCACTACCAGAAAGTTGCTCAGCGTACAGTTTGTAAGGGCATATTTGTGGAGAGTTTTGTCCAATCGGCAGGGAGTTGGGGCATCGTTCATCTTCAGATGAGAAATGCGATCCGAATCCCGACAAATACTGAAAGATGAGTAATTTAACATTAATAAAAATTTTATTTATATTGAAGGAAGGGTTTGTTAACACTTAATGTTCAGTTATTTTAAAAAAAAATATTAGTTTATTGTTTGTCTCGAGTTTCTAATCTAATCTATGTACAATACAGCTATAGAGTTTTAAAAGGATTGTGAGACAGTATCATACTAGTCTTTTGGAGTTTTGGACAATGAATTTAAAAAAAAAGAATTGGGTAATTAAAAGATTAATTACCACAAAGCTAAATGCTAAGAGACGATTTTGAAAACATTATTTTCCAACACATTTAAAATCTGTAAAGTTTGAAAATATTTTTTTTATTGAACAAGTATCAAGTGAATTAAAGCTTCAAGCGAATAAACCATAAAATTTCTTATGTTTAAGAAACAACTTTTAGTCAATTTTTTAGGGAATGACATTTTTCAAGTCGGTGAAACTTTTTTAAAGATTGCAGTCTGAATTAGGTGTGGAATAAATTTGCTAATAATCAAAGATGCATTTTTTTAAAAGATTTCTATTAAAAAATGTAAAATATATACGTATAATGTCAATCAAAATATCGAAGGACTTGTAGACACTCATAACAATAAAGAACATTAAAAAAAAAACATAAATAAACGTTTTTTGATTGTTCAAGTATTCTATTCCACAATTAAACACTTTTTGATTGTTAATTAACCAATATCGCATTAGCAAATCCGGTTTGTTTATCTCAAATCCATTATTTGCCAAGAAACATGCGAAGAATCGCATCTATTTATGTAAAACTTTACTAAAGATACATTAAGTGTTGAAATATATAGGGTTTATAATATATTTAATAAAAATTTATTCATATTTTAAAATTATCTTTAAAGCACACAATATACATTTTTGCAACCGTTTTCCAGTGTTAGAAATTTAACTTCACTTTTAATTCAAAAAAGCAACAAATTTTTTGAGATTCATAATTTAAAGGGACCGAACTCAGTTCTAACCTTTTATTTAACTTTCGAAAATAGTTTGACAAGACAAATTTAAAATCTTGAAAAATTAAATTTAAGAATCAAGAAAAAATAAAACAAATCATTTGCCGTTCTGGATATATTATTTACATTTCTAATTCGTTAGAATGTATTTAAATTTTTGTGAAAATGCATTTATTAAATAGAAAGGCGAAAAAAGTTTTTAAATCTGCACTCCCTAATCATATTATTTCAAAGAGTCCTTCATTCGCTTATTCACTTAATTTTGTTGTGAACTCTGCACTTTATTTTACACTTTATATAAGGAATAAAATTAAGAAATCGTTGATCTCCACGTTTCACATTTTAAATGGGTCAAATAGAAAATGATTTTCATTTTGTCACTGTTTGCTTTATCATAGTCGAATTGTAGTTTAATTAAACACTAAAATTTACACAGAATTTGATTGTGTAGATTATATAAAGTCACTTAAGGACACGAATAATCCACAATGGTCGAAAGTTTAGAGTTCACTGCATTTATTGATCCGCAATCAAATGAAACCTGTTCACCAGTTTCGATTCATTACCTTGTATTCCGACATCTCTAGTCAAGTGTCAATGTTACTCTAAAGATGCTGGGCCAAAGAACGCTTCTATTTATATGTGGGGCGATCTATCCTAGCCACCTGTTTTCCAGCCCCCCAATTCTAGATGTTTTGAATACTTGCCGGTCACTAAACTAGTCGATAGAAAGCCGGTCTCTGTAGCGTTTCGTGTTCCATATGTTGAATATGCCCTGCCTCCCAGCTCCCAGGTTGTTGTTTATGCGTAACTCGAATCGAAAGATTGTTTTGATTTTTTGTGTTTGTGTGGAATCTGTTTTGATAATTTGCATAGCCGATTTTCTGGTTTATATCTCAATTTTATTGAAAATAATCATACTTTACCCCCGTGTGTATATCCAGATGGCAACAGTTTGTGGTATGATTGATAAATTTTTTGTAAACTAAATAACTAGTTTATTTTTATTGCGACAAAGATGTGAAATTAATGCTGCGTACATACAAATATGTATATATATATATATATATATATATATCGATTTTTTTTTAAATTCTTAAAGTACTTTTGTGCAGTTCATTAAATCTAGATAATTTCTTAGAAAATAATACGTTTAAGGATATAAAGCGCACATGAGTAAAAATCCAGTTTCACTCCTAGGATTAGCAAATTGTTTTGTGGCGTTTAGGAGAATATATAATCCTGTGTGTATGATGATAAACGATTACTGGATTAAAGTGAAGACATTTGAAAATTTTTGTTTGCAGTTTGTCTAGTTTTTTGCAATCGAAATGTACTTATTTACTTTTATATTCGAAATATCCATTAAAAAATATAAAACTGAATGTAAACAAAAAACTACTCACACACACACAAACACTGCAATGCAATCTCTATTAGAAAGTACTTAGAATAAAATACTTAAATTATAGAGTCCAAGTCAAGATTTGTGGTTTTTGTTGTTGTTGTTATTGTTGGTGGTTGATAACTATATCTCTAATATCTTAACACAAAAATTCTCATCGACTGAACGAATGAATGTTATGTTATATGTGGCATAGAAGGCTACTTCTCCAGTCGCTTGCGTTCTCTAATCATGCGATAAATTAAGTATATCATCGCCTATACTATTTTTGGGCATCTTAGCCGGTGGCGGTGCTGCCAAATCAGCAACGGATGCAAATTCCATACGTTTCTTTGGCATTCCAGTGCCAAGAAGTCCACCTGGTGGTGCCAATTCACCATACAAACGGCTCAAATCGGGGGACGGTCGCCGATGTGACGATCCGCTGCTGCCATCGGAGGGCGAAGGTGATGGCGTATTAGAGGGTACACTTGATATGGCCAAATCGACGGCACTAAAATTATATTTGCTTGCTCCTCCAGAGTTTGAATTGCCACCGCCGCCGCCGCCACCGCCGCCTCCACTGCTAGCTGACTTCGTTGGCGTTAGTCGCTCCAAAGCGGGTGATGCCGATGATTCTCTGGTACGCGCCGATGAAGGCGTTGTCGATTTGGGTGGTTTCATCATCATGGCTGACAGTGAATCCTGCTGGATCTTGAACAGCGCCGACGGTGTCATAAACATATTATTTGCGGCTAGAGTTGTCTTCGAAAGTGGATCGGGTATCCCATATTTGCCATGCTGATGTTGTTGTTGGAAAAATGCCGCATAGTCTTGAATTTTCTCCTGGGCCAATGCATTATAGTACGCAGCAGGATTGGCCAACGAAGAGGGTGAAGCTAAACCAGATGCTTGACCACCGACACCAGACCCACCACCACCACCACCTGAAGCAGGTGATTTCTGTGAGCTGGCCACTGCAGCGGCAGCAGCTGCAGCTGCAGCTCCCGATGGTGTGGCAAACAAGGCATCCAAATCTGCGGCAGCTTTATTCTGACGATACAACAAGGCCTTGATTTCGGTATCTTGCTTTTCAAGCTGCAACAATTGATTAAGCATGTCGCTTTGAATGTCTTTTTGTTTCTGTTTTGAGCTGCCGCCGCCTCCGCCAATGCCCGCTCCAGTGGCTAATAAGGCGGATAGTTCATTGTGGCCACCACCGGCCATGTGTTTATTTGATGAGGCCATTGCGGCAGCAAATTGATTATTCGGATCAAATAGTTTAGTGTAAGTCTGCAAGAGAGCTGTATAATCGGCAGCCGATTGTTGTTGTTGTTGCTGTTGTTGTTGTTGCTGCTGCTGCTGTTGCTTCTTGGAGCTGCTGCTGCTGGTCGAGGTGGAGCTACTTGCCACTGGTGTTGGAGGTATGGAAGCGGCCGCAACTGCTGCCATTTGTTGCTGCAAAAACACATTAAGATCTGTGTTCTGCTTACTCTGCTGTTGCATATAGGAATCGTAGCCGAGCAGCTTGGACGCTTGTATCAAATTATTATAGTCGGCACTCAGTGCAGCTGCTGCCGCCGCCGATGCCGATGACTGGCCAGATGATTTTAGGGACTTTCCAGATCCCGATGATGATGAGTTCGATGTTGCCTGATTAGTGGCCGTTGGCACATTTGGTCCAAGACCAACACCCGCCCCCGTGAGATAACTATAATCGGTGGAACCAAAACCCAAGGTGCCCAAAGTTGTGGCACCCAAAGCCTCGGCCTGTTGTAGCAAGAGAGCGGCATATTCCGGGGATCGTATAAGTTCACTCATTTTCAATGGATCATTCTTTAGTTCATCCAGTTCCTTCATTAGTTTTGTCTTGTACGAATTGGAAGATGAACTCGAATTCGAAGACGATGACGAGGATGATGATGATTTGGAATTCCGTTCCGATTTCGATTTACTGGGATTGCTGTGGCTATTATTGTTATTATTGCTACCACCAGCCACGGATGTGGCAGTTAGCGGCATATTGAAACTGTTTGAATAGGCAGCCACTGCAGCAGCCACATTCGGATCGCTTAGATTACCCAGCGTTGCGGCAGTCGGTACAGAATTGCCACCACCAACACCATGACCAGACTGTTGTTTAGGTCCTCCCACTTTGGCAGCCGCTGCGGCCAATTGATTGAGTGACGAGCTGCCATAATCCTTACGTTGCTGTTGAAACAGAGCAGACAGATCGGCCTGTAGAAAATTAGGTGGCAATTGTCCTGCCAATTGGGCCAAACTGGCTGCCATCAAATCATTGGCTGTGGGTAGGCAAGCCGCTGCTGTTGGAACTATGCCAAGTCCTGTGGCTGTTGGTGTTATGCTCGGACTGTTACGGGCAATGTCGCTGACACTGAATTTACCCGGACTGGGGGCAGGAGAGATTCGTGTGCGAGATGTGGATGTGTGCGAAGAGGTGTCCGATTTAGCAGGCGACGGTGAAGCTCGAACCGGCACCTCAAATTTGGCAGGGCTGGCTGAGTTTGATTGTATGGTTATGGGGCTATCCCGGGGCGAGGAAGTTAGTGTGGTTGTCGGTACGACATTTACTGTGCCGCCGCCACATACTGGTTGGCCTGGCGTCTGTGGAGGCAACAGTTGACCACCGGCAGCGGTTACCGTTGCAGCTGGAGGATGAAGATTTGGCAATACAGTTGGATGATTCGTGGGATTTGGAGTCGCCAACGGTGATAGCATTCGCACTGGATTCATATTGAGACCGGAAGGCATACAAAGTTGTTCCTGCAGGGACATTACTTTTAGCTCACTAGCTTTTTGTTCAGCCTGAAGCTCTGAGGTTTCCTCTTCTAACTTTCGCGCTGCATCATCCATCATGTTAACACCCAGGCACAGTTCTTCTTTGGCCATTTCGAGTTTAACATCGCCAACGTTAGCATCACCCAGTGTTTGAGGTGGAGGCTGCTGCTGATCCTCTACTTTCACCAGCAAATCATCGTCATTATCGATAATTTTGATAGTCTTGGGTGGAATGAAATCGTCCTCCTGCTCACAATCCAATACAGCGCATATCCAATTCCAAAGAGCCTTATCACTTTGTTTGGATGGGAACTTTGGGTACAAAGTGTTTTTCAATTTCTCATTGTACGTCACATCGTTATTGTAAATATTACGAAATTTCACAATTTCGCCACGATATTGAGTATAGTAATCGACACATAATTGTATTTCAGTGCGCACATCTTCGGGTATTTCCTTATCGGGTAAAACAGAATACTGCATCAACATCGGTCGGCCATACTCCACAGATTGCTTATTCTCATTGGGCGGAACAATCCAAATGCACTTGATAACCGATTCCAATGTTGGATTCTCATCATAATAGGGAGCTAATCGACAATTACAATTAGTCAAGTACTATAAAAAATTATATGTTGACTTACATAAAATGAGTGAAACACATGGCGTATACGTAAGATCACTAACGCCACGCATCCGTATCTGATAGTCCAATTGTGAGTCACAATCTCGTAGTGTAGGCTCTGCCTGGAATTTGGGATGCGAATGATACCAGCCAACTAATAAAAGTTGATCCTGTATCATGGCTTTTTGTATCTCACGCTCCACTTCTCCGGCACGTTTACGATCAAAACGTGTATTCCGACATGGATATGTCTTTGTGATTGTGAGTGCTATAATTATTTAACAAACAGCAATAGAAAATTTTAGTTAAGTTGTTGACTTAAAAGTAATTTCCATTAACCGAGCCGGACTCACTATGTGTGTTCATGTCCCAGGTGCCACCCAAATAGCCACACACTTCACGCATTGTCAAATGGCTATGGAAATCCGCCAATAAAAGTGCCGACGAGGTGACCGTAATTAGGAATGGTTGAAGTTTACCAACCGAAGTAAAGGGGACTGCCTCAATAAGCATATTGGCATCGCTGTAAAAAAATGTATAAAGTAATTAAGACTCCTTTTAGATGGGACACATTAACTTACTGAATAACATTACGATTGGGTATAGTATTATGGGCAAAAACGGAACGTTTTACTAAAGGCTCCGGTGAGTCTGTTTTACGATCGGCATCTAAAATAAAGAAATTTGTATTATAGTAAAGTTGGAATTTCAGAGAATTGGCTGTGCAACTTACCAGGATCACCATTCTCGGGCGAGGATTCTTTATGCATGGCGCATTTACGTAAATATGAATTTTTATAAGCATCCAATTTTTTGCCTTTATACTTGACCGACGCCCAACCGCAGCCGCTTTTCTTTTCGGGATTAATAATACGCTTACAGTGCATTGCCCATGCACTGGGCGTTAGAAATATGGTTTCAGTCTCTTGGGATTTAATTTTGCCATCAGACAATAGATCGCCAACAAATTTTTGACCCAAGTATTCAATGGTCATTAGAGATTTACCAGGCTGTAGAACATTTGCGGCCATTAGAGTTTGCAATGTAACCGTACGTCCAGTGCCATTAAATCCTTCGTAGTTATCCTTTGCCTGCATATTATAAAAAAATATATATGCATACACATACATACATACATGTATATATAAGCCGCATCACTTGCTTACCTCGTCGTCATTGTCTTCGTTGTAATTATCATCATCGGGTGCATCACTGTCCACATCTTTCTCACACAAACTATCATCGGTGGCTATGGTACCTGCACCAGTTTCAATAGCCGGCGTTGGCTCATCCACCTCTGTGGGCTCAGCTTCTCCGCCACCATCACCATCGCCATCCAAAGCGTTTGTGTTTGTTGTCGGCTGCCTCCCCTCACCGTCAGCGCCATCGCCATCGGTGCTGCGGTTATCACTGGCCTCGTCCAATAGATCTCCATCAGGCAATGAACCATTCTCCATGCCGTTTTCCATACGTTTCTTCTCTGCGCTTGGCAACTTTTCAAACAAACAAAAAGATTTACAATTTTTTTGCACTTTTATTCGTAGCCGCAGCCGCCGCAGAATTTATGTATGTATACAGTGTTGCCAACTCAGCTTTTTTCCCGTCAAATCTGGCTTTTTTGATAATCCATTTGCGGAATAATTCACCAGAGTTGTGCTCTGTTAATCGATATTTTATCGAAAACAATATCTGGTTATCGTCCTGAACAACAACAAAAAAAGGCGCGCATTCCGGCAATTGCAATTGCGACAAAGCTTCTTGTTAATTTTGTTTATGTATATTTAATTTGCAATGGCACTTTGGGTAGACAAGTACCGACCCCGTGAGCTATCAAAGCTTGATTATCATCAGGTAAGCATATAAAGCGACAGTGAGGCCAATTGTTTACATTTCAATCTTTCTCATCCCGTGATCAGGAACAGGCGGAAAATCTTCGCAATCTATGCAAGCAAAGTGATTTTCCCCATTTAATGTTTTACGGTCCATCTGGAGCTGGCAAAAAGACTCGCATCATGTGCCTATTGCGCGAAATGTATGGATCCGGTGTGGAGCGGCTACGGAATGAAACAATGACATTTACTACTCCTTCCAATCGCAAAATCGAGGTGATGACCGTCAGTAGTAACTATCACTTGGAAGTTAATCCCTCGGATGCCGGCATGTATGATCGCACTGTGGTCATTGATTTGATTAAACAAGTAGCTCAGACGCATCAAATCGAGATCAACGGCCAACGAGAGTTCCGTGTCATTGTTGTCTCTGAAGCGGATGAACTCACTAAGGATGCTCAACATGCCCTGCGTCGTACCATGGAAAAATATGTGGCCACATGCCGCATTATATTATCAGTTAACTCAACATCAAGAATCATACCGGCTATAAGATCGCGTTGCCTGGGCATCCGAGTGGCTGCTCCCTCCGAAACGGAAATAATAAACATCTTGCAGAGCACATGCAAACGCGAGGGTCTCGTGCTGCCCGTCGAATTGGCTAAACGTGTCGTCGATAAATCCGAACGTAATCTCCGGCGTGCTTTGCTTATGCTAGAGGCATCCAAAGTAGCCAAATCGCCATTTACAGCGAATCAGGAAATAGCCGAATTGGACTGGCAGGTATACCTACGAGAGACTGCCAATCAGATAATGAGCGAACAGACGCCAGCCAAGCTGGAGAAGATTCGCGAACGACTCTACGAATTACTCAGCCAGGGTGTGCCACCCAATTTGATATTTCGCGGACTTGTGGAGCAGCTCGTCAACAACTGTGATATTGTGCTAAAGGCCAAGACATTGGATTATGCCAGCCAATATGAGCATCGTATGCAGAATGGAGCCAAGCACATATTCCATCTGGAGGCTTTTGTGGCCCAATTTATGAACATTTATAAGAAATATTTGACCGAATCGGTCATGTCAGTTGATTTCTAAATTTAGAGCATTTATTAATTGTAAACGGGAAATTAATTATTTAATAAAAAAGTATATCAGCGATTTAATAGTTGCTGTTGCTGCCGATTCTCACGATTCTGCAATATAGCTAATTTCATTTTGTCCTCGGTGGTGCGTTTCACAGTTTTTATGTAGCGTGATACCTCCTCTTCCAATTGCACCCGAGCCTGCAATATATTTACACAAATTATTAGTTAATATTTCTAATCTAAATCATAATTTCCTTACCATTTCATAGTCAATGTGCTCTTTGCTATTTTCCCGCAGACAATGCAACAACAAATCAATTGTATTAATGGGAAATGCCAATTGAGGATTTTTCACATTTACAGAATGTTCGAAATCAAAATATTCACTGCCCGCTCCAAGCATGGCGCTAATCATCTCGCAGGCCAAATCAGCGGCCTCAATTAAACGATTGTGTTTGACAAAAAGTTGCAGCAACTCACGAGAATTGGCCAATTTGTAAGAATCGTATAGCCATTGAGGAATAAAAGCATTCAATGTAAGCAAACGATTGACAACGCTCTTACGTATAAGAGTAGATGCATCCAGTTCGTTGTCGACCACCAGTTTCTGGAGCAATGCCCAAGCCATATCGGCAGCATTATTGCGATGAGCTAGATCTAAGTAATTATACAAAAAAAAAAATAATGTTATTTTTGTGATATTCAATGAAATTGTTCTTAATTTACCTGCCAAATCGTTCTTTTGCAACCAAGACCAGGCATCTGTGGTCTTATCTTCCGTTGCCATAATACAGGCGGCGGTGAGACATTCAAATATTGGCAATACACTAAAATCATAACCTCGCGATAGCTTCAGGGCAGCTGTATATAACCCAGATGTGGCTAACAAATGGGATAACTCTTCAGCTCCAGCCTGATCGTAAGACACGGCATCGTCACGATGAGAGGTAAACTCTCTCAATGCCTCTGCGAGCAAAAGTTCCCGCTGTATGTCTTCCAATTCAAGGACAACAACTTGTTGGCCATTCACCTGGTCCTCTGGATCTTGATCCATGGGCACTCTTTCGTCTCCAATGGCGGGCTTAGCTATCCATCTATATCTTTGATCAACCAAATGTATGCAATTAATGCAAACCAGCAAAGCCGAGCAACGTTTTTGTAGGGCATTGGGTGAATCGTTATCCACCTGCAGACGCATTGCCTGCTCATACATCACTGTGGCAGCTGTAGGCAAATAAACAATATTAATTAAGCAAACTTGCGTACTGTTAATTCAACCTTTAATTCATACCTTTTCTCATATTACCCTTGTTTACATGAAAAGCGTACAAGAAATTATAAACTTCATTGTGTTCTATACTGATTGAACGGGCTCGCGACTCCACAATATTTTCAAACTCATCTTGAAGGCCTACATAGGGGAATTCAATAAGCATATCGAGTCCCTTATTTTGAAATAGTTCAATAACCAATTGTCTTAAGCAATCCTTGCGCCTGGAGGTGTCCGCATTGTGTACCAAGGCATGATAGGCCTCCTCATAGTGTCCAAGTTGTAAATGATTATTAAATATAATCGATTGAAACATTGGCAATTGCGGATCATTTGGCAATAGCATGTTCATGGCCATATTTGCAAGTTGTATGATATAGTCGAGTGCAGAATGTTGTACAAAAAGTTGAATAACTTTCAAATAATAATGTACCGTCGCCTGCATTCTATCCTCAGTGGTTTGATCCATTTCATCCAAACCTTGAAGTCTACTATAGAGTGGAGTATGCTTAAGCACATGTTCGAAAAGAAAAGGCTCATGGAGTACACCGCTTGCTGCTTCCTCAAACAAAAATACCGCCTTGTGGGGTTCGCCACTATCCAAAAGTGAAACGGCTAGCATAAAGCGTCGCGAATGTGATTTCCTCTTACACCATCTGGATAATATACGCACATAGTCTTGGATAATAATATGATGGCAGGTTCCAAATAGCCATTCGGGGAATACATAATTCGGAGCATCGGGCCATCTGCAAGAACATTGAAATTACTTTTCCAACAATAACAATAAGAGTTAATTACTTACAGCATTTGATTAATGAAACCGACAAGCTGCAACAAATTTTCACGCAACGACAATGAGTCCGCTGCATCAGAATTTGGAGACGTTTTTAATAGCATCGACAACGCAGAGAACAGACCCTTTGACTGCAGGAACAGGCTTAGCAAAGTTGTCTGACCGATTCCCAATCCGCGTGCATTACTTGAAAATGGTCGAGTGTAACCATCAAAGAGTTGGGCCATAGTTAAACGTTGAACCGATGCCTCGCTGCAAGCAAAAACAATATTTAGACGGGAATTCTTTAATGCAACAAAATAATAAAGTTCACTTACAAGCCGGCTGGAGCATTCAAGGATATTGGAGTTTCAGCAATCCAAACTAGAGCAAAGTAAGAGTTAAGATAATTAAGATTTCTAATCAAGCTCTCTTTCTCTGATCCAATTTCACCAAAGGAAATACACTGCAATATGAACAGATTGCGAGAGACGGAAAACCTAAAAAAATGGTTTATTTGAAGAATATTAAAGTGAATTTTAAATATATTTAATTTCAAACTAACCGTATCATGGCAATTTGTTTAACCGTCTCGGCAAGGACTGATAGTCCATATTCACTACCAAATAATGCTCCAGTTGGCAGCAAATAACGCATCGATTGCGAATAGTCTGTAAATATGTGAATCAGTAAACGTGGTAAAGGGGATTTTCAAAAACACTTACTTGGTAGCTGGGATTCGGATTCTTCATTGACCATAGAAAGTACATCAAGAAGCATATTTATGGCTAGCTCGATATTAGGAACATCTTGCATATATTGTTTCATTTGCTTAATTAGTAAAGGATCCATGGCATAAATATTATTATCATCGCCTTCTTCTGAAGTTTCTAGCAGCATTCTTTTAACTACATCATAAGCTGATTCCTGTTGATATAGTTTCTTATCCAATTCCATTTTAATATCTTCCGAAAGTAATTTTTCCAAGTGGGTAACAACTTTCATTAGTTCAATAAAACCTATGGCCGCTGTAGAATCATTGTGACAATATGGAGCCAATAATGAGGCATCAGTATGTTCGCCAATAAGCATAAGATGTTCCAACATTTCACATGGTCGCAACAGAGCAAAAGATTGCCGTCTAACAATGCAAACAGCATCCATGGATGGCAAAACAGCCAATCCAGTTGGTTCCGAGAATTTTACATGGTATTGCTCACATCCGGAATAAAAACGATCCCAGAGTCTGGTAGCAATTTCCGTGTACTCCTCGTCACTTACAACAATTTCTTTTAATTCATTTTGGATTTCTTCCTCAACAGCCTGGCAAACCTGCTCTTTAAGCATGGCCATTGACAATTGCTTGACATCGAATTGCATGTTGACACGTCGAAACATCTAAAAAGGCAATAAAATTATAAGTTAAACAAAATTAGCTTCTTTTGTTATAACTTACATAAAGAGCTTTGGCAATCACATTGCGATCAAATCGTCCAGGATGGAATATAAAGGAACAGTACGCTTCACGAGGATCAACACCTTGTTCAATTTGCAAACAATAGCGATCTGGAGGAGGTTCAAGGGCAGCTGATACCCATCGAATACTCTCATCGGCGCATAGGAAATATGCAGATACATTAAAATCCCCCTCAGCGTTGCTCCACAATACCCAGATATGCGACGAAGTTGCATCAAAGTCAGCCATATCCATTTTGGGCGCTGGCACTGTGTGTTGGAGTAGTAAAGTAGCTCTTCCATTTGCATCACCAGGATTTGGAACGATGCTAACTCCAATAAATTGTGCACCAATATCAAGCGAGATGAATATGCAAAAAGTTTCCTCATCTATTTTTCGTATTACATTGTTTTGGGCTGAAAAATAAAACGTGAGACTTTCCTTTTTTTTTTAGTATTTTCCTTGGGTACTTACGTCCTTGGGAGGCCATGACAGCTTGAGCTGTACAGTTAATGCTAGATATGGGTTGCACTGTATCCACAGACCATAAACGCAATTCATTGCTACGATAGAGAACTAGAAGATAAATTTCATCATCAATCTGACTGAATGCCATTGATACTGCTGCTTCTTGAGCCTCCGTTCGGCCGCTACAAAAAAAAGGTGTAGATCATCATAAGTTAATGCAAGCGAGCTACAACAGATTCACTTACATTAGGGCACCCTTAAGATTGGACAAAAAACGTGGCATTAAATGCGATTCCTTCACCTCCTGACTTGTGGTGTTGCCTGTGGCACAGTTCATAACATGAAGCATTAGCTTTGTGGGATAGGCAACTGCAAAATATGCAAAGCATTCATCCTCTATATGGGACACAAAAGATGCAGCTACATGTGGCAGATTATTAGGTGAAGTGCCGAAACCATCAACACAGAATGTCATAGGATTAATTGCTTTATCGTTGACATCACAAAAGATTGACTGCGGTTGCAGTCCATCCCCGATGCCGGGCTCATCCCCGTCAGATTTAATTGGGAATACAAAACGATGAACGCTACTGACAGTCACCACCAGAAGGTTTATTTGATGTGCTTCCTCCGTCAAGGATACATTTAACACGGCAGAGTCTGTGAAACGCAATCGTAGATGATTCCTGAGTAACGACACATCTAAACTAACATCTGACAGCTCCAAGACATCTTGATACGTGCGCCTGTAAACCAATCTAATTATTTTTGCACTGTGCATATTCCAATGCACAAACTTACCAGTAAATAAAACGATTTCTGGTCTGAACATTTCCCACACTTTTGAAACAATAGCCGCCAGATTTCTCAAATGTCTTGATGTCCTGCAATGTAATCTGTGTGCCTGCTCACATGGAGAATGGGAAACGAAATCAGTAATGTATCTGGGTACGAATCGTCGCTTGGAAGAACTCACCAGTATTGATGTTTACTTCAATCCATTCAACTGAGCCCAAGTTCTTGGGTATAACCTCACGAAAACTGATGCTTGCATTCATATTGAAATTTTACATTTATTTATATTAATAAGACATATAATAAACACACCAGGTTATTGGCGGCAACCGGCATCAGAGACTGAAGGCCCCTTAGCACTAGTTGTGGAACCAGTACTTAAAGAAATTATAAATCAATGGTTCATGGGACAGCAATGTTTAATAAACATATTGTTTTTCGTTTCAGACTTTAATAGGCTATATATACATTTAGTTTTTATTGCAAGGCAAATCAAGGGAGAACTAATGTAACCTGGTTTTATTTTTACGAAACTAGTTCCCGTCAAAGTTCTAAGGGCTAGGCAATCGTGAAAATGTGCGGTTATTTTTTTTAGGTGGTTCAACAAGTGACAACAAGAGAACGATTATCATCATGACAGATTTGGACGCTAGCCATGATTCACAAGAGACAGATTCCGATGAACTATTCTGTTTACCCGGTGAACGGCTTTGCCGTGTGGAGGACAACATTATCTTAGGTTTGGGTACATACGAACAGAATGGCTATATATACGCCTGCAAGTCAGGAATAGTTAGTATTGATGATTCCGATGAAAATGTGAGTATTACCCCAATGTACATACGTCTCGCCAGTATTAACCATTGAGTGCTTCTAGACCCAAATTGTTAGCGTACACAAGCCAGGATTTCATTTGACCATTCCGGTTACGGGAGATATAGTTACTGCACGTGTTCTAGTCACGACTCCAAAATTTGCCAAATGTGCTATATTCTGCGTTAGGAATCAACTATTGGAGAACAGCTATCGTGGACTTTTGAGAAAGGAGGATGTACGAGAAACCGAAAAGGATCGTGTCGATATCTACAAATCATTTAAGCCCGGTGATGTGATTTTGGCTCGTGTCCTAAATCAACTGGAACAATCTATTCTATTAAGCACTGCAGAAACTGAGCTCGGCGTTGTAATAGCCTATGCCAGTGATGTGCGCAAGAACCGAGTACCAATGATACCCGTCGGTTGGGCCGAAATGCAGTGTCCCCAAACAACGATTAAAGAACCTAGAAAGGTGGCTAAAGTCCTACCAGAGAGTACAATTAAAATTGAAAAATGATATTTAACTTGAGTTATTTCTTCCTTGTTGTTTGAGGGGTTAGTAATAGGATGTAAATCATTTAAATTATTTGTTTTATTATTTGTATTTGCAAGAAATGGGCTACAATAGTCATAATATTCTTGAGATAAACATAAACTGTTTGGCAAACATTTTTGGTCTTCTGGAAAAGTTGATCTAAAAGAAATTTGAAAGCAAACAAAACATTTTTAAATCACAAAACAAATTTTCTTCAATAAATCTACTGTAAAAAGAAATACTGTAGCATCTATCAAAACAAGTTTTCAATTAAAGTTCCGTAAATTTTTTATATTTTCAATGAGATTATAAATTATGATGTACTATAGTTTCTATCTAAAAATTTTTGAAAATTTTTTTTTTTCTATTTCGATTTTTTTAAAAATTGTAAAAAAAATTTGATGAGTATTTTTATAGATAGCACTGTATCCACAGAAATATATCATATTTTATGACTATCTGAATCATTACTATACATTTGCCTTTATTAAGCTTTATAATTACTAAGTGAGGCTGTTCTCTGTTACTTCCCTATTTGGATCATACAGTTTTACGGGATAAAATGTTTTTTTTTTCCTTTTAATACATGAATTTTTCAAGATGTGTTAAATATTAATAGTTATCATAGTAATCTTTGACTGTAGTACTAATCGTGTGATTTGGTTCACTATCCTTTTGGATCTTACACTGAATGCTCTTCTAAAACATCTTGTAATTTTCAATCACAATTTTTCCGATGCGGTTGAGCGTTGTCATATAAATATATATCCAAATGAAATAGTCAGAAACTTTTCTTTACTTTCACAGATGAAAAAGTTCACAAAAACGGGCAAATATCTTTATAATAAATAAGCCAAGTTACTTTAAAATTAACTTCTATATAAAAGTGTGTATATTTTGTTCACTTTATAATTAACTTTTATATAAAAGTGTTTAAATTTTTGTTAGTGATTTAAAAAACGCGATAAATCCATCCGTTTAGTTATCTTAGTTTAGTGATCACCTTTTCGACATATAAGCAAAAAAAGGTGCTATAAAACAGTGCTTATAAAACAGAGCTACTTTTAAGATACTATCTTCACATATTTTAATTATATTACTTTTTGATGCAGTTTATTAAAAGATAATTGCACAAAATGTAATCATAAATATTATAAACTACCTAACAAACTCCTAGATAATGTACAAAATTTACGTCACATCAAAAGTTTTATTGGGCAATTTATTTTCATAATCATTTAATATTTCAATCACGTGTACTATATGATTCATAAAAAATTGCCAATTTTATTGATACAATTTCGACCTGTTTGGTATTGGCAAAGTTAGATTTCCATGCCATCCATTGTGACTAAACATAATTAACATAGACACAGTATACAACTGTCCAACGATCATTCTCCTACCCCCCGCATCAAGCCAAAATAATCCTTGTTGTTATTGAATGACAAGAAGCATAAATTTGAACTAAAGTCAATGGCATGCTATGCAAATGAAAATCAAATTCGCGTGTTATTGTAATGTCTAATTCAATCAGGTCCTCCGACAGGGAGAACAGGACTAGGCCACGACAACTTGACGTACCAGAAAATGCCCAAAAAGAAATATTGTTAGAAATGTTACAGGTGTGCGACAACCGAACCCGGAATAAGGGATGTGGCCAGTCAGCCAATCATTGTTTGATCGATAAGGGATGCAACTTGTTTTGGCTTCGGTTTTAGGTTTGAATGCCGGTTAGGTTAATATTCAAATTAAAATAAATAAAACCAATCTGTAGTCTGAAATGAACAGTCAGATAGTAGCCGTCGTTACTGTTGTCGTCGACGTATAAATATTATATATATACAGAAATCCGAAAAATTGTAATAAATTTTGTTTCAACATAGTTTCATTATGGTTCAAGTATCGCAAACAGAGGAAGACATTAAAATCTCAATTGAGCTAAACCGTCTTGTGACTAGAAAACCAGATGTTGTCCTTTTGCCACAATATTTAAAGTTCAACAATCCGCCAATATTCTTTGAAAGACATTTGGCAGGTGAAATTGATGAGATGGCCAGGTAAATTATATTTCTTATTTCTGATTTGAATCATATGAATAAGATCATATTCATGGCAGTTTCTGTCGCATCTTTAAGCGTGAGGCTCGCATTGTTCTTGTCAAGAAACAGAAGGGAATTTGGCCGGAAATATTTCAAACACTTAGTAAGGAATTGTTATTACAAAAACGTTTGGAAATAGCCGATTTAATTGTGGAGCGCAACAAACAGCGGGATGAACAGGCTCTGGAACGCTATGCGATCAAACGTCGCAATGAAATCCAAAAGGAAGTGAATCGTGAGGCGGCCATAAAGGAGCGTGTAAAGCAATTTCAGGAGAATGCCTGTCAGGAGGCTCTCATGGTCGGTACACGCAAGGAGACTCATGCCAAATCGAAGCCAGAATCACGTAGTAGCCCCCAACCCAGTGCTCCTGCCCCTGCCCGGCTGGCCACACCGAATGTCCGTCCCATAATGCCAATGGCCTCTGTTCGTGGCAGTGGTCGCATCTCCGTTTGCTTCTCCAACCAACATAAGCGGGAGACACCAAAACGCGAGTCCCAAGAGGCAATGCATTTACCCTTCACCGTGGAAGGAGGTAAAGTGATTCCAACGGCAGCCCCGAAATCGGCCATGGACTCTGTTGATGAATAATTAATTGTGAATAATCATCCATTCATCGTTTGCGTGTTTATTTCCATAAAATTAGTAAATATATATCATTAATTATATGTTCGATTCGTAGCGATTCATAGCAAAGCTGAGAATTTAACCAACAAACATGAAAAATAAAATAAAAAGAAAAAACTTTTTTAAAATGCACTGAAATTTTGAATAAAAATGTCAATAATGTCAATTGACTTAAAAATAATAAGCAAAGATTTTACATTGTTTACACTACAAAAAAAAAAAAAAAAAACACATTTTTCTTTTATCTTTAGAAACTTATTTTGACATAAAATAAATATTGTTTCAAGAAAGATTTAAGAGTGTACAAAATTAACATGTATCGGATAAAACCTTCTTTTCAAATTAAAACATCAATTAAATTAAAACAATAAGAATTTAAAAATATATTTATTCTTCTTTTTATAAACAAATTTAGTACTTATCGGAAAAACTGCGTTTTAATCAAATTAAAAGGATTGTCAATAACCATAAATTTTGGAAAATAAATATTTGTTTAAATAATAATATATTTGTTTGTAATACATAAAAAAAATTATTTTGGTATCAAGCAATAAAATTATGAAATTCAAATATGTATAGGGATTTTAAAATGAGTTTTTTTACTTTTAAAAAATAAAAAAAAATCAACATTTATCGGAAGAAAGATTTGTTCTTTTACAAACTAAAAACAAATATCACACAAAGAAACTATTATTATTAAGCTAAAAAAAATTCATCAATAATCTGAATGTTAAAAACAAATTTTACCTAAAAAATTCACATTTAACCATTCATTCGTCATTTGTTAACTTTTTTTTACAATTTTAGAAATATATTTTTAAAAGAAGAATAAACTTACTCAAAAAATCAAAAAATTTAGAAAAAAACAACTTTTATATTTTACTAAATAATAAAAATATTAAATATTTTTGAGGATATTAAATGTATTGTTTAATTCAAAAATGTATTTATTTAGTTAAACTTTAAAAAAGAATTTTTCTTATAATATATTAAATAGATGATATAAAAATTATATATAAAATAATTCAATGTTTGTAAGGATATTTATTTTATTGTTTACATCGCATGAACTATTTTTTTTTTTTAAGTATTGATGTTTTAAAGAAACTCACTTTTTGCCAGTTCGATTTCTTTTCAATAATTTTTTAGTTAGTGTTGTTAAATTTTTACTGGTTGAAACGAATTGACAATTCGTATGACATATGTAAATGCATTTTAACGCTAATTTTATTTACAAATAAATTGAGTTACTTTAAATCTTTTTAAATATATTCTTTAAGTCTACAAAAGCTCTTTGCTCTCATCAAATGTGACCCAATTTTTAGATTGATTTCCAAATTCACCATTCTGGATGTCATTTTGAATCACAAAGTTATTATCTTCGAGGCTCAATTTTAATCGATCGATGGTTTCACTACGATTATTCTCAATAACTTTCTGACGCCAATGCTGATAGGCATAGCCAAAACTTCGAGCTACTGCCAATGTGATTTGTTTAGCCACCTTTCGCTTGGGACACTGAAAGACATAACACAAAAGCTTCTCCTGATCCAGGCTTGGACACTTCTCTGAGCCCACCAAGGCAAAGAACTCATGCTGAGCCGTGCAATAGGATACATCATAGATGGAGAGATTTAAGATAATTTCCTGTGTAACTATATCGATAATTTCCACTTCAGTTGGCAAAACATTAATCGTTACATTTCTCTGGGCTTGGCCCTTTGTACGATTTGATTTGAGTGTCTTAATGGCATTTGCAACTAGTTTTTCAGATCGTGTTGCCTCTATGTGGGTATAGCCCATGTATTTCAATTGATGCGTTGCAAACAAAGAAGTGTCAATCTCTTCCAAGTCTGTGATCGTGGAGCATAGGTCAAGATTTAATGATTTATTTGCCTTGCGATTGGTTTTACTGTCATTAATTGAATTAAGACTCCAGCTATCGCCATCAATCATTTGATCAGTAGATTTTAATTCTATAAACAATCAATTTTAGTTGAATTTGCCAAAATTTCTAAACAAATTTACAACTTACGTTTATGTTTGTAATCCGTTTTCCATTTTCTAAAAAAAGCCATCTCGAACAGCCGAGACTCAAACGTTCTTTTGTGCAATTTATATAGAAATGATGCGCTATTTTCAGTTAAATTCAACATCAACAGCTCAATATCAACCAAATGAAAACGTGAGTATAAAGTTCACAATTGACACGAATCATTCCATACCCTTAAAAAATATACTTACTTGGGCAATGCGAATGTTTATATACCCTTAAATCTGTAATCTTAATCGAAAATGAAGCTTTTGGGATTAACGATTTTAATATGTTATAGTAGTCCGATCAATCCAATTTCGACATATGTGCTGCGAGCATTAAAAACAATCCTTAATAAGAAGTCTTATAACAATAGCTAAGAAACTGAATAATTAGTTTGAATATAAACAGACAGACAAACATAGACTAATTTTGTTATATCCTTTGAAAGGTTTAAAAATAAAGCTCAACGCTAAGAGGCTATATAGTCGTTTGGGAATATATTATTTCAAAACTCTTCGGAATTTTTAAAAAGTCGTTAATTTTTAAACTAATCCAAATAATATTTAAGAGATTTATCAGGGTGACGATTCACCGTAAAGACCTTTCCAAAAAATACGTTCAAAACGCCTCTTAAAATGCAAATTTAATGGATTCACTTCAATCAGAAGCGAGTTCCATTTACATATTAAGCGAAAAATTTGGTTTTTAAATTTGAAATGCATATAACTCGAGATATATTTTCGAAAAGGTCGCTCCATATTAGGTACCATATCCAGAAGATTTAAATTTTTTGGGAACTGACAACAATTACATGTTCCAACATACCCAAATTATTGTCCAGCTGAAAGAGGGAATCCGTAAACACTTTGTACGACGTAGAATGTGATAAGCTATGACTCCGACGAGCGTTTGCGTAAATATTTTTTGATTGATGTTCTCGAGAATACACACACATGCATACCATACATACATACGTATATTTAAGTCAGCATCCGGCTTTTAAATTTGGATAAGAAGAGAACAAAAAATGTGTATCATCTAAAAATATAGATACATATTATATGCTTAAGCGGCGCCCCAATACCCTACACTCATCGCAGACAGGAAGATTAATTCCTCTCATTGAATATTTTTGAATTTCGCATTTTCTAGTGATAACCTATAACTTATGTTGTCTAGGCTATTGACCCTGATAAGAATTATGTACATATTTATTTTTTTTGGGTTTTTCTGTGTTGTATACAAACATCGTAATATATTTAGAATGCCCGTGTTATTATGTTATTATTTAAATTCATCTTATAGTCAAATTGCTAGGCACTGCATTTGTATTTGTTTTTTCTGTCGCTCGTCTGCTTATCAGAATTTGCCCGTGTTCGTTTTCTATTCCCTGTTTAATTTAATCTTAATTCAAACATTTTAGTTCTATTTTGGCAATTCACATCATGGCCAGCAAAATGAAGAGCTACGGATTTGTGCTTTGTATCCTTTTACTATTGGTGTCGCAATATCAGAGAGTATCAGCGGATAGCGATAGTGACAGTGATAGCAGCGACAGTGGAGAGAAGAAGTATCAATTTGGCGGCAAAAAGGGCAAACATAAATATAACAATTCGATATATCCGTATCCACCGAGTAATCCGTATCCATACAATCCGTATGGTGGCAATTTTAATCCATATCCGTACAGTCCTTATGCCAATAATCCATATCCAAACAATTATGGCTCTTATCCCCAGTATCCCCAGCCATATCCGTATCCTTATCCTTATCCTCAGCCTCAACCTCAAGGAGGTGCGCCAGCTCCTTATCCACCATATCAAATGGGACCTCCAATGCCTCCCTATGTACCACCATCTTCAGGCCAAGGTCAGCAGCCACCGAATCAACAACAGCCACCGTATCAACAACAGCAACCAAATCAACAACAGCCTGGAGCTTCCAGCGTGATTAATCACTCGCTTAAAGTAAATAAGGAATACAATGAGGATGGTCATCACACGACCTAAATGAAACTGAAGCTACTATACAAAATGTTCATTATTTGTCCACAAAAGTTAAGTTAATATAGACATTTGTGGCATTTAATTGCACTTCTTGGAAAAAAAATACACAAAATTCTTACAAAATATCACATTTGTATTACTATTATTTAGGCACCGATTTACAATCACATTGTGTTACAATCGTACTATGATTATAAAAATGCATTCGATATGAATAAGTGTGCATCAGTTTTTGTATGCTTATTATGAAAGGCTCAAAAGGATGACATATGAAAGCACATAATTCACGTTGTGCTAGATGCGTATTTTGCATACGAGCCTTGACATTCAGACGAAATTTCACACGATTCGTGGATCGTTCCCGAAAAACAATTGGCTCCGAGGAGCAAGCTTTGGGTCGTTCACTTGGCGATATTAGACGCTCTTCATAGTTGAAAATGTCATATCTTAGATAAGGCGATGTCGTATAGGCTTGGGTGCTGACAGGTATACTTGGATTAAAACGTAACGCCGCTTGACGCATTAAACTTTGTGATGCCTTTTGAACATTGTCCACGTTCTGCTTAAGCAAATAATGGGTGGGGGATGAGGGGGCATCGCCAGTTTGCAAGGAACGTACATTGCTCATCTGATCATAGAAATGTAATACGATTTGTAGTAATTCCACAGAATCATCATGATAGACGGCAACAACTTCTTCGCTTTCAATGGTATAAAAAACGTGAAGGCGGCGTGGAGTTGGTGGATCGACAAGGGCTAGAATTGGTGTAATGTCACTATCCTTGGGCCTCTCCTCATAGCGTAGCAATAGAAGATCGTTGTTGATCAATTGCATTTTTTCCAGAATCATATGCTCTATCTGAAAAATAGGTGGTCATGGTTATTATTCTGCCTTTCTGTTTAATTCAATCGTTTTTCACTTACAAATTCGAAATTCTTGTTAAAATTTTGATAATTTTGGCTTGCTTGTGGACCATTTGCATCAATTTGACGATAGAGAAAACTTAATACCCGCTGTTTTATATGTGTAATCGGCAAGAGAGTTGTCACATCGAGTACTCCTATATCCATGGGCTGATCATTCAAATCTCGTGGTCTAGGACCAATGGTCTCCTGCTTAATGAAACGTCCATCGACCAGTTCATACATATATATGCACTGATAAAGTCTTGACATAATTGCCACGGCTGAGCCAACAACAGAAACACCATAGTTATGTGGAATCTGAATTGAATCTTGGGGCAGCGATAGCGTATCGGTAATTAATCCCTGCACCAAATCCACAACATAGAATATATATGAAAAGGCATCCAATTTGTCAAACAGATCCGGATAGCGTATATAATCCCCGGTGGCAATGGCACCATTTGTCATGCATATGGCTGCCAGCAGTACATAACGTCCGTCTTCCAGAAATATGCTAAACTCCCGATGCAAATAGTAACGTACAGAATCCCCTTGGCAAAGACGCAATTTTAAGCAATCAGTTGTATCGAATATTTCATCAAAAATTGTGTTTGTCAGTCGGCTACTGCTGCTGTTATCGTTACCAGTAAAATACTCGGTTGTGCCCACTTTCGCTGCTTGCATTAGTTGTCCCAACCTGGCGGAACTGATTCCTTTGTATTTGTAAACATGCAGACTTCGCTGATCGTGGGAAAAGGCTATCAGTTTGCTACCGTCAGGCGTGAATTTGCGTATAAAGACATTGGGAACGGCACAATCAACTGTCAGGTTCGGTGTAATGCATTGATAAAAGTCAATATCCCTAAATTTTGCTCCAGGACCGATAGGATGAAAGCCTGATTCACGATTTTGTAGAATATGCAGCAGATTCTTTGATCTCAAGCGCTCTTCATATGCGTTCATCGTTTCTCCTAATAAATCTGCAAAATGGGGAAATTTCGATTTAATTCTTTGTCATCTAAGGTGGTGTCCTTGCCGCAAAAGGATTCTTAGTTATTTGTAAACACAATGTCAAAAACCAAAACAAACAAAATTGGGCCGCATTCAACAAATGATTCGCAGCTGTTCCAATTCGAGGTTTTCCAACACTAAATAATACTGGGGAAAAAGACAATGACCCTTAGGACCGATTCTTTGAACTGATGAGAAAATTTGACAATATTTGAAATATTTTGGGGATTTAACTAATCTAATTAAGTCTATGATGTATATATTGTCATCTAACGGTAAACAAAAGTTCCGTCTAATTTTAATTTGGAATATTTTTATTAAAAATTAAACAAAATATACAACAAATATTAAATATGTAATTCTTAAATGCTGTAATGAGCTTGTGTAAAACAAAAAATATTGCAAACTATTTTATGTAACTAACGGTAAGTATATAGTTTTATTTTCTTTTTTTGATGAAGCAAATACATTCTTGATACATATAGTTTGAGCACTTTTGCACTCATATATAGACTTTAAAGATACATGTTTTCATAGCTTTTTTTTGGAGTATTTTAAAAGTGAATTTGATTTTTATTATTTACAATATTCTAAACCATTGATTTTTACTAGTGTATGAAATGGTTTTTTATTTTCAGATTTAATATTCATTTTCATTAATCCAAGTTTTGATTAATTATCATTTTTGTTTGTAGGAAGGCTGCTGATGCTTGTCTTTCGTGTTTTTAATCAAAAAAAGTGGTAATGTTTTGTTTTTCTAGCTCTACATCGTACATTATTGCACAAGAAATGATATTATCTAGTTAGTACAATAGTTTTGGGGAGTAGGATCAATCAGGTATATAGTATAATAGATCCAATGAAAAACCGGTATTCTCAAAAACTATTTTTTACCGTTTGGAAGTTGTGTTTTTTGCTAAATGCACGAGTATAAAAAACTGTTCTGTTCACTAAATTGATCATTTGTGAATGTATTATGAATTTAGGTATATAAATTTTTTTCTTTTATTTAATATTCAAACACCAACTAATAATTACCGTTAATTTAAATCATTTAATACGTTGGTTGGTTGATCGATTGATTGGTTGGTGAAAATGCATGCGGATCGTCGTCATCGTCTCGTAGTTTTAATTATATATTCGCTTCACGAGGCTTAGCCATGATACAAATACATCAAATGCTATACATGATTACTATGATTAATATTAGCCATTATTATTATTATAATTATAATTATTATTATTTATGTTTGATATATACAATTTCTGTTACTCTTTTGATTTTTAGTAAGGTATAATTATGAATTTATATGTAGGTATATTGTGTATATGCATATTTGTATGTATATATATATTCTCATATAAATTGTGGTAGAAAAAAGCTTTGGCGCTTTTTTGTGTAATCCAATTTCATACCTTCATCATCTTCATCTAAACGTGATTGACTGACTGACTGCGCGACAAAAGTGAGCCCTACACACGCCTCACGGCTGGATCAAATCTCTTTGGAATTACTTTTTCTTCTTAATTTTTGCATTTTTATCTGGCTTTAATGAAGCCATCAGCGATCAAGCAGAGGTTTCATTGGGTTCCATCCAACCCTCGCTATCATCTTCACTATCCGAATCCTCTGATTCGGATAACTCAATTGCCACCCGTCTTGCCAATATAGATGCCACATCCAAAAGTGCCGTATTACGTTCAATTTCCTTTTGCTCGGATTTCTCCACCTTTCGCAAAGTAATGCCTAAGCGGAAAAATGTGTTAACAAAGAACCAGAAATTGTCATGTTTTCACTTACCATCTCGAATGGCTTTCATTAAATCGTTACGAGGATCAGGGAATGGAGGAAGCAATTTCTTAGGACCCATCATATGTGATCCGCCATTTGCCTGAACCGGCTGCAGTTCACCATTGACCAGGGCCTTGGGCAATATTTGATGGGGATGTGGTGCATTGTTATATGGAACGCCACTGTTCATTCCTTCATCCAATGGAGGTGGTGGCGGTGGTGGAGGTGGCGCTGCATTTGGTGGTGATGGTTTTGGAGAGTGCTGCAAAACAAAAACACACAAAAATTAATAGTTGGTTGTTTATAATTGTTTTTTTTTATAGCTTTACCTGATCGGGCACTGGCGGCGGAGGAGGCAAATCGCTAAGTGAATTCAATTGCTGATTATTGCCAATGGCAATGCTGTTAAAGGTGTTTGTCAATTGCGCCATAACCAAATCATTAGCATTGTGGGCACTATTGCTTGGAGCCATCTGCGGAGACCCAGCTCGCGATGTGCTATTAGTCCGTCCCAGCAATTTGGCAGCAATGTGTCCACTGGCCGCACCATTCATAGCCGACATGGGTGACATTGCATCCGGTACGGGAGGTGGCGGCGGCAATGCATCCCGACTAGTTGACATACTGCGACCCCGTGTCGGTGTGTTGGCATGTGATGCAGTTGGTGTACCGCCACCACTGCCATTCGATGGTGGTGCTGGTGGTGGCTGCGATGGCCTTGGCTTATTCCTTGATGGTGTGCCGGGGCCGTATATCGGATCTGGGGATATTGCACCCTGCCCACTCTGTCCGTACAGCCCTTGGGTCTGATGATATAGTCCAGCATCATAGATCTGTTGTTGGTGTTGCTGCTGCTGCTGTTGCTGCTGCACATGCATCTGTGCTGCAGATGATGCAAATCCATTCGTGCCATAGGCAGATGCATACTGATTTCCACCCGTTTGTGGTGTCAACTGATCATAGCCAGTACCATCGATCTGCTCCGATTGATAGCTACGTCGTACTTCAATCGAATTTGGACGCTGCGGACGTGTGTCATAGATTCCTATGCCTATAATAAAATGTCAGATTCAACATTAAAAAAGCAAACTCAACTCCAATCATTAGAAGGCATCATTTACACATTACACAATTATTGTAGTAATTTTTTAGATTTTTTATAGAAGATATACACTCAATTCAAATCAAGGCAAGTAGTAAGTATTGTAGTACACATTTATGTACAATTCACACAATAAAGTAACAAAAATCAGGCAACAAAAAAGAGACATGATTTTATTGCAAGCAAATTGTTGTCTTTCCGTGCGGCTGCTGTTTGCGATGGTTGAGCGCAACTATCCAATAAGTAAATTTCTTTCTTGTTTTAGTAGGTTTTATGCATATATAAACATAATTTTCACGAGCTTTCCGCACAGAAATGTGTAGAAAAAAAAATAAACAAATAATGTCATGTCCTACTAAGGGCTTGGTGATAGAATCAGTAAGGGAAAAATGTGGTGATGTGAGAGAAATTCTGACAGAGGGGATGGAAAAGGACCATTAAATGTGATTGACAAAATTTCGATCTCCTTCGATACGATTCGAAAGTGGGCCTAAATATTTCAATTTTCCTTAGTTGTACAATAATTGCGTAATATTATTGCTACAAATAAAAATTTTTGAGGCGGGTGGGTGTATGGTTTGGGATTGGTGGTAGTCAGCTACTTCTATTAATTATACATTTACACTATATAATACCACCGAGAATGAGAAAATTTATATCTTTCAATAAAAATTTATAATCGTTTTGTGCTGCCAATTGGAATTGTCGGTGATATTACTTTCAGGATCGTTCCCTTTTTTGTACATATAACATCTTAATACTTAGAAAGCGCATCATGGGCAATTCAATGGGGTAGAGAAGGCCCCCTTAAGTATGCCATAGTCTGTCGATTAATTTTCAAAACCTTAGATATTTAAAAATAAATGGTATATATGAACAAGTCCTTGATAAAATATGTTTTCAGCGAACATTGAAGAATTTTGCTACTTTTCTTTGACATTCCTTTGCATACTTTAGGGGGAAACTTAACTCCATTTCATATGCCCAAAGATTTGCCACTGGCCAATTGAATATTTTAAAATAAATTATACAACAACAATATTCTTGCACAATTTGTGTGTGTTTGTGTAGAAGATATTTAAGAATTGAAAAAAAAAAGAAATTATTTATAAGAACACACGAAATATCTTTGAAATTTTGTTTAAAATGCTTAAATATGTACAACAAATATGTTCTTTTTCTTTGATGTAAAAAAGGGGTAACATCAGGATATCAGTTACTTGTGTGATAGCAAAGAGAAACAGAGAGACAGAGAGAGAGAGAGAAGGGATAGAGTTGGAAATAGTTTTGAAGTTATGAACATATTTATTGACTCAACAAACAAATAAAAATAAACAAGGATTTTGTTTTGTTGCTCTGACCTGTAATTGCAACGGCTGTTTGCTTTGTTAGATTACTATTATTTTCCAAATGCGAGAGCATATTATAAGGCTTTACAGAATCTGCAAACGAAATGATTATGTGTAAAAATGTACAGAGTCTCCTCTCGATAGGACATGAATGGGTTAGTTTGTGGTACAGTACACAAAACATAATTACAACAACTAGCTTCCTAAACAACAACAAAAAAAAAAAACCCACTAAAAGACGACAACTGAGAGTAGAGGAACAACGCATTCAGAATGGAAATGTGAGGAAAGGGCCAGAAAGAATCTTTTGCAAGCACATGATAATAATATTGATTCCCATTTATGCGCACTTGATATCGAAAATTTACAAAAAGGAAGAAATGATTTGTATTAGGGAATCTCTATGCATATCTCGGATTTATACATGGTTTATATGGAAAATATGGCATGAGAGCATGAAGAAATTAACAAAGATTTTGAAAACTACAATTAAGATAAGATAGATAGATAGATAGATCGATTGATATATAAATATGTGGTAGCATATGTGGGCAAACATTATGAGAGAATTCGGCTCGCATTTGTTGATGGGTTAATTTGGTTTTGTTTTCTTTTGGTTTAGATGAAAGCTAAAAAACGCTTTTGTTAATTAACTTGCGCGCCCGTAATTGAGGGTTCTCAGAGCTGGAATGTAGCATCATCTCGTACCTACGTCTTGGACATCATTATTGGGTGGGCTGTCGAAAGGCTCTCGCCCTTGTGTGCCGTGCCTTGCCTCGCTGTCGATACCAATCGTTTGGATTTGGACTAGCTGGGCTATATTCACGCACCATATATTAAAGAAATATATATATATATATATGTATATTCAATAAAGTTTAGTTAGTGCATTATATACTGAAAATGGTGTCCATCATTCGATGATTAAGTGGGTTTATCTATTGAACTTTTCAATTTCACCTATTGCTCTGTTTTGTCTAATCATATATTTTATATATCTGAGTTTTGCACTCATTAAAATAAGACTACTTACCGCCATAACCTGCCTCTTCGTTGATCATTGAATTTGGTGTACGATAGATCACATTATTGGGCATCAGAGTTTCACCTTGACCAATGGCGATTTGTCGTTGCTTCTCTCGGGTATTGTGTGGCGTACGTACGCGTTTCTTGTGGCCACGTCCAGCGGCTCCTCCACTGCCACCATCCTGTCGAGGACGATGCAATTTCTTGCCCTTGTCATGCATTACTCGTTCAGTATCTTTGAGCATTTCCTGTCGCCAAAGTTCAAAGAAATAATTGGGATCCGTATAGAATTTAAGGCCATCCTTGCCATCATCTCTATACACATTTAATTTGTCCAATGGCGGTGGCTTATCACACAGGGCATACGTTTCCAACATCGGTGCCGGCATTGTGGCACGTGAAAATATTTGTTGATCAAAAATTTTTGCCGATTTGAATGCTTTTTTACGTGTTATATCGGTCAGTGGCACTTCCTCAACCGTGCTATCTAATTGAGTGACTTTTATGGCCAAACGATCAATGCGAGCCTGCAATGAATTGGCCCGATCGCCTATATTGCCCACATCTCTGGCCAATTCACCGAATACATCTTCCGCATGCTTCGATAGCGATGACAGTTGACGTATAATGTTTGTCAATGTCGTATTGGTCACTGTTTCCAGTTCCACCGATTGCAATTCATCCTGCTGATACACAGACCTGGCCACATGAACCGGCTCAATCGATCGCTTGGGCAGTGGCATGATTTCAAGTGTCGTCGTCGTCTAATTCCAAGACGAGGATTTTAAATTAAATGCGATTACTAACTCTAGCAAGCTGAATCGTTCATATACACAGATAGCGTCCACATTGACTGGAAAAAGTAACCAAAAAAGGGCTTAATTAATTACCAATACAATTTGCTAGAAGATTATAGATTGAGTGATTTATTTTTTTTAAATATCCTGACTTATAATCATTCGAAATATTGAGAGGTGCGCCTAATTTTACATATTTCTTCTAATAGAAAAATAAAACAAACTTATAGTTGAGTTATGTATTTAAAGTCATTGAACAAATTTGTGTTAATATCGCACACAAAATATGTAAGCGGGCTGTGTAAACATTTTGTAAATTGAAATTTCCTGTCTTGAACTACAATGCGATTCACATTTATAGTTGCAGCAATCTTTTAATACCATACAATTTGTGAAATGTTGCCAAAATCTATGTAAAAGGTGGAATGAAAGCCTCAACCCCTTATTTATATTATAGTATGTATAAATTTAAATTATTGATGTGACTACTATGTGACTAATTTCCTTAATAAAAAATTAAGTTGTACAAAGTTGTAGTAACATTTTAGACAAGGTGTCTATAACATTCAATGAAGAAGAACAAAAATCTTTTCGAATATTCGCAATCTAAAACTTATGAAGAAAATGAAAAAAAAGTGTTCCTATTAATATGAAAAACACTGTTTATGGTTGTGATCGCACTTGGTAAAGGTTTTTTTTTTTGGGACAGATTATAATAAATATTTATTTTTCTCACACTTCTCAATATTTTTCTCACATTTATTATATAATTGTTATTATAGAATCTAGATCTTAAGATCATAGATGTTAGTTATTAAGCCACCATCCATTAAAATCTGTGATCATAATTTTAAGTTGATTCGCAGTTTATATTTTGTTTTTAAAAGTGCTTTCCCTCTTAAGAAGAGATTAAGAGAGATTTCTGTAGACGTCTTTGCCAGGATTAATGTGTTAAAGTTCCCTAAGGACCAATCCATTCGGCATGGAAACTTAATTCGAACTTTTTTTCGTAATAGGTGGAATCAAAACTAAATTATTTATGCGAAGGGGGGGCTACATAAATTTATGTTTATAAGTTAATAAACTAGTTGATGCTCTCCACGGCAACATAGTCAATTAGATTATATGTACTTATATTGCAGATTTACACGCAATTTCACACACATAGTAAACGAAGCAAAGCCAAATCTCACGCTCAGCTGAACTTTTCTGTATATAGAGCGTACTGCAAATAAATAAAGAATTAAACCTTTTTCTTTGTTTTATTTTGCACTTCTCATACTTATTTTGGATACAATTGTTAGCTTTCTTCGAGAATAGAGGAAATACTGGCACTGTCTGGACCACACCCCACGCCGTAGATATGGATATCCACCAAATTGTGTGATAAGCACACATATTATGATGACAACTCACCCCCAAATGGCAGCGGCAGCGCAGCCTTGGCTGAGAATTCGCCGAGATACTTAACGTCTTAACGTCTTTGCACAGTATGTTTGTATACTAAAAGTGACCTTTTTTTGTACCTTTCACCCACTAACTAACTAACTAACTAATGTCAATGAAATAATCAATGTTTCACAACAAGTCGGCTCTGTGTATGTGTACATATTTACACATACATATGTAGGTGTGTGTGTACATGCAGACGGAATACGTAGTCAAAAATTTGCATACAATAGTTTTCCACGTTAAAACATATTCGCAAACACTTTCTTTTTACAGTACGTTGTTTCCTGTGTTTAACGTTAACATTACAGTTTCTTTTTTTTGTACTTTTCGATTTGATCACTATCTCCCACACAGACACAAAAAAGCACGCCCTCTTAGCCCCTCGTTCAACAACTCGTCATCACATCGCAAACTAACACTCACCGCCCGTTTCTTCGACACGGTTTTCTCTTTGCATTTGCTTCACTGCCCAACAACGAAGAACGCGTATTTTGAGTTAGTTAGCCATAGACATTGCAGTAACAATAATCTAATTGGCCAAATTATTATTTGCACAGTTTGCAACAAAAAATATTTGCGTTTTTTTGTGGAAAACCTCAATTTAGTTTCCACACCTTTATTGTAAAAAAAAAACCAATCGATGTCAATATCGAGTGGGTTAACTTATCGAGTATATGGACTATCGACAATCGACGTTATTTAAATCTACAAACATTTTACGAACCTTTTTGTACATTTTATACCTGTTGATTATAAAAAAAGGAAATTCAGAATGCCAAGAAAGGCGTTGTATGTACAGGTGCATGTTAAAAAAATCACGGAAATTCACGGTAATCGTATTTCGATAGATGTTATTCAACCTGTGACAGATAGCAACTCTGTTTCATCGCGGCACGACACGGTAAGGATTTTTCGTTGGTAAATTTATTTGCGTTATAAAATAAATTACTTTTAGATTTTAAAACAATGGCGAGTTTGGCAAAGAGTTCGGGACTGGTAAACAGTAAGTTGTGCAATTTGAGCACTTACAAAACAGTGTATACATGTTATAGTCTTATATGGGCACAGCTTTAAACTTATGTAATGCTAAATTTTTTTTTTGCTTCTACAGGGCTGATTGCTCAGGCAAGACCACAGCTTGATGTGTTCTTGAAATATGCCAAAGTGGAATTGACTCCACCAACGCCAGCTGATATTCCGGCTATTCGTCAGGGTCTGGGTAACATTATCAAGAGCGCCAAGACCGGAGGCTACAAGAACTTGTCCGTCAAGGAGGCCTGGTTAAACACCCTTGTCGCCGCTGAGGTTATATGCTGGTTCTATATTGGCGAGTGCATCGGCAAGCGTAACATTGTTGGATACAAAGTTTAAATACTGCTAAATTCTTGTAAAGAAATAGAACTTGCTACATAATTAATGTCTGCGATAGTTTCGAAACTAAATAAAGTAAATTAATACAGTAAGTGCAATGGGATCTTCTTTCGGAAACTAAAAAAAAACCTTTACGCACGGTGTATGACCTAAACTAATCACATTCATTGAAAATTTTGAAAAATTTTAAACTGCTATGAAAGTATTAGCATGCGGTTGGCCTTCTCACATTGTGTGCTATCTATGAAATAATTGTAAAGTTGATTTCGATCGGACATACACCTTAGGTTTAATACATTTTAAAGAGGTCAAAATCTAAACACGAAAAGTTTGAATTATTATTCTTATCTTATAATAATTAAAGTTTGTTTGCCACTTTAGAAAATTAAACCAAAAAATTCGACGAGCTGAACTAGAAACTTTTTTTTACTGTGTCCTAAAACATGACCAAAAGTAGTTAGTTTTACATAAAAAAGTCGTGTAAAATTTGCATATTTCAATATTTTCAAAATGTCATCTATTAGGCCCCAATTTTGGTTATATTCCAAAAAATTAAAACCAGAAAAGTTTTTCCATATACTTATGTATCAAACATCTAATTCTATTGTTAATGAGTACTTGGATCTCCAAGCTAATTTTATTAAACTAAAAATGAAATCTTATGCATTAAGCGAAAAAAAAGTGATGGCATTTTCATCACTCCTTAATTTTTCATAGGGAAAATATATATGAAATGTAGAAGTACTTAAGAAAAGTAAATCTTAAACTTAAACAAATAACATTCATTTTGTATAACAATTTATTTCTATTGTTATGATGAATATATAAATTATAAATAGCAACAAAACTGATGCACTGACGAAAAATGCAATTTTCGCATTGTTAACACAACTTAGTGTAATATTTTCATTAATTTTTAGTGAAAAAAGAAACACATTCGCAGAGTTATAGAGCTTTTAAAGATAATAAAATTTCTTCTCCAGCGCACTCTGAGGAATTGTATGCAAGTTTGTGCCAACCAGAGTGGCCAATTTCTTGGCATACTGACAGACAGCTGGCACTCTGGTTGTGCCAGACCAATTGTAATACAAATGGCACATTTTATATGTTAATTTCTGCAATTGATCTGGCGTCAGATTAATATTGCTATACAAAACATTATAGCTGGTAGGTGATACAGTGCCTTGGCGTACCGTCTGTGATACCAAGTAAAAGTCATAACGTTCCGGCAATGTGACAACGTCATCTACCACAGTTCCAGGCGGTGGATTAGATTCACGATTAAAGAAACGTGTTTTCGATGATCGACTGACCGTTATATAAGCCATCATAGGTGGTGGCAAATTGGCACGTTTATACTCATTATCTAGTTTTTCCACAATATCTTTCACTTCATATTCGAATAATTGCTGCAATGAACCAGCACTTACGCCATCACGGTAAAATAATATACGTTTCGGAAGGATTTTGTGCTCCCTTTGGTATTGACGTAATGCTTTTGCCATCATTGGCCAAAGATGATTTGCCAACACATCGTAGGCACTGCATTCAGCCACAGTGCTGAAATATGTGGAATTCTCTTGCAAATCCATTGATGCCACCAGTGCTCCAAATGCTTTGGATCGATCTCGAGAGCTTTTAGCAATATCAAAGCCAAGGGTCATCAAACCAGACAGCGGCAGCTCAATCATCCATGGTGTATATCCCATTTTGCAATTCAATTGTACTGCTATCTTGGTAGCAATACTCATTAGACTGCGATTACTTACAGTTTTAGATGTCACCACCTGGGTGGGAATTCCCTTGTCAATGCAACCAATTTTCTTGATAGACGAGTATCTATTAAAAAAGAATATAAAAATTGTTGCTAGTTATTAAAATCAGAAATTGTTAGGGCAATAGCTTAGTTTGGTTAATAAATTTTCAGATTATTATGAACAAAAGACATCCAAAAGGAATTTGAAATGATCAACTTGATGAACAAACCTTTCGACATTATTATTTGGCACAAGACATAGTATCAACTTTGGGTCCAAATTTGTGCAGCTATTCATTTCTTTTACATAGCTCGCTGTGCGATCATCATAAATCTCAAGTCTGAAATAAACGTCAGAAATTCAGATCGTGTAAAATCAATATAACGTATTATATGCTTACACTGTGGGATCTCTAATACGCAGACCCATGCCACTTGCTGCTCTAACAAGATTTGACAGCAATGTATTTAAATCTCTGCCATTGCGTCTAGGCACAATTGCTACCCATCGACTAAGTCCATCACTCGGAGTAGTCAGCATTTGATGGTCACGAAAATGCTTTGTCCAATCGGCATTGTCATCAGGAAGACATCTAAAAATACAACACTATTAGTATCAGTTAAATGGGACATCGGTCGGTCACATGATCTGTACATACTTCCTTTTTTGGTTGAAAACTATTTTCTGAGGATCAATAATGCGCCCCTTTACCTCAACAAGCTTTTCTTCCAGTCGCATGTTCCAATCGGTTAAGACCTTAACACTTTCATGTGTTGCTTGCAAACGATGATTGAACACGGTTAATCGTTCAATGCGTCGATTAGGTTTCATACGCGTATAGTCCGACATGGCACGCATAAGTCTATAGCAAAAGTTATTCAAGTTGGTTTAATGTATACACGAAAGAAAGAAGGAAGCAAAATAAAACTTACTGAAAATTCGAACGCATATTCTCAGTGAGTCCGGTAACGCGGCATAGTTCCGGAATGAGAACCACAATATCGCTGGCATTAGTTTTCTGTGCCTTGTCCTTGTTCTTTGATATCAACAAGGGTTGACCATGGTCGCGTATGCGAATATTATATTTCTGATAAGTTAATAAAACTTGAATTAGTGTTTTTGTTACTCAAACAAGGTGTCGATCAATCCTTGAACACCAAAAGACTAGAAAATCGTCTTCTTTAACTAATGTAAATTTTGGATCAATGAAAAATGTAGTCCTTTCTCTGTACAGTTTCTCTATTTCGATAAATATTATTTTTCTTATCAGCAGATTTTGTTATAAATAATAACGACTTTTTGATATATTTTGCCAATATCTTTGTACATATATGAGAACAGACTTATAAGTTTTTGTCATTCACTCATAAAATCATTTTTTCTAGTAAAAAAGAAGCTTGCGTCTGTGTGTGTATGCATGTACTCTGTTGATGACGAAAGACGTAGTAGACAGCAAGCAGCGCTGCCGGCAGAGCTAGGAGCAGAGCCGATTATTATATTGACTGTAACTTGTGTTATATTTATCCGATCACATTCAAATTTTGGGATCTGGGGTTTTATATCCAATATTATCACATGTGTAAATTTTATGGCGATACTCCAA
Organism: Drosophila willistoni; assembly: GCF_018902025.1. NCBI lineage: Eukaryota > Metazoa > Arthropoda > Insecta > Diptera > Drosophilidae > Drosophila > Drosophila willistoni. Next base: position 14,934,872 of record NW_025814050.1, read on the forward strand.
TTTTTATGAAAATGTTTCTCCTACAGCTATATGATATAGTGGTCCGATCCTGATCCTTATTTTTCCCTGGTAATAAAAAGCCCCAAAAAAAAAATTTCAGCCCGATAGCTCTTAAGACGGCTGAGTAAAACGGATACGCACAGACGGAGCATGAAAATGATATTCTACTCAGCTTCTCATGCTGATCAAGAATATATATACTTTATGGGGTCGGAAACGTCTCCTTCTGTGCGTTACAAACATCTGACCAATTTTATAATACCTTCTACAAGGGTATTAAAATATGTTTATGCAAAACAGAAAAGCAAAAAAATACAACAAAAGGCACCATCCCGACATACAATAGAAGTAAAAACCACCTTAACCAAAATTATTGGCGATTTTCTTCTGAAAGTTTATACATATTTTATCTACAGTAAACTATAACTTACCATTTGATAGTATTCCACAAAACTAACATCTTTGCCTTTGCAACTGAATGTTGAGTTGGGTGTTTGAGAAAAGTCCACATCATTGACGCGGTACGTTTTGTTATTATAGTCGGTAAGGACAACAAGTCCCAAAACATTACTACGAAATTCCTCCTGATGACGGGAGGGATTTTGAGAGCTGCGTCTTAAAATATCATAAACTGTTTCAGTTCTCATAACTTTGTGAGTAATTTCGGCACAAAGAAGAATATCCTTTTCATGCTGGCGTATCGACGTCTCATAACCTGGCCACAGTTCCATATGATGTTGATGTATGGGAATCTATATATTAATGTATGTATAAGTCCATAAAAAATGGGCCAAATGAATATTTAAAAACAAAAAGAAATTGATATACCTTTGCCATCGGATCGAAAAGATTTCGGCCAACCAATTCAAGCTTTAGACCTTTCATCGAACGACGTAAAATCAAATTGAGCACTTGCAAAAATCGTGGCTCCACAGTCGAAATGAAACCCACAAATTTAATTGTAATTATGTAATCTCCTCCTGTTTTTAATTGACCCTTTAGTACAGTGACTTCGCTTTCAAGTACTTTGGTCATAAAGAGCTGCTTGCCATCGTACAAGTATCCCGCACTCAAAAGTTTAGCATGCTCAGACAAAATTCCGAGACGCAATCGAATGCTTTCAATATCTGGTGAAATATCAACATGATAGTGAACAATACGCCACTGTGGCATAGTTTTCAATCCAAAAAAGTTTGCCTTTAACATAATGGGCCTTCCATCTTTGCCCTGTTTTGTAACGACATCGTCCGGACGTGTTCGTACAATATCATAGCGATCCGTTTGACGGCGATTACCCTGTGGACCCCCTGATTCTGATCCAGTTCCAGTAGGGCGAACGCCAGCTGCTGGTGCATCCATTTGACCCGATCCTGAAGTCCCAGGCGGTGGAGGGGGACCACGACTCATATGAGATGTAGATGGATACTCGGCACGTGGTTCATTTGGAACGAAAGACCGACCGCGAGATGATGATGATGATGATGGTTGTGCATCCGAAGAAGCTTTGGGTGGAATACGACTAGGATCGGAGCCATCCGAATGGCATTTATAAAACTTTGCACTCTGAAAATCATACAAAATAATTAAATAATGTGTTTAATTTTACTAATGTGTTTTTTGCTACTCTTATCACTTTAACAAGATTGCATTAGAGTTTTGCATTGAGAAGCTTATCTTGTGCATACAAATTGCTTGACATTTTGACCTCTTCAAAGCTAATCTACAATTTTGAAATTGTTTTGAATTACAAGAGATAGATGATAAGTGAATTTAAATATTTCGACTTAACAAATGTTTATAATTTTCGTAAACATTTTGTTAGTATAAGGAGAGCCAAGGAAAAGTGTCGAGGTGAATGATTTGAGAGACCGACATTCGTGGACTGAACAGACCCCGTAGTCGCTCAGCCGTTTTACCTAACCTAACAACAATCAATTTATTGGATGTTTGTTTATCAATGGTGAATAGATACATAAATGTTTTTATATCAACGAAATGCGATAACAAAATATTACTTACCGGCTCTTCAGCTCGCTTTCGTCCTTCATCAGAATCATCGGAATTCCTGCTATATGGACGCCTGCGTCCGCGTTCCTGATCATCCGCCATGGTAGAGTAAAAAAACTGCTTGCGGTCACTTCAACAGCTCAAAATCAAATGTCGCTTTGTGCTCGGCTTTAGCTTATCTGTTCGAAAACAAAAATACACAATCGTATACATAATGTACATACATGTTTATGTATAAGTATACATAAATGAAGTGGGCTCAGTGTTAAAAAACGTTCATCTTATGTTCTGAATGAATGTGAGAACGCAGCGTTTTTTCTCTATTACTGAGATTTTTTATACCATGCACACATAGGGTGAAATGTTATATTAAATTCGCCAAAATGCAGAACGAAGTTCTTCCGACAATATAAAGTATATATACTCTTGATCAGGAGCAGCACCCGAGTCGATCTAGCCATGACCGTCTGTCTTAAAACCTAGATCTCGGAGACTATTAAAGCTAGAGCTACCAAATTGGTGGTATATAGGATCGTGTAGTATGTAAATGTATAGTTAATTTTAATTTAGGCCACGCCCCTTTCCGCCACCGGAATTTACAAAAAACAGATTTTCTTAAAAACTACAACAGGTAGAGACATTAAATTTGGTATGTTTACTAGCTTAATCGACGCAATATAGATATTGACTGATTCAAAATTTTGCCACGTCCACTTCCGCCCTCGCAAATTAAATAAAACTGATTTTCTCGAAAACTAACAATGCTAAAGACATCCAATTTGTTATGTAGACTTGCTTAGTATCCGCGCAGATTATGATTATTTAAATATTTTGCCACGACCACTTCCGCCTCCATATTTTAGAAAAAGCCGATTGCCTCCCGCAAATTTGTTGACTATTGTAATCAAATTCGGCAGACTAAATAATCTTGTTTATTTCTACCAACGTACTAGAAACATGCAGAAAAGAACGAAACACATCGGAATAGAGAACTCTGTTGTATTCCAAAAAGACCCATCACATTACTTCAAATGGCGCCAGAAGGCGCAAATGCTGTTGAAAAGTATAAAGGTGCATTTTACATACAAAAACTTATGGATTTCGCAAAGTTATACTTCGCAGGGCTATAATTTTAGTTGCGATCTGCTGATGGGTCTTTTTGGAATACAACATAGTTCTCTATTCCTTAAGGGACATTTTGCGATGTGTTTCGTCCTTTTCTGCCCACTAGTTTTGTTTTTTGAAGAACTTTTTTAAGTATACTCTGAAACGGGCATTAAGTTACCTGATTTTTTTCTAGATTAGATCCTGTTTATAAAACTCTGAGCAATAAGGAAGACCTACAAAGAAGCAATTTGTCAAAAAAGTCTTGAAAAATACAAAAAATCATGGTTTTTTAACGTTATTAAGAGGAGGGAATTCGGTGTATGTAGACTTTTTTCCCCATCACTTTTTCTGTTTTTTGCCACTAACTTTGATTGTTTAAAATTTTTTTTTCTCGCATAGAGTTAACTTTTGGTCCTCTAAATTATGGCATACTTACATTTTTAATTTTTAGAGCAAAAAGCCGAATTATGCCAAAATTGGATGTGTATGTTGACTTTTTTCCTTTACTGTATGTTAAAACAATTTAATAGACATACATTTGGTTTTCGAAATTTAAAATATTTTTGGTTTCACCTGGTGCATGGTATACCCAAGTCGGCTAGACGACTTACTTACTTCATTACCCAAATTGCATTCGTTAGCAAACATTGGTCTTCTCAAATTTAAAAATTGCAATCAAAGATTTCAAGATGAAACAATTTCTTTATATTTCAAAATCCCGACAAATCAAAGTCCTGGAAAATCAAAGTCGTTAAAATTGAAGCATCTGGCAGAAAGAAGGGTCTATGTAAAGATCAAACTAGAACTCAGAGTAAAATAAAACTGTATTTTTTGGATCTCTAAACCCTCAAAGTTAATTTTTAAAACATACACTTATCCACACTCATAGAATTTTTATCACAATTCGGATGTCGAATAACACATAAAAATGTCTCTATGTCCGCCCACAGCTATTTGGGTAAATAAACAAAAAGTGCCTAAAATCCAGCATCAGCATAATCATCGTCGTCTCAGTCCTCAAGCGCGACACATGGAAGTACATTTGAACACATACTTATGTGAGTATTCACATACATACATACATATGTATATGTATACATAAGCCTTTTTCGTCATCAATGTTGTGAATATCTTATTACAAACAGAAAAATAAAAGAAATACATTAAACGAACAAATCCATTAAGCGAACACTTTACTAAGAACTTCGTTTTTTGTCAAAAATTCAATTTTACATATTAAAAAAAAAAAAAAAGTACTGTTGTCCCAATGATGTTCGCCTATGGCAATTTTTACAGTAAGCAAAAGTTTAGTCTTTTTTATATTCCATCATTTTGTTTGCATTTTCCTAATTTAAGCCTCAAAGTTAGTGTCAGTACAAATCCTACACACTCTATGGATTAAAAATTAACTTAATAACTGCAAACAAGATTTTTATACAAAATGGGTGACCCGGTGGGTGACTCTGACGCCATAAAGTATGTATATAAATTTTCGATCAGCATAAGAAGCTAAGTCGATATAGCTATATAATATAGCGAAATTATGCTATGCTCCAAATGAGCAGAGCAAAGCAAATAAAAACTTGTGTATGTATGTACATATGTGTATGTGCATGTACACATACAAATAGCTAGCGAAGGGGAGGAGGCAAAGACTAAGAAAACGAAATTGAGAGACTAGAGAAGTAGAAAGAGACAAAACAAGAGTTTGAAGATCGTTACATTCGAGTCTCGATAATTCGAAATGGCAAGGGAACATAATTTTTTTTATGAATTCCGTCACAAAGAGTTTGGGTATATAAATTCTTCGAAAGAAGCAAATTAAAATAATACTTCGGCTTGCGTTCGGCTTCTCTCTGTGTGAATAGCCGATCGTAGCGGGCAGCAAAAATATACCGCTTAAGCAAAAGAAAATGGCCGATAAATAAATAGCCGCCAAAATGCTTATATGTTGTATGTGTACAAACACAAATACACACAAACCGTATATATGTAAACCCATACACTGTTATTTTTTTTCTTTCATGCTTAACAATTTTATAGTTGTAAAAACTCTTAAGCAGCTTGACCGGCATAAGTGCGACAGAGATAAAAAGATTCTAGAACACAACTCTGGCTTCCATGGACGCGTATTTGTCGTTTTTTTTTACGGAAACGGACACTAAAATTTAGCTAACAATGTCTTCGTGAATATTATTTTTACACTTTTGCCAAATGGGTATATTAATTTTGGTCAGAAGTTTGCAACACACAGAAGGAAAAATCTCTTCTTATAGTATTTATATCCGTGGACAAGACTCGGTATTTCTCTTTATGTTCATAAATTATTGCCTCAATGCTAGCAATATATTTAAAAAACAATCGAAATTAAATGAATACTTACAATAAAAAAAGATAAACTTAATTATCCTGTCATTATAAATAAAAAAAACTTGTCCACAATCGCGTCACGTCTCCGCTGCTTGCAAAAAGCGAATGAAAAATTTTATTGCCGCATCACCAACTTTTGACAGAAGCAAACGAAAAAGAAAAGAGGAAAACCGTTACAGCAAAGGAGAATTGGCGATGAAAATGCATGGATGGGTGTATGTATGTAAGCACAACTTCAAAAAATACCCCTACAACACTGTTTACATAGTGTGCATTACTATTACTGGTAGTTTATACATACATATATATGTATGTACACACATGGATAACTATATTTAAATAAGTCGAAACCAATTTTAGTTTGTAAAGCTGCAAATCCATGGATGGGGACTATCGATACCCACAAATCCCTTTAGGGATCAGGACGAAATTGGTGTCAAATCATCAAGAATTATCATTGGTGCAAAGAAGATAATCTTAGAGAGACCCGAAATATCAAGGATTTTGTGGTTTTACAATTTTTGCACTTATCTAATAAAATATATATGTATATATTTTATTTGAGATACAAACATAACAAAAATTACTTTTGAATTTATACAAAAGTATACGAATCATTTTTGTGCTTAGCATTAGGGTCTCCCTTTTTGGAACCTTAACCCCCTCCAACCTTTTAAATAATCCTTCTGTAGACAATATCCTTAAAATACACAATTTCATCAAAGAAACACGTGTAAAAATATGAGAACAAATTAACGAGTCGAAGGCCCTTGCAGCTAGAGCTCTTTTATAAATCATTAGGTTTAGTAATTATTACTAGATTTAATTTGTTAAATAAAATAAATAGTAAAATAAATTTTTGTGCTGAACGTATAAGTTTAATAAAACATAATTTTTTTTAAGAAATTCAAATTGAACTATCGATACTACCGGATCTTTTTTGATGTCGGAGTTCCTTATTTCTAGTGTTGACCAACGTACATTTTACAAGGGACACCGAAAAAAGAGTTATTTTTAAGATTTCAAAACAAAGGGTACAAAAACATTTAAAACGAGAAGAAAAAGTTACACGAGCGCGATCGTGTGGTGGTTGGTTTTTTATTGCCTTTGTTTTTGTGTGATTAAGAAAATAATATTTATATTTTTAGCGGGACTATAGCTAAAAACAGCTTTCGTGACTTTGAAAATATATGTGAGTGAAGTCACTGCTACGGAAAAATTGCCCATCTCTAACATAAACAAAGAGAAAAAGGAGCAAAAGGAGAATTTTGCATTTAAAATGCAAGAGCTAGATATATTTCGGCGATGCCTGTTAGATTTTAAATATGTGGAAGATTTCAAGGAGTTTCGCCATCGTACCAATACAAAAAACTTTTTCAAAGCAGAGCGAGTGAAAAAAAGAAACTTGGCGCGTTTCAATCCATTTACGGATTATCATGAAATTAAATTTAGGCAAAAATATCGTTATACGAAAGAGAATCTCAGACGTATTATAGAAATAATCCGAGATGATATGGAAATCGAGCCAATCAAGAAGAATCAAGTGCCCACAGACTTGCAAATCTTATCGGCTATACGATTTTGGGGAGGCACCGAGGTAAGAAGCATTCAGAGGGTGTGTATGTATGTATACCTGTTTACATTCCCTTACTTTAGCATCCAAAATTGACTGCCATGGCGCATGGTGTTAGCTTGCAGACAATGATAAAAATAACAAAGCGAGTTGCTGCAGTTTTATCGTCGAAAGCGTCACGCTATATTAGGATGCCCGCCACACTATCAGAAAAGGAAAGAATGATGCGTTCATTTGAACAAATTGGAAATATGCCACAAGTGATTGGAGCAGTTTTACACGTAAGACATTATAAAACACTCGTATCTTTGTTGTAAATTGTTGTACATATTTTGTTATACCATAGAAAACTGTGCAGTATCAACCTGTCAATGGCAATTTAACAATTGCAACACAAACGCAATTAGACGATTTTCTTCATTCGCAATTAGTTTGCGATGCGGACTATAAAATACGGGATTTGGATTTACGTCAACCAGAAGAATTTTCCATAAATACAGCTTCAGAGATGTTCGCTTTATCTAGAATAAAAGAGCGTTTTGAACAGAATGAGTTTCGTGGGCGCATTTTACTCGGAAATGAAAGGCTCAGCTGTTCATCTTGTCTTTTCACTCCCGTTGCATATCCAAAAGATGAGTCGGAGGATCTTTATAACCATGCCCATGATCTTACCTTTGCACCGGCAAGAAAATGTTTAAATGTTTGGACGCGACGATTTGGGGTTTTGAACAGCACACTTTACGGTTCGTTTAATTCTGCAAAACAAACAATTACGGCCTTAGCTCTTCTACATAATATGGCAATGGAGTGGAAGGATCCTAGCATAGGTATGTCATAAAAAAATCTTTAAATTTTCAATTCTGGTTCATAATTTCTTATGTTTAGATATGGATAACACTATTTCCCATTGCACACCGACCATGTCTCCATCTCTGGATCAAACAGCACAGGCGGTAGAAGATCGAAATAGAAGAAGCTTTATAAAAACTCATTTTACATGCCACAACGTAGAAAATAATTTAGTTTAGTTTTCTATATAGTTTTAATACAAGAGAAAAATAAATTTTTAAAAAGTAATCTTGCTTTAGCCTAATCATAGGTGTAATTTCTTTAAAATACAAAAATTTGAAATAAAATGATAAGATCTTTATTCAACGGTTTCTAAGTCCCTAGCTATATATCTAAAAATTTATCTTTTTCATACAGAAATAATACATTTTTATTTTTCTCGCTGCACTTTGCAACAAGTTTGCCTGTGGCAATTGTAAAATCAGCTGTTAAGAGATGGTGCCAGGGGGAATCGCTATTTCACATCCACCGTTCCCCGCAGATGGGAATTGGGCCTTATAGAACTTTGCTCGAATACCCAGCACAAAGTATATCGGAATTCGTAAAAACTTTTATCGGAAAAGAAAATGATTAATTCTGGCAACACTGGTATTCATTGTCTGCGGCACATGGATTTTTGTTTTGCCTTCAAAATTTTTGTTTTATCGTAGGCTGTGATTTGTTTATAAAATAAAACTATTATTATTAAAAAAAAAACAAGTTACTAGTGAAAATACTACTGCATATCTGCCGTATAGAATCTATAACGAATGTGAATTAAAAGTGGAGTTCCGTTTAAGAAGAAAAAGTTAAATTGTTTGTGTTTATAGGTAAATAACCCATGTGCTTATACCATACATGCACTTAGATATTATAAATACATAATAAACACATAATTTCATAATTTGTTTTGTTTTCAAAGTTTTTAATTTAGTTTAGTTGGCTTGCTGCTTGCAAAATTGATGCTGAAAAGGGGAGCTGCTGTGCCAGTGACCTAGATTTTGTGGGGACATTAAACTAAAGCAGAAAACGGAAAAGCGTCGAACCAAGACCCACCCACCCATTATCAAATGCAACCCCCACATCCGCGCTCAGCTGATAAAAAGTAGCACAAAACCGAAAGTAAGGAAGGTCACCGACGACCACCAACAACAACAAGTTCGTAACATGTAAGTTTACATGAATATAAATTGATCTAGATTTTTAATGGCCTTGAGCTCCAAAAAAAAAGGATGCCAAGTTTTACCTATTGGGTCACAGTGTGTGTCTATGTGTGTATATATGTGTACATTTTCAATCCTCTGGATTTAAATGCAAAGTCCTCTAAAAAAGCTTTTGTTGTTACTTGATAAACAATCTTTGTGTAAGTGGTTGAGAATTTTATTGAAACATTAAGCTTAAATTATTGTCTAAACGATTACGAAAAACCTAGGATATTTCGTGCTTGCATTTCTGCTGGTTTGTTTATTCGAGTGAAGTTATTATTTTGTATTATATGGTATATAATGTAATGCCTTGTGTGTAAATTTTCTAAAAGTTGCAGAATGTGTAAACTGTAAAGTGGCCCAAAAACAATAACAGGAGATATGTACCTATAAAAGGAATACAGATTAATTGGGGCCATAAAAATTGTTTAATTTTATAGGGTTCATAGTCGGATCTTGGCGGAGAAAATTGGGGAAATTTGCTCCCAATAAAATGCAATAAGTCGAGCAAGAATTTGATACAGAAGTTTTAAAAAATTCTGCGAATGAAAAAATTTTTTTAAATCAAGCATTGCTTGTACACAATTTTTAAGTTACATCGGGGTTACTATTGTCTTCTTCATTTATATAAATAAATTTTTTGATTTTTTAGTGTAATTGACCAACACACAGGATTGATCAAAGCGAAATAATTTTTAAGAATAATACATGTGGAAAATTCTTATTGATGCAATTCTTAATTTACTATGAATTTTACTCTTTTAGACATATTTAATATACATATTTATTTATATATTTATTTATTTATTTAATTCTGGCAAATAATTAATTATACTTTACAATTTTTATTTACAAAGATAATATACACATGATTCGCCTTTTTACTTAAAAAATATCCTTAAAATGTAAAATTGAGATGCCTTGTTTAACTATTTAGCAATAATTCATATCTACTGACAATATCATATCATTTTTTATTCACCAGATTTTTGTGTGTATTATAATATCAATATTTTAACCATCAATAAGCGAACGAAACAAGAATAATCATCACACCCCCTCAGCACTGATTATAATATATCAGCAAGCAAGTTATATTCATCTTATTCATGTGCATTATATAGAGATCGCAGTGCAGATTACTGAGCACCACCACACGCCCGCCTTTCCGTATGTGGAGGTGGCGTGGCGAACAAGGAGTCGATATCGACATGCGCCACAACAATAGCAACAACTATAATAATTTTACAAACAACAATAACAATTGTATTAATAAAAATAATACTAATAATAATACCAGCAGCAACAGCACCCGTAATCAGGGTGCCGCACCATCAGCTGGTCGTTATTTTCATGAGGATAGTGCATTTAATTATTATAAAAACGTGAATTTAATAAGTCCACAATGGAGCCGACTGAGTCCATATGCATCACCAAAGCGTTCATCACCAATCAAAGATATTGTAGATGTGCAACAACAAACAGTTAGATCTTCATATAAAACAACAACAACAACTGGAAATATTTCAACAGATTCGGCGCGATATAGCGATTCGTTTATTACATTAAGTGATCATAATCATCCGCATTATCATCATCAACGAAGACAAGGTGGAGGTGGAGGGACAGGTGGTGTAACGAACCGAAGTAGTGACTTTGCTTATCAAAAACAACAACAACAACAGCAACAACAACAACATAATTGCCGGCCAGAACAATATTTTAGTGAGCATAATAAATTGCGGCATAATCATAACCATCATCATCATCATCATCATCATGACGATACGTCCAAGGAGAAAACATCACGACAAACCAGAAGATCCGGAACAACAGGAGCACCCAATTATCTGGATGAGAGTCTTGCATATGTCAACTTGAATTCATCACAGCATAGCACATTATTGGAGCCCACATGGGAATCTATACTGTAATTTGTGAAATGAGTTTTGTTTTTTCTTTTAATTCTAAATGTCCAAGCTTTATACAAACAAACAAACACACACACACAACAAAAGAAAACACAACACTTAACAGTAGAGAGAGTATATTTGTTGTAATTGTTGTTGTTGTTGGTTGTGTTCAAGTTAAATATACTTATAATAGATAGTTGGAGTTGTTGATTGATCCCACACTACAAACAAATACACACACACACACACACCCACACAAATACATACATACTAAGTGCACATTTTTCCCTTTTTTTTGAATATATAAATTGATCATTCTTAATTGCTAACCAATATAATTCTTCTTCTTATTTTGCAGCACCGAACGACAATCTCAATATCGTTCTTCTGATCAACATTACGCTCATTATTTCTCGTATTTTTATAATCGTGGGCCACGCAAAACATCAAAGTGTATAAGCACCACCACCACAGGTCGTCCAGGTGGTGCAAAATTGGCAATGAGTTCATATTCAGAGCTTCCAACGAGCAGGCATAATAATGCAGATAATAATGATGATGATGATGATGATGGTCAAGAACAAACGTCGACTGGTCGTAGGAATCAGTTGCTAAAAAATGATAACCCACCGGCTACAACACAACAACAACAACAACAATATGACAGCGGCTGGCCGCCTAATAATGATGAATATACTAAATACGATCCGGTTTTAGTTAAAGAAACAGAAGATTATTTAGATATAAAAGATATCTATGATAATGAACAAATAATTGATGCACGTTTCGATCCTGTACAACGTCGCTATTGTAAACTTGCCACTGAGAATAATCCAGAAGATGCTGGAGATGCTGCCGTGTTTGCAAACAACAATAACAATAATAATAATAATATTAATTCCGAATTAAAGCAACGAAGTCAAAAGCAAACTTCCTGCAATCCATCACGCTTACCTCTGACACCAAAACGATCTAAAGGCGGTGCCGCACAATCAACATCAGCATCGACAGCGACAGCAACCAAAAAACAATTGCCCACAGTTCATAGAGTATTACTATATAATAGTCAGAGTCCACGTTTATCGCGCAAGCCACAGAGCGTCTTACGAAGTCTGGGACAAAAGCAGCATAAAAATTCCAAGGCCCATGTCAACGCTGGAGATGCTGTGCCCACAGTTATTCTGGTAGAACCCGAATCTAAAGATAATTCCCATAATCATGGACGCATTGAATTTGATCGTAATGATGATTTCGATGAAGATGATGATTTGGATGATAGTAAGTTTCAATTACACGTGTTAATCGCTTTCAAATTTTGACATTTTTTTTGTTATTTTAGTTTCCAATTTTGATGAAAGTGATACGGCAAGTGTGTGCTCCGATACTGAAGATGGTTATCGGGCACATGCCTATAAGATGACACATTCTTCAGAACGTTTTCTATCCACACACACAACTAGTACAGGGAGTAGTATACTTACATCTCAATCATCTGAAGATGATCTTAAGAATCCTGAATCGTTACTTGTACCTAGTCTATTTCCATACGTTCCGCCGTATTTGGCATTCTCTTCAAACACGAAGAAAGGTCCAAAGGTACCAGCAGAATTACATAGAGTTCTCAAATGGCGTGTGACCAATATAATGCCCAAAGTTGTACGACTTATATTGGCCAATAGTGGCATGAGAATGTTGAAAAGTATGTATATGAATTAATAATTACTAGATTTGCATTCAAATTTAATTGTATTTGTATTGTTGTCAACAGAAACCAATGACTGGATGGGAGTATGGGGAAAACATTTGAAATCACCTTGCTTCAAAACCATACGTTCATATCAGAAAATAAATCATTTACCTGGCTCCTTTCGCATTGGTCGCAAAGATTCGTGTTGGAAGAATTTAGAGAGACAAATGCATAGGCATAGTAATAAAGAATTTGGTTTTATGCCGCGTACCTATATCATACCAAATGATCTATGCTCATTGCGAAGACATTGGCCGCGGTATGCACAACGTAATACCAAGTGGATTATAAAGCCGCCGGCTAGTGCACGAGGTGCGGGCATAAGAGTTATCAACCGTTGGGGTCAGATACCCAAGCGAAGGCCATTGATTGTACAAAAGTAAGTTTTTTTTTATTTCAGTAATGTTTCATTATATATAATTGCTTTATTTAAATAGGTATATAGAACGTCCACTTCTAATTAATGGTAGCAAATTCGATTTGCGTCTCTATGTGCTGGTCACGTCAGTTAATCCCTTGAGGGTTTTTATGTATCACAATGGATTGGCCCGTTTCGCTTCCGGTAAGTTTCTTAAACTAACCAAAGTTGGCTTTATATTCTAAAATGTAAATTCTTTCTACCCTTTTTTTTGGTATAGTAAAATACAGTTCCAAGGCAGATACATTGAATGATCGCTGCATGCATTTAACAAACTACAGCATCAATAAATTTTCATCGAATTACTCAAAGAATGAGGATGTCAATGCATGCCATGGCCACAAATGGACAATCAAATGTTTATGGACTTATCTGGCCAATCGAGGTGTTCGTACCGATTGTCTATGGGAAGCATTGAGAAGTTTAGTGCTTCGTACACTTTTTGCTGGCGAAAATGGTATAAATAATATGATAAGGGCCAACGTTGAATCCAAATATAGTTGCTTTGAACTATTTGGTTTTGATGTTATTCTTGATTCGGATCTGGTACCATGGCTACTGGAGGTTAATATATCGCCCAGTTTACACTCAGAACTGCCGCTAGATGCGCATGTTAAAGCGCCCTTGGTGCAAGGTGTTCTCAATACGGCTTTGTATAATGTTTGTAATAAACTAACTAAAAATTATGTCTTACTAATTTGTATTGCAAAAAATTACAGGTACCGCCGAAACTGACTCAAGAGAAGCAAAAAGAATTGGCTGCTGAATTTTCATTTCCACCAGGCACACAAATGTGCTATGATAAACGCCTTTATATCAATTATTTATCCCGCGAAGAAAAGGTGAAACATAATACATTTACACGCAAATCCATGGAAGATCGTGAAGAGGTATAGATTCTTTAATATTCATTATAAAACACTTAAACTTTGAATTTTTTTCCTTAGTATATTGATGCAATACTGCAGAACCTGACACCAGATGATGTACGTTGTCTGATTATCGCAGAGGATGAGTTGGCGCGATGTGCGCCATTAGAGCGCATTTTTCCAACTGATCAGACCTATAAATATCTGAAATATAATGATATACCGCGATATTACAATCGACTTTTGGATGCCTGGGAATCGCGTTATGCCAACAATCGTACAGAGGGCATTGCTTTATTACGTGACTATTGTCAGAATAAATACCATTTGCAAGTTCCAGCCCCACCAGCCAAAAAGGTAAGTTTTCTAAATAGCATAGAGAATATTTTCTGTATTTAAAAATAAAAATTATCCATACCTAACTTATTTCGCTTGAGAGGGTAATAGCAATTGAGTTAATGTATCATATTCAAAAATGAGGTGTAAAAACTTTTCTGAAAAGTTTTCTTTTTAATTATAAACACACTAATATTATATATACATATATAGGAGTCTGAAAATTCTTTTGAAATCTACTGTAAATAACTAATTTAAATACATTCTTGAATTCATTAAATTTTTGAGGGCTGTTGGCGAGCAATTCAATCATTCTATTGGCGCTGCCGTGCTCTCTATTATCGTAAGTTCTATCTATTGACTTGCTATGGACTTTACGTAGTCAAATCGTAAAGTAAATTACAAAGAAAACCAATAATAATCTGATATAATCACATATATTTATATATATATATATAGAAAAGACAACTTCAATCTAAAGTACTCCAATTGACTTGTGTTTTCATGTAATAAGAATTGTTTTTTTTTTTTTCTTAGATTTAAACATAGAACTACTTGGAAACTTTTGGTCCTTTAGACACATATAACTCGTCGTATATATTTACGAAAATGTAATGTTTTAAAAGCAAAAAAAGAAAAAAAAAATGATATATTTAATTAATTTTTAAACAAATGCTTAGAGATTTTATGTGGGAACATTTATAGACTTTAGTTGGTTTCTAATTAACACAGTTGCCTATAGACAATGGTTCAAAATCAATTAAATGAATCTTAATTCTAGCCATATACTCTCACAAATTTACTGTTTATAACAACAAATAATAATATTAGAAGCTTTTAAAAACTTTATTAATCATATATCCCATATATTTTGTCGTTCTATTCAACAAGAATTGTATTAACAAAGAAGGTTTCTCCAAAATGGTCCAGAGTAGAGCATTTATTCTCAGATTGATTAATATATATTTACAGTGGACTATAACCATTATCTTTTAAAAAGTATAAGTCTAGTTATTGTTTTTGTTGGTTAACGCATAAAATAGTAACTTTTAAATGGTATTTGCAGCTCAAAAATCAGTTCATATTTTTCATTTAACTCTCTTTAAAAGAAAACCCCACATAATATTTATCTAAATTAAAAACCAATTTGACGAATTTCTCTTAGTAGAAAGATATTTATTTTTTTTAGTTTAATCTAAACCGATTTTATGGCGTGCGAGAGAAGTTCTGCTCTTTTTGAGTTTTTATACCCTTGCAAAAAGGGTATATTAATTTTGGTCAGAAGTGTGCAACGCATAGAAGGAAGCATTTCCGACCATATAAAGTATATATATTCTTGATCAGCACGACGAGACGAGTTCAAATAGCCATGTCCGTCCGTCCGTCCGTCCGTCCGTCTGTCCGTCCGTCTGGATCAACGCAAACTCCTCCTAGACCGTAAAAGCTACAGAGCTGAAATTTTGCATGTAGGCTTGTATATACTGCAGGCGTTGTATATCTCGGATTCAGCCGGATCGGACCACTATATCATATAGCTCCCATACAAACAGCAAAGTCACGAACAGTGACTTTTCTTAATAACTTCGTTATTTTCTGAGCTATTGTCGTGAAATTTCATATTGGTGAATTAATTATACATATAAACGACTGTGCTAAATTTGATCAAGATCGGGTGACTATATCATATAGCTCCCATAGAAACGATCTTTCGAAAACAGTGACTTTTGTCAATAACTTCGTTACTTTTGACGCGATTGCTTTTAAATTAAATATTTGTTAGTTTAGTATATCTGTTAATGACTGTGCCGAATTTGATAAATATCGGGTTACTATATCATATAGCTCCCATAGGAACGATCGGTGGAAAACAGTGACTTTGATCAAATCTTCGTTATTTCCTATACTAAGATTGTAGGCCGTTCTTTCGCAAATGTTAGCCTTTTTAGCTTGAACGTTTTTCCACTTTGATGGCTTTAGGTAAGGAAAGAGTTACCATAAAAGTTGCAAGGGTATACAAACTTTGACGCGGTCGAAGTTAGCCCCGGCCCTCTGGTTTTTAATTAATTTATTTTTCATATTTAATTTTCATTAAAATGTTTTTAATATTCATCGTATAATATTTATATTGCAATATTTACTGCATGTTATTTTCATAATTTTTAACAATTTAAATCTAAAATGGCAAGGAATAATTAAAATATATTTATCTAGACTCGATAGAAGAATAAATCTATTAATATTAATTTATTTATATGGAATTGACAAAATTCTGAAGTAAATTGAGATAAATTTAAATTAAATAGTTTGCAATGAAAATCCAAATTTTAGAATGAAAGAAAAGTTGTTTCTTGTTCAGACATTTCGTAAGGTTTAAGGTGACTTTTGGTTTAGATATCGAGTGTAAAAAGCTTTAGGATCCCAATTAGATCAAAGACTGTCGATAAACTTAACTTTAATGAGAAGCACGGCTTAGTAACTTTTGATTAAATTAAGCTCTCTCATGAAGGGATTGAGCAATTTGCTTACTGGGTCAAAACTTGATTTGTTGTTCACTGTCTTACTTGTTGTTTAGCCCTTCTTTCATTACAAGTGAGTGACTCAAACTGTTTGAGTGAGTGACTCGCTCACTTGATCAGTTGTTCACTTACCAACTGCCAAAGAGTTCTTGTAATGAGAGAAGAAATTGTGAGTCGAATAACAAAGTCAGTGTACTATTCAACTAATTTGCCAATGAGTAAATTAACTTATTAAGGATTTGGACCCAACACACTACTAAAACAATACATATGTACATTCTATCTCTACGATCATTTCTTATTTACCTTTCTTACATGAATTCTTATTAAGTTATTTTTATAGTTTTGTGTATGCATTATGTTTAAGGTATATTTTTCACCCCTCCCTATTCTTATGTTATTGTTTTCTAATACACTTTGTCACAACAAAACACTTCAATTTCTATCTGTTTGTATGTGTGTATTGTGGTGGGTGTCCAGTACGTCGAAGGTGATCACACTACATACTCTTTACACTTGCAACAAGAACAAGAATTCCTCTCAACGCCAGGTGGGTGGCTATTAAGGTAATATTTATTGCAAACGTCTACCTAGCGCTTTCTCCATTGGAAATTTCAATGCCAAATGTACCAAAAATCCTAATCAAGATAATAATAACATTTTCCTTGAGCTTTTATAATACAACACAGCGAAAAATAATTTGGTTTTAAAATCAAGTTTTTAATTTTATACAAATTCAAATTAGAACAAAAGTGGCCTAGTTCGAAAATAGTTTATAATTCATTAAAATACCATTTTGTCATTCACTTTTTAGTGTCTTTCATTAGCTTTGCATATAAATTTTCGAAAAATGTCAAAATTGGCGCGATTTACTTCAATTTATAAGCCATTAGTCATTCTATTGGGCAATTTAGCTTACATTTTGAGAGTTGACCAAAGAAAATAGTTTAAGAACTGATTTAAATCTATTCAAAGATTAGTTTAAGTCACTACCGATCCAAAATTATCTTACATAAAACACTTAACAATTGGTAAATGTTTTGAATAAATTTGATTTACTTAAGTTCATTCTCGTCTTTTAGAATTAATTTACTGAAATCATTATATTAGAGAGCTGCATTTAAAATATTTAGTCAAGACTAAAGAAACAAATGAATATTATATAAAAGTGAATACAAATGTTGACTTGGCAGTCTATTCCATTTGAATAGAAGACAAATAAGTACTCATTTTTGATTAAAGTAATGATACCACTTCTTTATATGAACACACAAAATACCCTTTCAAAATTCAGTTTTGCAAAACTCAATATACTAAGAATACTCAAAACAATGCGAATTTTTGAATAAATACATTCCCTTATTTAAATCTATTCTATTCATTTGCTGTTGCTCAATATGTATTGAAATATAAGTACTAATGGAATAATATTCAAAATAAGCAAAGCTTTTAATGTATTCCTGCAGTCTTCTAGTGTTTCTTTTTTTATTCATTTATTCTTTTTAATTGTTAATCGATTGAATTTTGTTTATTTTATTGATTTTCAAATTTTAAGTCGATTGAATTTTTTTGTTGATTTTCTAATTTTCAAATAGCTAAAATAAAAAATGTGACTGGCTATAAGAAGTCCATTAAAATATAAACAAAAAAGAGCAAAAACTTGAATTTCATTAATTTAGTTAAATTTCGTGTATAATAATTATTTTTTCCATACTAGTAAGTATTTTTTGTGACCATTTTGTGGGATTCATTCAAAGACGCAAAAAAAACTTGAATTTTTAAAATAAATGTATAACATATTTTCGTATAATTTTTTCTCCATTTAAAATATTTTTACATATTTGGGCTCCTGGTGGTAGGATAGAATTTTGAAAAATCATATACCTGCGACTAGATTAATGAAACATATTAATATTCTAATAATTCAAATAGAACCACCTATAACCAAAAAATTTCCCAAAATTTTTAATTATACATAGTTTACATAATCGTTGATCGTTTTTGCATACATACATAGATACCAATGCATACAATATCATTTTCAATAAAAAATTTGCTTTGTTTTGCCTCCCCCCCTCTACGACCAAAAATTAAATGATCAAATTAACACGAATTTACAATCAATTTGTTTTGTTTGTAATTTGTAAAATTTTGCAGGATTACTTCATCAAGTTTATGAGATGGATTTTAAAGTGATAATCGCTGCCATCGCATTCGTAGTAATCACTTCTGTTATATTTAGTGCAATTGTCTTAGTTATAATAACAAGTGTGTATATTTGATGTTCTAATTTAAGTCGTATCCGGTTAACCATTATAAATGGTGATTCCTACCTAAAGAGTAACTACCATAGATATAAATTAAAAACAAGAGCGTAATTCAAAATGTAAATTTAAAGAATAGAAAGAGAGAGAGAGAGAGTGTATATTGTATATGGTATGGTATGTAAACAAATAATTAATTAACAAGTGATTCTTTATTAACAAATTGTGATGTTTTCCTTTTTGGTTTTTAATGTTTTTTCGACAGACATTTGTGTGTGTATGTGTTAATTAATGAAATTAAATGCATTGCTACATATATATACACACATACCTTGTATACCTTATATTAACTAAATTAAATGTAATGTAGAATACTGCCGTTCATTTGAACTACTACATATATGTATGTATGTATGTATGTATGAGATTTTTACAAACACAAAAACATCTAATGAATTTATATACACGCATAGATGATTGCAGCTTGTTGGGAATATTTGAATTTAATACGAAAAAAACAAAAAAAACACAAAAGAAAACATTAAACAAATTGGTGATATATCAAGTATCAAACTCTAGAAAGAAAAAAACAAATGCTCAAAGTTTTTAAGTATTCAAAAAATACAGATACAGATTTTTGTTATACCATTTGTTGTTGTATGTATTTAAGTGAATAGTTTTTTAAACATTGTCGTTTGAAACATTATTCACATGAATGAAATATCCACTGGTTAAATAGAAATTTTTGAAAATAAATTAAACATTTAAAAAATTATGCTAGTGAAGTGTGTTGTGGTAGAAGAAAGAGAAAAAAAACCTCAAAAATAAATTGAAAATGAAAATAAAACGAAACGAAAAACCTCTCACGTTAGAACAACAATTCTTTATATTAAGAATATGGATTATGGATGAAGAATATGTTTCAGCGACTGGGCCAAAAATTAACATCAAAATTGCAGAATTCTCATATTGACTCGGATTGACTCTTAAGAAATTACACTTCAAATCCTCAATTAAAAGTAAATAAGTTTCTATATTTTATGTGGACATTTAGGTTAAATTTTAATCTTACCTAAGAAGCTCTTTAACTATCTTTTATCTGTTTAATTACCTTTTATTATTTCTCGTCTATGTCAAGTACTTGAATAGGGAGAAAATAAACTTTTAATTTCATATCATAGTTGTTATGGACGTTTATAATTCTCTTGGCATTTAAATGGTTATTATTGAGCCTACGAATTCAGCACATTATTGTTTTAAAAGAATTGCATCTGCGATTAATTCTCATAACAATTTTGTGTTTAAACAATTTCCCTTTGATGATCCTATCTTAGGCTCTTCTGTTACTTAACTGTTATTAAAACAAGACACCAAAAAGACGCTTTCATATTTGCAAAAACTGATTCTTAAATAAGTTTAAATTAATTAACAGCCGAAGACATCAGCAAATTATCAATTGGTGCCGTGTATAAGGTAAAATTGTCTCCCAAAAAAAAACTTCCAATCAGACGAGACTTCGTGTATAAGCAAAAATTTAAAAATATACAGTGGACCCTCGGTTAACACAGACAAATCGTTACAGCATCTTGTTCGTTAAGCGAAACAGTCTTTTCCATATTAATTAATTTAAAATGAACCTTATCCTTATTAGGTTGAAAAATAACATTTATTACGTATTTTAATTTCAATTGTTATTGAAAGAAAATAATATAAATGTATAAAAACTTTTAAATAACTTAAAAATTTACCAATTCAAATACTTTTAAACTAAGATTTTATTGAAAGTTAATTGAAATCTGAAAAGAACATGTTTATTATAATGTGTAAAATGGTCACTGTGGACAGCTCTATAATGTATATTCAAAATTTCTCCTGTTTCGTTGCTTAATACAGACAGAAATTTTACATTTAATTAAGGTTTCCACCTTTTTCGTTCGTCGTTATTCGAATTATTACTTTTATTTTTTTTTTCAAATAAATGTGTGCGTTATTCGAGGTGTTTGTTACCCGGAGGTCTACTGTATTCCCTGTTTGTGTTTTATCTGATTGTTGATCTGATATATCTTCTGTTAAAAGGCGTTTTTATTTTGCACGATTTCGAAAATGATTTGTTTTTAAGTATTTTATCAAATTAAAACGATTATTAATTTAAATATTATAATTTGAATCTCCAATTTTATAAGGACTAAGATAAATATAATAAAATTTCAGATACGTTAAAGTCTAGAGACCTTAAACGAATATTAGTTTTCTTTAACACCTCAATTGAAAATTATTGTCAATTGGTTTGTTTTCAGTTCACTGATAAAGGTTAATAAAATGAAATCTAGTCTTTATGATTATTATTTGCCTATTATGAGGGCAAAGTTTCTCGGGTCAGATGGTATAATCTAATGATTTCTATTGTATTTTTCGTCTAATTACACACATAAGTACAAAAGAAAAACAAATCTTAATTAAGTTTCATAATCGATTGTAGTCACAAAACAAAAAAAAAAAAATGGTTACTATTTGTGTTGAAATTTTAGTTAGTTTGTTTTTATTTAGACTTTGTATGTAAAAATTGAAAACTGCTGTTGTAAAAATATATACATGTACTACTATATTGAAATAATTAATGTTTTAAATGATGATAAAGGAAATTAAATGTATGCACAAAAAAATAACAGGCTCTTCGTAAAACTATGTTAAATTATTATTCATTAGGTAAAATAATTATTATAAAAAATAATAAAAATTGCAACCATTTCTTTTCATTTTTTTTTTTTTTGTGGTTTTAGTTTAGTTCAGTTTTATGATTGAATACTTTAGCGTAAGGCCTGCTAAGTGGCAAATTTAATCCATTCAACCGGAATTATCATTTAAACACTGTTTCTAAGATAATTGTAAGAAATGCTTATGAATAATTTAGCTATACTAATGTGTTTCTATATATACGGTAATCTCTTGGTAAATTATGCATCCTCATCTCTATTACTCATACTAACAATTCGTTCAATTCCATTCATAACGAAATCTGAGTACAAACAATTCCTGAATTAATTCATATTTTTGGCATTTAGGATTGGAGCGTTAAAGATGAGTTCATTCTTAAGCCGGAGGAGGCCCCAGCACGGGATGTCTTGGTGGATGCTTAGCAAAAGTCTGGGATGGAATGCATTTTACATAAATCAACTGTCGATTTGATTCATTCTGCTCAACACCATTAAGGTTAATAAATAATTTTGTTTACAGCATATGTTTTCCTAAATTTTAATTATTTTCTTCTTTGTTTTTTTCAATAGGTTCACCATTTATATTTGAACGTTTGGTTTTTTCCTAGACTGAAGATATTGCATCATAATATATATATATATACATATATAAATCAGTTAAATTTCCGTCGTTGTCCAGTTTATCAAATTTATTATTAAGTATATAAAGAAAAACATGTGTTCAAAAAATTAAAAAACAAAACAAAAAAAATATGTTGTAATCTTAGAAAAATTGTTCAAAATTGACAGTGAGTAAAAAATTATGATGAATCAAACCACAAATTTTTCAATTGTTTTATGGAAAATTTATAGAAAATCTAAAAAAATAAAATATAATTGTTTCACTACTGAGTACGTTGTATTTTTGCCAATTTTCAGATGCAGATAAAACTCAGCAAAGCATAAAGAATAATAAATTTTGCGAAGCTTCAAAACTGGCAAAATCTCTAATCAGAAATTGAGATTTATATAATTTGAAATTCAGATAAGCCCAAGTCTATTTCTGTATCGATTGACAAACACTTAAAACTTGATTTAGCGTAAAGTCCATTTTATTTTTAATTAATGTTAATTATTTTAAATTAAACTTCTTCTAAAGGTAAAATATTAATTCAAGGTGTATTTTTCGTGTAGCCCTTAATGTCCGAGCCTGACGATTTTCATTTTTGTGTTATAAGTAGTTCAAAATTTCATGCTTCTTTAAACCTGCCAAAGATTCTTTCCCTGATCTAGAGACGGTTTTGTTGATTAACAACTCTATGTCAATCATAACCATTATGTCCGTTATTTCTTAGGAGCAAAATTAATTATTTTGTTTGCAATACAAATGGGTATCTTGTATAAATATCCTGTTAATTGCTAGCTCTGACTTAATTTTTCTCAGATTTTAAAGCCCCAGGTTTATTTTCTTCTCCCCTTCACCAATTAACATAAATATTTACTAGAGTCAACTTTATTTTTTTTTTTGTAAACAACTTTATTTGTTATGTTTTTAGAGTTTTAAAATTACCAAAATTAAATTTCTTTACTTAACGTAAACGATAACTTCAAGGTGTACAAGAAATGCAAAGTTTCACACAGATTGTGCAGACCTGCTTGCACTTTTGTAGAATAATTCATATATATAATGAGGGGTGGTCATTGCTTAAATAGTAGTCATGGAATGATTTCACAAATATTTGTTTTGGTGTCATGAGGAAACATAAAATAATACAAATTTTCATAATCTTTGTAAGTAACTTTAAATAGTACAAGAGTTTTACACATTATAAGAAGTATAGCTGGTTTTCCAAAGCTGCTGATGGGGCTCGATTGATGCTTTCGGCCACAAGGAAAGCCAATTTGTGTGCATATTGGCATACGGCAGGGACACGACAAGAACCAGACCAATTGTAGTACATG
The DNA here is from genome assembly GCF_018902025.1 of Drosophila willistoni. NCBI lineage: Eukaryota > Metazoa > Arthropoda > Insecta > Diptera > Drosophilidae > Drosophila > Drosophila willistoni. Next base: position 14,958,680 of record NW_025814050.1, read on the forward strand.
TGGGTCATTTTATATGCCAGCATCTGAATCTTATCAGCGCTGAGTCCCATGTTGTCATGGATGACGTTGTAGTTTGTTGGTGACACCGTTCCCTGATTGACGGCCTGTGACACTAGGAAAAAGTCGTAACGCTCTGGCAATGTAATAACATCGTCGACTACGGTACCCGGCACGGGATTGCGCCTGTTAACAAAGTAACGAGTATTAATGCGTTTTGCGACGACAACAAAGGCCATGCGTGAGCCTTCAGGCTTGCCTGCCGACTTGTAAATTTCATCAAGCTTGGCCTTTAAGAATTTTACTTCAGTGTTGAAAACCTGATGAAGTTGGCCATCGCCAACACCATCACGGAAGAAGAGAATGCGCTCTGGTAGAGCCCCATGCAAGTCGCGGTAAGCCTTTAAGGCGTATGTCATATTCATGGACATCTGATTCGACAACTCCTGTCCCTTCATGTGCTCCGTCACCGAAGAGTAGTAGCGCTGAGACTCTTTCATGTCCATTGTGGCTACCAAAGCACCATATGATTTGTTCTTACTCTTCGGGGAATGGCACACATCAAAGCCGACCGTCATTAGACCACGCAAAGGCAGCTCTATCATCCACGGAGCGCCCATCAACTTGGCATTCATTTGAATGACAACTTTTGTGGCGATCGACATCAAACCGCCAGCCCTTTCTTGACGCGGGGCAATGGTTTTCAGCGTCACAACTTGCGACGGCACAGGGCGATCCACACAAGCTCGCTTCTTGATGCAACTATACCTGCAAAAGAAAATTCCAAATATTACTGACAATCTTTAGTTGATTAAACCATTCTCTCATACTTTTCTTCATTAGGAGTTTTCAGAACAAGCATTACAATTTGCGGATCCTTCGCTGTGGTATCGTCAATAGCTCGAGAATAGGCGCTATTGCGGTCATCGGGAATTTCCTCACTGTAATATATGCCAAGTGACAAATACACTTAAAAGATACCCTAAACGATTTTGTACTTACTATCGTGGTTCGGCAATCAACATCTTCATGCCAGAAGCTGCTCGAATGCACAGTTTAACGAAATCTTGAGCCTCGCGCTTATGACGTTGCGGTGTTATTACATACCACCTCTTAATATCCATGTGGCTGAACATGGAATTCTTACGAAACTCGAATGACCAATCTGCGCGATGGTCGCACATGAACCGCGCCTGGTTCCCGAAAAGAATCCTTTCTGGTTGTAATACACGTGCCGGTATCTCAACCAACGCAACATCCAGATCAATATTCCACGATTTTAGGACTTCCATGCTCTGTGCAGATGATTTCAGGCGGCTATTGAAAGCACGGAGGCGCTCAATACGGCGATCAGGAGCTAATCGGGTGTACTCACTCATTGCCTTCATCAGCCTGTATTATACGAAAAACGAAACAGAAAAGTAAGATTTCAATAAGAAAAAGTAATATTTCGCAAACGACCCACCTAAAATTGGAACGCATAGCGTCTGTCATTCCAGTGGCACGAGCCAATTCGGGAATCAACATAATGAGCTGATCCACTCCACCGCGAATATTTTTCTCTGTCGGATTGCACACAATCATTGGCTGCTTGCAGTCCCTGATGGTGATGTTATAACGCTAAATTCCGAGTATACAGAAATTAATATTTTTAAACTATACTCAATATCGGGATCGGATGGTGATTTACCGTTTTATAGTATTCCACGTAGCTGATCTTCCCATTTTTGGTAGCAAATGTCGATAATGGAGACGAGTCGAAGTCAACCTCATCTACACGGTACGTTTTATTGTTGTAATCCGTGAAAACAACCATGCCTAACCAAATGTAGAAAAACAAAACAATTAATCCATTAAATTGTCGTGTAAGACATGTGGACACCAAACATATAGTTTTTTCATTGGAACGAAATAAAGTGAAGACAATATCAGTATTCGCTAGTTCCAAATTACCCGAATGACTTACCAATTACTTGTCGCTTGAATGCAGCTTGATAATCGTCATTCTCACGAATCGTCTCGGACAAAATGTTAAACAAGGTGTCAGTTCTCATCACCTTATGTGCAACCTCAGAGCACAGCAATATGTCCGATTCGTGTTGGCGAATAGAAGTTTGATATCCGGGCCATAATTCCATCCGGTAGTTCTCCAGGTTAATCTAAGATAAAAATTAATACGTGTCATACATAAAATTTAGTTTAGGAGCGCGATAATGAAAGGATTACCTTGGCCTTCGGGTCAAAAAAATTCCGTGAGACCAGCTGCAAATTCAAACCCTCCATGGCTCGACGCAGAATCAGATTGAGAACCTGAAATTGCTGAGAATCGCCGGATTCCACAGTTCCGACATGTTTTATTTTGACCTCAAATCTTTCACCCGAGCGACTTGTGGTCACCAACTCCAAAACGTATGCACTTTTGGGCACAGGCTTGAAAGCTGTTGAGCAAAACATGACGGTTCCATCAAATATGTAACCGCCCAGAAGATTCCTGTGTTCCGATAACAACCCACGCCGCAAGCGAGTATTGTCTACGTCCGGAACAAAGTCCACTCGGTATTGGTAAATCGTCCAATTCGGGGTGGTCAAAAGCTTAAAATAATTGGTTTGGACGGTAGTTCTTGTCCCCGACAATCCCGTTTTGGTCACCAATCCCTGAGGGCGAGAGTGTACAACGTCCGTTATTACGCGGCGACCGCGAACAGATCCACGTGCTTCACCTTTTTTATAAAAATGAAAATTATTTCATATATTCCACTAATATTCAACACACACCCTCACCACTTCCTTCAGTCTCGCGAGATTTCAGGGTCTCGGTAGTACTTTGACTGCCTGAACCTTCATGCAACTGCTTCGGAGGTTCGTTGCCTAAGGAAGAAGCAGCAGCAGCTGCTCTTACTTGATGCTGCTGACTCCCGCTTGAACTGGAAGGCTGTCCCTAAATATAAAAAAACAAAATTTAATTTAATTTTGAACAAAGCAACAAGAGTAAACTAATACAGAATCAATAAGAATCTCCAAAACCAACAACAAGAACACAACACCACGGTCTTCATGTACATATTTATATGCACACACACATACAACCATCAAAATTTAGAAGTCATCACTTTTTTTAGCCTCGCAATGGGTGTAATATGTACATATAATTGTATGTATATGTATCCAATCCATGGGAATAAATGGCGATAGTTTCTAAAATCTAGACAATTATCAAACCACTTTTAATTTCCGAGTTTGGTATAAATAGCTTTACCAAACACGGTGAACATCATTACGTATATAACTACATATGTATGTATGTCCTATGTAGCACTGTTTCAATATTATTTAACGGGTTTTTAAATTTGACGCTACCGGCCATTCATTCCTCTCGTATTAATGTTCAGCATTGCGCATTTACTACACGGACGAAGTCTTAACAGCCGAATAAGATTTCACGAGTATCCGATCACTTCTATGCACATGTACATATGCATGTGTGTACATACATACATACATGTATTGACATGAATAGTCATACTTACATACATATGTACATACACATTATGAAACAGAAAAAGCGTCATTAAGCTCTAACGGTTAATCCTCCGCAATGGGAAACGATGCTCATAAAATCTGACAAGAAACTCTGCGACTCAATACACACATGTACACAATTGCTGAAGTCAAACAAATTTTTCATTTTACAATTGATGTACAAATTTATTTATGTACATAAATGAACATTTTAATATATTTATTCAAAATTAATATTTACCAATTGAGGCCCCAAGCCACGAGTTACTTCTTCATTTTTTTTAGTTCCACGACCTCGGCCACGGGAGTGACCAGAATTAGATGGCAAATTATTCATAATATTTTTATCTTAATTTCACTGTTATGTTCGCACTTTTTTTCTTACGAGTCAAAGACGTCAAATTCGCACATTTAAATCTGCGATAGGAAAAAAATTCAAATGATATCGCTCAAGCTTCAGGGATGGATCAAAAACAAAAGTTATCGAACTTTATTGAATACAGGGCTACAATAAATTCCATTTTGTTCCAGATTCACCTATTTCATTAAAACACAAGGACGGTAAAAATTGAACCTTCTACATTCCTATCACAATTAGGTTTAAAACACATCAAAACCTTAAAATGTGTTTTAAATTTAAATAAATTCAAAAATATTTTAGGTAGTTTTAAGATGTTAGGTATAAGTTCTACAAACTATCCGCATGTTTTGTGATTGCTATATGGTTAAATTATGTATAAAACCCTTGCAAATTTATTGCTTTTCTCGTTTCCCTAAAAAACTTACAAAGTTTTGATTTAAGAAGGGCATCAAGTTTTACACAATTGAAGCTTACCTAGTTCAGAAATAAAAATAAACCTGAAACCAAATGGAATATATTGACATCTGCGAAACGATAAGTGTAGCCCCAAATTAAAGAAACTTCGATAAATTCATTAAATCGTTCATTCATTTTCGCCCGTTCTTGAAACTTGAGCGACATCATTTGAATTTTTTTCCTATCGCAGATTTAAATGTGCGAATTTGACGTCTTTGACTCGTAAGAAAAGAAGTGCGAACATAACAGTGAAATTAAGATAAAAATATTATGAATAATTTGCCATCTAATTCTGGTCACTCCCGTGGCCGAGGTCGTGGAACTAAAAAAAATGAAGAAGTAACTCGTGGCTTGGGGTCTCAATTGGTAAATATTAATTTTGAATAAATATATTAAAATGTTCATTTATGTACATAAATAAATTTGTACATTAATTGTAAAATGGGAAATTTGTTTGACTTCAGCAATTGTGTACATGTGTGTATTGAGTCGCAGAGTTTGCTTGTCAGATTTCATGGGCATCGTTTCCCATTGCGGAGGATTAACCGTTAGAGCTTAATGACGCTTTTTCTGTTTTATAGTGCGTATGTACATATGTATGTATGTAAGTATGACTATTCATGTCAATACATGTATGTATGTATGAACACACATGCATATGTACATGTGCATAGAAGTGATCGGATACTCGTGAAATCTTATTCGGCTCTTAAGACTTCGTCCGTGTAGTAAATGCGCAATGTTGAACATTAATACGAGAGGAATGAATGGCCGGTAGCGTCAAATTTAAAAACCCGTTAAATAATATTGAAACAGTGCTACATAGGACATATGTACATACATATGTATGTATATACGTAATGATGTTCACCGTGTTTGGTAAAGCCATTTATACCAAACTCGGAAATTAAAAGTGGTTTGATAATTGTCTAGATTCCCATGGATTGGATACATATACATATGTACATACAATTATATGTACATATTACACCCATTGCGAGGCTAAAAAAAGTGATGACTTCTAAATTTTGATGGTTGTATGTGTGTGCGCATATAAATACATATGTACATGAAGACCGTGGTGTTGTGTTCTTGTTGTTGGTTTTGGAGATTCTTATTGATTCTGTATTAGTTTACTCTTGTTGCTTTGTTCAAAATTAAATTAAATTTTGTTTTTTTATATTTAGGGACAGCCTTCCAGTTCAAGCGGGAGTCAGCAGCATCAAGTAAGAGCAGCTGCTGCTGCTTCTTCCTTAGGCAACGAACCTCCGAAGCAGTTGCATGAAGGTTCAGGCAGTCAAAGTACTACCGAGACCCTGAAATCTCGCGAGACTGAAGGAAGTGGTGAGGGCGTGTGTTGAATATTAGTGGAATATATGAAATAATTTTCATTTTTATAAAAAAGGTGAAGCACGTGGATCTGTTCGCGGTCGCCGCGTAATAACGGACGTTGTACACTCTCGCCCTCAGGGATTGGTGACCAAAACGGGATTGTCGGGCACAAGAACTACCGTCCAAACCAATTATTTTAAGCTTTTGACCACCCCGAATTGGACGATTTACCAATACCGAGTGGACTTTGTTCCGGACGTAGATAATACTCGCTTGCGGCGTGGGTTGTTATCGGAACACAGGAATCTTCTGGGCGGTTACATATTTGATGGAACCGTCATGTTTTGCTCAACAGCTTTCAAGCCTGTGCCCAAAAGTGCATACGTTTTGGAGTTGGTGACCACAAGTCGCTCGGGTGAGAGATTTGAGGTCAAAATAAAACATGTCGGAACTGTGGAATCCGGCGATTCTCAGCAATTTCAGGTTCTCAATCTGATTCTGCGTCGAGCCATGGAGGGTTTGAATTTGCAGCTGGTCTCACGGAATTTTTTTGACCCGAAGGCCAAGGTAATCCTTTCATTATCGCGCTCCTAAACTAAATTTTATGTATGACACGTATTAATTTTTATCTTAGATTAACCTGGAGAACTACCGCATGGAATTATGGCCCGGATATCAAACTTCTATTCGCCAGCACGAATCGGACATATTGCTGTGCTCTGAGGTTGCACATAAGGTGATGAGAACTGACACCTTGTTTAACATTTTGTCCGAGACGATTCGTGAGAATGACGATTATCAAGCTGCATTCAAGCGACAAGTAATTGGTAAGTCATTCGGGTAATTTGGAACTAGCGAATACTGATATTGTCTTCACTTTATTTCGTTCCAATGAAAAAACTATATGTTTGGTGTCCACATGTCTTACACGACAATTTAATGGATTAATTGTTTTGTTTTTCTACATTTGGTTAGGCATGGTTGTTTTCACGGATTACAACAATAAAACGTACCGTGTAGATGAGGTTGACTTCGACTCGTCTCCATTATCGACATTTGCTACCAAAAATGGGAAGATCAGCTACGTGGAATACTATAAAACGGTAAATCACCATCCGATCCCGATATTGAGTATAGTTTAAAAATATTAATTTCTGTATACTCGGAATTTAGCGTTATAACATCACCATCAGGGACTGCAAGCAGCCAATGATTGTGTGCAATCCGACAGAGAAAAATATTCGCGGTGGAGTGGATCAGCTCATTATGTTGATTCCCGAATTGGCTCGTGCCACTGGAATGACAGACGCTATGCGTTCCAATTTTAGGTGGGTCGTTTGCGAAATATTACTTTTTCTTATTGAAATCTTACTTTTCTGTTTCGTTTTTCGTATAATACAGGCTGATGAAGGCAATGAGTGAGTACACCCGATTAGCTCCTGATCGCCGTATTGAGCGCCTCCGTGCTTTCAATAGCCGCCTGAAATCATCTGCACAGAGCATGGAAGTCCTAAAATCGTGGAATATTGACCTGGATGTTGCGTTGGTTGAGATACCGGCACGTGTATTACAACCAGAAAGGATTCTTTTCGGGAACCAGGCGCGGTTCATGTGCGACCATCGCGCAGATTGGTCATTCGAGTTTCGTAAGAATTCCATGTTCAGCCACATGGATATTAAGAGGTGGTATGTAATAACACCGCAACGTCATAAGCGCGAGGCTCAAGATTTCGTTAAACTGTGCATTCGAGCAGCTTCTGGCATGAAGATGTTGATTGCCGAACCACGATAGTAAGTACAAAATCGTTTAGGGTATCTTTTAAGTGTATTTGTCACTTGGCATATATTACAGTGAGGAAATTCCCGATGACCGCAATAGCGCCTATTCTCGAGCTATTGACGATACCACAGCGAAGGATCCGCAAATTGTAATGCTTGTTCTGAAAACTCCTAATGAAGAAAAGTATGAGAGAATGGTTTAATCAACTAAAGATTGTCAGTAATATTTGGAATTTTCTTTTGCAGGTATAGTTGCATCAAGAAGCGAGCTTGTGTGGATCGCCCTGTGCCGTCGCAAGTTGTGACGCTGAAAACCATTGCCCCGCGTCAAGAAAGGGCTGGCGGTTTGATGTCGATCGCCACAAAAGTTGTCATTCAAATGAATGCCAAGTTGATGGGCGCTCCGTGGATGATAGAGCTGCCTTTGCGTGGTCTAATGACGGTCGGCTTTGATGTGTGCCATTCCCCGAAGAGTAAGAACAAATCATATGGTGCTTTGGTAGCCACAATGGACATGAAAGAGTCTCAGCGCTACTACTCTTCGGTGACGGAGCACATGAAGGGACAGGAGTTGTCGAATCAGATGTCCATGAATATGACATACGCCTTAAAGGCTTACCGCGACTTGCATGGGGCTCTACCAGAGCGCATTCTCTTCTTCCGTGATGGTGTTGGCGATGGCCAACTTCATCAGGTTTTCAACACTGAAGTAAAATTCTTAAAGGCCAAGCTTGATGAAATTTACAAGTCGGCAGGCAAGCCTGAAGGCTCACGCATGGCCTTTGTTGTCGTCGCAAAACGCATTAATACTCGTTACTTTGTTAACAGGCGCAATCCCGTGCCGGGTACCGTAGTCGACGATGTTATTACATTGCCAGAGCGTTACGACTTTTTCCTAGTGTCACAGGCCGTCAATCAGGGAACGGTGTCACCAACAAACTACAACGTCATCCATGACAACATGGGACTCAGCGCTGATAAGATTCAGATGCTGGCATATAAAATGACCCACATGTACTACAATTGGTCTGGTTCTTGTCGTGTCCCTGCCGTATGCCAATATGCACACAAATTGGCTTTCCTTGTGGCCGAAAGCATCAATCGAGCCCCATCAGCAGCTTTGGAAAACCAGCTATACTTCTTATAATGTGTAAAACTCTTGTACTATTTAAAGTTACTTACAAAGATTATGAAAATTTGTATTATTTTATGTTTCCTCATGACACCAAAACAAATATTTGTGAAATCATTCCATGACTACTATTTAAGCAATGACCACCCCTCATTATATATATGAATTATTCTACAAAAGTGCAAGCAGGTCTGCACAATCTGTGTGAAACTTTGCATTTCTTGTACACCTTGAAGTTATCTTTTACGTTAAGTAAAGAAATTTAATTTTGGTATTTTTAAAACTCCAAAAACATAACAAATAAAGTTGTTTACAAAAAAAAAAAAATAAAGTTGACTCTAGTAAATATTTATGTAAATGGGTGAAGGGGAAAAGAAAATAAACCTAACAGGATATTTATACAAGTGGATACCGAAACAAAATAATTAATTTTGCACCTAAGAAATAATGGCCATAATAGCTATAATTGCACATAGAGTTGCCAACTAACTAATCCGTCTCTAGATCAGAGACTGCGTTATAGGAAAAATTAAGAATCTTTGTCAGTTTTAAATGAGCATGATATTTGGAACTACTTATAAACAGGATAAGATTAACAATAAGTATGAAAATCGTCGGGATCGGGCCACTATATTAAGGGTTATAAGTAAAATCGGTAAAGGTGTATATTTAACAAATTTACGTAAAACATCATAGCCCAAAATTTTAATAAGACCGTCTACACATACATACGTTAGAGTCAATATAAATCTGTTCAACTACGTCATAGGTCGAATCAGCAGGGGAGATAAGGAAGAAGAAAAAGAAAGGACTGGAAGGGTATATAAACCTCGTCTAAGTTAGCTTCTTTAATATTTTTTATAAATTGTAACCTTTTTGATACTAACTTTACAAAACTTAAAGAGCTTTATCTAATTGCTGAAGTAAGGACATAGCACGTGAGTTTTTGAGAATGTTTTTGGCTCAAGAGAAGGCAAAACTTTAATATTGAAGAATATTAAATAATAGGAAGAACTAAAATTGTTAAAAGATGCACTTGGTCCCTGGACAACGTATTAGAAATTGGTTTGGGTATTAATTAACATTAATATAAGTAATACATCATTTTTGCTAAAACCACATCTCCTTCTCTATTGGGCCGAATGGTCAGTGAATGCAATATCATTGAATATCTATAAATTGGTGAGAGAAACATTTTTATCTTTAAACATCTTGGCAAAGGCTGGGGAAATTTGTCCCAAAATAATGCAATAAGCGGACGAAGAATTCAATTTTTGAAACATATAAAAAAGTTTTGAAAAATTATGCAGATAAAAATAATTCTAGAATCAAGCATTGCTTGTACACAATTTTTAAGTTACAAGGCTTACGAAAAGTTATAACCTTTTTGCAAACATTTAACACTTCCAGCCTATTGCATACTTAATGGAGCTTATTTCCCATTTTTCACAGTCCTAGATCGGCCCATGCATCTTGATATTATTGGAGTACCATTTGTCACAATTAGTTTCTATTGCCATATAACTATGGCACTATCTAATATTACTGTTACCGGGTGGGGGCGACTTGAGACTATTTCGCAATATCAATAAAAACACATAATTCAATCCTGTCGATTAGGCTCATGCATAGATAGGTGCTCATTATTGCCATACATCTGCCAATCTGTTCCTCAATCAAAACGTTTCCAACCAGTTTTCACAAAATGTGATCTAAATATGTTTCCAAGTTTCTAACAAATAAAAAAAAAAAAAAAAAAGCCCAAAAGTATGCAACATTTTACAATTTTGAGGAAAAACTTTAAAACCGTGATCCGTTTGCAAAAATAAAATTCTATTTTATGTGAATCTGGCCCACAGTGCGATGAACCTATCCGCTATATCCAAAGAGGATTTTGCTTTGATCCAGACGATCGCAAACCATTATCCTAATGAAAAATATACGTTTCATATACTTTATCAATTTGAAAAATAACCAACAAGAAATTTGTCATATTTGTGAACGCGTACCAATTGATTTAAGACTACACAGTTTAGACAACAAACTAATTTGTTTTGCAGATTGAGCAAATGATTACTACGCTTTAAATAGCAAAGAGCATAAACACTCTTATTTTGTATAATATATAATTATAATTGGTGTCAACTAATAGTGGAGACCTCCTTCGAATCAAACGGTTAGTATCTAATACATACTCCTTAAACACATTTATCCCGCATATTTCTTAAACACTTTTCTCCCTCATAATATTTTCACTATGTTCTATTTTCCCGCACAATACAATTGGGTGAAGCGTTAACGATTGATTTTAGAAAATACACTTATCCGTTAATTAGTTTCGGCCAGCATTGTTTTTTTATTCACTTTTCAGGTAGAAACAAATAATTGTAAACATCTAAGCTTCCGTCTTCACTACGGTCGTCTTTTCAGAGACATACAGACCGTCAAGGAACTTACGGATATCCTTGTTCTTGACGGTAGTAGATTGCTGGATGAGTGCAGCTGATCCGGAGACAGCTTCAATGTCGTTGCCCTCAACAATAAGTTCATCCTTTTGGGCGGTAGAATTGACAACGGTCACACCAGCTGCCATCTCGACACGACGAATGTACTTTTCACCCAAGAAATTACGGATTTCAATGACGGTGTTGTTCTCCGATGTGACGCAGTTAATGGGGAAATGGGCATATACAGCGCGCATTTTGTACTGGAAGCCAAAAGTCACTCCTGCAAGAAAAATAATTATTTTATCTCAATCTAAACGATGTATATCCCATAATAATTACCCTTGATCATGTTTTCAATGTGACTGCAGACAGTACGGACGGCAGCGAGCTCCTTCTTGGTACCAAACCATTTCTCTACCTTCAGCGTCCTCTTGTCCGACATGTACATATCCAGGGCCAAGTGTTTAAAGCTACGCTTTAGAGTGCCGCGGGTGCCGACAATGGTGACCACACGGGCCTTCACTGAGGCCTTGATATCCTTGGGGATTTTCACACATTGGTTCGAGTTGATCGTTCGCATTTTGACGACACTGCATAAAACAAATAATACAAACTTATATTATTATTAAAGTCTTTTGTACTTTGGGATTATTATAATCATTATTGTATCCCATTGCAAGTTGTAAACTGCCGGTATAGGGGTACATACAAAACAAACGAAATCGTTTATGCAAAATTCACTGGCAATTGTATTTCCTGCATATTTGTATGCAATACATCAATTTTCTCAAAAATATAAATAAACGCAACAAGTTGAACATGTAGCCTAACGTTTGAAGCGTTAATTAACATGTTTAAGGTGTTTATTGAACTGATGTTTTTAAATTTCGTTTCAATCAAATTCGTAACAAAACTTACACACTGCAGACCGACCGGAAAGAGGTTGAAAAAAGAAAGGAAATTTCTGACGTTTCTTCTGATTGGTGTTGCCAGAAAAAAAGAAATTTACTATGGTTGGCGTTGCCAGAAAAAAGAAAGGAAATTATTGATTTGGTGTTGCCAGAAAAAAGGAATTTTTTAACAGGCGTCGATAAATTATCGTTCATGGGTTTTGGTAAAAAACGATAACTTGTAAAAGGCACATGCACGTTGGTTCATCTCTAATCAGCGTCTCTGTTTCAGCTGGCTGCATTTCGCGCTAATTTCCTGACATTTTGTTTTCTATTTGATTAAATAATTTGATAAAAGCAATTAAGCTCGCTTTCAATTAATACTGTGATTAGAAATATACATTATTTAAGAACATGACTATGAATGCAACACAATCACCGCAGGACCTTCTATTGACGGCCGGAAATATGTTAGAATGGCACGACAGCCGAGACAGACAAAAGCCGGGCCTGCTGGAGGTACGTTTATTTGTTAATCTGATACATAAAATAAATATTATTCTAATCATTTGTTTACTTTATTTAGTTAACCGGCGTCAGTCAACATGGCAGAGCAACAATGAGCGGACTCAATGATCATGACTATCAAAGTCTAGCGTATTTGCCCTCTAATGATACACATAACCTACAACAAATGCGAACAGTAACAAAGTCGGGCATACCCACCGAGATCTTGGAACACTTTAAGCGTATGTGGTGGATGGTTTAAACTTTAATTGTGAACTAATTTAATTCTCTTTGTTAGATATCAAATGTCATTGCACCATGGGCTTATTCCCGGAAATCGGGCGTGCATGGTTGACCATTGATTCAGAAATCTATATATGGACCTACGATCAAGCAAGGGATGTTGCCTACTATGATGGTTTAAGTCATTTGATTGTTAGCGTTGGATTGGTCAAACCAAAGTCAGGCGTTTTTGTCAGTGACGTCAAGTATTTGCTTATATTAACGACACCGATTGAAGTTATTGTGTTGGGTGTGACATTCGGTGACGATTCAACAGAATGCAAGGCTTCTCACCAATTCAAGCAGGAGCAGCAAAATGCCATGATGCTGATGAATAGACCAATATTTGTTATTGGCACAGACAACATATCGATTAGTGTTATTAAAGGAACCGATGATGGACGCATTTTCCTTGGCGGTCGTGATGGCTGCCTATATGAGGTTCACTATCAGGCTGAGTCCAGTTGGTTTGGCAAACGGTGCAGAAAAATTAATCTATCGCAGGGTATCGTTTCCTGTATGGTTCCCAGTTTCCTGAAAGTATTTTCTGTATGTAGAATAATAAGAATATTATAATTAACATGGTTTTTTAATTGCATTTGTCTTTTTCCAGGAAGTTGATCCCATCGAACGTATTGCCATTGATAATAGTCGAAAATTACTTTATCTTCTGACGGAGCGAGGTTCGATTGAAGCCTGGGAGATGGGCATAGATTATATACAAACACGAAGGCTTGGAAAAGTTACACAAAACGATATTGTCAGCCAATGCGTCAGCCTTATCAAGTATATATATAAAATTTATTTTAAAAACATTTTGGCTAATATTACGAATATTATATTTTCAGGACTGTGGATCCATCGATTTTCAAATGTGTTAAGGCAATTTGTCCACTTAGCGTAGATGATGCAAACGGTCTTCACTTGGTAGCCGTTACACAGAGTGGCGTTCGTCTCTATTTCTCCACAACATCGTTGAATTTACCACAACAGACAAGTGCCTATATGCAGGGTGATAATTGCGGAGTTCCACAATTAGGTCTAACTCCCCCGCCAATGGGTGATATCGAAACGCCACGGGGTCTCTATTTGCTTCATGTGCGTCTACCGCCTGGATACACCCCAAATGCAACTACCAACAAACCTAAGCAAGTGCATGCGGCCCATTACAGCGAGGGCACCACTTTGATGGTCACAACACAGCAGCAAGAGCAAGATTTACTATGGTCCATCAGCTCGGCGCCATTTATGAATTTCAACTATTTATCAGAGTCCACAGCTCTAGCCGGATTGGATGGCATCGTTTGGGGTTTAGCCGAAGTGAATGATTACGTTCGTTCGGGTTATAAATCACTTCTTTATAACGCCCGAACTCCACGTAAATTGGCTTTACTTACTAATCAGGGCACACACATTATCGAGTTGCTTAAGGCGGCAGACATTTTACACCAATTGATGTTGGCCTGCAACGGGCCACACCATGAGGAGGTGAAAATGTTCTTTCAACCACAAAATGCTCGTGAGGCGTGTGCCACAGCCCTCTTATTGGCCACATCAGAAAAATTTCGTGGTGGCGATATAGCAATGTGGGCAACTCAAGCTTTCATGCTATATGGCGGTGAACCGTGTTTTCAACATCAGAAATTTCATCATAATGTGACAAATCGAAATTTACCAAATCAGACATTAGGCGCTAATTCAACTGTTGTCGGAAGGGATTCTGCCATGCCACCAATCTATATGTCAACACCAATGCCAAATAGTGCTGGTCCTGCGAGTCCTACCGGCTATCCACCAGTCACATCGCTATATAGTCAGCCAATTAGTCCCAGTAAGTTAAGAATTAGCATTACAATGTATTCATTTCTATTAACAATTGTTTTGTTTCTTATATATTTCCAGTTGCACAAGGTTCAGCTCCTCCCAATGTTACGGCTGCGGCAGCAATGGCTAACGAAAACTCATCAATTATATTTTCGGCTAAACATGATGGCTTGTATCTATTTGTATCACGAATGTTGCGTCCCATTTGGCATTTACGTTGTGTTGATACAAATTTCCACTCCAATCTTAAACTAAACGATTGTACACAACTTTTAGTTGAGTTACGATCGTTGAGAAACTTTTTGGAATTGCATTCTGTGCACGATCTTTCTTGTAAGTCAAATCTGATAGACCGTAGTTTTACCAAAATTAATACCCATACACCGATATTTGTTTAAGATAGCCTTAGTGTTAGTTAGAACTGCATTTGTTTAGGCATGGGATTCGGTTTATTCTTGTCGTTTTGTGTAGTAATATTTGTCATACTAATTAATCAGAGAGAGAATTTAAGGCAAAAGAACTTTACTTTATGGCTAGACCAATTTTTGTATACAAAGTTAGCTCGACTAACTAACTAATCTAATTATTATGTTTTTAAGTGGGTCAATCGTTTAGAATTGTTAGGGCTAATTGTACTTTAGCTTCAAGATTTTGTTTTAACTCACTTAAAGTTGGTATAGAAAAGATTTGACTGTATCTTATCCTAATTTTTTTTTTAAATTTGCAGCTTCTACTACTACTCGTTTGCCGTATGATAGTCATTTCAGTAATCTGGCAATGTCTAATAGTCATTTGCCATTGAACGAGCAGCGAAATATCACAGAATTGGCTCAGACTGAAGAGAAACGTTCACTTTCAGCATTAAATATATTTGTCAGTAAGTAAAACAAACACAAATTTTTATTATTTTTGATCAAAATGTAACATCAAAATTTCTTTTATATAATTTTGCAGAACATGCCTGCGAGGTGATATCACTTTGGAGTATACTGAATAAACACCAGTTTTTCTTACTTTGCCAACAATTAAGCCCAGAACATCGAAAGCTATTGGAATGCTGTTCATTCCGAGATCTTTTACTATCCCGATCAGAAGTTTGCGCTTTTCTAATTATCTCGCTAATCAATTTCTATCTAAAAGACAACGCCAGCGTGACTGAAGTATCGAAAAATTTACGCGAACTATGTCCAAATCTGTATAGACATGAGGATGAAGTAACATACAAGGCCACTGAGCTATTAATGAATGCCAAGAATTGTACATCATTGGTGGACAAGGAGAAGATGTTACGAACTACACTACAAATGTGCAAAGATGCGGCTCCAACTTTGCCATTGCACAGCATTTGTCAACAATTTATATCAGTTGATTTCTATGAAGGTGTAATCGAACTTGCTGCCACATGTGCATCAAAAAGTGATCCCGAAGAGGTGGGAATACACTATTATAACAATAGTGAGCCCGCAGAAGATCGTGAAGGTTACGCCTGCTTTGCCACACGGTAAGTAAGTTAAAAAATGGAAACTATAGGTTGTTAATTGTTAAATTGTACATTTTTAGAATGAACTATTACAAGGAAGTGCAACTTATGCTCGATCATGTCTATGAAACTCTTTGCAATCGTAAAACTGATCAGGAAAAATTGAAATCTGATATTACTGACCATGTGGGCAACATCATACCATCAAACCAAGATATACCAAATATATCCATGCAAGCGCTACGTGTTAAAGATCCCCTTATGCATGTGACACTTTATGAATGGTTGTTATCTCATGATATGCTTAGCGAACTTTTAGACGTAATCGAACCATCTTTAGGCGATTTTCTACGTCGAAGTGTAAATCGAAATCCCGAAAATGTGGTTTTAATTGATTTACTATGGAAGTACTACGAAAAGAATGCCCATCATGCGCAAGCTGCACAGATTCTCGACAATTTGGCAATGACACGTAGTGATAATATATCCCTGGAATTACGTATAGAGTATTTGGTACGTGCTGTTATGTGTATGCGTAATGAGAACGTTGGCTCTTCCATAACCAATGGAATATTCCAAAAGGAACTAGAGGATAAGGTTTGTTTTCTATACATTTTATATACATTTACTATAATTATTTCGCTTACAGTTGGAAATTGCACGTGTACAGAAAACAGTTTTGATTGATATGACAGCTTTGGCCCATAATCCACAGAATGCCAACCCACAGGAGGCTAGTCAGGCTGTTAAACAATTAAATTTCGCACTCTACGATATCACACAATTGTATCAACATTTTGCCGAGCCATTCAATTTATGGGAATGCCAATTGTCTATACTGAATTGTTCTCACCACAATGATCCCTTGCTGATTGAGTCTGTTTGGGGTAATATTATAAATAGTGTTGTCGACTGTCCTGGATCGGCCAATGAGCGCAGCGTTAAATTGTTTAGCAAAATTGAATTACTCGTGAGAGAATTTGGTGAATCGGGAGCATGTTTCCCGTTTGCATTTCTAATTCGAGAGCTTGAGATTAAGGCTTGTCAACTGCGTTTGCCTGAGGGAACAGTGCCCGAGAAACTAGTCGCCATGAATCTAGATGTTGAACTTTTGTTAGAGTACTACTCAAGGTATGTTATGCCTATAAAAAAAAGTAAAGAAGTGACTAATTTTGTTTTTTTTCCCCAAAAATTTGCAGAATGATTTCAATGAATGAACGAATCTGGGCTAATGAAGGCAACGAATGGCATCTTATCCAATCTGCCGTACGAGTGGTTTCCCTACTAGTCGATAATGCTCAGGCCATATGGTTCCGTTCCAAGTACGTATAGAGTTTTTCGATTATATTCAATTTCAACTACTTATATTTATTCAATTTAATTGCACAGGAGACGAATAATTGGTAAGGCTCAAGATATAGTGGGAGCTTGTTTAAACATTTGCTATCAGAAGCCAGACAGCAATCGGTTACAACACTCTTTGAAAGAATTACAATGCCGTTTGCAACGACTGCTCGGCTAGAGGCCGTCAAATTGAACTTATATATATTTTTAATGACTAATTGTTGTCAGAGGGCATAAAGTAAATGATCTTTAGATGTTAAGTTTGACTGAGATATTAATTTGTACTTGTATTTAAAATGTTAAAACTGTTTCCAATTTCCTATTAATAGTTTTGAGAACTTATGAATTAATTTAAATAAAAAAAACTGTCTATTAGAACAAATATCAAAGTGATTCAGTTAGTGTATATAAATAATTACGAAATTAAATCACAGAAAAAGTAACATTTTATTTATTGTATGAAAATATTTTTATATTTGAAACAATATGATGGAGGATAATGTTTGTAATAAGGACTATGTGTCCATCATTTTTAGATGTGCCTCAGTTAAAATACATTTGGTCATATGACACGGACAGGGCACTGGATGTTCCTCTAAATTGGCATCAAGTAGTTCGACTTCCAAATTGTATTTACGCACATCGTTTGGATTACGTTTCATGTTAATTTGAAATGCAATTGGTGACTTTTCTTCCAGATTTTCACACGAATCTTCGGGTAAAACAACCACACACTGTTTCCAATGCGTTTCTGGGGATAGTGGCGAAGTGCTTAGAACTACAGAATCATCACCGGGAAAGAGAACGTCAAACCAAATGCAAAATCCTTGATGTTTTCCAGCTTTTTGAATTGCTACAACTTCTTTAAATTGTATTTCTGCCAGTTCATCAACACTTACGTCCATTAAGTTCATCCAATGGAAGACAACGCCTTCGTGTAGCAAATCATTCGGTTTTAATTGTGTAATTTCTGGTCTTGTAGATTTCTGCAAGCGAAGTTTCCTCGCAAACTTGTCCATCTTAACTCCATCGACATTGCTATAATAGTCGAAAAGCGATGGCAGGGAACAGGGTGCCACAAATATCGTACATTCAGTAGGAAACATTAGGCCGTCGGGCTTTAAAAATTTGTCTCTGGCAAAGAGTACCGAATCCAACATTCCCTCGTGCAATAGATAAAATCCCATCCATTCGGATACGATGATGTCGACCTTTTCCGCATTCGTAGGAAGTTCAAATTCCTCAACTTTACATTTTATGACTTTTACAATACTCGTGAGATTATTATCGTGAATTAATTCCACTGCGATGGCGGCCAGGTTAGAGGCTTCTATCGCATACACCAAACGAGCCCCAGCATTTGCACAAAAAGCAGATAGTATTCCTGTTCCAGCACCCACATCCAATACTATCTTGTCCTTAAAGAGTTCTCGGTTTCGTAAAATTGCATTGTAGTATGCCTCTTGGCGAGGTCGATCCTTCAACATGAGCTCGTGAATCTATGTAAATTAATAATTTAGTAAATAATTTCTTTTTTCATTATATATAAGCAAGTGTACATACTTCCAAATTTTCATATTCAGTAAAATAATTGGTCTCCATTTTATTAACATGCAGAAAATCAAAACAAAAACAGACCGCGTGGAAATGGTTTTCTCAATAGAGATGGGACATAGGCAAAGATGTTTCCGATTTGTTATCGAACGAACAACTGTTTTCAGTTCCACGTAAAACAATTTTAGTAAACATTTCAAGATTTTATAGTGGCAGTCTTTAAGACGGGAATTAAATGGTGTATTCACCTTACAAATAAATCAAGATGAACATTCTCGACATGATTAATACGCTGGACATCAATTGCAGTGAAGATGTTGACAAAACATTGCAAAGTATTGCCGAAGAGGAGGTATGTTTGTATGTACATACGTTGCACAAACAAATTTAATTGTATGCTTTCCATTTGTAGGCAAATATCGATGCCCGGTTAGACTTAGTCTCGAAACAGCAATGTCAGATTGAGGCCAAAATGAGTGGCATTGGCCGTGCAATGGCATCACTTCTGACCGTGGACAATGATTGCAACAAGTTGAACATGCAAATTATCAATACAGCTCAACTGGCTGAATCCGTGAGCGCCAAAGTACGCCGCCTAGATTTAGCCCGGTGTCGCGCCTCAGAGTGCCAACAGCGCGTTCACGATCTAATTGATCTACAACTGTGCAGTCAGGGAGTCGTTAAGGCTATCAGCGAAGAGGATTATGAGAAGGGTGCCGGTCATGTGGCCCGGTTTTTGGCCATGGATCAGCAGCTCTTGCAACGTACAGCTGATGATGTTCAGGGATCGATTACCTCTGTGAGCGATGCTGTACGCACTCTGGAAGATGCCACCGAAAAACTTCGAGATCTAATTGCTAAACGTTTCGATGAAGCTGTCAAAAACGATGACTTGGCCTCGGTGGAGAGGTTCTTTAAGTTATTCCCATTGGTAGGTTGCCATCGCATCGGTGTAGAGAAATTTTCCGCCTACATATGCCTCAAGCTGTCGGCAAAGGCACAAAAAGAATTGCGCAATACACAAGATATAGCCAAGGCGGAACGTCGTCTACAATTGGCCTATGCGGATCGTCTGACTGCGATTCTTGAGAATTTTGCACGTGTTGTGGAAGTTAATCAGCCCATTATTGAGGCATTCTATGGCCAAGAGTATGTATCAATTGTAGCTTAAATAGAGAGCTAAACACAATGTGTCCCTTGTCAAATGTAGATCTACTTCATTAATAGATATGGTTACTATATTGCAACGCGAGTGTGACACTGAGGTGAGGAATCTCTTGTTGGAGTTTAACAAGAATCGGCAAATTCAGTATCGCATCAAGCAAGTCAATGAAAGTGCCCAAAGGTCAAGTACTACAGGCGCTGGCACAACTAGTATCCAATCTTTGGGACATTATCGCAAACCGTCTGGAGGATCAATGGACAAACTAAATCCAAAGGAAATCGATGCCATCATAGCTGAAATAACAGTCATGCATTCCAGAGTAGAGCTCTACTATCGTTTCATGCGTCGTCGTATGCAGGTAATATTTGATGATGATATACAGAAATTATATAGTGTATTCACTATCATACAATTTCAGGTTAATGCTGAGACATTTGTGCAGGAGAAGGAAGATCAGAAGAAGATTACAGATCAGTATGAGAAGGTTATTAAAAACTCAGATCTCAGTCGCCAAATGCAAGAACTTTTAAGTACATATTTACTATTCGAGAGATATTTTATGGAGGAAAGTGTTTTAAAAGCCATTGGACTCGATACATTTGAATCGGGACAGCAATGCTCATCAATTGTTGATGATGTATTCTTTATATTACGTAAATCCATTAGACGTTCTCTGACCACCCAATCCATAAATGGAACCTGTGCTGTCATCAATAATGTTGCCTCGTGTCTAGATGGTGATTTTATGTCTGCCTTAAAAGCTCCATTAAAAAGTGGTTATCCCTCGGGCTATATAGATTTAGCTCATGCATACAATGCAATACAAACGACCCTGCAGCAGGGTAAACTGCATTCCAGTGATGCTGATCGAGGACGTGCAAATTTTCTTGTACAATTGAATAATGCCGATATGTCGACGGAATATATTGAGACACTATGGCAGACAATGGAACAAGAGATTGCCGGTACATTCCCAAATATGAGTTTAGTGGAGCGACAATTGTTGGATAGTTGTTTGACCGAACTGAAAACTGTACGCGACACCCTTAAGGCCACTGTCGATTTTGGAATGCAGCAGTTGCGTTCGAGTGCAATAAAACCCCGATTAAATCCTTGGGTCGATCAATTTTTAAACTATAGTCACCATTTAACAGAGGAGGAGCTTGCCACTTACGAAGCCGGCGAAACATTTGTACAATTTTTCATTGTGCAATTGGATGGGCTTTTGAATTCGTTTAAAACTGCCTTAAGCCCACGAAATTATGATGCCCTTGTGAGCATATTAGCGACAGAAGTGACCACTCGATTGGAGAGAGCTATTAAAAAAACCAACTTTAATCGGGTGAGTTTCAAAGTGAATTTTCTAAATCAATTGCTATAATAATTTATTCATAAATCTAATTGATTTATAGCTCGGTGGTCTGGTCTTGGATCAGGAAGTACGTGCTCTTGGGGCATATTTAACAGGAGCAACATCATGGTCGGTTCGGGATAAAATGACGCGACTATCGCAAATAGCCACGCTTTTAAATTTAGATAAGGTCTCAGAACTTGCCGAATATTGGAATCCTGAGAATAATTCTGAAATGCCTTCATGGCGTCTAACATCAAATGAAGTACGCACAATTTTAACCTTAAGGTAAATACACAAAAAACAAGGTGCATTATATATTTATTCACAAGAAATTAAAATATATTATTGTTTAACATTTTTTAGAACCGATTTTCGCATAGAAGACATTAAGCGTTTGCAACTATGATCTGATCGAATTGATTGTGTTTTGTCCAGAACTAAACCAATGATTGTAATCCAATCTTAATAGCAGCTGCGACAATGGACCCAAAATGGATGCTGATTTTATGTCAACCAAAAGTTGTACAAGGCTGGCAATCAATACGTTAAACCTGCAATAAAAAAAAAATTAGTGTGTCAATATTTATAACCAAATATGTATGATGTAAAACATAAAAAAATGTATGCAACTTATATAATTATTAATTTTTTCCCCCTTCAAATTTTACCTTTCTTCAAGTTGATCGACATTCTCTAGCAAATCATCTGATGAATCTGAACTGGTGCTCAAATTCCCAAATTTTTCACAGAGATTTAACAATGCTAAGATAGTTCCATAAATTGGATTCTGTGTTTTACATACTGTTTCCGTGATATTCATTTCCGAAGCGTTTGCATCGGATAACAAAAAACATTGTGACAGAACATTGGCAAGAAATACTGAGTGTGCCCTCTGAATTTCTTCAAAATCGGCGCCACTTTTAATCACCTTCATAATAATGGAAAATTGACCTAAAAATAAGGAAACAATCATTTAGACAATAAAATATTAAAATAATAACCTTGACTCACTTTCGAGAACATCTACTTGGATGTAGAACTGTATATTATCCAGAAAGAATAATAAATGATTACGGAAATTCATGATTTTTACATTAACCGAGCCACTTGTTGTTTTTGCTGACCAAGTCTGATTGGCCCATACATCTTGTAGGGTTTTTTGAAGCTTACGTATTACTAATAAAAATCGAAATATCTTATTATAACGTAGAATGACTTTGGGACAGAACAGGAGATTCAATGGAAATTTACAAATGTATTGCAAATGTACATTTCGTAAGATATCAAAATCGCAAGTCTCATCGAGATCTGTGTGACTTCTCTCCACTCTTAATGTAAAGTTTTCCAGATCTTCACTAATACTCATAGCAACTGCGGCGCACTGCAATATGGAAAACATTTTATTAATTAATATACGATTCGTGTAGAGTACCAAAATAAATGATTACCTCAAAAGCTTTAGTATAACTTCTGGCAGTTATTTCGGATTCGGCTTCAATACGTTTTAGTTGATGGAAAAATTCCATATAGAATTCACCTCGACCCAGCAAATAGAAGTCCTTAATTAAGGACATTTGGCGAACTAAATCGGTTTGCTTAATAGCTATTTCCGAAAGTCGTGTACTAACATATTTCTTTATTTCGACAATGACACGCTCGATATGAGAAACATTAATTTGATCATATTCATTGAGACTCTCAATCATGTTGTAGAAAAACTGTTCCTTGCCATTCCAAAGATCACCTAAATCATCACTGCAAGTCTCATCAAAGTCCCTTGAATGTTTTTTACCAGAAGTTTGGTTTATTTTAAATAGAAGAACTGTTTGTCCCACAAATAATACTTTCTCGGCAATTAAGATGGATATGAATCCGGGTAATTGCTTCATATTGATTTCATATTGCCATATGTAATCCTCCGGATTGCGCATGATATCCACATTCTAGATTAGATAATATATTTCTTCAGATATCGTTATGTATATGTATGTTCGTATATCTTTTACCAAGAGAGTTGTATCTGATGAAACTGTTTGCACGGAGCTTTGTGAGCCATCATCCTCGCCATAAGGCACAAACTTGATAAAGAACTCGGAATGGGCATCATCAAGCACACCAAAGAGAACCCAATGTGCTAGATGTGAGAAAAATGCAGATTTCACGGGTTTTAAGAGTCTAGAAAAATAGATTTGATTTCTTTAATACACAGAAAAGAGACTGGGATATATTCAGATAACTTACTTGGTCATCAGGCGTTGAAGATTGGGATCTCCGTGATCCGACTGCTGATGCAGACTATGGAGCAGGGCACAGCCATGTAATTTTTGCATTTTCACTTCTCGTACCAATTTACGCAGATGCATTATAACTGGCAATTGTATTTGCAGGGCATTGTGAACATACAACAGCGAAGTCACCTCATTCTGTGAGCACAAGGATTCCAGGCGTATTATCTCCTTGTAGTAGTCTTCGAGTCCACTTTCAACGCCTTGGGCGAACTGCACCAAATAAAATCCATATATTGAATCTAAATAAATAAACAAACAATGAGGCTGAAGCTCTGCAAAGTGGTTTTAATATTTCCGGACTTACCCGCCTTTTCACCTGTGGCCATCTGTGCTTTCTTCTTTCCTGCTAGTCCAAATGAATTGGTAAATACCACCACTTCGTGGACATAGTTAATTATATTTAAAATCTCTGTAAGAATACCGCGCTCGCATGGATGAATAAAATTCTCCACAGCATCTGATTCCTATAGAAAGTATAAACAGAGTTGGTAGCTGTTGCATTTATATACATACATACATATATGCACATACATATGTATAGGAACTTACAAGAAACTTTTTAATTGCGGCACCATTTCGACTTTGATTTAGACACGATAACAAAATGTCCTGTATCATTTTTATAAGACAACCACGAAATTAACCAGGAATAGATATCCTACCGCTAATGGGAATACCGGCCACAGACCAGTATTTTTCAGTGTTGGTTTACCTCTAACTGAATCAGCTGTGAAAGTGTTTATGCTGTGCGGGCGAGTTTTTGTTTTGCTTTTAATAACGGAAAATAATTGGATTTTATTTGTGAAAACTATAGAGAAAACTAACGAAAAAGTTGACAAAGATATTGTGAAATTGCAATACACTTAAAATATTTAAGCATTTGGTGGTAAAACGTCACTAAAGTGCAAGTGCAATTTGTCCACAGTGAAACAAAACAAACAAGAAATTGTGTGCAAAATGCATTAAATATGCAGATAAAGTTGTTGTTGTATAAAAAACCAAACTTACAGCTGTCTACACATATTTAATTAAATACATTGTCTTGGCGACTTCTTAATTCCCGCGTATACATAAAAAAAACATAACCCCAAATTACCAGAAACCAAGTGCCAACTGGAATTCATTTCCCTACTCTTTATCTAAAATATATTTAATGATATTATGAATGTCCTGCGAAACGTGCAATATACAATTCGTCTGGCAAGTTATATTAACATACACACATACTTATACATACATATGTGAATTCAACATTCCATGCCTGTGTATGTATATGTTTATGTAAATAACTGAGCGCACGTGGTAATTGTTTTGGTTATTTTGGTTGTTGTTGTTGTTATTACAGGCGCGTTGCAACATCCAATCATTTTTAAGTCGAAATTCGTTATTGAAAGAACATTTAAATTGGTGGTGCAAAATGGACCAGCAGCAATCAAAATTGCTGCGACATGCACAGACGCAACACGGCGACAATTCAACAGATATTGACAACATTTTTGTGAATCGTGCCACAAATGTTAATAAGAACATTCAACCACCTGATGCTCCATCCCCGGAATGTGTTTGGTTTCATCAGATTGACAATGAAAATGGCAACAGTCCCGAAGTGACTGAAGAAGAACAGAAGACAGAAAAACAAGTAAGCCAATATGTAAGAATAAGAGAAAATGTAATGTGTAAGAATGAATGAAAAATGTAAATTTCATCAACATATCCATAGAAATCCATAATAGGAACTTAATGTATTTAGAAATGTATGAGAATATATATTTCTTGGCCTTTTTTTTTTCTTGTGTATTTTTGATTGTTTTCGTTAAAAGTATGCATTTTAGTAATGAGTTAAAAAAAAAGTCCGTCTAAAGTCTTTATCCAGTTGTTTAGATTAGTTAGAAGCTAGCCCGATTCATACATAAATCATCATCATCATCATCATTTTAATACATAGGCTTAAATTCGAATAATATTCTAAACAAATTTAGTTTTTGAAGTGTTATCTCACATTTGAAATTAAAATGTAAATATTTATGACATGTTATTTTTCAATATTTTTATTTATTTTTTTTAATCCTTTTTATTATTAGTATTTGTTTTTTAATCTTATTTTTTATTTATTTTTTTTTTTTTTATTTTTTTTTATTTTTGTTTTTATTTTTGTATTTTTTTTTCAATATTTTTTATTTTCACAAATTAGACAATACGAACAAAACAGTATAATTTCTGAAATGTTAATTCTTGGTTGTATTAATATTTAGAAAAACCATTTATTATAAATAAATGTTTTTTTGTGGTTTATTTTTTATTTTTGAAGTTTTAAAAGTGTTTTTATTTAAGTTTGATAATTTTTAGACAAATAACTAAAATTTGCACAATAAATTATTATCATTAAAAAAAGAGAAAGTGGATTAAGCAGGTTGATTGCAGAAGATTATGCATTTGCCATAAATTAGAGAAAAAATTAAACTAATTTCGTTAATCACAAAGTTTTTAAAACATTTTTAATATTCTAGTTATTTATTAATCGACCATTAGATTAAAAACAGTTGCGGCTTTTTGATTTGATTTATAGTTTAACTATGTACAATGTATTTAATTAAAACGAAAAACTTGCATGCCATTAATTTGAAACAAATTTTAAACTCTATAGTTTAGTTGATTAATAGAAATTATATCTATTGATACAAAAACGTAGTGAGGGGGAATCAAGAATTGAAAGAATTCATTTTAAGAATGAACAGAAATAGATAGAAATGATTATTGTTAAAGCTTATTTAAATTGTTGTATATGTCAACATGTGGACTTATAATTTAGCTAGTCTTTCTATGTATGCATCTTCAATTAATACTTTTAATTGATGGCACAAATTGCATTTACTTGATTCCAGTTAATTTACTTTTTAATTATGTGCTAATACGGTTTTAATGTGCAAATGCAGTTGTCGAATAGAAAATTTCCCTTGATACCAATAAAATTGCATAAGCAAGTTAGTTTACTATCCGGTAGGAAGTTCACACTGAAATTTACCCCAACTCCAGCAACTCCAACAACAACAACAACAACAAACTCGACTAAATTGTTTTGAGCATTCCCGTTTTGGCCCCCAAAGACATTTTGCGCCCTTTGTGGTACGGCTAAGATGCAGGCTCAATGGCTAAAGCATTTCGCATAAGTGACGAGCGGAGTTTGTTATTAAAAATGGATAGCGGATACAATGTTTGAACTCTCTCGCCTGATTTTATATTGTATTTTGTCGAACAGATTCTGACTAGGAAGCAGTTGTTAAGGATACACAACCTTGTAAATAATTAATTTGATTCTTGTTTTTGTTTTGCGTTTTTGTTTTGTTTTTTTGTGTATTTGGCTTTAGAGGGTAAGTGAAAATTTTGTCGGGAATTGTATCTATAATGTAGAAAGTGTAGTTGCTTTTATTTAAATATGTTTATGTAGGATAACAAAATATGGAAAAAAGTAGAACCTATGCATAAATCGAAGCATTTTATGGCTTATTCTTGACAATTTTTAACCCTAAGGTTATCTACTACAACATTTTTTAATCGACTTTACAAAGAACAAACAATTTTGTCCTTGTTTCTGTAGTAACTTTTTTTCAGTAAAGCTTTTTAATTATGTCAGTTATAAAATAAACACATTCTATATTTAAACGTAAATGAATAATCTTTGTTTATTATTATTATCAGCACAAAAAAAATCTATCAGCGAGTAGTAAACATTTGTGATACAATAAAATTTAATTTACATAGACTCTCGTAAATGAAAGGACAGAGAATATCCTTTATTGTGTTCACTTACATACCCCATAGGACTTGGCAGTTAAATAACTTTCTGTGATTTAGCTGTAAAATAAAGTAATTAAATGACTTTCTTGTTAGATTACATATTTTACATATTTATTGTATACTTAAAAGAAGCAAATATAATTTGGGTTTAACAAGGGATTATTTGTCCTTTCAAAAGCGTTAAGGAAAACTTATATATTTATCCTTTTGTAATAGTCCGTTAGTCATTGGAAATATTTAAGACAAGAAAATATTAAGCTAACCCAAATTTTCCCATTTAACGACTATAAAAATGCAAGTTTTATTGATATTCAGGCTTTGGTCATGTTGGCATAAAATCAGAAATGCATAATTCATGAGTTTTGCCATAAGAAGGTATGCCCTATTTAACTTTGTTTTATTATTGCCATTGTGAAGACGAATAAGCTACCTGATAAAAAAAGGACCTGTGTGCATATGTAACGTAAATCCAACCAGGTGTTCATATTCAAGTAAGTAATGAGCTTTTGTGTGTGTGTATATGTGTGTGAATCAATTGAAATAGAAATCAATCAACAGAGATAATTAAGTTACATATCAATAGATGGATGCATAAGAGCTTGAATGCCCTGTTGTGTTATGCCATGCGAGAATGGGAATAGTAATTGCAATAAATACCAGGAGGAGTGGATTAAAATGTAATTTATTCATTACGGAAACTGGAGAATCAATCATACTTTTAACAAATTATATTATATACATACATACATATGTAGTATATATTTTTGTAATCTCAATTAAAGTTAAAATTCAATTGATAATGTATTTACTAAAGATAATTTTTTAAATTTAGCAGTAGAATTCTTATTGGTAAGATTTTAATTATTTGCTTTTCCGATTCTTCGGAATTGGCATTCTAATATTCAAATTCCATTCAAGGAGGTAATCTTGGTTGGAAGCCTGTTATTCAGACACTTTTAAAAAACGAATATTATTTGAAAACAGAAATAGATAAATATAAGTTTGAATTAAAAACA
This sequence comes from Drosophila willistoni, assembly GCF_018902025.1. Taxonomy (NCBI): domain Eukaryota; kingdom Metazoa; phylum Arthropoda; class Insecta; order Diptera; family Drosophilidae; genus Drosophila; species Drosophila willistoni. The sequence goes on from NW_025814050.1 coordinate 14,987,202, forward strand.
AATTAAGGTTTTTCAAAAAGTTCTCGGCCTCCATCCTTGCTGGCGGGAAACGTAACTCCATGCAGAATAGTCCTAAATTAAAAAAATTAAATCAAATTAAAAAAAGCCCTAAAATTCTGAATAAATTCAGGATCAGAATGGTGACTATCGGCTTAGAATTACGGGCTGTATCCTTGCTGTCAGCTTAAAGGTTCGAAATAAACTCGTTTAAAGTTTGAAAGATTGTCTTACATGACACACAAAAACTTCATATTTCCTGAATTATTTTGAATTTGAAAAACTCTTTAACGACGATAATCTCAATACTCCAAATCATAGTTTTAAACTAAAACGAAGGTTAACCAGATTCTTGTTTTCAAAAATTGTTTCAAAATACTTTTCGATGATTTATTTCTATTCCTGGATGAACTACATTTTGTTAAAGGATTTTGTTTTGAAATTAATAAACCTTCAAAAAAATTCATTAAACAATACTTATAAATGTTAATAAACGAATGTTATTAACATAAAAATGAATATTTCAACAAAGTGGAAGAATTTAAGATGTTTTTCAAAGGAAATTTTGAGAAATTTGACTAATGATCATAAATAATTTTTATACACAGTCACTTTTTTGTTTAACACAATTCTTGTGACGTCATCTTGGCCTTGGAGGTACTTTAAGGATTCATATTACAGAATCTATAAATTAAAGCATAGTTTTATATATCCAAGAACTTTAGCGCCGTAAATCTAAACAGACTTACACAAATACACTTTACTAATTACAATTACAAAGTTCCTAAACCAAAAAAAAAGAGAAAAAAACTATATGAAGGGACGACAACTAACGAGCTTAAAACTGTAAACAATACCGCACCTTTAAACCTCTGTTTTAGTTAGGTTGAAACCACACCTGACTGTAATGTATTACACATTTCAACATTTGAGCTTGCTACGGTTAATTAAGTGTTCCTACCAAAAAAGGAAAAAAAGAAAAGGATTTTGCACAGACATGGACACGTGACACGGAATACTCTTGCATTCAGTCTGACCCCATGACTGAAAGAATAAATATGCACTAATATAATAAATTCTTCCAGAGTTCTTTATGAAGAGAGGAAAATAAATCAATAATTTATGACCTAGCAAGAATATGGAACATAGTTAATTGATTTGTTATGCATTTCCCTTTAACTTGCACTATTAAAGTCAGCAACTTTAAGATGTTCACACTGTGAAAGGATACAAAAACCTATGAAACAGGTGAAAAACAATCCGTTTGCCAACATTGTATACCACACACACACACAAACACACACACACACTCCTTTTATTCTAGACAACGAGTGGTTGGTAGATGGTGTGGTGTGCCTGCTTTTGTGTAACCGTGTAAAATAACGTGTAAGACGTGCTGAACAGACCCGTTTCACTTACCTTCATATTTTTCAGCGCGGATTTGTCATAATTATTCCTCATTTTGCCTTTCCTCAAACGACACTGCCATTTTGGAGGCTTTCTTTCTCAGAGTGGGTGTGGTAGTTGGCAGTTGGGTAAGTTGGATTTGAAGACTGTAGTGTCCCCGTCATCGTTTTCGCTGTGGTTTTCTGACGAGCTACTTTTGTCAAATTGGCTTGTACCTCGCGTTCTGGTGTTTCCGCAATTATTAGTGCCTGTCCTATTACCAGTGCCGTCTGCTTTTAAGTAGTCGGCGCAAAGTGCGGTCGGTCGGTCTCTGTATGCCATCCACTGAATGGCTTTGTTTCCCATAGTAGCGTCTTTTGTGTCACTTGCATTTTAAATGGTCATAATATGCTAGTGCATTAATACATTCACCTTTATATAGGGAGAGTAAAACATGCATTTGAGATGCATGCTTACGTTTTTATAATTCTTTTTTCTCCATTATAATGTTGTCAAAAGATTAAGGAACTATGTCTGTATATATAGATAAGTGTATATACATATTTCACATTATATTCATAAAGAGTGTCAAATGTCCTTTAGTCTGTCTTTTACCATCATGCTACGCTTTCAGTGTAAAAGAAATTCATTTTGTTAATTACTCTCCATTTTTTGAAAGAATTAGACTTAGTCATTAGTTCTTATACTAGCTGGAACAGAATACTATATCTTTAAATCTTTTTGATGAAAGCTTCTTTGTTTTTAGGGAGAGATATTTGAAATATTCTTTTGTTAAGTAAAAAAAAACCGCTACTAATCAGATGTATGTATATTATATATTTTTTTTGATCGGACTCTTATGTATATCCAATAGATCTTAAAATATGAAGCACAACAAAATTCTAACTAGTTAAAGTTTTCCAGATTGTTAAAATCTGTTAAGCAAATTAAGGTTTTTATTATTAAGAAGAAATTTAAAAACAAAAAATTTGAACCTATTTTACAATAGACCACTAACTGACGGGGATTTTGGTTTATGGTGAGAAGTATAGTATTCCAATTTAGATATAGGGGTTTGAAGAAGAAGAAATGTTTCTTACTATAAGGAACAATTGCTTTTAAGTTTTTATAACACTTGATAACGCTTAAAACAAAGATAAATTAAATTTATAACAAACATTATATATTAAAGAGGACTCTGTTTTGAATTCAAAATCTTCAGATGTTATAGTGAAAGGTTAGAAAATATTTAACCAATTTGGAAAACGTCTAGAGAAATGCCTTCAGAGTAAACTATTTTCGTCCTTTCCTGTTGCTTGTCATTATTTGCTGCAACCTCAATGAAAAGTACATACAGACTGTGTGTGGTATAAGCTAAACAATGCCGAGACAGCATAAAGATTAAGGCCCACTTGCATATTGACTCCCACGACTTCCCACAGGCGAAAAACAACCAAAAATTTGCATCGCCCCTTGTGATATGCAACACATAACGTTGCCCAGCAACACAGGACTTGTGTTGTGGTCTGATAAGAATAATGCTGATCGAGCTACAGTTTTTGTTTGTCTTGTGTCGTGTGTTGCCAAATATCATAAGCCAAATTAGACTAGGTTTTATTTTAATCAGTTATGAATAAATTAAATGCTTTAATTGTACTTTATGGATTACTTAATTGAATACTTCATCCGTTAAAGTGGAGCTAATTTAGTGATTTTTATGGGTAATCCATTGATTTTATTTATTTATTTATGTGAAAGTTTCCTTAGTCCAAAAAAATACTGAAATAATAGCAAATTGTTTGCTCACTTTTTGCTGTTTTTTAAAGATTATTATTATAAATTAATTTGTATTTTTTTTTGTATGCATTGCTCTTGAAAAAATGTTATAAACCATATGTAGTACAAGTATTTAAATTATGCATTAAAATTGTATGGTTTAATGGTTTATCTTAATATGGTAATTTATATGATAATTTCTTCTATTGAGAATATCTTTAATTTGTAATTAAAAGTCTTGTTTGCATAAACCAATTAAATATATCGATTAAAAATAAACTAAAAACGTTTTAAATTTTATTGCTTACAATTTGACTTTGAGCTTAAGAAACTGATTTTCATTTCATTTAAAAAATTTATGTATTTTGTTTTTCTATTATTTATAGTCACAATTATCTACTTGCACAACAACAAACGAAGGTCAAGCAGCAGAAAAACGTAAAGCAACAACTTTTGATGAAATATCAGAGGCAAAAAAGATTAAATATGAAAGTAAACATCCCAAGGCAACACGACCTGGATTTAATGAGGATAGATTTGAGGAGACTTCCTACTACATTGAAAATGGTGAATAAGTTTCTATGACAATTGTTATACCAATAATTAACTAAATATTATCTAGGCCTTAGAAAGGTTTATCCCTATTTCTTTACATTCACGACATTTACCAAAGGACGTTGGGTTGGCGATAAAATCTTAGATGTATTTTCTCGTGAATTTCGGGCACATCCTGCCGAAGTTTATCAACGGAGTATAGAAGCCGGTAAACTGACGGTTAACCATGAAATAGTTCCTGCAGACTATAGTCTTAAGCATAATGATCTGCTGGCAAATGTTGTGCATAGGTAAATAGTAAATAAAAGTCGTATTTAAATAATGATATTAAATAAAAAAAAATTGTTTATCAGACATGAAGTGCCAGTTACAGCGCAGCCTATTCGAATAATTCATATGGATGAGGACATTGTGGTTGTTAATAAACCTGCTTCAATACCAGTAAGATTTCAATTAATCCTTATAATACTTAGATCAAAAGTACATGTTTTGAAACACTAATTAGGTTCATCCGTGTGGTCGTTATAGACATAATACTGTTGTCTTTATACTTGCCAAGGAGTTTAATCTAAAGGATTTAAGGACAATACACCGACTTGATCGTCTAACATCTGGTTTACTTCTATTTGGACGTAATGCCAATAAAGCCAGAGAACTGGAGCAACAAATACGTCAACGGCAAGTGCAAAAGGAATATGTTTGTCTTGTGGAGGGAAAGTTTCCAGAGTGAGTTAGATTATCTAGTTAATAATTCAGTCTTTTATCAATATTTATTGCATACTTTTCAGTGGCATAATTGAATGCAATGAGTCCATTGAGGTTGTTAGCTATAAAATTGGAGTTTGCCGGGTCTCGCCCAAAGGAAAGGACTGTAAAACGACATTTCAGAGACTTTCCAATGTTGGTGACTCTAGTCTAGTCCTTTGCAAACCTCTCACTGGTCGTATGCATCAGATACGAGTACATTTGCAATATTTGGGTAAGAAGTAAATCAAATTTGTGTGTCAGTTAATTGCTTAGTACTGAGATTTTAATTAATAGGCTATCCAATTGTCAATGATCCTTTATACAATCATGAAGTTTTTGGTCCACTCAAAGGACGAGGAGGTGACTTTGGTGGCCGATCGGACGAACAATTGATAAGCGACCTCATTAGTATACATAATGCTGAAAATTGGTTAGGAATCGATGGTGACATTGATACTGTTCCATTACAGCCCATTAGTGTCAAGGATAATGCTATTAAAAATGGTATTTCCTTGAACTCTGCTCCAGCAGTTAATCTGCCAGAAGTAAGTATCTTAGCAATCAACTTTTACTTTTAATCTATTCCATATTTCTACTCTTTAGCAAAGTGTTGCCACTCAAACTGGCCATGATGAACCAGACTGTACATTTGATGTGAGCAAAGTCACTACAGATCCAGATTGCCATGAATGCAAATTAAACTTAAGAGATCCAGTTGAAAAAGATCTCATTATGTATTTGCATGCTTGGAAATATAAGGTGAGATTTTTAAGACTTTATGAAATAATTTATAAAATTACCATTTTTGCAGGGTATTGGCTGGGAATATGAAACAGAACTGCCAGCTTGGGCTTTGAAAGATTCAGCTAGTGAAAAGTTGACATGATCATAGGAATTTATAAATTAAATCCCATTAAAAAGTGGACCAACTATCATTCAAAATAACAATAATGAACATTCTAAAGCTACAAATAAGTTTGTAATAATTATTTATTGTTTATACTGTTATCTTAAGTCTCAGTTAGGCACAATAAAGTTTCAATTGACTGTCAATTTAGTAATTTCTATTTAATGAATCTAAAAAAAACTGGTAAAAAACTAAAATCGCTAGTTTTCTTTTGGTTTAATGTGTTTTACTACTTCTTAGAGTAGGTGGGTTGGTGAGTATATATTTATATATATAAAGTTGAAATTAATAGCAGGCAAAGTTTTTAGTTTACGTAATACAAAACACACCTTGCCCCTGTTGTATATATATTATTCTTAGCCACATAATATTGTTTATAAACATGCAGTAGCTAAGCAAGTCCAAACAGTGGCAGTTAAAAACGGGGATTTTAGGGGGTGTTAAACACTCCTTGTAAACTAAGAAAGTCACTTAGCGATTTCGTTAGTTGCTATATTTTATTCAAAACATTTTAGCGCCTAAAATAATGATTTCAGAACCATTTAAGTTCGTTTTGTATGACAAACCCCTGAAAGGAAATTGGTAGATTCGCCACTGTTTGTAATACTTTCAACGGTGAAAACGCGATGTCGTCATTTTTGGTTTTGTCCAGGCAAAAAGTCAATTTAGAACAGCGCGTATATAACATCAACTATATATATACATATATACCTACCAACCCATATACATTGTATACGAATGAATGAACGTACAAACACCAGAAAGAAAATTTAATGGGTGAAAGAGCACACCTACAAAATATCGTGCTGATTTAATCACTCTCCTAGTTGGCACCAACGAACGTCAACTTTTACTCTCATATACACGCACATAAAATGAAAAAAAGAAGAAAAAAAAAAGAACCCCCGGTCATCCAGAAGCAGCGAAACCTTATAGCCACTGGCCATTAAATGTTGCCCTAAATGATGGGCAAGCCTTTTCTTGGTTATACCTTTCGTGACCGACTGTTTTTCAAGGAGAAATATCATATATACAATATATATATATATATACTTACCTTCTATGTTCTTTTGCCAACTCTCTGACTGAATGTGGTTTGTTGTGGGTACAGGTGTGTTAAAAAGTCACGCAGTCAAAAACATGCAATGCGCCCACGAATCTTGTGAGCATGGTTCTGGAACTCCAAGGACCAGTAAGGACCTCACTATGGCACGTGGTTGATTCGAAGGCATTATAAAAATTAAACAACAGATTCCCATTTTCATCAAAAACTTATCAATATTGCTGGAACTTAATTTAATGAAATGGGTAAGGTAAAGATAACATTTAGATACACTCAATGGACAAAAGTATTGGTTTCAAAAGCTTCTCTGTATCTGTCGCAATAATTTGTAGGTATATCTAGGTCAAAATGTTGGTGAATTGGTGTAGAATTTAGAAAGTTCAACTAATTCAATACTGTTCTTGATATTTTTTTCTAGAATATAAAATCTGATGTTGGTAAAGGCCACGAGTTAAACTTAACTTAAGGGGTTACGCCACCTGTGAAAAAAAAACATTTTTTTTTTTTTGGCTCTAAAAATCCTCTATAGTTTTAAGAATCTTTTTCACTTTACATCGGTATTCGAATTAGTTCCGAAGTTACAGCGTTTAGAAGTGAGCGCGGCCGAGTCGGCCCCGACGCGGTACATTTTTTTCTTTTGCGTTTTTCTCGAAACTACTTTTTTTGAACCGGGGTGTCAAATATCTCCGAATCTACTGGACTGATTTGGCTTAAATTTTTACCACATATTCTTTACAGTGTTGTGTATCCGCCCACGTAGGATTTTTTGATTTAAGGTCCTGTTTGGAAGTTATGAATTTTTTTAGCCAAAAATGTTCTCCGAAAAAGAGCGTTTTTTGTTCAAACAGCCGCCATTTTGCCAAAATAAATTAAAAAAAAAAAACTTCGTGGGCGGATAGCCATAGCCTTCCTGAATAACAAGATTTTTTTTTTGGATTTTTCGGGTGGTATTTAGCCGAGAAATTTGACACCCCACCTGAAAGGATTTACAAATCATGGTGGTACTTGCCGGCCCATATCTCCGCCATTTTCCGAGCGTTTCGGGCGATAAATTCTCGCATTCGTGTCGGATATTTTCCTTGAGGGCTTCCAAGGTCTCAGGCATGTTGATGTAAACACGGGACTTCAAAAAACACCATAAAAATAAGTCCGGGACCGTTAAATCGGGCGATCTGGCGGGCCAGTGCAAATCGCCAAAACGCGAAATTAAGCGACCCGGAAACGCGTCCTTCACAATTATTCCACGTTTTTGGGGAGTGTATCGCTCCATGGCTTATTCACTTGTATTCTGTATCTGTCTAGTCCACAAATGTCAAAATAGATTTGACATTGGCGGCCATTTGCAAAAATGAGAGCATCTTCCAATAGGGTGATTTCTTTTGCGCCACCTTGTGTTAATTACATGATTCAGCTTTCAATCAATCAAATAATAATATATTAAATACCTTCTTAAACATAAAATTTTGAATCTGTTTTGCCTATTATATTTATTTATCAACTTGTGTGTACAAATATTAGCAAACCGAAGTTAGCCCGTCTCGTTAACTAACTTAAATTCAATTGACATAGGACCTTTTCCTATACTAAAACATGCACTTACAATTAGTTACATGGGTACTAGGAGCTGACCTAGTATCCCAAATTAATAGTGAGTAAACAAAGAAGGTCATAATTTTAAGCAAAGTCATTGCTTCGATTTTAATCATCAAAACTGAGTGACATTTTTATTAAGAAAACCTCTGAGAATGCTGCAAATAAATTATTCTTACTGAAGAATTAGAAAACCTTTAAGACATGAAACCGACAAAAAAGAAAAAAACAAAAACAACAACAAAAACAAGCGAGAAGAAAACAAATATGTGTTGCCACAACATTGCAGTAAAGACGCCGTGTCATTTCTTAACGCCCGAGGCAGATTTCGTACATTTTTTCCTTTTTGCAAAGTGCAGACACATGCATGCATACATGTTGAAAATGTTTTCGCCAACATCTTAGCAGAATGTATGCGGTGGAAAAGTGAAAAACAGATGAGTGAAAACCCATACTCAAGTTTGATATGAGTAAATAACTATATACACATAAAAATAAAAGTAGGGTAGTAGACCCAAAAACCCTAATTTCATGCACGCACATTCAAACAGAATGATTTTTAAAGCTCAGAAATTTAAGTATTGCAATTTGATCTTTTTTTCTTTTTAAGAGACAAAGTGCATTAATGATGGAATCGAATTTAGGTTCTTAAATTAAAATGATTTGCACGCAAACTGCCACAGTTGGATACACGCGTGCTCTATCTTAATGTCTTTGAAATGAATATGAAGGATGGGTTTACTTATTGATTTCTTCCTATTTTAATGCTCCTTCAGAATTCGTTTCCATTGCATTGCATTGCATTGACATTTTGAATGACAACTTAGACTGTAACAATTGTTTTGATGCAATGCTTTGCCTTTGTGGAGCATATCCACACCTCACCCCCTCCCAAATGAGGGGGGTTTTTTTCCTTCTATGCAGCAAACACGAACATTGACAGCTTTCAACATTTGAGTAGAAAGTCATACTAGTAGTAGTAGATGGCTCTAGGTGTTGTTAAAACGTTTCATTGATTGTCAGTATATAAACCTCTGTTTGCGTTTTGTTAAAAAAAGATTTTAGAAATTTGAAACATATTTCAAAGGTATTACAAAGTATTAGAGGCGAAAATTGAAAGCGTTTACTTTCCCAATAAAGCGCTATAGAATAATGCACAAACAAATTTCCCCTAGAGGGTTTAGAACTTTGATTATTGAAATTCGGTTATTGAATAAACAGAAATTTTAAAAATTCTATAGTCAGTGGACTACTAAACCTAGACTAAAGGTTAATCTTATTGTGTGTTATGTATACGCCATGTGGTACGTACCTTATAAAGTTCCAGGAACAAAGCCTCAATTCTAATATTCTCAAGAGTAATCGTATTTCATTTGTAACATATACAACAATGAAACACGCATATTAAATTGGCCCCGAGGACTTAAATAATTATAACCAGTGTAATTAATAAAATAACTAAGAACAGCAAATGGAAAAAGACATTTTTCCAAGTCGGCCAAGAACTACTAACCACTTTGAGTAATTTTTTGAAAGGTCGATGCTTTAATTTTATCCCAAATTGGATTTTTTTCCTTTATTCATATAAATCGTAATAGGTACTTTTGAGTAAAACATACGCAAACGTTTTTTTTTAGGTGGCTCACTTGGGAGATATATATATATTTGTTAAGAACAGTAAATTTCAAAATTTCACTTTCATGCGATACTTTATCTTAATATCCACAATTCTAAATTATTATATTTTTGAGCAATAAATCATATTTACTCTGACTTTGTTGGTAAAAAATTTGCATTTTTTTTTGTGGCTATTTGAGGGATTACAAGCTTTAATGTAGTCTAAAAACGAATAGACGCAAATCTTTAAGATTAAGGGGAAATGCCATACTGTCAGCCAAGAAAAATTGTCATTTAAAGAAAAGTTTTTCTTTTTTGACGTTACTATTAGAAAAAACAAATCTTCATTTAAGTAAACACTAAAAAATAATTGTTCATGGCTTTCCAAAAGAAACATCGCACTTTTATATAGATTTTCTTATTATTGAAAGAAATACAATTTCGAATTAAAAGTGTCCTTCCTTAGGTTAGAAACATTTTACTTTTGTATATTTCCTTTTTGAAGTTAATAGAGGAAGAAACAGCAAAATAAAAACATTATTATTTTTTAATATTCGATTATAAATCAATTTTAAAAACCATTATTTCCTTCGTTGTGGAAATACTTTTTATTTACTTATACGTTTCTTTGTTGTTTTACAAATACATAAGTAAACAGTGTTGTAAAAAGACATAAAAGTCGAGGGATTCAGAAAAGAAAACAATTGCTAATATTTTATTTGACTAATTCGACAGTTTTTACTTTCGAGCCAAAGCGAAATATTAAAAATGCATTTTAAAATTTATATGAAAAAAATACTATTTAGCTAATTGTTTTATAGTTTGTTAAAATTAATATACCCAAAAAGAATTTCTAACTCTCTAAAAGGAGATTTTAAAAATATTTATAATTTCTTGAATATGTTTAACTTTAACTTGTTGAAACTCTCTATCTCTAATTTTTTTTCGGAAATCTTTCTGCCCTTAAAGTATTGCTTCAATACAAAAATAATGAAAGCTGGAATGGATAACAGTTTTGTGATGCTTATTAATATGTAATTATAAACATCCGGTAGAATGCAAAGTTCTACCTATTCTAGTAAGAACTATTTACTACATTAATGTCAGTCAATACGTATACGCACGATGTGCAAGTTAAAATAAAGACAATCGGAATAATATTCGAATGATCATTCTAATGATGCATATGATGAGGGATGCTGAAGACTTGTGTATGTATTTATGTAAGTCAATATTTTCACGGACTAAAGTCTTTGTAGCAAAAGTCAAAACAAATAAATTTTCACTTCTTACAAGAATATAAATATTGCGGACATAAAAAAAATGGCCGACCAAGATGAACGACATAATCTCATATTTAATACATATTTATTTAAGGAATTTCTCTCTTTGTGTTTTTTGAATATGTATGTACATATATATACTATATCTACATATATGTATCTACTGAAATATCTACATAAATTTTTATATATTTTTCTATTGTTTTGTAGAAAAGGGGACAAATGTTTGTGAAAATTAATTTCAATTTTATACGAAACACATGCATAATATAATAATGTTCATAAATTTGCCTCATCTAATCTCAGAAATTAGAATCTTTTTGATATAAAAGACGTATATATAATATAGATTTATATACATACATGTACATGTGTATGTATGTATTTATGTATAAGTGTGTGTGTGTGTGTACAAACACACACGTGTCTATTGAAATGTTAACATGAAAATGTAGCAACATAACAAAATTAAACATAATACGTTTATATTGTATTTATATATGTGTGGATGGTGCTATGTATATAATGTATATCCTAAAAACCAACACGTGCCATATCATAACAATTGCCATTGATAGATATACATTTACCACACATATGCACACACTTATACACATATGTACATATTGTGTTCTCGTTTATGCCTACAAATTGTGCGTTTCATAAATTTACCTTTTTAAGCTTATATGCATAAAGAAGCCAATAAATTTGGGGGGATACTCACTCTTGATTACAGGTGCAAAAATCGATCGAATCGGTTGCATTAACCAAGGATTTTTAGCGGTTAACAAAAGGAAACCAACAAGAGAATAATTTTTTAGTCCTTAGTTTTTTTATTTCAATTGTAAGAGATCAAATTATTATAAACATCTACAATATAAAAAAGAGTCTCCAATATCTGGAGTGTGTGCTTTCTTAACTTCCAGAGTTTTTTCTCATTCCTCTTACAGTAAAGTTATATTTAATATCAATATTTAAAGAAGCTCAACTAATTAGTTGCTTTCCATTAGATCTTCAACTGAGGGAAGCCCAGGTATTGATTTAGATGGACTATACAAATGGATCTGTTGAATTGGCTTTTCAATCAATCAAATATGGCTTTTCAAGTATGTATGTATATCCGATTTTAATGGAATTGGAAACTTTCCTTTTTCTTCTCGGAAACTTTCTCCAAGCATCAAACTTACAAAAACAATAACATTGGATAAATAAACATTATTAAAAATGAATAAAAATAATGTTTATACAATCTAATTCAATTAAATATCTTCTAATGATACGAACGCAACAAAAAATTCAATTTTTTGTTTTTTATACTTTTCTGAAGGAAAAACGTTTTTTCTTTTTTTTTTTGTTTATTATAAAATTCATTATTGATTGAAGAAATGAAATGTGTTTGCGATTAAGATCTTAATATAAAGATTATTATTTCAGCGCCTCGCGATAATAATAAACAAATCAAGGCAAAACATATGCATACTATCTTAATTAAGAAAATTTTGCTTATAAATGGAATAAGTAAATACAATAAATGGTAATTTATGTGGGGACAAACAGTAAAACATATATACTTTTAATGAATGTTTCACATTTTGTTGATGACAGAATAGAAATTACTTTGATGATTAATTACAAAACTAATTAGGTACTTAATGTCCACGATGAGGCACTGAAACTGTAAAACAATAAAACAAAATCAGAGGCCATTCCTTTTGTTAATGTCGTCAATACTGAGGAAGGAGGAAGGTTTTTGACTATTAGCTATTTTACCTACAGTCTTCAAGAAAATCTTAAGTAATGGGTTTAATGGGGCCGTAGTGTGTAATTTCGACAAAATTTAAGTAAATTTACTTGAGAGATAAAAAAGGTTCCAAAAAATTCAGAAAAAATGACTGAAAATGGTGGCTGAAATTATTCTATGTAACATTTTAGCCACTTCGCTTATTTACCAAATTGCGAAGCAGATTTCTGAATATTCAAAATCATAAATCTAAAAAATTTGTATTCTTTCTTTCGATAATACATTTGATAGAGTTTACTTTTTTCTTCGACTTCTTATAAAGGCAAAATTGTGATTAAGCCTAATGAATTAGTCATCAGTATTTGTGTTGGAACTTTTTCATTTCCATTACATTTTTCCATGCTTTGGAAAACTCTATTATTGTTGTCAAAGGTTAATGGCAAAATGTAATGGAACCAAGAAAAAGCTTTTTTTCAACTCCTAAAATATCCTACAAGTACCTGCTAAGAGTTAAAACTACCACGAATAAGATGCTTAAAACGATTTGTTTTCAAAAATCTATTCGCATGTAGATACTTAAAAAGATATCACATGAAAATCAGGTTTGAAATTTCAAACAAGATATGATAGATCATGACACAATTTTGTCATTTTTCGGTGCAAGAGATGACACAGAAGGCAAGACATTTTTTGCTCTATCTAGTTTTACTACGTAGAAGGTTGTATCATTAGAAACTATGGCTCTTCTTTTGATTATCTATAATTGTTGAAAATGTACAAAAATCACATGTATATGTATAAATCTGAATTCGATATTGAAAACGGGATTTTCCGAAAATGCTCTCTTTCTCTTGTGTGAGCGTCAGTATACGTTCGAGAAGTTTGTAGTTAAGTTCTGACTCCGATTGCGTATGGTACCTTAAAATAAATTGATTGTGAAAACTAATTACAAAGTGTCTTATTATTTCAAGTTGGTGTTGAGTATATGTATATATAAAAATTTCAAATTACAATTTTCCATAACAACCATGGACTGAGCAAAACTCAAACGAAACGTATTAGCGCCGATCTCTCCTGCATTTGCTGCATTTTTATATGTATTTATATTGGCAACAAATTGCGTCCAGAAATTTTAACTTTACAAAATCTTATTTTCTCAACTATGACCTTCATTTAAAAATAATGTCCCAGTGTTAAATAAAAATCATTGGGAATAAAGGTAAACATATAAACTTGTAATGACCTAGTAATAGCCTTCGATGAACTTTTGCTAGTCATAAATTTTCTTTGCCTACATTATGACAACTTGCTTAGCCTAACCGCAAGAAAAAAGTTTAGCATAATAGTTATTAAATGGACATGGACCATATACCATACCTTTCGCTTATTCTCACCTACATCAAAAGACTATTTCGTAATAATTTTGAAAATATAACATATTTTAAAATGTTGTGCGTATTTGGTTTGATCAAACATGTTGCCACATAACCAGGAATGGAGAGCAATGCACAGTGGTACGAATAATAATTTTTTAAGTGTTTAAGATATTAAATCGATTTGGAATTTTAAAGAATTTACATTTTCATATAAACTGTACTGAAATAAACACTTAAATGCCCTCTTAAACTGCTTATCTCTTTGGTAAAAAATTTGATATTTTAATGATGTTCTTTTGTAGATTAACTTTGAACCACTTTTTTAAGAATTTTAATATTTTTCACTTAAAAAGGTAAATTAAGAAATTGTGTATCCTAATTTTAACATTTTTAAGGACAAATAAATGATTTTTCTATGTAAAAATTTTATATTGTTTTGCCAAACAAAGTAAAGTCATCTTCAAGTTGACTTCCTTAAGAAATTTAAGCTAGGAAAAGTATAGAAAGGTCTTTTAAAACGTGAAAAAAAATTATTAATTTCTTTATTTACCATGCGTTTTTATTTTAAATTTATTCCTTCTAAGAGCTAAAATTATATTGTTCAATCAAAAAGTTTCTTTAAAAACTGCGGCAAATTTAAACTTGAAATAAAAAACAAGTACTAAATAAGGTTCCTATAGGTAAAAATATTGAACAAGTAGTTTTAAAGAAGAAAAAACAAACTTATAAAATTAAAACACTTTTATAAATCAAATCAAAAATAAAGCCCTTTCAATGCTTTTGTCACAGCAAGTTTTCATCAAAATGAACCACTGTGCGTCTGTGTATGAGCCAACTTGTTGTTTGCCAACAAGTTTGGAGTCCATTTGGTTTGTTTTTGGCGAGCCATGGGGGGATTCCGTTAATTTTGAACATTGTCTGGCAGTTTGTAACGGATTTTCATGGCGTAATGACACACCTGCGGATAGTTTTTCCAATTAATTTAAAGCGCTTTCCTTAAAGTGTTTTGGTGTGCCACACAAACAACAACAACAACAACAACGCTGAATGACTCCCCGTGTGTGTCCCTCACTGTGTGTGTGTGTGTGTGTCCGAGTGTTTGTGTGATGATTGACTAGCAAATTTTGTGGCTTAGATTTTTTTAAGGTAATGCGAGGGAGTCAGTGCGCGCGGATGCAACGCCAAAAATTAATTGAAAAAAATAAAAAAAAAAGATTTTGCTTTTTTTTGGAATTGATTTTCGCGCGGTGTTAAAACAACTAAAACTTTGTTCACAACAAAAAAAAAAAACTTTGCTCAAATGACAAGGAAATGTTTCATCCAAATATTTTATGACGATTGCTCATTAACTAGAATTGGATCAATTTGAATACAATTTCATTTGTAAAGTATTCATTTAGTATTCATGGTTTGCAAATAGAAGCCAACAAAAAAGAAAAACTCAACAGATAGTTTAGCCAAAGTAAACGCTGGTTTTTTATGCAGGTCCTTTCAATTAATGCCATTTAATATGCAGGACATGAGGCAATATACATACTTATACAAGTTTCCTATTATCCAGCTATGTACGTGTATTGAATTGCAATTGCTTTGACAACTTTGACAAGAGCTAAAAAGAAAAAAAAAGGAGAAAAATAAGAGAAGAAATTCCCGCACTTTTATTTCACTTTGAATGTTATCGAACCAATCAATTTGTGTTTATATCGTTCTATTTTATGGTGAAACAAAATGTTTTTCTCCTCATACATACATACATCTGTCTGACTGACTGACTGACCTTAGAAGAGGCCAGAAGGCTAGCAAATATTTATGTGGCTCTTCAATTAGAACAAAACAGAAACGAAATTGGTTATAATCATTCGTTAGGTGCAATATCAAAGTCATTACTTTGATTTACACGCGTGTCTGTGTGAGTTAGAGTGTTTGTTGCCTATTCTAAGGGGCATAAAGTCTCTTTGATTACGATTAACATGACCATAAATCTACATACCCATATGTATCTACATATATTCAACATTGGTATTTTGGGTATAGGTTTTCAAACCAAAAATTTTCTCCTCAAGATAATGTTTCCTTTTCTTGTCGTTTGTGAATTTTGGCAAAAGATGTCAAAGAGACACACATACATACATACATAGAGAGACACAACAACCCAAAACTTGGTCCACTCTTTACGTACGCAAATAGTTTTTGTTTTAGAAAATTGAAATTCTTTGTACAACAGACATATTTGTTGGCATGAGTTAGTTAAATGTGACGTTTGAAATATTTCAAGTAAATAATTTTCTGTGGCCCAACCAAAACTCTAAGGCCAAAAGTGTTCGACAAGCACTGACACCTTTGACATTAAATTATCTCTTCTACAGTGGCAGCTGTTGTTACTTAATATTTCTTTTTGACTCTCTACAAAAACACGCACGAATGAATGGATATATGTACATACATACATACATATATGTATATCAACTCTTGAAATGCACTATTTTTGAAAACTTCAGAAGTAAATAGAAAATCTTAGAAGGTGTTTGATGCCAACCTATTTACTTGAATCATAAATTCCGGCGGTTAAGGCCGCCATGGGCATGTGTTTTTTCTTTTGTTATTTTCATTTAGTATTTCTTTTTTTTCTGTTTTCTCGGTGGTCCGCGTGGTATACATATATACATACATAAGTTTCTATTTAAAAAATTTGTTTTTCCCTTTTCTTTTCATACATAATATATATAAATATAGTTATGTAGTTATGTAAGCGTTGTGCTTGCAAAAATCTATTAAAACCGCTCGTAAAACAGAACGCAAAGTTGAATGATAAAATGGCATCAAGACAAAAGAGAAACGATGACAAAACATGAGTAGAGCAAAGACCAACATACATACATACATACATACAAAATATATATGTACATATGTATGTGTTTCTACATTCTTATAGTAGATATTGAAGAACTAAAAATTTCAAATAATTTTTTTCGGCTATTTCTCATTCGCTAGAAAGCCTAGTAATACATTAGACTTATTTTAGCACAAAGCCCCCGAAAAAAAAGTAAATAAGTTCACACACGGACAAACACACACAGTCCCATACATCAACCCACACCCATACATACATACAAACACACATACAGACACATATAATCATATTGTCGCAGAAGATAGCAGCGGACAAATGCGTTTAAAGAAAAGGGGGTGAGGGGAGTGAAAATTGCAGTGGTGCAGGGAATGGTCTTGATCTGTGGTGAGCTCCACGTTTCCTCGGTATATTAACTCTACATTGTGCATACAAACAAACATTTAAACATTTGTATTTACACTGGAAAAAAATTTCCTAGTTTTCCTTTCGAAACTATTCCCAATTGAGCCTGAAAAAAGGATTATCAGAAAGCTACTTAATTTAAAAGTTTAATGAAGTTGTCATTAAAATTTTACTCACAACTATCTCTAGTTGGTTTCAAATAGATTAGTTCGTTTCTATGTTTAAAATATACACTATTCTATGCCTGTTCTAACTAGTTGAGACTTACAACTGACACAGAATCGAAATTTTCACAAAATTGTCATTACAATTTTTCTTAAAAGTATTTTCATTATTTAAAATACTTAATGTTTTATACTTTAATATCTAGACAATCGAAAAATAAATGCTGATAAAAGGCTTTCAGTTTCGATTTAAACAATCGATAGATAAAGTAAATTGTTAATTGAATTGGATTGTCTTTAATGTTTAAGGAATATAACTTAAACATCCCCTTCAAAATACCTTTCAATACTTTTCAATTCCCTTAGGAATTACTATTTTTCCCTGTCATACGTATGTATGTACATATGTATATATAGAAATGTCAAGATAACTATACCTATGTGGTTCGAAAGGATTATTTCGTTTCCTAGAAAAACCATCTAATACGCTGCATACCTTAAAAGTTTTTAAATAAGTCAATTTTTTCTTAGAATTATCCACAAATTGTGGTTCAACTAGTGACAGGAGAAAATTTTCTTACTTAATGTAAAATTTTCCATTTTCCATACCTTAGAAGATTCTCAAAGACATAGAAAATTGGAAATAATTTGACATTGCCATCTCAAATTTGTTCTTAGAACTGTCTTACTTATAAGTATTTTGACAGTTTTGCCCTTCAGAACTATTCTTACATGCTTCTAAGAGTTTGAAAAGCAAAACAATTGAAATTTATACGAAATTGTTATTAGATTTACATATATTCATTCCTAGAAGTATCGGAAATGGGTATTAAAAGTTTCCAAATGGCCACAACTGTTCGGCATATACAAAGTAATATTATAGCATTAAAAAAGGGGGATAAAATTCAATTTATACCTTGTGAAGTAAATGTACTTTTTATTGATTTTTCTTTGAGTGTATGTGCATAGATAAACATACATACATATATGTAGATATATGTACATGTGTCTAGATTCATAGATATCCAAACACCGACACCTTTTTATGTGTCATGAGCGATATAATTCTAATGAGTTTCCTTCGTTTCAATATTAGAAGAAGCAGAAGCACTTTCCGCCGATGTCATAACGAAATATGTGACGTATTTTCTGATGCCCAGTTTTGTTTTTTTCCTAATGCTCCCTCGTGTCGTTATAGTTTTTTCCTTCTTGTTGGCGGCATTCACATTCCACAATGGCATAATCTTTGTTTTGCTTAGATCAGCGTCATCTTTTCATGTCTTTTTGGCAAAGATCAGAACAAGAGGAACAGGCTACTGTCGCGTGTAAAGAACACGTCAACGAGCCTATCTTTCTGGCCAAATACATATAAATATATATGTAGATATATTGACGTTTGTTCGTCAGGAGTCCCAGACCTATGCTTGCCCGGATTTTAGCATATGTATGTACGTGCCTCAATCTGTATCTCAATCAAATTGAATACAGGCGACCGCATGCATAGAACAATATTTTCAAACGAATTATACTCATTCCATGTTTACTTTGCCGACATAGTCCATCAACCAAAAAAAAAAAAAAAATAGAATAGAATAGTAAAGACTATCAGACGTCAGACGTCAATTGTATGTGGGGGCTAAGCAAAGGAATATACACGCATTCGAATATCCATTTAAAATCCATTACGCTATATTTAGCGGCTGTCTTGCACATTGCTCCATTTTCTCTGCCCGGTGATAGACAATATTTTGAAATAATGTAGATAAAAAAAAAAAACAAGAAGAAAAATATGAAAAGTGCAAAAGCTTTTGTCAACACCGGTTTTTGGGTTGTTACATACCTGCCTACATCTAAATACATTAGAAGTAAATGCTTATATACCCACCTAGAAATATTTATATGTACATAAAAACTCAGGTTTGTGTGGATGTACATACATATGTATGTATCAATGGGGGTATTAAAGGTAGCTTTTTGACGCTACATTGCTAACAGAAACAACAAATTAACGTACAGGTCTGAATCAATAGGTGTTCAATAGTTGTTGTTGTTGTTCCTTTTTTTGTATCGCGATATATGCATACATATGCACACATAAATACCAAGTTATAATTGCTTATAATCAACGCACAGTATACTAAATTGTTAGGTAAAATACACAACACAACTAAAAAAAATAACTTCCCAAGAGAATGTTATACAAACTGCCCTTACGGAACTATCGAACAATCGAAAATTAAGCAAATGAAGGTATTGCAAATAGTAAACAAGTATCACTTTTATTTTTAGAATTATTTTAAATCAGTTAAAATGGGTTAAAAGATACATATAAGGTATAGGAAAAATCAACTTTTCATTTTGTGATGAAAACAAACTTATTAAATAATCTTTGATTGCTTCATTTAGTTGTAATTCTCAACTAGTTTTAGCTTTGAAGATTCGGAAATGTTTTACAGCACATTCTGGTAAAGATAAAACCTAATTCTTAAAATAAAGACAACTTTCTCAAACAAATCTTTCAATATTGCAGTTTTTTAAATATTCATACAAACAACTTGAAACAAACAAACGAATCTAAAGGAAATCTTGAAAGCAAAGACTACAATAAAATGCGAGAACTGAATCTTGGGACTTGTCTGAATAAGAAGACCTTTCATTGATGAATTCTCGGAGAATATTTTAACACTCAAACAAATTAAATATCAATATCCAAGATCAATTTCCCCATTTACTAGGTTTATTTCATGATTTATTGTGATTTTAGAAAAGAACTTTCAATAAAAATGCATTTATGAAATTGGCAAGAAAACTAGAAAAATTTGTTATTCAAAATATCAAAGTATTTAATTTCATGCCTTTGCATTGTCCGAAAGTTTTAAACTCTTCTATATAATAAAATTTTAATGTTTTGCTTTTAAAGTGCATTTAAAAAATCATAAAATTGTTGATTAACATTGAAAATTTCCAATCAATGAAAAGTGCCCATATATAGTACATAAAGCTATTCGATCAATTTGATTACAATTTGTTTCTAAAATTACATTTTAAGAGACTATAGATGTATATCGTATATATATATTTATATAGAATAGCTTTATAATTCTTTTAGTAAGTGCTTAAACAGAAAAAAATCTTTCGAAATTGTTTAAAAATCCATTTGAATTTGTTTAAAAATTTAGTCTTGTTTCGTTTACAGTCTGATTTTTTTCTTCTCAGATATTTGTATTTAATTTCAAAATATTTACTATAAAACTAGTCTGCCTTAATCAAATAAACATTTTTGTTTTTTTTTTGTAGCAAATTGGAAAATAAGAGAAATTTTGTGGGGGTTTCGTTTAGAGAATTGGTAGAGTGCGCACTTTACATCTTTCACTATGGCCGGAAGGGCCTTCATTTGATGGCTAAGTGTAGGTCGGCTAAGAGACCATTATATAAGGTCGTTCAATGTGATAGGTATGTGGCCCATAGTAGCCCATAGTGCATTGAAAATGGAATCGCAATAATTTGTAAACAGCTAAGGCAAACATACAACCTGCTTGGCGGCCAAAGTAAATTCGGTTTTCAATTTTAGATAAAAGCGTCGAAAGTGATAGCTGGCCAAATGAATTTGGGGGTGGGGGTTTGAGGGAAGATATCTTACATGCCCATAGATATATCTACATATACATACATATGTATAGTTAATGTGGAAGCTTTATGGACTGATCGTTTCCTTTGACTTTGAGCGATAAATGTAAACAAATGAATGTGTTGAAAATAAACTTTTATTATAACAGTCGAAATGCCCCCCTAATGCCCATTTGTTTCTCTTCTAGTGTGTGTTTTTGTGTGTGTTGGTGTAAGAGTGTGAGTAAAGACATTGCTCAGGTGAATCCAGTTAAAAGTGTGATATCACATACAAGAGAAGAAAAAGAAGTCAAAATACATAAAATATCAAAACAAAGTTAAGAAACAATGCAACAAAACTCAGCCGCATCGTGTGCTTGGTATCTGCCATGGTCACTGGCGGCCCAACAGCACCAGCATCAGCACAAGCTGTTAACCATGCCTTTTGCGGATAAATTGGGTGAGGCAGCGCCACCGGGTGGCATATTCGCGGCCCATCCGCAGATGCAACAACAGCAGCATTCACCAAACACGGCTGCAGCACCGCCGGCGAATTTCCAGCAACCAGTATTGCATCCTAGTGCTGGGGCGGGTGCCCATTTTCCCATCGGTTCGGCCTACAGTTTTGCACCACCACCACCTCACCACCTACTTAATGCCACTCAGGCGGCAAACTATCAAATGTTTTCCCCCTTGCCATTGAATGCCTACTATCCGGGAGCCACAGCCACAGCTGGACACACGCATACGCATACGCCGACTGCTGCCGCATTTGGAGGAATTCCTGTTGCCCATCAGCAGGCTCTGTTGGCAGCGGCGGTGGCTGCTTCAGCCGGATCCGCTGGCTCCGGACCTGGACCTGCTGCTCCGCATGCCGCTTTGCAGCAGCAGGCGTCACAAGTGCCTGTGCCGGTGCCAGTTCCCAGCGTAGTCCAGCGACCATCACAGCCAGCATGCGCTTTGGTTCAGTCGCTAAATTGCATGCCTCAAGAACTTCAACATCTCTCGTCCATTAATCTCAGTTTGAGTGGTGTAATGGCCAACCTGGGAAACCACAATCCCGCCGCAGCTGCCGCTGCCGCCGCTGCTGCTGGTCTAACACCAATCAAAGTGTTGCCAAATACCGCATTGCCGATTAATCGAAAGGTAAGTGCTTGTTCAATTCTCTTTTAAGTTAATTGCCAGCTATTGTAGTTACCTGAAAAGTGCATTAAAATCAGGGCGACTTTTATTATTTAAATTGCATAAGCTTTAATCTCAAAATTCAAAAGAGCCTTTGTATAATCTGCAGAAAGTTCGATACTCTTTGGAATCAGTAAACCTTGTGGCCATGGGGTAAGAGGTTGAAGTCATAATCATTATGTAATAGACAGAAAGAAGCACTGGCGACACCTTTTAATATATTCCTTATAAGCATCAGCAGATAAGTTAAGCAAGGTAGTAGAATAAACTTTGAAAATATCGAAGTCTATTAGAGCTAGACCTTTTTTTGATACCGGCTCCTATAATACGATATGATGTTATAATGATATGGCGAACACAGTTATAATACGTTAAGTGATATAGTTAATTATATTTTAACTTCTATCATTCGGATTGGAGTAAAGTTATGTAATCAAACTTGCAACACAGGTCTACTAAAATTTGGAAGAAATTGATAGACTTATTACTTTATGAAAATCGAGAATATTTCAGAAAGAACTAAATCTGTCGCAAATAATTTCGACTTAACTTAACTAACTTAGTCTCCTTTACTATTACTTCAAAGTCTGTATTTTTAACCCTGTAGAAAAGGTAAATTTAATTTGACAAATTTATTATGCTACAAAGTTTAATGAAGATAAAAGTAATATGATGAAGTGTTTTGTACTGACAAAGCTTGAAATGGCCGATAGGTGCGCTGAAGTGTCCTGTTTAGAATGAGAGACATAGAAATAATTGCCAATTAAGGCATTTAATAGAAAATTTGTTAACATTTTTACTTGCTGTAGGCTATACAAAAGTCAAAACAACATTTGTTTAGATACATTTTTTCTCTTTTTTATAGATATAGATAGATAAATTCTCTAAAGTAACTAAACCTATCTGTGAAGTTTAATTAACTTATTCATTTAAGTATTGAGCATATGAGAAAATAAATTTGCATATTCTGATGAACAACTTTTGAAAATGTTTTTATTTTCAATTTGTGTAAAAATAACAGTCATACTTCAATTATTTCAAATAAAATTTTCAGGAGTCAATAACATAAAAATTATAGGACATATACTGAAATAGTTAAGAAAATGTTCAACATTAGCAAAAAAGGTTTCTACTTGTTAAAATGCCGTGATTTCCGACATTTTTTTGGGAAGTCATTAATTGTATTACGGAAAAGTCAAATGTTGCTAGGCATGGCTAAATAGATAGATATCAAAAGCGCTTTTCAAGCTACATAGTTCCTTTTCAGGGTGGGGCAAGTGTCTTTTCCCTTTGATATGACGGAATCTAAGTACATATCCCCATGCCGTGTATGTACTTTATGTGGCACTTGTATGTACCTACTTATTGTCATAAGCCTTACATAGTTATTCCAACACCTGCAGGTAGTGGTGAAGCACTTGCTTATACGTATGTACATACATACGCCAAGGTCATCGAGTCACAATTGATGTCAGTAGCTAAGTGAGACACAGCCGTTGTGTTTGCTATGAAATGACCCGAGCTCTTCAAGTATAAGCATATTGTATGTACATAGATCTATCAGTAGGTACAATCTATGTATTTACAAAGACGTAGGCACGGCGCTTGATTAAATAGAAAAACACAAAAATAAAGTACATTAATTTTTTCCCACACAAAGAAAAATCTTCAACATTTATACACTACTCCACAACAAGTTGAAAAATTGTATATTAACTATGAATAGATGAATGAAACACACTAAAGAAAGACAAGTAAAATTAGATACTTAAATTATTAGTAAGTTCAAGTTGGTCTCGAACTTACATACAGGAATAGATACGATTTAGGAAATGTTTCTAAAATGATTTATAGCTGCATAAATCAACAGGTTTTTGAAATATTATGATAGATGGATAGAGGACAGAAATAGAGGCGGTACTTAAAAAATCATCAAAATTAGGAATTAAATTTTGTTAGTAGCTTTTGAATGGACTCCGTTTTGCTATAATATTTTTCTGTTCCAGCGATTTTGAAACTGCATATGATTCTTCTGGACAAAATATGTATAAAGCGGCCTTCAAGAATCGAAAATGCCTCTTTCAAGATGTTTTGGCTTACTTATAAGTCCATTAGGATATTATAGATTATTTCAATATCTGATACCATTTTATTTAGAAATTAGCTTTTAAACAATAACTTAAGCAATAATCGAAATTACAAACGTTAAGTTAGTGATGACACATTTAAGAACAACAATCGATTATTGAGTTTGGAGTGATGATTTATTGTTATCGAAAAATTGCCATCATTAATCAATTAAAAGATCAAATAATCGCTATATAATATAACCCTTTGAAAATGTATGAGAAAATTTCGATAAATGCTCTTGTTTTTCTTATGGGGAAAAGAAGTTATAAGAAAATGTATGAGAAGCTTTTGATAAATGGTCTTGTCTTTTCTTCTGGGGAAAAGAAGTTACAAGAAAATGTATCATCGAATTCGAATTTATTTAAATTTTAATAAATCATTTGATTAATCTATTATTTCAAATCACAAATTCTAAAGAGTATACAAAAGTTAAGTTAGCTTGAGCTCATGTAACTATTGACTTTGATTGTTGAGTCGTGGAATAAGTTGATGAGGGAATCAACTTAAATTGCTAGATTACCAGATGTCTGAGCAACACACTTAAGATAATAAATAGAATTTTTAGATTTTCATTTGGTTGTTGAAAAGCACTTGGACAATGTGCAACTTTGCTTCATTCATCGATTTGTTTGTCGTTTTTATAAGTAGGTATATAAGCCATATGTATCTACATATGTACATAAATGGTTATAAATGTGTGTATCTTGAATACACGTTGAATTTAATTAATGGTCTTCCTTTAGAGAATTACGTAATTAAATAAACTCCACCTTCATCTGATGGCATTGACAATTAGAAAATGAAATTAATTGCATGGGATATATGCATTTAGTTTCACCTTTGCACAAACAAACGAATAGATATAGGACATGAAGGCACTTATCATCAATAATTTTATATTTTAAGCTATTTAATAAATTTTAATAAGTTGCAATAAAAATTGGATTATAGTTAAACATTTCTCATATCATTAGGCTTAAGTTATAATTTGCAATTAGAAATTTCTTTAGTTTTTCTTGACTCTTCTGTCTTTTGCTATACAAAGTTAGTTCTTAGTTCTCTTAGTTAGTTGGTTCTCTCTTATTGTTAGTTTTTAAGTTGTTGCCACAAAACATTTGTATTTGAGTTGGTTTTTGATCTGAGCAACACGTCCAACTATAAGATATTTAAAAATCAGTTAAGTAAAATGCATTTGAGACTTATTCGTATGGGAAAGGATTAGATAGAAAAGAAGAGCAAGAAGACTAAAGTCCTAGTAAGCTGTAACTAAGAGGAAATAGATTGTATGTGTGTGTTTTTATTGGCTGTTTAAATTTCAATATTTTGATACCTTTTGCATGTGATTTTTGAACAGATGTGCGTGAAAAAAAAGATTAAAAGTGAATTTTATGCTTAAAGATATAAACTTTGGCATATCACAAATCAGATTTTGATAAATACCGACATACAAATATACAAATATAGACAGATAGATCTTTAAGAATCAATATTATGGCTAAATTTAAAGCCAATTTAAAAGAGGCATGCAAACAAAAACTAATAAAATAGGCGTGGAAGGCCAGCAGCTAGTGCGCCCAAAAATATATTAGACATAATATTTTATATTGTATCTAATTGTAATAAATAAATAAATAAAAATCTTAGCACATAATTCTCAACTCGACATTTATCAAAGTCTTTGGACTTACACCTAATATTTTAGCCATATGTTTATAACCAAAACAGAATCTAGAAAAAAAAATTGAGGTATGTTTTGTTTGAAAACAATTGTGTTTGATTTTATGTCAGTTTGGCAGACTTTTGAAGATTTTTTGTTTTATTTAGTTTTTATATATGATTTAAGTTAACGACTGCATGGGTAATAATGGGGCACTGCATCATGAAAACTGGCTGCGGCTAATTATTTCGTTGATATTACCACACATTCACTTTTACTACATATTTATGTATGTATGTGTATGTGTAGTAATTAAAATTAAGCAACATGAACTGACTGATTGAAGTGGTTACGAATTGAAAACAATTTAAACCAAAAAAATAGTCATATGAAATCTGTGAATATTTTTTTCTAAACGATTTGCAAAATACAATATAAAATTGCAAAACGATTTTATAGATATTTTGTGTACTTATGGATACTTGTGATTTCTAAATGAGGGTCTTGAAGAGACCTTTCAGATTTTCCGCATGGCTACCGATGTTGCTTATTGCTCGGTTTGCTTTTGCAGTGACTTAATTTTGAAATTCGATGCCAGCGAGAGGTGGAGAGAGGGACAAGCGGCTCGATTTAAGTTGGAGTTGGTCAAGGTTTCGGTTATACTAGCTGGTTAGGTAGCCACGCGATGTTTGTCTATTGTTTACAGCATTCATTATGAACATATATATACGAATATACATACATATAGAGAGAGATACAAATATACATATAAGTGTAATTTACACAGACAACCAGTTATAGCTTCATATTTATGGGCTCTCCAACTGGTAGTGTGTGAGTGTGTGTGTGTTTGTTTGTGTTTGCCCATGAAAATAGCTGAAACTTAAACCAAAGATATTGTACTTATTAAAGACGTATCAGTGGCTTCTTCAAATGATGCAAGCCTAACTATTGTTAACAATTAATTTGGTTTAGAAATAATTTATTGCGCCATCTTCGACTTAACAAGTTGTGGCAAAACATAAAGCCAAAAAAATAAGCGGTAGCAACTACTTTCCTTTCTTAGTACTCAAGTTGAGAACTGGAATTTAGATCATTTAACCATAGTTGATAAGTGGAACCGTTATTAGCCAACTTGAGCCTGTTAACCCGTATTGGCCATGCGACAGCTTCTAGTAGTGCATTGCACTTTACTATTAATGCGGTCGTCGTCGAGAGAGACACACCAACATCAACTGGACTCTTGTGATCTCACAATTTTGTTTGCCCCATTCTTAAATTGATTTTCCTCATCAAAAGAAAGAGAAAAAATACTAAATATAAATAAGATGGAAATAAAAGAAACTAACACTCTATTATGAATGTTCTTGAAAATTGTTAATTAACAAAATTGTGGGCAGTAGTCACGTGCTGGCTTCCAGAATCATTCCGGCAATATATATATATATATACACTGACACTGCCACTGGCACTGGCACTGTCTCATTTAATAGCACCTCAAAGCGAATGAGAAGACGAACGCGCTAACCAACCAAAGTGGCGAACAGTCGATGAAAGCGTGTGTCGCATGGCTGTTGTACTTTAGTCCCCCTCAAATCACGATGCTCCCTCCTCCATCCCCACTCCTCCTCCTCCCCAGTCTGCTGCTCCCACAGGTAGTCGCTGTGGAACGAACAGCCTTGGTGTGGGTGTAGCCATAAATATTGCGGTGGCCCGGTCGGTGGGTCGACGTTGACGCTGAGGCTGACGCTGATGATTCCTGGTACAAAGCCAGCCCCAACCAGCCGGCATTCGCTTGGAACAATATCAAAAAATTAGCCATTATATAGTTAGATATGCATACATATATCTATATATACATTTATTCTTATGAATAGATATATGTAACTACAAACATACATATACACATATACAAGCATGTGCTCATGCATATATTCTTGGATAACAATTCTAAGATACAGTGTCTATATAAAATCATTGTACTATATTCAAACTTCAAGCAACCAATAAAACCACAAAAATTGTTAAGGGAAGACATCTAAGAAGAGGGTAAAATAAAATTGTTCAGATCTTTGTTATGAAGGAAACGAAGTATTTGTTATGCCATAAATGATAAATATATATATATATAGATACATTTGTTTCTTAGCCAATTTGATACACACATTTTGATTTTAGTTACCATCTCTTTCTGAACATATTATTTACTTTTCTCCAAATTGGCACAAATTTTTAATACCTCAATTGATCAAAAATGTTTGTAGAAGAAACTATAAAGCTTCCTTTGGCAAAGTCGACTTAGATTTTCCTTATGTTAAAAAATGTAGTAAGAATTATGAAAAAACTCCTTAGTAATGTGTCAGGTTAAGCAAAACTAAAAAAAATTTGTATGCCAGAAATATTAAACTCTTCAAGTAAGAAGTTGTCATTCAATTTGATGTCATTTTTCTAATATTGTTTTACTATAGATTAAGTTTATCATGTGGAATGCAAAGTCAATAGTGAAGTCATAAGTGAGGTCAATTGATACCGAAGAGTAAACATCTTAAAGTCCATTATAATATTGTCCTTAGACCATTTGAAATCTTTCATGTTGCTTTTTGACTGTTAGTCTAATTAGATTCTGAAAGGATACATTTCTCACGCCAAAGGAGCAGAAGTTTCCGAGGATCTTCCCTGCTGTATTATACCGTTTTTCAATAATAAGTAATACTAAGATATATGCATTATGAAATTCAAGTTTAATTATGTTTGGGTACAATAAGAAATTGCTTTTTTTATTTACGAAAATTAAGACTAATATTGTGTACAATATTTGTTCAAAATTGATCCTAAGCTCAAGACGACTTCCGAAGCTTAACATTTCCTTTCATATTTTAGGCATGAAAAAAATATTTTTATATTAAACTTAAATCATGAAGGGGTTTTTGAATAATGTATACTTGTTTGACGTAAGAAAAAGGGAAAAAATTAAATAGATTTCGAAAAGTTTCAAAAAGTTTCAAGAACTCTTTAAAGTTTATATTTAAAGCAAACAATTCTAAAAAAACGTTTTCAAATATTTCTAAAAGGTATAAAAACTTCGTTATAACCAAAATAAACTTTTTTGTTATTTCCTTTTGACAAAGACAAGTACCAAAATTGATCGCTTGTGAGTGCAGTGAGAAAAGTGAAAGGAGTTATGTTTGTAATTTGATATAAAACTATTATATATTGGATTACTCACAATCAAGTGGGTAAGTGGGCTTAAACAACTGAATGACTCTTAAAAGATATTTCTTAAGTTTTCTATTCGTCTATTAGATTAATGCAATTTATTTTTCTTTGAAGCTATTGAAAAACAATTTGCATGGATGAATTTTAATGCATTTTGTTTGGTACATTTCTTAAGTAATTAAGCTGAACGAAAATATTATGGTAAACTGTATGCACACATACGCACACAGATAGATTATTTCATGTATATGTGTCTGTGTGCGTGTGTGTGTGTGTCACGAAGATCGCTGGCAACAGGTCTCCGTTGCTGAACGATTCAATTAATTTATCAATTCTGTTTATATGCACATCTCACGGATGAGTAGAGCCAACAACATGAGTGGGAAGCGTTGAATGAAATCATTCATATTTTTTGTAATACAAATTATAATTGATCAATCGATCACACCCACACACACACCCAGAGTAAACTCCAAGTTCACGTCTGTGTGTGTGTGTGTGTGTGTAATGGATTTAGTGGAAGGCCTCACGTGATCTGCTCATCTTAATTATGTAACATCCAGATGCGTTTTTTTTGTTCTTTTGTTCTTCATTTTGTTGTTTTTTTTTTGTTGATCTTTTATATACCTATGTATAAGTATATATATTTACTTATTGTTAGTACATATAGTATTGTAGTCTTCATAATGATATCATGGCTAAATTTAAAACAGACTATAGAAAGAGAATCGGAGACTTTTCGAGTGCGTCTTTTGTGCTTGTGTATGCGTCCGAATCTTTTGTAAATATGAGAATGCACCTCAAAAAAATATATGTGCGATCGTATATATGTATATTCTTACCTAAATATATACATATACATATGTATAGTATGTACATATGAGATGCTTTGTAACTGTAAAATTGCTGCTCAAGGGAAATTGACCGACAGGCCGTGTCGACTGTCGACGGTCGACGGTCGTCGGTCGTCATCTCATCTCATCTCCCGTGGCCCGTTCTTATGGCCCTCCCGCACCGTCCGCGGTCTCTTTAAAAAGCATAGGAGGCAGGCATGCAGCATGTTTCCATCATTAGTTGGGCGCAATGCCAACGAAAGCACAGACAAAAGTCGCCAGCCAGCCAATAGTCAGATCCCAAACAGTAGCGACACCATCCGTCCGTATATACCTATCTCATATATACATATATACATAACGATATATGTATGCATATACATATGTATTTACATTCTACAAGTTTAGATATATACATGTATATGTATATATATATTTGTCCACATTATCTTGATCACCATTGTTAGTACAACGGATTTTCGAGGGGGATATATATAAACGTACATATATGTCGCCAACTATGCAAATCAAATTAAATAATCAAAAATAAACTCATATGCATGTCAAATGTTTTAAGGACAGATCACAAACAAAGAGCTTACTTGTTGATATTACTTGTCTATTACATAATATAATATAAAAAAACTTTAAAAACCTTCCTGGAATTCCAAGACTTTATCAATAATGAGGTATTTTGCATTCTTGAGTTCAAAAACTACAAAAAAAAACACTTGAAAAACTCCATATATCGCTTAGGAATTTTACTTAATTTATATACATATATATTTATTGAACAACAATCAAGATTAAGATCGGAAACGATCGAATAGACCATCATAAAGACTATATTTATCTATAGACTATAAATCTATATAGATTTATTGTTTCTAGTATAAAATTTAAAATATTTGGAATTTTTGTTTACTTAGGGTATTTTATATTCGACCCCTCTGGAAAGAATCTAAAATTATTACTTTGATGATTTTCTAATGACAAAGAAAATTATAGTCATTAGTAATAATGTATTTATCATTCTTTCGTTTTCATTTATTTTTAGCTCACATCACCAATTGATGCAGAAAAATTGAAATTAAAAGTACCAGAGAAACGTAAAACTGAGGACAGTGATCAGCTAAAGGATCTGAAAAAGGTAATAAAATAAAAGGTTAATGGAAACAAACTTTCATAATTTCTAGTCACTAAAAATATTAGGAATTGATAATAACTAATATTAATTACTGGCTAATGAACCAGAAGTATTCCACTCCACAATATAAATTAAAATATCAACAAAATAACAACTTTATTTCT
Source organism: Drosophila willistoni (assembly GCF_018902025.1). NCBI lineage: Eukaryota > Metazoa > Arthropoda > Insecta > Diptera > Drosophilidae > Drosophila > Drosophila willistoni. Next base: position 15,018,592 of record NW_025814050.1, read on the forward strand.
TTTAGGCTAAACTTGAAACTAAAGCCTTGAAAGCTAAAAGACCGGGATTCACCGATGAACGATATCAAGAGACTTCCTATTACATGGAAAATGGCAAGTTAACCTTAGTTATTTGCCATAAATTGTTATAGTAATATAATAATTTAATATTGACAGGTCTTCGAAAAGTCTATCCGTATTATTTTACTTTTACAACCTTTACAAAGGGGCGCTGGGTTGGCGAGAAAATCCTTGACATATTTTCAAGAGAATTTCGGGCTCATCCGGCTGAGGAATATGAACGTTGCATACAGACAGGCACTTTGACCGTTAATTTTGAAAAAGTTCCCATTGACTATCGGTTAAAGCATAATGATTTGCTAGCTAATATTGTACACAGGTAATGTCCATAATTACATAAATATTGTTTTAAATAATTTATTACTAACCACTGTAAACTAAGCATAACATTAAACTAAAAATTCAAGTTTAAAAGAAGTATAAACAATTTGAGATATAAAGATTCTAAGAACATTAGAACATTTTTTCTCAGTTTCAACATATATAATATCATATTTCGTTTAAGTTTCATTTAATGTTTCATTGCATTTTAATTATTATTATATTATTTGTCGTAGCCATAAAAATGATGTCAAAATTCAAGTATCTTCATTTAATTTGATGTTTATAGATCTGTTTTCGTTTTCAAATCATTTTTAAACATAAATTTAAGTGTTTCGTGATAATAAACATTTTGGAATTTATAACTTTTCAAAACTTTCAGAAACATATAAAAATTTACAAATGATTTATGAGAACTTTACACCTTGTACAATATATTTCATGACCTTTGCATTTTTACAATAATTATGTACCTACATATATACATCTTAATAATTAATCTACTGTAAAGTTTTAGATAGAATTAGATAACTTCGAGTTCACTATTCCATCCATTTCTCTATTATGAATGATTGTCATACTAATTTAGTAACTTCAAAGTTTGTGTAGTTAGTTGAAATCAAATTGTGATATATTAATTTAGTGAAAATATGTAACAATGACATTTAAAGCGCCTAATGTTATTTTATATCTGACTAACGAGCGCATTCATAAATATCTTTACAGACACGAAGTACCCGTAACTTGTCAACCAATCACAATTGTGCATATGGACGAAGACATTGTGGTTGTAAATAAGCCGGCATCTATACCCGTAAGTGGCTTTAACGACCGCCATAAAATAATTCTAAGAACCATGCACATACATAATATTATAAAGAACCTCTGAAATGGAGAGTAAAACATATATACATAATTGTTCTGTTGTACAAATGATTGGTGAAAATGTTTAAGTTTCCTGCTACAATCTGAATTCTCTATCATCTCTTTAGGTACATCCATGTGGTCGGTATAGACACAATACTGTAGTCTTTATACTTGCCAAAGAGTTTAATCTCAAGAATCTACGTACCATACATCGACTTGATCGTCTGACATCGGGTCTATTGCTATTTGGACGAAGTCCCAAGAAGGCACGTCAAATGGAGCAACAAATACGCAATAGACAAGTGGAAAAAGAATATATCTGCCGAGTTGAGGGAATTTTTCCAGAGTAAGTTTTAATGGCTCTCCATAATTATCCTTTACTCACAACTTTCTTCTTTAACTTTCTAGTGGCATTGTGGAGTGTAAAGAGCCCATTGAGGTGGTTAGCTATAAAATTGGTGTTTGCAAAGTTTCACCAAGAGGCAAGGATTGTACCACAACGTTCCAAAAACTCTCACAGAATGGGAAAACTAGTGTGGTACTTTGTAAGCCACTGACTGGACGTATGCATCAGATACGAGTACATTTGCAATATTTGGGTAAGATCTAGTTAATAAAAAATTGAAATTGGTTAAGTAATAAATATTATTGTCCACAGGCTATCCTATACTGAATGATCCGCTGTATAATCATGAGGTATTTGGCCCATTAAAAGGACGATCTGGTGATATTGGTGGCAAGACGGATGACGAGTTAATACGCGATCTCATTAATATACATAATGCTGAAAATTGGTTGGGCATTGACTGTGATTCCGATATATCACTATTCAAGAATACTAAAGACGAAACAGATCGTGAGAGTCTAAGCAGTGATCAAACATCAGGTTGGTTACCTTAAACAGATTGAGCCAAGAAAAAGGAGCGAGAGTAAAGGATATATTTATTTCTTTTAGCCATACATCAAAGTGACGACGATGGGGGTATTAACTCTCGTGAAACTACTCCACCGTGTTCAGAGAGTATACAACAACAGACAACAAATAGTGTTAAGCAACATCTGGAACATCCCAATACCAGCAGATCACAAATAGAGTATTCATCTACATCGGATGATACGATTTCACCAGAATCTCATAACTGCAACAATGTAGAAGACTCCATTGATGTGGGCTTGAAGTCAGATAAAATAACTATTGATAAGCATTGTTATGAATGTAAAGTTCACTATCGTGATCCAAAGGCCAAGGATCTAGTAATGTATCTGCATGCCTGGAAATATAAGGTAAGTTAAAAGTCCTTTTTGTCTTCACCATTCTGAAACTGATTGGAGAATATTGTCTTTTTCAGGGTCCTGGCTGGGAGTATGAAACTGAATTGCCGAGTTGGGGACGCACAGATTGGCAAGATGTGGAATCAGCTTAAGCTTAAGCGTGTTAATAGAAATTAGAAAAATACTAGTACATGTAGCTTTCTTGCCGCAAAACTGGCCTTACTCCTAATGTTACTTCAAATTCATACGTACATGTATACAAGGGCGGATTTATGGATATAAAATGGCGCCCCAAATAGTCATGGATTGGAATTGGAATAGTTAAAGACAATGTTTCTCGTTAAAAACTCGAGGACATTCCAAAAATGTCATTGAAAACATCACAAATTCTTCTATAGCCTCCTTTTGGGAAATAATTTCACCCATTTAACATGCCTAAATCGGCCTTTGTTCATATTATATACCTACATATACCTAAGACGTTGACAACACCTCGATTATAGAGCCCAGAAGACATACATGCAATAAATAGTCGACCAAGTTAGAAATGAAGACAAAACTGACCAAAACTTCTTAAAATATATACATACATATATTCTAAGTCAATGAAAATTCTAAATATCATAGAAAATTGTGCCTTTACGATGGGGATCTAAAATACATATACTAAAACAAAAAAAAATTGAATGAACATTTCAGTATGTTTTGTATTTTTATGACTTGGAATTATAAACAAAACAAATACAACAAACTAAGGTATTTAATATACGATTAATAATAATAATAATAATAAAGCATTTCAAAATAAACTACTACAAGGTCAGGACCAACCCAAAACTAAACCAAAACAACCAATCAAATATTGTACAATAAGAGCTGAAAAGACATGCAACTTCAAAACGTTCAATATAAAAAGTTTAGATACATTTATACATACATACATACACACATTATATTGATCACAATGGCAAAATGCAATTATATGTACTTAGTGTGTAATCGGGTGAAAGGCACTATAAGATTATTACAAAATGTTGCATTGACCATTTTATACATACATATGTACATGTATATGTGTATATCAACTATTTATAAGCATAAAGCAATATAACATAGTAAATTGAATAAAAATTTTACAAATGTTTCTAAAAAAATGTATTAAAGTTTATCTTTTTTTAAAAGGAAGACATCTCTTTCAGTGATAAAATGTTTGTATATATCTTTTGAGAATATGACACTAAATTTTTAGATCACAATCTGAAATATTTCTTCTATTATAAGAAATTATTCTAAGGATTTTATCTTTGAGGTTCGTCATTTTCATTTCATTTTATTTCACAAATCAGCGTAGAGGATAACTAAAAAAGTTTCAATAAGTATCTTAAAGAGCCTACAAATTTTCAATATACTTTATATACTTTTTTCAGAATACTTTACAAAAATATTATTATTGAATCAAAAAAACATTATGAAATTTCAGGTCTTTCTTTCCAAGCATTTTCTTTAACTAATTTTTAGGATTTAGGTTTAACAAGAAATTTTCAATAATAATAAATACCAATGTTTCGATATTTTCCTTTCAAGTCACTGGAAATAAGGAAGAATTTAAGTAAGCGGGTTAACCTGGGCTTAGGGACTTGTGGAAGGAGGTCTACAAAAATCTTATGTAAATATTTTAGAAGAGTTTCAAAAATTTATAAAAAGTTTGATCGAAAAAACCATTTTAACCTAAAGTCCTGGAGGCCTATCTCTTGTAAGACCAGCGAGGAATAGCTAAGCTTAGCCAGACCTGACTAGATTGAGTAGGAATAATGTCGGCCAGTTAAGAAGTCTCATTGCATCTTTGAAAGAATAAAGTGTATTTTGCCCTTTTAAATAATTAAAATAAGAAAAAAAAATTGAAATTATTCAAATATTAAAGTACTCAATTAAAAAAAAAATAAAATAACTTTTTAATTACGGAAATCAAAAGGATAGTGAACAGACATCTCCTGTAACTCTTACAACTCTAGAAGAGGTCCCTTTCAGCTTTCTACTATCTTCTTCTTGGTGATAAATGTTCAAGTCCAGTGTACTTTCAGGACAACACTGAAAAGGATTAAGTTCCATAGTTTAAGTGCAATCTGCCACTTTATGGTTAAAGTGGAATTTTATGTGGTTAATTCAGCGCCAACTCATAACTCTAGAATTTATTTAGCACGTGACCTGACCACAGTCAACTGCAGTGTTAAGGGAAAACTTAAGTAGTTGCTGGTGGGTCACATTGTATTCACTTTGCTGAGTGAAAAGATAGAGTAAACTTCTTCTTTAGTATAGGGTGTAATTAAAGTCGTCACACACAGACGACATGGAATTGTGGTATAATTTTTATTGCCATCTCTCTCTTCACTATGCTGTATCTCTTTGTCCCACTCTTCTAATTACACATTGCATTGCATAATTCAGTACACTTACCTGCAATGAGGTTTGCCAAGTTCTTGTCTGGACATTACTTTTGAATTTATCGTGTTTCATTTTGTGCCATGTATTTTTAATTTTACTTGTACCAAAAAAAAATTGGAAAAAAACTAAAAGGAAAATTTACAAAATTACCCACATCTTGGCACAGCCATGGCCAAAATAAATACAAAAGAAGGTCAACACTGATTAAGAGTGTGCCAATTTATATTGAACTGAATTTGTTTGGTTATCATATTTTCCAAATGAGTTTTAAAACCGAAAGTTAGTAAATTCAATAACTTTTCATTTAAGTAAATTGATTTTGGAAAGTCCAACTGAATATGAGTAGAAAAAAAATTTGTTTTAGGAAAGACCTGATCCTTTAAAAATAGTTATTAATTTTGAACGTATGAATTAACCGAAATAAAAAATGTTGATAAGTTTTATTACAGAAAAGATAAAAAACCAAACTAAGCAAGGAATATTTTTAAACTTTGTATAGAAATATTTAAAGTTTTCCTTTAAAGCTTTTCGCTCTTTTGATTAAATTTTAAATAAATTTGATGAATGATTTTCTGAATTTTGTTTAAACTTTTTTAATTTATTCTCGAGTCTTGGTTCTTAAGATCTTAGTATGCCCTCACAATTTTAAACATTTTCAAATTTCAATACAAACAAATTTTTGTATACAAAAATGCACTTGAAAAATCATAAGCAACACTTTTGGCATCTGAGTAAAAAATTTAAAGAAATTCAGTCCAATAAAATACATTTTCTAACCTGTTTATAGCTTATGATATTTTTAGTTGGCATGTGCCAGTCACAAGGATTTATGACCATATAATATTTATAATATTTCTTATGCATAAGCCCCAAGAACAGAGGAATTTTTGTAAAATTTATAATGTCAACAAAAGTTTTATATTTCACAAACAAGTAAGTATACATATTATTATAAATACCATTTTGTTTTTTGAATTTTTTGGCAACAGTTTCCATTAAATAGAAGGTGCAAAATTTTTAGCTTCTTTTTTTTGTAAGTAAATTTATGTGAGCAAAAGTTCAACACCTTTTTGCTCAGCGACAAACTTATATACATTTAACTAGCTAGTTTTATCCCTAGCCCTAATAAATATAGTACGACTAATAAATTCACATATTAGTTTCAAAAGTTGAAGTGGCATACGAAATGAAAAAAGTTTCCATATTACTGTGGGGCTGCATTACATTCACTTTCCCCCCATTTCAATGTTTATATGTATGTACATATATACATATGTGTGTGTTTTAGTGTAAATTTTTATACCCTTGCCATTGAAAGTGTATATATGTATACACAAATCTAAATATTCTTCATCAACGTGACATGACAAATTCATATAGACATTTCTCTGATAATTGGTTCCCAATCTTAAAGGTATGTATATAATATATTGACTTAACGTCTTCTCAAAAATTATTTCCTAAGTACTTAAGAATTCGGAATACTTCAAAAATGTTGTGCCCAATATCTGTTGTATCGTCTAAAAATCAAATAGAAAGTGTTAATTAAAAACTCAATGTCTAATAACAAATTTGAATGAAGAATTTGTATGGAATTTATGTTTTCTGAATATCCTGCCTTGTTAGTTGATACGAATGCCAAAAAAGGATTTAAATTATGTACAGTTGGAGCCCGGATAATCCATTAACCGAACACCCCTATTAACCGGGATCAAGTTGAGTTTGTTCCATTGTCACTGCTAACTGTGATTACCTCTATTATCCGCGACTTAAAACGAACATTTTTTTCTTAAATAATAAAACGAATTCGGGGCTTCCCCGTTATAGTTAACAATCAATGAGAAACACGCGTTTATGTATGTACATATTACATATTTTTATGGATTTAAAGATATGTATGTGGAAATTTTGCTCTCGATTTACCGGGTTTTTTGATTTCCTGTGATGGCTGTGATAATCGGGGTCCAACTGTATATATTTTTGATATGCTATAGGACTGAATGTTTAAAATGTTGATTTGAATGAAGAAAATATGTCATATATATACTTACATATATCAAGAACAGAAAAGTACTGAATTCGCTTTAAATTTAGCCGACCTAGATTACAATCTTTAAGGTATTCTTTCACATTCAATACCTAAACTTTCATATAAAAAGAAGATTTTTAATCAACCTCAAAAGACAAAGCAAAGTAAAAGTAAAAATTTTAAAGAGTATGCAAACTTCGACATGAACTCGGGCCATTCTGTTTAAGAAGAAGAAGGATAATCAAGAAAGGGAAAGTGGCATAAAAACTAAAACGAAAAATATTTTGAAAAATTACTTGCTTGGGTTTAATGAACTTGACGTTTTGCAAAATAACATAAATGTATTAAATATTCAAAACGGACTGAGCAGAAGCGATTTAAAAAATGTACTCACTGCAAAAATTCGCTTTTTAATTTCATGAGAAAGCCAAAGAATTTGTCGGCAATTGTTTCGGTAAGAGTCTCCAAGTCCTATCAATATTATCTAGCACTTGTGGTGGGAGTCCTGCATCATTTTGAAGGTAGAAATAAGGATGCTTGTATGTATAGGTGGTGTGTATTTGGGGTACAATAGGCAAACATAACAACACACATACTGTAACTATACAAACTTCATCTTGACAGGTTTGCAGGTTCGAGCATAGTCAAAGAGGACACCGACATTATTTATTGTGTCTAGGATCAAAATGGTCAAAATGTTTTTAAACACCAAAGAAAACAGTCAAAGTATGTGAACATTTAAATACACTTACGTAGTTTAAGTCAAGGATTTGCTTTATTCATTTGTTACTAATGTTTGTAAGAAAAATGTAAGTTACTTAATGTAAAACTCGCTAGGGGAACCTTTTTTTTAAGACAGTGGGAAAGGGTGTGTTTAAACTAAAGGACCTTTAGGGTAGTATATTTGCTGACAGCCACTTCCAGGGTGTTAGAAAGGTGGTAGGCTCTTTATCTTGCTTCTCTTGTTTATATTAAGAATTTATGGCTTCCTTTAAAAAACAATGAACCACTCAAAAATACTGCCGTAGTCATTTTCATTTAAATTTTCTTCCTTTTTTTTTTGGCCATTCTTGAAAGTAGAACATACCTGCAAAATGTTTTTGCTTTAACACAGCTTTGCCACAAATTACACTCTAGGCTTCCTAAAGCTTTGATTAGTAAGCGGAGCTAAGTTAATCTTGGTAGAAGGATTTAAAAGCCAAAAAAATTCCAAATAGAAACGTGACAGAGGACCATGTACAATAGGGGACTAGTTTTAACATAAAACCGAAGACTAAGTCATATTAAAAATTAGTCTATATTACTTAAAATTTAGCAAGTGAACCAACCAAGCAACCATTCCCTTTGCTCTCTTTATTCCTTCCAAGCCTTCCCTATCTCCTCACTTAGTGTTGCTCAATCTCCTTTTTCCCCTTACTCCAACGCGAATGCAGGGTCTTATAAGTCTTGTAAAGTCAAAGAGAGAGAGAAAAAGAGAGAGAAAGAGAGAAAGAGAGAGAGAGAGAGAGAGAAAGAGACTTTCTCTTGTTTTTGAAGGTAAGGAAGAGCTTTTTACTGCGCTATTATATAAGAATCTGCAATCAGTTAGTGATATTTGGTCGTGTAATTGTTGATCAGGTGATGTATATAAAAAATACAAATTATTTTCTTTGGCGGACTCGCTGGGTTAAAGGAAATTATGCAAATTTCATAGGCCAAAAACGATATTTGATATCAAAAACTTCTCAAATTTCGAAATCTATATCTTTACCTAGCTAGGTATTGCCAGGGTAAGGACTATACATTAAGCGAAAAATGAAGCTCAAGTTACTTACTAAATCTTGTAAACTAAACCACTGTTGCCTTAAAATGCCTGGGTAAGTATATACTTACATTATATATTATATATTATTATATATTATATATATATATATATTATATATATATATTATATATATATATTATATATATATATATATTATATATATAATTATATTATATATATTATATGATTTTTAAATTATTGTAATTTAGTTATTTCCTTTTATAACATTTTTGGGTTATTGACTAAATTTTCTAATAATTGAAATTGAAAAATTAAACAAATCACTTTATAGATAGCATTGAACCAATTGAATAATGTGGAATATAATAAGATTCAATCCTTAAATTTTCTGGGCCCCGAGTGTGGTGAGGGATACACGGTCAAATAAGAGCCCAAAGAGTTATACAAAACTTGCAAACAATTCAAAGTCTTACAAACACACTGATTTACAGCCCAAAATGTTGACTTCGCACTAGAATATTATTACTAAAACATTGACTACTGACAGACCTACTACTGAAACATTTACCACATTACCTACCTTTAAAGTTAAACAAAATCTCACATTTGAAGCCATTATTACTCTATTATTCTGATCTTTGCTAAACGAAAGACGAAGTCAAATTTTGCAAGTCTTTTCAGAATTCAAGTGATCAATGCTTTGGTTATTCAAATCATTACATTTAATATTAAAATGGTTAAAAAAATATCATTAATAATCTAGTTTGTGGCCAAAAAAACTATAAAAGTACGTATCTCCATTGGATTGATTTCAATAACATACTTTGAAATCTCTTTTTCCGATAATTGCTCAATGTCAATGCCATTTACTTGATTATCGTCTAGATCGCGTTTTATACGATTGCTTTCAGCACCCAAGGAACCTGCTGGTATGCCCTCTTCGGAATATTTGACTTCGAGCAATGGCTTGTCAGCACTAAGTAAATGCACAGATTTACCAGATTTCGAAAATGTTGCATACGAATCATATGATTCTGCAGTTGATTCGGCTACAAATTGCATACGCTGGGTCTCATCCAACCAAGCATTACCATCGAGTGTGGTTTCCCGGACATCTTCTATCTCGAAAGCACTAAGCACATCCTTAATATTCAATTGAACAGCCTTGGCGTAATATGCATCCTCTCCCTTTTCCATAATGTGCTCGAAGCGGACAAGCAATTGATTATCATGCCAAGGTTCCAGAGTCAACAAGTGCAGGGACTTTGGCAGGACAACGGAAATGCCATTATACTGTAAGGGGGTACAAGAAGTTAGAAGGGTTTCGAGAAAGCAAGTACTAAAACTTACGATATTTGTAAACGAATTGCGCCACTCATCAACACTCAGAGGTTCAGCATTACTGAATAACTTCCAGGAGGGTAATAAGGTCTCCAGCTGAACAAGACGTTCAAGTGCTTTAAGAGAGACACCTTCACGCTGCTTGGACAAACCAACAAACAAATGATGCTTTCCGCGGGCAACCAGTCCATCGCCATATTCGGTTTCATTGAGGGCCTCTCCCACACCAAATGCATCGTCTTTCAGCAAACGACGATGCACCATAAGTTCGAGAGCACCATCTTGCAGAGAGCTGCCTCCTTGGGCTCTGTCCACCAGAATGGCCATGCGAGCGGTTTCGTCCTCCAAGGCGATTTTAGTTGTAATAGGATAATAATTGCCAGCAACAGCTTCGGCTATCTTAACATCCCAAGTATCGCGATGGTTGAGTTTCCGTTTCAACATTTCGCGACCTACAATTAATTATAAAAAAAGTAAAGTAAATAAATTATCTAAGCATAAGTTCTGATTTCTACTACAAACATATATTGGATCGATCGCTTTATGTTTTTGCTCGAAAGGAAAACTTTTAACCAGCTATTTTATTCCGATTTTTATGAAATTAACAAGTCCTTTAGATTTTAATGTCAGTTATCAGTTTACCAAAATTTCTTAAAGACATTCAAGAAATTCCATAATTTTCTTTGTGAAATAACCCTTCTGCCCGTATACTTTTTAAATATCCTCTTATTAATCCCAAAATTTGTTCAATTTTAGCTATCTTATTGACATAGAAATATTACTTACCATTTGAGTCTGTGTAAAATATGCCATTTGATTCGATATCGGACTTGAAACGTGTAATAACTTCTTTGCCAATTTCATCATCAATTGGAATTGGACCAACCAACCACTCGAATTCAGCATAGTTGCTTTTGTGATATACTCTAACTACTTGACTTATCCAATCATTAAATTTCTGATGAACTTCCTCAACCAAATCGCCCTTATATACTTCGATTGTCACTTGAGTAGCGACAGGGACAATTTTATCCTCATTGGGTCGGAAAATATAGGCACCAGATGAACGATTCAAAAACTCAGCATTATTTCCAACAGCTCCTTCGTAGTATAAAAATTCTTGGCTAATCAAACGATTCAGGCCATCAGCTGTGACTTCTGTGAGAAAGCCATTGGTATCAAAAGTCAATTCAATATGCTGAAATATCAATCAACAATTGATAATGATTTAAGAAATGAGATAATGAGAAAATGTTTGAACTTTCTTACCTCATTACCGATAACAGTCAGACTTGATCTTTTCTTGGGTTGAGCTTGTGGTTTTGCAAAGTTGTTGCGGTTCTCAGACTTTTCAATGAAATATGATCTATAGCCAACTGGAGGCAGATTGGAGGCCAAGAAAACTAATTCATATTTAGCACTTGATTCTCTGTGGAAAATATCTATAACTTCCGTAGGCACAGGCACCACTTGAGTGATTACAGTTGCACCTAGAAAAAAATTACATAAGGTAATGAGTATATAAGCTATCGATTATCCTTATCGCTAAGTATTACCATTATTATCTGTGACAACATAATTGTAATCAGATACTGGGACCCTCACATACTCGCTTGTTGAATGGGCCAATGGATTGTAGAGTGTTAGAGTGAATTTATCAGTTTTCTCTGAAATTTCGCAACTGCTAATGTTCAGTAGGGAACAAGTTTTGAACTCAAACTCGAAGGCTGCACGTGGTCTAGTGGCCTTGGCTTCAACAGGACCATCAGATAGTTGATTTAAAACCGATTTAATATTGGTTGAGCATGCATCGAAACCCACACTCAAACGTTTGGCATAGTCCAGAGCGACCTTTTGCTTCTCAGTACCCGTAATGGCATCATGATGTTGCATAATGCCCATTGTTTCCCTCATAAACGACAAATGCGCATCGAATTCGGCTGAAGTTGTAGGTGCCAGAGCACTTAATTGCTTGCAGACCTGCAGGAAATGATTACCATCACGTTCATAACGCTTCAAAGTCGGACGCGATGTAAAGTAGCCGGTCCAATATGCGTGTGGGTCAGAGGCATAGGGGAAGAAATCATCGGATTTGGTTGGCCAAACGATGCCAGCATCGTGCAATGATTTCAGGTAACAAGATGGTGTCGAGTAAAGTAGATTTATATTCGAACCATTTGCCTGACGTTCATTGGCATACCTGTTAAACAGAAAAGAAAACTCTCTTGTAGTACTTACATTTATTTTTGAAATGTTTTTTTTTTTTCGAAGATCTTTGCCATATTTTCAGTTAAGGAAAGCCTCATCCAGTCACTATTACTTACATTATGAGTTTATCCAGATTCTTATACCACATGTCAGCATTTTGATAATGGAAATCCTCACCCATGGTAATAAGTAAATTGGGTGTACGATAACCCGTAGCCATTTTATTGACAAATTCAAAAAATGCATCGACCTGGTTGCATATAGATTTATGTAAGGATCATTGCTTTTAGGGTTGTATGAAAGTATTTAAGTGTGATGTGAAAACAGGAGAGGAAAGGACAACAAGGCGACTTGTGAGGCTTTCATTAACAAATTACAAAACATAACGTACATACAAAAATACATATACATATATAAAAAGATAAACTATTTACCGTATCAATTTGTCAAGATTTTTGTAATAAACATGAGCAGCCTGGTATGTAAAATCGCCACCCATCGTCACAATAACATTATTGGTACGATAATATTGGCTTTGAGTTTTAACATAGTCCAAAAACGTATTAACCTAATGCCACCAAATGTTGAATGAAGAGAGACACAAACAAACAAAAACTCAACACAATGTTATGCAATCAAGGGACAAATTACAGATCCACATTAAATGTGAAATTTGCGATTAACTTACACGCTCCTTGACATTATTGTCAGGACTATGTTTGCCATCAATAATGGGTGTATCACTGCATAGAATATCAAAACAAAAGCCATCGGGTGCTTGATAATTATTATACAGGGCTCCACTGAACAGATCAGCTGTCTCTCCTATAAACAAAAGAACTCTTTAATTATATTTAACAAACTTAAGTGTCGATTGACATCAAAACTTGCCTAAATTGGCGGAACCATGCCAAATCATTTCAGCATTTTTGGTCATAAGACGCTCATCTTTATCTTGGTAATCCAAACGTCCAAAGAACATGCCATCGAAACCCATTTGGGCAAACATTGAAGCCATTTCTCGGGAATGGCCAAATGGATCGATTTGCCAACCAACACGTGGACGTCCACATTCGCCAAAGGTATCATTTAAAAGTCTGCAAAGGTTCAATTTCCATTAAATTATTTTTCTCACACATTTTTAGATTTACTTTACTTTAAGCCCCAGGCAAATTGATCGATAACGCTCTGATAATGTGTGGTAGCCTCATCATTCATACTCCAAGCACCGCTAATAAATTCGAGTCTTCCTTGATCGACCAACATTTTGACAGCCTCCTGCACCTTGGGTTTCTGTTCTTTCCACCATTTGAAGAAGAAAGCCGATTCCACATAGATGAAACGTTTCTCTGGATCTTTCAGTAGAGCTTCGACAACGGAATCAATAATATATTGTACACCAGCCTTTTGAATTCTCGTCTCACTGCCATAATAATATTGATCAACAGTTTTAAGCCAACCCACATCGTCATGGGTATGAGCTATAAGATGTACATTCAACATATTTGGCTTAGTGGGATGGCAACTCTAAGGAATAGGAAAATTTTGAGCATAATTTTCTCTCTTGGATGGGCGTACATACCGCATAACCGCATTGGGAAGCCGGTTGCTCCTCCTCCTCCTCCGCCTGGGGCTTAATATTTCGCCCTTCTACATTGTGGAGGGCAAATACGAGAAGAAGTGCCAAACAACTGGCGATTTTGCAAACCATCGCAGTTTTTTTCCACTTTAAGCTAGGTTTTTGAGATATTGTTTTGTTTTATTTGTTTTAAATCTAAATTATTGATATACATACATATGTTTGTTGATAAGAGAGAATTATAATTATATGTGCACTTGGTTTCTGTTGATGTTTAGAGGAACTTGTTTTTGGGGGACTCCAACATCCAGAAACGACAACCGAACACGTCGGCAAATTAGAACGTACTGAGCAATCAGAGACCATAAACTCAGCTCGAGACCTACTTGAAAATAAACTCTCTCCGGTTTCTGTGTATGTACATACAATTGCACATTATATTTAGGTAGGTATATACATATGTGTGTGTGGCTTTGTATATAAGCGCTCATGCCGGCCACTGATAGGAACGCAAAACAACACTTGAAACTCGCATTATAATACAAACATACATATGTATGTATGTATATTCATAGATAAGCCTACAGACGCATATACTTAAGTTAAATTCTGTAAAAAATTTTTGTTAGCCGCCCCTAATATTACTTTAAAGGACAAGTACTTTTCATTCGGATTAGATAAGCACACAACTACTTTGGCTCGTTAAATAATTACTAAACATCTTCAAGTACCTGATTAACAGTAATTAATGACATTAATGGTTTTCTGATTATTTCCACCAACACTTTGTAAACTACTAAACACCTTTTCAATGGATCGGCGAGTCGTGTCGCTTTGAGTACATTCATAAATTTCAAAGTAATCCTATGGAAACGTGTTTGTGGTCAGCTTAAATGGATCAAAGGTCCGCAGAACTCAATCATTTTCCCATTAAAAACAAAATAACTTTTAGAACACTAAATTCACAATTTAGTCAAGTTATTAAAATTTGATTTGTATTGTGTATTGTATTTTAATACAATTAGAATTAAGGGACCTTATTGAAGTAATTTTATGAATAAATTGTTACATTTTCTAAATTTGACTTAATATTAATCAATCAAAATTTTATTATATTGACTTAAATATACAATTGAAATTGCAGTATATGGCAAGAGTATAAGTGAAGTAGAATTTAAGGGGAATACCACTCTGACAGTTTGAAAATAAAAAACATTGAATAAAAAAATTAATTTGAAATGAAATAAAACCAGATCCAGGGGAGACAACAAGAGTTCCAGACACCCTCTCAAATAAAGCTACAACCTATGTATATCTCTAAATATTGTCATATATTTGTAAGTTACAGTTAACAGATTTTAATAAAAAAACTTATAGAACTACAACTTATAATGTAAATCATTGTATTAACGAGTTACTAAAACAACATAAAAAAATTGACAACTAACAAAATATTTATAAAATCGCAACGTTTCTATGGAAAATATATAATCTTATCTTGATCATACTTGAAACCACATTGAACAAAACTAAAATAAGGAATCTATTTTCGAATGGTCTATAGGAAATAAGTCGACCAAATTCGTTTGAGTTCGGTTAAGCCTATGAAAGATAATGATGCAATGCAATATAGTGATCCAGAGGCTTGTATAGAGAAATACGAATATTGAAACTCATAAGTACTTTATAAAATCGGAGCTCTTTATATGAATATACTTTTTTGCAAGTGTTTAATACCATATTTTTAAGTAATTTTCCACATTAAAACAACAATCAACGTGACGTCAAGACGTTCTAAATTCAAATGAAAATTTGTATAGAATTATGTTTTATTTTTGGTTCGAGTAGCTCGTATGTGCCTCTTGTTTATGAACTGCTCGTGTTAGGCACATAAATCAGTATTCTTTTTAAATTCTTTATAGATAAACAGAAATTTAATTTGCAAAAATAATATTGTCAGCATTATGAAATATTTCATTTCAGCTGACTATTCTATCTAAGCGGTAGAACTAAAATGGTAACATACTTGGGAGAGCCTTCACTTTTTTGTTAGGGCTCAATAAATTGTTTCATACAAAAGCATGAAAAAGTAATTATTCTTCATTAGAAATGCTCTGTACCCCTGTGGCCATTCACGTTACGACTTGGTGCTATTAAATGTCATTCTCATTAAATATTTAACGAATTTTAAAAGTACAAATTTCATAAGGTAGGCAGACTTACAGAATATCCTACATTTAGTCACTCGTAGAAGTTTGTTAGTTGCTTTTTTTTAAGAATGAATGAGTTCTTATATAGTATTTATATTGTGTTTTTTTTGTTAGCAAACAATTAATTTGCCTATTGGTTTTGCAGCTAACTAAACTTATTAAAGATCAATAAATTTACCCCGTAAAAAATGAACCCTTGTGGTTGGCTTGAGGTACTCATCAAAGTTTGAAGGGTCGGACATTCATTGGCAAATGTCCTACATATCAGAATGCATACCATACCCCATGAACAACATAAAAGTATGTATGTAAATCCATGTATAAATGTTGCACCATGTTGGTTTTTGACATTTTTGTATCCTTTTATACTAGAATGAATGTGTAAGAGAGCCGGAAATATTAACTGGGTGACGAGCTGTTAAGCCAACAGATTTATTTTGCATTGGATATGTTACAATGTGACAAAAACATCAGCAAAGTGCAGACAACGAATTGTCTGTATACATTTTAATGTGTAAGCTGGTACAACCCAAAAAAAAAAAGCAATTGATAAGTTAAATTTTATAGCCAACAATATGCCAAATTAAACGCATCGTAAAGAAATATATAAATTCCACCAGACCCAAAACACTAAATCCAAGAAATAGTCCAGCTGTTCCGCCAATTGAAACTAATAAAAAATAGCATTAGTTATTGCGTTGAGGTAAAACCTTAATTGAATGCTTACCCAGCAGATCGGAGAAAGAGAATATGACTTGCCTCTTTAGACGATTCTGTGGCCAAGTTTTCATCGAAATGGCACTTCCAATACTACCCAATAACTGCTTAGAGCCAATCATGGGCTGAGAATGATAAAATAGGCCACAAAAAGAATTAAATAAAAAATTAACTTTTTACTATTTTTTACTTAAGAAAGCCATAAATAGTCGATTTAAAAAATAAATAAACAAGACTGTTATGTGAAAAAAGGATAAATTTTACATAATGTGATAGCAGAAAACATTATTTATAACTTTGAATTGGAACTTATCCTTACTTGTTAGGAGATAAAAAAAAAATCAAGTGCAATTATTATAATTTATTATTAAAAATAATAAGAAATCAAAAATAGTGATTACTTGGTAATTTTTAAAATTAAACATATGATTACACTCCCTGAAATTTACTGAATAAACAACTAACAACATGAATTAATGAAATTAAAAACAAAATATGTATAAAGTTTATTGATTTTAATTTATATATATTGTGTGTAACCTTAAAAAACACAATTTAAATAAAATGGAAAAGTTTGCTTATGTTAAAAATTTTTTTTTGGGCAGGTCTCTTTATATTTTTTAATAGCAAACATGTATAATATAGGAAATGGATGTCTTAAAAAACTTTGGAATTCTCTGGTTTTTAGTCCAAATTTATATTGATTGGACACGCTATTGTAATAAATTAAAGTGTAAAATTTTGATTTGACAAAAAAAAAACCAACAAAATAATACTAACATTTTGTGCGTTAAAATGAATGTGTTGACTATGCAAAATGTTGGAACATAATAAACAAAGTTGTCCGGTTTACAACTATTTTGGAATAAATTTAAAAATAAATAAATGAATAATAAGAGATTAAAATAAATTACAATTTCTTTATAATCGAAACAATATTAGCGAGGTATCATTTTACCTATATTGTAAGCCGATAGAAAGCTGTAATTTTTTTTTGGCTAATACTTACAAGGGCACTTTTAGTTGTTACCACCGCATCGAGGCAATTTTGTTCGCAATAACAAGTAGCCGGCTTTTCATGTTTGCCATGTTCTTCGTATAATTTAAGAAAGAAACCTAAAACAGAAGTTTAGAAAACTCAACAAAATCTTGAAGTTATTAGGGATCACTATTCACACTTACTGGAGTGTTTGGGAAAACAAGCCTTCAACGTTTTATAATCGCAAACAGTTTTTGGTTTCGAAACTAAAAGTTAAATAGGATTCTAAATAACATTTAATATAGATAATTAAACCATAATTCTTACTCCGATTTGGATAGAAATGTGGAATGCATTTACAGATTCTATAGGCGAGATTAATGCGACATTCCTGTTGACATATATTTCTTGTATAAATTGGAAAATGTGTTAAATTTGATTCGTGATGGAAACGACACTTTCTCTGCCTAATCGAAGTCTCCCTGTTTGATTGTAAAAAAAAACTTAATTAGAATAATGTGGGAATAAAAACGATTATAGATATAACGTTTCTAGATTCTCTTCGGCTGTGATTTCTTCACTTTCGGGATCATAGACAACACCTTCATCTGTGTAACCAAAATTATTATCCACTTTCATAACTTCAAAGGCAGAATGGATATAGCTCTAGAAATACAAATATTTAGGAAAATATCAATTCAGTTATAGTTAAACACGGATTTAAGCATA
The DNA here is from genome assembly GCF_018902025.1 of Drosophila willistoni. Taxonomy (NCBI): domain Eukaryota; kingdom Metazoa; phylum Arthropoda; class Insecta; order Diptera; family Drosophilidae; genus Drosophila; species Drosophila willistoni. The sequence continues at coordinate 15,037,111 of NW_025814050.1, forward strand.
TAAAATGGTAAAAACATACCCCCTAAAGTATGCCATATGCAGCAAAAGAGTCTATTTGGAATGGAATCTCATAGTTAAAAAATTTCCTTTAAACAATGTTGTTAAAGAGAAACATTGCTTAGGTACAAAACATTTTTCCCATTAAAAGTCTTTGATAGCATTTTGCATACATTAGGGGGCAAATATCACCCATTTCATTAGAATTAAACTAACATCTATGGCTATGCTGGTGAATCCAAGTAGGGTAAACGATACATCCTTTTCAAAAAAGGAACCAAGTTGAACTTCAAGCAAAGTTCGACTATGCTCGTACTTGTTGTACTCGGGATACGAGCCAAAGATTAAATAACGTGAACTATACTCTTTGCCCAATTTGCTATTACCCAAATAGCATAATCCATACTCGGTTAGCACTTGCCGCACATGAATATTGACCTGACCATCGATACTGCGTGTTCTTAGTTTCTCCACTGGCTCATATGTACTATCAAATGTCAGATTGTATATCAATTCCATATATTGCTCGGGTTTAATGCCCAAATTCATAAGAATAGAATCAATATTATCGCTGCCCGGAATATTCTGAAAGTTGGTATAAGTTGAGTTTGCCAAATTTTCCATAAAGTTCCAAAATTCTGTCTTGTCTTGCCCTTTGATACCATTGGCTCTGGAAATTACATTTTTATAGCATCTCTAATACCAAAAAATTGGTGCTCAATATCAGATTATAAGAATATTACCTACAATAACTACTGAACAGGCTGTCATTCAATCTCTGCATTGGGCAAACAGTTAAACTTGGTAATGTTGTGTTCCAGAAATGATAGTTACGCTAAAATAGTTGAAAAATATTTTTATAAATTGCAAATTAGAGATTGCTATTTTGAGTACCTCAAGTCCAATATGCGTACTCTTTGTATAGTAGCGATCCACAGAGGATAGACAAACATTTATACAAAAATAAATGGATACAACTAAAAGAGCACACCATAACGATCTGCAAGGTATAACACATACTTTATCACAACAAACAAACTAATAGTCTTTAAAATTGTACCTTTCAAAAACAATCAACATGGGTTTTACAATATACCGAAATCCATGAATGCAACAATTATTAAAGTATAATTTTATATAGTCCAATATAATTTTGGGCCCTCTCCAATTAAATTTAGCCATCTTTGTAGTTTATAGTGGAATCTAAATTTTATTTTTACAATCAAAATCAATATTAACTTGAGTTCTTGGGAAGTGTTAATACAATAATAGTTTTATTTGAAATGGCGCATAACTTTAGTCTCATAGTCATTTGTTGGCGTGACTGAATTCATTTATTTATAATGAAGTACATAACATTTCCATTTTCTCTTTAATGCTCACACATATTATACTGAAGGTGTGTAATAGATACACGGTTAACTTTTGTTAAATAAGGACTAAGGCAGTTTTAGTTTTAGCTTTTAAAGGAGACTCAATGAAGAGAGTCCTATAGAAAGTCCATCTATCCTTATAATCAAAATTAATAGCAAATACTAATACTATTCTAATGACCGACTTTTCAAGACTCAGAAAAAAAGGCTTTAAAAACCATTTGAAAGCTATTTTATAAAACTATTTAATACTTATTTTAGCTTTCTAGATTTCGAGATTTTTTTAATGTATCCAACATTGCTTATGACCGACTTGAAGTTAATCTTACACAGAATATAATTGTATAAATTTAGCAAGCTGTTTGGATAGTTATTTCAAGAACCTTCTTTCTCTATACTATATACTTATCATTAGATTTTGCTAGAGTCTCCTGAGTTGCGATCGTTTAAGTTCAAAACTGGTTGAGAATTACAACTAGATGAGGCGAAAAAATGGGGATAATGCTTACAAAACTAAAATTAGTTCACCTTTTTGCAGGAAAGGTTAAAAACTAGTATTTCTGAGATTGAATTTGGTTAAATTCGTGGAAAACTTTCCCGTAATTGTCAAGCATGTTAATTTTTAGTCCTCCCTACTATTATTTTGTTTGTGTGCAAATTTAAGCATATAAACTTATGTTTAATATATTATGCACACAGTTCAGATAATGTTGCTTAGCTTTTGGGTCATAAAATGTTGTATTACTAACATTTTCTTCCTTAAATTAAAATCTGATTTAAATAACAATTTCTTTTTGTATTGTGGTTGTATTATTTTGCCCGCAAGTGTATATAGTCATACATCGTTGTAGCCTGGTGTTAAATGTTATAAGCCTCACGCACTATATGTTTTGATTTAAATGCCAATAATATACGACTGTTGAAAAAATAATAAAAAAATGTTTGACAAGTTTAACTCCCGAAGCACTTATTGCAGAGATTGGATTAATCAAATTTACTCTAACTGCCGTAGTTTATTTATTACCGAAGAAAATGATAAAGGTGCTGACAAAAAAATATCTTTATTGAAAAATAATCTGATAAGTGCTGAAGAATGCTATGCCATAATAAAGAGAACAGCTAAATCGTCAAAACATAGCATGAATGCTTGGAGTATCATCATATTCATCACGATTTGTATATGCATTTACTTGTTTTGTAAGGCAATAGTGGCCAGAATGAGAAATGGAAATAATATAGATGCTTGCGATATCGAAGAAAGTAGTTATACCAACGAAAGGACAAGCTCAAATCGTTCTTGCAGTTGCGACAATTATAGATTTATATCGGAATAAATTTTGTAAACACAATATTTAAATTTTATTTTTCCAACAATATGATAATACACTTGATATTTTATTAACGCTTGATAATAAAGGTTCGAATCTGCATTGGGTACAAGGTGACGCTGAAATACGAATCATCCATTGTTGCATTTGCTGTCAATGGCTTGTGAGAGGCTGTGAAATACTTAACTTTAGAGGAATCCGTTCCATCGGCATCGTGATGGAATTTGAGTCTCTTCATCTCATCAAGTGGCAGGTTTCCATCTAATGTAGTCTCTCGAATCTCTTGTCCACCCAATGTATCAAATAATGTTCGTATGTTAAAACTTAGCACATTGCTTTCAGTATGATCCATCACGTGTTCCAATCGAAGTAAGATCTCATTACTTGAATACGGTTCCAGAGTCAAAAGATTTATGGATTGTGGCAAGTCAGTAAAGTCGGGAAGCTTATTTGGCAGGACGGTAGCAACGCTGTTGGATTTACTAAAGAATTTCCAGAATGGTAGATGAATTTCCTCCTGTGTCAAGCGTTCAGCTCGTGTGAGTTTTTCTGACACATAATTAACAATTAGAAAAACTTTTCCACGTGCCACCAAACCTGTACCAAACTGCTGTTCGTTAAGAGCTTCTGCGACTCCAAAATTATCATCCGATAATAAGCGGCGATGGATCATCAGTTCCAGTACTCCATCTTCTTGACTTGAACCACCTTGAGCACGATCATTGAGCAGAGTCATGCGTTTCTTCTCATCTTGAATTGAAATTCTAGTCGTCACTGGATAATAGTTAGCACTTATTTCTTCTGTCAAATCGGGATCAAAATTTTCGCGTTTGTTCCGCTTTCTTTCAAGCATCTCCCGACCGTTCGAATCAGTGTAAAATACTCCATTCGATGAGATGTCACTTTTAAAGCGAGTTACTATCTCTTTGCTAGTATCATCATCTACTGGAATGGATCCAACCAGCCACTCGAACTCCACACGATTAACACCATCATATAAACGGATTACTTGCGAAATCCATTCGTTAACATGTTGATGTACTTCCTGAACTCTGTCGCCATTATATACCGTTAGATCGATTTTATCGTTCAACTCTTTAATGTCCCCATCCGGACGAAACACATAGGCCCCCGAAGACCGATTTTTCTCCTCACCATTATTGCCAAGGAATCCTTGATAGATGGCAAAGGTCTGTTCGATATTTGCAGTAACTCCGTTCATGACAACAGTTTTTAATCGTCCAGTACTATTGTCGAACACTAGTTTTATGAGCTAAGAAATAGAGAAAATTAATAGGTTTCCTGCTATTTAGTTTCCAAATTTCTTACCGAATTCTGAATCTCCAAATCATTTTCATCGCTAAGTGCACGATAAGATGGACGCCACTTCTTCGAATAAGAACTTCGGGATGACAGTCCAGATCGATCTACCTGACTTCTTGGAGTTGGCAGGATTCGTATGTAGAAGCTGGCAATCTTTTCTACTGAGGCCTTGAACACTAATTCGTGCTGAGTGACATTTGATCGGTGTCCAAGAGCTAAGACCTCTGCTGGAACGGGGACAAGCTCGAAAGATACTTCCCGACCTACAAAAAATGAATACAATCTAGTTGAACTATTGAAGAGTAAAATAAGTGGCATAACTTGGAAGTAATATAGAAAAATTTTCCCCCTAAAATATGCAAAAGTAAATAGTTTTTGTGTTCGTCTCGTGATAAAAGTGAGTCATTGGCTTATTTTTGTTGACAGTTTTAATTTTTACCAAACATTCATTTTTGTGTGAGTTTTTTGTTAGCTTCTTCTTACTTACCGATCACTAAATTTAGTGTTAACCTACCTTTTTCATCAGCAATAACATAGTTCTTATCCTTCACGGGAACACGTACATATTGGGTGGAAGTGTGGGCCAAAGGATTGAAAAGGGTCACCACCAGATTATTGGCACTCTCCTGAGTTAAAGCACAGACACTAATGTTCAACTCCAAGCAACTGGAGAACTCTCCAGTGGTAAGATTGGTTAGAATCCTAAGGGCATCACGAGCATTTGTTTCAGCTCCAACTATGGCGTCGGTTAAAAGGCGATCATAGTCGCGGGCCACAGTTTGCTTTTCTGTGCCCGTAATGGCATCATGATGCTGCATTACGCCCATGATCTGACGCAGAGTATTCAAAGGATTTGTGTGCTGGCTGGTAGTCAGATTGGCGAATGTACTTAGCTGTTTCACAACCTGAAGGAAATGATTTCCATCTCTTTCAAACCGCTTCTGAGTTGGACGTGAAGTAAAGTAACCAGTCCAATAAGCGTGACTATCGCTAGAATATGGAAAGAAGTCCTGGGTTTTATTGGGCCACGTTTGTTCAAGCTGATGAAGGGCCTTCAGATAACATCCCGGCGTCGAGTAGAAAATGTTGACACGAGACCCTTCGGTTTGACGGGCATTTATGTATCTAAATTAGAAAAAGATTTCATTAATGTCAGTCCATTTACTCTATTTCCTTTGTACATACTTGATAAGTTTGTCCATGTTCTTAAAATTGACTTCTGCATTCTCATACTGAAAATCATCACCCATGGGAACCATAACGTGATCGGTCCTATACGCCTTTGACACTGTTGTTACATGGCTTAGAAAATCATTAACTCTGGATCCAACATTGTTATCGAAACTATCCCCATCGATAATTGGATCATCCCCGTAATAGACGTCGAAGCAATAACCACCCGGAGCTGAATAATGGCCATAAAGTGATCCAGCAAAGAAATCCGAGTTGCTAAGCGATTCACTAGATTGCCATATCATTTCCATGCTTAAGTCTTCCATTCGTTTCCTCTTGTCTATATAATCGATGCGGGCGAAAAATTCGCCACTATATCCCATTTGTGCGAATATCGAAGCCATTTCTCGCGAATGCCCAAATGGATCGATTTGCCAACCAATATTGGGACGGCCACAAGTACCAAATGTGTCACTTAGGTACCTTAAAATGGATTAAAATTTATAAAAAAATGTTTTTCATGTCTATCTTAATTATGCCTACTTCAAGCCCACACTGAATTGATCGATAATACTTTGATAATGAGCCGCTGCTTCATCGTTCATACTCCAACCGCCGCCTGTGAATTCCAATTGTCCATTCTGAACCAATTTATTCACCGCCAATTTTATAGTCTCTGATTGCTCGTTAAACCATTTAAAGAAAAACGATGTTTCAACCTGGATAAAACGTCGATTTGAATCTTTTAAGAGTTCCTGAACCACTGAATCCAAAATATATTGCACTCCTGCATGTTGTATTTGATTCTCAGCTCCATAATAATATTGATCAAAGGTCTTTAGCCATCCGACGTCATCGTGTGAATGTGGAACCAGGTGAACATTGATCATATCCTGCCTTAATGCGGGGCATGACTATATAAGAAATATGTTATAAATTCATTTAGTCATCCAGATTCATAGTAATGACGTCATTGATAATACCTCAAATCCACATCCAGCGTCCGAGCCTATTATACCCGAAGACAGTAACGCACAAGTGAATACTAAAACGCTGAAGTACTTCATGCCGTCAAAAAAAGAGTTCCAAACGGCATCAAAACGAACCTCCAACTGAGTAGCAGCAAAAAAACTAAACTTATTTTCTATGTCGAGTTACTGTTTTAATCAACCATGTCCGTGGGGGAGCTCTTATTTCAGCGATAAGCGCCAAATAAGTATATTTGTGTATATATGTATATGCATGTAGCACTTGGGAGAAGCTTAAGCCCGCCATATAGCGAATGGGTAATATTAAAGTTAAACCATTTATGTACTTCAAGCGATAGCAATTTAGTATACTGGCCACTAAACAATACAAAATAAATTAAGTATTTATATAAATGTATGTATGTAAGTATGTATGTACATAAATGCATGAGCACATCAGTCAATTTGTGGTTCATTTGTGGCAATAATGCATATCTCAATTGAGAATCGTGTATACATACATATATGTACTTACCTAGGTATACTTTGGGTTAAACAGTAGTAAAAGTCTTATCTCAGTTCATGAGTTTTTCACAAATTGGATTTCAATGATTCAAAATGAGTGCAATATTATTTTATGAACTAGAGATTAGATTTAGTTAGTCATTCTTGGGTAAATTCTCTACCATTTGTTAATTAGCATTGATGTTACTAAATTTATGATTTGGAGATTCAGAATTCGGTAAGAAATTTGGAAACTAAATAGTAGGAAACCTATTAATTTTCTCTATTTCCATCCAAGCCATTGACAGCAAATGCATCGATGGCTATTTGTGTATTTATTTGTATATTTATAGTCAACTTTTTAAAAGAACACTAATCAGTTCGATTAAAATATCAATCTGCTAAATCGCAATCTCAATTTATTCATCAAAAGTAACTCTACATTAAAATTATTTAAAAATTTATTTGTTTCAATCAATATTTAAAGAAGTAATATTCTATTTTATGTTTTTTTAAGGATCCTGTAATCTTTCTGGTAGGTTTTTCCATGGAATGTTTTCTTTGATCCTCTACTAAAAAAATTTGTCTTTATAGCTAATTACACCATCGAAATGAATCGATTTCGTATTCCTATTGAATCTTAAATATTCATTTTATTGCTTTTAAGCTAAGGAGTTAATTTACAAACCTTTAAAGATAGCAGTTTTTAAAAAAGAAATTATCATAGAGTACTGAAGTAAATATACATTTTTTAATTGGAAACAAACAAGTTTACACTATTTAATTTTATTTAAATGACGTAACCTAATTATAAGTTTTCGGGAATGTCGTTCTTCTCTTATCTTAAGTCTCTTAAGTCAATTAATATTTTGGGTGTCTTTTTTTAAATAACATTTTGTGTTCAGTTTTATACATATATGGAGTTAAAAATTGCAACAAATATAATTATTTTTTCCGGTATCTTTTCTTTAAATAACAATAACAAAGTCAATTAGCAGTTATAAGTGTTGGATACACCAATTAATTAAAATATAATATTAAATAAGAGCAAAAGATAATATGTATGGAAATATTGCAGAGGAGTCCGATCTTCGTGGCTTTACTAACAACACAACCTTCCCTGTCTCCAACCTCTCTGGTACTGCTGCTCCTGTCATTCTTGACAATAATAAATGTGCGAATCTGCATTGGGTACAAGGTGACGTTGAAATCGGAATCATCCATTGTTGCATTTGCTGTCAATGGCTTGTGAGAGGATGTGAAATACTCAACTTTAGAGAAATCCGTTCCATCGGCATCGTGGTGGAATTTGAATCTCTTCATCTCACTAAGGGGCAGGTTTCCATCTAATGTAGTCTCTCGAATCTCTTGTCCACCCAATGTATCAAATAATTTTCGGATGTTGAAACTTAGCACATTGCTTTCAGTATGTTTCCATCACATGCTCCAATCGAAGTAAGATCTCATCACTCGAATACGGTTCCAGAGTCAAAAGATTAATGGATTGTGGTAAGTCAGTGAATTCGGGAAGCTTATTTGGCAGGACGGTAGCAACGCTGTTGGATTTACTAAAGAATTTCCAGAATGGTAGATGAATTTCCTCCTGTGTCCTGTGTAGAAAAACTTTTCCACGTGCCACCAAACCTGTACCAAATTGCTGTTCGTTAAGAGCTTCTGCGACTCCAAAATTATCATCCGATAATAAGCGGCGATGGATCATCAGTTCCAGTACTCCATCTTCTTGACTTGAACCACCTTGAGCACGATCATTGAGCAGAGTCATGCGTTTCTTCTCATCTTGAAGTGAAATTCTAGTCGTCACTGGATAATAGTTAGCACTTATTTCTTCTGTCAAATCGGGATCAACATTTTCGCGTTTGTTTCGCTTTCTTTTAAGCATTTCTCGACCGTTCGAATCAGTGTAAAATACTCCATTCGATGAGATGTCACTTTTAAAGCGAGTTACTATCTCTTTGCTAGTATCATCATCTACTGGAATGGATCCAACCAGCCACTCGAACTCCACACGATTAACACCATCATATAAACGGATTACTTGCGAAATCCATTCGTTCACATGTTGATGTACTTCCTGAACTCTGTCGCCATTATAAACTGTCAAATTGATCGTATCGCTCAACTCTTTTATGTCCCCATCTGACCGAAAAACGTAAGCTCCCGAGGACTGATTTTTTGTTTCACGGTTGTTTCCACAATATCCTTGATAGATGGCAAAAGTCTGTTCAATATTTGCTCTAATACCGTTCATGACAACCGCTAGAATATGGAAAGAAGTCCTCGGTTTTATTGGGCCACGTTTGTTCAAGCTGATGAAGGGCCTTCAGATAACATCCCGGCGTTGAGTAGAAAATATTGACAAGAGACCCTTCGGTTTGACGGGCATTTTTGTATCTAAATTAGAAAAAGATTTCATTAATGTCAGTCCATTTACTCTATTTCCTTTGTACATACTTGATAAGTTTGTCCATGTTCTTAAAATTGACTTCTGCATTCTCATACTGAAAATCATCACCCATGGGAACCATAACGTGATCGGTCCTATACGCCTTTGACACTGTTGTTACATGGCTTAGAAAATCATTAACTCTGGATCCAACATTGTTATCGAAACTATCCCCATCGATAATTGGATCATCCCCGTAATAGACGTCGAAGCAATAACCACCCGGAGCTGAATAATGGCCATAAAGTGATCCAGCAAAGAAATCCGAGTTGCTAAGCGATTCACTAGATTGCCATATCATTTCCATGCTTAAGTCTTCCATTCGTTTCCTCTTGTCTATATAATCGATGCGGGCGAAAAATTCGCCACTATATCCCATTTGTGCGAATATCGAAGCCATTTCTCGCGAATGCCCAAATGGATCGATTTGCCAACCAATATTGGGACGGCCACAGGTACCAAATGTATCTTTGATAAACCTAAAATGGTTTTGTTTATTTATGACAAAAGTTAATTGCGTTGATTAACTAATTGATACTAACTGCAAACCCACGCTAAATTGATCGATAATACTTTGATAGTGAGTCGTTGCTTCATCGTTCATACTCCAACCGCCGCCTGCAAATTCTAATTGTCCATTCTCAACCAACCTTTTTACTGCTAATTTTAAAATCTCTGTTTACTCATTAAACCATTTGGAAAAAAACGATGTTTCAACCAGTAAAAAACGACGATTTGAATTTCTTAGGAGTTCTTGAGTCACTGTATCAAAAATACGTCTAACATTTCCTTGTTTTATCTAATTTTCAGTTCCATAATAATATTGATCAAAGAGGTTTAGCCATCCTACATCTTGATGTGAGTGTGCAATTAAATGCACATTGAGCATATCATGCCTTAGTGCCGGACATGACTACATAAGAAATGTATTATATATTTATAATATATTTTTGTATTAATAGTAATTCATGGTACCTCAAATCCACAGGAACCTTTCGAGCCTATTATGCGCAAAGACAGAAAGGCACATGTAAATAATATAACACTGAAATACTTCATTCCCATAAAAAAGAGTTCTGAATTCTATAAACCACACCTCCAGTTGAGAAGTAGGAATAAGTAGCCACATGAAAAACAAAATATATTCAATTGATTAGACAAAATTAAGAGGTTTTTAAAGTACAAACTTTTTGTCTATGGGAGGTGTTAGTGAATACATATTTATTTTTTTTACTGGGTTAATTAAGACGATTAATTTAAGCTAAAGTTAATATAAAATATCAAAGAAGCTAACATCGGCTATGCCGAAGTTTATATACACTTGCAGTCCTTGGTAATAATAATTTTACATGTTCAAAATTTGTTTTCTGCAACTCAATTCATCAATATACAAACAAAACAATTTTACTCTCTATTTTACAATTTGTTCTTGTTCTTCCCTCATTCCCAAAGCAAAGCAACGCACGCATACACATACAGTTCATGTAGCGTTGCGTCTGTGTGTGTATGCATGTATTCTGTTGATGACGAAAGATGTAGTAGTCAGCAAGCAGCGCTGCCGGCAGAGCTGGGAGCAGAGCCGATTATTGTATTGACTATAACTTGTGTTATATTTATCCGATCACATTCAAATTTTGGGATCTGGGGTTTTATATCCAATATTATCACATATGTAAATTTCATAGCATACTCCAATTTTTATGAAAATGTTTCTTCTAGTCCTTCTAGAGCTATATGATATAGTGGTCCGATCCTGATGGTTTTCATACTTTATTTTTCCCGGGTAATAAAAAACCCCAAAAAAAAATTTCAGCCCGATAGCTCTTAAGACGGCTGAGTAAAACACATTCGCATAGACGGGCGGACGGACGGACGGACAGACGGACATGGCTATATCAACTCAGCTTCTCATGCTGATCAAGAATATATATACTTTATGGGGTCGGAAACGTCTCCTTCTGTGCGTTAACATCATCTGACCAATTTTATAATACCCTCTGCAAGGGTATAAAAAGTAAATAATATACAATTTATAATCAAAAATTAAACTTAAATTTAATAATTATTTACGATTTTGATTTTTTCGCGCTGAATACTGAACTCACTTTTCCAAATCGGCTTCTGTGTAAGATGTTTTAAAAATATCTTTGCATATCCTTGTACAGTGACGACAATGATATCTATAATGGGAATTGTTATGATTCCTAATACACTTTTTTTAAAAATGAACGATTCTAATTTTTTTTCGTTTAACATAAAATTTACGTTTGAAAAGGCTGTGTAAGACATTTCAGAAATATTTTTGCGTATCCTTAACGATGGATCATATAGGTATAAGGATATGCAAAAATATTTTCAAATATCTTACCGTTTACTTTGAGATAAACAAATTGAAATAATGTTTAACAAATGTTTTTAATATTATTTTTATTTATTTTTTTTTTTTGATTTTACGCTGACCGTCTCTTCTCCGTAGATAACGTATAACTGTGTACTTGTCGGAATAAGAAGCGAATTAATAGTCTAAAAGTCATAACAATGTTTACAATGTAAATGGTATAATTCATCTGTTTCAACATTTGACAAGTAAAAAGAAAACAAACAGATGAAATTTGCATTTCCAACAAGATTAGCTGTTAAAAAAACTGTTGATAACTAAAATACACATTCTCATTACATTGTGTACAAGGATATAAATTTACCTTGCCCTGTTTGTCATGAATAGCGGCGCGTGGGGCAAATAGAAAATTTTTCAATACTATTGTTAAGATGCTTAATTGGAATCGATGTCAACTGAAAAAAAGTTCCGAATGTTATTTGCTTTTTTATAGCATACACCCATAGGGTGAAATGGTATATTAAAGTCGCCAAAATGTATGTAACAGGCAGAAGGAAGTATCTCCAACCCCACAAAGTATATATATTCTTGATCAGTATCAACAACCGAGTCGATCTAGCCATGTCCGTCTGTCCGTCCGTCCGTCCGTCTGTCCGTATGAACACCTAGATTTCGGAGACTATATGAGCTAGAGCCACCAAATTTGGTATGCAGTCTCGTGTAGTATGTACACTTATCGAGTTTGTTTCAAATTTTTGCCACGCCCCCTTCCGCCCCCGGCATTTACAAAAAACAGATTTTCTTAAAAACTATGTAGGCTACCGACATTAAATTTGGTATGTAAGCTAGCATAATTGATTATTTAAAAATTTTGCCACGCCCATTTCCGCCGCCGAAAATTAAACAAAACTGATTTTCTCGAAAACTAACAAAGCTAAAGTCACCAAATTTAGAATGTATATTGGCTTAGTATGCGCGCAGAATACATATATTTTAATATGTTGCCACGCCCACTTCCGCCTCCATAATTTAGAAAAAACCGATCGGCTCTTGGAATTTTTTGACCATTGCGATCAAATTTGGCAGACTAATGTATCTCATCTATTTCTATCAAACTATCAAATTTGATTGAAATCGGACTAGAAACATACAAAATATACGTATGAACGTATTTTGCTACGCGATCCATAAGGGCAGAATTGGCCGTTGGCTAGTGGCGGCGCCAGAGTGCTCGTGTGTTTGTAGAGTGAGCGAGATAGCATATGTTAAAACAATTTAATAGATATGCATTTGGTTTTTAAATATTTGTTTCACCTGGTGTATAGTATACCCAAGTCGGCGAGACGACTTACTTCATTTATTTTTTTTCAATTTTGTAAATTTTAAATATTGTTGGGATGATGTTAAAATAGCGGACAAGGTGCCGTGACATTATAGCTGAATCTATAATTGGTGAATAGTGACACAGTGAATTAACTTTTTATTTGAGTGCTCATATGGAATAATTTGTTTTCAAAGTCAGGAACAAAACAACAAGATACGCTGAGTAGCCCACCCTACTCTAAATCCGTCAATATTTATAGGCTATTTGAATTTTTAGTAGACTGCAATCGGCAGCAAAAATTTTAAATGTATGCAAATCTTTAAACCGTTCTTGATCATATTTTGACCTTTAATCATTAGCATGATCATACATGTTGCAAAAAAAAAATGTGACGTTTATTTTAGCGACCTATTTATTTCACTCGTTCGAATGAGCAAGATCGAGGTCATTTTCGGGAAAACAAAAAATTAACAGGTTGTCTGGTATTACCTTACAATTCTAGAGTGGTTAGCAAAGTCTGCTGATGAGAGAACTTGGTGTTTCTTGAAATAGCGCTATGCAGACAACCTGCTAATTTTTTGTTGTCCCGAAAATGAGATCGAGCCTGTTTAATAACATAAACGCAAGTTTATTTAAAATTTATGAATATTTTTTATTCTGACAAACATCAAAAAGCTCAAAATGTTGTCTCACATTCAAAAGCCCGTGTTTCCTGGCTAACTCTAACATGAACATGTGTTGCATATTTTTATACCCTTGCAAAAAGGGTATATTAATTTTGGTCAGAAGTGTGCAACACATAGAAGGAAGTATTTCCGATTATATAAAGTATATATATTCTTGATCAGCATGACGAGACGAGTTCATATAGCCATGTCCGTCCGTCCGTCCGTCCGTCCGTCCGTCCGTCCGTCCGTCCGTCGGTCCGTCTGTCCGTCAGTCTGGATCAACGCAAACTCCTCCTAGACCGTTAGAGCTACAGAGGGGCTTGTATATACTGCAAGGGTTGTATATCTCGGATTCAGCCGAATCGGACCACTATATCATATAGCTCCCATACAAATGGCAAAGTCACGAACAGTGACTTTTCTCAATAACTTCGTTATTTTTTTAGCTATTGTCGTCTAAATTTAATATTAGAGAGTTTATTACGCTTGTTAACGACTGTGCCAAGTTTGATCAAGATCGGGTGACTATATCATATAGCTCCCATAGGAACTTTTGTCAATAACTTCGTTACTTTTGAAGCAATTGTCATAAAAATGTATATTTCTTAGTTTAGCATAACTATTAATGACTGTGCCGAATTTGATTAAGATCGGGCAACTATATCATATAGCTCCCATAGGAACAATCGGTGGTGAACAGTGACTTTTATCAATAACTTCGTTATTTCTTAAGCCGTTTTTTCGCAAACATTAGACCTTTTACACAAAAAACTTGCAAGGGTATACAAACTTTGACGGGGTCAAAGTTAGCCCCGGCCCTCTGGTTATGAATAATATTAAATATGTTTTTTTTACTTTATTTTGAACTGGATGTGGATTCCTTTTCTTAGCATAAAACTTGTTGGAGCTATATATATATATAAATATCTAATTAACTCAATAACACAATAATGTTGTACAGGTAAGACCAATGTTATATTCAGGGGTGTAACAGAAATCTTTAGAGATTTTGAGGCAGTTTGTTTTTGAAATCTACCAAAATGTTGGTGTCATAAAAATCAAGACAATTCATTTTTGAAACTATTTTGGACTCACTGGTACCGATTGGAAAATTAACAGAAACGATTACCCATAGCAGCTATTTCGATAGTTGCTAAAGACAATGGTGTTGCGCAATAGAAAATTCAATAAATCTGTTTTTGGACTTAACATTCGTTAAGACATCGTCGTTGGATATTATTCGCTTTTGCAAGTGGAAAAATAAAAATCATGTTGCAAAAGAACTAAAAAAAAAATGAAGTAAGTAAGTCGTCTCGCCGACTTAGGTATACCATACACCAGTAAAGCAAATATTTCAACTTTATTAAACAAATGCATTTTCATATGCTTTTTACAAGCATATCTTAGTATCTCGCTCACACAATCATACGAGCACCCTAGCGCCCCCACCAGCCAACGGCCAACTCCGGCCTTATGGAAAAACGCTTATATGCATAACTCGACTGTTTTTTGTCCGATTTTGATCAAATTTGGTATTTTGCTAGATATTAGTATTAAATTTAAGTGTGCCTAATTGGATTGCATAAGGTAAAACAATACGGGAGATAATCAAGTTTTTCAAATTACGGGGGCGAAAAAGGGCGTGGCAAAATTTTTATACATACAAAGTGTGTGCATTTACTAAGCGAATATACATACCAAATATTGTGTCTCTAGCTGGAATAGTTTTTGAGATAAACGCTTTTTTTAAATTTCGGGGGCGGAAAGGGGCGTGGCAAAAATTTGAAATAAACTTGATCACTCTACATACTACACGAGTCTACATACCAAATTTGGTGGCTCTAGCTCTTACAGTCTCTGAGATCTAGGTGTTCATACGGACAGACGGACATGGCTAGATCGACTCGGTTGTTGATCCTGATCAAGAATATATATACTTTGTGGGGTCGGAAAAGCTTCCTTCTGCCTGTTACATACATTTTGGCGACTTTAATATACCATTTCACCCTATGGGTGTATGGTATAAAAATTGCGAAGTTGGTGAACGAATCCCAACTCGAAATCGTCGGCTTAATTAAGGTTTTTTCTATTTTATAATATTGTTTTATTTTTATTGATTTATTTGTTTCTTTATTTTTTGCATAATTTACTTTTTTATTCTATTTTAATTAAAAAATAGAAAAAAAAAACCTTATTGGTCGGTTTCGAAATGGGAATCGAACCAGGGACATTCCCCAAGACACATCACGAAGCGAGCACTCTATCGGTACAGCCACCGGGATACATACTAAGCAGATGGCAATATTTCTTGATATTCTTTCCACAGGGGCATATCCTATTCGCATTGTCGCTGTTTTGTCGACAATTAAAAATTTTGGTCGAGCGAGCTATTGAAATGCGATGTTGTACAACTTCACGTCACACACACACTACGAAGCCCGAGCATGTACCGACGAGTGTACACATACATAGACAGAACGAAATCACAAGCGACATAGGCCTACCTTCGTCGTTCTGTAGTCTGTGCTAGACTGAAATTTTTTCGTAGCTGCTTGGCCCTCTACCCATTTTACGCTCTCATTGAGAGTACGAACGTTCGGGTTTTCCCGAAGTTCTCTGGGGTTCCTTGACTAGGCTAGCGTTTGCAATCAAAAAATCATGAGTTTGTCCCATCTATGTGTTCTATGGTTAGTGGTTATATTATATAATTACTTATTTTATATTCTTTAAAATGAATTGAAAAAAAATTTCTTTAAATTTCTATAGAGACGTACTAGTTCCAGCAGGTTGGTAAGGGCGCTTTGGGCGCTTTTCAATGGTGTTTACGTAAAAAAATAAATTTAACATAAGAATAAACATTTTAAGCGAGTGCCTAAATGCATTTCGTTCCAAAAGTAAACAAAGTTTAGTTCAACAGTATTTTATTCCATTCATACTTCGATATCCCTTGCAGAGGGTATTATAAAATTGGTCAGATGATGTTAACGCACAGAAGGAGACGTTTCCGACCCCATAAAGTATATATATTCTTATCCATCTTAAGAGCTATCGGGATGAAATTTTTTTTTGGGGCTTTTTATTACACAGGAAAAATAAAGTATGTCAGGATCGGACCACTATATCATATAGAAGAAACATTTTCATAAAACTTGGAGTATCCCCATGAAATTGATCTCAAAATTTGAATCTGATCGGATAAATAGAACACAAGTTACAGTCAACATAAATCGGAACAAACGCTGCCGGCACCGCTGCTTGCTGCCTACTACGTCATCATCAAATCACCAGAGCACATGCATACACACACAGAAGAAGAAGAAAAAATTGAGGTAAAAAGAGTAATAATTTAAATGTTTTGTTTGTGTATTGATGAATTGAGTTGCAGGAAAAGAAATTTTAACCAGAGGGCCCGGGCTAACTTCGACCGCGTTAAAGTTTGTATACCCTTGCAACTTTTATGGTAACTCTTTCCTTACCTATAGCCATCAAAATGGAAAAACGCTCAAGCTAAAAAGGTTAATGTTTGCGAAAGAACGGCCTACAATCTTAGCATAGGAAAAAACTAAGATATTGATCAAAGTCACTGTTTTCCACCGATCGTTCCTATGGGAGCTATATGATATAGTAACCCGATCTTTATCAAATTCAGCACAGTCATTAACAGATATATTAAACTAACAAATGTTTAATTTGAAAACAATCGCGTCAAAAGTAACGAAGTTATTGACAAAAGTCACTGTTTTCGAAAGATCGTTCCTATGGGAGCTATATGATATAGTCACCCGATCTCGATCAAATTTGGCACGGTCGTATATATGTGTAATTAACTCACCAATATTAAATTTTATGACAATAGCTCAGAAAATAACGAAGTTATTAAGAAAAGTCACTGTTCGTGACTTTGTCATTTGTATGGGAGCTATATGATATAGTGAACCGATCCGGCTGAATCCGAGATATACAACGCCTGCAGTATATACAAGCCTACATGCAAAATTTCAGCTCTGTAGCTCTTACGGTCTAGGAGGAGTTTGCGTTGATCCAGACGGACGGACAGACGGACAGACGGACGGACGGACGGACGGACATGGCTATTTGAACTCGTCTCGTCGTGCTGATCAAGAATATATATACTTTATATGGTCAGAAATGCTTCCTTCTATGCGTTGCACACTTCTGACCAAAATTAATATACCCTTTTTGCAAGGGTATAAAAAGGTAAAAATATTATTGCCAAGGACTGCAAGGGTATATATACTTTGGCATAGCCGAAGTTAGCTTCTTTTATATTTTTTTAAATCGATTTTGATTACGCTCGGAATTGAAATTGACAGTGATTTCTGTAGCACATCTGTGTATGGTTTATTTTAGCAAATGTTATTAACGCTTGATAATAAATGTACGGATCTGCATTGGGTAAAAGGTGACGTTAAAATCGGAATTAGCCATGGATGCATTTGCTGTCAATGGCTTGTGAGAGGATGTGAAATACTCAACTTTCGAAGGATCCGTACCATCCACATCGTGATGGAATTTGAGTCTCTTCATCTCATCAAGTGGCAGGTTTCCATCTAATGTTGTCTCTCGAATCTCTTGTCCAGCCAAAGTATCAAATAATGTTCGTACGTTGAAACTAAGCACATTGCTTTCATTATGATTCATCACATGCTCCAATCGAAGTAAGATCTCATCACTCGAATACGGTTCCAGAGTCAAAAGATTAATGGATTGTGGCAAGTCAGTAAAGTCGGGAAGCTTATTTGGCAGGACGGTAGCAACGCTGTTGGATTTACTAAAGAATTTCCAGAATGGTAGATGAAGTTCCTTCTGATTTAAGCTCTCAGTTCCTGTGGCCTTCTCTGTTATATTATTAAGGATGAGATAAACTTTTCCCCGTGCCACTAAACCTTTGCCAAACTGTGTTTCGTTAAGAGCTTCTGCGACACCACACCAATCATCCGATAGTAAACGACGATGGATCATCAGTTCCAGCATTCCATCTTGAAGACTTGAACCACCTTGAGCACGATCATTAAGCAGAGTCATATGTTTCTTCTCATCCTTAAGCGAAATTCTAGTCGTCACTGGATAATAGTTAGCACTAACTTTTTCTGTCAAATCAGGATCGAAATCTTCGCGTTCGTTTCGCTTTCGTTGAAGCATCTCTCGACCGTTGGAATCAGTGTAAAATACTCCATTCGAAGAGATGTCACTTTTGAAGCGAGTCACTATCTCTTTGCTGCTATTATCATTCGCTGGAATTGGTCCAACTAGCCACTCGAACTCCACACGATTAACACCATCATATAAACGAATTACTTGCGAAATCCATTCGTTCACATGTTGATGTACTTCCTGAACTCTGTCGCCATTATAAACTGTCAAATCGATCTTATCGCTCAACTCTTTGATGTCCCCATCTGGTCGAAAAATATACGAACCCGAGGATCGATTTACCGTTCCCTGGTTGTCTCCCCAATATCCTTTGTAAATGGCAAAAGTCTGTTCAATATTTTCAGTAACTCCGTTCATTGCAACAGTTTTCAATTTTCCAGTACTATTGTCAAACACTAGTTTTATGAGCTGGAAAATATAGAAAATTAATATAATGCTTACATATGTATATTCAAACTTCTTACCGAATTTTGAATGACCAGTTCATTATCATCACTAGGTCCCTGATAACCTAGGATCCTTTTCTTAGCACTAGAACTTTTTGGGGAAGAGAGAACTCGTACATAGAAATTGGCAATCTTTTGTACCGAGGCTTTGAACACTAATTCGTGCTGAGTGATATTTGATCGGTGTTGAATAGCTAAGACATCCGATGGAACAGGAACAAGCTCAAAAGTTACTTCCCGACCTAAATGAAAAGACTTTCTCACTATTAACTTGTAGATTGTAGTAAGTGAAATTTTGAGATAGAATATGGGGAAAAGTATGCAATATGCAACGATAAAGGCTTATTTTACAGGACGTCCTAAAGTTCTATATTTTAGGAAACTCTTTGGTGGTTGATTGCATACTTTAAGGGCCAAATTCCCCCTAATTCACATTCCTACATCGACCATTCAATGCTGACTTACCCATTTCGTCGGCAATAACATAACTCTCATTCTTAACGGGAACACGTACATATTGGGTGGATGTGTGGGCCAAAGAATTGAAAAGGGTCACCACCAGATTATTGGCACTCTCCTGAGTGAAAGCACACACACTTATGTTTAGCTTAAGACAACTGGTGAACTCTCCAGTGGTAAGATTAGTTAGAATTCTGAGAGCATCGCGAGCATTCGTTTCGGCACCAACTATGGCGTCGGTTAGAAGGCGATCATAGTCGCTGGCCACGGCTTGTCTTTCAGTGCCCGTAATGGCATCGTGATGCTGCATTAAGCCAATGGTCTGACGTAAAATATCCAAGTCATTTGTGTGCTGGGGGCCAGTGAGATTGGCGAATGTACTTAGCTGCTTGACCACCTGAAGGAAATGATTTCCATCTCGTATAAAGCGCTTCTGAGTGGGGCGCGAAGTATAGTAGCCAGTCCATGCATCATGAATATTGCTAGCATATGGAAAGAAGTCCTGGGTTTTATTGGGCCAAGTTTGCTCAAGCTGATGAATGGCCTTCAGATAACAAGCCGGTGTCGAATATAAAAGATTGACGCGAGAGCCCTTGCTTTGACGGGCATTTACATATCTAGATTAATATAAGGATTTATGAAAAATTAACTGAACTTTTTGGGTACTTATGGTATATACTTGATGAGTTTGTCCATATTACTAAAATTGATTTCTGCATTTTGAAAGCGAAAATCCTCACCCATGGATACCATTACATGATTGGATCTGACCCATTGCGATAGCCATGTTGAATAGTTCAAAAAGGTATTAACTTTGAATTGAACATTGTTGTCGAACCGATTTCCATCGATAATTGGATCATCATAGCAAAGGACATCAAAGCAAAAGCCTAGCGGCTCAGAATAATGGCCTTGAGATACTGCAGCGAAAATATCTGAGTTGCTTAGCGACTCACTAGATTGCCATATCATTTCCAGGCTTAATTCATCGTTCCGAGTTATCTTGTCCATAAAATCTATGCGAGTGAAAAATTCGCCACTATATCCCATTTGAGCAAATATCGACGCCATTTCTCGAGAATGACCAAATGAATCAAGTTGCCAACCAATATTGGGACGGCCACAGGAACCAAATGTATCCCTCAGGAACCTAAGATAGGATTGACATTTTTGACAAAAGTGAATTATGTAGATGTAAATTATATTTACTTCAACCCAACATTGTACTGATCGATAATACTTTGATAATGAGTCGTTGCTTCATCATTCATAGTCCAACCGCCACCTGCAAACTCCAATTGTCCATTGTCCACCAATTTTTTCACTGCCAATTTCAAATCTTCTGATTGATCGTTATACCACTTGAAAAAGAATAATATTTCAACTTGTACGAAACGACGCTTTGAGTTCTTTAAAAGTTCGTGAATCACTGTATCGAAAATTCGTTCAACTCTACCACGGTGTATCTGATTTTCAGTTCCATAATAATATTGATCAACAGTTTTTAGCCACCCGACATCATCATGTGAATGTGCAATTAAATGCACATTGATCTTATCCTTGTCCAACTCGGGGCATGACTTGATAAGAAAGGTTTTATGTATTTATTATATTTTTTTGTAGGGTATATGAAGAGATCAAAGTACCTCAAATCCACAAGCAGCTTCTGAACGTTTTATGCTCAATGACAGTAAGGCACAAGTAAATGTTATAACTCTGAAGTTCTTCATGTCCACAAAATGCACAAAAACGAACCTCGAGCTAAAAAATAAATTAAGTTAGACTCCGCAGAAACTTCAGTATACCGTGCATATCTGGAGTTCTGTGGTGGATGGAGTGAGCAGGGTGTCTGTTATTTATGTTATTTCATTAGTAGACTTTGCTTAAGAAGACAAGAATCACAAAAGTCATACAACATCTGATATGGTATGGTAGATGCACCAATGTAAATTGCAATTCTAAAGTCCAAAACAATAATCATCAAATTAGTAGCTTAAAATTCTTAACGAAAATGTCAAGCCAAAAGCGATGATATTTGCAATTCTCAAAGACTTGCCTTCTATTAAAAGAACGAACTGAAATGCATATATTAAAAATTTATAAAAAATGCATGAACAAAGTGCCGACTATAATGCAACTGAGCGACTTTGGATGGAATTAACTATAGGACTGTGTAAGATTAAACATAGAAACGCCTGGTCAATAAAATCCCCGAAATCAGCTCTATACAGACAAAATTGTTTCCAATTTATAAAAGTTTTGAAGGAAGTGCTTTAAACTAAAAAACTTGAATTTTAATAAGAAATGTACTGGTTTCATATAGTTTTCATACAGTATTTTATTGTCCGAATATTCTTTAACCGAATGTTTCCTTATGGCCTTGTCCCGAAGAATCATCAATTTTAAATAATATTATGTTATGGCTCTTATTAGCATTGAATTGATTTTCGTAATGAAATTCCTATCTTCTAAATAAATGATTATGTAGCCGCACTTTCTATTCTTTCACTAATATTTCAAAGATACATATTTTATCCTTTATCTCCTTTTAAGGGCAATCCTTTTTGTTCTCTGTACAATAAACTTTACTCCGATTTTTAGGTGACCGTTTTATATCCGTAGACAACGTATAACTGTCTATTTGTCGGAATATGTAGCTAATTAATAGCGAATTGAAAGCGTTAACAATTATTTGCCCAGATTCATCTGTTTATACATTTGCTAAGTAAAAAGAAAGGAAACAGTTAAAAATCGCATTTGCGCAAATAATTGTGTTTGAATTACAACACGATATTAGCTATTCAGGAAAAGATGTTTATATCTGTAACTTGTGTACGAGGAAATAAGTTTACATTGCGATGTTCGTCAATACAAGCCAGGGTTAATTCGGATCGATGACACAAATTAAATCATAGAGTTGAATATTATATTTTTGTTCTATGTGGTATACACATTTCAACTGAATAAACTTGAACCTGAAATCCTCCAATCAATTGGCTCCTAATGATAACGTATACGCAACGTGTGACAGTGCTTTTAGTAATTGGTGTTTAGTTGAAGAAACTTCTCAAAATGCCATACGAAAGTCCCAATTGTATTGCCAGAGCCACCCTAATATATGGCTACACGGATTCCACAGTGTTGCATACTTGTAGGGATAGAAATTATATGACTGCATAGTGTGCAATAGATAAACACATTTAGCGTCAAGAGAGAAATAAGAAGTTATCGCTTTTTATATAATATTGAACAGTTAATAGATGGATCAGCTAACAAAATTAACTCCTGTGTTCGGTCAAATCGTCTAAGATCCAAAGCAAATAATTATTTAAGCGGTTGGTTAACCGTAATATTATATCAAATCTCAAACTTAAAATTAGTTAATTACCAACTCTAGAATCAAATTTCGTATAATCCATATTTATTGTATTAGTCTTAAGTTCATGGGGTTTTTTAACAATATTAATAGTTTACTTTAGAACACATTTTGATGAATTAACTAAACTTTTACTAAACCATTGAAAACAAAATTCAGAGTCTAATGCAGCAATTTGTTTTGTTTTTTGGATATGTTCTAATAGTAATTTGAATCCCTGTTCGATTTCTGAGAGACATACAATCATTAATAATGGTGGCAATAATAAATTAGGGGCAGTTTGAAAATAAAAAAATTATTATTATAATACACTGGCATACAAATTAAACTGTATGGTTAGTAATTTGCAAAAAATTTAAGTTACAATTTAAATGCAATCTACACACTGGAGGCCACTGAAAGCAAAGGATTTTCAGTTATCGGCCCGCCTTGCAAGAGGCACAACAATTGTTACGATAATAGTCATGACCGCAAAGTTTCGCATTGACGGCCCATTGGCAATTGGAGAACTGATCCACACAGACAGGAGATGCATCATTTTGGGGCAATTCCTCATTAAACTCTGTCAATTTAGATTAAAACTTTAATATATTCGATAAGGATTTCAAAATTGAGCATACATACCTTCGCATTTTTCAGTATTACAACTGCGGAAAATTGGTTCCCTAAGAGCGTATCTACATTTGTTGGAATCTCGTAAGATGTTTTGCTTATTATCGTATTCCAAGCACTTAACACTTCGTCGCTGTGTGCCATTGCAAGGTTTCGAGCACTGACAATAAAATTTTAGTTAAAACTTATAATATAGGCAAAAGATGACAGAAGTTAATCTCACCTCTGACCACTCGGAGTAATGCCAACGAGGAGCACAATACGGAATCTCATCATGTGAACACTTTTCCATTAGTTGAGGTTTCAACTCGGGCTTACAGTCCTCTTCATCTGTGATTAATTGATTTTGTATGCAAAGTATAACACGACTTCGAGTTAGATTGAAACAGTCGCCATTGCAAGAGGACCATGGTCCGGCAAACCAATCGCCAACTTTGCAAGCCGATTGTTCGCAAGGTCTGCGATTATCCGGCGTATCTCGTGGATCGCAACGCTCTGTGCTAAGCTTGGAACGGTCACAAAATATTGTACGATACTCTATACCTGCCCCACAACTGGCGGAACACTGTTGATTCCATTCGGACATTAGCCAGGTAGCACTTGTGGCACCTTTGTCTGCCTTATAGCGTTGACTACGCGTGCCATTTGCGTCCAACTGGAAACGATAACGACCTGGATTCCTTCGTCGCGCCTTGGGGCATTCGCATTGCTTCTGCGTGGGAGGCTGTTCCTCCAGGCAAGCCGCCTTATCGACATGTATCACAATGCCTGAGGCAAGTTCCTGTACACAACTCAACTCACGTCGGCGGAATGCCTCACCATGTTGGCAACGACACTCACCCCAATCATCCACTCGCCAATATGCTGGGCAAGGTTGTGTATTACAATGTAAGAGATTCTCATTAAGCACAGGTTTCTCCGCATGTAGACAACGGCGTTGTGAATAATAACGCACAGGATTCTCACGGGCACAGCGGACCATGGGAACTTGGGTGCCTCCGCCACAGGATTTGGTACATGAACTGAAACCAATTACTTTCCAATGATATTTGCGTCGACGTCCTGTTCTTATACTGCTTGATGAGCCGGCATCCTCATTGCCAGATCTTAGAAAGCCATCGCTACTCTCTAAGGATAACTCATTTTCCTCCGAGTCAGAGACAATAGGAAGCAAGTACTCATACTTTACGCCAGGATTAAGAGTTTTGCTATAAATCTGGGAATGAAAATTAGATTTAAAATAAGTTTAGAAAACTTGTGTTAATGTAGAGTATTCATATTGGTTTACCAAAAGTTCCAATGGTTCTCGTATTGGTCCTGTACTTGTTATCCACTCGGTTACCCCATCTCCATGCTGCACCCCATCGATTCGATGATAGTCAAAAGTGGAACCAACCGCTTCATAAGATGCACTCTCTGATATCTCATTCTCTCCATTAAAAATGCACTTCTGATCCGATGTGCGCAGAACTTTAAAATACCAAATGACACAAAAGAGATTTTATTGTGTAATTAACTCTGCGTACGTCACTTACCCAACAAATTGATGCTGTTCTTTAGTTCGGTTATCGAAATATTAGAAGCCCCTGCAGGTATGGTAGCCACATGGACATATGCATCCTCTGGCAAAGGATCTCGGGTGAATATGCCCGTCACTGGACGGCACAAAAGGCCGCCACAGCTAACTGATCCACTATTTGCATACAATCCATTGATGGCCCCGCTGGCTTGAACGGCCTGCAAAGTAAAATAGTTTGGGTGTTATACAAAAAGTATGAGAAAAGTAAACAGAGAAGGAATATATAATAAAACTCTATTAAAAAGAACATCAACTTTTACTCACCGTCCAGATAAAGGCTATATATATCAGCATTCCGAGGTCAACTATACATAGGGGAAATATATGGGCATATTAAAACTAAGCTAAAAGACCATCAATCTAATAACTGCAATTGATTGATTGAATTGACATATGGCTTTCTTCAAAGTCAAAGCCAAAAATGCAGACAGAGAAAACCATTTCCTATCCCAAATACTATATATAACATTGATTAATGTCGATTTTGACTGAGCCAGATTCAACTCTTCTCCTTTTTGACGTTTTCTCTAGTAAGAATTCTCATTTAGTAATCTATTTTGGCACACCGACACATAATATTGATTTAAAACAAGGCACCAAATTTAATAAAAATCTAAAATAAAATAGCCGAAAAGGTTAATACTGACAGAGTGTGTATAAGAGTGAACGGGATGGCGTATATATACTATTGAATTTATGTTTTTTGGCCTCATTTTGAATAAGATTTTTCGTTTCGCCAAGTGTATATTAAAGTCGGTATGGAAATTTACTTAAACTTCTTAGCCTCGTGAGTTTTTAATCAATTGTTTTATAATTTAATAATCAAAACTAATGGTTTTGTTTTCATATTTTGGAAATTTATTTAAGTTGGGGATAAACAAATTGAAACCTAAATTTATTTCCCAAATGATTCTGTATAAATGACTTTGTAAAACATCGATATGTGCTTAGAGCCACTCTTAGGTTGTATTAGATTATAAGAATTAGAATTGGCTTTAGCTTAGGAATGGATTTCTAAAAGTATAGGCACCGCTCAGGGATCTATTTCCAAAAATGTTCAAATATTTTGTTAAATAGAAATAAATTCTAAAATTACGATATATTTTTGCTTCTTGCTTTGGCGACTTGTGACTGCTATTTTCTCTTTTCCAAAGTGTCATTTCT
This sequence comes from Drosophila willistoni, assembly GCF_018902025.1. Classification (NCBI taxonomy): domain Eukaryota; kingdom Metazoa; phylum Arthropoda; class Insecta; order Diptera; family Drosophilidae; genus Drosophila; species Drosophila willistoni. Next base: position 15,063,382 of record NW_025814050.1, read on the forward strand.
TTCGGTTTCCTAAGTCCAGCCCTGTTTCGTGTTACGATTCAAAAATTTGTATAGGACAAGAACAAAACTAACAAATGTCTAATTATTAGCCACTTTCTTTCGCTATTGCATTTTCTTTTATTATGCCAACTTTCAACTAGTTCAATTATTGCCAAGGTGTGAAAGTTAATAGGAAACTTGCAATATTTATGATCATGTATGGGGTAGGGGCTAGCTTACAATCGTCATCCATGGCGAATATTCATAAGTCACATGGAAGTATGTACGACTAACATATGTACATATGCCACAACTGATAAGGCAACGATAGACCCGAGATGGCGCTAGACTCTTATGTGAACGTGAATGCCATACGAACGATTCAATGGCATCAGGGGCTATTCTTTCAGGCACATTTGATTGTTTACGAGAAACATGCGTGGGATTGAAGTGCTTATTTATTTCAAGCACTAATCCATATCTTAGCAGCGGCAACTTGAAATTGTGGAATTTCTTGCCTCCAGCGGTGGCCAGCATCCACAATTTGTTATTTATTTGCCACTCAATAAGCTAAGAAGATAAACTAATGCCCCATTAAATGGAGATTCATTTAATTATTCTCATACTCAATAATATTTCATTTTGTTCAAACATATTTTTGCTCAAAGTCGAGTAACTCGCAATTGTTTACTTAAATATTGAGTGATAATTACCTGACAGAACTCTCTAATTAACTGACTCAGCCTACCAATTATCTAAAGATTTTTATAAAATTTAATGGTACGAACTAAATTATTTTCAATTCTTTTAGTGTAAATAGAAATTCATATACACTTCGTCATTCCATGAGAAATGTTCGGCCTTTGGTATGCATCGGCTAAAAGGGTACATCAACTTCGATCAAACGAATTCATTTTGTATACCATTGACTAAAGAAAGAGTATTAACTTTTAATTTAATTCTGTAAATCTACTTTTTGATTCCAATTTCGGAAACCCAAATAAGAATAAAGTTTGAAATTCAATTTACCACCTTTAAGATGGAATTTTGAGCTAGCTTCAAGAAAGCAATATTACCATATTGGCAACAGAAACTGAATAAGATTTTGAAACATTTGACCTCCAGTTCAAATATTTGAAAAGGTATAAATTGCTTATAAATTTATTGCAATTTTCAGGGGTATTCAAGCTTCGTCAGGAGTTAAAAGTAGCCCCATTTTCTGGTTACTTAATGAATTGCAAAATATTCTTAATCATCACTCATGAGCTAATAGATTTAGCTACATACAATTGTGTAGTTTCAGAATGTCATTGAACTTTGTAAATTAAAATTTATTGAACATTGTCAAGTTTGTCTGCTATGAATAACCACTCTACTGAGTATCACCAGATCAATATTTCTAAATATGATCATGATCCATTATCTTTCCTATTGCGACAACTGTAATTATTGCAGTGAAATCCTTGAACATTTGCCATCTAAGAAGATATCAGCATAAAATATGTGCGATATGTATAATTATAAAATAATAATAATCGATATATCGACCTCTATGATATACCAGTTATTAAAAACGAATAAAAATATACAAGGACATATAACGCCTTTATCAGAAATTAAGTGGCTTCATGTGACCACTTGATAATTTCAAATGATAATTTAAGAATTTGTGGATTAATTTAATGAAAAAACCTCCTTGAATTCTATGGAGAAAGCGCTTTCCGTTTTCTTTTTTCTCTTTTCAAGAACTCCCAAAAACTTTAAACTGTACCCATAATTAAAGCAAAGCAGATTGTTGCAAAATATTGGACAACTTTGCGCCTAAAAAAGTGCAATAAATTATTTAAATTTGTATTCAGTAAGAATATGGAATTTCAAATCAGCACAATCTTGAGACAAATAGTTTATTTTTCTCTCTATGCCATAAATATTAATACTATCTAAATTACTATCTAAATTCACAGACCAGCAAAAAATAGTGTTTATTTCATTTTCTGTGACCGATTGTGACTTTAAAATACCTTCAAGGACTGCGTTAAAAAATGTCAAGGGATTCGATATTATCACAGGAAGGTGAGGAAAATATTTGACCCACATAGGAATCGACCTTGCCAAAAAAAACCCGGCAACGTCGATGATTTGTCCAAAATGTTTATCACAAACGCACATAAAACTTAGTAAAGTTGAGTGAAATTTAAAACACAACTTACTAAATATATTTCCACGCTATCATTTTGTTGAATGATGAACTATATAATTAGTGGATATATTTAGAAACAATTCGTGTCTATTGCATAATAAATCAATTCCAACTGGCCAAGGTCAAGAAAAAAGTTCACACGTACTAGTAAGTAATATACACTAAAAACAAAATAAAGCAGAGCCACTAGTTTTCGGGGCTAAACAGATGCAAATGCGCATAACACATTGATATACAAAAAAAAAAAAATAATAAATTCCCAAAAATACATCTGATTTATAGAATGCCCCAGATGGGGATTAAAAAGCAATTCATTATTTTTTTTTTAATGCAAAAACCTACATATTAGTTGGTCACTTATATGTACATAAATACAGAAATACACATATGTTTGTATGTACGTATGACAAGTGCTGAATGGGAAACAATAACCAATGACTTAATTAATTCCACTCCCAATTCTCAATACGAATATACGCCAATCTAATGTTGCACGACGAGGAACCCGACTCAAAGTGTTTTTCTTTTTTGGATATGTGCTGTGTGCTTGGTTGCGCGATGAATACTAAAATTTTTGATTTCGATTGATTCATTTAAAACAATTTGTGTATCAAAGATTGAGCACGCCAGCAAAATGTTTTTTTTTTTTTTTGCTGCTCTTTCGCGGTCTTCCACAAGTTGAAACATTGGCGCTTGCTCAGTCTATGGGTTTATTTCTTTTTTTGTAGTTTTTTTGCACACGCAATTGCTCTCTTATGTATGGTTAGTTGTACATAGATAAATATCATTAGACTGGCCATGAATTTGCCGGGTATCATATCAGACAAATCAGAAAAGTCAAAAAATCCTTGCTACCTTGATTGATTATTGAAATATTTAAGAGTATATACCAGAGATCCGTCTTTAGAGGCAGCAAGAAAAACGAGTACTTTATAGCTTTAAAGCAAATGCCAAAAAAAAGAATTTGTGGTTAAACTTAAACCTTTTTGCTATTATTTTTACTCGTTTGAATAAGGTATGGTTAAAAAAATGTCTTAATCTTTTGTATCCTTTGTTTACTTTGCTTAAGATTATCATAATTTATTGCATTGTACTAGCATTTGTCAGAACAGAATCTCTTTCTCTCATTTTCAGATCAAATAGGTAACTAATTTGAAATGTTATTTCAAAAAGAAACACTTAAAAATTGTTTTATAATTAAAAACAATTATTCTTATACTTAAGCCTGTCATTAAAAAACTATTTAAGATAAACATTTGAAGTTAAATAATAGAAAACTAATAATTAACCCAACAAAATCTATTTTTTTTTTCTTTTTTGCCACATTTACATTCTTCCTTTTCTTTATTTTGATTGTTAAATTTAAATATTTTGCTATTAATTTTTGTGAACCCAAAAATTGTCCACCCCAATGTGCTCTCATAGAGCAAATGTCTGCTTCGTATTAGCAATGGAATTTGCTTTTTGTTGCTCATAGTCTCAGTTAATGCTCAATTATTTCCATATAGGAAGAAATTTAAATGGTTCCCTTTTAATATGTTGATTTCAAGTATTAAATCTGACATACTTTTTATGTAAATCCTTTTTAACGAATACATTTAAGCGAACGAATTAATGGTCGATGGACCTTTCATCTAGCCGATTTAAAAAGTTATTGTTTACAATGTTTCTTTCTATATTTTGAATAAAATATGAGATATATTTGACTCACCTTACAAATGCCATCAACACACATGGCGCGACTTAAATAATTGGATCGATAATATTCCGCTGGTCGATAACAAGATGTGCCATCGATAACAGTGTCATTAAGTGTTGCAAAGTATTTCATACCCGAAGGCATGCAATTCAATTCACATTCAGTATCATCTGCAAAAAAAATAGTTAATAAAACAAGTAATTTGACTTAGTAATTAAAGAGAAAAAGAAACTAATAAACATTTGCCAATATTTACCTTTTATGTAGGGTTCCCATTTGTAACGCTGACCCTGAAAGTCAATATCGTTATAAGCTGAACATTGTTTGGCTCGAAAATCTTGGGATTCAGGTGGACATGGTATATCATTACATAGTTCATATCGCTTGTAAAGTCCCACACAAGCATTACTCGTAAATCGTTTACCCGTCGAGAAGTTTCTACAAAAAATATACATTTTTTATAACTCCGAATAAAAAGGTTACGAATAATTGAGGCACAATAATAATTATACTTTTTAGAATATTTGCATTTGCATATAATAAAATAAAATAGTATTAAAAAATACATTTATGATATTTTATTTTAAGCAGGCAAAATATTCCATTCATTTGCCTATTTAGCTCCAAAACTTTTACTAGCCGATTAGGCATTGATTAAATTAAATTTTGCAGCATCAAAAAATACATTTACATATATGTATAAAACATTCCATTCATGCTTTTAAAGTCTCATATCGCCTTAGTTTCGCTTAAATTTTCTGTGAAAGGATTGGTTTAAATGAGTTTGAAGTACTCAATTTGAAACATTTAAATTCATAATTTGTTAGGTGAGATATGTTTTTGTAATAGTTCATAACGATTAGTACTACAAAACAAACAAATGCGCCTCACTGCTTTAGAAACTTAAAAACAAATAAGCTAATAAGCTGAACTAAAAAAACAAATCAGCCTTATATGCAAAAGCTTCTCGATTCATCATGTTGGGATAATAAAATTGATAGCCATCTTGTGTAGATCATCTTATTTGATTTTCATCAAATCGTAAAAAGTAAATTTGTCCATTTAGTAATTAACTTTACTTTATTTGTCCATTTAGTAACTAAATGGGAAACTTAATTCAATTTCCTTCATCGATGATGATTCTATAATCGGTTTATATTGCATCTATCTTAAATATTCAATAAACTACATAGTTATCCCAAAAGATAAGTTTATTCTTTATTCGCTGAGAGCTTTTGTATTTCTAGTCTATTGACTCTTCCATTTTCTTTGTCATATGAACAAGTTACATATATATAATAAACATAAAATCTATAAAAAAGTGTAACTCATTTCAAAATAGAAGATTTTAAACAATAACAAAAGTATTTATAGCCTTTCCACTATATCCTCCTCCCTTATAAATGATAGACTTTAGTAAATACTTTCTTACATATTTTTCCACTGTGAATCAGGTTAAATTTTTAACCTAACAAAAATAAACATGAACTGAATATAATATGTAATTAACAAATTTGTTTTATTTATTCGGAATTCGGTGTGCTTTTCGATAACAGCTAGAAGTGAGTAAATATTGTTTGACACATCAAAATAAGTGTCTACATTTGAATACTTGAATGACAACTGAATTGTCTATTGGTTCTCAATGAATTTCTTCTGGAGATATTGGGTCAATTCTTGATTTGGTGGATTTGTTACTTCATTAAGGGCCTTCTGCTTATCATCAATGGAGACATCAGCACCGAGAGCATGTTCAGCTTGAGCCTTTAGGGCTTTGATTTCCTCAACGAATTGCACATTCGACTCCTTTAACAGGTTATCAAAAAAGTCCACAGCACTCTGAATGTCATGATTCAGTTTGGGCAAAGCATCTTGTTTGAGGAAATTCAAGAACTCTGGACTAAATGATTTATCCAAATTGCTAAGGCTAGCCTTTCTCTTCTCCACCTCTGGCTCTTTCTGCAAAGCCTCTAGAGTGGCCAGGGTCTTTTCTATATCAGCCTTATATTGATTTTTCTGTAATAGATTTTTGTAGAACTCAACGGCAGCGACAATATCCTCATTAACTTGATATTCCTGGAGTTTCAGTTGAATGAAGGCTTCGAAATCCGAGGAGAATTGTTGTGGAACACCTTTAATGATAGCCTGTTTTTCATCGTAATTATCCTTCTGGAGGGCCGATTCGTAAAGCTTTATCAATTTCTCCAAATCGACTTTATGCGAACCATCATCCTTGGCCAGTATCGATTCGAATCCTTGAATCTGCTCGCGTATATGATTATTCAAGGCTTCATCTGGATTTCCTGCATATGCCCACTGCAAATTGATAGCCATTTGTGATAACCTTGCCATTTAACACCTCCATGGGGCACTTACCTGTACAAGGGCCAGTAATAGCATACAGGTGGGAATTAGTTTTGCCATTTTAGCAAAATAACTTCTTAGCGAGTGTCTTGATGGCTGAAAACTCAGCTCTGCATCATTCAGGTTTCGTATTTATACCCAAAAAAATTGCCTCTCAGTTTTTTGGGGATTTTTTCTCGACAACTTCACAAATATACATAATGTGACTCTTTGTTTAGGTTGTTTGTTGCTGTTTATTTTTTTTATTCTGTCTTGTTTAGATTTTAAGCTTGAAAATCAAATCGGTAACATCTACACCGTAAAAAAAATTATGAATATTTAACAGTAGAACAACAAATTGAAGAAAATGTTTACATGTTTTTGAGACAACTTTCGCTACCATATAAAATAAGTTTTATAGTCTTTTCTGATGCTTAGCTTTTTGCGGCACATTAAAAGGTATTGTCTTCTTTCGTCTTTTTTTTTTTTTTTGCCAAGTGTATAAATTCACATAAAACAATTTATTTACTTAGACTACATGCGTTATATTTACATTTTACTAACACATACAGAGATCTCTGTTTAGTTAAATGAAATTAGCATATAATTTTTCGGTGACTAATGTTGACAAAACAATTAGCTGCCTTTATTTAACCCTCGTTTCATTGATATAGATCTCTACTAGAAGCCTCTTATTGTTGATTCCAACAAGCTTATTTATTGAATAATTTCTATACCCTTTTGGACTCTCATAGATTGTATCTGAAAGACAAAACAGTTGAATGATTCCTATGTAATTCTAAAAGTAATGGCAATAAGTAACTACACAATGGGAATGACAATGTTTTCGAGTGTTTTTTAATCAAAGGTAAAGATCTATAAAATCTTTAAAAAACAAAAAATTACATTTATTATGTTTTGTTTTTGTGAAAAAAACAACTACCACACCTGTTTTGTATACAAAATCATACTTTTATTAGATTGTAGATAGATATCAAATTAATTGTATCTACATTTAAATTTAAAATTGGACAAACAAACCAGAAGTAAAGCTCATTGCACTAACCAGTTTGATTTTTTCAATCCACTGCTAATGGCCAATCACACACATAACCGTCTGCCGATGAGCCAAAAGATAACAATGTTCATGACAGCGGCCAAATGACGTTAATTTGAATGTTAATAAACATTTCAATATGTCATAGGCGGCTGGCACTACGGCTCTCGAGTTATCAAGATCAAAAGGCACGACACTATCAAACGTGGACAGCATTAGAAGAATTGCCCCCTTAAAATTGTAATTTGATACATTTGTATTTGGCCAAGGTATGTACTTCTTATGGCTAATGGAAAATTACATGTAATATAATAAACATTTTTTACACTTTTTATTACAAAATATGACTTTGCTAAATACACTGAATGAAAGGCTTACCCTAAAGCAAAACAATATTCATATTATTAACAAAAACAACAAAAATTAAAAAAATACTTTTTAAAAAAAACTCAAATTCTTAATTTTGAATTTGCGTTTTAAATTGTATTATTTTCATATTTTTAATAAAAGCAACTAGCAGCACATTTAAGACACTTGTCTATTTTTCTGAATTTTAATTTTATTAGTGGTTTGTAAATAAAGAATTTAAATTATTATTAATTTTTATCAAAAAAATATTAAAATACCATCTAATTGTTAAACTGTAATCCTCCTGAGATATTAAAATAGCCTAAATTTCTTTAGTTGTTTCTCTTTTCGATATACCAAATTGAAGTCACTTTCGAGATAAAAAAATTCAGTTCAATTCCAAGTTTTAATATTTCCAAGAACAAATTAATTACAAATTTAACATTCAAAGAAAAAATATCAAAATGAAAAATTACTTTTTATGTTTGAAATTAAAAAATTTAAGTCACAAACCAAGTAGATAAGTTGCCCTTAAAATTGGTTTCTATTCTATTTCTATATGTCAAATATAAACCAAAATTAATAGAAATAATCCTTTCAACGGAAAAAAGAAAACAAATATTATCCTCCTATGAAAGCTATATGATCTTAAGAAAATATTGATGATCTCTGGGAAAGATATACATATATTAACCAAGTGGCGGATCTAAATCAAATCGTATATCTTGACCAGTTTTATAAGTAAAATGTCGGTTTTAGGCAGAAAAGTTTCCCTCATTTTACTCCGAGGATCCTTTAGTGCGTTACCAATAAATTAATTTAACAAATATTACACTTTTCAAGATATATCTATAAAAAATAAAAAACTTATAGAGTTAAATCTTTCTTTTTTACCATTACCTCAATCGAAGCCATATGATATAGTGGTCTGATTCCTGCAAATTCGAGGTATAAAAAACTTTAGTCAATAGAAACCGAAATGTAACATTCGAAGTTTCAAAGATAATCGCATTGATCTAGACAGAAAAAACGAATATGTATAACCTATTTGAAAGAGTATAATGACGTATAAAACTTGATTTTTTTAAAATTTAACTGATATTCGTTGAGCTCCCTTTGCATTAGATGTACTTCACCGGGTTTTTCTAAGTACTCCATTTATATGTATACTATTCCTGATCATTTAGTATCAATATTTATCTCAGCAAACAAATGCAAATTTTGCTTGTGGTTTGGCGAGTTAAGTGGCCTAATACTTATCACCTACGAGATACTTGGACGGTCGATATAAAATACAGTAGTCTTTGCAACAAATGGAACAGCTTTTAGACAATTTGTTGTCAATTCTCATACTCACCTGTTGATACACTTTCTTATCTGATGCCTTATTCCTCCGCCGCAACTGCGAGAACATTCGCTCCATTCATTCCAATTGGCCCAACGCGGATAGGGGCGAACTTTTATCTTAGTTTTCTTCGTAGTCGTTGCCACTAAAGTGCTGGTAGTTAGTGGCTCTTGAGTCACAGTTGGCATGGCCAATGTTGTAGAGGATTCAGTAGTCACTGAATGGGAAGTGTTATTTATGCTAGACAAAATTATATCGTTTGCAAGCGATAAATTTGTCGACTTTAATGGCTCTTCCGTGGAAATTGGTATATTAGTGGTTTTTGCATTCAGTGACATTGTCGTTGATTTAAGTCCGGATAGGGCTGAGTTTGTTGCCTCGGAAGTTGCGGTTGGTTTCTCATATTCGCTGAATACTTCGTTGTTTCTGGATTTTTGTTTTGATGCGATATTTTTTTGTGGACGCCATAAATTGGCAAACTCCAAGGTTGTCTTGGGTTTAATATTTGTTTTTGATTTGTCTGTTTTTGGTTTGCTATGTTGCTTAAGCCATTCTTCATGTTTCTGAAAACAAAAGAGAAGGAATCTTTGAGAACTCTTTTTAAAGTCGGATCTGGAAATGTGAAAAGGCAGACATTTGCCCCTTGAAATTATTAGGATGAAGTGAAATTATGATCAATTGCATTATTTGTGTGGAAAATTTCCATGTGTAATAATAGTTTTCCGATTTCTACCAGTTTTGAATCTGAAACTAACTTTAAAACAACGTTTTATTTGCAATGGCTTAAAAAAAAAACAAAGAAACTACTTTGTATATTAACAGACAAATGAACTAACCGACTCTGATCAATTTCATTTTGGAAGTATTTTTTCAACCAAGTCATATTATAATTGCTCAACTTATGCGATTATTATTTCATATACCCGTGTATTTGGCTTTCTTTAAAAAACGATCAGAGTTAAGTTGAATTTATCTTTATGGCTTTAGGTAAAACCAGTCTTGACAATATTAAAATTTTATGATTGTGCATTAAAGTGGCCTTCTTTCGAATGGCTTATTTACTACCAACTGGCAAATTGCTTACCTTGATGCGTTCTATAGTTGATAAATCCGAGTGTACTAAATGGGTACAGATAACAGCCATAAAAACGAAATAAATACTGAAAAAATTAATAAAGAAGAAATATTAATTGAATTATATTGATATTTGTCTTTAAATAATTGATGTTTAAGTCAATCACACACATAATGAAACACAATATGTATATACATTATCATGACATGGAGCTTAGCTTAGATTCATTCTGAGATTGAGATTGACAGGCAGAGGAGATAGACAGATGATTGACAATAGCTTAAATTGATTAACTTGTCTAGCCAAACAAACCTGGCTAATTCAACTGTTACCAACAAAATGATGTTATATGTATATCTGACAAAGTTTTAACGATTAAAATCATCTTTAATATTCTTTTTTATATGTATGCACATGCTTGAAGATTTAATGATTTTTAAGTAAATTTGCGTAGGTCAACGGCAAAAAGTAACCCATAATTAATGGAAGACTTCCCACAACGAAAATGAAAAGAAAACAAAACAAAATTCAAGTTTTTATCGCGCGAGCCACCAATAAGTAATAAAATTAAATTTATGTAGCCCAAACTGAACTGGTCCCCATAACAAATTATGTAAGTTGAGAATTTCTGCGGCACATTAAATAATTAAACCCAATTGAAATAATTTTTGTTTTTTTTTTTTTTCTTGTGTGTAGATTTAAGCTATTTGGTAACTTAAAGAAACCATAATTTATATGAAATATTGAGTGCCTAACCCCAACATTCCAGTTAATCTATTATTCATAAAAACTACCTCCCCCTCCCCCTTACCAACCCTCTCTCACAATCTCTTTCATTCATGCTTATAAAATGATGAATGTACATTGAAAATATGCCCAAAGTCAGTCATTTAAAATGTGTTGAAGATATTTATAAACCTCTTATATGTATATATTTATTTATAATTGACAAAGAGGGTCAAAATATTTGCAAAACAATCATGAGCAAAATTCACGAATAGAATGGAATAACTTTTGTGCAACTAACTAAAAGCTTAGTAAGCATTGCGTGTCGATCATCAAATTGGGATAACTAAATGAGGCAGGTGCTCTTTAGCTTAAATATTTAATAATCAAGCTAAAGGTTTTAGTTCAGCTTTGGCTTTTAATTAAAGACTGATCTCTGTATATTTAATAACAACTTCAATTAAATTGAAATTAAGATTTTTAGTGTTGATATAAAGCTGATATATTCATTTTTGGCTTAATGATAATTTGAGTATTGTGGACAAATTAATAAAAAATTTTGAAGTCTAGCTAGATTCTTTTACCATGAAGATTGTGAAATTTGCTGTTTCTTTAAATAAATATAGAGGTTTAAAAAACTTATTGTCATAAATGTTTATTTGTACAATACAACAAACCAATTGTATATTTTTCTCGATGTAGAAACTTTTCACATGTCTAAGACTAAAATCTTACTTACCTGCATTTGGTTAAAAAGTTTGCCATTGTAAGTATCTGCAAAAAGAAAAGACTTAATTTTATAATTAATATTAAAGCAAAGTTAATATGAAACAAAAAATTTTTTTAAAAAATATATTAAGGTAAGTCAGTAATCTAAAACACAGAAAAGTAGGTTAGTTTTGGGAATCGTATTCTTAAGCCTTTTGAATTTGGCAATTAAAATTTGACTCTTTCTGAGGTAAAACACTTATTGGATGGCAATGCAATTAGAAAATGTAAAATGAGAATCGAAAATGACAGCAACTATAATTAATACATATGTTTTAATAAATTTAAACTATTAAAAGAGACAGTCGATATTAAAAAAGAAAAAAAAAACAAAACAAAAAGAAGAATTTCATTTCATATTCAGGTTTAAACTCAATGACTAAAAACTAGAACTACATATGTAGGTATATAGTTGTTGGTTTATATAATTATATACCCAGTTAATACGGGAATTTAGATTAAGCTCGTTGAGAATTTTCCACGATATTCAAATATCATGTGGGATACGTGGATAATAAGTTTGCTCCCGAAAGTATGCAATGCAAAAGAAAACGATTTTTTTCTCCCGCTTTTAATGTTTTTGATTATAATCAAGTCAATGTAAAAACTAATCTTGATTGTTTTGATAAATTTAAACATATTGATTTTTTATTACTGTTACCTTAACACTATTCACATATGTATGTATATTATATTGTTCTGCTGATTGTTCACTCTTGGATAGATTGCAGAAAAATATGATCTTCAATGAAAGAAATTACTACCTAATTTTGAAAATACTATTCAAACCTTTACACTTGTTTGGAATCTAAAAACTTAAGAGAAAAGTGTACCTTTAGTACTGAAATGATCTGTTAAAAAAATAACTTTAGAAACTTTTGAGTTACTTAGAGTTGGTAATCCCCTCTGGTAGTGATTAACATAAACGACAGTTGAGTAACAGAAACATCAAAGTCGAACTGATTCGACAATTTTGTACGGTATATATGTATGTACATATACATACATATGTATGTACAATGTGCAAGTACTATACGTAATTAGTTTCAGTCTTCTGGGATGACTTTACGCACAGTCGAGCTTAAAGAGGAACAAATAAAACGGCGCTGAATGCGATCATTAATCTACTAGTAATTTGCGCCAACAACTGCGACAGAGTTCGACACGCCCATCTATAATGAGCTCTCTGAAAAAATAGAAGAAAAAAAAACGAAAAATTAAAGCAGACTTCAAAACATCACATCAGAACATTGTCTGGCAATTAACCCATTTTTTCGGAAACTATTCTATTCTAACCCACCAAAATCGTTGCGGAATTGTCAACATTCCTACATACAAATATGTACATACAAGTGTATATACATACATACATATATGAGTGTATAAAGAGGGACAAAAGTTGAATATTCTTCACAATTGTTATCGATTTATATATACGTTCATACATACTCTGGTTATACCATGTACCCAGAGGATTAAATTGTATATTAAAATGGCCAATTCGAATTAGGTATGTATTTAAGAGGCAGAAGGAAGCTTTTACGACTTCATGAAGTATATACATATGATCAGAATCAACAGTCAAATTGATCTAGCCATCTAGATCCGCCTTTTTGAATACCAGATCTCAGATCTCTTATACCTTAAACAAATTTGGCACTTGGATTATGTTCAGAGAACAAGTTTGATACTTGAGTTTTAAATAAAAAATTAATATTCTATTAAGATCTACAGTCATCACCTACGCAGACTAAGTTTCCCAACCACCTTTAATGCTGCCACATATTTTTAACATTAGGCTTTTAAAATTTAAGATATCGTGGTAAAATTTTAAACTCTAATATTTGTTATTAATATCTATCGGCCTACCAAATTTCATAAGAATGGAATTAAAAGTAGCTTAGTTACGAATAGAAATATTTTCATTAGGAGAGGGCTAGTATCCTCGTAAGAGCGAGTGAGATAGCCTGCATTTCTTAAATGGCATGGAGAAAAATGTGATTTACAAATAAATATGGTTCTTCAGTGCATGGTATGTCAAAGTCGTTGCGACATATCATTTGGGTACTTAATTTCTTATCTACTAAGCCTGCAGATTGTTTTAACATTTTTCATTTTTATTACCGATTGGAAATATAAATGGACATATTTTTTACATAATTTAACCAGCTAACAACAATTGGATGCTAAATATAAGCTTAGAGTATCTATTAGCCTCAGTCTATGTGGAAATGATGAAACTGGAAAATAATTGGAAATACTCTATTAAAAAACGTACCACGAAATGAGAATTTTTAAGCGTGGCAGCTGTTTGTTGTGGTTCATAAATCGTTTTGCGATAACGTCAAAAGTTTTCCGAATGAGAATTAAATCTTATCGCCAACACATCGGAAGTCGTTAAAGCGGAAAAACTATGTATGTATGTGCCTATACACACACACACACACACATTGATGCATAAGCTTAGATGCAAAAAAAAAAAAAAACTCAAATCGATTCCAACCGAAATCCATTTAAATTGAAAGTATCTCAGGCATTGGCAAAAGGCTTCGTTTGTTTAGACAAACAGCAAATCGTGCGTGACCACGCTAATGCTAGGGAAAATTCGATAAAAATAGGCGATGAGATCCGCAATTGCCATTGCCATCACCGTGAAACGATACAAACCCCATACCCAAAGCCATATCCATTTGTATGGCACAAAACAAAAAACTGGGAAGGGTGCGTATGAGAATGCCTACGAGTATGTTACGTAGTTTTTTGTGTTTTTGTGCTTACACACCCAGTCAAAATATATATATACTTAAATATCGCCATGTACCTACTCATATATATAAGTATAATGTAAAATATATGCTCAACATACTTTCTATTGAGCTTCTGGATCACTATTGACCTTCATGGTGTCTAAATCTCGATAAATTTTTTGTGTGTTGCGTACATCTGCATATTTGGTAATGACTTAGAATGTGTGTGTGTGTGTGTGTGTGTGTTTATGCGAGGGCTACTTTAACAATTATCAACAAAAAGAGACATATCTTAACTCTACAAATGTTGAAGATGTTAACAAAAAGGTTAAAGAGTATTAGCTCCTCACCAAACTAAAGCATTTATGTTGTATACGTTTTTAAATTTACTTTTTCCCTCATATAATCCAAGTTTTGTTCGTGAACAGATCTGGGAAAATTTCAATATGTTTTTCTTTCATTTATTCAGTAACGGATTTAAAGGGTATTAAATAAAAAAAATTTAAGAAATTATTAAGTCAAAAAGGTTTGCAATTTTTAAAACTTATCAGTTTAATAAAACCATTATAGTAACCAAACAACAAGTACAATACCCAAAAAACTGTTTTCCAAACTGGGGCATTAGAAAGTGTTTCGAAAACCTTCAAAAATTGAAATTACTCGATCAATTAAGTGCCCTTAAAGGCGTCATAAAAACAATAATCATGCAAAAAGGATTCTACAAGAACTTGATATTTGCGCCATGTTTAAGGGAGAAATATCCATAAAGTTTAAACAAAAAACGGAAAACAATATGCTTTAAGTCTTTTTAAGCATTTTTAAAACATAATTTAAAATAATTCATCATTATTATTCGTAAATACTTCGATTGTCTTAGCTTTTAGGCTCCATTTTAATTTTATTTTTCAATAAAGATCTATGAACGCTTCTCCCTGAGGTTTTGCACAAATCATTTTGAGTTTTTAAAATTTTTCTAGAGAAAACTTTATTAAACAATCAATCCAAATTTAAGTCAATGCCAGCAATTTAATCTGCGAATTAAGTTTTTGTGTTAATACTTTTATGTTTATCCATTAATTTGTTAATATAAATAAACAAAATTTTTGTTTTTGAATTACTAGAACAGATACGATATCAATAGGATATAATCGTTAGGAAAGTCTCGCCGCGACCCTTTAAATTGAAAAAAAAAAATTGATAAAAATTGTGACATATTTAAGAAGGAGTAAAAAAAATAACTTACAATTTTAATTAGCAGAAATTCTAATGCAAATCAAGACAATTCTAGAAATATTTTAACTCATATCAGTTGTATTGTTGTTTCGGGATTATGTAATATTTTTCAAAAACCAAAACGAAAAATTCATAAACTGCTAGCCCCTTCCACTTCATTCATAATGACACAGTGCACTTTTTGGAAAAAACTGTGTCAATAGACCATTTTTCATACGCCCCCTCCTCCCATTTGACAAAATGAATAACTCGATTTGAGGAATAAGAAAAGCAAAGATATTTTTATATCCATACAAAGACACTGTATATAAATACGTTTTCAGTGGCAATAGCACTTGACTCTGTCATACAAAATAAAAAAAATATGACACAATACGAATTTTGAATAGAAAGTGAATGCAATCTAAAACGAAGCACTTGAAAGAACTAACAAAATTGTCTGTGTATACATATATATATCGATCTATGTATATATGTATGTACAATTTGAGTATTGGTCATTACATCAATATTTATACACAGATGTGAGCATTTCCGCTCTAGCCGATGGATCTGCGAAAGAGTTCCGTCTGGAATTTCTTCATGGATTCATGTATTCTGTCTGATAGTCATCCGTCAACAATAGCCAAAAGAAATAATAATAAAATCTAATTGATTATGTGTGTGAAATGGAATCGTTGGACTCTTGAATTTGCCAATATCACATATAGACATGTTATTAATTACAATTAGTTAGTACCTACTAAAATATAGGAATTTATTTTTTGTTCTGTAAAGTGTTAAGTTAAAAATTTAGGCCAGTTTTCGTTTTCAAACTTAAATCGACAGCAGTTTCGTAAAGTTTTCGAACTTGTTTTTCGACTCGAAGTTACATATTGAGGCTAAAATTTAAAACATTTTTGTTGCATCTATTTCAAGTTGAGGTTTATGTGGTTCACATTTTTATTACTGTCAAAGTCTTTTTGGAAAATTGCCTATTTTGTAATTGGTTTTTAATTTCAATTCAATTTTCAATTTTATTAAGAATAAAATTGATTTCATTATTCTTAAAGCATGTTCCGGTTTTCCATTTCGAATTAGCTTGTTGAGATAGAAATTATAACCTTGTTTTGCTCTCATTTTCACTTATGTATAAATAAATTATAAAATTATATAAATTTATAAAGTTATCTGCTGAGTTTGTGTTAAATCGTTAGCTTTTTTGCAAATGTATTAACTTAGAGATTTCAATTTTAATTTCTAATTCCAAATTGTTGCGGAAGCTACATAAATATGTTATCTTTAAAAATAGTTAGAAGATAAAAACAGAACATTTTAAATGTACATACATTGAACTCGAAGCAAAAATGTTATTGCCTTTTTGTTAGTGAAGCAAAAATTAGTTGCTTACTTTCTTATATATACTTATCAAATTGAGGCAAGTCAATGAATAATGTTTTCAAACAAAACATATATGTATTTTATTCTTTTCTGATTGCCTGCCAAGAATATTTCTTCTATCCACTAATATATCACTATATGAATTAAAAACGCAAATTTGATTTTAAGCTTGTTTTATAATTATAACGCCACTTTCAAGCAATGCGTTTTTTTTACTACAAATGTTAACAGTTAGCAATTTTTTTATATGTAGATATAACGTAAATTACCAAAATTAAAACATATTTTTTTCCACTAACTAAAAAACAAAACAAATTTCTATCGTTAGAGTTCGATAACGAGTTCAGATTTAATTATTTTTTTTTCTTCTTCGTCCTTTAGTCCTTTTTATTCAATTTGTTTCACTTCAGCAAAGGCGAACAGAACATTATCTGTCAATTTAAACTTTAAAAAGGTATTAATAAACAAAATCAAAAGAAAAATATAATAAATAACATAAAATACTACTCATTTAGATTTAATTTTCAAATTACACATTAGCTCCTTCTTAGACACTTTTCGTTTTAATTCTAATATCTATATTCATTCATCATATCTGCCATCTAAGATTCGACTTCCAGAAAGTGAAACTTTAAGTTTATTGTATTGAGCACTCAATAAACGAAAGGGGTCATGTATTTTCATATTTATTGTTTTTTACAGAGACAGCGACCCCGACCCCAGACTCTAGACCCGAAAAGATTGATTGATCCACTTGAATTCTGTGGATATGCGGTAATGTGGTTAAACCTTTTTTTTTGTTTTGTCCATTGATTCGTGACTTTAATGAAATGACTTTAGATATGAAGCATTTTTGAAAAGAAAACAATTAAGCTGTTATCACTTGTGCCTCTCAATTCCCTCATCACCTTTATTTTCTTACTTCAATTTTCTGGACTTGAAAAACTTGGGGAAATTATATTGTTCAGTCTTAGGGCTATTGTATATGATGACTTAAATTCTTATAATTTTCAAAAAATCATAGAAATCTTCTTAAAACTTAGGAAAAAAAACTTTTGCCACTAATAGCATGTAAGGTATTAAAACATTTGCCAATGCTTAGGTACTTCATATGAAAAAATATACATAGCTGTAATTAGTTTTCAATGACCGTAGTTTTAGGTTTTGAGTTTGTTAAGTAGTTTTAGGTTTACGTTACGCCATTTCAGTTTTAAGTACTTTTTTTTAATTATTCTTTAAGGTCAGTTTCAAGCATAAGAAAAATAGGTTAAAAACTTAAAAAACATTTAAGTTTTAAGAGCTGTGAAAACCTTATAAAAAAATATAATCTTTTCAAAATCTATTAAATGCTTAATAACTGTAATATTCACTTTCATTTCAAATTGTGAGAATTCTTAATTTTTTTTTTTGGCAGAATTTCGTTGCATACTTAGCAACTAATTAGAAAACATTTTTCGGCACTTTAACTACACGAGTTATTAACATAGTATGAATGATTATTCTATTCATTATTTATTCACAAAATACTTTTTTATATTTTGACAATTTTAATTAATAATTTTTTAACCTACATAACGACAAAAATTCACTTGTGTTTAAACTTTATATATTTGGATATGTAAATTATTTATTTTGGATATTTTTAATTGTTCACAAATTGATAAGCTTTACTAATAAATATAATTTGTTTAAAAATTGATTAAAATGATTTTAGTAAGTCGCGATTTAATTCCGTTTCGATTGAAGCCGCCGTCATCATCGCGTGGTACGCAAATCCAAACTAAAATTGCGGGAAAATCGTTTTGGGAATTGAAGCGATGAAAGCAGAGTCTCCCACCCATCCCTCCAGCCCTCCAGCCCTCCATCCATCGCCTCTCGTCGTCAAGTCCCATGTCCAAAGGCAAACAAACATTATAGTGTGGCGTTGCCTATGCGATAGAACGTCAAGAGCAGCACTTACTTGCTCCGAGTGGTCCCACAATGGTTGGGGGTGGTGAAGGTGGCGGGGTGTATAGTAGGCGGTGAGGGGTACAGTGGTGAGTCTATGCTGTGGTTGTGTTTGTGTTTGCTGTGTGTGGCAGCATAGTCGACATTGTCGTTGTCGGCGCACGCCCAAAAAGTCGGGAAGCAAACGTGCTTCTACTGCGAACGCGCAACATTTCATATGAGTGAGTGAGCATAAACATATAGAGGCTACAGATGATCATACATAGAAGTGTATACATTGCACATCGACAACAACAACAACCACAACAACTACTACATATTACCTACTGATGTTGCGTACTCATAAAAACAAGAACTACTTATTTTTTTTTTTGGTAATCCAACCCAAAAGGCTATTTAAACTGTTGACTTTAACTTACTCACACTTTGTAGATAAAAAAAAACAAAAAAAATACACCAATTGTTTTTATCATAAGCGGAAATGTGACTTCTGTGTGGGGTATATAGAAATAATCAGGTGCATTCTCCTTGAGAGACTTGTGTAAATTTTTTGTAAACACACATATTTACATATTTACAAATGTATCTTTTCATGTGTAAGTACTTGGATAGTTATTAGCCATGTAAGTTAATAGGCATTATTTTCTTAGCCCTCATATGTGCCCTAAAATTTACGAAAAATCAGTTTCTGTGTATGAACTTAGTGAAATATTATTTCATCCAATTGAATGAGATTTTTAATGTTTTACATAGAAAGTACTTTGTAGAAGAATAAACATATGTATACTTTGAATATTCAATTTATATATCTATATTTTGAGCATTGAATTGTAAAAACTTCTTCTGCGTCTAAATAGATGTCTTAGAAAAACTTTAATTAATTATTTTTAACCCTTTTTATCTCTAATACTTTGATTACTGAAAGGTAGTTCCTTTGAGGATTAATCTGTTTTCTCTGACTCGATCTTTCACCTATTCAGACAGAGAGAAACAAAATAAAACATTTTTTAGGCCAGACGTTAGCTGCATTTAACGATCTTTGTATATATATAAAAAATATATATGGTATAGTTGCCCGATCGAATTGATTCCAACAAATTAGATTAGAAGGAAACTAATGTAAGAAGTTTCGTATCTAAATCACAAAAAATAGGAGACTAGTTTGCTGGACAGAAGGACATATTGGCAAGGACCAATTGCATTTATAGCTAAATTCTAAAAACCTAAAATGTTTAGTTTGACAATTCTTTACGTTTCCTAGGGGTCTACTCGCTTCAATAGTATTTGTAAATATAACATCCTAATTGAAGTTACTTCTCGATTTTTTGATTATGTTTTATAGTTTGTAATTTTTGGAATACTTAATATAAACAGCAATCTAGTGTCTAAATATTTGGAAAATCAGGGTCAGACAAGGGTTAATTTACTCTTCTTTGTAAAGATTTTGTGCTAGTCTATAAGGTTTAGGCCTGGACCTACCTCAGGTCCATTATTTATAGGGATACTTAAAAATGTACACTTATTTATTATACAATATGTGTTTCAAAAAAATTTTATAAACTTAAATGTACTAGAAATCGTGTACTTTTTTAAATACTTCTTAATAATTATGTTTGGTTCTTTCTTTCTATTACAAATTCTTAAATAAATAATATTGCATTCAACAATCACCACTCTAAAAGTCCCTCGCCAAAATCCAGCCCTGTGATTCTCGTTTCCTTGAGGTCTGCAAGACTCCATGGAACTAAACGACTTTATTTAGTATATAGAATTTTTCAAAAATATTGCTTACTTAATACATAAGATAAATGTATTAAGTAGAAAAATCTAATCATCGAAACTTGATAAGCTTCATTAATATGATATATAATTACGATTTTTAATCAACGAAATGTGTTTTAAATTGCCCTTTTGCACATTATATGAAGAGATCAAAGAAAAAGGTCAATTAAAACGATTATCCAATAGATGTTGACGTCAGCAATCAATAGAAAAGAAGTCTTTGTAAACCAAACACCAAATAATTAGACTTTCAAGTCACTCGGGACACAAATTATAAAGGCTTTTTTTTTTTGAAAGCAAAACATTTTTATGTTGAAATAAAAACTAACATTTGGACTACAAATTAAAATATATATTTTTGTTATTAAATTAAATGCAATTTACTTTGATTTATATAAAGTTCTTAAAGTTTTCCTTGGCACGAGCGACAGCAATAGGTTTTATAATAATTTAAATAGCATAGATTTTGTCGATATATATCACCGCAATTAAGGAATAGATCAACACAGTTCTTTATTTTACCCATTTTGTTGATGTCACTTTCTTCTGAAATGTGAAAATTATTTAGATCCTTTACATTAAAAATTAATTTTGTAATTAAAATACCTTCGCAAGGTGTATGACAAGTACCAAAAATGGTTTCTCTTTTGGTTAATGGGCAATTAGATGACTTTATTAGGGCATTACGTTTCCAATTGTAGTCCAGACATTCAACATGCCTTTGTCTCACTCCATTGCCACATGAACGGGAGCACTGCAAGGATATGACAAATAATATAAATTGTAAATCAGTTTAAAAAGATTTGGGACAAACTAACCTCAGACCATTCGGAATAATGCCAACGTGGACCACAATAGTCGACCTCACTCTGCATACAACGACGTGAATCACCAGGTTTTTGCAAATGGATGCAATTCCCATTGTCGACAACTTGTCCATTGCTAATGCATAACACTATGCGATTCCTTTGCAAATTAAAGCAATCGCCTGTACAATTACCCCATTCAGAGGTAACCCAAAAGGCAATGGGCTGCTTACAATCCTGCTGACATGGCTGTATGATTTTTGGCATAGTTTGTGGATCACACAAATCGCCTTTGGGCATGGAGCGAGCACAATAAATGGATCGATGTTGATTGGCTTTTAAAAAGCAATTACTATCCGTACATAGACCCATCCATTCAGACATAAGCCAAACGCTAGACGATTGACTGTCGCGGGCATTGCGCTTCAATGTCTGCATAGATGGATCAGAAGATTTCTTTTGCAATTCTTCCCGCTGCTGATGGCAATCACATGGAACGTCAACCTCTTTTCTGGTAGTGCATAATGTGTCATTTACTTGTATTACATTGCCCTTGATTTGCTCCTGCATGCACTGAAATTGTTGTGTCCTCCAGCCACTAGAATTACCCAAAGGACACTTGCATTCGCTGAAATTACTTGGACGCCAGAAGGCTGGACAAAGTCCACGATTACATAGATAGATGTCGTCATTAAATGTGGGCTTCTCACTCGAGGCACAATGTCTTGGCGAATAATAACGTTCACCCGATTCACGTTGGGGTATACAACGAAATATCGGTGTTTGTGTGCCAGGACCACAGGATCGATTGCACTCGCCAAAGCCCAACAATTTCCACTTGAACCGTCGATGGCGACGTTCCTTTGACCGTATAGCTGTCCCATCATCCGTTTCGTTTATCGGTTTACCCGTTTCATCCCAAACGGTTTGGAGTTCCTCATCCACCACAGATGCAGATGGTATTGGTATGGTGTAATTATATTCCACATCATTTGTAGAATTCACTTCGTTTACCAAATACTACAAAAAACAACACGCATTAATCTAAAAATTAATTTCTTTTAGAATTCAACTCACCATTAAAATTGCTGCCCTATTAAGGGGCCCTCTTGCTGTGAGGGCGGATTTGTTCCTTTTATAGTCGTACACATCATCATTGACCTTGTATAACCCACTGTGGGTTAGGTTATGGCGATTGCCATTTATAACAAACTCACCATCGGATGTCTTTAAGGCTGAAAACCAAATGATATTAGCATCTGTCAGATATTAAATTAAGTTTTACCCACCAAAGAAATTTTCGTTTAGCTTTCGTTGTTTCACAGACAAATTCATAGCACCAATTGGTATAGTGGCGATATAATTATAATCTGTCGTCAGTTCAGATTTATTAAATATCCCAGAAAAATGTTGACACAAAACCGAACCACACTTTGTCTGGCTATCACTTGAGGTTGCTGGACGAATTGAGCCGCTTGTATGCACAGCCTGAAAAATAATAAAGTTTATTATTAAAAAATGAAACATTTTCACTTCTTAATTTATTAACATATTTCACACAGATTAAGAACCTAGCCCTACTATATGATCCTCTAGAAAAATAGAAGTAAACATTTAATTAAAAATGTATTGAAAATTGTGTTAATTTGAAAAAAAAAGAAAGAATTTAGTTTTTGGATGAAATTGTAGCATTAAATTGTGAAAAAAACGAATATTATTCTTATAATAACTTTTGTTGAATTATTTCTTCATTTAATATATAAAGATAGTGTCAAAATATTAGACAGTTTGGTGAAACTATTTTTGAGATATAGCAAACACCGAATTCAAAAACAAGATTTAAAAATAATTGTGTTTAAGATCTCAGAAGTAGTTATCTAAGAGTCTAAAGTCGTAGTAATCACAAAAAATATTGAAGCAACTGACTTTTAATTTTATACGAAATATATTTAAATATATGTAGATTTTCAATAACCAATAAATTAGTAAACAGTACTTTATAATCTACTATCACTATACATTTAGGACCAACTATATAGAATAGTACCTATTCATATAGTTTTAGTTTTCTATAGTTTTAACTTCTATAGTAATAACTTTTGATCCTTTGGCTGGTATATGAAAAATTTTTTGTAAAATTTAAAATTTTGAAGCCATAAAGTTGCTTTTATACAATAAGAAGTTTTTACCAATAATTTTCAAGTATATTTTGTTAAAAAGAACAATTGAATAAATATCTGCATAGCTTAAAAAAAAAAAACCCAGGAAATAAAGTGTAAAACCGAATAAAAAAAAAATTGAACTTTTCAGTTTGAGAAATAAAATATTCGTCTAAGACAAAAAATCCACTTCACATATCAAAGAAATAGATTCAAGTCACTTGAATATTTCCACAATTTCTTTTTTTTTTCATCTTATTTTTAAGTAGCGTAATTATCAAGTGATAATTGGGTCATGCCAACAGAAGGCCGATCTATCTCTTTCCTCTTCTTGTTAACAAGTAGAGTTAATTTTGTTTCCTGATATGAATTGAATTACAAATAGGAGAAATCGAAAAGTCTTTGCCTTTTATGTATGTGAGTGTGTGTGTGTGTGTCTATGTTAAACAATTACTGGCAAACGGTATTAATTAAGATTTATTGCAAGAGGCACTTGCATTTGTGTGGTCGACGTACAGTGGGGGATTTGCGTAATTTAACCGCCTAAGGAAAATGTTTTACTGTTATATATAATGTATATTACCGCTATAACTGGTTGCGAATTATAACTAAGAAAAGCGTAAATTGTAGAGTCCTACCTTTGTCATTGTTAGTTTGTGTTAAAGGTTTTTTCTGTTAATTAAATTTATTACTCTAATTCACTCAAATTGCCCACTGTGCGACAGCGTCAACATGCTTGAAGCTTGAATAGCTTGAGGCAAAAGCTAATGGCTATTGAAACGATTTGCATGTCTCCGCCTTGCAAAAGAATGGGTTTCAACCGATTTGGCAATAATGATGGGTTATGGCCTATACGAATGCCTGACTGCTTATCAAAAAATATCTTGGTTCCATGGCGACTTCAAAAATAGAATGAAGAAAGTTTTTATGGCATATGGAAAACAAAATTTATACGCTTTCTTAGTAAAAGTGTTTAAATGAATTAAGGATCATAATGACAAACCTTTTGTTTTCAATATTTAGGACCATTCACCAAGTCATTGAACTCGATATGAGATAGGCATATTCGGCATTTGAAGAAAACGTTTAAAGATTATTTACTTGTGCAAAAAAAAAAAATTAAAAACAGATGCCACGTCAAATAAAACGCGCCAAGTCAATGAGGTTTACACATGACGTCAATTAATTTCTTTCTTGTACATACGTACATACATATATTTATATCCAAAGGCCTACAAAACACCATTATAAATATGTATTAATGCACATTAGGGCCAAATCGAATTTTCATTTTAAGATAAAAACGTAGACGAATTTTGTTCAAAATTTTTCAAAATAAAAATCCACGTCCATACCAGGTCTGGACTTATATAAATACCGTTTTGGTGCCCTTTTTCAAATTTTTAAGAAGGATTAAATTTTTATTAGAAATTATGAGCACTTTGACATTAGTAAAAATTACACAGAACGACAAATTTTGAGATTAGAGAAAGTTGACTTAAGGGGTTACGCCACCCCTGAGGTCCAAAAAACAGGTGAAAAAATGAATTATTGCTGTGCGGCCAGTATACAATTTAGGAAAAAACTTTTATTATACACAGATTGAGGGTACTTTAAAGAATATTTATTGAAAAAAAAAAAATTGTTTTTTATTTTTTTCAGGGGTGGCGTAACCCCTTAAGTCTTACAAGGGGAACTTTAATATTTCACACAGCTTCAAATGACGGGGTATTCTACAACATATCCAAAATTCCATCCAAATCGGTGATTCGCACACCTGAAGTTCCCTTGTTAGCATTTTAGGTATAGGATGGCTCCATAATTTTAACAAAATATCCAAATTTGGATGATGAATTTTAAGAAAACTGAATGACAACTATGATTTGAATTGATAGATATGCTTTGGCTTTCAAAAGGTTCTACAGATCTTTTTAAATACCTTTTCGTATGTTAAACTATGTTTTAAATAACAAAATAGACAATATTATTAATTGCTTATTTCAATTCTTGAATGTTGTTAAATAAAAAGTATAGATTTGTGCAATTTTGACGCCTTTTCAAAATCTGTCGCCTTGTGTAATAACTGGTACTGGTAAAATTTATGCCCTAATTTATGAATACTTTCGTTTGTTTATTGTTTGACTTACTTTCTCTCGACCCTGCTTAGCCTACACTGAATTGTTTTAGCTTCAATTATATGCACTATTTATTTCAAGCACACAATTAAAGAGTTTCGTCCACTTACCCGACAAATACCCTCAACGCAGACAGCTCTCCTTCTATAGAAATGTGTGTAGTAAACAGCAGGACGATTGCAAGGAGTTCCATCGGTAACTGATTGATTCATATTAACAAACAAATCAAAACCACTGGCTCGACAATACAATGTACACTCGTCGTGCTCCTTCTCATAACCGATCCATGTGTAAAACTTTTCCCGATACGGTGTTGCATTAAAATTTTCACATTGTGAATCTCTAAGTCGTTGTTTGCTTGCCTTACAACGTTCGTCCTTGCAAAGTCTATAACGTTTTAGTATTCCAAAACAACCAAATTTTTCAATACCTTTGGTGTCAGGATAAAAACTCTTTTCGAGTTCCATTGAGTTTGTATCATTTTTGATTCTGACAAGATATTGAACATTTTTTGTAAAATTCACAAATATTAAATTCTCTTTTCCTTACCGTTGAATACACTTTCTTCGTTTAATCTGAACACACGTTGTGGAACATTTGCTCCACTTTTCCCATCGATCCCAAGAATATGTGACACCCACACGTTTTAAACTAGTATTATTACGAGGATGTGATTGCTTGTTGGTTTCCGTTTCATCTATATAATCATTATAATCATCATAGGAGTCCTCGGTTAAACTGGACTTTTCAAGAGACTGAGTGTCGTTTAGTGCATGGGTATTATTTTCTGTATCTGCCAAAGCTTCAGATATTTTTAAGGTGATTAACCAAAAAAATGTAACTATATATATTATCCTAAAACGATATATAAAAAAAATAAAAATAATAAATCAAACATAATACCTATAAATTTATTACATTAAAATGAAATTTTACTTTTAGTTATTTTATTACCTCAACCACGTTAACTTCATGTTGATATCCTTTGAATATTTTAAACAATTTTAAATCAGACACAAGCAGAGCGAGTCGTTGAAAAACGTTTGTGCCGTTTTGAGTTCTGAACAACAACTGAAGTGTCCAGATATTAGAAAAGCACTCAACCCAATATTCACAAATGTATTTTTATAGTTTATTTTTCTTGAAATGTTTTCTCATATGTATCCATTATGGAAAGATTTGTACGAAATTCATATGAAAATGTACTTAAAGTACTGTTTTGCTTTTTAATTTTTTTCTAACAAGATGTAGATGAACTACAATAAATAGATATCTATTACTGCTTTTAATACCATGTTGAAATCAAGATCAAATATTTTGTAATATTATAAGATAACAAAGATACATAGAAGAAGCAAGCATTGTAATCTAGCAAAGGTGAGCTTTTATAAAGATGTTTAAAGCGAAATATAATAATGTGTTAAAAGTAAAAAAAGTCTTTCGTGTGCCCGATTGCAACTACCACCTTTCTTTGCTCGAATAGTGATTAAGGACTATTAAAAAAAAAAAAACAAACTCGACTCGAAACACAGTAAAATAATTCATAAGAGTTTTATATATTCTTGTTCCCGGCATACTTTTAAACGCGACTGGTTGTAGTCTCGGCTATTGAGGCTATCGATAACTTATCGACATGTTACCCCGAAAGCATCAGTAATCGATTAAAAATATCGTGTTTATCGTGCAGCATGTTGCAAATCGTGGGTACAACTCGAACATGTTGCAAATCGTCGGTACAACTCTAACATGCTTTGTTTAGTTCGAAGGGGATGAAAATTGTAAAGATTGCAAAAATACTTCTTAATTTATTTACTTAAGAATACGAAAGGTAACAATTCCACTAGTAAGAACTCTAGTGCGCCAAGTTTTTGGGTAATTAAGAAAAGAACATTTTTATTTTTATCGGGATTATAGCTTAAGTATATATGTACCAAAAATTTCGTCCTGCATTGGTGTCCTTTCCTCTGATGCTGTATAAAAAATCTGAACACAGCAGATTCTTGTCGATCTTGGTAGGTACAAGGTAATCCCTTACATTTAAAGCAATTACATTTAGTATCTATTTCGCAGAATTTAAATAATAATCAACCAACAACATGGACTCGCAGATGGAAGCTTCAATCCAAGAATCTCAACAAGATGACAGAATAATACGTTTGCAAAATTTAATAGAGCAAAATATTGAAATCGGTATGCCATTTTTATAAACAAATACACCAAGATGCAGAGTTTAATATATGCATATATCATTTAAATCATGTTTAGAGCAACACATTGAAAGTAACACATTCAGTGAATCAATTACTGCAATTGAAAATATAATTTCCCAAGCCGAGGATTTGGTAAGAGGTCATGAAAAACGTAGTGCAAACTGTTCGGAACTTCTCCTGGACACGGAACTCTTGCGACGCAATCATGAAGTAGTTGGGAAATCATTTCAAAATAATTCAAATTTCTCAGACGTTATGTTTTGCAATGCAATTGTAAGTATCCAATTGTGGTGCATTAATTGATTAATTGACTTCATTTGTTTATGATGCCAGAATAATTTAGTATTCAATGAGGTGGAAGATTGGAATGCCATATGCAGCCTGGCTATTCAGGTTGGAAATCCTATATATACCAATGATAGTATGCTGCCTTTTATTGACGTTAAGCCGAAACAGATGGAATCAAAGCAGCGAGCTCAACGAAAGACCAAAACGATTGTAAGTTACCTAGACATCTTTTTATTCTAATAAACGCGTCGAGGTTAAAGAGAACAACAGTTTGGAACTATGTTCCATATCAGTTCGGTTTCAAATCGTGATTGGCAATCAATCCATGGCCACTTGTTTTTAGTGTTCAACTATTGACCACAAATAATTCTATCTGTACTTATGACGAATTTTTAAATTTGTTATATTATTCAAACTGTACAGACTACTCACTGGACCTCGGAGTATGATGATTATACGTTTTTTTCTAGTGATAATAAAACTAGACTAGGTTATCAGAAATTAATATGATTATTTGTTTTCTTTCGTTATTAGACGGCAGAGAAGCGTCCTAAAACAAGTGATAAGCTGGAACGCAAAGATGAAGGGTCAGCAGCAGTTTCACATACTTTGAAACAGATCCGTCGAATATATCGCAGCGGCAACAATCAGCCTATACCCTATTATAAATTAATATGCAATCCAAGTAACTTCATGGAAACCGTTCAAAATGTCTTGCAAGTGTCATTCCTAATCAAGGAAAACATGATAGCGCTCTCAAATGACGACGATGGATATCCCCAAGTACATGTTGTCGCCAATGAAAGGAGCGAACTTCTTCAAACTGAAGCCCAGCAGGCGATCTGTCAATTAGATGTCCAATTTTGCAAGGTACCTGAAATATCTGCAAATTTTCTAACGCATTCAATACTAACTCTATCAATTCTGTCTTTAGGCAATGGAAAAACGCTACAACATTACAGAACCATTGTTAAAGCGTTTGGAAACTGATTGATGTTGGCATAGAATACGAAATCGATTTAAGATAGTAAATAATAAAGTTAAATATGCAATGTCATTGATTAAATTTATTGTGGAGCTTTGCCAACTGAGTTAAACAAGTTAGTTGCTGCCTTTGCAATTTCACTAGCGAATGCTTGGCCCAATGCGTTCAATTGTTTTGCTTCTTCGGTATCGCCGAGACCACCAATTTTGGAGGTCAAGTTTGTAAGCGATTTGCCCACATCCTCGACATCAGCAGCAGTTTGAGGGTGCTTCTTCTTCAGATCTTCTCCGAAGGCGACGGCGCTGTCGTGCAGTTGCTTGAAGGCATCAGAATCCTTGAACTTGTCAGCCTGCAAAATATTGTTCATATTGATCCGAGATCTTGTCTAATGATTTTTATATATGTATGTAATTTACCTCAGTCTTAATCTTTCCAAGGAAGGCATCAGCAGTGGTTATCAAATTTTGGCCACCCTCCTTCAATTTCTTTTCAGCCTCCTCGTTGCTAGTGACATTGAATAACTTTAGGAAAAATGCATTTGTGTCATCAATAGCACTCTGAAGGGTAACTTCCTTTGCGGGAGCGGGAGCATCACGTCTCACCACAGTACCACATGAGACAAACCCAATGCAGATAAGAGCTACAAACACGGAACACTTGTTAAACATTTTTGCTATCAGTCGCCTTCGCAGCTAGGAAATAACTAATCAAAAGCTTTTGTCGCCATCTGTATTTATACCCAACGGATTATGTACAAATGATTCTATGTACACATTTATATGTAATCCAAACACGAGCTTATACATAAGTCTAATCTCAGTTTCATTTACTTTGATAATACAAATTAAACAAAGCATTGAAAGCGGAAATAATTGTGGTATATAGTCGAAAAAGTAATCTCCTTAAAACAATACATGTAAATAAAAGCCTTGAGTTTTATGCCTCATTAAGTGTTTTTCCAAACAGAAGATATGCATTGACAATTATTTACTTTGATTTTCTATAACCCTCACAGTAAGCATATTTCTTTATCAGTATTGGCATTAGATTTCAAAACAGATGCCTCAGGCATTCTGGAAATTTTTGTACTTATACATACATGTAATTGCTTGCTTATTTATAACATAGATTTGATATTTCGCACGCTCTAGGGCATTGATTGCCTAGATCCCAGTTCATATAGTTTACCATGGACAAGAAATTTCAGAAATAATCTTTAAATGTATTTATGTATGTATAAAAGTATTTTGTATAAATCTACTCCAAATACTATTTTCTATTTTTGTTATTCTGAGCAAGAAGTCGGTTTCCCTGACCAGAGCCGCCAGTTCGCATTCCTCCATTGCCTAGACCAGGTCCGCCGCCTTGTCCACCGCGATTGTTGAAATTATTTCTGTTGCCACTGCGAACCGCACGCTGATTTTGGTTTTGTTGCGAATTACCACCACGATTTTTGTTCATCTCTCCCCGATTCCGTGACTTTGCTTGAGCGTCCTCCTTAACCATGTCAATTACTTCATCAGGAATTCGCAGATATTTGATCGTACTCCCACGTATGTAGCATTCTGGCATACGCCAAAACCGATCGCCGTCCTGTCAAAGGAAATATATTTTACATTTTTCTTTCAAGATCTTAGTATAAGAGGGGTGCCTTAAGTCAGTTAGATTAACCGGCATCTCATGTTCATTCATTTTCTCATACACACCTTTGAGGTGCAAATGACATCGCGAAGATTTATATTCATCCAGGAGTCGCAGCTCACCAAATGTCCATTGTAGGTCTCACCATTCTTTAATTCCACCAACTAAAAAATGTAATTTTATAAAATGAATCGAAATAATACAATAACAAATATAATACAAACTAACTAATAGCGACAAAGACGATTTAATCAATTTATCTTACCATAGGGTGGCTCTGTGCGGTCTTTAATAGGGACAATGGCAACTGGAGTAAATAAAATCATTGTTATTAACATTTATTAATTGTTTTAACAAAACGTTTAGCTTACCATAGTGAAAAACAATATTTACTTATTTACAATTTCGCGTTTTTATGTTCGAGTTCGATCTGCAATCGGGTTTGAGTTGACCTCACTTTAGGTAAAGAACATGTTCGAGCTGTATCACTGCCAGCAATGACAACCCTGTTCAATGGAGAAAAATAATAAAAAATAAAAACAATGGATTCTTTTCGAAATAACATGATTAAAAGTGCAAGACCATATGCTGTGTTTGTCCCACAATTAAATAAATCCGTGCTGCGCGTCTTAATTCAGGTTTCCGTGCATTACATAGAAAACAAAAAGTCATCACCCAATATCTTGGCTCTCGCAATAAACAAATTATCAAATGCAGGACACGAAGTCCCTGAGAATTTCTGCGAATTGTTTACCTTAATTTACACCATAATGCAACATTTCCTTCGGTCTACTGAAAATAAGGAGCACGAGTTACGGCAGTGTTTAAAGGAAGATCTGAGGTATGTATATATGTATGACTCCCACTGGAGTCCAATTAGCTAAGCTGTCTTACTTCTGTTCCAATGTTGGAAATCTTGGTTCAGTATAGTCTAGGTTACTAAGCATTTATTATTGACAAATTAGAGTCCTTTACAAGTAACAGACCACAAATCAACGCTTACATTCTCATATTTTTCAAATTTCAGCTTCACAGACGAGTGCGTGGATGATATTTGTAAAATCCTTATTAATCACAGGGCAGTACTGACAAAGAATTTTGCAGAAACCAAAGTGGAGCGAGTAAAAATTAGCGGTGGATTACAGTGGAGGATAAACCTTTCATTAAGTTCAAGGTAAACGTAAATTTGGATTTGTCAATTGCACTTTGTACTAAAGTTTAATATATCCCTTATTTAGCATGACAAAATTCGATAATCCAACAATAGTCTTGCACTTTAAATTATCAAATGGAAAGCATCGAACTTTAGAGTTGCCATTGGAAATGTTTCAAAGATTACGGTATAATATTTCGGTTCTATTAAGTGAATTGCAACAGTTGCAGAGTCGATCTATTTTAAAGTCATTTTAAGTGTCTATTATATAAGTTGTGTTTAAATACAAATTTTCATTTAGTGCTGGTTTATGTAAATATGCTTCAAATAAAAAAAATGCGCAAATATAGCTACAATTTTTTGTTGATTCCTCCTGAAAATTTCAAAATTATTTTAAGCGCCGTTAATATAACCGATAAGTCGATAGATAGCGGTATAATAAATATCGATACACTTAACAATTTTTTTTAATTTCAATTAGTTTTTTTTTTGAATAGTTAGGTGTCCTTTGAAATAATGAGCTAAGAAACGTAATATAATGTTCAAAATAATATATCTAAAATCAAATAAAATTTCTGGAACTCACGGTCTTCAATAGGTGTCCAATTAAATCCAATGAATAACAGTATATATTTACTTATGTAAAAAATTCTTTATTTAAGCCAAAGTTTTAGTTTATGACAAAAGTTAATTCGGAATATCGCTGCGCTCCATTCACTTTCCTCAATGGAAGGTTATTCTACTTTTCTAAAGATATAAATCTGTTAGAGCTTTATTTTCAACTCAGTTGAAATGAATTGCTGAGAATAATGATAGAATTTGATTTTTAATATCGGTGAAAAAATAAATTGCTGCTAAATGAACAAGATTCGGCATTAGATCGATCCTCATATCAAAATATCAGCAAATTCAGTTCTAATCTGTAATATAAATGCGGTATTCATACATAGCATTGGGAGGGAAATTTAAAAACTGTATGGATTCCAAACAGGGGAACTGAATTATTAATTGAACCTCGACATTTCGAAGTTATATTCCGATATGGTTTATTACTCTTTAGGGTGATTATTATGAATTCGGTTGTTTAACTTAAAAATTGGGAAGATTGCATTTTAAATTTACTGATCTTAACCCACTAAGAACAAATGTATATTGTGTATGTGTGGATTTACTTGGTTTATCTTTATGTTTCCTTTTGTCGTTGTTGGTTTGCAATGCAATATTGATGACGAAGTGGGTTTTTATATCCTTACTGTTCATTAAACTAATTTACAACACAAAATTATCTTCTCTCTCAATATATATGTATGTACTTGCATGTATATCTTCAGTTATATAATATAAGAACTAATAATAACGCTTTGCTCGGCGATCCTTGCATGTGCATCGTTCGTATTTGGACTTATGATATTAAACTCATCCTTCTGATTGCCTCTAAAATGACGATGCTTAGGGAATAGTGGACGCTGTCTCTTTGCACTTATGCCGGCAGCTGTAGTTTCTTGCCTTTGAGCACTTTGGTAATGTATAGATAGAAGAAATCGCAATACAGAATGGTCTGAACGATTCCAGCGAAGATCGCAATCAAGTCATAGTGAGACTCCACCATAAAACGGTACACCCAGTTCAGCAAGTAGAGTGCACGGTAGGAGCCAAGAGCGAACAGATAGTGACTCGTTATAGATTCAGCCTCTCCGGTCTTGCTAACCAGAAACAGTTGCGGTAGTATGGCAACCGATTCCAAATAAATGGAAAACGTCCAAAGCAACTCCATAACGGTGAACTCATGATTTATAACCAGGGAGAGCAGTGCGCAGGGTATCAGCAGGAATTCAACGCGGAATGAATCGTGATTGTGGTCATAGGTCGCCTTAAACTTCACATACATCAAATAAACTGTTGCTCCAGATGTGGCCAGAAAGAGCACCTTCATCACCGAATTGTAGAGGCTCACGTATGTCGTAAAGAGATCCAAGTAACGTGTCAGATAGACCACTGCAAACAATATCTGCGACTTGCCAGATATGCCGGCACACGACCGGGTCTTCCATATTTTCAGTAATAATATTATAATGGCAAACACATGCGACAAGTCTCCGGCAAACCGAAAGATATTCATTCTGGAAACGGATACGTATTGGACGATGTTTTTATTTTAGCTTGATTACGATGTTCACTCGAGTTTTCCCTCTCACTCTTGCTCCTTCGTACACACCTGTGTAAAAACAGAAAAAACCAAATTTGTTAAAAAGTTTCTGCCGTGTCGACTATTTTATTTGAACATACGTTTTCAAAGTTTTGTTTAATTTTCACTTTTGTATGTACATTTACTGCCAACGAGCTAAAAAAAAACTTTTCGGCTTCACCGCCT
Organism: Drosophila willistoni; assembly: GCF_018902025.1. Taxonomy (NCBI): domain Eukaryota; kingdom Metazoa; phylum Arthropoda; class Insecta; order Diptera; family Drosophilidae; genus Drosophila; species Drosophila willistoni. The sequence continues at coordinate 15,097,759 of NW_025814050.1, forward strand.
TCTCGTCAAGCTTCTACGTAGAATGTCAGCACAAAGAGACAGAGAGAGAAGCAAAGAGAGCAAAGTGACGTGGCCGCATATGAACAACTGAGTCGTGGATTGGAACTTATTGTTTATTGACAAAACAGGGCTGCAGTGTTTATAAATATTCTCTATTACTTACACGTATCCGACAACTTTCAATTGGCTTAATTTATTATTTAATATTTTGTTAATATTTAAGAACCATTTACATCAAGAGACAAACAGCGTAACATTATACATTCACATTTACAGGAACGATTTGACATATATTTACACATGTAGATACAGATGTTGATACTTATCTACTCATGTATAACGCAATTGCTGTAAAAAACTCGATGGATGGTAAGTTGAAAAATCGAAATGCGAGAATTGTAACGTATTAAAAGTTAAAGTTTAATAATATGGTATTGGAAAATACTGGCCAACTTATCTCATATGTATAGAAAAATTATTTGAAAATTATGCCTAACCAGAGATCTAAAAAGAGAGCCTAGAACACTAAATCTATTATACTAAATGTATAAATGAGACTAAAAATTGATAACAGTATTTCCTTTTTTATTCTTGGGAATGCCGAGTCAATTTTTCATTATAATTGTATTAACCCTTTGTTGACCTTTCTGATAATGGTAGAAAAATCCAATTTTCTGGTGAATTTATACTTACAATTAGTCATGTAAAATAATTTTATAAGAATTTTTCAACGAAAACATAAATAAGTCGTCATATTAATTTTTTTACACATGCTTTGCCTGGCACATGAGCAATTTCTTGCCCCAACAGTAATCCCGGCTCTTTGAGGTCAACAAATAAAAATTTATTAAGGCGGGCCAAAAAATTGAAATAATTTTAGAATGTATACAAATTAAATTATCTTTAAGACCCCTTCATAACTGAAATATAACTTATTTAAAATTAGGCATTTGACTGTCGAATGGAAAGTTTTATTTTGCTTCAAAAATACTCGTTATTTGAGTATCTAGTTATATAATATACATATGTATGTAGGTTCTACATTTTAAAAACATTTCAGAAGATTACAATCGTAAAAATATTGGAGTGAGTGAAAAATAAAATAAGCTGAACCCACTAGCTTCTTGGTTTAAGAAAGACTTTGCAGCGTTGAAGATTACACTTTCTCACCAGGAGCAGGGATTGTACAATTGGCAACTATTACGAGCTTGTGCACTTCAGCTGGGCCTTCTGGAATATTAACCGAAACAACTTTCCCATTACCATGATTTGAAGGTGGTGTCCACTTTGCCTCGAGCGGATTTTTCTTTTTCGGAGACTGTGGTTCCTCTTCTTTATCACTGACAACAACTTTCACACCGCGCAATAGGAAGAAACCAAGTATATCTGTTTTTTTTTTTTTTTTTCATTGTTATTAAAGTTAAGAAATGAAAATTTATACTTACATATAATTGTTTGCAATATTCCAGCGAAGATCGCAATCAGATCATAATGCGACTCCATTATGTAGCGATAAGCCCAGTTTATTAAGTAAATGGCTCGGTAAGAGCCAAAAGCAATTAAATAACGAATCATAAATTTTTCGATCCCTCCGGACTTCTTCACCATAAACAGTTGTGGTATAATGGCAACCGATTCCAAATAGGTGGAAAATGTCCAGAGCACTTCCAATACGATGTCCTCGTGATTTATAACCAAGGAGAGCATTGCGCAAGGCAGCAGTAATAATTCAATCCGAAATAAGTCAAGATCGTGTTCATAGGTTTTCTTATACTGAACGTATATCAAGAAGATTGCAACTGCGGATGTGACCACAAAGAACACCTTCATCACCGAGTTGTAGAGGCTGACGTATGTCGTAAAAAGATCCAAATAACGCGTTACATAGACCAGTCCAAACAGTATCTGCGATTTGCCAGATATGCCGGCACAAGAACGCGTGTTCCATATTTTCAGTAATAATGTTGCAATGGCAAACACATGAAGCAAGTCTGCTGCAAACCGAAAGATATTCATTCTGGAAACGATCTGATGTGCTTACTGCGCAGGATGATTAAGCTTTGATTTTTCGTAAAATATTGCTTTATATACATATATATATATATATGTATATATATTATTATAGAGTAGCGCGATATCAGTAATCGATAAGCAGGTACATAAATTTTTAGCACAAATGTGCAACTCAAAAAAGCATTTCCGACCACATAATGAATATACTGCAGGCATTGTATATTTCAATTGTCAGAAAATTTAACTTTTTCCTAGTTTAACTTATTGATGAATAGCCCAAATTTAATTTATTATTATTTTTAAGACATTCTGCTGTCCAAATGGAACTTTTTATAAAAGAGGTTTTCAATTTTGGGTCGAAAAAGAGTAGAAAGATTATTTGCAAGAGTGTACAAAAACCGGGAAGTCGAAGTTGTCAGTGGTGTGAAAAAACCATGCATCGATTATCGATGTTTTTTTTTGCGATATTTTTTAAACTTTAGGGGTTTGTTTTGGTTTTTTCTTTGTTATTATACCATTCGACAAATTTGTGTATAAAATGAAAAACATAAATAATTTATAAAGTGAATTTTTTATTTCCTTAATATATGTATATGTAGAAAGATTGTTTTTAATAGCCACCCCTTCCTGGCGGTGGAGCGCCCCGCATCATGCTTGGTGGTGGTCCTCTCATTGGTGGCGGTGCCCCACGGCCAAGTCCCCCAGGCATGGTGGGAATGCCACCGGGAATCATTCCCGGTGGTGGTGCTCCCATCATTGGAGCCCGTGGCACACCTCGCCCCATTGGCGCCATATGTTGCTGAGCGGGACCTCCAACTCCTCTAACAGGTCCCTGCAATCCGGCTGGTACCGCTGATATATTCATTGGTACACCTCGTCCAGCTACACGACCAATTCCTGGACCCGGAGCTGCTCCAGGTATTGGCACACGTGGAAGTCCCTCTTCGGGAGGCGGTGGTCCTTCTACTGTCAGTGATACAATATTCTCACCGCGCAACAGGACAAATCCCAAGACACGTTTTTCCTCACGTTCCGGAACTTTTGAATTTTTAGATCTGATCTTACGAAATTCCTCACAGTCACCCAATATGAGGTTCATATGCTTGTCGAAAGCCTTAAAAGTTCCAATGAACGTACGAGAATCTTGTAATACGATTCGCACCCGATAATTCAGGTGCTGAATCATTTTATTATTCTTTCCAATAGTCTGAAAGAAAGAAAAAAGAAAATTAATCACAAAATAGCTAACAAAGTATTAATTTAAGAGTACAAAATTAAATTGTCTGTACGTCTAAAAAAGCTAGAATTTCCTGAAGTTCATTTAGGAGGCTCGAAGTGAAAAACAAGAAAGATTCTTTGGGATAGCTTTACTAGAACTAGCTCAATGTAACCGGATCTCGAACCTTGGTTAGCAGGATGCAAAGCTCCCTTCCAGAATCAGAAACAATTCCCTGAAGGACTTCTAATATTGCAGGGTGTGTAGTTATGTTTTTATTTGTTCTTTTGATAGGATACAAAAGGAATCCCGGTTTGTGTTTTGAAACTGGAGCACTGTACACATGTTTATATGTACATATGTACATACAATTACACATACATACATCGATTGTTTACGTTTCATAAAGAAGTTTAAACGTTTATTTTTTCGTTTGAATATTTTAAACTAAATGGAGACTGTAAGTCATTTTTGAATATAAAGGTACATGTACATATACATACATAGGCCGTAAATAATTAATGTTGTTAGCAAACATATGTATGTATGTACTTATAAACATATGTACATGCATACATATGTACATCCATACGTATAACCGCAGGCATGGCTGCGGGGCATCACGTTAAAATTCCCAGTCAATTTACAAACAATAAATACATTAAACAAATAGATTCACCAAAAATTCTCTATTGTACTTACCATTTTTGTGAATTATTTACCGCCAAAACGGTTTTTCTTTAGTTTTTATAAAGACCGGCGAAACCAACAAACAAGCCTCGAAAAAAACACACCAGTTCCAACTTCTGGAGCGAACGAAAAGAACTGGTTTACTGGTGTGAGCGAATAAACTGAGTTTCTAGTTCTTTTCGGATAAATATTAAAATAGAGTATTTAATTATTTAAATATATGTAGTATGTCTACATATATTAAATACTTAAATCTTTACTGTTAGAAATATTCTTAAATTATTCTTTAATTGCTTTTAAACTACTTGAGACTTCGAACTAGTTCTCACAATTTCTCAGGAGTCGAAAGTTCGATAAATTGACATAAAATGAACAGCCCTTAAAATCTCATCGGGTTCTCAACAATTAATAATTACTATATACGTGTTCATGAGTATTTTTTTTTTAGGATTGTGAAAACAGATAATTTTTTATTTCGGTTCGTTACCATTTACCATTTCTGATTGGATTGAGAGAGGTTTGTGAAAGTTTTGTTTTATGAGGAGAGCAAAGCTCACATCTCTATAGTTAGCGACTCTGTGAGTGATATGTATGCAATAACAATCAACATTTTTGCTGCTCTGACTGTGATTCATATACGCAAAGTTTAACACAAAAAATTTTGGTTAACACCCCCAACTTTTTCATTTAATGTAAATAAATTAGTGCACACGAAATTTGGCAAAAGGGAAATCTATAACATTCTATGACCAGTATGGCAGCCGAAATAAAACCAGCACAGCGTAACAACGATCGCTTTCGGTTTAGTACCTCCAAGAAGCCGGAGTTATTGGGCAAATTGGAAGGAAGTGGTGATGATGTGAATGCAGCCATACTGATACCTGGAGAGAATGGAGTGATAAGCGTTTCGGATGATAAGTGAGTTTTATCATTCAAATTGAAATAAAACAAAAACAAACTGCGTAATTGCAATGTAATATTATTATCCTCACAGAACAATTCGGGTGTGGCTTAAGCGTGATTCTGGTCAATATTGGCCAAGTATTTGTCAGTATATGCCATCCGGCTGCTCGGCCATCGAATATGTCCAAGACTCAAGAGTTCTATACGTTGGACAGGATAACGGTACCGTGACTCAATATACACTCTCTGAAGACTGCAATCGCTTGTCATTTGTGCGTGACTATTTGTCGCATCAAGGGCGCGTTGTGGCTGTTGTCTTCTCCAAGACACATAATTGGGTGTTGTCAGCAGGAAAAGATAAACAGTTTTCGTATCATTGTACAGCAAGTGGCACAAGAGTGGGCGGATATAGCTTTGAGACACCGTGCACAGCCCTGCAGTAAGTAATAGTACATTACAATGAGAAACTAACTATTATTTCATTGAAATTTAGATTTGATGCACTTGCTAAATATGCTTTTGTGGGGGATAATGCTGGTCAAATTACCATGCTGCGTTGCGATGTTCAGGGAGTCCAACTTATCACTACTTTCAAAGGTCACACTGGTGAGTCCACACATTTAGAGATTATTTCTTATTCACATTAAATCGTTGGTATATTTTACAGCCGGTATACGTTGCTTGCGATGGGTTGAGGGACCTCAGTTATTATTTAGCGGTGCTTGCGATCAGTCTGTTATTGTCTGGGATGTTGGAGGCAAACGTGGCACCATTTATGAGCTTCAAGGGCACAGGTATTAGGGATACTCCTAATTATAAATTAATTTTATTGTTGGTTGGTTGTTAATGCTTTCGTATTCTTGTTCTTTTTAGCAACAAAGTTTCTGCTCTTGCATATGCCAATCAAACCCAACAGCTTATCAGTTGCGGTGAAGATTCAGTTGTCGTCTTTTGGGAAATGAATGCCATGCGAAAGGAAGTACCAGGTTGGGTGGAATCAAATAATTGTCAGCTATGCTCTAGACCATTCTTTTGGAACTTCCGTTCAATGATGGATCAGAAGCAATTGGGTGTGTACATTTTTGTTCGTTATTGAAAGCGGTTCGATGTAATGTTTGCTGCTTATTTTAGGCATTCGACAACATCATTGTCGTCATTGCGGCAAAGCTGTATGCGATACTTGCTCTACGAACCGTATTAATATACCAATAATGGGATTTGAATTTGATGTTCGATGCTGCGATCCCTGCTTCAAGCAGCTACAAACAGTAGAGCGTCCCTCGCTAGCATCTTTCCATGATGCCAAACATTCAATTGTGCACATGGATCTCGATGAGGATCGAAAACGTCTTTTGACTGTTGGTCAGGACAGGCTGATTAAAGTGTGGGATCTCTCTACGATTTGGGTGTAACAGCTGATTCACAGTGATTTTTGCTTCAATGTTCCGGATTCTTAAACTAAATCAAAAAAAAAATAATAAAAATACAAGAAACACACATTGTTTACAACAGAACTGGAAAATCCCCAAAAATATGGATCTAAATGGAAAACGGCACTCAAGGTTGGAAAGATTAATGAATATGTGGCCGAATCATAATTCCAAAATATTTATAATTAATGTAAAACATTTTCATACTGATGTATGTTACGTATATTTACACTATTTAGATTAATTTCATCAGATTGAAGATGATGTAAAACATAAAAATCCATCGATATTAATAAACCCCGATTGTTGGTGTCAATCAATATAATTATCATAACTTTACTTGTTTTCATCTTTTGTTGAATGAACGTCTTCTTGAAACTTAAAACACATAAAACAGAAACTACTTTCAGATTAGAAAAGTTAAAAGAAAACCAACTAAAAGTTACTAATTTTGTATTTAATTTAGTTTCAGTTTCCAAGTTTTGCACAAGATTTCAACTTACCTTTGTAACTTGCGAAACACTGCGTAGTAAAGACTTAAATCAATTTTAACAAACCGTTGAACACCAAAGCAAAATGTTCATATATTTTATTAATATTGTATATAATTAGCTTTTTGATGACTTATTTATTTACTTTATAGGCAACCGATAATTCATATTTTTAATAGAGCACATACATATATATTGTCTATTTGAAATTGGTTCAGAAAAAAAAAATATGAATTGAAAACATAAAAGCTTTTGCACAATATTCTTTTATTTTCCTCTTCATAATTTCATGTTTTTGGTTTTAATTTAATTTTTTAAATTATATTCCAACCAATTAATATTTAATACAATAGACGCAACGTAAAAGAAGTAAGAAAAAAATGCTTCAAGAAAATGTTAATGGTTTAGACCTGCTATGGGTCGAAACTTAAGGCTCTTTTGTGGTTTTAAAGTACGTTTTAGCACAGATATTATATTATTGTGAGAGATACATATAAAGTATATAGATCATCCACATTCTAGCGCATAATCATCTCGATATTGATAACAAGCCACAACTAGGCTTTAGTATATATTGAGCGGTTATAGATATATGCATTTATGTATGTATGTACAATAAGCCTTTATATATGTTCTACCATAATTTCAATAACGAATTGCTAGAATGAGAGTAGTAGTAGTTGTTGTTCCATAAACATTTTTCTCCTAGTTGTAATAAAGCGGACTATATATATTCCACAAGAATTGATGCGTGCACAAAAAAAGGAGCAAACAAAAATTGGTATGCATATTTCTTAACAATCACATTTACATAAGTTAAGCGAAACCAAAGCATCTAATCAATGGCCAAGGAGCATTTCTCATCGTCGGTATGGCCAATGCATTCAAGTGCCGGTCTATGCTCTGAATCCCACATGCCTGGACCACATCGTTTACACAGTCCACTCAAGGTGCATGGAATCTTTGGTAGTTGCCGATATTGATGGAGTAGGCCGCGTGCCTTGCGTAAAATCAATTGTCCATCCATATACATAGCCAGCGAGCTGAAGTGCAACAACATCTCGTCCGCACGCAAATTCTGAGCAACCACATCATCGGCATAGACAGCAATAATGGCAAGGCAAAGGAATAAATGAAAGTAATCAGTGAGATAATTTGACCAGCAAGCTTCCCACATTCGAATGACTACAGCCTCGGTGAATTCTCGTTTAAAGCACAGCAAAAGCCATCGATGGCAAAAGAGTAATTCCATAGCGTCGTTGTGTTGTTGCAAGTGTTCGTAAAAACGTGGCAGCATCAGCCTTATCAACTCACGCAGATATCTTAGATTATGGTCCACATCGTTGTCCGTGGGTGTGCACACGAAGAACGCCCGCTGCATTAGACCAACAAAACACCAGAATGTTTCCGACTCATTTTGTACCTCGCATAGGACAGGCGCTAGTAAATCACTCATTCCCTGCAAATGATATTAATATTAATCGTAATGTATCTATGTAAATATTCTGTGAGATAACGCACCTGCGAGTAAGATAAACCGGTATTGTAAATTGCGAAATTTAATAGAATATTTTTCATAACTTCTGTATTGGGATTATCATCGCCACAAAAGAATGGATTAGTACGATCGGTTCGCACAACATCTTTTTCTACCACACATTGAACAGTTTTCCAAAAGTGAACCTGCTGCTCTGGTGACATTGAGTAGAGTCGTTTTCGGGTAATTTCCTCATACTCTTGCCGCTTGATATCCATTAGGACAGCGCGATCCTCAAATGTGGATGAAAAGGAATAACATTTTAATAGAAATGGCCAGACAGTCTTGCGAAGGCTTTTCTCAAGGCCGCCAAAGAAGACACATTTGCGTAAAAGCAAATCGTCTTCAATTTGACCCTTCTCGTTCAACAATGTGCCATAAAAGAAGTTTGTAGTTATTTTTTTCACATTGCCCTCATCGGGATGCATTTCGGACTTTTTGACTTCCGGACGACACACCATGAAATGACGATACGGCAAATTAAGTTTCTCCTGACCCGGCGCCAAGGTAATGTTGTGAAGAAAACAATGCCACTGATGCAAAACCTGCGGTTCACACCAAAAATTAATCAAAGTTTCGTACATTCCTAAATATATTATCCATACCTGTGCCAAATGATCAAGCCCGCCATAATGAAAATGTAGTATTTTATATTGTGACTCACGAGAGGCTATCACCAACTGACCAGAGGTGCAATTGTCATCGTTAAAGAATAAGCGAAGGGAACGCATTTGACTCAAGTCCACCGAGAATCGTCGACACTTCATTATAGCCTTGCGGCGTACAGTTGGTGTTGTGTTGGCACTGTCTGGGAAATCCAAATTGTGCTTAAAAGCCAATAGCTCAGGCGTCATCCAGTTGGGATTGTTATCATCCGATGCCACTGAACCGTCTGAGTTTAATTGTTTCTGAACTCCACCTCCTCCTCCAGTCGTACAATCGTTTTCACGATCTGGTGTTATAGTTATGCAATTGAACGATTGAGATATATTGCTATTCTCAATCTGCGGATTCGAGATGGTTATATTCACAGATGTTATTGGATTCTTTTTCAGCAGCACAGCCAAGTCATCTATAGAAGCACTTTGTCCGCCCAGCAATGGCTGCAGTTCATTTTTCAACTCTTGCATCTCAGCCGCACATTCATCCAGGGATCGCTCTGATTCACCCTCCAATTCCAAGGTTTTTGGAACACTTGCAATTATTGGAGCACTATGAGCAAATCCATTACCATGTTCCGCTGAGAATCGTTTAGCCAGCTGGCAATGTTCGACGGCTCCGTCATCCAATGCCGTTGCCGTACATTTGCACATCTGCACATTTGGTATCCATGTGAGTAGAAGAGTGGGTCGTTTCGCACTATTGTATTGGTCAATAAATGTTTTTGTCGTGCACGTCAAATATCCTGGATAGTGTAAAATATCCGACTCATTTCTTGCCAAAGTTGGTGGATGAATGCATACATTATTTTTGCAAAATAGTATTTCGTTGTCTTCGTAGGAAATATCGATTTTTTTATCTGACCTTTCGTCGCCAAGTATAAAGTTTGATGCCTTTTTAATAATGTTTCCTATCGGCATTTTATTTAGTTGTTTCTTAATAAATTTTTTGCGGCTGTAATTTTGCTTAATTTCTGTTGATTTTATTATTTTGAGTTAAACTATAAGTATATTTAGGTGTATGTATATATAGATACTATGCATAAAAAAGCGAAGCGGATTTTGCTCTGATTGAATTTCAATTTTGATTTTTAACAATCCTCATAGGGTAGAGGCGTTTACAAATTCACTACTTCCTATATACTACTAGCTAACAAATCGGCCAATTTGAAAAGAATCCTATTTAATTTACTAAATATTTTGCTGTCTGACATTGACAATGGTCCAGGAACGGAACGAAGGAGCAATGGAACGCTCACAATAATTTCAGTTTTAGCGCAGGCGCACTTCTCAAATAGCTTTAAGAAACAGGGTTGTCATTGCATTCGACAAAAATATATAGCCCGAAGGCAATGTTGAATGAGAATTGGAAATTATCTTTTCGAAAATTTAAACAAAATGTGATAGTTGATCTTAAAGTAATTCTATTTATGCGAAAATAGTTACACTTTTTTTCTAACTCATTTTGACAAAATATTTCATTTTACTTAGCTCTACTACTGAAAATTTAGCAGGAACTGCTTATTTGTGGTTATTTATAAAGAAATTCCAAAAAAAGTTGCAAAATGAAAAAAAAAATTTGATCACTTTCGGTACTATAAATATTTACATACATTTCATTGTTTTTGTTTTATACATAAAATCGTAAATTCTCATAACTAATTATTATGATTATATATTTTTCTTTCTTGACGGAGCCACATTTCATTGAATGTGAAAATTATACTTTATAATAAAAAATGTTTTGAATTGGCGAAACGATCTACATTTGTGGCAATTGATCAATCGGTGTAGTAAACTTAAAATCTTCTGGAAACAATTTCGCTGCATGTGGGTACATTAATTTGTATGACTGTCTAATGGTCACATCAGCGACACCGGCAATGTCACCGATTTCCTTTTGGCTACGCTTATGCTCGGATGCTTGTGACGCCATGTAAATTGCAGCCGCTGCAACAGATATAGGCGATCGGCCGGGTACAATATCCATTTCGACTGCCTTTTTGGCAATGTGTGTGGCAGCACGTTGAACCATATTTGGTAGATCTAAAATAAAACCATTAAATAACATATAGTAAAGAAATTTTGAATAATTCTTAAAATATGCTTAACAAACAGCACATTTTAACAAAATAAAAAACAAATCTACCGTAAAACAAACTGAAATTTCAGCAATATGTAAAGTTGTAATTGTAATTACCTAAATTAGCACAAAAGCGGCACATAAAATCGGCAGTTGTGATCAAATCCACGCTTGTTTCCAAAGCTTTTAATGTTAATTTAAAGCATCTGCCAATTTCTTTCTTGCTTATTTTGCTGACGGCACATATTTCTTTAAATGTGCGTGGCACTCCTTCCTGGCGGCATGCAATATACAAACAAGCCGAAGCCTTTGCATCATTCGAACGACCTTTCAGATTTTTACCATCGTGAACCTACAAAATGAAAGATCTCAAAATAAAAATTACAAGAGACCTTTTTTTTATAATACCTGCTTGAATAGATTATTGGCCCGATCCACAATTGTTTTGGGCAAATTAATGCGATCTGCCATCGATGAAATTTCTTTGAATGCTGATATCAGTGAACGATCTGAACTGCTCATTGTACGGCGATTTTGGTATTTAGGAGCACCGAAGGCATCAAACGATGCAGAGCCAGTGCCTGGTCCAATAATGGTAGATAAATCCCCGCCACTGAGAAGTGGATTTTCAGGGCCACCGACACGACTAGGATCCACGCCACTTTTTTCATTACTAAATGTTCGCCACTCTGATCCGACATCAATTACGCGATCTCCAACAACCAATCCGCACTCGGAGCATATCATGTCACCAGCTCTGTAATCCTCAATTAATGGTGATTCAGGATGTGCATAACAGCACACCTTGTTGTTGTCAAGTCTGAAAAAAATTGAACTATATTAGTTAACAGATTCAAACCAAAAACTCATAGAATACACATAAACATATGTAGCAGCCCTCGTAGAACTATAAAATAACTCATCCATGCTTTTTTCGATCATGCACACATACACATATATGCATAATTTCACAATTGAACTTAATTATTAATTAATATTTGTCAACTTATTAATTAATATAAAAGAATTCAAACAATCAGTGAATGATTTAGTAGTAGATTGATCTCAATGGTAAGGTCAAATCTTTCACATGAGTCCACTTCACAAATGCATGCGTCCACTTTTTATACAGCCTGCTATTAACCACTAATTGGTTTAAAACACATTTATCATAGTATTTACCTAGAGGTTGAAGCCATTTATATTTTTATCTGTGTCTGTTTAATTTATTATTTCCTTCTGTTAATATTTTAGAAAATATGGTTGCCTTAGAGATGGACAAACAAACAATAACAAAACTGTTTTATCGATAAGTGTCTGGTTGAGAACAATCAATTGTGAAGCTAGAACATTGCAATTAAAGTGCGAATCCGATTGCAGTTTTTTCTTTCAATTTATATAGGTATAACGCTGTGGAATCGGTTTGTCTCCCTAAACTTTGGCAGCCCTGGAACCATTTTTTATTTATCGATTAAAAAAGTTGTTTTTGTTTATCGCAAATGTATATATATGTATGTTCATAAATATTATCAGGAGTTAAAAAGCACCTGTTTATGCAAATCTTATAATTTCTCGGGCCTTGGCTGAAACTCAGCTGATTTGTAAAAGTTCGCCAATTTTTACACTTTGAAGGAAACAAAAGATACTGTGTCAGAATGACAAGCAAGCACATCTATTCAACGACAAATTTATCAGACCTTCAATTAAAGGAGCAGGGCAATTGCTTGTTTGCAGCACGAAAATATGACGATGCGATTAGTTGCTACTCCAAAGCTATTGTAAGTCAACCTTTGATTTGTCTGTTGTTTTGACGCCCTTTTACTCCCTCTTTCATATCTAGATCAAAAATCCAACAAATGCTACCTATTTCACAAACCGGGCCCTTTGTAATCTGAAATTGAAACGCTGGGATCTTTGCTGTCAGGATTGTCGGCGGGCTCTTGATATAGATGGAAATCTATTAAAAGGTCATTTTTTCCTGGGACAAGGTCTAATGGAAATAGACAGTTTCGATGAAGCAATAAAGCATCTTCAACGTGGTCAGAATTCACCAATGTCACCAATGCTGTGCAAAATCGTTTTATCCAATTAACTCAATAACTTTCATTATAAACTCTTTCAGCATACGACTTGTCTAAGGAACAGAAGCAAAATTTCGGAGATGATATCACACTACAATTGCGATTGGCTCGCAAAAAACGCTGGAATGTTATGGAGGAAAAGCGGATACATCAAGAGATTGAATTACAAAGCTATTTGAATCGGTAAACAATATATAAATTCTAATGCGTGTCCATGAAAAATCTGTATATAATTTAATTGAATTATTTAGCCTAATCAAAGATGACATGGAAAACCGCCTAGCCAACTTGAAAATAAACGAAAACCTTAATGAAGAACATCTTAAAGATAAACAACAGGAAATTGAACAGGAATGTGTAAGTGTTTATTTATAAGTTACAGAAAGTTTGATAATACCACAACCTCACTGCTTGATTGTCGTAAACTGTAAAGATACATATATATAAATACCATTTGTTTTTTTCTTCTAGGATGATCATATCAAAGAACTCAACAATATATTTGCTAAAGTTGATGAACGTCGAAGGGTAAGTACATATACAATCAATTGTTAGATTTTGCAAGTCATATTTAATGTATTGTTATAGAAACGTGATGTTCCTGATTTTCTTTGTGGCAAAATTAGTTTTGAAATTTTAACTGATCCAGTGATAACCCCATCAGGTATCACATATGAACGTAAAGATATCGAAGAACATTTGCAGAGAGTTGGTCATTTTGATCCTGTTACACGTGTTAAACTCACTCAGGATCAGCTAATACCGAATTTCTCAATGAAAGAAGTTGTTGATTCATTTATTGCCGAAAACGAATGGTCTTTAGATTACTGAGTTTACTTGTTAAAATCATTTCAGCAAAAACTAATATATTATAAATTGTAATGAAGTAGCTCTTAATAACTCTCATTGAGAAATATTTACTATAAATATGAAATAAAAGATGTAGACGAGTGCTATATATATATATATGTATCGCATAATGTTTAATTATATATATTATTCTGCTCTCTGAAAGCTAATACATTTTTTTTGCCACATTTTAGCATAAGCTAACTCCAAGCACAGGATGAATAGAGAAAAGACCATTCCAGCTGAACGAATGTGAATAATATTAATATAATAACTTGCATTATTTTGTTTTTTTTCTTTTCTTGTAATTACTTATCAGCGTAATAAATGCTGAGGTCACTCCTGATAAGGTAACTGGGTAAACAGTATACAAGGACTGGCAAGTTGGCTTTTTCATTTGGCGTCGTGTTAGAATTCGCTCTACCAGGCCAGTTTCTCGGGCATAACACATTCTGTGAATATAAAAAAGCTTTTGCAATTGCAATTTAAATGGGCCAATTTATGAACGAACATACGCAGCTCTAAAAATTTCTGTATACTGGCTGTTTTTAGGTACTATCCAATTTAAAATTTCAACATTCATTAGACCAGATACTTCACGTAAATCACATATTTCAGTGGCATCAAACAGTTCAGCAATCATTGGATAGGCATCGACAACTTCACAATGAAACGCAAAGCCGCCAGTTTTAAGATATGGAACAGCTTCCTCGATATGCGTGTAGATTTGTAAATCATTAGGAGATCTTGCCGAAGATAATTTCTTTCTAATAAGTCTTTTCACCACAGGGTTCTCGCTTTCCTTTTAAATAATAGGTATATCAAACTAAGTCTGGGAAAGATGGAAAAGCTACTTACTCGAAATAAGACTTTGTAGTATCCTATATCTTCAAAAGATAGTTTTAATGGACTCGAAGTGATTTCATCAACTGTAGCAGGTCCCTGATCTGATGAGCTAAGCAATCCACCAACTACATAGGATGTATAATAGTTGTACATAACCAGGGAGAACAGAAATATAGTGACGACCAAAGAACGGGATGGCATATCCTTAGGAATAGGATCCATTCCCTGCTGGCATGCAGCTCCAAAAGTCTGTAGACTGCGTTCAGACCAATTGATTTTAGTTATTTCTCCTACTCTTGTTAAATTTGTGAATTTCAACATCTTGTTAATCCTGCTGGTAATACTTTCAAAGAGGATCCAAGTAAAGTTTATTACAGCCAATGTACCTACGGTAAAGAACCATACATTCTGGCTAAAAGGCGCAAGAAAGTTACCACTCTTTCCATGTGTATCCAAGTCTGGAGTGAAACGATATAAAAACGCTGCCTCGAATTTCCAACTTTGGTGAATGGTATCAAACTCGGCAAATCGGTTAATCCGATTAAAGGCACCGGATGCAGCTATATCTGCCTCATTTCTCATAATAGTTCCCAATAGACCAAGGCGAAATGTTGAGTTGCCAAGTCGTCCCGCCCAACCCCTGGAGTTGCGGAAATTAACAGAAAAATTAAAACGATCCCGTAAAAGTCTCAGTAACTCATAGTGATATTTTACGAATGCTGCTACTCCAGAATCCTTTTCGGGTCGTGAGAGAATCGCTTCGATTTGTTCATTGGTGGTAATATCCTCCTGGTCGATCTGTTGATGAAAAGCGAATATCATATATGTACATACATATCTGTGATATAAATTTAAGTTATGGTTTTAGTTTCACATACAACCGATGCTCCTCGTAGCGTTAGACCATTAAATTGGTTGCGATATTCACTGCCTTGTAGTTCGAAAATATCGTTTTCAATATTCAATCGACTGCTTCCATTATCATTATTCACTATAATTGCTATCAGATTAAGTTCGAGTACCGATTTCAAATGCCGACCTTTGGAATGAACGTCCCACAATAAATATTCATTTTTTGTCGTATTGACATATGTGATCTGGGCATTTGGGCCAATGTAATCCAGTTCAGGCGGCAGAAGATTATCAATTTCTCTATCAATTCCCCAAAGTAACCATTGGTACGTTTTGTTGTAATATCTGTATCTAGATGCTTCTGCTAAAAGTTCTACAGAACCGTTACATCCTGTATTTACTATAACAGTTGTCCGAGCGAAGTTATCCTTTGTTAAAATAGTTGGTAAGAAAAATGGCTTGTCAATATGTACAGGAAAAACAAATTGATTATATCCCATCAGGGCAAGAGAAGTCTGCAGTAAATCTAAATTGAAACGACAATTAAGCCATCATTAAATTAATAGAAGTCTATGGAACCCCTTTAAAACTTTACTTCTATCAATTATGAAAAAAAAAATTAAAGAACTGATAGTTTACCTTTTTCCGAGCACGAAAATATAACGGCATCTTTGGTTTTTGCCAAGTTCACAACAAAGTTTGTAATAACGGACGACTCCATGACTTGGTTGGACACCTGTACTGCGCCAACTGTTAGGATTATAAGCAAACTATGCAAGTTCCTCATTTTGAATCTTTTTAAAACCAAAGACACAGTGTCCACCCTTTTATAGTTAAACATTGGCGATTGATTGACAGCTTTAATCGTCTGCGGCACTTCTAAATGTAAATTGTAATCGCGTATCCTTGTTCTCTTATTGGCCAATAGTAAGCCCATTATGATTATCTATTATTAAATTAAAAATTGTTAAAAATAATGGGTTATATTAGCCCAGAAGTTTAATAAATATGTTAACAACTGAAAGTAAAGAGCATAAATGAAAATAGATTCGCCAAAAAAAATTAAATATCTTTAATAATAATGAAGTAAATTGACTGTCGCTGTTTTTGTTGAGAAATATAGCAATAAAATAATAGTTAAAGAAAAGGTAGTTTCAAAAATTTCTACAACTGAAATGCAAGAATATGGAAATGCAACGATAGCTTTGGAATGTAAGTATTGACGTTTATCGGAAAAAAAACATGTTATCGACTATAAAATGGCGCGAATGTACATTTGTTTAGAAGCCAAACTTATTTTAGGATCGCTACAGATTAAATATAACCATTATAATGTCTGATAATGGACCGGCAATACGAATACCTTGGTAAGCAAAGGGTTGGACATATTAATGAATGGTTAAATTTAAGTGTATTATGTTTTAAGGGTTGAGAAGTATCGGCCCAACAACTTGGAAGACTTGATATCACACGAGGAAATTGTATCGACAAGTAAGTAAAACAAAAACAGCAAAGTGGAGTTCATACTAACTAACAAGTCAATATTAGTTAATCGATTCATTGGCCAGAAGCAGCTGCCACACTTGCTCTTCTATGGCCCGCCCGGAACAGGCAAGACTAGTACCATTTTAGCCTGTGCCCGGCAGCTCTATACTCCGGCCCAGTTCAAGTCAATGGTTTTGGAGTTAAATGCATCCGATGATCGCGGCATTGGCATTGTGCGGGGTCAGATATTGAATTTTGCTTCCACAAGAACCATATTCTGCGGAACTTTCAAACTCATCATATTGGACGAGGCAGATGCAATGACAAATGATGCACAAAATGCACTCAGACGTATCATTGAGAAATACACGGAGAATGTTCGCTTCTGTGTTATCTGTAATTATCTCAGCAAAATAATACCAGCGTTGCAGTCACGTTGCACCCGCTTCAGATTTGCGCCACTGTCTCCAGAACAAATGTTGCCCCGGCTTGACAAAATTGTCGAAGCCGAGGCAGTGACTATCACGGATGATGGAAAGAAAGCCTTATTGACACTTGCCAAGGGAGACATGCGAAAAGTGTTGAACGTTCTACAGAGTACTGTAATGGCATTTAACGAAGTCAATGAAAACAATGTCTATATGTGTGTGGGCTATCCGTTAAAACAAGACACTGAGCAGATATTAAATGCCTTACTCTCTGGAGAGTCGTTTAAGGCAGCTTTTAAAAGTAAGTAGAATCAACTCGAAAAATGACAAGAATAATATAAACATATTGTTGATAAAAAAACTATTTGTTTTTATAATTCCTAAACTATCATATGTTCTTTTTTTTCTTTTAGCAATTGAAGATGCGAAATCTCGGCGCGGTCTTGCCCTGGAGGACATTCTGACTGAACTACATTTGTTTGTTATGAGACGTGAGTAGGACATTTTGATCTATCAATAATCAAAATAATCACATTACTAAATTTTTCAACAGTGGAATTACCTATGTCTGTTATGAATAAACTGATCATTAAATTGGCCCAAATAGAGGAACGTCTATCCAAAGGATGCACTGAAGGTGCACAAATAGCGGCGCTGGTCTCTGCCTTCTTCATATGTCGTGATATGGTTTCCTTAGAAAGATAGTATTTGTATTTTATAATGGAATTAAAATAATAAAACTCACTCAATAACCTAATTTGTTTTTTACCATTGGTGTAATTATATGGTCAATATATTGTATTTTAAACTTTTGTTCGATTACATTTCAATACACTATCGAAATCCTAACCTTATAGTGGTTTTTTATACTGGGATTCTGAGTACAACATGTTTGAAGCCGTCAATACAACTCGAACCGTGTTGCAAATCCAACACTAAAAAGGCGAAATTGAGTTGTAAATAAAAAAAATTATTAAATTAAACATAAAGTATAATGGCAACAAAGAGGAAATATACTTCAAAGGACGACGATAGATATGATAAGAAACACACTCTCGATTCAGATGAAGAGGACTCGGATGACTATGAACGGTAAAAACAAAACATAATAAACAAAACAGAAATAACTGGCCACCATTTAATCCAAACAATATTTACAATTGTATAGGGAAAATCTTAACGATAGCGACATTGAAGGGGGCGAGGAAGGAACTGCCAAAATAGAAGATGATGTTAAAATAACTCCCTTCAACATGCGAGAAGAGCTGGAGGAGGGGCATTTCGACAAGGATGGCCACTATCATTGGAATAAAGATGCAGAAATCAAAGATAATTGGCTGGACAATGTCGATTGGATGAAGGTATACAGTACTAATAAAAATAAAAGGAAACTGCATCTTCTAATAATGTCCACTCCTTAGGTTGAGAAAAGCAAAAACTACTTCGATCCAAACAAAGGCGATGACGCAAACTCAAACTCCTCAGATGATTCCCGGCCGGCAGCAGATGGTGCCTTTAACTTGTCCATGGCATACACAAAAATGCTAGAGTACATGAAAGCAGGGGAAAGTGTTCAGATGGCATTAAAAAGATTGGGCAGTCAGAGACCTAAATTGTCGACGCTTGAAAAACTCAAAAGAAAAAAGAGTGGCATTGTAGATCAGGAAACTCAAAAAATTTCGGAATTAACTGCCTTAGCTAATGAAATCTTATCAAAGACGGGTAACATGGATATATATGAAGAGACATTTGACAAGATTAAATCGAAACTTGCAAATTTGCCGAGCTCTAGCAAAGCAGCCACGAGTGAAATCTTCGATATGTACGCAGATGATTTTGAGGCGAAAGAATCGGAGCGGTTAAAGGCGCCGGATTCAGGAAAGTCCAAAGAACAAGAAACTGCAACTGCGATAGATTCGGAACCAGCTGCAATTCAATGGGAATTCAAGTGGAAACTAGATGACGATGCCATCCAGGGGCCTTTTACAACTGAAAAAATGTTAAATTGGTCTAACGAGAATTATTTTAAGACTGGTGTCTACGTCCGCAAATGCGGAGAAAATCGGAACTTCTATTCCAGCAACAGAATTGATTTTGATTTGTATTTGTGAAAATTGAATATAATGAGAAAAGGTTGATTAATTAATATGTATCAGAACAAAAGATAATTGATTAAATATAGAGATTTATTGCACCTAAATACATAATTACAGATATTGCAAAGTTAGGGGAAGTTTTTAAACTAACTTTTAATAATTCCACTCATTTCCTTAAGACAGTATTTTGATCAATTTTAATTACTATTAATAAATACTGGGAGTCAAGAATCACGATGTACGTTTATCTTGATATTGAGTGATGCATAAACTTGAAAACACGCACTCTAGATTATAAGCATTTTCCAACACTTTTCTATTGCTATTGACAACACAAAAACAAAAATCACAAAATTATTGACAACCGACATACGAAAAATTAGTATAGTTTTGTATACATGTTCGTAGTTTGTACAATTGCTGGCTGCTCAAAATTAATCGGCCTCCATCTATTGGCCACTTGAAAAATTTAAAGAGCTTAAATTCCGCAGTATATCGGGACCGGCCAACGCCAGCGAAAGCGCGAAATGTTCAAAAACACATTTCAATCTGGATTCTTGTCCATCCTCTATAGCATCGGCTCGAAGCCTCTCCAGCTATGGGACAAAAAGGTGCGCAATGGCCACATAAAGAGGATAACGGACAACGACATTCAGAGCTTGGTGTTGGAAATAGTTGGTACCAATGTAAGCACCACGTTTATCACATGTCCGGCTGACCCAAAGAAAACACTTGGCATCAAATTGCCATTCCTGGTGATGATCATTAAAAACATGAAGAAGTATTTTACATTTGAAGTGCAGGTGCGTAATGTATATATCTAGCGTAAAATCTGTTGCAATGCAATAATCCGACTTATTTCAGGTGTTGGATGACAAAAACGTTCGCCGTAGGTTCCGAGCCAGCAATTATCAGTCAACTACCCGGGTGAAGCCCTTCATTTGCACAATGCCCATGCGCCTGGACGAGGGCTGGAATCAGATTCAATTCAACTTGTCTGATTTTACGCGTCGAGCCTACGGCACAAACTATGTGGAAACGTTGCGCGTGCAAATCCATGCCAATTGCCGGATCAGACGAGTATATTTCTCAGATCGACTATACTCGGAGGATGAGCTGCCGCCAGAGTTTAAATTGTTTCTACCTATACAGAAACCCGTACAAAAATCAAATGCTATATGCAGTTAATTACCTTTACAGATCATGCCTCAACCTAGAGCCTTTATGAAGCAAAATTTATCTTATTCACGTAACTGCACCACACTGCAAGCGGCGGCATATTTATTGACATTTTATGTATACATTCTTAGGCACAACAAATACACCCAGAACTGGCAATAAAAATTTACAATGGATGATTTTAAGCATTCTGCAGTTTACGTAGGCCGTAGTCCAACAATAAAAATTTACAAATTCCGTGTCTATTAGCTTTCTTTGGTGAGAACTTCGCAGCCGGTTTCTGTTATCAAAATAGTGTGCTCGAATTGGGCGCTCCTAGCGCCATCTAAACTAATAGCAGTCCATCCATCCTCAAGTAACGCTATATTGGAATCGCCTAGTGATAAAATGGGCTCAATTGTAAATGTCA
This sequence comes from Drosophila willistoni, assembly GCF_018902025.1. Lineage (NCBI taxonomy): Eukaryota > Metazoa > Arthropoda > Insecta > Diptera > Drosophilidae > Drosophila > Drosophila willistoni. The sequence goes on from NW_025814050.1 coordinate 15,119,006, forward strand.
TTCCAGGTTTCATTTCGCCAGGAGAGTCATTATCTAAAATTGGATAAAAATTTTAAGAACTCAATGGGGTATAATATATATATGCAGTATATAATAACATACGAAAGTGATAAATTTCGGGGGGTCCGTGGAAATAATTCCCAATTCCATGCCCAATAAATGCGGCCACTGATTCCAGTTGACGTTCTTGGCAAAATTTCTCTATCAGACAACCAATTTTGTTAAATGGCACACCTGGGCTGCATATTGCAATACACTTTTCCAGACACTCTCTAGTTGAATCTACCAGAAAGCGTCCACGCTCGTCAACATTGCCTACGAGATACGTCTTGGAGCAGTCCCCATGATAGCCATTGAGGTAAACTGTCACATCAATATTGATAATGTCACCATCGACCAATCGTCGATCATCCGGAATGCCATGGCAAGCTACATTATTGATAGACGTACAAATTGATTTGGGGAAACCTGCGTATCGCAAAGGAGACGGATATGCGTTGGCTGCAATTATCCGCTCATGTGCAAAAGCATCAATTTCATCCGTAGTTATTCCAATTTTAGCCTGTTCGCCACATTCGCGTAAGATTCGAGCAGCCAGCTGTCCACTTAATCGCATGGCATTCTGTTGCTCGATAGTTTTTATTTCCGGCGTTCCCAAAGTGTTGCCGGGTTCCATGTGCTTATTATAGTACTCGGGTTTGTCAATGTGTGAAGGAACAACACGTTCCGGCGAAAGATTACCAGGCGCAAAGATTTGCTCACATTGTCCAAGTTCTCTAAGGTTTTGTACAAAATGTTTCTACATATATATGTACATGGTTACATTTGTTCGAAACATACCTCTTACCCCTGCCAAATTGAAAGAAATTTCGTCGTAAATGATGAGGAAATCTTTGGATAATTCTTCTCTGTATATGGCATAACATTTTGTTTTTATTTATTAGCTATTTACATATAGATATGTATGTATGTATGTATATATGTACCATCAATATTTAAATCAGCTGTCTGCACAGCTGTATTCAAATTCCAATTGCGCCAATCTATTATCTGTTTGATATCGATTTATTCACGCCGTTAGTCGAACTGTTGCACATATCTAAGGTAAACAAATAAATGTTTATTTCCGAGATATATCTAAAAAGGAAGAAACTATGAGTTGCAACTATGCGGATGGCCTCTCTCCATATGAAAACAAAGGAATTCTTGGAGTTCCCGAGGTAAACAGCTCGAAAAGCGAATTAAATAAGTTTTAATATCGTTGCATTTCTTTCAGAATTTCGATAATAAAGAAACTGTAGAAACTAAATGCAAGGAGTTAGCCCATCTTGTTAAAGAGTCCTCCCATGTCGTAGTGCATACCGGCGCCGGTATTAGTACATCGGCTGGCATACCAGACTTCAGAGGACCTAAAGGAGTTTGGACTTTGGAAGAGAAGGGAGAGAAACCGCTCTTCAATACATCATTTAATGAAGCTAAACCAACAAGGACACACATGGCACTAAAGGCTCTTGTGGAAAGAGGATTCGTGCAATATATAGTTAGTCAAAATATTGATGGCCTTCATTTAAAGTCTGGCTTGTCAAGAAATTACTTGTCCGAGCTGCACGGTAATATATTCATCGAGCAGTGTAAAAAATGTCGGAGACAGTTCGTACGCAAAGAAGCCGTGGAGACTGTGGGTCAAAAGCCTTTAGAGGGACTCACCTGCAGAGCAGCCGATGTAGGCAGTAGAAGTTGTCGTTCTGGATTTATGCATGATAATGTTTTAGATTGGGAGCACGATTTGCCCGAACGTGATTTAGATTTGGCATTTATGCACTCAACGTAAGTCATATTCTCCAAATTTTTTGTAAAAATATATAGTTTCTTTTCGTTTAGAATGGCCGATTTAAACATAACTCTGGGAACTACTTTGCAAATTGTTCCAAGCGGAAATTTGCCGCTTAAGAACCTAAAAAATGATGGCAAACTTGTCATATGTAACTTACAGCCAACAAAACATGTAAGACAGTAGACAACAAATGAGATGGTAAAGAAAAATTAAGACTAATTGTATTCGTAACTTTTCTAGGATAAGAAAGCGAATCTCATTATATCTTCCTACACTGATGATATCCTGTCCAAGGTGTGCAAAAGATTAGGCGTTGAAATTCCGGAATATTTGGAGGCAGATGATCCGACAAGCCCAAGTACAACATCATCCTTAATAGAATGGACATTACAGCAAGATTATGTAAAGGCAATAGAAGGAAAATTTAATGCTCATCGAAAAGCAACAAAGACAAAAAGTAATCATAAAGAATTTATTCCAAAAAAGAAGCTTAAATCCAATAATGATGACTAAATGAATAAATAAAATGTTCAAAAAATTTTCTTTCAACTAATCCGTTACAATCAAGAAACATAATAATTTAAAGATTTTTCCAAAATTCGATTCTTTCACTATGTGTCTCGAAAGAAGCAATATTATAATTTCATTCAAACCACAAACAAATGTAAGAGTTGAAATCTAATTGAAAGTAAAGGAAATCATAAAACATCAAAAATTAGTACGAATATTTTTCAATTACAGCAAGATTATGTAAAGGCAATAGAAGGAAAATTTAATGCTCATCGAAAAGCAACAAAGACAAAAAGTAATCATAAAGAATTTATTCCAAAAAAGAAGCTTAAATCCAATAATGATGACTAAATGAATAAATAAAATGTTCAAAAAATTTTCTTTCAACTAATCCGTTACAATCAAGAAACATAATAATTTAAAGATTTTTCCAAAATTCGATTCTTTCACTATGTGTCTCGAAAGAAGCAATATTATAATTTCATTCAAACCACAAACAAATGTAAGAGTTGAAATCTAATTGAAAGTAAAGGAAATCATAAAACATCAAAAATTAGTACGAATATTTTTCAATTTTTTATTCCAATAATAATTTGTTTTCGCCTTATTAGACCGTTTTTTTATAATTTTTATGAAATAATTTATCTAACTGATATTTGCCTCATATCAAGGCGCTTTGCGCTCTGGCAATTTTGATACATAAATATTCCAATTATTCTATTTAAGTTAAGTTGCAAAATAAATTTGTAAATGCAGTAAAATCACAATTTCCACTGTTTTTATGCACTTTTAAGCGCATGTCAGAAACCGAATATATTGGTATTAGTTTTTTTTTTAATTAAGAAAGCAGAGACAAAGTCTAAAAGGGTCTTAATTGTTCTTTTTCTGTTTTTGCATGGATCGAATAGAACTTCGAGATCATATGATTGGCCAATAGATAAACGGTAAGACTCATTGGTCTAATGAGGGTTAATATGTCTTGTTATAAAATTCACATGATTAAAAAAAAAATAAAATAATAATGATTTGTTTCCAGTTTAGAATGCCTTGTTAATCAATTGTCGATGGATGTGGTGCCCAAATTGCTACCACCTAATTGGTTATGAGCTATGATTAATATGTCTTTCTTTTCCTTGGGAAAACGCAATTCTCGACCAGCCATTCGGGAAGAGTCAAGCTCCCGTTCTGCCAGAAGTAACTCCCTCCGCAGGACTCCGGGATTTTCGTGTTCGCGAGCTATCCAATCCAAAGCCATTTGTGCACGCATTTCATCATCCAAACTACGATTCGAATAATGGGCCACTACCTCTTGTCTAGAGCACTGACGCTCTCGCATTGCCTTCAATGATCCATTCCAGTGTAGTAGTTGAAATACGGTCATCAATTCTTGAAATTCCAGCATTGTTCTGCCCTTATTGGCTTCCAGCATAAATCTAAATAAATTACAATTAACGAAAATTATTTAAATTAACGAATCATTGTATTGGCGGATCCATCTTTACCTGAATGCTGCAATGCCAGACTCTTGTCCTTCACTGTTTTGTGGCGTTCCTTTAAATGAAGCTTGGGCATCTTGGACAGCTTTTTCGATAAACTCATCGCTTATTCGGCGAGATGGATGCTCATTAAATACTGAATTCATTAATGCAATTTTAGCTGAGCTTCGCCGTGCTTCTGCTTTTGTTGGGCAATTCTAATATAAGTAATAATAATTAAGAATCAATTTATAAATTTAATTTTCCCATATTTTTTCCATACCTGAAAACTTCCAAAACAACTGCCGCCTGGCAATGTTACAAAACACACATACGGTGGACTATTTGAGGGTATCGATTCATAAATAACAAGAGCTCCGTTCTTAAGTTCAGCTCCTCTCGACTGTTTCATTTGCCAGAATTCTTGTAAGGCTTCCACAACATTAACTAAATTGGATGAGGTAAAAAAATAAGTTTTTTTAGAATATAATAAAAGAATTTATATTCCACATTTTACCTCGGTAATCACGATCTTCGTAGAAGTTATTTGGTAAAACCCAGAAGGGCTCCTCAGGGTAGACCATCATTAACTGGGCTTATTATTAATTTTTCAATTGTAGTGCGAAATTTAAAGCTTCATTACTAATCGTGCTTTTTTTAACGATATGGAAGAAGACTGAATAGAATACACAAAAGTTTAATTTTTCTTACAGGACACAAGTGTCAATATTGTGAAATTATATCATTGATTGCGAAAACTTTTTCTCACTAAACTGATCCTACGCATTTGATTTGTTTAAATGTATACATATATGTATATATTAGTATGGATGTGTGAGTGCGATCTTTGTGTCAATGTATTTCCACCCCTGGCCCGGTTTTCAATGGACCTGTTGCCACGTCTCTTTAATTATGTGTCCACCCAGAAGACTGCGTATACATACATATGCAAGTATGTAAGCACACACTAATATGTATCTACATCTATACATACAAATGTAACAGTTCGTTTCCTAAGTCTTTCGTTTTACAGGTTTACCTCGTAGGCACACATACATCAAGATGGTAAATCGATAATTAAATAATGTCCCAACTGCAACAGGTAATTGAAGTATACACACTTTAAATCCATAAATAATACATGCAACTGTTGTCTGCGTCTGTGAAAATCACTTCCACATACATTTATACACATATGTATGTGTAATTTTCAATATTCACATCCACATTATGAGCATTATCAGCATGGCTAAATAAATTAATCCCCACACAACTATTGTTTGCATTTACCGTTATAAGGCGAAAAAATGTACTTTCAGTACAATGTCAGTATATACATATATAAATATATATACAAGTCTTCGTAGGTCTTCATGTACGTCAGTTCACACTCGCTTCCGTTTTCTCAGATGTTGACGGCGCCACTGCAAGGGGGGTCGCAACTCGATGTCGCAGCTCGCACACACAAAACACTCGTTGGTTTTTTCTCTCGTTCTGGACTACGCACAGTGGTTCATGTGAGCTCCAAAACTGAACTAAAAAAAATAAAAACCGTTGTGGCGGCCCCAGCATTTGGGGGCGCTTTGCACAGTGTATATGTTTGTGTGTGTGTTTCAAAGTCATTAAAAACAGAGGAACAAGAGGTTGCATTGTGTTTATATATTTGATATATATCAATAAAATAAAATTTATATTAAATGTTATACACCAAGTGTTTTTATAGTTAGCTTTTTTAAGCTTTTTTTTTAATATTTAGCTTATTCCAGCTTATTTTTTCCTCAAATCTAGCTTATGGTGACTCAAAATTTCTGGCAACACTGACTGAAATAGAAGCAAGCGAGTACAAGATACGAGTTCCCCCTTTTATCGGCAAGATTCCAGTTCCCCTCATGTTAGTAAACATTTATTTCTTTAGTTTATTCGAATCCCCGATGGGCATGAATTGAGACGTTAAATTATATGTCATTCTAATAATCTTTGAAAATTATTACCCTACCTTTATAACCCTTGGAGATAAATTTCTAATTCTACAGATATATTAATGGCAAATGTAAAGTAAGTTGCAGTGTACAGTAGCTAAATTAATGAAAAATTTAATTTCTTTTTTAACTCCCCAAATGTATCGTATGGAAATAATTACAATATTATAAATGTATTATTTACCCTAAAAGGCTAAATGCTCATAAGAAAAGCAAGAGTTGACTAGAATACCCCTAATCGTTCTCTGACATCAAAATCCCATTGAAACACTTGTCAACTCTAGCAAAAAAAATTTTTTATCGATGCTGCTTTTCATTTGACCCGGCTATGATTATCATCTCTGTCTAGTCTCAGACTCACAAAAACAGCTGTTTTGCGTAATACTGCGAATCAGCTTGGACTTGGACAAAACGCCAAAAATCAAAACAGGAATCATGTTGAGGAACACCCTGACTAGCTTGTTCCACAAAACATCCGTAAGTTGCTAAACAGTTCTCGTTGTAGATTGTCAACAATTTTGTTATTTCTATATAATTACAGGTGCAATGTGCCTCTCGAGCAAACTCTGTTCGCGGAATAAATCTCATTCCTATGGTAGTTGAACAAACTGGGAGAGGTGAACGCGCATATGACATATTCTCCCGGCTGTTGAAGGAGCGAATCATTTGTCTGATGGGAAATATCACGGACGATATCAGCTCTACTGTAGTGGCGCAATTGCTCTTTCTGCAGAGTGAGAACGTCAACAAACCTATCCATTTGTACATCAATTCGCCAGGAGGAGTTGTTACGGCTGGCCTGGCCATCTACGATACGATGCAGTATGTTAAACCACCCATTGCCACATGGTGTGTAGGGCAGGCATGCTCGATGGGATCCCTTTTATTGGCCGCTGGAGCACCAGGCATGCGTTACTCATTACCAAATGCACGCATCATGATACATCAGCCATCTGGTGGCGCACAGGTACACCCACAGATCACCCAGATAGTGTCAAATTTTTTAATTTCGTGATTTTCTGTCTGTTTAAGGGTCAAGCGACTGACATACTCATTCATGCAGAGGAGATAATCAAAATTAAACGCCAGCTTACTGCAATTTATGTGAAGCATGCCAAAAATTCATATGACGAGATGTGTCAACGTATGGAACGTGATCACTTTATGACCCCGGAGGAGGCAAAAACACTAGGCATCATCGATCATGTACTTGAGCATCCTCCAGAGACTGTTTCGGACAGCGGACCTAGTTCAGATGGCGGCATTAGTTCAAAAAAATCCACCAGTTCTGACGATGAGTCTGAGAAGAAAAGATCAAAGCAGACAGCTTGACAATTTCATCGATAACCAAATTCAAGCTTAAAGTTTAAGAAATTCCGGTTACTTTAGCCTAAAACACAAAAAACAAATGTTAAAATCATCTAATATATTTGTAAATGAAAAGCATCAAAGCATATTATTCCTGCAAAACAATAAATCTTAGCATTGGTAGGAACTTTTAAATTATTCAATTAATCCATTCACTGAAATATAAATGATTCCATGTTTCAAAAGAAAAACCTTTATTATGAACAGCCCTATTGTATCGATATACAACAGATATATATTCAATATATTTTATATATATATATATATATATATATATTTCTTTGTTTAAATGCATTTTAATCAAATGAAGAGACTTCATTTATTGCTTATTTGAAAAACGTAAAGATTATCGGAAAGAAGATACATGCAAATATTTTCTTAATACATTATTCAAAGCAAATTTTAAGTTTTATTAAATTAAAACGAATTCTGATTTTTGCTGTTTTAGCTCTGGTCCATGGCAATGATATCTGAGCTACCAGTGATCGAATCCTTTTGCACATAATCATAGATCTTAAACAATTCTGGAGTTTCCTTTATTGACTTGAGAAAATCGATCAGCTGTTGATTTTTATCTGAAAAAAAAAATATGAAAAACAATTATCCATTTTAATTAATTTAAGTTAACCAAGACCTACTAGCTTTTGGTATTTTCGAAAGGGCAGAAACAGCTCGCAGGGCAGAACGTTTCAATTCGTCTTGTTTTTCATATTCTTGTTTCACAGAATTTGCCTTCACTTTGTGTGTGCATGTATCGCGCAATTGTTGAACGAATTGATCCAGTCCTGGCAAATGGGTAGACAAGTGATAATGTTAATAATACATAATTATGAATCAAATTTTATGGGTATATATACTTAGTAAAACTTTATCGGGACATAGGACTGCCAAACGTGCTGTCATTAGATACGTCAACATCTTAATGTCATAGTGATCGCAGAGACCAGCTTGAACATGATCCAGGAACTGCATAACATCGACACGATCTAAACCTTGCTCAAGCAGGGTATACATGCATTCAAAAGCCGCTTTGCGTATGTCGAGACCATCGTCCACAGTGTGTTTAAAGGGTCCCATCTCCACTTCACGTATAAGTTCGCTCTTTACCTTCGTTTCGGAGTATAACCATGGCAATAAAGTCGGTAGCAAATCGCGCACTAAGCTTGGCTTATTGTGCACAGCCGAATTGAAAGCTACGAGAGCAACACGTCGTACAGGTGGATCCGGATCACGCAGGGCAAACAGGAATTCACCAATGTTTTGCTTCAGAAGCACATCAATTGGTTGCGGTTGATCCGAAATTGTAAATTTCACCGATGATACAACGACTGTGCGCATGGTGGCGCTCTCAGAGCGCAGAGCTTGCTGTAGCTGGGGCAATAGCTCTTCAGGATTTACAAGTACCAGCTTGCCAAGGCATTCGGCAACAACGTTACGCGAGCCCTCTTCTGAGCACTCACAATGCTTGAAAAGTTGTGTCCATATCGATGGCACCGACGGCAATAACTGTGCCAATCCAGCCGGAGTTGTCGATAAGGATGAAATGACTTCCTTTAACGAATGTAGCAACAGATACTGCCGTTTTGGCTGTGCTTCAATTTCTTTCAAAATCAGTGGCAAATAAGTTTGTAGGCTACCAACAGATACGGCACCCAGAGCATGAGAAGCAGCTGCCTTCACATCTTCGGAAGTGGCACCAAAGCATTCAATTATGGTTTGCGGCAAAACTTGTATAGAGCTCAGATCAAAGTGTCGTCCTATTTCACCAATTGTGAGAAGACAAAATATAACTTGTGTATCGTTGCGTTTTTGTAGATCGGTTATCAGTTTGGTAGCCAATGGCGTGGCCACCTGAGGACATTGTTGGGTAAGAGCCGCAATGCACTTGGCCGATGAGTGATAGGCTTGCTTATGCAACTGTATTGGTTCCGTTGGTCGTGTTGACGATGCATCACTGCCAATTAGAACTGGCTCCATTAATTTGGACACAAGGGATTGATAATCCAAGCCAGAAAGCTGTGTCTGCACCAGGGCTTGGAATAGCTCCAAAGTGCAATTTAAAGCAGAACCCTGTTGTTCAAATTAAAAATAATTAGAACCCAGTTTAATGGTCGATTCAATTCAATTCTCTTACCTGCAATAAAGGAGATCTGACCAAAAGGAGAACAGATGGCAAAAATTGTTCATGAATTCCAACTAAAGCCTGTGGCTGCATTCGTGCTGTTGTACTGAGCAAAGTAAGTGAATACTGTGCTACATGCAGGTCAGAATCTGATATAAGTGGCGGTATCTCAACAATAGCTGTTTGCAATAGATTCGAGTCAAAGCTGCACGAATAGTTGATAACGATTTTGTTAATCAGATCCAGTGAATGAAGTTTTAAAGCCCTATGATTCTTGCGCAAAAAAGTGCCTAGTGTTGGCAACACATCATGCAGAATGGGAGTCAAATCGATCCGGAGAGGAGAGGCTGCAATCATTGTCAATGCTTTTACGCTACTCAGGCGGGTCACTTCGTTCTTTAGCCGTTCCATGAAGATGGGCAAACAAACAGCCAATTCGCTTTTTAGAGTGTCTCCCATATTGGCAATTATTTGACCCATACATGCTATAGCTCGCTCCTTAACTTCCTGATCAACATCGGTGACCTTTAGTTTCTGCAATGTGCATGAATAAACTTGGCTCACAAAGGGTGAAACATCAAAATCGCCATTTGATTTGCCAGCATCATTGCCCACAGGACGAATCACTTTCACCAACTGCTGTAGTACCATTAAAGCTTCAGTGGCAATTTTATAGAATGGATCAAAGACCGATGTTACAACCAACGGCACTAGCAATGGTATATGCGAATGGAAAACCTGTGGCTGATGGCCCTGTAGCAAGGAGTATAGAAATCCCAAGGATTCAATTTTCATGTTGCTGGTTGAGCTTTTGTCATTTAACGAATAGCTTATGCCAGGAACAATGCTCTCTAAATGTGGGCCCAAGGCTCCTGGTAGCGAGTTTAACAACTCGCGCAACAGCAGGAAGCAATCTTGACGAGTTTTCATTGACTTTTCACGCATTAGCGGCTGAATAGCTTTGATAATTTGTGGCAATTGTTCGATTAACAATGACGTTGGGCCAGAAACTTGTTCCATGGAGTCAGGATCATGGGCAATCTCATCGGTGGGACGAGTATTTTTTAGCAATGCAACATATGCATGAAAAATATCTGATTTGACATTCTCTTCGCGCTCTTTGAAACGCGCTATCAACGCAGGGCTCAAATTGCGATAAAAATCTTCAATAAGTTCCGGACGAGTAGCTATTAAAACTTCCAAACACTTGGCTGCAGCCCGTCGAACCTTCCAGCTCATATCATCATCATCGCTATATTCCTCGCTATCAACATATTCATCCTCTTCGGTATCCATAGCAATGCCAGTGTCACCATCATCGGCCTCATAGTTGTAATTGGGATCGTATGTAACATATTTCAAACAAAGCTCAAGAATCTATATAAAAAGATGAAAGCACAATTTAATAATAATTTAAATAAGAGAGCAAGTAATTCATTAACATACCATGGGAATGTGTGGATTAATGGCTTCTGGACAGCGCATTACAAATGCCTCGCACGCTTGAAGGCAAAACTCACGCAATTCATCGTCATCTCGTTGACTATATTGCCGGAGCAAGTGCATGGCGCGATCAATATGACTGCAAAGACGATGACCAGCCTGTCGACTAGAAAAAAAGTATAAGTCGTACTTCATCGTATCGTATATGTCATTGTGAAATCTTACCATATTGAAGCCAAACATTGAATGTAAGTGCGAATGGCACCTGGATTCGGCGGATTCTCAAGGCCCTCCAATAGATGATCAATAACTCCGTTGTAAGCATTGCTATTAGCCTGAATCAGTAGGAATGACAAACCGACAATAGTACGTTTACGTACTGCTTGACGTGGCGATGCTAGCTGTGGCATTAAGGCTTTCAATATGGTGCTGTGAAACGGTACTAGGAACTCGCCAAAACGTGAAAGAAGATCCGACAATATGTCAAGTGACTCTAATTTCACCGAAACATCTTCCTGCAATAAAAAAAAAAAAACTAATAAATAATCTTGCCATCTTGCTGCCGTCCACTTGACTTACTTTCTCAATAGCAGTACTAAGTTTGCCAGTTATACGCTGGCACACATTGGGCGCCAGGGAATTTGTCGATTGTGGCAGCTCAGCAATGACAGTTTTTAATCCAATACTTGAAATATCTCTTAATTGTTCTGTATTCGACATCATATTCCCACAGAGCGAGTCAACAATAGTTTCCACTTGATTCTCCTTTACTTTGTTGACCAATGGCCCGAGACACTTTACGGCTAAATTCTGCACCTCACCGTTTTTGTCCTCGAGTAATTTCAAGACCATTCGTACCACTTTCTTCTCCGACTCATCATCTAGGATTATGCTGTCCTTTTGCAATTCAGTCATTAAATCATTAGTTGCCATAAAGCGAAAATCCTTGTCAGTGGACGTCATCTGAAAAAATATATGCAAAATGTATTGCCATTCCATTGATGTCCTTTGCATACACACACCTTTTCAAGCAGATTTGCAATTTGATGGTACTGGTGCGACGCCATTGTGAGTAGCTTTATCTATATATACCGATGACTGTGCCTAAATCTTGATATTCCTCTTACTCAAAATACCAATATGCGATGTATAAGCAATGCAGACAATACTTATCCGCAATTATTACAATTTCAGACGTATTTATTCCGGCAGAAAATTTACATAAAATTTTATACAAAAAGAGTAGGCGACTAGTGGTGATAAAAAGTTGCGTCTGGTTTTGCAAGTAGCTACGATTTTTCGATAATTTTTTTTGCCGACATGTGGTTATCGTTTGTCTATCCTGTTTTTATCATCACTAGCACAATCAAAAGATGTTTTTGCCATTGCCTATAAAAACACAAACAAAAACGCACTATTTCACTATTGGTGGGAACATGTATGCACATTTTTTCCTAGACCCAAGTATTTAGGATCAAAAAATTAACTCTTTAACATATTTCGTCTGATAACAGATTCGTTACTATAGTGTATATCGACTTGATAATATATTCGCCAGGAATACCCTTTATCAAAAATCAAAACAACAATGTTTTGACGAAGAAATAAATATGTTTGTAATTATGAAATATGTATATTTATAATGTTTAGTTGAAGTACAGGGTTATAATATTGAATATGTGGGCAATTTTTGTTTTTTTATTGACTATTATATACATACAATGCGTCTGTAATTAGCCAATTTCATTGACAGTTGATTTCTTAATCTAGCTCAATTCTATTATCCAATAATAGATTTCCCGTGTGCATTTTAGATTCCCTTATTTTCATATGTGAACTCAATAGATCATCCATTGTCATAGAAATCTCTTTTTTGTTAATATTTGCATTAGAATTTGAAGACTGCAATATATTGTCGTTAACTCGCATAAACTGTCTCATTCTGTGTACTGAAGCGTTACGGCACATTTCTCGAAGATCTGATCCAGAATAGCCGTTGGTTAATTTTGCCAAACGATTAAGGTCAACGTCCTCGCTGATTTCCTCAGATTCTAGAATTAGTTTTAAAATTTCTTTTCTCTGCAATTCTGTTGGAAGACCAATGTGGAACTGTGCTGGCATTCGGCGTACGATAGCTTTATCCAGATCCTGTGGCCGATTAGTCGCACCCATTACAATAACCGAGGACTTGGAATCTGTGCTTAAACCGTCCCATAACATCATAAACTGAGTTTTCATCATAGCTGTTGCCTCGTGATCAGTAGAGTTCCGAGCACGCAGGAACGAATCAATTTCGTCTATAAAAATTATGCACGGTTGAATTTTGGCGGCCAGTGAAAACACTGCGGAAGCTAGCTTTTGTGATTCGCCATACCATTTATCGGTCAGAATGGCCACGTCTAAATTTATAAACCTCATGCCGGCTTCCTTGGCAGTTGCCTTAGCAATCAAAGTCTTTCCGCAGCCGGGTGGTCCATGGAGCAACACACCCTTAGGAGCTTGCCAAAGTTTAGAACTCTTAAACAAATCTTTATGTTGTACAGGCAGGACGACAGACTCCCTAAGCTCCTGAATAACCAAGTCAAGTCCGGCGATATCGCTCCACTGAACCTTGATGTCAGCTGGAACGACTAGGTGTGATGCAATCATTAATTCATAATCACTAAATTCCTGAGTAGTTAGTTTTAATCCGTCTTCTTTACTCAATCTATAAATGCATAAGTATATGTTATTATTAAATTGACATTATCAATTATATTTCACTAAATTATATCAGATTTCACCTTTTCAACTGTTCTTCTGCAAGCAATTTTGCTTTTTTCTTATTTTTACTCGTAGGGTCCAATTGGTTCATCATCCATTTTACGGAATAATATGTAACAAGCGAGGCAAATGATATTCGTATCAATGCTTGAAACACTTGACCCCTTGTGATATCTGAACTTCCGAAACTAAAATTATCCATTTCTATTTAATTCTTAATAATTTTTTGAATTCAATTGACTCGGCGTAGCCCCTTTTACAATATTTTGTAAACGTACATGTATATGTATTTGTACACATTGATGTTAGGGTAACGTCGGTTAGTTATCGTTAGAAACGTTGGAATGGAATATTAAATGTGTTCGACTATAATGGAACACTGTTTTATCCATACATTTACAATCTTGATATTTAAAATTTAGAAATTGAAAGATTACACAACCACATCGATTCAAATCTTTTATGCACCCAAAAGCCATATGTTTAAATAATATCGATGCAGAATTACTTTCTTACCAAGCGCGTACAGAAAATTGTATGTAAAACGCAGTTGACATAAAACGGAAACTACCCGAACTGCTTTTAATTTTCAATGTTTTTTGGTTTTTTCTTTTTTTTTAGATCCTTGATGCTGAATTGTATTTTCACTACAATTATTTGTAGTATTATACAAAATAAAAACTCGATGCGGATTGTCTTTATTTAAATTTATCCATTATTATTAGATCGTTCATCAAAACAACTTTGAGGTTAATTTCGATAAATTTGTCATTTACTTGCCTTGGGCGAATACAAATTCAGAATTCTGTACTCTTGCTCGTTTGTCATTGAATCTCTTATAAACAGAAACAAATCTATATAAAATATGAAATTTGTCCTATGTCAGCAATAAAACAACTGAGCTTTATCCAGGCTATAAGTTTAAACGACCAATATGACCGAATAATTAAGGTTTACTTAAAGAAGGGATATTGATTCTTGCCCCAACTTTGAAAAATCTGTGTTTATTTTGTATATTTGAAATTAAATCAAAAGTCCATTTTATCAGTTAAATTAGGTCTTTATTAAATGTCATGAAATTTAATAATTAACTTATGTATAAACCATCTAAAATGCTTTATAAGTACACATGTTGGAATTAACTTGGCTGTATACACAAATGATTTATATATATATATATACATATGTATACATATATATAGTTAGATATATATATATATTTGTTGTGTATATATTCATGTTCGTAATATTATATTCCAAATTGGCTTATTCAATAAAATCCAAAATTTATGATTACATGAAGGTTGGTTGTTTACGTCTGAAAACTATGTAAGCTAGAAAACTGAATGCAAAAATACTTTAGGCATACCTTTGTTACATAATAATCTGTTTGTATGTAAAGTCTCTTATTAGTTTCATCTGTTTCTCAAAGAAAAATCAGTGGAAAACAGTTCTACACTATTGGAATAATATTTAATTAGGATGGATTATGATTGATTTTCGAAACTACTTTAAGCATTTACATATGTGGTTAAAGCAACCCAGGGTTCGCAGCATTTCGCGATTAAATATAAATTTCGATTTTTCATTTTATAAATATGGAAAAGGTATGTATTTTGTAGTGTACACAAACACACATACATATAAGTTGTGTGTGTCGTCATATTTGATAAAGTGCATTGTGTGAGATTCCGTCGCATCAGAATAAAAAAAGTTAATGCCTATTAAATTATTGCACCTCCATATAATAATGTGTTGTGAGTAAATGTGTTGTTTGTTTGTTGTTGTTGTTGTTTTTTAAAGAAAACCTAAATACATTGTATGTTTATACCGATAGACCGATGCAAACCTCTCCCTATCTCATCTCTCTGTCGATAAATTACTTTACAAAAAGTAAGAGAAACACAAGACAATTTCTGATCTGATCACAAAATTGGACAGTTACAATTTGACTTATTATTATAGAAATAGGCATTGCTCTCTCGTCGTTGATATTGCACACGACAACTGGTCACGGCCCAAATACAGAGTGTGTTTAAGTTAGTTAGTTTGTGTTGAATGAATTAGCAGCAAAACATAATTCAAAAATTGAGTTTTATGTAAATGTTATTTTACAATCTGTGTATACACACACCTAAACACACATCCTCGACTCGTCTCGAGGAAGTTTGTTGGTTGGTTGCTTTTGTTGTTTGTGTGGCGGCGACGAGTTTTCTTTCTTTCCAATTTATTACAAAATGAGATGTCGGGGTATTATTAAATATAATATTAATTGCATTCGACTTATAAATTACAATACGAATTTGAAAACTAATTTCGAGTATAGTTAAGAACTTTATACTTTTACATTTCTTCTTTGACGACAGAGAAACTAACATTGATCTAAGACTATTACAAACTAAATCAGTTTACCTTTGCTGCTTTCATCACATGCAGCAAGAATAAAAACTGTTACACTTTATACTCGTTAACCATTATCAAAAATATTATCTACGATTTTTATACAATAAATACGTTTTCATTGATTGCGGAAGTTGAAGCTGTTGTATGCGTTCCTCCAAATTCACTCGACCAATTTTTTGTCGAATTGTTCTTCGGCAAAGATCCATTAATGGCAAAGGTTCAGCTAAAATGTATAAAATTCACATTATTAGAAGAAACGAGAATGCGTTGAAATATATTACAACTAGCTTTATAAGATTTTCTAAATAGTATTTAGAAAATAGATAGTATTTGATCTACATTATTTGAAAAATATCATAAGACTGTTTTCTGAGGCGATATATATATGTATATGTACCTATATATTTTGGAATGAAATACGTGAGTTATTATAAATACGTGAGTTATTATAAAACATGACAAGCAGAAAGTTAATATCGATATTACTTCTATATATCTTAGAAATTGGCAAACATTAGTAAGCAAAACTCTAAGGTATAAACATTAACTAGTATTAAACAGAAAACAAACAAAAAATTTTAAAGAAATCGAAATCATAACATATGGTATACTCACGATCTAGTCCGCCTATATAGCGCATTGTAATCTCGCAATGTCCCCAAACGGCCGACACAACGGGATAGAGTTTCTTTCCTTTCAACCCTCTAAATGCAATTCCCAGATATTGCTGATCGACAATAAAGCTCAAGGTGCCTTCGTCCATGTCTAAAGCGACTAAAAACTTATCGGGAACCAAGAAAGCTTCATCATTCTTCAATATGGCCGGATATGTGACACCGGCGCAGTTTTTCGAGTCATGGTACAATTTGTTTCTACCCAAATCCCAACCCCAACTTAGCTCAGTGGAACCCACTAGGCTTTGATAGCCAACCGAATGCAGTGGTGCATCAGCTGTGGCCACGCCCACAACTGCATGCGTACCCCTCTGCCGGGTTGGCCAGTAAATCTCCCAAATGTGCAGACCTTTGGTTAGGCCAACTTTGCCGCGTATGCAATCGGTGCTTTGTGCCACAGGATGCCTGTGAAATGTCAATTTGTCGTCCTCTTTTACAAATATATTAAGGGATCTGTCCTCTGAGTTCCACGAGTTCTTTAATTGAATTTCGCGACTCGCTGGCGGCATATCTAGCAAAATGTCTATTCGTGCTGGCTTTACAAAGTCTGCTTGTAATTCCCTGGGGATAATTGGTTTGAATGTAGCCTGCGAATCATTACGGCTAACTGTTTTGACACCGCCACTAATTTTTTGACCCATGTTCATGCCACGGCAGCTTCGAGATCTTCTCTGGTCAATGGCTACTTTATACGATAGACGAAGGCGCTCAAAATCTCTCGGTTCTAATCTGGATAGTACGACTCGAGGAGTTAATGTTGATGATGTTGAAATACTTTGAGGGCGTCGCCTTTCACTGGACCTTACTGAAGGTGTCCGACCACCCTTATACCTGAAAATAAACAAAAACAAAATAAAAAATACTATATACATTTGTAACTTTTGGTTTGTGGCAACATTTTTTCCTCTCCCTGATGCATACAATGCCAATATGTACATTTTATTTTTTTTACCTTGAAGTATGCCTCCACATTGTTTATATGTACATATGCATATACATATATATATGTACATACGGTAGACATACTTATGTATGTATCTGTATACACAAATGTAATTGCATACTTTCTGCATTTCTGAACATTTATGTACATATATAAAATGTATGCCGCATTCGCAAATCAATATACATACACACACACACACCTATATACATATTATCTGCATACAAAATACATTAATCATTTTAATATGTAAGTATGTATGTATGTAATCGCAGACATTTGCAATCGTTGCTGTAAAATTTTGATAAACTAATTTTTCGCTTCTGTGAAGGTCTTACATACACACACGTACACGCATTTATATGTGTATGTAGTTATGTACACAAAGTAACCTTCCAAAAGTAAAAAAATTAATAAATTGGCCTTGATAATGAACATAACTTCATATATGTATGTATGTACATACAATGTATGTATTTACATATATGTGTATATACTTAAACATTTTTCATTTGTATATGTACACAGATACATGCATATGCACGCACATTATATGTATGTACGTACAGAGATACATATGCATGTATGTATGTATATCGGATCCTATTGATATTTCCCTTTTTTTATCCAACAGACACACAATTAATTTTTTGTATGTTTCTACATTTTTATACACAAAAAACTATAGTTTTTAACAAATCACTTAACCATTTTTACCTTTTTTTGCCAAGTTCCATCTACAAAACTTATTAAATTGGGAGTTAAAAAACACAACGACAAAATGGCGTCAGCAATGAGTGGAACACTAATTATTGAAAATTGTAAAAAACAAGTTTCATTATTAATCCAAATATGTATGAAGTCACATCTACATACATATACATATGGCACACAGCAAAAAATATACTTTCAATAATTGTTAATTGTTATAAACGTTTTTCAATTAAATAAATATATCCACCAAACTAAGCCAAATTTTGGGCCCTGAAACTACGCTTACAAAACTACCACACGAGTTCTCAAGGTTGCACATGAGCCAAGCCAAGCACAGGGTGATTCGAGTTGAAACAACATTGAATCCATTATGGGGCCTAGCTACACGATGGAAATGAAACAAAAACTACAGTCAGTGCGACATTCAATAAATTTGTGTGAAACGGCCCAACTCCAACTCATTTTGTGAACATCTACGTAATTTGAATTATTTTTTACAAAATTAAGAAATATATATTTCGGTAAAACTAAATTCAAAATAATTAAACCTGTCCACATTCCAAATTGCGTTTAAAAATAAATTTACGTTAAATTCGCAACACCTTCAAAAGTAGTATCCCTAATAATTCCCTAAAAGGAAAGATAATAATTTTAACAATATTTTGCACTTTATTGTAAATTAATTTTGTGCTCCTAATGTTTTTTAATATAATAACATTGGGCAACGGGAACAACGTTTCATTCCTCGTGTTCCGCATATGAATAATTTTCTGCCTGTTGAGAAAACCCTCACAATTTAATGGGTACATCAAATGATATACACATATCAATACTCTCGTTTGTAAACTGTGCAAGATGGTAGATATTTAAATAATAATAACCGAATAATAATTATTGAACGTTTTGCTCTTCCCTTTAACACCTTCATCTTGCTCAGCTGGACAAATTTGTATAAATAGAAAATTCAAATTTGGTTGGTACGATACTTCTTAAAACCTATGGTTTCCCTTAACTACATTATTAATTTTTTCAATCAAATAAATTACTTTTATTTATACCAAGCGTAGTTTGCAAATTTAAATCTACCAGGTTATCTTATAAAACTTTACCTACTCTATAAAAATTCTAAAGCATTCTCCATCTGTATATAACAAATTAATCACATCACATACATAAGTATATAAATTATTAAATGATTGAAACAATAATTTTTATTGAATACTATGAATTAATTTTCCATCGTATTTATCGTGGGAAAAGGTGAAATTTGTACATACAGAGGATATTTACATATGTACATATGTTCGGAGATATATGTATGTATGTATGTACATACATATGTATATATGACTTGCATCACTAAATCATTAGAAAATTTTTTAAAAAATTGGCAACTCAATCTGGTTAATAATTTTAAAGTTTTTGAATAAAACTTAATATACATGTACATACATATGTATGTATTTATACTCTTAATTTCTGTTAGATCCGAATTGTAATCCATAAATTATCATTTTGTTTTTAGATCTCACAAGAAAATGTTTTAACTTTTTTTTTTAATTTTTACATATGTATGTATATATGTATTTACATATGTATCTTTCCGTGTAAAAACTTTTCAACACACATACTTTCATACATCTGTATCTCATTGTTATACAAATATAAATGCCGCTTTCGAAAATTTCCTACATGCACATATGTACATACATATGGAATAATATTTCGAGGAATTTTTTTTTGTTAGCAACAAAGACTTTTGTATGTTTATTTCTGTATGTAATTAGGATGTAAGCCTTTGTACCTGTGATGTACGTACATATACAATTCTGATCGTTTATAATGACAATCAGCTGTTTCTTAATAGCTTATCGATGAATTTTGTATGTTCACTTTAAACGTATGTACATACATACATATGTACATACATATGCAAATTATCTCTTGAAAACAAGAAAAATTTGCACCTCTTTTTAAATTATAAATGATGAGCACATATACATATAGGAGACTATATATGCATGTCTGTACATACACTGAAAGTTCATTATGTTTTATGTTGCAAAATTCTGCATCATCATCATTTGGTTATACATAGATATGTACGCAATACGTACCGTATCTACATGTACGAAACAATATTCATACGTATGCATATGTATGTATGAAGTGGATATATGTATACATACACATCTACAGAATACACACAATTGAATGTACTTATGTACATATAAACAAATAATAACAAATTCTTTTATAATTAAATTGCAATTGCTTAATAAATACACACATATTTATGGTTTAAGGTACATACATTCGCGACACCGTTTATTTTTATTCAATAAAGTTCACATACACCAGTGCAGCAATCAACGTTTGTATGTATGTATGTTCATCTATATATGTATGTACATATAGAAACACACATATAATAGTGAGTCCACGGAACAAGTTTCTTAATATGGTAATAAACCATTATGTGAAATACATCGTAGAACTTACATTACTTCCGTCTATTTTACTTTCGTCAAAAAAAAAAACAAAACAACACATAAAATAGTAAAACAAAATACCACGTAAAAACGATTGGAATTGGAACCGCGAAACCAGTTGGACTGTGAGTATGATAGGAACAAAGCGGAATTGACTTTTCATTGAGGGCTTTTCTACACGAGAATACTTTGTTGAATTATTGGGCATATGTACATAACACAAATTTTACGTGAAGCATATGTATCAATAATGTTCCAGTCACACGTTTCATTTTAAAAAAGCAAATAACGAAAAATGTGCAACAATTCTGCACCTGAAGTGCATTTTTTCCAGAACGAGAAATTTTTTATTTTAAATAAGTTAATATACTTCAAGTCCTTTACTTTCAATTGCACATATATTTAAAATATTTTATTTTTGTAGAAATAGGAAAATTTTGTTCTCAAATATTATTAACAGATGGTTACCTTTCAATGAATTTTAATATTGTAAGCAAATAAGCTTAGGCCTTCCTAAGAAATATTTTTTATACAATTCTTGGTTTTAAAGATATTATTTAACTAGAAAATTTAAAAGAATTTCATGGATTCTTGAAGAATTTTTTTTTATATTTTGTTGCTTTTTGCGCAAGAGTTTATGTGTTTAATTAGTCCAATTTGATTCCGCTTTACAGAGTTAAACATTGGAGA
Source organism: Drosophila willistoni (assembly GCF_018902025.1). NCBI lineage: Eukaryota > Metazoa > Arthropoda > Insecta > Diptera > Drosophilidae > Drosophila > Drosophila willistoni. The sequence continues at coordinate 15,140,416 of NW_025814050.1, forward strand.
AATGAAATCCAAATTAACAGCATCCATAGGTATAAATCGCTCATATTAATCCGAATCGCTGTACTTTTTAGCAATTCACTAGAAGTGTTATAAAGACCTAAAAATAAATTTGTTTTAAATTAAGAAGTCATTTAGGATTTATTTTAGTAATTACCAAGATCAAAAGTATCTCTTTCCTGCTTTGAGGATGGTTCACTGGAACTAACTGGAACTAGTTCATCCAGAACTAAAACATAAATTTCAAATAAAAAGAAATAATTAACAAATAAATTTGATATTTCTACAATTTGTTCCCGTTTATGATTTTTGTAATTACCCATATCAGCATTTTTCAATTCAGGAATTCCACCGCTGTTATTATTAAAAACTAAACAAATTTTTTAAACAAAGAGAATGAAGCAATAAATTATCGGATCCTTTTAACCATTAAGATATTATGTATGTAATTACCAATACCACCGATTTCGGTCTCACTATTTAATAACTCTTCGGATTCATTATCATTATCTTCGGAAGTAACATTATGAACTAAAACAAAATAAATGAAAAAAATCAAAATTTCATGAAGGATTTATGTTTGTAATTACCTATATTAGCAGTTTTCCGTTCACGGTATGGCAATGAAGGATTAAAATTGTTGCTGGCAATATCTTCCAGTTCTTCCTTTTGCAGAATTTCAAAAATCCACCATAAATAGGGGAATATCTCTGTATATTTTACATCTGCATCGTCATATATATTTTCTTCATATTCTGCGCTCAGCTCATTTTTATCAGGCAGTGCAGCTGTTAGAATGGCCACTAATTCACTCTCACACAATGTTCCATACCCTTTTAAATTTCTCTTCTTGTCATAACTAGTGATCACCTACGAAGAAAATAAAAAACTTACTCGAACTAGGCACTAAATTCACTGATTTCACAATATGTCTAAACGACAAAAAAAAAATGCACCTATGTTTAAGTTCTCATAGCATATAAAATTAATCAATTATTTCACTCTTAACTAGTTATTATTTCTTCTTTGAATTAAAAATGGTTTCTGAATTCATTGGTTTTTAATTTTTTATTTAAACTTACATCGATATCTTCAGTGTCTGAGCCGATGCAATTTTCCAAATTTACAGGATGATCTGATAATACTATCCACTCAATATCATTTCGATCTGACAATGGAAGTGAAGTGCTAAGGTTGAGCAGGGCGACATCATTTTCACTGCCAGGTTTCGATTTTGGGTACGTGTAAATATTATTGATTGAAAATAATAAATTTTCACCATTTTCTCTTGGAACAGCAATGGTCAAATTATTTAAATCAATTATAGTTGAGGTTTCTAAATCACTTGTCAAACACGATGCAGCTGTTAAGATTATATGACTTTGCAGAATGTTACCAAAGCAAATAGGCTTTGAAAAATCAACAGAACTTTCTTTGGAATAGAGAAGTACTTCATAGGGTTTCAAATAATCAACTTGAGCCTGTATATATGGCAGCGCTGCCATCAAAACAAAAAATAAGACCTTCATGATTTTAGCTGAGATAGACACTGTATTCGTCTACCAAAAATTTTCAGCTTTTCTATATTTTAAAAGATTATCATAATTTAATTGCTCAGAAAATATTAAGATATTTGTTATCTGTCTTACTGTATCTTCTATTAATACATACATATACGTTTTTAACAAGGTGGTTCATTACGCGAGGGCAGTTTGAAATAAAACTGTAAGAAAAATACGCATTATTTTGACCAGTTTCCGAGTGATTTTACGGCTAAATTCATTTTACTTTCTTGGCTTTAATGATATTTGGGCGCTGACATATGTATTTGTTCTCTAGATTCGCTTGTCGATCTATTGATCTGTAAAAATATTGTGTTTAATAGACTATCATTCGGATTCACTTGTTTCCGCCGCCTTATTGCCATATTTTTAAATCCAACTGAAATTAGATTTTGCGGATATAGTTATACTATAGCATAAACTAGAATAATTTCGGTTATCCAATTTTAAGAAAATGTAGCAGAATTATACAATCAAAAACTTGTGTTCATTTTATTACATTGTATCTATGTACATATATCTCTGAGGCTTACAATTTTAAAAAATAATTCAATATTTTGCAGTACATCTTTTTTAACGATCAAATAAGACCTTGTCCGCATCTGCTCGGCAAGTATTGAATAAGTTCTCTTGATTTTCAAATTATTTGTTACATTTATACATCGACAGATAGATGTTGAATATTGAAAAATGTATACTTAGAAGTTTTGAAAGTTTTGCAGCAGACTTGCTAATGAAAAATGAATGTATGCAAATAAAAGCATTCTTGATCGGCATCAAAAGACAAATCATTTAAACTACAATATGCGTGCATATATATATGTACATCTATCTGATTTATTCCTATATGCTTTACTTATAAATTGTAAAAACTATGTAAATATCTTGTACTTATGTGTATACATATGTACTTAAGTAGGTTCAATGCTATTTGAGATGTTTAAGATTGATTCAATTGTAGATACATACATACATACATATGTACATAAAAAATGTAAATGTATCTGCACACAATGTTTGTACATAAATATGTACATACAACGACGCGACGTCGCAAAAATAAAGATAAGGCTATCATTAACAATCATATGTACATATGTATGTATGTACGTACATTCATTGCTACGGACCTATAAGAATCTAGAAATCAAAAAGCTTTTCTAACAAAATAATTAAAGCTACAAAAAGTTAATTTAGTGTTAGACAACAACTCGGTGCGTGAGTATCACAACGGGAGCTCTATTTTGACAACAGTTGAGATCATCGTTTGTGTTTACATCTACATGTGTATATATGCTTGTAAATACATAAAAATACATACGAATATATACATACCGTAAATTGTTATAAACAAATTCGCTATGCTTACGTATATGTGAAATATATTTATACATGCTCTATGCATTATGTACATTTTTGCCTACATACATACATACATATGTATGTACATCTCAGTGGAATTCACCTTTAAGAAATAATTATTGTTTTACGTAATGTTCTAAACGTGTAGAACTCTCATACAAGTACAAAGTGTTTTTTAAATGTAGATGTACATACATATGTACATATACATACCTGTTGATAATAACTGTGTGTATTTAAGAAATCCCTAAATACATATAAATCGATCATACATACATATTATATGTACTTAGGTGCACATGACAATATTTGATGTACATGTGTACATCAGACCTATATAAGTATATAATTTGTATACTAATTAACATAAAATATATAAAAATAAAAGCCTTTGTCACCCGCCTTTTTCTGTTCACCACAAAAAGGAAAAAAATAAAGGAATGGAAAAATATGTACCTATATATATACATATGTATGTATGTATAAACAGTGAATCATAGAAATATATTCGCACCTATATTTACAGTAGCCGTATAATTTTTTTGTAAGATATAAATTTCCCACAGCACACATTTCGGATCAATGATCTTTAAGTTTCGAGCTTTTCCCTTGTAAAAATTATCTATTTTTAAAAGAACGTAAATCAAAAGATATCTAACTTTAAACATTTATATTCTTTTACTTCTACAGTTTACTTTTAAGGGCAGCTGAAAGAAAAACAACGAACTCACAATGAGTCGAAATGGACGATCTTCTAGTCAAATATCAATAGACAATTATCCCGAACACTTGAATCCCTTTTACGAAGATGACAATCATAAGCGCTTACGATTTTGGAATTTAAAAAAGAAAGGCTCTGACAAGGGTAGACGAAGTAGTTTTTCAATCGAAAATTTGCGAGACATTTGGTTAGTAAATGCATCCATTAATCACATGCTTAATATAGTAATACCATTTAATCATTTTGTATTATTTTTTTTTAGGACATTTAAATCCTTTTCTCTGAAAAAGAAATCATCCACATTGGGCATAAATAAAACTTCGGAAAGTCCACCTGTTCTACGTAGGCAATTAAATGAGCCATGTGACTATAATAATTTTTTAAATACACGAGATAGATATTCGGAAGCTGGTACTTCTCCTATGAGAAATGAACTTAACTTAAGTTATCGAAGACCTTACAGAAGTTCCCTTCAAAATATTGATGCAAAAAGTGAGGTAAAAACTATAAATACTTTTCAATTACATACGTAGGGGTATAAAGTTTGAGTTTAATTTTGCGAAAATAACAGTGACGTCATTATAAAAGAATAACTAGTTATAGGTTTGGTATACACACCTATAAATTCTATGTCATTGCTTAAGTTAGATTTCTCTTTTACAGTGACGTCAGTTTTTCTTGTTGTTCTATAATATTGTTAATTTGTTTCTTATTGCATAAATAAGTATATATAAACAACAGCAACTATGAATGTAGATGGCGGAATATCCTAGGGAGACTCCTCAGATTATAAAACAATAAAAATCTAGTAATTTAGGGCTAACAAAAATATTTTAAAATTAAATATTTAAGAGGCATTTTGTAAAAAGAAAATTTTTGTTGGTAAAAAGATCCTAAAAATCCTATACTTTCCGGTTTAACTGTAAAACTTTTAACTGCGTTCTATTGTTTTATTTATATAGAAGATATATCTTTAATTGAAATTTATAAATAGATACATAAATTCCCTTAGATTTTCGTTTGTTGCAAAAGTAAATACGACCTAGATTTTGAATTCTATGTTTATCTTTTATCTAACAATAGGAGATATAAATGTATTTTCAAGTATGTAGATATATAAGCTTTTTGTACACAACATGTAGATATAATGGCATCTAACTGTTAGCTCTTTAAATTATACTAGATAATCAAATATGGCTTAAAATAATAGTTAATTGTAACAAATATTATCTTTTGCATTTAATAGAATGGCTCATTGGGCAACGCTTTTAATCGCAACGATATGTATCGAGCCACCACTCAGTCTGTCGGTTATTTAACACCGAACTTTCGTCGCAATCATCATACTAGGTAAGGATTAGTCTGGGAGCTGCCAGCATAAACACACTTTAACATTATTAACATTTATCCTTTTCCTTTTACATAGATCATCCCAATCTAGTCTGTCTAGCACAAACCCATTTGAGAGTGATGTTGAGACCAACGTTGACTCAATTTCAACAACTAGTCGAAAATCTTATCGAAAAAAGAAGAGAGCTCCATTACCACCACCAAGAGCAACGGTAATTTAAAGAAAAAAATCTGTTATGGCTAAAAATAATATGAAATTTTCCTCTATTTAGATTAACAACGATATCACTACTGAAACGATCACAACAGAAAATACTAATGGGAATTTAGATATTAAGTCACTTACTTCCGAAATAGAACATTTCGTCAACATAACCAACGAATCACTGGATAATCCCGATCCGCCGGCAAAGGTAGAAAGGGTGACAACTAGAACTCAACCAAACAATTTGATTAAATCCAACGTACAGCTAAGTTCCTTCGCTCCCGAAAAAGATGCATCAAAGAATAGTAATGGAGAGGATACCAAAATTGTTCAGGTGGAAAATGCATCAGCGTCACCTCAAATTACATTATGTATAGATGAAAATCGTAACTTCTATAAGAACCAAACAAGTAAGGCGGAAGTTACTGCACCTGCAAGAAGGGGTAGACCTTCAGCTGTTCAGAAAATTGAAACTATTAGTCCAATTTCATTGCCAGCAACTGATAGATTACAGATTGATGAACAAACCAGTCATGTAGATAAATTCGAAAATTCGAGTGACACTATAACTGAACATCCTACAAGTAATTCAAAAATAGTCAGTGAAACTGTAACGTCAAAAGCTCAAAGTGTACTTAATACAAAGGATGAGGCTCAGGATTATACATTGAAAAATACAAAAGAATCTTTAACTAAACAAACAATCAAAGATGATACAACAGAGAAACCAAAAATAAGTGACGAAATTGTCGTGGTGAAAACTGAAACTGATGTCAAACCGAAAGTTATAAAAACATATGAATTTCCATCAGACCAACCAAGGGATGATTCGAATACTATGACCCAAAAAGTCGTAATCAAAGCTTCATTGTCAAAAACTGAAAACACAAATAATGTCTTACAGAATTTTGCGTCTGCAAATGGCTCAGCAAATGGCACAACAACTCGAATGTCAACTGATCAAGCAATCGAAGAAAAAGCTCCGATAAAATCTATATTGCAAAACAAAAAACCTTCTAACAATAATAATATATTATTTATCGAAGAACAGCATATCTCAACTAGTTCTATCACAAAACATACAGATCTACCAAGTGAGGTGGTAATTCAAGACCCAATAATTGTGTCAAATGGTAGTTCATTGCCCAAAAGTCCCCAAAATGAAATTGTTTTGACAAGTTCCCCAAAAATTGGACTTACTGCCCAAGAAAATAAATTCAAATTTAATGTGGGAAATGCACAAACTTTTGCATCGCCATCTAATCAACGTTTCCACCACCAAAACGATGAGCCAACACTTTCAACTTCGAGCGGTACGGAAAATAATGATGCTCTAAATCAACCTGGAAAAAAGAGATCGGTTAGGGAAGTTATTGAGTCTATAAACCGTAGCCAACGAATGCTTAATGAAAGTATAGCTAAAGGTACGAAAATTTATTCGACACCACTATTTGTCGAACACAAGAATACACATTCCAATGAATTGAACAGTTTCAATACGAAATCTACACAAATGATGGAAACAAAAAATATATCAGTTACCACTGTATCCTCAAATGAAGGATCAGCAGTTGAACCACAACCAAACGTTTTTCACAAGAGCAAAATAAATAAAATGGTTTGCGACTATAGGGAGTCATCGCCCACAGCATCAAATTTAGATTGGAATCCTTTACCTAAACCAAAGAGAACTAATAATAATTGTTAGTTTATAAAAGTCAAATAATCTATAATATATACATACATATATTAATTTATACCTGGTCATGGACCAAATTACGAATAGAACTGTGTAGAAACACGGTTATCTTAAAGTGCTTTCATTTTTATATATTAATATGTGCAATCGGATACAAAATAATGTTACTTTGATGTTGGACACAATAATGCGTTTTTTTCTTGGGCATTAGTTCCAGATTTATTGTAAGTATCCTACATCAGAGTCTGTTTCTAACATGTGTAATCGTAAAAAAAGAAAATATTTTTTTTACAAAGCTATAAGCGAACGATTTACAAGATGATTAAAGTTTTTTTTAATAAAAAAATGTGTATCTTTTTAAAAACAACGTTTTATTTTTCCTTTGTAATTGGTGGAAGAGGGAAGCTTGGGTCAAACTCAGAGGCGCAATTATCAAAAGAAGATCATTTATTTAAAAAAAAAACTTTTAAAATGTTTTAAATTAACAAATATTGAATTTCTATAAACCTCTTTTATAGTTTAAAGCTAAACCAAATATGTATGTTTCGATTTGTGACATCATTTGGACCTATTTCTATTAAAGCACAATCTATGTTTTTCTTGATTGTTCGTTATTTTTCTCAAAGTCTTCTGTTATTGATTCGAAACTTGCTAAGATCGCGATAGAAAGAGATACAATGATTTTGTTTTAGATATTACTACATACATATGTATGTATGCATGTGTAATAAACAACAAAAAACTGACTAGATTTTTTATTGACATGCAGGCAAAAATTTTCGGCTACATATACATATGTATATTATTAGTATATTTTTGTATAATTAATTTATTCAAAATAAAACAGTGAATTACACTGAGACATATTTCATTGTTATTCAACACTTACAAAAATGAGATGAAGTGATATTTGAAATTACGCACAAAAACATGCATTTTACAGATATTTATTAAATTATTGCTTAATAACTGTGTAATATTTCTAGCCCAACTGCAGGAGTTTAAAAAATTGTATATAGGTGTAAGGAGACTTGATCAGTCTCTTTAAACTTTTTAGTCCCTTTTCAGTTCAAGAAATTAAATCAGTAAATTTGCAAAATATTAATTAACAATATAAATGCGTTGTTCTCTTGTGTGGCGCTCCAATATTTTTTTGGTTGGCAATACTTCAAAGCAGAAATGGCGCAAAATTCAAATCTTGCTTGAATTTTGGAACACCCTTTATATCGATAGACGCAAAATACTGTAGACAATACTTTATTCATCGATTACCTAGATCACCCTGTGTGTTTCACGCTCGTTCAATTTTTTAAGGCGAATTTGACTATTTTAAGGCGAATTGAAGGTCCGCGGCGAACTGGCAGCTCGTTGAATTTTATTTATTTTTTAGGTTTTTGCATTATAATCTGAGTTCGAATACGTTCGATAAATTGCAAATACAATTTATTAAAATGCTGTACTAGTGCCCCAAGTGAACAGGTTATACACAAGAAGTTGAATATTTAAAATGGTTTACACATTGTGCATACATACATACATAAAAATCGTTGGCCTGTGTGTATTTTTATGTCTTGTGCTGACAGGCATTTAGTATATGTATGTACATACGTACGTACGAATGGATGGATGTATGTACATATAACTTGTACATACATATGCAAAATGTCTGTGAAAACAGTGTATATAATTAAGTTTAGTTAATTTTTTTTTTGCCATTATTTACATGCATACATATGTAACATGAAAAATTATATATATGGCAAGCATACATGAATTTGCTGCCTCCTATGTACGTGTGTAAGTACATACACGCATGTATGTACATACATATGTACATTCCTTTTTCCTTTTTAGGTTTACACAGTTATTCAAATGTATAACTTTTATAATGTTACATGTGTATATGCATTAATGTGATGTGTGCCTGTGTGTGATTGTGTGTGTGGCCATATATATTGGTACAATATCGTGGATAAATTGTTTAATAAAGAAATTTAACGAGAAGAAATATTTAATCGGCAATAGTGATTACCTATGTATGTACATACATGCATGCATGTACATATGAACGTATGTACATGCATACATACGCGCGTGTGTTTTGTGGATGTTGTGTATTGCATTTACTTGCATATGTATGTATGTATGTATAATATCACAAGAAGTGTGTGTATGCATATATACGATTATATACAAATAATGACAAAACTTCAAAAAAAAACACGAAACTTTCCTAATGTTTAAATTGTTCATCGGTATACTTAACTACATACATACATACATATGTATTTATGAACATACATGCAAAAATGCATACATGCATACATATGTACATATATTGCATTCACAGTTAGAATTAAAGGAATATGCACTATTTTAACGGATGTAATTGAGAATTTGTATATGTTAGTATGTCAGTTTCTATAACTAATGTGTCTATGTGTATCTGATAGGAATACGAATAATAACGGATTACCTACCAACCTGTTATAGATGTACATACATATTTTAATATATACGTATGTAAGCAGACTAATCCTGACACTAAACAACACCGAGTTCCCTACAACTAGACAATTGGTATTTTGAAAACTACTTAATGGATTTCGCAACAACCAAACTAATTATAATTGGTATGTATATGCTCCAATCAGACTATCGTATATATATATCTGCATATACATATGTAGTCCTTTTAGTCAAGGAAAATTTCTCTATTCTCTAAATTTCTTTTATTACAGGAAACAAACGATTTAAGTTTATTCTCTCACCAATTTACAAAATAAATATTAATGGAGATTTAAACTAGTAGTTAAACAAATTAAATGAAATAATTTGATTCAACGGCGCGACCGCGACACTCTCATCTCCTTTAGAGAAGAAAAACATGGCTAATACAATATCATTAATGTCTAACGTGATACGTAATGTAGTAAGCAAGAAACGGATACGGTACAAAGAAAATGGATTCAACTTGGATCTCACATGTAAGAATTTCCTATACATACATACATCGATTTTATTATGATTATTATTTCTGATTCTGTGATCTTCTAGACATTTGCGAAAATATAATTGCAATGGGTTATCCAGCTCCGGATAAATTTGAAGGCTTGTACAGGAATCGTTTCGAAGATGTTTTTAAATTCTTGGAAGAAAATCATGGACAGCACTATAAAATTTATAATTTATGTCTAGAACGGGAATACGACATCAACAAATTTCATGGGGTATATATTATTATTATTATTATTAACCTACAGTCAATTTTTGTTAATATTTATTTGTCTTTAATTTCCAGAGAGTTGCAATTTACCCTTTTGAGGACCATAACCCTCCCACAATTGAATTGATACAAAGGTTCTGCCAAGACGTCGACTCCTGGCTCAAGGAGGATAGTCTAAATGTTGTAGCTGTGCATTGCAAAGCTGGAAAGGGAAGAACAGGTAAGGACATAACATTTAATCTATTAAAGTAAATCATTAATTAAATTACATATATATCATTCTTATATGTATACAGGTACCATGATTTGTGCCTACCTGTTGTACAGTGGGATGCAGAAAACAGCTGATGAAGCATTGGCTTGGTATGATGAGAAACGTACGAAGGATCGTAAAGGTGTAACAATCCCATCTCAGCGTCGATATGTTCAGTATTTTTCAAATTTAATTTGTTCAAGAGTTCAATATAAAAAAATAAGTCTAAAAGTATGTGAACCCCCCCTTTTTTGGTAATAACAAAAATAACTAATTTTTACATTTAATAAAGGTCTGTGAAATACGATTTGCTGGGAGCAGCTTCTTGCGTAATGTGCAATGTTCGGTATTTGTGTTAGAGGATTCCACAAATGAAAAAGTGAAGGCGAGTGTTTGTATTTTAAATAATTTGTTTTTACTTTTTGACATATGCTAATACGACTTATTTTCTTTCTTTTTTTTTGTTGCAGCTTCTGGACACGTGGCCAATTGATTTCAAAAAATCTTTTGTATATAAAGGTAATTCATCTTTAACAGTTGCCGGTGATATAAAGGTTGAGCTTTCACAGTCTTCAAAGTCTTCGCCGTATTGTCACTTTTGGTTCAATACGTTCTTCGTCCAAAATTCTGCAGGTAAATATTCGAATTGCAAATTTTCCAATTGGAAATATATATCCATATAATGTGAATTTGTACTTTTGCAGTTTATGAATCATTTGGAAATTCAGAAAAATTTATGTATACTCTTAAAAAATCCGAAATCGATGATGCACATAAAGATCGAGAACATAAATCATTTTCTGAGGATTTTAAGGTATGTTGTGAACCCAAAAAATGTGTATAATTATGTAAAAACTTATATAGGAAAATTGAATATTTAACAATTCAGTAGGTAAATCAAGAGTTATGAATATTACAGCCCCATTTAGTAGAAGTTTGTGATCATATACAAATTTTTCTAAATTTGTCTTTTCCTTCTTTCCCCCATTTCACTTGATGTATTGCTTTATGACTCTTTTAATCAGTTTCCACTCTGTTTTAAGTTATATTTTTAATCATTATCAATTATTTAAATCGTTTAAACGAGCACGACTTTGTTTAGAGTTATATTTTGGATCGCGCGTTAGTGTTTAAAGATTTTTATTTTACATCAAGTAAGAATTTATCATTTTTGAAATCTTTTAATTAAGTTTGAAAATAAAATTTGAATTAATAGAGTCATCAAGGTAATTTTTATTAAAGCAATCATCCAAATTTTGTTTAAGAGTAATCAGTAAATAATTGTTGATTTAGTTGGATTATTGATTAGATAATATTATTCTATATTTGTTAAATATTAATCAACTCAAACCTTTAGTTTCTAAGTTGTTAAATGTCATTAAGTTTTATCACAGTTTTAATTAGTTTAATTTGTCATAACATAAATTTTTATTCAGTAAAAAAAAAAATGTTAAAATGAGACAAATTTTAATGATAATTCATTTGTTTGTTGCAGATTTCGATTGTTTTTGAAGGTATTCCAATTGAGCCCACAAAAAAAATGCCTAAGGATAAGTTTCGCAATCGAGAGGAAAATAATTTTGCTGTATCATCTTCAAGTCGTTTTTCAGAGGCAAGCGGTGCACCATTTGAATTAGTGGATGGAACGGCGGATAGTCGTACAATTATTAAGGATCAACAAATCGAAAATTTGGAACTGGATGAAACACTTGTAAGTTTTAAATGCAACAACAAAAACAAATCACATTTGAACTAAACAAAAAACAAAATGCAATATATATATTTTTTAAAATCAAACCTCATATTCATAGACAAACAATCAAACAAATGATGGAGTATCTACCCATTCAAAAAATCCCTCAACGGCGTTCAAACGCAAACAGCCTTCGACAAAGTCCATACCATTAACAGCAAATAATACAATATCAAAAAATGATACAAAGAAATTGCATATTGTCAATCAACAACCGTCCGCAAAAAATTCTGGCTTTGTCAAATGGCAAAATGATGCGAATATTACACCCAAGACTCGAGATTTAAATGATAGTAGTGGCAATATTCTTAAATGTGTTGGTGGAGGATCGATTAAGAGCCTTGATCAGGATCCATACAACATCACATGTAATAAACAAAGGTCTTCTCCACATGCCAATCATAATCATACCGGAGAAGGCGACGAAGATTGGGAATCCGGTGAGTCATCTTCTGTTGTTAGCAATAATATAGCAACAAAAGTACTACTTCTTAATTTGCCCTGTTCCCACAACCACTCTAACATTATTACTCAAAATGAAGAAAAAACAAATTGTAATAATCATCATCAACAGCAGCAGCTAAAGATTACCTTAAGAGAGAATTCTCCAAACAAAAATATCACCACGAATCCGAATCAACAATTAGACAAGCTTGCTAACGAAAAGTTTCTTTCGAATATTCAAGACAATCAACAAAAACAACAACAACAACCAGAACAACCACAACAACGATATGACCATGACCACCACCATTATGACCATCTAAAAACTCCCCTAATGATACAAAATTCATCTAAAGATGTACAACCAAACAATAATATAAATGGAAGAAAAGTTAATACACTTCCACGGCCTCTCATGAAAGCCAAAATGATGCCAAGTTGTATTAAGAAATTCAAAAAGAATAAAACAAATAAACTGATCACCAGCAGCAGTCAAAATCTACATCGGCTGCAAAACTATTTTAGATCAGATTCGGCTAATATTTTTCGCAATTTTATTACATATCGAAGAAATACATTTGCTGGTCGCAAAAGTAAACCAAATAATTCAACAATTATCCCATTATCATCATCATTTTCTTCATCGGCGACATCATCGTCGACGTCGTCCGCATCCTCGTCCTCGTCGTCGTCGTCGTCATCAACAGGCGCCGTGATAGCGGCGACACATTCATCGTCCTGTCCGATAATATTTAATAGCACTAATAACATCAATTTGATGAAAACGAGCATCGAGAAATCGAAATCAACAAGTGCTCTATTGACATTTAAATCATCCCCCCTTCATCATTTATTTTATAACATGGATGGGGGGGAACGGCGACGACAACAACATCATAGTGATGATTATTACTCAAATATTTGTGATAACCTATTGAGTTTAAATAATTCACCCTGCAAGAGCTCACGCCTTCTGATTGCTGGCAGTTCGTTAGAAAATGCAAAATATTTTGCCCAAAATCGAAATAATAAAATGACGACAACAACAACAACAACTACAACAGCAACAACAACAAACCACAACAACTCAAACTCAAATGTTATAATAGTTTGTACAAAACCTGCAGAAACAATGTCGATTGGATTTAATACTGAATCACAGATAAATTGTTTACAAGAAAATAAAAATCCACATCATTGTATATTTAATGAGACGAAACCATATACATTTCCCGATCTAAATCGTGTGGTCGATAACATTAATATGGAGCAGAATAATACACAACAACAACCACAACAACACACAATATCCCCACCCGATTCTATATTCTATTCAGTTGATTTCAATAATACGTATCATCATCATTGTGACTATGAAATTAAAACAAATAAAAACACCCAGACACCCATAAATCTGGATATCTTAGGTCTGGACGAAGACAAATCCAAAGATATTTCCAGTAATGTAAATGTAACAACTAATTATGCAGAAAATTAGTGATCTATTCCATTAAGGTATACGTTCAAATATTTATTTAAATAATATTTGTGGAAGAATAATAATAATTCTTCTATTTTCAATCCATTTTCACTTTTTTTTTTTTTTGTTCATCATTTAAACACACACACAACCAACACACACATACACACCTAAGTTCATCATAAAAAAAAAAAACTGCATTTATAAGGATAAGATCAATAATATTAAATTTGTTCTTATTGTTCCGAGCCCAAAACGCTTAAGTTTAAGTAATGTTTAACAACTAAATTTAGTTCATCTGAGTATGTTTTTTTTGCTATGGTCTTTGTGTGTTTTGTTCTTTTTCTGTTTCACCTACAATAAAGATTGTACAATAAAACGAAACATTTTTTGTCTATGTTAATTTAAAAAGAAAAAAAAATACAAACGTTGTTAGTAATAAATATAAATTTATTAAAAAATCAAAAGTGGTCACAGATTTTACGTTTATATCGTGTTTATTTTTTACACCCTTCCCTCTGCCTTTAGACATATATGTCTGTCTGTTTGAAATATCCCATATGCTGAATACTATATTTAATAATACATTGTTATAACGTCGTGGTACACAATATATAAAAGTTAGTTTGTCTTCAAAGAATTTTTATATAGAAGTGGTTTCTCGAGAGACTTTTGGGTCATAAGTAGTCCATCCTTTTCCAGTTGATATCGCTTTATACTAAATTTATGTAGATCATTAGTTGTTAACTATGGCAAGAGTCAAAGTATCTCCTATATTGTATTTGGGTCTATACTTTATCCCTTTAGACTAGCATAAGTAGTTACGGATCTGTTATAGATCTTAAGAACTAATATAGACCCCTGAAAAATTAGGTATGTATTATGCTTATAAAGAAATAAATATGTTAAACCTGCTTAATGTAGTTCCATTTAATAAAGGCAAGCACGGATCAGCATTATAATAGAATCATTTAGGTCGTTTAGCTAAAGGTGAAAAATGTGTTCTTTTACTTTATTTAATCTGCGCTCTATTAAATAAACATTTTGTTCGCAAGACCAGGAACTAATGTGCTGACGCTTTGATGAACTTGGGGCAAATCATTCATCCCACCTGTTTAGCCAATGCGCCATAAATCGGTAATAAATCGATTATTTTATCTTAGAAAGTATTTCTAATATGATGTCTTTCAACAATATACGTTTTAAAGAGAATAGTTTATTTGAAATGATAATAATCATATTTTGGTGGCTTTTCTTCTCTTGTCTTGCAGGTGAATCAACATACCTTTAATAAATGTGTATTACGGACTTACTCTTGGTGATTTATAGAAACGTAATTTATAGTTGCTAAGTATTTCGCTAATATATTCGAATTTGTAAATAGATTGTATGATATTTATTTAAGTAGAATTAAATATTCATAAAAAAAAAACAATAAACTCATGTAAATTTTTAATCAGATCCATTAGATTTGTATTTATTGTATCATTGGGAAGAAATACACAAATATTCAGTTAGGAGACAAATAAAATATTAATTAGCATCGACCAAACTAAATAGTCAAACATAGATTGCACTATATTCATTATTTTTTTCATTATGCTCAACTACTACTTGGTAAAAAGTTTCTTCTTCTTTATTAATTTTATTAATATTTCATAATATTTTTAAAGTGTGGCACAACTTCCTCAACCCATTCTACACATATTTCTGTGACTAGTCGTAGAAAATTCTGATCAGTTTGGATTAGTTCATTAAATAAAATGTAGTTCGGTTTGTATTTGCCATGCAGAACACTTGATGGATGAATTTTCGCCTTATGCCGACCAAGTATGGTTTGATAGTTGCCATCCTTTTGAAGTACAGCAATGTTATCAAATAAACCATTTATGAGGCATTTCTTCTGGGATTCAACATTGGCCCCACTGCTTAGGGTTAAACCTATATTTGTACTTATATCAGCTAATTGATTACGAACATTTCGTGCATATGTAAGATTACGCAAATTTAAAAAGTTGTCGTGACACCAGACCTGGAACAAAAAACGGAGAGGAATTTAAATATATATATTTGTAATCGTATAAAACCATTCTAATGCTTACCTTTGGTTTCTCCGTCTTTTGAAATGCGTTGAAGACATTCAGAAGTGTTAAATGATCTCCATGCTTCGATTGAAATTTTGCATGCGCCAAGGCAGCCAATTCGGATTTCTCAGTGTGTACAACGAAAATGTTATCACTTGATAGCACAGCAACCAGACTTAGCATCTCTTCCAAACAATTAAACTTAGGTGCCGATAATAGCAATTTCGAATATCTCGGGTCGAGTGGAAAGTGTACCATCAAACGACCCAATGGTGTAATATTCGCCGTTCCATCACCACCGAATTTAATGGCACCAAGTGTCTCCAAATCGCGATTCGCCTTATTTAAACTCTCCTCCGATGGCATATCCAAAAAGTCAAAATTTTCACATTTAATGCCCAACGCCAAAAGCTGTAACACAGTCGATGTGGTATTTATTCTTAATATTTCGGGATCTGTTGCCGTCTTAAATGTTTCCATATCTTTTCTTGTATATGTACGATAACAAATACCAGGTGCATCGCGGCCAGCACGTCCAGTACGCTGCCATGCTTGAGCTTTCGATATGCGCACCGTTTTTAAACTATCAAAACATGAGCTGGGATTAAAGTGTTTCTCCTTAACATAACCACAGTCAATGACACAACGAATGCCAGGAATTGTAATCGATGTCTCTGCAATATTTGTGGCCAATACTATTTTGCGTGTATTGGCTGGAACTGGTAGAAAGCACTCCAGTTGCTTGGCCTGAGACAATTGAGAGTACAATGTAAATACTCGAACATCACTCGGACCAGTTGTATTTATCTGTGATAAATATTGATATTGTTAAAAGGTAATTTACAACTGTATTGTATTTTGTTTACCTTTGCCAGTTGTCGTATTTGTTGAGCCAATCCCTCGATTTCATCCTGTCCGGTTAGGAATATTAAAACATCATGACTAAAATACAAGAGATAAATACTTTCTTTTAGAGATTTACAAAATAAATCTAAGTTTTAACATGAACTTGTAAAATTTAAATATCTTCAAAATGTTTACTAAATATTTTATCTTAGTTTTATTACCTTCAAAATCAGTTAACAAGTCACCCATGTTCTTTAGTTCACATAATATTTGACTAAAAGTAAGAAACAAACATCCCGCATAGCTAGCTAATGCATTAGACTTCGAAATCTTATTTAGAAAGTTACTAACTACATTATAACATATTTGCCATTTTCAAAAAGACACCAGACCAGACTAGGCTGGTATATAGAAAGAAACAACAAATTTATTTATATTAGAGAACATCAGGTGTTTGGTTTATTTTTGTTAAATTAAAAAGTTAAAACTTCTTATCAATCATAATGGATGACTTGCAATTCAATAAGAACACATTTCTTGAGAGTTATTTATTAAAGCATCGTGAATTAGGCAAACGTCAACGTGAATACAAGAAAATCCTGTCTGGTAAATTGAAATCACGCAAGGAAACAATAATCGAATCCAGTTATGAGAATGCCATTGACCAATTGGAAGAGGAAAAGAATGAATTGCGAGCCCAGATTTGGGTGGCAAGTGGTTCGACGCATAAGAAGACAAATGATCGCTGTTTGGATATGATCAAATGTCATGTTGAGTGTCAGGAGAATCTAGCCTTGGATATAACAACGCTTAAGACATCAATTGGCAACATGGAGAAGGAGATTAGTCGTGTGGATAAACAGATATACAATCTGAATCGTCTAACCGTGCCAGATCAGCAGCATCAGGCCCATGTGGCTCACACGCGTAAGAAAATGGTGATTCTGGAGAATGCCTTGGAGGTGGGTGTGCGGCAAGAGTGCGGTTTTACAGCAGCTAATGCTGAGCTAAGGGAACAGCTCATACGTATTCTGAATCATCGTACTTTCTTCAATGACTCCTACACAAAGATGGTGCAAAAGTTGAACAGTGATAAGAAATATCTTATAGATCTTATCGATTATGCTCTAAATACCTTTGACGGATGCATCGATGTCTATGAGAAAATCGACAACATTGCCAAACGAGAGGCCAAAGAGCGAGAACTTCGTAGGATTGAGCTCCAAGGCATTATGCGTAAGGTGGCAGCTGATGCGGATAACACAGCATTTCTCGAGTGTAAGGCAAAGCCACGCGAATTGGCCGATCTACAGCCCAAGGAGTATAAGCGTCGCGATGAGTTTCGGCGCAACCATAATAAAAAAATTAATCTCTATAATTCGGTGCTTCAGAAGATTTTGGAATATACTGACTCTAGCAATGTGGAGGAGGTTATCGAGAAGTTTCAACAGCAGGAAAGTCTTTACTACTCTTTCTTCAATTATGCCAATGAAATGAGCTATCATATTACATTGTTAAATAACTCGGTTAATCGTTTGTTTGAGGATATCATATCTTTAAAGCGCGACAATTCCAATTCATTGCAAGAACAACTCGAACTGATATCCAGCCTTGAAAACGAAGTGAAACACAAGCAGGAATCGAATATGGAACTCTTAAGAATTCGCGAAAACAACGATGCCCGTCTGGAGAATCTTTTACAGGGTGTGGAAACGCTTTGTGAAATGTGCTCAATAGATGCCACGCCGCTTGCTGGCCTCCTTGGCGATCATACACACGTTAATTTGGTTAATGTTGCAAGATTTCTGAAATTGCTTGAAGTTCGAGTACAGGAGCTAACAGCAAGTGTCTACGTACTAGAGCGACAAGATGAGGGTAGAGTGGACTATGTGGTTAAACAGATTGAGAAGATCTGCGAGGCGCCCACCGATCTCGATGATATTGTGCTCACACAACAGTGTCCGGAATGTGCGGAGGGAGAAGCCTTCAATATGGATGATGGAGGAGATGGTGTTGTTATTCATACCGTTGCCGAGGCCAAGAAGAAACTATACGAAAAGATCACACAGCCGGAGATGCAATATCGTTTGCATAGCATCAGCCAATGCCGTTTGCCAAGATCTCGTTTATTGGCTGCAAAACGAAATATGTAGAATACAAATAAATATATGTATCTCCCAAGAAACTCTTATTTAATGGTGTGAAATTACTTATAACCATTTTAAGTCCCATTTATTAACTTAATATTCCAGGGAAAAGTCTTGGGAAGTGTTTTATTCCACATTAAACATGCGCGGGGCCCTAATGACTTGTTATCAACATTATATACTACATACACATACATAGATGTGTATAGATTTGTGAATGATATTTAGATCTGTACTTACTCGATAGGCTCATTCCTATGAATCTCAAATAGTGTCACAAGAACTGCATGTATATAATCATCTTGTGGCTCCTTGGCATGCATCACTCGAACAGGATGTGTTCTTCCCTCAAGATATAGACCGCGACAATTAAAGTATTTGCCAAAATGATCGATATCCATTGTAGCGGAAGTGACAATTACTTTTAAATTGGCCAATTTGCGTTTCTTACGCTCTTTTTGTGCTGTCTTAACAATGCCAAAGAGTAAATCACCGTTCACGGTACGCTCGTGTGCCTCATCGAGCATAATAACAGAATATTTGAGCAGTAAACGATCTAATATAGATTCACGTAATAGCACACCATCAGTTAAAAATCGTATTTTAGTCTTCTCCGAGGTGACATCTTCGAAACGCACCGTATAACCGACTAGATCACCAATTGTGCTTGATAGTTCTTGGGCCACTCGCCGGGCCACCGTAATGGCAGCGACACGACGTGGTTGGGTTATGACAATCATCATTTGATTCCTAGCATAGCCAGCATGCAGAAGAAATTGTGGTATCTGTGTGGTTTTACCAGAGCCAGTTTCACCCATAATAAGTACGGTGTCATTTTCATCGATTTCCCGCAGTATTCGTTGTTGACAATTGAAAACTGGTAGTAAATGCTGATTGTATCCAATGCTTGGTTTTTTCGAGTTCGTTAGACGAGGATGCTTAGCTGGCACATGGGGGGATTTTGATGAAAAACCACTGTGCGACTCGATCGTTTCGATCTTGCGTTTTACAGAAAAGCTTATCGATGGTAATCCACCAGTATTACCTAGTGCCATATATTTCGAGTCCATTTTACTTTAAATATTCTGTAAAAGAATTGAAGATCTAATTAGGTTTTTTTGTTACAAACAAATATAAACAATTCATATCACGAGATCGGAGTTTATTTTGATTCTAAAGGGCTAGTAAATCATATATAATAACTCTCTTATATACAGGAACCACATGCTATATGTTCATACATATATGTATGTGCATACTTTTATACATAAATACATATTTATGATTATAAAGGCATATACATAAATGAAATCGAGTTTGATTCTGATGAATAGAAAACTGGGTTTAAATTTGTAAACATTTAAATGTATTGACACACGTATGCGAAAGTCATTATTTGAGACTTCTTGTTTACATTTGCAATACAATCTTTGCCATTTTTCAGTATATGTATGTATGTATGTACATATGAAAGTAAGTACATACATAAATATGTATGTATGTACATAAAGTTGGATTTGATAGTCTCAAAATTATCCATATCCATTATCTGTCCTTTTGCCATTTTTCTCTTATTAGAAAAACAATAATAAAACTCACATGCATTTGTCAACGAATAATATAAGCAATATACGTCCAAAACATGCTTGAGCAATTAGTAAATAGAAACAATAATAACAGGCGGCATGGCCTAGGGATGGGCAGTAGAGCTTCAAAAGTTATCGATAACCTTAACAATTTGGTTTGTACTACACCAGCAGGAAACATTTGGAAATTTTGGAACAAAATCTTGTCTTTTTGTGATTGAAACTGAATCCAAAATTGTATGTATATAAACAATCAGAGTCAATAAAAATTATAATCTATGTTCCAATAGGTGTTTAACTAATCCATTTGTATCAAAACAAAAAAGGTCACTTATATTTTTCAATAAACAATTTTTTAAATTTTTATTTTATTTATTACTTTAGTCATGGATTTTCAAAAACAACATATGTATTTAACAAAAAATTCGTAAATTTATTTTGAAAAATGAACTTTTTATTAATTGGATTTAGATAAACAGAATTAAAGTGGTGTCAACTCCAACTCAACATTGGTATTCATTAACACATGTTTTTGTCTATATACTTTTTGATTCTAAATGCATATGTATGTAAATTTATAAATTTTAATTTATTCATTATTTTGTTATGCATATAATTAACTTATTTGAATAGGGTAATCATTGTTACAGTATTAGTTCAAATATCGTAGCACATGTAGAAATCACAAAGTTGTACGTTACATTACTGAATAATACTGTTTCGTGGTTGGCGTCCGACGTTTTTAGCGCTTTGCGAGTTCTAGTAAATAGGATTCTCCAAAAAAAGCTTTTGGTGAGAACACGTGTTCCTATAGACTCATCTTCGTTATGCATAAATCCATACAAACATATGTTGCGCGCGATCTTGCTGCATACATATGTACATACGTAGTTGCTCTTTTTGAACCTAGCCTGTGCCCTCTTCGACAATGGTGTTGTAATATGTGCAGTTAAGAATTCAAAATTCATAAAAGATTGCATAAATTTCTTAATCTTGATTATTACATTTGTTCTTTTATACTATCGTTATCAACTTGGTTTACAAACAAATATCCGTTGGATCGAGTTTAAAAACTAATTTGTTTAGTGGGCACTCTTTAATACACATATGTATGTATATGTTTGTATGTATGTACATATATTAATAAATATAAACTTGTTTTAATCCACGAAATCGAAATTGAAGAGTTCGTAAAAGGATAGCAAACAAAAGTTTATATGTGCCATATAAAAATCCTTTCTACTGCTTCATATCGACAAATAATTTGAAAATTATGTAACTACAAGTGGTAAACTAATTTCGTGGTATTTTCAGATATTCATGAATTCATTAATTTGGATTATTAGTATTCTCTTCAGAATATGTAATTGTTTAGACAATGGGCTTGCAAGGACCCCGCCAATGGGATGGCTGTCATGGGAGCGTTTTCGTTGTAATACGGATTGCACTAATGATCCAGATAATTGTATAAGGTGTGGTTAATTAATATTTTATAGTAATATTTATAATTATCTTAATGGCACAACTCAAACAGTGAACAACTTTTTCAAACAATGACTGATCTTCTTGTCGCCGAAGGATATGCTTCTGTTGGATATGAATACATTAATGTTGACGATTGCTGGCTGGAGAGAAATCGTAGTCCTGAAGGAAATCTTGTACCTGATCGGAAACGTTTTCCAAGTGGAATAAAGGCTTTATCTGATTATGTGAGTAATTTTTAACGATCTTGATTGTACTGACGTACAATTTGAAATGTATTCTTTTAGGTTCATTCAAGGGGTTTAAAATTTGGTATATATGAAGATTATGGAAATTACACATGCGCTGGATATCCTGGAATTATTGGATACGAAAAAGAAGTTGCATTACAATTTGCAGAGTGGGACGTTGATTATGTGAAATTAGATGGGTGTTACGCTCTACCAATTGATATGGATAAGGGTTATTCGGAATTTGGAAACTTATTAAATCGTACTGGAAAACCAATGGTTTACTCATGCAGTTGGCCTGTATACCAAATATATGCCGGAATTCAACCAAATTTCTCAGCCGTTCAAACGCATTGCAATCTATGGAGAAACTATGACGACATCCAAGATTCATGGTCCTCAGTTGAAAATATTATTGACTATTACGGCAACAACCAAGACATAATATCGGCGAATGCAGGTCCTGGACACTGGAACGATCCGGATATGGTAATATTTATATTTCATACAATTTTCGGCGAGCCGAACTAATTAATGCAACGGATATATACTCAAGCTAGAGACTATTACACTTAGAACGGGCAAATGGTTTGATTTTGTATGTATAACTTTTGGTCCTGAAATTAAAACGTTTCCCTTGGTGTGGATTTATTAAACCCCATTAATCTTAAATTTATTGCTTTTAACCTTTTTGAAAAGAATGATTTTTCTTTATACAATATGATACATTTTAAATTCCTTACATCGTTCGCATGCAAATGTCCGATCTAGCTGATAAACTGCATTAACAAAAGATACTAATTCAATTAAAGCATTTTTTTTTTCTTACCAAAGGATTAGAGGTCTTTTAAAAAGGCCATATTATTATCATTATACGTTTTTCTTTGTTTTGAGCGTCGTAGAATAAATTCAAAAGATTATCTTTACATCATAGTTTACAACGAAAGGGCAAGAAGAAAAGAACCACAAAAGCGCAAAAATTTGTTTTCGTTATTTCCCATTTTTCGTCTCTTATTGAGCAATATTTCAGTTCTATACAACCGTCGAACGTCTTTCTTTCATTTCTATACCATATTCATTTCAGCAATGACTTTATTGTAAAAGTCATTTGGAACTAGATAAATATTCGTTGGAGTTGCGATAAAAGTTTTGGAACTTTCTACGACAACTGTGCCGGCGGACAAAGGCAACAGGATCGATGTGAAATAAAAAACCTGGCGCATCAAGGAAATTGAAAATCCTAATTTTCACGACTTCACATATAAATGAATAAGAAATATCCGAGACATAGGCATTATTTTTATAGGCCAAAGTTGAAAATGGAAAATCAATTTGTGGTGAATGAATTTATATTATGGTGCCATAAGTGAAGGTAAAAGTAATAGTTTAATCAGTGTTGAGTATTTTGAGTGTTTAATACCTAAAACAGAAGATCAAACCACTTTACACATTGCAGTAGGGTGCATTTTTTTAGTCTTTAAAAATTTAACATGGTTTTATGTATCTATTATGGTATTATGTAAAACTATGGTACCACTGGTTACACTTTATTTATATAAATACTAATTTTTAATAAGAAATTAAGTTTGATTGAGCTTTGTCTACTTTATTGCCATAGATTTTAAACCATTATGGATTTACTAAAATATTTTGTACTTGTATTTCAGTTAATAATTGGAAATTTTGGACTTAGCTATGAACAAGCTAAAACTCAATTTGCCATATGGTCGATTTTAGCTGCACCGCTGTTGATGTCCGTCGATTTGCGAACAATACGGCCAGAATTCAAGCAAATTCTACTTAATAGAAAAATAATTGAAGTAGATCAGGATGGACTTGGAATACAAGGAAGAAGAATATACAAGCACAGAGGAATAGAGATTTGGTCTAAGCCTGTTGGCCCAATCTACAAAAACTTTTACTCCTATGCAATTGCTTTTCTAAATAGGAGAACTGATGGAACACCATCCGATATTTCTGTTACTTTAAAAGAGTTGGGTCTTTTGAACACATATGGATATAGAGTAGAGGTGAGTTTTATAATTAATATTAATCTTAAAAGTAATTCAATGTTTTATTTTATGTTTTTAAGGATCTATATGAAAACGTTGACTATGGAATACTTTATCCAAATACAAAAATAAAAGTAAAAGTTAATCCTACTGGAGTAGTGATGTTAAAAGGAAAAGTGAAATTTTCATACAATTAAGAATTTATATGAATTGTTATAAAAAAGAAAGGACGAATTAAAAAAAAAAAACACCCTGATATCTTAATACTCAAACTCCCGCACCAAATATGAAATACAAGGTTTTGAGGATCATTGACCAACACTGTTATTAGACTATTAGAAAGAATTTTCGAGAAATGTATAACATTTTAACACCTAATAAAGGAAGAATAACAAAATTTGGTAATTTGGTATTTTTGAATTACGAATTTGTCTATCGAAATGTGCCCTCGTAGCGTTTACTCCTGAAAACAAATTCCACCAAATTATTAGAGGTCTACTGAGCTGCCTTATCTAAGATATTAAATCTCTGCTTTTATATGTACATATACATATATTGAACTGGAACATTGTATTCACCAAAAGAGTGGCAAATTCACCATCCAAACAATAAATTGTTGGTGGAATGGTTGAGAATTGAAAGTGTTTCATTTCTACGTTTCAACTAGATTTAAAATGTTGTTGACACCCATCATTATTTCGACGATAAAACTTATCGGTCGATAATTTTAGAAGGTGGGTCTATGTAGCAACTTAAGTGCTTGATGAAAGTGTTTCATTTCCACGTTCCAAAACGATTGAAATTATAGGACACCCGTATGATTCTTTCTTTTCGTTTTCTAAAAAAATACCCACCAATGCAACTCGCCTTGGATGTACCCTTGTTATTTTAAAGATTTGTGGAATGTGTAGCATGCAAATATTGTGTAAATTGTGAATCCGCGACGTGTAATTTGTATTCATTATTGAATAAAATCTATTAAACGGTGGGTAACCATGCTGCGGTTTATATAGTTGAACAGAAGTGTCTTATATGTATGTATGTATGTATATAAGTAAACTCGTATGTGTGTGTGTATGTGTGTACATATGGTTATCTTACTGTGGCTGAAGCTATGTGGAATTCACACACACACACACCTACAAACACAGTTGTATATGCAACAACATTAAAATGCACAAATAATAACTAAGAAAACTTCCAAATTCGAAATTCTGTTCCATTGTTTTCACATTTAACCTCTATATGCCTTCATTAGGCAAACTCTTCGATCGAACAATATATGTCCATTTTTTTTCTCTTTTTTTATGTGTACATACTTTCTGTGTTATACGATAATTAAAGTGTTTGTGTTTCTGATCCTTTTCAAACAAAAAAAAACCAATTAAATATGTAATGACAAATACAGAAATAAGTGTGCATGCAAACAAATTTGATATTGAAGTGTTGTAAAGCTATTTGTAGAAGGAGGTGTTGCCTCTATTTATGTATGTATGTATGTGTATATGCATTTATAATTGAGAATGCCGATAGAGAAAACTCTTTTGGGCTACCAACAGCGATTGGGGCACAGTTAAAAAATAACCATAAAAAAAAGAATTGTCGGAAAAAGTTACGTTAGGATCGTTCTGATATAAGATGATCATGATCTTTGCTCAGCTTTCTAATTTAGCATGATCTTTATGTTAGATCAATCCTTTATTAATCGCTACTTAAATATGTCTAAGCCTTAGTTTTGATTTGATTAAACAAAATTGACTACTTAACTATTTAAATTTTTATATATTATGTAATTCATTTTGCTAATTTTATGTGTAGAATCTTTTAGGCCAAGCAAGAAGTTATGTGCAATAAAATCTTGTTCACAAATTCAAGTTTTATTTATATTATACATAGATTAGGCATAAAAAACAAACGCCTAATCGCAATAACGAGACTAAGGTGTATTGCTCCTAACTCCATGACGTCTAAAATTCTATCAGATCTAATTTTATAGAATTACAATTTAGAATGAGCTTAGAATTTAACTGAAGGTCAGTCCTCTTAAACAATGTTCGATTTCCATTACGCCAAACCAATCTTCAAATAGTGTTAGTTTAACATTAAAAAGTTATTATGCTATTTAAATATCAATCAAGGGGCTGAGCCCCCAAAAAAAAAAACAATAGAAAAGGATCTTTGATAAATATAATAGCATTATGTATGCATGTATATAACTGTTGACCTTTCCCCGTTATTCAAACAAAAAGGTTCTTTAAATAGACACAGAAAATAGTCAAATAACCAACCAACCGTTCAACCTATTCATCGGTCGACTTTCTTTCTCCCTAGGGTTTGAAATGAGAGTGAGAGAGAGATAGAAACAGACAGACAGGGAGCAATTGTGACCGATTTTTACCAGCTAAGTTCCAAGGAGAAAATATTTTAACTTTTATTCTAAGGAATAAGAATTTGTAATCGTTTATTATAGTCTATTGCATAGTAAATATGTACAGTCGAGTCTCGATGAGTCGAAATGGCAAGGGAACTGAATTGTTTACGAATACAGAGATTATCGATTTACTGGGTTTTCCAAGGCGGCGAGTTGTTCTTACGAAATAGTGAGGATTTTGATTTAGCGGGGTAGGAGTTATCGAAAACTGTACAAATATTCGAGAATACTAAATTCAAATTTCAAGTCAGACGAATTTCATACCTAAAAATATCAAGATTTCACTGAGCTCTATTCGTAAAAGTCACAGCACTTTGTCCTAGAATCTTTTGGTTCAAAAATCAGACAGGCATATAAAATATTCATCATTAAATAAGTATTTGTCTAATTCTAGATAGTTTTAGCTAAAATTGATGTAAATTGAAGACTACAAATCAAAAGCAATAAATTTCTTTTTTTAAATCTATTTCAGTGGAAATGGACGAAAAGGATAAATCTCAACAAAACATGATATCAAATCTGCCACTTTTGTTTGCCAACGGGTATCCGACATCCCTTGAGAAAATTACGGAACCACAATTGGAGAATTTTATACCATTTATGGTGCAATGTTCTTTGGGACACATTAATCTTCCAAAGAAAATTGATTGCAGTGAGCCCGAATGGTGGCCAGAAAATGCTCCATTTGGTATACCATTAAAAAAACCCAAACATTTTGTTGGCGTAAGTAAACCAAAAATCTTATAAAATATTTGTCTTGCAGACGATCTATAATCTATATCTAATACTTGTTTATGTTTTGTGGTTTTTTTTTGCAGAGTTGGATGGACAAAATGAAGGAAATTGTGGTCATTTGCTATCAATTTCATAAAAGTCTTTTCCTTTTACGATTTTGTAATGATCTAGCATCTTATGAGCATGCAAGTTTAAGATTTATCAATAATTACAACTCAACAACATCGCTGTATGATAGGAGAAATAACAAACTATTGGTAACATTTCGAAATGAAAACATGGTGAGTATTAATATATATTAATTGAAAGCATTAAAATTCACATTTGAGGCATTAATTTCAAATGATCAATACTCGAATGATTGCAATGAATAAAAAACTAAATCAAATCAATAAATATGAATATGTATTTCTTTTTGTTTTCCTTTCGGTTTGGTTTGTTAAGAGTTTCTAAAAAAAATGTATTAAAATTATCACAAAATATTTGAATTTTAGTTTGTATTTACAAAATCAAATACCTATTCAGAGAAGTACTTTGATTTAGGCGGGGGAAATGAGTGAACGTCTTGCTCCCAAATGTATGCAATAAACCGACGAAGAATTCGATTTTGAAACATGGATAAAGAAGTTTTTCGAAAATTTTGAGGATGAAGAATATTCTAAAATCAAGCATTGCTTGTATAGTTATAAACTTTTTTGCAAATATTGAACACTTCCAGCATATTGCATACTTTAAGGAGCTTATTTTTCCCATTTCACAGTCCTAGATCCGCCTATGCTTCAAATCCAAGTACTTTTCTGAAGGAAGGATCACTAGTAGACCAGTCTACATTTAAATGAATGAATAACGGGGACTGAATACATCATTCAATCAGAATTTCTCTTTGAATAATTCTTCAAAAATCGAACAACAAGAGTAAAAAAGGTTTTCAATACAAAATGTTTGTATATATTTCATAATTACATATTTAAAAAGCTCCACGATTAGTTTTTACTTAAAAAAATCAGTGCCAAACTAAATTCTTTTAGAAATAAATGTCCAATACCTGAAAAAAAGATTCATTATTTAAAATTATGCTTTTAAAGATCTTAAATCTGATCCTGGCACCGAACATGTTATTCAATATATAATAACATTAAAGGTCATTCAGGTCATGAACTTTTTGTGGAATAATGAAAAAGCTCTGTAGAAGTTTCTAGATTTTATTCATCCCTAAAGAATTGGTCTCAATTGAAAGTTGGAAAGGGCTTAATTTTCGCTTTCGTAAAAGCGAAATAGTTTATGAGAAATTATTATTTTACACAATACAAATGTTTAATAATAAATTTTTGTTATATTCAATTTTTCAGTCGTATGATAGACAGCAAAAAAGTAGAAAATGTTTATTGCTTCAGAAAAATTTGAGTGATTCACATAATGATAATATACAACATATGATGGTTGAGCCACCGCCGTTCGATATTTATCTTTGCGATAACTGTGATGCCGAACTTTATTCCAAGGAAGCTATATTGGTAAGTTCCAAAAAAAACATGAACCTTAATTTAAGTGTAAAGTTTTTGAAAAGTGTAATCATACAAGATTATGGCATGATTCATATACACCTACACCTCGATTTGCGTCGTTTCGTTTTGGGTTTTTTCGAAGTTGCGTCGCTGCTTTATTAGTACTAATTTTCACTGTGCGTCGTTATATTCTACTTATTGCGTTGTTTTGAGTTCGAGTGTTTAACTTTTTTTTTCTAAATCAGCCATTGTGGCAACGCCAATATCAACTTTTACCAACATTGCCTTTGAATTTTTGTCAGTTTTACGTTTTTCAACATTGACATCTACCTTACATACTTCTGTTTATAACTGCGTCTTGCTGTCAAAACTCGGGGACGGTTTAGTAGAAATGTTCGAAGAACAGTGTTAACCCTCGAAACAAATTTCAAAAGCGATGGGCTTGATTGTCCAAGCAATAGAGAACAAAAGGTTTTAAGGTATCCCAGGCGGTAGCTGCAAAACATCAACTGATACCAAGAAATTTATTTAAATTTACAAAAAAAAAGCTATTCACCAAACTCTGGACAAATTTCTGGTGAACGAAACCACTTAAAACTCATAAAGATAATTGAATAGGTTACTTTGATTTAATGGAAGCAGTTTTTTTTTAATGAATGAATGCAATAACATTTTTTTTTTTAAATGTTTACTTTGTTCAAATTTTCTTTCTAGAAATTAGTATTTTCATTGCCCGGGAACCTATCTTTGATCTTTCCATGGTTGCCTATAGAAAATCTTAATTCACTTTGCGTCGCTTCAGTTTGCGTCGTGTTTTTTTGAAACGTATCCCCAACGCAAAGCGAGGTCTAGGTGTAGTCCGCATACATGACATATATAGTAACTCATGATTAACCAGTGATATAGATTATTTTGGTTTTCATTTTCATATTACATATAAATATTATCTTGTTTTTGTTTTTAGGAACACGAAAATATTTGCAATATGGAAGATGATGTAATACTTTGCGACTCTCCAGAACCAGATAACAAATGTGAAAGTAAAAACGAGAATAATGATGAGTTGCGTAACGAATTTTTACTCAATTTTTGCCTTCAATCAAAAAGTACTGATCCTAATTTACCAACTAAGCACACACAGAAACCCAATTTTTCAAATGAGGAATTAGTTAAGGATACATCAAGCAAAAATCGTCGAATTTCATCGAGACGAAATCGTAATGTACATTCATTTAATCGATGTTCATTCATACCAGTATCATCGCCAGCGGGACAGCAATTACTTAAATCGACAAAACAGCCAATATCATTGGAATATGTTTTAGAGAGATTCGAACGTCTTGATCGATTTTGCTATACCCCATTAGTTGTTAAATCCAGTTGTAAACAGAAACCATTTGAAAAGAAATCAAATTTAAGCAATGTACATTGTACTTTTAAAAAATCACATGAACACAATTTGCATATCTATTCGTTTCCGCGTCGTCAGTTTGCACAACGTAGGGATACGACACAGAATTTTTTGTTTTTAAATTCACCCTTAATTAAACAGTGCCGTCCAATCTCAGTTAGATTAAAAAAGATATCCGATAATGCAACTGGAGAGCCAATTCCTATAACAAATACAAAACTAAATATAAGGCTAACACGAGATACTTCATTGAATTCCCATTGGAGAATTTCACCATCATCGGAGGTTATTGTGGATACAATTGATTTGTGTTCCTCGGACGATGAAGAGCAAATGACAACGATATCATCAACTCCGCAGGTTATTAATTCCGACGGATTAACCATAATATCCGTATCACATAAAAGCAAAAAGGCTAAAAGAACAACATCTTGTGATGATAATGCTGAACCTGAATTAACATCAGTAAGGCAACAAATCTGCAATAGCATCAGTACCAGCACCAGCAGCAGCACCAGCAGCAGCACCAACATCAGCGCCGATGACCCACTTGCTGGGCAATCAAGTTGTTCAACATTATCATTATCTGATGACAATTTAATAAAACCGCTGCAACAGTCAGTTTACATATTTTCCAATTATAAAACAAATTCAGTATTTAATCGTTGTGCTGTAGATACGAAAACAAATGTTTCAGTTGTGAGAGCACTGAATACGACCAATACATTTACATCCGAGAGTTCAGCACAGCCTAAAGAACATAATCAGGAAAATTGTACTAGTAGTAGTAGTAGTAGTATGCCAAAGAAATTAATAGCCGTCACTGACTGGTATGCTCATCATCACACAACGAACTCCGAGAAGGGTTCAATCAATCAAACGGATAATATTGCTTTTGAGAATATATCCGTTGTGCAGCCTTTTAATAGTACTGGGCGTATAATTTCTATTGATTTAACAACCTAGACACTTCAAAATGATTATATATATAATTAAAAATAATATTAATTAAGTTAATCGAATTAGAATATTGTTATTTTTATGAATAAATAAAATTTATATTTAACTTGAAATTATTTCAGTGTCTCGATTATATGGTATGGTGATAAAGATTTTAAAAATTACAGGATTTTGGTTTAAGGTATACAAAAAATCTAATTTCTAATATAGTTGTTTTTGTCGGCCTTTTTGAATCCTAAATTTCAAGCCACTACTAGAAAAATTCAACGTGTTCTTTAAAATTAAAGAAAAACCTAACATTATTTTTTTTTTAGTTTTGTTTACTATAGCAAAATAAATACAAACAATACATAAATGTATAAACGCGAAACGACATCTGAGTAGATTAAAAAACTAAAAACAAAATTGCTCTAAATCTTTCACGATTTTTTTAAAGCAACATTAAAAGTTTTATTGTCTTTCCTGACTAATTTCTTTTTTTGTTTTAGGCTAATTTTTAAAATTTGTATTATTTTATTTACAAAAGAAAAGAAAAAACGCAATCAAGAAAAGACATAATTTAAAAATAATTTTCTTACTGAGTTATAAAGTTCCCTAATAAATATTGTGCAAATTTAAAAATCTACAGCTACATATCGATAGGATATTTAACAATAAACATTGCACGTTAATTTTTTAATCAATTAAGAAATTGTTTCTTTTTCCTAACTTTTATAATTTTTAAAACTTTGTTTTTTTTTTTTAATGAATATTTTGCCGAAAAACTCACGAGGCTTGCAGGGTTTAGTTAATTTGTAATTATAAAAAATAAAATCGATAAAAAACTTAGTAAAATCACGTCTCTTTGTTTTGCCTGCGTATTAATTTTTTAATTATTTCTAGGGTTTTTGGTAATTTTTGGATCTTTTTAAGATATTGGCAAATTTTTAATTATTGGATAGAAAAACTTCTTCATAAATTAGTTAACGAGACTTAACAGAATGATTCTTTCCTGAATATTTTCTCGATTTCAAATTTTCTTTAAGAATAATGACAAATAAATTCCAATATAGAAAAAATAGAAAAAAAACAAAAGTTAAAAATATAAATAAACAAAAATTGTAAGAAAATATATAGAAATAGGGGTTCGAATGTCTCAAATAACGGCAGATGGCTTGAATAGCGGCACAGCTGGCCACATTTTTATCGTAGCGCGCTCATATTTCTGTTGATAAATGTATGTAGTATTGTGGTTTGTTGTCCTGCTGAAACAAAGTGTATAGTGCTCGGATTGCCAAATAATATTAGCAAGAACGATAAAATATAATAAAGTAAGAAACCTTAATAGTTGTCTGTTATAAAAAGAGAGACTAAAACAACGGAAAATGCCTCGAGTCAAGGCCACAAAAAAACAAGTTGAAGCGGCATCGTCTGAGAAGTTGCCGGTATTGGAAAAAGTCGCCAATGGAACGTCGTTGGAAAACGGAACCAGCACAACCGCCAGCAATGGTATTGATGCAATGGTTAAGGATCCGCCAGCAAGTAAAGCAGCGGGTGGCAAGAAAAAGGTAACGCGGGAAGGTGAAGGGGAAGCGCGGGAAAAGAAGCCAGCTGTGCGTGGCAAAAAAAAGATTGAGGAACAAAGCGGACAAAATGGCGTTCAGGATGTGGAGGAGATGAAGCCAAAAGGACGAGCCAAGAAGACTCCTGCTGCTGGTTTGGAGTCCGAACAAGAAGCGCCACCGAAAGTGTCCCGTGGTAAAAAGAAGGCGGAAAATGTAACCGACGAAAATGGTGTTGAAGCCAAGCCAAAGGGACGACCAAAGAAGGCTCCTTCCGCTTCTGCCCTGGAGTCCGAACTAGAGGCACCCAAAAAATCTGGCCGTGGTAAAAAGAAAACCGAAGATGATGGCGACTCAAATGGTGTCCAGGAGGAAGTGGAGTCTAAACCCAAAGGACGAGCGGCAAAGACTGCTGCCTCTAGCGTTGAGGAACCTCCAACAACTAGCAAAACCGCCAAGTCTAGGGCTAAAAAAGAGAAAATTCCAGTTCCCTTAGAGGCTGAGGCCGTCGCAGCACCCGTCAAAGGCAGAGGAAGGGCCAAAAAAGAGATTCCCCCGGCAGAAGAGGTTCCTTCTTCTCCCAAGAAGGACATAGATGAGATTCCAGGTACAGCTGAGCCGGCGGCAAAAAAACGGGCACGTGGAGGAAAGCGTTTGGCCGATGCTGATATAGCTGATGTTCTTGAAGAAGTTGAAGAAGCAGATGCCAAACCAGCAGCTAAACAAAAGAGGACCAAGAAAGAGGCACCTCCTGCAGCCACCGAAACCAAAGGTCGTGGCAAAAAGGCAGATAAGATTGAGGAAAAAGAAGAGCAGGCTCTTCCATCCACTAGCACCAAACGAGGTCAGAAAAAGACGGCCTCGAAGACCAAAGAGAATGAGGAAGTAAAAGAGACAGAAATCAAGGAAGCCAAGCCTGGTAAGAAAACAAATGACTTAAGAGTCATCATCATTTTCATGATCCTGATGCATTCTCCATCTCTTTAGCTCGTGGTCGAAAACGTGCTGCTGCTGCTCCTATCAACGAAGATGAACCGATCGCAGAGGCGGACGAGGAAGACAGTGGCTCGAAAAGTATGTTAGCCCCCGGTTGTGGTGGTGGTGCAGTATTGAAAAGTTTGCACAATGTGCTCAACTTTTGTTTTCCCGCAGCAGCCAAGAAAAAGGAGAAGAAAATCGAAGCCACCCCCATCCAACACATGGGCAAAGCTTTGTTTAATTCGCCATCAGCAGAGTTTAATCTCAAGATTAGTAGCTGGAACGTAGCTGGTTTGAGGGCTTGGCTTAAGAAGGATGGCCTCCAATTCGTGGATTGCGAGGAGCCGGATATATTTTGTCTACAGGTAAGTGATCAAGCTTGAATAATTTGCTAGAATGGATTTTAATTTGCCTCTTTCTATCAGGAAACAAAATGTTCGAATGATCAACTGCCCGAGGAGATGAGTCGCTTGCCAGGATATCATCCATATTGGCTATGCATGCCTGGAGGATATGCTGGCGTTGCCATTTACAGCAAAATCATGCCCATCAATGTCGAATATGGCATTGGCAATGAGGAATTCGATGACGTTGGTCGCATGATCACCGCCGAATATGAGAAATTTTATTTGATCAATGTCTATGTTCCCAATTCGGGACGCAAGCTGGTCAATCTGGAGTTACGCATGCGTTGGGAGGTGCTCTTCCAGGCATATGTCCAGAAATTAGATGCCCTAAAGCCAGTAGTCATTTGTGGTGACATGAATGTCTCACATTTGGAAATCGATTTGGCCAATCCGAAGAGTAACACTCGCAATGCTGGCTTCACCAAGGAGGAACGTGACAAAATGTCGGAGCTATTGGAGCTTGGCTATGTGGACACATTTAGACATCTCTATCCGGATACCAAAGGGGCATACACCTTCTGGACTTATATGGCCAATGCGCGGGCTCGCAATGTGGGCTGGCGTCTGGATTATTGCATTGTCTCGCAGCGTTTCGTTTCACGCATTGTGGATCAGGTGTTTCGCAGTCATTGCCTGGGCAGTGATCATTGCCCCATTACAGTTTTCCTTAATGTCTAAATATCATTTGATAACAATTTGAGACATGAAGAAAATCAATAATGGGTAACACAAAAACACACACATACACATACTTTTATACATATATTGACAGGAATCACTTGCAAAACAAATTCTTATTTATCTAATATCCAAAAAAAAATTGGTTAAACGTTAATCTAACATTCCTATTCCGAACTGGTTCAAATTTGTTTTGGTATAGATCCCGATTCTTTATCTATTTATCTTTGTTGTATTAAGTTTTCTTTGTTTTTTTTTCTTTCTTCCTTTTTTTTTGTACTTTCTACGTGTCGAAAACACGCATTAATAATCTAAGTTTAATCAGTTTTGTATTTTTAAGAAATCATTATTGTCATTCAATACCTTATTGTAAATGTGTTTCAGTAAACATTCGACCAAAAAAAAAATTAACTTTGGTATTTTATTAATAAAAAGAATAAAAATTCTATGGATTTGAATTTGTTTTGTCTAATCAGCAAAGCGTTGGCTGGTGAAAATTTTCTTTCAAAAACAGAACAAAAACGCCACCTAAACATTTTAATTTAGAATTTCAAACAGTAGAACTATCTTTGATTGTTATAAAACGCGTTTAAATTTTAGACTTTTGACATTTCATTAAAAATTTACCTTATATTGTGGAAAATGGCTCATCATCTTTTTCTCTTTTTAAGTGAATTGATATTATATAACTTTTATCGGCAAAATGTAATAAATTGAGTTTTAAATAAATAAGTTATGTTTCATTGTGAAAAATGACAAAAAAAAAGATCTTTTGAAAGGCATAATTTTTCTCCTGACATCTACCTTAAAAAATATTTTAGTAAATTTTTTATTAAATGCTATTGTCACCTACTAAGCCTTTTAAATGGATTTAAGAACTGAAATAGTTTACTATATAAAAGTTAGATTTATCTGATTTTATCGCAAAATATTGAAATGAATCCTATTAAGGACCTCATTTCTTAAATACATCTTGAGTAAATGCATTTAAAATTTACACAAATTAATTTTTCTTCTTGGCAAATGCTTAAATTTTGTCAATTAACTAGGAAAAAAAATGATTTTCAACTTTGACAAAACAAAAAAATAGTTTTACAAAATATTTACTTTGTATGTCACTGAAAAAATTACAATTTACTATCGTTTTAGTTTTTTTTTTCTAAAAACTAATTCTAAAAATGTATTTCAAAATGCGATTCAGAGAAAAATGCAGTAAGCCTGCAATACTTAAGGCAGACATGTTTCAATAAGCAAAACATTCCAAAATTATTTTGAATTGAAAATTAGAAAAAAATTTACTAAATGGTGAAATTTAATGTTGAAAACTTAAGAAAACTGTTCTATGTAGATTTAGTACTTTAATACTAATTTTTCACACCAAGTTAAAAAGATTACTTAATAAAATTCAATATTCTAGATTCATTAAAATTTTTTTTTTTTAAGTACATTAGATGCTAAAATTAATCAAAATATTGCAAATACTTTTCCAGCCTATTGCATAGTTTAAGGAGCAAATCTTCCCCATTTTGCACTCCTAGATACAACTATGTCTATAGTATTTATATAGTCTAGATCAGCATAAATCAGTTTAAGAGCTTTTGGTATTTAATCTATTTATGTATTAACCAGAGCCTGACAAGTTTAAAGAATTTGCTATTCAAAGTGCCATAGAAAAAATCAGTTCAACATCTGGAGAATCTCTACCAAAAGTTTATAATTTAGACAGTTTTTTAATAATAAATAAATGAATTTTACCCACCTGATTTCTTCAATTACCGTTGAGGTCTCAAAAAGATTTTGGCCAAAATTTTAAACACATCATTTCATAGCTTTATTGGAATAAATTGTTGCCTTCCTCCTTCTTCTTACAGCTTCATCTTCATTGTGTTTTATGTCTATCGGTGTTTTTTGTGGGTGTGTATGTGTGTGTGTTTGTGTATATATCTGTCTGTGTGTGTGTAAATTCTCAGATTAATTCATAATGAAGTATAATTGATACTTAATAATAAATGTTTTGCACAGAGTATACCATAAATATATATTATAATATGCTATATAAATTTGCTTTTTCTTTTTAGGGTTTCGTTTTTTTTCTCGTGTTCTCGTGTAATGAATGAAAAATTTGAAGAAAAACTTGTCTTGATTAGAGAATTTGTTTTGTAATTTAATTAAAAATTTAGTGTTTTTATCATTTAAGTGCACATGATTGCACACATTAATTTAATTGTAATACATATTTGGTATTTCGGTTTGGTTTTTCGCTATACGCATTTTGTGTATGTGTGTGTGTGTGTGTTTTCCGATCCCATTTTCGGTGATGATGATTAAGTAAAGTTATAAATATAAGTAAGTATATTTGCTACTATAATACGATATACGAAGACCACCAATATTTGTTTTCATTCACTATTTTGTAATTGTAACGAGAGAGGAATTGGAGAGACAAAGGAAAAAATGTAGGTTCATGCTCAATTATTTGTCGCATAGATGGATAATAAGTATGTAATATGTAAGTATATTATTATAATTCCACAAATCTGACACAATATCATATAATATAATTATTAGATAAACCATATGCATACGACAAAATTGAAATAAGTTATGAATTAATAATGTACTTAATATTTTTTTGTTTGCAATTATTCATTACCTAATGTATTTATATATATATATATGGATAATAAAATATTCATGTAAGTTTTTCGTTTTGAGCGCTTTTCTTTTTGTCGAACGTATATGCCCCTTAATTATCGAGTTGAGTTTGAAATCTTCATATATATATCTATATCATTGTCCTTCCATAGAATCATCCACACAATATGATTTCGCTTGATGGCATTTAACAATAGGGCTTAAAATTAGTACCACTGACTAATTTTTTTTTGTTTTGACTAATATTTATTTATTTTTCTTTTTTTTTCTATATATAATTAGTGTTTTTTTTTTATTTTTATAACATTTAAACATATAGAGAGCTTTTTCGATTTATATATTTTTACTGACGACTAGAAATTGGAATTTAGTTGTGTTTTTTTTTTTGAATTTAAATAGGAAACTAGTTAGTAAATAATAAATAGGTATTTTAATTGGCTACAGAGGTGTTTAATATATTGTAATGTTTGCAAAAGGAAAATTATACTTTTGTTTATTAACTGGGGGAGGAAATTTGCTACTAAACCTATTTCAGGAAATGTACCACCAAGTCACATTTAATTTAAGAAATTTTAATATACTTTTCCGCTTCAGAAGGTGAGTAACCTGTAAGATGTTTTACAATCTAAGAAAAACTTCAGTCGAAATTGTCAGGACCTTTCCAAATATCGTTTTAAAGTCAACATTTTTTAGGGATTAATGTAAATATTTAGGGAAAACTTCCAATTGGTTTTTTGGGTTGAATAGAGAAAATTTCTCTCTAGCAAACGAGAAACTAAAGAAACTACTAAAAACTAACCGGAATTTGGACGGAAATTTAGATTATCCATTCAACTTTTTTGCCTTTAATGACATTTTACAACACTAAATCGTATTGACAATCTGTTTCAAAAAAGAGAACTTCTTTTTCCGTCGAAAGAGGCATTTGTTGACAATATTACATAAGAATTGCCTAAGCTATATGGCATTTTACAAGGTTTTTTCTTGAATCCTTAAAATTTTAACCATTTATTGTGGCTTAAATTCCTTTTTTGTTTTCAGCTGTATAAAATTATTGCCCGTCTTGCTACTGCCACGTTTAAAATATTGTTATAACCTGTGGCGGATTAACCAAATATCAGGATTTTATTAGGAGCATACCGCTACCAAAGCGCTTTAAAAGGAAAAGACACTTATATTTTGTTTGTTTGATTGCCAAAACCCTCCCTGGCTTAATCCGGCACTGGTTATAATGATATGGAGTCGGCAAAAGCAAAGGTTTCAAAAAATTCATTAAGGTTGAGATAACTCCATAAAATGACATCGATTTATATTAGAGAAATCTGTTAAAACTTAACTTAAAACTGTTGTCGACAATAGAAATTCAATTCAAATTTCAAATTTACTACATTTGTGTATCAAAATTATTTTAAAATATGGTCTATCTCGCTCACTCTGACATGTACTTCAGCGACAATCTGTTGGTTCTCCTAATCAATACCCTTTGAACCCATGACTAGGCTCCTTTTGATCCATTTTCTTCTTATAAAAATTGGTGGAATAATTTTGAGCCTAGAGAAATTTGTGAAAAAAAATCTGTGCAAATGTCGGTAATAAAATTTAATATGAACTTGATCTATTTGCAAATACTATACAAGTCTATATACCAAAAAGGGTGACTTTAGCCACTTTATACTCACAGATCTGAGTACGACAAGATATGTCTAGATCGTATTGGCTGTTCATTTTAATCACCATCTTAGACAACGTAATCTTCTAATTCTTTAATGCCCTTTGTTGACTTTAATTTAGAGTTTGATCCCATCCTGGGTGTTCATTTGGAACATGTTTGTTTAGAAAATAAGTAAAAATTGAAGCACTTACAGGTAACTCCCCACATAAGCTGCTTGATTCTCAAGTATAAATTATAAGTTGACCAATGAAAAATTTTAAGATCTCAAATGCGAAAACTTTTGGAACTTTCAGTGGTACTCCTTATAAATTTTCTAGTGCCAGTTAACTTGATAAAGCTTTTTTTGTTTTGCCAACAAGCCATTTCCATTAGCTAATTTTTGGTTTATTCTGTTTTTTTTTTCTTTCTTTCTTATTTTCTCAATTAATTTATAGCACAAGAAAATTTGATCAATTGTGGTTTTTGTCATTCTTTCTCGAATAGATCAGATTTTTATCTTAAATGTGTATTTTATGCATAATGCAATATCTTCATCTTGTTCAACATTCAAAGTTTTGCGTAGAGTAAAGATTGAAGAGAGCAGTGTGTATATCCTTTTAGTAAAAATGTGGTGTGTGTGTGTGTGTGGGGGTGTGTGTGAGAGTTTTACAGAGACATTTAAAGAGAAAGGACGCTGCTGCACAGGATTCGCACCTGGCAGTTGGCGCAGTTGCACAACCTTTTTGGCTTTTTTTTGTTTGTTTTGGTTTTAATTTTTTTTTTAAACGCTTTTTCTGTGTAACTTCTTCGTTTGCATTTGTATTTTATTGCGTTATATATTGTTATTACATATTTTGGTATTGATTTCTTGTTTTTTGCTGGTTTTACCCTTTTCTTTTTTTTTTGTTATTTTTTTTTTTGTGGTTTTCTTGATTTTTTTTTTCTTTCTTGGTGTAAAAGTATAAAAGTGTACCATATTTAAGCCTTTTTTCACATTTTAGTTTAAAAATTTGTTTCGGTAACTTTTTTTTGCTTTGTTTTTTTTACAATATGCCCTTCTTCGTCCTTCAGTTTTGCCTTCGTTCATTTCGTTTACAGGATATGCGCTTTGTTGTTTCTATTTTCTTCTTCTTTCTGTCTGTTTTTGTCTTTCAATCATTTAAATGTTAACATTTTTGCGTTATTCATTCATTTGTGGTTTAATTTGTTTTTATTTTCTTTTTTTTTTGTTGTAAAAATTATAAATTTGCTCGTTTCATTCTTTCATTTGCTTAGTCTTTTCTGCATTTTGTTTTTAAGGTTTTCGCTTCATCGAGAATCCTTAAGGAGATTTCTTTTTTATTTTTACGTATGATTCATTTTCTGATTCGTTTAGTCAGTTTTAGTTTACGCTTTTGCAAATTTACTTTTCGTTTTGTCCTTGTCATTTTTTTTTTTGTATATTATTGTGCGGTGTTTTTGTTCGTTACCATACCCCATTAATATATAGACATATATATATGTATATACATATATATATATATATATATATGTATATCTATATATATATATAATATATGTATATATAATATATTGTATATATAGTACTTCATGTATATATATTTAAATTTTTAAAATACTTTCTTCGGTTTTTGTTTTTTTGGTTTTTGTCTTTTATAAAACATTTTTCCATTTAAAAAATGTATATAATCGATTGCTTGTTGTTTTTTTTTCCATCTGTTTCTGTGCTCTTCTAAATGTTTTCTTTTTCATTCTGTCTCTTGATGCCTAATTGAATTATTCATTTCATTCAATTTTCCCTTTTTTTAATGTGGTCACAAAAAAAATTGTGCCAGAATTTTTTGTCTTTTTCTAGTGGGATATACTATATAAAAACGTTTCTCTTGTTTTTGTTTTTTCTTTTTAACATTTAGCATTTGTTTGCTGGAAGGTTTTTTTCTTGTCAATTTTTGCCTATTTTATTAAATATTGCATTTTTTTTTGCAATATTTTATTTTTTCTGTTTCAGTCAAGCATGAGTAAATGGCTTTTTTCAAGTGTTTTTTGTTCTTGTTGTTGTTGTTTTCTGGGTGTGAAGAGGAGCTTGGCAATTCTACAGGACACACTAACCTACATGTGTATATATATATATATATATAGTAAGTTTATATAGATTTTTGTTTTATATATGTATAATATTTAAAGGTTTTTAGGTTTTCTTTACTTGACGTATACTTGAAAATGTTTTTGTTTTCTTCATTTTTGCCATGAGTTAATTGTTTTTACTTAAGTTAATAATAATTTTTTTGTTTTTCTGGTATGTATGCAGATGTATAAACATTTAAAATTTCCAAATTACACAACATCAATATATTATTAATTATAATATATATAATATTTGATTTAGGGTTTAGTTATAGATTTGCATATATATATATAAAGAGAGAGAGTTACACATACACATACGTTTAGTTTAAAGTTAATTAATAACAGTTTGGAAATTTGAATTAGTTTTACTTGTGTTTTTTTGTTTTTTAGCTAGAGGATACGGTTTTACTCACTTGCCAGGCCGAGAAATCAATTGAAACTGAAAATCAATTGTATTATCTAGATTTAGATACCGATGAAATGATAAAAATTAAACAAATTCATACCATATCATCGACTACATACTCTACTCTGACTGTCTAGGATAGATATATATATATATATATACGAAAGCTACATGAATAAGAATTGAATATGAATAAAAACTTGGTGCAGAATATTTTGTTATTTTTTTTTAAACAGTCTACTAATTTTAAGTATGCAGCTAAGTACTAAAAGGGACGGTATGGGAGATACATCTACGAAAATATTTGGTTTTTTCTCTTCTTTCTATGAGTTTATATAGCAAATGTTCATGTGTATAGATCGATGTTAAATCCATGAAACAAGAAACTCTTCTTTTTTCCCTTCATAATAACAACTAAATGTCATATAGCACCAGAATTTGCTTGAAATTTCATTTACGGGAAGTAAAATGCTAAAAATTTATCCCCTTAAGTATGCAACAAAATGCCAAATTGTTAATTGATTTCCAAAAATATATATAAAACTTGATGGCCCTTTAGCTAAGAAATTGTCTATTAGCCATTATCAATTGGCATTTATAGTATATTCCAATATTAGCCTAACTATTGCATACTTTAGGGGGAAAATTTATCTTAATTCACACTCTTATGCTCCTTCACTTGTTTGTTTATGCATTCTTAAAGTTGTCATTACTTTTTTCTAATACTGTTTACAACGGACTTTAGAGTTATAAAATCATCTTAACTCTTATATCTTTCTCTGTGAAGTTGGAAAACTCTTTTCTTATAAATTGGGAAATTGTTTTAGGATACACAAAAACATTGTTTTGCCAGAGTTCAAAACCTTTTTTTTTTTTTTTTTTTTTTAATAATTTTGGTTTATTAGTAATTTAATATTTCTCTAGTTCTTTTCTTCTCTTTCTCTGCTTTCTTTGCCAAAGTGCTCCATATGTTTTGTAGTAGTGTTTTTTTTCCTTTTTCTTTTATTATATACTTAATTTGGCCATTTGTTTATATTCATTTCAGTGTTATTGCAGTTGGGTTTGAACAAATTCGTTAATATGAAACGCGTTTTATATTTAATTTTTTGTTGTGTTTTTGTCAATTTATGTGCAATTTTTACGTACATTTTTTTAGTTTCCATGTAAGTAATTGGGAGGGATTTTTTTCTTTTTATATTTATATGGTGAATGGCATTTTCGCAAGATGGTTTTATTTTTATTTTTTTTCTCAATTTTTCTTAAACATTTATTCGTTGTATTCGAAAAATTCTGTTCTTTAGTTTTATTTTTTTTTCTGTCTTGCCATTCGATCAAACGATTTCATTACTGTTTAAATTTTAAGCCATAGCAAAGGAAAAATAAAAGAACTGAGTAATTTAGGTAAAAGTTATTTTTTTTAGGATTTGTTGCATAGTTGAAATTAACTAAAAGTTTAAATATTACACGCATACACACATAATTTATTTTGAATTTCTTTATTATTATTATTATGAAATATATATATATAGTTCGTTAATATATAAACATAAACATATTTGTATGTCTCCCGCTTTTTGTTTCAAGTGTTTTTTTACGAAATCTTCGTTTCTGCTTTTCATTTAATTTTTACTCCCTTATACAAATGATTCGACTATTTGCCACCTTAAAAGACGTTTTCTACTTGTTTGACTCGTTCAGTTCTTTTTGTTTTTGGTTTTATACATTTGTATTTATATTAATTAGCTTAAATATTTGTCAAGTTTTTTTTTTGTTTTGTTTTCATTCTTTGGTGGATTGTGGGGGCTTTTTGTAGCCAGTTTTCATTACATTTCTTTCTTTCTTTATTTTTTTTTTTGTTGGTTTCTTATTGTTAAAATATTTGTAAAGTGTGTGTATTGTGGGTTTATCTTTTTTTATTTCAATCAACACTTTTCAAACAAAAACTTAACTGTACATTTTGTTCTTGTTGTTTCTCTTTGTGG
The DNA here is from genome assembly GCF_018902025.1 of Drosophila willistoni. Lineage (NCBI taxonomy): Eukaryota > Metazoa > Arthropoda > Insecta > Diptera > Drosophilidae > Drosophila > Drosophila willistoni. The sequence goes on from NW_025814050.1 coordinate 15,184,322, forward strand.
TTCAAGAAAAAAAAAAAACTACATAAAAATTTAAATTATATGAAATCTGCGGTCTGATATAAAAAAAAAACTTTTAAAATTGATTTTAAAAAAGTTTGCTTTGTTTTTTTTTTATCTCGCAGAACTCAAAACAAAAAGAACTTAAATTTAATACTTTTGTTTAAGCTAATTAAGAAATAAATTCACTATATAGCATCATGATTCTTTTTTTTTTGTAAGTGATTTTAATTAATTTTCATAACGAAATAAACAAAACTGATCAAAAACTATTTAATTCTTTTTTTTTTTTTTTTAACAAAATTGAGTTTCAAACTCCTTAAGAACTATTAATGAATGAAACAAAAAAAAAAAAAAAACAAAATAAAATGAAAAAAGTTTTTGTTTTTTTTTTAGAAGAACTCCAAACGCAATTATAGTGAAACTTAAATTTGTAATTTTGTTTTTAGTTAGAATATATTTTTTAACTAAAAATTAACCAAATTATAAACAAACGTATCTTAATTCAGGAAAAAAGTAAGGGGCCACAAAAAGAACTCATAAACTTAATTTGCTTTAACATAATTTTTCACAATCGAAAAAAACAAAAATCAAAATAAACTTTTCGAGTTTACAAAAAATGTTGAAAGTTGCAAAATTTGTCTCTAAAAGAACCAATTCGACCAATTTGGCATGAATGATGATTGATAGCCATTGCCATTGCTGCTATTGTTGTTGTTATTGTTGTTCTTATTGCCAGAATTTAAGGACGATGAAGTCATATTCAATCCATGATTGCCCAATAATGAGCTACCGCCATTATTACCACTGCCTGAGGAATGATTCTGATTGCCAACAGCTCCTCCACCGGATGAACCTCCTCCTCCTCCTCCCCCACCTGGACCGCTTGCACTATTCGCCACATTGGTTAGAAATTGGGCAAATTCCTGTTGCAATTGCAATTGCTGTTGCAATAGCTCAAAGTGATTCTGTGGCTTGTTGTAGATGAATTTCGATGATGTTTTCAGTATATTCCCAGACGATGAAGATGAGGAAGTCAAGGCAGCAGCAGCAGCGGCGGCGGCGGCACAGACTGCTGCATCTCCATTATAATTACTTGATGTTCCAGTTGTGGTTGCTGATGATGTTGCTCCTGATGTTGATGCAGTATTGTTGTTGTTGTTGGATTTCTTGGATGGCGGCATTGATGATTGTTGCTTATTGTGATTGTGGTTGTTAATGGACGTGGCAAGTTGTTGTTGTTGTTGTTGATGATGATGTTGATGTTGCTTCTGCTTAGCTATTAGATTATTTGCGTTGTGCTGTCTGTTGTGATGATGATGTTGATGTTGCTGATGTTGTTGATGGTGGTGGTAATGCTGTTGATTGTGATTCTGATGTTGTTGCTGCTGTTGATGTTGATGTTGTTGCTGTTGTTGTTGTTGATGCATCACCAAACCATTGGCCGCCAAAGCCGCCGCCGCTGCATTGGCATTGACAACAGCAGCCAACTTGGTTAATAATTACGTTTGCTTATTTTTATTGGTCTTAAAGCTGACCTGAAGCACACGGTTGCCCAAGGTGTAACCATTGAGCGATTGTATTGCCAATACAGCTTCCTCATAGTTGGTCATGGTGACAAAACCGAATCCCTTGCACTTGTTACTCTGCAAATCACGAATAACCTGAACCAAAACACAAACACACAAAACAACAAAAACTATCTGACTACTCTCCTTCAATCGATAGAGTATAACTCACCTTAACTGATTGTACGGCACCGAATGGCCCAAAGAGTTGCCACAATACATTCTCCTCGGTCTCGGGGGCCAGATTATAGACAAAAATGCACCAACCGGAGCTGGCAATGGTGTTGCCTTGTATCATGCCATTGGTAATTAAATCACTGGTTAATGGTGAGTACCGTGAAATCACAGAGCTGCATGGAAATGTTTCGAGATCTTTTCAAATCCAACTTTCTTAAATAAGTATTTTTTTTTCATTTTAACCCATCAAACACATTTAAGACATGCGAAAAATTAAAACAAAACGTATCCTAATTTATAAAAAATAAAATAAAAAGCATTTCACCGCCCACCTTCCCCCTTTTTGGCCCAAGCTTTTTTCTAATTTTAGGCATAGCTAGTGCAGAAATACATTCCATTTCCATAAAATTGCCAATAATAATAATAATTTTGGCCATTTTCTAACCTGTAACGACCCGCATTGGGATGTATGGCTGCGGCAGCTGCCGCCGCTGCAGCTCCGGCCGCAGCATTAGCCGGAAATGCACGACCACCACGGGCACTCTGCGGTGCTATATAGGCAGCCAGTGGTTGCATGCTATTCTTGTTGCTACTTGGATTATTGGCAAATTTAACGGTTATCGGTTCGGTGGAGTTTTTGGGAGTTGTACCATTTAGTTCCTTAATGGCACGATCAGCCTCGAAACGCTGATCGAAACGTATAAAGCCAACGCCTTTGGAGAGACCTACAAGAATTAGCACAACATAATTTATATCAATAAATGCAAAATACTTTTACTTGATCATCATAACATGCAAATTTTAGAAAAAGGTTTTCAAATCATAACTATGTAATGATGTAAATTTGAATTTGAGTTTAGTTTTTTTTTTTTTTAAAGCCAAGCTATGATTTAACGCCATTAAAAATAAACATAGTACAAAAATTTTAACGAAAAACCAAACCTACCCGGAGCATGTTCATCTTTTCAATTAAGATAATTGATTTTTTTTTTGTTTTGTTTTATAAATTGATTTATGGTAGGTTTTCGATTATTAACATGTAAAAAAAAACAAATAAAGGAAAATAAAAAAAGAGTAAATGTAATTAATATTTGAATAAATTACAACTAATATATATAAAACCTAAGTGGAGTATGTGTTAAAGTTTTAACAAATTAGTTTAGTATGTTTCCCCTTCCCCTTTCTAGATATTTCTCCTTCCTTCCTCTTCCTTTTAACTCTCACTTGGTGTGCTATAGGAATCTAAACGGGTTCTTTCCTCAGTTAATAACACTTTTTATTAATACAGGGTATTCCAAAATTACTGAGATGAAAGAGAAGTAAATAAAGAGACGTTTTCGTCTCCGCTAAAGATAAATTGTGGATCAACATGAGAGCGGGAGTCGATTTAGATGTAAACATGGCTAACATGAGCTCTAGCAAAAAGCTTGTAGAATCAAAGTTGGTTTTATTGTGTAATTGACAATAACTTTACCATATTTTATAATGGTCCGATATGACTAATTGTCAAGCTTTTTACTTGAGGTCATATGTTTACGACTAATACTCATAAGTTTACGAATAAATCGACTCGTGCTCTCAAGTTTATCAAGAATTTAGATCGTAAACGGAGTCGAAAACCCTTTTTTATTGAGAAATATCTCTTGTATCATTTAGAATTCAATTGCATCTACCGCACCCTGAACAGCCCATTTGAAGGCTTAACCTATGGGAATATAGCTTATTTAGATTGCCGCATATCACCTTCTTCTTTTCTTATTAGAGTCCTTTCTATATTTACGAGAAACCTCTATTCTTTTCTATTTAATTATCTGCAATATATTGTTGATATGCTTGCCTGGACCTCTCAACGTTTCTTTGGTTTCAATTCTCATACGTTACTGAATGAATCTAATCGAACATCTGAAGCATTCAAAAATTCAATGGACTTTAATTTAACATATTTTGTTGTTGAGTTTAAAAATTTTCATTTCAGGTTTCACCAGTACTAAAGTGATACAAGCTACCTTAACAAAATGAGTTATTTAAGTAATCTGAAAATTGTAATTTCACTCAATTCTTTATTGTTTTCTTTGTCTGACTTTAACTTCAATAGTTGCAAGAGTATATTCCCTCTTCAAAATCAGATGAATCATATGTCATATGTTATCAATATATTGTTCATATGTCCATATAGAATTATGCATCTGTTGTTTGTAGTAAAAAGATTTTGAAGACTCATATATTTCCTCTATTTCTATATGCCCGATAGATATTTACTGTGAATTTTTCTAGTAGCCTGATGAAAATTGCGCCTATTATCATTAAAAAAGCGTTTACAAAATTGACACGAAATTATTTGAGTTGGATTTTCTTTAAAGTAAAAGTCATAGGATGCTAACCACAGAAGACAAGGTTAATAAAAAGTTACTTATACAGCATAGGCAATGTGAATGATTGTGCTGGTGCACTCAATTGAATCTTCTGACATGTTTTGAAACTCTAACACTAAAAACTTTTACTCAATATAAGAGAATTGGAGAGGAAATAACGACTGATCGATAAAATTTTAGAAAACAACTCAAGAAGGTCAATGGAATATTGTTAAACAAATAAGATTCAGTTCAGCTTTTGGTTTTGTCTTTGTTTATCGCCTCAATCAGCAGATTTCAATTAACTTATTATTGTCTCTGTCTAGGTGATTCCTCATCTATCCCTGATTATATGCCATATCACCCACACACCACAAAAAACAAATGTATAGTCTATCCACTCACCGGTGATATTATCACATAGAATGCGCGAAGTGATAATCTTGCCGTATGGACTGAACAATGATTCCAAATCGGATTGTGTCATATTCTTTGGAAGACCCGATACATATAAATTGGCGCCTTTGATACTCTCTGAGCTGGGGCGAGCAATGGAGACCTTGATGGTTTTATTCTGCAAACGTAGACCATTTAATGCATTGATTGCCTTTTCGGCATCCTCTTGTTTCACATAGTTGACAAAGCCATATCCAAGACTTTGACCTAAAGTGAAAGTTGAAATGGAAAAAGAAAGTTAACTTTAACATTGGAATTTTCTTGGTTTTGTTTTCGTTTCTTTACCTGTGACCTTGTCGCGTATCAATTTACAACTTTCTACCTCACCGAAACTAACAAATAATGAACGAATTTCATCCTGGGACATTGTCTGTGGCAAATAGTTGACAATTAGATTGGTTTTGGGATCTGGTTCGTTATTGTTGTTGTTATTATTATTATTGTTGTTGTTGTTGTTATTATTATTGTTTGTTGATGCATTATTATTGTTGTTATTATTGGATGCCGCATTATTAGCTGAAGCCTGTCCGCCAGTTGATGTTGATCCAGCTGCAGCTGCAGTTGTTGCAGTTGCTGAGGCAGTGCCACCATTTTGTTGTGCCTGACTATTGGTTACACTGTTGGAGGAAGAGGTTGATAAGCCTCCGCCACCACCTCCACCGCCTGTGGCAGAGCTACTGCCGCTGCTGCCCCCGGAGCTCGAATTGCCTGAACCAGTCTGCTGCTGCTGTGGCTGAACTGCTGCCTGTCCCTCGACCATTGTGTGACTTTTGCTGTTGAATAATTAATGATTGAAGTGAGAACGTATTCTAGAAGTGTCACAGAAAGTTTCAACACAAAAAAAAAGGTTTAGTAACCAAAAATAGGTTCCAAAACCAAAGAGACAATATAAATTTTCGAATAATCCTTTGAAATTTCAGCTATTTCTCTTACTATTATTCAATTGTTAGTGTTAAATTACTTCTTAATAAACAAAAGCGTTTGTAATTGGAAAAAATTATCCCCTTGAGTATGCAAAAATGTTGTTTTTTTCTAAAAATTCCTAGATCTTTTGATAAACAACCACATTTGATTTAAAGAATTTTGGAAAACTTCTTTCGTTGTCGCAAAAATCCTATGCCCTTCTGAAATTTTATGTATTTTCTAAAATTTGATCTATTTTTCTTGCTATTTGACTAGTTTTTGTTAAATATAGTAGTCTCCTTTATTCAAAAATATAAAATAAGAGAAATTCGCCCCCTAAAGCATGCTACAGAGTAAAAAGTACCTGTTGTTTTAAAAAATATTACATTTTTGGTGGAAAAAACTATTTTAAATTTACAGAACTTAACAAATCTTCCCTATTTGTAACAAAAAAGTTTATTATTTTCTGTCTATTGCATAATTTTGGGGGCATATTACTTTTATTTCACAACCTTCTACTGATAATTCCTTTTAACAATACTTTATTTGTAAAAAAAAAATAAAAAAAAAATTATCGACTGCCTATTGCATACTTTTGGGGGAGAATGTATTTAATCTCAGATCTGTGACTGATCTCTGTCAAAAAAATGATTTCTAACTGCTAAAAGGCAATGTTAACTTTACGTTTTCTTCTTTGTAAAAACTTGATGACGTATTAAATATTTGTTTAAATTTTGTTTGGTGTTTTTTTTATATATAAAAATTAATTTCTTTTTAGAGTCGTTTCAAAGATAATACTGCTAATATTTCTTTTGCGTTTGAATATCTGAAAAAAAAGAAAAGAAGGTTAAAAGGAAAACATACAAAAACCATTAATAATTAATTAATTACTTACTTTTTTGTAACGCCCGACGACGACAACGACGACGACGACGAAAAGAGACACACACACGTGACGAGCAAAGAGAAATGGAAAATAATTGAGTATGCCTTGATCTTAACTTTCTTTCTTTCTTATTTTTTTTTGTAGCCTAGTTATAAGCGCGTCGCCATTAAACAAGTCGATGCCCCTAACAAGTCGATTAGTTATAGATATATAGATAGATATACACTACTATATAGCACGATTGTATAATAGTATTGTGTATGTAGGCCCGAAAGTTAACTGCAAAAAAGCAAAAGAAAAGTAACAAGAATTACAAAAATGTATAGAAATCAATTATTTTAATTCAATTTGAATGGAATGCGGGTAACCGCTTTATTTCCCTGTCCCTCCCACATACACACACACAGACACATGTCAAGTTTTTCACTTTTTCGTTAATGAAACCATAGCAAAGCGAAGAGCTGCTTCTTCTGACGGTTGTTGTTGTTGCTGTTGTTGTTGTAGCTGCGGTTGCCACATTTTCCCATTTGGTAAAATGTATGTAAGTGGAACCTGTCTGCAAGCTAACTAACTGTATGACTGACTGACTGAAAAATCGATGTAATTAAATTGTATGTGGTTTGGCTGTCTAATTGGCAATAAATCCAAATGACCATGCTAGCTAGAGAGGATTATCGCAACCAATTTATATATAATAATGAAATTAAAGACTTCAATTGATATGGGCAAATTATCAATCTGTATAAAATACTATCATCGTTTGTTATTAACAAAACTTATAGAACATTTGTTGATTAACTTTACAAAAGAAAAGATACGTTTCCAGGATTCGATTCAAATGAATCAATATCATGGAATTAGTTAACTTACATTTCATTCAATCGTTCAGTTGTTCACTGACTCACTAATTAGTTTACTTCACTTACAGTTTGTTCAATACTTGTTCAGTTGTTCATTCAATTTGTTGAGTTTACTGACTTGTTCCATTGTTCAGTTGTTGATTGATTTACTATATAGTTACTGAATAATTTATTCAATTCCCTTACTAGTCCAATTTCTTGACCAGTTGTTAACTGACTTACATGCTAACTGACTAATTCGTCTAGTTCACTCAATTACTTGCTCACTTGTTCAATTGTTCACTGGCTAACTTGCTTTTTGACTAATTGGTTCAGTTCTTTTTTCACTTTCTACTAGAGAGCTGCATGAATGATAGAAAAATCAATTCGAGTTAACAATATTCAAAACCAAATGTGTGAATTGAATGACTTTGAAAATCGACTTCAAGTGTAAGAGTGTGCTGACGTAGAACTTAGCTATGATTCGAATGCATTCAAATCCCAATTCTGATTTTAGTATTTATTTGGATTGTATATTTTTGAACCATATGTGATTCAATTCGAATGGATGGATACTTTCTATAAAATATATATATCATATCCTCAACATTCCTCCTACAATTGAATGACAATAACAGATTTATAGAATATTTTATATCGTTAAAGTTCCATCTAGTCTTTTCTTTCAATAATTATATTACAAAATATAGTGCGCGTGTTTTAGAGCCCTTACCAAAACAAACCCTTCTGGTTTTGTTTATATTTTTAAAAAAATCCAATTCTCAAGCCTGAGAATCTTAAAAACTTTACTTTGATAGATCAAATAAATCTTATATCCTTGCAGAATGTTATTTTTTTTGGTTTTATTTAGCATATGGTATTTACATTTTTTAGTTTTTCTTATAAAACTTTTCACTTTTAACTCCTTTCTAATATAGGCAGCAATATATTTGTGTAAATTCGATCGATTAGACAGCTCCAAAATTTCAAAATCGACTAGGATTAGTTTTTTTTTACCTCTAAACAAAGACAACAAATTGTAATTTTTATCTCTTTTATATTTTAATAGTTGTTTTTGTTTTTCTATTGACGCATGCGCTTTTATATTTGGTATTTTGCCTCAATTTCTAGTGAAGATCTCTTAAATTGTCTCTCTTTAATTTGAAATTTCAGCAAATTAAATCTCTTTTGGGAGTTACAAAACTAATCCATATGAAAATTATTATAACTTGTTGGGTTTATTTCGTTTTTGTTATTGTTGCCATTTCGAACTTGTAGACGAAAATAAATTGGGCAAAAAATAAATGTATTTTTAGCATATGTTAAAATTGGCCTTTATGATAATTGAGGGGCCTGCAATGAATTGGCATATATACACAAGATCTGCAGAGCCTCTATAATCATTATCAATCTGTCAACTATCTTCTTGACAATTTTAATCCATTTTTCTATTTAATATGCTTACCCCTACACTCCCTCTCTCTATTTCTCTCTTGCCCTGTGGCATTCCCTAATGTAAATCGTGCAAAAAAGAAAAAACAAAGAAAATAATAAAGAAAAAAACCGAACATTTTTAAAAATAAACAAACAAAATGATGAGGTGTGGTGAGGTGCCGCTGGGGGATACATTGAGACGCTGCGTAGCCGGCAAAGAATTATATTTTCGAAAATATTTTTCACATTCACATACATATGTACATACATACATATATAAGATAGAAATTCTGGCCATAAAGTCACGTTTACCGATTGCCTGATACCCTGTTATAAGTTGGCATATATAGAAATTAATATTTATTGACTATGAAAGAATTAAAAGGATCGAAAAATTTCTTGCTTCATAGCCTAAAGGAAAGATTAAGGACTAAATTAATTTTGCATATTTAAAAACTGAGTTGTGGAATATCTTTAAACTATAAAAGAAAGTCAAACAAATTATTTGTCGAATGATAATTTTTGTATTAATAATATTAATTTAATATCGTATACAAATTAAATAGTTTTGAATGCCTTCTTACATTAAGTTACTTGAAAGCCGATAAAAACAGAGTTAAGGGCCGATAACTGAAAGCGTCATAAATTTGTGACCACAACTGTACATATATAACATTTTTAATAATCGATGTAATTTAACGACGTTTTTAAGAAGAACTTCAATTTTTGATTATATGTTTACACATTTTGCTGCATAAATTCAAAATTTGACTAAAATTTATACAGTAGTTAAACAAGGTTTAACAAACATTTAATTAAAATTATTTAGTTAGTAATCTATCGTGACGAATCGAGTTTTTTTGACTAAAAAGGGGAACTTCAGGTATGCGAATCACCGATTGTAAGACTTAGAATAAAGTTGTTTTTATGTCCTTTCAGATGAAAAATTTCTAATTAAAAAGGTGTTTTATTCCATAAAATGAAAGTTAACTTCAAGGCATATAATTACATATTTAAAATTGTATGGGTCTATGAACAAATAAGAGAAACATAATTGAACTAAATTTTTAATTTAGTTGACGAGCTGTTTTAGTTGACTGTTTATAATAAATATCATATAGTAAGAATTATTATTGAAAAATTTTTAAAAAAGAAAAACTTCCACTCCTTCTAAAACAGTAGAATCCGGTCATAACGACGCTCAAGGGACCGACGATTTTCGTCGTTATATCCGGAAGACCATTTCATATAAGTTTGTATTAGGACCAACCAATCACTCATCGAACTTTAGTCGCTATAACCGGACTGACGTTATAAGCGGAGTCGTTATTACCGGATTTTACGTTACTTCAAAGTTGTATATTAAATACCTAACAAAATTTATGTTTGACACATATTAATCTACCCATTTAGTTTACAAATTACAGGGTATAACAACAACATTGACGTCGATGCCGCTGCACAACGCATTTTTCGTTTCTATCTTTTTTTTTATTTTTTAGTTATTTGTTTTGAGGTTAAGTGAAGAAATGGAAAATGACAAAATATAATTATTTAAAACCAAATAATATATTCTTACATAAATCTAGTTAAAAACTGTTTTGAAAACATTATGAATTTACCTTTTTGATTCCTTAAGAGTATGTGTGTGTGTGTATAAAAATAAATAAAAACTTGTTGCTTTTGTTTTTGGGCTGTTGTTGTTGTTTTATTTTCCTTGTTTGCTTGTTTCAAAACGATTACGAAACGATTTTCTTTTTTTTTGAGTGTTTCTTTTGAGGATTTTGAGATTTGGATTCGTTTTAATTACCGAAAGAAAAACGAAACAAAATACCGGAAACAAACAAAATGTAAAATAACGAACGAAACTAGTCAAATAAATAATTAGGATAAGAATTTAGTTTAAATTTGTTTTTGTATAGAGCTTAAAACCGAAAACGCGAACGAAAACGTTTAATTTAATTTAATAACAATAATAATAATAATAATAACAACAATAAGAATAATAATAATAATAATAAGGAAATAAAATCGAAAACGGAAAGTAGAAAAAGAACACGTTCCTGCAACTCAACAGAACAGAAATAAACTGATTTGGCGAGCGCCGTGGAAATTATTTTTATGCCCATTTGCCCCATTGAGGCAGGGAAAAGTCATATCGGAAAAGAGATATCTACATATATAGAGGAAGAGAGACACAGAGAAAGACTAAGAGAAGGCAATTAACTAAAAGAGAAAAAACTGAATTACGAAAAGAACTGACAAGAACGACAAGTAAGAGTGGCAAAAATACAAAAAGTACATCAGCTGTTTTAATTTAAAGCACACTTTGCAATTGTTAAAATACATATAAATATAGTACATACATATGTATGTATGTATATAAGCCTGATGTATGCAAAACAGTTGAACAAACATATAAGAACAGACCAAAAAAGTTAAAAGAATTTGCTTCGACTCCCAATACGATTGTGGGCCATAGAGAATAACCAACGTACTTTACTTGTCTCCATTTGGTTAAAAAATACAAAATATTTGATCTATTTGTTAATATTTGATCTAAAAGAAGAAGCTCTACTAGAAGCAGAAGAAGGACTCGTAAAAGAACTCTATGTATACAGTATTGTGAGGGGCAACAGGATCTTTATTCTATTTCTAGACCCCTACGGATTCTGCTATCATTTCTAAGGATCTGGAATAACTTATTAGATTTTTTTTAACTCGAAAACGGTCAGCGTTTCATTTCTATATAGTTCAAAAAAAAAAAAGTATACTATTTTTGAATAGACATGTTATGTTTTTTGTTTCTAAAACCATTTAAGAGAATTTAAGAGAAATTAGTAAAAAAATCTTGCATTATCTGTGCACCAAATAATTTACCTATGCTAAATTTTTAAATCCGCTTTCTAAGGACTTGAAAATGATCACTATTGAGACTATTGTAAATAATGATAGAATTAATTTAAAAACAACTACGTAAAAAAAAGAGACAAAGAAACTAAAGTTAGCCAAATTCCAACTCTTACAGGTTCTTATAGATTTTGGCAATGTTTAGATATTCAGTCTGAAAAAAGGATGACATAAAAAAGGCAACAACTATGATGTCTAAGAGTTTATTAGCGTGAAAATAAACTGTGTATGAGTTTATTTCCCCGTTAATATCATTATTTTTTAAATTTAAAAACAAATTCGTCAACGTTAGATTTTACATTTTAGTAAAAAATTTAATATATCATTTTATATCAAAATGTTTCACAACCGTCGACGTGGTAGTGTGTTGCTTATTCCAAGCATTATGTAGAGAAAAATTTTAGAAAATTAGATTTAAAACTAAAAATCGTTTCAAGAATTTTAGTATTTATCAAAAATTCTGAAAAAAATTTCAATGACGTCCAGACTTAGTCGGATGTTCGATTTTGAAATGAGGTATATTTTGCCCCTTTAAATATGCAGTAGGCTGGAAAAGTATTAGTTTGTAGCAAATTTATAACCATTTCTACGCCTAGTAACATAAAAATTGTCAACAATCTGTGCTTTGTTTAATTTCAAAGCATCTAAAAACTGTTTTAAGAAGCAAATTCTTAGACTGCTTATTGCATACTTTTGGGAGTAATAGACAGATTTTTTTAAAAAAAGATGTAAAAAATTGTACAATCTTTCCAAAAATTGTGTAGTCTTGTTAAAAAAAAAATTTACAACTAATAGTCATGATGGATTCGAGTAAACATGGGACCCTGTATAGAAAGACAGGGTGGAGAAAAACTAATTAATCTATCGAAGAGTGTTAAAATGTTTGTAAATGGCAATCATTCGATATTGTAATATAAGTAAGGAAAAAATTTCCCTTACTAAAAAAAAAAATATTGTCGTTTTGTGTCCAGTTTAATCCAGTTTAAAAACGTTTTTGCTGTATTAGATGACTTCACACGAACACCTTGTTAATTGTCCGAGGCAAGAAAATAAGTTGCAATTGCATCTAACTACGCCCCTTTTGAACCTCCTCTTATATGAGTTTAAATTGAGAATTAAAACACAAACCGTTAATTTTCATTCATAAATTGTTGAAAATTGTTTCCGGCTAATTGATGGATTGAAAGCCTTTTAAATACACATATAAACACACATACATTTATATGTAGTTGTATATATGTGCATATGTATAGCGATAAGTGATTTGCATGCCAAAGCAAAAAGGAGGCGCATCTGAAATGCAAGGAACAAAACAAAAAAGTGACACACCTTGCCAAACCAATAAATGTACGAGAGAGATAGACAAAAAGAGAGAGAGAGAGAAAGAGAGTGAGTGAGAGAATGTATACGAAGGACTAGCGGACAAAAAAAAAATTGTGCAAAAATCTATGGCTAAAATCGTGCATTTGGGTGCGGCAAAAATAAGCAATAGCAGCCAACTGTCAGCTGAGCGCTCCTCAAAGTATGCAACGAGAGAGCGAGAGAAAATCAGAGCCTGGGAGAGAGCAAGTTTAGCTGCAAACTGCAAGCCGATGAAGCTGACGTTCACTTCGTTTATTGCCACAGGAGCGCATTGACAAACACTTATAGAAAATAATTATAAAACAACAAAAACGGACTAATACGAGTAAGACCACCAAGTAAGATGTATAACTCTTTCTTGTTTAAGCCTTTTGGCTGTTCTGATATTAAATAAGTGACTTGCACTAACATTTGCCTCCTTGATTGATATATATTCTTATATTGCATTTACTAGTTGAGCAGCATCTTGCATTTGTTGTTTGAGATTAATCATTCAAGCTGAGACAAGTCCGCTCCTGCAACTTCATCCGTTTTTTTAGGTTAAAAGCGGCCGGCGCTGCACAGAACGCAGCTGCATATATGTATAGGTGTGTATGTGAGTGTGTGTGTGTGTTGGCGGCAAGTATATGTATAACAGAGTATAGAGAAATTGCCACCCACCCACCTCCCTTAAGCGCTCTTTTACTATTGCACTTCCTGGAGAGAGGAGAGGGAAAGCTTCACACACACACACATACAAATGTAAATGTGAAAAAATCGACTTTGGGTGTGGGCAATCTATTTGTATGCTACAAAATAATATAACAAACAAATTTTTCTTAAAACCTATCTTACTTTAGTAGTTTTTGTACAGCTCCGCAAATTATTTTTCCGAAAGGTTTTTGTGTTCTTTTTGAATACTTTTCTTTCTCTCTTGAATAAACTTTTAAATTTGTTAAGTTCGTTGCAAATAAGTTTCGAAAATTATTTGAGCACGCACAATTATCATACACATAGAGGAGATCAGATATATTGGAACCGATTTCGGAGATATATAACACTATATATACGTATATGTATGAATGTGTACATGTGTGTATGTGTGTGTGTTTGTATAAAGTTGTGTGAGTATGCTAGATGTGTGTATTTTGATACCGATATACAACAATTTATAAACGACGACGATACGACGATAATCAAAAAACACAACTTGCTGCCGGAGAGTGCAAGAACTAAATGAATGTGTTCCTCCAAAATATGCAAGGAAACGCTCCTCGACATATATGCAACGAGTCCGCCGCAATGCGAATCCGACTGAGTGAGAGAGAGCCGAGCTCGCCTTTGGTCCCTGGTCCCTTGTGCGGGGAAAAGGAGCCGAACGATTGCAAAAGCATAACTGCGTAGTTTTTTGTGCAACGGTATATGCACACTGTGTTAGAAGCTTTAATTGAATAATAAGTAAATTATGGAATGACAACTACAATTTGTCAGATTCATTTAAAATGAACACTTTTTAGATGCCCAAAAGATATAGATAGTAATTTCGAATCGATTGTAATTTCTTATCTGCCTAACAAAATATTTAAGTAACTAAAATCTAATTGAAACGTGTCAAGTTAAAAAATTCTTTCAATTAATTGTCAAAACTTCAGACACTGTGCATAGCTCCAAAATTTAATGAGGAAGATGACATCCAAGAAATCGGAGAAGAGAGGATAACAAACGGCAACTGCTGCAACAGTCAGCTCCACCATCAGGGGTTCTCTCTATCGCTCTTTTGTCTGTTTGTGTGTGTGTGTGTCCAAACAACAAATTGATTTAGCGATGGCCAAATTATTTCTTCTAGTTTAAATATAAATATAGAAAATATAATCACTTGTATTTATAATTTACTTAATATATTTTTAACATGAATATAGTCTTATCATCCATATGAAACATCAGATTCCAAAACTCTCTCTCATCTCTATTGAGTACCCTACATTCGTGCACAAAAACATAAACAAGGAAATGCAGCGATTCCAGCAGCAGCTACAACGAACGAATACGAAATAAATTGCGGTAGGTTCTGAGAGAGCGTACCATTACAAGTGAGTGAGAAAAGGATAGATACACAATGAGAGCCAAGCCGGCTGTTAGACTGAGACTCAAAGGCACCCAAACAAACAGTTAAGCAATACCCATACAACCAAACGATTTCATAAGCCAACTGATTCCGGGAGAGAAGGGTAACTGTATGAAAAAGAGAGAGCGAAAGGGATAGAGGAAAAGGCAAAGAGAGAGAGAGAGGCCGAGCTGAGAACAGGACGAAACAGAACTTACAGCAAGCTCAACTTGACATCATTTGTGTCAAAAGACCATTGAACTCTACTGAGTCAGTTTCCACCCTCACCTCCAGCTCCGAACCCCAACTCCAGCGTCGTATCTTGGTCCTGTTTGTGGCATGTTTTGCTTTACCCACATATATGGACAAAATATTAGGCATATCCATATGTCAATAAGTTTTACTTTGAGAAGTTAATCTTTGAGATGCAGAAAATGCAAAATATCTGATTTTTAAACTTTTAAAATTATTGCCTAAGTAAAATGTGTACACAAAAAACTAGGTTAAATATGTTTATACATTATATAGACCGAATATTGTGTACAAGGATATGACGATTATGAAAATGAAGTTAAGAAATTTCACTAAAATAAATAGTTAAAAACTTATTATTCATAATAACTATATACATGGATGTTAAATGTAATACAGAAATGTTGCCTATTATAAGAACTATCAATTAGTGATAAGGATTATTAAAATTCCAGTTTCTCGATTTGCATTTTTTTTATAAACTTGATCTTAGGGCTATTCTTTTGGCCATTAGTGTTTGTTTATATACTCCAAGCTTACTTACAGATTTGCTCCCCCATGAACCTGTACACACACACACACTGTTACACTAGCAAACACACACATACATGCAAAATAAAAAATTCAAAGCACAATGAAACCTCAACCTGTCGATGAGGTATACAGTGCCCACAAAACTGTGAAAAGTTTAACCCTTGAGTAATGTTTCAGTTTAGCAAATAGCTAAATTTAGTTTCATACCTTACGTATTATGATGATACTTCTTTGAATTGGTTTTATAGTTGCCTCCTCTGTTCTGCCTTTTTGGGATCCAAGGATGTTCATCTAATTGATGCGGAGCTTGTGCTTCCAATGTTAGCCATGAAGTACTGATATGGCGATGATCTGTTCTGCGCATGCTGAGATGTGAATAGGCAGCCGGAGGCGGCGGCGGTGGTGGCGCATTCCTTTTGCGTGTCCACTCTTCTGAATTGAAAACCGTAGAAGAATTTCGTGATAAAGTTTGGCTTTGCGACACATGTGTCCTAGTGCTCGACGTTTGGAGTAACACTGATGGATGCAATGAAGTACATTGAAGCAGCATTGGTGTCGGTTTTGGCATTTTATGGAGTTTTTCCGTATTTGATTTGTCCCCTACGGTTGACTCTAGTTTGATGCGCTTGTTGCTACTAACGCCTTCACTTTCGAGACTTTGGTTTAGTTTTTGATCTGTAACCTTTTCGAGCGGCTCTTCCTGTTGCAATTTTCGCCTATTGTTTCTTTGTCTACGTCGACGTCTAGTCTTTTTATTCCAATTAATCAATCGTTTGGTACAGTTTTCCATGAGTTTTTGACAGTGTTGCACACTTTATTTCATAAAATGACACGTGTCCACCAAAAAAAAAAAACACATAACCTGCAAGCTTCGTTTGTAACAGCATAGACAATAAAAAAAAAATAAATAAATTGAGTTTTTAAATTGTTCTTCTGCATAATGCCATCACTACGTTTACCTTGTCTTACACCCTCAACATTTGGCGACACAGAAAATTATAATCAAACACGTAAAAAAATAAATAAAAAAAAAAGCCACGCCAAAATCCTTTACCGAAGCAAATGGTCTCGTTCGGTCAAGCGATCGTGTAGAGTAGCCCTTAATTAATGTGGCCATGCGAAACAATTAAGTTATCTACATGTGACTTTTGCGGTATGTAGACACATGCATACAAACCATTTTCCAACACTGCCCAAGCCCAAGCCATTGAAAAATGCGCCATATTTAAATGTTATAATTTTGGTTTGTTTTGTTTGTTTTTTGTTGCTTCTTCATTTTATTTTTGATTTATCAACTACTGTTACGGTAATTGCATATTAAATTGGTTGTTTTTTGTTTTTGTTGTTGTTGCTTAAACTTTAATAAGTGTACTTGGTTGTTGTTTTTTTTTTTCTGCTGCTGCCGCTGCGTTTGTTCTCTAGAATTTGTACAAAATATAGTATTTTTATATTATTCATATTCTTTTTTTTTTGTTTTTTTTTTTTACTATGTTAATGAACAATTTTCGTGTTTCGCAACCAGCTTAAAACTTAATTCTGTTGGCTTAGCTGTTCGTTTGTTTTTTTTTTTTATTTTGTTTCGACTACAATAACGCTTAACAAAATAGAATTATTAACTATAACTAGGCGCAATTCGTTTGTTAATGGTTGATTTTGTTGTTTTTGTTGTTGTTGTTTAATTCTGCTTAAATCTGTTTGTTGCTGTTCTTGATGTTGTCTTGAAAAATTTAACTATAATTTATGTTATTTAGTTTTTTGTATATATATAAAAATATATATTATGGATATTGGGTGTAAGTATCTACGTATGTATGTTTGTTAATATATGTTTGTGTGTCTGTTTTTTTTTTGTTTTCTTTTTTTAGTTGTATTTATTTACAGCATTATTAATATTTATTAAATTATTAACAATATATATATATGTATGTATATATATTATATATATTTTAAAGTTTTAATAATTACACTTAGTTGCTTCTCCTTCGCCATTTTTCATACATACATAGGTATTTCCCCAGTTTTATAACTATTTTTGTAACTTAAATTGTTTTTGTTTGTCTATAACTTGGTTTTCGTTTTGCTTTTCATTTCATATTGTTTGTTTCCCCAGAACCATATATATAATATATGTGTATGTATGTATATTTTTGAATTACATACATAATCATTAGTTAATTAATTTTTCTTATTTTTCGTTTTCTTTTAATTTCACTTTGATTTTCGTGCATGATTTTTTTTCGTATTTTTTGTTTGTTTGTTATGGAATATGGTGGAGTCAATAATTTTTACATGCCCCAGAAAATGGCACAAAATTTGCCATAGGCTTTTGATCCGATTTATCTATCTTTCATACCCTTGCAGAGGCATTTTATTGTATTTACGGAAGTGGAGAAAATAAACAAACCACAATGAACATTAATTAAAAATGCAAAAATGTCTACTATAAAAGATATTTTCTTCAAAACTTGTGGACACAAATACAAAAGTGTTGTGAACCTTAAGAATTAGAGTCTATGGGCAATTGAAAAACTAAGGGTTAGAAGATCACTTTCCAATCTAAAAGTAAGGATACGAATCTAAAAGTAAGGATACGAATTTAAAACGTGGAAGTCGTTAATCTTCGTTAATTGTTGTGTGGCTAAAAGGATGGAATATTAAAAAGAACCCAAGTTTATACATAGTTGAAAAATTAAGTAAGCATATTTCGCCAAAAAATTGTGTTCTTTTTTTAATTTTTCGATTTTTTTTTACTACTTTTTGTAACAGATATAAAAAAAAATCGAAAAAAGAACAGTTGAATTCCATTTCGATTGCTATTTATTTCCTGTTTCCTGTTTGCTTGCTAACAATAATTCTTGTAAATTAATGAACTTGTCGAAATTATTCACTTATGGCTAATATCGTTCTTAACTTATTTAAGAATAATACAAAAATAAACGAGCGAGTGCAGGTCTTAAATCAGAATCCGACAAAATGATTTGAAATTAGAAACAAAAAAAAACCTAAATTGCTTACTTTTAAGATTCAACATTATTATTTTATATGCAGTTTACGAATGGTAATAAAAATTTACCTAATAAAATCTTGTTTTCGGATTTAGCATAGTCCTACTACTGTAAGAATGAACCATATAAAAAATTCGGTAAAGATTTGAAAATAGTTTCACATCATTTTGTCAAAATTCAACTTATTCAATTCATTTTTTTTATTTGTTAAATTTTAAAAGATATATTTAGTGCGTGACCACGATGGAATTTACTTTAATTCTATTAACTTTAGAAAACATCGTTTGAATAAACTTAAGAAATCAATGAGACAATTGAATGAGTGAAAAATTAAGCTATGGATCTTCATATAAATATAGCCAACATTTCTGCAAGGGTATATTAACTTTGGAGTACCAACAGTTAGGATTGCCTTTATAGATTCTTACTTGCTGCTAATCTGATTGAATTTGTTGTTGTTTGTTTTGTTATCTATTTTGTCCTATAATAGTCTTGTTTTTTGTTGTTTTGGTTGTTCTTTTCTTTTGTTATTGCATGCATTTCGGTTTTTTTTTTTCGTTTTTGTTTTTTTGGCATATTAAAAAATATATTCATGTATGCAATGTATATATATGTATATGTAGAGGCGGCTATATGTACAGATTTTAAATTTAGTTTTGTTTTTCTTGTTGCTCTTGTTTTTGTTGTTGTTGTTGTTGTATATATGTATGGTATGTGTATTTGTTAATCGATATCGAGGACAAGTCTATTTCCATTGATTTTGTTGCTTTAAATCTACTAATGCACTATTTAGTTGTTGCGTCTTTGTTGCGTGTGTGTGTGTGAAGAGTTCTTTAGGCACCCAATCATAATTTTTATTATTTACTTAAACAAATAAGAAAAAAGTTGTACAACTTTACTTTCTTGAAAATGAAATTGCAACTAAATTTAAAAAAGAAAACTTAATAAAATAAATAAAACAAAAGTTGTAAAATTTTCATAGACAATATATTTTTAATATATATAGTTCTTCATGTTTGGTTTTTTTTGTTGTTTTTTTTTTTTTTTTGTTCTAAAAACGTTGTTGTGATTGCTTTGTTTTTGTTTCTTTTTTTTAATTACTTTTTAAAAATCAATAAAATAGTATTAAAAATGATTTATATTACAAATAATTAATAACTATAACTTGTTGTTGTTGTTGCTGTTGTTGGTTTTGCTTGAAATATATTTAGCTAACAATTTTTTTTTAATTTTTAATTTTATTTATGTTTGTTGTTGTATTTATTAGAACCAAGAGTGCAGCAAAGTAAAAAATTAACTAAAACTTAAAGAATAAAAAAAGCCATAAACAAAATTCAACTAAAATGTTTATAGGATAGAAGGGGATTTGAAGGGATTGAGGGGGTAGGGCGTGCAGGAGGGTGTTGGAGCTTATAAGGGGTAAGGCGGTAAGGAAATTGGGGATCGGGGCGACGGTGAGGAATCGATTTAAGGTTTGTTTTTTTTCTTCTCTTTGTTATACACTATATAAGCTAATATATATTTTAACTTATGTATTTTGTATATGTGTATGTGTATGTGTGTGGGTGTATTTGTGTGTGTTTGTTGCTGTGAGTGTTGGTAATATCAATTAAAAACTAAGCATAAATATAAAGCTTAACACATTCTTACAAAATCAATTTGATAAATTGAGCATAAGGACCCACATTCAAGTATTACGTAACGCAATTTTGGTTGATTTTAGACTCGTCTCGTCTTCCTCTTAACCCCCCTTCCCCACTCAAACCCATCGTCGTCCCATTTTAACGGTTTAACATTTTTGCAAGATCAATTTGTATTAATAATATATGTTTTTTCTTTTTTACATTTTTCATTCTTTAATTCATTTGCAAGAAAATTTTCTTTCCCTTTTCTGTCCTAGCCCCACTCTCTGCCCTCTCTTGCGCTCGCTCTCTCTCTCTTTTGGTGCATTACGTTATACTTAAACGAACCCTAAGGAAATAAGTAAACAGTGTGCATATACAAAATGTTACATATATATATATATATGCGTGTGTGTTTGTGTATGTGTATATCCTATATACAATTCTAAGTGTATATATATAGGTAAAATTAAAAATTAATAACAAATTTTTGTTGCTTATTGTGTTGCTGTTGTTTTTGTTTTTCTTGTTGCTGTTGTTGCTGCTGTTATTGGAAGGTTGTTTCTTTTTTTTTTCTTTTCTTTTTTGTTTCTAACTATAAATTATTAGCTTGTAGTAGTACATAATAGTTACTAATTTGGCCTGACTTTCATTTAGACACGTTTGGTGGTGGTGTTTCTGTTGTTGTGGTTGTTGTTGCTGTTGTTGTTGTTTTTGTTGCTGTAGTTGCTGTTGTCGCTACTGCGACTGATGCGTCGGATGCGATACAGCATCCCTGAGCGTTTTAAGACCCGCTTGAACATATCGAAACACCTCATGCATGGTGCTATGCAATGTCAACGGGCCATTCTCATGATCCAGTTCGCGGAAAAAATCTAGAAATTTAAATGAAAAATATGTAATTAAAGCAAATATTTCAGTCGAGAACTTGATTTGTAATTAATGTAATTAGGGACAGCATATAATAATTTTTCAAATTTTATTCAAACAAATCTATAGTTAAATACTAATCAAATTATACTTTGGATAATTAAACGACTAACAAAAAAACAAACTATCATATTTAAAAATTTGAGGCCAATAATGAGTCTTACTGATTTATAAGATTTTTGATCATAAAAGATGAGCAGGTTGTCTGTATAGCTATTTCAAAAAAAAATTTATTTCTTTTTGGAATTTGTGTCTATTTTGATTTTTAATTTTTAATAACGATTACAATTGTTTTCGATTTTGTATTTTCGAGAAGAAAACAAAAAACACATTTGATTTTTATTTTTTAATTAAAGAAATAAACATGATTTCTGATTTAAGATTTTAATTAATGAATTAAATAATTATTTCTTAAAGAGAAAGAAGCTTACTTTGGGTTTTTTTATCCAAATATAAGTTAAGAGCTTTTTAAAGGACTGACAAATATATCGATCTAGATATTTCTCAATAAAGTAGGCTTTTGGATCGCTTCTTTCTATGCCAGCTATTTGGTAATTAATTTCCTTTAATACGTTCGTTTTCCAAATATTTTTGTATTGAATTTCTTAAAATGTATTTAAAATTTAAGTTGGTGTCGTTTTGAGTTCCATTTTAAGAAGTAATTTATATATGAAAATCTCGCTATATCAAAAATTGCTAGAACAAAAACAATTTAGAACACATTTTAAGGAATTTTTTTTGTTATGTCCCTAAAAAAATCAAATAAAAGACTAATAGATATAATGAAAAACTCTGTAAGTCCCCTAGGATTCTTATAATCCAAGCATTATCTCTAATTCTTCCATTTAGATCTGCCGCTGCATTTAGTTGTAATTCCCAGCTTGTTATAGAGCTCAAACTATAAAGTCCTTAGAAATCAACATGAATGCTTAAAATAGCTAAACAGACTATATCCAGTTCACTTGCGAAACTTTTCTACGTAAAATTGATCTCGAATTGTGATAGAGAGGTGAATTTATTAATAAATATACAGTTTAGTTTAGTTTGACTACTAGTAAGTAAAAAAGTACGAACATCATTTAAGTCTTTAGACGACTCTTTGTCTCTAGAACTTCTATAAGTTTTCTAGAATTTTAGGCAATTACACTTGCTTTGAAATTTGGAATATATTTCTTATTTATTGCTTACCTAGATGATTGCCGGTGCGAACTAATCGATCGGCTTGATCCCACAACTCATGAGCACTATTCACATAGGTTAGATACTCGTTCTGCTTGCACAGTTGATTGTGTATATCTTGAGGCACTATTTTACCAGGTGGCGTATTCGAACCGGAGCCCTAAGAAAAAAAGGGAAAATATGCATTAATAACTATAACAAGCAAAAGTAATTTCAATATGAGAAAAGACTTACCTGTGAGCCAACCGAATTCGATGGAGATATCGATGAAGGTGTATTGCCATTCACTATATCACCTCTGCCATTGCGAAAGAAATCCGTTAAGCTATTGATAATGGCGCGACAATTGACTCGCCGCAATTTAAAAAGCTTTAAGGATATCAACGATTGGCAGCGTAAACTGTAATAGAGAGAGAGATTTGAGATTTCATTCACATTTTGTAATTGAAAAGTAATTAAAACTTACCTTAGTATGGCCACCTTGTTGTGCGTTTCTTGCTGGCAGTTTGCCGACTGCTGATACGGTCGAAATTTTGATGAAATAAACCTAGAAAGAATAAAAAGAATTTAAGTTAAATTTTAATCTATATATATGGAAATGATCGTGGAATAGGACGTCCGGTCTTCTACGTCCATATTCATTCTTATCACATCTGATTTCAAGACATTTTAGACTTAAGCCCCCCTTTAGAAGACTAATCTCAAAGCATTAAATGGGTCACACACACTTTACTCACTTAATAAGCGACAGAGTATCCTTATACATTGTCCATGTGGCCGTCTCAGAGCTACAACGTTCCATGGCATCGGCGGTGAGAAGGAAATATGCAACTGCCTCCAGATAGAGAGTGACCTGATTGAATGAATCACGCTCTGAATCGGCGGCATGCTTTCTTTGGACAGCCTCTTGCAGGAACTGTTTGCTTTTTCTAAAAGAAAGAAAACAAAATTGCATTAGATTGAAAAGTTTTGTGGGATAGAAGCAAAAAGTTTCTCTAACCTAAGATCGTCGCTGGGATGCTCTTCCTCTCGATCAAAGTACGATCGATAGATTAAACGTGGTGGTGGTGGTGGTTGGGATACTAGTGATGCCGGCGCTCCTGCTCCTGTCACTGAGGTTGGCGGTGTCGTTTGTACTGCCTCGCTGCAGGTGGATGGCGCCATAATGGATAGAGGACCGACAGCTGTTGCTCCTGTTCCACCACCAATTGATGATTGGAACAATTTCTGGCCATTGGAGGAATTTACCACAGCAACGGCGGCGGCAGCAGCAGCAGCCGCAGCGGCATCTTCTTGCAGCAATTGATACTTATCATAGGATAATCGCTCATGATTATTGGAAGGCAAGAGCATAGGATTAATTTGTAACATTTGATCCTTGGCATTGGTGAGCATTGGATCGGTTTTCTCCTTTTTTCGTTTCTTTTCCTTGTATGGACTGGAACTGGAGCTAGAGCTCCGTTTGCGTCTACGTGGCGGAGGTTGTTGCTGCTGGTCGCGTTCCCTGTTCCGATCCCGATCCCGCTCCTGTTTGAGCTGGAACTCCTGTTTGACATTGGTGGGCCGAAATTTGGTCTCATATAACGAGTCCAGCTCTGGCTCTGGCTTAACAGGATGAGAATGCGCTTGTTGTGAATGATGATGGAGTTGATGATGCTCATGTTTAACTTTTGATAATCCCGCTGGCGAGCTGCCACCCTGAACGACATGGCCATTGGGAGTGAGATGACCATTCTGTTGATTACTACTGCTTGGTGCCAGTTTTTTTAGACGGAGTATACGCTCTCGGGAGAGTTTACTCAAATCGATTTTGCATATCAGCGAGGTGAGAAGTGGCGTTGTTGTCCTGGCCGGAGAGGCCAGTCCTGCTCCCAATTGTTGTTGCTGGGTGGGCGTCATTCTTTGCTTGACTCCACCACTCTGGGATAGTAATGATGGGGGTGGTAGTGGATCCCTGATCTGTACCTGCTGCTGCTGTTGCTGCTGCTGTTGCAATTGCTCTTCAGATTGATCGATAATCACCACTTGGCCTTGCTTCTTGGCTCCACCTTCTTTGTTATTAAATATGCGGGTAAGTGTACTTATTTTATTCTTATCACTTTTAGGCTTTCTTTCACGATTCTTCTCCCGTTTGGCATCGTCCTCATCACCGCTAGAGCTGCTGCTACCACTGGAAGATGAGGAACTATCCGAGCTACTCAATTGTTGGCTGCCACCACTAAGCGGAACCTTATACGGTGACTGTTGAGGCATAGCTTGCTGCTGTAGATTATTATTGACAATGACATTATTGTTAGAGTTGGAGTTGGAGTTGGAGATGGCAGCAATGCCAAGATTATTGTGACTATTGGAATTGGGTTTGTCCGTCTCGCTACTGCTACTTGTTGGCGAGCTACTGCCACTACGACGATGATAGCTCGACCGTTTGGCTAATGGAGCCATTGCGGCTGTGACCGGAACCGTTTTGTTCAATTTGACAATGCGACAATTTGTTTTTTGGGTTTCCGTATCATCACTGCTGCTGGATGAGCTGCTCGATTTGGAAGTGGAACAAGAACTGGATGAGCTCTCCTCATCGGAGCTGCTGCTACTTGCTGCAACTGCATTAGCTGCTGCTACTGCTGGCGGCTGAAGGAGAGTAGCCGCCGCCGACGCTGCTGCTGCCGGCATCATTGGTATGCTGGACATCTTTTTGGTGGGCGTATTCCCATTGGAGCTGCTCTGACTGGAATGCTCACGTTTTCGGGGTAGAACGGATGATGAATTGGTATTGGAGGTGGAGGAAGAGGCGGAAGCTTTGACTAGTGTCTTCTTGGCAGCCGTCAGCGTTGGTCCTTTCGCTTGAG
This sequence comes from Drosophila willistoni, assembly GCF_018902025.1. Lineage (NCBI taxonomy): Eukaryota > Metazoa > Arthropoda > Insecta > Diptera > Drosophilidae > Drosophila > Drosophila willistoni. Next base: position 15,209,656 of record NW_025814050.1, read on the forward strand.
AACTACTACCAGCCGATGCACTACTCAAATTGCCACTACCAGCGCTTTGTTGTTGCTGCTGTTTTCTAGGTCTACCACGTCCTTTCTTGGTCGTGGTGGCGCTGGTGGTTGTGCTATTGGTGCTGGGAGGTGGCACTACAGCAGCTTGAGCCTGAGCGACCACAAGAGAAGAATGCTTTGTTGACGGCTCATCTTCATCGCTGGAGTCCAGCAGCGGTGGCGTCAATACAGACATCATTTTCTTTTTACGCGGCTTCTTTTGCCTCGGCTTGGGTGAGGCGGGCAGTGGAGCTATCGGTGTCACCGTAACACTCATCGATTGTGATTTTTGCATATTATTTATGGGTGGCACACGCATCACTGAGGTTATGGCAGCCGGTACACCGGGAATTTGTAAAGTTTCACCTGGTCCTGGCATGGGTACAACTTCACTGGCACTTGCCGCCGAATCGGAACTACTGCATGACGAGGATGAACTGCCACTTGTTGCTGACTCTGATAGACGTTGATGCGAGATTTGTGTTTCACTTTCCCTTTTTATTTGGCTTTTTGGTATGGCAGCGGCGGTTAATAGACCCAGATCCTCTTCCTTTTTAACAGCCACCGGTGTGACACTTAGACCAGCGCCGTAGCGTAATTGTTGATGCTGCTCATCGACATCATCATCATCCTCATCACATTCATCGATGTCCATTAGATGGTCATCATGATGAATTTTCTCATTCTTCACAATGGCCGTTGTGACATCTATGGATTCGGGTATGATTTGTGCTCCACCAGGCAATATGCCCGGAACTTTCATGCTAACATTACCGGGCGATACACTCTCGGAGCTCGTTTGACTGGTGGGTTTGTGAAAGAAGCGACTAAGATTCCATTTATTGCTATCGGTTGGCGATGGCGTTTTATTTGATGAGCTGCCACTACCAATGCCAGAGCTACTACCGGAACCGCCCCCTCCACCGCCGCCACCGCTAGCACCACCACTACTGCTGCTGCCACCACTGCCTCCCATTGAACCGCCTGAGCTACTGCTGGTGGTTCCACCATTGCCACTGCCACCACCACCACCGCTGCTGTTGTTGCCGCTGCTTGATCCCAGTCCACCACTTGAAGTTAAAAGGCCTGTTATGGTATTAGCTCCGCTTGCAATGATTGTCTGGCTATATTTCTTTTTGCCGCCATTTGCAGTCAGTTGCTGTTGTTGTTGCTGCTGTTGCTGCTGTCGCTGGAGTTGCTGCTGAAGGAATTGCTGATGATGATGACTCTGTGGGTGATGTCCATGTAGTTGTTGTTGTTGTGTTTGCTGCTGCTGTTGCTGGTGATGATGATGATGATTATGTTCACCCTTGCTGCTGGATTCACTACCCGATTCCGTGGAATCTGATTCAGAACCATTACTACTACTGCCCGGCGAGCGTCTGCAAGAATTACAAAAGCAAATTACATTACTTAATTGCTTTAATTATATTAATTTCAATTTCAATTAATCTTACCCATCCTTTTTTCGTTCATCCTCCGATTCGGATAACTCCAGATCATTTTCGAGACTGTAGAAAATTAGATTAGTAATGAATTTTCGTTTCTAAATCAATCTAGTGCTAATTAATCTCACCATGAATCCTGTTTCTCTAGAATTGGATTCTTCTCGATTTTGAGCGGCTTTGCCGTTGGCGGTGTTACAGACATTGCCTTGGGCGGCGTAGGCGGTAACTGTTGGATGGGAGCAACTGTGGCGGCCACCGTTGCTGCAACTCCTGCTACTGCTGCTGCTGCTGCTGCTGCTGCTGTTGTTGTAGACAATGAGGTCGCGGATATGGCTGCACCATTACCACTCCCACTGCCCAGTGGCAATTGACTCGCCTGCGGCGGTGTTGTCAATAATGGTGCAATTGGTGATGTCATCGGTGCAATGGGCGTTATCAGCGAGGATGGCGTTACAGATGGCGGTGAGTTAAGCAACGGCATTATTGGATCCACAATATCAAATGCATATTTAAATTTATTTGGAGCATTTAGATTATAGTTCTCCCGCGTTGGTGCCTGCGGTGTGGCTGCAATCGGATTCAGCGGTGTCACTTGAAAATGATTCTTCATTTCGCTAAGCATTGAACGAACATCCTTCTGCAAATGAAAAAGGAATAAGAGATTTTATTTAGTTTGTAATCTTCGACGAGAGATCCGAGAGAATTCTTACCTCTTGCGGTGGCGGTGGTTGTATGCCAACACCTGGTCGCTTATTGGACACCGGTTGGGCAAATCTTCCGCCACCATTATGCAGTGCCGTCCCCGTCGTCGGTGGGCCCAAAAAAGATTTCTCACGTCCATTTGGTACTTGGGTGCTTATGGGTGGACCCAGTAGGGATGATGATGATGAGGCGGCCGCATTGTTTGTTATGGAACTTGAATTTGAATTTAATTTGGGTGGTCCTCTTGGTGGGGCCATGCCACTACTTGAGGGTATATCATTCTTCATCGGTTGGCCAGGATAACCACCGCGTCCATTATAAGGCGGTTTATTATCCGCCTGTTTTAAATAAGTCGGAGGTCGCGGCTGTTGTTGTTGTTGTTGTTGCTGCTGCTGTTGTTGGGTTTGTCCCAGGCCAGGCGGCAGCAAGGAGGAGGCTACAGATGCGGATGAGGATATGGATGAGGAGACCTGCTGCTGAATCATTGGCGCTTGCAGGCGTGGATTATTACCGATGCTGCCGTTGCCACTGCCACCGCCCGGTGCATGCCGACTTATTCCCACAGTATACTGATTGATATAATTACGGGCATCACCAAATTCACCCAGAGCCGCCGTTATCTCGGCATCACCTTCGGTCAGACGGCGGGGCTCACTAAATAGACTAGTCTCACGATCATCACTTTGTATGCCCTGTTGGCGTTCATATTTTTCACGCTCCCGTCGCCGTCGTCTTTCGTATTCCTCCATGCTGCAAAAATAATGCCAAGATGCCAAAAATTAATGCAATTCGATCGACAAAGTTTTGATTTTTCTTATTTTTAAGAGTATTTTGGTTAACATAGAAATTAAATTACATATATATATATTTGTATGCATGTATATCTCGTCTGTGTTCTATTTTTGTGCGCAAGAACAACAGCAAGAACAACAACAACAATTAGAACAGCAAACAACAACAACAAGAAACATGGCGTGAACAAACAAATAACAACAACAACAACAAAAAAGAAACAAACAAATGAACAAACGAACAAACAATTTGACATGCAATAATCGTGTGCGGTGTGGGAGGAGAAAGTCGGGGGGGAATGGCTCTTTCTTTCTCTGCCCCTTTCACTCCACTCACTCATTTACTTACTATCTCATATGTTTGTGTATTTATGTTTGTGTGCGCGTGTGTGTGTGTGTGCTTGGTGCTATCTGGTGGCGTGCTCATATGTTTAATATTTACTGTAATTTTTAACAACTAAATATTTGAATTATTGAATGCTGCTAAACAATTTTTCGCTTTCATTGCTTAGGTTTGGCGGGCGGCAACGCTAAAATACTCCACAAACAGGAGGATGACATCAAAACAAAACTAATTTGGCAGTACCCGTAGCCGAACCACGGTCACACTGGTAATTCAAAATGATCAGATGTTTGTCAGAGATGACATCGTGATCGAATGTCACGATATTTTTGCAATGCAGAAAATCTACAAAGCAAACAGATTTAAAAATAATCGTTTTTTGTTTAAAATTAATTGAATTAAATTGAATTTATTTTATTAATGAAATATAATATTTCATTATTTTTTGTTTTAATCAATATGATAATTATCAAAAATAATTGTCATTTTTCATATATATAAATTAAACGAAATTAAATGCAAGCATTTAGCTTGCATCTGAGTTTTTAAAACATCTTTTAACAGGTGATTTTTTGTCTAATTTTTTTTTTTAACTTTATATTTTGATTTGAAAGATTTAACAGAACAATATTTATTTTTGAATTGTGTTTCTTAGAAAGCAAAAGAAGCTCTCAATTTAAAATCAATTTTATTTATTCAATGCAGATCGATCGGAAATATCAAAAATAAAGCAGAGTGTGGCCGTTCTTTTGAAATGTAAATTTTACGAATGTTCTACAAGGCCAATAAATATCCTTTGCAATTTTTCTTGAATTTGTTATGGCTTATTATTGGCAATCAATTGAGTTTTTGAATATAAATATTAGGGCCAAATTAGTTACAAGCATGCAAACGAGCAGGGCAAATTTTAAATTTTAGACCTTTTCGACTTTATTAAACATTATAAACACACTGTATAAACAGTTACTCTCTTTAGATAAAGGTTTCACCAGTAATGCCAATAGTTTTACAAGCACAAAACACAAGACTCTGCACATTACAGTTTGGTGCGTATGTAAATTAAAGGCAAAGGTGGAAAATGTGACGTAGGTGCAATGAATAAAAAAAAAAAAACAAAACCAAACACTGTGCAACTTGTGCAAATATAACATTTATACATATATATTTTTTTTGCTTTCATGCATTAATACGCACACACACGATAATGTAAAGGAGTAAAGTGCGAGAAGTGTAAAAGAGAAGGAGAAAAAATGTTTGGAGGACCGACAGCCAGTGACTCTAAAACTTACTTATAATTTTGGCTGTACAAATTGTTATCGTATTGCTGTAGTTGTTGTTCTTGTTGTAGTAGCTGCTGCTGCTGCTGTTGTTGTTGTTGTTGTTGCTGCTGCTGCTGCTGAAGAAGTAGAAGATTGCTGTGGTGTTGTAGTTGTTGTTGTTGTTGCTGCTGCTGTTGATGTTGTAGGTGGTGGTGGTGCTGTTGTTGTTGTTGCTGCTGTGCCATAGCGCGTTCTTATTGTAAATTTTATAATTCAAATCTTCTTTTACGTTGGACACACAAATTGATGGCCGAAGAAGAGGTGGTTGTTGAGAAGGTTGGGCGGCGGGCACAAATGCACAGACAAACACACACATAGACACGCACTTACACAGACAGAGGATATATGTACAAACAACAACTACGGGAAGGCGGCAAACCAAAACACACACACACACACTCTCACAAACAAGCACGCTCGCAAACAAAACGCACACACCAAATGAATGGAAAGAAATGGGAGGGAAGTACACAGAGGGGAAAGAAATCGCTCTCTGTTAAAGGTGTTGTTGTTGTTGCTGCTGCGATTGTTGTTGCTGCTGTTGTGTTGTTGGTTGATGTTGTTGTTGGTTGGCTTATGTTATCGTAGTAATTTTGCTTCTGTGACAGCCACCACGTAGACAAGGCGCTTTGTAGTTGTTGCAATTGATGCTTTGTTGTTGTTGTTGCAATTGTTGTTGTTGTAGTATGTCAGGCAGCATCAGCTTTGTTGTTGCTTTCAACATTTTGCCTGACTGGTTATGTTAGAGTGATGTTAATTTGCTCTGTTAACGTAATGTTGCACTCCCTGACTCTATCGGTCCTGTGCTCTCTCTCTCACTCTCTCCGTTATTTTAATTCATTTCAATGAAAATATTGTAAAAATGTAAAGTTTGTAAAGCACTGCAAAAGTGTGTGCTTTTGTTCTTTCGTTCTTTTCGTTGTAATTTTCTTTTCTTCTCTCTCTCTCTCTCTCTCTCTGTGTCTGTTTCTTTTTCCTCTAGTTTTTTTTCTTTTTCAATTTGCATAAATAATGTTACGAGTGAACAGACTTTTCTTTTTTAAATGCTGCTTTGATTTGTTCTTGTTGTTTTTGTTTTGTTTGTTTGTTTCTTTCTTTTTGATTTTTAAAGTCTTTTATTGCTTTTCTTTGTGTTCATGTTTTAGTATTTGTTGTTGGTGTTGTTTTTTGCTGTTGCAATGTGTAAGTAGTAGTGTAAGGAAAGTAAAGTTGCAGTACCTAAAAAGAAGAGAGAAATAAAGAGATTTTTTAAAATTAGTTGCCTACTTTTCAGGGTGGTTAAATTAATAAGTAATTATAGACGAGTCCTTATACATATATATGATATAATACGAAAAGTGAAATGTAAAACAAACAGTAGCAGCACAGCGTATGAGCCTTTCAAACATTTATACAAATATTTATACAATTTTTAAATCATCAACATCATCAACACTCGTCCTCTCATTATGCAGTGGCATTTACTTTTGGACCTACATGGGACACCTACATAAACCCACGCACACACACACACACGAAGGTAGGGGGATTATGCCTGGGCGAACATTACATCTTTTCCTTGGCGTCGTCATCAAGCTCACTATGGCGTCTGCTTGGCTTCAAGTGCAACGCTTAGATTCACTTAAACCAGACTCTGAAGGAATGCAACAACAACAACAAGAACACACTAACAGGAAAGAAAAAAAAACACACACACACACTTATACGCATACACTCATTGAAAGAGGACAAGAAGGAGAACGATGTCCTTTTGGGTTTATTCTTATGGAAAAATTGCAACTTGTTCTGAGACAAGTGATATGTGTGATTTGTGTGTGTGTGCACACACGATGCGATAGACTCTCTCCCCTCTATAAAGGGAGGGGGGATATTTACATGGAAATTCTATTTATATGCTTTCCACGGCATTCAATTGCTTAGTTAAAAATTAAACATGGAATATGACATTTCTTGATTTAATGTGCTTTCTAAATAGTTTAAAAGAACTATTTTTCAATAAAAAAGACAAAAAATTATAAAATTTCTGCATAAGTTGCACTTTTCTTCTTTCATTTGTGCATTTAGTCGGCCAGCAAAATTTAACAAGGAAACAAATTTTATACTTGCAGCAATTTATTATAATATTTTAATTCAACATATTAAATGTAAATTAAGAAAGTTTATCCATTATGTATTTAGATGCTACTAGCAATCTAAATGCCTAGGAAATTTAGTTAAATGTGTATCATTTTTCGCCCTCTGCGCCTCTCACCCACATGTGACAAAAAGCAGGACTCGTTCTCTTTCTCTTCAACTTATGCAAAGGACAGAATTTTATTTATCATTAGGAGGAGGAAAAAGTTGGTTGGTTTTGTTTGGTTTATTTTTTTTTTTTGTATTCTTTATGATTTTTGGTTTTTTGTTTTTGTTGTTGGTTTTTTTTGTTTTTGTGGTGTGTGTGAATGAAAAACGTGTCAGTTAAATTAATTTTCTGGTCACAGGACCTCCTCAACACAGCAGACAAAGTTGACCCTTTTTTTTGTGTATATGACATAAACTCGAGAACAGAAGGAGAGACAGGGAGAGAGAGAAAGAGAGCGAGAAAAGGGGGAGAAAAAACAGAGAGCCACAAATCTGCTGCTAAAATTTATTTGTCTTATAAATTTTGTTAACATCTCAACTGACATAGCAAAGGGATACACACATACATACATACATATATATGTATGAATGAAGGAGAGAGAGAAAAACATTTAATTATTTTATTTCTGTTGAAGTTTTATTTGGCCTTTTGTGTCCAGTTATACAGTGCTTACAAATAGTTTATGCACATCAAAAAAAGAAAGAAAGAAAAAACGAAAAGAGAAAGCAAAAGTCAGCCACAAAATAGAGAATGAGGCAAAAGAAAAGCTTGACAAAGTTTTCTTTTGGGTTTTTCTGGCTATTGCTTAATTTATATATCAGAGAAGAACTCCCTCTCTCTTTTTCTCCCCCTCTTTCAATGTCTTGTCCTCTATTTGTGCTCTCCTTTACGCTTTAATGTGCGTCCATTTAATCTTAAGCTACAATAATTTGTCTCTTGTCTCTGTATATCGTTGCTGTCTATGTATATTTGAGTGTGTGTGTGTGTGTGCGTGTGTGTGTGTATAAGTATTTGCATAGTCAAATGTGACTTTTGTTGCTTTTTGGTTTTCCATCTTGGGGGAATTAAAATTTCAAAGCTTTTAAATAATGTCAAAACGATTGCCAAAATGTTGAAAATCTTTTGCTGATTGGGGAAATCTTTTGCCGCAAAATGAATTTCTGCTAAAACTAATTGGGAATTATATAAAACAAAGTGGCAATAGTTTTTTAAGTGAAATAGATTTGTATTTATTTGGTTGATTATTTAATTTGAAGTAAATAAAATTTCAAATACTCAAATTTTAATTAAATGATAAAGAATTAAGGTTTAAGATGTCGACTAAAAATGGAAAACAAGACCGACTGAAATGGACGTAGTCGGAGGGATCTCTAAGTGTTCAAGCCTAACAATAATGCTTTATATATTATTTTTAGTCCTCACCGAAACTCCCTTAATTTCATAATGCTAAAAATCGTTTATTGGTAAAACAGAATCTATAAATAGCTTTCAATCATAGCCCAAAAATTAACTTGCGTTTCCAATTGATTGTAAATGGATGAAAAAGACTACAATTTTGTATGGTTAGTCGGCAATCGTTTCTGGAGCACTCACAAATTCCCTTTCCTCTTCTTCTCAGCCCTGTCTGGGGGGCTGGGCACTGTAAATATGATATTGCAAAAAGCTTTAGCTGCAAAAAAAAAATTGTCTTGGCCTTCAATTTGGCCCTCGAGCATTTTCAATTTTCTTCTTCTACACTTCTGTTTATGTAGGTATGTTTGTATGTATGAATGCCGCCGCCTTCTACTGTTTTTTACATGCCGCGGCGCGGCGCCTCATCGCCTTTTTCACACATGTCTATTTATTTACTTTGCTTTCTTTTTTTGCAGCAAATATATATGATAAGGACAAGAGCACGTCAGATTCAGGATGAATGGCAAACAGGCCGAAAGGGAGGCATAGGAGAAGTTCTGTTTACCGTTTTCGGCGCCTACTTCTTACGGGAGTTGCTCCCTCTCGATGGCAGACACAGGAGGGGTGGCAAGCACCTCTCTTTGTTGTTGTTGTTTTTAGGGGGCATATGTTATGAATTTTATGCAAATATGTTTTGGGTTCCGCACCCCAACCCCAATAGACTACAAAATTTTCGTCTCTGGGCCACCCAAAAAAAACATAAAATAAAAAATGTTTAAGAGAATTCGCGATGTTGCAAGTTTTTGTTTTTGGTTTTTTTTTTTGTGTGCTACTTTATTAACATTTAAATCGCTTTTCAGCGCATGTGGAAAACAAAACAAGTACAAAGTAAACTCGATTTTTTGTCCAAAAATTTGACTAACTCAAAAGTTTTAGACAAACAACAGCAATTTTGGTTTTAGCCTTGACTTATGTTGTTGACAAAAGATGTTCTGTTCTACATCAGTTATTTCAATGAATTATCTACACTCATTCATTGATTTGATGAATCAAGCATCTGTTATACATAATTTGTTTACTTTATAAGCTCGAAAATTCTTGAATTATATCCCAAATATGCTTTCTAGTTTCCGAATCGTTATAATCGCCTTTATTTAATTTCTTCATAAACCAAACCTAAGAAGTTTTCTTTGCACAGCTTCAGGCTTAAAAGCTAAGTAAAAATCGTAGGAATTAATGGCTTTATGATGTCTAAAGGTTAATGCCAAATACATTTGGAAGGTTGAAATTTATTTAAATAGTTTACTAAATGCGCTATATGAGGTTAACTTTGAATTAGAAAATATCCTAATCTCTGCAAAACGAAGTAATAATTGCATATTTATGAAGTGTTTAAAGTCATAACATATTTTGAATATATTTAGTTCTTTCAATTTCTCTAAGTAGTCCTCAATGAGTGCTTATGAATAGAGTTATAATTCAGTTATCCGAATAATAGTTAAATTGAAACTCTTTGACTTTAGAAAAATCAAACGAATGTTATCGAATGAATGAATCAGCAACTCATTCAAAAAACTCAGAGTACTTAGAATATTCACAGTATTTATAATCAAATTACTGTATAATTCAAAAATTATTCTTATTATTTCAAGTACTCATACGAGTTAGTAGTGTGAAGTGTCAGTAAGTGAGAAACAAAGTTCTCAAGGAGCTTGATGAATGAGAAATTTGTATTTAAAAAATTCACTTTTTTTTTGCTTTCAGTGTTTTATAAAGTGTCTTACAGTTAAGATCGAAAATCGACTTTGAATCATTTTTACAATAACATGAGTGATTATTTATGAGTCTTAATTATTCATTTCTCTATGCATTCACTTCAGCTATGCTGAATATAAATAAATGAATTCAACTCTATCAGCACATGTATTTATTCTATATATTTTAGTTTTTAGCCTCATTCAAATATCAATTTAAATACATTCATTAGTTATAACTGTGTCAAATTTAGAACTAACTTGTCGATTCGAACCTCTTAGGTAACTAAAAATAACTACAAAATTCCTCTATTCATTGTTTTGCGTATTGTAAGTGTATTAGGATAATGGCACAAGTTAGTTGTCAAGGTTTTCTACCTGCCTGCTGCATCCATGAATCATTTAACAAGCCTGACACAAACATTAAATTACGCATAGAGAAAGGTTCTTTCACACAGAAGCTGAGAGTCAAGACAGTCGCAAAAGCTTGGGCATGGCATGGCATAGAAAATTCAATTCAATTCAAATATGTAGACAGAGAAATAGGTATTCAAGAGAGGGATAGGATGGTTGGGTTGGTTGGTCGGTTGGCTGGCTGGCTGGCTGGTTGGAAGGAAGAAAAACACATGCGACTAATTTCATATTCATATGCATATTTAGGACTAACTACCATGAGCAAGGAGGAGAGGAGTGTAGAAAAGAAAGCAAAAGGCGGCGGTCGGTCGACTGTCGTTGCACACATTGGCACGCCTAATTTATAACACAAAAGTCTACTTAACTCCCACATGGAAAGGAAAACTAACTACTAGCGAAAGCTCACACTCTCGCTTAGTTTCTTTTTCCCCCCCCCCACTCGGTTTAAGCCGCCAAGTGAAGTAAACTGAAGGTAAAGGTAAATGAACAAAAAAAAAATACACATTCCTTAAATTGTTTTGGTGGATAAACTTGAAGTTACCCTATAGTATAAAAAGTTTGAGAAAATAAATCAAATCGCTTCTTATGCGTTTTTAGCTTCGATCGGGCAATCGATTTCCAATACTTTACGCCTCTAGGCTAATAAAAACCTTAACTATTCCAGGAGCTCTTAAATTGAGGTTTTCAAAATGACTTAAAGAAATGGACGTGACTGTATTAACTCGGTTAATCAAGAATCGATGTAGTTTATAAAAACGAAAACGAAAAAGGGTAAGAAAATAAAAGTTATAAAATCTAAGAATGGGAAGTAAAAAAAATTAACTCTTTTTTTTAACTCATAGACAAATATTTAATATTTAGAGTTTAAAAATCTTTTACATTTTCTATATTTTACATTAATTGTATAAATCCTTAAATAAACCCCATTTAAGCTAGGGTATATAAAAAGAAGATAGAGAGAAAAAGGTTCCACACATTTGTTGGGCAGTGCATAAACAAAGGTTAGATATACATAAGTATATATATATATATATTTGTGTGCGAGTGTGTATGCCACTGTGTGTATGTGTATGTGTGTGTGTGGGTTGGACAGGATTTATTATCAAATGGGCGCCATAGACTAACGACCGTAGCCACCAGTCGTCGTGGCAAGGCGAGCCCTTCTTTCCTTCCCTTCCCTTTTCTTGCCTTTTCCCCTCAACGCTTGTGTATAGAATGAACTAGAGTCAACAAATTTTATGGCACTCATTAAACTTTCTTTCAGCAAAAGTGCCTCAACTCGACTAGCAATCGCCTTGCCTCTTCGTTGTCATTGTGTGTGTCTCTTTCTTTTTAATTTATATCTTTCAAACAAGAAAACAAAACCAAACAAAAAATAAAAAAAAACTGCAAGGGAAAGCTAGAAACCAGGTGGAAAATTTATTTAATTAATTTATACAGTTTAGCATTTGAGCTATTTTGAAAGTAAGTGATATCAATCTAATACGCTCATTTGGAACTGGTGGCAGAAATGAATTTGTAAATGTACAAAAATTTAGTCTTTTTTTAATTTAACTGGCACACGATTTGGGGCAAAGGTCAAGTGGTCAACATTGCATTCAATCAATAAATTTTCTTGATGCCCAAAGAATTTCTATTTTCCATTTGAAATTTTATGTAGTTCAATGTTGAAAATGTTCAATAAATTTGTGACAAAAGTTTTTTCGTTGCCTACTTTTTTGGGTTTTTAAGTGTTTTTCAATTACACTTAATTGTAAATACAATTATATATCTAATTGAAACTTAAAAACTTAATTTAGCAGTGGGGAACTTTAAAGGTCTTATATTCTCTAGAAATCCTGCCGAGACTTTACCCTACTGCCTATATCGAATCGATCTTTTTTTCTTCTTTTTAAAGCTTTAATTGAAAAAGGATTTGGGGATTTTATTTTATTTTTTTATTATTTCGAAATATTCTCGCCTCCTTTTATAAAAAAAGGAAATATATTTTAAGACAAAGATCATAACAAATTATTTAAACTCTCTGTAAATTGTAAATTTTAAACATTTATTTTAGCTAACAATACAAAAGCGCTGTTGCTCAACTTGAATTCGTTTTTACAAATGGTTACTAAATAATTTAATTAATTATAAAAGAAATATCATGAGGTTAACATAACAAGTGGGGGACACAAAAATATGTATTGGCCTAGTTAAATTTGTAATTGAAAATTGGTTTAACTTTTTAACTTTCATTAAATTTTAAATTTTTTTATACGATTTCCAGTTGAGGGAGGCTACAGGCATGACTTGTATGTGTGTCAAGTTGCTTTCAATCTAACTATTATCGTCATATCCTGGATTCTGCATCCTGCGCACATGGCGCAAGCTTATCTATTGCAACAGCTTCAGTTCCAGGTGCTGTCTGGCTGCTGTATGCAGCTTGACTTGTCCAGCAGTTTAAAAGTGAACCCTGCTAATGCCTTTCCCCGTTACTCTCCTTGCCTTCATACTGTCTCCTTGGGTTTTTTTTTGCTTTTTACATATTGATGCTGACGCATATTTCCTGCTTCATTAACAGCGACGCCGCCATAAAGTATGCTACACTCTAACCAACAAGATGACTTCGTAAGGGAGAGCAGCAGGCGAGGGAAAAGAAATAAATCGAGAGAGAGGGAGGGAAAAAGATACAAGACAAAACCTAGGCAAAACTGCATTGCGTTTTTTCTTCGCTTCCTCTGTGTTTCTTTACTTTTTTTTAGCTCCACCTGGTGTTGGCTTTTAACGAGACAGCAGCATCTCTCGTCGTCGACGTCCTCGCTCTAGTCTCTTCTCTTGGTTTACTCTCCCCACTCCTAGTTAACATCGTTATGCTCTGGGAACACCCTCTGTCATTTCATCCGCTTTTGCTGACTTGCTGCTTTGGTCATTTTTGTTTGTTGTCCCCCCTCCCACTAACTACTTTTGCTTATTTTTCTCCACTTCCTTGCTCTCTTCTGTAGCATTTCTCAACTTTTCCATTTCCTAGCAATTTTTATACCCTTTGGAAAATATCTATATTTATATAGGGTTTTTCCATTCTAACGATTTTACTTATAGGGTCTTAAAAAGGTTTGACATAAAATGTTAAACTTCTTGGTTAAATTTAAAGTTTTATTCGAAAAATATAAACGTTCATCTATCTAGAGGAATATAGAAATGTAAATTCTTTGAAATTAACCCCTTAAAGTATGCAATACATGCAGAAAAAAGTTTATTTCAACCTAAAGTGATATGTTTAATCATCAACTTAACGTAAAATTGGTCCTCATTACAAACATTTTGTAGCATTATTTTTGACTGTCGGTTTTTTTAAGAAGTGACTATTTCAGCTGTCTATTGCCTACTTACTTGGGGTTACTTTCTACATAATTGCCAATGCCCATAAAGATTCTGCAATATTACTCATACGACATATGGTTCAGAAAATTTTTAAATTATTATTGTATCACTAAGACTTGAGTTCATTTAAAAAACTTCTTTCAAACTCTAATTAATTTAATTACCTGTGTTATTTTTCCTTTTTTTTATGGTTTTTTTCTGTTAAGTGGTTTTTAGTTGTAAATTGTAATTAAAGTATATACAATTGTCGCCTTTTCCAACTCCTTCTTGAGTTAATCTATTTTGTACTTTGCTATTTCTTTTTTTGTTATTTCCTTTCTTGTTTTCACTTGGTGTTTTTCCCTTCATTTTCTTCACTTTTTTTTTTTGTTTGCCTGTTATTCCCTGTGTGTATCACTGAGTTTTCTCCCTGTTGCTGTGTTGTTGTCCTGCGGCTTGATTTGATTAAAATGATAATAGTTTTTGGGATTTAACTTAAATTGATGTGGGTTAGTCGTTGCCACAATATACAATAGCAACAACAACAACAACAAAACAGCATGGAAAATAAAAAAACAGATGAAGCGCAAAAAAAGAAATGAAGAGGCAAAGAAAAGGGAGGCACAAATGCTTCATGTAACCCAAATTTTCTTGAGGCCTTTTTTTCTCTTCTATTTTGTGGCTTATCCTTGTTGTTACTGTTCTTACTTTTTTCATGAGAAAATAAGTGAATGTAACAGGATATATAGATACCCTATAGCTGGAAGAAATAGGTCCAATGCTTAAACTTATGCTTTAATTACCATCGGTGTTTAGCAAAAAATAAATACCTTACTTTACTCCACACAGGGTTTGCTCCGCTTTCTGACAGTTTGCATATACCCTTGTAATACTATTTGGAGCACAGGGTATAATAAAAATTCCATTAATAAAATTGCATAAAATTCACTGCAGTTAGCCACAGTCAAGGCGGCTGGCTTACATTCTCCAACTCTTCCCCCTCTATTATTCTCTCTCCTTTTTTTTTTTACTGGCTTTTTCACTTTTGGCTTTTTAGCCAAATTACTAAGCTCTCTCGCCGTAGTGTCCTTGGCATGCAGTAAAAAGAAAAAAAAAACTGAGTCCACTAAATCAACTACTTCAAATTGCCAGCTTAATATTTAAAGGTAACTTTAACAAAAAGCAAAAAAAAATGAAAAACAACCACGTGTTGTTGGCTAAGACATGACCGCAAAAGTATGTAGGTAAAAGTTTTGCCTACACATCCTGCAAAAGTTATGGTTAACCGCCGACGTTTCTACGAATTTTTTTTCTTGTTGTTGAAGCCTGATGAAGTGTGCCAGCAAATTCATAAAATAATCATTCTCAAAACAGACTTTGAAGTCATCTGGCAGCAACGAGTGCACATTACGGTTATAAAGGATAAAGCAGCCTTTAAATTGTTGCAGTTTTCTTCTAACCATTTAGTTGTGGAAACGCATTAGGCGGCAAAAAGTGTGGGTCCAAAAGCCGCTTAGCCACATTGAGAAAGTTTTAGCATTCATTTTGCCTTTTTTTTTGGGTTGAGGGAAGACCAAGTGGAGCACTAGATAGTTGTAGGCATTTTACGAATGTTTTGTAAAAACTTTTATAAGTGAAATTATCAATTAAAAACAAAATGGCTGGCAACATTTTGAGTCTTTTAAAATAGTGGCTAAAAGATATTTTGTCTATGGCAGAGAAAATGTCTATTTCGAACTCAAGTCACATAGTTTTATCGACTACAAAGGGTTAATGAACACAAGAATTTGTATATGCAACATTTCTAACAAGTTTATGCAACACTTGGTTGCATTTCGCTCCAACATTTCAATGTTGCTTGTCTGTTTGATTTAATAAAAACAATAAGAGAATGATGTAAACAACAAAGCCATGCCACCTCTTAGTAAACACACACATACACACACACACACACACAAAAGTAACTACTAGCCACAGTGTGACATAAAAATATATACAAAATAATAACAGTTGGAATTGAAATTGCATTGTCCCAAAGAACAATAATAAAAGGCAACAGTAACAGAAACAACAAAAACAAAGTCCTTCCTCTTCATTCACTTTGACTCTCTCTCATTCTCTCTCTGTCTCTTCCTTTTTGGTTTGACGGTGGCTAAAAGTTTTGTGTGGTCTGGCAACACAATTGTTGCTCACTTTGTCTGTCTCTATGTCTGTTTTGGGTGTCTGTTTGGTTTACAGTTTGGCAAGCATTGTGAGTTATAAATTACATTTTAATTGGTACAAAAAATAAATGAAAAAACTGAATTCATACGTATGTATATACCCCGTAGCTTTTGAAGTTAATCGCTTATACTTTTTTTTTTGTTAAGTACAGTTAAAATACTCTACTCTAATGTTGTTATTTAAACATTAAATATTTCGTTAGAGATTTATTTTGAAACTTGATTTCTTGCAATTATTTTGGGCTAGTTTACATTTAGCAACTGAGTAACGCAAATTATGAGCTTCTTGTGGGCTTTTCCAACACTAGTTCAAAGCATTTCTGATTACTTCAGGTCATTTAACAAATGTTTACAAATCTTTACTTGTCTAACTTCTATTACTTTATCTAATGATTTTCAGTGTTGGAAAATTTGTAAATGTGATAAAATGTTAACTCTGCCTCTATTTACTCGGAACTTTCATCAAGTTATTAAATAATTAATCAAAGGAATAAGCGAACTATATCGGCATTTAAATTAAAACACCTTTATATTGTCGTCTAAATAGTTCAGTGTTGGAAAATTTAGGAATCTGACATAGTGTTAAATGTAATCCCGAAACTATCTATTAAGAATTTTTAGCCGCAAAATAAAAGTGTAACTAAACTAATATCATAAAAATGAAGAATGCCGACAAATTAAATTAATTTTACATTATTTTTTTAATCCCTAAATCATGTAGGATATTCTCCAAGTTGAAAGATTTTTTCTACATTTTGGTTTAATTTTTTATTTATTTTCCTTTTTTTTTTTTGTTTTGGCTTGAATACACTTGAAATAAATGTATCTAAAGTTTTTGGTTTCAAGTTTTCTACTTTTATCTACTGCCACACATATACAGAAACACACACTCACACAAATACACATAGTTGCAGATACAAAGTTGGTTTTTTTTTGTTCCTGGTCGAGTTTTCCCATTTCTATATGTATAATCTACATTATAACATTTCGCTATGTCTGGTCCTTTTTTTGTCCTCACCACACTCACACACACACAAAACTTCACTTTGATAGTTGTGTCTTTGTTGGGAGGGGGCGAGGTAGGGCGAAGAAGGGCGAAAGGGGGCGGGGATTGGGATCTAAAATTTTTTGGCACTTTTGGGTTTCCCGCTGCTGTTGCCGCTTGCCGCTGTTTTTGACAACTTACTCGTGCGACGTAACCATTGAGCGAACTGGCGAACGTCGACGTTGCATGCGAAGTTATTTGCCCTTCCCCTTAACTTTATCTCATTGACTCCCCCCCCTCTACTTACAACTTCGCTGCCGCCCCTTTGCCACCACTGGGTTTGGCAACATGTGCGAGAGCGTGTGTCTGTCTGCGTTTTTATACCCTTGCAGAGAGTATTATAAAATTGGTCAGATGTTTGTAACACACAGAAGGAGACGTTTCCGACCCCATAAAGTATATATATTCTTGATCAGCATGAGAAGTCGATATAGCCATGTCCGTCTGTCCGTCTGACCGTCTGTCCGTCTGTCCGTCTGTCCGTCGGTGCGTACGCGTTTTACTCAGCCATCTTAAGAGCTATCGGGATGAAATTTTTTTTGGGAGCTTTTTTTTACCCGGGTGAGATAAAGTATGAAAATCTTTGGGATCGGACCACTATATCATATAGCTCTAGAAGAAACATTTTTGCAAAAATTGGAGTATCCCCATGAAATTTACCAATATGATAGTAATAGATATAAAATCTCAGATCCCAAAATTTGAATCTGATCCGATAAATAGAACACAAGTTACAGTCAATATAAATCGGTTCAAACGCTGCCGGCAGCGCTGCTTGCTGCCTACTACTGCCATCATCAAATCAACAGAGCACACGCATACACACACAGACGCAACGCTACATGAACTGTATGTGTATGCGTGCCGTGCTTTGCTTAGAAAATGATGGAAGAAGAAAAACTTGTGGTAAAAAGAGAAATAATATTTTGTTTGTGTATTGATGAATTGAGTTGCAGGGAAAGAAATTTCAAAAAGGAAAAATATTATTGCCAAGTATACTGCAAGGGTATATAAACTTCGGCATAGCCGAAGTTAGCTTCTTTGATATTTTTTTTTTATTTTAGTTGTTTGCTTCTTACCAAAAGGACCGACCATCATGTTGGTTTTTGGCTCGTTTGGCTATTAAAGTTGTCGATGCGTCTTTAAATATGTTTTTTTCGCCATTTCCTTTTGGCTTTCATTCTTGGCCATAATGATTGATAGAAAGCCATTATTGTAATGGTCGGAAAACTAGTAAAAAGTTTAAACAACGTGAAAAGACTGTAAATTAGACCAAAATAAGTTAAAGCAAATTCGCTTACTAAAAACGTATCTGTTTTCAAGGAATCAAGGATCAAATCACCATTTCTTCTTGTTTTCTCTTATTTTCCGTGAATAATGAAAAATTGAAATTCACTAATGTTTGACCCATTAGCTTTAATTAATTTAACTATCCTTCAACTATTATCCTTTTGAAGTTTCATTATAATCTATTTATAAATGTTCTTAGTGGACACGCAACTTCTCTGTGTGTGAGTGTGTGTGACTAAAATTAGGCTAAAGACAAATAGATAAATCAATTAACTTAATGAAAACTATTTGCTTATGCACATGTGATGTTTGGATATCTTAGTTGTCACTGCTAAACGAAAGAGACACTTAGAGAGAGGGAGGATAAACCTGGTTAACCAGATGTCCTGTATTAAGTTTCTAATCTCAAACGTTTTCTATGCTCAAATTTTGTTCTTGTCTAGCTAATCGAGGTCACACAAACGCAAGACCCATTTCTCCGCTTTCTCTCTCCTGATATCAACCTTGACTGGTCTCTTAATTTTAATTAAAATCCATTTTTCGTTTCAATATCAATAGTCAAATACTGAACAAGAAGATGGCCTATAAATTAGAAACACTTTATAGTCTAAAACAACTCTAAGAATTCATTATACACTTTCCTATTCTTAGTAAAATTTAACTTTTCTTTCGTTTCACTGAAATGCGAAATCAAATTTGAAAAATGTTGATTTCACTGCCAAGAAAAGAGCAAGAATAATTTATTGGGATTAAGATGTAATTACAAACTGCTTAAACTGCTAATGAAGTCGTTTTACTCTCTCTCTCCCCTTTTTGGTAAAATAAATTATTACACAATTGGCTACAAGTGAAATAAACTAAGGGAAAATAAAGGGCGAGAGCATTGTTTTACACAATGAGAGGGGGAAAATAACTTTTAACAAGCTGACAGCCAACGACAGCAGCAGCAACAGCAACAATCAAAAAAGAGGCAACAGCAAACAGTCAATAAAAACGTTTTTAACATTAATCAATTAGTTTCAATTAAATTGTGAAAAATCACAAAAACGTGAGAAAAGACAAGCGAAAATAACAACAAGCAAATAAATGAAATTTGCCTTATGTTAGAAAGAGAAAAACTTTATTGCATAAGGTTCAAAATGTAAACAAAATTTTTATAAACATTTAGTCAATGATTTTATTTTGTATAGGAAATTTTCTCAAAAAATCAACTGGATTAAAAATTGTTTGGTGTTTTTCCTTTTGGAAATATCAAACCAATGAAATATTCAACAAATGTGTATAAGAATTCGCTACCTTTTACCTATATATAAATTCGCATAATCACAATGTTGATATCTGTCCATCTGTCTCTTTTACTCCTCTCTGTGTTTATCTCTCTCTCTCTCTATGCTTTTTCAAATTTTAACCACAAAAATGGCAATAACTAGTTTTGAAAACAAAAACAATTCCGTGGCAAAAACTATGCAGACATTTAAAGTAGAGAAGGATGAACCAGAGCAACAACAACACCAAAAAAACTTTATTTCCCAGTTAAAAGTGCAAGGGAGAGAGAGAGAGAGAGGAGCAAGTTGCACGAGAGGGAGGGAGGTATGGGAGGTGCAGGGAAAAACTATGACTTTATGGCATTCTACCTTTTCCACTATTTGCCATTTCCACTATTTTTTTGCATTTACGCTTTTGCGTTTTACGCTTAATTATCTTTTGAAATAAAACTCCCTTTTTCCCTCTATCATCTTTTCGCTCACTCTCTGGCCATAATGCTACAACCGCAACTAGCCAATCTCCACACCGTTTCCACCTCTTTATCCCAACTCCTCTTTTTGCCCCAGCATGTCTAGTGTGCGGTGTGATGTGCTGTGGTGTGGTGTGGTTATCCATGTCCATGTCTCGTGTGGCGCCAAAACGTCCGCATAACTTTGTTTTAATGTAACCTTGTTAACAGAATGCGTCGTCATCGTCATCCTCGGCGTCCCTGCCTTTTGTTTGGGGCCATTGTTGTCAAGGGGTAAGGTCCGGATATCAACACCAACAGGTCGATGGGCTTATAATTGCATTAGCAACCAATAAAAGGCTATTCCTCCGTTTCCAATAGACGGGTTTATGTGTCGTTTGGTTCAATAACACAAAAATTTCATTAGTTACTCATACAGAGAAAAAGAGAGAGAAAGAGAGGGACACAGAGATATAACGGCCACAGGAATTGCAAATTTCATTTAGGCCAATTTACTATTATCAACTAAATATTTCTTATTTCATGCCTCCCAACACGAAATAAGAAAAATTTCCATTGGTTTTGCTTTAAGCACGTGCTAGTACTTAGTACATACAAGCATAACTATGATAATTCGTATCTGTCCCCTCTCTCTATCCGCCAATCTAATTAAACAGAGAGAGGGAGAGTGCTAAAAACACGTATACGCCGTGTTGCTCTCACCACAAAAAGTTCTCTGAAGTTTTTTTTGCTATTATCTGATCTGCTTTTGCTTTTGTGTTGGTTTTTTTTTCTATTATTTGTGCAAATAATATAATTTTTGATTTATAAATAACAACATTTGTTTATTTACATTTGCTAAACAGTTTTTTTTTTTCTCCGATTTGCGTCTCTAATATAAGTAATTAGAATGTTAAATTTAGTGCTTGGCCAGCAACAATTGAGCAATTCCATAAGGTAATGAGTAATTAGAAATAAATAAATTTTGAAAACATTGTAACAACTATCAATAGATTTTGATGTTGATGTTTTTTTTTTGAGTGTTTCTTTGCTTTATTATTCTTATTTTTCATCAACAATTTGTATATCAAAATGTAAGTAAAGTGTTTTTGTTTCGTATGAAATCTAAAATCGTTTGTATATAACTCTCACAAATCAAATGTAATTATCAGATTTGAGTCAATAAATAAATGAATGTATAACCAAATGTATACTTTGCCAAAATTTTCATTTCAAGAAACAATGAGAACAAAAAAATTGGCGTTTCTTAATTCGTAGAATTTAGATCGAATTAATTTCTCTTGTATATACTTATTTTGCCAAACAGAAAACTGAGTTATTAAGCAAAGTCAAGGTACTCCTTTTTATTTTCCTAATAATCTAGTGCAAATATTATATTCAGAGATGTAACCCCATTAGGGTTCAAAAATATATAAGTTTTGGGATGATATAATAAATTATTGTTACCTTCCAAATACTTTAATGTGCACTTTTTCTTTCTTCTAGATTTTATACCTGTTAATCAAATTGTATTAAATATGGGGAGACTCTGTATCTAATAAAGTTAAAATATTTCTAAAAGTTTCAAAAATAAAGTATTTCAAAAATTTAAAAAATAAAATATACTTTTAAATGCTTTAGAAATCGCTCAACAGAAAACTTGTTCATCTTTTTGTGCTACCTTTGAAATAATCTTCATTTGAATATTGACTTCGAGGAGTCTTAAAATCAACGTTTGATTTAAAAAGACAAGCTAAAAAAGTTTCTAAGTTCTTAACCCACTTTTAAAGGTTATTATTCTTATCTTTAAAATTTTCCATATTTCTTCAAAATTTAAACATATTTTTTTCGTGGCAGATCTTTATATATATTTTTTGGAGTGTGAAATTGGGTCATGCGGTATTGGATATTGAAATCTTTCAAAGGGAAAATGTGGTTCTTGAGGAAGGAAACTTTCCTTATTTCCTCCCTCGTAGATACGTCTCATTGTTTTTTAACTCTTGTTGTATCATGCATCAATAAATGCAAGCTTTTGCAATTTAAGAAAAGTAAATTTGTACTCTTTTTTTACTAATCTTAAATGCGTTTAAAGTTGTTTAGAAGATTTCAAATGATTCTTGTTAACTATTTGTGACGATTAAATAAATATTTAAAGCGAATACTAAAAGATAATTAAAGGATAATGCCATAAATGATTACACTTTGCCTTTCTATAGATAATTTTAACAGCTATTTACTAATAAACAATTTTAACCTCATTTCGGTAGTTTATAGTTCTCTTTCTCCCTCTCTCTCACCCTCATGCATTTAATTTAATGTAAATTATACAAAATTTAGCGCCAAAAATGCACAATTAACAAAATGTTTAACATCATTTCGATTTGTAGTCATTAAAAAAAAAAATATGTATATTAAAATGAAATGAAATGGAAACAAAAATTCTCGGCACGTTTCATTCACGTGATGTTTTAATTATTTTTCTCTTTTGATTTTAATTATTCAAAATGAATGAGAAAACAACAACAACAACAACAACGAGGGTAAAAAGCAATGTAGGGCATTAGTCATTTTATTTTATTAGAAATTAAATGAAATATGTTGAAACATTCCGAGAATGTTGATTAAAAACGTTTACTCATCCTTCGAGGGTAAATAAAAACATGGCCTTGATGAAGTCTAAACGATAGGAAATTAAGTTGTAGTCACTATATATATGTACTTTATATATTTTTGATCTACTTGGCAAGATAAAATATGTTTACATTTTGCACTTCATTGGTAAGATTTTTTACCTCTTCTTGTTGCACTTTGCATTATTCAGTCAGTCGGTACTACTAATGACTTCTTGTTCTTTAAGTACATTCCGTGTGAGGGGGGTAGAGAGGGAAAGCTGGGGGTTTCTTGTTTTTGTTTTTGTTTGGACTGAAGGAAGTGAAGATATTTATTTAAGTGAGTTGGTTTCCTAGGGTGGCCGGCCAACCACCACTTACATACCGCCCGCCCCCCGGCCTGCTTACCCGGCCCAAAGGCACATTCTTCTCTCCATGAGTTGAGCATCATAAAATATTGATGGCCATAAATAAAAAGCGGGTAGCTTTTAATGTGAACGAGCAAACGAAAGGAAGAAAACGTAAATAAGAATCTATATACAAGACGATGAATGCACTGTGGGTCGGAATTTAACAATACTCTTTTTGATCTATAATCAAAATTCCTTATAAATGTTTATACGAAACTCTCATAACTCACTCACCAATCATATAAGATTTCCATTGCTTAATAATTTCTTGGGTTTAGTTAGCAAACTCACCTGAAAATATATATAAAAGGAAAAAGTTCAATAAATTAGTTGATAGATTAAAGAAGTTCAAAAATAACAGCAATTCATCCTTAATGTGTGATGAAACCACTGTACCCCTTGTGCCCTTTAGAATATCTTTGCATCCAAGTGGCAGTTGATTACAACCGTGGACGACCCGACCGCCGACTACTGACTGCCTGCCTGACTGACTATGAACGATGATGACGAGATGAGACGGTGTTAAACTGTTTGTGGCAATTGGGAAGGGAAGGGAAGAAGTGGCAGAGGCAGAAAAAATGAAGCTGCCACAGAGAGTTGGTCGGGTCGAAAGCAAAGTGTTCTTGAGGAATTAAGTGTCAAAACGCAGCTAAATAAATAAGGGAATTAACCGTAAATGGGCAGCAAAAGTCACCGATTTATTTGCATACATATGAAGTAAACAAAGAGAATAAGAGATAAATCTAGACAGAGAGAGAGAGACTGAGGGAAAGATAAAGAGAGAGAGAGAGAGAGAGAGAGAGAGAGAGAGAGAGTCAGAGATAGAGTAGGATATAGACATTGCTCATTAATTACGTAAACTGATTTATTTTTATGCAAGGATCCCCCCGTTCCTTAGGTGAGATTTTGTAGGTTTTTTTTTGCCTCCTTTCCTTTCCTCTCTAAGTAAGAAATTGTATTAAGACTATAATTATTTTAATAAGTCGCGAAACTTATAAAGTTCAGGTTTACTTTAATAAATATATTTCAATTTAAAGTAAAAATAATGATAAAAGTCAAATTTTTTAAACTTTTGTGCAAAGTTGACATAGAATTCTCAATTAGACCAATAACTAATTTGTTTGGAATTTGTCTACAACAATTTTGTTTTTGATAATGTTTTTTATAAAATGCTTGTAGAACATGTTTCAGTCACATACTAACTTTAAATTAGGGAAGACCACGTTTAATATGATCCATTTAAATCTCCAGTGCATACGATAATTAGAGTCTAAAGTTCAATAAATATTTATCAATCGTATTTTCCAAGGAAAAAATTCGACTTACAAGTTTTTGAGGTAAAATAACAAAATTTGGTGATTTAAATGGTATTCTTTTCTGTAAAAAACAACACATTTCAAAACTTCTGGTAAATTTGTGAGTATTTAAGTTAATCAAAACTAACAGATTTTAGTTACATATTATCTGCCCCAGGTCTTCCCTACTTAACAAGTTGTAATCATTGCGATTTTGGCGGTTAGTAAATATAGAATCCACATACTAATTTGGTCTGTTTGCGTAACTAATGGGAAATCCCCTTGCCGCCTCCTCGTTATAATCTTCTTTTTCGAAAACAAATGAAATTTGCATAAAATGCATTCATTCAAGTGGGAAATCAATTAACT
Organism: Drosophila willistoni; assembly: GCF_018902025.1. Lineage (NCBI taxonomy): Eukaryota > Metazoa > Arthropoda > Insecta > Diptera > Drosophilidae > Drosophila > Drosophila willistoni. Next base: position 15,234,273 of record NW_025814050.1, read on the forward strand.
AATTATTTAAGTAGCTTACGAAAACACAACAGAGAAGCCATAAACCAAAATGGCAAAGCACACACAAAATAGAAATAATAATAAATATAAAATAACATTATATTTACCTCTTCCTCACACTTGTTCAGCCCCCTCCCTCCCTCTGTTTGGGTGGCTATCGTTGAAATATCTCTATATTTCTCTTATTTGCACATAAACATAAGTGAGACACGCCTCATTAATTTGAATTTGTGGGCGCGACCAGAGAGGGCCCAAATGTCATTTGAGCATAACTAGGCAAAATCCTCAATTTCGGTTGCTTCCTCTCTCTTCACCCCCCCGAAACTTTCCTCTCAATTTCTGTTTCTTGGTTACACGCACACGCGTAAAATATGAAAATCATTTCAACAAATGTCTCGTCTTGAATTCCTTCACCCTTCTTCTTCCACTTCTTCCTCTTCCATGCTAAACCCAACCAACTACTTCTTCCCTTTTCCTCTGGTTTCCTTTTGGCCAAGTGACTGACTGGCATATTGAGCAAATTTTTGGGCGGGTGGCAGGATGTGGGGCGAGGGGATTGAGTGGGTTTCATCGTACGTGCGTGCAAGACATAACTTCCCGTTACAAGCAGGAAGAGAACCAATGAGAAGGAGAGAGAACACAATGAGAATTTCAAATATGGCAAATATTACACATACAGAAGCTATAAAAGCATACATTCAATTACCAGTATACGACTTTGTTATACCCTCTATTTCAATTGAAATTCGTAAAATAATAGGAATGAGAATTTGAAATCTGCCTTTATAAAAAGTATATGACAAGTTCAACGATTAGATAACCGATTCTCAAAGATTGGTAAGACAATCTATATATAGAGGATTCTTTTTGCAAATTTCGTCTTCTTGGTTGACCCAAAAATTGGTTTGCACATAATAATACGTCTTTTAGTTTAGGATTAAGTTGGTATAATCTATATCCTTGGGCTCAAATAGTTAAGAAAACTTCATAAAATGAAACATTTTTCTGTTTTACAGCTGTCATTCATATTTTTCTATATGTAAGCATCCATTTATCATTAATTGAATATTAACAAAACATTTCATTTTGCTGAAAATAAATTTTGACACATTTGAAAACTTTAACCTTGATTTTCTCAAAACTGTGGGCCAGGATTTGAGCTAAACGGCAGATCCTAGTGGTGTAAAATTTGAAAGCAGACTTTTAAACTATTCTTTTTCAAAGAAATATAAGATTAAATTAAATTTTTTTGTTTGCTTATTTCTTCGATTAATATTAGGGCTTATATCCAGATGTAAACTCTAAGAAAACCGTTTTGTTTCAAAAGAATGGATAATTCCTTCATCTTGTTGGCCTAAAAAAAGCTGCTTAGAAATTATTATCATACGATATCAATTTTAATGAATTATTTGCCAAAATTCCACTTGGTTGAATACTTTTTGAGCTAAAATGGGTTGCTTAACCATTCACCACATATGTTTTTTTTATTTATATTAAATTAAAATTGTATTGTAACGTTAAAACAATCATCATGTAACTAAAACTTAAGAAGCATTTAAAATGATTTTGAGTATATTTAAAGTGGGTGAATAATTGATCGGTAAGTTTATTCCTAAGCGAATAGCTTATCGATCTCGAATTTAAGTATTTTGATTCAGAATGCAAACCGACAACAGGTCTACGATCAAAAGCATGTGGAGTCGAAAACGAGAACAAGTCTGCATCTTTGACACATATTTTGATTCTATTAATTCATCAAGCATTTTAAGCTCATAGAAAATTCCCATGCATCATTCTATACAACATAACTAATATGCACAACACACATACACACACACACACACCCGCAAAGTCAACTGTAAAGCCTCGACAATGACAATACAATCAACTGGGGCGGGGCCCCTCTACCGTTTCCTTCTGACTAGGACACGACTAGAACGAACATGCCAACGCTAAAGTATGGAAGAGAAGGATTAAGATGGGTGGGTGGAGGTCCAAAGAGGGAGACAGAGTAACATTGACCAGCTGCACATCCCAAAATGTTGTCTCTTTTGTGTTCGTTGCTATTGCTGTTGCCCTTTTGAAGAGATGTCCACATACTTATACAGTTATGCGCCTGGTTAACTTGTCTGTCAACTTGGCGGCGAGGAAGGAACGAGGGAGTGATGTAGAAGAGTAACCTCAGGTTTTGGTTATTGTATCGCATGGTGTTTTGGTTTTTGGTTAAAATTCTTTAACCCCTTCCCAACACCCCTCGTCGTAAAATCTGAATGTCTGTTGTCTCTTTTGCAGCTTTAGCCTTGACTTGGCTCATCTCCGTTTTGTTGTTATTGTCTCGCGACATAGCCCCGGAAATGCCGTTAAATGAAATTGTTTTTGTCAAAATTAATGTGAGTTTACAACAGAGCAAAGAGAGCAAAGAGAGGGAGAGAGCAGACAGTTAGATAGATAGACAGGCAGAAAGACAGACATCATCATGGGGTTAAGTGTGTGGGCGTTTTGTTAGCGGTAAATGAGAGAAGTCGTCGCCCCCTCTCTATCTCTCTCTCTCTCTCTCTCTCATTCGTTCCTTAATCTGTATATGTTTGTATGTATAAAGCGTCTTCTCTCCCTACGCGACCATTCCAAGTACGTGACAGATTTTGATGAAATTTTTGTTAGCGGCGCTTTTGGAAATGAACTTTTTGCTTGGGTGCTAAATGTGTTGGACTTGTTATAATTGTCAAAAGTGAAGAGGTGAGGGATGAAAGTTATGATTATACACACACATACATAATCATATGCATGTAGTCGAGAAGGGTAAAGTCGGATTGAGCCGTTAAAGGCCTCAAGACAGACTGAACGATGTCGAAAAAATTACCAGGATGCATTCTCATTCATTAAGTGTGTGTGACTCAATTAATTATAAGTTGTAATAAACTTTTGCCAATTCATCTTATTCATGTAAGAGTTATAATTATTTGCTGAAAAACAAAAATCGCCTAGGTGTGAGAATAAACATAAATAATTTAAAGATGGTATAAATAATTTTGTAATATGTATATACCTATAATCTAAATGAATTGAGTGGAAGCGCTACTTACTATCGACTCTTGATAACTAGAGTTAAACAAAGACTAAGTAAGCACTTTGAAATTGTAAACATTAGAATGAGATTAGAGAGAAAGAAAAAAACTTGACATGGCCTATCAGAGATTTCCTTATTACATCAACTAACTGACCCATATTTCCCTTCACCCCTCGCCATGGATCTAACATTTGCCTCTTAAATATATACGATCCCCCAAGTGCATTAAATAAGAAATAAATTTGTAATATTTAGCAACTACTTACATACTACTACTACTACTCACTCTTTATACCTCTAATCCTCAAGTTGGAGATGGATCAAAAAGCTAATATAGCAAACCAGAGAGTCCTGGCTATATATTACCAACAGCACATAAAGTCAAAGCCCTTGGACAGTGCAAAAGGTGAAACATGAAAACGCATTAGAGGCGCGCAGTGGCCAGTGGCCAGCATTGCTGCACACACACACACACATGATGAGAAAGAAGCAAAAATTGTAAAAGGCCGACAACAAATGTAATAACCTAAAGACAACCGCAATAACAACAACAACAACAACTGGACAAATGACAACCAGAGGGGGCCACCAGACCGGCCAGTGGGGCAAAGTGTATACGAAGTGGTTACGACTCTCATCTTTCGCTCCTGCTCCCTCTTTTGCCTCTCTCATTCTCTCTCTATCTTGTTTTCCTCCGTCTATGTTTGCCCCTCAACATAAGTTTGCTCTAGAGAGACAGAGAAAAAGAGCGTTAGAATTATGACACAAAGCCGCATAAATCTTGTTGACGATAAAAAATTGCAAAAAATATTGTGAAGAAGAAAGAGAGAGACCCCTGTCTGTTTGCGAATGGTCGAAAGAGATGGCAACACAATACTGGCTATAAGGTTAAAAGCTAGGCCTATGTCCAGGGCAAGTTGCAAAACGTGTGTGTTGGGTCAGGTGTTTGCCTAGCCAATTTGAATTTGTGTTTTTTTCCTCTTTTCTTAGGAACACCCTGTACGAGAGAGTATATAGGGATCAATGGAATTAAGAATTTTTCTGTAACTAAGCCAACAACTTTTTTGGTAATGAAGAAATGGAAGGGAGTCAGTTGACAGGTGCCATTAAAGGTTAATATCACCTGGATATTAAGAGCTGAAGGCCGAGCTACAGGAAGTTTTAAAGTCGTAGCCCCATTCACAGTTAAAGAAAATCAAAGTTTGTCTTCTTTTGTTGTTATCCTCGTTTTACCTTGACTTAGGTAAGCAATAATTCTTTTACTCCTGCTAAAGCTGCTCTAGGTGATTGATGTGCCTGATTGGAAACTGAACGCTAAGGAAATTTTATTAAGTGTGTTCTCTCAATGAAATGATTGGAAAATAGTTTATAATTGTGTATTTGTGGTCAACTTTTGTAACGAAATCAGACAAATCTCATCCATGGCACTTATTTAACGCAATTTTAATAATGTTGGCCCCCTTAAGTATGCAATGGATGGTCAAAAATGTACTTATTTTTTTAAATTTTGTTATAACCTTTTAATGTTTTACATGCAAATAATGTTTATGGCCAATTTAGTACTGGATAGTGCATAGTTGCTTTTTTCACAGATTATTGCATACTTTAGGGATAAAATTTACTTAAACTTCACCCTCTATAGCCTTTGATTGTGCAACGCTCTGTGTCAAGTAGAGATTAGTTGGAAATACTTGTTTTTATTTTGAACAAAGTCAAAAAATTATATTCTTACTTAGTGTCTGTCTTAAGTTAATAGCCAAATTGAAAATTACAACTTATAAATTGAGCTTATTGAAAATCTAGCCAAGAAACATATTAAAGTTTGTTCCTTAAAATGCTTGCCAAAAGTCTTTTTTTTCCGAAAAACATATGTGTAAGTTTTCTTTTTCAAACTCTAAGGCTGAAGTGTGTTGGCAACGATTTGAGAGTTGATTTTTATTATTTTATTTCACAATGGCGGTTTACCAAGAAAACTATGTACTATCTATTTGTATATATACATTTATATATAAAATTGCGGCCGATCCGTTGTCCACTGTGTGTGTGTGTAAAGAGGACTATGGGAAAGTCTGTGTGTTTTTGTGTGTTCATTCACTTGGAAGCTTCTGCTTTGGCATCCCACATTGACACACATGGTCAAGCATCATAGAACTTCAACTCAAACTCTCCACCAAACCACAAAGTGCGTAGTAGATTCCTTCTCTTAACTGGACAGTGAACCCTGCCAGTGTCCTCTGCCCTTGTCTGGGTATCCAACATTCATAGACAAAAGGTCTCCGCATTCACACGCAGTCACACACACACACACACACACAAGCAAGACAAACTCCTAGAGAGCCCAGTGCCATGAAATTAGTATGACAAGTTGACCATAGTGGGAACAATGGTTATGACTATGATGACTACAATGATGATGATAACGAGACTGTGCTGGACTGTGTGTGTCCAGCAATTATCAAATATTCTCGGAACGTGCAGTTTAAAAGGCAACAACATCAAGTATACGCAGTGTGCAACTAAGACCCAAACACACAAATTCTTCAATATGTGTATGCAAATGTCCAGAAACTCACTTGAAAACTGTTGTAAACTTTTTTTGGCTTGGCCCATTTTTTTGTCACTCTTGGTTTTTTTTTTCTTTTTGTTGGTTAACCAATATTGAGTTGATATTGGGATTGCTAAAAGTACACAGTTTCAACGAATATAAAGAGTTACTTGTGTATGTTTCTCTTTTTTTCTTCCTTTTGCCGTCAAATTTATGTACTCAAAATCGCTCGTTTGAGAGAGAAAGAGCTCTAAAAGTCTGAATTAACCCTTTGAATACCAATACCATCAGCTACTACTAGCGGTTGAGGTAGTAAAGTTCCTCTGAAATGCTTTTCATTTTTTTTCACTACTCATTCACCCCACCGCCCTTGCCACCTATGAACGTGAGCACAACAAAAAAAGCGAAGGAGGGAGGAGAAGGAGCAAAAAAAAGTATCCTTTTTCATATTGTTTTGTGTGTTCGCATTGACAACACAAGCACTAGAACAATAGGCCCCAGGATCCTTTCATCAAGTTAAAAGCTACACTGCAGGGAATTGACTTTTGTCAATGAAGGTTTTCTCAACTTACCAAGGATATATACATATCTACATAGGCACGTCTTGTATATATATATAGCATAGTTTCTCTGATTTGGAATTCTTTTTATATGTTGCTGATTTTAATGATGATAATTACAAGAACTCGTATATTTTTCTTTTATTTAAATGTTAAATTTTATTGTTTTCTTTTTCTAGTTCTCAGTATTGAAAGCTTCCAGAATTTAGGATTAGAATTTGTAAAGAATTTGTAGAATATTTCAATTTTTGTGCGTACTTTTAATTCAACCACAGGATTGAATAAGGGTAATAATCCTTATTATAATAATAATAATTAATCTATTCACAGTAATTGTAAGTCATTTTCGATCTAGTATGTATTGATGCCCACAATGGTCTATTAAAACGAAATATAATATCTGTAGCGGATCTTTCAGATTAAACGTGTATCAAAGGATTATTAATTAAATGATATGATTAAAATCACATTTTTCAATCCAATAAATGGTGCCTTTTATAGCTTGACCTTGTTTTTAAGCTAACCAGCTCAAAGATTAAGTAAATTATTAATAAATCCAAAGCCATTAACGCAAATTATATAGGTAACAATGATGCTTTTGGTCTAGAGAATTAATCAATTTGTTGGGAACCAAAATAGAAAATTGAAACCAATAGCAAAAGACCCCAGAGAAAATAAAAGAAAATCTGATATCAAAATCTTTGTCCTTTGAGAAATCCCAATGACATTTCTTTTTCAGATGCCTACCTAAGGAATTTGTTAAGACCAAGGATCGCTTAAATCGGTTAAGAGGAATTTTCTATTTTCTGTTTCTAGTTAGCGAGTTATATTTAATAACGTTTTAGGCCATTGAAATGTTCTTTAACAAAATCAGCTAAAAGAAATATAGCAACTTTTGGCGTGATTTTGTTTACTGATGTTTTACTTCCCTCACTCCAAAGAGGAAATATTCTTTGGGGTTTTTAGAACCCCATTTGTTGGTACAAATACATATACATATGTATATTCTGTATTTCGGACTAGTCACATTATTTCAATTGTGCATAATTTATTAGTTGAAATTGAAATCCCTTTTAGATGCATATGTAAATGCTAGAGATGGATGAGAATGCATAATATCCATTATACAGAGGGGCGGGGACAACTCACGATTTAATTCAACCCATTCCATATACCTTTGGGCACTTTCAGTTGCATTAGACATTTTGTTGTCCCTGCTGCTGTAGAGGAGGCCTAAAATCGCAGCACTTGAACAAGGTGCTTTAATTGCCACGCCCAACAAAACCGTCAACCCCATTAGCAAATACACAACGACTATAATTATAAGTCTCTCCCACTTCATACCTATACCAATTCTCCCCTCTAACGTCCACTAGTCCTGGTCCTTCTCTCCCTTTCTCTCTCTGCCTCTCTTCCCCTCTATCTATCTCTCTGCATATTGGATGCAATTCAGTGGACTTTGGCGTATGTATATACTCTGTAGTACGGTGTAAATGGCAAACTTTGTTGCCGCTGATGATGATGATGATGCTGGGACTAAATGAGTTGGGCCATATCTATATACTTGCATACAAACAAACAAACAAACGTTTATATAGAACTCGAATCTACTACATATAAACTTGCATGTAAAGTAAATGTGCGGTGTGTGTGTGTGTGTGTGAGTGTTTGTTAGCTGCATTTTGTATTTGTGTATTTTTGCCCTGGTGGTACAGCAGGCAAACGAATGCTTTTTCTTTTTTTTTTTTTTTTTTGTTTTGTTGTTTTGTAATGTTGCGAATTTACAAAGTGCGCCGACGACGAACTGACTGACTGACTGACTCAACTCGACTTCTGCTCTTCTCATTCTCCTTCTCATCCACCTCCTCTTTACCCATGGAAAGCGAATGACTGGGGATCAAGTAAAGTGTGGGGAGAATGATTTTCGCATTTTTGCATGGCCTTTTAATATACATATACATATGTAGATAGAGCATACATGTATACATGTGAGCATATAACAATTGAAAAGTATACTAATATTAAACTTTGAAAATAAGCTACAGAATGAACAATCTTTTGTGCCAGCATTTATGATAATATTATCTACTACAGACAGTTAAGGTAGCAAAAATTGTAAAAACCATTCACCAAATGCTTATGGTAAGGTTGAAGTAAATGAAGTAAGTAAGTCGTCTCGCCGACTTGGGTATACCATACACCAGGTGAAACAAATATTTAGAATTTCGAAAACCAAATGTATGTCTACTAAATTGTTTTAACATGCCTCATACCATTTGCTATCTCGCTCACTCTACAAACACACAAGCACTCTAGCGCCGCCACTAGCCAACGGTCAATTCTGCCTTTATGGATCGCGTAGCAAAATACGTTCATACGTATATTTTGTATGTTTCTAGTTCGATTTCAATCAAATTTGGTAGTTTGATAGAAATAGATAAGATTCATTAGTCTGCCAAATTTGATCGCGATGGTCAAAAAATTGCAAGAGCTAATCGGTTTTTTCTAAATTGTGGAGGCGGAAGTGGGCGTGGCAACATATTAAAATATATGTATTCTGCGCGCATACTAAGCCAATATACATACTAAATTTGGTGAGTTTAGCTTTGTTAGTTTTGGAGAAAATCAGTTTTGTTTAATTTTCGGGGGCGGAAATGGGCGTGGCAAAATTTTTAAATAGTCAATATCTGCGCGTCTATTAGGCTAACTTACATACCAAATTTAATGTCGGTAGCTTTCATAGTTTTTAAGAAAATCAGAGTTATGTAAATTCCGGGGGCGGAACGGGGCGTGGCAAAAAGTTGGAACAATTATTTTCTGCGCGCTAACTAAACGAGTATATAAACCAAATTTGATGTTTCTATCTGCTATACTTTTTAAGAAAAACAGTTTTATGTAAATTCCGGGGGCGGAAGGGGGCGTGGCAAAAAGTTGGAACAATTATTTTCTGCGCGCTAACTAAACGAGTATATAAACCAAATTTGATGTTTCTATCTGCTATACTTTTTAAGAAAAATAGTTTTATGTAAATTCTACCAAATTTGGTGGCTCTAGCTCTTATAGTCTCCGAGATCTAGGTGTTCATACGGACGGACGGACGGACGGACGGACGGACGGACAGACGGACATGGCTAGATCGACTCGGTTTTTGATCCTGATCAAGAATATATATACTTTGTGGGGTCGGAGATGCTTCCTTCTGCCTGTTACATACATTTTGGCGACTTTAATATACCATTTCACCCTATGGGTGTATGGTATAAAAATGGGAGAACAATTTACTTTAAACATAAATAAATACAAAGAACATATAACAATAACATTTTGGCCAAGGATAGAAATAATGGAATACCATCATATTATTACAGTAGAATACGCTTATAACGTCCGTCCGGATATATAGCGACTAAAGTTCGATGATTGATTGGTTGGTCCCAATACAAACTTATATGAAAGAGCCTCCGTTAAGTACGTCTTCCGGATATAACGACGAAAATCGTCGGTCCATTGAGCGTCGTTATAACCGGATTCTAATATATATCATTCTGTACATATGTTCGATTTCATATGTTATCTATGCATAAAATGTAGTTTTGACCAACATAATTAGACCCAAGTTATAAGTTTAGTCTAATTACCTATTCAAAAAAAAGTTTCGACGAATATGTTTAATTTCGTTTGTGTGTTGGTCTTTGTTTTAGCCATTAACCACACAATTATATCGAAATTCCAAGGATTATGACTAAGGCGACTCCATACATTTCAGGACATTACAGCTTTATGATGACACTAAAGTATATATTTTCGTACACAATGTCTAAGGAATACCTCAATTGAGCAGAAATGCCTCTAAGGAAGGTCGTTGTTCTCTTCTTTTCTCTATCCCATTTTCTCTAATGTTGTGCATTGTTTTATAATAAAGAAATCTGTTCGCTTTTGCCTGTTGCTGCTATTAGTCATTGTTGTTTTTTCTGTGTTATTTTTGCTTTTTACTCTTGCTTTTATTGAAACTTTTTATTATTAGTATTATTATTATTATGGCTCTCGTTTCGTTTATGTCTATCTCTTATTTTAGAGTCAGAGAGTAAAAGACAGTGGAAAGAGATCGTCTACAGAAGGCGACACTTTACCTTCTACTTGTCTTTGCTTTCGCTTTGTTTCGATACGTTTCGATTGGTTTACGATACGAGGGGAGAAAATGTTGGCTAGATAAACGGGCGGAGGGGAGGTCGGCAGAAAGAAGGTGTACCACCACCTAGCTAGCTTGCCCGACTATTTTTTTTCATTTTGTTTGACTTGTTCAATTTCATTTTTTTCATCTCTTTTTTTTCTCTTTTTTTTGTTATTTTATTTTGTTCGTTTCGAGTTATTTGCGCTTTTTTTATGGGGGCCTGCCTTTGTTACTTTAGTTTTTTTTTATGATTTCTGCGCCGCTGCTGAGATTTATTATTGTTTTCAGCTATATACAGATATATATATATATATATATATATATATATATATATATAAATATATGCTCACATGAACGTGCATGTGCTGGATTTTTAGCTGATACATACACATGTCTGTACATATGTAATACAAACATACATAGCTTTAGCTTTTCGCAAATCCGCCAGTGGATTGGATTTTTGCCGCCATCGTCTTTTTCTTCTTCTCCTCCAACTTCTATCATCCCCCTTTACTCTTTTTATCCCACCCATTACCATCATCCTCAGCTTCGTCGCCGTCGTCGTCGTCATCGTCGTTTGGCTGAAGCTACTCGACTTTGCTGTCATCATCGCATAGAGATTGAGTCGAACGAAATACTTGGTACCAAACGGATGCTAGCCCCGCCAGTGATGGCAAATCGACCGTGAATTATTTTCATATACTTAAAAATAAATTGTTATTCAACTTATTAATAATTAAAAATGGTTAAATAACAAAGTGAAATTTCTCTAACGTTTAACATTTCTTCATGAAATTTATTGACTACACACATTACGAAATTAAAGAAACATCCCAAAACTTAGGATCTACAATAATCGATAAAGATCTGCATCGATAAACTATCAACTAGCGGGTCATTCGTTAACCGAAAAAGATCTTTATCGACAAATCGATTGTACATCATTTTGATGGTTAAATCTTATTAGAATTTAAAGTTTAATGAACATCTTTCATAGAAACTCAATTTCGATTATAAAACGTGTGGTAAAATAGAAATTCATTATGAAATTTATTCAGTATTTTCATTTACTTTCTTCGTTAACAATCTTTTTTTTTTTTGGATAATTTCCTTAAGTCTTTCTTATATAAACCCTGCGACCTTTTGCTCAATCAATCTGTAACAACTTCCTAAAACATGTCAACTTTATTTTAAATACAAATCCTAAATGAACTTATAAATTGTTACAAAATATAAAACGTGTATATTTTCTTTTAACTAAACCTTTTCAAGCTTTTAAAATCAATAGCCTCATATCACAACATTATCCCTGACAAGAAATTTTCTTGACTAGAATAATCTATATCCTGCGAAATAGTTTAACAAAAGCTTCAATTGAGTTTTGAGTTTCAAATTTGCTATGCAAAATATACTTAGAATTATTTATTCTATAAATTGCACAAACTGCTCTAAAAATTAAATACGAAAAATACAATAAAATATCGCACATTATTACCATTGGTATACAAAAACTTGTGCTAATAGATATGAGCTATTTGATTTTGTGTATTCTAAGTATTTAGCATGGTTAAAGCTTTACAGTAGATACAAGTTAGAGTCATTCATTTTAGGCAGCACTGCTTGTCAGCAAACTGTTCTAGCTTTTCTGCCTCATTCTCATGCATCGCCTCCTTCTACTCCTCCTCACCATGTTCTTCACCTTTACCCATTGCGCTTCACCAAGTTTTCAGTGTCTATGTGTGTGTGTGTGTGTGTGTGTTTGACTTGGGCGCAGTTTAATGCACTCTACACTCAAATGGTTTGTTTTGCTACCCACCGGACCGCCCCTCAACTTCTCTGAAAATCTCGGCCTGCTTTTGTTAGCACATGTCACACAGTTTGATACATATATTTGAATATATATATTTTTTTTGTAACCATTTTGCCTATTTTTTTCAGTTTCTCTTGCTTAGTATTTTTATCATCATCATTTTGCTGCTCAGCTTTTTGTTTTATGTGGTATCTTTTGAGTGTTAACATTTCTCTTTATTGCTTGTAAAAGTGAAGAAATTTGTTCAGCAGTTTATCAGCTGTTTTTTCAAAGGAACAGATCAATCTTATGGTAATAAATTCCATTAAGACCTATGCTTAACTCAATTAATTGTTGCTTAAGCTAATCCCAATTTTCGGAGGCCAGTGTTGGTAAACGGTATATTAGTTTCCTAATGGTATGTGGCAACCCTATTTTGGTTTAAGACAGCTAGATTTTGCTAATTTCTTGCTATTATCCTAACAGAAATAGTTAAGCAACATCTTAAGATATTTTAAATTAATTTTAAGGAAACAAGGTTCTCTAATTACTAAAAAGAATGAAAGGGATACCGTAAAGAACAATATTGAAAGCTCGTTTCAAGTCAAGTCTTGAATAACCAAATTTATATCCCCGCTAATTCTTTCAACATAAATAAAAATATGCAATTTTTTTTCATAAGTCTGAAACTTAGTATAAACGACTAAAGTCTTAATGTCAAACTCACCAAAATCACAAAAGCCCCACATGCACTTCGTTATTTTTTGGAATTTTCGAACTCACCTGCAAATAGAAAAGAAAAATGCAAATATTAAATATTTTTCTAGACATACATATGTAGAATCAAAAGAAGTAAAAACAAACAGACACATATCATTATTCTTCTATCTTTTTTATTTTCGTGTGTTGTACAAAAATAAAATTAATTAAGTCAATTTGGAGGCGCAACAATTTTGCATACGAAATGTGTAAGCCAATAAGTAGAATGAGTGAGCAAAATGGAATGACACAAAAAATGAAAAATTTAACACAAATAACAGATAGAGAGGCAAAACAAAGAGAGGGAGATATAAATAGTTAGGGGAAGACCAAAGTAAAGTCAATAAATTAAAATTAACATTCATCAGACAAAGAAATGTCCCATATTCAGTAGGCGTTTTAAATATAGATTACTTAAATCTAATGAGACGATTATTGTTGTCTTTGCATTATTCAGGTAATTGATATCTGACACACCTTTTGTGCATAGTAAATACCTCTAGGAATAGTAAATTTTACTTTTTCCATTAATGTGAATACAAATTTAGAATAATATATGTAAGAAATAAACATTATATATTATAAGAAATAAGAAATTAATTATTTAGAATTTAATTTATACTAAAATAATATATGTATGTTAATGAGGAACATTTTAATGTAATCTATTCCAAATAAACAAAGATATATTTTAATTGCATTTTACTTTCAAACTATCAAAAATTTTTTTATTGTGGCATTATTTTTAGGGCCCTTTTTTATTTCAATCTTTCTATTATTAACACAAAAACTACGAATCTCACAGATATCAATATCGAAGTTTTTTTATTCTCTTTTGGGTCCAAGCTGCCAAATTAAGAAGTATGTCATAAATTGACCTTTCATTTTCGGGTGTCTAAATTGTTCCAAAGAGTTCTACAAAAAAAAAAAAAGGACACTTAGTGCGCAAAGTACCCTAATATACCCCTTAAAAATCGATTAAAGCGGGGTATAAACACAGCAAAGGAGAGAGAGATCCAAAAAAAAACCCAACAAATACCCAAAGTAAGCGATGAGAAGAAGAACGCCCCAGAGAGAACAGAAGGTGGAGGTGCTGGATAGGTAGGTAGAAAATACAGGTGAGAGATAATGCAAATGAACGAATGGTTGAATGTTTGGTTTTCGTCGTCATATGGAGGTGTCGTCTCTGTTATGCTCACACAATTCTCATTCATTGCCTTTGTTGGCATATTGATTGTCAACTGAGTTTGACGTGAGCTGTCAAGTCTTTGCATTGCATGTGTGTTTCTGTGGGTGTGTGTGTGTTGATTACGTATACGCCCCGCATATGGTGAAAGAGCGAGGATAAATAAAACAATACCAAATGCATTGACTGATAAACGAAAGAAACATTTAACAAATGAATTAAATTAAAAAAATATTTTTTTAATTATTATAAATTTGCTGCTGTCTGATTCTGTAAAATTCTGTTATTAAGTTGACGCTGATAATTATAATGCATACCATATTATTCTAGGTATATAGTAAGTACCCTTTATATATTTGTATGTACATACATATATTATATAATTGGACATTTCGTTTGCTAAAGCGTTTGCGTGTCAATTGCCAGGACACGTGCCCACAATCGTCGGTTCATTGCACTCGCAGCGAGACATGAAACTGTTTTAATAATAAAATAGGCACAAAACGTGGGGGCGGGGGTGGCGGTTATATCAATTTAATCAAAAAGTGAAAAAATAATACAAATTTAGAGCGAAGTTGCTGCAAAAATGTTAAATGAGAGGGTAACGAAATTAAACTATTTACATCGCTTTTGACGAGAAACTAAGCGCTTAGTGTAATTAGGGGTATTAAAAGTTTTTTTTCCCAATAATTTCCATTACAACTAGTTGCGATTCCGAACTAGTTCTAGGGTTCAAGAAAGCTATAGCGCTACAGGTGTCCCAGCAAAGCCTGCGAAGCACTGAGTCTACTTATTTGAAAGATTAATTTTCTGAATCTGTCTCTTAAATTTTCATTTTATTGCCAATAACTTTAGTAAAAGCTCATATCTTTTCTTTTTTTTCATATCTTCAAAAATATTAATATTTTCTTCTTGAAATTCTTCTTAAGAATTCGCTAAGGTTGTTTTTTTTTTAAGTGTCATTAACTAATATTAAACTTTGTGTACTCATTTGACAAATTTTAATCATAGAAATTTTCAAATGTTTAAGTTTTACTACTTTATATGCTTGATTCAGTTATAATTCTCAACTAGTTTCAAAGTTGAAGAAATTGTTTTGCATTTTAGTAGCATTCTCCTAACGCCAAAAAAATGGCAAGCAAGAATAAAAAAACTAGTAAATAATTATATAATCTAAATTATTAAATTATTACTAAATTATTTTTTCTGTAATCCAAAAATCCTCTGCTAATTATGACCTCAGCAATATAATTTAAAGCTAAAACGAGTGAAAGATACCAACTTGTATATCTAGATTCTTATGAAACTTAGTTCCATATGCTTCAAACTTTCTATATCTAAGGAATGTTAGCTATGGCCTAATTTTCCTAAAGCTTCACTACTCTTTCAGCACTTCTTTCATCACTCTCTCTTTCTCTCTGTCGCTCTTGCCAACTCGTGGTCTTTGCTTTTGTGTTCCTTTCTTCCAGCTAACGCAACCAATTAGCGCATTTTTGTTTAACCCATTAAAAACACCCGCGTTCTTATATCCTAGGGACGAACGACCAACTGAAGGCTTCTAAAAACTGTCATGCGTGTGGCAATTAAAGCGACTAGCGACCATCGCCGGCACTGGCAGTGGCAATGGCGTGCAACACGTAGTATATATACATATACACACACATATATATATATATATAGGCAAGGACATAACAGAACAGGACACATAACCGGGATATCGCACAAGGCTCTAGGCCCTGGCCTGGTCGACCAACCATCCAACCAACCAACCAACCATCCAACCATATGGCGCCGACCATGAAAAACGCAGCACGCAAAAATTGCGTGGCCTGGGTCATTTGTTCATGGGTCCTCTATGGCTATGGGGCTGGACCACACTCACTCACACACTTATACAGTTACGGCAGTCATTAACCCGCCCACACTACCGCCACGCCTCCAAGCCGCCTGTTAACCACAACATCAGCACTCATGGTGACCCCCAACTCCCTCTCTCTGTCTCTTCCTTCCTCTTTCTGTGTGACAATTTTTGTATTTTTTTTTTTGAGCGCGCGTTTTTGTCTACTCTTTACCTCTTGTTGAGGAATTCAGCTACAGTTTAGCCATTAGCATGGCCAATGAGCAGCGAAGCGATTCTGAACAAGGCCCACAGCCAGGAGTTTTTATGGGTTTCATTTAGGTTTACCCTTTCAACTAAGGAGTCCATTAAGATTGGTAACAAAAATGGAACTTAAATGAAGGACTCCATGGAGAGATCTTATATCCGACCTTATAACCAACTTCTTAACCAGTTTTCCTAATATAACTATGTGTTATAGTAGGCGGATTCGATTCTGGAACCAAAAAGGGGTCTTCTATTTTAAATTT
This sequence comes from Drosophila willistoni, assembly GCF_018902025.1. Taxonomy (NCBI): domain Eukaryota; kingdom Metazoa; phylum Arthropoda; class Insecta; order Diptera; family Drosophilidae; genus Drosophila; species Drosophila willistoni. Next base: position 15,250,717 of record NW_025814050.1, read on the forward strand.
TAAACCAACAGCTTAAAAGTTATTGAAAAGGAGGCACTCCGCTTCTCATACTGATCAAGAATATACTTATATCCATATCCTTCCGTGCAAACAAAGTTCTACCTCTTTGAGGTTTTCTACAACGAAAGAGCACACAAAATTCGTCTAGGCTTAGCTTAGTTCGGTTCGACCCTCCTGTTTGTGTATTTTTGGTTTTTTTTTTTTCTTGTGGTTTGGATTAGTTTGATCTCTGAACAAGTCTGGTTTAGCTCTGCTTCTCGGCTTTGTTTAAGTAATTGCCGTTAAATTTTTTGGGGGGAATGAAACACGCAAAGTTGGTTTTTGGGTTAATCGCCGCCTGCTGCCTCTGCTCGGGTGTCAACTCTGAAATACCATCAGAGAAAAGTTAAGGGAATAATTGAATAAAACTTTTTTTCTCTCTCACCTGATTTAATCAATAAGCAAAAGTGAAAATGTACAATAGGACGGGGCGGAGGCTAGGGACACAAAATAAAGTTGCCACAAGTTGTTTTAATTGGTCAGTGAGAGAAATTGTTTACACAATTTTTTAGTTTTCAAACTATTTACATCATTAAATACGCATTGACAATTTCCAGACAACTTGTTGTTGTTGTTGTTAACTTGACCTTTTGTGGAAATTTTTCTGGTTATTAACCCCTTGACGCCCTCGTTAAGAAATCTGGACGTAAGCTAATTACAAAAACTCAGGCTACTAATAAATTATTTTATTTTACAACAACAACAAATGATAAAAACAAAGAACAGAGATATATAAAACTATAAAATAAGTAAAACGACAGAAAACATTCGCTTGCTAATTAAAATGCAGTCATGCACAACGATGAAAAAACCTTAATAGACATTAAAAATGGCAAAACCAAAATAATATTAACCAATCAAATGGAAAAATAATCGTTATAGTTTATATGTATGTTCTATTTAACAGTCAAGAAGTCACAACCTGAAGGCCGTAAATTTAAAACAAAATCACAATGACTAAGACTAGTTAAACCTAATGGGCAAAAACGTGGCAAAGCTTTAAAATTTCATAGTCAACTAGTGGCTTTTTAGATCTGACTCTTTCTCTCTCAGTGGGTATAGATATTGGACTAAAGATGGTAAACATACTTCTCGACAGATTCATTTTAACTATAAACAGAAACAACAAGTTATGACTAAATACTTTTATGGACCAGGAACATTTTTATAGTCCGTTAACAAAGTCAATCGAAGCGTCTGAGATAGAATTACATTATGAGGATGGTGAAATATTATGATGATGCTCAATGGAATTCAGGATTCTACTTGTTGAAGAGCAAAGGTCAGCAAGGGTCAATTAAACCAGGAGTAAGGATTGTCATAGCCTCACAAACAAGACCATAAGTATTCCTATGTCTATGTAAACGACTAAGAGTAAATTTAGCAATGAAGGAAAACTTCAGGCTCAATAGTAGTAAATTTAGAAGTTCATTCTAGCATTGTTAACAAGATGAGGAGTGTCCTACCCAAGAGAGTGTCTTTACATGTTGATCTGCAGACTTCACGACCCATGAGAAAATGTGCATCAGAGCAATCGACCTAATCAATTTTAAGCAACTAAGAATTTGCTCTTTTCATATGAACTATGAGTTACTTACTATGGCAACTAAAAACATATTTAGATTGGCAGTCTCATAATAGATAATTAAAAATCAAAATAGACTAGCAGTTTCATAATTAATAGTTACATAGGTGTAAAGTGCAGGTGTGTCTTAATTAGCGCTGAGTCAAGGGCAACAGCAAATTGTGCTGCTGATTGGAATTGGCTTTGAAAGAAAAAGAGAGAAGGAGACAGAGAGAGAAAGAGACTACTACTACTTATAGTTACTCACACTAGCTAGATAAATGTCATCTGCTGTTAAAATTAAACCAAAAGTGTAGCTTTAAAATAACACCCTTGTTTTTAATTATATAAAATTAGATCAATTTAGTTTTTAAACTTTTATTTATTTTCAAACATTAGCAACAAATTAGTTTTGTGGCTTTTAGTTCGATTATTTATTTAACTTGTGTTTAATATACACACAAAATGCCCATTAAATGTCATTTGAGTAAATTTTTTGTTTCTTTTTTTTTCGCAAGGATTTAGTTTATTGGTTTTTTGTGCATAAATTGTGCACAATTTATTACATTTTTGGGCCAGCAAACATTTGTTAACTGATATGCGAAATTTTTTGACTATAAAATGAAATATGATAAATGAATTATTGTTAAAAAGCCAATTTGAACCTTGTAAAAATGCAACAACAACAACAGCAACTAAAGCCTTAATGAAAATGGAGAAAATAATAAATGAAACAGCCAACAATAAACAACGAGTTAGAGTGAGATGGCAATAGAGAAAACCAAAGGCCATTAACAACAGCAAAACCAACAACAATAATAATAAAAACAACACATAAATGTGAAAAAAGTAAATAAATAGCAATAAACAAAACTGCAAAGGGTAAATGAAAAAATAAAAAAAAAACTAAAAAAAAATATATATATACTACTATGTATGTACAACAAGTGCAAAGCAGCAACAAAAACAATAATAATAAAAAAAAAATTATAAGAAAAACAAAAATACAAGCAAATAGAGAAAAAAATAGAGACAGAAAGAGAGCGCGTTAAAATTATTAGCGCTAATTTTGTTGTATAAACACAATGGGCGGTCCCCTCCCAACTTTAGCAATAGCAGGGCAACGAGTGAGAAGGAGGGGGGGAGGAGGCTTACCGCGGCACGCGATGTCATTAGAAATAATAATAAATAATAAAATAATGAATGAAACTTATTGTTATTAAGTCCACACACACACACACAAACATACAAATATAGACATATTGTTATTGTTTATAGAAACATTTTCTTCAAGTACGCTTAAAAGAGCCACACACAAATTTTGCGTGTTTTGGGGATATTTTTCGTTTTTTTTTTTTGTTGTTTTATAAAGAAATGAAATAAGTCATCAAGCCGACTTTAGAGAACCATGCCCCAAGTGTAGCTCCTAGCTTAAGAGATGTGTTTCTTTCATATAGCCATCTCGCTCACTCTTACATACACACATGGAGTTTGGTGTTTTCAGCGGTCAGTTCTGTTCTTTTGCTATATAAAGTTGACTTTTAAGAACCATTTTTTATAAAAATTGTCAGCACTGATATGGAAATACATTAAGATCTCGGTCTATATATATTTTAAGTTGTTGTTTACAAATTGGCTTCGGGTTTGTTGTAAATTAAAATGGAAATAAAGACATATTCATAGTAACATTATATTTCAAAAAGATGTGAACATTATTTTTAGGTAATTTGCAGAATCAAATTAAATATTGAGGTACATAGTAGAAGCCAGAATTCGAATAAAATAATAATTATTAACTTGTCTAAACGACACTACAAAAATGAATGTTTCAAATTTAATAGTGTTTTAAATAGACGATCAAAGATTTGGCAATTTCAATATGCCAATTGAGTTGGTAAACTGATTTTGTAGTAATCAAATGATATTGTAGAATAATAAACTATAACAATTAAGGAAAATAACAAGGGCAGATGAATTTTGAGGGGGCAGAAAATTAGAAAATTGATATTAGAAGCCTTAACCAAAACACTTCTTCTTATTTCCGTTTCAAAAAGAATGTTTTTAAAAATCAGCTTAATAATTAACATATATTTATAAAATCTGTGACATTTTTGGGTTTTGTTAAAGTTGGTTAAATGTTGACAATGTGTTCGGTTGAGCCCCAAACCAAAGATAAACAGAACTTTTTCATTTGAAATGTTTATTTTTTATATCGAATCAAAGTTTTTGTATTATTTTAAAGTTGTTCCAAGAACTTTGTGCATTGTTTTTATTTATTTTGGTTTTACTTTTTTTCTCCACACATTTCATTATTTCATCAATACCCCATTTCCATCCACCCCCATCCAACCCACTCACCCCCCAATTGACTGCTTTTCGTTGACGTTGTCCTCCTTCTACCGCATAAATTATACCTCCCCCCCTCATGTCATCGGTTGTTTTTCTATGTTCTTCTTTGGTTCTCCGCCTTCTTTCTCTTTATCCACTTCATAAAAACGCGCGCCGCTTAATTTGCTCTGCCGTCTGTCTGACTGTTAGTGTCTCTCTCTCTCTCTCTCCCCACTCCCCCAATCATACCAGCATAGGAGAGCAACAGCTGCCCCCGCAAAAAAACACCCTCTCTATATCCCAAAAAAAAAAGCCAAGAAAAAATGTTATAAAATTTATTAAAAGTAATTTGCATTGCAAATTAATTTTCTTTTTTTTTTCTGTACTGACAAAATTACTATTTCATTTGAGTGGGTAGTGTGAAAGAGAACACCGACGATAGAGTGGAGCGAAAAAAAAGAAGAAAAGTTGGGGATAGAGGGGAGGGGAGAGAGTGGTCTTGGAGGGAGAAATAGAAATGAGAATTGCCACAGCGTGTGCCAAAGTAAACAAAGTTTAGCAGTTTTAACGATTTTAGTCCACTAAAGGAGAAGGGGGGGAGAAAATCGGAATGGGGATGGAAATGAAAGAAGGAAGCTAAATGAGATTAGTGGAAACCTTTGTGAAACATGAAGAAATATACACCATATAGGTATAATATGTACCTACTTACAAGGATATACAAAATCATGATAGATAATTGATAATCAATAATTATGTGTCAATCCTTAAACGATTTCAATCCCGACAATCTGTTGTTCTTATAAAATCTTGAGGTGAATTGTTGGGTTTTTTGATTGATATCAAACCTACCATCGCTTGTTATGGTAAGTTTCACAATTATAACTCCCAATCAATATACAGTCGAGCCCCGATAATTCGAAATGGCAAAGGGACAGAATTTTTTACGAATTATAGGTGTTTTCGATTTAGCAGTTTACGAATTATCGAGACTGTATATTATTTATTGCTCCAATTGTACAATTTTCAATGCTATAATATTCTACCGAAATATTTTTTGGGGCTCGAATTCCATTTCGAACTTGTTTCAATATTTATAACGCCAGTTTCAATTATTTCGTTTAAAAACAACATTAAAGATTCGATTTGGAAGACTTAATACCAAATTTGTAAATTATATTGGGCTCAATTCCTTGCCAAGCCCCCTCTATCAAATTTTTTCACTCTTACACTGAATCGAACTGAAGATTTTCTTAGAATACTCTACCCACTAATTGTAAGATGCCCCAGAAATTTCAATGAGATTCAGGTCTGATCGCTCATAAGAGCAATTTCCGTTAATTTAAACTGGGACTTCCTTTCTCTGCTAACAAGGATTGTAATATTATTTTGTTAAAAAGACCAGTCTATTTTCGTAGGATCATTCGAAAAAGGGATGGAACAGTTTTGAAACACTTGATTACAATCTGAACTCTTCATTTGTGAAGATAAAAGTTGCAACCAGCGAGAAAAAAAAGACATTTGCTCTGTGTGATGATTGTGTTCATCATCTTTTGGGCTAAATTTGTTGCATCGCTCTTCATTTATTGTTCCTCTCAAACATATAATATGGAAATGTGAAATTTATTAGTTTCCAATAACATAAAATGTTTACTTTATTTTACAAAACGATTATCTGATAAACAATTCTTTAAAAAAATAAAAGAATTAAACAAATGCAGAGAGAAAAGAAAAACATATGTAGTATAATATCCCATCATATCCCATTTCACATGCTGATGCCAATTGAAATGTGGCGTGTTTGACTAAAAAATTCGATGAAAATAAATAAAAATCCTGTTCATCATCAGACACATGTACATATATTTGGACATGTATATCGACGATTGCCCTCTTCCATTGACATTCAGTCAAAATAAAAAATAAAAAAATATTCAGTCAATATATGTACATACATATGCATGCACACATTTATACATACATATTATATTTCTATATATTTTTGACAACATGCCATTGCAGGTGTCTCTGGGACAAATTGGGAAACGACCGAACGAAAAAATCAACAAACTAAACCGTATGGCAAGTTGCTTAGATCACAAGAGTAAAAGAGACATAGCGAAAGAGTGATAGAGATGGTGAGAGATGGAGAATTGTTGATATATAAATGTATGTATATTTGCGTGCTATGAAAAAACAATAAAAGTTTTTTGACTTCATTTTCGTTTTCGAGGCAATAGAATATATACATATACACGCGGTTCGGTTTTTGTTTGATTTGTTCTGGTTTTGAAAGGGGTAAATAGGGGGGAAAGAGTGTATATACATATATATAAAATTAAAGGTATAAGAGTAGGAAGTTTGCCCTTAGGACAAGTTCGTTTCAACTGAATTCGGTTTGGGCAAAAAAAAAAATTGTTTGTGTTGTGTTGTGTTGTTCCCTGTCATTTTTATTCTTTGTTGTAGAACATAAATTGACGTGTTTGCATTTTTAGCCTTTCATAAAACAAAATATCATACAATTCGTTTGCAACGAATTTGATATACTCTACATTTCCAAAATTTGCGAAGGCTGACAAAAATGATGTAATCCATCGACCTAGAAACCAGAGTGAACTTTAAAATCTATCAATAATCAAAGATAAAGCCACAAAATCATTTTTCCTCCACATTCCTATAAAAGATTATATATTTTTTTCATTTTAAAGGAATCATTTATTTGATTTCCAATAACATATTGAAAGTATTTTTCTTCAAAACTTTAATGAGCCCGATTTTGAAAATAAATTGTAACACTCATTTAAAAATACCAAAGAAATAGACAAATGTAATACATTTTTTAACCTCCAATCCATCTAAAAGAAGTTTTCCCATCATTGTGAGATGGTATAAAATATTTTTTCAACTCTAAAACATTTGCAATTTCAATTAAACATTGAACATCCATTAATTATAAAATCGTTAAACAATACAAGTTTATCTACAAATGTTTTTGGGGTTTTAATGGACAACTTCAAGTTGGAGAATATATAATCGAAAATATATATTAGGGATTATTGAAATGAAGATGTTGCAACTGTCTGCTCAAAGTCAATGTACACTTAGTATAAAAGTATATATACAAAAGCATATACATAAAAGGAAGGAAGAGAGCGACAAAACAGAATTTTGCTTTCGATATTTATATTTGAAATGTATTTGTAATTTAGTTTTTATTGATAGCCGTGTTCGATTCATCTCCCCCCTCAACCAAATTTTTATTTTGGTTGTTTGTTGATATTTGCATGGCACGTGTATTTCCACTTTTATTTATTTTTTATTATTATTATTATTTTACGGATTATTTCACTCAAAAACAACAAACATCAAAAACCAGCGAAAAAAGTTGTTTTAGTATTTATTGAATATGCATTTGTTTGTCGTTGCTGATGCTACGATCCCACCAATTTGGCAAATATATGGAAATACATACAAATGTATATGTATATTTGGCCATGTTAGTTGGATTTTAAGGGGTTTTCTGTTTTGTTTGCTATTAGCCATTGTGTCCAACAATATTTTAATAAATTTGTTTTGTTTTCCTTATATTGGAATGGATATCAATGCAATTTGAATTACATTGAATATGTGTGTTGTAAAATGGAAAGAGAAGTTTATACATGGGTGAAATTTCTTATAAATTAGCAAAATTAGCCGCAACGATTACAAGGGTTTTGTTCTTACGATCTTGTAGAAATTGGGAAATATGTTGTATAACATTAAATCATTGTCTAAATACTAAATTTAGTCGAAATACTTCGACAAAATAAAAAAAGTACTGTTATATAAACTGAATTTTCTGTTGTTCACATAAGAGCAATATGTTCGAATAGTCCCATTTGCATTAAACGTTAGGAAAGTCTGCAAACTACACTACTAAAACGAGTTACTTTGTGTCAATTTAGTTCCAAAACTTATGGTAGCAAGTTATTCCTTTCTATGACTTGTTTTTCGAAGGGTCCTTTCTATGTCAGCTTTGTTTACCGGAAAACTTGTTAAAATTCTACCTTTTTTCATAATGATTCCATTAATTATCATATAAGTTAGTATTTTCCAATAGCTTAATATCGTTTTAGTTAAGTTAGTCATACAAACCTATGAGAAGTTCAAAATCAAGTATGTTTATTGCATTTCACTTTCCTTACATCCCTCTTGCCTACCTAAAAAACAATGCGCATAAAAAGTTGATATCTTTTTGTTAAAGTAGTTGGTGCAGTTGCATTTCCGTTGCGCTTATCACGGCAAAAATGTAATATGAGTGCAAAATAAAATAGAGAGAGAGAGAGAGAGAGAGAGAAAAAAAAAACACTATGACAAACTACGTGTGACATATACAAAAGCGGCAAATGCCGCGGTTAGATTCCCCATCCGCCCTACCGAGGAGACGGAAAAGTTTTAGATGCTTGACGGACACGACGGGGGACGGACTGGAAGTCGGTGAGTGAGTGATTGTTATGCGACAAAAGTCGTTGCTGCTGCTGCTGCTGATGTTGATTATGTTGTACAACTGAAATGTTAGTGTCTTTTTCTTTTTTTCAAGTATACCCTGCATGAAAAGGGTTAAAAGAAGTAGTTGGCAATAAAAGGCAGAGAAAGAGAGGGAGAAGGTTTATACCAATTAATGCAAATCTAGGTCTTAATTTGTGTGAAAATTTGTTTTTCAGGGTAAGAAAATGTTTATCCCATTTTAATAGCAATGGGAATCCCTTAGTCGTTTAGATATGTATATAAATTTTTGATATTTGCTCCTTTCGGTTTTGGTTAAACAGACGCGAGCAACAGTCGAAACAGCCGCCGACTTGCGGTCGTTCATCTAACAACCTAAATAAGTTTCGCTGCCTTCTCATTTCTATCTTTTTTTTTATATGGTAATGGATGAGAGTATGAGGTACTCCCATCGACCATAGTTCCATAGACCGACCGACTGACTGACTCACTCACTCACTCACTCTCTGTGTGCAAAAGGCCTAGCCCAAAACCAAAAAAAAAATAGTACAGAGCGCAGAAAAAAAGGCAAACGGCGATGACAGACTTGTAGTAGTAGTAGTAGAGAAATAGACTGTGTTAGTGTGCGTGTGCCTCTGTGTGTGTGCATGTTGGTGACACCATGTTGTCCTCTTATGTGACTCAGAACTGTATAACTGGGTTGCCTTTTCAAATGACTAGTGTGTCTGACTGAGTCTGTCTGTATTGTGGGTGGATGCAACTCACTCTCTTACAGAATATCAAGTTTTCAAGAGGGCCACAAATTTAAGTTAAATTACTTTTTTCAAAAAAATAGATAAACAAACCGAGTCTTGCCTAGTTTGTCGCCTAAAATTCACAGACTTTAATCAAATAAAGCAGGTAAAATACTTAAATATTCTATACATTCACACAGTTGAAGTTGGAAATGGATATTTTATTAATTAAATATTTATCTTGGTTAGTAATACATACTTTTAGACATCAGTCTAGAGTCTAGACAAATGGCATTAACTTAGAAAACCCTTAACCAATTTTCTTTTTGAGAGTGAATCACAAATTATTATTTGGATTTTAACCGCATTAAAAGCTGATATTTAAGAATATATATTGTAAAGCCAAGAAGGAGAAATTTCCCACCTCGTGTGGTATATAAATTCTTGATCAGCATTATAGGGGTAGGGTCGATATGTTCGTTCATCTGTTTCAGTGCCTTTAGATTAGTGTTTTTGTGTTTTTGAGGCGAAATCTAGTATGTAAGCTCATTATGAAAAAAGGTAGAATTTTAACAAGTTTTCCGGTTAACAAAGCTGACATAGAAAGGACCCTTCGAAAAACAAGTCATAGACAGGAATAACTTGCTACCTTAAGTTTTGGAACTAAATTGACACAAAGTAACTCGTTTTAGTAGTGTAGGTGATATATTCCTGCAGAGGGTTATAAGTATTTTTGTACCGCAATGATAGAAGAAAGCGTTACACTTCTTTCTAGAGAGGTGTCTATCCGAGAGAGTTGACTTTCCTGAGAGTTGTCTACCCTAGAGAGCTGTCTTCCCTAAAGATGTAACTTCCATAAAGAGGTGACTACCCTAGAGGGTTGGCTACTTGGCCTTCAATTGAATCAATCTAAATATAACGATGAATAATATGTTAAAGTTGTGTAAGAGATAAAAGGTATTATGGAAAGTTTTTGAACGAATCCAAAAAACCCATGAATCATTAAAGTTGAGAAAGAGCTCTCATTACCAGAATGAAGTTGAGTTTGTTTGTCTCGGTTAACCGTGATTATCTGTATTATTCGGGATAGCAAACGAAATATCTTATTTCTGAAATAGTGAAACGAGTTCGGGGTTTCCCCATTTCGGTCATATTTCCAATCCAAGATGTCTTCGGAGAATTGAGTGCTTATACTTTTCAAACATGCGATTAACTCGCCATAATTTAATACAATTTTTTAGTTTTACGCTATAATCTTATTTACGACTTTGCAGCCTATATTAAAGCTTAAGTTTTAATTTGCTGGCTCGCTTTTGAGAAAAGAAAAATTTTCTATTTTGCATGTCTAACTTGAAGTAACTGATGAGCGGTTTCCTTTACGTAAAGTGAAGGACACCTGCTGACATCTGGTTGATGTTGCATCTGTTCTATCGATTAGTCCTTTTTCCGAAGACGACGAGGAAATAGCTGTCTTTTAAGCAGCAGTAGCCACTAGGAAATCGTCGTCAAATTTCCTTTTGTTAAAGTGGCAAACTTAGATTTCATTCCAAGGTTAGGCTCATTTGTTATTTAATACCAATCAGCATCGTAAAATGAATGCAAAAGCTCATAGCTAAACACTTTAAATGAAAATGAAACATCCTATACACAATTCTGATCAACATTTTGATAACTTATACACAATTTGCAAGAAAATTTCTTTCTGATTGCAAAATATGCAATTAAAAATTATTATATTTTGGCATTGATGAGGACAAATCCAATGATAACCCATTTTAAAAACCACACACACACATACAACAATTAAAAATCTGTTTTGGCTTATTCGTTTGGAATTAATATTGTTATTGCTGTTGTTGTTGCCTCTCTTCATCGACACCAATTTTTGGCATTTTTATGGCTCACAGCTGTTTGCCATTTTCTCAACTGAATGACCATTGACCCCAATATTTAGCCAGTCAGGCAGTCCGACAACCCTAACACGAATAAAACCAACAACAACAACAACAACGAAATAAGAGAAATATCAAATGATTCATATAACGAACAAACATTTGCCAGGCTTTCAAAAGGTTGGCCATCAAAATGTATACACCGAAAGTGCCATAAATTAAAAGCAATTTACAACCAAAGACGCGAAAGCGAACGCAAACGGCGGCGACTGCGAAAAATATGTCAACGAATGCGAACGATAATTATTTCCGCAAATTTTTCGCCCAGGTGACAAAAAGGAGAAAAAAAAAACACATGAAGTGTTGTAGATGGCGGTGGCGATTCGGGGGAGGGGGAGAGCCTAGGAAAATGACAGTAAAAATTAAATGTAAAAACAACAATCTTTTGCCTTACTCTACTCTGTCCTCGTCCTATCTCAGCACCATTCTGTGAGGGGAATTTCCTCAACAACAGAACAAATAATTTATTTATTTATTGTATTTCCACTGACTTTTCTTTACATTTTTGTACTCTCTCTTGCTCTCTCTCTCTCTCTCTTGGCTTTTTTTTACACTGACAATTTACGGCAGCAAACACAGCGACGGCGACTACGGCGCAAACTGCGCATTGCCTGCTTAAGTTTCCATATAAATTGTATTTGTTTTTTCTTTTTTTTTTTTTGGTGGGGGGCATGAAGGAGAATGGAGGGGTGAGAGTGAGGAGAAAAGGTGAGGTCAGTAAAACCGCGCGCAAAAATGTTTACGCTTGACATATCGACGTTTCGTTCCCTTCTCAGTCAACATTTTTTTCCTCGAGGTCGAAACTTGTTTCCACATCGACTCAATGTGTGTGTGTGCGTGTGTGTGGATAGGCGGGGGGATTCCCCATGGAAAGCCAAGAGAAATAGTTGGTGGAGCAGGGCTAGGCTAGTGGGATTGTCAACTTTATTTGTTTGCCACATTTGTAAAGTGCGTGTGGCCAACAGGACGAGACGCTGCAATGGACAAACACAATGTTGTCACGTGCGTGAACAAACATTGAAACGAACAAACAAGTGAACAAACAAAAGAGTTACACCAACAGCAAAAAGGATCCCAATCTAGAGGTGAAATTTAGAAAATTTCTGTAACTAAAATTAAATGTTTTTTGCCTTCTATTTAAGTTTTATTTGAAGAACCGACACTGATCATTATCAAGCTGATGTAATTAAGACAAAAATAACTTTGCTGGCATCCGCTCATTTTGTATCTGTGTAACCTAAAGATGATGTGGTTAAACCGTGATATATACTTAACAAACTGGCAAGATCTACTTTTGATTAACTAAAACTAACACTTAAAGTGTTCTAGATATTTGAAATTTCTCTAAAATACATTTGTTATCGAATGTAAATATATTTATATACAGTGTTGGAAGAAATAATAGAAACGGCATACAATTTCCTTTTTTTTGAGTCTATCTTTGGCAAAACACAACTTTTTTTTAAGCTGAATGTTTTTTTTTAAAGACACTGTTGCAAGCAACAAAAAAAATAATGTTTTATGTTTTTTGAAATAAATTTAATACAAAAACAAAGGCATTTATTTTCCCCCCCTTGGAAGATAAAATAGAAACGATAATTTTATTAATACAAAATATAATGTTGTTGTTCCAGACACATATTTATTTTAGTTTTAAACAAATAGTTAAATTAATATTTAGTCGTACTACCCTTATTTTTCAACACTTCGCGGCTAGGACGTCCCATGGAATCAATTAACTTAGCACAGATTGCTGGGTCTATAGAATACCATTCATCCTGGACCTTTTCCCATAAATCTTGCTTATTTTTTGGCTTATAACCAGCAATCCTCTTCTTTAATATTCCCCAAAGCTGTTCTATTGGGTTTAAGTCCGGGGACTGAGACGGAGGCTCTAAAACATTAACTTTATTTTCCTTGACCGATGTGATTGCCAGCTCGGACGAGTGTTTGGGATCGTTTTCCGGCTGAAATTATCACTTTAAAGGCAATTCTTCTTCGGAACAAGAAAGCATAGTATTGCTAAGGATATTTACTTTGTTGATTTCGCACATTTTATCCTTTATCCATAATTACGGACCGACACTTGAAGAAGAAAAGCATCCCCAAAACATAATGTTTCCACCTTAGTGCCTAACAGTCTTTAAAGTGTGTTTTGGATCATAACCAGTGTGTTTTGGTTCATAACCAGTACTTTTTTGTCGTCTTACAGACTCCTTGCCATCAGATCCAAACAAATTGACCTTTGTTTCATCCGCCCATAGCACATTTTTCCAATTGGCCCAAAGCACATGTTGAGTAGCAAAATCTATTCTCCATTTTTTATTTTGCTTGCTCAAGCACGGTACTTTTCTAGCACTATATGCCTTTAACCCAAATGATACCAATCTTGTCCGGATAGTTATACTCGTTATTGATGCATCTAGCTTGTTTTTGAGCTTTTCCGATGAAAAGAATGGTTTTTTTTTCGCTTCTCGCAAAATGACCTGGTCAAATTTTGATGTTGTGGCACGTTTTCGACCTCGATTTTCTTGTTTATATTTATAATGAATAGCTGAAAACACTTTTTTTTTGAGCAATTCATTAATTCTGCGATTTCTGCCATTGAACGACCAGAGTTTTTTAGTTTTTTCATGATTTCCCTTTCTTTCTCTGAGGAGTGCGTGCCACGACCCATACTGCATATAATGTTAGTAAATTAAAACAGAAATCACAACCAATTTTAATGGATATTAAATAAATACCTTTATTTAGAATTAAAATAAACCCAAAAATTAACTTTTATGAGATCTAAAATGTTTTTGACGTGAAAAATACTGAGCGTTTCTATTATTTTTTCCAACCGAAACACGTGGTAGTTCTACTTAAAAGCGTATAGAAGAAAAAGTTTCGTGAAAATAGGCGTCGAAATGAATAAAAATAATAGAACTACTATCCCACATTCTTGAACACTGATTTTTAGGTCGGACAATTTGTCCAACGTAAAAAAAAAAGGTTTTAAAATCAAAGTAGGTTGCCGTTTCTATTATTTCTTCCAACACTGTAGATTCTCTGCAATGTTATAGCAATACAGCAATACAGATATATTGTCGATTGAGTAAAAGTGTTGGAAAACTACTTTTAAGACTCAAAACAATCTTTTCAAAGTAGGTAATCTCGATTTGTTAGAAGTAAATTAGCTCAGATTTCTCATATACTCTTCTATATTATATACAAAATCTAACCACATCGTTTTCGTATATATAGAAAACGGAATTATATTCAAAGACCATTCAAATTAAATTAAAAGCAAACAATTAGATGTTGAATCAATATAAAAGTTCTAGCCAGATTAAAAAGACGTACATATCTCTTAGTTTCTAAAAGACACTTAAACCTATTTGGAAATAAACCTCTAAACCTATTGAAATAAATTTATTTCCCGCTTTCCAGAATATTCAGAGTCATTATACTAGTTCAAGTCATATAAATTCCCATAAAACCCACACATCTATGGACAAACTTAATGGCTAAAGTGCGAAAGGAGCAAATAAGGATATTCAACTGAAATGGCAAAGCCTTTTTCACTATCTATCACACACCATGCAATCCATATATAATACACTCTATATAGAATGAAACAATTTTTCATGGAGTTTCATGGCAATTTTTGAATATGATATTTGCCCCTTACCATTTTTCTTTCCTGTTTTTTTCTTCTTCTTTATGCCACACAAAATGACATTTTGATATTATTTTTCATTTTCATATTGTTAGTTGTATTTTCTTCTGTGACAGAATGTACTTTCTTACGCAGCTCCCCTTCTCTCCCTTGAGGTTGAGTGGATATTTTAAAGTCGCCTTTGACGATAATTTCGTTTGGAGTAAGCTTAAAAAATTAATAATTCCTTTGGAATTAATTATTTTATGTTTATGGCTTTTCAAATCAAATGATATAACTTTTACCTGTGCCAAATGATGATGTTTGTTTTTTTTGTTGGTTAAATAGCAACGAGATGTGATAATATTTAATTAGTTTCCTCCACAAAAAAAGTTTTCTCTTTTAAGAGTCTCGTCCGGTGTCTCCTTACCCCCCTTGCCACAATCCACAATTTTTTTTCAAAGAGCCTTTTCGCAAACTCATTACCAACTTTAAAGTGGCAGAAAAAGGAAAAAGAGTGCGAGCGAGCGCGAGAGAGAGAGAGAGAAAAATAAACTCTTTACTCTCTGTTTACTCATCTCGCGTAGCCCGAAAATAAACGGCCTACATTTCAAACAGAATCCCATTCAACCGCCTGTCCCATCCCCTTTTATGTGCACAACCCACCTCTTTTAGCCCAAATACAAAAATATCTTTAGCGAAAAGTTCAATAAATGCTCCATTTCCATTTGCTATATTCGCGTAGGGGCCGCCGCTTTCCTCAATTGAGATGAGAGAGCGAGAGCGAGCAAGCCAACACAGTAGCCGGCCGGCGGGAGAAGAATTTTTCATTTTATGTTTTTCGTTTTTATCCCCAGGATTTCTCTGCTCTCGCTGTGCCTATTTCTCTCCCTCTCTTTTGCCGTGCTAGCTTTGGTTTGCTTTAGCCCACTCTTCTATCTGTTTCTCCTATATTATCAAGCTAGAACGATTTCCTGGCAAGTCCGGGCCGGGCCCGCTCCGCCAACACAGTAAAACCGGAAAATTTTCTACTTCCTGCCTGCTGACTGACGGAACAAACTGACGAAAGGACGGCGACGACAACGGCAACTTTGGGGAAAATGTACTATAAAACAACTAGAGCAAAAGGAGTTTAAGGTGGTTAAGTAAAAGACACGCAGGTTTTTATTATATCGCCTATAAGGCAAGGTTCTATAAAGGTATAATTGGGCGAAATTTAAAAGCATTGTTTGGCTTTAAATTTTGTCTTATAAAATATGACGAGATTACAATTTTCGGCATTCTTTCACTTTCAGTGCCTGAGAAATCACCATACGGTACGATATTATATCAAAAAGCTTACAGGAAAAATGAATTATTTTGACAAATCATCATTATTTGGAAGATTTTAGATTTAACAAATGGTATTTATTTATTTTTATAAGGTACTCAAACACAAATCAGTATTGTGAGATGTGAATTTGGTTTCTAAACTAAAAATAATCCAAAAATCGGTTGCGATTTCGCTATTTATTATCTCCGCTTTCTAGATTTCAAAAAAGTGTTGGAAATTACATAAATATGCATTGTCAGATGTTGTTTTTACAAAATATTTAGGTAAAATATTTATATAATAATGCAAAAGCCACATTGAACTTTCAGTCAACTTCAATAGAAACAGAATTTAACGTTTACCAACACTGAAAACATATTTAACAGGTTTTTCGCCATTTGGGTTTTCGTTTGTGAGTCGCTTAAGTGAATATTTGTAAATTTACAAACTGAAGCCACATAATTCACCTGATCTTAACATTCTAAAATGGCAAGTTTAGTTTTAAATTTTGAATTTGGTAATATGATTCCCAAATTTCATCACTCCAAAATACGATGTTGACTTTATAACTCCCTAATAAAGGTAAGAAATAGAACTGTTCTAGTAAATGTCGAAACGTCATTAAATAACCACGAAACTATTGAATTTCAGGTAGTGTATTGACGAGTAGTTAGACGTAGAAAAAATTATTTTTAACAAAATAATTGGTAGGGTATATTTTAGTTATCACTTTTACAATTTGGCATTTTCTTTTCATTACATTTCTATATATGTAATTTCATATCATCTATTCGTAAACTGTTTGTGTGTGTGTTCTGTTTTTCTCTTCTCTTCTTTCTTTTTGTTGGTTGTTTTGGACAAGTTAAATTTTTAGTCCTGCATCCTGGCATCATTTCCCTTGCTGCCGTCGCCGCTGCCTCCTCCTTGCCACGCCTTTCTATGCCACTCAACGCGCATAAAACTCTTGAAAATGCTTTTGCTCGTAAATTTTCAAGCAACTCTAAAAAAGGAGAACGAGAGGAGAAGAACTAGTGTGCGAAAGAGAAAGAATAGCTGGTGCTTCTCCCTGCAGGCGGTTCCACTCACTACAGTTCCTCGCTACGCTGTGTTTGGTATTGGATGATGCTGCTCTGTGCTGTTGCTTTGTTGTTATTTTTCGTTTTTTTTTCGGGATGGGGTTCGGGGGATGATCGGTTTAGGGACATTGCCGCAACAATTGTTGGCTTGCCGTCGTCCTTGTCGTCATGCAAATTTATTTTCGAATGCGGCAAAAGACCGAGCCATGTGTGCAAACAAACGCTGCCGCCGCCGCCGTCGTCGTCGTCGTCGTAGCCGCCCTTTAGCGCCGCTTACACCAATCGACTCTTTCCCTATCGTCGTCTGGCAATAAAACAAATTTTGTGGAAAATATTTTTGCCCTTCCATATAGATATGTATATATATATATGTATATATATACATATGTACAAAAAAAAGAAACGAAAATAAAAAACAAACCAGTATAAAGAAATCTCTTCTCGTCCTGCTAAAAAGGATTAATGATGCAAAACTCAACTTCATACCAAGCTCGCTTCCCTCTCTACCAACATATTTGTTTGTTGTTATATAAATTGTTTTGCATGTTCTCTTCCCCAACCATCTCCTCCTCCTCGTCTCTCCTCTACTTTCTTATTTCATGTATCTTTGGCGCTCTTCTGGGTTATAATTCAACATCGAAAAGCTGATAAGATTATAGTTGAAATATGAGTTTGCTGCCCTAACAATTTTTTCTCTTCCCCTTTTCAGTTTTGGGTTTTCTCTATATATTTTATTGTTGCATTTTTTCATTTGATATGCGGTCACGTAGTTTTTCCGGGTTAAACTGTAGCAAATGAATTTTTATTTGGCAATTTAATTTTCCTTGCGAAAATTAAACATGTAAACTAGGCCAAAAAAACTGCTAGACAAGGTCAGGATCGATGTAATTCAGAAATGCAACACGAAAATTGCAATTACATTATAAATTAGACTTACAAAAAATCCAATAATAATTTGTACAAAAAATGTTATGAAAATTGACTTATTGGATGAACAAATCGTCCACCAAAAAAAAGTTTCACACCAGAGAAGAGAAAAAGCCACATTGAAAATAAATCACAGCAATCTTTTTTAAACTCCAGTAGATTAAAATGAAGCCTTGATCTAATTGCCGTAACTAACACTCTAATCTAACACTCTTTACTACACTAATCGTATTTTGGACGTTAGCCAACACTAAAATAAAAGTTAGTCAGAAAATAACAAAACTTACTTTCTTTTAAAGTCATTTCTCCAGACATAAATCGTTTTTGTTGTTTAATTCTAATACTCTGGTAAGGATTGAACAGTCGGGGGCTTCGATTTGGCTTGAGAAGCTCTTGGTCATCCAAAATGCTCATCTGAGATAAGCTAAACAACAAAATAAGATGCCCTTTCATCTAAAACTGAACTTTTGTGTTTCTTTAAAAAACACTTATTTCTTCCTTTTAAGCAAATAATTTTTTTATAATTTGAATGACATTTTAACTTAATTACCACTAATAAAGATCATTTTTTTAAGCTTTAGAGAATTAAACACATTTCAATTAAAGCGGAAAAGCGAAAAATGTAAAACATTCAGTTAAATATTTTTTCCATAGTTTGTTTTCCTCTCTATTTACATGGACAACGATGGGAGGACAAATGGAACGGAGGGCTGACTGCTGCAGCTGTTGCTACTTTACGGAAATCCATTTTAATTTCTCTGTCGATTCTCTTTTTTTGTCGTCATTTTTAACCACACTTCTTTGCGTAGCTCAAATATAAAAAAAAAAGAAGAAAAAAAAAAACTATCTGTGCATAATTTCATAATGAGCACTGAACTAACAGAAAGAGAAAACGGGCAGCAGGACAGGAGGGAAGGAGGGCGGAAACTTTGCTTTGGTTGGCATTTTCGCTTATATTTTCACAATTTCGCTGAATGGAATGAGAGAAAGAGCACAAGAGAGAGAGAGAGAGAGAGAGAGAGAGAGAGTAGATGGAGGAGTAGAGTAGCATGGCAAAGTTCTAGTGCAAATTGTTCATATGCCACGTTGCACCTTGGATATGCTGCTGCAGGTTCTAAATAAGGACTATGAGAGTTGGTTTGATTTCATGTGTGTGGGTGTTTGTGTGTCTGTGTATTCTCCCTAAGGCAGGCGGCAGGCAGTCAGCTTATAATTACGATTATGACGAGCTGCGATTTCTTGATTAGATGACTTTTGTGATTTAATGGCATTGACTGACTGACTGACTAAATGAATGAATGAATGAATGAATGATTGAAATGATTGGTTAAATGAGCAGCAAATTGTAATTTGAACACAAAGATTCTGCAGTAGTAAATATTATTTAGTAAATAATGATTATTTTGCTATTTGTTTTTAATTGGACAAATAATTTTCTATAAATAAGTTTGGGAGAGCATAAAATTAACTAACTTACATTATGCATTGTGATTTTTTAACTAAATCATCGAATTGGAGCAACAAAATCTAATAATAATAACGAAATTAAGTTTGAGGAGTATGAACTTCCACCGAAATATCGAAGAATCGAATTATCCTCGAATCTAGTCGGCTCTCTATATAAATACAAAAAGCATCTGGTGAAAATAACTAAACTTTTTAAGCCAAAAAGTACTGATTTCTTAAATCTTGACCCGTAAAAAAATATCTTTTAAGTCCGTCAATGTCTTACTTCGTCATAAAAAACAATTTGATAAGAGAAAAGCCATTGCCAACACAAATCGTCAATATATCAGAGCTAAGTAAGTTTCAGTTTAGTATGTATACACCAATTTGCTATAAATTTTCCTATAATTTCTAGTAAATCTTCCATCTTCAACTAACTAAATCTCTTTGCCATTTAAGTTAAGCTTTCAGAAATTGCATTGAAGCGCAGGTGAAATCTTGAAATTCTGATTCTCATTTAAAGCTGCAAAATTTCAAATCGAAATCAATATACACAATCAAACAATATGCAGGGAAAGGAAAGAAAACATCGCCTCCTAATGCCATTTGCATAACGAAGAAAAGAAAAAAAACAGGACGATAGAAAACACCGAAATTGAGGATTATATATAGAAAGGAAGAAAAAACCCTATAATAAACAAAACAAAGCAGACTTTGACAAACTTTTTACCACTAGAGTAGAGGTATGGTTTTTTGTCTTGTCTAGGGGGTTTTGTAATTGCAAGTTCGTTGATGTTTTTCCCTGTTTCCTTTTTTTTAGTTCTGTTCTGTTCCTCCTCTTTGATAGTTTTTTTCTGGTTCTATTTTGTCGTACTAATTTTGGATTTGAGTAACTTGCAACCACGTGAGACATTCCCCGTCAATTTTGTAGCCTACCAACAACCCCGAAAGCAAGACATTTGAACCAACTGCCAAAGTTCCGTGTGTGTGTGTGTGTTTGTGTGTTTCAACCTGTTTTCAAACAGACACCCCAATCCGCCATTCATTCATAGATCCGTCTCTCCCCATCATTGGGAATCGGACGACGACTTACGACTCTGAATGTCTCTGTCTCTGTGTTTCACCAACTTGACTGGGTCTAAAAATAAAAAGAAGGTTGTTTGCCGTCATCGTTGTCGTCTCTGTTACTGCTCCTGTCTCTGTTTCTGCTGCTTCACCTTCAATTCAACTCAATTACTTTGCCTACAGTAAAAAAAGAAGAAAAAAGGAGAAAGAAAGAAACTTTTTTTTTCTTCTCTTTGTTTCAGTTTTTTTGGGGTCTTCTTCGTTTTATGTTTTGTTGTAATTGACATTTCAATTGATTTAAGTTGACATTAAACGACACAAAGACACAGTCACACACATATGTACACTCATTCACATACATATATTGACTGCATTCTAAATTGCAGCCAAGCCTGAATGAAAAGTTTCCAGGAGTGAATGTGTCTAAAGCCAAAGTTCAATATTTTTCCCTGTTTTTCCCGTATCATTTTCGCAAAAGTTTCACCCTAAAATTGGCAATTGAAAGCAAGACTGATAAATGCATTGCTGAAAGTTTATAGCCTAAATAAGTTATGTGGTATCAATGCTCAAGAAACTAGGTGAGAAATGAATGATAAAAGTTGACACTCCGACTTGTTTATATCCTTTGATCCAGATAAAGTTTTATCATCAGCAATAAATGACATACAACAATCAATTGTTAAGGAATAATATTTGTAGATTAATTGAATAATTGAAAAATTAATTCTAACTTTATAGACTCTCTTTGACATTTTTCTCTTTTCGTAGGATATAGAAAATCATGACTTATAGAAAATCATGACTTAATCGACTTATCTCTCCAAAACTGATCAGGGATATTTATTACTTTCCTTCTGCCTTATCCAAATACATAATTGACTCCATTGAAGCAGAGTATATTGATTGTTGAGTGAATTGTAATTGATGGTACAATTTTTCAAAATGATTATTACATTGATTTTTGAATAATTTACCAATTGTTGTCTTTATTTGTTATAATTATGTTAAAAGTCAAAACCAAAAATATGAAAATGCAATATTTAATTTGTAAAAAAAAAAAAAGAAAACATTTTGACATTTTTATTAAAAATCATGCATGAAAACAATTTATATCATTTAATATTTTGCGTTTAAAGCAAATAAATTACACACGTCATTTCACACACACACACACACACAGAGAGAGACAGATGGATGTCACAACAATTAAATGAATACGACAAAAACAAATATAATTATAATATTAATCATGTATGTAACACAAATTTAATTAAACCCCTTGGCCCTCTTTTTTATTGTCTTTGTAACTCTTACGTTCATAGAATGTAAACTGAAACTCATCATTAGTCATGGCAAATAAAAATTGGTTCAAGCCTTAGATACCGTTACCCCGAAAACCTCTCTACACTCAGCAACAGCAACCCATGTCAATTAGGCAACTTCTCCTACTCCGCCACTTGTCAATAATAGATTGAACGAACGGCCATCAGAGTCCAGTTCAGTTCAGTGCAGACCACACTCTGTGCTTGGTGGTCAATAATTTTTCACACCCAAAAAACCAGACCATTAAAATTGGGTTAGAGGGTTAGAATATGGTTCAGTACGGTTCAGTTTAGATATAATTGATGACAATGACACACAAATGTTTGTGACACGTTAGGCTAATTTATAACCAAGCCGAAAGCTTTGGGTTGCTTAGTTTTGGTCATGGTGAAGGCCAATACCCTTGCATTTTTATTAGTATCTGTCATTCAATAAAAAACTTTTCGCTTTAAAACTAGTTCTCTAACCATGGTTCTATCAATTATCAGATAGCGCAAATAGTAGAAAACTCTTCAGTTTACCATCACTCTTTTTCATTTTGACGTTACACAACACCAAAGATAAGCATTTAACAACACTGGTTTTCAAATCTAGCCCATGCCCCAGTTCCAATTACAAGAAACTTCAGTTTACCAGCACTCTTTTTCATTTTGACGTTACACAACACCAAATACAACCATTTACCGACACTGGTTTTCAAATCTAGCCCATGCCACAGTTCCAGTTACACTACAGTGAGTTATCACAGTTATCCCATAATGATAGAGACAATTCTCAGTCTCTTGGACGACATCCCTTTCAATTCTGCAAGGGTATTTGCAAAAGAATAGAGAAACAAGTCTCTCACCTCACCTAAAAATGGGTTACCAGTGTTGGGAGTCATTTTCCTTTTCACTGGTAAAAGCGCAACCATTTGGGTTAATTGCAAAAGCGAATATATTTTACCAATTGAATACCAATAACCATTAATCTAGTTGTCTGCACTTACATATGTGTGTAAATGCATCACACAAATTGCTTCAAATCGCTTTTTGATATGGTCTAGCCGCACATTTTCGCACTGTTGGCAATTAAGCGTTGCCACACCACAATTTTGGTAATTGTATTGGAAATGCTTATTTCCGAAATGTTTTGGCTATATTCTCCTAAATGTAAGCATTTAAATTCAGATAGATCGGCTTGTATTTGCTATACGAAAGAACTTTAGTTTTTGATTTATAGTTGACAATGACTATTTCTGCTTTTTGTATAGTTATCAGTTAGTTAATCAACGCAGAACATGCCCTTTTTACCTTCAGCCCCTTTTATAACTAGAGAGACACACAGAGGAGAAAAAAATACCAATTAAAAACTCATCAAATGCTCAGAGATGTAGAAGAAGGCCCACCCACGCTCAGAAAAGCAAGAATGAGAGAGAAGTCTCTTTATTTTCATAGGAACCAAATGGATAAAGGGGGATTATGTAAACGGAGCGGGGGTAGATCAGAGACTGAAGCATGGACAAACATTTGGCAAACAAAGCGCGGTGGCGGCAATGATGACTGACTATGGCGACGACGTCAGTACCCGACGACCTTATGGTTGGAAAATTCTTTCTGTCTCCTCCAACTATTTCTATCCCTCGTCGTTTCGTACACAATTTGGGTGGAAATGAAGTTGAGGCTGTTGCTTAAATTTTTTTCTGTTGTTAGCCGGCGGCGGGCAACAACATTTTGTCTGCTGCTGTTGCTGCTACTTCTCTTTACGTCGTTGGCAAAGCTTGTTTTGGTCTGAACATCTCCACCTCGTTCCCCGTTCTATATATCAAGCTAAGGCAGCTCTTGTCTGTGTGTTATTGTTGTTGTTGTTACTGTTGATGTTCGCTCTATTTGGCTCAAGTGCTTTCTTGTTGTTGCTTTCTTTTACATTTATGTGTATTTTCTTTTTCGTGTTGAATTTGAATTGAAACTGAAGTTAAATATAAATATACATATAGGCAATAAAAGAACGAAAAGAGATAGATGTGAACGATGTTTGCCAACACTGGTTATGACAATTATTAAGCAACTGCAAATATTAGGAACTTCAATTAAATGTTTTCTTATTATTAATTCAACTTTCCATTAAAGAGAGGTTCATATAATGTTAACCAACACTGTTTAAAGTTTCTGATCTACAAGCATAAATTTTTCTACTGTGAATACAAAATCTCTTGGAATCTCCATCTCCATCTTAAAACAAAGTGTTTGTCTTTTTTCATTATCAGCACGTGTGTAAGCCGTGTCCTTTTAATAATCCTAAGGACCACTCAAGTTGTCAACTCCTTAGAAGATTTGCTTTGCCTTCACTTTTCCTCTATCCAATTGCAAAAATCCTATTTTCCCCCTTACCACAGTGCCTTAATCAAAAAGCAGAGCGGAAAAAAGATTCTCATATTTTGCTTTCATTTTATTTTTGTTTCGTTTCGTTTTGGTTTTTTTCGTTTTTATTCAACAAATGGAAAATTTACGATTTTTCACCCACACCTCAGTCCCACAACCAAAACACACACACATAGACACAACTTTTAGGATGCTGCAGATGCTGCTCTCATCTCCTCCTATCCCCCCCCAAACCACTCAACGCATCGTCCAGTTTTGACTTTTCAACTTCTTTAACCACTTAGACTCATCAACTTGTTTTGCTGCTACTTTTTCTTCTTTATTTTTACCCCAGCCCTGTTTTCTCTTCTACTTTTTACAGTTGTCTTGTACGACGACTAGAGTGTATATGTATGTGTGTATATGCTGGCATTTTCTTTTCTTTGGAAAAACTTCTTCTGCCTGCCACTTTAATTTGTGAAAACTGCCAAGATGCAGAAGAAGAAGCAGCGAGCGAAAATATATAACTAAGGAGTTCAAAACTGCCCACAGTTTTATAGCCTCATTGCAAAAGGATGGCGCTGCGCTACTTCACCAATTTTCCAAGTGGATCCTCAGAGAAAAAGATTACAAATTTTTATATTCCAACAATTAGAGCAGGATTAAATTGAAACTTTGTAATATTGATTTATATAGTAAGAGCATTTGTCTGATTTTTTTGGCTTAAATACATTTGGAAATCAAATGTTTTCATAGGAAAAGGTTACAGAGGTAACAGGTAACAAAAGAATGCTTGGAATAATCAAATTAATATATGCAAAATATATAGAATGGAAAAAATTATTGATTCATGATCTCTTTTCTCCCTAGTGTAAGATCCAAAGTGTCGCATGAGTCATTGCAAGGTTTCCCCTTAGTGAAAACGAAATTTCTGAGCATTATTTATTTACCTAATTTTGATTTGAAATTTGTCTTTTCTTGTCTTTGTCTATTTTCAGCCTACGCCCAGCGCCCGCCCATATGCCCTCCCTCCCTCACTCTTCTTTGCAACCATTGACATGACGGAATGAATGTCGCACGTTCATTGCCTTTTTGGGGGAGCTTTTTCGATTCACATGTATATATATGTATATATACTTTTGTTGGGACGCCAAAAAAAAAAAAACCGTTGCTTCGTTTGAGCTCAACGTTATTCGGTTCGCTCTCGTTTTTTTTCTCGCTCTTTCCCTTGATTTCTGTGTATTATATTGTCTGTCTCCCTGTCTATCGCCTTTTGCCGCCTCCTCATGTTTCAGTTCTGTTTTTTTTTTCGCTTTTTTTTTTGACAAATGACCAAATGACGTTGGCCCAATGTCTGGTGCTTCTGCTCGCCTGCCTGCCTGGTTGCCTGCTGTTGACACTGATGACAGTTTTACCGTAAATAACAAAAGGAAGAAGTATGACTGTGTCTCTTTTTCTCTCTCTCTTTTTCTATCTCTTTCTGTTTGCTTCTCTTCCATACCTCCCACAATTAACTAAATATGGCAAAAGTTTTTGTTGCCTGTCATTGTTCTTGTTTATGTTGTTGTTGTTGCTTGTCTAAATACGCATTTAATGAAAAGTTATCGATAACATTTTTTGGGTGACAAAGTTCTTTGAACTTCTAAATTTGAGGTTAATTACAGCACAGAGTTGAAAAGAGTATGAGATTAAATTATGTATATTTGTTTCATATATTATGTGGTAAGTAAAATACTTGTATAACCGTAGGTTCAAGTCATTTTTGAATCAATATTTAATATTTCGAAATTTTATTTATTTTTCAAAAGAAATATCTATCTAAATATTGTCAGGAAATTCAAATTTCCTTAGCTTTATTTAAGGCTAATATTATAAGAATTGATATAAAGTTCGTCTGTTTATATGGGTCAAAAAAATTAAAAAACAAAATTACTAAAAGGTTATCTACTTATACCCAAAATTACTTTACATTTTTGTTTTTCTTTGCAAAAATTCTGCAGAAGTCTTGTAAATCAAGTTAACTACATGCCATATGTGTAGCAACAATAAAATTATAAACAAAAACAAAAGTAAATAAAGACAACTAAACAAGAACAAAAATCAATGTGCTTTTTAGCACTCAAAAATATGAAAATCCTTGACCCTAATATGGCTTGGTAATGGCACAAAGCGGGGGAAGTGATGGAGAGGAGGAGGAGGAAGGCCAGCCAAAAAGAAGAGAAGAAAGAAAAGGTATAAAAAGATAATGAACTCGATAAGTTTCATTCTTATTTTTTTCTTTTCTTAGGTATATAAACACATACATATGTATGTCTATTTTTCGGACTCTGACACACACACACACAGACAGAGAGAGAAAGAGATAGAGAGCTTGAGACTAAATAAGCTGAGCAACAACAATAACCATAAAGCGCCGCCTCATCGTGTAATGGAGAAATTTGTTTGTTTTTGCGCTCTCTTTTTGTTGTTGTTGTTGTCTTTACTTGGGTTTTGGATAGAAGGCAATAACCTTGAGGCAGGTTTTTCACATGACTCTCTCTCTCTCTCTGTCTCTCCCTCTCTTCTTATGCCTGTCTCTCTCTGAGAGTAAAACAAATGCCAACAGCAGCTGAGAGCAACGTGCGAAGCTGCTCCTTTTTCAAGCACAAAAAGCAACAACTAACTAACTGTAAGTAAATCAAATAATGACTCCAGGAAAAAAAGGCGGGTAATTTAAAAAAAAAGAACCGTAAGCAAGTCGCCTGAGAACCGTACACACACCTGTGGTCCATGAGGGATTTAGTTTTAATGTAAATTAGTTACATTCCATTAAAAAAAAAAGAGTGAGTCTTACTCTTACTTTAAGGAAATATATTCATAAATATATTCATTTCGTTTTGTTTCGAATAAGAGTTATATGATTAATAAGTTTCATATCTCACTGCATTTATTAGCTATATGATTGCACGTTTTTGAAACTGATTAACTGATTCAGAAAACTGAGTCATAAATCCAAATGAGTTTGAGCATAAATTATACGACTGAATCATCTTGAATGAACAACCAATATGTTTGTATGTATTTTAACTGTAACACAAGTGACCGAGTTACGTTGGTTTACCACTAATTCAAATCACAAATCAATCAATAAGCAAACAATTTCCCCCCACCCCACCAATACCAACATCTTTTACATTTAAGCACGAAAAATTCTAATCACTCTTAAGTAGCGAAACGCAAAAATATTTCTGGGTCACAGCAAGCAGCAACGAACAGAAAGAAAAAAGACCGTAAGAAAGAAAAGAAATGCCAACAATTTTTAAGAGTCTGCAGAGAGACAGAGAGAGAGAGAGCAAGAGAGGCAAAACACACCTCGACATTGTCATTAATCATTGCCAGTTAAACAATAACAAGCACAGCAGCAGCAGCAGCAGCAAAAAATGGCAACAACAACAACTACTTATCGACGGTTACTATACCAAAAACAAGTGGCACACGCATCGCGTGCCTCTTGGGGAGAGAGTGGGAGACAGAAAGAGAGAGAGAGACAGTGAAAAGTGAAACCCAATGACTATCAAACTGTGTGTGGGGGTCTGGTGTAAGTCTATCTGTGTATGTGTGTATATATGTGTGTGCTGGTCTCTGTTATGATGATGACAACAACAACCATAACAAAGTGAAGAGAGCAACAGTGAAGAAGAAGTTAAAGATGATAAGCAAAAGTAAGGACTGGAACGGTAGGTAGATGGTTGGGTGGGTGTTTGGCTGGTTGGTTGGTTGGTTGGTTGTTTAGGTAAACTGAACTGATGAAATATTTGTCTTGCGGCACGGGCAGTACAGCCTGTTGAAAAGGTCAAAGTTTACACTGACGAATTGGGCAAAAACAAGAAAACAAAATAAAAAGCCAAACGAAAAAATAAAGTTTAATCCAAGAAGATGCTTTCGCGGTGGTTAATACACTATAAGCATTAATTAAACAGAAGTCAAATGTTCATTTAAATATTAAGTATATGCTCCTTTTTAAATATTAAGTATACGCTCCGTTAACAAAGAATTCTACTGCATGCTGTCATCTAACATAATAAAGGGGGTACATTTTACTGTTCTAAAGTTGTATTTTCTGGTAGTTTATTATGAGGAAATGAAATGAAAGATGAAAACTTGAATATTATAAATATTCATTCTTCTAAAGAAATCTCGTTAATTCGGTCTTATAGACTATAATATGGGTTCTAAAAGAATAGATTTGTGTACATAAGGTAGATTCGATCAATACTCGCGCAAGAATGGTGTCTTTGCTTGGAGATCATTCATAGGACCTCTCTAGGGATGGATTTCTTAAAAATTGTCCCTAAAGGACTAAACTTCTTTAAATGTCGCTCTAAAAATCGGTTATATATTAAAGTATACGACTTATATTATATTATAGAACACCTCAAGACTAGATTTGCCGTATGTTAACTATGTATTAATAAAGAAAATTGTTTACTTTGCGAGGCAAGTGCCCTCTCATGCCCACAATCTTTTCCCTTTTCCTGAAAATCTGCCGACCTGGCACACACTTGCCTTTAATAGAAATACAGTGTTGCTTAGATGTGTCTGAAATGATGATAAGGACACCGGAACTACTCAAATTTCTTTTTTTGTTCAGAAAGAAAGTTATAAAAAATGAAAAAGAATTTATGGCTTTTTAGCATTTGCAACTGTTCGCGTTACGTTTTGCTTCTATGTCTGACCAGCACACACATTTTTCTCTCCCTTTATTCGATGTCAGTTCATGACCGGTTTTAATAAGCATCGTCAGTTTTAGAGCGGGTCAAAATGTCATAAACGTCATCAAGCCATACGCCTCGTAAACTTTTCATGCCTCCCCCCGCGTCATCTCATCTACTTTTGTTCGTCTCTGTCTGTGTGTGTGTGTGAAAGTGAAATCTATAATAAAATTTTCCGCACAGCACATGTTTCATTACAATGTTTGTCTCTCCCTCTGTGTGTGTGACTTTTCACACGCTTTAAGGCAGTTAAAAATTCTTTCCTTCTTTTTTTTTTTAATTTTCCTTGGCTGATTTTTGTGACTTGCCATAAATTTCCACTCAAGTGGTCTATCAGCAGTAAAACAGAAGCAAAACGCTCTAGAGAAACGAAAAAAAAGGACGACACAACAATCAATCGACTTACTCTCAGCAGACAAAGTCAACATACACAGAAATTATTTTTTTCATTGACTTTTTCATCTTCCTCTTCTTCCATCGCATAAAATCACGGGAATGTTTAAATGACTCACCTGTAAAGAGATAAAGAAAAGGAAATATATATAAGTAAATAGGTACATATATGTGTATAGGTAAATTTTATACATGTAAATACAAATGAGAATTAGTTGATTGAGAAAAGTTTATATTGTATTTTTATTTTCGTTTCTTTGCTGCTTTGCTGGGCTTGAGACTTTTTAGGGTTTCTCCGCGGAGTCGGCGGATGTGGGCTGAGGTTGAATCAACATTGTTGGTTGGTCGGTCTTGTCGGTTTTTTTAGTGTTTGTCGTTGTTGTCGCATGCAAAAATTGTTGTATAATATTATTATTGTTGTTGTTGTTGTTGCTGTTGCGGATCGCAGTGAAAGGAAGTTTTCGTTATGTAAAAAATACAGAAAGAAAAAAATCAGCTTGACTAAATGGGAAGTTTTTGCAAACAAATGACGCAAATATCAAAGTGGAACTACATACAGATGCACACATATATGTAAATGTACCTATACGTGGCATAGTAGGTGTGTGTGTGTGTGTATATATGGGTGCTTAGGGTGAAATTAAAATAAAATCTAGCTAACGATGATGTTAAATATAAAAATTCATCAAGGTCGCTGCTATATAACTGACACACATTATAGAATTCATTATTGGCAAGTATATTAGGCAAGTATATTAATCTGTATATATAGTGACTAATTTTAGTTAAATTACTTAAGCTGGATTGAAAGAACTGCAGTTCCCAGGAACTTGAAACCTTGAAACTTTAAACTTTATATTTGAAAAGTTAAAAAAATCAATCTTAATAATTAAATGAAGATGGAAAATTAACTAAAATATAACAATCCGCGTTGGACGAAACATACAACGTTTAAAAAGTAATATTGTATCCCCAAATTTTGGACCTAAAACCGGAAAAACAAAGGTTTGATAATATATTTAAAAAAAATCATTTTAAAAAATAAAACAAAATTATAAAAATGATTTAAAATTTAAAAAAAATGATTAAAAAATGTAAAAAAAATTATTAAAACAACTAATATTTAAAAAAATGAAGTAAGTAAGTCGTCTCGCCGACTTGGGTATACCATACACCAGGTGAAACAAATATTTAAAATTTCGAAAACCAAATGTATGTCTACTAAATTGTTTTAACATGCCTCATACAATTTGCTATCTCGCTCACTCTACAAACACACGAGCACTCTAGCGCCGCCACTAGCCAACGACCAATTCTGCCCTTATGGATCGCGTAGCAAAATACGTTCATACGTATATTTTGTATGTTTCTAGTCCGATTTCAATCAAATTTGGTAGTTTGATAGAAATAAATAAGATTTACTAGTCTGCCAAATTTGATCGCGATGGTCAAAAAATTGCAAGAGCTAATCGGTTTTTTCTAAATTATGGAGGCGGAAGTGGGCGTGGCAACATATTAAAATATATGTATTCTGCGCGCATACTAAGCCAATATACATACTAAATTTGGTGACTTTAGCTTTGTTAGTTTTCGAGAAAATCAGTTTTGTTTAATTTTCGGGGGCGGAAATGGGCGTGGCAAAATTTTTAAATAGTCAATATCTGCGCGTTTATTAAGCTAACTTACATACCAAATTTAATGTCGGTAGCTTTCATAGTTTTTAAGAAAATCAGAGTTATGTAAATTCCGTGGGCGGAAGGGGGCGTGGCAAAAAGTTGGAACAATTATTTTCTGCGCGCTAACTAAACGAGTATATAAACCAAATTTGATGTTTCTATCTGCTATACTTTTTAAGAAAAACAGTTTTATGTAAATTCTGGGGGCGGAAGGGGGCGTGGCAAAAATTTGAAACAAACTCGATAAGCGTACATACTACACGAGACTGCATACCAAATTTGGTGGCTCTAGCTCTTATAGTCTCCGAGATCTAGGTGTTCATACGGACGGACGGACGGACGGACGGACGGACGGACAGACGGACATGGCTAGATCGACTCGGTTTTTGATCCTGATCAAGAATATATATACTTTGTGGGGTCGGAGATGCTTCCTTCTGCCTGTTACATACATTTTGGCGACTTTAATATACCATTTCACCCTATGGGTGTATGGTATAAAAATAGATTACAAAATCAAATACATATTAAAAAGCAAAATGGATTTTAAAAATAATTTAAAAAAAAAATTAAAATTAAATAAATTTACTAAGAAATAAAAATTTAAGGCCACAAAAAAAACATTTTTGAAATTAAGCAAATAACAAGTAAAAATGAGCAAAAAAAAATATTTACATATATAGTAGCAACTTACAAACAAATTTGTAGACTTTAATCTGTTTATCAAAAGATGTCTAAAGTCATTTCTCTATATTTAAGACAAAAATACAATAAAATTTATAGTCATTGATACTTATTAAAAGTCATAAGACTAAAGAAAATTAATCCGCTAATATTTTACTTAACAAACTGCTGCACAGTTGTCAATTTTCAGCACAAAAATTGTTTTGTTCATGTACATACATACATAGATAAGGTAAAGTAAATTTTTGTGTATAATTATATATGGTTCCCCAAAGTTCTTCCTTGCTAATTCTAGTAGTAGTTGTTAATTCTTAGTTTCTTTTCCCACATACAAAAAAGAAGAAATAAACGTGTCGTTTGTAGTGAAAACTCTTGATAACGCGCAAACGAGAAATATACGTATACATATGTTTTTTATTTTTGATAAGCTATTTGGTGAGATAATCATGTGTTCGACGGGGACGTTGCCAATTTTCAGTGATATCAACTCTACCTTATACTTAAAATATCGACAGGAAAACGTGCCGAAATAATGTTAAAATAGCAAAGTCCAAAAAAAAAAAACAATAAGAAGAAAAACAAAAATTTCTATCTCTGTGTCTTAGTTCCTATCCGTCTCTTTCTTTTTTCTGTATGCCTTTTATTTCTAGTTGTTTGCTTACTGATAAGTTTTGATTCGATTGTATAATTTTCAGCCTTATCAGAGTTCGTCATATTTGCGGTAAACGTTAAATAAATACTTAAGCAAAAAAGCGACAAAAAAATGTATATATGTATGTATGTAAATTAAATTTCGTTGTTGTAACCACACATATTCAGCTAGTTAGCTAAAGTAAGTAAGGTCTTTTGGTCTGAATTTAATTTAATTTTTGGTTAACCGCAGTCTGTTTTACATAGAATCATTGAGTTGGCCCACAGTCTACTTTTTTTTTTTTTTGCACCCCACTTTTTAGTCGGCGGAGTTAAAACCACTTTGCAAGACCTTGAACAATTGTGTTTTCCTTCTTGGGTTCGGGTGTGTATGAGTGAGTATATGTGTGTGTATGCGTGTGTGTGTGTGTGTACGGTGTGAGCTTGACTCTAATTTTAAACTTTATCGATCAAACACTAGTGCGTTGCATAGAAAGACCTCTAGCTAGTAATTATTTCTACACTTTTTCACCTTTATTAGGTTTGAGCGAAATAGACCGAATTGGTAGTCTAAAAGAATGATTTGGGTCAAATTAATTGTGATGTAAATTACATTATCAATCCATTATAAGCTCAATTTACGAATATTTAGGTCACATTTGAAGCGAATAACATGAAAAAACAGTGGATCTGAAATTCTAGTGCTGTAAAACGCATAAAACGAGGCGGAAAATGTTTTCTTTGTAGTTAGTGTTGATAAATGCTTAATAAGTTTAGTGATTTGCTGCCATAAATAATGTTAGCACAACTTTTATTATTTTTTTCGTGTTGGAAAGAGAAAATAGAGATAGATAGAGACCACACCAAACAAAGTATCACTAAATCACATACTAGATGCGAAAAGACAGCCATAAGAATTTGAAATTATCGATTTTCCGTTCAACTTATCTGCCTTAAATGCCATTTTACAGCACTAAATCATATTGGCGAGCTATTTGCATTTGTGTAAAATAAGAAAGTACAAATTCTCAGCTATCGAATAAGATATCTAAATAAGCAATTTAAAAGCTTTTATTTAGGTCATTGAAAGTGCAATAAATAGATTCTGAAATGTACCCAAATGAGATTTAATCAGTTATTAGTTCAATGCGTTTATCTGATCGATCAACATAAAATTGTTTTTATATACATATTTCGGTTGTAAATTCTTAGCAGAAGCAAAGCTTTAAAATGTAGGCCAAAGACAAATAAAAGCGGCTAAACAAATTGCATTAGCCAAATCACAGAAAGAAAAAAAACGAAAACTTTTCAGGCATGAACAAAAAAAAAACAAAATCAACCAAAATAAAAAAAAACAGATGAGAAGAAAAGAAAGCAAAAAAAGAAGAAGAGACATATGCACACACAAGCAGCAGAGAAAAAGAGCAGAAGTAAAAACATTAAACTAAATAAAGCAACCTTGACAACAATTAACACACATGTATGTATATAAATATATATGGTCAAGATAGTATGAATGTGTGTGTGGGTATATACTTGGGATACAGATATGTATGTATAGCACGCGTTTAAAACTCGCACGCGTACGACAACAACAATAACAAAATGCCAACAGAAAACGCAACAAAAGTCGCGCCTCCGAGGTAATCAATCAATGTAAGCGCGCGTCCCACAGAGAGAGGGAGAGTAAGAGAGAGCGATAAGAAGAGAGAAAGAAAAAGAAAAGAATAAGAGGAAAGTAGACTGCGTAATTGGTATTGATAAATTAAGCAAAGTGTGTCGGTCACAAGAAGCTTGTTTAATGAAACAATGCCACAAACAACAGCAGCAAGCAGAACTAAAAGCAGAACCAGAAACAGAGCGCAAACAAAGCGCCAAAAGAACGTCATAAAAAATATAGCAAAAAAAAAATCTATCTATGTACATAGGGTCGGTCTGGATCTATGTCTGTGTGAGACTAAGATTAAATAACATTCATTGAATATTTATAATGCTTTATGACAAGAGATAGAGAAACTCAAAGTTATTTAAAACTATTTGCAATTGGTGGAACAGTTCACTTTCTTCAAAAATAAGACCTAGATCTTATCCAGTTTACTTCTTTAATGGATTATGTTATGCTATATTTGAGCCGTGGACCCAAATGCTCAGATTGACTTTGGTTTAGGCGAAATTCTAACCTAATCAACAATGAAATATGGTTTGTCGAATCTGATTTATAGCTCGAAATGTTCAGTTGAACTCTGTTCTAGAAATTATCATAACCTAAAAATGCAAAAACAGGAATTTGCCTATTTTTCAGGTTATGTGGCATCAACATTTTTGTGTCAGTCATTGAAACGATAATATATGACCCTATGCATCCTTTAAATTGCGATAAGTTTATTAAAATACCTTTATTTCAATAGTTTTCGTAATTTTCTAGTTTTCGTAATATTTAAAACTATAAAAAACACCGAAAGTGTTGGTTAAGGTGACAAATATTCGCAAATCAAAAAGACTAATTCCCTATTGCTGTTATTCCCCGATTACTAATAACATACTTTTCTTTTATTCCCGATCTATGTCTATATGATATGGTGGTCCTGTTACGATAAGTGTTACTAGTGTTATAGAAAAAGTTCCACACTAATAGCTCAAAAACTAAACTAAAAGGCCACTTTGAATTTATACCGACAGAAAAAGAGACACAAAAAAGAGACAAATTATTGATAAGTCCAACAAACTAATTGCTATCGTTATTTCGTTATTATTCACTCGACAATGCACTTTCCACTCGTCTGTGAGATAGACAGATGCTGCACATAAGATTAATTGCACGTGTAACCAAAAGAACTCTTTATGCAGATTGCAATTCCAAACTACAGGTAAACAGTATACGGAGTAACAGTAAATAGCAACAGTTACTCAAAGCAAATGCCATCATCATAATCAAAGAAGTGGGTGGGGTGATGAGGAGTGTGGGTGGTAGCCTCATTCCTAGACTTCAACCAAAAAACCGCACCCAAAAGAGCCAACAACATTTACATTTCTTTGCCCCATCCTTTTACCACCCTCAACACCAACAACGCCGCAATATCCCTTTTGGGTGCATTTCGTTTCATATCCTTTAACTCAACTTGACTCGTTCGTTTGGCGCTACTTTTGTGGCCATATCCTCCTACTAGGCTAGCATAGCCACCGACAAGAACCTCCACCTCACCGTCATTTTCCTCTCCAATCTCTCCGGCACACTCTCCCTATCCCTACTTTCTATTCTTATTTAAGTTGAAGCGCCTAAAATGCTGCAGCAAGAACCACAATAACAGCTGCAACACCACGACGAGAAGTAGAGAAGATACATACATAGATCCATTTTTACTTTGAAAATGCAACATTGAACTGTCAACTGCCTTTTTTTTTTTGTGCCACACCCCCGCCGCCCGCCGTTCCTCTCAGTTGTTTGTCATCTTCATCGTTGTCGACATTCTCACAACCCATTGCATTTTGGCATGCAATTTCGAAATGCAACAACATACATATATGTATGTACGTATGTGTAGGTTGTGAGCCTACTACAACATAGCACTTCGCCTTTATACATATGTGCGTCCTCTCTTACTTTCCGCTCCTTTTGCTCATACTCCTCCTGGTCGTGAGGTCCTTGGGCTGACTTAGTCTGGAAAAGTTGAGTTGCGTCTGAGCTGAGTGTAGTAGTTCAAGTTTTTACATAATGGTGGTAAATTAATTGCGTGACACGATTCAATTGAAAATGCAGCAGATATTCTAACCCGAATTAGGTTTCTTTCCCCCTTTTTTTGAGGTTATATCAAGAGAGATAATAGCCTTATCTGTCTCTCACTCTCTGTGAGCTAGCGAGACGTTTGTTGTGTCTTTCTCATATGGATCTTTGATTAGTATTTCAAATCTTTATGTTTTAGTTGATTGTACCTTTCGATTTTGACAAGAAGAAGGTTGCAGATGGACTCTGACCAATTTAGTTGCCTCATTTTGTGTCACCTCATTTGGAGTCATCTTCTTATATGCCATCTCTAGTTCATTTTCCCTATATATGTATGTATATGCATATGGAGTACATAACCCTCATCTACTCCCAATTCAAAAAGCATTTGGTGTCTCTTTCATCCCAATCTATTCTGAAACGCTCCCTTCCGTTATGTTAGGTTTCGTTCTGGTATGGTCTGGTCTGGTCCTCTTCCATATACATATATATATGCTTAGTTTGGGGCAAGTTTAATGGCGGCTATAACCCAGAAATTGCATGAATACTCAAGTGCTTCCTCTTTTCTCTTTTCTGCCCCGTTTGCCCATTGCTGCTCTTGTTACGTTCCAAGACTTTGGCCTCGTACATAAATCATCATTGCTTTTGAGTTTTACCCCCATCCCCCTTCTCTCATCTCTGTCGACTTGGGCCGAGTCGCCGCTGACTTCGTTTGTCGACAACGTTGAAGTTGTCCTTCGTCCTTCTCAGGATTTTTGCCTTTCATTGCAGTGCCTTTTGTTTTTTTCTTCTCTGCGAGTCTCTCTCTCTGTGTGTGTGTGTGTGTATTTTTTTCTGCTTGAAGTAGCAGTTTCTTTCTTCGTCTCTACTACTTCATGTAACGCAGTCGGCGGCTCATCCCGTGTCCTTTGAAGTTTTCTGTTTTTTCTCCCCATTTTTGTTTATAAGTATATGTTGGTCGCTTGATAAAGTATGATTTATATATGTATGTATATTGCAACTCATCGACAGCAGCATTCAAGGCATTAATTGAGCATGATTTCGGCAGGGTTGGAAGAGGGTAATAATGGTTAGGTTTGGAGTAAAAGTTTCAGAGAATTTTGAATTTAATTGAAGTTAAACCAAAAAGAAGGCAGCTTAGATCATATTCTTTCCATTCTTTTCATTCTTTTTTAGAAATTAGAGAAAATGGTCTACAATAAGATTAAAAATCTTTGTAATGATACTAGAATCTTTGAGTATATTTTCTGGGGATAAGTTATTGGCCGTTTTTTGACTTTAGGAATTAGTCATTTCTAATAAGATTGTAAGCAATCATAAATTCCACAGAATCCTTGACCTAGCCTTAGCTAAATCTACGATCCCAACTATTCTACTCTCTGTTTTTAGTTGAACATTCATTGCAAACCATCACTTAGTAATCAGTATACATTTTGGGCTCTTTACTGCATAGTCGGGGTGTTTCTTGGTTTCTTTTTGATTTCACTAAGTTTTAGGTCTTTATCTAGACCCTTTAAGAGCTAATAATATAAGAAAAATTCTCAATCTTTACCCCTAGACTCTTAACACTCGCTCAAAAAACTCATAATTAATATGTTTATTACTATTTTCAACCTTATCTTTTCCTAAACGCTCTTCCGCCTTTCTACCTTTTCATAGCCATCAAGAGCATTTATGACAACTATCTATCTACTATATATAATGGGTAATAATATATGCACCGAATTATAAATAATCGATTTTAAAACCCTTGCATTAACTTTTGTCACTTAAATAACAACAAAAAGAAAACAAACTTTTACAGTCTGGCAGTCTGGAAAGCAAGTAAATGCTCTCCTTACCCAAAAAAAGAGGAAAACCTTAACACATTTTCATTTCTTTTCAACGCCCACGCGGCAATAGCAAAAGAAAAGAAAAACTTGGGAGTAACAAACTTAGTTTCCCCTTCTTCCTACACAACTAGGACCTAGGACTAGGACTTTTAGACGACCAAGACCAAAACGAGAACGAGTCACGTAATTTAATAAAATGCCAAAGTCCTTGCTGCTCCTGCTGCACATTGCACAGAGAGAAAGAAAGTAAGACGACGATGGGAAGAAAAGTGGAACGTGAGGTGTCTCGATACTCTTGGATAGCCTTCTTTCAGTGTTTCACCTGTGCCGTCTTCCTTTCATACGCGTGATACACACACGTGAAAAAGGAATATTGTGTGCCATGAAATTGCAATACAAATGTATGTGAAATGTTTTCGTTTCTCTCTCTCTCTCTCTGTCTTTTTCCCCTTCTGGTTGGCAATTCGACGACTTTGAACGTGAAATATGCGTTATAAAGAGAAAAAGGTTGAACAAATTAAAAAATATATATGTATAAATAAATATATATATATATTTATAAAGATAGATAGAGGTATGTTCTCAACAATCAAGTATGTAAAATAATTCGTAATAAGTACAAACACTGCGCCAGCTTATCAGCTCAAAGAACAAACTGTGAGTTGGCTGGGCTTATCAGCTGATACTCTAACTCTCTCTCTCTCTCTTTTTCTCTCTCTCTCTCTCTTAATATATGTATTTATATCAGGCCGATGAAACGTGATGGCGTCAAAAGCAAGCCACTTTAACCTTAAGATTATTAACTAACTTATATGTATGTAAGTGAGTGAGTAGAGTCCGTATGAAAAATAGAAAAGAAACCCCAAAAATGTATTTGATAAAACTTTTTTGGCTAACACAGACTAAAACACACAGATACACACACACACACACACACAGACATTCGAGCCAAGTTGTAATTTATTCAAATGAGTGTTAAGTCTATTAAGTAGCACAGTCCAGTTGATTAGGGAATAATGAAAAAGTTTACAAGCGTAGACAAATTAACTGTAATTGGGTGAAACAGAAAAGAATTAACAGATGATTAAAGAGGTTTTCTCTCAAGGTGATGTCTTTGAGTTTCAACCATGTCTAGTGGGAATCAAAACAACATTTTGAATGTGAAAAACGGAAGTCTAATGGTATAAGGTCTGAGCTATGTTCTACATGTCAATTTCTCACGTTTGCTTGGCCCATTCGACTGTTTTTCTCATTTCCCTTTAATTTGGTAGATGTTTGTTAACACATTACTTGTTGTCTGTAGATCAAGACAATTTTTCAGACGCGATTATTTTCTAGTCCCTTACCAAATGCAGAACATCACATTTGTAAGCAGCAACTACTGACTTCCTACTAGAGGTGGATAACTATCGATAACTGCGACACCACTCTATCGGTCAAGTTCCAGCAATGAAAATTTAGTTATAAATATTCTCGTTCCTAATAGTTTTCAAACTTAATAAGTACATAAATTTGTTGTGGAAACAAATAAGATAGCAAACTTTATTTCCAATCCCGACCAATTTATTCGGAATCAAAACTTATCTAACATCTAATTTTGTTTACATTTTTATAAAACATGTATCATTCTTACGTATCATTTTTGCATAATTAAGTATAAATTACCACAAGAACTACATGTAAAAATATTGAAAATTTCGAAAACGTATGCTGGGACAATAGTATATCAATATTTACTCAAGCCCTTATAAAAATTACCACAATTTTGGAACTAAGTTTAAATATCGGAATGATTTGGTTTGCACTTTGTTAGTTTCCCGGGAAACGCGTTTTTAGCTTTGTTGGCTCAAGGTTGTCCAAATTCCATAGAAATGAAAATCAACTATAAAACCTATAATAATCAAGATACTGAGAAGAAAAACCGAATAAAAAGAAATAAAGCAACAAGTCGAGTCAAAGCAACAACTATTTAAGCAAAAGAAAACAGAAAAAAACTAAATATAAAAAAAATCTAGCTTAAAAATAGAATTGCACACTTATAAAGGAACAAGAAAATGATCAAATGGAATGACAAACAATTTGCCAATTATAGGGAAAAAGTTTTTAAATACATTTCTCGACATATGCAAAATGGGCCAACACACCTGATGCTGCTAATTTCGTGCTAAACTAAACTAAAATGAAATTGAAATTTGCACAAAAGAAGAAATTACGTGAATCATAAAATTTGTAAATTTTATGTTATAATATTTGCCCTCCCATACACAGTATACTAATTAATTATGGGATGCAAAATCTATTCAATTCAATTCTTTGATAATTTTTCTTTCTCCTCTTTCACTCTTGTGTCTAGAATCGACTCGCCATCTCGCTTTTGCCCTATCAGTTTTGCATTTGTCTATTTTCTGTTTTGCTGCTGCCGCCGCCGCCTGCCACTGCGTGAGCTAACCGAGCAAATTTATTTTTAAAACAGCCGACACCAAACAACAAAAGTTGAAGCAAAATTACGTAGCTTTTCGTTTTTCTTCTTATTGTGTCTCTGGCATTTGTGTGTATACCCTTTTATGACGTTGATAATGGGTATTTTCAAAGATCATCCGAACTAGAATCGAATTATGCGATAGATTATGTTGATCGATAATCTTTTATTGGCTATTGTTAGTGATGACAAACAGAAAATGCATTAATCGATTGTGGTGGGCGATTATTACACCTAATTATTTGATCTTTTATTGGCTAATGTTAAGGAAACTAAGATTTGTAATTATTACTACCAATTAATCGAAGAAAATTTAAGAAATTTAATTTTTAAGACTATGTAAAACAAAAAAGGTTCAAAGTTGTTCAGCTCGTTTAAAATTTGAGACGTATCATTGGGTCATTTTGGAGTTTGTGTTAGATAAATTATATAAAACTGATCGATTAACGATTCGATTATTCAAAAGACATTAATCGATAAATGTAAATAAATTATTTTTGCATAGGTACCTATAAAGTCGTTGCTCGTTCTTTTGGAGAATTTCACATTTTTTTCGCGTTTCTCACTTGTGCGTTAAGTGGGCGGCGATGGCGTTGTCTGGATTTTGCGGAATTCTCTTGTTTGGATGGCATTGAATGGAATATACACATAAATATATAAGATCCATATGTACATTTTTTCTACCCACATTGTTGCAACTGGCAATCGAACAAGGACATGTGGGTTGTTGTTGCCTGGTAAGGATTGAAGAACCTAAAATGTGACTTTTGATAAAGTCTTTTTTAATTATTGCAAGTGATTACTTGACTTGTAAAACTTTATAACATACATTGAAATCTGCTTTCGACTTTTAAAAGTAAATGTTACTGAGTAAACGTGTCACAAAATTGACAATTTGTTGCTAAAATCTATTTGTGAATTATGAGCATCGTAACAAAGAAGAAAAATAAACAATAAAATATTCATTGAAGAGAAATTCGACAAAAGAAAAGTTACAAGTTTATTCATTGAATGGTCAAGCCTTAAGTAGATCAAAACTTTAAATTTTATCAAATGAGTTTATTAAAGTTTAAATTATTCGTGCTATCGATAGCCAATTCATTGTTTTTTAAAAGTGTTGCTTTTTATTGAATATACTGCATAAATAATTGATTTCATTCAACTATTTAACAATGGTCGATTTACTTCATAATGCCCAGCATTCTAAATAACTTTCCAGAGCTTCGAGAGAGACAGAGGGAGGGAGGGGGAAAGAGAAAGAGCGCCACAGCAACGTAAATAGCAAAACTTGTAAAAAATAATGTTTATAGCCTTTTTATGTTATTTGTGTAGTCAACAAAGTTCAAATGGCCATTAACTATAATGCGCTTTATGCAGCAAAAACATGTGAAAGCATTTAAATAATAATATAAAAGGGATGCGTTTGGGTGTACAACTAACGAGCAAGTTAATGTAGATTTAACATCCCTTCACAGGATTTCAATTGCACATTTCTTTATTATTATTTACTTGCGCTAAAACATACCCATTTATTTATTGTTACTAAAAATGCGTTAAAATAGTTTTAAAACTTAACAATTTGTTAAAAATTTATAAGCAAACCCCACAAACTTAAGCT
The DNA here is from genome assembly GCF_018902025.1 of Drosophila willistoni. Lineage (NCBI taxonomy): Eukaryota > Metazoa > Arthropoda > Insecta > Diptera > Drosophilidae > Drosophila > Drosophila willistoni. Next base: position 15,292,731 of record NW_025814050.1, read on the forward strand.
CGGCTTTCATTTGATAATTCATTGATAAATAATTTGTTTACCTTATATAAATAGATTTGGTATATAGGAATGTAAAATGGATATAAGAACTTAATTTGTTTTAAGGTAAAATGTAAGACCTTTATGTAAGAACATTCCAACAGTTTAAAAAGTTAAATTCTTCAACTATAGCATACTCTTGGGGGTAACTTCAGACTTTTTCGCAACTATTTACACTTCCAGCCCTATTTTCATAGTACGCTTTCCAACACTTGTTTGACTTTTCTGTATTTTTGCATTCTCTCAACATTAATTCAGCATTTTTCAACACAGTGATTTTAAAAAAAAAAGTTAAATTCAAGTTTTAAAAACTCTTCTGTTGAATGATAATTCCTTATTTACAAAATAAATTGCCTATAAAGGTAATTTCAAGTCCTTGACATGTGTTAGTTTGAACTGACGTCTATTAGTTTTATAACAAGTCAATATACATACATATGTAACTAAGAGTATCTTTTGTTTATATAAAACAATAAGCTTTGAATGAAATGAATAAACTAAAGCCCGATGGCAAAATTTCCCTGAAGTATATGTGGAAAATTCTTTTTACAATGACGTCGAGAAAATTCAATGGGTATTTGAATTTGGGTTTGGGTTTAGGTTTGGCTTGGAGTCTAAGTTTGCCGTGCCCTGTGATGGCCCTTTGGGCGTTGACATTCATGGCACATGCATTGACACGTTTTACGCATTGTTTGTTGCAGCTACTGCTCATCTGGTGCTCCTGACGCTGCTGCTGATGCACTTGGTGGTGCCGCCGCCGCCGCCATTGGTGTCGTCATCGTCAGCGTCGTTGTCTTCACTGCTTTTGTCTGTAGTGATTGAAGTTTTTGCATGCAAATGAAGTGTTAATCAGCAATGTTGCCCCGGCCTCTCGGCCGCCTCTTTAAGTGATAAATGTGGGAGCGGCATTTTGCCCTAACAAAAGTTGACAATTTAATTGAGGCGACACTTGTCGTATGCAAAATGAATATAAATATGGCTCTGACCATGAAGTGTTGATACTTTTATGAACTGATTGAATTAATGCAATTCAAATATAATTTGATTTTTTGCAACGTATTTGCGAATCTCTAATAATCTAGAATTCAAACACTTTCAAGAACTGCTATGGGCTGGAGCCGCCTTCTAGTAGTCCTCTTTCTAAAAAATGTCTCTGTAACGTTGTTATTATAGTAATCAAGCTGTTCTTTCTTACATTCTTTCAAATTTTAGACATTTTTGCTTTCCATATCAGTGGAAATTCCTATAATTTGTGTTTTAATTCAAAGTCTCTTGCTGAAATCGGGTAAATTCTCGAGGAACGAAAATTTCTGCAAAGTTTATTTGATTTTTGATTGAAAACTAATGAAATTATAATAAATTGCTCGAACATATGTACTCTTTTTGCCCAGTCAGGCATCATACATGTATAGACAAATTGTCTAAAGCAAATCTACTTTTTTTTTGTAGTCTCTAAAAAAAATTGTTTCCCACCAAAAACTGCAACCGAATACACACACAATTGACAGGCAGAGCGAGAAAGAAACTCTTGTGGGACAAACCCACATTTCATTTATGAAAATATATTCATTGAGTGGTTTGTGTGTCTGTGTGTGTGTGTGCGTTGCAGACAGGAAAGGGTTGGAGGTAAAAATGGTTTTATGTGGTATATATACCTTGTACATTTATAAAATGAACCCTTGAGAACTTGACAGAGTTGCTCTAGTTGTTGCGTGATAAGCAGAGTAGCAGTTGGGCCACTGGGCCGGGTTTTTTTTATGTATGTGACCTTCTCTAGTTGCTCTAGTTGTGACTCTCTTCCTAGCAATGGTCACTTTAGCTCACTTACTTAATGCTTATTATTATAGGTTTTCAAACACTCTCACACACAAGATTCAATAAAAAATATGTAAATAAATGTTGGGTCAGGGTAATTATTGTTATTTTTTCGGTAAATTAATTAGGTGGAAACGTAAACGGTAATAAAACATATTAAGTGATTAATATTTTTATTTAAAGACACAACTTTTATGGTCATAGGTTTCGGCAACAATTTTGAATGTCCAGTTTCTAGAAATTTGTTTGGTAAGGTAAGTGTAAGTAAATTGTGTTCTAAAACTGTCTACAAGGAATCACATTATTGACAGTACTGAAACATTTTTCTCTATAGTTTTAGGTCAAAGGACTGTATTTCGTCCACTGATCCTACAGCTATAAGATCTTAGCAGTCATTCCAAGATTGACCTAATCACATAAAGAGAAAGGATTAGCCCAAGAATATTTCAATAAAGTAAGATTTTTAAAGATAATTTATAACCTTTGCTTTACCTTTCATTTTTCGTTTCATTAAGTTGCAATTCTCAATTAGTTTAAGCGTTGAAAACATGATACGGCCATTGCCATTTTGGAGTTCCTAAGCTAAGTCTGCTGATAATAGAACTTGGTGGTTCTTGAAATAGATATACAGACAAATTTCTCACTTTTTTTTCTGTCTTTGAAACAATCTTCTTTGAAAGATTGACCTAGAGGCGGCTGAAATGCAAGGCTTCACTTAAATTTCATTAAAGTCGTTATCTAAACAGAAATTTTATATAGTTCGTCAATATATCTACATATATTCCATATAAGATTTGTAAAGTGAAACATGTAGCTTTTTGTTTCGACCATTTTCCATTGTTTTTACTCTCACTTTTTACATTGTGCTTGGTTTGGAGAACTAAGTGGTCGGGTCTATATGGAGAAGGGGGATCAAGTGAGTGAAAAGTAGTTGTTGTTTTTTTTGTTTTTTTTTTTTTGAAGCGTCGTTTACACACACTCAAACACACAGCTCTCTCTCTTTCTCTGCTTCTTTTTCCATCTTTCTCTTCTCTCACGTTTACCACAATTAGGTGTTAATATGACATTTTCAGAGGGCCCAGAGCCCAGAGTAGGCAAAGGGGAAAAACCAACAGCAGACAGAGGAAAAGTTGAAATATTTATGCAATGCTTGCCAACATGGAATATTTATATACAGTGTGTGTGTGTGTGAGAGAGAGAGAGTGTGTGTGTGTGTGAGTAGTGTATGTGTATTTATTATTTATATACATTTGTATTAGTAAGTAAGTGCTCTCTTCTTTTATTATTGTTGCTTCTGTTGTTCTTGTTGTTGTTCGTGTTTAACGATCGATAAAATGTCGACGCTCATTGTGCGTTTCCTCCACCGTCTCCTCCCCCTCCTCCTCCTCCGTCTCCTTCTCGGCTGCTTATTCCTATTCTCATGCCTTGTATGTTCTCCTTATCCACCTCATACTCCCCTGCTGTGACTGTGGATTACATTGTAATGTTCTGTTCCTCCCTCCATCGTCTCGTCCTCCTCTTCACGCACACACACACACACACACATACAAAAAGCACACTGTTGGCATTTTGTAAACACTGTGAAAATGCCTTAACGTGCTCTTGTGCCATTGCATTCAACTGCTTCTTCTTATTCTACTCTTCGGTTTTTTTCTTGCTGCTATTTTTATTTATTTCACTTTTTATTTTGTTTATTTTATGTAATTGTGTAGCTTTTGGTTAAACTTAGTGTGTCATTTATTTAGGGGATTCCCCAGAATTCTCAATTCTAAGTGCGCATTTGTTTAGATAACACGGCTAATTCGTTTCATTGTTTTATCTACGACCCCATTTGGTCGAATTTTATATAATTAAAAGCATAGAACTCTTCTTTTTAGCCAGAAAATTATTTCAAATCTTATAATTTTTAAAACAAATGACAATAAAATGGAATCTTATATATAAAAAAACGTCTGCCAACCCTGGTTTACCAATTCTAATCTTCTGTGTTGCTTTTTTGAACACGGAAATTTCAAAGTAACATACTTTAACGTTTGCCAACACTGGTATACTATGAAATATGAAATCAAATTTTCATTTGGTTTTTTGAGCTTAATTTCAATTTGTTTAAACAAACTAATGGAAATTTTTACGTTTTTGAGTTGAATTGCATTGTAGGACAAATATTCAGTCAGAAATTACATTTTCCACTTTTAATAACTCAGCAGTTAATTGTAGTTTTTAACGTTATTATTAATTTGTTTCCCAACTACTTTACACGTTCTTCTCAAAACAAAACAAAACAAACCGCCTAAAAACTTCCTTTACAAAAAAGGAAGAAAAATAAAAAACCAAACACACACACACACAAAGAAATATATATAGTCATTAAAAAGTCCTTCAATAAAGCTTCAGGTTACAGTTTTCAACCACAAAACTCAAGTTTATCCCCTGACGCACCGGAAGTTCTGCTTCAGGCAGATAGCAAGAGCAAGCCGTGAGATTGAGAGAGTAAGTGACATTGAGAGAAAGAGAGGTAGATAAAGAGTATAGCCCAAAAGTCCAGCACATTAAGCACAAAAACAAATAACCATAGTAGAAGGAGATGGTGAGAGAGAGAGAAAGCAGAAAGAGACCCCCCAATAGGTTTGTCGAGGTCTTTTTGCCATCACCCCAATTCCATTTTCCTGTCAATATTAATAACGGTAGAAGAAAAAAAACAGAAACCGAACCAACTGCAAATAAATGGCAAATAAGTTTTTCTTTTTTTTTTTTCAAGCAAAAACCATGAAGGACACCCCACCATCTATTCCTCTTCCGTCTCGGTTTTTCTCTCTTTTTCTATTACCCACTTGCTGACCCTTCTTTTCAACGGAAAAGTGCAACTTATTTACTGTTTCCGCGTTGTCGAGGTCGTCGTCGTCGTCGTCGAGTGGGATTGCCATGCAAGTCCTGGAAAGGGTGCACCACCCTTCCTTTCAGGGATACATCTTTCAGGGATAGCATAGTGCGTATCTAGTAGAAACACTATAGATGCCCTTAGATATTGACTCTATAGAAATTAAAATTATGCTGATAATTATTAAAGTCCTTAAAATCCTACTTAAAATATCATGCATAAATAAGCTGACTAATGTAGAAATTATTCCTGAAAGATTTGTCCGAGACTACTCGTGATATTTTCCAACTTTTATTATAAATTTCTTTGTTTGTTTTTACTGGACACACCATAAAAATCTCAAAACTTAAGTCCATTGGAGGTCTTAAGTGGCAGAAATCATAACTATTTTATAATACCCTCACGTCACCTACTTACGAGTTAGAGAAACACAACAACAAATGGCAAAAGAAGCAAAAAGAAAAACCCAAAAAGAAGGGGGAAAACTTGGCAGTGGCTTAAAGTGGCAACACTTGGACGAGTGTGTGTGTGTGTGTGTCTGTACGGAGAGTCAGGGGATGTCGCGACTGGGTGCAGTGTGCAGTGTGAAGCACTTGGACATCATCGTCAAGGCAACAACAAAGACAAACACACTACGCCTCCCTCCCCCCACACACATACTCTATCGTATGTCCTTTTTAGTTGTTAAACTGCAAATGACAAAAGAGGCGTGGCGCTTTTACTGTATGCAACAGTTAATCATTTCAATATAAGAATCCAAATAGGGAATAGGACGAGTCTCTTCTTGAGGTGAGAACTTACAAGTTTGTTAGATGGGCAGGACATATCTAGGTCTGGGGTGTGGCTAGCTAGCTAAGGATGCAAAGTAGAAACGAATTGAAAGCAAGAAGGAGTGGACGAAGGTTGGTCAGTCAGGTCAGTCGATCACCAACATCATCATCATCGTCATCATCAAATGACAAAATACGATTTGGTGGAGGTAGAAAAAAAAACAACTAATACCAAATGGCCAATAAGAGCTGCAACCAGTGTGCGAAACTAGGTCTTAATAATGATGTAGAAGGGAAAATAGGTCTTATAAAATATCTTTTTGAACGGTTTGATATCACTTTCAAGGATCCACCTCTAATAAATAAGTAACATCGAAGTAAATAAGGTATGACTCCTATCTAAAATGTCTTCTTAGTAAATATTTTTATAAGCTACTTGAAATTTGAGAGTTGAAAAGCGCAAAGCGCTGCAAAAACAGCTAGATTTGGTGTTTAGTGTTGGTTAACGTTAAAAAATGTTTCCATTAACACTGACAAAGTACGATTCAAGTCTCGCTCTCTAAAAAATGAATAATATATTCTTTCGAGCAATATTCGTCTACTCTGGCACATGGCTATGCATATTTAAGTGATTCTCAACAATTCTCTGCTTTAGCCCGTGTATAAAGCAACATATACATAATTGTAATGAATGATTTCTTTGAATAACCTTCTGCCGCATTCACACTCACACACACACACACACACACACACACACCTACCTATTGGTCTCCTCCTCCATACATTCATAAACTATTGACCTACACACCTAATTGATATGCCAAACGTATAGTCAACAATCAGAAATGAGAATGGCAAAGAAGAAAAAAAAGAAACAGACTTAGAAAAAAGAACAGAAGGAAAAGAAAAATCTCTCAAGGGATTTTGTCTTTTTATGTTGAAATTATACATTTTATTATGTCACACAAAATGCAAAAGGAGACAAACTAAACACAGTCATTCCCTCCAGTTCCCAATCCCCAATCTTAGCTACCAGTCAGACCATAAATCAGCAACAGTTAGGACACAATACAGCGAGGAAGTGGAGCAACAACTCTCAGACAGCTTGACGGGGGGATGAGGGGAAGTCATTGAGCGGAGGTAATTCCTAGCCATTTTGTATGCAAAAGCGAACAAGGTGGAAAATAGAAAGCGAAAAGTTTTATGGCTTGGCTTTTATTGCTAAAAGGACCAAAATGCGATGCGGAGTGGAAGGTCCGGGGTGTGATTTTAGACATGGCGGTGTTGGGGGGGAGGGGGGAAGTAGCATCTTCTGGATATGTAATTTTCATACCTTCTAAAAATTTACCCAGAAACAAAAGAGACACAAACAACAACAGCAACCACAGTAGGGCTTGGGCTGGGCTGGTCTGGTCTTGGTTTGGCATTGAGAGAAAGAAAGGGAGAAAGAGGGGAAAAAAAGTAAAGGATTTGCTCCCCACATGACAGATGTTCACAATTCATGAGGGTGCAGCAGCACAAAAAGGGCTAGAGAGAATGAGAGAGAGAGGGAAAGACTCCATCTCTCTCTCTCATCATTTGGTAGAGGCAACCAAATTGTTTTATGTCTATCGATAAAGTAAATCACTTCCCCCGTTTGCACTTTGTTTGCGAAAATAATTCGCTCGACGTACTCTACTCTTGTGATTCTTCTTCTTCTTCTACTTCTTGACGTACTTGTTGTACGTCCTTCGTCCTTTTTTGTATAGACATACACACACACACACACATTGGCGATGTGGTCCGTCTCTTTATTTAATGACCCAATGTCCAACACCAAACGACGAAAAATCTGAGCGACAATTGGCACGTGTTGGGATTTTTGATGTCAAACTACCAAATGGTTGGATGGATGAATGGAAGGATGGATAAGTGTGTGTGTGGGAGATGATTTCACTAAACAAAAGCTCAAACAAAAATTCAAAAACATCTGAGAGAGAGAGAGAGAGAGAACGGAATGACAAACAAACAAATGCTAAAGACATAGTGTGAGAACGAAAGACAGAAAAAAAAAATTCCAATTATAACAACAATTGTTGCTATGGATATCGACTTACCCTTAATAATTATTTCACCCTATACTGGATGAAAACCACTCAAAAGATTCAAATACTTTCGACACACAAAATGAAAATACATATTTACGAAACAAAACTTTTATTTGCTTTACGAATTAATAATTTTCGACTTTCTTTTACTTTAATTTAATAATATTTTGAATACTTCTAATCGAAAGATATTACCACTAAAAACTCGAGAGAACAGTGTTTAGATAGAAGGAGGTGCACAGAAGGGAAAAGTTAGGTGAAAATTTCAGCAAAATTATCGGATCATTCGAGTAAATATTCAGCTAAATTACCGTACATCATCATCATACCGTGAAAAGTAACCATATTTTTACCAATTATACAAAAACCTCTCACAAATTCCAAAGGTCGTAGTGTTGGAATGTCTATGAACCATTTAAAGAAATATCTAATAGCTAGATATATTTGAGACATATATGAAATATGAAAAACCAAAATTTGCTTCGTTTATAACCAGCAGTTTATACCTAATAACAATTACTCATGGCTAACATTGCCAGTAATTTTCTTTATGTTCTAAATTATATAACTAAAATGGTTTAAATTTATCAATTTTAGCTGATGCCACATTCACTTAGCTATTCATAACTGGCACACACACACAGACACACCCAAAAAGCCCATGTAAACCAGGAGAAATTTAAATATTTTAACATTTGTAATTTTATACAAAAGAAAAGAAAATTTGCAAATGATAGAAAGGTCGCCTAAAGGGTCTCGTCGGCGCAGAGACACAGAGGCAAACACACACACACACACACACACACACAAAGAAGGGGGAGAGACCAATATTTGCAGTTAGTCCGTGGGTAGAGGGGCATCGCATTGGAAAAACTATAAGGACAAAATGTTAGGCGAAAACCAACCAACGCAAAAGCCAAAAACTACAAAATAAAAGAAAAACTTGCAGTCGTAGAGAGTAGAGAGGTAGATAGATATGTGGTAAGGGGGTTAAGGGGGGGTTACTCTCTCCCCAACTAATGCAAACCGCGCACTAGACACACATTAAAATTTCAATTTAAGTGACATTAAAATTTTATCAGTTTGTTGAGTGTGCCAGAGCCAGGAGACAGAGCCAAAGAGAGCCTCTCCTCATTCAACTAGAGCTCACTAAAACAACAACAATTTGATATACAAGCAAAAGTCATCAAATGTGACCAAAAATGAAATCAAAAAGCTCAAACAGAAAGTGAAAATCAAATCAAATTTTCCAAAAAATTATCATCACGTAGCTTATGAACGGGAGCCATCGATTCGTTTAGATAGAATCGAAAAAAAATACTAGACTATTGGGCCATAAAGTCCTCAAATTTTGGAAAAATATAATGAGAATTTAATTTAATAACTTCAAAATGCATTAATTGGAGCATCGAATCAATCGTTTTAAAAATGTTAGTGGCAAGAGTGGCAGAAACATCATGCATCTAAATTATTGTCGATAAAATAGAAAATAAAGGTCAAGGTATGTCAAATATATTAAATTATTTTGAATCAAACCAATTTTGTCAACTTCTACGGAAAGGTAATTATGCAAATGTTTACTCTAGACACTTTTACAGGTTTTTTTCTTAATTTTGACCATTTTCTTTATATTTAATAATTTAGGTCAAATTTTAGGTACTACTGGATCAAGCAAAAACCAATTTTTGACTGAATTGTTAAAAAAATACATTGAGTTAATGTTTAAGCTGACTTTACAACGAAAATCTTAAAAAAAACATATATTTTAAAAGAACCTGAAAACCGCCTTTGCAAAAAAGAAATCGAGATAAAATCGTGATTTGATTGCAAAAATGAACAAAACTAAAAAATCTATTTCAGTTCTATTAATGTTCTTTAAGAATTTTCGATCTCTGGCATTTACATTGTAGTTCATGCCACAAAAAAATGTGATTATGGCCCATTGTGCTTTGGTTGGACATTTCATAGAAAATATAAGTTTTATTAGCTTTTTGTCAATGCTGATTAAAAGAAAAATGCATTAAGACAATAGTTAGAACAATTCCAAAGAACCTTTCTAAATACTAAGATACTTTTGATACAAATATTTTTAAAACTGAGTCCATCGATTAACGTCCATTCTCTTCCAAATTAACTTAAATTAACTCATTTTAATCCGATTAGTTAGATCGCCAATATTCCATTAATGTTTATTTTTCTACAAATTTCTACAAGTAAAGACCGCCCCTGCCCACCATTTTTAGGCTGCCGCTCTGCATCCCACAACTTATGTAAAATCCGAGAAAAGGGTGCCTCCTTACATCCCCCCTTTCCTGTTCCCCGCCTTCATCAAGGCAAAAGAAATCTGTTATGGTTAAACTTTTGAGCGCTACAAGAAAGAAAAAAAAAATTGGTAGTTGGTTGTTTTTTTTTTTTTCTTTTCGACAAATTGCAGCGAAAAGTGCACACAATGGTTTAGCCATGGAGAAACAGTGCGTGGCGACGGCAAAAATAAAAAAAAAACTTGGATTTTTCTTCTACTTTACTTGCAAGGTGGGTCGGTCGACCGACCAACGAAACGGCCAAGACAAGGAGACGAAGGTGGAGGAGAAGAAGAAGATGATGGTCGACAACCAAAAAAGAAAAAAAGATAGAGAAATGAAAACCGCAAACTTGGCAGTACCAGTAGCTCTCTTTCGCTCTGTTTATTGCACATGGCGCTAAAAGCAACTTGGGGACCAACTCAGAGCAATGCTTTTTGGTGCCTCTGCCTCTGCCTTTGCCTTTGCCTCCTCTGTCGGTCTTTTCTTTTTCTTTACTTTTCTTTTTGCAGTAAATGTGGGCGTACAATTTTCAATTATACATTTTAGTGGTTTGACAATAAAAGGAAAATAAAAACATATATACATATTCATATATAAAAGGAAGAAACGATGAGTAGCATAAAAAATAACAAGTTTTCCTTGTGCCAAAAGTAAGTAAATTTGGAGGGATAACCCTTCCACTAAACTAAATAGACATAAACTCTTTTAGACAATCCCCCAAACTGTGTTTAACCCATGGGCGTATAATATTTCCTATTATTTGTGTGTGTTGTCTAATCTAATCAAAGTTCTTAATCGTTTTTCAAAAAAGAGGTATGTGGGTCATTTGAAATTTTGCTTTGTTTATCGATTGTAGATCGTAGAGGGGTAATCTCAATCATCAATCAATCAATTATTTCGATGAAGAGTTTAATCCACAACAAGTCCTTTTAAAATTGTGCAAATATCTTCCCTGAATACTAGAAATCATTAAGAAAAGATTTTTTTGACGATTTTTAACAAATCCAACACGTCGAATCCAATTTTTTTGTCGTTTTGGAAAAACAGAATATAAATTCAGAATATTCACAAAATTTTCTAAGAATGTTTGTCTATTTCCTTGTTCCCACAACAAAAGTTCCTTGAACATTTTTTAAGATACAAACTTCATTAAAGTTGTAAAGTTAAAACAAGTAAAAAAGGGTAAATATTTACTTAAGTTACTCGAGAATCAGTGTTGGAAAGTGTAAACTGCATTAAATCGCCTAAAATGGGTTAAACAGAGTATTTTTATTGGATTATGACGTTCCCAAAATATTTTTATACCCTTGCAACCATATAAAGTATATATCTTCTTGATTATTCATATATATTCATGCCTATGGTAATTGTCCCATCACTAGCACGTATTCCAAAAGTTTGATTAAACAATCCAAAAGCACAAGCAAACTATTAGTGTCCTTTTGTTAGGATTTCTTTTCAAAGTTCCCCCAAACTATATCGATGTTTAAGGCTAATTTACTTTCCAAATTTTATTTAAATTAAATTAAATTGTAAAAAGAAAATGGTATGTAAATATGTTTGGCTCTGAACTTACCGTGGTTTTGTTAATTTTTTCATATGTATATCCATAATAATCCGTCGTAATGAATGTTTGTTGGATGCCGGGCTGGGTGTTTGGTGTTGTTGTTGTTGTTTGTCGAGTAGTTTTTGGTTTTAGCCACTGCTTTCACCCACAAACTACAAAACCAAACTAAACCAAAACTTAAAAAAAAAAAAACCGGAATCAATCGGAACGGATTTCTTCCTCTACATGTCGAGAGGAGGCGCTGCTACGTAGATTATTCTCTTTTTTTAGATTGAGTTCTTCTTCCTTAGATTTGGCTTAGGCATATATGTGTATATCCTTTTTTTTTGGCGGGGCAGCTGAGGACACTAAGTGGTCGAGGATATAAGTAGTTAGCCACCGCATGTGTTGTTGTTGTTGTTGTTGCTGGAGTTGTTGTTGTTGTTGTTGTTGGCAGGTTATTAGCATTACCGAATGCGTTGTTTTATTTTAAATTTTGGTATAACATTTAACAATATAATTAATTTTAATTATAATTTGTTGATTTTTTTTTTCGTTTTGCTTATCTCATTTTTTTTTGTTTTGTGAATTAGAAATTAATTTAATAATATTGCTCGGATTCGCTGTGTTGTTGTTGATGAGGTTGTCGTAGTTGTTGTTGTTGTCTTTTCAAGTAGGGATCATTGCCATGTGGCTGCTGTTGTTGTTGTTGTGAGGAATTGGTTGTGGTGTGTTTGTTGTAATTATTATTTAAGCACTTGGGGAGCATTGCAAAAATTTCATATGCATTATCTGCATTTGATTTTAACCTAAGAAATATATATATTTGTATTTATATATATAAATAGTAGGATAATAATATAATTTGCACTTTTTTCTTTAACTTTTTGTAATTATTTTTTTATATAATTTTTTTCTTTTTATATTAAAGTAAATTTGCTAAAGTAATTGCGTTGAAGCTGCGTATGGTAAAAAATGTTACTTGTTACTTATCAGAAGATTTATATATGTATATATATATAAGATATATGCATGTGTATATATAATAAAGATATATATATCATGTACATAGCTTGATCTCGCTTCGGACTACTACATGTGAGAATTGATTGCACCGCTAGAGAACTTAACGCACTTTGAGAGAGTTGAACGCGATTATGTTTTGTTTATATTCATCGGTTAACGTTATTAGATGTGTATATATATGTATTTGTATATGTATATGTATTTGCAGCTACTGGAAGGCTTTTTTTTATATTTTAAAAAAGATTTCTATCATTATTATAATAAAGCTAATTGCTACGATGTTTAGAATGTTGCATATTTTCGGTGTTTATCGAATAGATTTGATTTTTTATATATTTTTTTGTGTCTGTGTGTTTTGTTTCCAAAAACTTTTTTTAGATTAATTTTAGAATTATTGCTTTAGTTTAGTTTGTTTGTTTGTTTGTTTTTGTTGATTATACATATGAGGCGCTGAAATTTAAGCAAATTAATTATCATGATCGAATATGTGGAAAAATGTTTTGATGTTTTGTGTCAAAAGTTCTTTATAGGCAGGTTTGAGTATAGCTCTTAGCAAAGATTAGCTTAATTCCATTCTTATCGGAATTAGTTATCTGGAATATGTGCCAGATTTTTCCTATCGAAAATAATATATGTACATATATATCACCATTGATATCCATAAAAAGTTCTTTTTTTATATAAAGAATGCGGCGACGCATGTGTGCTCATTAATTGCTCTCTCTCTCTCTCTTTCTTATAAATTCTCTCTTGCTCTCTTTTTGAATACATATCTCTTTCCTTGCTCTCCACTAACTAACAGCTGTTGATCACAATTGCAGCGTACACACATGCTCTCTCTCTCTCTCCTACGTGCGCGCAATGGCAACCTTGTGACGGCGACTGAAGCAGCAGCTGCTGCGCGCAATTGCAACGTTGATGGAAAACAGCAGGTGTTAAACTTAAAATCTCAAAACACACTCACACACACACTCACAGAGAGAAACACTAATAAGAGAGAAAGGAGGAGGAGAGAAGTAGTAACAAAAACAACAAAAATTACGTTTTCCATTCATTCATTGTTGCTGTTGTTGTTGTTGTTGTAAACGAGGCAAAGGGCAACGCACGCATATTTTTTTTTGTTTTCTGCTTTTGCCTAACATCATATTAAAGCAGCCAGCAGTTGAAGAAGAAGCACAGTTCCGTTATGCCAAGAGCAACTACTTACATATGTACATATATGTAAAAGTATAGGAGCGAGAGAGGGGGAACACAAGCAAGTGCCGTTTGAAAGTCGCATTTCACTTTTTTTTTTTGTGTTTCTCTCTATTTCATATCCGTGTTTTTTTGGATACAAAAATGAAAAGACAACATAAAATAAGACAAGAAAAAATAAGGGCGAAAAAAGCGAAATTTTTCAAATGGTTTGCTAATTAATTTCAATAAAATTTAAATAAATGCTCAATGTGTGCGTGTACGGGAAAGAGAACAAACAAGAGAGAAGACAACAGCGTGTGTTTAACTAGTGGGCGGCGGGGGGAAAGAGGAGGGTGGGTTGAGATTTAGGGTTAGATTAGATGATAAATGGGGGGGTGGGTGAAGGGACACGGAAACGGCTCCAAGCAACAACGACAACGAGAACAACGCGGCATGTTCTATTAATTTAATTTACTGTTACACTTTATTCATTAATTTTTTTCATTTTGGAAACAGGAACTTACATATTTGATATTAATTTATTTAAATTTTTTGCTTATATATTTAATGCTTTTCCATTTTCACTTTTTGCATCACTTATTGCACTTTATTCGCTTGCAAAAAATTACACTATATTTTCACTTCACTTCATATATTTTGTTTTATATATTATATATATATTTTTGCTTATTTTTTTGATAATTTTTTTTATTAGCGGCGCGGCGACGGCAAAATTTTATTAATTTTTACGAACCGCGCGACGGCGTTGGTCTTGAAGTTTAACGGTGAACTGACATGTTGTTTTTGTTTTTTGTTTTTTTTTTGCTCGGGAAAAACGGCAACACTGGTAGAGGGTGAAGATGTTTGATCGAACAAGCAACAAAAGAGTCCAATTCATACAAAAGAGTAAAAATCGTGGAAAATAGTACCAACATCGAGCAAAGGAGTCGAAATCGAGCGAAGTAGTCGAACTCAAACAAGTGAGTTGAACATCAGACGGCCAAAAGAGCATGACACGAGAGAGAGAGAGAGAGAAAGAGAGCGCGCGAAAATGAGGCAAATTTTATTAATTTTTTTCATTCCGTTTATTTTAACTTATTTATTTCTCTGGCATTCTCTCACTGCGCATGCTTGAGAGTTTGCGAAAGAGCGAGACAATAGAGAGAAAGAGAAACAGCAGCTGTTAAATAAACCGAAATCAAATTTAACAGCGACTTAAGATGATTACATTAACTATGTTAAAAAGAAATTAATTTAAATAAGAAAGTCTGATAAAAATTATGTCAAATTTTTAGCAATAAATAGAAAATGTTATAGATAAATAAGCAGCGGCAAATGTTAAAACCTTTAATTACGAGAGAGGGAGAGAGAGAGGTAGAGATGGCAATAAGTCTTCTTCTTCTGCTGCTAGTGTTGCCATTGCATTGGAATTTGAAATCGTGCGAACAAAAGCGAAACAGCCACAACAAACAAAACAAAAACAACAACAAAAACGACAACTCTTTTTACTACGTTTACTAGTCATTTGTACCCCCCGCCCCACATATGTATATATTCGTATTCTTTTTCTTTTGTGGATTGTTTTGTAATTTGATTTCATGAATCAATTTCATGACGTATATTTGATTCCCATTGGCGTCTTAGCCATCCTAATTTCAAGTTCAAATTGACATAAAACTAACTTCATACAGTAAAAAAAGAGCTTCTTATTAATAACCATCCTGATGTAAACAAAATTTACATACATATATAAAACATGATTATTATGTAAATGCATTTTGAGTAAAGTAATAACTTGATTTATATTAGATATCTTCGAATGAATTGTATTAAAGTTTGATTATACATATGAACATACATATGTATGATTAAATATGTATGTATGTATGTATGATTTTGTAAATCGATCAATCACGATCAATATATGTATTCTCTGTATTATTACACAGAAGAAACAAAAAAATCTCTAAAACTCAGAGCAAAACTTAGCTATTGATTTCAATCAATTGATAAAAAAAAGCATTACCAAATTTCCCTTTTGTTTTTACTTCTTAAGTGCAAGTTTTCTTCTTGCCTTCAATAAGAAATTGTTTGTGTGTGTGTGTGTGTTTGTGGGCTATTGGAATGTCCGCTGTCAAGCAATTAAAACAAAATCTTATCAGAATTGCACCCTCAAGGTGTGTGTGTTTGTGGTTGCCCCCAACTCCTGATTGTTCACTCAAAGCTAATAAGAAAATGAAATAAAAATAAATGAATAAATAATTGAATTGAATACAGGCAAACACTAAAAATGGCTGATAAAGGTAAAAGCCAATTTTATTTTTTGCAACAGATAAAATTCAAAACCAAAAGACAAACCAAAAAAAAAAAAACAGCGTTAGACAAAAACAAATCAAACACAATGACAACTAAAGAGCGCGCGAGAGAGCGGCTTGTTCGTCTGGCATTTGACGTTTATTACTATGTGGTTGTTGTTGTTGTTTTTTTTTTTTTTGCCTTTGCGCGCGAATTCGCTGCGCATAGCAAATTAAAATTAATTTTTTTTCTCCTTTTTGTTTTTGGGCATGCCAGAGAATTAATTTCTTTTGCTTTTCGTTTTTTACTTTTATAACGGCGTGGCGGGAGAGAGTGGGAGAACGACTGTCAGTGAGAGCCTCCGAGAGAGAGGAAGAGTATTGCGAGAAAGAGAGCACCATGAGGGGGGAGCGGTAAGGGGGGGTGGCCACTGCCATTTCGAACTTTTGACACATTTTGTTTATAACAATTGAGTTTTCTGTGTGTGTTTTACTTACCTTTTACGTTTTCTTTCTTTTCGATTTACTTTGCAAGACTTTTAACAGAAATACCCACACACACATATGCATTTGTGCTCATTTTGTTGTTGTTGGTGTGTTGTTGTTGTTGTTTGCTGTGTTGGGAGTGTGTTTCTCATTAATATTGTTGTTATTAACATTAGCCACATCTCTTCAATTTTGTTTTCTTGTTGCACAATTTAAAATAGGCTGAGGTTTCTTGTGTTGTTTCATTAACTTTTTAATCACAAAATCACATACGCCAACTGCAGCAGCAGCAGTCAAAGTCACACACACGCACACACACACAGCAACTAGTAATTCTGCTGTGCGAACGAGACAACATTAGAGGCATTGCTTACGAAAAAAAATTTCTAAGTTTTTTTTTTCATTTGCCTTTTTTGTATTTTGTTTTTTATTTATTAAACTAAATGTTTCATTCGTTCATTTTGCACCGTCACTTGCCACTCGGCCTCTTTATGTGTTAACTATATTGTTGTCTTTACTTTTTTTTGCGTATTTAGTTTTGTTTTTGTTTTCGAATTTGTACGGGAGATATTTTATTTGTTTTTATTTGGTTCGTTTGGTGGTGGTGGGCATGTTTGAGTTGCACCCGTTATAATGGGTTCGATCGCTTCCGATAGTTATCGAACATCCTCAAACCTGCTCACGATTCAACAGCTGTGCTCTCGAACTTTAAATAAAACGAAAATTTAATAAAATTAATTAAATAAATAAGAAACCCTTTTTATTTTTATATTTATTATTGTGTATAAGCGCCAAATAATGCCCTCTGCTTTCCCTCTCTGAGTAATAGTAAAGTGCAGCAAGAAAAGGTAAAAACTTTACCAATGTGCAAAATGTTATTACATCTAAATGTAAATAGAGTAAGGTGCGCGAAATAAGTGAGTGGAATTACACTACGTTGCCTATTATAACAACTAAACCGGATTACTTAGGACAAAAGTGGAAAAATTCAACCAAATATATAATTTATGTCTTAATATTTAAATAAAAAAACCCAAATATCATCTGAAATAACTGTTAACTGAAAGATTGTGTTGAATAGGCCCTCTCTTTCAATGAATTTACTAACAATAAGTATTGAACTATATTGTTGTCATTGGTATGTCCAGTTTTTCCTCAATTTTTGAATAATAGTTTTCTTAAAGTTCATTAAACTTACGATATTGCTTCCCGTTGACATAAACCTGTTGAGTCAATACATATGACCCAAAGATTAACTATCGGATTAATATCCGAACTACGTCCTGGTCAGTCTGAAACTTAAACTTAATTTTACCGAATGCAGTATTAGTATTGAGTGTGAATATTCACACCTATTTTTTTGTCCATGAGTGTACACCCAAAAAATTTGTTTACCTCTTAAACAGTTGTTGGAATGTCCCAAAAAAAAACTTTCTTAGATGCTAAAATTTAAAAAAAATTCCCGAATTCCAATTTGGAAGAAAATTTCACACATTAAAAAAAAATTGTATAAAATTTTGTTTATTTTGTGCAATGAAATATTGAAAGTATTCACGATTCGTTGCTGATCTCTGAAATCACCGAAATAAAATAGGATAAGAAAAAAAGAAAATTATCTTTCTCTCAATTCCTAAATATTTTATATATTTTACAAGGACTAGTAAAACTATGGAATGGATCCAGGATTTTTATTGTTCGATTAGAATTGTACAGTTCGTGGTTTGAGTTTATTAATTAATTATTATTATATAAATATTTAAGAACAAACACATCAAAGTAGTATTGATATTCTTGTTTGTGTTTATAAAATAGGAAACTCTGCCGAGTAAGTTAAAATATCAGAAACTAAAAAAACGATGCTACAATTAAAGGCTGGAAATCTACTGGGAAATTTTATATTAAAATCCAATTTGATATTCCGAAGGACCATACATATGAAACGTCGCGATGTCTATCAGGTAAACCATCAACAGTTGTCCTGGCCTTGGTTTTTCTAACTATACAATCCTCTTGATTCTAGGAATGTTTTCGCATTTTGGGTGTACATGAATCCGCCGACCAGGATACCGTGCGTTTGGCCTACTTGGATTTGGTGAAACGTGTTCACCCCGATGCGGACACCACAGAGGCAAGCATCGAGCGGTTCCAGCAAGTAGATGAGGCTTTCAAAACATTGCAGGAGAAATTTGCCAAAGGTCGCCGTAATATACAGGAGAATGAAGAGGATGAAATGGAATTTGATATTAAACACACGGCACCACAGCATCGTCAATATCTATCGAATGATGGCATCGGTGTGGGAACACCCTTTCAGCGGCAAAAGCAATATCAACAGGTGCGTGCCATGAAGGCCCAGGAAAGGGTATTGGAACATCGCCTGGAGAAAGCAGCTGCCGGCGAAGCTACGCTAATGCAAAAAGGTGGCAAATATTATGGTAAACATGCCATTAAGACTAAATATGGCTTTGAGCGGGTTGTCGAAGATCTCATCCAAGAGTCAATGTCCAAGGGAGATTTCAATAATTTGAGTGGTTCGGGCAAACCCTTATCGTCAACCCAATCCCAGAATCCCTATTTGGATTTTACCACACACAAGTTGAATAAAATTATGCTAGATAATGGTTTCACACCCGAATGGATATCGCTTGGCAAGGATATACGAGATGCAGTGCATCAATTGAAAGAAAAATTGCGTTCAGAGCGCATCTACTACAGTGAATGGCCATTACAATGTCCCAAAGAACAGTCCGAATGGCAATCCTTCGCCGACCAGCATGAGGAGGAATGTCAACAAATCAATAAACTTATAGATAAATATAATTTAATTGTACCCATAATGGATAAACAATTCTTTCGCCTGCGTCTCCATACCATGGCAGAGAGAATATTCAAGGAAACCGATTTGCAGCGTCAGGTGAAACGTCCTATTAAAATATCCAAGGATAATAATACTCAGAATGCTCCAAATAATGATGGTGGCCATTTCTTTTCCCTTTTTGGTTTTCTATAAACAAATACAATTGTTAGTAGTAAAAGTTAGCTGTGACATGCAACAATTTGGTGATAATAGTTTGTAGTTTCCTAATTTAAAATTGTGTTAAATAAATGAAACAATCATAAAATAATATTTTTATACCCTTACAAAAGAGGTACTTCTGATCAGAAGAGGGGAAAACATTGAAATAACTATCTCTATATAAAATGTTATATATATTTTTGATCCACACGACGAAATGACAGTGATATATATCAAAAATTTTGTTATCCAGCAATGTTTATAATAATATTTTTTATTTAAATGATATTAATATATTTGTTAAATTTGATCAAAACTATTTCATACATCCAAAGGAAGAATCTGTCGAAAATAGGTTTTTAGTTTAATAACTTTGTTATTTTCCAAGCGTTTGTCAAAAAAATGAATATTTGTTAAATTGATACCCTAAATTATGATTATACTACGTTTTTTAAAGATCGGACTACTAATTTCCATAGAAAACATCGCTCAAAAATTATGTTTTATACCAACAATATTGTTATTTTCCAAGCGCTTGTCAAAAAAATGAATATTTGTTAATGTAATACACTTAATTATGATTATAGCAAATTTTTTAAAGATCGGACTACCATATAATATAGTTTCCATACAAAGCTTTGCTCGAAAATGATGTTTTGTACCAAAAATTTTGTTATTTTCCCAAAAATTGTCATAAAATGTAAATTTTGTTAGTACTTACTGATAACTATGACAAATTCTGTTAAGATCGGGTAACTATATCATATAGCCTTTTGACAAGGAAATAAAAAATGCCAAATATTCTCACATAACACTAACTTTGTGAATTTGTAGGAGTGTCAATTTTCGACAGATTTTTAAAATTCATATATCAGTTTATGCATCAGAAGCTAAACTTTCAAAAACTATTTCCTATTTTCTAAGAAAATCACGATTTAGTAAAAATAAATTTAATTTTACAAGGAAAATTCATACATCTTTCATACTTTATCAAAATCAAATGAATATTTAATATAGTTGTCAAATTTATAATAAAAATTGTATAATATATGTAAGGGTATATGTACAAACTTCAGCACGACCAAAGTTAGTATAATCAAAACAAATGTTATAAATCTTCTTTATTTGATTTTTGATAAATTAATAGATGATCGTTTCGCTTTTTGAAGAAGTCCCTAGTCAGATTTGTTATCTAAGAGTCACTCTTTCTATACCTACATAAATTGCTTGTAAAATCTGTTATTGGTCCTTGCTTAGGCACTTTCCGTCCGGACCCAATTGTGCGGAGCCACTGGCCAGCAGAGCCAATGCACGCGGGAAGGCCCAATGTTCGGCTTGATGAATACGTTGGGTCAATGCATCGACATCGTCGTTGGGTAAAATGGGTACAGGAGCCTGCAATAAAATCGCTCCAGTATCGACACCTTCATCCACAAAATGGACAGTGCAACCGGATTCTCTTTCACCCGCCTCCAAGGCCCGAGCTTGAACATTTAGCCCCGGATATTTGGGCAACAGAGATGGATGAATGTTAATGAGACGTCCCCGCCAAGTGCGAACAAAGGGTACACTAAGGACTCGCATGAAACCGGCCAAACAAACAATATCCACATTAGCTGCCTGCAAATGGCGCGTGAGTTCAGCATCATAATCCTCTCGAGTGGGGAAATCCTTGTGAGAAATGGTCAGCGAGGGAATACCAGAGCGGGCGGCTCGTTCTAGACCCAAAACGCCTGCCTTATTGCTTATGACCAGAACAATATCGGCATGAACGCATTGAGACGAGTCACGTGAGGCATCAATGAGGGCCTGAAGATTACTGCCAGTGCCAGAGATTAGGACGGCCACACGTCGTCGGGGTTTGGCCATAAGCTTTTGAGTTCTGGCCAAAGCGGCTTCGAAATTCTCAACATAAACCTGTGGTTTCTTTGGATCTTTGCGCAGAGTTACCTCTCCCACAACCACTGCACGTTGAGGATAACGCAATTCGTTTAGCACATTCATCGTGTCCGTGTTATTGACCACCAAAATTAAGCCCAATCCACAATTATAGGTCCTTTGCAATTCTGTGGGTGTGATATTTCCAGCTTTCGCCAACCAGGCAAAAACTGGAGGCAATTGATAACGATTCGCATCCAAGCGTACAGCCAATTCCTTGCGTAAAACTCTTGGTATATTCTCACTAAGGCCACCGCCTGTTATATGAGCCAATGCCTTGATACCATGATTAGGTCTGGCCAAAAGTGTGGACAAAGCTTTGACATAAATTTTTGTAGGCACCAAGAGCTCTTCCCCCAATGTCTTTTGACTGAAAGGCGATGGATCGTCGACGGTGAGGCCAACACGCTTTAGGACGGCATGAACCAAACTGAAGCCGTTGCTATGCACTCCCGACGACGGCAATCCAATAAGTATATCACGTGGCTGGATATCCTCCAGACGTGGCAGAATACCAGAACGTTCTGCTATGCCTAGAGCAAAACCAGCCAAATCATAGACTTGTGGCTCATAAAGCAATGGTAGAGCGGCATTATGGGAAACTGAAATGATTAAGAATAAGGATTATTTATATTGCCTACAGGACAAACCTATACACTAGTCTAGGGTCACTCATAAATGATAAGTTGTTCATTGATTCACTTATTTCTCACTTTTTCATTGACTCACCTATTCTTTGCTCATAGACTCACTGCTTCTTTACTTCTCTTATTCATAACATCACTTGCTTATTGCCTCAATTGTTCATTGACTCATATGTTCATTGGCTCATTCGATCATTGCTTCCTTGATTACTGAGTCACTTGTTCTTTGCCTCATTTATTCATTGCCTCAAGTGTTTATTGACTCGTTTATTCATTGCCTCATTTGTTCATTGTCTCACTTGTTTATTGGCTCACTTGTTCTTTGCCTCTATTGATCATTACCTCACATATTCTTGCTTTTTGTTCATATACTGACTTGTTCTTTGCTTTATTTGTTCATAGACTCACTCATTCTTTGCCTCTTTTATTCATAACATCACTTGCTTATTGCCTCAATTGTTCATTTGATTCATTTATGTATTGTCTGTTTATTGACTCACTTGTTCTTTGCCTCATTTATTCATTGCGTTAAGTGTTTTTTGCCTCACATATTCATTGCCTAAATTGATCATCGCCTCACCTATTCTTTGCTTTATATGTTCATAGACTTAGTTGTTCTTTGCCTCACTTGCTTATATCATCACTTGCTTATTGCCTCAATTGTTCATTGCCTCATTTGTTCATTGGCTCATTCGATCATTGCTTCTCTTGTTCATTGTTTATTATTCATTGCCTCAATTGTTCATTGTTCACTTGACTCAGTTATTCATTAACCCACTTGTTCAGTTCATCATGCGTTCATAGCCTCACTTGTCCAAGGACTCTCTTTGCTTTTCATAATGTGTTTTTCTTACCTCATGATGAGAAAATGATAAAGAAATCTTCGACTATCTAAAATATTCTATGTTCGGTTTATTGTGGACTTAGTTGTCTCTCAATTTTAAAACTGTGGCCCATTTATTTTGTGTTTATTTTGCTGTGTATATATAGAAATCGTTCTATGAACAAATGAAAACGGCGAGTCATTGAGCAACTGAACTAATGAGTGAGTGAATAAATATACAATATAGTGAGCAACTGACAAAGGAGTCAACAAATGAAGGACTAAACTAAAGTTTTTGACTCTCTTGCTGAACACAAGAGCAATGAATCATTGATCAACTATTTAAGTGAGTAAGTAAGTGATCATGTGAGTAAGCAACTAAGCAGGAGAGTGAAAAGAGAACGAGTAGTTAAGTGAGCGACTAATTCAACTTATTCACTCCTTAAAAAGGGAGCACTCATATTATGCTATATATGCTCTTGCTTACCTATAAAACTACTGTTCGCTTGCCTTGTGCCCTCTAGAACACCATTTGTCACTTCTATGGCCAGTTTCTCATCCCATTTGCCGCATGCATAATAGCTGGAGAAGCTAAAGGGTTCAGCGCCATTGCAGAGTATATCATTGACACACATGGCCACCAGATCGATGCCAACACTACCATTTCGTCCAGTTTGTTGGGCAATTTTCAATTTCGTACCAACACCATCGGTGCCAAGTATAAGTATGGGATCCTTGTATTGCGCAGGAATCCGTGTCAAGCGACGTCCCGTCAAATTTGTGAAACAATCCGAACGTACGGGTATATCAAGATCTTTTACGGGAATTTCCATCAATTCTGGTGTAAGCTTTCTTTCCCCCTGACCCAGACCTCCAAATGGTTTTGCCAAACGTTCCAATTGATCTTCAAAGTTGCGCACTTGCAGAATTGAAGTTTCTGTCTGAGAACGATGTAGTACGCCCAGGACTTTTGCCCCTGGCAATGATGTGCGCCACAGTTGACTACTCCGTGGCAGAACCACAACCATTCCAATGCCACAATTATGATTCTCAAGCAATGCTTGAGCACTCCATTTCAATTGTCCAGCCAACCAAGCAAATATTTGTGGTATGGGTACAGCTCCAAAGTCTAATGTTAGCTCATAACCAGCGGGCAATAGACGACGCACATCGTTAAGTAGGCCATGGGTTATATGCACCAAAGCCTTTATCTCGTTTCCGGCCTGTAAATGTGGCAGCAATTGTTGCACATAAACTTGTGTAGGTGTGGCCAAAACCTGAGCCAAACTCAAGCCATCAGCCCCACCTTCGACGGGTGAACGTTGCTTTAGATCAATTTTAGCAGCCTTCAATTGGGTGAGTAGGTCATTAAAGTCAGCACAATGTAGACCCGAGGCTGGCAGTCCAACAACCAAATCTCCTGGTTGATAGAGATCAAAGCGTGGCAAAATTTTAGATGATTCCACAACACCCACACAATAGCCGGCCATATCGTGTTGTCCTTGTGTATACAATGAAGGCATTTCAGCAGTTTCGCCACCTAAAATTAAAATTTCATTTCATTTCAATAACTGAACATTTGAATTAACAAACTTTTAACTAACCAACTAAGGCGCAACGTGCATCACGACAACCATCAGCCATGCCCTTAATAAATTGCGCTGCCAAGGGTACTTGCAACTTGCCGCAAGCTATATAATCCAGAAATGCAACCGGTTCGGCTCCGAGCTCAAGCAGATCATTGGCACATGTGGCAAATAGATCATAGCCAACATTCTCATAGAGTTCATGCTGTAAGGCCAATTGAATTTTTGCGCCCACTCCTTGGGTAACTTCAGCAATCACTGGTTCCTTGTAGGCAAGTTCCTTTAGACGAAACAGACCACCAAAGCCACCCAAGCCGCCCAATACCCCGGGACGTTGAGTGCCACGGGATAAGGGTTTAATACGTTGAACCAAGGCATCGCCAGCATCAATATCGACACCGCTGTCCTTATAGCTTAGCGAGGGAGCCGAAGCCAAGGCCCTAATTGGGTTACAAAAAAGGCAAAGTGTATTAGAAAATGTTTTAGTTTATAACAAAATATCCCAAAAACTCGACAGGTTAAATGTTTCTCACTAGCCCTAGGCTTAAGTTTTTATTATACAAATGTTAATCAAGGGTTTTTTTTTATTATTCATCCTTTATGAAAGCTATTTTATTATCATTGAGTAGAGATATTCATTAAATTCTCCTCTATATGATGAATATGATCAAATGCCTCGAGTTTCAAGTATTTTTGAATGATTATGATTAAATTGTTGAAATTTCAAATTCGCATTTACATTTTGAAAGCCTTTTGGGCAATATCCGTACGATATTGTGCACCAGCTCCAGAAAATTTAATGCTCGCCGCCAATTTGGTGGCTTGACTTGCTGCCACCTTTAGACTTGAGTCCAAAGCAATTGCAATCAGGACACGACCACCATTGGTCTGAGGTTCATTCTGGGCATTAACCGAGAGACCGCTATGGAAAACCAATTGAGTTGAAGTATTGGCAGTTGGGAGACCTACGAAAAAAAACAAAAACGAAATAAACTAATGTCATCGTTTTTTGAGTTGAGTTAAGCTTACCAGTAATCTGACAACCCTTGGTCGATGTCTCTGGATAGCCGGCACTGGCGAGAATGACACCAACAGCATTGACACCGTTTCGCCATTGTAAAGTTAATTTATCCAATTCACCCGTACAACATGCCTGCATGACCTCAAAGAGATCAGAGTCCAACAAGGGGAGTATCACTTGCGTTTCCGGATCACCAAAGCGGCAATTGAATTCCAATACGCGCGGTCCATCGCGTGTCAGCATGAGACCCGCATAGAGTACACCTTGATATGAGATTCGTTCCTTTGTCAAGCCCTGGACAGCTCGCTCGAGTACAGCTCTTTGGACCAAATCCAAAGCTGGTTGACTTATCAACGGACATGGACAATAGGCACCCATTCCTCCGGTATTGGGTCCATTATCACCATCGGCCAAACGCTTATGATCCTGTGCTGGTAGCATGGCTTGCACACTCTTACCATCTGTGAAGGCCAATACGGATATTTCTTCACCCTCTAGCAGTTCTTCCACCACCAAAGTAGCCCCGGCCTGACCATACTTTAGTTGTCCCAATATCTCGTCAACTGCCTGGCATGCTTCCTCTATATTGGCAGCAACCACAACACCTTTACCAGCCGCCAAGCCAGCAGCTTTAACCACCAATGCCTGATATGGAGCACTGTTGGAGCAAAGGACAACGATTGAGTCACAATTAAAGATGATATTATCCTCTTGCTCTTACCTTCTTATAAATGCTTTAGCTTTTTCCGTATCCGTAAAACTTTCGTAGCGTGCCGTTGGTATACCATGACGCAACATAAAGTCCTTGGCCCATTTTTTATCGGCTTCAATTTGAGCTCCCTGTTTGCCGGGGCCGAAACATGGAATGCCCGCCTTTTGTAAAACATCACCAAGGCCCAAAGCTAAAGGATCTTCAGGTCCAACAATAACCAGAGATATATCATTGAGCTTGCTCCACTTGGCTATGCCCTGCAATCGAAAGAACAGTTAAAGAATCTATTTAATATTCAAAAACCTAAACTACATAGTTTTCAAATTATTTATATACCCATTGCTATAGGTGGATGTAAATCTGTGAAATGGGAAGAACTTTGCCCCTTAAAGTATGCCACGGGCTGGAAAAATAATCATTGTTTTCAACAAATTTATAAATTATTACTTCGAGGTTTAATGTTTCTTCACAAGACATTCGAAAATTACTTCATATGTTTTGAAAAGCTCATTCTTGGACTGCCTATTGCATATTTTAGGGGGCAATGCTTTAAATATCAGGACTTACAAGGGAAAAAACAAGCTCTTAGTTGCTTAGCTTATATGGCACCTACATAAACTCCTTCCCTTAAAAAGCTTATCTTTATCTAAGCTTATTAACAGACTTTCTAATTTAGTTTAACCTTTCTATTTAACCATTTTTTATATTTAAGAACTTTTTGGTTTCAAGAAAAAACACAATGTCATGGATTACCATGAATAATACTTATTAACTTGATATCTTTTATCTTTTTTATTATAAATTTAATTATATAATTGGGTGATTTAGAGTCTTCAAATGATAATTTATTGTTCATAATGAAACCAGGTCAGAATTGACAACAACATTCCAGATCAGTCAGCCTCTCGCTCTCTAAGCTGGCAATCCCCAAAAAAAGAAGAAGAAAACTCAACAATAATGGAACCGGTTCCATCATCAATTTGTCGCCAAAAATATTAAATGCCTTCCTAATTGTTTTGCCATTAGACTAAGACTGAACGGTGGAGGTTTGGCTTTAGGTGCATTGTCTTGCACTTAATCAGAATTTTAAATTGAACTGACTAAGCCGGCAGCTATGTATCATGTCAATAAACCAGGCCCTGATGAACATGATCCGGTTTTGCGGTAAATTGGAAGATATTGGAGCGTGTGATTTCGATTCTAATTCGAATTGGCGCCAACTTTGCGACTAAAAACAGTCGCAATTGCAAAATCATCGACGTTCCAGAACATTTAACACATTCATACCTCATCATCCTTCCGATCCCACCGCGTCCCCCCACCTCATTTTATTCTTGTGATTGTCGCCGAGTTCAAGATCGTTCACACGGATCAGCTGCTAAGTAAGAGAGAGCTTAAAAATTTTCATAACTTAATTTAAGGCGACGAATTTGTGAAAACCCTGTAAACCCCAAAAAATGATAAAAAAAACCATGGAAAGTTGACTCTCAGTGGCCAGAGGAGGTCGAATTTTCACGAGATATTTATGGTCTACATTTTTCTAGTCAAGAACTATTCAATAAGTTGATAGATTCTAATATAAAAACAAATTTTTTGCATAATTTCACTAGATTTTGATTATACAGCTAAACTTTAACTAAAGAGACCTTAGGAAATGCTTAGAAAAGCTTTTTTTTTGGCAATGTAAGGTTTGTTTATTCTTTTTTTGCTTTGTTTTCATGTAATTCTCAACCAGTTTTAGCATTGCAGATATGGTATGGCTATTTTGATTATTAAGCAAAGATGATAATAGAACTTTAAGACTGATTCTGGAAAAAGTTAAACCGATAATCGACACATATCGAGCCGGTTAATAACAAAAGTTTAAAAATTAAATTAGATGCATTTTCAAACCCTTAGGTCTTTTTCCAATAATTTATCGATCACACAATCTTTTTCATAGATTGTTAATAAGTTTTAAAAGCATTAAGACAAATGATTCAAATAATAATTAATTAATAAACCAACATAAATTTTTTCAATATTTTATTAGTCTTTAATCAATCTCAAACCTTTTTTCCAAATACAGAAAAAGGGTTCATTTGGAAATCTCATAATATACCCTTCCATCTACATAAATGTAGGGTATATAAATATTTGATATCTTTATTAAGTCGTTTTTTTTTTGTTTATGGTAAACCCGGCCAAGGTTTTAATTTCCCGTAACGAAGGTCAAGCGAAAGGCAACAAAAAAAAAAGTTGAGTATTTTATTTTTTTTTTCTGTATTTTTGTTAAAGTTCTCTGACCACTTGCCAAATTTGGTTAGAACGTTGTTCGTCTTTATGCTTTACAGAGTGAGCAAATGATTTACTGTATTATATGCAAATTAACTGATGTATGTGGATTCTTGGCTGAGGGGGAGCGAAAAAGAATGTTGCCAAAACACCAAGAAAAGAAGAAATATTTTGCTTGCGGATTAAAGTTGAAAATTAGATACGCTTTGGTGAATTAAGAAGAAAACGGATTTGACTAAAATTTGAGAATGAGATGAACTAATTGAATCAGTTGAGAGAATAGTTTATAGTTAGATTGATGATTGCATAAACAAATTAAATAAAATCATTACGAGTCAAGAAACTATCAAGGACTCAATTTGGAATTCAAAATAGCCAAAATGCAGCAATTAATTGAAGTTGCTATACGTATTATTATATTTAATTATTTAAATTAATAACTAAAGCATATTAGATAGAATTTTTGCCAATATTGAAATCGCAAGTAGATAAATTGGGCATTCGGATTTAAAAGGTGGAAAGATATTTATTGGAAATTAGTGACGGATACTCGAAGGATAAACGATGGAAAATAATACCCAAAAATTATGAATTTCTTTATTAATAACAGATTTTTCAATCGATCTATCAAAAGAAAAAAACTTAGATCTGATCTCGCCTCTGATAAAAATCAAGATATGTATGTATATGACTTGTGATTTAAAGTTTTGATATACATATTATGTATTTTTGATCAACATTCAATTCCATTTTAATACAATCTTAAATTTCCATATAAGTAGAGCGAAAACAATTAAATTATATTTTTAATATATATTATATATTACACTGGTATACAAAAATTAATGTCATCAAGTGAACCTTGAAAATTAAGACTCTTCTGCAGTAATTTCAGTAATTTGTTTTCGATATTTGTGAAATTCTCGTTAACAGTATTCTCTAGCAACATGATTATTACATAATGGGAATTAACTTAAAGCCTAGTAGCTATAGCTAATAAGAGAGATTGGCTGTAATTTATAATAACTGCCCAATCACATTATAAATAAATAAATACATAATGGGAAAAGTAATGTTTTGGCTTTTACAATGATATGGAAACTTAATAAATTAAAAAACTCTAAGCTGGGAAAAAATATATAATTTTTATGGAAGAATATTATAAAAATTAACTAATTTAAAATTTTATACAGTGCCTCTCAACTGAATAGGTTTTAACAATTTTTCTGAAATTTGTACCTTTTTTGGTAAAATGGGTCGCGAGAAACCTTTAAACAATTTTGAAAAAGTTTAAATAAAAGGTTATATAAAATCTGGCTTACAAAAATTTCTTCAAATTGCTCGAAGTTCAAACATTGTAAATAATTTTCTCTGTAATAAAGCAGACTATGGAAAAATATGACTGGAATGAAGATAAAAAATTGGTAACAAGATGACTTATCTTATGAATTGTCTTAAATTAGGAGAGAATGCGGCGTAAACGCTCGTGAAGCTAGGGTAAAAAGACTTATTGAAAGCGCCAAAAAACTTAAAAAGATTATAAATGAAAAAACCCATAAAAAAGGGATTTACTACTTATATATGTTTTGAAAAAAATTATTAAAAATGATAAAAAAAAAGTAACTAATCAGAAACTTTATTATTTTATTGGTTTTGATATTTTAGATTGATTTTTTATATAACAAAATTTACTTATTGGTAAATCGAAGTGCTTGTTAAAGAGATACAACGTTTGAAACCTTAATAGAAACTCGAACCTATTTAGTTGAGTTGCACTGTACTAACGAATATCTCAAGCAAAAGCGTAAAAACATAATGCCTTTTCCGATTATTTCAAAAACGGTGGTTAAAAAAAAAGAACTGCTGTCCTTTTTGTGTTTAACGATTTTTAATATCTCCTAAAAATCACTTTTATAAATATTTATTTATTTGATGTAAACTAGTGTTATTTAATTAATTTAAAAGTACCTACTGAATGGAAATGAAATCGAAATCAAAAAAGGATTTATTGGTTTCCTCTCCATGAAAGGTGTTAATGAATTTTAAGTATATACATAAGTATTCACGATTCATTCAGAGTTGACAAATATGAAAAGCATTTAAAGCCAGTTCAATGATCTTTGACCGATTCCAAATGATATCCCGAATCAAGGCAATATGAGGATATCTCATATGTACATATATGTCTATATATTTTCAAGATCAGCCACAATACATATAAAAATGTAAGTGCCCTAACCTTCGAGTAGGGCATAATAAACACACTAAAAACCATTCACGAAAAAATTTTAGCTTAATTCTTTTTTTTTTTTTTGTCTTTTCTGTTAATCTTTTCTTCTTTTTTATATATCTTTGGTTTTTTGTGTTTTTTTTTTTGTTTTAAGGCAAACCCACACTTTAGGAATTGCAGCACCGACAAATACCTATATAAAATAATACTTATAAGAAATAAAATCATTTTATTTATGACTGACTCTACAGATGACGATGATGTTGATGATGATGACGAGCAGAGCAGAGCTGAGCTTCGATTCCATTGTTGTTGTTGTTGTCGGAACTGGGTTTCCGAGACAACGACAAGAAGAATGCCAAAAAAAGAAGAAAGAAACAAAAAATGAATTTTTGTGGGTATAAAAACGAAAGCATTCAATTCACTTAGCAAACAGTTGATATCGAGACTTTAAAGCAGCTGGAGCTAAGGGAAGAAACCCCAAAAAAAACGAACAAAACAAAAATATGGAATCGCTTGTAAGATCAATGAAAAAACAAACTCCGTTTCAATTTCAAAAGAGATTTTTTTTTCAAATTGCAGTTCAATCTTTTAATTTTATTGTGTGGCATTCAATTGCTATATGGTGCATATATACCCGATTCGGATAGGAATACCAGAACTCTACAAAATGAACTTCAAGTGCAAAAAGATGGCAACTATCGTTATGCCTATGAGACATCGAATGGCATACAAGCTTCCCAATCGGGTTTGGGTGGCATCTCGGTGCAAGGTGGTTCCAGTTATATATCCCCAGAGGGCGAACAAATAAGTGTCCGCTATGTGGCCGATGAATACGGCTACCATCCGGTGGGTGATCATATACCCAAAGTTCCGGATTACATTCTAAGAGCATTGGAATATATCCGGACACATCCGTATCAGGTGAAGGATTACTATACGGGTGAATTGAAAACAGTTGCCCATGATGCAGCTGCCTTTAATGTCTACACACGGAGTATTGAAGAAGCAACAACACCAAGAACAAGACCAAATACGACACCGAAAACGATCTATCTGACGCATCCACCACCCACAACGAATCATTTGAGACGTTGAGGAGACGACGAGAAGAGACTGCTGCTGGGTTAGGGGGAAAAACACAAATAAAAAAAAACATTGTGCATTTTATTTTAAATTCTTCTCTTCTCGTTCGTTTTAAACAATTAATTAAAAATAATAAATAGAAGTGCTAAGCAACAACAACAACAACTGCAAAGCGTATTAATTGCAAATGGTTTTTGTTTATATCAAGTCTGGTTTGATCGTCTCAAAAGTCGCTAATGTGATTTGGCCGTAATATGATCTAACGGAGGAATTTGAGATCAATCAAGTTGGAGGGGGGGCTAATGGCGGTGTAAAGGGTGTGTTGTGATGAAATTTTAAATTATTTATTGTTTTCACTTTACGTTTGATATTCTATACGAAGAGTTTTTAATATTAACAAAACGAGTTTTATTCAAATGCATTTCCATTTAACTGCTTAAATATTATTAAATATTTATTTTATATTAAATTACTGCTTAAAAATTAAGTACTTTTTCTTTTGAGGCGATTTTAAAGCATTAAAATCAGTAGCTAATTTTTTTCTAAGTCACAGTTTATCTAAGTTTTTATGGAATTTACTCTTTAAGAGTATAAAGATTAAGTCAAAAATCTTTATTTCTAATCCTTAAAACTGAACTTTAAATTCGTTTAGAAAAATCATCTTTTGGGTTTAAAAGATGTTTATTTAATTAATGGTTTTCTTAAATGTTAATAAATCCAAAAAATCCCCTTAATATAAATATTTATTATAAATCACTTTAAAATCACGAAGAAGGAAGAAAGAAATTTTATTTACAGCTATCGAAAATTTGGCTTAGATAAGGTTTATTTAATTAATGATTTTATATGTTAATATTTTTAGTTGATGAAATAAAGAATATAATATAATAAAATCGCCATAATGTATGTAATAAACATTAGGAAGCTATTTGGCATTAAAAAAGTTTATAAATGTCTTTGGGATAATGTACATAAAATTCAAAAAATATTAAGAAAATTTAGAAAATTATTTCTAATAATCTAAAACAAAAGCTAACATTTTGCACTGGAATTCTTTTATAAGCTTTTTTCATTCAGATTTTAAACAGTCAAATATTTTTAAAGGTGGTGAAATACATATACATATGTATCCCAGGATAAAATCACGATTTCAGGACTCTCATGTAAGCAAAATATATTTTCTATAACTATTTTGGATACTAAAATAAAACTTCTTACCAAGAGGGTTAAGGGGAAGGAAATCCGTTTAAACGTTAGTTATACATATAATGCCAAGTTTTTGTCTCCTAA
Source organism: Drosophila willistoni (assembly GCF_018902025.1). Lineage (NCBI taxonomy): Eukaryota > Metazoa > Arthropoda > Insecta > Diptera > Drosophilidae > Drosophila > Drosophila willistoni. Next base: position 15,325,771 of record NW_025814050.1, read on the forward strand.
TCGAAATAAAGATAAAGAGGATCTTTTTCGTTGAGAACATTTATTTAGATTTTTATTTCTTTAGCTTCAATTAGGCTTCGGCTTATTGAATTAATCGTATTAAAAGTTTTCGTTATGGGAGGAAAATTGTAAACTTTCAACTTGTCTTTCTTGAACAACCATCGAAAATATTTAATATATCTATATGTAACATATCGATATTACCAATTTCGAGGAAACAACGAGTAATTTACGCACGAACGGCAAATCAGAACGGTGTTTTACAAAACTAAAAGCAAAAGTCAAATACTCCTAAAATTCTTAATCTGTTCAGGACTAGAATTATATCCCTGGTGAATCAAACGCCAGCTTAAGCTTTAATTTGACACTTTAAAGGGCGAGAACTTTCCAAATAACCCTCGTTCCGAGAAAAAAATGTTTTTTTTTTTTGTCACTTCAATTTGTTTTTAATTCAATAAACAAAACATAATTTCAATAACTCTTTCCGTTTTAAATTAATAATTGGTTTCCCCAAAGGGATTTGAAAAACATGTAATATAAATATTCATTATTAATCCGCTTAAGACTAAGAATTTAATAGTTTCAGCTTTTAAATCGAATACAGTTTCAAAATTTCAAAAATGTTTTAAACTTTAAACAAATTTAAATTTTTAATGACTTCAACTATTAAACTGGCTTAAACTTTTGCTAGCGGAAAGAATACAGTGCACATAATCAAATAAACATCCGAAAAATATAAAAATAAAAAAAAAAACGGAAATACAGATTGTATATGTACCATGCAGATCAATAATAATAATAACATTAAGACTATGTCGAAGGAACCTCGCTTTTAATGTCATATTAAGCGGATGTTGTATGAACTCAAATGGAAATTAACAAGGGGAAACTATTTGTAAGTCGATCGTTAAAATGCTTCCTTTTCTGTGTGTGTTTGTGTGTGTGTGTGTTACCAACTGCTAGTGATAACGTATACACTCTCAGTGGGCGAGAGGGTATAAAGAATAACCGATTAGCAGCAATCACAATCTGATTGCAGTGATCTTTGCCAGCGCAAAAAAAAAAGGTCTCGATGTTGTGCAATTCTGTGCCCAGCCACTTGGCATACAGTCTCATAGAATTCGAGATCAGATCATAAATATTTTGCAAAAGAAGCCATAAAACGAATTAGCAACAAAAAAAAACAGCTGGAGACACCGCAAACACACAAGAGAGTCTCAATTATCCAAGACACACACATAGACTGACACAGAAATCATCATCCTCATCTCATCCAAACGAGGGCGAAGGTTAATTCGAGGTCATAGAGACAGAGAGAGAAGCCGAGACTCACCTCAAAATCCTTTGGATCCAATATTTTGGCAATTAAATTTTCACATTTTTCCACTTGGCCAATGCCAAAGCTGCCGGGTAAAGCATAAATACGAGATACCGCCTTCGATTGCGATAATTTCCAGCAAATGGCATGTTCCCGTCCTCCACTACCGATAACCAAGACGCGCTGTGACATTTTTTTGTAGTTTTTTTTAACAAAAAATATTTAACGAAATATTTTAATCACGTTTTTGGCCTATGTTTTGTTATTTTTCTTTATAAAACGTTATGCCGCCCACGTGTTGCTTTTTTCAAGAGCGAGAGAGCGGGAGTGATAGCCAGCGTGAGAGAGCAGACACAAATAACACACACACAAACGGTAAAAGCACAGCTTTATGCTCTCTCTCTCTCTGTTTATATTTTTTTCTTGTTTTTATGATCAGCACCGTTCGACGTTTCGCTTTCAACTGAAATCTGGAATTGAAATGGATTAATTTTTATGTTTATATGAAGCTCTAGGCCTAGCTAGGTGACTTTTTACGTATATATGTAAATATGTATAGGCGGCGGCCCACACCCACTGTTCCCCCTGTCTACCTACCTACATAAAAGTGTGTTTGTGTGTGTGTGTGAGTGTGTGGTTGACTGATAAGAAAAGTCTGGACAGCGTCACTGGGAGGTACATTGCACATTTATTTTTGTTATTCATTTATAAAAATTTTGCAAAGCAATAACAAAAACATGCTTGATAACCTCTTTTATGACCTACACCTTCCACCCCATCCCCCTTTCCACCAAAAAAGGGGCTATATCAATGCTGGGGGTAAAGAAAAGTTTGCATAGGAACACATCAATAAGGTTTTCTAGAATCTAGAAAAAACATTTTAAAGAAAAATTCGAAATTAAACTTGATCTGTGCAAGTTGTAGATAATTGCTAATCAGGACAAGATTTAGGGATACACCTCACAAAAAGTCTCAAAATGACGAACACCAAAAAATTTCCCAAAATTTTGTTGATCTTGGGAAATTTCCGTTTCGCAAAATGGCGTCCTAAACAACTTTCATATTTTCGCAATATCCCAAAAACTTTTGTGTGTAATAATTTTACAAATTTTAATATTTAGTCATATTTTTAAAGTTTTAAGACTGACACTTAAAAATCAAAAACTTTTGTTTGTTGCATAACCTCAAAAAAAGCCCCTATTTTTGCACTTTTAAGTCCTAACCTCTCTTAAACCCGAGTCAAACTGACTTTGTCAACAATGGATTCGAATTTTGCGTGCAATCCATTAAAAAAGTTTACTCCTATCTATGCATCTAAGTTTTCTAACCCAGGAAATCTAACAATAAGTTTTATTTTACGAGTTGTAAAATTATTAACTTTAGAGAGACAAGATCAATAAACAACTCTGACTTTTCCTATTCAAATTTGAAATGCCATAAACTGAGGCCTTATCGATATCAAACATCTAAAAAAAACAACCATAATTAACCAAAACTGAAGTTACTAAATTAATGTGAACAAAGTCAAAGAACGAGTCTTAATGTATCAAACATCTTATTATAAAGATCATTGATCTGTAACAAATAATTTATTTTACAAAAATAAAACAATTTATTTGTTGATTTAACGGGATCAAGGTTAAAAAATATTGAAAAGATTAATGCGATCGACAAATACACAAGTATATATATATAAATAACATATATCGCATACAAAGATCATTCAACTCTAAGGGGGGAAATATTATTGTAAAGAAAAACAATAAAAGTTTTTAAAAATTGCCAAAAATTTCCATCAACCATATACATATATATACAGAGTTTATTATTTCAAAAATTATGTCAAGATATTGGAAATTAGTTTTTTTTGGGTTCAGCACGCATTCAATTTAAAATAGGTTTTTTGCCTTTGCCTGTTTTTATTAGAATGGAATTTTGTTTTTGTTTCGTTTGTTTTAAATTATGTGTGGGTTTTTTGTGTGTGTTTTGTTGTTTGTTTTATCTATTTTGTTGGATTGTAAAGTTACAAAATACATAACTACAAAAAATTCCGTCAATAAATGTAATTTGCACACATTAATCGTAGTTCTTGCTGGTTCTGTATTGGATGACTTTTCAAAATTGCCAAAGAGAAAGTATGAAATTATTACAGATCTCAAAGATTGAATGCATTTGAAAGTATAAAATATATATAGATAGTTATAGAAATTTGCATTTGGAATCGTTGATAAACTACGATAAAATTCAAATTGAAGAATTGTAAAATAAGTTGCTGTTGTTGTTGCTATTGTTGTTGTTGCATCCAAATGTCCAGCAAGCTGTTACCGACGCATCTGAAAGCCAAATGAACCATTGGGACATGGACCTCGTGGCAAACGCAAAATATTATCGTTATACGGATGGTGTGATTGCTGCTGCTGTTGTTGTTGTTGTTGTTGCTGCTGGTGTTGTTGCTGCTGCTGATGATGATGATGATGTGGCGGCGTTTGCATTGACTGTTGACGTAAAAGAGCAGCTGATACACTGCCACCAACAACGGGAGACCAACTCTGTTGAGAATTGCCTCCAGCACCACCACCTAAGCCACCAACTCCTATTGCTCCTGCTCCACCTCCTCCTACTGCTGATGCACCACTCGGTCCATAGGGTGACATAAATTGATTAAAATGCTGTTGAAGATTTGGCGGAGTTTGTTGCGTTCCCGCAGCATGCTGATAGAAATAATTCAGTCCTGCATTATGCTGTGGTTGTGGTGGTAATGGTCCTGCAAAGTAACTATTGTAATTGCCGTACGATGATGTTTGCGACATTTTTGGTGCCGAGCTAGAGCGATGCATGCCAGGATGGGGATTATTATTATTATTATTATTACTGCCACCGCTGTTGTTGTGGTGATGGTTACTATTGCTAGCAGCGGGTGATAATGTCAATTGCGATGGATTTGTAGTGGTGGTTGCGGCTACTGCTGGTGGCGTTGGGGTGGGAGTTGTGGAAGCTCCAGTAACAGCGGCCTTTCCAGTTCCGTCCACTTGATTAGATGAATTCTCTCTAAAAAAAATATAAGTTGTAAAAGAAAATGTAATATTTGAAAAGTGTTTTTGTTTTCTAAAATTTCAAATTTCAATCGGCTGATTTCAGTTTTCACCGTTCATGCTTTTAGGTACGCTTATCCTAATTAAGATTGTATATTTTTCAAAAGAATACAAGGATTTCAGTGCATTAACCAAAGGAAACTATGCCTTAAGGGTCGAATCAAAATATCCTGCACGTGCTGAGAGGGTGAGAATTTATCAAGGACGATCTTGTCACTTATTATGTGAGTTTAATAGGTCTCTAAACACTCTTCTATTCACTTCGTTAAGGGAAATCAATAATGTGACACTATCTACTTCTAATTCAATTGAATTTGTTGTAACTGACTATATGTTTACTTTTCCTATCAATTTATGGGAACATTGGACGTTTGGACTTGTAAAATGAACTACTATAAACATACATATATATATATAAATACTCTTCATGTTTTTACACAAAGAACTTGAACCTGTTTTGCTTTAAATTTCACAGATATCACGAGATTAAAAGGGAATTTTTAAAAACATTGACTAAACTAAAGTTAAGCCAAACTAATTAGTGCTGGATTGGAATTCTAATGGAGTTACTTTTAAGTTACGGATGTCTTTTAACTATTTGCACTACATTTATATAAAAGAAAGTACTAACTCATCATCTTCAGGATTTTTGGCTTCACCCAATATCCTTAGCCTGGCCTCAGCATATTCCTGTTCGCGTTGTTTCAACGTCTTGATGGGTTGCTTCGGTTTCAAGCCATTGGTATCACGACGCTCCTCAGCCTGGGCGGGACGACGTAAAATTTTCACCGTTTGATTGTTTATGGGTGTGGCATAGGTGGCCGCCTCATATTCGCTGGAGGATTTATGTAGCACCATTAAAACGGGTGTAGAAGTCTCATCATCCGTTGCCGCCGTCGCCGACGTCGACGTCGTTGTCAATGGCAAAGGTTTTTTGGCAATGATTAGTTGCTTGGGCGATGACTGATTAGCACTGCTGCTGCTTCCGCTTGGACTACTCTGTAGAAGGCTATTTTCTTGTCCAGTTGGCTGACTCTGTGGCCTTTGAAGTAATTTCATTTTGCCAACTATTTGTTTTTCCTCTTTGGACTCTATAGCGGCGTCCGTGGTCCGCAGTTTGCTTTCCAATGTCTTAGAGAGCTGGGACAACAAAAATAACAACAAATTTGCATTAAATTTCAATCTTTTACATATATGTATGTGTATAATATATATATGTATTACTTACCCCAGATTCATCAATTTCTTCCCAATTGTCTAGAACATCGTCACCATTAGACATTGTTTAAGACACTCAAAGGAATATTTTGAAATATTGATGCTGCACGTTTTGGGATTTTGTATTTTATTTTTTTGTGGTCGTCGTCTTCTTCTTCTTCTTTTGACTAAAATTTTCGTTTTGTTTTTGTTGTTGCTGCTGCTGCTATGTCACTTTCCTCTCTTGCGCCTGCCGCTGCAGCTCGCACTACACTTACCAATACATAACTCCCTAGACATAAGTTATGCATATATATTCTTTTTATATTTTACTGCACGCGTTTAACAACAAAAACCAATTTGAATATGAAAACTGTGGGCGAAAGGGGGGAGACTGGAAATTATACGCAACAATTTAGCGACCGTTTTTCTTCCTCTTCCACTGCGTTGGGTTCAAGGCGGGGCAAGCGGGGGTAGGTTGGTGATGATCCCTGTAACGTGTTGCCAAAATGTTTAGTGTATTGTTTTGACTAAGTATTATAAACGAATGTTGATAACTAAGTATTTTAATTTGCCAAAAATTAAAACATGTCTATGTCTACTCAACTGCCTTGTGCCTTGTATTTTTGGCTGATATTAGGAAAAATCGTATTATTACCTTAATGCAATGTGGTCACATCTGTTTCTAGTGATGACAGTCATGATTCATGTTTATCGTCATCGTTCAAGTTCTGAACATTACATTAATCGATTGTCAGATTGTAATAATTTAATAATTTAAATGTCGTTACATTAAAAAAAAGAGTTTAAGCCAACGTCCTTGGTATTTTCACTAATTTAAAATAAAAACCGTTTTTTTATGGTATCATCACATTATTATGAAATTGCCTTTTAAAATTCCAACTTCCTTAGGATGTTTATTGCAATTTATGTAAATATCTTTTGGATCATAATTTGTGGATCCGTTACAACATGTTCACTTGATTATTTTGAGATCAATGCTAGACACCATTTCAAAGATACCAATTCAACCAATTTAGAAGTTAGATTCTGAAATCTATTTCGGCCGAAACCAAGCACTTCAAAATACAAAGTTACTAGAAGGAACGAAAGTGTTTTACAGAAAAATATTGACAACTGTGCAGATTGTTTCAATCTTGTGCCCAAAGAGGAGAAAAGAAAGGAACAAACAAAAGATTTTCTCACAAGAACTTTATTTATTGATTGTCTCCATGAGAGCTTTTCTATATGCATAAAACGATCTGAACGAGGGTTCAATCTGCTGAAAAGGTGTCTACCAAAATGATTAGCGGCGAGTGCTGTTTCCTCCAGTCAAAGCGCCAAGGATTTCTTGAGGAATGGCGGCAATAGTGGGCACTATGTTCTCAAATCCACCGAATAAGGAGGGTTGAGGATGGGCCAGCACATAGCTGAAACTGAGGCACAGAGCCACCAATAGAATAGTTGACCAGAACATTTGCATTGTGAGAAAACTTTTTAAACTCTCTTTAACTATCCCTCCAAAAGCGGCTCTTTTATACTCTTGTCAAGTCCAGTGCCCGGTGGTAAAACAAATAACAAATACTAATCTATTTGTCATTCAATATTGGTATAAATTTCCATTATATCAATCAATATTGGAATAATTTTCATTTGTTAGGTAAAATACTTATTTAAGCAGATGGAAAACAACAGTTTTTTTTGTTTTTAATTGGTCAATATTTGTCCACACATTCCGTAAAATATGTATTACCGAAACATTAAATGGTTGTATGAATATGGTTTCTTATATAGAATATTCCAAAAATTATGTTTTTGGTACACTTAAACATTAATAGTGAATGTTTGTCCTTTTCCTTAAGAGTTAAGTTTTTGTACTTTACCAACAAAAAAATAATAGTCAAAATAACTCTACCCGAGTTCTAAGAAATAAAATGATTTCTTATTAAATCTAAAAACTTTATAAAAATAGTTATTTTTTAAATCTTATCTATGTAGATTTTGTCAAATTCTTCTGTTATCTAAAATTTTAAAATATTAAATAAAAAACGGAATTATAGATCTTATTCATTGGGATTGTTTTTGCGACCATTATGTTGTTGTACTTGACTTTCATCAGGCATTAGGTTATTGTTTACTAATAAAAAATAAGGAACAACAGTTTCCAATTTCCAATTTGATCAGCATGACGAGACGAGTTCATATAGCCATGTCCGTCCGGCCGTCTGTCCGTCCTTCTGGATCAACGCAAACTCCTCCTAGACCGTTAGAGCTACAGAGTTGAATTTTTGCATGTACATATATACTGTTTACTTCATTTAGATACAATTGAAATTTTTTAGAATTTTATAATTAAACCTAAAATTTACTTAGCAACGCAATTGGCCTTGATAATTTAATTTAAGAAAAATAAACATTTTAAATTTTACTTTTCGCAATAAAATAGTTTTGTAGTACTTGTAATTTAATCCTTATTTAAATAAATGAGGCAAAATTATTCAAAATTTATTGCAATTAAAGGTTTGTAGTCGATATCGATTCTGTGCTGTTGATTAACATTGTTCCGGCTGTTAATTTACAGTGTTTGAAATGGCGGCTGTTAAGCGACTTATCAATGCTGTAATTTCTTTAAATTCAATTGAAATATTTTTAACTTAGATAAGAACTAGAAACGAGAGACTGATACGTTATTTAAACATGGCCATTAATGTCGCCTGGAGCCAAAAAGAAGTCAGCATTATTAGCATAGGTCAGCAACAGTCGTCGTCCAGCTGATAACCTAACCACCCACACACATGTGCGTTTCACAAAAACCTTTAGAACTTGCTAGTCTATTTGTTTACGTAAATTAGACAGAAAAAAAAACTAAATAAATAAAAATACAAAACAAAAATGTCGTCTTATAAAACGGAGGAACAAAAGGCCAATCCGGTTAAATTCTTTATAGCCGGAGGATTTGGTGGAATGTGTAATGTCCTTGTTGGATATCCATTGGATACGATTAAGGTGAGAATCCTAGTAAAATCCTTTTTCCCCCATACTAATTACTTTTCTTACATTTACCAGGTGCGCCTGCAGACCATGCCAGTGCCTGCTCCTGGTCAGCCCGCCAAATATAAAGGTGTAATTGATTGCATGGTAAAAACTATGCGTCACGAAGGAATCCGTGGTTTCTTTCGTGGCATATCCGCTCCTCTGGTGGGTGTTACACCCATTTATGCAGTGGACTTTGCCGTTTATGCGGCAGGCAAAAGGCTTTTCCAAACGGACGAGCATGTTCGTTTGACTTATCCGCAAATATTTACGGCTGGCGCCATTGCCGGAGTCTGTTCTGCATTGGTCACTGTGCCCTCGGATAGGATCAAAGTTTTGCTACAAACTCAGCCCGTGACGGGTGGGCAATTGATGTATAATGGAATGACAGATGCAGTTGTAAAATTGTATAGAGAGGGTGGCATGAAGAGCCTTTTTAGGGGCACCTGTGCCTGCATATTGCGAGGTAAATTACAAAAATTCTTAACTTATGAACAAAACTTATGATGCCTATGATTTTCGATTAGATTCCCCCACTGGTTTCTACTTTGTAGCCTATGAGGGCTTGCAAGATTTCGCCAGACAGAGATCAAAAACTGGACAAATTAGTACAACTTCCACAATACTTGCTGGCGGCATAGCGGGCATTGTATTTTGGACTTTGGCCGTTCCCTTCGATGTGCTTAAATCGCGTTTACAGTCGGGTTAGTCATGTGGTTTGCACTAATTATAGATTAAACCATAATTTTGCATCATTTTCATTATAATTATAGCACCCGAAGGTACTTATAAGCATGGGATTCGCAGTGTGTTTCGTGATCTAATGGCAACTGAGGGTCCTTCGGCGCTTTATCGAGGAATTCTACCAGTTTTGATACGTGCCTTTCCAGCAACAGCGGCAGTTTTCTTTGGCGTTGAATTTGCCAATGATTTGTTGAATGCTTAGATCAATTTAGCTAACTTAACGATGAGGCTATGATTTATGTAATAGTATTAATTTAGATAATTAAAGTTTGTTATATCAATGTTAATTGATTGGTTAATATCTAACATGTGTGTGATCTCCTATTGGAAATTAATAACATATATAAATATATATATACAGTCCTCGGTAGATGAGTTGTCTAATTGTAAGTGGCCCAGTCATTTAGGAAACTGAACAACGAGTATCCGGGCTCGAATCCCAGGCTAGTGTATGGATGTAGTTTTCGTCTAACAATAAGCTGAGGGCCTTAGTTGCCAGTGCTTGTAAAACATAGTTAGGTTGATAGTATAATAATAATATATATATATATAGGTATACGCAGGTAAAGTAGGTATTCAACTCTTTGAGTTTGATTTTCAGGATATTAGTTTATAGTATCCATATTAAGCCATAAAAAAAGCTGTTATGAAAAGTACAACCATATTTTTTGAGAATTTAATGGGTAAAATGACACGTCTAACAAATTTTCTAAACTTTACAAGAAAATAAAACGAAAGAAAATGAAAATCGACCAAAAAATTTTGTCGACAAAAGAAATGTCTTTGTGTATATTAAAAAAAAACATTCAATTTATGAAACTTGATAAACATAAAAACGACACGGATTGCATCATCATACTTGTTACCCTTTTAGATCTTTGATTGATTATGCCAAATAATAAAAAAAAAAAATACGAATTTGTGGTATAAAGATTTGTATATAAGGAATAAATTCATATTCTCTACGTTCAAATTTAAAATCTATCCTAATTGAAAACTTTAATACAAACATAAGATGTTTTCATCATTTAAGACGAAATAAAAATATTACGATTTCAAGAAGCTTAACATATAAATTATATACACTATTCAACAGGTTTTGGGATATGCTAAAACAGTAAAAAAAAAGAATGATAAAATTTTTCTTTTCTAAAAATTTTGAATCCTTGGCTAAGGCTTCCCAAAAAACCATTGATCTTCTCCTCCTATGTTTGATGCTAATGAAAACGGCTGATCCAAGATTTTGCTGATCCAGATTTTGCAAATAAAATTTTAAAGGCTGCATTCGAATTAAATAAATTTAGATATGTATTATTTAATATAAATGAAAAATATTCTTTTTTGTATAGATTTTCCAACAACGAAATTTGATTTCAATAATTTTTAAATATAATTTGTTAAACAGACCAATAATATAAATATATGGAAACTCTATAATATCTAAAATAAACAGTCACAAGTTTTGTTTGGGTTTTTCATATTCAAAAATTGTATTTCCATTGCACATTGTCCACATATCTTAAAAGTTACTAACTCGAGTTCGTTTTTTTCTTTAAGTTTTTGTTTTTTTGGTTTTAGTTTTTTACTTCAATTACAATTTGGAAATTCCATTATTTTATATTATGCTTACACTCAAAACTATATAATATTAATTTTTGGAATGTCATCATAAAATCACCTTATATACTAATTTGCATAATAAAATGAAAAGCCAATAAAAAATTAAAAAACAATTGTATAAAAATTTACAATATTTATATATATAAAATACTGCAAAATTATAAAAAAAAGAAATAAAGAAAAAAGGAAAAGAAAATAACAAAAAACAAATTTTAGTGTGCATTAGTATATAAAAACTAATAGGCATATATCTAAAAATATACAACTAGATAAGAATAATACTAATACATTAAAAATCAGGCGCATTATTAAGAGCTACACATTCAATGGAGTTGGTTTTACTTTTTTTTTAACACAAATATTTAGCATCCTTAGTCATTTGTTAAATGGCTTAGATCGGGGGAAGTTTTAAGTGTGATTTAATTTTTTGTTGTTTGTTAACATTTTCTTAAATGTGCAAAAATAAATATATAAAAATTATATTATATTTAAAAGTTATACTTTATAGTTATACATATTTGTATAATACATATATAAAAAAATCACAAAAAAATATTAAATAATTTTTAAATATGAGAATTGTGCATCATTTACAAAATATATGTATTTTAAAATTCCATGAATTGAAAATGTAAGTTTTTCAAAATATCTGAATAGAACTTTTGGCAATTTTTTTTTATGTAAGAAAACTCCTAATTCTTATTAATTAGGTTTTAGTTTTTATCCCCGAAATGTAACCATTTAAAAATTGCATTTTTCCTTTCCACAGTTTCATCATCCATCCTCCTTCTCTTAGCTTTTTGGGGCGGGTTTTCAGCCCGCATGACCTTGACTAGTGCTACTACCATTTGATACTCCTCCACCGCAGCAATTGCTTTGCGCCGCCTTGGCACTTAAACTGGCCAAACCAATGGAACTGCCGACACCGCTGCCCTCCGATTGCCTGTGGGCAGCCGCTGCTGCTGCCGCCGCAGCACTGCCATCCTTACTCCTAGCTTGACCAATCAATTCGGCAGCAATTTCATAAAATAAACGCTCTACGTTTTCGGCCTCTTTGGCGGATGTTTCCAGGAAGTACATGTCATGTTGTTTGGCAAACTCTTCACCAATTTGTGTTGGTATCTCACGATCATCGCGATCGGTTTTGTTGCCGACAAGGATTTTCAATACCTTCGAATTGGCATACTCTTGAATCTCACGTAACCAATCCGGAAGGCAATCGAACGTCGGTTGGCAACTAATGTCATAGACCAATATCAATGCATGCGCCGATCTATAGTAACTTTGGGTAATGGAACGAAATCGTTCTTGGCCGGCTGTATCCCAGATTTGTAATTTAATTTTCTCCCCCTCAACTTCCACAGTTTTGATCATGAAATCCACGCCAATTGTGGCTCCTTGACCGGGAGGAAAGAGTCCTTGCGTGAAACGGCGAACTAGACATGTTTTGCCAACACCAGCATTACCAACTAGGACGATTTTGAATAAGAATTTATAGTCTTCCATTTTTGTTAGTTTGACTTTCCTTTCGTCTCTATCTCTCGCTCCGTTGCTTTCTTACTTTCGTTTTTGTAAAGTTTTCTGTGAATTTTGTTAGACAAAAAAACATATTTAGACACACCTATCAAAGGGTCAGCGACGCGTAAAGTCTAACGGTTAATATAATGATTTAAAAAGGGGGGAAAATGGGAAAATTGCCTTGCAGGTGGGCAGGTGGGTTAGGAGTTATTGGTGGGCGGGGGAAAGCGGGAGTGGTTTGTTAGTTTTGGTTTGGCTTACGCCATTTTCGGTACAGACTGATTTCGTCTGCAGCTCACCTGTGGCTACCACGTCCCCTTTCTATTTTTTTTTTTTGCAAATTTCGGGGGCCTCTAATTTGTTGATGACTCAACAATTGTAGCAATTTTTATGTTTATCTTTCTTGCTTCTGTCTATAGGAATTTTTTGGTTTGTTTCGCCATTCCTGGTCAGGATTTTAAATTGTTTGATGATTTTGGGGTAAATGCATGCTGGCTGCAAGCTGGTCACTTTTGCGTTAAAATATATTTAAATATAAATATGATTTTCTTTACAATCTTTAAAATATAAACAAATCAATTAAAGTGGCTATACACAAACACACACACATAAGGAACCTCGTTGTTATCGACAAACTGCCGATATCGATAACTAATTGGTTCATTTTACAACACCATTTTGACATCTGGCACTTTTTCCTTGGAACAGTCTGGCAGCCTTGTCCCTAATCGATATGCAACACTACAATTCTTGGGCATTTTTTTCACGCTACGGAGAAAAAATTATTACTTCGGAATAAAAAAAACTGTATTTGAAAAACAAATCAATTGCAAAAGAAGTTCGTAAGTGGTACCACGAATTACTCTGGACCGAAAAAACAACATATTTTGATTTCTTCAAACGTGCCTAGACACACAAAAACGGAGCAAAAAATCCTTGTGGAGCGAGACGGAAAATCGAAAATAAATTAAACATGGCCGAGGATTTCGATGTGGAAGCAATGCTCGAGGCGCCGTATCAAAAAAACGTAAGTAAATAATATTAGTGGCAAGAATACTGCAAATTAAGCTTAAGCCTCAAATGGGTTTGTACGAACTTTAACCAAAAAAAAAAAGAAAAACAAAACGAGAAATAAGTCAACGGTTACTCTATCTGTATGTTTGTATATTTCTCTTTTACATATAGACACCCCCACAAGCGCGCCGTACGTATGTAAGTCGTCGTCGTCTCAGACACACAAATACACACACATGCACACATATGTTCACACACACACAAACACTCATACGTATAAAACATGCATATGTATGTATGTATGTAGCCTATGCAGGCAATGCATATTAAGTCGGCGGCCCGTCGTCGCGCCAGTCTCAAATCGATTTTAACCTATTTTCTGTTGTTTTTTTTTTTACAATTATTGTTGATCAAAAAATGAAATGGTTCAGCAAATACAATTTGCTGACGGCTGTGTGTGCTGATTTATTTTTTTTTCTTCATTTGTTACACCTGGCTAAACAGGTGCTATTTGCTGTGTGTGAGCCAAATTTATCCTTGGGGGCAGCCGAAATGGATGGGGGGTGGGAAGGGTGACAGTAACGAATCAATTTTATTTTTTTAAATCAAAATGTAAACAAACCCTGGTGACCCTGGTGATAGTGAGAAATACTCTCCAATTTTTGTAATTTTTTCTTAGACCTAATTTAAAATTATGTAAAGGGTTAAATTACATAAAATAATAGTCAAAGATAATCATAGGACAAAAGTATTTTCAACCATAAAAGTTTTTGCTGCTGTACTTTCCTTACCTAAAGCGGTCAAAGTGATAAACTTTTTATCAGAGTTTATCCTAAGAACTGTAGATTATAGTTGATCAAACAAAATTAGCATATAGATATGTAAATAATAAATGATTCATTGACAGATCGAGGCTTGTGTTTATCCAGACAAACAGATGTGGCTATATAAACTGGTCTCGTCGTGCTGGTCAAGAAAATATACATTTCAGATGTTGACTTTTCTGCTGATGGTTTTTCCAAGGCTATACAAAGGCAAATTTATAATCTTTACTCATTTGTATCTTACCTTAAATTTAAACCATAGTTTTGTTATCCTTATTTCAGGGCCGCATTAAGAAATATGAAGGCACCTACAAGATTTTTACAGGTCTGAAAGCGGGAAACTTTTGGAAATATTTTGAGTTCTTGTTTTTGGTCTTCGGCCCAATGGATCTAAAGGGGAGAAGTCTGAACATCTTCATCTCTTTATACCCCCAACTAGTAAATCTTCGAAGTGGTCAGACAATTCAAATAAATTCTTAATCTAATATAATGCCTTTCTCGAAAATTGCTAAATTTTGTAACCCGAATATCTTAATATTTTGTTCTGACACCCCACGAACATATTTTCAAGATCCTTTCATGATCTTAGCCCTTAATTTCCTATGACTTTATCTTTTAATTACATCTGATCTAAGCTTAAGGCAACATTATAGCTGTACTTACAAATGTATAGCTAATATTAATGATGTCATAGCACTGGCTATTAAGGCACTTGTTATTTCTTTTTAATAAATTTGAATCGTTTCCCTTTTAAATGATTTTTACACATCAATTTTCTTTGTCCTTATAGAAATAATTAATAATGAAAGAATAAAATTGATAGACATAAATTGTTAGATACATGATAGCTATGAAAAAACACAAACTTAACTTGTTTCTTTAAAATTGGTGTAGGATTAATTTAAAAATCTTCAAATAATTTCACAATATTTGCAAATCAAATACTTCTTGATAAAAAGGCATTATGAGCCTTTTCGGATTGAAATCAAGTCCCGCATATATTATATATATTTAAAATTATTTTTATCTGCCTGTTTCTATTAAAATTTATTACAAAAAGTAACAAGAAAACTGGTTTATAATGAATATCATTATTTAAATAGTGATAATTACAAAGTCGGATGTTTGTTTAGTATTTTAAAATCCTTATCCTTATAAAGCCCTCAGACGAAAAGATAAATAGATTTTCAACTAAAAGGAAGACCAAGGAGTAAAAAGAAATAAGTACTTATTTCTTAACAACAATTTTCTCAACTCTCAAAACAAGTCGAAATATTTTTGCCTTAAGAATACCTGGAAAATCTTCTGTCTTCAGCAATACATTTGAATTATTAACGCTTTGTTCAAGATCTCTAGTCTTGAGAAGTTTATTATTAAGTTTTGGCATGGAAAACCATGAATATTCGAGTATTCCAATGCTTTTGTTGACTCATTATTCATTAAATTCTTTGAATAAATACTAAAAATTTATGACAGCTATTTGTACGAGAGAGTAATTTGTTTAATAACACTATTATTAGACAATTATAATAGTGTCATCGGGAATATGTCGGGAGTTGGTGGAGATAAACACACATTTTCTTTCCTATTCTCTTTTTCTTCCCTTCGAAAAGGGAAGTTAGCCATAATTCATAGGTGTATATAGTTAAACTATAACTCGCAAAATCAAAGTGTACTCCTCCTCCTCATTTTCCTCTGCTGTCTCTCACCTTTCTCTCTGTCTCTCTATCTCTCTCTCAAAAAAAAACAAAAAAATACACTTTATTTCGAAAAAAAACCAAAAAGCGAGAATAATTCTTCAAAGGGTGAAATGTCTTTGCAGAAAAACGTATAAGCTCTCAATATTGTTGCTAGAGATTGTTTTGGTCATTTCTAAACAAAACACAATAACCTCTGGAGATCCATTTGGTAAGTTTTGAATGTGCCAAAAAATAAAACAATAAATAAAAAAAAAACACCAAAACATATCTTAGGCATTATTCAAATCAATTTTATTTATTTTTATTTTGTTTTTTATTTGCTATTTGAAAAACCCCAAACAAAATATTCAAACTGAACACAAAACTGAACGTGCACCTAAAATTTCAGATTCGAAACTCTACCCCAACTACTACTACTACTACCTACTACTATTGACACAGCAAAAGGGGCGTGGCAGGCAGGCTACTAAGAAAAAAACAAAGAGGCAGCAGGCACGCACTTAAAACCTAGCCCCTTCTCTCTGTATTCTATTCTAATTAAATCTCAATTCTCACTCTATTATACTCACAGAACAGATCAGATACACCCCAAAGACCAACCAAAGATACAGAAGAAATGAAATGCAATGAAATTAAATCGTAAATCGAATGTGAATTGTGATTCCATATTGAGAAATGTAATAAGATGCAAAAACGAAACTTGTTACGACTATTTTTTTTTGTTTTTTGCTTTATTCTCTATTAGGGAGCTGCACGAATACATTCAAACGAAACAGAATGAATGAGAATCTGCAAAACTAAATGAATGAAAACTACGAGTACTCTAAATATTTATAGCTTTTTTGTGGTCATGTTAATTTAAACATTAAAACATCAATGTCAATGTTTATCGATGGTTTTAATATTGTTAATCATCGATGGGCTTAAATCTTGATGCATGTCCGATGTGTTGCTGAATCGAAAATGAATATAGTCTTTGAAATTATTCTTAAATGAATAAAGTATTTATTAATAGAACAATAACAAAACACGCTTGTCGCCTTTATTGTTGTTAGCCATTTCGCTCAAAACAAAATTTTGTTTAGCTTAGTTAATTATTTACTTTATTTTTCCATTCTGCCTAATCTTTGTCGTCATTCTGAAAGAAGGTTTGAATATAATAAATGTTAAAAAAGGCTTTTTGAAGGCAGCTTTATATAATTATATGAATAAATTGGCAAATATAATAAAAAAGGGACCGATGTTTTTGGCAATATATATTTGACATCAACAAAATATAAAAACAAAAAATATCCAAAAGTACATTGATGCATCGATATTTTTTAGTAATCTTTTTTTAATACATTACCGAATTAATGTTAGAGGTATTTAGTCTAAAAATATGATTAAAATAATTGGAGTACTCTAGAGTTTAAGATAATGTGAGAAATAGATTCGATTCCATATTAATCATTCGAGCATTAGCAATAGCAATTATAATTATTCAAATAATTTAAGACTCATTCATTTGATACTTTAGATATCTATTTGAATACATTCATGCAGCTCTCTATTATCTATCTTACTTATTATAATGTAATATATACTGTCTATATGTATATATATATATATATATAGACAATGTGTCGTGTCTTTTAGGCAGACAGAGAAACCAAGAAAGAATCAACCAACCAATAATCTAGCCAGCGCTAAAAAAAACTCCCCAAAAAAAAACCAGAGAGAGCATTATATGTGGAGACATTTCTCGTCGTCGTGTGTAACCATGTGTGTGTGTCATATATACATATACATATATCGGAAGAAATCTATCTATCTATCTATATATGTGTAACAATATACTTATTTTTAAGATCTATTATCTCTATTATCTACTTTGCTCTAAATTGGCAATGATCCCTCAACAATGATCATTGTTGACTTAAGCATTTCTATTTTATATACTTGCAGATACCACAAAAATTTAACTAATTTACTTTGATTTGCTTTCTCTTATTCAAAAAAACAAAAAAAAAAATACAAAAAAAATACCAAAAAAAAATATATATACAAACCAAAACAAAATATATATATACGAAACCAATATATATATATATACAAATATATATATTAAATATATATACTACATATATACCGAAAAAAAACTCATATAATGTGAAATACAACTACCAACAACAACAACAACGAATCAACTACGACGACAACAACGTAACGAACGATCGAACCAACCGTTATGTGTGTGTCTTCCTCCTCCTCCTCTTCCTCCTACCCCAAAAACCAAATCTAAAAATCTATTAAAACTATTGCTTGCGATCCTCCCCCACCTCTGATTCCTGAAATCCTTTCCCAAAATCCCTTTACGAAAAAAATATAAAAATGCCAAACAACAAACCAAAACCAACCTATCTGAATGTAGAATATCAGTGCGGGCAGCGGGGGACGAGTTGGCGGTGGCGGACGTGGACGGAGTAGTGGCAGCGACAGTACTGGACAGGATGAGGATTATGCTGAAAATAATGGTAATGGTGGTTCTTCACGCAATGGACGTGAAAGGAGCTTGAGCAAAAAACGCAGCAAGCGATCGAGGTAAGTTTATACCATTTACCCCACAGAAGTGAAAGGGTCTATCAAAGTCAATGAAAACGTACAATATATTCCCTTCTCTTACAGAAGTCGCAGTGGCTCTCGTGATGGCAAATCTAGACGTGATCGCGGCAGCGATCGTAGCAGTAATCGTGATAAAAACAGAGATCGAGAACGTGACCGGGATCGTGAACGTGATCGTTATCGTGAGAGCAGCAAACGCACTGGAAGCGATAGAGATCGTGAAAGAGAACGAGAACGGGATCGAGACAAGGAAAGATCATCGAACCGCAGGAGTCGCTCACGTGAAGATCGTGGACGTTATGAGCGCAATGATCGAAATCGTGAACGTGATCGGGATCATGATCGTCGATCACGTGAACGTCGTGGCGGCAGTAAATCCATGCAGCGGGATCGTTCAAAGGAACGTCGTCGACGCAGCCGTTCAAAGGAATATCAGCGCAAACGCTTGAGTCCCGTAAAGGAACGTCATCAAACTCATTCAAGGTCCAGGGATAGAAAGTAAATATTTGGAAATTAATTATGAAACTATACGAATTTATATCCTTCTCCTCCTTCTTACAGCAGTCGCCGTCGTGGCAGCTATTCACCCCATCGTCGTTCACCCAATGGCGGTGCTGGCGATCGTACACCGCCCACTGAGCTCAGTCCGGAGGAGCGTGATGCTCGGACTGTCTTTTGCATTCAATTGTCACAACGTGTTCGTGCCCGAGATTTGGAGGAATTCTTTTCCAGTGTCGGCAAGGTGCGAGATGTCCGTATGATTACATGCAATAAGACGAAACGTTTCAAGGGCATAGCATATATTGAATTCGAGGATCCTGAATCCGTGTCACTGGCCTTGGGTCTGTCGGGGCAACGTTTGCTCGGTGTACCAATAATGGTGCAACACACACAGGCCGAGAAGAATCGTTTGCAAAATGCTGCACCAGCTTTTCAACCCAAGAGTCATACAGGGCCCATGCGTTTGTATGTTGGTTCATTGCATTTTAACATTACGGAAGATATGTTACGTGGCATATTTGAGCCATTCGGAAAGATAGATGTCATCCAATTGATTATGGATACCGAAACAGGACGCTCAAAGGGCTATGGTTTTATAACGGTAAGTGGAGATAAGATTTCTTAATATAATTGATGGTTAAATTTTGATCATTCTCCTTTCCAGTATCACAATGCAGACGATGCCAAAAAAGCTTTGGAGCAATTAAACGGTTTCGAATTGGCTGGACGACCCATGAAAGTGGGCAATGTGACTGAACGTTTGGACATGAATACCACATCATTGGACACAGATGAAATGGATCGCACTGGCATTGATCTGGGTGCTACTGGACGCTTGCAGCTAATGTTTAAACTGGCCGAAGGTGCTGGTTTAGCAGTGCCGCAGGCAGCTGCGAATGCCTTATTGGCCACTGCTCCGCAACCGGCACCAGTGCAACAGCAACAACAAACACCATCTATAGCCACACAGTGTTTTATACTATCGAATATGTTTGATCCGGCTACAGAGACAAATACCACTTGGGATAGCGAAATACGGGATGATGTGCTGGAAGAGTGTGCCAAGCATGGCGGCGTCTTACACATACATGTCGATACGGCATCCAGCACTGGGACTGTCTATGTGAAATGTCCAAGCACCACAACTGCTGTCTTGGCTGTGAATGCTCTGCATGGACGTTGGTTTGCCGGACGAGTTATTACGGCCGCTTATGTTCCATTAATCAATTATCACTCAATGTTTCCGGACTCCATTGGTGCCGTCAATTTGATAGCATCAACGCGTAAAAATGCCGACGATTGATCATGATGATGGTGATTCAATTCAAGATACGCAAATTTATTGTTATAATTCGTTACACAAAAAACAAAAACAAACAAAAACCAAAACAAAAGCAACAAAATTTCAACAAAAAAAAAACCATAATTTTTTTTAGAAATTTTTTCTTTTTTTAAAGACATTTTTCAATGTAAGCTAAACAGAAATTGGGCACATATTGAAATACAAAAAATCTTAATATACATATATATATATATACAAATATATATACCAACATATATTAATTAGGCATTCCTAATCAAAGCCAAAATGCTAATACATTGGTGTTTCTCTTTCTTTCCTTTTTTTCTAAAAACTTAAAAACCTTAAACACATTGTGCGAATATATATGTATAAAAAATATATATAGAGTACATTTACAAAGAATATTTTAAAAACCGCCTAAATGCAGATTGTAAAAACCATCCAAAAAATCTTTTTGTAGAAATTTCAAAAAGTATTTAATCAAAAATAAAAATTGATATCAAAAAATCAAAACAAAAACAACTATTTTAATTCAGTTTGCTGATCTAATTCAATTGGAATTTATGATTTTCTGTTTTGCATTTCCATTTCATTTTGAATTAACGGCATAAAATTGTTTTAAATGTTAAATTAACAGACTGTTAAAACGTAGGCAACAAATACTGGGAGTGTTGAAAATAGTGGATACGAATACTGGGATCTGCATGTTTTTTTTAACACTGCAACACGAAAGTGCAAAATCGAAATTTAGTTAAATAAATTAGTTTAATTCGTTGTTTAATACAGACGCACACAAACACAAAGTGTTTATTAATATTTTTAATAGTTAACAAATTGTGTATAAAATCGTTTTTTGCAAAACACTTGACGAGTAGCGCGTTGTGCACGGCGAGTAATAAAACAAAAAAAATTCCATGTGACGACAAAACGCTGAGGAAAAAAAAATGGCAAAAAAATGTAGGTAGCAGCCAACAACAACAACAACGATAACTACAAATTAAATGTTGTTGTATGACCAAAACAGAAAGCAAAGAGTGCAAAGAAAGGAAAATTCAATAATTTGATGGCTCTTTCGTGATTTAAAGGTTAAGCGAAACAAAAATGATATAAAAGTAAAATATTATGAAATTGTGATGGAATAAATGAAAAAAGTGCTTGACAGTGTTTTGTAACTTTCACACACACACTCATACATACACAGCTGCGCCTACGCAACATTCTACAGTTACTTCTGACCTCCCCCACACACACACAGCATCAGCATTTCCCCCCAGCCTTACGCATCATCGTCATCAACAGCAACCAGCTGATTCATGTAAATTAAAAAAGAACAAAACGAATAAATCAATTTTTATCAAGACAATCCACACCAATTATAATCGTTGTCGTCTAATGACCCTGCCCCACTAGCAGCGCTGCTTGCCTCTGCTTTTCCTTATATAAGTGTGTGAAAAAAAAAAGAAAACGGTAAAAATATCATAGTGTGCGTATGCCAAAAAAGAAAAATTGAGTACAAAGAGCGTGAAAATAGCTCAGGAGCAAGAATCAACGAAAATGCCAAAAACAATTTATACGAACAATACGCAAGAACTCTAACAAATTTGTGTTTGTGTTTTTTGTTTTTTTGGCAACCATTTGTCGAGGGTTTGAATATAATTTTAGAGCATTATGCCATCCAATTTCAGTTTGCTATATTCCCGCTGTTTTTGTTGTTGTTCTTGTGTCGTCGTTGTCTGCCTGAAATGCGCGCTCAACGCGTCTCTGCCACAAAAACCGTATAAAACAAAATGAAAAATGCCTGCAATGCGTGCATGTGAGTGCGACTGTGACAACAACAATAAAAAAGAACAACAACAACAGCCATCCACCTCAAAACATACATATGAGGAGGGGCACAGTGGTCAAAAGACCTTTGAGATAGTGTCATGTCCAAGAAGTTATCATCAAATTAATCACAAACATTAAATAGTTTGGCTGAATTTTATAAACTGTGAAAATGGAAGATTCTTCAGTCTACAAACCAAAAACCTTTTTCTTTTCGCGTCTATGGAAATTGTAAAAAGTTAAACAATATTGATTAGGACATGAAAAATGTTAATCTTAGTTAAAGTAAAATAGTTTAGAAAACTCAACAGCATTTAAAAACGTGATCAGATTTACAGTAAATGTCGGCTGTGGCAAACCCTTACCCTCTTCCGCCCTGTTCATACAGTAGAATCCGGTTATAACGATGCTCAAAGGGACAGACGAAAGGAGCAAAAAAAAACAATTCGACTCTCTATTGTTATACTTCAGCAGCATTCCTGTATTTTGTTTCGGAACGGCGCTAAATCCGTTTGAACTCTGGAAAATATCGTGGCTAAAAGGAAAAATACACTAAGCTTAGGTCCCTTCATATAAGTTTGAATAGGGACCAACCATCGGGAGCAAGTAATCAAATTGTGATCGACGAACGCTAAGAGCGGAGTCGTTACAACCGGAATATACTGTGGGCAGATGGCCCTTCCCGCCACCCCTTTCTAGATTCGTGACAAGCTAAGGTTATACTTTCAAGGCACAAGAATGTTTATGGTACATAAGCTAAAAATCAGAAACCTACTTTTGCACTTTTAGGTTATGATATTTGTTTTAAAACCAGTTTTGCCCCAAAAATTTAGATTTCAAATATTGAATCAGACGTATTTGTGACGAATACGAGGTATAAATCATTATTATTTTAAAGCAAAACTCGAACTATTATAGTCCCTTGTACAAACATGTTTTGCCAATTCAAATAGACAAACAATCGGAAAAGCGGTCCCCATTCAAATTTATAAACACATTCACCTCATTTAAGTACAAATTGTTTGACATATTTCGTGTGTGTTTAGTCATCCCCATTTTTAATGTAACCTTGAATCAATGTGCCAACTGACGTCGACGTCTCGCTACGCTGCGCTTCTTTCTATGATGCCAAAACTATTACCGCGCGCCGATTGACTATGCCGGCTTCTTCCTTCCTCCATTCACGATTTTGCTTTTCCTTTTTCTCTCACTATATGTAAATTTCTCGCTCTAAAAATACAAAAAAAAAGAATAAATGAAAAGACAAATTTCTTGATTTTTATTTTGGTTTTTACTAATTGCTTAGTGTGTGTGTGTGTTTGATTTTGTGTGTGATTATGCAATGAACGCCAAAAGCTTTGGCAAATTGCAAGCAGAAAAATAAAAAAAGTAGAGATAGCGCCAAAAAAAAAAAAAGAAACCAAATAAAAAGAAAATGTCAAACGTAATCGCCATTCATAGTCCATCGTCGGGTCTTTCAACTATCGTAAATGTTTATACTCTTTATCAGTAATCGAGTATATTAGGATCCTTCAAACGTATGTATCTTAGTGTCTGACTAATGGCTAGGGATGAGATTAGATTAAAAGATTCCCAATTAATTTCACAAAATGTTAGGAGAGGTGCGAGAACATCAATTAATTATGCTTCCTTCATTGAGATCCTTCCTTTCAACGTTCCTAACTTTCCTAACTAAGTTTCCTTCCGAAATTATCGACGACAAAGCGTGTCCTAAGGGAACCTCTCTGATTCCTCTGAAAAGTGACGATCATATAATCGTCAATCAGAATTCTATTGCTATGGTGCGTCTTATGTAGCTCGGGGTGCACTTATTATTTTCAGATTAGATAATATGTACCTATTCCTTTTCGAGATTTGCTTTTGCATATCATGACGTGTGTATTCTTCAGTTTTGCATTTGAAAGTATTGATCTTCAAACGATCTCTAATTGCTGGTCATTTACCCCTTAGGGTAGATCTTGTCAAGGTCACATGTGTTAATAGTCTTTTACTTGATCACTTTGAAGTAAACCTTAATGTTTGATTAAATTCAATTTGATCATACTTGGCATGTTGTGGGGTATCTTAAGGTCGGTGAATGTTTTAGAGTCCAGTATCATTTAGCACCCATGATAACTGCGAGGGGAAAGGCCTCTCCAACGTCACATGCTTCAGTTTGGCAGTTTGGGGATTCATCGGCCTTTGTCTGATGCGTCAGGTTATAGTTCTTGAATTGAGAGAGAGACTTGCATTCGCGGAGTTCAGTGTTTCCTCTCTCTTTATTTTTGCTTTTGGCTTTGTTTGTTTGTTTATTGTTTAATTACACATTTACCTCTTCGTTCGTTTCATATATTGTTATTATCAGAGATAGAGAGAAACCAAACCACACGCTTTGCTTATTAGTTGCAGCCGCCTTCGACCCTGTCGACGCTACATTTGGCACGTAGTCGGATCGGATTGGTAGCTGCCGTGTCTCTCTCGCTCTCATCTAGATGAGGGGGATTCTTTTTTCATGAAGTTGGTGTACTTAAAATTGTTTGACGATAAAATTTTCCCAATTGCTTGTTTCGTTTTTGGTCGACCTCCAAAAACATTTGAAGATAAAATGACTCAGCAAAGCTTCCGACTACGTTCCGACTCTGTTTGCTGCTCACTTTAACTGTGAAAAATCAGTTGACGCTTGCGCGACGTTTGCCTCACATCGGAGTTTTCAATAATTTAACTACTAGTAGATAAAACTAAAAATGTCCACGGTCAGAAGACAATGTAATTTCCAGACAAACATTAAACGTTTCATAAAATTAGTTTGAATCAAAAAAAATGTGTATAAATAGAATAAGTTTTATTTATAAAAGCATTCTTAGGCACTGAAATGAATGCCATGACATCTAATAGGCTCTATGCCATCTGCCACAACTGCCTGCCTTTTTCTTGCAGTGCCAAGACTGATTCCATATTGGCATAAGTCCTAGGGAATTTTCAAGGCTTTCTAAAATTCTAATACAAAAAAGATACTAAAAAGCTGTCACGATATGGCATGAAAAATGGATTAAGGGGTTTTAAATAAGAACCTCTGAAATATTAATTGTGTGATTTGTCTTTAAAAGGATAATATTTTGCTGCATAAAAATGTACTTTGTGATGTTATCTTCAAGTAAAATCAAAATAATAATGGGCCAAAAAAATAAAAGTTGAATACAGTGAAAGCTATAGTCGAAAACGTCTTCGGCCTTGTCTAATTGTAGCTGTAGCTGTTCACTCACGGGAGTATTCACTGTACTATTAATTAAAGTATTAGCTTATTAAATTGGACATTTAAATTTGTTATTTACCTTATTTCCATAGTCAATTGGTAATACCAGGTTTAATGTGTGTTTTTATCAATCCATTTATTCGCATTGCAGAAGAAATATTTCGGTATTATTCGAAACACAATGGAGAAGCTAATTTTGTGGCAGGTGTGGCATTTGGGGCTGAATTTTAAGGGTAGATACTTTTAGGCAATTTTCATTTTTTGTGGGGCCCCCTTTTGGGGAGTCCCCTTCCCAAAAGCCGCTAAGATAAACCATCTCTGTAAACATTTTTTCTGTCATATAGTTTGTGGTGAAGCCTATCTTATAGTAGTTCAATCATTCCGATTCCAATAAATGGGTTGCTTAAACTAGCAAGAAGCTTAAACAAGAAGTGACGTTATATTAAAACTGAGCGATCTACGTCATACATATTCAAGCAGAAGGACAAACAAAACAGTGCCACAAACGCACTAGGGGAAATTGTTCCCCAAGAACGATAGTTTACCTCTTGACTTTCCCAAGAAAGTCTTTTACCTTAAAATCCTGAAATTTCAATATCCAAAATCCCCCAATGAATTGATTTGAATACATAATGGAGATTTTCAATTAATGGACACCATTAAAAGGTTTAAAAAATGTTGGTCTTTCACTGAGATTTATAGTTTCTCATCAACATTATGACTATTTGAGAATATTTTCATTCATCTGGACTTAGGAAGCTCCAACAACTGGCCTAACTCAATTAGAAGTTTTTTTGAAAGAAGAGTAACCAGCCCGATATATGTACACATGAGAAAATTGTTTAAATTTCAAACGGAAACACTTTTTTTACGTCTCCACCCAGATGAGATCATAGGCTCACTTAAACATTTAGAAACACTCAATAAAACCATAAACAAATTGCATACAGTATATTAAAAGTTACAAGTGTCTTGCGGTAGAGTATGTGTATGTGTCACTAAAGTTATTGATCAATTTTGTTTAACTTTCGCGAAAATCCTTTGACGTTTGACTAATATTTATAGTATTAATAATCATCGTTAACTTTTTTTTTGCGAGCTCTTTATCAGTAGCGCAGATAAGAATGTTCATAATGAAATCATGAAAGGCAAATACGAAAAAAAAAAGAAACCACTACGTAGCTAGGCTCGTCGTTGCTAGCTTATTAGTTTCATGTGATTGTGCCCCAGACAATTAACACAAACCCATTCTAATTTTTTTTTTCATTTTGCAGTTGAGCAAATATTCGTTAGCCATTGACCAGCTGGATGTAGAGAGCAGAGAGATAGAGAGAGTGCAAAACACCAATATCAACAACAACAACAACGACAATACAATTATTATTACTTTTTAACACTTGATGCTATCGGCTGCAACATTGGGGGCCAATGGCGGCCAAATGCCGCTTCTCAGTCCCTCCGCCCAGGCGACGCTTAGCAAACATTTGCCCAAATTGCAAGCAAAGCGTCTCTTGCAACAGACGACGACGACGACGACTGCGACAGGGGCACAAAATCAGAAACAGTTGCTGCAATCACATAGACCACAGACCTGCGATGCCAGTTGCCTAACAGGTAAGTGTTAAATGAAATAATATTTTGTTATATTACTTTGCTAACTAGCTAACTTGTCTCTCTCTCTCTCTATCTATATATACAGATCTATGCAGTAACGAAAATATACCAGAGGTGGAAATATTTTCATTGCTAGAGGAACAAATACCTAAATATAAAGTTCGTAGTGATTTTCTAACTGATTTCTCTGGCTATGCGAACGAGGATTGGTTTGTACCAGCTCCAGCATTACCCATACCGCCTGAGGGTTTGGGCCTGACAAAGGATCAGACCAGAGAGTGCCTCAACTATTTTCGTAAGTACTTAAATTTGTAATCTAGTATAATTTCTTGTTCTCAGTATACAGACATTTCACAAGTTGGTATTAGATCTGCTTGACCTTCTATTCGTAAATGAACTTTATGTTAGCTGGTTACATTACGACCTGTTCGAAGATTACTTCAAAGGCAACACAAAAAAGGAAGACTGGTATTGTAGGCTTTGAAAAAGCTTTATAGACAACCTTCTCTTTATAAAGATTAACTTTGAGCCGGCTTAAATGCAAGATTTAAACTTTATGTTATTATAAATATTAGCCTGATCTTAAATTGAACGTTATCTGTTTTACATAAATCGAGAAATCTAGCCTTAGGGCTAGGCCAGTCGGGCAATTTTTTAAGGATGTCAAAGTTTCAGAAGTTTTTAATAAATTATTTCCATAAAAACACGGAAAATATAGATCCTCTAATGACTTTTCGGTCAAAGAATACCAAAGAATAGTCAAAGTTAACCTCAAATTGATTAAAATTTGGCTTATTTTTGATAAATTTTATATTTATTGCTATATTAGAACTATATCTTCAAGATATATTCGCCATAGATTACACAATTCTTGATGTAATTGAAAATGTATCAAAAACGAGACATTCTCTATAGCACCTAAAACGGCATCTTCGGCGAAGAATTAACAATATTTTTAAATAGCAAAACTGTTGAATAAGAGTAATTGTTCAGGAATTTTTAGGAATTTTTGATCTAGTGAGTTATCAGCTAATTTTAATAATGATTGCTCAAACAACTCCATATATAAGTAAGAACTTTTCATTATAGAATAAATATTCACATTTGTAATGATACCAAATTTAAGAGTGTAAAAATAATGTTAGACAAGCAAAACAAATGCAAAAGTATTTATAGTTGTTTATTAGATTTCTGGAGCACATGACTTGAAATATTTTGAATCACATATTCTCGGTGTTTTCATTGTTTTTTTGTGTTTCAAACACAAAACTATGAGTGTATAAAAATACTTCTATATATATATCTATGCTTTTATAATAATTTTTCAATTATTGAAAGAATAGGTTTGATTTAAACTTTTAATTTTTTTATAATGGATTTTTT
This sequence comes from Drosophila willistoni, assembly GCF_018902025.1. Taxonomy (NCBI): domain Eukaryota; kingdom Metazoa; phylum Arthropoda; class Insecta; order Diptera; family Drosophilidae; genus Drosophila; species Drosophila willistoni. The sequence continues at coordinate 15,354,313 of NW_025814050.1, forward strand.
GTGTTCTCAATAAGAACTTGATTTGATTTATAATAGAAAACTAGTCACTAAATGCTGATATCTATTGAATGAACCTTGTACGATATATATAGATGCATATACCCTACTAAAATATGAATTACTCAATTTATACATATATGGCAATGACTGCCATACAGCCCAGCCTCAACTCTTGCCCTTCTCTTGCCTCTTATTTTCAATTGCTCAATTAATTTAAATTTATCAGCAGCGGAACTTTGTGACTAGTGTTTGTTTCTTTTGAATCACACACATATAATAAATGTATGTATATGAGTTTGTTTGTTATACAATATTCTATACTATAACAAATACAATTTTTGCCATTTTTTTATGGGTTTTAAAGTATTTTTCTTGCGTTTGTTTATCAGCTTTCACTCTTGACAAAAACAAAACGCAATTTTCTTTTATCTACGCAAGAAAGTGGATTAAAAATAATTTGAAAGAAATGTCTATATATACTTTATATTATATAGAATTAGGAAAAATGCTTTCTTTGCGTGTGATGCCTCATATGAAGATAATAAATTTGTGACAAAGTAATTTTTTTTGGCATCTCTCTGACAATATTTCAAAAGATTGTTTAGAGGTGGCAAGAAAGAAAAAAAATGTTTTCATGTTATTTTATTTCAAGTGATGACAAAAGCTTAAAGAAACTAAAAAAAAGCAATTATTGTATAGTTTTATGTCATGGAATGGAAGAGTAATGCTCTTATTTTTTTAGGATGATTGCATGAGAAAAATGGTTATATAACTAATTTTCAATTCCAAAGATAATTGTTATTTAAAGTGAAAAAACTTTTAAATCACAAATGCAATTCCATTAAAATCTGCAAAATGTAATGTTTTTTAAGAAAAAATTAAAGATTGCAAGAAAAACTTATGCCTAGTTATTAATTTAAGGAATTATTCAAATATGTTTTAAGATTTTTCTCAATATCTTAATATTATATTACAGTTCAATATTACTTAAAAATCATAAAATAATTGCCAAAGATTGAATTTTATTAAATCAATTGATTAATTTGTATAATTGATCAAATTCATAATTTCAAATTTGAATCTTTTGCCCGCCCTTAACCAACACTTGTTGCTGCTTTGCTAACAGTGTGGGTTAATAAAAAGCTGACTCTGGCTATGAAACCAGCTGACAGCCAGCAACACATCAACCAGCTGATTTGGCGACCTAGGTCGCCAGTCTGGCAACGCCATACGCTTCAGTTGTATTTCATTTCTTAGGCTGCCGGGCGGGAATTTTTTTGTTGCGAATTCCACAGTTTGTCCGCGTGTGTACGAAAGAAAGAAAAAGTGCCAAAAAGTGTAATAATAATAATATAGAAATTTACAAAAGTTTATTTAAAGAAAATTCTATGTCGTTGGCAGTGAAAATTTGTGCGTTTGTGTGCCGAAAATAAAAGAAAATGTGTGCCAAATAATAGAAAAAAAAAATAAATAGAAAATCATTAAAGCTTCAAATTATTAATAAAACATATTTCTGCCGAAACGTTTATACATATATATTTATACATACATAAGTGCCTATATATGTATGTGTGTGTGCAAACAGTTGTGTCTGCGTATTAGTGTGTGTGAGTACGAGTGGCAAAACAAAACTGAAACACACATTTTGGATTTTCTCCAAGTGCCGTCATACAAATTGAATTTATTTTTAGGACCAACTACTCACGCACGCAGCAACAAAAAGAGGAAAAAAAAAATTAGCAGCACATTCTCTATCTCTCTCTCTGCGATAGGAAATTTGTAATTTTTTGTTGTTCTTATTAAAGGGTATGGTTTTTAATGAATGGGGCTGGGCCATGTCACTTTGAATTTGTCTCTTGTTCTTTCTTAATATGGATGGCTGTGTGTGCCCTTGTCTGGCTTTACGAGCAGACACACACACACAAACATATAGCTCCATTTGCTCAATGCGCTTTTTACATAATCATTTCTTCCATAAGTTTTTCTAATAGGAAGATAGAGAGGGAGAGAGAGAGAGAGCTGATAAGAAGGAGAATTTCCAGACAAACGTCTATCGGAATGTGGCTTAGCTTTTTAGTTTTCTTACCCTCTTTACTTCTCTATCTCTTTCTCTGTAGCGTGTCCCTGTTAGCCTGTCAGCTGTTTGGTGGGTTTGTTTGGCTAGATAATTGTATCACATTTACCGTTACATTAGAATGCCGCTTGGTCAGTTTGATGTTAGTCTTTCTCTCTCTCTCTCTCTGTCGCTCGCAGTTGCTCTTGATTAATCATTACCATTATCATTGTCGGTTTCTTCCGCATCAATCAACGGTTTATCTACTCCGTTGCTTTAATTTCGTTTCTTGTTTTTTTTTTTTTTCGTTTGTACCCATCAAGAATTATTAACCTCAAAACCATTATTAGCCATTTGATGGGTACGAAATGGTATTTTATATACATTTCGTTTTTGTTATATTATTTGATGTACCCTGTAATCTAAGTGATGTTGAGTGTTGTAATAAAGTCTTTGAATTGTATTTCTCTTTAAACTTGACTAGCTACTATAGGGTAACAAAAAAACGGGTCCATTCACAATTTATTGTACGAAAATGTTATTTTTTCTTGTAAGTTATTGGTGCTAATGCTAGCAAAAATTTGTGTCATGTGCCAAGCCGATTATGTTTCGTTGTTGTTGTTGTTATAGTGGTGGCCCTTCTTTGGCAAACACAAACATTTTGCAGACTATATTTTTATTTGAGGTGACATACTTTCATTGCGTCATTTCGCAACACTGCATCGACCGGCGTCACCTGAAGGCATTTTGTGTTGGACACCCAACTCAATTTTGTTTTTGTTTTCTGTTTGTTTTTCTTTTATTGCGTCTCTTTCTCTATGTGTGTGTGTGTGTGTCAATGGCCTCTTTTTAGTAGGACATTCACATTGTGTGTAATCAGTTTAAGAAAATGTAGCTCATAGCTAGTTTTTTTTTCTTTTATTTTGCCCGTTTGTATTTGTTACAATTGTTGCATTGACTTACCTCACTTCATATAATTTTAATTACTAACGGGCAATATCGATTGAACTTCCTTATTTCTCTCGGTGTTCCCACAGTGCTCGAAAACGTTTAATGAGTAACGGTGTAATGGAGAGCAATTGATACTTTGCCTTGCAGAGGGTAAAATATCTTTGGTCTATTTGTTTTTATGGGAATTAGTCTCTCAATTATTTTAAGCTGTTGCTACTTAACAATCCTGTGCCAGTTTTGTTGATTACATTAGTAGAAATGGGCCACATTGACCAACTATAACATATTGAAATCGGCTAATCAGCTAATAGAGAGAGAGAGAGAGTGAAGAGGTCATATGCCACTGAAGCTAACAGCAAAGAAGATTAGGCCTTCGAGACGGTTAGTCCGATTTAAATGGTCCTAATCCCCAATTGTTACCACAAATAATACATAAAAAGGTTCACAAAGTTTCATTACTGGGAAAACAATTACATAAGTATTTCAAATAAAATGTGTAATATTCACTGCATTTACCATTTAAACTTAAGAGTTCCTTAAGACAATTTTTGATATTTTAGAAAATCATATGTACTGATCATTTTTTAAATGATTTTAGAAATAATATTCTGTTAAAAAGCTCAATGTGCTCATTTCCAATCTAAATTAATTTCAAAATTGTTTAAAAAAACATTAGTTAAATTTTATTACACTATGTGACAATCGATTAAAAATTCAATTGTGGTTTTATAGGGTTAAGTAGGGTTATGAATCAGTTATAAGTTGGTAAAAAGTTTGAAGTCCAATCTAGGGCTTAGTCATAGTCTTGTTAAAACCAGAATTCTCCTAAACTCTCGTCTAAAAAAAAGATAATTTTTTGAAGCTCAAGTACAGAGCTTGAAGTAAAATTTAATATTTGTAATGTTCTTGTACGGAACTGGCAAAGGTGTCAAAGACTTTGTCATTTAGTTAATGTTGATCTGGTTTTTTTTTTTACCATTTATTTGGTGCCCGTCCATTGAATTTTTGCTGGCCATAAAAGAGAGATGATTAAATGTGCACCAAAAATACAACAATATATATTTTCTTTTTGTTGGCCATAATTAATTACCAGTAACACAACTACAACTTTGTTGTTTATTTCTTTTTCCCATTTGGTTTTGTGAAAGTTTATGTGAACTAAAAAAAATAAACTACAACTGCTCTAATGTTACTGCTATTTTGGCGTTTTCGCTTCATTTTCGCATGTCTTTTGCGATTGATTGGACTTTTAGGTTTTTATAATTTTTTTGCATTTTCTCACACAATTTCATTGAGTGTTGTTTTTGGTTTTTTTTTATCTTGAGCTTACATAATTATCGACCCAATCGGTCAAGCAAATCAAGCTTTTATTCTTGAGACTCATTTTGTCATATGCTTTTTGTTGATTTATCGTTTGTGTCTTTTTTTTTTTCTATGCATTGATAACCGTAAATTTATTCACATATTGTCAACTTATTCATTTCAAGTCTCTGATTGTTTTACTCCTCGCATAACCTATCTCTTTTTCTCCCTCTCTCTCTGTCTTTTGCCATATCAGCTGACTCATAAAATGCATAAAAAATTTTGTATATGTACGTAGTAGTGACTGCGGCTACGCCTCATGCATGCCGATGAACCTGAAATGACGTTTTTTTATTTTTGTTTTTAGCAGGGTCACCGTCGAAAAAATAATTACTTTTTTTATACCCTTGCAAAAAAAAGGGTACATTAATTTTAGTCAAAAAGTGCAATGAGTACTTAGAATGGAACATCTTCAAACATTAAAACTAGATAAGCTCATACATATGTCCACATTGTAGATCTCGGATTAGGGCAGATCGGGCCATTATTTTTTACAGCTCTCATGTTTTAAGCAAATGTTAGAGGACTATAGTCCTCAATTATCGATCAAAACGGTTACTTTTTCCAAGACTTGATTTAATTTTTAAGCATGACAATCGCTTTAATAAATATTTTATGTTCTAATGTTGTTCACATTCTCTCAAAAAAAGGTCGAACCATTTAATATTTCAAAAACACTTGATGATTTGTAATAATTTAAGGTTTCCTCGAATTTTGAATGCCCGAAAAAGGGGAATAACACTCTGAAAAGGACTCTTTAAGAATATACCAACCTGAACCTTGCAATCTTAGCTACATAAGGAAAAATATACTTTGCTCATCGCTCTTATTTTCCATTTTCGACTTTTCTGTTCTGCTTTTATGCCAAGAAGTATAAGCACCACGATAAAAATAGTAAATAGCGTGGACTAGGTGTCGACTGCGCCATCGACTAGGTCCTGTTTAGCTTCATATGTCCACGAACATTTATATACCCCTTGAGAAAAAGAGTATATAATCTATAGCTTAGTCAAAGATTGTCTTTTTCCTTCGGTTTTTTTCTTTTCTTCATTTTACCAAGTAACTTTATGAATCAGCAAAATGATTTGACTATAGATTCATCTTTCTCTTATTTTTTAATGCCAATATTTCTATTTAGTTTTTTGTTGTTGATTGGTCTGGTCTTGGGCTCTATTATCATGTTGGTCATCTTATGGCTGTTTGTTCATTTGGCACAACCGTTAGCTTAATTTTCTTTCACTTTGGCCATTAATAAATTATGATCTGTTGGCCATTGGGAACACACACAACAGGCCTAATTCTCTCCTCTATCATCTCTGTTGGAAGTGCTGTTGTGCATCATTTCCTCTGCACTCGCTGAAGAAAGGAAAGAATAATTCTTAGATTCAACCAACCCACATGAAAATGATGGCCAGGTATAAGCTACTAAAATACCTGTCTAAGAAAACCTACGTGATCGTCGGCATGTTACAGCATTCAGTTTTTCGAACGCATCTTTAAACTGTTTTTCCTTCCTCTCTTTTGTGAAGACTGAACTGGACTGGGTTGGGCTAGGCGGCTAATTTATGAGACTTGTTTTCATTATGCTTGAATTTTCCACTAACTTGATATGATATACATATATTTTCCCTTGATCCAATCTATTCACATTCATTTGTTGTTTCAGGGGGTCCACTCTAGTGTTTGTTGTGTAAAAGTCTTGCAAAAGTTTTGAAATATTTTAGTCATTGTATGTAAATGCTGCAAATGTGTGTGTATAGCAATTTGCCATTGTCTTTTTTTTTTTGTTTTTTGGCTTGCATAATCATCAGAAAATTAGCAGAAAATAATAAATAAAAGTATAAACCTTTGACTAAATTAAGTACCATTGATAAGTGCAATTTCCCCCCAGGTTGTTGGTCGTAAAGATAAAAGTCAGTAGGTCTAATTTTAGGCGTCAATTCTAAATGCGCATTATATTTTTGCCAATTTTAGCAAACAAAAGGTTTAAGATATATGTAGTGTTGGAAGGGGCCTTCAAAATGTGATGTACAGTGTTGGAAATAACATTTAACTTGACTTTGACAAGAAGTTTGACAGAATTGACTACACATACTCACACACACGCGTGTCTAATTGCTTTTATTTATTAGTGAAACAGCAAAAACTAGTAAATTTTTCAATTAAACAAAAATAAACAATGTAAATGTAAATAATAATAATAAAACAACATAAGTGAACACACCAAACAACAAAATGCCGCTACTGCAGGATAAAAGTAATTCGGAACAACAACAATCAAAATTAAGTCCGCTGAAAGCAAACATTAGTCATTTGCCCAGAATAAATGAAGTCGAACTAACACTCGATCCCGACAAAGTCAATCCTGATGATGATGAGGATAATCACGAATATGATACACATTTTGGGCAACATCAATTGATAAATAGCAGCACTTTGGATAACTCATTAACTTTGTCAACATGTTGTTCTTCCTCCTCGTCCTCCACCCCGGCCACCTCTTTGTCACCACAATCATCAGTGATTATCACCGACAAGCCATCAAATTCAAGTAAACATTTTGATAATACAATCAAATTGTTGGGCAAACATTTGGATACAAAGTCTCAACGTGCTGCCGATAAATTTCCCCAATTGCATGTTTCACTAAATGGAAATGATTGTGATAGTTTGACTAGTAATTGTTCCTCAACATCGATGTCGGCCATTGTAAATGGTCTGGTACCGCCACCCACACGTCTGGAACTGGAACTAGAGGCTGTCGATCGAATGCGTTGCATTGTCAAGCAAATGAAAACGACACCAAAATCCACAGATCCACCACTTATAATATCGGCTCCATTGCTATCTCTGCTCCATGATTTCGCCTCGTTGGGGGAACAAAAGAATAAATTGCAAAGCAGTAGTATTCCCTCTACACCGGCCTCAACTCCCATTGGTGGACTGAATGGTGAAATGATGGAGCAGGAGCAGAATGCTCCACCTAATTTTGAGTTACCTGCTGAATTGCTGCAAGCAACAAACTCTTGGGACCTCATGTATTATGCATCCAAGAATGTTGATGGCAAAAATTGTCTAAAAGTTGTACGCAGTCTTCTGAGTAACACAGGTAAGAATGTTTAAACATGATTAATCCCCGCCGCAAATGATGAATCATCCATTCAATTGTGTTAATGCGAGTTTAGAATTTGTTTCTCATTCTTATTCTTATATACTATAAGGATCTTGTCAAGAACGTCTTGAATTATGAACGACAAATCATTTGATTATGTTTTGGAAGAAAAAGCGGGTCGTTTAGATCTTCGAGTAGAAGATATCAGAGTTCTTCTATCGCATTTGGGATTTTCCTGGTTGCGTGTTTTTTCTCCCCTAGTATATGACGAAACCTCTGTAAATGTGGCGAATGTCGAGCAGTTGCAATGTTTTACTAAGATTTAATTTTTATTTACAGTATCAGCAAATCTTTGGGATAGTCTTAGCGCTTACAGGGAAAACTAACTTGGTTAACAAAGTATTGTTTTCTCTATTTAGCCACTAGATAGTTTTAAAGGCAAATAATCTTATTGCCCTAACTCTTATCCACATGTCATCTATAGTTAATCAGTGATAATTTTAAGTCTTTTAACTCTACTTAACCAAATATTGTTTATCAAAATATTATATCAAATATTAATATAAAGTAAATTAGGTAGGACATTTCCTGAGTTAAGGGAGGATATGCTTGCAAAAGTTTAAATTTTAAAATTCTTTTTTAAAGAATTTTTCTGAAATGAAACAATTTTTAAAATTTTTTTATTTGAAAACTACGGATGTGTACCTAATTATACCCTTGCAGAAGGTATTATAAAATTGGTCAAATGCTTGTAACGCACAAAAGGAGACGTTTCCGATCTTATAAAGTATATATATTCTTGATCAGTATGAGAAGCTGAGTCAATATAGCCATGTTTGTCCGTCTGTTCGACCTAACCGAAGTTAGATTCTTTGAAATTTTTTTAAGTAAGATTATAATATTTTATAAAAAACTAAGATTTTTTGTAAACACCTTCCTCCAAATAAAGGCGTAGTTGAATAAATTTGTAATGTAGCCGTTTGCATTTTCGTAATCCTAGTTTGACGAGGGATATAACGACTCTTCTCTTTGACGCCGATCCAGAATATATATAGTAGTAATATATATATGATCGTTAAGAGCTCGCAAATTTTTTCTCACATTGCAATTTAATATTTGCAATCATTCAGCAGGCCGTAAAAATTGCATTAAATCTTGATTTATTTTTCTAGTTCACGGACAAGCAAATACAATCTTATCTGGATATGTATGTATATATGTATTAAAATTTACTTTCGACACCTTTTTTAAACATTGTTTCAAGCAGTTTCTTATCAGCAAAGTGCTTGCACACTACGATTGCAGTTTAATTCTTAGCCTTAAAGCCATTTTGCCGCGCGTCCGTTCGGCTGGCAGGCCTATCTTATCAAACTTCTTGTTATGACTCTTATGGCCTAGGTCGATTAATGTATTTTCAATTTAAACCTATTAAATATAAATAATTTCTAAGTATTTTCTCTTCTTTTTACCATGGACGACGTGTGAACAAACACGATGTCCATTTTTTTCACATACATAGGTATATAGGCATTTTAGAGTTTATTTGTTTGAGTTTCTATTATTCCTCAGACTTTGTATTTGTTTTCGATCGTGTGAGTGTGTTTATCATTAGAACATGCCGCCATATTGATATTTGAACTAATGTCGAATCATTTTTGCCATGATGATGATGATGATGATGATTTTTTAGCAAGTTCATTAGAAAAGTCAACTATTAAATTCGTTTAAGCACTGTAATAGAGCACATGATCTAATGATCTCATATTATAAGCCCAGCAATAACTATAAAATTTCATTTTATTTGAATTAAGAGAGGGGGAAGAGAGAGAGTGAGAGAGATCCACTTATCGCTAGGTTTTATATTGGCAGAAACTATATATTCTGTCTGGAAACTTTTTTTTTTCGTTTGCGATTGCTTATCATTCAATCATGCAATTGGTTTTTGACAAAAGTTTTAGACAAAAAGTCAAGGTAAAACGTCTGCGAAACTTTGAAAGGTTTATTATTAGCGTGAAGCTGTGAAAAAAAAAATAATTAAGCAAATAGTTTTATGACTTTTTTGTACAGTAATTTAGTTGGTAAATATAGTAGATGTTTATTACTTTTCTAAATTGAAATTAATATTATATATGTATATTTCAAATTTCTAACCAAGCTAATTAATAGTCATTAAAGTATGAGCTGAGTCAACTTCCATCAACACTTGAAAATTTAATGAAATATTGATAATGTTTATCAACAGTTTCAGGTTAAGATAATTTGCATTATACACCTACATAACGCCAAAAAGTTCATGGCATACTTTTGGGGTGTCTTCGATTATTAGAGCTGGCGCCTTATCTATCAACCAAAATTATCTTCTTCTTCATTACTTTACCACAAACATAAACTAATAAAATCTTAGCAGGTCATATTATGGATATGATTTTTCGTCGTGTATATAGTAAATTTTATTTCCTAAATTCTAAATTTCTACCTGCCGTCTTTATGTATTTTTGAATTTTATGATGTTTTCCATTCCTGGAATTTTGTATTTCAAAATTTTCTTGAAAATTACCCGCTTAGTTTTTCGCGCGCCCTTATTCATGAATGAGATTAGGCTTAAGCAGAAATGCTGTTCCGGTTTGCAGTAAGATTTTGTCGATGTTTTTACCTGACAAAATATAGAAAGAATAGGAAATGTAATAAAATAGGTACAAAATATCTTGGAAAATAAATAAGCAAATATTGGGGGTGTCTGGTTTTAATTAAGAATTAGTCTTCGGGAAACTTTTTACGCCTTTTTTCTACAAATATTGTTTTAATAACAATTAAATTCATAATGATGAGACTTTATATAATTATTACCCCCCAAGAAACAGAGTATCAAAAAAACTGTTTTAGAAGTAAAAAAAATCTGTTAAAATTTTTGTTTGCTGGCAATGCTGCCAATGAGAGCCAGCTGCTGTCGTATGTCTTTGCCTCTCTTCCGCAACTGTATATGTTTGTGTGCTTGTGTGTGGACTCCAACTATTCTATCTCGCTTGCACTCATGGGTTTTAGTGGTGGTGGATTCCAATATACAACACAACAAGCGCTGAAATTCATTCACTCTCACAGTCTCAGTTTTAGTCTCAGCCTCAGTCTCTCGCGTATCTGCAATTCGTAAATTACACAATTTGTGCAAAATTATAACAAAAAAAAAATATAAAAAATATACTAGAAAAGAAATATGTGTCAAAGTGAAAATCAATTGAATAAAGAATTCAGTTTATACAATGATAAAATAACAAATGTTTAAAAAAGATTCCAAAAAGCGACGCAAAAATTTAACGAAAGAAAAAAACCATTCCCCCGACAACAACAACAACAACCCCCGATTAAACTGCGTTTTTTATTTGTCACGAGTTGCTGCTGCTACTGGATTTATCTTTTATTTGTCTGGCCAAAATAGATTTCGCGTTTTTAAGTGATTGAGTCTCTCCACCTTTGGACTTAGCCTTGTGGCCAATAATTAATGTTATTATTGTGAACGGTGTGTATGTGTGTGAAGTGAAGCGTGGACCGTGAAGAAGTTGAAGAAAATCTAAGTGGAATCTATTTTAACAAACATGTGAGTTGTGATTGCAGTTTTTGTATACCCTGTACTATATTTGGTAAAGGTTAAAAGAGAGAGAGAATCTTTTCAAGATCTTTAAAAGTATAGAGAGCCAGCAAACTCTCATATGTAGATTAAATCTTTGAACTCTGTTGTGTGTGGATTGATAATATTATTGTATATAGAGAAGTCATAATAACACGGTGTTTCCCAGTTGAGACAATAGATTAAGTCTGGTTATGTACCAGGTATCTCGTATTCGTTTTTCCCGGCTAAAATTTTGGGAATTTATCTCTCACATCTGTTAAACAGTTTTCTTTTTGGCCTTTTTCCTTTCACTAATGGTGGGAAAACGCCTTTTACTTCTGCTGTATGCTGTCGCAGTTGACGTCGCTGCTAGCGTCGCTGCCAGCGTGTGTGTGTGAGTTGACAGAGCAACAAGGAAATTTTCAAAGCTAAGCTCATGGGCTAAAAATATAAATTTTTTAAGCAACAACAACAACAATAAACAAATTCAATTCAGGTTTTGAACGAATTTTTAAGAAATAAACTCACAAAAATTCTGCCAATGCGGCGCGCAGATGAACTAAGAGAGAGAGAGAGAGAGAGTGGGTGGCAAAAGAGAGCCTTAACGAGAGAGCAAACAAACACAGAGTCCAAGAGAGCGAGAGCGTCGGCTGCCTGGCTTTGGCTCTGCTCTGCCTGCTGTTGTCATAACAGTTATTCAAAATAGTTTCTCTTGTGACTTTAAACAATTCGCATGAATGTTAAGCAATTAATTTTTAATGTTTACATTTAAAGCAAATAAATAATAATAATTCAAAGTACAAAATAATCATGTGACTACCAAGAGAGAGAAAAAGAGCACAAATAGTAACTGTGAATTTGCCAACCACCATTCTTCCCTCCCTCACGACCAAAACAAAAAAAAAGTGCCTTGACAATGTTTTATTCTCACGATTTTGCTTTAAAAATTGCATAATACGAATTGAAAAGAATTTTCAATTAAATGAAAGAACCAACAAAATAAAAATAAATAAAAAGGAAATCAAGTCAAGAATGCTGCGGAAAATTCTCTGAAATTTAAATAGAATATAAAGAAAAACGAAAACAAAATGACGCACGTAAACAATGCAGCGACGGGAAAGAGCACAGAGGAAATTGCAAGGGGGGCAGAGGAGTTGGAGATGGCGCCGCAACTGTCTGCTCAATCTGCTGCCGGCAGCAGCAGCAGCAGAAACTCTGCTGCGACTCATCGATTTTTAGCCAACAAAGAAGAAGAAGAAGACGATGAAGTGGAGAGAAATGGTGGGGAATGGCAAACGAAGGCAAATTTTGTGGATGCTGTTGGCATTGTTGTTGCCTCCTCTTTAGAAGATTTTGCCTTTGCTGCTTGCCACTCAGAAGCCACAAATAACACAAACAATCACAGTGGGAACGATATGTTGCAATTGCATGATGAATTTTGCATCATAGACAATGAACTTGAATACGAAGATGAGATGGAAATGGAGACAACACCATCAACAACAACAACAACAACAATGGCCAGTCCCATTTTTGGCCTGCAGAATGAGCAATTGTTAATGGAAGGTTAAAATTAGTTTCAATTAAATGTCAATTTAATAACAGAACAGAATGCTGTTAAACATGTAACATAGCTCTGTTACAGTTTAAAATCTAAAGGAGGACCGGACCGTCTACAGTTAGCCAAGTCGGCATTTGTTATACCCTACAGTGTAGCAAGTTCTTTTGCTTAAACATATAAATTTACAGTGATTCACAGCTCAGTTTAGTTTTGTTGAATTAGCGTATTAATTAATAACTATTTATATTTTATAAGCTCCACTCGCTCACTCTGTATATCAAATCAGTTAATTTCAATTAGTGTTGACTTATATTCTAAGATGGAATTCTAATCGTTTGTATCAAGTTTTTGGTGATCTCTAAATGCTAAAATATCTCATTTCTTAAATTAATCAATTTATGTTATGTTTAATCGAAAATAATGCAAATTTCTAAAAGATTCTACTTTGAATTATCGCTGGTGTCTTTCCTTATCGCAATAAGGACAATATAAATCGCCCAAAATTGAAATATGTTTTATTCATTATATTGCTCGTCTGTGTCAGTCTGTTTCAAGCCCACAGTTAAAAAGTTTTGGAAATGAAACTTGGTATTTCAGCTTTTTAATTACCTGTTCTAAAGTTGGCCTAATCGAACCCCCATACAAATAGCTACCTTTAGGAGCAATCGGTCAATAAGTAGTCTTAGACTCTCACCAAGTTTAATTTATTATAAGACTTTTAATGATTATAGTTCGATTTTTATCAAATTTGACTAAATTTAAATTTTAACATGTGTCTTTAAAGAAAGGAAAGAAAATTCCACATTAATTTCAATAATTTGTATACATTTCTTCGTATGATCTTTCTCCTTTTAATGGTTTATTTTGAAATATTTTAGAACGTATTAATAATTTAAACTCTTTGTTTCTTTAATTACAGTTCTATGCGGTAACCGTGTTAGCCAGATGACTCGGGCATACGATGATATTGAAGCCGTTACGCGTTTATTGGAAGAGAAAGAGAAAGATTTGGAGCTAACCGTACAGATTGGTCAGGATCTATTAAAACAGAATAATGCACTGGAGCTGCGTGTTAGTCATCTGGAAGCAGAGCTTAAGGAATCCAACGATGATCGATCCCAATTGGTGCATGAGTTGCATAAAAAGAATGAACTTATTTCGGTGCTAACAGATGATGCGGATGATGGAACAGATGCGGGTAAGCTAACTAGAAATTTGGTGTATCATCAAAATGGGTAAAACTAATATATTTTGCTTTGATTCAGACACTCCCACCATGTCCAAATCGGTAACATTGGATCTGCTGCAAAAGAAGGTGAATTCATTATTGGATGAGAATAAAACCCTTAAGCATGAGGCCACACAATTGGCCCATCAAACGGACGAGGTGGAGGAGCATGAACGTAAATTGATGGCCGATATTGGGGCCCAATTGAATGACGCCAATTCGCAGTATGATAATTTAAGTTTAGATTTAGAGCGGCAAATGGAGGAGAATCGTTTGCAGCATGAGCAAATTGTTAATCTAACGGCCCGTCTGCGGGAGGCTGAGATGCGTTTGCATCAATTAACGGAGGACAATGAAGGGCATTTGTCCATGCTGCACATCACCAAGGAGACACAAAATGCATTGGCATTGGAATTGGTGGAGTTTAAGCAACGCTATGAAGAAGTCTTGGCCCTGCTTCACTCAGCTCAAGATCAATTGAAGCAACAGCGAAAGCGTAGTCAACCACAAGTTAGAAGTTCATTCATGGGAGGATTGGGTACAAGTATGGCTGGCCCTGGCATGGGCGGTGCTATGATGCAGCTGCAGCCTGATTCCCTGCAATGTGAATTGATGCAATCGTCAATGTACTCGGAGAATAGTCTGGATTCGGGCATCAGTGGTGATAGCCAACGATCGGCAGATCGTATAGGACGCATGATGATGCAGTTGCAAGGCGGTGGAGCAATGGGTGGCACCACCAGTAGTATTTATGCTGGCTCTGGCATTGTTCCTCCCTATAAACGTGTCTTTGATACGGTGCGTTGTGCCAGCAAGAGTGGCAACTATATGGATAGTGGCAATGTGTCCATGACGCAATTGGGTGCCATGTCAATGAGTAGTTCATCGGGACCACGCATGGCATCAATGGCATATCCGGCTGGCTCTTATTATCGCGGCAGTAGTGGAGGCGGTGGCGGCAGTCTTGGTGTGAAAACTCTATCCAATGAGAGTTTGAATTCACAATCCGATGATGGTTATCCAGCACAACCGTCGGGTGTACCCGGTGCTCCAGGAGCCAAAGAATTGGAAGCAGCTCTAAAGCGTCTAACGCCTGCTGAAGTTTTGGCACGTCGAGCTATGCTCTCCTATGCTCCGGCTGGCACTTATAACTATGATGAGCCCCTGGCTCAAGGTGGAGCAGGAGCAGGAGCTCCTCCAATGGGTGTGCGTACACCTGATAGCATTATGTCTACTGGTTCCTCTGGCATGTCTGCTGGATCTTCACTAAATCACATGTCCGCCTCAATGACTTCATCGCAACAGCAGCAGCAACATCATTCGTGGCGTCTTCCAGAAAAATTGCAAATTGTCAAACCCATGGAAGGCTCCCAGACCCTGCATCATTGGTCCCGTTTGGCAACACCCACACTAAGTGGCCTTTTAGATGAACGTCCCGGTGTCACCATACGCGGTGGACGCGGTCTCGATGAACTGGGCATGCAATTCTATACGCTCTCCGATGTCGAGGAGGATATCAATGAGGATCTGTTGCCATGCAAACAGTTTGAGGCCCCAGGCGGTTGCACCACATATACCTATACCACCAGCATGGTAATGCATCCCGATGATGGTTTTGTCAATGATCTGTCATTCTTGTCCCAATCACAAATGTCCTCGCGCATGGCTTCCACATCGACATCAAGACAACCAAGGTAAGCTAAGCAAGTCTGAAATTTTTCATATAGACTTATGATTTATCATTCTCTCTCTTTATTTCACAGTGCTCCAGCTACGCCTCGTGCGGGACTGTCACGCAAGAATTCCTGCTCTACATTCTCGGTCAATTTGGGCTTGGCTGGTATGCTAAATGAGCGTGGCATCAAGGCAGTTACACCCAGTGCCCTGAATACGCCCGCTGGACCCAATTATTCGCCCACTGTTACGCCCTGCAATAGTCCCGAAGGTTCTCCACCGCGTGGACAATCACCAGAACCTCTATTTGGTTTGCTCTCATCGGGGGCCGATCTTATACGACGCAAACTGGTGGGCAGTGATCATCATCATCATCAGCAGCAGCAGCACCATCAGGCGCGAAGCAGCCTAAGCAAGCAACAACAACAAAAGGTGATGCTCTCCCATTTAGAGAGACGAGCATTGAGATCATTGAATCTTATCGAGAAAGTAGAGAGCATTGGACTGGAGAACATAATCAGCGCACAGCGTGGTGGCCGTGGCATGGGCATAGCGAATCGCAGTAGTTCCCCATTGAGCCAATGTGGCAGTGCTAGTGGAAGCAGCATAACCAGTGGCGGTGGCAGTAGCCTCCAAAGTTTGCATACGAGCAGTAAAAGCATTGTGGATGATATACACTTTGATCGTGCACAAATTAAAGGTGTCTTGCATCGTGGTCTAAAGTCACCCACTCCTGCATCAGCTAGCCAACCACCAGCAGCCACAACGGCAAGCAGCAGCACTAGCGCCTACAATAGTGATGATAGTGATGATCAGGGTTTAATGATGAAGCCAACCGCCAAATCGACACCAACAACAACAACATCAACAACAACGAAAAACCCCGCACAAAATGGTAGTCAAGTGGGAGGAGGAGCAACGTCATCGGCCAGTGAGACACGAGTAAAGCAAATGCAGAGACAAAAATCCCGCAGACATTTGAAAAATGGCATGGCTAATCAGAGACCCGATTTGGGTACCATAGCTGGAGGAGGAGCAGCAGGAGGTAGTGGTGGAGGTCGTGTACGACCTGATTTGGGCAAGGTATCAACAGATCACCCAACCGATCGTCGTGAGGGGTCTACTACAAAATCATCATCAGCATCATCAGATCCATCAGCAGAGTCAATGGCGGCACCGCAAAGCATTACACAATCATTTGTAGGTTCAGTTAGTTCCTTGTTGTTTGGTCGCAAGGGGGGTTGGTTGTAAATTGCGCTCGGGTTAGGGAGAGGGATGGGGACAACAGCATATTACTATTATATATACACATATATATATATATATTTTTTAATTAAGCTTGTGCTGGACTTTACTTAATTTAATTTGTAACAAGGAGAGAAACGTAAATAATTTTTAATTTCAATGCCGCCGCCGCCGCAGTCGCCTTCGCCCTGACCATGCCCCAAACCTCTAATGCGGCGAATTTGATGAGTTAATTAATTGAACGAGCGAGATAGAGAGAGCGCGCGCCTGTCAAGGAACACTGGGGGAAGAAGGGAAGCCTCATTTTTCTTTAGTGTTTGTAGCTGTGATTTGTAAATATTTATAGTGAAATGTTTAAATTTAGTAGTTATATAAAAAAAACAAACAAACCAATACACAATTAATTATTATATTATTTAACAATTGCGGCATTGAATCTAAAAGCAAAATCCCCCAAAAATAAAATACACACATACACACACACTGTGGCCAGTCAGTTAATAAGTTCCAAAGCAAAATGAGCAGCTAAAAAAAAATCCCTTTAATTTAATTTTAATTTCCTTAAATTTTTAAATACTTTTGTAAAAGAACTGCTAAACAGAAATGGCATGAAATTTACCATTTGTTGGAAAACAAAAACACCAGCAAGCAAATGTTCATTTACAAGATTTACTTTGTAGTTAGTTTTTTTTTTCTCTCCTTTTTGTTGTCGTATTTGCCAATTTTGTATTTATATACATTATATATATATAATTTTTGTCGCTAAATGTGTTAGCAAAGCAAAGTGCAAATAGTTTTTTTTTTCTTTGTTTTTGTTTTGTATATAAAGAACGAAACACAGAAAGAAACTAAGCAAGATCAGATATATATATATTTTTTTATAAACTCAAACGACACGTCTACTATATATCTATTAAATATATAGTTTACAGCATGTTTTCCCACATCTCAAGTGAGAACAAAAAGAAGCAATTACAAAACTTTATATCACAAAAAAAGAAAAGAAAAGGAAATGAAGAACAAAGAAAAACTTTAACTTTTTGATTTAATTTCTATAATTTCGGTGCTTTGCGCTGCCATATTAAACAAATATACAATATACACTTGCATATATGTAAATTCTCTAGTCTTTTTTTTTTGGCTCAATCCATTTTGCAGCTTTTCAGCACTCGTTTGGCTATGCCAAGAATTTTTAAAATAAAAATGCATAGTTTCTTAAATTGAGAGCTCTCAAATTTACAATAACAACAACGCTTGATTCATAGTTTTATGTCATAAAACACCAATGAAATGTTATAAAAAAAAATAAAAAAGGAAAAAACACAATCCAGCCTAGACATTTAGCATTATGCACTGTTGGCTAAAACTGAACAAAAAGGGACTACTCCCCCGTATATGCAAGAGATTTAGGTTCAAACTTTAGTTTAGTTCTTTACACTTGGATTCATTTGGTTTTTTTACCTTAACCTTGCCAGTATACGAACTTTCTCAAAGGTGTAAAAATGAAAGTAGTTAACCGGGTGAAATGTAGAATACTTTTACCTCCTGCACAATCGAAACACATGTTATGGAAGACACTCAAACAACCTCAAAACACTCTCGTTATTAGCTAACAGTCACATAGTCTCTCCTCCTCGTATATTGTAAATGGATTCTCAAAAGATTTCTCTTTTGATTTCTTATTTAATTTTTTTTACAATTATTATTTTGGAAACTATATATCATGAAATTTGCAAAGATATCGTAAAAAGAACAAAAACATATACTATTATTATAATTATAATTATTATTACTGGATACCGATTCGAGATATTACAATTGTACGCAGTCTTTTTTCTGGGTGGATAAAAAAAAAAACAAAAAAAAAAATCTAAAAAATGGTATAAAACACATTTAATAAAATACAAAGAGAACAAGAACAGATTGTAAAAGTTATTAGTTTTAATTATCAATATACATATATTTATTTATATATGCGAAACAAAAAATAAAGAGAAACATCGTTAAACACATAATGAAATTGTCTATAAACTTTTCTTGGGTTGTGCAGAAATTGAGATTTTCGAAAATCTATTGGGGCAGTCGGTAAATTAATACAAGCAAAATATATTTGTTACGAACTAAAAATTTAAATAAATTTATCAGTTATGATAACTATACGAACTTTTCGAATCGATAATGCCAAGACTCCAACAGAAAGGAAGGAAAAAAAAAATGTGGTTTATACGAGGATTTATCGAAATTGCTCTCTCACTTGGAAGATTCACTTAATTACGAGTATAAATTATTCGAATTGCTTTTATTTCCTCCTGGATCGGATCACGAACAAGAGTGGTTTAAATATCCCAAGAACGCTACCGGCGTGAATTTTGGATTCGCTCGTCCCAAATCCTTTTGACAAGTAACACACTGAACAGCATGGGACATTTTTAAAGTTCAAACAAAGGAAACTAAAAGTCGAAGTTGTTTTTTTAGTATAAAAGAGTGAACTTTTTGTTCAAAACGCCGGCAAAGCATTACATATTAGTTTTGCTGTAAATATGTACTTCCAAGATATCTTGACTAACAAATGTTACTAAGGTTCCATGTCCAATGTTTAAATATTTCTGTATAACATTAACAAAAATAAATGGTTTTTCATAAATATTTCAATGTTAATGGGTAAAGACGAGTCAAGTTAAATGTTCTTTCCCATATTTGATACCTCAAGTTCTTCTTGAAATAATTAAAAGCAGCCGATATTGTGATATTTTTTTCCATTTCAATAAAGCTGCAAAAATGATCAACAATGGCAAAATTAAAGATAAATTTTTATACTTCACATTGGACATCATTTCAATTATAGTTAATAAAATAATAAGACAAGTTTTAATTTAATATATCGTTTTTTTCTTTTTTTTATTTCCTTGTAATGACTAACATTTTAAAAAATTACAATTCAATATTGGATAAATTAATTTGTAAGCATTATAATTTTTATTTTTTTTGTTTTTGTTTGACGTTTCGGCATTTGTTAATAATAAGGTTTATTTTCTCAATAATTTTTCATGTTCATTTTCTCAATTTTTTGTTGTGGTTTTATTTTTATTTTATTTTTTTGGTGTTCTTTTTGCTTGTCTTTAGGTTTTTCTTTTCTTTTTTTTTTGTGGCAACTGCTGCAAATATTTTATAGTTAAATGTATGTAGTCATTAATGTAAAAATTTGTAGCTATTTTTTTTTAATATGTATATAAGTTTTCTGTTTTTTAATTTTTCTCATACACACATATATATATATAAATATTTATCAGAGAACTTTTCGTTTATTGTTTAAATCAAGCGAAAGAAAGCGAAATGAATTCGTAAATAAATGTGAAGAAGCATTGAGTTGTACAATTATATAAATATAGATACATTTTTTTTTTGACTTTGGTTCGTTGAATTAAAAAAAGAAAGTCAAGTTAGTATACAAAAGCTGCAATTAAGTACATCGATTTGCCAGATAACAACAGAATCGCTTATAGTTTAACTTTAGTTACAGACTTAGGACGCTTAATTTGCGAATCTAATTAAAGATTTTCATTCATTTCATTTGATGTTTGGTTGTTGTAAGCGCTTTTTTCTACATATATATATGTGTATATGTATGTGTGGGTATATGCATAACTGTATAATTAGTTCCATTTATATGATTTTTCATAGTTGTTTTGGGTGTATGTATATACTCGTGTGTTTCACTCTACATATAACTTCTTTCTTTCTTTCTCTTTTTTGTTTTATTTCTTCAGTTAAGTTAATGCTCGATTAGACTATGGCAATATGGGTATAAAGAAGGTGAAGGAGCTTCATCCGATATTATCTTTCTTTGCTACAGTTGTTAATAATCTTGTTTCCTATATACCCTTCTCTACAACCATTTGATGGGGTATTATGGGCTGAATATTTAGAATATCATATATATATATATATTTATATATATAGTTACAAAATTTAAACTTTCTCAATCGTTTTTTTCATTTTTATGAGTGCTGTGTGAGAAAGATAGGGGTATGCATCTGGGCTATCATCAGTGGGGCGGGGAGAGAATATAAAATAAATAAATTACATTAATTAATACATACAATTACATACAATTCAATGCCAATGAACTATTAAATTTTTTGTTTTGTTTTTTTTAATTTTTAGATAGAAATTTACTGGGGCTATAGGTTTTATCTTGGTTTGTTTTTAAGTTTTACATGTTGGTAGTTTGTATTGTTTTGGTTTTGCATTTTTGCTTTTTTTCTTTTTATTAATTGTTGTTGTTGTTGGTTTTTTTTTTTGTTTTGAAAAAATGAACACTTTTTATCTGGTGGGAATATACATATGGTTTTGGAAATCTATTGCACAGAACATGAATTTTTGTGGCCATTTTTGTGCTTTAGTCGCGCCTTTGGCTTATATTTTTCCAAAAATGAAAGCTGCTTGGCATTAATGGCGCCGCGTCGTTTACTAAAATGAAAGAACAAAAAGAATCATTAAATATTTAATTAAGTTAATACATAATAATGCATACATAATTACACAGTTCTTTAATAACTAAAAGTCTTTTAAAGGTTTGATATGCAGATCAATAAAAGGTAAGGATTAAACCTAAGCATTTAATTGTGAAATCGATAGATTACACAGAGTCATTCATTTGGTCATTTATTATTGAATAAGACACAATAATAATAATACGAAATACTCTACGTTTTTTTTTTAACAATTTAGTCAATTCAGTACAAAGATTAAGCCATTCGGAGACGTGAAGAATGGAGACGTGGACGTGGAGAATGTGAACAAGAGTACACGAATTTTTGAATGTTAATAATGAAAACTCATCAAATACTATAATTACACAGAAATAATGTGAATATTGTGAAGAATTAAGATACTGTGAATATTTTAAGCAGTCTAAATAATGCAAATAAATAAATTAATAAGCACATTATTAACGTCAGTACTCATAATGCTCTGAATATTTGAATATTTAAAAGAAAAACTTATGGAATAGCTTGTATACAGTGAATAATTGAATACTTTAAATACAGTGAGTAGTCGCAATATAAAATCAAAATGCTGCAGAGTTCTCTGAGTCTTTAAATGTTTCAGTCTAACATTAATTTAAATTCATAAATGACTATTAAATCCAGTAGTATTGAATTTTTACGAGTTACTCTACCAAATATTCCAAAGTATTCATATGCATGTACATATACTTGAACTTACTCTCTAATCATTTCCACAGCTGCTTCATATTTCAAGCCTAATTCGATCAGTGCCAAGGCAACCAAAACTGGAGCACGTCCCAAACCAGCCACACAGTGCACAGCAACGCAGGCGTCCGGTGTTTGTTGATATCTGAGAAAGTATTTAAAGAAGAGAACAATATTGATAAGTATACAACAAATGATATGAAAATTGATTCATAGGAATTCTATATAATAAAAAAAACATCTTAGAAATAAACACATAGACAAACAAATACTTAAAAAGAATGATCAATTTTTGATAGAGAGTGACAAGTTGATTGTTGGCAGAGTGTCATGATTGATTGCAGTTGTGTCTACGCTTACCGACAAGTTTCATTATCAACAAATGCAGTATTATTACAAATTGCAGCCGATGTTGTATCGTTTATATCAATTTCATTAGCGGTTAATGGCATTAAATCAGTTGCCCTGTTGTGATTGCTGTTGCATGTTGCTGTTGCTGCTGCTGCTGCGGCTGCCGATATAGAAGATAGACTGCCTCGGCTTGTTGGTTTGGTTGTTGCATTAATTGTTGCTGTTGCTGTTGTTGTTGTTGTTGTTGGGACTGTTTTTTGTATTTTTGGTATGTGTCTTAGCGAGAAACGCTTATGTTTGTTGTAGTAGGTTATTGTGGCGCTTGTGGACTTTCTAAAACTATTTGGTAGTAGGCAGTAATAGTAGTAGAGTGGAGTAGAGTAGTAGTAGAAGTAGTAGTAGGCACAGTAGGCGGCAGTATCACAAAAAACAAAACCGAAAAAACAATAGCACACAATACAGAAAAATTAAAGGTATAGAGTAATATTTGTATTTCCTTGAGTAGAGAGTTTGGTTTTCTTTAGGATGTGTTAAACGGGGGCAGAGAAAAAAGATCAAGGAATAAGAGTAGTTATTTGTATTTGTGTGTGTGTGTGTGTGAGGATCAAAAAATCTATGGAGCAACTAGAAATAATACAAATTACACTATATTATATACATATTGATATGTATGTATATATAGAGAGCGCAAAAAATGAATTCGAAACAAAAGCTGCAGAAAATCATAAATAATTGTGTGTGTGGTTAGGATGGAGCTGAAGCGGGAAAATTTTAAAAGCGCATTTTTATGGTTTGTAAAGAGTTGGGGAAATCATAAATTTATTTACTATATCCCTGCAAAAATCGGTAAAGCTTTCTTTTTTAGAGCTTGAGGCCCTTGGAGGGGAAACTCAGCAGTTAAATTATGAAAATTCATAAAAATATTGAATGTCTTTGAGAAATTTGGGATCAATATCCCTAAAAAAAACTGTGAATACATATGCAGTTTTGGCATTATACGTTTAATCACTCAATAGGTCTCATAAAATAACCCATTCTGTTTCATTTGTTTAAAGTTTTTAAAAATTCTTTGAAATTAGTATTCATTTAAAACTTTTTAAGTTCTTAAAACTTATTAAAAATTGGTATTCATTTAATCAGTATTCAGACTCATTAAGAATTACTCCAAGTAACAGAAATCTTGAATCTAATCGTGTCCTCTATATACATTAAATATATTTCAATTCAGACTAAATGCTTAACAATTGTTAATAAACTTTGATAGTTTTGTTTTGAAGGTTAACTTTATGATGAGAAGCTTCTTTTGAAAGGTCTAAGTATATTTTCATTCAAAGCCTATTACGAAAATGAAGCTGTTCAAGTTATTGACTAAAACATTTAAGTTTTAAATAATATTTTTAGATCTAGAATTCTGTATTACTCAAGAATACATCGTATTGAAGATTTTTGCCACAGAAAGTTGGGACTCTCTTAAAGCTTACTCACACAGTTTCAAAGAATTTGTATTCAGAAAGTTAGGAATCTTTCAGCTTTAATTAATTGATAGTCTGGGCTTTGAAAACATTTTTGATCAAAAAGTTAAGAAACATTTATTTTCGAAGGACTAATACATTCTGAAACATCTTTGCAAGCTATTTTAAGTTCTTTTTTATTCTAATCAGTCGAATTTTATTTCTGTTTTTAAAGAACACATTATTGCAGGGATATAGAAACCAAGGCATGGCCAAGGTTAGTCGCTTTGATTATAGTTTTTGGTGTAAGGCACTTTTAGTTGGTTCAGTTTTCATGTTATTAATAATAGTTTAGCAGTTGATGTGTTTTTTTTTTTGTTTTTGTCATTTTGTTGGCTTTAAGTTGATGTTAGTTTAAATTGTTGATCTCATTTATCACTGTAAGCAACAAATAATAATACTGAATAAATTGATAAAAATCACTTGAGGTATATCGGCAATTTGTTTGTTTCTTTCTGATGTTTGATGTAATGAAAACTAAGCTAATTTTAATATATACAAATTAAATAATGTTAGTAGAAGTAATAAGAAAAATGTGCTAAAACTACAATTAAAAACTAATGATTAATTAAATGAGAAATCTCAATACAATTTTTAGTTCACATATCGAGTCTTTTATGGTGACTTTTTAATGTTATTTGCATTCAATAAATTTTAAAAGCCAAGTCAAAAGTTGCTTAACTTTGAATTAAATTAAAAAAACATTAACGAAATGCATCAATCATTTCATTTAAGCTGCTTCAAGGAAAAGCCTATCAAAAAGGTAGCATAAAAAAATACTCAATTTATTTGGGTAATCATTTCAAGAACCATTAAGTTCTAAATTAAAATATTGTAACGCTTGATAATCGATTTTCGCCTTATTTAGTTGTAATTCTCAACTAGTTTAAGCACTGAAACTAATAAATCGCCATTTTGGAGTCTTTTCTTTGAGTTTCGCCTTATTTAGTTGTAATTCTCAACTAGTTTAAGCAATAAAAATATAAAATTTCAATTCTGCAGTTTTTTCTTTGAAGTGTTTTGTGATTCTTGAAAGAATGAAAAGCATTAACTGTTTTAATTTTACTGTTTTTAAAATTATAGAATTATTTCTTTATAGAAAAGTTTCTTAGAAATCAGAAATGCTTTAAATATTTAGAGAAAATTGAACAAACAGCACTTAAGAGTTGTAATTTATAAATAAAGCAAAGGAATAAGTTCGAAACAAACTAGAAACATGAACTTGGCATTAATTAATTGCTTATAACGTTTCGCTTGTTATTAGCACTTAATGTGAACTAAAAAGTGTAATTAATAAACCTAGCTTCATTAGGTTTATCACGATTTCAACAAAATCATACAACTTATGAATGAACAAATATATATATTATATTTCTATTCTATTAATAATAGACATTATGCGATCATATAACTATAGAGCACTTGGTAAATTGTTTTGCCACTTACTTTTCCTTCAAGACCTCAAACCATTCGTCAACCACTTGCTGTGGCGGGAAGGTGCCATCCTCGAAGGCCAAGTCCTTGACAGTAATCCCCTGTGACTCAAGCTCATCCGTATTATAGCTTGGCTCACAGACACGCACCACAGTGTTAACATTGTTCTTTTTAAGCTCCTGCAGAGAGAGATGGAGATAGTGAAAGATTCTTGATTGTATTCTAAAATCTAGACTCACCATAATGTAATGATTAATTGTTATGTCTGATGGTCGATCGGTGATTAGGAACTTCATGCCCTTGTACTCAATTAGAGCTGGGGCTGGTCTTAGATCTTTTTGACGCATATTGATGCTCATAAACAATTATACAAATTGGGAAAAGAAAAGTAGCGCCTAACTCTGAGGTTTACACAATTAATTGATTAATAAGTTCGCTTTTTTTTTTTGTCCTCACTAATCTAAACTTAAATTGTATTAAATTTAAATGAAGGGAAGTTTGCTTGATTTCTAATTTGCAAAAATTCAGCGTTCCTACGTTCACTTTGACTTTTAGTTTTTTCTTTCTTTTTTTTTGTTTTTAGTTGGTAGAAAAATAAATATTTATATATATATATGTGTGTGTGTATATAATTAATTGATTTTCGTGTGTGTGTTTTTGTGTGTGTGGATGGGGATAGAAGTTTGGTCTTAGAAACGAATTTGATAATAATGTGTAATTAATTAAGTAAAACTTAAGTAAATTAAGTACAAACAATTTTGCGTCTTAAACTCTTTATCACAAGGAAACTCAATGTATTATCCTTGACATTCAAAAACAAACAAAATAATATATCCCTGTGTCTCTCACTTAGTTTTAATTTAAAATGATTTATGATTTACAAAAATGGGTTTTTTTGTTTTCTCTTTTGTTGTTTCTTTACAATTTTTTCGTTGCTAAATTTAAAAATAATTTTAATTTTGTTTTTTAAATATAATTTTGATATGAACTGCGTTCACCAAAAGAAATTGTTATTGTATTTTTTTTACTCTTTGTTTTTGCTTCGTTTCTAACTTCTTATTTTTTTTGCTTTACGCTTTCTTGAAGCGTTTTTGTTTTTTTTTTCGATCCCCGATTTTATAGTTATATTTATATATATCAGTTTGGATTCTCTGTCCACGTCTGATCTGTTGGATCGGTTGACTTCTGTTCTGACCGCTGAAAAGCGTTCAATCAGGCTTGCAATCACGATGCCCCTTGGGTTAGATTTTAATTACCTAAAATAGAGGAGAGTGAGAAGAATGATATTAGTATAAAAGTTTAAGTCAAAAAAAGAAAAATAGCATAAGGATTTAATGTTTATTTTTTTGTTTCTTATCAATTAATTCTATTAAACTCAATTGCATGCAATGAAATAATTTGCCACATTTAATTCCATCAATTTCAACAGTGTCCAACGACTGGGAGAGGTTAGGGGGTGGTTGTGCTTTTCCTTTTTTGGGGTCAACGCACTTAATTTTGCTAAAACTCAAATGACCTCAGTAGGTAGTGGTCACCCGCCACGTGCCATTTAAGTGAGGGAAACAAACATATTCCATTGAAATCCATTTCTAGGTGGGCACAACTTGAACTTTTTAGAGGGTGTTTCATTTATAGTTAGAGCCCTAAACAAGAAAGTAAATAATTACATATATTCTCCCTCTCTAGCATACAAAACTATGCTTCACTCTAGAAACAGTTTGTTCCACATTAATAGAAGCACCCCATTTTTGTTGTTAAATGTTTGAACTAAACTAACTTCAGGCAATTTTAAGTATTAAAGTGTTTGGTTAATAAGTTGTATAACAATTTAAGCATATAAGTATTTTCTTTAACAAGTTCCAGCTAAATTTAACATAGCCTCTAATGCTATTTCTTGATCAAATAGGTGTTTGATATTAAAAAAAACACTTTTTTAAGGCTTAAAATTTCTTAAGTCATTTAAATTTTAATAGCCAGTGGAGATTGACAATGTTTTTGAAACCTCTTTTCAAAGTTTTTGACATATTTGGTGGAGTTTACTAAAGTTATTAAAAAGTTATCTTTACAAAAATATGCTGGCCTTATTAATGTGAAGAGCAAAGTAGCTTGAATAACTTAGTTTACTATCAGTTAACAGTTAAGTTTTTTTGTTTATTGAACTTGGCAAATGAGATTGTGTGGATATTGGGCTATAGGCGAATATAGATATAGATTTTATGGGGTTAAATGGACGTAAAACGACCTTGGATATCAAAATTCGAGTAGTCGGGTTAAAGATCGATTTTTGGGAAGTGAAATTCTCTTAGTGTTTGATGTAGATCAAATTCCAAAAAACTTTCTTTTACTTACTTTTTATTTGTGCTGTGCCTGGCAGTATTCTGCACTGTCTAGATGAAACTCCATAGATGTGGGAACAGGTCTAACCAACTGAAATAAGTTAAAGAAATAAAACAATTTATTACAAACGATAAATTTTAAAGATTTTCTTCTTTCTCTAGTCTAAAAAGACAGGATAAAACACATCTTACATAGAAGTTATCCCCTTTTTTTAATCTATACAATGCCTTTTTATTTCATTGGCATCCAAACAAAGTAAATAGAAATTTTATTTTTTGTGTTTGCCTCAATTTTCCAAGTAAAATTTTTGTTTCTGAAACGAACAAAAGCCTCGAAAAATATACGTGACGAAGACAATGATGATGTTGTTGATGATGATGATGATGGTGAACAATTTTTTCCAAGAATATTTACATTATTTTTATGCCTGCCTCTGAACTGTGTTTCTTTTTGCTCTTGTGTCTACAAATATAGATTCTATATTATATGCTTTTAAGATTCAAGATATTTGTACATATGCCATATATAAATATGTACATATGTATGTATGTATACGCGGCACACACATTTTTATATATATGTACATATATGTGGATATCTGTCCATTAGACTGGTTATATTGTTATAATGAATATTTTCAAAAAAACTTAATGTATTATTTGTTTTCTTCAGTTTTACATATTAATATTACTCATACGACAAGTTGTACGCAAAAATATTTAGAATGTGGTTTCAATAGTCGCTCTTTAATTTAATTTTTAAACATATAATTTCAGAGTTTGGTATATATATTTTTTTTCATTATGTAGGTTGTACATTCCTTTTTTGTATTTTTTTTTTTTTGCCACTTTCCACACATATTCGTTATATTGATAAGAAATTATTCGTGATAAGAGAGAGATATCTTGACTTTATTTATATAATGATATATAGTTTCCATGGCAACGTATGTTGAATCAGATACAACATTTATTTTCGCACATCAAAAATAAAAACCATTCTAATTTAGAATATATATTTTAATAATTCCACTTTTGTTAAGAATTGAGGTGTTTGTCGTGGTTTGCTTTTTGTTTAGATGTTATTTTTCACAAGTATTTGTTAGTTCTCTCTCTTTTTCTCTTTCACACTTAAAATGAAGTTCAATGTGTGGAATTCTATGGCAATGATTTTTGGCAGGTAATTAACAGATTACCAAGAAATCAAAGGAGGTGTAAGTGTTATTGGGCAAAACATGCAAATATATATATGTATATTTAAAGGGAAGTATAACGCGTGAAACTAATTAAGAAGCGGGTGCAAAAAAAAAATAAATAAAAACAAAAATCAAACAAAACACATGACTTTCACTTAAATCGTATAAGTGTAAGTGTGTGTGTGTGTCTGTGTATGTACAAATATACATAGATGTACATATATATATAGTTAGTCTCGCTCTTTCTTTGAAAACAACTTATTTATTTTGCAAGTTTCCTTTTTGTTGTTTTTTTTTTGTATTTGTGTGACTTATGCAATGTATGTATAGATGTAGGTAGATTCTGTTTTGCGTCTTTGCAAAAATGAAAAGCAAATATTTAAAATACACCGTAAAATATATAAATATATATACAAAGGTACACACACACACACACACACACACACACATATATGAATATATATATATATACTATATAGAGAGGTAGAAACACAGTGGAACTTTTTTTTGTTTTTTAAAATATTAATTACAATTATTTGCGGCTCAGATAAGTGTTAACTGTTTTGATTTGGTTAATCGCCCGTTATGCGACGAGATAGTATCTCGATTAGATATCGACAGGTGTCAATTCTAAGACGTTGATCGATTACAACACTAATCAGACGACTCGTTCTGCTGCGCGATGAGCACTCTTGCATCTTTTGCTATCGACTGAGCGTATTGACAACTCAACAGCCAAGCCAAATGCCAAATTGAGCCCCCGCCCCTCTCCACCACTAACAAAGTGGAGACTTACTGAGAGAAAGAGTCACACACTCAACTGTATAGCGGGTGGGTGGAGAGTTCGCCTACTGCTTAAATAAGAGCCAGTTTCTCTCTGTCTCTCTCGGTCTCTTTCGCTTTGGGGGCTCCTCGTGACGTCTATTTCTACAAAAGTTGTGAGAGGAGAGTTTGTTGCTTTTGTATATTATATATGTACATCTATACATACATATATTTTGAGTTATATGCACGTTTATATATAAGTTTATACTCTTCCTTACTCATAAAAAAATAAAATTTCACAGTCTGCTGCATTTTTTAAAGCTTCAAATTTGCAAGACAAAGATGGAGGGGCATCTGAGAGAGAGACAGGCGGATAGGGTCAATTGGCAGCCGGTAGTCGGCAGACATTCGAATATATATCTTTTTTTTTTTTTGTTTTTATTAATCCTCCCATCAACAAACACTTTCGTTTATTGTTCAATTTATTAAATGATTTTAATTGTTTCTCATTCTCAAGAAATTTACAAATTTCGAACTTATGGGAAGTCCTTACCCTTTCTGCTATTATATACTCTTTAAGATAACGGAGAGTATATATAAAGTAACAACAGAATATGTTGCCAACAGGAGATAAGTACTTTTGATACACTTATGTTCCTGATCCACTTTCTTCTGCATAAAAGCTAATTTTAAAGATTGTATTCACATTAACATTCTGTACTTCTCTGCCACGCCCTAAAATTGAATTACTTCTAAAATTAATATGGTTAATTAAGTGATCAATATCTACAAGTCTGCCAAATCTCATTATAATTGCAACAGAAATGAACGAGTTATACATAAAAAACATTTTGTATGGCCGCTAGGTGCGCCACAATCATCGCATGCATAAGAAAGGGAAGCTAAATGGTAAGTCTTTGTTGATCTTTAAAAATGTTTAAGGCATTTTATATAAGGTGTAGAGTATATTGTAGTCGGCCCTAATACATGCATTTCTTATTGCTTTAATTATTATAAATTGTTTAAAAAAGCCTACATGTATATGGACTTAAAGACAATTGGGTGAATTGGTTGTGGGTGTGGTAGAGAGTGCTGCTGGACATTCAATTGATTTTAATTTTCTGATCAAGTAAGCCAATAAAGAGTTTTAATTAACGGTTTCGAAATTCAACATTATTTTGTTACAAACCATTTTAATTATAGCCCCTAAATAATATGTGATATGCTGTTTATAACCTAAAAGGACACAAGTTTAAGTAGTTTTTGGCTAGCATGACTGACTCTCATATATCCTCGTACAAGCTACATTAAAAGCTTTTGTGCTTCATCACTTGTCAACAAAAAAGTGTCAAAGACAATCCTTACACTCTAATCCTTGGATGTTAACAACAAAAAAGTTGAAGGACCTTCTGAAAAAGTTTCAGAATAACAACCTGTGCTTATCTTATGCACGTTGAAAGTTTTCGTGCTGAAACTATATAAAAAAACAAGAGAAAGAAGATATAGAATCAGAAGCTGCTCTGCAAAACAAGTGACTTCAAAGATTTAGATTTAGAGTTCAAGTAACCTAAAACTAGAGAAAAAACATTAATTAAAGATCTTAAGGACCTTTAACAACAACAAACTTTGCAATTTACCACTGAAAAATTATAGAGTACTCCTTTATGTTCACAGAAACAGAAAAAAAAGAAGATGTTTTGTTGACCTAAGTGATAATTCATTTGATTATATATATATATAAAAAGATCGTTTAACATCCAGGTCGGATCTGGTATTTATAGTTATTAAACGTCATGATTTCTGCTCATACATATATGTACATATATTCTTTAATTGGAGCTAGACACGAGCCGAGTCTAGTCTGAGAGATGTCATCTACAGTATTTAGTAATTGTAAGTTAGTTGATGGCATGCAAAAACAGAAACTTTATACAATTCAAGGTCGCGTTTGTTATTCAAGAATAACAACAAACCCTTAAATTCTGTTTATTGTAACTCAACAGTAAGTACTAATGAAGGTCAACTCAATTTATCTAAGCATATATATATATGTAAATTGTTTTAAATTAAAACCAGTTTAATCTAACTAAATAAAGGCATTTGTATAGGCATAGGAAATTGTCGCTTGCCTACAAAGGGCAATTTAGCCGTGTACTATAATGCAATTGTATAGAATTTCACCGCAAAATATGCTTGAGTGATGTTCAGATACAATTACAGGTAGGTATTGTTAAAAGTATTTAAATCAAGTAGAAATTTCAAGGGTATACTAACTATCATTACAGTTTAGTCTAGATGCTATACCCTTTCCGTTTCTTAATTTGTTCTATATTATTAATACTTGAATTGTTTTCTTTAAAAAGTATCCTATCGTATAAATAAAACATATATTAACAAATTTAACTTAATTTTCATTATATTAACGATACATTTAATAAAAAGCCATACAAATCGAAATTAAGAATGACTCAAATCGATAATCACTTTAACAAATTTTGCAATGCAAATTGCAATCGAAACAAACCAAGAGACTTTGGTCAAAATAAAAGAAGTTAAGCTGCTTAGATCCAGTTGAGAAATATTTTAAAGTCAAAAATAAGTTCATCCTACCAAAGAGAATTGTTTTTATGAACTACAATAATATCTTCAAGAGTCTAGAAAAGGATTGCTTATTGGAAACGCAATCTAATTTTAATACATTTTCTTTCACAGTTTCAGAAAAAACTACTTTAGTATTAATTAATCTAATAAATTAAAGCCAAGACTAAAGAACTCAAAAAACACAAAAATACCAAAATCTGAATGAATATTCTAGAGATAAATTGTAAACATTTTTCTATAACTTTTTCAAAGAATTCATAGATTCATATTTGTATTATGGTTTCGAGTTTTTGAAAAGACACTTTTTCAATTTAGTTTGTATTTATTTAAAAAACTATAGGATAAATTTTTAAGCAGATCAAAGGAGTTTTATTTTTCTAAAATCGCTCACTCTCTAGATTAATTAAGTTGGCAATGCAAATTACTTAAAGAATCTTATATCTCCCATAATGAGTAAGTGTATAAATTTAGACAGATATAGATTTAATCACATACATATTTCTCTTCGATGAGCTGGAAAATTCCAGCTATATCAGCACTTTACGTCAATCTTTTCCTTATTTAGTAATTTTATTATCACACAGACACACACACACCCACACCCACACAAACATATTATGAGACACATAATCTAATCAATTTATTTGCAATAAAAATTCCAATTAATTGTTAAAGTTATGTATAAGTAAGAAAAAAAAAAAAAAACAAAATACTAAAACAAAAAATGAACCCTTAAGATTTATATGTACATATAGAAAGTTGATTGTCCTCTCTTACTGTGTGTGTGTGTGTGTGTGTGTGTTTGTAGACAAAAGTCAATGTCATGTGGCCAGACAATTTTCTTTCTTTCTTTATTTTTTTTTTTTTTGTTTATTTGTTTGATGATAGACAGCAAAGTCTTGATGTCGACACAACAAGTTTTGAAACAAAGAAAAGAAAAAAAAAACAAGAAACCAGGAACCGGGAGAGGCAACCAATTTTGTGAAGGGATAAAAGGTGATAAAAAAAGAACCAAATAACAATAAATAAATTTGGTTAATTCAAACGTCTGGGTGGAAGGGTTTCTGTGTCTGTGTGAAATTTTCAGTCACATTATTGGGTTCAAGGTACTAGCACCTCTTCATAAATTTCTTGCAATTGAAACTGAACCTTCAGTTCAGCATATCGAATTGCCAGACGTTTCTGTCCACGTGCTTGAATGCAATATATACCTATTATTTGTTTTCCCAAGACGCAAAGTTTAAGCAGATAATAGGCGAATGAAAAAGAGGAACCTGGGCACAAATCAATATGAAGTAATGGGTATTAAAGCTTCGATATAACTCAATACCAACAACGCTATCCCTCCTTAATAGTATCTTCATATTATTTAAACAAAAGTAAGGAAGGAAACCGAAAACACATTCTCTACTATGGACTGTGTTATTTCACAGTAATTTGATAATGTTTTCGCCATTCGATATGTCTACATGTGTCAATAAATAAAATAAACAAACAATTGACGAAAGGACCAGACATTATTCAGACGCATTGGCATTATGCAATCTTGCGAAATTCATATTGAAAATAATGTAGACTAAACAATCGACAAGCTGCGATAACAATGTTGACTGACGGCGCCGCTTGAATCTGGACTTAATCCAAGTTTAGTTTGATTTAACTCAGAACTAAAAGTAGGGACTGGACTGGTGATTGGGCTTTTCCCTTATCTATCTAGATTTAGAGACTGATTTAGGAAAAGATGAGGCTTGGCGACAAGGTGACATTTAACAGACAAAGTCGACATTCAGGAGAATTTTATTCATAAGTTATTCACGAAAGTTTTTAGTTTCGATCTAGACCCTTTATAAGTCTTTTAGCATGTGAGTCCTTCACTCTTTTAAATCCAATTCTAAATTTAGAAATAATTTCTACTTTACATTATATTTATGATTTCCAATATATTAATTTGGATTTTATTCAATTTGTTTCACATTAAGGTGAGGCTGAGTTGTGTTTAAGGAATATAGATGAAAAGTTTAAGAAGTGAAAGAGATGGAAAATATGTATATTATTGAGCTTCCATGTTTGTCTAGATTTCGACGTGTTTGAAGATAATCAAATCTGGATTTTAGCCGGCTTGCGGTCTTAGGTAAATCTTACTAATTTATAAGATTTTTAATTTTAAGATTTATGAAGCCGGCTAAGATCCAGTTTTGATTGTTCTTTCATATAATCTTTTCAGTTTCAAAATAAAAAATACTTTTAATTTCTATTCAATTCGAATCTACAATAATTCATGGGATCTAAAATACAAAATTAACAATGTTGTAAAACGTTGATTTAAATTTGAGAAGTTATTCGTCTTAATTTTGAATAATTAACTTCACTAAAAGTTCTTTTGCTCCTTAAAGGATATTTATATTTCTTTATCGTTCTGTTTGTTTTGAAATTTCAAAATCTGTAAGAAATATCCATTTTTAAACTGGTGCTTTCAG
Source organism: Drosophila willistoni (assembly GCF_018902025.1). Taxonomy (NCBI): domain Eukaryota; kingdom Metazoa; phylum Arthropoda; class Insecta; order Diptera; family Drosophilidae; genus Drosophila; species Drosophila willistoni. The sequence continues at coordinate 15,388,990 of NW_025814050.1, forward strand.
CTTAAATCATTTGCTATTATAAAATAGAGTCGAAAACTATTTGGCCAGGCCTGATCTACAATGAATTGGGGTCAATGCACTTCACTTCACTCTCTATACTCTACTCCATTTCCATTAGAGTTTAACCCTCATCAATCATTCAATAAGCAAAAATAGTCAATAATGTGTACTTACTTTTGACACTTTTATCGTATATTTATATTAACTATGAACTTTCTCGGCAGAGTCACGCATTTAGAAGACCTAATTTAACCGCAGTTTAGTTGCGGTCACTAACTAAATCCCGCACACACACACAATTGAAGTGAAACCACATGGAAAGCAATGTCCTTTTGTGCGCAAGTTGAGAGCTTTCAATGTGTGTGTGTGGGTTTTTTTTTCGTTTCGCTTATTGATTTTGCAAGAGGAAACTGAGCTTCACTAAAAGTGTATTTCATCATAGCATGTTTTTCTTACATTCACAAAAATTACAATAGAAATCTATAATGTAGAAATATTTCAGAGTTCCCTTGAGGGGGAAATTGAATTGCCAAAGTTCAAGGAAGAATAAAAAAGTAAACCAAACATGTATGTGGTAGTAAAATTTTGTTTAAATTTAAAGGTTTTACTTCATTTTTAGTTATGCAAAAGGCCTCTATCCTTTACTTATTGTGTATTTTTTATTGAAGCATCCAATGAATAAAACTTTGCATTGATGTGGTCCTTAGTCCTTGTCAACCACGCAAGTCCTATGACCAATGAAATGTTTTACGATTGAATCGAGTTTCTATTTTTCCATTTTGTTTCAGTCAATGCACTTATTGTTGTTATTTTACCAAAAACAACAACATGGACTTGTAATTCTCTGACAGTGTCTCTTGCAAAGACATCACCTACGACTTAAATTTAAATCAAAGGTAAAGATTTATTTCTGAACGTGTGCTTTTGAGTCAGTGTAATGACAAGTAAAGACGAGCCTCGATATTTCGTACCCCTCTAAATCGAGAGCATAAATATTTCGTAGGAAACTGCTGTTCCCTTGAAGAACCTTTGTTGGAATGGAAAACCCGGTAAATCGAAAACCTCTGTAATTTGTAAAATATTCTGTTCAATTGTCGATTCGTAATTGGATGTAATTGGATTTTCTCTTATAAATTCATGAAAATTACATGTTTTAAATATTTTTCTTTATATCTGTGATATGTTAATAACAACTCAAAGCATTAGTGGATAATTTCGATCCAATGATTTATTTACAACAATTAATTTTATTAATTGATCTTGATTTCGAAAATTTTTTATATTAAATTTCAATTTTTATGGTAAGCCATAAACAACATATAAATTTTATATAAAATATGTAAAATTGTGTAAAAAAAAACCAATTCATTAGCCATGACTAGCATCAGAATCAGTTAAAAAAAACCCTCTATTATTTCTGTCAGGAAAACAAATTTGTAGAGAAATAATGATAAAGTTTGGCAACCCTGTAAGCTCAAATAGTAGGCAAAACAAAAATGTTTTCAAATTAGTTTCTAAAACGAAAGCGATTGACATTTCATTGGAAATTGAAAACATTTCTGTTCAAAGTTTATTCTGGCCTTGAAAATAACTATAAAAATTGATTTTAACTATTTGTAACCTTTTTAATAATTAATAACTGTATGCAAACTTTATATTTTCACTGTAACTTCCGAAAGATTGTGTTTCCAAATGACGTATATGTATTTTGAATGCGTCATCTGGATCTGTTATCGCAACGACAATTGACGTTGGTTGTAACATACATACCCATGAATATATATGTATATAATGTTTATACTGTTGCATTTTTGCCCAATTATCAATCAAACAAGAGAATCACTTACAAGGTTATCATTTCTGCACTGCATTTTCTTTACCCTCTCAATAATGTACGAAGCAAGCAAGGACATCGAAAAGGAAGAAGAAAAATAATAATAATTTCCTTAGGCTATATATAGAAACTCGCATTTATGACCGCCGACTGGCTCCCGTTTTTCCCTCTGACTATCTATTTCTTTTACCATTAGCCGAAACGACCGAGCGACTGACTGACTGACGTTTGTAAATTCAATTGCATGTTTTGTCGTTTGGTTTTGTTTTTGGGGTTATATTTAGACATGACATGGATGAGTAGTATGTATTTTGTTTGGGGGGAAGGGGGCGGGAAATTATTTGCACAAGTTCCGAAAACGTGACAATCGTTAAAACAAAAAATGGGATAAACAATAAAAGCAAGCAGCCAATGCCAAGTCAGAAAGAAGAGCAGGGTATAGGCAAGTTACGTTTATCGATCGTTGGATATATAATTAAATTGCAATTAGTTTGCGGTTAAATTAAGGTGATAAGTGGGCCAAAGTGAAGCAAAGTGGAAAAATTAATAACTGCGAATTAGGTTATCTATAAATATTTTTGGTTTTATTTAATCTTTATTTTTGCTTTATATTTGTTTCTCTTTGTCATTTACAATTAAATAAAAAGCAATAAAAAATTAAGGTCGAGATATTACTTTTGTGTATATATTGTATCATATAATTTTGACAATATTTTTTTTGTTCTTGTCAGGATTAACCTGACATCCTGTTTTAGAAATGTCCATTGGACATCCTGTGTATTTGTGGACTGTCAACTTTTTGGGAAAGGTGTATAAAATACGAAAATATAAAACTTAAGAAGTTCAAATTCTAGATGAATTAACATTTTTCTGCACTTCACTTTTGATGCTAGTTCCTTAGTTTATTTTATTCATTTTTAATACCGATTAAAAACATCCATTTCAATTTTATTGAAATTTTGTAATTTTATTGTCATTTTGAAATTTTATTGTCAATTTTGAAAGGAAATGAATCAAATGAACAAGTTGAATGACAAGCATTTATGCAAAAGATAAATTTAAATTTAGGCAAAACAAAAAAAAAAAAACAGAAAAACTGGCACAACGCAAAAACATACATATACAAACACATGTGGGAATGTATAAGAAGTATTTCTGATTTTGTTTTTATCAAAGAATACATAAAAAACAAAAAAAAAAACAAACGAAAAATTAAATAAAATAAAATCAACAAAACTAAATCAAACTGCAAAGATATGCAAGGTAAGAAAAAAAAAACCCCGGCCTGTCTCTCTGCCTCCCGGTTCTGATATCATTGAACTTACTCAAGGACAGAGAAGATCAAGTAAAAAAAAAACAAATTTATGAAAGAATGAGTGAATGGAATTGAAAAGAATGTGTAAATAATTGTATTGAGGTTGTTCCCAATAACAATTTCGAAATAATTACTTTATAAATAACTTTGGCTACAAATTTATCTATCTATAAAATTATCAAAATCTATGCCAATTCTTAATATATAAATTTGTAATACTGCTTACTAAAAATAAATGCGACTTTTGAGTCTTTTTATCCGACAATTTTTTTTCGTTTTTGTTGGAAACCGAAAATAAAGTCTATTTAGAATATATGGCTAAAGGAATTTTTTTATTAATAAAATTTCCGCCAAAAAAGTCTTATCAGATAGTTTTGAAACTTATAGAATATATTCAGTTTAAAGTTCTAACTTTGAATCACTCTTAAAAAAAAAAAAATTTTAAACGGGTCGACCACCTAAATTGTGTAGTCCACCAAAATAAATCTATTCAAGTGATCCGAGAGTTTTCTTCTTAAACGAAAATGTCTCAGGAAGTCTTTATTTATATTTTTAGAAACTCAGAGCAATAGTATCTTGAGTATTCTGCTAAATTATAGCCAAAAATGTTTCAACTCCCCAACAATCTTCCATAGTAAATTAAAGGGTGTCCTCTCAAAAAGGGGTGTTACTGTATGTACTAAAAATCTAATAAAATTCCTCTGTTTCTTTTGGGGCAAAGTAGGTAAAAGTTTTTATGTATAATAACTTGTTTTTGTGGTTGATTATTAACTGGGCTATATATAAAAAAAAACCTAATTTGAACAACTGTTTTCTTTCTCTTTTAAATATTGTGTTTGCGAAAAGAAGAAAACACATTTGAGAACGATAGATACAAACATACATATACATATGTATAGAAATGTATATATGTATGTTTGTAGTCGGAACAACAATGATAAAAATCAGTTAAGGCATTTTCGAAAAACAACAAATTGTTGACAGAATTTTCGAGTATTTTCGCCTGGTCGCTGCGTCAGTTGTTGTTCATATTTGGTTTTTGTTTGTCGTCTCTTTTATTTTTTTTTATTTTTTGGTCACATTTCTTCAACAATTTCCATTGACGCAAGCACAAAAAGCAAATGTGAAAAAAAACAGAAAACGCCAAACGAATCGATGATTACCGCGATAAAACAAAAGCAGTAAGAACAAAGATAAAATATAAATAAAAAGCAAAGCATATAATGAATATACATACTCTGATTATTGATAAGGTTAACTATAGGTTTAATAATGTATTAAAAAAATATAAATAAATATAAATGATCTCAATTGCTGGAGTAGAAAAAGTGAACTGTTTTTTTTTCTTTTTTCATTTTGTTTCTCCTCACTCGGTCTTGTGATAAATCTGTTTAAGCATCTTTCTACTCAAGATTAGATATTAATAATAATACGTGCTCTGAATGACGTACAGCGATAGAGAGAGAGAGAGAGAGACTAAAGACAACAAACAAACAGTTTGCCAAAAAGAAATAAGATTATATGCAAACTGAATATCTACCTCTATACTCTCTTCATTCTGTATTAATAAAAATAAGTTCAGCAGAAGTAAATGAATCTGGGACATAACTTTGCCATGTCCTTCTTAATTTTTACATAAACTTTAAGCCACACTGAGCAAAAATCAAAAAAAAAGAAGTAATCATTAAACATTTTTAGTAACATTTTTAAGGTTACGCCTTGCTTTTTTTCTTTTAAATAAATACATAATACTTTAAATACTTTAACAGCCGAAAATATGGTTTTATGTTTGGTCTAGATGTTGACTTTTCACACATTATAATTGTTGAATAAATAAGGCCTTTTGTTTATTATCCTAAATGCTACACATTTACTTTTAATCATAGGTTAAAATTACATGGGGTTCCAAATTTAGATACTTTTGAGGATTCGCAATATTGTTGAAATATATGAAAAAAAGAGGCCTAAAAGTAGCTTTTTTACAATTCTCTTATGCGTTTTCTTTAAGTTTAATGATCCAAAATCCGAAGTGACATAAGAATAGAATATCACTAACTTTGCACTTAATTAAATCATATTTTTATCCTAGTATATCCTTTTTTTGTGTGTGTGTGTGTGTGTGTGTGTATTAATCTAGCCCACGTTGACGTTGGCCTGGTTTCCCTTTTGCCAAATTGGGCGAATCGGGGTCACCACATGTAAAATATTTTTTGCCAACTAATTGGGTCAAAGTAAATATTGACTATACCTATATATATCCCCCATTTAATGGATATAGAAAACTATATATATAGCTGCCGCTGTCTGTTGCGGTGCTGATTCACTGTCCATTCAATTTTCAACTGATTTCCACTGCCTTCAACCGCTTTCAACCGCTCTCAATTTACGCACACAGGGCAAAGAAAAATATATACATACATACATACATATGTACATACATATGTATGTCTTATTAAAAAGTAAAAAGAACGATAGTGAAACAGAATGCAAGAGGGAAGAGAGTGTGTGTGTGTGAGTGTGTTGCCTGGCCAGACCAGAAGTTTATATCTATTAAAAATTTGTTAAAAATAAAAACTTAATTTATGTGTATATAAATAACTTGAATTTTTGTTTCTTCAAAAATTGTCAATACACTTACCGCAATTGCCATACACATTTGATTATAACTTTTGAAGCTTTTTCGTTGCTTTTTCCCACAGTGCACGAGCTGAATTGAAATTCACTCACACTAATACACTTCGATTGACTAAAACACACACACACACACGAACGCAACACTTATACACAGATGCGAAACGCGACTACAAGAAAACTCCACGAATGCAAATTACTTGACAATTGTCTGGAGTTTGTTTAATTGTATTTAATAATTCACGTTTATGTTAACAATGTTTTTATTGATTTTGTTAGCATATGCCTTTTGATTGAAGTTCCACATTTAAATTTTTGTCAAAGCTGATGAATTTTCGTTAACCTCAAATTTTTTCCTTTTTTTACAATACAATTCCGTATGCAGTGCTCAACACTACTATTGGCGTTTTAGCGATTCTTTTGCTATCGATAAGTTCATGTGGCAGCACTGAGTCGAACCAATTAGTCGAGCCGAACAGTACCAATGTCAGATTCGCCGCAGCTCAATTGGCTTGGTCAGCTGACTGAATTCGCCTAGCGAACAATTTAAAATACTAAAATTTGAAATTGTTTGCAGGAGCAGCGCGCCTTAGCGTTAAGTATTTAAATTTTAAATTGTATCGCAATGAGATCACTGTCTTACTTGGTACATAACGGAGCCGGTAATAGTACTACACACTCAATATGTTGACGGGCACAATACCACCCACAGATTTCTAAATATTTTATATTAGTTACGCCCTTTTTATCGACCGGCGGTCACAAAGAAACCTTATAAAAAGGAAAATTGCTGGGCCTTTAAATTATTTTAATTTGCAGGTGCCAAGTATCCATTCATATGTCTAATTGTTTGTTGTTTGTAAGAAGCACAAATAATTATGAAGATTCTTTGGAATTACAAACAAAATTATAACTTTTATACATCTAAGGCTTTATATATTTATATACGTTTTTTTTGTATGATTATGATGTTGGTTTCGCATTGAAAACTAATGCCACAATAGCCCCAATCTAATGGGGATTCTCGTCTTCTTCGAGGATTTCTTTAGATTTTTAATTTAAAATGAATTTCACTGTGCAAAGAAGGGCAAATTTTTGCTTTGGACAACAAGAAATTGCTAAAAATCAAAGACTATAAAAGGAAAAGGACTTTTGATAATAGCACAAATACATATGTATAAATATTAAATTAAAGTCACGACGACGACGTGTGGTGGATGCAACAACTACAATCGGTTGCTGTTCATTATCATCACCATTCTCGTCACCGAAGGCAAGATCTATGTGGAAATCGAGCGGGCTCGTCTCACCAAGATTCTTGTCGACATCAAGGAGGCCGATGGTGATGTGGTCGGTGCAGCATCTGTTATGGAAGAGCTACAGGTTGAGACTTATGGCTAGATGGATAAAAGAGAAAAGTTTGAGCACATAGCTGTTATTGCACGATAAACCAATCTTCTGCAGCAATTTTAGAACTGGCTGGGCAGCTGTCCCATCCCAAGGCAGTTTATCAGTATACAAAACATATGCATTTATTGCAGTATGCTCCTGATCTCGCCAACTCGCAACTGCAATGAATAAGCATTAGCTTGACTATTAGCTAATTAGCTATTAACTAGAAATGAGCTCACTTTCGGAATTGGAATTTGGAAGTAAGTTTACTTATATGTAGAAGTGTATGAGTAAGTGCTATTAAACTATAAATTATTATTATAATTATAATAAAATCGAGCGCACGATCCGCCACTGATACTAGATCTATATCATTTTTATACCCTTGCAAAAAGGGTATATTAATTTTGGTCAGAAGTGTGCAACGCATAGAAGGAAGTATCTCCGACCATATAAAGTATATACATGTATGTTCTTGATCAGCATGATGAGACGAGTTCATATAGCCATGTCCGACCGTCCGTCCGTCTGTCCATCCGCCCGTCTGGATCAACGCAAACTCCTCCTAGACTGTTAGAGCTACAGAGCTGAAATTTTGCATGTAGGCTTGTATATAGTGCAGGGGTTGTATATCTCGGGTTCAGCCGGATCGGACCACTATATCATATAGCTCCCATACAAACGGCAAAGTCACGAACAGTGACTTTTCTCACTAACTTCGTTATTTTCCGAGCTATTGTCGTGAAATTTAATATTGGTTACACATATAAACAACTATGCCAATTTTGATCAAGATCGGGTGACTATATCATATATGTAGCTCATATAGGAACGATCTTTCGAAAACAGTGACTTTTGTTAATAACTTCGTTACTTTTGACGCGATTACTTTCAAATTAAACATTCGTTAGTTTAATATATCTGTTAATGACTGTGCCAAATTTGATCAAGATCGGGTGACTATATCACATACCTCCCATAGGAACGATCGGTCGAAAACAGTGACTTTGACCAATAAATTAGTTATTTCCTATTCCTAAGATTGTAGGCCGTTCTTTCGAAAACTTTAGCCTTTTTAGAAAAACCGTTTTTCCACTTTGATGGCTATGGGTAAGGTTGCAAGGGTATACAAACTTTGACGCGGTCGAAGTCAGCTCCGGCCCTCTGGTTTGATCACAATTTTCCCTTTTAAGGGCAACAAATTAAAAATGATTCTTGCGAAAAAAATACGAGTATGTAAATTGCCCAACTAAGTATTAGTTAGATTAGTTAACAAGTCGAACAGATAGAAAACTTTATTTCAGTTCATTTAAAGTGCTCAAAGAATCAAGTTCAAGATGAGAAATCTTTTTGTTTTAATAACAATTTATCTACTATTCCAAAGGATAAATGCTACGGAGATTAGTGATGACGATGATGCTGTAAGAATAAGTTCCCAGAAGTGAAATATATTATTTATGAATATCTATGCTTAATGTTTCAGGTTGAAACTAATTTAACCCCAGACCAATGCGTTGAAAATTATTATAATGTGGTTATACCTTTGTTGAGTAAAATAGTTAAACTCAATATACAATTGGATGCCTATGAAGAAACTTTTGTTCAGTTTGGAAATGTTTTGGATGCCGTTGAAAGTCTCATAATTGCGAATTCCAAGTCCGTTGAAGATTCGTTGGCCACAAAAGGTTGGACGGTAATTCAAAGGCGATTGAATGGAAATGTGAGCTTTGATCGGAACTGGAATGACTACAAACACGGGTTCGGTGATAGCCAAGGTGATTTTTTTATTGGCTTAGAAAAATTGCATATGATGACACAAGCTAGACCTCATGAGTTATATATAGAATTAAGAGATGTTAAGGGCATAACAAGATATGCTCGCTATGATGACTTCAATGTCGGTAGCGAGGAGAACAGTTATAATCTAACTTCCCTTGGTGCATACGTTGGTACAGCTGGTGATTCCTTAAGTGAAAATGTTGGTGCAAAGTTTTCCACTCGTGATCGGGACAACTCAGAAGGCGATGAGGATTGCACCAGCGATGGAAGTGGTGGATGGTGGTACACTTACTGTGGCGATAGGTAAAATTATTGAAGTCCTCATCCATATGCATGTGTTTTATAATATTTGATTTCTGCAATTCCAGTCAATTAAATGGAATTTTCTATAAGGACGGCGATGCCCCAGAACGAAATGGTATAGGTTGGGATAGTTGGGATAATTTGAACTATAATGTATCCTTAATTTACACCCACATGATGATACGTCCAACTATCTAATCTCATATATTGCTATTTTAATTTTTATGCAAATCAAATGCTCTAATAATTTGCTATGAATCGATGAACGAAAATTTATGCGTATTCCTGTTTGTAAATGGTGTTGGGTGTTTTTTTTTTTTTTTTTTTGTATTTTGTATTTAATTTTATTTCTATTGATAATAAACTTGTAATAAACTAACTAACTTTAAATAAGTTTAAGCTTGAAGAATTCAACGATTGATACTTCTCTGGACTCCAAAACTTCGGGATAGGTTACTTTAGTAGGAGTCAGCCAATTCATCTCTCATTTAGGCAGTCAAAGATCTGCAAAAAACTTAGTAATTGTCCAATAATACATTGGAAATATAAACCATTCCGAAAACAACAAAAAATCAATGAAGTAAGTCAGTCGTCTAGCCGACTTAGGTATACCATACATCAGGTATACCAGACACCATATTTGGTATGTATATTTACTTAGTAAATGCGCTCATTTTGTTTGTGTAAAGATTTTGCCACGCCCCTCTCCGCCCCCGTAACTTGAAAAAACTCGATTACCTCCCGTAATTTTTTACCTTGTGCAATCAAATTTGGCACACTTAAATTTGATACTAATATCCAGCAAAATACCAAATTTAATCAAAATCGGGCAAAAAACAGTCGAGTTATGCATATAAACGTTTTTACATAAGGCCGGAGTTGGCCGTTGGCTGGTGGGGGCGCTAAGGTGCTAGAGCCGGAGATGGCCGTTGGCTGGTGGGGGCGCTAGGGTGCTCGTATGCTTGACTGAGCGAGATACTAAGTTATGCTTGTAAAAAGCATGTGAAAATGCATTTGTTTAATAAGTTTGAAATATTTGCTTTGCTGGTGTATGGTATACCTAAGTCGGCGAGACGACTTACTTCATTTTTTTTTTTGTTAAGTATATTTAAAATCTATCCAGACTTGGACAATGTATAAGTTCGAAAAAAAAACATATAAAACATGGCATTAGCAAAAGCACACTCCAAAAGCAAAGCTGCAGAAGGGTTCAACGGCTGGGACTTCAATCGTCATCTGCTGGACCGAGAAGACTAGCCCTATCAGTCAGGATCAGGCCTGAAAGGTAAATAGGACTACCATTTTACATTTACATTTTTACATGACTACGAGTTATCTCGTACTACCTAAAACTACCACTTTTTGTGTAGCTACAAGTAAAACCGTATTATAATAGTGTTGGTAAGAGATAACTCGTAGGTTCTTTTTCTCATTTAAAAAACATCATTTTTGATTTTTGATGATACCAATGATCTAGAAATAGAGTTTTTTGGTAATATAATGTATATAATATATAATATAGTTTGGCCAGTTTTCTGAAAATGGATTTTTACATAATCAACTAGCTTTTGGACCCCTAAAAGTAGGCTTCATTTGAATTACCCTCACTTTTAATTGACAAATGGGAAATGTATTGTTTATAAAAATGTATCTATTTTTCTACGAATTCGTACATTGTCCATTAAAAGTAATGGTGATTAAACTATAGGGTAATTCGATTCCTGATATTTTATTAAGATTGTGTTCCACTTAAGTTTTAGTTTAATTAAACAAAAGGGTTTCATAGAAAGTCAACATTTGTCCTAAGCGAGGTTCAGGCATATTTATATGAAAAGATCATTTAAATTTCATGATTAAAACTATATAAACCATCAAATTATTACCATTTTCTTCCCTCATATTCAGTTCATAACCGCCATTAAAAAATTCGAAACAATTTTCCAAATTGTATTGTATTTATTTATTTCACTTTCATATATTCATTGAAATTTGTCATGCCAAAGAGTTTTATTTTTCCTTTCGATTCTTTATCTAGTCACCCACATATAATGTGTGTGTGTGGGTGTGTATGTATAATATCTACACACACACACACACACACACACGTATGTACATATGTGCGTAAGTATAACGTGAAATATAAATTTGTTCATTGCTAGAATTGATTGGGTGGCCTCAAAAATTTGTTTGTTAATGTTTTTTTTTTCATCTCGATTTGCTGAGGTCGGAGTTAAGCTAATGTTAAAAAGGGTTTTTGTTTTTATTCAAATTTCAATATTTTTTTGTTTGGTTTAGAAAAAGTTGATCTACTACAACAATAATATCATATTAGTTTGTGTGTATGTGTGTGTGTTTGTGTGTACCCATTACCAAAACATTTTTCTTGTTTTTTTTTTATCAATTCAGTCTTGCCAATGACTCAAAGCCATGGCTCATCATCGTCTTAAAAACATCATTGCATTCAGTTCAAATAAATTTTTTTTGCAACTCTCATTTCTTTACTTTTCTTATCAATTTTTTGTTGTTTGTTAATATTTTTCTCATTTTTTTTTTGTTGTGAATTTCTAAAAGTGCTACAAGGTTCTATGTAATTGGAAATGTTATATATTTTTTTTGTATATATATATATATATTTTGTTTTATTTTTTTATGCATATGTATGTTGTTGGTATATTTGTTGTTGTTGTTGTTGTTGTTCAATTTGTGTTAAGGGTTCAATCTACTAAGTTTTTGTTTGGAATTCTATATTGATTAAATTGTGTGAAAATTTCTAAGGGATTATAACATAGACACCAAAAACATGATAACTTTTTTTGTTGTTTTTTATAATAATAATAATAATAATAGTAATAATAAAATTTATCTTTCTCTATTCATATGGTATGTATGTATGCAATTTTTGTTTTTTACGTTTCTTTGTGTGTATGTATGTAATACGTACATATATATATATAGGTATATATAAATATTATTTAATATTTTATTTTTGTAATTTGTATTGCTCTTCTTCTTCCTACACCTCTAACTTTTGCTCTGCACGGGCGGCATTTTATGGGGGCTTTCTCTTTACTCGTTTATCTTTTTTCTCGGTATTTTTTTATTTAATCTTCTTTTTTTTTATATTTTTGAGCCGTTCCATTCAAAAATCCCTGATAATGCATTTTGCGACTTTTGAAAATGTTTTAGCTAACAGTATAATTATAGATGTATGTATATATATGTATACATATGTAGATATTACATGCAAAAATTGTGTTTGTTTGTTTGTTTGTTTTACTTCTCATACTTTTTCGTATTGTATAGTTCACCTTAAAGCAAAAAATTTGTTGTCCATTTTGTTTTTTAAAATTGCCTTCTCCTCCTTCACCTTCACCTATGTCAACCCTTAAGTTAATCTCTAAAGTGCTCTAAAAGCAAAAATTCAAAACTGACATTTTTCTTTGACTTTTGTTTCTTTTTTGTTTTGTTTAACTAGGTTATACATTTTGTATCACACCAATTTATATATATATATATAATTTTGTATGTATTATATATGCTGGCGGGTTATGTTATTCTTAGACTTAAGTTAAGACTGATTCATTATAGAGAGATAAGTGAGTTGGATCATTATCATCATATCGTATTTATCACCCTTGCAGCTACCATGAAGCCTGACTTATGTATATATATATATTTATTTATGTATATATGTATGTGTCTTATCAAATTCTGCATTATATATTGGGTGTGCTCAGTTCGATCTATATATGAGAGTTTTCTCGACATTTTCATTGCCCTCAATCACTGTCTCTCTCTCTCTCTCTCTTTGCCTATATCGTTCTTTGTCCTTTTATATATATATATATATGTATATAGTTTTCGAATATTTTATTTCTCTGTTTACTTAGCTACTATCACACACACTGACTGAACTTGTTGCTCCATTTTTTTGTTTGGACATCATCGACATTGTCAATTTTTTATTTTTATTTCATCTTTTTTTCGGTTATTACAACTAGTATCATAGCTATTTTGTGAGTATTGCTTCAGTTTTATACAGGGCTCCACCATTTTTGTCTAAAATCTAGAGAGATATAATACATTTAATTAGTTTTTCTTTCTAATATACATTCTAAACACACCGATGGGTTCACGACAAGGAAAAAAATTGAAGTCAATAGCAGTGCCAAGGCGAATATTCTACATATATTCGTCTTAATTTATTGTAAATCTAATAATAATTACCTTCTTTTTTGTTTATCGTCCATTTTAAGCCCCCAAATTGTCATATGAAAATGAAAGAGTTTTTGGTTTATGTTTTTTTGCATTTTGTGTGTGTTTCAAATAAAAGAATTAATTGTTGTATTCAACACAAGACAAGAAAGTTTTACAAATTAAAAATAATAATAATAATGATAATAAATTCTTGCTAAATCATTAATTTCTCATATGTATTTTTTTTACCCAAAATTTGAAAATAAGTATATATTTTGAAAAAATTGATCGGTAGAACCGATTTCACAGTTTATATATTGATTCTGAAAAGTTTTTGACATGTTGCAGTTGCAGTTCGTTTTCAATTGAGGACTAGAAATTATAAAAGCTTAAATGCTATTAGTTAGACACAATTAACATATATACAGACAAATCGGACAAACTATATCATAATATTTATAAGTAAATGTTTTTTTTATACAAAACATGTCAAAATATTTTCAATTGCCTTTTTTTTAGAGAGCTTCGTTTCGTAATTTCGCCAAAATCGAACTTTAGTTAATCAATGTTTAGTTTAACTGCATTTGGCTTCATTATGAAAACGAAATTGAGAACTTTATGAATTGCATTAAGTTTTTTTTTTGTTTTTTTCTGGGATATGGGAAATGAAAAACAATAACCCAACACAAAAAAAAAATGTAGTTAATTATGCCAAAAACAAAACAAACAAAAATATACAAGGAGATCTTGAAGAGTTTTGGGCGTCTTGTCCTAAAATTTGATGCTATAAGTTTTTTTGTATATTATTTAATATATGTATATTCTATGTTAGTTGTAAATGTATTTGATTTGACTTGTTGTTGATTGCCTATAAGCTAATAATACCTTAGGTTTGCACTAAGATTTCTATGTTTTATGTATGTATGTATAATATATATGTATGTTATGCATGTAATTATGTATGTTTTAATATAATATATATATGTATATATAATATAATGTATACAGTTGTATAATATTGCAATTTCCAAAAAAATTTTCAGTTTCAAAGGGTGTTTTTTTTTTCGTTTTGTTTTGTTGGTTTTTCTCATTTTCAAAGTGGGGGAGGGGGAGAAAAATATAGTAGATATAGCCTATATACAATACAAATTGCTTGTCTTCACTTGGTTTCTTGTATTCCATTCTTGGTTTGTTGTTGTTGTTGTAATAATAATAATCATAATAATATTAGAATTTGAGTTGTCATTTCTAAGGGGTTTTTCGTCGCCCACGCGGACGTCTCCTCTCTCATTTACAAAAATTGTTCCATATGCTAAACACTACAAGCTACAAATGTATTTCTATATAATATATATATATATATGTATGTATATGTAATATGTCTATTTATTAATGACAGAGATTTATATTTGTTATTGAATTGGTTTTTCGCCTTCACATTCTTCATCTTTTGCTTCTTTTTCTTTTTCCTCTTATATCAGATTAAAATTCTATTTCAAATTGCAATACAAATGTTTGTTCGCGTGTAAAAATAAATTGCGTTTCGCTTTTCTTATCAATTAACAAAAAATCCAGATACATACATATACATATATCTATATCTGTAGATATATGTATATATATATGCATGTATGGTATATGCATGTATGGTATATGCATGTGTATATAGTTTGTGAATTATTTTTGTGTATTCTGTTTTTGTGCAGTTTCGCCTTAATGTTTGTTTATTGTTTGTATTTTTATTTGGGTGTGATGATTGCTCTAAGGGAGGGGCAAAGGGGCAAACAAGCAAGCAGCAAGAGAATGGGAGCTTTCCGAATGAACAAAGGTCATACATATATACTATATATTATTGCTTTAAGACTAATATTTGAAGTTTTTTCATAATTCTGTCTACAAAGGTTTCACACTTTTATGAATTTAAACTATTGAACAAAAGATTTTGAAATTATTCCAATCACACATGTGACACTTAACATTTTAGTATAAATTATTTTGAATTAACAAATTTAAAAGAAATTTCAATTCATTTTTGAAGCATTTAACAAAAAAAATTTATTTAATGTTCCTTATCTGAGATATTTTTGTTTAGAGAGTTTATTGTAATCTTACTAAATAGAGTTGCATCCGAAATGGGAACATAAAATTATTTACGGACTTAATGCATGATATATAATATATAGACTCTTATATATATAATTGGGTGGCAACAAGAACTAGAAATGAATTGGGATTGATATGATTGCAATTGCCATAACAATTTGCCATTGTAAACTCAAATGGTATTTTTTTCCTTTCATTAATTTCATGTCAATACTTTTGCGTATTAAAAAGAGAAAATTTAAAACAAAAAAAATTCATATAGTTCAATATAATACTTTTGAAAGGGAGATGCATTAATGATCTTATACTAGCATTGAAGATTTGCAAATGTTATAATTCATTGATTCTGACTTAATATTGGAAAAAAAAAGTTATTTATCCTCTTGCTTGCTCCCTTTTTGGGGGGCCCCAAAAAACTTGCGCTAATCATACTATTATGTGTGTTTGTGTGAGTGTGTGAATGTGTGTGTGTGTTTGTTTGTTACTAAAACAGCCCTTTTCCGCCGGCTAATTTACGTCGCCGGAATCACATGAGTCATCATTTGAGCGTATTGTAAATGTTATCCTCACCGGCCAATTCCACGGTTGTAATATGGGCCGCATGCCTCTCGCCTAATGGTTCTTCACCCAAATAAACAGTATGATAGCTAATGGCGCTATTGTTGGCTTGTGCTCCATTAATCTCAATGCGACTAACCGATTGTGGTCCATTGCTGGCTCCTGCCACTGGATACCTGAGCGATGCATAATCTCCGTCATCATCATCCGCATCAGCTTCCTGTATGCGTGTGACCAGAGTGGCTCCCGAGAAGGTGTGGTGTGGTGGACAAATTTCCGCATAAATATTCTCCTTGGTATAGTCCACCACGGCGCTAGCTGGTAGCGACGATGTTCCGCCATTTTGATTGGAATAATCCTCATGATGTAGACTATTATCACTCGATATGACCAGAGAGTCACGTACACTTGAATAGGGTAGATCATCTTCCACCAGCGATGTGGGTGAGGGTAGAACCGTTGGTGATAATAGAGCAGAGGCCGCCGATGCCGCTGATAGACCGCCGCCACCTAGCAAACTTACTCCACCAGCTGCCCGACGACCGGTGATGGGTACTTTACCCATCGATTGCTGCTGAGCCTTAAAGCGGCTCATCGAACGTTTTTCGCGTTCATCTTCTTCGTGAAGTTGCAATTTCTGGGGCAACGAAAAGTGCCTCATTTGATGGAGACTTGATGAGGATTTGCTATATTGACGGGTCTTTACATGAAACTCATTGTACAGCTTTTCGGTGATAAACGATTGAGGTGGTGGTGTTTGATTCTCCAAATCCTCCAGTTCGGTGCCGGCCTCGCTAATTGCATCGCTCAGCAGATCCGGACGTGTGGCTTTGCGTTGACCATTCAAAAGTTCAATATCCTGCAACGACATGGACTTTTGCAATAGAGTATCCAAGGATTTGGGTTCCAATGTTGTGGTAATCGTGGTGGTTTCTGTATCGGAGGCTCCTCCAGTGCCATCAACACCGCTATTTAAAGAGACAGTATCTGCATCTCGTTCATTTGTCTCTCCCGCAACAGAACCAAATCTTTCCTGCAATAATTTAGACATGTCCGTATAACGCTCCATGCTCATACGTTTTGCCTGCTCATCTAGATCCAATTCAGACTGTGGCTTATCCTGCTGCTGTTGTTGTTGTTGTTGATGATTATGTTGTTGCTTGCGAAACCATTTCTTCTTCGTCGATTGAAAGACCTTCATACGTTCCGAAATGCGATTAGAGCTAGCATCTCCGCTTGATGCAGTTGCCGCTGCAGCTGCGGCGGCAGCCTCTTTGGCCTCCATATGCTCTAGATCCGATTTACTAAGAAATATAATCGAATCCTCTTTCTCATGAGCAGCCATGGTACTCTTTTCTCGGCGCAGTAATTTCGGGAAATGCAAAGGCTTTAAAATTCTTAAACCTTCTCTGCTCTTACTGCCGGAACGTTCAGATCTTTGCATTAGCTCAATTTCAACCAATTTCAAAAATTGATCACAATTAAATTGACAGAATTTGAGCATATTCTGGACATTTGCATTCGCTAGCATCCTTTGTTCGGAATCGAAACCCAAATAGCTTCTCAGCAATTGCATATCACGATTCAGATAGATCTTCCTCAGCTGCAATGGATTCTGACTCTCGGCATCTTCAATGGGACAACCGATAATGACGTCCTCTTTGCTCACTTGACTAATACAAAGCTGTTCGGGTATATCGGCACCTTGTGGTCCAGATATGTAGCGCAAAGTCAACGGCAATTGTTTTGCCGCAGAGACTAAAGCTCCCAAACGATAAACACACTCGGGATTCAATTTCCTTTGGACATCGCTTAGCTTCTGCAGCAATTGTGGTATCCCCGGCTCAATTTCATAGAACTTGCCTTTGGTGGACAGCGGTACGTACATAACTTGACGATTCTCGTTCAGCAATTGGGCATATCTACCCTTTTCCTTCTCTCTTCCAATATGGCCATGAGGTTTTGATCCATTTGCAGCTGCTGATCCACCACCCGACGATGACAATACATTGCCACCTCCGGATTGTTGTTGGTGTTCCTGTTTGCCATCTTCGAATACGGCGAGCAGGCGAAAAACTTGTCCACCACGTGCTGTAGTTTTCACATACTGCGGACGTCCTTTGATGACTGGCAGGCAACCTTCATGTATGGGACTACTGGCATTGCTGGGCGAGGATTCCGTAAAGGCTGGCATATTATCAACCGAGGCAAATTTATAGACTCGTTCACGCACCAATTGCATCAGGGAGTTGTATTGCGTCGCCATGGGCAGACCCTTTTCATTCAACATCGAAAAGTAGCCTGCAAATGAGAAGGATAAAGATATATTTTAAAAGTTGTTAATCTAATGGCGACTATAAATATGTATATCAAAACAGTTGAAGTCATATTTGAAAAGAAAATTTATTCATTTTATTTTACTGTAAATAACTGAAAATAAACAATAAACTCTACAATCTTCCTAGCGCTTTCATACTAACATAACAATCTCAGCTTTGACGTCATGGCAGCCCACTTTATCGTTATGAGATTGCAAAAGTAAACAATAAAAAAGATTTTTAAGTGTCAAATGGAAATTAAAGAAATAAGTCGGTGATGCCATAGCTAGCAGGAGAGCTATAAAGATGTCCTTTACAAAAATGTTGGTCTTTCATTATCTTTGACATCTGATCTCCTAAAGAATTTGAGATATATATTTGGTAGTTTTGTTTTATTCTTTCATTTTAGCTCTGACAACGATTTTAAGTCAAATATAAAATGAAGAAAACTAGTTGTCGTGATGATTTTGACAGACAATGCACCAAGAAAAACAACTATTTTAAATAGAATGCAATTTCATCAACATTATGCAAATCCCCTAATCGTTTAGGCACATTACCGCCCTCGACGGGCAATTCTGCTCAAAAGAGCAAAAGTCTAACCTATTCTCAAATGTTTATACGTATAACTTGGCTATTTGTTATTTGATTTTTATGTTATTTGGTTGACCGATACATATTAATAAGAAATATTAGTATTTCAAATATTTTTAATTAAATCATACAACAAAATTAAATAGACTCAATTTACGTTTATACTGATTCTTACATCTCATTCTTGAATTTGTATAGCTTTACCCTAGCTTTACCCTATCTAGGTCTAGAACCTAATAGACTCGGTTGTTGACTTTGGCCCAGAACATATGTAGATATATACATTTTATAGGATACGAAACGTTATCTGAACAAGAATAATGTAGAAAACGCTTTACATATTACACAAATTGGCTTCTATAGATTACCATTTTATATATATAACTTAAAAATATATAACTTAAAAATCTCAGATTTCATTCTTATTTTTATTTATTAATATTTATCAGAAATAGTTTTTTTTTATGCTTATCAAATTTAGATTCTTATATACATATGTATGTATCACTACTTACATACATATATTTCTTGACTTGACAACAATAATTATTTTCACGATAAAAAGTGAAAAAATAATTTTTAAAAATTTTGAAATAATGTTCGCTTTTAATTTCAAAACTAAAAATTGTGGTAAGAAAAAACTACAAAATTTAATTGTAGTGTTTGAAAAAAAAAACTCACAAAAGAAAATATTTTACTCTAGTTTTTATACCATACACCCATAGGGTGAAATGGTATATTAAAGTCGCCAAAATGTATGTAACAGGCAGAAGGAAGCATCTCCGACCCCACAAAGTATATATATTCTTGATCAGGATCAACAACCGAGTCGATCTAGCCATGTCCGTCTGTCCGTCCGTCTGTCCGTCCGTCCGTCTGTCCGTATGAACACCTAGATCTCGGAGACTGTAAGAGCTAGAGCCACCAAATTTGGTATGTAGACTCGTGTAGTATGTAGAGTGATCAAGTTTATTTCAAATTTTTGCCACGCCCCTTTCCGCCCCCGCAATTTAAAAAAAGCGTTTATCTCCAAAACTATTCCAGCTAGAGACACCATATTTGGTATGTATATTCGCCTAGTAAATGCACACATTTTGTATGTGTAAAAATTTTGCCACGCCCTTTTCCGCCCCCGTAATTTGAAAAACTTGATTATCTCCCGTATTTTTTTACCTTATGCAATCAAATTTGGCACACTTAAATTTAATACTAATATCTAGCAAAATACCAAATTTGATCAAAATCGGACAAAAAATAGTCGAGTTATGCATATAAACGTTTTTCCATAAGGCCGAAGTTGGCCGTCAGCTGGTGGGGGCGCTAGGGTGCTCGTATGATTGAGTGAGCGAGATACTAAGATGTGCTTGTAAAAAGCATGTGAAAATGCTTTTTTTTAATAAATTTTAAATATTTGCTTTACTGGTGTATGGTATACCTAAGTCGGCGAGACGACTTACTTACTTCATTTTGTTTAGGCTTGCTTAAATTAGATTAATTTTAAAATATCAAAACCATTTTTGCACAATAATAAAATAAATATAATTTTTAAATGAAATAAGTTGAAAGTGAATGTATTTATTTGCAATAGTTAAGGACTAAAATGAAATCAATTTTCATAAATTTTTTAGTTGCCATTACATTTAGCAATGGAAACTAAAATACCCTTTTGATGTCAGCCTGGCTGGATGGCTGGCTGGCTGTCTGTCTGTCTGTCTGGGCTATTAAATAAAAATGTGAAACCTTGCATAATATTTGCACACATTGGTTTACTTTGCGCCTTGCCAAATGGCTGTGAAAAGTCACATGGCGTGGCGGTTGGTTTAAAACAATGCCCAGGCCAGGCCAGGCCAGGCCAACAGCTGCCGCCCGCAGGGAAAGAAGTCACCACCAATGACTGCAGTGGGCCAACTGGGTCCAATCTACCACCCACCACCACCCCTCTTCGAAAAACTTCATATTGTCTGTTGCATAATGGGTTAGGGAGATGAGCAATAGTTGCGATTACTTTTCATTGTTGAACCGTATATGTGTTTTGTGTTGACTGTGTCACGCAAATTACAAAAGCGCAAAAATTGAGTGGGAGATGTACATAAGCGAGTCATTTGGTGGCAAACCTCATGTCACTCATCATCATCTATTACCGAGTCCTAAATACACTTGCATATACATATAGAGAAACTAATTTAGTTAGTTACGACGCGACTAGATTATATATGATAATTTGTGTAGTAAATGCATTTGTCATGAGAATACTTTCAATATGCTAACGACTAACGATCGTATCTAATCGAGCTGGTCTTTGAATATTGCCGCTAAATGCAATTAATAACTTTTTTGTTTTTTTTTTCGGTTTTAACTAGCAGGGAGAGTCATTTTGTTACACAATACTTAAAAAGTTGAAAAGATCTCAACCCTTCCGCATTAACTATTACATGTAGGATAACTATTTGAGAGCGACATCATCCTGGAATGTCTTGGCAATTACATTAAACTCTTCTTTATCTCTTAATCAGTTTATAACATTTCATGGCTAATTTCTAGTTTACTTATACTTTTTGGCAATATCTATTTCCATTAAAGTATTAAAATTCTTCTTGTCTAATGAAAGTTTGTAAATATTCATTACAGAGATTAGATTCGAAAGATTAAATTCCACCATAAGCAAAGGCTTTACAAATCCGGCAATCCGAGACGCATGGTCACTTTAATTAAGCATGACGTATTTACTTAAGTATATAGTTTAGTCATTGTATTACTCACCTGGAAATTCTTGAGGTATTAGCACCGTTTTTTTACGCTGTGAGGCCTGCGTTTTAGCATTATGTCCATGATAGATGTGTCTTTGGCGTACAAGCCTATAGAGCAGAAATAACTCATCATGTGTGGGCGGAGGGCCACCATTACTATTATGATTATTATTATTATTATTGCCACTCCCAGCACTTGAGGATGAATTGGTACCAGTGGGATCAACTGAGTTGGCTGTATTCTTTAAGCCTGTCGATGAACTATTGCTACTTGAGGCAGCTGTCGCTGTTGAGGAGCCATTCGATGAGCTGGACTGTAGAGTTTCATTGGAACTCTTTCTAATATACTGTATACGTACAACCCTGGGCAATGAGTAACGCTCAAGAAATATATCAGCAGGCAGTGGATCCTGCAGCCAAAAACAAAAAAATATTAATATCAATTACACATTAAATCTAATACAGAAAGTAGATACTTACCTCACTGCTACCCTTGGAGGTTTTGCTATCCCCCGTAGAGTAATCGCCACTGCCATTTAGCCAAGAGTAGCCAGACAAATAACCAGCAGCACCACCACCACCACCACCACAAGAGGAACCGGCTCCACCTCCTGCACCAAGGCCATAGCTACCATTGGCACTATTACGCAGGCGTCGAGCCAAACGTTGCTTCAATTCGATCTCATTGCGACGCGCCAGTCGAGCATTCTCAAAATCAGCCACCGAGAACATATTGGAGCTAGTGTCGTGGGAGTTGAAACGTCGCAATTTTGGTTTGCGCCCCTCCACAGCAACATGACCATGATGGGCTGTACCCGCCGCCGCTGCTGCTGTTGCACCAACTGCAAGAGAAACCAACAGCAGGGTGGAGGAGAAGTATGTATTAGTACATTGTATGCATTAGTGAGGTAATCGCATAAAAATATATATGAATCTAATTGACGTCGGCGTTGACGTCGACATCTCTGTCGGCTGCAGTGGGAAAAACCCACATACATACATGGCACATCCATCGAACTTTGCGAATTTTGCGTTGTTCGGCGTGGCATAAAGTAAAGGCAAGGCGGCACAATACCAAGTAGTTTAGTTCAGTTTAAGAACTGTTGCTAAGCGCAGCTAATTTTCAGTCAACACACTCAACTTCAGTCGGTGAGTCGGCGTCAGCGTCAACGTCAGTCCGATGACACACAGTGGGACGAACCGATTCACAAAAATTTGGCAGGTTAAATGCAAATTTAATATTAAATTCTAAATATATTATTAAAAAATATATCTATAAAGAATGATTTTTAGCTTTGTTCTAGCCAGCTGATTGCAACCCACAGTTTCAGCTGATTTAAACAGCTGTAAGCTCAAGGCATCAGCTGTTTGCAATAAGTTTAAGTCAGCTGTTCGCTAACATATGATGCTAATGCTTTTAGTCAGCTGTTCACAAAATCAATATATTAAAAATCACTGCTTGATTTCACGGAAAGAACTTAAAACTTGTATTTTATATGCTAATTAAAGGCGCCATTCTATTACTATTGATGGGTAAACTTTAATTAATTTTTGTTAATTTATTAAATTTGTTTGCTAACATTTTTTAACCAACTTTAATTAACTATTTCTCAAAATAAAAACTGACTAATTTTAATAAATGCTAATGGCATCCAATCAATGTTTCATTTTCCAGGTTTTGCGAAATCAACGTGCAAATATTTTTTTTTTTTTACAATCCCACTTGATAATGATTATTTTGTGGGTCCCTTTGAATAGAAAATAGCTTCCAAAATGTAGCTGATTGAACTGATTAACTAACTGACTGTTGCTTCCTCTTTCCAGTTACCAGTTACCCAATTGATTGCGACAAGATAAGACCCCAACGACCCCTCGACATTCTGCGCCCTCCTCATACAGAAGGGGTTAATACAAAAAGCAATTATCGGACAGCTAAATAATAACAAAAAAAAAATCAAATCAACTGCCAGAGAGAACACAAAAATCATTTAACTTTTTCATTGAACTTTATGCAATTAAAAATAAATATTGCGATTTTTGATGGCTCATTGTGCGATTGGAGCCCATTGTGTGTCGATTTGTGCGGCGCTGCCTGCCAGTTGATTGGTTGGCTGGTGGACGGCACCGTATTACTCACTTTAATTGCGCACATTTGGCTTAATTTTTTTTAAAAAGTACATACATATATATATACATATATATGTATATGTGTATATATATACACATATGGAGAGAAATCGCGGAGTAGCTGCAAAAGAGCGTTCGCTCTAAACGTTTTGTGAAATTGCGCTTATCTTTTGTGAAATATCAATTGCAGCAGAGGGGTTGCTGCTTGATGATGGTTATGTCCCGATAAGGTAGGAGAAAAGGGGGTCGGGCGCGTTATATTCGGGGGAGGTGTGTCTGTGTGTTGTCATTGTCATCGTCACGTTTCGTGTGAAATTACGCGAAGCGAGGCGCGCGCGTCTAGGCAACGGGGCAATAAAATATTTCGTCTAGTCGACGTGGTTACACCATGCACCAAATGAAAATAAAGCAAATCTTTGAATATCCTTGTCCTTGTCACATGCTACATAGTAAGCATAGGCTATCTCACTCACTTTACACTCTGGAGCCGACACTCCGGCGAAAAACTTCAATATTTTTTATCCGATATTGATCAAATTTGGTAGATAGAGATTAATTTTAATATAAATATTGTAGTGTCAATGTAGAAGTATTTTTTTTTTTAAATCACAGGGCCGAAAGGAGTAGCCAAATCTGCCCCAGAATACATAAACGTAAAAACTACACATTCATACGGACTTGGCTAGATCAACTAGGCTAAAGATACTGATTATGTATACGCTACAAGTTTTTGTAAGTTCGTCCTTCTGCCTATTATATACATTTTGGGTGACTTTAATATAACATTCCACCCTCTCGATAAATGGTATAAAAAGCACAAGCAAATCGTCAATGAGTAAACTATTTCATCTTTCTCTCTCACACGCTCGCTCGGTTGCGCTCTCTTGCTCTCCGTTTTTGGGCGCGCGTGCCTAGCTTTGCGTACGACCTTCCCTCATACTCTTTCACTCACTTACCGTTACATGCAGCTGCAGCGCTGTTGCTAGGTGTATTTCCTACCACCACTCCTCCGCCACCTCCTCCTGTTGATCCGGTAATATTTGTTGCTCCTGCTAATGCTGATGTTGTTGTTGTTGCTGTTGTCACTAATGTTGTTGTTGTTGTTTGAGATGTCGTTGTTGTTGAGCCAGCTGCTGCCGCTGCAGCCATGTGCGGACTACTCTTAACCAGCCAATTGGCCAAATGACGTTGACGTTCAAACTCGATATTGGTGCGTTGCATTTCGGCCAGTTTGTATGCCTCGTTCATAATCACATTCAAACAACCACACAAAAAATAAACAAAACAAAATAATACCTAAACACGACTATAGCGGGGGGGCGAAAAGACGGACGACAACAACGGCAGCAACATTGACGCTTTGTCGTCGTATTTAATTTAACTACTGTTCAGAGCGCGTCCCGCGACCGAACCTCTCAGTTTCTCGTTGTCAACTGTCAAAAAAAAAAAAAAGTGCAGCAGCAGCAGCGCCCTCGCCGATGTCGTTGCCGATCGTTAGTGCTGCTGTAACGAGAGAGACAGAGAGAGAGAACCATTTGTGAGCAACGTTTACATAAGTGAGCGAGAGCTGCACAAAGCAGCCCACACAAAGTCAAAGCTTGAAATACCCTTTAAAATAGATTATTAGTAAACTTTTATATGTGCACAGATATTAAATTGAATAAATGCTTTGTAAAATTGTTTGTTTTGTAAATGTGTTCATCATTTGAGTTTTTATATCGTTCCGAAAAGTTATTTTGACAAAAAAATTCATAAATGTATTTAGATACTTTGGAGACATTTCACGTATCGATAAGCAGAACTAAATTATGACAATGGCCATTTTGACAATACTCAATTTTAAAAAGTTCTTAAACTTTTCGAGCTTAAAACACTGAAAGCTCAGTTAATTTTATACCTTGTTGTGACAAATTTCGAATCTGTAAAGTTTCTTATACGAGGTACGCAGTCTGATCAAGTTGATTTCAAAGTTGTGGTAAGCCTTCTTCGGTTCATGAAACTCAATCAATGTCTATCGTTAAAACAATTCTTAATCTCATAAAAATTTGAATACAAAATATACGTTTTTTAACTGGTGTTTAGTATCAAAAATGAATTTGAGGGATGTGTGCCATCCTGCTCGTCATTTGTAGAGATCACATTAAGCCTATTATAACATAATATACTTGCTAGCTTATAGTTAAGATGACGATCGCAATCCTTTAATCCTTTTTTTCCACAGTTTTTCTTCTTCTTTTTTATTTTTGAAGACATATACACAAATTGATATACCCGGTGGGAGTAGGGCAGAAAATATAACGTAACGCTCGTACAATCGCGCATTCACAAATTGAGAGACGAAGCATCCGAGAAGCAACCAAGTTTGATTGTGTTGTGTTGTGTTTGTGCTCTTTGAGCGTGCGTGTGTTGTGCATAAATTAAAATTGCCTCGACGCAACCAGTGATGATGATGAGGATGATGACGATGACAATGCCGATGATGATAATGGTAACGATAATGATAATGATAATAATAATGATGACGATGATGACAACAACGTTATCAGAAATAGCAGTACGGTCGGTCGGTTGTCTCTTGCCGTTCGTTGGCTTGTTCAATGTCGCTGTCGGCGCACCTTTTTGTTAGTACTGAGCTCTTTCCAACTCTCTCTCTCCTCGACACCCCCTCATCATGCCACATGACTGACTATCCATAGCACCCACACTCAAGCAAAACCCAGAGCCACTACGTCTGGCAGCGACAACGACAAACGACTTGCGCGTCATCTTCAAACGTTATGCGCGGCGACGTCGTCGTCGTAATCGGTGAAAATGGGAATGGGGTTGGAGGTGATGGTAATGGTGCGGGTGTGTGCGAATGGGCGGTAGAGCAAAAGAGAGGCGTGTGGTGTGACTGATTCATACACAGTACACAAAGACGTGTGCATGTATTGTTCTAAATGCTTCAGTTTTTTTTTGGTTTTGTTTTTATGTACATTTGCTTTCGCGGAAAGAGTATCATAACTTTGTCATAATGTTGGCAAACCATCAGAGCGAAGGCATAACGAAGGCAGCAAGCCAAAAAAGTTGCAAATAGTTGTGCATATGTTCTACATTCAACATACATACAAACATACACACATACATATGTATGTACACATGTAAGTTTGTTTCATCTCTGTATGCTCATGTGAGTTTGTTTGTGTTTTTGATCAGCATGACAGGGCACATATTCAACGATCCACAATACAATGTATTTATTTTGCCGTTTCGGGGGTTGCTATGCCAAAAGCTTTTTTTTTTTGTTCTATAGGCGAACTATCAAAAAACTAAGTTGAATGATCTGAAAATTGTTGGGAACTGTACATACAAATGTACATACATACATATTTAGCTTCCCTTTAAAGAACCTATGTACAAACATATGTACATATGTATGTATGTATGTTATGTACTTGAAGTAGGAGAAGAAATATGAATATGAATTTTGAAAAAACAAATCGACCCGATCGTTGATATACAAATATGTACTTATACATACATATATGTACATACATACAAGCATATGTATGTACATTAGGTATATAATGTACCTAGTAAATGTATGCTAAATTCAGTATTATATGTGAATTTTTTCCATTTACTTTACAATTAGCTTATAGTCTTAACCTTCTACAACATACTTGTTCATTTTTTGATCACTTATTCACTTGATTGTTCACTTGGTCACTTGCTTTGACTAGTATTTTCTTCTTCTTATTAAATATCAAGTATACAATTTCTAGAGCATTGGAGAAATTTATTAAAGAAGTGGTTAAATATTTTTAACTAATTTTGAAGTGAAAAATCTAATTGAGCTTATACAGTGATTCAAAAAACTAT
Organism: Drosophila willistoni; assembly: GCF_018902025.1. Taxonomy (NCBI): domain Eukaryota; kingdom Metazoa; phylum Arthropoda; class Insecta; order Diptera; family Drosophilidae; genus Drosophila; species Drosophila willistoni. The sequence continues at coordinate 15,416,749 of NW_025814050.1, forward strand.
TGGCGCATTACCATTTTTTATAATTTAGAACTCTTTTTGCTCAATGAAATTACGTGAGTTATAATTAATTTCTAATTAATGTTATAATTATATAATCTAGATCTTAAACATTCTATAGACAAGCTGTATATGACTATTTTTATTTTATAAAAAATTATTATAATTATATTATAATAAAATAAAAAGGTCCCAAAAAAAGTTTGTCTATAAAATATTTTAAGATCTAGATTAATTAATTAGAACATTCAATAGAAATTTTGGATAAAGTTCTTATCATGATAGACTATTTTCCTATAAGAATAGGGTTTCCATTTTTGGCATTTTAATTTTGTTAACATGTCTAAATCAATAAATCAAAGAAAAAGTTCTAAGCTTTTCAAAAATTGCTCTCAGGGGACAACTTATTGTACATACATGCCCATAAATTAGTTTATCGAATCTCCCAATTTTAGAAAATTTGTCTGTATGTGGGTAAATATATATTATCGATGACTTAAGACTTGACCTTGAACAAGTATGTATAAAAGTATTAACAAACAAAACGAATTACCAAAAACAAAAACTTGGCAATCTGCAGACAAATTGTAATTAGATGTTCATAAGTATATGAATATTTGTATGTACAAATATACTTTGTATGTAGGTATGTGTAAATCCCTAATAGATTTACATAAAACAAATCTTATCAAATTTTGACAGACAGCATTTTAATTTAATTTTGCTTCATGCACAGGCATACACACCCTAACAAAGAGTATTCTACACGTCTCATCTGTTATCGCTTAAGGAAAACTTTGGATTCCTATAATCGACCAAATGGCCGTTCGTTGCCTTTTTGTCAACTGGTTACTGGCTACGTTTTACTAATGCATACTACGACGCGATAATTCCCAAGCATTGTCTCAGGTGTTTGCCCCCTTGAAAACTCTCTGCCATCTTCATCATCGCCAGCCGGCATATAGCATTATTATTATGGCCTATTGTCTATCTAGTTTTGTATGGGTACTTCATTTCTATGCGTGGAGCTGTCGCCCTGTCAGCTGTCGCCGCTCTTTTTGATGAATCACAGACCTGTGGCAGTGCCAGTGCCAGTGCCAGTGCCTGGCTAAACTAGCTAAAAATACTCAGAAAACCGAAGAAAATGCAAAATTCATGGCCGCCTTTAGTTCATTGGGCGGTGGAATGTGACGATGGCAAATATATTGGTGATTTTGATTGGATTGGGTTTTTTTTTGTTCGTTGGACTAGGCAAATATTTGGAATCTGTTATCAGACAACATTTTATGGCCATAACTGACTCATACTATCTTTGTTTCAATGGCAAATTGTTGTTACTATAAACACCAGCAGACTGACTGGCAAAATAATTTAATCATTTTTACTTAAAGATTACAGCAAATGCGAAAGCAAATGCTTTTCACTATTATTTGATATAACAATTTATAATTCTGATGAAATAAATACATCTAATCTGACGATTAGTCTCCATTTCTTCGAATGCTCTTCATTAATTCACTTGAATTTCTTAATCAAAATTTATGCAAAAATTTTCGGAATTTTTTATTGATGAGTAAGTGCGAAAAGATTTTTGGCTTTGTCATCAAAGCAAAGAAAAATTAAAATATTTATCACTAAACAGTAAAAATTATGCATTGGCATTTATTGTTCACATTTCATAAATATGTGAAATATATATATTTGGCAATATTATGAAATATGTATGTTTACATATATTGAAACCAAGAGAATTTAAGGGAGTCTCTTGTTCCGCAAAACGTAAAAGGAAAGTGATTTTAGTCGTAAATTCAAATTTTTTTTATTGTTCTTAGTTAATTAAAAGTGTATAAAAATAGCAAATATTTAATTTTACAACAATCGCATGGTTAATGAAATGTTAATGGATGCAAACTGGATTCTCCAAAAGACCACATAATAAATATAATGTGATATTAATATAATTAAAATGTTTTTGTTTAAATATTTAACTACTTCAATTGTTTCACACAAAAAATTTACTTTGTTGACATTTAAAGCGCGTAAGAATAGCAATATAATTACAAATTGTTTATATTACAATTTTTCGATGGTTTTATCAATTATTTATCAATCAATTACAAAAAGAATATTTATACATATTGAGAGAATATAATTTGAAATGCTTTTAAAATTGTTAATATTAAATGTTTGGGATGGTTTTTATCAAATATTAAACTTAAAATTAATCCATAACTATATAAAACGAATGTTTTGGTAAGTTTTTTCTTGGTTTTACTTATGGAAAACTGAAAATTTAGTGAATGCAACTTTATTTTTGTTTCACTGATTATAATAGACAAATATCGTCTAGTTCACTGCACTTACAAGTGGGTGACAAACATCAAAAGGTTAACACGTGTCACTTAATAATCAGTATTGGGTTCTAGTTGTCATTTCATTATCTACATACATATATGAGCCTACTGATTACACACTTGATCTGCCAAGTTGAATAACTCAAAGTTACCCTCCTCCCTTGCAAAATTTCATACTAAACGACATAATGCCCTTAATATGATAGGTACTTGTAATCTATTTACAATTAATTATCATATATGAAATGCCCATTAGTTGGGTTACATGAAAGTGATTACAAAAAACAAAGATTGAAATTCAATTATCAGTAATAAACTTTTGTCAGTCTGTAAGATTTTTTTTTTCAAATTATTATTCAATCAAAGATGTTATGGAAAATTGAAACCCAAGTAGTTATTTTTAGGGTCTTTCTAAAGTATTTTTTTTCGAATCTTATCTTTTGGAATAAATATATAGGTATGTACATAGATTGTCGTAACATTTTAAGTTACAATGTTACGTCATTGCCAAATGAGGAATGTCTTTGGTAAACTGATGGCTTTAAACAAAACACAAAATCTTTTGAAGGCTGATGGGTCTTATTTAAGTGGCTCGATGTCTGTGGCTGTCTGGTCACCTCAGTCCAGTAGTGTAGTCCAACCTAATCCCGTCTTTAATTTTGTTGTGGTTGTTGGTGATGTTGCTTGTTGTTGTTGCTGTTACATTCATGTGCAACTAATCGACGTGTGCAGGTTTATTGGTTTCGGCTTTGGGTCTTGTGCGGTGGCAATTACGCCGCTTTTGCATTTTGCATTTCGTATTTCGCATTTCGCATTTGATGATGTGGTCAGATGTATGTACATACATATGTAGGTAGAGATAGATCTATGTATATATAGGCTTCATGGTGGATGAGAGCATCGCAGACATAGCATAGCTTAGGCATGTGGTTGTTAATGTGCCGTTAGGCTGGGTCCAAAGACAAAGATGTAGCTGAAGGGGGTTCAGCACACACACAGAGAGAGTAGCCCAGTATGTGGTTGGTCTTATGGTCTATGTACATACATAAATATGTAATACATACAATTATATATCTCGTAACTTTGCATGTTTATGTACTAAACGATAGACAATTATTTATTAAACAAGTGGCAAAGAGAATATAATGAAGACGGACTAGAGACATGAAAAAAAAAACTGTCAGAAAGAGATGGAGAGACAGAGAGCGAGTGAATGAGATAGATAAATGCACTACATACAAAGCATGACTGCAACTTTATGGCAAAGATAATGTTGATTTTACTTCCTTCAGACTTATTAAGTCATAGATATTTATATGCGTTTTATTATTATTTTCTTATTTTTATAAAATATTGAGGAAACTAATTTCCGTTCATGTGAATATGTGAAAGTTGTTTAAAGAGTCTATAAAATAAAAAATTGTAAATTAACTGAAAAGTCAACTTGTATGTTATCGATTCGTAGATCTTCTATCTAATTTATCTATATTGGTATTTTAATATAAGATATTTTATCAAATGCTAACCACGACAGAAGATTATAAATAATATTTTTTATAACATATTGTGTGGATTCTTCAAAGGGTAAGTAAAATCATCAAACTTTGTAATACATAGCATAAATAAAACGATTTTGAAATAAGTTCCTAATACACTTAATTTTCTTAAATATTTGTGTAATGTAGCGAAAAGTAAGGTACAGTTCCAGATTCTAACCATATAAATATTATAATATGGTTTCGGAATTAAAAGTATAGGTAAACGAATAAGTTTACAGTCAAATATTAAGTATACGCACATATGCTTCCCGAAGGTCTTGAACTTGCTAGACTAATTAGAAATAACGTATTCTAAATTTATTATTTAGGGCTATAAGTAGGTAGATAGTCAATATGTGAAAGTTGGTTTTTCAAAAGATTGTGGGGAACTAAAATACTGGGGTTCCTTGACTATGACCCCCATTACTAACTCCTGGGTAAAAGGTCCCTCCTATTAGTATCTATTGCTTCCTATAATGGTGTTAATAGTGATTTTACAAATTTTTTTCATGTTAACTTCTCTATTCATTTAATTAATTTACAACCTTTTGTGGTCATATGTTTCTTACATATAAATAAATCTTTAAATTGAAGATCTTTAAATGAAAAATTCTAATATTGGCTAAAGTTATTAAAGTTTGTTGCGCCGATTCGGGCTATCGGTTTGAATTTCTATATTTCTTGATTGGTTTTAACTAGCTTCAAACTTATTATAATTTAAAATTACGCCTAATACACATTTTGGAGAATTTTTTCCAATTAAGAAATGTCTCATCAAATGTTGTAAAAAGAATTAATAAATTTGTATTTGTTCAATTCATAATAATAATTTTGTATTTGTTCAATTCAGTCTGAAAAGATTCTTTTATCATAAAAAAAGGTTAGGACTCAAGGTAATGATTGCAACTCCAAGGAAGATAAATGTATTTCTCAAACAACAAAAAAGGATATTAGCTGCATTAAAAAAGCTTTTTAATGTTGGCCTTTTGCTCGAGATATGTATGTATCTAAGAATTTTTTTCCATGCATAGTTGTTACTCTTTGCCTGAGGCAATGAGGTAATTTCACATTTTTAATGATTTACTTTTTTTTTGCTTTTTTACTGCTGGCTAATAGATTCGTTAATTTTTAATGAACATTTTTAAGTTCTCGGGATAACCGAGATTCTGTAGTTGTCATAACATGGCCAATGTCTGATGGCCATTTAATTGTTGAGTTCCTTTCGGCCATATTGTTAGCTGAATTTTATATAGTTTTTTTTTATTTTTTGTGGCATTGTCTTGTTGTCTGAGCTGAAAATCAAAAAGTTTTTAATACGAAATTGATGGGAAGCGCTCAAATTTACGGCTTTGCTTGACTCCTCGGGTCTGAGGAGTCCAAGTTCTTCATCATTTGTAGAAACTCCTTTTCTCCTTTTTTTTCTTGTTTTATTTGTCGGCCGTAAACCTTGGATTCCATAGTCTTCTTTGGGGTAAGTTTTTTATGTTAATGCCTAATAGCAGCAACTGTCACGCCTCTCTTTAAAAATAAAGTTTAACTTGGAAATCCAAAAACTTTTATGGTACTAACTAGTTGGTATGGGCAGGTTGGTAGGTGGATACCTATATATGAGTCTGTGGAGCGAGTACTAAGGCGGTTATTTCTTTTTTTTTTGCCCCCTTTTTCGTAGGGGTCGTCGTCTGTGGGGCGCCACCAGCAGCGGCAGTGGCAGCTGCTTTGCTTTTGCTTCAGTTGGTGCTATCTGCAACTGCGATTTATTAACAGTTAGCCTGAACGTTGTACTAGCTACTATTATTATTATTGTTGTTGTTCGTGCTGTTGTTGTTGTTGTTCTTGTTAGTTTTCGCAGCTAGCCGAAAATTTATTGCCTGCAGCCACATGATGAATGATTTTGATAATAATATTTTGTTATTGCTTTTTGCCTTGGGCGTTTTTATTTTTTTTGCTTTGCTTTTTGGTGTTGTTGTTGTTTCTTTTTGCCGATTTTTTTGGTTCCCTCTGGTTTTCTGCTGTTGCAGCAACTTTTTGGCTGCGTTTTGCTGCCAAAAATAGTACATAATTTTTTTTTTTTTTTAATATTTTTTTTTTTGTTCAAGTCACCATGGAGCCATGGGTAAAGACCTTGCCACAAAATGCGGGTTTTTTTTTTGTTGGCGCTGAGGCGGCAGGCGTAGCCAAGGAACTTACCTCCTGCTGTTTCTCAACTAAAACATTTGGCCAACTCATACTCGGAGTAGCACTAATACTTCTTCTGACGAAAACATAAACCAAAAGTAATAAAGTAAAGGTTGTCATAAGAAGAAGAAAAGAAAAGCGAAAAACGCAGCGCGCTGGCCCAGTCTCCAATTATGTTTTAAGGCGATAAACTAAATTATTTTTGCAGTCAGCATAATATAAGAATATGAAGAAAATACCGGAAGTTCAAATGTCGGATGGCCGATGTTGATATACTCTTGCTGTTACTGTTAGATAGCATTCCGAACAGTCGGAAATATATATATTTCTACCATAGAATTTTTATTTAAAGCCATTTTTAAATTTGTTTTTATTTGGAAGTCTCTACTGGACAAGAATTTTCAATTTTAGATGCGAGTTAGATATATATAAATTAACAGTTTAAATTTTAATGACTATTTAGAATATGTATAAATGAAATTTCTCTATCAACTTTAGTTAGAATATACTTTTATATGTTCTAAAGTTTAAAAAATTTATTGTTTTGTTCGATTTATTTTTAAGAATGAAGGTAATAAACAACAACAACAATAATAAAATGTTAATTATATATAAAATTATAAATAAATGAATATTTTGTTTTGGAATTCCAGACGTCATCGTTTTTGTTGTGATATTTTAAGTAATTTTTCTACCGATTTTTATCGCTACTTTTTCAAGCAGTGTCTTTAAAAATAATTATACAGACTGCTTTATTTGGTTTTTTCTCTCTAAAGAGAGTCCAACTAGTAAGTACTTATACATAGGTTTTTGGGTCGGCGTGGATTATGTAAAAACATATGTACATATATTCATAAATATTTGTGATATAATAAGGTTTGTTTTGCTTGGGATTCTATTTCTCTTTGAAGTTAATAATTTCTCAAAATACTTGATAAAGTCATTAGCCAAACCAGATCGAGATGAAGAATTTCTCTATTGAACTTTTGATATGAATCCTGAACTAGTTAGTCCAATATATGATATAGTAATCATAGGCCTGAATTTATACATTATATTGTTTGCATTATCATTATTTTTGTGGTCTTAAGATAAATTCAAGTTGAAGTTGAAGTCAATTGAAAAAAATTTTCTCTAATTTGTTTGCATCCATTCTAAAAATTGTTCTGATAAGCATTTATTTGACAAGTTTTGAATGTGGTACTCTAGTTTAATCTAAAGAATTATGATTCAGAGCATGATGCTATAGCAAGATGATAACTCATTCGAATAAGTCATTTAAATTAAGCCTGAAGGCAAATACAAAGAGTAACCCTTTCTAGATTCAATAGATTAGTTATTTTTATTTATTTATTTATTTTATTTTTGAAAAGTCATCACATTTATGTATATAAAATTTATATATTTCCAGATTTTCATTTGCAAATCTTGGAAAAACAAATTAAACCAAGAAATGCTGATGATATTCAAATAACAAAAGGGGAAATGGGGATTTGTGTTGGTTGTTAAACTAATCCCAAAGCCACTCCAATGGATGATAGGAGAAGATGTTGTCTGAAGAATGCCAACACTTTAAGGCTTTGCCCAAAAGTGAAAAACATTTTTTGACAAATTTATGATGATGGAATTTTAAGTGATTTTTAACGAGTGTTTGCTGACAAGGGATGGAGTGGGGGGGACTATGATGGAGTTGAGCGAATATTTTGAACAGATGGAATAGTTGTTGTCGCTCTAGCTGGTTTACATCTATTAATAAAAATTAAATTGCTTACTTAAATAAACAAGTGAGCGAAGGAGAAGGAGCGAACCAAATGGGGATGCAATCAGGTGCAGCGAAAATGGAAGGAAAGGGGTGAGGCTTAGCAACCAAAATAAAAAAAGAGAAGAAATCAAAAAAAGAAAGGGGGGCCCACCCATTTAGATGGCAGGCAAACATTTATGAATTTATGTTGAAACCTCTCCCTGGCGGTCACCCCTGGCCCTGCTCTCCTCCCGCTGCCGACCCCATTCTCGACACACCATAAAGTTAACAAAAGGCCCATTTGGCTGCTGCTCTTGCCAAATCGGTGCCTGCGTGCAGCATTTTGCTGGACCCCGATGCGGGTGTGGTGGGTGCGATGTGAAGAGGCGTCTGTGACGGCGGCACCTGTGCAACCAACTGTAAAATTTATTGATTGCACAAATAGGCTCAGTCAGGGCCAGCAACCGAGTGAGCAAGAGAGAAAGAGACCGACCGAGCCCCTAAAATATTACATCCAACGCCATCAACTCCAACATAAAGCACCACAAGCACCGCTTCACCCTCAGAATCGTTTTGCATCCATGTAAGTTTGTGTGCCTACATGATACACACACACACACACACACACACATTGACAGACACACATCGAAAATATACATAAGTAGGAGCGGTTTCTATAATTACAGCCAAATCAAGCGAACGATGTGTAGGTCGTTCAGTGAATTTCACTCTGAACATCAACACTTTCATTCCCTACAAATTGCGATTATACATATATGTAAATATTTTAAACATTAAGGAATACCACAGGTTAATATTCCTAAAATCGATGGATGTTTCCTTTTGGTGATCTTTCATAAAATAAAGCGATCTGACTATAAATCTCTTAAGGCAGTTGACTCGTAGAGCTCAAATTTATCAACTTACAAGCGAGTAATCCAAAAACAAATTTTAAAAGTTACAGAACTTTGGTTTGGAGCAGATACTTTTCCAAAAATTTTGTTAAACTATAAGAATTAAGATCACAAACCAACTGTCTTAGTGAACACAATGAATAAATAAATAGATATTATGGATTACTGAGGTTTGGATACTGGGTGTCTGAAGAAAATGTCAAAAATCTCAAAAATGGACATAATTGTTATATATAAGAAGTCCAAAAATGTGTTACAAAGTCTGAGTTTATGTTCCATATTCACTAGAAGACATTCAAATTTCAAAACTATGTCAGACAATAGAGTTTTCTAAGCTTTTCGTTTTTAAACTCTTAATAAAACATTTCTTGAATTTCATAAATACTCCCAATAATGATATAAATTTCTTCACAAAATTGTTAATGGAAAGTTGAATGTACACTTGTTTTTATGAATTTTCTCACTTATTAATGTTTCCGATTATTATTTCTAGACATTCACTTAACTTAAGCTTGAACAAATACCTCATTTTGTATAGCAATCCATTCAATTGTTTGGCAATTCTTTAGCACTGGTTACTACCTCTCAACAAACCTCACACCCATCTGACTGACAATTTATTGGCATCGCCCACTATATGTATAGTATTTGTTAGTTCTTTTGCTGAATTCTCTATCCGTGCGTATGATTGACATGAATTTTCATTGAATTATTAATTATGTAATGCGAAACCAATCGTCCACAATTTGCATACACAATGAGCCTCACACGCGCACACAAAGGCTAATTAAGGTCTGCACTGTTGTTGAAGCTTCTCGTTATGTGTTCTTGACTCGGTGGCTCCGGTCGATGCGAGAAGAGTGGCGGTTGAGGGGGTTGGAGTATAAATGAAAATTGCAGAAAATTTGCATAACATTTAAAATGCAACAACTAGAGTTAAATACAAAAGTGGAGAGGCGTTAGAGATTGCAGGAGCATGATGGAGTATGAGGTGGTAGTTATGGTGGTAGTTGTGTGGGTGGTGGTTATATATAAAAAATAACTACAAAAAAAACCAACCATTATTATATGCAAAAAGGGAATATTAACTAAGAGTGCAAAGAGAGGCGTTGGGTGTACTGCAAAAGTCCATTTCTGTTCAAAATTAATAGTCATTATGTGAATAACTGAGTACCAGATCGCAAAATTGCATGAAATCATTGTTATTGCGAAATTATTTTACAAATACAAACGCAACGAGGAAAAATTCTTTACCGCAACTGTAAATTTTGGTACCAACTATCTTCATTAAAAAGATTTGCATACTTTCCTAGTTTTAAAACGTTTTTTTTTAGCTCCTTTTGATGTTTCAGTCTTTAGGGTTCATATCATATCAAAAGAATAGGAACTTTCCAACACTTTATGCAAGCGACATAACCATTTGCAATACTAGAAATCAAGATCTACAGTTTAAAATTTTCGTAGTTTTACATAAAGCGTTTTTTCATGGCCTTTTAATGCATTAACAGAGAATAAATTTGATTTAAAATTACAAAAAAAAGAGGAAAACCAAAGTAGATATTCTTATTGATAAAGATGGAAAAGTGATAGGTTGACAATTGGAATAGGAAGATCTATGAGAAAGACACCTTAAAACGACTTGAACAAAACACTTTTCAAATGCCAAACTAACTAAAAAACAACTGCAATTTAAGCAAACGACTAACAAATTATTTTTCTAAAGTTTATCATGTTGAATAATTTTAATTATATCGAGTAGAATAACAAAATATTGGATCAGTCAAAAACAAAGTTTATTCATATCAACTTTCTCCATTATGCAATCAAATAATTAGTTGAAAAACAAAACAAAGATATATATGCATGTATATATGTATATTCAATGAACTACTTGTTTTGTTAAATATGGTCACTTTCATTTCTTGGCAAACGCCTTGGGTCTCCATCAAGTCTGTAAGTTACAATAAACCATTCCTTCATCAAAAACAAAATGAAAAAAAAGCAAAAAAAAAAATATATATATACATATGTATATACCAAGAAGAAAGAAAATGTTTTTACTGTTGAATAAGCAAAATCTTTGGCAAAAACTTGCTCACGTTTTTGATTGAGACTGTTTGTTACCATTTTAGCCCGTCTGGGAATCCATACAAAACCCAAGGCACTACCCACACACACACACGTATACGGACAGAAGGACCGAAGGACTGATGAAAGGAAGAAGGAAAGGGTTGGCAACAGAAAAAAAAACCCTGGTGCAAATGTTTACATAATATGGACCGCACATCACAGTTTCCAAACTCAAGAAACTGCAGTCGGCTGACTCTCCAGATTCCAGACTGTAGGTGTTATGTTTGAACTACACTCGACTGGCTGGCTGGCTGGTGTAGCTTCACTTTGCCTTTACTCTCATTTTTATTCGGTTTTGTGTTTTTTTCGCATCCTTTTTTTTTGCTTTCTGCAGCCTTTCTACATTATGCCTTTTCATCCTTTTTGTTATTTTTTCGTAGCACTCGGCGACAACGATGCTGGCGTTATTAACATTTCTGTTGACATCCTTTGGCTTGCGTTTCATTCTGGCTTCTCAACTCAATCTTGTCATAAGAAGAAACATTTTCATTTTACTTTTGTGCATACATTTTGAACACCCACATACACATGCCGCCTACCCCCCACCCCACCCGGTCCCGGGCAGCCCATGAAACAAAAATTATATACCATATACATGTACATATGTATTTGGGTATCACATTATGACTTGAAAGATAACCTTAATTAGATCTACTTAAAAAGCCATTAAGCCCATCATTATATAACTGATATTTAGATCATTTTTGCATTAGTCAACTGAATCTAGTTAGTTGGACTTGGACTATTCAATTGTTAACTGCTTTACTTTTGTGATAGATAATGTCAGTTCGAAAGTTAATCTACAAAGTGTCCATTATATTCGTCAGCTGCCTCTCCTGCTGTTTGGCCGCCTATTTAGTTCGTGTTGATCATTTCAATTTCCATGTCGACGATCCTCTTATTATTCTTTCACAAAGTGCGTTTATTGAACAGGATGTAAATCGAAGTTATCTATCGGGACATTTGTTATTTAGTGAACCCTTGAAGGATATTATTCTCCAAACCTCGTTGGATATTAATCGCCCGAAATTGCCGCGAATGCGTTTATTCGATGTACGTTTAGAAATTTGCCATATTATGAATAATGGCTATAAAAATAAATTTGTGCGACAATTTTACAATAATTTTGCATCGTTTGTCAATGAGAATGCAACATGTCCTCTCAAGCCGGTAAGTAAACGACTAAAAAAAGAGTAATGCCTAGGTAGTCCTTAAAAATCGTTTAAATAATAAGACCAATACCTGTATTTTAATATATGATAGTAGCTTCTCTTTCGTTTATTTTGTTGAGCTGCTAGTGGCAAGTCAATCTGACAATACAATTTGCAAACGAAATATTGACAAATATTCGTGCTATCGATAGTTGACTTCAATTATTTTGCCCACCAACGATTACTTGAAAACTATCATTCACTATCAATAGTTTGCCACCTCCAACAAGTATTCGATTAAATATGTTTCCATTAAGCTTCATGTTTTTAAACTACATATTAATGGCAAAATTTGACAACCATTTCAGGTATCACAAACCTTTAGCATTGTTACTTCGATCAAGAATTGTCTATTAGGTAATTCCGTTTTTTGCGTTATTTCTGAACTATTCACGATTTTTTGAATCGTTCGAATTATTTTTATTCATGATTTTTGGAAAAAATTAAGTCCTGTTATACATTTTAAAGGAGTTAAAAGGTGGAAAGTAATTTCTAGAAACTATAAAGAAGTAAAGTTGGTCCCTGTCTTATTTAGATATAAACTTTTTTTAGTACTTACAGAAAGATATAAATATATTAATTTTGGATTGAAACCTTTGTTTAATGCAATAACTAAATTTGATTAATATAAAAAAGTTTTGTGACCTCTCTATGAGATTATAAAAAAAAATATTCCAAAGATCCGAATATATTTTTTAAGGTTATTTAGTAAAATTGTTTTCTGTATGTAACATAAAGAATTTAAGAATTTTCCATGCACTCTTTAAATAATTTTAATAACTTGATGTAAATATACTATGTATATATATTTTTTTTCAATTTTTTAATTTTGACTTTTGGTCAATTTTCAGCATTTTAATTACACCCTAAATCGCGCCTATGTGAATGATGATGTGTTTCCCGATTTTCTACCTGAATGCACTTATCGCATGAAATTGATTTTTCAACACAAATCAAAGACTTTGGCACACATACAACTCGATGGCCGATTGAGCAAGGCAATTAAATAATTATTAATTTTTTATGTACGTCTGAATTGTATGAAAGCGTGAAAAATACAAATTGTTTAATAAACTTTTAGCATTTCGTTGTTTTTTTTTCTTTTTTTTTTGTACTTTATTTTTCGTTGCAGTGTGTTTGCATTGTGTTAGTCAACGGAATATTTTCGCTATGGCTGGTTGGTTTCGATTCAGCTTATTTCTATTGATTGGTCTAACAATGGCCTTAGAATCTCGTAACTTTCGTATTCTATTCGATCAGTTTGAAATTAAGCCAAAAGCATCCGGAGATATAATCAAAGATATCAGTTGTCAATTAATGCAAATTGAGAATCGTAGTTATATCAATGTACATTTAATATTGCTACGAAATGTTGATAAAGTAAATGCTAGAGCATATTTGGACTTTTGGAAGAGTCAGACAACAAATAAAATTCGTCTCTATAATCTCAATGTGGATGCATGTCTATTTCTGGGCACTGGACATAAAAATCGTTTATTTAGCATGTTTACCAAAACTTTTGAACAACATTTAAATGCTAAATTTATATGTCCCTTCAAGGCGGTAAGTTTGTGAAACTTCAAAAAGTTTACAATATTTTTTCTTAAAATTTTACTTTTAGAATTTTAACTATACATTGACTAAGTGGTATATAGATGAGGAGGAATTTCCTACGTATGTACCTGAAGGCAAATTTAAAGGTTTAATTGACATAATCGGTGAAAATCAAACAAGTTTGCGTGTAAAATATCATGGTAGGGTAATACCCAATAAAATGTTGTCCTAGATTTGATTTGTTATTGAATAAATGTGTAATTTCTTGTGTTTTATGTATTCAAATAGTCCCAAAACGCGACTTACTGCACCTTTTGCGCCTAAAAGCCATTAACAGGAATGCAATTTTAGAGACCTTTGGACTCTAAGAGTGAGTTAAACCTCAATCTGAAACTGGGCTTTCTTAACTGCTTTTTAATGATTGAAGATTTATTTATTTTTGGTAGTTCTTAGGCCATTTGAACAGTTGTCCGTAATTTTGCTAGACATTTGTCAGATAAAAAGAAACAAAACAATAAATTATAAATTGACGACAACTAAAAACAAAAATGTAGGATATTTCTGCAAACTTTTTTATTTTTAAGAATTTTTAAAAGATAACGTAGGAGAAAATTTTGACGCCACGAGTGATTATGATATAGAAGGATTTATTTTAAATTTCAATAATGTTATTCAAGTTAATTGACAGATTTGAACTGGAGATTTTGTGGCTGCCTTCTTGAAAAAACTAGTTCCAAGAAAGAAAAAAACTCTAGGAATTTTCTCATGAATTAATACACTATAGAAAAGTGGAACAGATATTTCCATACCTTCTACAAAAACCTCCGATAAAGTATTGTCAATATGTGAGGAGAAATTCCCCTGAAGATAAACTTTAAACTTAGACACGAATAAAGGTACATATATATTCGGATATTTAAGAATAAAATATTTTTATATATATTTAACCAATCTACACAAATCAGAATTTAACATGTCCCTTTAAACCGGTAAGTAAAATTTGGTTTCTTTCATGTAATTTAAAAGAGAATAACAATTTGTTTAATCTTTAATAGCACTTAAATTATAGTATGGACAAATGGTATATGGACGAACAGGATTTACCATCGTATGTTCCAGCCGAGGGATTTGATACTCTCACTCACAATAATGCTCTTAGATTATCTATTATCGTATAACTGATGGGTAAATTGCATAATATATAAATACATAGATCAGTCGCTGATATCAATTAGTTCAAGCAAACATATATGGATAATTGTTCACTAAAATATATATAAAAATCAAGAACAAATTTTGATTGGGTCATTTAAAGTTAACTTTTAGACATGGCCGGTTGTGGCTTTTGGTTGTTCTTACCGCTTTCTCTCAGCGCTGTTTATATTATAAATTGTGAACGTAATTATCGCATAATTTTCGATGACGTCAATATTCAGCATTGGGCTCCCGATTTAGTTGAAGATTTTAAATATCAACTAATTCAAATGAACAATCGCAGTTACGTCAGTGGACATTTGATTTTGCGAAAAAGTATTGAAAGAATTGATGTGCGTACTAGACTGCAACTGGCAAAACCATATGGCAAAAAGATAAAATTGTATGACGTACGATTGGAAGGATGTCAATTTCTGAAAACTGTGCAATCAAATCGTCTTCTTAATGTATTTGCAACTACTTTCAAAAAACACACAAATCAGAATTTAACATGTCCCTTTAAACCGGTAAGTAGAGCTTTGGTTTTTTCATGTAATTTAAAAGTGAATAACAATTTGTTTAATCTTTAACAGCACTTAAATTATAGTATGGACAAATGGTGTATAGACGAACAGGATTTACCATCGTATGTTCCAGCCGGGGGATTTGATACCCTCACTGAATATTCTATGCGAAATAAAATGGTATTTCGTGTTATTGTTATTGGTCGAATTGTTTTGATCAAATAATTGGTGATTTTGGAGAGATAAAATCGTCTAAAGCTATTTCGAATAAAATTTTCCATGGTTACAATAAAAAATTTGGGTGGTTCCGCTTAATTTGCCGATTTGATAAGTCGCGAATGGAAATTTTTGAGTCTCTATAGTTAATCGCCTAAAAGTACTACCAAAATTATGAAATATACATATAAATATATAATTTTCATCTGAAGAATTTGCACTGAAATTCACTAAATAAGTGAAAAATGGTGAACTTTCAGTTCTAATTTTTTTCCTTCAATTCCCAATTAGTTCAAGCTTTAAAAAGTATATTAATACAGAGGTAAGCGATGCCAAGTTGTAATTCCCAACTAGTTAAAGCTATGAAACAGTACTATAGTTATTTACAATGTTCATTATTGCTGGTTTCGAATCTATTCATTTCAAGTTTTAATCAAAATTAAACGCAAATTTAAAATACATCAAAAACACATTAACATGAATTCTTTACTTTCTGAAAATATCGAAATGCTTAGATGAAGAATTAGTAGTAATGTAAAAGCTATTGAAATGACTGGAACGTTCTTGTTTTCTGTTCTCGTAATTGGATTTGCCACATTTTTAGAAGTGGAGACAAAGGTTTGTGCTTAAATAAGATTTTTAGTTGCCTTAATCATTTATTTTATTTAACCATCCATAAGATCAATGCGTACTTTACCAAAGTGGAGTGTATAAATCAATGGCCGGAACTAATGCCAGATCTTAGTTGCTACTCAAATAGCTCTGTCAATGGTGAGAGTGGTTCATTTTCTGCAGAGTTCACACTGGCTGAAAATGTTAAGGAGCTTAGTGGAATTTATATAGTTGGCATACAACGGGGAAAGCTAATAACAAATTATACAGCATCAGAAATGAATTTCTGTGTGGCTTTGGAGACAGTACAAAATAATTATCTACTTAAAATGATCGCCGATGAGTTGCGTCGAGTGGGAAATTTTCCTTTGCAATGTCCATTTAAAAAGGTAAGTAAGCAGATCAAATATATATACATTGATCTAATTCTTATTCAAAATCTTTTTTAATCATAGAAACATCGCTATTATTTAAAGGACTATAGAATCGATACAAAGCTAATTCCAAGCTATACACCGGATTTGACTTTTGTAACGGATTGTGTGATTGCTACACAGAAACGCACAATATTCCGCTTTAAGACATATGGAAGAGTTTTTAAAAAATCGGGAAAATCGGGAAGATGAATATAATCATAAAGCACCAATATTTTGGATAGGGCAGATATTTTTAATGGTTGTGTATTTAGTTCAAAGCAAGGGGTATTGAATAAGTTATTGGAAAATTGAATTGTTTGTGTTATCGATAAACAACATTTTGTAAACTGTATATCGATCGAATGGAAATCTTTTTAATACATCGATAATTTAAAAGATCTCTTATGTCACCTCTTATTACTGGTTGAAGAAAGCACATTTAAGCTTCACTCTCAAATTCAATATATGTATGCATATTATTTTCCATGGTTATTTTGCAACGAACAAAAACAACAGAAAAAAAAATGGAAGAAAAACTTGATTACACGTGCGCTAATTTAGTTGCACGCGAAAACATGCGCGTAATCAAAACGCTCGCTGAAGTGCCAGGCCAGACCCTCTCGAACCACACCTCCTCCTGCCGACCGACCAAACCATTCCTCGAATCTTTAACCCGTTGACGTTGGAAATTGGAGTTCACGGCATGTGCATGTTACCGGTTGTTGGCCCTGGGCGCGTTCAGAGGCGCACACCAATTTAATTTATATATAAACATACGTATATGTATATGTACATGTGTGTGTGTGTATGTATATGTGTACACTCATCCTTAGCGCACACGGTAATATGCAATGGCAGCAGCGCGCAAAAAAGTATGCAATAAATTTTTAATTTAAATCAAGCCATCACCCCCAACTGGTTTGAGGGGGAGTTTTGGGTAATGAAGAGAGATGGCAAGGGACAGGGGCAGAGTGAGACCTAAAGAAAGAGAAGGCATTTATTAACATATGAATGCAACTTACCTTTCTCTCTGTTTCGCTGCCTCTCTGTCTGTGTCTCCACCTAAATTTATGGCAAGTACTTTTTGGTGATTTTGTATTGTCACTCTTTGCGTTTGAAAGCTAAAGCCAACAGCATTATGATGCCGCAGGATCTAAGGATCAAGAACTGAAATAAACGAAACGCAGAATAAAAATTAATTTTAGTCAAAATATTTATTATTTTAAATTCGTTCATGAGAATTATATATTTCAAATAGTTTGAACAGATTTCTGTTTGTTGCTATTTTGTTAATAGTGGCTTTAAACTTAAATATTTTTCTCTGTGCGTTCATATTACATTTTGATAATTACTTATTCCAATTCGGAAGGCTATTCTCTGATCCTTTATATGCATGTATGTATATTCTTAAAGAAATTCAATTTTGCATTATTGGTTTTTAAAAGTTGTTGAAGTCGGAGGATTTTTATCTAAGATAAAGCAAAATATATAAAAAAATGAGTAGGGCATAATTCAAAGTTTTGTCAAGTATAAATATTTCGTTTTAGACAGAGGAATCTTCTTCGTCTTTTATATCTGTGCCTATTTAAAATTGATTTTTTATCGTGTGGGACCAAAACTTGACTAAAACCACAAAGGATCCAAAGAATGCCAAAAAGTTTGAAATATATGGGAAGTATCAACAAGTTGACGGTTTCTTTTTCATGTTAAAAACGGGGTTAAAAAGTTCGAATGCTAAAAATATATACGTAGATATTCCTCATAGTAACCATATTCCTCATGTAAAACAAAAGTTGGTTAAAGGTTTTTTTTTTAGGACCTGTAAAAATTCTTTTCTTAATAAATATACAAATTTCAACATCACACTTTTTTTTTATAAATTTCTATTCCATCTTATCGACATCAATTCGTGCCAAGGAACACAATTCTTGTAGCATTTTATTCGATGCCTCCATTTCGGTGCGTAATTTGGTCATGGCGATTTTCATGCGGTCAATGCGAACATCGCCCGCTTTCAGTTTCACCTCCTGGGAGGCTGTGAATTCTGTGGCATTCCGTTGACCCCTTGGACGTGGTTCACGATTTCGATTTGGATTCTGAATACGTATGGCATTAGCCTGAACGGGCAAACCTAAATTTCTGTTAGTTAGACTGGCGCTGGCCTCGACATCATTATGGTGTCCAGTGCTTGGTGTGACGCAAAGCTTTTTAATTCTCGTTTCCGGCATTTTTAGTGGTGTGATGTGAATTAAGGTAACAGAAATTTCGTTTGCCAAAATTTGGTTGGTTGAGACGACGAAAATGTGCGAAGCGTATCGAAACGTTTCAAATGAGAAATTTTTTTTACTTTAATTTTAATATGACACAATAAGCAGCGTTTGCTGCCGGCCGGCATAGACAAGAGGAGAAGAGGAGGTTGAAGTGTAGAGCCGGTAACATATGTGCGTTGGAGCATACCAATGAACTTTAATTACAATTAACCGCAAATGATGTAGCGACGGCGGTGACGGTGGCTTGCGGTCAGGTCAGGCAGCCAGAAAGAACAACAAGTTAAAATGATAAAGAATGATTGCGTGTATGAAGGCAAAGTGCGGGCGGTTGGTGAGAAATTTCATCAAGTCCGGCTAACGACTGGCGAATACTCTGTATGACCCCATGCGAAATTCATGAGATTTTAAGAAAACGTATAATGGATTTATTTCTAAATATCTAATTAATCATAGTTGTACAATTTTAAACTAAGTATTATCTCCTTTGCTTTGATTTTCGTGTGTGTTTTAAATGTTTTTCTTTTACTTTTAAAAGGGAAATTTATAAACCATTTTAGCCATCCTTACTTCTTCCATAATTTCTTTAAGCCTTTCACTTTTTCATCTCTTTTTTGTCATTTTCTTCCTTTCTTTGTACAACGATCGTCCTTTGCTTTCTTACCTTTATCTTTAATATTTATTAACGTTTTAAGAGAAATTTTAATTTTTTTACTTTTCATACTTTGTTGTCCTTTCTTTTATCCATATTTTCTGTTCTCCTTTTGGCCTTCTTTGCCTATTTTTTAGCTTATCAGTCTTTCATATGCCCTTAATCGATATTTAATCTTTGTTATCCTTCTTCTTTATATTTTTTTTTGTCTTTTTGTTTTATTTTTAACAAAAAATCTTGATTAATAATTTAGGTTTTAATTACTTTTTAATAAAATTAGTTTATTCTTCTATATTCTCTTGTCATTCTCTTTTACTATTAATTTTCGTCTTGGTTTTTCCCAAAGTTTCTTCTGCTTTTGCTAACTTTCTTTTTTAAAAGTTCATTTGTTCTATTTCTCTCCTTCATTTTCCTTCACCTTGTAAACTTTTCCTATATATATTTTTTTTTTCAAATATTCTTCTTTTGTGCAAAAAAATGTGTATGCAAATTTGCAAATGAAGTGTGAATTTTACATATTCATTGGGTTTTCTGATTAAATTCATTTATGCATTATTTGTTTAATTTTGATTTGTTTACTTAATTTCTTTTGCTTAATTGCATTAACGTTTCTAAATGTGAAAAAAGGAAAACTGAAAATAAAATGATTTATTCATAGATTTGTCACTTTACTGCTGGGAAATTGCCCTTAATTTTGTTGCAACGTAAAATTATATTTTGAGAATGAGTTTTATGTATAATTTTATGCCCAACGGATGCGGTCACGCCTCGTGGAAGGAAAGACATTATATATTTAATATTCTTGGCCTGTAATGGAAATGACTTTTTATTCCCCAATCACACAATTGCAGGGTATGCGAATACTATACGGCATATATACATACAATATAAAAAAGGAGAACATAAACATATTAAAATATAAGAAGGAGACCAGAGTCAGAGTACGAGTTGGAGTCCGAGTTGTATTCGGAATAAGAGCCTGGCCACTTGGGAGGACATGCTATGGTTGGTCGGCTCGACTTCTGCCCTTCTCTTTCTCACTCTTTCTCTCTCTCTCTTCTCATCTTGTCTCGGATTGTTGGGGGCACGGGCTTGCAATTAATTAAAAATACATGCAACGTGAATGGCCCCAGACATCCTGTTGGCTCTTTCTCTGACTCCTCTCTCTCTCTCTCTCGTTCAGTCTGTCTCTTACAACACGAAGCACAAAAAAATATGCTGCATTAATTTGACCGCAAAATAAGCAAAGTATCCGGCCGGACTACAAGGCATGACAAGGCACAAAACTATAACCAAAAACGTATATTTTCTCAAGCGTTGCTAAATGCATTACACTCGAGTCGAGGCAAGGCAAGGCGATAGAGAACGGGGCTTGGTTAAGTTTTTGGATTTAAGTGGTCAACATGTGCCATGAGTAGTCATCATAGCCATGCCCCTGATCCAAATGTTATCCTGCTCCTGTTGGTGACTGCTGCGTAAACTGCGTTCTTTTGTAAACAACATTCTCGTGGAAAGCAAATACCACTAGCAAAACCAAACAACAGATACATATACCAAGTAGAATAACAGAAAAAACGGAAAACTAAACTAAAGTTTCGTTTCAAGGCAAATGAAATTAGAAATACTCTATGTACTCTGATCCATATGCTTATTTTAGCCCATTGAAAATGGTTTATTAAATTTTTACCTTTGGGCTTATAATATATTAAATTCAGGAGATGATTAACTAAATTCAAAGTGTAAAAATATCAAAATATTTCATTGTGGTTAAGACACATGGAAAAAACAATTCAAAAACTGTGCTCAAATTGATCTAATACTAAGGATTATCTTACTTTTGGCTCCCAAAAGTATGCTAGGTCATTAGATCAGAGGGTTGATTATTAATATTCCGACACGAAAAAGCACGAATCTTATTACAGTTATTACTTTTGAAACATTATTAGCTTTAAATATTTATTTTAAACAAGGTTTGACTTCAATTTCAGAAAGGTCATAATCTAATCACTTTTAACACCTTTATTTAAATGAGATTTTATTAACTATAAATATTTACTTGAATACATCTCAAAAAAATAAATTTCTTTTACTTTATATATTTAATCGCTTAAGTTCTTTTCGATAAGTTTTCATGCCGAGTTTATATATTTTTGATTTCTAGTAGTTCCTGTTGGAATACGGAATTCGAAGCACTATAAATTTTCTGATTCAGAAAATATTTCTAATTTAATTCATTGCTTGCTTGGTTGTGCTATATCAGACAGAGAATAGGGCATTAAGTGCATGAACGAAAGTTGTCTAAAAGAAACAAAAGGACTTCCGACGAATGGTGATGCTCTGGACTGGCGTTTCACTAGCAACAACTTCATTAGGCAAGTGGCTGGGCTGGGCTGTGGTCCTGGCTCCAAACAGCCTGGTGCCGGGTGCCGCCTGAGTTTTGTCTACTTCTTTTTTTTTCTCCTTTTTTATTGATTTTCTTAGCAATATTTCCATTACGGGGGTTTTTCAGTTTGTTTGTTTTTATTGTTGTTTTTGCTTTTGTCTTGGGGACAACTCCCATATACCCATACACCAATGCACACACACACATACACAATTCAGTGTGAAGCAGCAGAGTGTCAAATGCCATTAAATGTCAACTAACAGCAAGGAGCAGAAGGAAAGACAAACTCAAACCAATCCAAACGAACTAAGCACCCAAGTGGCCAGGTAGAAGTACCAGCTACTGATTGCCACAAAACTGAAAGAGAGATGACAGAGAAGAGACCCACAAGACGAACAAGAAGAAGAAGTAGAAGAAGGAGAAGTAGGAGAACATGTAGATGGTTAAGCGGAAATTTCACTTACCTTTTACCATTCTCTGCATTTTAGCCATAGACAAGTGGCAAACATTTTGACAACGTTTTGACGACTCTTGGCAGGTGTAAGCGAGTATGACATGAACGTACATAGAGAGAGAAAAAAAAAAAACAGAAACAACAAACAAACAAAAATAAAAACATGCATGAAAGTTTGTTTTCATCTGTCCCAACCCCTATTTATCGCTATCTTTGCCTACCTTCAATGTATCTACCTTTCAAAATAAAGTAAATGGTCAAAGTCAACAAGGGAAAACTAATCTAGGAATGGTTGTTGAAAAAGCCAAGATAAATACTAGAATAACGCATAAAGAAAATACGAAACGAAATTAATTTGATTTTCGGGAATTGAGTTGACATATAAAGAAGTTTCACCTCCTCTTCAACAAAATTGAAACTAAAAGTTTCATCATTCTATGCATAACGATTATTTAAGATTGAATAGAATTTGAATTGGCAAAAAATTACAAT
The DNA here is from genome assembly GCF_018902025.1 of Drosophila willistoni. Lineage (NCBI taxonomy): Eukaryota > Metazoa > Arthropoda > Insecta > Diptera > Drosophilidae > Drosophila > Drosophila willistoni. The sequence continues at coordinate 15,439,573 of NW_025814050.1, forward strand.
TTTCTTGCTGTGTAAAACGATTTTAACGACTCTCGTGAACTATTTTGATGCAATAAATAAACCGTTTCCATGCAAAAACAAAACTAGAGTACTTAATACATGTTCGATGACATAAGTTTACTTTACTTTGCAGTAAGTTTAAATTGGAAATAAATTATAGTAGTTGATCCAGCATACAAATTACTTGAATCTCTTCCAATATAGAAGCTGCAAATAAATGTTGATAAATATTCGAATTGTCTCACTCTCTTTCCACTTTTTCCAACGCTTCAGCTTTCGTTCTCTCTTTTTGTCGCTTTACCGAGCTCTTTTAGCAAGCAATTGTCCTTTATTTTGCTTTTGCTAATAATTTACATTAATAGGTGCTAAAATGGTAGTTGTTTCTATTTCTATGAAGTGATCTCAATCATATTTGATAATAAAATTCAAATTTACAAATAAGTGGCAAAAGCTTGATTCGACTTAACAATTGTAAAATTTAAAAAACAAACTAAAATCTTAAGAAAAATATAAAATTAAACAAAATAATCTAAAACAATCATAAGTAATCTTTGAATTCATTCAGATATTCAAAGAACAAAATAGTTTAGCTCATAAGAACTTTTTTGATCATAACGACTATATAATAGGAAATTAAGCCTTCCGATTAACCTATGTACATATAATTGTGGTCAGAATTTGCCTTTTTCATAATTGTTTTTAAAAACTAGAATTCAACTTAATACACATTAAGATAGGAATAATAAATTGCCCTAGTTGTGTCTCAGCTGGCTCTGTTCCATGCAACTGTCCCACATTGCCTAAGACTGGCCGAGAAATTATGGCAATAATGATAACATGCGGTGTGGGGGGAGGGAGTGGAGTTGTTGCAGAGGGTGTTAGAATGATGAAAATCCTAAATCTAGCCACGCACTAATTGAATGCATGCTGAGCTGGCTGGCAAGAAGATGGCCAGGGGGAAGGACTAAGAGACCCCTCAGCATCCGCAAACTGCAGCCATGATAAACGAGGCAGGCCGAGGATTCAGTGTAATAGGAAACAAACCAGCATTAAGGCAAAAATATCTCTAAACAAATATTATTTACGAGCCTCGAGGCTAGGGGCAAATTCAGAGTTAGTTTTAGTGTTGGCTTTGATTTTGGCAACGAATTTTGAACAACTTCGAGTCCTACTCCAGTTACCAGTTACCCAGTTGGCCACTTGCAGTTTTGCTTGGTTAAAATTTATGTGCACCGCACCGAGAAATAATCAACAACACCTCATAAATTAGAAGGGCCGAAACAGTTTTTAACTGTTATAATCACTAGGAAGATTGCCAAGGCAACAAAAACGAATAATAACAAGAAAATTTGCCCAGATTCAAGTATTTATGGCGGTAAAGTTTAGAGCGTTTTGTTTGCCATTAATTTTACGGAGAAAAATGAAAAAAAAAAAACAGTTTCAAATAGTGTTATATTATGACTATAACCTAATGCAGCAATTAGAAAAACTTGAAAAATAAAAGTTAGAGTTAACAGGAATGAATACTTTTCTTGTTCTTGAATGCCCATTTAATATTCATAAAAAATTTGGCTTTTTTTAATGGTTATATATTGGTTGCGTATTACCTTATAGCTATCTTTTTATTTAATTTAATTTAATACCCTTTAAGATGTATTATGTATGAATCCCCTCACTTTTTACTAGTAAAAAGGCAAAAAGTTTGCACACTTTTTGAATAATTAGAAGCGAAAGTTCTAAGGGAAGTAGGATTGACGCATCAAAGTAGGCAACAGAATATTTAACTTTAAATTTCATTTCGGTGTAAATGTTTGCGTGTGTGTGTGTGTATGTATATGTGTGTGGAAGTTTAGGGCCAGGACCATACATAACAGATTCAGAGAGCTTCTCGTTGGATGTTGTTCCGCCTCAACACTTTCACACACAAACACCAATCAAGCTCGTTGCGCCTTTTTGGACAGGGGACAAAACTGGCGACCGCCTAGCAACAGCATCCGCTGCATGCAGCCAGCCACATGTGAGTGAGGAAAATCAATAAAATGTACGTTTATCTTATTTTCTGTGCAGCATGCTCAGAGAATTCCTCTTTTTTTTATCCCCTCACACCCCCATTTTTTCTTCAGCCAATGGACAACAAATATAAATCTTCACCGCACTTAAGCCTTTTAAATGATAACAATGGAGCTTTGCTTTGGCAAATGTAGAAGAGAAGATGGGGAAGGGCAAACAGAAAAAAAAACAGAGAAGATGTGGATGCAGCACAGAAACCAAAACTCGACCACTGAGTAGCAGGTGCACTGGACGGCCAAAGGACTTAGGCATTCAACCCCCATTGGGGACAGACAGACACTCACTCACACACAAACACATACATACGCATGCGAGTTATGCCATGAATTTATTATGTCTCTTCTTTAATAGACTTTCCTGTGGCCGCCGCACAAAGTTTATGAAAATTGAATGGGGATTTTTTTTTGACTTGCAACTTGACAGCTAAGCTATATTTAAAAATATGTACTAACTGTCATATATTTTGGCTGAGCGACACAATATTTTAAAAATAAATTAATGAAAAGAAAAAGCTAAAAATTTAGATCTCTTTCTGGATGAAAGAAATGGGTCATATGACTCAACGTATGGATCAAACAGTTTAGAAACAATAAATGTTTTTAACCACTGACTCACTTGTTTAGTTGCTCACTCATTCATTTGTTCAGTTTTATTTCTGTCCAATTCTACTCATATTACTTTTGTTCAATTCTACTCATATTAACAATAAACTATAGTAGGTAACACTTGCGGTTGTTTTTCTATGACAAATCCATGATTAACTGATGGAATATTTGTATACTTCATTTAGTCAGAGGTCCCTATATTATTTTCTTTTTAAAAAGAACTTAAGAACTTAGTACAAAAGGATTCACCGGGAATAGAAGTCAATAATAGGAGTTAATGGACGACTCAGTGAACAAGTGATTTAGTGTATAACGATTAAATGGGAGAACTAGTGAATAATGATTTTATTAAAGGAGTTGCTTTTTTTTTGCTAACCCATTAGACAGCCAAAACCATTGCCATGTGGGTGTTTGGCTTTTAGCTATTATTAGATTCAATTTCGCAATAATGACTTCATTGCCTATAAAAGGTTTTCCATGTACTTCTTTACGTCATCGTGTGAAATAACTGATCAATTAGTAACAATGACTCTATAGTGCAGCGAACTGAACTATAAAGGGGAGATCAACATGAATAAATATCATTGTGGGTCTAATTTGTTTAACTTTTTAAAGGCCAAACAGTGAAAATATCTCCATAAAGGAAAGCCAAATCATTTGTTTAATTACTGTATCTATTCCATTTTCCCCACACAAATATCAACAAATTTCAAAGTATTGCGAAATCACAACCAAAAATCAAAATCAACCCCATTTACCATTTGGGGGTCAAGTCTATGGACATGGGGCCATTCTATTCAACAAACTCTTGAAATGCATTTTATTTTATGCAAAATAACGTTAGTGCAGTAGACCGTTATAATTGTCATATTAGACAGAAAATCCATGGCTAGCTAAACTGGTAGGAGATGAGATTTGGGCACTTGGGGTAGGAGTCAAGTGTCCCCCCTGGATTCAGTAGCAAGTCTGGACTGGAAAGCAGTGACCAAATGCTGGACCAATTGCCAGACTCTGCAGGAAATTGCTTAATTTAGCGCAAAAATTATCCACTTGCTAACGAAGCAACCCTTTTTAAATGACAAAAAGAAAAATGAACAAGACATGAAATACACTTCACTTTAAGACTTCATTTTTTTTTTATTTTTTTTGTTCATTCACAAACAAAATAAATGATTTCAACAAAACAAAACATAAAAAATAGTATACAACAAATAAATTATACAAGAATACATAACTTGACCATAGCATAAGTCCATCTTTAGACAACTTGACATGCCGAGCCCGCAAATTAAGACCAAAGAGTCTGAGGATGGAATTATGACTTCAACAATAAATACCAATAAAATTGGTTGGAATATCAACCATGAACCAGAAAGACCTGAAGCCAAAGATGTAGAACAGAATGATAGATCTTTGTCGCAACCTGATCTTTCTTCGTTAGCTGAAATTCAGATGAGCCATAAACATATGACTGATCGTTTTGCAGAACTACTCAATCTATTCGAGAACTTTGCCAAAATTGTGGGTAACGATCAGAAGAAGGAGCAAGCCGGAGGAGAAGCATTGGGCTTGAAGCGCACAAAATCTGAGCAGTTAGTTCATAAAGAAGGTAAGACAACCCATTTATTAAATGGTATCGAGTGATATTCTTATATCGGTTATAAGTGGCAATAAGTCGCTCCCTAAAATATGCAATGGGAGGTCGACACATTGATTATTAAAAAATTTATCCTAGCCTGTTTTAGATTTTTATTGCGTACTTTAAAGAGTCACACACAAATATTGAAACTTGAAAACGATTGCACGACCATCTAAAATAACATTTTTTTTTTTGCATATTTTTAGCGTCAGAGCTGAGCGAACTTTCAAAAGCTTCGGCAAGCCTTATGCAACTTTCGGAATCTACGCTTGTGGGTTATCGCAAACCTGTGACTTCTGAAATAAGCTGTCAAACATCTTGGACGCTATTGGCACCAAAGCAAATCAAACTTCAACCTAAAACAGAAAAAGCTGAAGGAAGAGATACTTCAAAAAAAATTAGGCCTAGTAAAGTTCAACAACATACCATACGCATTGAAGTCGAATCGGTGACTTCAACAACTGCTCTACAGAGGGCACCACTGCGCCAACGTTTTTGGCATATTCTTGTGCAAATCGGTGACACTCTAATGGCCGGTATATATATGATTGGCGAGAATTTCACCTACATTCTGTTTATACTTCTATGCATTTGGTGTCTATATCTGGTTATTGGTCATTATTATAATTTCCTTCAAGATAATGTCAATAGGCAGACAAATAGGCCAGTTATTGTGAATCCAGATATACGGCAACGTAATCAATTAACATGATCACTAGAGTACACACAAAAGAAATATCCAAAATATTATTATATTATATATTTAAAAAAAAAACATATAAAATAAAGGCCAAAATAAGGTCATATCTAGGTGGTTTATCGAAACATGTTTGGGGTGCAGCAACACATGATGGCAAGGCTGCAGTAGAGCGCAGATGCAAAATCGGTTAACATATAGCAAAATCGATCGGCTAGCGGTGCACGACCTACAACATGCGGTCCCGGTGAGGAGAGGGCATCGATAAATATCGTTTGACGTGTCAGCTCACAGGGTGCCAATGGTATTAAGGGCTCTCCCATCAATTGATCTTGTCTGCGTAGGCGTGGTTGCTCAGTCTGCACAGCTACTGAATGAAGTTTAGGCACAACTAAGTTCCTTCGATTTGCACACCGCACGAATTCATCTTCAGAAGATTCTAGGAGAAAGTAAAATCACAGCTCTAATATCTTAACAGAAAGTCTAAAAACTCAAATGTTTACCATCATTTACGGCATCGATAAGCCAATTGTGCCAATTGCGATGATATTTTTCTGTTTCTTTGGGACTATTGTATAATGTACACTGACTAGACGAGATAATCACCTCGATGTTGTCCTCATTATCATTAACAAAATCCTCAGTTTCATCACTTTCCGAGCATGGCTGATAGCCCAATATATCGAAAAGTCGCTGGCAGGTCTCAGAATCAGAGGATAGTTTCACATGATGATGATGATGATGTTGATCATCTACTACAGCTTCCTGAACCAAATCGCCAATTAGTGTTTGAACGACAGTGGCAGTTAACTGTGGCTGCTCCCTGCACGCCATTTAACTAAATGAATTTTGATTTCCGTTTTGGATTTCTTTTATATTTTTAGTTTTTATATAATTTTTTTTGTACTTATAGCACTAGTCGTAAACATATTTGAAACTGTCATTTACACATTTTTTTTTCGGATGGAAACAAAACATTCACTTGCTAAAAACAACACAAAATTTCTAGTTTCCCCAATAAAAACAGAAAATGGCAACAAATGACGACGAGGATCATAAGGATCGACAGGCAGGAGAATCGGATCATGTGATTATTTCTATAGGAGATGAACCAAATGTAATCCATTTACCAGATGCTAATATAGAAGCAACCGATACAGATAATCTCGAGAGGACAGAGTCGCGACATATTACCTTTCTGATAGACGAATCGCCGAACACAAGTCGACAGAATGCCGAAGAGGCCAAAGCTTTGGTAAAGGATTTATTAGAGATTATAATACCACAAAGTGAGACATCCGAAAGTTCTTCAAATTCAGATAGTACTGCGACAATTTGTGAACCTACTTCAGCTTCATATTTCCCCGAGGGACGTCTTCATCATATCCTCGAATTGCTTAATCACTTTACACGCAATCTAGAGACTTTGGAACAGCAAGCATTGAGTCAGAAACAAGAAGTTCGAGTTCAGACAGGCAATCATTATCCTTTGCTGGATACCATGTCTATAATTGAAGTTCCTCCTCAACAATGTGAATTTGGCACACAAACCATGAGCACAAGTACGAATTCTAGCCGACGTAGCCTTCGCCTAAATGTGACCACAATGAAAACAGTGCGAAAAACGCGATCTTTTCGTTGTAATCAACAACATCCTGATAATCGTCCACCCTGCGAACGTACTCATCATACAATTACAATAAGCACTAATGCTGCCGCAGCTCGCCGTGCTGCCAATAATCGTCAACGATCTCTGGCCGCTCGTTTGTGTCAGACTTTAAGTGATTTTGCTGCCGCCGTTTGTCTGTGCATTCACGTTAACAAAGATTGCGTTTTCTGTTTGGGCTTCTTCCTGGCTTTTGTGGTCAGCGCTAGTTTTCTAACGGCCTTCTTTTATCGAACTATCACATTCAATGCAACGGCTGTAAGAGCTCCCATCGATGCATTGACCAGCGGTACCCCAAATGTCGTTCCTGTACGTTTTAATGGTGCTTACTACTATCTGTACAAGGGTCACAAGCCATAATACGCTTAAGACATTTTCTGAGTTTTACTACCAAAATACCAAAGTAAATGCACAGATATCGTTTGAATACTTGTAAAATATTTTTTATTATCAAATGACGTACCTCGAATTCATTTAAGTTTTTTCATTTTCGCCCATCTTGGCCGCACAGTGGTTCGTTAGTCGAAATCTTCTAATAGAAATGTATATTTTCAGCTGTAGTTCTGTGTTAAATTCAATTTTCTTTGGTACTTACATATATCAACAAGTTTTAAATTTTTTGTTTATTCATAATAAAACAATGCAAATAATTTGCTAAAAAGTTAGTTTTATTCTTCGTAGACCCAAGTCCAGTCAAAGTAAAATTCTTGTTTTTTTAGGTCCAAAATTTTGAATTAGTTTTTCATGAAAAATTGTTAAAAACAAACATTTTTAAATTCATATGTTGAAAAATGGAACTTTACCGTCAATTATGCAGTTTAGGTTTGCGGTTTAACTACGCCATCTTTAGTGAATATGGCAATAATAACTATAAGTTTAAGATTATTTGGAAAAAATAAGAGGACGGTGTATTAAGTAGATCAAAAACTATGATTTTTGCAAATAAATATGGACAAACGATACACTGTTTGATGAAATAATTGAATATGTTTTTCGATCGTTTTTTTTTTTCCAAAATTTACAACTCAAAAATTTATTTATACAACTAGTTATAACAACAAACAACCCACTGTGCCTTGTTTAAGATGGTTTTGCATATTGGCGAGTGGGTAGTTAAATCTTAGCAATACAACCAAATGTTAAGCCTGAACATTTCATTTAAGCCATTAAAAATCTGGCAAGAAAAACACTTTATTTAAGTCACGAAAATCTTAAAGGTTCGTTAAAAAGATAAAGTATATATCTACAGATAAAATATATTATTGTTAACAATTGATAGTATTTTCAAAATAAGTTTTCCATTTGAAAATGTACTCCAGAGCTGAACAGTTTTAGGCAAGAACTGTTTATTAAGGGAGTCTCAAGTCAGGTAAAGCTACAATCTCTAAGATAAGACGTGCATCAAAGCTAAGACTAACCAAGCAGACTTTTACTTTTACTTTTCGGATGGTCTATAATGCATCGTTCGATGAAGTAACCCAGAAAATATTTGCTTACGGATAAGTTAAGAATAAGCGTTACTTTAGAATCTTTAAACTCTTAATTTTGTTTTATATTCCATTTAAGATTTTTTAAGTGAGCAATTACAATAAAATTATTTCTCTAAGAGTTGGCATATTTTTGAAACCATCAACCGAATTACAAATTTCGCAGACTTTTTGATTGAAAAGCTTTGGGTTCTCCATACAGAAATAATAATCTAAATTTGGTAGAATCACTATTTCCACATGAGATTTGGTTCTTAATTTTTGCAATTTTATACCGGAACGAGTATCAGTTTGTTGGCCATAGATAAAAGTGATGCCAATATTGTTGGGTAAGTCGACCATACGAGATAGAAGAGGTAGCGAATCTTTAGAAATTGCATGAAAGGCAGCCAAACCAGTGGGTGAGCCGGCATTACATTGTTGAGCATATTGCGAGATTAGAGTTGGTGCAGATTGAACTTGCTGTAGGTTAGCCAAAGGTCCTAGTAAGCGGAGTAAACAGAAAGGATGACATAAACTTTCGATATGATTAAAAGTCTTTTCCCAAAGGGTTTCTTTCGTTTTGGGTTCCTTCTTTTGATAACCCCATTCCTCGCATAAAATAAGATGTTTAACATGATCGGGATGGGTCAAGGCATAGCAACTAGCTAAGTAAGCTCCAAAAGAATGGCCCAGCAATATGAATTCGTCAATTTTCAACTGCTGACGCCATTCCTCTAGGGCGGTTATCAATTGACATTCACATAGTTCACTTGTGGCCGAGAATACGGGACGAGTGCTACGACCAAAACCCAAAATATCTAAAGCATAGACTTTTCGCTGTTTGGCCCAATCGTCCAGATTCGGATACCACATAGCCAGACCCATACCCTGACCATGTAGAACCACCAAGGGCAAACGACGCTCCTCTGCTTGGGGGTTAGTCAAGGATAATGTCCATATTTGCTCAGATCCATCAACATCAACCACATTCCCTATATCGATAAAGTAGGCTTGATAGGGCGTCTTTAGTTGAGCTAATAATACCTTTTCGGCTTGCCGCAATTTCTGTTTTGAACTGAATGTCCATTCGATTAGCCATTTGAGTAAGCCAAATTGTTGCCGGGCGGCAGGATCAATCAAGGAGCTGTCACTTGTCGTCTGCCCGGAGGCGGTGCTGGTGTTGGCGGTCATGGTTGGGCACAATAGGGATTTCCCTTTGGGTTGGTTTTCTGTTTTAAGCAATTTCGAGAAAACTTTTGAATTTGACTCCAGACAAAACGTCAAAAAGGGGAGGCAGTAGGCCAACTTGACAATGGGTCAGAGCGGCAGCAGGATTTTGGGTTTTTTCTTTTTTTCTGTTTGCTTGAGAGGCAGAGCATGGAGTGCGGTACGGGAAATTGGCCACAAAACGTTTGTCGCCTGCTGTGCAGCAATGGCAAAGGCAAAACTAAACTTTTTGGCAAGATGCCCAGGCACAAAGAAATTATTGTTAATATAGGCTGCCCTGGCCAAAGCCAAAGCCAAAGTCAGCAGGCAGCCAACAGCCAACAGCTACTAGTCCGGCCGGGGGTCGAATTGCTTCGTCGTTGGAATTTTTTTTTTATTTTATTTTTTGAATATAATTTATTTATGCCAAATATGGCAAATATTTCGTAAGGAAATTCTATATATATCCAAATATGCATATATATACATACATACAAAGCATATATACAACGAACTTTGCATACGCTTTTTTGTTCAACGATGCTGGTTCAAGTTTTAGGGGTTGGCAATTGCAATGGGGGTAGCAGGATATAAAAAATCAAAAGATCCTTAAGAAAAAATAACCCTTTGAATTGTGAGAGTCTGTACAATCTTTATATAAAGAAACTTTCGCAGGAATTATTTGTTTATGTACATATTTTTTGAAGAAAATACAAAGAGAGTGCATATAGATATATAGAATAATAAGCAACTAAGAGCAAACCATCCAACCCATGGGCGAAGTTTTGCTATATATTGTTTAATGGGGTTGCTAGTTTTGCCAACATTTTTTTACTTTATTTGGTTGTGATTCTCAACTAGTTTCAGCGTTAAAATTACGGTATGACCAATACATTTTTCACGTCATTCATTCTTCAACGTCTAACTAGGTAGTTAGTTTGCTTATGGAATGATCTTTCATTGAAGATTAATTTTTCTTCTTAAAATTTTTGATCAATATTCTTAATCTTCCGAATTTTTAAGTCTATTTTATAACTAGATTTGTCAAAAAGAATTAATTTTGTTGGGCTAATAAACCACCAATTGATAATGTTATTAGCGCTCGTTTAATTATTCAATTGTCTGTTAGCGTTATTAGCGCTCGTTTAATTATTCAATTGTCTTTTAAACAAATTGTCAATTTTTATAGACTTTGCCCAAATGTTCACAAATTTATGGAAAAAGTGTATAAACCAGTAAAATATTTTCAATTTACCCTTACACTAGAGTAAAATGATATGTGATAGGTTTTATTGAGTTTGAAAAAAAAAGAAGGAGAAGGAACAGGATACGGAGTGTGGTGTAAAAGGAAGCTGGTCAAAATGGATATAAACTGTTTAGATAGCAAATTTACAAAATTGAATTATATATGTTTCAGTTATTTTTTTCTGTTTGTTGTTTATTTTTTTGGCAGCATGAAGAACGCAATTAAAGCTTCTTCTTTTTTAGCCGATTTTTTTTTTTTTTTTTGGCTTTTTGTTTGAAAAGAACAAATAAATGTTGAAGTTGAATTGGGTGAGCAGAGACGAGACGAGTGGGCGTGTGAGGCTAGAGCTTCCGTTGGCAGTAAATTGAATTGCACGAACACGCGAAATTACATCATTTTGGAACCACTGTAAACAATTTCCCGTTCGCTTCTTCTTCGTCGTGTTTTCTTTTTTGCACCCGTTTTTCAACTCACTAAAATTTTGACAGGCAAATTTTTTATGCCGGGTACGTTGTTGCCTAGGAGAGAGCCTACCTGCATACACCTCCTTGTTAACGGCAATTTGTGCGAAAATATCAATTTCACTTTTTTTTTTTCGTTGCCTTCTTGGGATTATTTTTCTCTTTTTTTGTGTTAAAAAGAAAGGCTTGTGTGTACATGTGTGTGTGTGTGTGTGTGTGTGTAGTAAAATGGCGGCTCTATATAAAAAATGATAACAACAACCAAAATAAAAACAAAAAAATAAAACTGGCAATCAAAATGACAGCCAACATATACATAGAGAAAAATATCCGTAGAAAATGTATGGTAACACATGAACGTAGGTATATATTTTGTATTTTTTTTGGGAGGGGCACAATACATAACTATATAAATGGGAACCAAAAATGAATTGTCATACGATTAGTTGAATTCTCAACTCATGATCTTCATAACATTCATTGAGATCAACATTTTTCGATAAATCTAAAATTATTTCAAATCTAGCTCTGTCTGTTAAAAAAGTAGATTTCTGAGATGATCAGCATTTATTTTTATAATATTTTCAAGACCATACAATTAGATTAAAAATAGACAAGTTTTATTCTAGAAAATAATAATTGGACCCTGTGAATTTAAAATAGTTTAAATATTTCATTTCATTTATTTTCTTTAACTCCAAATTTAGTTCCATTCAATAGTATTATTTTTCTAAAGTTTGCCAAACATTTTTACTACAGGTAAGTATAGCATTTAATGGTTAAATGATCATATTTTAATTCGATCTGCAAATTAATATAACTAATGTCTGAACATAACTAAAGAATAGAGGTTTAATAAAAAGAAGTGTTTTTTGAATGAATGATAAGACATGATTCTGTATTGTCTTGGTAATATACGGTTAAAAAATTATAAAATGATCAAATAATGTAATTTAAATTGGATTCTTTCAAAGGTAAAATGTTATTCGACTGGGAATAATGGAAAGGATTGTTATTACCGAAAAATTGTTTTTCTTTTATATTTGTTTCTAAAAAACTTAAAAAATATATAACAAAACTCTAATTTGATTGGATTTCCAATGCATTTTTAACAGTGGTCTACGTCCATGTTTTTTTTTCGTTTTTGGTTTTTGGAAAAGTCAGTCATTGTGCCACACCCACTGCGCCCATATGTATAGCCCTTGCTTGCCTTTTTGTTTGCCTCTTTTTCCTTCGAGTTTTGCAATGCTGCCGCTGTCAAGTTTGAAAGGATTATTGCCACTTGCCGCTTGCGGCGAAACGTTCTTAAAATGTAACACGTTTCAAACAAGTTTAGATACGTGTAGTAGTTCAAAGAGAAAGAAGAAGCAACACCAGCACAACACAGATGATGTTTCGTTCTCTCTCTTTCTCTTCCACTGTCTGTCTCTATGTAAAAAGTCATCAACGGGCCAGTTTTGCCCAGGCCTAGGCAAAAATAAAAAAAAGAACCGACTGGTTTGACGGGCTTTTTTGAATGGGTCTTTTTTTTTATTATTATTTTGTTTTTTTTTTTTGTCTTTTTTTTTGTAAGTTTCTCTGCCCTCCGTTTCAGTTTTTGAACTCTGTGGCCGCTAGCCGCTGTCCACCGACTCCCGTGACTCCAGCCAAATAGTCATCAAAAATTTGCGCTTTTTGCGCAAAAAAAAAAAAATAATAAAACAAAAAGAAATGAGAATTTGAGATGCTCTAAAATAAAAAATTAAGACAAAAAAAAACCTACAAACGAATATGACAAGAGTCGCCGAATATCAAAGGAAACGCTTAATGGTAGAGTGGGTGGTCAAGACGGGGGGAAGGACGGATTGAGCGGGGTAGTGAATACACAAACACAATTGTGTATAAGATTGATGGAAATGCTTAAGTCATTCATCATAAGAATCTCTTGATTGGACAGTTCTTTTCCCCTTCTCATTCTAAGTTTTCATCGTTGGCCAGGCATTTCAATTTGAATAATAAGTATTATTATTATATTATTCTTGTAAAAGATATTTACCAAAAATAATTTCCTCTACATATAAATATTTTTTGTAAATTTCAAATTATTAAATATTTAATTGTAAAGTTTTGTTAAACAAATGTCTAAAGTCCTTTTTCATCTTTTGTATATTCTAAGATAAAATAAAATAATTAAGCTATAAAAAAAGGTAAGAACATTGCCAATTTCTTTGATGTTACAAAAAGAATTATATAAACTTTAATATACAAAAATATGGTTTACCCCGGGCAAATTGAAAAACAATTTTCCTTACGGAATTTATAGTTAAAATAGTATGAAAGAAATCATAAAAATTTATTCACCCTTAGAGTGTACAAAAGATACTTTAAAGATACAAAATCAGATAAAGTGTAACAAATAAAATTTATTTTCACTTAGTGACCACAATTTTTGCATTTAAACCTACTCTTTGAAACTAACTAACAATATAAGTCGATGAACTCAAAACTGGAAACCCAATATATACGATTTATAGTTAAGATATTATCAAAAAAGTTTCTGTTATAAATAAAGAGCCATGAGAGCTATTATAATTAAAAGCCCAGTTTGAAAGTATTGATACAAAGGCTAATCAACTGTCTTTTTATATTTTACACATTTAATATAATACAATTTAGATTTCTCTAGTTTTCAAAAATGATGAGAAATGGGCCCAAAATGAAATGTCCTTATCGACGGTGAAGGAATTGGACTTTCCTATTTCACAAAGTTGTAAAAATGTCGCGAATGTCATTTAATGTTTAAAATAATGTAAAAAAGAGAAAACTTTAAGCAAAATTTCTAAATTTACAATTTCTTTTTGCTATCTACATTGTTTGATGAACTGATATTAACTTATACAAATTTCTGGAATAAAAAAGTAATCTTTCAAAATCCCTTAGGTTTGGAAGTTTCGTCATAATATCATCAAAGTGTACACAATTAAGATATCTTTTCATATCTGTATAAATAAAATCAAGTAATTGAGTCGCTTCGCTTGCATAAAGTGGAAAACATATCAAATTAAACAATTATTCTGAACTCAATTGAATTCCCATTAATATATAATGAAATTTTCTTGCCGTTTCCCTCACTCAACATTTATTGGTCTATTCGGTACTTGTGTTCAAAATGTTACAATGTATGGATATCAGGATTATTTTTAATTAGAATGGTAATACCATTTTGTTTATTAATAGATATTGATTAAATAATATGTACATTCTTACATTACAAAGTGTACGGAAAGGAAAGTGCAAAACACTTGGCAAACGGATAGATGCACATCTATCGACTGCAGGGTATAAAAAGTGCACTTTCGATAAATATTGAATTTATAACCCAAAAAAGTAATTAAAACTCATGTATATTACTCTCTGAGTGCACTTAATTACTGGCCCAGTGTGTTTTAAGTATTGAGTAACTTTGCAGACAGTACAACAATTTTTGTAGGTACTCGAAATTCACCCAGTTTTTTACGACTAAGCGCACTCACAATCGGATATATATTTGCTCATATGTATGTATGTACATATGTATGGCAAAACTTGAAACTTTAAGACCAACTATATACCTACTCACCTTTAAAAGTTTATGCAGCTGTAGAGGCTGAGACTGCAGCAATGCTTGCACTGTGTGTGAGTGTGTGTGTGTGTGAAGAAGGAGAGTCTGCTGCAGCTAGTAGATGTTGTTGATGGTGACGAAGTTAGTGCTTTTGCTACCGCTGCTGCACGTCCTGGCGGCCATCTTTGCTGGTGCGGAATCGAGGTGGAGGATAGGCCCAAGCCGATTTGATGCTTCGTTTTCGTTTTCTGTATTTTTAATTTTTTGTTTGTTGAGAACTGCTTTTCTTACAATTTTTTATTTAAGTTAATGTTTATTATTTTTTTTGTACAATTTTATCGTATTTTCTGGGCTTAATAACACTTTTTGGTTTTGGATTTTAAAGAGATTGGTTTTATTGTTATATTGATTTATGGTTGCTCGTGTGCATAAATCAAGTTTTGAGGTTTTTTTTTTTGTATTTATTTCTGATAAAAATAAGAGAGAGAAAAAATAATACAAATTTTTTTTTTTTTTGAAAGGTGCCCACGCAAACAGCAAATAAATAGAAAAAGACAAATTAAAGTGTAATCAACAACCAAAAAAAAAAAAAAAAAACAAAAAAAAGAAGTTTAACCACTTTTTTGTCAGTTAAACAGCTGAAAAAACAGACGATTGAAACCTTTGCAAAGCCGGTTTCCAAACTAACAAAAAACTAACTCACTAACTAACCTAGTGCAAAAGAGGAAAACTGCAAACTTTTTGTGTTGAACAGGCGGCTTAATCAGCAGGATGAAGGATCACGACTGGCAGCAGTAAGCAGGAAAAAGTAGCCAGCTGATTGTAAAGCGCGGCCAGAACTTGAGCAAAGGACCTGCAGCCGGGCACTAAAGCCGAAAGCTTTGCCTTTTGGCCTAGCAGCAAAGCAGGCACGAAGGATGTCAACGTATGTGGGCGAATTACAACAACAACAACAATAGCACACATACACACACACATTTACAGTTTTCCGGCATTACTGCCATGTAAATGTAAAACTGAGTAAGTGCAAGCGAGATGCCAGCAATGCAATTTTACTGGCAAAAGCGGCAGCCAGGCAGTAACTAGACCTCCTTCTTCCCCTCCACCCCCCTTCTCTATCGCACACAGTCTTTACTTTTGTCTGTGTTGGTGTGTGTGAGCGCGCGTGTATGGCGCCTGCGCATTAATCGCACAGCTGACGGAGGGCAGCAGCGCCAGCAGAATAGAAACAGGACCGCCTACGAAGTTAATCGAGGGGCCCAATATAAAATACGGAATGTGAAAACTGATAAGGGAACGATTAAAGTATTGAAAATTTCTTACTTTAATTATTACTTTAATTAAGCTGAGAATTAAAAATATTGTGTGATTTTTGAAAATCACGAAGTGCTGAAATATTGTGCAAAACTATTTGACGTAATTTTAATATTAAGACAATTTTTCTCTTCAGACAAAAAGTATTGCTGAAACCAAAACGCATAATTTTTTAGTTAAACTATAAAGAATTTTCCATGAAATAGACCAGAATCTTTGAAAATTTCGTCAATATCTCGTAAGCTTTCAAAATATTCCCTTTAAGCCACAAAATCTTGTAGGATTTTCCATTAAAAACGTTTTTTTTTGTCGTAGGAAATGATTGCTCTTCAACTTTAAAGGGCTTCTTGAAGTGAAATGTTGTTTAAAATGATTTATTAAGGCAAATAGTTTAATTATCACAGAATAGATACTTGAACAGTCATTTATTATTAAAAATAGTTTTTTGTAGCCCCGCATGGAGGAAATCTGTTTGTAGATGCGCTCCTGATGGCAAAGGTTAACTGCGGACTGCTGTGACGTCTGCTGTTGCTAGGTGCCTTAAAAGCTGCCAGCTGATTCTGATTATCGTTTGTGGTAGAAACGCGGTGAGGTATTCCGGAGCAGGTGGCGGGGGTTAGGTATTCGGCGTGGGGGCTACTGGGACTAGGGCTGCCTGGAATTTATTGACTTGGGGCCGAAGCGACAGCGAAAAGTAACGGCACTTTTTCGGGCAAACGGTGGTTTTCCCCCTATTGATTTCGGGCTGTTGGAAAATCTACATACATACAAACACACACACACGCACGCACATACATACATACAAACGTTCAAAAGTATCTGCATATGAATCAAAAGAAAATGTTTTTCAAAGAAAAATGAGAATAAAACACAGGCACACACATAAACACATATAAACAGGTTCTTTGCTGGGCATTTAAGACCTTGCAAAGGATGTGAATTTTTAATTTCACAGAGAGAGAAAGAGAGAGAACAAAATTCGCATTCCCTTTCGCAGTCACAGTTTTTTTTTTTTTTATTTTTCGCATACTCTTTTAAGAGTAATCTGTCAGCTCCCGTTCTCTTTCTCTCTGACTCTCTATTACTCTGGCCACAAAAAAACCTGTTTTGTTTTTTGTTAAGAATTTGTTGTTTTTTTTTTATGGCCTCTGCCACTTGCACCAAGTTCGCTGCTGCTGGCTAAAACTGTTTCACAAATTGTATGTTGTTGCTGTTTTTTTTTTCTTTTTCTGGTTATTTGTTGCTACCGTGTTTTGGTATTTTATCTTTTGCACAATTTACGAATCGAAATGATACGAATTAAAGAAATGTAAAACACATAAATGAAAACCAACCAACGCGGACCGACTCGGAGACGAAGTACAAGACTTGTGGGGACACGGACAAGCAAGCACACGTCCGCCCGCAACCAAAGACAAAAAGCATCTACAAGTACAAACATGCACAAACATATGTACCCTACAACGAAAAAGTTTAGGGACAGTGGACCCTCGGTTGACGAACACATCTTGTTCGTTTTTCATATTTCAATGCTGAATGAAAAAATGTGTTTCCAGTTGAAAACCAATACAGTATTTAGTATGTATGCGTCAAAGTGTTTTTTATACGAAATGTTCCTCATTCGGAGTGTTCGCAACGCGTGGGTCCACTGTACCTGCTCACGGGGCAGGCAACGTCAGCTGTTTATGCCCATATGACACTGACAGTTGCCAACCATCGATATGATACAGTGTTACAGAAGTGTGATAATTTATTCATGCTATTGTTATATTTCAGTGAAGTAGGAGAAAGTTAACGTTATTTAAAAAGCTTTTTTAGATCTATACACTTTTACTTTTCCTCACTAGAAATAATTCAAAATTTGAAAAGTTGTATCTTAATAGCTAGTGATGACACTTTATTCTTTTCACTGATTCCTAACTTCTGGGATTCCCCTCCACCACAAACTTTTTAAACTTTTGCATTCAGGACCAAGGTTCAATTGGCCAGGATCAATTGCCAAAACAACGTCAGAGTTATAATTTTTACATTAAAATAAAAATTAAAGTATTTATTTCAATTCCAACTGTCAAACTTCCTACCCCATTTCGGCGAATTCGATTTGGAATGGCAAGAGCGAATTCGTCAAAAATACAAAATCGATGTTTTCGCGGTTTTCCCTCCATTGAAGGAAATTTTAAAATTCGTTTGCATAAGGACAATGAGCCGCAAAAGGTGCGTGAAATATATATATATTTATATATACATAAGTTAAATACGTATCATTATCAATTTTCAGTACTCTCATAGGCGTGTCAGAAAAGTATGCCAGTAATGTACATGTAAATTTTAATTATTTATACTTATTATATGTTTAATTAATTAGTTATTTATAAATTATAAAAATTCATAAAGCTGATTCATATCTGACGGGATTATCGATAAATAATTTGTGTATTAATTTTCATACTTAATGAAGGATTGGATATTGGAAATATTGGACCGTAGAGTATTAGAGGCCCATACAAAAAACTAACAACAATTACTAAATTTTCAAATTATAGTTTTATATAGGTCTATGCAAGCAGACCTAATTAACACTCACCTCACAACATTTTTATATTATTAAGATTGAAAAAAATTACTGGAATTAAATAAATTTACTTTTAAAAAAAAACTTGAAAAATATTAGTTGTCCATAAAAAAAGAAGATGACCAATGAATGTTAAAAAATAACTTTATTAGAGATACAATCGGAAAGTTTGTCCTTCGGTCCAACACTTTCAGGAGCCACGAACTTTTCTCAAATTCACTATACCCATTAATCCTGTACCTTTTTTTTCGATAGGTCATCTGGAAATTCTGATGTTCGATTTTCTTTAGGTTTTCCTTTTACTGAATCTCCCCTTTTTTTTTTATTTGTCTCAGGATGGATTGAATTTGATGGGTCATCTTGATATTCTGTTGTCGGTTTTTCTTCAGTTTTTTCTTTTACTGAATCTTTTTGTTTACTTTGATTTGTTTCAGGATTGATTGGATTTGATTGGTCAGCTGGATATTCTGATGTCCGATTTTCTTCAGTTTTTCCTTTTAGTGAATCCTCCCTTTTATTTTGATTTGTCTCAGGATTGATTTGTTTTGATGTATCATCTGGGTATTCTGATTTCCGATTTTCTTCAGTTTTTTCTTTTACTGAATCTTCTGTTTTATTTTGATTTGTCTCAGGACTGATTGATTTTGATGTATCATCTGGGTATTCTGATTTCCGATTTTCTTCAGTTTTTTCTTTTACTGAATCTTCTGTTTTGTTTTGATTTGTCTCAGGACTGATTGATTTTGATGTATCATCTGGGTATTCTGATTTCCGATTTTCTTCAGTTTTTTCTTTTACTGAACCTTCCCTTTTATTTTGATTTGTCTCAGGATAACTTGTACTTGTTTTAGCACTAGTACTTTTGATCTTTTGCGTTTCGTTTATGTTCGATTCCTCTGCATTTGAATTGGAATTATTTTTGTAAAGTTTTTCCTGCGAATTTTCAACGGTTACATCTTCTGATTCATTGGTTACATCTTCTTCAGTTGTTGGATTTTTTTTCTTATCAGAAATTATATTAACTATTGGTTGCCTTGTACAAATATCGTCTTCTAGGTTGTGTTGCCCTGGAAAGCTGGAATGAGTCCCACTATGCTGGATAGCAAATGCGGCGCATGCATTCGCCGCACTTATGTGATTTTCCCTGGGTAAATCCGGGAAAAGTGCTATATAATGGGCAAGACTTGCGACAAATGCATCACCTACACCTGATGGGTCTGCAACAGCCCGAACTTCTGGAGCCGGCACGTGTTTGCAAGTGTTTTTGTCTTTCTTTGATAAATAAACTGCACCCTGATCGCCCATGGTTATAACAACGCTTTGAGCACCCTTTTTCAAAAAAGCATTTGCTACTTCTTTGGCATCCTCTGGCGTCTTTATCTCGTCTACTGATGTAAGCCGAGCAGCATCATCTTTGTTAATGCACAGGATCGTCGGCGCTTTGATCAAGTCGTCAGACCAATTATTAGCAAGGGGTGATGCATTCAATATAGACACACCTTTGAATTTTCGCATCGCAGTTAAAGTTCCTTTGAGGCTTATTTCTAGCTGGCAAAGAAGCACTTTTGCATCTTTGAGAACTTTTTTACAGCGACACACATCTTTGGCGTTTAGTAGCGAATTGGCACCGGGTACGACAATAATCTGACTTTCTCCATCATCTGATTTAGCAATCTCTGACATACCAGTTGCTGAGTCCTCCAACTGCTCCACATTGTCGACATTTACGCCTTGCTGACTCAGATAGTTTAGATAGTCATCACCTGCCACGTCCTTGCCCAGTTTTGCAATCAAGGCGACAGTGGAACCCAATTTAGCAGCAGCCACACATTGATTGGCCCCCTCCCCACCGAAGGATGTCTCCATATACATACCCTCAACCCTTTCGCCAACTTTGGGCAACTTTGTTACATATCTGCAAATGTGAATATTTCAATCTATTAATAGATAATAATAATGTAATAATAATGCATCCTTACGTAATGTATTCAATATTTGCTGATCCAAAGACCAGGACATCTATCCACTTGACCATTTATAAATTTTGAAAAGTACACTTAAGTGATAATATAAAATAAAATATATGGAAAAAATAACTAGACAGAAATGTCAACAATAAGCATGATTTACAATTTGTAAAAATAATTAAGAAAATAAAAATAATTAAGAAAATAAATATAAACCTTAAGTCATACATAATTATAATATAAACTATATTCTTTTAAACCTTTAAAGAAATATGGAAAAGTCCATTAAGATGACTTAAGAAAGTTTTAACTCCAATATATTCCCATCTTAATTCAAATTTTTCGCATCTCCATTAGAATTAACTTTTCTCCCATCCCTATTAAAATCGATTTTTTCCCATCCCGATTGGAATCGAAGCAAGCGATGAAGCAGGCCTTGAGTTAAAATTGTGACGTTTGTATGCTTGCCGGTGAACTCAAGCACTAACTATTTCAGTTGCTTACAGACAGTCGTCGGGTAAACAGCTCTCCCATTGTCCCATTTAAAAATTTTCCTTCTTTATTAAAACTACCACTTTAAATAAAAGCCCATGCCTAAAAGATGTGGGTGCTGGCGCTGACATCAAGAGAGTTTCCTTAAAGAGTTTTCTTATTCATTTAATCAACCATATTAAATTTAAAATTCAAACTCGATAAGAGTTGATCAGCCAACATCAGGACTGTTTCATCTGAAATGTTTCCTTATTCATTTAATCTGCCATATTAAATTTAAAATTCAAACTCGATAGTTGATCAGCCAACATCAGGACTGTTTCATCTGAAATGTTTCCTTATTCATTAAATCTACCATATTAAATTTAAAATTCAAACTCGATAGTTGATCAGCCAACATCAGGACTGTTCCATCTGAAATGTTTCCTTATTCATTAAATATACCATATTAAATTTAAAATTCAAACTCGATAGTTGATCAGCCAACATCAGGACTGTTCCATCTGAAATGTTTCCTCATTCATTAAATCTACCATATTAAATTTAAAATTCAAACTCGATAGTTGATCAGCCAACATCAGGACTGTTCCATCTGAAATGTTTCCTTATTCATTTAATCTGCCATATTAAATTTAAAATTCAAACTCGATAGTTGATCAGCCAACATCAGGACTGTTCCATCTGAAATGTTTCCTCATTCATTAAATCTACCATATTAAATTTAAAATTCAAACTCGATAAGAGTTGATCAGCCAACATCAAGACTGTTTCATCTGAAATGTTTCCTTATTCATTTAATCTGCCATATTAAATTTAAAATTCAAACTCGATAGTTGATCAGCCAACATCAGGACTGTTCCATCTGAAATGTTTCCTTATTCATTTAATCTGCCATATTAAATTTAAAATTCAAACTCGATAGTTGATCAGCCAACATCAGGACTGTTCCATCTGAAATGTTTCCTCATTCATTAAATCTACCATATTAAATTTAAAATTCAAACTCGATAAGAGTTGATCAGCCAACATCAGGACTGTTCCATCTGAAATGTTTCCTTATTCATTAAATCTACCATATTAAATTTAAAATTCAAACTCGATAGTTGATCAGCCAACATCAGGACTGTTCCATCTGAAATGTTTCCTTATTCATTAAATCTACCATATTAAATTTAAAATTCAAACTCGATAAGAGTTGATCAGCCAACATCAGGACTGTTCCATCTGAAATGTTTCCCTATTCATTAAATCTACCATATTAAATTTAAAATTCAAACTTGATAGTTGATCAGCCAACATCAGGACTGTTCCATCTGAAATGTTTCCTTATTCATTAAATCTACCATATTAAATTTAAAATTCAAACTCGAAAGTTGATCAGCCAACATCAGGACTGTTCCATCTGAAATGTTTCCTCATTCATTAAATCTACCATATTAAATTTAAAATTCAAACTCGATAGTTGATCAGCCAACATCAGGACTGTTCCATCTGAAATGTTTCCTTATTCATTTAATCTGCCATATTAAATTTAAAATTCAAACTCGATAGTTGATCAGCCAACATCAGGACTGTTCCATCTGAAATGTTTCCTCATTCATTAAATCTACCATATTAAATTTAAAATTCAAACTCGATAAGAGTTGATCAGCCAACATCAGGACTGTTCCATCTGAAATGTTTCCTTATTCATTTAATCTGCCATATTAAATTTAAAATTCAAACTCGATAGTTGATCAGCCAACATCAGGACTGTTCCATCTGAAATGTTTCCTTATTCATTAAATATACAATATTAAATTTAAAATTCAAACTCGATAGTTGATCAGCCAACATCAGGACTGTTTCATCTGAAATGTTTCCTTATTCATTAAATCTACCATATTAAATTTAAAATTCAAACTCGATAAGAGTTGATCAGGACAGTTTTCTCTGAAATGTTTCCTTATTCATTTAATCTGCCATATTAAATTTAAAATTCAAACTCGATAGTTGATCAGCCAACATCAGGACTGTTTCATCTGAAATGTTTCCTTATTCATTTAATCTGCCATATTAAATTTAAAATTCAAACTCGATAGTTGATCAGCCAACATCAGGACTGTTCCATCTGAAATGTTTCCTTATTCATTAAATCTACCATATTAAATTTAAAATTCAAACTCGATAGGAGTTGATCAGGACAGTTTTCTCTGAAAAGTTTCATTATGTGTGACTTGGCATCATTTAATCTCTGATTAATTTGTTGATTTTTTAGTTTCGTGGAGTAGATTTTTAGTTCAAATTGTTTTTTTTTCGTTGAAGTGTCCTGTCGGGCTGCAAGCGCCACTGAGTCGGTTATCTACGTAACCGTAATACGTAATGGAAAAACGTAACGGTAATAAAAGCTTTTTCTCTCTCTGCGGCAATTTTGAAGCAGTTTAGTTTGAATTTGATCTAAAAGTTTTTCACGTAACTTCTTTTATTGAAACAAGTTTTACGATTTAATTTTTTTCATCTGTATTTCATTTTAATTTTGCACATTTACATACATACTAATTCATAATGTGTTTGCTTTTCTTGTATTTATTTTATTGTATTTATTTCTTGTTTCATACACATTTCGGCTTGTAACATTTTTATGATTTATTCTGTTTTTCTGTTTTTTCTCTTGTTTTATTTTAGTGGCCACATTTTCTTTCTATTGTATCTTAGTTCCATTTGTCGTTTATTTTAATTTTAATTATGTTTTTTCACTAAGTAAATAGTTGCTCATCCGACCCGTTGAAAGAGCAAAGCAATTTGTAATAGCTTTAAGAAGTGCCTCAAAATGAAAGAGAAACGAAAGAAAAACATTCAATAACATTTTAGAAAATTGCTTCAAACATTTATAAATTTCATTTCATTGATTTGAATTAATTTTCCTATTATTTATGTTTTTTACAGCTAAGCTCTTTCAACATCGCTTTTGCCTAATACTTGTATTTACTTTGAACTTTTTGGATTTTATTTTTGGTTTTTGGATTTCGCTTACATTTTTCTTCTTCGTTTATTGCATAACACTCAAATTCAAGCCCATTTCGAATATGTGTTTTTGTTTTGTTTTTGTAGGGGCCATTACAGATTTCATTTACTTGCATTGTAATTAGTTATTAGTCAGAGATTTTGTTCATTCAACTAGTTCAACTATACTTCGACATTCAATTATTGTTTTACATATCTAATTAGTTTCATATACGGATATATGGTTCTATGTGTTCCTTCGTCGACAGTTTTTCCCCACTGCTTCATTTTTTGGTAATTTTTTTATTATTATTAGGTATGTTTTTTTTTTCGTTTTTTTCTTTAAATTTATTTAACGATATGTTGGTATACAAATGTTATATACTTTTTTTTATTATTATTATTATTATTTTGCTGTGTTAAGTGGGGCAGAATTAGGTAAATTTATGGGGGAGAGTTTCTTATGAAAAGTAAATTGCTTTTGCTTTGTTGTCGATGAGCATTTTCAAGTAAAAATTAAAGAATTTACAAGTACAAATGCACAGCACAGGTAACGTGAGAAAGGAATTACATAATACTTAAAATTATTAAGGTATTAAGTTAAACAGGTGAATGCAAAAGTAAATCAATCATGCTCCGGCTCAATGGGGAACAGAGAAATCTGTCCACAAAGTTTTTTGAAGTCTAAGAACTTAAAAATGATGTTTGAAAATTTCACAAAAAAAATAACCCCAAGCTACTTTTGCTTAATAATGGATTTAGAACCATTTTTTAAATGCCTTTTATAAATTTCGAAATCTAAACCACTTAAGCCAATCCTAGACTTCAGTCTAAGAGAGGAATGTTTAAACAAAGAAGGCATCCAAGTTGCAAAATAGCTTTCGAAATACTGAATTTCAGTAAAAATATATAAAAAACTATTTGATTCCTTGTGGAAGAATAACATTCATTGGCCAAGGCAGGTCCATATAGTACCTCTTAGCTAAAAGATTACTGACAGAATCTTATCCGATTTAAACTTTTGTGTCTCTTGTGATTATAATTTATTGATCTGTTTCGAAATAGTTTTAATTGCTACAGAGCATGATTGACTGACTGTGGATTTTTATTGAGTGAGTGATTTTTCTTCGTTATTTTCGGGAAAATCTGTATTGACTTGCTGCGGCTTTTAGTTTGTTTGTTTGTTTTTGGTTAAGGTCTTGTGGCACATTTAAAAGATAGTTTTCGAGTACATGCTTTAGTCTCTCTCACACTTAATTCATTCATATTCACACACACAAACACACTCTCACATACACAGGCATTCGAATACACTCACTCATTCATGCATTCATTCATTCTCACACAATTCGGTCATTCTCCAATAGAGTCTAGAGTCATATTACATAGAGATTGAGTGACTAACTAAAATCGTAAATATTCACTGGCCAAGCTTAGCCGGACTGAGCACCAACTCCGGCTCAAATTTGCTTGCCGTTGTAGATGATGATAATGCGGATGCGGATGTCGTTGCTGCAGGTGGCGGCGGCAGTTGTGATGCCGTCGTTGGCTGTGCTAACAGTAGGCTGCCATGCCCCACGTGCCCCATTGTGCTGATGACGGATGACGGGTGTGATTTGTGATCAAATGATGTAGGGAACGCCAACGATGCGGAGGAAGTGCTGCTGCTGCCAGTCGCCGTGACTGGCCTTGAGGGCGCCGTTGGTTGCATTAGGCTCAGACTCAGACTTGTGGTGGTGGTTGTGGTGCTGTTGTTAGCCTCCGGTATTTGGCCAGGAATGGCCATTGACATTGTGGCCATTGTGGGCGGCGCTGGCAGTGGCAACAGACTAATCGTTGTGGTGGTGGGTGGCGTCATGCCCATTTTGCTAGATGAACTGCTGCTCATGGACATGCCCAAAGGTCCGCGCACAGTCGCTGAGGCTGAGTATGTGTGTGGCAGGGCCGGGGGTAGATCATAACTCGTCGGATGCGACTGCGAGGTGGGCAGCCTTGAGCTGATAATGGTAGTGGTGTTGCTGTTGCTAGTGCTAGGAATTGTCTTGGGCGTGGCTCCCGTTGATTGGCTAGGTTTTTGTGTTTTAAGTCTGGGAATGGCACCTGTACTACAGCTGCTGGGTAAGGTTGTTAAAGCGGGAGTGGAAACGGGCACGGGCACTGGTACGGGCATTGGGGCAGGAGCAACAGGAGTTACTGTCACAGTGCTGGTATCTATCAGTGAGGTTTCCTCCACCATTACCACACCATCCAGTGAATCCTTGACCGTAGATGAAGATGATAATGACTGCGATTGCTGATCATTGCTTGGACGTTGCTGTTGCAAGGCCACACGTTGACGCACTAGTTTACTATCGGGTTTTTCATCTACAGTTGTTAAAGTTGGTTGGGCTCTGGTGGTACTACTCGTAAAGGCATTTCTGCTTGGCTTGACCTCGGTTGGCTCCATTTTCATCAGCTCACCATGTTGCTTATCCTGATGTTGCTGCTGCTGCTGTTGTTGCTCCTCATCACTCATTTCGCAGACATTGAGAGCCGTTTGCAGTTTCTTCATCTCAAGTGGTGCATCTGCATTCAAAAAAAAAATTATTTTACTGAAACTTTTCAAAGGGTTTGTAAATTGTAAATAAATTACCATCACCAAAATGATAATCGCCCGTCTCTGGCTCATTTATAATGGGTACAACCCGATTCAAGCCCGACTTTTGTTCATTTTGCATGAAGAGCGATGTGGTGGCTATTTGGCGTAAAGCCTCCATACCCTCATTGAGCATTTTGCTCTGACTACGCTTATGTGCTATGGGATATTTGGGCTAAAATGGAAATGGATTAGGTAGTTCCGATATATAAATATTTCCATACGATTTGCTGCTTACCTGTACAGTCGGACCCCTGGCTATTGAAACCCTTTTGCTTTCATTTCTTAGCAAAGATGTTGTATGATCTGCATCAATTTTGTTACCATTTTTCTTTCGCGTTTTCTTATTGGATGATATACAATGCGATGGGCAGATGCAGAATAAGATGCGTAAAATGCAACAAATCAGGCCAATTCCTATGAATAAATTAAAATAAATGAATGTTAGTTAAAATCAGCAAATTCAATAATATGTAGAAGAAACTGAGAAATTGCCTATGAGAGATGGCCCTATAAGTCTTAGTTCCACGGTTTTGAAGCCCTTTTCGCCAGTGCCAACGAATGCTATGACCAGTCCCAAAGCCACTGTACCCAGTCCCACATAGAGAAAAGCATTCGCAAATGTGCTGGGACCACGAAGAACGCCAAGGAAATCTTCATCGTCCGATGAGCCGCCCAGAGAGGCATCTTGTATCTGGCGACGGGATGAACAAAATGCATTCATTAATAATACTTAATTCGAAATAAAAAATGTAAAATATACAAAGAGCTTTGCCAAAGTTTCAATAATTTTTTAACACTTTTGATTGAATGGACATTTGGCATAGCCCTTCTGAAAAAAAAAAGTATATCAAAAAAACAACAATATAAATGGGAGAATAGGGGCGAAAGATAATGAAAATCGCAGTTAAAATGAAAGCGTTTTGTTTGTTTTCTCATACAATTATTATTAGTAAATCTCTCCATCTTCACCTAGTAGTTGTAAGTAAAAGTAGTTATAAAATGCGCTGAACATTTAGATTTATTGAGTGATCAAGGTTTTGTGATTGTGATTGTGAAATAAGAAATGAAGGGTGAGGCAATAGTTAAAGTTAAAATAGGAAGAAGTAAATAAGTGATATAGGATTTAGGATTACAGTTTAAGTTTTTTTGGGCATCTTGGGGGACACCGTAAATTATTGCACAGGCTCTTTGCTATATTTTCAGGCATTTTTGCATGGATAAAACTTACGCGATTCCGTTTCACCCAACGGCGATGATAGGTGGCCTGCTGCTGTTGTTGATCCTGAACGCTGCAGCGACGGCCGCGCTCCAGCCAAGCGGCCCGTCCTTGGGCACACTGTAGCGAGTAGCGAGTGACACACAGCGAGGGGCAAGTAGCGAGTAACGAGAAACACCAAGCGATTGACGACGATGACAACAACAACAACACAGTGGTTGTGGTTTTTTTATTTTGGTTTGGTTTTTGGTTTGGTGATGGGACAAATGCATAGAAAATATATACAGTTATTGTGATTAGTTTTGGGCTGTGGGAGAGCGGCTCTCAAATGTGTTTTTTTTTTCTTTTTTTTTTCTGAGAAGTAATCCATATATAAATATATACTTAAATGTTTCTCAAAAGCATACAAAAATAGAACTCATCACAAGAGTAACGACTAATGCAAAAGCAATCAAATTTCAATACCAAATTCAATAGTCAATTTCATAAAATGTTAATCACTTGATTTTTCAAATTGGACTTCAATTACAACATTTATATAAATTTTGGGATATAATAATTTCGTTCTTTTTTTGTTTGTTGTTCAAAGGCATAAAACACATAGAAGTTAAACAGTTAAACATTTAGGTTTAAAGAAATAAATGAAGAAGGAAACAGAAACTGAAAGAGAGAGACGGGATATAAGAGAGGGAAAGAGAGCCGGCACGGAGGAAGAAAAAATATGTAGAAAGTGAAACATTAACATAAGAAGAAAAAACAAAAACATCAAACATTTAGTTGGGATAGGGGTAAAGCACACGGCAAGACACAAGTTTTATTATATTTATAGGATTATTGTATTAATTATCATCATCAAAAAAATCATCATGCCATAAAATCTATAGCATACATTTCAGCGCAAACATTTTGACAGAACAAACATTCGGCAGCCCAATCATGCACAAAATTCAAGAGTAAAAGTCCCCAAAGAAATTTAAAGAAAAACACAATTTTCATTATACCCTTAAAATAAATACATGAATATTCGGCAACAAAAATTGTATCCCATCACCTCTGTTATTTGTAATTATCTTCAGTCGAAAAGAGATTTTTAAGCTGTCCACCTGTGATTTTCTTTGCTATAAATTTGGCTTTCACTTGAATATAATAGTTCCTTAATAATACATTTCGTTATGTATTTTATTTATAAGCAAAAGAATGTCAACGAGTGTACTTGAATATATATTGTCTTCTCTTAAAAATGTCATTTGCGATATATTTGAATTTGATCTGATTATTATTATTATTATTTTATTTATTATTGTTTGAAATATACCCATATGCCATCTATCGGACTAATAGATGATGGCCTAGTTGCACTTTATTTATTTCGTGGATCTCACATGGTTTGAGTTCAAGCACAAAAAGCTTTGCCTAACTGTTGTAATTCTTAACTAGTTTTCGTATTCATTATAAAGTATGGTCATGGCAACTTTTGAGTTCTTAGTAAAATCTGCCGATGATGACTAATTTGGTAGTTCACTGCTTTTATAGTAAACCTCTTTATTAAATTCTATTCAAATGATATATTCATTCATATTCAATCTTGGTTAAATGCGTTTTTAAAGTCAAAGAAATTAGATACATTTTTTTATTCACTCATTTTAAAATTCTAAAATTCAATTTTAAAGTCAATTCTTTTGGAGATCGCTGATCTAAATGGTAATAACCCTTTTTTCAAAGAAATATCATGCATAAAACAGTAATCAAATATTACCCTTAAATAAAGGACAATCCTTGAATAATTAGATACTAACAATTATTATCCAAAATGAGTTTTCTATATAGGATATTTCTGCATTTTAATGATTTTCGGTTGCAGAGCAACCATTGTACATTTATATGTTATAGTTCGTGTTTATTTATTTGTCCTTTTTTTTAAGTACATTTTTCTTCACAACTTTCGCCGCAAGTAAAATAAACAAAAGTCAATGTCACTTCAACCTGCACACAACTTCACACTCCAAAATAAGTTTTCTAATGATTTGCGAGGGTCGAACGAGAACTCTATATTTGTATGTATATATAGAGAGTTACGACTGAATGACTAGTTGGCTAACCTGGCAAAGTTAGTCACTAAATATGCTGCGTGTCAGTAATAAGGCAAATGAAACGACACAAAGCGACTGTCCTATATACACATAGATAGAGCGAAAGAGACCGAGAGGGTCAGAGAGAGGGGGTAGAAACAAAACCTAGAGACTTATTTTCGTGTAAGTGTTGTATATAGACATGAAATATTATATATATAGTATGTATATGACGGACTTTTCCTATGTAGGTGGAAGCCACATTTCGTGTGCAAAAATCGCAGTTAGAGGGAAAGGGGAATAGGTGGAAAGATAGTATCGATCGGCTGTTCCACATTACAGTAACTGTAACTGTAACTGTTGTCCTGCCCTTGACTTAATGTAGGTGTAATCAACAATTTGCAACGCTGATTGACAAACAAGAGTAGGTGCTAGAGTAGGATAGAAAGCAAGAGAGAGAGAGCGAGAGCGAGAGCGAACGACACTATGGACGCACGTACGCAAAACAAAAAAGTATAACTTGGCGCCGAGACAGATTGCCAGGTGCGTTTTGTTTATTTCTCAAGCTATTGGTGAAAATTATATGGCTAATAATTCATAGTCCACGTGGCATATTTTCAACTTGTCTTTCTATTGCCAATATTTCGAATTTAATTCAATTGACTTGACAAAAAGCACACGCCATGTGTTCATTAAACTTTAACCTTTTACAATCCACATAGAAGAATATATGTATATACAAACATAGTATATGTATGTATGTTGGTAGCCATGTATATCTCATAGATTGCCTATTTATACACATGCCTCTAAATACCAGCTAACTAAGTAGCTCGAGTTTACGCCCTCGTCTGCCAAAAAACGGGAAAAGAAAAAAAACGCGAAGCACACGCAATGCGAAATTACAGTAAAGCGTCAGTGGCATATAAAGGCGCCAAAACGCTAATGAACACCGTACACGGAAGCCAGACATGAGGTGAACAGGACAGAACCGAACAGAACAGAAAAGAAGTAGAGTGAAGAGCATGGAGCATGGCCGCCTTGGCCATGTGATGTCAAAAAACGAAAGAAGGCAACAAATTTTTATGTTATGTTTTTTAAGGCAACTCCAAGTTAGCTCGCTTAGTCCCGTAGCCTTAATGGCAAATCGAAAATCCCCAAAAAAAAGAAGCAAAAAGAAACTAAACTTGAGCACTCTGAAAACAATTTGTGGCAGTGTTTTCCGCAAATTTAAGTTTATGAAACAAGATTTTTGGTAAAATATTTCCTTGGCCCACATAACAGAGAGATTACATATGTACATATCTCAATTTTTTTTTGCCACCTTACAAAAGAAAATGTTCTTTTGGTATATATATAGATATATATGTATAATTTGATTGAACTAAAGAATTACCATCTATATCATTCAACATATCAATACAGTATGACGGCCATATGATAAACAAAATTCTTAATAATAATAATAAGTCTATTAAACGATTTTCATGTTATATGTGGTTTTCTAAATATAAATGAGAATTACTGGCAATTTTTGTAAAATTTTACTTTACTCCTGAAGGTTTCCATAGTAAGTATTAAATTATTTATTTTGTAAATTTCTGAATAATAATTGTGTGAAAAGTTGTGACAATTATTGGATTTAAAAAACTGATGTTTAATAAATCAGTAAGTAAAAACGATGATATGTTTTAGAATGTAAGAGTTTTTTTGGATGAAGATCTTACATCCATAAAAGCATGCTATACTATTGTAATTTACAGCTTACACTGCTTGCATTCTGCTCCACTGCTTGTGTTTCTTTAGTATGATAAATATTTGTTACAGATATTTAGCGTATGGCTCAGAGGAATAGAGATAATATATTTAATATAATTTTGAATTCGACTCTAAGTAGATTTTTTAAGTTACATTTTTTAGTTTGACTGTTAGTAGGTAATTATTATCCATTATTGCTAAAATTCCCTTTAAATTAAATGTGTAAAAAGGCATAAAAAGAGTAAAAATTTGAATAGAATAAGAGTTAAATTAAAAGTTACTCCTGACCTTGAGTCTTTAAAGCTGCTTTGTTTTTTTTACTGAAATCATATTTTTTTTTACCGATTTATGTATAGTACGTATTAACTATATGCGTATTACTATATAAACACCTTCTTGGAAATCAAAATGATTGATTTTAATTTAAGCTAATTGCTGAGGTTGGCCCTTCATAGCCCGGGCTAACATTTATCGAGTAGATTTCGTGAATCGATTATGACCATTGAATAGTTGTCGCATTGTATAATAATAAATTGTTTTAGCCTCTAATGGTGCCGAAAATTAACATGTAGAGGCACTACCGAGCTGGTGGTGCTGTTGGTCCCGGGAGGCAAGTCGGTTACAGGAAATGTAAGCACATTAATGACAGTAATTTATTTTGTGGAAATGGATGGGGGAGAGTTGGTTCTCTCTCTTATTTATTGTTCGAATTGGAGTTTACTACATACATGAATTGATTTGCAGTTGCCTGCCGTCAGGCTGTTAAGTTGTTGTAAACAATGCAAGATAAATAATTTAAGCATAATTATGGATTTATGACACTTGATATACAATTATTGGAACGGAAATGGCCACCGACGAAGGAAGACAAGTGAGAGACTCACGAAAAGTAAAGGACAATAAATGGCTCTTCAATGGGTATGGAAAAATCGAAGTATCCATTCTGAAGAATACTTTCTAGAATATATTGTGTAAGTAGTTGCATATGTTCGCTTTAAGAATCCTGCAGAGCTTAATATAACATTTTATCTGAATCAATTTCAATTCAATACATTTGCCACACATGAAACCTTTTCACACAATATTACAAACTCACAACCTTTCGTGCCTTGGATGACCAATTGAAAAGCATTCTGCTGGACTGCAGGCAACTGTCGACAGGCTTTGCGCAGAATCAAGTTGAAAATGCACTTGAAAATCAACACGAAAGGCGGGCCAAGACCCAAGCACCAAGACTAATGAAAAATACAGCAACCAGAGGCTATATTAGCCCCAGCTGGAGCTGACACACAATCTAATGCATTTTGGTGTGTGGCTAGGACAATGCAGCCGACGAAGATGTCAACGTTCAGGGACAGAGACGAAGACGGCAATAGGGTCAGAGGACAAGGTGAGTAGCAGACATCAACATTACAGGCATTTTCACTAAATGGCACTGAAGGCCCCCGAAACAGGCAAGTTCTTTTCGTTCGTTTCTAATCATCTTACCCATTTGCCATCCCCTGCTTCCATTCTCCTGCTACTTATGTGTTGATGTTGCTTTGTTATTGTCCTGTGCAAGCCCGAGGTAAATAAAGAAAGAAAAAAAAAACAAAAAAGGAAGCATCCTTTCAAGGTGTTCAGTGGGTCTATGCGGCGAATTGAGTTGATTCCTTGTCCTAAACTGGCACACGGCCAGGGCCACGAGGCGAATGTGGAACACAGATTTTGCAGTAAATATTTCGGTACACAAATCAGCATTAAATAGCTCGCCCCCTTTTCGTTTCCATTCACCGGCCAAAACAACTTAGTTCATTAGGGTAAATGATGCCAAAGGCTTTTGGTCAGATCAAAGGCAACCGCAAGAGCCATCTAAAAGCCATAATTACCATGGAATATTTGTTCTTTAATTTACCACTTTTAAATATTTTGTCATAAAAGGGTTACTTAATTAGGCGGCGGCTCCTAAAACTTATCAAGTAGTCCCTAAACTTGCAGCTTCCTTTACGCAGTTATTTGCTGCTTTTCTTTCGATGGTAGAAAAATATATTTAAAAAACATTATTCTTTGAGTAACCCTAACCCCTCATAGTTTTAATAATAATTCGTTGTGGAAATCATAGTTTGAAGCGAATTATTTCGAAATTTCATTTAATATATGAAGCGTTATAAAAATTTATTTTTGGAAGAATTTTGTGTAATTCTATCAGATAAAGGCAGCGCGTCGACTCAAAGAAGTGGAGTTTGAAATTAACGACTATCTCCTGACTTGGTCCATATAAAATTGAACCGAAAGGATTTGCAAATATTAGCGAAGAGAAACTTTCGTTGTATGAAGTTTAGAAAAAACTTTTTATGTGGCTTGGTAATATTCCAAAGAAATTAAAAGTAACTCCAATTGTAATGGAAATCATTTAATCATTTAAAACCATTTAATCTGAGTCTTCAGAGTTGATAACCCTTAAAAATGGAAGATTGCTTTGTCCAAAATACGCGTTATCTGATTTGAAACACATAAAAAGTCCTTGGACAAGAGGTGGCTCTATCCATAATTTTCAGTGGTCTTTGTGGCAAAATATTTTTTAGTATATGTTAAAGAAGTAAAGTTTACAACTTTCAGTGGACATGAAGACTTAAAATCGACTACTAATGGCAATGAGATCACAGTTTCGCCATCAACTTTTTCAATCATTTTCAATTGATGATCCGATTTTCAATTCACTTTGCGTGAAATTGAACAAATCGATAGGAGCACATGCAACACATGGGCAATTCCACCCTGCCTCCAATCCCTTAGAGCAAGGATGGGCACGTAGTGGCTCTTTTGGCTCCCGTGGCTCTTTACCGGCAGAGGCTGGGCAGAGAAAAAGGTCACTTTTGCGAGTCGACGCACACAAAAATTTGTGTGTCTCGAGTTTTATGACGGGTCATAAACGACCTTTTTTGGGTCGAGCGAGCGATCGTCGTCGAACTTATGGGCAGAGGGACGGACAAGTACCGAATTTTACGGGGAGGGGGAAAAAGGTCGCGATCTCGAGCTCGCAACTTGTGGGCAGAGAGACGGACAAGTCCCGAATTTTACGGGGAGGGGGAAAAAGGTCGCGATCTCGAGCTCGCAACTTGTGGGCAGAGGGAGTAAGGGACAAGTAAAAATAAGGGTTGTTTTTAATGAGCGCTCGAGATCGCGTTCCTTTTTCCCCCTCCCCGTAAAATTCGGGACTTGTCCGTCCCTCTGCCCATAAGTTCGACGACGATCGCTCGCTCGACCCAAAAAAGGTCGTTTATGACCCGTCATAAAACTCGAGACACACAAATTTTTGTGTGCGTCGAGACCAAAAAATGACCTTTTTCTCTGCCCAGCCTCTGCTGCTGATGCTCTGGCTCCCAAGTTAAATTTTCGTGCCCACCCTTGCCTTAGAGGCACATACACACTCTCAGACACACACACACACATACACAGATATACCTAAGTCGACAAAGTAGACAAACAAATCCCGGAAAGAAAAACCCAATTCAAGGACCAAAAAGAAGCCAACGAAGTGAGAGAGTAGACAGTAGAGAGAAATCTCCAACAAAACAATTTAAAGGCAAAGCCACAAAGAAAAGTGGCAAAGTTTTCCCAGGAAGCAAAGGCGAAAGCGAGAAAAAAAAAATACCAAAGAAAAAAGAAAAATCCACGCCGATTGTATAATGAAATCGGACCAACTGGAAGGAAGAGCAGGAAAATACTAGAAGAAAGGCGGAAGGGTCCTTTGGCACCGCAAATTAAAGTCGTTTTGCGGCTAAATGTGAAACTGTGTGTGTGTGTGAGTGTGTGTATATTCGTTTTGTGGACTCCAAACGGAAGTAGACATTTCTTTTAGCTTTTCTCTTTTTGCTGCAGGACTTCCGGCCATGAAATGTAAACGTCGTTTTTTTCTGTTTTCTTCTACGATTTCTTTTTTTTTTTTTGCCCGCTTTTGTTTAGCTAATGAAAATGTCAAATGGTCGGCAAAAAGTCCACAGTTAATTGGACGCATGTCGCAAGTTTATTAAAAAAAAAGAAAAGAGAAAAGAAAATATAACCAAGCAAGTAAAATACGAAGAAAAGGACACCATCGATCAAGACTGTCGTCTTGGCGCTGAATCAGAATGCTCTGCGCTCAATTTCACATTTGGCGACGACGTCATAAATCAGCCCTCGAGTGCGCTGACTGAAAATGGAAAAAATATGCTACATAATTTGTTCGCAATAAAATTTTTAAAGTGCTGCTGCATCACTTCAGTCAGCTTTCAGGCGGAAAACCCCATAACTGGTGGCATGGACCGAGAGAGAGAGAGAAAGAGATGAAGGGGTGTAATTCTGGTTCCATTCGATTGCATTTCATTGCATTGCAAAGTTGTTGGCTCTTTTCGTTTTGTTGTTTTTGGCCAAAAGCAAAGAGAAATCTGAGAAAGTAGAAAGGAAACGGTATATGGCAGCTAAAACTTTTTGGCCACAAATAATGGCAAGTAAGTCAAGTTGACAGAAGAATCCAAGTTTAACTTGAGTTTCTCAAGTGCACACGCACACCCACAAACACACACACATACACACAGAGAGGGGCTTACCACAAGCAATTTGTTTAAACTCTGTAATTAGTTAAAAATGTGGAAGTTACTTTAATACTTACATGAGTATTGTCTCTGAAAGCTAAGCTTACCACACGAATATTTACAGGTTGCGAGCGAGAAGAATTACATCGAAAAGTTTTTGTGAATAAGAGTTTTTGATTTTGTTGATTTGTGTCAAATCATTTTAAATGATTTCTTGACGACGATGGAAGACTAGAGTTTTTGACAATATCTTTTGTTAAGGCCTGGTTTTGTAGTTTGCAATTTTTACAAATATAAAAAAGTTGAGATCTAACAAATATTGCCTAATTCATATGTCTTTTCTTTTACTTAATGTAAAAGAAAATAAAAAAATTGTTTTTGTAATAAATTTATATTCATTTTCTCTCTTATGATTAAGTTTAAGCATAGGATATAGAAGGAATTTAAGTTTGGGTCCTGAAACTCACAGCAGTTTGTCTTATATAGCATACTTTTTGGGGACTACCTAATTTATTTAGCTAACAATAATAGATATTGTGGAAGACTAGAGTTTTTGACAATATCTTTTGTTGTTTTAATGGGTCCTAATCCTATTTATAAACGAAATGTTAATAGTCCAAGAAGAGTTCTCTGAGAAATGTCTACATCAAACAGAATTATTTACAAACTTCTCTTACCATATTTCAATATACTTTGCCAAGGCCAGTAAAATAAAAGTGTCTTTTTGTTTGCTCAACGGCAGTGCACAATTCAAAAAAACAGAATAATATATAGCAAGTACATGGATACTTTTTAATTAACTCCCTTGAGTGCGTTCATGTTATTGGGGCTTATTTTTCATGTATTATTAAAAGCAAATTGATTTTAAAGGTGTTATTTTACATAGGTTTTTTTTGTCTTTAGAAAATTCCCACCCATTTACCCATATTTAGAGTAAATGCCATGCAGTTTTTCCCACAATAGAAAAAGAATAGAAATATAAAGTAGAACATAAAATAATTATAAAAAAATAAAACAAGAAATGTATATATTATATATGCTTATTTTTTAACGTTGTAATTAAGCGCATGCTAACAGAGGGAGATAGAGATAGAGACAGAGAATTAGAGCGAGAGACAATTAAAATGCACGCAGTGGAACAAGAATTGCATATTGTTTGCATATTTGTTCATACATGACAAGAACAAGAACAACAAAACAGGAAAAAAACAATATTAGTTTATATATACATATATATGTATATATATATATAGAAAGGACGAGCAAGGCAAAAGGCAAACATGCGAGAAAGAAAAAAACAGTTGAAAATTATACGATATAGCTTGTTTGTTTGTTTTTCAATTCACATTTTTTTCTCATTTTACCCCAATATGCACACACAGGCATACAGATCACATACACCCGCACTTACACACATTCACACACACACACACACACAGACACAAACAGACATACATACATACATATATATATATATAAAGCTACTAAACCTAGCACGCTACTAAGAGCACGGGCCACAGCACAGAGACAGACAGTGAGAGAGAGAGAGAGATTTAAGTATATACGAGTATATATATTTAATATATTAAGATAGAGAGAGAGAGCGAGAGAGTTAGAGAGAGAGAGAGAGATACAGAGCGTTTTGTGATTAGACTTTTAGACACCAATATACGAAAAGAATTGGCAAATTTGTATTCAATTAATTTGCAATTTGACTGTACCTAATTGACGATTGAAATTTTCTTTGCATACTTTTTTGGGCTGTTTATCATGAGAGAAATTTATTGTAAATTTGATGTCGCGAGCGTACCTGCATATTGAAAGAAATAAACAATAAAGGTGTTCAAGGTGTATTTGTGTGCGTGTTGGTTTGTGTTCGTGTGTGCGTGCTTCGCATAGAGATACACAGAGAAGGAGAGATATGGAAAAATAGAGGGGAAAGAGAGTAGAAGAGATTTCTTTTTGTGTACTTGTGTGTGTGTGTGTTTGTGTGTATGTGAGTGTCTGTGTGGGTTTATTGTGTAAAAGAAAAGCTTAAAGATGAGCTGCATAAGCTAAAGAGCGGAGAAAGGAAAAGTATTCTTGAAGAAGAACTGTGCCATCAAATAAAATTTTGTTGCAATTTCAATATATTAAATATGACCAATAATTTTAGTATAGCATACAGTTCAGCTGGCGATTGAGACCAACAATTTGTTGTAGCTGTGTTTCTGATACAAGTAATGTAAATGGTTTTTATTTTTGTTATGAATGCGACTCTGGTTATTCACTTGACGATTGCTCATATTCATGATTTTGTTGCTTACTTTTTGTTTTTGTTTTTGGTTTTTTTTTTGCATTTTTGCATGATTTGATTAAGTTGATAATTATAGAGTTTTTTTTGTTCTTGGTTTGGGTGGGAGATTGGGCGGGGCCGGCATAGCTACAGTTAAAAAGGCTTTCTAAACTACATAAAAACACATTTCCTTATATCGTATTTTAATATATATTAGTAGATATCACGCCAACTCCAAACTTACCCAGACTGCTGGAAATAGTTTTTTTCTTTTCTCTTTTTTTTTATTATTTGTGCGTTTTTTTTTATTACATGTAACTTACATAACCCAAAAGAAAATTTCAACCCAGTTAAAGCCTTTTTTACCCTCCCCCCTGCTATGCGTACGCGTTTCGGTTATTCCTTCTTGTTTTTTTTTTTGTTTGTTTTTCTTTCTTGCTTCAACATTTGAATGTTCCACAAAAAAATAACTATATACATATATATTTGTTTATATATATATGTGTATGTTTTTTAGTTTTTTTTTTTTATATCTACACACATGTGCATATATAAAACGGTTTTGAGCCGAAATTAAAATTTTCATTTCAATTCGAGGCAAAGTTTTCACTTTGGCATTGTCGGGGGGCATTGTCAAAGTGAACATTCTCGTTAGTTGCATTTTCGCATTTCTCTTTTGTAAAACATTCATATTGCATTTCTTTTTTTTGTTTTGGTTTTTGTTTTGTTCATTTTCTTTTTTTTTTCGGGATATTCGTTGTGTTCTTGATTG
Organism: Drosophila willistoni; assembly: GCF_018902025.1. Taxonomy (NCBI): domain Eukaryota; kingdom Metazoa; phylum Arthropoda; class Insecta; order Diptera; family Drosophilidae; genus Drosophila; species Drosophila willistoni. The sequence goes on from NW_025814050.1 coordinate 15,478,820, forward strand.
GTTTGTGGCTTTGTGGAACAAATTTCGCAATTGAATCAAGTTGAGCTCCTAGATCGAAAACGGGAATGAGAGGCAAGTAAGCTTTACAGAATCTTTTTGGGAAAACTTGATACCATTTTTGTTGTTTTGCTTTTTGTCTTTTTATAAATATTTAAAATGCATTTTAGGTGTATTTTGTTGAAGTTTGTTTATGTATTGTATTGATTGTTGGTGGTTTCTTTGTTGGTTGTTAGTTAATGTTGCATACTTTCTTTTTGTTTATAGTTCTTTTGGTTTTTGTTCATAATATTTAAAATTGTTTCGTTTTTTTTTGGTTCTACAAATAATAAACGATTGACTGTGATAAAAGCTTTGAATGGTAGAGAGCGACGCAATATAAAAAAACAATAACAAAACATAAAACTAATAATTATAAAGATTAAATGGAAATTGATTGAATCTGCTACTAATTAAGAGCGCACACAAAATGTTTATAATTACCCAGATATTTGTGGCTTGTCATAAACAAAAAAAAAACTAAATAAACTTGTTGAGTTCACATATTGATTTATGCTAATCACTTGCCCTCCTATTTTGTCTGCCTTCCCGCCCATTCGATGTTGTGTTAATTAAACTGCTCTCGATTTGCATGAGCAAATAACTGCGGATGAATTATGGTAAATTAACGCGACCAAAAGCTCTCTTAATCAAACATCTTCATGCAATGTTAACAGTTGTTTTAGTAAATTTAAATTGTGGCTTGACTGGATGACTTTAAGTAAGTTATAACATTAAGAAAATATCAAATCGTTTCGATTAATCTTTGCAATAACAATATAAATTTTACTTTAGAACGTTTTAAAGAACATTTTGCTTTGATTTTTTGATTTTTGCTATAACAAAAATGATTAGCTAAAAAGCTAGCGTTTCGTTTGGATCCTAATAAACATTTCTGTAGTATACCTTTACGGGCGATAAGCTAGGATTTCGTTTGGATCCTTATAAGCATTTCTGTGGCGTACCTTTAGGAGCGATAATATAGAATGATTTTTTCTAAAAAGATATGTATTAAGTTTTAAGAGAAAGGAATTGATACTACCAGTTGCTATAAACTTGGTGTGTGGTAGCAAAAATTGTAAACGTTACTAAAGCATACTTTGAGGAGTTACAAAATCGAAAGTTTATTCGATTTAGATAAAATAAAGATTACTATGGCATACCCTTTCCGTTTTTCGAGCATCGTTCTGAGCGAAACGTGAGGGTAGCATATGTACTTTTAGGAACGATTATTAAAAATAAGCTGGAACAGAAGCACAGGCAAATTTTTGAAGATTTTGCACTATAGAATTTCTAATGTAATTTTAATTTTTTTTTTTAAAACTGTAAATTTTTTAAATTATAATTGAGTCAATTTTGTAAACATTTTGTATGCGCACTTAAACGACTTAAGGCATTTATGAAAATGAAAAACACAATGAGTGTAGGAATGGATAGAGGGGACCATAATGTTGATTTGATTCAGGAATTTTCCTGGCTTTACTTGCAATACGGTTATCGCTTACTATCTAAAACACAAATGATGAGGACGAGCAGAAGGGCATGGTGGTCGTTCAAATCAAAGCAATGAAAATGCTTGTAAATATTCAATGCAATTTCTTCATCTTTAGCACTTTTTCCATTTTTTTCTTAAAATTTCATGCCTACCGCCCTGCTTTGCAGTTAATAAAATATTAAAAATATTTTTATAGGCTTCTCTCGGGCTCAAACATTCACCCCAAAATCAAGAAGACGGAACAAAAAAAATTCGAAAAAATATTTTTAATATTTTATGTGCAAATGCGTTTTATTTTTGTTTTTTTTTTTGGGGTAGAGCGGGCGGGGGGAAACCAGGAAAAAATGTGTGTAATACGCATAAGAAAAAAACGTTTTCCAAAACGAAAATAACATACAAAGCAAATAGAATAATTTACAAGCATTTTCATTGTACTTTCAAATTACAACCAAACTGCAAGACGGGAGCAACGTAAGCGACACGGCACGTAATGTATTTACGTTTAGTGAGAGCATTACGTTGCACACACACACATACATATTTTTTTTCTTAAATAGAAATGTGTAATGAGTGTAAACGAAAAGTAAGTAATATTCAAATTGGAATTTCTTTTTGGTCACTTACTTCCGGCGGTGGCGGCGGCGGCTGTGGTGGTGCCGGTGGCGTAGTCACGTATGTGTTTTTCTGCATATTTCGTAAGATAGTTACGTAGTAGATATGTTTTTTTTTTGAGGTTATGTTTTTTGGTCAACAACATTGAGACGCATTTAATTTGAAATTGAGGAGAACGTAAAAAGTTACGTGAGCGAAATGGCGCGTAAATAATTATTATTTTAGCGTTTCAAGTTAAAATAAAGTTAAACATAATGTGTACAACGTTATGTTAGGTGTACATAAGAGAGAAAGCGATAGTGGTGACAGGGCGATAGTACGGAAAATATGTATAAGAGATTCATATGTACGAGTATGTGTCAAAATTGATTGTATTTTGCATTTGTGTTAGATAGTTAATAGGTATATGCCAGTTGATTCATGAATGGAATCTTACAACATTTGTGTTATTGTAAATCAAAAATGTTTCATATATATAAATGCTTATGTGTGTGTGTGTAGATGTTGTTGGTGTAGGTGTAAGTGTGTGTATTGTGTGGGTGTGAGTGTAAGGAAATCATAAATATTCGAATTGTTCGAATTGTGCTTTATATTTGATTATGTAGTTAGTTAGTATTTGATATTTCATAGCTCGTTTTTTGGGTTTTAATTTTTTTTATTGTTGATTATGTTTGTATATTTTTTTAATGGAAAAATAGTTAGAAGCTTGTTTGAGAATTGTTTTTTTTTTTTAAGTACTACTACAGGTGCAGCGTGTGTGTGTGATTTTTTGTAAGTATTTTTTGAAAAGAGCGCACTAAATGTCTGTTTTGATTTTGAGTATTGTGAAGTGAAGATCTACTTAGTACACACGTCTTTTGAATTATACTTTAGGTATTATTTATACTTTACAATAGAGTTTAAAGCAAGTGCAAAAGTAGGCGAAAGTGGGTGGTTCATTAGGGGTTTAGGGGTGGGGTGGGGTGGGTTAAGAGTTTTATAGTGCATGGGGGTATTGTTATCAACTTTAGTTGAAACTAAGTGTTATTTGGATTGGGTGAGAGTGACAGAGACAGAGAGAGAGAGAGAGAGATAGGTTAGATTTATAGGTAGAGGATAGAGACAGAGTTAGAAGAAGAGAGCGAGAGAGAGATAGAGAGAGAGAGAGATAGTTTGTGACTTTAGGAATAGAGCAAAAGCACTATATATGTATCATATAGTAGAGTAGTTAATTTGAATAAAAATCGTGGTTATAAGCTAAATTGTACAGCGCATTAAATATTTATTGGTTTTGCTTTGGCTGGCAGAGCGCTTATAGACTTGAAATATATGTATATATAGACTAGTAAATCTCTATATAAATAGTATATATATATATGGTAAATATAACTTCTAAAAACTTCTACGAAGTTTATTCTAATACTCTTTCAGAAGCAAAGTTATGAAACGTTCCAAAAGCAGGAGGAGGTCATTTAAAAACTCTAAGATCAAAAAAGTTCAAAATCCTAGGCATAGAGTTGTTACACTACATTTAAAAAAATATTGGATTGGTTCTAGGAGGCTTGACATACAATTTGTAGATTAGGATGTTGTGTGTCTAGTTATTATAAATTCTTTGAAAAAATTGTGTTTGAACGTGGGCTGGGCTCGTAAAAGGAGGCTAGAGAAAAAGATATAGAATATATGGTAAGTTGATAGAGATAGTTTGGAAATATGGCATAGTTTAAGGGGGGAGTAGGAGAGAGAGAGAGAGAGAGAATGAGAGAGAGAGAGAGGTGGTAAATAAGTAAGGAAGTTCAGATGGGATAGAAATTGAAATTTCATTTTAGCTGATGATTTTCATTTGATGGCTTTGCGCTCATTAAAAGGGGATTTTGGTTTTTAATACTTTTGCTTTGCTAGATATTTAGTATATTCGTTTAAGTACTTTTCAAGGTAGAGAAAGAGACAGACAGAATGTGGTATAAATATTAATTTTTTTTTTTGGTTTTGTTATCATTATATGGTTTTTTTCTTTTTTGGTTTTAATTTGTTAATTATTATTACCCATGACTCTGGTGGATAACGAGGAAATGGAGCTATTTCTTTAGTTGCTACATTACTAGGCAACTCAAGTCTTCCACCTAATTTTCGTAGCTTTCTTCTTCTCGCCACCCGAGATTTCGATCTTAGCATCAATGCGGCCTGCATCTTGTTTTTTTTTGTTGTTGCTTTTTGCTTACAGTAACGGTAACAGTAGTAACGGTAAAGGTAACGTCAATCGGTTACGTAAGTAAGTAAGGTTTACGTTTTGAGTCTACAGTACAAAATCAATGGAGGAATGACACAGGTTACGTTTAGGAGCTTAAAACTGTTGTACAAAAAAAAAAAAGGACACACACACAGAAGTCCTTTAATGTCACGTAAGGCGTGGCGTGGCGTCGTGTCACGTTATGTTTGTTATGTCGTTCAGTGTGAGAGTTAAATATATATAAATATATATAGAGAGACACAGAGAGAGAGAACGTTGAGAGAGATAACTACGAGCGCACGTTAGATAGGCACAAAGAGGAGAAGTTGATATAGAAAATAATAAGTATTTTGGAAACTTTTTTTTTTTTGTTGTTTTTCTTAGTGTGTATAGTTGTAGTTCTTCTTATTGTTGTTGTTGTTGTAGTTGTTGTTATTATTGTTGTTTGCTGCTGTGATTGGTTGAGAAACTGCGTCAGTGACTGAGTAGAGAGAGAGGGGCACTGGCGCAGTTGAGTGGCGGGCTGAGGATGGGCTGCGTTGATCGACAGTGGTCGGCTTTCGCTCCGTTACGTCGTCGTCGTTGTTGTTGTTGTTGTTGTTGTTCTTGGTGTTCTGTCTTGTTAGTTGTTGTTGCTGTTATGTTGTTGCCACTTTCCAGCGATGATGCTTCTGACTTCTTTGACACCTACGTCGACGTCTTGTTCTACGCCGCTGTGGTGATGTAAATGTCCTTCTCGGCTGCAATTGCGACTGCGACGGCAACTCTTGATGACGTAATAGCGCGCGCGTATTACGCAATGGCCGCCACATATAACGACGTGACGTTACAATGAATTTTTACTAAGGTCTATGGCAATGACTTGATTGTTTTTGGTTAGAATTGTATATATACTTATATTCCCTATTTCTAGATCGTCACCTCGCGCATCGTAACATAACGATCGAGAGGCTTTTGCTACGTATCGTTAACGTCACGCCATATCGTATTCGTTGGTGATTTCATTTTCGTTTGTATTTTGGCATTATAAGTTATAAACATTTATTATGATCTATGACAATTGTCACGTGAACGGTAAGCGCACTATAACGTCAAAGTCTTATTCTAAGCATTTATATGCGAGTAGAAAAAATTTCTTTCTTTATTGACGTAACGTAGTATTATTTAGTGTTGAGAGAAGGCAATATCGTTGTTCAAAAATTTTTTGCAGTTTTTGTTTTCTTGGTAATTATCTGTATTCGATCACATTTGGTGCAAATTTCATTTTTATAATTTATAATTTTTTATTTTTTATTTAGTAGTAGAAGTAGAAAAAATATTTAAAGCTGGTTTTTTGCAATTTATTTTTTTTGTAGCACTTTTTTACTTTCTTATCGCTGTTGTTGTTGTTGTTGTTCTTGGTATTGTATTACAAAACATTTCTCGAGGAATTGATATTCGATTTTACTGCTCCAATTTATTATTATCATTCTGTTTTAGAATATATATGCATTTATATATTATATATATATACATATATTGGTTGCTGGTTAGTTCATATCACAATTGTTGCAGTTTTTTTATTTATTTGTTTTTTAATATTATTATTGCTGTTTGTTGTAATTGATTTTATTATTTAGTAACTTTTTCTAGGTTCACGCCTAGATAGATCAAAAAAAAAAAACTATTATTTATTTGATAAAAAAACTTTTTGTTGATGTGCCGAAAAATTGAATATTTTGTTAGGTTGATGTTGAAATTAGTTTATTAGATTTGAAGCCTCCATGCAAATTGCTCATTCACTTACAATTTTCTTTAATTTGTGGTGAGATTCAGGGAATTTGGCCCTTAACCTGAATACTAGCCTAACCTGAACCGGCCCCCATTCAAGAGTTGAGACAAGTCGAGTGCAAAGTTTCCAGGCCATTGCAAATCACTTGCAAAAATCTTGTGAGTAATGCAAACATAGCAAATATTTATGGCATATAAGCCATGTCCCTGCACTGCTATGCCATAATTCAAATGCCAGCCCAACTAGTAGCACCCAGGACCAACCTCAGGACTTATGTATGTACATATGTATGTTCAAAGGATATGCATGAGAAAACCGAAAGAAAAAAAAAACGAAAATAAAAACTAAGAAGAAAGAATTGTAAAATACAGGCAGAAACTGTATGCAGCTGTTGGAATTCATATGCAAATGCAGTAGGAGCAGCCATCGAGAAGAGAGAGCTCGACTGAAGAGGCCTTTGTTAGCCGAAGCTAAGCAAAACTGGCAACTGTGAACCCAAAATTTCAATAATTCAACAGCGCAAAGCGGAAAAAGTCACTCGTTGAACGATGCAGATGAAATTTTAATGAATTACAGATTCATGCACACACACACACACACACACACAGATTCGAAAAGACTGAGCCATGCAGAGTGCATTCAGGGTCGTTAATGGACAATAACATGTCATACACACACAAACACACACACACACACAAAGGCTCTCCAACACAGACACATACATGGCTGACATAACCGAAAAAACAAATCGCTGACTGTCTGGTTGGCTGGCTGGCTGGTTGCCTCTACTCTGCTCTCTGACTCTTACTGACGCCTAAAAGATTGCTACATTTTTGCAATTAAGCACATATACAGAGACACACGCACACACAGAAACACATATACATATATACAGATTTTTGTGCGTCTGCTTGTTGTTTTCCTACACATGTTGCAGTTTGGCAGCCAGTCAACTGCATCTGCAACTACAAAATCAACAACAATAACAGATGCAGCAAAACTATCCTGCTGACAACATAAGCGCATAAAAGTATACTATGAAAATTAATTTGTGCGCCATGATTTTACCAGAGAACATTGGGCCAAATTCTTCTTTTGATTTTGGAATTACCTAAACATATGCTGTAAAAATAAAATTCGAACTATTTTAAAGTAGAGATAATCAAATCTTCGAAAAACCAAATTATGGTGTTAACAAGAGATTTTCAACATGTTTGTTTTACTTAAATCAAATGTAATTTTCACTCAAAAATGTCTTTTTTTTTGTGGTATTATCGTTTGAGAAAATGTTATGTTTTTTATCCATTAAAATAAACATGTTTGTACAAATAAAACGAAATCGCAGTCGAGAAGTTTGTGCTATAAAACTTTCGTTACATTGTGGTTTATATTAAAACAATTGAAATTTTTTCCCATAGTGCAGCATGTGCCACCAACAGCCACAGTCTACTCGGGAATATGGATAAATGGCAGTAATATATAGAATTGTATTTTTTTTGTTTCTCTCCATTTGTCTTTTGGTTTTCTCCATTGTAAATTTCATTAACGCAGAGAAATTGACAATTTTTTATTACCACAATTCGTATGCGTTGAATTGCCAATTGTGTCAAGTGCATTAACAAGTAAATTACAATCAGCAAGCGGCAAAGACAAGTGATTTTCATTTCAGCACAAAGGGGTCAACTTGTTCATCACGTTTTATCACATTATAATAAATGCAGCTGAACCCAAACTGCCAATCGAGTTTATTGAATTATTAATTTAAAGAATTAATGGCAGAACGAATGGCAGAAAAAGGTAATTAAAAGTTAGAGTTTTCCCAATACAAATTTCAATAAGATAAAATTAATGTTTTCACAATGATTATAATTTATCGTTAGTTTAATTAGCTCTTTTTTTATGCTGAATATAAAAATTTTCTACACAATCTATAAATTGGTTTATTTTTAAACTTTCTTTTAAGTGTTTAAATGCAGAAATATTCTATATGACAACTTCGTCCAGATATGATCTCAAAGTATAAGTAATTTATTTAGAACACAGTGCGTATACGTAATTATTTGTTATTTAGCAATTTAATGTATATCACTGATCTAATATAAATAGAAGTTATAGAAAATTTTTAAAACTAAACCTATTTATGAACAAATTACCAGCAAATAGCTAAAAGAAATAGCATGGAGACTTTTCTGTTCAAGCCGATGATTCAGTTGGATTAAACGTGCGACTAATTGAACAATTAAATTGACCACAAATCAAGCCTCAATTAATTTGAACTGCCCGCATGGAATGACCCAATAACTTTTGCTCAATTAACATTGGTTGGTCAAGGTAAATATACCATTTGGACCATGTATGGCTAAAATAAACATCAGTCATTCACCCAAGCACACACAGACACTCACACTCATAAACACACACACACACTGATGTAATCACACCTAACTAGCGAGAAGAGATAGTGGCACTTTCCAACAATTGGCTGTCAACAATCAAATAACATGACTCTCTAGCTCTTTTCGCTGCGGGAATATACATACATTTGAACAGTTGCAATTTCTCACGGTTAATGGAAATGCACACTTTTGTTGTCTTTAATTACACCTTAGGGTTATGGACTTGATTTGGAAGACGACTTAAAAGGTTTGCAGTTTTCAGTACTAAGGAATTAAGGCTACTTTCCTGCGGCATTAGTTGGTCTGTTTTTGGCATCCCTAACCTTTGACCAGCCGCAAAACCAGTCAAAAGGTGTGCTCTTATGTAAGACCTTTAAATGTTAAAGTTGAATTCGAAAAATTATAGACTTTTTTCATAATTTGCGGTGGCTTTAGATGCAGAAGGTCAAATGTTTAAAAAGGCTTATAAGAATGTATTTAAATGTGCCTACAGTTCCAACGTTCTCATTTGTTCCATAGGTCTCTTTGTTTAAGTAAGTAAGAAAGCGAGATTAAATTTTTTAAAATTTATTCTGTGCTTGAATTATACAATACATACAAAAGTCGCCAAGTGCATGAAAAGTCTCCAATACTTGTGTATAATGAGGATAAATAGTGACAGCTCAAACGGATTTTTAAAGTCAAAAGTCGAACGACAAAGATATCTTTTAACTTATCCTTCAAGCGATCATTTTATAATACATAATTTAAAGCAAACTATTTTGTGGTAAGATGAATAAAATAAATTAGGTAAAATATAAAAAAATTGTCTATACAAAGCATGAATCTGGCTATTTCAAAACTTGAAAAGTGTCATCTAGTTAGCTCTGACTGCACCTTCTTGTGCGGACAGATCTCAAGATAAACTTTTTGTATGTGAGATTTTCAAACTGTTTTGCCCATAAAAATGTCAAATGCAATTGCGAGTATTTTTGCCTCCCCCCAAAAAGCGCCTATAATAATTTGTGAGTTCTTAAAAGCTTTTTATAGTCTTCATGACAGGCACTGGAAATCACACATCGAATATCACCAACTCTTCCTCTCAATGCATTCCTTTCGAATGGTGATTTTTCACATCGAAGATAAATGGGGATATATATGGTACAATATAAAACAGAGATGCCAGTTTCGAGCCAAAAATCGAAAATGAATTTAAATGTGGTTTTGGTTATAAATGAGAAGAGGTTTATCTCTCTGTTGATGTTTCTCTTCTCCTCTCTTGTCTCCCCATCCTAGAATTTGCCACTCTGAATGTGTCCTCCCTCTCAGGCCAAATGTGTTTGTCTCATACTCTCTCTCTATCTCTCTGTCTCTCTGAATGTGTGTCAATGAATTATGCAACAATAATTCAATGAACCAGCTACAAAGTATGCAATAAAAAACACAACTGTCGTTTAGCGGCTTCTTGGTACATTTCGGACAGCTCGTTGATTGCCACTTAATTGTGAGATTGTCATTGAAGAGGAACAGTAAAAGAGGGAGAAGTAAAAAAAAAAGGGAACAACAAATTGGAACTGCAATATGTCACTTACAATTACGGCAACAAGCCCAGTACCCAACGTGCCTGACAAACAATTACGATGACGATAACAACTGAGAGAAACTATGCAACGATGGTGGGGAAGAGAAAATGCAACAGAAGGACACTTTCTACTGACTCCTTACTCCTCAGCTGGTCAGCTGTGTAGACCTTGGTAGAAGGAAGGGAAAACTGTCACCGACCACAGGCGACACTTTGAGTAATTATTGAGGCTGCTGCATTTTGCCCAAGCGAATGTCCATGGTGACACTTTTTGGGTTTCCCCATTCCAAAATTTTCCCTTTTTTGTTTTTGGCAGCCGTCGGCGTAATTGAAAATTAAATTAAGTTCAATTGTTAAAGAAGATGACAGAAATACGGGTAAGAAAATCAAGAAACGTCTATCCATTTGGGTGTAAATAATTCTGATTTTGCAATGCAATCAAATGTCCTCGAACCAGTTAAGTGAAGCATCACAAGAGGCCAAATGGCTAGATAATGGAATTACCAATGCATTCTAGTGTCAAATATTTAAGATTAAGGTAAACATTCGAATGCATTGCCTGAAATGCATTTACATATGACTGAATTTTACTTATGTGCATTAAGGATTTGCTTTTAATTGCATAAAATTAAATTGATTTTAAATCTGTATCAATATTTATATTAGGTAATATTTTTCAAAATATTTTTGTTTGCTTAAACATTTTATCTTTACCAAAAATTTTGTTTGAGCAGGCTTCAGGTCAATCTTACTGATTTATTTGTAAGACTTTAAATCATAGGCAACACAAAAGGTGAGCAGGTTGTCTGTATAGCTATTTCAAGAACCACCAAGTTCTATCATCAGCAGACTTCGCTAAAGAATCCACAATTGTAATGGCCATACCATATCTTCAACACTAAAACTAGTTGGGAATTACATTGCCAACTAAATGAAGCGAAAAAAGAACGGCAAAGCTTGCAACTGCAGATTCCACCTTTTTTGTGTGCATACCCATGGGCGCCAGCTGAATTAGTGTAAAGGGCTTCGCCTTAACCAACTAATCGTCGCGCCCAAATATTTTGTAATAGTATATTGTACTATATGCAAAAAAGGGGTTTTTACAGCAAGTGTAAAACGGCGGGCCTTCCGTTTTTGGTATTTGTCTAGATTTCGACCTTATTGAAGTTAATCAAAAATTTTGTTTGAGCAGGCTTCAGGTCAATCTTACTGATTTATTTGTAAGACTTTAAATCATAGGCAACACAAAAGGTGAGCAGGTTGTCTGTATAGCTATTTCAAGAACCACCAAGTTCTATCATCAGCAGACTTCGCTAAAAAATTTTTGATTAACTTCAATAAGGTCGAAATCTAGACAAATACCAAAAACGGAAGGCCCGCCGTTTTACACTTGCTGTAAAAACCCCTTTTTTGCATATAGTACAATATACTATTACAAAATATTTGGGCGCGACGATTAGTTGGTTAAGGCGAAGCCCTTTACACTAATTCAGCTGGCGCCCATGGGTATGCACACAAAAAAGGTGGAATCTGCAGTTGCAAGCTTTGCCGTTCTTTTTTCGCTTCATTTAGTTGGCAATGTAATTCCCAACTAGTTTTAGTGTTGAAGATATGGTATGGCCATTACAATTGTGGATTCTTTAGCGAAGTCTGCTGATGATAGAACTTGGTGGTTCTTGAAATAGCTATACAGACAACCTGCTCACCTTTTGTGTTGCCTATGATTTAAAGTCTTACAAATAAATCAGTAAGATTGACCTGAAGCCTGCTCAAACAAAATTTTTGATTAACTTCAATAAGGTCGAAATCTAGACAAATACCAAAAACGGAAGGCCCGCCGTTTTACACTTGCTGTAAAAACCCCTTTTTTGCATATAGTACAATATACTATTACAAAATATTTGGGCGCGACGATTAGTTGGTTAAGGCGAAGCCCTTTACACTAATTCAGCTGGCGCCCATGGGTATGCACACAAAAAAGGTGGAATCTGCAGTTGCAAGCTTTGCCGTTCTTTTTTCGCTTCATTTAGTTGGCAATGTAATTCCCAACTAGTTTTAGTGTTGAAGATATGGTATGGCCATTACAATTGTGGATTCTTTAGCGAAGTCTGCTGATGATAGAACTTGGTGGTTCTTGAAATAGCTATACAGACAACCTGCTCACCTTTTGTGTTGCCTATGATTTAAAGTCTTACAAATAAATCAGTAAGATTGACCTGAAGCCTGCTCAAACAAAATTTTTGATTAACTTCAATAAGGTCGAAATCTAGACAAATTTTATCTTTACATGAATAATTTGGTAAACGTAAATCAACCGAACCAATTCCACGTCTAGAGGTTTGTTTTATTTGAATAAAAATGTGCAATAATTAAAACTATTGACTTTTGTTTTATTGAAATTATATATTTGTGTATTCCATAAATATAGTTGATTGATATCTGTTCAAAAGCTTTAAGACAAAATCTATAGCACTATAGAGAATCTTTTAAGTGTTTATTAATTATAGTTTAATAAATTTTATAGAGAATGTCAAAAAGCACTTTAGTATTGGATCACCAAAAAACCCGTTGCATGCTTTTTAGGGGAAATATTTCTCTCAAATCAGATTCCTAGAGGCTTCTACCGTATTTTCTCTAATGTTCACGAATTTTTGTAAATTTTCATACCAAAAACCAAAAACAAAACAAAAGAATTCCTTACGAAATTTAAGTAGATGTTGAGAAACATTCAAAATGCTCATTGCTGTAGATACAAAAAAAAATGTTAAACTGAATTTAACTTGAAAATTATATAAATTATGCAATAATCTAATCTCCAAACATAGTAGGAGATTGTTAAAGTACTAGATTTCTTTTAGTTTCAGCAAAGTAAAGTATATGTACATATATACGAATACATCAAATCAGAGAATTACATTTGCCATTTGCCTCACTCTGGTTTAAAGCTTTTTGCATTTCCCTTGGCAAGAGCCTGGGCAATTAATGCTAATGCAGTTGCTTATCTCAATGTCGTCATTTTGCTTATTCATAAAAATAGTTTTCTTTTTTTTGTTTTTTCGTTGCTTTCCACCTTTATTACAAGTTGTCTGTGCACATTTTTTTCATGACGTTTTGTTGGCGGTGATGATTTTGTTGCTGCATTTTGGCGTCCGCCATTTTGCCGCATACTTTTATATACATTTTTTTTTTCTAGTTACTTTTTTGCTCAACTATTTTCCAGCTAATTTACTAGCTGTTGTTTTTGTGCGAAAGCGCTCAACAAACTACGTATTTCTATATCCCCTCTTAGAGACTTAAGTGCGGGAAAGAGAAAAGCAGAGCAGTGCAAATAGCAAATGCCACCAAGGGAGACACTGAGAGGTAGAGTGGGTGGGTCGTTTTGAGGGGGTGTAAAATGACATTGCCGGGTGGGTGGGCTGATGGGTTGGACTGAGAATAAGTATAATAAATTTCAGCCGCCATTCGCTTTTGCTGTTTGCTTTCATCCATTTCTATTTTTTGGTGTTGTTTTTGGTCGCTTTTTCTTGACTTTTGTTTGCAACAATTTCTTTCTTTACGTTTTTAGTTGTTGTTTTGGCGTTTCCGCTTCTAGCTTACAGAGATTTTCTTTGTGCTGCGCGTTTTGTTTAATTTCTGCTTGGATTTTGTTTCACTATTTTTTTTTTCGCCCCCACCTAGAAACGCGATGGGCGGTGGCATCGCCCACCGCCATTTATAATAGTTTGTTTCACTGCTTATGCAAGTCAAATAATTGCACGGAAAATGCGCTAAGTTTTTTAATTTACACTCAACGTTAAGTGAGCTGTGATCTGGCTTAAAGATGCCAGAAATGGTTTTTAAAGTTGCCTTTGCACTTTTCTCGTTGACACACATAGGATTTGGCCTTTTACACAACATTTGGCATCAGTTGGGTGCCAGCTTGGTGGCTGATGGCTGTGGCAGGTGGATGCAGTGGGGGTGACTGAGGTGAGTGGGGCTGGTACTAAGGCCCAGGGACAACGGATGAGCACGTGTCTGTCTAAGCTTGCCAAAAACTTTTTTCTCCCTTTTTTTTTTTTCTTTTTTTTTGCTTTTGCACGGGCGTCGCATTATCAGACCGATACAAAGGCACATTATGCGCTTCCGATTTACAGGTTGTTCTAGTTGGTTATGGAAATTCTTCTGCCCTCACGTCCGAGCCCGAATTTTGCTCATTGGCATCTCTCAAATGGGGTTAGTAGTTGAACGAAACTTCCATGGACTACTTAAATTTGAGGCAGTGGGTTATAGTTGGTCCATTTGATAGCTTGTTGACTTTGGTCCAACGGCCACTTGCTTTCTGATCAGAAGAGATGACACAGTGTTGTTTTGGCATTTCCGCTTCTAGCTTACAGAGATTTTCTTTTCTTTAACTTAAAAGTTAGCAAGTGAAAATCCAAGCATGACATTTTGCACTTAGAGATCACGTCTTTTTGCACTAGATGATGGTAAGAGGGAGTTAAGAAGTGAAAAACAAAAGTCAGATGACCATGTCATTGAAAACTGTTGATTTAGCGACCATTTTAAGTTTGGAAAACATTGTTAATTGCTCTTTTTAAACCCAATTGGCAATTTAGAGCATTTTCTAACATTAAGACAGAAATTTCATAAGATCCTACAAATTCCATGTTCAATCAAATTAAAGATATATGTAGTTTCAAAATAAAGTAAACTATATTAAATCTCACTTGAAAAACATAATACATATTCATTAAAAACAAATCCACATTTTTCGGCTTAATAAATTCTGAAATTTTCCTTGAATGCATTTTGTCCTGCCGGACTCGCCCATGAATCCATTCATGAATTTAAGTAACTTAACTATATTAAGAACTTGGAACTTGCCTCACAATAAACAGCAAACAGTTTAAAAACAAAAAAAGAATCCTTTAGTAGATTCAGAAAATAACATTTCTAGCTCTATATATTTCCCTGACCAATACAAAATAATGTAAAGTGGTTCTTAAATTTTTGCATTTCATTTTCCCATTCATTCTAATGCACAATTTCCAGAAAATTGCATATTTTTTATTGCCTTTTGGCAGACCAACAGAAACAAAAAGGGAGGGGTGAAAAAAAACTTTTGTTGGCCCCGCCCATAGAAAAGTTTTTGCAACCAAAAAAAGATTTCTTCATACAAATTATAGAACTTTGATAGCAAATACTATTGAGTGTACACTTTGGGGCACTTTTGAGGTAAGTTGCCATGCCACGTTAATCGGCTAGATCACAGAAAACATGCAAAACTAAAAACACATACAATAAAATAGAGAATATATAGAAGACTGATACATATACATATACCATAAAGAAAGAAGAAAGATCGTTTTAATATATTTAAAGTTCGAGTAGTTAGACACTTATAGGGATGAATCCCTCTATCCCATTTACCTCGAGATGCTCGCAGACACAAATGCCTTCCTCGCAGTAGGCGCAGAGTTGCCACTTCCGACCATTGCCCAGACCCTTAAAGAGCAATTGCGGTTCATCGGTGAGTAGAGGTTCGTATTGGGTTTGCTGTAGACCGGAACTGAACTGCAATTCTCTTAGTTGACGCTTAAGGCCACTGGTCATGCCACCGGCTGCTCCATCGCCATCACCCACTTGCTCGAAGGCATCGCTACGTCTCATGCGATAGACACTGCATTTACGCTCCAATTGTGCCCCCGGTGGATGCATGGGCTCACCATCATCGTCGTCGGCATCATCGCCAGTTAGAGGTTGCCTCTCCAAAGCAATGCCATCTTCCAGACCCGGACGACGCAATTTGGCCACATGGCCCGGCGAGGCCATGGGTGTGGCCGGCGTTACAATGATGGCATCATGGTGGGGTAAAAACATGGCTGCGGCGCCAGCTAACTCGGCCTCAGCCTCGGCCTCCACTTCAGCGGCTGCTGCTGCTGCGGCCGCGGCCGAAGTACTGGCCAAGGGCAGAGACGTGGGCGAGGTTACTGTCGTTTTAACGCCGACCACAACCGATGGCAACGCCGTTGCTCCATCCATTTCCAATTGCGATACCAGCGGCAGTGTGGCTGTCGCTGATTTGTGCAGTTGTCCGGCCGCCATGGCTGCCGCAGGATGGAATCCTGCACTGCTGCCGGAATGCCGATGCACAAGTTTCGGTGAGACGCGTCCGTGTGACGAGGCGAATTGCTGATACGGCGTCTGCGGTGGTCCGCCATGTGGGGGTAATCCATGCATGTGCATATGACTGTGCGCATGCGCATGATGCGAATGCGAATGGGAATGGGTATGGCTATGGGCAGGAATGTGGCTATGCGGTGTCTGCATGCGCAGCTGCAGCACCGATTGGGTATCGCCCTCATCGATTGGCAGTAGGAGCTTCGATTGCGTCGTATAGGTGGCGCTTAGCTTGCGGCCCTGGGCTTGGGGAGCCCTCAGATAGTTCGTGGGCAGCTGATGGAATTGTCGCGATTGTCCGCGAGTGGGAGTCGAGGCCCCACCGCTGGCATGATCGCCGATAGCTGCTCCAGCCGCTTTCGGTGGATGTAGTTTCGCTTGTAGTTGTTGGTTCTTCTTCTGCTGTCGCTGGCGTTGACGTGCCTGGCGCGAGGCCAAAGAGGCACCGCCAGCAGCTGCATACATCTTGGAAGATTGGGCGTTAGAGTGTGTTTATTTGACTAGCTTACTTTGGTTAATTGTTTCTTGCTTAATCTTGGTTGTTTTTTGTTTTTTTTTTTTTTTTGGTTTCTCTAGTTACAATCTAAACTAAGCTTACTCTCGGCTATGGATTTACTTTTGGGTTCGGTTGAAAGCTGAGATTTTATGTTTAATTTCTTGCATGTACATTTTATTTTATGTTATCAATTATAATTTACTATGTTCTTCATTCTAAGCTCAATTCTAGCTTCAATTACTTTTGACTTAACCTCACTATTTCTTTAACCTCACTTTCTATGCGTACTTAACCTCACTTCTTGGCAGATACTTTTTCAAACTTGTTGTTATTACTGTTTAAGATATATTTTATTTGGACTCTTTTCATAATTACTATTTGCAGGTATTTCTCTAATATTTTCTCTCAAGTTGTAAGCCCAAATTTTGGTTTTTTGTTTTTGTTTTTTAACGTCTCCTACGTACATATAAAGCGTGTGTAAAATGAATTTAAAAATTCTTAGCAAAAGTTTGTTGTATTATTTTTTATTAGTTTCGTTTTTTTTTTTTGTTTTTTTCTTTCTTTTGGTTTTTCTTGTTTGTCTGTCCCTGTAAATATGCTACACTTATTCCTTTCTTGCAACTTGTTTTATTCTCTTTCTCTCTCTGTTTTCTTCACTTTTCTTACTTTTTGTGTGGTGTCTGTTTGACAAAAATGATTGTACTCTGGATTACTTGCTTGAAGCTTCAACCGAATCATATATAAAAACCTTTAAATCAATTGTGAAACCTAATCGAATCTTAAAAAAAAAATCATACATACATATACATATATAAAAACCATACAACAATTTTTAATTTAATGTACTTTTTGCTTAACTTCAACTTAGGCTAGGGATATATCCGAAAGATACTTTTTGTGCATATTCGCAGTGTTTGGTTTTGTTTTGTCTTCTTTCTTAAATTTTTATTGTTGTTTCGATATATAAAATATATGTTTCGAAAAATTCTTCTTCTTGTTGCGGTTGTTGTTGTTGTTGTTGTTGTTACGGTTTTTGATGTCTATTAAAATATGTTTTTCTTTGTTGTGTGTGTGTGTGTTATAAATATTTCGACTTTGTCTCTTTCTGCTTTCGGCTTATAAACATTTAATACAAAAAATATGCTCTTATCCACAATCAAATTGCATACAGATTTCTGATTTTATCCTTTTCTTGGGCGTATTGTCTGTGTGTAGCTGTACTTTATGTTGTTATATTTTGTTGCTGTTTTTCTTGTTGTTTTTGTTGTTGTGTATGACAAAATAAATAAGTGTTGAACTTTTTTGTTTAAGCTGCTCTCTTTTGTTTACAAAATTCTGCTTTGCATATTTTCCATTTTGATCTAACTAATGTCCATTAGGGTATAAAAAGCACCTAAAGCCTAAAAAACACAGACAAATACATACAATTATCTATACACATATACATACATTTACACAACAATTTATTAATATATTTTATGGTTTTTAATTTAATTTATATATATATAATTTTGATGAATCCTTGATTGGCGTTAAACTTGTTTCTTTGGTTTCGATTTGATTTGGTTTTTAAGCCGTCTAGACACAGAAGCATATGGAAATGATGATTACAATTTCATTTGAAAATCTCTTAACATATTGTTAAATATTAAATATATATATATGTTTTTCATCCATGCCTAAGATTAAGACATCTACGCACAATTCGAATCAGGTTATCATTTTCTCATTTCTCAGATCGTCTACATTTTCTTTTTTTATTGCAGTTTCATATTTCATTTTTGACATTGACATTGACTGGCATAGCATAGTCGATGAGGATCATCTTCATTATTGTTATCTAAATCTTAGCTATATAGACGGATTCACTGCAAGGAACACCAGAATAATGACAACAATACATATGTATGCATAACTGTACTTAAATATTATAAGCTATAGACACAAATATATGTTTAGAATTGTTTTAACATAGCAGCGCTGCAAAGTGGAACATATAATGTAAGGTAATGAATATATATATTAAATATATACAATATATATTAATAAAATAAAAATTGCAAAGTTCTCAGTAGCAAAATACCCAAAAAAAAGTACCGCAGTTTAATATCAATAAACAAAGTTTGATTTCATTTGCTATCAAAGTTCAGTAAGTTTTTGAAGATCTAAAGAATTGTATTAAATTAAATACATTATCCCTCTGAAAGGAATAATAAAAGTTAAAGGTAATATAAATGTTAAAAAAAGACTTTGATATCCTTCAGAATAAAGTCGAATCTCTGGGATAAACTTAATAAGGACAATATCTTTTTCACACCACCATAAAATGATTGTTAGGATTTTTCTCCAGTATACGAATTACCGGGTATTGTGAGAGTGAAAAAAATTTAAGCCGTATTTGACGTTTCTTTTGCCTTTCAACAGACAGATTAACTATAAAGTAGGAGATTATTCTTATAGTCTTAGAATTATGCCCAATGAAAAGGAGCTTAAGGGTTAAGATGCAGAAATTCGGGAACTTGTGACCCACCATTGCACTTATCTTTTAATTATATGGACCTAACTATATATATATTTGTAATTATTGAACCCAATATATCATACAAAGAAAATTAATTGTAAATATATATGTAATTATTTGCCTTTAGTGTGAAAAACTTAAGAAATGATATCATAAAAGCTTTAGTCACGTTATGATTGATTTTCAACATTAATCATCCTTCAAAAAAGATGATAATAAATTGAGTTTACAAAGACCTGCAGAAAATGCAGCGAGGAAAACAGTTTTCACTGACACTGACACTTTTTCTTTTTCACTTATTCGTTTTCGCTTTTCTTGTAATTTCACATAGTTTCCTTTCAACTCTTGGGCCATGTTATTGGAGAGAGAGAGAGAGCTCGCCCTTCCTCTCATAGTAATTTCATGCTATCCATTTTCTTGCCATCAAAAGGAAAGTTTGCAGTTTTACGATGCACCAAAAATGGCGACTACAAGAAGCATATGAAATATATATGTATGTAGGTAGGGTCGCAGATATGGCATGAATATGTAGTTTATATATGTGTATTCAATAACCGGAGGGCCACCATTAAGACAAGGCTGGACAGCTGACTCTGTACTGATTGCAAGTGACTTGTTTCCTTTTGCCATTTCATGAATGTTATTTTAAATGTTTCATGTTTTGTTTACATTACATCGGAGTTGGGTTTTTGGATGTAGAGATTCATTTTTTAATACTGGCATGCAAATTGGTAGTAAACACGCAAATTAAACGTCCGTCGCCCGCATTTTGTGAATCTAACCTTAACATTTGCCATGGCGACTCCTAAAAGGAAAAAAAAAATAATATTCAAACTGCATAAGGGCCAAAGGCAACAAACATTCAGGGTCATTCCGAAACTCTGCCCACATTTTTTGCCTTAATTTCATTTCCGCTGCCATTTCAACGCTTTTCACTTTCTTGCACCTTGGGCAACTATTTTGATCGTGACTTCGGACTTGAGAAGTTTCTTTTTCCAGGTTTTTTTTCCTCTCTTATTTTTTGATGTTGAACTCAACTACATTAAGTGGCGACAATGTTTTTGGGCCCTTAAAACACTTTGTAAGCCATGCGAATGTGTGCGTGTGTGTGTGTGTGTGTGAGTTTATATAACAATTTGTATGCCTTTAGGTTCTTTTTGTTTGTTTGTTTGTTTTTTTTTCTTGGCTCGGCACGCACTCAAGGCTAATTAAAACTCAGCCACGGCAACGCCCCAAAATGGAGAGGGAACAAAGAGAAAAAAAGTCAAATGTAGTATAGTATATATAGGAAAATGAAAGCCCAACAATGGCAGCTACCCAGGTAGGTTATTCGAGTCGAGCAACCGATTGCGAGTCTTGTTGGCCCAAATGTGCTGACGCTGACGTGTTGCTTGGCTCTATTTTATATTATTTTTGGCACAAACAAAATGGCAAACAATGAGCAGATTAGTTAGAAAGAGACCGACAACAAGCAGGAGACAATAGTGAACACAAAAAAATGGGACAACCCGATATCCGTAAATTTCGAAATTGTTCAGGAGACTAAAACAACAGGCATAAAATCAAAATAGAAAATCCAATTTGCACAAAATGCGTGGATACATGTCGTATGAGTAATCTAATATTTTGAAACTACTCTTGCCGAACGTGTAAAAGAAAACTTCTAAAGACAAATATAACTTTTCGATTTGATGACAACTGACATCGATTTGGTATTTTATTTGGAATAAGTAAGTATAGAAAGCATTATACGATATTAAGATTTCCTTCAATGATTACAAATCGTTCGAATAGGATAGATTTAGAGCTTTAAACATAAATGTCATAAATGCAAGCTTAGGCTTGAGTTAGTCTTTTGTTTAAACATATATCCTGATACTCTAAAGGATCTTTTTAAAGTGCAATTCCTTGTGGTCATACGATATATTTCAAAAAATTTTTATTAACACTTTTTCTATCTTTTAAACTGCTTTATAAAAAATCTTTCTTATTCCGTATATTTATTGTACATACACATACATGAATTTGGGTAACAATCACATATAAAAAGTGTCAAAAATATTAATAGAACAGGAAACTTAACATAGCTAATTAAAAAACACAGGAGAAATTTATTCCACAGGCTATCTTTATCTTAGTCATGGCCATCTCTCTCCTAAATATGTACTTTTGGAATTTTGCTAACTATTTCTCTTTCTCTTATGGCACTCATATCCATTTTGATTATAGATAATTTGCTATATATTATATTTGTTTAAAGATTCCAATTTTGAGCAATAGTTGGCGAATATTGAAATTTAGTTTAAATACAAAACTGAAGAACAAAAGCCCGAAAACTACAAAAAGAAAAGTATATACTGAATACCTTTATAAGCTAAAGAGAAGGAATGCGATTCTGAAAGACCGAAACTGCATAGTCCTTGAGTTGTTTAAGTATTTAGATGGATGTTGCAAAGCTGCATAACAAGAGTATTAAGAGAAAATCATAGAAATTATGTAAAAAATACCTTCGCAATAAGTAGAGCACTAACTTATGAGATTGTTGTTATCAATTTTATAATATTTATTAACCCCAAAGAATAATGAATCCTGTACTAAATAAATCTTTTTTACAAAATGCTTAGTTATTTTTCAGCCAACAGTTTCCCCACCAATTCAAAATAATTTTCATGTGTTGTTTCATTTTCATTTTCTAAATACTTTTCTGTCATGTTAGTTTAGCATTTAAGCCAGAATTGTAGACCAAGCCATAATGTCATTTATGGCTACTATTTGGGAAAATAAAACTGAGCCTTCGTTTAACAAAATGTGGCATTTGAAATCCTAACCTTTCTCTAGTATAAATACATTGGTTTAACCTTTGGTTAACTCATTAGCCGCATTGTATAATTGTCACATTAATTTGTATGTTATAATTTTGTGATATTGTGGTTTTATTTTTACGAACTGACAATTGTTTAAATACATTTTGCATGTTAACCGCAAATTAAAATTTGCCGAGTCCTCCAAAAAAACTGTGAATTTAGATGATTGCAATTAATATAAAAATCGATACTAGCAATTGCAAAAAAAATATATTTTACCATTGCTCCTAATGGCGGTAAATGTATACGCTAAAACCAAAAACTAACTAAGCAACCAAAGCCCAAGAAGCAACAACAACAACAACAATAACAACAAAAAGAACAACAACACGCTGTTAAATTATGCAAGTTGGGTAATTACAGTCTAGTGGCAGTGGCAGTGGCATTTCCAGGTCGCTAGTGTGTGTGTGTTTTGCCATTATAGTTAAAGTTAAAAGAGCCGCAAACACTCCCACGCACACACAAACACACACATATACACACCCACACACAGACGCACAAACACATGGAGGATGACTCAACATGTGCCCAGTTACGCAAATCGTGCGGCCTGACTGGCCACTGGAGACATTACATCAAAAGTCTGCCATTCAGTGTCAGACAACGTGGCGTATAAGTCATAATGGTTGTCTGTGTGTGTGTGTGTGTACGTGTCAGTGTGTTTGTTTGTGCACCAAAGGAGCAGCCAGGCAAGAGATAGAAATAAAGCGGAACGCTTCGCTTTATTCATTCATTGCATATTATATGTAGGTATGTAGGATAAAACCGCACAAAAGATACACAGAGCAACATTCTGTTAAAATAGAATGTTCCTAAATACAGTCAGAGGGATTCACATGATTCTAACTTTGAAAAGGAGACACGAACACATGTACGATATATTCTTGTACATATTCTTTATCAGCATCAACTGCCAGTTCCGTCTATTTCAGTAAGCTTTTTTTCCTCAGCTTAAAATCTTTGGGGATATGAATTTTTCTTAAAGCTCTTATGATCATAAATAGGTTAAATTTTCGATCGGCTTGCCAAGAGAAACATGTTAATTATGGAGTTCTTATCAATAACGTGAATGGAGCACAATCAAATATAAAGGTTAAAACTGAGAAAACGAAAGAACTTTATTAAGCCAACATTTTTGAAACTATCTTTTAGTATTGTTCAAAAGTTCGGTTATAGAACTCGATAAAATCAGTAAAATTGTTGAAGTAAATCTCCTCTAAGACAGAATGAAGGAATTTGTCAGGTATGTTAAAGAAAATACCACATGATTTACATCTCTAAAGATTTTGTCGAACAAAAATGTATGGAATAGAAGTGAAATGCGGTTGAATTTATTTAACGGAACTCATGCGATTAAGTCATTTATGCTACAGTTTACCCTGGTGTGCAATATGCACACACAACTACAAACACACACATACACAAAAGATGGAGGGGGAAAATATGGGGTATGTGGGCTTTGGACCTGCCAATGGCTTCCATCAGACCACACACACACACACACACACACACACACACACACACGCACACATACAGCCATACAGAAAATGGCAGCTGCGCCGCTGAAAGTTGCCCACGCAGCAGAACCAAAAAGGAATACAAGGGACAGAAGTATGTGGGAAATGAAACTGAATGGGGGGAAGGGGAGACCGCTTTCAATGCTCCCGCCACATTTGGCTTTTGTGCCTTTGTTTGTTGAGCGACTGAGATTGAAATTAAAATTTAAATTTATTTCAAGTTGACTTTTGTTTTGCTTGGTGGTTTGGTGGTTGTTATGTGGCGGTAGTTGCTGCTGTTTGTTACACATTTTTATGGCCGCTTTTAGCCGCAACAGAGACAAAAACTCATGTGAATTATATGTAAGGATTTTGGGTTGTTATTACTAATTTTATGGCTAATTAAGCGTTTGTTAAGTGCATGTTGTTTATGATGGCATTTAGGTGGCATACTAAACTAAAGGCTAACAGCCAACAGTCAAATGGCATCTCTGGCATCTCGACATACAAAGCCTACAGGTTGCTTCAGACTCCTTCTTCCCTCCTTTTCATTTGCTTTGTATGTGGAACTTGCTACTTGCTAGGCAATTGGTTTATTCATAGAAAACAATTTCAACGTCATTGACATGCAAAATCTGTCAATAAAATGATTTGTAACAAATGTGTGTGCAGCACACATAAAACTAAAATGAAATTCAATTGATGATCCACAAAAAAAAGGAGAGAAAACCACACACAAAAACCGGAAATATTATTGATTATCGCATAAGCGAATATCAATATACATTTAGCTTCATTTCAATATTATTTTCGTTTCGCTGGGAACAGAAAAAACACATTTCAATTTGATAGTTTCCCCCCCCTCCCAATCACCCCCGCCACAAGCCATTTGGTTACCCTTCTGCTCGTTCTTGGTTTCTGCTATTTTTGGCAAACAGCCGTTTGATTTCTTATGTAAGTGGAGCAAGTCGTCGCATTCGCATTTGTGTGTTTCGTTACCCTAATAAGCTGACTAGCTTTCGTTTCTAACCAGACCCTAACCCGCTGCCTGCTGTCTACTTCCGTTTCCGTTTGAGTTTTTTCTTTGCCCCCTCGACTTCTCATCCTCGACACTTCAGTTTGGGAGACAGTTTGGCATGGGCTCAAACGTTACGATTTCGGTGTCATTCATAATATTTTCAGTTATTCTTTCTTTCTAGACAGCAGAGACTCTTTTTGTTGTTGGGAAATTTTATACAAAATTTTTAATTAAACTGTTCGAGAGAGTTGCCTTTGGAATTGACATGCAGAAGCCTCGCTAAATGTATGTCAGAGAAAAGTAAGTGCAATTGCCCAACTGACACTGACAATGGCAGTGACTTTTGTCAGTTTGTGTCAGGAGTTCTCTGAATTAAGAATTCACCATTCAGGGGAGGGAAAGAATATAATTCTGTGCTGAATATATGATGCCTCATGTCAGTCAAAGAAAAATGAATTCAACTTCAAATTCTTAAAAGACCAAAGGCAAAATTTAAAAATCTGTAGAATAAATCTGATAAACCCTTTTATCTTGATAGAGATGGGCAAATGTATCTCAAGTTTATAAGATCTGTTCGTGTTTTCTCCACTTAGATAGATAATATAGAAACAAAAACAAAAGTAAATAATTTTATCGCTCTCGAATCTTATGCAATCGCTTGGCTTTTCAGTGGAATGTAAAATAATATACAAGAAATACATAAAAAATGTACCATATAAAGACTAATCTATTAATCTTAAAGTTTTATGTTCTCAAATAATCTCAAATAAACCAAGAAAATTATTATCCAAAAATCTGATAAATTAATCCAATTTTAGTTTGCGATAAGTGGTAAATCTTGATCTAAAAGAGGTAGATGGTGTAATTGAGTCCAAAGTAAGAACAATAAGTACTTGTCCATAATTCGAAAGGAAAGTATAATGAACCACTTATTAAAAAACATTTTACGATACAATTAAATAAAAATTTTTGACAAAGTTATCGATTTCCATATATAATTTGATCGGTTCAGCTAAAGGTCAATATAAAGGCAACAACGATGTCTGTTGAATTTTAAAAATTGAATGTATTTTTACCTTCTGCGTTCGTCATTTTAATTTTAAGAAAACTGCTCTTGCTTTTAAAAATAAGGAACAGCATTTCTTATTTTCTTTAGGAAGAAAAGTTTACCAAATAATCTTAACTTTTCATTTAATCTGTGGATGAGTATCAAGTAATTGGCAATCACGTTTGACTGGAGCATTTCATATCTTCATGTCTTAATTAAAGTATTTAAAAAAATACAATAATAACAACAAAAACTACAGCTTGTCTAACATGCAACATCAGCTGCTTCTGGTTCAACCAGGCGTATACATAATAACGTTAGTTCTTCTCTTGCTTATACCATCATTTCTGCTTAATTGAAGCTGTAAAAAGCCATGCCGAGAGCAATGTTGCGTAGAACGAGCGTCAGATTAAGACAAAGCACCCAGGCGAATCGATGCAACGGGGCAACAGGCAACACAAGTCAATGGGAACCCCCTCTCTATATAGTGCTCTGTCCGCCATCCGCTCTTTTCATCCTTCCCTCATATAAATTACAAAACCAGAGTGTGCAGCAACAGAAAAACAGTAGAGAAAAACAACACCCAATACAGTTCGCCATGGGTAGCAAAAACTTCAATGAAGTAGCCGTGCCACAGAGGCCATTACATGGGACAAGAATGGGTGGGGTTGTGCAAATAGGAAAGGAGGTGGGGCAGTGGAGAAGTCATGGGGTATGGGCACCATTTGCTTGGCTTAAAGTGCACATGAAGCCGGCCCATAGTAAATGACATAAACTACAGTGAAGCGACAGTGTTTATTGCTTTTTATGGTGCCGCTTAATGGCTGCATTTGGTTGCAAAACTCTTTGGGGTACGAGTAAAATGCAAAAATGGGGCGTAGAAAAAAGCTATATAAGTCAGAAACTATGCAACAGTTTGTCCATATAGAGATTTAGCCTCCATTAATCGATATTAGATACTTAAAATGGCTTTATAGCGAATGTTAAAACCAAGCTTGAAAACGCAATTAAGTGAACTGTAGATTGGTCATAAAATTCTGTTTGAATTTTAGACAACAAACTTATATGTAAGCATATATCTATATTGCTTTTAAACTTTATAACAAACTCTTTCTCTACTGTCTTTCAATAAAAAAGAGATAAGTTAATTTTAATAAATACAAAAGATCGAACTATGTTTTGAGTTTTTTCTTTTACCTGAAATACTTAAACATTGTGTATAGCTACTTCTTGATAAACATCTAATTTTTAAGATGTTCATGTTTGTTTCAACCACATAAAGACTGTTTTGACTCAGTATTCCGCCACCAATTGGCAATTTCAAATCTCGTCTGTGTAACTTGTAGTGTGACAAAACGTCGATATTCAATAATAAAGTCGATTGGTAAGGTCATCAAGGTATTTAAAAATGAAGCGCATCTTTTATATGGAACTTCTAAAGTTCTTCTAAAGTTTCAATTTTTATTGAGAATTCTTTATTATACAAAGACCTAGACATGTCATCTAAGACAGGGATTCCTAAAAAAAAAAGTTCAAGACAAGTTCATTTCCACAGGGATAACCAATGTTCCTTTTACAATTCATCAGGAAGAATCTTGCACGGATATAAAGTTTCTGACTTGAATTAAGTTAAAATCCATATCTATTTGTAATATTAAATATGAGCTCAAACAACAAATTCTTATAATTCAAATGCCAATGTTATTAAAAAACTAAATACTCTGAAATGGAAAGAGATACTCAGACTCTAGTCATGTCTTTAGTAACTTTGTTAAGTATTCTCTGAGTAAGGTGTTTTGTAATTTTGTAAATAAATGTTTATCAAACGCATTAAATGATAAACATACAAAGTCTTTAATGACAAATATTTATCGATAATCAAGACATGCCAAAGCAATTTGTCCACTAAAAACCATTTGAGCCATTGATGTCCATCCAAAAATTGCATAGATATATCCTTAACGTGGTCTGAAAAGTACGTTTTTTCGCAAAATATTCCATTGGAAACTTTGTCATTTTGCTGCCAGTTGTCAGTTGTTAAGTGCAGTACAGAAACGACATCAGCAATGTCAACAGTGTAAAATTTTTTTCTTTGTATTTTCAGTGCAACATTTGCATAACATGTTGATTTTTTTTTTTCGATTTTCACCTGGCTGATTTCATTTGACTTTCTGTCATTGTGTCAGTGTGAAACTCTGGCGACAAGTTGACTAGATAACACAATGACAATGACGGCTCCAGGTCAGGGGGGGTGTTGTTCTTGCCGTGTTCTTGTGTCGCTCGATGTATTTACACAGCAATCTATTTGTATATCAGAGCTGTGTTTTAGCTGCTCGCAACATTGTGTTATCATGAGACGAAACGCTCGGGGGGGCCAGCCCACACGATATGCTGGTCTTTGTATTGTGATTTGTGCAAATACATATAAAAAATACAATGGGCAAACTCATGGGCGCCCCCAGCCTTGCCACCTCCTGAGCTCATGCTGAGCTGAAAGTTGAATCAACAAGTTAACTGGCTCCTGCTGCTATGACCGACAGGGTTGGCTATTAATTACTTGGAAAAGGAAAAAGGTTTGATTGGGGCCAATGCAAATACAAATACATGGATAGATAAGGTGGTGAGTGAAATGGCAGCCGATCAATCATGTGACCCCAAGTATGTCAATATGTCAAATGGCAACGCTTTATCTATTATGTAGTATATATATCTTGAAATGGAATTCTTTTTGTTTGGTTTTGTTTTTGTTTTGGCCTTTGGGTCAGGTTGTCTAAACACAGAGCTAACCTCGTTTTTTATTGGTCAACAAAATAGCAACTAAGAGATGGCAACAAAATGTTAGCAGAAACAAAAGCCTCTACCTACTACCCTAACGAACTGACCTCAATACACACAAAACAATAAATTGCAAAAGATGCAAAAATAAATTCTGAGACTTCGACAACCACCCACCAGCACCACCAACCGCCCACCCACCCACATGCAGGCAAAGGAGGTCAGAAAGGGATAGACGTGCCGAATAGAAAGGAAGAATGAAAGAAAAAGAATGTAAACTAAAAAGGAGATACTAAAAACTGGCAGTGCATGTTTGAAGTGGCCTAGAGGGGTCTGAGGCAGGAAGGCAGTTAGTTTGGTTCCAAAACTTCCTTTCTACAAGACCAAGACCTGACCAGGCCAGGCGTGATACAATATTTTATGGCCTTGCGAGGACAAACAATTTAAGTAAATGAAAAATTTCTTGCCATTATAATAAAAAGATCAAGTCAGAATTAAAGACCAAAAAAAAAACTAACCATAAACTAAAATGGATTAAAACCATTTAAATTATGTATCTAGACAAAAGTTTAAAAGTAAATATTATTTTTAATTGCTTTTAGTTGAACTTTTTGCAAAATATTCCATTAAATTACACTGCGAGACAGAAAATGAAGTTGAAATTGTTCTAACTAAAACAAAATATTCAACTAAGGCACTCACAATTTCAATAACTGATTGCAGGAAACAGTTGACCACATTGTTGCCAATGGCCTAGATTGAAACTCCTTTAGGCATACTGGGCAAGAGGCTCATTAATTATGAAAGTTCTATAAACCACACAAAGTTCTTAAGTGGTTTCAAATTGTGTTGAGAGCTGTGCCATCAGCAACACGCCTCAATTTCTATCTAACTGTAGGCAATTTATAGCTTATGGAGTTTTTACACAAGTAATATAATTGTTTTGTTAAAGTAATTTAATTGACTTAAGTCAAAGGGTGAAGTTTTTAGTGGTTTTTCAGATAGTGGTAAAAAAAATAAGTTTCTCAGTGCACTCTGCGTTGTGTGTTGAAACGATTATAATTTAAATGGCCACCGCTAAAAATTTATTAAGCACTTTTAGGACTATTTTCTTGGCCTTATAGAGTAATGAGGAATTGGTTTTTTATGCTTCTGGAATTTGTGTATTATTCATGTAAGCAATCTCTTTTGGGCAGCCTTAGATGACGTCTTAAACTTTTAACGTGGTAAAGTATTGATTAGTTAATGTTATATGTCGGGATGACCCCTTTTGTTGAAAGAGTCAAGATCTTTAAAGGACATTTCCCTCAATTCACGTTTCAAAGTATCTCAAGTCATGATCTTTAATCGCTATCGAAAAAAAATTTTTATTGTTGAAACATATCGCTACAAAAAGTAGCTTCTTTTGGATCTTCACTTTTCTAATATATTCATTAGAGTTATGAATTAATGAACATATAAAATTACAAATAAGCAAATTTAAAAAACGAGTCGTTGTTATTTTGGAGCTGAAGCCGGCAATCTTATGGGTTTGATAGAATTCAAAAAGGTGGACAAAAATCAAGACAAAACTTTTTAACTGAAACTTAATTCCAAAATAATCAAACTTATTTCAGGTTTCGAAATTTCGTTTCTCTTTTGAGCTCTTCTATGTAAAACAATCAAATAAGTAATATACGAGATGAAAGAGATAAAATTATGATGGCTTTATATCTAAGTAAAATCAGTTAGTTATCTGTAAACGAAAATGACCACTGCAAGAAATAATAAATTCTATATAGATAGAAATGCATTATGTCGGCTTATTTCAACACACTTTACATTTAATAATCACATTAGCAATTGCCAAGCCATTTAAATTTCTCACCTTAACACAAATATATTGTAGTTTCAGTTCTTGCATTAACATCAATTCATTAAAAGCTTACAGGTTCAATGAAAATAGAAATGATTTGCAACAAGGCTCTAAAACTAGACAATAATGGTCCATTGCAATCGATTGCAATTCTCCACCCAATTCGGACCCAAGCTGTAAGCAACAACCACAAAACAACATTGGCAACACGAGTTTGTGGGGTCCAAAATGAGGGAAGCTTGCACTTAGAGCTTAGTAAATAATGCAAGCAACTGGTCAGCCAGTTAGGTAAGGTAAGCCTGAATGCAAACTGTTATGGCTTAGATTTCTATCCAATTGTCTGTCTCTCTCCTGTACACTTTCCCCTCACTGTCTCGCTTTATTTTGGCACTCTGTGGCACTGCGAGTGCAAATGAAGTGCAGTTTAAGTGCCATCAACGTCAATGGCAAAGACATGACAAGTTGGGCTCGGGCTCGGGCTCGATCTCTGACAACGAGCATCTGGGGGGTACATAACCCAATTAGTTTAGACGAATGTACCTTCATTTCTCACCGCATGTCATATGCCATTGGAAAATTGTTCATGTCTTAACCAATTCTATGAATTTGCCCTCATTTGCATTTGCGTCAGCCACTTGTTTTTTTTTTGTTTTGTTGGTTTTTTAAATTCTTTTTAAAGAACAAAAGTCTTGGGAATGCAAATGAACAAACAACTGACCCTGGCTGAATGAATTTTTCTCGTTTTTTGTTATGTTTTTCGAGGACAGACACTTGAGCTTGGAGGCTGCTTGGAGCAGCCGTTGCAGCCTCCAAAAAGGACTTGAGTGTTTGCTTCCTGGCACAACAACAATAACCGCATATACACAATGTCAACAGCTTGACTGAGTCTGAGAGCCTGCAAAAGCATGAGAACCTATTTACCCCGCCCTCTCATACACACGCACACACAAACACATGCATACATCCTTCTGCCCCTCTAAGTAGGCCACAGTTTACAGCCTAGAAAACTTGCTGAGAGGGCGCAAGCGAAAACAAAGCAACACTTAAAAGTTAAAGTAAACGTACTAGAAAAAGAAACAGCAAAAAGCAGCTGTATACAAGAGTAAAGCGTTTGCAAGTAAGCAAATCAAGTATCAGTAGGTATATATACCTAAATACATATGTATGTGTGTACATATACATAACTAAGGACTAAAGTGTTAAGTGTCAGCAGAGAAGTTGAGGGCCCCGCAGGATAGGCAAATTAGAGGCACTGCTAACTTGTTTGCTTTCCCTCAAAATGTTCCATTTTAGGCAGAGAGAGAAAGAGTGAGAGAGAGAGATTTTGGTAGTCGAAAATTAGTGGAAAATTCAACATTAGATATTCATTTCGGCATTTTCTTTTGACGAGAATCTTTCGTCTTTAAGTTAATTTAACTCACTGTTGTCTTAGGTCTAAACAGGAACGGATTCAGAAGATAAGGAGTTAAGACCCACTGCTTTGTCAAGGAACTCATCCTTCCAGGTGACTCTTGGTTACGACTTTTAGTCCTCAACGGCTGCCTAATTTGTTCAAACCTATTAAAAAATGGTTCTTATTCCTAACCGTATAGTCCAGAGTCCGATCCTGGCCCTATTTACATATACATTTGTTGTTTCTACCCATGCCCAGCTACCCTTTTGCCCGAGCTTAAATGCAAATTCAACTTAATAAATGACAGGCCTATCTCCATCTCAGCACAAGCTCAGGGCCATAAACAAGACCGAAACAAAACCCGCTCAAATCAGCTCAGGCCAGGCGTCTCTAGGCTGGCCTAGACCAGCTGGTAAAGCTGGCTAATTCATAAAAATGAAGAAAATGCTAAACAAAATGTTCTTCCTCAATAAGCGTAAATTTGCCAAACACAAATAATTTTTTGTTTCTCTCCTCTCTAATCTAGCTGCCTTATAATCTCAACAAAACAAATAACGAAAGCCTGATAAATTATCTTAAGCATAGGCAGATGCAAGAAAAAAAAAACAACACACACACACACATAACTTCAACAACCACAAATGGAAATTGCATTCCAACTGCCAATTTGTCTGGAGCTTAGGTTCTGGTGCATGAATTTTTATTGCGAGAAAATTGTTGATAAAACTTTTCTATGAAGTGCTTTCCATATTGCCAGTTGATTGACTTCTTAGCGATTTAAGCTAATTGCAAATTGAAAAGGAAAATGCTTCCGAAGGGAAAACTTGAAAATTCATTTTCATTGTTGAACGACATCAAGCCAAGTACACAAATTGGTAAATTTCAAACAAAGTTCAGGCAAATATGTTCATCATCTATTATATGTATGACTTTGCTTCTTAAAAGAAAACACATTTCAAGAGTTGTTTGTCCAATTTGAATATGCAAATGTTATCAACCATATTATGATTTTCTTTACTTTAGTTAGGCAATCTTAATATTCGAAATTATATAATAAGAGAAATAGTCATCGGGCCTATAACACTTATATAATACTTGTAAAATCCTTACAGAAAATATGCAATAATACTTTTTAATGACTTGCAGCTCTCAAAGGAAAGCTTGAGAAAAGATAAGAACAAAAATCAATTTTTTTTTAGATAACAATGAGTACTGATGGTTTAAAGAGATATGAATGTTAATGTCATCGTATACTACTAAAATTTCTATATTTTATTACAAACAAAGTAATTTCTAGCCAATAAAAATAGGATTTCAATATGTTTTTCCACATTATTTAAGTTTTCTACATTGAAATAAAATAAAAGGGGAATTTTGAGGCCTATGGATTTTTATTTTTAGGAAAATATAACATCAAACTGGAAAAATATTTGCTCAAAAACAACCAATAGATCAATTACAGAGGAAATAATTGATTTAGGATTAGTTTGGAAAGTAGTTTGTTGCATTGAAAAAAAGCAATGAAAATTCAAAATAATAAAATTTTCCTTTGGCATTAAACAATTATAATTTTAATAAATATATTTTCAACTCAAAAAATCATTTGACAATATTATAAATACCTTGAAAAATTAAGAAAAATAAACAAAGCTTAGAAAACTCCTATAAAGGATAAAGAAGATTTAAGATAATGAACATATAAAGAGAAATATATTACAGAAGACAACGCAAAGCTTAAATGAAGTTGTAGTTGAGATTTTGATTGAGAATTGCAGACATCAGATGAGAAAAATATTGAAATTTCTACTCAGTTTCCAAAATCTGAGTTACTTATGTCACACAAATAAATCTAAATTTTTGCAGTAATGTTTCGCAATTTAAGCTACAATTATATTGGACGTCTTGTGTGCAGTGAGTCGAAATGGAGTCCATAACGGTGTATATACATATATCAGATGAATAAGATAAACGAATGGTTGGTCGTTTTACAATCGAAAATAAAGTTACCGACGACATAAATAAATACTTAAGCCAGCCGCATTTGCCACAAGAGTAAAGAAAAAAAGTAAACAGCAAACAACTGTCAAGACAAGACCTAGACAAAGATGCAGATATGTATAGGAATGGCAATGGATAGAAGGAAATAGAGATAGAGAGAAAAAGCAAAAGAGCAAATCTAATAAGTTAGCCAGCAGAAAACGCAAGCGCAAACAAACTGCGCCGCATTTATCTCAACCGCAAAAATGTCTGCCATATTTCATTTTAAATGCAGCACCTGCAGCTAGGACGCAGTTAGGACCCAAGCCCAGAACCAGGACCCAGGCCCAGAATGAGAAAAAAAGAAGAAATTACACACACACACGCGGAATGGGGGAAATGTTGAAAACAAAATGTCAACGTTGGAAAGTTGAACACGAGAAAGAAAAAAAAAAAGAAAGAGAAATTGGAAAAAAGAGGAAAAGTCGGCCGACCACAGCAGCTGTAATCAACAACATCAGCATAAACTTAACTGAAACAGACAGACGACGACACACACACACACACACCAGCACACATCCAGACACACATAGACTTTGGCGTGCGTGTGGGCGTGACAGGAGGACGAAGAAGACACATCTAATAACATTAAGTAGTTGGCGCTTCGTTTGAATTATGGCCACGTTCTCGTTCTAGCCAAACAGCCGGCGCTTCGATTGTTAAACACCTCTTCAGACCATCCCGTCTCTCAACACCTCCTCTTAGTAGGCCCCTCCAACAACCAGTTCTTGGTTCTTGCCTCATAATCATCTTCTTATTAAGGATTTAGTTTTCATGCGTTTATTTGAATTTTTGAAATATTGTTAATAGGCACGAAATGTAACTTAAAGGTCACCTAATAACTGTAGAATCCTGTAAACTGACAAAAAGTTAGATACACAATTAAGAAGCAAGAACTTCTGACAAGTTGTAAATGAAATTCATTAATTTTTATGGTAACAGCAAGCAGAAAATTAAGATGTTATTCTGGTAATAGAAAAATGAACAATAGAAATTAAGCCTCATAAATTTCTTCGAATTTTAATTATTGATTGAAGCACATAAGCAAAAATAAGAAACAGATTTTGTAAATATTCTACATTTATGTATGTAGGTAACTTCTATTTGTTTAATATGTTTCTTGTCTATATAGTTTGACTGTTTAAATAATCTTGGTTGTAAATAATTGAAGTTGTAAACCTTAAAGGGGTGAGTTCCTGTTCCGGCTTCAAATCAGATAAATTTCTAAAGGTCTAGTAGAAAAATGTAAAAAAATTATAATGGTTTTGGTCTCATATTAAAGATGAGATTCTCAATTTGTCTCTTAAAACAATAAACCGACTTCCTAGCCATGATAGTAGATATAGAACCAAATACCAAACTACCGTCCAGTATTAATGCTAATCAAGAACTTTTCTCATTTTTGACCTTATTAAATCTTGACCAAACCTTAAAATTATTTAACAAAAAACTTTAATTTCAAGAACCAATTTATTTTTTGAAAAATAACAGGTCCTTTTAAAACATAAATAAAAGCAGATCTCTTATTAGGAAACTTTTATATATGTATTGGTAAAATAATAATAGTTGCCAGTCAATGGAGCTCTTGTATCTTGGTTTCTTAAGTCATCCAGGATCTGAATATGTTAGTCAATGTCAATCAACAAGGACTGCTATTTACAAAAAAGAGTATAAAGAAGGTAGGAGGTAAATTTTTGAGGGGAAACTCTAATTTATATACCAAGTTTGTTCCGAATGGAAGACTTACACTTGGTTAGTTTTACTTGTTAGTTTAGGAAATAGGTCCTCACTTATGAAGACATTAATCGAGCCCTACTTTAAATAAGATTCTCACCTTCAGCTATTTTATTGACAGATCTTACTTACATATTTACTCACTTTCTTAGTGACTATCTTAATGACTGGATGCATTTACATGCCACATTGGTTATATTGCTTGTTTTCATTTTCCCAGAATTACATCACATAAAATTAAGATTTAACTAAGAAAAGATTCTTTTACCTAAGTATAATACAATTCAACACATATTTGTTCGAATCGAGTAAATTTAATTTCTTTTAACACAAGAGAAACCTTTATCATAGCCAAGTCATATTTATGATACAATTCCCAGCTACTCATTTCAAAGAGCAAACAAATAAGCAAAAAGGCCAAAGGTAAGTCCTGGCTGTGACCCGCCCACACACACACACATACAAGGACCTCAAAATCCTCGAATGCTCAACACTCGAAAGTGGAAGGCAATAACAAAAGCAAAAACACGTGCCATATATACCTGAACCTGAGAACACCTGAACAAACTGCTCAACAAACTGTGTGGCGCCAATGCCAACAAAAAAAAAAAAAAAGAAGGAAAATAGAAGAAAAAAAAGGAAAACTTGCTTCCATTCAAGCAAAGTTTACATTTGCATTTTGGCAAACATGTAATTCATATTCTTGGCCTAATTAAATGGTAATGTGTTGTTAGCGTAATTGCCTGCTAATGAGAATATAAGTCGCACATTACGCATACGCCAGGTAAGCCACTAGAAAAAAGAAGGAGCAACCGACACAACAACAAAATGACCACAGTTTGCAGTTTTTCTTTTTTTTATAGAATGGCAAACCAATTTTGCACACGATTCTCATCAGAACTTTTTGCTATTAATTAAATTATTACCCCCGCCTTACCCACAATTTTCACCAACTCCTATGTCAAACCTTTTTCACATTTGCCACACGGCCATTTTCATATCACAATAACATTTTTCACGCTATCCTCCCAGCATGAATTCCATTTTCATGTTTTTCTCTTCTTCGTATTTGCCGCATTTTGTTTTTCTGCGTTATTTTTGCATTTTTCTTGCTTGTATTTTTTGTGTTTTGTTTATTGATTATACTTAAATTGCTGGTATTACATTATATATCATTAATATGTCGCCATTTTTGGCTTATTAAATGATTAATTGATAAAGGACTGAGAAAGTTCTGAGCTTCGTAAGGCATTAGGCTAAAGCAATTCAAAGTTTCATTTTCTATAGAAGTTTGGTCTTTTGTATTTTCAGATGTTGATATCTTTATAGTAAACAAAATTGACTAACAAAAATCAAACAAAAAATTGAGAATCTAAAAATAAATAATTCCCTTGAATGTTGGAATGTTTTCCAGAGTTTGTCAATATTTTAACCTTTCTCGATTGGTCATTAGAAACTCTTAGCTAAGTTCACATTATTTTGAATTGTTTCTTGTTCATTTAAGAAGGGAAAAACCATGCCTAAATTTAATAAAATTAATTGTGAGTGTATAAGAATTAAGAATCTACTAAAACTTGTTTTTTAGTTGATTCTTTTAATGCAAGAAAAATCGATCACAATTCACATTCCTTATAACTGCGAAATGATAATTCAACTGAGATTAAACTTTTGTAAAACAAACTTTCTCTTGAACAGATTTAAAGTCATTATTAAAGAATTTTTGTCGCTTTGAGCATTAAACTTTCAAAAATTTGCATTGGGGCACTTTGTTTTGTTTTTCCTACAGTTTCTTTTATTTTTGTTTTACCTTTATTAAATTTATTTGTGTTAGTAATAATTTTTTATTTATTCATATTTAAGTTGTTTTTTTTCAATTACTTTGTTAGGTTTTATTTATTTAAAGTTTATTTATTATTCAGAACTTGTTCAAGCATTTATTTCTTTAGTTTTATAATGATTTAGTTGATCATATGATTTAAATGAACTTTTAATTTATTTGGCATAAAATTTGCTTCAATATTCTTAATTTGTTTGTTATATATAGAAAAATAATTTTCTATTCATTATTTGGCATACAAATTAATTAAATTTAATTTGTTATGGCGATCTATTAATTTCTTGACATTATAAACTAATTTTATTATTTGTTAAATTAAACTTTTATTTTAATTTAGTTGAAAAATTTCATAAGAGGATTTGCATTATTATTCACTTTTTATTTTGAATATTTCGAAAATATTTTTAGCACTGTTTTAAAGAAATTATTTTTATTGAATTAAACTACAGACAATTTTGCTGTAAATATTATTTGACAATTATTTTGTGACCTTCTTAGATTTATTTATGCACATGATTATTTATTATGCAGGATTTGGTTGAATTATTGCAATTTGCATTTTAAGGCTAAAATATATATTTATATGTATAGAATACTATATAGTATATAGTAAGTAATTGCATAAAATATTCAATTTTTCGGCTGGAATTTCATTTTGAAATGATTGAAGGATAATAATTTTATGATAATTTGTTTTTATTGATTGATTTCGAGTTTGATTTGATTTGTTGTTGTTTTGCAAATATGCAGTTGTCACTCATGCGTTTGCTAGGACTTGGCAGGACACACAAACACACACACACACACACATAGACAGACAGACGAGTCGCCATGTCCTGTGGGTGAGGGTGAATCCAAACGTCTGAGTGACAATTATCAAGAGAATTTGCTGAATTGTTGTTGTTGTTTTGTGGTGGTTGGTCACCTTGATACGTTTGTAATTTTAATATCATATTACATTTGCACAGCAATTTCTGCATTATTCATTATGCACAGGACTCATCGGACTCGGAATGAATTATTAAGGCGTTGTTTTTAGCTTTTCTCTTCGTTTGTATTTGGTTAGTTTGTTGTATTTGTTAACTAGCAGCAAATTATACAAGTAGAAAAAATTTGTAGAAATGTGTGTTTTTTGCGTTTTTTTGTTTTTTATTATTTAAACGTAGGCGCGGACGAGGCGAGACGACGTCGCGACGTGCAAAACTGCAGCTGCCTTTAGTCCTTAACGGTTGAGTCCTTCTGCTGCGGCTGCTGGTAACTTCTGCCTGCTGCCGACCAACAAACGACGACGGCACCAACAAGAAAACCCAAAAAAACACAAAAAACGGAAAAAACGGAGACGGAGACGCGCGAGTTGCTACAACAAAACAACACGACTGAGGCCGCCCAACGGCCAGCAACGAATAACGAGGCGAAATTGAAAGCGTTTTGGCAAATTCCAACTTTTCCGATTTGGTCTCGGTTTCGGGCTATTCGCATTCGGTTTCAGGTTGAACGAAATTGAAAGGCAATGTCGTCGCTTGTCGTTGTTAGTCGCGTTAGCCGTTCGTCCTGCATTGCACCAGGAGAAGTAGCAGTAGCAGCATGTAAACAAAACGGTTCCTTTGAATCAGGTAACCCAAAAAAGCTCTCTCTACTTTTACTTTGCTTTCTCTATATCTCTGTCTCTCTCCCTCTCTTTTATTAAATATGAAATCAGCTGTGCGTGGGCGTTGTAAACAGCTGATGGATGAGCTTTTCGCTCTCTCTCTCTCTCGCTCTGTGTTGGTTGGCCTAAATTCTGCTGACATTGCTCGGCCAAATAACTGCAATTCATTTGCTGTGCCTGTTATCCTAGCTGACATTGTAAACATGACCAAAATGCATGTTACCCAAGGTGTGTGTGTGTGTGTATGTGTGTATGTGACTGTGTTTGGGTGGATGGGTGTAAAGCCGCAATTCATTTGCATATTTGAGAGCATTCTCGAGTCTTGTGCGTGAGTTA
This sequence comes from Drosophila willistoni, assembly GCF_018902025.1. NCBI lineage: Eukaryota > Metazoa > Arthropoda > Insecta > Diptera > Drosophilidae > Drosophila > Drosophila willistoni. Next base: position 15,518,117 of record NW_025814050.1, read on the forward strand.
GACCAAGCCAATGAGCAAGCCAAAAAGCTTCAATCTCATGTGTAACTCATAGATAAGTTCAACTTAATTAAATTTTCAGAAAGGCATAAAATGTTGTCTGCTTTACCAACACCTACTGCTTAGGGTTTCTTTGGTTTTTAGATTTTGCTACTTGCATAAATTATGACAATTGGTCAAACCGATTACACATGCCACTTATTTATTCCATTTACAAACATTATCATCATCGTGGGAATTATGCATAAAAGAGCACACGTTTCATTAGGAGTATATAGTACCAGCAAAATTTTGAATATTAATTACTAGATATACGAATTTTATATAAGCATTCATGATATGATGCATTAAAATTAAATATGAGTTGAAAGTTAAAAAAAAACCTTTAGAATGCTCTTGACCTTCATGCTTACCAAATAAGTTATGTTCATCTATTAAAGTTACAAAAAGTCTCGTGAGTATAATTCGGTGGTTTGAGTGCTCAGTTTTATTTCAGTCAAAATATTAAGAAATGCAAAAAATCTTTTCAACGATTTTATGTGTTTCTCATTTTCTGCCGCAAGTCCTTGTCCTTGTTATCTGTGACTAGATTTCTGCTTCTGCCAACTGCTACCTTGCTACTCTTACAATGACCTATACGAGTTATTCTTATCGCCATCTTTGTCTTCGTCATCAGCTTTATCACCAGTCAAGCCATCCACCGCTCTTTTGCATTCTTCTTGATCGAAGTCCTTCGATAGAGGAGCATATGTCTTGTCAGATTCCCCCATTGTGCGACCTTTGATTTGAGCCATGACTTTGGCATAAGTTAAAGCCTCATGTTCTTCATGAGCCTGAAGAATAATTTGATCCACTTCATATTTTTGCTTTTGAGCTTCCGTATCCGCATCCATAGTAAAATGCAAAGCATCCACTTTTAACTTCATCAACTGAAATGGTGGAGGCTTCACACTATCATCGACTTCCTCATAGGCTGCCACATTATTCAAGGTATAGAAACTCATTTTGGCAGAAGTAATAATAAATGAAAATTAAAAAAATGAACAATCTCCAATGAATCTCTGATGATGAATGAAATAATTTCATGGAAAACCTTTTGACAAGCAAGGCACATTTCTCACAGCCTACTTAGGTAAAAGTCACAATTTGGACAAAAATATAATACTAAAACATGTTGGTCACACTGACTTTTTCGGAGTGACCAGATTTTTTCGAAAGTTAATTGTCAGATTTGACATCATTTGATACAAATTGTCATACCACATTGTAAAAAGGCAAAAAGGGAGCAAAAGAAATGTAAGTTTATCTATTTAAGAATTATTATATTGTAATCAAAGTCTTGGCGGGAGGTTAATTTCTTCGTCTATTACTTTACTTAGTCACTTTATGGACTTTATTTTTTGAGGGACCAACAATTGACCCATATTTTAAATTGACCTAGAAGTTATTGCCTTTTCCCCAAATAACCCACAAGTACCAAAAACTTTACATGCAGTTTAATTTTGGGTAAATTTATTATTTCTCGGACGTAAGTAAAATTATAAGTAAATGCTTTTTGCAGTAGTCTTACATCTATATAGTTGACATTCTACAATCTAAGAGGTCGGAATTTAACCTTTAACTGTCTCAAAGTCCTCTTCATCTGTTGCCTCATCTATTGAGTTGGCATTGGCATTTATTATTAACACATTTTTCAGATTTTTGGAGCCATCGTCATTCGATTCTAGCACATTTTCCTTTTTTTCATCACTTCGATCTGCTACTGAAATGTCACCAAACAAGTCAATTCGATTTTTTTCATGGCCCACTAAGTTCGATTATTTCGACTTTTTGATTAACAATATTTCTGGTGATTGAATTGCATGAGTCTGTGTCTGGTATTTCCAACTTGAGAAAACGTTGACGCTTCTTCATTTCATGTTCCATGGCCGCTTGCTGGATAATCTCATCGATATGAATATCCAAAGTATTTTGTCTTAGTTCCCGTACTACCAGTGGACTATGAATTTCCACATAGGCAGCAGTTTCTATTGAGTCTTGCCATATTACCGCCAGTTTTGGTCTAATCTAGAATAGCTGAGTGTTCAAAATAAACTGACTTTATTTCAGTCTCCATTGCTTCCGTTTATTTGTGCATTTAGTCCCATATTTTCATTCCAATCCGAATTCCAGTGAAATAAACAAAGTAATAAATACTTTTTTTGCATCAACAAGTTGTCAATTCAGTCGTTAAATAAACACTTGCGGAGTGCTTTTAATTTCAATTGATGTCAAGTTTCAATAAATTTTCGGACCAAACGCTATAAGGAAGTAGACTTTATGGCTTCATTTGGTCAAAGGCCAACACATAAATCTCAATGTGGTCAATTTTCAAAATATTTCGTTTCTACCAACTTGTTGGGCCCCCACTTGTAAATAGTATTATTTTTGACTCTAATTGCATTTCCATTTTAAGTTAAACGTTAAGTAAAACGTTTATTATTTTTGTTGATTTTAAACATTTAAAAAAAAATTGTTTTTTTTTCTGTTATAAATTTATCCTAAATAGATTAAAAGTTTATTAGAATTTGAAAGTTATAAGTTAAGTTATTAATTTTTACTTATATCTTCGATTTAAGTGTGTCCCGTAGAACTGCTTGATGCCCTTTACAAAATGAACTGCCTTATCCTTCTTTTGGGCAATGGTGGGTATTAAAAGAGCTCCAAAATAGCAAAAGAGCTTTCTTTTGCTTATAAAATATATATATTTTCTTTTTGTGTGTTTTTGGAGTGTTTGATTTAAAAATTTACAAATACTTATAACTTGGCAATTTAATGAACCACACTAACTGCTTTGTTAAAGATAGTGCTGTGCCCTGGTTAATTTTCAAAATTTGGCGCATAATGTTAAAATGGGGTAAGTTTCAAGCAGAGTTCTGTAGCTTATTCAAAGCAGTTGAGGCTTTTTAACAGAACACTGTAATTCAAAATGTGATAACGGTCGATGTAGATAATTTCTTTTATCTACCCATAACGTATTTTGACACAACAAGGAAGCGTGGTTCATTCGAAAATAAAACTAAGCATTAACCTATTGAATTGACCTAATTTATTTATGGACCGAAAATTAATAAATGTGGATTTCATTAATTTTACATTTGACTAAGATTGCAAAAAAAGTTATATTCAATGTTTTACAGACTATGCTCATTAAGCATGTTGCTTTTATCCCTCTGCATATCCTTCAAAATGACCAATCAGTTTATTGAAAAAACCATTGCCTGCATTTCGGCGCTTCAATATTAGCTAACAAGTTTGCCTACAATTCTTCATAATTCTGCACTAACACACAAATTCAATGGAAAAGCAGTAAATTGCATTGACAGTGGACTCGTACACTTAGCAGCCACTTTTGTTGGCTCCCATCATTGTTTAAAAAATAACGTATACGCAAAGTAAGCCAGCAAAACAAAATGTTATAAAGAAGTTGAAATTGAGAAGTTGAAACTAAAATAAAAATAAAATCATTTTATTCCTTTCCATGCGCAAGTGTTGATATTGTGTTATATATTTTCGTATTTTATTAATCTTAGCAGACCTAGGAGCATATGGCTATAGTTAAAACATTCAAACGTTCCGTGCCTTACCCAAGGTCATGGTTCGCAGTCTTACAACACAATTCAAGATCACAATTTGAAAAACTAATAAGTTATATTTTTGACTATTGCACCTGGATGTTGGGCAATTTGTTTTGTTTATTTTTTTACAGGCAACGTTAAGTTCAGAATTCTATCTTTTGGGCAATGCTAGCCTCTTTGATTAAGTGCCCAGCTCACGAAACCGTTTATAATGATTTGCATGTTGTTTCAGTTTTTTGGTTTTGCCATTTCCTGAAGCCATCAATTGTCACTTGTCGATGCTTGTTAACTTGAACGAAATTGTGGCCTCTGCCACCTTCTCCTGTTGCTATACAAAATCAGCATATTTACTCTTGGATAGACAAATATTGAGAGCTAAATAAAGAAGTCTCATTTGTATTTTTTCGCCATATATATGTAAGTTGTGCCTATATATATCCGTTTGTCAAGGGCATTGTACATTAAGTTCTATTGATTAATGTAACCAATGTCAGTTCATCAGTCGTTCAGTCTGAAAACACAGCAAAACAGGTGCAGCCCCTTACCTTAAATAAATTATGGGGTTTCACCCAGCTAGTTGTCCGGTACAACAAAAAAACTTTGTCACGCATCGTAATATCGAAATAATGAAAGGTGCCACTGACTCCAACTACGTAAATAAGTCAAAATGACTGGCAGGATGGCCACCTCGAAAATTAGACGACAGACAGAAGGAACGAGTTCCAAAAATTCCATTTGTCTGGTTGAGGGACAACCACTCAGAGGGGCTGCATGGGAGGTGTTTGTAGTTAAAGTATATGAGAGAGGCGTGATAAATACCATAATCATTCGAATGACACGATATCCAATCAAAACAAAACCTAAATTCCCATCAAAAATAATAGAAAACAAATCGTAAACATAAAAAATCAATTGATTAGGTACAAAACGAAGAAGAACAATTGAGGGAATAAAACAGTTGTAAGCAATAGTTAAGGTTTTCTAATTAATGAGCTTCAATCACCAGTGTGTATTAGATATAGGGTTGGATTTAGTATACGAATGGCCTAGGGACATATTTTTTAAGAAATGGAGTAGAATTTTTTAGGTCTTTTTTAAGAGATGATATGTCATTAAGCTTTGTTTTGACTTAATTTATTTAAAGAGACAAAATTTGCAGCCCCCATCCTAATTTGAGTCTTGGATACGTTAATTATTTTTAATTTTAAACAGGATTTTTAATATTTTTAAAAAGAAAGAGAGGGTCAGCATTCTCCCAAAGCGGAATCGTTTAATAAATCCGGGCCTGCGTAATTGAATTTCATTTTTAAAGACAATTTTGATTACCGCTTTGAATTATCTTATAATAATGGTTTGCTTTTTAAACATTAATATAAATAAAGATCTTGGAAATGATTTCTTATATATTTTACTAAATTCTGTGAATTGTAATGTGTACATAAAAACATAAAAACAGCATAAAAGTCATAGAAAGTAACGTATGGGTCATAAAATATGGCCAGTAATTTAATAAAGGACTGATTTATCATTGAAATTCAAATGTATTATTAGAAAAAAAAAGAGATATTCATTTAAAATACAACTGACATTCATTTTGTTTAGTTCATAATTTGTTGTCAATCATTTATTTTTCTTCATTAGTTCCCGATTTCATAAAGCTGAGCTGGCTTTAGTGTTAGATATAATTACGGCACAACTTTAATATAAATAAATAAATAATTAATTAACTTTTTTATTAAATTATCATTAAATTAAAGAAAACATAAATCTTAAATAAACAAAGTCCGGGTCCGAATACCGGGCTAAGTGTATGGATGTACATAGTTTCTTATAAGCCAATGGCCTTAAACATGTTGGTTGATGGCTGACAACTATTTTCTATACTAATAATAATGATATGTTTTGTTTCTATACAGTCTGTTTAAAACCTACAAGGTATTATTCCGCGTTTATTTCATAATGAATTTTATTCTTGCTTTTCTTACAGCGTTTGACGAGTAATTTTCAAACGCTCAAACGCTATTTCGGGCTTACATTTAGAAGTATAAAGTGAATACCTGATCCTAACTATTTCAAAAGATTTTGTTGGCAAAGAATATTCGCTAAAGGTTTTATTTTTAATACTCTTAAATAAAATAATAAGTAAACTGAGCTTAAATTTCTCTTCCATTGTTTTCTCCCTCTCTCTCTCTCTTATAATTGTTAAAACCAATCATTTCTATGAAAGTTATTTGATATAGTAGTTTTAATGTAGTAGAAGTTTAGGAAGATATAAAATATGTAAATTATTTATCTCCAAGACGTTTACCAGATAACTGATGAAATAGTTTATACCTTAACTTTTTCAGCATCCATCGCTAATATCTCGCTAAGGTCTACATAGGTATACAGAATATATCGAGATTTTTTTTAGACATTGTATATGCTAGATATTCAAAACGAAACTCTATTGACTCTCTTTCTAGATGAAAACTGACCTATAGATGTGTTTTTCAGTTGGGTGTGTGTGTATATTTCAGACTACCCCATAGACACAAAAACCTGACCAAGAACAACATGAACGACAAACAAGCCATCTTTTCTTTACTTAGCCAGACGAAAAATGAGCGGGGCATAAAGTTGGCGCCAGTTGCCAACTCGCAAACAGGGGGAAATGGCATAAACGAAAATTGGGCGCAAAAGCAAATAACAAGACCGGCAGAAAACAAAAAAAAAAAAATAGGAAAGGAGGAGGACACAAGAAAGCATAAAACGGAAAAACGTGTTTTTGCTTTTGACTTCTAGTGAAATTGCAACAAACAGTGGAAACATATGGGAATGGATAGATAGAAGAGAGAGAGAGAGACTTTTTTGTTGCACAAACTTGTTGCACTCACTTTGGCATCGTTGGATTGTTGTTGTTGTTGTTGTTGCAGCTGCTGTTGATCCACTTGCAGCTGAGGTGCAGGACTCGTTGTAGTTGGTTGCACTTGCTGCAATTGTTGTTCACTATTGTAATAATCTGCCACACTGGGCACCAGAAGGACACCGACTTTGTTCCTTGCCACCTGCTGATGAGTGCGACGATGCCGTGAAGGCAACATCATACGATGGGCCACCAGAGCCATGATTAAATATTGAATCACACACACACACAAAGTGACACAAGATAAGCTGAGTGTTTGAAAATTTGTTTTTCTCTGGGAAAAATTCTTTCGCTTTTCACGGGGAAAATTGTACGAAAAATCGCCGTCGGGGCCGATGCCGTTAGCCTTAAGGAAATGCTCGTCGACAACTGAAAAAACAAAGCAAAGCAAAGCGAACGAATACGAAAAAGCGAAAGCGAAAAGCGAAACTTTCAACGCACAGCAGGAAAATGGCCAAAAAGGGAATGTGTCCATAGTGCTTTCTCTTTCACTCTCTCTCTGACTCTAATATTTGTTTACTCACTCGCACACACACAGTCACACACACACACACTAACTAAACGCCGCATGTTTGATGAGCGTTTTGTTGTTGTTCTTGTTTCCTTAACGTTAATATTAATGTGGCCAACATGTGGCTAGGGTAAAGGGAGGCGGGAACTGGCATTGTCTGCCTTTTTGTGTTAGTATGGCGACAGTCATGTCTCTCGTTTGTGTCTACATGTGAGTGAGTGTGAGTATCTGTGTCTCTGTGTTCGTGTGTGTGTCTCTGTGTATCTGTGTTAGTTTACCAACACGTGCACGCCACATTTAATAAGCGACTGCCGAAAAAAAAAAACAAGCAGGAAACATGGCACAAATGTAATATTTGTTGTTAAAATAAAATGACGAAACGAAAGGAAAACAAGTTGTAACATAATAAATGGAAATACAAAATTTTCAAATATACTACACTTGAAAAATAACAAGATTCTATTTGGTTATATACAATCTGGTTAGATCGAATATACTCTACATAGGGTCGAAAGCAAAAGAAAGACGACCTTAAACATTCTACTAGCCAAAATCAACTAGGTGATACTTAAATATTAGACATTTTTACTTAATTTTTTATATTTTGTACTGTCGAGTAATTCAACATGATTTAGACCTTTGCTTACAATACTTATATAACATCAAATACTAGACTTATTTCTTTAATTTCGTCCAATGGAGAGTTAGATTTTAACTTCGTAGAGGTGCTTAGGTTAATCTGCCCAATAAAATCAAGATCACGTTGATTAGGAATATAATGAGAATCAATCCATATTTTGTTTCAAATTTTTATGGTGTTGATAAATTTTTAATAAAGAAAAAATATTACTTCCTTAAAGTATGCAATATGCTGAAAGAGTATTTATTGCCTTAACAAATTTATAACTCTTCTTATGATTTGTAACTTAAAAATTTTCCTTCAGTAATGTTTGCTTCGAGTATACTCTATAAGCAGGACATTCTAAAATTGCATTAAGTGTTTTAAAAACAAAATGACTTTACGGAACAAAGCTTTCATAGCCAGTTAATAACTATTTCCCAATTTTATATGCAAATCTTAAAACTAGGGAAAAATTGGCCCCTAAGTTATGCCGCAAAAAAAATTGTTTTAAAGCTACTTGTTCTAAAAATAATCGAGAGTAGAAGAAAAAGAGTTCTTTGACTTCATTTTGCATACTTTGTGGGGCAAAATAAAGAATCGGCACTAGTCTAACAAAAGTTCCTAGATGGGCCAATAAAATAGTTAAATTTGACAACATTTTCAACTTAAGTCAGTTGAAATGTAAAGCCCCTAGAGTTCTTAAGCCATATCAAGTCATATTAATTACTACAACAGAGATATCCGAGGATCAGAGGCACATGTAGTACAGTAAAATACAAAAACCAACAAATACCTACAATGTTTTTTCATTTGAGATCTAAAAATATCAGTATCAAAATTCGAAATGAGCTCAATTCGAGGCATAAAAGCTAATGGTCTAAAAACAAGATCTTGTGTTTTTATATCAATCCCAACTAAGTCCAGACACGATACTAAATCTCTTTGACATCAGATTACTATGTTATATGGGTCTTATGGAAATATAACCTTATAGTTATGTATGTATATACTACGATAACTATTTCGTAATAGAGAAATATTAATTTTAATTTCAAAGCGATTTAATGCTTAAGTAGTGAATGATCTGTAAGTGAATTTTTCTTTCTTCTATTGTGGGCTTTATAGCATGCTTTTTATAGTGCTCTTAATAAATTCATGCCAAGAAAAGGCTCAAACCAATATAAAATCTAGTCAATAGAGCAGCAAGCTTTTGATTTTAGTAAAATCAAAAAAATTTCAATTTACAATTGACAAATTGTAATTTTCCAAGGAACTCCAAATGCTAACCCGCTTCAGACACAACAAATTCCTGCGTAGTTTCGCCAACGATGTTCGATTTGGGCCAGAAGCTAGGGAATTGCTAATGCGTGGAGTCAATATTCTGGCCGATGCTGTGGCTACTACCCTGGGACCCAAGGGCAGAAATGTGTTGATCGAGCAGTTGCTGAGATCGCCAAAAATCACCAATGATGGCATCACGGTGGCAAATAATGTGCATCTTGAGGATCGTAGAATCAATATGGGGGCTCAACTAATTCGACTGGCAACGAACAATACAAATAATAATGTGGGCGATGGCACCACAACGACCACAATCTTGGCCAGAAGTATGGCCAGCCAGGGAATGGAACTTCTACAAAATGGTTCGCTTAATGTGCAAGAGCTCAGAGAGGGCATAATCCAAGGATCGAAGGCGGTGTGCAAGGAATTGCGAAGCATGTCTCAGGCTATTGAACGGATCGATCAAGTGAGGTCTGTGGCCAACAACGCCTTAAACAATGATCAGAATCTCGCCCAGCTAATTGGCAAAGGAGTTCTGGAATTGGGTGAGGGTGGCGTATTTCTCCTGAAAGAATCCATGTCGGCTAAAGACGAGTTGGTTATACAGGAGGGCATTAGCCTAGCCGAGGGTTTTGCAAGTCCATTGTTTGCCCATAAGTCAGAGAATGGTCGCTTGGAATTTAGTCAAATGTTAGTAGTACTTACTTTGGCCGAAATTGAAAAGTTATCGGACATTTTACCACTCTTGGAATTGGCCAGAAATGCAAATCAACCTCTTCTTTTGATAGCCAAAGAATTTTCCGATGAAGTCCTTACCGCATTGATCTTAAATCATCTAGAAAATCGCCTACAAGTCTGTGCTGTCAGGGCTCCCTATTTTGGTGCAGAGCAAAAAGAACAAATGGAAGATATATCCCTGGCCCTGGGCTTACAGCTTTTTGAGAATCTCTCTTGGCTGCGAAACATAAAGGCAGAGGATTTGGGTACAGTGCGGGAGGTAATTATAGATTCCAAGGCCACACATCTAATACAGCAGCACACTGAGAAGGCAGAGCAAGTGGAAAATAGAATACAGCATATCAAATCCCTAATCAAAGAAGCAGCCACCGATGAGGAAATAGAAAGGCTTAATGAACGACTCGGTCGGCTAATGGGTCATGTGGCCATTGTCCATGTAGGCGGTGACAGTGAACTGGAAATCGATGAGAAAAAGGATCGTCTCAACGATGCACTTCACTCGGTAAAAGTAGCCATCAGCGATGGCATACTTCCAGGCGGAGGCACTGCTTATCTCAGATGCATAAACGCTTTAAAATATCTGCATCTCAAGGATATTCCAGAACATCGAATGGGTGTGGATATTGTAAGAAATGCTCTAAAGTTACCCTGTTACATCATAGCTCAAAACTCGGGAGCCAATCCCGATGAAGTCATCCACAAGATATTAAACGAACAAGGTAATTTTGGCTACGATGCAGCTAATGGAGAATTTTGTGATATGATCGATCGCGGCATTGTGGATCCCACCCGTGTCATGTGCTCGGCCATAACTGATGCAGCTGGCATTGCCTCTCTTTTGACCACCACCGATGTTCTAATCACAGAATTGAAAAAGAAACCCAATATACCTAAGAATCAAGTTACCAAGGATTTGGCCAGTCTTATTGGCATGTAGATGGATTAGAAATGGTATAATTTTTTACAAATTGTAACATTTTTTTCTTATACTCACGGGAAGAAAAATAAAATGAATCTAACTCGAACTTACAACTTTAATATCCACTTAAAATCTTTGTTATTTTTAAATTTTGTACAATTAATTAATAAGCAGGTCAAACGTCGTGATTCCTGATTGCTCTATAATATAGTAGGTTAAAAATTTCATATAAAAGGTATTAAAAATAAAAATAATTATTAATCTTTTTGTTCTTTCACAGACTTTTGGCAAATAGATATATTATAAACCAATATAATCATAATGGATATATGTATCCTGATATATGTATCTCTCCTGAATATAGCTTTCTGCTATAGATAAAGTCAGTCTTTCTATATCTATTACAAGCAGCTGAAACTATTTGTCTCTCTCACACTTATAATACTTAAAGGAATTTTTGGTTTTTAGTTGCCCGATTACCTCAAATTTAACAAAAGAAAGAAGCATAAATGCATAACTCGAAATATGAGAGAGCTTTTTGCATTAAAACAGACAGACAAACCTTTGACTAACTTTCTAACATCCTCTGCAAGGGCATAAAAATATAATTTAAGTTATCACACGAGCTAAAGGAAGCTTTTGTAACCTCTTAATATTCCTAAAAACATCTTTAGATTTTTCTGTCTTTTACTTAAATTGTTCCTTAGAAGATTCCTTTAAGCTATCTACTTACTTAAATCCAAGTGTCATGTATTTAATCCTAACTACCTATACAATTCCTTGCAGTGTATATTTTTGGCTTTTTTATTTACCAGTTGTTGTACTCATTGTCGAATTCATAATTTGAACTCTGCATATGAACACGCACGCACTCCATGACAGATATATACACACACATATATAGACAGAAAGGGACAGAGCGATAGTAAGACAGAATAAAAAAAAACTCACATCATTTTTACTTTTTCCGCCACTCAACTTCCGCCCAACTACTTGACCTTAACCATTTACCGCTTTCTGTCTGTATGCCAACAACTGACAACAACAAATAATGGAAAAATAACACAAAAATAAAATATGAAGGAGGAGAAAAACACAAAAAAAATAATATATATATCTATGTTTATTCCCAAATTCAAGGGGAAAACGTCAGTGGCAAAACCATCAAGATTCTAGATACATTTTGCCCGTTTCCCGTATGTTCGTTGGTTACATGTGTATTTATTATGTTTTACAGAGCGACGGCGTCATTAACGGTGATTAGGCACAATTAGAGAGGCCAGGCACGTAAGGACCTGTAAGGACTGACTGTATAAAAGGAAACCATCTGCCACATGAAGAACCTTGGCCAGGTTTTCTGGGTCAATTTGGAAATTGCATTTTAAATAAACCATGCAAAAAAACAAAAGGGAAATCAAGACAATTTTCTTTCACTTTTTTAAGAAAATAAAAAAGAAAAGGAAACACTTTTCTGGGTTGCCCTGTGAGAACTTTGCAATTTTTAAATTGTATCATAAGAAAAGGTTACAATTAGGACTTACCTTAACACCAATTGATAACACCAAGAGATACAGCTAAGTACACATATATATGGATGTTTGTTTTGTTGCATATATATATATATATATAAGTAGATAGATGGGCGGTTCAACAACTAAACCTGGACAGACACATTGTCTAACGATTCTTGAGAAAACGCAACATTTTCTGCCGCCTGAGTCAGAGTCAGTGTGCAAAATGATATGGAAATTGTTTAACGTTTGTGATGGCTGTAACAGAGATAAAAGGATTAAACAATTAACACCCTTAATTAAAGTCCTTAAATTCTGATAACACGTATGCTCCATTGTAGTGGTGGTTAATAACAGGTCCTTCGATTAGAATTAAACAAAAATCCAATGGAAAAAAAACATGTCTGACAAGTTGTCGCCTTTTGTTTTAGCAACGCCCCAAAAAGAAGAACAAGAAACGGTAGCAGCAGCAGCAGCAAGAAGCGTAAATAAAAGATAACCCAACATACCAACAACCATATCGGGCTGTGTAAAACAAAAGCAAAACACCACCCACATCAGACCTAATCCAAGGTCCTTGACGGCTCGATGGTGGCTCCTTTTTTCGATGTGTCCGACAACTTCCGACTTTTGCGGTGGCGGCTCATAAATCAAAATGACCAAAAAATGTTACTCAGCGTAAATAAAAGATGACACACAAAAAACTGTTGCCATTAAGAATTTTTTGTGGGCATTATTCATATCTTTGGGTAATTAAAAGACTTTAAAATGAAAATTTTAATTTATTATTACAATTAAAATAAAAATTCAATGACAAGGAATTTCGTTCATGACAAAAAACAAAAAGTTCTTTTAAAATGGTCATATTTAATTCTATAGAGACTCTTGAGTTTTGTTCTCAATAATTTGTGAAAGAGTTTTTGATGATTTCAAATTTAACCGCCAAATGCACTTGCCCTGAGCGCCCTCTACAGGAAAATTTCGACTTTAGACCCTTAGGACTGTTATTCTCACCCTTAGGACTATTACTCGCACCCTTAGGACTATTATCGACTCGTTTGCCATATACAAAATAATCGATAAACATCAAATTCTGACTATCGACTACAGTGCTATCGATTCCTTTGCCAACACTAATTCTTATCTTTCGGGTGTTTTGTTATATTTAAACCATTCGTTATTTTTATTGGACTTGATAAAATAGCAATTCGGTTGTTTGTACTGCATAGTTCAGTAGGCTTGCGACCCCGATTGTCGGCAATGCAAAATGTCGTCCCCAAATACCAAAGAGACAACAACAACAACCGGCAGTGCCGGCAGTTCATTTGTGAAAAATGAAGGGGGATCGAGTCAGCAACCGGCACAATTGAGTCCCTTCGTCTACTGGTCCCAAACCAAACAAACACTCCAACTAAAAGTGGATCTCAAAGACGCCAAAGTAAGCCGCCGCCCCATGACAGTGAAAAATCAATAATATCTACATATGTATCTGTTTTGTTTACAGGGCGCCATTGCGGACTTTTCGCCTGCATCGCTAGCCTTCAGTGCTCGTGGCCATGGGGCACGCGGAGTGAATGCCTACAAGTTTGACATACGTTTCTATGCACTAATTGATGACGAGGATGCCAGTTTCGTGGTGACCGATAACAAGATTGAGCTCAACATACGTAAAATGGATCCAGCCTGGTGGCCTCGTCTGGTGGCTACGCCACAGAAGCCGCATTGGCTCAAAATTGATTTCGATCGCTGGCGTACCGAAGATGATGTGGAACTAGAGGAGGCGCCGCGCGATATACGACAGGACTATGAAAAGGAATACAATAGTCTCCAAAAGCAGGAATTGGGCTACATAAAGGGTAATTCCATAAATTGTTTATATCTAGAAAGATAAAAATATGCTTTTACCAATTAACGTTATCAATCTGATTGGCCAATTGTAGATAGCATTAGGTATTGAATTTTCTAATAATCTATTTGCTTAATGTCTACCTTTTCAGAGAAAACCAAAAAGGTCTACATGATCTTCTACAATCTGGCCATGTTTGTAGGTTACCTTTATATTGTGTGTGTCATGGCCATTCTCTATTATCGTGATGGTCCAGAAAGCATCACCAAAACCTATGCCAATGTGGGTAACGCTTTCAAATTTGTTCAACTTTTGCAATATTTGGAGGTCATGCATCCACTATTTGGCTATACCAAGGGCAGTCCGTTGGTGCCCTTTTTCCAAGTCTCGGGCAGGAATTTCATTCTATTTCTAATGATTGAGGCAGAAACCCGCATGTATACAAAACCTGTGGTTTTCTATGTCTTTATTATTTGGTCTCTAGTGGAGTTAGTGCGGTAAGGCATCTAAATAGCTTAATTTTTATTCAATTTTATATTTGTCTCTCTCTCTCTCTCTTTCAGCTATCCCTATTACTTGAGTCAGCTATTGGGCCGCGAGCTAGGCCTGCTGACTTGGCTGCGTTATACTATATGGATTCCCTTGTATCCAATGGGCATTGTGTGCGAAGGGATTATTGTGCTTCGCAGCATTCCATACATTGAAGAGACAAAACGTTTTACGGTCGAAATGCCAAACAAATGGAATATCACATTTGATATGGTTCTATTCCTTAAAGTTTATTTGCTATTGCTGACTTTGCCTGGCAGTTATTTGGTGATGTCTCACATGTCAAAGCTGCGTGCCAAGAAACTGGGACGTAACCGAAATCGTAGCAAGCGCCGGCACGTCGATTAGAGTTTAGTAATACCAAAGACACAAATTATTCCTCTCACTCTTTAACTTTTAAATCACAAAAGAACCGACATTGCAAAATTTCATACTTTATAAATGAATATAAAGATTTTTATGTGTGAATAAATTAAATTTCATTCTAACTAAATTGTGTAAAGTAAAGTAAATTAATAGCTTTGTTTAGAAATTCAGAAGAAGAAAATGCACTCTTTTGTTTTAGTTATATTAGTTCATATTTTTTCTAAGGGAAAATACTAAATATTGGATTTAGTGGAAATATTGACTTGCATTTTTCCAATTGCAGGTAATAAGAGTTTAAATTTTATAACATTTCAATTGACAATTTTAAATATATCTTTTTTAGATTATTCGTTTTACATACCAATAGACTACGTGCATTGAGCGTCAACATAATAATGGTAAATGATCCTTATCCACTTTGATGATTAATCCAATTTGCACTTCTGAAACGCCTGACTATAGCAGACTTGGCGAGTACTTGACGTCGGTCCACTTGACTAAGAACTGAGAACTGGCTTTGATTTCAATTTTATTATATGTCCTTTTAGTCTCCCTATTGTATATATATATAGGAGCCACTTATTATTTATAGAAAATCGTGTAAAACGTTGCGTGGTTGAGCTTTAATTGTTTTTCTATTTTATTTCAGAGGGCTTATCAATTAGGTTTTGAAACCTAAATACACTTTAACTAATTGTCCTTGTCACCTGGTTGAAATGTTGAATATTTAACACATGTTCCCTTAATCAAGGACATTGTCGACACGGAAATTTATCTTTCGCAGACGTCGGCATCGACGTCAGGAAAATGAATTCGCAAATGAAATGAATAATTCAGTGCAATTTGCACGCTGCACATTTCATTTGCCAATGCGGAACCGAAACCAAAACTGAAACGTACTGTGCCGGGGTTAACGGACAACTAATCACCCGGCGAACGACAAAAAAAAAAGGAGCAAAAGGAAAAATGGACTGCCCACTTGCTGGCAAATGAGTTTTTGATTAATGTCGTGCACAGGACGGACGGGAAGTGGACGATTGATTTTCAGACCAGTGGCTGGTTGGTTGGCTTGCTGAATGGTCAGTTCCAATTTGGGAGGCAGACAAATGCACGGATTTATGCCAACTGACAACTCAACGGATTGGGGCATAAAGGATAACGAATGAGGCTTGTTAAGCAAGTGCAGCAATCATCAGTTTTTCCCTTCTGCTTTTTTGATTTACTTTAGCTGGTGTAGTTTTTCATGGTTTCAGTTTTTGTAATTCTTCTTTTCGTTCTCCCCTTCTGTTGAGTTCATTTATCAATAAGGCGCCACTGGGCGGCAATGGTATCCAAAAATATATTTTTATATATCCACTTATATATGTACATATGAACAATGGGCCTAGCGTGAATTGCATATAATCAAAGATAAGTACGTTTCGCTCTCTCCTTGAAAAAATTATCGACCACTGTGACGTTGAAAGATTGGTGGATTGATACGGTGCCAGCTAATCAATCGGACAAATTATTCTCTTCCCAATAAGGATTCCTTTATATTATATTATATTGTACATACACATGTAATATTCAGGTGGACCGAAGTATTAGAACTTTGGAAGGCTTGTAACCTATGTAGATCATTCGAATATTTCTTGAATTGTAGATGGCACACGGTGCGTATATGTTTTGTATTGGCTGATAAAACCATTAGCTTATAAACAAATAAAAATAAATTTGTAAGATAAATATATTTATTTTTGTCTTAAATTTATAGATAAGAGTTTCTTGATGGCTTTTGCGACCTTTGGATTTTCCAAACATGTTTTAATCCCGAAAGGAAATATCTTTCTCTTAAGAAAAAGGTTTGAAAAGTTTTTTTGCTTGGTAAATTTGTTGAAATCTTGGAATTTTTTCCGATAAGTTTGAGACAGGCTTTCAAATATCTAAATAAGGGATTTTATAAATCATTTTATTTTTGAACTAATCATAGGTAAAAATTTAATCTTAATGTGAAAAATGCGAAAGGTCGACTAGATTAGTAACCCATAAGATCTTAATTAGGACTGATTTTTCCGAATCTTAGTTTTAGATATACATACATATATGTAGTCATTTGAGGTTTCAAAACGACCTGTTGATTATAATAAAAGTGCGCGTCAAATAGAAGAAGATCGAAAAAGAATAGGGAAATGCTAATAAAAACGTATTTTCTATATTTTCAATTCAAATAAATTCCAATGTATGTTATTACATATTATGTGTTTAGAATGACGGAAAAACATTAATACGGGATAATCATTTATATACATATATGTACATCTTAATTCAATGATATATTGCTTTTTGACCGAGTAAACTTCCCAAGTTAAGTATACGTATAAGATTAGAGCTACGTGAAAATACTCAGTTCTACTTATGAGAAGTTTGCGAAAAGGTCTTAACCCTCTTAAATGCTTTAATTTTACGATCAGTTCCCATAGTTATCATCAGAAATCGTATTTTAGCAGGAAGTGAAAGCACTTCGAGTGCAATAAAGCTCAATAACCAAAAAGTATGCAATGAAAATTGCACTAATTGCCTGACACAACCGCAAACGATACTGACTGCCCAATGCCGCAGACCACAATTGAAAGAAACTGGCAAAATAAAATGCAATAAAATCAAATGTAATAAAATGCCACACGCTCACTTATACACATGCCAGTACAGACATACATATCTTTATATGTATATATAGATGTGCATTATATGTACATATACTAAGAGTCAGCAAATATCATTAGATATATGTATATACATATGAAAAGAAGTATATGGGGATATGTACATATAAATGTCTTTAAATCTGACTCGGGGCCAGCAGCAACAATTTGCAATTTTTGCATTTGCTTGTGGCGCCAAGCTCCAAGCAGCATTGATGACATCCATACTCCAGACCCACCCCCAAACCACCCACCCACACACACACACACTCACATACACCAAGTGAAGGTCTTAACCCCTTGTGTGTCATACATTTGATTCATAGACGATGGCAACGGCAACTAGTTTATCGATATAAAGTTCGTTTGATTTTCGCTATTTGAGTTTTTGCCCAAAAAAAAGAAAATGAAAAGAAAGAGTTTGAGAGTGCTTCCCCTTGTAGTATTAGGTCACGTAGCATTTTGCTACTTATGTACTGAAAGACCGCAGCAGCATCAGCCTCAGCCTCTGGCTGTTAGAAGCGGATTCCTATAAGTAGTTTCCTTTTTCTATATTTATATTTCTCGCTGCTTTATTTTTTCCCCCTTTCGTTTTGCACAAAGTTATGATAAATGAATAGCAGTTGCAAACAGATGTTTGTGATAACTACGAGACTCAGTCTATGAGTCGGTGAAAAATGAGGCGAGATGATTATGGTATTATGCCAGCTGCAAAGTGTTGGATCAGCAATCAAATGCCATTAGTTATTTGTTGTTGTATATATGTACATAATTGTGTGACTCGTGAACTTTAATGATAAATTTTCGCTCTCTAAACCGGTCAGTAAAATCAATTTAACAATCAATATCTTAACTTTAAGTATAATGTTCATATTTTAGGAATTTTTAAATTTCTTCGTTCAAGTGGGCTTTCTTTACGATATTACCAAATAATTCACTTCACTTCACTGACATTTGCCTTGTGACCACCCTCAATTTTTTTAAACGTCGCCCACAAAGCTTTCTTGGCCAACGGGCTGAGCAATGAATCTTCAAAGATGGTAACCAAAACCCACTTGGCCCCCCATTTCCACCCAAATGCCGAGCAGACAAAGGCCAAACAGTTGAGCGCTCCAAAAAGGGCTGACAGCATAGACTCAAAAAAAGAAGAAGAAAAAAAACCAACTTGGCCAAATGGTTTCCATTTTCTGCCTATTTCTTGGTTTTTTTTTTTCTTTATTATTATTATTACATTTATATATATATTTTCACTTCTCTTCTGGCTGGCTAAAAATTGGCTGGGCCTCAACAATGAAGGCCAAACGCAATTACTGAAGTGGATAATTAGAGTTTTGACGTTGGGTCTGCCCAAAGGACCTGCCGTCTCTGGTTGCCACATAAGGACTGTGACTGAATAAATATTTAAGCAATTTTATTGAACGGAAAGCAATTTTCCTTTAGCTGAACCAGTCTTCTTGTTGACAGCGAAGGCGACAAAGTAACACTTTATTACAAGAAAAGGGGGAAAGCTCTTTTCGTATTTAAATTCTTTCAACAAATTATAGAGTGCAATAACCATTTAATTATAAAGTGTAAGTCGTAAAAGTTGACATGATTATTAGCCTTATATGTATATTTGGCCTGTTTTTAGCATTTAAAATTTATAACGTTTCAGTTTTAAATGTTAGTCTTTCTTAAGATTATAGTCTACAATTTATTTATAGTAATTGTAATAAGAATATATGCTTGACAATACTAAAATATTACCTTATTCAAATTTGATTAAAAACAAAATAATTTCTTTGCCACATTTAGCTACGAAATTTGAGAAAATTCGTGTATGAATTGTATATACATATGAGGCTTACCAAATCGTTTTAGAAAGGTGAACTAAAGTTTTGTTCTTAGTTAGCCAATTCCTTATAAAAATATAAAATTATGAGACGAAAATTTAAAGTAAACCTGACAGAGCTCATCAAAATTTCTTATAAAATTTTATCAGAGTATAAGACAGCATCGACTCGATCTTTGCCTTCTAAAATATGCAATAAGCAGTTATAGAATTTACTTTCTGAAGAGCAGAACAAAATTTCTGAATGTTCTAAGAATAATATATATTGCTCGAAGTTAATTTTCTTTACAGACAATTTTAAAGTTACACAATAAACAGAAATTTATAAATTTTTTGAAAAACTTTGACTAATTGTCCAGCCTATTGCTGCCAATGATATTTATCAGTTTGAAATACACAATTTTACTATACAGGGTAGAAGAAGAACTTGAACTCGTTCATCGACCCACACGAACCGATTCTATGTCCAGTTTTTTTATACCCTTGCAAAAAGGGTATATTAATTTTGGTCAAAAGTGTGCAACGCATTGAAGGAAGCATCTCCGACCATATAAAGTATATATAATATATCAAATATATATATATCAAATAGCCATGTATGTCCGTCCGTCCGTCCGTCCGTCCGTCTGGATCAACGCAAACTCCTCCAAAACCGTAAGAGCTACAGAGCTGAAATTTTGCATGTAGGCTTGTATATACTGCAGGCGTTGTATATCTCGGATTCAGCCGGATCGGACTACTATATCATATAGCTCCCATACAAACAGCAAAGTCACGAACAGTGACTTTTCTTAATAACTTCGTTATTTTCTGAGCTATCGTCATGACATATTGGTAATATTGGTGAGTTAATTACACATATAAACGACTATGAAAAATTTGATCAAGATCGGGTGACTATATCATATAGCTCCCATAGGAACGATCTTTCGAAAACAGTGACTTTTGTGAATAACTTCGTTACTTTTGACGCGGTTGCTTTCAAATTAAACATTTGTTAGTTTAATATATCTGTTAATGGCTGTGCCGAATTTGATAAGGATCGGGTAACTATATCATATAGCTCCCATAGGAACGATCGGTGGAAAACAGTGACTTTGATCAATATCTTCGTTATTTCCTATGCTAAGATTGTAGGCCGTTCTTTCGGACACATTAGCCCTTTTAGCTTAAACGTTTTTCCACTTTGATGGCTATAGGTAAGAAAAAAGTTACCAAAAAAGTTGCAAGGGTATACAAACTTTGACGCGGTCGAAGTTAGCCCCGGCACTCTGGTTTTATTTTGTTCTTTAAATTAAGTAGATAAAAAATAATTTACCTACTACTTTTTATATCTAAAACAATTTTCATGACAAAGCCTTTAAGAGTGTTCATAACCATTAATCACCTTTGTCGTATTCTCTGATAAGGGACATCGTTTTTAATACCTGAAATCCAACTACTTAAGGACAAAATTGCACCTAATAATAATAACCCTTAGTAATAGAGGCAAACGAAATGAAAAAAAATCCGCTGTTTTGGTGTAAAATAAATATATATTTTTTCTTTTTTTTTAACAACTTATTTTCTTTGCTTAATAGAAAGTATAAAACATAGTTTAAGACTGACACAAATACTTATTTATAAAATATCAAAATTACAAACATATTTCACTGCTCACATTCATATTAATTATACAAATAATATTACTTACTTAAACCTAAAATTACTTTCAGAATAGACAAGTGTAATTAAAATTAATTGACTTTTATAGTTTTCGTAGAAAACTTTTGATAATTGTCTATAAAGCTAACTAATATGTATATGGGGAATTCGAAATTAATATCTAATTAAACTTAAACAATGTCGAAATAGATTCTGGATTGTAATTAACTCTATACCAAGGGTCCAGCGTGTTTCTTTTGTCCTTTCAGGACACGACGATTATGGGGCATGGCATAGCAGAGTTTGCTCCAGAACAATGGATCGCCCCATTTTAGGTAAGTGTTTAATTTTAGATAGGCTTTCAGTTCACTGTCAATGCCATCCATATTCTCCAGCTCTTTGTAGAGAATGATAATGATGCGTTTTCGCTTATCTTGCAAGGTGGCCTGATAGGCAATGCGAAACTCCATACGAGCCCAGACAGAGTCAATGAAATGTTGCGATAAAATGATAATAACTCGCTTCGAATCGTCTACAGTGCGAACAATCTGCTCGGGTATACAATCACCAACTAGCCAATCACGGCCATGCAAACACACACGAAACGGATGGGGGCCATTCTCCAATTTGGGTAAAAGTTTGGCAATCAATTCCTCATCCTTGTGGGAATAGGAGATGAAAGCATCATAGGTCTTATCCTTGTCCAGCTCCTCTTCGGATACCCACCAAAGGCACAGATTGTTGTTGTACAACCAGATCTTTAACTCCTGCTGATACATTAGATAGACAACACTAATCAGACAGACCACAATGATGATAACACCCACAATGCAACTGATCAGCAAGACATACGAGGGGCATAAATCAATCACCTCCATTTGCTGGAAGGGTTTATTCTGTCGAGTGCATTGAAGTTCACCAATATCCTGCACCCTCTGCGGTTGGGCGCGTATAAATGTCAGCAATGGAATGGCGGAACAATCACAGTTCACAGGATTACCAGACAAGGTCATGGTCATGGTATTATTATCTTGTTCCAGATATGTAATGAAATCTGTATTGAATACTGTTATTTGATTATTACGCACATCCAAATGGCTTAGATTCCCAGGCAATTGAGTGCCTGCACCCAAAGTGGTTAACTGATTGTTAGCCAAAAGCAAAACACTGACATTGCTATAGCCAAGTACCTCATTCGGATCGGGCAATTGGGTGAGACTATTATTCGCAACCTTTAACACTGTCTGAACCAACGATGTGTGCGGCAAGGCGGGGAATTCATTTAATCTACTTCCCCTGCAGTCGATAATCAATTCTCGTGTCATTCGTTGCACCCAGCAAATGCAATTTGGATCACAGGACCAATTCTCTGACTTATATTGGCAGGTGTCCGAATTGAAACAGACCAGAGCTTCATACTCAATTGCCAATTTCGAGCCATAGAACTGTGTCCCTCTCATATCGATGAAGTTTAGACTGCTTACCGCACTGAATGTTGATGGTGACAATGCTGTCAAGGAGTTCCGATTAATCAGCAGCAGATTCAGCGAAGTCAATGGCGCAAAAATTTTACTGCAAAATGTTACGGAACAGAAAGCAGTTAAAGAATAGAATTTATAGAATTTTTATGGTCCTATGGCTAAGCTAAGTAGATTTATAAGCAAGATTATATTAAAAAAATGTGTAATTATCTGAAGTGGTCGTCAACATTTACTATAAATTATAAATCCGTCTAAAATTTGTGGTGGAATTCTGGCCTAGGGCACAGTGTGACATGGCTACAGCTGATTATAGGGAGATAAATGACTAAATAAAACCAAATTTTTTATATAATAAGTGTTTAAGAATCGTTTTAAACTACATGAAAAACTATGGCAGCTAAAAGTGAAAAGTAATTGGCTTAACTAGGTTTAGATAACTTTGTATTTTATTTCATTGCCTTTAAATTTATTATTACGATTTCATACTATTGCCTTGTTTTTGGCGGTATTTTTGATAAGCAATTAATTTCGTCTGGTTATGCTAAAATGCATAAAGATAAAGTAATTTTTTAACAGTCGAAGACGTAGAAACAAATTTAAAAGGCTATAACCTCGATCCCATTGATGTTAGTCAAAAAACGCTTCTTAAAAGAAAAATTCTACTATAATCCGATAATTGCAAGTGATAAATAAAAATGTTAATTGCGTAAATCTTAAAAATATGACTTAAAATCAGAAGTATTTATTTAAATTTAGGTTTAAGCCTTTTTTATTTTAAATATAAAAGAGCAGATGTTAAATAATGGCTTTCGACAAAATTATTTATCTGTATTGAAGTATTTTTGACTGTCACAATAATTAAGACATTTTTTAAATACGAAGATGGCATCTTCCTATTTTACTAAGTGAATTTAATATAAATTTCAGTATTATTCATTTAATCATTTCAAACCTATGATCATGAGTAATTACAAATTACAACCAGACAAAATATTAGATATTGCTACTTGGCGCTACTTTTGAACTTTTGTGTTGTTTGAATATTGTTAATTGCTTATATTTGGTTAGATTACGACCTCATTGAAATTTAAGTCAAACCTTGCATATAAGCTGGCTTGAAGTCCATCCTCCAAAAGAAGATTATTTCAAAGACACCACAAAAAGGTGAGCAAGTTGTATAGCTATTTCATTCTATTAATTGTTCTATATATATATAGTTAATAGGTTTATCAAGTAAATAAACCTACTTTAACCCTAGTTAAACCTAAACAACCCTACTTCAACCCTAGTTTAAAAAATCGAAGTTTATCGAATCGATTACCTACGAACAAAACATTGTATATCTTCTTAGTTCACTACATTTTGGAATACAGACCCTACATACATTTGGCTGATATCCTAAGGCATTTTTTTTTTAATTTTGTTTTGACTCTTATAGTGTTAAATCTTGAATTATTTTCTCAATTTATTTTGAAAATTTTTTTAGAGCGTTAATGTAATACAAAATGCAAAATACAAGAATTACAAAATTGTTTTTTACATAACTACTATTATACTTTATTCTAGCATTCCGATTATAAATTTTGAGTTAGATGTACAAAGGTAAGATTAATAACTTTTCTTTCCTAACTAATCGAAGGGACTGCTCCATATTATAATTTCTTTCAAATGATCAGATCCATATGGACTCTTAGAAACTGTTGAGGAAAATTTATATATTTAATCCGTCTAGAAGAATACATGACACTAAAACTTTGCATTTGGTTTACTAACTAATCTGGCATATATAACTTTGCTTTGCTCAAAACTATAATAACAGAATAATATACGCCATAACAAGCTTTTCTTTCTTTTTGCAATAAAGTTATGTTTCTTTTTTAGTTCAAAATGACTAAAATTTGTCCACAATCAATTCTTCTTATGACTCAATGTATATGGGTACGTTTTCCTTAGAAATTCTCTGCTTTTGTTTGAAAAATTAGAGTAAACTAAATGGACAAACATTGTTTACTCAATAATAAAAAATTGATTAAATCTTTCTTAATTGTTCCTTATTTAAATTCTTGGAAATATATTTTCCTATTGTCAAGTGTATATTTGAAAAATAATAATAATCTACCACAATCTGCATAGCTATTTCCATAATAATGGTCATTCGACTGTCTTATTCGCATGATTTTGCGTCGCCTTTTGTGCCACCTGTTGATAAGAGACAAGACTAGGGGAAGCGATAACTAAGGCAAAAACGTTTATTTACTTGGAATTGATTAATTAACTTTCGTTAGTAGAAGCAACTCTTCTTCTCTTTCTATCGCTAGTCAGGTAATTTTGATTTATTTTTGTTCTTCTTTTTTGTTTACTGTTTATTTTCTGTTCTTTCAATTTTTAATCAGTAGAACAAAAAGTTGCGTCTCACCTTGATAAAGCAGTCAGTCTATTATCGGATAAGTCCAGAATATGGAGATTATTCAAGCCATAGAAGACTTCATCCCGGAGTATAGACAAACTATTACATGATATATCCAGAACAGTTAAATTACTTTGATCCTTAAATAAACCAGATGGTAGAGTATCCAAATTTTCATTGCCTTTAATTTTGATTAATTGCAATTTGGTGCTGTTTCGAAACATTTTTCTATCCACATGAGAAGTGGCTCGTGACAAATAGACTTCTTCCAGTTGTCGCATGGAACTGAAGAGATGCGGTTGCAATTGATTGCCATGACCATACTGATTGTCGGTCAATTCGATTGTTAGATTACGCAATTGCTTAAGTTCACGCAGAAGAGGTGGCTGAAATCTCAGCATATTAGGATTCTGTATAGTCAATGTTTGGAGGCTACTCGATACGGAGGAGAGTAACTTATCCGGCAAATGAATCACATTTAAACACAAATTCAATGTAGTCAGTGTGTCGAATGCCTCAAATATGGACTCTGGCAGCTCTTCAATATCACTTGCGAATTTAAAACTCGTTAGACCCGGCACCGAACTAAATTGCCAAGTGGCATTTACGTTATCAATTGAATCATCATCATCACTTTCTGTGGTGACTGTAGTTCCAATCAGATTTCCATATTTATCGTATATATCCCGGGTAGTGACAACAGTCTCTGATCGACGATCCCGAAATTCAATGGCACTCACATTCGTAACCCCCATCGAGTCGAGCAAATCACTGAGAAATGTCTTTGGCCAAAATGAATAAGCATCGAATTCAATTTTGGCCAAATCGGAGATTTCAAAACGCGGCACCCAACCCAATTCCGAGTCCGCATAGTAACTGACATAGAGTGAGCTGTCCGTATCGGTGACCATTAGCAACATCGAATACTCATCCGGACAGTGAAAGCGCACTACATTTGCTTCCGATTCGCAACCGCATGGTGGCACCACCTGTTGACAGTATGAGCCAAGTGGTATAACTTGACCATTTATCAATATTTCTTTCGGCACTTTAATTGTCGCCCAAATGGCGCACATTAACAAATACCGACGATATTCGAACATTTGGCATTTATATAGTTTTTATACGATATGTACAAATATTTAATAATTGGTTTCCCTTCACTTTCGTTTGGGTGTTTGTGATTAGAGGTGAGGTTAACACGGCGACGTTTCGGTTATGACTAAATCACAGCTGTTCAGGTGCCACCAAAGTACAAATAAGTGTTTTACTTGAACCTGTTGCTGCTTTTCTTATCGTCTGGCCCTATCAGTCGGTGAGAGAACTTCATTTGATATGACGGAAATGCTAGATAGAAACAATCAAATAACCAACCAACCACATCGCACTTAGAGATGGACTAGATGAAAGCAAAGAAGCACAAAAGTCTCTCTTTTAATGACAGCAAAAGATTTATCAATCAAAAATAATGTATACGCAGTGTGTGTTAGACAATATTATGAAGAAGTAGGTAGAGAATGGCATCAATATTCACGAAAAATATGCTCATTTTGATTTGACAAGTCCTCCAAATTGCAAAAACTTCACAAAGAGGTAAATCTGATTATGACTTTAACTTAAAATTTGTTTATATCAAATTTAATGAGCAAGAGTCAAATCTAAACTAACATTTTGTTATTTTTGCATTCAAAGATAGCTCTAGAAAAAACTATAAAGTGAAGATTTTGGCAGGATTTGCCACTGGTAATATTAATAATAATAGTCAATAAACTTCCTTTCAAATGTTAAAATTTCAATATACAATGCTGATTTCAAAACTTAACACCAAACAGATCATTTAACCATTATCATCAACAAAAAATTAAATTCCGAACCAGATATTTAGTCGCTTAATGTGGAACATGCAGAAAGCATCATTATACTTAGGTATAGAATATGATAGTCACCTGATTTTAATCAGATTACTAAATTTGAGAAAACTATAACGATTTTCCGAACACAAATTGTTTCTTTTTCGAGTAATAATTTTTTGACCGAATAATTCTTTTGGAGACAATTTGATATTTTATCCGGCTGAGTCCGAGATATTACAATTAACAAATATCTGCTTAATAACATATTTTAAATTCGAAATGACTTAAGAATAAAAAAAATCTTTGTCTCACGTTGCCATCACTAATTGTGAATTAAAAATTAAATGTGTTTAGTAAATTTATAATGACACTTGCAATTTCTTGCATTACCAAACAATTTCGGACTTTGCAGACATCTCAAGTGCTTGAGGATCGATATAAAAATCTAAATTATTCCATGCCACTTCTAAGCATATATCAATTACTTTTAGCCATGATGAATCGCTACATGTTTCTTTTTTGAATTTGCAGACTTTTTTTTTGTGCGTGTGTGGCCATCATTTTTAAATTTATGAATTTTATTTAAGCCAAAATGTCATAAATTTGAAAATGAGCCAACTAATCGCCAAACACTCGCAGTTCTCATTTTTATCACACGACCCTAATAGAAATTGTTTACATTTTTACTTTTGTTTTTGGTGGCAATTTCTGTATATGTTTTATCAATGGAACGCGGTACTTTTGGCTTTCAAGTAGAGACGAAGGAGTAGGATGAGGAGGAGGGAAGGGTGCACTATAAATTTCTTGCCATGACTCAATTGTTAACAAAAGTAAGCGCAAACAAATTGCTGACTGTTGCCTATTTTAAAGCACTTTATTAGAACTGATAAGAAAAATAGAAGTCGGGGAGCGTGATAGCGAGAGAAATGTCACCAAAATGCTTAGAGATCACCGTTATAAGTAAAGAAACTAATAATAATTTACCATTTCATAATCATAGAGCTGAGTGTAACGATAAGATCTGGCTACTATCATTTTGCCACACAGAGAGTCTTTCGACTCTCAATTAGAGATAAGAAGTTTTCCGGCAAGTGGCTCTAATATATGCGAACTTTTGTTATTCGATTTATGAGTGTAATTAAATACACGTTTTTAGATTATTTTGTACAATTGAACTGATCATGGAAAAATTATACGCAACTTTAATACATTTCATGTTGAGTTTGCTCCAATTATTTGCTCTATAATGGGCATAACATGTTCTTAACATAGATAACTAAGAAAGAACCTCAAAAGAAAATAGTTTCCAGTTTTTAATTGAGCTTGGCCAACATCAACATATTCATGGGATACTCGTTTGTCAGATGTCTACTTTTATATGGTCAAAAAGAAATTTAAAGCTTATCATGTGGTTAAAATTTTAAAATAAATTATAGATTGCCTTTAATAAATATTCAATTATTCGTTTTGCTTGCCCCTAATTTTACTCTTTAAGCCTTTAAACCTAAAGCTAAGTTTTAAGCACCTCAAAAAGTAAAAAAAATTTATTTGAATTCGATCGTCTATCTTTGCTTAAGACTTAAAACTTCTTTATTGCCAAAACTTATTGGGAATTGAGAATTGAGAATAGAAGGTTATAAGGTAAACTAAAGCAGTGAGAGGTAAATGGTGGGACAAAAAGACTCATAACTTCTTAGAGTATTTAAAACACATCTCTAGAATCTAAAAAATTCCATTCGACCGAACTATATTTCTTTTCTTATAAAGAGTAGAAGATACAAAATTCGTTTACTTAATTTAAAAACAAATTCAATGAAATAAGACAAAAGTTGAAGAACCCTTGACCCTCTAAAACTCAAAAGTGTAGCAAGGAGTCTTGCCATCTAAATTTTATTAAATTATTGTGTGTTTTAGATAGTACATTAATTTAAATTTAAAAATCTGATATCCTTAACTAATTATTAATATTAACTGATTTTGTTTTACCTTTTTAATAATTATTAAAAGTTTAATAACTTAAAAAAAATTTTTTTTTTTGTGATTTACAAGTTAAATTCCTTATAAACTTATTTTTCTATCGGCCACATTGCATGTTTAAGCTTCAGATGACTTTTGTCCTTAACCAACAAGACATTCTGGTTCAGACTTGACATAAAATGGGAAAAATGCGACTGTCAATCATGCCATATAAATAGCATAAACTTCTTGAATGTGTCTCACCTCTCGATGAAGCGATGGCCTTGAACTCATCAAGGTCATTTAGTCACATTTTCGTGTGGTCCATAAAACTTGTCACTGGTTGAGGGTAAACTTTTAATAATAATAATTCTTTTCGCGTTGGCGGCTCCGAACTCAATTAACGACATATTTGTTGTCATTGGGCTCACTGGCCAAAGTTTTGAACGACATTTTAATTGGTATTATATCGAATCCCAGCTCTGACAGCTTACTACTTATGCAACACAGCATCGCTCCACACACACACGAACACATACATATATAAGCAGTGACCTTTTTGGCCTGACTAAATGTGAAAAGGCAAACAAAATTATACGCCCAATTACGCCGGCACTGCCATGAGCAAAAAGGTCTGATTCAAGGTCTGATTTGTAGGCACATTACGCATACGCAATGTGTTGCACCGTTTTTCTTGCATGCTTTAACTTATTGTCAGAGATGCGTTTCGCATGGGGCTTTAATTGAACACTAAAGAACATCACATTCGGATTCACATGAAAGATATGTGTATATGGTAGATATATACGTAAAAGATATATTCTATATTTGTTGTTTTTTTTCCAATTATAACTAAACTGAAACTTATATCACATAGCATATTTTTGTCAAATATAGACCATAAGAAAGATAGTTTCAAATTTAAAATATCAATTACTTTAGTTTAGCTTAAAGACAAAAAGAACTTCTACAACGTTTTAAATACCAAACCAAAAACCAGTTTATTTCAAATTCCAACTTTAAAGTAAAATTTGTTTTATCCGTTAAGCATATTATTATTTTTGCTCAATATTTAGCTCATTAGTGTCTAGATGCTTTTAGAACTAATGTCCGGTTGAAATGACCAGTGCCATTTAAAGCTTTTTATCTCAACACTGGCAGGCATGTTTTCGTACAGATATTAGGTCATCCATTTTGCTTCTTGTGTGGGTTATCAATGCATACGCAGAATGGGTAAATCTGGCCAAAATGACTGCCATGCCAGCACCAGCAAATGAAATGCGATTTGGGTGAAAAAAAACACAATAGAACTCTCGACTTTTTGGCCAACCCCAAAACTCTTTATGCAAAATGAAAGAGACTAAGGAGAGCCACTAGCCACATCCATCAGTTGGAGGGGACTTATGACCACTTAAAAGGGTATTTCACATAAATGTCAACACTAAATTAACAAAGAGAAATGGCGAGAGAAAGGGGCCAAGCGAAAGCGAGAACGAAAGAGGTAAAGCTGTCTATGTAATTTATGCTTTTTTTGAAGCAAGATGCCAACTGTCAACTGTCAGCTAATGCAATTGTTATGGCAAATCTTTCCATTGACATTTTGGTGAATTGCATTGCAACCACAAAATGGATGAAAATGCATTTCGAGCAAGAGCAACAGAAAATTAAATCAAAATATACACAAAGCAATGACAATAGCCATCTAAACACACAGGATAAATAAGTAACAACAAATCAACAACATTTCCAATATATGTATCTTTTGCCTTACAGGTCTCAAGTCGCACAAATGCTTGTCCTCGAATTTTCTAGTCCTATTGTACAGCATTTGTATGGAGAGAGGATTTTGTGTGTTTGTGTGTGTACTTTACTTGGAAAAATCAAATCAAAACCGTACCAACGACGTATATTGTATATAGATATACAATGCAAAACACATCCGAATTTGGCTATTTATTTTTGGATATAAAGTCGAAATATTGAACATCCTAATAAAAGATTCGTGTTTTTATGCAACAAAGCGATGAAAAAGTCCATTTATTGAAACGGAAACAACATTTCTCTTCCTAAAATCTTTGAAAAAGCATATATTTTAGTTTGTTTTCTTATATATTGGTTATATATAGCTCTGGTATTTATTCAAATAATTGTAAAAATGATGAATAAACTAGATCTATCTCTTTTTAGATCTGTTTATCGTATAGTCAACATAAATAAATATTTTCTATAATCCTGCCAAAGTCATAGTAACTTTTCTACATGAAGTTCAAGATCAAAAGCATCGTTGTACTTTATATACATAGATTGTTCCAAATCTGAACAGTAATAAGAAACGAATCCAGTTTACATTTTGATTGAAAGTATACATTTCATTTTCCTTATGCCACTACAAAGGGTATACGAGAAGGCACATTCGTATCCCAAAAAAGGTACTAACAATATATGTACTTTTTGTTAGCAAAAAGAAGAGAAAGGAAAAATCATGTGGGGATGTTTAAAATCATTTTAAGTTTTTCTTTGGAATTTCACTGTATACATTTTAGTTTCTTAATCTATGTATGTATATGTATGTATATGTAGTTAGATAAATTATTTGGCTTTCAATAAAATTAAAAGTAGTTTACATGTAATATCCCTAATATATAGAAAATATAATAACTTAAACTCTAATATTCTGCAATTTACATATGTAAAAAACGGTAATATTAATTCTAATGTATCAATGATTTTTAAATCATAATATTCAAGTTCATCGACATCAATACAGCTTTAAGATGATTAGATAATCAAAGATAAGCCTTATGGCCACTTTATTTTGAAAAGGAATCATTATTCCTTTATTATCCCATTGGTAATACAGACAGAATAAATGAGAAAAACTTTAAACTAAATCATGTTTTAGGTTTCTTTTGTATGCTTTGTCAATATTTGCCTTAGCATTATATTATTTTTGTTCATGTTCATGAAAAATTGCATTATGAAGCGCATTTGATGTCGCGAATTTTACTTGATTTAGTGTCAATTATTTAAATTTTATTTTATTGTGTTCGGTTAGTTTATTGAAAGATATAGTCATTAGGAACATACGTACTCAAAAGAGAAAGGTGATTTCAGGTCCCTAGTTGGTTTTCGCATTTTTTGCTATCTTTATTATTTTTCCATTACCCTTATCCTTAATTCATTAACAAAATTATAGTATTAGGTTGTAATAACATAAAAAAAAGGAATCTGTCTCCCTCTTTGCTGCAAGCTTGAAGATGTTTTAACTTTTAAACGACTTTATCTCTCTGCGTAGTGAAAAAGTGCCGAATAATCTTAAGTTAAGTGCACTTTTTCATTAGGTGAATTCTTGGGTCATCGGTTTTTATGCTCTCAGCTCATCTCTTCTGTGGAATTCCCATTTTTCATTTGTACCTCAGTTGGGGCGGTTTGCAGCTATAGCAATTTGTTCACTTGATAGAAAGTTATTAAGCATACTGCCAAGTCTGTCATTGCCACACACACACAAACACACACACACACACACACTGAGCAGACAGCTAGTGCACCACATGATGCAAGATGCCACCAACAACAAAACCGAACCACCATCCTTTGCGCCACATTAAATAGCAAAATTGTCAAAATGCCGCAACAAATGGCGACCGTGGCACGTCCGGTTTTTGTTTTTGTTTCTGTTTTTTGGTTTTTTGTGTTTCTTCTTTTATTTTCACCAACATTTTTCTTCAACGTTTGTCTTGAAGGCAAACTTTGTTGTGTGTAGTAGGTGTAGGCGACTTCTCGCCATTAGAGAAGGGGGAGCGGAGAAAATGCAAGGAGAGGCGTTGCTGCATCCATTGTCGTTCCAGTTTCTATTGTTCTGTGTGTGCAACAGCAGAAAATGTCGTCAACATTATTGTCAGAATTTCTTGAGGCTAGCCACATGTGTGTGTCTCCCTCTACCTTCCATTCTCCCTTTCTCCATTTCCTCTTTCCCTTCTTTCAATCCCATGTATAGCAATGCCGAACTAGTGTTTCCTTTTTCTGTGAGCACTAAGAAAAATTACATTTTGCAATTTGTGCGCTACATTTAACACGACTTTGACCTGACTCTGACTCTAACAGCATTGTGGTTAAAGAAAAGCTCATTAGAAACCACTTTAAGCTAAAGAAATTTTATTTATTAAATATAACTTTCAAAAAGTATCCAATCCTTTTAAAAATAATTACAATGCTCGTATAATGTTTAGGTTAAGTCAACCCGAATCGAAATGTCATATCAAATTTATATGAAATGGAACTTTCGCTAATTGCAGCTATCCTTTATCCTTCGTATCTTAAGATAAATAATTACAGTCATAGTTGTTAATTTTTACTAGTCAATATAGTTTTAGAAGGCTAGCATCTTGAAGATTCCTTCTTACAAAAGAAAGTTCTTGTAGGGAAAATTCCTCAAGGTTTTTTTTTCAGGGGAAAGAAACTTTTTCTGTAGATACCCTAATCTTATGTAAGAATTTGATTTCCTTTTTATTTTTTTCAAGCTTTTCCAATTTCTGCAACTTTTTATCAAAGCCTAGGGTAAATCTTTCGATATAGTTAATGGTTTTCTGATCCTTTTTTGGAAGATTCTGAAACCGTTTAATCTAATCTGAAAATCAACTCTGATGTAACAATAAACAACTTTGGCATACGACCTTTAAAAGTATTCTTATTGACAAGTTTTTTCAAGAGTTAACAATGCTGATAAAATTAGCTTATAATAACTATTTTAGCTATTATAGATTGAAGCTTTTATTTATATTAAACTGTCTGTTAAAGTTGGACTCACTCACAGTTTATTTGTTCTTAAAGACAGTAGCATATCTATATAATAAAGTAATAGATATTAAATTTCTTTGCCATCTAAAAGCCATAAAACTGAAACCCTAATGGAAGGTTTTTCGAAGTTGACCTTCTTAATTAACCGACAGGTGAAAGTAAAAGAGATAAACTCACAAAAAAAAGAACCATATACATATGTAGTTTGTATGTAGAAAGATTTGGTCACAGAGAAAAAGGAATTGCCGCATTTTACAATTGCCCGCAGAAACCAAAGAGCTGGCTTAGCCATCCATATATACCTAAATATATATCTTTTTTCCGCCTTCCGCCCCTTCAAACTTTTTTGGATGCAGATGCAGGCGACACTGCAAGTGTTCAAATGCAACGGCCCATGAAGCAACTACGACAACAAAATAGAGAAAAGCCAGTAGCAACAAATTCGACAGCAAACAGCGCGAAAAAATCCAACTGGCAGGAGATAGAAGAAAAGGGGGGAAAATGCACAAAAAAAAAACAGAAATACCAAATGCCAGGGCAACAAAGTTGCAAGTTGCTGCTCAGCATGCATATCCTACATACATACATACTAACTACTATGTATACTATACATAGTTCATACTAACTATGTGTATCTATTTGGTATATATCTCTCTTTCGTTCTATCTATGTATGTATCCATGAGTCCGCACCTGCAAGAGATTGAGGGGGAAGGGGACACTGCAAGTTTTTCAAGTGCCTTGCTGTTGAGTTTGAGTTTCGTTTTTTGTTTTTTGTTGCTTTACCCCCATTTTGAGGCCAAGTTTAAACAACTGCAAGAAGTAAAAACTTTTTACTTAAAATTCGACAGGCAAAAAATAATAATAATAATAATATAGTACTTAAGCATTGGACCTCGTCTCCTTTAGCAAGAAGTGCATTAAGTCCAAGACACACACAGAATGGTAGATAACTTAAAAAAATAAACAGATGGCCAATGGGACAAGAGATAGACTGAAGCAGTTAAAAAGTAATCCATAAAAAGATTATGCGAAATGTACTTAAATTTATATTTGTAGTTGTAGTTTTATGAAATTGATTTATTATGCAAAGTGTAAGAGACTAGGATAGAAAACAGACTAACATAATCGTTTTAAAATATTGCATTTTATTTGCTTTAATTTTATTACGAATTTCGTTCTCCTTTTAATATTCAAACTTTTCTTAACTACCCAGCCTTAACCTGCAACTGCGCTGACTTTAATCTAAGGTCTTCTTTTAATATCTTTTAAGTCCATTCTGTCACAAAGCCATTGCATTTGGATAGAAACCTTAGTAATAAGCAAGCTATAAAGCTTTTCCTAGTATTGGCAAAGAAAAATAATAACGTAATATCTTAAGAAAAAAACCAAGTCAAAAAGTAAAAAGTGCCAGGGAGAGGGTATCGGATAATTTGAAGAAAACTTAATAGTTTTACACTTCCAATGTTGCTTCTGGGTTTTGATTATAAATATTTGTCGACATCCATATCATACCATTAACTCATTTCCATTATAATGTTTATAAAAATATAAATATGTACATCTTTTCTGTGCATTTGCACCTGGTGCAATTTTTTATTTAAAGGCAAATCTAGGAATAGAAAGTGAGGTGAACTCAACACCTAAAATAGGTAGCTATTTATTCGGCTGCAGAAAAATGCATAATATTAAAAAAAAATAGAACTTTTTATTCACCCTGTAGCTAAAACAATGTTTTTAAACCATTTTTTGCATTCAAAACATTTGTAGAGTTCGCAGAATATTTTTTTAAAGTTTTTTATTAGTTTGGAAAAGCAAACTTGATAACTACCCATTACATACTTTAGGGGTCGAATTTCCTCATCGCTCCTAGATCTAAACAATTGGGATAAAAAAAGATAACTACTGAAAAATGCGGAGAAATAATTCTAGAAATATTTATAAAAGTTGCAAAGTATTTTTTAATATTTTAACTTTAAATTCAAAATATTATATTATTTTCCCATAGTACACAGTGCGTCACATGGGTTTGTGACTTTTCTTTCCTTGAGCATCAACAAATTTGGTTGCACGTTGGCTAAAACAACTGCAACGTTTAAATTATGCAAGTATGGTCTACACTAGCGCTTACATGCACACACAAACACACACACACTGGCACACTGACACACACAGGCATACATAAATATACACACGCACATGTGGCCAATCCCCCGCATTTTCATCAAACCATCATTTGGAATTTTTGCAACCAAGTTTAATTTGCAATGGAAAGTTACATGAGAAAATTGTTGCATGCCACCTGCCCTAAACTTTCCGCTTTTTTCGCTATATAAATGCAACTTTTGCCGTATAAGTGAAAGCAACAACCAAAGGAAAAGAATCTGCAATTCGCTTCTAGGGTAGTTTGCTCTCACATTTTCTGCATTTCGCATCCGCTCGAGTGGAAAACAAACATACAATAAATTATAAGCGCCCACACACACGGAGGCGCCACACATGGCCACGCCCACTCGTGGGTGTACTTGTTGTTGTTGTTGTTCTTGTTCATGTCATTACTATTGCAATTTGATGCTAGTGGAAATTAATGAGACGTGAAAAGGTACTGGGGAAAAAGGTTTTCCTCAAGATACGCAAGCAGTTTAGCCTTCCTCTTAAAGCAGCCTCCCTGCCATCAGCCATCATTCGATTCAGCGAACTGAAAAATGTTCATTGCGCAAAAACTCCACATGGAAAATGGTGGAAAATTGCCTATGCCAATTGCAGCTATTTGATAATAAGTTTGGGGAATTCACCTAAATGAAGGAAAAACTGCATGAAACTTGCAAATTTGGATAATAAGCAACTTTACATTTATTGACTCTTGGGAACAAAAAAACACAAAACGATTTGAGTGACTTTGATTAATTGCAAGTAAATATAGAGCAGACTCGATTTGCAAATAAGAAAGAGTTTACTCTTCAGGATTATTAACACTCTTCACTTAAGTCGAAAGACTAATTAGCAGTTTAGTTTATAATAAATTTATAAATTGTTGTTCATTTAAACTAACCGAAACGCTATCAGAAAAATATATTAATGTATAACAAAACAGTCCTGCACATAGCTAATAATGCAATAAATCCTAAGATTATTGAATTTCAAAATAAATGTGAAAACAAAACTTAATGGAGGTAATTTATGTATTTTCAGAAAACTAATAA
Organism: Drosophila willistoni; assembly: GCF_018902025.1. Lineage (NCBI taxonomy): Eukaryota > Metazoa > Arthropoda > Insecta > Diptera > Drosophilidae > Drosophila > Drosophila willistoni. The sequence goes on from NW_025814050.1 coordinate 15,554,834, forward strand.
CTTTTCGCGGTATCACAAACTATTCGATATGTGTAAATCAGATGATCATCTTCCAAGTCTATATAGGCCAAAGAGATCTGTAGAAACTGCAAGATCGTAGAAAATGACATAGAAAAAATGTAAAGAAGTCCATAAACGATAAGTGCAAGTTACAAAGAGTATTCTATTAAAAAAAATCGTTTCTTAATCAACGAAAACTATTTAAAAATAAAATGTTTTAATTAGCTCCTTATTAATGCGAGTCTGGAAATGCCTTTTTTCCATACACGGAACTCAAGAAGAACTTACAAAGTATATCCCTTTTGAAAATTTGACATTCCATTAAGTGTAAAAGACAATACAATAAAGGGAATATTTTAGGGCCAATTTGAACAAACACTAATAGGATCAAGGACTACAAAAGTTATTTAAAGTTCTTAAAAAGAAAACTTTAATGATAGAATCTTTTAAAAAATAGAGCCAGTTCCAAAACTAACAGCATGTAAATGAAGTTTTAAGTTAATTAAATACCTTTGAGGACACTTAGTGGGTTTAAAAATATTATTTTCCAAAGCAACCCAAACATATAAACTATAAATATGACAAAAAAACATTTCATACATACATATTTTTAATGATTTTTAATTTATATACATATATATAAATGTATACTCATATGTACAAAAGAGAAATATTCTCAAGGAGATGACCGTATATTAGTTTTCAGCATCAACAGCCCATTCATACACATATGTGGATGTTTGTATGTATAAGTTGACGTATCAACATATTGTAAATACTTACATATGGAGAAAAACTTTATGACCATAATAAAAGAAAGAAATAACTTTTGTGTATAAACCAAAATCGAGATAGCAACTAAAAGCTAATCAACGTCAGTTAAATCACATTATTTCTCATTATCATAAGGCGACAGACACCACCAGCAACATCAGAGGCATCAGCAACAGCAACAGAAGCAACTTCAAATGCAATTAGCTGTGACAACGAAAAGTTTGGTGGCTTTAATTTCGACACGCCTCCAACCGCCTACTCCTCCTCCTTCTCCTCACACACTCGACTGCCTAATTAAGAACTTTTTTTCTGGGGCGACGACATGAGATAGAGGAGAGAATAAGAGAGGGAAAACGGAAAAGGCAAATGAGGAAGAAATATAGCATACATTCTGATATAATTTAGAGAGAAATAAAAAAAAAAGAGAGAGAGAAGGAACAAAAAAACTGTACTGCCAGCAGCATAAAAGCTTTCAGCAACCATCAGAGTGTGACTTGTATGTCATGTCGTCAGAACAGGAAGCAAAACTGACAGCAGCAACAGCAGCCAAGCCAACAGCAGCATAACCAACAGCAAAAGCAGCAGCAACAACAACAACAATCCGCTTTTGTGGTAACAGGACGGAAACTGCAGAGTCGATTATGTCATTCGAGTGGCGTCCCATAACCGTTTTAACCACAAACCCTTAGCATATTTGTTATATCGCACCATAATGCATGTCTTATCTGTCGTATCGGTAGCAACATCAGCAGCACCAGCAACAGCAACATTTACATACATCATATATGCAACAACAGTTCTTGGCGCGTGTGTTTTTGGTTAACGGCTTGTTTGCTTTTGAAGCAAGCTATAACATTTTGTGATTCCTTCATTTTGATTTAGTTTAAAGCAAAGCAAACATCTTTACAGCACTTTGCAAACATATTTATATTTTTTATAACTTCATTAAGCATTCTCATTATCTAGCTATGTTTTAAAAACGAAGCAAAAATTAATGCCAATCAATTTGGCATTCAATTAAAAGGGTTTAAAAAAAAAGGCCACAACGCGATATTAAATATTTAAGACCTTTCTAATCAGGAGCAGAACTTGATGAAGGTTAGAAGATTTAAAAAACAAAATGGTTAAGAAATGGGAGGAGAAGAAGAAGAAAACATCATATATCCATTATGCTTATTATTAAAGTGGAAATACTTGTTCTCTCTTAATTCAATTTTTTCTTCAATCGTTTATAAATTATTACCTTAAAACTCAAGTGAAAAGTTTCATTTTAAAAATTACCCTACCCAAAAACGCAAAAAAGTATGCTATATTTATTGCATTACATTGAAGTTGTGGTACTTTGGTTGTCATAAACTCATAAGTGGGTCTAACGAATTAACCCCTGAAGTTTGAATTCGGTAGTAGGGGAATCCTTTGTTAAAACTACTTAATAAACAATATTTTTTACATTTTGTAACTTAAAATGTATCTTTAATTGCAGTGCAGTCAATTTTTTCTTATGTTTTGCAAGAAGCCTTCATAATTTTATAAAAAAAGGAAAACCTTTACATTTCTCGATCAGACACTATAATAAATCATATTAATATTTGATTTAAAGGCTTCACTTCACTTAAAATGAAAGTTAATTTAAAATGCAGACCACAAATCCAATTGAAATTAATAAGAATTTATGACCGCCAATCCCAATTGAAAGAACCTAGAATTGTTGACGCCATAACAGACAGATGACTCTGAAGGCCATTATGGGTATTTGTCTTTGCCATCTTATTGTTGACTGGCAAAAAAAAAAAATAAAAATTGTTTAAGCCATAAATAAAGTAATACGCATGTCATTAAAGCCAGAAACCCAGTTGACATCATTATTTTTACTCAAAACAAATATCAATTAAATTTAAATAAAAATGCAATACGCATAAATTTACATCGAAAGTGCGGCGCTCTTTCTCTCTCTCTCCCTCCCTCTCTCTCTCTGGCTGTGAGTGTGAGGCATCGACATTTGGAAATAAAGATGCATGAAGTGCCAAATGAGGCGCAACCACTTATGGCTGCCACTGTTAGCCCGGCGTTGCGGCACTCAGTTCGCTTTCTGGCACACATCCTGTCACGCATTATGAGTTTATTATGTCCTCTTTGGCCTCGAATGCACTCGGTCCCGCCCCGTTGCCAGCTCTGGCTCAAAGACTTTTTCGCTTTTATGTTCAATATAAATGTGCATAATTTGTCAACTGGCGGCGACTACAACTGGTTGGCCACCAAAATGGTCTGGGTCGGGCATGTCGGGCTGTGGGGGGACTCGGTTAATGATAATTTGTTACCTAATTGAGCGAATTGCAGGCGTGGATGCGTTTAAATGGATTGCAAAGTAAGTGTCTGTATCTGGGACAAGATGAAAAGTAAAACGAAAAAAAAAGTAAACCGAACAGAGTAATTGAAATCATAAATTTTCAAGTAATTGGAAGTTTATTATGGGTATCCTCTTTCTTTATTGTATGTTCTATAAAGTGTCGAATAAATTATCGTAACAACATCTACTATTGGGCTAAAATTTCTAAACTTTAAAAATAAATAATACGTAAAATCCTATAAATCAACTAATTCTCTATCGATATTTTAATAAAGTATCTTAAATAATAATGACAAAGAAGCATCTTACTTTTGTTGTAACAAAAAAATTTAATTAAGTGTTGAATTAAAGTCAAAAAATTGGTACACAGAACATTTAATTTAAGCTCTCGTTTTGTGGAAACGAGAATCCGATTAAGACCTTGAGAAAGACTTTTGCTTGAAAGGACTCCAACAATTTAAAGAATGTGGCAATCAGCTCTGAACATTGTGACTAAATTAAACACACGTATTAGTGTCGATCATTCATATGCCAGTCAAGAACTAAACTGGAAGTATGTGACTTCTCATTGACTCTACCGTTACCAAGTTGTTGCCTTCTTGGTGTTAAAGTTTCTCAAGGATATGCTCGGAAATGGCCCATCAATGTCAGCTCTATGTGTGACCTTCAAGTGCCAACAAAATTGCAGCAACAAATTTAGCAAAACTTATCTTGTATGCAACAGTTCTAATGGTGAAAAGGAAAATCTCTGTGTGAATGTGTGTGTATATGTTTGGGGGGTTTTTATTCGCATGGCTAATGCAAGGGTAAACACGCACAAACTGCCACGCCCCCTGCTCTCTAATCTCTAGCCAGAGGGAGGGCTATAGGGGTGAGTATAGCATAACATTTTTGTAATTGCAGTACACAAGTTTTTTCGGTTTTGGCTTTGTTTTTGCTATTTGATGCCGTGATAAGTTCAAATGCAGCCTCGCCTGTGCATTGCATGCAACTGCCACACAATGCCACTCACTCACACACAAACACACACACACATAGCACCTTGTATAGACACTGGGATTAGAGAGGAGGGATTTAGAGGGTGGCTCACTGGGCTGCCTGGGTGGATGGGTAGACGGACGGTTGGGTGGGTGCTGTAAGACGCCAACGCGTCCTTGAGCGCACTTTTCTGCCACTTGCCTTCTATTTGTAAATTTTAACGAGCTTTGCCTTTACTTTACTGTTTTGTTGCCTTTGCTGTTGTTGCCTTTGCTGTTTTGCTTACTGTTTGTGCAACTTGACGAGTGTCGAGGCACTTGTACAATATTTGCTGCACATTGCTCAAAAGACTTTCCAGTCAGACATTTTCTCTTTTCAAAAACAAAAAAAAAAAAACGAAAAAACAGTAGAAGAAAATGAATTTCCTTTGGCATTTCCTTGTCTTGCTGTACATATCCAAAAGAAGAGCAAAAAGGCTAGAATATTACAACAACAAAAAAGGATTCCCATTCGGCTTGTCGTCCTCCCAGTTTTGCTTGACTTTTTCTCCCACCCTCTCACTTTATCTCTGTAATATATGTATATATAACCATGTACAGCAATTTCCGCAGGAAGCGCGAAAAACTTTTTCCTAGGTATTTAAGTGGCCCTTCTTCTTTCACTTTCTTTGGCAGTTATTTTTCCTTGCAACTTACTAGTAGCAGTTTTTTTTCTTCGTATACTTTCTCTAGCCAATACTCGATTCCTTAGACTTACTCGGGCAGTTTTCAGTCTACTCGGGAACACACACTACTTCCGTTTCCGGGACTTTAAGCAAAAAAAAAACTTGACTGAAAAACATTTGAAATGGTCTAGAAATTCCAAATAAAGTCGTCTTATAAAATTCAACTCTCTTGAAGTAAAAAACGACTGCCAGATAGCAATGTAATTTTATTATATTTTATTCATTTTTAATAACGTCAAGTGAAAGCTGCACTGCAAACAGATTATAGGAACGTCAGCTTTAGAGACATCTGTCAGGGATCCAGTTTGACATCTGTTAACTACTTTAACGCAAATCTGGCGGATATATACGAATACATAACAAATCAAAGAGAGTCGTGACTAACAGAAACTAGGTCACAATTTCAATGCCAAGAGCCCACATATAGTTTCAGCACAAAAAAAGGCTGATTCGATGCTTTTCGTCAAAGGTAAAAAGGTATATCTACTAGGTCAATCTTCCAAAACAAGATTATTTCAAGATTATTCTGTGGAAGATTGACCTCGAGCCAAATAGGTCGTAATCTAACCAGATATATTAAGTATCTTGATACAACAGTTCATCTAATACCAAGTGATAAAAGTTAAGAGCAAATCTTCCTCATTGAATCTACTTTAACTCACTGTCTTTTCAATCAAAAACAAATAACACAAAATACAAATTTAAAGTCCACAAAGTTAATATAGAATTATTTAAGTTCATTATAAAATATATGGACACAGGAGGAGACGACAAACCAAAATGGGGTCAGGGCTGCAGTCGGTGTAAGTTGAGAATTCTTAATTAATCACTCTGCTAAGCTAAACTTGCACTTTTTTCTTCACTTTTTTTCTGCACTATATAAAGTTTGTCTTTTGCCGCAGCGTGTTGTTTGCACAATAATGGGATTTTTGTCCTTAATCTGCATTTTTACCAATCGGGTGTCATTATCAATGGTGATAACTGTGATAGTTATACCGATAAATCGTACAGCCGTGAATGAAACGGATGACAAGGTGGATGCTTGTCCTCTAGAGGCGCAAGCTGAAGAGGTCGTAAAGGTAGGCTTTACCCAAGCAGATGAATGAGATTGATTTGATTTGATACTCGAAACTGTCTTTTGTTTTAGAATGATGGCACATATGATTGGGACGAGCAGACACAATCGAATATTTTGGGCGTCTTCTATGGTGGTTACATTATATCCCATTTACCTGGTGGCATTCTAGCTGATAAATATGGAGCTAAATGGGTACTTGGCATATGCACTTTAGGGTCCGGAATTTGCACGATTCTCTCACATGTTGCCATTGTAGTGGGTGGCAGTTGGTGTCTGATGGTGATGCGTGTTTTAATGGGCTTGGCACAAGGTCCCATTTTCCCAGCCCTCAGTGTTTTGTTAGCCGCATGGGTACCAAAACGCGAGCGCGGAACATTGGGTACTGTGTGCTATAGCGGCAGCACTTTGGGCATTATATTGTCCAATTCATGTTCTGGTCTGCTACTTTCCAACTTTTCATGGCCAGTAACCTTCTATGTGTTTGGCGGTGCGTCAGTGATTTGGTTTATCATATTTGTAAGTTTCGTTTATTCCAAATTTGAAAAATAACATTTTTGAGGCATATTTTTGTAGATATTCCTCTGCACTAGCTCACCAATGACACATCCCTGCATTAAGCCTAAAGAAATGATGTACTTGGTGGAATCAATTGGACAGACAACAAAAGATAAGCCTCCTATACCCTGGAAACGCATGTTGCTAAGCACGGCTATGTTCGGCGTCATAGTCAGTCAAATCGGTCACGATTGGGGCTATTATGTAATGGTCACATTCCTGCCCAAATATATGTCAGATGTTTTGCGATTCTCAATCAAATCGAATGGCTTATACACCTCTCTCCCCTATTTAGCCATGTGGTTGGCTAGCCTGGCAAGTGGACCACTAGCCGATTGGTTAATTCGAACGGGCAAATTAACAATTACTACTGAACGCAAAATACTTACCTTTCTGTGTGAGTATTTCTTTTTTTTTTTTAACTTTACTCTGTGTTAATTTTAATTGCTTCTTTCTTTTGTTTAAGCTGCCTTTTTGCCTGGTTTGTTTTTAGTAATCGCCTCCTATGCCGGCTGCAATAAAATTGCAGTTGTAATCCTTTTCACCATCTCAATGCTGTGCATGGGTCCTTACTATGCTGGCCAAAAATTGACTCCTATGGATATGAGTCCGAGCTATGCCGGCACCATTATGGCCCTAACGAACGGTAGTGGTGCCCTAGCCGGTCTCGCTGCATCGCCCATTGTTGGGGCCCTTACGCCCAATGTAAGTGAAACAGAAGCCATTTCAATATCATTTAATATTTTCTACCATTTTAGGCCGCACTACGTGAATGGCGTGTGGTATTCATTATATGCTTTGTCATATTGGTTATCTCAGCTTTGGTATTTTGCTTTTTTGGCACTGGCGAAGTACAGCCATATGATCCCTTGTATAAGGGTCCAGACGAAAAGGAAGAGGAAAAGAAAAAATAGATATTTAAGAGGTTGTTGCCCTTCATATTACTTATTTAAAAAGTCTTGGTGATAAATAATAATATTACAAGCTTTTTTGGGTACCAAACATGTAAAAAATTTTAAACAAAACCTACTCAAAATGTAGAGAAACAATGGGTGGATATGGGTCAATACCCAAACAGTGTTCATCCTTAAACTGCCACTGGATTCTTATAATTTCTTGAATCGAATAATTAAATCCGCAAGGACTAATAATTCGTTAGCATGTAATGAAATATTTTAAGTAAAACATTAATCAAACATATTGATTACAAAAGGGAATCGAATCCTGTGAGACAGAAACAACAGCGTATTTTCGAAGTGGCAAAAACAATGAACATCCAATGGGTTGGAATAGAGTTATGTATCGAGAAAATAAAATCGATATTTGTTGTAAAAAAAACGGCTCCATTAACTTTTTATGTTGTCCAAACATAATTTATAAACGAAATAATTACTTGGTTATGATTTGGACTTACTTTAATCTGAGTCTACCTTAAACTGACTAAAGAAAGCGAGTTTAATGCAATTCAAACTACCCTAATTTTGCTGTTCATAATTTTCTACTCATATAGCTCCCATACAAATGGCAAAGTCACAAACAATGACTTTTCTCAATAACTTCGTTATTTTCTGAGCTATTGAAATTTAATCTTGGTGTGCCAAATGTGATGAAGATCGGGTGACTATATCATATAACTCCCATAGGAACGATCGGTCCAAAACATTGACTTTTGTCAATAACTTCGTTACTTTCTTTCAAATTAAACATTTATTTGTTAGTTTAATTTATCTGTTAATGACTGTGCCGAATTTTGTAGTGCGTAGTTTCTGCCGTTAGGTTTTTTTTAAATTTTGATGCGTTACCTTGAATTTCAGTAAGTGGTGGGGCAATGCGTCGATAAAAATAATCATGCGAGCTTAGAGGTTCGATAGTTTTACAAGTGCAACCCTAGCGAAGTGGCATCATGTGCGATCGCATGCTTTGGTCACATTCTTTTCTGACGAACTTTTGCCCTGGCTAAACGTCTTAACCACGCCGCTCCTTCAGAAAAAAAATTATAATCCGAATTTTTCTCGGCCATCAAGCCGAATTATTGATTTAATCCTAATCTGGAGTATCTAGGACAACCATAATAGCCATAATAAAAGTATACGTTGGAAACCTCAGCAAGGAATTTCATAATTGAGTTCCGAAAATTAGCCAGATTTTTGAGACATCAATTGCTTAAAAGCTGCACACCGTGAAGGGCATAGAGACAATTCGACAAAGTCAACTAGCTTGGAATAGCCGCCCGAGTCGGATACAGGCAGAGAAAGGTTCTTCATTGCGGATTGAAAGAGAGTCCCTTGCACTGAATGTATTGCATAGGAATGCCAGTCGCTTAATTTAAGCTAACATTTTATTCCTAAGCATTATCCAGCGGACGACGAAGGCCTTCGATGGACCGGACGGATGGGTAAGTCCTAAGTTCTGAACCATAAATAACGATCGAAATGCTATTTCCCTGTTTGTATGCAAAAAGAAAGCGAGTTCGGTGTCAAATAATCTGCAAATAAGAAAAACTTACAAGTACAGTAAAGTTAAAACTAAAACCTTATTAATAATCGTATTTGACTGTGTGAACGAGCCTACATTTATAATAATATCATAATTTAGGTTGGAGACTTCAAAATTCCATTTGACTTTTTATTTTGAATACCTTTCAGTTTATATATATCCACCTTACAATTTAGATTCACCAAAATAAAATAATATTATCCATAATTTGGCTTTTGGATGCCTGAAATGATCCAATTATTTAATTTGATTACCTTTTATTATTAAAACCATCATTTTAGTTTAGTCAACTCGGATAATGTTTCCAATTTATTGAAGTATTTTGGTATTCCGTAACCCTCGTGAATAAATATCATTTATAATGTTTGAGTAAAAGTTGTGTGATCTTACTTGTGGCGAAATGTGAGCGGTGAGCTAAATTGTATTGGGTCTTTCCAGATCCTTCTAGTCCATTTCCTTCGATTAAGAAATTTGTGTAATATTCGTGCTCTAGGGACTTTGTTTTATTTTATGTACTACGGGCGTATTGAGTAAAGATGGTCCGCGGAAACCCCCCAAAGACTGTTTGCTAACCAAAAGCCAGAAGTCCCACCCGAACCAAAATATTTCGATACATTAGGCCCGTATGTTTTGGCTTCGCCCTGATTTGTGGTACTCTCGAGAGAGACTACCTATATAGGCCGAACCTGACCTCTTCTTGGATCAGAAAAAGATTCTTTGACCAAGAGGGGATGTACATAATCTGGATTCATTTCGGGAATCATTATGGGTAATACAAGAGTTACCAAAAAAGTTGAAAGGGTATACAAACATTGACGCGGTCGAAGTTAGCACCGGCCCTCTGGATTTTTATGATATAAATGCACTAAATTCCTTTGGCCATTTTGCTTAACCTGACCGAGAGAAAACAAAACGAGGCGACGAGAACAATTTGCATGTTAAATTCATTTATGGGAATTCGAATTTTTTGAGTTTAAGAAAAGTTCAAGCCATCTCATTGAAATGGCGAGTGTCCTTCATAATCCTGCATTCACCATATACTCTATATACTGTGAGTGAGGACGGCGCCCTATGACGACCTCAGCAGGCGGCCAAATGCCAATGCGTTTTGAACTTTCACTTTCATTCTACTTTCACATGCCACACACTCACAAACACACATTCTGATGGCATTTTCTGCATTTTCCCTGACACATATTTGCCAATGTATGCCTTGAAATTTTCCTCATTTTCTTTGTTAGCCCCTTTCACTTTACCTGAAATATTTTCCTTTAATTAAAATTGGCTTAAGGCTTGGATCCTGACTTGAGGGTTATTCTTCTTTCATTTCATTTTTGTTTTTCCTGTTTTAAGCTGTCGGACATGTTGTCGTTCATAAATCAGCTCGACATACCAAAACAACAACCAAAACATAGCCAACAACAACAACTAAAGCATACACACCCACACAAAATACTTGCATAATTTGTTAGGCGCGACTTAGTCGCAGCCACTAAAAGCAATTCGCTGTTAAAGTATATACCAAATCATATATCAAGCCCCAAAGGTCTACCATGTCAGGTAGAAAGACATATGCAAATCACTATTGGAGCACGTGTTACACCCACACTTCGAGGCACTTGAATAGAACACTCTTTGGTGTACTTTCTTTAAACTTACCTAAAACTGATAAATATACAGTCATTTTAAGAATGACAAGGAGGTTATCCGACTAACTTAAGCCTTTTTTAGAATATGGAGAGATATTTAGTTCATGAAAATTGTTTCATATAAGTACAATCTATTTAAGCGGCAAAGATTGTTTAAATTTATTAAGTATCTTGATAGAACAGTTCATCTAATACCAAGTAATAAAAGTTAAGAGAAATTCTTCCTCATTGAATCTACTTTAACTCACTGTCTTTTCAATCAAAAACAAATAACACAAAATAAAAAATTTTAAGTCTACAAAGTTAATATAGAATTATTTAACTTTATTTTTAAGTATATGGACATAGAAGGAGACGACAGACCAAAATGGGGTCAAGGCTGCAGTCAGTGTAAGTTGAGAATTCTTAATCACTCTGCTAAGCTAAACTTGCACTTTTCTCCCTCTTTTTTTCTGCACTATTTAAAGTTTGTCTTTTGCCGCAGCGTGTTGTTTGCACAATAATGGGATTTTTGTCTTTAATCTGCATTTTTACCAATCGGGTGTCATTATCAATGGTGATAACTGTGATAGTTATACCGATAAATCGTACAGCCGTGAATGAAACAGATGACAAGGTGGATGCTTGTCCTCTAGAAGCGCAAGCTGAAGAGGTCGTCAAGGTAGGCTTTACCCAAGCAGATGAATGAGATTGATTTGATACTCGAAACTGGCTTTTGTTTTAGAATGATGGTATTTATAATTGGGACGAGCAGACACAATCGAATATTTTGGGTGTCTTCTATGGTGGTTACATTATATCCCATTTACCTGGTGGCATTCTAGCTGATAAATATGGAGCTAAATGGGTACTTGGCATATGCACTTTAGGGTCCGGAATTTGCACAATTCTCTCACATGTTGCCATTGTAGTGGGTGGCAGTTGGTGTCTGATGGTGATGCGTGTTTTCATGGGCTTGGCACAAGGTCCCATTTACCCAGCCCTCAGTGTTTTGTTAGCCGCATGGGTACCAAAAAGTGAGCGCGGAACATTGGGTACTGCGTGCTATAGCGGCAGCACTTTGGGCCTTATAGTGGCCACTTCATGTTCTGGTCTGCTACTTTCCACCTTTCCATGGCCAGTAACCTTCTATGTATTTGGCGGTGCGTCGGTGATTTGGTTTATCATATTTGTAAGTTTAGTTCAATCCAAAATTTCAAAAATAACATTTTTGGGGCATATTTTTGTAGATTTTTCTCTGCACTAGCTCACCAATGACACATCCCTGCATTAAGCCTAACGAAATGATTTACTTGATGGAATCAATTGGACAGACAACAAAAGATAAGCCTCCTATACCCTGGAAACGCATATTGCTAAGCACGGCTATGTTCGGCGTCTTAGTCAGTGAAATAGGTCACGATTGGGGCTATTATGTAATGGTCACATTCCTGCCCAAATATATGTCAGATGTTTTGCGATTCTCAATCAAATCGAATGGCTTATACACCTCTCTCCCCTATTTAGCCATGTGGTTGGCTAGCCTGGCAAGTGGACCACTAGCCGATTGGTTAATTCGAACGGGCAAATTAACAATTACTTCTGAACGCAAAATACTTACCTTTCTCTGTGAGTATTTTTTTTTATTTTTCTTTTTGTCTTTACTCTGAGTTAATTTTTATTGCAACTTTCCTTTGTTTAAGCTGCATTTTTCCCTGGTTTGTTTATAGTAATCGCCTCCTATGCCGGCTGCAATAAAATTGCAGTTGTAACCCTTTTTACCATCTCAATGCTGTGCATGGGTCCTTACTATGCTGGCCAAAAATTCACTCCTATGGATATGAGTCCGAGCTATGCCGGCACCATTATGGCCATAACAAATGGTAGTGGTGCCCTAGCCGGTCTCGCTGCGTCGCCCATTGTTGGGGCCCTTACGCCCAATGTAAGTGAAACAGAAGCCATTTCAATAACATTTAATATTTTCTGAGATTTTAGGCCGCACTACGAGAATGGCGTGTGGTATTCATTATATGCTTTGTCATATTGGTTATCTCAGCTTTAGTATTTTGCTGTTTTGGCACAGGCGAAATGCAGCCATATGATCCCTTATATAAGGATCCAGACGAGAAGGAAGAGGAAAAGAAAAAATAGATATGAAAGAGGTCGCCCTTCATATGATTACAAGCTTTTTAGGTACCAAACAAGTACAAACTTTTACAAAAAAAAACGAACTCAAAATTTATTGGAACGATGGAAATATGAAATAGTGAAATATTTTAAGTAAAATATTAATCAAACATATTGATTACAAAAGGGAATCCTGTGAGAGAGAAACATCATCAGAGTAGACAAAAATCAATCGACAGATTGGTTCATTTTAGGAAATCCAATGGGTTTAAATAGAGTCTTAGTATTTATAGACGTCTTAATTTATTGAAAAAATATAAACATAATTTATAAACGAAATATTTACTTGGTTATGATTCGGATTTACTTTTATCTGAGTCTACCTTAAACTGACTAAAGAAACCGAGTTTAATGCAATTCAAACTACCCAAATTTTTGCTGTTCGTAATTTTCTACTCTTAATTAACTAATACAAATATGCATTTGATTTTTCTACACATGTGATTTCTAGCATTTCTCTTATCCAAGTCTCTTTTACTATGCTATTCATTTTCATTCAGTTGTCCTTCCCATTTTAGATTGGTTGCCTTTTCTTTCCCTGCCCTTTGTTCATTAGGCATGTCTCGACCGCCTACTGACAATGTCCTTAACTTGAATTCGGCCATGATTTGCCCATATATATCAGTCAACCATCAGACAGCAGGAGGCATCCCAAAAGAAAGAGGAGAAGACCTAACAAATGACATTTAACGTAACTTTTAAGTGATCCAAATGCCAAGGAATCGGAGACATGACTTAATGATGACATTTTTTTTTTTTTTGTCTGAAATGAAAAGCGGAAAAACTTTGCATAGTTCGCTTTCAACCTCTCGTTGTGTCCATTCCTTAGTGAAAAACATTTATCATGGACTTTTGGTGGTCTTTACTAAGTAAAACAAACAAAACAAAAAAAAAACAATTCGGAGTTTTTCTTCGTTTGATGTTGAATTTCGTCAATTTTTTATATTTATACATATTCTTGTTAAGTTTTTCAAAAATACAATTCGTATATGTTTTAGAGGCTTTTGCGTTCGTTTTCGGAAAGAATGACTTATGTCTCTTTTCTAAGTCATTAAGGACTTTTTTCAAAATTATTTCGGAGCTTTAATCAAAAAATAGATCAAACTACTTTTAACTGACAAGTACTTTAGAGCAACCACTTTCTCGTATCCAATTTTAATAAAATTGAAAGACCCTAAAGTTAAATTTACATTGGTTATGTGAATCGGAACAAAATAATTTCAGTATTGATAGAAAATTACATTGGTTTAACATTATAATGATGGAAAAGGCCGTGAAAAATAAAGTAATTTGATTTTGCAACACGAATGTGTAATTTCAGCTATTAGAGCTTCTGAGATGACGAAACCCCCTTAGACAAAGAGATTCACCAGTCTTAAATAAAAAAACTATTAATACTTTTTAAGTCTTACTACATATTTTTACCGACAATTTTTTTATGGGTATTTCTTATAAAAACACACAGCACAAAAAAAACCATCAGACTAAAAAAACAAATATTCTTGACACGAATTATTCATTTTCATAATCCGACTAAATTTGTCAAAATATCATTTATTTTTACATCTAGGCTGGTTGTGTTTAATCAAAATGATAAAGAATAATCGATATTGTTTGAACACAAAATATTTTAATGTCCACTCCTTAAAGAAATTGATTGATTGATTATTTCAAGTAAAGCGGGCGCTCACTCTATAAATGATGCAGATTGAAATAAATATTTAATAATAATTGTTTAGTTATTCATAGACAATAATATTTTTAGACTTATGTATTTAAATATGTTAAAATGAAATTTAAAATATAATTAAATTCTCTTGAATTCCCATTCTCAGTTACGTGACTTAAAGTCGTTTTGATTGTCTTAATGACTATGCTGCCATCGATTTTAAGTTAAAACCCTTTTTTTTTTGAAGAGTCATTTTCGTTTGCCGTAAATCGATTTTTTTCATGGGTGTGTTGGCGTCAAAAAACGTACAAAAAAACTACAGCGAAAGACGTAGGCAAAAGAAGGTGAGCGTGACCGAGCAAATTACTTAATTAACGCACTGCCATTTAAACCAGCCGACCAAAGGACGGCTGACACGTCTTTTCTGCAAAAAAAAAACAAAAAAACAAACGACTCACTACTCCAGACCTCGACCTTGTTGACCTCTTGACCCAACAGACACAACCACAACAACAACAACAAGAAACGACAGTACAAAATCAGCCTCAAATCAATAGAGTTGAGGTTACTATTTTAATCAGGCAACTGTCAACAGCAGAAGGAGGGAAAGTGAATATCCCATTCCTTCGCCTCACTCTGGCCACTTGAATTGACTGACAAATCGACAAGCAGCTCCATTAGCATCATCAAATATGCAGACATTGCCAATTAGATGGATTTTTTATGTACCCCCAAAATACATATTTGGTAAGAAGCAAAAACAAAACAAAAAACTGTCAACATGTCTCGCACATGTGTGTTGTGCCAGCTAGAAATTTTCTGACAAGTAAAAAACAAAAGTTGTTGTTGTTGTCCCTCGTTTTTTTTTTTTTTTAGCCATAATCTTGATCTATTTTTCATGTACCCAACAGGCGACGAGCACACAGGAGCCTGAGCTGAGCTCTTTGGCTTATTATTTATTGGTTTCTAGATAAGCCAAATTGCCAAAGAGAACGTCTTGCTCCCCATCCATTTATCGCTTTGCTTCTTTACGACTTTATAATGACAGAAAAAAAAAAAAAAAAGAAATACACAGAGACAACAACAGCAAAATGTATAAGTTTGAAATGTTATTTTGCTGTTGTTGTTTTTTGTGACTCCTTGGAGTGCAATAAAACAATTACCTAACACATTTGCCAGGAGAACATTCCATCTGCTTTATTGACAAAGGGCAAACACAAATCCGAGTGACTTGTTTGCCATTGTCGTTGTTGTCTGTCAACATGTTGAGCAAAATTTTTGCTTTTTAGCATTAAATATTGATACTTGTTAAATATGCCAGATATATATCAAATACCACCCTTATAGCCCACAGTGCGCATGATGCATATAACGCATACGCCATGTTGAACAAGCTAAAATTTATTATTGGAAAATTATTGTGAATGAATTGTAAATGTTGAATTGGACACTGTTATTTTTTAAATTTATACAATGGAGCATACGGGTGAGCATCTAAATATTAATATTATTAAATTATTAAGTGTACATTTATCTAATTTATTAATCTAATTAATAATATTTAGAAATGAAATAATTGCTACATACAGAACAATACAAAGCGTATCTCAATAAATTGTTTTAACAAAATACTTGACAAATGCTTTTTATTCTATGGACCTAAATATAAGTTGAAGGAATTTGTTAAGTCTGATTGATCAAGAAGGAGAAAAACAGGTTTGTTAATTTGATTTTCTAATACAATAAATGTATCTATAGGGTATCAAAATAAATAACAATATCTTATATAAAGATTAAGTTCTTCTATTGAAATTAAAACTTTCAATAATGATTCTAGATAGTTTCTAAAGAGTTCATTAAAAATAAAAATCAAAAGAAAGTGTTTGTCTAGTCTTCTTATTTTGTTATAAACATGAAGTACACAAAATCTGCTGAAACTAACTTGATACCAGTATAACAAGGACTAGGAATATAGTATTCAACTATGTATATTCTACTTTTTGCTTTCGTTTCAAGTCAAAATTAAAACACCCATTTGAGATACGCTTGCAATTGCTGGGACGTCTGTTAACCAAATCGATGGTTAATATGATTATAGTTCTTGGAAAATTATATACCAATGTAAAGGAAAGCTTAACTAACTTTAACTGAAAATCAATATATACTCGTTCATACTTTCTGTCTACGTATATAAGTATTGTATATTGTGTGTGTATATTTGTTTGGTTGTTTGTTATTGGTATTACTCACATTAAGTCCGCATTAGTTTCATAAATTGCGCCATTTGCTGTATGAGTGTTTCGGTTCGACCATAAACACGGAGGCCATTTTCCTTCAATTTTTTAATTTTCCATTTTCACTCGAATATATATCTGTGGTAGGTAGGTAATTATTATCATTGTTGAAAGCTTTTCAACTTGGACTGTTGGGACCTGTCATCCACACACGCAAATTGAAAATAATTCTTAAACCAAAAAAATTTCACTTTGCACACACACACACATACACCAGACATCGGTTGGCGTTTTTATTTTCCATATATATACATACATATATTATTTATCTGTATAGTAGATTTAAATTAACTTTTCTTTTTAGATATATTCGATTTCATTTATAGACACGGACACAAGCACTGAAAATATGTAGACACACAACATTTATTTCATCATTCTGATGGACATCAAGCTCTGACACCTGCAATGAAACCCAAAATTAAGAAGAAATTAGTTTCAATCAAAAAAAAAAAAAACATCAGTTCAATCTTTCAGTTTTATTTGAAATCTAATTATACCTTAGCACCGTCATAACGTGACCTTGCCAAAACTAATATAAAAAGGTAATTTTTACGTGAAACCCCTTTCCCCCACTTTCCTTCGTTCCTTTTCTCACTTTCCTTACAATGTAATTTGTTGTAAATGCATGCGTAAGCGTTGCTAACCCCAAATGCCGGGGGAGGGTAGAAAAATGAAACCAAACGCCCACTAAACAATTTGATTGCACAATGGCTAGACAATAGCACCAACAACAACAACAATAACACAGACAAAAGCCACAACAACAACGATTACAACAAACTGAACAAAAAACAACAAATTGACAGGATTATTCATTCAGTTTTGTGAGACCCACGAAAAGGTAATAAAAGGGTTTTGCTCTATACATAGAAAGGCGATTTCATATCTATCTATGTACATACATATGTAAGGCGAGAACAATGCACAGTGACAAATAATTCGTGGGAAAGTAAGTAAAATTAGAAATCACTTCAATGGCAAAAAAAAAACTAATAAATCAAAGTGAACTTGTCATGGGCTTCCATTTAAAACAAAAAAATTTATAAAACTTGAAATTCCTCAGACTTGAGGTCAAGACAAGCTTGAGAAAATGCAAATAAACTAACACACACAAAAGACGTATAAATATAAAATATGCTTTGTTTTCTATTGTTTTAATTAAAAACAAGAAACAAATTATAAACTAAACTTTGTCCTTTTTTTTAACTTGACTAAATTTAGAGTATGTAGAAATATTTCAATTTAAGGTTTAATGCATATAAAGTTTAACAGAAAAGTAATTAAACTTTTAATAAAATTGTTGCAAACTGACTAAGTTTTTCATTTCAATGAAAACTTTGCCTATAATGCCCCGAACATATTAATAATTGAGAAAACTCCTTTGGCTCATACAAAATTAAATTTTGAAAAGCCACAAAGAGAAAACAAATTTTTAACTGCCTATTGTATACATTAGGGTGCAAATTTTTTAAGATTCGTCTTTGAGAACAAGGTTAAAACCTAATGGGTATAAACTTTAAGAATTTTATGTATTACATATACCTCACGTTTGGATATTAGGAACTTTTCTTTAACCTCTTTTTGTTGTCAAAATGAAGAAGTAATAAGAATTCTAAGATATACATATACTGATCTTCGGATCACATTATTCTGCATATACATATATGAAATTTCCAAATCTTGAAATTTTATTAGGTTTCAATTTTTGCTTCCAATAAAAAACTCTTTGCGTTTTTAAATTGGATCTTTAGTAACTGAAATAGATTTCGATAGCCACTAACTAATCTTTTCTAATACCATTTTTCTCTATTTTCAAATTTTCAGTTTCACTTAAATCATGTTAAATGCGCTAAGCAGAGAGATATATACCTAAGTATACCAATTTTCATATTATTATTATTCTTATTTATTTTACTTTCAGACACAAAAGTAAAAAAAGTGTTTGACCGTTTTTTTTTACTATTATTTAATATATTTCTAATAGTTCACATAGTTCGTGTCTATAAAAACTAAAAACGAAATGAAAATTGAATTATTTTTTTAACCTTTATTTATTCAATTTCATTTGCATTTAATAAAAATGTTTTTGTGCAGAAGAAAAGAATTTTTGCAAACATTTTTCTATGTGGTCTTTTCATTTTGATTATTTATTCAAGAACTAAAAAAAAAATTACAAAATTGAATTCATCAAACTAACAATGTTCCGGCTTAAAGTTCTAAAGTTGTTTTAAGCCTCGTCCCCACATCCCAAAAAAAAAGGACCAGACCATACCATATCCAGACACAGTGCCCCCCACACACATTGGGGTAGGCAATTTCGTCCTTTTTTTTTTGGAGGGACCAGATGTCGGCCATCGACCAACGACTGGGCCTTGTGGTTATATACATTTATTTATATATACATATATATATATGTGTGAGGGTATGAATGAGTATGGGTAAGAATGTGTATATGTGTGTGCGGGGGGTATTTAATGCACGTTTTTCACATATCCAATGAATTTATTCTGAATTTTGTTCTCCTTTTGTTGGATTTATAGCATATGCACGCAAATAGGAGTCGGGTCGAAGGGTAGGACTTATATAAGAAGGTGCATAAATGTAGATTAGACATGTCGTACAAACATAAAAGGGCAAACAAAAGAAAAAGAGGATTTTAAAACATAAACTTTATGCCTACCGATGGGAGAATGCGTATTTTTACAACCAGTCATAAAGTTCGATAATATACTACACATATAAATTTAATGCTATAATAACATTTTCCCTATAGCATTTATGATCCACCCCCTTAAAATGGTGTCAAAGTATTACGACTGAAAATCATGATTTCAGTATTTATGAAAACGAAAATTTAAAAATTATACTTAACCAAGCGACAATTCTTGCATATTTTGGCAATTCATTCAAAGCATTTGAATACTGAATACCCATATGGTAAGTACGACATATACTCAGAGTATTATATGTATGTTTTTGAACTATTCGGCTATTTGATGTATTCATTCTTTGTCGTATCTTTAAAATAAAGTTCAAAGAATTCAAAAATGTTTATTGAAATGAGTACCTAATCATTTTTATTCGAATAGGTTTAGATTGTTGAGGACTTGCCAAAAATTGAAGTATTTTATGTATTTAAAATATACTTGAATAAAATTTGGTTCGTATATATGTATGTAACTTTATACTTTTATATATAAATATCACTATTTTTACTTAAACCTTTCCAATGATAAGGTTCGAGATCAAAGACGAATACTCTTAAATTATAATTTATTCAGTGGTAAGAAAAGATTACCTAATCTATATTTATTCTCAGCAGCTGGCAATATTTTGCCACAACTTCTGCCGACTGTAAAAATAATATTTGACACATTTCTAAAAAATGGTATTGGTTTTCCTAAATTAATAATTGAGCCAAAAGAAAACGCTTTACCAGGGGGAAAAACAAACAAAAGTTTTAAACACAAAAGAGCCAAGATTAAAATATTCATAAGAAATATTTAAAAATTTGCGGCTCTTTGGATTAATTAATTTCTTGGCAGTAAACGAATTTGCATGCCAAATAATTTATAGCCCTGCGGCTATAATTTTTATAAAACGGTGGACAAAAAATAAACAAAAAACCAAAAAAAAAAAAATGAAGCACATACACATATACACCCACATCACACACGGGCAACAACAACAAGTAGAAAAAATGAAAGGGAAATTTAGGTCAGCAATGTGAATTGAAAAGCACAATAAAAATATATGTATGTACATACACTTAAACATACATATATGTACATGTTTGTACATATGTAGTTGTTTGTATTTGGCGGTTTGTCGCACTGTAAAATCAATTTTCATTAAATGTGCCACGCGTCGTATGAGTAATCAGCAAACCAAGTCCAAAACAAACAGCCAAAAGGAAGCCCATATGGATATACATAAGTAATTTGTTTATACATATTTTTTGTTTGACGGCGTTAACATTATTATATTATGCCATAAATCAATTTAATGCTAATTTCATAAATAAAAACAAAGTGCCATAATCAATAAAGACCGAAATATATACACATATACATATACAATTTAATTAAATCATATACACAATGGATTAAGGGAAAAAGGGTTTGAAAAGTTTAGTTTATTTCCTGTCAATTTAACCCTAGAGAATTGGTTAATATATAACAAAATTGTACAACATTTAATTGGTTTACGTAATCAAGTATAATTTAAAGAAATTTAAGTTTATTGGCAGCTTATAAAATGAATAAAACTTCTTTTGGCTGTGCCAGACTTCAAAACATATACATCTTCAATCACAATAAACTAGTAAAATCTCTCAGCGACTTATACATATTATGTATATAGTTAAATCAAAAAAGAATTTTCCTCAACAATATGCCAACTGGATAAATATTTAAGTGAGTAGACAATTAAATCTATTATATTTATCTAACAATAATTTTCCATTAAAAAATATCTAATTAAAGGAATACTTAAATTTGTAGGCGACTTTGCATGTGACACAAACGTATGAACTTTAGCTTCCTAAATCTTTATCTGCTTTAGGAACAGGACTTTCTTCGAGGTGTAGCAGAAACTAGCCATCATTCTAATATACCATTTTCATAGCTATAAAAAGCCTTCAACTCATTTATATATATCAATGGAAACTCTCATCCTTTTTACTCTCATTTTAAGAAAACCTATACACTGTTTTCTTCTAGTATAAAACAGCTGACATGGATTTTTTAATCCTATGCAAGGACCTGTCAGTCTCAAAGCTAATTCTCATTCCCGTAAAATGCTAATGTGCGTTCTAGGCAAATAAACTGATCATAGTTCACCCCCAAAAGTATACTGTGTAAAAATTATTAAACTTTTGCTAAAATACTGCTTCTTAATCAACATGCAACTGTTTTAAATGCCAATCAAGTAATTAAAAATTCTGCCATAAAGTCTAATCACATCAAACATGCAAAATGTCTAAAAGTAGGCAACAATATTTTTACCTTCTTTAGATGTTTGTTGTTTATTTCGTTCAAAATTTCTTTATTTGCATATGTATATTTCGGTGTTTTTGTTTGTTTTTTAAATCATTATCATAATGATGATCAAATAGCAACAGCACATGAAAATTTTAAAATTGGATAACTTCTTTGGCTGCCTTTTTTGTTGCTGCTGCTTGTGCAATTCGTAATGCAATTGCAATTGAAATTCTAGTAACTCTTCCGCCTCTGATTTGATACCTTTGTTGTCCTCGTCGTCCTCCTGGCCGGCAAATTTAATGTTATTACAGTTTTTTATGCACATTTTGCTTGACCTTCATACATATGTGTGTGCTCCACTAAAATTTATTTGATTACACTTTTCACAGTCCCACAGACACACACACACAGTTACTAAGTTTTTTTTAGTTGTTGTTCTCTCTTTTAATGCACTTTGTTATCAAAGTCATCGCTGTCATCAGTTTTCAGTTGGCTGAAAGAAAGTTTGGACGTAAAATTACCATAAGGCACAATACGAAAACGTGCATACGAAAATTATTAACTTTTCCTAACAAAAATCCAAGACGTAAAACCATTTCATAAACATAAAACCAAAGTACCAATTCAAACTCAAAGACAAAATCTAACAATCAACGGAAACTCATTGACAATTGAATGCTAGCGGTCAAGAACAAGAAGAAGAAGAAGCATGAAGAGGAGGAAGAGAAGGTGGAGCCTACAATATGTAGTCTCAATTTAACAACATGTAACAATATTCTCAAGGACACTTCAACAATAAAACGAATGTCTATTAAAAGATGTCAGCGGTATATAGAAGTTTGTCTAATTTATCTTAAAATTCCAATTGAAAAGTTTTCCAAATGACTTGCTTCCCACATTTTAAAGAGAGAGTCCATTACTTTAAGTTTTGTCTAAGCCACTAGTAAAGTTGGCCCATTACATTTGTTTCTAGAATTGACAGTTATTTATTTTGTGAAAGGCTTAATAGTGAATGATATTTATATTCAATATGTATAGACACTAGTGGGCATAAAAACCATTCCATAAATTTTGAGTTAAATACGTTAACTCAGGTATTATGCTTTAAAGAAAGCTATATACACCACAAAACTTTCAATAATTGAAAGACTACAGCGACTACATGAACAGGACAATAAATCGCACTATTATTTTAATGCACAGGATAACAAAATCGCACTTTAACATTTTTTCATGAAGTTTTTCTAATGTCGTTTACTAACTTGACATTGCTGATCCTGAATATTCCCTTAGTTTATTTGTAACAGCTTCAGTTCGTAAGACACAGAGACCATCTTTAGTTTTGATGAATAAATAACTAATATGAAAACCTTTAGGTCGACTTGCACTATTTTTGGTTCGAATACGAGACAGATATTGCCCAAGTCCCAAAACTGTCGAAAGAACAGCTAAAAGAACATAATATCTCAAACTACTTTTGTTAAAAAAGATACTGGAAAAATTTGTTTCGGCATGGGAAACGTCTAAATAATGCTGTATCAATTAAGATGACTGAATTAAAACTTTAATTACCTACATTCACATGGATAAAATGTGTTTAAACTTCATATATGGCTTAAATAAAAACATGGTCAATAAAATATTGTTTTAGATAGCATAAGAGATTTTAGCTGAGTTAAAAAAAATGATTGATTTTAATTGGAAAACTTAATTTAAATAACTTTAAACTTTTAACTAAATCAGTTGCACTATCCAATTCAAAATCAAATATAAATTTAAATTGTAAATTGGTAAAGTTTCTAAAGAAATAAAGTGATTCAAGTTTATTTGCTCATGCTTCCTAAATAAAGGTAGACTAAATTGTAATTGTATATTAAAACTCATTCCTAGTCTAGGCTTCAAATTAATCTAATAAATCAAATGATGATAATTTGATTATTCCCAAATTGCTAGTTAAAAAAGATCTATAAAAATACTTGATTGAAATTCATAAAAAAAAATCTGTAAATTTTGTTGTTTTTGTTTTCAATGTAGGCAAAAAAAAAAGTACAATAAATATTTCTGCACGTATTTCTTTTATGCCACATAAAATGCTATAATTGTTGTTGCTTTTGATCTCTCTTGATGGCTTTATCGAATAGCATTAAAAACTTGAAGATGCTCATGGGACAAGTAACTTTAAATTGAAATCTCAATGTGAAATATTACACATACGCCGCATGTTACCGAAGCCGCGCCGCGTAGGGCAAGTTCGAACTTTCACTTTTTCACTTCATTTCACGCACAAATTGTTTGGCGCTACTCTCGTTGAGGCTTGCTATTTAGATTTCCTTTAGTTTTTTTTTTCTTTTTGTCTGTTTAAAACGGGTTTAGAACGATTTGTTTTTCGTTTTCTTATCCGCTTGCAATGCGTATGGCTCGCTGGCGTTTTGTATACTGAAGCCAAGTCAAAAGGATGGTTACGATGATGATAATGAAGCAGCAGCTCCTGTGGGAAAAGTTAGCACTCTTTTCGGCGCTCAATCTCTTTCTCTCGCTCTCGCTCTCTGTTGCTCTCTATATTTGCACGCGCATGAGCATTTTGAGTGAGTTGGCAATGTGGCCAATTCTTGGCTTGTTTATAACAACAATTGAAGTTGTCTTACTGCACTTTACTTGAACTTTTTAAAAACGAAAAAAATGGGAAAAAAAAACTTGGCAAGGTCCCATTTTTAACTGGAATTTCAAGGAATTTTTGAAAGATTTTACTTAATGCTGAGACATTCAGGCGTTGGCTAGGTCATACAATACACACACACACATAGACGCACACACTCCTTCCTATTGGCATTCATACACACACACACACACCACGCCCACGAAGCGACTTTCAATTCAAGTTGGCCTTTGGCTCTGGCATTGATGGTCGCCATCTTCATATTAAAGCCAAAAGTTATGGCTTTGTTTTGCGTTTTTTGCGTTTTTTTTTTTGTTTTGGTTTAACTCAGTTTCTTTTCTTGTTACTGGGCTAATTTTATACTTAGTGCTAAGTCCGTCAATCAAGTTGATGTTTTTACCTAAGTAATATGATTAAGTATCAAAGAGGGTTTTATGTCAATTATTGAGTCTAATGTAAAAGACCTTCCTCAACATGTGCAAATTTCGTTTAATTCAATTGTAATAAAAGTAATAGTAAGCAAATTCAGTTAGTATTGATACACTAAGAAAAAAGTCATAAGTTTATACCGCGATCTAAATATCTACAAGCTAAAATTTGTTTGATTCTTAAAGTTTTTTTAGGGAGGTTATAATAATTGATGTGTTGTTAATATTAATTAACTGAAAAATACTTCTTATTTAGATTGTTAATACTAAAAAGCTGCTACGAAAAAAGAAATTTGCCAATTTCATTTTATTCCATATTATTTTTAACATTTTATATTCTTTAAATTAAATAATTATTTGTAATACTTCAGCTTAAATAGATCCGTCTATTGAAATGACTTTTTCAGAAATGTCATCGATGACTTTTTCAGAAATGTCATCGATGACTTTTTCAGAAATGTCAATAATGACTTTTTCAGAAATTTCTGTTGTCAATTGAAGAATACAACTTCTTTGAAAACTTTCTAACAATTTCATAATCATATTGCCTATCATGTCAGCCTTGTAGAATTTCTTTAATAATCTATTTCAAAATAAAAAGTACTTTTATTTTGTCTTGTTATTCTCATATCAATTGATGGCCTTTGAAAAAAAAAACTATAATCTGTTTTGCATACTAGCAGCTCAACACTATTCACTTTGCTTCTACCAATCAGTTAGCCCCCCTCCTCAATTTTGTACTTACAACCAAAAACTGAACTGAAATGCATTCAGTATATATATGTACATATATAAGTATATACGAGCTGTTGCCTTGTGTATTCAGGAAAATTATCATCTCGCTGCTTTGTACGTGCGTCTTCTACTCTTGCTTCGGTTGCTCCTACTTCTGGCTGCTGTTGCTGTGTGCCTTGAGCCTTGATAGAGAACGAAAAGCAGTGACTTGTTCTCACAGATACCTCACAAACATACATACATATATATTGGTATATATGTATGCATATCTCAATGCCTCCCACCACGCCTTCAACCAAGCTGGCTGAAGCTGCTTATCTCATACAAAACACTGGTTGCTTTTGGCGAGAGGAGAAAAAAACTTTTGCCAAACAGGAATTGGAGCAAAAACGAGAAAGAAAAGAAAATGCCGAAAAATACTTTCTTATTTTTTCTGTGCGCGTTTTGTGTAGTCAAAAGAATCAGGCTTCAAAATTATATACAAGTTTATGGCGTGCCAAGAAGTTAAAGGTTTTTATTCCATTTGCCAATGCTTCAACAAGTTTCTTTCTTATATTTTTTTTTTGTGAATTGGCATGAGAAACTATTTTTCCATATTTGGTAGCCTTAAAGGCTACCCCCGTCTTTAAATCGTAAAACAATTTGGGGGAAAAGCTATTGGCAATACCTAAGAAAATACGAGCTTGAGCAAAAGCAGTTAAAAGCCAGTTTTATATTCATTACAAGGAGTCACAAGGAACATCAACAATTTACGACGATGCCAGACGGAACTGGTCCAGTTTTTTTTTATGGTTCCAACTGTTTCACCTTCACTCACCTTAATCTTTCTTTCTCATTCTTTCTGTCCTTCTCTTACAATCTCTCTCTGTGTTGCTATCCCTCTAGCTATCGCTATTTCTCTTTCTCGAACAAACGCACTGGGGTTGTGGTTAAAATTTGCACATAGAAAGATCCAAACTATTGAGATTAAGGGTAAATTTATTTGCGATATTTAGTCGTGTATTTAAAGCTGATAGGAACTTCATTATATATTGTTAATAAATGCGATTTGTTTAGCTTATGGGCATTCAGTATTAGATATACTTTTTATATAAGGAAATATATTACTATAGTTCCTAAAAGTATGCTAAGAAATATGCAATATAAAGCTTAATAATGTTCGTTTGCTATTATTTTAAGATGTTCACAGTTTTTTTTCAGTGAATCAAAAATGAATTTTAAAAGGTTCTGAATCGAAATTTAAGAAAAACAGTTAAAGCACGAGTAGACACACCTGAGTTGCACACATAATCACCATGCATACCCATACATACATACATTTGTAGGTGGCATATATACCCTATATGTTACATATGTATGTACATACATATATCTGTGTGCCAAACTTGACTTGTACTTGACTGCAGGCAGCAGAGTAAAAGTAAAAGTAATAGAAGTCCAAATAAAAAAACATAAAAAGCAAAAACAAAAGCCAACAAAAATATATACATACATATATAAAACGAATAGGAAAACGTAAAGACGAAACTTTTTTTTAGCTTAACTAACTCAACTGAAACTTAACTGAGCTTAGCTCATTTTGAAGGACTTTCGGGCCCTTGGTTTTTATTTTTCCGTTCTTCTTTTCACTATTGTTTATTTACTTATTCTGCGCTAAAAATTAAACGTCCACGAAACTTTTCTGTGGGGTTCGGTAAATTACTTTACACGCCACTTGAACACGCAGGCAAACACTAAACGAACAAACCAACTAACACAAGCTGCAACACATTTTAATTAAATTAAAAAAAAAAAAAAAAAAAACAATACACAAAATGTTAAAGCTCACACTTGTGCCCCAAAAAGACAATGGGAATATTGAAAATTAAAATTAAGTTAGCAAAGTTATAAGTTATATCGCTAGTTGCTTACGATGTATATCGATTGAAAATTTAATTTAAAATTAACTTTATTTGATGAAAACTATTCTGATGTGTTCCCATAATTTAGGGACTACTTAAAGGCTTAAAGAATATCCACAAAGCTAGCAACTCACTAACAAATACTAATACTAATATATCGATACCCTTCCTAGCCAACTTTGTTCATATCACTAAAGCGGATGATGATAAATACTAAGAGACAATTCTGATGTCCGTTCCCTTATAAAAAAAATTAAAAGCATATGACTTGTTCGAAGAAAAATTAATTCTTCATGGAAAAAAATAATAAAACTAACAAATAATAAATATATAAGCCTAAGCTATTCGTTTTGTAAGAATCACTTTTATTTTACTGGTTCCATTCAAATCTGACCATGATCCAGAAGAGTATTTTTTATTCATTTTCAAAATATGTATATTTGCTTTATCATTTATGTATTGAGCATTGAATTTTGATATTTTGATATATTATAAGAGACACTCTTATGTCAAAATTTTTGAGCCTTAGTTGTTAAACTTTTAGGTTTAAAACTGTTAACTTTTAAAAATAAGCTCGATTTCTTAGTTACATTCTTCTTTTACTTTTTTAAGAATGGAAATATAGAAAAAACATACAAAAGAACTCTTCCATCTATTTAATATATTTGCCATTCGCCTCATCAAAATTAATATACACCTTTTTGATTGTGTGAGACTAAAAACTATGAAACATTTATAAGCATTCTAAATTACTTTGCCTAGACAAGATCGTGTGCTATCTAACAATAAAAGTTAAAGTCTATTGAGAACAATGCCTTAAGTTTCCAATTGCAAACCAAATATCTGCACATTGTTTGTTTCAAGGTCAACAAAGGCATAAAATAAACAAGTGCCTCAAGATGCCTTCAATGTGACTAGACTAGTTTGCCTCAATTCTCACTCAATACGGTGTAAAAGTCTATGAAACTATGTGGCACACGGCAGGAGCACATCAATAACACTATCGCAATTACATTGCAATACGAGGCAAAGTGATTGTTATCAAAGGACAAACACAAACACTACAATTACTCTCCACACACACACACACACACACATACACACAGAGAGACATAGATATAGGAAACAAAACTAGGATAACAGTCAACAATAAAAGAAAAACGAAATGGATAGCCTAGAAAGCTAGAATTGCTTCAAGTCCGCGCCATAATGGAAAATATCTATGGTGGGGAAGTAGGGGAGGCATTTCATTTTATCAGCTCTGAATTGCCTGCTCCCTACTTCATTCCGCATAGACCTGATAAGAGATACATTTTTCTTTCTTTCTCTTCGTTCTGGTACATACTTTCAAGTGCGACGAGCGGAAGAATGAACAATATTAACAACAACAATAATAAGAACAGGCATTTTGCACTTGACACTCACAAGAAAGTAATAACTTTTTGATTAATATGAAATTGAGTTTAATTTATTTTCGACACGTTCGCACTGGAAATTAATTTTATTATATTTATTTTTTAATGTTTGAATTTATATTTGTTGTTGCTAACGTTTGCTAATATAATTTTATATATATTTACTCATTATTATGATTATTATTAAGATTTCTATTTTATTTTTAATTTGCGGGAGTGAGGCGGGGGAATGCGTGTTAACGAAATGAGAAAAGATTGTCTACTGAATTTGCAAAACTTTGTCCAAGTCCCTTTATGCCAGAGACAGAGAGGCCACAGTGCGTATGTGTAATATGCGTTAGTTCATTTTCATTTCAGTTCAATTTTCTGTTGTTGTTTTATCTTCAATTTTTTTGTTTTTGGGAAATGCGCGCGCAAAATGTCTTTGACAACATAACAGCTGAGCTGCTTAATAGAGGGAGAGCTAGAGCAAGTGAGAGAGATTGAGTCTGAGAGAGAGAGAGTGAGCGCATACTCCAGCAAGAGTAAGTAGCAGCTGAGAGCCAGTGTGTTAAAGTGAAAGTAGTTTTGTTTATAAACCACATTCACCCAAACGAAAAAAAAAAATCCTCCCACTCGAAGTAGAAAGGTCGCCAATCTCACTGATAATAGCCAACTTTATGTTGGCAATGCTCTCTCTCTCTCACAGTCACACTAAGAGAGTGAGAGTGATGGGCCACAAAGGAGGGAAAAAAAGAAAGAAAGAGAATGAGAATACGAGGACTGACCGGAAGTGGCTTTGGTAAGTGGCATTTCCTTGAGCAAATCCATCAACTAACAACTATTTAACTATTTTGCAACATAAGCTTTACTCTAGAGCAATTCAACTTGATTGGACCAGGCCTTAATTCCCACATCCTCTTTGTTTTTACACAAATCCACGTCTTATTGTATCTAACTGACTCAGGATGAGTTCGATCTGAACTACTTGCATTTGACAACACAGATCTAACAATTTTAATTAGAATTTAAAATAAATTTACTTTGACCATGAGCTAGAGGCCCATATTTTCGATAGGGCTTGGCCCCCTTTATTTCGCACTTTAATCTGATCAGCAATTTATTTACCACCGTTCAATAAATACAAATTTATGCTAAGGTTGCAGAACTCCCACATGCTGAATTTTCTGCTTTACAAAGTTCTGCTTAATTCCGAGTTTGTGGTCACAAAATTTGAACTCAATTCTGGCTGAATTGCTTTGGTTTGGCGTTAATTAAAAAAATATAAGCGCTATTGGTCAGCAACAATCCCGTTTGTCTTTACGAAAGACCAAAAAACTTTTTTTCGTTTTTGGTTTTTGGTTGGAGGTGTTTGACCTGTATTTTTTCATCGATGAAAATTGAAGTAGGCAATCGGTGAAATTTTAAATATTTAAAAATATGGAACCTACATATGTGTGCATTCCAACAATTTGTAAAAAATGTTTAAGTAGTTGTCCTTTTTGAATTAGACTTTAACTCATATTTGTTTAAAGTTTAAAAATATGAAACTCTCATTTATATTCAGCATTTCTCATTTTTAATCATCATTTGTTTATTTTGTTTATTTAATCATTGAAAAATTATATTAAATTATTTACATTTCTCCTTTAACTCCAAAATATCAAACACATATCAATAACTTATCTTTGTTTTTAGAGTCGTAGACCATTAATTTAAAATATATTTTTATCGAGAATTAGGCATTGGCCAAATTTTGACTTATGGATAAAATATTTATTTATAACACAATTTGAATATTTATGTTTTTATCTGCCATTGAAAGAAATAAACATTGCCCCTTGATACCTTCTTATTTGTTTGCTTGACTCTTGGGTGAAAAATTTCCTCTCAAAGACGAAGCTAATCTGAAGGAATGCCATTATAATTTTGATTACACCATCCATTAACAAGATTGACATTATCAAGAGAATTCTGAGCAAACTTTTTATCCAAATGACTTATAAAGAACACAAATGAAAGACGACAAAATTTGACCTATAAACAATCAAATTTTAACCACTTAAGTTGTTAAATTTTCGATAACAAAAACCAATTCCCACACCAAAATAAAGACCCATTTAGATCCGGCACTGAGTGCTGAACATTAGAAATATATGAAAATGTTTTCAATTACGTATTATTGTTTTATTTTTTTTTAACATAATTCTAATCTGACACCGACATATGAACCGAAATCTATAAGCGACGAAATCAAATTGCAAAACCAAGCCACAAATCGACCAAACGTGACCCTCTAACCGATAGTATTTGAGTTATCTGAGAAGTTCCGTTGACGGAATCGAAATCTTCGTAGACCTGTTGTCTGGCTATAGCTTCATTTCCATGACGATTTGCAAAGTGAATATGAAACCAAAGTAGAAAAAAAAGCAAAAAGAAAAACAGCATAAAACCAGGTGAGCTCAAAAATTTTGCTTCAGTTAGCAAAAAATTGTGAAAATGTGGAGCAAGTTACATTTTCTGTGGATTTTCATTTATTTCTTAATAGATCTCAACGATGCTGTGCCAGTGGAAATGCTACCACGTTTCAAGCATTTGGGGTAAGTGGCTTTTGTCAATATCTCTCACTCTATCTGTATCTATATCCCGCTGTCTTACAGACATCGACCAAATGTCAGTACAAATCTAGCAGCAGAATTGATTTCAACGACTACTACTACCCCATCTCCCGCCTTACAGCCTGAGCCAGCAAATTTTGAATATGCTTTACTTGGTCAGGATCCCAAGGATCAGCATTGGTATAGGGTTAGTTTAACACCCAAAGTTGCTGGCAATAAGTCAGGAGGTGGCTATCGTGCACAGTTTGCAACTAGAAAATTACCACCCTACAATGAACAATTGGCTCACAAGCATGACAAGACCATTACCGATTTACTCAATTGGTTGGAACAATCTGAGGAAAGAAATCTTCTAAAGGTCTATCAAAATCTATTGGCCCATGAGGCAAAAGAACAAGAGCAAGCCAATGCAAATAAAAATACAAATACAATTGAAATTGAATCTGGAAATGAAAATGAATCTCGGCCACGACAAAGACAAAGCAAAGAAAGCAATCAACCATTGTTATTGCTAAGTGACAGCGAAGCTGGTCCACAGGAGCAGCTACAGGAGGAGAAAGTAAAAATAACACCTTCAAATATCTTTAATTCCACTGAAACTGATACTAAAATGGTTAACAATTTTGTCTATTTTATTAAGGGACTTGAATAAACCAACAAATATAAAACGTAATAATTTAAATTTCTAATATGTAATTACATATGTGTCATAAATAGAAATAAGAAAAAATCTTAATACTTTGGAGAGTTTTCAATAATGATAAGCGTTTATCAAAAACTCTGTGCAGAACGACTCACAACACTATTAACCAAATCATTTTAAAGATTTTTTTCGATTGTTTTCATAGAAAACTTTTGTGTCGGCAGTCAAAGCGGACACAATTTGCTAAATGTTTCAAAATTGGCAAAATTGGCGATGAACCCTTACAAATAGTTGTATGTCTTGTAGAACTAAGAAAAGATCTAAACTACGAGAAATTCAAAATTTTTAAACAAAATCCAATTTTTGGGCCACTGGAAAATTTTGATGTACGTATTTCTTTTTATTGTCTCTTCAAATGATGTATTAAATTTCCAAATGGTTAAACGACTCGACAAGAATATATATACAAAGTTTATGGGAAAGCGAAAAAGCTTTCTTCTACCAACATATAACAATCATTTTGGAGACTTTAATATACCTTTTAAAACTAATATAAAAAACTGAAGTTTTCAGCCAAACTTGTGTTTATTTTTCTGCTATTTTTAAGACTTTTTGTTGTTATTCCTATTTTGTAGCTAATTTAAAATGTGTGAAATTTTTTATTCGGAGCAAAACAATCGGTTATATGGCGCTCTATGCGACTAGTTCTTGATGTAAAAATTCGGATAAAAATAAAATAAGTCAATGTTAGATTTGGGTTAAAGTCAATAGTTTTAATTTCTTAAAATTGTTGCATAAAAATTCGAAAAGTGGAAAGCTGCGATACCGGGATCATATAATTTTCTGGAAATCCTAATTGTGCCCCTCTTAAAGGTTACCAAGAAAACCTCAATTTCTTCTTAAATTTGTTCCTACTCTTATCATGCACATATCTCTTATCTTTGGATATCTTTTGAATTATTGTTTATGTATATTCAACTCATGCGAATATCAAAACAATGCGAAACTACAAAACAAAACTAAGAACCACCCCAAAATATTTAAATAAAGCTTTCACCTTTTACTTGTGAAGCTCGACAGAACACAAACAAAAAGCTTTCATTTAACTGTTATACTTGGCGTTAAATATAGAAAAATGGATAATTCAATTTTAGTAGTTAATCAGTTTTGTTTTGAATCCTTACAATGACTTTGTTCGAGATCATCTCGATTAGCCCTTTCCAGGCGAGAATCCTTCAACTCAGATGCAGCTTTAAAAACCATTTTGTTTTTGACTTCATCGTAAACCAAGAGATTGGGATTCACACGAGTGCTGCCACGCTCCCCACCCAACGATGTATAGCCCTGATCGTAAAGGCAGCAATATGGCACCTTATTCAGACGTATATAGTTCCAAATATCTGAATAATTCCAATCGAGAATGGGAAATACTCTCGTCAAATTACTGGGCCAATTGTTGTCACAGGGCATGAATGCAGTTAACTTTGAACAATATGGATCGGATGAACGGCAACCCAAGAGCATGGCACGCACCTGAGGATGATCGCTTACAACTTGTTCAATGGCCAACTTAAGAAGTCCCTCGTAGCGTAATAGTTTCAATTGATAATGCTTTGCACTACTCCTGATGAACTGTTCAATCTCATCAAAAGGATCATGAGACTTGACATACACTGCCTGCAAATGACCCGACAACTTAGTTTCTTTGGCCAATAAATCCAAAAGCACTGTGCAATCTTTGCCTCCATTGAAACACAACATCATCTCATTTGGTTGATAAAGCGTCATGGCTCTTTCGATTGTTTCTTGCGCCCTTTTTAACTTTAAACCCATTTCCCCATAGTTTTCCTGCTGATGGGAATAATACCTTAACTGCTGTTGCAATAATTTCCATGGATATATTTTCAATACAGATTTCATTGTCAATTGTTTAAAGATAGAGACGAAAAGAAAATATTGATATGGTGCTATGTAAAGCAAATGTTGCCTAAATTTGTCGATTGCTTCAAGTATTGAGAAAACTTTTTTGTTAACAATAAAGTTACTACACTCATTCATTTACTTATACAGATTTACTAGACATTTTGTAAGTTTAATATTAAG
Organism: Drosophila willistoni; assembly: GCF_018902025.1. Classification (NCBI taxonomy): domain Eukaryota; kingdom Metazoa; phylum Arthropoda; class Insecta; order Diptera; family Drosophilidae; genus Drosophila; species Drosophila willistoni. Next base: position 15,589,027 of record NW_025814050.1, read on the forward strand.
ACCGTATAAGTAGACAACCCATATTTCTTGACTATTTATAATACCTGAGCAGAAGAAGCAATATAGCCAGAACTCCTAAAACATAATGTTAAACTCACGATTGTACAGATAATAACAAGTTAAAGTGAAATAAATTTTTGAATGAAAGAATATGTGATCTTGAATATTTGTCTATTAGTTGTATAGTTTTTATTTCGAATGAACTTGTTATTTTAATTTAAATAAGTTAATGGTAGCAAATCAGATTAAAGAACCTTTAATCATTTAATCTATCATTATACAAAATAATGTTTTCAAGCTTGTTTAAAGTTAAGTGGGTATGACCTAGATGAGCCATTTTCAAAGCTTAAGTTTCACAAAGTTTAAAGAATTTTTAAAAAGTTAAAGGTTTACGTATGTAAATATACTTATCTCACTGTAATATTATAAACAAAGCATTGTATTTAATCTTTTACATTATCCTTATTCTTTTTTCAATTTGAATCATTTTAAGTAAATGATCACATCCTGCAACGACGATATTCTTATATAAATTTTGGACTATTTAAAAAAATTGTTTATTTTTTAATTTTTGGGTAAAATTAAATGGCAAAATGAAAGAACTCTCATCAGTTGATTTTTACATATATTTGAGTTTACTTATAGCTAAAAAAATACAATTAAATATATTTTCTTCTGACTTTAACGTTCTTTTAAGGATAAAAGAATATAAGGATACTTATGGATATTCGTTTTAATGAAATGTATACTTTTTAATTTCATATACAGCTTGCAAATTTTTGCTCGTGTGCAAAAGGTTATTTCTACTTAATTCGCTTAAATGGCTTATGTGGTGTCTTATGCTTAAATGTATATATTTTAGTTTACTGGTGAAGTTAATGACTCTATGTGAGTTTCAATTCCTTTGCTATTTTACTATTGATATTTAATAATAATATTGTGATTGGCTTAAGTTAAGAAGGTAAAGTTGCGTCCCACATTATGTGATGTGAACCGAATGGGTCTTAGGGGAATTCACATTGGATTTTAGCATTTCTTTTCTAGATCTCATTGGCTAAAAAAAGTTAAATAAACTCCCTAACAATTAACAATCTATATATCTACTAACATAGCCACTAAATTGTAGAAGCCAACGATTGACAGAAAGGCTATATATTTTGCAATAAAGAACTTTTACAAATTTTATAATATATAAATTTCATAATTTTCGCTGAAACTAGCTTTCCGTTATTTTAACTAAATTAATTTCTCAAAATTATATATATTTCTAGTAATATATTTTGTTAAGTCAACAAGTTCAGTGGCCCACAAAAAACAAAAAAAGTGCAACGGAAATATTTTAGCTCGTCACTTTCTGACCAAGAAATAAAAATTGCTGACTGGAGGCAGATGAAAACTTGGCCAGTGCTTGGCATAGCGTTTTTTGCCGACCGCTATATAAAGCCCACTGAGTGGGCCAATAGACACATCAGTTCGCTTCCAAGTTTCAAGAGAGCAACCAACCAACCAACCAACCAACAATCAACATGAAATTCATCGCTGTCATTGCTACCGTTTGCCTGTTGGCCACCGCCGTTGCTGCTGACGAGAAGGACAAGATGGTTGGCTCTGCCTACGGTGCACCAGCTGCTCCATCCTATGCTGCTGCCCCAGCTGCTCCAAGCTATGCTGCTCCTGCTGCTCCAGCTTACTCGGCACCAGTCTCGATTCCGGCTCCACCATGCCCCAAGAACTATCTGTTCAGCTGCCAGCCCAATTTGGCTCCAGTTCCCTGCAGCGCTCCAGCTCCAGCTAGCTACGGATCCGCCGGTGCCTACTCCCAGTACGCTCCCGTCTATGCTCAGCAGCCCCTCCGCTGGTAAATGCTTGTTGCCAATAAACGATTTGACCACCGATTTCAACTTGGACGAATATAAATAAAAGAAAATCCAGAAAATATATGACAAGATAAAAACAAAATTAGTATTTTCAATTTCAATTGGGACTTTGGGGCTACAACAAAGCAAAATACATTTTATATTTTTAGATAATCGATCTGATTACATCTTCCTGGCTTGGCTTTTAGCAATACTCCAACTAATAACAAAAAGGTAAGAAAGAATCGAATAGAACATGAATATTATATATGTATTATAAATATTAATTCCAGTATTAAATTTATTTTAATTTTACAAATTCATATCTTCATAGTTTCAGATTTCACATTTCTACAACAATTTCAATAAAAATAAAGTTAATTTAATATATTTGTGTAAAAACAAACATTAACAAACTTCATGATTTAAAAAGTATTTTAACTGCTGCATTCAAACAGCCGAAGCACTTGGAATTATTTATATATTGATATTTATGTATATGTATAGAGAAAAGGAAATATTATTTTTAGCAAAGTGAGATGAGAAACGAAATCGTTACAAAAAGAAAAGAAACTAAACAATAACCTTTTTTCTTAAATATTATGGAAAAATGGCTGTTAGTTTAATGGCCTTCGTTAATAATCATGGTCATCCGGTTCGGCATCGTCATAGAATCGTGCTGCCTGCAGCTGTTTACGTATGGCGCCCACTTGGGTGAGAATTTTCGGTGATGTTGAGGATACGGTGAACTTTTGAACAGCGGGAACCTGTTAGAGAATATAGAAATTAATTAGAAAAGATCTCAACTCAATGAGAAGAACTTTATAATTTGCCTACCTCCCATCGCTTCTTTAGATGATCGATTTTTCGCTGATTATTGCTTGTCAGGGTCATGCCAGTTTCCTTGCGTGTCATTTTGGGCATTTCACGCAAGAGGGGCATGGATAGGTTATGTGGGGCCACAGCTTCTCTTAGAACCACATCTCGTCTTCCTATTGTCTGGGGAGTTGTTTGTGTGCCACGATGGCGTGACTCACTCTTACTTCGTTGATTTGAGGCCAAATCACCATAATTTTTCAGGTAACGCGATAAACGCTGATCCGTCTGACGGCGTATACGTTCCATGGCGTGTTCATCAGCGCTGTCCACTTCAAGGCTTGTATTCACACTACCAGAAACTGTCGAAAGTTGTTGCTGCTGTTGCTGCTGCTGCTGCTGCTGGTGATGTTCAACGAAAGAAGGTTTTACGGGAGTTGGCTTATAATCTGCATGAAATATAGAATTTCGTGCTATGTTGATTGAATATGGAGGTGAAATTGTAGGATTCGACTGATCTGGAAGAGTTGAAGATGTAGTATCCTTAGCTGCTGGCACAGAGTAATTAAGTTCCAGGACCCGAAAAGCATTATCATCCGTATTGGTTGCAGCGGCTTCTGTATCTTTCTCATTGATATGCGAACGTTCGGTATCACGGCCACAGGCAATTTCCTCAAGGCAAAATGAGCACAAATTGCGACGACAATTCATGCAGACATTTCGTTCACGCTGACAGGCTCGACAGACATCACTTTTAGCCAGACATTCAGTGCACATGGCATACAATCGTTCGCATTTCACACAAACCAGAGCATAACTGCTGCTTCGACACTTGTGATTGGCATCGTCCACTTCGTTATTCACATAATCATTCTCATCATCATCATCATCATCATCGTCGTCATCTGTCGGTTTTCTCTCCTTGGATTCAACATTGGACTGATTGTCTTGCTTTTTCTTCAGTGTCAAGGCCAATTTACGTTGGCATCGCAGACAACAGCTTTCATAGCTCTTTAACGGCTCATCGCACATGGGACAAATTTTGTCACACAAATGGAAGCACTCGCGTTCTATTTTCGACATTTGCGGTGGCAGCTCAAAATCCAATTCCACAGCCGGCGGCAAGGGTTGGCCACGTCGATATTCGTGATGAGCTGAATTGCTAAAGTATTTATACACCTTATTGGTATTGGATTCGTCCTTACTTCTGGAAGACGTGTCGGCCAGATTATTGCTACTCTCCTGCTTTTTGCTGTTGCTGTTGCTGTTACTGTTGTTGGCCTTTAGAAATTGAGCATCCTGTTCCAGCTTGGACAACAGTTGTTCACGCATTAAACGATTGCGTTCGGACTCGATGCGAGCCTAACCAGGAATTACCAAAGAAAATAGAAATGTTAATAAATTCAATTACGCAAATGAACCAAATGAAATTTTGTGTATAACTATTATTAGAAACGCTTGCAAAAAAACAATATCAGATTACAATTTACCAATTACATTCATTTCATTTAATTGCTCTTGAAATGAGAATAACTCTAATGTTCTAATCAATTAAAGGCTATTAGCATTAAGCCATATAATATATGAATATTTATATTGGAACCAGGTTAAATATATGAGAACTTTTTTACGCACAAACAAACTAATCATAAATAAACATCAAATATATTATCACTATATGAATTTAATTGCTTCAGGTCTAAAAAAAAAAAAATACAATATGCAAAATCATAGTTATAGATTACACGTGATACTTAAAGATTGTAGATATGCGTTTAAATTAAATTGATTTTTATCCAAAAAAAGTAATCAGGGATCTAAATGTTGATATGGACAGCAAAAACAATCAAATTGATTTTTCTTGGCAAAAATCTTTGGTATTTTTAAAAAGATTTAGCAAGACCAAAAACTTTTTTTTTAAATCGTATTATTAAATTATTTTCTTCTTTTCTTTAATGGTCTCAAAGCTATGCAATTAATTTGGCAATGTTTGAGTATAGTATGCTAAATTAGAAATGATAAATTTATGTTCAAAGAACGTTCTTTAATAATATATTAATAGAGAATACTATACAGAAAATTTAAAACATTGCCAAATTAAATTTTTATTTAAGTAATGCAAAGAAAATGTTTGTGACAAGTAAAATCTCATAATGAAATGCCTTAATAAGTTATCTATATATGGATTCATATCTGTGCATTCAGAAACTAGTGAACCGATTGCGTTAAAATTTTAACACACTTTGGAGTCAGGTTCAAGCTTGGTTTTTGTCTACTTTTTATGTCGATATCATACTCGCGAGAGCGATAACTTATAAGTCTGTTGCATCTGCGTTTGTATCTATAAGGAGTTTTCATGATTCTTGAAAATATTTAAAACAGTCGTTATGAGTCGTTATTTAAAATATTACAAATTATTAATTTTCCTTGTATGAGTATACGGCATACAATACATACATTCTTGGATTCAGACAAATTGGCAAAGTCACAAATATTCGAAACATGCATTTAAATGAGTTAGTCTGTGAAATATATAAATGTATACCTTATATCTACAAATCTATATAGTCATATAGACATTTCATTTAAATGGGCTATAATCTAGGAAGCCCTAAGCCCTAACCCTTCCAAATTCCCTTCTACTTTGTTTGATTAATTTTGACTACGAATTTCTTTTAATCTATAACATCTATAATCGTCTATAACATTATTCACCTTTTCGATGCGTACACGTTCCTTTTCCAGCTGCTCTTCGAGTTGCATGCTCTTCAGTTGAGCTTCGAGTCGTCTGAAAAGGCATAAAATATGAATTTAAGCAATGGTAACACCAATGGATATTATCATTATGCCAAACCTAGTGAGTGCTTCCTCCTGGCGACGCTCTTTCTCTCTAAGCATTTCAATTGAGCGACGCTTCTCCTCAATCTGTTGCATTAGATCACGTTGATAATCCTTTTTACGAGCCGTTTCCAACTCAGCACTTCGCATATTACGCTCCATAATGCCATTGCCAGTTACTATATTGGATAGCTCTACATGCCCCAGATCCTGAATCAGTTTGTGCCTTGTAGTGCCTGGTCGTATATTTTTAGGCGGCACATAATTTGGATTATTATTTACAATTAACTCTAGATCAGTCTTATCCGTTGTGCTTTGATTTGAAGTGCTGGTAGTTGTCGATTGGCTGGAACGTGGCTCAGTGGCAGCAGCATCCGCCGCAGCGGTAGCTGTTGAAGCTTGCTGTGATCCCTGCTGCTTGTTAGCTTGTCCTAAACGCTGTTGTTGATGTTCTCGATGATATTTTGTGGCCGGTGGATGGAGCATCTAGACAGAAAATACCAACAGTACGAGAATATTTATTATTAATCATGAAAACAATCATAAATTTGCCACCTTATTACCATAACAAGAATTCACACATCATAATCTCACCTGGTGCTTGAGAAAGTTCTGCTGGTTCTCGCGCTGTCGCTCACGCAAATAATTTTGCCGTTTCTGATTTTCATTGTTAAAGCCGGGAAAATACGAATAAAATGTGTCCGTAACCCATTGCTCCATATCATCCTGCACGCGAAAGAGGAAGCCACACACAGGAATAGAAATAGAACGAAAGAAAGAGTAGAAATGAATGTGTGGGCGTGTAACGATATATACCATATATATAAATGTATATTCATTTTATAGGTTTTTGTCGCGCTTTTGTTTTAGTCGTCGTCTGTTTTTTTTTTTTTTTACTAGTTGGCGACACTACTAACCACCAGCAAGAAGCTTGTATACATGTTGGATTGTGGCAAGCGCGCAGCGGAAGGTAGCAAATTACTCGAACGCCGCTTTTTTCTATTTTTTGGGTGTTTTGGGGTCAGCGAGCTCTTCAAATAAAGCAGCAGCAAACCTGGAGCTAAGGCTCCACATTGCCTACTGCTTCTGCCATTTCTGCACATAATTTTTATGCCGTCGACGTCGCAAATCGCGTGCAACGATGGCATACAAAAATTATATATAAGTATATAAAGAAGTATACAATTTATTTTTCATACAAAAGCCGACTAACTAAATACCCCAGTTCATTTGAAAGTAATTCCTTCTTTGGCACATCTTTGTAGCTTTACTAAATTAAATAATTTAAATGACGCTTAAAAAACCGATTTAGTTAACAACAAAATGAACTAATTTTTTATAATTTTTATGGTTCGTCTACCTTTTTTTTCTTCATTTAGTTGTAGTTCTCAACTAGTTTTAGCATAAAAAAAAACTTATTTGTTTTCTATTTGTAAACTGTTCTTTCCGAAATTAACAAAAGGCTAATTTTATACCAATTATAAATTTAACAGGAATAAAGAAATTTAATTAAAAGTTAAAGAAAGCAATGCGGCTAATCTTGATCCACTAAGAATAACTTTATATCGAAAACATACTAATTTTAAAGACGACAAATTTGTTGTTGTGCCCTTAGTTTTTTCGCTTTTTTCGGTTGTAATTCTCACCCAGTTCTAGGCTTGAATATACTGGTTTAGTTTTAAAATCTTAACTCAACCTATAATATAATATAACAATAATCAAAAATAAAACAAGTTCTATTATTTTGTTGGTATTAAGTATCAAAGAGTATATCCCAAGTCTCAGCTCAGAAATAATAATAAGTTAAAGCACGAGACGATATTCATTGTTGCCTCGTCGGACGACTGCGTCATCATTGACTGAGCAGAGAAACAGTCGGTTCAGACATTTCACCTTAGTATTTGTTGTTGTTGCCAGTTTATCAACAAAATCCAGCTGTTTCACTCATCTAACAGGGACATGTCCAAGGCTAATTGGGGTCCAAAACACCTCCTACAAAAACTCAAAAGTCAGTAAATGATCTAACAAAAATTTCCAATTTTGAAATTTGTAAAAATCTACTCATATTAGTTTAAAAAGAACTGTTTTTATTGAAAACATGTCGACAACAACCCCATTGAGCGACTGTCTCTGGTTATTCGTTGACGAGCCTTTTCTCGTCTAGGTCTAGATGTTTCTTGTTGGGCACTTCAGTTAAATTAGCTTGCATTTCTCACTCTTGTCTCAACTGGCAACTTTGTCCTGCTGTCTCTACCTCAGTGTTAATTAAAGTTCATTTTAACATTTTCATCATACTTATGGCATAATTAAAGGCAATTTCTTCAAGAATATAAACAGCAGGGCAAATGGAGGAGAAAAGAAATAATACTATAACAAAATAATTTGCATATGCTACAAATATAATTCAGGTCAAGGAAATTATCAAGGTAAATAAGCTCAAATGTTGATGGCAAAAGTAGAGAGAAGAAACTTTCAAGTAACTTCAAGTGGCATGGGGCCGAGAGGTGACGCCAGTGAATGGCAGCCAGTGAAACAGGTGACATGTCTGGGTTACCCAAAACCCAAAACCTCTCCCATTTCTTGCCCATTCAATGGGATTGACAGCTTCTCCGGTTTTTGCGTGCCGTATTCAAATTAGGTTAACGAAGTGGTAACTCATACACTTCTCTCCGCTTTCTCCTTTTGGCGGAATATATGCGTATAAATGCTTAACCAGGCCATGACGCGACGCATCCTGTTTTGGCGTCGCATCTGTTGAACTATTTACACACACGCCACAATTAACTAAGTTCAAGGGCAGTCAATGAAATATCAAAAAGCATACAAAATGCTTTCACTGTCACGCTTTTCAAATGATTATTTTGAATGCCACCCTAAAAATCAACATAAATCAAATGTGTAAAGGATAATGTCTGACATTGACTAACGAACTGAATAACCAACTAACTAACTAACTATGTTCATGTTCATCCAGGCCCCCTAAAGGACACTGAAGTTGGAAATATTTTTCGTGTAAATATGTAACCTTGTTCACTTTCGGGTCGTAACCTTCAGGCATTCGACTTGTCTATTATGTGGCTAAGCAAATGACTATCATTGACAATTAACCAAACAAAACGCTCAACAATCCCAACGCCTGCCGTTTGTATTCTCAATGAGGAGGCGTGGCAACTATGACAAAACAAGTATGAGATTGCATGACTTGAACTATCAAAAATAAATTTATGGGACACATTCAGCAAGTAGAAAGCTGCCGGAAACTAATTTCAACCACGTAGAAGGTTTATATACTAAAAACTCGTCGATATAAAGAATACCCAGGATATTCAAGATAGAAACCCAATATTGAACTCAATTGGAATTTTAGAAAATCTATATCAATGCGATTTCAAAGAACATTGAACCCGATTTTATAATTAAATACATTTGCATTCAGGTATTGATTAAAATTGTGCATGTTATACCGAAGAGCAGTCCTCGGAAGATGAGTTGTCTAAGTGGCTCAGTCATTTAGTCAACTGAACAACGAGGATCCGGGTTCGAAACCCAGGCTAGTGTGTGCATGTAGTTTTCGTCTAAGCCGAAGGCCTTAGTTGCCAGTGCTTGTAAAATATAGTTAGGTTGATAGTTTACAACTATATCCTACACTTTAATAATAATAATAATATACCGAAGAATAAAGAGTATATACTGATCAGCAAGACTCGTCTTAATATGTTTTATGGATTACTTCAAATTTCATGCATACTTATATATATTTTCGATATACACTGTATTCAGTATTGGAGCACTATATACAACCATTTGAGTTTTGCTTTGACTTATAAAAGAACGTCCACTCATTATGTTAGCCAACTTTTACTTGAATTCACAAAATTAATGAGACCTCCCTTAAGTATATTTATATTTATTTGTAAGGGGTAAGCCCAAAAAAAAATATATAATATAACCTATTCCATAGGGTATAGCTCTGCTGGTACAGCTCTTGGATTCTGCAAGACTGTGTCGAACTTTTTGATTTTGTTTCAGTATAGTTTTCAACTTTCGTATGAGTAAAGCTTAAAATGTGGCTGAGAATACTTCAAATATTTCTGCTATTATTGGCAATCGGTTTATGTGAAATTAATGTTGAAGACCTAGAAGAAATAGATTTAATCAGAGATGATTACTGTGAAGATTATTGTGCTAATGAATGTAAAGTGGGCAGTGCCAATGAAAACGATAAAAAATGTACGCAAACTGTAGATACTGTTATCACTGACAAATATGAAATCGAACTAGTGAATCATCGTGAGCTTGATGAAATAGTATCAATAACATGGAAATCCAATCTTGTAAACCTAACTTTACTCAAAAAACTTAATAAATTTTCCAGTAATAAAAAGGCAGAATACCTCGAAATTAAATTTACGGAATCTGTTACAGAAGATATAGATTTTCAAGCTTTTAAATATATGAAAGCTCTTAATTTATTTTTTGTTGGTGAGGCAACATTTTATATAAATGATGGAGGTTTTTTTTACGAGACAAATGTTTTGGCTCCAAGCGGTCCGGAGATAACAAAGTTTTATTGCCCCAATCAGAATGAAAATCAACAACTCAATATGTCAACCATTTTAAATAATTACTTATCTGAGAGAAAAAGCAATTTGCGGGAATTATCCATATTCTGTAAGGAAACACTTTTTCTTCGCAATGACACTTTTCAATTTAACACGCAGTTGGAGACAATTGTCTTTGAGGACGCAACTTTAAAAAATCTAAATTCAAGAATTTTTGCAAATTTGACACAACTAAAATGGCTATCATTTGAGAATTGCATTCTGGACAGCAATGAGTTTCTAAGGTTGGTATTTTGACCTATAAATACTTTTTATACACTTGAAAATAGTCTAGTCCGTCCGTCTGGATCGAAGCAAACTTCTCCCACAGCTTAAGAGTTACAGTGATAAAATTTTGCAAATGAGCTTCAATATATTCAGATTGAACCACTATATAATTTAGCTCCCACACAAACGGCAACATAGTCTTTTCTCAGTAACTTCGTTATTTTCTAAGATCGCATGACTATATTATATAGTTTACTAAGAAACGATCGGTCGAAAACAGTGACGTTTGGCAATAACATCTTTAGTCTTAACGCAAAAAGTTAATATCTGACAGTTTGATATATATTAATGACTGTGCCAAATTTTATCAATATCGGATAACTATTACTATAGCATCATGCGCTGCATTGCTTCAGCCTAAAATTGTAGATTTTTATACAAAACGGTTTTCCACTTTGATGGTTTTAGTGAAGGACAGAGAAACAAAATGCAAGGGTATACAGACTTCGGCGCGGCCAAAGTTAGCCCCGGCCTTCTGGTTTAATAAGAACACACAAATTAATTATTCAATTCGTTTCAGATCCCCTTCACTTCAGCAAAATTTGGAAGCCCTAGAATTGTACACGGTTAACAGAACTGATCTAGAATATGTTGCAAATTATAGAAATCTTAAAATTATCTATGTAAATCTTGAAGATAAATCCTATTATTCACAAGAGATGAACAAAACAAATACAACAGCTTTTATTTGTTCGGACTATGACGATTTATGTAACTTTAATCTCGGTATAAATGGCTTACGTTGTCCAAGCTCATGCTTTTGTGTGTTGACCAACCTCTGGTATACCTTAACAATTAAATTCTTAATAAATTGCACTCGGCAAGGACTACAAAATATTTCAGAATTACCAATTCCACTTATGGGAGAAGCTTATCTAATTTTTGAAAACAATGCTCTAACAGAATTACCTAACACTTCGTTAGAGGGCTATGATAATCTAAAGGGACTTTATCTAGCTAACAATAATCTAACTAACATACAGATTAAACAATTGCCAAAGAATCTTAAATTGCTGGATATAAGAAATAATAATATAAAGAGTTTGGATGAAAATGTGGCCGGCTATTTATTGGAGCAAAAGTATAAATTAACTATGCTTCAATCTGGAATTAAATGGAAGTGTAATTGCAACAATACAAATCTTTTGACTTACCTTAATCTACTGAGAAAAACGAAAAAACTGAATACGGAAAAGTCTATTTTTGAGACTTTTCAATTGATAAAAACAGAATTTGATAATACTGTTCATTTCCACCATCTTCAAGGACCTTGCCCTGAGTCCTGCATCTGCTGTATCCAGGGATCTAACAATCAATTTATAATCAATTGCGCAAGTAAAGCTTTGGAAACATTTCCCACTTTGCCGAATAAAATACTCGGACAACCATCACTTCTACTGGATAATAACCTCATCGAAACTCTTTCAACCTCCTCCCTAAGAAACTCCACTCTGAGAGAATTGCACTTGAAGAACAACAGAATCACCCACATTCATCTAGACCAACTCCCATCCAATCTCCGAGTCCTGGATATTCGGCAAAACAACTTTACAGGACTTGATGATGATGGGACACAGTTTATATCAAAACTAAGCAAAGTTCAATTGTCGGAAAACCCCTGGCAATGCAGTTGTAAGTTCACCGAATTTCTTGCCCATCTGAAAAAAGTAAATTTTACAGAATACCGAGCTGCTTTAAGGCGATGCAGTGGACAGGAATACTGCCCAGAACTGTGCACCTGTTGTAAAGAAGACGAAAGTCGGAGATTCATTATAAACTGCAACAATCTGGGATTGCCCGAGTTACCCGCTGAACTACCCATAACTGAGAATGCGACCCTTCTGTTCGAAAATAACAACCTACAATCCTTGGACAACTCCACCAAAATCAAAGGCTTTAATCAACTGAAAGAACTTCATCTGAGGTACAATAACCTTACAACAATAGAGGTTCTTCCAAAAAATATTCAATTTCTCGATATGCGAAACAATTCTCTTACGATACTGAATGAAAGTGTAAGAGATTTTCTGACACAAAAATCGAATATGTCCAGTTTGACTATCTTCATATCGGGCAATAAATGGATTTGTCATTGCAAAGAAATAAGTTTCTTTCGATTCACCAAGGACCTGGCAGAGAATATCAAGGACCTGTGTAAGACAGAATGCCACGATTCCAGATTGTTTGTTTCCTTGGAGGAGATAGATCTGTGCCCTGAACAAATTCCTCGATATGTCATCTACTTCACATCGTTCATAATGCTGAGCTGTCTATTAAGTTTCCTGCAATGCTTCTGGAAGTCCATTGTGATGTGGCTATACGAGAAAAGATTGTTCCTGAAACTGACCACTCGTCTGGAGAAGGGCACAGAGACGAAATACGACTGCTTTTTGGCCTACTGCCACAAGGATTCTCATTTGGTAAGTGAGTACGTGAAAAGATTGGAACATGGACGCAACCGACTTCGTCTCTGCTTCTATGAAAGAGATTGGTTGGCTGGTGAACCGATTCCTGACTGTATTTGTCACTCTGTGGAGAATTCCAAGTGCATTGTCATTTTAATGACAAAGAATTTCCTGAAGTCGGTCTGGGGTCGCCTGGAATTTCGTTTGGCCGTTCATGCCACCTCCAAGGATCAATACAAGCGACTAATTGTCATTATTTATCCGGGCGTGGAGAACTTTGATGAACTGGATGGCGAACTAAAAAGCTACTTGAAACTGAATACCTATCTGATAAGAAATGATACCAATTTCTGGAATAAGCTCATTTATACTCTGCCCCACAAGATGATAGATGAGGACGAGGGAATAGAGATGATTAATATCGAATCTTAAATCCATACAAAATTACTAACAAGCAAGAAGAAATGTAACCAAATAAAGTTAAGATTTTATAGAATAGTTTTGAAAAACTTAATTCATTTAATATTAGAATTAATTTCATTTTTAATTATTCAACCGAGACACTAACACATTAATTTTGATATACAATTGTCCTTTACAAAGTCCAGTTAAAAACATTAAATCAAGAAAAATATATCTATGTACCTATACATTCATGTAATCATTTAAAAGGGTAAACATGCATATACAAACAAAACTCTGCAATAAAGTTCCCATGCCGTGCAACCTTTTTTTAGCTAGCACTTTCACATCAACCGATATTTTGCACAAAGTAAATGCTTTTCTTTTGAAACACTTTCAATTTTCCATTTCCATTTTCCACATTGTGCTTGCGTCATGATAATTTGAACGGGGTACATTGCCATGAATGGTTAGGGGCAACCGGAATGATGGGGCAATTAGATTGGATTACCATTTTTGTTTTGTTCTTTTATTCATGTTGCTTCCGTACGTAGGTTTTAATTAGCCGGCTATCAAAAGGCCTCCTCACTCCACAACCGCTCACCTATGCTGGCTTTGCAAAAAAATATATTCAAAATAACAAAAATCAAGAACGGAAAAAAAACAATTTCAAGTTCAAACTCAAACACAAAAACAAACAATGCAAACGCAACAAACGAGCTTCAAATTACAACTGAGCGAGCTGGTTTTTGGTTGGTTTGGTGCCAGCAAATTCATTAAACGAACGAACCGGGAGCAACTAGAGCACGGAATGAGCTTACAACAGCAACAATAGGGCCCGGTGGTCTCATGCAGCATTGATAGAGGAAACTAGTAACGAGGCCAAAACAAAAAAAAAAAAAACAAGCAAAACATATATATACACTAGAAATAGAAATGTAGTGCCATACAACAAAATATTTAATAATTAAAATGACTGGCTGATGACAGTTAAGGCGGCTCGTGGCTTCAGCGTACAACGCATATGGCCCACACTCTGTCAAGTAGGGTGCAACACCCACCCACAAGAACTTTTGAATTGGTTTTACACGACCAACAGAAAAAACGCAAGCAACCAAATGAAAAATTTAGTTTTAAAATTTAAATTGGTTTAACTGAAGTAACAACTGCAACGACTTAAAGATACCCTGCCTTAGATAACACACACTTCAAAGCAATTAAAATTGTCTCTCGAATTTGATACCTCTTGATTAAAAATAAACAAGAATATTTTCAACAAAATCTTATTAAAGTTTTGGCTGCTTATAAATCTCATGTCAACTTTAAATTATCTTAAAAATCTGTTAATGTCTGTTCTTTTTGAAATTCATTTGAAAAAACATATTATTTTAGCAGAGATAAAGCTCTCTTTTTCATAAGAACAAATATTTAAATGTGTGTACATACATACTTTTGGTTTTTTATATTGTTCAAGTTCATTAACATTTCTATCGAAGGTTCCAACTTTGGTCTTCATATTCCAAACATTTATTTTCATCATTTGCCATGTTTACTATCAAAATTTTTGTAAAACTTGTATTTTCAAAACAAGAAACACAATGAATAATTTGGAAAAACTTGAAATCAACAAAACCCAGACAATTTTCTTCTTAACCGATAATTAACTTAAAAATGTTTCTAAGAATTGTAAAAAGTGGTAAAATACTCCTTAAAAGTTTATTTTATTTGTCCTAGCAAATTTCGGAAAATTTCCTAATTGTTTTTTTTTTTGGTGTCATTTGTAGAATAGAATTATGTGGTTTCAGATTTACATACTTTTTCCAACATTTTAGAATAAAATTTAATAACTGCATACATATCGTTGTATTTGAAGTTTTTATACAGATTTCAATGAAACTTCAAATAATTTATACAAACTGTTTTGTTATCGATTTCGAAACTAAATTAATATACGCTTAAGCATTCCTGTCTAAATAAATTTGTCTGCTTATTTTGTTTTAATAATCTTAGGTCTCTTTGTTAATTTTGAGAATTTATACATATGTACATACATATATGTATGTCCATAACAATTTGGAAATGAAAAAAATTTAAGTTTAAAAGCGATTTCAAAACAAGAACCGCCTTGCATTGTAGATTTTTGGAATATGATTTAGAATATATGTTATTGAGTTTACAATAGTTTTTTTTTAATAAAATGTCACTCTAAATTAACTTTACTATAAGTTTAAAGTTTTATTCATAGTTAACATGTTTTGTTTTTGTAGTTGACCTTAATAGGTTTTCTTTATTCCTATTCTTGATATGAAGGTTGGCGAGAAAGTCATCAGACGATTGAAAAAGGTAAAATTTATTATTACGAAAGTTCGTTCTACGTCAATCATTTGACATTTGTGAACTAAACAACTGCATTAAACAAACAGATAAGATGTAACAGTTTTAGGTTTCAGTAACAGTTATTGAATTATTAATTAAGCTGTTTAGTTTAACAAAAACTCACGAAACTTGTGTGCCACAAGTCAACTTTAACAATGGGAGTCTTGAGGAAACTGAATCGAAAAGATTTTGCAAATATTTTTCGTTTTTGGGTTTTCTGGAGAGCGAATAAAAATTGTCGCCAACGTCAACGAGGCGTATAGAAATGAATTTCGCACATTTATGGCAATTGTGTTGGGCGCCCGAAATTGGCGCATTGCCAAATGAAGCGCAACAAATAGAAAACTTTTTGGTTTTTTTGACGGGGATGAGGTAGGCGGGAAGTCATCCAAAAGTTTACTCACCGTGGTTCGCCGCCTAATTGGCAAACGATTCTCGCTTAGCGGTCGCCCGCTTTCCAAATTGCGTTCCTCCAGAGACGCATTTGGAGATTTGTACGGTCGAGCGCTGCCAACGAGCAGTTCACGTTGATTTACGAATTCTTTGGCAGATTTGGGTAACACATTCGGTAACCTCTTGTCCTCCTCCTCTTCATCCGTTTCCTGCTCTTGCAGTTGACTTAAATCCAAATGAAGTTCTTCGTTTACGTTTTGGTTATCGGTTGCTAAGGAAGACAGCGGCGACTCGATGGAAAGTTCATTGGACTGTTCGTCCTTACAGTGATGATGATTGTGATGATGATTACGATGACATTGCACTGGCTTGTAGTCCTTGGTTTGCATTAATATAGCGGCTGGGCATTTTTCCGTGTGTGAGGGAAACAAACGTTCCCGGTCTTTTTGCAATTGTTGCCGCTCCAATGTAAGAAATTCTTGCAAGTCCATGGTTTTAAAATTAACTGAAAACAATTGCAAAACAAATTAAAACATAATTTTTATTGGTAATTTATAAATAAAGATCAATCATTGTATATTTTTATTTTTGGTATCTATTCCACATATTGCAAACGGACCGCAGATTCGAATTTGTTAAAAATCACTTTACATAAATACGTACCATTTTAAAATGCAATTAAAATAATTAAAACAATACTATTGGAGTATTGAAATGGTTTACATTACATTTAATTTGTTTGTTTTGACTTTGAAAATAATGCGAAAAGTTGAATGTACTGCGCGGCGGCGTTTCTAACTTAGTGTGGCGTGCCGCGAAAACAAAAAAATCTCAACCTTAGATTCGATAACACAACGATAACGGAAGAAAATAATCGTTTTGGAATGGACAATTTTACAGCCTCCTAAAAAGAACATAAACCAAGCAACAAGTGCGAAAACATTTAAAAGAGTAGTAAGTAGGCCGAGAATAAACATTTTTAAATGTCACTTACATTTATAGATTTGAAGCTTTATATAAGAGAACAATTCTTTCCGTAAAGCCTGTTTTTCGTTAATGTCAACAAAAAATTTTGTATAAATCTGCAGCTGTACAATGGCTAGCAAATTAAATCAGATTGAGGGAAATTCTAGTTGGTACAACAGTTTGTATAATGCAATTAAACAAGCGCCCATTAATATACCACTTCTGATTGTATCTGCTTTTGTATTCTTTCGGCTTGTGAGAATAACGCGTCATCGTCGAAACAGATTTCCTCAGAGAGAACGACAGATGCCTCCGCGAACCAATGGTTTTGAGGATATGTCATATCTGCCGTTCCGAAGAGATTTTACCGTTAGCGAACTGTTGGAATTTGATGGGACTGGTCGGGATGGTCGGATTTTGTTGGCGATTAATTTTCATGTTTATGATGTATCCGAGGCCAGAAATTCCTATGGACTAGATGGAATGTATGCAAACTATGCAGGGCGCGATATATCAAGAAACTTGATTAATTTCTCTATCGAAACACATGGTCAAGATGATTTCGACGATTTGAGTGATCTATCCTTGGCACAAATGAATACTTTGCTCGAATGGGACGAGCAATATAAGGAGAAATACCCATATGTAGGTCGTTTAATACGCAATAACGAACCGCATACAAATTATGCTGATGAAGAGGATGACGAGACTGAACCAGAAACTGTTGAAAACATTCAAAGTACATAAAATTCGATTTAAACAATAAAATTTATTTTAAGTAAA
Organism: Drosophila willistoni; assembly: GCF_018902025.1. Classification (NCBI taxonomy): domain Eukaryota; kingdom Metazoa; phylum Arthropoda; class Insecta; order Diptera; family Drosophilidae; genus Drosophila; species Drosophila willistoni. The sequence continues at coordinate 15,606,751 of NW_025814050.1, forward strand.
CAATTAAATCTAGAAATAGAAGTTTTAAAATTTACCGGTCTCTCGCATTTAGGTTTTAAACAAAAAGAACGGTCACACGACGACTAACATTAGTTTGTTTTCCAACACTGTAACATTTCAAATGTCAATATCAGCTGTGTGTGACAGTGACAGCGCTTGTGGCCAACTTCCGTTTTCTTTTCTTTTCGTTTCTACACCAGCAAGATGAAGTACGTAGAAATTAAAGTAAAACTAATTTGCAAATATCAAAAACATCCAAGGACCCAGGCAAACCTACTATGTGTCGTAAACAAATACATAGTATAAATGGATGTTTGATTATAAAATTTTATGGAAACTATTGAAATTTATACTAAAATTCTATTGTTTTGCAGAATCGGTTTGTGTTCATTCAGTGGGTACAAAATCTACCCCGGCCATGGCAAGACCATGGTTAAGGTTGATGGCAAGGTAAATAATGAAATTTTTATCAATTATAATTTAATTTCAAACAAAAATATTTTTCTTTTTTATATAGTCTTTCACCTTCCTGGACAAGAAGTGCGAGCGCTCCTACCTGATGAAGCGTAATCCCCGCAAAGTCACCTGGACTGTGCTGTACCGTCGCAAGCATCGCAAGGGTATCGAGGAGGAGGCCTCCAAGAAGCGTACTCGCCGCACACAGAAATTCCAGCGCGCTATTGTCGGTGCCTCGCTGGCCGAGATTATGGCCAAGCGTAACATGAAGCCCGAGGTGCGTAAGGCTCTCCGTGACCAGGCCATCAAAGTCGCCAAGGAACAGAAGCGTGCCACCAAGGCCGCCAAAAAGGCAGCCGCTCCAGCTCCCGCCAAGAAGTCTGCTCCCAAGCAGAAGGCCGCCAAGGTTACACAGAAATCTGCTCCCCGTGTCGGAGGAAAGCGGTAAACAAATGTTCGGTCTGACGGCGATTAAAGTGTAGTGCATATATATTTATGTGGTGAAAACTAAAGTGAAAGAAAAACATTAAAACAAAAGCTGCGAATGCAAATTCGTGGTGTCAAAAAAAAAAACCTTTATACGCGTCTCCTTTTTTTTATATCCAATTTCTGGGCTGATTGGGAATACCGGCAGAATTCTGAGTTGTTCATTAAATTTACAGTATATTTTACAAAAGAAAGTTGCTAAAAAAGGTTTTTGTTAGTCAAATTGTGGAGAATTTTTTGAAGGAAAGCATCTTAAAAGAGAATTTCTTCATTAATGCTGAGAAGTGTAAAAATAAAACCAAGGGATAAATATTTCAAACGATTTAAAAGGAAAAATATAGGATCAGTCCTGGGTTTTTAATAAATAAATTCCTTTTGATAAAAGAATATTCTTAGCAAGTCAAATTATTACCAGAGTATTGAGGCTTACTTATTATGGTGACTTGGCTTAATTATTGAGGTGATTTTAACTTCCAATCATGTCAGAACTTTACGTTTTAAGTTTTTTTATTTTTATAAGACTTTTGTCTTAATCTCTAAGGAAGAAATGAAAAGAATAGGAAGTCCAAATTAGATTGAAAAGAGAATAAATGGTTATAAAAGTGTCAAAAATAAGCTGATCAAAAGATGAACAGGTTGAACCAGTTTTTAAATTAGTAAAAATTATGTTGAGCCGATTTGGAATTGTTCATCCGAAACTAACACATTTTGGTTGTCGTTAAAGATTGTTACATTTTTTTGATAAAGATTTTCATAATTTGGGAAAATTCTTATTTATACAAGTTATTGGAATTTTCATTAAAACAATTGTTTATTTAAATTGTATTATATCTGGATCATTTTCAATATTTTCGCTTAGAGATTCCAACTACAATCTTCAAAAAGGTCTTAGAGAATCAAGAGAGAATACATATGAAAACCAAGTAACCCTTAATAAAGCCAAATTAATATCTATAAAATATTACAAAACACATTTTAATAATATATTAGAAAAATACATTAAAAAGTCAACTTTTTTAAAGGTTCAAATAGTTTTAAATAAATTCTGCATTATATTTTTTGATGCCTATGAAGTTGGTCAAGTGTCGTATGGCATCGGCGCGTACCCTGACATATGTATCCTTTGGATCATAGATTTCTGTGACCCGCTGTTCGGTTTGGTCATCCTCCAACTCCCAGTCAGTTGCAAGTGTTTCCACGTGAATATGCTTCGATGGTATTAGCTCCATTAAATCAAGGCATCCCATATCGCCAAGCAGTTCAAGTAGAAGCATAATATCAACAGGCACCAAGTGAGGGAAACGCAGGAATAAACTGTAGACGGTGCAGCCAAAGCGAGCAATACACTCACTGAGTACAGCGCCCAACCAACGATCGAGGACACGACGATTAAGCGAGGCATTCACTCGTATCCAAGGCTGTGGCCTCATAACAATCACATCCCGTGAAACCTCCGATGGTGGTGAAATTTCCCGTGGTTTACTACGTCGACGAAAACGCTTAGGAACTACAGCATCATCATCATCATCAGCCATGGTGACTTCATCACTTTCATTTTCTGTGCTATTTTCATCCTTTAGTTTAATTTTCTTGCTCGTACAGGGTTCTGCATCATCGTCTTCGTGCTCGGCTTCCATCTTTCGTTTCTGACCCACCACGGCTTGAGGTGTTGCCGGGGCAGCTGCCACTTCATTTTGTAATTTCTCCCGTTCTAAGCGTTTAATATGAAACGTATGCACCACCCAATTGCGTATGTGTTCTTTATGCACATACATATGATTTTCAACGCCCACACGCTTGATCAGGGCATGTTCAATGAGTTCCCCTAGGAACTGAAGTAATGTTGCTCCCAACTTGAAAGTGTCACGCAACTCTGTACATAGAACACCCAATGGATGTTTCTCAATATAATTGAGAATGCTCTCCATATGCTCAATCGATGTGGCATCATAATTCTTGGTCAAGAGGTTCGGTCGTAGCGTCTCAAAGGTATTCTCCGTATAGGTCCAGTAGGTGAATCTAAGTAGGTGAGGAAATTCAAGAATGAGTTGCAAATGCTTAAATTAAGATCCTTTACCTGGTTACTTTATCAATTATAGCTTTTCGCATCGTGTTTATCATTTCTTTGGCCTCTTCTAGTTTTTGTTTTGTCTCCATTGACTCTATGCGTATCATTGGTAGGTGTACGACAAATACATCCTGAGCCCGAGCACGTTCTTCCTTATTCAAGGCCGGTTCATATTCCTGAGTACGTTCGGTCTCCCAGACAGATGGCTCATAGTCCAACAGAGCCAAACAAATCGAGCGCCAATCGGTTAGCTTATGCAAAGTTTTGTCGGCCAAAACTTTACCCAGATCTTTGCACTCAAGTGTTTGTTGATGTTGGCGCCAAAATGTTTCCAAATGATGGACTAAACCCCAGAGATTTGTTTGACCAACAACCACCGGTGAGGAAGTAAAATTCTCTGTACTTGATTCCAACCATTGTGAAGAATTGGCCATCAATTCCCGGAGCAAAGGACGCCGCTCATGGACAATACGTTCAACGGCGTTAAGATAATTTCCACTACGCATTATGCAATGGGCAAAGGGACAAAAATCCGATTGCTCCAGCCGTGAGCTATTAATGCTAACAGATTCGCCCAAAGCATCCAAGGCGCAAAAGAAATGCATGGCACGTAGCGGCAGCTTGGAGAGATGATTATACGGACTGTAGGGCAGACGATAGCTAAGATTCGCTGGATGGAAGCGAACCCGCGATGCCTGACGTCCACTGCATTCACTCTCCAGACGCTTTGCGTACTCTGTCTGTGGGGCATTATCGAAAATGCAACTATAATGATCCAAAATACGATCGGTAGAGGAGCCAGTATTCCTGGACATGCTGGTCGTGTCCACGGTTAGAATATTTGCCGGCAATTGCAGATTTATTCTCACGGAACCCAATGCCAACCATTCACCCATTAGCAAAAATTGTCCAAAATTTGGTGAGGGCAATTGCACTTCGCTGCGTTCTTCTTGCATTTTTTGGCTCAATTGATAATAGGTATCATAGACGGCATAGCCCAATTTAAGATAGATCAATCGGTATTTGTACTTCGAGCTCAACAGATGAGCTGGCCCAGAGAGCGAACGATTTACGGTCTGAATATTCCGCCTTTTCACAGCCACCAAAAGTGAATCTGCTCGTGCTTTGTTAAAAGCCGCATTCAATACTTCTTCGGAGAAATGTTTATAGATCTCAAATGTTTGCAAATTGAACAACGTTTTATCCTTGGCACTGCACAGGGTGCTATGCAGGACTTGAACTGCAATCATCACCTGCAATTCGGATTCTGTACTGGGATTGCGATAGAGCAATTGTTGATCGGCATTTAAGGGTGAACATTCCCGGAATTGAAGCTTATAGTCGTTAAGATCATCCGGCAACAGAAATTGACGACACATCATGCCATGCTGCAATTAGAAATAGTAGAAAGTATAAAGATTAAAGACAGTTGGCACTTGGTACAATAAGATTACCCTTAGGCAGTGGCTTTTTTTGAACTGGGTACAAAGAGGGACAAGTCGATGGGTACAAAGAGGGACAAGTCGATCACATTCAAAGGCAAATCAAAATAATTTAAAAAAACGAAAATGGAAAAAAAGGAGAAAAAATCAAAATTTCTTTGCTGATCAGGATATAATAGTTGGTTTAAGCTATTACATCTTGATCAGTATCAAAATCCATCTGTCAAGATAAAAGACTTCTGTATACATATCTGATAATAAGAAGTGAGCGTAACTAATGTTTTATATCAATAAAACCCAAAAAACTATGAGATTTTTAGAACTGATCAGTAAAATTTCGAAAACTGATATGTTTCGAAAGATTGATGAGTTCCCTAAGGGAGATTCAGAAAGGGAGAGCTTGCAAGATTGTAAAAATTTATTTTCAGAATGTTTAAATCTTTTTTAAAATATTGGCATAAGTTTTAATACTTAAGAAGGGAGATTTGCGAAAAGTTTTCTTTATATATCTATATAAAATATTAGTTTAGTCAATATGTGACATAAATTTTTAGCAAATAATTTTAAATATTTGTTTAATATACAATTTAGGACGATTCCTTTCGTAACGGTTACGAGGTCTATTAATGATATGTATTTATATCTATAATTATATTATAATATTTTACAAAAACTCCAGGACATTTTCCCCTAAAACTTACTACATTTAAACATATTTTCTAATAAATTTTCAAATTGGTGTCGTGTAATAATAATGAAATTATAAATCAGAAACAAATTTTGGGTTTTGATATTAAAAACCTTAGAAAGAAATATGGGATCTTAATCTTTTGAGAATTACAAAATTTAAAAATCAAACAAATGAAGGGTATATAAAACACGATGCAGCCAAGTTAGATTACAAAATATATTTTTTATTCTGGGTTTCCCTCAAGGCGAACAAAGAAGTTTCAAGCCTGATAAGAAATATTGATATGGCAATAACCTAAAGCTTTAATAGCATATAGAGAAAAAGAAATTCAATTTAGTCTTATTTTGAGCTGTCTAAGCTAAACACCGCAAAATGCGAAGAGATTTAAGCCTATTTTTGTTACTCGCACACTTTATCTTTTATGTGGAATCAACTCCCTATTCTCGAAATGAAACGGTAGGATTAAATAAAAATAACTTTTATTAATGAGTAATTAAATGTGATATTTCATTTTTAGGAGGCCCATATAAAGGCTCAAGAGTTAGGAGAGTCTTATTCCGATGCCAAAATGTGTTACCACAATGTAAAACCTTTGCTTCAGTTTGCCAGTGATTGTGATAACAAAAACAAAGATTTAAATCTTGCAATTAACCAAAAAGATCATGAACTAAAGGATCTGTTTAAAAAAGTAGAGAACCTAAATTTAACCATTTCACACCTAAATAACGATTTGCAGAATTCTCAATCAGCATTAAAAGAGACAACAAAAACTATATTAAATCTTAAGAGTGAATCGGAAGATTCTTTGACGAATTTAAAACAAGAATTAGAGAAGAGTAGGAAAGATTTGCAGAGTGCTCTAATACAACTTAAAAATTTAACAAAAATCAATAAAATACAAGAAGAGCAACTAAATTCTATGGATGACACACAAGCGGATAAATTTGAAGTTTGTTCCAACGAGAATTCAGTCATTAATGTGCCTGTTCGATATTCCTGGAAAGGAATTTGTAAATCAAATAATGCCGGATCAGGATGGATTTTGATTCAACGTCGTATAAATGATGAAATTGATTTCAATAGAAATTGGCAAGAATATAAATTTGGTTTCGGAAATCTCAATAGCAGTTTCTTTGTTGGATTAGAGTTTCTGCATTCAATGACTAGCACCCAGACTTATGAGTTATATATAGAAATAACTGATAAAAATAATGTCACAACATATGCCAAATATGATAATTTCATTGTGGGCAGTGAGGAAGAAGCCTATCAACTGAAATCACTTGGTAATTATACAGGAACAGCTGGAGATTCACTGTCATCTCTTGAGAAGATGCATTTTTCAACAATTGATCGAGATAATGATCAATCGCCAAATGGAAATTGTGCGCAACAATTTAAAGGAGGTTGGTGGTTTCAAAATTGTACCAATAGGTAAATTATTATCACCATAAAAAATTTATGATGTATAATTATAACTAATAATTGTTTTTCATTATAAGTTGTTTAAACGGAAACTACAATTTGGGTGCAGAATATTCACAGCATTTCCGTAGACATGGAAATCATTATCACCACAATGGTCGGCCAGGACATATTCATCATCGTCATTATGGACATGGACATCATGGACAGCTTACAAATCATCGACTAATATGGGATAATCAAACATTATCCTTTGCTCAAATGATGATAAGAAAAAAAAGTGGTGAACAAATAAAGTTGTAAACTAATTTTTATGTTTCCTAAACATAAATATAATCTAGAGGAATCGTTATGACTCTTAAAATCAGAAATAGTTTTCGAAAAAGATCAAAAATATTATTAAATGCTCTCATAATTAAATAACTTGATATAAAACTTACCGCATTGTTAATCATTCCATGTAGTTTAGTTAGTATTAGAACAAAATGTATTACCAAAGCCTCATTGCGTTCAGTTTTTGATGAATAATCTCGCTTGAGATTAGCCAAGAAACGCTCATTGTAGATGGGACGAAACTGTGGACTTGTCTGCATGCCATATATCCAATTGGGCACTTCGGGTAAATCCCGTTTCATGCGCATCAGAAACTGAAGACGCCTTACACAGGCCTGTGTGGTTTTATTGCAAATTCCCAAATGTCGGCGTATTATATCGCGACACACAATGCCCACATTGCAGAGAGCCAAAGCTGGCATGGGAGCATCGATGAAGAGATAGACAGCTCGTCCCATTTTCAGTAGACGATCCTCTTGAGGGGACCAGGCAACACGCAATGTACGCATATTTCGCAAGGCATCGCGATCCACATCATCGCGTGGACCACTTTTACGTTTCGCAGGAGATTGGGCACTACTTCCAGACTGGGCTGGACGACTCTTACGCATTTGCAATTTATGGGTAGGCTTCAGACGTGCTATTGTTGGTATACGTTTTCTGCCCGGATTCGATGATTTTGATGCCCCAGTGGCGACAGTTGTTGGTGAATTCGTTTCCGCTTTGAAACCCTTATTTTGTACCCAAGACCAATGACGAAATTGATGGGCATAGATACTTGAATCTATGCCACCTGCACCCAATTGATCGCCTGGCACAAAGCCAGTGTCCAGTTCGAGGGCTTTCTCAAATCCGACAGGATCAAGGAAATTCAATGATGAACGATTTCTGGCCGTCTTTGGCATAAGATTCATATGCTTGCGGAATCCTAGTTTTGTATAGATACATATATGTTGCAATTTAGCCCAATATTTGGCAACAAGATCACGATTCTCGAATTCAAATTTCAACTCCGTATACATGTGATCGGCACTAACTCGCTTGAAATTATGTTCACTGCTCGTCGTGGTGTCCAAGAGGCGGGAACGCCTATTAAGATAGACCCAACGTTGTAGCAGATCGCAGCCCATTTCTCTTTCACCGATTTGCAATAGACCCATTTGATTAAGAAGCCTTAAAGTGGTCAAATACAGTTGCTGAATGCGCAAACGTGGCATTAAATACGTTGAGTCCAGTTGAGAGATTAAATAATGTTGTCGCACTGGATGCTTTAATTGGTTACGCAATTTATCCATTGCATCGCGTTCAATGCGACAAATGCGAAGAAATAGCGATAGAGGCATCCGTTCCATGGCATCAGTAAAGTAAATCCAACCCTTCGGCTTTTCCTCATATCGTGGCAATGGCGGTATGAATGTCCTCCAGCTTATCTCATCATTATAGGGCATGGCATATGTCTCTTTTGCCTGCCATTCCTCAAGAAATTGACGTGGCTGCAGGGCGGGCTCAGTTTTCTGCCATTGACTGACCAACTCTTTGGACATTTTCAATGGTTTACGTTCTCTATCCAGTTCGACTATCAAATAGTAAAGGAATTCATGAAATGCCTTGGCCAGTAGCAATTTTGGTGCTGGAACCTTGCTAACAGTTGACTCTATTTGTGTAGTTCCTTTAGTGAGTTTCTTGCGTTGTGGCTCCTTTTTATTGTCCTTTGGATTTAATTCTGGTGCCCGCTGCTGTCGCTCTTCAGACATCAAATGGAAATTATTCTTAAGACGCAATATCTCACGATGCAATAGCTCATGATCGGCTGTAATTTTTGGATGCGTTACCAAGCGATAGAGACGCACACGTTGACCATATTGAAGGCTAATCTCATAGACATTCACCACCTTCGATTCAGACATGGGCTGGAGCAATCTCAGAACGGATCGACGACATATCGAGTCGGTATAACCTGCATTTTGCTCTTCTTTTTGTATATTACGCATCATACTAAACATTTGCATTATGCAATTATCATCGATCAATCGTACAATAAGTGTCTTGCGATAGACTTGACGTTCCATTTGCTTTTCCATTTTATATCGTTTTATATCAATGGTTATGGGACGCACAGTCGATGTAATCTCTGGATGATCCTTTAAGACAATATCCGAATTTCGTGGTGTGCTCTAGAATGTAAATTAAATAAATTATCCCAAGTGGTGAAAGAATAGTTAAGTTTATTTCTTACAAATTCGTCTTTGCAACGCAATTCCTGTATTGTCTTTTCCATTTCGACTTTCTTAAGATCCACATGGGCACCTTGAACACTAGCCACATAACGTATGGCACGCTGTTTGCCCATTTGTTCGGTATAGTCTTTGATTTGACCCTCCTTTAGTAAATGTTTAACAAAGCCCCGCACTGTCTGCATATTAATGCTTACATATTGTGCGAGTTCAGCCGCACTAATGCCGCGTTTGCCAAAACGCATAATGGCCTCATAACACTCCTGCTCAGCCGGCATGTCAATGTAACTATGCCTCTGGTCCAAGAAGTCAGGCATAGGCATTTCATCAAGTTCTTCATTAAACTCGTTTTCATTTGAAGGCTCTTTGGCTGCATTCTCAACAATTGGTTTTCTTTCCTCACACGACGATTCATTTGCCTCACTTGGCTCAAGCAACGAGTTCATCATAATGGACACATCAATCTCTGTGGTAATTGATTCATCATTCGGTATGGGTAATTCAGCCGGTTCTGTGTCTTCACTCGCCTGATTCACCTGATACAGATCCTCAAATTTCAAGTTGGGATTACGTAGTTGGAGTACAGCAGCCTTTCGCTTAGCACTCTTTGTATTTGGCTTTCTGCTTGGTAAAAGCACATGTATGGTCTCAAAATATGAGCGAAAGAGATGGGTCACCAGCAATTTCTTCACCTGAGAACTATTCAAGTGACGCAGATGATCAGCAATCTCGACAATCGGTATATGCTGTGCAGGACTTTCTTTAATTGTCAAATAAAGTTGCTCAATGGATTCCTGAACCCGATTCTTGTAGATGCGGAAAAAACGCGGCAAATGCAATAGCACAGAGTTGAGAAAGCGTCCTTTGTGACGTTCATTATAAGGTTGAGCATCAATCAGCTGCGAATAAATGTAGATAACTATTATGTAGTTGTTATTACTAATAATTATGTATTAGATTCACCTGCATCTCCAATAGCTTGTTCTTAATGTAAAAGACAAAGCCCGCATCTCGACAGTAGCAGGATAATGACCAAGGTCCCACTGTGGTCATGCCATTATAGCGAGAACGTCCTATAGCTTCCCAGAAGACATATTGTTGCAGGGAATAATCATCGGGTTGCATCAAATTCGATGGAGTGAGAGCAATTAAACGTAGCTCTTGACTAGCCACAATCACCAAACGTTGGTCCCACTTCTCGGTGGCCTCACTGGCCGTTTGCTGTTTCAACTCGTCCACGGCAATTGGCTTGCGTGTCTTATAATCTACACAGTTGCCCATTATCTCATTATCCTCCACCATGGCTTCTGGATAAAGCATAAATGGACATTTCTCTGGCACCAAAGGCACTCCCTCTTCCGGATCCACATCATTTTTGCGATCATATGGCGGAATGAATGGACGCGGTGATGGTAACTCAAAGAACTCCACTTTTGCCTGGGAATATTTTAGCAGTAGAGTCCATATTTCTTCTTGCAGAGATGGTGGGAATGGGTCAGAACTTAGCTGCAGTCTTATGGCCAGCAAAGACCACAGAGCTGAAAACGAAATAAGTAATTATAAGAGAAATTTGTAATTATTTCGAACTCACAAGGCAATGTGACGCCTTCTAGGCCCTCCAAAGCAACTTCATCGAAGATGGCCTCAACCCAAGATCCACTCGATGGAGCGCACATATTTCTTAGTTTCCCTAAATGTTTATTTTGATTTCTTCAGATTGCAGTGTTGGCTAATGATAAAAGTGGCGGAAAATGATTTATTTAAAAACCAGTGTTGGCAAGAGTAACCATTGTCAAAAAATATTGCGAAATGCATTGAATCAATAAAGACAGGGATATTGCCGTGCCTATATAAATCGGCTAGCATGTTGTTTTTAATTAGTAGGCATACTTTAAGGCAGTTATTTCTATTTTGGTTAAATTGTTTAAACCAATCCCCTCTGTCTACGCCATTGACAGTTCTTAGTTTTTTACCACACTGGCATCTCCGGTCGGCACGCGATGGAAAACAGCTGTTGATATATACCACATAGTAAATGTGGCGTCTGCATAAACAAAAAAAAAAAAAGAGAAATTATTGAAATATATTTGAATTTCTTGTGAAAATGTCATCAGCCATTTATTTGGAAAACTATCTAGATGGTAAGACTATAATTAAATGCATTTGTATCTTTCTAAAAATATATGCATTTCCATTTATATAGGCTTGGAATCCCTGCCAACTGAGCTGGAACGTAATTTCAAGCTAATGCGTAAATTGGATGATCGCGCCCAAACAGCTATGAAATCAATTGATAGCCATGCCAAGGATTTTATGCGAAAACTAACTGAAAGCGGGGCCATGAGCGAAGAGGAGCGGAAGGAGCGTTTGGAGGATATTAAGGCTTTGTTTGGCAAGGCCAAGGAATACAGCGATGACAAAGTGCAACTTGCCATACAAACATATGAGCTGGTTGATAAACAAATTCGTCGTTTGGATAATGATCTGGCACGATTCGAGGGAGAAATTCAGGAGAAGGCCTCATCCACAAGAGCCAAATCTGAGGAAGCGGTGGCCAAAAGTAAACCAAAAATTATTCTCCTTTTTCTATAATTGCATAAAAAGTTTGCCTGTCTCTTTCAGAGGGTCGCAAAAAGACCAAAGATGGCAAGACAACTGGGAAAAAGAAAAAATCTGCTGCTTCCTCCGACGAAGAAACTTCAGGTCGTGCTTCAGGCAATCAGAACACTTCCAATACAAATCTCAATGTCAGTAGCAATGCTAGCGGAGGTAATGGTGGACAAGGTAGCAAAAAGAAAAAGTCCAAGGTAAATCAAGAAAAAGAAACACGCAAGGGGGGCGCTCAAAAGGTAAATCATCATCATTTTTTCATTCAACTAAATGCATTTTTTTAAAGTTTTACAAGTCCTTTAGTTGGTTGGTTGATTTTCAATTAAATTAAATTTGTTTTAGTTTCTCTATTGCTTACAATCCTTACAGAAATCCCCAATCCCAAATATTCGTACTTACCAAAATTGGAACTTACACACTTAAATTAAGCCGCACTTAATAACAAGTTCAGTTAGGACTCTTATTAATTTAACTTGGTAATAAGTTAAATGCGGCTTAAAATTTCGAGAAAGTTTATCTTGGAACTTTTTTAAACTCTCACATCAAGATTAAAAACACTTCATCCCATTGCTAATATTTTCATTAAACATTCGTATTATTTTTCTTATTTGTATGCAGATTTATTTGTAATTTTCTACTTTTCCTTAGTTTGTAAAGTAGATGTGCAATTAAAAATTAATCATTAATCATTATAATTTTCTCGCAACTAAAACTGCATGATTTCCGTAACAATTATATACAAACATTCTCATATTTATAACTTTTGTTCTCTTATCTATATAGAAAGCAGTCGATGTGGATGACTCTGAAAAAGAATCATGTCATACAAATGCAACACATCCCAGCGATGTCATGGATATGCCTGTGGATCCCAATGAGCCGACATATTGTCTGTGTCATCAGGTTTCATATGGCGAGATGATTGGTTGCGATAATCCCGATGTGAGTATAAAAACCATAAACTTTGTAAGAGTTTACTATAACACATAATTTTTCTTATTTTTCAACAGTGTCCCATTGAATGGTTCCATTTTGCCTGCGTTGGTCTAACGATAAAACCCAAGGGCAAATGGTTTTGTCCCAAATGCACACAAGATCGTAAAAAGAAATAAAAACAGATGTTTTTACTCTGTACTCATAGGATAAAAGGGTTATATCGAAGAAAGAAACAACTAAAATTCTCCTGGACTCGCGGTATTAGACATCAAGGAAGTACTCAAATTATCACCACCTTGAGATAGAGAATATAGAGTTTTTATTCCTTTTTAATATCATTAAAACTTTAGTCAAAGTATGTACTTTCGTTAATGAAGGTCCAAGATAAGTAAAGGACTTATGGGCAACAATTGTTATGCTCCATAATTCTTTTTTTTTTTTTGCTACAATCGACCAATATATTATATTTGATCACCCTTATAAGTTTTACCCTATGAAGTACAGGGTATCTGCATGTCGGCAAAACCGACTTATCATAATATTTTATTTAAGATCATCTAAAATATGTATATTATAGTGTTTAGCATTAAAAATAAAATTAAAAGAGATAAATATTTAATCTCAGAATGTTGTAAATCATTTCCATATTAAAGGCTTATAAATTATTGTTAGATTTACTAACAATAAGGTAATCGAACAGTCTTCGGTAAAGGTCTAAGTGGCCCAGTCATTTAGGCAATTCAACAAAGAGTATCCGGGTTCGAATCCCAGGCTAGTGTATGGATGTAGTTTTCGTCTAAGCCGAAGGCCTTGATTGCAAAATTTGTTTGCGGGCAACTATTTTTGCTTGGCTTTCTATATCCACAATTTTAACTTTAACTTGGTTGCGGCAGTTAATTGCTTCTTAACATATATCTCTATTGTTTCATGTTTCATAATTTTTAATGTACTCGTTTTGGCCTTTGAAGACTTTTGTAAGGATTATTGCCGAAATTAATTACGGTTTATATAACTCATGGGACTTACTCATATGTAAAATACAGCTGTTTGTCAAAAAAAAATTCAGAATTTTACTTAATTTCCTAACTTTATTAACTCATTTAAAGGAAGGATTGCGGCGTATGTAGACCTTTGTTAAGTTAATTTTTATGTTTTCTGCCCATAACTTCGATAGTTCAATTTTTTTCTCGAATAGTTGAAACTGCTTATTCCCTAAATTATGGCATATCTATTTTTTTTTTTGTAAATTTCAATGCCGTTTACCGGAAAAACTCAACAACATGGTCGTATGTAGAGACTTGTCCGCAACTGTATATACAGAATTGTTACTGTCTCTCAACTTTTTTAACTTTTCTAAAAATATTTAAATGATAGGCATTTTCAATTCGAACCTTAAACCTAAAACAAATCAAAACGTTTGTAAACGCTGTCGATTGACATTCGAAAACGACTCAAAAATAAAAGCAAATAGCATTAAACTTTTAGATAAGTAAAACCGAAAGAAATACAAGGATTGAATTTGTCTTCACTTTTATTAAATTCAAGACTACAAATATATAATATATACACTCGGGAAAGCATATATATTATTATATATTTTGTATAATTCATTTATAACTACGTGTACACATCTTTTCTCTTTTTCAAATACAAAATAACGCAACATTCTTAAAAAAAAGAAAAAAGACCAGAAATCGGAAAAGAATAAATCATATAATGTAAATGATTAATAGGAATTAGTAGTAGTTTTTTTTTAAAGTGATTGGAGTGCATAGAAAATAACTCAAACTGGGAATAGTTTTTTTTTGGTTTTTGTTTAATTAATTGTTATACACTTCGAGGATTGGATGGACTGTTTGTTGCCGAAATCAAATGTGTCATTTTTGGTGTTTTAGCTAATGTGAAAATACGAAAAAATAAGAATTATAAAGAGAAAATATTACAATAATGACATTTCTATTCAGCTAGTATGAGAGACGATGATCAAGTAAATTCAGTCCACTCTCAATCAGTCCATGTTATGGATCCGTAATTTATCCTCGCTTTGTAACTGGGTTTTCGGGTTTTTTTTTGAGGATTCGGGGTTTCAGTTTTGTTTATCGTGGTGTGCGTTCAGATTTTGCTATGCAGTTTTTGTGGTTCTACACCACACATAACACACATAATCCGTTTGCCTTCAAATATGGATGATGTGATGTTTATTTTTTCGTCATTATCTTCAGATACTCGAGAGCATTTTGTGCCGCATTTCGTCGAGCTTCGCCAGTCGTTGAACCAGTGCCATGGCAAACGCCTACGGGCAACGTGGAGAGCTGCACCAGGCATTGAAATTGAACCGTATACGTCTTCTCCTCAATGTCCACGTAGGTGACCTCGAACTGATTTTCAGTGGCTATCTCGCCCAGCAGCTTGATGTAATCGATCTTTGAGTTTTTTAGACAAGTTTTCTGCAAAACAAAAATATAAATAAATTTTTAGACAATTGTAAGAAAAATATCGAATTATAATCTATGAAATTGAGCATTTAAACAGACGTATCTGTCTGGTGTGTGTGTGTGTGTGTGTGTAGTGTGCCTCAGCCGAACCATTTACCTGTAATTTAAGCAGTTTTTTACCCGTGGCGTTTTTCAGGGTCTTATGAAATTGTGAGACTTTGTTACTGTGCTGCGTGGTCAAATTTGGCACAGAGATATCTTTCAAATCACCATAATAACTATCGTTATTGCGGGGCTGGAAATAAGAGCGCAACATTTTCGTAATTTTTTGATTTTAAATTGATTAATTCATTTGACTTAAAACAAAAATTGAATTATTTAACTTCCTAAAAGCCAAAACCCAAGTTAATGGTGAGTTGAAGTATATCTGTTTAAGGGATATAATCACATGGGTGAGGACTAGTTGATCGTATGGGATCAAATGGTCTTGTGATGGCCAATATCTCATAAGATGATGAATAATTAAAAATACTTGTTAATGTTACCCAAAAGAAGAAAATTGGAACCGGAGCTTAAATAAATTTCTATGTTCCCTTAAATAAATATTTTTAAACATAATAGAAACATGACTCGTATAAAAGCCGAGGTGGAAAAAAAACCGAGCATGTGGTGACGAATTATTTCTAAGTACATACAAAGTAATACATTTATATAAATTGGAATCGAAAGAATAATCAGGGGACCACACAATAATAAAAAATGGAAACATAAGAATAATTAGATTAGATTAAATTAGATTTCCTAATTAAAATACGTACATAAGTCATGAATATTTAAATTTAAGAGTGAAATTCAAAATGAATATAAGTTCTATAAATGAACATGAATGCTAAGTATTTTGTCTACTTCAGAAGTAATCGTTGTCCCTAAAAAATCTAAAAGATCTACATTTTTGATCACCATTGACAAACGATTCGTTCATATCATGTCTGACTGTTTGTTCGTCTATAGCCCGTGATCAATCATATTTCAAATGTAGACAAATCTGTGGTTCGCATAGTGTTTTGAAATTGGTATTTTTGTTATTATTAATATAATAATCAAATATTTTTTTTTGTCAACATCTTAGATATTACAAAAAACCGAATAAAGATAACTCTTAAAATGGAATAGTTTTTGTTGGGATTTTCTACCAAGGAACAGATAAACATTGACGTTTGTTTATAACACTGACCTTCACTAATATAACCTTTTTTGTAAACAAATACACAATTGATATCAGCTAGAGAAATGTTAAATTTTTAAATATATATATATATAAAACACAAAATTTTGCAAGCGCATACAATTCTCGGCTTACGAGTTGCGACAATTCTTATCAGTAAAAGAAATTCCCAGAATTCAGACAACAAAAAATGTATTCTTTGCAATAAATAGCCGAAATTCAATTTAGTCTCCTTCTGTGTTTTTTAAGCTGCGGTCGTAAAATGCAAAAAGATTTAAACCTATTTTTGTTATTCGTCCAGTTAATCGCCCGTGTATTATCAACTTCTGATGCTGGCAATGAAATGGTAGGATTAAAAAAAAGATTACTTCAATATAAATTTAAAGTGATATTTCAGCTGCAGGAGGCACAAGACATTGGAGGGCCTTGTTCAGAAGCCGAAAAGTGTTATCACAATATGAAACCTTTGCTTCAGTTTGCCAGTGATTGTGAGAGTAAGAGTAAAGATTTAAATCTTATCATTAGCCACAAAAATAATGAAGTAAACGATCTATTAAAACAAGTAGAGTACCTAAAGAAAAATACAACTAATTTGCAGATCAAACATTCACTATTAGAATATCAATTAATATTTAATGAAGGGTCTATTCAAATACAAAATAAACTAGTAGAGGAAGACTTTAAAAAAATTCAGAATCTAACAATGGTAAAAAAATTGTTGGACATTGAATTGAAAAATGTGAAAGAACAATTAACGAAGAGTACAGAAGAATTGCAGAGTTCTCAATCACAATTAAAATATAATTCAAAAACCATTCAAAATTTAACAAAGGTTAACGAAATCTTAAAAAGAGATTCGGCTATGGAATTGAAGATTTTGAAAGAACAATTAACGAAGAGTACCAAAGAATTGCAGTGTACTCAATCACAATTGAATGAGAATTCAAAAACCATTCAAAATCTTACAAAGGTTAACGAAATCATAAAAAGGGAGTCGGCCATGGAATTGAAGATTTTGAAAGAACAATTAACGAAGAGTACAGAAGAATTGAATGAGAATTTAAAAACCATTAAAAATCTAACAAAGGTTAACGAAATCATAAAAAGGGATTCGGCCATGGAACTAAAGATTTTGAAAGATAAATTAACCAAGAGTACCGGAGAATTGCAGAGTTCTCAATCACAATTGAATGAGAATTCAAAAACCATTCTAAATTTAACGACGATGAATGGAATACAGAAAACTAAGTTCGAGAAAGATTTAAACAATTTGGAGCAACAATTGGTGAAGAGTAAGAAAGAGATTGTGGAAAAAACAAATCATTTTAATACAATTATGATGAAAACTAAAGAACAGGAGAGAGAAATCGGGAAAGAAATTCAGCAGCAATATGAAACTAAGCACAATACAATCATACTTCACTTGAAAGAATGTCAAACGAGAGTAGAGATATATGATATTCAATTGAAATCGAATCAAAGCAATGCAACAAAAATCAACGACTTGTTATTAAAATGTGAACGTCGATTAAATGAATGTACAAGTAATTTAGGCAATACAGAAACCCAACTAAAGGATGCAATCCAAAGGACTAACACGGCTAGGGACAGTACTAAAAATTCTATTAGCGATTTGATAAAACATGAAGAAACAATCATTCAACAGAAGACTAAAGAAATTGAAGAAGTCAGGACTAATTGTTACAGAAGCTTTAACAGTTTGCGGATTCAAGAGAAAGAAAAGTGCCAAAACGAAATTCAGCATATAAAAACAGAGTTAAATAATGTTTTGATTAGACATATCGAGGATAAGAATCTTGAAATACATAACTGGCGAACACTGTCTGAGGAGAAAACGATCGAATTAAATAATTATCAATCTCAAATAAAAAATTTAAAAGATGAATTATGGAAAAGTAACCAAACTAACGCAAAACAGCAAGTTGACTTGAAAGATGATAAAGCCGACTTACTTCAAGAGAACCATGATCTCTACACAGAATTGGAGTCCTTAAAAGAACAACTTGACACAAACGGAATTAAAATCAAATCTCAACATCAAATCACTCAATGTCCACCATTTCAAAATTCGAATGGTATTTATTTATTGAGTTTGCCTGGGGTGAACTCGTTTAAAGTATCCTGCACCTGTGGCTGGATAGTTATCCAGAGACGCATTAGCCATGAGGTAAACTTTAATAGAACTATGCGAGAATATCGAAGAGGTTTTGGCCAATTTAATGACAGCTTTTTCATTGGCTTGGAAAAATTACATACACTGACACGAAACCAAACATACGAGCTTCAAATAGAACTCGAAGACTTTGATGGCCTTAAAAGTTATGCCCATTATGACAATTTTGTGGTAGCCAGCAGAGAGGAAGATTATAGATTAAAAGCGATCGGAAATTATAAGGGAACAGCTGGTGATGCACTTTCAAGCGATGTAAATATGCCATTTTCAACATACGACAATGATAAATCCTCTTGGCGTGATTCTCATTGTGCACAATTATTTGGTGCTGGTTGGTGGTTTAATAGCTGTGGAGAAAGGTAAAAATATTCGTGTAATTAACGGTTGAAACTGACATTGAAATATTTATTTTTTTATTCAGCTCTCTGAATGGCAAATATTGTGGAAAGCAGATCGATTGCGTGGGCATTGTTTGGTCTACATGGAATCAACCGAATAGATCAATATTTTCGCCAATGCTAGTCAAATCTACTCAAATGAAAATAAGACCGAAAGAGAATTTACCAACTTATTGGTATCCTCATAATTTGTAAACTCTAGACTACACATAATTAAAATTTATGTCTATTATTTAAAAAAAAAATAAAGCCCCCACCACTTTAACGATAATAATCTTAATAGTCTTTTTATAAAAAATATGAAACATCTAGAAAATCGACTGTCTTCTGGATGTTTTTATCTGATTTTCTATTAGTTTTTTGCCTGGGCCATAGAAAATCAATTATTTTTCAATACATTGGGTGCCAAATTAATAAACACAACACCACAAAACTGTATAAAGTTGTTTCCTCTAAGCGTTTTGTATAAGCAATTAAATCAATAACTTCTAAGAACAACAAATTTTAGTAAGAAACCTTGACTAGCTACATTTCTTTTCTTAAAACAGTTTTAATTTTTTTCGAGAATAAAACAAGTTTACGAGGACCGTATAAGCAGTAAGCCAACTTAGCTGAGATTAAGAAATAAGAAAAACTTTAGTGTGAAAACTGTTCAAAACTTATTAGATAAGGTTTCAATAAATGATAAAAAAGATACCCACAACCAAAAATTACATATACAAAAAAACTCGGTTTCCTGCTGTTTCGGGTCCTACGAGGCCTAGATTGGATACAAGGATTCGTAGGAACCGAAATAGGGAGAAAATGTAGGTGGAACTTTAAATATCCTGAAGATCGGTTATTATAGAATATGCAAAAAGTAAGTACAAAAAAGACCAAGATTCGTAATGTTAAGGATTAAGGATTGAATGTACTTACATCGTTTTCCATTTCACTGCAAATGCTATCATTGATCTTGACCGCATCAATGGGTGCCTCTTGTAGGCGTGTCCACATTTTATGGGCGGCCAAACGTTTGGCAATTTTCTTGCTCTTGCCCTTGCCAACTTCTCGGTAATTTAGTATCGTGCATGCAATGGTGAATAGACGCTCATGTGGCAGGCCCAGTTCCGTTTCAGTTTCATAGGATGGTGGTGGCCAGCGACGTTGCATACACATTTCCTGTAGCCAACCAATTGGATTGCCCACAATTTTATCACCAGAACTAGAAATATTGTTGGTTTTTTTTTCATTGTTCTAATGAAAAATAATAAATTTAAATTTCAAAAACTTACTCGCTGGCACTGCCAGGTGCCACATTCGAATTACCATCGCCACCACTGCCAGCAGCAGATGAGCCAACAGCTCCACCGCCAGGACCAACACCAGCAGAGTTCATGGTTTCCGGGAGCTGGACAACAATTAATTTGTCTATCAAAGCTCTGGCAGCCGCATGCTTGGCTTCCTTTTTTGAGCGTCCTGCTCCCATGGCCGTGAATGGAGTGTCCTTGTCCTTAAAGGATACACGAAAACGGAATGTCGGCTCATGGATGGCTCCCTCGATTTGCACCAGTTCGTAGCCGGGTGTGATGCCACGTCGACTCAACAGCTCCTGGAGTATACTGACTGGCGTTTTCATGGCCAGTCCATTGGCATCGGTTTCGTTAACAAATCTCAATGCCTCATCTGTGGGCATGCTGCTGGATGATTCGCTTAATTGTTGTGGTTGGAGAAGCTGCTGCTGTTGTTGTTGCTGCTGCTGTTGGCCTGCCGAAGATTTTTCCTTTCGACTTTTGCCAGGCCGTTGCGACAGCATGCTGGCGGCGGATGACTTTGATGCCGAGTTTGCTCCTCCAGCTCCATTAGGCAAACATGCAGACGATATGACCGCATTATCATATTGACGACGCGGTGCAAATCCCGTCTGAATCGGCGGCTGCTGCTGCTGCTGATGTTGTTGCTGTTGTTGTTGCATTTGCTGCAATTGTTGTTGTTGCTGCTGTTGCTGTTGTTGCTGTTGTTGTTGCTGTTGTTGCATTTGCTGCTGCTGTTGTTGTTCTTGCAGCTGTTGTTGTTGCATCTGCTGCTGTTGCATCTGCTGCAATTGCTGTTGTTGTTGCTGCTGCTGTAGATTATGACTGTGATAGTATTCCTGTTCCATAGTATCTACGTGTCGATCGTTCTTTGCCTCGTAATTGTGTAGATTGTGGTATGTATCTGTGTGTTAATAGAACACAAAAAAATCAATAAACGTTTGCGGTTGATGCCCAAAAAATGCATTCTTATGATTTTCTCCCATTTTAATTCCCCACTTACGCTTGATTGACGGGTTTTGAACTGTTTTTTATTTAATAATAATTTATTAATGGTTAGTTAATAATTCATTCTTAAATAAAAAATACAGCAAAATCCAGACGCACACACGATTTTTTTTTTAATATCTCCTTATGTATACACTAGGCATCAGCTGTCCGGAATGAAATAATTTTAACGAAGCCAACTTATATGTGTTTGTGTTGACAGTGTGGCAACGCCAAACTGGCTAACAAAGTGGATTTTGGAACAGAAAACAAAACAAAGAAGGGAATTCCGCAAATATTGGCAAATTGTAAGAAATTAATAATATATGTACATCTATACTAGATAGGATGAATAAATTTAATTTACGTTTTCGGAGATTTGTAAACTAACTTTTCAACTTTAAATTTAATATTACTCCTAACCAATTATAATTATAATAATAAGTTTTCTTAAAGATATCATTACCGTTGTGTATATAGTATTACTGATTCCGGAACTTTGGTTTTTGTTACACGGCGTGTACCGGTAACTCTCTGTGATAAGCGGTACAATTTTAGGTCTTCTCTAGTTCAAAACTATCTGGCAACACCTTATTGATATGCGTACGTCATTTTTAACGGTCATTACTATTTTGAAAAGATGACATATTTTTAAAATATTTATTGCATTTCTGCTGCTTGATAATGGTAGTACACATATTATTTATACAATCCGATATATAATATATAATTGTAAATTTGTATATAGTTAATGCACGGGAAACAACAAACACCCATTCAAATCAAATTGTGAATGTATGCATGGAATTGTGTGTGTGTGGCTTGAAATGCTTCGGGGGATTGCGGGGAGTTCATTAAACATTTCCCATTACAACAAGCAATTTTTAAATTAAAGAGTAGGCCTAATCATCGCTTAGAAAATCTTCATCCAAATTGACATCTGTGGTATCGATATTGTCATCAAGCGTTATGCCATCAATTTCCAGATCCAAATCATCATCATCCTCATCTACATCCACATCCACGGGTGCTGCGGTAACACTGCTGACAGCAGCGGCGGCGGCAGCAGCTGTCACGGGAGCAGCAACAAACTTTGGCTTCTCCTTTTCCTCCAATTGACCAATTCCACTTTGTTGCTCCGCTGCATTAAGTTCTTGCAATGGATTCCGCTCATTATTCAAAGGCAACTGACTGGCTATGCGAGCGGGTGCTTTTCTCGAGCGTTCCTCTTGTAAATGTTGCTCTACGCGCAAGGCATCACCCAAACCGGGAAAGAGATTTGTATACTGAGCTGGATCGGCCAGCGATTGACCAGCCTTTTCGTTAACCTTACTTAGCTCTTCGCGCCACAGTTCCACCACTCTGGACATTTGGCTAGGCATGTAGGTACGGGCAAAGAATGCCGCTTCAGGCAAACGATTTGTCTCAATGAGAATCTCCAGACAACGTTGCACATCGGAACGTAGGAATGCGGCCAAAAAGGCAATATTGTGACGACCTTGAGCCGAACCAGCTGAGCCTACTTCCTCTAACATTTGAGCATCTCCCGATGCAGTAGATAGCAGCAGTAGACCACTAAAATCATTGGCCTTCTGCATGCACTCCTTGACCAGGCCCATATTATTTTTACGTGCCGCCACATCAGCCAATTGTGACCATTTCTGTGAGTTTTCCGCCTCGCGAGCCAGTTTTAAGGCTATCTCCAGCTCACCAATTTGCAAAGCCAAATCAAATTTATGATCTGCATCGGTGGAGACTTGCAATGCTTGTGTTTTGAATCCTTGTTTCTCCAGAAAATGAGCTACTCGTGTCCGATATTCTTTGGGTATTGTGGGCAAAACTAGATCGGCTCGTTCAAAGTCACGTCTCATTACGGCTGTCTGATATTCAAGAACGGATAGCTGCAAGCAGAAGCTAATGACATTTAGCTCCTTATCGCCTAGATACAAGCGATTCTCCTTGGGCACATAGCCCAGCAAGTACATGGTGCGATCTAAATGGGAAACGGTCACAATCTCACCGCCCACATAATAGTTGATGCGGTTCACCGAATTCGTGTAGATGAAGCAATCGCCCACCCACAAGCCCGTCTTGACCGATTCAGAAATCTCGCCTGGAATGGAGAAGAGGAATGTATAAGCTTTAAGACTCATTTGAATATAATGACAGCCTTACCCAAGACATTAAAGGCACTCTCTACGCCATCATCCTCAAGGCCTTCCTTGGTCTCGACAGCATTGGCAACCAGATTTGTATCGACGGCCAATATGAAATATGAATCATCAGTGGCCAGGCAAACTAAACTGCCGCTTTCATTCCAAAAAACATTACGAGGTTGAACTTCAATGCGACGCACCAGTTGCAATGTCTCCCAATCATAAAAGGCCAATCCCGATGAGGTTTTCGCTCCAAAATAGTAACCTCCATAAATATTTTCTGCGCCATACTCGGGTGTGAAACTCTTGCGCTCCTTAAAATTACGAAAAACGCGTACAGTTCCATTATTCTCACGTATGGCATACTCATTGCTTTCCAAAGCCCACACGAATTCTTGGGCTGACCCAAAGGCCTTGTTACGCAGTGCCATCGATGTGTAGATTATGTATTCACCATCACCACAGACCACAACGAAACGGCCATTGGGATTGTGGGCAATAGTCTGGGGATAGATTTCACAGGCGCCCATATCCTTAACGGCAACAGGAAGACGTTCGCCATCCTTAATCTCAGTGCCGTCTGCAATGGTTTTTAAATTGACCTGCAAATATCAAGATTAGCCAAAGAGTATAAATTATAGATTTCATCTTATCGCTCACCTGCTGCATTTCCGAGTGTTTGGCCCAAACGATTTTGCCACCAACAACGTCCATGGACATGGCGGGCTCCTCCCGACCGACTTTAATAATAATAGAGCCTTCATCATAGCCAAGAGCCACATTATTGGTGCCACGCATGCTGGAAATGGTCCAAACCCGTTCGAAGCCATAATTCAAACAGGTCTCTAGACGATAAGTGCCCGAATGCCAAATCCTGACAGTGCCATCTTCGGAGCCGGTTAAAACAATTGGTAATTCAGGATGGAAACAGACGGCGGATATATTCTGTGCATGACCCTCAAGTGTTTGTACACAAGTCTTGTTCTGATAATCCCAGATTTTCACCAGACGATCATCGGCTCCGGAAATCAAATACGGCTTATCTCCGCCATGATAATAGTCGATGCAGTTGACACCCTTTTCGTGGCCTTCAAGAGTGAAATTGGCAAAATTGGAGCCCAATTGCCACACCTTAACTGTGCGATCCAGTGAGGCAGAGGCAAAAGTGTTATTATCTTTGGGATTGAAAACAATCTGCATCACATAGTGACTGTGGCCCTCGAAAACACGCTGGCATGCCCACATTTTTTCCCAATTCCATAATTTTATAAGCATATCGTCTGAGGAAAGTTAAAATAAATAAATATCTAGTCGTAAGGCCCAACCAACATCATATATGTGGCTACTTACCACTACTCGTCAGCACTAGCGGCTGAGTGGGATGAACGGCTATGCATCGTAGATAATCCGAATGAGCCTCATACGAATGCACCTTCTCCAGTGTGTTGTAGTTAAAAATCCGTATTTGCATATCATCGGATCCGGTGATAATCCAATTCTTGCGTGCCACAAATCGAGCGGAACGCACTGGAACATCGCATACCTCAAAATCTTTAACCATTTGTTGGTTCTCATAGTTCATGATGTGTACGTGGCCATTGTACAGGGCACACAACATCCACGGCTCCGCCGGGTGCAGGTCGACACATTTAACCCGATCTGAGCGCGATGTGAGGCGGCGCTTGATGTCCAGTTTGAGAGGCATCTTTAAGGCGTTGGTGTGTGCAAACACAAACTATATATGTGCAATGATTAATTCGAATTCTTTCGGTCAGCTTAGGACTAATCAGAAAATTTATTCTTGTGCCAGTGTTGCTTAATTTGATTTTCAGCTGATGCAGTGTTGTAAGCAGAGCTGCCACGTAAAGGCAATGTTGCAATATGTTCAAACATTAATCGTTTTGACAACCCTGTCAGAACAACAACAAATAATTGCGTTTTTTACGTTTAGGAGATACAAAAGAAATCTCTAAACTTCCGTACATAGAAATAGCAAACTCGGCGACTTCCAATTTTGGGTAACTCGTTAATCGACCACGTTAATTCCGATTCCCGTTAACAACACCAACAAGAAGTAACACCATGTCCATCAGCGATTTCATCAAAGGTCTCACCATCCATGATTCCAATAATTTCACGCATCTCAGCGAGCATGGACTACGAACATCGCAGAGACGAGCCTCCGTCTACTTGCCCACCGAGGATGTGGCCTCCGAACAGTTAATTGTCATGGACAAGCGTTGCGTACTGCTGCGCTATCTCACTCAACAATGGGACAAGAAGACACTCCAACGTAAGCGTGAGCACGGCAATGGTAATGAAGGCAACAATGGTAACAGCTCGACGCCCAACGGTGGCAGCAGCAGCAAAAAGCGTCCACGTTTAGATCCCAATGAACTAAACAACTAGATCCAAGGCCAGGTGCGGGACCCATGAGGGTGGTGGGTGTCATTCATCAAAAATACAAATTTATGCTTAAAATAAAAATAACACTAGAAAGTACAAAACAAAATATATTTATTTACTTGTCCAGTATCGTTAAGTTGCAGAAACATCCCTTAGTTTCACCATTATGACACATGACACAAGAGAATCAATGATCGAATCTAATCATAACGAATTCCATTTAAAAAGAATAAGACAGTTCGTTTTGAACAAATTTAAGCAGTTTTTTCCAATACGTTTTGTTTGTTTTACTTTTCTGAGGACAACAAATAATGTATCTGGATTTTTACTAAATCTACTAACTTAATGATGTCCCAAATCCTTGGGATCTGGCTTGCCATATTGCTTCTCCCACCAAACGACAAATTCCTTTTTACGTTGCTCACGCTTGGCAAAATATTCGGGATATTGTGCCTTTTCCAATGGATGCCAGTAATCCAATAGCCAATCGGGTGGAATAACCTCACGCTCAAAAGCACAGCCGCCGGCGCTGTTGGCAACTGAAATCAAAGCAATTTACGTATAAGTATACAGTTTTGAAAAGCTCTACAAGATTGGCCGTAGCTTACAGTTCTTTGGCTGGAAATGCTTCGTTTCGAAAAGTTCCTTTTGCCCACAGGCTAGGAGGCGTATACCTTCGCCCAAATCTTTGTTGCGATTCTCGTCAAATCGGGCACGCAGCTGAACAGCGCGATAGCGATACACATTGCTAGATTGTATATAAATTTTTGGATGCACTTCATCATTATATAATCATGGAAATATCAAATGCTTTTTTGATTTTTACTTACCGGCGATCGTACCACGCCTCCAGATTGCGCAGGGCGCGCTTATATAGGCTACACACCTGGCGCTTGTGCGAGACAATAGCCAAGGGAACTTGGGCCATGTTTATGTCGTTCGGAAAATTGCCTAATTCTGCAATCTGTCTAAATGAAACAACAACAATTTACTCGGAGTTGCCAACTAAACATTTTTAAGGTCGTTATTAACACTGAAACGGGCACAAAAATGTTGCCATACGATTGTAATTCTTCAAGCTGGCATCACCGAAATAATTTTAAAAAATCACAAATGCGGTCAATTTGAAAAATCAACAAATTAGTTCTTTAATCAAAACACTTTTATAAAAGAAAATGTGATTCCTAACTCATTACGTTTAATATGCACTGGACAATGTGTTCAGGAATATTCAGCGGTTCTTCACATAGTTCGCCAGTACTTTTATCGTACATATAAATCTCGTTGATTACCCGATCTCCATTTTCAGCATCTACTGAGGAGACCAAGACCAACGACCCCTCCGCGAGATCGGAAAGAATTTGCTCTATATCCTCTTCGCTTACGGAAGGTGTTTTAACAGGTTCAATAGCTGGACTAACATTAAAAGTATCAGTAGGCGCCACCAAGTCTATAGGACTTGATTGGGTCGGTAGAATGCTCTCCATATCTCTGACATAATTTAGACTGCCATCATCAAGGTCCATAATAGTTTTATTATGAACCGATTGAAAGTCCAACCTCTCTGACTCTAAACCGTCCATTTCTTGATCCTCAGCCAGTAGATCGTTCAGCTCTTGTTGAATTTGTCCCTTTGCCATTGCTAATGATTGCTCAGTTTTAATAATAGTTTCCTGTTTGATCGTATCGAACGGGGGCAAAATGTTCGATTCCGGCTGTATAACGGCGGCATTGCTGGTGACTTGTGCCGATGGCTGTTGCCGTCGACGTTTGCGTGGCGGCTTGGTAGCCACTTCCTTTGCATTCTCATCCGTTTCGAGAGCTTTACAACGCTTGGCCCAGATATGCTTGGCTAGTTTCTTTTTCGTTACATTCTCATTCTCATAGATCACATCGCCATCGCTTAGGGAACGAGCGGCCTTACTTTGCTGGGATTTAGCGCGCTGAAAAGGTAAGCATATTTGAATTAGGACACCAAAACATCTAAGATTGAATAGGTAATTACCTTTTTGGTGTTTTCCGCCTGTGTGGCAATAATTTCCTGCCATTGACGATCCTTTTCTTTACGATCACGATCCTCCTGTTCAAGTTGTTCTTTCAGCTCTTGTATGTTAAAGGCCTTGGGGTATAGTAAAGCCTTATTGATCAGTTGGGCATTAATGCGC
Source organism: Drosophila willistoni (assembly GCF_018902025.1). Classification (NCBI taxonomy): domain Eukaryota; kingdom Metazoa; phylum Arthropoda; class Insecta; order Diptera; family Drosophilidae; genus Drosophila; species Drosophila willistoni. Next base: position 15,634,690 of record NW_025814050.1, read on the forward strand.
TCTTCCTTTTTATACTTTAGCTTGAGATCACGGCGTGTGCGTTGTGGAAACATTTGGCACATTAACGAAAAATCTGTGCCAATGATTTGAAGACTTCGATAAAAACGTACCGTTTCATCGGAAGTCCAGTAGGGAGTACGCTTATGACGCTTGTAAAACCCATTGTCACCTTTATATAAAAATAATGGACATAAATTAAGATCTCAAATACAGAAAGTAGTTTTTTAATTACTCACCTGTAGTCTCATCCATAAGAATAAGTGATGAATTCGCCAGGACTTTGCGTGCTTCTACCTCGGCTGTAGTCTCAATCTCTAAAGTTTTCTCATCGATAATCATTTCACCATTGGCATCCAGTTTCAACTGTGGCACTGGCATGGCTGTGGCGGTGGCTTCTTGTTTGGCCTCCAAAAGGTGATCTGCATTTGGCTTCGATTCTACCGCCGACTCACCATTATCGCCATTGGATTCTGCCTTAATTGTGGTAACTAATGGTTTTTGTTCCATTGGATTATTTTCCGGATTATAGAAAATCATGTCAAACATTTTGAAAGTAGATTTATCGGGAATGCCCTTATTAAAGCGAGTCTCAAAATCCCTGCGTGCATTCACACGTTGTCCCGGCTGGCATTTGTCATCCGATGCAGTTTTACGCTGCTTGCTGCCACCCTCCGAATATACGGAGCACGTGGATTCGGTGCGTATGCGTCCCATGCCAGGACTCATTACGGCAGGAAAGTATTTATAAGGTGACTGCGGCATTGGCGATGAACCAGCGCCAGCCATAGCCGTAGGAGTCTGTCCCATTGAAGAGGAACCACTTAAGTAGCGTTCTCGACGCGTAGGCGTTGCCGGCGACTGATAGTCACTATCATAATCACTGGCCATAGGTGAACCAACAAAACTATTTCGTCGCTGGCCAAAAACTGGTGTCGGACGAACACGCTGCCGGGCCTGAGCCTTGCCCGGCGACATGGGGTATCCTGTGGTCGTCTTTTGCAAGTCCATTTGTATCACATTATCTTCAATATCCGAGTGGAAAATATCATCCATTTGGCCCGCAGAGCTGGCCGGCATTTTGAAAGCCTTTGCATCCGCAATGTATGGTTCCGCTGCCAGTTCAGCAGAAGGAGTCTCGACTGCGCCTAGATCGGGTTCCGCCGTTTCTACTACTTCTGGCTGAAAAGAAGGGATTTGCTCATCTATCGCCTTCACCTCCGGTTCCCTCTCTTCTTTTTGCACGGGCGGCTCGTCTTTGCGTGGCTTGCGCTTTATGTTGGCCAGATTGGCCATGGCCTTAATGCGCTGCCTTCGCATAGCCATTATAAATATTTTATATCAGATAGCTACGAGATTAACGTTTCCTTTCACACATCAAAACTGGATAAATTACATCAAGATAATGTTCCGCAAACCACGAGTTTAATTCGGCTCAAGTGTTGGCTAACGTCCAAATAGTGCCTGTCTACCTTTGTACTGTGGTACAAGATATCAATAAATACTATAAACTAGTTTTACAACATAAATGTACATTTAAATGAATATTTTAGTTGATTTGTAACCACAAGTACATTTGAAATATTTTTGTTTGTACACTTTAAGGTGATTAAATTATTGCATGTATTAGAAATGTAAAATTGTTTAAAAACCAAATATTTAATATAATGACCGTTGAAGTGTTTTTTTTTTTTTTTTGTTAAATGATTTAGCAATAAAAGTTATTATAGGGCCAAAGCTGTGGATAGTCTATCCAGTAATCTTAAATTTGTTAGATCGAGTTTCAATTTTTAAATATGTATGTCAAACACAGTGCCACCCAACTCTAACAACCCAATGACTGACCAACACTGTTATCTTGTAACGAAAAAACAAAAACAACACTTGCAGTTTGCACGTTTTTGGATTTCTTTTGAAAATGATAAGACAGCGGGTGAATTCATAACATAACCACAGGCCAGCCCAGAACAAACATTCATAATACAAATCAATTTTAACATAGAGACACAAACACTAAATAACTAGTAACTAGAAAAAAGATAAGCTAAACATTTAAATTCAAAATTTTATCAAGTAAATTTACAAAATTGAACAAATGTGACATTATTGTGTGTAAGTGTGTGTGTGTTGGAATTAAATAGAAACGAAACAACAAAATAATCAGCCATTGACTGTCCACTGCCTTGCCCTGGCCCCCCGCCTCGTTTTCACCATCCGCCACCGCACTGAACCGGCGGCGCGTCTGTTATGCAAGTAGCAGCAGCAGCAGCAGTCGCAGTCGCAGCACTCGCAGTAGCAGAGGAACAATTGAATTAGCCGGCATGCTATTCAATCGATTTATCTTAGCCATCAAAAATCAGTCCAGAGAGACTTTACGGGCCTGGAGCTATCAATGTGAATCGATATTGGCCCAACGCTCGCGTCGCATCCAACAGTTGTTGTGCTTCTATCAATCGGTCTATGGCACTCAAGGTCTGAAGCAACTATGGCGAGCCTATTACCGGCGTGAATTGCAGCAGCCACTCCGGGGCATTATGCTCAGTGCCGTTGGTGTTGTGGGCTTGAATATCAAGCAGCTCGGCAGCGATGGCTTTGATTGGAATAAGGAACGCCTGGCGCTGGCCAATTTCGATGTATGCCATCGTGATATTGAGTTTATCAATACCCTGGCTAAGAATCAATTATGCGAACGCTGCCAGGCTAAAAAAATGAAATATTGTTATTGTTTGCTGGGCAATCAACGTTGCCGTAAAAATGGTACACCAGTTCCCGCAAATTCCCCTCAAAGCTCATCCCCTTCATCGCCCAAAACGCCTACGTCCAAAAAGATGCCGGCATCTGCAGCCGAGACTGACAAGGAGGAGAGCATACGAAATTGTCATACGCCATTAGATTTAGATGCTCGCGGTGCTCCAGCCGGTACAGTGCGAATCCAGGCTCAGGATGAAAAGAAATGGGAACCATACTTTAGTAAAAACGAGTTTAGCATTTGGCGGAGAGAAGAGCGAACGTCTATGTACTCCTATAAGGTATATAACCAAAACAAAAATTCCTTTAATCTTGCCGAATTCATTCCTTGCGATTTTTAGGTATATGCCCGATTTGATGACATCACTGCCGATGATTTTCTACATGTGCAAACCGACTTGGATTATCGCCGTCAATGGGATGATACGGCCCTGAGACTGGAGCTTATCAGTGAAGATCCTGTACCGGGAAGCAATTCACATTTGATATATTGGGAAATGCAATGGCCACGTCTATTTGCGAATCGTGATTATGTCTATTGCCGACGTTATATCAAGGATGAAAACAAAAAGGTCATACTCATATGCAATCGTGGCGCCAAGCATAAGACATATCCCGCCATATCGGGCAAGGTGCGCGTAACCGACTATTGGAGTGTGATGGTTATCAAACCGTTTCGTGGATTTCATGAGCCCGGACTACATTTCATACTTACCTACTATGATGATCCTGGTGTGCCCATACCACAGAATATTAAATCCTGGGTTACCCAGAAACAAATGCCCGAGTTCCTAACTAAAATGTATGTGGCCACCAAAAATTATGCCTGCTCGCGGGCGATCAAAATGAAGGATATGTTCAATAGCTTTACCCTAATCAATGATGAGTATACGGCCAATGATCAGCGTGGCAGTTGGCTAGGAAGGCTCAGTCGCAACGGGCACGCAAAGTTTAGCCGAGGCGAGAATGGAACAGAACGTTGAAGGTCCACACACAAACACATACACACACACACACGCAACATACACATAAAAGATCCTTTTTAATTTTTGGCCCCAAAACAGATGCAATTCAATCGAAATCAATCACAACCGTAGAATACGTGCAATAATCTGTTGAAAACATTTTGTCCTCATCAAAAAATTGTGTGCCACACTTAAAAAAAATATATGAAAAAGTTCGGTTATATATATACAAAACAAAAATATATAAAAAAAAAACATTAAATTTAGATATTGTCTTTTTAAAAGCGAAATAGAAATTATTGAAATTGTAATTGTAAGAAAATAAATAAAAAAAAAAAGTTATACACTCAAAAATGGAAAACCAAAACAAGAATTTTGTAATATAACATTTTTATATACGTAGTAATCGAACCTTTTCAAAACTATTGCTCTATGGTCTATAAATATTAAAGGAGATTCTATGGAAAATGCTTCAACTAGCAATAAAATAAAATTATAATTATTTGGTATGGAGACTGAATTTTGTTTGTTATGCAATTATTTAGTTAACTGAATTTACTGGTAACCTACAAGCTGGAAATTTATGTACATTCAAGCTGTACACAGCTGATTAAGAACAATTGTTCTCTTTTATTAAGAGCACATGTAAATTCAGCATTTAACATTTGAAATTCCTGTCCAGACAAAGACGATTTCAAAAAACATGTATTTAAATGGCGTACTACAAATTATGAAACAGTTGAAGAGGCTATTGTCAACTTGAATTTTAAATATTGTATAAAGTTTTTAAAGTCGTAGTTTTTTTTTGGTTTTTAATATTAATTAAATGTCCAATATTATAATGCCATCTGCGAGGTTATAATAATTAGAAATTAAACAAAATTTTATAGAAAAGGATTTTAAAGAGTTAACAATTAAGATATTTTCTTGATACTTATATTATTATACAGAAATACTGAGATTACACAGAAAATAAGAGAGATTGATAGTTTAGTAGGTAGTTCAGTTCAGATGTGATCACAATTCACTGCGATCGTTTGAGTTAGGTGGATTGTTCATATATGATATAAAATCTTTGCTCGTCCGTCCACCATTGTATTCCACTTTTGTTTTGAGATAGGAGAAATATAGAATAGTTGGATAGCCACGTACATTGTATTTGGCACAGAGTGCGGAATGTTTGGTACAATCAACAGCAACAAAAGCCACACGAGGATCATCTTGTAGGGAAATGGCAGCAGCAGTAAATTCTGGTTTTGTGTGCTTACAGTGTCCACACCCTAGCAATAAAGGAAAAAGGATCATGAACTATATGTGGTTTGCTCAGAGATATAAATTAAACTTACAGGGAGCATAAAACATGACCAAGGCATGTTTTTTTCGTTTTAAAGTCGATGAAAAAGTCTCATCGTTGAGAAAATGTATAACCTCCTGGGCATTTTCCTCCTCCTCCCAGTTCTTTTCTGGAGGCGGTGGTGGTGGCGGTTCTTTTGGATCTTTCATAAATTCTACAATTTTCGATGCCTCACGCACATTTACATCAAATTTGTGAACTCCATGGGAAAAGTATTTAACGGTGGGATAACTTTTCACTTTATACTTTTCACCAATTGCCTGCTCTTTGGTGGCATCCAAAGCAGCCAAAATTCCAGGAATATTTTGTTGTTTCATTTGCAATGCTGCCTTTTCATATTCCGGCTTCATTCGCTTACAATGGCCACACCAAGGGGCATAGAACATAACCAAAACGGATTTCTCATCCTTTACAGCAGCCTCAAAGCCCTGAGTCGTAAGATGAACAATTTCCGAATTCGTATCGGCTGACCATTCAGGTTTTTTGGCTTTTGGTGCTGGCTTGGCATTGGGATTCAACATGAACTCGACCAAAGCATCTTTAGTGTTCTCGCCCTCATAGGTGAAACGAAGTTTGCCATTTTCAAAATATATCAAAGTTGGAAAACCTGCAAAAAGAAAAATATCATTAAAAAAAATGTTTTAGTTAAAAAAAAAACCTGTTATTTAAACCTGTGATATTGAAGAGTTTTCTAATGGGCGCATTCTCTTGACGCTCTACATTCATTGCTGCTATCACATAGCCGCCTTTGGTTTTTAATTCTGTGGCCGCCATGCCATAGTCTGGTTTCATTTTCTTACAGAAACCACACCAGGGCACATGGAACATCACCAGCATGGGTCTTATATCCTTGCGTAAATGTTTGGTGAATGTGCCAGCATCACTGAAATGTACAACATCCTTGCCAGCTGGATCTTCTTCCCAGGGTAAATCACCACTGGGATCACGCATAAATGTTACCATCGAAGCAACACTCATTTGCCGATCATAGTCCTTGTGATAATCTCCATCCTTGTAGTGTTTTAATGTATAAGGATCGGGTGTTATTTTTAATTTTTTACACAATTTCTTGTGCTCCTGATCCAGTCCACAATCCACAAGCAACATTGTACCAGTTCCTCGTATTGATTCGCCGGCCTCACGAAAGATTTTCAATTCGGCTGCCGCCGCTTTCGTACTGGACACATATAGAGCTAGAATATTGTTCTTGGTACGCAGGAGCTTCTTGAAATCTTTATACTCGACTATGTCATCATGTATAAATGATGAGGATTTTGTTTTTGCCGCAACAAGTGACGACAGCAAACAGAAAAGAGGTAGAAGAAGAGACACAAACTGACTATGCATTGAGATATGCATTTGCGTTTATTGTCAAATAACTTTGCACTTAAGAAGATTTATGTAATTAACTAGATTTGTATTTGTACTAAAATAACTGCATTAGTTCCATGTTCTTTCTGGATAAAAACAAATTCTAAATTTCTTAAAAATGCCGATGCCGCTGTGTTATCGGAAACGTCAGCGATTCAGAGTATTATCGATATTTTTTTTAGTTACCACCGTATGACACTAAACATTTGTTCTGTGTTGTGCTCTCTTTCTTACTTAAGCATCTCGAATACGGCATGTCGATGCCTGAGTGCGAAAGAGATAAAAAAGGTCTAAATGGCAACAGTGAAGCCCAAATAAAGACCACGCTGTCAATCATCTCATCTCCAGGTAGTATCTTTGGAAGCATTTTAAAATACCGAATATGTTTAAGAAGCCTCCGAGATTTAAAAGATCCCCATTGTAACCACTATTCCATCTAAGTGAATATGCTTGCAAATTTGTTGATTTTTTAATTTTGATCGAGTAGAAATACCTTGAAGCTGAGAGAACTAGAATATCTTAACTACGATTATGACGATTGCCATCACCGCGGCGGACCACATCTTTGTATTCATCCATACGTCGCATGCGGGCCAAATATTCAGGATCATCGTCTTCCACCTGCTGTTCGACAACAGCTTTTTCCTCATCCTCTTGCTCATTGGGATCACGAGCCGCAGCGATGGCTTGAGCTTGATTCATTTTGGCCACCTTCTCCTCATCGGGGAAGATGCCTTCATCGACGCGTTGCTGATAGAACTCGTCCACTGTCATAATGGGTAAACTGGGATAACCCAGACCAAAGACGGCTTTCTGCTGGGCATTGCGAGTGATAATAAAAGGCTGCAATGGCTTAGGCTGAGTAGATTGTTTTCCATGATGATGGTGGTGGTGATGATGTTGGCTGTGGCCTTGTTTTTGAGATGTAGACGGACCACCACCGAAGGATTCAATTGCATTCGGTAGGTTCTCTCCTCCTGCCAAGCGTGCCAAACGCATTTTGGCCAACTCTTTCATCATACGTAAACTTTCCAACTCTTGTTTGGCATCTATTATGCTTTTATCCAAATATTTTAAAAAGAATTCCCTTTTGACTTCGTCATCGGCAGTTTTGTCTTTGACAGCAGCCTGCACTTTTTTCATATATTCATCGATTTCCTTCATTTTGCGGTATTGAGCAATTTTATCATTGCGATCGTAGGCAGCCTCAATGAGTTCGCGTTGTTCGCTTTTCTCAACCTTATCTCCATCCTGGGCCGGCTTTACTTTTGGTCCTTCGCATAGACTGTACTCCTGACACCTTTGCAAATGATCTTTGAAATAGATTTCCCCTAAATCCAATACTTCGGTACTATTCGGATTATTAATTTTGGTAGTCAATTTGCCAAGGAAATAGGGCAACAGCATAAAGGGCAAGGAATCGGTGGACACTTCATCTATCAATTCGTTGGCACTGAACATGCTCACTTGATTCACAATCACAGTGGCCTCCTCGAATTGTTTCATTGCGGATTTAACTTTGTTCTAGAAATAAATTACATGATTCCTTTGTTTACTCCTCCCGAGAGATTATTACCTGAAATTCGCTACCATTAAAGGGCAACTCGGTGACTTCCAGTTCATCGTAAAGATTCCAGCCAGCTAAAAATATATCAGACAGTTTCTTATCCTCGCCGCCATTCAATGAGTCAGTGTTTGTTGCTTCCGCCATGTGTTAATTAATTAAAGGTATGTATGTTTGTTTTCTAAGCTGTCGAAATAAATTGCAAACCGAACATTAATGTTGCATCTCAGTGTTGAGCAACGTCTAATATGCAGCCGGTTGAATTCAGCCGATTGCCAACACTACTACATAAAATTTAAAACTTTTTAATGGTCAAATTGCTTTTATTAAATTATATAAAAGTTATTGGACATGTGTTATGTTTCTTTGTTCCTGATTTGGGGTGGTAGATTCTCAAAGTCTCAGCCCTTGAGGGTGGCTTCCAGTTCATTGCCGGCAACAAGTTCCTTGATGATATCCAAGCCGCCAATTAATTCGCCCTTTACATAGACTTGAGGATATGTGGGCCAGTCCGAGTAGGTTTTCAAGCCTTGTCGTACTTCCTCATCTCCGAGTATATCGAACGTTTCATATGGTAAACTGTTATAGAAGGCAATAAGTTAAAAACAAAAGTTCAAATCTAGATGACAGGTGCATGTACGTACTTTGTGTCGTTAACAATAGCTATAAGTTGCTTGGAGAAGCCACAACGGGGTGCCTCACGGTCACCCTTCATGAAAATCATTAACGGAGACTTATTGATCAGAGCCTTCAGTCGTTCATCCAAAGATTGGCCAGTAGCTGCGGCACTGCTAGCACTCTCGGCCAATTTCTTGGACTTGCTTGTAATGGCTGCTATGTCCACACCATCGACTCGGTCTACAGCCGAACCTTTAGTAAAGAAAATAACTGTGGGTACGGCATCAATCTAAAGGAAAAGTTCAAATTCGGTTACATATAAATAAGGAACTCCATGTTACAATTTCACTTACTTGATGTTTCATAGAAATCTCAGGATATTGTTCGGCATTAAGGCTAATAAATTGCAATTTCTCACTACCCAAGACTTTGGTTAGCTCTTCCAGCACATCTTTAACCTGAGCACACTGTTCGGCCCAGTCGGCGGCAAAAAGGACCACGGTTGTTTTTTCAGAGTTTATATATTTCTCATATTCCTCGGCACTTGATACATTTAACACGGACATTTTTTTTGAGTTTGTTTTATTGAAAATGCTATAATTTTAAAATATTACAGGCAATTTCGACTTTGCAGTTATTTCAGGCTATCAGCTGAGAAGAGTGTTGGTCAACGAGTCACTGGTTTTTTTAACCCATTGAAACCAAGAATTAAAGTCACATTTAAATGATGATGATAAATAAAATAATTGAACAAATTTTAAATATGAATTGTTAAAAAATATCCCATAGGTTACGGTATCCTTAATTTGTAATGATATAAGCATGACTCGTGATTCGTTAAAATTATTTTCAAAAATGTATATTTTAAGTATGCTCAAGGGTTAAAGTGTTTATCTATTGTTGACCGGTAACAGTGTTATAAAATACTCAACAGTTTTGTTATTTTATCAAAGAAACGTAAATAATAGTTTGTAAACTATCATAAAATACTAAAAAAATTAAACATTTAATTCGGTTTTTTTTTTTTGGATACATATGTATACGCAAATATATGTACATATATACAAAACAAGGGCGTAGTGGAATGTGCGCAGGGACTTCGCAGCTGTACCGAATATGGCATGACCCCCTTAATTTGAGAACTGGCTACGCTCTTAATGCGAAATAAATTCAACAACCTTTAGTGTTGAAAAACAAGGGAAACAATCGATTTGTTTAGTGGCTGGCTCTTAACACTTTTCGGCATTTGCTTTGCACGTGTTCCAAGAGACTGAAGATATCAGATATTTTTTGCAAATTCGCTGATTTCTTCAATTAAAACATAATGGTGACACGAAAGAAACCAATTAAACGGCGTGCGGAACCCGCAATGCCGACAAAGGAGGATGAAGAGGAGTCCAAAAGAGACGTGCCAAAGGATTTGCTGGTGATAGCTCAGGAGGTGAAAATTGTACGCGCTTTGGCGTGCAATGATGTGACTAAAAGGAATCGTCAAGTCCGCAAGCTACGCAAATGGTTTAAACTGAGGGCCAACTCATCATTCTCCTTTACGGAAGACGATTTTCTGCGTATCTGGAAGGGTTTGTACTACAATATGTGGATGTCGGATAAACCACTGGTCCAGGAGGATCTGGCCGAACAGCTGGCTCAAATGGTGGATAGCTTTGATGGGAATACCACGTGTAGTCTTGCCTATTTCAGTGCATTCATGCGTGTCATGTGCCAAGAATGGTTTGGCATTGATCAATGGCGGATGGATAAATTTCTAATGCTTGTCCGTCGCATGTTACGATATTGCCTGAGAGTACTCAAACAAAGCAAATGGTCCAAGGATTTAATTGACATCTTTAATAGGCAAATGAAGGAATCAGTTTTGGCCGATCAGCCTAAAAGCCGTGGCATGACAATGCACTATTTGGATATATTCTTTGAGGAGCTGGCTAAGGCTGCAAATGGAGAAATAACCAGCAGCCAGGTCAATCTATTTCTACGCCCATTTGTCACATACATGGGAACGCAGAGAGATGTCAAGCTTGTTGCTCAGTGCCGGACGCGTGTACTTTATCATTTGCTATATCAAAGCGAGTTGGGTCGCGAATATAGTGAAAAGTACTCAGCTTGGAAAGAAATGGGCTTTCCCACTGCCTCGATAGATGATGTCGAAAAACTGGATTCTGGTTTCGACGAGGAAATGGATGACGAAGAGGACGAAGAAAAGAAGTCATCTCAACTATCCCTTGATCCTCGGGCTGGCAATGTAGATGTCCAGATGCCAGAGCTACCCTTGAATGCTGATGCTGTATTGGACGAGCTTCAAAATCTATTGCGTACACAGGACTATAATGCCAAACGGCGTAAGGGATTACGGAAAATTATTCAAATTTTTGAGACTTATAAATCTGGAGAATTTCCCTTGGGTGTACGTGAAATGCCCAAGCCAGATGGTCAAACTTTAAGCGAATTGATAGAGCAAAAGGTTCACGATGCTGACAAGGTGGAAGAGGAAGTCTTTGGAACTGGTAGAAAATTAAAAAAATTAAATAAAGCCAAGCGTAAGCGATTGCTGCAATCGATTAATTTTGATGAGGTTGACGAGGATAATTATGATGAAATAATTAATCAGGCATTACCAGCGGAACTTAAGAAGAAAGTCAAACGCAATGCAAAAGCTAGAAAGAGTATGCAAAAGTCATGGCTGGTAGAAGAAGTAAAGGAAGACGAGCAACAGGAGCAAACAGAGCAGCAGGAAACGCAAAAGCAGCGGCAGGACGAGGAGCAGGAGGATAATCCACCTCCTAAAAAGAAATCAAAGAAGGCTAAAACAACGCAAGTGCAGCAAAAAGAAGAGGAGTCCAAATCAAATGGCTGGGAGGATCCTCTTCAAGCAGGCGAACAGGAATTTTTTATCCCATCGCGTAAGGAACAAACCAAGGAAGCAAACACTAAATTTCAGTTATCCACACCTAAGCCTAATAAAAGCACACTTCAATTTGCTACTCCTCAACCACCTTCCGTCACTGGATCGTCCTCAAAGAAACGTGTCCGCATAATGACCAAATGTAATAGCGCTTATCCCAAAAGCGATTATTATCGCCAATTGAAATTATCACCACAATTGCCCTATGATGCGGATCGTGTGCCGGGCAAAAGTGCATTAAAGCCACACGTTCTACCTGGGCCCATACATCCCAATTATAAAGGTGCTAAACGACTCTTCAATGACACCCTGTGACGTTGTGTAAAATGGTTAGGTTTGGTCGGAAGACATGGCGACGACGATGAGGACGAGGAGGACTATAGTAATGGATAACTTTCAATACTTTTGAAATTAGAATAAAGCTTTTAGAAAAGTTATGAGTTATAAGTAATGGTCTTATAAAGAAAACAACAAAAGTCTCATAATTGACGCTCCTTTTTTAGAACTTTAATTTAATTAACAGATGATATTGAAAAATACACTATGTCTTAAGTTCTTAAATATCGTCTAGAAAAATAAGTTTGAACATTTCTGTTAAGTTAAGAGAGCATAAAGTCGAAAATAGGGGGAAAAACAATTGAATATAATGTATATTTATAACTATTTTCCATAATATGAAGCAATTTTTTCTTTTATTTCGGTTTATTTTTTGAGACTACCGTATAAGACCTTTGCAGCAGTTCTAATAATTTAGTAGTTAAAAATTATGTTTCTTAAAATATATAAATATATATATACATACATACCTACATATAGATATTTTTGCTGTAATTTTTCTGTTCAAGCTGATAGTTTTCAAACATTTTGAAATAAACTACAACTATGTAATTTGCCATACAGAATGAATTTTTAACTATTTCTTGAGTCATGTTAAAGGGCAGTCGTATATCGAGAAGGGGAAATGTTGAGCACATGGCTTTATTTAAGGAGCGAAGGAGCAATGCACTCGGAGTGCAATTGAGTTGAGTCAGCAATTTACTCTCCATTGAGTTGAGTCAGACTATGGGGGAAACTCAAATGCATTAAAGAGTAACTTCTCGAGTCACTTTGTGCATTTGCATTTAAGAGTAACTTCATTTTGAGCTTAAAGTTGTACTCAATTGATAACTCAACTCGTTTCAATAAAAATACTCTTGAGACGGATAATAAAAGACTCTTATGTTCCGAAAAATAGCTCGATTGGAGTTGAACTCAGGAGTTTTTATCTATTTAACACTCAAAATGCATATGTTGTTTAAGATTTGTTTAACTACTTCGAAATAAATATTTTACATCAAAATGAAATTAATATTACGCTTCACTTTCCAATGTATATTATTTTTGAGAAATAAATCTTACTAAATTCCTAAAATTCTCGAAGACTTAATAGCTTATAGATGGTGTTTTTAAAAATATTTAGGTAAAATTAAATTTAAATGTAGACATACGAAAATTTTTAAAATTGGGATTGACATAACTACATTATTAGAAGACCTTTACAAAAATCACAAATCACCAAATTCCTCATTCAATATTTCTAACTCTAATAAGCTAAGACAAAAATCTTACAAAAATGATTTATTGTTCATTTCAGTTATTAAATTTGTACGTTGATAAACATTATTTAGACACAATAGAAGCTCTCAAATACGTTTAGAAGGTTTGATTTCGGATCGACTTTCAATAAGATAACTCTAATAAATAGATTGACAACTGCAGTAGTTAACCAAATTTAAGTTAAACTAGAGGTAAGTTAAACTAGAGTCCTTAGTTCTAAGAAAGGTCTTTTTCTCAAAAGAACGTTTTTCCGTGATATAGAAACCATAACTTGACAGTTTATTTTGGTTGCGAATTTGGAACCAAAACCCTAAGAAACAAAAAGGTTTTTCTCAGAGTCTCTTTCGAATGATGGTTCTTAAAACTGCCTTTTGTTATGGTGGCCCAATCCAGTTAATTTAAAAACTAAATTAACCCCCATGGGTTGGACATGGTAATAGCCTTATAGAGTGTAGGTAGGTAAATGTTGGTGTAGTTTTCTAAAGAAGAAACAAAGCTGTCATTGAATAAAGTGCAACTAATAATTTGCAACACATTGTAGTTCCAGAAATAGTTTATTTACTTAAACTAAATCTGACCAACATGTTAAACCAATATATAACTTATTATTGGAATTACCAAAACTAACCATGCAATTTGTTATCCTAAACGCAAGGTCAAAATCAAAGTTGTTCTCGTCTAGAGTCTAGTCAAAAATTTTCAATATTAAATGATAGTACATAATTACAAGTTTTTTGTTAATTTTACGAGTATATATTTATTTCAAATAAAAGACAACTAAGGGATAGATAATCCCTTGATGAATCTGTAAAAAAATATTTACATATATGTCAGGTTGAGCTATGTATTCGCTCGAATGCAATTTTAACACATCAGCAGCCAATTTCGATTTGCATTAATTGCATTGCAACAGTTTGGCAGTTTTTTTTTTCATTTCATTTAAAATTGGGATCATTTTATATATATTTTTGCAATTTACTGAAAAATGCAATTTTATAATCTATAAATTTGTTTTATCATTTGTTTTTTCTAAGGGTCATCTGATATATTAAATTAACTTCCGCTTAAAAGATTGTAAGTATATGAGACAATTTTCCATATTAATTGAAAATTGAAATCGATTTTATTTATTTTCCTTTCCTATGAATAAAAACTGTATACAGACAGGAGAGTAGAGGAAAACTTTACCTTTATTCTACAGAATATTCTCTTGACAAGTCTGTTGTTGGGGAAATCTCTCTCTAGAGCAAAGAAAAACCACTTCAAGTTCTTGTCCTGTATGTGTGTGCGTTTATTGAACTGCATGGGGAAAATTAAAAAAGAAAACATCCTTTCACATTGCTTTTGTCGTTTGCATGTCTTGTGTATTAAAAACTTGTCGAAATTTTATTCAATTTACGTGCACTTAAGCGACGATTGCACATTAAGATATGACGCAAAAGTTGAATGCGATTTGCAGCTGATTCTCATTCCTTTTTCACCCCTTCAATCACACTATCTGTAATTAGATAATAGACAAGATTTGCATAACAATGTGGAAATATGGAGGCTTGTCTCCCATTCCCCATTTAACCATTCGCTATATTCTATTTATAGCTCTCATTTTAAGTTATATATATAACACAATCAAGAGGCGGAAACCTTGACGACTTGACCTATATATATATATGTAGGTATAAAAGCCCATGAGAAAGTGCATAGACAAGCTCAAGTACAGAACGAGAAAAGACGGCATCATGTGGTTGACCCTTGTCGGATTGACATTGGTACTCGTGACATTTTGCAGATCGACGACAACGGACAAGTCCTTTAACGAGGGCAAGGTATGTGTCTATAAAGCAGATGGGTAGGGCTCTTGCAGTGCTTTCTTTCAAACAATTAGGAGTCACAAAGAAGACCCATAACAACATATGTCTAGGATGCCATTCCAATCACACCCAATATAATGAAAAACTCTTAATTTAAATTTTTTGATTTACAATTTAAGCCCTTTGATTTGTCATCGATTCCGGATTCAACTGTTGCCTCAATGGGATGTGGCCGTCGACTGTCGCTATTTCACAATCAAGATGGGATTCAATTTGCCGAATTTCCATGGTTGGTGGCCATCTATGGGCATCAGGACTACCTTTGTAGTGGAGTTTTAATCACGCCCTTGGTAATTCTAACATCAGCCCATTGTGTACACAATGAGCCAATGGAGGATTTACGTGTGGTGGCGGGAGAATTTGATGCAGCTGCTGAACGAGAACCTTGTCCACATCAAATCCGTTTAGTTAGTGAATTATTATTGCATCCGAATTATACCCAAACACCAGCTACCCATAATTTAGCTATGCTTCTGGTGGCCAATGCTTTCCAAATGGCTACCAATGTACGTTCCATTTGCCTGCCAACTTACGAGATGATCCACAATATAAGTGAATGCTATGTGGCTGGTTGGCAACGAAAGGATTTTGGTAATTCAGAGATTTTACCCAAACGGGCGACATTATATGTCCTACCCCAAGATCAGTGTAGGGCCAAATTACGTTTGGCCATTTTGGGAAGACGTTATTTTCCGACTAATGATTCATTGATATGTGCTCGTGGCGTCAAGGATGACTTTGTCTGCGGAGATGAAGCGGGCACAAGTGGTGTTCCATTAATGTGTCCAGTTGCTGGATGTGCGGATTGTTTTGTGCTTGCCGGAGTATTAGCCAGATCAGCACGTTGTGATGGCCCTCAACTACTTGGCATCTATACAAATATTTCATTTTATAGACAATGGATAGATCAGATGATTATTGAAAGAAATTTACAAATATCGGAGTTAATGTGGTTTAATCCCAATAAATATTAATATTAACATTAACCATTAAAAAGATACTTCGCTCTCTTTTATTTTAAATTTTATTTTTACATTTTATATACCCAATTTTTAAAGCTCGTCCTCTTCGTTATAACATTTGGTAGCCCACAAATGCTTAAACATCAATAATTTCGATCAAAATGGGAATAAATGGGATAGATTCTACCTACTAAGTCATCAATCGAGAGACCATTTCCTTCAATAAAACTGGGTTAAAATTGCTTTACAAGACGACGAGGAATTGAAGATGATCAATGTCGGAACTTGAATTCGCATAATCTTAAATTTAAATTAATAAATGACTTTGGTGTAAGTAGAAATATATTTTTTATAAGCTCTTCCTACTTTGACAATGTTTTTTTTATAATATTTTTCATCGTTTTTTTTTTTACATTATAATACAAATATTTTAAGGTATGGTAATATATAAGTAAAACTGTAAGGACATACTTAAATATCCTTTTGAAAAAAAACATTAAGGCACATCTTGATACAATTTTAATACTTGTTTTTGGGTTAGACAGAGGCATTAAACAATGTTTACTTTGAGATTGAATTGATTTGAATTTACCACACTAAATCATAATGACGACACAAGCGCAAATCCTTCCTGGTCGAATGAGTTTTCTTTTATACATATTAAGTAGGAACTATACTTTCCATTGCTAATATTCAAAAGTGGATCTAATTTACTTAGCCACAAACTTGAGACTTCTCTTTGAAATGCCCTAGCATGCTTCTAGGCATTTCATTAATTTGACTTCTTTATGTTTTTCTTTTTCTTGCATTTTTCTAGCAAAGAATAAGGACGAGCTGTGATGTCTATGGGAAATGGTTTGCAGCTCCGCAGGCGCCGCTTACTGCATATCAGCCGGATGCGTGCGTTGTTTGGTAATTTCCTTAACGGAAGTGCATGCAGGAGTAGCAGGACAAGCAGCCAGACCGGGCGTCGTCCTGCCAGTCAGAATGAGTTGGACTCGGCTAGCCATTTGTATGAAATTTAAAGCGCAATCTTTTCCAATTGATTCGAAATGTCTGCTAAGCAAATGTGAAACAAATCAAAAGGAACGAAAAGATACCTTCAGCATCGCCGCAGCAGACACTCGATAGTCTGTGTGTTAACGCCTCGCCAGGACACTTCTGGTCTGGAAATTTTTTGCAATGAACTTAAAATGTGCATTGGGGGCTAGTATATTATTTTTCTTTTTTGCGCATTTTCATTTAGTGGGTAATAAATTAAACAAACTGATTTTTGTGTTGAATTCTTTTTTTTGTTGTTTTGCTTTCTGGTATTTGGCTTAGCCATGTCGCCGACAGTTGCCATGACTTTGCCACCAAAACCGAGTCAAACCCGAACCATAAGGGGGTGCATGGTAGGGACTACTATCCAACCAAAGGCCATGGCAATTAATCTGCCTTGAGTCCGGGGCACGTTGGCCAATGGCTTTCGTATTTAAAGATACTAAGTCAAGTGCTAAGAACGTGTGCACCATAGATTGAAATTCGATTTGCTGTAAAACTGTTTAAATTATTTTTTGTTAAGGTAAGGTACTTATGAACATTATATTATTTTTTTTGGTAATTTATTTGAAATTTCTTTATGAATTTATTTGACGTTTGTGATGTTTGATTTTATTCAATTTTATTAAAAATAATATTGTATAATTGTAATTGTAATTGTAAATAAATTGTAAATTTTTAACAAGTTTAGTTTTCTGACTAAACAGTAGTGGCCACGAATTTAAGACTTTTTTTTTACTTTAGTTCTGATTTTCTCGGCACCTAAGTAACTTAATGGAATTATTTTTTCGGTAATTTATTGGTTATTGTATTCAGATGAAGAACCGTAAAAAAAACCTGCATTTGAAGACAGAAAACTTTTTGCTAAAATTTTAAATATTACAGATAGATGTCTAATTTCTTTATAAAAGTTTTAGATCTGGCAAAACTAAGATTAACTGCTTACCAAAAATTTTTAATTTAGCTAAAACTCTCGATGTGGAGCCAACTGTAAAATCTGAATTTTGTATGGAAATTTTTGGTCCTTTGGGCGAGGCCATTTTGCGACATTAATTTTTACTAAAGTACTTTTTTTCTTGAAATACGAAAGAATGTAAATTGAATTTACCGTCGAATGGCATATTTTTCATTAAAATCGGATACTAATTAGATAGTTTTTATTGCCTATCAATAAGAGACATTTCATGCAAACCTGCTCTTCTATTCTCCATTTCTTTCTTTTCATGCGTATCACCTTTTCAAAGGCCATAAATTCCATTATTTCATTAAGTTACTTAGGAGTTTAGAGAATTAGAGCTGAAGTAAAAAAAAAATAGAATTCACTACTTTATTAGAAATATCTACTTTAAAAACACTTTGCTACATATATTTCTAATGATGTGTGATAGAGATATATAAGAGAGATAATTGAGATTATGAGTGTACGATTTTACGATCGTTGCATTCTATGGCAATAACGTATATGTTATAGTGGTCTTTGTCCATCCGAGTTTAACAATTCATCGGATCAGACCTCTAGATCGTATGGATATTGCTATATCGACTCAAATTCCCACGCTGATCAAGAATTTGGAGTAAACTCTTTTCACTATAATTTTTTGTTATCGTTTGCAAAGACAATTAGACTAAGTGCCGTACAGTAGAAATAAAACTTGAGTTTAAAATAGGAGCCCAACGAACTTGGCTATCAAATGCAGAGGCCACAAAAATGCACGAGTCGGAGACGTCTTCGACATAAATTCAATAGCCAGGCCAATAAGTGCATTAGCAGCATATTTCACAGATTGCCAGACACGTCGCTGTGGCCCCCACTCCTCAAGCTGATAGACCCACAATCTCGTAAGACCTCAATACCGGCGGGAACCACTGCCAGTCGAAGACGAAAAAGAAAAGGAAACCAAGTAGATGGGGGGCTCAAAACCAAAACCAAATGCATGCGGCCAAGACCCAGAGAAGTAAGCCACAAATTGCATGAGATCATAAATATTTCAAGCATAAAGTACAAAATATGCAAAAGTTTTGCTATTTTCTTTTACTTTTCCGACTGCGGCTGCTGCTCCTGCTGCTGCTGTAGGACTTGCCCACACAGATACAAGAGCAAGGACGTCAAACGAAATAAGAAAAATATATTGCTAAATTCTCGCACAGGAAATAGCAGAAGCAGCAGCAGCAGCAGCAGCAATAGCAACAGCAGTCGGTGGGTGGACAACGGCCAGGAACCAGGGACTAGGACCTGGACAGGACTTTTGCCGTACGGCACGTGCATCTACGCCAAAATGGCAAACGGAAGTTCAACAAAAAAGAGAGCAAAAAAAAAAAAAGAAAATATCAAAATCGTATAAAAGAGCAAAGAGCATGTAAAGCAATTCTTTTGGCTCTTCTCCATCATGGTGGGGGCAGGAGGCATGATGGCGATGTTCGTTTTGCTGCTCTTCCTGAGTTGGATGGTGGTGCATGGTCAAGCGATTGTGGCTACAAATTTTGCAATAAGCAATTTTTCAATTTTCAATTTAGGCCAGCGACCAGTTGACACAAAGACATGCAAAACAGCCACTGCGAAAGGCAACAGCCACAGCAACAGCAGTCACAGTTCGTCCCCATAATTCAAACGGAAGTGGCATAGCCAGATATTCGGATCAAGAGACAAATGTGTGGCAAACAAATAGACATAAAGGAAACGACACCAACAGGCAACAATCAACTAACGATAGAGAGGCAGAGTTAACAGGATAATCAGAATTTCGGACATTTTTAAAATGCGTCATCACAAGCGGGATCACAAGTTAATTTTTGCGAATTTACGATAGAACCTTAGAGCACTTAACATCACGATTCTTTATTCTCAAAGGTCGAAATGGATATTTGGTCTATATTGCTTATTTTATTTATTTCACATGATTTTCTTATAAGTATCGATTTGAACACAATTCTTAGATTTACAACTTGTATTTGATTTGGCGATAGCGTTGGACTGCTATCAAACTGCCCAAACATAACCACATAAAGAAGGCAACATATGTATAATTTGAGGTGGCTGCTTCATCCGGAAGTTCTTTGTGCTCCAGTACAAAGACAAAGTTACGATAGTTTGTCTCACATTGAGCGCATCCTTCCACATTGACATAATCGTCCTGGTAGGCCTCATCCCAAGTATAGGGCTGTCCCTTGATGATTAATATAAAGCTTAGCACAATAAACAAGCCAGACACTCTAAGCATTTTGTTTGCAACTGAAGGCCCTATCAACTATGCAGAGATCTTATATGGGAATCAAAATGCTATATATGTATGTATGTATCTGGAATAGTTCAGGTATTATGTGACATTTCTGAGAATTATCCCACCAGAAGCAAACATTTTTTATTTATAAATCATTTCAGTGAGGTTGTTGAGTTGCCTGGTTTATTAAATGACTTGCCTCAGTTTTGATTAAATAATGTTTGGTTTTTAAATCTTTTAATAGGTTTTTCTACTTCGGTTTAAAAAAAAATCCTATGACTTTGAAAAACACCTGCTGATCGATATATCAATTTTCTTGAAAAAAAAACAATTCTTTAGAATAAGTAATGTATATTTAACAAAATCTAATACGCATGCCACATTTATTGTTTATAGTATTTTCGGATTTGAAAACATTATCGAGAATAACTTCGTTCAGAACATTTGGTATTCTATAAAATCCAAACTCGCCGACTAATACAACAAAAAGCATATGGCAGAGATGAGATTACACTATATTATAGTTGTTAATGACTAAAATAACGAATATTTTTAGCAAATGTTTATTCAAAAGTTGTTGCTTTTGTAATTATATTTTGGAATTTTGGAATAAAATTTTCTCTAATTTTCTTTCTGATCCAAGTTTCAAAATGTTCCACATTTAACACAATATTTGGCATACCAATTCCTTTGCAGGGAACACTATGACGACCCAAGCCTACTAGGCGATAGGTCATGGTATTTTCTTCCTCTTCCTGATTGACAACCTCACAGACAATTGGTGCTCCCATTTCTGCAAAGCAAACACTGTGATCTCTTCCTTCATCTCGGCCCATACACAGAAGACTGGGTAGCAATCTGTTATCTTGACCATGGGTATATTTAGTCATACCGAACGCGTTGCAATCAGTCTCATTTAATGGGTCCACACGGAAGCGACGACGCAGCTGAAGATCATAGTGACGGTTATTTGGACTTTCGAGCAATTTAGCATTTCTCACAGCTGGAAAGGCAGTGCTCAGACAGTTCCTATACAAGAACTTTCTCTGTTGAACCTCTTCTTGTGGCGGAGGCAAACAAATGGGCTGAATATCTTCATTCAAGCTGAATTCTTCGACCACAAGCAGTGCTATATCACTGCTAAGAAATGGAAAGCTATGCTCACCACCAAAACTATTAAACCTATTCAGGACTCGACGCTCTTGAGTTTTTGGATACAACAGATTTGTACCGAATTCGCCAGCAACAACGTACATTTCCATAGGTCCGTATATGGACCTGGCAAAGCAACTGCTATCGGTGATCACCATTCGATAAGTTACCAATGCTCCAGAACAAAAATATTTCCACTTGTCATTGGAATTATAGATCAAAGATACTGTCCAGGGCAACGTCAACTGTTGGACATATGTCAAGTTCTGTGTCATCGAAGGCAAAGTAAACTTGCAGTTTCTCGGGTCATAGACCAAAGGCGGTTGCTCCAAGTCAGTATCTTGTAATAAAGTCCAATTATCCGGACAACATACTTCCATATATTTGCATCGCCTATCCGTGTCATTATAGTCCACCAGTTCATCCAACCATTGACGATTAGGACAACGTTGGTAGGGAACACACGTCTTATTGGTGCCACAGGTTTGATAACTGGATTTCCATACTGCCCGTGTGGGGTAGAGCGGTAATCCTTTATATGCTTCTGTGGTAGTCGTGTACTGGTCATCCGGTTCCAGTTCAGATTGCCGCTTATTGTAGTCTGCCAAGTAAATTATCAGGCTCACTAAAATACCTTTGGTTATTAGAGTGAACATTTTCTCTGGCAATTTATCTCGTTTCAACTGATCAAATGTGGTCCGCATGAGAATTGCAAGAATTTATATTCAATGCTCTGCTAGCTTTATGAGAAAAGTGCTTGGCGAGATTTCTCAGCTATACTCTTTTTAAAAACAGCATATAGACTTTTCTATTTGTCAAGTTGCTTATGAGTAAATATCATTTTTAAAACATTTAAAGAATTATATTAGGTCTATCTACAAAATGACATAATAACCAAGAAAATTGCTAACTGACTTAGGGTATTAGGGTATAAAAACTTCGACGAAATTTTTCGTTGGTCACGTAAGTTCTTCTTCAATTTCTTTAATTTAATAAAAATAATTTATATAGTTAATTTAAACTTAGTTGTGGCGGCTTGAACTTTTTACATGCACTTAGTAATAACAAATTGGCTTATAATGACTATTTGAATATAAAAAAAAAGTTTTTCCTTTTAAAACAATGATGATATCAAGGCTAAAATTCAAAAAGCGGTGATTGTATGTATATGGGGTGTTAAGCAGTTCATTTTGTTTTCGCTGTCAAGCAGTTCATCTGAGTAGGCTCCACTCCATTCATAATTTGATGTTTTTTTTCTCTGTTGTTTAAAAAAGATATAGGCAATATTTTGGGAGACGAGTATAATTGAAATATTTGAAAAATTTCAATCAAGCTTATTTCGGTAGAATGAATGACGAAACGACCCACTGTGCGTCATTGGAGCTGTACTTTTTGAGTCTGTAATTGAACTTTCCATAAATATTGCTGATAACGCTTAATGTATTATTGCAAGTTGCGTATAAATCAAAAAAATTATTGAATCATAAAATGCGGAGATCTGAACCTTTATTGGAAATTAAGAACTGACATTTAGAAACTATTTAACATCAAGTCCAAACACAGTTTTAATTGGCTTAATGGATAAATTTACATAAAGATACAGTTTAATCAAATTTGTAATCGATCGACAAATCTTTAAATCACCTCATTTATTCCATGAATTTCTTTAATTTTTTGTATAATCCAATTTCGATAATGCTCCACATTCATTACAATATTTGGCATACTCAGCCCATTACATGGAGAAGTGTTACGTCCCAAGCCTACCAAGCGATAAGTCAAGCTATTCTCTTCCTCTCCCTCATTTTGCACCTCACAAACAATTGGTGCTCCCAATTCTGAAAAACAGGTATTACGATCTTTTCCTTCATCTCGACCCATACACCTGAGACTTGACATCAAGTTTTTGTTACTATCATGGGTAAGTATAGGCATGGGAAATGTGTTACAATGAGTCTCATTTAATGGGTTCACGTAGAAACGGCGACGCAGCTGAAGTTCATATTTACGGTGATTTAGACTTGGCATCATAAATGAATCATGTTTGTCGGCAGGAAAGGAAGTACTTAGACAGTGTTTATAATAGAATTTTCGTTGATTCTCCTCTTGTGGTGGTGGTAGGCAAATGGGCTGAATATCGGCATTTAATTTGAAGGGTCGCTCAAGCACAACCATTGTAAGATCACTTTGAAGAAAGTTATTCTCTTCACCACGACTGTTTATTCTTTGTATGACACGACGTTCTTGAGTTTTTGGAAAGAGGAGATTCGAACCAAATTCGCCAGCAATAACGTAAATTTTAATAGATGCGAAGAACGAGAGCATAAAGCAACTACTATCGGTGATCGCCAATCGATCAGATATTAATGCTCCAGAGCAAATATAATGTCTTCTGCCATAGTCATCCTCCATTAGGGATACAGTCCAGGGCAATGTAAATTGCTGAACATATTCTGGGTCCTTTGCCATACCTGATACCTGAGGCCAAGTGAAATTGCAGTTTGTTGGATCATAGACTAAAGGCGGCTGCTCTAGTTCGGTATTCTGTGAGAGAATCAAATCTTTTGGGCAACAGATTTCCATATACTTGCAGAGTTTTTCCGTGTCATTATAATCCACCGTTTCATTAATCCATTGCCGATTAGGACATCGTTGATATGGAACACAAATCATATTGGAACCACAGGGCTGATAGCTTGATTGCCATGGCTTTCGAGTTGTTGTTGTTGTTGTTGTTGTTGTTTTTGGTTGTATCATTTGGTTAGGCATTTCCTTTGGCCGTATCCTTGTTATCGTTATATCCTTTGGATCTAAATACTGCTTACTGATTTCGTTTTTCTGTTCATTGTAGTAATGGTTTGTGATGTAAATCATCAGACCCACTAAAATGCCTTTAGCTAGTAGAGCGAGCATCTTCTCTAGCAATCTTCGTAGTTTAAACTGATCATCTTGGGTGAACTACTAGAATTTTTATTCAATTGCATCTGGTTTCATGAGAAAAATGCAATTTCAACTGGGTGAGCTTAATTTGATATACCCTTTCCCAAAGTAGACCTATATTTTTGGGTTAAAATGCTAATCATTTTTGTGGCCTAAGAATCTTTATCACTGCTGATCTAAAATCTATTAAATCTATTAAATCTCTAATAATCTAAAGAGCCGTTAATATAATAAGATATAGAAAATTAAGACAATTCGACTTGGGTAGAGTATAAATATTTCGGTAAAGCGGTAATGATGTTTTTATTTAGTTGAAAACAATTTAATAAAATAGTGACAGAGGCGGCGACTTAAATTTAATTTGAGCGAATGTCAACTTTTCAAATGAGTACCTAGGAACTAAATATATGCGTATTACAGATTAACTTAATTAAATAATTATTGTTTACCCATTTTTTCTCTGATTATTTAGAAATGTCATCTTTTTAATAACCAAATTTACTTAAGTTTATCATGAACTCAAAATTTTCTTATAAAAAATAAATTTTTGTATAATTAGATATGTATATTTATATTTTAATTCAAGGGACATTTATGTCATTCATTTCATTTATTTAAATTTGGCAAATATTTGTTTGCATGGCAGTTAATTATTAGTTGCACCTAGTTAGAATATTAAGGTATCATTAAGTGCAAAAACCTTTTTCGTTATCCATAATTTGGTGGGAAAAAATATGACTTGATGTTAATAGTATTTTTTATTTATTGAAGGCAATTATAATAGACACCTCTGTTTTTCGTGGAAATCTAATCTCATTAAATTGTTGACTACTGAATGAAAAGAAATCTGACCTTTTAAACGATTGCATACAAATAAATGAATATATTTACTTAATAGACAAAACAAGTGCTTTCATAGGAACAAGTTTAATAATAATAATTTTCTTTGAAATTAAAAAAAAATTTAGTTTGTTAAGACTTTTCGACGACACAATCAGTCATGTTGGCTGACTAATGTTATATAGTCAAAAATTTCAATTTCATTAGAATTAGCTCCCTAGGGACTTGTACGATAAATAAATAAACTGCCAAAATGTATGTGGCAGGCAGATGGAAAATTTTTTCGACAACATAAAATATATAAATTATAAATTGTAAATATAACAGTGAACATCCGAATCGATCTAGCCATGTTCCCTATTCTGTAGATCTCGAAAAGAAAAGGTTTGTAAATTTTTGTAAATACATTTTTTGTGATCAACCAATTGGTCTCAAAAAATTTGATTGATTTGAATGATTGTATGACTAGACACTGCTGTTTAAAGTGGAAAAATGTTTTATTTGCGAAGTTATTGACAGTCACTCTTTTCGACTGATCGTTCCTATGGAAACTATATGATTTAGTCACCCGATCTTTATAAAATTTAGCACAGTCGTTTATAGGTGTAATAAACTCACTATTATTAAAGTTTATGACAATAGTTTAGAAAATAACGAAGTTATTGAGCAAAGTCACTGTTCAGGACTTTGCCGTTTGTATGGGAGCTATATGATATAGTGGTCCGATCTGGCTGAATCTGAAATATACAACTTGTTCAGTATATACAAGTAAACATGCAAAATGTCAATTTCGTTCATCTTCCGGTCTGGGAGGACTTTGGGTCAATTCATACGGTCGGATGGACGGACGGACGGTTATGGCTATTTAAACTCGTCTCGTTATGGTGATCAAGAATATATATATATATGTAATTTATAAAGTCCGATATGCTTCTTTTTATGCGTTTCACATTTCTGACCAAAAGTAATATACTCTCTTTTGCAAGGGTATAAAATACTATGTATGTACAAATGTTTTAAGGGAATTCCACACTCAAATCTTGGTTTGCCATCATCTCCCTGCGGAATAGCTCAGCTAATAGAGTTCTTGGACTCTGCAAGCAAGACGATGTGTCGTCTGTTCCTTACTTTTTGGTTCTGAATTAGTAAAGTTTTGAACTTTCGTCTACGTGAACCTCGAAATGTTGCAGAAAATACTTCAAATATTTTTGCTATTCTTGGCAATCGGTTTAGGTGAAATTAATATTAAAGACCTTAAACAAATAGATTCAATCAGAGATGATTACTGTGATGATTATTGTGCTAATGAATGTAAAGTGGGCAGTGCCAATGAAAACGATAAAAAATGTACGCAAACTGTAGATACTGTTATCACTGACAAATATGAAATCGAACTAAGGATTTTGTCGTCTGTTGAAAAAGTATCAATAACATGGAAAACAAGTCTTGTAAACCTAACTCTACTCAAAAAACTTAATAAATTTTCCAATAATAAAAAGATTAATTACCTCCACATTAAATTTACGAAATCTGTTACAGAAGATATAGATTTTCAAGCTTTTAAATATATGAAAGCGCTTTATTTATTTTTTGTTGCTGTCGCTAATTTTTATATAAATGATAAAGTTATATTGTTCGAGCATATGGTTTTGTCTCTAAGCGGTCCGGAGGAAACATGGTTTACTTGCCCCAATAGAAATGAAGATCAACAACTCAATATGTCAACCATTTTGAATAATTTTTTATCTGAGAGAACAAGCAATTTGCGGGAATTATTCATATTCTGTAACGAAACACTTTTTCTTCGCAATGACACTTTTCAATTTAATACGCAGTTGGAGAAAATTATCTTTAAGGACGCAACTTTAAAAAATCTAAATTCAAGAATTTTTGCAAATTTGACACAACTTAAATATCTAACATTTGACGATTGCGTTTTGGACAGCAATGAGTTTCTAAGGTTGGTATTTTGACCTATAAATAGTTTTTATACCCTTGCAAATAGTCTAGTCCGTCCGTCTGGATCGAAGCAAACTTCTCCCACACCTTAAGAGGTACAGTGGTAAAATTTTGCACATGAGCTTCAATATATTCAAATTGGACCACTATATAATTTAGCTCCCACACAAACGGCAACAAAGACTTTTCTCAATAACTTCGTTTTTTTCTAAGATCGCGTGACTATTATATATGTAGCTATCAACGAAACGATCGGTCGAAAACAGTGACGTTTAAAGTGACGTTTCACTTTTATCGCGAAAAATTAATATCTGACAGTTTGATATCTATTAATCACTGTGCCAAATTTGATCAAAATCGGCTTATATAGCTGTCATATACACATACGATAAATAGCATCATGCGCTGCATTGTTCCAGCCTAAAATTGTAGATTTTTATTTAAACGGTTTTTCACTTTGACGGCTTTAGAGAAGGACAGAGAAACAAAATGCAAGGGTATACCGACTTCGGCGCGGCCAAAGTTAGCTTCTGCCCTGGTTTAATAATATCACACAAATTAATTATTCAATTCCTTTCAGATCCTCTTCACTTCAGCAAAATTTGGAAATACTAGAATTGTACACGGTTAACAGAACTGATCTAGGATATGTTGCAAATTATAGAAATCTTAAAATTATCTATGTAAATCTTGAAGATAAATCCTATTATTCACAAGAGATGAACAAAACAAATACAACAGCTATTATTTGTTCGACGAGTGACGAATCATGTAACTTTAATCTCGGTGTAAATGGCATACGTTGTCCAAGCTCATGTATTTGTGGGTTGGCCAACCGCAGGGAATTTATAATAAGCTGCAATCAACAAGGACTACAAAAGATTCCAGAATTACCTATTCCAACGATGGGAGAGACATATCTATATTTTGAAAGCAATGATCTCACGCAATTACCTAATACTTCGACACAGGACTATAATAATCTACGGAGACTTCATCTAGCTAATAATAATCTAACTAACATACAGATTAATCAATTGCCCAAGAATCTAGAATATCTGGACATCCGAAATAATAACATAACGTCCTTGGATCCAAATGTAGCCTCATTTTTATTGGAGCGAAAGGATAACATTTCTGTGGAACAATCAGGAATATATTGGAAATGCAACTGCAACAATACAAGTCTTTTGAATTACCTCAAATTGAAGGAAAAAGAGGAGGATTATGATGATTATATGTATCATGAAATTAACAGTCGTGTTAATTTTCACCATATTAAAGGACCTTGTCCAGAGTCCTGCACCTGCTGTGTCAATGGATATGAAGATCAATTTATAATCAATTGCACGAGTAAAGCTTTGGAAACATTTCCCACTTTGCCGAATAAAATACTCGGAGAACCATCACTTCTACTGGACAATAACCTCATCGAAACTCTTTCAACCTCCTCCCTAAGAAACTCCACTCTGAGAGAATTGCACTTAAAGCACAACAGTCTCACCCACATTCATCTGGACCAACTCCCATCCAATCTCCGAGTCCTGGATATTCGGCAAAACAACTTTACAGGACTTGATGATGATGTGACACAGTTCATATCAAAACTAAGCAAAGTTCAATTGTCGGAAAACCCCTGGCAATGCAGTTGTAAGTTCATCCAATTTCTTGCCCATCTGAAAAAAGTAAATTTTACAGAATACCAAGCTGCTTTAAGGCGATGCAGTGGACAGGAATACTGCCCAGAACTGTGCATCTGTTGTAAGGAAGATGAGAGTCAGAGATTCATTATCAACTGCAGTAATCTGGGATTACCCGAGATGCCAGCTGAGCTACCCATAACTGAGAATGCGACCCTTCTGTTCGAAAATAACAACCTACAGACTTTGGACAACTCCACCAAAATCATAGGCCTTAATCAACTGAAAGAACTTCACCTGAGGTACAATAATCTTACAAAAATAGAGGTTCTTCCAAAAAATATTCAATTTCTCGACATTCGAAACAATTCTCTTACGATACTGAATGAAAGTGTAAGAGAGTTTCTAACACAAAAATCGAATATGTCCAGTTTGACTATCTTCATATCGGGCAACAATTGGATTTGTCATTGTAAAGAAATACGTTTCTTTCGATTCACCAAGAACCTGGCAGAGAATATCAAGGACCTGTGTAAGACAGAATGCCACGATTCCAGATTATTTGTTTCCTTGGAGGAGATAGATCTATGCCCTGAAAAAATTCCGCGTTATGTCATCTACTTCACATCGTTCATAATGCTGAGCTGTCTGTTGAGTTTCCTGCAATGCTTTTGGAAATCCATTGTGATGTGGCTATACGAGAAGAGATTGTTTCTGAAACTGACCACTCGTCTGGAGAAGGGCACAGAGACGAAGTACGACTGCTTTTTGGCCTACTGCCACAAGGATTCTCATTTGGTAAGTGAGTACGTGGAAAGATTGGAACATGGACGCAACCGACTTCGTCTCTGCTTCTACGAAAGAGATTGGCTCGCTGGTGAACCAATTCCAGACTGCATTTGTCACTCTGTCGAGAATTCCAAGTGCATTGTCATTTTAATGACAAAGAATTTCCTGAAGTCCGTCTGGGGTCGCCTGGAATTTCGTTTGGCCCTTCATGCCACCTCCAAGGATCTGTACAAGCGACTCATTGTCATTATCTATCCGGGCGTGGAGAACTTTGATGAACTCGATGGCGAATTAAACAGCTACTTGAAACTGAATACCTATTTGATAAGGAATGATACCAATTTCTGGAATAAACTCATTTATACCTTGCCCCACAAGATAATAAATGAGGACGAGGATATCGAGATGATCAATATTGAACATTAAATTAAATGAAAACTTTTGGGTAAGAATTATAAATTTATTTTTGCTACATCATTGTTACATCAACTAATTTGTGATCTTCATTTTAGATGTAGGAACGATTGATGACGGCGAGGATTATCTCTCAGAGCTACTTTTATTGACGTACAAATTACTGAGCCCATTTTGTCAACATCCATATCATGTGATCCACAATCGCATTGGCTTTAAATAAGTCTAAATATTTTATTTACATTTTTTTAAGGACTTTTTTTGTTGTTCATAACTGTCTAGACGTGGACAATGATTAAATTCGATGCTTAGGATAAACAAATAAGTTTCAAAAATTTCGTTTAAAAATAAATATTTAAATTGATTAAAGTAAATTACTAGATTTTAGACATTCTTGATCTTAGTTTCTGACAATGTGTAAATTATAAACAAATATGTATGTATTGCTTATAATATGTTTCCATAATAATAATTAACTAGTTATAGAACTGGATGGTAAATTAAAAAACTACTTGAAAACGAATTCCTATCTGATCAGAAATTATGGCAATTTCTGAACCTTTCTGTTATACCATAGGATAATATGTGAGGACAGGAAATGTCGTCTAATATTCTTGTTTAAACCAATGGTCTACTTTAACCATTAAAATAGTATTTATATTAAATCTGCAATTATAATTTTTAGATCTATAATTCTCTAAATTTAAATGTATGGGTAAATATTTAAATAAATTCCTTTTCCTGAAATTGTTTAAATTCTAGAAATCGCTCTGTTTCTTACAATTGTATTTTTAAGATCAAATGTGCAATGCACAATTTCAATATATTCACCAAGTCAAAGATATAAATTATACCCTGCTTTCTAGAGCTGCCTTAGCAACGATTGGTTCAAAAAAGAAGGTAATGCCGTTTTGGGTAAGGGGTTGTTTATAATACAAAAACCAAAAAGGCTATAGAAACATCGGCCCGGCTCTATGATTTATTCAAGAAATATGCAATTTAGCGTGACCCTAATGAAGAATAAAATGTGATGGGTTAATAGTAAACTTTGATTATCGTTCAATAATAATAATAATTTCAATTAGTTATTTAGTATGTATGCATTTGTTGTAGGTTTTGCTTCAAGTTTAAAGTTTCATCATTTGCGTTATTTTAATCATAATTTCAAAACCACTTGACTGCACTTGACTAAACGAGGCTGTCTTGTAAGGTAAGTGAAATTCCTTATTCTAGGTATAGTTAGTGCCCCCTTCTTCGCCTTCCGCTTACTCACTACTTTTGGCTCCGGAAAACGTTACTTTGCAAACTCATCAAAGTTAAGTTACCTACGCGCTCAATGCGAAACTTGGGTTGAATTTTTGGCTAAGATATTTTCGACAGTCGATGGCAGGTGGAAAACTTTTTTTGGGGGGATAAGCAAAGGCATAAGAGATTGTATCTCATAGATGCGCTTGTCTTGAATTTTTGTTTGCTTTGCCGAATTTTCATTTCAATTTCCATGATGTTTTATTTAATCTCACTTGAGGTGCAACCAAGACGAATTCAGAGAATTCGAGTTGTTTGTCTTGACGAAGGATTTTGAGTGTTTGCTTGTATTTCAATTTCTATTTCGGTTTTCTTTCATTTTCATGAGCTTTGAATAAGATGCTGGTTAACAATTTATCTTCAAATTTGAATATACATACATATGGTAAATAGAAATTGTTTATATAAAGGTAAAAGGATATGTTGGACACGAGGAAAGGATTCTAAAAAAACAGCACTTGTCTTGTAACGGATTTACATTGACTTAATAATGTAATTTTATTATTTGCAATAAGCATACTTAATATGCCGGTATATAAACTTTTAATCATTGTTTAAACCTATCGTTTTTGTATTGATAAGCCGGTTGGAGATGGCACAAGTTTATAAGTTATATACTTAATCATTAGATTTTTGTACCAGTTTTAAGTTTCCTGAATACTAAAGTCAAGGTTTTTTAAAAAAAGTTGGTTAGGATTGAAAGGTTTTTTTCTCTACATACTGATTATAAACTTTGATCCAAAAATTGCCGGATTTTTCTACTGTAAGTATCTAATTTTTACAGGATACCAATATAATTTTAAAAAGTGAGCATAAACTTTTTATTTTCGATATTGCAATGTCCTTAAGCTTAATGTTTTCTAAAACAAATTATCGTATTAGAAATTTTTTCATTTCCGCTTTTGTTTTTATCCATGTGCAGTTTAATGTCGAAATTCTAATATCCATTTTATCCCGAATATATTTTCAAAACTATTTATAAAATAAAATATTGAATTTGTAAGTTTTTAAGATCTTTTTAAATAAAGAAAACTTTTTGATTTAGGTTTTCGTTAATTGATTTAGTAATTTAAAATGACAAATTTATGTTTTTGTTTATGTGTACTTTGAACTAAACCGGTGCATTTAATGATTCAAAATTAGATAATTATATCAATTAATGATTGTACGAAATTAATGCTAGGATATCACTTAGTCGATTGGGTATCTAAAAACAAATTTCCAATATTTATATTCACATTATTTGATGCAATTTACAATATAGCATAATTAAAACTTGATTGTGTTTATTTATCAAAAACTGTTTGCTTGAATAGTTTATAGATTCATTAGTAAATTAATTACTAAAAATTTGGGTAAAATAAAAATTTAATGTTTCATTCTTTTAGCTTGTTTTAGTTCAGCTTTTGGTTCTATATTTTTTTCATCTACTTTGCAGCTTGCCAATTGTTGCCAAAGTATGCAATGACAAAAGTTTTGTATACAAACAATACTGTTATTCCCAATGCCCTTCGAGCACCTTTTTCTTTGCATATTTGTTTGGCAAACTTTTCAATTGCTTGGGTAAAAAAGAGTTGGAAAATAGAAGGAGCCAAGTAAATATTTTCTTCGTTTTTGTTATTTGCAATTTGTTTCCAATTGATTTCCAAACACTTTGAATTTATTGGTTTTCACACAGACAAAAAGAGAGGGAACTTTAGCAAAAACTTTATTGTTTCCGCTAATTCTTTTGTCCAGTTCGATAGTAGTCCAAACACATTCACATACAAATACCAATAGTAATGTCGAATATACTAAAAACCAGCAAAGACTTTATGTTCCTGCTATGGGATTTGAGTGTCTGTAAGTATGTGCAAAAGTTTTGCCGGATATGAAACTCCTTGAAACAAAGCACTTTCAGTTTGTTTGATGGGATGGTAGAGGTTTGCCCGCAAACTGAGAATTGGACAGTGTTAGTAATAGTTTTCATATTTATCGCTTTAAAATTTGATATTAAAGTATTGTATGTATTGGTCTTAACGAAACAAAAATGTGGAAATAAAAAACTTTTCTTTTGTGTTTTTACATTTTGGAATTTTCAGATAATCCAATGTTACCTTTTCAATTTAGTAAAATTTGTTCAACGATTTTCTAATTTTCTCATCCCTTCAAACAAAAAGTAAATATAATTTCAAAATGTAGACACCTTAAAATAATAAATTGGCAGTTAAAATGTTTGGGAACGCAGGTCATCTGTAAAACTTTCAAAATTCGTGTCAAAACGTTGCCATTTTCTTAAAAGTTTTTGTTAAAACATTTGAAATTATTTAATTACAGATAGATGATGATAAGTTACTTTCTAACCAAAGCTGAGCAAAGATTTGGTTAAACAAACATAACTATAATTTAACTTCGATCAGAATCATCAAGTTGCCTTCTTGGCTTCGCATAGCTTCTTTTTGCTTTTTTTTTTTCCTTTCTTTTTGTGTTATTGGCAATCCTAGTCTGAACAGCTGATTGCTTCTGATATTATCCTGCGCATGTGCTTGCTGTCAGGAGGTCAGCTGTGCCGCATTTGTTTTTCCTGTTGTTGTGGTGCTCGACTACGAAAATATTTTTCTCCTTTACATAGCCAAAAGTGAAAATTATTGAAACGAATTATTGCAAAATACTAAGTATATTAATAGCAAATTGAAACTAAACTCAACAGGTTTAAGTGAATGTATTGAACGTTAATATTTTTGTTTCCTAATAACTGTGAGTGATTCAAAGCCATACAAAGGTGAAAAAAGTTGACGTGAAATCGTTGTGAAGAGTGTTGAATAAAAAGTATTTATATGCACATAAAATATATATATATATACATATATTGGTTCCAAAATATATAACTAAAAAAATAATAGAAACCTTGGAATATAAATAGATGAAGAGATAAATCCAAATTTGAAGGAAAAGCTTTCACAAGGATTTTATTGATTTTTCCTTAACAATTGGCCAAGACACAAAAAAGAGAGAGAGCAAGCGCATTCACGCTCTCCTTCACTCTCTCAGTGTCGGCTTGCTTTTGCCATTTTTGTTTTGCTATTCACATTCATAACCAAATCGGCAAAAAATTATCAATTGGTTTCGTTTAATAAAATAAGAAAAAAAAAACAAAAACATATCACACAATAAAATGCGTAAACGCAATTTCTATTACTAAATAGGCGTAAACCGGCAAATTAAATTCAAAAAATCCGCCCCATTAATTCCAAAAGTGTGCCATATTAATCTACATCCAATCCCCCTTCCCCACACCGCGTCATGCTGAACAGTCGGAGCCCCCCACAATATAAGAAACTAGCAACGGGGGGCTCCGCTAGCTCGGTCAATGCCAATTGCAACAACAGCAGTAGCAGCAGTTCCTCATCGCCTTTGTTGTTGAGTCATTATCAGCCAGCATACGGTCATCAGAGTCAAGGCCATTCCCACGCCTGTTATCATCATCAGCAACAGCAGCAGCAACAGCAGCAGCATCATCAGTCGGTCCATTCATCGCATCATAGCAGTCGCACATCTCTGACACCCACAATGAAGCGCAGCAAGAAACACTGGGGCACCAGGGAGCGATCCGGCATGAGTTTCCTAATAGTTATCGCATTTTTTGCCGTCTTTGGATTGATCATATTGACAGAGGTAAGTTATATATTAGTTAAATATACGAGGGTGGGCTGAAAAGTAAAAAAAATATATTAACTGACATTAAGAAACCGTTTCGCTTTAATTTAAAACGTTTAAAAAAAGTTTTAAAAGTTAAGCGTTTATTCGAAAAGCTTTAAGCTGTAAAATCGTTGACTTTTTACAAATTTTAATCACACTGCGTGTCAAAACTATCAAAATTGTTGTAGATTGGTTTAAAATCTGTTGTAAATGGCATGAAAAACGATAATTCCAAGTGTTTGGATGTTCATGGTTTAATGAAATAATTGATATATTATTTGAAGTGGTCAATTTTTTCTCTATCTCATTCTATAGTATTATCATGAAACTAGTTTACTCGACAATAAAATACATTGATTCGCTTTTGAAT
The DNA here is from genome assembly GCF_018902025.1 of Drosophila willistoni. Taxonomy (NCBI): domain Eukaryota; kingdom Metazoa; phylum Arthropoda; class Insecta; order Diptera; family Drosophilidae; genus Drosophila; species Drosophila willistoni. Next base: position 15,669,996 of record NW_025814050.1, read on the forward strand.
AACAAAGCAGAATCTAAAAGATTGGGGCAATATCCAAGTTAGTTGATAAAATATTGTTATCGAATTTATAGAATTATTATATACAAGATCTTCTAAGAGAAGATTGTGACGAAAATTCATTCACAATAATTATACAAAATTTAAATACCAACTTTTAAAGTGTAGTTAGTTTTAATGGGCTTAGTGTTTTATCTAAAGCTCAGTAGCTCAATATAGTCAAAGTAAACAAATAGAATATATAAGAATTTAGTTTTCTATCCAACATATTTTTTTAAATTAAATTATAAAAAGAATACTGGAATGGAAAAACTCATGAGGCAAGTCTTTAAACTAGTCACTTGGTTCGCTCACCTAAAGACAGAGCGATACAATTTTTGTTTTTAGGTTTTCCCTCTTTTCTTGAGGTAGCGAAATTATATTTCTATATATATAAAAATATAAACAAACAGCGGTCATAGAAACGATCCAATAGAAAAAGCAGCATGAGTGCCAAAATCAATTTTGAATGTTTGGTTGTTTGTGCACTGTTTTATTAATATTATTATTTATTTGTTTTTTGTTTTTTGAAATCGGACTGTTTTATCAAACAGCTCCCAGAGGAATAACCGATAACCGAATTGTTACGATAACAACATTTTTGTTTCTTGGAGTAGATAATTTTTAATTATGTTTTCATTGTTTTATATTACTGTTATTATCAGCAAGAATTTTATAATGAGTCTCATCGTAAATTTCATTAATCCAGTTGCATACCCTGCGTATACGTTACTTTTAATGACATTCTTTTGCAAACACATTTTGGCAAGACTTAAGATTATAACTGTGTTTAATATACAAACTTGGTAAAGGTTGGACTTTAACCTTATGCTTAGAGTTAGATTTTTCGCTCTTGGGGACCTTAACTATACCACTTTTTGTAAAAGACAGTTAAGATGTTTCTTTTAAATTTGAATTTTTTGTTCTTGCAATTAACTGGGAAATTAAAAATTCGCCAGGCAATTAATTAGGCATCAGACGCTCTTCTTTCAAAGCGTGGGAAATTATCATTTCAAATCAAGAGTTGCTTGGAATATTTGCGCCATTTTATTCATAGTTAGCATTATTCACTTTTCCACCTTTTGCAGGCATTCGCATTTAAGAATTTGTACTCTCTTTCTGTCTTGCCTGCAGGTTTTTATGATCGACGAGCGTACACACGGTGGCATGCTGGCCATGCGAGCGGGCGGCGGTGGTGGAGCTAGTCTGGGAGGGCGACTGGGTGACTCGATGCCGGATTATGATAATGTTAAGGTAAGTTTTGTTATGCAAATTGACGCGAAAATGGTCAGAAATTGTTATTTTCTTTTTTCGGGGGTGTCTCTCTGTGTGTGCGTGTTGGGGGCCGGGTGTGTGTGTGTGTGTGTGTGGGTGTGAGTGAGTGTGGCAGAGCTTAACTAGCAGGAGGAGAACCCTTTTGCAATGTGGCCGTGGGAAAACAAAAGATGCTAAGGCTTTGGCCATATTTCGTTGCATACTTTTTGGCTTCTATAGGTATCAAGGATTTGCATATTTAATATTGTATATACCTACGTATTCCTTTTCAAAAAGCAGATTTATTTATGCACAATACACACACACACATTTACGTAGGTATAGCTGGTTGCACATTGTTGTGCCACAATATTTTTTTGTGGTTGCAAATATATATTATAATAAAAAGGATCAGTGCAAGAGAAAAAAACTTTCGCTTTGGATTAAGTGCACTTTAGTTGGCCAGATTGTAGCGCATTCAAATATATTTGAAGTTTTCAACAGAATTAAAAATGAGAAGCCCATAGTTTATTATGCTTCTATTGAAAAGAAAAGGAAGATTTTTTGTTAAATATGTTTCTAAGATGTCAAGTGCCTTTTGATAATTATCAAAATAAGACCTTTTCGTAGTTGGCAAGTTGTGCTAAGCATGTCTATAGGGAAAAGGAAAAGAGACAAATGGAATAGAAACATTTAGAGTATTCCCTTCTATGTCTTGTAAAGCTCTAGAGTAGATTAAATGGTCAGGTGATGGACTCATAATAAAACATAATTGATTTAAAGTTCTTTAGTATTCAATTCTTTAGTTTAGATACCAAATTGAATGGCTATAACTCGTATAGACCACACATAATTTCATTCGAAGTAAAATTTCTAAATCTTAAATGCTCGTATTTTCTATTATTGCTTTCAGGACGATTACGATCTATTAGATGACAGCATTTTGAGTGATAGTAAATTAGGTTTTATACAATTCCACGACAATAAAATAAAAATTCAAGGTAAGTGGCAAACTCACAAATAAAAACCCCAGACCATAACAATGGGCCAGGGCCAAAATCATTCAGTTAACGTAATGCACAAAAGAGAGATGAAGCAAATAAAAGAAAAAAGATGAACAAGCTGATGATGCTGATGCCTTTTGCAATTTCTGTGCAATTTCCACAGAAGCCGCAGGTGCTGATGGACAACGCTATGCCGGCATGCTGCTCAATGGAGCTGCTGGCGGAGGAGGTGGCGGAGGAGGTAGTGCTGGTGCATTTGGTGTGAATGTCCCATTGATACCCTGGGGCCAGTTGCTGCCTGATAAGGTGGAGGAGACATTGCCGCATTTTCCATTTGGCACGGCGCCCAGTGATGGCGCCTGGCAGGTTGTCAATGGCACTCGCTTCAAATTCTTTGTCTATTCCGCCTATTTTGATCGGCGTGATGGTGCACGACTTGTACGTGTTGTTGGCGCAACAAAAACACGTGGACCAGAGCGTGTCTGGTGTAGATTTTGGTATGCTCCCAACAATGGCAATAATACTGAATCAGCAACAACTCGCGGCAAATATACATCGGCAACGGTCATGGCTAGAGTTAAGGTTGGTATCTTTAGTAAGAAATTGATATGATATATGAGTTAAGGTTGGTATCTTTAGTAAGAAATTTATATGAAATATGTTTAATGTATGGTTAAGGCTAAGAACAACTTTATACTTATAAGAGGGAAAGTTGATCTATAACAAGAGAGTAAGATGCTTTATGGGATTTTATTTCTTTTAATCTGTCTCAAACAGTTTTAGTAATGGAATTTTTACACTAACAAAGTGGTCAAATGTAAGAACATTCGAATACTTAACCATTTTGTTATTAAATAAGACATTTTGAGAGTTTTTGAAAAATATGTTTTCTACACTTTGTGATAGGTCCCGAAACAAGATTATAAATGTTATAAATAACTAAGCGATTAATTAGATTCTTTAAAAAAAAGTTTTCTTTAATGAGCGTGTGACTCCCTTTGGGATAAGAAGATTCTCTATTTGATTGAGGTCTTAAAAAAGCTTATGCCTAAAAATATAAGAGTATTAGTCATTTACTATTTACAATTAGTTGCAGTTTCTAAAATTATAGCTTACTTTTCAGATTATACGCGAAAATTGGAATCTCAAGTACAGCGCTTGTTTTATTCTATGTCCAGTTCGGGCACCATCTCCTGTTCCTCAATATGTGAGTGTTGTCTCACGACTTCGAGCGCCGCCTGGCAATCTGCTTACTCTACGTAATACCGATCAGGACATAGACTTTGCAGTACCTGTACGTAGTAATAGCAGCGGACGGACTCGCAAGCGAAAGCCACAACCACCACCCAGAGAAGAGAATATACCCGATCGCATAGCTGTCTGTGTGAAACCATTTCATTTCAATTACGATCAGGCTTTGTATCTGATGGAGTATTTGGAATTCTATGCCCTTCTGGGTGTATCGCATTTCACCTTTTACAATCACACACTGGGGCCACATGCCTCCTGTGTGCTACAGAGTTACCAGCAGGGTCTGGTGCCCGGCAATCTCACAGCTTATGACTTTGCGCCACTACTTCCATCGGAAGTGGCAAAAAATGCCACTCCACGGGCAGTTAAATCTGATCACTATCAGTTGCCCACAGTTAGTATTTTACCTTGGAATCTACGGATGCGAAGTCAAAAGGAAATACGCACTGAGGGACTATTTGCGGCATTAAACGATTGCCTATATCGCACAATGTATCGGTATAAATATTTGGCTCTGGTTGATCTGGATGAATTCATTGTGCCACGTTACACTGATACGCTAAATGGACTAATAAGGTGAGAGACCAATACAAATAATCAATCTATTTAAAATCAATAATTCTCATATTCCCTTTCCTAGTTCATTGAATCAACGTTTTCGCAATCGCAATATTGGAGCTTATTCATTCCAGAATGCTTTCTACTATCTACAATTTGCTGATGATGCTTTGGCTAGCTCTGGTGTAAGCGGAGGGAATGATCAGTTGAATAGTGTAAGAGCATCCCTGGTGACACAGCGGAAAACACGAAGGTACGTACTGATGGAGTTCTTTGGAGAGTTCAGATTTAGTGCCAATTGTAACCATATACTTAATCATTCCGTGTATTACGCATTCTTTTGTCTAATTTTTCTAATCTAATCCAATTGTTTGTATAAATGTTTCTTATTTCTCCAAACAGGCGCTACAAACTTCATCCACAAAAACAGCGTTCAAAATACATATGCAAACCAGAGTCTGTTGTTGAGGCCGGCAATCATTTTGTGTGGGAATTCGCTCCTGGTAAAGGATCCTTAAATGTGCCACCTACGGAAGCCATATTGCAGCATTACAGGGTAAGTAGAGAACAAGACAGTTTACCTATATAAATAATTTGTCTACTTATAATAAGAGATAGTTTAAGTGATATTCATTCAAAATTTCTACTAATTCAGACAAGTGAAAGGAAAAATTAAAAAAAATATTAATTCTTATTGTTAGAGTCACTCATAGAAAGAAATGTTTAATACTTGATTTATGTTTTTGCCCTCGTATTAAGGCGAATTTAAACAATTCCCTGGAATTAAACTTTAAAAGGAATCTACGCCTACAAAGAATTTAAAAAAAATACTGAAATTTTGATATGTTTTGTTGCTGAAGAAGTTGGTTACTAGTTGGTTCGATAAAAAAAATTAAAAGCAATTATCCAAGATTTTCTCTTTCTTTTTTCCCCGATATATTTCGGCTACTGAATAGGGAGTCGAAGGAGAAGGAAATAAGACCCAATCTTCATTTAGTGAATCCAAAATGTGAACTGATTTGATTTATAAAAGTATTTAGTAGTTAGGAAACCTTGGGGTCAAACGAGTGACAATTGTGTTTAAGCTGCAACTGAAGCCAGACTCTCTTTGCTAACAAGAGAAAACGAACGAAGAGAGAAAGAGAGAGAGACCAAGAACAGCGCAAGTTACTTTGAAGTGACAAACTTGGAGATCCGTTACTTCAATTCTTTTCTTTCTTATTTCTTCTATGGAAATTTCCAGAACTTTGAATTTTGTAAAAGACAGCGTGGTTTGCTGTACTTGAATTACTCTTGAAATTAATCTCGGTCGATGCGGTTGCACCTTCTGTGCCCGCCGACAATTGTACTATAGTTTTAGGTTAAGAAAATAAAGCAACCGATTGAAGTCAACCTGGTCATCTCATTTCTTGCCAATCGCGAGTGCCTCAAAGCCGCCTCGGTGGAAATCATCCGAAGGCCGCATCATATAAAGCGAGCAGTTTGGGGCTCCGCAAGGGCGCAGCCGTTAGCCAACATAATTTTGGTGCCGAAACCCGGGAGGAATGATCTTGGCGATTGGATTTAGAGTGTGATTGCCAGTGGATAGACTGATTCGGGTGAGTACAATTTAACGTTGATGTGTTTGGGTAGGTGTTCATTATGGCTGAAAAACTGTTACCGTTGGCTACGGAGCAAATCACATTGCTCACTTCGCTGGAGAAGTCATTGGCGCGGTATAAATCGGAGGAGTCTGGACATACCGAGAGTCATCTGGAAGCCAGATTGGACTCGATTGCCCACCTTCACGCAGATTTTCAGCGCAATCATCACCAACTGATTCAAGAACGAGATAATGCGGAAATAAAGGGCAGATATTTTGACAAAGACATCAGAGACTGTTTCGAAGAAACCTACATAATGGGAGTAGCTGAGATTCGAAATGAGTTGCAGAGACATAAGGATCGGAGAATCCCGGCGTCGACTGCATTTGATGAGTCTTGTTTGCATCAGACGGTGCATGAACAAATGGGACCATGTTTGGAGGAAGTGAAACTCCCAACAGTTAAACTGCCTACCTTCAGCGGGAAATTTATTGAGTGGCCGGCGTTTAAAGAGGTGTTTTTAACAAGAGTACACCACTGCGACAAGCTGACGGACTTACATCGTTTTCATTATTTGAAGGATTCGTTGGTTGGAGACGCAGCTAAGGATATTGAACATCTAACGCTAATAGCGGCGAACTATGAAGTGGCTTGGAGAATGTTGATAAATTTGTATGATAACAAACGAGTGTTATTTTTACATTACATGGATGTATTCGATCAGCAATTACCAATAAAATATGGAGATGCGGAAAGTTTGAGAAGATTTGTGCAAACTTCCCGCTCATGTGTGAATTCATTGGAGAAGACTGGTGTGGATGTGCGACAACAGTCTGAAATTTTAGTGTACTACATGATGAAGAGATTACCGAATCAATTAAGAGTGGATTGGGAGCGGTCAATATCTTCAACGCAGAATCTGCCGAGCTTTGAGGAGCTCAGTCAGTATCTTGAAACACAGTACAGAACAATGATTACGGCGTCAGCAGGTAATATCGAGGGAACTCTATCACGGGATAGACATCGGAATGCAAAGCCAGGTGTACATGGGTTACGAGTTAACCAGAACTACACAAAGGCTTCATTTGTTACTCGAGAGACAGACCTATGCATTGTGTGTCAAGGGGATGCACACCTTATCGGAGTATGCAGGATATTCCAGGAGATGAGGCTATCGGAACGAAAGGCGTGTGTAGTGAGGCATCGACTGTGTTTTCGATGCCTTAGACCAAATCACCGAATAGATGCATGTGACAGTGCGGTAAATTGTGAAAAATGTCAAGGACGGCATCATACACTACTCCATGTAGACAAATCAGGATGCGAGAGGCCGCTTGGCACACTAAGGAAGGGAGTTATCCCAACAGCATCTGCGAATGCTTTAATTGGAAAGAGTACAACAGAAACTGCGGTAAGGCACAAAGACGAGGTTTTATTACCAACAGCAATGGTGTGGGTAGAGTCGATAGAAGGCTATCCCTTACAGTTTAGAGCGTTTTTGGATCAAGGTTCACAAGTTTCGTTCATTTCAGAGAATGCAGCTCAGCAGCTACGTTTACGGCGCAAACAGGCTCACATCACGATTACTGGATTAGCAGATACAAAAATTACAGATGCGGCAGCAGAGGTGGAGCTAGTCATAAGATCAATCTACAACCCACATGCGAAATACAAGCTGCTCGCGTCAGTAATACCTCTAGTGAGTAAGCGCATGCCAATCAAACGACTGCCGTTTGAAGAGTGGACTCATCTGAAGGGCTTACCGTTGGCCGACCCTAACTTCTTCAGTCCACAAGGAGTTGATATTTTGTTGGGAAATGACGTCTACGATGAGCTGATGTTAGGAGAAGTGCATCGAGGAATACGTGGTATGCCTCTGGCGCAAAATACGCATTTGGGATACATTGTATCAGGAAAAACGAATCAAGAAGCTGGTAGGAGATCGTCCTACACCATAACGGTACGAAGGAAGGAAGCTGATGAGATACTTGAACAATTGTTATGTAAGTTTTGGGAGCTAGAACAATTCGACGAGGAGCCACGTGGGGTGTCAGTAGAGGATAACTGGTGCGAAGATTTCTTCGTTAAGACACATAGCCGAATGCCGTCTGGGAAATATGTTGTTCGTCTTCCTTTTCTTACATACTTGGACGAATCAATGGTAATTGGAGAATCATATAAGAGCGCGTTAAAACGATTACATTCTCTGGACAGACGGTTGCGTAACGATGCGAGTTTGAAGAACGCTTATGTTGGCACGATAAATGAGTATCTGGAGCTGGGTCAAATGGAACGTGTAACGTCACGGGCTAGTAAGACGGGCAATCCTGCATTGGGGGGAGTCAATCATTGCTACCTACCGCATCACCCAGTCATAAAGGAATCGTCATCAACTACGAAGGTACGAGTTGTCTTCGATGGATCGAGCAAGACGAGTAATGGAAAATCGCTTAATGAGATTCTAGCAATAGGTCCAAAATTGCACGTACATCTTCAAGGAATCATTCTCAATTGGCGAGGGCTAAAATGGGTATTTATGGCGGATGTTGAAAAAATGTACAGATGTATTAATATTCCACCCGACGACGCGCAGTACCAGCGTATTCTATGGAATCCGGACACAAGTGATTATGTGGAAGAATATGCCTGCACAACGGTGATGTTTGGAACGAGCTCCGCACCTTATTTAGCCATGAGAGTTATGAAACAATTAGCTATGGATGAATGCGAGAAGTATCCACTGGCGGTGGATGTTATAAATCATCAAATGTATGTAGATGACATACTGTCTGGTGGCGACAGTATTGCAGAAACGGAGGATGTCAAGAACCAAGTGATTGGAATGCTTCGTAGTGGTACATTCGAACTACGGAAGTGGGCGAGTAATTGCACAAAGCTATTAGAGAACATACCAGTTGAGCATCGAGAATCAAGCGGATTGTTACACATGGAAGGTAATGATACTATTCGCACGTTAGGTCTATACTGGAGTCCCAAAGAAGATGAGTTCCGTTTTGCTTTGCATGTCGTTCCACCAATGAGCTCACCAACAAAGAGGACAATACTATCAGCAATTGCACGACTGTTTGATCCCATGGGATGGCTTAGTCCGATAATGATTACTGCCAAAATTCTCATGCAGCAACTGTGGAAGGAGAAAATTGGCTGGGATAGCACACTACCGGACACTATTAAGAGAGAATGGGAGAAATTCGTAAATGAGTTACCAAACATAGTAAATATACGAATACCACGGCATGTTACATGGGGGCTACCGGGTGGTGTGGCTGAATTGCACCTGTTTTGCGATGCCTCGTCACGAGCATATGGAGCTGCGGCTTACTTGCGCTTCCCAATTGGAGAGGATAAGTATCACACAGAGTTGCTATTGTCAAAGGGGAGAGTATCGCCAACTAAACAACAACTAACCATACCTAGGGCAGAGTTATGTGCTGCGCTTGAAGCAGCCAAAATGTATAAGTATCTAAAAGAGAATCTAAGAATTAACATTAATTATTCGAACACTATTTTTTGGTCAGATTCTATGATAACCATCAGTTGGATCCGTGGTGGAGCTGCCAACTGGAAAGTATTTGTGTCCAATCGAATAAACAAAATCCTGGAAATCTCAGACGAAAGGCAATGGAGACACGTCGCCTCGAAAGATAACCCTGCAGATTATCTAAGCCGTGGCACGAGTGCAACCAAGTTGGCATCGTGTGAATTATGGTGGCATGGGCCATCATGGTTACAAGGATCGGACATCGAATGGCCTTGTAATGCTATTGATCAGGATTCGCTGTCGGTTGTTGACACTGAAGTCAAAAGGGTGACGTGCCATAAGATATCAGTGGAAGAAATGCCAAGTGTAGCATTTATCAGCAAGTATTCATCGTATACACGAGTCGTCTGGATTATATCATATATAAAACGTTTCGTATATAATTGTCGAACATCTGTGGCAGAACGAAGAGGACTAGGACTCTCAATTGTGGAATTAGAAGAGGGCCTACGTGAATTGATTAGGATGGTGCAGAAGGATTGTTTTAACTCTGAATGGAAGGCGCTATCGGAAGGAAGGGTAATAGCAAAGGACAGCATACTACTGTCTCTTAATCCGTATTTTGATGCGAACGAACGTGTTTTACGTCTCGGAGGCAGGCTCCGAGATTCCCTGTTGCCCATAAATGAAAAATATCCTTATATATTACCGTATAAACATCCTTTCACAGATCTGGTCATATCTTACAGTCATATTTGCACCTTGCATGGTGGAACCTCACTAACGCTGAATTTTATAAGGAAGAAATTCTGGATTGTTAGTGGACGCAATGCAGTTCGGTTTGGAATTCATAAATGTATCACATGTTTTAAGATGAAGCCTCAATTTGCAGGTCAGAAAATGGGAATGTTACCAGCAGTACGGGTACGCCCTTCTAGAGCATTCTCATCCGTTGGAGTGGACTACGCTGGACCCGTAAATATTTCGCCCTGCAAAGGAAGAGGACGTGTATCCCAGAAGGGATATATTGCTGTGTTCGTATGTCTAGTGACAAAGGCCATTCATTTGGAACCAGTTGGAGATCTGACCTCAGATGCGTTTATAGGAGCATTTAACCGTTTCATTGGCAGACGTGGCCTATGCACAGACGTTTATAGTGACTGCGGTACTAATTTTATTGGAGCCAACAAAAAATTGCAAGTGGACAAACTGGCATATTGTTCGTACATTACGAAACATATTGCGCCAACATTATTGAGAAAAGGAATCAACTGGCATTTCAACCCACCATCAGCGCCACACTTTGGTGGATTGTGGGAAGCTGGAGTGAAGTCCATGAAGTATCATCTGAAGAGAACTCTCGGAGAACAAGTTTTAACATTCGAGGAAATGGCAACTGTGTTGGCACAGATTGAGTCTTGCTTAAATTCAAGACCGTTATGTCCCCTATCAAATGATCCTGACGATTTAATGGTATTAACACCCGGTCACTTTCTGATGGGTGAAGCGCCTTTAGCACCTCCTGCTCCGGAATTGGCTAAAGTTACTCTGATTGATCGATGGAAGAATTGTCAATATTATGCACAACAGTTTTGGAGAAGATGGAACTCGGAATATTTATCACGATTACAAAGGAGACCAAAATGGCTGCAGACCAAGGAAAATCTAACAGTTGGATGCATAGTGCTCATCAGGGACGAGCGTTTCCCTTCTCATCAATGGCCTCTAGGTCGGGTTATGGAGACACATGCAGGAACCGATGGACTAGTGAGAGTGGTGACTTTGAAGACAGTCAAAGGACTCATGAAACGACCGGTATCCAAACTCTTTCCATTGCCTATTCAGGAGAATTGGATAGAGAATGACACCAGCCCTACACCTAAGCGTTAAATTGTTACTTTCTCGTTTCAGTTTTCTTTCGCAGGAGTCTTCCAGACGTGAATTTGATGATGAAGATCGTCATCATCAAAGGGGGGAGAATGTTTAAGCTGCAACTGAAGCCAGACTCTCTTTGCTAACAAGAGAAAACGAACGAAGAGAGAAAGAGAGAGAGACCAAGAACAGCGCAAGTTACTTTGAAGTGACAAACTTGGAGATCCGTTACTTCAATTCTTTTCTTTCTTATTTCTTCTATGGAAATTTCCAGAACTTTGAATTTTGTAAAAGACAGCGTGGTTTGCTGTACTTGAATTACTCTTGAAATTAATCTCGGTCGATGCGGTTGCACCTTCTGTGCCCGCCGACAATTGTACTATAGTTTTAGGTTAAGAAAATAAAGCAACCGATTGAAGTCAACCTGGTCATCTCATTTCTTGCCAATCGCGAGTGCCTCAAAGCCGCCTCGGTGGAAATCATCCGAAGGCCGCATCATATAAAGCGAGCAGTTTGGGGCTCCGCAAGGGCGCAGCCGTTAGCCAACAAATTGTAAGTAGACAATTTTATTGTATTGAGACACATTACCAACGTTTTGGGGGGTTGAAAACTCGGCAACGGTTATATTATATATTTCATTAGTGAATCTGATTTGGTAAAGTCGTTCAGATAAATCCTAACTCTTCCGTAACCATCTTCTGGGCAACTGTAATAAAACATTTGTTCTTCATTTGTTTTCTCATTTTAGGTATGCGAATTCGGCGGTAACGATTGCATAAAGGCTCCGTCCGTTGTGGATCGTAACAGTATTAGGTATGTAAATCGCTTGGTCCAACGTGTCGATGCTGTTTATCGGCATCTTCGACAACGTTGTGATCTTCCGGCTTTGCCGGCATTGCCAAAACCAAAACTTTCTCAAGCGCAAACCGAGAGGCAGAACAACGAAAAACCAAAGTTACTACAGAAAATGCGTGAATTGAATGAAAAGGATACAAAGAAAATGGACACAACGACAATGTCGAAGACAACAACGAAACGTACAGTGGTAAAAAAGAATGTCCCTATTGCAACTGTTAGCACCCTTGGCAGCACAACTAGCACCACAACTACCACGACAACCACAACCACCACCAGCGCCACAACACCCACAACAAGTCCAGTGAATCCGTCAAAGAAAACACCACCAGCACCACCACCGCCGCCCCCGCCGGCCAATGTAAGAAAAAAACGTAAACTAATTGTATTTGAATTGAATGATTTTGGTGATCCTGTGGCTCGAGTGGAATATCAATGAGTAAGCGAATTGATTGGCGATATTTAATTGAATATAATCAGTTTTTTGGGTTGTGCTTCGGAGCGGTTGTTTACAAAGTATTGTATTTATATAATTATAGTAAATTATCGTAAGTTTGCTCAATGTATCATATCACTTTGATATATGCACTTGCATTTTATAATTTGCTCACAATTATATAATATTGATATATCCTATTAATGCCTAAAAGTAGTCCATACTTTTGTCTCATTTTTTTAACACATCATTTTTCTGGGCACAATATCAGAAACTTAAAATAAATATTATCGAACTTTTTGGCCAAACATTTTTTGGTAATCCTAAGAACAACAAATATTAATTCCTACAACAAAATTCTGAAAATTCCTAAAAATATAAAAATTTATGAGTATAGTATATATATTTAAAAACAAAAGAAACGAAAAATATTACAACATAAAATCCTAAGCCTAAGCTTAGTCATAGATATTTAAGCATTTAAAAAAACAAACAGAAAAAAGTAACCCGAAGTACTGTTAGTTATATATTTATATATTTATGTATATTAAGCCATTTCATTTGCAAAGCTAAGCACGTCCCAATATAACCGTATCACTAACTCCGACTCTGAGTCTTTGAATAAATGATAGGCCAAAAAAAAAAAATTTAGTTAGTCCCTTAGTCTACATAGATGCTAACGAAATGACATAACGAATTTTCCCCCCAAAATGCTTAAAATATAAAGTTTGTAAGACTTTTTCAATTACTTTTGATTTTGGCTTAAGACTCTTGATAACATACCAAAAGAAAAGTATTTACTAGAAGATCAGTAGATATAAGCGAGCTATATACATACATATACATTAATATGTGTGTATGATAAAATACAACTAACACAAAATTGAATAAAATATGCCAAAGAGCAATATGAAACAGAAAATGAATTTTATTTCGAAGGGGAAATCCCGTTTTTGGTTTATGGAACAGGCAAAACTCTAGGAAAATTGCCTTTCTAAGAGCCAAGTCGTTTATGCTCCTCTTTATGGAGATTCTCCTATAAATGTGTAAGCCAAGTAAGTAAATAATTATAAAAGCTTTTCTTTTATAACAGTTGAACAATGAAGGAAAACTTTGTTGAACAAAAGTAAAGAATTTTGTTATACAATTGAAAACCAGTATGGAAAAGAACTGACGAACATTATTCTGAAGTTTTTGTCTTATACCTGAATAAGTATTCCACAAATATGTTATACACTTAACGAAAAAAGTGTTCTAAATTTATTACAGATTATACAAATTTTTATCCATTTGAGTGTTGACATATAAAATTTACTGCGTATAACAAGTGAAGACTTGGCGAAGGTTTTAAAAAAGGAGTTTATTGTTAGATTTTTATTTTGTTCTAGTCGAACTTGGCAAATAAAATTATCTGAAAATAAAATTTAGGCAAACATTTAACAAAAAATTGGGCTTGTGATTTATTATTAATTTTAATTTGTCCCATATTTATTCGACCAAATTTACGATTAATCCCTAACGAGGACCTCATGTGGCAGAGTGTTTGAAAAGATTTTAAAAAGGTTTTTGCTCCATGTCAATGAACGTTTGTCTATATAGTTATTTTTTATATAACATTTCATAAAATTTTTTCAGTAAATTTGTATCTACATATATGCAGTTGGAGAAATTTTGAGTTCATGCAGTGACTGTTGGCTAAAAACATATAAAGATAACAAATTTTGTGGCACAAAAATACGTTAGAAAAGCACTTAAAAGAAAAGCTTACATAAGCATAGAGCTTTCAACTTTTTGGTTCACGAAACCAATATTTAATATAAAGGATATTGGTATACTGAGAAATTTATACGTATAGGAAATTTCATATATTTCAAACACCTCACAGTCAGCTATATAACAGTTGAATCTAATGGGACTTTTGCAGGTATTTTGCCATATTTTTGAAACAAGTGTTGGTTGTAGTTTTTAAGGAACAAAAAAAATCCTAAATGCTACCGTATATAAATTTTGGGAAATTAAAACTATAAAAGAGGAGAAATCTTTTATAGCATCTGGACATAAAAAAGGGGAAAATGAAGCAGGAGTTCATTTTGGAACACATTTGACATTGGTTAGATTGAATATGCAATTCTTATACGTCATTATTTTGTATGCTGATGCGGATGCAATGTTTTCGCACTATTGTTGACTTGGACAAATATTGAAACAATTGTTTCTTCTTTTGCGTACGTTAATATATTATGATAAATAGAAATTAAACAGCTGGATCGTAGCACGATTATTGAATTATTACACGTGGAGAATAGTACAAAAGCCCTACTCGTAATAGATATATTAATATTTGCCATTTGGCTGCCTGTTGTCAGAACAAATGAAGTTGTAATCGCTTACTAATCAAATCAAAAGTATAAAGTTAAAGGTAACCAGTGTGTTTTACAACAGTCACATATGTTTGGTATTTACCAGTGTCAAGATTGATCTGTGTTATAAGGTTACTGTGCGTATGCGTAATGTCGACAAACGAAATATGCCCGACATTTATTTGATATTTCTTATCTAATGCGGAAAAAAAATTTTAATTCAACCACTTTATCTGTTTATAAAGAAATACATGGCTCATTTCTTTAACTAGGTATTCCTTATTTAAACCGTTTTTTAAAAGTGATTTGCATTTATTATAGCTGATTTTGGTACATTTTATGAAATTCCAAAAGTGACTTCAATTAACAGACATAGTAGTAGGACTATGTTAAAAATAATTTGGCATAAACATTACGAATCTTAAAAATTCAGTCAACTTAAATGTATTTAGCTTCCGTTTTTCTTTCTGTACTGAACTATTATCTTATCTAACAATTTTATTCTATAAGCACTACAATTTAACTTCTACTTAAAGAGTATAAAATGTTTCCTTATATAATGCTATAGCTTACTGAAATTAATATTTGAGTCAACTTATGTACATCAGATGTGTCACACCGACATTTCATTTGGTAGATTTCAAAAACAATCTGCCTTAATATCTCTAGAGATTTCTGTGAATCACCTGATTATGTGAATGTATGAAATAACATAAAAAGTTTATTAAACTGTAAGTTTGTTGCTTGTAATAAAAATTTTAAAAAAGTGATATCTTAAATTTCAAATTGTACACAAAAAATTATAAAGGACATACTACTTATAGTGTTACTTTTATGACGATTAAATTATTCTTTTATGGTTTATAAGAAGATTTTTTGATTACTTGAAAGGCAATAAATGAAAATGCTCTTAGCCCAGCAATGCATTTGTGAGGTAATAAATTGGAATCAGTAGGCTAAAAGCCATTCAACCAAAACAGCTGCAACAACACGACACGACGATGCTAAAAAGAAAGATGCGGAAAATTTTAACAGGAAAACAAAATGACTTAATGGTTACGATTGCCCATTGGATGCTTCAGGTGACCGACCAACATCAACTGCAAGTGCACTTAAATAGGCGTGGCACGTTGCGCTTGGGTCAGCGTAAAAATTGTGCGAAAATTGCAATGGAAAAGACCAAAATGGTCATCATAATTGCAATGAAATTGTATGCGAACAATATGTGTATACGAGGAAACGAATTGTGAGAGAAACCACAAAAAATTGTGCTGTTACCTTGATAAAGTTAATCTCATTCCAAATGAATAAGGATTCTCTGAGCATTGCATTAAATAAATTAAGACTCCCGCCTGAATAAGTCTTCATGGCTTGAAAATAAAGAAAGCTTACTTGACCTCTCGACTTGATTAAAATAAAAATGATTGATTTAATATGAAAAAATTATTCGTTATCTACGTTTCCATTATCGCCGACGGAACTACCTTTTAGTATTGCTTCATATTTCCATTTTTAATTGTGATTCAAATTTCCAAGTAAGTATTGTATAGAATACATTACGCATTGGAATGGGAAGGTCCAGAAAATGGACGGTTAGGTTTTCAGAGTAAAAGATGAATTTGTGTCTCCATTTGTGAAAGTAAGAATCGAATGTTTTAATAATATTAATATTTAATAGATTGAAACAAGCTTTTACTATTTGAAATCTTAGAATTTACGGAATGACCAAATCAAATCCATTGTAAAAAATTAACTCTCTTTCTGTGTGTCTGCTTTATGTTTATTAAAATATATATTTTTATTGATTTGCTGCTACCCACCACCTTACTTATATTAAACCATACCATATGTGCCCATAATTTTTATTAATAAATGATTATCTTATGCATGCTGTGGCTATTGGCCGACACTATTTGCAATAATAATGCTAAAGTTTCCAATAATAATAAGTTTTTCGGCATTAAATTCATTAATAATTGCAGTTACATGCAAACCGGTCAATGCCCCAATGTTTAAAATTTCGATAGTTTGCGTTTCCAGTGCCACTAATTTAATGGGTGCTCTTTTAAGGACATTCAGGGCAGAGGTAATAGCGGTCGATGTACTATTTTGGCACTCATGAGCAATACTGAAGGTTGCATTATTAAAATGACTGATGGTTTTGACGATCGCATGTTCGTAAAGGGCCAAATGGGCTACAAACTGCTCTACGGAACTGTGTATTAGGCTGCCATAGCGTTTAAGGACGTCATTGATAATTTTATCGGCGGCTTCAGTGCCATTTCCATGAGTGGCATTCTCTACGCGGCTCTTTTGATTCTTGAGCCAATCTAGTATATCCTTTTGAATTTTCTGGGCGAATTTCAACTTGGCAGACTCAATTTTATGAGTCGCGTTAAGAAATTGCGATTCTAATTGTAAAGCGGCAGAACCAACCTTTTTCAGGATCTTTTAAAAGAAAGATAAAGTATTCAAATGATGCAATGAAATGTGTTTTTTATGTACTTACCACCAAAGCATGAGAAAGTGTCTTACGCTTGGCTAGAGTTGTGGCGTTTTTAAGCTCCTTTTGAATGGCAGCAATCGCGGATGTGATATTAGAAGCAAAACTCAAAACTGCTTCGTTTGCAGCTTCATGCAAGCCCAACGCAATCTGGATACCCAAACTGGCTATATTCTGGCTATTATTGGATGTGACATTACCCTCGCTAATTAAACTACTGGTATTAAGTAAATTGTTAATAAAATTATCACCAGCTTTGAGTAAATTTCCCAGATTTTCTGCAATGATGGCATTAAATTTTCCTATAATTGAGATCTTCTCTGCCTCAAATTTGGCAATGATTTCCGATACTTTTAAAGCGGCCTTTTGACCAAGGGCTAAAATTTCATCAGTTTTTCCATTTAATGCTAGTATTTTAAGTGGTGCTTCTTCAAGCGCCTGCAAGGCAGAGGCAAGAGCTGAACTATTGAAACCATTTTTCAAAGCATTTTCTACTTCATGAGCTAAGTTGATAGTTGCGTTATTAAAGACTTTGATAGTTCGTTCGACTGACTGTTCAAATAGGGCCAGTTGAGCTACAAACTTGCCGACAGCATTCTGAATCAAATTGGCATAATGATGTTGTATCGCTCGACTAATTTTCTCGGCCTCTTCAGTGCGATTTTCCACACGGTCGACTTGCTCTCTCAGCCAATCGACTATTTTCTCTTGAATTTCCCTTCCATATTTCAATTTGGCGGCTTCCAGTTTTGCGGTTACACTAGCCAATTGGGCTTCCAATTGTAAAGCACTAGTGCTAACATTTTTGAGAACCTTTAAATTGTAATTGAAGATGATAAATGTGAACAATGAGAATAATTTTTCTTAATTTACCTGCAATGCTTTCTCCAAGGCCTCGTGTGTTAGTGAATCTGTGGCATTACCTGTGCCGTTGTGGTGTGAAATTCCGGCAATGAGCGATGCAAGATTAGAAGCAAAAGTCTTTAGTGCTTGAGTTGCAGCTTCATGCACACCCAAGGCAAGTTTCAAGCCAAGTTGAGCTAGATCTTGACCAAGAGCAGATGTGGCATTAAGTACCTTTTTATCTAACGCAATTTTGGAATCAACAGCATTTTTAATCAATCCACTACTGGAATTTAGAAGGTGTCCAACAAAATCAGCACCAGTGTGTATTAAATTTCCAGCTAAACTTGCACTTTTATTGATGAAATTTCCAGCCAAATTTGCGCTTGCATTAAGCAATTTTCCGTCTAATCCGATTTTAGCATTAATCAAGTCTCCAGCTAAACTAGCGCTTTTATTGATGAAATTTCCAGCCAAATTAGCACTAGAATTAAGCAAATTTCCAGCCAAATTGGCACTTGCATTAAGCAATTGTCCATCTATTCCTGCTTTAGCATCAATCAAATCTCCAGCTACACTTGCGCTTTTATTGATGAAATTTCCAGCCAAATTAGCACTTGAATTCAGCAGATTTCCAGCCAAATGAGCACTTGAGTTGAGCAAATTTCCAGCCAAATTAGCACCTGCATTAATTAATTTTCCATCTAATCCGGCCTTAGCATCAATCAAATCTCCAGCCACACTTGCGCTTTTATTGATGAAATTTCCAGCCAAATTAGCACTTGAATTGAGCAGATTTCCAGCCAAGTTTGCACTTGAGTTGACCAAATTTCCAGCCAAATTAGCACCTGCATTAATTAATTTTCCATCTAATCCGGCTTTAGCATCAATCAAGTCTCCAGCTACACTTGCGCTTTTATTGATGAAATTTCCAGCCAAATTAGCACTTGCATTAAGCAATTTTCCATCTATTCCTGCCTTAGTATTAATCAAGTCTCCGGCTAAACTTGCGCTTTTATTGATGAAATTTTCAGCCAAATTAGCACTTGAATTGAGCAAATTTCCAGCTAAATCGCTACCAGTATGAATAGCATTTCCAACTAATGAACCCAAATCCGGTAAAAGTCCAAAACCGAAAAAGGGCTTAGGGTTGCCTAGCACAGAGCTGACACTGAGGCTCAGAGCTACCAACAGAAAAGTCGACTTGGTCACTTGCATTTTAGGAGAAAACTTTTCACTGCTTCTACAATTGTCCGGCACTTTTATACTCTGGTCGGTTGGGGCCCGTTGGTAAAAACCAATAAAAAATACAAATAACTACCAATATTGATATAATTTTTTTATTTGATGGTTAATAAATCTATTTAAACAACTGGTGGAGAGCAATTTTTGCCGTATTTTACATTTGGCGCGTGGAACACTGCGCTTTACATGCGGGTGCACTGAGGGTGGGGGAATTAATCAAATAGTTTTCTTAAATCAAATAGAAGCTATATCAAATATAAATACATAGACACGTTACTATGGGTAATTTGACCATGTCTTGCAAGTATTTTATTATTAAATAGGTTTTTAGTTAAATTTCATTTGTATTTTTCTCGTATGACATAAGGTACAAAATTTATATCCTATTTAAGCTGAAAAGAAATCTCGTGCCCAAAAAAATATGCTATATGAAAAATCTAAATTAAAGTTGCGCTTTCACAAAAAACAAGTTTTCTTATATTAGGAGGGTTTATTTTGTTTGAAAAATTTTAACGTTCCACTTTCTTAAAAGGGTGTGAGCGAGACAAACGACATTAGACAATAGCTGAGTTCTTTCTATCTCTGTCGCTACATCACGTTTTTAACATGGAAACTTTTGATGTATTGATAATTATAGGACCACAAAACATTTGTGTAAACCATGGTATTGAATTTTTTTACTTACTTTTAATTATTTTCTTATATTTTTAAATTTCTGATATGTATATCTATAATATACATATATAGGTACTAGAATTAAATATATTGTATAAATTGCCTTTGCATTGCTACATTAGTGGTAGTATTTTTTTTCCAATAGTTCTTATTATGAAAAATAAAACCCCTAATGAGAGATATTTTCTGCACAATTTTCCGCATTCCTTTTTTCTCTGTTAATTTCACAGCGCCATTTACGTGTTTCAAGTTGCCTGACCCCACATTTGGTAAGCAATAAATTGACCAGAAGAGCAGCATGAACCTCACGCCCACCATCATCGCTGTAGGTTCTTTAAAAGCATTTCTGCTGTTCCTTTTTTTCCTTTTCTCTCCAACAAGTGCTGGTCGATGCCCCCTCCCAACGATTCATGGCATCGGCAACGATGCTAAAAAGATACCCGGAAATGTTACAGGATACAAAATGACTTAATGGTCGCGATTGCCATGTCATGGCTGGGTCCTGCCTGCCATTCATTGCACTCCACTTCGAGCAGAGGTCAGCAGAAGTATGAAAAAGAATTATATATACATACATATAAATACTGATAAATGAAAAATCATAAAAGAAAGGTTATCAAGGGACTAACTAAAGCAGGGTATTCAAGTCAATTCTTTGCACATAGGAGATTTAATGCAGATTTCAGATTTGAATTATAGTTTCATTGCCACACACAATTGTCAGATTTCATTAATTATTGATTTATCGATTGAAAAAAAAGGGTCTGTATGATTGGGTGATACATATTTTGGGTTAATTCTTAATAAATTTCGTAAATGAAAATAAACCTTATACTTGAAATTTAGTTAACTCATTAGCTTGGAACCTGAAAGACTTTTTTGTATTTAATGAGATAGAAAAAGCATTAAAAAACTTTTATAAAAAGTTATGCATTAGAAAACTGCAAAAGCATTTTGTAAAAAATGATCTTAACATGAAAAGAATGAGATGTTTCTTTGTGTTCTCATCTTTCGTAATATTTATACAAGTTTTAAGTTATTGTTGCGCTTAAATGTAGTTTACTTAGTCTAAACACAATGTATATTGCAAGTAAAATAAATATAAACAATTAATAATTAAATGTCAGTGACTTAACTAACTCATTAAAGAGTCGTATTCATAGACAATTTATGTAATAATTGACCAGATATTCTGGCGAATGCGGAATCAACTCTGTATTTCTGCTTGGACATTTTTTTTGTCATGTCATTATGAAATACATTTGGCTCCATGGATTTTATTAAAACTGGTTTCTGAATGACCCACTGTATGAGCCAAATGAGCTTAATGCTACAATTATCAACAGACATTGGCTTTAGGTAAAGTCTTTCTTTTGTATTAGCAAAATAAACATATTTTTAATATCTAATTAAATTAATTAAGCGAAGCAAAGAATGTGGTAAAAATATGCAAGCCAATTAGTGGAAAATGCAAATTAAATGTCTTTCACAGACCATGGATGGGCAATGGCCAAGAGATAGACAGAGAGAGTAAGCGAGAGAGAGAGAGAGAGAGGGAGAGAGAGAGCCAATCTGGTCGCAGTCAACTTATTGTCCCTTTTGGGAGTCTATCATCCATGCGGGAGGAGTCAGACAGGCAGGCAGGAGATGCAATAATTGCGTTTAGACATGTAAGCTTTTGTTTAACACAACTCTGTCTATCCCCCTCTTTACCCCAATTTTCTATCACAACTCGCTCTTCCTTTTTCTCCCTACTTATGTCTGTATGTATGTAATTTGGTGCGTGTGTGTGACAAAGTTAATGACAGCATAATTAAACAAAACTAACAGCAGACTAATAAAATGTTTATACTGCATGTCGCTCAAGGCCTCTCACCAACTCACCTTGACTCACCTCACATAATCCCACCATCTATCTCACTATGCTTTGTCTCTGTCTCTATTTCACTTTCTGTCTCTGTCTCGCATTCTTCTTTGTCGTTGACGTTTGTCAACCGGCAATTAAAGTCATAATAAAAGCCTGACACAAGACAATTATTATACCTACCTCGCCACTACTCCGCCCCTCATTCTCCACCTGCATATGCGTAAAGTTCAGCACAAAGGGTAAATCGTGAACGTTAAACATAATGTTGACGGTCTACTTGTCCTTTTGTTTCTACACACAGACATTTAAACATATTTATATCTAAAGGTAGATGCACACACAAATTTGAAATTAAAGCAAACTTTAACCTTTCTCTCAGTCAATGTGTGTGTGTGTGTGTGTGACCTCAACCCGCATCGTGATGATTATGGAAAATTAAATCCATGCGTGTGTTGACAAATTCTTTAATTTCATTTCCTTTACGTGTATGCAAATTAAAAATATTAACATATTAAAAGCTATCGATAAATTTTATAAGGCAAATTTTCTTCAAGTTCGTCACAAACTTCTTTTTTCATCTTGTTCATTACAGAAATATATTATATAGTTCTTTTTGTATAATTTTCGGTTATCCTAGATCACAAATTGTTATATGCAATCCTTCTTTACTCATTTTATGGAATCAATTTTTAATAGATTTCCAAAAGGCGTCGTGACTTTCAATTATGTAATATAAAAACATGTTCAAACATTACATTTCTCACATAAGCAAATAAATAATATCAAGCATATTTGGTAGTTTCAGCTTTTATGAAATCTGTTTTCCCAATAGATATGGCATAAGTCACATACTTTGGCCAACGTAAATTCTAATTTGAAAAGCCCATCATATAAAAAGAATGAAGAGAACAGAAAATGCATAACAAAATGCGTGTGGTAACTTTAGCACAGATTGCACATTTTTTTCAAATTCCTAGAGAGAGAGAGAGAAAGGCTTTTTATTTATACATATCCTTGGCAAAGGGGTATATTCATTTTGCCCAAAAGTATGCAACGATCTCAAAGATAATCCTTGAGATTTATCAATTTGTAAAGCAAATTTTGAAATTTCAAACAATCATTTCATCAATATTTCAACATTTTATGGTATAAACTTAACAATTACTGATCAAGGTAAGCATAGGGTATCGAAACTGTGCTCTTGGCTTATGAGTGTTTGTGTTTATTTTTTTTTTTTTTTGTTGTATTTTGTCTAAGTGAATTCAGCGAGTGGAAAAATTTGTACGAGTATTTTGCATATGTAAGAGGGCCGCTGCCAAATCCAAGTCCAGGTGAGACAGAACAAAACAGGGTAAAAGAGTGAGAGGGAACAAGAGAGAGAGAGAGACGGGTAGAGGAGGCAAATGCATTGCCAGAATGGTTGGCTGGCTGCCCCTTGGCGCACATACACAGCAGATTTAGTATGGCAGCTTTTATCTTGTCGCGCTGCTGCTGCTCCTCCAGTTTCAGCTCCAGTTCGGCCCCTCAGCTACTAACCCAGGTTCCGCTGCCGCTCCGGCATTTACTCTGGGGGATCAAGCGAACAGGTAAGAAAGAGCAACTCGTGTACATTTGTTCATATGAAAATGCCAGTTTCTAACACGACTATCTTTCCCCCTTTCCATTGTATCTGTATATCGCCTGGCAATCCCATCAGCAGTCACTTAGCTGGCCTTGCAATCTTCCCCTCACCCCCAATGCCTCTTACCAACTCCACTGTGCGGTCGTTACTTCATTGACTCAATCTCCCGACTCTAAAGTACTCGTTGCTTTCATTGTTTTGTTTTTTTTTATGCCACGTATTTTCTTTTAATGTGCTGCGGATTTTCCTCCATGAAATATGTAGTGAATATGTTAGAGGGCGATGCAGAAAAAGTGAACGAGAAAGAGAGAGAGAGAGAGAGAGAGAGAGCGTATCTTAGCCAACACTTTTATGCTAATTAAGTTTATGCTAATTTAACTTATTGCCACTAAGTTGGCCCACATATGCGGCCAACCGCAAAAACCTTTGGTTGTCACCTGCATTTGTTTTTTTGGCAAGAATTTTATCCTGCATTTTCCATGTAGAAATAAGGACAAGAAGAATAGAAATGTAAGTAATTTATTTAATTAACAAAATCATTGCCAAATAATAAAGAATTTGCTAATGAAAATATATGTTAAATATGAGATTTTTAAATGTAATTAATGCATAAATGGCTTGGATGGTTTTCGACTTTGATTCCTTTTTGGTAATCTTAAATAGTCAAACTCAACAATGATTTAAAAAAAGGACAAAATTAAAGAAATTCTTACAGCTTTTAGAAACTAAGATAGAAATATATATTTGGAAATTCGTACCGTAATCAAAAAAAAAGGCGATTGTCGTATATTCGCACTTTACATCTTTTGCAGCTTTCAAGGAAACATCGGCTTTGGCTGAGCTGAATGCTGAATGCTGAACTTCAAATTAATGACATATTTGATGTAAGACGCCAAGATCAAAGAAAGGAGCGGCCATGTTTCTAAATGAACTAAATGAATTGAATGACAATTAATAACAAATAGGAATGAAGAACATTCCATTGCAACAGAAACGAATAAAATGAGAATAACTGTGAGTATCTAACTTTTTTTGTTTTACATAAATGACATAAATGTAAAATAAATGTCATGTTCAATAAAAGTTTAAAAAATCCCGAAAAAGTGTCTTCCCAAATGAAGGATAGAGCATCAGCTACATGAACATGTTCTCTATTGAAATATGGCCAGAAAATTGGTAATATTACTGCCAAATGTTACTCTATAAACTTATGATAATTACTTCAACGCCTCTTAACAAAACCACTTATATATTAACATTGACTACAGTTCGTCTCAAAGTTCATCTCTTCAATGCGTTTGGCTTAATTTTATGTAAATTCCATTTAAAGCAATAAATCAGTTTTAATCAGCCCATGAGTCCAGAGGCAGCTGAGCCGTTGCCATTATTTGCTTAAATTCGACTCTGTTGTACAGGTTGGTTCTGTGACATACTTTACATGCATACATATGTATGTATGTACATACCTTTATAATATACGCCTATGAGTGTGCGTGTGTGTGTGTGTATATTGGATATAAATAAACGCATTGCGTATGCATGAAGCTTTATTAAAAATGCCCAATAAATGAATTTCTCAGTGTCCGAAATTCGTTCATTATGTTGCATAAAACTGAAAGTGGTTTTCTTTCACATACATTCAGAAATATTAAAATGAATACACATATGTATGTATATACAATTTGAGAAGAAAAAGAAAAATAAAATCGATAATAAGTACAATATAAGACTTGTATTCTACATCTATATGAACAGCAAGCGAAATGTTCATATTTCAACTGAAAGAGGCTTACGGAGATTGCAAAGTATTCGAGTGATTTATAAATTGAATTGACTAATGAATAAAGCATGTGATTAATTGCCTCAAAAGATAAATTCGCTGCAGTTATGATACTTATCGTTTGATCTTTTTATTTATTTTCATTTTACTGAATTTTACTAGTCTGACCGATTAAAAATTAAAGCCCACAAAAGTCAAGGGGTTAAAGAAATGATAAATCTGAGATAGCTTGGGTTAAACGTTTAAGTATTCGATTTTAAAATAAGGAAAATAATAAAAGTATATTCCTCTCTGGACTGCTTTCTGGTTATCGCTTGGGTAAAACGTTTAAGTATTCGATTTTAAAATAAGGAAAATAATATAAGTATATTCGTCTCTGGACTGCTTTCTGGTTATCGCTTGGGTAAAACGTTTAGGTATTCGATTTTAAAATAAGGAAAATAATATAAGTATATTGATCTGGACTGCTTTCTGGTTATCGCTTGGGTAAAAAGTTTAAGTATTTGATTTTAAAATAAGGAAAATAATATAAGTATATTCGTCTCTGGACTGCTTTCTGGTTATCGCTTGGGTAAAACGTTTAAGTATTCGATTTAAAATAAGGAAAATAATATAAGTATATTCGTCTCTGGACTGCTTTCTGGTTATCGCTCGGGTATAACAATTAAATATTCGATTTTAAAATCAGGACAGTAATAAAAGTATATTCGTCTCTGGACTGCTTTCTGGTTATCGCTTGGGTAAAACGATTAAGTATTCGATTTTAAAATAAGGAAAATAATAAAAGTATATTCGTCTTTGGACTGCTTTCTGGTTATCGCTCGGGTAAAACGATTAAATATTCGATTTTAAAATCAGGACAGTAATAAAAGTATATTCGTCTCTGGACTGCTTTCTGGTTATCGCTTGGGTAAAACGTTTAAGTACTCGATTTTAAATTAAGGAAAATAAAAGTATATTCGTCTCTGGACTGCTTTCTGGTTATCGCTCGGGTAAAACGTTTAAGTATTCGATTTTGAATTAAGGAAAATAATAAAAGTATATTCGTCTCTGGATTGCTTTCTGGTTATCGCTCGGGTAAAACGATTAAATATTCGATTTTAAATGAAGGAAAATAATAGAAGTATATTCGTCTCTGGACTGCTTTCTGGTTATCGCTTGGGTAAAACGATTAAGTATTCGATTTTAAAATAAGGAAAATAATAAAAGTATATTCGTCTCTGGACTGCTTTCTGGTTATCGCTTGGGTAAAACGTTTAAGTACTCGATTTTAAAATAAGGAAAATAATATAAGTATATTCGTCTCTGGACTGCTTTCTGGTTATCGCTCGGGTATAACAATTAAATATTCGATTTTAAAATCAGGACAGTAATAAAAGTATATTCGTCTCTGGACTGCTTTCTGGTTATCGCTTGGGTAAAACGTTTAAGTATTTGATTTTAAAATAAGGAAAATAATATAAGTATATTCGTCTCTGGACTGCTTTCTGGTTATCGCTTGGGTAAAACGATTAAATATTCGATTTTAAAATAAGGACAGTAATAAAAGTATATTCGTCTCTGGACTGCTTTCTGGTTATCGCTTGGGTAAAACGTTTAAGTACTCGATTTTAAAATAAGGAAAATAATATAAGTATATTCGTCTCTGGACTGCTTTCTGGTTATCGCTCGGGTGTAACAATTAAATATTCGATTTTAAAATCAGGACAGTAATAAAAGTATATTCGTCTCTGGACTGCTTTCTGGTTATCGCTTGGGTAAAACGTTTAAGTACTCGATTTTAAATTAAGGAAAATAAAAGTATATTCGTCTCTGGACTGCTTTCTGGTTATCGCTCGGGTAAAACGTTTAAGTATTCGATTTTGAATTAAGGAAAATAATAAAAGTATATTCGTCTCTGGATTGCTTTCTGGTTATCGCTCGGGTAAAACGATTAAATATTCGATTTTAAATGAAGGAAAATAATAGAAGTATATTCGTCTCTGGACTGCTTTCTGGTTATCGCTTGGGTAAAACGATTAAGTATTCGATTTTAAAATAAGGAAAATAATAAAAGTATATTCGTCTCTGGACTGCTTTCTGGTTATCGCTTGGGTAAAACGATTAAATATTCGATTTTAAAATAAGGAAAATAATAAAAGTATATTCCTCTCTGGACTGCTTTCTGGTTATCGCTTGGGTAAAACGTTTAAGTATTCGATTTTAAATTAAGGAAAATAATAGAAGTATATTCCTCTCTGGACTGCTTTCTGGTTATCGCTCGGGTATAACGATTAAATATTCGATTTTAAAATAAGGAAAATAATAAAAGTATATTCGTCTCTGGACTGCTTTCTGGTTATCGCTTGGGTAAAACGATTAAGTATTCGATTTTAAAATAAGGAAAATAATAAAAGTATATTCGTCTCTGGACTGCTTTCTGGTTATCGCTTGGGTAAAACGTTTAAGTACTCGATTTTAAAATAAGGAAAATAATATAAGTATATTCGTCTCTGGACTGCTTTCTGGTTATCGCTCGGGTATAACAATTAAATATTCGATTTTAAAATCAGGACAGTAATAAAAGTATATTCGTCTCTGGACTGCTTTCTGGTTATCGCTTGGGTAAAACGATTAAGTATTCGATTTTAAAATAAGGAAAATAATAAAAGTATATTCGTCTTTGGACTGCTTTCTGGTTATCGCTCGGGTAAAACGATTAAATATTCGATTTTAAAATCAGGACAGTAATAAAAGTATATTCGTCTCTGGACTGCTTTCTGGTTATCGCTTGGGTAAAACGTTTAAGTACTCGATTTTAAATTAAGGAAAATAAAAGTATATTCGTCTCTGGACTGCTTTCTGGTTATCGCTCGGGTAAAACGTTTAAGTATTCGATTTTGAATTAAGGAAAATAATAAAAGTATATTCGTCTCTGGATTGCTTTCTGGTTATCGCTCGGGTAAAACGATTAAATATTCGATTTTAAATGAAGGAAAATAATAGAAGTATATTCCTCTCTGGACTGCTTTCTGGATATCGCTTGGGTAAAACGTTTAAGTATTCGATTTTAGATTAAGGAAAATAATAAAAGTATATTCCTCTCTGGACTGCTTTCTGGTTATCGCTTGGGTAAAACGATTAAATATTCGATTTTAAAATAAGGACAGTAATAAAAGTATATTCGTCTCTGGACTGCTTTCTGGTTATCGCTTGGGTAAAACGTTTAAGTATTCGATTTTATATTAAGGAAAATAATAAAAGTATATTCGTCTCTGGACTGCTTTCTGGTTATCGCTTGGGTAAAACGTTTAAGTATTCGATTTTAAATTAAGGAAAATAATATAAGTATATTCGTCTCTGGACTGCTTTCTGGTTATCGCTTGGGTAAAACGTTTAAGTATTCGATTTTAAATTAAGGAAAATAATAAAAGTATATTCGTCTCTGGACTGCTTTCTGGTTATCGCTTGGGTAAAACGTTTAAGTATTTGATTTTAAAATAAGGAAAATATAAGTATATTCGTCTCTGGACTGCTTTCTGGTTATCGCTTGGGTAAAACGTTTAAGTATTCGATTTTAAATTAAGGAAAATAATAGAAGTATATTCGTCTCTGGACTGCTTTCTGGTTATCGCTCGGGTATAACGATTAAATATTCGATTTTAAAATAAGGAAAATAATAAAAGTATATTCGTCTCTTGACTGCTTTCTGGTTATCGCTTGAGTAAAACGTTTTAGTATTCGATTTTAAAATAAGGAAAATAATATAAGTATATTCGTCTCTGGACTGCTTTATGGTTATCGCTTGGGTAAAACGTTTAAGTATTCGATTTTAAATTAAGGAAAATAATAGAAGTATATTCGTCTCTGGACTGCTTTCTGGTTCTCGCTTGGGTAAAACGTTTAAGTATTCGATTTTAAATTAAGGAAAATAATAAAAGTATATTCGTCTCTGGACTGCTTTCTGGTTATCGCTTGGGTAAAACGTTTAAGTATTCGATTTTAAAATAAGGAAAATAATATAAGTATATTCGTCTCTGGACTGCTTTCTGGTTATCGCTTGGGTAAAACGTTTAAGTATTCGATTTTAAATTAAGGAAAATAATAGAAGTATATTCGTCTCTGGACTGCTTTCTGGTTCTCGCTTGGGTAAAACGTTTAAGTATTCGATTTTAAATTAAGGAAAATAATAAAAGTATATTCGTCTCTGGACTGCTTTCTGGTTATCGCTTGGGTAAAACGTTTAAGTATTCGATTTTAAAATAAGGAAAATAATATAAGTATATTCGTCTCTGGACTGCTTTCTGGTTATCGCTTGGGTAAAACGTTTAAGTATTCGATTTTAAATTAAGGAAAATAATAGAAGTATATTCGTCTCTGGACTGCTTTCTGGTTATCGCTTGGGTAAAACGTTTAAGTACTCGATTTTAAAATAAGGAAAATAATAAAAGTATATTCGTCTCTGGACTGCTTTCTGGTTATCGCTTGGGTAAAACGTTTAAGTATTCGATTTTAAATTAAGGAAAATAATAAAAGTATATTCGTCTCTGGACTGCTTTCTGGTTATCGCTTGGTCAAAACGTTTAAGTATTCGATTTTAAAATAAGGAAAATAATATAAGTATATTCGTCTCTGGACTGCTTTCTGGTTATCGCTTGGGTAAAACGTTTAGGTATTCGATTTTAAAATAAGGAAAATAATATAAGTATATTGATCTGGACTGCTTTCTGGTTATCGCTTGGGTAAAAAGTTTAAGTATTTGATTTTAAAATAAGGAAAATAATATAAGTATATTCGTCTCTGGACTGCTTTCTGGTTATCGCTTGGGTAAAACGTTTAAGTATTCGATTTAAAATTAAGGAAAATACGTAAAATTAATAAAACGTTTAAGTATTTGATTTTAAATTAAGGAAAATAATAGAAGTTTATTCCTCTCTGGACTGCTTTCTGGTTATCGCTTGGGTAAAACGTTTAAGTATTCGATTTTAAATTAAGGAAAATAATAAAAGTATATTCGTCTCTGGACTGCTTTCCGGTTATCGCTCGGGTAAAACGATTAAATATTCGATTTTAAAATAAGGAAAATAATAAAAGTATATTCGTCTCTGGACTGCTTTCTGATTATCGCTTGGGTAAAACGTTTAAGTATTCGATTTTAAAATAAGGAAAATAATATAAGTATATTGATCTGGACTGCTTTCTGGTTATCGCTTGGGTAAAAAGTTTAAGTATTCGATTTTAAATTAAGGAAAATAATAGAAGTATATTCCTCTCTGGACTGCTTTCTGGTTATCGCTTGGGTAAAGCGTTTAAGTATTTGATTTTAAAATAAGGAAAATAATAGAAGTATATTCGTCTCTGGACTGCTTTCTGGTTATCGCTTGGGGAAAAACGTTTAAGTATTCGATTTTAAAATAAGGAAAATAATATAAGTATATTCGTCTCTGGACTGCTTTCTGGTTATCGCTTGGGTAAAACGTTTAAGTATTTGATTTTAAATTAAGTAAAATAATAGAAGTTCCTCTCTGGACTGCTTTCTGGTTATCGCTTGGGTAAAACGTTTAAGTATTCGATTTTAAATTAAGGAAAATAATAGAAGTATATTCGTCTCTGGACTGCTTTCTGGTTATCGCTTGGGTAAAACGTTTAAGTATTCGATTTTAAATTAAGGAAAATAATAGAAGTATATTCGTCTCTGGACTGCTTTCTGGTTATCGCTTGGGTAAAACGTTTAAGTATTCGATTTTAAATTAAGGAAAATAATAGAAGTATATTCGTCTCTGGACTGCTTTCTGGTTATCGCTTGGGTAAAACGTTTAAGTATTCGATTTTAAATTAAGGAAAATAATAAAAGTATATTCGTCTCTGGACTGCTTTCTGGTTATCGCTTGGGTAAAACGTTTAAGTATTCGATTTTAAATTAAGGAAAATAATAGAAGTATATTCGTCTCTGGACTGCTTTCTGGTTATCGCTTGGGTAAAACGATTAAATATTCGATTTTAAAATAAGGAAAATAATAAAAGTATATTCGTCTCTGGACTGCTTTCTGGTTATCGCTTGGGTAAAACGTTTAAGTATTTGATTTTAAAATAAGGAAAATAATAGAAGTATATTCGTCTCTGGATTGCTTTCTGGTTATCGCTTGGGTAAAACGTTTAAGTATTCGATTTTAAAATAAGGAAAATAATATAAGTATATTCGTCTCTGGACTGCTTTCTGGTTATCGCTTGGGTAAAACGTTTAAGTATTCGATTTTAAATTAAGGAAAATAATAGAAGTATATTCGTCTCTGGACTGCTTTCTGGTTATCGCTTGGGTAAAACGTTTAAGTATTCGATTTTAAATTAAGGAAAATAATAAAAGTATATTCGTCTCTGGACTGCTTTCTGGTTATCGCTTGGTCAAAACGTTTAAGTATTCGATTTTAAATTAAGGAAAATAATAAAAGTATATTCGTCTCTGGACTGCTTTCTGGTTATCGCTTGGGTAAAACGTTTAAGTATTTGATTTTAAAATAAGGAAAATAATAGAAGTATATTCGTCTCTGGATTGCTTTCTGGTTATCGCTTGGGTAAAACGTTTAAGTATTCGATTTTAAATTAAGGAAAATAATAAAAGTATATTCGTCTCTGGACTGCTTTCTGGTTATCGCTTGAGTAAAACGTTTAAGTAAGCATCTTCGGTAGGATAATATCAGTGAGATTGTTGAATATTAAGGAAAATAAATTAAAGTTCCCGATATCTAGGACCAAAGGAGAGCTGATTCACAAAAAGCCCGGGGACTGATGGATTGCTTTCTGGTTATTGCTTTGGTAAATACTTCTGAAATTGTGCAATATTAAGGAAAATAATATATAGAACAGCTCATTCGTTGTCGGTTTTTGGTAATTGCCAAAGCAAATTTGATGCATCGATGTTTAAAATAAGGAAAATATATTTTAGACCAGGATATCAAACTTCTAAAGCGGGTAAATGGGAATAAATTTCCTCCGCTTTGGTGAAGGTATTTAAAGCGGAGAGGATTTTGTTGAACAAGTAAATTGTTTAATAAGGAAAAATAAAGCCGATGGTTTTATTAGTCGTAACCATTTATCCGGTTTAATTTAAAAAGATAAAAAGGGATAAACTGGAGCTGAACTGCTCACCGTGAGGTTAGACAAACGAATGAAACATATGTATTTGTTAGTCAACCAAGTAAAGTCTTTCAAATGACTTCTCCAGCCTACTATGCCTCGATTACAATTTTTTGATAGAGATGGACCATCAGTCGATAAAATCATACCGAACTAGAGATGAACCAGGACTGGTCCGAATTTCACTCGGTCCATCTACGGGGAACGATGGATGTGAACACACTGTCATTAACAACCATTAACATCTTCCACCACCATTAATTGCAGGAACAAAAATTAAATATTATAATTTCTGCAATTGTTTTAACTTAAAAGACATTAATATTTTACATATATATTTAGTAAGATATAATATGTTTAGTTATAATTTCTTAAATTGAGAAGCTATAAATCTTGTGCAGTTTTCTTTTTTGAAAATAAAAGGTTTGAGCTTGGCTTGGCTTTAAATTATAGGTATCAAAAATAGTGAGCAGATTTTATATAAAGCCATTATAGGAACCCCTAAGTTTTATTATCAGAACGCTTTGTTAAAATAATAGCCATACCATCTATTAAATTCCAAAACTTTATTGGGAATTCCAACTACATATAATCCTTGAGGATTTTCTTCTTCAAATTGATTGTCATCAATTTGAGAATTTAAATTTATCAATTTATTGAAACACACCACAGGTGAGTTTTCCATTAAATTTAATATTTATTTAAAATTAATTTGATATTTTTAATTCACAAATTTAAGCCATTCAATTGTTGAATAGTCATTCTCTGTGAGTGTGTGTTAGTCAGCGATTGCTTTGTCATTGTGTCATTGATATGCAGTTTGTTGGACAAATATTCGGACAGAGACTAACAAACCATGGAAGAGTCCAGCCCTGCGGCAGGCAGTTGGCCTTTGTCTTTGTGTTTCAAAAATACCAAAATGCCAAACTATTTGTAAAACTCAGGCAATCAGAGAAAGAGATAGAGCGACACACAAAATGCATACCCAGTGGACCGGCACACACAAACACACACACCACATGGAGCCGCTAATTAAATTGGTGACTACGACAACCGGCAATGGCATTTAATTGTGCAGCATAAATCAACGCACGGAAACAACAACAACAACAACAACGACAACTTGGAGTAGAACAAAAATTGTGATCAAACTTTTGTCAGCGCCAAATAATTTGGCGCATGTTAAAATTTTTGTTCCATATATATTTTTTTTGTTTGCCAAAAAAGTTTATTTTTCTAGTTATTTGGCAAACAAAAAGTTAATTCAAGGCAATTATGTTGACATGCGAAAAATGTCGCTGGTGGCCAAGCAGCATTAAGCTTCCAGTTTTGAGTTTCCAGTTCGAGTACGAGTTCCTGTTTCGGGTGTTCTTTTTAGTCCTGCTCCTGGCATCAAGCCATGGCCACATTGTTCAATCTTCAACTTTTTCTGCTAACGTTTTTGAACTATAATCGTGACTGAGTTGAAGTTTAAAACATTTCTTTTGTTCAGTTTCAATTCTAGGTCAAATAAACAAATCGAAGATTTTCTTCAACGTTTAAGCTATGTATATAAAAACTCTACTGTATTCTGAACTGAACTAAAAGATATTTATTATAAGTATGTCAAATTATTTTGGAACGAATAAAACGCAGATGGTTTTCTTGATCTGAAAAATAATATTCAAGAGTAATACAAATTGAAGAATTAAAAGAAGTCTGATAGATTGTTTCCTAAATAGAAACAAAAACAATGTTCCAATATGCAGTCTCGAGTCTCGATAACTCGAAATGGCAAGGGAACAGAATTTTTTATGAATTACAGAGGTTTTTGATTTACCGGGTTTTCCATTTCAACGAGGTTTTTTTAAGAAACCAGCAGTTGTTACAAATTATTGGGATTTAGTCGAGAATCGACTGTATTGCCAAATAAAAGTTGAATGCCCATCAGCATTTGATCTTTATTAACGCTAATTTTGAAATATGACAAAATTTGCAGTTCATTTTGTTCCTTATAGGAAGAATTCGTAATTCTATGCTTTCAAAATATAATCAAGGTTTTGGTTAATTTTTGTTGTTGTTATAAATTAGACTGTTGTTATTTGTATTGGGCTATATAAACTGTACTGTTGGGTTGTAAATTCTATTAGCAGGACATTATTCGTTTGTTTGTTCTGAATCTCCCATCTTTTGTTGTTCTGAAATTGCTGCAAATTCATTTTGCTCTCATGTTGTGCAGTTAATTTGATTTAAAATACGAGAATTTGATTTTAGAACATTTTTCATGTGTAGGGGTTTCACTTTTTCCCGCATTCCTATCGGCCCTGTTGTCCCTTTTTCCCGTTTTTTTGTGTTTTTGTTGTCTCTCTATATTGCTGCTCTTCTTCCATTCCCTCTGGCCTCACTACAACCAAAACAAGCGCCCACTCTTTTGTTATCAAATTTGTTGCTCTTGGTTTTTGGTGTTTGACGGTTTTTGTTTGGCATTTGTTTTTGTTATTGTTGTTTTTTTGCTGCGGTTTTTGCTGGCCATGTTTGTTTGTTTTTTTTTTTTGTTCTTGTTGCTGCTTTATTTTCGCCGTAATTTGTCGCCCTGACTAGGCAAATTTCATTCGTAGTTCAAATGTTTTATTATTTATGCGCTTTACTGGCCAGATATGTGCTTTTTTTACTACCCCTCCAAACCCCGTACTTTCTATTTTCCATTTTTCATTTGTGTTTTTTTTTTGTTGTTGCTTGTTTGGCCTGGAATATTTCTAGCTGACATGCCAAAAAAGTTTTAGTTTTGTTTTGCCTCAATAAAGTTTTAATATTTGGCATGAGTTTCATGAGTTAAGGTTGAAGACTGGAAAAGGGGGACAGCCTGTCCGAGAGGGGTGTCTCGGCAATTACATGAAAATGCATTTATTATTGTTACAAAAATTTATTGTTGCTGCTGTTGTTGATATAACGTGTGAAATTCACACAAATCGTTTTGGGAAGAGAAAGTGAACGAATTGCATTCAAACCGCGGCCTTGTCATCCATAATGCATATGTATGTATAGGTGTATGTACATATGTGCTTATATATATATGTCCATATAGGTATTAGTAAAATTGTAAATAGTTTATGACTACGATGAAGGCTTTAAATCGTTTCTGTTGAATATTAAATGCTTTGTGATGGCATTCAAAATTAAATCAAATTGAAATCAAATTAATTGATATGCAAAATGTTGGTTTCAATTTCCAAAAATGGAGAGCCATATAAATGGAATACGGCACAATTTTCAATAAAAAATAAAATTTTGAATACATTCAGTTCCTAATAGCAAGAGATGAATATTCATTTTTGATCTTTACCATATTCTATCAGCAATTTGATTTGTGTTATTTTGGATTGTCATATTATTTGGCATTCTTTTGAGATACATTTTCAAAACCATGCAGAATTCAGAAAAAATGGCAATACAATAGTTTTTAAAAGTAATCCGTTCTCTTACGATAATTAATAATTATTTACATAATTCAAGTAATACAAGTTTTGATACAATCCTTAATCACTACTCAAAACTTTTTTTTTACAAAATTATGTTATCTAGCTCACACTTTTATCTGCTTCAAGTCTATAAATTTATATATTTTAAATATTTTGAATGTATCAAAAATACTAATGGTTGAAACTTAAGTTTTAAAATTTGTTCAAGTTTAATTGATTTTGTTTAAATATATATAGCAATATATATTCAAATTATTTATAAAATTTCTCAGTGCTAGAAGTTCTTCACTTCACAGTATAGAAAACTATATTTAACATGCTAAAAATTAATTTATATTGAGAGTATACAAATATTTATTTATTTGGATTGCAGTTAAAGTAGTTTAAAACATGTTTTGTATATTCATAACCTCAGGTATATTTATATTATATCATTAAGAATTAAGGATTTAAGCTACGTACAATGTATTTGATACATCCTTTTTTTTCCATCTTTTGCTCTGTCATAGATCATTATTACATAGGAAAAATAATAAAGTCACCTGAAGAAAATTTATCAAAATCATAAATCACAGAAAATTGCTTTAATGCAGGTGAAGTTGAATGTGTGTGTGTGCATGTGTGTGAAAATATGAACAATGTTTTCCAAATATATGTATGCATCCGGTTTAATTTTGAATTATTCAGTAAAGAAGGCAGGATAACATCGAGTGAGTTGAATTGAAAGTGAATTTTCCACATGAGATAAAAATGAGTTTAGTTGCCGAGTGTATCGAAGTTGGAACTCAAGAGTAAATGAGTGAGTCCAAGTTGAGCATTGAATGAGTTGAGTTTTTTGCTTGTATTCTCTTTGATGAAGATGGAAGATAAGCTCAAGAGATTTTATATTGTGGTTTGATAAGAGAGAGTTTTGTTTTTTACATTATGAGTCGATATAAACGACTCATTTAAGTGCTCTTGAGTGAGATGAACCCTTGCTTTGTGCTCATGTTCTATTTGGCTTGATTTTTCTCTTTAATATCATCAGTATAAAAGGACACTCGTAACATTTTGGTGCATTGTTGAGTTACTTATGAGTGAAAATAAATATAGAGCTCTATATTATCTATTTAATTTGAACAATCTCTTTGTGTATAATTCAGGAGCATTTTACTTAGAGTGAATTACAAATTGAGTTGTTAAAAAAAAATGTTAGTGTTAGTCATTTTTGCTTAACTAAGAGCGTTTAAATTTTAATTGTCGAGATTGATAAAAATGCAAGTTGCTAATTTCTTTAGCTAACTAAATCCATGTAACCCTTAAATCTAAAGTCGTTTTAAAGACAAGTTCTCCCAACAATAAATTAACCACATATCGCCCAAAAAAGTAGGCAACTAAAAATAATATTTACTATTATTCGTTGATTTTTTTTCGAACTTCTTTTTTCTTGCCATCAAAGATTTATTTCAATCCGAATCAGAGTCTATTTAATTAAGAATAAAATAATGATCTTAAAGCAATAATCTGACGATAATCAACAAGAGCAATATAACTAAAGCCACTTGATATGCTACGTAGGCCAAAAACCCACACCGATGCCAATTCTTGGCAGTGACGAATCAAACAGAAGAGAAAATGAACAGAAACAAAAAAAAAAAGAGGAAAAAAATGGGGAAAAACACAAAAGCAAACAAAATGAAGCCATAAATACATTTGGTATCGTCCAATGGCCACTTGAGCGAAGTGCAGAGAAATGGATTCTTCACATTCAATTCGTTCGCATTGCGTGGACTTTTTAATTAAAATAAAAATGCAACCCACAACACACACACACTCACACACACTCACACACACGCATAGACATACGCCCACACTCACACATATTCTCTTCTGCCTGGCATCGATGATGAAGCGCGTAAATCACAGCAACAATAAAAATTAACTTAAAGCCCATTTTAAATGCCAACAGTTGACGATTGGTGAACTCTGAGGTGAGAAGTAAATGCCTACTAAAGTTTAATTCAATTGCCGACAAAGCAACAAACTCCCATAAACAATTCGCATTAAAAAGGTAAATAAAATCCTTTTTTTTTGTATTGTAGTTTTTGCGTTTTGCCTTTTTAAATATAATAGGCTTATGAAATAATTAAATGAAAACGGCTTACAATCTTTACAGAGAACCAGAGCCTGGCAGTTTTTTTTTTTTTTTGTTTTGTTCACCATGATTTTGTATTGTTTTTTAACAACTGACAATTAATTGTTAAAAATCAATTTGCTGAATGCATGCGGTTAACTCATTTGTTGACTTTGCTTTTGGTTATACATTGTTTTTCTGTTTGTACATAAAAAACGCATAACGAGGGTGAAAAAAAAACAAGTCGGAGTGCCAAAGTTGAGTGGTCCAAGTGCTCGTCATACATTTCAGGCTATGTAAATTGCAATTGTACTTGTGTATTTATCGAGTGTGGAGGAATGGGTTGAAATTCTATGAGAAACATTACCATACACACTCGTAAATGTATTCACAATTTTGGCAAAAACTTGATAGTTTAATTGATAAGCCAAAAATGACTACCAAATGGTAAATGTGAAATCCTTTGCAAAAGTTTTAAAATCTTCAATAAATATATAAGTGGCTTGACGTCTGTTGATGTAATGAATTGCATTTTGTAAAAATATAGAATTTAAAGTAGTCTTCTTGGTTGAATTAAATAAGCAAAGAACATTTTACCAAACCAAATGTAGATCTGCTTACTTCGAATTTATTTTTTGATGTATTTTTGATAACTTATATAGGGTAACATTACAGATTTAGTTTGAATTTCACAGCAAACAATAAGCAAGGCTTATATGAATTTTAAAGCATTTTAATTGTCTCCATATAACTTAAGAAATTTAAATTGTGGTCAATTATTGCTGGGTTTCATTTGAAAAAATTTAAATTTTGAGGAGTTTGTGCTTAAAATTTTTTTCAGTTTATTTACACTCTAATGGTATATCGCTTTTTTAGATCAGCGTATATCACTTTAGGCATTTTTTTTGTCAATACTCTACAATTAACTTGCATTCTTTAATATAGAAATCATAAATTATAGACTTTTTTGCCTTGGCAATGATTTTAGTTTCGAATGTATCTATTTTTAATAACTTCATATTTGGTAAAATTTTCAAAAGCTTTTGGTTTTAAGAACAAAACGTTTGTCTACAAAGAACTTATTGCATTTCTCTTTTTTATACTTTTTACAATCTACAAATGACATTATTAATTTTTTTCTTTTTGAATAAACAAATGATTACTGTTAAATTATATTCCATAATATTGTTAAAGCCTTTATTCTTATTCATAACTTTTTAACATAAATCCGAGAAATTTCTCTTAATTTTAATAATTTCTCACTCTTCTGTTATATTTAAGAAAATATGCAATTCAATTTTTAATTGGGAACATTTAAAAAGCTATATTGTCGACGAATGATATAGAACAGAGGATGACAAAGTGAAGCATGCTATAAAATAAAGGATATCATTGGATACAGCATGACCCAGTCGATTCTTTTCTTACAAAGTTTGTGACCAAGTGGTAAAGAAATTTCAATTTAGAAAACATTTAACTTTTTTGTTTTCAAAAATAACTACTACCACTTTAAGTCATATTGGTCTTCTAAAATGTTTTTTGAACAAGAATCTTTATGGTGAAAGTGAGTCTCTTAAAATGACAAGTTGTTAGTTGCAAATCAGAACTGTACCACAAAATCTGCGTCTCCGATTTAAAAAGTATGATAAGATTAAATAGAAAATTCTATAATTGTCTTACTAACAAGTTTTTGCAATATCTTTTAGGAAACATAATTATTTTTCTGGCGTACCATTACTACTTAAAATATTTGTCTTTATTTTGACTTCTGGTTATAGTAAGTGAAGAAACACATTTGCCCTATAGTTTAGGCTATATTTGTGACTTCATATAGAAGCTGAGCTGCCACAAAGAAATTGGTATGGACAAATTTACGAAATAGAAGAGGTAGCCTATCAGAATGAAATGTGTTCTTATTTCTGTTGTTGTTGCTGCTGCTGATGGAGGTTTTGCAGGTGTTGTGAATGATGATGATGCGTGTTGTCTGTGACTCTGTCTGGTTGTTGTTGCTGCTGCTGTTGCTGTTGCACATGCAACATCACTCATATGCCACGTTGCAATGGTCCGAGACATAGAGAGAGAGAGAGAGAAAGAGAGAGAGAGCGAGAGAGTGAGGGAGTTTCGGCTCATTCATTGAGTCGTCAAGTACAAGTGCATTTGCATCGAAATTGATTGCTCACAAAACTGCCGATATGGCAAAATTGGCAATTTACTGGCACAGTGGGCGTGTCTAAAGGGCGTTGGCATGTGTAACATATAACCTGCTACAAGTTTACTGCGAGCTGTTGGAAACTGGTAGTACCTATCAAGTGTACGCGCTGGTTTCGGCTCAAATTAGTCGGTGAGAAATGGGGGATGGGGGGGAATGGATAGACTACCCGCTCTGCTAGTAGAAAATTTTATTAATAAATTCGCGTACTAAGACTACTTATACTCGGTTTAACGTTTCGTACAAAAAAAGAAAAGAATAGAGAAAAGGATGAGAAGAGAACAGAAATACCGTCGTTTTTAGCGCAGCTGCTGAAAAACAAAGGGGTCAGATGTCAGTGACGCCCAAAAGAAAAATTCGCCCACCCTACCATGATCGCTGTACTAAAGCCAAAATATAAAATTACACAGCGATCCCTATGCCAAACCAATTTTTCAACCTAACTTACTTCGCATGATTCCCCCCCTCATGAACGTCTCAGACCAAATTCATTTCAAAAACTTATATTTAATAACTATAAGCAATATAATAAGGCATTTCAAAGATCAAAAATATAGATAATGATATAAAGGTGATATGATAATATATATATATAGGTATGACAATGTTTATATAGAAAGCATTTTGAAATTCAAGGAAAGAAAAATTATTTTTTTTTTGAGCATAAGTTAAACTTCTGATGACTTTACCAAAATTTAATTTTTTTTATGTTATTTAAACGAGAGCAACGAAAACTGCTTTAACTCTCTCTTTACTTTACCAAAATTTAATTTTTTTTATGTTATTTAAACGAGAGTAACGAAAACTGCTTTAACTCTCTCTTTACTTTACCAAAATTTAATTTTTTTTATGTTATTTAAACGAGAGTAACGAAAACTGCTTTAACTCTCTCTTTACTTTACCATCATATACCAACAGCAAAAAAAAATGATATTAAAACAAAAGAGTACTCACTTAAGCATCCCACGGAGAAAGATCTTTCTGGTGACAGCTGTAAGCAATTGCATTAAATATAGGGAGAGTTGTTGTTGCTGGCTTGAGAGAGAATTAAACCACATGATAAGCTTTTGCCAGGGGCGTGCCGAAAAAGGGGTTAAATAAAAATTTTCATCGAAGTTCAATCATGACCAAAAAAAATTACATAAAAAAAATTACAAAAGCAAAATGAAATAAAAGAAAAAAAATAAAATTGGCTTTGGAGAACGCCAATGCATCAGAATTTTACGATTTAAAAAGATTAACTTTAAGATAACATTATATATAAAAAAAAATAAAAAAAAATCAAGGGCATAAATTATTTGTGCCCAAAATTAAAGAGTTACATTCATCATTAGGGCCTGGCGAAGATATTTAATTTTTCTTTTTTTTTTTTTGTGGTTGGAGGCTATGCGGCAATCACCAGTAACCAAAAAAAACAAAACAAAACGCAAGCCAAGCGGCTACACATGAAAGCTTCGCTGGCTGATAATCATCTAAAGAAAGCTTTTGCTTATCACGCAAAGCAAGGGTAGTGGGGGGGCCTAGAGAATCATATACTCTTTATATTTTTTTTCTCTTTTTACGCCTGTCGCATCAGATCTCTTCTGGCCAAATGTCTGCGCCAAAATACTCCTTCTCGAGAGTCTGCTGCTCCCGTGGGCTTCAGTCCGTTTCGACGGGCGTGCCTCTCCTGCGCCTCTCTTAAGTTCGCTGTTAGACTTATACCATTATATCTAGTCTGTGGACTAGGTTTGAACCAGGACTAGGTTTAGACCAAAACTAGGTTTAGACCAAAACTAGGTTTAGACCAAAACTAGGTTTAGACCAAAACTAGGTGCCAATTCAGTTGATTTGGCACCGGATTAAAAATATGTATATATGCCTTTCTCTTAGCAATCTAATTCAGGCTGACATGTGCATTCACTTTCTTAAGACACATACTATACTCCTTAGCAGAAAACTGCTTCGAATTCACAATTTATGCCGACTTTTTCACAGTCAGACTTTTTTTTCCAATAAAATTCGTTTTCACTATCACTTTAATTTTTTTCTTTTTTGTGACCGCACTACTTGAAGATAACTTGAAAAAGAAAAGTCATTCCCATGGGGGCCGACATACTTGGCTAACTCTCTATCCATTAGTCCTCTTTGGACCCCTCTCTTCACCTCGATTACCCCTAAACTACCCTGATCCCAACTTTAGAGGAGCCTAGGGGGCGCCACAAAAACGCAAGAGAAAGTAATCGGATTGAAAAATTCGAAGAAAATTTTCTGAACACAACCAAAAAAAAGCGAATCTCGAAAACGCAGCTCCTACCTTTCCCAAATTTTACCTAGTAGACTAACATTCTGTTAGTTAGTATAACGCTAACTAACAATACAAGCAGCGCAAGCAGTGTAAGCAGTGAAAGCAGTGAACACGGTTACTATATGAAACTTATATTGCTCGCTTTTAGGGATAAAACGTTTATATGTCGTTTTAGTTATAGACAAAAAAAAATCATTCTTTCTCTTATTTTTTTATTTTCTTCCTAAATACAAACGGTTACAAGCGCTACTACAAAACCCCCCCACTAAAATCACACTTACCTAATGGAAAGGGTGATACTCGCTTGAAACCGGGCAAAAAAAATTATTGCTTAATATCTTTCGCATGGAATTTGCCTACCACATGACCTTGTAGATTCTCTAACTCATAATACGCGTTGCCGAGCTTCCGTCTCACTCTCGCCTTCACGAACGGTGGCGCTAACTTGGAATTGAATCCTTTTGAGAAATTACTTTGCTGGAAGTTCCTACGAAATACCTCTTGTCCAACTGAAAAAGACACCTCGCGACTACGTAAATTATACAGCTTCTCATTCCGATCATGCTGTTTTCGTGACTCCTCTTTAGCTTTAGTTCCCATTATTTCGAAAGAGTCGTCCCTACTAAACCTCACAGCTCGATCCTCTAACAATTCTAAGTTCCGTAGCACTTGGTAAACGGACCCGTCGGTTACCATATGCTGACCAAATGCCATCCTATAGGGTGTTGTGTTTATCGCCGAATGAATAGTAGACCTCAAGGCACAAGCGATACTACTTAGCTTTTCGTCCCAATCAGACTGGCTTGGACTTACGTAAGCCTTTACTGCTGCCAATACCGACCGGTTTACTCTCTCTGACACGTTAGCCTGCGGAGCATACGCAGCCGTATATGTGTGACGCACTTTATACCTTTGCAATAGCTCATTAAAATGGTGTGCTCTAAATTGGGGCCCATTATCGGAAACTATAATCTCAGGTACCCCGAAACAATGAAAAAGATCCTCTTCTAGAAACTGTGTAACCACTTCTGCAGTAAACTTTTTTACCTTCTTTAGAAACGGAAATTTTGAGAAGTGGTCCACTACAATAAATATTCCAATATTGCCAGACTTGCTTCGCGGGTAAGGACCCAAGAAATCCACATACAGTTTCTCGAAGAATCTTGACGTTTCACCCGACTTGCCTAATGGTGGCCTTAACGTATAATTCGGGTGTTTGGTGGCTTTACAAACTTCACATCTGTTTATAAACTCTTTAACTTCTGACACTAGATTTGGCCAGTAATAGTAGCGCCTAAGTTTTTCCAATGTCTTATTAATACCGCTGTGGGCCGCTAGTGGGCTTTCGTGAGCCGATTTCAACAACTGCTCTACTAATCCCTTGGGAATCCATAGTTTCCAGCAATGATCATCTGCTAACTTCTCCCCAGGAAAATGCTCACTACGCCGGTAAACTAAATTGCCCATTACTTTCACGTCTGGTACTGACTGGGGGTTTTTTTCGACCTTCGTCTTTAGCTCCACATATTCGGGACTTAGAAAATGCACCGAATTGAGATCGATTCCTAAATCACTATCTAATACCGCTAAATCAGGGGTAAAAACTCTGGACAAAGCGTCTGGCACCACGTTTTTACTACCTTTTCGATGTGAAATGGTAAAATTAAATCCCTGAAGTTTCAAAGACCAT
This sequence comes from Drosophila willistoni, assembly GCF_018902025.1. Taxonomy (NCBI): domain Eukaryota; kingdom Metazoa; phylum Arthropoda; class Insecta; order Diptera; family Drosophilidae; genus Drosophila; species Drosophila willistoni. The sequence continues at coordinate 15,714,111 of NW_025814050.1, forward strand.
CTGGCCAACCTAGAACTCAAGTCTGATTGACTCATTAACCACTTTAACGAAGCATGGTCGGTTATGATAGAAAATTCTTGACCCTCCACGTAGGCCCTATATTTCTTAACTGCTAACACGGCTGCCAAACACTCTTTCTCTGTAACTGAGTAATTTCTTTGTGCCTGGTTCAGTTTTTTCGACATAAACGCAATGGGTACTTCGTCTTTATCCTCTGTTAACTGGGTTAGCACCGCGCCAACTCCCGTATGACTGGCGTCACAGTTTATGGAGAAAGGTTTTCTAAAATCGGGACTATGTAAAACTGGTGCCTGGCTTAAACGTGTTTTCAAGTCCTCAAATGCTGACTGAGCCTCTGACGTCCATATGAATTTACGCTTATGCTTTAAAGTATCTGTAATTGGAGACGCAATAGCAGCATAATTTTGAATGAATTTGTGATACCAACCCGCCATTCCTAAAAAGCGCCGAACTTGTTTAACCGATTTTGGGGTGGGGAAATCGACTATGGCGGATATTTTATCTGGGTCTGTCTTAATAGTTCCCTCACCTACAATATGTCCTAGATACTTGACATTCTTTCTACAAAAATGGCTTTTCTCGACGTTTATAGTTAACCCTGCATCGGATATACATTTGGATAGCTCTGTAAGTAGAGTTATATGCTCGTCAAACGAATCTGAGACGATCAACAGATCATCTAAGTAGATAAATATCTGATGGCGCCGATGCGGTGGCACTATTTTATCCATGAGTTTGGACATGGTTTGTGCCGCGTTACATAATCCAAAAGGCATTACTTTGAAATGGTACAGGGGTCTACCTGCTACTGAAAAGGCTGTCTTATCCCGTGACTCGGGCTGTAAAGGAATTTGCCAATACGCGTCCTTCAAGTCGAGACTTGTGATATACTCGGCCTTAGGTAATCTGCTAAGGATGCCGTCTATGATTGGCATTGGGTAAGCATCCTTAACTGTAACGGCATTCAGCCGTCTACTATCTATGCATAACCTATGTTTTCCTGGCTTACTCACCAACACAACAGGCGAAGACCAAGCACTTTGAGATTCCTCAATAACTCCTAATTTTAACATACGATCTAACTCTTCATATATCAACTGTTCTTTTGCCGGTGACATAGGATAGTGTCGCTGCTTAATTGGTGCTGCACCAGCAACATCTATTACATGTGACAGCAGCTGCGTTTTCCCTAGTCCCAACTTAGCGAATGATGGAAACAAACCCATACATTCAGACAAACGTTGCTTCTGATTACTGTCTAGCATTCGTTGCGCCGTATCCTCAACGCTTAAACTAGCTATCTGTATCGGTCCTACTGACAGTCCAGATGGTAATAAATCGAAAGCGAGCCAAAAATCTATGCCTAAGTAAAGATCCTGGGTTAGCCCAGGGACTATATAAAATTTTAATATCTTACTATTTCCTCTAAAGTTAACTTCAGTACTTATCTTTCCTACTATCTGCTGGGGTGTTCCATCTGCAGTATTTACTTTATTTGACATTGGCCTAATATTCTGTTTTACAGCCAATAATTCTTCGGCAAAACTGCCACCAACGCAACTTATGCTAGCCCCAGTATCCATGAGGCCACTTACTAATCTATTGAATAACTTTACCTCTGCATAAGGACGGATATCAAAAACATTGCCGACTACCGCCGAGGCTATTAGCTTTCGCTCTTTTTTAACACCTTTATTAAAAACCTTCCTTCGCTCTCTTGAACGAGTCTTTGACCAATAGATTCCTAATCTAGGTGACTCTACTGGTTCCGTTTCTGAATATTTAGATATTTCTTGTGATTTCTCATCGGGGATATGCGTAAATTCGGGCAAATATTCTTCTAACCCTTGTGTTTCCTCTAATCTGTATTGCTGGCCCTCGAGATCATCTGTTTGCGTGCACTTCTCCGAAGTGCACGACTTGCCGTGTTTTTTGAATGGTCATTACAATGGGTACAAGATGGCTTATACGTATTTGGCTTCCCACAGCCATAGCAAAACACTCGCCGTTCTGCTACACACTCTTGATAGGGATGTCCCGCCGTATCACAGTTCCAACAAACCAAATTAACTGCTTCCACCACTGGCACGTCATCTTCTGCCTCAGACTCTTCTTCTGTTTGAATGCTCACTGCATTTACCATTCTCCTAGGCATTGGTCTTGGTGGTACACCCAATGGTTTCCGTACTGTCTGCATAAAGGTTTCTCTAGTACGCACTAACTGCCTTAACTTAGAGACCGAAGCTATGGACTCATACAATAACTCATGCTGAATATCGGGCAAGAGATTAGCCCGAAGATGCTCTAGTAACTCAATCTCTGGTAACGGAGTAGACAGTTTGTCAGCTAGCGCCACTATCGCCTCGTAGAATTCGTCGAACGATTCTTTATCTCCCTGTCTGCGTTTGCTGATAGCAGCTTTAATATGCTGATCGGTACGCTCGTCTTTGAATTGTTCCCTCAAGGCTCTACATAAGTCTAGCCACTTGATGTGTGATACCTTCTTGTGGTATCTCCAAAACCACTCACTAGCATTCCCTTCAAACAAATTGCTAACATACCGCGACAGAACTACGAAATTACCTTCTAAAGCCTGATGGGTCATTGCTTCCGCTCTATAAATGAACTCGTCCACTGATATACCGGACTTGCCATTAAACCTTAACTTCCAGCTACTTATAACCTGACTTATTCTGTCTGGTCTAAGCTCCAAAATGCTATTACCGTTGCTTGCCTGCTCACTAGCTGCTGTTGCTGATACTTGGCTACGTAAATTCGCTGCCTGTTGTGTACTTTCCTCAGCGTTCGCCTGGTGTGTCGCTACTACTGAGTACAACCTCTGGAACCCATTTTCAAGCGCTTGTGTCAACAATTCCGTTTGTCTGACTGCTTGAATTTCCAGTCGCTCATTTTGCCGAGATGCAGCCGTCGCCATGGCATTCGCTATTAACCTTGCTAAATTCACGTCGCTATTCCTAACAGATTCGGCTGGCTCTACACTCTCATCTAACCTTCTTTCCTGGCTAACATCTCTCTGTGCCATTTCTGCCAGTAAGTTGGCCCTTTGCGCTGCTGATCTGGTTTGCACTCTTGCCTGATGGCTGGTCTGTGTTCCCCCACTAAGTACTTCAGCTCCGTCTCCTTCCATACTCTGTAACGGCTGATCACAAGTGGGGCAAATTTCCCTACTACCGACGCGTATGTTGAAGCACGCTATGTGGAAGTGATGACCACAAGTAGTGCTCCGTAGCTGCGCCCTATACTGAATTGGTTTATCGCAGATAAGGCAAAGGGTATTGTCGTCCTGAATCGCGGCTAGATCTTCGCTGCTGTGCCTTACCGACATTTCTCAGAACAAAACTTGTACCTATTTGTTAACTAACTATGCTGAGGACTTCGCTCTTAAGATTTTAATCCCAGATCTGTTTAATTCCTGATGAAACTGTTTCCACTAAATTGTTTGATTAATAAAGTTATACTTATTATAATAATGTCGCAAAGAAATAAAGAAAATATAAAAAAAATTGAATAACTTTCATAAAAGTAATGAGGGGAATCATGCCATGTGTTAAAAAAAAATGGTTTGAGCAGCTGCTAAAATAACGATAAAAGAGGGCTTTAAGTATAATTGAAATTGCAGGTATGCCCTAGCTTATTGCCAAGTATCACATAACTCCTTACAATTTACCTAACTGCTTAAAGCAATAAATATTTTGTACCTAACTTGTAGGCAAATAAAAAACCAATAGTTCTAAGAATTATTAACCGCTTGGAGGCTATAGTCTTTGACCATTGTTAAACCTGATCCAAAACGAGAAAAAAAATACTCTTTCTGACTATCGAAAATTACCTGTGGCTACACCGACAATCCTAAGCGCGGAGCCGAAAATATTTTAGAATTTAAGGCTGATCCAGCTGACCAATTGATTGTGCGTTGCCCTAATGTTTTTTTTTTTTTTTTTTGTTGGTGGTGTGGACATAGAGTTATGTCGAAACTTTTATGTACTCCGACTGACCACCCAATACAGTAAAGAATACTAGCGTTCGAAAACCGAGATATAAATACCCATAAGAAAAGCTGTTGTTGACTAAAATGTTGTCGTCGGGGCTCCCGAAACCGATTTGGCCCCACGTTTGGGCGCCAATTAATAAAATTATGAATACTTAACTAACTGTAACATATAACCTGCTACAAGTTTACTGCGAGCTGTTGGAAACTGGTAGTACCTATCAAGTGTACGCGCTGGTTTCGGCTCAAATTAGTCGGTGAGAAATGGGGGATGGGGGGGAATGGATAGACTACCCGCTCTGCTAGTAGAAAATTTTATTAATAAATTCGCGTACTAAGACTACTTATACTCGGTTTAACGTTTCGTACAAAAAAAGAAAAGAATAGAGAAAAGGATGAGAAGAGAACAGAAATACCGTCGTTTTTAGCGCAGCTGCTGAAAAACAAAGGGGTCAGATGTCAGTGACGCCCAAAAGAAAAATTCGCCCACCCTACCATGATCGCTGTACTAAAGCCAAAATATAAAATTACACAGCGATCCCTATGCCAAACCAATTTTTCAACCTAACTTACTTCGCATGATTCCCCCCCTCATGAACGTCTCAGACCAAATTCATTTCAAAAACTTATATTTAATAACTATAAGCAATATAATAAGGCATTTCAAAGATCAAAAATATAGATAATGATATAAAGGTGATATGATAATATATATATATAGGTATGACAATGTTTATATAGAAAGCATTTTGAAATTCAAGGAAAGAAAAATTATTTTTTTTTTGAGCATAAGTTAAACTTCTGATGACTTTACCAAAATTTAATTTTTTTTATGTTATTTAAACGAGAGCAACGAAAACTGCTTTAACTCTCTCTTTACTTTACCAAAATTTAATTTTTTTTATGTTATTTAAACGAGAGTAACGAAAACTGCTTTAACTCTCTCTTTACTTTACCAAAATTTAATTTTTTTTATGTTATTTAAACGAGAGTAACGAAAACTGCTTTAACTCTCTCTTTACTTTACCATCATATACCAACAGCAAAAAAAAATGATATTAAAACAAAAGAGTACTCACTTAAGCATCCCACGGAGAAAGATCTTTCTGGTGACAGCTGTAAGCAATTGCATTAAATATAGGGAGAGTTGTTGTTGCTGGCTTGAGAGAGAATTAAACCACATGATAAGCTTTTGCCAGGGGCGTGCCGAAAAAGGGGTTAAATAAAAATTTTCATCGAAGTTCAATCATGACCAAAAAAAATTACATAAAAAAAATTACAAAAGCAAAATGAAATAAAAGAAAAAAAATAAAATTGGCTTTGGAGAACGCCAATGCATCAGAATTTTACGATTTAAAAAGATTAACTTTAAGATAACATTATATATAAAAAAAAATAAAAAAAAATCAAGGGCATAAATTATTTGTGCCCAAAATTAAAGAGTTACATTCATCATTAGGGCCTGGCGAAGATATTTAATTTTTCTTTTTTTTTTTTTGTGGTTGGAGGCTATGCGGCAATCACCAGTAACCAAAAAAAACAAAACAAAACGCAAGCCAAGCGGCTACACATGAAAGCTTCGCTGGCTGATAATCATCTAAAGAAAGCTTTTGCTTATCACGCAAAGCAAGGGTAGTGGGGGGGGCCTAGAGAATCATATACTCTTTATATTTTTTTTCTCTTTTTACGCCTGTCGCATCAGATCTCTTCTGGCCAAATGTCTGCGCCAAAATACTCCTTCTCGAGAGTCTGCTGCTCCCGTGGGCTTCAGTCCGTTTCGACGGGCGTGCCTCTCCTGCGCCTCTCTTAAGTTCGCTGTTAGACTTATACCATTATATCTAGTCTGTGGACTAGGTTTGAACCAGGACTAGGTTTAGACCAAAACTAGGTTTAGACCAAAACTAGGTTTAGACCAAAACTAGGTTTAGACCAAAACTAGGTGCCAATTCAGTTGATTTGGCACCGGATTAAAAATATGTATATATGCCTTTCTCTTAGCAATCTAATTCAGGCTGACATGTGCATTCACTTTCTTAAGACACATACTATACTCCTTAGCAGAAAACTGCTTCGAATTCACAATTTATGCCGACTTTTTCACAGTCAGACTTTTTTTTCCAATAAAATTCGTTTTCACTATCACTTTAATTTTTTTTCTTTTTTGTGACCGCACTACTTGAAGATAACTTGAAAAAGAAAAGTCATTCCCATGGGGGCCGACATACTTGGCTAACTCTCTATCCATTAGTCCTCTTTGGACCCCTCTCTTCACCTCGATTACCCCTAAACTACCCTGATCCCAACTTTAGAGGAGCCTAGGGGGCGCCACAAAAACGCAAGAGAAAGTAATCGGATTGAAAAATTCGAAGAAAATTTTCTGAACACAACCAAAAAAAAGCGAATCTCGAAAACGCAGCTCCTACCTTTCCCAAATTTTACCTAGTAGACTAACATTCTGTTAGTTAGTATAACGCTAACTAACAATACAAGCAGCGCAAGCAGTGTAAGCAGTGAAAGCAGTGAACACGGTTACTATATGAAACTTATATTGCTCGCTTTTAGGGATAAAACGTTTATATGTCGTTTTAGTTATAGACAAAAAAAAATCATTCTTTCTCTTATTTTTTTATTTTCTTCCTAAATACAAACGGTTACAAGCGCTACTACACATGATGCTGCCTCAACAGTTTGTTGATTAAAAGAGCCGCTTTACTAAAATGAAGAGTGCCACGAGTTGAAAGTTTTTAATGCAGCTAAAGGTAGAGCTAAAGAATTGAGTTGGTGGAGAGTTTGCCGCGATAAACATTTCAAACTTAAATGCCAACAATTTGAACTTGAAGAATATTGTTTTTCTTGTAATTTTCCAAAAACTTTGCCTTCCAAAAATATATTTCATAAACGAGGTACAAGAAAAACATTTGAATTGAAAATGGAAATTATAACTTATCAACTTCAAGTCAACTATTTGGCAAATATGCTTTATACATCTGTAAATAAAAACTATGCAATTAAGGAAACATCACGTAGTTTAGGAAGTAACAAAAGTCCATTTTAGTTTTTAGCTTGCAAAATGCAAATTTAAGCTTTTTAAGACAGTATTAAATGATGGTTTCAAATTTCATTCAAGTCAACAAAAAAGAGGAAGAGTTCGAATTTCTGACCAACCATAATACTAACTATGTTTAAGCTATGCCTTTATCTCTCTCTGCTTCAACTAAATTCAATTTCAATGTTTTTAAAAGGTTTTAGCTGCACTACATTTGATATGTACATTTGTATGATTTATTATGTCTTGAATTTCACATAATACAGTTTTGAATTCTAAGGAAAATAATATAATACGTCTTTGTATCAAATGCCAGAAACTTCTTGATGTTATAACAAAACACTTTTTGTTTTCGCTGGACATAATCAAAGATAAAAGCATTATGTGAGAAAACTTAACATCAACATTATTAAACCCTTTATATAGAGCACAACAGTTTCTGGGACTGGGCATAATGGAGTGGATATTAATCAGAGATGAAATTTCCTCTTACTCTATAGTCAAATTCAAAATATATTGGAGGTAGGTCAGCAGAATCTCTATACTTTAACTTTCAACTGGGATTATTATACTTAAATCAATTTCAGTTTTTCATACCAAAAAATTATTGATGTGAAAATTTATAGAAAATCTCGACTTAATAATTGCTGCTCGTTGAATCTGTTTAAAAATTAAACAGGCGTTGAGTAGGTAATAGTGTTTGGAGTGGCTTACTTTCCTCTCCCTCTCTCTTTGTTTTTAGTATTTTTGGCTGACCTGATGGCTAGCGGCCAGATTTTTGTTTAGCTTACTTTAACATTTTGTGCTAACATACGAAAAATTATGCATGCAACTGCAATGGCAAGTGCAACCGAAAGGCAGCGTATGTAATTAGTTTTTGGCGTGCTGTGAGGCAATTTTTGGAAAATTTCTTATTTAATGCGCTTGCAAGTGGTCTAACCCAAGGGGGTTGGGTGTATGGTCTCATCGTCAGGCGGGCTAACTTTGAAGGCTGCCAAAATCGTGGCGCCTAATTGCAGGCAATCATATTTTGTTTGCCCAAATAGGCGAGACTTTTGTGGGTGTACAGGAAGAGGGACAGAGAGAGAGAGAGAGAGAGAGAGAGAGAGGAAGGAATGCAATCAAGTGGCTGTGTCAGTAGCAGTGCACATTCTGCACGTTTTGGCCATGTTTGCTTTGGCACTCACACAGAGAAGCCGCCGAATGCTTATCGCTTCGCCTTCGCCTAGGCAAATCAATCAATTTAAAAGCAATTGCCGTTAATGTGCAACGTTTGTTTGGCAGCTGTCAAAAATTTGCAGACCCACACAGACACTACAACTCTCCTACTCACAGACACACACACACACACACACACACATACACATCCAAAGGACTGTCTTTGCGCCTTTGGTTTATTAGTTTGGTAGCCCACAGAATCGTGAATATGTCTGCATCTTTCTGGGGGTCAATCGTTTGTCGGCGTCTGGCTCTGTTGATTGATGTTACTTGCCATCGCAGCCGCTGACGTTGATCAAAGCTGCCATAATTGGACTCTCCTTGAATTGGCTAATATATGTATGTATGAGTAAAGAGTCTATATACATATACATATGTATACATATACATATATGAAACAGTCAGCGTCGGCACGTATACTTTGCTCTTTGAAAACCAATTGCCAGTTCAATGCCTGATTGATGTTTGCTGTCTAACTGAAAGAGAGCTCATCATTGATGAGCAGAGTCCTTAATTATAGAAGGCCAATGTATTATGGTTTACACATTACCATAAAATGTACAGTAGACTTATAATAGACTCGCTAGAGATACATATAAGCAGATTAACGTCAGCAAGTTTGCAAAAAATTGTGAACCTAATCTAGAGACCAAAATTTCTTAAGTCAAATTTGATTTTGATAAAGAGTTCCTCTCATTTGAGCTTGACCTTTCTCTACACATATCTGAAATAAATTTTTTACCATTTTTCGCTCGCAAGGAACTTAATTATCGAGAAAACCAGCATTTGCCCACAGAAATAAATAATTCTGAATTCTTACGCTTTAAACTCTGGCAATGTGATATAAAGATTAATATGATGCGAAGTAAACTAATTGTTCGCTAACCACATGCCACAAGGTTAATAAATATCTTTCCATTAACTCAATCAAAACGAATGTAATGGATTGCTGAAGATGTCACCATGGAATAGCCATTAATAACCAATCAATTCGGTCGACATTTATTTGAATCTGCAATATTAAAACATTAAATTAATTTTTTGAGATGGAAGTTATAATTATGTTTATTGTGAGTTCTGATAGCAAATTATTAAGATTTGTAAGATTAATACAAAAACTCCAATTCGATAAATTATTCTTTTTTCTGAAGCAAAAAATTTGTAAGTTTGTTAAAGCAGAAAATATCATGCTGAACCGATTAAAACGGACTCAACCTTTTTAATTCATTGGGACATCAGTAAACGTAGGTGTCTTCAACAATTATCCACTGAAGATTATACGTCTGAAATTAAGTTTACATGTAAGAAGACAACTATGTGACAAAAATAATATTTAAATACTTACACGAAAAGCTCAGATTAACTCAATTTGAGGGTTCGATATTGATCATCTCTATTTCCTCGTCCTCATCTATCATCTTGTGGGGCAAAGTATAAATGAGCTTATTCCAGAAATTGGCCTCATTCCTCATGAGATAGGTATTCAGTTTCAAGTAGCTTTTAAGTTCGCCATCGAGTTCATCAAAGTTCTCCACTCCCGGATAGATAATCACAATGAGTCGCTTGTACTGATCCTTGGAGGTGGCATGAAGGGCCAAACGAAATTCCAGGCGACCCCAGACCGACTTGAGGAAATTCGTTGTCATTAAAATGACAATGCACTTGGAATTCTCGACAGAGTGACAAATGCAGTCAGGAATCGGTTCACCAGCCAACCAATCTCTTTCATAGAAGCAGAGACGAAGTCGGTTCCGTCCATGCTCCAATCTTTCCACATACTCACTTACCAAATGAGAATCCTTATGGCAGTAGGCCAAAAAGCAGTCGTACTTGGTCTCCGTGCCCTTCTCCAGACGAGTGGTGAGTTTCAGGAACAATCTCTTTTCGTATAGCCACATCACAATGGACTTCCAGAAGCATTGCAGGAAACTCAACAGACAGCTCAGCATTATGAACGATGTGAAGTAGATGACATATCGAGGAATTTTTTCAGGGCATAGATCTATCTCCTCCAAGGAAACAAATAATCTGGAATCGTGGCATTCTGTCTTACACAGGTCCTTGATATTCTCTGCCAGATTCTTGGTGAATCGAAAGAAACGTATTTCTTTGCAATGACAAATCCAATTGTTGCCCGATATGAAGATGGTCAAACTAGACATATTCGATTTTTGTATTAGAAACTCTCTTACACTTTCATTCAGTATTGTTAATGAGTTGTTTCTTATATCGAGAAATTGAATATTTTTTGGAAGAACCTCTATCCTTGTAAGATTATTGTACCTCAGATGAAGTTCTTTCAGTTGATTAAAGCCTATAATTTTGGTGGAGTTGTCTAAAGTCTGTAGGTTGTTATTTTCAAACAGAAGAGTCGCATTCCCAGTTATGGGTAATTCAGCGGGTAACTCAGCGGGTATTATCCAGTAGAAGTGATGGTTCTCCGAGTATTTTATTCGGCAAAGTGGGAAATGTTTCCAAAGCTTTACTCGTGCAATTGATTATAAATTGATCTTCAGATCCATTGACACAGCAGATGCAGGACTTGGGACACGGTCCTTTAATATGGTGAAAATTAACAGGATTGGCAATTTTATTAATCATCAGGAAATCATCAATCTTGTTGTAATCATAAAGCACGTCGTAATCATAATAGTTCAATGAATTAAAATTGTCCTCGTTTTCCAGCAATTTGAGGTAATTCAAAAGATTTAAATTGTTGCACTTGCATTTCCAATATATTCCTGATTGTACCAAAGATATGCTATCCTTTCGCTCCAATAAAAATGCGGCTACATTTGGATCCAAGGACACTATGAAATTGTTTCGAATGTCGAGCCATTCTAGATTCTTAGGCAGTTGATTAATCTGTATATTAGTTAGTTTATTATTAGCTAAATTAAGTCTGTGTACACTATTATAGTCCTGTGCCGAAGTATTAGGTAATTGTGTTAGACCATTGCTTTCAAAATACAGATATGTCTTTCCCACACTTGGAATAGGTAATTTTGGAATAATTTGGAGTTGAGTGCAGTTTATTATAAATGGCATTCTAGTGTATTGGTAAACAGGACCCTTTAATCCACAAATGCATGAGGTGGGACAACGTACGCCATTTATACCGATATTAAAGTAACACAATTCATCGTTTGGTGAACAAACAAAAGCTGTTAAATTTATGTTGCTTATCTGTTGCGAACAATCGGATTTATCGTCATTATTAACAGAGATAATCTGAAGATTTTTGTAACCTGCAAAATTTTTAAGCTCAATCCTGTTAGCAAGATACAATTTAAGTATTTCTAAATTATTCTGAAGTGTAGTTGATCTGAAATCCATTAAATAATTATTTTGTGTTCTAATTTCAAAAAAATGTATAAAGCATAATACCAACCTCAGAAACTCAGTATTGTCCAAAGTGCACTCATCAAATGACAATTCTTTTAGTTCTGTTAAATTTTTAAAAATCATTGAATTTAGATTTTTTAAAGTTGTTCGTCTAAATTTAATTTCATTTAACTTTGAGTTAAATTGAAAAGTGTCATTACGAAGAACGAGTGTGTGGCTACAGTCAAATAATAAAAACCTTAAATTGCTCATTCCCGTTGATATATAATTATTCCAAATAGTTGACATGTTGAATTGTTCATATATTTTCATAGAAGGGGGGCAACCAATCTGTGATCGCTTTGGTCCGTTTGAGACATAAACATCTTGTTCCTCTATTATTTCATTATTATATCGTATTTTTGCTTGCGCAGCATAATATAAATTAAGAGCTTTCATATATTGATTAATTTGAAGAGGTGTATCTTCTGTAATAGTTTCCGTAAATATGATTTCGAAGGAGCGCGATTTTTCTTCACTAGGAAATGGAATCAGTTTTTTGAGCACAGCTATGTTTACCCGATTAGTCTTCCAAGTTATTGATACGTTTTTACCCAAGTACGAAGTAAGATAAATTTTACTCGATAGTTCGATTTTGTATACATCAGTAATAACAACATTTCCAATTTTTATACATGTCTTATTGTTTTCACTGGAATTGCTCACTTTACATTTATTAGCACAATAATCAACACAGTAATCATCTCTGATTGAATCTATTTCTTTTAGGTCTTTAACATTAATTTCACATAAACCAATTGCCAAGAATAGCAAAAATAATTGAAGTATTTTCAGCAACATTTCGAAGTTCACTCAGACGAAAGTTCAAAACTCTACTGAAACAGACCCGAAAATTGCAAAGCAGACGAAGTCTTGCTGGCAGAATCCAAGAACCCTATCAGCAGAGCTATTCCGAAGGGACTTTATGAGGAATTTAGACTTTAATGTGCAATTTTCATTGTATATACACCAATTATATGCACATAAAATAAGAAGAAACAAATAGGGTTGGGAGTCTCATGCAAGAAAGTGTTGAAGATAATAACTTTAGTACAAACTCGAATCTTGGAAAACGGTTTAAAATTAATTTTTTCTTTATTCATATGAAAATGGTACTTGTGAGTAAAAAATACGCTAACGTGTTTCTAGGGTTTTCACTTGGAAGATTCTCACACATGTATATGTAAATATATATAAATATATTTATTTATATATATATTTATATATAAATGTTCATATACATATAAAAAGTTGAAATCAGAATCGGGTCTAAAAGTCACAGGTATATTTGAATGCCTAGCATCCATTTGTTGGTATTCTGATAGTTTTTTTAGTACATCCTTAAAGTATAATGTGTTATTGGTATTGTGGGAATTCCCTAATTACTTAACTTACTTAGAATTCCCTAATTACTTACTTACTTACTAATATGTAGATTAATTACTTAAGCAACTGGCACTATTTTAATTTGAATTTTTTATGGTTAAATTAAATTTGGGCCAGTTTTTACTTTGCTATCAATGTGTTTTTACTTACTATCATTAAAAAATTGGTTGGAAATGTGTCAACTCAGAAACAGAAAACGTGAATGGCATGCATATCTCTCCATAAGTAGACAAAAAGGAATAGTAAAAAGTAGCCATAGGGAGGGAAAACGCAGGAAAGCAGCGCATTGGCCAGCGAAAGTGTGCAAAATGTAGCGCCAAAAGTGTGAGAGCAAAAAAAAGAAGGATTTGATGTACCGTCCATGTATATCCTGGCATCCTACGCTTGTACATTGACGGCGACTGGGCAAAAAAAAGGAATACACTTGACAGCTAGCCGGTGGATGAGACGTGGAACGACCTGGCATTGACTGTAATATACCAAACAGAGGCAGGCAGCGCAAAAAAAAACCCCAACATCCAATGTGTTGAGCCATTGCATATGCAAAGAACGAAATAAAAAGCGTGTAGCATACTTTTAGGTTTTGTGCTTATGTTCGTGTGGAATTGTGTCCGTGTGTGTGTGTGTTTTTGCGATAAAGTGAAAGCAGCGCCAGCAGAAAAACTTTAACTACTTTTTCAATTGTTTGTAAAATGCAAATGCAATGCTCTGACGCTGACTCTTACCCCCAACTCGTCCTTCCAATACCTCCCGCACATCCTCTAGGGTCCCTCTGCCAACTGTCTGCCATTTTGCTTGCTGGTCATATGCGTTATGCATACAATATATCCCCAGTTTGTGTTTTTTTTTTTTTTGCTTTTGCCTTTTTTCCCTTCTACTTCATCCTTTACTTTGCTCTGTTCTATGTTTGCCATCGTGTCTGCTCGCTTAGCAATAAGGAAAAACATAAAGAAATGATAACGCTTTTAAGCCATTCGAATGACATTATAAGTTACGAGTGTGTGTGTGTGTGCGTGTTTGGCCCAAGAGTGTGAATGTATACATGTGGGTGGAAGTAGCTCTTTGTCTATATGCTAGCAATATGGTGGCACATTTGCTTATGGCTTATTCAATTAGAAATTTATTAGCATACGGAACTTTGTCTCAGACGGATCCGACCCCATTTCATTTTATGAATTGCGACCACTTGAGTGTCGCATTGTGATATGTGAAAAGCTTCATAAAAGTAACAACTTCTTTGCGATTTCAGGGCTGCAAATTGAACTAAATTGTTGCTCGATAAGCAATACTTGATAATTTTCCCACATTTGGATAACATCAAGTAAAAAGAAAACCTTTAAGTCAAGTTGGGAAGAAAGTTGTGAACAATTGATAAAAAGTATTCCTGCATATTCCAACTTTAAATGGCATTTCCACTTTGAATCTCAATACCCATTCCATTCTTCAATTGCAATTCTACAGCCATGCAAATGCAAATCGTTCATTATTTCGACTATCAATAACTGATTTACATTTGTGCTAAAGCTGCACAAAATAAGCACAAAAGCTGCTGCAGCAGCCACGAGAAAATGCCAGAGTAATGCCTTCGTTTCTCTCCTTTTTCCCCTTACCCCATTTACTCAATAACCCCCCCATAGGGAGCTGGTGGCGAAAAACAAACCCAACGAACTGAATGCGGATGCGGGACGCATTGCCAAACAATGGCAACAAAATATGCTACTGCACTTAAATGAAATGCCAACAAACCAAACAGTTAAATCGCCATGAGAGGGATGGAAGAGAAGTGGATGAGTGGGTGGTTGGTTGGTTGGGTGGTGCCCTGACTGGACTTGGAGTGGTGTTGGCCTCCGGGCGCAACTTGAAAAGCAGCTTCATTTTAGCGTATAATTGAGCGAGCACAAAATATGCGACAAGCGACAACTGAGAAGCCAGAAGGCCGATGGCTAGGGCGAATAAGAATCACAAGAATGTGGGCGTGGCTTAGTGCATGTCTATGTGTATGTGTGTGTGATACTGAGGATAACAAAGATTTTGCGGAAGTATGAAATTTTACTATTACTTTGTCACAGCAAACAGAGCGGAAGTCAGTCAACGAATGCGAAAACCCTCACAAGTTCAGGCAACTTGATTGTGCCAGTGACTGTGAAGCTGCTGTAAAGGACACGACGATGGGTAGAAAGGATACTCCAAACCTGGAGGGCAAGAAGTTCTTTGGGAAATCAATGCAACTGCAACTCGTTTCATATTTGTGGTTCAGATGTGTGAAATATTTTTGGCATGCATTTTCCTTTTTACATTTCAACCATTATAAACTTCTGACGTGCTGCCACAAATACGACTATACATATAAAGGAAGAAGGCAAGTATGAGTGAAGCAGATACACTCACATATACACCTGACTGCACAACTTCACTCCGACTCCAGGCAGTCATATCCTCCACGTGGCATTGGCATTTTGCACTTGAATTATTTAAAAGCCATTGCATACTTCTCTGGGCATCAGTTGTTGTGAATTGTGCGGTTAAATGATTTATGAATTACTATTGCATCGTCTGTAATGAATAAGTGAGGGAGAGAATGAATGAATTGATGGATGCGGTTTGGTAGTCATTTCAAGATCCAACAAAAATCTTAAGAAGCTTGCTTCCATTCCATTGCTAAAGACGTGTGGCAGAAGAAAACAAAATATTGACTAAGAAGTTAAGTAAATTGGCAGAAAAACTTTTTGTTATTCAATAAACTCAAGTCAATAACAATTCATATATCATTGAATATAACTTTTTTCAATATTTTTGCCACTTTATTATCAGAATTTAAATTTTATCCATTTACAGGTTAAAATACGTCTTTCTTTGTCACCTTTCTCATTGATTGATGGGCCCATTGCATTTTGTGTTGTTTATTGGTATGAATGACTGTCTTATACATAGCTTAAATCTAAATCTCTTTCAATGGCTAATCGAAAATGTTTTCGCTCATTAGAAAACTTGAATTAAAAGTTATATCCAATTTAGGTCAATGGGAAGTTTAAAATTTTTCTGGCTTCGTGTTTAGAAAACACTTGAAACAGTTTACATGAAAAGGTGAAAATTGGAAAGCCCCAAAGAACGAGCTATTCAGGTGGAATTATACTGATTGACTGATACCACTATCAGTTTGGGGATAGAAATAAAATTGTTAAATTATTAATATCCAACATAATTAAAGATAAGTTCTTCCTGGACGTTTATCAATTTAACTTGTAAGCCAAACTTAATACTGTAAATACTACCTTTTTAGGTAACTAATAAGTCTTTAGTCGAACTTTCTTTCCATCATTCAGTTTAGTCTCAATAATTCCTTCCATCCTTCAGTTTAGTCGCAAGAATCCAAATCTTTAATTATTTTTCATTTAGTCCGGAGAATTGAGCCATTACAATCGATTTTGGTTATATTAGGTTTTTTTTTTTCTATATATATGATATCTTAGAAAATCACTTTTTAAAATTCCCCAAAGTAATTTTATATGAACCATTAAAATTTAACTGGAGCGAAAACTATTCGAAATGCTCAAATTACTTTTAATAAAAACTACGATTAAGCCTTTGAAACTTCTTTCTATCGTCTAAGCCCAAAAAAATCAAACTCTATTGCATTACGTTTATTCCACTGCTATTAAAAAGTAAATTTGAAAAATTAAATTTAATGAAATTACATTTGAATGAAAAGCAAAAAATAAATAAGATAAATGAAAAAAGATGAGAAATACATATGCCCTTAATAAAAGAATATAGAATAGAAACGGAATTAAACATATTAAAAATTTTTGGTTTACAATAATTTAATTCCAAAATATTAATAGATCGGGAGCAACATGTTAAGGTTTTAGATATTTGGCAATTTGATGGGTAGTTAATTAATTAGTGACATTTGGCCAAAATGTTAATTGTTCTTGTCGTGATGTAAATTCACTTGACCGTCTTACTTAATTGTTTATCCAGACCCAATGACCGGACAAAGACAATGTCTGTGGCTCCATCGTTGCTGCTTGGAAAGCAATTTCAATCTGAGTGGAGGCTTGTAGATGCAGAAGCATTCAAAGCATCCTTCCTGCAGCCTATCTTAATAAAGGTACATGTGTGAGCGTGTTCGTGCGTATGTGTGTGTGTGAGTGTGTATATCTATACATAAATTGTTGCATACCAAGCAGGCGCTTTAAGGCATTCGAGCATGGCGTGCTGCGGTTTGGAGCCTCAATTGCATAGCAATCTCATTTTGTACATATATGTATACCGTTTTGTTGATTGATGGTTAACCAGAAAATCAATATCACTATGCTAATGAGACTAGGCATAAATGCACATACACAGACATCGAGTTACTTGAAGATGCAAAGCTGAACGAATTGGTAATGAACTCCGCCAGCAATTAGCTTAGAAAAAAAAGTCGAAACGAGAACTTTTCGCTTCTCGTGTCGACTTTTTTGCTGGCTGGTGAGCTGAACTTTATAGCCATTAAATGCATTTGGATCATATGTGAAACCTTTTGAATTTAATTATCTGGAAATTCTTCTCCTTTGTTGCTTGCCATTGACGCATGATGTGTGATTGAGCATGAATATCTATGAATATATGTATCTAAATAAGTATGTACATACATATATATCTACACAACTGACTGCATGCAAAGCCATTCATTTTGTCAATTGTCTGCTTGGATGCTAATTTAATTAGATTTTAATTTATAATTGTATTTTTGCCCATGCAGTATAATTATTGCATGCTGCTTTTTGCTATTTCCCCATTTTTTTTCGCATTATTTCATGCGGCTAATTACGAAAAACCATTTCAAATGCTCGCCTGTTTGGACCACCCCCCGCCTCTTGCCTTTTAGCCACCCTCGTGTTCTTTCGCTCTATTAATAATAAATTGGCAATGTCCATTTTTGTGTAGCATAACTTTAGGCGTTCATTCAACGTCATTATGGCAGTTTTGTGCACTTTTTTTGTTCGAAGCTGAAAATTAAATTGCGGCATTTGATATATTTAATTTGAACACGCAATGCGTTTGTTTGCATTTCGCAAGTCAATTTCATCAATGGAAAAATGCAAAAAAATAAATATAAAACTAAATTGTGAATTGAAAACAAAATTGAGGCAACTAAAATTTAAATTGCCTCAATTTTGATTTTAGCTTTCAAATCGAATTATTTATTTAAAATAGCTCCACTGATGACTTTCGAGCTTATAATTTTTTGAATAAACATATATTTAATCGAATTAAATTTAACATTTTGGTTTAGCAGACTTTTGCTTTTCCTTTAAAGAATTGTATATAATTGATGGAAATGGCAAAATTAAATAGCTTCTATTCTATCAGATAAAATATCGATTTTATGTGAAAATTCAAATTTAATTTTAAATTTAAAGAACAGTGTAAATTAAAGACGACGATGATGTCGACGAAGTTACAAGTCGCTAAAGCGACTTCATAGCAAGTTAGTTATTTTGATTAGGCACAAGCTCATTTTCTTTAATTCTATAACTAGTTAATTATTATTAAGGGGAAAATATTATAAGCAATACATACACATGTACATATTTGTATTGATTCATAATAAAGTAAATGAAGAAAAAAAAAAACACTTATAGCTAGAAATATAAAAAATAATTATCTCACATGATCTGGGTGTAGACAACATGGGCTTAGTAATCTGTACATCAATAAAAGTCGGTCTTCCTGTTATGAAAGATAATCCTCGCCGTCATGAATTATTGGTACATCTAAAATTAAGATCACAAATTAGGTTATTTTACAATGATGTAGGAAAAATAATTTTATAATTCTTACCCAAAAGTTTTCATTTAATTTAGTGTTCAATATTAATAATCTCCATATCCTCGCCCTCATCTATTATCTTGTGGGGCAAGGCATAGATAAGCTTATTCCAGAAATTGGTATCATTCCTGTTCAGATAGCTATTCAGTTTTAAGTAGCTTTTTAGTTCGCCATCCAGTTCATCAAAGTTCTCCACGTCCGGATAGATAATCACAATGAGTCGCTTGTACTGATCCTTGGAGGTGGCATGAAGGGCCAAACGAAATTCCAGACGACCCCAGACCGACTTGAGGAAATTCTTTGTCATTAAAATGACAATGCACTTGGAATTCTCCACAGAGTGACAAATGCAGTCAGGAATTGGTTCACCAGCGAGCCAATCTCGTTCGTAGAAGCAGAGACGAAGTCGGTTCCGTCCATGCTCCAATCTTTGCACGTACTCACTTACCAAATGAGAATCCTTGTGGCAGTAGGCCAAAAAGCAGTCGTACTTGGTCTCCGTGCCCTTCTCTAGGCGAGTGGTCAGTTTCAGGAACAATCTCTTCTCATATAGCCACATCACAATGGACTTCCAGAAACATTGCAGGAAACTCAACAGGCAGCTTAGCATTATGAACGATGTGAAGAAGATGACATAACGCGGAATTTTTTCAGGGCATAGATCTATCTCCTCCAAGGAAACAAACAATCTGGAATCGTGGCATTCTGTCTTACAAAGGTCCTTGATATTCTCTGCCAGGTCCTTGGTGAATCGAAAGAAACGTATTTCTTTGCAATGACAAATCCAATTATTGCCCGATATGAAGATAGTCAAACTGGACATATTCGATTTTTGTGTCAGAAACTCTCTTACACTTTCATTCAGTGTCGTAAGAGAATTGTTCCTTATATCGAGAAGTTGAATACTTTTTGGAAGAACCTCTATTTTTGAAAGATTATTGTACCTCAGATGAAGTTCTTTCAGTTGATAAAAGCCTTTGATTTTGGTGGAGTTGTCCAAAGTCTGTAGGTTGTTATTTTCAAACAGAAGAGTCGCATTCTCAGTTATGGGTAGTTCAGAGGGTATCTCGGGCAATCCCAGATTAATGCAGTTGATAATGAATCTTTGACTCTCGTCTTCTTTACAGCAGATGCACAGTTCTGGACAATATTCCTGTTTACTGCATTGCCATAAAGCATCTTGGTATTCTATCAAATTTACTTTTTTCAGATGTTCAAGAAATTTAGTGAACTTACAACTGCATTGCCAAGGGTTTTCCGACAATTGAACTTTGCTTAGTTTTGATATGAACTGTGTCACATCATCATCAAGTCCTGTAATGTAGTTTTGCCGAATATCCAGGACTTGGAGATCGGATGGAAGTTGATCCAGGTGAATATGGGTGATTCTATTGTTCTTTAAGTGCAGTTCTTTCAGAGTGGAGTTTCTTAGGGAGGAGGTTGAAAGAGTTTCGATGAAGTTGTTATCCAGCAGAAGTAATGGTTCTCCGAGTATTTTATTCGGCAAAGCGGGAAACGTTCTTAACTCGTTGCTTGAGCAGTTGATTATAAATTGATCTTCAGATTCTTTAACACAGCAGGTGCAGGACTTGGGACATGGTCCTTTAATATGGTGAAAATTAACACGATAATCAATTTTTTTTCCTGTCGATCCAAACTTTGTTCTAAAAATCCATGTTGTGCTTCCTTCATTCAATAATTTAAGGAAATTCATAAGGTTTATGTTGTTGCAATTGCATTTCCAATATATTCCTGATTGTACCACAGCAATGTTATCCTTTTGCTCCAATAAAAATGCCGCTACATTTGGATCCAAGGACGTTATGTTATTATTTCGGATGTCCAGATATTCCAGGTCCCTAGGCAACTGATAAATCTGTATATTAGCTAGATTATTATTAGCTAGATAAAGTCTCCGTAGGTTATTATAACCCTCCAACGAAGTATTGGGTAATTGCGTTAGACCATTGCTTTCAAAATATAGATATGTCTCTCCCATACTTGGAATGGGTAATTTCGGAATAAATTCTAGTCCTTGTCGAGTGCAGTTTATTACAAATGGACTTTCAGTGTATTCGTATACACCGCCCTTCAAACCACAATTGCATGAGGTGGGACAACGTACGCCATTTATACCGAGATTAAAGTAACACAATTCATCTTTTCGTGTACAAACAAAAGCTGTCATATTTGTGTTGTTTATCTGTTGCGAACAATCGGATTTATGCTCATTATTAACAAAGATAATCTGAAGATTTTTGTAACCTGTAAAATAATTTAGCTCAATCCTGTTAACAAGATACAACTCAAGTTTTACTAAATTATTCTGAAGTGTAGTTGATCTGAAATCCATTAAATAATTAATGTCTGTTATAATTTAAAAAAAAGGTATAAATCATAATACCAACCTTAGGAACTCAGTGTTGTCCAAAGTGCACTGATAAAATGTCAATTCTTTTAGTTTTGTTAAATTTTTAAAAATCATTGAATTTAGATTTTTTAAAGTTGTTCGCAAAAATTGAATTACATTTAACTGTGAGTTGAATTGAAAAGTGTCATTGCGAAGAAAAAGTGGGTCTCTACAGTAATATTCTATAGTCCGTAAATTGCTCATTTCCTCTGATAAATAATTATTCCAAATGATGGACATGTTGAGTTGATTATATTTATTCAGATAAGGGCAACGAATCACTGCTTCATCTGGTCCGTTTAAGACATAAACATCGTTTTCGCTTATTAAAGGGAGTTCATTTTGGTATATTATAGCTTTCCAAGCATGATGTATATTAAGAGCTTTCATATACTGATTAATTTGAAGAGGTGTATCTTCTGTAATAGTTTC
The DNA here is from genome assembly GCF_018902025.1 of Drosophila willistoni. Lineage (NCBI taxonomy): Eukaryota > Metazoa > Arthropoda > Insecta > Diptera > Drosophilidae > Drosophila > Drosophila willistoni. The sequence continues at coordinate 15,735,834 of NW_025814050.1, forward strand.
CGTAAATATGATTTCGACGAAGCGCGATTTTTTTTCACTAGGAAATGGAATCAGTTTTTTGAGCATATCTATGTTTACCCGATTAGTCTTCCAAGTTATTGATACGTTTTTACCCAAGTAGACCCAAGAATCCAACCTATGACTCGCTAGTTCGATTTTGTATATATCAGTAATAATAATATTTTCAATTTTTGTACATGTCTTATTGTTTTCACTGGAATTGCTCACTTTACATTTATGAGCACAATAATCAACACAGTAATCATCTCTGATCGAATCTATTTCTTTTAGGTCTTTAACATTAATTTCACATAAACCAATTGCCAAGAATAGCAAAAATAATTGAAGTATTTTCAGCAACATTTCGAAGTTCACTCAGACGAAAATTCAAAACTCTACTGAAACACACCCGAAAATTACAGAACAGAGGAAGTCTTGCTTGAATCCAAGAACCATATCAGCTGAGCTATTCCATAGGGAGTTGATGGCGAATTTAGATTTGTGAATGTTCTTTTTTTTTATATACAGAAACGAATAAATATACATATATATACAATTATATGCTTGTTTTTGCATAGGAATTGTATGCATCAATAAACCTATTCATAAAAGGAAACTATTTCAATTTAAATTTTTGATTTACAACCATTCGACAATCAACAAATTTCAATCAGTGAACTGAGCTGGATTGGGCTTTCGGCCAAAGAAAGATCTACATACTTTAAAAGACTTAAACATTTAACTGAAATTTTTTTGAAATTTGGCACAATTATCCATCTTGGAAGTATTATGATAGTTATATATTCCTTTCTTAACGAAAATAACCATTGTATGATACTTCTAACACATTAAGATTGCTGTATCTAAAATAAAATATTAATACATAAAATTCGTTTCTTATTATCGCATTCAAATCTATTTAATTGACCAACTGAATAACTTAAACTGTCTCATTATTCCCTTCGCCCACTCGATGGGATGACTTACAGCATTTATTTATATTTAATTTATAATTAAGCGGCTTTACACCTTAATCAGCGCTGACAGTTGGCAACCGCTTGTCAATTATGCATTGAAATTCCATTGCCTCATCCTTTCCAGATGGCTGGACATGCTAGACAAGCTCCATAAACTGGACAGCCTTCGGTTGGGCAAATAACTTTTGCTGCTGTTACGCGTATTTTAATTATTTTGACATTTTGCCATTAGCTGTAAAATATAATTAACTACCGCAAACACGATTTAAATGCAAATAAACAAAAGTTTAATAACGAAAAAAAAGACAACAACAACAAAAAATACTACAAAACCAACATGGACAACGAAAAAAAAAATAGCCCCAACAATATGAAAAATAAATAAATATTCTGCAATTTTCTTGCATTTATCGATAAGTGAAAATCCGTTCGACCAGATAGTACGACGGACAAAAATTGTATAGCATTTTAATTATATTTTGTTGTTTTTCACTTGCGACAAATGCAAAAATTAATTGCATTAATGTGTACACATTTGTGCAATGTGTGAGAGTAAAGTGAAGTCAAACAGATATGCATACACATACACACATACATACATATATATATGTCTATATTTATCAATTAATTGAGTAACACAGCATTACATAAATGTTTGGTTTGCTGTCCCCAGAGGCCGAACTCTACCGAGTTGGTAAGCGCATTAAAGTTCCACAAAAATATGCGAAAATGATATAGACCGAAATGGAATCAGGCATCTGGAAATGAGATCTCCATGGCTGGGACGGACTAAAGTGAGGGATTTTTGCTGATTTACAGTATTAACTGACAAATCCATTTGACCAAAGCAACACGTTCAATTTATTTAATACATTTCACATTGTTTGCAAATATTTGTAGAAATTTGATATGGTGAAATGCGAAACGATTGAGAGGTCAAAGGTTTACGTTGAGTGGCGATGTCTATGAAAGAATTAACAATAATTGTTTGCATCAGGCACGAAACTATAAAGGGATGACTAGTTAAAGAAACAAATGAGATAATAAATTTTTAATAATTATAAAAATCCACTTTTAATTAACTTCAAAAAGGTCGTAATCTAGACAAAGATAAAAAACGAAAGGCCAGCCATTTTAAACACCCTTAAAAATAATTTGGTCTGGGCGTTAGTTGTTTTAAGGCAAAGCCCATTATACTAATTCTGATGGCACCCAAAAGTATGCACATGAATAAAGTGGAATCTTGCAAGCTTTGTTCTTCTTTTTTCGCTTCAAATAGTTTGAATTCCCAACTACTTTTAGCGTTGAATGGCCATTAGAACTCTGGGTTCTTTAGTTGCTGTTGATAGAACTTAGTGGTTCTCAAAATAGTTATACAGGCACAGGTTATCAGCTTTTTGTGCTGCCTATGATTAAAAATCTAATAAATTACCATGATTTATTGGCGTCGAGCTATCTAAACCCAGTTTTACTCAAAAAAATAGTGACAAAAATCTATATAGAGAAAAGAATATGTGAACTTAATAAATATTTTCTTACCAATTGAAGAATTAACTAGACATATTCTTAGCTTTTAATATTCAATTTAAGTTGCAATGCCTAAAAAGATCTTAAAAAAGAAGTTAACATTTTTTTCCGGTGATTGGTATAATAAATATTTTGGTATGTTCTATATGTTTGAAAATATATATATGTATATTTCAATAACTAGATTCAAATACTAGATACATGATTGAATGTATGTATTTATATAGCCTTCAACCTTTTAAAATCAATCAGTCTCTAAAAGAAAAAATAAATGAATTTCCTTTTTGTTTCCGCTTTGTATATGCATAGGTGATCCATATGCACAATTAATTACATCTGGGTGAGTGTGTTAGCTTGAGTTTGATCTAATCAAGCCAATTGATCAATATATTTCGGGTCTAAAATACAAATGATTGGTAAGAGAGCTTTTGCAAGTGCTTTGCTTCGGCTTTAACTACCTAAACCTAGACTATCTGAACCATTCAAACCATTATAGACAAAAGGTTCAACATTCAACTTTGAAATGAGTATTTAAATTCTTATCTATTTAATAAACCAAATTTTAATCAAGTTTAAATTTTTATTGGATTTATCTCTATTCTTAATTTGGCAAATACATTTAACTACTTAACTAGTTAAATTAAAATACACTTATCAGCTTTTGAATTTCGCTTTAACCATTTCGATTGAAATTCAAATAGTCTTTAGTTCATCAAATTAATGCCATTCAATTTTCTGGCTTTTACTATTTTAAATTCTCGACTGTTTCTCTTGGTACACTCTGCCATTCCTTTTCTATCTAGCCTCCTAGCCATTTGCTAGCATAATTAACAAACAAAAGTAAATTACAAACATTGTCTGGGTGGCATATGTGTGCATTTTACAATTTTCTTTTGATGAGCACGAGCCAAGACGATATCTTTGGGTCTCACTCAAACACACTCTCACTTACTCACAACCTCTGTCTAATTTTGCACTTTACTTGTTCTTGTGTAATTTTCTGCTCCAGTAATATGGTATCCCGTCACATATCACAACCGTCATGCCCCGTCACTTGGGTGGCGGCCACCCATCACACGATCCCACAGCATTCACAATTTGGCAGCTGCCACCTGTTGCCCACATATTTGGCTCCTTTTTTGGCTTATTTGCCCAACTGCCAATGGAAATTTTCGATAACTGAGCCATTTGCTTAATGCATCAGCAATCATTATATGTACATAAGTGCATGTATGTATATATCTACATATGTATATACTATGTGCAATATATATGTAGAATGAAAGTTAGGCACTCAAACTCATAAATAAGGTCCGAGAAATAAGTATAGACACTCCATTTTTACTTATTATTAATATATGAACAATCGCTATAATTCAAAAATCAAATTCAAATATTTGAATACAGTCTTAAATTATTATCCATCCACCTTTTTATACATCCTTGAATTAGTATCCTTTAATCCTTTAATTATATTCAACCTTACAAATGGTTAAGTCAAATTTGTAGTAATGTGATTAATTGAAAAATGCATTTTTTATGAGGTTTTTCAAGTAGTTGAACTTATTCGTTGCCAAATAGAATATATATCTCAACAAAGAAATATTATTAAAATCTTAGGCATTAAATTATAAATTGTAATCCCTTTTCATTCGCCAACTTAAATATTTAAAGTAATAATAAGTACTATTTACTGTAATTACTGAAATATATTTCGAGTACCTTATATTCATCTTTGTGTGTAGGTGACTCTTTCCTGTGGGTGTATGTGTGTGAGGGTGTATTGAAACTGGCTGCCTGTTTGCTTCCAATCACAACAATTGGCAATTGCCAGCAAACTATTCGCAATGCTCTCTTTCTCTACCAAAATGATGATAAATGATTGCGTTTATTTCTCACAACCATCCTTCCCTCCTTCCTTCCATCCATCCAGTTTTTCCTTTGTGGGTTGTGTGTGTGTTTTGTAATTTATGTCTGTATTGAAATTTGCCTGCTTTTGATGCACATCATTTCGGAGTCGAAATGTGTGTGCATATGCATTTGCCTTTTGTCAAGGCAATTGGGCAAGAACCTGAAAGACAAGACCAAAATGGAAGCAGACTGAAACTGATTGAGGTTGAACGCTCAGTTCAATGGTAAAGTTCTACTAATTGTTGGTCTATAAATGAAAGAGTAGAATATAACAATTCCAAATGTGAATAAAAAATAAAATGGTTTGGGCAATATAATCAATCTGAGTTCCGATTACAAAGTTTCTTCAAAGAATAAGTGTGTAGCCGGACAGAAGAGCAGATAGTTGAGTTGAATAAGATTATGTATAACATTTTTGGGAATCGGAGATACTTCCTTCTTTTCGTTGCATAGCAAAATTAATATGCTCTCTTTGCCAATGTATAATAGGCTCTGCCCACTTTGTTAATCCTTATTATTTAATATGTACGTTCGTATTTCGAGTACGTTCGTATATATGCAAAAAACAAATGTATATTTATAGTTATTTGTATATAACGGGAATTCCACACCAAAATTTATGTTCTTCGTCAAATCCCTTAGGAATAGTTTAGCTGATAAAATTCTTGAATTTGGCAAACAATTCGAAGACTCATTTGCCCTTTTCAGTTTTTTATCGGAAGAGTTTGGAACTTTTGTGTGCATGAACATTAAAATACTTAAGCATTTTTAACCGGTTAATGCCAAATGAATATTAAAGACCTAGAGGGAATAAAATACTATTACAATTAGAGATAATTAATGTGATTATTAAACATAAAGCAGCTAAAACAACTTCAAATAAAACTTAACTTTTAATATAGTAAGTTGCAAAATGTAATAGATGATATAAGTATGTACTTTTTCAAATTTCACAAAATGTGAAAGCTCTTAATTTATATTATTTTTATTGGGCATATTTAAATAAACAATTAAAATTTAGAGAGATTAACGGGCTTATGATATAGAAATGTCTCAAGAGGAATGCAAAAAACATATATTATTTGCAACAATCAAAATAAAAATAAAAAACTCAACATGTTAAACATTTAACGTTATCGAAGAGAATGTGGAATATACAAAAATAAAAACAGCTGGGTGTGAAGGATGAGTTGTTCTTCGCAATGACACTTTCCAGTACATTACTTATTTGGAGAGAATTGCATTTAGTAATCTAAGCTCAATAATTATTAAGAACAAAGCTGCCTGTGCTGACTTCTTTAGTAACTTGCCCTTCAACCGGCTTAAACGGAATATTAAATTCAAATTTCAAAAAGGTCGTTATACAGACCGTTAATCAATCGAAGCTAATATTAACAATTTAAACAAGATACTTCATCTTATACTTGAACCAAAGCTCAGCTTAAGCTTTTGAAGGGCTTTCTTGTTAAACTGCTTGATTTTGACTGTGCTCAAGCAGGTTGGCAGTGTTGACGAATGCTTTGATAATTAACGTTAACTTCATAAACAATTTAAGTTAAAGAAAACAAAATTAGAGTCAAAATGTTATCTATTACTAACAATTGAGCTATATAAATTTGTTAAAACATATAGAATGAATGACAATTTCATATTTTATCGCAGCTAAATTTTGATTGAGTTTCGGCAAAGCTTAATAAATTTTATAAAAGTAATAATTTTCTGAAGGCTCTCGTTGAGAGAGTTAAAAATACATACATAGAAAAATTAAAAATGAAAATTAAGGCGTTGTTGTTGTTGTTTTGGCCGGCAATATTAAAGATTTCTAGTAAATATTATATGTATATATGTATGCATATGTATGTATGTATGCATAAGGAGGTACGAAACGAAGCATGAAACAAATATATTGACAAAAACGAGAGAAGCTGCTATTAAACCGAGCAGCCAACCATTGTGAGCACAGAGAAAGCGAAAATTAGACTGAAGGCAGAAGGACGCGCACTTTCACTTTGACATGCGTTTTGATTGTGAGCTAACAACAAAAACCACAACTTCATTTATATCTTCTTCCAGCACAATCAGCAGCAGCATTATTGTCATCGTCATTATTATCATTCTGTTTGGTTGCAACAATTTTACGTCTTTAGACTGTCTTATCCAAGGTTTGTGGCGCAGCCACGCCCACGCCTTCGCGCAAAAGGCACAATAGCAGCAGCTTTTCGCCTGTTACAAATTTCCATGCTGCAACAACAACCACAACTAACCTTTCCTAATAAAAAATGATTACGGCGGCCTTCAGCGGCAGCGACGACGACGGCGACGACGAGGACGGCAACGCGTACGCGATTTCTACCCAGACAGGAAGCGCCTGCAAGTTGCATAGCTTTTATGGCCAGAGCAAAGTGTTACATTGAAAAGCTTTAGTATTTAAAGAGCGAGCTTTTCATTGAATATCCTTATATCAAACGAGAGAGAGAGAGAGAGAGAGCGTCAACCGTGTGACTCAGTGTGGCGCCTTTTCGGCTGCCTAGTTTTTATTCTTTGCAGCGATGTCGCGGTGTCTGGTTTGGGAATATGGGATTAACCAGGAAGCTGATTAGAAAAGATTATCGTCAGCAGGCCGGTGACTGTCAGCTATTGGGATTGATGGATGACAATTTATTTTTTATTTTTATATACAATATTTAAGTGATTTATTTTAGGTTAATCTTTTGCAATAGAAATATACATATTATAGTATATATAAATTTAATTGGCTCTCTTAGTCTTGTAATGGGAAAATCTTATGCTATTTTCTTTTACATTTGTATTTTTACGCCCAATAGAATCAATACCATTTAAGTAAAAAAAAGGCACTAGAAAGTCATTCGATAACAATTAATTTTTTTGGGTAAGGTTCAAAACTGTCTAACCATTAAGTAATTTAGCAAATAATTTTTCATATTAAGCCATCAAGTGACTAAGCAATTCATCCATCATTTCTAAGACCACCTGCCCCAGAAGCGTCAATGCCTTATGGCCGATTTTACCCTTCAAAGTTGCCAATATATACCTAACACATACATTCGAACGTGCCTACATTGATACAAACATACATACATATGTGTGTTGCCGCCTTTTTTTGTGATCCCTTTAACTTTCCTCTCACCACTACAGATGCAGTAAACCGGCTTTTTGCAACAAAATAACAACAAATGACAAGAAGCAGCGCCACATCAGGTGACTCACAGAGTGACAGAGCAAGAGAGAGAGAGAGTGAGAGTTTGAGAGTGAGAGTGAAAGCTTTTGAGAGCGGCTTAAAAAATATGCTTTCTTTTTGTGCTCTCCCATGCTACCTCTCTCTGTCTTTCGATTGCTAGCTCAGGCTAATGTGTTATGCTCGGCCACAGCTGACGTTCGGGGGTTCACGTGGTTATTCCTGGCTCTCTCACACACGCACACACACTTACGCACCCGCAGCTTTTCTGCATTTGCCGTAGGCTTGAAGCCCGTTGCCGCCTTGCCAACCAGCTCAGTTGGTTAATAGACTCTGCAAGCGTTAGACACACAGAAACAGAACGAACAGAACGTCGACTAAAACTTCTCCTCAAAATTCTTAATCCGCACACAACAAAAAAAAAAAACAGCACAAAAAAAACAAGGAGAATAGCAAAAGGAAATAAAGAAAAAAAAAGGATACAAAGATCAAATGTTGGGCAAATGAATTCTTTGGTGAAAAAAGCAAAAATAAAATAGAATAAATGTACTTCAAATGAAATGAAAAGCATGATGCAAAAGCTCAATTTAAACGCCAAAAATCGCGTATACCAAATAGACTAAAAGAATATAAATTCAATTAAACAAAGTAACAACAATAAAAGTATGTGTAATGAAATTGTGTTAATAATTCAATTGAATAACAACAACAAGTTTAGTAAATACAAAAATTAAGACAAACGAAAGAATTTCCAGAAATTGCAAGAAGAAGTCTCATCAAATGTAGCGAATAATATACCAAGGTAAGAAATATTAAAAACAAAACAAAAAATCTGCAACAACAACAACAACAACAACAACAGTAAGGGCCTGCAACATTCAGCCAATCAGTGAGTGGCATGCTCTGACATTGGCTGCCACACAAAATGCTGTTGTTGCATCCCAGGACTTTGTAAGCTTAAATGTCAGGGGCATGTGCATCCGAATGGCATCCTTTTTTGCAATTCCCCCCACTCCCCTTCATTTTTTTTTTTATCGATAACCACCCTGAATATTTAACTAAAATTTAATATAAAATACAACAAAAAAATTCAATCATTTCCTGTTATTTTGTAATTATATATTTCATTGAAACTAATTTAAATATTTGGTCAAACAATTGTGTGCGTGCCACACGATTCGTCAGTTAAGTGTTTGCCGGCTGCTGACCCAAAGGCAACCTTTTTTGGTACTCACACACACACACACATACGCTTGAATAGCCACCAAATGATCCTTCTGCCCCTACCCTTATTTGTCCTTTTTGACCCTCATTCCTCAATCTATGTATCTCTCTTTCTCTCTCTCTCTCTTTGGGCCAGAGGCTTAGCACGCGACTTTCTGGCTGATTATGCCAAATAATTGTGAGCCAAATTCGAATGACGAAACAAAGTCGAAAAACCAACTGAAGCAAACTGAAAAGAACAGAAACACACAGAATACAGCACCAGAAAAAGAAATGCCGGTCCAAACTTTTAATGAGATTTTCTGTACAAAAGTTGAGATTTTTGCTCTTTCGAGTGATTCATTCGGGTATATATGTTCCACATATATTGTTGAACTTCTAACTAATGCGGTAGAGGGGTGGAAAAGAACTTATGTTGTTTTGTTATGTTTTCATTCATATTTTTATCTCAACAAATCGATGTTTTAGACACCTAAAATTTTAAATTTTTCTTAATAATATTCTACTCCTAAATTGTTAGATCGTTTAAAAGTTTTAATTTATGCCATCTAATATTCGGCATATTTATCCAACAATTTATAGCTAAACTATTGGATAAACATTCAAAATTAGTTATTCAATGATTCAGTTTCAAGAGTATTAAAAAGTTTTCTAGATTGTTCACTAACAAAATTCACTTTCTTGCCGTGTTTTGGGTGTTTTCATTTTTTGCTTTTCCCTCTTTTTGTGCGTTTTCCTCCTGGCACAACAATCGAATCACTGAATGGTTTTAAGGCGACTCAACTCAGCAATCAGCAGCTGTGCAAGAAGTGCTACGATTTGCATGCAAAATGATATTAGCCTGGCCAAGGACTAAAAAACTGGACCGTTTTGTGGCGTGTGGGGCGGGGGGCTTGGGCTTCAAGCGATGGCAGGCTGTACGAAAATGGCTACTAAGATAAGCGCATAATTACCCAACGTTCTAGTTTGTTGTTGTTTGTTGTTTTGCTTTTCTTAATTTTTCATCTAAAGTTTTTCATTTTTACCTGCAGCACCTGAACAGGATATGAAAGCAAAAGAAAAATCAAATAAAATAAATTAATAATGCATACTCGACTATTTCAGTCGAGTGAAATTTAGTCTCTACAGCTCAGTGGTCATTATATTAAATTTTACTGGAATTTTATGCTTCTATTCAAAGTCTAGCAGAGTTTAGTTAAGCTTAACATAGGGATTTTCATTAGTACAAATAAAGTTAAGATAGAGACGTCGTAGGTAGAAAGAAAAAGTTTATTGCATAAAAAGCGTTTAGAATTTTGACAAAATCGAGTTTGAAATTTATTTAACTTAAACAAAATTTCTTTAAATTCGTATATTTTGCTATTTATTTACAACATATTACAACATTGAAGATATTACATTTAAAATATAACTTTTCTAAATTGAAATCGCATGAAGCCAAAACGGACCTTATTTTATACGTTTTAACTTTTTAGCAAATTTGCATACCTTATTACTTTCATATAGATCAATCGTTCCGCATTTTTTGAATAATTTTTCTAATTATTTAATAAAAAACTGGGAAAAATATAATTCTAATTTGTTCTTAATGGTCTGAATGGTTCTTAAAAGTCGTCTTAATCATCTCGAACTGTGACTTAGTAAGATATTCTTTCCTATTCTATTATCATTTCTTGGGAGGTTTTAAAAATGATTTTCTAAAATATGTAGAAATTTTAATTTATGTTTTAAAAAATACAAATTTATTATATTTATTCAAAATAAATATCAAAGCAAAAATTATTAGATTATTATTATTATAAAAGTTATCAAAATGCACTGAAATTAAGTTGTTTAAGCTATGATTTTGAAACCAATAAGTTTTGGAAAGAACTTCACTATATAGAAGTTTACAAGAGAAAAGATTTCAAAATGTTTGAGGTTTATTTTTTAGATTACATTCTTTATAATACTTGTGGGCTTATGATTTAGCTGGATTAAAGACTTTGACTATGAGGACTTGTAGTCCCTTCAGGACGTTTATGTTTCGTGATGTAGCCCACAGATAACTTTAACTAAGTTTGGCCCTGGTTTTCGATATAATAAATAAACATTTGAGCTAGTAAAATCACACTGTTCACACTTTAGTATCCTTTATTTTATAATATTTCAATCAAGCTCGGAAAATTTGTTAAAGAAACTTATATAACTATGATGAATAGTAAATATGAAGTTTCCGTTTTCTATTATTTATGGCAAACATTCAATGTCAGCTCTTGGTGAGACCAAAAAAAAATGCTGTCTTGAAATGACAAATTGTTGTGTCGATATTGATAAACATAGTTTTTGCCACAATGTTTAGTTTTTAATGCAATTCAACTTTTTAAATTTTATAGACTTCAAAATTTATGTGCATTATCTGGTCAATCTAGTGGCATGATGAGAGAAATTTTAAGCACCTGCTTAAAATGGAAAATAGCTCCAACGAAACGAATAGAAAAATCATTTATTTTTGAAATGTTATTCTTCAATTTCGCATAAAATAAAATACTTGTTTATTATGGGTGAGTGTGTGTGTGTGTGTGTGGTTTTCCCTCCACAAGCAAAAATTGTTCAAAAGACGTAACAATAAGTTTGTTTTTTTTCACATTCTTTTTTAACTTCCGATAATGTAAAAGTTTAACGGAAGTACAATAAAAAAAGAGATGTCATAAAAGAAATTGGCGTACAAGTTTTCATCTACATGCCAAGGATGGGCATTACACTTGAAAAAAATTAATGTCATTTTGGGAATTTTGATTTTTTTTTTGTAAAAAATAAAACATTCCCCGCCAGCACCTTTAACATTTGCATAGTATTCAATTAAGTTTTTCGCATGCATATTTCAAGAATTTAATTTGGGTTCAAAAGGGTTGATTTCGGGGTTCAATTGAAATTGCCTTAATGTCGTTACGCATTTTATTAAAGAAATCAATATTTCCCACAAGTTTTTTGTTGCTTTTTTTATTGCAATTTCTTTGCCATTTATCACAATCAACAAAAAAAGGAACACAGTGAGAGAATGCGAGATAGAATGAGAGAGATAAGTCAATTTTATGCCATAATTGAACATTGAAGTTGAAATCAATTGATTTAATTGAATCAGTTTGATAAAATAAATATGAAAATCAGGCCAATTATGCATACAAAAAGTGGATCGATCGATAGTGTTAAAAAGCCAAGAACACGCACTAACTTTGACATTGCCATATGATTGATGATCCATGATACACATAGAAGGTAAACTCAATAATTGATGCAGTTGCCATCCGACGCCCCCAATCACCCCTTGGGCAATATGACAAGCAGAAGTTGAGGAAAAGCACTGATCAATCGAGAGAATCGAAAGTCGTGTCTCAGTTCAAATTAATTGACCGTATACGATGACGTCGAGGGCTCGCACATGCAATAAAATCATCGTTGATCGCCCACTTGCCGCTTGGCGTGGGATCACGGCTTAAAAAAAGAAAATGCCGCGTAAGTAATTGATGCGTGTGGCATGTGTCGCTGCTGTCCATCATCAAGGTCATTCTAGATGTCAATTGAGTAAGAGATTATGTAGGCCCAACCTCACACACTCACTGACAAAAACAGAAAACAAACACACGTGTGTGTGTGTGTGTGTGAGAGCGTTAACCAAATAATACAAAAAAAAAAAAGAAAAACGAAACACGAAAAAACCCCCTGCCCTCTTTTCACCAAAAAATGCAACGTCAACGCGAAAGGCCTGCAAGAAATTTATGCTTTTAACTAAAATAAAAACCCTTGGCAGAGAGAGAGAAATAGTGAACGTTAAAGAGAGAGAGAGTAAGAGATGGAGAGATAGTCGGTGTGTGTGTGTGTGGGTGCAGCACATGGTGCACAAGTGCAAATTCAAGGACATTTAAGGCAACAGCATCAGCTTTAGCATCACCATCAGCGTTTGGGGCCAAAAATAGCGCAAACCCCTAAAGTATGCAATGGAAAAAAATTCACATCCTATGGCCTGCTAGCCACACGCCAACTTGTACTCGTACACGAAAATAAAATGCAATTTTAATTTCATTGCACTGCATTTCACTAATTTGTTTTGGTTTCTGGTTTCCATTTTCATTTGTCGTCCATTAAAATGCATTAGGCGTTAAGAGATTTGGCCAAAGCAACCGAAGAATGGCTGAAGACCAAAATAAAAACTGCATTTCACACCTTCTGCACGTTTATAGACTTGAGGAATACCCTACCACTAAGTGTGGCTAAACATACAAAACAAAAATTAAACTAAATTGAAATAGAAATAGTACTTAAATTGTACTTACATTCTCTAGATTGGCAAAAAAATCTTTTAAAAACATTTGTTATTATGTTTTCGATTTTAAATTTCACTGATAAGTTAACTAAAGAAAATTTACCGCTTATTAGAAATTGACAATTACCAGCAAAGAAAGTGCTTAAGAGAGTTGAGGTGAAGAAGTGAAAATGATTTCTTGGTTTTTAAAGGATTTCGTTTTTTTTATAAGCTATATTCTTTATCGATTGAACTAGTTGTGAATTACAAGAAGCTTAAGTTTTGTACTACAATAATGTTGCTTCTTGGACCTTATACTTTCGACCAGAAAATTTGTTAAACTTTAATAAACTAACACTTTATTAATAGAATAACATGTAAAGACCAATCAAGCTATTTGAAATGACAAGATTTGTCTGTATCAAACAAGTATTTAGTTTCGAAAGTACACAGATAATTATATTAGAATTCTTACAAAATTCTGGCTTTCTCAATCCAACATTCATTTCGGTTAATCAAGGGTATGGTCATTCGATAAATTTCAAGCACTGCAATATATTTGGCTGTTTGTTGAAACAATAAAAATATTTGTATTAAATCAGGTATTTACATGCATGGCTGGCAAATGATTATGGTCACCCTTACCCTACCTCATCCCATCCCATCACCTCCTCCATCCACTATCATTAACCAGAAGCCATGCCACAACAGATTATTATAAAATTGTCTGATGTTGCCGTTGTTGTTGCTGTTGATATTAATGAACTTAAAATTGTTGTTTTCGATACGCGTGAAAAGACATCACTTATCCATTCACCTGGAATGCCGGGCACCAATAAAAAACAAAAATAATAATTATACAAGTGAAATTATTGAAAATATTTACATGAGACACAGGGCAAGAATAATAATAATAATAACATGCCAAAGCCCTTTTTAGCATAACATTGTCATTTTTGGAATAGCAATGAAAAATGCCATTTGAAAGCTAATTAACTTTAACATTTTTTAAAAACAAATTCATTAAAATGTTTACATATTATGCCAAAAATCCGATTTATTCCTTGCCCTAATGAATGTGAAACAATTTTATATTTTAATATTATTATTTATTACATTTGAACTAGGATATTTTAGAAACTTGTTGTCTGACTTGAATCGAGGCAGTTAGCATACTCATGATATTATCTATCATGAATATGCATTTATATTTTCCATAATAGTCTTAGCCATTACATTTCGAAGATAAAGTAATGAAGAGGATTTAACAATGCCCTGTTCAAGGACATTCCCTTCTATGGGCTCACATTGCATCATTAAAGCTATCGGGTCCTAATTAGAATTGCAAATGACATGCCTAGCTAGTAGCCAATCGTCGCCCAAGTGACTGCTTTAACTGACCACTTAGTTTAGGAGAAGCAACAAAAGATTTAGGTATGGGATTGCTTTAACTAATTGCTGGAAAAGTTGTTTTTATTTTTACCATCGTTTGACATTTTAAAAATGGTATATTGTAAATTATTGTACAACATGGAGACAAGGGACAGATAAAAAAGGAAACTATAAAGGAAAAATCTGCTACCATTTTAAGGTTTTTGATATGCTAGCTTTGCCACCTTGAGGTCAGTTTTTGAGTGAAAATACAATAAATTTATAAAATATGTAAATAAAATAAACGAATATATTTACTCTTATACTATAATGTATTAAAACATATGATCTCAAACTGGCGAAGCAAATTTACAAGCTATTTTGTTACTGATTTTTCTTAGCATACCTGAAAAATCTGTGGAAATCTTCTTAATGGGCAATCTTATACGGGAAACTGTTACCAAAAGAAGATGATAACTTATGTTATTAGTATATATAATAAAAGAAACGATAATCATTTTAAAATCTTTTACAATGTTCTTAGTTCAAAATGCTCCTATGTTGCCCTGAGTCCCTTTATTTTTTGATAAAGTACAAGTTGTCTTTTTTTCAAAAATATCTTAACAAGTTTTATTGAAAGCTTGTATAAATAAGCATTTTAAAATAATTACTACTCTACCTATGAATGTGTTTCGTAAGATTGACCTGGGGCCGATTAAAATAAGATATTTCAAATATTTGTAATTTTATTGTTAGCACAGACAGAAGTTTAATAAAATTTAAATTATCATCTTTGTAAAATTGATCTCAAGAAAAAGTTAGATTTTTCTTAAAGAGGTTAGAATTAAGACGGCTTAAAAAATAAGAACAGTTTTTCCACATTTGTTTGATGTTTTACTACCACTTTTCTTTGATGTTTTACTAATGGTTAATATACAAGTTTGTTAGGCCATTTAAATTAGCTTCTTATGTATTAAGAGCTATTTATTTATGCTCTTAAGAAGTGTTTAGA
The DNA here is from genome assembly GCF_018902025.1 of Drosophila willistoni. Taxonomy (NCBI): domain Eukaryota; kingdom Metazoa; phylum Arthropoda; class Insecta; order Diptera; family Drosophilidae; genus Drosophila; species Drosophila willistoni. The sequence goes on from NW_025814050.1 coordinate 15,751,334, forward strand.
CTATATCCCAATAATGCAAAGGGTTGTCAGTGGTTATTGAGTCAAGCCTTGCTAAAGTTGTACTTTATAAAAGTCACCGCAAAGTCCCATCTTTAGAGGATGATTTCAGGCTAAAAATGTTATACAATTTTTGATGTAAAATGTTGAAAATTATATAGAGAAAAGTATGTATGCACACAACTAAATTCCATTGCTTTGTGAAAAATTTGTCACATTTACCTTTTGTTGAGCTCGTAGTGTTTTTGTTTTTTTTTTGTATGAAGATTAAGCACCATCTAAAAATAAGACTTGCTATAGAAGTTGTCTTCATAAAAACTTACTACCGGCTGCAATTCGGGACAAAGATGGCTACAATGAAGCTGCTTGATGGCATTGTGAATGATGTAGAAGTCAGGCATAAATATTTCAATTAATGTGTTTGTGTTTATATATGAATGTGTGTGCATATGTGTGCGTGTGTGTGTGTGTGGCCAGGTAGGTACGCACTCAGCCATCCAAAAAACAATGTCAAATTGTTGTTGTTATTTGCACAGGTAGGAGAAACCTTTTGTTCGCTCTTTTCGCGTCTCATTTGCCTTTTGCGTACTTTTAATGGCTTCGGCTTGCCTCTCTTTCTTGTTGTTGTTGTTGTTTTTTTCACATTGTTCGTAATGCTTGGCACGCGTTTTATACAAAATAAATATTGCATACTTTACGGCTGGGAAACAAGAAAAACGAAAGGATAGGAAAGGGGAAAAACGGAAAGAAAGAGAGCAACAGAGAAAGGCAACCGTTGACTTGTCGTCGGTGCCGTTGGCTTTTTGTGTGCCTGAAGTATTTTCGTCTTTTATGACCCAACAACAACAACAATAACAGACTGTAGCAAAAGCAACAACAATGTTCATTATTACATGCGCTGTGCAAATTTGTGTCGACCCCCATACCCTTTACCCACTCCAAGCCCCACTCTTCTCATAACCCATTCACCCTTTCCCCACCTATACTTAGTCTAACCAGTTTGTATTTGTATTTTTCCCACGATATTTAACATGTGGCATTGATTTTATGGTCAGAACAGCAGCAGCAGCAGCAGCAGCAGCAGCAGCAGCAGCCACAGCAGCTGTGAACTGAAAATCGCTTAGTCGGGTAGTCAAGTAGGTTTTGGTCGGCACTTAATTGATGGTTAGATGGCAAAAAGGGTTCAAAATTTCTAGAAATATCCTTTTATCATATTTTCTATTATAAACGATGTGCTAGGTAACATTATTTTATTGATCACAATATGGCTTCATTCATTTTGCTTACCACCGGAAATGAGTTTGGCAAAGAAGTCACAAGGACTATTATTTTGGTGGTGAGATTCGAGCATTTTGAAGGTTCCGTCATAATTACTACTAAAAAAAGTTTGTATGGCAGCTCGAAGTCAAAAAATAAAAATCCAAAGTTCTTAATTTTTTTTGACTTCCCGATTTTCCTGAATCTGCTTCGGAGATCGTCTTAATGGGCTACAACTATTAAAAATTTCAAGTACTTTCCTCTCATTAATAGATGTATTAGCTCAGCTTTTATACCTTTACCTCCTTATTGTTTTTCTATTCGCAATTTGAACCCATTAATTTTATTTTATACTTTTTTAACATATTTCAAAATATTCTGTGTACGAAAAATAACTCCTGTTTGCAAACATTACTCATAAACAATTGGTAAGACGCACAGAATTTCCATAATTCTTTAAAATTAAAAAACAGACAATTCTTGGAATCTCTAAAGCATACTTTTTGGTTCATATTTAAATCATTATAATACCATATCCATATACCATATCCATATACCATATATACTAAGTACAGGGCTGTGATCAGCACCCCTCAATTACTATAGGACACCTATTGAACTTAAAATACTTTTTTATGACCTCAAAAATGAAGAGTGTACAAAAATTCATAAGTAGGCATAAACATTGATTTCTTACTCTTAAAAATCATTGCTTATTTTACAAGAGACACATCCAGTTGAAATACAGAACTAGATAAGAATTTAGAAAATTTCTTGAACAAATTTTTATTCTAAATTGTAAAAGTCTCAATCTCATTTGATGTTTTATTGACCAAAATATAAACTATTTAGTTTTTGCATCAACTCCAATTAAATTGGTAACCTTGACAAATCTAACCAAGCAAATTTACAATGGTCTCATTCTATATCAAAGCATAATTGAATTAACAATGTAAACGCATCATTGTGTTTGAAATGAAACCAAATTAACCACAAAAAAGAAAAAATAACATTCGGCTAACTCAATAAAGTTTTTCATATGACGTGTGTAAACATTTGGATGAGACGGTGTGAGAATTCAGATAAATTGGAATTGAAAACAAAATGTAAACCAATTCTGTGGTACCATGATGAGAATGATGATGATAATGCTGATTGTTGTTGTTGCCTTACAGTGTGGGCGGATGGGGCGTATGCGCAATCAATCATGAACGAATTCAATTTGGATGAAATGCAAACGGCCTCTTCGAGGTGAGCTGCGGGCGGTGCAAGGATATGCTGGACGGCAAAATACGTACTTTTACGAATGTCCTCACATATTCCTGGCCTTGCTTGGTATTGTCTATTTTGCCAGATGTTGCTGCTGCTGCTTCTGCTGCTGTTGCTGTTGCTCTGGCTGTTGCGCACAAACAATGCTCATTAAAATTGACAAATCAGGCGAAAAATGTGTAAATAGCAATTACATGAGAGAGACAGTGGGGAGTTTACCATATACACAGACTATATATCCCTGTTTACCATCACATTTTGTCTATTGCGCAGTGCCAGATATTATAACCTGATGATTGTCAAGGTGAAAGAGCAAGGCAATAGACAACAAAATTTTAAATTTCCATTTACAAATTAAAGTTACGCTTTTAGCATTTCCCTAAGCGAAAATTTCCATTGTCAGTTATTTAGGAAAATTATTGACAGTCATTAACCATTTTGTGCCTATCACTCGCATTCTTTGACTTCTTTTTTCTTATTGCCTATTTAAACTAAAAGCTTTTCATTGTAATGCCTTTTTGGTCAATTTTAAACAAACAAAAGAAAATTGCGTAAAGAAAAACGAAAGTGAAAAGTGCTACTTCTTTATTGTTTTTTCAAGGGTCTCTCGGTGTGTGTGCAAACAGATGTCGACTTTCCCTGTTGTTTCTAATTACTTTTATTTTCAATATACAAAATAAAATAAAAGTCAGATCTCTTGATTGATGACCCAAATGCCTTTGCCTTTGCCTTTTTCTCACTTGGCCCCCACCCCAAACGAAATGTAAATGCAAATCTTTGGGCTTGATTACCAAAATGGAAAACAAAGCAAAGCAAAAAGGAAAAAAAAAATAAAAGGGAACGACAAGTGGGGGTAAATTTGCTTTAAATTATAGTCAATTATATAACGGCACATTAGCTTTGAAATATTTGGGCCATTTATACACATGACTGCAACATTTAATGGCGTTTTGGCATAGCCAGTTGATGCCGCTGTCGCTGTCGCTGTCGATTTCAGTTCGTCTGGGGTTCTAATTAGCTCTGCGGTTACGCCTAACTAATTATCTCTAGCTTACCTGTTTATTGTAGAGCTTTCTTATTCAAATACTTTATGGTATAAATATATACAAAAAAAGCCGACAGTTTTTAAACTTTGCATCTTAATGCTTGAATATAGTTTAAGTATTTAATCAAATGCATTTATTTTTTAAGTACATTAGTCAAGAGGCCAATTGTTACACTTAAATAAAATAGAGAAACTCTTGGTATTATTGAACAGTTTATGGTTTCAAAAACAACTTGCACAGAGTTCTAGTCCGCATCCTTATCAGCTTTTGAGTAATGTTCTCTTAGTGACTTTGCTTCCATTGTAAAACATCCTGCACAGAGTTCAAATTCACATCCTTATTACCCTTTGACTAAGAGTCTTTGCTTCCATTCTAATTTAGAGACCAATTATCAGTATATAGGATGTATTGAACAGTTTATGGTTTCAAGACTATACTGCACAGAGTTCTAGTTCGCATCCTTATCACCTTTTGAGAAATGTTCTTGCAGTGTCATTCCAATTTAGAGACCAATTATCTGTACATAGGTATTTATTATACAGTTTATGGTTTCAAGAACATCCTGCACAGAGTTCAAATTGACATCCTTATCACTTTTTGACTAAGTGTCTTTGCTTCCATTCTAATTTACAGACCAATTATCTGTATATAGGATGTATTGAACAGTTTATGGTTTCAAGAACATCCTGCACAGTGTTCTGGATTGCATCTTTATCACCTTATGAGAAATGTTCTTTAAGTGTCATTCCAATTTAGAGACCAATTAACTGATTGTTTTTGAACTCAATGCTTTTGACTCCTAGTTTAAAGACAAATTTATTTTATTGATTTTGCCCACTCGTATTTTGAAATTCTTCCAGGTATTCTATTGGTACTTTTAAATAAAGTTAGTAATTGCTTATTTTTCTTTAATAAAAACATAATAGTAACATATTTAAAATATGGCTTAATATGCATTTGATTTACATCAAAGACAAATTAATTTACAAAAATTTTTGGAGACTATCTCCAAAAAATAAATTTTAGTATTTGACGATGATCCTCATGAAAAGCTAGGTTAAGTTGCCACTAAAGGTATCAAAAAACTAGTTTAAACCAAATATACAAATTTTTAATAAAAAAAAAAAAACAAAAAAAAAAGGCGATGATACTTAAATTCCATCAACTAATTGAATAATAGTACTAAAGTTATATCATTATTGAAGGCCCCAAAGACAAAGCTTAAATTAATTGGTATTTGTATTCCATTGTATTGTATGGAACTTAATCTTGCAAAAAATTGTTGTATATACCTATTTATTTCCTTTTTGCCCTGTTAAAGCTGTTCTCTTATTTCTTTGCATTTATTGACAACAAAAATAAATATGATTATTTCGATTCGTTCAACAGTCAAAAATTCCAGTTAAATATTTTAAAATGTTTAAATCATTTATTGATATTAATTTACATTCATACATGTATGCATGAAAGGTTTCTACAAAAAACTACAGAAAACAAAATGCAAAGTGAAATCGGATTTTTGGAATTCAAATTTATTAATTCCCTTTCAAAGGTACATTAAACTTATGTATATCATTGGCCGGATATTGTAAAAAATATATTAAGATTATTAGATAGTTGAGTTTTTATTCACTTACTTAAAAACAGAATGGGTATATAAACTAGATTTTAGAAAGATTTTAAAGAAATTCATCTAAAGTAAATTCATAAAATGTGATTAAGATATCTTTGTATTCGAATAAAACTTTGAACAATATTCTACCTATAAGGTCATAAATCCATCCGATGGGATTACATTACAATATATCATATATAACTCTAAAATGTATAGAAAGAGCTTAAAACATAATGAGTTTTAATTGTCAATGACTAAAAGGGTACATTAGATTCGGCGCATCTGAAAGGAATAATCCAACATTATCCTATTTTTTTCTTTTGTGGGATTTCTTGCAATTTTTTGCATATGCAAATTTGTTTTATTAATGTTGAATGTGTGTGAAAAATTTTTGCAATAAATATTTTTATTTTGAAACTTTTTTCTTTATTTACGTTGCCCTACGAAATATTCTTTACTCTTTTTTTTTTTATTGTGCTGTATTTTATGCTCTCGGTGAAATAAATTTTGTGGCCCAATTGTTTTGTTTGTTTTTTTAAGCATTTAATTTAATACCGAAATGTGTTTGCCAAGAATTTTTATTCTCTCGCTTTCGTTTCGTTTTTTTCTTGTTGCTGGCAAAGAGCAACAAAATCTGTGTGGGAAATAATTTAACGAATTTTTTTTTTTATTTTTTTTATGCGAAACAATTTGCACAGGCAAATGCAATTTGCCACACTAGCAGAGATGGTGGGTGGGCGTATGGGCGTGGCATTGGATAGGCATTATAACAGGGGGCACACAAGCTCGCACACATTGTCAAGTCAAGTTAGAAGCCACATATCCAACAGTTTGTCCTTGTTCTCGACGTCCTCGTTGCCATCCCTTTACCTCTAACCATCCTCTCTCCCCTTCTTCACTCTGTTCTTGCGTGTGTGTATGTGTGTGTGTCTCCTATTGCTCTATTCCTGTATATGTGTATGCCGGCGAGTTGTGTCAATTTTTGTTAAATTGTTTTGCAAACAGTCAGCAATGAAGGATAAAGGAGGCGGGAGGAGTGAGCAGATTGAGGGAAATGAATTTCTGTGTGACAGTTGTGCGTAAGCATCTGCAGCTGCGTCAGAGCAATGGGGAAAACTTCGGTCCTGACCATTTCTATAGATAAGTAAGTGAGTGAGTTCCACATTGCCAGCACTAAATTTTGTCTTGTTTCTATGCCTTTTGTCACTAGTCATTGGAATTGCAATTGCCTTGTCACGCAAGCCACTGCAACTTACGACCGAGCCACCGCAAAGCTATACAAATTGCATTTTAAATTGAATAGATGAGCTCTTACTTTAAATATTTCCCAGAGGTATGCCTCTGAAAATAACCATGTCAAAAACATTTGCCAATTGTGGCAACATGAAATACAAATGTCCTTAGTATAAAGACTTATTGCTGCTCTAACTAATTAAATAAAATTATTCTTTGCCTATCCTAATTATGTTTGAAGTCATCGCAAAATGAGCTTCAATATTTCCTACATATTTTCATAGTTTTCCAACAAATCTTGAGTGAAATCCTGTCAGTCAAGCAGTTCTAAAAAAACTATTTCAAAAGAATAACTTTCATTTCTTTATAAAGTTCTTTTTATTATGCAGAATCAATTGGTATATTAAATGTTAAATGAATAATTCGTTCTTCCCTCTTGTGCAAAAAAAAGTTAAGTTCATTCCACAATGAAATTTCGATCAAACTTCCGCTTAGCTAGAAAAACTTTTTTTAAAATTTTCAACCTCGATTTATTATAATTACAAAACCTCTTAAGTGAGAGTAACGATAAAGGCAAAACAAGAAGAAGGATCAAACAGACAGCAGAAATGTTATTCTTATTTTAAGCGATTCTGGCTCTGCAAATAATTACCCTGAAAACAAAACCAAAAAAAAAGTAATCAATTGTCTGCTTATAAATATAAAATGAGCAACTGGCCATGAAAGTTTTTCTTGTCTTATTTCCTTCTTTCTGTTTGGTTTGACTTGCAGGTGAAATGAGATATCAGATATCCTGTATAGAGAAGTAAATTAGCAATGGAAAAAAGAATGAAATTTTGTTTAGTAATTATCACAAAAGTGTAAATGTTAATGCATTACTTTCGGGCTATATTTAAAAATTCCTAGAAATTACATTTTTCTATGTTTTAATTTATTATCTTTCAAAACAGTTGAACAAATTTGCATAAAACATTTTACTTCATTAGCAATTTTGTACAACATGTCGTATAAGTAATATTAAGTGGGATAAAATTTGATATCAATTTCATTTTCTGTCGCAAATCAGTTATATTCTGTACAACATGTCGTATAAGTGATATTATATCGTTTCTTATAAAATTAAATATAGCTCTAAATAATACTTTAAACTTAATTATTAGCCTTGTAGGGTTATCTCTTCTTAAATTAGAAAAATATATAGTATTCATCTTGTTTTTAGTTTTTAAATCTCGAGGCTTTAGGTTGATTGTTGTTCTTTAATTGTAAACAACAACTGGCTCTCATTAATCAAATGGCCTTAAGCACTTGTTCGTTTTACGACTATGCTAATTAGCCTGTTTATATACAAAATTAGTATTCGTCCGAATGGAATGACTAGTGCTTAGACGACTCTTAATCTTAGACAGTGATTAGAATTTATATGCGAGTTTAGATTTAGATGCAATGTGTTTGATTTAGTCAATCATACCCGACAGATACCCATTCCATTGATAGCACTTCTTGGTCCATTTATAAAAAGTTAATTGTATTTATTTTACTTTATTCGGACTTACGGGCTGTCCAGCCGAGTGACTGACTGGCAATTTGTGGATGTTGCTGCTGTTGCTGCTGCTGCTTCTGTCTTCCACTCAAAATGCGTCACAGTTGCACTTGTTGTCTGTTTATTATGAGGCCACTTGAGCCCTTTAGGATGAGATACACTGAGACAGAGAACAGATGCCAAAAGAGAGAAGCCACTCCCCCCAATAGGGTGGCACTAAGATTCACACCAGAGAGATAGAGAGAGAGAGAGAGTGAAAGAGAGCGTGACGGAAAGAACGATTTCAGGGACCTCAACTTGAGCCTTAGGGCTCTTGGCCCAGGCCACTTGGGGGGCGGTTGCGCTCAGTCGCCTTTGACGTGCCCGTGTGCTTGTTTGAATTTAATTTATTGTTTTCGTTTGTATACCCTACACCCGACACCCCATACCCCACACCCTCTACCTTGTGCAGACCTTCCCCCCCGAAAACCCCCTGCAGACTACAAGCTTTGCTGCCCGCTTGTCGTTTTAAGTGTCACAACAATGTAGCAAGTTGTTTTTATTGCAAAAAAAAAAAAAAGAAAAAGGAAAAAAAATGGGAACAATTTTTTTTTTTTGCGCACTTATTTGCGCTAATTTAATTTCTTTTGTAATTTTATTTTTATGTAGTCAACTGAAGGCAGCAGCGGCGGCTGCCTTGAAACTGAGACGTTTCTTGCCCAGACCCCTACAAACACTTCCTTGATTCTAATACCCTCACCAAAAGGTATCTACACTTTGGCCAAGAGTCTGTCACATGGTAAATAAAAGATGATGAAAGAAAATCGAAACTTGGTAGAGGATAATCGATTTCTTAATAATATTATCTATAATTCTTATGTAATCTTTGATTTTCGATTTCTTAAACTCTTCGTCAGTGTATAGAAAATTCGTGGCATAAAAACAAATCCGCGGCATTCTCAGTTTTTTGTTTGCCTTGAGGCAAACTTTGTCAACAATTTCGCATACAGCAATGAAATTTATTTTTTTTTTGCTTTTTGCTGTTGTTGCAAAAAAGACAAGAAGAAAAAAAACTATATAAGAATAGTGTGTGTTTGAAGGAGAGCGAGAGCACTTCTCATCATTATGAACACGAGCCTTTTCCTTGTCTGTTCGTGTGACACTATAACGAATTTTCTTTCTTAGTTTTTCTTGGCACAAAACAAAAAAAAAAAACATCAGCACTTTGCCCTAAGGTCAAGCCTACTTTTGGGCGCATTTCGCGCAAATAAATCTAATAGAATGGGGAAAGGGGAATTTGGTATATATATAGAAAATAGAATAGAAATTCACTTATAAGCACTTAACATAATTCAAAACGCTGTCACTCGATGGCGCCGATGATGCCAAAAGTGCCAAGTTGTGCACAAAAGGCTAAAAGCCAGAAGGCAGCTCTTGATTGGTCCACCTGAAAGCGAATGCGATGGCGGATGTCGATGGCTATAAAGTTTTTTTCTTCTCTCTCTCTCTGTAATGTCATTTCAAACTTAATAAATATCGTAGAAGTGCATACAACTTTTGCAGCGTGGGCCCAATTCAAAAGTGAATGGAATTTTTAAGTCGTAACTGCAGTTGCTTGGGTTTTTGCTTTAATTATGGCCATCAAATGCGACCTTCAGGAGTTTTGTATGGCCATTAAAATGGCGTTGTACAGTCTCATGTGTAGTTTACATAACATTTGTCTATTCGCTTAGTTTAAATCTTCACAGTCTCCTGTTGGCCACCTTGAAAGTATTCATATTTTTTGGCTTACTAACACAAAACTTGTTTAGGGTTCAAATGATTAGACAGAAACTGCTCTTGGCAAACCGCACAAAATGAAATGCTAGCCAAATTCTTACATGTATGTAGGTATGGCATATGCAAAAACCATACGAAATAATTCCATCAGTGTTGTGAATAAATGGCCAAAATGCAACTAAGCCATTTGCCATATCTCTTAGATAGAACCACCAACTGGCAGTTTGATAGGTCTTAAAAGCAATGGGAAAACAGGGATTTTTTAAGCAACATTTTTGTAGTGAGAAGAAGTCTTTAGGAATATATGAATCTGAATTGTTGTAAACAAGTGTTATGATTCCCTTCCAATTCAACTAAGACAATTTCTTTTATAACATGCAGTATATTTTGGATTAAATAGTAAAGTACCACTTTAATCAATTCTCATCTTTAAAGATAAACATTATTATTGGTTTCCCAGCTATGTCAGAGACTGTAATCAATATAAATGAAATATTTAGGCCTTTTCTCGTTTTTAAATCGATTTCAAGGTTAAATATTAAAATTGTTTAAATAAAAAGATACATTCTGAAAAACAGAAACGATTTGATTGTGAATCAAGTGAACTAATCTAATTCGAAACTAAAGCGAGAGTCGACATCAATTTTGACTTTCAGAATCGCAACTGAGAAACGGGCGTATTCATAATTATTTTGCTTAATATTTTCTTAAACCCAAAAGAGAGCATTCGAAATTTCGTGCTCTAGTATGTTCTTAGTTTGCTTTACATAATTTTAATTTATACATTATTAAATTACGCAAACTTATTGTACTTATTTTATAAATTTATCAAACAACATACAAGCGTTATCCATATTTGAATTGTATTCTTTAAATAATGAGTTCCAAATTATAATTCCTTAAAAATCCTTCAAATACTTAGTAAACGGGTATAAAGGATATAATTTGAATTTGTTTATATTTATACCAAGAGGAAAAGAATTGAATTCCATTAAGTTTAAATAACTCCTTAAGTAAAATTTAATGATTGAATCTTGAATGAATCTTGTAAAAATCCATCCAACATAAAAATTATAAACATAAACTTGAATACAAAACACTCTTAAGTTAAGCATTGATTTCTAGTGTTTTCAAGAACGTGAAGTTTTGTTTTTTTTTTTTTCATTTTAAAATTTGAATACACCTTTAGTTTGACGTAATTATATTTTTTTGAAGCACAAGGCCTCAAGAGTTAGCTGCAAAAGTTGTGAGCTTCTTTTCTTTTCGTTTCTCAATTGAGCAACACTGATTTGAACACACAAAAATATACATACATGCACATACTAACTACAGACTCGTAGTTAGGACACCTACGCGTTTAAACTTGTGCAGCATTGAAAAATGTTTGCATTAACATGCAAAAGCGCAACACACACGGGTACACATACACCCACACACACACACACATACACACACACACGTATGCGATAAAAACTTTCTTGGTTTTGGCCGCGACCCTATTTGGCTTTTGCGTCTGTTTTGTAGTTGGGCATGGCAAAAGCATGAAAATATGCAGCAGCATATAGTTACAACGAACACACAAGTGTGGTGAGTGTGCGTGTGTATGTGTATGTGTGCATACGAGTGGGTTGTGAGTGTGTTTCTCTCAATAGTTTGCCAAGAGTTTGCGTCAGCATTCTTTGGTGGCTTAAAGGCTATGTTAACCGATACCGTGTAGTACTTAAATGCATTAAATATAGTGTGTGAAGATATGTATATGAAGAGCTAAAAAAGATCAAAAAAGTTATGCTTATGGTTAGTGTGGCTAAATTTATAATTTGAATATATATTAAGGTGATACATCCAAATGGTAGGGTATCACGTTGGTCTAATTGACCCAAATTTGTCGTCTCTCTATAAAATTTGCAGCTTTATTTTGGCAAAAACAATGTCATATTCGTTTTGCAAAAGCAACGCAACTTAATTAAAATACACACATACACACACACACACACACACACAGTGACAACTCCAAAAAAGGTGCCCAAAAAAGCCACACAAAAACCAAAAAGGCAGAAATACAGCGGGGGAAAAGAAAAGGAGAAGAGGCAGAGAAACTAACCCAAGTATCAAAAGTCAACACGCATAAAAATCACTCGACACACGCGCCCGTCAAACGCAGCCCAAGCATTTAATTTTGCCTGAAGATGATGAAGGCGGTGGCTTAGTTTTGGGTAGGTGTGGGCGTGGCTTTATAAATTGTCATGCCTTAAAGACGATGACACACACACAACAGACACACACATACCTACACACAAACCGAATCGAAGAGCTCCCAGGGACAACAAAAAGTGTAGCATACATTTAAGCGCCAAAAACGAAACTGTTTTGGGCTCAGCCGCATACATATAGACGAAAAAAAAAGGAAAAAAAAAGAATTAAATCGCTACAGACACCGAGGCATGTATTTCTCCTATGTGTGTCAAGTGTTTCTCTTGTTGTTGGCATTTTAGGTATAGATATCTATACCCTTGCCAAAGATGAGATTGAAAGCACAGATCAAACACATATTTGCAAGCATACAAAACGAAAGCTATTGCATATTGTAAGACTTCAAAGAAATACAATATAAATTCCAATTTCACTTTGATTTCCATTTTAGCAAAAGAACATTTCTTTATTACGGATGGTCATTTAAATGATTAGCAATCAGAAATAAACAATCAAGAGTAATTATCTATTTCTTTCTAATTGCTTTCAATAAAAACGCTTCAGGTGCATTTATAAAGAATGGGAACTAAATAAAAACAATTTTGATCTCGATTTCAAATGCCTATGAATTAAATATAAATTTAATATTTGCCCGAACCATTAAGCTTTAAATTATGAATAATTGTTTGATTATGTGTTATCTCGAAAACACACACGCGGTCTCTCATGAGATTAGCATAAATGACCTACACTTATGGCTCTCAACTAATCAAATGCTTTGTGAGCTTGAACAACTTGGGGTTAATTAGTTGGTCTAATTATTATTATTATTTTTCAAGAACAAAAGAAGCCTTTGGAAGGATGCTTCTTGCCATAAATGAAGCCCACAGCGTTTTATAATTGCTTGGCCAATTCTAAAAATTTATTTTCCTAAAACAAATTTAAAAATTTTTGCCGCAATTTCATGTTTTTTGAAAAAAATAATAACAAAAGCTTAGAAACATTCTATTCCACAGAAAAATAGCTTGAATGTCTGCATAGAATATATATTATTAAATAAATTCGAGAGAGGAACCCATTTCAGTAGTTTTATGTATATTTTTTTTGGGTGGGCTTTTATTTTTACTTTCTCCGCTTGCTGTCTGCGCGGTTCTTTGCTGTTGCTATTGCTTGTGTTTTTGTTGTGCAAATTATGGCCAACAACAAGGGCAATGATGTTTATGGCCCACCATTTTGGCCACTGGTCAACATTTTGTGCAATTTCTTTTGTGGCAACGCATCCGAGACGAAGCCATGCTTCCTTCCGCCTCTTTCACACCCCACCGGGGCACACACTCTCCTCTTTTTCCTCTCCTTTTGGCAGTCTCCTTAACCACTTCCTCGAGCTGCGCTGTGCAATGATTTAGTGCTTATGGCAAGTTTATAAATTAAATTTAATGAAGCGAGGCAAGTCGAAGTTTTGCGCCAAACTGCTTGCGATATTTCGCCATTGTCCTGAAAGGACACACACATGCATATTGATTATTGGCACCGCAGGATGTCACTATGTGAGTACGTGTGTGTGTGTGTCTCTTTGTGGGAAATTTGATTTACATTCGACTTTGGCATTTATTCCTATCGAGCAAATTTCATCAAATTACGCAATTCATTTCCCTTTGACTTCTATGGAATGTAGGCTGGTTTAATTGCCTTTCAAGATAGTGATGTCAAAAAATGTAATCATTAGAACAGAAGCAAGAATTTACTTGGTTGTCTGCTGTATTTTTTTTTTCTTACTTTTTAAATTCAATTCAGAAACCCACACAAAACAACAACCTATAGGCCTAACAATACCAAAACGCCTTAGCTTATGCAACATAATCCTAGTTTATGACAGTTAAGGGCCAAGCTGTGTGTGTGTGTGTGTCTGTATATGAGAGAGTGTGAGTGAGAGTTCTTCGTATGCCCTTTTGTAACCAGCAGCAACTCAACCACACACAGACACACACACACACACACTTACATCACTCACACTTAGAGTCCTTTATGGCTACGTATATATACATAACAAATAGGCAAAGGGAACAGTGGCTCTTGGCAATTCCAAAAGGTCGAATTTTCTTATACTTTGTTAGATGGTCTAGCCATATTTTACCTGAAACAGTTCACCTTAAGCACCAAGTCGAAATCGGCTATAAAGCTCTTTAGATTTAAACATAAATCGTTTAGAGCTTACTTTAGTTTTCGCTAAAAAAAGAAAATTTGAAGAAAATTTATGAATTGAAAAATGAGCGAGTATAGATTAGAGCCATATTTTTAAATCTAATAGAAAATAGCTAAAGTTTTTACCCTTTCTTACCATTTAAGGTAAGAGTTCATTGATGTTGAATATATTTTGTTCCTTCTTTAAATGCGATTTATGATATATTTTAATTTTGCTGTAGCATTCTTTGATATAACTTTTAGCCACTGTGCAAGATTCATGCAGGCATAGTTTATTTGGAAATTCCTATAGCTTTGACAAGTGTCAGCAGCACAAAAGACGCGCCTTCGATGTGGATGTGATATGAGTAGACATACAAACATATCTGTGTGAACATTCATGTCCTATTCATGTCTATAGATGTGTATATATAGGTCGGAGATACATATGTCTGTATGTATCAACATAAATGATGTGTACGGGGTTGAAGGTGAATTCAAGCGACGATCTAAAGCCTGTCTTTTGTGTGTTGGCCATAATTGAAGGTTTCTTCAGTTGCCTCATAAAGTAGGCAATACATTTTCGTTCAGTGTGTATGTCTGTGTGTGTGTGTGTGTGTGTGTGTGAATAAGTGGGGATATTTATGCCTGTATATGTAAAAGTGTAAAAGGGATCTCAATCGCATTCACAATTAGACTATAAATATTTACCAATTGTGTGAGGCTTTAAAGAAAAGTTTTACAATCTCTCTCCACTCTCGAACTGGGTCTTTTTCAAGGTTCATCCCCAAAAAAGAAAAGAACAAAATTCTTCTATACATGCACAAAAATATGCGGGTACAAAAATTCATTGCATACATTTAGGCGACGACAAGCTGCGTTGACAGTTGTCACCCAAAGAGCCCTAAGTCGACCCCGGCCCGGGTCGAGTTTTCTATTTTCTCTTTGGCATTTGACATGCAAAAGGAACAAGAAGTTTTATTTTTTGTTTTTGTTGTTTTTGTTTTTTTTTTGGGGCAAACTCATTTGCATGCTTTTAGGCGACTACCGAAAAATGCATCAACAGGACGACATATGTTTCCGTCGTCTTGGCCTGTCTTCTGACATTTGCCGTCTGCATGTTATGCAATTTTTATGCTCGAGAAAATCGACAATAAATATTTGCAGAAGTGTGTGATAAAAAATCCTCTTGAGAATCGTTTACGTCTGCTTTTAAAAAATCCTCCATGCAACCATCCATCCATCCATCTATCCATCCACCCAGCCGGCCAGCCATCGAGCCATGATTTTCAGCTTCCGTTCATTGGGCAAGGACATGGCGAACTGTCAAGTTAAGCTCGAATGGCTTGCATGAAAATTGATGTCGCACCATTAAATGCAGGACTTAAAGGACTTTTCAAGCAGTTGAGTGGAAAAAAAAAACATTCACCCAAAAATTTCCTCCATCTGTAAGCATTAAGAGTTAAGATGGGACCCATGTCAATAACCTCGTACGATAACCTCATTTCTATGTTGCTTAATTTTTTCTCTTTCTCCCTTGTTCTTGTTTTTGTTGGATTTTGTTCTTCTTGCCACAAAATTGCCTGCTAAATTATTTATGCCATAAATTCACTATAGTCAAGCCAATGGTGACAGCTGCTAAAACTACAAGAACAACAAGAACAACAACGTCGACGACGACAACAAAATGCCCCCAATGCGATTTTACGACACAGTTAACAATTTTAATTGCAGCCTAAACTGCTCATAGCTCCTTCACTCACTCACTAACTAACTAACTAACTAACTAACCATGCCCAAGACAAGTTGCACAATGCAAAATAGGGCAAACAGCTGACACAACTCTCACAATAGATAATTCACTTGGAGTTTGCATTCTATACAAGTTCTAAGACTTTATAACAATCGAAATCTAAAAGAGCTAATAAAGTTTAGTTTTTATTGTTCAATATGAAAATCTAATTAGTCAAAGTTAATCCTTTTATTTCCTTTCACACCTGGCAGTATAAAGTATTTAGTCACACTCTTTCTCTCATATAAATTTACTCCAGTTTTTTATTTATTTTCTTTTTCCATCTTTCATTTAGTTTTTTTTTTTTGCTGTGTCTCTTATCTTAGCAAAACAAAAATACAATAGAATATGAACAGCTGTGTTTTGATGAAATGAAAATAATTCAAGTATTTTTAATGTTCAGTATCCTGTGGAGAAGAATTGTTCACTCTACTGACTATATTCAGATAATTAAATAACTTTAAATAAACGGAGTGCATGTCGTATAAGCAATGCAAATAACTTGTACGACACGTGAACCAAGAAACTGTCTTTTTGAATAGTAATTCTTTTGCAAACTTCATTTATATAAATAAACAAACAAACTATGTAATTGTGGTTGGTCCAAACATTTAAATTTTTCCTCGGAAAGGAAAATATTTTAAATTTTTATTTTATGTTTAGCATCCCATTGACAAACTCTCTATTGAAATATTTATTTTCTCCTCCAAATAATTTTATAAAATTGACTTGAGCATACGACATGTATTTCTGCTTTTAACAATATTTTACCCAAGGCCCATTGCGGTTTGCAGAAAGTCCAAATTTCTATTTAGTTGCTTTAGTGAAATTTTTTAAATTTGTAACATATAACTCATAATTCTGAAGCCTCTTAGTTGTGTAGAAGCTGCAAATGGGTCCTTGTTATGGCCCATATAGATTATCTTAGCCACAGTTTATATTTCACATTTTTAAAGTCACACATTTCAAAATATTTGAAAAAAATAACTTATTTAAACATTGTTATTTCTTATCACACAAAAATAATAAGGTATATTATGTAAACACTAGAAACTTAACTGTGGTTGACAACTTGCAAAATGCATAAATCAATATTGGCAGGATGTTCATTATATATATACATTTATAGTCACATTTAATTTATGCCTTTTCTTGATATTCTATTCTTTACACAAGTATATTTAATGTTGTTGATATATTTTTAAAATATTTAATCTTGGTAACCTACCACGATTAACTACCTATTAACTATTGTACATTAAATCTGTAGATTTTATTTAATTCTCATTATGTTTGTTAGATCTGCTTTGGTTCGCTTATGGAATAAATCTTTATATTCCTTTTACTTCTCAACATGTCCTTAACTTCTGCTATAAGTTCAGAGTAGATATACATTTGCTTTTCATATAATTAGGATTTCCCCCACTAATCGCCTTAAATTAAGACCGATTTAAGGCAACGAAGATACAAATTTGCATGTAAATGTAATCAATCTGCCAAAATACACGTTTCAGATGCGAAAATGTATCTTTAATTGTATAAGAATAGTTGAAAATGGATGCCGGGGTTTTTTAAATTCCCCATTTTCAATTACGAGCATTCTCATAAGTCTTGATTTAGGTACCAACTAATTTTGGTTTAATATGAAATTCCCAAGCCTTCATTAATATTGCTTGTGCATAACTAGCAATTATCTCAGTCTCAGAAATTCGGCGTAAATGTATGAAATTTGAGAATGCTTGCATGGCAAACGTAATTTAATACTAATTGTTTGCCATTTGCCGGAAGGAAGTCTGTGTGTGTTAGGTTCGTGTAGCATTCACATTTACCCACAATTCCAACGAACTCAATAATTAGGAAAACATATTGGACAATGGGAACAAATATTGCTGTTGCTGTTGGTTTCACATTTACAAGAGCTTTTAAACGATTTCTGGCTAATGTTTTTGTCTATTTAATTTATATACACATACATTCGTAAGTAAATTGTAAAATGCAAAATACCAATTCAAAAGCCAAGATGACGAGGGTGGTGAGGAAGGGATGGAGGGCTGGGAATTAGCAAGAACAAAACAAAACAATATAACAAGAGGAAGAAATAGACAGAATAGAAATTGAAAGCCAGCCAGGCAGCAAAGCCCTTTGACACAAAAAAACACGAGGGAAGAGTGCACAATAAATGCAGCCCTCCCTTTGCCGTGGATCATCATGAACCGCATGGACGTTGATTGCACACACACACACACACACACACACACCTACCCATTCATACACATAGCTTAGAGGGGAAAGTAGTTGGTTTAATTAAATGTGTGTGTGAATGCTTTACCCCCTTTTTCGTTTTCACCCCCCCCTCCGCATACCCATTAACATTTCGCTAGTTGAGTTCTCTTTCAATTCACTCTCTGCTGACAGTTGTCTATGTCATATACAGATACTGTATCTCTTTACCTATGTATCTATGCTTGTCCCATTTATGCAGTTGAGTAAAAGTTGAAATGTGTTTTTGTTTTTATTATTAAATGGTGTATCAAATAGGTTATAAAATAATAGATTTATATATTGGTTTATTTTTCTCCTTTTTTTTTGCTGAATGGTCAGTAAATCAAAACCAGACACAACATTCCCTCAACTAGCATACGAGTGACAAACTATATTACAATATCTATTAAAAAAAAGAAAAAAATGGAAAACCAATGTGACACAAACATGAACAAAGTGAAAATGACGATTCTCTGTTCTTGACCCTCATAAATCAAATGGAACGCATTGAACACTAAGGAAAAATTGTTGTATCATCAGCTTTTAGTTCAATTAAGCGGTTATTCTGGTTTTTAGTCCCTCGAAATACATGCTAATTTATTGGCTATGGTTAATGTGAGACTCTTGGCACTCTTCTCGCTGTCTCTTTATGATTAATGGCACATTTTGTCTGTAATTTTGATACTTAATTACCAACTGCTTTTAAAAAAAAATTACCCATTCGACACGTGTTTGGCCATTCGATTTCAGGCTACAGGCTGCATTTACCCTCGATTTGGTCACATGAGATTCGGGGAAAATGGGGCAAAATTGAAAAGCAACAGAGAAATGTACACATATGTTTTGCAAATGTTTCCAATTCAAATGGCCATCGTATCGAAATAACATCAATACGCAGACATGCTGAGAACATAAGCCAAAACAGAAAAACACATCCCAAAACAGCAACACGACGAGAAAATGTTGTTCATGTGCAGTTATTAAAAACTTAAAATCATCAATGCATATGGAAATCGGTTTTAATTGAAAGTTCCATAACACGTTGTATGACTTTGCCGCAATGCACAGTGATTTGGAACAGTGCCAAAAATTCACCAAAGCAATTAGCAAAAGTAATAAGAACATTGTCATCAAAATATAAAGATAACTGCTTCCAAATATATACCAGCATGTACTTATGAAGTTTATTTAATTGAAATATCTCAAAAAAATATAAGGAATGTATGTTGCATGCTTCATTTATATTTTAAATCTATCTTTCTAAATTAATATTTTAGTGATTAAAGTTTTAACACATCCAGTTAGTATTGGTTTGTTAACATAAACGACCACAATTAGGTCATTAATACTAACTTATTATATATTAATGAATATAAATTTGGTTTGAGAACTCAAAAATGTTGTAGGTATAGTAACAATGTCGGGACTCCTGAGATTAAACAGATTAAACAGCAAATGAAAAATTAAGTAGGTTGTATTTTGAACTTTCGAACTATTCGAGCTCGACTTCTAAGATATCTGATCTGTAACCACTATAAAATTGCTCGAACTGTTTGAAAATAACATCTAAAAAATACAACGGAAAAATTAATTATGTGAGGAACATATCAATTGATGTTCCACACAACAAACCAAAATAATATACAAACTACGAATACAAGATACGAAGGACAAGAAAGGATCGTTACAATTAATTCATTACATGTATTGAGAAGCTAAAAATATCAACATTTCCATTTCAATCTCTATATGTAATTTACTTAAATAAGGTGCGATCTTTATAAGAACTTCAGATCTTTCACTGTTACACGGTCTATGAAAATCAGACATTTTTATACATTAAAAAGAAAAGATAAATAAGATTTGCAAATAAAAAACCAATAAATTATTTTATAAAATAGAATTCAAACCTTCAAATTTGGTAAAGAACAACTTTTAAAGCCTTTTAGAATATAATTTTGGCTGACTTCAAGACACTGTGTTCCCACTGTTCAGATCAATGCGACAAAAACCACAGGTGAACAAGAAAAAAAAACACAAAATTGCAGGGAATGGGAGGCTGAAAAACATGAACAAGAGGTACAAATGCAGCAAGGTTATACATACATATGAAAGGACATTTATACAGATGAAACACACACACACACACACATTGACATACAGACAGACAGAAAAGGACAGACTGACAGTGTAGAGAAAGAGAGACAGAGAGAGGGAGTGGGTGGATGGCGGCTGAATCGGCCGACAAATGCATGCAAAATGCGCTTCAGTATTCTGCCAGCGAATCAATACGCAGCCGTCCGTGAACGCAAGCAAAACGAAGCAGGAGGAAAAACAACGGCAAACTAGACCACGGCAAAACTCTGAAAAACTGAAAAACAAAACAGCAGAAAATAGAAAAACCAAAAAACAAAAAAAAAAAACAGAAAATGTGATGGAAAATAGGAAAACTATGTATTCAACTTGCCTACAATAGAATTCATTGCAAAAATTGTTTGCCAGGCATAGCACGTGGTGCACCTAAAAGTATGCAACGAGTTTTCGCAGTATATATTTTTTATTTTTCATTTGCCATTTTTGAACAAAAAAAAAAAACCTAAAAAAAAGTGAAAAGAGAAGACAAAGAAAAGCAACCACGTTGACCGCAATTAAAGTGGAAAACTGCAGGTACTACAGCTGATGGCAGAAAAAGAACGGAAACCAAAGAACGGGGCAAAGAAGTAAGCAGCAGACAAATTGTGCCTACTGACAGTTGAGTGAAAATTTAGAACAAAAAAAAAAAACCAAAACTTGCTGTCAACAGAAGACGAAAGAACCAAAAACTTTGCAACATTTTTAGTCTTAGTTTTTGCACCCACACTCCATACCAGCCAGCAAAGGCATAGACAAAGCACAAAGCGGAAAAAAAACAATGTGAGAATTTGGCCAAAAGAAATTTGGTTTTCTTTTCTTGTGGCTAAGACATATGTCAGTTGAGAGAACAAAACTTATTGAAGAATTCTTCACACTTCAAACGAAAGGCATTGCTTGCAAATTCTTAGTTTTGCAATTAAATATGATAAATCAATCAGGTGGGCTAGAAATTGTTAGCAAATCATTCCACAAATGGCAATTTATTAGACGCGAAAGAATACAGAGAGAATAATATATTCGAAATGTGTCGACGCTGCCAAACATGTTGACAAATTTGTAAGTTATGCAATCGATTACACCTTTAATTTATAATCACAATAGTTTCAAATTTGAATTTTCAATTAGGTGCCCACGCCGACATAATTTTTATTGTTTTTAATTACATAAGTATTTTTAGCACAACTCGTCAGAGTTTTCGACAGAACTTCTAAATCTTATCAGATCAATGGCTGGAAAATTAGGACCCCAAAGTTATCTAGCAGTATTTTTTCCCCTTAGGCACATTTTAAAAAATTTTCTAGAATGTGCTACAAAATTGTCTATAAACAATAATCACAACAAGACAAAGGATCGTTGGAATCCGTATTGCATACTTTTGTGTGCCTTCTTCTTCTGTTCAACAATGGCAACGCCTTTCCATTTTCGCATCATCTGGCAATGTTTAAATTGTATCAAAATGTCATCAAGATTTCTATTTAACAGAACTTAAATCATTTTGAAATATTATCTCATACCCTAACTAAATGTAAACTGAAACCTTGACCGAATTGATATCTATGAAAAGTCAATTAAGAAAATCAAATAGGCTCAAACTTCATTAAATAAATTGCTTATTTGATTGCTATTTAAATATTTCATGTTTTCTATCTTTCTATTCTATCAATAAATACAATTTTATTGAACTTATTTTACTATATAAGCATTTGCATCTAAAGGTTCGTTTAAGCATGCAGAAATATATAAACTAAATTTGTGAACGTATTATAAAAGCTGTCAGTTATCTTAATTATAAAACAATCCAACTTAAATGCTTTGTTGTCAGCTTAAAACTTTTGACCTTAAGTCCTTTACCAAGTTAAAATGAAAATTGATGCTCTGTACCCAAAGTCCCATTCAATTCGTTCAATTATTTCTCATTTATGCTGAAAACCTACCACTTTTTGTGTGTGTGTGTGTGTGTGTGAGAGATTGTTCATATTGAGGACATTTTTGATAGTTTAATACCTGAAATTTATGACAAAACTCTAAAAGATTATCAACTTTAATGAACAATGCAAATTGGGTGGTGGGGTCTGTGTCTGTGATGATGACATTGCAGCACGGCTTCATGTTACTCAAATTAATTTCATTAAAAATCCTGTCACATTACAAAAAAAAGGAAAAACAGCAACATAGAAGCATAGGCCTTGAAAAAGCGGCGTGAAAAATGGGCAAGGATGCAAGAAAGAATAATAAAAGTGCAAAAAAAATGAAGTAAGTAAGTCGTCTCGCCGACTTGGGTATACCATACACCAGTAAAGCAAATATTTCAACTTTATTGAACAAATGCATTTTCACATGCTTTTTACAAGCATATCTTAGTATCTCGCTCACTCAATCATACGAGCACACTAGCGCCCCCATCAGCCAACGGCCAACTCCGGCCTTATGGAAAAACGTTTATATGCATAACTCGACTGTTTTTTGTCCGATTTTGATCAAATTTGGTATTTTGCTAGATATTAGTATTAAATTTAAGTGTGCCAAGTGTGATTGCATAAGGTAAAAAAATACGGGAGATTATTAAGTTTTTCAAATTACGGGGTCGGAAAAGGGCGTGGCAAAATTTTTACACATACAAAATGTGTGCATTTACTAAGCGAATATACATACCAAATATGGTGTCTCTAGCTGGAATAGTTTTTGAGATAAACGTTTTTTTTAAATTGCGGGGGCGGAAAGGGGCGTGGCAAAAATTTGAAATAAACTTGATCACTCTACATACTACACGAGTCTACATACCAAATTTGGTGGCTCTAGCTCCTACAGTCTCCGAGATCTAGGTGTTCATACGGACAGACGGACGGACGGACAGACGGACGGACAGACGGACATGGCTAGATCGACTCGGTTGTTGATCCTGATCAAGAATATATATACTTTGTGGGGTTGGAGATGCTTCCTTCTGCCTGTTACATACATTTTGGCGACTTTAATATACCATTTCACCCTATGGGTGTATGGTATAAAAACAACGAAGTAAAGAAGAACGCAGGCTAACAATTTTTCACGCCCAGACCAGATAATTTATTTTCCCCCGGTTTCCACAGTTAAACATCATAAATAAAAATCAAAGGGTAACATTAAATTTAACCTTCACGAACTTGGTATACTCTCTCTGCAATTAGAATAGATGCCTTAAAAGCAGTTAGTCAAAAAGGATATTCATAAAATTCTATAAAGAATGTTGCTTTCTTCTATCTTACGATATTTTAGAGTGTCCTTAATGCGTAAAAAGGCGAAAGTGCAAAGAGAATTGAGAAACGTAAAGGCAAAAAAAGGATAATGAAACTTAATCATTGCTTGAATTGGGCCAGTGGAACACGTGGGGCTCACCACGACCCGATAAAAGCTAGCTGGGCAGAGCCACTTTAATAGATCGATTAGCGTATAACAAGCTGGTAAATCTTTACTTAAGTTACTCCGGCCCAAAACGCGCTTAAACTACTTAAATTTGGTATCAAACGAAAGAGAAAAATTCCACGAGCACGACCTCACGAATCGCGCCTTTGCGATTTATTACGTAGTTTTTGTGTAATTAACAAAGGAAAAATTATATTTTTAGCGGGATTATAGCTAAAAGAAGCTGTCAAATTTTGAGATAGTGTTGCCAGATGCCAAATTTCGGATACTCAAATACGCGGGCTTTTTTAAACTTTTGTTCGCATTATTCTTAACAAACGAAAATATTGTTGAGTTTACATTATTTCTTGATTTTAGAGAACAAATATAGTTCAGAACACAGTAAAATATTTGGCTACCAGGGCGGTCAAACAACGCGCCAAATAAAAAATAGCATGTGCCAACACTGAAATCTAGCTTTTTCCACTTTTCAACACTGAAATCTCAAATAGCTTAAGTAAATATTTATCATTTATCGATAAGATGCTCTTTTTTTAATTTGTCATTATTGTCTTGTTGGAATTGAAAACATTTACATTTTTTACAGTCACATAGTATATTTTTTTTTTTGCTTTTATATTCCGACTGTAAAGACATATTTAAAACTAAAACGTGAAATCACTGCGAATAAATAAAATAACTATCCACCACCATGACGATGCAAGTTGCCAGCAAAAGTCCTCGCGGCCCACTAAGCTTTAATGTTCAGCTGCTATCGGGCAAGAATGTGGTATTGGTCAATTGCCAAGGCTACGAGAGTGAGCTGTTTATGCCGCAGATTGTCAAAGGGCGAATCAGTTTTCAGAACATTATACCAAATAGACGATGCTGCGATCAAGCTAATATAATAACCGGACCGCTTCCGTTAAATGGTGCTGCCTGTATTGGGACTGGCGGAAAGCCAACTCTGGCTGGTACTCCGGCCATTCAACGACCGACGAGCATTTCACTGGCCCGGAGCACAGCTATGCGAAGCCGACCAAAAAGAAGCAAAGAAACTATATCACCGCCGCCCCATGGTGCTATAATGACACCTGATCAATTACGCGGCAAGCCAGCAGAAGTTGAGTTTTCTATTCCAGAAGATCTGAATCCAGAAGAACTGTTTTCCAGCTTCTATGCAGAGTTGCCTAATCAATTACGGCTTTCCGATGGGCGAAATGAATTGAATCCTGGTTCAAGCACGCATACACCGGCTCAATCTTTGGAGTCAACAATTTCTAGCGTTATCCGCAAAACTCCACCCGTTCGCACGTATTCTCGTCGTAAAACCAATGCGACCAGCAAGTCCAAGTCTAGTTTAAGTTGTTCGCCACTACAGAAGAAAAAGAAGATTTCATCAAAGGCATCCACAACAAAAGGACTTCAAGCAACAAAAACACTGGCGATTCGGAATCGCAGATTAATTGTGGATAACAAAAAGTCCTTAGGCTCTCTTAGTGTTAGTAAATTGTCCTCGTCCATAACCAAGAAGAAAACTGTGCACAATCAAGTAACAGCCAAGACCAGGAAACAATTCGAATCACTAAAGACGACTGCTTTTGATTTGCTTACCACGCCAACTCTTGAAAATATATCCAAAACCCTGAATCAACAGTTCCAAATGGCGTGCGTTGACAAGATAGCAACCACATTGCCCAATTATGCCCAACTAGCTCCGACCAAGCCACTAGAGATCGATCGCGAAGTGAAGACAATGATAGCGAAGCAAAAGCGTCTGGAGAAAACCAATTCGAAACCCAAATGGATCTAGCTTGAATATAAATGGCTTCTTGATTAGTTTTCTAAACATGCATACTAAAATATCGTTTAATCAATTTTGGTAACTCTATGATAAATGTAAAAATCGTTTAGGTGACTGTCTGCAAGCTGCTCTACACAAACCAAGAACGAACACCTTTTTGGCCATTGTATATGCAAATCTAATTACAAACTTATCTTACAAAAAAAAAAAATAATTGTTACTATACAAAATATTTAAAATTATCTACGAACTAAAGCAACGAATCCTCTTTTAATACTAAGACATAATCCTCTATTATGCACAACCTTAAGAAAGGGGATAAATTAGAAACAGGTGACTTCATTTTTGTTATTATATTTAGTAGCAATTAAAGAACATCGAGAGTGAAGATCAGCAGAGAGAATTTAGCTTTATTTTAATCAGCTGTTATCTAATGAAAGAATGCAATCAATAGTTCATCTTGTATGTATACAAAAAATTTGATCTGTAAAGGCATTTCAAATAGATTCATTCCTTTAAAAGGTAAAGCTCGCCATAAAATATAAACAAGAGTTTCAAAACAATTAGACCACTTCCTAAGCTGATAACTCTTTACTGACGATTTCAACTTTAATTCTGATATTTCTAGTTCCTTACTCCTCTCACGTAGAACACGTCGTTTAAGCAAACCGTG
Organism: Drosophila willistoni; assembly: GCF_018902025.1. NCBI lineage: Eukaryota > Metazoa > Arthropoda > Insecta > Diptera > Drosophilidae > Drosophila > Drosophila willistoni. Next base: position 15,777,465 of record NW_025814050.1, read on the forward strand.
GTGTGAGTCCATTTGAATGACATGGGAAATACATCTCCAATATTAGGCATTTGTTGGCAGAATCAAATTCATAATAATAATGGCGTATAGAATCTTCTATGGTTGTCCTTACTATGAGTGCGCAATGGAGTTATTGTGACCGTCAATGGGCACAGCCAGGCTCCGAAGAAACGCTTCTGCTAAGCATGAGATCCTTTAAGTTGTTTGCCGACAATTTTCTCTTTGATAATCAAAACTTCTGTGACCCTGTGATCGACATTTTTATACCCTTGCAGAGGGTATTATAAAATTGGTCAGATGTTTGTAACGCACAAAAGGAGATGTTTCCGACCCCATAAAGTATATATATTCTTGATCAGCATGAGAAGCTGAGTTGATATAGCCATGTCCGTCTGTCCGTCCGTCTGTGCGAATGCGTTTTACTCAGCCGTCTTAAGAGCTATCGGGCTGAAATTCGTTGTTTTTTATTACCCGGGAAAAATAAAGTATGAAAACCATCAGGATCGGACCACTATATCATATAGCTCACGAAGAACTAGAAGACACATTTTCATAAAAATCGGAGTATGCTATGAAATTTACATATGTGATTGTAAAATAGACAGTAAAATTGTTTTGTGTGTATATTGATGAATTGAGTTGCAGAAAACAAATTTTGAACATGTAAAATTATTATTACCAAGGACTGCAAGGGTATATAAACTTCGGCATAGCCGATGTTAGCTTCTTTGATATTTATTTATAATTATAACAATGGGGGATCTGGCCAAAGTTCATAGTAAGCTTAGCTTAAACCGATCAGATATTGGGGCGAGTTATATTTGAATATAATTACTGTCCTACCGTGCGTATACGTTACATCAATTGACAATTAAAAGCAAACAATCAGCAGCAAGAAAATTCAGATTTAAGAAGATTCAAGCTTAAGTTGGTTTAATAATCAAATTCCTTAAAAATCCCAATTTACTCTTAAATTAAAGCCAAAAAGTCTATGCAGAAAATAAAATCCATTTATATATATCTTACAGTTAGTATTAAAGCATCCTCGACTGACTTTAAATGCTAAATGTTTTAAGATCCCATTCCTTTGGTAACCAAGCAAAATGAGCAAGCAACCATCAGGCCCCGCCTATATGTATATAGGCAAATGTTATCTGACCGCCTCGTTTGGTATGTTTTGACAACTTCCTGGACACTTTTTACATTTCACCTTGATTGTCGTTAGCGGAAATGTATTTTCTTCTTCATCTGATTTTCTTTTTTCTGTTTTTTTTTTTTTGCGTTTGCGTTTGCCCACTCCTTTTTTTGTTTGCCTTCGCATTCAATTTTGGTCGTTTTAGTTTCCTCTTTTACCTTTTCTCACTTAAAGCAGTTTATCAAGTTTCTTTATATTTTGCTCTCTGGTTTCTGCATTTTTCTTTTTGTAGCATGAAGAAATATATATATATATACACAAACACACACACATATGTATGGTGTGTATGTATGTATATGCATATTTTGATTTATGGCAGTTTTTCTTTTTCTTTTTGGCTTGGCTTCTTGTGTTTCTGCTGCTGCTGCTTCTGCTTCTGCTACTTGCACTTCTCTTTACTTGTCCCTGACAACCTATATTTTTGGCATTTGTTTGGCTTATGCTTATGGGTTATGCCATAAACAAATAATAAGTGAAAATCCAAGAGATTTTAATGTTCGCCTTCTAACTTGCCGGCTCGAGCACAAGTTTTATTGCTGGGAACACTATGTGGTAGTGGGCACGGTTTTTGGCATTATATGAACATTATTTTTGCTTTATTCTTTGCTGAATTTGGCCATAAGGTTTAATATATTATTCTAAATTTAGATGGCATTTATGATTAAATTTAATGAAAATTTTGTAGCACTTTAATTCTTCTTTAAGGTTGATTCCAGTTTTTCTTTTGAACTTTTCCAAAATCAGAACAAAAAGTAAAGATAAAATTAGAATTTTGGTTCATATTTTTTATTAATTCATTTTGCAATAAGATTTGTACTAAACTGATAAAAAATTTAGAAAAAAAAATATTTATTGCTTAAGAGGAATATAAAATTGTACAGGCGGGAAAAGAGTATTTAATATAAACGAAAATGTTTTACCTTAAATTTGATTGTTATTTTATTATAAAGAGATATTTTATATAGAACTCATTCGCATTGGGTTTTGATTTTGATATTGAGAGAACCTTCATCTTTAAAAAAAAGTACTTTTTCTGATAAAGTCCCATTCAATCATTTTGGTTTAAATGAAAGACATGCCTCTGACTTTCATTTCCATGCAATTTCCTGATGTTCGTTTTGCTATTTCTACATGTCACCTGATGCTGATAGCAGTTATGCGCGATATTATATAGGACAAACGTCAATATGCATAGAAGACAGCTAAGTTCGTTAAATTGAACAGAGGTCGAGCATTCAACCATTTTCCACGGAGTAACAAAATATGCTAAAGTACGAAACATTTAAAAAAGAAACTTACTAACAACACCAACAAAAAACAAAAATAAAACTAAAACAAATACTATGCCCTAAACTGACAAAGTCAACATTGTGAGGGACAACTTTATTAGTTTGCCAGAGTAAGTTGTGAATATATTTATTCACAAAACGGGTTAACCAACTGTTTACCCTATGTACAATACATATATGGAGAAAGAATCCTGCCCTTAGGCGACGATGCATAGCATCTGCTTTACTGCCCTTTCCACTTAACCATTCGCAACTATTTCCCCTTGGCGTCCCATTCAAACTGTGTGTGGCTATTGCCCAGTGGAGCACTTAATGATTTGTGCGCTTCATTTACCAGCGGCAAATAAACAAACAGCCAACACTTAAATGCTAAACTAAATGCTTAAACAACAGTGGCGAGAGGCAGAAGCAGCAACGGCAACGGCAATGGCAACAACTATGGCAATAAAATCAAATCAAATTGAAACGCGCGTGCGGCAGCAAAACGCAAAATGGCGGCCCAGGAACTTCCGTTGCGGCCATTTTGGTTGTATGCGGATTTGAATTGAGTTCAGAGAGTTGAGTTAGTTGTCTGCATAAAAGAGAAGAACGTGGGAAATTTGAAAGAGATGGAGGAAAAAAAAAGGGTAGAACTAAATGCATTTTCGGTTGCTAGTTGTTGTATGTGTGTGTGTGTGTGTGTTCGTGTCTTTTGACGTCATCGGAGTGTTTGGGGCTTGGTTGTTGTTGCTTTTGTTATTGGCGTTGTTTACACAGCTGCTACGAGAGGGCCAGCATTTAGTTGTTGCTGCTACTGCAACATTTACATTGGCAATTTGCTTGAAAAACACTCACACCAAGTCAAAATGGCCCTTGTGGGGCATACCCACACACACACACACACACACACACACACACAGACAGCACCAGCTCTTTAACATGGACGCTTACGTGCACACTTCCGGCCACAATGTCTGTGTCGAGCTGTGCTTTGGGTCGGGCCCTACACTTCCGACATTGTTACACACACATTTGGACATACTCTATCAATCAGACTAGGTAGTATTGAATAAAAAATTACACAATTCGTATTTTTGGCGAAATCTAAGAAAATATTCGGCAAGATATTTCCAAGACAACCCTAAGACTTTACTGAAAAGTGTTTCCTGGGCAGATCCCTTAGTTAGCCGCTTCACAAATTCATCAACTTAATTTAGATTGAGCTATTGAAAGTATTGTCACCAAATTCTTAAACTATTTGGTTTATAAAAAAAATATATTTACTTAATTTATTGCTGAAACATATTTCCACACAGCTCCATTCATATCGAAATTATTCCATACATTTCAGCATTTACACTATCCGAATACTATCACTGCATCAAATATTCTTTGAATGGTGTTGTTACGGAACACCTGAAATATGGCATTCTCTGGGATTAATTTCTTAATTCACACAATTCATTTTCTTTTTAATGCTACTAATTCGAACGGAACGATGCGAATATGGCATTTACTTCTATGATTCTATCTCACACGGCGCGATTCACTTTTTATCGATTACTTTCCAATTCTGTTGGAATGAAACACTGGAATTATGACATTCTTTGGGATGCTTTTGAATGGAACACTTAGTATATGGTATTTACCGAACTGTTTCTTTCTCACAGTGCGCTAATATGAAATATTCCTGATTTTCAATAATTATCTCATTCTTATTTTTGATAATTTTCTTAGCAGATAAGAGTATAAAAACTTTCGATGCAACGACAAAAGAATCTAATCTACATTTAATATGTAAAACCTTTTTTCCTACTGTATCACAAGTTAAGGATCTTATTTTTTTATTTTTCTTGGAAAACATTTAATTTCCTGTATTTTACAAAGCGTATGAAAGAGTTTCCCAGAGTTTCTTGCGCATTTTCCAGCACTTTAATGTATATTTTCTTTACTCTTTTTGCTTTGCATACATATTTCTCGCCCCAGTGTCTATGTGTGTGTGTGTTTTTGGGTGGGTGTGGATGGGCGTAAAAAACTTCGTTTAACTTTGTGGGTAAAAAACTTTGCGTTTCAATCATTTCACTCGTTTTCGTTTGCAAGGGATAAAAAACTTTTTTTGTGCCAGGACATTAAAGTAAAGTTGAGTAGCCAAACAGCAAGCCAGCCATGTCAATGGTTGGTTGCTTAAGGGTCATCCAATTCTTTTGCTGGAATATTTATAGATGGGCCCATTTAAGGAAGTGCATTGTGTTTGGAATAGGAAAAATATTTGAATAATAGTTTTGCGCTAAGCAATTAGAAGCACGTAACCATTTGCAGGTCATTAAAAAGGAAAAATGAGGGAAATGTAATAATTCACAATGTTGCAATTGAATTGGAAATTGAAATTTTATGGATGCACGCAGACATGTTAAAAGCTTCAGCTTCAGCCAGACAAGATAAGTCAAGCCAATTGTGGCCATAAAATGCGTCATAAATTCACTCAAGTAGCCGCACGCACACAAACTCAAATGCCCACACACACACACACGCACGCGCACACACGTCGGATGAACGATATTTGATGAAGTCCCGCACAAGGACGAGCTTAAGGACAAGGATGACTATGAGCAGATTGCCGGTTCATAATCCCAACGACAACATTAATGCTAATTTAATTACAAAAGCATGTCCTATGAGTGTCTGCCAGGCATTGTTTTCTCTCGCCCCGCCCCTGCATGGGCGTAACTGAGAAAGACTTTTCTCCACCTCCCAAAAAAAAACAAAAATACTCGACAATTTTGCCTGCTTAAGTTAAAGCATGTTCAGTTGAACATTCAATAATCTTGATAATGAAATATTCTCTTATACTCATTCAGCTTAATTTTGGAAGCACACAAAATTACAAAATTCTTCAAAATTAACGCATTCCTGTCAGCTGAAACGAGTGGCAAACAGTTCAAAGAATGAAATGAATTAAAGCTAAACCAAAAGAGGAGAACAAAAAAACAGAAACTATGCCAAAATGTTACAGAAATTGTGAGCTTCTTCATTTTGGGGACGAACAAGAAGGAAAAATATTTTGTTTTTTTTCATTTTAATTAAATTGCATTCTCACATCTCATCTCATCTCAGCTCATTTCATTTCACCGCTTCGTCTCGTCTCTCCCTCTCTCTCTGTGTCTCGACCCCCATCCCACTTTTAGCAGAGAGCTTACACTTGGCTAAACTTGGAATTTTCTGTTAATCAAACGCAGTCTTCTGCATGAAAATGCTTAATTGTATTATTACATAAGTTTCAAGACAAAAAAAAAAAAACAAAAAAGAAACCCCCCCAAAACGTGGCCAACAGAAAGAGTGAGAGTAAAAGAGACCGAATAAGAAAATGAAAGAAAAACAGACGAAGTGGAAATGTGTTTTTACCATAATTCATTCACCATTTCGATACAAAAGTCGTTGCCAATTAATTCTCGCGCCACGTTATTGATAAATCAATTATATATGTAGGTATATGGGAGCAGGAAAGATTGTTTCGTATGGGATGTGGTGCTCAAAGGATAATTAATGCAACAACAAACCTCCTGAGCAGGAGCAGGCCATCTTTTTTTTTAAACATGATTTATTGCATATAAATAAACCATACACTTGCAATACATATATATTTATAGAAGTGTAGCATACATTTTGGGGCTCAAAACACTTTTCTCATAGATTCGTATGTAAAAAAAAAATACAGCATATATTTTAGGGCATGCCATTTTGTAAGACCCTTCATAGATTCTAATTTTTCATTCCAAATATTCATTCATTGAAATATATAACATAATATTAACTTTGCCACAGGCCAGGGCCAACTTTTTTTTCCCCCTTGCACAGTAAAAGTTGTCGTTGGATTGAAAACAAAATCCTTGTTGAGCTAATGTAAAAAATTTGTATGCATGTGAAAAGACTTGCACACACACACACACACATAGAAAGAGCACCTCCCACGTATTTAGTACTGCGATGTATGGATAGGATAGGAAGGGGTCGGAGGGCTTGATGGCGTCTCGCTGCGCATCAGACACATTGACGTGTTTGTTTATGTAAACAGGAAGTGTTGCACTGCAGGCAAAACTATGAGAAAGAGGCGGAAGCAGACGGCCATGTTAGCTAGTGCCTCTCACCCCACCCTTTCCCCTCTCTCACTCTCTTATATATACACTCAACATATCAGTTCTTCATGATGATATAGTAGGGTAAATTTTTTTTTGTTCTTGTTGCCTGCTCATTTGTTTTATAGCAAAAATATTTGCCCACATGAAATTATAGTAAAGCTAACATTTAATGAATGGCAAGTGTTTGTGTGTATGTGTGTGTTTAAGTACTTGCATTTGTGTGTTTGTGTGTGTGTGAATGAATGATGCAAAACTTTTAATGAGGTAAATTTGCAAGGGCTTCCAATGCATGGAAGGGAGGGCAGAAAAAAAAGTAAAGCAGTTGCCCTGTTCATTATGGTTGAAGGGAATCCAAAGATCAAATGAATTGAAAGTTTTGCAAATTAATATTCTATAGCTCATCGTGTTTTTGTTTGAAACAATTATATAAATACACTTAATTATGATAGATAATGCTTTTAAAATTTAATTTGGCTTTTGGCTATTATTAACATATCGATTATTATCACACAACACAATTAATTACGGTATTAAAATAGTTAAATGCCAAATTTTCAACAACAAAATAAACTAGTTGTCATTTCGGCCAACAACACCGTCTAAAATTGGCATAAATTAAATTAATTATTTGGCACATGTTTTGATGAATTTCATTTTCATTTGAGATGTTTGTTTTTAATACATGTTTTTTGAAACAAAATCCTATACAAAAATCTATATATAAATCTAAAATGAAGCTTAGATGTAAAATATTGAATAAGAAAGTACGTATTTTCAAATTACTATTTTGTTATCTCCATCCTTATTTCATTTTTAAATGTTGTTCAACTTTTTGTAAAGCAATTTTAGACATGTACATATTTTAAAGAGTTTTGGAATATTTTGAAAAGTTTTTTACAACGAAGTGTAAGAGTTTGTATGTAAAAACAACTTTCTACTTAATATCTTTAATTTGTGTTTTCCTTGGCAGAAAATTAGTAAATAAGTATTATTTCGTCGCATATTATTAAGTGTCCAAAAGTTTTCAAAAAAATTTTTTTTCTAGGTTAATATTAGCGAATCATATTAGGTGTTTTCAATATGCAAAGTTACCAAAAATGAAATTAATATAAACCATTTCTTGAATTCCTTAATTCAAAATTTATTGCTTTTCATTTGTACGATAAAGAAAATATAATTTTTTGTTAATCTTTCTGTTTCTTTTGATATTGTTTTAATCGTCTATTTGGACGATCTCTTTCACTTAAGTACAGCTTCTTATGAAATAAGATTATTATTTAAAGATTTACATTATGTAAATAAGTAAATAAGTATGAACCGTAAAAAGTTATATAGGATCAATCCCTAAAGTTTTCAATACTTTTAGAAAAGAGAGAAATGTACCTAATAATTTGTGCGCTTATATTCTTTATAAGTAATTTTTCTTTTTTTAAATATGTAAATTTAAGGGTTAAATTAGTAATTGATTACATTTTTTGCCATTAATTAAGGGATATGCTTCTTGCCACTCCTTACAGATAATAACCTTATAAGGATGATGCATAGTTTGCATTAGTCTTTGAATTTGCTGCTTCTCTTGCAATTAGTTATGTCTAAGTTCAAAAGATTTCAAGATTGTGGATTGTGGCTTGACTGGTTTGGTTTTTATTACCAACAACATCTTCACATTTCTTCTATTCAAAAAGGCCCTTATACTAAATTCCAACGAATTGTAAGAAAATGTACAAGGAAAAAAGTAGAAAACTTGCTGGCTCACAGACTCTTTTTATCTCTTTTGTTGTCATCTCTGTTAAGCAGCAAGCACTTGAGGGCGCCAAAGCGCACACGGCGTATGCTTAATGCCTGTCTAATTAGTGTCTTATAAGCTCGCATATGACAAGTACTCGACTCGACTCAAAAAGCATTTTTCTCTTTTATTTCTTGCCTGGTTTACTTTCAGCAGAAGTAGCAGCAGCAGCAGCAACAAAACCACTGATTGCGACCATAAAAAAACAAAAGCTGTCATTTGTGTTGTGGTGGGTGGCCGCAGCGCGGCGAAGTAAACAGCAAACGCCTTCACATTGGATTACGCGCAGTTTTACTTTAGACCGGTGCCAATTAGTGGCCAACAGCAACAACAACAGCAGCAGCAGCAGCAACAGCAGCAGCAGCAGCTAGTGCAGCAACAATTGCTAGCACAACAGCAGCAACAGCTGCAAATCCAACAGCTACAGCAACAATTGCTGCTGCAACGACTTGAACGGGAGTTGCAGCAGCAACATCAGCAATTTCTGTACAATCAAAGACAGAATAATATACAAAGACATCGACATTGGCTCACAGGCAGCAGTAATCCGTACGAATTACATCAGCAATATCATCAGCAGCAGCTGCAGTCACAGCCACAGCAGCAATATATACAACAGCAATTGTTGCAGCAGCATCAACATCAATTGCTGCCACCACCACCACCGCCGCCGCAACATCAGCAGCAGCACCAACAGCAACTGCACCAGCAGCAGCAGCAGCAGCAACAACAACAACAATATAGTTACTATTTCAGTCGAGGCAGCAGCAGCACAACCAGCTCCGGTCTGGGTCTGGGTTTGGGTTTAGGATTTGCTGGTCTGGGCAGCAGCAACTTAGCCAGCTGGTATCATCTGCCCTCCACATCGGCACACATCTATATTGGCACCACCGCCAGCAGTGGTGGTGTAGGAGCAGCCACCTCTTATCCCTATCGTCATTTGACTGGCAGCTACACTGGCGGAGGTTATCCAGCAGCGGCTCTAATCAACTTCGATGCCTCACCCACACCGCTCTTAGCTTCAGCGGGAAGTTCTCCTGGTTATTTACCGCCGTTACCTGTGCCACCAGCATTACCACCACCGCCGCCGGCGCCAAGTGTAGCCACTGACTATTATTTCGCCACCAGTCGGAGTACACGGACATTGCCAGCCGATCCCTTTCAGACATACACAGCAGCAGCGGCAGCAACAGCAGCAGCGGCAGCAGCAGCAGTCGCACAGGCAGCGCCAGTAACAGCAGCAACTGTTGCCGCCGCCGAGGACTTGCAAACTGGCGGCTTTCGTTATAAGGCCACGCCCCGAAGGCGCTACGACGCCTACGATAATTACGGCTATTTGCCAGGCATTGCCAGCACCACCGAAGACGACGACGAAGTCGATCTCGAAGAGGAAGAATATCTGCTCGAAGGGACGCTGCCAGCGGCATTACTGTCAACCGATTGCGATAGCCTTGAAGAGGTGCGATTTCTGCAACATCTTGCAGAGGAAGACGATACCGGAGACGCGGACGACGAGATTATCTTCAATCATAGTGAGCCGGCGCCACGTCTGCCGGATTTTTTGCGCTCATATAGAAATAGTGAAGGTTTCATCATCGGCCACAAAACGCCGCCGCAACAAGAATACCAAACGGAGCACGGGGGAGGCTCAGGTTCAGGTGGAGGAGGAGGAGGTGGTGGCACTGGCAGCGTAGTTGCCACTCCAGCTGGTACACAATCGCAGCGTGAAACGCCGGATCAACAATACCATCAATACCAACAACAACAACAACACCAACAACAGCAGCAGCAACAACATCATCATCAGCAATATCATCATCAACCGCAACAACAATATCATCACCAGCAGCAACAACAGCAGCAACAACAACAACATCAGCAACATCAACAATCACAACAGCAATCATACCATTCCTATCAATATCCATCGCACGACAGTTGCGAAGGCTTCAATCATTTTGCAAACGACGCCAGCAGTTGTCTGGGCAATCAAAGAATGATGGTTAGTAAATTGTGGAACAGTTGCTTCCCGGAGTTCACACCGGATCATGTCCATCGTCACAATTTCTATCTCTGTCAGGTGAGTGGAGGAATCGTGCAAGGAATATTTGTTTTTCTTGACTCATTTGTTTTTGTTTCTTTCGTCTTTTTTAGTGGCAACGCAACACACAAGTCCGGATAGTCTATCTATTCTATCGCTGGATCACAGCCATCACCTGTTTGGCAGCACTCGTTTGCTCCCTATTGGATATTGGACGCACTGATGAAACTCATTATGAGAATCATTATGCCAAATGGTGGATATATCTAACCCACTGGGGATTACTCTTTTGCACGGTACAAGCATGGCTGGCCGCCTGGATAGTCACCCAGGGCATGATGGTGGAACGTGAAGATTTCGAGATTGTGCGTCAGGCCAAAAAGAGTCGATTACATCATTTATATTGGGTGCTCTACACCTGTGCCACAGTCTATGCCTTCATTGTCACAATGTGCTATTGGGGGCTGGTTCACAGCAAAGGTAAGTTCATTTATCAGGCAAACTGACACCACCTTCTTTTCCACTAACCCCGATGGAATTCCTGAAGGGAACTCTCTGAACCACTCTACAATGTTTTTATTAAGAAATGGAATGGTCGAAACACGATTAAATTTCAATTTAGTTAAAACAACTTGAGAAATCTTAAAAAATAATAAGTCTGCAGTTTGCTTACGATGAAAGAAAACAAAACTTGTGTCTTGGCTTACAGCGTAAGTTAGAGGTCACTAAAACTACTTGGCTATCGTTTCTGTCTCACTTTTCCGAGACTTAACTAGTCTCCGGAAATGTTGGATGTTGACTCTGACATTGTATCTTTTCTATAGCTTTACGATTACCAGAGAATGTTCTTCACTATAAATAGCCTCCCAATGTCTAGGTTTAGTTTTATCGTTCAGAAGGAAAGCTCGTTTAGAGAAAGAGGACTCTGTTGTCTGAGGAAGACGCAGTCCTCAGATCGTCGCACTTAATGTGCCTTAAAACATACGGTTCATAAAGCCCCCAAGTCCTTTATATATATCCTTGGCTTACCAATTCTGTCCAGCCAACAAGTCTGCACTCTCTTGGAGACCCATTCCCACCACTGTCACCTCATCGATGTCCGTTCAAAATGCGACACATCTTCTCCAAAGAACTATATGGAGAAGCTCTGAAAGTGCTAATTAAAGAAAGATTAAAAAAGGACCAATTTAAAAACCAAACTATCAAAATTTCATAACTTTGCTCCAAAAGGAGAACACCACATGAAGTCATGGTTGGTTATTGAGATTGGCATACAAAAACTAGCAACTATTCCAACCATCATCAAGCTCAACTGTCAAGTTCTTATTTTTGAATAATAAAAATAGATGAAAATCATATATTAAATGGATGAAAGGAACGCTTCGAGCAGATCACTGTATTCTTGCAGGCCTCATCCTCAACGGATTCGACGGCAACACGATAAACCAAGACCGTGGCCCCAACAGTGCAGGCAAAGTTGATATACATCTTGACAGCCGCGACCAGATAGCTCCGATTGCAGTAGCCCATTCGCTTGACACGATTCACATTCTGGGAGTTATACATTGCCCAGGGACCAAAGATGATCATGCAGACGGAGAGCGGAATATAGAATCTCACGGCCAGACCAATAGACATGGCAATAATGGCCACTCCTAGCACCGATATGCTAGCAAATATTAAAATCCATAGATCCGCTGACAATAGGGAGGGAACCCATAGACCCAAAACTGTGTAGATGACAAAAACGAGTACGCCAACAATCATAAAGGGCCACGTTAGATCCAATTCCCTTACGGACAGAAGCATGATCAGCAGAGTGAGACTCTCAAATATGCAAACGAAAACGATCCAATTCAACGGGAATTTCAATTGTAGTCGACGAAAGCCAAGAAATCCCAGTGAGAGGTTGCTCCATGTCAAGAGGAGAATCACCGCAAAGAGGATTCGTTCGGCTGAATTGAATTTTGGCTGCCATTCATATGTGGTGGCTAGCCATTGGAGCACTGCCAGGAGCACTTGAATTCCAGTTATAAGATAGACATAGCATAGAAATTCCAGAAACGAGGGAGACTTGAATCCAGTCGGCAATCGAGGGGTTTGCGTCTCGGCTGTAGCCTGCTGCCGGGGCTGGTAACTTAAAGCAATCGATGATCTTGGCGAATCAAATGAAATCTCTTTCTGAATTTGCGAACCCCCATGGGATTGCGAGGATGACCTTTCCAGCTCCTCTTCATGCCCATGGGTCTTATAATGATACCATTGACTAAAATCGGGAGCTGAAACGGATCTTGTAAGTCCCAACATATGGGACGGAATGCCTGTCATTTTTTTTCCGAAATCTGACAGACAGAAAAAGCCAAAATTGTTTGCTCCGAAAATTTAGAATTTCCTTTATCTTTTGTTTTACTTAAATCAACTCGAACAACTAACTCTAATCGATGAACAATGCCCAAAATAATCAACACAATTGTGGACAGTTGGCGCAGTCCAAAAGGATTCCTATATTGGCAGATCTTTGGTGTGGCTCTCATATTCATATTGATTTCCATGATTTTGCTGATTAGCTTTGGCTCTGCTATCACAACGTTCGGCCAGCGTAATTGTCCGGCTGCTGTTACCTTTATCACTGGCGGTCTACTGACCTTTTGCATCTATGTCAATCTATTATTTCTGCGACGAGAGTTCCCCTTCAATTGGGTCTGTAGCTCTTGCATAGGACTGCTCCTGGCGCTTGGTGTGGCCTCAGTATTACACGGAGAGAATATCAACTACTATATTCTGCTAACCATTGAGATTATATCGATAATGAGTCTGATTTTTGTAATGGGCTCGTGGCGTCCTCCCTTATTTCATCCGGGCATCTTCATTATATTGGCAACAATCTCACTTGTCTCTCTGGTATATCTCGTAATGTCATTGATAGCGGCTGCTTGCTCCGATTGCGATGATGACATGCCCATTTGGATAACGCACTGCGTTCTCTGGCTACTCATGCTGCCGCTGCTCCTCTTTCAATCCCAGGTGATCAATGGCCGATGGTCGAACTACACGGTACCCGCCACGGATGCGCCTCTCTGTTCTCTGTGCATTCTCATTGACTATTTGGCCATCTATGCCTTTCTGCATTCCGCCTATGATATTGAGTATGCCTTTCATTATATTGGTGTAAAAAACAATTTGAAACATCTTAAACGCGTCATGGACGCGGACGTTTAAAAAATCAAACACAGAAACCAAAAGAAAATACTTAAGATAAATTTTCCATTTGAATGCTCAAATTCGGCTTGCTATAATTTTTTTTTCAATCGTAGAATACTTATGTATATGATTAATTGTACGTGCAATGTTGCGTATACTTAATAAATGTATTGTATTCCAAAATGGTTTTTGAGAGGATTCGAATCCTTTCTAATCCTTTCTTTCTTTTCTAAGCTTAATTACAAAAGGAAAAATGTATATAAATTCGAATATTGCAGATATTCTTCCAAAAGCGTGACTGTATAATAACATGCTAAATATTTCAAGAAAGGTTTCCATTTAATTTCACTTCGACCAATCACATATGACAACGCAGCGTATACGTAATCATAAAACAAAAGTTCATCAGACCAAAATTGCAATGTCCATTTATAGTTTACTTAGATTTCATTTAAAATAAATTATTTACCTATGTATATTAAATTGAATTTAAAATATCACATTGTATTTATTTGAATAGATAATAAGGATAGAATCGATGCTCTAAATATTATGGTACATGTGTTAAACTCAATTATAATGCTCATCGATTTGGCAATTGTCGGTCATCCGATTAAGATGAGTCATGCATATTTTACCACTGGCATTGGACTGGCTTATGCCATATTTACAGGAATTTATTTCTTGGCCGGCGGCACAGATAGGTAAATGCTATAGATAAAATGTTTTTGCTGCTTAGAATATATTAACAATTCGTTTTGGTTGATTGTTGCAGGAAAGGAAAAACTGCCATCTATCCGATGATGGACTGGACCAAACCGGGCAAGGCCATCATTGTGACAGCCTGTGCCATAATTTTCACCTTTTTTGTGCACTTTTGCTGTTATCTACTCTACCGCGGCCGTGTCTGGCTCTTTACCAAGCTCTGCATACGCGGTCGCCATAATCGTGATGGCGAGCTGGGCGAAGGACTCAACGATGATTCGGGCTCCCGCATGGGCGGCGGCCTTGGAGGAGGTGGAGGCATAAGTGGCGGTGGCGGTGGTGCTGGTGGTTCGCTTGGTGCCGCTGCTGGTATTGGTGGTGGTGGTAGTCAAGAATATGCTCATCAGCAGCAATATCCCATTGCGCATACTGAGCAGCCGCGTCAACAACAACAGCAGCAGCAACAGCAGCCGCCAGCAAGTTACCAAATGCCGCCCCAGTATTCGGGTTATCTTCAACAGCCAGTTGTTGCTGGGGTCAATGTTGGTGTCATTAGTGCCGATGGTGTCTATCAGCCGATTGGAACCGATTCTGGACGCACTAGTGGTGGAGGCGGCGGCGGCAGCGGAGGCGGCGATGGCAAACACAAATCATCATCTGGCAGTGCATCTGGTTCCAATTCGGCCTTGACACGCACTGTGGCCCATTTGGATGCCTCGCAGCGTGAACAGTTCCTTAATCCCAATAAGATTGTCGAGTATAAGATGTAAAGGCGTTGCACCCGGCACCGGTATACGTTCCACTTGTCCATGAAATTTCTGGAGAAGCATTGTGCCCAATGTGAGGATCAATGCTCTGCCATCAATGAGGAGCAATGCCACTTGGCCATGTCCACGCATGTGCACAGTGGTTGAAAAACTCTTGATTTGAATGTTTTTTTTTTTTGGGAATTAAACTCTCTCGTATATTGTATATTGTATGCAAGATTCATTGCCTGCCAGCCAGGTAAAAGGTAACATCGATTAGCCAATCGATATAGCCATATATCTGGCTTCAGTAGTTTTGCTGTAAAACTATAAATGTAGTTTCGTAATTTTATAAGTGTAGAAATGTTTTGTGGAAACAATTTTTATTTTTATGTTCATATTTAGAATGTTGCAAAGATTATAGAAATCTGCAATGTTTGTAAGCTTTGTAAAGAGAAACGCAGCACCCATAGAGCACAGTGGGTGAAATTAAATAGTTATAACATAAATAGAAGCCTTTTAAACCCAGACCTCAGAAAAGACAGAGTTTGTATAAAAGTCGCAAGGATCAAAAAACCAACTTTTGAATCCAACTATTTCCTCCCAAAGCAAAATTTCCAATTTTATTTCATTTTTATTTTTTTTTTTAAAGTTTGAGAGTTAATTTGAACTTCCAATAGTAACGGTATTCAATATTAATCAACACTGGTCCTTAAATCCACAATTTTTCAATAGTTTTCTACACTGAAAAGTTAAAAAACCTCCACTAAATAATTATCTTAATTTTATCCACTGTGCTTTATATTAAAAAAAAAAAAAACTGAAATGCTTCAATTCGATGTAATACACAAACATTTTTTCGTTCCTATTCCAAAGTGAAAATTTCAATATTTTCACAGGGCAGACAAATGTTTGGCATTTGCCTAAAAGTATTTAGAAATATTTAGAAAAAAATATACACCAAAAAAATTGTATGGACTAAGTTGAACATTCTTTAATATGTTACAACTAAAGCAAGAACATATTCTTACCTATTATTTATAATTAAACACATTTAAAACTATTTAATCTATCAATTATTGACATTTGGCAAAAACTAAAGAAATATTGACACACATCAACTGCCTAAAAATTATAACACTCCACATTTTTTTAATTTAATTGTATTTTACAAATATTTTTATTAGTTGTATCCTTAAAAACAAAAAAAATTTGTTTCATATCGGTGCAGGTGTAGATCAAACCCTTAAAGCACTGTGCCTTGGGTTTGATTAAAAATTGGCAGCTGTTTAAGTGTTTAAAGAAAAAAATGCAAAAAAAAAAACTAATATATGTATTAATTATTTAATGTGCTTGGCATTGATTTGCATAGAATTTAGTGAAATTAAGAAAAGTGTTCTCGAAAAAAGAGAAACAATCAAATAAACCCAAAACTGATGTTAATACTTTTGCTCAAAAACAGAAAACAGAAAACAAGCAACAAGACAAAAACTCTAAAAAAAATCAATTTGAAATAAAATATATATAACAATTTGTTATATTAATTATTTAAACAGAAGAAAGCTCAGCAAATGACATATTTACAAATACTTGAAATTCGCAGTATAAATGTCCTGGACAAAAAGCAAAAAAAACAAACAACAAAAAATATTTATAGATGCAATTAAGAATTACAATAAATTAAAGATATATACATAAATAAGGTATGTGCACGAAATTTAAAATTTATACCCAAGTGGGCGATTTGAATGGTTATTCTATGATCTAAGTTCTTACAGATGAATATTATCTTAAACAAAAGGCCTTTCAAAAAATATTTCAAAACTCTTAACATGACAAATTTAAATGAATTTAAGAATATTAGTTTCTCAAATGGTTCTAGAAATTTTATGGTCAAAAAATTACAGTAAATTTAAGTCAAATTATGGACTACTTAACCCTAAACACCTATTTAAGGTAAATAAAACAATATTCCAAATCAATATCGGCTAATTTTTAATTTGCTAGGGAAGAACTTTTCTTCAGTTTATGACTCTAAAACCATTCTAAATTGGATAAATATTTTTCGTGTGCTTACCCTATAGCTCAATATAATTATATATATATATATAAAATATAATGAATGATATTTATGTGTATGTGTATGTAAATAGTTGTTTTTCTTTCCATATATGTTAAACAGGAATTCTATCTATATTCAAATTTAAAACCAACCGAACAAACAGTTGAACAAAATAACACAAAAAAAAAAAAGAAAACAAAATCAAATCACATATTATATGAATTATATAGTAAAATCGAATTGCAACTCGTCAAGAGGAATGTGTTAACAAACAAAGCAAATAAATAAAATAAAAAAACAAAAGATTCCAAAAAGAATAAAAAAAAAACAAACAAATACAAATGAAACATCCACAGGTCTAACTTTGGTATACCAGAGTTTCTATATCCTTGCAATTGACCACACTTTCAAACAAAATCTTTTTAAAAATCTCCTTTAGATCCTGCATATAGTTATTAAAATAACATTTTTAAAATAACATCTTAAATCTTAACTTGTATGTAGACTAAAAAAGATTCTTTCGTAGAAAAAAAAGAAACATAAATTCGGCTTTTACCCAAAGCTTTAAAAAAAAAACTCTTTAAATTTTTTTAACCCAGTGTTTGTATGGGAATTATATATGTAGTTTATTTAATTTATAAAAACATAATTCATTTTCCGATTTTCTATTAATTTCTCACACAACTTTGTTAAAATTAAAAAAAAAATATATGTAAAGGTTCATTAACAAAATGAAAATGGTCAGATTATGCAAGGATGTAAAAAGTTTAATACCTTAAAAGTATATGTACTTTTATTATGTAAATGTAAAATTTAAAACTACCGATTAATTTTTGATAGATTTACATAAACCACACACACACACACACACACACACATACAAACACACAGACATCCACAAGCAAACACACATACTGATAATTCAGAGTTTTTTGTTTCCAGAATTTTACAAATTTTTGGATTTTTGTTTTTTTTTTTAGAAAAATATAACCGTTTTTTGGTTGAGGATTTTTATTAGCAGAACTGAAAATGTGCTTCGGATTTTCTTTCTTTTTTATATATATATGCTTATTTTGCCCATTTTGTAAATTTTCTTTTACAATTTTTATTTTAAAGCATATAAATGTATGTTTATATAGACTGAATATTAATAAAAAAAAAAAATTAAATATAAAAAAACAACAACAAAATATAACAGAACAATTGGAGAATGTAAAAATTGATAAATACCAAGTAAATAAATCTCACATGAACCACATAAAAATAAAAACAAAAATTAAACAGTAAGCACATATCAGAAAAAAAGAAAGAAAAGTTATTTAACAGAAGAGAACAGAAATCAAAGTTGACCTCATCGAAAAACCACAAAGCAACAAAACCAAATAAAAACAATAGTCTACATAAATAATGTATGTACATGTAAAATTGTTAAACAATCATCAAAATGTAATGAATACGTATATATAACCGAAAATAAAAAAACAGATATATACATACACACATACAAACAAAACATATATTTAGACGAAAAACAAAAATCCCCGATTATAAATATTATATTTTGTAGATTTTTAGTGAATTAGTGAGAAAATGTCAAACATATATCTACTATATATATATATATACACATATTTAACCCACATAAGCGAGACAAACATTCGATATGCCACAATTCTATATGGATGTCGGGATAAGTCGCAAGGATACAGAGAGAGAAAAAATGGGAAAGCTTTAAGAAAAACTAGAACTGTTGGACGGAAACTTTTATACAAAAAAAAAAAAACAAACAAACAAACAAACAAATAATCCAAAAACCCTGTAAAAGTATTTAACAAGTTGCGCTCACAATATTCTCAGCAACAGCAAAAAAAAACAAAATAAAAATCTAAAAAGAAAAAACTTAAATCGAAAAACACAACAATTAAAAACAAAAAAGAGTAATTAACATCTAAATTATAAAAATAAACCTAAATGGCACCCAAAAACTAAAGAAAAACAAAAATCCAAACTCTTAATATTTACATGCATGCGTTGATAAAAACAAAATGAAAAAAAAAAAAAACCAAAAAACTAAAGTAAAAAAATTTAGACTAAACCAAAAAGAAAGAAAGAAAAATCAGTGTTTCCCTAATTCCAAAAAGTATTTCTGCGCATTTAAGCAAAACAAAAAAACAAAAAACGAAAACAAACATTATAAAAACCAAAGATAAATTGTTCAAACTTTTGTTTTAACTAAGCAAAGATAAATGACAACAAAAACAGAAAAGTATAAAATTGCAAATGAATGGCAAGCATTTTAAAATAAGCTTAGCAAATACATATATACATATATATATATATATGTGTATATATATATGAATATATACATTAAACCCGATAATATGGAATATTAATAACTATTACTATTATGTATTTGTGCAACAACAAAGCATTGTGAATTAGTATTAAACGTAAATAAAAAGTGACAACAACAAAGTATGTAAATGATTGGAAAACGTTTATTTGCAAAACTGATTACCAACAGGACAATTTTATTAAATTACGGTGGGCGAAAGTGGGCGGGACAAATGTTTAAAACAAAGTTGATTTAAAGAGTGAGTGAAAACGTAAACTAAACTTGTATCTAGTTTACTCACTAATTTGTGCATTTACTGACTTACTTGTTCATTGACTTAGTAGATCAGTTTTTCTGAAACTGCGAACAATATTTTAGTCTGTTCAAAACTTTTAAATCATTAATAAATAACCCCTAAATATGTAGGTTCTTAGTATTGGAGTCACTGGACACTTACGTATGACAATGATTCTCATTCTTTAAGCCTTAGAACAACATATGTACATATATCTGACTAATTTATTTCTTAATATTGAATTGACAATGTGGATATGCAAAGTGAGCACTATTAAAAGTATAGTCGAAGCTGCTGTAATCGCTGTAAACTTTCGACTACAGCTATAAACTCTTCACATGAGGATAAGAACTAATCAACGACCTTAGAAAACAATAAAGTCAGTGCAATACTGATTAAGAGCCAGTCAATGAATAGACTGTTAATCAATTAAAGTTGTTGAGGACTGTACACGGGAGTAAGGAAATAAGTGAGTAGGTAAATGAATATGTTCACCTATTCATTTAAAAGTGAGTGAAATCGTTTATGAGAATGCTCTAAGGTAAATATGTTATTCAAAGCACCCAGTAATGTTATCGCAACTTAGAAGGTTGTAGCAATGCAAAATAATAGTCCTCATTTAAACCAGTAAAATAAGTAATTTGAAATAGACCCTGTCCCATCACTGAAAGTCATAACAAGAGTCGATACAATATCAAGAAATTGCTCGAAATCGTTTTATGGATTTGTGAAAGAATATAATTGACAAGAATGTAATTGACTTGCTAAACTTGTCAAGGAATGATAAGCCTAAGAGAGGCATAGTGCTTAAACCCTTCAAGAATTAAAACATCTTGCCAGGGGTTTAAAAAAACAGACAAAATTTTGAAACTTTAAACCTTTACGTATTAAAAAACATGTGTTTTCAGTTCAACTCATATTTCAAATTTAGAAGACATTTTTTAAGTGAGTTAGTCCTTAGTTGTTAATAAATAGTAGATTAAAAGCTTAGAGTCGAAGGCCTTGTAACTAGTACTCTTTGTTTTTTGGTAAGGTCTAGTATTTTATACTTTATCTAAAATTGTAAATAAATAAATAGATTAAAAGCACTCTCAGACCAAATGCTAGACTTTCTGCCATTACCATTTAATTAATGTGGCATTCCATAATAATACATTACAATGTGGGGAAAAAACATTTTCGTATACACTTAGTTTTTTAAATAGGTATCTTTATTTAATTATAAGTCATTATTTCACAAATGTCAATAAAATATGTTTTTTACGATTTCTAATTTCTTACATATACAAAAATCTATTTGTCGTTCTATTTCTTTCTTTTTTAATTGATTTCAGTTAAGTTTTCTTTCTTTCTTGCTTTCCTTTTGTTTTTTTTTTTTTTTGTTTATTTATATAATTAGTAACATAATTTGGTTTACGGCGACTTAAACATTAATACGATACAAAAACGAGAAAAAGAACTTTGCAAATTGATTCTTCTCAGCTTTTAATTATTACAATAATATTATAATCACTTTTCCTCATTCAATATTTTGTGTAATTTATACAATTTTTTCAGTGTCGCAAAACAAAAAAAAATTTTTAATTTTATATCACGTACTTAGACAAAAACAAAAATGAAAAAAAGTTACAGATTTAGCCAGTGTAATAAATTAGAAAATTGAAAACCAGTATAAAAGGAAGGAGGGGCAATAAAAGTGGAAAATTGTGAGAACTAATTATAATAAAAGGTGGAATCACTTGCTTCGATCGGATCATTTAAGAGAGCTTCAAATAGGAAGGCGGCGAACATTTCTTGCGCAAGAACTTGATTATATACAGGGGTAGACAGGAAACTAATGTGATGAGTGAGACTTTCCAGAGGAAGTCGTACGACCAGATAAATTCCCAATCTGAATAGCGTAAGAAAAGAAGAGGAAAAAAGTTAGAAAACAAATGGAAAATGATTTTTTAGTAGAACTTACCGAAATATTCATGCAACACTGCCAATGAAATGAGATAGAGGGCCAAGCTGAAAAGCTCTGCCAGCACCATGAGTCTACAAGAGGGGATAAAAAACATATTTAGAAAAACGATGGCAATCCATTTTTTTTTTTTTTTTTGATTCCACTTACCTATGCCAAGTGCGTATCGTAAGGGCCACCATTATCAGCTCCGTCATAATCAGAGCCGAGAAACTGATGGCTACAATATGTATAAACTCATCGACAAACAGAATCAGGGCTCCATACATAATGACACCGCCTTGGTATATGCTTATCAAAACCCAAATGAAAAAGGTCTTATAGCTGAGACTTCGACCCTTGGATAGATCCTTGTATAATTCCGGATATGTGACAGCTGTCTCCGATGTAATATCCTGATCCAAGACCAATGAGAAGACCGGAAACATGGTGTACAACGTGGAATATCCGACCATAAGGAAACCCTGATACAAGGCTACCGAGCTGAGGTAGAATACAGCCGAAAATACAGCCTGAAGTGTGGTAATGATAAGTCCACGATGTATAACAAACTGTGAGAGGGCCGCCGAACGTTTGTAGCTGCGTCGGCCGTGTATTAACAACAATTTGGCAATGTGCGAAAACTGAGGAATGCTAAAATCTCCCGCCAATGAGGCCTGTCGTCCCTCACGGCCCTCAATGCCAACACCAGCATCAGCCTGTTGAATCATGCTAACATCGTTGCCGCCATCGCCAACAGCACAGGTTCGTTTGCGTGTATGCTTCTGTATGAGCGCCACCACCTGGGCCTTTTGAGTGGGCGAGCATCGGCAACAGACCACAGCTGGCGAGGCGGTGGCCAGTTCAAGGAATTCGGGCCGATAATACTGCAGGCAAACCTCAAGCGATTCACCGGATATAACCAGGGCATGACCCTGTTTTCGTCTAAACTGATTTAATTCCTGATGTGCATCGGTGCGTGTTTTCACAGACCTCAGGACATGGAGTCCCTGATTGCGACCAATCAACTGTGAAGATTTGGCAATGCAACAGGCTGTCTCCAGTTTATCGCCCGTCAACATCCAGACGCGGACACCGGCATTCCGTAGAAGCTCTAAAGTTGGCCGCACATTCTCCTGCAAACGATCCTCGACACCGGTTAGGCAAAGCAATTCCATTTCCCTTTCCAGGGACTCGGTGACGGCCGCCACTTTGGCAACACGATCTGTGATGCTGAGACGAGCGGCATTATACCGCATCTCAAAGTCCGAATACTGCTCCTCTGTTAGCACCTTTTTGGCCACAACTAATGTGCGTAGACCCTCTCGAGCCATATTTCCAGATTCCTCACTTAGCCAATCATTGTATTGGACTATAGTAGACATAACCACATCAGCTCCTTTCAGATAGAAGGTAATCTGTCCAGATTTGCTCTCTCTCACAATAATGCCCATGCGTTTGCTCTCGCTGGTAAAGGGAAACAGTTGAAGGATCTGATACTGCAGAAGAATATCATCTAAAACAAGATGGAATGTTTAAATTTAAACTCTCTCTAAAAAAAAACTGTTTGAACTATTTTACTCACTCTCTTCGCTAGGTGTTTTTACTTGTAGCGTCATGGTATTGAGATCCCGAGCAATAAGCGTCAATCCAACTTGCTCTGTCCACTTGACCAAGGCTATTTCATCTGGCGAGGCAGCCTGATATTGATGTTCGGTGTCTGTACTGCCGGGAGCCTCAATATTTATCACAGACTTTGTTGGTGAATTATTGCCGCCTGTAACTGTCGATGCTGTCGATACAGAACGATTATCCTCCTCATCGCTAACAGGTGTTACATTGTGACACAAGGCCAATGCACGCACAGCCTCCCATTCTCGCCAACCCTCTGGACGACGCATCCGATTGCCGGCAAACATCATTGGTGGTTTCTGATCTGCACTTCCGCTGCTGGAGCTGGATGCATTACCCTGCTGCTGCTGCTGTTGTAGCAATGTCCCCGACAATTTTTGTATTATCTGACCAATGTGATGGAATGTGTCCGCATCATGGGATACAATACCCAAATGGATTTTCTTAAAGACCATCTCATTTTGTGTTAATGTTCCTGTCTTATCGGTCAGCACATATGATATTCTGCCCAATTCCTCGGGAATTGTGGTCGATCGCACTACAGTGCCTTGTATATTGGAATCGTTTTGCATTTGCCAAGAGTAGAAGGCTTTACCCATATCGAGATTCACACGCAAACTGATTGGTATAATGTACGAGAAGAGCAGAACAAAGCGGAACATGTAACGATACCAAGGACCACCGAAACCCTTCAGTAGCATCATCACAAGCGACAGGCCAAGCACAGCGAAGAAAAGAACCTACAAGAGTACATACATATGTAAATAATTATTATCTCTCCAAGTTTCTTATCAGTTTTCATTGCTTACCTTGGTTAAGCCATTTATCTCCATATCAAGTAAGCCCACTTTTGATCTTGGCTGAGAATTATTCATTACGCTGCGTGTCTCACAGCCCGTGTAGATGACTATGCCGGTTGCTGTGCCGGCGGCCACTACTGTATTGGCCCACAGAGTATTCTCCACACTCAGTCCAGTGTCTTCGCTGCCATCGGTCATACAGAAAGTGGCTATAAAGCTGTGTATATCATTTTGTGGCTTCTCCACATAGAAACTGGCATCGATGCTGTGTAATTCAGCATCCCGATTCAGTTTCTGGGTATACGGCACAGCCAGTCGAGGTTTCCAATCAGTCTCACCATCCAATTGATCAGTTCGTACGAAAACCGAACCACTGCGATCACTAGTACGCAATAGAATCAAATCGGCTGGAACACGTTCATTCTTTTCCACAATTATGATATCCCCCACTTTAAGTTTAGAACTTGGTACCAGCTCATAGCCATTGCCATTCGTAGCCGATAGACGTTTGTATTTCTGTGAGTTCACCTCATGATCCCGCTGATGCCGACGCAAATCATCGACTGCCTCTCGACATATGGTGACCATTAGCACAAAACCCAATGGTCCCCAGTATGTATACGGATAGCCAATTCGTATATCGGGGACAAATTGCGACAGTGCCATCAGCAGGAAATAGAGATTAAGAAAGAAACGAAATTGCTCGAAAAGTACCAGAGGCAGGAACGTAATAAAGTTGTACTTCTGATTTCGTATCTCATTCGGTGGAAATTTCTCCGTATTCACACGTCCCATGTGGACAGTGCGAGCACGGAGTTCGCGGGGCCGGAACCATTTGCGCCAGCAACTAGAAACGAAATTTAAGAAAAATAATCAGTTAGTAATCTAATTAACAATAGTTTGTTTTCTATGAACCTTAAAGAGTTTCTATTTAATCTTAACTCTAACTATTAATTTTCCTCCATCGTAGTTACCTAATTACCTAATGCACTAACTAATTTTCATAGTTATAACTAACAAAAAGATTAAAATATAATATGCCCTTTACCCCTTTGGACATTCCGTTAAACGGCATTGAAACCAATCGAACTATGTACATAAACATTTCTATACACAAATACATATTCTTAACAAGATTCAAGATACAAGATTCTTAACAATAGGAACTGAAAAATTATTTATTCCAATCACAAATCTTGTAGAATTCCTTTTAAGGAACTGACGACCTTGGAAAAATAATCAATAATAAAAACTCGAAAAAGAAAACAAACAAAAGTGAAAACTCACAGACTGAACCAAGCTAACTGTAACTGTGAGTGTGTGTGTGTGGGAGTGAAAGAGCAAAAGCAAGTCCCGAGCAGTTCGCAAAAACAAAAATGATTACTCCTCCAACTTATTGTGGGGGTGTGTTACATATACAGAGAAATGTACATATGCAACTACTGATAAAGCTTATTTGAACTGTCTCTTCTCCACACCACTCCCCCCTGCCAACGAGAGGATGGTGATTTTCTCGACGCGTCGCTTAAATTGATGATTCACCTGAATAGAAACCAGCGATTTTGCTGGCGATTTAATAACGGTATATTCTCCCGTGTCATTGGCGTTGCAGCTGCCGAATTCTGCGAGGTGGCATCATCCATTATTAATGAATTTGCAATTGTTGCTGTTAAAATTAATAAACTTTTCTTTGTTGTGTTTATGGGTATTTGGAGCAGCAGCTGCTGCTTCTGCTGTTTTGGCTTTCTTAGCCTGTTTGTTCTCGTTTAATTGATTTTCTTTCTTGTCGTTTTGTTTTCACATATTCATTCTTCACGTGGCACATTGCACACACTTCACTTGCACCTGGGCATTCGCTTAATTTTTTATTATTAATATTAAATTGTAATACAAATAAAAATGGAAAAATTCTGATGCACTTTAAAAAAATGTTGGAGAAACTGCGCATGAATGTGGTGCAGTGTGACCAGTTCTTTAGTGCTCTGTTAAAGTGCTGTTAACGCACTGTTAAGCTATAACACTGCTGCCAATCTCCCGCTTAACTAAAATTGTGAAAAATTTTAAATTTGTGTGTTTTACTTTACAACATAATGCATTTAGAAAAATTTAGCTGCTTTAAATGAAAATGACATTCCTTTGATGACTTTGCAAATTATTTATCTATATTTAAATGTTCAACCCATCGTTGCCACCTTTTTTAAAGCAAAAAAAACGTTATTTTGATATTTAAACTTTTCTCTGTGGGACTCTGAGACTGGTTATGGAAATTTATGATCCATTTTGCTGCTGACTGCGCAACTTCTTAACTGACTTTTAGCATTGAGGCGTTAATTAAATAAGCTTTTGTTATTTCGCTGCTGCGCTGCTGCTGCTGCTACTTAGATCAGCGATATAACAAACGTCTTCTCTTAAACTGTTTGTTGCTCTCTGTGAAACCAGTTTCATAGTATAGACGGGAAGCTCGGCTCTGCCACAATCTTTTTGTCAATAAGACAATAAAAAGTTAACATCATTTGATATTATGATCTCATAAGAAAAAGTTGCTAAAAAGCGTTAAGAAAAATAAAAGAATTCTCCAAAATAAGAAAGAAAGTTCAATGGACTTTACAAACCGCAAGAATTTCTTTTGTAAAGATTGAGCCCAGACAAGAGACGAAAAAAAATTTGTTTTTGCTCTTTGCAATTAGCTCACCTGACCTGACCCTGGAGGGATGAGTCACCCTCTTCCCCACCCCCTCTGCCAACCAGCTTGTCCTGGTTTTGCGCTGCACTTCAAAAGGCAAAAAGCCGACACTATTGTTGCTGTTGTTGTTGCTATGAAAATTGCTTAGTCAAGAGTTTTTATTTATTTTTGCCTTATAGAGAATTCAGTTTAGAAGTTCTCAGAAATTTACATACATACAAACAGATACATATGGCACAATAAAAATTGCATTCGTTGCATTTGTTTTTAATATCTCAATTCCATATCTCAATGTGATGAAATGTCTCGCTAAAATCGCTAAGAAGATTTTTTTCCTCTTATTCTTTTTATGACATCACATTGAGTAAATATTTGCAATATTATATATATTTGTATGTATATAGTAATAACAGGACTAAATGCACGTTCTCATTCATTTACACACAAAATAATGAATGTTTTCTCATTTCTCATTCTCTATTAGACAGTATCATTATCTTTATTATCATTTTATCTACATTTATGAGTGAAATCTGTCAGCCATGTGACTAACAAAGCGATTGTGTCCAGTTAGAGTTAAGTATATCTATTTGTTAATAATTATAATTGCAATTCACAGTAATTATCATATTGATATTAATCAATTGCATATTCAATTAAAAAGGGGAAAGTAAATATTCCACAAAAATGATCCTAATTCTAAATATAGTAAAGTAAAGCAGCTCTTTTTTTTGTAAGTTGGTTAACAAGATTAAGTTAATGTCTATATATATATAATAACTAGACGAACTTTATTTCCTTATTTATAAAAAAATAAATACATATTATTTAATTTGATAAATAATTTTAGATTAAAACAATAAACTAAAGTTATTAAAAAAGCAACAAGATAAAAAGTTACGACACTTTTAAAACTATTCTTCTTCTTCTATTCTTCTTATTGCATTTGTTTAAATATTGCTTAAAAATATCCTCCATAAAAAGAGGTTTATTGTTTCAAAAGTTTATTAGAAGCACTTGCTCTTTAAAATCCTTCTATATCTCTAAAAATAACTTTATATTTTAAGCAATTTCGGTAAATATCACAATGAGAAATTGCTTAAAATTGACGAACTGCCTTTAAACCTTTAATTAATCCAAGTGCTTTTGTAGGATTACAACTAGAATTATTACCACCAAATAATTTTCGTAAAAATGTAATCCAAAATTTAGCAAACTATGAAATAAAACAAGGACATTTTGATTTTCATATAACTGCAATGTTTGTATATGTACATACATATATGACTATTGACAAAACAAACATCATTATTAATTTGATAGAGTTGAAGAGTTCTATAAATATTTTATGACAATTGTTAGCAATGGGCGACGGTTTTCTCCGAAGGTTCCCATCACTCCTTTGCATACAAAGCAAGCGTCAATGGCAACGCCTAATGTGATTATTATCATTCTTCGCTTTCTTTGTCAGTTTTTTTTTATTTTTTGATGTTATAGTTGTTGTTGTGTCTATTGTTTGTAGTCATAGTGAAAACAGTTAGAACAATTCACGCCCGCATTCTTTTACCCACGGATTCACCGATGTACACCACACAACCCGTCCCGCCCTTCTCTTACCTTTTACTTGGCCAATTTAGGTTAATAAGCATTGAAGTAAGAGATAAGTAAATTCGGGTTAAATTCTTCTTCCAACTGTTTATAAACAGGGAAAAGTTTTTAGCTCTAATTCAAGTTTTCCGAGAAGTAAGAGAATGATTAAGAAAACAATTTTCAACAAAAGTAAATCCATTTTTTTCTTAATCTTAAAACCCCCGAAACGCTATACGTCTTGTTTAAAATGTCTTCTAGCTGAAATTATATCGTTTATTTAATAGTTATAAAATGTAATTAATTTCCGACTCTTGCCAATTTTTATAATGTGGATTTTGTGACTTTTTCATGAAGAACATCCACTTTAGGTTAACGTCCTAGTTGTTTTGCTTATTTTTAAATTTAAACAAACAAATTAAGAAACGTTAGGATATTTATTTTGTTTTCTTGGCTCTGCTACCTGTTGGCAATAGTTTGGACGTAATTCAAAATGAATTTTCATAAAATTCAAACAAAAAAATTGTTTTTGATGATTTCTACACGAAACACAAAAGGGGAGGGCGAGAGCGAGGGCAAACTGTAAAATAAGCCATATGACCCCAAAAAACTGGTTGACAAAATCGATGAAATGGCCACGGACGATTAGGCAGAGAGGCAGGTAAACAAGATTGCTAGGCACGTAAACATCTCACGCGAACAAGTGAAAAATATAGTACAACAAATATTAATTATATACTGCAACCAATTGCCCCCTTTTACCAAATGGTCCGGAGTTAGTCCTGAAATATTGGCAGACAGATGCAATTTTTTTTTAAACTTTCTATTCTATGATTTTTCATCTGACATTTAAACAAAGGACGTACTGTTTGTTCCTGTATAGAAATTATGTTCACATTTCTGTAAAACGGCTAACGTTTTTGTTTTAGGGCTGACAAAAAAGATACTGTATATGTGTGTAAGGGTATGTGGGTATGGCATATAGTCTAAGAGACCGCGATCTCAACTAAGTCTGAAATTTGAGCCTTTTGCCTCCTGGATCCTTACCTGAAGATAAGCCTTTGCTGACCTTGTCAATTCCAAAAACTTTTCAACAATCTTTTATTATTTTGCTGACGTTTACTGTAAAAATTACTTTTCAATTGCCCCTCGTAGATGTCAGCATCTATTCATATATATGTAAGTTTTTTTTTGTACCGATTTCAAGATATATTTTTAATTTGCTTAATTAGAGGCGTAACGCAATTGTTTGAGAAAAGAAAGAAAACACACTCTTACACACACAAGATGGAGGAAACAAAAATAAATAAATAAATAATTTAAAAACAACAAAAACAATACCATGCCAATTGGCGACAAAATCGAAATGGAAATCGATAAACGTGACAGAAACACGACCAGACCAGCAACCAGAAGCCAATAATACTACGAACAAAAAGGTGGCAAAAGACAGCAAAGGGGACGGAGAGGAAGAGAGTTTAGGTTCTGTGTTTACATAGCCCCAGAGCCATGCCTTGTCGGTTCCAGGCAAAAAATACATATAGAAAAAAAATGGAAAATTTCAACAACAAAATACGAAATAACGAAATGAGACTATAAATAGTGTGCCACAAACAAGACGTCTCCGTCTCCGTCACCGTCTTCTCTGTCGCTGACATCGTCGACGTCGTCGTCGGCGTCGTCTTCGTTTTCGGGGTGACAAAGCAACTAGAAAACACCAAAAACAATAATGAGAGCCACTTTTTTTCTCACACTTAAACAGTTTTTCGTAAGACTCACCCACAACTTCTGCCGACCCCTTTCCTAATACTTCACCCCTTCGCCCCTCCACCCATCTTGACTAACTCCTTTTCTTCCATGTTGCCTAAATTTGCATAAGTAATCGATTTTTGTCGTGCGACTCAGCAAAAAAAACCTAAAATTGTTCAAAGAAGTCACCCAAAATAAACCTACCTAAAACCAGTTTTCATCTTGTTTAGATATTTTGGTTTTTTTTTTATTTCAAGGTTTCTAAAATTTTACAAACAAGTTCCATCAAAAACGAAAAAAAAAGTAAATAAATTGCTGTGTTTTCTTTTGTTGTTTTCGCTGTACTATTTTTTCCATGTCAAAAATTGAAAGTTATGTATGTAGGGCCTTATCGAAAAAAAGAGGTCATTTAAAAGTAAAACAAAATTTGAAATATTTTAACGCCGACTTTGAGATACCTTTTACAAAGTTTGAAAGAGATTCTGGTCAATTGTTAACCATTTCTCATATGAATTTGACTTATAAAATGTCATGATCAGGATAAACTTTTTGAATTCAATGAATAAATTCTTTGTTTTTTCACAGAATTCATAAGTTATGTTTGTAAGTCGTCACTTTTTGGTGTAGATCGGGCTTTTATATTTTAAAATTCTAAGCGATTGTGCTCAATTTGTCGATTGGCAATTAACGAATATATATAAATAAATTTTTTTAATTTAACCCTTAAAAATCTTTTGGAAATGCAACTTAAATAAACGAATTGAAAAGCCTCTCTTTGACTTTAATTGAAAAGAAGAAGGGTATAGTAAATTTGATTTACGTTTGAAGGTTTTGAAATACAATAAAGTACTTATTATTGAATATTATTATTAAATCTAACACCCATTAAAACATATATTTTTTAAAACTATACTTGTAAAACATCAAAAGTAGCAGTTGAAAACAAAAATGACCAAAAAAAGATTTGTTTTTGCTTCTGCTTGATGCACTTACTCTAAGTAAGTGAGTTAAAGTGAAAATATAGTAATAGTCTTAGTCAATGGAACTAATAAATGAATGCTGAGCTTTATTAACGGAATATAAGTATAGTTAAAATAATCGGAGTTCTGTCTGTCTTTTTACTTTCGGATGGCGTCAAGAAAGCAATGAATGTAAGCCACGGAATACTTATAGTCAAGTTAGTCATTAAAAAAGTCACTGAGTAAGTGAGTGAACCACAAGTGATTCACTAAGTAAGTGAACAGATGAGTTGTCAAGGAAATCAGTCATTATTAATTAACTTTCTGCAAGGAGTTAATGATTTTTGCTCCTATCATTACTGTAAAAAACTCAAAAATCTCCGAATCTTACATATTTCTTCCTTTTACTTTATTAATTTATTTTTAATGTTGTTTAAAGTTTGAACAATAGACCTAAACAAAAGAGTATAATTAGGTATTAGCCTTTCGAATCATACTGATTTTAATTTAAGTGAAAACTTAAATTAAAATTTATGTAGATAAGAATATCTAATGTATTTTGTAATTAAATAAAATAATTACTAATTATTTGCTAGTATTGAAAGCAAACCACAAAGTTTAGAGTTAAACATTTTTATTGCACTTTTCATCTATTTCTTATAAAATTCCTTATGACTAATGAAATAATCAGAAAACTCGCAAATTACTTTATCAAATAATGTTTTTTTTTTGTGGAATTCAAAAGGGTAAAATTTGTTTCTCTTGTGATCCGGTTATACTGGTCTGTGGCTATAAGAAGATCGATGTCTTTGCTTTGTTTTTTATTTGATGCCATATCTTTGCAATTGAGTTAGAAAAAGGTTAATTACTTAATGGTAATTTAAATTGATTTGTAACTTTCCAACAAGGTTTCTCTTTTGGCTTTTGGATGGTTTAAATTTAAATTTGTTGTTTCAATGTCATTCATTTGCCATATGAAACCCACAGAAACTTTGCCTATCAGTGGACTATTTCTTTGAAGGTTTAGTTACTCCACTCGTTGACGAGCTTCTACTGGGAAAGTGATGATGAGTGGAGACGGAGACCGAGGTGAAGGTGGAGGCGGATAAGGCGAAGGCTTTCGGTTTCATTCATTGGTCGTTTGCCTCGAATTGCCGACGCTTTAGTTATATGAGGCACAAAGATTTCGACAGCCCGATTAGAATTGCAAAGCGTCGTGGGGCACCGTGTGGCGCATTTTTGTTTTTTGTGAATTGTTTTTGTAGTTGCTGTTGGTTGTTGTTGTTGTTGCTGGATGAGGTGGTGAAGCGTTTGCTGATGTGGCCAACGTTGTGGAACCAAATGCGAGCGTTTATTTCCCTATTCCCTCAACCAAATAATTCAAATATGTCGAAATAATTTCCATTAGTGCATTAGACAAACAAACAAAGCTTTACTGATAAGCATTTTTTTTTTCTACTTTTGGATTTGCGGAATTTCAACTAAATGCCATGCTATGGAGAGGTCAATGCTAGATTTCTATTTATTCAATTATAACAAAAATTTAAAGAAATCCGAAATGTAATTTAACTAAGTCGTAAAATCAGACACAATTCTTTAACTACTTCGCAAAGAGTATCAAGTCAAATGAGTTTGCCAACAAAGGATGTTCTTCACAGCTGTCATGTGTTTTCCGTGTTTAGTTCATTTAAATAAACTGACAACTGAACAATACCTACGAGTTAAGTTTTACATAAATTTAACAAAAAATATGCATTTCGGTTCGAGTTATTGATAAAACTTTACAATATTAAAACAGTCTTATGGGATAAATTTAATAAGAGTTTTAATTGTATTGTCGCAACCGTGAATTTTGAGTAATTATAAAGTTTGCTATGATATAGCCTGATTGTATGTTCTTATGAGATATTCGATTGGGGACCACTTATTAAAATTGTTTCAACTATTATAAAAATCCAAATGTCCGTTTCAAAATGTTTTATTTTTTTGCTGTTTTTTTCTATTATCAGGAAATGATAATAATATTTTCTTTATACAGGGTATTTTCATTTCATTGGCTTAACTTATGCCATTTGGTTTTTATTGACTCACTTGGCTAAACTGCAAGAATTGCGTTAAAAGAACAAACGAACAGCTGTTATTTGCACTAGTAAAAATAACATAAATATTTAAATATCATATATGTAAAACAAACACACACATTTCTGGTGAGTATTAATTTTTGAGTCGTCTTCTATATAAAGAAACTAAAACCATTTAATGCTACGAAGAGCGCGATAAGCTTGTAGAATCATAAGGTTTAAACAAAAATCGCACACACACACACATACATTACATTCCTCCATTGGAATAGCTAACCAAATAAATTAGTAAATTTGCAAGCAATTGCATCGATTGAAGTTAAGTATCCCATATGGGATTATGTATTTTATTAGAAAATGTTCAAGGAAAGAGTAAAAAAAATCAACATTGATAATATAGGGGATTAATTAGTAATTAATATTTGTAACTTTCATTTCCTAAGCAAAGACCTGGAGTAACTACTCGTATGCTACTCAATAAAGGTCACCCATGGCATTGCGCATACGCAACGTTGCCATTATGCTATTTAAATATTTCTCTCATTCTATGCACCCTATTGGCCTAATGACACTCAACTTACCTGCAGAGACACATTTTACACATGTTGCTGATGCTGCGACTTTTACTCCTCCGCCGATTGTTCTGATAGAAGACCGTTGAGGAACCGTTTTCGGGATCGATTACCGTATTGTGTGTACCGTTCGTGCCATTTGCACCTAGATCACTGCCCGTTGCATTTGTCGTCCCGACTCCTGCGGCACCGTCGGCCCCGCCCGCGACTCCGCCATCGCCAGCCGATGCACGCGTTTGCGTTAGTTGCGCCAGTTTCGCCGTGGTCGTCGTCGTCGCAATATCTCCGCTTGTGTGGCTATTCGAATATTTGGCACGCTCGCGACTCCGCTCATTTCTATAACGTATCTGGCCGGCGGCAGAGCCAAGACTGTTGTTGTTGCTGCTATTGCTGCCGCTGCCGAAGAGATTGCCAAGAAAGCTGCCAGCGACGGCGCCAACATCGACGCCGCCGTAACCAGTTGAGCTTTTGCGTTGACGGTTTCGGCTATGCCACGATGAGGAGGAGGGTGAGGTAGCCGCAGCGGCTGAAGAAGAGTGCGACCTAAGAGAGTGGCCAACATCGCGTATGAGCAATTCCGTTTCAGAGTCCGTTTCGCTCTCTTCATCGAAGTCTTTATAACCGTTATCGGCCATTATTAAGAGAGAGCGTGACTAAGCTGACCAAAAGCGAGAGCACGAGTGAGTTTACACAGGTGTTTGTTTTCCTATTTTCCTTTGAATTTGCAATTTCCTACTAAAAATAAACTATTCTATATTATTTTTATATTTAATAAATGCACATTTTTATAATTTTGATTTTCTTTGTTTTGCTTTTAAGAGACTTTTCAAGTTTCCAGTTAATTCAGTCACTTTGTTTACTTTTGCCACGTCTCTGCTTTATACACTCTTTTTTTTATTATTTATTTATCACACTTTTGTTGGTGCAGTCAACAGTTCTCCCTTATCTCCGAATCCAAAACCGAAGTACGGGCCAGCGCACGTTCCGCTGGGGCGATTCCTACGTCACTTTTTATGGTTTTAGAGATAGAACCGTCGTCGTTTGCTTATCAGGCTAAAACGGTTGCCGGCTACAGCAGCGTCTATACCAATTTATCATTATAAAATAGCAATAGCAATATCAATTGGACTTTTTAATTAATCAAAGGCCAAGGCAAGGCCCGGGCCAACCAATACAAACACAGGCACACATACACACACACACACGATACATGCACATTTGCGGAAATGGTTAAATATAGTGCACGTAATTCCGTTGCGTCCCTTACATTTCACTTCAACATTTTTGAACTTTCTCACTCATGTTTTAATATTTTAGAGCACAATAAATTTTTAAGTAATTTTAAGCACGTTTCCCCTAGCAAAGTTAAAGTTTACGTTTACTTTGAGTTTTTTTTATTTATGACTGGCACAGCTGTTTAACCAGGCGCTTTGTAGCACTGTTTCTTACGGCCTGTTCACACTTATGCCCCGTTTACACTAACAAACTTTCAAATGGATGCGCAAACTGCAACCAATTTTTTTTTTTCAAATTTTGTTGAATTATTCCCAAATTTTTCCTAATTTTCTATGGATCTGTCCTATTGTTTTATTTAACTTTTATAATCCTGATTTTATTTATTTTATTTTCAAATTTTATCTAATTTTTTTCGTATTTGTAAGTACTTTTCGACAATTAAATTTTTGTTTTAATTTTTCTATATTTTTCCTACAATATTTATAAATTTCCCCTAATTTTTTCTTTCTAGTTATACTTGATTTTGAATGATTTAAATATACTGCTAATTAAACTGTATTTCAGTGCTAATTTTAAAAGAATCTGACGTCATTTGATATTGATCAAGTTTGGTTTGACCCATTCTATATTGAGTTTTAAAAAATATTTTAAACTTTATTTTCGAATCTAGCTTAATGTTTAGCAAATAAACAGTAAACGGAAATTTACATAGAGATCTTACACAAGAAAATACATAATAATATGCACACAATATAGACCGGGTAACTATATATATATATATGTATAATATTGTTAATTTAAAAACTACACAAATGTTGCCAACGAATACATTTTTTTTTTTTAATAAAAAACGGGAATTAGCAAATGAAAGAAGAGCAATCAATCCGAATGACAAACAATTGTGTAGATTGCTTTTGTTTGAGGGCTTTTTGTTTTTTGATTTTGTTTCTTCTTTTTTTTTTTCTTTTGTTTTGCATGTACATAAGTATATAAATATAAAGATTACTCCTTTTGATATATAATTATTGTTATATATTGGTTATATTGCCAAGCACAAATTAGCACAACTGGATTAGCTGCGCTCCGATTGCCGTGTTATATTTGAATCTGAATTAGAGTAGTTGTGTTCCAATTTGTTAGGAAATTCCTCTTCGCCATCGGAATAGGAACCAACCGATCGACAAATGCTATAAA
The DNA here is from genome assembly GCF_018902025.1 of Drosophila willistoni. Classification (NCBI taxonomy): domain Eukaryota; kingdom Metazoa; phylum Arthropoda; class Insecta; order Diptera; family Drosophilidae; genus Drosophila; species Drosophila willistoni. Next base: position 15,813,670 of record NW_025814050.1, read on the forward strand.
AAAAAATCATTTATTAGCGAGTTAGTTTCATTAAATCTATAAATGTATGTATGTTTATTGTTTTTCTTACCGTTGCGTTGACGCGTAACCCTCAATAGCCAGTGCCTGACTCACGCCTGGTGGCAGCGGCAACAATTGTTGCAATAGTGCATCTTTGGCAACATTTGCTGTGGTCGGCAACGGCACATGATTCATATCCACTGACGAATGGCTCTGTGATAATTGTGAATTGTTGCCGGCAGCAGCCACTGACAATCCATTGACCAAGTTGGCAATGCCCCCATTATCATCAGGGCTATCAACTTCATCTCTTTGTGTTCGTTCAATATAACGCAATGTATTGAAGAGTTCCAGAAGGTTGCCAAAAGTGTTACGTAGATCACAGTGTCCGGTAATGTCATAGCAGAGCTGAGAGACATTCTGGCGCAGCAGATATATGGCATATTTTGTCTGTTGCGAGGGGAGAATGGAGCGGGTGTACAGTGGAAATCTGCCGATAAACATTCAAAATGAAAATCGTTAACTTTAAGAAATTCTACTTTTAGATAGGCTGAGAAACAAACAGTAACGTTTAGATTACACGATTGCTTTTCATATATCACACTCACTCTCTTGTGGCATAAGTCAATTCCTTGATTTCATCAACTATCCTGGCACGGGAAGGTTCATAGAGTATGCGATTCCTTAGCGGTCGATCCATTATGATGGCCAACATTTGAACAAGGTGAGCCACATAACCTAGGGCAGCGCTCACCGCCAGCGGCGAGACATGCTGCAACATTTGGGCATTGGCCGCTTGACGGCTTTCGCTTGTGTATTGTTCCATGTGGGGAAACGATATGCCACATATGTTATAAAGCTGCGATCCTGGTGTACTCTGAATGTTAAATATCTCTTGCAATTCCAGTACCAAAGTTGACATCCGACGCTCAACCTAAAAAAATGAATATAAGGTTTTTTAAGTATATATCTTTTTGCATAGTATTTGTAACTTACCTGTCGAGTTATTTGCTGTCTTTGTTCTCGCTTTGCAAGATGCTGGGGAATCTGCAATCTTAGCTCTAAACGATCTTGCTCCAAGCGATGCCTCTGGCTATGCAATTCTTTCTGCTTTGATTCCAACGTTTCTCTTAATGTGGCCAATCGCTCCTTTTGCTTTTCGATGCGCTCCCGAAAAGTTTGCCTTTCCGTGAGAAGCAAACGCTGCTTACAGCGTAATCCCTCAATATTTCTAGTCAGCCGTTGGGCATTAAAAAGTGTGCTAGGTGCAATCTCTTGCTGTTCGGCCAGCAGCTCACTCAATGTCCGCCCCATGGAATGTTGGTGGTGATGGTTATGCTCTCGGTAAAGCGATCTAGTGTGTGGCTTTAGCCTTAGTTCATTCGGCGTTATGCACTGAACACTAAGAAGTTTTATTTCTTCTGCTTTTTCTTGCTTCTGCTGTAATATTAATTGCTCCAACCGTTGCTGGCGCTGCAGTTGTAATAAATAATCCAAATCATAACTATGTCGGATCTCTTGTTGTTGGCATTTCAATTGGGCATATCGCATGGTCCTCATTCTTAGCATAGGACTGGAACTTCGGCTAGCTGGTGGCGAATTAATACCCTGATCTTCAGGTGGTTCAGTTTCATCTGGCTCCTCGTCGGCTCCATAGTTTTGGTATTGCAAATGCAATTGATAATGCAGCCCCTGCTCGCTGATCATTGACGGGGAAGTGAATTGTTCGCCATTCAAATGGAAAATCAAACAATTCGAGCCACACTGAGCGGCTGTTAGTGGAGCCAATGGGGTAAGTCCGGAAAAATAAACGCCCCAGGTAAATAATAACTCAGGTGGGCGTGTTAGCTTATAAGGCGTCAGTTGTGTTGACTGTAGCCCACTAATAGAAGCAATGAAAATAATATTGATTAATATAAATGAAAACAAACAAATTGCATAGTAAGAAACTTAAAGTAATGACTAATCTTGACTTTCTGATGTCATTTACTCACCAAATGGTTGTCTTTTTTTCCTCTTTTGTTCCGATCTTAGGCTCAGTCTCACTTGGTTGGCATTGCTCGTGCTTCTCTTGTTGCTTCCACACCTTGACGCAAACGCACTTCAAATTGGATTTCCTCCACTCATCATCAACAGCACTGATTTCCGCCCACTTTTGATACTGATGACGCTGAGGCAACTTCTCACTTGTATAAAATGGTTTACTAGCCTTATCTGCGTGAAGCGTATAAAAAAGTAGCATATCGGACTCTGGCTCTTCCACCGCCCCGCAGGCAACAATGTTGACACCTTGTATACGCGCGAGATTGCGTATGCGAAGCTGCTGAGTGGCTAATGGAAGCCATTTCCTGCATCGTGGTCTTAAATTCATTGCAAAGGCTGGCGTTGGCTGGGCCCTTACGCTTTGTTACTCTTCCTGTGCATTGTCCACCGAAGCCAATGTTTTTTTGTTATAATTTTTTTTAACAATTAGACACAACAGCTGTTTTTCGTACGTGCACAGTGTTGGTAAATGTTTATGTTGACGCAGCTGGTGAATATCGAAATTTACTCCGATACCGTCGATAACCGATGACAATATATTCTCATCTCTGACGAAATAAATAATTGCACAACACTGAAACAAATTTTCCGCCACACAACCGATCAGCTGAATTTTTATCAAATAAACTGTTCTTGAAAGCCTGTTCTACATAGGGGATCCTATCTGAAGTCCAGTTCCTCTTCCACAGATATTACTAAGGAGTAATATGAGTAAGACAGAAATCGTTGTTAGGCATGATCCAGCTTACCTACACACTCACTGGAGATTATATTAAAGAAAAAATTTTGGAAATTATTGACGAATATGGCATAACAGTTGATCAAATATTCAGGTGAACATTTAATTTCACTTTATTTTTAATATGTTCGTTATTAATCAAATTAAATGTAGGTACACAGTGTTACCTCTGAGAAACATGGTGAAAGCCTTAGAAATATTAAATGACGACATGGAGGAATCTCTTTTTGAAGATGACACCTACGAGGAAAATTTGGCCGTTTGCGTTGACTTCTTCTGTCAATCGGTCTTTTAATAAATGTCTAACAGCTCAACTGAATCGGTACTCGACAGAAACCGAAAACTAAAAGAAACGAAGTCTGAAAATAATATACCCGCGAAAGCATGAAAACTAATCGCTATCGATATATCCTGCTCATGTGACCGTCTTTGTGTAATCGGCGGACTGCCCAGCTCTATGGCCTTATCATTTATTATTATTTTTTTTCTGTGTGTTGTTTGAGGCCTCGGCGTAAACGGAAGCTTGTTGCGAGGTTTTTTGCCTTTAAGGGGAAAACGTTTAATATTATGCAAGCTTACAATGTTCAATTACATTAAGGAGACAATAATGGCGCCGTCCACACGTAGCAGCAGCACCACCAATAAAACCAGCAATACAGACACAACTGAAAAGGATTTGATTTCATGCAAGTCCTTAACAGCTGCAGCTCCAATGCGTGGTTATAAGATAACAGATAACAATCGCACGCGAAAATTTGGAATTGGAGCCAATTCTTTGGAGATGCTGTTAAGTAAAGCAAAATCAAAATTTCCGGTAAGTGTGTGTGGGAGGATACAAATTTTTTTCTTTTTGGGGAAAAAGGATTCAAGGCCATTAAACACTGGTGGCCTTCCGTCTTCGTTGCCAATGTCATTGGTAAAGCGCATGCGTTTGCCATGGGAGGGAGAAGCTTCAAGAGCAACAACATCTGTTGCTTCTTCGTCCTTGCGCCATTGAACTTAGAAGCCATGAGTCTCCCCTTTCTCCATTGCCTTTTTGGTTCATCACCAATTGTTCACTGGGTCAGGTCAGGGCTGCCTGGCTGTCAAGTCAAGGGCAATTATATTGTCATTTTTGCTTTTTCTTTTTACAGTTGCAGGATTTACACATATATTTGGCCTCCGATGGCTTTGAAGTATCGGATGATGACTATTTTTATAGTTTACCTGCTCAGACATTGTTCATAGTGGCTGGACCCGATTCAGTTATCACAACAGGTGTGTAACCTCAGCTTTAACTTTCACTGATAACTTATTATAATCTTATCAATTTTATGCCAGATCCGGATTTTGAGTTTGAACGAATGCGTCAAGAATCTCCGCTTCTCAAGGTAGCTGATATTTTCTATGATTTTATTGAGAAACATCCGGACAAATTTCGTCGCATGATCACGCAATATGAGCTACAAAAGCAGCGTCGTATGCTGGACAATACTAAGGCTCATTTAAGTCTGCGAGAGGAGCATATGGAGTGGTTTAAGGGTGGCGAGGAGCGTTTCCATTCCAAGGAGGAAGCCATGTCCATGCGAGCACAGACTCGAGTCCGTGGCTATTACTACAAAACCAAAGAAGAACTGACACGTAATCCGCTGTATCGACAAAATGCCAAGGCTCGTCAAGTAATCAATTCGGTGCTGGAGCAATTTCGTTATCTTCTCATTGGCTGCGACTATTTTTCAATGATGTTTGATAGGAAATGCCAGCAGAAACACGAGTTCCTTAGCCATCAGCTGCAGCAGGAGGAGGAAGAGACCGATGGTGCTGCAAGTGTGCCAAAAAGGTTACGTCAACTTATCAAAGACTATACGAAACGTAATAACATTTTGGACAAGTGGTCTGTATCCCTCTGCTCCAATTTGGGAGATTTCTATTGCCAGGGCTCCTATTCGGATAATGGCAATTGCTGCTCTCGGCAACATTCTATCAATCCATATGCATCCCGCGAGAATCTCATATTATTTCAAGTCTGGAATCTTGATCATCAAATTGAGCTATGTCGTTCGATTCTACCTTCTCTGGTGGCCAATGTCGAGAAATTGATCACCCAACCTCAACTAAAATGTACATTGCATCATAAACGAGTGATTGACATATCGGTTTTGGAATATTTTCTAGAAATTTTCTCATTAAAAAATCTAAAACTTGTTCACATAACTTGCCATGAAAAGACTCAGCGTACAAATAATTCAAATGGCCGTCTCGTTTGTTCCGAGTGTCATGAATATTGCATAGTTCAGGAACTAATGGAGGTGGATGAGGAGTCCTCGTAAAGAGTTTGAAGATCTGAAATATTTTTGGTTACTTTAAACAAAATTTTCTCTTGCTTATTTGGAATTGGTAAGCCTTATTTGTTTTTCTTAACATTTCATTAATTTCTAATTTAATGACCGTTTATAAAATGGTTCTTTCTTACTCTTCAATCTTTGCCATATTACAATGTTAATATTATTATCTTTTAACAAATCTAAACCTAAATTCTCTTAAATCATAGAAAATATTACTTAAGTCTTAGACTTTGCATTCGTATATTTTTGATTGAATTCTCATTATGGTTCTCCCATTGTCTTAGATGGGAAAACTTTGATTCTATATGATTTTCCTTTAACTATTGATTTTAAACAATGATTTTTTTTCATTGTCTTGATTATAAGTTGTGAAACATTACATTACAATCGTGTTATCATTATCTTGATCGTAGGTTGTCAATTTCTGACTCTATTTGTCAGTCGCTTTCTTAATTTTTTTATTTAGCCATCGTATTATCATTGTCTTGATCAAAAGTTGAAAATGTTTCATTTATTTTTATCAATTTATCTCTACAAAATATTCTATTTAATGAAAATTTTCTTTCTTTTTATGTTCATGATTTTATTTCTCAAATTAACAAATCTCTATCATATATTAGACATTTGACATAATAAATACTAACGAAAGTTAGTTTCTGTTAGTTACAATTAATCAATTAAATTGGTTTATACATACATTTATTTTATTAAAAGTACAATAATTATCTGCATATTATTGGTAATTCGAAAAGATAACAATTTAATTCAATTTAATTTTGTAGAATCATTTCTATTATCAGTTAGTAAGTAAATTGATCTTTATGACCCAACCTAAATTGTTATCACATGAATTGAAATAATTTGAAATATTTAAACCCAGCTGGCAAATTATGAATGTTATCATTATGATAGACCCTTCTGAGCCTTAAATTTTGTTTTGAAATATTTTTTGTTTTGTCACTTCCGCTTCATAATAGTTTTTTCCAGATGGCAGAGGTCATAAACAGATTATTTCAATTAACTGATTAGAAAGTTGAGTAATTTAGCTTGTTGTCGTTTAGAATAGACTTTGGTTTTAATTTTTATTTTTTTTGTAGAAATCGTTATACTTAAAGCATTTAAAGACATTTACCATTTAATTAACTTGTACAAAAATTTTTTTGGAATTATTGATTTTTATTTTTATATTAAAAAATTATCTCATTCGTTTTCTCTGATAATACAAAAATCGATTGTGTATCCTAAGCTATGTGATCACTTTGGTCTCTAAAAGTTACTTACTTAAGCAATATTATATACAATATAAAATTTAAATTTATATATAAATATATACAATATACAAAATATATATAAAAATATGAAATACTACATAAATTGTACAAAATTCTCAAAAACTCTCAAAGTTAACTATATCCACAAAATTTAACTGATGAATGAAATGTATTTACATGTGTATGCATTTAATGTTTGAATAATGAAAAACTGAAAAAGTAGTAAATATTCTGAATAATTATTTGCAATATAAAATAGAGTCTAGCTTTAAATGTTGTTGATTAAATATAGTGCTTCTAGTTGAGTTATAAACAGAGTTTAGACAATATGTCCATTTTATTAAAAGGAAAATATATATATACATATAAAGAAAAAAAATATATATATACATATGTATATCTAAACAAACTTACAACTAAAACAGAATTTTGCTACACTTGGCTTCTCTCTCAAGTTTTGTTTTCAAATCTTAAAAATGTAAACTACGAATTTTCTTTTACGGTTTCTTTCAACTGAATTAATATACCAAAAAATTTTGTACAAAAAAAAGAAATTACCAGACAAATTGTATTGAAATAAATAAATATCCTTGTTAATGAACAATTGAAATTTTTTAAAATTTAATATATTTTATAAATTTTGCAGCAAAGTTTTCGGATGGGGAACCGGGGCTAAGAGTAAGGGCCAACCAGTTTAAGAAGAGGTAAGCAAAGTCACAATTCATAGAGTTATAATGTTCCATACCTTTTGCCATTTGTATTGAAATTGATGAATAAAAATTTCTCAATTTTCAGGCAGTTCTTTGCTTACATGACTAAAAGAAAATCTTCTCATATAATATTAAAAAATATATATAAACTTTGTTCCAAATTTTTGTAAAAATTATGCTATATACAGCAATGGCCGCAAATTTAAATTTTAGTAGATTATTTTTAAACTTTTTGACCTCGAACAATTTGTACAAGCCACGGATATTGAAAGGAAAGAGATATGTTTATGAATAGATTCAATTTTTATCCGGTTTTATAAAAAATACAGTATTCGATGGAAAATTTAACGTTTTTTTTTCAATGTACATAAAAATAGTGCGGCAGAAAACGTACAGAGATCGACTCGATAGAAACAATAGAAAACGAATCGTATGATTTGAGATATATCATATCTCAAAGTAAAAGGCAATTAGAACTACTTACTAATCATGGCATGACTCAAGGAAGTCAAGCCAATTCTTTTCCTCCAAAATTATGGATCATATCTGCCAACAATGCATTGTCCTTTAAGCAGGTAACATAGTGCAGGATCAAGAGATTATATTCAGGGGCCATAATAGAAGAAAAAATTGTCTCCAGACTGTATAAGGAAAGCTCCGTACTTTTGCAAAACAATTTACTTTTTTAACAAAAACGTATGCAAATTTTTTAAACTGCCCTCTCAATATTTCATATTAATTTCCCCCTCCAAAAGTTTTTCATGAAAAGAAAGAAAACATTTTTATTTCTTTTGCTTGTTTTTTCAATTTTTATTTATTTACTAAAAAATTGTTCACTGCATAGAAAAAAAATGTATACAACACAAAAATTTATGTATATATATTTATGTATATCAGTAAAAAATAATAATAATAATCATAATAATAATAATATTCAAAATAAATTTGATAACACATTCGTATGCATACGAACAAAATGAAAAAAAGTAAAAGTAAAAGTATCTCGTTATGATAAATGAAATCGTATAGACAAAGATATAGATTTCATTCCAAAAAGAAAAGTTAAACAAAAGATGTATTTTTGTTGATTATATTAGTCGTATTTTGTTGTGATCTGCGCTTTTCGTATTATCCGGATATATGTATGATATAGTCGATTTAATGTCATTAGTTTCGTTTCGTTGTTGTTACCTCATAAGATTTCAATTTGTATTAAGATTAAGATTAGTAAAGATTCGCTTTCGAATTGTGTTAGAATTAGATTGTAAGTGTTTTGTGTGTGTGTGTTTTTTGTTCTGCTACCAAAATCGCGTTTAACAATAGAGTTAACCATTTACCTCTCAACTCAATGGGTTAGTTAGTTGCCAAACAAGAGAGAGAAAAAAAAGAAGAAATTTCACTAAAAACGTTTGATTATCTTTTCTTTTTTTTGTGTTTTTTGTTTTTTTTTTTAAAGGGGTTCCCGTTCCCGCATATTATAATGACAATCCTAAAAGTCTGTGTGTGTGTGTGTATCGAACTTATATCTACACATACATATATAGAGAAATCTATATATATATATATATTTTCAAGCATTTAGGCTATAATTGATTTCTATGGCTTTGAGAAATAATTATAGATCCGATTGTCCAGGTCCTGTAAGAAAAGGAAAGAAAGAAGAAATTTCTTATTAGTATTTTCTTGTGTTGAATTAAAAAGTTTACACAAATCATAAATGTGTCTTACATATAATAAAAATTAAATAAAAAATTGTAAAAAAAACAAATTCAAAGCAATTAAACGATATAGAAAAACAAAATAATGTTTCTCAGCCAATTCAAACCAAATAAAATCATATGCAACATTTCGAGAGAAAACTTCACCTTTTAATTTTTAACTTTGTTTCATAATTTCAATATCAAGCCATTCATATTTCTCATTAACATTAGAATTAACGATTAATTTTTGTTGGTTAAAGAAAAAAGATATAAAGATGTATGTAGGTATATAAACAATTTTTTTTTTAATTGTGTGTAAAAAAAAACAAGTTAAAAAGTAAAGAAAACACTGAATGAATGGTTAATGTAACGAACGATTTTTTATTCTTTATATATTTTACAAAATATTTTTTTTTCTTTACTTTCATTGTGATCTTTTTCTTTTAATTTATAAGTATATAGTATATATAAAAAAATCTTCTTCATTCGTTGTTCATTTATAAGGTGGAGTTTGCTCTCCAGTTTTTGTTTTTTTCGGGGAATAATTATTTTAAACATAAGCATTTTGAATATAGAAACTAAGAACCACAATTGTTGAAAAATATTTGCGATACAACTTATAATTTTAATAATTTCCCACAATTTTTCATTATGATTTTAAACTTTGTTCCAAATTTTTGTAAAAATTATGCTATATACAGCAATGGTCACAAATTTAACACTTTTGGGTTTTAGTACTTTAATTCTAAACTTTGTTCGACATTAAAAACAAAAAGAAATGTTCATGAAAATGATTCAATATTTATCCGGTTTTATAAAAAAGACATTATTCGATAGAAAATTTAACGCTTTTGCGGCAGAAAACGTTAAGAGATCGAATCGATAAAAACAATAAAAAAAGGAATCGTATGATTCAAAAAAGCATTTATAGGAGCAAAAATGGGGGAAGATAATAGATCCTAAAATTGTGACGAAGCTAAGAAAATTAATTAAAGTTTTTATTAATGTGATTAAATCACCAACATGTTCAAAAATTTAAAAAAATGGCTTTAAATATTCTTAGAAGTCAATCTAAAAACAAAGCATTCAAATTCAAAAAGTTATAAATATATGGACACCAATGTACCAAGCACATATGTATAGAAACATGTCTAAAACCTTGATGAGGATCAATAACAATATGAGTTTTAATTATAACCCAAAATTGAGAAAATACTCATGATATAATTGAGTAATTTTTTCATCCCATTTTAAATACAAACCTGTTCTATCGCAAATATTTTCAAAAACAAATTAATAAGTTAAAAAAAAAGAAAGAAGAAAATTAAATATGGCACAAAAAATTAAACAAAAATCATAGCAGCGAAAATAAAAACTAAAACAAAATAGAGAAAGAAAAAAAAAACGAATGGAGGACAACAAAATTTTAAACAAATGAAAACATACAATTAGCTCAAATTTGTTGCGTTTAGAGTTTTTTTAGGTTGTTTTTTGTTTATGTACCTTAGGATTTTGAACGAGTTTTACAGAATCATTGAGTTGAGATGAAATTTTTGGCGATTTGGTAAATTTGGTTTTTGTTTTTGTTTTGTTTTCGGTTTTATTTTTAATTGGATTTGATTTAGATTGCATTTTGGTTGGTTCGATTTCGATTTTTTGTTTTTGGTTTTAGAAAAATGAATCTGAGATGAATCTTGGTTTAGAGGTAACAAGACAAACGAACAAACGAATGAACGATTTTTTGTTGTTGGTTGTTGTTGGATTATCTTTTTGGGTTTTTTGATTTGATTCAGTTGAGATTTTTCTTTTTTTTGTTTAGGTTTTATTTACATCATTTATTAGAGAGTTTTAGGTATATTTCGGTTAATTGAATAGTCAGAGTGCTTTCTTTTGATTTTGTTGTACAATGAGTTTTTGTGTAAATGGGAGATAAATGGATAAAAAAAATAAAGAAGTGAACAAATGCAATAACTGGCTTGTACTTGTCTACCCTTGTTTTTTATTTTTTTGAAGGGTAGTTAGTTTATGAGGCCAAAATGCAATACGCCGTAAAGAGCGCTACACAATTCGATTTGGACGAAATTGGGTTCGAAATGAGTTCGAGGAATCGTTCTTAATTCTGCTCTTCAGTTTTAATTCGATTTTGTACTTCGATCCGAATCGCTTTTTATTTCGTTTTGCCATTGTGCAGATTAAGAAATCTGCCCTTATATCTAGATAGATCCCGCCCTTGCTATATACAGTTGCCATCTCAGACAGTTTCGTCAGTTTCTAGACCTTCCGCCAACTGCTAATCGAACGTTCTCGGGACTGTGACTGTTGTCTGAAGCATTCGGGACTCTTGCTACCCCGACTACTGAGAATCTCTGGTGATTCTGTAACTCTAGCCAAATCTCTGTTTATGGTCTTAGAGCTAAGTACTCGGGGACAGCGCACTGTCCACGGGCTACGTCTGGGATCTTGCAGAGCTCGAAAAGCCTTGGATGGGACAATTTCTTCGCCATTATTTCCGCTTGCATCACTCCAACTGTTGTAGTAGTCTGTGTACTCTTTATCCTGCTTGGGCGTTGGGGCCGGTGTACTATCTAGTGAGCTTATTTCCGGATTCGAATCCATTTCCTCGACCAGGGCACGCTTAGCAGCAGCCTGAAGGCGTTCCATGGGCAGATTACGCAAATGCGTACTATCACTCTTGAGCAGAAGGCTCTGTACAAGTTCATTGACCAGTTTATCGCTGACCACACGCTGGCTATTGGCCGATGGTCCCACTATGGGTGAGGCAGGACTATTGGGTGTGGAAGGATTATCGGCATCGATGCTGGTATTCTTGCGTAAAGGCAATGACAGACGTTCCCGACGTTGCGTCATGGTCTCGGCCTCACTTAAGGCCTGAGGATTTTGTCGTCTTGTAATCGAAACATTGTGGACAATCTTACGTCTGCTTGGCTTCAATTGGAACTCATCGTTGAGCGCTACTGTCGAACCTTCGGGCAGATCGTTCTCATCTTTCAGGAGCTTGAAGAGTCTGGAATGTGTGGCTGCTCGCTGATAGCTAGTCATTTTACGTAACTCGGGGAAACTTTCCGATTCTGTATCGGTTTCCGATAGCTGACGATTCATATCGGTTACACCAGAATCATCCTCCTCGATCTCAGACTCGGAACGTTGTGTGCTGCTATTACGCGATAGGGTACCCTTTCCATGGCCACTGTCCACCGAAAGGGATTGATTGGTAAGGGCTTTCGTTTGGCTTGGACTACTCTCGAATGCTCCGATTCTATCTTTAACAGATATTTTGGGAATTTCACTAAACTTTTCCACCTCAAGATCGGGTAGACCATTCGACAGACGCTTCATTTGTGGCTCTGGTTCGACATAAACCATAGGAGGTTGTGGTTCTTCCTTAAGAACTGTGGGTGTCGGTGTCGGAGCTCCTCGTTCCTCTTCTTCTTCGTCTATTTCTGCATCTTCTTTGACAATCGTTCCATCTTGGCCTACCAATTCGTATTCGCCAGGAGGACCCAAATCAATTTCGTCGGATTCTTCTGTTTCCAAAATAACACTACTCCGATCCGTTTGCGGTGTCTGAGCCGGTGTTGGAGTTTGACGTCCTCCATCTATGGAGGTGTTAAAGAAAGCCATAGCCTTTCGATAATTCTGACGTTTTTGTTCGGCTTCCTCAATTTGCTCTTTTTTGGCACGTTCCTCCTCAATGTCAGCCCAAAAGTCAGTTTCATCATTATCATCATCGTTATCATTCTGTAGCTCCATTTCACATTGTGCTGGAACCGCCCACGTATAGACTGGCGCTGGTTCATGCATAGAGGCCATTGACATGGTATCCACTTGATGAAGATTACTGTCGGTCTTCTGTTGCAAAGTCTCGTCCTCAATTGTATCCTTCTCGTGCTCCAATTGTTCATACTCTTCAGCTAAAGCCTTCTCCTCTTCTATAACTGGATCTACAATTTCGGGTTCTTCCCCTTTAGCTGCCTCTAGAGTGGCCCAGACATCAATTTCCACTGCTGGCTCATCGGGTAACTTGGCTCTAAATGGTTTAATTTCCACTGGCTTGTATGGGGTTTCTTCAACCGAATTTTGTCGCTCTTTTCGTGCCCAAAATGTCGCAGACTTATGGAAGGTAACATCATCGTTATCATCATCTTGACCGGGTTGACGATTTGCTTCGATTTCTGCCCAGAAATCAATTTCCTCATCTGTATCAACTTCACGTGGCTCTTCAGGATATTTGGTGGGATCGTACTCAAAATTATTTGGTATATTTTCAATACTGCTTGCAGATGATTTAATATCGGCCCAGAAATCGATGTCTTTATCATCCTCTTGCTGGGTCGTGGCTTGAACTTCTTGTTCCCAATGGCCATTACTTTTTGCGGTGTCTGTTGTCTCAATGGTGGCCCAAAAATCCTCCTCTTCCACTGGTTGTTCGTGTTTAAGCTGTGCAACTTCTTTAGGCTCTTCTTCTTTAACAAAATGTACTTCAGCTCTGAGAGGTTCCTGCACTGCTTCAACCTTAGCTCTGAGAGTTGTGGTCCAGTGTTCAATCATTGAAGCTGTCTCTTTTTGTAGCGGAGTATAGGTCACAGTTTTCTTTTTTTTCGTCCATTGTGAATCTTCCCGCTGCTTCTCAATGCTGGCCCAAAAGTCCACTTCTTCTTTTTTTTTCTCTTCCTCGATCGATTCCTCTTGTTTAACTGGTTCTTGACTTGCTGTATTGAAGGTGGACCAAAAACTATTTTTTGCGGCCTCTAGAGAAGCCTGAGTTTTGGCAAAATCACCAGAAATCGGTCTAACTGGCTTAGTTTCCTTTGCCTCCTCCTTAATTCTGGGTTTTACTTCAATCGTTGATTCCATGGGTTTTGTTTCGGGGGTTTTCCAAAAGTTCTTGGATTGTTCCATCATCTTTTGCGCTTGCATTTTGGTGGCCATCAAAGTGGCAAAGAAATCAAATTCTTCTTTTGGCGGCGAAGCTGTGGTATCGGCAATCTCTTTGATGGGTTCTATATTAGGCTTTCCAAAGGAGAACGTAGCAGAAACATCTTCCGGGACTTCCTCTGCGGCAAAGGGTTTTGAATTCTTCTTTTCCACCGAATTTGAGCGCGATGAATTGCTGAGGCTAATGGTTACACTAATTTCACAGTCATTATCCTCCTCATCGTCACTCTCTATTTTGGCCACACTGAACGAGTTGCGTTTCTCTTCGACGTCTGTGGTTGTATTACCCACCTCAACTGTGGCTACATTCTCATCATTCGAACTGCGACTGAAGGAGAAACGCAATGGCAAACGAACGGTGACTGAAGTCGACTCTTCATCATCGTCGTCATCTCTGTCGTGCTCTTCAATTTGTTTCTCTACTTCGAGATCTGCTATGGTTGATCTTGAACCATCTTTTCTAATCACCGTCTTGGCATAGTCGCTACTGCTGCGTTCCAGTTCACTTTCTTCCTCATAGATGACACTTAGATCTTCTTCCACTAGATAATCCTCTTCGATTTCCTCTTCGACTTCCTCTTCTTCATCGGACATTTCCTCGGCTGTCGTGACATCGTCGTCATCATCGTCATCTGATTCGAGTCTATAAACTTGAACATTTGCCACCGATTTAATTGCCTGCAATGGGTTGTGTTTCGGTGTATCATCCTCATCGTCATCCTGATCTTCATCCTCATCATTGCTATCTTCCTCTGAGGCATTCTCACTGGGAGATCGAACCTCGAGCTCTTTACTCTGCTCACCAGCATAATTTTTTTGCAATTGCTTGGACAAATTCGCTTGAGTATTCCCACTGGATATCTTGTTAATATTGGCCAAACGCTGACTCAACACATCGATCACCTCGTGATTGTTGGTGCAGACAATGTTGCGGGTTTTGGGTCTGCTAACAATCTCTTCAATCTCAACGGAGTGCGCCCGCTTAGGTGGCTCTCGAGGCTCCACCTTGATGTGATGTTGCATTATAACCTGAGAGGGCACATCATCGGTACTCGGTGTTATAATAATATCCGGCAAGACGCTGCTCGCTCGACTCTCCTCCGTCGAGCTCTGGCTATAGCTCGGAGCTACAGGATAAGGATATGGTCCATAGGGTGGCATAAACTGTGCATAATTGGGTGTTTCCCCTGGCTTAAGTTGTGCCGGCGGCGGTGGTGGAGGATACGGATAGGGATAATAATAGGCATAGGGCGGTGGATAATTTCCGTCCACAGACTTTCCATCCGCTGAATGAACAGGAGGCGGTGGATAGGCATATGGATATGGCCAATGATGTGGCATTTCGCTGCCATTACCCTGAGGTGGGGGTGGCATATACCAAGGATATGGTGGATAGCCATAGGCATAGGGATAATGAGGTGGCACTGATTGCGAACGGGGTGGACACGAATTACTATCTGAACTAAGCGAGGAATTGGATGAATGTATGGTATCTGAGGATGAGTCATGGTTAATCTCTTTGTTATTATTATTATTATTACTCTCATTATTATATTTCTTGTTGTTGTTATGATTATTATTATTATTATTATTATTTGGGTTTTCGTTCAATTCAACATTTTCCAAATCCGAGTCCAGCTCGGTGTGAATTTTATGTTCTGAAGTCGGTATCAAAAATTATATAAAAATAAAGAAAAAAAAGAAAAGAAATAGACACGGTGAGAGTGCAGTTTTTTGTTTTTTTTTTTAATGCAATGTTCGTTGGGCCAACAAACATTCAGGTTTTTTTAATGTAATTTTTTTTTTTTTTTAACAAGCAGGGCGGCTATATATACAGGTGAATGGAGCGATGCAAATATGTATGCCACATGGTTGCGATATGTTTTTCTTGTTTTTTTTTTATAGTATCATGCGAAATGAACTAGTTCTTCCACATATTTTAACTTACTTCAAGCAAAAACTAAGAAATCAAAATCATAAAACAAAAGGTGAAATCTCTCTAAAGGAAAATTAAATATTTTAAAAAGAAAAATAAAGAGAAAACTAAGGCCATGTGTAAGCGTGTTCTGTGTATGTCTTTGTATGTGAATGTTGTATCTTATTAACTAAGATGTATTGAAAAATTCTATACAAAAGTCACCAAAACTTTTTGCAATTAAAACAAACTCCTCGAAAACTTCTATGAAATAGTTTGATGAACTTATTTCGTTAGTTAAAGAAATACCTCAATGGATTTTTAATGGAACTAATGGATTTTTCTAAAAAGTTCAGTTCAGTCTTTTAAAATCATTAACTATATTGGAACATATTTTTGAGTTAATGACATGAGTCAAAGTTCGGAACTGGAAAATTCATATAACATTTAATAATTTACGTATACGTAATATATATTTTATGCAAGAATACAAAATAGAATCAAACTTTCTTTTAATGAAGAGGACTTAAATTTTATGTGATTTAAAGAATATTAAAATGAAATGTTATAGCTCAGTCTCTAAATTTTGTTTATGAAACAAAGAACTTTATGATAAAAAAGTTTACTCTACGAAGATTTGACTATAACTAAACTAAAGCTAAACTTAATAAAAATCTTTCTTTCAAATCGTTCCAAAATTTGTTTCATTGAAATTACACAAATATCGCCTTTGATCGATTAATTGCAAACTATAAAATTGTATATATCCATCAGTTCATAAAGAACTCGTTTAAGTAGTTTTGTTGGACTTAAAACTTATAATGAGAAAGAGTATTAAAATGTTCCAAAATAAGTGTCATAAATTTTACTTCAAAGTTTGTATTGCAAAATGTTTTTAGCCAACTTTCGTTGTGAGAAATTCAACAATCTTAGCTTTGATTAGTTATGTAAAATGTGTGTTAAGTCTATATACAGCCATGATGTTTGGTCTTCAGTGTGAAAATCTAGGAAACTTTTCGATTCCATTTCAGCCAACACAAGTTTTTGTTTGGGTTTTTTGCCAGTATTTAAAATTTGGTTTTTCGTTTTGCGTTTTCGATTCCTGTACTTACCGGCATTTTCTGGTGTTGTCATAGCCTGTAGAATTTTAAATGATCGACTAGGTATAGCGCTACCCGTATATTTTTTAGGTTCCGGAGCTTGTTGTTCACTAGGTGGTATATATTGTTGTTGTTGTTGTGGGGGTCCATCTAAGAAATAATACACAATTAATGTTAGTTCGAAAGTTTCTTAATTATCTATATCATTTAATGTACCAAAACGCTGCTGTTGTTGTTGTTGTTGTGTAAAGCGATTCTGTGCTGAGATGCCATTACCTGCAAAAAGGAATTCAGTTTTCGTTCAACATTTCATTGATATTGCCCCGATGAAAACTATTCTAATTTAGTAGCATTGGCGAATTTTGATGGATGAAACCATTACCATAAGGGGACATACACAATAAGCTTGGTTTTTGGTTAGTTTTCTATCAACCGAAAAGGTTTATTTTTCAACTTTTAAAGCTTTAAGCTGCTGTATTAGTAAAATGTTTCCAAAGATCAACTCCAATATGTTTCCTTCCGGTACGCAACTTCGAACTAATCTTACCTATAAGACACAGACACACACAGAGTAGAGAAAATGCAAGGGACGAAGGAGTAGGGGGTGAGATGGGAAAAGGGGAACACACCGAGAAGGGGAAAGAAATTCTCACCTTGCGGCGACCAAGCTAAAGGCGTACCCAATTGTTGTTGTTGCTGCTGCTGTTGCTGTTGATCCTGACCAATTTGCAATCGTCTCATTTGTTCTATAGTTGGACTATTTCTTGCCTGCTGAGCACTCATCTGACGAGCATATTGTGGCCTCTGCAATTGGGCCGGCTGCTCGATGGGAGTTTGCTGTGCAAAGGATTCATCGTCGTTGCCATCGTCCACGGTATCGGTTATTTTTTGCAAAATTCTAAACGATTTCGATTGTATGGGCGGTGATCGTGGATCGCTGCAAGTAAATATACATAGGCGTAATGTTAGGTTAGGATTTTTGGGTTAGCATGCTATCGAAATAATGTTTGGTAATCAATTTGATCATTAGGCCAAATTAAATATAATTTTCATTTTTGTGTTAATTGTCGAATTGAATTTGGTTTTTAGTTTTCAAAAGATAAGTGATTTTAAAATGTGTTGAAACGATTTGTAGAAAATCATCATGACAAAAATGTATTGATAATTGGAGGGATTTGAGACTCAAGACGCAAAATCGAGGTACAGTTTACAATGTTTGATGATAGTTAATCACACATTCGATGGTGTACATTGGCGATTGTACTACCTGAGACGATTCTTTCTGTAGCGTATCTCCGCCTCGAGCGGACATTGATGCACAAATAAATTGTAACTGCCACTAAAAAGTCATAGTTTTAGGTTTTTTTGATTGGGGGTGGTAAGAAGCATTAAAAAATTAATACGCATTAGTGTTGGGCAATTCTTTTCAATGTTGGAAAAAGCACAAAAATATTACAAACTAAGGTAAATCATATTTTCATTTTCTTTTCGTTTGTTTAGTATCTTAACTAAACTTACTTTTGCAAAACTACTGGCGATTGGGATACAGGTCCGGATCGTCCACCCTCAATAGAGATGGGCACAATTCGTGTAGAGTTGCCATTCGTCTGGAGTTGCGGTGACATAACCCTTTGTCCTTGAACCATTCCGGAAGCTGGATAATTGTTGTAACCTTGATCGACAAATTGATTAGCTGAGCGTATTATGTGACCAGCAGGCGCTTTCATAGGAAATAAAGAGTATACATAGACACATATTTGATATATAGAGAAGAAGTTGGAGGGTTACTGCAGAGGAAGGGCTGATTGGATCACTGGATCATTTTGGAATACAAAGTGCGTGGAAGTTGGGAAGGTTTTGGGGGGTGCTTGGAGAAGAATCTATTTTATTATATTTATTAGTTACAAACATCAAGGGTTTTAGATAGGAAAGCGCCATATTAAACAAACTACATCAATAGAAGCTATTTATGTACCAACAACTGAAAAACTTACCACCGAAATTCGGTTGGGCAGCTGCATATGTTGGTGTCTGCTCCAAAGTAATGGGTATAATGCGCTCCTGGAATAAATTTACAGAATTTATTATTAATAGAAGTGAGTGGTAGTCGCATTTTCATTCATTCTACAACGAATTGAATAGAAAGCTGAATAATTAAATAGCTAACTATGTCCGCAACTGAATTGACTAAATAAAACACTTTGTAAAACTTGTTCATCTTGAATAAAAATAATAAAACTCAGACTGTTGAAAATTATGTGTTCGAATGTGAGGAAGTACGAATTGATGAGTACTCATTTAAATCTACAATTCTGTTGTTCTCGAGTTCGAACCCCGATGTAGGTGGAGTTTCCCCCTGATGAAGCAATACTAAAAAGTAGTTCCGTCGGGGATAAAGAAAACGATTGTGGATAACGAAAAATTTTTTTTTCATTTAAACTTAAAACTTTATCGAAAAAAGCCGATTACTCGAACTGATTTCATTCAAAAGATCTTAAAATTTTTCTTGGACTTAAATACCCCTTTAAATACATTCATTAGACTTACCCTTGGTCCACTTTGATTATTGTTGTTGCTGGTGCTGTTACTATTCGTATTCAAATTAATTTGCAAACGCAAACCACCTGGCTGAGTATTTGAGCCAAAGTTCTGCTGTTGAATTGTTGGTTGTGGACCAAATCCATTGCCTTGAATCAATTGTGGTTGATAGAAAGATGTTTGCTGTGGTTGCTGTGGCGCTTGTGGTGCAACTTGTGGCTGTGCTGGTGGTGCTGATGTTGGCGCCGGAGTCGTCTGTCTTAATGTTGATGGCAAAACGTTGCCATTCTCTTCAGCTCGAGCTTGGGCCCAAGGTGCCTGCTCCTTAACTCCCGGCTGGGAGCTAAGCCAACGCAAAGGTTGGCCAGCTGATTGCTGCTGTTGGGGCAATTGCCTCATAGGCGAATCCCGGGCTGCAGTCTGCTGCTGCTGCTGAAGCAGAATACGCTGGGCTTGTGGCTCTGTGGGCTGAGCCAAAGGAGCAATGTAAAGAGAACCAACGTTGGTCTGTTTTTTTTTTTGAAGAAAAGAGTTAAAAGAATTAGTTTTTAGTCTGCAGTTTTGTACATTTAACTTTGTATCTTTGCCTGCCTCAAGTTCAAAATTCGTGTTTGGCCTTTGCTAGTGTCTAAATTTAAATTCGCCACAAAACAAAGTGGAATGCGTTCAATGTTCTCTTTTGTTGAGTGAATGCATTAGCACTTGCATTGATCTAAAAATATATTCAAGAATGCTTCCGCTAAAGATCTTTTTCAATATAGAATTTGACATGATTTTTTGCTTGTAAATTTCAAAAATATTTTCTTTGCAGACACATTTTTATTGGATTTCCCTACAAATTTTTAAGCAACTGTCAGTAGAAAACGTTCAACTAATTGAATTATAAGTTCCTGAAACTGCTAGCATAATAAGCAAATATTACTCATGTGGGCCACATGACAGTTAAAGGTCATATTTTAATAGAGCTTAAATCACCATTTTTTATATGGGTATTTATTGCTTATATTTTATTTATGTATATTGAGTCAGAATTTGGCACTGAAAAGCAAAACATAAATAACAGTTCAAGTCTTCATTTGGAGGGATTGTAACTTTTTCCAGTTTTATGTTATTGCTTTAAGTTTATAGTAAACCTATTTTACTTTATCTTAAATAGAAATGTTAAATTAAGTCACTCTTGTTTCTTGCATAAAATGCTTTTCTTTCAATTTTCTTATGTTGTTAGTATATTTCAGAGACTTTTGATTAGTAGATTGTTTTTTTCATCTAGGTAAGATATATTCAAAAGAAAAAAAATCATAAATATACTAGAAGTAGAATCCACGAGGGAGAGCAAAAGAATTACATACAAAAACAGCACATCTAACCCATTTATTTCACTGATTTTAAATCAAATTTATTTAAATTTAACTTCAAACTTTCACAAAAAGTTGAAAAATTATAAGACTTCAAAACTTGATAACTGCTAAGAAGAAAATTACATAGTTATAAAATTTTAAAAACTTGGTAATTTAAAAAGGTCCAACAGTTTTGACAAATACTTTGCGAAAACTGATTTATGCAATGAATTGTTGCCAACAAAGTCACTTTACAGTGGTTTAAGCTAACATTTTTATTCCAATACTTAAGGGACTCATAACTTTTGTAACTTTTTGGAATCGAGAGAGTATGAATGCGAGTATTTAATGGGCAAAGCTTTCATGGAAGAGTTTCCTTAAATGTCCTTGAGTATTGGCTCAACTTAGTAACTCTTAATCAGTGAAAAAAATGTTAAACTAATCTAAGTTTGATAAATTTAATTTCAATTAAAGTGTTATAAACTGATCTTATTTTCTAATTACTTACCGGTTTTCCTGCTCCTGAATATGGTGTTTGTTGAGTGCCATAATTCTGTTGCTGCTGGTTATTGATTGCTGTTGCTGTTGTGTCATTTCTGACTGGGCTGAATACATCGCGAGATCGTTGTTGTTGTTGCTGTTGCTGCTGTTGTTGCACATTGTTGTAAATGGGTTGTGGATGTGATAGCTGCTGTTGTTGTTGCTGCTGCTGCTGTTGCTGGGGCTGTGGTGAAACCACAGGCTGAGAACGTTGTGTACGCCAGGGTACAGATTGTGCTGATTGCTGAGCTGTTGGCTGTTGCTGAGCCAATGGAGAAATTGCCAAAGGTGGATATTGTTGTTGCTGCTGCTGTTGTGGTGATTGTTGCTGTTGTTGCTGCTGTTGTGCCAAACGGAAAGGACTCTCAGTGGATCGTTGTTGCTGTTCAAAGGGTGAACGTGGACTCTCTGTCTGTCTCTGTGTATAAACATTGACAGCCGGCGATTGTGGCATGGGCACACTGCGGAACTCTTGTCGTTGTTGTTGCTGCTGTTGTTGTTGTTGGGGTGGAGTTGGTGGCGGCGTGGGCACCTGCTGCGACAGATGTTGTTGCTGCAACTGTTGCTGTAGTTGATGTAGTTGTTGCTGCTGCATTGTCGGCGATTTGGGGGCAACTGGACTATAGTTGCTATTACCAATTGCTTGAGGTTTATAGCCTAATTGGAAACAAAAACAATAATTATTAGTTTTGGCAATAATTTTTAAAATTTTAAACTTGTTTTTGCTTATTCTTTTTATTAGTGGTTTTAGTGGGGAAATTAATTAGCCATTTCATGGGGTTAAATGTGATTTAGATAAAGCCGTAAAACCGTAACCGCTTAGTAATTGCTGGGCGATGGATGGAATTGAGACTGAGTGTCCAGATTAGGTGAACCAAGAACCCAATTGATAAAGTAAAATTCCTTTAGCTCCACAAGCTCACCATCAACGCTATCGGTATAGTCTCCATTCTGACTTGGCTGAGTAATTGGAGCAGCTGCAACTGCTGCTGTTTCTGGCAATGGACTCTTGGAACGCTCTTTGCAATATTCATCCTTCCAGAATGTGTTCTTCTCCACGGGCGGTGGAACTTTCTTTAGAGCTGCCATCGGATTTGGTGGTATCTTAATCTCTGGCCGGAATCCCAATGGTGGCGGCTCAAAACGTTGTGGTGTTGGTGATTTACGAGCCGTTGCCGGCGAACCTGGTGCACTAAGACGACCGGGTGGTGCTAATGTGCTTTGTTGTTGTTGGGGTGGTGGTGGTGGGGGTGCAGCTGGGGCAAATTGATTGCCATTCTTACCCGGTTGTGGTGGCGGCGGCGGCGGTGGTAGCACCTGAAAGGGCATACCCATGGCAGCAGCTCCCATTGAGCTGGCTGCTCCAGATCCAGGTGAGCCACCATTTGGTGACTGCGGCTGAGCTGGTCTATTCTGTTGCGATGCTCCAGTGGCTCCCTCCGATTGGGCATTGCGAGCCAAACGTTTGGCCATACGCTCCGAACGTATCTGAGAGAGATCTATGCCACCTGGTGTATATGTGAATGGTTTCTTGTCTTTTGTCATCATGGCATTCTGCACACAGGCTGGCGCCTCATAGCCACCACCTCCTGCTCCTCCTCCTCCACCGCGTTGACCATAACTGTAAAAGAAAAGAGAGAAAAAAAAGTGATTGATAAAAAACAAAATCTCATTAAGCAGTTTCATTTTCACTTCCTTCCCCCAAGCTATGCTAATTTTTTCCACTTCTGCTTTGTCTATGACTATTTATCATAATTTTTTGTGAGTTTTTTTTTTATCTCTTGCCAAAACCCTCATTTGTTGTGATCTTTAAGTTGTTTTTTGTTGTTGCTGTTGTTGCTTGACTAATGACTGGCCGCTCATCGACAGTTCATTGAGCCAATTTTTTGTGTATATGTATATATGACTTTTTATGGCGAAAGTGTTTGCAAATCTATATGAAAATGTTATGGAGTAATAGCCATAAAAGGTGAGGTCGTTCAATGAAGTGCAAAAACTTTTGAATGCCTTTTGAAATTGAGATGAGGGTGAAGGTGATTGCGTTTTCACTACTTTTTTCGTATGCAAATTAAGCAAAAACATTATAACTAAAACTAAGTTTCAAATATTTTTTTTTGTATTTTTTCAACCTTTCTTTAACTTTTTGCAGATCAAAAACTTAAAGATTTCAGATTTTCCGCCCTAAGTTAGTAATTTCACTTAACTAGATCCGCCACTGAGTTCTTGCTTACTTTTTCTTACAATCTTTGTTTGGTTATTAAGCTTTTCTAGGGAGAGGCATATTCTTTATTATATGTTCAGGCTAAATAAATGGATTTCTCATGCTTGTTTTCTTTTAAGAATCTTGAATTTACCATATTTATTGTTGTTGATTTCAATAAAAAATCCATGATTTTATGACTTTTTCACAATATGGCAAAAAGCAGTTAAAAAATTGCCAGACATTCGGTTTCAGCCATCTGACACAATCCCGCCAAGTGCAAAGGTGTGTCTAACTTGAACCAATAAAGTTGTTCAACCGAATGTGACAACTTGTCAAAATTTATTTATATTAACTCATCGCATTTATTACCGTGATGGAATAATTTAAATTCATCTATAAGGAGTCAATGGAATTTGGGGTTTTATTTCTGTTTTATTACTTTGTTTTAATTAAATGTAAAACACAGTGGCTCGATAAGCTATAATTTTGAAGCCATATCTGATATATTCACTATAAATATTTAAAAAAGGTATTAACTATAGAAATTAAAGTGAATTTAACTAAAAGAAAGCACTTAAATCGATGGTCAAAATAAAGTTTTGTTATTTTAAAAATTTTCTTACTTTTGACATTAAATTAAACTGAAGAAATTTTTCATTGCAGTAAAAATAAGTAGACTTCAAAACAATAATATGAAAAATGTGTCTAAAAAGGGCTTCAAAATTGATTTTAGAACCGCTAGATTTTTCGAGCAAGAGAACAAAATGGATTTTATGGAAAAAGTAGCAGCTTAACTAAAATACTATAAAAAAATTTAAATAGAGAGCTTAAAATTTGATTTACGCCAGCAACATTTGCTTAAGAATTTGAACTCATTATATGTATATTATATATAATATTAAAATTATTGCCAAGCTTTAAATAAAATTAAATTTGTATTCCCTCCTGTTATCGCTTTCCATTTCAAATGATATGATCGAAATCGGATCTGAGATGTGTTCTCTCTTGCGATGCCATGCCAAATTACTAAGGTTCAAAACGAGAACGGCATATTAAGTAGAGCAACCTCAGGGACTTATGGACATCAGGAGCCAAGAAACAAAATTAAGATATTTTTATAAATTAAAACTATTGAAAAAGCTTCTGCAATTATGACCACATATTCCATTAAAAAAACTTCAGAACTACAACTATTTAAACTTACTTTATGGATGGATATACTCAAAGAGATTTCTTAAACAATTGACTTCCTGAATACATTTTGCCAATAATTAATCAAACATAGTTGTAACAGGAAAACAATATAAATATTAAGTCGACACATTTTCAGGCTTGTCAGGCTCACATTTTTCATATTCATAACTGCATTCCATGCTAAATATGGACAACAAGTAATACGCAAAAAATACATTTAAGAAAAACGGTTAACAAAACTGTTGTGCAAATTAAATTTCCTATCTGGCCATAAACTGAAAGCCAGAGTCAATAAACGACAGTGGCAAAAAGGGGAGGGAGGAGAGATGAAATCACATATAAAAACTAACTAGACGACCTTACAATTTTGGCACGCCTTGCTCAGTTATGGCAATTTAATGCTTTTTGTATTCACACATAATCAATGGCAAGTTCAAGCAACAGTTGTCTTGGCATATCTGATTTTTATGGAGAGGACAGCATTTCTTTTGTATCAACCTTAAATGGAGGCAATTAATGAATTGCTGTGGATCACCGACACACGGCTCTGGCTCTGGCTCTGTCTGTTCATGAACCGCAGGGAGTTGCGTCATTTGCATTTGACTTTGATGCACATAACGCTCCAATTTGCATGTAAAACAGTCATTGCGATTATACAATTGTGGGTGCTGGCATTTTGCAATCGGCGTCTAAGTTAACCACAGGGACAGCCTTCGCATTTGCGGTTTGTATTTTGTAAGTGTTTGCTGTCTACATCTTTTGGCCATAAAATATTAGCACTTTTTGTGTGTGTGTGGTAAACACCTGTTCCTGTTCGCCTGACCCACTTGAACTGAATCATTCAGCATGCACAACGCTTCGTTGTGTCGCTTTGTCTCAGGCCAAAGAAAACGGGCTGGACAACTTTTCCAGAACTAGCCAAATGAGAGCCTGTCTGCCTGCCTGCCTGCCCATCACTTTCTTTCTTTCATTATAAACAGGCTTAAGATATTTTTTCTTCTCTTCTTTTCTTTTCTTTTCTTTTTGTCTTTTTTTTTTGGCTGGACTACGCAAAACTTAACGAGAATGTCTTCAATTTTCAGTTTTTATTAGACTTTAAATTAAGCAAATTATGTGGAGAAAAGTCAACCGTAAATAATTATGAGAAACTCAAGTGGGTTGTTAGGACTCCAAGTCAGAAAGTGGAATAAACGAGCCTAGTTAGTAGAAAGTCTAATTGGAAAATAAAAACATTTCAAATGTCAACAAAACTGTTGATCTATTACAACAATTTTAGATCTCTTAATATGACAGTAAGAATTGTCAAGAATTGTCAGGCTTAGAGTCTTAGATCTTAAAAAATATATACTATAAAGGCTTTAACTATTCTTACTTAACAAGAGATTTTTACATTATCAATTATTTAAGTAAAACTTTTGAATAAAATCTAGAAAAACTTTAAATAGTATTTTATGGTTCTCACTCAAAAATTTAGTTTCGATATCATTAATAAAATTTAAAATGACTTTTCCTAGTCAGCTAGCTTTTCCTCAAAAAACCAACAAATATTTTTACAAAGTTTAATATCTAATTGTTAGTAGAAGTACGTCTACATATACGTATGTAGTAATGTTGTTTCATTACATTTTGTAATTAAAAAGTAAAGAGTTAAAAATTGTACTCATCTTAAATATAATTGGATTAATATAATTTGCTTTCATCGTTTGGGTTTTTCTTTATTAATGAACAGAAACAGTCAGATTTGTTAAATATAGATTTATATTTATTGAATTTTGATTAGCTTAAGTGGCTAATTTAATCACTAACTATAATCTTCTAAATACATTAATCAGTTTCAGGTTCTTGTCAGCTTATGCCATATTTAAAAGACAACTTAAATAGCAGAATGAAAACATTTAAGTTGAAGTTAGCTTTGACTAAATCCAAATTAGTCTCACAACTTTTAGAGCTGTTGGTATTTAAAATTCTTTAAATTTATTGAAATCGCCCTAAAACATATAAAATTCACTTAAAAATTTTAAACGTTTCTATAAGGCAGCTCAGCTCAGTTCATGGAAATGGATTACCTATGAGATGGATCCCTTTTTTGAATGGAAATAAATACAACAACTTGAGACAATAAAAGGATTGAATAGTCAATGACTATTTAAATCTTCGACACAGTTAGTTTCTTAGTTGTATTTTTTATTTGTCTCTCATTGTGCTAAATTCTATGCTTCAAATTGTCGTCATATGCCACATGCCAAGATTGTTGAACTGAAAACTAAAAAAAAAAACTTTTGGCAACACACAAAAACCACAAAATCAAAAAAAAAAATTGAAATACACGCGTTTTGTCTAATGTTGTCTAATGACGTCAATTGTCGGGTCCTGGCGTCAGTGGCCCAATCGGGTTTAAGAGTTTCTCTAATTGCAAGTTCTGGTCTGGTCTACAAGAAGCATAACCAGCTAACATACAAATGTATATTGTGGTCAATATGTTGGCTTTCGTTTGACAGAATTGCCAATTAAAATGTCAAATGGAACAAAGTGCATAGACTTTGTCCTATTTATTTACACAGACTCATTATGCTATGTGACTAACCAATTAACCTGCACAACTTGATGTGCATCATATATATACATATATACAAATTTATATACATATTTTTTTTTTTATTTTGCACTTGATGCTTAAAATAAATATTTGTAATCTATAAGTATTTAAAAGACAATATATTTCTGTATGCCAAAAATATATAAAGAAATGTAGGAAAATTTATTTGTACTTGCTCTCATTAAAACGATGGCCCCAAATGAATGAGGAGAAAATACAAAAAAAAAATGAAAAATTTCAATGAAATGATAGAAAAACATCTGTGCAATTTGGATTTTCACTTTTTTTTTATTTTGTTGCCATTTGCTGTTTTCTGTGTTGCTCATGCAAATGAGCGTGCAAATATTATATCTACATAGGAATTGACTTTGGCCTACGACACGCAAAGAGAGAGAGAGAGAGAGGGAGACAGAGAGAAAGAATAAATGTGATTGACTGAATGCTACCCATTTCAAATATGTTTGCGGGAGATTATGGAATAAAGTATCAATGTAAACAAATTTCTCAAGTATGTAGGTGTATTGTTTTTTATCGAATGGTTAATGCTTAAAATAAGAATTCAAAACTAGTTCGAATGCATAAATGACGTGAGACCTAGTATCACTACATTCTAAATTAACAAGAATAAAATTTATGAGTGGGAGTAATTTATAAGTATATTGCCTAATCAAAAATAAACAAAAACCAAAGTCAAAGTAATATATTTTTGACTTTATTTCTACACATAATTTGAAATCTAAATATAAGAGCCTAGTTAACTATATCATAAAGCTTGACTTTTTGATATCTGAATTAAATGTCTAAAGATTGCTTTCTTAAAGGGTAATCGAACGATTTGACCAAGCATAATATGGGTAAATTCGTTTAATTCGAGTTAATTCGATTGTCATAGGCTTTTTGTATTCATTATTCATTGGGTTTGACAATTCGTTTATTTTCTTTATTTTTACTCATTCATTTTACTGAGTAAATTATGCCATGACATCATTCAGATGTCTAATAAGTTTATAGGTGCACATATTTATATGTATTTTAGTATGACTTTTATTGTTTATCATTTTTCACAATTTTTATGTACGATTTTCTAATTAGTTAACTCTTTAACTCGACCTGTATTGACCGAGTCTCCTTGAAATAAGGGACCGTTTCTTTATTTTGTTCAAGTTTTACCTGCTGGTCTAACTGTATTTTATATTTATTTGAATATATGGTATATATATTAATCACTTTAATATAAGCAATTTACTTTGAATGTCTTAGTTGCTCTTGTGTCAACTTAAAAGCAGATCATAACGTAATTATTTTTCTCTTAATCTTATATTTTCTTTTTGAATAGAGAACATTAAATATTTTACCTGATATAACAATAGCCTTAACCTCTACTTGTTTAACTTTTGAATAGTTTATATATTTAAAGACTAGTCCCATATTACCCTTAGTTACCCTATAAAAAAAATTGTTGCCTAGGAGTTGTTGCAGCTGCATATTTCAAGATCAAGGGCAGGCAGAAATCCAGCAGAAACTGCAGCAGCCACAAGAACTTGAAAGCTGCCACATGCAACATGACATAATGATAGTCATTGTCTGCATGTGTGTGTGTGTGTGAGAGGGTCTATAAATAGATGATGCTCTTGCAGACTGCCTTTGCTATCCAACGCCCACATTCCAGAGTTGAGCTAATCTCGCTATAAATATTTACTTAGAAATTTCGTTCAGGTTACGTCTCTTTATTTTTTTCTGCGCACTGAATTCACCTTATCAGTGCTTAATAGATATACTTTTTGCACTCACTTTGTTTCCTCGCTTTGTTTGTTGGTGTTGCCATTCACTGGCAATTCAGTCAACTGAAATCCATGATCCTGACGCACTAAATAGGCGGGCAATGTATCAATAATGGCATTTGCCTTATCATTATATGAACCAAGTAATTCCCGATATTTGGAATAGACAACACGTTTCAATTGTGGATTTTGTATGGAAGCCGGTGAGTTGGAGGAGCTGGAAGCCACTGGCAGAGCTGAGGTGGCCATTTCTATACACTTTTCTCGAACAGTTCACAGTAAATGCTTTGTAAATAATTTTCTTTTTCAATTGAACAACTAATTTTTCATAGTTTTGCAGCAACTAATTAACATTTGAAATTATAGCAAAAATGTTGTTACGATTGTTTCAAGTGAATAAACTCTTATTGTTTGATTGTTTAATCTTTATTTGTTGTGATCAGCTCATTTGCTTTATAGATAAGCCCATTGGCTTAGGTAAAGTTGTACAATCCCTTTGTCGTATTATTGGACTTTATCAAGCTAAGGAAAATATTTATATGGATGACTCAGATGAGTTGAAAGGAATACAGTCAATCTAAGTATTGATCGTTGGAGACCTTCTGACCGGCAAACTAAAGATGATGCTAATGATGATTCATGCGGCAACAAAGAAATAAAATCGTCATAAAAAAAATCATTCAGACAGACAGACAAACAAACAGACAAGGGCAAGCTTGAGTGATATTGTTGACTATTTTTTATTTTTAGAGGTGATCAGTTGAGAATTGTAACAACATTTGCTGCTGGCACTTATAAGTTTTCCTTTTGTTTTTCTCAATTTGATATTAAATTTTTCTCACACAGAACACACACTATCGAATGGGAAACACGCGCTGAAATTTTGTATCTCGTAGTTACTTGGTTTGTATCTCGCCAGCGCACTGAATGGAACTGAACGCAGCAGAGTCTCGACGCTCTGTGAAGTTGAATTCGTTTTGTCGGTTTTGACTGTCGTCTGAAACTGAAGTTGTTTAGCAACTTGTTGCAGATACATTTCTGTGTGTTTGCCGCAAAAGGAAAATCCGAAACCGAATCACATCGAACCCGAACGCTTTGATAAACGTTCAACTGGCACGCGGTGTCTACATACATAGATACATGGATCTAGCTCTGGCTCTAGCTTTGGCTACGGCTTTTGGTTTTTGTTTTGGATTTGCCAGCAATTTATTTGTCTGTCAAAAAGTTGTTCGACTGCGGCGACAAATTTAAACGTTAAACGCCAAACGTATTTTTCGCATTTCTTGAAAACATTTGTACTCAGTTGCTTTATCTGTATCTTGTATCTGCATCTGTTAGAGGTGGTTGGTGGTGGTTGGGGTGGTGCTGGTGTTTGAGGTGGTTGTCGTGGTTATCGTGTAGCTAATTGTTTTCACTTGCTTGTCATGTAGTCTGCTTATTACTTTTGTTCATAAGTAATTAAATCGCCATACGTTTATCTCATACACCCTCGGTTGTTGTTTTCATCAAAATTATCTTCTTCACATTTTTGGAATTTGTTAGACTTTCCCGCTCCAATTAACTGAGCCTCGGAATGATGGCCCACTTGGCCTTGACAATTTTATATATATGTAATTGCTATCTTAACTCAGTTAAATCATAATTGCCAAAGAAAGCGGAAAAGAGAATTCTTAAACGTCGAATGACAAGACTAAAAAGCAACTAAGGTACTTTTTGGTTTTTCTATATGTGAATGCTCTAGGGCACAACAAATTATATCAATCGATTGGTCCAGCAAAATAAAAAGCGTGTCACAAACCAAGAAAAAAAAGGCGAAAGTGTTGAGAAAACGATTAAAGAAAAAGAAAATGTATCTGAAAGTTTGTCAATTCATGTCTCGATAGACATTTGTTCATAGTCGCGACTGCAATTTGTTACAATTTGGTACAAAATGAAAAAAAAAACAAAGACAAAAAATGTATTTCTTGTTGCTAGAAATTGTTTCTAATAATCTTTATTCTCAGTTTTAATTAAATATATATAACATTGTTATCCTCCTTTTGCTTGCAAAGGTCATGGAACGTTTCTGGAAGATTCAGAAAGCCTTGATTTATACATAAGTGGTAAAGAAAGATTTATAGAGATATAATCCTAAGTAAATATATGCATTATGCATTTTGTTTAGTCAATTAGAGATTTTCGATTCATTTTCTTAACATTTAATCCAATTTAAGTTTTAATGTGATATGTTTTTCGTTAAACGCATTCGCTTTTAAGCATATTCGGTAATATTTTACTTCGTATGCAAAGAAAACAAAGATTCCCCATTATTTAGATTTAATTCTCAACTAGTTTTAACCTCGAGTGGCCACTTCAACTGTTCTTTCAATACTTAATTTTCAATTGTGTTGCCTCAGCTTCAGACATCTTTTACAACTAATTTGCACTTTAATTCTATATCTAATTTGTGTGGAGTTATTTAGATAAGTCTAAAGATGCTAGAAATTCATTGTGCAAAGAACATATTCCCCTTCCTATACTGCTTTAGATTTTATAAAGATACTCATAAGTTTAACTACGTTCTGACTAATAAAGATCGAATTTATCAAATACATATACTTTGTATAAAATTACTTCTTATTTCATCTAGGATTTTTTAGGAGTGGTTAAAATAAGCAGATTGGAATTGCCAGCACAAGACTTAGAAACAAATGATTCATTTCTCAATTGACGCACACTTGAAATCTGAGTGCCTGCCAATAACATTTTGAAAACCCAATATTTCTTTTCTACCATTTTGTTGTTTTTTGTTTTTCTTCTCGTTTTTTCTTTTTTTGAACAATGAATGAAGCCAACATTGCAGACCAAACTGTCAGAAATATGTTTTGGTTTCCACTTTATTCATTCAATAATACTTTTTGGCTGCCTGATAAGTGGGTCAACTAGAAAATGTCTATAAATATATATATGTGTGTGTATATTATACTGTGGCTGAGCCATCAATCAGCAAGGGCCACCTAATTAGCTAGCCGCAGGTCTCCCACTTCGATTTCCATCATCTGTCTGATGAGGTTCAGAGAACTGAATGTGAGAAAAAGAATTCTTTTTTAATCATGTGTTAAATGTTTCTTCTCATTTATTAAAATTATTTCACCAAATTCCTGTCTTCATTTTTTGTAACCTGTTTTTTTATGTGGCTGGAAGGCGAAAATTTACGATGCATTTTAAATGCATTTTATGTCATATTTTATGGCTCATTAATGTGTGAGAAAATGGTGACGGGAAAATTTATCAATCTGTATCTGGCATTAATTTTGTTCAAAAGTGTGCAGTAGCTGCATATAAAGAGCGCCACATATATTTATATATATTCTTGATCAGTTTAAGAAATCTCTGTTCACAGTTAATTAACTATTAAAATTCATCTTGGTATTTAAGCTGATTTCATCATAAGTTGCTTCAGTTCTTGGAGTTCTAAGATCGGATCACTCTATCATTTAGCTTCCGAAAGTTTTAGGTGAACAACTTTGTTACTTTTCAAACAATATTTTTAAAATTTAATATATATTAGGTTAATGCCCTTGCTAATGACTGTGCCAAAGTTCGTAAAGATCAGACGGCTATATTATAAAATTTTCATAGGAATGATTGTAATTTAGTCTACTCAAAACTGAAACTTGGCGTGACTAAAACTGTAAGCACTAATCACTGACAACTAACCGCCATTTAGTCTAGCTAAAAAGATCATAAATTAAACTCAAATTAGCCAAAAAATTAGATAAATGAAAGCAACAACTAAAACATAAATGGATCTATTTATATATTTTGTATATATACATATAGTTGTGTATATGTATATCTATCCACTCGTAAATATGAATTTCACACGGAAAATAACGCCAGCAACAAAGCGAATGTTCGATGAAAAAGATTCGCATGATATTAAACATGATAAAAAAGAAAATAGTTTTTTTTTTTAAATCTACACACACGCCCATCATTAAATTTCGACCTTGAAAATATTTTGTTTACGCATTAAGATCAGAAATATATATTTTTTTTCTTTTCTTGGTTTATAGTTGGGACGAGGATGGGCAATCAGAGAGACCATTTATCACTTTCTACAACTACTACCGACTACTTAAATTTGTTTACAACTCGTTTGGCATTTGTCATTGCGCTTTTTGTTGGTTGGCCACGTTGATTGCATGACATGAGCCCATCAGAGACTAAGAGACTGAGAGACTGAGAGTCTGGAGAGCCTGAACCTGGGCCTGGGCCTGCCGCCATATAATTATTTATATTAATCTGCCTGGCAGTTGCTGGTCGCAAGTGAAAGTGGCTTGTGCCCGTTGCACAATGCCATGCTGCAATATTTCTTCTTTAACGTAATTTTTATCAATATTTCTTCTGCTGCCGACCAACAACCGATCATGGACTACCACATGTGGTTGTGGTCTCATGGCCATTGGTCGTTTGTTTTATTTTGGCCAGACAAGGGGGAAACCGAGTCAGAGTCTTAAATCCAAATCCGCAAATCCCGCCAGCGCCTTTTTTTTACCATTTTCATTTCCATTTCCATTACGATTTCGTTTTCATCGTGTAAACAATTTGTTATTTGTTGTTTACCAAGAAAAATTGCCGCAATATGCTTTATGATCGAAGGGAAAATGAAGCAAGAAAAATGTTTGAAAAACAAATAAATGGAAAAGTTCCATAGAAAAATGTTATATATACATAAATAAAAAAAAAGAACTCAAACAAATTTTAGTCCAAACCGACAGCAAATGGAGTAGTTTGAATTTACTCAAAAATTGACAAAGCAATCAAATTTGAACTGAAATAATTCCCATTCAATGTTAATCCATTTTATAATTTAATGTCACACGCATACACAGATGAAAAAG
This sequence comes from Drosophila willistoni, assembly GCF_018902025.1. Lineage (NCBI taxonomy): Eukaryota > Metazoa > Arthropoda > Insecta > Diptera > Drosophilidae > Drosophila > Drosophila willistoni. The sequence continues at coordinate 15,847,503 of NW_025814050.1, forward strand.
GGCTTGGTTTTTTGACATTTAATTGGATTTAATATAATTTCGTTGTTTTTTTTTGTGCATTTATCAATCTGTATTCATCTGTTTACCTTTTTGGCTGCATACATTTTTCACGGTCATGTGCCATACACTTGAACTTACGTGCAAATAAATCGTATTTCAACATTTACTAAAAAATTATATATGCAAAAATGTGCAGGGTAAATAAATTCACAACTGATTGTGAGTTTATGTAATTTCCTTATTCTCCAAAAGAAACAGCCGACAAAGAAGTGTTAAAATTAATTGCGGTTGACAAAAGGAAATTTTCACTTCAAGTAATCCATCAAAATACGCAAGTTTTGCATTGATTTTATATATTGACGTTTGTATACCCTTTTGAATATTTAATATTAAAATATTAATCAATCAGACCTAATACTACCTTATAAAGAACTATGTTCTAAAAGTTGTCTTATATATCTTTTTATATTTTTCAATTTTGTTCTACAACGTTAAAGTAGCAAAATTAAGCTATGTTTGCACAAAAAAAAGGAAGATCTGTAATTCTAAAAAAATTGTATCATTTTGTTACAATTCTCAACTAGTTTTAGCCTAAGAAACATTTGATGATAAGTCTCAACTAGTTTTAGCCTACAAAACATTTGATAATAAGTGTAGTTTACGTCTTTTTATGTATTTAAAGGTTGATTTAAAATTTATAAAAATAAAATTTGAAAGAAGCTTACATTGGTTGTGTTTATTTTTTTATTCTGTTTTAGAATTATTATTAATTATTAACTAAATCGACTATACTGCCTCTCACACTCTAACTTTCTTTGCTCTAAGGATCTCTTCAAAACTCCGAATACTTACAATTAGATATATAATATAAATATAAATACATAGCTCATACTTAAATATACATTTATAGACATACATACATACCTAACTTATGCATATCGCACAACATACACACATATATATATATATAGAGAGAGAAAAAAAAGTGATTTTTTAATTAACATCAAAACATCGAATACTTAAAACTTAATTATTCGTTGTAAATTTACTTATACAAATTTCTGTCAAATTATTAGAATTTATGTTCCAATTCAGTTCAAAATTTAAAAGCGAAATAAACATTAATAGCTCAAAATATAACATTTTGATCTATTTTCGAGAAACTTTGATAATTTTGTGAAAATTATTCAAAATATATACTCCTTTATATACCCTGGAAAACTTGATATATAAATATATACATATAACCAATCAAAAACGCAAATAAATACAAAACTTTTTGGAAAGAAGCACGCCGAAAAAAATATGAGTAAATAAAAAAAAAATATTAAAAAAAAAATATTATCGAAAGGTTTATGGCAAAACAATTTGCATTTCAAGTTCGCACTTAAATTGATGGACAATGGAAATTTTATGCAAGTGTTCAAAATGGGTAATTCACTTTGTCATTTACATGTCAAATGGGTCGTATGCGTGATGTGTCAAAATATAAAAGATTCATTGTGGTTCTTTTCTAGTCTCACATACTATATTTTTGCAGATTTTTACTTTTACTTTTTTTATTTAGTGCTTGTTTTTGCTTTTTAGCAAACATAATTTTGACCCAATTTCCTCAATATATTATGGCAGCAGGCATTTATTTTGTATTTTGTCTCTTGTCGGCACCAGGAAATTTATGTGAGGCCCATCAACGTCAAAAAATGCAAAACAGAAAAAAAACAAAGAAAAATGGGAAGAAAAATCAACTGATACTAAGAGAAAAGTCAACAAAATGGACACTAAAACGAAATGAAATGCATTTTATGTCAAATTCTTGGGCCCATTTCACGCTTTTATTGTATTTCGCGAGGGTGGTCAAACATTTTTCTTACTCTTCAGCGAATGTGCGTGAATGAAAACTTCCGGTGAATGCCGTCAGTTCTTTAAATTCTCAACACGTGTGCCAAAATGTTTATATAGACAAATGGATGCGTTATATACCCAAGTGTATTATGTATAGATATGTACAACAAGCGGACAGCTGCTTCAAAAATTTTGCTAAACACAAATACATACATTTTGTTGAAAAATACGACAAAACAAAAACCAAAAAATAAATGAAATTAAATTAATTAATTCGCCACAGAGAATAAGAAAAGGAGAAAAAAAAAAAGAAAATACACACACTCAAATTGTCGCCTGCCAAAAAGCGCGTGCAACGTGGACATTGCCGAGGGCTGCCAAAAGTGCTACACGTTAATGGTGGGGATCAGGAGAGTGGGCGTCGCCATCGGCATCGGCGTGGGCTCCTGGCCTTCAAATCTCTCATAATGAATAGGTATATATACATATATAAAGCCGATGCCTCAATTGTGAAAGAAATCATAAACTTTTCGAGCAGCCACTCTATGTGCACATACATATAACTACATATATTTCGAAATATATAGACAAATCTATATATTTTATTTATTTCCAACATAAGTTTGCTTTTTGGTTCTTGTTTTTTTTTTTTTGCCGGGTGTGGGGCGTTTTATGACTTTTCTTTGCGGGAAAACTTTTTCGTAAAAAAAAACGTAAAACAATTAATAGAAAATCATCTTTATATATAAATATATAGCGGTTAATAACAGCTGTCTTTACTTTTGGTAAGTAGTCTAGACTTTGTTTAAGTCTATACATATATGAAAATTTATACATTTCCCTTAATGTAAATGTAAAGTTACACAAACAAATTCGTTGTTAGAATTGTTAACTATTTATCTACTTTAAAAATCGTTTAGATTTTAAACTGAAACTTGCTTGTTTATATGCTAAATACTTAATCGGGTTCTTAAAAATGAAAATGTTCAAATTTCCATCAATAAACCAATATCTATTTTTTTCATTTATATAAAGAAATAATTTTAAGTAGGATAGCTTAAGGCTTGGTAGCTATAGCTAGTAAGAAAATTGGCTGTAATTACATGATCAATTACATTATAAATAATACAAATTATATAAATTAGTTAGGAAAAAATATTTTCAACCAAAGTCTTTAAACAGAAGTTGCTTCCAGCTTTTAGAATTTTTTGAAAAGTATTAGAAACGTTGAACATTGATAACATTTTAAATTAAATAATGAAATATTAAATATTGTCAAACAAAATCCATTTTTTTCATATTAAGAGGGCACGACAGGGGCTTGGCAAAAATTTAAGACATTTTACAGGTCTACGTAAAGTAAAGTATTTACCTTCTATGGTCTCTAAAATCTTAACGTTTTAACTTTAATATACCCTTGTTCTCAAAGTAGTTGAATTATTGGAAATTAAATAAACCAATTAATATTTAAGAAATAAATCTGTATACAAAATTTAAAAACTATACCCCAAATATATTGAAAGATAGAGAATTTTACAAAAATCTTTAACCCCTTCATCAATAAAATAAAGGTCCCTACTTTGCACAATTATTTTAAAAAATTTTGGTGGTTTTTAAAACTTACCCAGAACTCATTTTGTTGTTTTTTGTGTTACAGCCTCTCTACGAATATTTCAAGTTTAACACACACTAACTCACACACACACACACACACACACGCACAGCAGCAGCAGCAATCACTTTGGTTGTGGCTTGATTGCACGCAAGTTCTACGAAATTCGCCAAAAAAGATGAAACCTATGTACACACTGAAAACACTGTAAAACACATGGAACAAATTAGAAATAGAAAAATTGAAAAATCTCACACGCCTTTTAATATTATATAATGCTAGATATTATTATTTTTCTTTTTTTTTGCGGCAAAAGTCACGTCTAAGCAAAAAACTCACTACACACACACGAGCACATATTGATTATAGTTTTCAATATTTTATATATACGTAGAGTCAGAATAATGGGTTTTTCAATATTTTTGTTCAAGAGAAAAAAAAACCCTTTTTGTTCTTTTTGAGAATTTTGTAATTTTCTATTAATAAAACGCGAGACACGACAACGCTTACTTTTGCTAGCCAAAATATACGTATCTATATATATGTATATATATGTGGGTATATACTAGATAGATAGATGGACAGACTAAATGGATGGGAGATATATATCTATATGTTAGTTTTCTAAATTGAACAAAATTTTCTTTTTCGGTTGATAGAATTAAGTTGTATTTTTTTTTTCTAAATTTTATTTGGTTCTCGTTTGCAACGCGTTCAAGTAAGCAGCCCAAGTCGCACTGAATTCGCACATACGAAAATCTTTCTCGGCCGAAAATCACATTTCGAAAAATTGAAGATTTTCCTCTGCTTTAGTATATACTAAGTATTTCGACCATTGGCCATGTATATAGAGAATGATATTGTCTATGTGTGTGTGTGCCAGGGTGTGTTTATTTTGTGTATATGTGTATGCCTATGAGATTTTCTATGTGTAAAGTGCGTCTGCTTGGAAAATTCTATGAAATTTTTGAGTTTATTTAAATGTAGAAATTGAGCAAGCTAGATAGAGAAGCACAGTCAGTTGTTTTGTACTTGATTTTTTATTTTTCTATTTTTCTTTCCTTTGTTTTCTTCGTAAATTTATTTATTGTATTTAACAGCCTCAAATTGTTGTTGCTTTAGATCTTTTATTTTGGGCCTCTTAGTCTTTGCTTGGGGTCTTAAAACTACAAATATATATACAAGTATAGGTTGAACATTAAATAAATTATTGAATGACCTATGTGTAAGTGTGAGTGTGTGTGTGTATGTTTACCAAACGAGTCATTCTTCGAAAGTTTGTGCACACTTTTCTCTCGTTTTCGAAAAGTATTAGAAACAGACAGAAGATTCGGCTAACAATTTTTTAAAATAATATTCTAGACGGTCAATGAATGATGGGAATCTATAAAGTGTTTTCATACACTTCAAAAGTCTTGTTGTAATATTGATTTATTTTAGAGTCTAAGAATTTAAATTGCACTTTACATCTTACTGCAATAAAAAAAAAACTGTGTACAAATGAATTGTGTTTCCCTGATGTCTCAAAAATGCATACTAGTTAAAAGATTCATTTTAAAAAAGTCCCTTAAATATCTTATGTAGTTCAGGCAGTTCTTGGATATTTATGAACTCCTTACCCATCTTTTCACGGGGAGAAATTGCTTTTTTTTATTCAACACATTTGGAAAAGTTCACAAATTTATGATTTAAAGACGATAAATAACATTTATGACAGTTGGATCAACGATCTAAGTATTAAAAAAGGATTTTTGTATCTTTTTTGTAAATTTACCTACAAAATGCGTGGCAATAAATTTTAAACTAACCTTTTTAAGGACCTTTTTTTGTTTTAAATTTTATGCAATTTCAGAGCTTAAAAACATGGTGGTTCAAAATTATCAAGTATTAAAGCTTTTAAATAACTAGAATCAAATTATTCGATACATTTTTAAGATTATAATACCAATACCAAAAGATTTCTGGCTTTCAGTTTTGGTTTTTTCAAATTATTTTAAAACTCATTAAAGTTTTAGCAAGGACAATGCTTTTTTCCCAAAAAAAAAGTGTTTGTAGTATTATATCAAGTTAAAAATATAGATTTTAGATCTTTTATAAACAATTTTTAACGAACAAATTTTTTAGAAGAATATGAATATAGTTGGAGTTTGCTCTTTCTTTTGAAAAGTCACCTTTTTGTGTCGCCTTTGAAATAATCTTCTTTTGAAGATAAACACCGAGCCAGCTTGAATGTTTTGAATAAACAGTCATTTGTTTTAATTCATTTTATTTATTTATTTATTTTATTTTTTTCTATTGTTTTTAAGTATATTTTAAATCTATCCAGACTTTGCTGAGACCGAGGAGAGTAGCCCTACCAGTTAAAAATTTTTCAAAAAGTTATACTTCTTTCATGTATACATTTTTGATTTAAATTTGGAATTTACGTCCATGGTTTACCAAAGTTGGTAATTTGCTAGTAAAAAAATCATTAATGGTACGTATTTAAATTGCCTAGACTGTATTTGAGACTACAATATATAGGTAAAAATACATACATATGTTTACGGATATACATATGTATATACTTCACTATATTATTGTATTTATTACTTTTTAGCTTCTTTAGCACCAATTTTGTAAGAAATGAAAATGGCATTGCCTTGATCATGAAGAATTTTATAGTAATTTTGTGGGAGATATAGAAAAAGCAGCCGCTAAATATCATGAGCAATGAATGCTGACAATAAAAATTGAACAATGATTCTGTGAATGATTCCAAATGCTGTGGCTCGTCTTGTATCACAGACACATGCTAAGATAAATCATAATAAATCACATATGCTTGGAAAATAAATAGAAGAGCTTCGTGGCAACTAAACAAACATCTATGTATATATATGTATGCTACATAGGCTTATGCCTATATTTACTTCTATACATACATACATATATGTATGTATGTAGTTAGATATATATAAATTTTGGCTAAGCGAAACAAACCATCCCATGTAGCAATGTTTGTGGGAATTAGCTGATCATTCATCTTCCTAAAACAGTCTTATTTCCTTCTTTTTTTTTTGGGACTTAGAGCCAACATTTTCTCATGGGTCTGGAAATGGACCACCTGTCCGGATTGCAACTATTTTAATTGGCTCCTCTCAATGAGTATGGCCATAAATTTTCATCTTTTACCTATAATTAGAATGTTTTTTTGGTAGCTTTTAATTACTCTAATTTTACCTTACTTATAATTGATACATAGTATATAGATGGATGTATGTATTTATATAGAGAAAATCGGTTTGTACTTTTCTATTTTATTTTTGTGTGCAAAATGCGCCATTAAATTGTTATAAATAGACTCGGTTGAAAAGCGCACAGGGCGCTGAGTCAACGATTGCCGCGAACATTAACCTCATTAGAAGAGCGTAAAGAAAATGCTGAATTTGATTTTGATTTTTGTTTTAAAAAGGCGCGTGGAATTAGCTGGAAGTATTTCAAGTGTCAGCCAAATGGATTGGATATAAAGTAGGTGTGGTCTATGACAATGCGAAATGGGTAATCCCTTTATGAGTCGCCAGACTGGAAGAGATGTCTGAACTTTTAAAATGTTTACTGAATCTCTATTTGTATTTTTTATAACTTTTAAATTTTATTTGCATTTTGAGTCAAAGAACATTTTTTTTAAATTTCCCATAAAATTCTAGTTTATACACAAAATTATAGCATTATGACTTCTTTTCGGGAGATGCGTTTAGATGATCTATTCAAATTAAATCCACTTGTCTTTGATTACTTTACCGAGGTCTATAGCTTGCCTTTCTTTCTGCAGCATCTCATTCAATGGTCAAGTCAAAGCCAAGTGGCCGAGTCACCCAATGGCCAAATCAAAGGCTATATCTTTGGTAAGACTGTCACAAATTGTCCCAAAACTCATGGCCATATCTGTGCTTTGACTGTGGCCCAGGATTATCGCCGTTTGGGTGTGGGCACATGTCTCATGAATCATTTTTCCAAATTTATCGATCAACAAGGTGCCTGGTATGTGAATCTATTTCTGCGTTGCAGTAATATGGCAGCCTATGAATTGTATCGTAAATTGGGCTATATACATCGAAGAACTTTACTGGATTATTATCCCGATGTACCTGAAAATGCCTTTGATATGAAAAAACCTTTGTCTCGTGACCTGCAAAAACAATCCTCAACATTGGCTGTCATTCATAGTCAAACGGAACCAAAAATAACCGAAAATGAACAGCAGATTTAGTACAGATAAATTTCAATTTTCATAGTGGCTAATTAAAGCACAGACAAAAGTCAATTGCAAAAATTTAAACAACTAACAAGTTTCCGCTGACGCACAAATTAGAAAACAAAAAATAATAAAAAGAAAGCACTAACAAAAAAAATTTCTTGGAAAAATAAATGTTTGAAAACAGAAAATAAAACTTTAAACATTTATCCAAGGTTAAGAAAGGCCTTGAGATTAACTTCCATAATCCATTTAAAGATTTAAGCCCTTGAACCTCCAAAAGAAAGCCCTCAAGTGATCAGTTTAAAGGGTATCTATTAGGGATACTATTACAAATTTTATTGTATAAGTTTTTAAGAATTCTGGGGCATCTATTAACGGTTCGATTAAGGGTTCTTTGGGATCCATAAGATGTCTGCTTCATAAGTCAAGATGAAGACTTGTCTTACATTCGTTAGCTAAGCCGGACCATTGGCCATTTAATTAGAGTTCTTGGGCATTTATTAAAGGATCTTGAGCCCTAGATGGCTACCTTCAGTCATTTGTGGTATTTAAAATTTATTATTATGAATTTAATGAAATTGTTTCAAGTGTAGTGGCATCTGCAGATGCTTTATCATTAGCAAAAAGATTGTATTTTTTATTTTATCTATGGAAACTATGGTCAAGGCTCTTGTTTTCGCGTACAAAAAAAAATGTATATCGTATAATGTATATTGATACATATATATATATTTAGCAGATGTCTGAAACACGCGCTATATAGACAACATGAATCGCATAGAAGTTTGCCAAAAAAAAAAAAAAGATTTCTATTAATGTTTTAAAGCAGACAAAAGATTTCAAACATATGTTTATTTTTTTTTTTTTTTTTTTTTTTTTTTTGTTGTACGTTTGACATAGATTTTAGCTTTGCAGTGCGGCCAATGAACTTTTATTAAAAATTCATTATATCGAAAAACACAGAAAGTTGGAAATTGAGATATAACGTTAGAAAATGCAGCAAAATGTAGCCCAAGTTGCCAATTTTATGAATAAACATGCCCTTTAACGATTGCAATGTCACGTCGGTTTTTAAGGGCAGACGCATATCGTAGGCATGATAATTATTGTAGAATTTCGGTAACCAGCGATATTTGACATAACCAAAGGATTCATAAAGCTTAATAGCCGATTTGTTTGTATCCCGAACAAAAAGGTCCACATACCAATCTTGATTAAGTTCCGCTGTTTGATGGAAATTATCAATCAATTTTGTGGCCACACCCAAGCGGCGATACGTCTGATCAATGGCCAATGAGGAAATATGAGCATTATGGGGACACGATGACGATTTATTTGTTTCATGTGATCCAAAAATATAACCTGATAGACGGTTATTGACTGTCAGAGCGGTTACTGATAGATGCGGATATTGCAAAAGGCGTTGCATATAAAATGATAATGCATAGATTTCAACCAGCGGATCAAAAAATATTCGGTTCAATTTAAAAAGATCGTCTAGTTGAAATTCTCGAAATGCAGACATGTCTTTGTTTTAGACTTTTTGGAGAGAATTAAAAAACAAGGCCACCTTGAAATAAAAAAAATTATATATCTCCATTCTATGATGTGATATAGTTAGGTGTTTTAATATTCTTTCCAATCCACTCAGCAAAAGTCGTTAAAAGTAATCCATTCAAAATGACTTACTGGTTGAATAATTTGCTAAAAAACAAAAACGCTGGATTGTGTCTCAGCTAAATATGATTTTTCTTACAATCTGTTGCCTGAATTTAGGCATATGCCCCAAAAAAGCACGCAACGGATATTTAATTTGCTGTGAAGCGAATCACAAATGCTCTAAATCAGTTGACTACATTAGTTTAAGAGTATCCTGCGACGTTTTATTGTATATATTAAAACAAGTTTATGTGTCCATCATGTAGTGCAAGAGTCATCCGCAGGTTTTCTCAAGGATATGCTTGTCCAGATTGTTGCATACTCTACAAATTACTGAACTGACTGAATGTGGTGCCAAAACTCCGTTTAGTTTCCATTTACGGATGGCCTGTGGTCTACTCACTGTTCCTGGAATTAGTTGTTCTAACTAAATTGGAAGATCTTGCACTTTTGCGGGTAAGTTTTGACAAAGAAAATCAAACAAAGGGTATTACTCAATTAATGCATCTTTTCCAGATGGGTACCATGGCCTCATTGCATGCTTCAATTGCCAATTCATTGGCCGGATCACGACCCACTACGCCGCACAGTACTGTGTCTACCATGCCTGTGGGTTAAGAGCAAAGAAGAAGGAATCCCCCTATATAATAAAATATATTATATGTAGGGTATTCACAACAAATGAAGCACAATCCCGAAGCGATAACCATAGACCCAACGCTTTATAGATATTAAACCGATTCGTTCTACACATTCCATCCACCAGTTTAGTGTCTTAGAGATGCGATTTAATCACACAAAAAATACTTTCAATATACACGCATTTAACAAGTTATTTGATATTTTTATAGATCCATGGCAACAGAGATGTGACTCGTGTATAAACGCCGGGATATTGTCCTTTGCCGCAGCCAATGCCCCAGGAAACAATGCCCACTTGAGTGTAGCGACCACCATCATCCCTGACAATCATTGGGCCACCAGAATCTCCCTGCAAATAGAGCAGGAGCAAACATTTTTCACTAAAGAAAGACAAACAAATAAATCAATCTATCGAACTTACACTGCACGAATCCTTGGCAGCCTGGCCAGCACAAATCATGGACTCAATAATGCCTCCAGGTGCTGCTCGTCCATACTTGCGAGCACACTCAGCATTGGCCCATATGGGTATATCTACTTTTTGCAAAATCGATGGCTGTGGACCATTTTCACGTAGACTACCCCAGCCGGCAACTGTGGCTACTTGTCCACTATACGAACGTGATTGTTGAGCGGCTGAGGTGGGCAAGCAAATGGGTTGAATTTCATGCGAAAATGGCACCGGTTCGCTAAGCGTTAAAATGGCTATATCATTGTGCTAAAGGAACAAGAAATTTTTAGAAAATTTAAGCAGAACACAATTTTTAGTCAAAGTCAATAATGAAAGTCTTGGCTCTCTTTCTAGGGTTAATGTTTTGACATTGAGAAGGATTATAGATGAAGATGTAAGTCTAATCTTTCATCTATTAATTCTTGAACTTTTAAGAATTATAATCAACTTACCAACGTGCTGAATTCGAAACCCTTGTGGCGCACTAGACGTTTGATTCGCCTTGCCACATGTTGCACTTCAAAGTCCGTACGTATATTATAGTCACCCAAGTGTGCCGTTAAAGCAGCCACATCCCACGATGTCATGCTGCAAGCAATTTAAAGAATTTTATCAAAGCTTAAGTTAATTTATTTGGTTGGTGGGTTCTACCTACCGAGCCACACAGTGGGCAGCTGTGAGTATATGATTATTTGTGATTAAACTTCCACCGCAGAATTGTTTGCCTGACTTAAAGAGTACAGCTATCCAAGGGAACTCATAGGGGCTGGCATTAGTTCCGCCCACAATGCGCTCTTGATCGGGTGATACGGGATTTTTGTTACCACATTGCAGGGGCAATCCTTCCGCAGAGGATCCGCTTGAAGGACGACGTGTTGTTGTTGTTGTGCTTGCCGATATTATGGGTCGACGAGTGGTGCTGCTAGCGGTTGGTCTACTAACCACAGGCCTGGTTGTGGTACGTCTTGTTGTTGGTGTTCCACTTGATCCCGGATGCGTGGGATAATGATGATTGGGTGGATGTGTGGGCAATGGTGGTGGCCAACCACCTGAGCTAGGCGGATGAGTAGGTATCGGTGGTGGCCATTGAGCCACACCACCAGCAAAACTTCCAAATGGCCATTGATAGGGATAAACGGTGGTAGGAGTGATTGGTTGGCTGACTGTTGCCGTTGGCTCTGGCAGATTAGCTTCAATTGTATTCACATCCTGAAAATCTGGCATATCCTCTACACTATTCATATTATCAATAGGATCTTCGACAGATGCTGGTGACTGTTCTGGCTCCTGCTCTGGCTCCTGTGATGGTTCATCTTCCACCTCATCCACTTTCTCCACCTCATCACTGGCCGCTGTTGAAGGTCTCTCTGTTGTTGTCGTGGGCGGTAGTGGAAATACTCCAAAAGAATTCGCTTCAATATCCGTACAGCAAATGCCATTATTGATTCGTCCAAATTGATCGAAAAAATTGCATAGATCGGCACCCAAACCGAAACCAAATCCACCACCATTCGATGGCCATTGTCGTACTGCCAGGAAAGTCAATTGACGAGCCACTCGATAATATTGACGACAATTGGCAATGCGTACACAAACTCCCACTTGCCCACGAGTTGTTAGACACTTGGAACCCTCCCAAGCCCCAGAACCACCTTGGAGTAGAAACAAATTGGGATCGAAGAGAAGTTGTCTTTGCTTTCGGTTTAAACTAGGTGAACCTTTAATTAAAAACGAAAAGTAAGCAAAAATTATACATTAACTTTTTTAATTATCCCTTGAAGCCAAAAAAACAGTTTTTTAGAGATTCAAGTAAAAATTTGGAGAAATCTGGAAAATCACTGATTCAATTTTAATAATTAAATTTTGATTTAATAGAGGAAATATTACACCATCAATAATTTTATCCCTTGTTTCCTCACACCAATTGATATCGATGCTACAGCTTAAAGAATATGATATTTTGTGTATTTTGTTTAACTTTGATGTTATTTTAAGACCCTAAATTTTATTTTTTAATAAGGAAGTAAACATTTTTTCCCGTTGAAAGATATAGTTTTTGCCATTTCTTTACAATTTTTCATTATTTTTTACCAATTCTTTTGTATGTTTCTTAAATTTTTATTTATGCAAGATATTAAGTTCCAGTTGTCGATAAAAATGAAAGAACAAATAGAAATGTACTGATATTGGATTTTTAATTGCTTTGATAAACAAATTCTGATAATAAACTTAACTCAATCATATAAGTTACGAGTTCCCATGGCCTTAAATGGGGTTATCTTACCATGTCCTTCCTTGTGAAGAGGATTAAGGCTTGGATATTCAGGATCTTTGTTGAGAATAACGATACAACACACAATTAAACGTTATAAATTGGTTTTATTCACTTATTCGATACTAGTTCCATGTCACTTGTACAATGTCAAGATTAAGACTGCCCTCCCTGTCGAGCGTGATCCTTTAAATATACTCCAAGATGCCCAAGGGGCGCTGACTGCGGCGTCGTGTCGCTGGCAGCGGCGTTGGGATCGTGTCAGAAGTGGGTCGCCTCTTCCGGCGAATTCTGCTTATCGGCAATATTCAAAGTGCTTACGCTAGAAGGGGAAGTGAAGTGCCTAGTGTGAACGACGAGGGTCGCGTTTTGCTAGGGTCGCATAAGTACTAGGGGACATAAGTCGCTTACTTGGCTAAGTGTGGTTACAGGAAATTAGTCGGCTAAAAGATACACGCGTGCTGTGTGTGGTCTGTTGGTGTGTGACATGTGAGTGTGTGAAATGTGAGTGGGCTGGTGTCACTTAGATTGCTAGTGTGGGTCGCGATGCACGCGTGTTGTGTGGTCTGTTAATGTCCCTAACATGTGTGAAATGTGAGTGCATGAAATGTGAGTGTAAGGTCAAGGCTTAGATTGATAGAGGGTATTTTGCCCGATGCTCGTCCAGACGTTTTTGGTAGAAAGTGTCGGTCGAGTCCTGTTGTGATAGCAGATGCCGAGGTGTGGGGCATGGTCTGGTGACTGAAGGATAAGGCGTTCCAGGGGCGCTGGTTGTATGGGAGGAGGCCTCGCATGAGGATGAGTGTGCTAACTCCTCCCCCCTTAAAAATCGACGTCCCGGAGATCCCTTAATTTCGGGTGTTGTTTCTGGTTTCTGGAGCGTCTTCTTCAGAATCCAACCTATGAAGATGGCGAGGAATACGAGGATGGTGCAGCCGGCCGTGATGGTGGTTCCTTTCGTTAGAGTGTTGAGGCGTCGTAGATTGTTTATGTGCAAGTCGTGAATGTATTCCACGTTTAGTCGGTGTCCTTCGTTTACGATTTCGGACAAGGTGGATGGTATAGCCACCATCCTTGTAACCGTCTGGCTTCTGGAAGTTTTGTTACCGATGGTCACCGATTCGTTGGAAAATTGGATAACAAAGGTCCCGTTTACGAAGATAGTAGGTTTGGCAAATTCGATGGCCTCAATGATGTTGTTATAGGGCAAGCTTGGTGTGGTGTTGATAATGTCCTGCAACTCGTCTATATCCAGTAGGTTTGAGTTGATCACCCCAACTTTTGCGAGTTGGCATGCTCGCACGATCTCATCCAGCTTCCGTTCAAGTAGCAAGATTTTGTTCAACAGGATGGATAGTTCGGAGTCGTTATCCTTGTTTATTGTGTTCAGGGCTCCTGCAAGTTCGTTTGTTTTGTCGAATGCTTCTTGAATGCCGGATAGGAATTGTTTATTGATAGTGAATTGTTGGTTATTTTCTCTAATCAGAGAGTCCTGTGATTGTAGGATCTGGTCCCAGTCAGCTGCGTCTGGTGATCCTGCTACCCATTTCCAAGCTGAGCCTAACCATCTGATTGCTCGTCTAATCCTCCTGTGGGGGGCCGTGAGTTCCTCGATTTTTATGTTTAGATCCTTAATTTTCAGGGTGGCCAATGTCTTCAAGTCCCCAGAATGATATTGATCCAGGGCTGATGACAAGTTTTCGACAAAGCCCGCGAATGAATCGAGAGGGATTACATGTACCAGATTTGAGTGTCCTTCAATTCTCCATCCCTTTCCTTGTTGCAACGTCACGATTGGGGACTCATACTTAAAGACCTTGTAGCTCTCCGCCAATGAGAGACACAGAATGAGGGGGCAGTTTTTTCTTTTTACTTAATGTGTGATTTGTGTAGATTTTTCCCTGTTTGTGTGACTACCGTGACCTTATTGTCCTGAGCGATTTTTTCCTGGAAAAACCTTTTTACGTGTTTACCCTTGATCTGTTTGTTGGCTACGAAAATTTCTTGGTCGACCTCGTACGACAAAGGTTTCTCCCTTTTTAAGTTCTTGGCCCTATTTGTAGTCGTTTGTTGATGTTCGAGCAATCCTCTGATATTTTCCAAGAGCGTTTCCCTGGGATTTGTGTTGTTGGCTAATTCTTGCTCCGATGTTCGGTTGAAAAAAAGGTTGGCCGGTTTCTGCTTGGTTACGGAGTGTATGGATTCGTTGTATCTAGCGACCGTTAGTTTTGCTAGTTGGGCGGCACTCAACTTCGGGTGCTCTATGCGTAGACATCGGTACATTTCCAAGAATGTCGAGTGGAACCGTTCTACTTGTCCATTTACTTCGCTTTTTTGTGAAGGTGTACGATAAATCTCAATTTGTAGTTCGTGCAAGAGGTTGATGATAATGGGGCATAATAGTCCCCGTTCGTTGTCCATGACTATTAGCTTGGGCACCGAGAAGTATGCTAGGACGTCCATGAGTTTCTCCTTGAGGTGTATAGACGACCTGTTCTCGATAGGGAACAACATTGCATATTTGGAGAATTTGTCAATACAGGACAAGAACCATAGTTTCTCGATTACGAAGAGATCGATGTGTAGAATTTCGCATGGCATGCGGGGTATCGGTGTCGGTTGTAGGTGTGGTTTCTTTGGTCGTCGGTTGTACTTTTGGGTTCCACATGTAGTGCATTTTGACACATAGCTTTTTGTTCTTGCTGCCATTTTCGGGAAATAATACCTCGATAAGATTTGTTGTTTATTCTCCCAGTAACTCCTATGGGCTCTTCGATGTTCCCTTTGGATTATTTCCTGAATCTGATCTTCAGAAGTTATATCCTCCACTATTTCTTGCGCTAGACGGATTTTGTAGTTGTTGAAATATTCCCAGATTATGGGTTGCATTTCTGAAACAGCGGTTTCCGGAACCTTGATTCCATTTATGTGGGTTTTGGAAAGAGTCCCTTCCAGCGCAGCTCTAGATATGGCAATGTCTTGTGTTAAATTTATGTGAACAATATGTCGCTGAACACCTGGGTGAGGTTCGGTAGAGGTGTCGATGTCTGTCCCCATGACCAAGATTATCTGGTTTCGGAAAGCATTGAGTGGAGTGTTGACCCTGAGTAATGGGAGGCGGAGTGTTTGTCCTGCTGACGGTGCAAGTCTGAGAGGGTTTAGATGGGAGGTGATGCGTGATAAGGCATCAGCAACAGCATTAGATTTTCCTGGCTTATAGAACAATTTGCAGTTATATTCTTCGATCCTCGCCTTCCATCTTTTTAATTTGGCGTTCGAGTTTCGGTTTCCTAAGGCGTAAGTCAACGGCTGGTGATCGGTGTATACCCTGATGTCTTCTGCTCCGTACAAATACGAGCGCAACGTTTCCAGTCCCCATAGTATTGCCAGCATCTCCTTTTCATTTGTTGCGTAGTTTTCCTCTGTTTGGGATAATCCCCTAGAGATGAAGGAAATCGGCCGATCTTTTCCGTCTTGTACCTGGGACAGGACACCGCCTAATGCCTCGTTGGATGCGTCGGTCGTGAGGTTGAATGGCTTGTTGAAATCAGGAAAAGCCAGGACTTCAGATGAAACCAGCAACGCCTTAAGATCCTCGAAGGCCTTCAATTCAATTTCACCCAAGGTGATTTGTACTTTCCTCGATTGGTTTGCTTTTACTTGCCCCAGTTCCCCCCTCGTGAGGTTGGTGAGGGGTTTGGCTACTTTGGCGTAATCACGGATGAACTTCCTGTAATATGACGTCATCCCCAAAAAGCTCTTGAGCTCCTTCAAGTTTGTTGGGGGCTTCATTGCGGTGACGGCCGCCACTTTCTTCTCATCGGTGCGTATTCCCTCACTTGACACCGTATATCCCAGGAAGTTTACCTCGTTTTTCATGAAGGTTGTTTTTTCCAAGTTGATCCGAAGGTTGGCCTCCGAGACTTTCTCAAAGACCCTTCGAATGTCGGTCATATGCTCTTCCTCGCTCTTGCTGAATATTATGATGTCGTCAATGTATACGTAGCAGCATACCCCGATAAGGTCTCGAAGGACATCGTCGATCATTCGTTGAAAGATGGCGGGAGTCTTAGGAATTCGTATTTCCCGTTTAGGACTGAAAAAGCGGTTTTCGGTATGTCCTTTTCGCGCATCCGAACCTGATGAAAACCTGAAGTCAAATCCAAAGTGGTGAAGAATTTGGCCTTGCCGAGGCTAGCCAGCGTGGAGTTAATATCCGGAATGGGGTATCGATCAGCGATAGTCACAGTATTCAATTTCTTGAAGTCGATTACCAATCTATACTGCTTCTCGCCATTTGGTTTTGGTTTTTTAGGTACCACCCATAAGGGAGAATTATATGGGCTCTTTGATGGCCTGATGGTTTTGTTGTCCAGTAGCTTGTTGATTTGCCTCTTAACCTCTCCCATCATTGGCGCTGGGAAAGGGTAGGTGTGTGTGTAGACGGGCTCCTGGTCAATCGTGCGGATTTCCGCCCTTACCTCCGTTGTCACGGTTTCTGACTCAACTAAGGGTCCAAAAATGTGGCTGAAGGAATGGATTATTTCATCAAGCTGAGGGGTATACGACTTCGGGGTGGCCATCATGTTTGCTGCGGTTGAGCTCATCATAGATAGTGGGATTTTTACGCCTTGTGGCATGATGAGTTGATTGGTGGAGCGGTCCAATACGGCTTGTATCCTGCGTAGTGTGTCGTCGCCGATGATCCCGTCAAAGTCGACCAGGTTGGGCAAGACATAAAAAATGACGGTTGTTTCGATCCCGAAAGGTTTAAAAAATTGCCCCTCTATGTAGTGTGTAATTTTCATGCTTCCGCCAACGGAAGCGGTGTAAAAAGGTCGTGTCATTTGTTGACCATGGGGGGCGTGTCGCTTCTGGATGTAATTGGCCGCGGCCCCAGTATCGATGAGGAAGGTGAGACATTCCCCATCTTTGGTGACGTACTTTAGGTACGGAACTCCGGTTCGGCTGGCTTCATAAAATTTTCAGCCTTTTTTGGGCTTCGTTGATCATCCAAGTGTTTAGACTCACCCCTGGAGTTTTCGGGGATATTCGATTCCTCCATCGTTAGATGATTCAAGGCTTGCCTTTGGTTGTGTGTTTGATTTTCCGGTTTCCTTTGATCATTTTTATTCCCACCTTGTTGGTGTCCGTTGTTCTGGCCGTAATTGTTTTCCCAATTGGATTTCTTGTAGGAATTTCGTCCCCTGTAGTTGTTATGTTTGTAGTCTTTACCAGACTTGTAATTTCCCCTGAACGGATTGTCATTGGGCTTATGATTTTTATCGGAGAGTGGGGGCCGATAGTCGTTACCACCCTGGCTGGTCCCTGGCATGTCGATTTCGTACTCTTGGATCTTATCAACAACGTTCAAGCGGCCCGGTAGGTGGTGTTTAAAGTTGTCGGAGCGTAATGTACGAGGTGTATCCTCACCTCCATGTTTAGGTTGCGAATAAATTCGCTCGAACTGTTGATTTCCTGTTGTCGAAGCGTAGTTTCCTTTATTTCTGTTAAGTTTCGATTTTCTTAAACTTGATTCACTTCTATTACATTTTCCTTTAAGCTGTCTATCATGCTACCTCTTGTTTTATACCAAATAGCATTATACTTGGATATTCATTGGTGCATCTGTTTCTTGTGTTATTCATTGTAAACTCTACCTTATCCAATACTGTATGCCATTGCTTATTGTTTTCACTGTCAACTAACTTGGCAATCATGGGTCCTAGGTCTTTATTGACTCTCTCAACTTGTCCATTAGCCTGTGGTGATGCTGTCGCTTTTTTTATATGATTAACATTACATTCCTTAATAAAATCATCGAAACCTTTGGAGGTGAAGCAACTGCCTCTATCTGATATTATATTCTTGGGTTTACTATATACTTTGAAGTATTCTTCCAGTGCTTCGATTGCTTCACTTGATTTCGTACTCTTTGTAGCAAATAACCGCACACGTGGGTGCGGGCTTCAAGCCTATCGAGCTCAAGCTGCTATCAGCTGCAATATACAAGCTTTGTGGGACCAAAGCCTCGAGTGATAACTGTAGAGCTGGATATCACCTGCGATCTGCGCAAGCTTTGGAGTCTCAAAGCTTTATATGATAACTTACATGCATCTATTACGACTAATATGTGTTTCATTTTGCTATCTTTACTATGTATCGGTCCATAGTGATCTATGTATATGTAAATATTGAGACGGGTTATCTCCTTTGGGTATGGAATGAAGAAATCCTTCTGTTTTCCTGATTTGTTTGAAAACGTTATACATTTGAGACAATTTTTTTACAAGCTTATCAATTTTCTTTCTCATGCTGGGAAACCAATCATTTTTACCTATCAAGTCGGCTACTTTGTCTACTCCTACATGCCCCATTTCATCATGATACTTAAATATTACTTTTTCTTCCATCTCTAAAATGCTGCGTTGGCATTCAAATTGGGAACGTAGGTTTTTAAATTGAGTATTCCGGCTTGACCGGTTGACTCGACTCGGGATCTAGGTTCGCTATGGGTCACAGGGGTGACTACTGGTGCGTATTCACCATGGTATCATTGTCCAATGTGACGTACGCGGCATCTCCTGCGGCTGCCAATTGCTCAAGTTTTCGTTGTCACTCATTTCATTTTTTTTACAGCAACTGTTTTCAATTTTTAAATACATAGTTCTATATTCCCTATTGTAGGACGCGATACTTGTTTTTATGAGTGGGTGACTCCTAAAGTGTGTATGTGTATACCTGGATTTGAATCTCTACTACTGTCACTATTTCTCAAACTCTTGGAAGGGGTAACAATTTCCGGTTTTCGCGTTATTTAAGCTGAGCGTGCATAATTGAAAATGCGCTTGTGCATGTGTTTCATATTTTCCCCTTCACCCCTTTTATGCGTTGATTCTGTCCTGCATTGTTGTTTTTTAGGAATTTTTGTGTCTTTTACCTCAACCGTCTGACTAAGCATATTCTCGTCTTCAAAGACCATAGTGGTCAGTGCTGGTGTAAGGTTTAATTTAGTATCAGCCAAGAATATGAAGCGATCGGACGGAAACTTCAACCCAACTGTGCAAACGGGAATAATTTATTGCGATTCCCCTTCTGATGACGAGAGCATGGAGGAGGAAATCATAGTTGCGGATTTGAGTTCTGAATTGTTCCCTCGGGTCATCAGAGGAGGGTCCCCCAGCTTTGATCAGAGTTACAATATATGGGAGGATGACTTTGCCAGCTCAGGAATTACTGCGCCTGTTCCGGATGAAGATGAGGAAACAATCCCCTTTCCGTTCCCGAAGCCGATTAACGTTCCTGAGTTGATCATTCAGGAATATCTGGATTAACCTCCACCATGTGAGGAATCGATCACCATTATACACAGGTTGAAGACACATTCTTTAGAGTCAGTTTTCCGATACGAGGAAAAATAGAAGGCGAGCTGGGTGTCCCAACCTGAGGAGTATACTCAAGTGGAGGCACCCCACTCCTGCTCGCAGACGGCCAAGATAACCTGAGTAATAAACTAAATGACAGAATCAAGAACAAAAGTTTAATATTTTCAGTTGGGGTACTAGTTTTTGGGTTTTCAACCATTCGTATACGTTTACTTTCAGCAGTTCCTTTCTCAGAAGGAAGGTTTGGCTTTTCAGTCAAGAATGAACTTTTTCCGCCCTCTCTGCAGGAGGACTTGGTTTTTCAACCAGTCATTCAGCCAATCAAACGACTCTTTCCGCCCTCTCTGAAGGAGGACTTGGTCTTTCAACCAGTTATTCGTTAATCAAGAATGAACTCTTTCCGCCCTCTCTGAAGGAGGACTTGGTCTTTCAACCAGTCATTCAAAGAATGAACTTTTTCCGCCCTCTCTGAAGGAGGACTTGGTCTTTCAACCAGTCATTCGCTAATCAAGAATGAACTCTTTCCGCCCTCTCTGAAGGAGGACTTGGTCTTTCAACCAGTCATTCAAAGAATGAACTTTTTCCGCCCTCTCTGAAGGAGGACTTGGTCTTTCAACCAGTCATTCGCTAATCAAAACGACTCTTTCCGCCCTCTCCGAAGGAGGACTTGGTCTTTCAACCAGTTAGTCGTTAATTCAGAATGAACTCTTTCCGCCCTCTCTGAAGGAGGACTTGGTCTTTCAACCAGTCATTCACTTATTGCAAGACACCGGAAAGAGGAATTAGATGACATGTCCCCCCATATTGAACCACCTCACTGCATGTGGTCATCTTTCTTTTTTTTTTACAATTTTTTCTTCTCTTTTTTTTTTTTTTAAAGGCCTGTTGCCACGGGAGCGTGTCATTTCCCTTCCGGTTTCTTTTATTTACATGTTCACGCCAAAAATGCAAGAGGCGCAAAAATTTCCCTTCGTTTTGCTAATTCCACCTTGCCTGACTCTGCTGGCGTGAGAATGCGGTTTTAGCAAAACGCGTTCGGGATGGTTACTTGAAGAGTCAGCAGCTTTATGCAAGCCGAGGCACGCGTTGGTTTCAAATATCACCATAATCAGGTGAAGCATTTCCCGTTGGCCTAGTGGCCAATATTATTATTTTCGTGTTTTGTTTTTTTTTGATATTTGGGATAGGTCAGGTTTGTGCCTGAGCAATTAATTATTTTTCTTTAATATGCGTTTTACTGACATGGCTTGCATTCAACTGTGGAGCTCTTCCTGTTATTGTCTAGACCCGTAATGTTTCTAGATTCCCCCCGAAGGGCGGTTAGCACTATCATGGCTTCTAGAAAAATTACGGGTCCCTGCTCGGGCGCCAGTTACGAGTTCCCATGGCCTTAAATGGGGTTATCTTACCATGTCCTTCCTTGTGAAGAGGATTAAGGCTTGGATATTCAGGATCTTTGTTGAGAATAACGATACAACACACAATTAAACGTTATAAATTGGTTTTATTCACTTATTCGATACTAGTTCCATGTCACTTGTACAATGTCAAGATTAAGACTGCCCTCCCTGTCGAGCGTGATCCTTTAAATATACTCCAAGATGCCCAAGGGGCGCTGACTGCGGCGTCGTGTCGCTGGCAGCGGCGTTGGGATCGTGTCAGAAGTGGGTCGCCTCTTCCGGCGAATTCTGCTTATCGGCAATATTCAAAGTGCTTACGCTAGAAGGGGAAGTGAAGTGCCTAGTGTGAACGACGAGGGTCGCGTTTTGCTAGGGTCGCATAAGTACTAGGGGACATAAGTCGCTTACTTGGCTAAGTGTGGTTACAGGAAATTAGTCGGCTAAAAGATACACGCGTGCTGTGTGTGGTCTGTTGGTGTGTGACATGTGAGTGTGTGAAATGTGAGTGGGCTGGTGTCACTTAGATTGCTAGTGTGGGTCGCGATGCACGCGTGTTGTGTGGTCTGTTAATGTCCCTAACATGTGTGAAATGTGAGTGCATGAAATGTGAGTGTAAGGTCAAGGCTTAGATTGATAGAGGGTATTTTGCCCGATGCTCGTCCAGACGTTTTTGGTAGAAAGTGTCGGTCGAGTCCTGTTGTGATAGCAGATGCCGAGGTGTGGGGCATGGTCTGGTGACTGAAGGATAAGGCGTTCCAGGGGCGCTGGTTGTATGGGAGGAGGCCTCGCATGAGGATGAGTGTGCTAACTTATATTAAAACTCTTACAAATCAGAAATTTGTCTGATTCTTAATTGTAGTTTAAGTTTGAGAATAAATATCTTAAGGAACCATCAATTAAATGATATTTCTTACATTATTAGCTACTTTGTTTAGTAGTCTATTAATGTTGTAATCATATTTTGTACAAATTTTATTTAAATCATATTTATTGATTAATCATTTCCAGCAAAAATAGCAAATAGTTTGATCATTTAGCAATGTTTAGATTTAAAAAGAAGAAGTTAACAAAGAACTTGACCTTAGATGGTTTTCCTTTTGCGTTTCTTGGTGTTCTCATTTAATCTATTTAAATTTTCCTAGTATGTGTTTCTTTCTCTGATGTCAAAAAAGGCCAAAGATAGTCATTTGAAGTGCCCGCTCGAAAGTAAAGTTCATTAGCCCCTCTCAAAGATTTGAGCTACATACGCAATTGCCTAGCTAAAGAAAAAAAAAAAAACTTAAAAAACTATTGAATAAATACGCATACAATTTTTGTTTCCCCCCTTTTTTTCTGCCTTTTGGCCAATCTGTTGCGGTGTTGACAGAGCACCTAAATGACAAAAAAAAAAAAAAAACACAAAAACAATCGACCAATATTTACTTAACATTCGTTCACGTTTCAAGTTTGGAGTCTCGGCTTCTTTCTCTGAATGGTTGTTGTTCCTTTCTGGCGGCGTGCGATTACTCAATATTTTGACATATTTACAAAAAACAAATGAAATAAAACACAGAATATTGACAATAAACTTAAGCGCTTTTCAGCCTGAATGACAATTGCTTTTGGCGATTTATTATTTCTACCCAGTTTCTTAGTTTCTTGGTAACAACTTCAACTTTCTACTGTCACTTGTCGTATTTGTCATATTCATTGGCAGCTTCTTAAAATTGGTCTAGGCCATTGTTTCGCTAGATTGTGTTGTTGTAGTTGTTGTCATTTAACATGCGTCTGCTATTTGCCTAATTTATTTCATCTTTTTTTTTTTGTTGGCTTTGTCCCACATTATGATTTATTTGCCAAATGGTCAGAATAAAACAACAAAGCAAACAAAACAACCCATCAATTCTTTTATCATTCAGATTTTTATAGTCTCGATTAGGTGTAAAAATAATTGACACTATAAAGTGCATAAAGTTGTTTCCAACAATTAAAGCAAAACCTTCTGCACGTGGTCTTCATTTAACTGAAATTGAACTGTCAGTGCGTAATGAAGAATACGTTCACAACGTGACAGAAATTTATAAGTTAGAAATGTTACTTAATTTGCATATTACACCAAAACTCATCGCACACTTGGAGCAAGCACCACCCAATGGAAAGTCTTTACATAAATTCGTGAATTGTTCATGTGAGTCACTTTATACTCCAATCAATTTGATACGCAAAACACTTGGCCACCCCTGCCCCCCCTGGGGAAAACAACAAACAATCAGCAACCAAATAAAAAGATTATTATTATTATTATTGTTATTATTTCTTATTGTTACTCATTCGCCCCAAATAATGTTAAACATTTTTTATAAGGGGGACATTTCTTTGATGCTTTTTAAATTGTTATGACAAGCTGTCATCGTATGGAGACACCAAGATTATACTTTGATTGACAAAAATCAAATGACAAGATCCTGATTGGAATTTGATACAGTGGTAAATACTTTCATGCTCTATTTTTTCTTGCCAAATCAGATCAAATTAAGCCGAGAGCTATAGAGGGTCAGTTTAGGTCAATCGAATATGGATTTATTTAGAATAAAAACGAAAAGTATCTCATATAATTATTAAAATTTTTCAAATCTTTAAAAGTTATTAACTTTTGAATCTAGAATAAATGCCGTCAATCTATTTTATCAGTATGAATTTTGTATCTTTGATGAAATCCGATCAAACTAAAACTTTTACTCTAATACTAATCTATCTAATATTTTTTATGTTCTATAGTTTATAGTATTTATAGTATAGCTTGTTTAGAGTTTACTCTAAACAGGTTTTAATAGACTAAACGGTTCGTAAATTCAAAGGTATAATTGGTTCCATTCGATAGATCAAAAATAAGACTAAATTACAAAAACCAAATGTAGGAAAGTGAAAAGATATTTGTGAAGGCCAGGAATATTAATGATTGTTTTCGAAACGTTTGTCTAAGTATAAACGAATAAAATTTTTTTTTATTTTATTTGGTTTTTGCTTGGAGTTGCCTTATTAAAAGGGTTTGATGTTGGCGTTTTCTGTGGCCCATTTCTTTGGGAGAAAGGCACCCACGCCTCACCCTGTCCCTAAATTCATGCCTCCATATTTTCCTTTGTGCAAAAGTAGTGGAATACTTTAGAAACTTTTAAACTAAAACCGGTACCACTTTAAAAAAGATATATTTGATTCATTTAATTGATAAGATTTCTTTGAAATTTTATCAAAAATGAAAAACTTATATAAATGGATACTAACAGTAATGATGATGATTATGAAGAAGATTATTGCTAGAAAGGATGGAAAAAGTATTGTTGGTATAAGTAGAATGATTGATGTGTAATATGATATTTCGTGGTGTGGTATCGATCACAAATTTCCAAAGGTTTTGCCTTGCAGATTGTCTTAAAGCTCATACGAATTAAATGGCCAATTATAATCTTTAACTCATACTCAACGCTTCAAACCATTCCTAGAACACTTATCCCTACCTATTAAAGAAACTGAAGATAAACAAAAAAATATTACTAATATTGACAAGAAATACTGCGAAATGAAATCCGAAGAAAAAACACAATATTTTTCACTCCTTCCAACTTTTATTTTAAACTCAAAAGTTATATATTTTAAACTATGGATATTTTTTAGGATCCACTTAAGTTTCCTAATTCTTTAATTTACCATTTAGTGAAATATTTAAGATGATTTCCTTAATGATAAATTCAATTTTCATAATTCTATGCACGATACAATTATCAAGTCTTAATCATCTCGTATGCAAACGAGACTGGTCGATTGAAGAATTTAACCAGTTGCAGGCACAAGAAACACAAGTCAAGCACCTGATACCAAGATAACTGGGAGCAAGTCAAGCGAACCAGGGACAACTTACAAGTTCAAGGTCTGCAACACCGTTACAGACAAAAGCAAAAAATGCATAAATAAACCAGAATTTGAGCAGCAGCAGCCAAAAGGATATAGAAGGAGGAGTCGAGAGTGTGTGTGTGGGGAGCCAGTTTATGGGGCTGCCATAAGGAGAGTAAATATAAGTCTACACTCTTTATAGTGGCAAAAGTCATATAAATGATATTTATCACATCTGTTGTGCCTGTTAAACAGGCATTAAACAAATTGGCCATCAAATTAAATTGTTTTTGTGGCCAGCTTCGATTTTGTATTGCCTGGCCGGCAAAAAGGTGTCAGCCTTATTGAGTTTTCGCTGGTAATTCAATCTCGTTGCCTCATAAATAGGTTTATGTACAATCATTCGCTTGTCACGCCCCAGGTTTTCGGTCTGTCTAATTGTTGGGGGCATAAATAAACGAGCGGAAGAAATAAGTTAGATGTGCGGCCATTGACAGGAGAGCAGACAGGCGATGACAGAGTGTGGAGCTTATCTTGGCCAATGGCCATATGCGGCCTACTCGAAATGACTCGCCAGAAAGTCTAAGAAAAAGGGCCACAAATCGAACAGTCAGTTTTCTGTCACATGCTAGAAAATTTTTGCGTTTTGTTCCATTATTTTTATTTTATCGAAATTTGAAGGTCAGTACAAGTAATGTGTGATGCGTGAGACGCATATAATCATCTTAAGTATTTGAATACTACGAAAAGTCTATGCAAAGTCATTGAACCTTTTCATTTTTTATACTTTTTTTTCTATTTTTGCGCTTTCTGGGTGACGTAGAGAGTGAGCTTAGACTATTGAGAACAAGTCTGATACCATATGCAAAAGGTTATTAAGTTTAAATGGTTTATAGTTCATTTTAGGAAAAAAAATATTTAAAAGTTATTTTTCGATTTAACTTTGGTTCCAATTTAGTTATATTCTTCATTCTCCTAAACAATGTAAGTTTAACCGTTTAAAAAAACACACATATGGGTAATAGTCATCCGAAAATTTGAATTGTTTTAGAGTAATAATTTGATATCAACTTAAATTCCATTTGCACATATTAATAATAAAAAAAAAAAGAAGATAATTTCATTGATTTGTGCTGAACTTTCAATCAAAAAACCCAAAAAAATGTTGGCACATTACTTTTTAGTTTATTAATTGAACTCAATAAAGTAAATTTTCACAATTTGAACTACTATACATATTTTGTCTAACTAAATTTGCCTTGAGTCAGTTAATCGCAAGGTTTAAAATTTAATGTTGATAACTTAAATGTTTCTAAATTTTCTTTAGGCTTACAATAATCAGGTAACGAAATTATATCAATGATTAAGACGGTTAGAGAAGTTTTTTTTTGTAATAAAATAGATTTTAATTTTGAAAATTAAATACTAGATTTGTTAATAATCTCACTAATTAGCTTAAAAAAGTAAAATGAAAATCTGAGTAGGCATTTGTTAACTTTAGAAAGTATTTGGATAAGTAATTCAAAGGGACATCAACATTTTTATGTTATATATATATGAAATTAAATTTTGTAACAAGTCTTGCACCAAGAGCAAAGCATTAAAAAACAAATTTTATTCCCACAACCCAAACTTGGAGCCTTTCCATTAAATTGTTGAAAATGAAACAGATATAAGATTTTCCTCTTCCTTTCAAAAGATACATATGTATGTATGTATACACACATAAAGCCTTTTGATAGAGTAAAAGTCTTGACAATAAATTATTTTAGGTCCTTTGTAAATATTGAATTGGATTGAATCTACTTGTTTTGTTAATAAATTCTCTAACATTTAGATTATTTATTTATAATGTGATTGGGCAGTAACTGTAAATTACAGCCAATCTTCTTAAGCTAAACATTTAGATAGTTATAAACTTAAATATGAAATTCTTCATAAAACTGTTAGAAACAAATGGAAACGAGAAAACGCTCTAGGTCATTGAATCAAGTTCGTTTCCTAAATCTTTTGTTTTTTTTTTCTTTGGATGATAAAATCAGCAAAGTGTATCATAAAATTTGTTTACCATCATTCGCCAGCAGCTCGGTGGCATTAATAGCTACTCCTGTTTCGGCTGTTGACTTTAATTCACCCACTGGAGTTGGCACCTCCTCGCCGCATGTCGCTTTAAAATGCAACAAATGCACACAAAGCAATAAAATTCGCAAAATTGTAAACATATTTTGTTGTATTCTTTTTTGTTTTTTTTTTTTTTTTGTTCACTGCAAGTAAAATTCTTTTATATTTCAATTTGTTTTCGTTTCAACTTCGTTCCAGGCCATGCCATATACAAAATTGGCAACTATATGGATACGCCTCTCGTTTGATATTCGAATTCAAAGCACGTTGCCCGATACCGATGGCATTCACCTGATCACAAAATGACGATGACAACGACAACAACGACGACAAAGTTATTCTTAAAGGCACACAGGACCGACCGATCTGTTGACTTCTGAGGTCCGAACACTTCTGAGCCAAGAGCGAGATTTGAAGTTTGGTTAACAGCTACGTTTCAATGGCCAGAGCAAGCGACTGCGACTGCGACGTCAACAGCGACGCCATCAGAGCAAAGAAATAAGCGTTAGCAGCCAACATGCCAATTATTAAGGCGGCATTGGTTTTTTTTTGCCTTGTCGATGACTATGACTTGTTTTTTTTGGGGGCCCCCCCTTGAGCATTGCAGACTTATGGATCCAGACTTTTTCTAATGCAATGATGACAACTACCGCTGATCACCGGCACATTTAAACTAGTTCGAGTGACGCCTTCGCCCTCATCTTGGCCAGTCACGCACATTTGCTCTGTTAAGCAGACAAGAGAGACAGGAACCGGAGACCGGAGTTTGAAGCCAACTGAGAGTGGCCGCCTGGAAGCTTGCATTCTAATAGATGAACAAAAAAAAAATAAAGTTGCATTCAGCTGCGGTTGCATCTTTGCATTTTTATCTCGATTTGCCATTATCTTGCACTGAGAAAAACAAAAATTGCACAGTAAAAAAATTGATGGAAAACCAATTGATTGGTTCTTAAGATCGCTTTTTCCTTTATAAGAACTTTGCTCAGTGTATGCATAGATTAAGTTTCCATTTAAATTCCTTGGCGCACATTTCATTTGGTTTTTTATTCTCCTCCTGGCCATGATGTAGACCAAAAACCTCTTTTGAATTCGTTTTCATTGGCCAGCGGCTCTCTGTTTCTCCTTCTTTGTAGCGTCCTCGTTCTCCCTCGTTTTCCCCCCTATCGATGAGCTGGTATAATATGCGCAATTTACGATGTTAGGCGTACATTGAACTGGAGGATGGTGAGCCAGGATTCAATTAAAAATTCGCATTAATCAGGTTCACGATCGGCGCTTTAGG
The DNA here is from genome assembly GCF_018902025.1 of Drosophila willistoni. Classification (NCBI taxonomy): domain Eukaryota; kingdom Metazoa; phylum Arthropoda; class Insecta; order Diptera; family Drosophilidae; genus Drosophila; species Drosophila willistoni. The sequence goes on from NW_025814050.1 coordinate 15,876,276, forward strand.
TGTCAACAAAACAAAATCAAAAAAAAAAAAAAAAAACAAGAATTAAGCCAATTGTTTGCAAAGAGAATTGGACCCTTGACACATTCCCACTCCCCGAAAATGCTGATCGATGGGAAATTGATCCGTGACATTCTCAAGTGTCAACCCGAAACGGTCATGGTGGCCTGAGACTTAAGAATCACTTTATAATTGGATTTCAATATTTTGCCAACTAATTGTCTGTAATTGATGCTTCGGGGCTTTTGGTTTAGATTTGCCTATTGATTGATCACAAAAGTGGGATACTTGAAAGCAATTTGAACTGAATTTTGATTCTTTATTTATGGATCAAGACTTTTTTTTTAGGGAAAGGCAATTTAACAGATAGGATTGATATAAAGAAGAGAATTTTTTTTACACATTTTTTAAGCAAAAAGTATATTTATAATTAAAGCAAAAGGCTAACATTATTCACAACATTTTTATTTTCATTAATTTAAAAAAATTATAGTATTTCCTGAGGAATAAATTTTTTTAATTTATCAAATATTTATGATATTCTGCAGTTTTATGTGTCACTTTCCTACTGCCATTTTGTATGTGGTTACAAACAAATAACCGTTATTTAATAACGTGAATTTTTTTAAATAACTAAAATAGATGCCTTTAAGTATGCAAAAATGTCATTATTTTACAGACTTGAATCTAAAAATGAGTTGAAATTTTCAAAAATATTGAAATCAAATTAAATTTTTTAGGAAATTTTGATTCATTTTGGATATGTTGAGGATGATACGGTGATATTACGGAGCACTATGAAGGTCGAAAATTTGTTTGACCAAGAAAAATTTCTTTGACCAAACTTTGATTGCCTATCCGACTCGGAGTTTTGGGGGCCAAATTTACCCTTTTTCACCCCCCGTAGATCCGCTACTGAGGCTAGTATATACTGCAGGTTGTATATCTCGGACTCAGCTGGATCGGACCACTATATCATATAGCTCCCATACAAACGGCAAAGTCGCAAACAGTGACTTTTCATAATAACTTTGCTATTTTCTGAGCTATTGTCAATGTCAAAAAATTTATATTGGTGAGTTTATTACATCTAAACATAAACTTCGTCATTTTCTTTACTAAGATTGTAGGCCGTTCTTTCGCAAACCTTAGATTTTTTAAATAAAACGTTTTTTTCACTTTGACGGCTATAGGAAAAGGAAAGAGTAACAAAAAACTTGCAAACTTTGTCGCGGTCAAGGTGAGCCCCAGCCCTCTGGTTTAATAATCATTTTATTCAATAGCAGAAATTCTCGTTTGATGATTTGCAATTGGATAAATATTGTTAGATTGGTAGTTTACAAATAAATATATACATATATTTTTATATACTGATATACTGATAATAATATTAATAATAATAATTATGTACAACTAATGTGTTGCCAAATTCAAGTTGAAATTGTTGACTTGACTGATTTTTTTTTTTTTTTCATCTTTCTATATTTAAACAAAACTCCTTATCTATATAGTCAGTTGGACTCAAGATGCCTCTCGTTAAATTTAGTTAACATAGGTATGTATGCATCTATCTTATCAACTAAGTGAAAGTATATTCCATAAAAATTATAGCTCCTCTTATCAACTAAGTAAAAGTATTTTCGATTAAGATTTTATATACAAAAGAGGTATATAAAGTAGATTTAGGCGACATGAGAAACCAGTTAACAATTGTACTACAATGAAAGTTCTTTGGATATATTTGGCAGTGTCTTGCATGGCCATTAGTAGGTGCTCTGGAGAAGAAATATTGCAGCCTTCTAATTTAACATTCGATGGACCAGTGGATAGTAGTCTGATATTCAATAGGTAACAATGATATTTGTATGTTATATACCAAATTTTTAACACTTTCTTTTAAGTTTGACGTTAAAGGCCAATTGGAGTTTAATCTCCTGTCCACTAGGGTATGGTAAAGAAGGCATATATCAAATTACTCTTGCAGGTCTTGATCCGTTCCCGGTCTTATGCAATGCTCAGATTGCCGGAGCTGGTTATATTGTAGTGGCCAGTCGGTCAGACGTCAATTTAAATTTCTACAGAAATTGGACGGAGTACAAACATGGTTTTGGAGAACTTTCCGGTGATTTCTTTATAGGTCTTGATAAATTGCATGCCATTACCAAATCTCAGACCTACGAATTGTATATTCATTTGGAGGATTTTGATGGTAATACTCGATTCGCACGATACGATGAGTTTTACATTGAAAATGAAAATGCACTTTATAAACTGAGCAAGTTGGGCACCTATACTGGAGATGCGGGAAATGCCTTTCACACAAAGGATCAGGCGTTTTCCACATATGACCAGGATAACGATGCAAGTGAAACCAGACATTGCGCCATAGAGCGCCGAGGCGCCTGGTGGTATGAAGTTTGCACCCGAAGGTGTGTTTACTGTTTAAGTTTAAAAAATATGTACATTTTTCTAATATTCTATAATTTTTCTTAGCAATCTGTTTGGAACATATTACGTTGGGGCATATACCAACCAATGGGCTGATACAGGCCTCACATGGGAGCTATGGCGCGGTCGCTATTACTCGTATAAGGCAATGAAAATGTTGATAAGACCCAAATACATTTGCTTGTAAATTGTTTCAACGAATTGAATTCATAAAATATTAAACATGGATACACATTTCTTTCAAAAATTTATGTTCTGCGGCAGAAGTTTGACAACGGTAAGCAAAGGGGTCTAAAATATGGTAGGGGAGGTTAAGGGTATGAAAACATTTACACAACCGAATCTATCCCAATCTACTGATTGAAAATTTATTGAAATTATGGCATACAATTCCCACCAAAAAACATCCAACTATATATATAATGGGAATTTCACACTGAAATCTATCAATTCCCTATGGCAAGCTCTGCTGATATGGTTCTTGGATTCTGCAAGCAAGACTTCGTCTGTTCTGTAATTTTCGGGTCTGCTTCAGTAGAGTTTTGAACTTTCGTCTGAGTGGACTTCGAAATGTTGCTAAAAATACTTCAAATATTTTTGCTATTCCTGGCAATTGGTTTATGTGAATTTTATGTTGAACACCTAAGACAAATAGATTATATCAGAGATGATTACTGTGATGATTATTGCGCTAATGAATGTACAGTGAGCAATTCCAGTGAAAACAATAAAACATGTACGCAAACCGAAAAAACTGTAATTACTGATAAATATAAAATCGAAATATTGAATGAAAAACGTGGTAGCAAAGTATCAATAACTTGGAAAACTAATCTGGTGAACCTAACTCTGCCTAAAAAACTGATTGCATTTCCCATAAAAAAAAAATTGGGCTTCTTCGAAATCATATTTACGGGAACTATTACAGAAGATACACCTCTTCAAGCTAATCAATATATGAAAGCTCTTAATTTATATTATGCTGAGGAAACAAATATACTATATCAATATGAACGTTTAATAACGGAATACGATGTTGATGTCTTAAACGGACCAAAGCAAGCACGGATTTGTTGCCCTAATCTGAATAAATATGAACAACGCAACATGTCCTTCATTTGGAATAATTATTTATCAAAGAGAATGAGCAATTTAGTGTTTATAACTTTTTATTGTAATGACACACTCTTTTTTTGTAATGACACTTTTCAATTTAATTCACAGTTAAATGGAATTGAATTTTATGACACAACTTTAAAAAACCTAAATTCAATTATTTTTAAAAATTTAACAGAACTAAAAACATTGTCATTTGATGAGTGCACTTTGGACAACACTGAGTTTCTGAGGTTGGTATTATGCTTTATACATTTTTTTTAAATTAGAACACAAATTAATTATTAATTTGATTTCAGATCAACTACACTTCAGAATAATTTAGCAAAACTAGATTTGTATCTTGCTAACAGGATTGAGCTCAAATATTTTACAAGTTACAAAAATCTTCAGATTATTTCTTTTGAAGATGAGGATAAACCCCATTATTCGCAACAGATAAACAACACAAATATGACAGCTTTTGTTTGTTCACGATTTGATGGATTGTGTCACTTTAACCTCGGTATAAACGGCTTACGTTGCCCCACCTCATGCAATTGTGGTTTGAAGGGCGGTGTATACGAATACACTGAAAGTCCATTTGTAATAAACTGCACTCGACAAGGACTAGAATTTATTCCGAAAAAATTACCTATTCCAATTGTGGGAAAGACATATCTATTATTTGAAGGCAACGGTCTAACACAATTACCAAATACTTCGTCAGAGGGCTATAATAATGTACGGAGACTTTATATAGCTAATAATAATCTAACTAACATACAGATTGATCAACTGCCTAACAATCTAGAATGGCTCGACATACGAAACAATAACATAACGTCCTTGGATCCAAATGTAGCCGCATTTTTATTAGAGCGAAACGATAACTTGACCCTGGTACAATCAGGAATAAATTGGAAATGCAATTGTAACAATACAAATCTTCTGAATTACCTTAAATTGATGAAAAAAGAGGAGGATTATGATGATTATGATGATAAGTATCATAAAATTAACAATCGTGTTAATTTTTACCATATAGAAGGACCTTGCCCAGAGTCCTGCACCTGCTGTGTGAATGGATCTGAAGATCAATTTATTATCAATTGCTCGAGTAAAGCTTTGGAAACATTTCCCGACTTGCCGAATAAAATACTCGGAGAACCATCACTTCTACTGGATAATAACTTCATCGAAACTCTTTCAACCTCCTCCCTACGGAACTCCACACTAAGAGAACTACACTTGAAGAACAACTTTCTCACCCATATTCATCTGGATCAACTTCCATCCGATCTCCAAGTCCTGGATATTCGGCAAAACAACATTACAGGACTTGATGATGATGTGACACAGTTCATATCAAAACTAAGCAATGTTCAATTGTCGGAAAATCCTTGGCAATGCAGTTGTAAGTTCACCAAAGTTCTTGCACATCTCAGGAAAGTAAATTTGACAGAATACCAAGCTGCTTTATGGCGATGCAGTAAACAGAAATCCTGCCCAGAACTGTGCACCTGCTGTAAAGAAGATGAGAGTCGGAGATTTATTATTAACTGCAGTAATCTGGGATTGCCCGAGATACCCTCTGAACTACCCATAACTGAGAATGCGACTCTTCTGTTTGAAAATAACAACCTACAGACTTTAGACAACTCCACCAAAATTATAGGCTTTAATCAACTGAAAGAACTTCATCTGAGGTACAATAATCTTACAAAAATAGAGGTTCTTCCAAAAAGTATTCAACTTCTCGATATAAGAAACAATTCTCTTACGACACTGAACGAAAGTGTAAGGGAGTTTCTAACACAAAAATCGAATATGTCCAGTTTGACCATCTTCATATCGGGCAATAAATGGATTTGTCATTGCAAAGAAATACGTTTTTTTCGGTTCACCAAGAATCTGGCAGAGAATATCAAGGACCTGTGTAAGACAGAATGCCACGATTCCAGATTGTTTGTTTCCTTGGAGGAGATAGATCTATGCCCTGAAAAAATTCCTCGATATGTCATCTATTTCACATCGTTCATAATGCTGAGCTGTCTATTAAGTTTCCTGCAATGCTTTTGGAAGTCCATTGTCATGTGGCTATACGAAAAGAGATTGTTCCTGAAACTGACCACTCGTCTGGAGAAGGGCACGGAGACCAAGTACGACTGCTTTTTGGCCTACTGCCATAAGGATTCTCATTTGGTAAGTGAGTACGTGCAAAAATTGGAACATGGACGCAACAGACTTCGTCTCTGCTTCTACGAAAGAGATTGGCTCGCTGGTGAACCAATTCCTGACTGTATTTGTCACTCTGTCGAGAATTCCAAGTGCATTGTCATTTTAATGACTAAGAATTTCCTCAAGTCGGTCTGGGGTCGTCTGGAATTTCGTTTGGCCCTTCATGCCACCTCCAAGGATCAGTACAAGCGGCTCATTGTGATTATCTATCCGGGCGTGGAGAACTTTGATGAACTGGATGGCGAATTAAACAGCTACTTGAAACTGAATACCTATCTGATAAGAAATGATACCAATTTCTGGAATAAGCTTATCTATGCCTTGCCCCATAAGATAATAGATGAGGACGAGGAAATAGAGATGATCAACATCGAAACTTAAATTTATATTATAATTCATGTCTTTAGTGTGAGTATTTAAATATTATTTTTGTCACAAAATTTTTCTACAATTTGTAACCTCAATTTCAGGTGTGTAATTGTTAGCGAAAAATTGTATACCAACGATTATTGATATCCTGATGACAATAACAAGTTTGTCCCGAATCATCAGTTTAAGTCCTACCTATACGATATAATTAATCAATTAATATTCGTCTGACTTCCCACACACATTTACCTAATTACAAATTACATGATCTAAAATTAAATAATGTTGCAAAAGAGTTTTAAAATTTAGTTAAGAAGAGATATTGAGGTCGAAAACATTTAATGCATTTAATACGTGTCAATATTATACCATTTAGAAAGAGTTATTTTCGTTTCATGTTGAGTTTTTTTGTTGCCCAAAAACAAAGATTAAAAATTTTAAACAAACAAAAATGAATCTTTAAAAACCTTATTAATATCGCCTATTTCAAGAATATCCATTGATCTTATAGCTTTCGTTTTCAATTTATGTCAATTAGCTTTCTATTGCTAAATAAAGTAAACTGAACATCAGAATTATAAGTTGAATTTTGAAACCCAAAATAAATCATTCTACTTTACACCAAAAATGATAAGTTAAAAGGGGGAATGGTTATATCCCGGAACTGCAAGCGAACACAGTCAGAACATTGGAATTATAAGAACATTTTTTTGAAACATCGAAACTTATATTTGTGTAAAACATTGAATTGGCCCTTTAACTGCGACTAAAAAGTGTATCACTTTTAAAAAAAAATAAGTTTGTTTTCGACCAATATTATAATATTTAAAAAGTCTTCAGTTTAATTTTAAAGTATTTGAATTAATTTACATTAAATATACATAGTTACACATACATATGTGTATAGATATTTAATTTTAATTAATCACACATACATATGTGTATAGATATTTAATTTTAATTAATCATTGACTATAATTAGTTTTTAACACACACTTGAGTCTAAGCACGGATTTGCTCTGGGACATTTTCGGGTGTGGCAGGTGATTCTGGTGCAACGGCCGGGGACGATGGAGACGAAGATGAGGTCTCCTTATCACCGGCTATAACTTTCTGTAAACTTTCTGGTTTAACTAGGCCATAGACATCGGCATATTGCATGAGATCGCATATAATTGGGGATTCCACAACCAAAATATATTGACACGTCTTGGGCTCCAACAAATACATGGATACAGCAGTGCCGCTTGTGGTAACCGGAATACAGGTAAGTTTGACATCCACCTCACGAGGCGCATTTGTCCGATCGCAATGTGTGCCCTTCTCATAATGATGCCAAATGGAGGAGGTAAATGCTGGACGCCGACTACCCTTGTCGGGATTTAAATTAACCCACTGTCGATGCGATTCCTCAGAGAAGTAGCCGAGAAATAGCTCTACCTCGCTGTTTTTATCCTTGTGGAACTGACGTACGTGACGACCATAGCAAAATTCATATTTCCACCAGCCGTTTCCCTAAAAAGGATGCGAAAATAAATAGATAAACATAAATATAATATTCCTGTTTGGTTTCACTTACACCTGTAAGACAATTCTTGCCCGAGATAAAGTCTCTAATGGGTGTCAGATCATTTGTTGCCGTAGGTCCAGTTCCAGAACTTGCTGCGGCCATAGCTCGGGATAAAAGATGCTGTTGATAGTCATTGTCGACCTCGATATCACCATTGGCCATTAGCTCCATAATTATTTTATCCACATCTCCACTATACTTAAACGTAACCATATCACCATCTGCCTTGGGCCACAATTTGGCCGGTGCCTTTGCCGAATCTTTCTCTTTCGAGAAGAGCAAATCGTTTTCGCTCTCGGCCCACTCGCTTAGTTCCCAGCGCAACATGCCCAATGGTTTATGTGGCTCCGAATCCGAATTGAAACACTTGATGGACAACTCTTTCGTTTCCTCTGCATGAAAACCCGGTATCGCACACAAAGATGAGGTCAAAATAATAGCCTCATAGTTACAGGATGATGTCTCCTTAAACGAATAAATATCATCCTTGCCGTGCGGATAGCACACATAACGCACCATTGTCGTACGCGGAGCATCAATTATGTCGCACATTGTGCCATCGGTGAATTCCATTTCGAAATATGGATATCGTGTATTATCAATTCTTAAGGTCTTATATTTGGGTTTGGCTCCGCTCTGACGCTCAGCATCCCAGGATTTAGTTAGTAATTCCGTTTTCTCCTCATTCCATTTGCCCAGATAATATTCCTGGAACTTAACATTTTTGCCCTCCCGCTCCTCGTGATACTGCCGCACATGATGACCATGGCAGATTTCATAGGACCAATAGGCTTCAATGCGATACGAGCATGTTGGAGCCGAGAATATTGGCTGCAACAAGGTAATGGGAGCTGACAAAGAGAAAACATAAATAATTGAAGTCCCAAATAAGATCACCATAACATGTAGATCCTTACACAGCTCTGGCTTATCCGATTTTTCCTCCTCTTTGGGTTTCTCTAGAGTGGGTATCAAACATTCATATTTCTCCTTATCCTGCGTATAGAATGTTCTAAGCTGATTGCTCAGATCCTGCAGTTCAAGATTCAATGTTTTATTAATTCCAACAATTTATACACCACTAACTTACCGGTTCACCCGATCCCAACAGTTCGGGCACTGCAAATTCAATTTTGTACAAAATGGAATCATCAAAATCTTTGGCTTCGTGTGCCACAACCGCCACATCAATGATAGCTGCTACAAGGCAAATTAGCAGGTGGACTACCTTCATCTTGTCTAATCGGTAGTTTTTTGTCTAATTGCTGTGTTTCATATTCCAAAGCAAAAACAATCAAAACTTGCTTGCAATTTTTTTATTTTGGGCTACGTGTTGTTTTTATCGTCTAAAACAGATGATTGGCTTGAACAACGGTCACACTGCCAAAAATACCAAAAGTATAAAATTAATACTTGAAATACATTTCGATAAAGTCGAATTCAAATAAAAGCAAAATGATTGAAGCAGCAACAGATAATTTGATAAAACTTAAAATAGAGAATTTACAAGAAACCAAGAACAATCAAATAAAAGCATAACCAAGTCCACTTTCTTACATATATGTATATATACATACATATGTATTATAAAACTTTTTAATTAAGTCAGAAAACTAATTTAAATAATTGTATACCCTTGCAATCAAGCAATTGGACAAATTAACTACATATTAGTAAGTATAAGTATAAGTAGTAACTATTGTACAATTGATTGATTAATAATTTACTGAATTATTCCTATTACCATTAAGGTATATATCGCAAATATATGAGATAACAATTAAAAAGTAATTAAAAAGTTAATAATAATTATTAATAATAAATAATTAATACAAAAATGTTCTTCGACAATCCCTCAAAATATAAGCAGTTGCTTTAAAATATTTGGTTTGAACTGTTAAAATATTATAACAATTATATAAAATCTTTTTTGAAGTCGATAACTGAATTTCACAAGTGCCTAAATCTAGAATGTATTTAGATCAGACTTACTATTATTATATGACGATCATAGTATGATCAACAAATGGGTTCACACACATGACACATTCGATAAATAAATAATAATTAATTTGGTTTCAACTAAGTTTTATTTTCATTAACATATGTAAAAAAAATCTCGATCCTAAAATGCCTATCTCATTTTCATTTTATCTGTATCCGTTGTGTCCGTATTCCAACCGACTTCTTTGTGCTGATCATGATCTAAGGGTATTTTATCAATAGCATCCAGAATGAATTGCAAAGAATGCCCTGTCCTTGGCAACCAATCCATGAGACGAGAGGTTGCTGATGGTGCTGGCGTTGCTGTAGTGCCATCACCATCATCAACAAAGTCATCATCTCCACCAGATAGTGATCGTCCACCACCCAAATAATCCGTATAATCATAATCACTGGTTAATGGATTCACCTTGGAGTAGTAAATGGCTGCAAAAGTTGAGTAGATAATCAAAATTGCTGTGCCAACCTGGAAATTAAGAAACGAAACTGATGAAATATACATTTTATTGGATATGGATAAGCAACTAACCTGAAACACAGCCCAGAATTTGTAAGAACCTTCGGTAATGACGAAATCATAATAACCCTTGAGAGGATCACCCTTAATGTAGCGTCCTTCGCCAACATCGTTGTCCAGTTCAGCCTCAGCCGCGCGTCGCTGACGTAGACCACGGACAGAACTCACTTTATCAACATCTCCTTTGGCACCATGACGTGGTTCTACTTTAGCGGGAGCCAAAGATGTGGATTCCTCCTCTGACTCCTCGGCGGAGTCTGTAGATGGAGTTTTGTTGGTGGTCGTAGATGTAGTGGATGTTGTTGTTGTGGTTGTTATTTTATTTTTGTTCTTATTGGCCATGGCTGGTGGTTTCTTTGAATTTATTCTAGTTTTCTGCTGCTGCTGCTGACGAAGACGCTGCTTTTCCGCCTGTTTCTGGGCTAGCTCCTTTTTTAAAACCTCCGCACTTTGTTGATGACGCTCACTGACCGCATTCCAGGCGCTCATAAGAGCCTGATATAGATCCCAGATTTGTTTAAGACTTTTAAGAACTGTTAACAGAGTGGATTCCGACTGAACCTGTGGCACACCCATTTCAGTGTGCGGTTGGGATGGTGGTGCCTGCTTGGAAATGCCTGTCTCTGGACGTGGACGTGGTTGAAAGCCCATGGGATAATCATAGACATCATCATAGGCTGGATATGGTGACCTGGGGCATAAGACGAGATGAACATTATATTTAGAACGTAGATGGAAGAGAATCAAATTTCTTACCGGCTGGGTGGAGTTTCGAGCTTTCTATTATTCCCATCTGAAGGTAATTGAGATTTTTTACCATATTGCCATGCTGCATAGTAAGAGTCATAGGGACGGGATTGAGCAGCTCGTCCCTCAGCTGTCTCCTCTGAGGACGAGCTGGACGAACTGTCTCCTTCATAGCGCTCTGCACCATAATCCTCTGGCACATCATAATAGGGATCCTGTTCATAGGACTCAGAGCCGGCTTGAGGTGGACCAAACGCATCTTGTCGTTGGGCTAATACTGGAGCAGAGCTCTCCGAATTCACTACTATTGCCCGCTGTTCCTCATAATAGTTATTGCCCTGAGATGTTACACTACTGATATTGCCTGTTTCTCTTGCAATACGTTCCACAGTGGCCACTTCTTCTTTTTGTTCCGTAGTTGTATTATTAGCATCGCCTTTGAAATGCTTCCACAAACTATTCACTATAAACACTTCCGATTCACCACCAGATTGACTCTGGGCACGACCAGCTTCAAGCATTGCTACCGCCGTTAGGGTCAAGGCAAAAAGCATTAAGCTTAATATCAATATCCACAGACCCGACCAAGGTCGTGGTTTCGTTGACATTTCTTGATAGGCTGACATTATCCTGTATTTTATGTGGTATATCCTTTATCGGCAGGAGAACCAACAATTGGCACAGCCAGTTGGCTTGAAGTTCTATGGTCAACTAACCATAGCAACTCGATTGATTGCTCCAGAAAACCTTCAGGTGCTAATACACACCGAACAGTGATATCTAGAACATCCATGTAGTTGGAAAGGTGCTAATACGTTGGCCGTGTACAGCATGATTATGGGAACAGTGCTCCAGTTTCATCTTCCATATTAACGGTTCAAAGCAATTAACAAGTCCCATCCATCCATCGACGGATCTACTCATTCATTTATGCATATTCTAGTGGGACAGACATTTCTTGTTTATCTGAAAATTCTGTTTGTGATCTTCTTTTTTCGCGGTGAAAGTGTGTACAACTTGCCTTGAAAGCGCCATATTTTAGGAAGTCGTAATTACCTCCGCCCATTTCATAAAATACCCCCCTTTTGGCGTGTGGCACGCGCACTATCCACGATCTTTGAAGATCTAGATACCGATACCTGAACGTGCCTCTTTCATTAGCTCCAAAAGAAAGCAATCTCAATTCACCCATGAAGATATCAACTGTTATATGTCGCATTGACATAGTACTTGAAAATAGAAATGATTATCTTTGTCTGGATTGTGGGTGGCCAAAAAATGCACCAGTCTCTGTGCAATAGGATCTCTATATCTGTATTTAATAGTTTATTTTTGTTTAATTTAATCGGCACTTTTAAAATTTGAAACGTACCCACATTTACTTAATCCAAAAAATATGCATTATTTTTGTTTAATTTGCAATTTTATATTATGTTTATCTAGTAATAACACAAGTAGTATCTGAATGTTTGTAATTTAATTGTTTTTGCCAAAACAGAATACGATTCCTTCTGAAGTTCTTATATAAACAGATCTAAGTGTTTATATATTAGAGTTTGTTGACTTTAGCTCTTATAGTTGAGGTCTCAGATATCCTTCGTCATAGAGACTTAATCGAAAATAGAAAAGGCCTCATTAAAACATTGAATTGAGAAAAGAGAAATAATAAAAAAATTACTTTATTTATAATTGTCATGTTTTAGGCATGTAACAGAGAAAATATACATATTTTTGCAATTATAATATATCAATGTCAAGAAAAAAAAATGATCATTTGACTAATTTACTCGATCGTATAATCGTTATAATTTTTCTCTTTTACTCAGAGTACCACAGTGCACAAAAAGGTAAAATCATGAAATATTTGCATGTTGGTCATAAGAATTCATGTAGAAAAAGCAAAGTAGAGTTTTTTAAGTGTTCCCCAATTAAATTAAAAAGTTTTGGAAAACTTGTTCCTATTTGTTTTAATTTAACTAAAAACTTGAGTAACTGCCCTGCCGTCAAAAATGAGAAAAATTTAATGAAAAATTTAATGAAGAAAGAGATAAAAGACATAAGCCCTGTTTGGTATAAAAAGGGATATTTTTGTGATTTTAACTCGATTTTGGTAAACGAATTTAATTTATTCCCTTTTCTTGTTAGAGCATAAAACGAAACCAATCTAAAAGATTGAAAAGGTTAAATAAAATTAAATTAAATTGAGGATAATTTAAACGTTTGCATTACAACTGAAGTAAAAAACGAGAAATCAAAAGTATCGAAATTATCAAAAAGAATTTGCAAAAAGATTTGTTTCAACATTGTTTTTGGTAATCGAGAAAGTAAAAATATATGATGAATATGTATAGATACTCCGCCGACCACTTTCATCTTACATATATTTGAATAAACAGATATACATAAGATATATAGAAAATTTAACGATCTAAATTGTTTCTATAAGCAAGACAAGCCAAACTGAACTTAAAAAAACTATAACTATTTATAACCGTTGGTATAAATAAACTTACAAAACAAACTTACATACATTTCTTGATAAGAAATGTCTTTCCATCTCCCTCTTTTTCATTTGGCAAATCATCATGGTCAAATTTTACAATGTTGGCTGTAAAACTTTCATTTGTATGCTTATTTTACACATTTCTCTAATTGCAGAAACGTTTAGTCAATTAAAAAAAAAAAAAACTCATTCAGTTAGTAAGAAAAGGTCAATGGATTCCTATTCAATGATTCGATGTCATTGTATTTTTCTCTAGCACTAAATTCTACATCTTTCCATAAGATATGGGAATTGTACTATTTCTAATGCGTCATTTATTTGTTAACAAAACAAGAACTCTTGCCGGCTACAAACAAGTTTTTTTTTTACACATTTGTTTAGTTTTTCAATTTGTTGTTCTCCTCTACAGCACCAAAAAAAAATAAAAAACAAACACAAAAAAAAAGCTCTTTATCAGGTGATTTGTTTGAGAGACCTTCACTACTAGAAACTGCTTCAAAAAAACAATAAAGATTGTTTGAAATGAATCAATAAATGGTGAAATTTTAATAGCTAAAATGTATATTTAAGATGATTAATATGCTATGCATGATATAAACAAGTAGGAAAGAAAAAACACCTGATCAACTTTTGGATGTTTCTGTTTATATTGTTTACCAAATATCAACAAATACGCAATTTAAAAGCCGGCAAAATATTCCGAGAGAGTAAATGATGGAGAGAGAGAGAGAGAGAAAAAGAGAGTGGAAATGAATGAATGTTATTTTAGGGTTATTTTCTGGAAGCTTCCAGAATTTTTCATTCAAAATTTTACAATGTAGAATAGAGATAAGGAAATATATTGATCTGTATATTGGCTACTTATAAACCTCTTTTTATAGTATTTGTTGGACTGATAAAATCATATTTTTTCCAAATATTGATGTGTATTTTGAGGCAAAAATGCACCATGATTGTGTTTAATTTTACAAATAACTTTAACTTTTAGGCGACTAAAATTCGTTTTGTCATGGCAATCAAGAATAGAATCTGATTAAAAAACATTCTTAAGAATTTGTATGCTTTAATTAAATTAAAAAAAAAGTGGAAATTTTTACTGAATCCCAATATTTGTACAGAACATTGTTGAAATGATCTTGTAAATCTTCCTTGAAAAATATATACGCTGTACATTGTACATAAGTATGTTAATTTATATTCTCATCCGGAAGATATTAAACAAAAACACTCACACTCGTGTTTAGTTTGAACTTTAATTTTATGGAAGGTTACGGGAATATTTCCGTTACATATTGAAAACAAAAAAAAAAAATTTCTAAAAACATTTCTGTGTACATAGTATAAGTACATAAATATATGTACATACATACATGTATGATAAGATGATGAGTATGTATACGACATGTACAAATACATTTATAATATTTTCAAATAAGAGTAAATATAGATTACAAAAAACACAATTGACAGCTGTGTCGTTATTGTTATACCCTTAATTAATAGAATTTGCTCTTGCTTGTGGGTAGACTTTTTACGTTGTTGAACGTCTGAAAAAAAAAAATATATAGCTAATAATTTTATAAATTTAAAGTAATAAAAGTATTGATCTAACTATTAAAGCTCTGAAAGGTCTTTGCTAATAACATTGATTTGCTAGATTCTTAATGTACCCCTATTGCAAGGGTATAACAAAGAAAAAGCTGTTGCAGTTTGCATTGAGGATATATGAGACATGTGAGACATTCAACTGAGTGCAAATGAGTTCAACTAAAAGGCTATAAATATGCAGTCAAACTCTCTCACTTCCACATACACACACACACGTATAAAAATGCATACTTTGTGGGGGCCGTTTAACACACACACACCTGTAGGCACAAACTAACAAACACATGTTCAGAGACGTAGTCTGAAATCAGAAAATCCAAAAACAATTCTCACAGGATTGGCATGAGTTTTGCACCCCTTTGAACGTTTTTTTTCTTCTGCCCATGCCCATACACATCCACACATAAGTATGTATATCTGTATATGTATGTATGTTTTTATGTGGGAGGGCTCGCTTAGCTGCTAATTTGACATTTAAGAAAAGAAGGAGTAATAGAAATAATTTAATTTAGTTTTCAGTTTTGGTTTTCTCTTTATTTTATATGTAATACCTAGAGCAAACTTCATAAAGCTTAATTAAACTAAAATTATAAGTCTGAATTAAGTTTAGAGGAAAATGTTTAAGCAACTAGTAATTAGTTATGTGTTATAATATTTTGTCTTAATTTTTTTGTTTTGTGAAGTTATAAATTAAAAAAAATTGTTATAACATTCACAGTTTTTGTTTTTTTTTTCCAATATGTATGTATGTTATTATGATTTTCTCTTTCTCGTCTCGTCCGCAATGCAGCCTGCTGCACACCTTTCTCTTCAGTTTCTTCTCTGCTTGGCTGCACGCGGCCTCTGCTTTGATTTTTAATTTTTGCCTTTTCTCCTATGAGTAGACTCTCTCGGTCGGACGTTTTTCTTTCTTTTTATAACCTTTAAATTCGCTTTGATTTCCTTTCACACTTTACTTTTCTCTCCTTTTGCTGGATACTTTCTTCAATTAAGTCTTGATTGACCTGACATCAGTTTTTGCAAGCCTTCTTGTTATTGTTGTGGTTGGTATTCATGAGTTTGGTAAGAATTTTTCTCGAGTGGCCAGAAGGATCAAAGTGATTGGTATGCTCAGTAGCCTCCTTTTTCGAACGTTGTTTGCCACTGTGACTGGAGAAAATGTGCTTGTCATGGTCAAAGTTGTAGTGCTCATATTCATCATAATGGGTTTCGGACATTTTGGAGCGTTAACTTCTTTTCCTTTTGAGATCTAAGTTGCAGTTAAAGGTGTGTTGTTTGTTTTATTTGTTGATTTTTTTCACAATTTTTTTCAAAATTCACAGTCTGTCGCCCTTGCGACTGCCTTTTATATGCGGGGCACTGAGCTTTTCTTCGCTCCAAGAGAGAGAGAGAGAGAGCACTTTAGAGATGCCAGACTGTAAAACTTGAGAGTTCTAGAAAAAAATATTTTATTTTGAAACTGTTTTCAACTGTGAAACTGTTAAACGTATTGTAAAATCATTCGGAAAACTTACAAATGCAGTTTAATACAAAAGTCTTACTACCATATTTCAAAAAACTTGCTTGTTTATGTAAAATCAGGTTAAAACTAATTATCATTTAAGATGTTAAGATTTGAAAAGAATTTCAGAAACATTCTGGCTACGCCAAAATGTGCTTCTCTCTCTCCAAAGCGCTCTCGCTCTTCCCATCAGAAAGCTTTGGGGTAATTTTTGCTGCGCAATTTAATTTTCATTGTATTTACAAAATGCGCGGTAAACAAAAAACAAAAGCAAAAACAAAACGCTCACCACGTCAAACACTTTTTTATATTTTTTTTTTGCCTTGTACATTTATTTAAATTATTTTCATAATACACACGTTCTTCAAGAAAATGTATACATATGCATACAGACACTGGCTGCTGCTTATATAATGTCCCTCCGACGTGATAAATGTCACACAGATCAAGAACTTACCTATAGAATTAGTCATACCCAAATTTCCTGACCTACATAAAATAGTTCTCTCTCTCGCTCTCAGTTTAGCTTTTCTCATTTGTCTAATGGTTTTGTTACCTCAAAAGGTGATAAGAATTCCCTATCGCCATTTATGCGTCACTTGAGGTAAGGCGCAATAGCGGGCCAAGTTAGATAAGAAAGTATTGGCCCCAAACATTGTTGTGACTTGTTTACATCTAGGAAAAATATAAAGAAATACATGATGAGGATAAAAAAACAGTTGATTTAAATAGGACGATCTAAAGGATTTAAAAACCTGCTATAATATTTATTTATAATTATAGTTATAATTAATTTTTTCTGTTTTACTTATTCATTTATCAGTCAAAATTGTTTTTAATTATAAAAAAGTAACGCTAAATCACATTCCACTCGGATCTAGAATTAGTTTAAATTAACTTTAATAAAATAATTAAATTATCGGATAATCCCGAAAATCCTTTCTGGCAATTTGTGATTTTAAGGAATATATAAATAACATTATTCAATAAAATAAATTCTAAAATATTTACCACACATCGTGCTATATTTAAACATTAAACTATATAACCAAGTTTTTCTTTGAAAATATATTATAAACCAAAATATTTCCATTTTCAAGTAAGTATAAAATTTACTGTTGTTGCGTGCTCATTCGACGGCTTAAAGCAAATAAGATAAAACTAAATGACTTTTTCTTAAGACAAATCATTTTTATAGTCAATTTTAATATTACCTTTGCAGTGGAATTTCATTCGATATTATTTTTCGTATAATTCTAACTTAACTTTACGAAAATATTACTAAGAATCAATCTTTATTTCAGTATTTTTTTGGGCAGCAGCGTTTTCAAACGTTTCTCGCCAGTGATTTGTGTCGATATTGACGCAGGTTTTTCTCCCTTTGAGCCTTTAGTAACTTTGCCTTTGAGTTCCAATGTACTTGATGGCAAACTACTATCTAACAGAGGAAGATCAAACTCATCGGACATCATTTTATTTTCAAATGGACTATCAACTATTTCGGACAATTCCAATTGAACAGCTTTCTCGGTATGGACACGATGAACATGTTCTTTCATTTTATCAGATCGATGCGATGAAAAGCTACACAATTGACATTTATAACGATTCAGGCCATTTTCGGTGTGTTTTAGGGCGTGTCGTTTTAGATTCTTGCTTTGACTAAATTTACAACCACATATTTCGCATATGAAATCCCGACCCTGTTTATGGGTTTCAATATGCAATTTCATATTCTCTTTGCGATTGGCGCGATGTTTACAACCAGCCACAGTGCAGGCAAAATATTCGCCTGTATGCAAGAGTTTATGTGATTTGAGTGCCTTCATGTGGGTTGTACTATATCCACAGACATCGCAAAGCATTTGTTTTTCAGGATTGTGAACTAGCAAGTGATTGGTAAGGCCCTGTTTCCATTTGAAGCCTTTGCCACAATGCGGACACAGATGTGGTGTCTCTGTAGAATGTTTAGGCAGATGAACTAACAAAGCAGCTCGTGTGGTAAAGCGGGTTCCACATTGCAGGCAAAAGAAGGGTTTCCGTAAATCGCCGGAATGTCGACGAAGATGGGTATCGTATTCCCGCCAATCGAGAAAACCAACTTCGCACAGAGAACATGTCAAATGGGATGGTTCACAGCTGCTCATGTGCTCAATCATCTGCTGGACCTGATAGCACTTAAAATCGCATCCAATGCAATAGTTAATCTTACTGCTAGACTTTACTGCACGTGGATTCTTCAACTAGAAAACAAAATATTTAGGATTAGCTGATGTTTCGTCTACAATTATTTAAATTGAAATACTTTGAAATAACTTTGCTGTTGCTCAAAAACATCATCTGGTTTTTTAGTTGGCTCTTTTTGCTGTAATTTCTCTTCGTCTATTTGATTATTGCTCACTTCTTGTGGTTCCTCGGGCTCTATTTGATACAGATTCATTAATTCGGTTACTGCCAATATTTTGGCCAATTCCCGAAAATGGCTCTCATGCTCTTTGGACACGGATACAATGTCCTCGTAGAAGAAATCCACTATGGTTTGCAAACATTGGGTACAGTGAAAATTTCTAATCGTCACTTTAAGCGGATTGTGTATGGAAAATTGCTGCTGCTTCTGATTGACCCCAATCAATTGGCTTTGGGCAGCGACTACACAAAAATGGGCAGCAGCTGCCAGAGATTCGTCTGAATCCAATTCCAAGAGTAAATCGCAAAATTGTCCAGTGCGACGTTGATTGTTGAGATAGTTGGAGACCTTAGAGTGGAGCGGTTGATGAAGAGTTGGGACAGGCAGTGGTGCAGCCAACATTTTTAATATTGTTAAATTGCACGCAATAGATTGAACATGGTTGGGATTCAAAACTCGAGTCACAGTTCCGGGTCGAGTGTCCTGCTTAACAAAGGTACAGAGCTTACAGAGTTTGTATAATCCTTTTATAAAACAATTCAAAAATAAAAGGCTCTAATTTGTTTTTGTTTACAATTCTGTTATTAAATCGATAAGTATTAATATATCGATAAGAAATGCAAGGCTCAATAAATACTGGTAGTCGGAAATGCTAAAATACTGACCTTTTCAGCACTGTGAAGAATGGTCACACTAGTTAGTTGTTGCTTCGAGTTGCGTTTATTTTTGTTTTTCTCCATTTCTTTTCTTATATTTTGTTCAATTAAAATATATTGAAACACATTTCGAATTAACCTACCGAGTGCAGCACACGGCTTAAGAATGCACTGACGAAGAAGTTTTATTCGCATCAATAAATCTATTGGCCAAACAAGGAGCGGTGGCTTCCCTTCCTTCCCCGCTGTCTCTCTCATAAATTAATATTCACAAAAGGGTGCACATTTAATGTTATTTAAAAGTTATTACCTGTGACGTTCAAAACGGCGAAAATGCGAAGGTAAGTTAAAACCGTTCAGCATTTAAATGGATAATTAACTTTTTTATTATGCTCCATCCAGGAATCAAAACTCTTCGTTTTCCGCCTATCTTTGGCTATCAATGATGCTGTTGAACTTCGGTAGCCACCAGGCGTTGGCCAGTCTAGGTAATCCGGCCACTACTACTACCAGCACCACCAGCAGCGTTGATATAGATATGGAACCCATTGATGGCACCATGAATTATCGACTCTATGGCAAGAAGGGCAAAGATGATAAGCCTTGGTTCGATGGCCTAGACAGCCGACATATACAGTGTGTTCGTCGTGGTCGCTGCATGGAAGTAAATACCACAGGGAATACCTGCTTTGGCTCCAAATTGCCATATGAGTATACAAGTCTCGATTTAACCGATTATCGCAAGGAGAAGGAACTCAATGAAGCCTTACAGGGTTATTATGCTTTGAGACATGTACCCAAATGTTGGGCTGTTATTCAGGTAAGCGATCGAACTCGTATCACAATAACTATTAGTGAGGTATGCAAATAATGCAAAAACTAATTGATAAAACTAATAACGATGTTTAGAAATATGATTAGTAAAAGACTTTTTTTATTTTACAGCCATTTCTGTGCGCTGTCTTTAAGCCGAAATGCGAGAAAATCAATGGACAACAAATGGTCTACCTGCCTTCGTATGAAATGTGCCGGATTACCTTGGAACCGTGTCGGGTGCTTTATAACACAACGTTTTTCCCAAAATTTTTACGCTGCAATGAAACTCTGTTTCCAACGAAATGCAATAATGATGCACGCGAAATGAAATTCAATGTAACTGGCAATTGTTTGCCTCCCTTGGTACGGGCAGATACAGCGGCCAGCTATTATCCGGGCATTGAGGGTTGCGGCGTACAGTGCAAGGATCCTCTGTATACGGATGATGAACATCGTCAGATACACAAACTAATTGGTTGGGGTGGCACATTGTGCCTGCTGGCAAATCTTTTTGTGGTCTCCACCTTCTTTATTGACTGGAAAAATGCCAATAAATATCCAGCAGTTATAGTGTTCTATATAAATTTATGCTTTCTTATAGCTTGTGTGGGGTAAGTCTTTACTTTGAATGCAATAAATTGTCAAAATCATTTTATTTATGATTTTCTATTTCCCAGATGGCTAGCCCAATTCACTTCTGGTTCTCGTGAGGATATTGTCTGTCGCAAGGATGGCACTTTGCGTCATTCAGAGCCCACAGCTGGTGAGAATTTGTCCTGTATTGTGATATTTGTATTGGTCTATTATTTCCTTACCGCTGGCATGGTTTGGTTTGTATTCCTTACCTATGCTTGGCATTGGCGTGCCATGGGTCATGTTCAGGATCGTATTGATAAGAAGGGTTCCTATTTCCATTTGGTGGCCTGGTCGCTGCCTTTGGTCCTAACTATCACAACAATGGCTCTCAGCGAGGTGGATGGTAATAGCATTGTTGGCATTTGTTTTGTTGGCTATATCAATCATCCAATGCGAGCTGGTTTACTGCTTGGACCTCTGTGTGGTGTCATCCTAATTGGTGGCTATTTCATTACACGTGGAATGGTGATGTTGTTTGGTTTGAAACACTTTGCCAATGATATTAAATCTACATCGGCAAGCAATAAGATACATTTAATCATTATGCGTATGGGCGTTTGTGCCTTACTCACATTGATCTTTATATTGGTAGCCATTGCGTGTCATATTACCGAATTTCGTCATTCCGAAGAGTGGGCCGAAAGCTTTAGAGACTATATAATGTAAGTATTTCAAAAACTAATTGAATACCAGAAAGAAACTTAATAATTTTTGATTTTTTTTTCGTTAAAGTTGTCGCATTACTTCAGTTTTTGATGAGAATAGTTCGTGTAAAATTGAAAATCGTCCTAGTGTCGGTGTCCTACAATTGCATTTATTGTGCTTATTTAGTTCTGGCATTGTCATGTCCACCTGGTGCTGGACACCATCCTCGATTGAGACTTGGAAACGTTATATAAGAAAGTAAGTCTATTTACACCAAAAATAGTGTTTTGAATAATTTTATCATCTTAAAATATTTCTTTACAGAAAGTGCGGTAAGGAGGTGGTGGAGGAAGTTAAAATGCCAAAGCATAAAGTCATTGCTCAAACCTGGGCGAAACGCAAAGATTTCGAGGATAAAGGTCGTCTATCTATAACTCTTTATAACACACATACCGATCCAGTGGGTCTGAACTTTGATGTCAACGATTTAAACTCATCGGAAACAAATGAAATAAGCTCCACTTGGGTGCATTATTTGCCACAATGTGTCAAGCGTCGGATGGCTTTAACAGGAGCTGCAGCTGGCACTACGAATTCATCAAGTCAGGGACCACGTAAAAACTCTCTTGACTCCGAAATAAGTGTGAGTGTACGTCACGTATCCGTAGAATCAAGACGTAATTCGGTTGACTCTCAGGTTTCGGTGAAAATAGCCGAAATGAAAACAAAAGTTGCATCACGTACTCGTGGCAAACATGGAGCCGCTTCCTCTTCTAGTCATAAGCGAAATCAACGTAGACGGGATTATATAGCTGCCACCACAGGAAGGAGTAGCAAATATAGCACGACGGGACGCCGTGAGAGCAGCACTTCGGTTGAATCTCAAGTGATAGCCTTGAAGAAGACAACATATCCCAATGCTAGTCACAAAGTTGGTGTGTTTGCCCATAGCAGCAGTACCAAGAAACGTCGCTCGGCCAACGCTGGACTGGATCCTTCGATACTAAATGATTTCTTGCAAAAGAATGGGCAATTTATATTGCCTTTTTTGCAAAATCAAGGAATGACCACATCCTCCGATGAGGAAGAAAACTCTCGAGCCTCCCTCAAAATTCAAGATCTTAATGTTGTGGTCAAGCAAGAACTAAGCGAAGATGATCTAAATGAGGATGACGATGATGGACCAAAAATTGAAGAATTACCCAACAATTGCAATGGCAATGGCATCAAGCAAGCTGCTTTAGAAACGTTCCTCAAGAATATGCAAAAGTCAAATGAATCGAATAATGGCAATCGTCATTCCCGCAACTCTACACGAAGTCGGCAATCGCGTAAATCTCGCAAAGATCTAACCAAAGCAGCTCTATCTTCAACAACTACCGCAGCTGCAGCCCCAGCCAAAAATCTCTTGTCCAATGAACTATTGGCTCTCGATTTCAATCGAGACTATGCTCTCGATATGGCCAATGATAATTCATTGAGTGTTTCATCTGTGGAACTGGATGTTGCTCTTGATGTGGGCAGTCTTATGCATAGTTCCTATTCCGGCATATCCATATCGGGCAAGCCTCAATCTCGCAATAGCAAAACAAGCTGCGATGTTGGTATTCAAGCCAATCCCTATGAGATTTCACCAATCACTCATCTGCCCAACTTTGGCAATGAGGAGCTGCATCAAGCGATGCGTCTACTAAATGCAGCCAGTCGTCAGCGTAATGAGGAAATGGCAACTGCCACCGAAATGCAATCGCTTCTAGGTGTTGGACATCACACATCCTCGAGGCATCACAAGGAGCCAACTTTTATGAGCGAATCTGACAAATTAAAAATGCTTCTGCTACCATCCAAGTAGGGGGTAAGCATTTTACGATAAATCATCTGACGCAGACTTACTTAACCCAATGCATTTACTTAAGGTTTTGAAAACTAGTTTACTTTTATTTAGCCATACTCACGAAATACTTTGAAAAGTTGGCAAAAGCCTATGGAAAGTTTTCTATCAATCTTTTTATTCATTTTTCATTTTAATACTGTTCCGAATTTTAATTAATACCAATCGATTGGTAACTTTTTTCGACTATAGTTTTTGTTTTAGAAAACATCACATAATTAACTCACATAATCCATTTGAGAACATCAAGGCATAAAAACGAACCAAAGAGTCACTTTTTGATTTCACTAAACATTTCTTTTGGCAATTTGTTTGCTCAATATTTTCATTAACGTAATTTAATATTGAGCCTACTGAGAAACAATTTAAATAGGTCTCCAATTCAGTTGCATGCCTTGCTATAAATATTTCAATTTTTTTACAAACTTCAGATCATCGACGAATATTTATATCACATTTAATTAAATAGTTAAGAAAGAAAAGAACAAAACGAAAAATTATTCTTAGTTTGATAAAGTCTTTTATCATATAAAATCAAAATAGTTTTTAAGTTTTATCTAAAAGATATGAAAATTGCTGAATCTAACGAACGGAATGACATTTTTTTTACCTTTCTAAGAAATTTAAAACAGCAGTTCAATAGATTTTAATTTTTGTGACAAATTCAAACTAAACTCAAAACTCTCGATGCCAAAACATAAATAGACAAAAACAAGCCAACCATTCATTCAAATCTTCAACCTTATTCCAAAGAACTTGTCTTCCATAAAGAAATTTCCGACTGGTTTCATATATTTGTCTTCAATGCATTTAACTTTATCGAGTTCAAGAATTTCAATATCATTTATGATTAGTTGCAAAGTGCATAGAAGAACCTTCGGTCTAGCCGTTGAGGGGTTTTCATTGCAGTTTAACAAAATACAATAAATTCGAATACTACGAATATACATAACGAATACTCATAGATATTTAAGTTGCGAAATTTTCACATTTATTTTTACAAAAACTCCTCCTTAACCATTTTTAAATTTTACATTTAAGTGTGTTACTGTGTATGTAAATGACTGTTTTTTCCCCTTAATCTAAATAGAGTTTAGACTTTATATAACTATATAGAAACTTAAGAGGAAGTTGTTTAGAGAGTGAAAGCACAAACGAAAAGTGAAAGAATGTATTTTGTATTACAAAACAAAAAAATCGTGCCTACAAAAGTTTACAAAATTTTTTAAAGTTACATCTACGTATATTTGTTGTAACTAAAATAAAAAAAATATATATATATTGAAACTACCTAACCCTGTTTAATCTTTTGCTGCTGCAGCAGTTTTAATTCCGGTGCCCAGACAATCTTGTTGGCATACTCGCCAAGGAAATAGCAAACCAAATTGAAACCGACTAAGGCGGCCAACATCAGGTAGCGGAAAGGAAATGGTAATACTTCCAGCAAAGGATACACCCAGAGTCCACTGAAATAGCGAACTATGTGCAACCAAATGATGTAGAGTAGCATAAAGGTGAGATTACCGACAATGCCGGCCAAGCCTGGATAACGTCGGAAACAGGTAAAAAGATCTAAAATGGCCAAGAGGGCGACATTTGTGTGTACCACGTGGTTTAGCCAGCTGCCATGAACGAGAAAAGACAAAAGGAAATACATACGTTTAGTTTCACGCCCAGAAAAAACACCTTGCACCTTGCCTTACCTGGGAAATATGGCATCTAGTGCAGTGGGAAAGATCAACTCTCTGTCCCAAGCGTAGATGACCCAAAACGAAATGCATACATTATGAGCCACTGGAAAGGCGAATGTGGCAAAAACATAATCACGTATTAAACGTAATTTTGATTTTGAATGAAGTGTCACTGTATTATCGCCAAATATATCGTTCAATAGTGCCACAGTATGATAGAATGCCTGCAGGATGACATCCAGGAATGTTAGATATTTGAATTTGCCACCCCAACGTGTCTTCAATCCCTCCTCCTCATCGACAAGATCGGAGGGCCAATGGACTCGATAGTAGTGATAGTAAATCCCATACGAGAATTGAGCGGCAGACAGCAAATGCACAACAAATCGTAAATATTGAAATGCTCCACTTGTGTAGGCATCATTACACGTGTCCAGTTGATCATTGGTGGCCTGAGCGGCTTCTTTGGCAGCGAAATGTTCACGTAATTGTTTTTTACTCTTAGCCATGGCCGTATAAACAAAAATTTTAAAAAGTCAGTGAAACAGCTGACTTGAATGCTATGCGATAAAAAAGAAACAGGTTGGCAGCTCCAAGATGGAGCTCTGGTGGAGCCCCTAACAGAATAGGTCACAAAATGTTAATCAAATGTTATTGGAGGAAACAACAACCACCCTCCCCTCCCCACCTAAAGCCGTTGCATTTCTTTATAACAACTTTCACTTTTTTTACAATATCTGCAACGTTAAGAAAGCTAAAAATGCGCTTTTATTAAATACAATACATAACTCTATCGAAAAAATATAAAGGTTTTAAAATTTAAAGTCCCTAAGAATTCATATTTTCAAAATTGTTCTAAAATCTTGAAATACTTTTTATATATGTAAGTCGATACGTTTGATCATCAGATATAGAATCCTTTAAAATTTAATTAAGTTGACGATATATTTTCTAAATATTTTCAAAGTTATATATTATTTAAAAATTCCTCAAGTTGGGAAAGCTATAGATTTGAAATGTACAATACAATGTTATAAAAAATATGACAAGCTTGCCAGAAAAATTCATTTAGAGTAATAAATAAACAGAGTATTAAAATAAGAATAGGAATAGGAACAAACATATTCAAGGCAAGATTTAGAAAAAATTCTTTCTGTTCCCTAAAGTTAGAAAATGTGTAGCTTTAAGATATTGCGTATAGAGTGTCACATTTTATATTTTTCCTCAAATCCCAAGTACGTTAATAGAAGAAAAAACCCTTTTTTTTTTTTTGATTATTGTATTAAGCTAATGTTTCGCAAATTTTGTTAAAAAATAAAGCTCTTAATGGGATTTTCTTAGAAATATAAAAATATATTTTGTTGGTTGTTATTGACGCCTTTTGACATTTGGTTTATGGTTTTTAGGTTTGTTATTTTTTGGGGACCTTTTTGATAGATATCCAAACCTTTTTGTTAACCGCCTTAAGGTCAATGAATAAAAAAATGGGTCCAAATATGTGGAGAAATATTTAATATTAAAAAAAAAACAAGATCTGGCAAGATTTGGAAAATAATTTGAAAAAAATTGTAATCTGCCTCTCTAAGTTATTTTTTAGTAAAAGACGGAAATATTTCAGTTAATAGATTTCAAATTTATAATAATTTATAATTTTATGATACAATTTACCATTACTTAAAAAAAAAAACCCAACAAAAAATTTGAATTTTGTCAACGATTACGAGCTGGCAAACAAAAGTTTTAATATTAATTAAAAAGATCGCCAATAAACAACAAACTATATGACAAATAGTTCCCTTGATCTTTACTTACCTTATTATGATTTCTCTTATATGATATACAAAAGCCAAAACACATTGGGTAAACCTTTTAATTGAGTTTTATTATTATTATTAATATGAATTTCAAGTTAAAGTAATTGTTAGCAATTAAAAGGCTTTCTAAATTTGATGTACATATGTAATTATTCATCAAAAACACGTTTGCTCGAACCTTTTGACCCAGTTGTGTGCAATATAATTAACATAAACTATTTTGATCTATAATAAATTTTCTTTTAAAATTTGTGGTTTTGTCAAGTTCAAGAATATCATAAACCTTTCCATTTGATAGTAGTTTCTCTTCTTTTTTTTCTTTTTGGTTTTTTATATAGGTACATACAATCTGTAAAATATAAGCAAAATTCATTTCCTTCTTTTTGTTGTTGTGTATATATGTAAATTACATATAGAGTATATTAGATAGTTGCTAATTAAACATGACTACGCACAGCCTAATTGGATTTGCGTTTGGCCAATTTCACTTCCTTGGCCCACACAATGTTATTGAGAAACTCGCCCAGGACATAGAGCGAGAATGTGAAACCCAGCACGGCGGCAAAGAAGAGTATACGTTGAGGTAATTGCAATACTTCCAATACTGGATATACCCAAACACCTGAATAATGTTTCACAATGTGAATCCATATCAAATAGCTGCCCATAAAGATGGCCAGACCAGTTAGTCCAGTGCTACGTTTAGGATATGCTCGATACGAGGTAAATAGCTCCAGAACAATGAAGACAACAATATTTGTATGCAGCACATGATTCAACCAACTGCAAATGGAAAAAATAAACACATATATTAATAAGAAACGGGAGAAATATTATTACATATTTAAAAGTGAAAGTCTGTCATGAATAATCAAAATGTTGTAATAGATTTGCTTAGATTAGCTGAACTTGCTAGAAATGTGAATAAACATCAACAATTTATTTATTGTTTTATATAGTTTTTCAATATTAGTTGTTGATTTTTTGCGACCTTTTATTGTTAGATGTATGTTTTGCCGGCTCGAGGTCAAATTTTTGGGTGAATAAAACAAAATATAATAGTTTGTTATTCCTTTCCGATATATTTTCAATATTAAGATTAACTTAATTTCATTGAATTTGAATTAAATCCACTGTGACCTCTAACTAATATCCGAATTTTATTTAATCCAGTTGAATAGGAAATATATCGTAGAATATTTAAAAAATGCATTAATTTTTTAAATAGTTTAACACATGATCTAGGTATAGACTTGATTGGGTGAAATAAATTGATCATTTTAGGGGTGAAATTCGGTCTTGCTTTTTAAGTTTTAGGGGTAATATTTTTTCAAAGAGGAAACTTCCCTTATTTTCCCCCAGAGTATTTGGACTTGCCTATAATCTTATCTAGTTTAGGAACAAATTTAATAATCATAAAAAGAGCGGAATTTTGGAAAGAGAAATGGAAAACACAATCATAAAAGATGAAATCTATCCCAAATCCGCTACTGAAAAAGTCTGTAGAATTAATATTTGCAATTTTTTGTATCTAACTTAACTTATTGGCTTTCAAATCTAAACAAAAACCAGTTCCAAGCAACTTGTAAGAGTATCTGTATTAGTTGATTGATAACAAAACTCACCTTGGGAATACGGGATCCAAAATTTTTGGAAAGACCAATTCACGATCGATGGCATATAGGGTCCAGAAGGTAACACCCACATTGAGGGCCACCGGGAAGGCCAATGTGGCCAATAGCCAATCCTTAAATCTGCGTATTGCTGGCGGTCTTTTTGGCGTCAATTCATTGGTGCCAACAAAATCATTGGCCAGCGATACAATATAATACAGAGCCTGAATTATCTGTAAGTGGAAAAACAAGCTGTTTAGATAGGTAGACAGAAATCTGAAGGGTTGATTAACAAGAGTTAAGTGGACTGGAATAAATTACGTTCAAGCCAGTAGACAACAACGATTACGTGTATAGTAACTTGCATAGACAAAGTCTATCTCCAATTACAGGTAGAGAAAAAAAAACAATATTAGATAAATATTACAATGCTGCACTTTCTCCCTTGCTGCCTCTCTCACTCTCTTTCTCTTTCTTACCGCATCCAAAAAAGTTAGATATTTGAATTTTCCTCCAAACGGATGATGCATTGGCTTTGCATTATCATTGATGTTAACAGGAAACTCGACATAGGAATAATCATAAAATATGCCATATGAAAATTGTACGGCTGCTATTAGATGCAAAAGTGTACGCAGTGCCCCAAAGATGCCATTATAAATAGATTTTGAATTCCCCTTTGCTGTTGCTGCTGGTGCTGTGGCCATGTTTGGAATGAGAATTAAAGTTAATTGATTTTTCCCAAAGCGGCCAAGCAAGTGGCAGCCGGGCACTAAATCGAAAAGTTTGTTTCTCTGTTATAATATACGAAGATAGATTGTTTAGTCGAATGCTAAGTTATACAATTTTAAAATTGAATGATTGTTTTTCTTATGCGTAGCTCAGCTGCTGCCGCCGTTAAGTTTGAAATTAAAATGGAAAGAGTAAACTAGAAATTGCGTATCGTCGATGTGAAAAACATCGACAGGTGATAGTTATCGACAGTTTTTCACTCATTGGCTCGGGCAATCGTTTTAATGTAAAAATCGAACCACATAGCGAGTGTCCACTGTCGAACTCGAACAAAGGACTCCAACATCGAACAAAACAGTCAAACATGCAACAAAAGAGTCGAACTCAAAACGCGTGAGCAATGCTCATTGAAACATTAATCGATTTATTTCTCAAATAATCCCATCACTTAGAAGCAACAATTGCGCGCAAATCGTAAGATGGAAAAAATTTAATGTTTATAATGGCACGGAAATTTATTATATTACTGACAACCGATATTTGGATATAAGTAAATATTATGGGAGTGACTAGAATGACACTTCATGGATTATTTGAAAAGAAGCAAATCTGTGCAACGATTTGAGTTTTTGAACTAATATAAGCCCATACTGCTAGCATATTTTTGAAGTCTTATAACGTCGCTGGAAAAGTTTAATATTTTTAAGGAGAAGGTTACTGCAGTGGTGACGGATAATGGCGCAAACATCGTAAATACACTACACATTTGGATCGTAGATTTAGAAAATGGAGCAGTCGTTCTTATTGGCTGCATCTATGTACATCTAAATTCTCTTGTTTTGGAGCTTAAACGCAATGCCTGGGAGGAGATGACTACTGTTTACCACCAACTATATATCATAGCGTTTTTTTAAGGCAGGTGCTGCACTAACGGAAAAGAGGAATAGGTTAACCACTGAGCACCTGCCCGAGCTACTGTTCTAAAATTCAATACTGAAAACCTAATAAAATTTACTATATTTGTCACTTTTTTGCTTGGCCTTATAAAATACTAATTTCTACTTTCTTATACAAATAAAAAAATCATTTGATTAATCGATTAGTTCCACTTTTTTTCGATTAATTTAGCTTTATAATCGCCAACTAAATTTAATAATAAGATTAAATACTCGATTAATGAGTATTTTTTGCCATCACTACACTTACCGCACAAAGAAACGTTAGGAACTTAAATTTGCCAGCAAATGGATGAGATGTTGATGTCGGCAATTGTACATTATTGAAATAATAGACACCATAATTGAATTGTATCACCGCTGTCAGATGCAACAATATTTGTACAGCACGACTGAAACCAGGTGGTGTAGAACCTTTGGTCTTTGATTTGCTTCTTGATTTACTGCTAATGGCCATGACAATGCTTAAATTTTTTGATGTTTAACAACCAAGAGTTTGCTTTGTACTGATTAGCAAGCAAGCTTTCAAATAGCAGAATACACTATAACTCATATGTCAAACATACATACATACATACATATTTGTATTTGATACAGATAAGGTGGCAGAATGCTTATCTTTTGGTGCCAAAGTAGCTTTAGACTTGAGTTCGAGTGTGTATTGGGATAGAAATTAAAAATTAATTCAAAATTACTTCACCCCCCATTCATATCCCTCTTCAGTTTTATGCTGTTAACATCGTGTCAATGATAAATGCCAGGGGTTGGGGGTGTAAGGTTGTAACGGTTTCTATAAATAGCTGGTTTTATCTAATTTCATTGAATATGCACAACTATCGATTACCCAAAGGTCAAGGGTAAATGCCCATAACCCATATTCTTCCCAATTAACGCATTTCGTTTGTATATATTTTTATAGACGGTTTACGTCATATCTAAGAATACTATCACCTTTATTATTTACCACCTGTCATTGTCTGTTTTTGATCTGCGTTTCTTAACCATCATGAAAGTCGTGTAAAAGTTTTCCCAAACCATAAAAAGAAAACTGTATTAACTAGTGGACTTAACTAACTTTTTCAAAATTCTTTCTGTTGATTTTCTCTTTGGTTATAAATTAATTAAACAACCTTTTGATATAGCAAGAAAAAAAATGATAAGCTTTAGGTTTATTGACTAATAAATAAAGGGTCTGTGACGTGTCTTGTTTTACCTAAATAATGAAGTAACTTTTGGTATTTATTTCAGAGACTGGAATCATTTTAAGTTTATATTTGTGAATGATGAAGAAAATACTCAAAGTATTGACTTTACATTCCTTGATTTAAAGACAGTTCAGGGATATCAATACATAAAAAAAAAAAAACTTTATTGCGAGTTCTAAACAATTTTTTTTTAACTTTTCGTACATTTTTAAGTAAAGTTTCAACAATAATCTGTAATTTTTTAAGTAAATATATTTCAAAACAAGTCGATGACTTCCCCCTGGAATATCTTGCAACAAAAAATATTCAAATTAAAATTGTTTATTCCAAAAGTTTCCCGATTATTTTAATTGTTTTTCGTTTTCCTTTAAAAAAAATTTGTATTGATTTCTGCTATTCATTTAATGGGAATAAATAGAGCATTTTGCCCTTTAAAGTATGCAATGGGCTGAAAAGGTATTCGTTATTTGCAATAAATTGATAACTTTTTGTATGTTTGGTAACTAAAACATTGTCTACAAGCACTGATTGCTTTCAGTAATATTTTTTGGCGATAGAATATTTTGAAATTTTATTCCATGTTTCAAAAAGGAATCTCTTATTTCACACTCTCCTTATCTCACCCTCTTCAATTCTTAAATGGCAAAAATATTAAGGAAAAATGCCTTTTAAATCTTTTCATACCTAAACTTTTCTTCCGCATTAATTTATAACTTTCTAATTTTATAATTCTTAGAAGTCGACATTTCAAAAGAAATTTATCAAATTGTTTATAAAGCTGAGATTGAACATTTTCAAGCCTTAACAACTTTTTGCTTTGTTTTATGAAATTTTTATTTTGACGGTTTTATTATTCATTTCAATAGTTGATAAATATCTATTTTTATACCATACACCCATAGGGTGAAATGGTATACATATTAAAGTCGCCAAAATGTATGTAACAGGCAGAAGGAAGCATCTCCGACCCCACAAAGTATATATATTCTTGATCAGGATCAACAACCGAGTCGATCTAGCCATGTCCGTCTGTCCGTCCGTCCGTCTGTCCGTCCGTCTGTCCGTCTGTCCGTCCGTCCGTCCGTCCGTCTGTCCGTATGAACACCTAGATCTCGGAGACTGTAAGAGCTAGAGCCACCAAATTTGGTATGTAGACTCGTGTAGTATGTAGAGTGATCAAGTTTATTTCAAATTTTTGCCACGCCCCTTTCCGCCCCCGCAATTTAAAAAAAGCGTTTATCTCAAAAACTAGTCCAGCTAGAGACACCATATTTGGTATGTATATTCGCTTAGTAAATGCACACATTTTGTATGTATAAAAATTTTGCCGCGCCCTTTTCCGCCCCCGTAATTTGAAAAACTTGATTATCTCCGTATTTTTTTACCTTATGCAATTACACTTGGCACACTCAAATTTAATACTAATATCTAGCAAAATACCAAATTTGATCAAAATCGGACAGAAAACAGTCGAGTTATGCATATAAACGTTTTTCCATAAGGCCGGAGTTGGCCGTTGGCTGGTGGGGGCGCTAGGGTGCTCGTATGATCGAGTGAGCGAGATACTAAGATATGCTTGTAAAAAGCATGTGAAAATGCATTTGTTTAATAATGTTGAAATATTTGCTTTACTGGTGTATGGTATACCTAAGTCGGCGAGACGACTTACTTACTTCATTTAATTATATTTTATTTAATCAAATAATATTTATAAATTTAAATATCTAATACTACTTTGCTTTGCATGCTTCAATGACGAAACAATTAACCATTTTGAACCTCAAATAATTATTTTATTTATACCTCAAATAATAATTTTATATTATTAATAGTCTGCAATAATTTCAAGACCACTGTGCATATGGAGAACCATTGTGAATGTGAGAGAAGCATCCTGTGGAGATATTTATATAGTTTATTCTTTGGTTTCGGCTTCTCCTTCGCTTTCCGCTTCAGATGAATCCAAATTGATTTCAGCCAATTCCTGTTCCTCGGCATCCAAGCTGCAATTGTCTAGCTCGCCAGTTTCCACTTTCGGTGCAGGCCTCATTTCTGATTTGTGCATTGAATCCTCTGTCATGGCACCACCCATTCCGCCCACCTCTTCTTGTGTCCGATGTTGTGTGGGTTCCTGCTCAAACATGGGATTATCGAAGGCACGTTCCCGTACCACTCCGCTCTCTGCATCATAGCTTAGCACAGACAATGGCTCGACACCACTGACGCCCCTTCTGGAGCCGGAATTATCAAGACGATTGAATTGCAATTGTCTACGTAAGCGCAGACCCAAATGATGCCATCTCCAACGTCGCGGATCATGTATCCATTGAGGTATGCGATTCAGATATGGATTCTCGGGCATATAATGGGCCAACATAATTATGGCCACCACACCAACCAAAGCCATACAGAAGAGAATGAGCAGAACTGAGGCGAAACTGACATTTGGATTATGCGGATTTCCAGCGTACTTGAATCTCGATTCAGAGGCATATTTGGCCACTACTTGGCTATCATTATGATGCTCCAGCAGACGTTGCATAAAGTCCACACTTTGGCCATGGAATACGCCCCGATCTGTGATAATTGTCTGTAGAAAGTTGCCAAAATTATCAGAGCCCACATAGTCCACATATACATTCACATTCTCATCATCACTGTACTGATTCAGATAATCTAGAAGACTCTTGCGATCCGCCTCTGGGCAATATGAACTGGGCGTGGTCATGATGGCACCACAAATGAAACAGCACGAGCCATAGGGAAGCACCGGGGATAGGCAATGCGGTGGCTCACATTGCTCCTCGACATTGTGACACACGGGCTCGATCAGACGATCAAAATTCTTATGGCATCCACACAGTTCTCCGCGATAATATTCCACGCGGACATTCTCAGCATTATGGAAGAGCAATTGACCCAAATCTCGGGTTAACAGTTCTTCCAAATACATTTTGGAAATGGAAGAGCCAGCCAAAAATAATTGGCCCATACGCAAATCTTCAATATTTTCCAAGTCAAATGAAAGTGATCCTGTGCCGCGTATAATTACCGGCTCATCATCACAAGGAATACGTTCCAATTCGGGCATGGGACTGGCTAATGGAGAACCACCAGCCACAGCTGACCAAGTGTTGGGATCAAACCATTTTCTAATTGTGGGCGACTGTAAATACGCATGTCCCTCATCACTTTCACACGAGGCATCTTTGTGCCTCTGATCCTGTCCAGCACTCAATTGAATTGTGGCCTCCTCATTCATTAAAATGGCTCCATCAAGGGGCAAAATAAATCCTCCACTTGAAATATTCTGGGGCAAGGACAATACAGCTGGATAATGCTCTGGAAATACCATGACATCCATTTGGCAGGGCTTATAATCCTCCACCCAAAACGATGGCTGATTGAATCCCAAATTTTCTCTATAAAACTTTGTGGCCAAAACTACATTTAAATGAAAACTCAAACAGACAGCAAAGAAACTTAATAATTTCATCATTTTGCTAGCAAAATAAAACTACAACTGAGCTCTGAGTCTCTGATCCACATGGAGTGAGAGAGTGAGATTTAAAGGGGGCGTTTCATCTCACATTTTACAGATAATATTCTGTAAATTGAGAGACTTTCAGCGAAAAACAACAAAAAAAAGACAATCATGAATGCAGAATTATATATTTCATTGTAATTTTATTTTTTTACTTGAGTTTGTCTATTTTAAAAGTGTAGCAAATAATATATCTCTTGCGCTCCATTTGAGCAAAAATTCTTTTCTTGGATCTAGGAATATGTAGAAATGAGTCTTAAAATCAAAATCAAAATTTTCCTCAATCAATTATTTGCTTTCTTAACCACTGCATGAATAAGAAAAACTTGAGATGAGAAAGTAAAAGCCATTATATAGATATCATTATAGGTTTATAGATCTTAGAGATCTTTTGAGACATAAATATGTAAAAATTTAAATGAAACTGTTGACCTTATTTATCCAAATTTTTCTACATACATATATGTATCTTAATAAATAATACATTTTAGCTTGTAAAATTTTAATTGTCTTCTTATTATTTTATCTAAAAATATTTAAAATTTTAAGCTTTAGACTTCATGCAAGACAATGCCTTAATATGTATACTTTAAAAATTAAAAATTAAATTTTAAAAGTTTCTTCTTCATTTTGGATAATATAAAGAAGATATAAAAATTATACTATCCCTATTATCCCAGTGACCTATTTCTATAACCTGTTTCTATTTTGCCCCCTCCATAATTTAATCGAGATCCAGCCCTGGAGGCCTGTTTTTACTTTTGATTCTGAAACCAATTACTTGGCTTCAAATTTTGTGTCTTTTATTCAATAAAAAAGAAACGTAATTGCCATTTTTCAAGTTATACCTTTCAAATATTTCTCTATTAATTTCTAATAAACTGAAAGCAATAAATTCAATTCTTAGCAGACAACCAGAAAATTGAGAAAATTCAAGAACCATGCAAATTTTTTTGTAGTTTAACGAATCGGAAACGAGAAATTTGTAAAACAGAAAAGAAGGAAATATCAGAACATTTAAAAATTATATAAATGAGTAAATTCTTTGATTTACTTGCTTACATAAGATTCATCTGTCATAATGCTAATTACCAAAGGTAATGAAATATTGAAACAATTTGAACAATTTCGAAATGTTTTGTGCCCTGAAACTGAAAAATCTTCTGAATCCAAAGTAAACAAGTTTCTTGCTTTAAATAGTTTGAGCGAAAAGAAATTAATTTTGACAGATTTAACTTCGAAACAATCTCTGATGGAAAAAAAAATAATAAAATTTAATAATGCACTCGATTTTAGATCCACTAAAGTTTATTGACTAATTAGTTTTACAAAAAGTAGTACAAAAATTATTAGTAAACATATATATTATAGAATACTGATTGCGAATTTTAGGCCAACTAGACAATTCTTTTAGCCTGACAACAAAAAAAGTCAACAATTTCTTTTTCAAGATTTTCAATTAGCTTAAATTTTCATTTTTATACAATTAAATGGAATTTTACAGACAGGACAAGGAAAAAAACCTTTTGAACTTAAAAAGTTAACCTTGATACTTCTTTTTTGACAAAATAAAAAAAAAATTATTTTGAATAAAAAAAAAAAGAGTTAATTAATTGACAAATTAAAAAAAATTGCCCTACAATCAAACAAATTTGTTACTGACTTGATGTGAAAATGACAAAAAAAGATATTCAAAGAGCATTTAATATTCCGAATGCCAAATGGCAAATGACTTTCTTAATTATCAATAATCATCCATCCATATGTCGGATATGTTTTTGGAAATTTATTATTTTCTGTTCGAATAAATATTCAACTAATTAATGGCTTCACATTAGACAAACGTGAGGCTATCCCCACAAACATTAAAACATGCATACATATATGAATTATATAATATACATTTATAGAAATCTATATACTTGCAAACATGCCACATATGATTTACATATATCTTTCCAATACATAGATATATATTCACATAGATTGTTTGAATTGTTTTTGCCTTCACAATGCAATTGTTTGCCACGGTGGAAAAGAAGAAAAAAAAAAAGTTTATTTTTATTTTGATTTCGCCTCCGATATAAACAATTTTCTATACGGTAGGCGCTTCGATTTGACGGAAGCCATTGGAATGCCAAACAGACAGACATCGTGACCGAGACCGGATGGTAAATTGTGGAAATAATGCGTGCGATATTCAAACTACATAAAAAGGCAACCAGTGTATGTACACATAATATATATATTTAAGTATATAGTATGTAGATATCGTAGAAAACAAATACACAATGGCCAAGTGCAGATTTATACAGATATGGAAGCACTTTGCTTCTAGCCGAAGATCAAAGAATTAAACCATTAATCAAGGCCAGAACAGGGGCAAGGCCCTTCACTATCACCAGACCTAAGGCAAAGAATTAAAAAATAAACTAAAACTTCTTTGAAATAATCTTTAAGATTGATTCTTTAGGCACGTGTAAACAATCATTCTTATTGATTTTTGTGAGTACATCTTATTCTAATATGTTTAACTGAGCACTTGATATAATAATAACCAAATCCTTGTAAATATTCTCTGATTAGCCTTAAATTTTGATAGTTACTATCTTAGAAAATGTCCTCAAAGGAAATGGTTTATAAACTTGAAAAAGTTATTAAGATCTCTAAATCCTCTTGAATTTCTACTTCAAAAACTAAACTAAACTTATATGCTTAATATAGTAAACAATGAATGAAATTTGTTTTGTTTTGAATGTTTTTGTTGTGGCTAAGAAAAATTTCAATAGACGTGATACAAAAAATACACATCTAAATATATGTGTATATAACTAATTTTCGTCTGTTTCATCTTATAAGAAGTTTTAGTTTTTATAGAAAAATAAATTTGCAAAAACTAAGTTTTATTAGCTCGTAGTAAGTAAGCTAGATTTTGTTAGTATTAGTTCTAATTTACTTTTAAAACAATCTCTTTCGCTTTTCGCTAAATATATTATCATCAAGTAGAAAATGTGGAAAAATCTGTAACCAAAAGAATAAAATTTGAATGCCCACAGTAAAAGAAATACCTTGTAAGAAAAAAACTTATGAATCGGTAGAAATTTATGTATTTATCATTAAATTACCAAAAGCTTACTTATCCTTCCTGCCCAAGGCGAATGATTTTGCTGATGAAATATACGATTTAAGAGAGGTTATCGAAAATCATTTACTAATGTTTTTGGATCTGTTTAATCTATAATTTATAAGAAAAGTTAAAAATAATGAATTTTGAATGACAGAAAGTTAGTAACTAAAAGATTTTATGTTTAGTTTAAACTATTCTGATACAAAATATCAAGATTTTCAGTTCAGTGATTTCATTAAATTTACGAAATTTAAACTTCAAGGCATTTTGGCATTATAAAGTTTTAATGAAATTTAACGACCGATTAAAATTTTGGCTTTAAAGGGATTTATCGAAATTGAACGACCGATTAGTTGCGAGTATAAAGTATAAAATTTATCAAAAATTATTCGAATTACTAACAATCCGGGAGATTCTCCAGACTCCAGACAATTTTTACTTTCAACAAAAGGTTTAAAAAACCAATTTTTTTCAAATTTTTGCATCTATCTCTTGATTATTAGTAGTGTTGTCAAAATCTAGGATAAGTAGTGATAAATTTAAAAATGTCAGATAGCTTTACTCCTTAGAGTATCATTACATGACTCAAATTAAGCCAATTTCTTCGCCAAAGGAACCGCCACTGATATAAAACTGACCAATTTCTGTCTTAAATTGTTTTCAATTTTGTATATCAATTTAGTATTATAAATTGCATTATGAAACAATTGAGATCTGCAAGTCATTAATTATACACTGATTTGTTATCGTTTTTTTGTTTTGTTTTTGGGTATTTTTCCACTTTTCTTTTTGGTAATTGAAAAATCGTAATCGGTGATCAATTTTCATGGAAATTTTAACGATATGTAAATGAGTCGAGTCACAGCTGCTGCTGCTGCCACCGTATGGCATATTTACATTCGCGCCAATAAGATAATCTCTGGCATTCGTCAGAGCCATAAATTTTGATCAAAAAACATACACACAGACTTATAGTATGTATGTATATATGTATGTATGTAGGTGTATATCTTTGTGTTTTTTTTTTTTTTTGGAAGGAGGGCAGTTTCCACAATTGTAGCCAAGAATTTCGCGCACGTCTGAGAAAATAAATATCGGAGGCAAGAAAAATGATTTCCATATGAAATGTGCAACACACTTAAGCAATGACAACAACGAAATGGTTGGAAATGGTTATAAAAATTTGCAATCATATAGAATTGTGTGGGAATGTTGACCCCGGAAAAATGCCATAAAATGAAAAGAAATGGAAAAGGAAAAAACCGAACTTCAGAAAAATAAATAAACAACACATATGGCAGACATAATAATTTGATTTCTTCTTTTTTTTTTTGTCCATGTCATTTTTGATCTACTTTTGCAATCGTTTCCGTCATCTTATAATGACCATGATATATAAATGGCTATAATTGGCATCATTCTGTGGGTTTTTTGAGATTTTGTATTTTATTGTCAACTTACCAACGACCAATAGGCCAGAAAACGTATTTTTTGCGGCAATGTTTCAGGCACCAAGCGGCGATGCAGACTGGTCTTTAATTTATAACTTCGTTGAATTTCAAAATTACTATAATACAGTCCATAGGCAAATTGGCCCAAAGCACACAAATGTATAATTGTCACAAAGACACGAGATTTATAAAGCTCAACTTTGGTCATCTTGCTATATGTGTATACAGAGGAATATATTAATTTTAGTACACATGATTTTAAAAACACAATAATAATATTTTTCCTTTTGGGTTTTTTTTTTTTAGTTTCCCTATCTATATCTAACTTTACACGCTTTCCTAGATATTAAAGGTTTATATGCAGTTTGGATTTTTGAAACCAATGTTCAAAATTTTTAGAAAGGGAAAATAGTAATTTTTTTTGTCAAACTATCGATTAAGCAGTCTACAAATCATTTATTGAAACAAAAAAAGATAAAGTAATACATCAATAACTAACAAGTTTTTCAAGACTACAACTACTTGGGAATTATAACTTAATGAAGTAGAAAAAGGAAATGGGATACAAATCGAAAGTTTTCTTTATGTATTTAAAACAAAAACTCATCAGTAGCAATCATGTACTGACCTTAACATATTTTTTTATATTTCTACAGATTAATGGGGTTTTTGGAACAAAGATGGACAGATGAACCTGGGATCTCATAGTTTTTAAATTCTCTTATTTTTCCGTTTTAAATATAGTGGAGAGGATATAAATTGGACTCGTAAGGCTTCTGAACTTCATTCTAAGTCAAAATATTAAAGAAGCTAACTTCGACTGTGCCAAAGTGTGCTTTATGGGGTCAGAAAGGTCTCCTTGTCTGCGTGACAAACATCTGATCAATTTCATAATACTCTCTGCAAGGGTATAAAAACACAAAAGTATCATTTGGAACATCGTTTAACTGTTGGCCATTGCTCATAGAGTGAGAGAAATAAATTTTTTTTTTTTAATTTACAGAATCAAATTTTCCACTTTCGTCTTTAATTATCTGAATATTATGAACAATTTTATTGGTTAATGTGGCAGACCGTGCGTATACGTTATTATAGACTAACTGATAAAAGCCAACAAAAAGAGTGATTAAAGCTTAATGGCGCAAACCGTATACGCCTGCAAATCTAGGATTGGTAGAGCCTCTTCAGAGTATTAAAAACCGGTTCCTAAAACTTAAAACTTCTTTTCAAAGTCGTTGATCCCCACACATCTCAAAAAAAGGTCAACTGATTAAAAGTCTGGGATTCTTTTATTTCAAAAAAAGGTCAACCGATTGAAAGTCTGGGATTCTTTTATTTCAGAAAAAGATCAAACGATCGGTCTAAAAAGCAATAATTTTCTCTTCAAGATGTGAAAGCAAAACTAAAAGTGAAAATCATAATTGAAATTAATCAAATGTCTAACTTTTTAAGCCTCTCAACTGCTAACTATAATTCTTTATTAATTTAAAATTAAAATATAACAATATAATACATATATTCTATTCTCCCTCAAGTCTTAGCAAAAAGAAACGATTCTAAATTGAATACTCTACGTTGAAAACTTCTGAATGAAATCATTCTAGGACTTCTTACACATGACTCATAAGCTGACAGACCATTTT
Organism: Drosophila willistoni; assembly: GCF_018902025.1. Classification (NCBI taxonomy): domain Eukaryota; kingdom Metazoa; phylum Arthropoda; class Insecta; order Diptera; family Drosophilidae; genus Drosophila; species Drosophila willistoni. Next base: position 15,917,703 of record NW_025814050.1, read on the forward strand.
CTTCTACTTGCACCCAAAAAGCTGTTTCCTTCTGCGTGTTACATATAAATTTTTGTCAACTTATAGCCTCTGGGTTGAAGATTATAAAAAAGAAAAAAAAAACGTTGCGCTAAAAGGTATAAATACTACGTTGCCAAGGTGTCAACTTAAGTGGTTGAAGACGAATGTAAGAGCTAACCACCAACCACCACCTCCGCCCACCGCCACCGCCAACATGCGGTGCTAAGTTTCTTTTAGCAGTTTTCAGTTCAAGTAGAAAACGAGAACAAATTGAAATCAATATTTTCACGCTTGGCATGAATATAAAATGAAATGGAAAAAAACTATTTATGTAAAAAACTAAGCTAACAATTCATAATTAACCCAGAAAAAGAAAATTCTAATGATTTTTTTGTGAGAAATTTCATTACATATGTTAATGGTTTTTTTATGGCTTTTTAAAGCAATTGTAATTGCTTATAATTTCAAACACAGAAACACGAAATCACTCGTCAAATCTTTTCACATACGTAAAAAATTCTTTTAAAAAAGTATTTCAATTCCTTTTTTTTTTTGTTTAATTCGTTTTTATTTCATATGTTTTTGTGTGTGTCTGTGTGTTGCTTTGCTACGACTACGACGAATGGCACAACTGAGCGTATGGATATCTGGAGTAGCACTGTGGGATCTGGAATGTATGTTACTCATACGCCGCATTGGTTTCTCCATTTTTGTGTATTGTACTTGTGCTGTTGCTTCTGTGGTATCGGTCTCTTTTGTTGTTTGCGTTTTCGTTGCGTTATTATGTGCGCATGTCCAGTCATGCAGTTGCGTGTCTAGTCCGGGATGCGGATTCGGTTTTATGCCCCTATACTGTAGGGCACCAGGTCAAAGTCATTTTGGTGTCAATGAATTGGCCAACTAGAAGTATATATCAAAGCCCAATATCTATCTATGACTAGCTAAGTAATTAAATCAACGGTTTTTTATCTTTTTTTTATTTACTTTTAGTATTTTTAGATTAATGCGTCAAACTAAGATAAACTAAAAAGTTAGACAAACAAATTTGTCAGTTTCAAAAAGCGCGCGCACTCATGAGATAAAATGAGTTTAAGCAATTCGTAGTCAAGATATTCATACTTTTGGCACAGTGTATATTTTTATTAACCCCCTATTTTAGGGCCCTTCAGTGATGGATTAAGTTGGAGCGGAACCTGTAGCAATCTTTCTTTAATTAATCAAGTAAAACAAACTAATTTATATATAACATTTGCTCAAATTCAATTTTGGTAATAATTAACTCTTAATATTAACCAATCTGATTCGATTTCACATTAACAACAGAAAATTAGTATCTAAAAAGTTAAGAAAAATTTAGATAACGGTTTTGAATAAAATATTGGTGCAACGTTTTAGTTGTCTGAATCCTAATCAATTTTTAAACAGATTTTACTTTAGATTATTGAAATCTTGGAAAACCAAAACGTTTAGACAAGATTCTGAAGGAAATTTTGATTTCACATAACACAAAAAAAAGAAAAATGGCAGCATAAAAATTAACTTTAAAAGTTATAAGTGCAAAGAAAAATTGTTTTCCATATGTATTTTATCGCACTTTATCTTATTCCAATATGGCTTCAAAAGTAAATTTTAAAAAATGATTTTCAAACCGCTTCTTAAGAAATAAATGTTGTCAAAAAATCATCAAATTATTAATTCTCGAGGTTTTAATGACAATTGGATCTTTATCCAATAAGAAAGTTAGAAAATGGATTAAAAAATTTATAAAATTTGCAAGATTTCAAGTTTTTCAGCTTAGCAAAGGGTACAATGTTTATATTGATAAAACTTCTTTAGGTGGAGCATTTGCTGCTCCCGCTATATGAATAGTCCGGCACTGGCGCCCTTTAAATAGGGTCTGTTTAGTGTGACCAACGCAGCAGGCAACAAAATTTATGTTATAACATCTGTGCTTTTCTTTTGAAATTGAAATAGTTCCTCTAGTCATGTCAAGTATATCAATAAATTAATTCAACAAACACAAAATTTTCGAGTAACTCGAGTGTGGAGAAGCTGGAGTAGAGAAGCCACCATGTCGGTACCATCAAAGATTGCCCTGAGCGTGGCGGTGGCCGTATCCAGTGCCATTATAGGTTATGTTCATTATAAACAATCTGCAGACCGGTAAGTTATTTTGAATTTCGAATTATTTTCATGAACTAAATCATAAAATTGCTTAGACTTAAATTACACGAGGGTGTAATTCGTGACGTTGAGCAGCAACAGAGGCGAAAACATGAGAATACTTATACCTTGCAGCAGCAAATTGACATAACAAAACAATTGAAGGCAAGGGAAGTATCCTCAGCTGGAACAGCCCCAAAAACAACAACAACTACAGCACAGCAAACAGTCGGCACTGAAGAACAAACCACATCAGGCACAAATCTACGTCCCGTAATGGAAAGCACGGGTATTCAGGTGCAAATGTCAGAAGAACAATCGACACATCAGGTACCACCAGCTACAGCAACATGGGATCCGAATGCAAACCAAACCCAAGGCGAAGCTCCACCTAAAAGACAAAATTCGGTTTAGAAGCCATTAGTTTATTAATTAGTTCTAAGATCCCAAGATTAGAAAATTTCTACAGAAGTATTTGCATTGAGGAGAGTTTCCTTAGATCAATACCAAAAGGAAAGAGAGTTGTTGTCTTCATTCTAGCTTAACTCCTCAATGTAGTTCTGTATAGATACTTCTAATGTCTCTTTGGTGCAGTTGACTGAATTAAATTCTATGTAAATAAGTTCTATATGAACCATAATAAAGCCAAAATCATAATGTCTTAAAGCACAAAAAGTGGACAATGAATCCTTGGATATGTTAGGAAATATAGATTATGTCAGAATTAAAAGATACTTTCGATTGTTTATCCAAAGTTCTCTGTTTTTGGTTTTTGTTGTATATAATATTACTCAATTTTTATTATTACGAATGTGTGTATAAGTAATTACAATTCTAATTAGCTTGGGTGTTTTGTACATTGGTGGTGGAACACCCCGAAAATAAAACAAAAACTCAAGAGAATGAAGAAAGTAAAATGAGACAGTTTTAAGAAAATTCACGATATCCTGACGACATTGGTTGTTGTTGTTGTTAGTGTCCTTTCATTCATATGAATTGTCAAATAGTTCAATATCGTCCACCTCCTCCGCCGCCACCCCCGCCGGCGCCTCCTCCACCACCACCACTGTTGCCACCACCAACTTTACGCCGGTCACGATCATTATTACCACCTCGATCATTATTACCACCTCGATCATTATTGCCACCTCGATCATTATTACCACCACGATCATTATTACCGCCACGATCATTATTACCACCTCGATCATAGTCGTCATCTCGACGCCGGCGTGGTGAACGTGTCCTACTGCGGCTACGTCGCCTGGGCGCCGAACGGGAACGAGATCGGGCACGACGTCGACGTGAATACAAATATCTTCGCAATTCCCGGGATATTGGTTTCAAATGCATGAAATTGCAGAATCCGGAACGTGTGCATTCACCCATCTCATATTGCCGGCAGCATGCCTCACGAAAATCAGTAACCGGTGATAGTTCAGAGTATACTGGTCGTCCGCCAAACCAGCGATTATTCAAATCATTTGCCGCCTTCTCTGCATCTGCTTCATTACGGAATTTGATGTATACATTTCCGACCAGATGGTCACCCAAATTATCGCATACGTTCATCTCTTCAATTTCTCCGTACTTGTCCTCACATTCCACAAAAACATCCTCAAAGAAATTGTCATAATGCTCTTGCATCTCCTCATCGGACACATTGGCCACCAGATGTGATCCGTCCGCTGATTTAGCTGAATTTTGCGGATTTACATACAAATTCTGCAGTAAAACTGTTTGCGAAAATGTCGGCTTGTTGTGGATACGACTGCAGCGATCTCCATGACGGCAGGCGCCGATTTTAAAGTAAAATGAGCAGTTTACTCTGTACAAACAAACACACAAGATTAGTTTTAAGCATATTCCAATTTGCAATTGCGCGCCTGATACTTACTTGTCCTTTTCTGTGCCAAAAATGGATGCTAAATACTCGGCCATTGCGGCGGTGCGGTCTTAGCATGAAAATTTATCTGTGTACAAAAACGTGTAGCGCCGTATCCGTGTCTCCGTTTTTGGCAGTAGCAATTATTAGACGAAGTCGTCCAAACTATGTGCTATGCCAGTAAGTGTGTCTAACTGCGCTTTTTGCCAATTTTTGTTTTATAATTTTGCAATTTAATTTTCTTTCAGCTGCCGCACGCAAAAAAAAGCAGCGTCTGGTTGTATTTTTAGGGTTGTCGAAAACTATTCGATTAGTCGATATATACAAGAGAACAAAAGGGAGATATCGATAGCACTTGGGGTACCCTTGCATTGCAGTGGTCGAAAAGCGTTACAAGTTCATTTAAATTCAAGTACTATTTTTTATTGAAAGCAATTGAATTATACATTTATGTTACGATTTTTGAATTGAATCATATACAATATAACTAACGAGACCACCCCCCTTAGCACAATCTTCTAGTGTTAAAACGGGCATAATGCCAGCAATTGAATTTGCAATAAGGTCCATCCATCGATTATTTAGATAGAACAATTCAGCCTCGTCCTTGATCTGAAGTATATTTTCTACGGTAAGTTTAATCGCCTCGACAAAAGCCCAATAAATAGGCAAGGTTTTCATGTTGACAGAGGCGCAAGCTGCCCGTATTTCAGACATTTGCTGACCAATGTTGGCGTCCTTTTTGAAAGTGGTACTCATGATGTGATCCACCATACCACAACAGAAGATATCGTACTCCTTTGCGAATGTGGTATAGAGATCACTCTTGTCATACACGAGGGGTGGTGGTTTGAAAGACAATACTTTGCACATTTTGCCAATAGCCGCCAACTTCCTGATGCAACTATCGGATACAATAGCCACTACATTTTTTCTTAAATGTGGGGTTAACTGCTCTAGCACCTGGGTGATGCCAGTCGACATATCCTCTGCACTTGTTACCTGCAAATAAGTATAAGAAAATTAATTAATATTATCAAGTTCAACACCCACTACAATACTCACAGTCTCATCGGTGTCTTTCTCTTTTGGGAAGGAACTGCGGGCGTAGACAAGTACCCGACTGCCATTGTCCAGGCATGTGCGGTATATCACGAATATCTGAAACCACAAAAATTAACAATTAATATCCAAACAAATATAAAAATAAATATGCACTTACTTTATGTACGTAAGGCTCTGTGTGTTGTAAAATCTCGCTAATATTGAGAGTGTATATGGAGTCCCTCTTCATTTGGGGCTCAGCAAGGAATATGGGATTGAAAAATACACCATCACTTATTAACTTAAGTCTGTCGTTCAGATTATTCATATATTTAGGCAATGCATCATGGCGTATGTTGTTAAATCCTGGAAAAAATGAAAGTTTTGCAATAAAACCTTCATGAATCACGGTGTACTTATCCATCGCGTCGGCTTTCGCTTTTACACTTGCTCGCTTTACCGCCAAAAAATAATATTTAGGCGAGCATTCTGATAGTAAAATACTAAATAACAAATCATGCCGTAAAAATGTTTATTGGGTTATACCGGTTTAGGTGAAAAAGAATCGATTATCGATGTTGTTTCCAGCAACCCTGGCCGGAAACAGCCTTCTTTTTCTGCCAGCCAGCAGCGCATTCGGACGTGTTCCCTTTGTGCTCCGTTGCATATAAATAATAAATTTATAATTTATTAACCATGTCTGAGACATTGCAATTACGTGGAACCCTAATTGGCCACAATGGCTGGGTCACCCAAATCGCTACCAATCCCAAGGATCCCGATACCATTATCTCGGCATCTCGTGGTAAGTTGTGAACTGGCAAAAGAAAAAAAAAACTACTTTTCTAATCCGCTTTAAACTAAAACATCATAAGAGAAAAATGATTAATATCACATATTTTACTAACTTTTGACAGACAAGACCCTGATTGTGTGGAAATTGACCCGCGATGAGGACACCAACTACGGTTATCCCCAGAAGCGTCTCTATGGACACTCTCACTTCATCAGCGATGTTGTTCTCTCATCCGATGGCAACTATGCTCTGTCTGGCTCCTGGGATCAGACTCTGCGTTTGTGGGATTTGGCTGCCGGCAAGACCACTCGCCGCTTCGAGGGACACACCAAGGTGGGATAAGTTTTCAAGTGATATTTAGTCCAGGGACTAAGGTTTGCATTAATCGTATACATATATGATGATTATAAATGGTATTTCAAATGGGACCAAAAGTAAGGTTAGGAGTTAGTATTTAGATTTGGGTCTCAAATACCATTTATACATCAAACAAAAACAAAATTGCGCCTATGCGAGGCAGAATTTCTGGTTGACATCTGTAATTGGAACCGATTTACCGCCCCCAAAGACGTTCTCGTAAGTAGGCAAGAAAATAATCTTATTTACAATTAAGATGTACGAATAAGAATCAAGAATCGAAATGTACACAAATATTAGTCGACTTGGCTAACCACATAATTCTATATATATAGAGGTCGTTTTGCAATTTCTTGTACTAATCGCATTTCTTTTCTAAATTTTTGTAGGATGTTTTGTCGGTTGCCTTCTCGGCCGATAACCGTCAAATTGTCTCCGGTTCTCGGGACAAGACCATCAAGTTGTGGAACACTTTGGCTGAATGCAAGTTCACCATTCAAGAGGATGGACACACCGATTGGGTGTCCTGTGTGCGTTTCTCGCCAAACCACTCCAATCCCATCATTGTTTCCTGTGGCTGGGATCGCACCGTCAAGGTCTGGAACTTGGCCAACTGCAAGTTGAAGAACAACCACCATGGCCACAATGGCTACTTGAACACTGTCACCGTCTCCCCTGACGGTTCCCTGTGCACATCCGGTGGCAAGGACTCCAAGGCTCTGCTGTGGGATCTGAATGACGGCAAGAACTTGTACACTCTGGAGCACAACGACATCATCAATGCCCTGTGCTTCTCGCCCAACCGTTACTGGCTGTGCGTTGCCTATGGTCCATCCATCAAGATCTGGGACTTGGCCTGCAAGAAGACCGTTGAGGAATTGCGCCCCGAGGTTGTTTCACCCACCTCGAAGGCCGATCAGCCACAGTGCTTGTCCCTTGCCTGGTCCACCGATGGCCAGACCCTGTTCGCCGGCTACTCTGACAACACCATCCGTGTGTGGCAAGTGTCTGTATCAGCTCACTAAAGCATTGACTACCATAATTATATTTCTACAAGGATTTACCTTTTTTGGATGGCGCGAAATTGATTTGTTTTAAGTTGAAACAAAATGGGAGAAAATAAATTATAAGCGAGAGTCGTCCTCACAAAAAATATATACTTTTGTCTTTTAATATTGTTAGTATCAATCAAAAACCACGAAAAAACAATCCTTATAAAATCTTATATTGACATTGAAATTTTGAATCCGTGCCTACGAAGTTGTTCCGTCAATATTTAAGATGCTTTGTATTGCGAAAGAATACTTGAATTTATGCAGGAAAATCCTTCAATACTTTTAAATCGTAAGGTTTCTAAACGTTTTTGAGATTGTGGTTGGATTTTGTTATTCAATTGAAATGTACATTCATTTTACAATTATTTGGTTCTGCTTATCGTTTAGAACTGAATGTCTTTGTTATCCTATAATGACCTATTAAATTTAGGCCAGGTTTAAAGATACTCCCGATTTCGCGAAGTTTACATCATATATTATATTTTAGGTTAGTGGTACGAAATTTTCTGACTTGGATATAATTCTGTTGCCAGACTAATAAGATCTATTTTAAATGTTTATTTTGACATGTTATTTATAATTAACTACTAACTTGGGGTTAGCTAGCGCTCTCTTTGTAAGATAGTGGAATATTTTCAGAAGCTGTAAATAAATATTGAGTTTTATGGTAACCGAAAAAATTTAATAATATTCATTATTTCCGTCTTTCATTATTTCGACCTTTTTTAAAGTTAATCAAAACTGGGTTTTGGCCAGCTCAAGATCAATAAATATTACACATTCAGAAGATTTTAAATGTAAACCACAAATGGTGAGCAGGTTGTCTGTATAGCTATTTTAAGAACCACCAAGTTCTATCATCTGCAGACTTCGCTAAAGAATTCACAGTTGTAATGCCATACCATATCTTCAACGCTAAAAGTAGTTGGGAAAAATCTTTTTTTATTTTTAGACTTTAGAAAAAAGTACATGTTTTGAATTTAATCACAATTGGAGCCCCGGACACCTCTATTATCCGGGATGAAACAGAGTTTTTTCATTTGTTAGATTACTTGCGTGTAAATTTAAATTTAAACCTTAAAATTTACATTGCTTAAAGCATTTCTACAAATTTCTAGGTAATTTCGAAAAGTTTTCATAAACTTATTACAACACTTTAAAACTGGAACTCCTAAAAAATGTTTTGCTGTGACCTTTAAAAGAAAAAACAATCTTTAAATTGGTCTTATTTTTGGCCCTCAATTATTTCCAAAGGAAAAACAAATCTTTTTACCCCAAGTTTTAGAGCTTATAATTTAGAATGTCTTGAAATTTTATAATAATCGGTTCAGCCATTGCCGAGAAATCTTGGTCACGGATAGTTTTCAGAAAAACTTTCTTAAAAATATCAACTACTTTACCAACGCCTTAAAACATTGATGTTAAAAACGTTAAAAGTTTAAAAACTGAACTACGACATGGGATACTTTTACAAAAAACCAAATATTTATGATAAAATATACCATTTTTTTTTGCTTTTAATCAAATGAAATAATTAACAGTTCAATTAATAGAATTTTTGTAAATTTATTAAATATTTATTTTTATAAACACTTTTCATAATTTAGAAAATAGATTTGTTCTTGCAAAATACAACAAATAAATTAAATAAATATGGTATTTGTTTTTTTTTTTTTTGTGGTTCTTGGATTGATGGAGAATGAGATTAATAAATGGTAAAGTGCTTCAACAAAATAATGATGGAATGAGTAACTAAACAGATGTAAAAAATACAACAACAAATGTAGATGAAGATCCTTAAACGAAAAGAATCTCAAAATTCGTGTGATGTGTGTGCTTTTTTTTCGAGTGAATGAAGATTGAAAAATAAATAACAATTAATTTAAAAAAAGAACAAAAAAACACTTAACTAGAAATGATTTACGGGCACTTTTTGTTCTGATATTCTTTTTCGAGTTTTTTGTGTTTTTTTTTTTGCTCAGTTTAAAGGATAGTAGTAAAGAGGCACTCTAGGATTGTAAGTAGCTGCTTATTTGGTTTTGATCGAATTGGAGCGTTTCACGGCAGAAGAAGAGGACGAACCGGCGGCGTCCGCAGCAGCAGCAGCTGCCGGAGCATTTGCTAATGATGAGGATTTGGCAAGAGTTGGTGCTTCATTCTTTTTGCTGTTGGTGTTGCTATTGCCAATTTTATAGACATCGTCTTTAAATATTATAACCAATACGGTTATATTGTCCACAGATCCACGCTTATACGATTCCATGGCCAATGATTTGGCTCCATAATCGGATTCTTTTAGATGTTCCTGTACAAATGTGCAGGCTTCCTCATTGCTAAATGTATCCCAAAGCCCATCGGAGGCAAGTATAAGAAAATGGGGTCTACAAAAAACAAAAACAAATCTATTTAGTTATGTTTTTAAGAGCGGATTCGCCTGCTATTGAACTCACTTGTGATCATTTAGCTCAAATGTCAATATATCCGGTGTGGCTATGACTAGATTCTGTAAAATTTCAAATTAAAAAACACATTTACTTTAACTTTTTGGTTGTTTCTTTTTAGGACTTACCTTATCTTTTAACGGATAATCACCCAAGGCACGTGATGTGGCCAATACACCAGCCACACGCCAAACTCCACGAAAGGCTATAAAGCCGCCTGCATCATGAATTCGTTTACGTTCACGCACCTGTTGCGGCTTATGATCAAAAGACAATGGTATTGCTATGCCACGTGAATCATACATTACGCCACGAGAATCACCCACATTGGCCACAATTAGCTTAGAGCCTTGTACAATGGCTATGAGAGCGGTTGTCCCGGCTATATTTGTCTAAAAGATAATAAAAATTTAATTATTAATGTTGAACACTATATTTTTTGCTTAGCGCCTTGTGGCCATTGTGAGGTAAACTTTAAGAACTTGATCGACTGTTTATAAAAGGCAAGCAGACCAAATAGAATAGACCTTAAAAAAGCACTTAACACAAATCAGATGGCACATAAATAACCAAGAAATTATTAGTAAAAGATACATTTAATACCCAAGACTGTAATGGACACCCAAATGATTGGCAAAGTAAACTGTGTGCCGTTCGTCTTTTATTTCAGCTACTTTTTCCAGAATTAGTTAAGGGTCTACTCAGTGAAAGTTAGCAAGATGTTGGAGTAGATGGAAGATTACTGTATTTAAAGTAACTCGAGATCTATTTTACTGAGAAAATCATATCAGAGGCACTGCAAAAAGGTGGTCTGTATAACATAACCGCCAAGTTCTAGTATCAAAAAGGATTGCTGAAAAGTTTTTAAAGATGGAATGGCCAAGTCATAATTGTAATGCTAAAACGAATTCTCAAATTACAATTAAATGCTGTAAAAATCGATTGGCATAGCTGAAATCAGAGTCAAATCTATTTCAGGTAATACAATTATTATTAGTAAATTTTCAGAATTGATCAATGAGAAGCTTTTTATGATTTCTCACCCTAAACTTAAACTCGTTTTTGCATTGTTAACTGTGTTCCAATTGGTCCATTTAAAAAAAAAAACATGTCTATAAGAAACAGAATTCTAAAATCGTGTCTAATTTGTCAGTTTGTCGAGTAAAGGGATATACTTTGAAATAATGTTTAATATTTAAAGCCTTTTGCCCAAAACATTCCATAAACAATGACCCAAAAAGAGTAGTTGGAAGTTATCTTTAGGCGTAGTAACTAACCCAATGCATGGACATAGAACATCTTGATTACTTTCAAAGGGGGGTCCTTAACTTTTAATAACTTACCGCCCTTTTGGCCTGTTCCACTAGTTTATAGTCAGCTGACAAAATCTCATCCGTAATTAGTTTGCCAAAATTGATACGTCCATTTTCAATGTAACATTTCGCTTCTAAATTTGGCGGTGCATTATCTCCACCATTTTGTCCATTAATATTATTATTTTGATTGAAAAATGAATCCTTGGCAGCATTATTGCTACCGCTGGCACGCATTGCTGTATTCAATTGGGCCGTATAAATATCAGCTATAGATGCTTCTGTTGTCTTAGCAGCATTCGGTTTCAGGGCACTACAATCGGCCGTAGTGCTATGTGCTTTGCGTAAACTATCTCTACGTGAGACGAGGGGCTCCGTATTTTCTTTATTGTTGTTATCCTTGCGACTCTGTTTGCGTGCCAAGTAGGGACTCTTTTCATAATTATTGAAACCGGCACCAGTATCACCAGATTTCAATAGTTTTGATGACTCAATAATTTTGTTATATATATTCTTAACCAAAATATCTTTGGCAAAATCGGCTGCAAATTCACCGCCATGACCATCGAAAACAGCAAAAAAAGATATGCCCGTCGAATTGTTAATATTTTCCTCGATAATGTATCTGAAAGAAAACACAAAACAATATAAATTTTGTTTATTTACTTTCGATTTACTTACCTATCTTCCATACGAGGTCGTCGTCCTAGCACCGCGAATGCTGAACTCTGCTGATGGACTTCCTCCCAGCTCTGATGATCACCAGCACTGGCTGACATCTCCATCATTCTGGTGGCCTTCTTGTGACCCAAAGTGGCTTGAATTCGGCCCAATATGCTGCGGCTCCATACATCGACCGCTTGCAAATATATCAACAAGACGAACAGTATAAGGCCGCAAAATATAACCTCTGGCCTCAATACATAGAGTCGACATAATTTCCATATATAGGCCAGTGGGGAATTAATGGACGAGAAGCCCACAGCAAACTTTGATAGGATTTTCATATGTGAAACGTATGTTTGATAGAAAACTTTGTCTTCCAGTTCATCATCCATGGATAAGGGTTTAATTTTTTGTTTCTTTTTTTTTAGTTTGCCTCGACAAGTGTCTTTTTTTCTGTACTTTTCACTTGTATATTTTGGATTTTCGATATATATTTATAAAAATATATATTTTTATATTTCTTTTTTATTCGATTTGCATGCGATATGTATGTTATATATATGAGAGTGTGGAGTCAACTTATGGATTGGTCAAAAAATTTTCTGTTCGCGAAGAAACAAAAATTATTATAAGAAATTTGATAATGAACAGTTTTTTGTGGTTAAAGAGTTTGTTTAAATACTTGTATTACGCTGTTGCGAGGTTTATGGTATCAATTTGAAATTTGAAATTTAAGTTGATTACTAACAAATTTTGCTCAAAAATGCTTGGCAAGCTTTATCCAAAACGATGTTTATTTTTCCTATATGAATCATGACAATCATTGCCCAGATTTGGCCAGATAAAACTCAAAGATTATCTTTTGCAAAATCATCAAAATGGAATGTCTTTGTTATAAACTTTTATTTAAATATCAATGATTTAAGATTGTTTTGATTCAAAAAGAAATTTTTTTATTTCACACGAAGAAATTCAATAAATATTAATAAGAAATTTAAGGAAATTTGATTTTAACAATGCTGGTTTCAAACAAAAATTGGATTTTCAGGCCGGTTATTGTTTTTAAGGCGTTTCAAATCATTTCTAATGATTATACCCATTTCCTAATTAAGCTTCATCAAATTGAGTTTTATTGAAAACAACTCGCTGATATTTTGCATTTATGTAAAGAAATTTTGAAAATTTTTTGAGAATTTAATGGGATTGCTTTGCTGTATTTTGTGTTTGACTTTTATTAATAACGTTTTTTAAAAAAAAGTTGTAATTTTAAGGGTTCGATGCGTTTTTTTTACTATACACTATTTAGTAAATGTTTTTGTAAACCTATTTATTCAAAAAGAATTGAAAAATGAAATATAAGGGAATAGGTCTTTAACCGGAAATTTTATTTTTAAGTTCTAACTAATTTTTTATAAAATGAAGCCCTAAAAATGAACAATTTTAAAGTTTCTTGTTGGTCTATTTCCCTATTTTTGATCGACAACACTCTAAAAATATTGTTTTTATTTATAGATTTTTTGCTACACCTAAAATAAATATTTAGAAATATGTATAAAAAAACAAAAACGAAAGTATTTTTTAACAACTAATTTGATGTTAATAAAACAATTCAAAAGCCATAACGCACGTGACTTTTTGATTAGAAATTTCAATTCGCACAAACGTACACAGATATAAACATACATATATGTATATATATATGCAGATATATATCTAGTCACTACAATATCTGAAAATAGCTCGAATTTTTAAATCAAAGAGATTTTCTTTTATGATGGATGGGGAGGCCTATATAAAATACATTATATGTATTTTATGGACATTTCTGAATTGACTTTTATGTTTGAACAGCGCGAAATGGAATTGTGCATTCAACCCAAATTCCGAAATATTTTAAAATTGCAATCAGATTCAGAGAACCAGAACAATTATATGGAACACTTGACGCTGCACGTCACTTTCATTTGCTGCGGGCAGAGGCAGCGGCGTCGTTGGCGGTGGCCTCTGTGTTCAATTTAATTATTTTGCGTTGTCCCTTTTTATTGGTGTTGTTATTGTTGCTGCTTTACGCCTTTCTTTAGCATTTTATTTAATATATTTTCAGATATTCTTATTTTAGCTCTATTCTTTCTTGCATAAAATCAGAACAACATCCGCACTTGCGTGTATGTGTGCGGTCTATATACATATGTATATAAATATATGTATATTTATGTACGTCTTTGTGTGTGTTTGAGCACATCGCACATCTGTCATATGTTTATATGTATTTTTTGCATGTCGCAATAAATACGTCCCCACGCAACGCACCACACCGCACTGCACCGTAAACAAAAAACCGTACGAAATTAATATAAGGTTAATATACGTTTTAAGTCTGTCGCCTTTCGTTTATGATCTGAAATAATTTTAAAAAAATATACTTTCAGCTAGAGCTGCAAATCCATCGATTGAGTGCGATAAATCGATATTTCTTATCGCTCATATCGAGCGGAACCACCATCGCGGTGGACTCCCATCTCTAGACAAAAATTTTTCCCTACCCGGTATTTTGATGCTGCTTGGTAGAGCTGGGAATCCATCGATACTTGCTCCACTCGATATTTTTCCCATCGATGGAAAAAACTATCGATACTATCGATGGTTGCTCGAGTTCGACTCCTTTACCTGATGTTGTTACTATTTTTCACGATTTTTACTCTTTTGTTCGAAGTTGGCTTCCATCGAGTTGCGACCTCCCTTGCAACATGTTCAACAGAGCAACTGGCTAAAAGAAATTCGATATATCGACATCGAAAAATTCCCATCGACTTATCGCACTCCATCGGTTCCATCGATAATATCGATGGTGCCATCGATGGTTTTCCCAGCTCTACTGCTTGGAAGAAAATGAAATTAATGGATGTTACTTTAAATTTGTATTTACTTAGAGTATTGAGCGTCTTTAACTGAATTTGTATAGTACTATTAAACCTATAACTAGTCGCTAGTCTGCATATGTATCATAGTTTTGAATTGAAACGTTTAAAAAACATTAAAGTTATGATTATGAACTTAAAAACTGATGTTCGAAATTTGCATACAAATTAATCTATTTTAGGTCATAAAACATTAAATCCGTTTTGAAAATGTCTTTTTTTTTTACTCTACACAATTTGCGCCCATTTAACACACAATTTAACTTTAAAAAAACCGTTATTAGAAAAATTATGTCTACTGTTTACATTCCTATTTTTAAAAAATTCGAAACCTCAACATAACTTTACGAATATAGTTTTATTTTATTTTTTTAAGTACATGAAATTTTTTTGAAAACGAATGTTTCAATGTTTTTATGTAAGGGCAATGGAAAATCAGTTTACGAAATATATTTTGGCTTATAATATGTAGCAATATCAACATATGTATGAACATATTACCTTGACCTTATTTATTTGATGTGGACTTCTGGTATTCAACAATTTGTTTTAAATTTTCTAAATACTTACCAGCGGAGCCCTTTGGATTACGTTTATTATAACTTTTCTCCGTATTATTATACATTTGTATAATTTGTTGACACTTAGTTTTACACTTATAATGTTTTGTGTATATATTATATTATAAAAACGGGAAAACAAACAAATTTAATAAAAACAAAATTTGTTGTTGCTGCCTCTGCTGCTGCTACATGCGATGTGTGCAGAAGAATGAGAACAAAAAGGAAATGACAAAACCGCCAAAGCATTATTTATAATATGTATGTATAAAATGAACTATATTATATAAAATGCATAAATCCCCACATCCATACATATGTACATTTGTAGATAGAAAAGGGTTCCCTCTCACCATAGTTTTTTTTCTCACTTTCTCTCTCTTTTGTTCCCATTTAGACTCATCAAAAGTTTAAACATTTAAGTATTTTATTTAATTACATTTATTGTATTGTAGTTTTTGTTGTAGGTATAGTAGTGAGTGTGTATAGGATAAAAAAGTGTTCTTAAAAAATGGCATGATTTTTGTTAAAGTTTTTTTTTTTTTAAATTAACATTGCAGTGTTTGTTGTCTTAGAGTAGAAAAAAACGTAACTTAACATGATTTTAAATAATAACTTTTTGCTTTGCCTGATGGTTTTTTTTTTTGTTTCTTTTGCTGTTGTTGTGTATTATTGCAATTTCTATATGCTTTTTATTCCATTTTGTTCATGAATATGGCAATTTTGAATCGAGGCACTCTGGAAAGAAACAAAAAGAAAGTATTAAAGTCACAGGTAAGACATATTATGTTCGGCGATTCACACAAAGAGGAGCCGAGCAAGTGCCGAAGTGATCTATGCGAGATCTATCATCAGACACTTATTGGTCCACCATAGCTGTACGATATCTTTACTCACTTATTCGTTTACAGTGTGCACACTTTATAGCGTTCGGCATCTTCTTGAATGCGGCGCAGATACTGTGTCACTTCATCCGTAAGCGGCTGAATGTTCTCCTGCAGTTTGGCCAATTTGAGATTCCTCTCCTCATAGTTATCCTGCAGTTGATTCAGCTCCTTCCACTTTTCATTGGTATCGACGGTCAATTTGGAGGCACGTTGCAACAGCAACTTGGCCCGTTCACGTGCCTTCTCGGAGCGTATGGCCCGATCGGTTAGTGTCTGATTGGTGGCACTTGTCGATGATTGAAGATTATTTGCTTCGCCGTGGGCTCGTTGTGCCTCGGCTTTGACACGATTTGCCTCTTTGGTTATCTCCTTGGCATCCAGCTCGTTCTTAAGTATATTCTTTTGCAAACGTTGCACTTTTTTGGCCAGATCATCGACCTGTTTGGCTGTGACGTTGGCTGGCGATTCCGCAGCTGTGGTCTCTTCGTCAATTTTCTCCAGATCCTTGGCAGCCAATTCAATGTTACTATTGGCCTGTTGAATGGCCTCCTGGGCCTTGGACTGCGAATCATCGGCAGCGGATAGATTCTCGACCACAGAGTTTGCTGTCTCTAGAATTTTATTCGCTGTCTCCTTGGTCTGATTGGCAATGGTCTGGAGTTGGTTGACACGATCAAGATCGGGGCGGGTTCTATAGATGATGGACTCAACATTCTTGAGAGAGGCAACAGCATCGTTGATTTTAACGCCCAGCGATTCGATTTCCTTAGGATCGAGTGTTAGGTCAAGGGCCAAAGTGTCCTGGGCCAATTGTTTGCTCTCCGCTGGTGAGGCTGTTGTATTCTCCTGGAAATCTCTTACAGCATTAATTAGTTTGGCGGCCGTCTTGATATTGGCATCAGTTTGATTCAAATAACGTTCAGCAAGTTCGAAACCTTGTTTGGCCTTCTCATAAGCTTGGGAGGCATTCAATTTGGCCTGAGTGAGGGCTCGTATGGTCTGATCGGCTTGATCCTTCTTCTTGACAATGGCCTCCTCGGTATCCTTAGCCACTTTCAGAGCCTCCTCGGAGTGGGCACGTGCTCCATGCTCACAGGAGAGGAAACCACCGCATTTGCCGCATCCGGCGCCGCCGCAAAGGTTGTCACATGGATCGCCTGGTTTGCCACATACCTGATTGTTGAGCTCTGGAATTT
The DNA here is from genome assembly GCF_018902025.1 of Drosophila willistoni. Taxonomy (NCBI): domain Eukaryota; kingdom Metazoa; phylum Arthropoda; class Insecta; order Diptera; family Drosophilidae; genus Drosophila; species Drosophila willistoni. The sequence goes on from NW_025814050.1 coordinate 15,934,984, forward strand.
GTGAGGTCAGAGAGCTCAGTTCATTTCTATACTCGGCTATTGTTTGATCATTTGCTGCTATGGCATCGCTTTCACCCTTAATCTTGTTCGACAGAGTCTCCACACGCTTGCAATTGCGATCGGTGTTGGAGGCCAACTCCCTTGCCTCGTCCTTGAGAGCTGAAAGATTATTGACACGCTCGTATGCATGTCGGGTGAGATTTAGGGCTCCCTCAATGTTGGACTCCTGCAGCTCAATGCCATTCTCCTTGAGTTCCTTGGAGAGCTCTTGTACTTGACGTGAATGATTCTGAAGACCTTCCAGCTCCACGGCGGACAAACTCAATGAATTGTATATTTCATCAAGATCATTCTCCGTTTCACTAAGACGCTGATGTGATGCAATCAATTGTTGTTTCAGTGCATTGGCCTCGCCATCCAAACGATCGATATCCACCAGACTGACGGTGGTATTTTGCAATAGGGTCTTAATGTGCTGCAACTTCTTATCCAGTTCACTGAACTCTGCGGTGTAGGCACCAGTGGCTCCCACCTGTTTGATCTCTCGAGCACGCTGAATGGTCGCTTGGGTGGCGTCTTCCAGAGCATTCAGTATCAAATCCCAATTGTTGAAACATTCGCCACAAGGAGCACAGTGTGGGAATTGACCCAAATAGCCGCGGGCACACTCATTGCACTTGTAACCGCCGATACCTTCATGGCACTGGCATTTTCCTGTTTCACGATCGCACTGATAGTCGGCTGAGCCAAACGGATCGCATTCACAGGGTTGACACTTCTCGTTGGGATTGCCCCAATAGTGGGCCTGACACTGGTTACACGCCCGTCCGCCAAATCCTTGCTTGCATTCACATTGGCCCGTGTAGGGATTACATTGCTCCTGGACTGCACCAATGGGATCACAGTTGCACAGTTCGCAACCCTCACCCGAGGCAATCTTCCAATGATTCACTTCGCACTGATCACATCTCAAGCCCTGGACATTAGGTAGGCATGGACATTGCCCTGTGTGACGATCACAATGAGCCAGAGTATTATTGGTGCCCAGGAAATCGCATTCACATTGCTGGCAATTCTGCTGCAAGGCATCACCAAAGAACCCATCCCGGCACAGTTCGCAATGATCGCCAGTTGTCTGGTATAAACATTTCAAACAAGCTCCCGTCTGTCGGTCACAATTGCCCGTATCATAGGGATCGATATTATTGCTGCACTCACACTTGGAACAAGTGCCTCCATTCTCAGGTTGGCCGTAGAAATTATCGGCACAGATCTCACAGCGTGAACCTGCGTAGCCCTCCTGACAATGGCAGAGCATGTTATTGTCGCGCGTATCCAGGGAACAGCCATCAGCATGGGCCAAACCACTTGCAACGGTGTCAGGGCAACGGCAGGGACGACAACCAATCACACTACCCAGCAAGGGATCACCGTAATAGCCATCTAGACACGTGTCGCAAGCATATCCCGCCGTTGAATCCTGGCATTGAATACATTGACCCGTCACCGGATCACACTGGGCCGCATGACCATTACACTCGCAGACCTGACAATTGGGGAAGTTCCAATATCCAGGCTGGCATTGGTTACATTCCCGGCCATAAGTGTTCGGATGACAGGCACACTGACCAGTCAGTAGATCACAATTGTTGTCCTTGGAGCCAATGGAATTACAATCGCAAGCCTTGCAACCCTCAGGACCGAAGCCATATGTGCCCGGGGCACACTGATCGCACTGCCGACCCACGACATGGGGCTTACATTGACAGATGCCGCCATTGGACTCACAATTTTTGCTCAACGATCCGGTGGGATTACAGCTGCACATGCGGGCGCCATCGTAGATATATTTGCTCACCGAATTCTCGAGACTCTTGCACTTGGGACTTGCAAATCCGGCATAACGCATATCATACAGCGATTGATTGCAATTGTTGTTGATATAGTCACGTAGACGCAGATCGGCAATGGGTGAGCCACTGAATATTGGGGTTACCTCTATACGGGGTATCAAAGTCAATGAATCGACCAAAATTGTGGCCGCCGGATTATCCTCATTGTGTACACGACGCTCGAAGAAGATTTTAAACTTATAGATCTTGCCAGTCTCCAGGCAAACATCGTGTAGGGCCACCACCTGACGATCACGATCGGGTAGACTGAATGGTATTTTCGTTTCGGTTCCATAAGCTGCCACCAGGCCAGCACATTCGCCCTCCGGATCAATTTCATCGGGACGTACAAGGGTTATGTATGCATCCTCCCAATCACCCCGTGCTGTTGGCTGATAACGTACCACAACATCGTAGGGCATACTTCTGGGTATATCATCGACAACGATTGTCAATTCGGTGTTCTCTGGCAGACGTTTCATGCCCGTGCCCGTGAACTCTGGCGGACGTGTGTCATCCGGACTGGGAGCTTGAGGTACACTGCTGCAATTGCCATTGTTGCCATATGTGATGCAAATATCAGAGACCTCTGCCTCATGAACAACAACCAGATCAGGTATGAAATAGTTCTGCAGTGGCAACGAACAATTCAGACCCGTCATATGTGGACGGCAACGACATTGTCCAGTGATGACATCACAATAGTTATCATACGAACCGCCAGCATCACAATTACACATGGTGCAACCATCTTCCGATTCGGACAATCCATAGGTTTCCGGTTGACATTGATTACAATCCTTGCCGGTGACCAAACGTTTGCATGTGCATTCTCCATTATACATATTGCAGCCAGAGTTATCAATAGTTCCCAGTATATTGCAGGTGCAGGATTCACAACCCTCGGGATTATCGGTCTGGAGATTCCAAAAGCCATCTTTGCAGACATCACAGCGACGTCCCTTTACATTGGGCTTACAGTGACAGGCACCAGCAATGGCTCCATTCTCGGGATCGTTCACCGAATCACAGATGCCATCATCCAGGGCTCCATTGGGATCACAATCGCATGGCTTGCATACGTACGGGGAGCGAAGATCTTCCACTGGATCGCGATAGAAGAAGGGCATGCATTCCTCGCAATGCTGACCCTGGGTATTATGCATACAATTGTCGCAAACTCCGCCCGACACATGTCCCGATGCGGTGAACACAGCCTCATCAAAGTGACAACTAACCGCATGATCGTTACACTCGCATTTCTTGCAAGCATTTGTCTGTTTACCAAACGCCGGCTTCCAGGGCAGATCATTGAAGAAATCCTCACAGGACTCACAGTTCAGACCCTTTGTGTTGTGTGTGCACTCGCAACGTCCATGCACCATATCGAAATCATTGGTGATCGCATCATCCAGGGGCAAACATTGTGAGGCATGACCATAACAGGAACAGGAACCACGTACAACCATATTGGAGATGCCATAGTAGTATTTCTCCTCATTCTCGAGACGATTGTCTAGCAGATTGTCACCCAATTTATGCAGTTTAGTCATCTGAATTCTCAAATTTGTCATTTTCAATTGATTTTGTACATGATCAGCATAGGGATTCGTCACATTGATATTGGGCGGCAAAACACGGAATATCACTTCACCATTGCGCGATGGCTCCACGTTCGAATAGCGCGAGGTGCATACAACATCCGTGATATTGTGCAGTGCCGTCGGTACACCCGGAAACGAGTCCTCACAATCATAGGCAAAATAACGATACACATGCCATGTGGCTCCAAAATCAAATGATCTCTCTATATACATGGCAGCGGGTCGAAATGTTGTAAATGTGATGATCAAATGGGTAAAATGAAATTCAGCTTCCAAATCCAATTGAATGGTTGCATTCTCTTTACCATTCTCCGATTGCCACCAGGTTGGAATATTTGTTCCCGGCTTGGTTTTATATATAATCTGACCAATACGATGATTCTTATACGGATCTGTGCGTGTCTCTTCGCGGGTATCGCAAAGGAAGCATTTCTTATCCTGTAAATGTGACAAGATGCAGAATCTCTCCGGTGAATAGAGACCACAGGTGGAACTGGCTGTTAAACGATTCTCACGACCGATTAGTAAATTACCCGTAGCCGGATAACATGAGGATCGTTCACATGGATGTGTCTTGACATATTGACGGGGCGGATTACGCGGACGATCGTGTCGGCCGTGCTGGGGTGGTAATCTTTGTGCCTCCAATTGGCTACTCAGCACGGCGACGACGAGCACAAAGAAAATGGCGATAAGGCCACTGCGTTGAGGCCGCAGCAGCTCCAACATTGCTCCGGTTCTCTGGGATGTTGTTTGTTGTTGTTGGGGTCGTGTTCCACTAGGGACTTCCGGTTGTATTTTTTCACTGTGTAATCAGCGCAAATGTTTCGTTTTTGTTTTCTCTTTCTCTTGCTCTCGTTTGATTTCCTTTCCACGTGATGGGGTTGAAGTAGCTACTATAAATAGATTATAATCATTAGTTTTTGATTTTTATTTTTTGGCAATCAATAAAGTTTTCATTTAACTTACTCTTACTGGTTCCGTCTCCTTTCCTTTCTCTCTCTCTCGCTCTCTCTCTTGTTTAGTTTATCCTTTCATAGTTAGTGCCCTTTGCTATACACACACACACACACCACACAGAAACCTATAAAGAATTAATATTAAACATTTGGGTTATTAATGTCATCTCATCTTAGTCTTCTTGGAGACGTGTTGTTATCAGCATTTTGCTCTAATTTTGAATTTTTTAAACATTTCGGAATTTATTTTTGTCGTTACTTGTGGTTCCAGCATCCGTACCCAATGAATCTTACGCACCAACTAAAGTGTAGCCCAGATGAATGGATTTCAGTGGCTCTGGGGCCAAACTAAAGCGATAAATATTATGTATATATGTACGTACATATACATATGTGAGAGACTATGTGTATGTCTAGAGAGTTAAATCCGTTGTTGCCTGGTGCGTTTATCAGCTCAGATTCATATATTGTTTATATATATATGTTCTTATGCTCTTATTGGAGTCGTAAGTCTATAGTGTAACTTCAAGTCTTGTCTTGGATTATTCAACTAAACATTATTTCGTCTTCTATAATTGACATAAAAAATCAAATCATTGTGCTGAAAAAATTCGTCTTCATTTTTGAATACCAATGAAACAATTTTAATATATTTTTGATAGCTTTGGATTTAAAATTTCTTTATTTTTTTCTGGCAAAAGTCTCTCTTTGCTTTTTCTGGGTATTCCTTATCAGAAAGAGCGCAACGAAATGAAACTATGCTGCTAACACAGTGGGAGATAAGCACAAGTCAAGTCTTGCTACTAGGGTCTCAGATGTGGCACATAGATAGCTATGTAAAAAATAAAAAACTATATATTTCGTAATTTCAACTTGCCCCGATAAGAGTTCATTCACAGACTACTTTTATATTTGGTATACACTTAGACAAATCTTTGATTATTATCAATGTGATCTGTGAGAAAACAGAAAGGGTTAAATATTTTTGTAATATGTAGACAAATTTATGAAATTTTATAAGCAACTGCCAGAAATAAAAGTAGGGAAACACTTTGAAAAAGATTAGAACGTCATTAGAAGTCAACTTTAACAAACTACTTAAAGACTTCCTTGAGAATAAAGATCGTCTTTGTTAACAAAGGACATAACACATTTTCAAATGTTACCACTAAGATCAAACTTCGTATAAAGTTATAATTTCCTCATCAAATAAACGCAAAGCCGACTTCATATGCGATGAAATAGAGACAACTTTCGAGATCCTTCGTTTAGACATGCATTTTCTAGAACTTAGGGTATATGCAGAGACGGATTTAGGGGCATCCTCCACAAGGGAGGAGCCCTACGAAGTAGACGACAAGCAAAAGAAAAAGTTATAATATTACTATACACTTTATATACATATGTATATATTAGAAGAAAAAAAAATTCCTAAGAAAATATCTATATCAACACCCTCTCCTAAAAGGGGTTTTCCCCATCAGAACCAGAAGAGTTTTAGATATACATAAATTATGTTTATAATTTCATTCATAATTTTTCGATATTATTTTCACATACATTCCCTAAACTAAACATGGAATACCTCCTCGGTTAAGGTTTAACATTTTTAAAAAATAAAAAAAAAACATTTATGAGATAGTTCATCTCGAAAATTAATGGATTTGCAGATGTTTCTTTCAGAAGTGAATTATCCCTACTTAAGATACTTACTAAGGGCTTTCGGTGAGGTTAAGTCGACTTAATAAAGCATCTTTAGATCGTTATCAGATAAAGAAGATTGTAAAATACAGTTAAAGGACCGACTTAACTAACGTAAAATGTGCTTTTTATTTGATGTTAAATTTTCATTCTTTATGATTGTTAGACCTTGGAGATTTTTGGAGGAATCAAAAACAACGTTTTTTTGCAGATAATACCTTTAAAAATGTTTGCCAAAAAAATACTTTTATAATTGCTTTTTGTACTACCAAAATTAAACTAAGATTAGGACCACCCAACTAACTAAACCAACCTCAAAATAAACCTTAAAAAAGGGTGATTTTGGTATTTCATAATACATCTTAATTGAAAGCATTTATTTTCCAGATTTAATGTAAAAGTGTGATAGATCCTGAATTTTTGTATGTTTTTTGATCTTTTGATGTGATCATCTTTTTTTTTGACAAGTGTAAAGGGAGAACATTTGGCGGTTTTTTGTTCTTTAATTGCTGGCGACTCTTTTGTTAATTTCAGTGCACAGTGAAACAGGCAAATAAACAAATAAGCAAGAAACTAAACAAAAAGTAAATTTAACCAACACAAACAAGCACACACAAACACAAAGAAACGAACACATACATACATATGTATGTAGATACAAAAAAACTTCGTTCTCAATGTTTAGCCATAGAGTTCATAAAAAAAGAATTGCTCATACACTACAATTGGCTCGCGATGTGATGTTCATCATGATGTTAATGATCATAATGAAGAATTTTTATTTTGCCTTCTTCTGTTTATATTTTCAATTTCATCAAGGCACAGGCAAACACACACACACACTCTCACACACATGTGTGTGTGTGTAGCTCAGTCTGGAGCACACATGTTGTGGAAGTTTTAGCATCTAAAAATTCGTATGAGATCACTGTGCAATGTTCAACTAAATTTAGACTTGAACTATTTAAATCCTTGCTTATATCATCATCATCATCATCTCATATGGGATGCACATCTGCAACTGAAGGCAACAATGACAACAGCAAAAGAAATAACTGTGCAAAAAAAAAACCCGTCTCACAATTTTTAATTAGCAACCTCGTGGGTTGAGGCACTAAAATGCGCTTAGCTATGCAGTTTATTAGTGCACTCACTACAAACACACACACACACATACAGATACTCACACACACAGATACACACACACATACACCCTTGCATTTATTCCTTGCCTTGTCATACAAATGTGCAGCATGTGCTCGTCTCGTATGGCATCATGTTTCACTCATAATCTTAAGAAATATTTAGCCCCCAACCCCCCACGGGTTGGTAACCTTTAAGGCAATTGGGAACACCATATGATTTGAAAAAAAGGAATCAATTTATCTAAATTTTAAACTTCTAAGGAAATATGTATATGTATGTTATACATGTGAACTGTATAATCCGTTCAAATTTAAAGACTTTTAATGAAATCTAATAACTCTTTCGCCCTTTCGAACCTGAAACCTAAATTTTTGCTTAGGATGGATTAGAATTTCAGGAATTTGGGCGAGTTGTCTGCAGTTGTTTTGACACTACAAATCTATTCCACTCCTTAATAATGGCACCAAATCTGTAAACCCTTTAAATATATACCGATTAAATGATTTATGTGATATATCTAGCTTATAACCTATTATCAGATGGCAACAAATTTGTATTAGCTTCAGAGAGAATTTTGTAAAATTGGTCCAGGTGTGTTATAAATTGTTGTTTTTTAACTTTAATCCCTAAATTTACATATGTACATATTACAGTTTTTTCTGGAATCTTTTGGATATTTTGGATAACATAATGTAACAATTGTATAGCCGTGATTTACACAATTTGTTTTTAATCCAATCATGATTCGAACATATTGAACAAGGCATTAATATCAATTTTTATGACTAGGTTCTTCTGGATTATTACGAATTAATGTTTTTTCCACAATTTTCAGGTTCATAGAAAAGAATGTCAACAATACCTTGACTCTTTTATATTAGTAAATTGGTTAGATCAATTAATTAAATGCCAATCTCCCAGAAATGGTACTCTTAAGGCCCTATACCTTTACTTACACTTGTGTACCTATAATTTATAAGTAATTCTGTTCAAGTATCAAGTAATTTAACCCTTGATGAAAGTCCTGGATTATAAAATCGAAAGTTTTTTTTACGTTTTTATCCGGTTTATTTTAACAAGTAAGATATTTATAAAACTAAGATTAATATAAAATTTTTTTTTAATTTGCAGACCTGTTAATATGTAGAATAAAGCATTTAAACAGAAAACTCTATTTTATTACTTTTTTAATACCAATTTTGTATTAAGATACAAAATTTAGAAACATAGAACGATGAAACTCAGATTAGAATAGAGTATTTTTAGACGTATCTATAATGCAGACCCTTTATAAACAGAAAACCATATTTTTTGGGGTTTTCTTTATACTTTATTTGAGTTAGCATAAAAAATCTTGAAATATGATAAACATTTTTAAAATAATTCCAAATTCCTGGAAGCACATGCCACCTCAATTAGACGATTCTAGGCCAAAGATGTGTTGGTTGTTTCAAAACATTTTCAAAACTAAACATACCCTTGTTTTTGCCTTTTAGTCAGAGGGTATTAAAAAAGATAAAAACAAAAAAAAAACAGCGGATGCGGATGCCTGAGCAGAAGCAAAGTGAAGTACAAGTACTAAGAAGTAGTTATAAGCAGTAATAACAAAAACAACAACAACAATAACAACAAAAGCAGAGCAAAAGATAAATTTGTATTAAAACAAAACAAACTTCATATCGTTTTGCTGTTCATTGCTTCTCTGTTCATTTCCCCTCTCAATTTTGGAATTTAAGGCTAAAAATCCAATTTTGAAACACATTTTATTTACCAGATTGCTTGCAGTTCAGCGACTATTCCCTTTGTGAGTTATTCCAAAACAAAAAAAAACATTTTCTGTTATACATAAAAACAAGCAAACACTGCAGGTCTTCTTGGTCTTGGGTCTTGCTCGTGGTTGCAGCACGAAAACACTTTTCTACGTTTTTCCTTCTATTTTTTTCTTATATTTTTCTTTTTATAAACTTAAGAAAGGGAGTAGGAGTAGGCTCTCACATACACACACATGCCATAAACTCCACGCACACACACTCACTCACTCACACACATACGCGCGCAAAACAAGAAGATATTTTTCCCAAAAAGACAATCAGAAAATGTTGGAAAGAAAAATTCGTTTGAAAATTTCGTCTTCGGAGCCCGAACCCGTCGTCCGTTGGCTAAAGATCTACACTCAGTACTGCAGAGTGAACGAACAAATAAACTCTGAAGTTGAGCAGCCGTTTTTTATACCCTAAAATAAGTTATATTCGAATTAATGTCCATTAAATTATGGTCATGTCTAATGCCTTCAAATACTATCGGCGAAATTATTGAACTATAGTTATCAAAATACTTTTACATTAAATACTTAACATAATGTACGTAAGACTACTTAACATCGTAAAAACAAGTAGAGTATCGTATTTACCGGTGGTTGTCCCAATATGGAAATTGTAAGGGTATAGCAAATTCCAACAAAGCTAAAGCCACATGGACTCTCTGGATATACCCTGTATACAAATTGTACAAGGGTATGTTAAGTAATTTTAAATGGAAGGATATTAATATATATATAAATATTTTTTTTGTTTTTCTTTCTTTTTTGCTTTTTTATGAATTTTTATTAAGATCTGTCGTGAGACAATAATTAATATTTGTTGCAGTTTATGAGTGACATACAACATTTAATTCAGTTCAAGTTCAAAATTCGAGTATTTGTGATGGGACGTCAGTCCTGTGGAGGTAAGAATGGAAGATCCATCGGGTGTGGGTACTGTTGTCCAGCTTCTTCCTTTGGATGTTCAGGTCTCTATGCAGTACCGAGTTTCTGACGTATGGAAGGATATATAAATTTCAGTTTCATAAATTGGCGTAGCATCAACAATCGATTTAATCAAAACGAGAATTTATATAATATTGGGCCTAAAATTGAGTTTTTACACTCTCCTTGTAAAGAAAGGAGATTGTTATGTATTAACATAAACAATATTTTACAAGATATAACCAAGTCGACACACTAACTTCCTAGCTGGATTTTCTCTCGCCTACAATCTCTGCATCAAGTGAGAGAGCGAGCGATAGAAAAAAAGAGATTGTAAGTCTGTCTGCGAGAATAAGTTGATTACTCAGAGAGAGAGAGAGAAAGAGAGAGGGCCGCTGATGATCTTGTACCTGATGCAGTTGGTAGGCCTGATTTATATACTCTTGCTGAAAGGAACATTCATTTTGGTCAAAACCATGCAACAGAGGGAATTGGGGAATTCGTGCAATGTCTTGCTTCTAGCCATGTCCATCTGTTCACACAGGGTTTAAAATAATAAACAAATTTATTTTTTTAAAAGATATGCAACAATAAGAACAGGTTAACTCTATGTAATACATAAGGAAATAAATGCAATTAATTAAATACTTTGGAACAAATCAATTAGTTCAATAAAGAAGTAAATTATTATAACACAGTTGATAATTGTATAATAGATTTTCAATCAACTCTTCAAGAGTATATACATTTCGTCATAGCTTTTTTTATGTGCCCAAATCGTATGGTTTTATATTACATTCTTTTTTTTTAAACAAAAAAAATTCATTGGAATCTCGTAGCAATTGTCGCATGAGTACTTTGTAACTAAAAGTAAAATAAATAAATGAAGTAAATACAAAGTCTTTCGCCTTTAAATTGTTTCGACGAAGCAACAAGTTGAATTTTCACGTAGTTTTAACGTAACAACGTAAGCACTACATCCAGCATTAACATATTTAAGCATATTAAAAAATCATTAAACCAAGTGAAATTAGTTAATACTTTTTTGTAATTTTAAGTTAATTTTTTAAAAGAGAATTTTTTTTTTTTAGTTTATCCTGATAGCGATGTTTACCTATCTTCGGCAAACAACAAGTTTACGTCAAGCAACAAGACGACAGCAACGAGTTTGAATACGAACGAGTAGAAGGTAAATATAACCGTTTACTTCTGATCAGCCCTAGCAATTTTATCCAAAAAAAGGCTAGATTTAAAAAGCAAATGTAATGGTAATTAAAAAAAATAAAGAATAAAAGTTAAAAAATAAGTAATTACAGATTTAAACGTATTTCAAAAGCTTCTCCTTATACATGGAATTATTTGTCGCTTAGAACGTAATAAATATCTATAAACACCGCAGCTTGATTTGTATTAAACTAGCTTGAAACTAGCCAGAATGCCATTTTTATTCCCTCTCTCTCACATTATCTCGCTGTTACTCACACGCACACTTGCTCAAATCAAAGAGAGTCTCCCACTCTCTCTGCACCCACCAGGCCCGGACTGGGGGGGTGGGCCCTTTTGATGAAATTTCATGTATTGAAAGATCATTTTCTTGCATTGAAAGATCATTTTCCAAGCTAAAATATGTCAAAAACAGATTGAGAAGCTGTTTGACGCAAAAGCATTTAGAAACTTTCTTGCTTATGGCAGTTGAAAAAAAAAACTTGAATCAAATTGAAGATGAACGAATTATTAACGCCTTATCCTTACGGAGCAATTAACTTGAAAAGCTTTTGACTGTTTGATGAGTGTTAAAATTTAGTAATATGACGCCTTACGTAGAAGCGCATTGTTGAAAAAAAAATAGGCAAATAAAAATGTTTGTTTATTTGTAAGAAGTCGTTTTTGTTTTATTCACATAAACGATCATACTTGATGTAAAAGCCAAAAATGTGTACCTTTCATTTTCCTCGGAAATAATTTTTCAAGCATATAGTATAGGGGGCTCTTCAACTTGTGCCCGGTTGGCCCTTAGGGTCTCAGTCCGGGCCTGGTACCCACACACACAAACATATACTACACACTGTGCAAAGCGCCCCCAAATGCTGGGGCCGCCACAACGGTTTTTATTTTTTTTAGTTCAGTTTTGGAGCTCACTCCGAGAAGTCTCTCTCTTAAGCTTTGGAAACAGTAATCGGTGACAAAAACGTATCGCATAGCCGCACAACTCTTTCCGTTACGAGCAATTTAAAAAGCAACGGAAAGTAGAATCAAAGTGCAAAATAAAAAAAAAATAAAAAAAATTGAATAGCTAAAGCTCACACTGAAAATGTTGTTAACTTAATGTGTAAACCAGATAAATCTGTATTAAATTCGATGTGTAAACAAAACTAGAAAACCAGAAAAAATTCAAAATAAAACCAAAAAAATACAAAAAACAAAAAAATACAAAAAACAAAAAAAAAACAACCAAAAAGACACACACAGAAACACGGCACACACAAAAAAAAATTAATTAAACCAAATTTGTAGTGTTATGCGGAGTGTGGTGTGGGTGTTGCTATTGCTGCTGCTGCTGCCGCTGACGTTTAATTTTTATAGTCCTGGTCCTGGCCAAAGATCTAATCATATAGCCTACGCAACGACATCATCAACAAGATAAAAAGTAATTTAGGTGAGTACGCGCCACGTACCAGGCAAATCATAAGGAAAAACGTGAAAGAAAAGCGAAAAGAAAAGCGGAACTGTGTAACTGTAACAGCGCTGCTACTCCCCCTCATTATTACCAACAACCAGTGTTGCCACCACAAAAATAGTTCAGAGAAATGAAGAACCACGAAAAAATAATTGATTACGCAGTACAACATGAAATTCTACGTCTTCTTTTGAGCATTTCGCGTTTCGGTTTCGGTTTGTGTTGGATTTTTTTTTTCTATAAAAATGCGTTGGTTGCTTTTATTAATACAACACTCATTCACTCACTCGCTTACTCTCTCACACATACACTGTCAGTGTGATACCATTGAGCGAGAGCAGCTTTCAAGAGAGAGTCCAAGCATGCGCAGTGTATATGTGTGTGTGTGTGCATGTGGGGGAGCAGTGGGGTTGCAGGTGAATGCTGCTGCTGCCGCTGCCGATGACTTTGTTGCTGTTGTAATGTGCTGTTTGTTTTTGTTGTGGTATGTGGCGGTCAGCAGCGGCAGCGGCAGCGACGTCCATTTCAATTCAAGTAACTTTGGAAAACGGCGCGCCAACTCGATCTCGCTCGTTTGCCTCAATCGCCATTGACGTTTGTCTCATTCTTGGGCTATTGTAATTGTTTTTATACTCTACAAAAAGCAGAGTAGATTTAATGTGAAGCAAAACTCGATCAACAGTTTGTTACATTGCCATGTAACTGTATGCGTTATAAGTAGTTTTTAGTGAGGTAGTCAGAGTAATTTTCGTCCTATAATTTTCGTTATCCAAGCTAGATTTTGTTTATCAATTTTAATCGTATCTTACATTTGATGTCTGTAAAAAAATTTTGATTGCGATATTTTTGGTATAAATTGTATACATACCAAAGTCTATCTCGTTGGGACTTGGAACGTTTTGAACCACGTTAGTTCTTAAGGGTATCGGAAATTGCGGTACAGTTTTATTTAGCCATTGGCCATCTCTCTGACTATTTGTTGGCTTGATGACGTCATTTGACAATGCTATATTTATAAAAAAAAAAAAACAAAAACAAAAAACTTGTTTGTTTGCTACCATCAGCTTTCAAATGGTTATTGTTTTAAAAATGCCCATCCCCATGCCACAATTCTCCTCTCTCTCTCCCTCCCTCGCCAGTCACTTAGACCCAGTTAGTTAGTTTTTAGAGGCATCAATTCCATTCCAGCTTGGTTTTTGTCTTTGTGGTTGACAATTTCCCTCCTTTTTTTTTTTTTGTTTACCAGAGGAAAAGAGATAAGACTTTGTACAATGTGTGTGCGCTTGTATGTGTGTGCGTGTGTGTGTATTTTTATATCTCCCATTTTTGGATGATATTGTTTTCGTCACGTGGAACAGAAGAGAAGAAGAAGAAGTTGTCATCGGTCTCAATTTGGACAAATTTCAAACAACTCTAAAGAAAAGTGAAAGGCAAGAGAAAAACCATTTTTATCTATGTATGTATGTAAACAGTTTTCACTGATAAAGTGGCGTCATCTGGCAGGTTAGGCTATATTTAGTAACTTATCATGGATCGCGAAAAACGGGTCAACGACTAAAGAGCTATAGATTAGTTGCTGTCTTATATGGTAAATGGTACCATAAAATGTCTTACCATGTCTTAAATGGTAAGAAATGTTTTAAGTGCATATTATGCAGTAATATAGAAAATCGTAAAAGGGGTGAAAATTGTATTTTCCAATTGTTTTATTCGTTCTAATTGGAAGAACATATTTTGTTTTTTGATTGTTTATTGAAACTACATTTCTTTTTTACAATAATTTTTAGTTGGATCGTTGGTTATCTAATGCCAAATATTGAAAATTTTATCAAAATATTAATGCAACCCGAGTGTTCTTTTAGGATTAAGACAATACCTGTAATTAAGGGTCATACAAATCAGAGGGCCGGGGTTAATTTCGACCGCTCCGAAGTTTCTTTACTGCAAATTTTGTTGCTAATCTGTTCTAACCTTTTGTCAACGTCAATGTGGAAAAAGCTTTGATTAAAAAGTCTAATGTTCGCGAAAAAACAGCCTACAATCTTAAGCTGGAGAACTCTGGGAATGTAGCATGCTAGTTTATCGTATGTTTATATGACAGCAATATAATTTAGTTATCCGATTTTGATTAAATTCGACAAGGTCACTAATATGTATATTAAACTGACAAATAATCATTTTTATGACAATTGCGTTAAAAGTTACGAAGTTATTCATAAAAGTCACTGTTTTAGACCGATTTTTCCTATGGGAGCTAAATGATATAGTTCTCAAATCTTGATCAAATTTGGCACAGTCGTTTATAAGCGTAATAAACTTACTAATAATAAATTTCTTAATGAAAGCTCAGAAAATAACGAAGTTATTCCGAAAAGTCACTGAACGTGACTGCCGTTTGTATAGGAGTTATATGATATAGTGGTCCAATTCTGATCAATATTAATATAGGTACTGTTTTTGCATAACAATTGGTATAATAATATCCATTTAGACCTTTGGGACTAAAATTAATGACCTTTCATCCGCTTTAAACTAAATTTTTGAAATGCAAATTATTTATTTTCTTACATAACATAAAACTTACCCACTTAACATCAAAATTGAAAACAATTTGGCATACAAAAACTTGTCCTATTTGAAAATTTCTATAAACTAAAAGAGCTTAGTGAATCAATTGAATTTCTGTATTTAACAAGGATTTCAATTAATGATTCCAACGTGTTGATATACCCTTACTTATTTCAACCTTTTAGCTTTGCTTTTCTTGGTGTGTTGGGGCGCCCTCTACAGTCGTAATTATTCACCTGAAGACATGCCATTAGCTACCTGAGACATGGTTAATATAGGTCATAAGGCTATAAATAATTTATACGAAATGTGTCTTATTAGGTACTTAGCACAAGGTAACATGATACACCCCGTAGTTAAGACACATTTGTTTAGTTAGCTTGGCCTATATATTCAAAGCCAGTTATTTTGGTTTCCGTTTTTGTATTTTTCCACACCGTTTTCAGGTGTGTGTTTTGGGCTTCTTAAGTTCTTTATTTTTGTTTTTCGTGGCGGTCTCGCACCAATGTCATGCAAATCACAGTCAAACGCCACCTTTAAGGCTCTTTCGCACTTCTCCTCTAAGATTACTATCTATCTTTAGTTTTAACTCTAGCACACAAAACCAAGTTTCAAAAAATCAGCCGTCTTCTTTTCAGCCGACATGCAAATGTGCCATAAAAATGAACCCAAAACCCCATCTTGACTTTTAAACTTTTAAACCGGACGGAAAATGGAAACTATACTACTGAAGGCCCCCGAGACGCCCCTCTTCTACTTGTTGTTGTTGTTGTTGTGTTGGGTCCCTAGTCTAGTCCAAAACAAAAATTCTCTTAGAGCACGCCATTTGCTGTTTAGCTATATGGAAAAGGTTACACATTTGCATAAAATCGAAAATTTACATATGTTCGAATGTATGTACATAGTTGCTACACTACATACAAGGCGTAAATGCGTTACTGTGTTTATTACAGAATGTCTTAAAGAGTTTTTCTTTTTCTTTTTGGTAACAATTTATAACAGAAATACAATCATGTTAATAGGGCGCCTAGTAAAAGTCACGTACTTTAGAGATTTACGAGTTACATGTATATATTCAAACATATGTATATATGTTTAACATTTTATGACATTTGCCCACACACAGTAGTTGACCCAAAAAAAAAAAATCTTTAATTTCCATATTTTATACTTCAATGTATCGAATTTTGGTAACATATAAGATATAAGAAATATTTACTTTCTTCTAAAGAGATCTAATTATGATTTTGGCATTTCATTTAATTAAACAATAAATTTCACGTGATAAATAACAGGAGAATTTAAAAAAATACGTTTATAATGAATTCTGACGAACATTTCTGAAGAAAACTCCGATCCGAAATTAGGTTGTGCTCAGCTTGTATTTCAGTAAGAATGCTTCATTTTTTTTAAATTTCTAAATCAAAAACGATGCTTCGTTGTTTTAAATTTTCTAAATCAGAACCAAAAAGAGTGGTCTTTGATAAACTGTTGTTTAAAGTGTTGTAAAGTTTTTGGTTTTAAGATTATTAAAATATAGGGTTGACCTTTTTTACCCAAGAAGTTTTTTCCCCCAAAAAGTTTTCAATATTTAAAAAATAATTCAAAATTAAATGTAAGAATATATAAATATATATTATACATAATTCAAAGTTCTAACTTTTAATTGCTCTTTAAATAATTTGTATAAAAAACAGGTAAAACAAAAAGACGTCACAGGAAGGAGTCAACCCACTTAGGAATTTAAATTTTGGTCGTTATATTAATCAATTAAAAAAACATTTTAAAAAATATATTAAAATTAATATATCAATTTTAATTCCCTCATTTATTATGCTCTTAATATTTAAACCATTAGCAGAGTCACTTATTCGACCAAAAATATTTAAAATAAATTTTCGAAAATAGAAAAAAAGGTATGCAGTTAAATTTTATGTTTAATTTTTACTTGAAGTGTATTTACATTTTTTCCAATCAAAAAAACTCGAAATGGTAAACTCAAATTTCCAAAATCAGTCATTAAGAGGCGTCTCTATAAAAATAAAATTCACGGATGATTAAATGCATCGAGTATAATTTCTGAGTGAATTCCTTAAGGAATTCTCATGGTAACAAAGAAAAAAGAAAAACATTTTAACGATTGTTTGTTATTTTAAAACATTTCTTTATCGCAACTACAATAATTGTTTCGCATAGTATTTATGATTGAGATTGGCTGAAGTTAAAAAAGTCCTAAAATATATAATTACATATTTGAAATTTTCAAAAACATTCTCTTATGCAAACTAAAATTATATTTTGCTCTATTTGTGTAGCTATATAAATAGGAATGCATAAAGTTTCGAGAATTTCATGTAAATTTAAAAAGTTTTTAAATAGAAATCAGCAATGAGAAATATGAAAGAGAAACTTATGTCATTGCAATTTATCGGCTTAAGATTTAAATTCGGGGATAATTAGAAAAAATTATAATAAACAAAGAAATAATATGTAAATAAGTATGTTTGTATGTAAATAAGTATGTAGCCATATCCACATAATTGGAACTTTAATATCCTTTAGTATATACTCATTTAGGGGGAAAATATAGGGCATTTTCCTTTCGTTATGACTTGCCATTTTCATTTGGCTGTTGTTTATTAGGATGTGGATGCCAACAAAAAGCTGGCTGACTAAATGACGGCATGACTGTCGGCCTGGCTAAATGACTGACTGACTAACTGACTGACTGACTGTTGGTTATATGCATATCAATAAAGCCATCACATCACCTAGATATGGAGTAGAAGGAAAGTAGAGCAAATAAGGCAAACGACTTTCGTTTGAGTGTTCTATGTGTGTGTGTGCTCAAGGAGAAGAAGGAAGGGTTTAGGTTTAGGGTCTTGGGTTAGGGTATAGACCCCCAGATGCTTGTCGGATGGCAAGTGGCAAACAATGAGAGGCAGGCTTAAGCGGCAGGCGTTTGACGACGAATACAATGACAAACGAACCGACTACGGTCTATGCGGAAAACATAATTTACTTTAGCCCTACCAATTAAGGCAAAGACAGGTTGCTTTCGGTCAGAATGGTGGGCGAGAAACCAATAACTATACAATATACATTTAATTTATTATAGATATATAAGCGGAAGCATGCATCTCTCTCTTTGTGTGTGTGTGTGTGTGTGGGTTTTACATCTATTGAAAGTTGTTCTTTATTATTATTATAATTTTTTTTTTGTTATATTGATCTCTTACAGATTGCCAAAAGCCATCAGAGTGTGCCATGATGTTGGACGACGATAACTCGGATCTTTTGGTTTGCGCATCTGAGATGCAAGAAGGTGGGTAATGAACTTCCTTGAACTTTTCACAACTTTGAGAGGCGCGTGTCAATTGATAATTTTTCTGGTTTTTTCTGTTTCTTCGATTCACAGACCTTCTTTACTTTGTGGCATTCAAGAAGAATATCAAACCAAAGAACACAACCAACACCCACTATTTTAACATTGACGATGAATATATCTATGAGAATTTTTATAATGATTTTGGCCCGCTCAATATATGTATGCTATATCGCTATTGCATGAAGTTGAACACCAAATTGACGGCCAAATGTCACGCGAACAAGAAAATTGTACATTATACCTCTATGAATCCAGCAAAGCGTCTTAATGCGGCATATCTGATTGGTTCGTATGCAGTAAGTGTTGGCCTCTTTTTTTGCATTTTTATCATTTTTGGAGTTGGGAATTCATACACATGTCTAGAAGTAAAGAAAAGAATATTACCAAACAAAAACAAAAAACAGGAACATTAAATATTCCGATTGCTTATTGAATTGCTTGTAATATGCAGGACATATAAAGTCAAGTGGTTTAGGTTTTGATGGTATTCTAGAAACAATATACATACATTACCTACTCAATCAAATTCAGGATATTGAGAAACATCGATCATCGTCTTGAGTACAAGTAGGTTAGATTGGATTATTGGGATTGGAAAAAGGTGAAGCATTGAGAAAATTCTTCCGTATTCTTTTATTAACTTCTTAGCTAAGAAATATGACGAAAATAGTTTACGAAAATAGCTAAGGAGAGAAAGAGATGGGAGACACAAACTTATTCTAGAGTTTTTCAAATGATTCTCATTAAATATACTTTAAAAATATTATTTCGCTTTGTGATTTTCAGATAATCTACCTGAATAAAACACCAGAAGAGGCATATAGACCTTTGGTATCTGGTGATATACCGGCTTATACCCGTTTCTGTGATGCCAGCTATGGGCCAAGTAATTTCAAAATCTCTCTATTGGATTGCCTCAATGCCATACACAAAGCCCAGCAGTGTGGATTCTTTAATTTCGATGATTTCGATGCTGAAGAGTATGAGTATTTTGAGCGTGTGGAAAATGGTGATTTCAATTGGATTGTGCCACAGAAATTTATTGCATTCTGTGGGCCACATCAGAAGAGCAAGACGCTGCCAAATGGTTATCCGTGCCATGCGCCTGAACGTTATTTTACATATTTTCGGGATAATAGTGTGACGACCGTGATACGTTTGAATGCCAAGGTCTATCATGCCTCATCCTTTGAGAATGCTGGCTTCGATCACAAGGATCTGTTCTTTATCGACGGAAGTACACCGAGCGATGCCATACTGAAGAAATTCTTATCGATCTGTGAGACCACCAAGGGAGCCATAGCAGTGCATTGTAAGGCCGGATTAGGTCGCACAGGCAGTCTAATTGGAGCCTACATGATGAAGCATTATGGCTTTAGTGCATTGGAGGCTATTGCCTGGCTAAGATTATGCAGACCAGGTTCAGTGATTGGTCATCAGCAACAATGGATGGAGGAGTAAGTGTATCAAGAGTGCGAAAATGATTTATTTTATCTATTCTTTCTGTTGCAGTAAGCAAAGTTGGCTGTGGTCCGAAGGGGAACGTATGCGACGACGCTCATCAATGCCCATTCTTAAGCATAAATATGGCATAAATAGTTTGAAATTGAAAGCCAAATTGGCTGAGGCAGCGGCAGCAACAGATTCTACCGAACATATGGATCTATTGATGACACGCGTCAAGGGCATTTCACAGCGTGTGGATACAATGCACTTGAATGATCCCGATACCATAGATGCTGCAAGTGTTGCCTGCACCGAGGAATATCTGGCCGAGCAACAGCAATTGGCCCAGGAGTTCTTCGATGATCCCAATTGTAATGTTAGTGATAATGATACGGATACGGCAAGTGCGGCAACAACAACAACAACCACAGAACAGCCATTGGCCTCTACGTATAGCATATCAACGCGTCGACGTAAATCACCATCGGGAGCAAATAAATCGTCAACAGTCATAGCCACTTCGTTGCGGCGTCTTGTCAATCCGACAAATAGTCGTACTAATATTAACAATCATCATCTACCAAGTACGACAACAGCACAGCAATCTAACGTGGGTAATATCAACATGCAAGAGCCATCTGGCAGTAGTTGTTCGGAGAAGAAACAAAGAAAACCAAGTGCCAGTGTCTTTGAGGCGGCACGTCATACAATTGCATCATCGGTGCGAATGACCCAAACGGCATTGGAAAAGAAACAGCAGCAGCAGGCACAAACCCAAGGCGATAAACTCAATCAGATCAAGGCCCTAAGAAGGCATCATTCGCGTTCGGTTAATGTTAATGGCAATAAGTGAGTACAGTTCAGTTAGTTGATAAGAATTTTTTATAGTTAGGGATATAGATCCTTTTTATACTTAACAAATCGCAGTGCCAATGGCTAAATTTGGCACAGAAGAAATCTTTTACCAGCAAAAAGTATTAACAACTATGTATATTCATTTTTTGATTACCTTTTAACAGTGATCAGGATGCTAATCTTCGTCATACCCGTGCACGTTCTCAGCCCTTCCGTAATAACAACCAAAATAGTGTGATGGCTACGCTTAAAACTTCGGGTAGTAGTTGTCTAACTAGTGGAACTACAGCAGGAACTAGTGGCAGTACAACAGCAGCTGCGACATTGGCGAATAATCTTAACAACAACAATAATAATAATCTAAGCAATTCCTTGCATAACTATAACAACAACAATACGAATAATAATAATAATAGTAACACTAGTAACAACCTGTTGGCCTCTTCGGGCAGCAGTCGCACCCGCAGTCTGGCCATTTATAGCAAAAGGTAAGTCAGAGTTTTGCCCAATCCCCCCTCTCCCCTTTCCACACACAGAAACAGAATCCCTCCTTCCCATAGACAACAACAACAGCAACAACAACAACAACCAAAACAGCACACATTGTTATTTTGTAATCGTTTTCGTTATCGTTTTTGAGTTGATTTCGTGTATGGCTCTGCTGCTTAGTAGTTTTCAATCGATCACCTGTTGTTTCTTTACTTCCTTTTTTACCCTTAATGAATTTAAAAAAAAAAAAAACTAAAATTGCATAATTCTAAGTGCAATATGTATATTTTAAATTCTTAACGATATTAAAAGATGATCCTTCATGCGATCTCTTTGATATAGCCTGTTTGATATAAAAACTTCGTAAACATTCCAATTGTATAGTTTTTAAGTATTTCATTTTTGTGTTTAGTTTTGTCCAGTTTAAACTAAAAAAAAGATGAGATTGCATAAATTTAGAAAGTGTTTTTTGGAATGCCCCCTCCAAATTATGCAATCTCTTTTTTCAATCGAATCTATCGATAGTTGGCCAGCTTTAATATTTAACCGTTATGCACAAAAAAAAAAAACAAATTAACGGATACTTTACTAACCACAACTAATCAAATGTTTTAGCAACTAATTAATAGTAATTATGATTTTTTTTCTCTTTTGTTTAAATTTTGCATTATGTACTTACTTTTAGAATGAAAGAAAATCTGTTTTTCTTAATGCATGCCAAAATTAAACATGATTCTTTTTTCAATACCTTATTTTTATTTGTTGCAAAATAATAAAATTGTTAAACAAAAACATAAAATTAAAAATTTTTCGACAAAAATACCAAAACCAAACAAAAAAATCTCGTAAACAATTTTTATTTTTCTTTTTTTTGGGTTTGTGGCCTGTTTATATATTTTATGTTTAGTTTGTTTTCTTTATTATTTAATTAGCTATTGTTGTGAATTTTTTACTTTTTATAAACTTTTTGTATGTAAAACACAAATTTTTTAGGGGGAAAATAAATGTAAATGCCAAAATGTTAGGCAAAAGCAGATCCATCCAAGACACGCCCATTCCCGGGCATGTTAGCTTTGACGTTCTCGAAAATCTAGCTAGAAAATTAAAAAACCAAAGCCAAAATTTTTATTGGAAAATGCTTCCACACAAAAAAGTCGAGTAACAATAAATTAAGCTTTTATAACAATTTTTTCGAAGTTTTTGTTACAAAAAGTTAATATATTTTGAAATGTTAAAATTTTGAAGATTTATAAAAAAAGATCATAAAATAGCTCTACAGCAATTCTTCAAAAACACGTAGAATGAAAAAATTTATAATTTGTATATGCTTTTGTTTTATATTTCGTAAAGAATAGAATGTATTTGCCAAATACCATTATTTCCAAACTTATAAATCTTTTTTAAACCTTAAAATTGTTTTTAAAAGTTTTTAATAAAAATTTTTTGCTTAATAATAAAGAGGCATTTAATTTATTTTTATTTAACTAACTATTGAAGAGTTGTTTTGCATATATGTACATAAAAAATCAAGCGAATTTAAGATGTTACGCATTTACTTATTGTAAAGAAAACAATTTTTTTTTTACATATATTTTCCCCTTAAACATGTCTTAAATTTTTTACTAGAATTGACAATTTAAAATTTGTATTAATTTTACAAATTACAAATTGGAACACAACTTTAGACATTTTGTTATAAATTTATTGTGTATGTGAGTGTGTGCGTATGTGTTTGAGTTTGATTTGCTCCCACGTTTCCCCCAGCATTCCGTTTTTCTTCTGACTCTCGCACAAAAACCACTGTTCTATCTCTCTCTCTTTCTTATAAAACTTGTCTCATTTTTAACTCTCTTGTGCTGCTTCATGGGTGTGGAATTAGAATGGAATTGAAGCATCTACGTAAAGTGGAACAGCAGCAACAACATCATCATCATCATCAAGAGTCGTCCATTGTCAAGCCCACATTAGCGACCAGCAGCCAGGCCTATGCCACAATAAATGAAAGTAAAATTCCTGTGGTCGCTGGTGGTGCTAATGCGGCGGTTAGTGGTGGTGCCGGCAGTTCAGCCACTATACCACCCACGCGGGGCATTGCGGCCCGTACATCTCATCATCATATGACTCTTAGGGGTCGCTCACGTATACGATATCAGCGTCCGAGCGGAACTGCTGCTGTTGCTGCCGCCGCCGCTCCTGCCACTGTGGGTGGTGGTGGTGAGACGACAGCGGTTTCGGTTACGGCACGCTATTATCGTGATGTTTCAGCCATACCCACTATGGTGGGTTCTGCTTTTGGTACAGCGGCTTGTTCACCCACCGCAGCTGGTGGGATTAGTTGTTATAATATAACCACACGTTCATCATCGGCTACGCTTGATCTCAACTCTAATCCTTTGCCAACGACTGCAACAACAACAGCAACTGCAATAGCAGCAGCAACGACAACAACAACAACAACATCAACAACGACAACAACGAAGTCCAAAATACCCCAAAACAATCACAATCACAACCACCACAACAACTACAACAACAACAACCACAACAACGACAACAACAATTGCAATTTAAGTAATTCTCCTCAACTCCAACCACCCCCTCCCTCTTCTTCTTCTGCCTCTTCCTTAGACCACGGCCGTCTTAGTAGTTGCAACACACGCAGCGGCAGTACCGATTTACAAGCCATCATTGAGCATAGCTTTGTTGGCCAATACAAACGCAATAAACGTTCTTTAAGCTCCACACGCTTGGAGAAGGACAAATGCGATGAGTACAATACAAAGCTACAGCGCAAGACGACGGCAGCGGCAGCCGCAGCAGCAGCAGCAGCAGCAGCGGCAGCAACTACCAGCACCAACAACTCCAATTCATCTTCAGGCAACATTAACAATAATAACAATAATAATCATCATCATCACATTGGCCACATGGCAAATGGCAGCAACAAGTGCAATATCAGCAGCAGCAGCGGCGGTGGCGGCGGCGCCGGCAGCTTTAAGCTATCACGTCGCATATTTGGTGAACATTCGGGCTCGTCTGCTTCTACATCAGCATCGAATTCGGGTATCCCCACACCCACAACGGCTCCGCCCACATCCCATTGGCAGCAGCAACATCAACAATCCAATCCGATGCCAACGTCGAGCCGTGCCACCAGCAATCGCGAACAGCAGCAACAACTTTCGCTGAAATTGCGCAAGAAGATAAGCTATTAAGATATTATTATTATTTACTTTTTCGGCTTTGCATCAACCATTCGAAACTATTTTCTTGTAAACAAAATTTTATTTCTACAAAATTTACCAGTTTTACGTAAGGTCAAACAAATATGTATTAAAGTTAAGATAAAACTCCAAACGGAATAATTGGTCTGAAGCCTTCCTCCTTGTGTTGCATAAAGAAAACTTGTGAAAGGAAAGTTAGAGAATATTTTGTTGTTTTTTTTAATGCTCTTGAATTTAGTTTTAGTTTTCTAGTCAGCATTATATAATGCTAATCTGGACAACAAATTGGGGAACCCTTCTGCCACGATTAGTCCTAGATTAATTTTGTTCAAAGTTATACAAATACTTCGAAATGACCTGTGGATAAGAAATATTCTTCAAGGCAAATAGACAATTTTTAAGTTACAAGACATGCAAAAGGTTGTTAATTTCTTGAAAATGATGAATACTTTGCCATCCTATTGCATACTTTAATGGGTAAACCTATATTTATAAAAGGTTTCTGTCTTTTTGTAGGAGAAAAGAACTTTAAATAGATTTATTTTTTTCCTACAAATGAAAAATTAAGAATTTTCTACTCCTAAGAAATTAATTTTGGAAGCCAAGTTAATTAGAAAAGAAAAATATTGAAAAATTCGTTAATAAATATACTTTTAAACAATTTCTTAAACATAAAAAGGGAAACGAATCCATTGAATTCTTGAGGAATTCGACAAGGAATTCTAAATGAACTTTATATATTATTGGTTAATTTCATATTTTCCCATCATTCAAACAATTTGAAGGATCTCATGGAAAATGAAAAACAATTTTCAATTTGTGCGACATATGTAGACCTGAAAAAGTCTTCCGTATTGACAACTTTATGGAGTATATTGTTTAAGCTCTCTATATTCTATCAATTCTTGCAGTTTCAAACCCTATATAAAGAATTAATTGCTTTAATCTTATTTGCCTTAACTCATTATATAATTGTACAAAGTTAACAAATGAAACATGTTACAAAAAAAAAATTTATATATATACATAATTGTAGAACAGATGAATCACTCTTTGGTATTATGCATAAATTGTGTATTAACCGGGTACAAAGTATATAAATATACACACACACATATACATACATATATTGTATTTAGATTGTAAGCATATAGTCTTCATGTGCATTATTTGAATTACGAAACTGAAAAACTTGTTAAAAATTCTGTAAATAGTTATAAAAAAGTTTATTATCATATATAGTTTTTTTTGTATAATTATTATAATTTTTTTTTTGTATAAAAGGACCGAAATAAATGTTATATACACAAAATAAAATTGATAAAATTTTATATTTACTTAAATTAACATTTCACGAAAATATTGCAAGACATTTCCATAGATATCACATTCGAAATCCAAAAAGATGCAATCGTAATCACAGATAAGTTCAATTTGTATAAATTGCTCAGGACAAAGAGCTGGCACTTTGGTTATCTTTGGCGTTAATTTCAAAGCTCTAAGGAGACTCAGAGCCCTTTCCTTATCACTAAAATAAATACCATCATTAGATGGTTCAAGAATTTTAAAGGCAGCTGCCTTTAAAGTGTATGGAAATGATTTGAAATAATTATGGCGATCACAAAGCAAAACTTTTTTGCAATCAATGGGTACAGTGGATTTTTTGACTTCTCGATAAATATTAAATACTTGTTTCTGCTCACGCTTAACATCGTCCAGGATCCGACTAGTACTGATTAGTTCCGTATCAAGTTCGAGTACGGGAATGACATTATCTGCATTTTCTTCCTCACTGAATGATTTTTGAGGAATATCAAGGAATTGGGGTGGACTCTTTGGATAATTTTGCTGTGGCTTTAGCTCTAAAGTCGGTAGAGACAAACTATCTGGCAAATTCGGTTTGGGATTGATTAGATCATCAAAATCTAAGCCGCGTAGCTTTTTCAATTTGTTCATTATATTAACTGCAGCTATATGTTTAGCTTCACGTTTGGAAGACGCTGAAAGAAAAGGATTTACAATTTATTTTGAATCTTTAAATTTGATGTTTTCTTCTTACCGATTCCATGAGCTTCCATATCAAGTAACTTAATCGAGCATATAAAGCCACCATCGGCATTTGTCATGCAATTATATTCAGGAGAACCCTTTTTGAATTTGGCACAGAATTCCTCTAATGCTGACACTGGAGTTTTCACAGCAGAAGCAAGACCACCATTTAAAATTTTCATGTGATCATATTGCGGCAACACATTTGTGTATTTAGCACCAGTTTCCAGAGAATTGTTTAGTCTTAGCTTACTCATCACATTGACGGCAGCGAGATGTTTTGCTTTACGTTTGGAACTAGCTGGATATAAAAAGTCAACTATATATATATATCCTATTGTTAAGCTGGAATTTTACTTTAAAATCTTACCAGTTCCAGAGACTTCTATATTCTCAAATTTTAACAGGCAAATAAAACTGCGATCTTCACCAGCAATATATTCATATTGTGGTTTTTCTTTTTTGTATTTAGAGCAATACTCTTCTAAAGCGGAAACTGGCGTCTTGGTCGACATATGGCAAACACTTAATTTTTCTAAATTGTTCACAAACAATGCACTTGAATGAAGTACTGTACAAAATGCAATGAAATAGGACACGTCATTCAATATTATTTCTCAGTACTTGCCACAGTGTAACGATCTATTCAGTATCGAATGCAAACTGTATTCACAGTGAATTTGGGTGAAACGTTTTCAAGGGGAATCACATAAATACTCACGATCTTCTATGAAAGTAATTTCAAAACAATAATTTTAGTTAGTAAATTAGTGTATTTTAAAAATTATATGTACAATGAAAAAAGTGAACAGAGAGCAGAAACCGCCCAGGTTGCTATTCATAATTTCATCATAGATTTCCCATTAGACTAACATATCACGAAAATATTGTATAACCAAATGATAAATTTCTGACTCGAAGCCAATCACGACAGCATCATAATCACAATTGAACTCTACCTGCAGCATTGGCTCCATGCCGAGCGAAGGCACAGTGGTAATCGTGGGAGTTAACTTCAAAGCGCTCATAACATTAAGAGCTCTTTCTTTGACGCTAAGATATTCATCATCTTTAGATGGATCAAGGATCTCAAGGGCAGCCAATTTCAGATGACTATGGAAATTCTTAAAGTAATTGTGACGATCACAGAGTTGAACTCCATTGGATTCAGTTACGCCGGAATCGGTGATTTCTCGGTATGTGCTAAATATCTGACGTCGCTCGGATTCCTCGTCTTCTGCAGTACTTATGCTAACCAGTTGCAAACCATTGGGATCTGTTACCTTATTTGCATCGTTGGTAATCACATGTAACATTTCAATAGCCGCACGCTGGCGTGCATCTTTTTTCTTATCAGATTTGCCATAACGTGTGATCGATGCCACTGTGCAGCATGCCACGAATTCGGGAGCATTTGGACTACCGCTTTGTTGGACAATTTCGATAACCGGAAGCGGCATCTCATGACGCACACAATAATCGCGCAACTCCTTAAGCATATCCCGATTAAGATTGGTTAATTCATTAGAATCATCTGTATCATTTAGTGCTTCACTGCATCCAGGTAATTTACGAATTTTTCGCAATATGTTGACAGCAGCGAGATGCTTGGCATCACGCTTAGAGCGTCCTGATGAAAAGTTTAATAAAGTAAGTATTCATTGGCCAAGTTAGTTCAAAGTGTCCTTACCATTTCCAAATGCCTCCATATCCAAAAGAGATGCTTTGCAAACAAAGCCGCCGTCCTCACCGTCAATGTAATTATATTCCGGTGGCCCGTTCTTGGTTTTGGCGCAAAATTCTTGCAGAGCTGACACCGCCGACTTTGCATCCATGGAAAATGTAAAAATGAATTTTTCTATTTGTCTTTTAATTATTAAATTACTCCTCGGCAACCTATTTTTGATTTTCCCAAATTAATGCAAACGCCTACTTGCATTGACAGGAAGAAAAGTAACGAGCTAAAAGTAATCAGTTCTTATAACAAACAGCTGTTCACTTTAGGAGTCGCAGTTACAACTTTGTGAGTGCAATTATTTTTTTTTTTTAAAGTGCGCTTTTAATGAAGTTTTGTTTTTAGAAAGCTGTAAATATAATACATCTATTTTATTATGTTTATGCATCATACTATGCGATTTGATGGTAACAAGTGTTACCTGCAAATGATCAGTCGCAGTGACTGCGAGTAGTGTTCATCACTAACTCTGTGAAAGGTTCGATGTATCGATAATAAATCGATGTTAGTCTCAGCACTACCGTCTGCTTTGTATTCAATTGAATTTTATTTCCCAGATAGTAACGAAGTAGTTTAAAAACATATTTATACACACTGTATGTATTTATACGTTTCATAATCAACAAGCATTTTTTGCCCGAGACTTAAACTAAATTATCTCTAAATAAATCACAATCAAATTAAATCAGTCAAAATTCGTGTAGAAAACAGTATAAAAGAGTGAAAACCTTAAGCAAGTGGCCCCCACCAAAACAAGAGGGAGAAACACCCAGAGGGAGAGCCAAAGCGACAGAGAGAGAGAGAGAGTACGCGCGTGAGTGACAGTCTGTGTGTTGGAGAGGGGTCACAGGGGCATAGCAGGAAGTGGATTCACAACAGCAACAACAGCAGAATTAGCAAAAACAAAAATAAATACAGATTTCGTAAAGTTGTTGTTATTTTGCATAGATAAAAAGAAAACTATGGATGATACGGCTGCCTCGCCAGCTGCGGCCACCGCCACTGCCGCTGGTTATGATGCTAGCCGCGAGAAAGCAACAACTACAAATATTAAAGACGACGGCAGCAACAGCGTTAGGCTTTTAATTAAATCATCGAATCAGCAATATGACGATATGATCATTGAGAGCGACTTATGTTGGACAGTCCAAAGATTGAAAAAACAATTGTTTTTGGTATATCCTGGCAAGCCGGTAAGTTGAATTTCCTGTTTTTTTTTGTAAATCAATATGCCTTAAGTATGTAGTTTACGTCAGCCAAAGTGTACATATATTATATTTTTGATATCAGCTGTTATCAGCTGGAAATGTTTATTTTGGTATATGTATATTTTGGTGGATTCGCCTTTTATCAACATCATGTTGCCTTTCTTATTCTTGCTGTTGTAGTTGTGTTTCTCTGTTTTGCGTTTTAATTATTAATAAAAGTACACGTCAGCTGTGGAGCAGTAATAATTTACTACTATATAAAGTCAAGGCAAGGAGAAAAAAAACAGCTTGTCGTGCATTTCTCTTGCGTCATCTGATATATTACACTAGGCTACAAAAATCCTTTTTTGTCAATGAACTTGTTAGAAGTAGCTAATATTACTCAGCGAAAGTCGTTGTACTTGGCGGGGATTAGAGAATCATTACTTAAAGGCAATTGTTTCCATATCTCCCAATAAGATGCTGTTAAAAACTTTCTCTTGATAATACACAACGTTAATAAGATAATATTAAAATTTATTTTCTCACTGTAACACATCTAATTTCTCTATTTTTTATAGGACATCAACGATCAAAAGCTCATTTACTCAGGAAAATTGTTGGATGATAATCAAAAGCTATCAGAGGTTATACGCAGCTATAAGGATGTCTATCAGCAGCATAATATCTTTCATTTGGTCTGTGCCAATAAGAATGTACCCAAAGCTCCCCTTAAAACCATGCCAAAAGTTGCCCAATCAACAGCACCAACAACCACCACCACAACATCAACACCAACAACTGCAACAGGATCACCATCAACAGCATCGGCATCTGGGGCAGAGCAACCGAATGAATTACGCCATCGCCATGGACTACAAGATCATCAGAGGCAGCAACAGATACCGCAACAAGGCGTAGCTTTCGACAGTTCTTGGGCACAATTCTGGCAGCAGCATAACCAACCCAATCTGCATACGGCCAACACTAATCCACAACAAATGCTTCAATATCAGGCTATGCTATACAATGCCTGGATGCAGCAGGTGTATGTCCAGTATATGCAACAGATGAATGGCTCAACAAGTGGATCTGGTTTGCCAAATATGCCTTTACGTTGCTTTCTGCAAACACCGACGCCCGTGGTGTCACCAGTGGCAACTGCAGATGCAACAGTTGCTGCTGCCCAAATGCCAGCACGAGCCGATGATGAGGGAGCCGCTGTTGCTGCTGCTGCTGCTGCTGGGGTCGTGGAGAACGAGAGACGCAATTTTCCCAATATCCAAGAAGAGCCCGAAATGAGAGATTGGTTAGATAGCTTTTTCAGCTTCACACGCTTGGCGGTTTTCTTCACAGTTCTGTATTTCAATTCATCGCCTTTGCGTTGCCTTCTGGTGGTCCTTATTGCTGGAGTGATTTATCTGTAAGTTTAAACCCAGAAATCGATTATTTAATGCCTTATATACAGGAGGGTAGCTTATTTGTTTTATGAATCACTCTTAAACTTTCTTTTCACCACTAATCACTTTCATTTTGCTTTCTTTCAGCTATCACATTGGTGTCTTGCGTCGTCGTCCTGAGCGCAACAACAACAATATCAATCGCAACAATAATGCTGGCAATGATGCTGCTGCCTTTGCCGCTGTACAGCAAATACAACGTATGATGGATGCAGCTGTTGAACGTGAACAGAATGATCCACAGGCTGCCAATGAACCTGTTGCTGGCAATCAGCAGGATAATGTTGATGCACCAGCTGCGGCTGGACCAGCGGGCAGTGGACCAGCCGATCAAGCAGCTGCCATGGCTGCCGAAGCTGTTGTCGTCGATCAACCAAATGCCAATAATTCTGTGATTTCCGTTGTACGCACTTTTGTGGTCACCTTTTTCACCTCTCTGCTGCCCGAGGCTCCAGCGTTGTAAGGACAACCAAAAAAAGTCTTCAGGCTCTCTCTTCATTTTGGATGTTGTTTTCTTTTATTTTTTTTGTATTCATTTAATATAATCAAAATCCCCCTTATATGCCTTCACCACCTCCCCTAATGAAAAATATGTTGAACCTTATATTTTGTTTTTCTTTTTTAAGCTGTAATAATTACTATAATTATATACATATATATATATGAAAATATATATTTATTATTTTGTATGTGTCTGTGTATAATAACAGAGTGTGAGTGCCACGGCGCTCGTGTAGTTAATAGAAAATTAGTTCGATAAGCAAATGAAAACTGTTTTTGATGTGAATAACAACAATCTAAACTAAACTAAACTGAGCTACACATTTAAGAGGTAGAGACGAAAACACTAGATAAATTCAACACGAATTGCAATTTTCAAATCTTAAGTAAATTATATTTAAAAACAAAACCCTATGCTTTAATTCCAAAACATGGACAACTTCCAAATGAAATCAATAAAAAAAATTGTATGAAAAAACTATAAAACGAGCAATTTATTGTGAGCAAATGTTGTTTTTTATGTGTTATAATGATTAATTCTACTATTTTCAAAAGCATTTCATCTTTTGAAGTAAAGAAATTAAAATCATGATTTATCTGTTTTCTATTATGTTGACCTAATTCGTTAACCATTCATTTTGTTGCTTAGCGTAAAGTAAACTGGGGCTTTTATATATATATGTACATACACATATCGATTTAACTGTAGTAAATAGTTTGTATAATTATAAATTTCAAAGCCATTAGAAGTTTTCATTCAGGTTTCACTTTGGTTTTTGTTTTGTTTTGACTTTAATTGTAGTTGGCTAAATAGGGTGTCTTTTCACGAGACAGTTTTGTTTTATTTAAGTTACTTGTGCACTTTATTACTCTCTTTGAAATAAAAGTTGACCAATATTCCGATTTATTATAGCAATTAACATCGGTATAATCATTAATTTAAAACTTACCTAATTATGGCAATATTTCTATAAAACACATTTTTAAAAGTGAATAAAAGATGTTTGTATCAAAAAGTCCAATGTGAAGTGCGTTTGAGGTGAATTGGTTGGATGAATGGAGTTCTTATATAAATTTAACACAGGTGAACTTTATTTAATTCTTTTTCAATCAAATTATTTTTAAAATGCAAGCTATAAGTGCATTGGTTTTGTTCAACAAACAAAAATATCTAATTAGTTTATTCAAAGTTGACCATTATGAAAAAAAAATTGAGACATAAAGTAATTATGAGTTCGAATTAATCTAATTTTCTTTGGTTTATAGAAGATTATTTCTTAATACTATACAACTACAAGAATCTGTTTACATTATATTAGTACTTTGAAATACTATCCTCCTTTTTTTATGGAGAACGTTTTTTGAACGTGTGTTATATTTTTAACATATAAGCCTATTATGGTTTTCCATTCTAATTAAATTAGAATATAGAAATTGAAATTATAGAATTATAGAAATTGAAATTATAGAATTATAGAAATTGAAATTTTAAAACTTCATTCGCTATGGAACTATCTTACGAGTACGCAGTCATATTTTAATTTGTAATTTCTACAATTAAAAATTAAGCTTTTCAACTACATTTGGACCTCGATTATCCGGGATGAAGACGAATTTGTTTCATTCTCACTGTTAACCGTAATTACCCCTATTATCCGTGATTTCAAACGAAAATTTTTTTCTAAAATAAAAAAACCGAATTCCTGGCTTCCCTGATTTAGTTAGCAATCAATGAGAAACACACGTGTATGTACATATTACATATTTTTATGGTCAGTGTCCGTGATTAAAGATATGTATGTATGTATGTACTTATAAAATTTCAAGTACGAAATACCGGGTTACCGATTTACCGGGTTTTTCGATATTCCGTGATGGCTCTGGTCCCGACCGTCCCGGATAATCGAGGTCCAACTGTATTTCGAAACTTATTCTCATAAATATTAATTCCTCCAAAAATTTTATGAACTTTTTGGTGCGTAAAATAAAACGTTCAGTTAGATGGGAGTATTCTGATTATTTAAATTCCATTGAATAAAAAGGTTAGAATTAAACTATAAAAAGATATATAAGAGTTTTTTATGAAAATTGATTTTAATTTAATTCTGACTTTCAACCATTTATAAATATGTAAATTACAAAAACTAGAAAAACATACTAATAAGTTAACAACAACTGCATTAAAACGTGATTGAAAAATCATGAGAGTTTTTACGATTAAAAGATTTTGTGATTACTTTTAATGCAAATTTAAATGAGAAGGTTTTATATTCTGAACATCTTTCTAAGCTTTAAAAATTTGAATTAGATTTATTTTCCAACTTATACATAGTTAATCTAAAATAGTTTTTACTTTTACAATATTTGATAAAATCAAAACAGTTGCAAATAATTTAGCCATTTCTGATTACTTTCAGTGTCATAGGTTACAACCTTTTATTTCTCATCGGTATTATGGAAAATTTTTTGTTCTGAAAAATTCACTTTCCATTTGTGGTCTTATCACCAACTTGCATAGTTTTTGTGAATGGAAAATTTTTCACTGTGTCCATTGAAAACTTTCACTGGTTTCAATCGGCAGTCTTTCAATCGTATTTGGCACTTAATTTCTGAGAGACTCGCGCGAGCAGCAGCAGCAGCAATGAAAAAGATCAACGCGAAGGAGAGAGCTTATCGCTTGCTTGGTTTTTATGGATGATTCTGTCCGTCCGTCCATCCATCCATTCGTCCATTTGTTCGTATCAACTGGCTCTGGCTGCTGATTAGACGCTCTTGTTAGTAATAATTTCGACCGTTTTTGTTTTTCAGAATACTGCGAATGCTCAGAGCAATCGGATCGGCTGTAACGGGATTAAGTTTAATATAAATTTTGTGATATATCATTGAAATTTTCAAAAATATATATAAAATGTGGCGTATGCTTCAATTGCGTGCTGCATTATCATCGCGTCCTGGACTTACCCGCCAACGTCATGTAAGTGGATGCAACATCATCCATTCAACCAGCCAGCCAGACCCCCCACGAATCGTTATCAATGATTTATATATATATTTTTTTGCTTGGCATTATCTCTTCTCAGAATGGTCGCGTGATTGCCATACGACGTGAAGATCAATCCGTTTGGGAGCGTCGTGCACCGTTTGGTCCAACACATGTCCAGAAATTGGTTAAACAGGGAATTAAGGTCATTGTCCAGCCCTCAAATCGTCGTGCCTATCCCATGCAGGTGAGTTCTAGTTGATGAGGATATGGTTACTTTTCATTGGAATTTATGACAAATTCCTTGAAATCATATCGGAAATCTTAAATCATTACAACCTTAGCTACTGTACGGACACACGCCCACCTTCAATGTGGGGCTGCATCATAAATTAATTATTATTTTTTTGTTGTTGTTGATAAGCTCCTCCAAAAACAAAATTTGGCAATTTTTTTTTGTTGTTTGTAGCCTTGAAATCATGTCGAAAACAAACGAGTATATATAGATGAATATATGTATGTAGTCCTTATCTCTAACGGGATTGTTTCCAGGGAAACTTTATGCTATTGCTAATTGATTTTGCTTTGCAAGATAATCTATTCGAATAGAATCATGACTATAAAAACAAAAAGCAAATTCAGGGGCAATGGAACTTTTTTTCCTTTTTTTTTTATTGAATTCTAAAAATAGAATTTTATTTTCGTTAGAGATGAATAACCCTCTGGGAGAAATTAAGTACGCACTTAATTAACTATATCAGTAATAATGCACATTTAAAGGCCTTTATTAATAAGTACATACATATGTATAACAAAACTGTTGTATTAATAAAGCATTTACACGAGTTTTTTAAGAGCAAATTTTGTAGGTATGAGGAAATCAAACTTTTTCTTTTATTTTTTATTAACAAATATAGATAAAGTATTAATTCGAATTTTAAGAAATTTTAAGGACATTCCCAAATATCCATAAGCCCGCAATCAATTATGTTCTAGGGGCGTTCACAGGATCATTTTACACATTTTAAAGGAAAAATAATATTTCTGACCTAAAAGTTTACAAACAAATAAATACAAATGATACAAATTTTAAGGATTAAACAAAAAATACTTGGAATACACATACACGTAGGAGTTCTTAGAAGTTTCGTATTCAATATTTACATAAAACATCTCATTTAATAGAGAAGGAAAAAAGCAAAAGCAAAATGTGTTAAAAAAAATCTAAAATCTAAAATCCAATAATTGTAAATATTGTTTAGTTAGTTTTTGGTTTATACACATACATAAGTCATATAATTGTCTCTAATTAACTCAATGAAGTAGTGAAAACAGAAGTATTTTCGAAATATTTCAAAGTATTTACAAAAACCTCCTAGAAAATAAGGTTTAACTGCAAAAGGATGTATGGCAATTATCTTAAAATACATAGCTTACAGTTTTTTAGTAGTTTTAGTTTAACTAAAAAATTTAGGAATTTTTCTAACACAGCTCTAATAATTGAAGAAAACTCTAAGGATTAAACATAAGTGTCCTAATTAGCTCAGCCGTTTTGTACCCAATATTTAGGTTGATAAAGTATTCCTAATGATTGGGGCGATCATTGTTAAGTACATAGATAATCAAAAAATAAAAACTTTTAATTACTTTCCTTATATATTTCATTAAGCGATCATCTTCAGGGAATTATTTTCACATATTGTCTTTTAAATCCGTCGTAAAGCGTTATTTTCGGGTTTAGTCAAATTGACTTTTATTTATTATTAAATAATATTTATATAATTTATTTGCTTAGTAAAT
Organism: Drosophila willistoni; assembly: GCF_018902025.1. Classification (NCBI taxonomy): domain Eukaryota; kingdom Metazoa; phylum Arthropoda; class Insecta; order Diptera; family Drosophilidae; genus Drosophila; species Drosophila willistoni. The sequence continues at coordinate 15,971,388 of NW_025814050.1, forward strand.
TAAGTGGGTCTTACTTGTTCTTAATATGAATAAGAAAATCATTTTAGATTATTGACTCCATTACGTTTTTTAATGTCAATATCATGCCAGAAGATTATAGATAAAGTTCTTTCTTTAACCATATTTTAAATTTATTATTTAAACTTATTTTTTTAGGCTTATATGCAAGCTGGAGCACAAATTCAAGAGGACATTAGCGATGCATCGGTCATATTTGGAGTCAAACAGGTGCCCATTGATTCTCTGATACCAGGAAAGACCTATTGCTTCTTCTCGCACACGATCAAGGCTCAGGAATCAAATATGGCTCTGTTGGATGCCATTCTAGAGAAGGTAAAGTAGATAACTTCACATCGCTTGTTTGCATAGTTTTATATTCTATGTTCCTAGGAAATACGTTTGATTGATTATGAGCGTATTATTGACGAACGTGGGTCAAGACAGGTGGCCTTTGGCAAATATGCTGGTGTAGCTGGCATGGTTAATATTTTGCATGGCATTGGTTTACGACTCCTGGCCCTGGGTCATCATACGCCATTCATGCATATTGGACCAGCTCACAATTATCGGAATTCGTCGATGGCCCGCCAAGCTATACGTGATTGTGGCTATGAAATATCTTTGGGCATGATGCCCAAATCAATTGGCCCTTTGACCTTTGTGTTTACCGGATCGGGAAATGTTTCACAGGGAGCCCAAGAGGTATTCTCTGAGCTGCCTGTGGAGTATGTGCCTCCTGAAATGCTACGCAAGGTGGCCGAGCATGGCAGTGAGTATGATCATCAATGGATTTGTAAATTATGATTATGAATTATTAATTCTTTGCAGATCAAAACAAGTTATATGCCTGTGAGGTGAGTCGTTCCGATCATTTGGAGCGTCGTGAGGGCGGCGGTTTTGATGCCAAGGAATATGATGAATTTCCTGAACTTTATATATCGACATTTAGCCAAAAAATTGCGCCATATGCTTCGGTAATAGTTAATGGCATCTATTGGGCCGTTGGTAGTCCCAAATTGATAAGCATACCCGATGCCAAGAATCTATTACGTCCAGCTAATACCCCTTGGTTGCCCACCAGCAAGGGAAGTCCTGCTCTGCCCCATCGTATGCTCGCCATATGTGATATATCCGCTGATCCTGGTGGTTCCATTGAGTTTATGAATGAATGCACAACTATAGATACACCATTCTGCTTGTATGATGCTGATCGCAATAAGGATACAAAGAGCTTCAAGGGTCCCGGTGTATTGGTATGCTCCATCGACAATATGCCCACACAATTGCCTAGAGAATCGACGGATTTATTTGGTGAATTATTAACACCTCACGTACATGATATAATCAAAAGTGATGCCAAAAAACCATTGAAAGAAGAGAATTTTTCATATCCCATACAGTCGGTAAGTTGTGATTATCTAAAGATTATTTTATGTATTTTATCTAACTGGGCTGGGGAGGGGCTGGAGGGGCTGTGGACAGGTGGGTTTAGGGCTGCCCTACTCCTGCTGCTATATTGAAATTAGAAATTTATTATTTGATTATTAAACAAAGGATACTTAACTTTCAGCAATATGTAAAATCGCAGGAAAACTTTAGTGTAATTTTTGAAACTACCAACCGAAAGTTGTGGACGTGATAAACATTTTATCTAAAAACTAGACTTTATAGCACAAAAACGACTTACTCATTTAAAAATTATAAAAGGTATTCGATTTGGATTAAGTTTGGCTAATTGTTAAATGACTATGAATTAACCAGTTTGCTGGTAATCGCAAAAGGAACAAAAAGTTTCTCCTACATAGACTATTTTTTGAGTTGATGGTTTCTATACAAGATATATGATTTAGGAACCCCGATATTTGCGATTTAATGTTCATTCCTTAACCGAAATACAGTTCTGATCAAAATTTTCCGAAATTGAAAAACAAATCTCGAACTTTTGCCACAAGCAAAATATTCAAATGAATCTTAATTTCAAGAAGTTATATTTTAGTCAACTCTTGGAATATGCATGTCTTTATTTTGAAGTTAGAATAATGTCATTCAGTCTTAAAAACTTAATTTTTTTCTGATATTCTCAAAAAATTGTGATGATTTTTATAATATTAATCAACTTTCACATTGAAAATTAATCTAATAATCTCGAAAATAAGTCGAACAAACCTAGTTCTTTATGATTAAAAACTCAAAAATCAGTCGAAACTGGTTAAAAGAAGGGGTAATAAATAGACTTGTTGAATAGGAATTATGGCCAGGATATCAGGTTCTCCCGAAAAGGGACAAAAACTCATTTAATTGTATATTTCTAGAAATTTTCTTAACACTTATGTGTTGTCCCCTCTTGAGCTATATTCTGCGTATGGCACTGTTTTAGTCGATGTTATCAGTTAATAAACATTATCAACTAACTCTTTCTCTCTCTCTCTTTCTATCTCTCACTCTCTCTCTATATCTCTCTTGTTTTTTTTTATCTAGGCAATCATCGCTAGCAACGGTCAGCTGACCGAGAGTTTCCAATACATTCAGGAATTGCGAGATTCACAGAACAATCGTTCGCGTCATAAAATGGAAGGCAGAAACGAGTCAAACAAAAAGGTTCTTGTCTTGGGTGCCGGCATGGTATCAGCTCCATTGGTCGAATGGCTGCATCGTGAGAAAGACGTTAGCATTACGGTTTGCTCTCAGGTGAAGGAGGAGGCCGATCGTCTGGCCCAACAATACGCTGGTGTGGACAGTGTCTACCTGAATGTGAATGAGAGCACAGGACATTTGCAGGAGCTGTGCGGCAAAGCTGATGTGGTTATATCTCTTCTGCCCTACAGTTTGCATGGCATGATTGCCCGCTATTGTGTGGATGAGCGTACTCATATGGTGACCGCCAGTTATGTGAATGATGAGATTTCCGCATTGCATGAGGAAGCCAAAGCCAATGGTGTGACCATAATGAATGAAGTGGGTCTAGATCCGGGTATTGATCATCTCTTGGCGCTGGAGTGCATACATGAAGTGCAGGAGAAAGGAGCCGTAGTGGAATCATTTGTTAGCTACTGCGGTGGCCTGCCTGCCCCCGAACATTCGAATAATGCTCTCAGATACAAATTCTCCTGGTCGCCACGCGGTGTCTTGCTTAATACTCTCTCAGCGGCCAAATATTTGAGTCGTGGACAAATTGTCGAAATTTCTGGAGGTGGAGAGCTAATGTCGACGCCACGTAGTTTAGATTTCTTACCAGGATTTGCCCTGGAAGGTTTCCCCAATCGGGATTCTACTAAATATGGGGCATTGTATGGTTTGGGTCGCGATGTCCATACATTATTGAGAGGAACCATACGCTATAAGGGCTTCTCCGAATCCATTAAGCCCATGCAACTGTTGGGACTCATCGATACAGCTCCCCATGCCCTCTTGCACCCTAGTGGCCCAGATGTAACGTGGCGTCAATTGATCACCCATTTGCTGGGTCTCTCCGATTCAAGTATTTTCTATGAGAATTTGAAGCAGAAGCTTGTTGAGCGTATTGGCGATGTGGATGGCATTGAGAGTTTGGGTCTTCTAGATGAAACGCCTGTGGTTAAGCTTCACACTCCTTTGGATACACTCAGTCATTATCTATCCAAGCGTTTGGCGTTTGGTAAGTATTTTCACCCACAAAAAATTGGAACTCAAACTGAGGAATTTTATTTTGTTTCCCCCAAAAAGAACGCGAAGAACGCGATTTGGTTGTATTGCGCCATGAGGTAGGCATCCGTTGGCCTGATGGACGACGTGAGGAGCGTGGCATTAATTTTGTGGTCTATGGGCAACCTCAGGGACATTCCGCCATGGCCATGACCGTGGGCAAACCAGCAGCCATAGCTGCAAAAATGATTTTAGATGGTGAGTTCATCCTCAAACCAAGTCATATATAATATATCTTTAATTTTGGTTGTTATTTTTCACTTTATTTTAGGTGAAATTCAAGAACGTGGCGTCCTTTTGCCCTTCACTCCAGATATCTATCGCCCCATGTTGCAACGTCTGCGTTCGGAGGGTTTGACTGCCACCGAAACCTCAAGATGGCTGAATTAATTTTAAGTTTTGCTATAATTATGTTTTGTTATTTGTCAAAATGTTTTTTGTAAATGTCAATTGTATATAAAACATTTTTGTTAATATGTGTATTTAAAATTTATTAAAAACAAATTTCTTAATGGTATTTCATTATTTCTTGATTAAACAAAATATCATTAATATTAATCAATGTTGATTTCTACTTAATTCGAAAGGGGTTACATTTTCGGTCAATCAAATTCGTAAACGTTTTTAGTAATTATTATAAATGAAAGGAATTTTTTATATGAACCATTTTTATACCCTTGCAAAAAGGGTATATTAATTTTGGTCAAAAGTGTGCAACGCATAGAAGGAAGCATCTCCGACCATATAAAGTATATATATTCTTGATCAGCACGACGAGACGAGTTCAAATAGCCATGTCCGTCCGTCCGTCCGTGTGGATCAACGCAAACTCCTCCTAGACCGTAAGAGCTACAGAGCTGAAATTTTGCATGTAGGCTTGTATATACTGCAGGCGTTGTATATCTCAGCCGGATCGGATCACTATATCATATAGCTCCCATACAAATGGCAAAGTCACGAACAGTGACTTTTCTCAATAACTTCGTTATTTTTTTAGCTATTGTCGTGAAATTTAATACTGGTGAGTTAATTATAGATATAAGCGACTATGCCAAGTTTGATCAAGATCGGGTGACTATATCATATAGCTCCCATAGGAGAATCTTTCGAACACGGTGACTTTTATCAATAACTTCGTTACTTTTCACGCGATTGCTTTCAAATTAATTATTTGTCAGTTTAATATATCTGTTAATGACTGTGCCAAATTTGATAAAGATCGGGTAACTATATCATATAGCTCCCATAGGAACGATCGGAGGAAAACAGTGACTCTGATCAATATCTTGGTTCTTTCCTATGCTAAGATTGTAGGCCGTTCTTTCGCAATATTAGCCTTTTTAGATAAAACGTTTTTCTACTTTAATGGCTATAGGTAAGGAAAGAGTTACCAAAAAAGTTGCAAGGGTATACAAGCTTTGACGCGGTCGAAGTTAGCCCCGGCCCTCTGGTTTATATATGAACATATATTGCCTTGGGAATAATTATAAGTACGAATGTCAAGTTCGCAAAAAAGTACTTTTTTTTTGTTTATGTACAAACCAGAGGCGTATTTGTATATACATATATATATACATACATAGGTATAAATGTATATATATATAGAAGGGCAAATTCTTTTAGGGAGTTTTAGATTTTTCTATTTTAAACATAAATAAAAGGAATAAAAAGTATTAAATATTGCACCCATTGAAAGGGAAACCTTCTTTTAAGAAATTGATAAAAATATATATATTTTTTTTATGAGGGGTAAACCCTTAAGTTAATTTACCAAGAAATAGCAACCGATCTGAACTAGAATCAGAATTGACACAAATATAATTGAAAAATGTATTTATTTTCCTTAAATACTTCAAATACGAAAATGTCCAATATAAAAATAAATAAATATAATAATTGAAAAACTTTATCTCTTGAAGCAGGTGCTAGGAATTCATCAAAAACATTATTTTTTTTTGGTAAAAGTTTCCTAGAATTCTTTGCAGACTCTTTAGTACAGAATTTTTGATCAAAATTATCAACTATCGGAAAAGCTGTTAAGTGGATTTTCAGCCTGATAATCCATAACCTAACTAATAACTATTATTATAAGTATAGGATATAGTTGCAAACTATTAACCTAACTATGTTTTACAAGCACTAGCAACTAAGGTCTTCGGCTTATTGTTAGACGAAAACTACATCCATAAACTAGCCTGGGATTCGAACCAGGATAACAAAATTTACAGCTTGTATTTTAAGGACATAAAATTTGTTTGGCTACACTTTAAAATATCCATTTTGACGGTCACATAGTAATTCTATTAATATGGACTATTTGAATCTAAGGCAAATGGACTGACTGTTCTATCATCTATCTTGTTTAACTCAATTACGATTTATAGAATTGTTGATTCCGAGATTTTTTAAATTCAATATTCCAAGTGTCGAATCGGTTATTTTCAAACATTTCACGAAAAAAAAAATTATTCTGTTTAATTTTTTGAGAACTACAAAAAACAAACTTTTTTTTGGCACATTTATCGGAAATTAAATAATGACACAAATTAATATTTATTTACCTCATTTCTTTTTCAAACTTCAAGGCCCATATAAAAAAAAAGTTCAGTTAAAAAAAAAATTTAATATTAATAACTAGACCTTTATTTATAAACATAATATAGTATAATAATTAATTTTTATTTAATAATTAATCAAATCTAATAAGGTCTAGTTATTAATAATGTGAATCGAAATAAATTAAGAAAGCAAAAAAACCACTTTAGAATCAAAATAAACCATACAAAAGACCAAAAATTATCGACAAATATTTCCAAATAGCCATAATTTGCTCATACGAGGTGTGCTTATAAACAATGTAAGCGTCTTTTACATTGATTTACATTGATAATTCGATATTTAATTAGCATGAATATTCCATTAGTGTGAAAAGCTGTTAAATTAGATTTAAAGGCAATGCAGATTGAATTGATACTTATTTATAAATTTAAATGAATAAAAATTGTATAGAAAGACTTAATGATAAATATTTAGAGCACATCTCGTACGAGTAAGTAATATTTCAAAATGGATTCTCCAAATCGATCCCAATGGATTGGTTGCTTGTTTTTTAACGCAATTTTTTCTTGATCGATCGCATTTTTATCAGAAATTTCTTGACGCAGTTTCAGTAAAATTTCAACTTCAAAACGGGCCGCAACAATGTAACAATATGTCGGACAAGTTAAAAATATTTTGCATATTTCTGGCAATTGAATTATGCCGTGCTTTAACCGATTCGGAGGATTACTTAATACAGATTCGTAATGATTATTGTACTGAATATTGTAATGGAATGTGTTTAATAAACAATGAATTCAATTGCAAACAAAATACGTCAACTATATCTACCGAGAAATATAACTTTCAATTGAGTGATCGAAATGGAATTCTAACTTGGAATACAAATTTTATAGAACTGACATCATTGAAAAAATTAAATTCAGCAAAAAATACAAAAGTGAAACTACAAAATTTAATTATAAATACTAACACAAGCAACAATGATAAATTATATCAAAAATCTGAATTTCTTGAGGTTTTTGGTATAAGCCAAGTGGACGAATATGAATTCAAAAAATACTCAACTGCTCATAATTCTTACGAAACTCTAATACGGATTACCAATAAAACGCAACTAAATTTGACTCTAAGTGATTTTAGGGAAATAAATAGTACCCAATGGAATGATTATATCTCACAGAGTACTGAAAAGTATACGACGATTAAGTTTATTGGAAATCCAAAAAAAGCATTTAAAGTGCACGTTGATATATTCGCAAGTCAAAATCGTTTAGAAAATCTTGTTTTTAACTCTATAACGTTGGATAATCTAAGAGAAGAAACATTTAAATATCTGACAACTTTAAAAACCGTGGAGTTTACTAAGACAAATGTTAGCGATTATTCGTTTATAAGGTAATAAACTGTAATAAACATCACAGGAAAATGTGTCCTTTAGTAAATAGGAGGTTCTGATTACGACCATGTACTTAGTTTTTGTCCATCATATCGAAAATTTGTTGAAATTATTCAAAAATTACCGCATTTGCCATATTTCAATGTATAATATAAACTTTATATGGTGAAGAACCACCGAGTTCTCTCATCAGCAGATTTTTCTAACCATTTTAGAATTGCAAGGCCATAGCACTACTTCAACACTCAAACCAGTTGCGAATTGTAACTTGATAAAGCAAAAGATGGCTAGCAACTCCAAAGTTCATATATTGTTTTCATAGTTCGAAAGGTACAGCTATATAGTTAGTTATAATTTAAAAGCACTTTACAAAATATCAAAGCTGTGCCACAATATCTTAAACTATTCGTATGGATCTAAAATGTGTAAAATTTGAACTCAAAAATATGCTATAAAGAGATGAATTTTTTATGTTTTTTAATTGTAAAGAATTCGTGCAATGCATCTAAAAAATTGTTTATTAGTAGGTGTTTATTAGTAACAAAGGATTTATTTCTTAAAGAGAATATTCTAAAATCTGTTAAAAATGAACAAACAATTTTTATTTGACTTTTTATGGTATACTTTTGGGTGTCTCTTTTCCTTAGATACCCAGATTTTACAAAATACGGACGTGATGGACAAAAACTGAGTTCATATTTAGAATCAGCATACTCTAATTAGTGATAACATGTCGGCCCGTGAAAATATTGAAAGTATATGTTTCATTCACAGATCTCCCATACTTCAAAACAAAGTGCAAACGGATAATGAACATCCTTTAATGCCTGGGACTGAGAATCATGGAAACAACTTAACACCAAAAACTTGTCCCATGCAATGCGAATGTATCTATCAATTTACAACTTTCACTATCGATTGTAAAAAAAAGGGCTTAACAGAAATTCCCCAGTTACCGATACCAAATATAGACATTGTTTCCCTTAATTTTGAGAATAATGATTTAATGAAGCTACCAAATGTAACAAATGTGGGTTTTCAAAATGTTCGTAAGCTATATTTAGCTAATAATAAGTTAGAGTCTCTAGAATTTGATCGAATACCGAAGAAACTTAATTATCTAGATATAAGAAATAATTCAATAGATACTCTTGATAGTGAAGTTGCAAAATTGTTCTTAGATCTTAATATGGTTTTAGTGCAAGACAAAATACGTTGGAAATGCGATTGTGCTAATGTAAATTTTGTACAATATCTTGAAGAGTTACAACGAAATCGTCAAACAGTTCTTCATGATGATTTAGATGAAAAGTGTCCTGATAATTGTCGCTGTTGTTCAAATAGCGTGAACAAACACTTTGTAATTGATTGTAGAAATTTAATTCATGGTATATTTCCAAGCATACCAAAAACCTTTAAAAAAGATACGGCCCTTATGCTGGATAACAACTCACTTGTTGCTATATTACCAATGCGAGATTCCAATCTGAAGCATCTCCATTTGAGTAATAATAATATGCCAGTTCTTGAAATGAGAATTTTGCCAGAAAATCTAACATTTTTGGATATCAGGAACAATAAATTGAAGGAGATTGACGATGAAGTTATTGATTTTCTAGGCGGTAGGAAATTTGAAATTTCTGGAAATCCCTGGAAGTGCAGTTGTAGGTACATAAAATTTTTAAAATATCTTCAAATGCATATGGAAATGGAATATAATGCTGCCCTGAGGCATTGCATTGGTTCGGATGGTTTTTGCCCTGATGAGTGTTTCTGCTGCAAAGAAGATGATACACAATTATTTAAGATTGATTGCGAAAATAAGGGATTTTTGGAAATACCCAAATTACCGACAGAGCCCGATATAAAACTTGTTTTCAATAGAAACAATCTGACGATCCTTGACGCAGTGGGCTTCAACAATATCAAAGAACTTGAACTGCGGTTCAATCGTATTGAGAAAATCGAATCAGTGCCAAGGAATCTAATAAGTCTTAATATACAAAATAATAGTATGACGCAAATGGAGGATCATGTAGTTAATTCTCTTAAAAGATCGATATCAAAATTATATATATCTGGTAATAGTTGGGATTGTGAGTGCAAAGAACTTGTTTTTATAAGATTCACCAAAGACTTGGCATTGAAAATCGAGGATTTGTGTAATACACAATGCAGTGATTCCAAAATGTTGGTCAAAGTCGAGGAGAAAGATGTTTGCTCTAAGGGAACTCCATTATTTGTTTTTCTCTTCATATCATTGATGATTCTTTTTGCGTTTTTAAATTGGCTACAGTTCTTTTGGAAATCAATTTCACTATGGTTATATGAGAATAACATCTTGGCTGGCAATAAAACAGATGACGATAAGCGATACGATTGCTTTTTGGCCTATTGTCACAAGGATTCGGATTTCTTGCAGGAATTCATTGACAATTTGGAAAACGAACCGGCCAGTTTACGTCTATGTTATTATGCAAGGGATTGGTTGCCAGGTGAACCGATTCCAGCCTGTATTTGCAAGTCTGTAGAGGATTCGAAACGCATTATCATCTTGATGACAAAGAATTTCCTAAAATCAGTTTGGGGTCGTCTAGAATTTCGTATGGCTTTGCATGCTACTGCCAAAGATAAGTGTAAACGTCTGATTGTCATTGTCTATCCGGATGTGCAGAATTTTGATGATCTTGATAGTGAATTGAAAACTTACATGAAACTCAATACCTATTTGAAACGAGATGATCCAAATTTTTGGGATAAGCTACTTCTGGCCATGCCCATTGAGGCACAAGTTGGAAAAGATATAGAAATTGCAGGAACAAGTGGGGTTATTGAAATTGAATTGAATCAATATACAAGTTAAGCTATTTAATCGTTTAAACTTTAATTTAAAATTTTATATTACTATGCTCTAACTGAAATAAATTGTTTTCGTTTAGTTTCTAAAAATATTTTGCTTAATTTAGTTTTCTTTTTTTCAGTTTTTCTAGTTTAATTATATTTATTTGATCAATTGAAGCTCTTTTTTTATATGTATAGCTAGAAATAAATCAACTTTTGTAATTATTAAATAAAAATATTATATATTTTGTATCAATTATGCATTGCAATTGAACTCTCGCAATATGATTATGTCTCTGAAGTTAAGAGTTATTTGATCACCTGACCTGGAGGGATCGAGGCGATTTTTGTTTGGTGTTGATGTAGTGTAAATTTCTAGAGTTGTATTGTTTGTATGTGTAAATTTTTTTTAACATCTTAACTCATCTGGATTAAAACATTAAAGATACTTACTTTGTCTGCACCAAAGTTTATAAACCTTTGTATTGTGTTTTATTATTTATTTATTTATAATAAAGTTGGGAATAATTAAAATTATTGATAATTTAGGAACTAAAGTGCTGGCAGCTAAGGCCTTCGGCTTGGTACATTTATATATTTACATGGTTACTTATAATTATAATAGGTGGTATGTTTGTGTGAGATTAAGGAATTGGATTATTTGGGATGTATTTTCTGGAGTGCGACATGAAAGGATGGAAAGGGGCGAGGTACGCGTAATACTGAGGTCACTTGGGCATGGGATGTTGTTGTTGGGATCGATATATATTGCTTGTGTGAGCCTTGTATGTCATAGCCTAAGCCTTAATATTTTTATTGGGTCATTTTGCAATTTTATAATGATAGTTCTTTCAAAAGTTTCCACAAAAAAAAGTATAAAAAAATATCTATAAACTTTTACGAAGTCTGGCTTACTTCGATACATCATTGAAATAAACTTGATCTTATAGTCGGTGATTTTTGTGATATCTATCAATTTATCTTATTGACATGGAAAATAGTTGATAACATAGTTCCTCGAGGTGGTATTAGGCTTCTAAATAATAAGATTCCTAATTAATTTATATAGAGACCCAAAAACTTGGAGCTCAATGGGTTTCAAAATATATTTCGATTGGGTAATTTCCTCTTATTATTAGTTCCTTGACAACTCGTTTGCACGTGGATGTTTGAATGAGATGAAGGGTTATCAGCTAAACTTGAACTGCTTTCGAAACATATATTCTTTGTATGTCAATTTCAATTTTGTAATCTAAATTTAGTTCAGTTTTGATGCGGACCTCATGGCCAATTAGGTTTCCCTCTCTCTCATAATTGCATTTAAAAAAAAGGTTGATTGCGAGATTATAATGCATAAATTGACAGAAATGTGAACCTACATATATGAGTGTGTGTTTTGCTTAGAGCTCTGTTCATTAATGTTGTTATTAATAATTGTAATAAACAACACCTCATTTACTTTGTATGTTTTTGTACGGGATTGACTATCGGAGAAGTGGCGCTTTCAATTCCTGATAACCCCTCGTTTTCATGAAGGAGGAGGTTTCTTACACATTTTCAAAGAAAAATATATATATATATATATTTCATTCAATGCAAAATGCGATAACAATATTTCCATGTCTATGTGCCTGTAATGAGATTTTGTGCAAACAGAGCGCAGTCGAAGCGTTGGCTTCCATTAAGCGGGTACGGTCTCGCAATCTCTTTCTCTCCCTCTCTCTCTCTCTATCTCGCAATCTCTAATTCTCTCTGCCTCTTTCTCTCGGAGTATAGTATACATGTGTTTGGGGATTTCGGAACGTCAGTGTGCCTAGTGCTACGTTGATTTGGTCTTCAGTCTTGATAATATAACCGAACCGACCGAATATAGTCACCAGTCGTCGTCAAAGTAGTCTGTGCCGTCGTCTTGGTCGGTTTTGTCGTTGTTGTCTCCGAGTTCTTGACTTTTTATTTCAGTTATTTTTGTACTTACTGTTTCTATATAGTATATATTGTAGCAGTAGTACCTACCTACCTACAAGTATAACGGTTGTTTGCGTGTTGCGTGCCCACCGATGATTGTCGGCGCGGGAGGGGAACGAAGGGAACGACCAAACGATTATTTAATTTACAAGCATTCCACTTTAGTCTGCTGATGCGTGTGAACAGAAATTGAAATCTATATGGATATATACATATGTTTATGTATTTATATTATTGCTCTTATACAATAATATGGCCACAAACAATTTGTGCAACTTTTAATTAAAGTACTTTAGTGACAAAGGTTAAAAAAACAACAACAACAACAAAAACAAAAAACCGAAATCATAGTTCAATCTCCGATCAGCTGTTATCAAGTGCAACAAAAAAAATGGGTTATTTGACCGATGTACATTTGAGGGGCTTCGAGCGCTACAAGGTAAGTGAAAAATGGTGCCACCACCTGCTACACACATACATGTATCAACAATTATACAAAAAATCAATGTCCTGACTTGGAACATCCCCGACCCCACCCCCCACTTAGACACACAGACGTTCACATTCTCACCCTATTTTCAACTTTAATGTCAATCAATTGTTATTGGTTTGTACACAGACAAATATGATGTATAGTATAAAACAAATAGATAATGATTATAATACAATTCGTTCAAGTTCCGGTTGGATTGCTCACTATATGTACATATTTTTGTATGTATGTAGGTATGCACCTAGATTAGGCAATAACAAATGGGTCTTCTTATCATCTATCAAAAGTTCCCATGTATGACTAGCCTCAGGTCATGAAATTTTAGTATTACAAATCAAAAGCCGGCTAGAAATTAAAGGCAACAACTTTCAAAATACCCTTTACAAAAAGAGTAATATAAATTAGTTCTGCCTTAAATACACAATTGTGATTAAACAAATATACAGGGTATAACTAAAATACATTTCACAGACTTAATCAAGTCTTATGGAGAAGGCATTGAACTGACAATGGGACATGTGCTGTAGATTTGGTTTGAAATTGATGATAGTTGTCTATATATGTATGTATATATATATATATATAGTACAATATATATATTTCCACATATTTAATGGAATTTGTACTTGTAAAGATTATTGCTATTAATAAATGCAAGAATTATGGAATTATTATGAACTTTTGTTGGTAGTCGAATAATAGTAGCTAAGCTCTTTATGGACTGTGATTATCATTAAAATTAATAAGTAGAATTAAGATTTGCAATAGCTTATTGATAACTTTGTGAAAATTATATCAATAAAGTATTATTGTATTGAACAATTATTGAAATTACAAGCTGAGATTAAAAATTGGATAGAAAAATCTATGTTTAGATGATCTTTAGAAACTAAAATTCTTTTTAAATTTTTCTGTGTATTAAAAGGCTTAGCAAATTAAACCATTTGAAATAACTAAACATTTAAAAAAGAGAAAAAAAATTAAAATTAATTTAGTAATTTTTTAACTTAAGTAATAGTTACCCTAGTTCTTAGCTTTTACAACAACTGACTATCATGATCTATAAAGATGATAGAAATATGTAATCAACATCAATCTATATTTTATATTTTGTATTTCATTGATAAGATGTCTTGTTAATTAAATGAAATATTATTTCCGAATTATTCATTCATAAAGTTTCAAGTGCCCAAACTTGATCACGTACTCCAGATGTATGTACATATGTACAAACATAGATTATCAATATATACAGCATACATTTTCAATGCTTATCTCAACAAAAAATTATAATGTAAAACCTCATTTCTTGACAGGTTCAAATTCATGTTAGCGCTAAAAATATACAAAATTTACAGTATTTGACATTATAATTAAATATTAAATTCAAAAACAATCAGTAGATTGTTAATGTTCTTTGTAAAAGAAAGTTGATTGTACTCATTATACCATGTGTATATAGATTGAAAAGGTATATAAAAGTTTCAATGTTTATGTTTTTGCCTTTTCTTTCTTTTCTCGAACCAAATATCGATTTGATCAGTGTTAAAAGAAGTTTTTGAATAAATAAGTAAGATTTTTTTAAAAATGAAAATTTGATATTTTCTCTTAACAATTTGATAAGCCAAATTCTTTGGAAGATTTCAAGTTAAAGATTTAGATTTATAATAGAACCAAGTTATGGTTTAGAAATCTTTAAATGGTATATTCAATGACTCAACTTTTTGATCATGCGACTAAGATTAGAACAAAAAGTATTGACATTTTAGATATTGTAAACGTGATACAATTAGATTAACCATTATAGTAACTATTCAAACCTTTTCAAATAATCAAAATATGTACACCTTACAATTAATAAGTTAAAGTAAACTTAAATTAGTTTGTTTTTGGGCATTTTATGTTTAAAGAGAGGAAGGTTCAAAAGATGTAAAGATTTTAAAAATATATGCTATGAAAGCTGAAGCAAGCAATATTCCTAAGATCTATTTAGTTGAACTGCATTGTATTTAACGATCATACAATGTTTTGTATTGCATTTAGATCCTCAAGAACTATTAGAATTGTTTTCGGAATCTGAAAGAAGATAAATTTCATAATTATATAGATTATTTATAAGATTGAATCTGATATTTATTAATTACTTGTTTACTTCCTTATACTTCATATCGTAGTGACTCAAACTATGGATCTCTTCATTTTAAAACTATATCGTTTTTGTATAGGCATTCTTTTTAGATTTCATTTTATTATTATGATATAAGCATATGAATTTATTTATGATACATTTTGTATCTGCAAAGAGGTTTTATCATCATTAAATATTAACATATTAACATATTCATAAACTAATGTTCTAATCCTACATATTTATTTGTTCTTCTTTACAGTATAACAGCATAGACACGAGTTTTCTTAGTGTCTATGTAATGCATCCATTTTGGAATGCCTGCGTCAAGGTAAACTAATAGCAATAACTAGGTCATATTTGTATATCTTAAAGTTTTTTATTTTCATTATCGTTTTTTTCATGTAGTACCTGCCCAAATGGTTAGCACCAAATATACTCACATTTGTTGGTTTTCTTATGACTGTTGTGAATTTCATTTTATTGGCCTACTACGATTGGAATTTTGACGCAGCAAATGATAAAGAAGTGGGTAACACTGTACCTGCCTGGGTATGGACAGTGGCGGCTATCAATATATTGATATACTATAATTTGGGTAATATCCGTTTACAAGTTCTAGACAAATCAAGTCGATAAAGCAAATGTGTATGTTCATTTATTGGTTCTTTTATAGATGGCATGGATGGAAAACAAGCTCGTCGTACTGGAACGAGTGGTCCTTTAGGGGAATTATTTGATCATGGGCTGGATTCATATTCGGCCGCTCTCATACCCATATATTTATTCTCATTATTTGGCACAGTCGATTTGCCACCCATACGCATGTTCTTTGTCATTTGGAATGTGTTTCTCAATTTCTATTTAACGCACGTGGAGAAATATAATACCGGCGTGATGTTCTTACCCTGGGGTTATGACTTCACCATGTGGGTAAGTGAGATAATTAGGCAATTAACTATTAACTATTAAATTGTAATTATATTACTTATTAATTCTTGTTTTCTTAGGGTGTCAGCGGCATGCTGTTTGTGGCCACTTTATTGGGTCCTGGTATCTATCGTTGGGATTACCATGGTTTCACAGTGGCAAATATCTTTGAGGTTGTTCTCATTGGTTCAGGCATGGTAACTAGTCATCCCTTTATTGCTAGAAACATTTATCTGTAAGTACAAATTATGGTTTCATTTTAAGAAATATTGCTAATTTGTTGTATCCTTCTTATGTAGTTCGTATAAAAATAAAACTGGTAAAATGCGTCCCACGATGGAAATGTTGCGACCTTTCTTTGCCTTCCTTTGGCTATTTGTGATTACCACAATTTGGTCATTCTTTTCACGAAATAATGTGATCAATTTGGAGCCACGAATCCTGTGGATACTCTATGGAACAATATTCTCAAATATTGCAGTAAGTAGAAGATATCTTTAAGAACCAATTATCAAAGAACATTTGTACATTTCATCTGACGAGTGAAAGCATTAAAAGTCCGCACGTCGCATATAAGATATAAAGAAAATTATGTTTTCAATGGAAAAGTTTAGAAATCCTTACATTAGTTTTAAAACGAGGTCAATTCTCCATGAAAATTAGTTTTTGCCTTTTGTCAATCAAATTGAACAAGAAGTAAACCCTGTTTAAAGGTTCAAATTTACTACAAATCTTTACTTCATATTAGCTGAGCTTCAGAACTAGCTGAAAATAGAACCAAGTTTAAATTCTAAATTAATTTAATCTTTTTAAATAACTTTTATAGAACCAATTAATGTTAGTGTGCAATGCACGATTAAGTCTGAAGAAAGATCAGTTACAACAACTAAGTTATCTGAAATTAATAATACTTAATAGATAGAATATATATTTATATAAATAAACTAAGAATCTGAAATTAATAATACTTAATACATAGAATATTTATTTGAATCGATTCTTATCTTCGTTTTATTGAATCGACAAAAGTTCTAATCCATGGAAAGAACCTTCTTTACTTATATCTTCATATATATCGCTTAAAAAAACATTGAAACATTCAAATTATTTGACAATATCTAAACCTTTTTAAAAAACAGAGTTTTGTAACACAAATTTGATTGCCTTTTTAAAGTTTGTTAAGCTGAAGCAAGCTGAAGATTACAATAACTTTATATACAACTTTAACAAACAAAATAAATTGCTATCAAATTTTGAAAAGGTTTTATAAATTTTAAATTTTTTATTAATAATTTGAATGATTAATATTGGCATTTAAATTTCAAATAAGTATTTAATTTTTTCCGGAAAAAAAAAACTCTATTCTCTACTCGTGAGTATGAGAATTCGTCAGTTATATCAATGAGAGTAAAGCAATTTTTACTTTAGTACTGTGAGGTCAAATATTGTCGGCTTTTTATAAGATGTTAAGATATTGGTCATTTAACACTAATAAAATGATTGTATGTCGTTAGAATATAGAACCTTATATCCATATATCATGTAATATTTGGTTAGGAATTAGCACTTTGTAGCTTTAAAGGAGTATTTAAAAGATACCTCATTATAGGTTTCTTATTTTAAGACCTTAGTCCTTCTATGAGAGAGGTAAAATTAAATTATCTTCACAATGGCAGAAAGTTAAACCAAATTTGGTTTTAATAGACTTACAATTAGACTCAATTCTATTTTGTGTATGCGAAATAAACACTTAAATTTTAAAATAAGGTCCGTTTTTTGGTATATTCCTCGAATGATTACGTTAAATGTTATTTCAACTTATAATTTACAAGTTTTATCTTTAATTTATTGTTTTCTAACTTCACATGGCTTGACTTTTATTGTTTAGTGCCGATTGATAGTGGCTCAAATGTCCGATACTCGCTGCGATGGCTTCAATATACTCATGTGGCCACTTGCGGCTACTGTTGGTGTCTGTTGCTTTCCCTACTACCAGGAAATACTCGGTGAAGATCTACCAGCTGAGTATGAGCGATGGATTGTTCAGGGTCTAACCATATTTTCGACTCTAGCTCATTGGCATTACGGATATGGTGTGGTGAGTAAATTTTATTTTTCAATGGTTTTAATGATATTAATTTTCATACTTTATTGACAGGTGTCCGAAATGTGCAATCATTTTCATATTAAATGCTTCAAAGTAAGAACACCAAGTAGCCAAACGGCAGAGTTACTACAACAAAATAATAACAAATTCAAAAGCCATTGAAAGAGCTAAAAAAAAACAACAACAAAACATTATTAAAAAAAGAAAAGAAAACTAACTAACAATTTTGTGATACACATTATGGGAAAACATTAATAACTCTTACCTCGCCACACCCACCCACCCACCACCATCTGAGCTAGCCCCTAAGGTTCTAAGTCTAAGTGGTCCATAAACGAAATTCTCAAATTAAAACAAAAACAAACAAAAAAAAAATGAAAAAATAAAACATGATTAGAAATTGATACTCTAATGCGGTTGATAACATGGTAAAGCTTTTAATGACTACATTTAAGAATGAGCATGCTAATCATAGTTTAAGTAGACAAAAAAACAATAAAATAAAATTATTAAATTATCTTTAATATAATTATGAAATATATATCTAATATTTAAGAGTGCATGTTAAAGGAAAATTGGAAAGCTGCATGAAAAAAATGGATTCTAACTGCATGAAATTGACCAAGTATTGTGTAGTATTTTATGACTAATAATCTTGAATAATTTTTGATGACTTTGTTATATGTTTTGAAATATCTTTAGATCAAAAACCCACCAGTGCCCGTCGAAGTGAAAATGAACGAAGAGCCGACAGTCAATGATAACAATCATAAGTCCAATCACATAGAGCCACAAGTTGAAGAAGTTTGAAAAATTTCATACTGACATTAAATTATCTCAATAAGTTTTTTAGTTTTAAATGCATTTTTTTACACAGTTTTTCAAAACTCAAAACTATCCATGTCAGTTGTAGTTTAGTTTTGAAAATTAACTCAAAAGCTTTTATGATAAAAGCTTATACACGAAAAGCTTTTCAACAATAGTTGCCTCTAACAAACGCCAGATGGCTTTCAGAGCCATAAAAACTGATTTTCATTTTGTATGTTTAATTAATAAATGTAAATTTGTTCAAAGATTTTCTATGTTTTAAATTTACAACATTTTGTTTGACTGCCGATTTAACTATATATGTGTAAAGGTAGGTGTATATATACTCGATTCGAACTTCTTTGTGTTAACAAGTTTAGGCTCAATTTTAGCCCAAAGCCTTGTCACGTAGCTGGACCATTTCTCTTGAAAATCTCTCGTCTCGTCTCATCTTGTTTCGTCCCTGTCAACAGCCACAAATTATATTCGCCTTTGGTTTTTTTTTTTTATGTTCTTCTATTTTTATATATTTCAACACTTTTTTTCCTTTCGTTGTTTGGTTGTTGTGTGGTTTTTTATTGGCCTTGCATTTGGAAAGTGATTTGGGTTTTTTGAAGCACATATGTAAAATATTACAAAACACAATAGCTATTGCATATTTTTGGGCGCTTTTCCCGCATTCATATCACGCATTGTTGTGGTCGTTATTATATGTATGTAGGTAGGTACCTTTGTGTTGTTTTTTCTACTACCTACTACCCGCATTGCTAAATATTTGAAAGGAATATATTCAGCTTAACAACTTTTCGTTAAAGTAAACTTTCACTCAACACTTCGTCAGTGAAAAGTTAAGCTAAAAGGTGAAGGGCGAGAGCGAGAGAGAGACGAAACTTAAGCAACGCTTGAACTTGTAACAAAAAGTAAATGGTTTCTCAAAGGTTAAGCTATCTATAGCTAGGCGTATTTTGTTAAAATTAAAAAAAGAAAAAACTAAATTGACTAAACAACAGGTTAGAAATCTGCTTATTTTTTTTCCAATTTTCATCGCTTACAACAAGAAACATCTCAAATTACAGTTTGTGCGTAGAACTAGTAGAACAACAGTCATAAAAAAAGGATAAACGAAATTTTCTAAAAATATTCCTTCAAGGCTGCAAATACTTTGTTCATCGTTTTCCTGCATATGTATAGAGAACAACACTTCAACTTAAAGCACGTTATTAAGGACTTTCTAATAAAACTAATAAATCATTTTACAAAACATGTTTTTGATGATAGAAAAATATTCGTAGAAAAATTTCTACAATTCTTCTATTCTCAAAACTAATAAGTTTTTTTTTAGAAAACATGTCTTTGAAGATAGAAAAATATTCGTAGATAAAATTCTACAATGATGTTCTTAAAACAAAATGAAATTTATAAACTAATAATCATGTACGAAATTATACCACATTTGTGGGCATCAACAAGGTCTAGAGTTAGAGGACTTAGTGCTTGAATAACACAGGACAACAAATTTATATTTTTTTCTACTGTTTTTAATTAATTTGAGTTAACTGATCCCAAATCTGCATTTAGTTCTTTTTGCGTCAGCTCTAGTTCTAGAGATACCTAGAGCTTTACCTAATCCTTTTCAAAATTTTTGTTGCTTTAATTGGATTTGATTTCAACGACAACAACTTTTAACTACTGAATTTGTAACATTTTTTTGCAGAAAGATGAAACGTGACTCACAAGGTTTAAAATCAATAAAGAAATTCGCCAAAAAAAGAGTGACTCTTAAGGAAATGTTACAGAAATACATATTTAAATGATAGGAAAAGACTCTTTTCCGAATATGTTTTTGTCTGTCTTGAGGTTATCTAAAAAAAAAGGATTATTTTATAAGCAGCAAAAGGTGAGAATGTTGTCGCTTATCGATTTTAAGAACTATCAATTTCTATCATTAACGGAAATTGCTCAAGATCTTGCAAACTTCATACCTAAGAGGATATCTTCCCTTTGTTTGCCGTTGTTGTTCCCGTATCCTTAGACATTTAGGTTTACGCTTAACATAAACCTTAGCTTAAACTGCCCTAGGAAAGTTTGTCTGAGTAGTTGGCCTATGCATTGCCTTAGCTCAATAATGCAGTTTGATAGATCAAGAATATATAGTCATATTTTTATGAATTTTCACTTTCATCTAGTGTAGACAAAAATCAAGAAGAATTTTAGGTGTCTTTTTTTTGGCTAAGCACTTTTTATTGCTCAATAAATTATATGCATAAACAAAAGTGAAATGTTTGGCGATTTTTGCAAGCTAATATGATGTATAGTACTAATAGTACCCTATAAATACAAATACATTTATTTATGTATGTATGTGTGTGTGTGTGTAGTTAGTATACCAAACCAATACAATCCAACCCAAACCACCCACTCGAAATGTGAAATTCCATTTGTCTTTATTTAGCCAGAGCAAACAAAATGGTCGCTTAGAGGCTGCATTTATTGACAATAAACAGGTCATAAATTACAGTTCAACGTTAGTGAGGGAGGGGTGTAAGGGGGTTAAGGATAGGTAAATTTTAAAGACCAAACTTAATACCAATGTCAAAAGAAAGAAAACTTCAAAGTGAAAGTTGTACAACCTTTACTTTTGCTTTGCTTTTACATTTTTTTGGTATGCTTTTTATTGTCCTTACTGTGAGTTAGGGGCGTGTCGGTAGAGTGGTGGCACGGTAGGCGTGGCTGGTGCTGCTGCTGTTGCTGCCAGTGCCACTGTATGGCAAGTGCACTTGAAAACAAAGTAAAAGCCTGTAAAGTTATTAAAGGTTTTTGCGCTTTGTGTTCCTTTTCATGTCACTTACACTTTTTGGAAAATGTCTGTATATATGTATGTATGGCTTCTCACGCCCCCTTTATACCTCCACCCCGTCCCACCATTTACCGGCCTCCTTTTAGCTCTCATGCTTTTTGAGGCTTTTATGTCCTTGCTTCACTTTGGTAATCTTTTGGCAAGGCGCTCTCTCTTTCTCTCTCTCTCTCTCTCTCTCCTTTTCGCTCTTTCTTTGGATGTGTTTGTTTTTTTTTTTGTTTTTTTGTTTTGCATATATGTATGTATGTATCGAGCATATTTATATAGGTATATGTGCGTATATATATATACTTATATTCATGGCATCACAGCATCGCCGGCAAGTAGGGGACAAAACTTCAAGCGTGCGGCAAATTCAATTTGAAATTTCCAAATGTTTCCTCTTCCCTTTTTCGGAAAATTACATTTTTTATGAAGGGTGCAAAAAGTTGAAGGCGTGACCAGGCAGGCCATGCCTAACACTCACACACACACCCAACAAACTCGCCTGTGTGGCATTTGGAAAAACTCCTTTGAAAGTTGCATCTCTACTGTAAAAAGTAAATGAATATTTTATTGCCAGGCATGGATTTTGATATATATATATATGTATGTATATGTAGGTACCTATGCATGTACAAGTAGATGTATTCCAGAAAAACCTGAGAAAATGAAGAAAATTGGCCTCCCATGGCGTGCATTGCTCCCATGGTTCACCTGCCCTCCACACACCACCCCTCCGCCATCACTTGGTAAGCACGCACCTAAACAAAGAATAAAAACTCTCAAACATTGTTCATGCTACCATATTTTCGGTATTTCTTTTTTTTTTTTTTTTGAGGCTTTTCACTTATCAAAACCAGGAAAAAAAAAGGAAAACACATACGTTGGATGGGTAGACATCATGTGGCTTTGTAGGCGTGGCAAAATTTCTCTCTATGCCACTTCAAATTTCTTCTATTTTCTTTCATATGCAATGAAATGTGAACAAAAAGGAAACTCTAAAAAGGGAAATGTAATCTCAATGATGTGAATGTGAAAAGTAATCACTAAAAAAATGTAAAATGTAATAATATGAAAATAAGTCTACACTTACTTAATAACTTGTATTATTTCAGAATCAGAAGATAGTTTAAGTCTGAACCAGGGTAAGAAATCGAAATCACATTTACCGAAATTTAAGATTACAAGAGAAAATGGAAAATACTTAAATTTAAGAAGAGAAAATTGAAAAGCTAGATGCCCAAAGAGTTTTATTGAATCTTCAATTTATTAATGAATTTGTTTTTTAATCAAAAACCACAAAATATTTTCAAGTACTGCCTGAAATAATGTTAACACTATATGAGAATCACAACTCAATGAAGTGCAAAAAGAATGGCAAAGTTTAAAACACCTAAGTTTCCTCTTCTTATGTTCATATCCTTGGTTATTTACATATATAGGTATTAAGAATAAGTTGCATTTTTAGCAAGTTCCTTTTTTTTTGTTAGCCATGATGTAATAAGCTGTAAAGTGAAATCAAAGTCTGTAAAAGTGCTGCAAAGAACTTGCATAGACTGAAAGGAAAAAAGAATAACCGAATCAGTATGACATTTCTGCCACAAAATGGTTTCATTTGGCTTCCTCTTTTATGTCTGAGAAGATAATATGAGCAAAGACATATGGAGGAACAAACTCACTGACACACACACACATACACACACAGGCAGATGAACTTCCTCTCTATTCAGATGACAGGCAGCATGCGGATTTTATAGCATACTTTTTCGCGCACCGCCGCCGTCTATTACTCGGTCTATGTCTGCTGATATGTGTAAAGGTAAAGGTGTGTGTTTGAATATATGTGTGAGTGTGTGTGTGCATGTTAAAATTCATTTGTCAAAAGGATTACCATGGTAATAGGGTTTTAAGCACGTCCTGGCAAACATTTGCAGGTTTTTTCTGTCGCCCTGACATGATGCCGTTTGTCATACCTTTTTTTGAGATTTTTTTTTGGTTTTTGGTTTTTGTTTTTATCGTGTCTTTTTTTTTGTTTTGGTGTCTGGCTAATTAAAAAAAACAGGATTAAACAATTATGACAGACATTTGTAACAACACAACGTACTCCCAATAGCCGCCCTTTGTGTGGAAGATTTCTGTTAATAAATTGGCTGCAATCAAAGTTGTCATAAGTTGAAAAGGACAACGCCCACGCAACTGATAACTGAGGTCACGTTCTTGAACACACACACACACACACACATACACGTACATACATACGTACACCCAAACATAGACATAAAGACTCAAACCTACGCAAGGATCTCTACCCGCAGCCAAATGACAAGTTAATCGTCCAAAAACAAAAATTTCTTACTCTACTCATACCCCGCATAACATACATTGTCCTTTTTGTCAGCTCTAAGGAATTCCTGCTGGTTCATATTCTCTCTCTCTCTATCTGTCTCTCTCTCATCTTTTGGAGTTTGGGAGTTTAGTCTTCATTCTCATGTCCAACCAGGCGAAAATGTACAAATTGTTGTGATTTATTTTAACAGATTTTTTGTTAACCCAAAACACATGCACACACACACACACATTCCCACACACACACATACATCCATTCAGACACATTCGAGAAGTTATTTTCTATTGATGAATATGCTGGTAGGTCTAGGAGCTTGGCGCGTGACAATGCGCCAATGTGTGGTCAAGTGCGCACGGCTGAGCTGCTTTTAGATCCTTCTTCTGTCTTCTTCTTCTTCACTCTTCTCCTGCTCCAAGCAATTTGTCGTTTAGCAGGCAGAGGCAAAAGCAAAAGTTAACGTTAACAGGTTTAACCAGGCTAAAGACAAGTTGAGCATGAGTGTAAAGTAAAGATAGATATATATATATATAAATATAGATGGTAGGTGGGTAGGGTGATGGGTGTAGGGAATGGAGAGTATATGTCATGCTGTGGATACGGTTGAGGAGAAGTTATGTAGGTAGGTCACCCTCATCATTAGTGAGAAATGCTTGACTGACAATGAGAGATTTGCTTCCTCGCCTTAGCTTGTCTCTTCTGTTGTTGTTGTTGCTGTTGTTGTTGTTTCAGTTACCATGACACTTGCCAACTATGTCATACATATCTCTCTATTATTACTCAGTCTTAAGTGGAATGTATTTGGATTCAGTTTACCTTTTAACCAACCTAACATAGTCAGGCCATAATTTAATTAATGAGATTTCAGTTGCAGTCTTACTGTTTAATTGATTTCACTTAAAATTTAACTATTGCATAAGCAATGCGTCTCTAATTTATTTCAAAATTTGTTTAATAGAAATATAAATTTAATATTCTTGTATTAGAAATTATAAACATTTCAGTAAAATGAAATGGAAATTTTTAAAGCGGAAAAATACAGCAATGCAGGCAAATAAAAAGACTTTACAATTTAGGTTTTAAAACAAATTTTCTAATTGATTGATTGAAACTAAAAGCCAGATTAAATTTTTGTTAAAAAGATTTAAAACAAATATATTCATTTATTAGTAAAGGAACTTTAAGAACTCCAAAAAAATAAATGATGGTATATTTAGAAAGAATTTATGATATATTTACAAATTATTACAAATGAAGTAATTACATTTAATTAATTAAGTAATTCATAAATTTATTTGTTTAATAATTAAACAAGTTGATTTCTTGCCTATAATTTTCTTTCTAACCAAGTTCATGATTTGATTGAGAAATTAATAGTAATTTAACTATTTCCTTAGTCAAACTGTGGCTTACTTAGTCAAAATTGGTTTAAATTGGTAGGTTTGGCTTTTTTTATTGGAAAGTCTCAATTGTGGCAGCAAAAATTATCGACTAAGTATACTCTTTGGTTCCTTTAGCAAAACTACCAAGAAAAGAGTTCATTCGTTTAGAATTCATCAAATAATTCGCAGTATTTATTTGTAACTTCTTAAAGTTAGACTTTTATTTAAGATTCTTCTTCACTTTAGATCAAAAATTAAGCTTAATTTTTGTTAATGATATGTTGTCATCATATAAGGCACGGGTTGCGGTCCAGTTTTTGTTTCGGCCCTTTAAAAGATAAACGGCTAGGCCAAATGTGGAACAGAATGTGTTATTGAAAAGATGCCACATTACGCCACTTTTTTACAAATATCTAAGACGAAATGTGAAAAATAAGACAAAAGCCAAAAATCATACAAAATTTTAAAAATTGTTTTGTTTAACTTCTTCAGCTTCTTTAACTTCTTTGCTAAATTTTTAAAATAATTAGCCATCTATAATAGTTTTTCTTTCTGCCTTTTTTTGTGCATTTGCAGAATTGCTTCTTCATTTAAATTTTCAGTGGTCTTTCTGGACATCTAATTGAAATTTTTGCTGTTTGCAGTTTACAAAAATCTAAGAATTAAAAGTTCGATAATGGCTTACGTTGAAAACTAAAACCCGAGGAGGCTCATAGTCGGCCACAATAACTACTAAAGTATTTTTATAAAGGTTACCAAAAGATTTTTGAAAAGATAAAGAATAAATTTTTCATACAGAAGAAACTTTGAAATAAAGAAAAGGAACGATCAGATTATACAAAAAGTACTACAAATTCAAATTTCTAAATTGAAAAAATAAGAACTCCTTTTTTGATTTCAAACTCGATGGCTGGTATAGTGATCGGTTGGATATGTGATGGGGAAACGGTCTACTAGTTGGACACCATGTCCTTACCTTTATCGTGTTCATAAATTTTATACCATTCAAATTATTGTATCCAAGACATTAGGCAGAATTATTAGCCAAAAAATAAAAGAGTTTTGAATATAAATAAACAAACACCCATATAAGCGAATATTTGTTTCCTTTGGCCATTAAGCAATTGGTCTTGGTACTTAGGCTGAGCAAACGATGCTGGGGGATTATTTTCCATTCTTCTGTATCTATGTCAGCATTAGCTAATTCTGTGAGCCCCAACTCAACTTCTTGGCAGGGCCCAGGCGCAATGGCAATGCCAACAAGAACGACAACGACTTTATGAAATATTGCGGCACACTTTTATTTATTTTTTTCTATTGCAAAGTCAGGGTAGGAGGATAAAGTGAAGTGGTGATGGCGGGTTATGGCGAGGGTGCTGAATTGTCCGCATCCGGCTGCACATCTACCATGGCACGTACTTTGGTTAGCATTTCAGCTCAGCTGTGAAACGCGACAATTTAATTTATTTGCCACGCTTTAGAAGGATGAGGGGGAAAATTGAAGGTGGAGGTGCCGATAGAGAGAGAGAGAGAGAGAGAGGGGTGGGTAGAAACAGGCCAAAGTCAGCGAATTTACGATTGACATTTGCGTTTAACCTACTTATGCTGATTTGATGGCAGCTCATAAATAAAATTTAAACCAATTGCTGGACGAACCAAGGACTAGAAGCATGACACCAACCATCTAGCGAACGAATGAACCCACCAACCAACCAACCAACCAACCAGCCATCAATCGCAGCTGCTATCAATGTGGACCATCATCATACTGTCATACTCATACTCATCCTCTTCAGCAACATTCACATTATTTTCATCATCAGCCGCATCATCATTATCATCATCATCATCCTTCTCATCATTCGCGAAGCTCTTGGTAATTGAACGCTTAGTGGGCCAAGCAATTTGGTTTTAGTGTCAAGCGACAAGACAAATATTTAAAATTTTCTCACAGATGCACAAATGCCAGAGATCCCTTCAATATGCCACGCCTTCTTTTTAACTATACGTATGTATGTCTGTATGTATATAATCCATTCATCGCCCATCTGCTCTTTGGCAAATTCGACAAATTTTGTTGTCGGTATCAAATGACGCAGAAAAGTCTTTTCCTTACCAAGAAGGCGTCTAGAAATTAAAACGTGAAATGAGTCGTAAGAAAAACAATGAAAAACTCCACGAAACGAACGGAACGGAAAGTAAAAACGGGGCAAAATTTCAACTGAAAGTTTTCCAATTGTCTTGGGAAATGCCCTTCCACAGTCTACAGACTATGCAGTGAGAGTGAGCTGGGACTATGTTTCGTTTTGGTTTGGGCATGTGGGTCGGGAAAATGTGTCACTGGGGTGCAATTTGAAAATGAAATTTTTCCCCGTTTCGAATAATATTTTTTTTCGTGTGTGTATGTCTGTGTTTTTTTTTTCCTATTTGTTATTGGAATGTAACGCTTGAGTAGAAAATGACCTTGAGTGTTAAAGTGAAAAAGATGCAGGTGGAAAGAAAGGGAGAGATGAGCTAAATGTGTGTAAAACTTAAATGCTATTTTGATGGCTTAAATTCAAAATATGTTTTGACTTTTATATATACATAGGTATCGAAATTTATCGTTGATTGATTGTACTTATGAACAATATAGCATTAGATGAATTAATAGAAATGTACATATTAATAATTCTTTTGATAGCCTTAAAGATTCTTAAATGAATTTGGAATGGAAATGATTTAATAGATAGATTGTAATGTTTTAGCACTAACCGTAGAATATGTTCTATGGTTAGTGGTTTTAGTTTTAAAGATGAAAAACAAAAGTTAAAGAAGTATCTTTGCATTTCTAAAATATTCAAAAAGTTTGTGTTCCATAGGCAAATTTTTTGGAGTACAAATAAATTACATAAATTAGAATTTAGTGTAAAGGAAAACCCCTTAAAAACAGGGCCTACATACATATGTAGGCACATACATATATATACTTACATATGTATATAAATTATTTTTAGGACTCAAAATCAAATGCAATCGGATTTTATTCCTTTTATAACCTCTTTTTTCTCTTACATCAGATAAGCCAAATGGAGTAGTTTCTTGTGCTATTACTTTACCTTTACCGTAATATGTGTGCACAAATCAAACTCAATGCGTTTGCCAAATAAATATTGCACACACACACACATAGACACACACAACCAGATAAACGGAACACACTAGCACACCCACTCAAACATACACACACACACACACACAGAAGCTAAATGCTATAAAAAGTGCTCTACCGACTTCCTTCTGTGTGCGTTTTCAGTTGAAAGGCAAAATTAACAATATGCAAAATTCATGTTAAAATATCGGAAAAATATATTTCTTTCCTGCGCGAAGCAGCAATCCTTTCTCCTCCCATCCCTTTTGCTTCCTCTCTCTTTCTCTCTGGGCCGCCCCCCATTTTACTATCCAGCTTGCTTGTTGTTTTTTTTTTCCTTTAGCCCTTGCGCTCTTTTCGTTTGGTTTGGCAGCAAAGTAAAACCAGAGGGCCGATCAAGCTGTTCCATTTAATACGAAAATTCTATACTCTTGGAAAACGATATAAATTTAATACCTTAAATACCTTAATTATTGAATATCATTATAAAATGGATGAGGCAGCAACAAATATTAGATTTATGAACTTTTAAGATTGGGAATGCAATGGAAATGAAGATCGACGCAATATAAATAGTTATTTGGAATTAAAAAACCGAACAAAAGATCTTTTGAAAAGTTCAAAAAATAAACAAACAAATGTAACCTGATGGAGGAATAACAGAATCCATTCCAAACTCGATCTTTTCTGAGTATTCGATGAATGATTAAATCAAAGAAGCATTCAAGATTTTAACAAAATAATCTGTTTTCAAAATCTTTTAAGAACCCTGACCCGAGATCTTATACACAAACGTCTCCGAATTAATAAACCTTTAAAAATGAGAATGAGTTAAAGATCGAAACATTCAAAACTCACAGAATTCATATTAGTGAATAACAAAGTCCCGATTTCACCAACTCTTTTGTTATGAGTGGGAAGTATGGGAGTATGGGAAATATTTTAAATGCAAAGATTGAATGTTTATAAAACAAAGTTATTTAGTTAGAATAATGAGACTGCCATGAAAATACGCAAACAAAATATTTATAAATGAAATGAATTTTGTGTAGCAGCATTTTGGGCTAAAAATGCATATGTCTCGCATCTGAATAGAGCATTAAAAAGGAAAAAAGTGAAAAAAGAGAGAGAAAGGGTTGTGCGGACGAGTGAGCGGCTTTCATATGCTCCACGCCAAGCAATAAAAATGTAACTTGTTGTTGTTCTTGTTATTTCTGTTGTTGTTGGTGTTGCTGGCGCTGCCATTGCCGTTGCCGCTGCCACTGACGCTTCTGTTGCTGTTGCTGCTTCTGTTGAATGAATGAATGAAAGCGTCGACCCGTCGACGATTCGAGATGCCAGCGAAATCGAATCGAATCTCGTATGATGCTTCCCCCCCTTCTCCTATCCACTCGTCTGTCCAGCGACCTTTTACCCCCTCGTACACGCTCCTTTTTCTGCTCCCTTTGTATGCGAGTGTGTGTGTGTGTGTGCATATAAAAATACAGTTATCTGTTCTATTTGCGCATTTATAAATATTTGTTTGCTTCACTTCTTCTTCGTTTTTTTGGTATGCACATTACATGTCTGACTGTCTTTATGCGAATGTGTGTTAGTGTCTGCGTTTGTGTGCGTGTGTGTGAGTGTTTGTCTGTGTGAGTTATTGAATTGGGCTTTTGCCGAGAGCTGGTTGCCGACCTTTGCTCATCTCTATGTATCCTTTCCCCCAATACCTAAAGGTTTGCTGACACCCAGAAAGAGAAAAAAATATGAAAAAGAAAGAGTTTACGAAAAATCACAAACATTACCAACGACTTTGATCTACCCGTTACTTTGAATACTATCTGAAAATCTAAGAAATCTAAAAAATATGTTGGTACTGTAAATTTTCTACATTGACAACTATTGGTAGTGAAAAAAGATATTATAAAATATATTATATAAAAGGTTAAATTTATGTTTGCTACAATTTTAAAACTTTTCTAATTATATTCAAACAAGCTGTATAAAAGTTGATAAAATAGTTGACTGCTATTTATCTACATTCTTAATATATCCTTACAGAAACCCAAAAAGTAGACTATCTTTTTTTTTAAATTTCTTTAAAATACCTAACTAATGGTTTCTTTAATAAAAAATAAGAAAAAGTCTTTAAATTTTATTGGAAAAAACAGAAAAAAAAATATTTATAGAGTACTTGGAACAAATATCTTATGCCTAAATTAACTTTTCAAACCATTTCAACTAATATTACTCATATAAATTCAATCTAAAATATTGTTTTGCATTTCCTTGACTAACTTAGCGCTTTTCAAACTCTAGTATCGAGTTATCAGATATAAAAAATTTATCAATTGATAATCAAAAATATGAGAAGATGAAATTTTCTTTTTTTGTAGAACTAAATATGCTCTCTTTGCTTTTTGGATTATGGTTATAAAGGAAAAACTCTTTTCCCTTCGTAAGGTTCTTTGTTTAGTTTTCTTTCTTCTTTAGCTTACATTTTATTTTTTTTTTTACCCATTTTTCGCCCTTCTATTTGAATTGTTAGGCATAATAAGTATGTCAAATTTCAAGGAAGTGCATAAAAGCGCAAAAGTATTTTGGATAAAATGGGTTTTAAAGCTATTATATGGCCATTCCTTTGTGATGCGGGTCAGGGGAAGAAAGGGATAAGGTCACGCAATATGTAAAATATTAAATAGGTCTTTGGAGCAGAAGATATTTGTTAATAAGTAAGTACATACGTACGAGCTGTGAAGAGAGTTAGTAATTTGAGTGACCAAATTTGGTTAATTACATATTCCTAAAAAGGGAGACAAATTTAGACAGCAAGTGGAGTGACTAATTCTGGCAAATTACAAATTCTACTAAATTTCTTTATGATCAAGGCGGGAATATGTGTGTGTGTGTGTCTGTGTGAGAGTTTGCATATGAAATTTGTCTAGTTGACATTTTGGCCTTTTGCCTGTGTGCATTTTGACAAAACACTTAACTTTAACCTTAACCTTAACCATTTCTTAGTAAACTTATGCATATTTCATGTGCTGTTGCTACATACAACTACATGACAGTGTGCCTAATGCATTATAGGAGGAATAGCAGCAGCAACAACAACGACAACAAAAACACAAATGACTAATGGCGTCCTGTGACTGTGAAAAGAGGAAGTACTAGAAGTAGTTGCCTGGCCTAGTGCAAAAGGAGCAGCAGCAGGAGCAATAGCAGCAGCTGCATGGCTTGATAAACATTTGTTTAACATGACCATTAAGACAAGTCAAACTGCAAGCGCACACACACTTGCATTCACACACACACACACACACACACACGCATGCATGCAAATGCCGCAATATGGCATCATGCAACATGCAGTACACACACACACACACACACACACAGAGAAACACACACTAACATACTAATAAGTTACAAACAACAGACACGATTACAACCAAATGACACAGAAAATCACTCCTGGGCGTTATGTACATTGGTATGTACCATACTATATATAGTCTGAGTTCAGTTTTCGGTTCGCTTCGGTTCATATATGAAAGTAAATTAGCCTACTATCCCATTTCATGCACTTTAAAAAATTTTTTAGATCAAGTTTAAAGTTTAAACTATCTACGTTTGAAAGAAGTTAGAATAAGCATTAACATCGAATTTGATTTTAATTTTACCAATAGTTTCTCACTACAATTTTTAAAAATTTTCATGGATTTTAAATTTAAATACATATTATAAACTTATTATCCCGGTACAAAACAAACTAAACAAACACGAAAAAACTGAGTTTTTCTTAAATAAATTTTTCTTTTTTAAATTCCGTTCCAATTTGCAAATGAATCCATTTTCTCCATAGCTCAATCGAGCTATATAGGATGTTCATTTATTTCGGTTAAAATATAAGTTTTATTAAGTTTATTTTCCAAAAACATTTTTGAAGAAATTTTAAATGCTTGCATACTTTTAGGTTGCATTTATTAAAAGGCTTTTATAATTATTGGATACTTGAAGAACAGGAAAGTAAGGGAATTGTTTGAATACATGTATATAAGGTATACTTTCAATTTAACACCTGAAAAGACTTGCAAGGTATTTGTTGATTTTTGAAAGATATGGAAAATTTTATTAGACTTTTTGGAATCTAATTCCATGTTATTTATAAAGATATATAATCTGACAAAAAAAAAACGCTGGAATTTACTTGGGACACCCAATAGAATATAAGCATAAGTTCTGTTGTTTGCTTCCTCAAAAGAAAGTAATTAAATGAAACCAAGAAAATAATGTAATTAATTGATTCATCTTCAAAAAAGAAATTTATATAAATAAAATAAAAATCTGTGCTTGATTTTTAAATAAGAAAACTACACATCATTTAATCTACTTTGCAAAAGCAAAAAAGACTGCCATAAAAGCAATTTGTTCTTCTCAGAGTGAAGGCAAACCAAGGTGAGAAACTACTATTAAAAATTCAAATAACATTTGAATAATTTATTTGTGCATATAACATATAAAATTCATAAAAAAAAGTGCCTCAATGTCTTGAAAAAGCAAAATGACCAAGTGTGAAAGCAAATGTGAAAATATAAACATATCCTATAATTCTTTAATATGGGAAAGAAAGGATTTCTATTATAACAATGCTTAAAAAAATTTTTTTTAAAAAGCAGTAGGTCTTGACTTGACTTTCTTTACCATATTTTATGCTTATTCTATCTGAACTTGAAGTCTTTCTCAATTTAAAAACTTGTTAAACGTTTTTGGATTCCAATTCCAATCACTGTTCTGTTCAAAAGAAACTTCCAGTGTAAACCCTGAGACGGCTCCCTATGCTTTTGCCTAGCTATTTATGTGCAATTCTGCCCCCTCTTAACTGTCCAATAACCAAGGCACATGCATGGTGCGTGTCTGCAGCCCACAAAGTACGCGCCACAATTCCATTGCCATTGCCGGACTGACTTAGTGACTCTATTCTTACCCAACTCTAGCTCGATCTACTCCTGGCTCTCTCTATCTCACTCTGCCTTTCTCGTTCCTCTTCGTCTTCCTAACATGACCATTTGCCGCCTTTGGGCTTAAATCGAAATTCATGCGCCCATTGGGTAGAGCAGAGTGGGAGACCGTTGTGACCATTCGCTTTCGATTTGTTTATGGGCTGCGTTTAATAAATTACAAATGAACTTGGAATCGAAACGAAAGTGAGGGAGCTTTCTTTTAATGGTTCTTATGGCAACATAAAGTATATATATACCTATGTACATATAGAGAGATCGAATAGAGATTGAGATGGCATATGTTTGTGCTACATTTTGAAATAGTAAACTGGCCTCGTAGGTATTTGAGATGCCATCGAAATGAGAAAGCATTTGCATTGCTTTCTCTTCACAAACACGCATGGATTTCAAAGTCACTCTCTTCAAATGAAATTTGAATTGTTATTTCTCATAAGAAAATCAAAATTATTTACACAATTCTTCTATTTACTGAATAGAGCAAATCATGGAATTCGTATTTCTTTTTGCTGGACATTGGTTCTTTTGTTTCCTTTTACTCTTGACTTTTTGGTTTCACAGGGTAAATCCACTTCCATTCATTTTGATCTAAATGGGTTTTCTTTTGGGCTCTTCTTATTTGGTAATGTTTATTTAGCCTTTGCTCTCTTTCTTTTTCTATGTATGTTATTCGGTTTCTCTATTAGTTTTTGTGAGTGTTTATATGAGTGCTAAGAAATATGAGTGCCCCGTGGCTCCACCAATCCCCCAAGTGGTAGTGGGAGGGTAGCTATGGCAGTCGGAGTAGTTGTATAAGCAATAGTTGCCCATAAAAACTCTGAGAACAGGGCAAATAGTGCAAAATACCAAATGCTACAAACGCCAACGAACCAAAAATGAAATGGCTTAAGCTTTTCCAAAGCATAGACCTCATACTTTAGCCTCATTCCCCTGCTGCCATCATTCTGGGCCACATTCACCACCCTCCAAAACAACCAACCAACACCCAATCCTCTATTCGCCCTCCTTCTCTCTGCAGCATGTTATTCTTGCTGTTGTTGTTGTTGTTGTTGTTGCTGTTGCTGCTGCTCTTGCTCAAATATAAATGCATTTGCGCCCGACCACAAAATGTGTTCAACCGGAAATTGTACGTGGCTAGATTACACTGAGAGAAACAAGTCTTAAGCCTTTGATTGGCAATGAAATAGTTTTTCAGTTTTTAAGCAATAACCCCTTTTAAATAAATCTAAATTTTACATATTTAAAGTGGTTCAATATCAAATTGAAGTACATTCTATTGAGTAAATTCATTTGCTAAGTTGATTTAGTAGACGAATGAGAAACTCTAACTTTATCACAAGTTTTACATCCAACATTCACATCTATGTAATCTGTTTTATTGCATATTTCTAAATTTTATTTGTTAACAACATTTTTGACTAATTGCTAAAAGACTCTCTATTAAATATTATTGCAATAACACTCTATAATGTTATATATGTACATATGTAATGATTTTGAGTTATCTTGGATTTGTTACGTGATGGTCAAAGTTTAATCATCCTCACACCTTCATCATTATTCTTCCTACAGTGCTTAATGTTATCGGAGAGTTTACCATATAGAACAGAACTTTAAAAAACTTTTCTTTATTTTATAAGCCAACATTTTTGATTGCCTTTAACATTCTTTATAGAGTAATATTGCACCACTTCAGATTCATACAATCCCAATTCCACAATCTGTCCAACGTATTTCTTTCAATTTATTGTCAAATTGATATTCTTCAGTAGTTATTTATTTATAATATGATTGGGCAGTGATTGTATATTACAGTCAATCTTCTTACTAGCTGTAGCTACTAGGCCTTAAGCTACCTTCAGTAGTTAATTATTAATTTAATTAATTTTAATCACAATGTTTTAAAGGGCTATATACTTGTCTAAGTGAATAAGCTAGATCGGTTTATACGTATCGTGTAGAACGCGGTACTTCACTTTGCAATAACGTGTTCGAATTCTGATTATTCTGATATACATAGGTTTATACTATCCTCTTCTCAATGATCCATTCTTTCTATGCCAAAAACTTTTGAAAATTCACAAAAACTAACTTCTTAATCAATACACAGACAGAGAAGAGAATGTAAGCTTAAACATATGGGAAAACGTTTGCTGAAATGTGTCTTTTGCGCTTTGCTTTTCTTGACCCCTTTTTCCTACTTACAATTCAAAATCTTGACTAAACATGGACTATTGTGTAAGTTTTCGTAATAATTTTCAACAAAACAGAACAAGTCACGAAATTACAGAGAAATGTAATCAAATGTTTACCAAAAGATAATTTTGTAGTTTTCAATCATTTTGAGGAATTTTACAAAGAAAATATGTTTATAGTTTGATATGACTAAAAACCCTTTAAAGGAATTAAAAATTCACATAAAATAAACGATTGTGAAAATGCAACATTTTTCTCAGTGTACTATATGAGTTAGATAGGTCGGTGGTGTGGCTATGGATTCTGTTACTGTTGCCATTTGTGGAGATTTCCTAGGAGGAGGTAAGCCATGCAGGGAGTCCATGTTTTTGGCAGCCATATGTTCCATTAGCTTTTTTAAAGCGCCTATTGCCGCGGATCCGCAATTGCCTCGCGCTTTCTCAGTGTTAAAATTTTAACAGATTTTTCCCCAAAATGGGCGGGGGCGGCTATGGCAGAGGCGTCGGGGGCGGCTTTTGTTCGTATGTAAGTACATACTACATACATTGCGGTTGAGTTGTTTCGACCATAGAAACATACAAAACAAAAGAACAAAATGAATTCCAAAAATTGTGCTGCTTATTTGCATCGATTGGGCAAAAGAGCAGAAAGAGATACACAGGAAAAAGTGGGGGGGTTAAAGTATTTTTGTGGACTCGTTAACGTCATCATTGCCGTCACTTGCACCTGCCTGACGGTGCAGTTTTGTTTGCCATGCCATGCCATGACGACGCGTCAAAGTGCAAATGAGCTCAACGATGTCTGCATTTTGTGTTCTTCTCTTTTTCTTTAGCATTTTCCTTGCTTTGTGTTGATGATTTTTTTTTCTTAGTTTTTGTATTCCTTGAGTAGGGGGGGTTGAGGCAAATGGGTTGGCAAATTCCAGGACATGCAAGCAGTGCAGAAAGTGCAAAAGCGTTAAGCAAACACAATAAATGCACTCATGCAATATGCAGCAGGTAATCTCGTTTCTTTTAATCGCTGTTTGACATCAAAATTAGAATTTTCTTAAGATGCTGCCCACACATTTGCCTATCCTAGTCTATCCAACGCCAACCATCCGTCCGTTTATTCAAAGTGATGGCCAATATTTGCTTAGAGCCTTTGATTCCATGCACTTTTAACGCCTTTGGGTAACAAAAAATAAAGGGGTAGTAAAAGAATGTATCTTAAGATATTCTTCTCTTAGCTATTCTATTGAAAAAATTTGTGTAGTTATCTTTGCTTAGTCTAATTGAAAGTTGGTGCCAATAAAAGAGCTACTGCAGCCGCTCGAAATTAGTTTGTTACTTCACTTCCTGATGATATTCCATTCCAAGCTAATTTATATCCTAGTCCTTGCCATTTTTGTTTGTTTTTGTAGGTTTTTTCTTTTTGGACTGGAGGGGAGTCTGGGGAATATTAGCCTTGTTCTGACCAGTGTCCAGAATACTTACTCTGTTGGGATTTTAGCCCATTGATGCCTTGACACGTTCCAACAATCGCTCACTTTGACGGCTGCCTATTGTTTGAAGTTTTTGTATTTTTCTCTCTCCCTTCCTCTTTGTTTTATTTTCTTTTTTTTCTTTTTTGTTGTTGTATCTTTTTCCCCCTTGGCCTGCTCTGCCTTTTATTTGCTTGTTTTGTTTGTTCATTCATTTTGTAGCAGTTTTTATGGTAGTTTTTCATACACTATAACAATGGAAAGGTAACTGGGAAATTATGAGGTTTCCGTTGCTTTATACAAGGAGGAAAAGTTTTACCATAGCATACATTTCGGGGCAGTCAATAGAAGGGAAAACATGTTTAAAGTTTTCAATTTGTGTACAAAACTATTTATTTGACTTATTCGCAATTCTAAAAATCCATTTTGCTAAATTTGATTTTAAAGCAGCAATAGGAAGGAAAATGATAGAGTATTCCTAAGTCACAAGTATTTTCGTTTTACTTGTCTTACTGTTTCCTCATTGTTTTATTGTCCTGGTAGTTTCAGATGTGTTTTGTGTATTTTCGGGTAATACAAATGTTGTAGAATGAGAATTTTTTGGGGTATATGCGGGGCCATGATGCATTCAGGTGAAACAGTTTTGCAATTTCACGCGGCCCAAACCCAAAGACTGAGACTTAATCCCAATCTAACTTGAAACGACATCAGCGCCCCCAAGGCAGGAGTGAAGATAAATTGAAGAGTTTTTCTTTGCTTTTCGACCAGTCTGGTGGCAGCAATTAAAAGATTTTCCTTTACTTCTACTTCATCTTCTAGTTGTACTTGGTTGTTGTCTGTTTGTTTTTTCTATTGCCGATTTTTATTTACTTTATTTTTATAGCTTTTACTCAGTAACTGAAAGAGTATACTTTACGATCGGAGGCTCGGAAATGATTTTCATTTTCGCCATATTCAAGTGAAATATAAGAAAATACATTGACTGATTTGTAATGATTTTATCAGGTCTTAAATTTTTTATTTGTATGTTTCTATAGTTTTCTTGCTTATTCCTGCTCAGTAAGACAATTCATAATTAAAATTCAAATTCTTAATGTCAGAAAACACACAAAAAATTTGTTTTACCACCGTTTTGGGCTTAAAAAATATTTCAATAATTCTTTCACCTTATTAATATAGCTGACAATATATATAGAAAAAATTTAAAAATTTTTATTAGACTGTTTAGAGTCATAGGCATAGGTCTAACCTTTTTTTTTTTGATGAAATTTTGATTAAAATATTTGAAACGCCTTAGTTTAAATGACTTTTCTACGTTTTCCAAAAAGAAATTTGTTGTCGATTTGGTAGGGTTAGACACAAGAGATGTGCGCCCCCAAAATTTTATATGTATACAGAGTTTTAAAATATATTTTTATAGCTAGTTAGTTAGGACTCCCTTCTATACAAGTAGCTCATCAAGCATTGTTTTGAATATTTGATGTGTTCTTGCCATGAATATTTGTATAAAAATTTTAAAAATTATGCATTCGAAAGGATAATACGACAACTGCTGAATGATATGTGTTAAAATTTCTAAAATCAACTCTCAAGCGTTTTGTTTAAGAACTTTTTGAATAATCCTGCACACGGCGTCACAAATATTGTCTCAAAAAATGTCGCATTTATTGCTTTCTACTAAGATTGCTTTGATTTTGAAAATATATTCATGAAAGATTGTATCTTTTTGTGAATTTTGTGCTTCTCCTTATTTTCATGCTTCGATTTTAATTAGATTTAGCATTCTAAGAGTATTATTCTATTAAATCTATTGAATATCTATCCATTTTGGGTACAGGGTACTTTTTTTGGCGACACCTAAAATGCTCGAGTTTTTGTTGCAGTTTTTTCTTTTTGGTTTTTTTTTTTTGCGGCACTTGTCTCCATTTAGTCACTGTTAGTTGCAACTTTAAGGGTCATTTGTCTTTTCGTCTCACATTTTTAGCATGTCATTGCCAATGGGCAGCGTTTTATTTTTCGAGAGCATTGAACCACAAAAATGCCGCTTGACCCTATCAGTTATTTGTGTAGTTATACATAGAACATTCATGGGTATGTACATATGTACATATATATATATATATTTATACATATGTATTCATAGCAATAAACAATATAAATTTATATGCGC
Organism: Drosophila willistoni; assembly: GCF_018902025.1. NCBI lineage: Eukaryota > Metazoa > Arthropoda > Insecta > Diptera > Drosophilidae > Drosophila > Drosophila willistoni. The sequence continues at coordinate 16,010,824 of NW_025814050.1, forward strand.
TCGGAAACATTTTAATTAATCACTAGAGGGCATCAATTGCATTTTGCATGCTAATAATTTGCCCCATAAATATTGCAACAACTTTATATTTTGTTCAACTACCGGCCAATCATATTGTGTTTTGTTTTACGTTTTATTACCGCCCTTTCCTTTTTATTTTCCTCGTTTGTTGAAATATTTTTTGGTGGTCAAAATTGTGTTCACTTTTTGTGTTTTTATACTGCGCACATTTAAAATGAATTGATATTCAATTAAGCCAAAGAATCGACTTGTCCATAACTCCAGCTGCAAACAATAAATATTTATTTAGGTTTGCAGTCCATATATTATATATACATACATATGTATGTACATACGATTAAATGAAAACGCAAAAAGCCAAAGGGAAAATACCATATAAGTATAAACATTATTGAATCATGTGCCATAAAAATGTTAACTACTCTTGATTGACTTTCGTTAATTGGGGAAATAAGATTTTTTATTGTTCTCGCATAAATTTAAAGTTAACGTAATCCATCTTCGCTATTGCAATAGAGTATGTATTTTACTTGCCCGATTTGGTTGAGTTATGTGCCCATCTATAATGCTGAAACTCGCAAGCATCTCTTAAAAACGTTAGGTCAAAAATTAGAGTTTTTCGATTAATTACTTTTTGGGAATTCAAAATTTTTGTTATTATCCATAACGGAACGATAAATTCAGTACTTCAATTGGTCTTACATATGCCCATCCAGGCTTAACTTAAAATGGTTAAAACTTGAACGACAAAATAAACACAGTTTAAACTAAGCGCCAATAAAAAAACACAGATGACTCCTAAAATATGGTTTTTACCAACACTAGCCTATTTTTCCATCGTTTTATGCTTATCAACAGGGAAATATCGATATATTTTAAGAAACTCTCAAATTGAAACACAGTTGGCTTTATTTTATTTTTCGATTTCTTTTTTCATCAAATCTTTTTTTTTTGATATTTTAATTCAGTGCGTAACTTAATCTATCGATAACTTTGTAAAGTGTGAAAGGCTAAATGCTTGCGTCGTCAGCTTAACATTGAGGTGTGACCATATAAAAAAATTATCAACGCTGTCAATATTTTACGAGCAGAAACGTCAGTCCGTCATATTATTTTAATTATGCGGCCAATTAAACTAAAATCTTCAGATGGTAAACTCTTCAAAGCCGATTTCGATGTCCTAAAATGTTCCAGCATGTGCAAGATTATGTTGGATCGATCTGGAAATTTTGATTACAAAAATATGAAGGCCAACTCGCAAGTTGTACTGCATTTGCCTGATATTAATTCTGTAATTTTGGCTAAGATAATCAAATGGGCCAAACACCACAAGAATGATGCCATTACAAGGTCCGATGAGGATGGACATAGCATCTACTATTTATGTCAATGGGATGCGCAATTCTTTAAAATGGATGCACGTTCACTTACTGATATCTGGAATGCGGCAAATCACTTGCATATCGATAGACTGGCACAAGCAGCCGGTTGGATTTTATACCGTTTGCTAGGAAGATTACCGGTTCAACATGGAAATACAACTCCCGATGTCCAGGCGGACCTTGTTGGAGTAAACGTCTACTCTGATTGAAACACTGTTACAGGTCTTCTCTTGCAATTAACTAATAAATATTCCAATTGCCTTTACTAACTCCCTTTTTTTTTCTTCATTTATCTCATAAGCATAGCTTAAGTCATTTATTTAAACAACATTGTGTATTAGCTTACTACATATAAAATCTTTCATATCTTGTACAGAAGAAAGTTATAACGCAAGGATCAAGAACTGAAGAATATAGCTAAGGGACCCACGGCATTGAAGGAACCTGGAAACCCACTTTTATTGAATCTGTCAATGATCCGATTTGTAATGAACGCCTCAATTCAGAGGTCATGACTACTATTTTTATATTTTTAATAATATATTATTGAAATACAACCACAAAAAGAGTGAGGCAGGATTTTATGGCCTTGTAGTTCATAGAAGTTAGAAGATATAAATCTTCCATATCAGATTTTGTACAATTTTTTAGTAATGTCTGTCTGAAATAAGATTCGAGTCTCGTAATACTTGTATGGCCCATTTTTTAAGTACATATCTATGTCATCTTTTGGTAATGTTCTTGGAACCTCCAAAGGCTACTTCAAAAATATAGAAATAAATTATTGGAATATATCAACTAGGTAGCTTAAAAAGAGACTAAAAATATTAAAAGAATTTCAAGATCCTGTCAATTTATTTTAGGTGTTTTTTTTCAATAATATATGTGAACAGAAGTTTCATATTGTAATTTGTATATCTTGTTTTCTAAATTACTTAGTTAAATAAACTTGAAATATCTCATATACACGGCTGTTCAAATAAAGGAGTCAAATGCTTCACTCTTTTTTTTTGCTCCTTATAAATAAGGTGAAACGTTAGTATTGGTTAAAAATTTTAACTTAAAATACATTTTTTGTGAAATACTAACATATTTTTTTTTGGATTTTCAAAATCCTAATGAATTATATTAAGTCGCAATGAGCGAATTCCTAAAATTTAAATCACTTTTTGATTTGCTTGATTATGGTAGATAAATCATGAAAAACAGTCAGTAAAAAGTTTAGTTTAATCATGTTCCATATAATATTTAGAAATTTGACCAAACTCAGAACAGAAATGTAACTGAAAAAAAAAGAGAAGTAAAATAATGATGGTAAATTTATTATGTACATTAAATTTTATTTGGTAAATTAAATCCAAATCAAATTGACCTTAATATGTTCATTTTATGTTGTTCAAGTAAATCGTTTTATATTTAAATATTGTATATCCAAAAGGTCAATTCAATTTTGTTAGCCAAATTGAACTCAACTAGCGTTTGCTTTATCCCATTTTTCTCTCAAACCCTTGAAGCTCCTGTGCTTTTTTTTTTCTCTCTGCCCGTAGGGGGTGAAAAGAGAAACAACAACAAAAAAAAAAAAAAATCATGGCATAAATTGTACGCACAGTTCGCACTCAAATTGAAAATTAAAATCAACAAAAATAATCTGTTTCAAATGGGGTTAATATTGATTAGCAAACATTTTAATATGCAGCCTACGCAAATATACAATTAATATACAAAATTAATGTACATTGTTGATTGTTATTCATTGTAAAGGCCCACTGCCCCTCACCACGCCCTCCCCGATGACCCTTACTCACTATTTTCTACCTCAACAAGCGCTGGACAACAAATTTTAATTATGCGCCATTTTGGCTTTGTGGCTAAAAAACTGAAGCGGTGGCAGACGAAAGAAGAGTCTGATGAAAATGTATATAGAATCTAAATAAATATATATATTTCTGTATGTGTGTGTGTGTGTTTGTGTATAGAAAAATATTAGTAATTACGAGTTGAAAATTCATGAAAATACAATTTGCGATTATTGTTATTAGTGTTTAGGAGCAGCAGCAGCAGCAGGCAACAGGCGATGATGGGAATCTCATGGCTGGGGGAGTACCTAAACTTTTCGTTTTCATGAAAAACTTTTTACGTGCGAGGAGACGACGGAATCTCACAATACATACACACACAGCGGCAACGACAGCAGTTGAAAAATGTTATAAATTCAATAGCACCTAATTAAAATTAAATCTGAAAGCCGCCTGGTTGTATCGGCAACGATAAAGGAAGAGAGAGAGCGAGTCGAGGGCCCCAAGGACAAAGGGACGGCTTAGAGGAGGTGAAATTCAACAAAACAACAGAAAGTGAAGATGGAAACAAGACCAGAAGGCAGGATATGCACGGTAAATGCTGTAGCCGGAAATGAACACGTGCTGGAATGTGTGTTCAGAGCATGGAAAACTTTACCCAACTCGTTGTCTGCCTTTTCCCTCTCTCTCTCTCTCTCTCTCCCTTTTTCGGTTTATTTATGAGATTCAACCTGCCGGCTGGGTTACATCTGCTATGTCTGTGTGTGTGTGTGTGTACCATATTAATTATTGAAAGATTTGATATCGGCTTAAAGTATCTGAGAGCCTTTGCTATGTTGCTATGGTAGAAGGACTCGACTCACTTGTCGAATGCATCATCATCATCATCTTCATCAGGAGTCGTATGTAATTTACTTTGCCTCCCACTCTTTTATTTTCATTTTTACCTTACTCTCTGCTTCACTTAACCTTCGACTGCATTTAGTAGACTAACCTCTTGCTATCCCTTTTCATCTCTGTATTGTGGAAATGAACCAATAAATCAGTTTAACACAAAAAAAAAGAAGGTGGAGAGTAAAAAATCTCAGGAAAGGACAAACTTTTGACGCCTCTTGGCCAGCATAGGATCAAAGTCGAAAGTGTTTTCCAGGCTCTCCCTCTCAGCACTCTCCCCCTTTCTCACCTTTTCTTGCTCTATCTCCCCTTAAATGCAATGGCATTACATGCCGGCCAGGCAGACAGGATGAAAGGATGGCTTACAGTATGTAATGGAGATGGTATGCTGTAGTGATATTGATGAGTTCCATGAAGTGCATAATCAAATGATAAACTAGTTATTATAGAAATACCATATCTGAAATATATCACCTAAAAGTTAGATACTGAAATTTGTCACCCAAAGGAATGAGTATTTTGGTATCAAATTGAACAAGAAGAAATATGCTTCTAAATGGGAATATTAAGGATAGTTAGCCGAGACCTCAACTGTAAGTTTTAAAATCAACTCTTTATTATATTCCTCTCTTATTGTTAGTGAAACCTTAAAGACACATTTTTTTGGTTTTTCCTTTGTTTTTATCGCTGAAAATATTTTACATAAAGTTTATAAAATGTTGAATCCAACTAGTTAAATAATTTAATCAAATAGTATTCAAAGTTTAAGCGAATGGCTTAAAAATAAAAATAACTTTTGAAATAAGTAAAGTTGAGTGTTCGGAGTTTGGTCACAATTTAGAGAAATAATTTCGACAATTAGTAAATCCTCATTTAAGGAGAAAAGTTTATATCCTAAACAGGTATGAAAACAATGAACATCTGTTAGTATTTAATTCCCTTTTAAAAGTTCGACGTTTTTTTTTTACTAAAGTTTAGTAACTAAATGCATGAGTTAATTTGTGACGAAAATTGTTTTGAATTTCGATAACATAAAAAAATTGTTTGAATTCGAGAAATTGTAGCAAAAAATATGAAAAAATATTCAACGTACAATGTTTAAATAATTTCATTTAAATCTTAAAAAAAAAATATAAAGAAACTATTTTGTGAACTGAAAAGAAACTTATTTGTTATATATCTATTTCTTATTTTTGACTCGTCTTTGTTTATTATTAAGTCGTTAAAATCTTTCTCTCACAATACATAAATTAATCTATTATTCTAGGCAATTAAGAGTCTAACAAGTCTATGTAGAAAAATCAGTTTAAAGATTTATATACATGTGAGAAAATATCCCAAGTGAGCCACCTAAAAAACGTTTGCGTATTTTTTTACTCAAAAGTTCCTATTTCGATATATGTATATGAATAAAAGAAAAATTCATTTTAAACAGTTTTCAAAGATTCACCCACATCCAAGTTTTAATGAATTCATAATATCTAATTTACCAAAATATTGCTTCAAATTATATATGTATGTATGGCTATGGAATTAACATACAATATTATGTATATATATATACATATATATAAATTTTGATTGAGTTGGTTAGCTTATATTTTTCATACTGTTAATAGTAAATTTATCGTACCCAGTTGACAAATCATTGGACGACTTGATCAACAATTTAAGAGCATTTAAAACAATTTGAGGCCCATACTGAGTCATATGGGTAACAATTTAGAGAAAAGTGCTTCGCCTCTCATCAAATGTGCCGTAGTCCTTATACTTGCATGTCCTTATACTTGGTATTTCTTATTTGTTTATTTCTGATAAACTTTTTTCATTTTTGTCAAAGTTAAGTGAAAGGAAGTTGTATTTTTAATAGATGAGAGTAAGTCGTGTTTTTTTTTTATCAAAGATAAGTGAAAAAGAGTTTTTTGCCAATAGATAGGAGTAAGCCGTTTTAAACCTCTACCAAAACTTGCCTTAGGTGAAGTTAATTTGAAGATATTTTTTCATAATGTATTACCTTTTTTGAATTCTGATCAGCCTCCAATAGCTAAGAGATTGATTGATTGGCTCTGCAAACTGCAATAGCCAAATCTAAATGATTCCCACTTACAATTACAGGAAGGCCAAGAAACTAAGAAACAAATCATCATTATCCTATTTATTTCTCTGTTTTTAATTATCCAAGTACAATTTACTTGTATTTACACTCTCTCGAATATAATTCCGTACTTTTTTATTCCGTATGTCTACTCCATCAGATCCCCTAACATTTGATGGAATTTTCTTAAATTATTTTTTTGTCCAAACATAGATTTTCTCGACTATCAATTAGCATGCTAACTATGTGTATATCAAAGTACAGTCGTGCTCTTATGCAAACTTTTTTCCAGCAACAAACGAAGCGAACGAAAAACGTGGATAGGAGGGGAGAGGAGACGGGGGACAACTCAACTGTTTGACTCGAAGAAAATGTTTGCTGTCGTCAACCGCCGACATCTTCAACGTCTCCTCGTCATCAGCATCAGGATGGCACACACACTTCACGCATATGCAAAATATTTAAGTGCATCCCGCCAAAGAGGAAAATGAAGCAAAGCCTCAAAAACTTGCCTCACATCCTTCCCAATGCAGTCAGGCATACAGGGGGAGATAGAGGAGCCAGGAAGGCAGGCTGGCTGGCAGGCAGGCAGGCAGGCACTCAAAAATGTTAACCGTCTTATTTTTGTTGCACTGTGTTGCTTGTGCGTCGCCTGCAACACACGTTTCGAGTGCAGTGCAAACATTTGCCTAGTCAAACGATGGACACAAGAAGCGGGAAAGAGAAGCAGTAGAAGCTGGAGCGCCTAAATATATGCAGCATATAATTATTGATGGAGTGTGAGAAGGCCTGAAAATGATAAGTGAGTGGAAGAGCACACAAACACACACACACATACTATGATAGTTAATGTTGTTAGCAGGTGCTCGAGACATTTGCATATGTTTGTGGTTCATTGCAAGTGCGAATCCATTAACATCATAGAGAAGATTAGTGAGATGGAGAAGTTAGAGAAAAAGCGAAAGAGAGAGAGAGATTGGGGGTGAAATATATGGAGCGGAGTAAAGTAAAGTGGCATGGGGGAGTGCCTACTTATCATTTTCTCATTAGTGAGGACAATTTTCTAAGGCAATAAATCCGTCTAAGAAAAAGTTACAATTAAACTAAGCAAAGAATCTGTACGGAATAAAGAAAGCGAGAAGGAGCGAGCAGCAGAAAGTCAATATAAGGAAATTAATTTCCTAGACCAGCAGAATTTCTTTTTCCAATTTTTTTTCCTGCTGTTCCATCTTCCTTCTTCTTTTCGGTGTGTGGATTGGCGACCAAGACATAAAATTCAATTAACCCGCTACACACATTCACACACACACACACACACACTCTGTGTTGTGGCAAGGGCGGGGGGAGGGTGTACACTGTGGTGTGGTCGCTCTCACTTGAAGGAGTTACTTGGACTTGCGGGTCCTTGCACATAAAAGCAATTGAAAGAACATGCGAAAAACAATAAAACGAAATTAAGGTAAAGTAGCAAAACGAAATGCAGAGCGAGAGGGAGACAGAGACAGAGAGAGAGAGAGAGGGATTGAGGTATGGGAAATAAGGAATCATTGAATCATTTAATTAGCGTTTAGATTGCACACACAGACACACACACACACACAAAGTCACATGTATACTAGATGTGTATATGTATCTGTACATGGGTTTTGGTGGGGAGGGGCATGTGTGAAAGAGACAAAAACCACAAGCACTAGAACCATTTTCAATTAGTTGCCGACCAATTTATGCGGCTCCCACTACAAGAGGCAGCAAACATATTGTTTGGGGCCAAGAGCAGACGGGAATATGGACAAGGGATGGGAAATTCATTCAATGCTTTCGTCACATTTTCACTTTAAGAGGCTAGGATGGGCCTTCATTCGTCCTTATACACACACACACAGAAACGGACACACTGGATGGATAAAAACCACAAAACCTTTGCACAACAACAAAAGACCCAGCGGGCTGTTGGACGAACTCCAAAATGGCTGCGCTTGAACCAAAAACCACAACAAGCCAAATAAATGTGCTCGGCCTGTTCTTTATACACTCATATATATACATATCAACAACTGTATATGTATATATTCCATTGCTATATTCGTTTTATTGTATGGTTTTTTTCTTCTGTTCATTGCATTTTATACCCCCAAGCGTAGCTGGACACAAAGAAGCCACGAGCATTTCACAAAAGAGTCAAAATTATTGATTTATATCGAATGGTTTTATTACAATATTAAAATATATACATATATATCATTAACAATTATTTTTATTCCTTTTCTGTAAAAACAATTACATATGTATATAGGCAATTTTTCTATTTATTGCAGTCAACTTAATTGCTTATTAAATATACATATCTGTTTTGTATAAGGGTGTTTTAGAATTTATTGTATGTATTAGTTTTCCCTCAAAGTTTATCAAATGTGTCTTTGAGTTCACAAATAAATCGTTGATTTAAGTTTTCTCCTCCAAAGGTCTCTCGCTTTAAGGCTGAAACTGGTTGGGAATTATAAGTAGAAATTGACAATTCTCTGCATTAGTAAGAACAAGATTGATGTTTCCAGTCAACAAATTGTCATATGTTTAAATGTAATAATAATTTGAATCTTACAATTTATTATAAATATTATAACGACTTTTTTAATTAATTTTTTTATTAACATTTAGCGTTAAAGGTAAGATTAAAATTTTATATTTTTCAATACATTTCCTTAGTTTAAAATGGGATTAAAAAATTTCACTTCAGTTAATTCATTACATTTTAGAAAGTCTTTTAAGTGCATAAAAACTATGCTAGAAAACAGCGTATGTTACAAAAATTGAGAATATTTATTAGAATGTAGATTTTCGTTTTACTTACTTTTAAATTGAAACTGAACTAAAAATGGTCGATTGAAGGTCGATTAAATTTGAAGAAATTTTTTATCCAAACAGTCTTTTGTTATGCTAGGATAAAAAATAATTGTCATTGAAATAAAAATCATATATATGTTTGTACATCAATCTAAAAAGTGCCAAGCTGGTCAGAATAATTAGATAAATTTAAAAATATAAAATATATAAATATGCTTAAGATTTTTTGATTTGTATTAATAATTTCAAGTTAAACAAAATCGAGAAAAATTCACTTAATGACTATTGCAAATCTTAAATTGTCAAACATTTATATTAAATCTGTTTAAACAAATTAAAATAAAGCATATAAAGTCAATTCGTGGTCATTCGTCGACAATTATTGAAAGTGATTTCATTTTCGATTACATTTTGCTTTAATACAAATGCAGGCAACAAAAAATGACTGTATTCATAGGAAGCCATTACCATTACAATTCAACCGATTGATTTCCATTTGCTAGATGACCATACGTATAGTGTAGTTATATGTATGTATATGAAAAGTAAAAAAGTAATTTATACACTTATATATGTATGTATGTAAAAAAAGGGATACATACCTTCACAAACATACATATGTATATATGAAAGAGGGGAAAGAAAGAAAGAAAGAAAAACTCAATCATATGACGTTGCCCACTGATTTTCCCTTACCCTGTCCATCATAATAAATAATGTCAACACTTACAACCGACCAGAGCAATGTTTGATGGCGGCAAATCATATATACAGAATATTATATATGCATTGCCTGGTCAATTGAAATGAAATTGGATTCTGTCAAGGTATGCTATCTATATGCACACATACAAAAATAAGTAACTATATACATACATATACGCTGTCCAGTTGAATGATACAAATTCTTATTGGCTTTCAACAAGACTTCTCCCCATTCATACTTATATTATGTGTGTGTATGTACATATGTGATAAAGGTGAATGCATTCAAGTTGACTGCCTTGCCACAGGTCAAAGTATTCCAGACAACAAAAATAATATACAATAATTATATAATAGACCTATTACCTATGGGCAAAACTTTGCTGTCGCATAGACCTCAACTTGATGGCTTTTCAGTGCGTAGAAAAATGTCAAACCTCAATACAAAAAACAAAACAAAATAAATTATAGTGCTTCGAAGTTCATATACTCTTGCAGATCTTATTGTTAGTATATTATCTTTATCTTTTTGTGTTAAGGAGTAGATTTGGTAGATAAAAATGAAAATAATTTTACTCTTAAACTATGCAATAGATTGTAGGAAGCTTGAATTAATTACCAAATATTTGAAATTTTATCTTAGCAAACATTGCACATACCAAACATTACTTAAATTTAAAGACAAGTGAAAATTTCCACCGTCTGTTGCATACTTCAGGGGGCAATATTTCCTAAAAAAGTTGCTTTCATATAGAAAACAAATGTATAAAATTTTATAAACAGTTTCCATTGCCATAATTCATGACATTAGTAGTTCATAGAGTATTAAAAGAATGAATTTTCAAAGAAAAGAAATGGAACCGCAAGCTCGACTTCCCCTAATAAGTTTATTCCTTCTTCTAATAATATAATTATCAGTTGTCCCTAGTTCCATTAATTACACCAACCAGTCTTATAAGCTTGGTAAACACTCACAGAGCTTGGGACAGAAGGGTTCGGTGTTTTGACTTTAAGGCCCTTAGACCATGTCTATCATTATTACTAGCAAAGGCAATATTCTAATACAAACTTCTAAAACATTCTCTTCTAAATATCGAACTACTTAGCCCATTTTGGAAAAAACTAATCAATGGCCATTGGTTCTAGGCGTATTTTGGTGCTATTATTATTGGTGGACTTTCAAATATTTGTCTAAATAAGTTTTATGCTAACATATATCATTTTATATACCTAATAAAGCTAGAAAGGCATGGCTATAAGTTTAAAAATAAGTTCAGACTCTTGCGTTTAACTTTGTATCCATAACAACATGGAACAGTATGATATATATACACATGATTCTAATGAAAACTATATATACTATCCTTCTTGATAATCTGTTAATCGGAAGTAAGTCAAGAATCAATTTGAAGCAAGGTACATACTTTCCTGCCAATCAAATGAGAGTTTGCTTAATGGATAGTAGTTTTAATTTTATTACCAAAGTCTAGCTAAGTCTGTGGTTTTGAATAGCGGTTGATCCAATGGACTCAAAGATGCTACCTTTCTCTTATAAAATATAACTAAATATCTTATCAATCTGTTAATACCTTTTCCTAGGGTATAATCCTACAGCCTCACACCAAAAAGGGGTAAAAATGGTAATGTAAAAAATATATCCCGAAACTGTCACAACAAATATTTTGCTATATTTCCAGACGAAATGTGCCGGAATCAGTCAGACGTGGGTTAAGAGTCTCAAATACATACACACACATACACACATACAGACACATACAAAGCCCATGCATATGAAGAAAGAAAAAGGACGGATTCACTGAAAGGACCGCACTAAAGCTATTTTAACAAGGGAAAGAGACTGGAAAAAAACCAAGTGCAGAAGACAACAACAACAACGCAAAAAAAAGGAGAAAAACTCCATTTACGCTTGCTTAGTTCCCTTTAGTATAAAGTTTAAGCTTAATCCAGCATAAAATCAACTGGTAAATTTTTTATGTCTACCAAAACAGGCACAAAAAAAAAAAAGACGACGATACGAAACGGAAAAAGGAAAAGAAAAAAGCCTGAAAGATTAAAGAGTTAAGCCCATCGACCATATCACATTGAACCTAAAACTATTCACATTCAGTTTAGGTTGCGGAAAAATACAGTTATGATGAAAGAGGGACACAGACATCTAATCAATTGGCTTATATGCATTTGTTGAGACCATAAGCCCGGGAACCCCATCATGGCCATCATAGCCATCATAGCCCTTACTGCCGAAGCACCAGTAACAAACCCAGGTGCGTGTGCAGCCTGCTGAAAGCGGAAAGGCGGAAACACGTCTGCCGGCCATTTTGTTTGCAAAATGTGAAAATCAAACCGGAAATGTTAAAATATGCAGCGTGGCCCTGACTCCGGACTTTCAGCTACGTCTGACTGTTTGCCTCCGTTTCCATTTCCATTTCTTCTTTGATTCTTTCTCCTTTTTTTCTGCCTTCGTTTCCATTGTGTTGACAATTCACATTAAATGTCAGCTGCAACATGCCAGATATACATTTCTACACACATACATATATACAAAATATATTTGATATATACATATATCCCTATATCTATATGTACATCTATTTTATTGCTCCTTTAAAAACGATATACAAAAAGCATATGCCAAACATTTGCTACACTTGTTAGTCCTTAACAATAGTTCATCTTTCCTCGTTCTCGTTTGCTTTGTGTGTGCATCTAAGATGGTGTGTGTGTGTGTGTGTGTTTGTTTGTGTAAGACACACACACACACATACACAAACACAGACCCAACTTAGGAATAGAAAAGCAAAATCAACTCAATTGTAAACGTGAACATTGAAATTTAATTACAAAACTACTTGTACATACTGCCACTACAACTGCAGGCAACTTGTTGTTGTTATTGTTGTTGTTGTTGTTGTTGCTCTTGAAGATAAAGTTTAATTGTGATCACATGATAGGAGAAATCAATGAAAACTATTTTGAGCACTTGTCTAAATACTATAAATCGTTTTTCAATTGAAATTTTATAAGCCGGTTTAAAGTAAAGCAACTTGTTTCATGGGATTTGTTAAATGAAATAACAAGTATGAAAGTCTCGTGGGGCGATAGTTGGTCCACAATAAAATATGTTAATTTAATTTAATTGAAAACATTCGATTTACAAACTTGAAATTTGCATGAACTTTAAAGATTTGTCTTTCTTGTTAAATTCTTAAGATTTTACAGAGCCCTTTCTCCCTTTTCAACAAACAAAAAACCAAAAAACTTGTTAAATGACTTATGAAACAAGTGTCGAAGGAGTTATTACATGTTGATAAGGAAAGAGATAGAAGGGTATTCTGATCCGGCCCTTTAAGTGTATATTTCTTGTATTATCTGAGACACAATTTAATCCGTTTTGAGCTCTGTTTCTTTTCTTTTTTAATTAGATAAAGTGATGAATTGCGTGATTTCGAAAGTTTCTTTTTGATAATTTTATATACTTCTAAGTTTTCAAATATGGGAGAATATAGTTTTTTTAATAAAGGAATTTTGTAGTGTCTAAATAATAAAATTTGTGTGTCTTAAGCACACTTTTGGACAAGTCAAACTTTTTTGTTAGTGAAAGGTTTACGTTTTTTGAATGATAGAAGAATGTATAACGTAATTTAACCTTAATATATGATATAAATTTTAAGCGCACTACTGACTGTTTTTTGAATAAATAATCAAAATAAAATCGAGCATTCGAATAAAACTTTGTTGGTCATCTTTAAAACATAAATTGTAAGCTGCAGATAGATCTGTTGCTGCGAAAAAAATTCAATAAGATCAGCAGATGTCATAAAACGAAATTACTTAGTATACGATCCAATATTTACTTGTTTTATTGTTAAATTTAAGTCACAGTTCTTTGTGACTTTTTTGTGGCACATTATGATAGTGAAATGAAGGAAATTTTTTTCATTAAAAGCCATTTCTTCTCTCTTAAACTAAAGTATCGATTTCCAGGAAGAGATTTTTTGCTTTATGCCTTGATAAAACCAAATTCTATTTCTCGCTTTTAGTTCTATCATATTTTTAATGATTTTTAATGATTGTGCAATTTATGAAATATCAAACTAATTTATAACAAACTTACTTACAAGAATTTTTTCCTATTGGGGAATATCTTCACATAATGGGCTTTAACCATATTCATATTCAAAACTCAAGTTAGCTAAAGATATATATAAAATTTAAAATAATGAAAATTATGTCGTACTGTTGCAGTTTTACATAAATAAAGATTTTATATAATAGATAAATGGTAACTCTTATTTTAATAGCTAAAAGCCGTTCTCATTAATACTTTCTCATTCTCTCTTTTCTGTGGCAATTTTTATGATGACAAAAATTAAACTTAGACAAAAAATGTTATTTATTTTTAAAGACTCTACGCGGACAATTTCCACAAACATAACTGAACTTTAGGTATGAACTCTATGCACTTTACAGACTTTTCATTAATTATGTAGTCGAATAAATTAAGTTTCATTGACATTATGGAATGGCCCTTTTTCTGCACTTTTGCTTGCTTTTGGTTTCTAATTTGCGGTTCTTTGTCTTCACATATTAATCACAATAAAGATAAAAAGCTCAATTAAAATGCTATTCAAGTGGTTAAGATTTTTTTTCTTAGATTTTCTTGTGCTTTTTGATTTTTGGCTTGTTGTCTGTGTGTTGGAGTTCTTGGTCCTTGCTCCTTTGGCTAATTGCATGCTCATTGCTTTGAACTAGATATTACCACATGGCCGCAATTCAATTATTTTATTAGAGACTGAGACAAAGTAAGGGGCGGGGAAGGCCTAAGAAGCAATTGCTTTGATTGCTGTCGGCACTAACCGCAAGGACTTTTACTCTACCGGCTCTCTTCTACTTTAAATTCGAGGAGAAAGAGACAGTGCCGAGACTGGGAGAATGTGAGAGATAGAGAAACCACAACTATGATGACGAAGATGAGGTCGAGGACTGATAGCAAAAATGCGTTAAATATGAAATGAAATGTTTGCCAGGAAAAGGAACACCAACTACAACCCTTGTCTCTTGCTCCCCTATTTTTTTAGTACTTTCTTCTCCTATCTCACGCTCTCTCTCTGTCTCTTACTCTCGCTTCGTCTTTCACTTTTGCTGAAAAATTTAACCGCTGCGCTGATGGCAGCAATTAAACAGAAAATACCAGGCCAGAAAATGCTCAAGAATTTGTGGTACAAAAATTCAATTAATTTTTGGGGTAACCGAACAAAAGGCAGCCATTGGTAGTGGATGGAAAAGCATTACAGAGGATAACGGGCAGCAAGGGGGACGGGTCACAACAAAGTGGAGTGAAGTGGAGGGCATTGTCGTGTGTCTTCTGTTTCGGTGGTTAGCGGTTAGCAAAACTATAATAAATTATTGTACGACATTCTCCCAGCTTTCGTCCTTGATTAGCATGGCATTTACCCACCCAACAATCTCCGGCAGCTGCTCTTGCCTGCTCTTGCTCCTGCTCCCCACATACCAACTAAGAGCATACAATGAAAATTGCTGCCAAAATTAAATAAATTACTTTCCAGGGAGTTTACTCACATTACATACATACTTTCTCGTCCGAGCGTCCACCACCATTCACTTTTCTAGATCGCTTCAACAATTGACCAAATTAGTAGCCACACACTTATCTAGCAGCAAAAATTATATTTTTCATCCTCAGGGTTATAAAAGTCTATGGCCAGCTGGGTGTAAATAGAAGTTTGTTCGTTCAACTAAAACTGCAAAACAAAAAATAAAATAGGTATCGTATGAAAACTATAAGCTAATTGGTTTATTTTGTTACCTATTTGCGGCGAGTTCAGAGAGTTGCAGTTTACATTGATTGAATTACAACACATACTCTAACGCCTCAACATTTTCCCTTGCAGTTGTAAAGTGGACAAGACTCACATATACCAAAAACTTTTTCAAGCTAGCTTAATATAAAATTAGAGAAAAAATTCTTCAATACCATCGTGATTATTTTTAATACACTTACATTTCAGATACAATTTGTGATCTGTCGCATCTTAATTACTTTTAGTTGAATTATGCCGAAATGTATGCTATAGTTTTCTTTTCTCATAGAAATAGATAGATGAGAAAAAACAACAGTTATACCACTAACATATTAAAATATAATTAAATTTTCTTTAAACTGCATATATTTATATCAATTTTGTGTGAGGAACGAAATTTCGAATTATAGTTCAAAGAGTTATTATCAATAGATATTGAAACTTTTGAAGATTCAAAATATCGTTCGAAGGTTTACTCTAAACTTCTTTGCAGAAAACATTTTTAGCCTTTTATTGCATATTTGAGAAAATATATATTAGTTACCTCTGCCATTTTGTTGGCCTGTTGGCCTTGGAACAGTCGAAGGGTTCATTATATCCAACAAAGTCTTAATACAACTTTTGATTTGATTTTTGAGTCAGGGTTAAAAATTTCCGGATATGCCCATGTAATACTTTACAAAATTGTTCTTTGCCGTCTAATTGGTCAGAAAATACAATGCAGCCATCGACTACTTAATTAATTTCACTAATATATACATAGAAAAAGGAGACCAAGATTATAAAACCATCAGAGAGTTAACCTATATTTCTGTTAAAATAATTATTTACCTAAACAGAAATAAGCATAATAAGTATACAAGGATAATATTAACATTTTTTGTTTATGAGTTTTACAATTACACAACAAAGTCAAAACCATTAAAACTCTTTAAAAATTTATTAATTTTCTTAGGCTCCAAATTAATAAATAAATCACAAAATTTTGCGTTTTACTAGACCTACAAAATCTCAACTATTTAGGGGCAAACAATTTTTTTGAAATAATTTTTTTCTTTCAACACAAATATACACAATTTTTGTCTATTGAAGTGCACACTAAACTCATATCAATGTAAAGAAAACTCCAGATAAAACTGCACATGGAAGGGAAGGAAAGAAAATTGAATTGTTTAACTTGAAAATTTTGTACAATTTGCTTTGGGATTTGGAGTATTCAGTTTTTTGGTTTTTTTTCTTGAAGATTCACTCACCATTTAGACATTTTTTATAGACTTAAGTGTACAATTTATTTGATTTGTGGACAATATTGTAGGCAATTAAGATAGGAGAGCAAAACGAAGACATTTTTTGGTTTTTTTTTTTTCGTTTGCTCGTTTGCTTATTTTATTTTTATCTGTGCTTTGAGGTAGACAACAATAAATTCTGATAAATAAATGCAGATATTTATGTGTGGGCGAGAAATAAACGAGAAGGGATCCAACGAAAAAAAAAAGAAAAAATACAGAAAACACGAGAAATGAAAAAAGGGAATTGGAAAATAAAAAGAAATTCAGTTGATGGCCGAGTCAGCAAAGCTGGAATGGCCTATACACATATACATACATACACAAGGACATAAACACTTTCCCTTCCCTAGTGCCTGTATTGCCATGCTAGGCATCTATTTAACATTAAAACAAACACACGCACTTCCTTAGCAAGGATATAGCCAGGATGCATAAAGTAAATGTAAACTGAAATGGAAGGCGAGAAGAACGAGAAACGAACGCATTGTCAAATTCTTTTGACACTTATCCCTTGCCGACGTTTTGGGGAAAGGCAGGCAGGACAAAAAAAGGGACTCCATCCGCTATATTCCCACCCCCAATCCTGCTTATGCAAATGTGTGTGTGTGTGTGTGTTTCTAGACCACAAGAACTCGCCCTGCTCTGCCTCAATACTCATACTCTTGTCACCTGTCTCAGACATTTTGTTTGGTTTTTCGGCTTCATCATTATTATTATTATTATTATTTTGTTTTATATGTATATATGTTATATGTATGTGTATGTGTGTGTGTGTGTGTGTGAAATGGTTGGGTAATGGTCTTCGTGGAGGTGTCTCAATGGTAGTGGGTGATGTGTGGGAGAAGGTATCAAGTATTTTGTTGCTTGCTTTCTTGATTTTTATTGCAAGAATGCGAACGTCGGCTGTTTTTAAAACCTCGACAGGACCTCACCCAGAACACACGGACACACACATATAAGGCAGGCTCGGCAAGGACTCTCTCTTTTTCCTTGTGTGTGTATGCAGCCAACACTTACACGAAAATGATGAATGATTTTATGGTTTGCTTGACCTGAATTTTATAGTATGCATGCACGACCCCTCCCTCCAATACCCCACCCCCCACCACCACCCAATGCTACTTCCTGCCCCTCCCACTCTTGAAGAGTGGAAAATTTTATGTTTGCATAAGAAATTGGATTTTTGCATTAGTTATGGAAATGAGAAAACTTCAACTTGATTTGTTTTTCACTGGCTTTGGTTTCAGCTTTCCTTCTCTCTCTCTCTCTCTCTCTGCCTCTCTTTCTATGTCTGTGTCTTCCTCCTTTTTATTTTTTGGTCAGAAGAACACGGCTTTGGCAACGCTCAGAAAGTGTTTGAATTTCTGTTATTTTTTTTCTTCTATAAATTTGCTTTTTGTTCACTTGCATTTGGTTTGTGGTCCCTGAGTGAGAGAAAAAGATATTCGTGCCTAATGGTTATTAGATTTAGCTCATGTATCAAAACTGATTGCTAAGTGAAATGAATGAATGTGGAGGCTAATCCAAAATAGTAACAGATCTAACATCCTTTTGCTCCTTTAACTCTAGCCCTAAGATAACTAGATTAATTATGATTGAGTAATCATTAGCACAAGAACGAATTTGACATTTTTGTTTAATGAAAATGTCATTAACTGCAAAGGAATTTCCATGAAAATAGCAGGAGAAATTTCCATGGCCTAGTATTGAAAATCTTCCCATTTAGATTTCGCTTTAATAGTTTTTAGTGGCAATGGAATAGCTAAAACATTTGTTTTAAGTATTTTAATTGACACTTTAATCAAAATATTTAAAAAAGTAACAACATTTCGGGCATTTTAAAGTTAAGGAATGTTAAGGGTATTAAAAATTCTAAACTGATTGAGACCTTATCAAATTTACTCATGAAGGATTCTGAAATTAAAATAAGATTTGCCAATTGATGTTGCTTAAATTAAAACATAGAGTTTTCCCATTGATAGGTAAAAACAGTTTAATAAATTTCCTAAAACAACCTTTTCTCTTATTTTCATAGATGGCATTAAGTACTTTGTGGTAGCTTTCGACCGCATTCCCCCATAGTCAATTTTTATCTGGATGTATCTGAAGGATATATATTTGGGTTCACCAAAATACCTTTAATAAAATCTCCAGCACTTTACTGTTAGGCAAGGGGAGGGAACATAGCGACATAACAAACATGTAAGCTGCGTACCGCCCATAGAGCACAGCTTGATAGAATCTGGCATTTTGTGGGCAGCAAAGTGATGGAAAGTTGTTGCGCGGTGAAAATAGAGTGGAATGGATACTTGTGTGTAGTGGGGAGGGGTGGGAGACGAAAACGATGGTTGACAGTTTTAGCCACAGCAATTGACCGATTAAAAGAGCAACAACAAGTACATACATTGTATACCAAAACATTTTCAGAAAATTCATAGTTTCAGCATATCCATTGACGGGTTCTGAATGCTCTTACTTAATTAACTGCCAATAGGAAAGCTATATTAGTGTATATTTTAAACGTCTTAAACAATAATGATTGACAATTTTTACTTTTAAAATCTAAAGTTAAAGAGGTCGACTTATATTATGTGTGACTTAATATCGGACTTGGTTCATCTTTGATGTACAAACTTTCATTATATCGAATCTTTTAGGCCTATTTTTAATTTTTGAAAAAATTAATTTAAATTAGCAATTTAAAAACAAAAGGGAATTGCAGCCTGTTTGCCATTGAGAACCATTCGATAGCAAAAACCGAACTGCATGTTTTATTTAATAATGATTGAATAGTGTATTTTAACATACAAGTAACCATAAATGAAGAAGTAACTTAAGAAATATTTTAAGATGGGTTTCATATATGTATTATTTAATAAAGGTATATATAAAACAAAATGAGAGTCTCTAATATGACCTTTATTGATGTCCTTCTTAGTGTTTAGTTGAACAGAAGGAACACATTTCCACGGGGATGACTGGTAAGGGTATTCTTCAGGAATTGCCTCTTGGAAAAACGATTTGGCTTGCTCAGTTTTAATATTGGGAACTTTTTTAATTATTTGCTTGAAACGCTTGTCGATTTGTTCCGACGTTCATGCCCGTTCATTTGTCGTTGTTGTTGCTGTTACGTCCCCTCACCCCACTATCTATGCCTTGATTGTGGTTCTTGTTGTAGCTGCTGCTGCTGCTGCCCGATGGCGCCAAACTATGGCGGCAATATGTGCCAACGGTTGAATAATCTGTCAATAAGCTTTTGTCATCGTTTGGTTGGTTTTGGAAACAGAAAAAGTTGCAGATGAAGGGAAATGGATGGGGAGAGAGAGGGCAGGCGACACAAACAAACATTTTTCTATTGCTAGCCAGAGGGCCTTTTGAGAGAAAGAGAATGCATGAGATGGCGCAGAGGGGGAGGGGTTACAGGAGGAGGACCTTAGTCGGGAGGTCATATATTGCGTCTTGGGCGCGACTTTCCCATTTTTTTTTGCTATCTCTTCTTTCTATTTTTGGGCAATAGAAAAAAAACTTTTTAATAAAGGTCGATTGCTGCATGTCAATTTGCTTTTTGGGGTGTGCCCCCACTACTCACCATTCCCCTACCCCTCCCAACCACCGTACCAATACGCTGTTTCGTAACGATAAAGTTCTCCCCCAAGTTTTAGCTCGTCACGTTGCGATTAGCTTTGGCAATAGTTTGTTCTGTCTCAACGTCAACCTCAACCACCTGCACCCATTTGTTCAACCTTCTTTGGCAGCTTCACTGCATGGAGCATCCGGTCTTTGAAGTGGGCGTGGCTGGTAGCCGACTCTTTTAGGGCGACACTTTGTCTTCCGTTTTATCACTTATTACTTCCGCTACGAGACTTTACTTTTTTTTTTTTTTATTTTAAGCTTTACCAAATGAGAGAAAGAGAGGGGCAGAGAGAATTAAGAGTCAGAGCACCAGGTGAATGAGAAGTTTCCTTAATTTCTGTCACCTTTTGCATTTTAATTTTTCGCCTCTTTCTCCTCTTACTAATGAGAAAGAAATGAAGAAATTGCAATTTAACCCGTTTGGTATGACCAAAATGTCATTAGCATTTATATGGCAAACTTTTTGAGCATTCATCTAATTGCTGTTTTGGGATCTGAGCCAATATAAATCTTAGCCATGGCTAAAACTACTCAAAAAGTTACATACCTCTCAGCCAACCAGCCAACAACATGCCGACTTAGCCAATTCGGTTCCACCGCGAAATTTGTTGGGGAAATAGAGAGGGTGGTGCGAATCCGAGTGTGGTTGTAGTGTGTGGTGGGCGTTCAGTGGTTGGGCGATAAAATATACATAAATAACCTTTATTACACATGCTGCCGCTCAAGTGCTCGAACTTTTTCAAGTCCACTTTGCACAGTTGTTTTCGAGTAGTTCCTATCCAGTATCCCGACCACAGAGTTTTCTTCCTTTTTTTTCGTTATTTATATTTTTTGGTATTTGTTGTTTTTTCTTTCCCGCATCAGCAGCTTGACTTTGTGGCCAAGAATGCGAAAACTCTGCAGAACACCGTGCCAAGCCGAAACCCAGAACGTGCAATACAATACAAAAAAAAAAAAAGTTGGAAAAAAATATAACAAGAATATAAACAACAATTTGTTTTTAGTGTGTGGTGGGGGATAAAGACGATTAAACTAAAGTGAACCTTAAGTTGACATGATCTCGAAAGCAATTATCAATCAGCTCCATGCAATTTATTAAAAATATTTATTATATTTGGGTGGAGAGAAGTTTTTAAGTTAGTCTATGTGGCCAGAAAGGTCAGTACATCTGACAGATATATTACAAGTTCACCAATTTGATGTCTTTAGCAGAGTGTATCAGCTTGCTGATGGTTCTTCAAATTGCAGAATTTGAATGGCATCTTACACCTTAAAATAAGAAACTTTAAACTTATTAAGTGTAATAGATAAATTTGTGCTTTAATCTAATAGCAAATAAACAATTTATAGCTCTGAAGCGCCATAAATTTAAGTTTATTAATGAAAAAAGTTTAAATTTAATTATAAAGGAGTTTAGACCAAAATCATTACTAATAAAACCTTTTGCTGATCACTTCACTTTGCTTTTTAAGTTGTTATAGAAATGCTCTAAAATGTTTAACTTTGCGGTATGTTGTTTTTTTGAGTTATTTATTTATTTATTTATACTGTGATTGGGCAGTGATTGTAAATTAAAGCCAATCTTCTTACTAGCTTAAGCTATGTTTTTTGAGTTATTTTACAATGATTTGATAAATCTAAAAATCATATTTACTTTAAAAATTCATAATTGATAGAATAAACAAGAATTGTGATAAATCTAAGCTTAGGAATGGAGAACATTTGAAAGAACTTTTCAGGATCGATCATAGATGTTTTAAGGGAAGTGCTATTCACCTTTGTTTGTTTAAAAAAAGAACAAAAATTCAGGTTTAAAATTTGTAAAGAAGATAATCAGATTTTAATATGTATGTATGTGCCTACATTTGTGGGTAAAGATTCTACTGTTCTTTTGGTAACCTTGATAAGGAGAATAATATGCAAAAGTACTCACTATATGCCATGTATGAACAGGGCAGGGCAGCTGCCCCCCAAGAGGGTTAAATTTTATACATATTTCATTTTTGGAGAATTCATTCAATTTTATATTTAAGAACTCAAAAATGTTTTGATTTAGGAACCAATGCCATTTAAAGAATAAAGAAGTTTATGAAATTCTAAACGTAAATGTGTTAAGAAAATTATGCCGAAATACAGATAATTTCTTTTAATTTAAGACGTAGGCGATTTCGGCTCTCAATTAAAACTGTTGCCGGGTATATGCTAGTCGACGTCTTACTTAAGACACATGCATAATAAATGCAAATCTCTAAAAAGTTTTTAAAGCTCATGTTTAAATGACACTCACCTTATGCTACTTCTCTGCACAGAACAAAAACAGTTTTATCAGTAATTATGCATTATAAACTTTGTATTCATACAGTTACATACAAAAAGTGCAAAGTCTAAGTAATTTCAATTTTAAGTACATGTTTGTAATGAAATTTATTCAGCTTAGTCAGATGTTTTGTTGATTTATATGTCCATCCATCTGAAGCCATATCTGTGGTCGACAGTCAATGCCACCGCATGTTGGAGGCTATCGATATGCAGAAGACATGCGGCCCTCCAGACTTCATAAGAGCGGAACAAATTCATATCCAAGAAATCCAAGTCCCATGATTTCAAATAATAGTGCCGAAATCGATCATCGTTGGATAGTATAATGGGATCGTCCTTGTGCCGAAAGGCCCACTCGTAAACTTTGATCAAAGCAAATGAGTCCACCTGGGGTAAGTTGAAGACCACACTTCTGTGGTCCGTGTTTCCTTTGTAATCGAAATTCCCTTCATCATCGAAGATAAACGAGCCTAAACTGGAGCATTTCATTAGGTCCGGAGTTACTCCATAGACATGACCATCGGATGATTTTAAATAAAGTGGTAGCATTTAAATATGTATAAATTTTCACTCAAACAAAATGCATGTGCTTTTGTCAATATACGGTCACACTTCAATGTCAAGCTTACGACGACAGTTTATTGATAATCGTGGTTATCGATAGTTCCTGGTTGCATGGTATTTTATTTTGTTTTCTTTTTTGGTGTTAATAATAAAATAACAAATTTAAAGACTCCAAATTTTAAACTGTTTTATGTTTTGTCAATTAAATAGGAAACTTAGAAAAAGGCAAATTCAGGGCTTCTAAAAATAACTAAATATTTACAAATTTCAGTGTTGTAAAATTTGTTTAAATATTTTATTGTGATATTAAACGTGTGAACCTACGTTTAAGTTAATGTGGACACTTGGCTTAAGTATTATTCAACTTACTTTATTAAGAAGGATGTAATTCTTAATTGATTCTATTCAGTCATTTCTTTGAAAAATCCTATATATTCATTTTGGAATTTTCATTCATGTTTCTTTAATTAGAAGACATACATACATATGTATAGGGCTCATCATTATATACACACATCAATTGTTTAGCTTCAGAGGGAGCCCAGAGTTGATGTGATTCAATATACAATATTTCACACACATTTTATGTGGCATGATACACGGAGAGCGTCGTTTGCACTGCTTGCAACCAATTTCAGTTAATTAAACCCCCGCAAATCCTAATGTGACCTAATTGGGTTTAGTTGCTAGCTTGGCAGATGTCCCTAGACACACTCACACACACACACACACAGACAAAACACAAACGCACACCCACCGAGCGACATAGACGTAAGGATTCGCATTCCTTTTTGGCATTCATCCTAGTCGGCTTTATGTCCTGCTTTGCGCTTTCTTTTCAGCTTCAGTTTCATTTCCTTCCATTTTTTTTTTCG
Organism: Drosophila willistoni; assembly: GCF_018902025.1. NCBI lineage: Eukaryota > Metazoa > Arthropoda > Insecta > Diptera > Drosophilidae > Drosophila > Drosophila willistoni. Next base: position 16,035,081 of record NW_025814050.1, read on the forward strand.
TTTTTTTTTTTCTTTTTTTTCGGTTTTCCTTTCTTAGTGGCGCTTAGTTATGACCCTTTTGATATGTGCGGGTTACCAATGGTTTTGCTTGTTGCATTGCCCACTGTTAGTGCCTTTGCCGTTTTCCTTTTCGCCGCGCACATAATCCTACAAGCAACTATAAGCCTTGGTAATTATCTGCAAAGTGACCATTAGGCGATTAGTTGACGCTGCCTCGTTACCTCGCTTTGGTTGCGGTCTGTCTGTCTCTCTGTCTCTCCTAACAACTCCAACATGTCCATCTGTCTGAAGCTAATTTAATGGACTTAAAGCGTTGCTAAACCATCTATTGACCACACATTTCCCCGATCATAAGCTTTCAAGTGATAATGAATTGGGTCACGTGATTGATTTAGCAATGCTTTGATGTTGAGATGATTGCATAACGACTGCCTAAATCATTATTAAAGTGTATTATATTCAGATTGATCATGTCTTTGAATTAGACTTCGGAAACTGGGCTTACTAGCTCCAACCCTGCGAAATTAACACCTTATTTTCATTCAAAAAACTTTAACTAAAGAAAGTCCCATTATATATTGCTGTTTCTTGTTTAGAAAGTCAATAATTGATTTAATATCCAGAATTCCGGCCAGCCAGCAATGTCAACTTAAGAGGTTTACACATTAAGCTAAAACTAATCACTTAATAAGGGAGTCGAAATAAAAATTTGTATTTAAATCTGCTTTTTACTCTTTTTTGTCTGAATGGAACAAATCAGTTTCTAGTCTAGAACGTATGTACTTCTAGTTAAGCAAAATAATGTAATGAATCCTTTAGTTACTTTCATTGAGCGATAAAGACGTGAAACTCTGAAAAACAAGCAATTAAGAAACGCATCTGGCCAAGATAATCTTAGTCATGCCAAGATGGCCATGTGAAGTAATAGAAATAGTTGCAACTAATGCAACAATTCAATTAAAGCAAGTAGAAAAAGGGATCTAAAGCAGCAATTTACTTAAAGCTCAGTAAAAAAAAAAGAAGCTTACAAAAATGTTTACTAAGACAAACATAGTTCTGATTGCTTTCAAACTACACAGCCATTAAAAGCCATACCATTTTAGGTATTGACCCATGACGAATAGACTTTGTAGTCTTGTCTTGTGACTTTATCTATGTCATTTTGGACTTGCCTTAACTGTGTCTAAGCAAAAGATCCGAAATTTTCTTTTATTAATTTTGTCTGCTTTGCTTATGACATAATTAAATTTGTTGTTTATTATTCCAAACACACTTTTCGTGTTATACTAAATTTATCATCTACTTCATTTTGGGTATCATGCTTGCCGCTTTTTATATTTTCTCCCTCTTGTTTTTGTCTTCGTTTTGGTTTCTTTTTTGTCAGTCTTCTCATTCACATTTAATTTGCATTTGCATACTTAGTTTCCTTTTGGCTATCCTGTGTTGGCTTAAAATTATGACAACTTCTTATTCGCTGGTCGTCGTCGTTGTCGCATTTTGCACATGCTTTATGAACTGTTGCATACATAACACTCCTGCCACAGTGTCACATGGCAGCGCCGCCCCGCACCGCACCGCACCGCACCGCACCGCACCGCACCGCACCGCACCGCACCGCACCGCACTCATTCATCCCTGTCTGGCTCTGGTCTCTCTTTTGGAGTGTGTCTTATAACAAGCTGACTTAGTATGTGATAATTTTGCTGGCCAATAGTTACATTTTCATGTTTTTGCCATAACGAACTGAAGTAACCGTAAAATGGACATGGAAATTTCCATAAGAAAAACGCTTTTACATTTTCCTTAGTTTCGTTCGTTCGTTCGCTTTTCTTTTCTGTGTGGATTTTCTTTTTTTGAGTCTTTGGAAAGTCTAAGCACACGCGTATCATTGAAAATTATTTACGATAACGATCGCATAATCATAATAATAATCACATTATAATAATTCTTGGCTTTATGTGGCCTCTGGCGGAGTGACGATGCGGTGGATTGGTTAACATGAGTTCATAGAATGGGTGGCCTTCATGGCTGGCATGGACGGATAATAGTTGCTAATAAAATGCAATGGAAAAAAAGAAGTGAGGCAAAAAAGAAAAAAAAGAAAAAAGATATAACTGATAGAGTAAGAGTGGAAGAGGAGAGGGAGGCACAGTGGCGCGGTCTGTGGCAAGGTGAGGTGCAAAAAATGGCAACTGCATTGATGTTATTACCTGCGCCGACAACTATTTGCCAAAGTCAATAAACCAAAATGACAGTCCTATGGGTTTCAAAGTGGTAGTGTGGGTGTGGGTGTGGGTTGACGACAACACGACAACATGGCGATTTCTCTCCATTTCTCCCCCTTTCTCTTCATTTCTCTTATACTGCAGTTATTGTTTTATGTTATGCTTTTCGCTAGTTGCAAATTATTGTTATGCTTTTGGCCTTTTTGCGCATAATTCTGCAGTTTTGCCCATGTTCTTGTTGTTGTGGTTGTTGTTGAAGCTATTTGGAGTATGTTACTCATACGCCCCATGTACTTGGTGGTTTTTTCTTTCTTCATACTTTTAAATGAACCATAGCTGCAACAATTTTCTGTTGTTTTTTTTTTATTTTGTCGGTTTAGTTTAGTGCGGTTTACTATGGGATTCTATGCCTCCTCATATTTACCATCTTTTTGTTCGCCCATTTTCAATTTGTTTGCCTTAGTTTTTCTTTTCTCTTTTTCATGTTTGCCATAATATTTTGTGGTCGGGCATTTGGCACGTGAGGCTAGTTCGAAGGGAAGTGTTTTATATGCAAAGTAAGGGTACTTTGCAAGGAGTTGCATACAATTTGTGGTTAAAGAATGTAACTCGGCAAACAAATAAGTTTATTCAACTGAAACCAGCTTTTTATCGAAGCAACTATATGACATCAGGCTTGGTCAAATAATTCAAAAAGAATACATGAAACTAACGTATAATGTCATGATTGCCCATAATTAGGTGAATAAATGTCGTTATGAAAGGAACTAATCTGGTGGGTAATAGAGTCGACTTGGGCTAGTACGAAACAAAATGAAGTTACCTTTGTGTAAAATATAATTATATACATCCATATATGTAAACAAATTTTTTTTTACAGAGTTTAACCAAGGTTATCCTTTACAAGTGGCCCTTAGAGCATTATTTAAAGATATATTTATATTAAATTTCAGTTTACACGGTATTTAGTTAAACATTTTTAGTAAAATGAGCTTGCTGGTAAATATGAAATCTTGGAACCTGCCATAATTTCTTTTACTCATAGTATAATCGACTTAGGTTATTTGGATAACGTGTAAATTAAACTCTTTATGTTCTTATATTTATTTCTTTATATTATTTACGTTTTAGTATTTTGAATTACAAAATTGCAAAGGTAATATTCTCAATATAAAAATAATAGTCGTTTCGTAATTTTAGTATTTAGTTATGAACTTTCAGTGACATAAATTCGCTTGTAAATCGGAAATCTTGAGTCCAGCCATTATTTTTTTTAATAATAGCATAATCGACTTAATTTGATAACGTAGTGCATCAATTCAACTCTTTATGTTCTTATATTAATTTGTTTATATTATTTACGTTATGGTATTTTGAATAAAATTAATAGTCGTTTCGTATTTTTAGTGTTTTAAATTTTCTTTTGTTTTTATGTATTTAAACAGTTGTTTGGGTATTGTAAATTGTAAACAATGTATCTTTTTATATGGACAATGAAAACATAATTTTCAATGAAAGAAACAGTTAGAACAAATTATATAATATTTTTATGATAACCTAATTTCAACAATTTACATTTTTACATGCTTAGATTTTGGTGGTGTAATTAAATGGACATGGCAAAATGTTCTATATTCTAGCTACCTCTTAATTACAAATAAACAATACATTAAATTTTAATGAAGGAACCGAACTAACAAAACAGTAACTTATTAATTTAAAATGGTGAACTTATTTAAGATGGCGCAGAACTATATACGGAAAACTATTGCCTACTTATCAGGGCACTTCTCTTGAATTTTGATCTGAAATCAAATTTGTTACTACAAATTTAAAATTAAATATTAATTTTATAAATATTATTCGTAAAAATAATACAAACTATGCATTACGATTGAATTTTCTATTATGCATTTAATTGGCTTGAACTTAGATAGATAAGAAAAGATTAAATAAAGTTCAACAAATTTTATATGTGAATTTAGACACTAATCTTATCAGTTCTTTAAAGAACAATTTTTATTGTATTCTAGATATGTCAATTGTATTTAGAGTATACAAATGTTAGCTCGTCAGGTTAAAAAAAGTGTCCCATTTGGATGGTTTGTTTTTTACTTTTTTTTTTTCTCTTTGCGGTTGCAAACTAGTTTCGAGAAAAAAAGAGGAGAACAGACTATAGCAAGTTTATTTATGCTTTGCGTGTCTGCTGTGAATTAGTGCCAAATTTGATTATCTATGACCGTGTACACACACACACACACACAAATACATTTACATAAAACTAGTATCTATATATATATATATTTATAGGTATATAGTATAAATGGCCGACAGGCATTGACACACGGTTACAACCCACATAGAAACACGCCTAAAAGTAAGTCACGACTACCAACTAACTGCTGCAGGCTGCTGACAGTTTGCTGGTTCTATTTGTTTTTTTGTTGTTGGTTTTTTCATAAACGCCCATATTAAATATTACCAACCACATTTCAGCTCGCTTCCATTTATTTTTTAATCAATTTGTAAATTTATGGTTTTCTTTAAGTTTCACAAAAAAAAAAAAACAGATTTGGCAAAGAAGAATATGCCCAGAGGCAAGTCGTAAGTTTTCATTTCTACCGAAATTCATATTTCACTTTTCCTTTTAAAGAGCTCCCGAAAATGAAAGAGTTACTACGTGTATGTGTGTCTGTGTGGGTTCATGGCCACGCCTACATTTGCGTGTATCCATAGATTTTAATGTCATAAGCCACATGCCAAATTGTAATTAGCGGAGTAAAATTTTCAACCCGCTGATGTTTGAACTTTAAAAAGGGGGCGTGAAAACTTAAGCCCTCCCAAAAAGTGATTTGTGATGGCGAATTTGATTTGATTGGAAATTATAAATTGAGTGGCCATGAACTATATAAAAACAAATTTATCCGGAAGCTAAGTTTATTATCACGCTTAAGATATAAACCAAATTGTTAAATCTTACTTTAAAAATTTATCACAGAATTAATGTGAGTTCATCTGGTGCTAGAAAATTAATCAAATTATTTTTTTTATTTGTTCATATTTAATCGATTGGACTTTAGTTCTAACTATTTCTAATAAGAGCACTCATGAATATATTGATAAAGCAAATAAGTTAATAAACTCAAAAGCCGTATTAATTTTAGCTTGAAACGAGTTGTAACGAGTGACCAGAAAAATAGTTTCGGCTAATAGCTACGAAAAACTGAATTGAATACCTATAATTTTATTAATAAGTAAAAGAAACCAAGTGGAAATTAAAGTAGTATGTCGAAGTATAAACCCTTACTCTAAGTACTTTAATCCGAATTTTATAATAAATTCCTTTTTCCAAGTAGTTGAAGCTCTCACTTTAAGTAATTTGACAGAAAGAAAAAAGGTGAAATAATACTAATAATACTGTTTATCTGTCTTTTGAATATCAACCGTTCAAATCTTGCTAAGGAGTAATATTAATGAGCCTACAAGAACCTACAGCACTGATCTTATATCTATTTAAGTAAATTTGAGTTTAATTTTCTGGATGAAAGCCCACAAATATCACTATAAAAAAACCTTTATTTGACTTCATTGGATTGTTAATTGCCTTCTCTTTTTCAGAGTCGATCAATCTCCAATGTTGTTATTAGTTGCTACTTATCTCTAAAATATGCCTGAAAAGATTCCTTAACTAGTTTAAAGCTAACTTTTTGATCTGTTTTTCATATATTTAAAATCAGCAAATTATCCTTTGTAAATACAAAATTTTTATACAGGCTAATCAAACTGCCTTAATAAATATTGTGATTCTTCTGGCAAATTTAAAATCTCTACTGTTTGGTATTTTGATCTCCTATATAGATGTGTAAAAATTGGTTCAAAATCTATTCGACAAATCGTAAAAACAAGAAAAGTGTAAGAAAATTGTGGTTTCAATGTTTTAGTTTAAGGAAATTAAAGCTGATTTTGCGAGTAAATTATGTACGGTATATAGTATATTTTATTACAATATACGCGACCTTTGCTGTTTGCACAGTGCGGTTAGGATGCGGATGAGATGGTTGGAGGCTGCTTTGGTTTTCTTTTGTGTCTGATTTCAATGGAAACATATTATGGCTTCTTGGCCAGAAAGGGAGACGGTAGAGAATGCGACTGCGAGAAAAGGGAAAGAGAGAGAGAGAGAGAGGTAACTAGGGCGGGGGAGGAAAACAGAGTGAATGCGCGCTCAGCCAGGCAACAACAATGAATAACTCTCACAATGTCTAAATCTTTATTAATTCGACTATTTTGCGAAACAGCCTGCCCCACCGCCTCACCACCGAAATTCCCCCTCTCGGTGCTGCTCTCTTCTGCCCCTTACCCAATCTCAATCCCCTTGCCTAAGAGCTATTTCCTCTTCTCATCTGTGGAGAGGCTAACAAATAAATTAATAGCCATCAATCAGTAAATCTGCCAAAAGACCTTTCGCTTTGAATGCAAAGGTTTCCTTTCTCTTTGTGTATGTGAGAGTGAGTGTGTGTGTGTATGTGTTTGACTATGCGTGCGCGTGTATGTGTATGTATAGAGGAAGCGCACAAAAGCGCGCTATAAACGCACTCAATGAATGGCTAATATGCCGACTGCACGAGTCCTGGCTAACCGTTGATTGGAACAGGATGAGGTTGATGGACTCCATTCTCAACTGAATAGAGTAATATAAGCAAGTGAGTGAGTCAGCGGGTGAGGGGATCGTCTGGGAATCTTAGTCATTAACATGTAATATGTTTGAATGCAATATGCAATTAAAATAGTTTCTTTTTTTTAGTACTTTATGTCTGATATCTATATAAGCATATATGCATATTTATAGCATAATTCTTAGAAGACTCAGACTTAGACACAGACACACGTGCCGCACGCGATTTGACAGTTCGAAGAAAAGAGATATTATCCGATTGCCTTTTGCCATGTGTGACAGTTCAATTTCTTCTTCCTCTATATTGGATGCTGGTGAGGAGCAACAAGAACAAGCGACTCATAAATCATTCGCGACATCGATGTCGTCTACGATGACGACTGGCAATCGCTGAATCTGATTGACTACTGTCAAGCGGACAGACAAGACAACACGGCCAGCCAAGTATATACATACATATATGTATATATATAGTACAAACCTATATCCTATTCTATACAATTCAATACTGCTGCTATTGCTGTAAACATAGATATGAAATACGTACATCATGATATATACTACAACCTACTACTATATATGTATGTACATATATGTATTGGTGTAGTAATATATATTTACGATACATGATGATGTATATATGTATGTACATATCACACTCTGACTGTTGGCTTGCATTCACTGTGGATGGGTGTGAGTAGCCGAGAGTGGAAATCCTGATGTCGAAAACTCAATGGGAAATTGTTGCGGCAGTCAATTTTACAGTGGTTTTTAAATTGCTTTTATCTATAGTGAGAACTCTGTTTAAATTCTATAATTTGAGATTAGTGCTTTAAACTTATAACTAGTATCAGTGATCATAAATTAAAAGAAGATCCAAAATCCAAGTTCTTTCGCGTTTAGTTTCGATAGTTTTTGGTTTGGGGAAAAAGGAGATACCTTGTTTATTTGGGGTAATATTTTTTCCATAAAAATCGTAATTGAATCATCAATTTTGTGGATAAGTTTCAAATATATATGGAAGGGATATAAATTAGGACTGTTCTGTAAACTAAAACGTTTTTCTTAAAATCCGCTAAGCAGTTTTAAGAAGAAGAAGGGACTCCCCTGTCTAAGTGTTGGGTAATGACTAAATGACCATCTAGTAAGGTAATTTTAATAAGGATTAGAAAAATAATATTACAATGGGAAGCATATTAAAAGTTTCTCAAAATCTCAGAGGCTTATATTAGTAGAAACAAACTTTTCTGTTTAGCTATCTATCAGTCAGTCCTCTTTTTGATAATCTTGATTAACAATATAATATCTTAGAGGTCTATTTGCAGATTCATTTGATATATTTTAGATAGTTTTTGCACCACAGTGCGCTCAGACGCAGTTAGCATCGCAGCTGTCAGTCGGCAGAGCGTAACAAATGAAATGTGACACATTATGCGACGAGCCGTATAACTGTCTTTTCCCTTAGTTAGTATGTGGAGGATGTGTATCTCGTATTTCTGTACTTACATACATACATATATCATATTAAATCAAATCGAAATGACTTTTGTACTCTATCAATGCCTGAAATTATGCAATAACTTCAATTGATTACGAGTGCGTGAGTAATTTAGTGGCCAAAAAGGCAAGCAAACTGCATAAAAACACAAAACGTATATGTATGAGAATCTCAGCGGTTATAAGAAATGGATGATGTTTGGATCATAAGATATATGGGTGTTGTGTGTGTGTGTGTGTGTGTGTGCGTTTGTTTGAGTGGTGGGGGCAGTAAAACGTTTAAAGTGTCTTCTCGTCTCGTTAGGTGTCTCTTTTTTATTTTATTTTATTATTTGTTGCTGTTGTGTTTACTTTGACAACCCACTTGAGGCAGATGGCAAAAAAAAAAGACGAAAAGAATTTAGATGGTGGCTGGGGGTCTGAAAAGGCATTCAAGGCAAATCGCACACGCATCGACATGGGAGAATGACGGTGCAAAATAAGAAAAATACGTAAGGAAAAACCCCTTCAAGTTGTTATCTGCCTGCTTAGCTGCTGCTGCTGTTGCTCCTGGTATTTACCTGCCAGTTGACGTTCTACCTACCTACCTACCTACATACAAACATAACCATCACAACCACCACACCATATCCAGTTAAAAGGATAATGGAGCACAACAATTTTTACACGCATATATTTTACAAATATTTGCATTTTTCCCAGTCCTCCTCACTGACAAGTGAGCACAAGACAGACAACAACACAAGCTAGAGAAAGTGTGAGAGAGAGACTGCGAGAGGGGGGTGACTATGGGTACAAAGGGAACGGGAGTGAGGCCCAGTCACATAACTTTGGCGTACCTTTTGCATTGCTTCTTTTTAAGACGCATTTGCCCTGTTGTTGCTCCCTTTAGTACTTGGGATTTTAGGCCTCAACTGCAAACTAAAAGGGATTGAAAGGGAGAAAGTCGACAGGAAGTGAACTCGCTCTCTTTTTCTGACTGTGTGTGTGTGCGTGTGTAAGTGTGTGGGGGCATGCCAGGGATTTGTTGTTGTCGCTACTGTTTGTAGGTTGCCTTCAAAAGGCTGCGCTTTATTGTATTTGACATAAACAACATAGCAATATACACACACACATAAACACACACACTTGTAAACTTGATCGACTTACATACTCGCCTCTATCTATCTATATAAGTATGTACACATAATACGTGCCTTTTACACGCTCTTTAATGTGATCGGAAACAATAGATATTACTTTAAAGTCAATATCGTTTATATGCAAATTGATTTTAGCAACAGGAAATTATGCTTGTGAATTACTTTTGAATTTTTACTTGTAGATATTGTACTTGATTCTTATCAGTGAAATCGCATTAATATTCATATGATACAATCTCAAAAATGTAGCTGAAATTACCATGAGATCAAAATCAATTGATAAGCTGTCCATCTTTTCGACAGATTTTAATCGATGCTTAATTGAATTTTATAGCCATATGAAATTTATTTCCTTAAATTGAAATATTTGACAACTAGAATTAGTTAATTGTCTTGTTTTTTATGTTTTTTATTTTCTATTTGTTTATCAATAAGAGTTAAAGTCTTTAAGCCATAAACAAAGTGACATGAGCTAGGTCACTAGGTCTCTCAGTTTAAGTTTATTGGCAAGCTTTCAAATAAACAAAGTGTGAAATATATTGAACTAAAATAGAAGTTAAAATACACTTTTATTAAATTGAGTAAATGAAATCGAAACATTTTAACTAGCTTTCTGTGACAAATAAGTTTGTTACAAATATTGGAATTTCATTTCTAAAATGATTTACGACTTGGTACCACTTGATTTGTAGGTCGAAATAATACAGGTCATTTTGTTATTTTTAGTAGTTAGTATTTTTTTTATTGAACTATGAAATGAAGTGAATTCAATTCCCTATCGAATGAGATAATTTTGAACAAAATCAGATTAAAATTAAATAGACTTCGTCGCCTCAAAGAAGTGATACCACAGCTGGGATTCGCATTCTTCCCTTATTATCCAATCAAGTGGCCATTGCATGGGAAAGAAAGAGTGGAAATGATTTAGGCAGCCTACAAAAATATAAAAATTTCAATTAAATAAGCACTTAAAGTTAGCACATTTATTTACCGTAATTAAAGTCTGTTAAATTTTTGAAAAATCATTACCCACAAACAGTTTTTCTATACTGAAATTAGAAAACATAAACAAAACTTGCATACCCATCTATAGGTAGATAAACTTCCAATTTTCTGTTAAAAAACTTTCATTCTATATTATTCAACACTTGTTTTGTTTTTTCTTCTTTGGTTAGATACAATATTCTATGGATTAAGTGTAATATGTTTAATGTAATCAACTTGCTAGAATTTTTGACATTTATTGAACGAGCCGAAAATGCTGTAGTTGTCATAAGCCTAATCGGGTTTAAGGTTTTTCTAACACAATTTCTATGTGACAATTAAATCTGTTGTTTTTTTTTTCCAACTGTCACTGGCAATTAACATTTATTTGGTAGTTTTAGTTGAACGAAAATGAATTTGTTTGTCATATTTTTGCTATCGCATATTTGATTTTTTAAAATTTCATTTATATTCTGTTTGAATTTATTTCGTTTTATTTATTTTATGTGCGAAATGTCATCAGTTATTATTATTATAATGATAATGGCAAATTATGATTAGATGGTCAAAATGAAATTTGCATAAATATATTAAAGTTAAGTATACGCCATGTTGGTCTTTAATTAGCTTTACTCACTGCCTTACATCCTCCTCATCTAGTGTGTGTGTGTGTGGATGCTAAGGTCAATGTGCAGTGTGTGCATCCTGCGGATATGGGTCAACACGTTGGCTTCGCGCTCGAACGTTTGTGCTTTTGCATAAAGAATGATGTGCGTGCCATATGCAGAAGAGATGACGATGTCGTTCAGGTCAGGGGATTGAAGGATGAACCTGAGAGGATTTAAAGCTGCCACGTTTTCTCTTTTATTTGTTTTTTTTTTTTGTATTTTTGTATTTTTTTTCGGCTTTGGCTTTAGCTAAGGCTTTTGTGTCTCTTGTCTTATTGTTAGTTGGGCCTTTTTCTTCATTCATTTCTCCTAGTTATCTCTGCTCTTGGGGACGTGCTCCATACTGTCGACGTTGACTTGGAGCGCAAAAAAAAAAAAAAATGGAAAAACAAGTGAGAATAAGAGGGAGCTATATGGGGGAGAGGGAGGAAAAGAAACTAAAAACGTTGCCCCAGCCAAGTGGCAGCAGTTTGTATTGTCATGCTTTTGCCGTTGCGTTTTTTTTTCTTTCTGCTTCTTGTTGTTTGTGCCTTTTCTCTTGCTACATTTTTCTGTTGTTGTTGTTTTCCGAGTCAGGCCTCTGTGTATCTTCTTCTGTCTCCGACTCTGTCTCTCTGTTTCACTGTCTCACTATGTGCCTCTGTTTGTCTGTGTGTGTGTGTGTGTGTGTGTCTGCTTTTTCTTTTCTATTATTGTCTCACTTACAAGTGTACCCGATGTTTTATGCATATCCTGTAACACTCCACTTTTGTTGTGCATTAGTCAAATGTGCGACAGTTGGAAAACTGTAGACCAAGAACGACTGGGCAGAACAGTATCCACCTAGTCCTCGTTTCCCCTTGTCATTCGTCTCCCATCTCATAGTCACAGTTAACTCGCACAATTGGCCAGGGATAAGGGACAAAATTTGTATGCTTTTTTTTTCTTCTCTCCCCCTCCCACCCTTCCGTCGTCCTGTTGATTGTAGCAGGTAGCAAATTAAGAAATTAAAATTCTAGAAATGGCGCCGAATTAATAAGCACTTTAGTTTCGACCAACCATCATCCCCCACCATCTGAACGTCACATTGTTATTTGGCTAAAGCACTTTAATTGGTTAGCATTTGGCATGAAGCTTAAGTTCTTTTGTTTTTATTAATATCGTGGCCAGAACCTAACCAGGTTGGTTGCCTCTCTCCCTACCTTTGTCTCTCACTCTGGTTTTGGCTTTATGTGTTTGGGGCAATTATCACAAGTCTAAGACCAGCAAAGCCTCAGCCAGAGCTAACTAGGCAATACATACACATAAAAGTGCCACTTAAACTGTTTTAGTTTTACCCTCTTCTGCAGGTGGCAAGCTATTTAAGGCAACACAAACAAATGCTCAAATGCTAGCCAGTTAACATCTTAAAAAAAAAATCCAGTAAAATGTTGGTCTTTAAATAAAGGTAAGGTAGTCTATTAGTAAAACAAAAAGCTATTTGTGCTTAACATTTAAACAGCTTACAATTAGTATCACCAAAAAATATACACATACATAGGTAAACACATACATACACGTACATATACATGCATATTTATATATTTAATCTATTTCTATGCAAATTCTTAGCAAACCTAATATAAAAACCACAAAAATATTTTTTTTTTATTAACAACTAAATTGTAAAATTTTCAGTTAAAATGTATTAAATATTTATGCAATATGTTTGTGGTTAAATAAAAGTAAATAGTGGTAGTAATAGTAAATTGAACTGACATTTTTTTACCAAGTCTTGTTTAATAGGACACAATTAAATGATAGATTTTTTACATTATTAAAAGGTTTAAAAAATAAATGCCATGAAGGTTTAGTATTTTGGTTCCTTTTTTAAGGAAATATTTTTCAAAATATTATGCACAAAAGCATTTTTAGAAAAAACTTTACAACGACAACAAATTATACTCTATTTTTATCATTATGTTGTGTTTTTTATAGAAGATTTTTATTAATCAGTCATAATTAAGACTAGTTGCTCAAAAAAATCTAAAAAAAATTTTAAAGTAATAATTATCATGTAATTCTTTTCATTTTTTTATAATAATTACGGTTCCTAATTGTTCGGAAACCAACTGCCTAGTTAGACTGTTTAAGGCGATACCGCCTATTATATTACAACCGGCCAATACAATGGTTTTCTTTTGCTTAAGCTTTTACCCGATATCGATTACATATCGATACTAGCGAACTCGATAACAATTTCATGGTAGTATGACACTCCAATTCGATAATTATCTTAGTGCACTAACAATATGGAATACAATTCAAATTTCTTATATGCTAACAATAATAATGCATTTCGTTCGGAATCACTGATATTAAGTATTACGATTTACACAATTTATTGATGCCATAAAAAATTAAATAGTTTTCAACGACAGAGTCTAATGTTGTTTCCCTAACATTTATTGATATTGTATGGACGTTATAAAAAAATATTTAAAATTTAACCATAAAGTCTATTATTTTAAAGCAAGTATCCGTAAATTAGCAAATATTTGTAATTAAAGCTAAAAGATTCTTTGAATAACAACTGAATTGAAGAATTGTTTTCAATATTTTAGCTTTACAATTTAAACAGCTATCATTTTTTGCATTTCCAGAGTTTTTTTTAATGCCATTTTAAATTTAATGGAAAAATAAGGAAAAAAAGTTTGTAAAATTTTTTCAATTTTTAAATTTTTTAATGCTGCTTAATGGTATTAAGCGTAGAAAACTTTTCAGACTGACACTAATGCTATAAGATTATACTTCGTCTTGTGCCCTTTCAACTTTGTTTTCTATGAATTTATACCAGTAGATAATATCAAAATTCCTTAACTTGCTTTAGATTTTGATTGAATTGTCTCTAAATTTAGATTGCTAGACAGACATTTAATTACTTGCGATTAGCAATTGAAGATTAGGGGAATAAAATAAGTTTTCCAGCAATTTGTCTGTCTGTGTGTCCTTGTACATCGATTGCTCCCCAAATGCTGTTTTGAATAAATCTTGAATTGCACTGCTTAATCTCATTTTCAATTTTCATTTTCACTCCAGCAACACTTAAAAACAGTCTCCAAAATTAAATTATTCAAAATGTCAAACAATTATTCAAACGCCGAAATGCTGAAAAGAAGCGACAGAAGATGAAGAAGTTCACACAGTTCGTTCATGGTTGTGACTTTGCTCTAGTTAAGGGGCGAGTTTAATATCGTTTGTTGACGTTGATGGGTGGAGGGAGGGAGTAACAGCTGAATGAAGAGGTGTGAGAGGGAACGACGGACGACAAGTTCCCCTAGGGCAATGTGTATATATTGTACTCGTATATAAGGCAACTTATGATTTAAAAAGATATTAGACTTGTTCACAGTTTGCCCCGCTGCTTCCTTTGTTGTCCTTTATGCAAAACAGGGGGGAGTAAAATAAAGAAGCAAGCGAAAAAAAAATAAGAAAAATAATAATAAAAATAAAAAAAATAAAAAAAAGTAGCAAAAGCTTTGGCAAATTATGTCTGCAATGGAATATAAATACGCATAACAAAAAAGCCAAAAAAAAAAAAATACAAAATAAATAAAAAATGAACGAAACAATTTAATTATATCTGAAGTTGAGGGCAAGCTTTATGGATGGATTCTGCACATAAAGTAACAACTTTTATTAACTGTGCGCATATTTTTGCAATTTATCTTAACTTTTTGTTTTTTTTTTGTGTTCTCTTTAAATATGTATGCCTTGCTTGTCAGCCGCAAAGTATGCTTTGTATTTTTGTTAAGTGAGTTTAGGTTAATGCTTAAGTTGCGTCATCACAATTATGCAGCTTGTTGCTATCAATCAAAGGACTAGCTGGCCACAAAAGCCGCTGCATACCACATACCCCCATACCGCCCCCCCAAACGTAGGCTCCAAAATACACATTCCGCATCCCTCTCTCCTTATGCGCTCGACTTTTGTAGGAGCAAATTTAATGGCAACTGCGGTTTTTATTTTAATTTGCCCAGCGAACTGATCAAAGGCAAAGCAAATGCCTACAAAACCTACAACTAAAATCTGGCTCTTTGCCTCCTCGCTTTTGACACTATATAGTAAATATGTATATAAACGCGAATATTTGTGTGTGTGTGTGTGTGAGTTGGGTAAATACTCGTTTATATGTGTGTTTGGGTGAGTGCCCGCGTTCAGCTTAATGAGTTAGAATTTGGTTATTGGGCATACAAAATTGATTTCAGTATGTTAGCTAATTGAATTAACTGAACTGAACTGAACTCAACTGCGTAAAGCAAAATGATCTTATTAATATACATAGAACAAAATTTAAGCAAACTTTTCAAGGATAAATTTTGAAAAGGAATCAAAGGAAAGCCATTGACCCTAAAAAAAAAAAAATCTGACTGAACTTGAATTTGCTTTCAGACAGTCGAATTAAGAGAGGAGAAGTAAAAATATACTGGATTAAATTGTTTTAAGCTGAAACGGTTTAAATAAGGATAAAGGAAAAGAAGCTTTAAAAATTTAGGAAAGATTTAGCTATAACCGATTATATGATATGTACGAAAACAAGTTTTCAAAACAGTTTTTTGGATACGACATTAAGAAATGATGAAAGGATAAATAAAGATAGGACTCTTCTATTAATGCAATTGTTTGTATTCAGATAGTGGTTAAAGATATGAAAATTCATTTAAAATGAGAATATATTATGTAAATATTCTAAATAAACGACTTTTGTGAAGGAATCTAATACTTATGTAACGCCATCATATGGAATCCTATAAAGGACCAAAATTAATATAATCAGATACTATATACTAGGCGCATATACATATGAAAAGAGACAATATTCTGGCAAAAATTTTAAATAAATTTCGTTAATTTGTATTCAGCTAAAACAATTATTTGGGAAGCAGAGGTTCAACCGGTACAGATAATATTGATAATAGAAGGGAAACTAACTATGAAGATTGGTGTAAAATTTAACTGAAATGTAAAGAAGTTTTCATCGACATGAATCAAATATGTAATTTAGCTGTATCATATCGCAATTGCCAATTAAAACAATAACCAAAAAAAAATTTTTACGTCTAGGGGCTTTTCAATTTTATTCTTCTAGTTTTAAGCTAAAGTTAATGCTTTAAAATTTAATTTTATTCTTCTAGTTTTAAACTATAGTTAATGCGTTGAAATTAACTTTTCTTTCTTGTTTTTTTTTCTAAGTAAACTCATTTGATAACCTTAATAAAACTTGTTTAAAATTCTGTGGAAATTTGAGTTTTCAATTCGTAGAAACTGATGAACACACAATTTCATCAGGCAGTGAAATTCATTAAAACTTCATTTGAATTTTTAGGTTAAAACTGATCAAACTTTCGATGTGGCCAACATTAATTAAACTTTAATGAATGTCTGGTTATTGACATGCCACGCCCACGCAATCTAACACTTGCCAAGAACCAATAATAAGTAATGGAAAAGTAAGAAAGCGATGAGAAAGAGAGTGGGGAAAGAGGGGGCAAAAGAAGAGTGTCATAAATCCATAACAGCAAAATGTTATGCCATTAGTAACAAGTTTTGTAATGTCTTTCAATTACACTTGACGCTCATAAGTATGCTATGATTAATGTAAAAGGCGCACTTGGAATGCGCCCTCTCATTATCGCTGAAATCTTTCCACAAAAACACACCACGACGACCACCTCCCAATCTTCCTAGGACCCAATCCCAATCCCGATACCAATGACCATTTATCATAAACGCAATGAGACATCTATGCGCATAGCCAGAGTCGGGAGTGTGAGAGTGAGTGAGAGAACTTTTGAGCTCTTTGGCAAACTTTCAGCTTGAGTTCGTTTTTTTTTTCTTTTTCCCTTTCCCTTTTTGGGATTCCATAATTACATACCACACCATGAAGGATCGACAGAATGAACAACTACTAGAAAATATGTTCAATATTGACTGACTAAACGGAATTTCTTATTTTCGACTATTGACATTCATTTCTATCCACTATGCCCTAATTGATGTCAATTTTATGTTTAGTTGCTGAAAATTTTCTATATAGCAGCAGATTTGATGGATAGCTGTCAGCGTAAAGGTGGAATCCTTTTCTTCCTTTGGACTAGATTAGCGGGCAAAATGCTGGCAAAAAGCAATTTTTACCATTCACTCAGGACACTTGCTCGCTCTCTTGACGTTAAAAATAGAATACAAAACTCAATCGACAGCAAAGTTAAAGCGACGCAAATCGAATTGAAGCAGGCAAGGGAACTAAGAAAGCGACGGGTAGCTGGAATGGTTGATGATGACGATGATGATGATGATGGAAAAAGGGGGTTTAGTAACATCTTAAGCTGCACGCAACGGGGTACCAGATTGGGCATGTGACTTGAGGGAAAGAAGCTGGTAAAATCGTCGACACTTGAGTAAAAGTTGCCAGTTGTTGTCCTTGTCAACTGGTTAGCTTCTGGAAAAGAGAAAAGCAGCAACATCAGCAGCGGCAGGAACAGCAGCAGAAGCGGTAGCAATTTCTGAATTTATTTTTATC
Source organism: Drosophila willistoni (assembly GCF_018902025.1). Classification (NCBI taxonomy): domain Eukaryota; kingdom Metazoa; phylum Arthropoda; class Insecta; order Diptera; family Drosophilidae; genus Drosophila; species Drosophila willistoni. The sequence goes on from NW_025814050.1 coordinate 16,052,807, forward strand.
CCAATGGATGCCGCGGAAATCCTTTTCACCAGTCACCATTGCCAACGCCTTCGCATCAGCTTTTCGTATCGAAGATGTTGAAACGTTTTGCGTGGGTTTCTCTCGGCGGAGTCTCAAAGTTACCGCAATTCAACATGTCTCTCTATCTCTCTTTTTCTCTATGTCTTTTTCTAACTCTATCTCCAATTCTGTCTCTATCTGTGCCTCTGCGTCTGTCTGTATGTCATTTCTGTCTGTGATAACAAATGCAGCTTCGTAATCAGCAGCAGACTTGGTTGGCCCTGCAAAAACAATCATTCAATGTTTGACTTAAGTTAATCGCCGTTGGCCTTCTATCGACTATCAACTTCGACTTGGACTATATTGAAAATGGCTGCTTTCTCACATGCCAAGCACACACACACACACACACATTAAGAGCTTTGGGGGGTAAACAGAATTGATTGCGTGTATTTTCATTTTGTGCTGGCACTGCCGCCGCAATGCCATTTCATTCATTTTCGGCTTGCTTTGCCTTGACTTGGTCTATGGATATGAAACATTTGAAGTATGCACTTCACTCACAAACATATATCAGGGCTGCAACGTACATAAAAAACATATACTTACTACTTCACTTTACTTCAGTTTAGTTACATCTTTCCCAAATCATTTCATATCTTGCTAGACAAAGTCAAATGCAGTTCACTTTTTCTTGGCATCACTTGTAAAGATGATTAATAAAACCATTTTGTATTTCGTTAATAAAATCTTACATCTCTTGAAACACCAAAGCTTGCCAGAAATTGAAATAATATGACTTTCTAACTGAATTTCTTTTAATCTAAGTGCTACAAGTGCAACATGTTTATAAGAAATTCTTGTAAAGTAATAACTGCAACCAAAGTATTCTCAAATGGTTACCTCAGATCGTAATAGTTCAAGAATGGATGAAAGTTTCAAAGTTCATTTAATATTCCTCATAAAATAGTCTCAGGCAACAAAATTCTTTAAAGTGGATCGCTTAAGTAAAAGACAGGTGAAATACTTGGAACTCTCTCACAGGCTCCCAAGTGAAGGTCTTGCATTAAGCGTCAGAGAAGTGAGAGTCAAGGATAAGCACAATGAACTGACTTATTTGGCTACAGGTCTCAGCTCTAACTCATAAACAAGATACTTATCTATAAAACTTTTCTAAAGCCAATCTAGATGTGTCACAATTAACTTTGGGATACATCTGCCTCCGACATTGATATACTTCAAATTTACTTTGAGTGCTTCTTTGGCAATTCGTGAAGTCCATCCAATAAAATATAGAAATCTAACGACCTTTACTACTTGAGACTTGAAGACAAGAGGAATCCTCAGGAACATAATCTCAGGAACACAGAATAACATTCTAGACAGTTTACAAAAAACCAGTGATTTGTTTTTTAGGCCACCAACAAACTGTTTTCGAAGAGAATTTCTAAAAGAATTTAAAATCAAGAAAGTTTAGCATTCGGTTTGATGTTAAGACAGAGTTAAAGATAGAGATAGAAAGACATCTTTTTGGTCAAAAAGAATTTAAAGCGGGACTTTGTCCTATTGTCCTATGACAATCTATAGTAATTCTAATTTAATTAATAATAGACTATTTGATATTTTAGATGGAAAGAAAATCGAAAATTTTTCCTCTAATGCCATTAAACAACTTAACAAATAATAACTTAATAACTCTGCAGCTTGAGGCCAAACAAGAACAGTTAGAAATGAGTAAACTAAATAATAATTTTCATTGTGATTAAGTTAATTATGAACTAATAAATGTATAGCTAAGATTTTCTAGTTTTTTTTTTGTTTACATCTTAAGTCTTGGCAAATTAATAATTTTTATAGAATTCTTTCGTTATTCTTGTATCCCTGACACGCACCAAGCACTTATGTTATATGTATATACAAACACACACGCATACATATGTATGTGTCAGTGTGTGTGTGAGTGTGTGTGTGTGGATGTGTTTTTTCTATGTGTGCGTGTCCTTTTGGCTTAACTTGCAATTTACTCTTGCTCCTTGGTGTGGATGTCTCTGTGTATGTAACGCTCCTGGTGCTGTCATTTGTTGGCGTTTCCTTCGACCTGCTCGCTTGCAACTTATGCGTGACTCGAGTGCATACTCGAGAGCTCAGAGCTTGCACTAAAAGTGTACGCAGCAGCTAAAACTTTTGCCACTTGAAATAGTTTTTGCAACCCACTTTCAGATCCTTTTCCATCCTTTACTCCAACCATATCCCTTTGCCTCTTTCTCTCTGTCTCTGTCTCCGTCACCATACTCTCTTTCTCTCTCTCTTCTTGCCTCCTCAATTGAGCTATCTCATTCGCCATTCGCTGGTTGACTTTATGCAAATAAATGTTTTTACTCATTTTAATACACATTTTTATGGCACTTTTGCTGGTAATGCGCCGCCTCTCATCGTTCTCATCCCTTCACCATTTCCCTTACCACCACCAGCACCACCAATCCACCTCCCTTGCCCATAACTATCCCAATTTGTGTCCTCTCGTCCCTCATCTCGTTAGTGCGTAGTATTTATACAGAAATTGGCTCAATTTGCTCTCGATTTATGCAGAAGATGCTTGAAATGCTTCTCCGCTGCGATTGTTTGCTCGCTCTATATCCATCCAGCCAAACCATTTGATACTTAATTGACTTGCACTACTAGTTTTTATATATATATATATTTTTTTTTTTTGCCATTGCCATTGCCATTCGCATTCCCAATCTTTGTCCAACGGATTGGCTTAATGATGGCGAACCATTAGCGATGAGGACGTGAATTGTGTTGCTGCTAAAATAAACAAAATATTTTATATAGATTTATTAAGTGATTTAAGAGAAAACAGAGTTGTAAAACACACATATTTTTCAATATTTTTATGTTTAGTTTTATTATTGAAAAATATAGGTTTGGAAGAACTTTTAGTTCTGTTTGTTGTTGTAAATTGAAACATTCTTGAATATCAGAGATGCTAAAGTGTAGATAGCATTAAATACTGGAAACTATATGAAACAAAACTAAGGTATAAATAATTCATCTATATCTATAAGATATTATATTTGAGCTTGATGATCTTAATAGAGGAAATATATTAATTTCAATTTTTATTAATATAAGTTTATAGCAAATATATAGTTAATATTTTAGTTTGAAGCTTTATTTTCTAATTTACAATATTTATTTTCTTTATTTTCCAAGAGCTAAAAAAAATATTAATAGAAATAGTTCAGATTTTATTTCGGACTCGCCTATTTCTAAGTATACAAGTTGGTGAATCTTAATTATAAAGTATTTAAAAATTTAAGTTTATTCCTGCTAGTTTGACCGGTGTGAAGATAATACTTTAGCTTCCTATAAGGTTGTTATAGTTTTAAATATCTTCTAAAATTAAAATGGTTTGGACTGATCTTTTTGTCTCGATCTCAGAAATGTGAGAGAGTTTAGATAGCCAACATTTTAACGTTCTAAATAAATGAAAAATTAATTTTAAACCACTCCCAAATTCGAAAGCATTATAAAGGATTATTCTGAAAAGAAGTACATTGATTAGAATTTTAATAAATATATTGTTAGATTACAAATACATTGATACTAAAGCTGAAAATCAAAGTTTAGAGTAAAACAGATAAATAGTAATATTTTTATTAAGATTATGCACCATATCATGTGTTATGCTGAGGCAGATAATAAATACCAAAAACCTTTTTGTTTCTATTTTCTTAAAGTTTATAACTAACTATAAACTTTTTATATATTGCAAATTTATGTGTAATAATCTTGTAACACTTGTTCAAATCATTTTTCTTTTTTGTTGCATTTGTTGTTCGTGATTTATTTACTATCGTCGCTTGGCATCTCCATTGACAACTGATAATGGTCTCTGGCCTTCTTCCTTATGGGGCACTACACACACACACACACACAAACATACACATACATACATTCTTACTTTCCACTTTCTGTATACAATATATATTTATATGCGATATTAGTTCTCGTTTCGTTGGCCCTCTTTGGGCACAATGTTGCCATTTTATTGTGCAATTTCTAAAGGGACTGATGGCGGCGGAGGACAACGACAAGTAGACAAGTTTAAGGAGTGCAGAAGGAGCGCAGGGGCGAGTGCGAAGGAATAAAAAGTATTGGCAAAACCTTTTGCCGCTTAGGCAGCCATAGTAAGCGATTTCCGGTGCAGGCCAAAAAGGTGGCGCTGAAGCAATTGAATTGCAAATGTTGTTGGTCGTTGACGTTGTCCTCGTCGTCCTTGCCTGTTGTCGTTGCCGTTGCCGTTGCCATACTGACGGAAGCGAGGCCATCAGAGAGCAGCCATTGAATGGCTGCTGACTGCGATTCCTGGTTTGGACTGCGGTTTGCCTGACGCGTTGTTTGCTTTTGTGGTTGCTCCCACTGCCAACCTACCCCACACCCCAGTATATTTCAACGCCCACGCCTATAAGCACACTCATTGCCACTACCCCAGACCCCCAAAGGCAATTCTGCCGCCCCCCCCCCCCCCCCCCCCCCCCCCCCTCCCTGCTCTCTGGCAAACCTTTGCCCGTGCAACATGGCTGATTGTTTGTTTGCTTTGCGGCATATTTATTTCAAACGAGCCTGCACTTAGGAGAGAGATCCAAATCCTACTTTCAGATTCACATCCCAGTTACTCGACTGGGAGCGGCTAATGCAAAATTCAAGCGAAATGCGCTGCAAATGAGAGAAGAAACTGGGAGTAAAATTCACGCCAAAATGGTTTCCGGCACGGAAGCGGAAGCCAAATGCCGACAATGTGGCCAGGAGTGAGAGATGGATGGTTGGTTGGCTGGCTGGCTGGTTGGCTGGCTGACTGACTGCTTGGCTAAGGCGGAGGTTCGTTGACTCGGGGCGTTCTCCTTATTTATGTTTACCAGCCGCAGTCGAAAGAATTGCCTAATTTAATTAGTTGACGAAAGTCAAAAAAAAAAGAGGGAACCCGAAATCCATGGCATAGAGACGAGGAGCTGGAAAGCCTTTCATTATGTTCTTATGCTGCTTTCTTCTTTGCTTTTGCTCACGCTCGGCTTGGCCAAATGATTTACTCGGCCTAAACCGAAGCCGTTGCCAGCGTCAGAACCAGAGCCAGAGCCAGAGCCAAAGCCATGCTGAAACTGGCAGCTAGACGTCAACGTCAACGTGTACGTCGACGTCGACGTTTTGCCTGTCATGTTTGTGACACACACTTCAGTCTTCAGTCTACACAGTCTACACAGTTTTTGCAGTCAGGTGCCAGTCCAACAACCAGTTGTCGTGGTTTTTAGCGTGCTACATGCGAGACGCTGCCGCCGCCGCCGCCGCCGCCAACGTCTCGAAGTCCTATGCCGTGTCCTTGTCAGAAAGAAGGCTTTTTGCCTTCCGCTGTCAACCCGGTTGGTGCCCGTTCGAGCACTGCATAAAAACGCTGAAGCTGTCAAAGATGGCGAAGCGGAATTTTCTGTGCGGCACTTGCGATAAAAATCCTTTTGATTAGACGAAGAGAAGAGTAGACGAGAAGAAGAGGCCAAAGCTTGAGAAATTAAATTGTGCTCACCTGGCAGACGCCACAGTCGCCTCACTCACTCAATCTCTCTCACCCTCTCAAACCCCTCTACTCTACAAAATACTTATGTATGTGTGTATGTGTGTTGTTGCCTCTGCCTTTTTGGACTTACTGAAAGCCTTTCACCATGTTGCTGCATTTCTGCTGCGTTTACAGCTTCTGATAAATTTCCTTATTTTATGCTTCGTTTTTTAATTTATTTCTCATTTCGTTTTTCTTTTTTTTTATTCTCTTTTTGTAAATCTCATTTTTTCGATTTGAACGCCTGCGGCATTTCCTTCATCGAGGCAGAGAGCAAGCAGAAGGATGCCAAGAACACGCACAGACAAAGACAGACAGACAAAAAGAGACAGAGAGAGAAAGAGAGAGACAGAGTGAGTGAGAGAGGGCATATCGTGTACTCTTGTAATTACAGTTATGTCTCCGGGGTAAGCCAGAGTTGAAGCTAAAAGCATGGAGGCAACTCTGGTTGTTGGCTTCTTTTTTGGCATCTTTTTAAGAAAGGAAAAAAAATATATAATAATTTCGCCTTTAATACAATAATAACAATACAGATTTTGCATATATGTGTGAGTGTATGTATTTGTGTGTTGTGTGGGTAAGTCTGTTTAGTAAACGAGCTTCTGATTGCAACAGATTTTCCCTCTCTCCGCTCTCTCTCTCTCTGTCTCTTCTTCTGTCTCTGTTTTTGTGTAACGTCTGGGACTTGTTCTTATCGCGTTTTGTATTTGACGTTGTCTTTGGCTGGGCTCGTCCTCTTCTGACTGCTTCTCATCTTCTGTCTGCCTGCCTTTGATAATGAAAAAAACAAAATTGGGATTTATACTTTGTGATTGCCAGTTTTCGATGTGCATAAAGTGAGTCGGAAGAGTTTTTGAAGCTTTTCAGATCTCTTTGAGGGTGCTTATTCCTTTGAGTATTCCCTGTGTGTGTGTGTGTATGAGTGTGTAATTTTATTAACTATTTATAACTTGTGATTATTTACAGTGACAAACAGTTTTTGTGGTCTTGAATTGCATCAAGCTTGACGCTTATTCAGAAAGGATTTTTATATATCGTCATAGAAAAACATACAAATTTCACTTGTTCTATCTGAATAGATAAAATGAATTAAACTTAGACAAGTGTAGCGCCCTCTATATAGATCCATGCCGATTTATGCCATATAAAACAGATCTCCACAGGATTTGCTTATTGAAAAATATTAATATAAGAAATATAAGAACTTGAACTTCTAACAATTTTGTTTTATTTTCTGCTTTTTCGAATACTTATTCAAATTGATGCCTTGTTTAGATAAAATGCAATTTAATGTAAATTTAAGTAAATGTACATACATAAATATCAAATTAATATGCGCCTTGACTATCATCTTTTTATGCTTTAATAATAATAACACCTTATCGATTCAAATTGAATAGCAGATTTTGTTCTTTGAGATTTTACTTTGTATGGGACAAGTGTTAATTGTTTGACCCTCCTAGAGATGATGGAAATAATCAATTTCCAAGAAAGAAGTCATGGTTTAGCCAAGTTTCATTTATTAAAAATCATGCCCTTTGAACCGGCAGACTTTAATTGGAGAAGTCTTTGAGAAAGAAAATAATAACAAAAGTTTACAAAGTTTAACTTTTTTTGTTGTGCAATATTCATTTCTAGGGTAATATGGAGTCACTGATTCCGAAAGATTTGTTTTTTTCGCTCTTATTTTCGATGTATTATTATTTGTGAGTTTTTCAGCATCACATTTTCTCAAAAATATTTTCATTACACATTACAGATATCATATTAACATTTAAAAATTATTTGCATAAGTTTTCTGATATATATTTAATTTACGATGTGCCAATAGCTCCTTGTGTGTTTTTTTATTCTCCAATAGCGAAAAGTAGTCAAAAATAGCCAAAAATAGCTAAAATAAAACGTGTTTGAAACATAAACAATATTAGTAAACAAATATGTAAATAATAAAAAGAATATATATATATGAAATTTAATTAAACTTGATTTATAGTGAAAGAAAGTTTGGCATATACGATTCTATAGCTGTGAAATAGGAAGAACTTTGCCCCTGATAGTATGCAATACCCTGCAAAAGTATTCATTGATGTAAACAAATGTACAACTTTACAAATTTAATTACTTAATAATTGTCTAAAAGTAATATTTGCTTTATGGATAATTTTTTTTCACAATATATTTTGAAATTTTCTTTAAAACAAGGAATTATTGAATTTTATATTGCATGACTTAGGGGGCAAGTTTTGCTCAGTTTGGCTACTGAACTTTGACCATCTAAATAAATGAAAAGTCACAACTTTTGTAAGCTGATGCAACTAATTTTTGTTTTGATATTATTGATTTCATAGCATTATTTTCCTTATGATGCTCATTTTGTTTCTAATTAAACATAAAATTTATTTTTCCCTCCCCTTTAATTTTAAGAAACAAAAATGTTTAGAGTAATTTTTTACAGTTTGTTTTTGTTTTTGTTTTTTTTTTGGGTATTTTCCTTCACTTCCTGTGAATGCTTTGGTTATATTTTTGTTGGTGTTGTCGCTGGTGTGGTTGTTGCTGCTGTTCATCACTGCCCCTGGGGCGAGATGTTGTCGTGTGGCTGTGTGTCCTGACATTGTGCTGGTTGGTTGTGCTCCTCATCGTTAGGACGCCTCATCGTCCCTCTCACTGTGTGTCTCTCTCTCTCTACCTCTTGCTATCTCGCGGAGTGCTTCTCCCAGCAGGCACATCATCACACTTTCTGCTTTTTGCCTTTTTATTATGACAGCGAAAAAAACAAAGCGAACATACACAAAATAAAAAAAAAACGAAAGAATAAACGAAAGAAAATTTAATAATGCCATCAACAATAAATCTATTTGTTGTTATTGTTCTTAGACAATGCAGAACAGGGGCAGCAACATCGCAGACCCAGCAGCAACATCTGTCTCGTATCCCTTTGCTGATCCTTTACCCATTTTAATGGATTCGGGTTGCCCGTCTTTTGGTTTGCTGGGCAAGGTGAGGACAGGGGGGTCGGTTGGGATTAAATAAATCTGCGGCTATTTTCATTTTTACCTACTTTTTTAATTGCATTTTGATGACGTCTTAATTTTTATTTCAGTTGCTGCTGCTGCTGCTGCTGCCTCCGCGTATAGCCAAAACGAAAAATCCAATTTCACTTTGGCTCCCCTCCCCCCCAAAACCGCCCTACAGGCGACCATTTGGGCAACCATTTTATGCGCTTAATCTGCTGTTGCTATTTTTTTTCCTCCTATTTTTCAGGGTTGCCCATTCTATCCTACATACACCTACTACAACTCTGCTCCTCTGCTTGTCCTCTCAGTCTTACGGGTACCTTCATTTCCTGCCCCCTTACCCCCCTTTCGGGCTCTTAATACTTCTTTAACCGGCAGTACATTAAAACTCCGTGGCCGTTACAATTTCGCTCTTTGGCTCTACCCCTCTCTCTCTCTCACTCTGTCTCACTTTCTCGGTGGCTGTATTGTTGTTTTTGTGTGCGGCAATTTTTGGCATTTGCTGCGGGCAATAAGGGACAACAACAACAAAACACTACCACCAGCCACAACAACAACAGCAACAATAACAACAAGACCAGCAGCAACAACAACAACAACATCAAAAGTCAGTGGCAACATTGTTGTTGTTGTTTTAATGTCGCGTGATAAGCGATTTATGGCGAAGCTCTCTCTTGAATTGGTACTTCAGTTTTTGGCGTTTCGCTTGACTGACTGTCTGCAGCCCCTTGCCCCGCCCATCTCTCTCTCTCTCTCCACAGATAGACGGGAGGCGGCGAATGTTGGCTGGAGACATGGTGAAGGCGGTTAAATCGGACTGACTTAATTCTATTTAATGGCATGCCATGGTTATAAACTGTAAATGGTTTAATTGCTGAGGCACACACACACACATATAAACAAACAAAAAACCCGAAAAAAACAAAAAATGGGAACGAAGCAACAGACAATAAAACCAAAATGCGGCTTTTTTTCCATATTCCAAACCAACCTCTTCATGGCATAGACGAGTGAATAGAATTTGGCAATCGCATCGAAAAGAGTTGACAATTGATTTATGTTAAGTAATTTATATAGTACAGTAAAAACTCTTAAAACGGTCACCTGCCCTTAGTAGACTCTTGATTTCATTTACCCTCAAAAGAATAACAACTGTGGCCTGTTTAAAAAGTTGCCCGACTTTTATATGATATATATTGAATATTCATAGTCCATATATATATACAAAGGTAGATATTTTTATACCCTTGCAGAGGGTATTATAAAATTGGTCAGATGTTTGTAACGCACAAAAGGAGACGTTTCCGACCCCATAAAGTATATATATTCTTGATCAGCATGAGAAGCTGAGTCGATACAGTCATGTCCAGCTGTCCGTCCGTCCGTCGGTGCGTATGCGTATGCGTTTTACTCAGCCATCTTAAGAGCTATCGGGATGAAATTTTTTTTGGGGGCTTTTTATTACACGGGTAAGATAAAGTAAAAAAATCAGGATCGGACTACTATATCGTATAGTTTTAGAAGAATGATTTTTGCAGAACTTTACCAATATGATAGTATTGGATATAAAATCTCAGATCCCAAAATTTGAATCTGATCGGATAAATAGAACACAAGTTACAGTCGATATAAATCGGTTCAAGCGATGCCTACTGCGTGACAGCGACACTCATTTTGTACATTTTGTGAATTTTGTTTGTTGGTTCCTCTCTCTGCCGCCTTTTTTTTTAGTGGCGTCTTGGAGTTACAGAGAGTTCATGCGCTGGGAACAAAAAAGCTACCACACTGGCTTCTGAATTCCGTATTCTGTGTGAGATACCCATGGGATTTTAAGAACTATTTACAATGTTTGAAATAAATGATAATAATTTTGTAAATTTTTCCAACGAAAGTATGTTTGCAATCAAACATACTAAATCAAAAGGTAAAAATAAAAATAAGGAATAAATTGCAAAACAATTGAGTAATCATTTTAATGCACCGAACAGGAGCAGAGAAGAATTGCAGTGAACATTCAACAGAAATTTTATATATGGAATGTACAAAAGGTAGGAAAGAGAATAAGGAATATGTAATTAAAGAGGCACAATCAATTTGTAACAATGTAAAATTAAGGAAAATTAAAGCATTATGAGAAACAATTGAATCATTGCTTTCAAATTAAGGTGGGTTAAAGGTTTCAGCTCATTATGTCAAGATGACAAAAAGGGAAAATGGAAGAGCTGAAATCGTAAGCTGACTAAAGTGCACCAGCTGTACGACAGAACTGAACCGTTTTAAATGAATTTGCCTCTTATATAGGGTCCAGAAGACACATTTGACAGGAGAGCATCGGACTATTCGATCTAAAAAAAAATCGATAGCCCCAATCGATTGACAGGGGTCTTGAATAATCGATAGACATGATTTTATTAATAGTGTTGGACAATGAGAAACCAAGAATAATTTGTTGAAATTACTAATATCCAGTCAAATTAGAAGTCGAAACTAAAAGCACCTATTATTTAAACCACTTTTATAGAAATTTATAAGTCGTTAGTGCAATCGATAGCCCCAATCGAGTGACTTGAGTAATCGATAGTCATGACTGTTTTGATAGTGTTGTACAATGACAAGAGTAATTAGTTGAAATTACTAATATCCAGTTAAATTAGAAATCGAAACTAAAAGCACCTATTATTTAAGCTACTTTTAAAGAAATTTAAAAGTCGTTAGTGCCATCGAATTGCTTGCATTGCTTACCATTTCCCTTTCATCTCGATTGTTAAGGTTCCTTTTGCGTCCTGATCTCTTAATAGAGCCATAAGAATCAGGGTTTTTGAATAAATTTTGCACAACGGATTGACTACGCAAAATGTTCACAAATTTATTGTTTTTTTTTTAATTATTTCGACTGTACTGCTCTAATTATAACATTGAACTGCATCACAAAGTTCAAATTACACAAGTGATTTTATAAATCTGCAACAGGTTAATTTCGCAAACCTTCGGTAAACGAAGTACCGTTAGTTTGGAGCAAGCCAATTGTTGTTGTGTTTTTATACCCTTGCAGAGGGTATTATAAAATGTAGTAAACAGAGTAATAATGTTTTGTTTGTTTATTGATGATTTGATTTGCAGGGAAACAAATTTCAAAAAGTAAAAATATTATTGCCAAGGACTGCAAGGGTATATAAACTTCGGCATAGCCGAAGTTAGCTTCTTTGATATTTTTAAGATTGGCTTAGAATTATATATGTTTGTTTGTTTTTTAATTGGCCATTTTTCTGTCCTGATTTAAACATTCGAATAAATAGACTTGAGGTCGTACTTTCTACCATATATACAAGTAATTTGAAAATTACAACCAAACCATTATCATTTTAAAACAAAGTAGTATTTGATTTTTTAGAAATAGATATGTTATTGTTATTATTTAATATAATAATAATACTTTGCATTTATCTTTTTGAGCAAAATTGTTGTGAAGAATTGCTGAGATAGTTATTTTTTTTTTTTCTTACGCAAGGAAAAAAGTTATGCTTACTTACATACATACTAAAAAATCAGTAAAAAATTAATGCAAAAAAGAAATGTGTATTTATAGAAATTTATGTTACAAATGAACAATAGAAATTTAATCAAAGAGCACAAACATATGATCCATATAAGTTTCATATGGAAATTAGTATAAACTATTTATCTGCGCTTTAAAGATAGTCGAAATGGAAATTTTAGAAATTATTAAGCAGAAGTTCCTTCATTAAATAGGCATAGTGAACGAGTTTTTATACATTATGAATTAATTTTTAATAAACAATTACAATTTGAACTAACAATTAACAATCGTAGGATGAGTTGTCGAATACCTGAAAGTAAATAAACAACTAAATCGAAAAACAAGACATGACCTCGAGCTAGTTACCAAATTCACATACATTCCAAAAGGTCGTTCACCCAAAACACATTAAGTAAACATTTATTTACATGTAAATTTACTTATATAATTTGGTAAACTTAGTTTTAAGATATTTGGGCGCATTTAAATGCTTTATTGAATTGCATTTACTTTAATTTAGCTATCGGCAAGTTTGATCGCAAGTCTTACCTTCACTTTTCAAAGTGAAATTAAGGGTATTAGATAGGCAGGTGGGTTAAAGTTAATTGTCTCACCTTGCTATCTTAACACGTTAAATGTTAAATGCACTTTTGACTTTTGTAGAAAATTTCCATGTTAAAGGAAACTTTAATAGAAACTAGTGAGCGGCTTAAAGGAAGCAAAATGAACAAAAAAAAGATGAATGAAAAGGAAAGGAAAAAAAAATGCAGACTATGACAAGGACGAGAACCCATGAGTAAGTGTGCGTGTTGGTGTAGGTGGATGTGTGGGCCTTACCCGTGGACACTTGTCCAGACCAAAAATAAATACAATACAATTTATATATATTATATACATAAAAAATATGTAGGTACATATATATACAATAAATAATGCGAATGGTGGCCCACGCAGCAGCTGGAGTTGGAAATGGAGCAACCTTGTGGCAAATCATAAAAATTGTGGCTGCTGTCGCTGTGTTGTCCTTGTTGCTATGTGGCCAGGATCTAGCGGTCCTAGCGCCGTTTGGTCAGCCTCGCTTTATTTTGGGCTATAATTAATTGTTTCTGCTTACCTGACATTTCTTCCAGTTATTGCTGTTGTTGTTGTTGTTGTTGTTGCGGCTTACCTTTAAAGCTTTTTTCATGGTTGTGGGTGAAAGATGTAGAGACTCGCCCTGTTTAGCCCTCTCTGACGGGCTGTCTGATGATGAAGGAGGCCAATAATGGAATTCCACTTTAAGTTTAACTTTATGTCGACATGAAAGCAAAAGTTTTCACAACTTGTTGAGACGTTGTTGCTGTTTTTTTCCCCTTGCATTGATGAAGGCTTATTACATCTTGTCTGTGTGTGTGTGTGTGTATTTGTTTGGTGTAGATTACGCCTTAAAGCTGGCAATTAAAAGTTTTAAACCGCTACCCAGAGTTGTAATCGATATGCTTGATAGAGAGACCGAAAAGAAATGAAAGTCAAAATTATATGTCTTAACCCTTTCTGTTTATTGATTCCGGGTTTTCACTGAATCTTTAATTTTCCACAAAGAACCATGAAGAACCTAAACTTTCTTGTTTTCTCATTTTCTCGTTTTTTATTTGCCATTGACCCTCACCTCTGTTTGATATTGACATATGTATGACAGTAAAGCGAACACGTGGACTTCACTTTGAATCCGTTTCCCCCCTCCGATTATTTCCCTGCATATTGCGTGTGCCGGTGTTATTGAATTTTTAAGATTTATCGATTTTATGCTCACATGTATATTGAGAGAGTTACCTGTACTCACACACAAACACACACACACACACTCGTACCGAGAGCTTTGAACTCTCGACAGCGACAGCAGCTGCTATATGAGTATGAGTGTTATAGTCAATGTAAAACACAAACCATAAAAAAAACGCAGAGATGGAGAAACCCAACGACTATGGGTACCATAAATTAAAGGCCTTAATAATGATGAATGTTTGTGGGTTTGTTGGCGGTAGGGGATACTCTGTGTGAGGTATGAGGTACCGGTACCGGAAGCTAACAGATCGAAAGAGATGGCAGGACAAGGCAGATTTTTAAAGTGAATCCTATTCTCCCTCTCTCTCCCTCTCTTTGGTTTTTATTCTAGCAAAAGTTATGAGCCACCTATGGCATCTATGATGTATTTACCTACCAGAAATGACTGTTAAAGTTTATGACGTAGACGTCGGAAATGTGTAGATGGGCGTGTAGCTTCTATGCCTGGAAGGTGTGACTTTTAGTCTATCAATCGAATAGTTACGTTCTCTCTCTTAACTCATGACGTATAATTTAATATACCGCAAATGCATAAAGTTAAATTTAGATATTAAATGTCGTAATTTTTGAACTTTGACAGTTTGAGGTCAGTAAAAAATATTTATAGTATAACAAAAGGGGTAAATTAAAACTGTCAAGGGAATTTGGCTTAAGAATATGGTAAAATAGTGGAAGTCAGCCCAATGGGTTGTAGATTTTTTCGTAGTTTAGGTAATAAGTAAATTAAATTCTACAGAAAATTAAAAGAAATAATCGTTTATAGATAAACAGAATTTGAATTATGTCGAGCTAGGTAATGTTATTCGGGTTTCAGTATACAAATGGTTGGCAGATACCAGCACGGGAAGCAGAAGTATAAAAGGTAATTATAATTTCATTTAATTAAATTAGCAACCGAAAAAATGATATGTATCTATATAATAGGTTTCCATTTGAGCAACATTTTAGTAGTCGATAGCAGTTCTCGCCTCAGGCAGCAAAGCAATTTCATTGGCAAAAAATGTTTCAAAATGATTCATTGAAAATATTGACAGATTCAAAAATTGTATACCAATGTATTTATTTTTTTAAGGCTTTACTTTCAGGAATTAATCAGGTTTTGTACCACTTTAAATGATATGTGTCGACTGTGAATGAATTATTTGACAGGTTTTAATGGGCTTCAAGGTAAATTTTCCAAAAATGTGTTAATTTTTTTTAATATATTTAAACTCAAAATCGAAATAAACACCATTTAAATCAAATATTTGGTTGTCATATTCTGCTTATTGAAATAACGAACATATCTGACATCAAAGATAAAGATGAACTTTAAGATATACATATTTAAGATTATGATGGAGACTTTAATTTAAAGATAACAAATTTAATATTTTAAATGTCATAGACAATTTTTAATTGAGACAATTTTTTCGACATGACTAAATTCCCAATTTGGTTATTAAAAACTAATTGAATGCAGGATATTTGTTGTTGCATTTGATCAAATAAATCTCTATAACTGACTGCTTCTAACTGACTCTAAAAAAAGGCTAATGGAATGTAATTAATACTAGCTGTATTCTCGATATCAACTAGAAATTAATTCGAACAAAAATCATTCGAGTCTGTGCAATAATTCATTCGATTATTATTGAGTAGATCTATTTTATCATTTTTGATGACAGACACAATGGACAAATGGAGGCTCTATAGGTTTATTTGTTTTATGTTTTTTGATCAATAACTACATTCAATTATGCACATCAATTTCAATTAATATCTCTCTGTCCGACTTTCCCGAATATATACGTATATACGGTTGCACTTTCATTTTGCCATTAACGCGGCATATTTGTATTTATCACTAGAGTACGAAATATTATTTTCGTATATTTTTTTTTCGGTCGATTTCTCTCTGTGAAATATGAAGATAATTATGAACGAAATTGTCCAACAGATGCACAAGATAGGCAGGTGGGAAAAAGAGAGGGAAAGGTGCGGAGTGGGTTAAATAGAGAGTGATTGAGTGAGAGGCTCTCACGCATGTCGTTGATGAGGTGTGACATGAGTGAAAGTTGCACATTATGAATTATTAACCCCTTAATGCCAATGACCAAACAGAGTGTATACTAACTATTTACTGTATGTACCTAGGTATCTCTTCCGCATATGATGTGGAGTGAGTAAAGTGGGTATTGGGGGGCATGGTAAGTGCCTTTGCTTTTTGACAAATTGACTAAATATTTGAGCTGGCGTTGAAATTAATAACAATCGATACGTCATAAATGTTTACCACGCACACTACCAATCAGACACGCAAAAACAAAAATTACCTATCAACCTTTATGGCATAGACGAATCTATTACACCCTATTGAGTAATTTTGAATATACTCAAACTTCTCCATAAAGATAAAGCTAGATTAAAAGTTAAATCTGATGATTGGAATCGTTTGTTTCGCATAAGAACGAAATGTAAACCATTTTATTCCTTATTTTAGGGTCCAGTTTAATGTTATAAGCAAGTCAATAGTTTTTTGGGCCAAAATTTTAACAAAAGAAAACAAAAACTTAAACGAATTCCGAAAACTAATACTATAATTTAAGCAAACTGTGATACTTTATAAAAGTTTAAAGCCATTATGGACATAAAAGGTATCAAGGCATCTCTAATCAAATTTCTCTTTAAAACAGTCTTTATTTGAGGCCACAAGAGATAATATACGTACAGTAAGTTGTAGTTAGTTAATCTAATAATAGTTAGTTTTCTCATCATATAATCCATAACTATACAAATTCATCTAAACTCTGTTATATGCATAAAAACATATATAGAATGTTAGAGTAGTTAAAAATTGTTATACAATTTAAGTAATTACACATAATTGATGACACTAATATACCCTCATTTTGAGCCTACCATCACTCGTAGGGTATAACAACAAAAGAATGAACTATCTAATGGATTGAGGCAGGCTTTAGGGGGCTCGGTCAAAGGGGCTGGTCGAGCGGTCGGGCAAATGGAAATAAGAATAAGAAATGATGGGAATGGGTATTATTTAATCACGCTGACAACTTGGGCGTTCAAGGTGGCAATGAACACTCAGCGAATCAATAAATAAAACTAACAAGGAAACAAATCGAAACGAATTGAAACGAATTGGAATCACCTGATATATACGCTGCTAATTATCTGCCATATAGATATGCCTTAGATATATGATTACTTATACGAAAAGAAAGAAAAAAATCTACTTATCAATGTCGTAAGCTTTAAGTCAAATTGCTTCTTTAACAATTCGTTGATATCTTGTTGGCTTTAAGGTAACATCTTATGGCAATTTGATTTGCATGGTAATGTAATCATTGTTATTGTTGTTGTTGCTATTCCTTTGAGAGGCGTGGTCGGGCAGGTGACTATGTCTACCACCCTAACAAAAATACAAAAAATGGGGAAAAAGGACAAGAAAAAAAACAACAACAATGCATTCACAATGTATTTTGTATTGAATTTTTAATGAGCTCATGCTTCGACTAGAAGCACAATGAGACAGAGAAGAGTAAGAGAGAGAGAGAGAGAGAGAAAAAGAGAAAGAGAGAGAGAAATCTATATATATATCTTGATGTGTTTGTTTCCCTATCCCTGACAGCATTTCGTGGCATCCTCCGCTCCTGATTATTTGTTGGCAATTTCGTAGAAATTGACAAAACGCCAAAAACGAAAGAAACATTTTGTAATTTTATCTAAATTTTATTAGATGTCTATAGACTGATAGAAATGAAACTGAAACAAGCCTGTTAGTATGTATATCTACAATGTTTAAACATGTAATAAAAATTCGTATATCTAATGAATTATCTGGAATTCGGTTTCCTTTGCCAAAACAAGTTCAAAGAAATATAGAGACCATTGAATTTAATTGATTTATACTTTAGCTTCAGCAATCAAATTTGAAACTAGGTGAATAATTTTGACACTATGAAACAATTTAACTGATTATGGTGCGTAAAGGTTTCCTGAGGGGTCTTTTATTCAAGGCCTTTTAAAACTTAGGGCTTGGGATACAAAGACCCTGTTCTTTTTCTTCTAAACTAGCCTTCATTGAGAGCTGAGGGCAAAGTGCACTCCCAGTTATTCCGTGAGACTAGAAAAGCAAAACTCACCTAACGTATTACATAAACCTTTACTGTAATGCAATGTAAACTATTTGCCGCAAGATTGCAATCTTATTATCGGTGCTAGAAAGGCCATGTGGTAAGTTGGCCAAGTGTTTACTCAGCCTTTTACTTACAGGGCACTTTGGTCTAGTTCAAATTGATTGGCCATGAAACGTTGCTCAATGAAAGTAACAAGAGCTGCAATAGAAGACCTCATTGAAATGTACTTCACATAAATTAAAGTTCAATATATTAATCGTTTAGATCTTTTAGTTACTTTTACGTATCCTTGCTCCATTTTGTAGCATACTTTTCGGGGCTCTTTAATGTTTTCTGCTTTACTTTACTTATTTTCTGTATTTGATGGCAATAAAACAAAAATGCCAATAAAAAGCAACAGATAGAGAAAAGAAAAAATGTTCGATTTGCATAATGTGACCCATTCCGCTAAAGTACATACGCATACATATGTAAATACACACACACACACACACGCTCTTAGTTTGATAGGCAGAACCACGTAATAGACAATATAATTTACATTAAATTGCTGATCAATATAAATGTATCTATCTGGGCATTAGTTTAATTTGCATCTGTATTTGTACACACACACACACAAGCACATACCAAGTTTTGACTTGCCACAAATGGCATATAGAATTTTGCATAATTTCTCATACTGATTTGGTATAGATTTTGATTTTTCTTTTTTCTTTTCATTTTTTTTTGGGTTTTTACGCTTTGTGCTCCATAAATTATGCTGAAAAATTGCAAAAATTTTTGTCGGTCGGCCCCAAAAGCACAAAGTAATTGGGTTTATGCATTTTGTTGTTGCCACGCACATATTTTTGGTTTAGGCGTCAAATTTTGGTGTCCATCTGTGTGTGTGTGCGTTTGTGTGTGTGTGTGTGCGTTACGAGCAACAAAATTATCATTTGGGCGCCATTCTATTTTGCATTTGCCTGGTGATTAATGTTTGATGTGCAGTAATTAAATAGGAATGCACATTGGAAGCCATATGGGGAAAGAGAAAGAGAGAGAGACGGAAGAGAGATGGAACCAAATGGAGAGGGAGAGAGCATATGTAGATATTTGCATTTTTGGTAGCCTCTTTTGTTTGCTTGTCTATTTGGTTTATGTTTATGCAATTTCAATTTTTGGTACGCAATAAAAACCGATTTGTTTTAATTACTAACGCACATGGCATTTAATTATTTTTATTGATTAAATAAAACAATTAAGTTTATGTAAATTAATGTTGATGACAGCCAGGAAAACGAAAGACAACCAAAAAAAAAAACACACAGACGAACAACGACAGAAACAGCAACATATAAACAGGCATATATAGAGTAGACTTACTTGAGTAGATGGGCTGGGTCTTTTTGGGGGCGTGTTTTTTTCTGGGGGGAGGTTGGAGAAAGTCAAGTTAATGGAATAGCTGAGCAGCAACAGCAACAGCAAAAGCAACAGCAACAGCGACTCTTTCTGCTTAGTGAAATAATTTAAGGCCGAGCATAGAAAATTAATGAGGCCATTAAATCCTGGAGACGCTAAAGAGACAGTGCCACACACATACAGAAAACCATACACACCAATGTAGAGTCCTGTCTTTGACAGGCAGGAGGACAACTCTTTGTTAAATTCTCTGTGTTTACGACTCACCAATATGTATGTATGTGTGTGTGTGTGTGCGTGTGTGCCGACTGTTTGGCATGCGTATATGTATCTGTAGATGTTTTGCGTGTGTGCGTGCATTTGTATGTGCTTTATCATACCCTAACAGTAAGTTGAATTTGGTCAAGTGACATATTTTTGTCCAAAAAGCAAAGAGTCTAAGTAAAAAATTGTCAAAGAAATTTCTTAAAATCTTTTACATTTTCTAAAGAAATTTTATTAGTAAAATGTTTTACCTAAATTTAAGTAAATCTGTGAGTTTTTCTCACAATAAAATGACAAAAAATTATAAAGAGAGCCAATGAGAAGAAAAGGTTCAATATACCTGCAATTAAGTCAAAGAAAATATATTTTACATCCTAGTTTTAAATACAAAGACATCACGTTGTGCTCCGAAAATTCATGACAAAAAATTGAGGAAAAATAAAATCAATGGCAGAATAAAACTTAAGTTTGTATTTGGGAAAACAACATTCTTTCAAGAAAAGATTGTCTAAAATCTATTACTACATAAGTTTGGTTACATCCTTCCTTAAGGCTCATAGTTTCTGAATTTGATTTCGAAAGTAAATTCTTCACCAATTTAGTATAAATTGATTTGAAATTAGCTGAATATGGTAAGTTGCTAACTCTTTGCTTCAAAATTGATTTGTGTTTAATATTATTTTTTTAAACAAACTTGATGTAAGCTTCTTAAATGGGTAATTATTTTCCAACTCATTGAACCTTTAATATATAGAGAGAGTGTATGTTGGAAGTCGTTTCGATAATCATTCCATTTAACTGAAACTTTCTCAACTTGCCTGCTCGTTTGCTCTTTATTTAACTTGCGGCCGCTTTTGACTCAGCCAAGCAAAACAACAAAAAAAGATGAAAAAAAAAAGACGAAGAAAAAATAAAAGAGATGGAAAAGAGAGCCTTTAATATTATACTCAACGCTGTAGGGTTCTGACCAAGTGTATGAGTGTGTGTATGTGTGTGTGTGTGTATGTTGGATTGTGTGTGCACACCTTTCTCAAGCAGCTTGTCTCCTTGTGTGCTGTTGCTCCTGAGCTCCTCCTGACTCGGTTCACATCCATCAGAAGTTGTTGCCTACTATTGAATTGATGTACTGGCTAAAAAAGGCCGCCCCAAAAATAAACTGCCGTTTTGAACAATATTTACGGTCTCTGGTCTCAGCTCAGCTTGTTGTCTGTTAGCTTAGGTGCGAGTGTTTTGTATTTTGTGGTTTATATTTTGTTCTTGCTGCTTTTTCTGGTGCGTATATATATATCTTTTTTTTGTGCCTTTTTATAAATTTCTCATATGTTGGCCAAAGTCGTTAAACAGCCGCAATGTATGCAACATAAAAGTGCGATGACGAGGACAAGGACGACATAGCACCTGACAGTGTTTTGCTGCTGGTGAAGGAGGCTTCATTAGAGATCAGTTTTTTGGCCAGGTTTTTGTTGTTGTTGTTTTTTTTTCTCGGGGGGTTGGGCACAATGGGATAACGGACACGGGACATGGGACACGTTTTGCATTTTGTATATTTGCACAGGCGGCACAACGGCACGTATACGTAATAAAGTTGAACAAATAAAATTCACTTTCCTTCTTAGCCAAAGGAAAAGTTCTAATTTTTTTTTTTTTTGGTTTTGTTTTCTGTTGTTTTTGTTTCTGCGTTGCTTTGTTTTGTTTAGCTTTTGTTGGGCTTCAGTTGCAACCTAAATTTCATTTGAGGCACCAAAAACTTGTTTAGTTGGCAAACTTTGCGAGTCGTCAATAAGGCCAACCATCCAATGGTAGATGGTAGTGGGTTGTGGATGGGCAAGAAGAGTGCCATGGAGCAGTAGACAGCAGTTTACCATATAGCCACACGCCATGATATAATCTCGTGCCGGGCCGCCGTATTTATTACGCGTTCTCCTACTTTACCGTAGGCGTCTCCCTCACACCTCCCAAATCTGCTTCCCCTTATTCTCATCATTCGACTCCCACAAGAACTCCCAACTTTTGCTTGTGCTATACAGTTTACACACACGCATAGACACCATCTACATATGTACATATATGGCTATATAGAGGAGTTTGTCTGTATACATATATGCATCAGTGTGTCTAGCTCAAAAAGGTTACCTAGGTTAGTAATGCCATCCGAGCAGTTTATTCAATGGAGTCTCTTCGATATATCATCAATTATGACCCAATTATTAGAATTATGGGAATCATTATCTGTTTTTGGCATTGTTCTCAATTGTTCTGCATTGAATGAAATTTGAAAATGTTTCAATTTCAATGACAAATTGTTATTTGTCTAGAAGAATATAAGGATGCAAATTTGTAATAGGACAAATTGGAATTAACAAGTGAAATAATAAACTTTGTAAATGAAATTTTACATCACTTAATATTTTACAATGAGTTGTCTGATTTGTATTAATTTGTATTAAATCTTAAAAGAAGTTTTATATATTTTCTTTTTCAGAAGATTTTAAAGTATATTTTAAAGATTTTAACTCATTTTCAAAGCGGATTTTACTATAAGAATTAAAACTTTCTATTAAAAATTTCAATTGGGATGAGCATTACACTTTATTCACTATAAAGAACAAGGAAAAACAATTTCTTTTATTAGTATAAACCTGTGGGAAAAGAAGTTTAAAAGACTAACTGAATTCATATTAAATGGTCTAAAGGTAAGCATCTATAAATCAGGCACTTTAAGCTTTGCTTAATTTATATTTTAAACGTTTGCAAATAAATGTTTTTGCTATGTCAGAAAATAAAAAGAAAATGTTAGTCAGTTTTAACTCTTTTTTACTATTTGTCAAACATTTTCTTTATCAAGGGCAATAGATTTAAACTAAAATTATAAACAAATATATTTCTAACAATTGTACAAATAAAAAAAATGACTCTCTGGTCTTTTTTCTAACTGTCTAATCACAACAATAATTATCACAAGGACTTTTAGAACTAAATAGACATTAATATATAATCCTTATGCACCTTTGATTGGCCCAAAAATAATAATAATGATAAAATTCTATATTTAATTGGAATGAAGAGATCAAATATTTTGTAATTTCCCAAGTCATATCATAGCTGATTGACTTGTGAATTTTGTGGTTATGAAAACTAAATTGTTTAGGGTATTTGGCGTGTCGTTACTGAACTTAATGGTAATTTGGGGCTTTCACGCGATTACGCATATCGATTTATATGTCTGCTGCTAACTATTAGCTGGTATCTGCAGGTGTATGTATGTATTTAGTTCCCAAATCGAACATATGTAGACCCAGTCTATGTAAGTTTGTATCTGTGGTGTGAATATTGGATTTAAATGCATAATTGGCGATTAGAGACGATTGGCCTTAATGTGTCGAAGCAAACTCGCTGCTGCATCAATGGGTTTAGCTTTAACCCATTGTCTGCCGTTTGTTCTTTGCTAGCCAACTAATTGGGTCAGCATTTGCTTTACCTTAATGCTTACCTCATTGTAGTTACCTACCTGGTTGCTGCTTTTGCTGCTCCACCTTGAAAACATATAACAATAACAATGCCTGATATTATTTTTTGTTTATATATATGTTATATATATTTTTCATTTTGTTTTGTTCATCTCTCAGTTGGTTTTCATGCATTCAATGCGTTCGCCCTTTTGTCTAAGCGTTGATCTCTTTCTCTCTGTCTTTCATTTACATTTATCCATTCATTCATTCATACATGGTAAGTACACATCTATATACTATATTTAGTTATACATATATATATACTATAATATGTAACTATTTATATATATATATTATTATACAATTACATAATACATAATTTCAACTTAAGTGTTAGGGTTTGCTTTTCCTTGCCATTCATTTATTCTAACTTGCCCACTTCTCTTGCCAATCTTTGTTACCTTCTTCGTCTTATTTGTTTTTGTGTGTGTTTCTTTTTAATGCCTCGCTCATTTAGATGCAAAGAAAAAAGTCTTTGGTTTACCTTAAAAATATAATTTTGTTTTATGTTTTTATACGTTTGAATTTTTGTTTCTTTTTTTTTTTGTGTTTTTCTATTTTCTTGTCATTTTTTTCGGGGGCTTAAATGTTAAGGCTTAGAACATACAGGCAATTAATATGTTTTTGTTGGTTTTTTTTTCGGTTACTTTTTAAATTGTTACAGGATCTGGAGTACATGTGATGCAGGTGTGTGTATTGGTTTCTCTATGTCTATGTGTGTGTGTGTGTGTGTGTGTGTTCGTGTCTGAGTGTGTGTACTTTGAGTACAATTTACATTTGTTTGTTGATTTACGTATGAATTTTATGAATATATTTTAGATTTTTCATTTACATATTTTGTCATTTTTTTTCTCTTAATTTTCTTGCTTTTGGTGAATTTTTACTTTTTCATTTGTTAAGGAAAAGAGGATGGGAAAATATCAATTTGAACAGGGAGTTTAATTTTATTTTTCTTCTTAATATTTCTTTGTGGTTAGTTAAATTCTTGACATTTATTTCTTTTACTTGGCTGGGCAACAAATCAACTCTTTTAACTGGCTAAGAAATTTCAAATTCTCATTTCTCAAAAACTGGGATTAAACTCAATTTCTCATATTTAATTGATAAAAAGAATTTGTAAAATTTTAATAAACGAATGAAAATTTGAAAAATGTATAAATTAAAGTTTAAACTATTTTATATAAATAAATATGTTTCAAAAAGTTGTTCAACTCTTGCTAAAAAGCATAAAATTCTTTTATTTTTTGTTTTGTTAAAATTTTTAAAATAGGTCAATTTGGATGTTAGATCACTTAAAAGTTTCAATTACTTTCAATTAACTTTTGTCTGGCTCTTTTCTTTTTCTGGTGAACTTGATATGTAAATTCCAACATTTTATCAAAGGAAAAACTTTGAAGGTTTTTTGAAAAAAAGAAGCAAATAAGAGAAATGCTAGTAAAAAGTTCATTTTTTTGATGGTATAAAATTGTAGTTATGAAAATTATATATAAACTATATGGTTTTCACTTTGAGCTCTCATCTCATCCCTGACCTCAATAAAATGTTGTAGATAAATGTTTAACAAAAGTTTCTGAAAATTTCAACTTTTGAAAAAGGCAAATAGTTTGTAGCCAAGTTGTTGAATGTATTGCTAACGGTTAGTTATACTATTTATGGGGAGCTGCATTTTTAGACTTTACCCAGTTTAAGTATGTTTAAGCATGAAGCCAGAAAGTAGGCAACAAATTTACCACTTGCCTACTTACACATACATATTTGGATGGGAGGGGGAAGGGACGGGGCAACAAAGATTTAGTTTTTGAACTTTTGAAACACACACACACGCACACACATATATAGAAATATATATATATATATGTATATATAGTTAATTGTTACATTTACATTGATGAATTTGGTTTTTGTTTTTTGTTCATTTAAAGTTATTTTTTGTTTTGTTTAAGATATGCGGGGAGTTGAGAGTTTTTTCTTTTGTTGCATTTTGCCTTTTGAGTTTCCATTTAAATATATTTGTTTTTGGGTTTTATTTACATCTTTTTATCTTTTTTTTTATTTATTACTTAGTTAATTAGTTGAGTAAGTCATTAGTATACTTTAGTGTAGTGCATTTAATTTAAAGTTTCTCATATTATTCAGTTTCTCCTTTTCTTTTGTTCTTCTTCATTGCAATTATTATCGTTTTCTTTTCTTTTGTTTTTGTTTTTTGTTTTGTCAGACACTATCACAAACAATCGCCTTTCATTCGCCTAGGATTGAGAGCTATCTATATATGTATTTATATGTATATGTATGTATATGTATATATGTATGTATCTATATGTATTCATAATATGTATTAGTGTTTAGGGATTTTGTTTGTCTTTAGTTTAGTTTTTGTTTTATTTTTAGTTTAGTCAGTTCTTGGTTGTTGTTGTTGTTCTTGGTTGTTGCTTAGACATCGGTGCCACAGCCCTCTTGATAGCCCTCGTCGGGCGAATTGCGACTGCTGCTGATTAGGGCTCGTTTCAGGGCCGTTACGGGGGGTAGAACGGGCACGCCCCCCTTCTGCCATACCCTTATCGTCTTGGCATTGATGGGTTGGCCATTGGGCAATATTGAGCAGGAACTGGTTGCTGGTGTTGGCGATGATCGAGAGCTGCCGCCACTGCCTCCGCCATCGTGTAGGCGTGGCAAGGTGCGACTACTGAAATGTGGACTACCACTGCCACTGCCAGTGCTGGGTGAGTGACTGTTGCTGTTGGTGCTGGTATTGGTCAAAGTGGATGTCAATTGTTGCTGCAGCTGTTGAAGCGGATGCATTTGCAGCTGATGATTATGCTGATGCTCGGCCCCCGGCACCAGGGGAAGGCCATAGTCATTGGGATAGCCAGAGGAGCCAGCTGACAGATTTGTTGTGGCTGTTGAGGCAGTAGATGCACCACCTCCCACTCCTTGCTGTAGGGCCGCATTGCAATGAGCACGTGGAAATGTTTTACTAAAATAATCCGTGGCCCCAGAGCGTTCATGAAGATCATACAATTGATTTGTCGATGACTCTATAATGGGTGTCTTGTCGGTGTAACGTTTCATGAAGAGATCATCTGCTGAACTGGTTGCCCCTACCGCAACGGAAGCCTGATGCTCCCACAGACCCGATGGATAGAGTGAATCACAGCCATTGGCTCGACTGTATTCCCCACTGCCGCTTCCAATCTCTGTAGCTGGTATGGTTAGCTTGAGATCAGCAAAGGTGTCGTTGATTAAATCCGGATTATTGCCATTCCCGGTCGATGCAGTCGGTGAGATGAAACAAGAGGCCGTTGACAGGACACTTCCAGCATTGTCGTAGCCCTGCGTGGAGTAGGGTAAGTCGGTGAGACGTGGTGGCTTCTGTACAGGATTAGCCGAACGTTGTATTGTATCGCCAGTTAGGTGGGCTGTTCTATTGCCAGTATTGCTGCTCTTACGTTCCAAAGTGCCGCCACCCTGAACAAGGCCACCTTCTAGACAATTAGCCACCGCTCCATTGGCTATGACCACACTATGATTTATACTGCCGTTTCCTGTGACCGGTTGAGTCTTGTTCACAATGGAATTCTGATGATTAACCGAAGTGATGACCTCCATGTGATTGGGTGTCTTGCTGTCCACATAGGGTTGTCGTTTCACTCGCAGCAACAGGCACATGATCACCCCCAAGGCAAAGACAATGAGAGCCACGAGAGCTGCACTCAATCCCACAATCTGGCCACTGCCCAGAGATGCCATGCCAGCAGCACGCATGCTCACATGCAAGGTGAAATTGGCCTCGGCACTGCCAGCTCGGTTCTCGGCCACACAGTAAAACTCACTGGAGTCGGTCTCTTGGGCATTCGTGAGGACTAAACGTGAACGCTTCTCAAATTTTCCGCTACCCTCCAGTTGCTCAAACATATGGACTCGCTGGTAGGCACTAAATGCTGAATTATTACTCAACGGGCGGCCATTCCAATACCAGTTGATCTGGGCGGCGGGGACAGCTCGGGCGCGGCATGTAATCGATGCGTTCTCCCCCATGGATGTCTCCACATAATGCGAAATGGGCAACATTTCCGGACGACAGGCGAAATCATCCTCACTCAAATCGGCAAAACTGCGATCAATTATTCTTTCCGGCCCCCCAGAGCACAATGGGGCAACCGGATATGGAATATTCCTTTGCATTAGCCAAATTTTGGCATCCCTTAAACGGCAATCACAAAGCCAGGGATTATCATGCAATTCAATGCCATGCAAACGACTTAATGTCTCAATGGTTTTGGGCAACAGTTCACTCAACTTGTTGCCATTCAAACGCAACAAAGTCAATCCCTGCAATCCGCTGAAAGCCTGAGCCGACACCATTTGTATATCGCAGTGTGAGAGATCCAATTTATGCAGCGATGGCGTACTCCCGAATGCCTGGGCCTCGATTTTGTGTATATGATTCGAGGCCAAAGTAAGTTCCCTCAACGATGAGATATAACTCAATGCCAAACTGGGCACGGTGACGAGAAGATTATGTGATAAATCCAATTCCACTAGATTCGTTAGACCCTTGAATGTCTCTCGCTCGATTTCACCAATTTTGCAATTACGTAAATATAACTTTTGCAAATTCAATAGATTAGCTCGCACAAATTGCTCATTCGATAGGGTTTGCAATTTATTGCCCGACATATCCAATACCTGAGTGGAGGGATCAATATGTTCGGGTATCTGGATGAGATGACGTTCAATGCATTCAACAGTCTGTTTGCCGCCTTTCCATTTGCAGGCGCAAACCGTTTGGCATGTGGATAATTGCTGCAATGGATGGTCCACATCGGAATTTGAGTTGCCATAATGTGGAGCTGTGATATAACCATCATCGGTCATCGGTTGGCTATCGGCTATGGAGTAGACTTCATTCTGTTGCGATTTATGTGACGATGACAATGATGATGAGGAGGGGCCATGGCCACCACCACCACCTCCTCCTCCACCCGAATTGGCATAAAGATTTAGTTGATTATACCGATTGCCTAAGACACTTCTCGAGTGCAAATGAATTAGGCCCAGGATTACCCAACACAGTTTGATATGCATTTTCCTTCTATTTATATATATAGATTCCGTTTGTTTAAGTCTTTTTCTGTTTGTTTTGTTTTGTTTGTTAATAGTTGTATTTATTATTAGATATGGACACTTCCTTGTGGTGTATTCAAGGGAAGGGGGTATGGATAGTGTTGTAGGGGGCGGGGGATTGGGGAAGTTTCAAGCGGAAAATTGATTAATTGCCGCCTGGGCTTCGGTTTTTTTTCTTTGCAAAGCAAATTTTCATGTTTTGGCGTAATTAGCGTCCTTCTGACCTAATGTTATTTATAGAGGAGGTCTTCCGGGCGGCAGTGTGTATACGGTGTGTCTTGGGGGTGTGAGTTGTGGGTTTGCCCCGACCGACCAGATGATAATCGTTTTTCTTTTTTTGCTTTTTACGCAACTTTTGTAAGAAAGACTTTATTCATACCATTATATATATATATATATATATATATATATGGTATGTGGGTATTATATATTATATATATGTATTTTTTTCCTTTTATTTTTCTTTTCTTTCTTGCTTTCTTTATTTTTGTGTTTTTTTTTTGGTTTTTTTGGCTGAGGTTAGCGCGTTTTGCCACGCAAAGCTTTAATTTTCATCGCGTTTCGTCGTTACGTCTTTTACTTTTGGCCAAAAAAAATATATATGTATATGTATGTAAGAATATCTTGCACGCATACAAACAAACAAGCACACACACACACCGTTTATATTTCTATGTGTATATGTACATAATTCCTTTCACGACTCCGAATCTTTCGTTTTTTTTGCTTCTTTCTTTACGTCTTTCCGTCCGGCCTCGTGGCCTAGTGCAATCACAACAACACTCACAATATATAGCACAAAAATTTCCTACACACACGAATTACGGCTAACAGCGAGGCGAGGGTTAGTTGTTGCGTGCGAGGGTTGTCTCGCAATAAGCTTTCGCATTCGTTTCACTTGAAATGCAATCTCTGCATCACTTTCATCATCATCATCATCATTATCATTTGCTTCATCATCATCATTATCATTTTACATTTCACACACAATCAGCACCAAAAATTTGTTGTTGTATATGTTGATTTGACGTTAACTTGGCTCATAGCTCCCGGACACAACCCAACCGCTCGGCAGCGTATATCGACTTTGACTGAGCTTGAGCGTTCACTTGGCATTAAAGTCCAGCGCACAAGCCAGAGTAAAAGCCGAACACCGAGACACGAAGCATGGCTGGTTGCTTCGTTGCGTTGTTGTTCGTGAAGTTCGTAAGCACCAAGAGAGTAACCAATATTGACTGAGAGCGAGAGAAGCAGAGTATGTGTGTGAGCTAGTGAGAATCCTGTGTGGTCCTCTGGCAATTTCTATTCAGAAATTGTGTGTTGCCTTAACCGTTTCATCTGGCAACATGTTGCTAAGGGAACTCTTAGGCAAGTGTTTCTTGATTTTGTTTTTGCCAAGCCAATTGAAGTTAGTTTTAAGTTTTTTATGCAAGTTTCTCATAAATAATTTTATTAAGTCTTTGTATGAAGAAGACAATTTTAAAACAGATTTTAGAGTCTAAAGAAATTAAATTTAAGAAATTTAAAACAAGAAATAAAGTTGTTAAAGTCAACTATAAACAATAAAATATGAAAAAATAAAACTGTTTAATACTATGATTAAATACGGATTCCAGAGAAAAAGAAAATAACCCCATCTTCATTAGTTGAATTCAAAATATGAACTTAAACAATGATTAAATTTAAAATTAAAAACTACTACATAGTTAAAAACTACTTGGACCTAGAGTCTTGTATTTCACAATATATAAATAGCCTTTAAGAGAAACAAAAACTCTCTAAATTATATTTAAAATATAAACAAAATTTTATTTAAATATACGTAATATAATTGTTGCCTTTTTTTACTAACTTTACAAATTTAGTTGTTTATAACTAGTGTTGCAAGCTCTAGATTTTGGACAATAAATAAAAAAAAATAGTTTTTTTTTACAAAAAAATTGAAAAATTAACAGTCTAACATTCAAAAGTAAGACAACCAAATGCAGGAACCTGAAGTAAATGAAATAAATTCGTAATATTTTACTCAATATACTTATAAAATTCATACTTCTGTTTCTTACTTATTTTTATTATTAGCATAGAATTGCAGCAGATTAGTAAAGAGATAAGATCTAAGTTTTTCTTAATGAATTTGTTAGATATTAAGCCATATGGTCATTATTAGGTTTAAATTTGGTCAATTTCAGGAATTACATAACTTCCCTTAAACTCACAGCAACTAATGTAGAAATAGAAATTGTTAAACTCTATGGATTTTTATATGTATGTGCAATCTAATTGTCCATCAATTTTTTTTTGGGGTGAGTTCTTAGGGTGGTTGCAGCCACCCTTACGCACCATTTGTGCCACCCCCCTGATAAATGATGTGTCGAAATATACAGATCTAATTTCGTTTTATTCCACTAGTTTACAAATTTTTCCTTCATCAGAAGCAAAATCAGATAATTTTATTTTTTCCTGCAATAAAATGAATGTGAAAACCAAAAACGCTTGCCTTATGTTTCATTTCTGTTGTATCAAATTTAATCCTCTTAGATTACAGAAAATTATAGCGAAAACTATAGAAAAAAATCAAAATTTACTAATTATAAACTGCAAATTTAGCAAAATAGTTAAACAGAAACGTATTTTGTCCTTAAACTAATGTTTTAGTTAAATATAAGTATAGTGGGAACTATGTATATTAAAACTATTAATTTAGATAACGCCAAACATCTTAGGCCCAAAAAGTTGTCAACATATTATTAAATAATGAAAAACAGTTTAACAACTCTTTTTCCCTCGCTGCAATGATTATGGAAAATAAAACTGTACATTTTATATCTCATCATTAATATGCAATTCCAATTGAGTTCATATTTATTTAAATTCTTTTATTGTGTGATAATATTTTCACAGTTAATGTGTTATTTCTCACCTCATCTCAACACAAAATACTAGCATGCAACCTTTCTGAGAGTTAACTCTAATTTTCCTCACCAACAAGCAGCAACAACAACAATAATAACATTAATAACAACCAACGATCAAATGATCTTGTGAATATTTTGATTCTGGCCTTAACAATGCAATCAGTTCTTGTGTGTGTGTGTGTGTGATGTGTTGTGTACTTTGAATTTCAGTAAGTCATTCTCCATTCGTTTCCATTTATTAAGCTCCGAAACGACCTACCTACTCAGGCATGAAGAACCAAAAATAAGACAAAAAGCAAATCCCTTACAACAAAGGATGACAACGACTATTAAATGCCCTTTACTAATTTAGTTGTTAGACCTTTATTATACTAAATAGTAATATAAAGAGTTGTGGGTAGTAGTAGTAGAATGTCATTGATTGATCTAAGCTTCAAAAGTTTCCTTTTTTTTAAACCAAACCTAATTAGATCATTTTTCTAAACCAACTCAACATACCCAGTTAACCTATGACTGCACAGGGTATAAGCAGAAACAGAAAAAAAGACTGAATGAAAGCTGAACAATAAATTGCTTAGTCTACACACAGCCGGCATGAAAAATAAAGACGAAAGAAGACTGAGACTTTAACTTCGACTGCTCGTCGTATGTAATTTGGTTTCAACTGGAATGAGTCACATCCGCCATATACCGTCACATATATATCTACATATATATACTGCCATATGCATACAAACCAAATGCAAACAGAAAAATAAAAAAACTGTGAATGAATATTATTTGGATGCATGTGTGCATTGTATGCAGAATTTCACAATTTTATGTAATTCATCAAAAAATTACTTTTGTATGTGAAGTTGGAAGCTATTGATAATTCAATGTTAAATGTGATCAATGATAGTTTGGTAAAAGATACATTTGTATCTGGTAGATATGTACATCTAAATGGTAACTGTTAAGATGGTTCAGTGCTTCCGACTGATCGCTGAAACGATGTAACTAAAGTAAGTGAGTGAATGAATGATTAAAGAAGAGCAAAGTAAAAGCAAAACAACAAGAGTTAAAAAAAACGCTATATAGATACCTGTATAGTAGGTTTAATGATGATGCGAACTGTGAAGCTATTTGTAAGTGTGAGTGTGTGTGTGTGTAGACCGCAGCAAAGTGAAGTGCCAGCGCTAAACTAATTACCTGGAAGGCTGGAGACTAGTAGAGAGCAGTAGATGCCGCATATAAGTTACTTCACCTGCGGGCCACTTGAGGCCAGGTAGGCGACGGTACATGATATCTTTGGTCTGTCATGTTGTCTGTGGACCCCAAAAACCAGACAGGAAACGCTCTGTGTAGCTGCCAGTTATATGTATGTATGTATGGATGTCTGTCTGTCTGTCTGTCTCTACAAGTGAATGAAATTGCCTAGCTGGGAGACGCATCTTCCAGCTGCTGTTGCTGCTGCTGCTGCAGATTTAGATTGCCTGAGAAGTTGTTGTCGTTTCTTTATGCCAGTCTTCTGCTATGTGTGGGTTTTATTTTTCTTGTCTCATTTTTTTTTTTTGCAACAAACTTGTTTAGCTGCTTTCGTTGTTTGACTTTGAGATTGCATATGCTTTCTCAGGCTTAGAGAAACCTTTTTGTGCATAGCTAAAGCTTTAGATACATTAGCATTTCCACCCACAGACACAGTTTCAAATAAATATATCGAAAGAAAAAGAAAGAGAGCGATAGATTAAGAGGAAGTATAGCACAAAAGTTAGATTCAACTTCATAGACATTGATTAAGGTCAGTTATGATTGCGTTTTGTTTTTCGTGACTTGAAAAAGTGAAATCTTCTCTCGACCGTGGAAAACCAACAGGTAGCCAAGCATGCAAAATTCGCAGTACTTAACCCAAAGAATAGTAAGCAACTTGAAA
This sequence comes from Drosophila willistoni, assembly GCF_018902025.1. Lineage (NCBI taxonomy): Eukaryota > Metazoa > Arthropoda > Insecta > Diptera > Drosophilidae > Drosophila > Drosophila willistoni. The sequence goes on from NW_025814050.1 coordinate 16,086,058, forward strand.
AAGAGTCTCTTAAAGATCTTTAAAATTGAAATATTGTATCTGTTTGTATATCTTAAAGGTTTGTAAAACCTTAAAACCGTAAGACAGCATTTCTTGAATTCACCAATTTGCAAATTTTCCATTCAAATGTTTTGCTTATACTTGAATGAAAACCATTTTATTCATTTTAGTTGATTTGAAGGCATAAATTGTTTATCGCTTTTAATTTACAAATCGAATAAGCAATAATACTTTACATTTTAAAATTTTTTGAATATAGTTTTGGATTTTATCGTTTTGATAATATTTTGGCATTTGCGCTTCACCAAAAAGTCTATCAACAATTATTAAATTTTCCTCTACCATGGCTTAAGCTTTAATAAAAGCAATCAGATATAGTTAACTTTCTCTAATCTTTCTAATCTAATCTATCAATTCTCTATACCTAACTCTATAATTTGTTCTAATTTTATAAGCTCTAATTGATTATTATCTTGCATTATAACAAAATTTCTTAATTACTGGCACAAGGCTATGAAAAAACCGAAATTCGGACTTTGCAAAGAGTCAGTCGACTTCCAGGTTGCAAAAAGAGCCACAAAAATATGTAAAATATTCGAACGTTTTATGCAATACAAAGCTTGTGGGAATAAAAATTCTATATTTTTATCAGAAAAATCAAGTTTTTAACTTCTGAGAAGAACAGTTCATCGACAGATAAATACAAAAAAATAAATCTTAATTAAATAGAGGGAAATTAATCTTTAATATCTAGTCAAATTCTAAAAGTAGTCAAGTGAAGAATTTACAAATTTTATAATAATGCGTTTATTTGATTATAATTCTCAACTGGTTACGAAGTTGCAAAAAATATTAATTCTTGTTGATTTAATGAAAAACGAACCAATCGTAAGTGGTGTTTTCTATTCTATCTAGTTATTTTAATATTATCTTATAAATTCCTTTCATAAATATATTAAAATTCATAATTTATTAAAAAAAAAACGTGTAAAAGCTTCAATATCTGCCACAAAAAGTTAAATTTTTTTACATATGTATATCAAACAGGTCATAATCTAACCAGATATGTTACCTAAATTAGAAAATTTTGTCGATGTTCATACATTTTCTTTGGGGAAATATTTAATTTAAAATAACATACAAATGGGGTTGAATTAAGGGCAATTAGAAATATATTATTTATACGCAAATGTAATTATGTACATATAAGACAATAAAGAGGTGGGTTTGAAAAGTTTTTAAGGCACTATAAGTAAAGTTCATATAAGTATAAACTATTTTTGTGAATTTTCTTCCATGGCTTTGAACTTATTGATTAAGCTAAAAAATAATACTTAAACTTAACAAATATATGTGTGCAAATTCACCATAAAACTTACTTATTTTTGCCATATAAGACCACAAAGAGAGGAGAGAGATAGAGCCTCAGGTAAGTTATATGGGTAAGGGGGGGTGAGGGATATACCTGAACGTCTCTGATGATCTTTGCTGGCCTAAGCGAAAGTAGAACTCGGCCACTATGCAAAACTGTTTTTCAACGGAAGTTGCCAAGATATATAGCTGATGGTGCTTTATGAATTCTCAACCTCCCCCTCTTCGCCTCCTCACCGCACTTCAGTTCACACTGCTTCTTAGTTCCTTCATTGCTGCTGTTATTGCTTTTCCAGTGCCTTGTCATAGCCTCCCGCACTTGGCATGTTGTTGTTGTGGCTGTGTTTTTTTTTGTCACACTCGACAAGATGGTCGTTTTATTACCATTTCTGTTGACTTTCACATTTCTCGTATGAGTTGTTGGCTGTACGCAACAATTAGCCGCAGTTAATTGGCCAAAATGGTATTTTTCTTTCTTTATTTCTCTTCTCTTGCGTTACGCTTTCTGCACTCCGCTAATCTTTAACATGGGCAACTTCCGCAAAAAAAAAACAGCAACTGTAAAATTTACAGTGTAAATTTTGTAATTAAAATTCGCAGCCGCCGCAGATACTTACTGAGGCAGCAGCCGTTGCATGACTTTGATTTGTCTTGTGAAAATTCTTCAAACAAACATTTGCGTTCATAATTTTTCGAAATTCACCTGGCCACAAAAACCAGTGGCACGGCCAGGTGGTTAGTTGGAAGGGGTAAACTTGAGTTTTTGGGGGAGAGGTAGGGCAAAGAAAAAAAGTTTAACCTTTGTGCTTGTAATGCTGCGCCTAATTGCCCTTAATTTATTTAACTTCAAGCTGTGCCCGTCGACTGTCCGACAAGCACAACAACAGCAACAACAACCACGCACAGTGTCAAGGGTTCGCTGTGTGTCCTTTTGGGTCACTTGGGACGTGAATCCTTCGGCTGGCCCCCATTGGTTAGTTGCTCTTCTCTTGATTTGTAACGAGTGTCCGGCGTCGGAGGCAACGGCATTGAGTAAACTCAACGAGACAGACCCAGACTGATTTTTTTTTTGGACCCTTTGGGAAGACACACCAAGGCCAAGGGGGTCGAGGTTGAGTTGGGGAATAATAATAATTTTGTCATAAAAATAACAAAATCAAAAACCATGATGGTTCAATTTAAGTTTAAGGGTTTTTTTTTTGGATTCTGTTTTCTTTTACCATTTAACGAAACGAAAGTTGATATAGACTACAGACGAAAAAAAAGGGTTTACAATACTTTAAGATGATTTAAGGACATCGATGGAAGAATATTTATCATGAATAACAATATAAATAGAAAATTATTTCAGTTATCCAATCGAGGCAATGGTTTTGGGCCAATTAGATTGATCGACCACCACTTAAGTTTATAAACGTAAATGTTGCTTAATTATCGTAATTACAAAATGTAACTTAATGTGTTCTAATTAATTGCTCTATTCAAATTTCATGTGGTTTGTTTAAAAAGCAAAAAGATTTGCTTTTGATTTTCAAATATTTAAGAATGTTGAATTTTGGTTTTTCCTGTAGATGAAATTCTATTGAATTGGAAGGTTTTCCTTACTCTACTTGGGAGTATACGAGTTAGTCCATAAATAATCTTATGTGCTTTAATTTTGTCCCTAAAACAACTTGCTCTTATGTTCATCTAATCTTTCACTTATAAAAAGGATATCCCATTTGCTATAATCCCTAAAAATATCCTTCGTAGACTCCAAACTATTACTTAGACACTTGAAACTACTAATAATAGTTAAATTATGAATAAATTTCCTAAATTAATTAATATATTGCTGAAAACTTGCTACAGTTATCATAATTTTGTGAATTTTGATCTTTGGGCATTAAATAGTTAGTAAATGTGACTAAGACAAAAGCTGCAAATCTGTAATAATCTGAAAATGTAATCAAGAAAATAGCAACGAATTGAAATGATAATTCAATGACTTTGTTTTGGTGCTCAAGTCCACAGAGTGTGATGGCATGAGGGGCTTCGAGGGGGTGGAGGCATAGCTACTAAACGCTCTAATTATTTTCTAAGAGTTTGAGATTTAAATGTCTTTCAGGCATTGCAACAGCGCCAAGAGAAAGCGCTTTATCTTCATTTTGAGGGCATTAAGCCGCTTAGTGCAGTCGTTGTCCTGGCATCAGAATCTCGTCCTGTCTCTCTGTCTTTGTATGTATCTTTCTCACTCTCTGTTTGCATTTAAACTGAATTTACTTCGTTGCCAAGGGCGATTTACCGACCCCTCGAAAGTGCGAGAGAGAGAGGGAGAGCGAGACAACGGGAGAGAGAGAGAGAGAGAGAGAATTGGAGTCCTGGGCAATTATTCAAAGCGTCTAAATTAGGTAATTGCCCTTTAAAGAATCATTCTAATTATTTATGTTTATGTGTTTATCTATATGTACGGGTGTGTGTGTGTGTGTGTGTGTGTCTATGTCTGTGTATGCCCCGCATTGCATTTTGACCCCACCATGGCCCTCAAGTCCAGCTTCTATGTTGCTGTTGTTTTTGGGTTCGCGCTTGTTTGCGGCCTTGATTAATGGAGTCGTCCTGCGGCCATCTAGCCGAACCAAACGGAACAACAACAGCAACATCGCCCAGTTCAACAGGCGTGCTCCGACTACAGAATGGCATGGGGAATGGAACTTTTCTGTTCTTCTCCTTCCCCTATTCTCTGGTGCCCCTTTATTTCTCGCTGTTCTTCGCTTTCATGGCTTGACTTGTTTTGTTTAGATTTATGCCAAATTGTCGAGAGAACCTCCCGAGACGGATGGCCAAGACCGATTTTAAGCTTTTTCAATCGCAACGAGTTCAAGTGAGTCTGTTTGCCAGGCCTCTTCTTCCATAATTGGGACAAAATTAATTGTTTATCTAATCGGTTCATTGCATGCGTGGGCGGCAATGAAAATCGACAGCGACAACAACAACAATAATACTGCCAATAGCAACACAAACAACACCAGCAACATCAACATCAACATCAACAGCAATATAGCAGCAACACCAACAAAAGCAACTTAACCATAGAACTGAGGCAAGTGTTGTGGTTGACACATTGAACTGCGCGGTTTGAAGACAATCATAGACATACATACATATCTGCATACATATATAATATATCGCTTTAATGGCCATAATGAAGTCCAATTCAGATAAGACCCAATTTGATTAAGCTATGGCTAATAAGTTGATTGATTGAAAGCACAACCAATTAAAATACAAATTCAATAGTCTTAGAAATCATAAAACGTTTTCCAGCTGAAACAGCTGGGATAATCAGTAATTGATGTCATAGAAAGAAGCCTTTTCGACACCATTAAGTGTGGCAAATTGATCATTTCTAATAACTTGAAATTTAATTCGGCTATATGCATATACATACATATTTTGTTTCCACTGATTGCCTTAAGTTCAAACTTTTTGTAATTAGTAAAATTTGGACAAAAATTTAATTTTTTAAGTGAAAATCACAAATTTAATGTTTGTCTAATCATCAAAGTTGTTAAGAAATATCAAATGAAATCGTTTTAACGCTTTAAAGCCATAATTTACTTTTCCCAAAGCAGCCTATTTATAATTTTTAAACTGAAAGTAATATTTATCCCATTTTTTTTGCTTTTCCCTGTAAATAGTGAAACGAAAATGTTTCAAAAGTTTTCTTGTTATGTTTCACAAATAATAAAATGAGAACTTTAAATGAAAAAATACGCCAGAAAACAGGGAGTGCGAAAATAAAGCATTTTAATCCAAAATTTATAAATATAAATATTCTAACGTGGTCACTTGGAAAAGATTCTTGGTCTCATTTAATTGTTTTTTCCCTTACAATTTAACCGACTTTTCTTGCTTTTCAATTTCTGGGTTTTGGCTGAAGCCTATAAATTCAAGAAGGTAAATAAAATTTGGTTAAATATTAAACCAAATTTTGTTAATTTTCGTGAACCAATTGGCAAATTTAATTGTTATGAATTTGGCTCTCAGAATTTAGAATTTTAAAGTTTTTAGATAATTAACAGCAATCTATCCTATTTTGTTGTCAAAAGGAGTAAGATTAAGATTTTAAGATGTCGCATTTAATAATTTTTGAAATAATTATAAAACAGATTGTTATCTATTTTCTCCTTATCTATTCTATCTCCTAGTTAAGAGATTATAGCTTTATCTTTTTTTGTAAATAGTTTAATTTAAAATACTATTATTGTTATTCTAATTTAGTGATAGTTTACAACTAACAAACGATTTAGTTAACAATTTAAAAATAAATACTAACATCTTTATATTTTATTTGCCTCACTTAAAACATATAAAAGCTAAAATAATTTTTCTTATTGAAAAAGGATACAAAATATTCATGTTTATGGTTTGATTATTTTGTTTGTCTGTCTCTATACACAATCCAAATCAGAATTGTAACATTATTTACTTTTGTTATTTCCTGTCATCCATTAATTACACGAACGGAAGTTACTCCCAGACATTCATTCAATTCATTTCATTTATTCATGGCTTTTAATTTTCTATGATTTATGCGTAATTTTCTTACTGAACACGACCATGTGATAGTATGTATAGAAAACGAACTGGTTTTGGCATTTAAGACCAACAACTGAAAGCCGACATGTGCACCTGCGAGTTGAAGAGACCAGAGCACATCCTGTGCGAAAAAACACACACACACATACACACAGACTAACACATCCAAAACAACAACAAAAAGAATCGAGACAAGTACAAAACAAAAAAAAAAAAAAAGTAACAAGAATTCAGGTTTAACTAGACTTTTGCTTGGCCCCCAAAGGCAAATGCGAAGCACTGCGAGAACGATGACCAAAGAAAGGTATTTGGTGCTGCTGTTGCCACTCGATGTGGAACTCTCGGTTCCAGGTTCCATGTTGCAGGTCCAGGTCACAAGGGAGACACAAAGACACCTGAGCTGAGCGTCGACTGGTGTCTCTAGCTACACACGTCTCGGTTAAGCCAGGCCCAAAGAGTATTTAGAGCGCTGCGCCGTTGGCCAGTCGGCAGGGGAGTGGGCTATTAAATGTCAATGGACTTCTGCATGAATGAGTTGTGTGACTTTTCATTCTCCACACAAATTCACACACACACACACACACACACACACATGCACACACACAATTCATACACCTTGACTGTTTACTAGCTCACGTAGTTTCATTTAAATTTCAATTGCCCAAAAACTGAAATTCCCTCCTGATGGGCTCTCCTGCTGCTACATAAATCTGAATTTAATTTATAGAATTTATTGAAATATGTTTGTGTATATATGTAAGTACATGTATGTATGTGTGCGTGTGTGTGCTAGTACGTATGAGTGCAGTGAAAGGAATTTTCATCTGCCACCAGTTTTATTCCTGTTCCTGTTAATTAAAATGTACAGCCACAAGTCCAACTTCCCAGAACGTGCCCTCATAATTTCTCAAGAGTCGACACTCCAAAAAATAAAAGAAAATTACTTAAATCGTAAATTTAGCTTAACGAAATTCTCATGCTCTTTCTGTTATTCTTAAATTGTTTCATTCGGATTGAAATCTTTTTATCTACTTATATATTTTTCAACTCTCAACTCTGAAGGAATTCTTGTCCTTTTGGCTGAAGCTGTCCACTGGATAAGATTTTGGTTGTTACTGAATTGGGAGAAAAAAAGCTATTTGGTATTAAATTTTCGAGAATTCATGAGCGAGTTCTTATAGAATATGAAGTTGGATATCTGTAAGAGCCAAACTTGTTTGCTATATCAACAAGATTGTTTTCATAGAGAAGGTTTTAGCCTTAGTTATGCAGGTGCACATTTAATTGGTTTTTTAAAACTGAAAATGAATTTTCCTTTCAGGTTTTGTGATTTCTAAGCCACAGCCTCAGAATACTAAGTCATAAAATTGTTTTATTTGATGCCAAATTATCACGAATGTGTCAAGATTAAATTAAATTAAGTAAATAATATCAAAAACATATGATAGTTAATTCATTTTTTTTGTATTCACAAGTCTGAAGATTCTTTTTTATGAGAAATAAAAAATTACACCAATTATGGGGACTAGAAATTTTATTTCTACTGACAATTTATAAAATTTAATAAGTTTGATATCAAAAAATAATATTATGAAGCTTTACGACTTTAATCTGTCCATTTCTGCATATGATATAAACATACAAATGTCTAATATTGAACTAGCCTTGGATAAACCTTGGATATACCTAAATGACTTTTAAACCAAAATTATTGCATTTCAGACTTGAAAGTGATTGCTTTTTGTAGAAAATGTAGGTAACCTTAAATGGCAAGGGTATAAAAAATAAAAAGAAGAAATAGAAAATATAAATAAATGCCTCTGATGCGACGCTAAGAGACGGTAGGAAAATGAAACTTTAGTCTTGCGACTCATTATGTAATTCCAGGCAGCGCTCTAGGCCCGGCTTATCATAGTTGTTGTTGCCGGCCATTTAGACTCTGCATTAAATCTTCAACTAAATATTAAACCAACCCCAACCCAGCTACTCTACTCGACGATTTCTTCATCCACCTTTGGTTCAGGCGCTCAAGTTGCTGCTCCCACCCACTCATAAAGGGCCTATTGTTTCGTTTGAGATTTTGAAGGCTTGTCCCGGTAATAAACGGGTAGCCCTCCTTAATCCGCCAGCACAGTTGGAAATATTTTTCATTAGCATTAAGAGGCCATAAGGAAAGCACAGAAAGAAAAAAAAAAGAAGAAAATTTATATATATATGAATGTAAGAGAGGGAAAGCACCCAGCACACACACACACACACACACACAAAAATGAAGAAAACTTGGCCATAAGCTTGCCACATTTCCACGTGTTTCCTAGCTAAATCTTCAGACGAACTTGATAAGATTTCCTCTTTTTTCCCTTTTCACAATTCCAGCTACATCTTAGACTAACTGCCTAACACATAAGTTTACCCCTACCAACCAACCAAACAACCAACCAGCCATCAATGTATCTCTGTGTGTGTGTGAGCGTCTTTATGGCTACGTGTTTGGCAAACGGAAGTGGCCAGATAGATATTTCTCTATATGAGCTAGTGTAGGTAGATGGAGGATGAAGGTGGCTGGCGTTTGGGCATCTTTGGCCAGGGGGTTGGGTGAGATCTCTCCACTGTGATTTATACACCGCCGTTTAATGTCTTAACGACACTCATTAGAAACAATTGCGAGAAGTTTTAATTAAACAGCTCCCCTCATTAGCTGCGTTTACAATGTCTCTTAGACTATATGGAGTGTGTATGTCTCTTAAGTACAAGTAGTTGAGAATTTCTCTCTCTCTCTCATCTTTCTCTGTTTCTCTGTTGTGATTTCCATAAGTGTTGCTCATTCGCCCGTCACCAGCAATCAGCAACCAGCAACTGGCGACGAGTCTTGCGTCGCAGAAATTAGAAGTAATTATGTTTCTTTTTTTTCTTATTTTTGTTGTTTACGCTCCAATTGTTCATTTCCGTTTTTGGGTGCTTCATTTTTGGTAAGACGCTTCGAATAGTCAACTGAAATAATAACAAGAATAACGCTTGAATGGAGGTCATGAATGTTTTGCTAGCATTCGAAAAACAAGTCAAGCGTATAGACCAAAAATTTCTGTTCAAAATAGTTTCACAATCACAGACAAAATTCAAATACTAAAGGGCCATAAGTTGGAAAATCTCATTATGGTTGAGTTAACAATTTTTAAGGTAGAACTGTTTAAATCAAGAATCGAACTAAGAGAGAGTTAGAAATCTTTGAAGAAATTGATATATTTCTTATAATATATTGTTTGTATTGAACTTTATCTTCAATGTTGCAATTTATTTGAATGCCCATCAAACATTAAACCTCGATAAGTGATTTTGTCTTATGCAAAGAATTTGTATTAGGCATTGTTAAAATGTTAATTATCTTTGTCTTGCTGTTAGAATGATTCAATTGGAATGTAATACACAATGTAATTGTAATTGTATATAATTGCACAATTACAATTTCTAACAGCTTACCGAAAATTGAGTGTGACAACATTTTATGGTTACATAAACGTAACACCCTAAAAAGGGGCCAAAAGATTGGGTTTTTCCACTTTAATTATAAATCTTATGTCTTAAGGTTGTTAAAATTTTTGAATTTAATTCAAATAGCTCGTCGGTTTGTGCCAATTTCCACGTTTTCTTTTATTTCAAATTAAAAGTGAGAATTTAAATCTATTTATTTCTATGAACATATTGAATTTTAATCAAAATTTTAAGCTGATTATGCAATAATTTTCTTTGGGTAATTCATCTTAAGCAGTTTTAAACCTAAAGTTTAAATTTATTGATTCTATTTTTCAAACTAACTTACTTTTATGAACTAAATTAGGCCTTCATTTTACTGCGACTCTGTTAATTATCATTTAGTTTTCGTTCAGAATCATGTTAAAATGGAATTAAAGTTGTTATTGTCATTAAAAAAAAAGTTCTTTAATGTTATTTGTAATAGATTTAAGATGTCTCAAGTATCATTTTATAACTATTAATTGACTATATGGGAACAGTTAATGATAAAGTGAAAGGAACAAAGCTTAAAAAGTCACCAATTCCTTGCGTTGACCATCAAATAAAACTGCTACATGTACACATAAAATATGAAAGGAATGAAGCCTTAGCCATATGCACTTCATATGTCATATATACATATACATATCTCTCCACTCTGTGGGTTTTTGCCATCCCTTTTAGAATGACATGACAAACTTATTATGACCATTTGTTTTCAAGTGTATAACAACGACAACAACAACTGCAACAACTAAACCAACAGTCAAGCAGGGAAATGAAAAAAAAAACTCTCTCTTTTTTTTCCTCTGGCCAGCGGCTGGCTAACTGTGACAATCAACTTGGGAAATAAACTCCGTTGGTGTAAGCGGGGCTTTCCAAAGGGGCGTCAGAGTGGGCACAAACCAGCCAGACATCCTGCTCTTGGGACTCCTCTGTATATGTGTAGAAGGACTATCCTCTTTCCTTTCTCTGACTCTCATTCTGTCTCTGTCTCTGTACTTTGTTTAAGCTGCCGCGATACTTTTGACTTCCTGCGGCAAGCACACACACACACACACACACACATACACACTCTAGGCTTAAACTACCAACTGGGTAAATCTCTTGAGGCACAGATGGGGGGGCAACAGGGCAACTGGCCGGAGGACAGACGGCCATACAAAATTGCGGCTTTTGCAGTGCAACAATGAGATACTTCAGAAAGAATTAGTTGCACTAAAAATTGCAAAAGTCGCACTGGACTTGGTTCCTGCTACTACTACTAGGCTAGACTTTCACTTGCCGCCCATCGCCTATTACCACTGTTGTTGTGCACTTTGTGGCACAGCAGGATGCAGGACATCGCCCAGGACTATGGGAGCCAAAGACTGTTTTAGCGGTTGGCCCTCAACCCATGTTTCTACATGCTCCCACAATGCTCTTCGGACCATGAAGTGGCATTAGAATAAAGGCGACATTTTTATGCTGTTGTTCTTGTTTTTGTTGTTGTTGTCAATTTACATAGACGGTTAGCCGGCCAAAAAGTTGCAGTTGCCGCAGTTTTTGTTGTTGGTGTTTGCTCTTTTCAGTTTCCATCTTTTTTTTTGGGTTGTTTGCTAGTCGTAGTTTCTTGTGAAGGCCACTGGCGTTTTTAATTCAACTGCGTTTTTGTTGTTGTTGTTGTTGTTGTTGTTGTGTTTTTTTGGTATTATTTGATTGTAGTTGCATGTAGTTTGTTGCCGTTTGTTATCTAACATGTTTAATTCAAGGCACATCTGTTGGAATTAAAGAGAAGTTGTCAAGCATAACGAGCTAGTACCAAAAGTGATGCACACAGAGTAAGTAAAGAGGCAACATGAGGCAAATTTAGCGTGAAATTTTGCCCGTAGTTGGCTGTAGAAATAACTGTGATTACATTTTACCTTTTTACTCTTGCTCTCTCTCTCTCTCTCTCTCTCTCTCTCTTCGCCCTCCGTCTCCGTCTCCGTCTCTTCTTGACTCTTCTTGGCTTTGCTCTGTTTCACTCAATGACTTTGCTTACATAAAGCATTTGCTTTGATTGCTGTAAAATGATACAACATAATTATGAGGCCCACGACAAACGGCAACGGCAACGGCAACGTCAACGACGACAGCTAACAACATTGACAAAGACGAACCCTTTTTGCCAAATGACAAAACAAAAGGCAGAAGCAAAGCAAAGCTCAATTTATGACAGAGCAAACAAATAAAAACAGTTGCCACAGCAGGAGAGAGTGGCCAAGTTGTAGGCGGTGGGTGGGAGGGGAGCTGTTGATAAGACCAATTGAGTGGGGACCAAAAAACTAGGGCATAAACTTTAAAATCTTTTTCGCTTATATAAACCAAAAAAAAAAAAAAAATGTATATAAAAAAGAATCTCTCGCATTTTCTCTTGCTTTCTCACTATCTCTGTCTCTGGCATTGTTGACACACACAATCAAGCAATCAAAATCGAAAAACTTTATACTATATTATTCCATTTGGAGTTGGGGGTTGAACTGTATGTATGTATGTATGTACATGGGTATGTCGATATGTCTATTAGGCTGGCTCTTTTTGCCAAAATTTTGGATTGTTTAATTTAGGCAACTCATAGAATGAAACTTTCAAAATAATATTACTCATACGTCATGTTAGACTACATTAACATCCAGCAATGTTTTCATCTCAGGTATAACACACAACAGACTTAAGCTTAGCTTAAGTTAGGTAATGAATAATATACGATTTTTACCTGTTCTTTATACGTTAAAGAACTCTAAAGACATATTTATAAAACACAACCCATTAGATTTTAGTAAACTTAATTTAAAAGAAAGCTAAATTGTTTTACCTTTATGTTTTGAACTAAAACAAAATTATCAATTTTTGGCTAAACTTAATCGAAGTTGAATATAAAGTAAAGATTTTAGTTCAAATTATGTTCCTTTGGAGCTTAAAATGTTAAATTGTTGTCTATTCCCAAAGAATTTCATTATGATTATTGAATGCGAATAACTAAGTTTATAGAAATTTGCCATCTGAGTCTATTTCAGTCTTTAAAAAAGAATTGCAACTGTGTTTCTTGTAAGTGCTTGTTACTGATATCTTTCAAAATATAATACTTTTCTGCAGTTGAAACCAAATATCTTAAGAACAATTATAGACTATTATTTAGCTTATGACAGCATTTTAACAAGATATTTAAATTTAGTTTTAATCAATTTTTAAAGAAACTTTTGTGGCTCTTTTTATAGATCATGTTTACTTTATGTATGGATTACAAAAATTATAAAATCTTAATAAAATAAATTTCTATGCATTGTTAGAAAACCAGTCTAATATCTTTACATATATATTTTTGTACAAATATTTGTAGCTATGTTGAGATGTGTGTGTGTGTGTGTGTGTGTGTGTGTGTATGTATGTATGTGACTATCCTCCAGGCATAATCAAACAGAGAAGCGCACACTAATGCAGTTAACAAACTTGCGGAAACACAACTCGCACTCATACTTACATACATACACAAATACCCACACACATATACATACATACATACATAGACAGAAGGAGTCTTAAGTGCCATACACACATACATGCACAAACAATGATGATGATGTATTGTGTGAGTTGTGTATGTGATTAAATTTCCATAGCAGCTCGTCTTTCATGCCAATTTTCCATTAGTACGGCAGACTCCCTTTGCCCTTCTCTCTAGCACTTTCTCTCTCTCTCTATTTCTATGCGTATGCCCTTCTTATACACACACACACACACACACATATAAACATATTTAAAAGCACATCAACACACACACAGAGTGAGAAAAGGCACAGGAAGAGGTCCTAGTTGAGCATATGTTAGTGTAGTCTCTGATGTTTGCCGTAAGCTTTTGCTTCTTCGCGTCAAAAAGTGATGATGAATAGTTTGTTTGATGTTACTTTGACCATTCTCATGATCAGGCAAAAAACTCCATCTCAATGTGTATGTAAGTGAGTGTGTATGAGTGTGAAAGGGGTGTGTGTGTGTGTGTCTGTGTGTGTGGAGAAGGTTTAAATATAAGGGATTGGGTTTACTAAGACAGCATGAGAAATAGGCAAAGTTGGCCCAAAAAGGGTTAAGGCTTTTAATGAAGCAATTTTTGATTTGCAAACTAACTAAGGATAAAGCGATTTTTGACAGTTGGTCAAATAAGTCAATGTACTTGGAATCTATTGTGTACAGATAAATGTTTTTCTTTCAAGGAAAACAATTTACTCTTTAACTTAATATTATTGATAATGGAATGAGCATTGATTCATTTACTAGCCCGTGTCTTCACGTGGCCAGTAAGTTTTATTCTTGATTGGTATGAAAAGGTGTTAAAGGACACATGCTACTTATCCAATTGTCTTTCGCCCTTTAAGAAGAAATGTCATGACGTTTTCAAAAGTATTTTTGTCACTCAACGCCCACTTTTCAATTAACTTTACCTAATTAACAATCTATTATTGTCCCCAAGCATTAGCCAGTGAATAAGTGAAACCTTTTTTTCTTGGTAATTGAACACTGACAGTGCTCAAGAAAAATTATCAACAAGTTATCGATTGTCAAAAAACAAACATATGGTTAATACCCACCAAAATAGCTATTTAAGCAATTTACCTCACTTAATAAAACTTTCACGTGAAATCATTAACATTAGTTAGAAATTAACCAAAGTTCATTTTCTTCGGTTTAATCTTAACTAAACTATTTGGCAACAATTTACTTTAATTTCGTGCAAAGTTTTAAAGAATTTCTGTTCAGTCAAAAAGCACAATTCCAGAAAGTGATAACATTCTAAATTTGAATCATAAACGTTCAACTAATAGTTGTCTTCCTATCCGACTGCAACAGCCTGAAGATCTTGTATACACTTAGTTAAAATTCTCTACACTTCATTCACAACTTTTGTCAACCTCAAATTGTCAGCTCATCTCTCTAGCCACTCCCACTCCATTCGTTTTACATCGATCCCGGGCATGTACTTTTCAGCTGCCTCTTGAAAACAATTAAATGCTTAGCTCGACAAAAGTCTGCGGTTCGCATTAAATCATCAGTCTGCCGGCTGTTGACTATGCATTTGCCACCATCTATGTACATATATTTCACCAAGCCATCTCTGAATCCAAGCCCAAACCCAAACCCATACATATACCATCTCATCCCATCTCATCTCATCGCAAACGCATCCCATTCCATCATCACAGTGACTATAAGCTGAATAATTTACATAAGCAGCGACCACAGAACTGCAACACGGTGTATAAGAAGCAAAGTGAGCGGAGGGTTTTTGGCTAGATGTTGGTGGATGCCAAATTAAAGCCAAAAACCCCAAACCCAAAAACCCATGCAGGCAAATCCCCACCAAGTGGAACAACAACATAAAAATCCATGGTCGCCTTGCAACCATTTCTTTTCCTCTCCTCTTTTTCATACACTAACTGGTTACGGTTACATGGACTATTCTAACCACAAGTTTGTAATCAAAATCAGATAAATATTAGCGAAACGTAAATACGATAAGCTCAAACCCTAAACCATTAAGCAGATAATGTTAAAATTCATTTCCTACATATGTAAGTAGACTTTCAATTAAACCAAATCTTAAAAACGAAAATAATGAATCAAACTCCTTAATTTTTAGACATAGTTTATTTGAGATTTACGTTCAATTTTCTGTTAACTCATTTAAACTCAATATTAAGACATGTTTAGATATATTGAAGATTTTCGTTTAATATTTCTTTAAATTATTTCATATTTTATTCAAGAAATAATTAATTTTCTCTCTTTTCCTAAAATTAAAATAATAGTTGGGAACTTTTATAAAGTCAGAAGTAAACTTTTCAGGAATAAAGAAATCTTTAATTATTAGGTACAATAAAAATAAGTTTAGAAACTTTTGACTCATGGGAAACCAGAAAACCTCTCAAATATTATTTCATAATTTTTTATAATTATTGATAAAGGAAAATCTATGTAGGAAAAAATTATATTTTAAAGTCAAACATTTTTTTCAGATTACTTAATAATTTCTCACATTCTTGATATTTATATTAGCGATAATGATTTTTCTTTCAATATTGAATGAAACATTTAGAGTATTAACCAAATGACAGTATACTAACTTAGCTTGGTCAACGTTTTTTTGTTTGGTGTTTTGCATTCTTCTTTTTGTTGGTTTGGGGGGTATTTTTTTTCTTCTTTTGTTCTGAGCTGTTTGGATTTTCGTGCATTCACTTGCGGAATTTTTGTGCTGTTGACTCGGCAAGGCATATGAATGTATGTAGTATGTCCTGTACGAATATCCTTTCCATCTGTATCCCTGTTATAGTCTGAGTGTGTGTGGTGTGCATATGTGTTGGCGCATACATAAACAATGGCAACAACAAGAGTACCAGCAGTCAGCCAGCCACACATACCCACACACACACACACACACACACACACACACACACACACACACACACGCAGGCATAACAATGACAAAAGAACGCATTTTGATATAGCTTGTGCTCGGCATTCCCTGGTCCTAGTTCTGATGGTTCTGGTTTTTTTGGTCCTCGCTCCCTGTTTCTGGCTGGTTTATTATGCAAAAGTTATGCAAAGATAAGCAAAACTATGAGCAACGACAGCAGCTCGCTACCAAAAATAGTATACGTACCACCTCTAGCCACACCCTCCAACAAAATCAACAACAACACAAAAAAAGGGAGAACCCCTTCCGCGTTTCCTTCGGTCCCCACTCCCCCACCAATCACCAAGGGCAATTCATATCATAGCCAAAAGACAAACGCTGATGGCGTGGGTCCCAAAAATATACATATACATACATACCTATTTGTTTTTTTTTTGTTTTCACATTTTTTTTTTTTGGTCGGATGAGAAACCGGGCAGCTGTTATGGGACACCCACCGTCATTCAAGTTAATTGTGCGGCCAAATGCAAAAATCAACTTTTTTTTTACAAGTTCATCGCTGGAATGAAGGTTACGCAAAAAAACGGGGTGATGTGATGGGCGCCTCGTCGCCACCTCGTGAACGAAATGGACACTTAAACTCTAATCGAAAAACTTTTGGCCATATACAAGTCACTTTAAAATGCGCTTAATTTGATCAGCGTGCGGCGATTGTCGACGAGTTTCATCGAGTTCCAGTTACCATCAGTTCACCAGCTCTACAGTTCTCCAGTTCTCCAGTTCCCGGCATAGATTACCATAATGAGCTTTGAGATGGGCACAAATGCACACCCGGCCAGTTATAAAGTTGTTACTGCCATTGACGATAATTTCACTCTCACTCTCACCATTCTCTCCTCTATTGCTTTTATATATACATATATATACAATTGTGTGTCTGTTTGTGGATTTCAATTGGATTTCTGCTTTTTTTTTTGTATACTTTGGATTAAAAGTTATTCCTCGAAATGAATGTACCCTATAAATAGGTAAGAGATTCTGTTGAAAACTTTGTTACGACTCAATTCAATGTACAACATTTTCCCTTATCAATCTACTATTATAAAATTTACTTTTTCTGTCCAGCTTTTATATAATTTCTGGCTATTATAGGTGTGTTTTTTTATATCAAAAGTTATTTTCATGTAATTCACATGCATTAGAAAAGTTGTAGGCACATTTTGTTGGTATCTATAATGTTATGGAAATTTCATAGGTTTTATCAGCCAAACATAAACTCTTTGTTCATGAATTTTCCTTTCTTTGAATTCTTTGGAATTTTTTCTATGCCTTTAATATGAATTTTATGCAAACATGAGTCCAAATAAAATGTTAAATTTCATTAGAAATTTTATTTATAAATATACAAACAAATTAAAAAGAAGAGGAATTTTAATAAGAGCGTTGTATTAACTATTTGAATTAAGAACCAATTCTTTAAATGTCTTTAGATACAATGTTCTGGCTGTTAAATGTCTCATGGAATCGTTTTTACTATATCAACAAACTTAGTAATTATTATAAGTTAGTTGTTAATGATACTAACACAATGAAGGCCATCAAACTGGGAAGACTTAAAATTGATTTTAGCAAGCTTATTATTATAGTTTTCGAATAACTTGAAGATAACTTGACATTAAGATCATAACATTTCTTAATTCATTTCGGAATATATACAATCCATCCATCTTAAGTCATTATCAAAGGATCACTGTTAAGACTATGGCTACTAAAGGGCTAGTAAAGTAATAAAATTTGTTTCTGCGAAAGAAATATAGCCTGCAATATTTCTCATAACATTAAACAATATCTAGACACGACTACCTGAAGGCATATCTAACATAAAGACTTAAATTAGCCATAATTATTAATACAGTCAAATTGTTAATTGTATTTCTGTAGCCGACAAAGTTTAACTTATTGTTAGACCATTTCTGATAACTCACTTAACTATCAATAACTAAAGCCTTAACCTATCTTTGTTTTAGTTTCTTGAAACTATGAAACTATGGCATAACAATGCCAAAAGAAATAAGCTTAGATCAAGTTCTAAGAAATAGTAACTTGATTTGGCTTTGTTATGTCATTTGATTTTTGTAGGATATCTTTCGGGTTGAGTTGTGTTCACCTTCAATCCATTTCACATTCAGCGACTGCTGTTTGTGACAACATTGAGTGTGCAGTTTTTGTGAGAGCATGTGGAAAGTCAAGTGCACACTTTTCGGCTCTATGTTTACCCCTCTCTTCATCCCCGCTCTGCCCCTCTCTCTGTCTGTGGCAACCAAAAACACCCGCTCATATCAACATTTTGCGGTAGCAGTTGCCACTTGACGCGCGGCCTGCAATCAACAATCACCTCCTACTTCTGCTCATTCTTAAATGCCCCCAGACTCCAGTTGGATGGGAATGGGAATGGGATGGATGATGACTGCTGATGTCTGGCGTCTCTCCGTTTCCGCCTTGTTCAATTGAAAAATTAAGCAGCCACTTTGTCAAAATGTTGTTTCAATGGTTTTCTGGCAGAGGGTTTTTTGGAATTATCGCCTTAAAAGGCTTTAATTGTCAGCATCTGTGCCTGACAACCCAAAATGCAAAAGGTTCTTCAAAATGTCACACTGCACAGACCCTACAAAACACATCACCAGCTATCTACTCCTTGCCCCTATCACACCCTAACTTCCCTATCCCTTTTGGCATCTGTTTGATGGAGCATACTCGTTTGGCACTTATTACATTGGCATCTGCGTATGGTTTTGGCGTTTATTGATGCAAATTTCGCTTCAAGCTTTTTGCCTTTTTTGATTCTTTTCTCTTCTTTGGGGCATGGATTTTCATTTTATTTAAATATTTTTTTCTTTCCCTTTTTTTATATTTTTTTTTTGTTGAAGAAGAACATGCCACTTAATTGACATCTAATGTCGAACACAAGTGCGCCGAGCGCTGATTAGGGTTGGCTTATGTCAGAGTCCAAGTGAAGTCCCGGTTCCCGCGATTTGACTGCTGCCTGCTGCTTGTTCCCTATGTCCTGTTCCTGTCATTGCCACCGTTGTCAAAAGTTATTTTTCGCATTCATTTTTTTTTTTTCTCTCTTTTGGGTTTTGAACTTGAAGAGCATATTTTATGGCTTTTGCAAAAATATTCGCCAGTCTTGTTTTTTTTTTTTGGTTTTTTTGGTTATTTTGAATTTTTAAGCGGCTTTTATTGATTGAGTTGACAATAATGGGCACTTGGAAGTGTCAACGATGGCAGCAATTGGCAAACATTCACTCAAGCCATTTAGCATACTAAATGATTTACTTTTCACCGTTGGTCAGCTGAAAAAAAAGGCCAACAAATTTTCGTTATTTAAAATGCAGATTTCTAGTATTAAATTGTTTGGGTTTCAATTGGTATTTGCATAAAAAAAAAGAAAACATTGATCTAAAACTTCACAATCTTAACAAAAATATACACATATTTTTGAGCACGCTGGATTAAAAGTTAATAATTCGTTGTGAAACTTTACTGAAAACTTATAAAAACTTTCAAGCTTAACAATATAAGTAGTTCGATTACTCACTAGCTTAAAGTCAATTACATAAAATTCGGATAATTGGTTAAGTTAAAAATCATTTTCAGTGCCTTAAGTTTACTTGCTTTTTAGCCAAGAGTTTTGCCATCTAATCTTGGTTTTCTTACTTGAAAATTATTCTTCTTAAATCTTGGCATTCGATTCTCAATTTAAATTAAACTTTTACGATAATACATTAAGAACCGTATCCTATTACTTCTAAACAATTATTTTTAAACCTTTCGTCTCATATTTCTTTGCTGAAGGTAAAATCTGCAAGAGAAAAGACATAAAAATGATGAAAAAGACGGAAATGAACTTCCCGCTTGTAACAATTCCCATATATAATTAAAAAACGATCTGCATATATGCATATAAAGAATATGGTGAGTAATAAAAGTTTTTAATTTCAAGTAACAAGAACTGACATCTCTTTGATCTATTTTGGTTTTGCATTTTTTGCCTTCTCTTTTGCAGTTTTATGGGCTCAGAAAACTCATTCCAATTTGCCCCGAAGTCATAGGATGTAGTTTCGTCTCATCATACAATCTTCCATATCATATCAAGTGGGCGTAGTTGATCTTAGGAAAAGTTGTGTTGTACTTGGCAGTTGCTTTAGCTGCCTAATCATCATGTGGGCGGGCTTCTTTGCTTGGCATTCCCATTTGTGTGATCTACTTGGTGAAATCTTTTGAGATTTTGCCAACAACACGAGACGTCAAGCGAGTGGCTTACATTACCAACAACAACAACATCCTAGTACTACAATGTGGGCGTACTTTGGTATGTCTTGCATTTGGCTTATACCTTTCCTCTTTTCTAGATGTTTTCTTGTCTTTTATTTCTTTCTGTTGCTTTTGGCCTTTTGTCACTCCTTGCCAAGCCCGCTTCGTTGGGCTGTTCAGTTGTTCCATTGCAATTCCGTTTGCTGTCGCTTTATTTTTATTTAATTAACTTCATTGCAGGTAAAGACAGCGACAGATATATACATATACATATATGTATGTATTAAGGTACAGGCACAACCTGCCCAGATCTTTTCATGGATGTTCCACTCTCTCTCGCACTCTTCGCTCTACCCACATTGAAAGGTTTTGCAGTTTTTGTACTTGTTCTCGTTTTTTGGTTTTCATTCTGTCAGTCGGTTGGTCTGTATGTTGTTGTTACCTCTCTACGTCGTCGTTGCACCTTGACAATGAATTATTGTCGTCGAGAACAAAAACAGCAACAGAGCCCAAAGACAGGGACCCAGTCACATTCACCGTCACCGTCATAGTCGGAGCCAATCTCAATTCATTGGCAATTCCTGGCTAAAGTGGCCTTTCTTGTCTTTGGCGTGGGCTATATAACTTCAGCTCCATCTCCATCTCCAACTTCAATTCGAGCTCCTGCAGCACCATGTGAGAATGTAAATCAATTTATTTTGCCTCAACTTCAGTTTGATGTTGAAGAAGGTGCAGCCAGCTAGCATTCAATTTGAAAGTCAAACGAAGGTCATTTCCCTTTTCGAAATAACCAAAAAGGAATACAAAAATTATTGATATATAATATGAAAATTTTTATGTTCCCTGCTTCCTGTTCTGACCGAAATGCACATCCTGCGGCGGTTTTATTCATGACGCTGCAACCATTTAAGTGTATCCCAGGGAGCAGTAATTATAATAACCAAACCCAAATGCCACTTGGCAAGAACCCAACTCTCTGAAGTCTACCAACTTGGCCAAGCTCTCTCCATTTCAGTTCCAGCTTCTATTTTGCACAATGTAAACCGCAAAGTCATCTCCGGTTTATTTACTGGCTAACAGCAAAAGATGAGACCAAGAAATAAATCCAACGAGAACAAAAACACCAAAAGCAAAAAAAATAAAATAACTGAAAAGGAAATTTAGTACTATAAATCAAAGCATTGACTAACAAATACCCTATTAACCCAAAAGGCAAACTAATACTAAATTTATTTTCTGTGTATTATAAGCAGGAGAAAGAGAAAGAGAATTTATATTAGAGTCGTCGTATTCATTCTATAGAACCCCATTTAATGCCACTGATATACCCTTTATGTAGAGGGTATAATAATAAAAGGGAACCCAAAACAGAATAACTGAAGCCGCATGAATTTCCAGTTGGCTCTGTTGAGGTAAAAACAAAAGCCCAACCAAGCAGCCAGACCAGACTGAGTCTCAGCCAGAGTCTGGGTCCCTATAACTGAAACTGAGGCTGAGGCTGAGGCCGAGACTGAGCCTGAGCCTTGGCTTGGGCCTGGGCTTGGGCAATACATCGAATTTAATTTCCTGTCAAAATCGAGTTGCCTGCTGCTGCCTGCGGTGGAAGGCATTGGAGCGTTAAGAATTTTGTGTGTGTGTGTGTGTGTGTGTATGCCTTGGACGAAAGTTAATTTTGTGGCTTGCATTTCATGGAATTTCAATTTTCACTCAATATTATGAATGAAATTCTTTAGCAATTAGCTCTATAAAAACAGCCTACCCAATCATGAATCTTCTTCTGTTTTTTTCGTTGCTGTTTTGTGCTCTTCTTCTTCTTCTTGACATGGCCAACAACTGACGCCTGGCACGTGATAGGGTGATATCAGTAGAAGGCAAAAACAAAAACAAACAAGTGTATACTGGCACATGTGGTGCCTCTTATGTAAGTTTATATAGTACATTTTTAGCCAACTGGCGCCAATCTTCTCACTTTCACTGAGAAATCCTTTAGCCTTTTATGAAGGGTTCACAGTGAAAAATGTGTGTGTGTGTATGTGTTGTGTTATTTTTTGTGTATTTTGTGATATATAATAGAAAAACTGCCAAAGGGCTAACAAATGCTTATGATATTTTCACATAAAAAAATCGAAATCGAAACTGAAGACACATAAAAATAAATTGCCAACAATTTGAAGTTTTTCAAGTAACATGTGTAATTAATAGACTCTGGCCACGTCAAAAGGACCAAAAATACATAGTTGATGGTTGCTTGGGTTGCCATAAGTAAACCCAAAACTCAAACAGAAACACAAACTTTAACCGAAACTCAAATCGTTTGCCTCGTAAAGCTTCTAAGCTGCGGATACTAAGGTGTCTATTGTATTATTTACGCGCCGTGCAATGTTCAAGACCATAAAATAGGGCCTAGTCCTCCTTCACAGTGTGGCTTCCACAACTGACACATGCACACACACACACACACACACATGTCCTTGTGCGGCTTTGACTTTGCCCGAAAACCGAAAATAGCCAGGCCTCTAGCTTGGTTTGGCTCTGCTATGGCTAGTCCTACAGTGTCTGCCTCTCTATCTCTGCTCTTTGCTCTCCAAGTGTGTCACTGTCACACGCTCTTGACGATTTTGGAACGGCAATAGGCACTACAAAACGCCATGGAGAATAACAAGGAGATCCACTAGCAAAGCAATATACATTTCACATGAATGTATTAGACATTTTGTATACTCTATGCAAGTCTTATTAATCCATTTAAGTTAGAAGTCACTACTATACGAGGATTTAAATAGTTATACGATTTTGACAACTTGACGCTCAGAGCCAAATAGAGAAGTTTAAATTTGCAGAGTTCTGCAAACAAACATTGATGATTAAGTTATAATATGGACAATAATTTAACTGATTAGAGTGTCAGTACTTTAGTTCTTTTGACAACTTTCAACTAACTCTATTTTCATATATTTTCAAATGATTTTTCAAACATAGACAACTATGTGAAAGAAATGTTTAAAATTAAACATATATTAACTATGAATTTAATGTATAATGTATAAATTGTTCTTTATTTTACAACTAAAAGTCAGCTCTAAATTAGATATCTAAGGAAAATTACTTAAAATCGTGCTTTTGTTTGTCTGATATTAACAACGATTTCAATATACTTACTACTATTTTTGTTTAGCACTGCTTTCAGTGGTAATGTTTCATTACTTTCAGCAAAAAAAATTTAGAAAATTGTAAGAAAATTTTATTATTTAATTAAACTTTAACAAATTTCACTAAATCATTAAGAATTATATGGAATATTTTAAAATGATTAAGAATAAAAATGCTACCTCAGAATAAGTATAATACGCGGTATTATGCGATTTCTAAAAATAAAATTGTGTTTTGTATATGAAGCAAGTTTTTTGAAATTTCCCCAACTTTTTAATCTTATGCTTATACAACAACGAATTGTTGTAGGAACGAAAAACTTTTAATTTATATTTGATGTTTATAAACATATGTATAAACAAACTAAAACCTCTCGTTTTTTGGAGCCTTGAGCTAAAAGGCACTTGTACATACATATATATGTATATCCATAATAAAAAATTAATATTTCCTGTTAATGATCAAACCTTTTTATTGTCGTCACATGTTTTTTCGCTTTGATTTTTCTAAAATAACCGTCAAGCAACCTTTTTATGATCAATTTACTTTAATTTGATGCCAAAATATTTTACACAAATCACAAGAAATCAAACAAACAATAAAATTTTATATTCTTAAGTTTTTTATTGTCTAGAATCTAGATGGTATTTCCCCTTCAAAATGGTATCAATACTCTTTGTCTAAGGATAGAGTACCTCAAGAGCAAGTCACACATTTACACACCCACACAAATACACACACACACATACATACATATATTGCAGCATGCTGCCATCGTGTTATTGAGAGTGAGAAGAGTTTATAGTTTGGTTGAGGGGAGATGAGTAAATGAGAAGAGGGGGGAGATAGGTGGATGGACGGGGTGATGGTGGGACAATGTTTTCTGGTGGCATTGCTCAAGTGTTTGTTATCTGTCCGCTGCTTTGGCAAGGACATGTTCTGCTACTTCTGCTGCTGCTGCTGTTGCTGCTTTCTCCTGGCGACTGTTTGGCTCGGTTGGCCAGCTGCGTGCACGCAAATAGAAAAGACACTCAAGGCACTCATTTGAACAGTGAGCAGAAAGTGAAGAGAGAGATGCCAGAGGAAGGGAAAAACTGTTACGTGATGAGTAAGCGACATGCGGGTCTTTGTGTTGTTGTTGTTGTTTTTGTTGTTGGTCTCAGTCTCAGTCGCTCGTCTCCGTGTCTATGCGTTTCATGCCGTGTTCATGTCCGGATTCGGAACCGCAGGCCGTGTGGGATAGTGGGGCAGACACAGAAATTCCAGCTGCTGTTGCAAAAACAAAACAGCCATCTAGTGGGCGTTTAAGCCAACTTGCCTTGATGTCCGCAATGAGATTTAAATAGAATCAAATTAGTGTGCCATTTGCATTTACTGCCGTCTGCACGCCTCTCCTTCTATTGCTACCCGATTTAATGCCACGCCTCCAACATCTAAACGGCCCCGGTTCAATGGTCGTTGCCTTTGGTCTGTGGGTGTGACATGGTGCCGCACACACACACACACACACACAAAAAGTTGCATGAGGAATTGTTTGCTTTGCAGCTTAAATCGTTTACCAAAAACATAAATCCAAGTATACAACGGTCGACGACATTTCGTTACGTCGTTTGCCTTTGTCAACGTTTCTTTTTGCCGTATTTTCGTTTTTGTTGTTGTTGTATTTTTCCTTTTCTTTTTAGTCAGGTGCACAAATACAAACAGGTAGACAGGCAGACAGACGGTAACGGAGAAAGCGCCCAGCATTGACAGTTTGAGCTTAAAAATCCAATTAGTCTTTGATTTGCATACAAACATACAAAATCCATAGAGAAAAACAGATGAACGGTGGGAGATCAGAAAGGGAGAGGGGCGGGAGTGGGCATGGTGGGTGGATTTCGCAACATTTCTTGCTAAATATTTTAAGACCTAACATTCTGAATCTTTCAAATTCGGATTCAGCTTGAGAATTCGTATTCCTGGAGTAGGTTACATGGCTGGCTGGGACGATGAGCTTCTTGTGCTTGTGCTTGTCCTTTGGTTACGACTTTCTTTTGGCCACAATAGACAATTGGATTTTTGCGGTTTCTAATCCAATTTATTTCGTCTTAAATACAAAAACTTCCATTCGTCCTTTTTCGGCTACAAAGTATCCCTAGTATCCTATTCTCTGCCTTAGCTCGACATGTTTCTCTGTTTAGTTACGTTCTCTTCTGTTCTGTTCTGTTTGTTGGGTGCGGTTCAATGTAATTTAATGGATGGCCGGTACACACATACATATAAATACACACACACACACACACACATACAATGGTATATACTATAAGTCGGTAAGTTAAGCCCTCACACACACACACACACACACATACACTCATTCATTCACCTCCACCTGCTCTCTGTTTTCTCTCTCTTTCTCTCACTTAAATCGTTGACGACAGCTCTCAGCAAACTAATTTAAATATTTCAACAATTAAAGAGTCCAGGCAATTAAATTAAACCAAAAACCCCCCAAAACACCAGCAACACGAACAACAACAACAACAACAACAACAATGGCAACAATAATGGTAAAATCAGGGATTAGCTTACCACATAGACGAAACTTGTATGCACTGCTACAATACATTTGCTTATGAACTCTCCTCCATATGTGTGTATCCAGGCTTTCTATCAATTATGAATGCTCAGATTATTGATTAATGACATTGCTAAAAGGCCAAGGATTTAAGCAATTTACATTTTCATTTTGATAAGGATGCCAAATAAGTAATTTGAATAACTAAAACATGGTGTTCATTTCACCAACGATAAATGGAATTGAAATGGGATATTCATTAAGAAATCCTACTAAAACCTTACCCTGAATGTGTATTGCTGAATACAATACAAATACAAATTTCAGAATATTTTACCCTCTCTTAAATTATAAAATATTTAATTTAACAATTTGTGCTTTATTTTGATTTGGATACAGTTCATAATTTGTGCAATTTCGTTTATTAGGCATAATGTGGCTCGTTTTGTTGGTTAAGATATTACAAAATCCTGATTGCCTTCTTTATTGCACATTTAAGATGAATTTTCTAAACATTTGTTATGCTTTCGACTTTTGGGAAAGTTAAGTTGAGCTACTTTAGGGCTTTCGATTGCTTATTCCCTCAATTTAGAATCTATTATTTTGTTTAGTTCTTTTTATTCATTTCATTCTTTTCTGCTAAATAATTTATTAAAACCTTTTTCACAGAAATGATTTAAAATGACACAAAAATATAAATTTGATGTAAGATATTAACGAGATAACGATTGAGATCTTTGATATCTATTAGCAAGGGTTTACAAATTTGTTTCTTTTAGGGCCTTTAGAGGCCTAAACTTGGTTGCCCCTTTAAAAAGAAAGGCCTAGAAGTAGGCTACGATTATTTGGTATTGCGCTCTTCAGGCAAAAGAGGCAACAGTATCCATTATACCCGATTATTAGGGCATGAGCATAATCAGCACTATATGACTAACAACCTGCAACCTACCTGTGAGTTTGTTATAGCAACACCAATCACCCGTCCACCCAACCACCCACCTGTACCACAGACTTTACCGTACACTCATGTTGTGTGTGTGTGTGTGTGTGTTTGTGGACAATGCTCAATCAATGTCAACGTTGTCCTGCTGCTGTTGGTAAGCCTGATCCTGTTGCCACCATCATTCCTCTCTAACCAGAAGCTGCTTGGACATTTGCGTACCATAATTTCGCAGTTCAGAGTTAGGTGGAGGCAATTCATTTTTTCTTTTCCTGTTTTTGTTGGTGTTTTGTTGTTGCTTTTTTCTTTTTAGCTCAAGCAAATTTGGCAATTGGCGTCCTGCGAGCTGGCAATCCAATGGAGCCAACTTCTTGTCCAGCAGCTGTCAATATCACACGCAAGGCTGGACACATGACCGACACATTGACACATGGCGTACAAAGGCAAGGACAGACACATCGCAAACACATAGAGAAATTGCCACTTCTTCTCCTCCCCTCCCAGTGCCGTTCAAGTCAGCACCCACACTTCCCCTCTGCTACTGTATCTTTCACTCTGTTGCTGCTCTGTGTCGATGTATTAAGTGGAAACACCTTGTAAAATGGCTGACAGGTGTTAGAAGACTTTGCAAGATTTATGCGCTGACATTAACATGAATATGTATTAGTGTGTGACAGCAAAATGCAGCCATGTATGTGTATGTGTGTGTGTCTATATGTCTCTGAGTCTGTGTGAGTTGCCCAAGCAGTTAAAGGATAACAGCGCATTAACTTAAGCATTACATTTACAGCAAAGGCAGCATACATATGAACAGGTGCCAGGACACGCTGTGGTTGCAACAATTAAACTTTATTTGCTCCTCCCCCACCACACACACACACACACACACACATAAAAACACACACATACATGAGATAAAGAGGGATAGGTGTGGTGTAAAGGGCCAAAGAAAGACACATAAACATTGCGTGTATGTGTATTTATAGTCGCCTTGCCACAAAATTAAATAAAAGCAAAAGTCAACAAGGAACATAGATTTGCTTGCGCCAGGCTTTGCTTTTGGTCAAGTAAACAACAAGACCAAACAGAGCCAACAACAACAACAGCAACAACAATGACAACAATATGAGGTAACATGTTAACCATCATCGTTAGATGGGCCAACAGACCAAAAGACATACACACCCGTTGATTTCTCATTCGCATTCGTGATGGTATCGTGATTCCTACTCATATAACAGCCTAATGTTTCAATTATTTTTGATATTATAAGAACAGAATTAGAACTTTCTTAAGGACATAATGTATTATTGATGCCCCTAGGAATAGCTTTAGAATTATTATTGAACACGATTAGACTTTTAAAATTTTTTGCCCAATTCATAATTTTATTCCATAGACTTGCCAAATTTTCTAAATTTGATTCCCAGTGGAGGTTCTCCAGCTTTTAAGCTGATCTTGCACTTTTCACATACTGTTTTGACAATTTTCTAGACTTTCTTAAACTTTGTTTCGTATTTGCTTAGTCAATACCTTGGCTTTAAAGATTACGAACTTGGTAAGTTTCGTTAACTTTGTAGTACCCATACTAAATAAATCTTTATTGATTCTAATTAAGGAGGGTTTCAACTTTCTCTAAAAATTCCTGAAGATCTTGTGGAATTCGGTGTAGTTTTTACCATTCAACATTTACGTACATTCTTATAAATTTAATTGTTCAAAAGTTCATTTAAAGAAAACATTTATTTCCACCGAACTATATTTACTAAATTATATTAGCCAAGGTAATACCTAATTTGTATTTAAAAAACAACTACTCATTCATTAAATAGGTAGTTGCTTTGCCCAATTTTTTATTTCCATTATTTACTTTTTTAGTTTGTCTTCAATGTGGACAACTATAAAAACAACCCAGCTAAATTTGGCCTAATGAATTGCCTTTTAATAAATCTCTTCATGGGTATTGCTTGTAAACACTTTAAAAACATTTTGCATAAAGTATTTTAAAAGCTTTAAAAGTTTAAAGGATTCCTTTCAATGTAATTTTGACCATCTCTAAGGGCATTTATTTAGCCCCTTTACCATTGGTGTCAGTGTCCTGCAGTCAGCTAGTAGCTGCTGCTCTCAGCCATTTTCCTATTTATTATTGTCCTTGTTGTTGTTGTGGCTGTTGTTTTGGTTTATATTATTGTTGTTGTTATTGTTGTTGTTACCTGGGCTGTGTTGCCTCATTATGATTGTCAAAGTGACGGACTGGTCATGCAAAGGTAAACACAAAATGTGTAAATACAATAAGAGACATAGACAAACATGGCCCACACACACACACACACACACACTCGTACACGCACACATTCACAAACACACACAAAAGGATATAAAATATGTCTGTGTCACACCGGTAGCCAACAATTTCACTTCAGTCTTTACTCTTAACCACCACTTCAAATGTCCGCGCCAATGCTCGCACCTTCTCCTTGTCCTTCAATGTTGGCATTGTAATTATCATTGCGACACTATTTGCTGTTAGTTTAAGTGCTCGGTGGTATACCTAGCCAAGCAAATCAATAAGCGGTCTGTAACCAGCCAAATGGAATCTCTGAGCACAGGCCTTGAAGTCAGCGTAAAGGAGACGCCTAAGCTTTAGATAGCCATATCATTGCATACTTTATGGCTTTAAGGCCGGAAATTGGTTTTTATGTGCCTTTAAGTAGGCAAAACGCTTCATTTTTATGTCATTTTGCTGTTGTCGACCTGGGCAACTCTCCGCGAAAAACTCCACCTTCATCTCTGAGGCTGACTTTAACACCTGCCCCCACCTTCTGCTTCTCCTACTTCTCGTCCATTTCTTTCTTTCTTTCGTCCGTTCGTCATTCATTATTTGCACTTTTTGTTTCCAGGTTCAGCTTCTTCTCTTTTTGGCTCATGAATTTTTTATTATATTTTTCCGGCTTTCCACTCCCCTCCCATCCTCCTCTCACCTTTTCTCGCACCTTTTGTTGTTGTTGTTCTTTTTTTCCTTTTTTTTTTTTAAATTATTAAATTTTATTGGCGTATCATTTTTTATGTGCGACCGCCGCAGAAACATTATATTTCGATTAGCACCTGTTTGCTTTTTGTGCCTCGTCGCACTTTTCACTTTTCACACGCAGTCCTCGATGCGATGCGATGCGATGGGTGCGGCCACCTGGTGGTTGGGTGGTTGGATGATTTTAAGGAGTTTGCTTTGCCATTGTTTGCGGCATTGCTGCTTATTTCGATTGCAGCCGACTGTCAAGTCGTTGATCAGAACAAGAACAGAAGTACCTGCCAGATACTACATAGACAACAGGTGTGATTCTCATCTGCCATTTTCCATCTACTGGTTTTCCTTTCACACATTTCTTGTTCTTATTGTTGGTTTTTATATCCTTTTGTATGTGTGTATGTTGAGTTAAAATTTCCATGCATAAAGAAAAGGCCTCGTTCTGATTTCCAGTAAATTAAATGCGATTTGTGTTCAAGAAATCATTGAAGTGAACGACGCGTGCAGACGTTGAATCCTCAGCTCAGCATCAGAATGAAACAGAGATGGATACCACAATAGATGAAAGGATGGGCCCCATAAGATGTGTGAATAATCTGTTTAAAATTCGCTTTGGATATACGTATGTATGCAGATGACAACCTGTATTGCTTCTAATTTTAGATGCATTAAGCCATAAATGAAATAATGTTTACGGGAAATTCGCTTTTATTTTGTCTAGTAATGCTCAAGCTTAAGAATGAATATGTAGATTCAGGTTAATAATTATAGATTTTCTGTCATTAATTAAACATCATTCCCTTCATGTTGTTAGATTCAAATTATTTAAATACCCTTTAACTTTTATTTTGAAATGGAGTATAATAAAGAAGCCATAAACAATGCAAATGTCTTGACTTAACAGCTAAATATAATGAAATGGGAAACATTATATGGTAATTTAATTAGATCCAGGCATAAACTAAAATTCGATAATGATTAAGTCAAGAATAATGTAAAGTACTTTTTAAAATTAATTAATTATACCTACTTAAATATAAATGTTTCATAATGAGAATGTTAATTAATGAAAGAGCTTATACTTGGGACAATTCGAAATTCTTACTTTTATTGGTAAACTAATTGGAAAGCAGAAATCTGCTGATATATCCTTATATATAATATTCTTTATTTCATAATTTAGCATATCAATATTTGAGTCTTAAAAATAAATACCCACTTCTTAAGACTCAAGGTTCTATATCAATAAAATAGCATTAAATGGGAATCAAATACTTTCTAGAATTTTTACATACGCAAATTAACTATTGAAATAAGTTTGGCGTCATTTACTCTTAAATTATCTTTAAAAATTATGTATAAAATACGAGCTACAAAAAAATTGTCACCAATTCTTGGTAAAACTCTTTTTTTTTCGCCTTTAAAGTAGTCTGTTCGATTATTTTTAGTGTTTTTATACTTAAACAAGTAAAACACATTAAAAATTAAAATTTTTAGTTCAATATTTTGTAACTTAAATCACATTTTAATAAATAAATATTTAAAGTAATCCATGTTGAAGGAAATTCCAGAAATATAACTTCTAATTCGATGAAAAAAATCGAATTATATCTTTGCTTAATTGGCCTTTTTGGGGAAAATTTTGTTCAAAACGGTTAATTGATTTATAATATTAATTCTATGTATAAATAATGTCATAGATCTGTTAAGATTCTGAAGAATTTAAACGGTCCAACAATATACGAATGTAGGACTAAAACGACCGATAAAAATCATTATTTCTCCATAAGCTTCCGCAAACTTATTGCAGGGTATCTAAATGTCAGTCTCATATATATTGTTTCTTAAATTTGTCTTAATGCCTTTACAAATTCCATTTTCTTTTCACTTAAGCTTGATTTTAATTGAATATTTCGCCTACTTTGTATTTTCTGTATGCTTTTCTCTCTGGTTCAATCCTCGTGGGTGGCCCGTCTTTAGGTAAAGTCCTTGCTTCTTCTTCTTCTGCTTCTTTTGCTGCAATTGTCATTGCCGAGACAGCCGCCCATTGGGGAATTCGAGTTGTCATCGTTGCAACTCAATGCCAACTAATTAATGTGCCCATATAATGGGCCATATCAACCGGCAAGCCACCAAACCAATCGCCATTCCCCCCTCATCTCTCTCTCTCTCTCTCTCGCTCTCTCTTTCCGAATATCCTGGCTAAAGAACGTGTGTGGGCTGTTCAGAATATTTCGTGCTTGGTCAGTTAATAAACTGTCAACATGTTGTTGTTGTTCGTGCTGTTCGTGTTGTTGTTGTTGGCCATTCTCATTTGTATGTGGTTGAAGGCGTTGAATGCATGTGTTTAAATTGTTTTTGCTGGCGGTGTCCCATCATCCAATGATCAACATGACAGCTACCAATTCACCGTTTTACCATTTCACCAACCCAACCAGCCAACTGGGTTGGTTCAGAGAGTTCCTTTCCTGTCAACCATCCCTGACATTGCTTCATGCGTATTTTAATTGAATAAACATTCAGCGGAGAGTTCTGAAAGATACAATATATATATATACATGTAGATACATACATACGAATATATACAATAAAAAAAAAGGAAATACAGAAAAATTAAATGTCGTCGACTGATGATGATTCTGCTGCTAACGAGCCGAAGACAAACAACAGTCAATGCCAATTAAATGGGAATTTTAATTAGCGTAAGTTGCCTGGCCATGACGTCATTGCGGCAATTGAATCGAATTCAATTCAATTCAATAGCATTCGCCCAGGCAACATTCATCATGAACATGAATCCTGTTCAATAAAAAATGTAAAAAAAATGTCACTGAAGTGTGCAAAAAGAAATGTATGAATAAGCCCAAGACCTTGATTTAGATAAGTTTTTAATGAGTTAATTAGATATTAATCTCTATATAGTTTTTATGAAATGGAGGCATACTAACCCCTAACGTTGCAGTTAAAAAAAAAAACCAAGAAGTAAATAAAGTCTACATAGCTATAAGCTATTTTCATTGGCAGCTATGTTTATTTTTTATTTGATTGAATTCATCTTAAACAAACATATGTAAGTTGAAATTTAAAGGGGATTTGCAATTTTTAGCTTGTTTTGTCGATTGTACAAGGCTCTATGGAATAAAATTAAGATTTTTTTTATCACTACAGTTCGAAATCTTAAGGCATGCAATTTTCAACGAATATTGGCATATTAGACTGGACTTAGACTTTTTTTTTCGTCTAAAGAAATTCAAAAAATATATTTTTTTTTTCTATCTGATCTATTGAGATTCGACAATTAAGAAGAAAAAATGTTCAAAAGAGACCTAAAACTGTATCGATTAATTTTGAATTGTATATGTATCATACATTTTTTCGATAGCGCACAGGACAGTTTCTATTGCCTAATTACAGGAGTTTCTTCATAGTTTTGAGGTTCAAGAGACATTTGGTTTTGCCAGAAACTACAATTAAAATGAAAGAAATTCAATTTTGGCAGACACGTTAACTCTGAATAAAAAACTATTTAGATTTTTTACTTAGAACTCAGCCCTTTTAAATAAAAATTTACCTTGGGATCATTGGGCATTATTCTAGATTTTGTTGTTTATGTTTTGTGGTCTGCACCTTTATTAAGCTCTTTAAAATTTAAACTTTAAAACAATTGTTGTAATTATTTGAAATAATTCACTAAATTTTTTGTTTTCAAATATAAGCAGATAAATAAATATTTAGTCATTTGATTGCAAATGTATTTGTTTGTGTATTTATATGTATATGTCGGAGATTGAATAAGGCATTTTAAAGAATTTGAATTGTGTGCCTACTTTTAAGGCGAATGGGTGAGTGTTGAGTAATGAATAATATGACTGATATATAACTGTATAACACTAGAAATGTGCGATGACAGTATATGCTGTCGTCGAGTGTGGCTCAGTGCCCGGTTGAGAAAGTTTTTTGTACACTCTTTTACTATTAAAATTCAACCTAAACACACGTCGAGACTCGTTGCACAATTTTAGTGATAAATATTGAAGTCAATAATGGAAACAACGATTTAGGAATCTCTGAAACCCGTAACTCCCCGACATATATGTACATATGTATAAATGTATGTATGTATGTATGAATGCTCACTTTCAATGTAATTTATAAGCGTGTTAATGTATGTATGTATGTACCTAAGTTACATAATTTTACAAAGTGTTTTTGTAGTAATTTTTTATTCATAAATAATCTTTATACTTAGTAATTTAATCTATTCAAACAATTCAAAACCATTAATTATACACTTAAGTATTAGCACAATAAGTTTGAATTTTGTCCTTCGCTTAATCTTGTTGCCATTTAAGCGATGATTTATAAATGAATAACTACAAAAACATAATTTTTATTTAGTTTTTAACTTCTTCATGGTTGTAAGTGGTTTTAATTTTAATATTATGCTTAAGTAATTCCTTTCGATTGTTCGAACAATACTCTAAATGAAATGCAATCATGAATTCCTAATATATCCCAGCTCAATTATATTGCCTCCGGAAAACATTTGTGAAATTTATTATTCTTTCAAAAACTTTGCATATAAAACCAGTATAAATATATGTACATATATAAGTATATTACATTTGATTTGGAGATATACAAATTCCACATTTCAATTGTTTAAACAGTAACTTTGCCTTCATTTGTCGACTCCGTCGCAGCTCTGATCCCATCGGTTCCTTGCCCCTTACTTATTTTTCCGTTTGCCTTCATCGCATGTGTAAATAAATAAAAATTTCAAATTCAAATTTTCGCAGATTGGCATTTGGAGTTCCCTGGTGACAGCAACGGACGAGCAGATACATAGATGGACAGTCACACTAGTTAGTCGCTCATCAAACATGAACATGGACATCGGTTGTAGCAATAGATATAGACATATGTACAGTTATATGGAGTTGTCTATTCGCACACACTATTGCAAACGCTTCTATTTCTATTTCAGTTTCTGTTTGATTTCATTTCATCATTTGACGTCTGACAATTTGCCGGCCGGTTGGTTTTCGTGGTGATGGCGGGGTATTCCTTCCCTTTTTTTTTTTGGTCCCCAATGAATTGCCGTGTGAAAATTCTGCGCTATGATTTTTGTAATTTGATTTGCAGATTTTATCCATCTATCTCTCTATCCCTCTTTCACCATGTTACTATCTCGTTCCAACTCGCCAAACTCTATGATGGCCCGACCAGAAGGATATGGCGACACGTATCGACACATCAAATAAATTGCTCGCCATCTCTTTTCCAGAATTCCCAATGATGATGAGCTCTCGCCTCTCGCTGTAGTGCAGAATTCAGCTTCTGCTGTTGCTGCTGCTCCTACTGCTCCTGGGACTTGGGTTTTTGCGTTAGTTGAGTGCTTTTGGGGCTTTGGATGTGTAGTCTATGTATGTTTGTATGTCTATCCAACCCTCAACTGCTACGCCCAACCACTTTTATGATGATGTTGCTCGTTTTTGTATTTGATCAATTTGTATTCTTTGGCTACATAGTTTATTTTGCTTTCATGCATTTCAATTTGACTGAATCCAACTACCTATACCCTCTGCCCCCCTCCTGCCTCCTGCTTATACCATTCTTTCTGTCACTTACTCTCTTCTTCTTCTTCTTCGCATCCTACTGCCTTGTCATGTGTCAATTGCAATGTTACCAGCCATGTTGAGGAATTAAAATTCAATTCTGTTTTCATATGCAGAAAACGGAAATTGAAAAAAGGAACCTTGGCTTCAGCTTTAGCTTGGGCCTTATGTATTTGCATTTTAGTACACACATGAACACACGCACACACACGAAAACTTTGTGTGTGTGTAAGAAACACTATTTATACCTAAAAGTTGCAACCGTCGAAACATAATGAAACTGACTGCTGACAGACTTTGACTTTAGACCCTTAACCGAAATTGTCAAAAGATTGCCATTAAGTCAAAAGGGTTTCAAGCATTGCAAAGACACGACATCGTCTCAATCTTCTGAAGATAAACTGGAACTGTTTATATATTCTTTTGTCCCATGCAGCTGTCAATGTAGCATCTTTGATCTTTCGATCTGACAATCGATTTCAGGGCCGACATCAGCAGTTTTATTTATTGTATATGCAGGAATGTTCTTCAATTCAGTTGGCAATTGCCAGCATCAGCATCAATATCCAATATCCAGCTCAGTGTCTTTCTCTGACTCTGTTGTTGGCCTAACTGGTTTGCCAGCTGCTTTTAACCAGCCTATTAAGTGAAGTGTGCGATGTCTCCATAGGGTTTTTTTTCTGATTTATCTCATTCCAGACCAGTTTAAGCAAGTTGCTGTACTTATTGCAATCGATGCGACTTTTGCTTGGTTACTTGCCCAGATCTTCATATTCAATACATTGGATTATATAGACATAAGAGTGAATAATATCAGTTCTGTTGTGGTGATTGATAAGGTTAAAACTTAGCTTTATCAGATTAATTTAGTAATATTTATTTCGCTTAGTTTTGGGTTGGCCAGTAAACTCAACACTTCAATTGTTTAAGAAATAATTGACACTGGTCCTAGTGAA
Source organism: Drosophila willistoni (assembly GCF_018902025.1). Taxonomy (NCBI): domain Eukaryota; kingdom Metazoa; phylum Arthropoda; class Insecta; order Diptera; family Drosophilidae; genus Drosophila; species Drosophila willistoni. Next base: position 16,122,501 of record NW_025814050.1, read on the forward strand.
AACTTTTAAATAAAAAATGATCAAAAAATCATTCATTTTGAAAAGGCAATATTTAGTTTATTTCATCAAGAAAGCTCAAGAATTGGTAGCTAGGCAGATCGCCCACAGGATTAGAGATAGAGAAACTTAGATTTTTCTATTATAGAACATCTAGGAATTTTTTAGCATTATAATACAGCAAGTTGTTAAGAATTAGAATTAAAAACAATTAATTTACTCTTATTTATATTAAAAAGTTTTAAAAATTAAAATGGTAAAAACAGAGATCATGTTCATATAAAGTGAGAATATAATTCTCAAATACGCAAGCAAATTGGTGGAACATTTTTATACCCTTGCAAAAAGGGTATATTAATTTTGGTCAAAAGTGTGCAACGCATAGAAAGAAGCATCTCCGACCATATAAAGTATATATATTCTTGATCTGCACGACGAGACGAGTTCAAATACCCATGTCCGTCCGTCCGTCCGTCCGTCCGTCCGTCCGTCCGTCCGTCCGTCCGTCTGGATCAACGCAAACTCCTCCTAGACCGTAAGAGCTACAGAGCTGAAATTTTGTATGTAGGCTTGTATATACTGCAGGCGTTGTATATCTCGGATTCAGCCGGATCGGATCACTATATCATATAGCTCCTATACAAATGGCAAAGTCACGAACAGTGACTTTTCTTAATAACTTCGTTGTTTTCTGAGGTATTGTCGTGAAATTAAATATTGGTAAGTTAATTACACATATAAACGACTATACAAAATTTGATCAAGATCGGGTGACTATATCATATAGCTCCCATAGGAACAATCTTTCGAAAACAGTGACTTTTGTCAATAACTTCGTTACTTTTGACGCGATTGCTTTCAAATTAAACATTTGTTAGTTTAATATATCTGTTAATGACTGTGCAAAATTTGATAAGGATCGGGTAACTATATCATATAGCTCCCATAGGAACGATAGGTGGAAAACAGTGACTTTGTCCAATAACTTCGTTATTTCCTATGCTACGATTGTTGGCCTTTCTTTCGCAAACATTAGCCTTTTTAGATAAAACGTTTTTCCACTTTGATGGCTATAGGTAAGGAAAGAGTTACCAAAAAAGTTGCAAGGGTATACAAACTTTGACGCGGTCGAATTTAGCCCCGGCCCTCTGGTTTTTAAAGTATAATAGAATACTCCGTAGCTTTTTTAGCTTCCAAAAGGCTAGAGTATTCGTCTTATATGTTCAATGTCTCCAAATGTTGTGCTTAGTTAGAGGTGCACAAAAAAAACATCGATTTACGATAATGCAAATCATCGATTCATTGAAAATAACAACAATGATGTGTTCACCTCTATATAGTATTATTACATCTAACCTTTAATATGTATAATTTTTTATTCTGATTCATTCTATACCTCTGTAACGGACAAGTTAATTAATTCAGATAGCTAAGTTTTATTCCGATTTATTAATTTTCTCAAAAACATGTATGCTTCAGTTAACTTTTTAGAAGAGAAGAGACTATGAGGATTGTATTTCACCTTGTCATCGTTATCGTTCAATCGAAAAAAACTCATTGCTATCGTATTCTACTAAACCTCCTTTGAATAATAACTGCTAACAGATTCATTTAAATAAACAATTATTGCGTCTTTTTTTTTTAAAAGGTCTGATGGACTCTTATGGAATTGATTTTAAAGCTAGTGAAATATCGCAATATCCTTTTAATTCCCTGTTAGACCATTAAAAAGAAGAACTGCTTTGACAATTGTTCACTGAGCCATTCATCTGGTATAAGGAGGTCTGGAATGGTTCATCATCAGGCGTCAATTATTTTATGACAGCTATGCGTCCATTAGCATCGCATGGAATGAGTGAATCTGCCTTGATTGCATTTGACGGAATCTTTTGGCAAAAGATACTCTAAGTCCTAGACATAGTCCTTGTCCTAGACGCAAGCTGTGCCTTTTCTTTTTGGCCAGCTATTTCTTTCGTTTTTTTTCTCTTCCTCAACCAACAACCAAAATGAGCCATAAGTGGAACAAAGCTTGGAAACGTGACCAAATCAAATTTAATGTGTGTTGCCATCGGAGCGAAAGAGATGCAGACAGAGGAAAAAGAAAAGATTGATAGAAACCGAATCAAAAGCAAAAGACATTGAGATAGAAAGAGACACAGGCAAAAATAAAAAGAGAGAGAAAGAACAGAGAGAGGGTAAACGAAATGAAAATGAAAGTGGCGCCCTCTACTGCCGAAATAAAAAGGAAGAAGAAAGGGGGGAAAATATACAAATAAGGGAAACTGTATCAAGTAGCTGTCTGATGTCTGATATGTTGTTGTTGTTGCTGTTGTTGTAATTGTTGTTTTCGGCTCGATTGTGGATTGTTGTTTGAGTAAATGATTTATGCCTGTCTTCAGTTTAGGGAATCAGTTTTGCCTTCGTATTTGAAATATATATAAGTATATGTATGTAAATTACAAAGCTCCAGTCCTGTTAAGGGTGAAGATTAGGTTGAGAGGCAAACTGAGCCTCTTATTGATTACAATACTCCAGTCCTGTTAAGGGTGAAGATTAGGTTGAGAGGCAAACTGAGCCTCTTATTGCTGAACTTGGGTTCAGACAATAAAACAAATTATTTTACGGCTAAGTGCCGGAGTGAATATTTATTTAAGCGACTTACTGGAAGAGCGCTGTATTCAAACTGATTTTTTAATACATAGAATATTTCACTTAAGCTATGCCAAAATTCGCATCACGCCACAATGTCATGGTCGGCAAGCCGACTCAGCAAATCTTCGGCGATAACGGAAACTCTTGCAGCAAAACAAAAGTGTCCGGTTACCGTCGCTGACCATTGCAGCTATAGCGCGCTGATATGCAATGTCGCAATTGCGAGGGCTGCTACTTAACTTATGGAGCACGCGATAGCGAGGGTAGATTATGAACTTATAAAATATCCTATGTTAAGTGTTAATTGTTAACTACTCCCCCTTCAAGTGTAAGGCCGTCCTCGGCCGACCCAATCCCGGCGACGACTTCTCGTAACTGCATTGCAGACTTCTTTGCACCGATGAGTCGACAAAGAGTGAGGCCAATGCAGATCAAAGCACAGCATATGGCTCCGATGATGAATGCCACACGATAGGCCTGATCAGTTCCGGCGTTTTTTTGGAATTGCTGTATCACCTCCAGATTACGTTCATTCAAACGATGAAGGTAAGGGAGGCTGAGGACATCTTGGGTGGCAGTGATGTTCAGCAAGGGGGAATTGGCAATACCCGGGACTCTATTGCGCACGTTGTTGTGATTATAAAACAGAGTCCCGATAATTGCGACTCGGTCTCCGAACGTGATGAGATGCATGCCTTGTACCTGGATCTCAGTGCCGTTGTCCACCTGAATCCTTGCGGACCCGTCGTTGAGGATTATGATTCCGTCATCTACATGGGTGATTATTTCCAGGTTGCTCGGCTGGATCTCGCAGTGTGCCGTGACACCTGCACGGAGCTCTTTGGCACATGAACTTTCCAAAGCCAGACGACAAAATGTGGCTCCAGGTGAAGCGTCGCAACTCTGCAGTGTGTGGGTTTCTCCATCGCATTCGGCTATGACGTTGTCAAACAATCGCACTATGAAGTTCTTGTGGATAACAGGATAAATCGTGATCTTTCTGCAAGCTCTTTTAATCTTGGGGAATTTAATTATAAAGTGTATCGTGTTAATGGATTGAAGAACTTTTACGGACGCAACGGACATAAGATCTCCTATGGGAGTGTTGGTGGGTTCCTCTAGCCAAATTGATTTCAAATCTGTGTGGTCCACAATGTTTGGGCTAACAATGTTGGCCTTTGCCAGAGTAATAGCAAGCATTAAATTTTGCAACTCCATCAATAGCATCCTGTTTCTACACAGTAGTGTTTCAAATAAATGGCTAGTGTCAACTCGTGAGTTTTTGGCTATCCTGAGAATTCTGTTGACAGTGATTGATAATTGGTTAAGCTGGTCCTGAACTCTAGTGTTTATTTCTACTTGTTTATTATTGGCATTTATTAATTGCATTTCAGTAAACCTAGCGTGCTCTAAACTATGCCAAGTGGCTAGAGGTAAGTTGAATAACTATATCTAACTTATACGAGTTTGCCTAGTGGCTTAAAAAAAGGTGTAAAAGAAAAACAAGTCACCTTAGGTTGTCCTTGTGGACCACCCTCCCTCTAATGAGGACCTCGGTCCCCAGGTCTGCTTCCACTGCCTTCTCATCATAAGGGGGTGAGTTTGTTTCCGAGCCGTCGGTTGGACTTGACCAAAACTCTGTCACCAACGTCGAAGACCCTATTCTGCCGCTTTGCGTTCTCCCTAGCTCTGAGCATGGTCTGAGCGTTTCTGATCTTTTCTTGTTTTTTGGGGTGTCTATCATATTTAGCCCTAGCACATGTTTTGCAATTTTGTACTATTTCATTGGCCATTCTTGCCATCTTTGGAAAGTAGTACTCCGAGAGTACCTGCTTAATATTTTCCTGTGGAAACTCAGGTATTTTTCCTGTGACGGCATCTAGTGGCTCGTCACAGCGAATGTCGTTTCTAATTCCTATAGTAGCATATGCTACTACTTGTGGGGCGGCAACGTTAGCTGCTGCTATTTGTGGGGCGGCAGCGTTTGCTGCTGCTATTTGTTGAGCCAACTCATTAATTCTTTGAGTCAATGCTCGATCCCTCTGCTCGTTTGCAGCGGCCTGTTCAGCTAAAGCATCGCTGACAGCTGACCTTATTATTTCCCTAAGCTGATCTGGATCCATTTTACCTAATGGGGAGAAACTGCAGGGAGAGGATTTGTAGCCGAGGCTTAGATGCGAATGTCACAGTCGGAATCTGAGTCGCTAAAGTGCTTGCGAGGTGTTCTGTATTGGCTGAACATGCGCAGGCCAGTGGCCGCGAAAAGCAAAACGGGTCGAATTACGTCGTAGCTCTGAACCACGAGAACTGTATGTATTGATATAGCACAATTTTAGACACAGAAAGTAACACAAAGTAATTTTATTAACGAACTGGATGACAAATTGTTTTACCTAGAATTCTCAAGGCAGTCACTCTCACAAGTTTTAGAAACCTAGTTCAGATTACTGTTATTAATTATGATCTGTTGCAATATTAAACACTCACCAGTACTAAACTAATTTTTACAAAAAATTAAGTCTTTTGTATAAGAAAAAATTTTGGCTAGAGTATCCACTTACATGATTCCACTAACACAAAAAAAAATATTTCTTTATTATGTTGGTCACTCGCAGCTCCCTCGCTGCTGTCTTAATTTTTTGTTGCTTGTTGCAGCTCCTGTGCTGCTGTTCGGTTATTGGTGGATGTGGAGTCCGGCCCCACGTTGGGCGCCAATTACAAAGCTCCAGTCCTGTTAAGGGTGAAGATTAGGTTGAGAGGCAAACTGAGCCTCTTATTGATTACAATACTCCAGTCCTGTTAAGGGTGAAGATTAGGTTGAGAGGCAAACTGAGCCTCTTATTGCTGAACTTGGGTTCAGACAATAAAACAAATTATTTTACGGCTAAGTGCCGGAGTGAATATTTATTTAAGCGACTTACTGGAAGAGCGCTGTATTCAAACTGATTTTTTAATACATAGAATATTTCACTTAAGCTATGCCAAAATTCGCATCACGCCACAATGTCATGGTCGGCAAGCCGACTCAGCAAATCTTCGGCGATAACGGAAACTCTTGCAGCAAAACAAAAGTGTCCGGTTACCGTCGCTGACCATTGCAGCTATAGCGCGCTGATATGCAATGTCGCAATTGCGAGGGCTGCTACTTAACTTATGGAGCACGCGATAGCGAGGGTAGATTATGAACTTATAAAATATCCTATGTTAAGTGTTAATTGTTAACTTGTATGTACATATAAATATTTAAAGAGCACGTGGCCCATTGTAAATGGTATGTCATGTTAGATGGCAAACAATTAATCAAAGATTTGTTTTTACTGCCCTGTCCCTGCCATCTAACCGTTGTATCCCCCCTCGCCACAACCCCCCACAGACTCCACCACTCCATTTTGGCCCACTGCTGTGGAGTTAAAATAATGAAGCCGGCAAATGCTTTTGGTAAGACCAACCAAGGCAAAACCCTCAATTGCCTTGGCCCCAAGGAGCTGTAGCAGCTGCCAGCAAAATGCCAGGAAAAATGAAAAGTATTTGTGTTTTTTTTTATATGTTTGTAGGTATCTACATTTTATTTTCCATTTATTTTATTTTGGTTTTCATTTGGTTTTACTTTGATTTGAAAACTTAAGCAACATTTAACATTTGTCTTGGCAACATTTGTTAGCCCGTTTAACCGTTTCGTATTCAGCGCTTTGCTCTCATATTCCGCAAGTTGCTCTCTCGTCACGTTAGGCGCTTTCTCTCACTCACTCGCTCTCTTTTGAATTCGTTGGTGCTCTCTGAGAGAGTTGTGACTCTCAGTGCAAATTCCCTTCGCCATATACAGACAGAAACGAAGGGCCACAGTGTTAACGGCAAACGACGAAGCAACATCAACGCATATCCTCGTCAAGTTCCTTTCGTACGCTCCACCACCCCCGTCTCAGGACCAGCAGCAGCACAGGGTGTTCTTTGGTTGCCATTAAACAGCCACAGACGCCATGTCAAGTGTGTTTCATCATAATTTGGCCGTTAATACTCACACACACACACACACATATCAAGAGAAGCCCTTTCAGTACCGACCTTAGTCACTCACTCTCTCTCTCTTTCTCTCTCTGTCTACTGCATATATCCTTGACAGGATTTTCAACATTAATATTGAAGGTGTTTCATTTTTCGCGTGCTGCCTTTCAATACGCCGCACGCATTGTTAAATATTTAATCAAATTCAACATTTAGTGTGTGGTTGCCGTTGCTGTTGTAAGCCATACACACACATACATACATACACTTCCTGACTTTACTTTATTATGATTTTGTCAGATTTTCATTTTTACGTGTGTCCTTAGGCTGGAGTAGGAGAAGGGTCATATGTGTCTGTGGAGAGACGTAAATGTTGCGTGGCTTTTTATTTTTTTTTACAAGTTTCATAAAATAATATGATTGAAATTATTTCTTAACGAAAACTTTAATTATTGGTAATTATATGCTAAAGTTGAAAGTACTTTGACCTCTCTCCATTAAATTGGTTCACTAACATTTATCATACAACTAGACATGGTTCAGTTTGTTAGGAACTTGTTGTTATAGCAAATAAACAAATGTACATACAATTCATTTTCTATTTCTTTTTTTTTCTCAGCTTAGTATAAATATTAGAAAATGGAAAACAATTTTTGTTCGTTCAAATTTTCATTCAATTTTGCCAACGGCTTAAACTTAAAATTTACTTTTTAGACAATTTTCATGAAAAGTTTTTTGCAATATTTTCCAAACTATTTACACAACAATAAATCGTTCTTTGATTGAATGTGTTTATTCAAAAAACTAATATTTTTTAGTTCTAACAAACTATAAAAATTATCAATTAAATTTGTTTGCTATTGCATAGTTGTTGTTGTATATATTTTTAAAGGCTCTAGGCTATGAAACAGAATGTTTCTGCATATGATTGATGCACACACACACACACATAAGAGTTTTTACATAATATTTTTAATTTTAGTTTTTGCATTTTATTGAAGCTACCACTCAGTAACCACAACATTAAATAAACAAAATATTGTATACATATTTGCTTAGTTTACATTGTTTCCATATTACATGTATGAAATTAAAATGGAAATTCGTGATGTCTATTTAATTTCAATGTCCTCATCAAACAGACATCATGATGTGATGATAAAATTTTAACATTTTTTAACATTAATGTGACACAAAAAGTTATTTATTGTGTATATGAAATTGCAGGAACTGTCAAGCAAAAAGTGATAGTATAATTTTTATAGATCTTAAATATTAACGCCTTATGATAAACGGATCTAGGGCTACAAAATGGGGTATGTTTGCCCCTTAAAGTATGCAATGTGCTGGAAAAGTATTCATTGTTAGTACATTTATAACTTTCCCTATTAGTCATAGCTTAAAAAGTCTGTATAAAGAAGGTTATGTGTAGTGACATTAAAATTTCTTTATATGGCTTAAAAAGTGAGTTCTTCGGCTGTTTATTTCATATTTTAGAGGACAAATTTTTGTTAGGGAAAAGGGACAACTTAACACTACTAAGTACACTTGTTATGTGGCATCAAAGAAATAGTTTTTTAGTGCTCAATGTCTTTTATGTATGTTGTACATTCAACATACATAAAATAATAATATAATTTTAAAACAATATAAATAAAAAACCATTGCTTAATACGACTAAGACATTTCAATGAATTCCAATATCTCAATAATCTTTTCCGTAGAACTTAAGACAGAAATACTTTTTTTTTATACAGGACCCTCGTACCTCGTATCCTCGAGTCCGAGCCTCTTTTTGAGAATTCTAACATATGGATAAAAAGTCTCAGATACTCCCCTTTCTTTCTCTGTCCTTCTTTCTATACGCTACCGACAATATGTTATGTATAATATTCCGAGAATCGTACAACAAGTTGGCCTTGCTTCAAGTTCTTGCTAATATGAACAAAAACACCAAAGAATTTCTATGGTAAACTAGTTTTGACTTTCTAATTTGAATAGTTCAGCCCTTTAATTTGTTGTCCTTTGCTAAACTCTGACTGAGATGGAGTAGTAATCACGACATAATCAAAATTTTAACTTTGTGGTAATCTTACAAATTCTTGTGAATTGGCAATCTTTTGAAATTCTTTTGCTTTACTTTCAGGCGAGAGTTCATTTGCCATATAACATTTAACAGTCTTACCTGTCCTGCCTACATTTCCTGTCCCTTGGCCCCACCTCCTCATGGCAGTCGAAAATGAAAACTTAAAAAGAAATTAAACTCGCTTTGGCTGTAAAAAAGTTCCCTCCGTACGGCAAACAAACAGACAAACAACGCAGAAACAAAAAGAACGAAAAAAAAAAATGAAGAAAAATATAACTGTTACAGTAAATGTAGTATTTCTTATGCAATTATTTTTAATTTTCGGGGGCAGTTTCTGTGTTTGTTTTTCTGTTTTGTTTCCAAGTTTTCTTCGTTTTTTTCTTTTTTTTTGTTTGTTTGTGTGAGTTCTTGCAACAGCGTGAAAAGCCGAGAGCGCCAACTTTGAAGTGGCAACTGAGCCTTCAGGCTAACTGTCTGTGACTCTGCCACTGACTGTGCTACGTACCCCGCCCACTGCTATACGCCTCTGCTGCCGCTTATCTGCTGTCTCAATCATACAAGCAAACAAGAGAAAAGCAAGGCATACTTTCAGGCGTAACAGAAAAATGTTGCGTGCAAATAAAAAAGTCGTAAACTGGCCAACAACAAAGATGAGGCGGTCTAACATAATTTTAGACCATCTTGACGAAGTTTATATACCCTTACTAATAAATATTGATATTGTTCAATAATGTAAATAACATTAAATGGAGAATAATTTTTCTTTGATATGAAGAGGTTTGCCTTAGCTTTGACTTGGCTCGTCAAATACATTGTTTTGTTAAAGGAAATTTTCCATTTTTTCGGGTATTTTTAAACTTGTATAAAAAGTTGATTTACCTTTTCACAGGAATATGAAAATCGAGGAGAGCAACAAAAAAAAAAAAAACAGAGATCCCGCCCTGCGGTCAGTTTGCTTATATCTCTTATTTAATTTTACACTTTTTTTGTTGGCTCGTGTTTTGTCTTTTGTTGCTTTACACTGTTGGTAAAACTGACATTTACAACTTCGGTCACGTTTGTGAAAATATTTCGTTTCTAAAACATTTTTCAATGCCGACAAAATGAAAATGTATGTCTATTTATTTTATTAAATATTTTTTATTTGACGGCAATTCTATGCTGTTTCTTCTTCTTGGCAATTTAGTAAAATATTTTGATTGCCAAATATGGCGTTTGCATATGAATAACTCACTGCACTTAATACAAAAACACACACATACAAATATATATGCATGTATGTGTATATAAATATATATGTTTGTATGTATATGGAAAATCTAAACGGAAGTGGCAACATTGGCGCCACAAGCAAAAGTTTTTGTCGCTGACAGGAAGTTGCAATTTTGTTTGCAATTTCCTTCAGCGACACATTTTCGGTGAGGAGTTTCAAAGGGAGATGGGGAGAAAGAGAAAACGAGAGAGAAGAGAGAGAATGGGAGTGAGAGAGAAGTATAAGATGAAACAAGAACAGCAACACTATTGAATCCTAGGCTCCCAACTACTTCTCCCACTTCTTCTTGGCCTTATTTTGCACTTGCTGTCAGCATGTTTAGTTAACTAAGTTGCGGTTATTACGACTAAAGAGGTGTGAGTGCTTAAGAATGGGAAAAGGGGGAGTGCAAAGGAATGTTAAGGGGATATGCCGCTGCCATATTTTGCCAGTCAACTTTCATGGCAAATTAATTTGCAACAAAAGTTGCATGGCGCATTACATAAATTGAAATACGCAAAAATTATCAAACAGAAAACACAGAGAAAGAAAAAAAAACAGAAAATAAAACATGCGTTTGAATTTTTTAACGTGCTCTTTTTTCTTGTTGTTAATTATTTTCTGTGTTCACTTGTAATTTCTGGCTTAATATAGAATTATGAGAATAACCGTGTGAGTGTGAGAGAGTATGCCAGTGAAACCAATGCCAATTACACTATTTTTCAATTAGTTTTACTGGCTAATGGGTTTAAATATCTGCATATGAAATAATTGTTATATACCAGCATTCGTTTATTGATCTTTATTCTAGATAAAAAAGTTATCATAGCTTAACAGCTTAACAAAGTTAATAAGGGCCAGTTAAAGGGCCCTTAACTAACCTTTATTTAATATTTAACTCCTTACTTTAAGAGAAACTTAAACATACTAATAATTCATATGAAGAATAGTTTATGAAATAAGTTTATGGAAAAAATGACATTTTCCTCTAAAACTAAGCTAAAAACTAGACGTATACCACTTAAGTTAATCTGTTGACTATGTAGGATTCGAAAAACAAATGATACCTGTTATCTACCTAACAAAAATCTAACAAGAATTTTAGGAAAAATATTTCAAAGTATTTGAAAATATGTATTAAAATTTGATAAAGCTTCTCAAAGAATCAAAAACAACCAAACACAAATAAAAAAAATACACAAAAAAATGAAAGAAAAATATTTTTGACAAATTATTTTTTGTTTTATAAACTTTTCAATTGACGGGATTTGTTGCCATGGACGACAACGAAAACAAAAAAAAATGTCAGGGCCAAAAACAAGAGAAAAGAAAACCAGAGACAGATGTGGGACAGTAGGATAAGGGGGGGAAGCACGGCCAGTCAAAGGTCAGTTGGCGAATGTTTTATTTTTCTTTCCACATTTCTTTTATTTTTCACTTTTTCTTTCTTATTTGGGAACCAACACACTCTCTCTCTTTCTCTCTTTTTTTTTTGGTTTTTTTTGACATAATTTGCTCAATCATTTGCATAATTTTTAACAGTCAGCAGCCGCCTCTTGTGTATCTCGTTAGCCAAACCAAAACGCAAAATACTTTTTTTTCTGGAGTGTGATGCGAGAGGGGATGGAAAAAATGAAAAATATTCTACACCAAAACAAACAAACAAGAAGCGCCAAAATGTTGCTTATATGCAACAACATTTGTATATGGATGGCGTCTGTGTGTATGCTAAGTATATGTTGTTTGATAAGAGGACATTTCTTTGCGGTTGGGCCTCGACACGTGTTACCACAGGAGCGGCAGTTAAAAATTGTTTTCTCTCTTTTCTTTTTTGCCTTTGCCTTTTGCGTTGGAAATTTTGCACATAAATATAATTGTGTTTATTTTGTTTAATGCGATCAATGCGACGAAGCGGCTACAGGACGACGAGACGACTTTGATGTAGACACAGAGACATACACAGAGCCACAGACATCCTGCCAAAAGGGTGAGTGGGTGGGCGAGTGTGAGCTTGAGGGTTTGGATTGAAATGCCAAACAAATTAAATGGAAATCGATTGAAAAATGCTTTCTAAATTGGCACAAAATCATACCTTATTATGCGTATTATATGTGCACATATAAAAATAGAAATGCAAATGAAAAGTTTAGATAAATGAGAAGTTAAGGCAGTACCACAAAAATTTACCAAAATCCATTTCGTGTTCATTACAAAGAAGACACATATTTAATTATTTGTTTTTGAGAGTGCAACATTTATAATACATAATTATGTTTGTGTGTATGCATTTATGTATCTATATGTGAAATGGTGACTTAAGAGGCATTCCTTGCATTAACGACCTATTCATTTCACTTCTAAGTGGTTTAAATAATAGCTGCTTTTAATTTCGACTTCTAATTTAATATTAGTAATTTTAACTAATTTTTCTTGGTTTCTCATTGTTCAACACTATTAATAAAATCATGTCTATTGATTATTCAAGACCCCTGTCAATCGATTGGGGCTATCGATTTCTTTTTAGATCGAATAGTCCGATACTCTCCCGTCAAATGTGTCTTCTGGACCCTATATAAGAGGCAAATTCATTTAAAACGGTTCAGTTGTGTCGTACAGCTGGTGCACTTTAGTCAGCTTACGATTTCAGCTCTTCCATTTTCCCTTTTTGTCATCTTAACATAAAACTGACTCATTTTCCCCGGTTAAAGTGTATTAGCTCATAAGATTTTTCTTCTGCTAAAATCATAACGTTTTATTCCGACTTAAAAATACTTTCTTTATATTTTATAACCTCACCTTAAAGTGAAGGCAATGATTAAATTGTTTCTCATATTCATTTTTTTTTTTTATTGCATTTTTAAAATTTTCTAGGTTTGGGCTGATTCTTATGTAAATGAGTTGAAACCTTTAACCCACCTTAATTTAAAAGCAATGATTTAATTGTTTCTCATAATGCCTTAATTTTCCTTAATTTTACATTGTTACAAATTGATTGTGCCTCTTTAATTACATATTCCTTATTCTCTTTCCTACCTTTTGTACATTCCATACATAAAATGCTCGCTGTAATCCTCGCCGACACTCTTGAAGTCGTTTTCCTGCGCTGCTCCTGTTCAGTGCGTTAAATTGATTACTCAATTTTTTTGCAATTTATTCCTTATTTTTATTTTTACCTTTTGATTTAGTACGTTTGATTGCAAACATAATTTAGTTGGAAAAATTTACAAAATTAGAGATGACGTCATTTATTTCGAACATGGTGAAGAGTTCTTCTCAAAATCCCATGTGTTTCTGACACAGAATACGGAATTCAGAGGACAGTGTGGTGGCTTTTTTGCTCCCAGCGGATGATTTCTCTGAAACTCCAAGTCGCAACTAAAAAAAAGGAGACAGAGAGAAACCAAACAAACCAACAAACAAAATTCACAAAATGTACAAAATGAGTGTCGCTGTCACGGACATAGAGGGAATGTCAGGTGTTGGTCCAGCCATGGTCCAGCTTTTCATTGTTTTTTCCTCAACAACATGCAACAAGGAGGATTCTGCTCTACTGTAACATTTCAATCTGAGTTTGAGACCAGAACTTTTTGTTCATTCTCTACATCAAACTCCAATTTTTCTCCATCCCTCAGTGTTTAAATGAGTCTAACCAACCGGCCAGCTAGCCAGCCAGCCAGCCAGGCTAGTCAGGCTGTTGAGATGCAAATACCTTGACTAAATTTCCCTTTACAACTCTTGTATTCGCCCACTCATCCATTTCCCCTTACAAGCCTTCTCTGCGTTCTACAATTGGCTTAAAATTTAACTTTTTACCTTTACTTTAGTGGAGATTGTAAAATTCATTTGCAGTCGAAAAAGCTAAAAACCCATTTTCCTATCCCAACAAGTTTCCTTTGGACCATATAAATTTTGCGTCAATATTTAAAGTACACTTTTATTTCACATTTGCATGGAACTGTGTGTGTGTTGGCATTTTTCAAATGCAAACCACTCGAGCCATTTGCCATGCAAACTTAATTACAATTTCATTGGATTTGCCAAACAAATACATACATACATATTTATGTATATATAAAAATGTAGCTCTTATTTCCATGTTGGCAGCCCTTTTTGTTTCGATTTATCTTATATCCAGAAAGAAAAAACTAATGTTGAAACAGTGTTATGTGAATGCCCTTCCAGGATTAGAGCTTTAAGTTCTATTTATATTCATTTGTATTAACTCATTGGGTAATTTGGCACAGATTTAATGTCAAGAATTTCTGCTTATATTGCCAAAATTTAGTTTTTGTCACAAATCTACACTTAAACTTTTTTAACCTTCTTTAATTTTATCTTTTGTAATTTCGTGTGAAATCATCAAACTCCATTAATCCATCCAAGGATCATTTTTTAATGACCTAGTCGCTATTTCCATTTTATTAGAGCTTTTAGTTATTATTGCTCTTTTCGAGAAATATGAAAATTCATTATATTATTAACTATAATATGTATAAATGTTATAGAGCCCGGTATTATAGGGACTGGTATTAATATTTCAAATATATATTTGTCCATCAGCTTCATGACTGGTGTTAATATTTCAATGATCTGTTCTTTAAAGTACCATTACGAAATTTATTATATTTTAAAAATGTCGCTAAAATTTCCCAAACTAATTAGCAATTAATTAAGTGCTTATCGACTTATCGATAGACATTAAAGTGAGTTTAAGCTTTGAGCTGTTTGAGTGAGTAAATTGTAGTTTCAATCGTTTAAATTATGCCATTATATTGCTTAAAGAAATTTTACTAATTTTTTCTTAATATATATGACATTATATTATCTTAAATAAAATGTATACAACATTGTTTCTAAGCAGATCTACTTAAAGTAGACATACGAGCCCTTTTTAATACCCAATGATTCAACTGACAAATGTCTTTTAAAGTGGGTAACTCAATTAAGTGTAAACAGTTGCAGTGAAAATAATAGCACCATAGGATGTTGTGAAATTCAAAGTTTGAAATCACGCCCATATCATACATTGAAACCCCCATGCTTCACCGTTTTTTTTGGTACATTGGTCTGTACTTCTTACTTGGTGGTCTCCAAACGAAAATACGAGATTTTGTAGCACAATATAACACGATTTTGCTCTTGTCCGTCCACAATATATTCCTCCACTTTTCCATTGGCCATTAAGAGTGTTGCTTGGCAAACTTCATGCGTTTAGCTGCGAGCATTTAAATTATTTTCCCGTAGCCTAGTACTTATCGTTTTAGCAGATGCAGAAATTTTGAAATCTTTTTTAAACTCTGTTGCTGGCTTAATGGCTCTTTCTTGCTCTGTCTTACAAGACGCTTGACGAGTGATGGCGACTTTACGGATTTTCGCCCACGAGACTCCACTTTTGGGACAAATTTCTTGGCGTTACTGATCATTTTGTTGCAACAGCCCAGAATATGAAGAGTTTCGGCAAATGTTGTGCTTTCTTTTAGCATTTTTATACCCTTGCAAAAAGGGTATATTAATTTTGGTCAAAAGTGTGCAACGCATAGAAGGAAGCATTTCCGACCATATAAAGTATATATATTCTTGATCAGCACGACGAGACGAGTTCAAATCGCCATGTCCGTCCGTCCGTCCGTCCGTCTGTCCGTCTGTCCGTCCGTCTGGATCAACGTAAACTCCTCCTAGACCGTAAGAGCTACAGAGTTGAAATTTTGCATGTAGGCTTGTATATACTGCAGGCGTTGTATATCTCGGATTCAGCCGGATCGGATCACTATATCATATAGCTCCCATACAAATGGCAAAGTCACGAACAGTGACTTTTCTTAATAACTTCGTTATTTTCTGAGCTATGATCATGATATTTAATATTGTTGAGTTAATTACACATATAAACGACTATGCCAAATTTGATCAAGATCGGGTGACTATATCATATAGCTCCCATAGGAACGATCTTTCGAAAACAGTGACTTTGGTGAATAACTTCGTTACTTTTGACGCGATTGCTTTCAAATTAAACATTTGTTAGTTTAATATATCTGTTAATGACTGTTTTGAATTTGATAAAGATCGGGTTACTATATCATATAGCTCCCATAGGAACGATCGGTTGAAAACAGTGACTTTTGTCAATAACTTCGTTACTTTTGAAGCAATTGTCATAAACATTTATATTTCTCAGTTTACCATAACTATTAATGACTGTGCCAAATTTGATTAAGATCGGGCGACTATATCATATAGCTTCCATAGAAACAATCGGTGGTGAACAGTGACTTTGATCAATATCTTCGTTATTTTCTAAGCCGTTTTTTTCGCAAATATTAGACCTTTTACACAAAAAACTTGCAAGGGTATACAAACTTTGACGCGGTCAAAGTTAACCCCGGCCCTCTGGTTTGGATTACTTTTGGGACAAATTTCTTGGCGTTACTGATCATTTTGTTGCAACAGCCCAGAATATGACGAGTTTCGGCGAATGTTGTGCTTTCTTTTAGCATTTTTTGGATTACTTTTGGGACAAATTTCTTGGCGTTACTGATCATTTTGTTGCAACAGCCCAGAATACGATGTGTTTCGGCGAATGTTGTGCTTTCTTTTAGCATTTTTTGGATTACTTTTGGGACAAATTTCTTGGCGTTACTGATCATTTTGTTGCAACAGCCCAGAATATGACGAGTTTCGGCGAATGTTGTGCTTTCTTTTAGCATTTTTTGGATTACTTCTGCTTTCTTTTAGCATTTTTTGGATTACTTTCCATTTGTCAACCATATTAAAAGAATAGCTATTAATTTTGTTTTTAAACTATGTTTTTCTTTAAAAAATAACTTTTTTTAATGAACACGAGAGTTTCTCAATGATAATTTTCGTGCAAATGCTTTTTTTCTATGACATGTGCTTGGTGCAATTTTTTGAACCGCGCTATTTTGCATCTTCCTTTCGATTGAGCTTCTTCTCAGAAGAACCATTATCATTTTTGCTCTTTTTCTTGGTCTCCAACATCAGAGAGACTGTCAGTAAGGTATGAGAAAACCTGCAAACGAAAATTCTTTTAGTCAAGTTTTAATGTAAAATGATGTGAGCTGCTTGTTTTGGTGCTATCTTTTTCACCGGCACTGTAAGTGTATAATTTAAAGAGTTAAATCTTGGTGCTTGCGGCTCTCGTTTAAACGATCCAAGATTCTATTTGAAAATTCTTTAAAAAACTAAACACATGTGGGACTGGGGTATTGTCTTACGAATAAACACAGTCCCGGTTATAGTTTTATAATCGTTTTATTTAATGTTAAGATAAGTATTGTTTTTAGTTAATAGTAGATATAATTATAATTAATTGTTTAATGTCTTTCGTCTTTTCGTCTTAAACTTCGTCTTCTTAATGCTTCTCTGTCTGACCAGCTTGCCAGATTGTCTTACGCTTTTTCGAGTCAGCTGACTGAACTAGGGCTGGCTGAATAGGATTGCCAGACCATTCCCACACACATGCATACATACATACATAGGTCCATACATATGTGTGTATGTGGCTGCGTAAATATTTAAGAGCAATGGGCTCTATTGCTTTTAGTCTCTGTTTTAAGCAAATTAAGTTGTCACTCATTTTGGCAAAGATCCAAATTGAAATTTATTACAACAAAATGATTATTTAATAACAATAGAAATAGAAATTCCAATGAGAACCTTGACAAGATGCCACTGACTGCTGCACTTTTCCATAAATATGCATATGCGAAAGCAGAAACAAAAATATGGAACAAGAGTAAGCGAGTGAATGAGAAAGACAGAGTGAGAGAGGGAGATAGAGATGAAAATGGAGATATGACTATGTCAGCATCCCTCGACATGATTTGTGGCATTGCCTTTTGCTTGGATGTGTTCCCATTTTGTAGCTGTAATTGTAACTGTCATGTTGCCTCCTCATCTCTGAGTCTCTGGAAATTGAAATTTATTTGCATTTTTGATTTGGCAGTCGTCATAAATATGCAACAGCCAGAGGAGCGAAAACGAAAGACACAGAAAGACACTGACTGTAAAAGTGTATGAGTATGGGTGGAGTGGATATTGCTTTGCTATCCACTTTCGATTAGATTCCTTAATGAAGCCAACAAAAATCACATTAATTGGTCTTAGGTCTATACGCATTAACATCTCTCCGCTTCGCTTTGGGGCGCCAGAGCACTTGATATGAATAATGCCTTGGCCAAGTTCAAAAGCGGCTTGAAAACCCTTTTTGGCCAGACTGGTCAAACTCTCACCCTTTGCCTTTTCGCATTGTCTGGCTGGTTTTATGATTGTGTGGGTGTGTGTGTGTGTGTGAACTGATTGAAATCGAAACCGTAAAGTGAGAGAGAAAAGGATTTAGATTTACTTGTGACCATTTAAAAGAAACTTTGACATTGGCTTAAAAGTTCAATGCATCTGGGCTTTGCTTTACAATTCCATAAGAGAGACTGAGAGAAGTGGGCGAAAGAAGCACTAGCCGCAGGCCGGGTTACACTAAGCTGGTCAAGACTTACAGTCAACAAAAAAATGGTATCCTGGAAATTTCAAGAAAAATATTATTTACTGAAATCACATATACAGAACTTTTTCATGGCAACAAAAGAAAGCAATATATTTTTGTCAGTGTATAACGTAGATTATGATTGACAAGATACCCCGATTGTCTGGCCACGTGCTATGCTTAAGATTTCGGTTCAACTTTTTGTTCTTCATATTTATCTTATCTGTGGACCATCGAAATGTTCTTGTTTTCACAAAACTTGCACGTCACTAAACATCATTTGTTTTGCTTTCTGTGTTTAAGGGGGAGAGAGCATAACTCTGTACAGTTGTGTTTTGTTTTACCAACAGATGCTAGTTTTGGTTTCCCCCCTTTCCCTTGCCCCGCATACCCTTACACACCCAACCACCGACACAAATTCTCACATGAATATCCACAAAATGTGTGCTTGGAAATCATAAATTACCCGCAACGCAAAAAAGTATGCAACATAATACCAAAAGAAAAAAAAACAAACGCAACAGAAACGGAATAGCAAGAACAACCCTAAGCGCATTTCGCATTTGCACTCGACAGCAACCCAAACCCAAAACTCTAACCCCTGAAAATTCCACCCACACACATCTGGCTGGATTTGTTGAGAGGGGCGAAAACGGAACCAAATCCTTGGCCAAACCTGATAGCCAACTGGTTGCTTTAAATGTATAAATAGATCAACAAATAAAATTATCGAAACGAATGGTTTTTGTTTAATTTCCACCTCTCCAGACATTTGGCCTATACTTGAAATATTTGTTCAAAAATAAAAATAAAAAAAAATATTAAATAATAAAATTTGGTCCATCCTTGACATAGAAATATTTGCTAAAAATGCTAAAATACCAAATATCTTCTCAACACTAATGAAAGTTGTATGTCTATTTTGCTCGTTTTTTGGTTATATTGGTCAGCCGTGGGGTATTGATGCAATATACTATATATATAGCCATCTCGTTTTCACCCTCACTCACTAATTCTGTTTGTGTATGAGAGTGTGTGTGTGTGGTTCTGGCATTGAACAATTTTTGGTTTTTCATACAATTGGGAATTTAGCAAATGTTTTAATATGCTTAAATGCGCTTTGCTATCAGGTTTAGATATTTTGTTAAATTTGTTGCATTTGTTGAGCATGGGAAAGGACTATAAGAGGGAAAGGGACAAGCATGCAGACCCTAAAATCCCTATAAAATCGAAAAAAAATTATTTTAAAATGTTAAGCACTTTTTGAAGCGATTAGCAAAGTTGTTGATACGATTTCATATCCGATACAAATGAACAATTGGTTTTCATAAATATATTGAATAGTTATGCAAAAAGTGAGTAATTTTGAAGCTTCGTAACTAAAGATTCCTGAAATCAAAACACTATTATTTGTTTATTTTTTAGTTTATAAAATAGTTTTTGGTAGTACTTAAACAACTTTAAATTTCACTTTATAAATGTAAAAAATTGTGAAATGAAATTTAATAATAACTAGAATAATTATAAATAAAATATTTGTTAGGATGAAAATTACTTTCTAAAACTGTCTACAAGATATTCAAGTATGCGATTTGACCCTTAATTACTCAAGGCGTCTTCTTTTTTTGTGACTAACTAATACGGGCATGCTGATTCCGAATATGAATACGGGTCTCGGCTATCCATGTCCAGATTTTGTAAAATCAGGGGATCTGTGGTTGAAAAATAGGCACCCAAAAGTATTTTACAGAAATTTATTTTTACATTCTTGTCAGATTTTCTTCTTTAAGAAATATATTGTTGGGAACATTTTGATTAAACAGTTTGCTAAATTCAAGAGATTCCAAAAACTCTTTAAAAAACTCTTTAAAATGAAAAAAAAAATTATTCTTTTAATTTCTTTAGCATACTTTTGGGTTCAAATTTATTGAGTTGCAGATTAATTTTAAAATTTTTAAGAGATTTTCCTGTTTAAATAAAATATTGTTGGGAACATTTTGAATCAGTTTGTTAGATTCAAGAGATTCCAAAAACTCTTTAAAATTAAAAAAAACTCTTCTAATTTCTTTAGCATACTTTTGGGTTTAAATTTTTCTCATTTTAGAACCAAAGTACATTTTTAGCAAAAAAGTATCTCTTTTTATAGTAATAAGTAAATATTATATTAAATTATTTACGAAATATTGCAAATGCAATATTTAAATAAATATTTAAATAATTTCAACACACTTTTTTGAAAACGTGATAGACAAAAGCTAAGTACAGGGTCGTGATCAGGACCCACCAATTACTATATCTCTTGTGTTATTTAAGTCCGATTAACTTTCTTAAAGTTTCCTTAACTTCTTATGTTTTTCAGTTCACTTTAAATAAATTATGATCTAATATTTCTAGTTCTATTGTTCAAAATTAGTTTCATATATGTACGTACCTGTTTACCGTATATTGTCTGTTCGTTGATTTGATCTACCCTTTTTTTGCCCAACACTCTTAGTAGAACTGCCACTTGAACAATTATTTGATTGAGTTGCACAAAAATCCATCAGCAAGCACCCAAACGAGTATCTGCATGTGTGTGTGTGTGAGTGGTATGAGTGGTAGTAAGTACATCTATCACATGTCACACTCACACAACCGCATGGGCATCTACATACACAGACAGATATACATGCATATGTATGCATATATCTATCTGCAGCTTTCGGAAAAGCGAAGCTCTCACTAATTGCAAGCGGTGCGTAAAAAAAAAAACCCAAATGGCACTCACATGAGAACCGTTCCAAGGGGGATTATGCCAGAACCGAGATAGAGCCATGGCAAAGAGATTGAAGCGGTCTTTTGGTGGACTAAAGGAGGGGGATGGGTTAGGGTTGTGGGTAAGTACTATATGCGTCTGAGGGCCAACCGGCACTCATTTAAATTTCATGCTTATTGCCACAAAATAGCTCAGTTGGCAACCAGTTTTTGGATGGCTGCAGTTCGGTCTTGTTTTTTTTTTTGTTGTATATACATATATATATATTTAGTTTCCAGGAAATATTTTACATATATCACTGACAAGCGACGACGGATCCAGATCCGCATCCACATCCATACAGAGAAGGGCGAGGAAGGATAACGGGAAATGTGATGGGGAGCAGGGCCAGCCAACCAAAAAACAAGCTTGGGGAAACACCAAAATAACACCAAGGGATGACTATCCTATCCCCCCCTCTCTCTCTCTCTCTCTCTCTCTCCACAGCCACAATCTCGTTCCCTTTCTCACCATTGGTGTGTGTGTGTGTGTGCTTGGTTAAGCTTTCAAGTAAAAATAGCAAAAATGCTGTCAACATAATAACGAAATTTTAACGCGCACAGCCACCGAAGAGACTTAACCCAAACCAGTGGCCTGGCCTAGCCTGGTAGGGTCTGGTCTAGTCTGGCTTGGCCTGGCTTCTGCTCTGCTCTGTTCTGTTCTGTTCTGGTTTGGTCTCGTTCTGGCCATTTCAACGCATCAAGTGATTTTCATCTTCTTTTTTTTCCACTCCACGCAGAAAATGCTCGGAAAAAACGTACGGCAAACTAAAAACTGAAATCCAGAAATAAATAAATTGACGTGGCTATGACGCTTACACGAGTTGTGGAGAGAGCAAGGGTAGGGGGAATGGGGTGAAGGGGGCTGCCAGGATGCAAGGACACAATCATCAGCGGCGAGTTGCTTTCTCGTTTCCTCTTTCAATCTCTCTGTCTCATTCCTTTTCATTCTCTGTGCTACTCTCTGCTCGTAAATTCGGCAGAAAAAATTTGCACGAATAAATTAAATTTGTTTGTAGAGGGAAAAGACCCAAAAATATTTCAGCTTCTGCCCAGGGCCATGTGTGTGTGTTGATATATATATATATATATACATATACATATATTGTGTGTGTGTATGTTTGCACTTGCATCTGTATTTAATTTTGCTATTTTAAACGCAATTTTCACGCTGCCTGCATTTGGATTTTAATTTATACCTGAACATAAATGAGAAGAAATGCCAGCTATGAAACTTACTAGAGTGAGAGAGAACGAAAAGAAAACGAAGTAAGCGTTAGACAAAGAGAGAAATAGAAAGAATGAACGCCTAAAGAATCCATTAAGAATTCCACTTAGTTGAGAATGCAATTCCACAAATGTTAGCAACATATTTGAGGCTAAAATTTTACTTAAAATACTCAAAAATTTTAGATATTTATTTAAGGCGTTTATTGTACACACTTAAACTACAATAAACTAAAAATACGTCTTCAATAAATGTTTTTAAATATTATATATATGTACGTACCATAACCAAATGATATACTAAATGTCTCACAATTCTGTAAAGAAGATGATTAAAAAACTAAAAAAATTAAATTTATGATAATATAATTTAGGTAATAAGTAATATATTGCTCTAGATTAATTGTAAATGTATATTAAATATTTCAAATTATATGTAAAATATTCTCTTACGTGTTTGACATTTGCAGTTTTATGTATCTCGAGATATTTTGCACGTACTTCAACTGTTTCCTCTTAGCCAACTTCGCTCTTTCTATAAATTCAAATCAGGCATTTTCCAGTAACCAATCAAGCGTGTCTCACGCGCATTTGCTCAAAGTGTTGCGTTGCCCAGGTGATGCTGATGGTGATGATGGTGGTGATGACAATGAGATCTGGCTTAGCATATCCTTTGCTCTGATCCTGCCGGTGTCGGGCAAACGTGTTAATATGGCAGCAACAAAAGCCCATGCATTTTCAAAGACATTACTTCTCCTTCCCCTTTCGCTTACAGTTGTTTTGCTGTCAGCTTTTGCCATCTATTTCTCTTTGAATCTGCCTCGCCACTTGAGCGTGCAATTGGCCATGCAACGAGTCCTGCAACAGCGGCAGCAACAACAACAACAACAACATTCGGGAAATGATTTAACACTTGAGCAAAGCGAGAAAAGCAATTGTAAGCAACGTTTTAGTAAAAACCTTCCATTTCTCCCACTCCTATCATGCTCAATCTTCTGACATTTCGTAAAATGGAAATTAAATAAAATGGCAAAAGCATGGATAGACCAAAGAATAGTAAGCAGAAGGCTGAGAGCAGAATAACCTAGAGCAAGGCCAGTGACAGGACACTGACCAGCAGCACCTGGATTAGCTAGAACAATGCTGCTTTTGGCTAACGACAGTCAAATATAATTATAGCCATAACAAAATGGAGACATTGCTATGACACAGAAAGATGTGGCTAAACAATAGAACCAGAAGGTGCGGAAAGGAGCGGCAATTGCACAGGGATATTGCGGGGAGTTAAGAGGGGGGAGGGAGGCAAAATGACAGGATGAGTAGAAAAACGTAAAACAGCCGCAGAGCAAGTGTCACTAACAGCGAGCAAAGAGTGGTTGGTGGCAGGCTAAGTGCGACCATCATTAGAACACTGAGAGAAATTATTAACCATAATTAGCAGGAAAATTGAAATACAGTAAAATAAGCCTAATTTTCATAAAGTTGGTTGGCTTTATGTTGATTGGAATGGTTGTATTAAAGCTAGAATGCTAAAATTCTATAATATTTTTCATAAAAAAATATTTTTTTTAGTGTATTTTTCCGCGTTCTTACAACTCTCGCCGGGACGAAAAGCAAATTATTATCATTTTTAAAAGTTGGCGAGCTCATTCGTTGCTGTTGCTTCTCCTCCTTTTGCTCCTGCTCCTGCTGCTGGTGCTGGTCGTTGAGGTGGCTCTGCTCTTGTTTAATTAAGCCAGAAGCAAAACCCAGGCAAAGGGCAAGAGAAATCAGGAATGGGCATGGCTGAAGTAACTCCGTCCGAGGTCATAAGCGTGGGTGTTGCTTGGCTGGATGGTTGGATGATGGCATTGGCATTGGGTTTGAGTTTGAGTTTGGGTGGTTTGGGTTGTTGCTTTGGTTCGGTTTGATTGCCACTCAACTGGGGATTTAAAATATGCGACAGGCGTAGCAGCTGAGAGTAAAGCAATCGATGCGATGCGATGTGATGCGAGGCGACAACCCAAAGGGCACTTAAACCAACCCCAACTTCATGTCCCACATACCTAGTGCCACATGCCTCATGCCCCATGCCCAATCCTATCCCCCCATATGCCCGCACTCACATCGACACGTGTTGGTTCGCTTGTTGTTATTCCCATTTTGTTCAAATCAAAGTTTACCCGTTTACCTTTTCCAGATAGTTGTTCAAATATGTCAACAATGACGATGAAGAATAAAAACGACAAACATAAAAAAGAAGAAAAAAAACAATAACAAAAAATGTAAACTAAAGAAACGAGCAGGAGAAAAACTGTGAAAATTTCGCCAAACTCATGCAATTTATGGTACCCAGTTGACATTTTGTTGCCATAACCCGGCAAGCATCCTACCTACATATAAACAAGAATGGGACGAAAAAAAATGAAAACCTAAGGATGAAGTCGAAGAAAAAAATACGCGCAAGGAAGACTCTGCGGAAGGAAGCCAGCATGTTTCATATTTTGCCAAGATTCGCTGGATTCGCCTGTCTCTCTTCCTGAGACGCGGCAACGAAAATAAATGGAAAATTGTTGCAGCAGTTGCAGCCATGTTATTGTTTAGTTACCGAGCATTTTTTTGGTCCCACTCCCCCCCGCTCATCCTCTGTAAAAACATATGTAAGGGTGGTTCTCAAAAAAATATATGGAAAATGGAAAATATAGAATGGAGAATGGAAAAGATTTTGCAATTTGTTTGCCCAAAGTTATGCAGCAGAATTTTCGTAAGCTCTTCGGTTGAATCTCGCTTGTCATATTGTTGTTGCTGTTTTACCTTTTTGTAGGTCAACTTAAAAACAAAAAAAAAAAAAAAAGAAACGTGGAAAACAGCCAAGTCAGGCAACACCCTAATACAACAACCTTGAGTGAAAAATATTGTATGCGACCAAAGTTAATGTGTGTTCACGTTTACATTTGGCTTTGCACGCTGTAAACATGTAATTTTCCACGCTGATAATGGTGAAGTCGGGGGGGGGCTGGTAGTAGTACGGGGGAGGCGTGGCACACTGCACACGCATTTGGCCAAAATGGCGGGGCGTTAACTAAGCCACTTGGGCACTGGGGCACAGCAGAAAAACACAAACAAACACACACACTCGCAAAGGAATATATAGCAGAGAGAAATACAGAGAGACAGCAAAACAGTTTGGACATTTGTTTGCATGATGGCTTAAAGGACATACGCACACACACACACAAGCACACGCTGAGAGAAAGCGGAGGGCAAGCGAAGAGTTAGGGGTCACCACTCAGGTGAGCATATGACAAATGGCAAACGTTTAACTTGGAATTGGCAGGGATATAACCAGAGGGAGCACAAGTGGAAAGAAGCAAGATGAAATGGTTGCCATTTTAAACGTAAAGTTTTTGAGGGCAACTGACCCCTGATGCTGTTGAACTGAATGAACTGTGAATTGTATTGCATATATTAGACATTTAAGCTAACGTTCAACTTAATATAATGAAAGTTTCTTTTTTTTTTTAAATGTCTGGCAAATAGTAGAAATAGAAGAAAAACTTTTCTTCTTTATATAATAGAGGAAAACTTTTTGCAATATTAAATACTTTTTTTTTCTTTTTATAATACTAGGAATCAAGTTTCTTGGTTATTTTAAAATAGTTTATTGATAGTTTAATTTTTAATGCATTTTTAAAGACGAAATTTTCATAAGAATATTATTTTAGTTATAGAATTGTGTAAGTGTTACATTAATAAGGTGATGCATTGGTAAAGTTCTTTTGGATCTTATTAGGATAAGATCTTTGGATCTTACAAAAGATGCTGCTTAGTTATAATAAAATACTAAATTGACAAATATTTTTTTATTTTTCTACTCTCTGAATAGTTTTTAGATATTCTGAGGTCTCCTCTTTACTTAAAATAATATATATAGATAGATATAATTGTATTTCATGTTTTATTTCCTTAATTATTATAAATATTTAGCTTAAGTCTTTCTAGCTACAGACTTTTTTCGCTGAGATTGCATCATATTAAAAATTGTGCAAAGGAAAATGGAATAGATAAGCTAGAGAAAGAGAGAGAAAAATGAAGAAAAACAATACCCAAAACCTGGCTCTAAACATTTTTTAGTTCGATGATAACAAAATTTCCAAATACAGAAGAGAAAATAATATTACATAATTTTGTTATATGCATCAAAAAGAGTTTCAAGTGCCTTTTGCATACTTAAGGTTTGGAAATTTCAATATTTATGCAAGCTTTTCAATAATTATGGTAATCGGCAATCTCTCATAGCTTTCCCTCTCAATGTACTTTGGGTAATTCAGTGTCAAATGGGCCAAGTCAAATAATATACATAAGTTCTTGCCTATCTAAACTGTTCTACTTTCCAACTACACTAAAATTTTGCATGTCCTTCAAATAATTTTATAAATTTTCAATGCCTCAATATGCTTTGTTTTTGACCTTTGCCATGTTGCAGATTGCAGTTTAATTGCCAAATCATTGTAAGTGCGACTGCAGATACTTTTGGGTGTTGTGTCTGGGTTTTTCGTTTGTAATTCCTTTTTTTTTGAAAATCGATTTTCAATCCCAACACGAATATCGAATGGCATTATAACGATTAAAGTTGCGTGTATCGTAACGATTGATGTATGTGCGCAATGCGTATGATGTGAATGCGGATGTTTTGATGCTGATGGTGATGGGATTCGATGGGTTGTGACGTTGTCGTGGCAACTTTTAATCGGCTCTGCTCGTCACATGGTGAATACTTTCATCAGAGGCATTCCTAGCACACAATCCAGCATCTCGTTTACGTTGCTCCCTGCGACGATGACGATGACGACGATGGAGACGACCTGCAAACTGAAATGTACATTTGCATACGCTCATCAGTCAGGAGGCGAGACTCAGGAGCTTTATCTGTGCTTCGGCCTCCATTTCCATATCCAACACATACATTCTCCATCTCCTTGTATGCTAGTGCTCTTATGCTCATTTTCCCTTCATACAACATTCGTCTTGTAAACATGAAGTTAAGCGCCATTAATTTAACCATCCCCCGTCCTTGTCCCCCTTGACTGACACGTTGTTGGATTGGACGCCCACGTTTTACCACCTACATACATTTGCATTGCGTTAAAATCACTTTGGTCGTCGTATTAGTCCCACCAGTTTCCCCCGCTGCCATCTGGGGGAGGGTATTACTTCTGGCACGTTCGCTGCAAATTTTTTAGCCGCCTTCGTTGACGCAAAAGTTGTTCCTTTTGATTTTTCGCTTTTTACGAGCAACGCAGGCTTCGAATCCTTAAGTGAATTTCAGCATGTGCAGCTTACGTATCTACCTGTCGCCTCCCTCACACTCCCCCACATCGAACCCACTTATTTGAAATGTATGTGTTTGTATGTGATTTACGCAATATCGTGGAACTTTTAATTTAATTCACTCTGATGCGATTATGTCTTGCTATAAAATAATTACGAGCTATAATCAATGCTTATTAGCAATGGGCCACAGAGAACTCTGGAAAAAAAAGAAAAGGCCAAAGGATATTTGTCCAACTAAAGAGCTCTCACCTGAGTAAATGAATCAGCAAGTGATTGAGTCTCTCTAGTCTCAAGAGGCTGGCCAATGTTGATCCCTATTAGTAGCACAAACAACTTTGCCTTTGGCGAATGAATCCCCAATCCCCAATCCTTAGCAATCCTTGGTCCCAATCCCAAGGATATTGTGCAGATGTTATCTGTGTCTTCTGTGTGTGTGTGTGTTTGGGACAGAATATGCAACCAGTGCGAGACTTTTTACAGTCCATATGTATGTACGTTCTTGGCATTGTCCATTCGGCTTAACCGCAAATCCTTTTTAACATATAAAAAGTAACAGTTGCGGTTGTCTGTGTGTGTGTGTGTATGTGTGTGTGCGTCCATGTATTCCCATAGTTGTTGTCAACACCATTTTATCCTTGCCGTTGCGTAGGACAACGACAACAACGACAAGGAGGTGGAGCCCGGGTCTTAACTGCAATGTCCTGCGTCGCGTTGCGTTCAATTGAATTTGCGATATGTGAATATTTAAGCACTGTGCTGGGACAGCAACGGGAGAAGGAGCAACATCAGTGGGAATCAGATGGAATGGAGGATAGACTCACAGCAAACGGGATCTGCCTTCTGCTTGTTCGTCTGTAGTATGTACTTACTATAGTGCCCCGGTAGTGTCTGGTCTGTTCTGCTCTCTGTACGATTGAATTTTTATTGCATGATAAAGGCAAATGCCAGGTGAAGCATCGGTAACAACAACCACAACGACAACAACAACAACAACAACAACAACAACAACAACAGCGAGCATTGTAAACATTGTAAAATATTTGTGTCCAAGATTTTCTGCTAACCACAGGGCAAGTTTATTGATTTCCCCCGCGCCCAGTTCTTGCCTTTACATACTTATATTGCCCAATGCCGGACATCTTAAACTGACAGCATTTGCAAAATGACACACGGAAGACAAACCGGAAGGACCAGAAGAGGCCAAAATAGGAAGACAGAGAAAATGAAAAAGAAGGCAAAAATACCTCAATATTGGAGAGTTCGACTCCAAGTAGGAGTTATTGATGGAGGAGGGAAGGTGGCAGTTAGGTGAGGCGACAACGATGAAGTTGTCAACAAAAACATCAACATTTATATGTCCTCTTCTCTATACTTTAACCATAGCATAGACGTATCTTGTACTTATTCGGATTAGACTATTTGATTTAATAGTTAGTCGCAATCATAACTATTTATTTGTTGTATCCATTAAGAAATGAAGAAAAGAAATTTATCAATATTATGATTGTAACAGGCCTTGTATAGTAAGTTGTTAGAGCAAATCAAATTATATATCCATCTTATCTATCTAGAGAAGATAGGACGTATGCTTTCTCCTTTAATAAGTTCTCCCATTAGCAAACTTTGCTTACAATTCTAGAAAGCAAACAAAAATTTTAATGCTAAAACTAGTTGCGAATTACAATTAAGTAATACGAAAACCGAAAACATTTTTCGTTATAATCTTTCCACTTAATAACGAACTAAAAACTTTAACAAAAATTTGTTTATTTTCTGATTAAATTAATCGCATTAGGAGATTAGTATAAATAAAAAAGGTTTCTAGACGAATACGGATAATTGAATGAGCAGTGGATATGAGATATTAGTTTTGACGATACAACATTATTTTTGACAGATCGTTTTAATAGAAGTTATTGATATAACTATAACGATTTATCCAGATCATACCACTATAATCATATAGTTGTTGTATATTATAAAAAATACGTAATAAATTCATTAAAGTAGTACAAAAGCTACACTTAACACTTGAATGAAGTAGTTTAAAGTTAGTAGAGTATAAAGCAAGTCGGTTAGTGGCTTTAAGAGAACAACTGATACTTTCACTTGTTATTTATTATACCAAAAAGAAAAAAAAACTCGTCTCTACTTGTACTTATTTTTCTTCCTTTTTTTTCCTGGATAACAACCAAAGCGCAGAGACAGAGCCAGAGCCAGAGTCAATTTCGGCGAAAACTTTTTAGAAAATTGAACAAAATTTACAGCGCATCGACAAGCATTGAGAGATTGACGAAATGGTGGGTAGTAGCTATACAGAAGTGGGAGGATTATAGCAGTAGGAGAGTACAAAGTGGGTAATGGGAGTGGGAAGACACACTACCCGCATGACCAAAAAGGACATTTGCCCAGACGCCTTGTGCCTGTTTATGTTTACGTTTATGTTTATGCGTGTGCGGTATCCTGCAAAGACTTTGCATTTATGTGTACACACACACACACACATGTACGCACACACACATATACACTATAAATATAAATGTGTACGTATGTGTATTCGTTTTGGGGTTTTACTGTCTGTGATTTGATGTTTACAATAGCAAAGGATGCGACGACTGATATGGCCAGAGCAGACCAAGCGTCTCAAGTCGAGTTGAGTCGAATGGAATCGAGCTGAGTCGAGAGTTGTGAGTTGTGTTGAGTTGAGAGACGAGGAAAAAGCAAGTGATTTCAATAAATTTGATGGTTTTCCATTTGCAACCCAAACTCAATCGTCTATTCGCAGTAAAAAAAAAATTTCGAATTACGCAGCCAAACGACTGGAAAAAGAGAGAGAGAGAAAGGGGAGGAGAGAAGATATGGTTGAGGGGGTTTTGGTCCTGGATTCGCTCAAATGACTAATACAAGCAAAGTTATTGACATGGCAGCGGGCTTTGCCCTCAACGAGGGTAACACACACACACACTAAGAGACACACCCACACACACA
Source organism: Drosophila willistoni (assembly GCF_018902025.1). Taxonomy (NCBI): domain Eukaryota; kingdom Metazoa; phylum Arthropoda; class Insecta; order Diptera; family Drosophilidae; genus Drosophila; species Drosophila willistoni. The sequence goes on from NW_025814050.1 coordinate 16,153,311, forward strand.
CACACACACATACATCTCTTCTAGTACCACATTTGATATAGAGCAAGGGGAAGTAGGTTGAAAAGGAAAAGGAAAGTTCGGGCTGGGCTGCGTATAACTTCAAAATGACTGCTTTATGTAAATCCCACGGATAACGTTTTGCAAATTGAATTTTTAGCATTCCATTTTATTTATTTTTCGCTTTCTTTTTCGACTACTAGGGTAGTGGGTTCTTTCGGTAGCATACCGGGTAAGGGGGTATTGTCACCAAAAATTCCAAACCCTCTGCAAGTGAATCTCTATCCTGGCCCAGCCACACCACATCCTCATCCACATCCACATCCGCATCCGTCGTCTTGCGTTCGCCCTTTTTAACAGCCAACTCATAGATACTTTGCGTTCTTTACTGTAGTTGCATGACAGTTAAGCTGCCAGGATAAGCAGCAAAAACAGCAGCAGGCAGCGACAGCCGCCACAGCTAAACCCCAAATCGAAGCCAACTGTCAGACATATTAGCATGTAGGCATAGACATGTTAGGTTAGGTTATATAGACACGACATGAATCGTATTTCGTATCTGAATCCCAACTCAAACGAAAATGCATATGGAGTGCTTTGATTGAAGGACATGTGAAAAAGGCAAAAACACGATGGCACGATATGTTGAAGCGATGATATCATTTTTGCCTACGAAAAAAAGAAGACAGACACAAACAAGACTTGTTTCTACAGAAACAATATTGCCCAAGTGTTGAAAGTCAAAGAAATAATTAATAAACATCGGAAAGTTTGCAAAGTGACTTCAGATGACGACACTCAGAAAACACTTTCCTTTTTGTTTTCTCAAGGAAACTCAAGGAATTTCAACCATCAGTCTATCATCTGGATAACATTTTTTTGTAAATCAATGTGGATAATTATCTTTACTTTGTTTTAATTCTCTTTGCCATCTTTAATCAGTACTCGAGTTGATAAGGATGAGCAAAAAATGAGAATATGCGAATGCTTTTGTTTCTGCTAGCAATTATCTAAAAAAAATCCTCACCTTAGTGATGTAAAAACATTGATGATTATAGATTTTTCTTCTTGAAGTTTCCCGATATATTGATTTTTACTCGATATATCGATTTTTTACTTACACTTGCAGCATTGACATAAATTTTTATTGACTAACCAAAGATCGGTTAAGTCGAATGACTTTTTTAACAAGTTATTCTAAAATTTCTTCCTTAAATTGCTTTCTTGTTTTTATATTTTTAAATTAATATTTGAATGTTTAAAACTTAAAAGTCTGCTATGAATTCACAGAATTTTGACCTTTATATTAATAAATACTTAAAAAAATATAACTCAAAGCCTAATACTTATGGGAAGAAACTGTTGTTAAGAAATGAAACCCCAAATAACTCGTCTTTTATTTAAAAAAATATATGTATATTATCATAATAAGAAAGTTCTAAAAACATTTCAATCAAATATGCAACAATTATATGTGTACTTTTGATGTGTCATTTGATTAATTTTCTACTTAAATATACCAATATTTCTCTTAAAATGTTGAATAAAATTGTTAACCTTTTACTAGCTGTTTTTATCAGATTCTTCATTTATCAAAACTTATCGAAAGTATTGATAATGCAACTGAAACCAAATTACAATCAAACCACTGGGAAAACTTTGTCATCATCATCAATTCTAATTGTAAGAGTTATCGCAAAATTCATCTAAACAGTGTGAAATTCTTTGCATTTGCTTAATTGAAAGAGAAGAGTGACTTTACGCACTTCAGTCAAACGACTTTTAACCGCCGTAGTCATGATGTCGAAAGTGAGAAAAATAACATACAATTGGCTTAGCTACTTTTTCGTCATGACTGGAAATATCTCGTTCTACTTTAATTCAAAAACGGGTTATCTAGAAAAGCCACGTCTACTGAAGTTCTACAAAGGATTACATAACTTTTGTATGTGCCTTTTCCTAATTTACATTGCTTACAGCATAAACTGTCGTTTGTTTGATTTTTTAAACGATACGCAATTGTGGATATTTTGTGTTTTTCTATACAATATAGTGATATTTATTTCAATGTTGGGATGTATCCATGCTATATGTCGCTGGCAAAATAAAATCTACATTATGTTTAATTTTCTTATTAGTTTGGAGAATCAAAACAATATAAATGGCATTTTTGTTTCAAAATCTCCACGGCAAAAACTAAATTGGTTGCTATTTAAAAGATTAATTCTGCACTGCTTCATATTGGTTACCTCAATTAGGTTTACCTTGGTACAACCAATCGCCTCTTCGTTTATAACATGGTTCCTTTCAAATTGTGCCCTATTTTCGACTCATACTTTGATATTTTGCATAATGGGATTGATCTGTCAATGTTGCTGTTCACTTCAGACGAATTTGGAACGTATTCTGGCAAATAAAAGAAAATTACCCATACGAGATCAGCTAAATCAACTTCAAATGTGGCAAAGAAAGTATCAACGTTTGGTCCACATGGCTAATGAGATCTCTTCCATCTTTAAGTATGCCCTGTTCGGTTTTATTTTTCGTAATTTCTGGATTGGCACTTTTATGACATACTTCTATGTGCGCATTAATTTTGGTTCACAAATGGTTAAGATTCTTTTCTCCACTGCAAGTACTCTGTCAATCCTTGAAGCGTTCAATCTATATGAAATGTCAGATACCATGAATGAAATACTTCAGTATACGAGAACTATATTAAGGCAATCTTCTTGCGATTCACTTCTTGTTGAGCGTAGCGTAAGTATATAATATAATATAAAAATCAATTAACTTTTGTTAACATTTTTTCCGATTAACAGTTGGAGCTCTTTGGCCTTAATCTATCTTATCAGAATACATCGGTTCAAGTTTTTGGTGCCTTCAAAATTAACCGTCGGCTAGCTTATCAGAGTGCTATTGGATTTATATTGTATGCTATATATTTAATACAATTCGATATGTCCAAAAGACAAATACCTTGAAATGTAAACACAGAATATTTTAAATTTAAATTACTTACATACACAGTACACATAAAATTATCAATCAATAACTTAATAAATTAAAGCACTTCTATAAAAATACAGAAAAGGTGTTAAAGATACTCTCGACTTCGAAACGATTTACTTAATACTGAATTTCCCAATGAATTATAGTAGTTTTCAGAAGTACATAATTCTCCTTGGCACATTTAAAGAGATATAGTTAAAAACTTAAATTACAGCATTTAACAATATGGTTTCTGCAATGGAAATGGATAATTGATGATGCCAGTTCCACTCATCAGCTCATGGGCTTGACCAATCAGTCACCTAAATGCACGAGCGCTCTACTAAATATAGGAAACATGTATTTTTTGGTTGCCCTAATTGACTTAGAGAATCAATTTGATAATGCTTAAACTTGTTCTCAATCAATTCTAGATTTTAAAGAAAATATGTAATAAGTATGCTCACTAATACGTATGCTAAGTTGTATTTTATTTATTATCTATTTATTATCTGAAAGCTACATTTCCGAGCCTCTTAATAAGCTAGCTCATCAAAAATCGATAAAACTTAATTGCTATTATATAAGGGATATTTATACATTTTATTGTACATACATTGGGGCTATTATAATATTAGGCGACAGTCATTTAGTTATTTTAGAGCTTATTATGAGTATATTAGGGTTGTTATATGCATTCTATTATCTGGATGAATCATGATGAATCTAAAATAATTACCTACATTATATTAAGAAGATTAAATTCACAATTGGATTGCTTAGAAATGTTAAAGTAATATATTTTTGGATGGTAACTGTTGGGCGAATTCGATTAAGTTAAAAATTTTGTCTCAAATTCATTAGAAACACTAGAATGTAGAGTCTCTAAAGTGTTTAATATCTACTAACGTACTGACATAATCTATCTAAATTGCAATGATACACGTTTAAACTTGCTTCGGTTTGTACTTAATTTACTTAATTTACGCATTCATCTCATCATATCTAAGTGATAATTATAGGACAAACGATAGGCTTTGATTTGGGGTGAGAGGGGACGAAGTTAATAGATAATGTTAGATCTAAGAAACTAAATAAATAGACGCAGTTATAGAGACAGATAGATAGTTTAATAAACTACTACCTTTATTCTTTAACAAGCCAATATCGCCTAACTCCTTCAATTATTTCCATTTTCGATTCAAATTTTCCAAAAAGTTTGATTAAAAGTTAAACAGAAGTAAACCTAGAAAGAGTATACAAAACGTCGGTATTAACTTCTTTTTCAAAAGTTATTCAATGTTATTAATTGGGTACTTAGTTGTTGTGTTTTCCATTCTATATATACGTATATATCTATATGTAATACATAGATACAGTTAGTATAATGTTGTTATTGTTTGGTATTGCCATTCTGATTTAGGTTTCATTTGGCTACTAATGAGTTTTGTGTGTTTTCAGTTTATTCATTTGAATTTTTTAATTAGTCTCTTCATTGCTTTTCATCATGCTTTCTCACTCTCTGTCCGTCTCGCTGTCTCGGTCTGGTGTTTTTTTGGTGGAAACAAATGTTGTAATTGAAAAATAAATGAGGCAATCAGCTTTCTGACCTGTCATGTAGCAAATATTTTAGGTATTGACCTAACCACCCCCTGCACCTCCTCTGTCCTCCTTATCCCTCCTGCTGTATCATTTTGTCTGCGTGGACAAACACATCAAAAATTACATTGTTGTGGCAGGCGGTTTGACATTGCGGCTCGATGCCACGCCCATGCCACCAGGCAAAAAAAAAGGTAATTATGGCCCTGGAAGCATTTGGCTCCAATCTGCATTTTGCGTTTTCACGTGTTCAGTTTTTTCTTTCCTCATTGTTGTTGTTGTTGTTGTTGTTGTTGCTCTATTTTGATTGTAATTGTTGTCGATTGTCATTACAGTTGCTGTCCGTTTTGCTGGTGGGACTTTTGTTGCCTGATTTTCTGAACTTCTGTAGCGAAACTACATACATACATACCTAATAGTTGGCCAAATTGGCTGGGATGGGGACCTCAACTGGTTTGCTGGCCATTGTTGCGTCAGTTTTGTTGCGGGTTTGTTACGCGGTTTGTTTGTGTTGGCCATGCCACATACTGTCAACACAATTGTTGATGGTGTTGTTGCTGTTGCTGTTGCCGTAGCTGTTGTTGCAAAAGGCCCAACAGCGCAAATTCACATTCAAATTTGTGCTGCTTTGGTAAAATTAACGCGAATCAACTTGCTAAGCCAACGGGCAGCTATTGACCCAGGTACCGATTTATTGGGCCAATCGGTATATTGGCTTGGTTTTTGTGGTGGCTCATTAAAACCGCAATTAGTTTGCATGCAATGTTCATCAAAATTGTTTCATCTGCCCAAGGATAAAACTGGATTAATCATATCATCCAATTGAAACCATAAAGGTTTAAGCCTTTCAAATAAATTTTCAGAATATTTCAGAAATATGATTGGTAGAAAAAGAGTTTCATAATTTTAATTGGAATATATAGAACTTAGCAGTATCTTATCTTAAAGAAGGAAATAAGATACTAAGATCTTAATGTAGTGAATTGTTTAAGTTAGATTATTACAATTACATGGTTTAATATTTCATAAGGATTTTAGAAGATTTAGTACTGTAGGATCAATTTAAAACCTATTTCAGTTCAATTTAAAACCTTATCCTTTGGCAGTATTTCCTTAGCGTACTTTTATTTCCATAGTTTTTCATTTCAAAGGTCTTTTTTCTAATTATTAGTTTATAGAAGATTCACCTTAGTTATTGTTAAAGAAAATGCAAAAAATATTCTAGTTAAAATATGTTTTACAAATTGTTAGCTCTCTCTCTCTCTCTTTTTGGCCTTCAACTTGATTCAAATTGAATTATTATTTCGTTCTTTATGCCTCAAAAAGCTGTAGAACTTTCAAAAGGAAAGTGCAAAAAGCGTAACCAACGCAATTTTCTTTAATACAAAGGTGCAGTCCGAGACAGTTAACATTATACCCTATATTTGGGATACGGCAGACCTGATTTTTCCCTTAGTAAACTTACAATTAAGTTAAATAGACTAAAACTAACAAAAAGAGTCAGATCTAAATCCATCCTAGGCATATAAAACGCAACGTAGGTATGAGTTTTTCAGCTCTTCTAAAGTATTTAGCAGATTAATTTATTCAAATGAATCTTCTGTAAGTCTGACATTTAATAAAGGGTGTTTCTAAGTTGCTACTTTATATTAAGTAAAGGATTTTTTCAAACAGATTTTTACTACCCCAACACTTTTTACTTTTACTCTTTTTTTTGTGTTTTTTTTTTTTTGGTAAGATTCTGACATAGATTCGGCAGGCATCACCTTCTCCTTCGAAGTCGTGTACGTCCTTTACTTCATCTTGTGTTTGGCATGACCGAAGTTTTGCTCTTTTGAAAAGATTTTGAGAATTTTGGGCACGTTCGCGACGTTCAAAAGAGATTAAAAGCGTATAATTGTCGCCTTAGCAGCGCGGCAACAAGGAAGCGGTTGATGATGGAGAGGGAGAGGCATTCGTTGGGGATGGCTGGATGAAGTTGTACGAAGTTTTTTTTTCCCTGTTCTTCTTTTTTTGGTGGATGTTTACCCTGCCTCTTTGGTATCCGCCGTTCTAGTCATGGTATACGATGATGACTTGGCCATGGCCTTCTCTGGATGGGTGGGTATACTTTGGCTGCTGTCGGCCATGATTTAGGCAAAGAGCTAACACCCCCTATGGCCCCCGCCACGTTCACTTATTCTCTCTGAGAGAAGAGGCCTTGTGCTGAGCAAATTTAATTTCCGTGACAGAAATAAGTTTTGCGCTTAAATGCACAAGGTCTTTCCCCATCCGCCAACATCCCAGTTGGCCATGACAAGGCGTGCGTGGCCAGTTTTCTTTTTTGCCACTTTTCCTGTCTCAATGTGTGTGTGTGTGTGTGTGTGTGTATGTGTGTTAGACTTAAGCTGTGAGCTTGACTTTTATTAAAAGCTCATTAAGCCTAGGCAAAAGTTTGCGATGCAAACACTTTTCGCTCTTTTGCATTGACCAATCTGTGTTCAAGCTAAGTTGATGCCAGCCTCATCCACAAATAAATCCATCAGTAGAATAGACCACAGACGCGAACAACAACAGGACTCTGGTGACATCATCATTATGGCAGTAGTTGTACCAAAGGATCCACCTGAAATCCCTCTGTTCTGTCACATCTTCTGCCCACTTCTGACCCGAAGTGATGCGCAAAAAAGTAGCAGCCAATTTTTCAAACGCAGCGGCAACAGCAGCAAAGCAAAAAAAATATCTTCAAGTAAGAAAAATTGTGCGGTCGAAGCAAAACAGAGGGAAAAATATTTTTCACTTTGCTGCGTGTCCTTGTCCAACAAGTCGTCTGGTTGTGCCATGGCCTTTCGTATCGTTTTTCAGTTCCTTTCGTTTCTTTTGTTAGTTACCTTTTTTTTCTTTTGCGTCTTTTGCTAAATCAAAATGGCAGCTCAACGCAACGCAGACGAGATGAAGTGAGTTGAGTTGAAATGAGGTGAGGCAGAAGGTCTCCTCTCAAGTGATTTACTTGGCAAGGACGACTCCTTTAGTCGCCTCTCTGACTTACTTACTACTTGGCATTCATGGCCATTCATGACCAGTAGTCGACGCCTCAAATTGGATATTTCAGCGTTTCGCTTCGCTCGTGCGCAAAAATTTGCAGTTCCAAGTCCCCATACACCACAGTTCCCCCACATCCACACCCACACACACACCAAAACCATCAGCACACTCACACACACATGTGGCAAGTGGTTGTAATGGTGGTGGTGGCGGTGCTGCTTCTGTTAGTGGCGTGTGCCCACAAATTAACTTCAAAAAAATTCATAATAAAGACATGGTCAGCAGAAAAAACCAAAAAAAAAACAAAAAAAAAAAATGAGCATGTCAGTTAAAATAAAAAAAGTAGAGAAAAAATAAAGGAATTTGTAACCTTTTTTTTTTGGTTTTTCTTTCAGTTTGGTTCAGCCTTGTTGAGTTCCATTTAAAGTTTGTTAAGGCCGAAACATCAATCTTGACTGACTTACTCTCAAAAGCTGTTATATACATTCATATATATATATATATGGGCGTGGCCATCAACAAAGTTCGAAGCTGGCTGTTAAGAAGAGAGATGGGAAGCAGCCGGAAGTGTCAGGCAGTTTGAGAAACAAGATTGTGACTCATTAAATTACATTGCAAATGTCATTGTAACGTAAGTAAAATGAGAAGAAGCTGCCTGGTGGAAGGCCTCAACTTTGCCCGACTGACTGGCTCACTGGCTGGCTGAGTGTGCTTCTCGCTCTCTTATAAGCAACATTCATTTATTTATATATTACTTTGCCACTCTTGCTCAGTGCCTGACACACTTCTTGTTCTTCTACATCTTCTCCACTCTGGCAGCAATTTAAAATGATAATTTACACAAATGCGTTTAAATAAATAAAACGCACCCAGCACCAGCAAAGGCAACAGCAGCACCACCTCAAGTGTGGGTGAGGGGTGTGGGGGGTGGCTGTGGAGAGCTGCTGCTTGTGACGCACATTTTGTCAGCAGCAAACTTCCGACATATACCCTATATACTTGCCATGCCCATTCCACCCAACTCCATACTTTTAGGTGTGTAGGCTACAATTGTCCTTAAATCACGCGTAATGAAGTTGTTGTTGTGTTGTTGTTGTTGCTGTTGTTGACATTATTGCTGGTCCTCTTGTGTTTCTTATTGTTTTTGCATTTTATCGCAACGCATTTATTTTTGCATTTTAAAGTTGTTGCTACTGCCATTAAGACCAGCCACAGGCTAAGGAGAAGAAAGTACCTCCAAAAATGACCTACCCCTGCCAATGGGGGGAGTGCGTGATGCTAAAGGAAATTGGGTATGAGTTGACAAGAACCTGTCCAAAAAAGAGGTCAGTTGTTTGTGGTCAGTCGTTTAGCAAATGAAATGAGAATAGCAGGGCAGACCTTGAGCCTTCAAGAGAGTAAAATCTATGTCAGCAATCGGAGTCAAAGTGAAAGCGAAGGGGAAAATGGCAATCTATTACCTTTATTTTGGTAAAGGTTTCAAAAAATCTAACTTGAAGTAATATGTTGGATCCATTTTTCTGTTTTGGCTTACTGTGAGAGAGATAGTTTTCATATTCATGAGTTTTCATAAAATGTTTGGAAATTAAAAATCAAATCACTGACTCGTTTGACAATATGATTAATTTCAATAATCTTGTCAATCCTTATATACGAACAATTTTGCATTGTGCTATTTGAAAAACCAAAAAAACTAATTCGAAACACTTATTTTACTAAAAATCGCGAATTCAATCTGCCTAACCTGAAAAGTATGCTACAAAAATATGTCGAAAGCTATTTTCGATCTTAAATGAAATAAATTCCATTTCATGTGAAAAAATTAAAAGTTAATAAATTGATTACGCTAAAAATTATTAAAAGCTTTGAGAATGAGGTAAAATTTAGAATATATTCTTGAAAAAAATTAGTTTTAACATGTTAATACACATTTTTTGACTGGGTCGACATTTCTTTATCAAAGATTTCATATACCAACTTCTATGCAAAGTTAATCAAATCCCAAGCTAGGATTACTCTTTTCGTGTTGAAATCGGCAAAGACTAATTCAAAAACGCATTTACTGAACCTTAACTAAGGTATAAAATAATCAAGGCTAAAACATTTTCAGTTCTTTTCAAAAATCCTTAAAGCCTCGATAGGATTACATTATAGTCCATAAATTTTGTGAATTTTGTGAATTTCCTTGCTTTTTTATTACCTTTACCCTTTATGTTCTTTCTCTTTCGCATTATAATTATATTACTAATAAAACGCGTAACTTACATATGTCTAAAGGTCTTTGATGATGCCATATGGCCACGCCTCCTCAACTGAGATTTATATTTATCATACGCCTTCCACCTGCTATGCTTTCAGTCGTTTCTCTTCTCTTACTCCGTCGCTCCCTCTCTCTCACTCTCTCCTGGGGGAAGTCGGCCTTTTTGGCCGGAAGGTGAAATACGTTATTTCAAAATTTATCGACGCATTGGGAATGTTATTATGGCTAAATCAATAACAAATATTGACTTCAGTTTGAGGTCAGGGCGGACCAAGAAGATGGAGGCAGAGGAAGAGGTGAAGTTGAAGAAGGCCTTTAAATGGCGCCACCTAGCGGCAGAAAACGTGACATTTAAATTCTGTGCTTTATTTTGTGTTTTAAGTGGAGGGAGAGAAAAATTTCGGAGGAATGGGGAAAGCAAATCAGTCGCCACTGAAGCTCTTGATATATACAGAAATTTATACAGAAAAACCATTGGAGCGGTGTTCAATGAAGATGATGATGGGCAGGCGCACACAGATTGGGGCGTGGCGCGACCATGACTGATGGCAAATGCTGCAGTTACGATAGACAAATACATACAATGGGCTATGGTGTGGAAGAGGGGCTTGTTAAAGGGGGGCAGATGGATATATACAGCACATAACAAGCTCAATCAAAGACAAAAAGAAAAACATCAAATCAGCACATGAAGAGTGGAGGGATGGATGATGTGGGTGTATAAGTGGGGTTTTTGGTCGCTCGGGGTTAGAGGAGGGGGGGAGTAGGTTGAGTGCAAAAATGAAGGACGTTCTGGCAATGGCTGCGATTGGATCTGTATTGATATAAATTGCTGGAGCGACTAACGCGAATTACAGCAGGAAGAAGGACTCTTCATTCAAAAAGCGCGACGACAGACAACGTCGACAACGACAACGGCAAGGACATAGCATAGGAGCTGGAATGGGAACCAGAAAGAGAACGAGCACTACGATGACAAGCAGGATGAGCACGCAAAACGGTAGTGGGACATCAGCAATCACAAGTGAGCGAAATGAAAAACAAAAAAACATAATAAAATCAAGCAGCATATTGATTGATTATGAAGCACAAATAATGAATAAATATCTGAAAAGGCCAAGAACAAATGAAACTAAATCCCATACAGTCGATACAAATGTGTGCGTGTGTGTGTGTGTGTGTGTGTGTGTGAGTGTGTTTGTATGTCATGGAGAAAAGGATTAGCAGCAAGTGTCATTACTCTTATTTCTTCTACAGGTGCCTAAGACAAGCTCATCAAGGCGCCGCCTTTAAATGGTAATTTATTTGACATTGCGCATACGCCATGTGAATCAAGACCAAACAATCTGCTTCTTAAGAGTCACAGGATTTCAGTTAGAGTAACTCCTGGCAGTTGCTTTAACGTAATGATTAATTGCATGTGTTGTAGTGTGTGTGTGTGTGTGTGTAAAAGTGGGTGTGTCTGATGTGAGAAATGCTCTGCGCCTTGTTTTATTTATTTAGAACGAAATGAATGTGAATGTGAACGAATATTTAAGTAAGCCTCTGGTATGGGGTCTATAGTGTGTGTGTGTATCTGTATACTCTGGCTCTGAGACAAAGCCTTCGCTCTCTGCCATCATTTGTTTGCCAACTTTTGTGTAATTGGAACTTAATCAAATTGCTGTAATATATTTTTATGACATAATTTAAACGAGAAAATTAAATATTTAAAATGTGCTTGAATTTCATTTTAATTACGGAATTCATATTTTCAATTTAAATGAGCTTTCAAAAAGCCTGCCAATAGTTGACTATTTAAGATTAATATAAATAACTTAATGGTAGATTAATAATAATGTATATTATTAGCTTTGAAAGCCTTGTGGTAGATTAGGACTTCTCCATAAGTTGAGTCTATTTTGTATTAAGTTTATGTAAACTTGAAATATTCAGAGTTTGCAAGAATCCTGTACTTTCTCATTTCTCTTTGAGGCAAGTGTAAGTTAATCTTGTGGAAGTTTATAAACAAATCTTAAAATAATTAACTTTAAACAGCTCTTACAATTTGTAAATTTTAGGAAAACATTTGAGAAACCTTCAAACTTTGAAGCTCTTCTAAATTTGTTCAAGAATATTGGTAAGAGTGTTTTATAGTTGGTTTTATTCAATTGAAAGTGTTTCTCAGTTTGCATTTAACTTTAAAATTTATGTCTGCCAACGCAGCGATTTAAATTTAATTAAATAGGCATGTGCATATACATATATCTTCCATGCACACTTCTCTTTGTGTGTGTGTGTGTGTGCTAGTCTGTTGTCTAAATCTAAATAGGAAATGCGATAAGTTATTCCAAAAGAGGAGACAGATAGGAGTGAGACTGAATGAAGGAGACAGCTCTGAGTAAGTTTCAAAGCATTCAAATATCTTGGGGCGTAATTTATGCATTATTTTCCACTTAAATACCCCCAGCAGGCAAATTTGAAGGAAAGAGAATCACTTTGCTCGAAATCAACTCATTTCTCTCTCTCTCTCTTTCTCTGTTCCTCATACTCGTTTTCTCGATACTTTTCTTTAATCAATGTGCAATTGTTATTATTGTTTATTATTATTAAGTATGTGCATATGCAGGTGTGTGTTCAGGAGTGTGTGTGTGTGTTTGTGTGTGTTTGTGTGTGTTGCAAAGCTGACTATTTAGACAAGCAAAACGAATTGAAAAGATTTTGATTGGAGTTTCTGTTTTCAGTTTGCGGGCTAATCGAAAATGTATGAGTTATTTGCATAAATGATTAGCACTGAGACCAACCGAAGTGTATATGCATTTCCCCTGATGATTTAGACTATTCCCCCTGCCTAACCACCCGCCCACCTCCTGCCGTTTCTTTTTTTTGTTTTTGATTTCCCATTTCCCATCTGCCATTCTCTCTCATCGTTCAACAGTCACCATCTCCTATATTCCTCCTTCAGTAGCTGTCAACATGGCCAAATTAAATGAACAACAGGAAAAATTTCACAACAGTCATATGATGGCTATGGTGGAGGGGTGCAGATGGAGTTGGGGGTGGGGGGCGACAGTAAAGAGATTCTACTACTTGCCTTCAAAATATTTTGGTATTGTTGTTGGAATGTGGCAAATTGCTCCAGCAAACAAGCGAACGTACGAACGAAACCGAACGAAACGAGAAGCAGCTTTGTTTCCCGGTGGACTACTGCAAGTTGAGTTGAAAATTAAATACCAATTTCTGGTCCATGGCCCTTTTTGCACAGAGCAAAATAGAATTTCTAGAGCAGAACAAGGGACATACCTACATATATATAAAGCGGAGTATAAGTCTTTCTCAAATCAAAGAAACTTTTGAACAATATTTAGGAAACTCTCAGATTTTAATCTGCAACTACCTTTTATGATATTTGAAGGCTAATCAATCGTTGATGCTTCAGAAATTTGTTATTTTGGAATCTTTGTTCATGACTGTTTTCCAATTTTCACCAAGTGTAACTTTATTAAGAGGTTATTGCAATGGGTAGAGAGAAAAATGAGACTTTCGCTCGATATACACATTGCAATGTAACATTATTGTGATTTTGTTTTTCTCAGTGCTTTGTCTGGTTGCAACATTTCAAATAACATTTCAACTTTCAGCAGCAACTCGCAACGTCAGCAGACAAAAACTCTGCAGCGGCATTTATTTATTTGTATTTGTGCGCGCAGCTCAATTACGTTTAACGCTTTTGACGTTTTACAACATGCCCCACACACACACGCACACCCCCACCTCCCTACACTCACACACACACTCAGACAATTTTTGGAGGACGTCCAGGGGATTCACCCAGAGTTGAGTCGCTGATTGCGGCGGACAACCGAGCAACCAACTGGACCAACCAAACAACGGCGCGTCGGGAGTGCGGAAAACAAAATAAAAACCTTTTCTCTGTTTTTTTTTTCTTCTTTTTTTTCTGTGTTGGACTTTTGCCGAAGCGCAACGAAATTGTTGGAATTTTAACCTTGTTTTTCGGTGTATTTGGTTGCGCTTAATTGGTTCTGTCAGCGGCAGCGGACGACGATGGGCAGATTAAAAAAGTTCACCTCTCCGCCTCGACAGAAGAGAAATAATATTAGGGCAGCGGAGCAGTGTAGGAGAAACTCAGATTGGACAAGAAGGTGTAGAGGGGGAGGCTACATGGAATTTAAAGTATGTGCCTGGCATTTGGCAAACAATTTGCTTAGTTATTGATATGAGGAAAACACAGACAGGAGTGAAGGAGTAGAGAGAGGCAGAAGGAGTGGTAGATGTAAGTAGAGTAGAGTAGAGGAAGAGCAAGCAGAGCCACTTCATTTCCGGGCTTCCGTTTTGCAATAATGAGAGTTTGCCGTAATCTCGCGAAATGTACAATCACAAAGTGTGGTGGTTGGTGGGTGGGGGACGGGAGGGAAGTAGAGATTTCAGGGGTGGGGCACAAGCAACTGGCACGTGAACAATGTGCCATTTTCGATTTTGTTGGATTGTAAGTTTTCCTTTCTTTCTATCTCTATCTCGCTTATTGGTTTTGCTTTGCGCTTTCGCTTGATATCCTTGTGCTTGGCCAGAGCCAATGTCCTTTAAGTGCGCTCATTCGTATCAAAAAAGAGTCACGTACGACAGCTGAAACAGCCAGAAAGAACGGTCAGCCAACAGTTCGACATTCTCGTCTTCGTCTTCTGCGCTTTACAGTTTTGCACTCAATTGCTTATGAAATTAATAGGATATGTCAGTGTTTAGTATTGACCGGAAGTAATACAATTGATAAGGATTATGGATGTCCTTCTCATTCTCTCGATTTCTCTCCCGCTCCTCCTCCTCCCGCATCTATGTGTATGTGTCTGTGTGTGTATTGTAGTGCGTGCCCAGGTTATACAATGTGGTCACAGAGCTAAAAAGGAAACAAACTCATCATCAATTGACCAACTGGGCGTATGAGTGTTATTGATGAGGCAGCCAGAAGGCAGAAGCTTGTGTGTGTTTGTGTGTGTGTGTGTGTGTGTACCCCTTGGATATAGTTATCCAAATTAGCATATATAATGCAGCAATACTGCAACCCACAGCCATATATTTATAACCAAACAGCCCTTACACACAGACACGCAAACCACCCGCACCCACACCCCCAAAACCTTCGGCTGGCCCACCTAGCGCACACACACAAACACCACTCACACAGACACACACACTCACACACACAAAGGACGTATGCGTAATTATTAATTCAGCATTTTCATTATGCTTCGCCTGCTTGCTTATTGTTTGCCCCTGAATCCCCACCACCCACCCTCTCACATTATGCTCATATGGTGTACTCCAGTTCAGAATACACTGAGAACAATGCAATTCACCCCACACAACTCGTTAAATAAAACATCATACTGAACTGATATTTTTTTTTTAACTGATTATAAGTTAAATATACACATTTATACACCGAAAGCATTTTGCCTTTAGCTATGTATGAGATATCTTCTCTTGATAACACAACTCTACTAATGCTTTAAGAGGTGGTAAAATGAAAATGATGTACTCTAAAATCCTGTATTTTTATTTTCAAATATTAATTCATAAATATTCATAGTTAAGCAAAACTTAGGTGAGAGATTGCATTAAAAAAAAAATACAATAAATGTAGATGAACTAAGCACAAGTTGCGGGTTAAACAAAAATCACCTGTAATCATTTTGGAAAGTTTCTAATAAGTAAATTTTAAATGTAATTTTTTTCTTCTTCTTTTTACCGTCATACGGCTATAATATATATTTGGCTCATGGATAATAATTATAGTTAGTCAATGAATAGTCAAAACTTTGTTAACTTTTCTTTAGGTTTTTAACTTACATATTCAATCTCAGAATTAATTGCTTGCCAACAGGGTACAAATTTTCATTCCTAGTATATGAACTCATATAAAGCGTTTCAGTTTTTTTTAACCGTAATATAATTTGAAACTGAACAACTTAATTAATAGATTTTAAACACAAAGGGAGCTTAGTAATATTATATATTCATTTAAACTCTCTTTTTAGAATATAGAAAAAGAATATTTTGCAAATAAGACACAGAACAATATTCTAAAATTTTTAATTAAGATGCCACAATATATGCAATCGACAATTTAAATTATTGAACAATATTAAGCACATTTTATGGGCTTCGAAAACTTGTAAATTAAGATTATTGCAACGCAACTATATGTATATATATGTATATATCGGGTTCAGATTAACTTATTTGTGTTTCATTTACTAAATTTTACTACCCAATTTTGTCATTTGCAAATCAAATTCAAACACTGTCTCTCTCTCTCTCCTACTTTCTTTCAAATGACAAAGCCTTCATATTCCAAATTTGGACCAGACATGTCTGAAGGGCAACACCAGGGACTATGTTCAGCACCAGACATCTCAATGTCACTCAATCAAACCTTTGAACCTTCAATCATTCTATTTGACTTACAGCCTTTGACGAGCCTTTTTGCACGGCCATTCAGGGAAATAGGTACTTTGGCAACAATAAGACACGTGCAGTTAGGCCCTCACCTAAATAAGTGTAAACTACCTTACTTAGTAACTGTAGAAGAAAATAAATACTTATCTGTGAAAAAAACATTAATCATATGTAGATAGTTCGAAGTACTCGTTGGTTTGCTTTCTAATAAAGCTATAGTAATATATTGACCCCCTCCAAATTAAAGTAGTCTTGAGTTGTCTAGAAAGTAACACTGGACAGATTGCTTAGTTTTTATCATCCGAGAATTTTCAATCTTTATTAATTGAGTCCTGGGCTGTGTGTACAAAGATATTGCACTGCATCTGCTGCTTTCTCCTAACCACAGCTCCAGTGAACGTTTCTATATTCAATTTATGTGTTAACTTTTCCTTTATTAAACTAAAATTCCAAGTTATAAAACTTTTTAGGAATTGCTATATTCATTTTATCAGAAAGAATCGTACATATGTATATGATCTTTCCACTATTCTCAATAAAGCTTAAAAAGTACAATTATTGTTTGCAGTGTAATTTGATTCTGTTGTTTTTATTTAAATAATTTAATTGCTTTTCGATTTGTTTACAAGTTGAAAATGCAAATTTGTTGCATAGGCCGCGGGGCAGTAAATTGACTGCGATTTAAGCCGCGCGTTAATCCATTGGCTAGCGTAAATGAGCGCGTGTCCTCTGTGCATATGCACTTGTGTGTGTGTGTGTGTGTGTGTGTATGTGTGTATTTGTGTATCGGAGAATGCGCGTGTCCTGAACAAATAACGTACGCTCATAATAAAATTAACAATTGTATATATTTATTTGTAAATAATTCATATTTGTTGCATGCCATTGCAGAGGCCATTTTAAATGTGGCCAGCAAATTGAAATTGGATTTTGAGTACATCGACAGAGAGAGAAAGAGAGAGAGATACAGATAAAAAGAGATAGTTAGCAATATAGAGAAGATTAAATCAGAAACGTTAACAAACTTCAATTGGTTATCTCTCTCTCTCTCTCCTTTTCGGACATCCAAATAATATTTACATTTGCAATTTCCCTTTAGCCAATTGGTAGCCACCAATAACCACATTAGTTCAGTCGAAAGCCAAAGCCAAAGAGCCAAAGCAGGCAGCTGCTGGATGGCCAATTCAATTTGTTTCCTTGGCTATTCCCAAGTTGCATTTGCAGCTGATGCCGTTGCCGGAAATTATTATTGGTTTGTTAGCTGGAGTTGCTGATCCAACGTCCCCAGCGGTAAACTCTCGGCGGCACAATGATAAAGCCAACCAGAATGGGGAACACACTTCGAAAATAAGAAGGAAAAATAACTTTCGGAGTTAACTTTTGGCGGGGCCATTGTCTGCTTTTACTTCCTTTTTATTTCTGTTGGGAGAAACTTTGCTCATGAACTTAAGCTGCATTATGCGTGCCAACGTCCCCGAAGGGGTACGCATACTTGCATCCTGTATTCTGCATTCAGCATTCTTGGCATCCTGCGTCCTGCTTCGACTGCTGCTGCTGGTGCTGTTGCTGCCGTTTCTGATGATGCTGCTGACTTGGGGCATTATTCTTAAATCCGATCCAATTAAAATGCAGCCAACTTGCATATGCAATGCAATTTAATTAACGTCGCTGGGGATTTTTGTTTACTGCCCCTTTTTACTCTGATCCTTCTACTACTCCGCCTCCACACTCCTCCTCCGCTACTTCCATATTTCCCTTTTCTCTGTGTGTGTGTGTGTGCATATAAATATCGAGTTGGGCATGTGTGTGAGTGTGTGCGTGTGTGGCCAGCATATCCTTCATATCCTTCACTTCATTATGCAACAATTATGCACAGCAAAGCATGCGTTTAATCTTTTAACCAACACACGTACGAACTCACACACACATACACACACACACCCATCTGTCTGCCTCTGACTGTGTCTGTGTCCTTGGTTTCAACTCTCACCATCGCATTGCATTTTCTGAGCGATTTAATACGCATTTAAATGCAAATTTAAATATGAAATTATCTACGTGAAGAAATCTTCAGATTTTAATAACATTCACCTGCATATTACACACTGGCCCACTAAAATCCAACAATCGTTCGCCTCCATTCAACAATTTCTGGGCTTATCCCTCAGCCTTTGTATTCAGCATTTTGTTTTCACATACAAAACCGCAGCCCGATGGTCACAACTGACGGATCACAGACTGAAAATATTCACAAAATATATGATGGTCGACACTAAAAGTTTGTATACTCTATCCGTCCATCTATCTTTTTCGGAGGAACTGCATTTTCTGTGAAAAATTCAAATAAAATAGAAGCATATGTTTAATGAGTTTTATTCCAAGCCTCAGTTTAAAGGCTTTTATATGAATATTCTTGGATTTCTCTCACACTAGATATTATTCGAACTTTTAAAATGAAGACAATCCATCTTTGAATTTATAGTATATGTGTAAATAGATTTTAGCAAATTTTTTTATATTTATCGAAAGAATTTGCTAGGCGATTGTATTTCATTTAATTTCGACACATTTTATGTATAATTTTTACTCCATTTTTTATTAATCTTGTTCAAAATTAAACCAAATCTCTAATATGACATTAATTTTAATATTTTAATATTTATTTGAATAACTCAAATACAGTCCTTGGTAGATGAGTTCTCTAAGTGGCCCAGTCAATTAGAAAACTGAACAACGAGAATCCGTTTTTGAATCTCAGGACAGTGCATGGAAGAAGTTTTAATCAATGCCAAAGGCCATAATTGTTGCTGATACTTGTAAAATAAAGTTAGGGTGATGATCTACAACTATATCCTCTACCGATAATAATAATGAACATCCCAAATATATAATACAAAATAATTTTATGAAAAGACTTCTCAATTTTCACTCTTTGTTATATAATTCGGATGTCCATTCAGTCTCAATAAAAGTCATTATCTTAAAGGAATGTCGAACAATTCATTATAATGTTCAGCATTATACATACATATTTTAGCTACTTCAACCACAAGACTAATATATATTATTTATGATAGGCACTTTCATTTATTGAACTATTGTTTCATCTATGAAATACTTATTAAGCAAAACCGTTCATTATTAAGGATTAAAATGATATAAAGCATTTATGAATATTTAACAAATCTTAGAACTCAATGCATTTAATAACTTTTCGTGCAAAAAAAAATATTATTTAATTCTTTAAATTCGTCTACTACTTAATTCGCAACATCGTTTGTTAATTGCATTGAGTGTGTGAGCTTTTTGGCATGAGAAAGTGTAAAATATTTTGCATAACAGAAAAATTAATGCAGTTTATATACTTACTCATATATATGTACTATGTGTAAATATAATCAACTTGACTATGAAAGGGAAAAAGGGAAAATTCATTAAAGCGAACATAATTAAAATGACAGACAATAAGAGAGACGTTGACTTATTGTTGTGTGAGAGGGAGGGAGCCAGAAGGCAGGAGGGAGGTAAGTGAAAAAGTTTATTAGTTATACGTTAATTGCACTACTCAAAACCCGTCGCTTCATACATACATATATGGAATGACACGCCCACTTGCTTTCATCACGTACCCACTTAATAATGGGTCTGTAGAGGAGAGGTCTCTGACAGAGGGAAATATAAAGTAAAAAGAGAAAGGGCCATAAATCGAAATCAAATCAAATGCTGTGCCAATATGGACTATAAAATACTTGGCCAAAGTTTTTCCTTTTTTCTCTTATGTTTTTTTTTTTTTTGGACGTTGTGTTTCTATGGTTGAATCACGACTCCCTGCCCATTGCCCATAGCCTCTGAGTGGGTCCACGTCTCGTGCATGCGTCTGCCTTTTATGAAATCGTCAACAACTTTATTTGTTTTCAATGGCAATATTTTTGCCAAAGCGTTTGTTTGTGCTTGGTTTGGTTTGGATTTTTTTTTTTACTGGGAGATGTATATACAGATATATGTATATATATATATGAACAGATACATGACCAAACTAGTTGGAAGACTGAATCGCTTTTTATTAGTTGAGCTAGCAGCTTGCGTTGAATTGATTTGTTGTTATCGCATTGGCTGGCTAGCATCAAAATTGAAAATAAAAGGCAACATCTGCGTTGTCAACAAATAAATCAGTAAGACAATTTCATTATTTGACAGTAAACGCGATAAACTGTGTCCCCACCCGAAACTCAGCCCCCCCGACCAGTCGAATAAAAATTGAGCCAACGTGACCCAAAGTAAGTAAACAGATTTTTTCCTTTCTCCTCACCTCTGGTCATTTTCTTTGCCTGTTGACAATCTTAACACTAGCACTTGACTCAATTTTTGAGGAGGGCATGAATGCGGGTGTGGTAACGGGGGAGGAGGAAGCGGGGAGGTCTTGTAACGCAAAGACAAGTTTTTTTTTGTTGGGGGGGGCAAAGTTACCTTGGCGCCTTTTTGCACACACAATTAGCAGCTTCCTCTCGACTTGTTTTATTAATTGAGCTGCAAAAGTTGAGCCCTGAGCTAGGGCAACCTAACTATAACCTGTAGCCGTAACCCGACCTGACCCTAGACATACACACACACACCCAAATATACAACATATAGAACTAGGCAAGATACTAGTAGGCTAAAACTGAGAGAGAATAGGAACCAAAAGCAGTAGTCGTCCATGGTAACGTATGGAAGTGTGTGTTTGTGTGTGTGTGTGTGTGTACACAAAAGTTGCTCCGGGACTTGTTTGGTTGGAAAGGGTGAGTATGAACACAACCGCAGCAAATGAAAGCAGCGACTGGTTGAGATTGGAGCAGCAACAGCTGTAGTTGGAGCAGGAGTCATACCAAGTGCTGGTGCTGGAGGTGGAGCTGAAGCAGAAGGCATAGTTGGAAATGCTCAAATAAAATTTCATTAAATACACCAACAGACAAGTGCACGCAATTATGGTAAGACAGTTAAGTTTTTGATTGTGGGAATCACGCATGAGTACGCACACACACACACACACACACATAGAGACATACATACACATAAACCACACACTTTCTCACATATATACGCATATGTCCTTGCGTCCTGTTTCCAGCTCACGCACGTAAAGAAACAAGAAAATACGAAAAAACAATTCTCAACTCGAATCGTGACGCAAATTTTCTTTTTTTGTTTTTGTCTTGTTTTTTTCGTACTTCGTGTGGATGGATTTTAGTTTTAACAATTGCCTCAATTTATGTCCCAAAAAGTTTCAACTTGCAGCAACTTCTTCTACGTTTTCTTCGTATGTGTAAATGAGTGGGCGGGCGGTGCGGTAAAAGGGGGAAACGAAGGCGTTGCCTAAGTGTGTAAGTGGGCGGGGAAGTCAACTACGCGTGTAATAAATTTCAATGCCTTGTCGTTTAATTAATGATAACAAATGGGACTGGAAACCAGACGAAGGCAATGGATGATGAAGACTATAATATGCCCCAAACCTTGAGTTTATCCTTCTCTTCCTTCTCATTCTCCTCCTCCTCCCCCATCCAGCTCTTTGTATTGTCGTTTCAGTTACACACACACACACGCACACCCAGACACATGTGCGTTTGGCGTTAATTCAATTTAACAAATATTGACATATGCTAATTCATATAAATGTTTATCAAGACCCTTCTCCCATCCCCCTCCCCTCCACTGCCATCCCTGTCTGCTGTGATAATTGATTGTAAAAATGGCAATGAGCCGAATTAAAGGCCCATCATTTGCAGCACAATGTCAGTTAGCATAGACCTATTAATGTTGGATTTTGTGGTAAACTGCCGTAAATGAGTCGACACATTAATCATATATCGTATTACAATAGCTACATACATATGTATGTATAGATGATAATATATTTTAAATGAAATTTCTTTCTTTGAATGAATTGTAAATATAAATGTTTGCGAAACATACAAATCGCGATATAGATTAACGTTTCAGTATTAATAATTGATGAAATCTAATTTGAAATTACATTGTAGGATATTCCATTTAAGTGTTGAAGGACTTAAGTCCTGATTGTTGTTTTGGAAATGATTTTTTGTCGCTTTGAGAAATTTAAAACTAATTTTGATAGGTATTTGAATACTCTGACAAAGAAAATAAATTGACTTGGTTATCATAATTCTAGTTTGAGTTTCATTTAAAGTTCTTTTTCTAGAAAGAGAGTAGAAAGGTTACATACAGAGATATCATTTGAGTCGTTTTGGAAAACGAATGCTTGATTAACTAACTAACAAAGCGATAACTACATTTTAATTTTAAACTTACTATTTACATTTATATTTATACTTACTAACTTTACTTCATTTATCACTGAGCAAATTTTGTGGTCGCCTTTGCATCTATTCGTTTAGAATTCTAAGTATTTCCGTTCACACAGTTGATAGATCTAAGTAGGTAATTTAATTCGCATTTCCTAATAATTTCTCACCTCAAACACAATGGGATGCCCTTTGATGTTTGTTTTTGTCCATTGTCTAAGATTGAGGCTCACTTTACACTTGCTGTAGTTGGCATTTTCGGGCGAGAAAGTGACATAGAGAAGGGGAGATTGGAGCTTTTTGCACTCAAACGTATTGGGTATTTGGCATCTTAGTGCATTATGTGTGTGTGCGCGTGTGTGTGTGTGTGTGTGAGCTGAAAATCCAACAATAACTCGACAACCAATGGGCCCCATAGAATTGAGAACCCTCTGGTTATGAACGTTTACCACCCATTCAATGACTCTTACTCCTCGTGCAGTTCAGTTCAGTTCAGTTTGGTTCGGTTTAGTCCATCGTCATCATCATTGACGGCATCTGAAGTTGATGGCCAACACATAATGGCAGACTAATGACAATAATCGCCTTGCTTTTTGCCGGGCCATGTGGCAATGAGCACAGAGGAATGGAGGGTAAAGAACCATAAGCAGTTGGAAAATTTATGGCCAAGGGCAATGGGCCAGCCAGCCGGCCTGGTTAAGTCTGGAGAAAGCACAGCAGGACATTCGATTTATAAATGAGCCGTGCGTTGTGCTTATATGAAAAATATGTTAAATTAATGTGCCATAAAGCAAAATGTCCCTTTCGGCTGGCTTCATTTCCAGCTCCATCTCCAGAATCAGATCGAGCTCCAGCTCGTATATGTGAATCAACTTTTGGTCGTTAACTCGGCTCAGTTAAAACTGGCATCCAAGGTCGCAAAGGCTCTCAGGCACTTTATTAAATTTAAAATCAACTTGCTTGCGGTCGTGTCCCTAGAATCGGATCACACCCACCCACACATATACACACCACACACGTGGCAAAAGGCGTGGCCCAAGGGTGAAGATATGTCTGCGTCTCTGCTCGCGCTGAAGCCGATGTTGACGCCAACGTTGACGCTGACGGCATGCACACCATTATTGCTCCATTAAATTTGTAAGTCAAGCATTTTAATATTTGGGGCAAACATTGCAAACGAGAGGCAAGAATAACAAGAACAACGGCTGCAACAAAGGAAACACACACACACACACAGAGAGAGAGAATGAAGAAAAACAGAGAAAAAGGCAAACTCTTCGTTGCCTTGCATACAATGCACACACGCGATCCCTGGAGAAAGGACCTCGGGGAGCTCAGAGTCGAAGCAGAGACATGCTCGCATTTTTATAATAACAACAGCAGCAGCAGCAGCGCCACCAGCAGCGAGGACACTGCTGATGATGAAAGGAGGAGAAGGAGTTGTAGTTTGGGGAAAAGGAGCAACAATGTCGACGACGACAAAGATATGCAATTTCGCATATGTACTTATATCCTAGCGACATGAAAAGGATCAATTGTGGCAAAACGAATTGCATACGAATGCGCTCCTGACTGAGACTAGGCTAGGCGCTGGCAAATGGTAAAACGCCAAGGAAGATTGCTGGGGGTCGGAGTGGGTGTCCACGACCCTGGGGTGTGAGGACTCATGGTAACCAAACGGAAAAAGGGCCAGATGGAGACAGTCAACGAAGTCAGCGTTAGCGTCAGTCCCAGCTCTCGAAAGCAAAACGACAAAGTAATCCGGGATTTGCATTTTATCGGAATGCGGCGTTTGGCAAATGGAGGTGATGTTATTGTGCTTGGTTTTTTCCTCTACCAAAGACAGCACAAAAATTCTCTACCTTTATGTTTTTCCCTTCCCTTTCCTTCCCAAACACTCTTAACTTTTTGACGGTTTATGCGGCAATCATATTGTTATATTAATGTTTATGGCGTGATTACTAGAGCAATGAATGAGCTAAAAGTTATAGTACATTATTTTGCTTTAAGGACGAATTTTTTAATCATTTCTGTACTCTGTATTCTAGAGTCATTAAATTAACAATATTTAAAAGCCATATAGTTTATTATTTTGTTATCTACTATAATTTTCCTTGAAATACCAATAACAACATAAAACAAAAACCATAAAAGCAAATTTGACATTAAAAAAAAAAAATTATTAATAGCAGAGATCCCTCTTAATCTAAGAGCAGCCGCTCTAAAAACTTAATAATTTGATTTACAACATTTTCTTTTGTTCGATCATTATATTTTTTAACTACTCTATTGTTTTTTTATGTCAAGTATTTTATAAATTATTTGTTGATGATTTTGAAAGATTGTAATAAAAAACTTCTTAAAACTAATATGAATGCGGAGTTTTTCTAAAGACTTCAGAATTTTAGAGACACTTTATAAATTGTAAAGTAAAAGTAACTTTTATTGAACGACTGTGTCAAAAATCATACATTGTATTAAATGACTTAAAAATATTAAATAATGAAGATATTTATCTGTAACAGGATTTTCCAACTCAACTAAAAAACTTTGAACACAAAAATTATTAAACTAATTGCCCTATAAAAAATATATAAAAAAAAAACCGAAAAGAAATATTCCCAAACACAAGTCTTCAAAACTGGTCCACCTGACATTTTATAAATTTTGTGATCATATACCAATGTTTTATAATTATTTTGCTTATTTAAATAGCTATAACTCAATTTATTTTTTTTTATCAGAAATGTAACCCTTTATGACTACTTAGTCGTGCCTGGCTGAGGCTCTTCTTAATGACACGATTGTTTAACCAGGATCGACTCCTTGTTCAGTCATCAATTTAGACATTAACGTCTAATTTTATCGTTTAATCGTGTGTAACTCATTCTAAAATGTGTAACTCATTCTAAAATGAGATCATGAGATAGGGAACATGTTTTGAAGCAAGTACGAAATTAAATATCATGGTGATGATTTCTGTTGAAACAATCTTTGGGGGTTGGAATTCTGAAAAAATAATCTGTCACGTATTTAGTTTTGACTATTAAAGTTCAAAACGAAACCTTTATTTGGCTAAATATGTATGTACATACATATGTTTACATTTAGTTTTTTAACTTAATCTTTAACTTTGGTTTTTTCATGGAATCTTTTCTTAGTTCCTACTTATATTGGATCTAATTCCAAATATATTCTTATTTCATTTTCCTTTCGTTATTTCTTTAATTTTGGGGAAAGTTTCTAAGAAAAAAACTGATTACCAGATCCAGGTTACCTAATATTTTCTTATAAATGATGCAACTAGCATTAGCTTGGAAATTAAATATTGGCATAAGCTTTGTATGTGTAACACTTTTTCCCTGTTTTTGTCACTCTCTCCCCCTTTCTTCGTCTGTCTATTTCTCTCAGTGTGAGACTCTGTGGCCTTCTATTTATCTAGCTAGATGGCCATATGGCATCTCTTTCTCGCCGTAAGTCAGTCATTTGCATGCGTCGCATATTTGTCGTTGCAACAGCCAACAAACTGTTTGTTATGCAATTGTATGCCGAGGGAGCTTGTAAAATCGACGTCTGTATAAGAGACTGGGGTGTGAGTATAAGTTTATATGTCCTGTGCTGGCTGCTGCATTCTTTTTTTTTTCCATGTTTGCCTTTTAGCTTATATCCTTCGCATTGTTTTTTCTGTTTTTTCATTTTTTTTTTTTTTTGTTATGTAGCAGCTTATTCATTTTACATAAACTAACTGCGCGCGCGTCTTGCGTAACGAATTGAAAACTGCAACTCCAGGGAAAAGTAATGATGAGACAAGGGACACGAACCGAGAGGGGTAACACAATCACAAAGTGGCAAAAAAGGAAACCACAGCCACAACAACAAAAATAAGTAAATGTCCTGCTAATGTTCAACACTGTTGACATTTGTAATCAAATTTTTGTCTCTGGCAAAACAAGAAAAAGGCGCAACCCGAAAGGACGAAGAGTATGAGTAATATTTTTGACACACACACACACATGCACAAAGATTACGCATGGAAGGAGAGCGAGAAAGATATATACAGTTATAGAAAATGTGCGATTTGCCAACTACGTGACGCTTTTGTTAGGATCTTTTCCTTTTCGGGCAACAGTTGCCAGTTGAACTCAAATGGAGAGAAAAATCCTGCCCCTTCTATAACTTTCTCCAACTCACAAACACACACACATACACACGTAGAATACACACACATTGCAAATGGCAGTTACTTTTGTTGCTAGCATTCCAAACTTGTGCTCACATTTTTTAACGTTTTGGTGAGAAAAACGCATTAAAATTTGTTGCACGTCGCATAAATGCTTTGACTATATCTGTGTGTGTGTGCAAAGTATAGGTACGGAATGGGTATTTTTTTTTTTTTTTGTTTGTGGTGAGGGGGAATTTGAAGCATTACGGGGGATACCAAGCGTCTGGCCACAGCATACAGAAACTGGCGAGAAAAGTTTTCTATACTTTCTGCACTGCAGGCAAATAAATTTACGGATACCGAAACCGAAAACAGCATATAAAATCACAGCTAGAGAAATTTACTAAAGGTAAGAGAAAGACAGATAGAATGCGAGACAGAGAAAGAGGTCGAAAGAGAGACAGAGAGAGAGAGACAACATGAGTAAGCCAAGGCAAGACAGATATAAGTAGAGTAAGAAAGTCCACACACAGATGTTGCCATTATCCTTGGCTCGACATTGGCAACATGACGACTTTTACCGAGGGCAAAATCACATGTTATCTCAAAAAAGAAAAAAATTAAACTTCACCATAATCAAAAAACCGAAGCTTAGAACGAGAGAGAGAATGAGTGTAAAAGAAAAGTTAATGGAAACAATTTAGCATGTAATTAATAAATGAAAGCACAAAGTCAAACATTTAATTATTAATTATAATAATTTGTGTTTATTTTATATACATTTTGACGCTGTTTGGATCTAAAAGATATATATTTTTTTATTCCCAGAATGACCATAAAGCAAATCTACAATTTACCATCTCCAGGCTCCAAAACTTTTCCAAAATTGTGAAGAAAACCAAATTGAAAAAACAAATGTCAAGAATTTTACGATTAAAATTTAAAGATTATTAAAGACGAAAAGTAACGATCTATTAAAATTAGTCTATGATGAAAACTCAACGTGTGAGTTTTCCCCCGAATAATAACTACTAATAAATGGCAGTCAAAGGGCAGCAACAATAGTCCAGGTAAAAAAAAAATATGCAAATATACACAAAAAATTAGTTTGAAATCAATAAAAACTTTCTAAAGACTAATCAAACAATATTTGCTCTAAAATGTATGCTATGAAATTTTACTTTGCTTTATTTAGAGCTAAAGAAAATACATTTGGCAATTTATTCCAAGTTTCCAAAAACCACAAGCACTTGGATGGCAATGTTTACAGATAGTTTCAATATTAAGGCCCGTTCTGTAGAATTGTTATGGGAAAACCAATCAACAATTTAGCATGCAATCTCAGACCACTAATTGCAACGCATCCATCAAGGCACAAGGATTGCTACTGATTTGTATTACGCACAGGCGAACGAAAGAAAATTGTAAATTGCTTTTAATTAAAAGGCACAAACATAAACACCTGCTGTCCTCTCTTACACACACTAACACATATACAGAAAAACACATACGCACACACACACACGCCCACATAAAACAAAAAGGCGGAAATGAAATCGCAGCTAAGCTCATTCTGCCAGCCAACCAACCAGCTGTTGTTGTCCTTTCTTTTGTCTATTGGCTGAAAGAGCGAGGACATTAATAAGCCCATGGTAGTAGGATTCAACACACACACACACACACTCACACACGCAGAAACACATGGCATAGAACAAGGAAATATGTATGTAGGTACATATATACTTTGTCTCTCTAGCTCCGTGTGTGCACGTTTTGTTTATAAATCGCCAGGCCACACGACATGGAGATAGTAGCAAGAGAGAAGCGAGCACACACACACACAGCTGTTGCCAATTGTGGCATTGGGTTGCTCTTTGTTTTCGGTTCGATTTATACAATTAGCAGAGACACATACACATACACTCACACATGTACACTTGGCATAGGATCCCGAGGCTTAGGCTTTGCTCATTAGACAACCACCTTATGGATGCCAACATTCAATTTCAATGCAAATCGTGTGTGCGGTTTTTCTGGTTTCAACTTGCTTTGGGTCTTAAGCCTTACTTGTTGCCTTTTATACACACACACACACACATACACAAACATAAATACACAGAAATTGCATTTTTCTCCAGTCTCGACCATAAATAATAGCGCATTATTTTCAAATAAACTCCTATGCCTTGAAAGAAATGGAGAAAATGCAAAAATGCCTTGCTTTTTTCTCCCTCTCCCTCTCTCTCTCTCTCTCTCTTATTTCGGGCCGCCAAATGATTTTCACACATGAAGAACGTGCAAAACTGGTCATAAATTCTACCATGGCTTTTCTTTTCTTTCTGTTGCTTTTTCACTTGTTTTTTTTTTTTGGTGCATTTTCATTGAATTTGATTCGGCTAAGAGAAACAACAATGCCAACTGGCAAGATGCAGTCAATGGGTTTGGGGAGTGGCGACAACAACAGCGACATCGGTGGTTGGTTTTGGTGGTGGCATTGTCGTTTAGACTTTGTACATTTGCAAGTGAAATGTTTTGTGGCTTGTCAGGCGAAATGCTTTCAATGATCAAGGAGGAGCTACTGCTCCTGTTCCTGCTATTGCTGTCGACATTCCAACTGCAACTGGAGCTAACCAATATGCAATTGTAGCCAAGCAGCAGATGCCAAGTCTCGGAAAAAAAAAGAACTGGAAAAATGCGAACCAAAAACAAAGTAGGCAATACAAAAAACTTCCATAGAAATTTTTGAATAGGAGGAAAGGCGACAGAGGAAATGTGGAAATGAACAATGTGTGTATGGCATATTCGATTTCAGTTTGGTACAATGGTAAGAATACTCAAAAGTAGCGAACATATACAAAAACCCTCACAAATGTGTAAGGGCTTCAAGTGTTACATGAACAGTCAGAAAGAAAAAGAAAGTTTACTTGATTTAAAGAAAATTTCGCCCAGTGCCACAGACAAAAAAACAAAATTATCTTCAGTTTAGAAAGTCAAATTCAATAAAGAAATTGATAAGGAAAATAATTAGGGCAATTTATGTGGAGTTTTTAAATTTATAAATATATGGCTAAATTTATTTTGATTGATAAAAACTTTACGTTTAAAATTACACTTTGACTTAAAAATAAATCCAGCTAGTCTAAGAATTTTGTCCGGTAAACTCTCAAACTCTTATGTTTCTTGTTCGTCGTGTTTGCATATTTTTGGTAAATGAAAAATTGGATTGAATAAATGGCCAAAAATTTAAAAGTATTGAAATTTTACGTAAGATAATATAGCTTATTATTTAATTGTGATGAATTTTGTGATTTTTTAAACTCCACAATTGATAGATTCAATGATGGATGAGATGAAAAGAGTGTTTGTGACTGGATTTCAATGCTTCATTTCATTTCCACACTTTTCCTTGAGATTTTGTGCATTTTCCTTTTTCCGTTTTCCATTTTCCATTGAAAATTCTTTGAATTCTGTGTCATCACATTTCTTGTTGACCTGTTTCCCATCTAATAAGAGCCAAAATTGGATTTAATGATTTTCATATAATTTTCAGTAAGATTTTGAGCTCAATTTGAAATTGCATTCCCCAAATGATGAGGCACTTGGAAAATAGAATTTTGTCTGCTGCATCTTCATCTAGAAACAGATTTATGGCAAGTTAATATGCCTATTTCACCCATTTTACCCAGAGGGCATAAAAAGTTCATTCTCTGTCTCTGATTCTGGCTCCTTCTTCTACTGGCTGGCTGGCTGGCTGGCACACGGCAAATTATTAGTTGAGCATGTGCCAAAAAATATTGCTGAAGACGCTTCCCCTCCCCCCTTCTCGCTTTGCCAGCCTAAGGCATTTCTTTTCTACAGTCTCGGGAACGACTACTACTACTACTACTAGTAGGTCGCCAAATTTATGGCCGTTGTCTGTCGCGGACAAAGAACATCTTTGAATGTTGTATAACTTAAGTGCCAGTGCAAATTTTCTGCCACTTCATGGCCAACACATACACATAGAAACACACATGAGAATGCACTTCAGTGTGTGCCAGATTTTCTTGCCATTCTCAACTATTTTTGTATATATGAGTACCTCACATATACATACATATAGAGGTGTATACCTACATTTTTACTAGAATTCTTTGCTTTATGAAAAGATATTTTTGGCAACGGGAAGAAAGTCAAACTTCCGCTTAGCCTTTCGCTCGCCTATAGTTTCTTCATCGTTGTTTTTTGTTTTTCTTCTTTTGTGAAAAGGAAAACTCATTAATTAAGCGACACATTATGTTTATTGGAATGTTGTAGGATGTCTCTCAATTTGCCAGTCAGTTAAGTGAGAATGCAACAGCAGGAGGGCCAAACACGACCAATAACCAAAGGCAATAATGCTCAACATGACACCGAAAAACCCGCAGAAGTCCAAAAAGTGGACAGCCCGGACAACGATTATGGTTCCGTCTCCTACATATATGTATATACATATGTACAATACAATTTCAGGCTGAATGGCAAACGGACATAAGCACCCAGATATTGGCTTAATTAAGCAGCAATAATTGCGCATAAATATAAAACCCAAACGATGCAAAGGCATCTCTGGAAGTGGTAAAAATCATGGGCAAGTGCACATGGAAAGCGGACATATTTACAATATGCTGATTGCAAAGGTAGTTTCGGAATTCCAATTGGTAATTTGATGCGGATTGGATTGGATATTTTCATTTTCACCTACAGCTTAAACCTCAATTGATGCCTATTTGTTTATTTTTATACCCCGTAATCCGCATTAATCCTTTTTGAGGTATATACATTATCTTAAATCATTATGTAACAGTATCTAATATTTATCATTAAAAATTTGATATATTTCATAATTATGCTGGAATTGCAATAAAACGTAAACTGGACGTAATTTAAAAAAGTGCCTATAACCAGATTTATGTTGATATGTTTAAGATAATGAATATTTAAGACCGAAGTTATATTTTTTCAAATCGTTTACCAATATAAGTTAATTAATTTCAAAGTTTCAAAGTAGTTTTTTAAATTGGGTTTTCGTCAGTTTTGATTTAGAAAATTGGATTTTATGATGTGAAATTTCCTCTACACAGCCAGAAAAAAAGAGACTTTGATTAAGGACTTTCATGGTATGAAAATTTGAAATTAAGAATATCAAGTTTTGTAGGTTGTTGTTGTTTTTTTTTACCATTTTCTTTATGGATATCAAGCATTTTGTTTAAGCACTTTAAGTCAATGAATAAGCAATTGCTTTTTCTCTGATACAGTAAATTGAAATCATCATTTGAAAGTACAATTAATAAATCATTATCATAGAACTAAACACTCAACTCAAGGAAAGGAAAGTCTTTATACCATCTGGGATTTCATTTGGCTTAATTGTGCCCAAGTAGTTAGGGTATTAAACAAGCGATCCCATTAGAATAATGCCGCCTAGTGTCATACATACACACACACACACACACACAGAAACGTAAATACATATATACTTATTATTATTGTTGTTATTATAATTGTTATTATACTGGCGGGAACATATGTCCTACCCATTTGTAGCAACAAGAAAATTACACAAATCGTTAAATATTTGCGAAATGTTTTTTTTTCACCATTTTTTTTTTTACTCTCACCCAAACCCAACTGAGAGTCATAAATTTTGTTGGCCATTTTCCTACCTGTGACATTTTTGTTGTTGTTTTTTATTTGTTTCTCGTAATTGTGGCGAGACAACAGAGAAAAAAAGAAACAAACAAACAACAACAAACAGAAACAAGCAAAAAAAAAAACGAAAAAAAACAAAAGCAGCAGCAGCAGGGTCATAAAAATTTAATGAAAATTAAAATGAAAATAATTTGTGTGTTTAATTTAATTTTATGATGCCCTAAAGACTGCAACAACAACGGCAAGTACAACAACAACAACAGGAAGAACAACTCTCCACTTGATGAATGCTCGTGAAAATGATGGCGAACAATTGCGCCTAAAACTATGCAACAGATCATAAATCACAGTTATAAATTACATAAGAAGCGAAAGGAAGGCAAAATACAGGCAATTTCTTTGTCTTCTTCTCAAGTAGTAAGTACTAGTCGAATGATGAAGATAAAGATAATGTTGTGGGAGCCGGAAACGGGAGAACCTAACGGCCATGCCATGGCAAAATGGAAAAACAATAAATACAAACTGTTGTCTCCATTTCTGAACACACAAAAGATAACAATAACAATAACATTTACTTCGAATTTAATTTAAATTATTACACAGACACACGAACCACAACAATTTTATGATGCTTATCAAAAAATTACCTGTAATGCTTGTGGTATTAGCCAAACCCACCGACATTGGCCACAATCATAGTAATAACCACAAAAACAACAGCAACAGGCATATGGCATATGTCGATATATGTTTGCATGTGTGTGTGTGTGTGTGGATGTGCAGGACAGACAGACAGTGTGTGTATGTGAAGAAGAAGACCAACAATAGCTCTCTGCAACATCGTCAAGGGATAAAAGAGCTTCCAGCAAAGGTGAAAAGTGGATAACAATAGGCCACATTGGCCAGTTTAAGATAAAAATCTTTTCAACTCATCCTGTTCATGTTTGTGTGTATTTGTGTGTGTTTGCTGTGCAGATGACCCAGATATTTAGGTCAGCTAATTTTTAATGCAAGTCTCAATTTGCTACAATTAAACTAAGGCTTAAAATGTCTACGATAACCGACAAAAATATTTACTAAGCCCTTTGTTTAAATAAAATTTAAGCCTTTATTAATTTTTTTAGATAGCAAAATGCGTTCGTGGTATAAGTCCAATTTTTTATCATCTGACTAAATTTATAATACTCTCTAAAAAGGGTATAAATATATCAAATTATTGAACAAAATTTAAAATTTAAAGAAAAATATATTCTATATAAATTCTCTCATTCTACATATCACTTAACAAATCCTATGTTTGAGGAAAATATTAGATATTTCCATTAGAATTTGCATTTGTGAGTTGTTTTCAAAAGTTTCATTTTGTTATGGGGATTAAATGAACCCGACTCATTTGTTCGAAATTATCGACTACTACAAAATTAAATTCAAAATACACAACTCTATCACCCACTTTACCGTCCATTTCCACTCTAATTGCAAAAAACATTTTCATGGTGAATGACAAAATAACAACAACAACAGTAACAACGACAACAATAATATAGACAACAACAGCACATTCATAAACTTGATTTCCACTACCATTTCCGTTTCCAACTGGATCTGGGAGGGAGCATTAGCAATTCAAATTCAATGCCCGCCATTAAACTCATTAACTGCACACAGATGCAGAGCAGCAACCGTGGGGCCGTGGTGGTGGTAAGGTGTTGGCTCATGTTCCGATGGTACTCCCGGAATTCGATGATTCCCAGTGCCAGACAGACAGACAGACAAAGCACAAACATAAACAGCAAAGGCTTTTAACAGCAGACACCAAACTCTCCGGGATAGACAAATGAGTGAGAGAAGAACTATCTTCATTACGAGTACCAACGAGTACTACAATTTCGAGCAGCTTCCTGCCTGAAGGAAACATTTCGAGAGGCGACAAAAAGAAAAACCATACTAAAAATGTGCAAACCGAAGAGAAAATACATAAAAAAGGTAGGTATATGAAAACTAAGGCACAGGCGCCATCGTTTAGCATAGAAAAGCCATTTGCACGCCGTTGCCAGGACTAAGTTGAGGTGAGAGCCAACTGGAACTGAAGCTGAAAGCTGGAGTGGGCGTGTAGCAGGATAATTGACTTTCAAATCAGTTTGCTATAAATTTTTATCGGTACTTTTGATGCTGTCGCTGGCAGTCGCTTGAGGACAACGACGATAGCATTGCTCGCGGCAGTAGAAGCATCTACAACTACAACGATGACAACGGCTGCAATCAATTGCCAAAGTCAACGGGGGCATGCCTCTGATAATTGCCAGGGCACCCCATAGTAGAGCCAGTGAATCCCCCGAACTGTACGGAGTTACGACAAAACGCCACTAATGAGTTTTATTGAGTAGTCGTCGCCGTCGTCGTAGTCGCCGGTTCTATAGCCAGCAGCAGCAACTATGAACTGAGTTACCATTCTCACCCTTCCTTTTTTTTTTTTGGTGCCTTTCCCTAACCTGGTCTGAAAACGAATTTGATGACGCACGGAAGCAGTTAATCAAATCTGCAAGTGGCCCCCCCAGGCAGGTCAAGAGTGAGGCTAACACTCGACACCTAATTGCATTTACTGCTTCACACATGAGCAGCACCAGCAACCAGCTAGCGAAACCAACCAGCCAAAAGCAAGAGCTTCTCGTTGGCACTGTAAGTTCCAAAAATACAAGCAAAAAAAAATACGAAAAAATTGAAAATGGAAATGAAAATTGGCATAAGCACGTAAATTATGTGTTGCCAATTAGCAGTTACGATATTTTCAGCACGCAATTCCCAAAAAAAAAAAAAGAAAAACCAAATATGAAATGAAAAGAAAAGAACAGAAAAGCGAAAAAAGAAATGTTTCCAAAAACAGGAAATGAAAATGTGACCAAAAATAAGCACAAGAGTGTAAAATACAAGTACATTCATATTTATGTAACAACAAAGGGTGGTTGGGGGGTGCAACCAGTCACACCCACACATAGGCAGCACAAATAAAAACAGGAATAAGAAAATGAATCGTGTGGGTATGTCAAATGTTTAATTTGACATGGTCGAGAATAGGCATATCCTAGAAATCGTTTAAGGAATTGCTTACAAAAAAAACTCAAGAGTCATTGTTGTTTTACTAACGTCTTTCAAGAAAATAAACTTAGCATTTCCTTATAACATCACGGTAAAGCATACACAATGCTAAAAATACTAATACTAGCTGGACGATGGGGAAAAGTAGTAGCTAATTATGGGCAGTAGCTGATTATGGGCATCTTATATTATTATACTAAAACTTTTCAAGCCGAATTTATCGTTTAAGAGTTGTAAAGTCAGCAGTTTGCATTATATTGCTTTATAGAAAGGTAAGTTAGTTTGCAGAGTTTGTTGTTTATATTTAACAGATCCCTTTTATCCCTTTGCAAGTAAACTTTTTAAAATCAAAAACAGGACAATACAGCTCTTCTTTATATCCATATAAATGCTTTTACTTAGTTGAGTAATAATTTTTACTTATAATTCTTAAGATCTTTTTCTTGTAAAAGGGAATAGAGCTGTGTCCGAAATTCCTGTGCATTTTTTTTGTGAACTTTTAGATATATTATATTTTCATATTTCCAGGTCGTGTAAACAACGTAATAAATCAAAAATTAAAAACAAAATTAAAGCGGATCGATTTAAACTATTATGACAACAGAAGTTTTTTTAGAGGTACTTCTCTATATTGACACTAAGCATTTATGGTTAGACCATCACTGAAAACACTTAAAACATCCAAAAAGGTTTTTTTTATATAGGTTTTTTTTATTTACAATCTGTCTTTGGACAGTAAGTAAATTTGGAGATACATTAAACATAACAGGAAAAGTCGGCTCCACTGAGTAAACTATTAAATATAAACTCTAGGTTGTACAGATTGGTAATTTAATCTACTTAAGTTATTATACAAATGTATGTACATTATTACATGAGTTTCATTTTATTTGATATATACTTATATAAAACAAAAGCTTAGTTCTATCTGAAAGATCTAATATATATATGTAATCTTTTTAGTCTTTTTGGTGTTATATTAATTGTATAATATTTAAGTTGGTGCATGGACATTGCGGAAACAGAACTGGTTATCTGGAAATGAATACAAAAACCTATTTATTTTAGCTAATAATACGAAGAAAATGGTCACAGAATCCGAAATTATGTTTCATCATTACTCAAAGATACAGATAGGTGAATAATAAAGAACTCTTTACTTTTGAATACTTTCGTCTTTAGAAGAAAAAATTAAAATAAAACTGGCACAACTAATTTCCACTTTGTGATGTAAGGAAACGACCCATCGACTCTATATAGTTATAATTCTAGGGTATTCAAGAAAAGAAAAAAAAATATTGTATATAAAAATAATTTCGTCACGACATAAGTGGCATCATTAGAAGAAGTATGTGTATGTATGGCCACCCTTAGCCGCCGACACCATTTGCTTTGCCATTGCATACCCCTCACCCAGCAATCACATCCCCTCGCCATGCATTGCCACCTCCTTGACCCGTCTCAAGTGCTTTGACGCACAAAAAAATAAAAAAGTCAAATAACAAAAATTGCCAACAAAAAAAGAAGAAAAAAATCTGAAGAATAACAAAAAAATGTATGCCATATCGTGGCAAGTGCTGGTCGACGTCAGAAGGCGTTAGAAATGTGGGCGTGGCAGGCATTGGGCTCGTTTCGAATGAGTGCGACGAAAACATGGTAATTTTTCATAAAAACCGCCAAATGCGCACACAACCCGAAGCAAAAGAAGGCAAACTGACAAAGCGGAGAAAAGCTAAGGACACACAGAGAAGAGATGAGATGGGGAGGGGACAAAAGACTGTATTTTTTTTTTTTTGCCTTTTTGCTGTCCTGCGTGGTTTTCTGGTTCGTTTTTTTGTGGCCTCCATCTCGGTTTTTGGGTATGTAACTCAAAGACGTAGGCGTTAGAGAGGGGCGTGGCATGTTATGTTTATGCGACGTCTTTTGCCATTTAGGCATGCGAAATGCGTGGCCTAAAATCCTTTTTACGTGAATCCCTGCCAAGGACACAGATCCCAAGCCAACGACCATATGGAGAGAGGCAAAGGCAATCGGAGAGTTTGTGTTGAGTGGGTGAGGCTGAGGTTGGCCAAGAAACACAAACTTTAAGCGGAAGCGCCAAAAAACGCTACGCCAACGGAAATGTCAACAAAACAGAAACCGCTGGCCAGGCCCCGCAACAAAATCTCCACCTCCACCTTTATTCGCCCCCCAATTCACCCATCAAGCCAACAGCCACCCACCCAGCATCATCTCCTCCCGAGACACGGCTCATAATCATTCCCTGGTGAAATATTATCAAATTGCGGCAATTGATTTAACTGCCGGGGGGCTACGTGATGCTGGGCCCCTGTATCATGGTCTGGTCTGGTTTACTAGCCAACGGCAACTGGAATTGGGATTGCGGTTAGAAATTGGCAAATGGGGATTTAGATCCTAAGCTGTAAAGACAAACAAAACAACAAAAGAGTTGGAAAAAGCTCTTTAAACAATCTCCAGAGAATTCAAAATGAACCGAACTTTATCTGTGATAGATTAACGTCAAGTAATCTGAAATGAATATACATAGGGAAATGTTTTATAATTCATATATAAAGTAAAATTAATTGGTTTCTCAATCATTTTTGATTAATTCGTTATGGAAATTGGTGAACGGATAATTTTATTTTTCTTCAAGAGGCGGAAAACTAATTTTAATTGGCAAAGAACTTTATTACTTGGATGTGTTCATTGATGAATCCATTGATGTTTCAACTATTGATGTATCCATTGATGTACCAATTGATATATCCATTGATTTACCAATTGATGTATTCATTGATGTATCCATTGATTTATATAATTTATGTATCCATTGATGTATATACATACTTGATATATACCTTTCAAGTACAAACATTTTTTGCTGTAGAATTATTTAGATAAAATATATTGTTCTTAATATTATGCTAAAATAAACAATTACTTTTAAAAAATTTGACAAAACTTGTATGCTTAGAAAAAACATTTTGAAAAAACAGAGCTAAATCTTGCCGTGAATAAATTTTTAGTAAGTAATATCAGACAAAATAGTCGGTTTCCCTAAAACAATAAATCTCAGTTAATAATAATTACATTTGCATATTAAAAAGAATGAGATTAATTTCCTTTCCTAGCTTATTCCATTTTACAATATTCAGAATTTCTTCGGCCTTTTCCATTTTAATTGATTATACACATATATCTATCCATAATATATAGTTAATAGCAACGTAAAAGAATTTAATAGAAATATGCTTTTTCAGCCATAAAATTTCAAACAATTAAAAATTCTTTGATTTGAAGCAAGTTCAACATTCCAAGGACTTCTCAGACTCAATTAAAATACAGGAATACATTATTTTTAGCTTATTTGTCTTAGATAAAAATAGATTCGAAATATTTATTTATCAAATCAATCTTTTCCTCAAAAGAACATTTTGTTTTTCTTATACTTCCTTGAAGGTGAATGTCTAAATAAAGAAAATATTTAAGTGAAATACTTTTGCTTTGACTGCTTTGGGATTTCGTCACTTGTTTGTTGGCAACCCAAAAGCAAAAGTACACTAGGAAGAAAGGATTTTGAGACCACAATTGGCGAAATGCTGCGGGGATGGTGAACACTTGCTGTGATTTATTTTGCGTCGAGTAATTGGAACGCGTTGCCCGGGACGATCAAAATGCTCGGCATAATTAGTGGTATGCTCAAAAATAGACCATAAATAATCGTTGCTCACTTTTGCCAAAAACCAAGGACAAAGATGGCGTGGCATGAAGATGCCGCAAATTGCTTGGCCCCCGCCCACCAACCCATTCCACCAGCACCAACACAACTTCAACTACATACATATAGAGACACCATTGCGGCAAATATCCTTTGGCTTGCCCAGGCAACGAGGCGGCGTATGCGCAATTTTATTAAATTACATTCGTGTTTTGGCAAATTAATTACGAAATTATGTTGTCGTCTGCCGGCTAGACTGGGAACCCTAACGAGCCATCCTCTATAGAGGATACATGTACTTACATCTATACATTTATTCATATGTATGTATGTATATCTCTGTGTCTTTTGTGATAGAAGGGGGATAGATGTCCTAGGCCATGCATTTCACTTATCTTTCTATGTCAGAGGCATTTGCTTTGCCCTTGATTGCTACCCCCCGCTATGGAATATTAAAAGTAATTTCAGCTCATTTTTGGCATATTTCGTTGTCTGGCCAAGAAGTGAGAGTGAGACATAACCTCAGCCTGGCAGCGGCACCGGCAGCGGCAACGGCAGCAACAACAATAATAATGTTGAGAGGAAAAGAGAAATATTAAACGAAATCTCAGTCGCCATAAATTTGACTTTATGTTCATGCCTCGCTTACCAAATTGTGTTTACAAATCATTTCTCCTTAACTCCTTTTTTTTTCTTTCTTTCCTTTGATGCTGTCCTGTTATTGTTGCTTATCTAATTAAAGCCCGAAAACAAGGTCAAAGCTGCAACATTATTCATACGCCGCATTAGCCCAAATCATTGTCAAATAAATTACAATAATTTGCTTAAATCCCACAGAGAGAAAGCGGGAGAGAGGACAAGCGAGAAAAAAAATGATATGGCATACGCAAATTGAGTGAGACGAAGGGATGATGGTGAGGACGTAAATGAAATCAAGTTAAAAATCACATTTACATATTTTGTGCATAACAATCAGAGAAGCAATGGCTCGATAAAACCATCAAACACACACACACACACACACACATATGAGAACTACCTGTTCAATGGAAGAGGGAGATATCGGAGTAGGTGGCAGGTGGTAGTCTCTTTACCCAAACCACAAAAGAATATCCTGTGACTTTGCCAAATTGCTTCATTTCACCAAAACTCCACCCCATTCCCCAGCAATATAGCTTTTAGTTCCTTAAAACGCATGTGTACGCTTCATTTATGCATTCATCAATCAGCTAACCAAGTGTAAATTTTTGCATTTCCTTGAGCGCTGCTGAAATGAAACAGAGAATTTGAATTTACCCTCCATACACAGTGAGAAAATTACAAGTAGGGATAGCATCCCCTAAGCGGTATTATGTGCAATACATATGTATATCCTTTTAGGAGGAGCATCACATTTGTGGTTAAGGACATTGTTGAAGGTCAGTTCTAGATTTGGGTCACACATCATTGTACAGAAACCTCACGTCTGTCAATGGTTACACTCAGTCTCCGGAGCATGGAATTGAAGGCGATGTCCTTGATAGGTTACCAAATTCCTGCATGAAGTCAAAACTAGCTACATTAGATTAGATTATATAATTACTGAATATTTGGAATGTTAATTGGATTGTCGGCAATTGTATTAACACAACAAATATTCATAATTGGTTCCATTTGGAAAATACTTTTGGAATCATTTGGGTGACATGCGAAATTTGCCAAATATTTGAAAACGTTTCAGTAACCTGGAAAATGCATCTATAGGTTCAGGCTTTAAATATTGTTGGGAAACTATTTATATCTTGACAGAGGGAAAAAAAATAATGATTTAAAGAAAGAAAACGTTCTCGTCCAGTCAACTTTATATATCTATACAGTCTTAGAAGGATGTATATGAATTTGTATGTCTTTTGCGACAGAAAGTCAATGACTTTGACTCCACAGCTTGATTTTACAGATGCATAAGTGCAACTACCAGCATCTTCTTCGCTTAATTCTCATGGGGTTTTCATTTATTTCTTCGTTTTTTTTGCAGTGCATTGCGACGACTTTGTTTTCTCCCCTCCTTTTTGCTACTTGTGCTAGCTGCTTTTGTCTTTTGGGCTTTTCCTTTTATTTTTTTGGTTTATTTTTTTTACATTTTTTTTCTTGTGCGCTTCGA
Source organism: Drosophila willistoni (assembly GCF_018902025.1). Taxonomy (NCBI): domain Eukaryota; kingdom Metazoa; phylum Arthropoda; class Insecta; order Diptera; family Drosophilidae; genus Drosophila; species Drosophila willistoni. The sequence goes on from NW_025814050.1 coordinate 16,194,723, forward strand.
ATGCTCCCTCGTTCGCCCTTCATTTATTTTATTTTGAAATATATAAATCGCACCTAAAAAGTATGCTACACTAAACTTTGATTCATGGCGCAAAGTTTCCGTGTGCGCTGGGAAATTCGCTTTTCCCTCACACACACATACACATACACACACTTATTTGCAGCTGTTGCCCACAACGTTCCGGTTCAACGCTTTTTACGTGCTCAGCTGCCACACCCCCCGCAATTGCCGCACCCCACCTCCGGCACTTTTAAATTTAGCCAAGGCAAGAAAGAAAAAAACTCACACACACACACAGAAAAAAGTAAAAAAGAAAGAAAGCAAAAGAGAAGGGGAAGCAAAGCTAGCACATAAAATTTTTGCAATTTTCCCTTGCGCCCATTTAGCACTTGGTCATGATACGCAGTTTTCTCTTTTATTTGCTGTGAAAATAATAGAATCATAAACTGAAACAGAGCAAGGGCAAAGAGCCACTGTAGAGGGTCAGGGAGCTGGGTGAAGGAAGTATGGAGGGAGTATGGGCACGTGGTCCGCTTTGAAGTGTTTGATGAAATTTTCGACACTTAATGATAGCACACGCAACAACAACAAAAGCAGCAGCAACAGCAACAATGGGCAAAGGCAACAGCAACGGCAACATCAGCAGCAACATGGCTATATGCTAGGCCAGGCAACACATCATAAACGTCAACGGCAATGGCCATGCACCGCAATTGTGTTAACCATCGGAATGGTCTAGGCTGCACTTTTCCACTCTCTCTCTCTCTCCACTTCTCGAATCTACCAATTTCGGTGCACTTGCAACAGAAGAGCCAGCGACCGCGACCATCACCAAAATCGTATCGTTGTTGCCTGGTAATGACGTTGCTCTGGCTCTATAGCAGACCATAGCATTCACCATTCGCCAGATTCCCTTCCCCCACCCACCACCACCACCACCACCACTGGTCGACTACATAAATAGCAGCCGGGACTGAGAGACACCAGGCCAATAAAACCAACGAGCCAGCTTCGCCAAAAATTGCCAAGCAGACATGGAAATGCACGATATACATACATATACAAAGTGGACAGTGGACGATGAACCAACATTTTCTGCCTGCGGCAAACTGACATTAACAAATAAAAAAACCTTCTTCATTGTACTCGTAACGTTGTCAAATTCTTAAATTTCCACAAAATTAAATGTTAATATTGAACAGGAGAGCAAATGCAAGTCAATTGTAAAATTCGATAAATCGGCAATCAAATAGAAAATTTAATTTCTAATACAGTCATTGGTATGCAAATCAAATGGTTAAATTTAGTGGAATTGTAAATGAGAATCAATTATTTTTAATTTAGCAATCAAATTGCATTGTTAGGCAGAAATGTTATTATTAATCAGTATCACGAAAATTCCATAAATTGCATTAACTTTTGTGTAGACCAAATATAAGTAGAAGATTTAGTGAACTTGTAAATTTGTTAATAAACAGAAAGAATGCAATTTGATTTAATTGAAATTTTGTTCATTTAAAGGTCAATAATGTGTTACATATTATAATTTCACATATTCCTAATACCTAATGAAATTTCTTAGATCCACGTTTATCAGGTCAACAAATTGTCCAAGGCCCATTTAAAGTCCCTAATTATATTATATTATTATGCCAGGCGATTCTACATATAGGTATGTATATATACCTCATATTTTCATATAATAACTTTGTCCTTTTACAAAATTTTACACTAACAATTATTAGTTAAAGTAATTTTGAACAAGCGTCAGAGAAAATATAGCCAGAAAAAACACAGATTTATGTATCTGATAAAGTATTTATCTACATATACTTAACTTACAGAACTTTACACTAAGATATTAACTAAAGCAATTTTGATTAAGGGTCAGAGAAAATATTTTCTGACTATATATACAGAGATCTGAAAAGTATTTATTCACATACTTATACTTATGTATACTTAGAAGTCATTTAAAATTAAATTTTCCTAACTTTTCCTAAAGCCATCAACTCATTTTTCTTCCCTTTAAACAATATTAAATTTCAGCAAAATTGTCCTTTTTGCAATCCTTTATTATTATTAAACATTTAGTGTTTGTATAAAATTCATTCAGTTTATTACATTTTTCAGCGTTCACTTTCCTTTCTGCTTAGTGTCAAGGAAATTTGCATTCATTATGGACTACCAATTACCATGTAAGCACCTAGATAGGGGACTTTATCACATCATCATTATTATTATGAACCGAAAATTTGCATGCTGTGTTGCTTCACACACATTTCGCACACTCCATTCACAAGGACCCTGACTCCCCTCCTTTCCTACTTTTTCTGGACTGAACTGTGGATGTCCAGAATATTGCCTGCTGTTGTCATAGTTGGTCAGCAGCTGCAGAGCTTGTGGATAGGGGGGAGGACAACAGCTGCTGCTGTTGTTGTTGTTGATTTTATTTATGCCTGGGAATTATGTTGTTAGTGATATATATATTTTCGTATGTATATGTATATTTTTTGGTACATTTTAAAGGCCCAGAAAAAACAAACACAACAAACAGGAAAGAAACACGCTTTAAGCCTTGCATTTCGATGAGGGCGTGAAACATTTGCCAATTGCCAAATAAATTAGGAAATTTACAGCCGTACCACCTCTCCGTTCCTCTTCCTCCCCCCTTTGGGTTTCCTTCTTTTCTTTCTATCGAATAAATGTTGAGTGTTTGGCCCATTTGGGCACAATCAACGGCAACATTAACGATATCGCCATCACGATGCCGAGACCCAAAGCCGTACCCCAAACACGCAAACCCCTTCATCCAGGATATGTGTGTATGTGTGTGTGTGTGTAAGGTGAAAGGAGTGTGGTGGTTAGTTCACCTGGTGGCCTTAGAGTTAGCCTGCTTTGCTTGTTGCGTGTCCACTTTCACTTAGTTTTCCTCTCTCTCTCTCACACATTTTCTGTTTGTGTGTACCGAGAAATTGCGGTTTGTTTGCTGGGTAATTACATTTTGGCATTTTCTCTCTATAGAGGATTTACCTTTCCTTTAACCCACCTGCAATGTGTGTGTGTGTGTGTGTTCGTTGTGTGTGTATGGGTATGTCAGCGTGATAATTATGCGACTATAATCGCACTTTTACATGCCAGCCAGGTTGGTGAGGTAGGCCAAAGAGAGAGAGAGAGAGAGAGAAAGAGAGAGAGGGAGAGGGAGAGAGTAAGCAAGAAAAGTCGTCTGGCACTTCGAACTTGCCAGAAACACTTGAACCTTAAACGAAATATGTTGCCAAGCGGCAAAAGTCAGAACAGCCAACCGACTAATTAACAGGCCGCAGGTACCAGGACCTTTACCCTCTTATCCTGCCTCCCTCTTCATTCCCTCTTCCACATCACCCACTCAATTCTTTTACCTCTCTTCTGGTGCACATCAACTTCATGCAATATTTAAGCCAAGTTGGCCGAGCTTAAACAAAAAGCGAAAGGCATATTTAATCATAAGAGCAAAAGCAACACACAGAAGAAACAAAAAAAGAAAAAAAATACAGAAATACTTCGTTGTCCTGCCGCTGGCCGCCTAACTCGACAGCATACACAAAAAAGGGTTAAGTAAATATTGAAGTGAATAAAAACCATGAAAAAGGAGCCAAGAATATACAGTTGGCCAACAAAACAAAACACAAAAATATAAAAGAGAGAAAAAGAGAGAGAGTGAGAACGTGAAGCAGGAGACCAAAAAAATAAATATAGCAAAGCGAAACGAAACGCATACAGTTAACTACTCTTTTGGCCGTGTCGCGTGGCCCAGAGATGGGGGCGGGGCAACTGAGGTGACTGTGGGGTCTCTATAGAGAAAGAGAGGGGCAAGGGGAATGGAGTCGGTTGTGTTGCTGCTGCCGCTGCTGCTGCTCTGCTGTTGCAGTCAGCTACCAATTAATGTCCTTGTTAGGCAGTGGCCTGTAAAATTGGCTTAAAAAATATGTAACCTTATGCGAAAGCGAGCCACAGACGAGCTTCATATGTGTGTGTGTGTGTTTGTGTGCAAATGTAAATGCTCCAATTTGGTTTATGCCCGTACACGATTAGAGAAATTCGTTTAATAAAATTCAGTTAAATTTGAAATTCCGAGAAAAAAAAAAAGTTTAAATTTAATTTAATGAAAAACCTTCTCTGTGGCAGAGTTTATTAAATTAACATTTAGCACTTATTGTGTTTTCCATAATATAAAAATTACCTAAAACCCTTTACTCTGTAAGATTTTTTATCAATTCGCAAATTGGCATTTGGTGTTTTATAGGATCAGGATCAGGAAAACATAAATTTGGTATAATAATATCTAAACTCAAACTTAAAATCTCATAAAAATGTAATTTCAATCACATCTTAAATTGAACAAATCGACTTACTTGTTAGATATGACTTTATGTGCAATTACAGTGTTTCCTATTATATTCTGTACAAAATTTTGTGTACATATGAATATAGGTTTCTATGTTCCAAATATTTAAACCAAAAAAAATATCTTGGTACCTTTCAAGACATATTCGATCCATTGATTGAGTTAACTTCATGAATGGAAGCTTTTCGCAAATGGATGACATTTTTTATGCATTTTTAAGATGTTTCTATTATATATATGTGAAAATATTCCAAGTGCTCCACTTAAAAAACATTAGCGCATTTTTTACGCAAAGGTACATATTTCATATGTGTAAAGGGAAAACTCATTTTGAATAGATTTTGAAAATTTTAACTTGTGCCAAAGTTATTATCAGCAAAACTTTTTTCCATGCTAATTTGAACCATTTTTTTTTTCTCTTACTCGCTGCTTTATTCACAATATTTATACCTATATAGATTTATCGAAAGATTTTTAGATTATTTACTGCATGGGCATCATTTATTATTACTAGTGCAATAAACCACAAAAACTTGGCGTAGATTTAATAACAAGTTACAAAATATTACGATGATCAAAAGTTTTCAGATGCAGATCCAATTGAAATAAAAATTTGTAAGACTTTCAATATAAATTGTGGGATCATAGTGCAAAATATCAGGCAAGAGATGGCATTTAGGAACATATCAACTCACTTAGTTGGACGATTTCAGAAACGTTTCATTTGTCATACATTCAACAGTTGATAATACAATATGGGAAACTAGACGAAGTAGTTCATTAAATTCATCAAGCTATATCTTTTCAATTATTATTATTATAATATCCCATAGCACTATATGGTAGGCTTTGTTCGTTTAAATATTGAAATTGAAGAAATGAAATTCCCGATTTTAAGAGCCGCATAAACTATTTAAATGATTCTTCCGGTCCAGCTTTGTTTATATATCTATATGAAAGTATGTATATATGTACATATATATGTTTACATGTGAATACGTGTGTGTGTGTGTGGCTACCACCACTACAATAGCTACACTTTTATCCAGGGCTAGTGTTGCTTTTGGCTTTAAGTGAAATAAAGTTCAGTTGGGTTTTCTTTTTTTTTTTGTTTTTTTTTACCGAGAAGTTTTATTATATTTTTTTCAGTGGCTGCCATTATTTAATTTGCGCAGCTGGGCGTATATTGGCGACGGCTTTGACCGGCCATGGCACGAAGGCTTTTCAGCGTTAAGCTTTCAGCATTTTCACCATGGCCACCATGGCCACTAGTACCACCATAACCAAGACCACGATCTCATGCAAAGACTGGCCAGACCAACTGGGGGCTGGGGGTCAGTTCAAAGCGGTTGTCGGACACGCAACATTTCATCGAAATGTCGAATTGAAAATGCAACATTTCTGACTAGACCTGAGTTCGAAGGGTCGCTGCGATTTGGCCAAATGCTAAAGAAAGACAAACCGGCACAAAGCAGCAATAGCTGGAAGATAAAACATCAATATGGAGTGGTAACCAGTAATAGAGGACAAACACACACAGACACAGACAAGTCATGACAAAAAGGCAAGGGGAGGCAATAACCGCAGTGGGTGCTTGGCACCAGCCAGTGAAAGTGGGGCCAAAAGTGGGTAAAAGTTTGCCAGGCTGAGGTGAGAGGTTGGGTCCAGGGTCCTGTCTGTGTCTAATCTGTAAGCATAAATTCCAATCATTTTGCAAATGGAATGTACAAACGCAAACCAATAAAACCGCAAAACACAACACAACACAGCAGATGGAAGCGAACGAGAAATGAGAATGAGAGTGGAAATGGCAATGAGATTGGGTATGGGTATTGGTTGGGACAAGGACAAGGATTGAAAGACAAGCTACATGCGGTCCATTGGACACGGAGTGGACATTCACCAGCACAATACAGGACAAGGAAATGCCAAAAGGGGCCAGGGTCAAGTGATGCTTCGACCAACATTGACTTTCGTTGGAACAACTAACAATTGTAACCAGGAAATTGTGGATATAATGAAGCAGAAAGAGAAGAGACGAAGTTCGTTAATTCAAAAGTTCATATGACGTTTGGCCGTTGCAACCGAAACGAATTTTTAATGAACCAAAAGCATGGGATTATAAAGACAATTAAAAATCATGTGTGAGATATTATGTACTTGGTATTAAATGGAATTTTTTATGCCGCTTGAAATACTCTCAAAGTGATCAGCAACGATTATTGTAAATTGAAATATTGTAACTCTTATTTTAAATTGGACTTCTTGATATTTCGAGTTTCAAAAATGTTTATATTATTTTACAAAAAAACACTAAAAGGATATACAATTTTGCCAAAACTGAGTAAAAAACGTTTTTTAGGTAAGAATCGGCATGTAAAAATAGTAATTTATATCCTTGTCCTACTTGTAAATAGTTTTAAGTTCAAGAGGCACTTGGAGTAGATTTTGAGCATAATTATTTAATAATGTGATAATACTTCTGATATTTCACTATAGAGATTGTTCGGAAACCAACTGCCTAGTTAGACTGTTTAAGGCGATACCGCCTATTTGATTTATTGTTCAATATATTTGCAATTTGTATAATATTACAACCGGTCAATGGAATGGTTTTCTTTTGCTTAAGCTTTTTTACCCGATATCGATTACATATCGATACTCGCGAGCTCGATAACAATTTCATGGTGGTATGACACTGCAATTCGATAATTATCTTACTGCACTAACAATATGGAATACAATTCAAATTTCTTATATGCTAACAATAATAATGCATTTCGTTCAGAAACAGAGAAATTATTCATTATTAAATTTCGAATTAATCGCTGACTTATATTTAAATTTTAAAATTAATTTGAATTTATTGGCATATAATTAAAGAAAACGGTAAGGACCTGATAAGATTGGCTAAGTATTTCGAGGGCAAAAAATCAAGTAAAGCTATTCTACCCACCACTGCTAGGACATTATTTTTATGTAATTTTCAAAAACTTTGATTTTTTCGAAGAGTCTTAACAAGTCTGTAACCAAAGCGATAAAGTATTTTATATTCAAGCTTTCATTAAAAATAAGAAAATCAATAATCTTGAACAGATGTATTAAGAAATGTTGTTACAAATGTGTCCTTAAGGTTTTTTCTTCCTGCATTACAGTTCAAATGGAATATTCTCCTAAAGAAGTTAATTTTTACCCAATGGGTAAAGGAATATATTTATTTTTAGTTTTGTATTAGCTATTTAAATTTTGCATTAATTATTGATAGGAACGTGTGTTTGCCGCAAACTAAAACTGTTCACGTTTTAGTTCCCTAGATATTACTGTGGGTTTTCGTTTGAATTTTATCTTCCCCCACAGCCAAGGGAAAAATTTGTACAATTTTAAGCAATCCAAATTTATTTATTAATAAAGACAAATCATGAAATGTAGCAAAGTTGACTTTAGACATTCAACTTTGCCATTTGTATATGCATATAATGCAAAACTCTACTCATAACTTGAGTGGATTTAATCTGGATTAAATGTAAATGTACGTTAAGGTTCTTGCAAAATTTTAGCACTTCATTAGGGACTTTTTCACGCCCCAGTTAATGGCAATCTTCTCTAAAGCCAATTGTTGAAGAAGGAAGGCATTGGCAGAATTTGCCTTCACTCCATTTACATCAATCCAGGTTTTGTGTCTCTCCCTCTGTTTCTATCTCTTTTCTTCTTGCTCTCGTCCTTTCTCTGTCCTTCACTCACTTTGCGTTAGCAACTAACAATCTTCTTTACCAAGTTACTACCCCACTGAGTGACATGCATTTTCATCTCGAAATATAATTAATGATTTGCTACGCCTACCAATTAAAAGTGTCAAAAGCAGCAGCAACAGCAACGGCAGCAAAAACCTGAGTTAAAAGCCTCTAAAATTAAATTCCTTTAGCCAAGGCTGGCTTCTGTTCCTACCAATTTGATGAAGCATTTTGCCTTTTTCCATTTTATGCAGGTTAATTGAATTAATCTTGGCAGCGTTTAAATTTCAACAGAGTCAACCGAGCTGACAAAGAGTCGAGGAGTTCAGTTTGGGTTTTGACTTTGACTTTCACTTTGCTTGGGGTGTTCTACTTTATATATACATACATACATACATATATACTGAACCCTTTTTCCACGTGCAATTAAAAGCAATTTTTACGAGCAATTTGCAAAATATGATGACAATGACAGACAATGAGAGAGAATGTGACAGATAAACAGTCAGTGACAGACAACGAAGAAAAAAAAAAAAAAGACTATTATGGTAATGGAGATCACCATCATTTCATTGATGATGACGTTTGTCATTGTTTGCTACTATTTTTCCCTCTCGCACCTCTCTTTCTCAACGCACATACAAAAAAAGAAAGAAAAATTAAACGAAAAAGCGCGTTAGAGCTACGCACGTCAGTCCCATCCTTGTCCTTTACCCCCTCTGGCCACATGAAATGGAGTACTTTTCACCTGGACAGACACGGTCCAACATTCCTTTGACATGTAAAACATTCAGGCAAATGCATATCAAAAAAATACTCTGAACTCATGTAACCAGGCTTTCGTGTAAGAGCCACGAGAGATACCCAAAAAAAAAAAGAGGTAACCAAAGAGACGTGTTAACTTTTGGCCTAGCCGAATTATTTCTATTCTATCTAGATAAGAGAAACGAATCGTCTAGAGACAAGGAAACAAATTTTTAAATGCCACACATATTTAAAAGCCAATATGTATGACAGCTTTGTCTCGAGAAAAGGTCCTTAAAAATTTTCAATAAACTGACAATTTAAATAGGGAGATGCCATCTATTTCTGGTCAAACTAGTTAAAACTACTCGAATTTTGACCCACAATTAGGTACTAAGGTCTCTTTTTGCAGACGAATTGAAAACTTCAATGAAATGTATTGCATGTTTCTGATGAAAATGTATATAACCATTTAAAAGCTAGTGTATTGGAAAGCAGAGAAATGTCGACACAAATTGAAATGCATGTAAAATTCAAATGAGAATTAAAATGGGAAACCTATTTGCCCTGAAAACAGGTGCGAAAATTAAATAAAAATTTCAGGTTTTTTCTCCAATTTACAAATACAGATACAGACCTACATACATTGTATAAAAGTGCATAGATATTTGCTTGATGTTTGTGTTGTTTTACTGCTAATTGAATATTTACGAATACATATGTATGAGCATTTTTATTGAAATGAAAGCAAAGCTTTCTCTCCTTCTCTCTCTCTGTAAGCAAAGAGAAAAGTTGGGAGAGAGAGAGTGAGAGTAGATAATCAAAGCAGGCTAGTATAAAAGAGCTTCTGCAATTTGATTAAGTGCATCAACTAATGGTAATTAAAAAAAATGAAATTCCATTAGGAATATGTTGATAGAATTTGCGGCTTACCTTAAAATTGAAGTGAGATACTGACAAATATATATGTATTTCAACATTGATTTTTGGTTTTTTCGCAAATTATAGTAAAAAATGTAATTGATTTCAATATATATTCATATATATATATGATTAACAATCGTGTCTTCTTAGATAACTCGTTTTCCTCCTTGACAATTTATTGAACTACAAAAATTTTTCTTCGTATTAATCATTTTTAAGCCCCAACACATTTCCATTTAAGTTGGACAATTTTTGTGTATCCAATGCGATAACCATTCAACCCAAAATCCCATCATTTAATCGCCTTCTCGCACTCAATAACAATATGTACTACCAAAACGACAGAGAAAAGAGAAAAAGAAAATATATATATAAAAAAAAAGAAAAACGCAAACGAAATCGAATTTCATCTACGGGCCATTGCCCATTCTTAGAATCGAAACTAACAACATTGACTCAAGTCGAAAAACCCCAAGCCCAAGGCAAAACTAACTAATCCTTTTTTGCGCATTTTGGTTCAGGTTCGTTTTTTTCTCTAACGTTGTTTTTTATTTTTTTTTGTGTGTTGCCAATTCAGGCGACCGAAAAAAGAAAATGTCATCATCAGCACAGCAGCTTGGTCAGAGAACCAAAACCAGACCAAGGAGCTGAGGGAGGTGGGGGAATACAACACGTAACCCAACTAGTCCAATTCTACACCCACCTCTACCCTTTCTCCCACTCTATTTCCCTCTTCCTCTCTCTCTCTCTCTAACTTTCTTTCTGTCCCTGTCATATATACTGCCACTCAACGTAACTTTTTATGTGCAACATAGCAGAATGATTGTGTTCCGTTCTAGAAATATCAGCACAACAGTAACAACAACAACAAGAACAACAACAACCACGACGACAATGACGACAACAGCAACAAGAACAACAACAACAACAACATCTTAAGCCATTTCGCATAAAATTTCACACACCATTTTAGCCAAGTGCCACATTACCTGCACACAAGATGGGACTCGACTCCAGCTCTAACTCCGACTCAAAGTCCTTCTCTGACGGCGAGTCGACTTTGGGTCGTCGCCCAGTTTGTACTTTTACTCCGACTCCTTTTATTCACGACAAAAAAAAAATACACACACACATATATACACTCGCACGAAACTGAACATAAAAATACCTTTTGACACATGCAAGCCAAGAGGCAGGCAAAAAGTAGGCGTGGCTAGTTGAGAAGCTTAAAATCAGCGTGGCAAGGGCATTTGTTGCTGAACTCTGCAGAACATGGAAACCAAGAAAAAAAAAATCTTGAAAATTGCATTTTAAGAAGAAGTTCGTGTGGCTATAACGGAAAATCTATAAACACACACACACACATACACGCCCACACACACAAACACACAGATATGTTACAAGGAGACCAAGAAAAATGCAGACCAAAAAGGGATACACAAAACTAAGCTGAATCTGAAGCTAAACTCGAGGCCACAATGGTCAGTCAGTTGGTTTATACAGTTGGTCAGCAAAGCAGCTAAGCAGCAAAAGCATGTTGGCCCAATCCAATACAATTTTAACGATAATGCGAGCCAAGAGCAAGCGTTGGCGAAATTGATATGGCCACCAACCCAGCCAACCCATACACCATATATACTTCTGTATAGTACGTACTTGTAGAATAGTGGACAAATGACCAATGACGGTCGCACTGTCTGGCACGTATTCGATATTTGTATGTAAGTTGGTCTAAAGATGAAACAGGTGGTGAATGACGTTGAGTATGAGTCCAGCCGGAATATGGCCACTATAAAAACGGATTTCCTAACAAACAAATAACAAAAACATAATTTAAATAAAACACATCAACGTCAAGGCAAATGCGTTTCAAATTATTGAAATGAAAATATATACTTAAACAAAATTGTTATTTCAAATTTCAAACATGAAATTTTATATGACCTTTACAGCATAATTGTATGACCTTCTAATATATATTCTTTTATAAAATAAATCGAACCTTGTCTCCTCAGAAGAAGATTATTACAAAGGCAGCCCAAAAACGTGAGCAGTTTTTTTCTAAAAGTATTTGAAGAACCAAGTTCTATCAGAATTGCCATACCATATCTTTAAAAAAAGATTATTCCAATCGGCTTCTTTAATAATTATCTTTAAGAAACAGTTTTTATTCTATCTACTACTTATTAGTCAAGATTTTTATTAGCAAAATAAATTGTTGCACATAGCTTTATATTTATTTTAACTCGTGTAACTTGTTTAATGAGTTCTTCTAGTTTTTGTTTTTTCTTTTTAATTAAATTTATCAATTTATTTACATTTATAATTGTTAATAGGTTTGTGTAAATGAAATCAAAGAGAAAAACTTAAAAAAGAAGGCATTCTTTAATTGAAAATAATTGAGTTTAATTGAGACAGTTTAAAGTAAAAAATTTAATATAAGCTAATGCTCTACTATGACTTTGAATGACAGTTTAAAAAGCAACACACTTTAAATTAAAAGTTTAAAATATTAAGAGTAACTACTTATTAATTTCAAACTAAGTTGAAAAAGATAAAAATCTACTTACCAGTAAAAGCTAACAAATATTTTTAATAATTAAATCTGGAAATAAAGATTGCAAGCGTGAACTTACTATTATTAAACCTAAGCGTTATTTTTTTTTATGGATAAGATTTTCAAATTTACACAAAGATGGGGTTTGATCCTATATCTAAACAGTTATCTAAAAACAATGTTCAGAACTAACTAAAATAACATTTCGATTGCATATTGCATACTTTAAGGTGCTAATTTCCCTTATTTTGCTCTCCTATTTGCATCGTTTAAAACTTGTTGTACTTTAAGCTTAAGGTGAATCCATATTCTAAATCTATGTACCTAAGAACATTTGTCAAAACAACAAAAAACTCAAGTCATCATAATCATATGTATTATAAAAATAGTCAGAAATTTGTAAGGCAACGTATTGACCGATTATATAATTGATATCAATAACTTGTTAACTCGTTTCACAGAAATCTTCATGTTTAATATGAACATATAATTTTTTGTATGCTATTGTTAATATCCACATGCTGCTTTATTGTGAAACATTCTCTCACAACTTATTAATTATCGAATTTATTAATTGGATATAAATATGGAAAAAAGAAAAAACACAAAATAAAAACTCTCACAATTCATTATTTATCGAATATTATTAATTGTATTGAAGAAAAGCATTTAACAAAACCTAGGTACTTATTACATATTCATTATGTATGCAACAGATACTATTGAATACTCATAAGGGCTAATGGCAAGAACGAATAAAACTCATCATTAAATTATTATTCAACCATACAAATAGTTTCAGAATTCACGTTCCTTTTTAGCTATATACAAATATCAATATTCAATTAAAATAAATTGGCCTAAATTATCTAAAACGAAACGGACAACCTATTGAATTAGAAATGTATATGAAGTTATCTGCACACTGGGAAACACGTGTGCTTCAAAAGCCGCATTGTTTGAGTATCTGAAGTGCGTTACCATAACAATTTCCACTTCAAATCCAAGCGCAAGCAGCAACAACTACAGCAACAAAAAATTATGACAACAAATTGCAAACAAACAAGGAACAAACAAGTGAATCACCTTTAAAACTTCCTTTTTTCCTGTTCGTACATACATACATAGGTGCCAAGCCATATGCCTGGAGGCTAAGGAGGCGAAACAGTTGAGAGAGGCGTGGCAGTGGTTGTCATAACTTTAGTGCTTGCAGGCATCAAGGTAGAACCAAACAAATGAAGCCAAATGACAAAACTGCACAGACAGCAGACAGAGGTAGAGAAAGAGAGACATAGACAGACAGAAAGACTGAGGGACAGGACAAAACGTAGATAGAAAGAAAGAAAGAAAGAGGGGAAAAACGAAGACAAAGACGGTAAGAGCAGCTAAAGACCAAGACATGCATGTCAAAGGACAACGAATAGCTAAAGTATTTTTGTGTGTATTTGTGTGAGTGTGTATGTGTGTGCTAGTGTTGTGCTTAACACTCAAAAGCGGAAGTAAGTGTTGGCTTGGGTTGAGTCTGGTCTGCGGTCGAAGCAGGAAAAAGGAAGCAACAGCAGAAGCAGGCAAAAGTTTGTTTTCTTGCGGCATCCATGACTGGCATTTTGTGTCTGCTTCTGTTGCAGTGACAGCAAAAACCAAGACAGCAACAACACCAGCAACACCAACAACAACAACAAGCCAGGTGTGCACCATCAGCTCTAAACCGACACAAAAATATCACTTTAAAGTTTCTTTTCCCTTATTTTTTTGCCCATCAGCCATTGCATCGCCTTCGTCTCTGGCAGTGCCTCCATTTCTGTCGCCTGTGTTAGTTTTTGACATGAAATTGCATTACATTTCACACAGCAAAAGAGACTTTGCTGCGAACCAACAACTTGGTGATGGTGGTGGCATTGCTCTTGGCTCAGCACTTTTAAAACATTGTCTTATTTTTGCCGTCTGTCATTTGGTTTTTGCTGGCTGAAGTGTACAAATTAGTTGGCCCTGTCACAAACAGCTCGGTTGCTGTTGCAACAACAATAACGACAGCAACAGCAACAACAACAATACCAACAACAGCAACATAAACAGCGGACAGCATTTACAGCAACAGCAAGCAACGTTTGCTTGTCTGGCATCTTTAAGCTACTTTTCATCGATCCGCTCGACAATTACGTGCAGCAGCGTTCATTCATTCATTCCTTCTCGTTCCTCCTTGGTTCGTTTTGGCCGTTCTACAACCACTGCGGAAGCAATTTATCAGGCTGGGCAAACGACCAAACTGACTTCCCTCTTTTTTTTTTTTTTAAACTCTACTTCTCCTGCCCACCCACATTCACAACCATCTCAGCCCACTGACCACCCCCCAAAACCAAAAACACATTTCGTTGGCCCCCTTTTCATTTTATTTTGTATCATCTTGCCGCTGGCTGAAACGTTATGCCCAAAGTGCATGCCAAGGCAAATTTTTGAGCTTAACTGCAAGAGCAACAAACAAGAACAATGTTGGCTAAGAGGCAGATCATGATGCCAGCAACAAAAAAGAAGTATGCAACATTTCAAATACTCTTTGAAAACAATATTTATATTAAGTGCTAGATAAGTAGATAGTATGAAATGCTTTTTCTTTAGACTTATCAACTGATTGTCACTCTTTTGAAGTCTCTGTATATTAGTGGGCTTTATAATAATCTATCACAACTGCGTCTTTATAGGCAATTTCTTGATTTCTAATCTCAGAATTATTTATTCTTCAGTTGTGAAATGCACAGCACTTTTATCAAAATATTCGTAATCTTTTAATCTTCTGAAGAGGACTAGGAACACAAGACTTAAACATTAATAAACAATTTGTAGCTGAACATAAGTAATCATCTTAATAAAGGACTTAAAAAATGCTAAAAGCTCTTTCTGAAAGGGACTTTTGATGACCTGTTGTTCTTCTATTACTGTTATAAACTGAAAGCTGAAAACTTAGTTATTGAGTATATATTTTGGCCATTCTAGTTATTATTGCTAAACAACTTTGTAAATTAGTTATGAATTATTTAAAAATATGTAGTTAACTTAATCAATTCCAGTCATTGGATATATCTACTTTTGCAAGAATATATTCACTTACTTTCAAATCCGGAAAACTCCCAAACAAGAAAGGATAAAGTATTTCTTATTTTATTTAAGAGTTTTTATACCCTCTTTTACACTTTATTTCTTGGCAATTCTCACAATCTGGAGAGCATTGAACTTTACTGCATACCTACATTCATGTGGGTATATACAAACGCGTTACGCCCACACTAATTCGAACTCTTTTCAACTATAAAGTGAGCGACCTGTTTACTAGTCGTTGCTATTGCTGCTGCTGCTGCTGCCAAATCGTCACATCATTACTTATAGAGCTACAAAGTATAGGGTTTTGGTCAAGACTAAACTAGCGGGCAAATTGAAAATGTCTTAGGCAGAATGCACTTAGCCATCCCAAAACCAAACTCTGACCCCTGGCCTCTTTCTACCTCCCTACCTGCCCACAAACCCGAGGACTGACTGACAGCAAAACTGGAGTTCAAATTTATTGTTGCTCAAAGCCGAAAAGCAAACGGGCAATTTACAAAACGGATTTCGGATGCGGTGAGTGGTCGGTTGGATGGTTGGTTAGATGGGCTAGTTGGTAATAGAAGGGAAGTCTATTTCGGCTAACAGTATTCCATTTTCTTTTCTACTTCACTTCTCCCCGAGAGTTGTGTCTAATCGTTGAGTTAAATTAACACATTTAAGGCCAAAAGATTTTTGTCTATTTCGCTTTGGCAATTTAGTTGTGCCCCATGTATTTCTGTTGCATACTTTTCAGCATTCGCTCAATGCTCACGTTTTATGGCCAACAATTTCACAGTTAGTCAGAGCCAACAACAAACAAGCAGTCAAGGTGCCAATATTGTTGTTAACTGCTGATAGTTGGCTGCCTTTTGCCCAGGCGAAATGCATTTTGTGTACGCCAAAACGCGATTGCCATTTGCTTTGCGACTTTTCTTTTTGCCAACCGAACGAGACTCCTCATTCCAAGTGGCAATTTTTATTGCATTTCATTCGGCTTTTGCCACTTGGCAGTGTGGCAATAGCGGGGGCCAAAAGAGTGGCAAAACGGGGCTAACAGTGGCAACAGCAGCAAAACGAAATACTTTTTTAGTTTCTAATCGACGCGCGTTCATCGCATAAAAATAATGCAATAAACGATAATCCAAACGAAGCCAGCTGCACTTTTCTTTTCTTTTTCTTTTTCTATTTTTCTCTTCTTTGCTTTCTCGTTTCCTTTTTTTTCGTTTTTTTTTTATTATTATTTTGCCTCGACTTTTGTTCAGTCAGTTGATAATGGCTTGTTTATGGCCCTAAGACGTTTAAGACGTCTGAGAAGGGTGAAGAGTTTCAAATGTTTAGGACTTGCCAGAATTGGCCATAAAATGAACAATATGCAACCAAGACATCTGTAAAATCTTGAAAAGCAAAATGTGTAAATGACTTTGAATTGACTTTCTATATCAGATATGGCTAAATAATAAGTATGGAAACTATGTATATGGTAGCTAACTTGATGCCAATTCCTAAGCACAATATTTTCTCCTTAATTGGTTATTCCGCTGCTAGTCATATTTGGGCACTCTAACAAGGTATAATTAACTGGGAAGTAGATGGCCACACTAATTTGCAAAGAAAATAAAAATTAGGGTAACCATGCGTTCCTAAATTCCAAAGCATTTCACACCCATTTCAAAGCAATTAAATCGCTTTAACAAAAAAATTCGGTAAAATTTTAGCCTTTGTGAAGAATAACATTAAAACATAATAAAATATTTGATTTTATTATTAAGCCTTTAAGTGCATCCACAATCGCGATAATGGAATAGCCAATAAAGGCTTCTACAAATGAATAAAATAATTTTTTTGTGGATTTTTTAGTTGCTTGAACAAAACCACACATCTAATAAAAAGTAATAATAATAATTGTTTTTTCCTTTGTTTTGATTGAAAATTCAATTTAATTGAATAAAAATGATTTTTTATCTTTTTTTTACCACAATGTGACATAACGATTAATAAAGTAAATATACAAAAAATTTACAAACCCATATAAATTTGTTTGATGAAATTAAGCAAATTAAACAATTTGTGAAAAGTGACAGAAGGATCACCTTTCAACAATGTGAAAAACTCTCTTTCAAAAGTTTTTCTAATTCATGCCATACAAGTTTTTCATTTTCTAAAAATCTCAATTAAAGCAGAACCTTAGCTACCACTTAAACACTTTATTTTGGTATTTTATAATTGAACTAGTTCCCAATGAAGTCATAACTTAAGCATCATTTAAGTTTAAAGCAATATTAAGACACTATAATAAAGCCGCTTGGAAGCAATTTATCACGCCCATATTAAATTTTTTTTAAGCAACAAATTTTACCAAGTTATTTCATTATCACCTATTTAAGACCAAGACTCCACCTGCTGCTGCTGCTGCTACTGGTGCGTTTCATTTTTAAGTTTGGTTTTGCTTGCCATTTTCGAAAATTCATGGCGCATTTAATGAACTTTGGCGACAGCCAGAGAAGAACCACACAAAACAGGTGAAGGTGAACAGCAGCAACAACAACAACAACAAGAAAATAAAGTAGCAGATGAGAACCAACATTCAGTCGAATGATAAACGGCTCAACTGATAGAGCCTAAGCAGCCTGAAGAAGACAAACATAAAACATGGAAAACGGGAGACTTCTTTGGGTTGTGTTCCTGTGGCATTTCGAAGAACGCTACGCGAAATTTAACAACACAATAAAACACATCAAATAAATTTACGCTAAAAATTTTTGCTTATCAGAAGAAAAAAAAATAAACGGAGGCAGCAGCAGGAGTTAGTAGCTAAAATGAAGGCCGTGAAATAAGAAGGAGAACGAAGGAGATTTAATGGCAAGTTGATAAGCAGACAGGCGGCATTTTCTCGAGACCCGCTTTAAACTCGCTTTTGGTAATAAACTCATCGAGGCGTGGCGCCGTTTTCTCTCGCAAATCTAAATAGACTCAACCGAAAAACAACTTGAATTTATTTTCGCAATGAGTTACGCAAAACACAGGAGAAAAAAACAACAAACTGAGGCAAACCAAAAAAGCAACAACAAAAAGAACTGTGAGAAAACAAAGACTAGGTTAAAAAAAAATACGCGGCATGCATAATTTGGAATGCTTTTTCCTGGTTTTTTATTTTGTCGAAAGGATAAAACGTTCTAGGAATGAGTAGAGGGGTGAGAGGGACTGTTGGTCCGCCACATTATGCAACATTCCTTTTAGCAGACACACACACACACACACACACTCCCACCCCACCCTGAAAATCAGCCCATTACCCACCTTTTCAGTCTCTTCGCTCTCTTTTGCTCATTATGATAATAATAATGCTTGGAAGCAGAGTTGCGCGAAATTTTTCGGTCGATGGTCCAAGGGTTTTTCTTTTTTTTGGCCACGGTCAAAGCCCACAACAACAAAAACAACAATTAAAATGTTATTAAGCGGCCAGCAGCAACAACAACAACAACCAGGTAGATAGAGATGGAAATGAGTAGACCACAAATAGATACAATGAAAGGTGGAAACAATGTAATGACAATGCGGAAAAAATGTGAAAGGATACATAAAAATAGAATGAAGGGCAGGGCAACATCTACACACACACACACACATACATATATCTACTAATGAATGAATAAATGTCTGCATATAATAGACATATAATAAAGTTTTTTATTAACATCATTATAATATACTAAAAGCAACTTAATGCCAACCCCAAGAGGACTTTAACTTTCTAGAATAAAGTTTTCAATAGATTACAGTTTCTTCAAGTAAAAAACACAAAATTTAATAAGAATATATCGTTTTAAAATTGGGAAATCAAGTTTATTAGTTTCACTCCATTACTCAATGTCATTTACCATGACAATTTAAATAATTATTTAGTCAGTTAAGGTCTTGTCAGAAAATAACTTTTTAAATTGTGCTTAATTGATTTTCCATTAACTGAACTAATTTCATTGAAAACGCTTTTCACTTTACCAAATTTCCCAGAGGGGAGAAGAACAACAACCAAAATGCAATGCATTTGCATAAGTGGAATTTTGTTAATTTGCTTTCTTTTTTTCATTTTCGTTCTTAGTTGTTTTTCTCTACAAATGTTTATTGTTTCTCCAACCAGCCGCGCACTCCCCAAAATATGCAAATTAAAAGGAATTCCATGTGAGGGGAGAAAGAAAGGGCACTTGAAAATGTGCATTGGTACGATGTTACATGTTAATTATGCAGTCAGCTCAAAGCAACAAAGAATGTTGCATATGACCATAACAAAAACAAGAGTAGTCGAGTCGGAAAGTTGCATTGCCATTTTCAGTTATCTTGGAATAATTTAGAGGAAAAGCTACATGAATTTTGACTTTGAAATTTGCAATGACCTAAAAGAGCTGTAAATACACATGGGTACACAGTTTTACGTAACTTGCAGTATTTGTTTAAAAACATTTTCGAAGGATAAACTTAAAAACTTTGAAAACACAAATTTTTAAATTTTAAGTATGATTTGCTTTAAGATATTCTTGGAGATCACAGCTTTTTTTTGGCATTGACGAAACAATATAATATTTAATTAAACGATAAAACTCTTATAACATTTATTTTTAAACAATAATAGGAAGTCTTGTTGGAAAATAGGCTTAAAACCATTTCTATGTCAATATTATATTACAAATTGGGCACTTAGTTTGGACTTAAAAATTCTTGCATCATTCCTGTTCGTCCAAGTCTTTTAGGTTTGCCAGATCATTGTTTTCTCTAATCTCAACTGACTAGGGCTGGGCAGACAATTTAAACATTTCATGTTAAGTTTATCGCCTTTAATTTATATGCTTATAATAATCACTTAAGTTTTTAGCTAAGATGGTACACACAAATTATATATGTATATGTATATACTGATACTTATGCAAAAAGTCTTAAAGCATTGAAAAATGTAAAAAAAAAAATAAAATAATCTAACATGCTGGTGACTCCGTCTAGCAACAAAAAAGGACAAACATTAATTTGTCTACTCCAGTTCAAGCAATCAAAGTAAGAAAATGAGCCAAATATTAAAATAGGGAAAATATTTATATGGAATATTTATGGAAGATAAGCAAAACACTAAATTTTTTTACATATCAAAAAGCGTAAACGATTACTTTTATCGCTTGCTTATCGATAGTCATTCATAGTTTGATTTTTTATCAGTGTTCGGATCCTATTCAGTGTTGAAAAACAACAATTCAAAACTTTTTAAAGCTGACTAATGCTAATGGTCGACATAAAGCTAGTTTTACTAAATTGATTTTCATATTAGCCACAGATGTTAATTTGCTGTTTGTTGATGAAGATATACATACACATTTTCTTAGTAGCTATTCTTAATACATATGTACCTAGACAACTGAAACTTCTGCGGGTTTCATCAAAGTCTTAAGTTATTTCTAACATGGGCTAAAAGCTGTAGCAAAGATAGAATTTGTATTTTTTTTTTTGCTGATTGGAATGGCAATGGAATACGAATTCTATTTGCTATCCTTTATTCTGAATCTCGATATCTCAATAATGGCCAGAATTACATCTTTTGAAACTCAAAAAATATATTTAAGTATATTTTTGGCTTTACAACTGTTTATGGTATATTCTCTTTATGCAACTAAGCCTCTAAGCCACAATTTCCATCTCTTATCCAAGCTCGCTGTTGGTCATTTCAAGTTAAAGTGAATTCTCACATTTCTTAAAACAAAAATCCATTGATGATGTCAAAATATGTCACGTGCTGAAATGTCCACCGCGTGCCAATAAATGAAAAAGCAAATAGGGATTCTCAGCATTGAAAAGAAGCGGACAGGGACACATGTTCCTGTTCCTGTGAGTTGAAAAACTTGTCACTTGGTTTCCTTTCGTTGTTCCTTATGTTGTTTTTTGCTTTTTTTTCTCTCTCTTCCTTTGGACGCGCAGCTGCAGTTTATATTTGAAGATTGGCCGCGCACTTTGTCGCCTCTGTCTTTACTTTCCGCTCTGATGTCCTTTTTGGCGCTGGCCGAAAAGTTTTCACTCGCTTGGACGGTCCTCCTTAACCTCTCTCAACACTTGTCGCTACTTTTTAGCTATTTTGATTTTTAAGAAACAAAAAGCAGCAAAAAAAAAAAACAAGAAGAAAAATAAAGGAAACTTTTCTTCCTGATTTCTTTTGCAATTTTCGAGTTCTTGCCCTCACTCTGCTGCCCCTCTGACATGCCTTTCTCTGGTCTTTGCGTCATGTGCGAAATAAGTTTCACACTTAACGACATAACAAGTTTTCGAGAGCAGCCGTCAACGCCGCGGCAACGTAACGTCCACCCCAACCAGGGTTGTCACCGACTCTAGCTAAGCAGGATATTACATAAATTTAAGTATTCTATATGTATATATGTACATATATGTATGTATGTCAGAGCAGTCAAATTAATTTTCTCTGAATATATCCAATGATATGTTTGGACCATAACTTATTTTGTTAGAATCGATAACTTCAAAAAATAAAAATATGTTTTTGTAAATTTAAATATAATTTCTTAATAATCATTTTTTTAAGCTAAAAATAATCAAAAGACATATCTGTTCATTTAAGCCATGTTCTAGATAGATCTTTTCCAACACTTCTACTTTGACATCTGTCAAGCTCTACATTTATCGATAGGCATTCCATTAGTGCCATCGCTAACGTTTCTGCCTATATAAGCAGTGTCTCATTCAGTTTTATTTCAGTTGTGCTTTGCAGCTCTAAGCATTCAATTCCATTTATTTCTTTGCATTAGAAATTTATGAATTTTCCTTATTTATAAATCTTACCACATTTTGTTTTTTTAGTTTCTTGGTTTAAAAAAAACTAATAATATGTAATTGAAATTCAAAACCCAAATCGCGGTTTTTATTTCTGCGATAAGGTCTGTCTTAACTGGTCAGCATATGTCATGGGTTTTTTAAGTTTAACTTTATGTACTTATAAACAAATGTAAGATTTTCCTGTTAGCTTAAAAAGCAATTTATAAATTTTCCTTATTTAAAATCTTACCACATTTTGTTTTTTTTTTTCTTATTTTCTTAGTTTCAAACTAAGTAATTTAAACTCAATTTCCAAATCGCACTTTAATTACCGCGATTACAAGAAATATGTTTCAGCAATTCGGCATATGTCATAGGTTTCATATGTTTAACTTGAAAACAACCATTATAAATCAGTCTGATCTTAATTTAAGACAAATTTAAACAGCAATAGAGAATTTGTGTTTATTAATTTTTAATTACAAGTAATATTTAGATATCAGCTTGTTACATTAAAAAAATGATTTGAATTGACACTAAGTAAAGAGAATACAGCGATTTTCTTACATGAATTTGTCCTTTTTTCCAATTGACTGAAAAGCAAAATCTTTAGTTTATTCATTTTCTGTCAGTGTTTATCAATAATACACTGTTTTTTTTTTTTTTTTTTTTGGTATATAATTTTCATTTTTTTCAAATGTTCATATTAGACCACAGTTTCTACAAAACAAAAAAAATTCAATTTTCCTATAAGTTTAATTACATGACAGCGTTGAAATCAATAAATGAGACGTGTCAGAAAGTGAGAATTCTTTCGAGCAGAGATTCATAAGACTAAAAGTCTGTAGAGAATATATTTTAAGAATATTCCATTTTTAACTTTGACAACATAATAAAAAGTGTGCACAACAAATCATTTTTATTTTTTTTTCTACTTGTACTTTTAGTTGAACAAACGAAACCTTCTTTATAAGGACTGCAAAAGATCGTTTTTTTCTTCTTAAGACGAATTACATTAAAGTTTTTGAATCAAAAATATTAACCTATACGTATGTATGTATGCGCGAGTTGAGGATTTCAGGGATTCCTGAATCGTTATTTCCATTATTGGCTTCCATTTTCGTCACTAGGTGCATCGCGACGTCTCGACGTGCATTCAGGTTGAATTCCAGAAGGAAAAGAGACTGACAGCCTCTACTGTCATCGCACATATCTAGTGTTAAACAGTTCTACATCAGTCAT
Organism: Drosophila willistoni; assembly: GCF_018902025.1. Classification (NCBI taxonomy): domain Eukaryota; kingdom Metazoa; phylum Arthropoda; class Insecta; order Diptera; family Drosophilidae; genus Drosophila; species Drosophila willistoni. The sequence continues at coordinate 16,218,187 of NW_025814050.1, forward strand.
GTTATTCATTACTTAACACTGATTAATTCGCCTTAAACGTAGGCACACAATTGAAATTATTAGAAATGCCTAATTCAATCTCCGACATATGTATATAGTGAACAGTACTTTGAAACTTTTGATTCACAATGTTCAGATTTATATAGATATGTATTGTTGTCTTTTTTTTCAATTTTCATGTACATTTTCATTACCCATTTCCAATATTATGCGTATGCCATACTTTCCACAGTAAAGAGAATGGAATTTTTCAGCAAAATTGTTGCAACAGCAAATCAGAAGGTCATAATTACCTATGAAAACAATGAGGTCTTGCCATTGTTATATTTTTGAAAAGTAGTCACAGTTATAAAACTGCATTTATAGTATAAAACGATGTGAAGATTTTAAGTTGAAAATATTCCCCATTTGCAAGGGCTTAAAAGAAAAAGTTGATTTTAATTTTTGGAGAGTTTGTTCACATCATTTCTATAGAATCTAGTCTAGCAGTGGCATTTTGAATGGGTCGTTTGACTTGCTTGCTGCATATTTCGGATGATGATTCTACAATATGTAATTTAATTTCATGCATTGCCTGGCTAATGCGCTTTTGTGCTTAAAAGTATGCCATAAGTAAGAGAAAGATGCGCAAATGTGCTTAACAAAAAACAAGTTAAAAAGTTTTTTGCTTTCTGTTTTTTTTTTTTTTTGTGTTTGGTGAGATGGGAAGTTGGAGTCTAAATAAGAGGGAGGGAGGGACGGGTGAAGGGGGCAGGAAAAAGTGTCTGTACTGTTCGTTCGGTAGTGTCAGAGGCAGCGGCCTGGAAACAATGCGCGACATTCAGGCGACATTGTTGCCAAAGCTTTTTACAACTCGCATGAGTCCTACAAGCAACCTCCTTTCTCCCCTTGTCCTACACTCTCAGCCCCCTTCACCCATTGCCCTTCTATTTGCCGCCTACTACCCCATCTGCCCCCGCCTCGCTTTCATGTCATTTGTTTGTGGCACAGCAGTTGTAGCATATTATCTAAATGTGTTGCTCTACATATGCAACTGTATGTATGTATGTATGTATTTAACTGTGTATGTGTTTGCTCTATGATTTGTTGTTGTAATGTGCTTTAATGTGAAAAGTTTTTAATGCTTAAGCAGCGAAGTTAGCGTCGACAGCGACGGTGGCGGTGTTGGCCTTACATTGCCTTCCATTTCGCGTTTAAACCAAACATTTGGAAGAGATGAGTTTTGGTGAGTGGGTCTATAGAGCGGTAGAGTAGCAGTAGGAGGGGGAAGAAAGCTCATACGCCGAGTGATTGTGCTCTTCTACTTATTTTCTTTAGGTCCTTTTTTTCTTACCTCCCCCAATCTCCACCCCTTCGGTTCTTCTGCGTTAGTTGGCAACTTTTATTTGTGGTTTTTTTATGTAAATGCGCCCAAGTGATAAGGCAAGTTTTTTTTTTTTTCTTTTGCTATTTTTGGCTACTGTAGAATACTAAAATGAATGAGTGGAAGGGAGAACGGGGGAATAGCAGATTTACTTGGGTTAGGCAAAAAGGGTGGAATGGGCTGAGCCCAAGTCCTGTCTCTGTCATGTATCCAAGAGCTGCAACATGAACATGTTGCAAAGTGGCGCTCCTCTTCATTCATTGTTGTTGCTCGGTTGCTGCTCTGCTACTTGGAAATTAAATTTCAGTGACTTTGTTGTTTATTTGCAGTGAAAAGCAGTTTTTTCTTTTGCTTTTCTTTTTCCCCTCTGTTTTTAGCAATGATGAGTTGGCAAGAAAGGGTATTATGATTTGAAGAATCAAGATGTTATATGATGAATTCAAATAAAGAATATAAAAACCAAATTAAAAACGAACAAAAGTGGAAACAGTTGATTGAAGTACTTAATTAGCTACAAAATTTTAAAACAAGACAACATAAATAAAAACATTAACAAAATATCATTGAAATCCGATTGATAATTAGTTAATTATTAAAACCAATAATCATATAGGTAGACACTAATTATAGTATTATTATATCCAAAAGATCATATATATTTTCTTATTAATATATATTTTTCATACATTTGGAATTAATCATGATAGGTTTGCCAACAGTACTTTCTCCTTCCTGATTTTGTAGTATTTAGATACCTTGGATTTACACCCAACAAATTATATATAATAACTAGAGACAAATGACAATTAATTCTTGACTGATAGTCAATGGCGAAATGTAGTAATTTAATACTGCTATTTAAGACTTTAGAATAGAAGTATTTTAGAAGGTCCCTTATATTCCAATCGAGAACATTTTTTTATGTGATGAAAACTTTTGTGGGACAAATCTATTTGATTTTCTTTGTTTCAAATATTATAAATAATGTATATATCGGGGAGTTGGGGGTTTCAGGGATTCCTGAATCGTTGTTTCCATTATTAGCTTCCATTTTAATTGCGATCAGGAATTTCAATAACCGCACACTGGGCCACACTCGACGACAGCATACACTGTCATCGCACATTTATAGTGTTATACAGTTATACATCAGTCATGCTATTCATTACTTAACACTGATCAATTCACCTTAAAAGTAGGCATTGAAGTAAGTATTGAAAATCCTTAAAGTCCTCTCAAAGACAACACAAATTCGTGTAGTATGTTTGTTTGTTTTTGTACATTTTATAGATCGCAATGTTGGAATTTTTTTAATATATTTACGATTTTCATTATTGTCACCATCAGCATTAAAATTATAGTCTTAAGGACAAATATTATTAATTTCCATGGCACACCCTGCGTATACGTTATGTGTCCAAAAATCAAACATTTAACAGTCTAAAAAGTCCCAAGACTACGATTTTTTATAAATCTACATTTCAGTACCAAAAGTTGAACAACTCATAAATGAAAAAAGGAGTTAAATTGTTGACTTTTTGGTGAAACGAGTTTTTAAATTCAGCACAAAATTTAAATTTTTTGTATATACTTTCCCAGCAAGCTTGTTGCATACATCTTATAGATTCTTTTGAGAGTTTATTCATTTACAAAATAAAGAGTATATCAAGTATTGTACTTATATTTGTATTAAAAATTCTTTCTTCTCTACAACGTTTTATCATTTTTATTCAAAAACTATGTGACAGTGCCCGGGTGTGTGTGTGTGTATAAATTAGAGAAATTTACGTTTATTTTTTTTAATGACAGTGTTCATCATCATATTTCTCTGTCCTTTTCACAGTCACTGTGAATAAGTGAGGGCAATTTCCACATATGTATGACCAAAAAGCCCATTGTGTAAGGCTCAAATCTGCAAGTAGTCTCTGGAGCCAGGCTTTTGTGTTATGTATTTATGTGACTAAAAGTCAGTTTTTATTCAGCCAGGCAAGCTAGCAGATAATGTGCAGTCCAAGACCCCCAAGAGAGATAAAACGGCAACAACAACAAAACGTACGGAGAGGGACAGAGAGTGAATCCTTTTGAATATGAAATGCAAATGCAAGTTGGTCCTCTCTGACGATAATGTGGATGATGATGATGATGATGACGATGTTGATGATAATTATTATGCGCCCTGCAGGCGATAATTGCCCACTAAATGCGCCATAATCTCGTGTGTGTTTGTGTGTGTGTGTGTGTTTGTGTCCAAAAAGGAAACCCCAAAACTTGAACTCCAGTGACCGAAAGAACCCCCAAGAAAAAACCGCAGTCCGAAACTTTTTTGCATAGCCTCATCTCTCAATGCGGTTGCTTTGTGTCTATATGTAGATATGTATGTATGTATGTACATATATATGGATGAATTGTTCCTACAGCTCCTGGTCCAGCTGCTTTTGGGTTGAAATTATTCATGGATTCAGCTTCAACTTCAACTTGCCGTCAGTGGGAAACTTTTGCTCGTTGTTTAATTGCCAGAGTCGGCATTACCAACAACAATAAAAAGGGTATTTAAATATTTGTATGAACAACCCACCGCCCCCAGTCCACTTAAATATAAGGGCAACTTTTACGCTACAAACAACAAGAACAACAACAAGAAGAAGATTTTACTCAGCTTTTTTATTCGAAACCTTAAAACGGAAATTTTTTACGATTCTCTTGTCATCAATGTCCGAGATAAGTCCGTCTTTGCGACTATAAACTATTTTTTCTGCATTTACGTGAGAGATATTTTCCCTTTACATACACACACACACACACACACACACACACACACACCACAATCGCCCACATATACAAACAAATGGGAAAAATATTATGCCTTATCCATTTTAATAGTCAATCGTTTTGCAATTTTCCTGAAAAGGAGGAAAAATTAATTTTATATTAATGTCCGTTGCGTCGAAGGGGTTTTTGCTGTGCGGTTTTGGTTTCCTTTATGCATACATATATATATATCCTATCAGTGATGCAGGATCATCAGGCTCAGACTCAGGGCTCTGGCTCAAGCCAAGGCAACCCACGTGTAGGTGTTGTCAGGTGTGTCCTCTAAGCTGCTAAGCGTTCCCATTTACCTTTCCTGGTTTTTTTTTCTTCTTTTTTTGTGTTATTTATTGCAATTTAAGTGAGTTGTCAGTAGATAAAAGGAGAGGGATACGAGCAGCGCGTAGGCAGTGTACATAGACACTTGACATTTTGTGGCTGGCCATGTGGTCGGACTGCTGCCCCACTTACTTTATCACCTCCTTCTTTTATGTAGGTGTGCCCGCCTTGATGTATGTGTGTGTGTGAATGTGTGGCGTAATCTAATGTATTTTTAATTGAAAAGTTGAATCCAGTTTGATGCTGACATCGTCAATTGGCCGGAGGCTACGTTTAAAGAACCAAAACGAGTCACAGAAAGTTATTGTAGATAGAAAATTCAAGTATTCAATTTGTGACTAATATTGATTATGTAATTAATTCGTTATCATTAAACTATCATAACTAGACTGTAAATAAGGCTGTCACACATTTGCCATTTCTTTCTTTTATTGTTTTTACTTTATAACTTCTCTGGTCTTTCATTTCGTATCTGTCTCTCTCTTTCTCTCTCTCTCCCTATTGACCCCACTTCTTTTCATTTTTTTCCTTTTTACCTTTCATCATTTTCCAGCAATCGGAATTCTATAGAAAATATGAGAATTATTTTCCAAGCATCATCTTAGAATATAAACGCACTTCAATTTCCGCTAAACAATGGGGAAACTAAAAAAAAAAACTTTTCATCATCTTGAATGAACAATGGCAGCAAATTTAAGTCCCCAGCCACCCAACTAACTCGAACAGGTAAAGCCACGACCATCTCATTTTGAAAAATTGCCATAACTACTCATTATAAGCAACGTTAATTAAACATCTCTTCAAGCTTTTCAAAACAAAAAGGAAAAGAAAAAAACCCAAAGAAGGCTTTAAACTCGGCCTACGAAAATGGGGGAACTAAAAACCAAAAACTGTCTAACGTTCTGGTCTAGTAGTAGTTGAACAGTGTTTCCCTTTTGTCTAAAGGACTCGTCCCTTTGCCCTTCCAGTCACCCTCTATCTCTCTGTCTCTTTCTCTTTGGGAAAGAGCCTGGGCCAACAGTTTTCACGTTGCGCGAAATTTATCATGATTCCATTACATAATTAAATCCGTTTTAATAGAAACTTTGCACGTCTTTTGTTGTTGTTGTTGTTGTTGCTGTTGCTGTTGCTGCCTGCTTTTGAGATGTATTTGGTAAAGTTTCTTCGCCAGAGCGAAATTGAAAAACAAAACAGCCAAAGGAAGCTGTAAAGTTGCTCTGCTTTAGTCTGCTTCAGTCGCAGTTAACGTCGCTGCTCTTGTAGCTGTTGCTTAAATGAAATTAAGAAAGTAACCAAAGACGAGCAAGAGCTGAACCTTCATCTTCTCCCCCCGCAACACCCGAATCACCACCCTTGGAGCTATCCTTCACCTATATATATACTCCAATCCTGTTGTCGGCTAGCTGCTTTTCTTTATCTGCTGCTTGCCATCTCTTCATCTTCAGGATTCTGTATCTGTATCTGTGTCTTTTTGCTCCTTCTTTCTTTCTTTCTTTCTGTCCGTCTGTCTCTTGGTTGCTGCTGCTGCTGCTTTTTGTCTTGATAAATTACCCCGTCCTTGGCAGCGATTTTGAGCGGCATTCGCATCCTCAACCTCACTTTCATCCTCATCGTCCTCATCTCCATTCTTGCCGTCGTCGTCCTCTTCGTGGTGGGGCGACAACAGTAAAGTGATATGTTTATTTGGACTCTCTTTCTCCCCTTCTATGTTTTAGTACCCCGTACCCATTTGCTAGATGAGTATAGTAGAGTCCTCCTGGAATTGTATTATCAACTGATCATTAGAGATAGACATTCCAGATAAAAGTACTATTTCTTAAGCAACTATTATAAGTACGTTAGTTTCACATCACGTCGGGGTCACAAAAATGTAAATGACTGTAAAATAAAACAAATTTTTATAAAAGAATTACGTGTGTTAAATTCATTTTCATATTTATAATTCACTAGATTTCTATTAGTTAGAGGATACCCTTTAAGTCGTTACCTTAATCTACTTAAGGGATTTTTCTCTCTTAGTCTCTGTCGCTCACTTCTCAATTGCTGCCATTTTTAAATCTTGCCAAATTGTTAACGATGCGAAAGTTGCCGCTGAATGAGAGTTAAGGCAATAGCTTGAACCGCGAATAAGCAGATGGAGATGAAGGATGCCGGCGAAGGGTGTTAAAAGAAGGCGTGGCTTGGTCTGGCGACGACGGCAAAGTTTAGTAAATGAAAATAATTTTCAGTTGGCAAATTATTTAAAGTAGTTCATTAAGTGCCAGAGCCGAAAACAAAAAAACAAAAAGCAACCAAAAAAAAAACCTAAATAAAAGGGACGAAAAACGGAAAAGTGTTGAAACAATTTATAAACTATTTCAATTTTTTTCACAGTTCTCTATAATTTACTTTTTATGTTTCTATTGTGTTAACTATGTGAATGTAAGAGAAGAAAGTGCATAAAGGTAAGTAATGGTACTTAATAAATGTGCATACATACGTTAATTGCAGTTGTTAATAGGTTTCTGGTGTTCAGTTGTACTTGACCTACAAATACATAAAGCATCCATTAATGTCAGAAAAATTATAAGGGCTTTTGAATTTGTATGTTTAATTGGATATATATAAAAATTTTTACAAAAATAAATGATATATACGTCAATGCGTTTTAATAATACATTAATTCGTTAATATTTGAACTGAATGGGATATAGAAAGAAACAAAATAGAAGAGGATTGGAAAGAATATATCTCAAAAGGATATTCATATCCAAGTTTTCTAGACAGTATTGCTTTATGCTGAAATATTAAACGTATGAACTATCTTTTCTTTGAACTTCTTTAACTTATTTTTTTTAACTTTTCTTTAAATCAGTAATAGAATTATCTTTCTTTAAGCTATCAATACTATAAAGCATAATGTATAGTCATAATTTATGGATATATTCGATAGCATTGAAATTCTTTCCTCATAGATACTTTTACATTAAAATTATAAAGATTTCTTCTTTGATTTCCAATTCAATAACAAAATTTTATATGAATCTCTTGGAAAAAAGAAAGTTTTTCATTTGGTTTTTGCAAGCTTTTATCAGCTTTCGATTGCTATTTATTCAAAATTAAATGCAATCTCACACTTGCCTGGCAAAAGGTATGTGAGAAAAAAAGAATAAGAATAATAATAATATACATATGTATATCTATATAGATACCCGTGGTATGTAGATATATGCAGATGGTATATACCTAGTGTATATAAAAGAAAAGTAACAAAAAATACAATTGAAAACTTTTGCAATACGCGGGATGCGCGCTGCGTTTTCATATCAAACTTTGGCTATTGCATTTTCATGTGTCTTCCTTTCTTCTACACTGATAAGGCACAAAGAGCAGAAACTATGGCGAAGAGTGAGAGAAAGTGGGGCATCAAAAGCCGTGCTAGAAGGAGATGGTTAAGAAAGGGATCCAAATGCACTTTTGCCGAGTTATCAAAGAGTTTAAATTGCATTGCCAGGCCAGGCCGAAATGCTAAGGCGCAACTCTTTGCAACAATTTCAAGCGCATTATCCCAAACGAAGGCTCTGACAGAACGAGAAAGGGAGATAGATAAAGAATGGGAGAGGGGAAACGGCATAAGAGTGAGCGAGGAAAAGGACATCACCCAGCCAGGACGAAGTATAAAAGACAAAAGTCAAACTTGGATCTGGAGCCGGAGCTGCTGCTGCTGCTGCTGCTCAGACAATGCCTTCGTCTGTTTATCTTGTAAGGTAAATCATTCGAGACTGAAAGTCAAACAAGAGCCCAGGAACCCAGGGTGTAGTGGAACAGTAGCAGGAACTAAAGCTTGCTGAAACTTTCCGCCAAAGTAGTTGAGGCGACAAAGACAGGGAATTCAATTCAAACAATAGACGAATCATGGGACTGTAGTTGTCCCACCTAACCACCGGCACCTATGTGCATCCTCTTGCCGCAATGCGTCGACCTTGTGTCCTGCAAATTAGTTGCATATTAAAAATGTTTGGCCAAACAATGACGAGCGAGCATCCAAAGGAGGCAAAAACCCAAAAACCGTAAAGGAACCAAACCGAACCGAACTGAACTGAACTGAAATGAACGCCACTGAAAGGACTCCCATGTGCCCAAGGACGTCGTCATCTTATCGTAAGAAGAGGGAGCGAGAGTGCCGGAATGCTGGGCAAAGTTTTTCCGGGTTATTTGCCTCGGCTCCTCTCCTATTGCCACCACCACCACCACCAAATGAGAAAAGTTTAAATGACGCTGCAGTTTGCAAATGCCAAGCAGTTAAAAATGAGGATATCTTTGTAGACCAAGAGGATGCAACGGCTGTGGCAACTGCTGAAGCTGCCCCCTCATTTGTTATCTTAGCACATTTCAGACAAAAACCAAGTCATGGACCATGGTCAAGGGAATTGCTCCAATTGGCCGCTGGAGCAACATGATGATGGAACAGTAGCAAAACGGTGAGAAATGCATATGCAGAAAGATAAAAAAAAATCAGACAAGATAAATAGATCTGAAAATAATCCTAGCCTTTTAGAACTTTTCACAAATTAATGGGCCGACAAAAATTCAATTTAAACTTGCGACCAAATTCGCGGCGGTTTTGATTAAGTTTTTAGATAAAAATGCCAAGTTTTTTATAACATTTTTTAACATTTTTTTTGCAATTATAAATTTGGTGATTTATATTTGATTCCAGTTGCTAGTGTTCATATATTTTATACTTTAAATCCATGGCATGTAAAAATAAATATATTTATACAGTTTCTTGTTCTAGAAAAAACACCAAAACGGAAAAATTAAAACTATATTTTCAAAATTATATAAAATGAATTTAAAAGCTTTAACTTGGCAGATATACAAATTTGCCTAAAATCTTTTGAAGTAACCTAGTGTTGACTATCGAGTAGTTGACTCTAAATTACTTAACCAGCACTTGTAGCTCTTCTAAAGCTGCTAAAGAAGCCACTATTATCCGTTTAGTTTATTAGTCACCTTCTTATTTAAATACTTTTGTATTTATACAAATACTGTTTATAATAAAAATACGTCAAAGAATTGTAAATTATATTGTCTCAAAGTGTTCCAGTATTTTTGTCGAATTACATATCCAATGACAACTGGCATTATTTGCATTTTATTTTCATAAACTATATATTATAAACACGATAACGATTGCAAAAATTCTCATAACCAAACACTAAAGAAACAATCTGGAAGGAACAAGGAAAGAGAAAGACTTAAAATTTCATATAAACGAGTCGATTTCTAACATCTTTGCTTTAATTTTTCTCGCCCTATGGAAAACAACTTCCCTTTCCAACAATATGATTTGAAAATGTTTTTGTTTTTTACAACAAAACACAATTTTTCTCCAGTTGGCATGCTGCCTACGAGCCTTTCACAATTGCTTTAATATTTTCCAACTTAATCAATGAACAATGGACAGTACTTTGCTCCCACTTTGATTTTTTGTACCCTGGTCGAAAAGTGTATATAAGTTTTGGGTCAGAAGAGTGTAAACAGGTTTAACATTTGGCATAGCTTGAAGTGAAAGACTTCGAGGGTATAAATACTTTAGCATAGTCAAAGTAAATCCTCTTCTTTGGGTTCTTTTTTTACTTTATCTATTCAACCATAACATGGCATTAAAACGCAATCAGTGTTTAGCATGCTCACTTCTTGTTGATGCTTACACAAAAATCACATCGAATTGGTGGAAAAGTGTATATGTAGTATATTTTTCCTATGCTATATATATATATGGTTTTTTTTTTTGGCTTGCCAATTGGCAAAAGCAAGCTCCAAATGCCGGACACCCATCCCACGCGACTTTGTCTAACTTTTTCATTAAATGTATTTCAATACTTTCCTCTCGGTGCTCACCCTCTCTTTTTCTCACTATATCTCTCTCTCTCTCTCTCGCTCTCGACTTCCTACACTTTTCCTGTGTTTCTCTATGGCTTGTCCTTGGTGAAATTTTTCCACTTGACCAATTCATTCATTTTTGCCTCCCCCACATTCTCGAATCGAATCGAATTTGATTTTGTTTTTTCTTCGCACCAAAACTTTTAGTTTGATTTAGCTGCCCCGCGACGCGAAAACTCAACTCAGTTGCTTCCACTGATTGCCTTGTCCTGGAGCCGGAGAAGCTCCGGTATGGAGCCATCGAATGTATATATGGGGGCATGGGAATGGTGAAACTTTTTCCTACCCAGAAATTGGCAAATGAAATTCAGTGAAAAACCGAAGTTGAGCCCCGTCAAGGTGATTGTTTTCAAACCTCAAGCGCTTCACTTGGTACACTTAGAGAATCAGAGAAAGAGCTGAAGAAGGCCAAGAAAAAAAAAAAGAATGAGGGAAGTTCTACAAGAGTTCTAGGACTCGGGAGTTTTTGTAGGCGTTCAGCTTAACTGGAATATACAGTCATACACAAACACACACCTATAGACAGACAGACAGACATACATATATATGTATACATAGACATTTTTACGGTCAATTGGCGTTTGTTTGAGCTTCTTCTGCTACTGCTGCTGTCTGGTACCAAAAATCCCCTGTCCTTCTGTATAGTCCAGTGGGTTCTATTTGTTTGTTTGTTTGTTCGTTTTGCCTCAACTCGAATTTGATTCGAATTTTGTGCGCCGCCTGGCGACGAACTTTTGACCGTAGGAGCAGCAAAAAGTTTTTAATTTTATTTATTGAAAAGTTTGTCTTGTTATTTATTTGCCAGCCGTGTTGAAAATATGACCAAGAACCAAACCAAACCAAAAAAAAAAGGAGAGAAACCCAAAAAAAAAAAACAAGAAATAGATATGGTCAACTAGTTTTAAAGCCAAATTTAGGTTTCTCGCTTAAAGGATTCTATAGAATTGAGCTCCCACTCCATTGTCATTCCAGTCTTCATTAAAAACTCATTGCCATGGCTCTGGTTTCGTTTCGTTTATCATTAAGGCATCTGTCAACCCACAAACAGAGAAAAAAGACAAAAAATTCAAAGTTTGCTACAGCTTTTGTCAAGCAGCTAGCCCATTTAAAAATAACTTAAGACTTTGATGAAAACCGCAGAAATTTCAGTTGTCCAAAAATGTTAGAAATAGCTACTATGAAAATATGTATGTGTGTGTATATCTTCAACTGCACAGACAATAATAACATTTGTGGATAGTGAGAATAACTATTCGCCAAAACTTGCCTAAAGTCAACTACTACCATTTGGTAATGGCTATGGCGTTTGCCCTTACTAATGAAGTTAAGCTTCTTTAAGTAATTTAAGAAATGTTGGTTTCTAACATTCAATCGTCTGAGATACAAATTGGGAAAAGTCATTGGTACACGATGAAAAAAAACATATACAACTACAAACTGATGCAATTGCCCCTTGTCAACAGGTATCAAGTCGCTAGTTTTAAGCCATAATTCATCAAGGACCTTATTTAACTTTCAATTAAACTACACACTTTTAACGGCTAAACCTAATACCTAAAATAAATACAAACACATAAAACTACATATATGTGGGGTTGGGTTGGAAACGCCGAATGGCCAGACCACCTCAGAACAGCTGTTAAACGACGATGTGACAAGCGATCGATAAGAGACGAGAAGACGTGTATAAGAAGTAAAGAAGTATTAAACACTAAAGACGTGTAAAGACGAACGAGAAACAATGCTCTCATTAAAAACATAAAGACGACACATTTACCATTCAATTCAATTAATTTATTGTTACTAAAACCTAATAATAATCTAAAATAGAACCTATTACCATATAACTAAGTATAAATCTAAGCGGGACTATTATTATTTCTACGGAATCAGAACCCAGTCCCACATACCTTGGTATTTATTTTCCATATTTCTTATACTTATTTTTTATTCAACTATAAAAATTAAGTCCCTTTAAGCTTCGGTTTTTTTCCACTTCCAACAAAAAAAGTGTTGACATCTGCTTTGACTTTGAGCTTATGTTACATAGTCAAGGCTGCTATCGATATTTTATGTATGTATTATTTTAATTAATAATTGCCTCAGAAATTGAATTTCCGAACATAGTAACCTGGCCATAAGGCAGCAAAATGAAGCAACTTTGGCTTAATGGATAGAACTTTATATTTATTGTACAAAACCAAAGATAATGAAAATAAAATATTAAATTTCATTTCATTCATTTATTTGAATTTATTTCCGAAATATAAGTTTTCTTGTAAGCCTTTGCAAATTCTAATTTCATAGATTTTCTATACTTCTGTTTAATGATTATTAACTAAAAAAAAAATAAATAAATATGAATTTTAAATGTGTATTTATTTCATATTGTTGTAAAAGAATAATGCATTTAAGTATTAATTTATATCCAAGGTTGGCCTTCTCGCCCCATAAGTATGCAATGCTTCATTAAACTTTGCTTTTGCTCATAAAATTTGACAAATAATTTAAAAGGAAGCTGAGAAAATTTTACATTTTTAATTGCTTGTTGCGTTTGTTTTGTCAATTGTTGCCTCTGTTGGTTTTGTTGTTGTTGTTGTTGGTAATCTAATTTACTGCCTGCAACTTTGTCTGTTGTATTTTTTATGTTGTTTTGTTGTTGTTTTTCTTTTGGCCCAACGACGCATTATGTAGATGACAATGACGATGACGATGATCATGAGAATGAGAATGAGAACGAGAATGAGAACATTCTAATTAACTTTTGTTTTTAGTAGAACTTGAGCGTTTGCCTTTTGCATGTCATGAATGTATCTAGCAGATACAAAAGCCAAGTCGCATAAAAATGTATGTACTCCTACTTATTTATGAACTTGTGGGACTCTTCGCCTCCCCATCCTTTCGCCGCTTCCCTTGTCCTTCACAACACAATCACTCCTACTGAAAAAAGGAAAAAAAAAAACAACAAAAAGGTCCGGGGCAGGCAATTAAATTGCTTTTGTGTGTATTGTTTTCGTTTTGTTCTTTTTGTTTTAAGTAATATATATAAATTTTTTTTTTTTATATACATTTTGCCTTCTTTTCTTCCACCCCGCTCCCGCTTTGTGTTTGTCTTTGCTCTTATTTGACAATTTTTTGCTTTTTTGTTTTAATTCAACTTTGTTTGCACATAATTTTTCGGAAACAAGCGTCAGAAAGCAAACAAATGCATGAATAAATACACACAGAAAGCAAATGACAATGAATGCCCAAAATGAATGAATGAATGAGTCAGTGGGTGAATGAATGAATGAATGCGTCGCTTGTTTGAAAAATGCAAAAGTCAAATATAACAACTCGAAATCCAGCACATAGGCAAAATATAAAAAGGGCGGATGGTAAATTTTCATTTTTGTGTTTTTTTTTTTCGGTGGCATGGAGTGGGAAGAAATGTATGTACATGGCATGACATTTTCATTTTCTTTCATTTGATTTTTGTATTTGTTTTGATTTGATTTGTTTGCCTTGGGGCCATGACTATTGAAGTTTAATGATTGATTATGTTGTCGCTGAACCAAAACCAAATAAAAAATCAGCCAACATTTGTATAAAAGCCAGAATTTATATAAACACATACATTTATACAATAAAAAGCCAACAAAATATTGAAGCTTACTTTTTTAATGCCTTTCGAAATGTTTTAGAATGGCAAAGTAACGAGAATAGTCACAATAACAAAAAGACCATTTAACTACTTTTAATTAAAATGCTGAGCTTAATCTTTTTTAATATCACGCTTAAGCTTTTTTCAGTTATGCAAATGCACATCACAGCTAAAAGCCAGTTAAGGCTTTGGAAAACATTTTCTCTTTAACAATTCGGCAGGAATTCATAACCTTTCAACGAATCTTTTTTGTCGACTTCAAAATAAATTATATAACTTGCGCAGAGTCTTAATATAAACTTCAAAAATATAATAACATTTGTAATAAAAATATAGTCCAGATCCCCCAAGAGACATTCCAGCTATTCGTTTTTTTTAAAGCCTAAAAATATTTTCCTTCAGCTACGTGTAGATCCACAGAAATCGAGAGACCGTTTAGACCCTATCCAACACGATGTTATATAAATTATTATTTTATTAAGGTCTGAAATTTCCCTTTAGACCAGAAATCGTTTCAAGGCTCTGACTTCCTTTGAAGCTAATGTGTAAGTGTCTTATTCTTATCTTAGATCTATATTCAAACAAATTCAAATACAGAAATGTTGAAATACTTGCTATTTATCTATTTACTATTATTTAAAAGTTTGTTTGTTACAAGAAATCAGAAAACCTTTTCTTGTGTCGACAACCTCGAGTTAAAACTGAAACTTGAAGCATTCCTATTAGCATAAACTTTATGGTATCGTCTACTCTTCAAAAGTTTTCAATCTCTGCCCTTTGATTTGTGCACAAATAACCATAAACAAATTACAAATTAATAACATACTTCACTGCTTAGTTCTGAGAATAAAAAAAAAGAGACAGAGTGAGCTAGAGACTGAGACCCAGAACTGCGGGTGGAGGATGAAAGGTCTGGCCATGGCCATAACTTGTAGCTATCAAATGTTTTGGCTGAAAGATAAGAGCCAGAACCAGAATCAAAAAGAGAGAAGAGAGAAATGTGGAGATGATGCGGCATAAATTTACATATTTTATTGAAAATTGAATAGCAAAGGCAGCAACAAAGGCATTGCCAACAAAAAAAAAATACATACATACATACATATATATATGTATATACATATAACAAAGTTAACAAAATCCAGAAGCATAGAGACAGAGAGCTAGAGACAATACGAGATGAGAGAGCAAGTGAGATGGGAAGTTCCATCGAAAAGAGCCAGTAAGCAAGAACAAAAAAAAAAAAAAAAAGAAAAGGAAAACTTTTTAATACGAAAAAAGCATTGAATAGAAGCATGCACAATAATAACAACAAAAGAAGATGCCCCCGCATGGCGCCTCTTCATATCCTCTATGGCCCAACTCCTGCCACCACATAGATGAAAATATGACAGTAAGTTATACGCCAAAACCAGGAGACGGGAGAGCCGGGGAACCAGGACCAGAACCAGTAGCAGAAACAACACCCAGAGAGAAATTTGCAACAAAATGGGCGGGGGAAAAAAAAAAGGAAAAAGTAAAAATTGTACAGACAAATATAAAAGCAGGATAAAGCTGGTAAGGCGATGGTCGGTACAGGGAAACAGCAACATCGACTGGTGTGGGCGGTTGAATGGTTCTGGTTCTGCTTCTGGTTTTGATTCTGATTCCGATTCTGATGTTGGGAAGCTGCTGCGCTTGGCCAGCTTACACGGAGATTCATTTCAAATCAATACACATAAAGAATAAACCGCTGGAAAATACACACACTCATATACTCCCACACACACACACTCATACGAATACAGTCACTCTGCTTGCATTCGCATAATTTACCGCTGCTTGTCAATGTAACTGGGCCAATTGCATACCCACAGACCCGGAATCTAGAGTGCCCGGGGCACAGGTGAAAGCCAAAGAGAAGCGGACAAAGTCTCTCACATAAGATTGCTTTATTCTCAGGTGTCGAAACATTGTAATATATATTACTAGTTTTTTTCTCTTCCTTTTTTTTTGCAGAGCTCATAAACTTGGCTTATGGTTTTATGAAAAAAAAACAAGAAAAGGGGAACAAACTATTGAAGTAATCCTTAGATTTGTATGCCAATTCCATGCAATTTATATACCTAAACCAACTTTCAAAACTATTTATTATTACTGTTTTCATTGAGTGATCATGTTATAAATGAACAATTCTAATTTATAATGTACTCTGTGGAATAATTTAGATTAAAAATTCCTAGACAATAGAAACTTAAAAACCTTGGACTAATAGAAATTTTTTGAAAATTGTGGACTAATGGTAATTTTCATGGATTTTATGAAAATTTTAATCATATCAAACAATTTTGGACTTTTGGAAAACTTCAAATATAAACACTCAAAAATTAAGGAGTCTATAACAAATATAACCAAAATTAACTTAAATTAAATGTAAGCTTTATCAATCACTACGCATTAATTACTTGAAAGTTTCCTATCAAACTAAAACAATAATCAGTTGATTAAGATTAAGTGTATTTCAATTATTGCCTCGATTCCATTTTAATTCTTCATTAATTGGCATTTGAATATATTTTAGATGAAATTGTCTACGTTCTTTAATAGTTGCGTATCGATGTCTTAACTAAATTATATGCTAATTTTCATGAGTCGAAGTTCGCATTAAGAAAAACACGTTATCCTGCCATAACACCTGAAATAGCTAGTCACTCATTCTGCCTCAGACTTCGTGTCTTCTGCTTACATTTTCAGTTCTCAGCCCGCAAGTGAATTAATTAGCTTTATTTTGTAAGTTGCTCTTGTTGCTCTTCTTTCGTTTAGCTTAGCTCATCGATTTTCATAGCATACATTTTGGGGCAGGGCAAGTAGATATGTACTTTTACGCTTCATTTTTAAAGCTGCCACAAAATCTCTCTTGGCACACAGATACGGATTTGGTCTTAATGAAAACTCACAACCGCATACACACACCGTACACACACACACACCGTACACACACACATGCTAACGGCGAATCATTTAAAATTGTACAGACAGCTCACACATACACACACACATACACGATTTCATACTCAAGCTAAGGAGAAAATGTTACTAAAATGCAACGTACGTGCAAATTTACCGCAAGCAGTTGACTTGGTTGAGGGTTTGAGCATTGTTGTTGTTGCTGGTAAAACCAGATGAAGGGGGGATTGGAAGGTAGGTAAAAGGGGGGCAGGGAGGAAGGAGACGTGCATCAGTAAGTCATGTGCGCGCGGGCAAGCAAAAACCTTGGCTCAAACTTTTCAATGCGCGCACAGCGAAAACAAAAGATTTTTATTGAATTTTGAAATGTATGTGGATGCGGGTGTGCTAGTGTGGGTAAGGTTGCGGTAAGGTAGATGAGGTTTAACATTCTCCTCTCGACACAGTTTTCAATGGCTTGTTGTGTGTATAAGTGTGTGTGTGTGTGTGTGTGTGTGTTGGCTGAGCTGAGCTGAGCTGAGTGAAAAAGCCGCGACTGTCACGCTGCATTTGCTGCAGTTTCTGCAAAGCACAAGGAGACATAGACGCAAACGCAGACTCCAACATCAACTCCGACCCTTATACCCAGGTGCATACCATGGGACGTGCTCAGTGCTGAGCTCTATACGATCAAAGTTTAACGGATTTTTACCATCGTGCAAGCACACACACATACATATGTATGTGCATACATATAGCTATTTATTTTAAAGCTTGTCAAAGCCCCTTGCCTTAAATAATATCAAAAACAACAAAATGTATCTTGAGGTATGTATGTACCTTTTCAACAATAGAAAATAGCTGCTTCGGATTTCTTTGCTTTTTGTTTGTGAATAGCTCAACTTAAATGCTCCTCTTTGCAAAAATATTTTAGGTCGAATAACAAAAAGGTTATTCAACTCTTGCACAAAAAGCTTAAGCATCATTTTGTTTCATATCAAACCCAAACCACAGAATGGCATCTCAACATGGGCAGAAGCAAAAATTTTAAAGATTAGTAATCTAACTTTGAAACTGAATATTTTGAGAAATAACAACAATTTTTACATAAATAAAACTTCTAATCGCTTTAGGCATTTATAATTTCTTTGGTTTTAAATTTACTACAACATTTTTGTAATAGGCAACTGGACAACTGGGCAATTATGTAGCCGACGGACTACATACCCTACAGTGAGGTCAAAATATCTAATGTAAGATAAAAATGATAACTCAACAGCATGACTCATTTAAAGGAGGATCTGAGCACTAAGTTCTAGAGTTAGGGCTGGATACAATAGAATAATGTGGCTTTTACTTTTGACGTGTACTTTGGATTGATTCTTTTGGCCAGCACTAATAGCTTTTGGCTTAAAATGATTGACCAACATTCAGAGTCAATGACATAAGTTGCATGGACAAAGCCAAAGACAGTCAAAAATCAACGCTGTATACACCGCATTTTCGATGAGGCCAGACTTTGGTCTCATACCAATTACCAAGTGCCAATCACTGGACTACTCAAGCTTTTAGACCACACAAAATGATGTTAGAGTATTTGCAACGGAACTCAAATTTAAGGAAAACAGTTTACCTTTTTAGAGATAAATTTTTATAAAGTTTTTTTTATACGCCTACAATCATTAACGTAAAATGTAATCAAAAGTTTTCTCAATGAATAAATCAAATTAAAGAACTGGTCAATTTGTAAGGGATCTCATTACATTTCCTCCTACACACACAGACAGACACATTCACCTGGGCACACACACACACACACAAGAACCTATGGCAACACAATTAAGCCTTTAGGTCTCTTGTCCATTTCTTGACTCATTTTACGATATTGCATAAGTGTAAGGGTCTGAAGCAAAAAGCAGAGAAATACAGATGATACCTTTTTTGCCATTTGATTATGATCGAAATGGCGGAATGGTGACTCCTCAATAAGGCTAAAAGCCAAACTGGTCCAAAACGTAACCGAGCACATGGCCTCGGTATTAGGCTAATTGCTCGGGCGAAACTGAAAAGATTGTTGTCTCCTTTATGCCACATAGCGAATGATTGCGATGCGGCATGGCCAAGTGAAGTGGAGTGGACTGTCGGATAGATGGATGGATGGATGGATTGATGGAGAGATGGCTGGCATGTCAATGCCAAGCCAAGTTTAATCAACATTCGAGAGATTCTTTTTCTTTTAGTTTTTATTTTTCCACTTATATTTGTTGTTGTCGTTGCTGTTGTTGTTGTTGTTGTTGCCTGATGCTGGCAAATTAATTCGGCAAATTCAATAAAAACAAGTTGCTCTCGTTGCTCGATGCTCCATGCAATCAAAGAGTGCACAGATAAATCACCCAGCTAAAAACTAAACCAAAAGGGAGCGGCAAAATGTGCGGGCCGGGTAAGTGAGGGGGCTAAAAGAGGTTAGGGAGGTGGAAAACACGACCAAAATGTCAATGCAAATTTAATGGCTGACAATTTATATGCATGCCAAGTGACTTTTGGCCAACTGCTGAACTTTGTGTATTTGTGTGAGAGGGAAATAGAGAAAGATGCTGGCTGAATATGGAAAGCGGAGATAGAGTGAGAAAGAGAGAATGGCATGGAGAAGGCAGGTTTGGAGGCCAGCAAAAAAGTTCCAAGGTGCCAAGTGGCTGTCAAACTTTTTGTGCCAGCGCATTGCAAATCGAATCGAATGCGAATTTCGAACATCGCCATTGCCAGTACACCCCCTGCATTCCCCTCACTGCCATCTTGCTTCTCGTCCTGTTTGTCCTTGTTGCCAATGTTGGCCCATAAATTAAGGCAACGCATTGTAAGGCATCTCCACTGATGCTGGCCCCAAACATTGGCCCGCTACTTATTTGGCCGCCTGTTAATGTTAACGGGTTATTTATGCCGCGGCCAACATTTAAAATGCATTTCCTGTGCAAAAAGGCCACCCGCCTCGCCCGTCAACATCCCCTTCTGCCACCCACCAAGGTAAACCAAGATGAACGAGGAAGCAAAAGAAGTGCCGAAGAAAAAACAACGAAATTGCTTTAAGGCATCTGGGTAAAGTATTTATAATGGCCCGGGAGAACTTTATGGCGAAATTCAACTGACGCATCGGGCATATAAATTTGAATGTCAATATATTTATATAGAAAGGACATCGAAACTTCAACAGTTTTATTTATACACACTCAAATTTAGGACAATTCAATTCCCTTTTTAGTAACAGTTGCTTGGAAATTATAATACACACTAAATAGAGTTAAAACATAATCTTCTAAGCATAGGTTTTTGTCATTAAAGACACCCTTTATCACTAAAGAAATACGAAAAAGAGTTTAGATATTTTTTCTATCAGAGTATTTATATATTCATAATTATATGCCTCGACATTTTAAATGTTAAATACTTTACATACTTTTTTCTTGCTCTATTTAGGGTATCAGCTCCCTGAGAAGTGAATTCCATGAAATACAACCGTCTTTATTGACGTTTTGCCTAGAGCCCTATAAAAAAATATAAGTTACAGAACAGAGATTGATTACACCTATTTTAAAGTTTTCACTTTTTTAATTTATTCCGCAAGGGCTGTGAGGTATCTTAAGGTAGATCAATAAGATACCTCACAGCCCTTGCCCTATTATTAGGCTCATGCTGCAAATCTACTTTTACTTTACATTTCTTGTTGTTATTATGAACTTTTTGTAGATATGTTGGTAGAACTTGAGTTTTTGAATATCGTGGGCTCTTTTATCGTTTTAGCAACACTGGTCATGTTGGTAATCAATTGTTCACATCGAATATCGCGAAAAAGATATATAACCTATAAAACAGATTTTAAGTTTCGCAGTGATTGCATAGATTTTATATGTAAATTTCTAATTTTCTATGTGACATTAGTTGTATTTGTTGTATAATAAATTTTGATGTTTCATCGTGAAATAGCTTTTTTAATGTCTACAGCGTGTTATAAGCCAGGAAAACTTAATTTTTAAGCATGATATGGCAAGGGACTGTATAAGGGAGTAAAAATTTGGAAAAATCTGAAAGTTTGTAGCTTTCAGATCTAAGTGATGAGGAACTATAATATATGTTTTTAAGGTAATTAGAAAAGCTTGCTTCTGCCCTTTATTTTGGGACTTATAAGTGTTTCTTGACATATTATCAAATCTTATCAGCTCAAACAAAAAACTTAAAAAAGAATAAAGAGCAAATTCGATACTTATTGTTTTAGTTTTCAAAAAAAAAAAAAGATAGAGAACCTGCAATGTCATTGATTTTAATTGCTAAGGTCTGTCAAGTTTAGTTACTTCTGTTTCAACATTTGCCATTTCCCACATTTGATTGCCAATCAATCAAGCATTCATACTGACAGTAACAATAGGTCAATCAAATATTGATTAAACTACGTAGAGTGTTGGTCATAGATACATACATAATAAAATTAAATCGTTATTTTATATATTGTTCCAGTCTAGTTAATCTTTTGGTCAGAAATGGATTTTGCAATTGAAGGGAAATGTAACAAAAGTCGACACAACAAACAAATGAGGCAAACAAACAAGGCGAACAAGCAACAACAAATGGGTGAAAAACTCTCAAGACCAACACACAAAAACCAAAAACCAAGAAAACCACAAGAAGTTGGCCAGTTCGAAGGGTTTTTTAGTTGAAACAACGTTATGCACTTAGACTCGTAACGGTTGGAAAACAAAAAAACAAAAACCCAACAAAACAAAAATGGAAAGATTGAAACAAAGCAACGACGACAACAACAACACCAAGAGAAGGAGAAAAAAAGTTGCCAAATCAGCCGCAGAGCCGCAGCAAAAACTTGGGAGGCACAAAAGCGTAATGGAGGCGTGGCTGCAACTGCAGCAAGAAAGACCAAATGAAAGAAGCATATAAAAAGCTTTGTTAGCTGTAGCCCAGTCCAGCAGACGACAGCAGTAGAGGAACATTGAAGCATCAGCTGGTATAGGCAAAATCCGCCTACGTAGACAGAGAGCAACTTAACGGCTCAAAGGATAACCATTAGGTGACGACACAATGTGGATTACATGGCAGATGCTTGGCCTTTTGGCCACCATCTTTATTTCCATCTCTTGGGCTTTCCACTCCACACCAGATCAAGCCGTTGTCATTTCAAAGCCATTGGCTGGCCAAGATTTGATTGACTTTCATCCACATTTCTACGAGGATCAAGAAGTCGCCGCCTCCAAGAAGCATGAAGAACACGAAGAGGAGGGTGAAGAGGAATCTGGAGAGGAGAAGCACAGCGAACATCATAAAAAACATGGTGGAAAATCAAAGAAAGGTCACAAATATGACGAGAAACATGAAAAGGGCGAGAAAGGTCATCACGACAAGGAAGGCAAAAAGGGTGAGCATGGCGAAGAAGAAGGACACGAGAAAAAGCACAAGCATACGGAAGGACATCATAAAAAGAAAAAGAAGGGCGAAAAAAGTGAAAAAGGTGGCGAATTTGAAGATCATGGCTCCTACAAGAAGGGTCACTCCATCAAGGGCAAACACAATGTCCACAAATTGAACGAAGATAAAAAGGAAAAGAAATACTATGATGAGGATCATGTGGAGGGTGGCGAGGAGAAACATGGCGCTTTCGAGGAGGGTAAAAAACACAAAAAGGGCAGCAGCTACAAAAAGGGTGAACACAAAAAGGGTGGCCACGAGGAGCACTATGGCAAAAAAGGGCATAGCAAAAAGGGCCACAAAAAGAAGGGACACAAGGGTCACAAAAAGAAGCACGAGGAAGCCAAGAAATGGGGACACAAAAAGGAGCATGGCAAAAAAGGCGGCGAAGAGCATAAAAAGAAATGGCACAAGTCGGCCAAGAAAAGCAGTGAACATGATCATGGTGGTGGTCATCATTAACTGAACTAAACAATATATCCATTAACCTGCTTCAGATTGAAAATAGCTTTAGAATAAAACATACAAAACACACCCAGTATACGAAAAAATAGTATTGATCTGGTTATGGGTAGAAAATGAAAATGTTTGAAAAACCCTTGGTGCCCAAGGGTATGCACATAAAAAAGGTGAAGTCTGCAGTTGCAAGCTTTGCCTATGGCGATTAGATCTGTGGATTCTTTAGCGAAGTCTGCTGATGATAGAACTTGATGGTTCTTAAACTAGCTAAACAGACAACCTGATCACCCTTTGTGCTGCCTATGATTTAAAATCTTATAAATTAATAAGATTTATTGACCTCAAGCCGGCTTAAGCCCAGTATTGTTATTTTAAGTTGTGGCTACTTTGATAACTTTAACTTCAGCTCAAGCTTGAATCATTTTGCCCTGAACAAAATGATTTGCAAGAAATTCAGAATATTGTTTGAAAAAATAATGAGTAGATTCAAGTTATGGATGAGCACACTTTTAACTCCCTACAGCACATAGACCAAGGATATTTTTAAATGAAGGGAGAGAGAGAGAGCCTTCATCTCTTGAAAATTACATCCCATAGTAAGCAAAGTTTAATTAATATACAATCTGGCCAAACTAAGGCTTATTTGTAAAATCGAAAGTTTTTTTGAAATATGATACTGTCAAGATTCAAGCAAAATTTGCGCATAGGATTTATTTTTAAGTTAGGCCCAAAGGAGCAATCGATGACGATATATTTGTAATTGATTGGGTTTAATATCTTATAAATGGAACATGTCACTTGTTTAACATTTGGTTTATTATTCAATCATGGCTCTGGCTTGGACAACGTTTCTACCAGAGATAATATACAAAAACCAACATAATTACAAGTTAAATTTTAACTAAATCTATGTACATATATAAAATTTACCCAAGGTTCAAAGCTCAATTTGCTGTAGTGTAGAAAATGTTGACGTTGCAGAGGACGTTGCCGTTGCCGTTATATGCCACCTGCATTGTCCTAATTGCCAGAAGGGGTTGGACAGGTAAATGAAATATGAATATGCCAGCACACACACACAGAGAGAGACGCACACACGTGTCAAAGGTTAATTACGCATAGTCCTTGGTCCTTGGTTCTATATCCTACGTTCAAATGTGTGTCTGTGTGTTTACTTAAGCCATTTCCGGTTCGATTTTAGCCCCACTCTCTTTCTCTCTCTCTGTCTTTCTCTGCCATTGTCATCTCTTCCATTTCTCGGCCTAGGCAAACAATTGAAAATTGGTTTAGGGAGCCTAGAGAACACATATAGAGCAAGAGACAGCTGGAGAAGTAGAGACCAAGATGATGAAGAAGAAGCATCAGCTTTGTTTGGTTTCATATGCTAATCCTTTGTAGTTTGTGTCATAAATCATCCCAGTCGTAGTCGTCATCATCATCATCATCGTCGTCATCATCATCATCATCATCATCATCATCATCATCATCATCATTCTCATCCATGTCCCCTTGCTAGGCCAAAGGAAAGCAAAACCAAAACTCAAACTCCGCCTAAAAGCTTTTCTTTTCTATTATTGTAAAATCTGTTGAGGGATTTTGTTGACTCTACTGGTCCCTGCATCCTGGGGGATCCACTGGTGACTGCAGTGTTGGCCCATCCACCAATCCAACCACTTCAAACCAAAGGCAATAACAACGACATGAATATAACAAAAGCTTTACCTTCATCTCCTGAAAAGTCTTACCCTCTCTCTTTCTAGCTCTCTTACTCTATACATTTGATGCAGTCTGCAAGGTGAGCAGTCAACAGTTCGCCTCCTGCTCGGTCTGCTGTTGCATCCACAATAACACCAATCCCACATGGCCAGTGGGCAAATGCATTAACGAAAGTGCCTGCCAGGGGAAAGGGGAGATGAGTGGTGGTGGTGGGCTAAAGTGCAATAGTGCAGCTTGGTCCTGGTCTCAGGCACTAAGAGATCATAATTCACATAACTCGGCTAATAATTCAGTTAAGTTGAAATGCGCAATACACTAGCCATGAAAATGGAAGGAAGAGTGCGGCATGTGGCATGATTGGGTTTGCCCCATGCACCATGGCATTAAGTATTGTTAGTGGACTTATTCTAGTGCTGCAATTAATAGGAACCTGTCATATTACTTTTTTTTATTTAGTAAAAGAGAAACTCCTTTCTTTTAAGTATTTATAATAATAATTAAATATCAAATAATAATTTTCATCTAATAAGTTGGTTTTTGTTAAGGTTAACTATTTGAAGTTTAATTGTAGGTAAATTATTAATTTCTTTCTTCTCTTTTTTTTAGTAATATTTACATTTTCTCGATCTAATTTTTTTTTTTAAATGTTTTTTTCTATTTCTATTTTTTTCTATTTTCTAATTTCTATTTTAAGTTGCATTTTATGTTTTATTTCAAAAATATTATTTAAAAAATACTGTAAATATTTTTTTGGTCTAAATTTGCTGTTTAAAAAGTCAAACAACGTTAAAAAATAAGATAATGTTTAATAAGTTTTTGCAAAAGTAAATTTATCAAAATTTAACAAAAATTCGAAAAATCAAAAAAAAATAGCGATCTAAGATAGTTTTCGAAAACTTAAAAGAGAAACACTTTATAAGGTAATTGGCATTAGTTTTCCGAAACTAAAAAGAGAAATAGTTTATAAGTTTATTCAATAAAACATATTTTATATTTAAAACTAAAAGAACGAACGAAATATTACAGTTTTCACTAACTAGAAGATAGCGCTTAATTAATAAAAAACAAATTAGAAATTAAGAACTTTACTAAACCAGTTGGGAATTAGAAGAGAGAATAAGAAGATTTAAAAAATAATTTCAAATTCTATAAAATTCATGCGAAATTCATGTAATTCCAGTTTACGCCAAGTTTAACCTTTAACCTTAACAAATTCTAGTCTAAATATCTTAAGGTTGTGTAAAAAGTATTACATAAGTTTCTTAGTACATTCCCGAAAACGGGTAAACACTATTCCATTTCATTTTCTGGTTCATTTTTGCTAGTTCCATTAACTATATCTATGCTCTGTGAATAGCTTTATGGTCCGTTTCCTTGTTGCAAGATGCACATGAAGCCATAGAAGGAACAAGAGGAGCGGTTTTAAAGGATTTTCAATGTTCTTGCAAATTAGTTTAATCCTCTGTGTTTATGTGTGTGTGTGTGCGTGTGAGTATGAAAAAGTTTATTGTTTTTTTCTTGTTGTTGTTGTTTCTGGTGATGTTGAAGAGGTGCAGGAAGGGTAAGTTGAAGCCATTACTGAAGTTCCTGCTGTTTGCTATATTTGCTGTTGTTGATAGTGTTTTTTGTTTTTTGGGGAAGCCTCTGAGCTCAACTCCTGCTGGTATCCTAGAGCTGCTGGCTGCTGGTTGCTTTGTTGCTTTGTTGCTGTTTGTGGGTAAGCTTGGAGTGCAGCACTTTTGGAAGAACTTAAGCCAAAAACATGTATGCAACGGCAACGGGAGAGTTTGCCAAAAAGTTTCTTGATATGTTTTTGTTAGCTGTGCTATAATTTTCTATTGGCCTAAATACTTGGCAGTAAATATTTCAATTTCATTCTTAACTAATGTAATTGATGCTTTTAAATTTTAATTTTGAATGCCTAAACCCATTTGGATGTGGGCAATTACTATGCTTGGATGACTGGAATGAATGAATGTGTCAATGATTAGACGACAGGACGACAGGCGACCAAATGCCAAATGATAGCGCAAATGTGTTGGACCCTTCGCCGTTTGCACTCATCCCCCCTGGTGGTGGTGCCCACTCTCCCTCTAACCGCTTGAGCTGCTTCTCATACCCCTTTGAGGCTAATGCAACTGACATTCGGGTGTACTGGAACTGCAGGCTATAATCAAGTGAATGGCAGCGTTTGGGCAGTTTAATTTATGGTGACCAATATAACGTCCGAACCAACATGATTCCCCACCGGCACATACATACATCCCTCTGGCCTTTAGACACATTACTCGACTCTTAACCACCTCCTACTCATGCTCCTCCTCACCGCACAGCATCCAGGATCCCGGCTCCACTCGGTGCATGTAAATTGAAAATTATGGCAATGCGCAACAAGATTAGCCCCCAATGCCAATGGAGGAGAAAACCCCCAATCCCCCATCTCCACGCCCATCGCTACACCATACATATAGTAAAACAAGACCAAATGAATTTATTGAGCGTACAAACCAAAGAGGAGAGGAGAGGAATCTGAAAGCTGAAAGCAGAAAGCAGCACGCGAGAAGCATAAACTAAATGAATGCATGGACGACTACCAAATGAAGTTATGACTTAATGTATGTACACAGATATGGATAACAGATAGTACCTAAACTTGGATATTGTCTATATACATATGTCCATAATAAATATTGAGAATTATGCGGATATATGTACATACATATATGGAGTGATTTCATCTGCTTATTGCAACAGTGATTAGAGATTTGATTAACTAAATAATAAATGAGCAATAGCAATGAATGAATCCTTGAATCCTTGTGCATAATTTATCTACTCAATAGAAGACTCTAAGGACTTTCATAATAAATGGACATATTTATTTGCAAAGACTAGGCAATATTGTACTTAGTTCTTGTATTTATGATTCTTACTCTAAAACTTTATGTTTGACTTATTGTTAGTTATTAAATGTCAAACAAAATTTCAAATTTTGATTTATGAAGTGCCTTTACTTTGCTCTTATTTATAGGTAGAACCTTAAAACCATAAAACTTAAATTGCATCACATTTAATATTTTATGATTTCTTAGTAACTTTAAATTAATGGAAAGAATATTCAATATGTAATATTTATTCACTCTAATAAGTATTAGGGAACTGAATATTCTACTATAATTTTTTTAATCAATTAACGAATAATTTTTTATTTAATTCTACTTTTATCCATTTCTCAAATGATAAAACAAATTGTCAGTTTCAATGTTTTAAAAAACAAAATTTTAATGATAATTTCATTGATTTCATTTTCAATTTTAATTGAATTCTATTGCCGATCTAACTTGTTAGGGGATAGTTTTGAAGATAATAAAATAAATTTATATAGATACTTTACAAGATGATCTTCAACAAGAACTCTTAACAGCCAGATCGATAAAACTTCTACTATGTTTTCGATTAATTCATTGCTCAGTCTAATTTGTAATTCTCAACCAGTTTCGGAGTTAAAGTAGTACAATTGTAGAATTGTTCGCAAAGTCTGCTGATGAGATAACTCGGTTGTAATAGATACAAAATTATTTTTTGTTCTGCACACTTAAACGCTTGAACATACTCTAAAGCACAATGTTAGC
The DNA here is from genome assembly GCF_018902025.1 of Drosophila willistoni. Taxonomy (NCBI): domain Eukaryota; kingdom Metazoa; phylum Arthropoda; class Insecta; order Diptera; family Drosophilidae; genus Drosophila; species Drosophila willistoni. The sequence goes on from NW_025814050.1 coordinate 16,246,463, forward strand.
ACAATGCACATATACTTATTTCATAAGAAATCGACGATCTGCGTCGCAAATTTGAGATAACGGTACTAAGAATGAAGTTCAAAGAGAAGACGTGGAATATGTACACATGCTATATGAATGTATGAAGAAACGTGCATACTCCAAAACAATGTACGGTTAGATTTTAATACAGTACAAGAGCAAGAAAAAAATGCACATATACTTATTTCACTGAGGTATATAGTCGAACGGATCATCAACGAAAGTTCTTTACCAGTCAGATGATTTTACTGACAAATTTATAATAATTTTATAATATTTATATAATATCCTTAACAAATTTTCTAAATCCTATTCAAATTTCAATATATCTGAATCAATTTCCCAAATAAAATTTGTACCATTTTATTTAAATAGTTTTTTTTTTAACGAATTCTAATTGTTAAAATATTCAAAAGAATTCCCTAATTCGAATTTAAATTTAAAAATTTCTTTGAAATGTTGTATATACCAAAAATATAGTTCTACAATGATTTCCCAATGAAATCTCTAATGGAATCCCTTTGAATCCCAGGTGAATAAAACTTTAATTAAATAAATTATTGATTGTTATCTCTCACTTACTGGAATCTTATGTGTTACCCTTATATTGTTATGAAATGCTGTTTTATTCAAGTGTAAAACAACCTGTCTATATATTTGAAAAGTAATTCACTATGAAATAGATTTGATGCCCGTCCAAATATGTCACCTCCACTTTAGTGTCTGCCCCTTTTACTACCTTAGTTTTTTCTATCTTTTTCTCTCCCTCAATCTTTAGTTATCTTTTTTAGCTATATATGTGCAGATATCTAAGAATGACTGTCATATTTTTGCTATCTATCTGTCAAATTCATGCCACAGCATCTACGCTCTGGTGCGCTGCAGTTGCCACTCGACATTTTTCTGCGCCATTTTGACATAGAATCAGATGAAGAATCCATCCACATTCGCCAAGTCTTGGTCCTTTTCTAGTGCAGTGGCAGGCAACTTTTCATGCTGCCTTATTATGCAAATGTCTCAACTGGTGCTGCTGCTGCTGTTGGTGGTGGTGGTGCCACTGCTACTGCAATTGCTGCCACTGATGCTGCATGCCAACGTCATCGATTTATAAGTTATGCAAAAGCCAGAATCCAGAAGCATCCCTCTCAACAATCCTTGGCGAGTCCAAACGTTGACTGTTGACTGTTTGACTACTTTGTAAGCAATGGTTTACTGTTGTACTTGCCACTTTTGCTGACTGCAATCAGAAATTTAGCAAAATCAATCTCTGCCCTCCCGAACACCACTCCCTCCCCCTCATTCATCGCCCCAGCTACCTTATCTGCAACTCCTTTAGCGTTCCAGACTCTGGCTTTTGCTTTGGCTTACTCAGTTTCCAATTAGAGTTCAGATATTTTTTTGCTCCTATTGCTGCTGCTGATTGGTTGCACATAAACAAAAGGGCAAAAACTGAAACGAAACCAGAGTAACAACACGAAAAGTAAAAAAAAAACGAAATAAAAATTGGCAGATTAAACCATATATACAGACTTCTATATACTCTATAACAGACTACCTGGAAGATGAGCTGCAAATATATGTAATGTTTCACCATCAAAGTATATGATATGTATCATGGCAAGATCATCAATAATTATATCGGAATTGCCTTAAGCGACATAAAATGATTATTTACCCAAAGAAATATACTTAAATTCCAGGAAGAAGAAAACCAAAATGGCTATAAGACTTAAATTATTAACCAAATCTAAATAGACTATAAGAAGTTTGGAAATATCATCTTATTCCATAATAGTTATCAAAATAACTTTCATTTCCTCTGACTGTCACAAATCATTTAACAATTTGTGTATACTCTATCATGCTAAAGGTATTACAGGGTATTACAAAAACACAACATTGGTAAATATCTTTTTACAATGCGATTTTTAATCAAAGTTTTTTTTATTTTGCCCCACTTCCTGATACTCAAATCGCAAAGGTGAGTTCAATGAGTTTGTCTCGAGATTACTTATTTAAGTTGATTATTTAATTATTGGGAAACCCTCGCATTTGGGGGGCAATTAACGTAAATTGATTAATTGAATATTGCATTTTTCTCCCTCTGCCAGTTTTAACCGTTTTATCTGCATGTTTATTTTTCTTTTTGTTGTCCGTTGAACATTTCAATGGAAAACTAAAAGCCCTTGTAATTAATTAATTGAAATTTACATGTTTTTCCATGTCATATATATGTAGATATGTATGGGATTAATTTTTTAATATTATTCAGATTTGGTGTTTTTTATGAGCCCCATTTAGCCTTTTTTAAGCATAATTGATGAAAAAACTTGACTATTTTAGTAACTATTTCTATAAATGATTTAAAACAAAAGAAACGAAAAAATGAAACCATTGATGTATTTAATAAATGTTCATTTTTGTACACTTATTTTTACCTCTTTTTGTTCAATTCAAAGCCGTCAAAAAAATAGAGAAATAATTCAAAAATTTAAATCAATAAATGATACAAATGACATTAATGAATATCAATTATGACACTGATGAGGAACATGAAAATATATATCTAAACGAAACTAGTTAACCAAGATATAACAATATGATAGTTAAGCGAAACCGAAATACTTTTTCTTTTGAATAGTAAGTCGCCCCAATATTCTGAAGTTAAATAATAATAATTTGAAATATACAAAATTGCAATAACAAACGGGTAAGTTAATTTTAAACTGCCGTGGGCGGCATTTACGATAAGTCCGGACCTGTCTACCTATACCTATAATTCTGTGATTTGTCAAAATTTATGTATTTTTAATCCTTTTCGCAGTTAACTTTAAAAAAATCGAGGTTTACCGCCCAACCCTAATGTATATCGAGAGGTTACGAATATCAGTTGACTTACTTGGAGTTTAAAATGAAGTTTCCTATCGCAACAATAACTTGGACTAGTTGTTATTTAAAAAATTTCATCTTTCTACTGATTTTTGTTGAATAACTCTGAAAATTAACTATTTTTAAGGAATGTTTAATACTTTTTGTTATGACGTTTAATCAATTTAATATTCCATATAAAAGGTCATTAGAAAATAAGTTTTGAGTATTACATAAGATGATCTTTTACGATTCCCTACCATATGGAAAGCTAGTTTGAAAAAACTAAAAACGAAACCTAAAAAGGTCTGATCCACGAGATTAAAATTCACCACATTTTAAGTAAACACCCATTACTTTACTCCAATGATGTAACAACTTTAAAACCGACCCACAAACTTCAACCAACTACGTCAGCTTATCTCTTACTTTCTTTTACCTTCTCTTAGCACTTGCTCTCTAACTCTCTTTAACCAGCATTGCTTAGCGATAATACTTAAAAGCTCTGCTCACATTCGATAACAGCTCACAACTCGCAAGCAAAGCGAAAGCTCAACCAGAAGCACAAGCACACACAAACACGATCGTCCAATTGGAAACTTTTTGAAGTTCAGTCGGTTTCAGTTCTGTTAGAGAGAAGCAGCAATTACACGTTCACAAGACGTTGAACGCGAAGACACAAAAAAGTAAGCACCAAATAAAAAAAAAAGAATTTCAAAAACAGAAACGTAATACAAAAGAAAAGTACAAAAAAAATACTAACCGCAGCAACAAAAACAATATCAAACGTTAAAATAATTTAAATGTGAGCTGAATAGCAATTAGTTTGCCAGTAAAACGAATGTAAAATCGAAACCAGGTTAAAATATAATGTAAACTGCATATTGAGCAAAATGCAGAAGACATGGTTAGATAACACGCGAAAATCCCAAGTGCAAGTTGGAAAATTTATTAATTTCTACATGTGGAAAATTAAAGGCGAAATTTTTTTTCTTTACTTTTCTGCCGTGTCAGCTGACCTCCCCCTCGCGCTTGTACGATAACTCCCTGGTTCTCTCTGTCTCTCTTTCTCGCTCATGCTCAGGCGGGGTCTTGTGATCGAATTCGAATTCACGTCTGCCACCAAAAAAATATCAGAAGTTCTAAATGAAGTTGCAACCAAAACTCAAGATTATTCAATTAAAATCCAATATGGTGGATACCCACATAAAAAAAAAACTCTCTCGCAATCACTCTCTTTCTCTGCGTTTTTTTTTTCTTCTTCCAATTGTCAGCTGACAGAAAATGACAGTAGTCTTGTGATCAACGTCAAAACCGAATTGTCAAATTTTCGAACTCGAATGCGAGCGCGAGCCTCTCTCACATAATCTCACTCTCTCGGCTTGTGATAGATAACAAAACCGCCCGCATTTCTCATTTGAATTAAAAAAAAAAGTAATAAATATTTTATATAAACGATTTACATTTTTATTTAATAATTGAGATTTAATATGCACACAGAAGCAGTGGAAAAGTGAGAGAGTATAGAGTGTGAGAAAGGGAGGGGGTGGTATGGCAGGTTTCTACTATTTGTCCATGGGAATAATTTTTTTTTTCGAACTTGCGCAAAGCTTTGTCACGTGAAATGAAAGCTCTGCTTTTAAAGTTTTTACACATAATTAAGTGGGGAGTTAAAAAAAATAGTGATAAAAGAGAAATAAAAAAAGTAAACTCAATCAATCATAATAGTAAATATTAGTAAGGTGAAAAAAGGTCACGCGCTAAAAAATCCACTTCTATATCTTTACAGTTATAGAGCCAAAGCAAGCAGCATTATGTCGAACTTGAAGCGTTTCGATGATGAAGAGCGTGAGTCCAAATATGGACGTGTCTTCGCTGTCTCGGGTCCTGGTGAGTAGCAAACGAAAAGGAAAATGTTTTCCACGTTTTTACTGATATTTCTCTTCACTGATCCTCGCAGTCGTCACCGCTGAGGCCATGTCTGGCTCTGCTATGTACGAGTTGGTCCGTGTCGGTTACTATGAGCTAGTGGGTGAAATCATTCGTCTGGAAGGTGACATGGCCACCATTCAGGTATACGAAGAAACTTCCGGTGTCACTGTCGGCGATCCCGTGTTGCGTACTGGTAAACCTCTATCCGTTGAATTGGGTCCCGGTATTATGGGCAGCATTTTTGATGGTATCCAGCGTCCATTGAAGGACATTAACGAGCTCACCAACTCCATCTACATCCCCAAGGGTGTGAATGTGCCAAGTTTGTCCCGTGTTGCCAGCTGGGAATTCAATCCCTTGAACGTTAAAGTTGGCTCTCACATCACCGGAGGTGATCTGTACGGTTTGGTGCATGAGAACACTTTGGTTAAGCACAAAATGATCGTGAATCCCCGTGCCAAGGGTACTGTGCGTTATATTGCCCCATCCGGCAACTACAAAGTCGATGATGTTGTGCTGGAAACAGAATTCGATGGTGAGATCACCAAGCACACTATGTTGCAAGTGTGGCCTGTGCGTCAACCCCGTCCCGTCACCGAGAAATTGCCCGCCAATCATCCCCTGTTGACCGGTCAGCGTGTCTTGGATTCCCTCTTCCCTTGTGTCCAGGGTGGTACCACTGCCATTCCCGGTGCCTTCGGTTGCGGCAAGACTGTGATCTCACAGGTAAGTTTCAGCCCAAACTCCAAGATTATCCAAATTTTAACACTTGTCCATTTCTAGGCTCTGTCCAAGTACTCCAATTCTGATGTTATTATCTATGTTGGTTGTGGTGAGCGTGGTAACGAGATGTCTGAAGTATTGCGTGATTTCCCCGAATTGTCTGTTGAGATCGATGGCGTTACCGAATCTATTATGAAGCGTACCGCTCTGGTAGCCAATACCTCTAACATGCCTGTGGCTGCTCGTGAGGCTTCCATTTACACTGGTATTACCTTGTCCGAATACTTCCGTGATATGGGTTACAACGTATCTATGATGGCTGATTCCACATCTCGTTGGGCTGAGGCTTTGCGTGAAATTTCTGGTCGTTTGGCTGAGATGCCTGCCGATTCCGGTTATCCTGCCTACTTGGGTGCTCGTCTTGCCTCCTTCTACGAGCGTGCCGGTCGTGTCAAGTGTTTGGGTAACCCTGAACGTGAGGGCTCCGTGTCCATTGTCGGAGCTGTATCGCCACCTGGTGGTGATTTCTCTGATCCCGTCACTTCTGCCACTCTTGGTATTGTCCAGGTGTTCTGGGGTTTGGACAAGAAATTGGCCCAGCGCAAACATTTCCCCTCCATTAACTGGCTCATCTCGTACTCCAAGTATATGCGTGCTCTAGATGATTTCTATGACAAGAACTTCCCCGAATTTGTGCCACTGCGTACCAAGGTCAAGGAGATCCTCCAGGAGGAAGAAGATCTTTCCGAAATCGTGCAATTGGTCGGTAAAGCTTCGCTGGCCGAAACCGATAAGATCACTCTGGAGGTCGCCAAGTTGCTGAAGGATGATTTCTTGCAACAGAACTCCTACTCGTCATACGATCGTTTCTGCCCCTTCTACAAGACCGTCGGCATGCTGAAGAACATTATCGATTTCTACGATCTGGCCCGTCACTCTGTGGAATCCACAGCTCAATCTGAGAACAAGATCACCTGGAATGTCATTCGTGAGGCTATGGGCAACATTATGTACCAGCTGTCGTCCATGAAATTCAAGGTGAGCTATACAGAAAGAGGCTAGTGTAATGACATCCTAAAAATATTGATTGTTTTTTCTTGCTTCTTCTAGGACCCCGTCAAGGATGGTGAGGCCAAGATCAAGGCTGACTTTGAGCAGTTGCACGAAGATTTGCAGCAAGCCTTCAGAAATCTGGAGGACTAGATCGCATTTGGTCTTACGTTTACAATCTAATCTTATATTTGTTATTTAGTTAACTTTTACAAAAACAAGAAAAAAAGCAAAAAGAAAGTCAACAAAAATGTGCGTACAGTTCCGTCAAAAAAACAAAAATCAAAACTCCGTGCAATTCATATTTGTTCAACATTCCTGGAAACATTCCGGCCTGCGGTTGATACTTTTTTTATTCAAACAATATTTTGCCAACGACAACTAACTAAAGTCCTTCCATAATGTACTTTTCGCTTGCCCCCAACTTTGGAAGGGGCCAAGCCAGCGCACAAAAGACACCTTCACCCACAAAAGGCAAAGGACCACCCACAAACACACACAGACTACACACATACACCCACACAAATACAAATGCATGCATAAATAGTATTATTGTTTAATGAATGAAAATTCTTGTTTTATTTGTGAAAAAGTCATGTTTTCTCCCCCCTCCCTGTTTGTTTGTTAAATATATGTAAATATTTAAAGTATGAAAAATTAAATGTACGAATAAAGTGCAAACAACAAAATACATTTAATGTAATTGAAAGACTCTCTCACTCACTCTCTCTATCTCTCTCTTTGTACTTATATTCCTATCTCTCTTCGTCTCTAAGGCAAACATAAAGTTAATTGAAGGACATTTCCAGACACAAAACGGCCAGCTACGAAATGGACACATGTATACATAAGTCATTCTCAAAATTTCATCGACTTTTGCCAACAATTAAAACAACTGGTTGACCATTCCCAGTTGGATGAAAAACATTTCCAAAATTTAGAGATGAACAGATATAAAATTCTGTAGAAAAACCTTATTTTTAGTTAATTTGACCTTTACAAAATGTACAATCAGTTTATTATTAATTAAAGATTCATTTAAAATTTATGGGGTTCTTATGAAGTTTAGATTATGTAGTAGAAAATCTTACACTTTTGTTCAATATAATATTATAGCTTGAAAAGTTGATAACTAAGAACTTTAACTAAGCAAATTTTTTAAGAGATATTGCTTAGATTTCCGAAATGTAAACGTAAGTCAGTTTTACGATCTTTATCTTATATAAATATTTTATTACTGTACAGTTACTCTATCAAAATTTGCGTTCAATTCTGCAAAATTTTCCATGTCTCTAGTAACGTCTTTTAAAAATGGGTTTGACTTTAAAACTGTTGTCATTTATATAACGAATTAGTTCTAAAAATGCTAAATTTTTAGTTTAAACAAATTTTTCATTAATAGTATAAGTAAGGTAAGTTAGGGTAAGTCCCTAATAAGTGTGATTTCCTCACTTTGACTTGTATAAGGCATCCGATTTTTTAACTTTAATTTTTATTTACATTTTAAAATAGTAAGTATAATTTATTTTAATTATAATTTATTATGTAATCATGAAATTAAGATCTTAGTCAGACATTAATGTGAACTTTAGTTTGGTTTTTCACTATCTACGTTTTCCCAATATGCTTGAAAAAAAATTGAAGTAAACTGAAATATTTTTCCACAGATATTTCTTTAAATTTGCTTAAAAGTAGATATAATTAATTAGAATCCCGCAAACTTTTTATTGTTAAGTTTTTGATGTTTCAATATATATAATGTAAAAGTTATTAAATACTCTTGATCTTACATTTCATAGACCAACTAAAATATTAAAATGAAATATTTAAGATATCTTTTAAACTACTTTAATAGAGATAGAACTGCAAGGTCAGGATACCACAAAAGTCATACTAACCCAATAAGATATTAATTTAATAAATTGTTCTAAAAGATTAAGCAGTTAAAAGAAAACTAGTAACGTGTTCAACACGAAATACTTGCACTTTTAGAAAACAAATACGATTTGTAATTAGATTAAAATTTTCTTTGATGATTCGTTTCTTTATAATTTTTGTTTCTTGAAATGATCTAATTTCCGAAAATTTATTGTCAACCTGATTCATATTTTTCTTTTTTCTACATACACACTTAAAAAAATTTTGTTAGTATGGATCAACAAAAGAAACCTAAATTAATTAAAAAGTGCCAATGCCAAAGTGATGATGAGTCTGGAACCATTTGTGGTGCAGGACCTTCTGTCCATAATAGTTGTGTTGCTTCTGCCCAGAGGAGTATTCCTATTCCTATACCCGCTTGCAATTGCAGTGTTCGAAAAACCGTAGACTGCTTCAATCAAACCTCATTCGCGACTATCGACAGTTTAGTGGAATCCTTGGAAGAGGCTTACAAGTCGCCCAATGAAGTGAATCGAACGACAACATTTCAAGATGAACTAATCAAAGAGATAAGTAGAGATAATTCCCTTACAGAAGAATTTTTAGCGAGCACCATATTGGAGGATGATGAGGTTGTGGAAGAGGCACATGGTCGCATATTTGGAGTCTCTGGTCCAGTGGTGAATGCCGAAGAAATGGCCGGGGCTGCCATGTACGAGCTGGTGCAGGTTGGACATTTTCGTTTAGTTGGCGAAATAATTCGACTCGAGGGGGATATGGCCACCATACAAGTGTATGAGGATACATCGGGCGTTAGTGTCGGTGATCCTGTCTATACAACTGGCAAACCTTTATCTGTCGAACTGGGTCCTGGCATTATGGGCAGCATTTTTGATGGCATTCAGCGACCATTGCGTTCCATCTCCGAGCTAACGGGTTCGATTTATGTTCCCAAAGGCGTTAATGTCAAGAGTTTACCTCGCAATGTTCTATACTCATTTACGCCGGACAAGTTTAAAGTGGGTTCTGTCATAACGGGCGGTGATATCTATGGCACAGTCCATGAGAATAGTATGCTGGAACATCGTCTGATGCTAGGACCCAAAGACCAGGGTACCATTAAATGGATAGCACCAGCTGGAGACTATTATGTGGATGATACAGTCATTGAAACGGAATTCGATGATAAGGTTAAGAAGCATTCGATGTTACAAGTATGGCCAGTTCGTCGTTTTCGTCCGGTTAGCGATAAACTACCAGGTTCACATCCCTTGCTAACCGGACAACGAGTCCTGGATGCCTTCTTTCCCTGTGTGCAGGGTGGTACCACAGCCATACCAGGAGCTTTTGGTTGTGGCAAGACAGTAATCTCGCAGGTAAAGTTAAAGATTATAGTTTCCCCTTGGGTGACACAACTTTATTTTTCTCACTAGTCTCTTTCGAAATACTCCAATTCGGACGTCATTATCTATGTGGGATGTGGTGAGCGTGGCAACGAAATGTCTGAAGTACTTAGAGATTTTCCAGAACTCACAGTTGATGTCAATGGAACCAAGGAGTCAATTATGAAACGTACAGCACTTGTGGCAAATACCTCAAACATGCCTGTGGCTGCACGTGAGGCTTCCATTTACACTGGAATCACTCTGTCGGAATACTTTCGGGATATGGGTTACAATGTATCTATGATGGCTGATTCCACTTCCCGTTGGGCTGAGGCATTGCGTGAGATATCTGGCCGTCTGGCTGAGATGCCCGCCGATGCCGGTTATCCTGCCTATTTGGGTGCTCGTCTGGCCTCCTTTTACGAGCGTGCCGGACACGTCAAATGCTTGGGTAGTCCCGATCGTGAGGGCTCCGTGTCCATTGTCGGAGCTGTCTCACCACCTGGTGGTGATTTCTCTGATCCCGTCACTTCGGCCACTCTTAGTATTGTCCAGGTGTTCTGGGGTTTGGACAAGAAATTGGCCCAACGTAAACATTTTCCCTCCGTCAATTGGCTGCAATCGTATTCAAAGTATATACGAGCTCTAGATCCCTATTATGAGGAAACCGAACCAGAGTTTTTTAAACTTCGCGCAATAGCAAAACAGATTCTTCAAGAGGAGGAGGATCTTTCGGAAATTGTTCAATTGGTGGGCAAATCATCGCTCAATGAGATTGATAAGATTACTCTGGAGGTGGCCAAAATGTTAAAAGATGACTTTCTGCAGCAAAATTCATATAGTGATTATGATGCGTATTGTCCCTTCTATAAGACTGTGGGAATGCTGCGCAACATGATTGCCTTCCATACGCATGCAGTTCAGGCTGTGGAACGCACAGCTGGACAGGATGCCCATGTTACTTGGGGCCTGATTAGGGAACGTGCCTCAAATATTTTGTATGATATATCCACCATGAAGTTTATCAATCCAAATGAAGGTCCAGAAGTTTTTAACGAGGCCTGCGATAAAGTGTATAACAACATTATAAAGGCATTAACCGATATCGAAGAGAATGTGGCACATTATGTCTAAGTTAACGAAGGCATCTTTTCAAACAAATTTGATATACTAAGTGTGTGGGTATGTAAAGTGAATAAATCGTTTGTTTCTTAGAATTTTCAAAAATAAATACAAGATTAGACCTTCTCATAAACTAGTCTAATAAGTTGGCTTATAAAAATCAGACTTTAGTTATGTCTGCAGAGTATCCTTTCGCCACTTCCACTTCTAGCTAAAACGTTTTCCAGTTTGGTCTTTATTTAAAATCTTTTTCTCTTCAATATTTAATATATTTTTCCCATTTTTTTGTTATCGGCTTAAATAACATAATAATCCTTTACTCATATTTTTGCCAGCATCCTTTTTTAGCTTATTTATTCAAATAGGATTATCTTGAAAGTCTGTAAAGTCATCGACAATTCTACTTTTTAGTCATTAAAACTCACTTGCTTCATTTTTCCTGTTTCACAAGATTTTCTCTTTCTCTCCATCTCTTCTCTCTGGCTTTCTCTTCCTGTGCCGACACTTGGTTTTTTTTTTGTCTTCCAACTAGTTAATCCTTTCCTCTCCCTCATTTGCCATTTTACATTTTCTCATTTTGCATTTGCAAGATGCGATAATTTTCATCATCATGGCGGCAGGGTAAATGTCGACAAAAATGTTCGTTGATTTATAGGAAAAGTTTATTAAAATACCACACCAAATGCCACCTCCTTACTATACCTCAAAACGAAACTCTAGCCACACAAAAGTCAAGCTGAAGCTCAGCTACTCATACCCCAAGAGGGCGGGGAGACCTCCCCTCATTGAATGCTGCTGCTGTGCACAAAAATGCAGGGAGAAAGAGAGATCGATTTCGATTCAATTAGTGGAAATTAAATGTAAGTATATATATATATATATAGATATATGTACAGGGTTTGTGGGTGGGTTCGTTTGACTTTGTCGATAAGCTGCAGAGAGCAGAAGCCAGGAGGAGGAGGAGGTGGGTTTTTCTTTTGGATGGGGTGAGGTCTTCTCTGGATTGCGATGATTACATTTCCGCACTTCACCCGCCGACATTCGGGCCGCTGGCACCACAGCAACCAAGTCAGCCATAAAATGAGCGCAGCACAAAAAAAAAAACGCAAGCCAAAAATCAGAATCAGTTCAATTGCAAATTGAAAATCCCCTTACAACTTCCGTTTCCGCTATGCGAGTCAAACGAGAGGCAGAGACAGAGAAAGATATTAAACACGTATGTGTGCGAGAGAGAGAGAGGAGTTGTATGTGTTAGTGTGTGTGTGTGTGTGTGTGTGTGTGTGTGTGTGTGTGTGTGTGTGTGTGTGTGTGTGTGTGTTGAGAAATGGTATGGGTTTTAGGGAGGACATTTCGGTTCGGTCTCTGGCTGCCATGACAAACGTGGCGTATGAGCAATGCGCGCTAATTGGCTGCCATACGAAGTTCTCTTCGTTTCTTTTCGTTCCCCTTTCCGTATCCCATCCATGACTCGCAATGCTTGCGAGTTTCCCGCTCGTTCGTTGCCCCCGCTGACATTTCAACTTTCAACTGTGCCTGAGTTGGTGTTTGGGTGGGAGGCCTTCTCGACGTCGTCGTCGTCGTCCTTATTGCATAATTTGAAGGGGTTAAGCCATTGAGCTTTAATGCAAAATTTCAATTGAACGTCAAACAGTCAATTCGCTTTAGCGGCGATAATCGTAAAAAGGATAATGGCGCTAAAAGCGCATAAAAAGTCAGCAGGCAACTCACACACACACACACAGAGAGAGGGCTGCCTTCTTCGGCATAAGTGTGCACTCAATTAAAGGATTTTGGTTTTTTTCCCCCTATCTTTTTCTTTCATCCTTCTCCTTCTTTCTTTCTTTCCCTGGACGACTGGCTCTTAGATAAGTCCCAAAACAGCAGCAGCAGCAGCAGCTTTTCTGCCCCCGAAAGTATACATGAGTATGTAGAAATAACAGGATAACCAAATGGGAGCCAGGCTAAACAAAATTTTTCCAGTTAAACAGTAGAACGAAAAAATTATATTTAGCTTAGTTTTAAACGAACCTCTTGATACTCTCTAATACCAGGGCTTATTTTTAAACTAAGGGCATTTGTTATTAAATAGGCAAACCCTTCAATGTTTATTTCCTTTGATGTTGAAGCAAAAGATGTGTAGTTCTACTTTAAAGTTTTATATTATATTCTTATTTAAAACTAACTAATACTTGTCATAATAATTGAGATTTATATGGAACACTTTATTGTAGCTAAATTATATATTTTAAAACTGATATTTCTTACTTATGATTAGACTTTTCGTACATACTTATATAATGATATAATTTTATTTAAATTAACATATAAATATATCTAAAAAATTACATGAGTTTTCAAAAAATCACATTAGTTTTTAAAAAATATGATAATTGTGTTAGATTGCTTAGGTTTTATTCATTTATAGTTAGTTCTGCTAAGAGGGAAGAAATAAAATAAGGCGAGACTTTAATTCTCGGGATCCATTCTAAAAGTTTACGGAAAAACTGGCCCTACCTACCATTATATAAATAGAAATATACCATCTTTATATAAAGATTTACCTTAATATCATTTGATCCTTTGAAGACTTAACTATATATATGTATTTGACTTCAACGAGTTGACAAACTTTATAAGAATCAAAATGTCTAGTATTTAAATATTCCCTAAAAAAATGTTTCTCTACATCTTTATAAGAAAATATTTTTAATTCTTAAAATAAAACTATGTTTTTAACCATAAATTAGACTAGATTATTTAAAGGGATTTTCGTGTTTGAAAACTAAATAAGTAAATATTATGAATTTCTATTTCGATTGCATAAACCTCAAGATCAACTCATTATACCTCTTGAGGAGAAAGCAGCCAAAAGTAAGTTTTCAAGCAAATACGAAGCGTGTGTGCAAGCAAAGGACAAGGTTTTTGTTGCCCGCCAGGCCAAAAAGGATATCATAAGCACATAAGATGACGACGACGACGATGATGATGATGATGATGATGATGTTGACGAGTGTAAGAAGGATGAGTTGGGTCGAGTTAAGGGAGGGGGAGATGTTGGTGGTGGCAAAGGAAAGAGCTGGCGCCAACTTAATTTGCAACTTATACGCAAAATCCTTTTGATTTTGTTATTTTGTGGAAGTCGTTTCGCTCCATTCTTAAAGGTCCTGAACTGCTGATGTGTCCTTTCGAGTGCCTGCAGTTATTTGGCAAAGTTAAGCGAAAACCTTTTTCTGTACATATATATATGTATATATATAAATTTTTTTCTTGGTTTACTTTTTTGGTGTTTGTCCCGTTTTTTGTTTGTTTTCTGTGTTTTTTGTTTTTTTTGTTTTGCTCCTTAGTTTTGCATGCTGGCAAAAGGTTCTGTTTCGGTTCGCATTGTCCTTTTCTTGTATTTTGTTGTTTTTGTTTTGTTGTTTGATATGCTTCTGTTTAGGGGAATTTAAATTAAGCCTATGCAAATGCGCCGCAGGCTGTTTTCGATGGTGCAGCTCCTTCACCGTCTCTCACTTTCTCTGGATACAGAGAGGAGAGTCCTGTGAAAAGTCCTGCTGGCTTTATATACCCTGACGCATTATCGCTGCACACCACGCCCCCTTCAAAAAAAAAAAAAATACCAACACACGCTTACACACACAACGATACACAAAAGTTTTAGCCATAAAAAAATTTGCCACTCGCTAGTCCTTGGACTCCTTTGCGGCATGTCGCCTGTCACACAAGTAACTGGCCTATCACTCTCACTCATTCACTTACCCACTCACTCTCCATCGCTCCCTCCCTCTTCTCTCCTCTCCGCACTGTCTTTCGCGCAGATAATGAAATTGTTGTGAAAATGAACCAAAAAAAAAAAAAAAAAAACAAAAAAATGGTAAAAAAAAAGAAGGAAGAAAATAAATAAAGAAACTTTTCGGCGAGGCAAACATTTTAAATACAAAAGGATATGCGTGGGCAGGCAGCGGGCGAAACGAGCGAGCAAGCAGGCAAGCGAGTCCTTTTCCCTCAGTGACATTGATGAAACGCTTGAAATTTACTGCGTTGCCTCATGTTTCTTTCAGAGAACTTTGCGGTTGCCTCTGCCATTGGCATTGTTGTGCTTCATACTTATCCCTGTCAGAGGGAAAACATTTTTGTCGAGTGGGCGAGCGCGGTAAAGTCCTTGCCAGCTTCATTCTAGACAACGCACAGCCAACGTACATTTCTCCCTCCATTCTCATAGACTTCAGTCAGTGCATTTAGTCAAAAGTGATTGAAAAGGCATTTTGTTATAATGCCAACTTAATGACAACGAAATTACAGCACAAGCCAAAGCTAAGGCAACAACAGCAACAACAACAACAACAAAATGAGTTTCCAAATACTTTTAGAAGAACAAGCATAAAACTTTTTCAGTTGCTCTGAAAATTTAAATCTTACCATGAATTCTATTTTTATGATTAAACAAAACCCTCCACCACACAGATATGTAACTTAAGTCCATGCCAATCTGTGGCTTATATCTTTTTTGCCTTCAATTATATATAAATTTAGAATTTGTACATCAATTCCTTTCTAATTATTCTATTTTGTATGTGGTTTATAGGCTAATTATCTATACGCTTATATGTAGTAGAAAAAAAACTTCCTAGTTTTATGTATAAATAAAACTTTACCTATCATAGTTAAAGCTTAAGTACTTAAGGTAATATTTCCTGCGCTCTAGCTTAAAAGTTATCCTATTGAAACAGGTTATATATAGCACTATAGAACATAAAGTATATTTGTGCAAAGCCAATTACTTGTTAGTTTATAAGAGTACAAAATATTTAAATTGAGAAAGTAAAAGGCGAGCTTTGTTTTTTGCCGTTGACGCTTGTAAAACAAAGATATTAAGTTAAACGCTAAAAAATAAATTGTCGGGGTTTCAACAAATCATTAAATTTCAAGTTTTGTAATAAAAAAAAATGGAAAGTCACAAGAGCTCGACAAAACAAAAACAAATACAATGAAAAACTGATCTTTACCCTATAATTTTAAAAAAGGAAAGAATATCAATATTCGTTTATAAAATTAGTTTAAAGCTGAGTATAAAAAAATAAATAAAACTTTGTTAAGCATCATAATAAGTGTTGATTACATGAACCTAAAAACAAAGACCAACATGATTTTTGGTGACGTTAACTGTTCCTAACTAACTCGGGTACGCTGATTCTAACTGCATACTCGGTTTTTGCCCATCACATACTGATTTTTTGAAATTGGGCGATTTCGGATTGAAAAATAGGTACCCAAAAGTATACTATAGAAAGCTAAAAATAGTTTTTCCACATTTTTAACAGGTTTAGGAATACTCTGTTTAAAAAAATAAGCTCTTTTTTGCAAACATTACTAATAAACAATTTGTTAGATGCATAAGATACCAATAATTCTTTTAAATAACAAAGATGCAAATGCATCGATCTCTACAGCATACTTTTTCGTTAAAATTTTACTAGTTTTGGATCAATATCCAAAGTGTAAGACATTATGCATTATAACAAAAAAGAAACGCCTCGTTGATATTTAATAAATTGCTTTTAAATCATACCTACTTTATTAATAGGTGAAAATAATGTTTTTAGTATAATAATTTGTTTATATTATACAATAAAATATTGCAAATGAGGCCATTTTGAATAATTCCAACGCATTTTTTCGAAGTCCTGACGTGTTGAACAAAAACTAAGTACAGGGCATGATCAGCACCCCCAAATTACTATAAGAAACCTATTGAACTTAAAACACTTTTTCATGACTTCAAAAATGTTTTGGCAGACTTTAATAACATTTTTAAGAAAACGAACAGCTTAGAAAAAACAACAAAAAAAGAGT
This sequence comes from Drosophila willistoni, assembly GCF_018902025.1. NCBI lineage: Eukaryota > Metazoa > Arthropoda > Insecta > Diptera > Drosophilidae > Drosophila > Drosophila willistoni. The sequence continues at coordinate 16,263,295 of NW_025814050.1, forward strand.
TTTATTTTACGAACAGTTAAGTGAAATGGAATCTTTTCTTTATTTAATTCCATATATCAAATTAGTTTAGCGTTTGTCAGAAAGCATTTAAATAAAAATTTAAGTTATTTATAATGAAAAATTTGTTGTATTAAACATTTTGATAAAACATTGAATGAACATTCTCATTGAATTTCATTGTTTAGCCAAGCAAAATTGCATTTGCAATAAAAACTAAATAAAATATGTTATCCATATCATAGCTAAAATAGATATTCAATTTGCTGTTTTGTGTGTAGCAAAAAAAGTCAAAATCAAATATGTTGCACTTTATGAGCTCGATCAAGTGGAAGGAAAAAACCCAGAGTCCATAAACCGGAAAAGCAAATCTCCTTAATTTGGCAAGCTCAATAACACATAGGCAATTGCCTGCCATTGCCCTAGCTTCTCAGTTTCCACCTACTGCAAACTTCTCCATCGCCCTCCTCCTTCTGCATTATTGCGTTTTGCTGCAATCAGATTCGAATTCAAGAGACTTAGTGTCTGAGAGTGTGTGTGTGTGTGTGTGTGTTTGTGTTTTTGGCCTGTCTGCAAAAGTGTTTCAATTATTTACGTTTAATAAAATGCACTACAGACAGTGGGCGGAAGGGATGGAGGGGCGAAGAAAGGCGAGGAAGTTAGAGTGCTAGAATGTCCGTTGCATTTGCTTGTGCACGTAGCCGAAAAGTATGCTATTGAAATATTTATGCATTGCTTGCACTTGCTGTTGTTTGTCTGCCAAGCAGTCTCTTCCTCTCTCCTTGCTATGTGTGTGTCTGTGTGTGTGTGTGCGGCTGATTAAGCATTTGACATACATTGGATATCCTTTGCAATGGAGCTCAAAGCGCTTTAGACATGCAAAACAAACACGTGCCAACACGCACACTCTATTCTGGATCCTGGTTCCTGAATCCTAATCCTGCACCGCATTTAGCCTTCTTCTTCTTCTCTCATTCTCTTCCCTTTTTTTGTGTTATATTCTTGTGTCGCATTTTCCTATTAGCAGCCAGTCGAGCAACAATTCGCAACAAAATATGCAAATGCAGTCAAGCGTGTGAGTTGGTCTATCTTCCCCTTCCCCTGTACACCCTCTCTCTCTCTCCCTCTCTCTTTGCACTTTGCATCATATCTCTCGTCCATTACGGTTCTTTGCTATTTGCCGCATTGTTTTTCTGTCTGTTTGTTGCTGCCGCCTGAATGATTCGTAACCGAACATTTGCCAGCCAAAAAATTTCTAGCACGTGCTGCAGGAAAACTTTTTCTTCCCCCCATTTCATTTCATTTCATTTCACATCTCTCTCTCTATCGTTTACCCTTTTTACAACCAGAGATTTTCTTATCTCAGCCTGTCCAGAGACAAACCAAACGAACGAATCAAGTTTTTGGCCCCCCCAAAAAAAACTACTAACAAGTCTGCAATAGAAAGAAGAAGAGAAGGCAATGAGTGAGATAAATGTTATGTTGCCTTTTAATTGAATTTTGAAACCGCATAACTGAAATCGCAAAGCCAGCCAAAATCTTGACCCAACCAGACAGAAGAGCACACACACATTCGCTCACAGATTCGACAGGGGCAATAAAAATGTTGTAAGGCTTTAGTAAAAAATAATAGATTTTTGTTTGAAAAACTTCGACATTTAGATACTCTTATAAGCTAGAAGCATAGCAATCTTTAGGAAGTTGAAAAGGGATTTTCTCTAGAGTATTTTAAAGGTATTTAAAGTTTATATTAAGCTTTATAAGCCTTCTGTTTCTTCTTCCTTTTTTGCTTTTTAGTCATAGAACAACTCATAAAAATCCCCAAAAGAAACATTCAGTCAATCATTTTATAGCCAGTTAAAATAAAAAACGTATCTTTAAAACGGAAACTACACAAAAAATGTTCAGTTAATAAATCAAAGAAAAACTTGGCTCGTCCAAACAGGTCTTAAGTCCTTAAGTAAGTACAAATTCTAAGAATTACAAATAAACTCAATGAAAACCAAAATTTGAAAGGGTATTGAGAAAGGTGGTGGTGTTTTTTTGGGAGTGGAGGAAAATTACATGCGATTGCAAGTTGGCGATAAGTAAGAGAATGTGAACTCAACTTCAGGTTCAGGTCGCCCGCATTGCCATCTTGGCCATCTTGGGACTGGTCCCGCTCAATTAGTTAGCGCATTAAGGGGATCTGCAGTGCAGCACCCAAAGTAACAGTGGCCAAAGAATTTATTGTATTCGCTTTTCCAACTAAAGCTAGGTTAGAGAGTGCAAGAGAGAGAGAGAGAGAGAGAGAGAGAGTTTAGACGCTTATCGTTGTAACCAGGCTGGGAAGACTTTCAGTCGACTCGTAATTGACTTGTTGCCAAAGTAATCGTTGCCTGTTAACTGCTGTTGTCAGGGGATTATCTACAGTTCAGTTGAAATCGACTTGCTAGCCAACTCCCCCTTTACCCCTCTTCCCATCTTCTTGCCATAAAACCCAAACCCAATACAGGACTATCAGTGCCGCACATACACGACGCTGGCAGCAACGGTGACGCCGGGAACGACCTAAAGTTGAAGCTCATTCAAGTGCATGAAGAGAAGTGAAAAACAATAAACATGCTGCCCAGAATGGAGACTTAGGCTAAGAGACTTTGTCCACAGGGGTGGAGTACTGGGTACTTTTGCTTGCTCAGGCATTGACTGAGAACAAGAACATTCTCTTGAGTCCTTGCCTAATTCAAGTGCTTTGTTATTCGGTTCTGCTGCTACTCCTACTCCTTCTCCCACTCCCAACTCCTAATGCCATCCACCCGATGGATGCTCTTCAGCTAATTGGTTTTGCATGTGTCGAGAGTGGTAGAAATTTACCTAGAGAGTTCCATCTCCATATCCACCTGCTTGCCACCAGATAGCTCATCGTCATCTCATCAACAATACCTCCTCAAAATCTCCAGTTCATTTTTGTGGCCCCCGGAAGTATGCAACAAGCGTTGGCCACAGCAATCAACGCGCTGAGTTGGCAGCCCTTGGTATGTAATGTTGGCGGCCATTTTGAAGCATGGCCATAAATGTTACATTTGGCTTTTAGCAATGTGTGTGAGTGTGTGTGTGTGTGTGCGCGCGCTTTAGCCAACGGCAAGGAACGGAGACGAAGTGAGGTAAAGTGAAGTGAAGTGCTTACCAGCAATTTGGTTTGGCTTTTCAAAAGTCAACCTCAACGGCAATGGTGAAAACGTTATGGCCCATATATGTAGCTAGCTAGCTAAATGGGAATTGGGAGGATTGGAGTGGGGTACAGGGGGAACAGGTAAATGCATGTGGCCACGCCTACTCGCCAGAGCTCATCTCCGCTTAATTCCTCATGCACATTGCAGCCGCAATTGAATACCTAACACCCCTCTGAACAAGCCAGAACCCACTCACGTTCCAACCACAGCAATTGAGTGGCCGGAGATGCGGTCTACGAGATTCTATCACACATGTTCAAAAAGCAAAAAAAAAAAACGACCCCTCATAAGATTCGTTTGGGCTTTTTCATTTTTATAGAAACATTGATAGGTATGTACATATTTTGAAGATTTAAAACAAAAATTGTTACGCTTTATTCTTTGATTGGGAACAAAGTCATTACACTAGATTAACTTAAAGGTTTTACTTGAATTGAGTTAAAAAAATATTGTCTAAGCTCGATGTATTTAAAAAAATATTCAGTATTTGGTAAGAATTTTTTCCAATAACGAGAACTGAACCTAAACTATAGATTAACGATTGTATAATAAATTGTTTTGATTATGGCTAAGAATTCAAAAAATAAGTTTTCTTTTAAGACAACATTTGGAGTATGTTTTGGATAACATTTTGAGCATGTTTTGAAAGTTTATTTTATACAGATTCCCTTTATTTTGCTATAACTTTTAAATCGTCTTGGTCTCAAATCAATTTTAAACAAATGTTGCAAATATTTTAACACAGTATAATCTCCTTATATAGGACTCAAAAATTCTTTGAATATTACTGTACTCAATGAACTAAACGTATGGAATATCAGAAATATAAATATGTGGAATAAACAAATTAAAAAAATTACATAAAATTTGTTCTTTTTTCGATGGCATAGCTAGATAACTGAATGGATAATGAATATTTGAAACTATTTAATTTGGTAGAATACAAATAAATAACAAATTTAAGAAAATGTTACTATTACTTAGATTTTCTGAGAAAAAGTAAAACGAGGGTTTGGTATTCATTTTTATAATTATAAAAAATTGCCAGTTTTGGATTTTTTTATAAATTTAAAGGTCATTTTTTTCTTCGTTTTTGATAGCAGTATAATTTCTCAATTTATACTAATATATATTTGTTAATTTTAAATATTATGTATACTATACTGTACATATTTATAAACTTATCAACGCGAGTCGTTTTATATTTGTTTTTTCTGCTTTACTATGATGATAAATTTTTTATTTTGCCCTGATTTTCTTACTCTATTTCTTTCATCTTTTAATGTATGATAATAGAAATTGTTTTATATAGTTAAAGCCTAACAAACCTAAACACTACTATTAATTATGCTAATAAATAAAATACAAGCTATATATTTTATATGCTGTCATCTTAGAAAAACAAAATGAATTCAATTTTGATAGACATAAAATATTATAAACCTAACTGCCATCATGTTTCTTTCAGGCAACGTCCAAGGATATTCATTTGAAATTTATCCTCTTAAATGGAATGTAAATTTTCTCAATAAATTCAAATGAAGGAAAATGCATAGAAATACGAGTAGGTACATACATACATACATAGAGCATTTCTATGTGGATGGTGTTGGCCTTTAGAATGTACTTAAAATGCATACACGTAGACATGCTGGAGTGGCATGCCCTTCCCTGCTCCGACCCCCCCACATCAAAGCAATTCCAACCCAGTCCACCCTCTTTTTGGACCATTCAATGAGCTTTTAAGCGCGCTAATTAAAAATGTGGCAACTGGCAACCAAACCTTATGCATAAGGCTCAACTTGCCAGCTCGTTGCGTTTTGGTCTGGTCTGGTCTGGTCTCGTCTCGTCTCGTCTCTTTTCGTTTTTCTATAAGCAGGGGCAGGCGTAATTAACGCCTCTTTGCCACTCCTTGCATCAGGCTCTCAGGCCCTGCTCCTATAGTCATTTTACTCTTGCTACGTGTGGTTTTGTGGCTTTGTCTGTATGCGAACGTTTTTAGATTGCATATTTATTAAAATGCAGCTTGCCACAGACAAAAAGAGAGTGAGCGAGCGAGAAGAAAGTGGAAAAAAAAAATACAGGAAAATAGCATAAAGAAAACAAGAGTAGTAGAAGAAGAAGAAGAAGATGCAAAAGTAGAGGAAAAGCTAAAATGTAATAACTCTTGTTGCCTTCCTTTTTGGCCCATTGCCGCCTACCTATGTACCACCCATTCCTACCATTTTAGATTTGCCAGCTGCTTTGCTGTGCATTTTGGTAAGCAGCTTTTGTCCGCAGGTGTTGCTATTGTTGGCTCAACGCTTTATGCTCGATTATGGCGTTCAGTCTCTACCCAAGGATTTTCAAGTCCAAGCTGCTTATTAATAGAAATCTAGGAGAAAAAGCGCAAAAATGAGAGAAGCACAACTAATACGCTTAGCTTGATGAAGGAGATGGTCCGCCATGGACCGTGCTTATTCCTAACCCACCTCCTACCCAGCATCCATTTTGTGTTTTTTGTTTTGGCTAATTGTGAGCTAATTCTAATTATCAGCAACACATTCGAGAGGTGCAAAAAGGCAGTAAGAAAATGAACAAAAGAGAAAAAAAATGAATGCCCCCTCATGCGTTTGTGTGTGTGTGTGTGTCTGTGTGAGTCTCGTATTTCTCGCATTTCTGGCTAACGAGTGTTTATTAATGGTCCAGAGCCGCTACGTTGCGCTCCTCTTTTGATGAGCGCAAAAATGCTTAAGCACACAAACGATCCTTGCGCCTGGGTTGGCTTGGCTTGTTCCCTGCCCCTTCCTGTCCCGTCTCGTGCCCGTCCTGGTCTGGCTACACGCAATTAGCGCACAAATATTTCCTTTCGTTTCGTTCCTCATCCTTTCGTTTCTTTATTTTTAGTCCCATAAAAATGCTCTTCAACCGAATTGTAGTAATTACAACAATTTGCATAACCGAAAGCGAAAGAATGAGTGAAAGAGACATAGATATACACTGCAGAGACCAAAAAAACAAAAAACAAAAAAATGAAAAAGGCGGAAATCAAAAAGCGCACAAAAGTATGCTACGCATTTTGCAATTTATTCAAGCAGACAAGCGTGCCACAAGGACACGAAGGATCGGCAAAGGCAGGGGCAGAAAACAAGAAAAACTCAACAACAACAACACAAAAAAAATCAAAAAACAAAAAAAAAACGCTAATTATGTAATATGAAAATGCGACGAACGACGCTGAATTATTTGCATATGGCATACCCTTTTTTTCCTCGCCGTTCGTATTTTCTTCCTCCCAGCTGTCCTTTGTCCATTTTTGTTACTTTTTGCTGTTGACTTTTTCTCTCTCTATCTCTCACGCTCGCACACTTTGTGCCCCATTAACAAATTCAATTAACACTTTGCATATTGCAAATTAAAAGGGAAAAAATATAAATTTAATTTTGTATGCCTAGCCGTTATAATCAGAAATTATCATTAACATTTTTTTGTTTTTGTGCTATCTGCAATACTTAATTGGCCATCTAAAATGGGTTATTTATCTCTGGAGAAGTGAAACAAATTTGTATATCCTATCGTTTCTAAATAAAAAAAAAGAAATAATTGATGGAAATATTTCCTATAGTTATGTTTTAGATACATAGATGGATAATAGCAATCGATATACTTTTAGTAGCAAAAACGTTTGCCTCATAGAAGGATAAAAGCCTAGAAATAGTTAGGAACTGATGATATCTACTTGATATTTTATTAAAAGAGGATCTAGGGATATAACATGGGTAAGTCTGCCCCAAAAAAAAAGCGATGGGTTATGGAAGAATTTATTTTTCTGGCTTTTTTGTTGGATTTACTAGTACACTTGTCTCTTAGATGATGGACACAATTGTCCTTAGTGTAAGCGAGGCAAATACGAATAGTCCAGGAAAAAAAAGATTGAGTACGACTGCCCTGGTCTTTGTTGAATTCTTTCAGGTCAAAAGTGTCTTATTCATTGGAATACTTTGCAGACTTCAAGGCATAAATTTTCAGGTTTTTTTAACTAATGAACAAGCAAACCGATATAAACATATTCTGCAATCTTTATATTTAATTTTAGTCATCAAACAATCGTTAAATTAACTTACTGTTCCTCACGTAATCATATTCTTATCTAATCATGTAAAAAGTTCACGTTTTTTCAAAGATTTCGTTAAAATTTCAATATACCTACTGTTAATACTTTTGGCCATAAATATTGGGCAGATTTCAGATAGTTTTCAAAACTTACCTTGCTTTTTCAACGTAAAATTTTGTTAAGTAACTTTTTGGGTCATAACTTTTTAAGAGCTTTAACTTTATTCTATGGATTTTGTTGTTTCTCTTTCTCTTTGCCATTTGAACTAACCAATGAAATTCCCATGGGCTAACAGTTTTTTTCCACTCAATTCGTTATGACTAGGCGAACATATAATGCTCTTATATAAATAACAATTTTTCATATACTCGATGGTATGCATACCATGTGTATGTAAATATACATACATATAGGTTTGTTTTTTGCGACTTTTTTTTGTGCGTTCAAATTGAACTGGTGTTAATTTTGCATGCTCCAAAAAGTGTGCTATGCCGGAAACGGAAACGGCCGCTTGAAATTTTTGCAATATGCTTAAACTCAGATGCAAAAAACCATAGAGAGAGAGAAAGAGAGACAGAGAGTAAAAGAGCAATATCAATCTGTTAACCTTTTTTGGTTTCTTTGTTGTTTCTCAATCAAATTTATTACATGGCCGAGTTTCACACACAAAAAAAAAAAAATAATAAAATAAAAGGAGGGCCACAGAAGGGAAGTGAGTTGAGAGAGGAAGAAAAATATGAAAAACAAATTCGCAATCGGCGCTTATTTTCTTAAAATATTTTCATGTTGGTCTTTCTCTCTATCTATGTATATGAGTGTTTCGATCTCTGTGTGTGTGTGTGGGTGTGTGTGTGTGCTGTTGTTGTTGATGTTGTTGTTATGCATTGGCATGGTTTTAATTGTCCTGCACACATAAAGACACACGTACACATACACACATGTGTACCGCTGCCTTCAGGCGGCCTAGTAAATGGTAATCAACGCAAATCCTCCATAGAGTACAGCACACGGATAGGCAATCAGCAGCTGTTGATGGTCCATAGAGAATGCAGTGGCAAATAGTTTCGAGGCCGATATGGCACACCAGAATATGGAGATGCCGCTCACAATTAGGCCGAGTGTGCCCCTGCAATAAAGTGGAAAAGCAAAAGAGAATAGAGTATAGAGTATGGTGTAGAGTAGTATAGAGTAAAGTAGAGTAGAGAGTTCGGCTATAGATAGGCAAAGAGTGTGAGAAAGACAGAGGTAAAAATCAATAAACAATGCATATGCATGAAGCCGCAAAAGGAGAGCTCGGGAGCAACAAAAAAAAAAAAACAAGAATGAATGAATGAATGGGCAAATGGGTTGGCTGGGGCTATGTGAGTGCGAATGAATGAGCAAGGCAAACAAAGACAGCAGGCGATGTGCAAAAAGGATGTGCAAACAAAGTCCACTAACTACAAAGACAACCAAGAGTGTTCTGCAAAGCAGGAAAAATTGAAAAACAAAAAAAAAGAACGACTGTAAAGCACTTGCAAAATGAAAGCAAATTCAAATTAAATTTTTACAACTTGTAGGCCAAACGAGTTTAATTATCCGGTTAAAAGGAATAAACCGAATTGATTAAAACTGCATCTGCTGCAATATCAATAACTGTTCATATGCTACTCTTGTTACATGGCCAAATAAACTCTGGCTTTGAGGCTAAAGTTACTTAAATCATAAACTGGCCAAATTAAAAATAAATATTTGAATAAATTTTGTCAATTTTAGTCTTTACTAATTAGTGACAATTTGTTGATAAACAACCAACTAAATGCAGTTTAAACAGAAAAGTTTTCAAACACAAATATCCTTAAAATTAAGTGCATTCTAATGACAAACAAAACTCTTTACAAATCAACACTAAAATTACTAAAATAATTTATGTAAACAAAAAAGACTGTTAAAAAGTAATTCAAAGAAAATTTTAAGAAACTTTAGCAGATTCGATGTCAATTTGACAAGCTATTAAAATGGCCACTAAAATACTAACTTAAAATTATGCTTTATATCACAGAAATAATAAGAATCACAGATAATGAGCAACTTTTAGCATTTTCTTTAAATTTGAAGTAATTAATCTTGAAGCAAACACTGATTCGATAACTTTAGCTGAAAATAAATCGATAGTGATATTTTACTCCTCACTATCGCGCTTGATGAACTTGAATGAGTATGAAATGAAGTCATTTGGGATGATCTGAACTGCTCATCTTTAGATATTTTAAGATTCAGTAAATCTCAGTCTTTTTCGTACTTCCCTTTCTATTTTATAGAATTTATGATCTCACTATCAGTTTAGAGTTGCCTTACAATTTGTTGTCTGAGTTATTAGGGCTTTTCACACCAAGAAAATGGCTTAAAGTTGTATATTTAGATGTTTATATGTAGATAAACAGATGATTTAAAAGTTTAAGTCTAAAACTTGGTAAACACTTGCATAAACATGCAAATATTCAATCTCTCTTAGGTTTATTTTCTAATCTTTCCAAAAATGAGTTTTCTGCAATTTCAATAAAGCTGTTCATAATAATTTTGCTAACTTGCTGAAAATCCTTTAACAATTTCGAATAATCAATAATATTTTTAGATTCTATTGAGTTTGTTTCCCTTTAATCTTTTAAGAAATCTGTTTTGTAACCTCAAATTCTATTTCTAATCCTTTTTTTTATACATCTTACCCACCCTAATATACATTTAGCTAACGAACCAAAACCAAAGCAAACCAAAAATGGTTTATAAAATCAATGGCACTTTAATTTGACAAGAAATCCTTTATGCCCACCAAGGAACCAACTACATGTACATCGGCAATTTGTGTGCCCTTCTACGTTTAATGGATTGCCTTTTTGTGCTTGATGCTCCACCCCGTTTGGCGGCTCAGCTGTCACTTGGTTCCCAGAACCACCAACACCACTGCAAGCTCTATTCAACTCAAAGAGCAACAAGAACGACATTCACTTTCATCTTTTTCATTCGGGGTTTCTTTTTTTTCTTTGCCCTTTTTTTTTTTTGAGCGCCACTGCCAAGTGATTTTTGGTCAAGCGTTGAAGCTTAAATGGTTCTGCCCAATGCAGCTAGGTGCCTAAAAACCAATCAAAACAATGCCCAGACCCACACACACACACACACACACATACTCCCACTCTTCTGAGCTGTCTGTGTAATTTTTGCGCACTTTTGCATCACCAAACAAACTCAATTAAAAAGTCTGTCCTGGCTAACAAAACAACAAAAAAAAAAACAAACCGAAAAAAATTGCAAAAATCGTAAAAATATTTACTGTAAACTTGCCTGGTAGTTGGAGTTGTATGGAGTAGAGTATATGAACACGGAATACCAACATGACATAGCGCGAGAGGAGTAGTAGGAGGAGGAGGCCAAAGAGGGACAGGGTGAATGTACAAGGGGCTGGGGGGAGTCAGACAAAGTGCAAATAAAAAATGCAAGCAAACAGGCAACCCAAAAATGGCAATTGCAATGGACAGTTGGACAGTTTTGTTGCCTGTTCGTGCCGCTGCCAGCACAAGCTTCATCTGGACATCCCAACTCCAGCTCCTACTGCTCCTAGTGATGGTGGTTCTGGTGGCCGACAAAACGCTGTTGGTGTCGAGTAAACCCTTATTCACCGACTGCCCACTGAAATTATGACGTGCCAAAGGGAACTGAAGGAAAGGAAAACGAAACGAAACGGAACGCACGCAGCATTTGCGTGTTGCTTTCGCATCGTTGCCATAAAAAGCGAAACGTACTGAGTGTAGATAGAAAAAAAAAGAAAACAAAAGTACTAGTAGAAAAAAAAATGAAATGGTTACTGAACTATACCATATACCAAGTGCTGGACACATATTTGAAAAGCAAAAATACGTGGCCGAGAACGAGGACAAGAGAGAGAGAGAGCTCAATGGGAGGATAACATGGACACGGTAAGTTGGGCATGCCACCCGTAAAACAAGCAACCACCCACCCGCGAAAATTAAACGGCGCATAGTTGGTTCCTACCGCAGCTAGCTGCTGCTGCTTTTGCTACTTCTTCCAAATAGTAACCCCGGAGTGCACTAAAAGCGCAAATTAAGTTGGCCACCACCATCACCAAACCACCATCATCACCAACAGCAGCAGCAGCAGCAGCAGCAGCAGCAACGCCAACTCTCGACGCGTCGTGTTCTTTTTATGCCAAAACTGCAACAAAATTAAAAATCTAAATTGTTCGAGTGGGAGACCAAAAGCAAAATGAAGCTAAAGGCACAAAGTCCAGTGAGTCTTTGGTAAGTATCTGAATTAATGAAAGGAGTGCGGCAACAAAAAAGAACCCAATGAATAGTCCAAGTTTTGTTTTAGACAATTTCGTAAGAAAAATCGATAGAAACTTTGAAATTTGAAGTACCTTGACAGTGTTAAGGTGGTCTTTTGACATGATTTGCTATATTTAAGAATGTTAGGCACATGAAATAATTTGATTTGTTTAGTTTAATTGAAGGTTTCATTATGAATCAACTCAAGCATTTGAGTTTAGAATAAGTAAAGATCTTTTTTTAAACAAAATACCCTTTATAGATTGTAAAGTTGCAGTAACTCATTATAAACTAGTGTAAATTGTTGAGTTTAAGCCCATGTTTTGGCCAAGACTTGATTGAACCAACTGGTTGAGCTGTAAACCATTTGTGTTACTCATTTTATTTTGTACTTTTTTTTGTTTGCCATTTAATATCCCAACTACTAGGACGAACTATTGACACTGGGGATACGAATTGAACTAACAAATATCCAACTTGAATAGCCACGTCCATACCGTCTCTCTCCCCCTCTCTCTCTCTGTCGTTGAAACCGCAGCCAATCTATCAATTTGCAAGCAAAGTTGTTCTCTTGTCCTACAGAAATCGAGTCGAGTACGTGCTGCAGTCGCAGCTGGGAAAGCTTAGGCAAAAGTTTGTAATTACCGGCCACAAACAATGGGACGCCAATGCATTGGCAACTTTTCAATTAAAAACATAAATATAAAGCGGAATGAATGAGCTGTGTGGGGTAAGAGATGATGATGACGACGGCGACGACGACGACGACGTTGAATAGAAGGGAATGGTATCGAATGGTGGCAAGCTGTGTGTGTCAACAATTACTTACTGAATGGTGATTAAAATGTTGATGCCCGACAATACAACCATGGGCAGTAGACAATAGCCCAGCACAGAGGCCACTGCGCCAAAGGTCACCTGTGACCGGGTAACCATCAGTGACAGCAGACAATAGAAGAAAATGCAGCCCATCACACCGATTCCATATATATAAGAAAAAGTCACTTTGCCTTGCTGCAAGTATAACAAAAAAGTAAAAGAAAAATTTGTATAAAAAATTGAATGCAAAGATATAAGTAAACGTTAGTTAACAGAAATTGTTTATCAGAATACATTAAGAGTTAGAAATGACTTTTGAAAAATAAATATAAAAGTGGCTTTTATAATTCTATTCATTTGAATTTTAAAATTTTGAAACAAGTCTGTCTGTTAAAAAGAACTAATTAAAAGAAAAGCTGTGGACAAGAAATGTTCATGACAAATTAAATTAAATCTTTGAACCTTTAAAACCTTATAGTTTCGACTAAAAATTTAGTCTTGGCTCTAAAATATGATTAGGAAACACTTAACAAGGACATAAGCTACGATATTTACAGTGAAAAAGTTAAAAAAGCTACTTTATAATGCTACTATTATATTTGTTATTAAAAGTACCAAAAAATGTTGTAAGGAGTACTTTATGTAAGACAATTAATAATGAGATTAACAATGATATAGACAATGAGATCAACAATAACATAAGTAGGTTAACATAAATTTCCCTATTAACAGTATTCTTCATTTCAAGTTCAAATTTGCCAACATATGATATGATAATTCCCGAAAATATTTTACAACAAACCAGTAAAAGAAATCCGCCAAGGGTTAAACAGAATACTAAAGGTCCAGCCATATCAGTATCCTGAAGTATTTGTTGATCAGTCCCACGAAGAGGATTCAGCACGGCCAGTGTCTATAATGAAGAAAAAGGAAATAGGATTAATACTATTAAAATTACACTAAGTGAAGGATTACATTATTGGTTTCGCTAGCGAGAACCAATCAAACTGGCCATCATCATTCACACAGGACACAGGACATACACACAACACAATTCATTTGTTCTCAACGACAACGACAACAACAACAGCAACAACAAAAGGAAAAAAACAACTGGCATATAAAACGGAGGCTGGTCCTGGGCCTGGGAAACATTTGTTTCGTTCTATGCGTTTTTCGGTTTGGTTTGGTTTGGTTTGGTTTTCTTCTTATTTGTTGCTTTTTTGGTTTTTCGTGTGCAGTCGCAGAGAAATTTGAAAAATGGAAATTGATGATAAATGATATTGCTGACCAGCGAAGAGAGAAACAACAACAACAACTACAACAACAATAACAACAACTAGCAGCTAAAACAGAAAAGAACAGAAGAACCAACTGAAAGCTGTCAACGTACAATTTGACGCATGAGAATATGAACGGACGCAAACGGCATGCGACACAGGACGAAACAGGACACGACAAAGCTATGAAATTTTGATAATATCCATCCATTTACTAGAGGGGTATTTGGGGGTTTTGGGAAGATTGGCGACAAGGGATCAAAAATCGGACTAACACTAACCAAAAACCAAAGAAAAAAATTGCAAATTAATTTTGAAATATAGTGCAGGACAAAAGAGTTAAGCTGCAGCAACAATACCAAAAAACAAAAGGGAATCAAAGCACCATTCAAAAGTAACATAAGTTTAAATCACGACATGAAAATGTTGAATATGAATTTATCAGAATAAGTTAACATTGTTTCAGAGTTAATGAGAAAAGACAAAACAAAATCTTTTTTTTTTTGAAATTTTGAATTTCATAATTTTGCTTTAATTACCTTTATCTAAAGTGTAACAAATTCAATTAAATACACACAGATTATATTTTCATCAGAAATATACATATCAATTTTGATCAGAAATATGCACAAAAATGATCTCTGTGCTCTTAAAATATCCTCAATTTAATTAGTTTAATTTATGAGTAAAACATAAACCATTTTGCTAAAGGAACAAATCTACTATATCTGGCATTATCTCTGATAATATTCGATTAACAAAAGCCAAAAAGGTTTTGGTTTAACGTTTGCTTCATTTGGCCATTTAATCGCCCAAAGAGTCTCTCCATAAATTTCAGCCAACTGATGTCTCATGCTGAACAATTTAATTAGTATTTCATTTAATTTTTATGATGACACCGGCACAGAGAGCAAGGGAAAGAAAAAGTAGAAATGAGGACTGAAAAAAGTCTCATTAACATTTTCATTTTTCAATTAACACAAACGTAATAAATTCCAGGCAAGAGCAGAACAGAACAAGGAGAAAAAAAACCGAAAAGAATTAAAATCAAATGAATGAAACAAGTGACAGAGGGAAATGGCTAGGAGAGGCCACAGGACTAGAGTGTGAGCAATTTTTTTTTTCCATCCTCTATCCTTTTTTTTTTGTGTGTAAAAAGTTGCACACACCGGCAACAGCATAAAAAAGTTTAATTAAAAAACACAAAAGTTGTTTTATTTATTTATATACAACAACTAACTAAAGCAGAACCAAAAGCAATGAAAAAATATGTCTTCATTAAGAACCGAGAGAGAGAGCAAGAGAGAAGGAGAGAGGAAAAAACTAGCAAAATGCAACAACAATGCAAACGGGAATGCAGACAGAATGGCAAAAGCAAAGAGAAGAAAAAAAAAACTGAATGAATTACAAACTGAGAAAAATGCAAAAACATTTAAATTTCAATTAAAAAACTGAGTAAAGTTGGATGCCTAAAGTGGCCACTCCTGGTAGCGCCTCAAGACTCTACCCTGTCGCCTCTTTTACCACTTGCGCCACACAAATTAGAAAGCGCCCAAAAAAACAAAAGAGACCAAAAAGGAAGTTTTACTAAGTGGGCAGCAGATGAAGGACCTCGAAGGAAGCTCTCAAAGGCTCATGAAATATGCAATTTAAATCAAGTTTTGACAAAAACTACTTTGTCAATGTTTCTAGTTTACCTTTTGGAATATGTGATTAGGATTGATGCCAAGTTCTGTAAAAGAAAATTTATGAATTACAAAATAGAAATAATTGGAAATTGAAAAAACAATTTTCTTGCCTTCCAGTAGCGGTGGCTCGTCATCGAAATCAGTCCCCGCCCCGTCAGCACCGCCAACGGCTTTGGTCTGAGCATAGGAATTATCCGCATACGCTGTAGGATCATAGAATCCGCCTAGACCCTGCTGCGGCGGTGGCGCTTCAAAACTTGGTGGCACTGAGGCCTGTGTGTTGTCGAAGGTTTGGAAGTTACTGTAAATTAATTAATAAGTTTAAGCAAATCGTATGCGGCAAAATTCCTCAGCTTACAGTTCTTGTCCAAATTCGGGCATGTCAAAGTTATAGCTGGTATCTCCTTGATTACCGCCATAGAAATCATCGGGTCCACCGAATTGCGACATTTTCTTATATCACTATAATTTATTAACTATTAAGATAGAAATGTTTCAATTAAATTGAAACCAAATCAAAACAAAGTTCAACACGTCACTTCTAAATCCAGTGTTGAAAACTATGCAATGTAGGGTTGCAAAGCATTCGAAGTCATATGGTTCAACAAACATTGTTATTTTATTTTGCAATTTTTGTAGCTCATATCCATTTTTAAACGCATTTATATTTGTGTGCACAATATACAATGATCATTCTACTTTTCGTCTACAGGTTTTACCATGAATAAAACCGATAATTGTTCTTTTTGAATTAATCGATTTTTCGCGGGTGGTTTTAGGGTTTGTTAAGAAATTCATATGTTTTTTTTACTGTGGGAGAGAATCGAGAAAAATAATATAAAATTTCATAATATAACAAATTTTTTTTTTCTTTTTGTAAAACAAATTTTAGCGACCATATAATGAATAAGGAAATTAAGGGATTGCATGTAAACGTAAATTTTTTACCGAATATAAAATTTAAGCTCAGAATATTAGAATTAAACCGAACTTCATCGATTTGTAAGTCGAAAATTATAAATAATAAATTGAACTCTGAATTAGTAAGATTTTATTCGAACAGTTTTTTTCAAATATGATACCAAACTAAAGGTAATTTCGGGATCATTTCAAGTAATAGAAATTTCTCTAAAGTAACGCAGTAATTAAATCGGAGAAATCCTTTAAAAGACAATTTTCTTCGATATGTTTCAGGGAGACAAGAGAAAAATAAACTTAAACATTAAAAGTAGACAATAAAAAACCTTTTTTTGTTGTTAACATTCATAATACATTTTTAATTACCATAGCTCCATTTGGTTTTTGTTTTTTCTTGTTGTTGCAACACAGACAAATAGTTTTTAGTTTTCGTTTCGTTTTTATCTTTGGTTGATAAGAGGTACAATTATGCATTTTGTTGGGCTACTTAGTTATTGCATTTGTAAGGGTCTTTAATGTATATATATATATAGTATTTTATATATAATAATTTATATAATATTATATAAGTTCATAATGTATTTAACATTTTTTTTATCAACACGCATTTGCAAAAAACATGAAATAAGTTAGTTCAAAGATTTAAAGTGAAAATATTTTTGGGGGTAAGAGGTTTTTAGAGGGGGAAACACAAAGAGATATATATATTTATGAATATATAAATTTGACGAATTCTCATTTTCAATTTTTACTAACAATAAAATATTTTTTTGTTGTTGTGAACTATAATTAAAATGATGTATGTATCAACATAGATAAGTATCATGTGTATTTATGTATATTTATATAAATATATGTATGGCTGGGTTTATAAGGACAACTTTTTCATTTTCCATTTCTGTTTTTCCATTCGTTTTTTTCCCTTTATAATTTTTTTTTCTTGATTTTATATATTTTTTATTTTGTTATTTTGCGCTACCGACTAATTATTGTTCGTCTTCTTGTGTGATTCGTGTTCATCGTCAATGATCTTGTTGTTGCCGATCCTGCGCCTGCCTCACTGCCTGGCGGGAAACTGTTAAACTTAAAAATAAAACTTGACTTGAAAATATCCTTATTATGCATTATGTAATGTATGTATATGTATATGACTAGCTTGAATGGGGGAATTCGTATAATAACCTAAGTTCCTTTTTTTTAGTTTTCTTTTCGTTAAAGGTTTTTGTTTTTGGTATTTCTGAAATTTTTCTTTGGTTTGCTTCGTAATCTCTTTTAATGGCAGTCAGCTTTAATCCTCTAGATTCCGGAAGGCTTGCTGGAGATCCTCATACAGCTGATCGTAATCCGCCTTGATCTTCTGTTCACCATCTTTAACTGGATCCTGCAAGAAAATATTATTGTATAAATAAAGTTTGGCAATTTAATAATCAGTCGACTTACCTTAAATTTCATTGAAGACAACTGATACATAATGCTACCCATTGATTCTCTAATGGTATTCCATGTAATTTTATTATCAGACTGAGCCGTCGATTCCACAGCGTGTCGTGCTGTTTCATAGAAGGCAAGAATATTCCTAAGCATGCCCACAGTCTTGTAGAAGGGACACACTCGATCGTATGGTGAATAGGAATTCTGTTGCAAGAAATCATCCTTGAGAAGCTTAGCCACTTCCAGAGTAACTTTATCGGTTTCGGCCAGCGACGCCTTGCCCACCAATTGAACAATTTCTGATAGATCCTCCTCTTCTTGCAAAATTTCCTTGACCTTAGTACGAAGTGGCACAAATTCGGGGAAGTTCTTGTCATAATATTCATCTAGAGCACGCATGTACTTTGAATAAGAGATAAGCCAATTGATGGAGGGGAAATGTTTGCGTTGGGCCAATTTCTTGTCCAAACCCCAGAACACCTGGACAATACCAAGAGTGGCAGAAGTGACGGGATCAGAGAAATCACCACCAGGTGGCGATACAGCTCCGACAATGGACACGGATCCCTCACGTTCAGGATTACCCAAGCACTTGACACGACCGGCTCGCTCGTAGAAGGTAGCTAAGCGTGCACCCAAATAAGCTGGATAACCCGAATCGGCAGGCATCTCAGCCAAACGGCCAGAAATTTCACGCAAGGCCTCAGCCCAACGCGATGTCGAATCAGCCATCATAGCCACATTGTAGCCCATATCGCGGAAGTATTCGGACAAGGTGATGCCAGTGTAAATGGAAGCTTCACGAGCTGCCACGGGCATGTTGGAGGTATTGGCCACCAAAGCTGTACGCTTCATAATGGACTCCGTAACACCATCAATTTCGCATGTCAATTCGGGGAAATCCCGCAATACCTCAGACATTTCATTGCCACGTTCGCCGCATCCCACATAGATAATGACATCCGAGTTGGAGTACTTGGATAGAGCCTAAAACCAAATTCTGGTTAGTTTGACTGGATGGTAAACATAATAAAGAGATCATACCTGTGAGATAACAGTCTTGCCGCAGCCGAAAGCACCGGGAATTGCAGTGGTACCACCCTGGACACAGGGAAACAGTGAATCCAATACACGTTGACCAGTGAACAGAGGATGATTGGCCGGGAGCTTCTCCGTTACGGGACGTGGTTGACGCACTGGCCACACCTGCAGCATAGTGTGTTTTGTGATCTCACCATCGAATTCCGTCTCTAAGACAATATCTTCGAGATTATAGTTGCCTGCTGGTGCAATATAGCGTACTGTGCCCTTGGCCCGAGGAGCCACAATCATACGTTGCTTAACCAAAGTGTTTTCATGGACCACACCATAAAGATCTCCTCCGGTTATGTGTGAACCCACGCGAACATTGAGAGGATTGAACTCCCACATCTCGGAACGAGATAAAGCTGGCGTATTTACACCCTTCGGTATATATATAGAGCTGGTCATTACACCGATATCCTTTAGAGGACGTTGGATACCGTCGAAAATGCTGCCCATGATGCCGGGACCCAATTCTACGGACAGAGGTTTGCCAGTACGCAAAACAGGATCTCCAACAGTGACTCCCGATGTTTCCTCATACACTTGGATTGTGGCCATGTCTCCTTCCAGACGGATAATCTCGCCAACTAGCTCGTAATAACCAACGCGAACCAGTTCGTACATGGCAGAGCCGGACATGGCCTCGGCGGTGACGACTATAGAGTAAAAAAAAATTGGGAAGAGGGAATGAAGAGTTAAGGGTCAGTCAGGTGAAGGACAAAGTTGACGTCTGGCCTCCTTACCCGGACCGGAGACGGCGTACACTCGACCATATTCGGATTCACGTTCCTCGTCTTTGAATTTCCTCAGGTTCGACATGCTTTGAGGTGATGTTTTGTTTTTCGAATCTATGTATTAACGGTTAAAATTCGTCTGCTAAAATTGCAATAAACAAAAACACATTTTTCGTTAGTTTTTCCTTTTTCACTTTTTTTTTTGGGGTCTAAATAGATGGCGCTGCGGGCCCCCAGTGAAAAGCTTCCACACGCACAGCTTCTCTCTCACTTACACAAACACACATAATTTACACCCCCGCCAATGCACAACATCGATTTTTCCTACACCACGATTTTCCTTTCATTTTCATCACTCACTACAGCTGAAAAGTCATTTTAAATTCTAATTTGATTTTCCCTCGTTAATATTTCGTTACTTTACAACTCTGGCTTGAAGTCTATCTTGAAATTTGATTGGAACTGTCATTAAATTTATATTTAAATAGAATTTGTTTGGGGCTGCTCCAAGGAAAATTGCTTTACTCACATTTTTTGTGGCAGGCTCTTATGAAAACTCTCAGCGGACTGAGTTTTCCCAAAAACAAATCGATATTCGGAAAATTTTTTATGATATCGATAGGTGCAGTGTTGGTAATCGATGTGATTCTGTTAGGGATGTCAGGTCCAGCCACGAAAATTGTAATAGAAAATCAGGATTGAATATTGTGGAATATATAGTTAGCATTCCAATTTAGTGAAAAACATATTCAAAAAAAGGAAAACATTTGAAGATATATAATAGAAACATATACATATGTTGAAAATGTTTTTTTTAAAGCGTGCATATAATTTGTATCACGTCGTGATATTTTCGTGACTTCTTATCACGTTAAAATGCCATGCAATTTCTCAGCGCTTCTAGCGGAAGATCCATTTGCTTTTTTCCATGAATTTAGCCCAATTTACCTCAACCTCGCTAAATAAATAGATTTTGCGTTTTTAAAGGTTTGAAAAACCTGTAAAAATGTGAAAACTGCAAGTGTAAGCCGTCAATAAGTGCAACCCCAGCCACATACATAACCCAAGAGTCTCCTAAATACGACATCCATTGGATTGAACGCAACAGCAGATGCACCTGCACCTGCTTCTACTTTTTACCTTAAAATCTAAGTGAGACAACCCATCATGTCGACCTCATCGTCGGTAGTGCAACAATTTGTAAACGGGCTTAAGTCCCGCAATCGCAATGTCCAGAACAAGGCTACACAGGATTTGTTCCTGTATTGCAAGACCGAATTGCGGGAGATGTCCCAGGAGGAGTTGGCCCAGTTCTTTGATGAATTCGATCACCATATATTTAATATGGTCAATGCAGCAGATATCAATGAGAAAAAAGGCGGAGCATTAGCCATGAGTGAGATTGGGAATGCAATTAATTAATTTGCGTTTACTTACCTACCTTTTTTTTGTTTCCACAGAGTGCCTCATTAGCAGTGATCACTGGACAACCAGGAATGGCATTTCACCATATTTAAATCGTCTCAGAGACCTGCTCCTGATCAATGATGTTTCAGTTATGGAGATTGCCGCCCGTTCACTAGTCAAACTGGCCAATATGCCGGGCTCCAAGGGTGTGGATTCCTTTGATTTTGATATTAAAAAAGCTTTCGAGATGCTAAGTGGTGATAGACAAGAGGTATAATAATGATAGACGATCAGACATGGCTGGCAATAAGGATTGTAATGACATTCAACGCACTTAATAATACTAAGATCCAACATATATTATCAATTCTAAATGTTCTTTTTTATTTTTCCAGTATCGCCGCCATGCTGCCGTCTTTATCCTGCGGGAGTTGGCCATTGCTTTGCCAACATATTTCTATCAACAAATTCTTACGTTCTTTGAACATATATTCAATGCAATTTTCGATCCGAAGCCGGCAATACGAAAATCTGCTGCCGAGGCATTGTGTGCCGCTCTTATTGTCACTGCTCAGCGAGAGAATACCAAACAGTCCAGTGAACCACAATGGTATCAAATGTGCTACGATGAGGCGAATTATCATTTTCAATATGATTCGGGAGGTGCCAAGGAGCAGAAAGGAATGACTCGAGATGACCGCATCCATGGCAGTCTAATTGTGTTCAATGAGCTCTTTCGTTGTGCCAATTCTAGTTGGGAGCGTCGATATAACTCACTCAAAACGCTGTTCCCCAAACCGCATAGCAACAAATTCCTGGAAGCCGGCACCTCTTCAACGGTGAGCGCGCAGTTGACTACAATTGTACCACGGATAAAGGTACCCTTTATCGATAAGCTGGGGACTGGCACACAGATGCATCTGGAGCATAGCGAGCAACATAATGGAATGTCCAATAAATTTTCCAGTGTAAGTGGCGGCTCTATGTATATGTTACCATCAACAAAATCGTTTTTGTTCTTTTTTTGTTAAATTCTCCATCTCATAAACGTTTTTCACTCTTTTTTTAGCAAAACGTCGTTGAATCAGCCTATGCCCATGAGATTCTAGCAGAGCACTATGTGACCATCTGTGACAATGTGTTCGAGCAGTGTTTCTCGAAATCGCCATATGTGCAACAAGGACTACTGCAGATCCTTCCACGCTTGGCTGCCTTCAATCGAGAGGTCTTTGTGCAGAAATATTTGCGAAGATGTGTTTCCTACCTCATGAATACATTGCCAGGAAAAGGGAAGGATCGAACTGTTGCCCACATAACCATGGGATACATCGCTGTGGCGGTGGAGCGGGACATTGAGGAACATCTGAAGCCCATTATGGCCACCATTAAAGTGGCCCTGCCAGCTAAAGATTTGGCCAGCAAGCGTAAATTGCCTGTTGATCCGGCCGTGTTTGCATGCATCACTCTGCTAGCTCATGCAGTGAAATCAGAAATAGCCGACGACGTTAAAGATATCCTGGAGCAAATGTTTTACACTGGCCTTTCGCCGGCGTTGACAGTTTGCTTGCGTGAACTGGCCGAAAATGTGCCTCAGCTGAAACCAAGGATTACCGAGGGTCTAATCGGAGTCCTCTATCAGGTGCTGATGAATAAGCCGGCCGCCATACCCTACGCCGTCATGACTCCCATAGCTATTGATGCTTCACTTATGCTACAAACCACGGATACTTCCACCATAGTCCTGGCCCTCAAGACTCTAGGGACGTTTAATTTCGAAGAGCAGAATATGTTGGATTTCGTAAGAAGGTAACGAAAAGGGAACCCATTTTAATACGGACTGAATTCTAATTTTTTTTTCGTATCGTTTTTAGATGCGCGGACTTTTTTATAGTGCATGAACAGCAGGAGATACGCCTGGAGGCTGTACAGTCATGTACACGCCTTCTGAAACTGGCTGTTCAGGCAGCCGATTCCATGGAGAACTCCAAGACTTTGAGCGACACTGTGTCGCATGTGATTGAACGTCTACTTATGGTGGCCATCACCGATATGGATTGCAACGTTCGAATACGGATCCTGCGATCGCTCGACGAGACTTTTGATGCGAAACTAGCTCAGCCAGAGTCCTTGAATTCGCTGTTTATCACTCTGCATGATGAGATCTTTGAGATACGGGAACTGGCCATGGTCACCATTGGCCGTTTATCCTCCATGAACCCAGCCTATGTGATGCCGAAGCTGAGGACCACCATGATCGAGTTACTCACCGACTTGAAATACTCCGGAATGAGTCGAAACAAAGAACAAAGTGCTAGAATGTTGGATCATTTGGTTATCAGTACACCACGATTGATATCTTCGTACATGAATCCCATATTGAAGGCTTTGGTGCCCAAACTACATGAACCGGAGTCCAATCAGGGTGTGATCCTGAATGTCCTGAGAACGATAGGAGATTTGGCTGAGGTAAATGGAGGCTGCAATGAGATGGAACTGTGGGCTGATGAGCTGCTGTCGATTCTGCTCGAAATGTTGGGTGATGCTGGTAGTCCGGACAAACGTGGTGTGGCCCTTTGGACTTTGGGTCAACTGATTAGTGCCACGGGTCGAGTAGTAACCCCATATCACAAATATCCTGTCCTCATTGACATTTTGATTAATTTTCTAAAAACCGAGCAAAGGAAATCGATACGCCGGGAAACGATTCGAGTCTTGGGATTGCTGGGAGCCATGGATCCGTACAAACACAAAATGAACAAAGGCCTGATAGACAGCCAAAAGGATAATGTATTGATAGCCTATTCCGATGGCAAAGTGGATGAAAATCAGGATATATCAACAGCTGAGCTGCTGGTGAACATGGGCAATGCGTTGGATGAATACTATCCAGCTGTGGCCATTGCCGCACTGATGCGTATTCTGCGAGATCCCACCCTAAGTGCCTACCACACCAGTGTGGTGCAGGCTGTAACCTTTATATTCCAATCGTTGGGCATCAAGTGTGTTCCGTACTTGGCGCAGGTTCTGCCGAATCTTTTGGACAATGTGCGAACGGCGGATAACAAGCTTCGAGAGTTTCTATTCCAACAATTGGCTATATTGGTGGCCTTTGTCAAGCTTCATATTATCAGCTATATGGGAGACATTTTCAAGTTGATCAAGGAATTCTGGACAATAAACACCCCACTGCAATCCACACTAATCAATCTGATAGAACAAATCGCTGTGGCTTTGGGCTGCGAGTTCCGGGATTATCTAGCCCAATTAATACCCCAGATATTGAGGGTACTTCATCACGATAATTCCAAGGATCGGATAGTAACCCGAAAACTGCTACAGGCCCTTCAGAAATTCGGGAGCACGTTGGGCTATTACTTGCCGCTGATAATTCCTCCGATAGTGAAGCTATTCGACTCACCGTATGTGCCGAAGCAGGTGTCAATGGTGGCCCTGGAGACGATCAATAATCTGGCTTGTCAACTGGACTTTACGGATTTCTCTTCCCGAATCATTCATCCGTTGGTGAGGGTGTTAGATACGGAGCCAGAACTCCGGGAGCAGGCCATGATTACACTACGCTCTTTGGTGAAACAGTTGGGCAAAAAATATTTGGTCTTTGTGCCCATGGTGCAGCGCACCCTGACTAAACACCGTATCGTGGATGGCGAATATGAGAAACTGTTGACGCGTCTACAATCCCAAAGCACTTTGGTGGAAGAATTTGGACTGCGGCAAACCAAGATTAAGAAGAACGAGCCATTCATGCCCGATAGAGGCAATATCAGCAGCACCAATTTGAAGGTCTGTCGGACAGACCAACTTCGATCTGCTTGGCAGGTCACTCGCCGAGTATCCAAAGATGATTGGATTGAGTGGCTTAAACGTTTGTCTATTGGCCTTCTGAAGGAGTCTCCGTCGCATGCATTGCGAGCCTGCTGTAACCTGGCCCAGGATTATGACACTTTGCTAAGGGATTTGTTCAATGCTGCCTTCATTTCCTGCTGGACAGAATTGTCAGCTGAGCATAAAAATGAGCTTACCCAATCGTTGATCCAAGCCCTGCAGGTCACCGATATGCCAGAGATAACCCAGACCATTTTGAATCTGGCGGAGTTCATGGAGCATTGCGACCGCGATCCCATACCAATTGAAACCAAGCTATTAGGAACCCGCGCCATGGCCTGCAGGGCCTATGCCAAGGCTTTGCGATACAAGGAAGAGGAGTTCCTTCTACGGGAAGATCCTCAGGTTTTCGAGTCCTTGATTTTGATCAACAACAAACTGCAACAAAGGGAAGCTGCAGAAGGTCTCCTTACCACCTATCGTAACGCCGCCAACGAGCTTAATGTCCAGGGACGTTGGTACGAGAAGCTACACAACTGGGATCAGGCGTTGGAACACTATAAATACAGCTTGGGCCAAGATTCGTCCGACTTGGAGGCTCGCCTGGGCCACATGCGTTGCCTTGAGGCCTTGGGAGATTGGACAGAACTAAGCAATGTGACGAAACTTGAATGGGACACCTTCGGTTCAGAGGCCAGGGCGAGGGCCAGCCCGCTGGCTGCCGTAGCTGCTTGGGGTCTACAAGATTGGGAGGCCATGCAGGAGTATGTCCGTTGTATACCAGTGGACACGCAAGATGGTAGCTATTATCGTGCCGTTCTAGCCGTGCATCACGATGATTACGAAACCGCCCAGAGATTAATTGATGAAACCAGAGATTTGCTGGACACTGAACTGACCTCCATGGCCGGCGAGTCCTACGAACGGGCCTACGGAGCAATGGTATGCGTCCAAATGTTGGCGGAACTTGAGGAGGTCATACAATACAAACTGATACCCGAGAGACGAGAACCCCTAAAGGCCATGTGGTGGAAACGTTTGCAGGGGGGCCAAAGGCTGGTGGAAGATTGGCGCCGGATTATCCAGGTGCATTCTTTGGTTGTGAAGCCACACGAGGATATACACACCTGGCTGAAATATGCGTCACTGTGCCGCAAATCCGGTTCACTGCATTTATCGCACAAGACTCTTGTGATGCTACTCGGAACAGATCCTAAACTGGCACCGAAGGAATCTTTGCCCTGCCATCAGCCACAAGTAACCTATGCCTATACCAAATATATGGCTGCATCGGATCAATTGCCTCAAGCTTATGAGCAATTGCGTCGGTTTGTCAACACTTACAATGCGCAATTGCCGCCGGAGGCTCTGAATCAACAGGATCAGCGGTTGATGGCCAGGTGCTATCTTCGCCTAGCCACCTGGCAGAATAAGTTGCAGGAACCGGTGGTGAAGGATGCCATACAAAAGGCTCTGGATTACTATGAAAAGGCCACCACGTATGACCCCAATTGGTACAAAGCTTGGCATTTGTGGGCCTACATGAATTTCAAGGTGGTTCAAGGGCAGAAGCAGAGCCTGGATAAGCAGCAACATCAACCACAACCTCTGCAAAGCTTGGGCCTGAACTTGGGATTGGGTGGTGGCATGGATAGTGAGCATTTTATTATCCAACAATACGCAGTGCCAGCTGTGCAAGGATTTTTCCGCTCCATCAGTCTGATCAAGGGCAATTCTCTGCAGGATACTTTACGGCTGCTCACTTTGTGGTTTGATTATGGTCATCATGCCGAGGTTTACGAGGCGTTGCTCTCTGGCATGAAGCTGATAGAGATTAATACGTGGCTCCAGGTCATACCTCAGTTGATTGCACGCATTGATACACACAGGAAGCTCGTGGGACAACTTATCCATCAGCTTCTGATGGATATAGGAAAGAATCATCCTCAAGCTTTGGTCTATCCGTTGACGGTGGCTTCCAAATCGGCATCATTGGCCAGAAAGAATGCTGCTTTCAAGATTTTGGACTCCATGAGAAAGCATTCTCCCATTTTGGTCGAGCAGGCGGTAATGTGCAGCGAGGAACTTATTAGAGTTGCCATTCTATGGCACGAGCAGTGGCATGAGGGATTAGAAGAAGCGTCGCGCCTGTATTTCGGTGATCACAATGTGAAAGGTATGTTCGAAATCCTTGAGCCTTTGCATGGCATGTTGGATCGTGGTCCACAAACTCTTAAGGAGACATCCTTCTCGCAAGCCTATGGACGTGAGCTAACCGAGGCCTATGAGTGGACACAGCGATACAAGACTTCAGCAGTGCTAATGGATCTAGATCGCGCCTGGGACATTTACTATCATGTATTCCAAAAGATAAGCAGACAACTGCCACAGCTCACATCATTGGAATTGCCTTATGTGTCGCCCAAATTGATGACCTGCAAGGATTTGGAACTAGCTGTACCGGGCTCCTATAATCCGGGCCAAGAATTGATACGTATAAGTTTCATTAAGACCAATCTTCAAGTGATCACTTCCAAACAGAGGCCCAGGAAACTTTGCATTAGAGGATCCAACGGTAAGGATTACATGTACTTGTTAAAGGGACACGAGGATCTGCGACAGGATGAGCGTGTAATGCAACTATTCTCGTTGGTCAACACGTTATTGCTGGACGATCCGGATACCTTCCGTCGTAATTTGGCCATCCAAAGATACGCAGTAATCCCGCTAAGTACAAATTCCGGTTTAATCGGCTGGGTGCCACACTGTGATACGTTGCACACGCTGATCCGTGATTATAGGGACAAAAAGAAAGTGCCACTAAATCAAGAACATCGAACTATGCTCAATTTCGCACCGGATTATGATCATCTCACACTCATGCAGAAGGTTGAAGTGTTTGAGTATGCTTTGGGTCAAACCCAGGGCGATGATTTGGCCAAATTGCTATGGCTAAAGAGTCCCTCGTCAGAGCTTTGGTTCGAGAGACGCAATAATTACACTCGTTCGCTGGCTGTCATGTCCATGGTGGGCTACATCCTAGGACTGGGTGATCGGCATCCTTCCAATTTGATGTTGGATCGTATGAGTGGTAAAATTTTGCATATAGATTTCGGTGATTGCTTTGAGGTAGCCATGACACGTGAGAAATTTCCTGAAAAGATTCCCTTCCGTCTTACTCGTATGCTGATTAAGGCAATGGAGGTTACTGGAATTGAAGGTACTTATCGAAGAACCTGTGAGAGTGTGATGCTAGTGCTTAGACGAAATAAGGACTCTTTAATGGCTGTGCTTGAAGCATTCGTATATGATCCTTTGCTCAACTGGCGTCTCTTGGATGTGGACAAGAAAGGTAATGATAACAATGGACCAAACGGTGGAGCCCCAGGAGGTGTCAATGGCGGAGGAGGAGCTGCTGGTGGTACTTCATCTGGCCTGCAGTCAGGAAATAGTGCTGGCAGTTTAAGCAACTCTCTAGAAGAATCCTTGCCCATTGCCAAATCAAAAACATACGAGGCTCATCTTCAACAACAGGATGATGTGACCAATAGCAAAGCCAGCCAGGTCATTAAGCGGGTCAAGTGCAAGCTCACCGGCACGGATTTCCAGTCCCAAGGAAGCGGCAATGAACAGCAACAAGTGGAGATGCTCATCCAGCAGGCAACCAACAATGAAAACCTCTGTCAATGCTACATAGGCTGGTGTCCTTTCTGGTAACGAGATTAGCAACTAATATAAACTTAATAAAAATCTAAACAAAAACCTAAAACCCCAATCGTTAGGGCGTGAAGAAACTAGTTCATTAAGTCCAAGGAATAATATAAATATTTGTATAATTTATATTAGAAATACGTTTCATATACAATAAAATATATGTCTCCATATATAAAGAAAATTCACTTTGTAAGTCAATTTATGACAATGCTTACTCGTCCTTCCAGTCGGAAATACTCCTTTGGCCTATATTAGGTATAATCTTAAGGCTCTGGCTGGGGAAACTACTCCTGAGACCTCCCACAAAAAAGTCAAGAGCATCAGGATTGATTAAGCTTTCCACAAAATTCGGATGCAAGCACTCATAGGTTCAGCCGATGGACATACATTCGGAATCCCACATAGACCGAATGTGGTCGGATTTGCAGAAAACCTTATATCTGATAGGATGAGGGTTTGTCTGGTGAAAGCCAAGAGTTCATAGATTGTGCGTTTAGCCGCATCCCAAAGGGAGTTCAGTAGAACTCCAGGTACCTATGCCTGCAGTTGTTGCATTCTAGTAAGTTTAGTTTGTTCGCTTGAGATGCTGTAAGGGATTGAGACAAATTGGACACATACATATGTATGTATGTACTTCGAACATTTTTTTTTGGCCGGACCCTGATCTAGGTGCTGACCTCATACGGATACGGGCTTAATTTGTGCGGGGTGCGACACATTGTTACTTCTAAGCCTTGTAATCTGTAAAGTTCGCTGATCAGCAAAAAGTGCGATGCGTTTTCAGTGTTGCATAATGATGTCATAACAAAAGTGTTGGCAAATGTTGAATTAGCTTATGGGGAACTGTTTTTGAGACGAGTGAACAAAGGACATTATACTTTATATTGTAAGCTAATATGGCAAAACATTGATTGCATAAAATTATTTATCACAAAATTGTGACTAAAAGTTTATGCGGGAATCCCGCCAGATAGCCACAAAATTTCTCAGCGCCTCTAGCGCAAATTTTAAAGCGCCCCCTACTGGAACTTTTCATTAAAGTATTAGCTTATTTGAAATTTACCTCTAAAAGGCAAGAAAATGCATCCTGAATCCTGCATTGATAACAGTTTAAACAATTGATAGTGTCAGCGCAAGTCTAAGCGGTGAGTAAGTGCAACTTAAAAATAAGAGTTAAAACCTCAAAGTCTCCTTTCAGAATTGAATTTTATTGCAGTCAACGAAGCAGCAGATGCACTTGCATATGCATTTTGTTTTCACCTGCTGAGATCATAGAGTGTGTGTGAGTCATCATGTCTACTTTATCGTCAATAGTGCAACAATTTGTTAGCGGCCTTAAATCCCGTAATGGCAATATCCAAAACAAGACAACCCACGATTTGTTTCTGTATTGCAAGACCGAATTGCGGGAGATGTCCCAAGAAGAGTTGGCCCAGTTCTTTGATGAATTTGATCACCATATATTTAATATGGTCAATGCAGCAGATATCAATGAGAAAAAAGGCGGAGCGTTAGCCATGAGTGAGACCGGGAATGCAATTAATTAATTTGCGTTTACTTACCTACCTTTTTTTTGTTTCCACAGAGTGCCTCATTAGCAGTGATCACTGGACAACCAGGAATGGCATTTCACCATATTTAAATCGTCTCAGAGACCTGCTCCTGATCAATGATGTTTCAGTTATGGAGATTGCCGCCCGTTCACTAGTCAAACTGGCCAATATGCCGGGCTCCAAGGGTGTGGATTCCTTTGATTTTGATATTAAAAAAGCTTTCGAGATGCTAAGTGGTGATAGACAAGAGGTATAATAATGATAGACGATCAGACATGGCTGGCAATAAGGATTGTAATGACTGTAAAACTGTAAACGTTGATCCGTCATTCAACGCACTTAATAATACTAAGATCCAACATATATTATCAATTCTAAATGTTCTTTTTTATTTTTCCAGTATCGCCGACATGCTGCCGTCTTTATCCTGCGAGAATTGGCCATTGCTTTGCCAACATATTTCTATCAACAAATTCTTACGTTTTTTGAACATATATTTAATGCAATTTTCGATCCGAATCCGGCTATACGGGAATCTGCGGGCGAGGCCTTGCGTGCCGCTCTAGTTCTCACCGCTCAGCGAGAGAAAACCAAACAGACCAGTGAACCACAATGGTATAAAATCTGCCACGATGAGGCTGATTTGAAAACTGAATCGAATCAGAAAGGGACGACTAGAGATGGCCGCATCCATGGCAAACTCATTGTGTTGAATGAGCTTTTCCGCTGTGCCAATGCTGATTGGGAACATCGATACAACTCATTTGAAATTATGTTCCCCAAACCATATAGCCACAGATTCCCGCAGACCAGCAACTCAACTACAGTCAGTTCCCAGTTGACTGCAATTTTACCACGTCTTAAAGTGCTTTTCGTTGATATGCTATGTCTTGGCACAGAAAAGAATTTTAGGAATAATGACTACAAAAATGAAATCGTCACCAAATTCTCCAGTGTAAGTAGAAGTCAAAGAAATTTAACTATATGCACAGGCCCATTTTCGTGTAAAATCCTCATCATTTGCCCGGAAACGTTACTATATTTTCAGCCGGATCATTTACTTATTTTCACGCGCACTCTTCATATGTGAAAAGGCCTTTCACCTCATAAATATTCATCTTAGAATAACTTTCAGAACAATGTTTTTGAGTCAACCTACGCCCATGAGATACTAGCAGAGCACTATGTGACCATCTGTGACAATGTGTTCGAGCAGTGTTTCTCGAAATCGCCATATGTGCAACAAGGACTACTGCAGATCCTTCCACGCTTGGCTGCCTTCAATCGAGAGGTCTTTGTGCAGAAATATTTGCGAAGATGTGTTTCCTACCTCATGAATACATTGCCAGGAAAAGGGAAGGATCGGACTGTTGCCCACATAACCATGGGTTATATCGCTGTGGCGGTGGAGCGGGTCATTGAGGAGCATCTGAAGCCCATTATGGCCACCATTAAAGTGGCCCTGCCAGCTAAAGATTTGGCCAGCAAGCGTAAATTGCCTGTTGATCCGGCCGTGTTTGCATGCATCACTCTGCTAGCTCATGCAGTAAAATCAGAAATAGCCGACGACGTTAAAGATATCCTGGAGCAAATGTTTTACACTGGCCTTTCGCCGGCGTTGACAGTTTGCTTGCGTGAACTAGCCGAAAACGTGCCTCAGCTGAAACCAAGGATTACCGAGGGTCTAATCGGAGTCCTCTATCAGGTGCTGATGAATAAGCCGGCCGCCATACCCTACGCCGTCATGACTCCCATAGCTATTGATGCTTCACTTATGCTACAAACCACGGATACTGCCACCATAGTCCTGGCCCTCAAGACTCTGGGGACGTTTAATTTCGAAGAGCAGAATATGTTGGATTTCGTAAGAAGGTAACGAAAAGGGAACCCATTTTATTACGGACCGAATTCTACTTTATTTTTTGTTTATTTTTTAGATGTGCGGACTTTTTTATAGTGCATGAGCAGCAGGAGATACGCCTGGAGGCTGTACAGTCATGTACACGCCTTCTGAAACTGGCTGTTCAGGCAGCCGATTCCATGGAGAACTCCAAGACTTTGAGCGACACTGTGTCGCATGTGATTGAACGTCTACTTATGGTGGCCATCACCGATATGGATTGCAACGTTCGAATACGGATCCTGCGATCGCTCGACGAGACTTTTGATGCGAAACTAGCTCAGCCAGAGTCCTTGAATTCGCTGTTTATCACTCTGCATGATGAGATCTTTGAGATACGGGAACTGGCCATGGTCACCATTGGCCGTTTATCCTCCATGAACCCAGCCTATGTGATGCCGAAGCTGAGGACCACCATGATCGAGTTACTCACCGACTTGAAATACTCCGGAATGAGTCGAAACAAAGAACAAAGTGCTAGAATGTTGGATCATTTGGTTATCAGTACACCACGATTGATATCTTCGTACATGAATCCCATATTGAAGGCTTTGGTGCCCAAACTACATGAACCGGAGTCAAATCAGGGTGTGATCCTGAATGTCCTGAGAACGATAGGAGATTTGGCTGAGGTAAATGGAGGCTGCAATGAGATGGAACTGTGGGCTGATGAGCTGCTGTCGATTCTTCTCGAAATGTTGGGTGATGCTGGTAGTCCGGACAAACGTGGTGTGGCCCTTTGGACTTTGGGTCAACTGATTAGTGCCACGGGTCGAGTAGTAACCCCATATCACAAATATCCTGTCCTCATTGACATTTTGATTAATTTTCTAAAAACCGAGCAAAGGAAATCGATACGCCGGGAAACGATTCGAGTCTTGGGATTGCTGGGAGCCATGGATCCGTACAAACACAAAATGAACAAAGGCCTGATAGACAGCCAAAAGGATAATGTATTGATAGCCTATTCCGATGGCAAAGTGGATGAAAATCAGGATATATCAACAGCTGAGCTGCTGGTGAACATGGGCAATGCGTTGGATGAATACTATCCAGCTGTGGCCATTGCCGCACTGATGCGTATTCTGCGAGATCCCACCCTAAGTGCCTACCACACCAGTGTGGTGCAGGCTGTAACCTTTATATTCCAATCGTTGGGCATCAAGTGTGTTCCGTACTTGGCGCAGGTTCTGCCGAATCTTTTGGACAATGTGCGAACGGCGGATAACAAGCTTCGAGAGTTTCTATTCCAACAATTGGCTATATTGGTGGCCTTTGTCAAGCTTCATATTATCAGCTATATGGGAGATATATTCAAGTTGATCAAGGAATTCTGGACAATAAACACCCCACTGCAATCCACACTAATCAATTTGATAGAACAAATTGCTGTGGCTTTGGGATGCGAGTTCCGGGATTATCTAGCCCAATTAATACCCCAGATATTGAGGGTGCTTCATCACGATAATTCCAAGGATCGGATAGTCACCCGAAAACTGCTACAGGCCCTTCAGAAATTCGGGAGCACGTTGGACTATTACTTGCCGCTGATAATTCCTCCGATAGTGAAGCTATTCGACTCACCGTATGTGCCGAAGCAGGTGTCAATGGTGGCCCTGGAGACGATCAATAATCTGGCTTGTCAACTGGACTTTACGGATTTCTCTTCCCGAATCATTCATCCGTTGGTGAGGGTGTTAGATACGGAGCCAGAACTCCGGGAGCAGGCCATGATTACACTACGCTCCTTGGTGAAACAGTTGGGCAAAAAGTATTTGGTCTTTGTGCCCATGGTGCAGCGCACCTTAACTAAGCACCGAATCGTGGATGGAGAATATGAGAAGTTGTTGACGCGTCTACAATCCCAAAGCACTTTGGTGGAAGAGTTCGGACTGCGGCAAACCAAAATTAAGAAGAACGAACCCTTCATGCCCGACAGAGGCAATATCAGCAGCACCAATTTGAAGGTCTGTCGAACAGACCAACTTCGATCTGCTTGGCAGGTCACTCGCCGAGTATCCAAAGATGATTGGATTGAGTGGCTTAAACGTTTGTCTATTGGCCTTCTGAAGGAGTCTCCGTCGCATGCATTGCGAGCCTGCTGTAACCTGGCCCAGGATTATGACACTTTGCTAAGGGATTTGTTCAATGCTGCCTTCATTTCCTGCTGGACAGAATTGTCAGCTGAGCATAAAAATGAGCTTACCCAATCGTTGATCCAAGCCCTGCAGGTCACCGATATGCCAGAGATAACCCAGACCATTTTGAATCTGGCGGAGTTCATGGAGCATTGCGACCGCGATCCCATACCAATTGAAACCAAGCTATTAGGAACCCGCGCCATGGCCTGCAGGGCCTATGCCAAGGCTTTGCGATACAAGGAAGAAGAGTTTCTTCTACGAGAAGATCCTCAGGTTTTCGAGTCCTTGATTTTGATCAACAACAAACTGCAACAGAGAGAAGCTGCAGAAGGTCTCCTAACCACCTATCGTAACGCCGCCAACGAGCTTAATGTCCAGGGACGTTGGTACGAGAAACTACACAACTGGGATCAGGCATTGGAACACTATAAATACAGCTTGGGCCAAGATTCGTCCGACTTGGAGGCTCGTCTGGGCCACATGCGCTGCCTTGAGGCCTTGGGAGATTGGACAGAACTAAGCAATGTGACGAAACATGAATGGGACACCTTTGGTTCAGAGGCCAGGGCGAGGGCCAGCCCGCTGGCTGCCGTAGCTGCTTGGGGTCTACAAGATTGGGAGGCCATGCAGGAGTATGTCCGTTGCATACCAGTGGACACGCAAGATGGTAGCTATTATCGTGCCGTTCTAGCCGTGCATCATGATGATTACGAAACCGCCCAGAGATTAATTGATGAGACGAGAGATTTGCTGGACACTGAACTGACCTCCATGGCTGGCGAGTCCTACGAACGGGCCTACGGAGCAATGGTATGCGTCCAAATGTTGGCGGAACTTGAGGAGGTCATACAATACAAACTGATACCCGAGAGACGAGAACCCCTAAAGGCCATGTGGTGGAAACGTTTGCAGGGGGGCCAAAGGCTGGTGGAAGATTGGCGCCGGATTATCCAGGTGCATTCGTTGGTGGTGAAGCCACACGAGGATATACACACCTGGCTGAAATATGCCTCACTTTGCCGCAAATCCGGTTCACTGCATTTATCGCACAAGACTCTTGTGATGCTACTCGGAACAGATCCTAAACTGGCACCGAAGGAATCTTTGCCCTGCCATCAGCCACAAGTAACCTATGCCTATACCAAATATATGGCTGCATCGGATCAATTGCCTCAAGCTTATGAGCAATTGCGTCGGTTTGTCAACACTTACAATGCGCAATTGCCGCCGGAGGCTCTGAATCAACAGGATCAGCGGTTGATGGCCAGGTGCTATCTTCGCCTAGCCACCTGGCAGAATAAGTTGCAGGAACCGGTGGTGAAGGATGCCATACAAAAGGCTCTGGATTACTATGAAAAGGCCACCACGTATGACCCCAATTGGTACAAAGCTTGGCATTTGTGGGCCTACATGAATTTCAAGGTGGTTCAAGGGCAGAAGCAGAGCCTGGATAAGCAGCAACATCAACCACAACCTCTGCAAAGCTTGGGCCTGAACTTGGGATTGGGTGGTGGCATGGATAGTGAGCATTTTATTATCCAACAATACGCAGTGCCAGCTGTGCAAGGATTTTTCCGCTCCATCAGTCTGATCAAGGGCAATTCTCTGCAGGATACTTTACGGCTGCTCACTTTGTGGTTTGATTATGGTCATCATGCCGAGGTTTACGAGGCGTTGCTCTCTGGCATGAAGCTGATAGAGATTAATACGTGGCTCCAGGTCATACCTCAGTTGATTGCACGCATTGATACACACAGGAAGCTCGTGGGACAACTTATCCATCAGCTTCTGATGGATATAGGAAAGAATCATCCTCAAGCTTTGGTCTATCCGTTGACGGTGGCTTCCAAATCGGCATCATTGGCCAGAAAGAATGCTGCTTTCAAGATTTTGGACTCCATGAGAAAGCATTCTCCCATTTTGGTCGAGCAGGCGGTAATGTGCAGCGAGGAACTTATTAGAGTTGCCATTCTATGGAACGAGCAGTGGCATAAGGGATTGGAGGTGGCTTCGCGTCTATATTTTGTTGATCAGAATATAAAAGAAATGATCGATGTACTGGATGAATTGCATGCCATGCTGGATCGTGGTCCAGAAACACCTGAAGAGATCTCATTTACGCAAACGTTTGGAGAAGACCTAGCCGAGGCCTGTGAATGGATACAGCAATACAAGATTTCAGGAGTGCAAACAGATCTAGATAATGCCTGGAATATATACAAATATGTGTACTGGAATACAGAACCTAACCAGTTGTCGTCATTTGAATTGTCCCATGTGTCGCCTAAATTGTTGAGCTGCAAGGATTTGGAGTTAGCCGTACCAGGCTCATATCATCCAGGGCACGAGTTAATACGCATAAATTGTGTTAGCTCTGATCTTCAGGTAATCAAATCTAAGCAGCGACCCAAACGACTCTCCATTAAAGGCTCAAATGGCAAGTATTACAGGTATTTGCTAAAGGCACACGATGATCTCCGTCTCGATGAGCGTGCAATGCAGTTGTTCTCATTGATCAACACATTGCTGCTGACCAATCCGGATACCTTTCGTCATAATTTGACCATTCAAAGATATGCAGTGATTCCGCTAAGTACAAATTCTGGTCTAATTGGCCTGGTTCCACATTGTGATACGCTTCATCGGCTGATCTCCGATTATAGGGAAAGAAAAGGAGAGCAACTGAATCAAGAACTTTCCACTATTTACAAATTTGCACCAGATTATGATCGCCTCACAGTAATGCAAAAGGTCGAAGTGTTTGAATATACTTTGAGCCGTTTCTCTGGCAATGATTTGGCCAAATTGCTATGGCTGAAAAGTCCCTCAACGGAACACTGGTTCGAGAGGCGCAATAATTACACTCGTTCGCTGGCTGTCATGTCCATGGTGGGATACATCTTAGGACTGGGTGATCGGCATCCTTCTAATTTAATGTTAGATCGTATGAATGGAAAAATTTTACATATAGATTTCGGTGACTGCTTCGAGGTGGCCATGTTAAGAGAGGCAGTTCCAGAGAAAGTTCCTTTTCGTCTCACCCGTATGCTGATCAAGGCCATGGAGGTCACTGGCATAGAGGGCACCTATCGCAGAACTTGTGAAAGTGTCATGGTGGTCCTCAGACGCAACAAGGACTCTCTAATGGCAGTGCTCGAAGCTTTCGTCTATGATCCTCTGCTGAATGATAGTCTGTTTGTTGTGAATAGAAGGGTTCCTGAGAACAATTGGTCAAATGCCGGAGGTTTCACTGAAGATGGAGCAGGAGGAGGTGCTAACACTGAGAATAGATCAATTAGTGTGGAGTCTCCAATCCAACAGGAAGCTGATACCAAGGCTAGCCAAATTATTAAACGTGTCGATAGCAAACTTACTGGCACCGATTTTGAAAACCAAGGACCAGTCAATGAGCAGCAACAAGTAGATCTCCTTATACAGCAGGCAACCAACAATGAGAACCTCTGCCAGGGCCACATTGGCTGGTGTCCATTCTGGTAATCAAATTATCTATATAGAACAAATGATACCTCAAAAAGTAATCTAAAATCTAATTCATTTCGAAATGAATTGAGCGAATACTATTGAAAACTGAATGTGAATGCCTAAGTAAATAATCGAATAAATTGAAAGAGACAAGTCAAAAGACAAGTTCTCCTTGTGATAACAATAAATATAACTAAATTCGGCTTGCTATTATAATACTTTAAAAAACCTAGACAAATTTTGCAAGCCACAAAATCGGCTTCATTTTTTATACTATTACATTTTTTGGGTATTATAATTGTTGACGGGTAACTGAAATTTTGAAATAATATACAAAATATATATCATTTACATATTATATAAAAAAGTGAATCTTTTTATTTATGTATCCAAATTGCAATTATGAAATTTCCAAAAATTGTTTTGTAAGTAATTATGTACAGGGAGAGGGGGGTAAGCGACATTTGCGAATTGAAACAAAGTTTTGAAATAAACCCGAAAAAAGGCTATGCTAACTTTGGCTATGCCGATATTTCTATATCTCTGCAGCATTATAAAGCAATTTAGATACAATTTTTGGCGCAAAAATAATTTGAACATTTACAAATCCAAGCATAGACAATAAAAATTGTATTAGGAGAAAATTATTATCCAATTTTTTGGGGGAAACCATTCTCAAATGGAAGGCGGTTCGTTTCACGTTTACATTACATCTTTCCATAGATTAGTTTTCATATTTATATATGTGTGTATATATCTATAAAGATATAGATAATGCGATATATATATATATATATAAAGTATGGATAGACACTAAAAAAAGAAAACTGGACATTAAACTAGAATGACGTCGCTTGTGGTCTTTAACTATTATTCCGCTTGCCACGTTGCTCTTTACGCCAGGCATCGATGCGCTGCTTTAACTCAATATTTGGTATCAACATCTCCTCGGTGAGGGGCTGACGATTAAAAGGATCCGTGCAACTATTAAGCAAATGTCGTGTTATAATAGCACGATCCATAACAGTGCCTGAGGGTAACACTACTGGATCTGACATTAAAGTATCCATCAAGGGATCCTTAAACTCATCAGGTGCATCGGCACACTCATCTTCAGTCTGTTGATTGGTTACTGCAATTGCAAATTGGTCAAATACAATGAAATTTACTATATTCTATATGCTTTTCTTCAAAACTTACCATAGATCTCATGGGCCCTTTGCGTTAACGCCTTAAAACGCTCCACTTCAACGGCTGAGCGTAGGGCTAGACGTTTGATTCTTGAAGCCGCCTCATTGCATATATGCACATCAAAGGAACGCTCATCGGCAGCCAAGGCCTGAGCGAATCTATCACAGTCCAAGTGGAGATATATATCAAAGATCTGGGCAAGTAAACTACGCGGTTCCCAACCATATTTGGCTGGATTCTTTACTTTCAGATCATTGCATTTGGGGCCAGCTAATTGTTTTAGATTAAAATTAAGCATAGAGCTAAGACGATCGACCAACTCAGCGCGCATAAAAGGTTCTTTAATGTCACTCTGAAAAAAATAAATAAAAATTATATATAATATATCTATATACAACAAATAGAGAATGGAGTTTCGTAGCAAAATATCTCAAGTTTTGATTGCTGCTAAAGTAAACATTTGCCACAACTTCAAACATTTAAATGGGTTTTTGTTTGCACTTACAGTTAGATAGTGAAACAGATCAACTGTCTCGCGTGCCAGCGTTAAATAGGAGCGACATTGACGCTCATCTGTTGCCAATTGCGTGAGACGACTCTGTTGTTGCTCGGCGCTCATTTTAGTTAAATTCTGCTTGTCTGACAATAATTGTTGCGTCAAATGTATACGCTTCAAATTCTCCAAGCATTCATCGAGCAAGAATGTAGTATCATTCATCAGCATATTGACAAATTTAACAAACTGATTGCCCACACGCGATTCACAAATGACTGCCTGACGATGTATAGGATTTTCCCACATTGATTTGAACAAATGGCTAATATGGTATCTAAAAAAAAATAAAGAAACATTTTTAATAACAATTACTCGGAAAATTTAAATCTCTCTGTACCTTATGGTAAACTTATCATAGAATTCAGTGCTTTGACCCGTTGTCTCTACATCCACATAGAATCTCATTAGAGCGCTAACCAAGGCATTTTGGGCTAGCTCATGGTTCCACATCTGCAGAATATAAATTATTAGATTTAATCAGATTTCATAGCCTTTGTACTTACCGCCGTATTGACCGAATTAGCTGGTTTTAATGAGAAGACAAACATCACCTCAACCAGTTTGGCTGTCACATATGGATTTTTAATCAGATGCGAGGCACACACACATGTCAATAGCCAGGTGATTATTGAATGATCAATACCCTGACGTATATCCACATTGGCATGCTGCATTGTAAACAATATAAATTCAGCTATATCATCGATATACCATTCGGGCAGTGCGGAAAATGCATCAGTCGGTTTTAGTTGCTGCACAGGCAACTTGGATATAAATGGCCCTTCAATGGGCCGACCCTCGAATTGGTATAACATAAATTCGCAAACAGTTGAATAGAATTCAGTGCATCGTTGCAATAAACCAGAATCCAATAATGTAATCTCACTGCAAGTTTTTGATCTAAAAAAAAAAAGAGAAAACAAAAAATAAGGTATTAAATAAAATTCAATAAACGGCAGAAGCTTATCTCTCGTTAGATATCCAAATTAGGTTAAGATAGGTGGTAATTGGTATAGAGAGTATTACGTATTATTTCATTTAGTCCACATCAAATGGCTTTTGTCGAGATTTACTAGCCTTCTAGTGTACCTAATGGAGTATCTAACACCTTTACTTTACTAACCTGTTCAGTTTTCTCAATTGCTTCTCCCAACGCTCTTTGAACTGATTATTCCGATTGGCATAACGTGAATTAACCCAATGTGGTTTGGTGCGATCCAATTCATCGATGAGCTTCTGCAACTCCTTGATGGCACGGACTTTCTGGCGGTACCGCTGAATGGCTGGCAAATAGCCTAAATGATGTGCCTGAAGGGTGAGAAACCAGCATTGCGTTTGAAAATTGGCCGTCTCTGCGGACGGTGAATTGTATTCACGGGCCACAAAGCTTTTATATTCCTCTTCGTTATAACGTATCTTTGTATCCTGTTCAATGTTGATCAATGAGTTCTTATGATAATGGAAACTTGAATCAATGCGATCCAATTTAATTTTCACGGATAACTGCTGAAGGACACTCATTAAATTGATGACAAAACCATCACGGGCCAACAATTTCTCATCACTGGCAAATTGAACACGTCTATCATTGTGACGTAGAACTCTGCCAATATATTCCAAAGTTTTCAAACGACTGCTGGCATTAACACAAAGCGAATGAAACACTGTATGCATGTGAGTGCGCATAGAATGAAGTTCCTGCAGAAAAAAGAAAACCAAAAAATTATTAACAATTGTTAAAGATAGAGCAAAATAGTTAAACTTACCCAACGTAATCTTGAAGCGGCTGCCTCTTCCACTTTATTTTTAGTACTAAAATCGGCGAATTTCACATTCTCCTCGGCAAACAGCGAGACCGAAAGGAATGGACCCAAAAAACTACATTTGACTATTTCTCTACCGGCGATTTTCGTACAAATTGGTGGTATGAAATTCGGTTGCTTGGCCACCAAATCGGCAATGGGCCGTACCGCACCAACTTTAATGACGACCAATTTGGCCAACCATTCAATTTGTTGCACATTGATTTTCGATGTGCAGATATTCCGCTGCATGCCGGAGAAGAGACCACGTAGAACTTGGCCAAAGATTGCCTCAAATGTTGAAGGATTCTGATAAGTCTGAGCCACCAAATCAATTAGCAATGATTCACTAACTTTATCCATATACATTAGCTCCAGCAATGTGGACTGATCCATGGCATAATAGAGATTCGGATGGAGACGATCGGTAAGAACCAATACGATCATTCGCATTATATGTCCAAAGGCCAAAGGCAGCACAGTGGGCGGAGAGGGAGTTGAGGTATAATTGGATAAATCATTTTGATAGTTTTGATAGCATTTGATTAAATACAACATGACATTGTGCTTTGTAGTGGTCACTATATTTAATACAGATGGTGCCAAGCATTCAGAACTAGATGGACCTGGAGCACCAGCTGATGCTGATGTTGTAGCAGTAGCAGCAGCCGCAGGGGTAGCAGTAGCAGCAACAGCACCATCAGGTGCCGTGACTGGTACTTCCGATGCGGAGGCTTCTCCCTCAACATTGGCTAAAATCTCTTGCACTTCTGTATCATCGGATTTAATTTTTTTGGCAGATGAAAACTCTTTCTCATCACCGGAAGCTATATGACTGCCCTGTCCCTCCTCCAATTCATCATTGTAGATCTTTAGAACTGTTTCCATAAGTATATTGCATGTAATCGTTTCAAAATCGAAACGAAATTGTGGATATTGCTCTAGAAAGCTGGCAGTTTGGGCACAAATAATGGAGCCCGAACCAAATTCATTCCAAGTCACATTAAATATCTGTGAGAGGATTTGTTCATTCTGTTCTTCCGGAGATTTGGTGGGTTGTGTTTGATTTGGAGGCGACACAACGCTTTCCACAGAGCGCTTACTAAGCTCAATGGATGGAGGTAACAATGGAACTGGCTCTGCTGTCGGCACTGATAAAGCTTTTGGCGGTGTGGAAGACATTTCCACATCTAATATTGGTGTAGAGGCTATGGATTTCATGTCCACATCCATTTCGCTGCCATCTTTTCTATGCAAATCCGGCAAATTTATGGGTTGAGTAGATTTCTTTATTTCCAAGTCTTTCGCTGTTGCAGGGGCAGGCGGCACTGAAAGTGGAGCGACAGTTTGTATAGCACTTCTGGCAGCCAAAGTCCGCAAGCGGCGAGCTCTCATCTGCAAGAGGGGATAATATAAGTCAGTTTATGATTGAATCTTGATGTATAAGTTATTTTACCTCCTCGGCCGTTAATTCTGTGACTATAGATAGATCCTCAACCTGTTGGGGTTGTGAGGAGTCTTCAGTTTTCTTCATTGTTAGCTGCTGCTGCTGTTGTTGTGGTTGTTGTTGCTGCTGTTCTAGCTGATTGCCTTCCTGATCCTGCTGCTGTTCTTGGTCTTGGTTTGGATCTTCCTCTTCGTCCATGGGTTTTTGTGGTGGCTCCTCTTCCGGCATTTCAAACAGATGCGCAATTTGTTGCTTTTGACGGCGTAGTTTTATATAAATTTTCTCTTGCTTTTAGGTGAATGAACTAAACAAGACAAGTAAAAAAAAAAGAAAAATAAATAAAATTCAGAAAAACAGAAAAAGAATGCGATAGAGAGAGAGAGAGAGAGAGAGAGAGAGAGAGAGAGAGAGAAAGAGAGAGAGAGGGAGAGACCGAGAGCAATGCCAATGGCCAAGTTCAACCGAAGATGATGATGAATTTGCTTTTGTTGTCTTTGTCTTTGTTAACTACGCACTAAGAAGGAGCTGCAGTCGCTGCATATCTGGGACTGACCTATGACAAAGCCATAAAAAAGAAACCAAGTCCCAAAAAAAAAACGCATCAGCTGCTATTTATAGCTTTTATATGGGGGTAGCTTTTCACCCCATGGCCCAGAAGGGCTAAGGAGGTAGTTAAGTGTTCTTATATAATATCTATAAACCTGATATCTTTTAAATCAAATATAAACATTCTACTTCATCCACTTCGATTGCATTCATGGTCGTTGGTCTTGTTGTCTCTTATCTGGGGGCAAGTTCACCCCCACCCTAGAAGAGCAAACCAAAGCGAAATTCAATCACTCACCTTTCTTTTGAAATTGCGGTGCAACCAAATTCCAATTTCTAAGTTTATTTCACTTTTTCCTTAATATTTAAATCTAAGCTAATGTTTCGTTTTCACCAGACGCAATAAGACTCGAGACGGGGGGGTACACACTCTTTTCGGGGCCGGGGAAGAGAGTCACAGTGACACGCAAAAAGAAAAAAGGAAAGAAAAAAATTTCTCTTTTGTTCTGCCTTTTTGTTGTTTTCGGGGGGCAGTTACCGTTACGTTTGCTAGACGACTACAATTTGATTCTGCTACGGAAATTTAAAACACAATTGTTTTGTTTTGAATGTTTATGTTGTTGATTCTGCCCCCGTCTGCTACTGAGAATTGTTAATGTTAATAAATTTCAATTTTGACTTTTCTGTCGTATTTTTTCTCTCGCGTCCGTCGAACTCTTGAACTAGAACCGATTCAGAACCAGCGCTACAAAACTAGCCAAAGGAACTAGTTCAATATTAGGGCTGCTCATGCTAGTGATCGTAAAAAAAT
The DNA here is from genome assembly GCF_018902025.1 of Drosophila willistoni. Taxonomy (NCBI): domain Eukaryota; kingdom Metazoa; phylum Arthropoda; class Insecta; order Diptera; family Drosophilidae; genus Drosophila; species Drosophila willistoni. Next base: position 16,307,266 of record NW_025814050.1, read on the forward strand.
AATATATTTTTTCAAACAAAGTCGAACTAAAGTATTGTAAATACATTGTGAATTTAATCGCCAATACCAGGTAGCCGACATAATTTTTTTGTTCAGTTTTTTCTCTATATTAAAACTGGATCAAAATCGTGTCATAGTCCTTATTTGTTTAATATATATTGAATCATTTCTTTGATAATCGTAATAGTTACTTACATATTGTGATTTCACACTTACCCATGCTTTTATATGTAATAGAATTTAAATTAAGAAATAAATTGAATTCAATTTGTCTTTCCTTTAATTGTTTTAAATGACGTTTATAAAAATAGTAGTTTTAATTATGTGCATATGTAGTTTCTTTTGATTTGGTACCTGGTTCAGTTGGTGGAATTTGTTCTCTGAACGGACTCACTTTGATGGAATCAGTTGACAACAAAAACTGAGCTCAATTGTATGCCAACCCTGGTTAAAAATACAAAAACAAAAAACTAAATAAATGGGATGGACTTTTGTTCAACAAAAGAATATAATTTACTTCATATTACAAATGTGTTTACAATTACATGGAACCTAAATTGGAAAGATAATCTATAAACCTAAAAAGAGCAGCTCCACCCACTAAAAATCCGTGTATCGCTGTCGCAAACTCTGACGTTTGGCTACATGATGCATCTAAATTTAAGAAAAGAAATTAATTCGTGAGGATTTGCATTTGAAATAAATGAGTAGCAATTTACCAAGCGCTGTTGTCGTCTCTCCCGATTCTTTTCGTAGGCCTTGAGCAAGGTGGGGCATGTGCGTCGAATAAACTCTTCGGATTCCCAAAAGAGTCCACCTTGATTTTCATAGCGTAGTAAAAATTCCACCTATGGAAAACAAATATCGTTTAGAATTTAAGAATGTAAATAATATCGAATATTAATTAGTTACTTTGCCCGCCTTGGTTTCCTTGCCAAGGATCCGTTCAATACCATTTTCTGCCTTAATGTGGGTATAGTAATCTTCATCGGTATCATCGATTGATGCCTCTTCGTCGACCATCATCTTGGGAATATCCTCAATGTTAAGCAGACCATCACGTAATCTTTCGCCATTCTGTTCAACGCGGCGTACAAATGTGAGTGGATGCTCTTTTAGATAATCCTCCGCTTCTGCTATAGTTTTGGCCAAATCGAATTCCTCTTCTTTTTCTTCGTTGTTGCTATTCTGATCCTCTGCTTCCGTATCCTCTTCCTCATCGTCATCTTCTTCGTATTCATCGAAATCCATGCCATCACAGCTTAAGTTGTTGTTATTATTACTGGCAGGGGTAAAGGTATCATCGTCGACTTGTGTTGCTTCACTTCCTCCAGCTGCCGCCTGATTGGAACGGCGTTTCTTCTTCTTCACACGGTTGCCGCCGTCATTTTCTTTGACATCGGGATGGAATCGAACTTTCTTATTTAGGCGAGTTTCAGAGGCGGAGGCGGATGAGGTGGATATGGTGGTAGTCGATGATGACTCTTCATTACTGCTATTGTTATCAACACCAGCACTGGCATCCACCTCCGCCTCCGCCTCAGCTTCAGCCTCGGCCAGTGTCGTTTCTTTGAGGTTCTGAGAAATGAGTTTCACTTTTGTTTCAAAGGCAGAGCAGGTTGTGTTTGAGGTGGATGTGGCATGGGAATTGGAATTGTTGACAATGGCCATGGAGCTGTCATCTCCCGCTGTCGCTGCACTGGTGGCTGCTTCAGTCTTTTGTTGTTGTTCCCGTTCTGTCTCAACCATCACACACTTGATTTGCATGGATTTGTCGAGCGAATCACTACCACCGGAATCATCATTGGACTTGGTATCCATATGTGTGTTAGGGTCTGCGGGTATTAGGCCTAGCCTTTTGTTCTAAATTTATGTTAATTTTAGCTTCTTTGATATTTCAACTTAATTCTCAACCTATTTTGCCAACTAGTGATGTTACAAATATCGATACATATCTTGCATATCGATATTCAAATCGATATGTAAGTATATCGTTGATATCGATATTCTACTTTCTCGGTTCGAACATCTTCATCCAACATTCAACATCATCGAACTCCAATCAATGAGTCGAACCACGCACCAACGTCGAACCAATGGTGCCAGCGTCAAACCAATCACTGACCCTTGGCACTTCGACTGACCCTTAGCACTTTCGACTTAGGCCTCAGCACTGAACAAATTTAGGTAGGGTATTCGTGGAGAGTTTTGACTTTTTGAAGCATTTCAGCCCTTGTATATATCATATTCTAAATAATACTTAGTAAAGAATTTAAATTTAAAACTATTAACATAATTTTTTTTTGCAATTTAAGCGATAACTATTAATTTAATAAAAATGCGTCATAATTAAGGGCGAAATATAAATCGAAATTAGAAGCAAAATGGATAACTACACAGTAATCTTCCTAAATCGTGAATATACTCTTGATTCCAATATTACCTCATTATCAAGTGATTTTCCAGTAACAACAACGATATAAGTTTTATTTTTTTGATTTTTTTTTATTAACAATTGTTTGTTTTTTGTACATTTTCTTTGTTTTTTAATTAATGCCATAAATCTGTGTGTGTGTGTTGGTGTGTGTGTGCGCGTAGTAAACAAAACTAAGTTATATACACTATTTCATGTTGTTGAATTAAAGGACTATTTCTAGTATATGTTTAGATATATGTAGATGTATATACATATGTGTATATATATACTTATATGCGTATCAAAGGCGGTTGCTGTTTTTTTGTTTTTTTTTTACATTTATTTAAGTTTTTGTATACTCTTTAGTTTTCTATGTTGTTGGTTTTGCTCTTTTGTTTGCTTTTTGTATTGTTTAAAGTTTAAACTATTTAATATATGGCCCCGCTATTCCACATGTGTATTCTTTTCGTTTGCTTAAAGATTATGATAATAATTTTTGTTTAAATCTTTACATAAAACCCAAATGAAAGAAAGAAAAAATTGAAACAAACAAAAGAAAAACCATAATTTTAGAACTAAATTACGTATAATATGTATTAATAATTAAATTAATCTACAATTTAAGTTAAATTTAACGGTGTGTATGTGTTTGTTGCAGTTGTACAAAAACCAAAACATAAAAATTAGATTGCAAATATTGCAAATTATTTTTTAACTGATAAGTCCCTTTTTTAATTTTTTGTTTGGTTTTAAAATTTTTAATTTGTTTGCCTTTTATTTCTGCTAGATTTATCATATAGTATGTATATAGTACCATATTCATTGCATGATATACGATTTTTTGTTATAATTATTTCTCTTTTTTTTAATTTTTAATATTTTTTACAATTATGAATAATCACAGTTCCCATTGAAGAAAAACAGAAAAAATAATTTGTTTAAATTTTGAATTTTCTTTCCGTTACATTTTTGTGTTTTTATTTTTGAATAATTTTTTGTTGTTGTAGATTTCTTTGAAACGCTTTTGAATCTTGTTGCTCTCTTGTTACCTATTTAGTTTTTGTTTTGTTATTTGAGGTTAGGTTTTCTAGCCAATATTTTTAATTTATGTATATATATAAATTTAGATATAGTTTATATTACAATTTAAATTAAGTTATATTCTTTTTGCACCGTTAAAAATATATATATATATATATATATTTGTATATATATCTAAAGTATTCGAAAATGTTTTTTTTTGTTTATTTTGTTTTTGTTTTGTTGAAGCTCTTAAATCTATAAAAAAAACTTAATTCTAAACCAAGTTTCAAGTGCAGGAACTTTGTCCAACTTTATGTGTGTGTGTATGTGTGTGTGTGTGTTAGTGACAATAGAAAACAATTCTTGGAAGTTGGGGGAATTCCCCTTTGGTGCTTAAAAACAAATAACCTGACAAATTCCTAAAAAATAACCGAAAAAAAAAATGTGATATTTATAGAAACCAGTAACAACAAAATAATAGCCAAAAAATATTTTCTTCTTTGAAATAAAAGAAAATATTTCTCGCAAAACAAAAATATTGGTTAAATAAACAATTCTAGATTTTTGATTACTTTTTTGTTTTAAGAAATAATTTGCAAAAATTGGTTTATTTTCTGGAAATGACTTTGCCCGTTTTGGCATTGACCAGTATCATTTTGTTGGTCTCGGCATCTGCTGTGGCCACTGGAGTGGTGGGAGTAGACTCCGTTGCCGCATTACCCCTAAGTATACGACGACGCAGACGATCGCTGATATTCTCCGCCCGTTGCGGTTCCTCTTGCTCGGGCTCGGGTTCCGGTGAAGGTTTCACACTCAATTCCCCATCGTTCTTGTAGAGAATCAACTTTGTGCATGTTTTCTTGGGAGGAGCGTTCTGTTCTTCTGTCGATGTTTGTTGCTGCTGTTCCACTGTTGCTGTGGTCTCCTCCACCTCCATGCGCTGGACATGATTGGCATTGGCCACATTCTGTTGATTATTGTTATGCTCTTCAATTTCCGATATATCCACCTTCTGTTCGGCATTATCATGGCCATCTGATTCTTGTTCCACACTGATTTCCAACTGATCATAGCAAGTATAGAATTCCACGGATTTCAGTTTCTCACTGGCATTGAAATGCACGATCGTATGCTCTTCTATCTCTGGCTCCTCGGTGGCGGTATAATCACAATGGGCACACTGATGGGCACCAGGTGGTGGAGGATTGATGCAGGCATGCTTTTGCAAATGCTGCTGCAGTTCATCATGCTGCTGGGTCTCGTATGGACAGTGGAGGCAACGTTCGGGAGCCACTGCCGATTGTGGCATATCAATGGAGCCGGCTTCACTGCTGCCATCGGCAGCTAAATCACTGGTGGCCACTGAAGCAGACGTTGACGGTGTCGAGCTACTATGACGCTCTTCATCTTCCTCGGCTTCCTGGGCCTTTGGTGGTGTGGAATCACGCACCATGGCTCCACCACCGCTGCCCGATTCCAATTGCTTTTTGAGCAACGAATTTTGCCCATCAAAACTGTTGCCAGCAGCAGTTGCTGCCGTACTCGATGGCGATGATGAGGTCACTCCGGTGAGACTTTGCTGCTGTAGTTGGACTCCCAACTCATTGTCAACCACCCAAATGGTTTCGGCGGCTGTAATCTGCAGTAATTTGGGTGCCGGATACTCCAAATCCTCTTTGCAATTCTTATACAATTGCTGGCATTTCTCCTGATAGTGCGACATGTGAACGGCTCGATGCAATTGTAGCGAAGTTTCGGCCACTGCGCGATACTCACAGAAGGAGCAGACATAGACTTCATCGCCCTCCTGATCGTTGGGCTCGTGGGCGGCTAAATGCTGCTCCAACTCAAGTTTAACATTTCGCTCATCATTGTGCTTCTGGGCAAAACGTGCCGGACATCTGGGACAGTAGCTTATTAATTTATATTGATATTCTGGTGGCAATTCCTGTTGTTGCTGCTGTTGATTGAGAGGAATCTCCGTGGTGGGTGGTTCCAGTTGGAGTTGACTTAGATCAATCGAGAGGGGCGTCGATGTAGTGGGCAAATGTTGAGCCGCTGCCAACTGCAAGGCCACACTAAAGTCCAGACCCAACGATGAGGTGGAAGCAGTTGTGGTTCCTCCTGTGGTGGGTCCTCCCAATTGCTGTTGATGCACGGTACGCATATGACTGCTCAAGTGTTGCTTCTTGGCGCACACAAATGTGCACAGACGACACTCGTACTGGGTGGGCTTATGCAGTGAGACGTGATAGTTCATCTGGGACTTACTCTCCGATATGTAAGGACAAACGGGACACTTTTGTTGCTTGCTCTTGGTATTGGAACTACCTTGATCGGGACCCAGGCGGGTTATCTCGATTTGATCATTCTGCTGGAGTTGAAGCAGCTCCTCGGCACTGCCATTGGAAACGGCTGCCTTGCAGGCTGCTGCCCAAATGGCGGCCACTGCTTGCAGATCCTGTGAGGTATTGGCACCATTTACCACAGCCGCAGCACTGGCCGAGAGTGGGGAATGAAGTAGTTGCTCCAATTGTTTATTCACTAACATTTGGACATTGTTTGCTGATGTATTGTTGGACTTGGAATTGCTCTGGTTTTGATTCTGATGGTTGTTGTTGTTGTTGTTGTTGGTGGTAATGTGAGATTGGGACTCATTGCTGGCACCGGCACCCAATGGACGATAAATGGGCGGTGCCTTTGTTGCGGCATTGGCACTACGCTCAAGGGTCTCGATCCGTATATCCCCGGAATGCTTTAAGCGACAATGCCGCTGTGGATAAGAAGGAGAAAAGGGAAAATCTATTGGTTAAATTTCGATTTCAATTCCAGTTGTATTTATATGTATGTATGTATGTATATAATGTATGTGTGTGCCATGTGTATGTGTTTGTGTGTGTGTAAATGAGTTTAGCCCCATCGGAAACCACCCGCACCGTAAATGGTTCTCTTCCCCGTTTTCTTTCCGGGTTTTTCTCTTTAGGGGAAGGGGTTAGCTTTCGTGGTAAAATGAAATATTTTTTTTTTTTTTAATTTAAGACAAAAAGCAAGCAAATTATAAAGGATATACTTTCACCAAATGATTTTCTTATTAACTAAACGGTATTGATGTATAATAAATATGACATAAATATAGCAAGACCAGACACCACACATTAAACATTACAAAAAATAATATATTTATTGATATAGAAAACAAAGGAATTAAACAAACAAAAAAATATTTACCAGCGCAGCGTAGGGGGGACTAAGGACATACAAAGATGAAGTTTCTGATCGGGTAGAGTACATGGGAGTACATATGTTTTTTTTTGTATGTGTGTGGCTATGATTTTTGGGGGATAGAAAACATTATACTTCCATAACAAAACGGACACTTTGAAAACTATGTAACTAATTAGCTGAGGGAACTAACCAAAAACGTGTAAGAGAGTTAAGATTTCATGGTATATTGTTAGTTCAGAGATTTCTTCTTGTAGGTAGGTGTACGATCAATTTTACAAATTTTGAAAATGTGTCTTTTTTTTTTGCCGGGTCCGAATTTGGGGGCTTTTTATCAAAACCCATTTTAAAAAAAACCCATTAGAGGTATACCCACGAAATTTACAGCAACATTAAATAAAAATCGAATGAAATCAGATATGTAAGGTAAAAACAAAATGTACTCAAATTTTTTGCCGCCACTGTAGATAACAACTTTGCTCTAAAAATAAGCCATATAGTCCATGAATCAACAATTTATTAGAATTACTTTTTATTCAACAATCTATGAACTTTGATCTTCTTTTGAAAATAGTTTTACATAGGAAATTTTTGAAAATTTGAGATCAACAATATATCACAGACTTGTAACACTTTACTCAAACAAATTTTCAAGTTTTCTTTTTGAATATCTTAAATTAAGAATTTATTACACCATATACTACCATGAAATTTTCGATAAGCAATTTTGAAATAAAAAACTTGAAAACGGTTGTATATTTGATTGATTTTTGATGAATTTTCTTAAATTTCAATATAGAAATTGAATATTTAGAAACAGCAACGATAAATAACTTGAAAATTGAAGTTGAAATAAAGCATTTGAAAATAGAAATGTGTAATAGACATAAAACATCCGAAAACGGAATTTGGTTGAGTTTGAATTTGAATTTTGAATAGGAACATTTGGAATCCGATATATCTGGATATATCTATTTTTGAAGAATTGGTTCATATTTGAATCTGAACATTGGGAATTATAAATCGTTACTTACGAAAAACTCGTCGATTGAACTTTCTTATATAGAACATTATTTTTAAATCAGATTTAATAGATCTCAGAAATCTTCCAAACACTTTTATACCATAAAAACTTAACTTTTTGAGTATCTCTTTCCATTAGCTGAACTTTTCTGTAACTTTTCTTTACTTATGGATCTTTCTCTCTGGGTTTTTTTTCTGTTTTGGGGGCTTTCATTTTGGGTTTTTCTGGTTTACTTTAATTTTCTTAATTATTTGTTGTTGTTTTTTGATTGGGGACAAAACACAGAAACTTTGTCAAAATGCAATTTAAACAAATACCTGGATCACATGCTTCCAATTCGATACTTGTTGACAGTGGCCACAACGATAGGGCGATGGATCGCGTCGATCGCCATCGTTCATTGTTAATAGACTGGGACTACCTGGATTATGGAAGCGTGTTGCCTGTATATTCTGCGTTGGCACGGCCGCATACGATGACGAAGAGTGTGGCGAGGAGGCGGCAGATGCCTGTGATGCCTGAGATGCCTGCGATGCTGATGATGACGTCGACGATGACGACGACGACGCAGATGAAGAAGACGACGACGACGACGAGGACGAGGATGCAGAAAAAGAGGCTGGCTGGATGGTTTTTGGATTAGTAAAGAAACCATCACCGGCAATGAGTTGTTGTTGTTGTGGTTGTTGTTGTTGTTGGTGTGTTGTTGATGGTAAATGAGTGTCATTTGTGTGGATATTGATGGATGATGAACTGTGGTTAACCAATTTATGAGCCAAGGACTTTGCACCAGTTGGAAAAGAATTAGAATTAGATATAGGAGTAGGAGTAGTGGTAGTTACTGGCATAGGCGATGAATTCGTGGTTGTGGTAGGTGGTGTGCTTGAGCTTGTTGATGATACGCCGACGGTGATGTTCGTTGACTGCTTGTTGGCAATGTTGAACGCATCCTGCCGATAATTTATGCCCGTACCCATATCCACAACCAAATTACTGTTAGCATTGTGATTAGTTCCAGCACCCTGTGCTGTATATGAAGAAAGACCCTGTCTAGTACGTGGTGAAGTAAGCAGATCCTGCAAGGATCTAGCCCCATTTGTAGTGCTAGTTGTGGTTTTGTTGGTGGTTGTGGTGGTGGTGGTGGTGGTAGGCGACGTCAGACTGTCGGCACTTGCCTCGTTTTGACTCGCTTTCTGCTCACCATGCTCTAAAATGGAAGCGGCACTGGCTTTGGCTGACGACTTGCTACCGGCTAACGCCAGGGCCAGGCCACTAAGAGCACTGGCATTGGGCGTTGGCGATTGTTGGGCCTCCTGTATGGCCCGTTGCAGCAGGCCAGCCGAGATAAGGGAATGTTGTTGGCCATTGCCACCCATCGAATTGCCATTCGTTGGTGGCGAATTCTGTGATAGGCACATGGCGGCAAATACTTTATTCATATACATCTGGGGATTGGAGCCCACCGAAACTTGTAGTGGTGAGGTACTACTACCACCAGTGGATGAGGATTTTGGAAAATTGGCCTCCTGATAGTGAATTTTTACATGTGCCAGCACTGCATCTCGATTGTGATGTCTAAGAAAAAAGAGAGAGAGAGAGATAGGAGGCACATCCTTAGAGAATTCGAAGGGAAAACAGTCTTTCATGAACTTACCTAAAGTTACACTTGCGGCATCTGTAGAAGGTCTTCTTCTCACTGCCCTCTTGATGAACCTCTGTGATTAGATCATCGCTGGGCTTATTCGATGATAACGCATTGCTACGCTTCACTGGCGATATGGTCACCGATGGTGTTATCATGGCAGATGGATGATGATGTTGCTCCTGTTGCTGCAGTTGCTCTTTCTGCTGTTGCTGCTGATTCATCATGGCGGCATTCATCATGGTGGCCAACAATGGTAAACGTATTAAATTATCAGCCAAATGGGCATCATCCAGAGCATTTGGTTTGCTCGACAGAACTGGCTCCAGAGTGATATCCTGCTGAACAACTGAACTTCCTCCTCCACCAGCTACCTTTGTGTAATCCTTAAGGAATGCCAGCGAGGCCACCTGATTGGGTGTCATCTCACCAGATTTCATTAGCTTGGGATCACCATCCTCTTCGGTGACCTTCATTAGGGTAATATATTTATTGTACTTGGTGTAGTTACGTCTGCCGGTCTCATCGTTCATCAGAACTTTGGCCGTCTTATGCGAGGGATCGCGTATGGTCTTCAGACGAATATGCTTGGTAATATCCCAACGCCAATTGGAGCGATATGAGCAGAGGGAACACTCAAAGGGTTTCTTATTCAAATGCCCGACAATGTGGACATGGAAGCGTGAGGCTGTCGATGCCCAGAAACTGCAATGGGGACACTTGTAAACCTTCTTCAGGGAGGAATTGGCTGCCTCCTCTTCGGGTGTCATCTTTTTGGTTACCTGCCGGACGTGAGAGAGTCAAATTTCATTTTGACGCATGTGCATGGTGCAAGGGAATTAAGGACTACAGAATTTCAATTTGTTCTTTCTTTGTCTCTAATTGGGTCTTTGTTCTTTGTTTTGGTCAATGTGCTTAGAAGACTTACCTCACCATAACCCGGAGCCGTTTCGACGCCATAATAGCTATTCTCTTCATTGCTAGATGTCTGTGTCTGATTGCTGGACAATTTAACCAGTGATTTGTTATCCTGGTAAACAACTGCCGCAGCAGCTGCCAAATCCTTGGCTGCCTTATTCCAAATGCAGACACGATTCTGTTGCACTGCCGCCTGCTGTTGCAATGACTGTTGTGTATCGTGCGAACGTCTTTGCTCGCCATTGCTCTCACCCGAATTGGAATCGTACATCTCATTGGCACAGCGTATGGCCTCCACACACTGGGTCAGATGATGCAACAAATCCGTTGAGGATTTACAACGATGGCGACAATGTTGGCAACGCGTTGAACCGCTGACACTTAAATTGAGGGCCGAATGCGAATGATGATCTTCGTCATCTTCATCGATTTCCAGACGATCATCGGCATCGTCCTCATGCAGGGTGACATCAGCATCATCGTCCATTATTACGGCTGAGGCTTGACAAGTCTTGCCATGGATTATCGATTCCGAGAGACATTTGGCCACATGACCGCACTGACAAACGAGATTCTCGTGCTGGGCTCCTGTTCTTAGTTTATCGAGAAACGAGCTCGATGACTTTTTGGTCAAATGGCTACGGGACGATGCATGCGATGTTACCGTGGTGGCTGGTGATAGTTGAGCTACATCCGATTTGTCTAACATTTCAGAGATTTCCTTCTCATTGAAAAATTTGGAGGCGATTTCTGTAAGAGAACTGCGTGAGGCATTCGAATCCTTGGAGAGATTCAATACGCTAAAGAAGAGAAATATATTTAGATGTTTTCGAATTCTCTAATTGAGTTTTAGGTACTTACTTTTTGGGACTTTTGGTTATGGGTATGAGATTGGGAACTGGTCGCTGAGCTCTTGGTGTTGTGGTACCCACACTTGAGGTATCCGATGAGCCACCTTTTTGCGATAAGTCCGTTGGCTCTTCGTAATCATCGTACTTGCTGCGCTTGCCATAATGACCATCTTCGGGACCACTTTCCATAAGGTCTAAACCCTCGGGATCGTCTAGATCATCATCGACATTATTGTTATTGTACTGATCCTCCAGTTCGGCGGAATCGCTTAGGAATTCATCACACATTTCACTGGCTCCCACTTTATTTTGTCGCTTTGGCCATATGGAACCGGCATTACCCACAGGCGGAACATGATGATTCATCTCGTGGACTGTCAACGATTGTTTGATATCAGCTGTGAAATCACATGCGGCACACTTGAAGGCACCCGCTCCGCCATGATTCTTCATATGCCTATCCAGATTCCATTTATATGGTGTACGAAAGTCGCAGGTTACACACTTAATCATGGGCATTGAGTGGTATTTCACATGTTTGCTAAATCGAGCCTTTATGTGCGTCACATAGCTGCACTTATCGCAGCGGAAGAACTTGGTTTTACCATGCTCGGACAGCTCATGGGCACGCAATTGAGTGCGGTAAAGGGTCGTGTAGTCACAGGCGCTGCACTTGAGCAGACGATTCTGGGGCTCTTCCCCTTGAGAGGGCGGAGTGGCCGAACCACTGGGCGAGGGTGTTGGCTGATCGGCCAGATTCTGATGCTCCTCCAGCTCACGTAATACCTGCAGCTGTCGCTCATAACTGCTGACCAAATCGCGTTGCTGTTGCTGCTGTTGTTGTTGCTGTTGCTCCCGTTGATGTTCCTCTTCGCGTTGCCGCTGCTTGTAGGCCTCAATGTCACGTTGCAGCTTCTGCTCTTGCAATTGTAGTTCTCTTTTAACCTGCTCCAGGGTGGGCATATCATGCACTGCAATGGCCAAGTTCGTTGACTGATCGGCCATAACACCGACACTCTCCTCGAGACGACGTTTGCGTGCCTCACGACTCATGCCGCGTTTCCCTCGTGCCTGTCCATGGCCACTGGGAATGCCATCTGTGCAGCCGTGCACCATTTTCATGTGACGCACTAGCTTCTGGAAATGACGCGAAGCGTAAAGGCAGAGTTTACATTTATTAATCACAATCTTCTCGCCATGCACATCTCGCAAATGGGTGAGATGATAGCGGGGATTCTGTGTGAAATAGGCGCAGTGATTGCAACTATAATTCCGTTTGATCTTGCATTGTGGTAGACCCTCTTCTTTGGCATCTATGGAGTTAGAAGCCTGTTGCTGTTGCTGTTGGTGTTGTTGCTGTTGCTGATGTTGTTGTTGCACACTATTGGCCACGGCAACGGCAGCAGCTTGTTGTTGTTGCTGCTGTTGTTGTTGCTGCAACAATTGTTGCAAACGATATCTTTCCAACTGTTGCACAGCTTGCAATGCATTGGCATTATTTGTTTGCTGTGCGTTTGGTGAGCTATGATTGCTACTATTGTGATTGTTGTTACTGTTGTTGTTGTTGTTGTTGTTGCTACCTGGCTCCATATACAATTGATTGCCACTAACAACACTGCGTACGATAAGCGTGTCACCAGAACGTTGCACCATCGAAGGTAAGTCCATGGTGATGGTGACACCCACTTAAAGTCTTGATATGATATTTTTTTGTATTTCAGTTTCTTTCCTGTTTCGTTTCTGGTCTTGTCCTCGACTTCAGACTAACTGCAAGAGAAGAAAATAAAAACAAAATAAATTAAAAACTCTAGAAAATGAATAAGAAAATGCAATGACTGTTGCTCTCTTTGTTCTCTCATCTATTTACATATGTATAGATTGCTTTAGCTCATGACTAATAAGTATTGCTTATTAAATGCTTGGAATTTTACGCAAGGCATACATACAAATATATTGAAGCATTTCCACATAATAAGTCTATAGATTCTTCATTAACAAGGCAAACAAGCGAATACCTCGACCTTAAGGTTATTAAGTTTTATGTTGTGTTACTTAACATTATAGAAATTAAGCTCTGCTCTTGCAGTAGTTTCTTTTTAATCCTGTTTTAACTTCTCTTTACGGTATCTTAGTACTAAGAAATTAAATACTCTTACTATGTTATAAAACTCAGCAGCTTATACAAGTATTTATACTGCATCTTCTAAGGGTATGCCACTTAGGAGTCGTTTAAGTGTTACCTAAATTCACAACTACATAATCTACGTAACTAACCAGTTAACCTTTTTCATCTAAAAGTTACAATTAGTTTCATTTTTCGTTACATGGCTTGCAACTCTCAACGTTTCATTTAACGTAACGCATTGTTTCTTCTTTATTGGCTAACCCTGAAGATTGTTGCTATCTTCTTGTACTTTTAATTTATTATTACGACAATGTCAGTTAATTGATTAGAATTCACTCTTTTAGCTTTAATGCTATAATAAACTTTAAATTAGAAATTTCTCGTCTGACCTTAGTGAAGTTGAAACCTTTGTTTCGCCCTCTTTATAAGCTTTTTTAAGGTCTTTTAATTGCTTAACCCTTAAAAGCATCTTGTAGCCTGGCAAGTTATTATAACGATTTTATGATGATAACTCACTTTTAAGATTGCCAACTCTTTTAAAACTAGAAATTCGCTATTAAAAGTTGTAAAAAACATACTCATCCTTGAAAACCAAGACGAATTGAAGGGTTTTTAGGTTTTTTCACTATATTTTATGGACTATTTGCATTCTATTGCGAAATCCAACAAATATAAAATGTCATCGATTTAAGATTTAAGTTTTAAAAAGCTACACTAAGCAAATTGTAAATGGTAGTTTAGTTTTTACAGCGGTTATAAAAGATAACTCCACTTTAAAACTCATTTAGCTCTACTGGATAGAGAAACTTTCAAACAGAGACTTTTGAAATTATTTTCAATTAATTTTTTAATCTAAGAAAACTTCAAGAGTTAAAGTTAAGAATAAGCATTGTCGACCTTAAGCTGCTTTAAATGCAGATTTTGGCACTAGGCCCATATCATTAAAGATACATTTATATACGCTTGAATTTACGCAATGTATTTTGCTCGAGTATTTGTGCAAAAACTCATAAATATTTTAGCGCTTAATGCCCAGACAACAGCAACAACAACAACAACAACAACAGCATCACAAACAATAACAAGAGAAGGAACAGGAGAGTTGGAGCAGTGACTCCAATGATCAACACCCCAAAAAGGCAGTTAGGGACAAGGGTGACTTTAGTGTGTGTGTGTGTGTATGGCATGTGGATGGGTCTGGGTCTGGGTCTGAGTCTTGGGATGGGGCTGGTTGTAAATGAAATGTTTTTTGGCCGTTTTTAATGTCGTCAACGCGACAAAGTTGACAATGGAAAGCAAGACTGAAATGGCAGGGCGCATAAAAAGCCGATGCTCCGCTGTGGGACATAGAGTTCAGAGTGAAACGATGCAAATACATGGAAAGAAGGCGCCACAAATCTCCAGGGTAAATGTATTGTAGTTTATTCCTCTTACTTCTCTTTCCCTCTCCCTATCGCCCTGTCTTTGTGTCTCTTTCACAGTGTGTAACACACAAATCCATTTTAAGGCTAATTGGAGTTGGGTCCGAAATGAAGGTCAATCTCCTCTTTGGGGCAAATTTGCGCATGAGTGAGCAACATGTTGACAGGGCTCCACACACACACACACACACGCAAAACACAAATATAAACTGCCACGACTCCGTATCAAACTTTTTCCTCTTTAATCCTTTGGGTGTCGTTTTTATCAAATGCAATAATTTTTCTTTTTAAGCGCTTTTTATTAGCATCTCCCCCTCGTCGTCAAAACAAGCTTCAAACTCAAGACCACAAAACACTCATACATACATACATACATATAATCCCATTTCACTTAAGATAGTCATTTTACAAAAGGCCGCAATTGAAGATGGATTTGGCGTTTATCACATTTTAAGTAACACATTCAATTAGAAAAGTAAGTGAATAAAAGAAAGGATAATAAAATGTATAGCGCCTTATAATATACTCTTGACATTCAACACGTTTATTGTCGGAGCAACAAGCTCATCTACATCCTTCAACCACACACACACAAGAACACGCACACAAGAAAACGTGCACATACATATATGTACATACATATGTACGTACATCCTCATCAGCGTCAAGGCGGAACTCATTAACGGAGGCGTCTAAAGTATGCGTTTGTTTATCTCAGGGCTGGCGTTCTCACAAGATGGAACGAATCGCAGTCACGGACGCTTTCACTGCCAAACAACGTTGTTAACCTAATTTTAATAATTTATATATGCATTCTGATGTGCTGATGTGTAAGTTCAAATGGCAAATATAAGGTTAAAATCACATATTCAAACTGGTCATTCATGAAAGTAGCAATAATTTTGCTAAGACTAAAAATGATTCTTCAAAAACTAACGAAAATAAAATGATTCCCAAAAAGTATGCTATAAATTTACTAATCCATCCCTGGTCGTTTAAAATGAGTGTGTGAGTGCGTATGTGTGTTGGACATGAGGACCACCGTGTGCATTGTTGACATCGCCGCTTTAGACTCATTTCAAAATATGCTTATTATGAGGCAGGCAAAAAAGAAAAAGAGAAAAAATAAGCAAAAGCAAGCGAGCTTCCTGCTTATTTGTTTTTGCTTAAGTTTTGTTGTTTTTGCTTTTGTTTTATGTTTTTCTTGGCTGAGTAAATACTTGCCGCAGACACACTCACACACACACAAACACACTCACATACATACTTGGCAGCTATTTCTTATGCCGCAACACGTTTCGCTTTGAAATTTTAATTTCTCACGCAATGCCAAAAAGTATGCTAAGAAAAAGGCGAGAAGCCCTTTGTTAATGTTTTTGCTGCTGATGCTGTTTGAGCAGCCTACGCGGACTTAATTAATCTTGCTGTGGGGCTTAGTGCGTTGTCCTGGGAATCCCGTTTTCATTTTTTGCTTCTATGGTTATCCTTTTTCTGCGTTTTTTTGGTTTTTCTTTAGACATTTGATAATAATGAGGCGACAGTAAAACGCCTTTTTATGGCAAAGTGTTGGTTTTATTTTAGGCCTCTGATTGATGGTTTTAGGGCAGTAAGAAACATTTTTTGGGTTTGTTGACTTTTTGCATTTTAATTAAAAAATTTCAAGTTCCTCCAAAATGTTCAACTTCAAATTAGCCAAAGGGAAATTCCATTGATATCAACAGTGATAATTAAATTGTTGCAATTGCATTAACCAAAAACCATTCAAGGAAACTTTCTTTGTGGGGCCCTAACCAACAATTTAACGATGTTTGTGTAATTTCTTTGGCTACTTTACACAATGTTTAACTTCATCATCAATTTATTTATGGGCCAAGCCAAGCCACAAACATTTTCAAGTACCTACTTATCGGCGAGGAGGAGTGTTCTGTTCTTTTTTTAATTTGCCAGGACTCTTTCTGTTATGGTCATGTTTATGGCAGTGCAAATTGTGTGGTTCGAATCATTACAAAATATTACATTTTTTATATACACTTGAAGTGCATGAGATGAGTGAGTTGAGTAAAAAGTTTATTTAAATCGTGAATGATGCTTATTTTGGACAGTATTCATATTGAATAAATAAAGTTATTATATTTGTTGAAGAGAGTTTTCAGATATGTATTAAATACATTATAATATTGTTATATTTTTAGAAGTTAGGAGGCTAAGAACACTTATAGAAGAACCTTCTGTATTCCTAGAAGCGATAAAGATTCCAAGAAACTATAAGCAAGTGCAACTAGTTTAGGTAGTACTTCTTAGAATAGTTTAAAATTAGAAAAACTATAAAGAAGCACTAGAAATTTTTAAGGTTTCCATGCAAAGGAATCATTTGTCCAAAGCCAAAAGGAAAAACTACTTTATGTTGCTTTATTGTAATTTAAAATTACAATAGATTTCAATTATTAACAAGCTTGATGAAGAACAGCAACAACTATCAACACACCAAAGCAACAATAAGCTAACTAATCAAATTGAAGTTTTGTATCTCTCTTTCATTTTCGTGAACTTTAAATTGCCACAAAGATAAAATATATAGGACAACAAAAGAAGAGGCAACAAAATAACTAAAACATAAAATGAAGAAAAACTTTTTCACGCCACCTTATTACTTGAAGGTTTTTCTTTCCATTTTTCGTTTTTTTTTTTGTTCGTCAAATAAAAAACCAAACACAAAACTAAAACGGCAGCCAGTCAAAACTTTTTAGCACCAACACCAAACAAAAAAAAAAAAAAATGAAAACAAACTCTGTCTGGGTACTTTTGCAACCAACAAACCAGCCAGCTCCACCCCAACGCCCCCATGCACAACCTCACCCTCGTCTCCGTCCCCGCCTCCTTAACATCCTACTTCCTACTGTCTAACCGCCTGAAAGATCATTGCGTGGGGCAACCTATTTATATTGCCTTTCACATAAATCTCAACAAAATGTCAAAGTTTATTTCGCATTTTTTGAAATTAAATAAAGATTTGTCACGTAGAAATCCATTTTGCTAGAGCAAATCACACACAAAGTAGAGAGTGTGAGAGAGAAGAAAGGAAACTTTGTCTACTAGATACTTGTGGGGCACGCCCCCAAAAAAACAAAAAACTTCTTAGCCTAAAGACAGTTAGAAATTGAAAATTTGGTATTTTCATTCTCCATTTCATTTTATTTGACATTCTTTTTGCCAAAAGTTGATCTGATGGGAGGGGAGAGGGAAAGCAATTAGTGGACATGAAGTAAAGTACTTTTCGGGGGTTACCCTGCTGCCACATTGAAAGGACATTAACATATGTTAGCATATGGTTGTCACCTTTTGTGGTCTATGAATAACAATTTCTCGTTTTCATACATAAACATTACACATACGGTATGTTGGCCGACACACACAGGCACACTTAATTTCGCGAAATAACAAAAGCAAACATATGTTGGTTTGGTCCTTCCTTTTGGCCATGTTCGACACTTGAAAAAAAAAAGAAATCTCTGTGCGGTTTTTGTGTGCGATTTTCGTTGCTGTTGTTGTTGTTGTTGGTTGAACTGATGCTAAAAGGTGTTGAGAACAGCAACCACAAGAAGAATGGCGAATGTTGGTCGCTAAAAGGAAAAGCAGTAGCAGCAATCTGCAGGCAGCATGCAAATTAACAGACAGTAAGGACGACGACGACGACGACGAGCGAGGACAACGTCGCTAATGTTTCGAGTTTTGCATTGTCTGCACTCGCACACTTACACAAACTCACACACACACACACACATACACTTGGGATGCATTATGCCTTCGGCAAACTCATCGTCCTTTTGTTTAAAGCCGCTTGCCTGTGTTTTCTCTCTTTCTCTCTCTCTATCGCTCGTTGTGGCATTCGTTTTCGTTCTCTGGCCAACTCGTTCGTCTCGTTCCCTCTCCGCTTTATAAATTATTATTTTTATTGGCTGCCCACAATATGTATATATATATATCTGTTATTTTCCCGTTACACACTACACAACGCTCTTGGAGTCCAACAACAACTGAAGAAGTGGCCGCCGTGGTTGGATTGATGCTGCTGCTCCTAGTTGGTCCTCTTATGGCAGCATTTGCAAGACTCTGTTAACTAACAGTGCTGTGTAAGTTAAGAGAAACAAAGGATTTCTCTTAAATTTTCAGCTCTGTTAAACACGAGTAACATAAGCATGTTAAGTAAAGTTTTAACCATGTCGGAAATTTGCTCGTTAAATCTTAAGAATCATTTAAACCAAAGCACCGGAAAACGGAAGTAAACAGCAAAATATGAAAAATAAATTGTGAACTATATTTGATTCTTTGTAAGTTAAAGAGGGGAAATAAAATATTTAAGAATTGAAAAACTTTAAACTCTTTAGTTTTAAATAGACATTTTGATAAAAGTTATTATACTAATCAACGATTTAAGGATACTTTTGAATACTAATTTGCAAAAAGTCAAATATGAAGAGAATTTTAACGCAGTATGTTTTTATGTTTTTAACAATATTTAAAAACCTACATTGTGTTAGTTAAAAACAGAAATAAAATCGAAGATAAGAAAAAAATCTACCAAAAAACATAATAATAAAGTTATGTTTATACCTCGTCAAATACAACTTAAAACTTACTAGAAATAAGTTTGAAAATTTTAAATATGGCTTAGACTTAAATGTGAAAGTGAACTGATATTCAAACTTCACGCAGTTTATTACAAAAATACGCAAAACATTTTTACTCGAATGCAATAAAAAATTGGTTACTTCAGTGAAATTCTTTCCCATTCGCTACAGCAAATTGCAGTTTAGTTTTCTCTTTTTCTTTTGTAACCTCAACCAGAACAACAATTTTTGATTACAGTCAAAGAACCAACTAGTTCTAGTTATTTTTTTGCGAGTTCTTTGAGTCCTGTGTGTGTGTGTGCATTTGTGCGGCTTCATTACGCCCGCAATCCTTCTCATCCTTTGGCCAAGCAACACTTTTGCAATAGAAAGTGGGAGAGAGAGAGAGACAGAGAAAGAATGAAGGGATTGTGGGCAAAAATTGAGCTGCTTCATTTACCTCGTTGGTATGCGGTAGGGGGAGATGGAGGAAAGAAACTGCAACAGCAGCAGCAGCAGCAGCATAACAACAAGCAAACAAACAAGCAGAGTTTTCCCTTGTTTTTTGGCAAGGATAGTTTTCAAGCCGAGTAGCCAAGTGTTTGATTAGAAAAGTTTACACAAAAGTTGCTCAAAAGATTTGAGACTAGCTTGAACTTCCGGCGGACAAACATACATACACACTTGTATGGTCAATATTTGTGCAGGACACGTGTCACAAGGACATGGCATCGAGAAAGCTATGTCTGCTGCAGCAGCTGCTGGTGCTGTTTTAGGGTGTCATAAGATTTTTCATTTTCCACATTTTATTAATTTTTCAATGGCAAGTAAGCAAAAAAAAAAAAGTGTTTTACATATACATGAGAGTATATATCATGTGGCTAAGCACAGGCTATCACATCGCACACACACACCAACATCGGGCAAGATACAAGGAGAAGGAATAAAAAGAAGCTGCTGGCCCCAAATGACAGGCTCAAACGGGTTTAAATGGGCGCCCAGACAAGTGACGCCTGCTTCCTGGCTATATCCTGCTGGCCATTGCTGGCTGGCTCATGTCAGGCCCTGACCATGTCCCTCAATTCTGTGTCCCTTTGTCCCAGTGTCGTCCTTTTTATTCCATCCTCAGTTTGGTATAAAAATGCATGACCGCAACACATTTTTCAGCTCATCCTTCGGACCCATTCTCCCCATTCTATTTCTCATTTCAGTACGTTTTCTTTTTTTTTTTTCTTGCCTTCAAAGTGTTAAAATGTTGATTGTCCTTTTTTGTCTGCCCCACATGCGAGACGTTTTCGTGCGAGTGTGTGTGTGTGTGTCTTCCTCCTCATTTTTTTTGCTGCTTTTCGTACGTCTCGTGCGTGTCACAAATAAATTTTTAAGTAGCATTTGTGTTGATTGCGTCGAAAGAGGATACCAGAGAGAAAATTCAACTTCTACCTCCTTTTTATGGTCTTCTCTCTCTCTCTCAGGCTGTGTACTCCGCTTAGATGCCTCAAATCCTGGGTCTACTAACAGCAGCCTTAAGAGCGCTTGATTTCCACATTATTTTTTCAAGTGGATTTTCGTTTTCTGGTTGGTTAACAAATTAAGTGCGGTAAATGTCTCACTTTCCCTTTAGCCCCTTCACTTATACACACATACATTTTCTCCTTGTGGAAATGTCACATTAATATGTTTGCTCTTTTTTTTCTTTCTCTTATTTCGGTTACCGTAAAAGTGCAAATAGTGTGTGGATGGCAAAATCTGATAATTTATGTGAATTCGATTAAAGTTAGATTGTGCTAAGGGAATCCTTTGCTGAATCTCTGTAAAGTTCTTCGTTCTTTTCTAGGAAATTAGTCTATGATTTGGGTTTAAATCATGTAAATTGCAATTAGAGTGCTGATTTGATATTTGTTTTTTGTTGTTTTATCCTATTAATTGAACTATTACTTGTTTTTCTAAGTTTAGTTGAACCTGTCATAGAAGTCAGTGGTTTCTCTTTCTTGGTATTTCATTTGTCCTTAAATATTTATGAATATTTTTCTTGTTTTGTAATTTCCGAATGATATGATTTTGTCTAATCTAAGGCTAATAAAAATCAGACCATGTTATAATGGTTAATGGTGCATTGAAAACAAAATTAACGATTATGGCAAATTCTGACAGTATAAGTCAATTAGTATTGATATTATTTAAGGTAAATACCAAAAATTTAACTACGTTGTAACATAAATTTTAAGCCTATTTAATGCATCAACAAATTTATTCCTCAACATGTTTTGGTTACATGCAGTTTCTGGGAATTTGATTAATTTTCAAGGCTGGCCCAAACTAAGTCAAAACTAGCAGCCAACAGTCCTTCACTCACTTCAAAGTTGCAGCAGTAGTCAAAGCCGCAGCGGCACTTTATCAAACGAGCGCAGTTGCCGCAAGGAAAAGTCAGAGGCACAAACACCCTCACACACACACCCTCACACATACACATATTCCCATACTCATATGAGAATCCTCTTTCGGCTTTTTGGTTGCAGTAGCAAGAACACAGGAGCTTGACTTGGTTCTTGTAAACACGTGCACAGTTATAAAAGCATATAAAATTTCCTATTTAACTTCCGGCATGTTTCAACACACACACACACACACAGGCAGGACAGGCATCTATTCACATATATTGTTGAGATGCGTGTGTGTGTGCTTATGTGTGTGCGTGGCAGCTCGTCCTGTTCGTTGCTCCTCACAAGAGAAAGTCTAAAGAAAACATATCCGTGACAAAGTAAACCACCTCAAGGTGCAAGCAACAATAATAATACTTTTAGTAGTTGGTTTTTTTTTCTGCCCCTCCCCTCATCGCGGCTTCCCCAGTTTTCATTCTTTTTACTTTGACTTGGCTTTTCTCTTTTCATTCAACTGCTGCCTGCCTCGGTGGACTGCCTGCAACTTACTTACCACCAAATGGAGTATCAAGCGGACAGCAAGAAATTGAATTCGGCTGCAGGTGGCAGAAACAGCAACTGTAAAACTCCCAGCAAAGCCTTCGCCCTCTGTGTGTGTGTGTGTGTGTCTCACTCTTGCACCCAGTTTTGCTTTTTTCCATTTTCCCCCATGGTTTTTCTTGTTTTTCCTTCCTTCCTTCGATGTGGATGTGTGACAGCTTTTTTGAGTCAACTCGAGTTGAGTTTAGCAGCCTTGACAGCCACAGGATTTAGCGGTCTCTAGTCGTTGCTTTAATATTTAATAAGCTGACTTTGAATCCTTGCTAGGACCGAGACCATCAAGTGCTAAAATATGCGATTTGCTTTTTGGTGGCAGCAGCCGCTGATATATAGATAGAAACCCCAAACCCAAGTATACTAAACTTGAATTATGCAAAAGAGGCGTGGCAGTGAGCCCATGACATGGCCAATGAATCGAATGAATGGCACAAGAGAGTTTTAGAGTAGCGTAAATCTTGATTCGATTTCTAATGAAATGGAAATGAATTCATCAATTACTAATCGAAAGACCAAGAAATAAAAGATCAAAGTTTCATTAAGTTAAAGGTTTCTGGAAATGGGTAAGTAAATCTTTAAAAATTAACAACATACGTTGAATATAAAATGTTTCAGTTATTAAATATTAAACATGCCTTGCCATTTGACTTTGTTGCAAGTACCTGCACTTAAAAAACATGCCTCTTATGTGTGTGTGTGTTGCATAATTAAAAGTGAGCCATAAATTTGTTGTTCACTTTGCTGCCAGCCAACATCATAAATTCACATTGTTTTCGTTGTTGATGTATTTTTTTGCTGCTGGATATATTTTTCCATCTACTTGCAATTTATGTTGACGACGACGTTGCGACTTGCTTGCCTATCGACGCGTGGCATCGACGATGAAATATATTTAATAAACCAACATAAAACGAAAAAAGAAAAAACCAAAAATGAAAATGAAAAAAAAAAACTTACGCTAATCGTGAAATTATGATTAATGTGCAGACAGAACTGAGAAGCTCTGTGAAAACGTGCGAATGAACGCCTCAATGGACGTGCCTGGCACAAATAAACTGATTTAGTGGTAGGAGGTGGAGCCAGAAGTCCTTGAGTTATGAGAGTCTACTCTGTTTGTGTGTGTGTGTGTGAGGGTTGGGACTAAAATATGCATTGACATGAATTGAAAACAGAGAAAAGAGTAAAATAATTAAATACTTGGCTTAGAAAAGATGAAAGAATAAATTTTTTAGGGACAACTATCAGTAAAATTTAAAAGGATCATCTATGTATAAGGACATATTTTCGCATTTTCGGTTAGCTTTAATATAAACATTCCATATAGAAACATATTTGTTACATTATTGCTTGACCAGCTGTTGGCATGTCTAACTATTTTAGGACTTGAAAGGCTTAACAAAATGAAATTATCCACAGCATTTGCTGGAAACGATGATGCCTATGAATGAGTAAACTGTTTATTTCTTAACATTTTTCCATTTTTCTATTGTAAATATTGAACATTAAATCGAGCTGAGAATTTTCATTATGAATAACAACATTTTAAATGTAAAACTTGACTTGCATTAGTTCTAAGAATTTGTAAAGAAACACAGTAAAAGGGAGAAGGCAAAACGGATAGTGTGAGATAAAGAGCTGAGCTCATCATAAATATATATATTTTTTTTTTGTTATCTTGAGGTCAGGTCCACTTTGGTGTGTTTTTGTTTTTTAATTGATAATCAAACAAAGCTGTTGTTTAGTGTGTGTGTGTGTATGTGTGTGTATAGAGACTAATTAGTTGCAACAAAAGGCAAGGTCATTTCATATGCTGCGTATAAGTAATATTTGCAAGTTCAAGTTTATTACGTATACGCAATAGTTGAAAACTTAAGAAGGAGAACAATTCTAATTTATTGATATATGTATGTATGCATCATCAATGCCATGGCATGGCTATAAATGTATATGGCGAATCGGTTCAAGATCAGCAACAAAAACAAATAAAGCAGCTAGACAAAAAAAAACATTGCGTGTTCCTTCTCTGGCCTTGTGACAATTGTTGAGAACAAAGTGAACCACTTTACACTATTTATGTATGTATAGAGTAGAAGCGCAACCACTTTTGTGGTTGCTGTTTGTCATAATTCTTAAGCATAGAAAAAAGCAAAAAAAAAAACCAACCAAATGATGCCGAGGTCCCTTATCACTGGCAACAGAGCAGCAGCAGCAACATCAACAACTTCTTGAGTCATTTGAGTTGCCGCATAGAATTTGCGGTTGCAATTGAAACAATAACAGCCACAACAACTACAACAACAACAACCAAGTGATGAGTTCTCAACGAGGCTGCCAAGTTGTTGCTCAATGCTATTTTTCTCTCTTAGTCTCACTGTCTCACTGTCTCTCTATATGTTTTGTGTGTGTCTCTGTGTTTTATCTCTCTGTCTCTATTTGCTGCAATTTTCAGGGTCTCCCATAGCAATAACAACTACCATAGCTATCTTTGTATGTCTGTGCATCTATATAAATATATATATATAGCATATTTTTAGTATTAGTTTATGCACTGGCAATATTTTGTAGTTTTACTGCATGAGTTTCAAAGACAATTCAGTTCTGGAATGTTGCAGAGATTTTTCCATTAAAGACCATCGCCCAATTTATGCCCAGTAATGGAATTTTTTTGGTTACACGCATAGACACTCTCACGCCCTCAGGAGAATACACATACATGTACAACTACAACTACATACAGAAGAACATATATCAATTTTCATTTACTTATGAAAATTAATAGCATATTCGCTTAACTTGAGCTCAAGTTGCTTGTGCAGCAAACTTAATAAGAAGGTCGAAGGATGAGCATAAGGATAAAAGGGAAAAGGTCGCATCTGTGTGTGGCTAGTCATTAATCAGAGGCAAACACAAAGGGGCAGAGAGAATATGAAAAGAGAGATAGAGAGAGACAAAGAGGGATGGTGAGTAAATCAAGGGGCAGAGTTGAAATAATGAAAACGTTGCATGCCGCTGCTGCACTTGACTTAACAATTTTATTATGCAATTTATTTACAAGCATGTTTAATACACTGACAAAAGAGCATATTAATTTTAATTTCAAGTTTACTTGTAATATATAAATCTAAATTTAGATAAATATACTTTAAAATCATTAATGTAGTTTCTTCTTTTTTCACTTTATCAATCATATTAATACTGATTGAATAGAAATTCTATTTAAAAACGTAAAAATTCCATATATTGTAAAACAAGAAGGTGTCTCTGAACAAAGTACACATTTCTATATCGTTTCTCAATCATCTAATCTAAAATTTCGCTACGTCTCACGAGGATTTTAAAAATTACTCATTCAACAAAAATTAGCTATGGCAAAAACTTAATCCAAGAAATTCAACTTCATGCAACGAATCAATTAAATTAAAATAGCATGGAGATCTATTACGTTTCAATATTTCAGATGACTCAAAAGCTACAGTGAGTCAAAAAGAAATTTTCCACAAATAGAGTATTAAGACTTCGATTTGCATAGTTCAGCGACAACAATCTTTTCTGCTTTTTATATACAATTAATTGCAAATAGTGTTTCATATTTCAGTTGAGGGGATTTCTTTTTTACATCATTGAAATGATATAAATTTTTATTTAATTGGCTATTTTAATGAATAAATGAAATGAAATATGCATACCATTGCAAAAAATCAATGGTGAAATTGGTAATAATAATTAACTAAATTGGTTTTTTTTTATTAATTATGCACCATGACAATTAATAAAAAAAATATAATTCAATGGAAATTCAATAAAAAGAATATTTTTCGAACATTAATGTAAATTTTGAAACATATTGTAGGAGTCACAGAAAGCTGAGCTGAAAATTATGTTTAACAATAGCTAATATATCAACAAAAATATTAACATTATTTCTTTTTTTTTTATGAACAATTTATTAATTTGTATCATAAGTTTTACCAATTCGTTTTTTATTTGAGATATCAGTTTCAATTATATTAGAAGACATTCTAAGAACGTTTTGGAATCAAAGATTCTTTTATTCAGTTATCAAAACAATCCATTAACTGAATGTTTGATATATAAGAGCATTAAATGAAAAAATCAGCATTAAAACCTAATTAAATATTTAACAGGTAAAATATTGCGAGTATGACCTAGAGCAAGTTTGCTTAAACTATATAAGCTCACTAGTTATTCGAATGTAATGAAACTATAATTAGAAACAATTCGTTCTACAAAGTTTAGTACTGTTTAAAATGGAATCAGGAATTCGTTATAATATATAGTTTTGTTTCTTCGAATGCATCTTCTAGTCAATTATGTCATGTGTGAACAAAGTGATCCAGTCATAGCCACATGCCCGGTTTTTCCTTCACACAATCATGATCATGATCATTATCAATGTTTGTCGTTGTCCAATGTCAATCAAATGCGAAT
This sequence comes from Drosophila willistoni, assembly GCF_018902025.1. Taxonomy (NCBI): domain Eukaryota; kingdom Metazoa; phylum Arthropoda; class Insecta; order Diptera; family Drosophilidae; genus Drosophila; species Drosophila willistoni. The sequence continues at coordinate 16,333,939 of NW_025814050.1, forward strand.
GTGTGTATTTGTGTGTGTGTGTGTGTGTTTGTAAGCGAACTTGACTTTCAATGTAAAATACAAAAACCGAACCCGAACAAGGCGAAAGCTCTGTTGTTTGGTTGCTGCTGCTGTTGCTGCTGTTGCTGATCGTCAATGCAACATGCAACCTTGACCTGGTTCTTGAAACTGCATCAGCACCAGCAGCAACCAGCCGCTTGCAGTCTGCCACTTGTACCAGTGTGAGTTTACGTGTGTGTGTGTGTGTAAGTGTGTGCAACATTGTGAGAGAGACTGCTGCTGCTGCTGCTGCTGAACAGGTTTTGCCATGGTTTTTGGTTTTGTGGTTTCATTTTTTATGCCGGCTGGGCGCATGCGCAAAATTGACAATGCGCAACGAGACGCTTACGCACATTTATTAACTACTATTATTTGTTGTTTGTATAAATTTTATATTATTGATGTCTTAATGTGGACATAGTCGATGGTCAACTGGAATCGTATCTCTATATATACATATGTATGTAAGTATAAAAAGTCATAAAAAAAAAACTGGAGAGTTGCCCACTGAATTTGACACTGACTGCATGTCCACTGGCGTCAGCGACATTGAACGTGGCTTGTTTTCGACGAGAAGGCAATGGCAAAACGACTCACTGACTGTATGACTGACGTCAGCCTCGTCAGCGAGCAGGAGGAGAAGGTCGAGGTTAATTAAGTTGTCTTTGCCGAGAGAAGATGGGTGGGGGAAAGATGACCTTGTTGTAGTTGCAATCTTGACATTTTGGCTTAAGTTTTCTTCGAGAGGGCGACTCTCTCTCTCTCTCGGTGGCTCCTATTTCATTTCTTTTCTTTTCCTTTCCCTTTCTCTCTTGAGGCTTAATGCATTATTAATTGTTGCACATCTTCCTCATCTTCACCTCGGTCTCCGTCTGGTATCTCATTTATGCTTTTGCTCTAGAAGTTAATTGCTTTACAATTTTATTAAAATTAAATTACATTGCGCATTGTGGCATGACATTTGGTTAAGAGTAATTCTCTCTGGCTCTGCCTCTGCCTCTTTACCACTCATTTGTGGGTCTCTGTTGCTGTATGTGTATGTGTGTGTGTGTGTGTGGTGTGGGTGTAAAGCGTGTCCCAGTTGTCACGTCGCGACAAACATATTTTTCTTATTAAATTGTTGGCTGACTCGTTGAGAGAACGTGAGTCAGTTTATTTGCTTCTGCTGCTGCTGGTGCTGCTGTTGGTGCCGCTACTACATTGGATTGCACACGACTCTTACCCGATGACAGCCTTGCAATTTAGTTGCAAATTGGCAAAGTGAGTGCAGGCAGCAGGTTGAGAAGGCGACAGCCGACAGACGACACAAATTGACGAAGGTAAAGCAGCAAAATGTGAGCCAGAGCCAAAACAGAAATCAATGGGACACAAGTGCAAAAAGGAGATGGTAAAAATCGACTCATGAACGCTACATAGAATTTGTCGTCAGTGTCAGGAATACCTAAGAGTAAAATGAAACTATGTACAAGTGATATAAATTGTTCAAATAGTTATCATAGTTCTCAATTCCAAAATGATTTATTATCTACACTAAACAAGTCTTCAGTAGTTTCAAAGGAATTCATGCAATTTACTTTCAACAAAGTACTTTAAACATCAATCTTAAACCAAACTATTAAATTTAATGATTCTGACTCAAGTTACTAGTTAATGCCTTTTGATCATTTTCAGCTACTTCCTTTTTGATTTAATGATAAAAAAACAAACTAATTATTTCTAAATTTCTTAAGTAAAAGCAAATATTTTGCGTTTCCTTAAAAATTTAAAGCATATTTAATATTGTTTACTCTTTCACTCTTTCTCTGGCATACCAAAATGAATTTTCACAAGAATTTCCCTCAGAAGGAGATACACGCAAAAAAGGAAATAGAAAAGCGACAACAAAGCAAAACCGCAAAATGGGCAACAAGTGCCGCGGATACAAAAAAAAACCAAAAAAAAAAAAATGCAAACGAAACTCAGCTGCTGCTATTTTGTGCTCTAGTCTTGCTTTTTGCTTAATTAAATGCGCAATGAGTGGGCGTGGCAGGAGCAAAAAAAAACACGAAAATGTGAACCGTCATCAGATAGCCACAAAAAGAAAAAAAAAATAGGGAAACAACTCAAAATAATCAACAAAAAAGGAAGAAAAAAAAATAATCATAATAATAAAGAAGAAAAGATAGGAAAAAAAATGTTGCTGCATATATTTGATTACAAAGCATTAATAGATGAACAAGAGATGATGTTGAAACGATAGCAAAAAGGTAGAAAACCACCAAAAAGAGAATCTCCAAAGGCCAAGCAGACATTTGGACAGATATACAGATGTAGATAAAGTACACGAGAATGCTACAGACAGGCCACACAATGCAGAAAAGGTGCAAAAGGTTCCCAAAAGAAATCAAGAAATAATAAAGCGCAAAAAGTTACAATAGCAGCAGCAACTGGAGCAACTGGAGCAACAGCAACAACAACATTTTTGCAGGTAGGTAAATCATTAGGGGTAGCAATGCGGCTCCTTGCGGAATGCCTCCTGGACTAAGCTGTAATTAATGAGCAAGTGGAACATCGTTGAGCTAGAGCGTTGAGCAAATTAACTTGAACTGCCTTTTGGGGTTGAGTCATGAGGGTCACCAGGGCGGGGGCGCGGGCAGGGGCAGAAGGTTCGGTTGAGGTTATCGCTTTGCAAGTAGAGTTGGGGGTTCAAGTGCAATTAAAGCCATGCCACATTTTGTCTTGTAATCATCTAAGTTTTCCTTTTTCCCCTTCGTTCATTAAGAAAGAGAGAGAACCTCAAATTGTAGCATACCTACGGGCTGAAAGGAATACATTGGTCTTGTTGGGTTAGCAGAGAAAATATGCTGAAAATAGCATCATGTAAAAAAAAAAATAAGGAAAATGCAAACCAAATACAAATTATTATTTATGGCATTTTCTTAGGCATTTACTTGTTAATATTTAATATGCTAAAATGGCAGACAGTGGATTATCAAAAATGTTTACAATTTTCTTGATTTAATACGAAATATGTAAGTAGTGCTTTTATAGCCCTCCATCCCTCCTCCAAAAGGATGATAAAGATGATGATGATTCTCACCTTCTTTTGTACTTTTGACTTTTCATCGCTTGGTATACTTAAATATTTTCATGTCCTTATCCTTATCTTCTGACAACAACTTCTTCATCTCTAGTTGCCACATTGTTATAGAGCTGTCTATAAAGCCATTGTGGTGATGCCGGCTCCACCCTATTCTCTCCTTAAGTAAAACTTTTGAAGCATCCTCCCACCTCCCCCATATATATATATATATATATATACTTGAAGTCAAAGCTATCTATTCGGTTAATTATTAAGTAGATACACGAATTTATGGCTGTTTTGGCTTGACTCGACTCCTCCCCTTTAGGTCATGCCCAGTTTTCTCGGTTATCTATCTGTTTTTGTGCGTTGAGGTGTAAACGTGAGGATTAAGTGTCTGGCTGTCTGACCTAGCCGAACAACAAGAAGAAGCAGAAGAAGAAGATGTATATGAATGCACAACTTTTACTTTTACCCTCTCCAAAACACGTCCCTACCCTCAAAAAAGTTATCTAATTTTGTTGTTGTTAGCTTACTCTCAGGTGTCTATTGAAAATTTGATGAGATTTTTGTATACAAGATGAAGTTTGTCTTTGACTTTAAACCACATTTGATGAAATGGAATGAAATTTGAATTTAACTTTAGTTGAACGGCAGCAAAAAAAACTTTAGGTTCTACTTGGTTTTTCATAAACTGATTTCCTTGTGCGTGTTTGTCGCCATTGTGTGTGTTTTTAATTGAATTTTTGCTTCTGCTTTTCGTAAGTCTTATTCATTGCCGTTTTTTTGGTAGAAAAGGGTTTTTTCCTTACCCTCATTCACATGGTGAAAAAAAAACGGATGTGTAGTCAAATGCATATCAATGAACTGTCATAAAATAGAGCCAGAAAGGTAGATAAAGCTGACACGTAGGCAAACACATACATAAATACATAAATAAATGTTGTATATATTGTTGGGTCATTCTCTTTGCTTTTGTCTCTCTCTATCTCTGTCGCTCGTTCTGCCCTTGACATGTGATTTCAACTAATGACAGCTTTAAGGGCGTTTGTCTTCACAACAGATAGACAGGACTCCACACACAAACACACATGCAGATACACATGGGGAGACATAACAAGCTTAAAATTAAATGAAATTTTCATGTCTACCATGCCTAAAATCCTGTGTGTATTTATGAACACATGGCGTATGATTAATGTGCAAAGCAACTCTCTTTCAATCCTGTCAATTAGTTTCAACTTTTGCCCAAAATTTCAACCAAAAATATTTTTTAGAAAACTTTTGCATAAAGCAAATCCCTATGAATTTTCTCCCCCTTCCTCTACTACTCATAAATGCTGACTGTGCATGCATGTATGTGTTTGAGGTGTGTGTGTGTGTGTGTATTTTTGATTAGCCTCACTTGCTCTCCTGCTGCTGTCTCCAAATCTGCCAACTGAGTTGTATAATTTATGCTTTTGGGTCGCATTCCCTTTCTTTTTCATTTTATGCCAGCCTCAACTTGTTATTCATTTTTAATGAGTTTTCTGCTTTATTTTTTGTTGTTTGTTTTAAATTTGAAGTTGATACTTACCGATATGTTAAGTGAGAGAACGTATGTGAACTTTAAACATGTCAACTGCAAGAGAAGAAAGTGAAATAATAATGAGTATACTTTTTGGTAAACTATTTAAAGTTTTAAAAAAAATATTATAAGTGAAGGAATGAAATGACTCAATGAGTTTTTAAGGTTCTTTAATAAAATCCTTTTATTTATAAGCATTTTTTGCATTCCATTGTTTTTTGTTTGTATTGTTGAATCTTGTTATTTTCCAAAATTTCAACAAAATATTCTTTGTTAGAGTAATAAAAACTAAAATGAAAATAATTCCATGGATTTATCAACAATATTTTAATTCACTTATAACAAATATTGAACTTGCATGTAATATTATTTGTTAAATATAAATTTCTTTATTGATTTAACACAATAAACTTTATCTGCATTGGCAGCTATGGAAGCTTTTAAAAAAAAATCTGTATTGAAGGGCATTATTGGTTTTTCTTATAATCCTCTTTGGCGGAAATAAATAATAAAAAAAAAAACAACAAACATGTGCATTTCATGTCAAATCAAATGCAAAATTTACAAGCACTTAATGCCAATGGCCCAGATATCGTTTGGGCCAATGATGCATTAAGTGCAGCATATACACACTCACAGTCACATTTTCACACAGACACTTACACGCCTAACCAATACCCATGCACATGTACATGTCGCTAAAAAGCTTTCATCAACGACAAACTCTTTTGACCTAACCAACGATAGACGTATGGATGGATTGATCGATTGATTGATTGATTGTCAGTTGGTGAAAGCAAGGAATCTCATGGTGTGGATATGAGATGAAGGCTAGTTGATTGCTTGCATAAATGAATGGAAGTTTTCGAGTTCAAATTGAGTTGTCAAAGCGAAGCTAAGAGAGAGAGAGATGGTTCAACACTTTTGCATAGCATACTTTATCGGGCAACAAGTCAAGACAAGGCCAAAGCCTCAAATGTGACCTCCACTAACAATAATGTGGCCATTTTGGCTGCAGGACTCTGGCCTAATTAGCTCACACACACACACACATACGTGAAGAAACTCGCACTCATACAAACACACACATTAAGGATAAGCCTATGAGTTGGCTTGAGTTTATCAGGCATAAGCCAAAAATCATTTGGCAGGCAAGCCAAAATGTGAGGATAACCAAACCGACACCAACTAAAAATGTAATTTTGGCATTAAGCGAGCTTGGCAAACATAAAATTACCTTGATTAGAAACTCAAATGTGCACACACACACCCAAATATAGAACTTGGGCATCTATGTGACCGTATGGACATGTGTGTGTGTGTGTGTGAGGCTGTGTGTTTGTATGGGCCACGTGGCTCTATATATCAGACGACCTAAGCCTAAAACGACTTTGGCCTTACCCAAACCAAGACCATATATCAATGTACACCTGTGCCAAAACGAAACGAACCAAAACGAAATGAACGTACGAAGCAACGCTACTCTGGGTGAGATGATGGCAAAGAGATGTTACCTTGAGTTACGGTTCCCAGCCGAGAAACAATATAAAAAAGATGTACATCAAATATATTCAATGCGAAGACTTGAATACACTTTTGATATTCATTTTGAAAGCGACTAGAGAAAGGAACACCCAAGGAGAGATATGAAGGCAAACATTAACAAAATTTGCTAACAATTAGGTGTATTTTTCCAAGCATTCCCTATAATGTTTTTTTACTCTAAAAGACACTAATCTGAAGAAAAACTTGTCAGAACACCTTTTCATTTCCTTTTTAAGAATTGGCTTAAAAGAAGATTTTTTCCACATACGTATATGTATATATAAGAAAATTCATATAACGTGCCAAAATGTATACTATATTTATCATATCCATTACCTTATTTTGTAGAGAAAAATACATACAAAAGACCTTTTGCTAAGGGTGAGAAAAACTTCTAAAAACTGTGGGCCATTTTCTTGCTTCTCTGCATATATGTATATACTTTTCTGTATGTGTGTGTGTGCCGTATCAATTATTTGTCTCGGTGTGTGTGTGTGTGTCGGTGGTTGTGTGTTGGCGTTTAGTTTTTATGTTCCGGCCATAACAAACAGCAGAGTAAAAAGAAAAGAAAAAAGACACCAACTGAGAGAAGGCAACAAGAAAAAAATTCCCTTAGACATTCAGCCTAATCAAGGAAATTGCTGCAGCCTTTTAGGAGCCAAGCAGCATATGGCTGAAAACCATTTCTTTTTTCCTCTTCTGAAGCAATTCTTGAGCTAAATAAAATGATTGATGATTAACTCTAGGATAAACGGAGCAATGGAAAAACTATTGAAAAAGTTTTGCCATTTAAAATAGAACGATTAATGAGTATGCCACGCCCCCGTGACTCGTGAACATATGTTTGTTTCAATTGAAGGACCACCAAAACAAAACGAATCAACAAGCAAACTTGAAATTTTTGCTTTTGCCTTGTCATTTATGTTCAGCTCAAGATAAGTGGGGGAAGTGTTTGTATAAGTAGAAGAAGAAGCATCAGGCATATTCAAAACACGCAACACTTGTCATCATCAGGCGTCGACAATCATTCACAAACACACGCACACACACACACACACATACACACAGCAAGACTTTGCTATTTCTTCTTCTACTTGTCTGGCATCATTAGAGCAGCTTCAGCTTTATCCCCACTCAATTGTTGTTCATTTTTGTTGTTATTGTTGCTTATGACGCATCTGTGTGACTTTTAGTTGCCTCCTTGAAGGCATTTGGCACGTTTTTCTTTTCTTGCCTCCCCATTTGTGCCCCTTTATGTGCGTGTATGTGAGTGCTTTTTCGTTTGCATTGCTTTATTTTCACGCCTTAACACCTGCTGCAATGGCTTTGATGACAATTGAGCGAAGTGAGCGTAAAAGAAATACACGGATAAACACTTGACATTTTACTTGATATTTGAACAGCATCAGGATGTTCAAATCAAAATATAAATAATGATCAAACAATAAACGTTTGCAGTCATTCAGTTGCCTTTTTTTCTTAGCCACAGCTTTAATATTAAATCCATTAATTTTTGTTAATGGATTTTTAAGTCGATTGTAAGTTCTTTATATTCTTTTATGGCCAGGTGAATTAATGCTATTGTTGTAAAGTTTCAAGGATTATGGTCAACTTTTATTTTAGCCAACATTAATTTATTATGTTCACTTAGCAAGCCATTTAGCCAGCTTAATTTTGCGAAAATGTTTAGCTGGCATAAAGAAAAATCTCTTAAGGTGTTAAAACATATAAATCATAGCACTAAGACAATTGGTCTGCAGTATTAACGTCTTCAATTTTGATTGGCAGACTTTTAGAGACATTAATATTAGTGAAATTTCAATAACTTCTTGTCAATAAAATAAAAAGTATTTTAAGAAACGTTTGCCTATCATTTACAAAAACAGGTATAAGATGAGAAAGTTTTATAAATGTTCCTAAAATTTGATAAAACAACGATTTAACTTAGCCCCGCCTAGCCATAAGAGGGTTAGGTAAAGAGTATGTTTTTCTTGTTTAAAGGATTCACCAACCGTCTGAATGTAGTTTTTGCCAGTTTTATCTGGCATTACATTGTCAATCTTAAGAGCCTTGTACATATACATATTTTATATGTAATTAAATCTATTGCCTACTACTGGGGGCAAGTAAATCAATTGAGTCAACAATTTGCTTTGAGGTTCAAATATACGAGACCATCAATCGCTGTGATGCAAAGTTTTCTCTTTTCCCATCCTTTCTGGTCTTCTGTGTAAACTGCACTTCATTTAATTGAATCAGTGTGTGATTGACATAAATGCATTCTCCTATAAATGCCATCCATATAGGAATGATCTCTAGTCACAATGTTCATCAATTATGAAACTGAATGGGCAAACAAACACATGGACACGTACACGCAAAAGGCACACGCACACAATCGAGGCGAAAGGCAATAAATCTAAACCAAAAGTCCTGTGGGAATGAAAAGGACTGTTGGCTAAAGCCTATAGATTATGTGTAAGTGTCAAGTTCTTGTTTATAGACGGCTTAAACCAACTAAAAACAACACGCAGTCGTAGATTTGAGATTTTCTTCTTCCTCCTTTTTTTTTCGTTCGTTTTTAGCCAAAACTAAAACAGCAAAAAGTCAAAGAGTGAGTTGGTGAGACGAACACAAATAGAATTTAGGTAAAACAAGCTGGGTAACAAAGTTTTCTTCAAGTTTTTTTCCTCTTCAAAATGCAGTCACTCAGACACAAACACAAACACAGAGAAATAGATAGAGAAAGAGACAGACAGAGACAGGGAAAGAGAATGAATGAAAGAGAAGGCAAAACCATTGATTGCAACATGGGGCAAGAGAAAGGATATTGAGATTGTTGGCTGGTGATGAAAGGAATGATGCGGGGTCGGAATTGAGATTGGGGGTGGCGGTGGGGGTTGGTATGGTCTTGGTTGGTGGCAGATTGTTCGAGGCTGAAAAGGCGTTCACATGGCAAACATAAGTCGCACACTCAAATCAATAGCATTGACAGCTTTGCCATTGTTTGAGTCGGCAAAGAGAAAGAACGAAAGGTTGATCGAATAAAAGAGGAGAGGCAACAATAGGGGAGGGCAAGAAAGCAAAGAATGTGTTGCAAGGAGGGTGCCAATTGCATTCATTTGACTTGGCTGTGCCAATTGTTAAACCAAGTAATGGAAATTTTTGCAACCATCATCAAAATAAATGCGAAAAGCAAAACAAAAATGGATAAAATGGTAAATTGAAAAACTGGAAAATCAAATCAAAATGCTTTTAGCATTTAAGGCAAGTGAAGACAGACTAATTGAAAAGCCCTCGAATTAGTAGTAAGTGAAATAAATTTCCTATAAGAGTTTTTTTTCCAATCCATTTGAAATAATTTGATTTTTCTTCTTTAAGCTCTAATATTTTTTGTTTGTTATTAAAATCGGAAAAGGAGGAAAATAATAATTTTTATTTGAACTCCTCTATTGTGAGAAAATTTGACTATTATATTTTAAAATTAATCCTTTCAGAAGTAATTTAAATAAAGAAACAAAAAAACATTTTCATTTAATTTGTTTAAAATTGATTAGCAAAAAAACAATTTGACATACTCCCGTTTGAAATTTTGTTTACCAATTTATGATAAATTGCAAAATTGTTAATTTCATTTTATTGGAAAACATTTTTTTCTTAGCAAGCCAATTGTAAACACAAATTTTTCTCTTCCTTTGGTTTTTCTTTTCACTTTGCTGGTGACTAATAGAGAAAAACCAGGGGGAAATTGGAAAACGTGCTTTTTGCTTGGCCAAAAATTGGAAATTAAATAAATAAATAAATACAAAAATTGAAATGGGAAAGAAAAACAAGCAAATCACTAAAAACGCATGTGTGCATGAGTGTTTGTGTGTGTGTGTGTGTTCAAGGATTGCAATTACAATAACAAGAAAAAGGCAAAAAACAAAAACGAAAAAGCTGCTGTTGCCAGACTGACAGACAAGTAGCAACAATAACAACAATAACAACCACAGCAACAAAAAGCAAGTAGAAAGATAAAAACTACCTTGGCCCAGTATCGACGCGCCTATAAACATGGTCTCCTCCACGACTGTCGCTGTCGCCCCTCCCCCCTAGAAGTGTGCGTGTGCGTGTGTGTGTGTGTGTGCCATTGTGGGTGTGTTCGTATAGATATCGAGCATACAGAGAGCACACATTGAGGGCCGCCCCAACAACAACAACAGCAGCAACTGCAAGTGAAATGAGGCAACGAGCAACGAAACAACAGCAAACCAAGTGCATTTCAAGACGTGACCAAGACGCCAAAAAAAAGCAAGTGAGAATACAAAATAAAAAAAAATTTAAACGACACAAGGAAAGAATGAAGACGAAGAATAAGAAGAAGACGACTTTCGTTTCGTCCAGTACTCAAATACGTATATCTATGACAGCATAAAAAAGTCAGAGACCACAAAAGTCCAAGACCCATGTGAGTCAGGCCTCAGTGGAAACGCGTCCGAGGCTTATCAGTGGACAAAGTTTACCCACAAAAAGCACAAGGCAAACACAGACCAGAAATTGGCGAGAATTCTTGCCACCATAGTGGTGGTGGTGGTGGTGGGGCACCACCTCCCCTCCCCTTTAGTCACCACACTCAATTGCTGATAAGTCGCCCAAGCAGAGTCATAAAGGCAACTCAATTTGCTGTTGATCACGTTTGGAAATTTCAAGTTTTGTTTTTACAAGTCAGAAAACTAGAGTAGGACAAATATATCAAGAGGGTCTAAAGTCAGTGAGTGAGAGGGATAGAGCGAGTGAGAGTATACAAATTAAAATTATTTATTAGTCTAGCATACAAAATAAAAGAAAATGAAAAATGAACAAAATGGCACAAACACACACAACAGCAATAGCAGCAACAACAACAACAACAAATTGGCCAAGTTGGAGGAACAGCAGCAGCAGCAGCAGCAGAAGCTGCCTGATGGCACATTTGGCCATGCCTTTGTTTTTTGGCTTGATGCCAGGCCAAAAGAACGGCAACCAGCAACAATAACAGCATCTTTTGCCGGGTCTCTACCGCCTTTTTTGTTGTTGCTGCTGTTGTTGTTGTTTCTTCTTTCTGGTCTAAAGCTTATTTATGTGCGTTGGCCACAAAATATGGCGCAGAATACAATTTTTATTTTGCTTATTTACTGCACAAAAACGAAGCCAAAGCTAATTGGGTGGGTGGGCGTATTTCTTGTTCTTTTTTTTTTCGTTCTTTTTGTCGACCAAGAAGAGGAGGCGCGTGTAATGTGCATATTTAACAATTTTTGTGTTCTTTGCATTTATTGAGCGGGGGAATTTTTTGTTGTTGTTCTAAACTTGTTTTCTGCAATGAAGCATTAGGAATCAAGAAATATTTTCTTTGTAATCAATTTACACATTGTGTTGAATTTATCAGATGGAAATCGAGTTTTCTTAGATTATAATAACCAAATATCAAGAGCTCATAATGGTTTATGGACTTTGTTACTCGTTGCATTTACATATGTGCAAGCAGTATACTCAATTATGCAAGCAGTGAAGCAAATTATGCAAGCAGTGGAGTAATGTAACTGCGATTGAGCTGAATTTTAGCGATCTCAAGAACCTTAATTAGGCCTAGAACTATTCATAGTAAATGTTTAAGCTTCTTATTATTATATTTCTGCATTATTCTTTGAATTCCAAAAAGAAAAAACATTTTTTAACGCTAAAAACCCAAATAAAATGTAAAAGTCCATTGTAGTTCAACCTTTAAGATCATTAAATTTATTTTTAAAAGTAATTATTAATATTTTATTTTGTTCCTCATAGTCTTCTCTGAATTTTGTAAGTAACAGACAAGTACGACCTCTTTTTGCATTAAATATAGATCATTTAATTAAAAGAAATTTAAATTAAGACTATTAAACAAAATTCCAAAGCAATTAATTCTAGTTGGGGGTGTGCTATATACTATATAGTAAGATCGTTAAATGAATAAAATTATCAACAAAAACTACTTGATTTTGTAGAAATATATATAAACAAGAAGACGCCTTGAAAACGTTGAAGGAAAAAGATGAATGCATTCTTAAATCGAAACATTTATCTCTTGTTTATTTATTTAAAATGATTTCATTCGGTTAAATAGTGCTCAGTCATTCCTTTAGGACATAGATACTTTTCCTAACAGCTAATGATCACTATCCTCAACAATAACTGATCATTAAGTATAGCCTGAATGCTCTTTCAAATTTGTTCATTCCCTTAAGTTGCTTATCTCAAAAGTCAACAATGAGTGCCAAAAAGTGTTGAGCCATTGCATGAAATGCAGTGATAAAGTCGAATATAAGAGAGCTACAAAAAGTAAGCAAGAGACCCAAAGAGAGGCAGTGTGATAAAGTGAGTATAGGAGAGAGAGAGAGAGAGAGAGAGAGAGAGAGGGAGAGAGAGAGAGTGAAGAAAGTCGGTGAACTTGTCTTATCAACAAGTTAAAAAAAAGCAAAAGTTTGTTCATACACATTTTTCACTGATTGACAAGACGTGGGAAAATCTGATGAAATATGACGTCCTCAACAGATATTTCCTCCACTTGCGGATAGTCAGTTCAAATACCTGTGAAATTTTGTGCTGTTTGATAAGCGTACAATCAACCCAAAATGTGTGGGGGAATATGTGAATAAACTCATTTTATTTCTGCATTCATACTTAATTTTCATTTGATGTATTACCAACAAGAGGCAGCGAAACAGATCTGCTAATTAAACAAAATTAATTAAAAAATTGTCACATCAATCAGTTGTGAATTATGAACAAGTATTTTTGGCTGCCGCCCGCTAAAAATTTTCTTTTATTTTTTTTGGATTTTTTTCTTTTTTCGTTCAAGAATTTAAAATAAACAAATAAAATGCAACAAATAGATTTATGAACGAATGCAGGAAAATTTATGACAGATGTAAAACAAAAAATTGTCAACAATTTTTATGACGCCTTGTTAAATTCCTTGAAGAAGACTGACCAGCTGGTGGCCATATCCATGGCCGTGACTGACAGCTCAACATCTACTTATAGGTAACAAAAGATGACAAAACCGACAAGAAAAGAAGATGAAAAACCTCTCCTCTTCCTCTTCAGAAAGATGCTGAGCAACGATTTTTCAATATCCTGTATTTAATGGCGAGGAAATGCAAATTGAAAATAAAATTTAAAGGTAAGTAAACATAAGAAAGAAAGTTGATTGGGGTTCATTTGAAATAGACAGTTAAATTTCTTAGCCCATATGCTCTTTTGTATTTCAAGTGCAGGGTATCAAAATTAAAAGCAAAAACAAAAAACAGCACAAAACACTTGCCTTGGTAATGAGCAAAAGTTTTCTTTATACTTTTTTTCACAATTCTTTTCATTAATTTCTTTTGTTTCTTGTTCTTCAAGATGATGATGATGATGATAGCTATGATGATGATGATGATGACTATGATCCTTGGTTTTGTAATGAGATATGCACTTTAGCTTTTTGTTTAGAGTATTTTTTCTTTATTTACACAAACATACATACATTTAAAAATATATATACAAAATTATATATGTACTATATTTCTTTTGTTAGACCTCCAACCAGGTGTCTCTGTGATTCTGATTTTTCTTTATATATACTGTGCCTGTCTCGGCCTAAAACTTCTCTGGAAACCCAATTGGCTAAAAGGCCTTTCCTAGACATAAGCCTACCTCATATTACCCACAACTTGATTCTGGCTAAACAAAAAAAAAAGATGAAAAAAATTGAGTTGCAGTTTTTAAGAACAACATAAATAACCCAAGCCAGTTTCAATTACCTGAATCAACGAAATTCTGAGCCAACAATAATTCATTCAGAACACTTAATTCCGTCTATAGAATTTAACAAATTGTTTGTTTATTTAACTTTTGGAATCATTTAGAAAGCATCACAGAATTCAATTTTCCAATAAATTAATTTGTAAACTAAATTTTAAAGCAAATTTAGAATAACTTTTTAAACCAAATATCGATTTCAACAAGTGTTTAAAAATGATTCATGAAATTTTTCACATAGAAAATATTAATTAATCTCTTTTGTGTTACTTTAAATAAACACAATTTAAATGTGATTTGCTCTACATTTTACTCAAGGGCAAACAAATTAAAATTCAGTATCTAAGTTGGGGATATTTTAGAACGTTTAGTTAATTTTTATCGTACAAAAAATTAGACAAGTTAAATTGCAAACTTTTGACTAAAAAGTAAAAAAGCGTAATTAAATTATGTGAATTTCGACATAAAAACTAGCTAAAAGTAAAAACAAAGTTAATTTGTCACGATTTACAATAAAATAAAATAGTTTGCTTAATATTTCAAATGGAAAAATAAATATTATTGTAGGAACAATTGGAAAAATCAAAATTTTTGGTTTCTCTAAAACATATGCATAATGTGCGTATACTTAATTTGTATGTATTTCTCATTTGTTGGGTTAGTTAACAATTTGTCAGCTAAGTAAACATTTATTTTTTTTTTTTGTTGTCTTTGGTTCCACTTACCCAAATTCTTGTTAACCTTATCTCGGTTCATAGCATTTTTTGCATATCCAATGTGAGATAATATTTTGAGTTGTAGAAAATTCAAGTAGAAACTATATTCCAAAATGCAGTGTATTTTATACAGTTTAATGCGGAACAAATTTGTTGTTTTATTTTTTCTTTATATTTTTGTTTATTTTAATTTTTCCTGTTTGTGTTTTGGTATGTTGTTGTATGTGCGTATGTTGGTGTGTGGGTGTGTGTGTGTGTGCGTGGTTATATCCAAAGAAATTTTTGTGAAATTCTCAGCTGATTTGATTTTTATTTGATTTGTTTTCTCACTTTCAATATTGGCACTTTATTTTTTTTATATGCCAAAATTTGATTTTAGATAAAATTTTTTTCCTTTTTGGCCACTTTGAACTTTTGTTTGGTACAAAAAATGCAGTTGATTTTTTTTTCTCTTTATTTAAACTTTCTTAAATGCTTTTTGTTGTTGTTGTTGTTGTTGATATTTTTAGCAACTAAAATTTTCTATTTTCAAATTTTCCACGCACTTTTTCCTCTTGTTTTTGGCACTTTACGAGTTTTTACCCTTTGCAATTTTGTTATTTTTATTTCTACTTTTACTTTTTTGTTGTAGTTGTTGTTGTTGTTGGGTGGTGGGAAGGGGTTTGTTAAATTTTTGTTTTCCTTCTCGGTTCTTATTTTTAGCAGATAAAAAATTTCTGCGGTCAGCAATTTAAAAATAACAATAGCTCCACATTTGAGAAGAGAGCGCGATATAGAGTGGTGATGCAGACATTCGAAGAGTGGTAGCGACAAAGAGAGATACAGAGAGATGGAGAGGGGAGGATGCACTTAATATTTTTTTCTTTTTTTTATAGTTGATAGGAATTTACACACACACTTTAAGAGAAGAATTTTAAAAGTCTTTTATTTGCCACATAATTCTTCTGCTTTGCTTGTAAAGATAACTCTTCTGATTCTTCTTCTGTTTCTTCTTCTTTAACACTTTATTTGAATTGTTTCAATTCAAGTTAACAGTTACAGTTACAATGTTAATGTTAAATGTTCTTCTTATTTCTTGTGGCCAATTAACCGCTCCGGCGTTCTACTCACTTCGATGAACATCTTGTAACTATTTTCAAAAAGCGCACGAACGCAACTGCAGAGCGCACCAGCCAGCCGCCAGCCAGCAGAAGCAGAAGCAGCAGCAGCCACCAGACACCAGCAGCAGAGCAGAGCACAAAAAACAACAGCAATAACAACAACAAAAAAATCAAACCAGCAGCAACATTAACAGCAACAGCAGAAGGCCCAACAAACGAAACCGAAACCGAAACAGAGACCGCAGCAACAGCAGCAGCAGCAGCAGCCCCAACTCAAGAACAACCAGCCCCAAGTTGAGTTGCCAATAAGAGAAACAGAGAACGAGAGAGACAACGAGAGCTATAGAGAGAGAGAGCGCGCGCGAACGAGAGTGAGTTACTCTTAAGAGAGCCAGAGAGTTTCGTTTTTGTTTGCCTCAAAGAAAAAACGAAGCGTAGCATCCGCGGTGCTGCGTTCGCTGTTGGCTACTGAAGAACTGAAGCACTGGCCAGCCCCAGCCCCATCAGCAGCAACAGCCCCCACACCACAAACACCGCGCGCACACACACTCATGCAGATAAAGTGTATGTTTGTATGTGTTTGTAACACGAGGCGCTTCGTGTGCGGAAAGACGATTACTTAAGCAGAAGCAGTGTGACTAACTAACAGCGCGATGTCAAGCCAAGAGAGGTAGGCAGTAGGTTGTGTTGTATTGGGGCGGTGGGGCAAGGGGTAGTGGGCAAGTCAAAAACCAAAGCCAAGCCCCACATTTGGCCTGCAGTCGTACGTTCGTTCTGCTGTTATGGTCAACAACAGAGACATGTTAACAGTGCCCACCCCGTTGCTGTTAATCGTCGCATATCGAAAAGGGGGAAGCCATATGTTTGTCAATTTGACTTTCGATTAGGTTTTAGGAATGCCCAATTCTCTAATTGCCTATGAAGCCAACAAAATCTATTCATATATCAAATAATAAATATTGAGAGGAAGTACACAAACACACACACTTTTTTTCATTCAATGTACATATGGAATGGGACAAAAATCAAAGCGCAATATGGTCATAAATTAGTAGAAATCTAAGAAAAAAAAAACATAATGATCGAAAGCCCTACAGAGACCAAAATTAATAGGTTTTTTTCATATCAACACAACAAGAGTAAATTGCGGCTTCGAAAAATTTTATGCTCTTGTGACATTTTCACACTTTATAATCAGAATGATGTAAGAAGAAACAAAGAAACGGTTTGTTTGTTCTTTGGTGCTTAAGGAAATTAAAAATTTGGAAATTAAGGACTTAAAAGAAGAAGGAGTAACATTTTTAGGTAACGATGCCTTAAAGAAAGAGATGTTCAATAATGTTTTTATTTGCATAATAGAAAATTCAACAGCTGAATGCAATGATATATAAGCACTTATCTTTTTAATAAGATTTTGAATACTGTTTTAAATATTGTTAAATATTATATAAATATGTTTCAAAATGCAAGATAAATAGTAGTTTAAGAACTTATATATATGAATTGTCTCTTCTAAATATCCTATAAGCAAATTGTATTTTAATAATAGAATTATTCGAAACAAAAAGTATTCAATTTAGTTACTTAAAATCTTTCAAATTTGATTTATCTTAAAATGCATAAGGTAAATTTAAAACATTAAATGTTTGTCAGCCGTCAATTTGTGTTTGAGTCATTCAAAAGATTTAACGATAGTTGACGCTTACTTAATTACTAAGTATTTTTAAGTATCGCTCACTTAACTTTGCATAAGATAGATATAAAGATGGAAACAAAGAAAGTAAATAATTTTAAGGTGTAATCTGAAACATTGTCGATATGTATGTATTACTATAAAATCAGTTAGATAGTTGTTAACATTAGAGAAAATCCTATGACTATCTTTGATATGATATAAGGAGATGATGACTTTTATCAAAAAAGTTAAATAATAAAGAATAGAATCGACTAGGATTACAATTTCATAAGCATTGTCAGCATTGAGGTAAGTTATAAGACCTCAGATATATATTAAATTGTAAGGCTTGAAAAACTAAAAAAAATCTGAAAAAGTGAAGAAATAAGAAATACAATAAAATTAATTACTCAAAATTGGCAAACTTTTTTTGAAGCACAACATTTTGTAATAAAGAAAACTTAATTAGTTGCAAATTTTGATGTAAATAGACTAATCCCAGTCCAAATAAAATCAGGTGGCATTTGAAAAAGTTTTTCGTCAAAATGGAATATAATTTACCCACTTTTGGTGTAAAAACTTTGTCTGAGCTGCCATAAGTTTGGTTTGTTTTAGAGGTCAGAGACAATCATTGCTCATTTGTTAGCCAAAAGCGGATCTGGTCATTAAAGTTGCCAGAATCAAACGAACAAAATATATGAGGAACAACGACCACAACAACAACAGCAACCACGACAACAATGTAGACAACTAGACCAACAACAAGGAGTAATATAACTATGACAGGACAACAATGAAACTTAAGTACAATAAGCGCTTATTAAATGCGTTGAATGCGAATAAACTTTTAGCTAAATAGAAAATGGCGACAGAGGACAAGCAAATTCCCTCTCAGAATCAGAGACGAGAAGAAATGGATAGAAAAAGAGAGACAAAGAGAGAGGGGAGAGTGGAGAGTGGATGAGCGAAAAAACAATGAAAATGCCATGGCCGGAAATTCACGCAACGGAAGTCGAGCAAGACGACGACGAGGCCACCCGCCCCGCCATTGCCACTTGGGAACGTCAGTCACCCACAATTCAAGCCCAGATCCTGCTTCTACTTCAGCTACTGCTCCAGCTCCAGCTCCTGCTCCTGCTCCTGCTCCTTCTGTTTTCTTCATCTATCAACATTTTTGCATGCCGTGGCAAAAACAAAGCGAGCGCAAAATGTTTCGCCGCCTTTTCTACTAGCAAAGATGGCAAAATACAATCAAGTGGTAGGTGGAGAAAGATGGCCGGTTAGGAAGGAGACTTGATTGGGTTTCAGTAAACTGCTTGCCCAAGTTTGCCGAGGAGCAACAGCAACATCTTGGCCTCAAGAGTTATGAATTGTTCAAGCGCAAAAAAGTAGGATAAAACAGCAAAACAGCAAAAAGGGATAAGGACGACACCCAGCTAAAGCTGGGACAGAGAGCGAAAAGGATCTGGAAATTGTAAAACTGTAAAATTTGAAATTAAGTTCTTAAGCATAAATCAGGACAGAATTTGGCTAACCTCCCATTTACGTTTTTTTTTTTTTTTTATTTTGTCCATCTCCTATCTCTCATCCCTCAGTCTGTGTTGCTATCTCGCTCTGCTTGTGCTGTCTGTCTCTGTCATATTGATTAATGAGCTTCTCAGCACTTAGCACGTGCTTTCAGTCAGGTACAAGGACAAGGAACAGGATCTGGACACAAAAGTTATTTATGGGCGCCTCAGTATGCAATTTGTTGTGGTCAACAAATCGCTACACAAAATTTGTGTGTATTTGCCCAAAAATCCACACACAAAGAAAAGAAAAAACAGACGAATAAAAGAGAAGATCATTAGAGACGAAGATGGAGACAAAAGTTTATTAGTCACGTTCATGGAATGCGCCATGCAGATGGATGGAAGGAGTTGTAGTAGGTAATACGATGGCAGGATGCCACCTAAAAAGGTGAGGTTCGAAAATCAAAATTTTGCTAAAAGCAGCCAAAGAAATAAGCTTAAACCAAATGGCGTTAATCCATGAATTATTGCCTAAAAGCATGCCAAAGCGCATTAAGTCTGTGTATTTCTTTCTTCATTTTTTTTTTTTTTTTGTATTTGACTTTGCTGCTCAGATGAGATGAGATGAGAGGTGAGTTAAGTTGAGAAAATGGACCCCCAAGGGCAGGTAAAATCAGAAAGATAGAAAGAGAGCGATAGAGAAAGAGGGGGAGCCAAAGGACAGCCACAATAACAAATAAGATATATTTTTTTTTTGTTTGATGCCAATTACAAATGACGATTTTTGCATACTCTCCCGATAGACATGAAAATTTATCCTCACCAATTAAAATTATAACAAGAACAAATGTCGGACAATTAAAAACAAATTTGTGCTAACTATGCTTTTTGTCAAGTTTCAAGGTTTACTTGAACATGTGGAACATAAAAAAGAAGTCAAAGGTGGGCGAATTTTTGTTGACCTTTGTAAAAAATGAACTTAAGTTAGTCCTTAAAGTAACCATTTTTCTTTAGTTAAATTATATTTAATATTATTTTAATAATTTTCAATCAAATAAACTATTAAACGTTTGCACAATTTGTCTCAAATCTGCTTTAAAGTTACTAAAATTGACTCTGACTTTGTACAAAAAAAAAAATTTGTATGTTTTTAAAAAATTTTATAAGTACTTAAAAAGAAGTGATTTTTCACAAACAAATGTTAGAATTTTGACTTATATATTTTGTAAAAAAGTCTTTAAAAATTGATAGTTTTCGATTCAAACTCTTTATAAAAATTAACTCAAGTTCGTTTAATTATGATCTATGAGTTTTTTAGCTGATGACACTTTGAATATTATACAGATATTAGTAACATTATATCAATTCAAAAGTTTTGTTATAAATAATTAATGGTTTTAACGACCTTTTTGTTTATTTGCAAAAATTTATGCCGGCTCTAGGTCTAGAGAGTATAGAATGATATAAATCTTAGAACTACCAAATTTCTTAGTAAACATACATATACCTTTAAATTATTGCCAGCTTTTTGTAGTCTGAACACCTGTTGCAATTTTTTTGGGTTTTTATACACAAACTTATACAAACATGCAACAATTTAGAGCTTCTCTGAATTTTGTAAAAATTTTTGTGATCAAAAGTAATCGACAAATGGTTCAAGTATACAAAACAAAAAGCGTTTTTTGATAAAATTCGTTTAAGTAAATCTTAAAGATACTTTGAAACATTCGGAAAGTTTAGAAGATAAGTTTAAATACATATTCAAAAGACTATTTCTTTTACATATTGAATTCACATATTGAAAACAGAAATTTAACCTTCTAAGGCTCGCGAGATTTTAATCGATTATCATAAAATATAACAAAAAATAAAACTAATATTGTTTTGAACATTTTTTAAAGTTAGAAATAAACAAATTAAACTTAGAAAATGGTAAGAATTAATGATATTATTAAGTATTGATATGTGCCTTGATTTGCATTAACAAAATGTAAAGATAAGTTAAAAATTGTCTAATAATTCTACGGCGAACGTCTTTAAAATCGTTTGGAAGTGGCTGAGTTACAAGATGCTGAATCATCGCTACAGGATACATTTGTATCTGTTAGATAAAAACCCTTAAAGACAATATTCCAATTTGTATTTATTCTCAAAATGTTTTAATATTACTGATTGTGGTTAAGAGAACCCATATCTCCATTAGTGTAAACACTTTCGATGACTTTCCCTTGTCTTAAGATATATTTTGGGTTTCAACCCTTTTTTTAAATTCATTGACATAGCAGAAATACCCAAATTTAGGAAAAAAGTGATTCAAAGCTATTTAGTTGTGCCCATGAAAGTGCCAATGAATAACACGAAACATACATTTGATTTTTGTATTTCTTGTTTTTTTTTTGCGGTCAATATTTTTAGACCTGCAAAAAACAAAAAAACGAAACCAAAAACAACACCAGAAAAAGCGAAAAGCGAAAAGGTAAACCCAACCAAAAATTTTGACCGCACCCAATGAAGATGGAGCAGCGGCGGGCAGGTAGAGGCAGTAAATGCCTCATGTCTCCTCCCCCAATTTGCCCCCCCTTCCTTCCTGCGTGGTTTTTTGTGGAGTTGTCGGAGTTGTTGTTTTTATGAGTATTGACATTATAATCAACGCCGTTTTCAATTTCAGCAAAAGCCTCGACGGAAAAAGGTGCATTTCAAAACGAAATAAGAAGAAATACACAAAAAGAAAAAAAGTTCTGTTTACTTTTGTGTTGCTCGCTTTTTTTTTTATCTTTTCGGGGTCGTAAGGCAAAAAATATGTAAATTATTGCTAACAGAAACTATGAGAATGTGTGTGTGTGTGTGTGTCTGTTTGTGTGTGGCATGCGTCAGTCACCTGTGGTATTTCATTTTTGTTGATGGTCTCGTTTTTATTGGTTTGCTGCGCCTTTGTGGCCCTCATGGCCCCATGGCAGCCATTCAATTCCATTTTAGCCGATAGATAGTTTTTGAACTTGAGCTCGGGCAAAAACCCTTAGAGATTTATGTTGAGACCAAATAGAGAATGGAGCGGGAAAGCCAAAGCGAAAGAGAGAGAGAAGGATTGGGAAAAAAAGAAGCTTATATTTGTTGGCATTGGCACAGAATGAAAGTTTTACGTTTCATTTTCAAGTACTGCGGTCTTTGAAGGAGTTTTCCTGGCCATTGTTAACTTTTGGCAATACTTCAATCCTTTATGTGGCGAGTTGCAAGTCCTGCAGTATGATGGCCAAAAGTGAAAAGAATTGCCCACACTCCCCCTGCTGGAAACTTATTGCATTTCCAGTAGTTAGTATTTCTTCACGTTGAAACTATTTTGAAAAATGTAAACCAAAACTAAACAAAACGAAAAGTAGGTCCCAGGTACCATACGACTTTTGTTGGCTATAAACTTGTACTTGCAAAATCATAAATAGTTTATTGGTAATTTTGTGAAACTTTTGTAAAACAAATTACATTAGGTTGTCATATTAATAAATTCACACAACTTCTTTATTCATACTTCCAATGTGAAGAAGTTGTTATTTACATACTACGAAAATTGGTTTTAGTTTTCCTAAAATCAGAATATTTTCTTATCATTTATTAAGTGTTAAATTTCGTTATCTAAAGTCCTCAAAAAATTATGCACGTTTGTTTATCTTATATAGTTATTTTTATTTCCATATACATAGTTTAGATATGTTTTAAGACTAATTTGATTAAGGTTTCTATTTTCGTTTTAGCTTCTTAGTTATCACTAACGGAAGATTTTCTTAATCGTTGTTTGAACAAACTTAGTTTAAATCGTTAGCCACTTCATACTATTATGGAAAAGCACTACTGAATTTTGTATTCTTAATAATGTTTCAATTTCAAAAATTTCAATTGTTAAATTTGTAAAACATTTCTATTTTTGTATTTTTTTTCGGCTGACATTAAACTACTTTAATTTTACAGTTAAGATTGTAAAACCATTGAAAGATTAACGCTCGAATGCTACGCTTTGGTTATCTATTTTCGCTTCATTTAGTTGTAATTCCCAACTAGTTTTAGAGTTGAATATATGGTAAGGCCATTTAAGTTCTGTAATCTTGGGGAAAGTCTCTTGATAATAAAACTTGCTGGTTTTTGACATTACCACAAAATTTTGTAATTTTCCTAACAGATTAGATCTTGAGCCACCTTGATTAAGGTTTGATGAAAGTGAGATGGAAGTAAACTTTAAATTATTATTCAAGACTAATGCCAATAAGTTATTGGTGACAACTTTTGGGATATTCATTTTGTTTAAAAATATGTTTGCACTCCAAAAGTAAAATCAAGTGGATTATATCATTGGCGTTTGGTTTAAAAATTATTCGGAAAAAACTTAATAGCTTAAGTTAATTGTGCCTCAAAAGCTAAAATTTGTTAAGCTGACTCAATATTTTTTTATGTATTTCTAATTACTTTCAAAATATCACTTGTGCTAGTTACAACAACATTTTAAAACTTTTCTTACATAACTTATTTAAAAATGTTTTTTTTATTTAGTTAACTTCTTTGGTTTGTCGTCATCACAGGCTTTACCCTCGTGATTTCCATTTTTGTTGTTATTTCGTTTTTGTTTTTTGAAATGGTAATGCCAGATTCTATTTAAGCTATCTTCCATCTAAAATTTGTGTTTACTGATCATAAAAGTACTTAGCTAATTAGCCGTTTGTCTGTCTGCCGTTTCCCTTAGCCAAACATAGAGAAAGAGAGAGAGAGAGAGAGAGACAGAGAAAGAGGGAGAGGTAAAGAAACAAAGTCTCAGATACATGCACAGATTTTCTATTGTTTCAAATTTCAAGTGCAATGTCTAAACATCACGTTGGCCCCATCCACCCAACTATAACAACAACAACAACTACTAATCCGTTCCCATTGTATATATTTTTGTTGTTTTGTCGCCTTCAAGTCTCGTCTCCAAGCCCGTCTCCACCTTCATCTCCTCCTTCGCTTCTGTCTTTACGGCAATTAGTCTGCGCGCATGCGTCGCTAGCTTCATTGTCAATGTGCTCTGTCCGTCCGTTTTGTCGTATGTCGTTCATTGGTCTTGTCATTTGTCGCTTTTCCCATATTCAAAGTATCGAGTGTAGTAATACAAAAAAAAACGAAACGAAAAAAAAGTTAATTAAATTCAATTAAAATGCGTTGCGAGTCTTCGACAAAATGTTATTCGCATTTCAAGGTTAATTTGGCTAGGCTTTGGCTTGAAGAAGTGCCAACTTTGTGTGATTGAAGGCAGGTTAGGGGAAGGGCAGTGGCGTAAATAGAGGGGAAGGGTAGGGAGTGTGGTACTATTGGTTCCGCAACATTAATGATTTATCTATACTATAGAGAACTGGATATGAAACCACCAACAACCAAGGTAAACTATGTACATAGTACAACCTTTTTGTTTTTTTATGGCCATACGATTTGTCACCACTTAGAATGCTAATGCTATAACTCTTTTACCCCCGTTCCACTCCCCTGGTGCTTACTTCACCTAATCTAGTTGGTGGTAAATTGCAGCATATAGCCAAAATTTAATAAAGTTCCCGAGGGCAGTCATAACTTTATGACCGAAAAACCTCAGATTCCGCCTGCATGCAGCATAAATACGAAATTAATTTCCAACGTCTGGGACAAATATAATAAAACAGAAACCAAATTGTAATAAAAATTATTTAGCTGGCCACGAAATGCTTTTTCGGGACACAATCCCTACCAACTACCAGTACCAACTCCATCTCCAACTCATCGCCCCTGCCTCCCTTCTCTTCTCTATATACGGTGAGCCCAGCGGCGTCAGCTGCCACTTAATGACTGAATGAATGGCCAACACGTTGGCTTGTGATGAGGGTACATTGGAGGAGGGGACGGAGAGACAGCGGCTGAGTCGGCGGCTGGTGGTAAAGCCAACAAAGCATTTAATGTTTTTATTTGCGGGCGGCAAGGCCTG
This sequence comes from Drosophila willistoni, assembly GCF_018902025.1. Classification (NCBI taxonomy): domain Eukaryota; kingdom Metazoa; phylum Arthropoda; class Insecta; order Diptera; family Drosophilidae; genus Drosophila; species Drosophila willistoni. The sequence continues at coordinate 16,358,924 of NW_025814050.1, forward strand.
AAAGTGGCAGGCTCTGTGGGAGATTGTGGCCACCAGGACAAACATAGAAGTGTGTGGGAGGGGGTGATGGCAGAGACTGAGGCAAAGCCAAAGGCTGGCGGAATGTGCAACATGTTGTTGCTGTTACAAAGGATTGACAGTCTTTAAAGGAATTTGCCCCAAACAACTTCAATTTGTTTTGGAATTCAACCAATAATAAGTCAAAAGCTTAACTACTCTTTCCTTATTCAAAATTTTCCTCCAATTTCCTCCAAGCCTTTCGTTTTCTTGTCTCTCACATTGGAAAACAAACAATTAGCCCAATTCTGTTATCAATACAAATTCTATCTGTTGGTCTGTCAATTGGTCTGACGGTCTGATATGATTTATATTGCACCCAATCTGCAATGGAGTCAATATTTTCTTGTTCAATTGAATTCAAGCAGGAGCGGATTAGGATTAAATAAAAGACTAATTATTAAATTACATTGCTAAGAATAATTCAACTGAGCTTCAACTTCTTTCAACTAATTTTGGCATAGATACATAAAATAGACAAGTTTAGATTTTATTTTTTTGTTTATTTACAATTTATAAACAGTCTCAACATATTTAAAATTATAAGTAAAACTGTTTCGATTTAATATAGTGTTAAGCGTATTCAAATACTCGAATTAGTTCTTTAGTTTAGACTTTAAACTTTTAGTAGAATTTGGAATTTGTATTTCTAGTTTGCCATAGAGAATGACCTTTTGCCCCACACGCATAATCCGGACCTGATTCAAGCACAAATCCAGAACCGAAACCTTCAACAACTGACTATCAGAAACCAAAATAAAAGGGGACAGCAAAAGCAGAAATTGAAGCATAAGGAGAAGGAGAATCTAGAGGCAGAAAGTTGACCTTTATGACCAAATGCAAACAATTTTGAATCCGATAGTGGAACAATGACAACACTAGAGTCCGAGTCCAAGTTGTATGGAGGGGGAGGCGGAAAACCGAAATGAATTAAGTTATGGTTATTGACATTTAATGCACACAGCTTGGACTCTCTGCCTGGATGACTGGACTGATGATAGATGAGGAGGCGGGCCACAAGACACAGACGGAGCACCAGCTAAGCATTAAATATGAGCAGACCGAGACACACAAACACAAATGACACCTTGGCACTTTACTTCAGTCCCAACTACAGTGAAATTCAACTCTTGTGACAACATTTTTCATGCATTTAAAACTCTGCAGCAGTTAAAGATTGGATAACAAGAAGAAAATGAATAGGAGCCCGAATGTAGTGCTGAAGATCGAGAAAGAGGAGAAGGCGGAGGCATATGTTTGTTCCTAAAACAGAAGAGCAGGCTGAAACTATATACCAACAATATGCATTTGTTTATTTGTTGTGCAAGAGTCGAGCAAAGCAAAGAAACCAAAGACTTGGCCTAAACATAGAAGCCCATTAAGGAGGTGAACTAATATCACTAAATTCTAGCAAATATAGCAGTGATGCTTGTATGCTAATTACCCAATCTATTCTGTCTACAATGCATAGGCAATTATTGCTAATAGATTATTATTTATATCTATTGTTATTAAATATAGATAATACAATGTTAAATTTGTTAATCTTTAAGCTCAAGATGTGTGTTTTTAAGATATCCCAATTTCCTATATACTTTCATAATTGAATACTGTACAAAATATGAAGAAAAAACTTTATCACTGAAAGAGCAATTATTAAATGTAGGTCATAAAGAGGTAAGATATGGTAAGTATTGTAATATTATCCTAGATTCAGCTTAAATCTTTGCATAATATTCTGTGGTATATTAAAAATAAAGGAATATGTCAATAACTGAGTTATTTTCGGGACTAAAAAGTAAAAATCTTAGAACAAATTCTTGGTCATCTACCATTCGAAATAAAGATCTAGATAAACTTCGATGATAAAGTAAAAGAGTTTTATTACCTGTTTTATACCCTCTTCTGTAGAAAATGTTCTACCATCACGATTTGCCAGCATCGGTGCTAACATATATCTTGTCTACTCAAATTCATACAATCAGATTGTCAAATTTAATATAAATATGTATTAAAAAGTTTAACTTTTAAATGTGGTTGATATATGTATCATCAACTTAGAATGTGCTTTGCTAAATTAATTATTATTATTATTTATTTACATTAAGGTATCATTCCATAAGTTTTTTAACTTATCCTAGAAACATATGTCCTAGCTCTGAGGGGTTAGATTAAAAAACCTAATCCCAAGTTTTGGCTTTGGATATATATTTGAGGAATGGAAAATTGTGTACTTACATTTCATTTATTAGTCTAAATTTCTTTTGTGCTACAATTCTTTTATGCCTAAGTGGCGAATAGTAAATGTTGATTTTAAAATTGAATCACATTTAATTTCAAAAAGGCACAGAAAAAAGTCCTTCGACTTTATTGTACTCACCGTCTGTTGCAGATACTTTGAAGGTTAATAATTGTGATTGATCTTTTTTGTGAAAATTTCGTATGGCCCAATTCCGATTCTTTGGTAAAAATGCACTCTCAATGGTCTGCCTCATTGCATATATCTCGTACATGTGTGCGCTTTATGTATAAAAATTATGTGCATTAACTTTATTAGTTTGGCCTGCTTTTTGTTTTTCGGCTGCATTATGTAGCGATGGTTGTTGTTTGGTTAACAAGAACTTTGGCACAAAATGCAAAGGCACTGCAACGTGATAATGATGATGATAATGATGATCAGTTAGAGATGCGATGCGATACGATACGTTACGATGCGATGCTAGTGCCAAATACTGCGATGAGATGAGATGAAATTGCGATGGGCAATGCGCTGGCTATGATGACGACAGCCTCCACAGCAGAAGCACCACTGGCCAGAGATAGCCAGCCAACTAGTCAGCCTTACAGAAATAGAAAAAACACCAAGGCAGGGACGGGACTGGCTGACTGACTGACTGACTGGCCGCCACTTCAAGGCATTTGCCTCGATTCTCTTGATTCTCGCTTTTCGATTCTCGTTTGGTGTCGGTCCAATGTTTGTTTAATTTGTCTGCTGGCTGCTTGCTGCTGGTCGACTAGTTGGTCTTTTTGTTTTTTGCTTTTTTGGGTCAGCAGATGGGAGCATGCAAAAAAAAAAAGTACAACAAAAATTTTATGTATTCTTCTTTGCCAGACTATCATAAAGAGACCTAGGCCTATCCATTTAATACACGAAGGAAGAAGAAACACAAAAAAAAAAAAATAATATTTATTTTGTGTATCTGTGATGCGATAAGCAAATGAGCCAAGCCATCAAAAAAAGAAACTTATCACAGACTGCAAATCCCTCATACAGTCATTAAAACTCAAAGAAAGAAATCTTTGAGATAGCCAAGATCTACTACAAGAAAGGGCCTGGCGATTAGTTGATTAGTGTAATTTGTTTTTGCAAAATGTTCTCAAAAAAAATCAAGAAAAAAAGAGGCCTTGTTCCATGGCTGCTGATGGCGCCATGGAACCAGACCCAGGCCACACCAGGGCACACCACGCCAGACCAGACCTTGTCTATCACGAGCACTTGGTGTGTGTGTGTGTCCGTGGATGATGATGATAAGGCTTGGTTAGGGGCCAAAGCCACTTCACCGCAAATAGATAGATACCCATGGCAAATATTGTACATAAAACAAAAAAATTACCAACGAAACCAACAAGAATTATAACAAAAACACCACCTGAAGTCGTTTGAGTAAAAGTGAAGTAGTAAATATTCGATCAAGTGCAGTTGCATATTTGTTTATATGTGCAATTCCTCGACATTTTCAGGGTTATCATATCTATACTAAATTTAGAACTATGACAAGGCTCTTATAGACATTTTTAAGGTCATAGACAAACAAAGCTAAAGAAATGGAATGTACTCACTTTCAGAAACTAGTTTCCAAGCAAGTGTGTTATCCTTTAATCCCTATGAGGTACTTTCTTAGAAACCTAAATAGATTTTTCAATTATCAATGTCTATGTATGTTTAAAACCTCTAAAGCTAAAGGCAAAGAGCTGTAAAATGGAAACCACACCAGGATGAATATTAAAAATGGTCCCTTCTGATGCATGTAGATGCAAAATAAATGAAATTTTTATGTTATTAGAACTTTTAAAGGAACAATAAGTTTTAATTCTAAATTAATCAAGTATAAAATCTCTTAGAAAAAGTTCTTAAAATATATTTCATTTGCTACAATGAAGTTAAATAAGTAGGACCAAAACTATCTATAACAATAAACATTCTTGTGAAAACAGCTTATCGCTTTAGGCTCAAAAAGTTTCCAAGAAATTTTTATTATTCAGCTTAAACTGTCAATTTAATTAATTCATTAATTAATTTAATTAATTTAATAAAAGAAAATGACGATTTTCACGATTTATATATTTTTGAGCATTCCTTTGGTTTTTTAAGACTTTTTCTGTTTTTCGCAGTCCTCACTTTCTTTTTGTTGTTTTTTTGAAAATAATTAATAAATTAGAATCTATGGGAGTACATTTTACTCGAAATAATACCACTAATACCTATATTTATTACTCTAAATCAACTGATACGTAAAACCCACTGTAAAATAGAAGTATGTCCTTAAGAAAAGGAATATATTTATGACCAGTTTTTGATTACCACAATATTCAATGTAAAGATAAAGATGAAGAATATTCATTAAGATCGTCAATTTATTTATTCTTTCAATCCAAAGATGATCCATTTATGTTGCTGATCAAAATTATGGGAAAATATTTATTCAAGCGCTATAATAAAAAAAAGTGGAATTACAAAAATAACAATAAATAAAAAAAATTATTTGAAACATGTTTTAATTGATACAAGAGTCAAATATGTTTAGGTTTGAAGAGAATTAAAAACAAAAAACAACCCAATTTTATAAAAATTATAACACGAAAATTCGAAATTACTAAAAAATACAAATACACTATTTTGATGACTCGAGGTGTATGTAAATACTCAAAGTGTATGTTTTTAAAAAAAAAATACTAGGAAATATATTATTTCTTATCAATTTTGGTTTAAAATTTGTAGTTTTTAGTTCTTTTTTAACCATTTAGTGTACAAAAACATTAAAAATTAATTATAGAAAACCAAAGTTTTTATTGACAGAGATAATGTGTTGTTATTTTTTCAAGAAGAATAGTTTCTTGAGTGTATTTTGTATACAAATATTGTATGTCTTTCGTTCCATTTTCAAATGTTACACTTGAGCTCAAAGCTTATCTCACATCATTGAACATAACTTATTGAGTTCAACAATTGAATGGACTTCATTGTCTGATGTTTAGTGAGTGAATATCGCCAAATAGTTGAGAGTGTCTTCGTTAGCTATTGCCAATACACTTACAACCAAAAGGGTCGATTGGTTTGGCTTGATTGTTTGCGACAAGTAAGAAGAATAGAAAAGATTGACAGGATAAAACTTTTGATTTGTTGAAATTGTTAGTATGGACATGAGGAACAAGATCTCAGGAACATAGTAAGTGATGTTGAGATAGTTTAACTTTGTGTAGAGTATTTTGTAGTCGGTTTAGCAAGTCAATGTAGGGTCAACCAACATGTGTTACACAATTCTTCTACAGAGAGATATATATACGTACTTACTTAGATACATATGTAGTTATATCTGCAAGCCATCTACTTACTAAATAAATAGTTACGACTACATAGAGGACTTAGAGCAGACATAGAAAGTGAGAGAGAGAGAGCGAGAAATATATAGGGGAGTGAGTGAAAGAAAAGAACTCTCCACATGTCGCAGACAATTGCCACTAATTTAACGCTGCCTTTTTTCCACTCTTCTTGCCTTAAATCTGCCTCAAAGCTGACACTTTGTGTTGATGCTGCCTCTGCTGCTGTTGCTACTTACACACAGAACACACACACAACTAGAACACACACAATGAAGACCACACTTGAAAGCATTACTAATCTGTGTCTTTTATAAAAGCCAAGCCAAAGCGAGGTCAGACAACGACAGAAGCAGCAACGTCGTCGACTACGACGACGACGACGACGACTCGCCGCCACTAAAGTATCTCTAATGAGACATAAGTACAAAGCACTTCTCTAGTACATAAGTTGGGACATCTACTTCTTCTTCTTGGGCGAAATGTGTCGCTTCACAGGCAATTTATGTCTTGTCCAAGCAACCAAACAAACCTCCTAAAAAAAGAGAGAGGAAAAAAAAAACGAAATAGGCGATATTCTTGTTGTAGGCGTAGATAACTAACACCTCTTTTCATCGTATCCACTTCTCATTCCTCTCAGCCATTTGGCTATTCTATCTCTATCTATCTATCTATCTATCTGTGTTTCTATCTGTATCTCTGTTTGTATAATGCACATTGGTCCAGCGATAAGAATCTCAAGTGCAAAGCAGCAGCAACAGCAGCAGCGGCAGCCACTGAAGCGTTCGACAAAAAGCCAAACAGATTTGTCTATCTATGTATCTGTATCTGTATCTGTATCTGTGAATGTTTTTGTATCTGTATCTGTGTGCTGTGAGAAGAGATGTTGTTAGCTCGTTTACAGCCTCAAATAGTTTTTTTTTTTTCGCTTCTCTGCCATTTCAATATAAGTAAGTACATTTTTTTCATTGAATTTTATTTCGTTTGTGGAAATTTTCAGCACACACACACACAGTGCAACAACAGACTGTGTGTGTGATAGAGCGAGAGAGAGAGAGAAGTTGAGTGTGGGGGGTAAACAAAGAAGAGTAATTAAGATGCACGAGGCAAACGGCGGAAGCGAAAAAGATGGCCGACCTGTAGTCAAATTGTGGGCGGCCATCGCTTGGAAGAACTGTAGCGGTAAGCTAAAAAAGGGGTATAATCAGGAGCGGGAGGGGTGGGGCATTGATTGGGAGAGAAAATGGGGAAAAAAAAAAACAACTTGTCGCGTTTCACATGAACAATTCGTGGTGTTAATTTATAGAATAAATGAAATGCACTTCATGGCAAACTGGCCAACTCGACGATCCAAGTCCGTTCCGTAATTAATCTATGTGCGGTTTCAATTTTGTAGCTATTGCTATTTTTGACGTGCTTTGAATAGTCCCAGTAATTATGGCTGACTGATCATCATTATCATCATTATTATCCCATCATCGTCATCATCATCATCATCAACAACAACAACAGCAACGTCATTGTGATTGTCTGTGTCTGTCATAGAACAATCACTTGTAGAATATTTGTTATTTCACCAAAGCTGGAGAACCAGACCACCCCCAGGGCCCCCACATCGACCTCTCCCCGCCCCGCACCCTTCAGAGCGCGTCTCCGGTAGCTTATTAGCTTCAACTGATGCTACCTTTGCGGAACAAAATAAACCAAACAATACAAAAAAACTGAGTAAAATGCAACTTAATTTGTATGCCAAAATACAAAAATTATAATAAAAGCGGACAAAACAAAAAAAAATGGACAAGACAAGACAACACAGAAAACAAAAATAAAACCAGAGAAGAGCACATACAGAACAAAAGTGAACAAAGCACACAAAAGAAACTGAAAATGTCTTCGACTGTGACTTCAAATGAAATCAAAAGTGCAAATGACAACAAAAGACTGGCTTTGGGACAACTCAGGTTTTGGCGTCACCCGTCGACAAAAAAAAACCCTCCTCCATAACTCCTACAAACATTCACACATACATACATACATATATACACATATAGTTGTTATTCATTTTTTTCTTCTTTACCTTTTTTTTTGTTTTTGCTTCTTGTTTTTTTTTGGACAGTCAAATGAAGAACCACTTAATGTAGTGCTAATTTAGCGGGTAGACTATGCAAATACCTTAAACAAAGAGTTTCCAAAGAAGACGTTTTTTTTGGCCAAAAATAAACTAACTTTCAGAGACTTTCGTACTGAAAATAGTATGGTACTACTTTTACTTTAAGGGTCATTACAGATTGCTGTTTGGGTAATCAATATAACATAATTAGTGTAAAGAAATAAGATATTTTTGGTTAGCTGTGGTATATATTAAGTTATATATAGAAACAGATTACTTTTCGGTTAATGAGATTCATTATAAGATTGCACCCCATCATTTGAAAAATAATGTCTGATCATATACGAATTTTTTACCAATCATTCGAATAATAATAACCATAAGTTAAATCATTTTTTGATCATAAATGATTCCTCAGTCGATTGCCTTTATTTTTCATATTGTACTCTATGTAGAAGATCTTGATCATATAAAAGAGTCAGTAGGTTGTCTTCTTTAATTAAGTATAAAGAAAATTTTTAAAAATTTATTAAAAATTCCAAAAAAATAGTTGGTTTTTAAACGCTGATGCAACAATTCAAATCTTAGAATTCTTAGCTTAAGAATATTGTTAATATTGACGATTATTAATACTGATATTCGTTTTGAATAATACTTTTGATATAAATTGTTGTGTCTTAATGTATATATATTAATTATAAAATAATAGAATATACATAACATAAACAAAAACACTTATATTAATGTTAAAAGTTATCATAATTCTACAACTTTTATAATATGCTCCAGTTTTGACAATTTTGAAAGATGTGAAAACTAATTCTGAGATGAATAAACTTCAAAACCATAATTTTTTTTTTTAAATAATGATAAAAACAGATTGATTGATTTTATTAGAATCTTTAAATTTTATGATTCTGAAATTATTCTATTTTAATAAATTTTCTGATCATTTGTTTTTCATAAGAAATATTAATATACTTTTATGAAAATAATTGGTTATATTAAATCTTAACTACCATTTCGTACATAAATTGGATAAAATGGATATATTGGTTATGGAATTAGCACTTATGTATCTTAAATAGTGAACTTATAGCAAAGAAAATCATAATAATATAAATATATAGAATTATTTAAACTAATATAATCTCTTATAATTAGTTAGTTATAAAGAAAGAATAACAAAACTCAAGCGTTTTCTCTATTGGCGATCAAGATGGATATAATTTGATTACATTAAATGAATTTTGAACAATTTTCGGACATGGGATATGGTAAATCAATTCCCTTGACGTATCTTCTCCATCTTAGGGTATAGAAACGGCAATAACAATCATGACAAATGCAAAAATGTAAATCAATGTGTGCAAAAAAATAAAAAACAAAAAGAATGAGATATAACAACAAGAACAAGAAGAAGAATACCAACAATAAAAACCAACGCCAATAATCAATTGAAGTGTCTGTGTTTTGATTTTTTTGCCATTCTTTTTCGTTGTTTTTTATTTCGGGGTGTTGTGTGTTTTGTTACGGTAGACGGGCGGGTGGAGAGTCTGAAGCAAAGGGGTGGCTGGGAGGGGGGCGGAGGAGCAGTGCGATTTGGTATGGGTCTTTGGTTTGGTTAGTTACCGCCAGCGGCGACCACATAAAGTGGAAGACAAGTGGCGGCATGGACAAGTGCCATAGAAAATTGTGATTTTCTTCCCTTCTTTCAGTTCCTTCTCCATCCCCACATTTCCCATACACCCACTCCATCTCTTTGTGTGTGTATGTGTGTACATACGTGTGTGTGTGTGTGTGTGTGTGTGTGTGTAGGTTTGTATGGATTGCACAAGCAATAAATGAAAGAACGCAATGCAAACGCAAGAGACCAACAGAAATAGTCGAAGAAGCAGGCGAACATCAACCAACAGTCAAAGAAATGTGAAATCATCTAAATGTATACGAAGTTTTAATACTCTTTTGCATAAGGACTATGCAATATGGCCAACTGATTTGGGTGAACATATACAATTATGTTTTAGCTGAAATGAGGAGGCAAAAGTATCTATCAATGAACAGGTATAAAAGATATTTGTATCCATCTAAATAATCATCAACAACCTAATGTTTTTACAAAGTCATGGAATCCAAAGGATTCTCTACAACATTCAGTTGAAAAACCCAGCAAGGAGCAACAGCTTAAATAAGATCTTGCCTCATCATGATGAATGAGTTCCACGAAGAAACATTCGCTCATTTAAGATTTCACCTTATTATAATGAATGATAATCTATATAGATCTAAATGTTAACTTCTTTTGAAGGCAAATTACTTACCAAAATGCATATACTCTTTCCAAAGAGCCATAAAAAAAGAAGCAAGAAGAAGAAGGCATAAAGCAAATTCAAGCACCCGCACTTCAGACGAAGAAGCGTAGATATAGACACAGGCATAGGCCATTTTGTTGTTGCTGTTGCTGGAATCAAGCAAAAGAGTGGTTGGTGCAAAAAGAACAGAAAGTGGGGAATGGGCGAGGGGAGGGCGACAACATCAGGTGGCGGAAATGTCATCCATAACCATTTCGGACTCCAATGATGATGACGATGATGACGCATCTCACTTCGTTCTTGTGCACGTTCCGTCGTTCTAAGAACTGATGAGCAAAAACCAACCACCATAGAGTCACTTCCAATAGTTACAAAACCCAAAAGACAATGGCATTTCGTTGGTAGTCCATTCAAGTGTTTTTCACTAAGCAAAATGTAAACTAAATAAAGCAAAAAGCAAACAAAAGACTACGAAATGTTAATTCAATTGAAATTACGTAATTGTGTATTTGTAATGACGAAAGAGATACGAAAAGCGTGAGCTAGAGAAAGACAAAAGAAAGGTAAGTACTTACTAACAATCAAGTCCGGTAATTAACAATATCTTTGAGTTCTTTTAGTTACTCTTGCTACGGTAACTAAAGTTCTTATATAAATATGTAGGTTTGACTTTTCTTTATAGATATTCCACTTGAAGTCAATGAAGAAATTCACAATAGCTTTTGAAAAATACTTTGGCGAGTCTTAAGACACTTTATCAATAACCAAAATGATTCGCTGATCAACCGTATTACCGTAATTGATTATTTTTGGCAATGTAATAAAGCAAAATAAATCAGTAATAAAATCGCTAAAGAAACTTTCATATTAGTCAAAAAGATTGACTTTATACTATTTTGGATGTCATAAATTTATCACTTAAACTATTACGAGTTAACTTAGTGTTGGGTAACAGTGAAGTTTCCTGATAAGTGTATTAGTTATCTTTAACCAGTATTCCTCAAGAAAAGGTTATTTTTGGGATTGTAAAGTAAATCGATATTTGCTGTACCGTTTTGGTATTGTGTAACTTTTTTGAGTGTTGAATAACGAGCCTTTTAAGTGTTGCCATATTTTCCTTTACAGATATTTTGCTTTTCGACCTAACGTGTTATGTACAAAGATTACATGATTTATGGGAGGATATGAGGACAACAAACTGAAACAAAAGAGCATTAAAACTATTCCCCTATTTTCATAAGAAATTATAATAGTGTTAGATTACAATAGATTAATATTAAAGGCATTTGTTTAAGTTATAATTTTCAACAGACTCATCTAAAAGGTATTAAGATTATAGTTAACAATTAACAGTTTTGATTTGAAATCCAACCATTTAACATTGTCCATGTCAAATCAAAAACTTTGACTGCAATTTATAAGAGACCAGTATATAAGTAAGTATTAATTTATCGTATCGTATTTATTTACGAGTTATTATATCTCTTCTGAACTTCCCCCATAATTGAGCGTTAATTGTATGATATTTAAAATTGATTATTAAGCTGCCACTCAGAAAGCGCATTTAACAAATAAAACAATTAGCTGGCCAAGTAGTTTTTGTATATCAATAAAACATAACAGCAATTAAAATGTCACTGGCAAAAATCGCACTGACAAAACTATTGTACAAACGCCCGCGGTCCCCTTCCCACCACACCTCAACCACTATTCTCACCATCTCTCAAGCACCTAAATACTGAAATGAAATATGTACGAGTGGATATAGTATATGTATATAGTACATACCCATATGTATACGTACGCATGAGTACAGAGTGCATACAGACAGATATTCAATGGATGAATGTGTATGTATATGTATATATACATATGTATGTATGTATGTATATAGATATAGTACTTCTACAATACAGTATGTAATACTGGTAGCTTGACATTGTAAAACTTACTTGCTGTTGTTGCTTCTGCTTCTGTTACTTTGATACTCTGACTAAGAAAAGGAAACACAAATAGAGTCGCTTAGTTATAGCCACAAAGTCGAAATTTTCACTCAAACATAGCAACGCTTTTTTAAGTTTGTCAACTTAATTATTATACATTGGGTTTTAGAGTGCAATATTTAATCACAAATAAACTCTATTCAATATTAACAATGCTTCTCTGGGTAAATTATGGTCTTGTTTCCAAATGTTTTTAATCGAAATGCCTATATCATATTTAATGGTTGCCCCAATAATCAACAAATAAATTAGATGGTTGGTTGGATTATTTATGTGAAAATTTGAAATTTTTTGTTCGTTTCAGTGATTAAAAGGCATTCGATGTGAAATAATGAAATTTAAAAATAAAATTAAATATTAAAATCGGTCTGAATATTAAAATACTGAAATTAATATTGTCAATATTCGAACGGGCTCATACATTTGTAAATATATGTATAAAATATATTAATATTAACTTACAATTAGATAATCTGAATTATCAAATACTAAAATTAATATTGTCAATATTTGAGAGAACGAGCGAGGGGTTTCAAAAATTGACAATATTAATTTCAGTATTTTAATATTTGATAATTATTATTTTTAATTTTGACTATCTATTGATTTGGTTAGTATGCAAAACTTTTGAAAATCTGTTCTACTTCGATCCTCTTTGAGTTTTTGTCATAGTAATTAAAAATTAAATATAACTTCTTAAATTCACTAATTTTCTATTTTCTATTTCTAATTTAGAAAACTTATTTAGTTTTTATACATACTTCTATATACCATTACATTACACTTTACAAAGATGTTGTTTCCATACAAGAAAATCTCTAATTTATGCATATTGCGTATTATTCAACACAAACATTTTTAGAAACTCTAGGATTCAAATGAGCTTCTCATTTATTTTAAAAACACCAATTATCTGAAAGTCTTTACCTATTATTACCACCAAAGTCTTTTAAAATATGTAACATGGAAATTTCTAAAGACCACTTTTTGTAAAAGAAAGCATATCATTTATTTAAAAAGAATCGACTACATAATAAAATAAAATAATTTTAAGAGTATATAAGATTCCCCCAATGATTATCATTTATGGAACCTTTTTCACTATATTTGTAGATCTGTTTGTGTTTATGGTTTATATGTATATGTATATGTATATATTAATTTAATTGCCAATGATACGCGTCATTCAAAGCTCGAGGCGATACATTACTGAAATCAGCAATGACGATGCGATGCTATCTATAACTAACAATATGTTAGACCTGGAGACGAGCAGAGGGTCAGGAAAGAGGGGAGGAATTTGGTTTTGATTTATTTTCATTCCTCTTTAATTTTATTTTCGATGTCAGTTATTGCGAGGAAACACATTAATTAGCAATTGGCGTGTGGGTGCCCAATTGATTATAGGATTGAACATCTCCGGATATATAGCTGGCACAGATCAACCAAAGTGCAACTCGTATACTACCAACTATGGCGTATTGCTCTTCGAGCTCTTTCAGATATGGCATTAGAAGATTTGGCAAAGAGCCCAAGCCGTTCGAGAGGCCCATTAAAGTGCCAGCATAATTGGGGCTCATATCGAGAGGAAGAAGCTTAATGCCGGCATAGTAGGCACCCACAGCTAGACAACTCCAGATTTGGCCGAAATTGGCCTTGACATACACCATATACATGGAACCGCAGAAGAAAACCAGCCAGGACATTAGGCGACGTGTTTGAGTGCGACTGAGTATGCCCTCAGAGATGAGAAAATCACTCAGGCTGCCAGTGGAGAGGGAGGCCACCCAGTTGCCAATATGCGGAGCTGTTAGTGTTAGAGAGGCGACCACCTCATCCCACATTGTGCTGCCCTGAGCCTTCAATTCCTGCAGCACATCTTGCAACTCCTGTGAGAGCTCCAGCCGACTCCAATCGTGTTGCATAGAGGCAGAAATCAATGCCCACACCGGGGTACTCAATAGCATGCTTCTCCAGGGTGGCGGAGGTATTGTCACCATTGCATTGCCATCCTGTGCAGAGCATATTAAAGTGTCACTAACTTGACTTTTGATATAGTCTTTCTCTTCGCTCTTTATATAAGGACAATTATCCGGTTTGCTATAGCAGATCATGGCCTACAAGTGGGGGGTGGGGGAAGAATTGACAAGGATTTGAAGTCACTTTAGTTGACCTACTTACGAATCCGGCAAACCAAATGACTGCACCACCACCAACCACATAGAAGGCCACTGGCCAATCTTGTTCCGCCATCACCAGACCACTGACAAGTTGCAGCAATGTGATGCCAATCTCTCCGCCACTCAAAACACAACTGCCCAGAAACCCTCGCTCTTGCTCTGGCACCCACTGAGCCAGCATGGCGGAGACAGCCGGAAAAGTGGGTCCTTCACACAGGCCAATGAGTAGGCGTATGGCCACCAAGGCACTAGGACCACCCACACGCACTGCACTGGGCGTGAGAAGTGTTAAAATGGCAGCCAAGAGTATTGCCGAGCCTAGTATCCATTTGCCACCATATCGCTCGGCCAAACGACCACCCGGAATATGGGTTAGCATATATCCGGCATAAAAGGAAATTATCACCAAACTCTGAGACTGTCGTGACCATAATTCCGCACAGCTTATTCCAGTAGGCCCTGTTGTGTGTGGTATTGGCACCAACTGTTGTTGTTGTTGTTGGTGCTGTGCTAGTTGTGGTTTCAGCTTTTCCTCCTTGCCAGCAGCTAGCCTAGAACTCAAAAGAAATGCCGTTTGATTTATTGCCACGGCCAAATCCAATATCCAATTCTCCTTTGTTTTCTTTTGATCTACATGCTCTTCCTTGCAGTCGAGAACTATGCGATTCAACGATAAATCCAAACACAAACGCATGGTATACGCATTGATAATGGCCAGAAAACTGAAGAAACAGAGAATAACACGCTGCTGCACACACAAATCTTACTTGAATATGGTTCAAAATTGATTCATTAGCTCGCTATATCAAATTTTCAATATAATCTACTCACAATTAAAGAACGCCCGCAATTTTACCTGTATCGAATACATTTTTCTATGATTATAATCATACAAATTATAAATCATAAAAAAATAAAATTACATTATATGTATCAATTAAGCAATGAATAATTTTTACATTGCCTACTAAGTGAGAATTTAGGTAAAGAAAGAGTTAAAGAAATTTACTAAAATTATTATTAAATATATGGTTTGCCTGGAGTTTATAACAACTTTTAGATTTTTAAATCTTTTTTAGACGAGTTTATAAGGGTGGGACTGGTGTATTGATTGATGAATAAACACAGTCCCGGTTATAATTTTATGGTTATTTTATTTAATATTAGGATTAGTATTTATTCTTAGATAATACTAGATTTAAATGAATTAATGTTTAATGTCTTTCGTCGTTTTTGTTAACTCTTCTTGTCGTATTCGATTCGTCTTTTCCGTCTTACTCTTATGATTTTTCGTCTTAAACCTTTCGTCTTCTCAATTCTTGTGTGTCGTCTTACACTTCGTCTTTTTCTTACTCTGTGTCTGGCCAGATTGTCTCCCTTTTTATTGAATCAGCTGACTTAACTAGGGCTGGCTAAATAGGATTGCTAGACCATTAAACTCTAACTTAATACAAAATTTTGCATATAAGTTTGTGCAACTTCTTAGTTATATTATCGAAAGAATAGGTTATTATGGTTAATAAGACCACATTTAAAACAAGAAGCTTGTCTTTTTCAAAAACAATTATTTTTATGGAAGTTCGATAATAATTTTTGTAAAAATTGACAATGTCTGATAATGAGAGAAATTAATAGTTTTTGAAATAGAGCTATACAGACAACCAGCCCGTTTTTTCCGATGAAATGACGGTGAGACTGCTTGAAAGATCAATATAAAATAGGTCACAACAATTTATGTCTTCTTCTTCTACAACTATATGATATAGTGGTCCGATGCTGAATTTTCATACTTTACCTTATCCAGGCATATGTATGTAGCTCAAGTACTTACATATGTATTTTCTCACAACCTGACTTCTAGTTTTAGTTAAGAATTAATATATTTTGTTATATTTTGTCAATATTTATATAAAATTTTAGAGATAAAAGTGCTAAAAACCCTTTTTTATTACAAAGAAATGTTAGAAATGTCAGAACTAACAATAAGACAATTAAAAGTAAGATCATTTAGCCATATTTTGGTTTGGTTCTATACTTTGTATTAGCCACTAATCAGCTTAGTCCATAATTATTTAACTTGCTATAACTTAGACTGTTTAAGAACGATGACATTAATTACATTTGCTTTAATTTCTTAGTATAAATTTCGTCAAATATATACTTATTCAGGTGAGCTAAATTTGTATTTATCGAAAATAGACCTTCTTTATGTTGGTGGTATCAATTTATGGTATCAATAACAGTTCAATGTAATATTATGAGTAAAATTGGTTTAATAACCGATGCGCGGCTCGAATGTTATTTATATAATCTTTCTTTTATAGCAATATTTCAGATTTGGCAGCAACTCGGTGATAACTCATATAAAAGTTGAAATTGTTTTTACAGCCTTTTATATGGCCCTATTAAAAATAGTTTGAAAATTGTTTTAAATTTCCTAAGAAATTTACCAGCTGCAGACCAAAAGTTTTTAACGGTATTTAGCAACTTTGGGAATCCGAAACGTTTAGTTATTTTTCATTATTTTCCATGTATTACTTATTGTGATTATAAATGTCGAAGATTATTTGGAAAAATAATGGCTCAAGCAGCGGAAAAATCTTTTTATATCGATTCTACGCTTCACATTTGTTTAAAGTGTTCTTTCTAGGTACTAATTGTAAGTAGATTAATTTATGAAAGTTAACATAACCATTAATGGGATCTATCACATATTTCATTAGTTTAAATGACATCTAGTTTTATGTACTCAAACTAAAGTCATTATTTATGCAGTAAGAGGATAGTAGACATTTATTTATTTTCTTAAATTGAACTGGGCAATAGTGTTTCTAGTTTATTTTTACCAAAATTGATAATGTTTAGAAACAAATAGTATATATACTTATAGGGTAAAGTTCACTTCGTTCTGAGGCTGCATATTTCAACCCCTCGGTTTGAATACATTCTTATGTATTTTTTATTGCATTCATAAGTTAGTTATTTTTAATGCCTTTAGCAAAAAGTGATATGACGCCCAAGGGGGCACTTTTGATGGTTTTTTTTTTCATTGTTCCGTCATTCAAGACGGCAACAGACTGCAGAATAATGACTAAACATTTAGTTAAATATATTATGTAAAGATGACTTTTAAGTAAAGACGCCATTTCGTTTGAGCAGAGCCAAGTGATACAGATTGATTTTGTTTTGTATTTTGTAAGTATGTGGAATAATAAATGAGGGAATTATTGAAGCGTTGACTATTGCTTTGCATTTCTGTTCAATTGTTTTTTAAAGGTTCACTTGACATTAGAAATGTGCAGATAGATAGATAGATGGACGGCATACGGGATGCCGATGACTCGAGGCGGGGGCTTGGGGTTGGGGTGGTAGGGTCTCATTATTATCGATACGAACCGATCTTTGTGGTGTTAAATTTAATTTATGGCCCAACAGAAAAGCACACACGATGCTCTCTACATGCTCTACATATTTTTGCTACCAGCTTGTTAGAGGTGCGCCGAAATGAACGACAAAACGTAAAATAAGTATCTGTATCTATATCTCTCTCTCTATATATAATGGTTCAGTTCGGTTAGGTTTGGGTCAGAGAGACAGCCAATCGCTAATTGTCATCGACACGGGGCTTTGTTGTTTGTTGTTCTGCAGCTGACAGAAATGAATGGAAAGAATGGAATGGCATGGAAATTGAGGATGGGTCTCAATTTTGAGGTACGGGCTTTGGGTATGGCCGTCGTTGTTGCTGCTGATGATGATGATGATCTCTTTCCATCTCTCTTATGCTACATTGTATTGGTGTGTGTGTTGTGTTGTTTGAGAGACTATCTGTCCAAAATTATCAGCAGTAGCCGAGTGACAAGCTCGCATTTATTCAATTTATTTCTATTCTTCGTTTTTTTTTCTTTTTTTTTTGTCATTTCCACAACATCTTTGGCCACAAATTGTACATTGTACTAATTCCATTAAATGAAGGCTATGTGGCGATGTCGATGGCGACTTGCGTGCTTGTGTAATTGAAGTGCCAGCAGCAGCAGCAGCAGCAGCAATAGTAGCCAGCCAGCAGCTCAACTCGGCTCAGCTCAAGTCTTCTTCATTTCCACGCCTCATTGATTGTACTACATATGCGTGCTTGAGTGTTGAGACTCGGTCCGATGTCGTCTTATTGAGACATTTGACGCCATCGCCGCCTCGAACTCGACTGCTCTTATCAGTTAAGTGAAAAGAAACGAGTGAGACCGAGGGAGAGAGAGAGAGAGGGAGGGGTACAATAAGAGAATGAGAGGAAAAATCATTCTTTTGCCGCTGCTGCTGCTGCTCCAAGTGAAGCTAGTGAAGGCAATTGCCCTGCCCTGGCCTGGTCTGTGGTCGCCTTTGGTCTGGTTTTGCTCTGCTTTTTATGCTCTCCCCTCTCAGAAACGACGACGACAAAAAAAAATGCTTATCGTTTGTTGGGTTTGCCAGGCAAAGCCAAAACGAGGTCATTGCAGTCATCGTCGAATGCAATTTTCTAATAATTTTTTGCGCCCAGCATGTGTGTGTGTGTGTGTGTGTGTGTGCGAGTGTGCACTTGTAATCACCATTAGAAGCGCTTCAAAGTTTGAGTTTCATGCAGCTGCCCCTTGGCCTCAGACCCACACACACACACACACACACATAATTTCCTCATCATGCCTTAAAATTCTAATGAATATGTTAAATCTGACCTAATTTTCTAGCGAAAAAAGAAAACTAACTGAATTCGCATAATTAGATGACACAGCAGCAGAAAGATTTAGTTGAGATTGTTGCCGGAAACCAACAAGGGTTAAGGGTAATTAATGCAAAATTTTAACTCAACTAACCAAATAAATGTTAATAATTAAATTAAATACTAGTGGAATTTACTTTTATTATAATTTGTAATAAACTTTTGAAACAAAACTTTTATATGTATATATCATATAATCAATCAATTAACTAAGAAACATTAACTAAAGGGTAAGAAACATTTTTAAATCCTGTTTAGGTGTTTCGAAAAAAAAAATTTATTTTTAATATATTTTCATCATTATTTTGGCTAAAAGCCATTGCCCCATTTTTTTTTAAATTTGTCAGGGAAATCTAAAAAACTCAACTCAACTCATTAAAAGTTTTTAAACATAACAAAGTTGTAGAGTCAAACATATTTTTGTGATTGCTACTTTTTATTTGTATTAAAGTTTATATGGACAGAATTTTCTTACTAAAATTTTAATTCAAAATATTTATTTGCACTTTCTCAGTAGGCAATTCTTAGAAGAGAAACTGCGGAAAGACTTTCTAAGTCAAAAAATTGTGGCTTTGATTAATTAATGGACTTAAATGAAGTAAATGTTGAAAATTTTGGTATTATATCCCAATATAGGTATCAAATATTACAAATATAGGTATTAATTGCTGTTTAGAGTGCACTTCTTAAAACAAATTATATTAAGATGTTAATTGAAACTTTAAGATTCAGTTAGTAGCTCAAACAGTTAGATTCCCTTTTGGTTTTCTTGTCTAATGTTATTGGCCACTATTTTGCACATTTTTGTTGAAATTCCCAAATTCCACGAGTTTTTTTTTCTATCTACATAAAAAACATACATATTTGTTCTAGTGACTCTCTTACCACACAAATGAAAACCGCCGCCATAGCCACAGAAATTCGAGTGGCAGCATGTCAAGACTTTAAAACTGACCGCACTTGCCCCCCGGCTTGGCTCCCTCTCTCTCCCTCTCACACTCTCGATTCTCAACCTTTAGAGACATACAAACACATTTCCAATTTCTGCGCCTCATTGGTCTTGTCTTTATTGGCCACATCACATCAATTTAGCCTTCGCCCTCTAACACACAGCCCACATTTTTTGATGCTGGGGCAAAGGGAGTTTTTCAAAAAAAAAAAAAGGAAAGCCCCCAAAAAACTTAGTGAAAATTGCCTGTCATGCGTTTTACTTTCACTGAGCACAAAATGACAAGCCAACAAAGAGAAAAGTTTTGCCCCCATGGCCAAGAAAAATTAAGACATTTAACGCTTTTTTTCATTACTCCATGGACAGCCTAGCCTACGGTGTTCGTCCGGTATTCTTTTTTTTTTTTGCTTTTCGCCTTTGGGCTTGAGATTGTCCTTTTGAGAAGAATTTTATTTTTTTTTTCTTGAGATTTGAGGGGTTTCCCCGTCCTTATCGACGCTGTTGATGTTGTCCAGACTCTATACGATGGATGCGTAATCGTTGAAGCATTGTTGTTTGTTTATTTCTATGTCGAGACGACATCTTCCTACTTCCCACACACACACACACACACACTACCCCAACTCGCTTTTGTATTTCCCACACCAAATTTCTCAGCTGTCGCCTTTTCCCTTCGAAATTTGATAAACTGCTTTTCGACTTTATTGCTGTTTTGGCACAAAATGCCTTTTTTATTTGGTCTATGACCAATTTTTTGGTTGAATTTCTTTGGCCATTTTCCTCTTCAATCCTCTGTGCTTATTATTTCGTTTTGTCTTCATCTTTCTTGTTTTATTAGTATTTTTATTTACTTTTATGTGTTTATTATTTGGTTTTTGGTCAGAAACACATTTTTGTTGCCGTTGTTCTTGTTTTTGCAATTGAATTTGTTTCGTTTAGTTATTTTTGATGATCTTTTGGGAATTTCATTTTAATTTGTGAATTGTCTGTTTATTTTATTTGTACATGTTTTTTGTACACACACACACACACATATTTGGATAAGTTTGGGAATTACCTGTAACGACTTTAGATTAGCTTTGCCAACTTTTGTTTAATTAAAAACTTTTGAGTTTTATTAAAGGTACAAGGTGCAGGTAAACAAACGACCATTGATAATATTTTTATCCCAGTGCTCTATAAAAGGTACAAATTAAGTTTAAAGCGATAGTAGAAAGACACTTGTTCGTTTGACCACAAGTTGGAGAAGGATAAGTGTCTATGGAAGAGTTCTAAGCTATAAGAGAAATTCCAGGATTATTAGAGGTATTATTGGCGTAAAATATATCTAAGAATCAAGGATACATCGATCTGGAAAGGGTAATAAAACGAATAATAGTATCACACTATTATACCAACAGGTAAGCTGGAAATGTCAGAGATTTTCTTTTGAGTTTTGAAATCATTTATTAAGCTCATTAGCTTATTGAATTCCATCTGTCCTAATAGCCTATAACTCTTTAAATCTTATATAAATTAATTTAAAACAATCCATGTGCTGCATAGGCGTAAGTAGAACTGCTTAATGAGGGACTTTGCCCCTTAAGGAATGTAATGGGCTGGTGTGGTTGACAAATTCATAACTTTTTGTTTGCCCCATAAAATAAAACTTTCCTTCACCAATGTGATAGTTGAAAATTTATTTATATGAAGCGAATTCTTGGATAGTTATGTTGCATATTGATATTCTACCAAGTTTTACCATTTTAGTATTTTTTTATATAAACATTCAGCAGCTTAAAGACAGATATTAGAGGATTTTGTTAGATACTTATAAACTGATAAATGCTTTAGGTTTTTTAAAACTTTTTGTCACGTAAATAAAAAAATAGAAGTAAGAGGAATCGGTAAGAACTTTGTAAACAGTTTCCACATTAATGTTGAATATTATCTAATTGTAAGTCAAATTAAATCCTGAACACTAAATTCTGGTTTGCATGTTTTTAACTGAATGTTAACTAGAAAACAAATTTAATTTTTGATTGGCATGCCTTCAACTGAATGTTCATAGAAATGCCAGAGAAATACAGTAGCTTGAGTGATTATGAAATAAAGGAATTGTTTATAATAATTTCAACTACTAAATGTAGTCTGCAAAATGGTTGGCTAACTTTCCTACTGCAGTCGCTGCTGCTGCTGCTGCTGTTTGCTTTGACTTCAAGACGCGCCCAATTGTTAACAATTGTCTCTGCCGTGCGAGGCTTTTTGTTATGGCAACAGCTGCTGCTGCTGCTGCTGCAGTTCAACAATAAATAAACAGCAGGGCACTTGAAATTGGATCGCCAAAAAAGAAAAATAAACAGAGCCAACAACAGCCGGAGGAAGAGAGTGAGGGAGAGGAAGAGACCGAGACTGTGGACTGGGCCGAGGCGCACAGTTTTCACTTTTCTGACACTTGACTTGGCCATGGCAGGGCCCCGGCAGGGACCAGAAGTCAGCTCCGTTGCCGGACCGACAGCAGACAACCGAGTCACCGACCGACTGACCGACCGACAGACTCACTGACTGACTAACTCTCTGGCAACTTAGCCATGCGATGATGTCACATATACAACAATAACTCATAAATGAAAAGTGAAAATCATGAGGTAGAAAGTTGCGCAAATTCTTTGGCCCTGAGGTCCAACCAAGTTGCCATCGCAGTCGCTGTCGCAGTCGCAGTCAGCGTCAAAATACAGTTAAATATTTGTTGAAGTGTCACGCTTCTTTACATCATCATCATAATCATGAAGATCATCATCAAGATTTAGCTCTCATCACCTTGGTCTTAGTCCGTTGCTCACATCCTGTGTACGTTTTTGAGGACAGTCTCCGTCTGAGTGAGTTTTGTTTGGGTGAAACTGCAAGTATAAACAATTTTATATCTGTTGCTGTTGTCGTTGTTGTTGTTGTTGTTGTTATTTGTATCTATTGAATGCGTATGCGTATGTATCTTTATCTGGCAATTTACGTGCAGTTAACGCCCAGTTGCCATGGTTGTTATGGTTTAATTTCAAGCTGCCAGCCTGCGGCAATTATGAAACGGCGGGGCAACTCTCGTTGACATTGATAAAATCATTGGACGCGTGCTGAGCCCAACCAGACATGGGACCCCTCGGGCCAGACCAAAAAAAAAACTCATACACCAGACGCCATCTCAAGTTACTTTCGTTACTCGATCTGGGGTGGGACTCTGGGCCCGGACAGTTGAAATGGAATTGAAAGAATGTCTTTAAACTTTTGACTTTTGCTTTCCTTCGTCAGTGTCTTTTTTTCTTCTCTTTTCTTTTTTTGGAAACCAAGTGTATCTATCTATTCAACGCTGAGGTAAAAACCAAAGACCATCGTCTGGTCGTTCTGTCGGTCTGCCTGCATTTGCTTAACATAAATTTTCGTAAGAATCACCCAGCCAACGGGCTCTTTGACTGTGGCCCCGGCGTTCACTTTTAGTTCTTGTTTTATTTGCTATTTCTTGTTGTTCTTGTTGTAATTTATGCCCCGAGGTTGAAACCTTAACCACAAGACTTACAGAAAGCGAAAGTATAAAATCGACCACACGATTATGAGACAACATTCTTTGATATTGAATGTGAAAGAACTGGAAAATACATTATAATAAATATATTGACAAGATGGAAACTTTGTGAATGTATTATTGACAAGAACTGATGTAATCGAAGAACAAGTTAATGAAATCTTGACAAGAGAATCATCCATTGAATTAAAACAAAAACTAAAGTCTATAGACACAGGGAAAACAATCGCTATCTCTCTCGCTTTCTCTTTCTCTGTCTCGCTTAACAAACTAAATGAAGAAATGGAAACTGTCTTCATGTATTAAATCATACTCAGGACCGGATTGGCAACTGCTAGAGGGAAAGTCCTAGAAAAAGAGATCTTGTTGAACTCTCCAAAAAAAAAACCCCCAACAAACTACTTTTTTCCGTCTCTGTATAGACCATGGCCTTCAGCAGTTTACTTTGATTTTTCTCTTATTAAACGTATTCATGATTCGTCGAAAAAGTGTGATTCATAAAACTTACAACTATTAAAATCAGGTTTAGTAAAAAACTATTTAGAAATATTTATATTTTTGCTCTTTCAAGCTTAGTTGCGTATCACAAGTTGAGTTTAGTATAAATAATAATAAAGATGTGTAAATACACAAATGTTTTAGACTGATTTAATAAACTACTACCTTTCCAATAACTTTATAATAATCATTTTTACGTGCAGTATTTCTTGTATGGAAGGTTTCCTTGAATTTTATTTTTAAAGGTTTTAGTACCGACATATTTTGAATGTTATTTAAAATCGAATTTGAAGGATTTTCCATATGTTGGAAGCAAAAATAAATATATGCACAAACTTAGACAACTTATTTTATATTTTTCTAATCTTAATTAATTCTGTTTTTTTTTTTATGTATTGCAAAATCACTCACATAACTTTCGTGATACCTATATTTTATCGAATTTATTCCTCTACTATCATTTCATTCCATCATAAAGATAGAAAGCGAGAAACAGAAATTTTAAGTAAAATGGGATTGATAATTTCATAAACTGTTTAGTAAACAGTGTTTACTACAGAGTCTGAAATAGTTAGGCCTTAAATCTAATATATATTTGAGTGAATAATATGGGCAATTCTCCAATGATGCCGCTTTCAAAGAGAAAAAAACCCTAAATAAAAAAAACAACTTTGTAGTTCGTGGCTAAAAATTTGAACTTGAAAAAGGCTTTGTTTTGATAAAATAAAAACTGAAAAGGAAGTAAATCTCATGCTACTAATCAGGCTTTTCTTTTCCCATATAAACATTAAAATAAATAACTGATCAAATCATATAGAACATAAAAATCTGAAATAAATCCTATTAAGTTTTATAAGTTAATCAAGTTTACAAGTTCTTCTTAATTTTGTAAGTTAATCAAGTTTAAAAGTCCTCCTTAAGGCATTAATTTCATAAATATACAATTTACTTATTTTTAATTTTAATCCACTCCTGTCTCTTGTCAGGACTCAGTTTGTATGTGTTTCTTTTTTGGGAATCCTGCCTTTAGAGGCTGTCTGTGTGTCTGGCATCGTCTGACAGTTGGCAGCGCAGGCAGCATTTGAATAAACAATGTGCACTGCTTCAAATTTATGCGCATATCAAGCTGACAAGGTTATGAAAATGCTAACACTGACTGAATCAGCAGAGGCAGCATCCCCATTTTCCCCTTAGCTGCTTAGAGAAAAGAGAGTTATAGGCATGACATGGTTAGGTTTCATCTTCTTCATTTTCTTCTATCCCATTCTGGAGATTGCCTCACCTTACCAAAGAAAATGGCTATGTCATCCTTAACTCCTGTCTGTCCTTTTAGTCTCTCTCACTGTCTCTCTGTGTGTGTGTGTGTGTGTGTTTTGTCTTGAGGCTTAAGTTGTATAAATTTTGTCTAGCATAATTGAAATGTAAATTTCGCTCCAAACAAACCAAACAAAAAAAATTAATATATTTTAGAATTTAAAGCAGAAAACTAAACAACAGAAAAAAAAATGGCTTAGAGAATCAACCATAAAATATAGCATTAAATTTTAAGGTGATAATGCTAAAAGCAAACCTCTTTCACAAAAGGGTTGTTCTCAATTTCAAATTATCAAATTTTATGCCTAATCTCTTAAGTAAAATATAGTGATCTGAATGTTAAACAAATTAAAGCATTTTTGGTTTTGTTTTTACTTTTATATCTAGATAACTTTCAGTTTGTTTTGGTCGCAAAAGTTTTTAAAGTCATTTGGACTTCTTCTTTAAAGAATTGTAAGACTTCTTGAAAGATATATTAAAATTTTATATTTCAGTTCAGAACAACCTGAATGATTCCAAGTTTTTATGGCTCTTATCTGCAGCAACTTTGGCGCTGAACAACTTCATACACACATCCCTGTCAAGGCAACTCATTTGGCCTAAGTATATGCATATATAAGTATATTTTTTTATATTTTTTTTTTGTTTTTTTTTTGGTGTATATCTTTATAGCCAACCATTTGGTTACACACACATTTGGTAACTGGCTTTTCGCTCTCGAAACGTGACTATGGCTGCATTTTTGCCTTATATCTAGGTGGAGGTAGAGGCAAAGGCAGAGTAACCGAGTAGATGGTTAGCCGACAGAGAAGGGAGAGTTTTCCTGCCTCTTGTGTAAGATTCCCCCCCTCCCACACTTACTACTGGTGGTTTCGTAATCCACACGGTACTTGCGTCCATTTTGTGGCCAAAACGACGAACAAAAGAAAAACTCTTAGAAAACTCTCGCTTTGCATAAAACGTTGCTTATTAAATTTCGCTTAATTTTAATAAGGCAACTTTTCTGTTTTGTTGTCAGGGTTTTTGTTTTGGTTTTTTTGCTTTTTTGGCTCCTCACATTCCAAGAAAAACAAATGGTGAAAAATTCAGTAATTATGAGTTTTTCCTCTAAGTCCAAAATGAATATATGAAATAAAAAGGGGGGCATTACATACATACATATATGCATGTAGTTGGATGCCTACGACTTCGACTTTTAATGAATTTTTCACGCGCTCTTTTTGTTGTTGTGTAGATGTTGTTGCTGTTTTTTTTGTTTTTTTTTGTTTTTGCAAAATATGAAAACTCATTTTGCATAGGCACGTTCCAACTTCATCGCCATCGTCGTCGCCGCTGTTATTGTTGACGATGTTGTTAAGCAGATTTGCTCGCATGAAAGCGAAAACTAGCGAAACTAAAATGCTATTACGCATACGCTCAGTTGGGCGCATGGCAGCCCTAAAAATTTGGGTCAGTTTTAGTGGCAATTTTTTTTATCTTTTTCTGCAAAATTTCATAGCGCAAGTGTTTCATCTTTTGCTTATCTTCAATTCAATTTGGACTGCACTTTGCTAAAAGGGTATATTAATTATCTTCTGATATATGAAACAAACAACTAAGTTTAACTCGTGATGAGTTCACTTAATTCTGAATTTAGTTGAAAAGAAAATTACTCTCAGTCCTTTGAATAAAAACTTATGGATCTTTACTATCTTGAAAGTATAAAGAACAGAACTTTTAAATTATAGTAGGCTCAAAGCGTTTTTAATTCCTAAAGAAACCTTTGGGTCTGTTGAAATTAATCATGAACTTTCAATTTCATTGAGATCAATGAAAATTCCTATTTTTCTTATTTCTGTAAAGAATTTATAGCTTATTTGCAACAAAAAAGATCAAGAGTTTGGACTTTATAGCTACTTTTTAACATAAAAGATCAAGAATTTGGACTTTAAAAGGTCTCACTTGGCTTAGAGGTCATAATAAAGGACAATGTAAAACTCTTTAGAGTATATTAACTTCGTCTAATACTTAATACAAAACTACTTTTTGAGGACTGTTTCTTTTTTGCGTTACTTTTTTTTGGATGAGACTAAGTTCAACGACTCAATGTATGTATTGTTTAAGTCTCAACGAAGAAGCGGCAACAGAAAACACAAAGGGGGGCAAATGATTCGCAGCTGATTCAAGAGTTCTTCGGATGAGTCTAGGTTTTTGTTGCAAAAAAAAAAAAAAAATATGAAAATGAGTTCACTTGCCTGTTTCATTTATTTTAATTGTAATATATTGTTGTTGGTTTTTTGTTTTTGTTTTTTTGCTTTGTTGGTTAACAAATAATACAGAAATGAGCTACTGGTTACTGGTAGCTGAAGCTGGGTTTTGTGGCCTAATTAGTTTCACCTGTGTCAATGTACAAACAAAGAGCAAAAAAGCACGTGGAATGTATGCCAGGCCAGTTAAGGTAAAGCCCAATCCAAACAGCCCAGTCCAGTCCATGAGCTTTTGTTGCCTTCTGGTGATGAACAAAATAATTAACAACAACAACAACAGCAACAACAACACCATAGAGAACCTAGAACCTCTGCAAAGGTAGAGAGAATGTGTTAGTTTCAAATAAAGGATGCCCCAGACAGATTTAACCCCAAACAATGCTGAAACATTTAATGAAAAATGGTTGTATATGTTAGTTGTATGAAAATGTGTATAAAATGTATTCAAAGTGCAATACATTTTAGCAAAGCAAAAGCAAAAAAAAAGAGAAAAAATGTAAAATGTTGAAGCTGAATTTCTATAGCTTCATCTAATGTTAAGGCAGATATGGGAAAATGGTTCAAGGAGAGAGTGAAAGAGAAGGAATGGTGGCCTTAGTGATGCAGCTAACAGTTGGCTCTGCGATAAGGGCAGAAAAAAGTTATAAATGCCAGTTGAGGGTTTAAATACAGAGGCTTAGGAGGGGGCAATGTGTTCTTTGAATTTCAAATACTCATTAAATAACCATTTAAATATAATCCCATGATGTGTTGATTTAAAAATTGCTAGAAATTCATACACATTTAAGACATATTTATGAAAGAACTTTAGAATTCTGTATTTATATCCTTTAAGGGGAATTCAATGTTAACTACCACGTTAACTTTTGGGATAAGCCCTTCTTTAAAATGGGTTTTTATGAAGAATTCAATGACAATCATTGTTGCCAATTTTTGCTCCACGGTTTTAATATCCTTCAATTTAGGCATCATTAAAAATTTGACAGTTTTTGTTCTGTTCCTTGTTTTAAGCAGGAAGTGCATTAAAAAATCTCTATTAGTAGTTTTCTAAGTCCAAGTTAAAAAGTTGACTGTTCTTTAGAGAACCAAAAAATCATAGTAGTTTCTTCCAATATTTCCTAAAAACTCAAAAGGAAAAGAAGGTCAATTTTTCTTTTAACTGCAGCATAAAAGGAGAAACTAAATTGCATTGAAAGTCAACTGCCCCCTACTGGATACGTCCCTGCAAGTCACTTTGCCTGAAGACTTATGAAGGGGAAGAAACAAAAGTAAAGCTGGAATGTTATATTGATATCAGCAAAAGTTATTTGCTTAACGCTGCTTTGAGAAAATAGTTTAAATGGTTCATTATTTACACAGAAATAAATGTTGAAGCATTCACATTTCAATTTTCTTTTCATAGATTAAACTAAACGAATGAAACAAATCTACATAGTTGGCATTTAAGATAAAAAATTCCCCAAAATGCATTTTGAAAATCCACAAAAACAATATGTATATATAATTGGTGCTCACAACATGGTTAATAGCTAAAAACCAAAAAAATAACAATCAACTTCATAATGCAAAGCACATAACCGGGAACTACACAAACAAACGATACGACAATTTGGTTTCATTGCCACTTCCGAGAATTGTTTACCTTCACCCGATCGAGTGGTGGACTGACTCTTGGTCTCAACCTGTAGACGCCCTCCCCCCTCTGAAGCGTTTCTCAGCCGCTCTCCACTCCCCCATATAACTAGAAAACATTTCTTGGAAACTACACGTAAAACCAAATAAATTACGTAGCAAACAAATAAAAAAAGAAGCAAAAACAACCTGCAATTCCTAGTCCACTCATACAAACATACTAAAGCAAAACAAAATAAATAAATAAATAGCTAAAGAAAGAACTCGAAATAAGTAATGAAGTACTAAGCCAGAAGGCGGACTTTGGAATACTCTGTAGGTACCATGAAAATGTGTAACAGAATCTGTTTTCGTAATGGTCAACATCTCATTAAACTCGCTTACTTGTCTTAAGTCATAAATACCTGTAAGCCATTAAGAGCCATTAGAAATATTCCGTCGTTTGCGAGGTTAGCTTCTTTTTTACCACTGATCAGTTAACGATAAGTTTTCAGTCAGAATCTAAATCTTACCATTGATCAGATAACTTAAGGCCTTCAATTCAAAAAGGTAAGACATTTTTTTAAAAGATTTGCAACTTGCTTAAACACACATTTGAATTGTCATAATATACCCATTTGCTCAGCAGATACTGGGTAACAGTAGAGAGAACCATAGGAGATGGAGGGAATGTAAATTATTGAACGAATTAATTCAAAGTTCAAGTCACACGTTTTACGTGCGAAAAAGACAGCACATAAACAAATAAACAAATTCCCCCCTAAAAAAAGCACAAGAAAATGGAACTAATAAATGAAAAGTGAAAGAAAAATAGCGACAAAAATACAAAGGGAGATAGAGAGAGAGAAACAGAGACAGAAAACAAGAATGAAAAAAAATCTGAACTGAACTTTGTTGAACAAATTCACTTTCTATGACTATGATAGACTTTTGTTCAAAATTGTTGCTATTTTTATTGCTTCAGGGCATTTACTAATTGCGTAGGCGCTGCCCAGAATGACCAAGTGGATAGACAAACGGATAAATACATAGATATGTATGTATATACATAGAAACGTAGTTTTCTAGGTAGAGAGACAGGTGGATAGACTAGATCTCTAGGTCTACTTTGATGGGGTATGGATGGGGGGAGGGATTGTTTGTGCTTGTAGGTGAAGGTCGCGACTCGCCGCGGCGAGTTCTGTTTGCTTTTGAAATGTTAATTTCGGTTCGTTTTGTTTGGCATTCTTACAGAACGCACAGATAAACACAGTGAAATATCACTAAAAAGAAAACGAATACTAATTGCGAAAGAGCATGCATGAACAATTGTTTTTTCAAGCGTTTTGCTTTTAATAGAGCAAATTTAATTTCATCTAAAAGTATTTATGATTTACGTATATAAAATGCCCTTAAAGGTAATTTGCAAATAAGAACTAGTGCGAATAAAATAATTAAGCTTGAGCAAATGAGATGCCAAAATTTAATAATAATGCTTAAATTTTTTCAATTGCTTATTGAATATGTAGTTGATTAGAAATTAAAAACTGATTGAACTTTAACCTCTTTATAAAACAAATCAATTTTTAAGTCATTAATTAAACTTGCAAGTTATTTTTTGTTTTAAAATATTTGTTTTATGCATAATTATGCAAGTCTTTGTATTAAAAGCCAGTACAATTATTATTTAAAATATTTTACTGATGCTTAAAATTGAGATTTCCCAATAATTAATAAATAAAGAAGAATCTACAAACCTGTATCTCCAAGATAAAGATTGAAATATCAATTTGAAATTTGGAACTTTCATCTCCCGATATAAATAAATAAAATTAGATTGAATTTGGATCTAATACTTCGTTTGAGGTTCGTAATTTTAGGAACGTTTAATGTTATAGAAACCGAGATAAATCGGAATTCTGACGTTACATGTTAGACAATTATTATTTACTTTTCTTTACTATGATAATTTATATTGACATTTATTACAATTTTCATATTTTTTGCAATCCAATGCCAAAAACAAATTTTAAATGTGTTAATAGAACTAACAAAGTGAAAAAATTATGCAATATAATTGTTGACTATGTGTTTTCCTAGTGAAAATGAAGAAAATTCAATAAAACAAATTTTTATACTTTTCGTTTTGAAAAGGATCTAAAGGATCAATCGTTTAGGGTCTCAATAAATGAGAATTCATCGAGAAGTCTTTTTTGCTAGCAATGCTTTACTGTAAATTGTAATCATTATCTTTCTCTCTCTCTCTCTCTTGCGTTCTCTATCAGCTACCCTCTCTATGACATTACGTATACGTCGCGTGGTGCGTGTCTCTTGTCATGAAGATTCACAGCAAAAGCAAAATATTAATAAAAAAAAAACAAAGCAGAAACTGAAAAATAAAAACGAAGACAAAAACGCAAACTGCAAATTGTATAGTATTAAAAAACATTGTTGCCATAGCTAAGTGCTTTTAATGTTTATTAATTATGCAATTAAATTTGCTGGCCATTTAATTGTTTAATACACATACACAACAGATATAACATTCATACATAAATACATATGTATAAAAAAGAGTGTGATAGAGATAGAAAAGTTGGAAATACTTTGAAACATTTTGTTGCTGCCTCTGCGGCTGCTGCTTCTGCTGCCGTTTTTGCCTTCTGCGGTTTGTCTTTAAGCCATAATGAAGCTCTAATGCGCATTTAATTTGACACTTTTGACTTGACTTTTGACTTGAAGTTTGCTTTTGGTATGAAAGAAGTCTATCTAACTAAGAGCAGAGCTCGTGCCTAATGGCTTAGTCTTTTACAGCCAAATTATGTCAGCTAATTATTTAGTTAACATCAACCCAAAAAAAAAAAAGGTTAAAAAAAGAAAAAAAAAGCAGCTAAGCAAAGTGGTCAAACAATTGTGAGCAATTTTTCTATTCATTGAGTGGAAATTGTGTGTTTTTGTGTTCAACTAGACTTTTTTTTAGCAGTTAGATGGGGTGAGGGGGTCGGTGGACAGGTAGAAGATAGGTGCTGGCATATAATTTTCAAGACCCTGAGATGAGCGCCAACCAACCAGCCAGCGAGCCAGCCAGCAAGCCAGAGTACCAAGGTCAAAGTATTTAGCATTAGTTAGATGGGACAATGTGGTTAGAGGTATGACTGTGTGTGCACTTTTTTTGTGTTACCTCTTCACTCCCGCCACCACCCAAGCCATCACCATTTTTGGGAGTCACGAAGCGGCACGAAAGACGTCACCATGCGGCTGAAGATTCAGACTTGTTGGAAGAACTCTTCTTCGTTTCGGTTTCGATTCTGGAACTGGAACTTGACTTTACCAAAACGCACACACAGACGCACAGATAATTCCAACTTGAAGCCATTCAAGGCCATATAAATTATGATAATCATAAGAATTACTTTTCTTCGTTCTACTACGTTCTTTTAGTTATGTAAGGTACAAACAAAAATGTGAGAATTTTCAATCTAGTAAAGAAACCTTAATATTTGGAATATGTCTATTTGAACATACAAAAGCTTTAAAATATTTTACTTTACGATTTCTTTACGTGTTTTACTTAATATTTTATAAATTTGGCATTTATTTTTCCCCCCTCTGTTGGTTTGTGTGATTAAATTTGCTTTTCAACTTATTGGGAAAGGGAGAGGAAGGAAGAAGGAAGGGAAGCGAAAGCAGAGAAAGTAAGAGAGACCATAAAAGAGCCAAATATTTCTTTAGCTGGGCTTTAAACTTGATGAATGGCATCCCAAAACTCACAATCAGTAGGGTGAGTATCTGTGTATGGTTTCGTTTATCTGTATTGGTGTGTATCTCTCTCTGTGTGTGTATGCGTGTGCTCAAATAATTTGAGCAAGCAACGAAAATGCATTTTGATGGGCATTAAGCTTTCAAATTGAGCTTACCCATAATCTCTTTGTATTGCGAATCGAATTATTTATGAACTGTTTAAGAATTTGCCATACTTTAAATTGATTTTTTTCCTTTTTAAGGCAGTCAGCATATAAGCTGGAATATATAGCAAGTTAATAAATAAAAAGATATTATTGTCAAAAAAAACAAAAAATAGTCGGCAAATGATAATAACAAAATGGACTACATTTTTTTATTGACGGCACAATGTAAATTTGTAGGTACATAAATGAACAAAAGAAATATAAGTACAAAAAAAATATATCTGACTTAAATTTCAAAAAATTTTTGATATTCTATGAAAATTGAGAATGATTTTCATTTTTGAAATAATAAGAATAAGTAAAATAAGTTCATTTTGGATACTCCTAAATTGGAAAACTTTCTGTAAAACTTCATTACCTTCATGTTAATATACGAAAAATATTTTTTTTCCACCTGAAATTTCTTCAGTTGCTCGATAATCTTCAGAAAAAGTTTCGTGTTTTTATCATAAACTTTTGATTTTCTACCGAAATCAAAACAAAATTTTGCCTTCAATGGCTTTTTTGCATTCCAATGGCTGCACTGTGGAAAGTTTCGCTGAAGTTACTTTCAAAAATTTGCAACCTTTGAACAAACAGAGATATTTTAAAAAGTATCTTTCCAATCATTTCAAAATGTAAATAGGCATGATGGGAAAGAGATTAGTTTATATTTAAAAACTTTTTAACAAAGAAAAAAACTCAAAACCGCCAAAAATAATTGCTTTTTCTTTAAAAAATTTGAATCTGCAATAATTTTAAAATTCATACTTAGAAAAGTTATGCCCTTTGATTGCTGTATATATAAAAACAAAAATAATAAATAGTACGTTTTCGGTTATAAAATATCATTTCAATTTATAGTAACATCAATGACAATTTTTGAAAAATTTTGAAATTCTTGCAACTTTTTTTTGGAACAAAAGAAAACTTTCTTTTAAATGAACTAGAATTCTATATAATATTCTGAAAAATTAATTTCGTTTAATATATTTGTCCAAATCCATCAACTTGTTAATCTCAAAGCCCAGTTCTCGGCAAATTGATAAAATCAATGAATGGTTATCTCAATTTGCAGTGTATTTTTATTTTAAACTGTATAAATTTTATTGGGCTCTTAATATTAAGTGTTCAATCATGAAAAATGAATAAACCGCAAGGGGTGCAAAAAGCTACGAATTTTTTTTTTGTTTTGTAGGTTTTTCTAGGTTCATAAATCACTAAAAACCTCAACTAATTACTGCATTTGTATAGCTATTAAATGATGACTATCCAATTCATTGCCAAAAACTCTCTCTATTTCTCTCTCTCTCTTCTTCTCTCTCTCCGTGTTACCTCATCACAAATCCCTTTTGGGTAATTTCATGCAACTCTATTAATTAAATTCCTGAATGAACCGCTTAGCATTGACAGTATTTGATTAATGTTTTGCGATAAGTCTAATCCATAAATATATGTACAGCAATTTAATTATATTGTATATCATTCATTGAACACTTTGTAGATTTATCTTTTCAATTCACTTGGTTTTCAACCTTTAGCCAAATTTGTCAAACCATTTGATTGGAATCGTTTATATTGTTTAAAATTCAATGCATCTGCATCCGTTGAAATCGTTTGGCAAATCGTTTTGTATATATATATGCATATACCCATATAGATATATATTTGGGATTTTATTTTTTATTATTTTTCCTTTTTTTTTTTTTGGTATGCCAAAGCCATCGATGAACTGCAGCTTTTGTGTCATGTTTAACATGATGACGATGATTGGCCTGTCCGTCGTTTATTCGAGTGTCTGTCTGTCGGTTTGTTCTTTCTTTAAATTTATTAAATCCATCATTGATGACAGTTGACAAAACAAATGTTAAATTGGAGGGTTTGTCCAAAAAAATTGCCTGCTCTAAAATAAAATATTGCAAATTCTTCAAAGTAAAGTAAATTTTGTTTAAACACCCTGTACCTGAAGGTTAGTTGGGTATAATCAATGCACGCAACAGGTAAAAGTTTGACGGAGAATTAGAGAAATATGAGATATATTAGACAATTAGATTTTGATTATAAAAATAGTTGAACATTTCCAACATTTCTTCACGTGAAAACTTAACTAAAGTTTCTACCTTGTACAGGGTATATAACAGTTTACTTTTTCTCGATTTATGAATGCGACTGCTGCCGGGACTGGGTCCAATCATCGACCACCATCGACACGCATTTGGCATATGAAATGATTTGTGTCCATTGTTCGATTGTTCGATGGCTCCAACTGCTTCTGCTCCACCTCCTTATTCACTAATCCCCTCCGACGTTTCCTTCGGCTTGTCGGTGGTTGTCGATGGCTGCTATTGATAATTGAAATCAGGCATGAAATCGCTGCGGCCACTTGAATTATGGCGTTTGGCTGGCGCTTTTGTTCTCACTACATCTCCCTCCATCATGCCGCACCCCTCACACAGTAGCTCTTTTGACTGCATTGAAGCAGTGTCAGGATTGGGAGGGGTGAATACAAATTTGCATAACAATTTAAAATTCTTATGCTGTAACGAGACAGAGAATTTTGGTCTCCCTTCCCAATCTTTCGCATTCTTTATCTGTGGCGCTGATTGATGGCACGCACGCGTTACTCCTTTGATTGTTAACGAATTTTCCGCTCTCAAGCAGTTTTTCCAGCAGCCATATGGTTAATTAAAATTCACATTTTCCACTCTCTCTCTCTCTCTCTCTCTCTCTCTCTCTATTTCTTTTTTTTTCTCAGTTTACTTGGCCAAAACCAGAAAACTACTCTTTACACACAACTAGGCAAAACTCAAGCGCAAAAAGGCCAAGTTTTTCCTTTTAATATCTTTTGTGAACAAGTTTCTCTGTCTTTTAAGCACATAACCACGCCCTTTACGCCCTCTTGCATATGGATGTAGTTAAAAAAGTGCAGAGGATACAAGAGAAGAAAAAAGAGAAAAAAAAAACTATTATAAAAACTTGACAGGCCACAGAACGAAAATGTTCAACCAAAAAAAAAAGAAAAAAAAGAAAAAAAACATAGAAAAAAATAAAAGAAAAAAGCGCAACCACACAAAAAGTTGCCAAAGTTACTTAGAGATATGCCAAATGGGGCAAAAAATGTATCTCTATGGAATGACTAGATACTCTAAACAGACATCTTTGAAAGACGTTTTATATATTTTAAAATTAATAATATTCACTACACATAAATATTTTATACACAGCCTTTTTTCTTAAGGGAAAAATTGAATTGAACTCAAAAATCCTTTTAAATAACAAAATAATTAGAATAAATATTGTTAAAATAAATAGTTTATGCCATTTTTTTTTTAAGCTTCTGTTTTTAAATATTAATTTAAATTCTTAAATTTACTAAGCCAAACCATTGCCAATCAAATTAAATAAAGGACTCCTAAAATCTAGTCTATTTATATAAAATGGTTTGTATATTTAAGTGAAACTTATAAGCAACCTCTGTCATCATTTTTGTTTCGTTTTTCCAAAGTTTTACCTGTTTTCTAAAATCGTTAACAAAAAATATAACATTTTTAGAAAAGATCTATGTGCTTGGCACACAATAACTTTTCAGATTTTCTATTCAGATACTTTGTAAGATATCTATAACTAGTCCTATGAAAATCCATCCGATTATTATGTTATTGGCGATATTTTCCATTCCCAATATTGATTCCATAAAAATATCCTTTTTATTTTTAAGAGACTTGAAAATCTTTTCAGCATAGAAAATAAAAAAATATATAGGGTATTAATGAGGCCATTTAAGGCAGCCTTCGGGCCACCAACGAAGACAACAACATCATCATCATCATCGTCATCGTCATCATTGAGGATGCCTTAGAGACAGAGAGCATTGGAGAGCAGACCAGACCAGACCAAAACCATTGCAAGCTGCCACAGTCAGTGGCTGCATTTTCTTTATGACTTGTCATGTGGGTGGCAACCCGCCCACCCTCCGAAACCATCTCGCATTCGCCTAGTGCTCCCTGCGTTTCATGTCTTTAGCTTCTTCTGTAGTTGCATTTATTAGTTCTTGTGAAAATGTTTTACGCTTGAGCGCAGCAATTAGCGTTGCTCTCGTTTGGCAAAAAAGGGGGGGACTGCCATGCAGAAATGGGGGGACCACATCTATAGTGTACATACATGGTTATATATATGTACCTAGTAGAGTGTCTATACCCATACACACACACACACCGAAAAGTTTAAAGTTTATGGCAAAAGCATTAACTTTAATACCCAATGTGTCGATCGCGTGAGCTAAGCTGGCCAATTTGTGACACTTCTCGCACTCCGTCTCTAAGTATCTCTCGCTCTTTTGCTAGCCCCGTCCTTCTCTCTGTGTGTTTTTCGATAGATCCTAAGTCTTTATATAGTATACATAAGTAGTATTTGTGTATGTCTATAGTTATATGCATTTAAAATTCTAGCTGCGGCTGCACAAGTGTCCGTCCGTTTTTCTGTTTGCATTGAGTTTTGTTGCTGTTGCTGTTGCTTTGCTGCTAGTCGTTTGTCGTTGTCGTTGTCGCTGTCGCGTCTATTTGCTTAGATATTGCGAGCATACATACATGGCGTATGCGTAACCTTGAGCTTTGTTTCTGTATTTGTATTTGGATGATATTGCAAGCAGCTAACTGGAGGAAGGGAAGTACGATGGCAGATGGCAGAGGCATAACCACGTCAGAGACATCAATGATGATGACACGCATATGATTGCAATATGCTTGGAAATATCTACATACATACATATAGATATATAAGGTATATACAAAATATAACTATAACAATAACAATTATGGGTAGTTAAGAATTCTAGCGTGAGTTGGATTGAGGGTTATTTAAAGATATCTCCAGGCCATGCAATTATTTTCAAGAGAGAAATAAAGAGAGCTGCGTTTTCTGTCTTGAGTATTAATTTCGTTTCTTCAAGAGAACTTTTTTATTATCAGATAATAAAAAAGAAGACTTCTTCTTGTAT
Source organism: Drosophila willistoni (assembly GCF_018902025.1). Classification (NCBI taxonomy): domain Eukaryota; kingdom Metazoa; phylum Arthropoda; class Insecta; order Diptera; family Drosophilidae; genus Drosophila; species Drosophila willistoni. The sequence goes on from NW_025814050.1 coordinate 16,397,045, forward strand.
TGCTCTAAGGTTTGACTTGATTGTGAATATTAATTTGGTAGAAATGGAATGGTACACATTTCCACAACAAAAATGAATAGAAATTTAGTCATTATAGATTGAAATATTGTAAACCATTTAAATGAGATGAAAATACAGTAAGTAATGATCGTTTCTATCATTTTTCTGGCAATCATACAAAGTAATTTCCAGTAATAAAATTCAAAGATTTTATAAACATTTTACCATACCTTGTATATACAAAATGGTAATTAAAGTTCGACTCTTTGTGGTAACTTGTTCTATTATAGATTATGACCCTGTGTAATTAGAAATACTTAACTTAAGATAGTTAATTCCCCCTACAGCAGTAAAAACTTTACAAAATTTTCCACAAATATCATGTCACATGGCGTATGTATGATATAAATTATTTGTTTGATTTGCTGGCATGTAGAAAACAAACAAACATATGGATAAACCGAACATTATAAGGTTAGTCAATGATTTTACATTAATTTTTCTCATTCAATCTCAGCCTATGTCAACATGTCGTATATGTAATAAATACGCAATGAATTTCACCCCCAGAGCAACCTTCATTTGCCATTTGTGCTGCTTTGCTGGCTGCTATTGCTGCTGATTCTTCCGGCTGGCATAAGTACAAAGGAAATTTCGCCGATAACAACAACAACAACAACAGCAACTATAGCAGTAATAGCAAATGCAATAACAGTTACTAAGAATCATCTGGAAAACGAACCGGTCAGTTGCATTAATGACAAGAATTTCAAAATAGGAAATGCGCAAAAACAGAAAAACACACCAAATGCCAATACATCGGCTGTTTGTTAGGCCCATTAAAAAGGCGCGACATTGAAAAAAAAAATAGCAAAACTAAACAAAACAAAAGCATCTCATCAAGAGTGACTAGCACGCGGTTAAGGCACTGGTCCCAGACATAGACTATCGCCAACAAGAAACTAAAATAACATTAATATATAAAAAAAAAGAAAACATGATTAATGTCGACTTTTCAATGACCTGTAATCAATCATATTGCAATCTGTCATTTTTGACATTTATCAGTTTAATCGGAACGGAAAAATTCTTACATTTTCTGCAGAGATCATCTGGCAACTCTATGCTGTTAAAGATTCTTAATATTGTCTGTTAAGATTAGAGCCTTACTATCTAATCAGATCGACAGAAAGAATATTCTTCTGTTTATGGCTGTTAAAATAAATATTTAATTCAAATTAGTTATAAATTTAATTACTAATGATTAAGTACCCTTGACACTGTAATGAGGAATCTTGATCTATCTAGGAGACAATCCATTTGGATTTATTTTAGGTCATGTGAATACTTAAACATAACATTAAATATGAAGTTTAAAAAAATGTAATATTGATTGTGATCCTAGTCAATGGTAGATCTGTAAATGTAGGTTTATGGAAACTGAAATCTCTCATATTAGTAAGAGAAATCGATCTTGGATATCGAAGTTTCAAAAGTTTTAGGAGAATATCTCTTTTGGAAGAGGAAATTTTCCCTAGTTCCTTCCCCCGAAATTTATAATAAGTATAACAAGAATAAGTAGAAAAATATTCAAATATTTATACCTTATCTACTTGAAATTCCTTAGCAAGTTTGTAAGAAACTTCACCAGAAGGGCAAATTGAGAGAAAGTTTCCGTCATAATGGTCCCTACAGGGCTTTAACACATTTGTGGCCAAACTTGAAGACTTTTGTGGGAAATTTCCGGGTGCTAATTGAGTGTTTACTGTTGGGCTTAAAAAGAGCTCAGAGGTAAATTATGAAAACCATTTGATTTCCTTTAGTGACTTGGGAATATATTTAGCCTACGGCATGTTAGATATATTTGAACTATGAGAATATGTATACCCCTTTCACCTAATGGCTACAGGGTGTGCGTAAGATTTGCTTACGTGACTACAGGAACAATAATAACAACAAGAACAGCAAAACTAGCAGTTCCAGCAGTGAAGATTTACACGTCTGACCTTGAGGCGAAAATCTTGCTGCAATCTTCAATAATAAAATTAAATATAATTGCCAAGGGGGAGGCAGTCCGTAGCACCCGCAGCACCCAGCAGCAACAGCAGCAGCGCGAGAATAACAAATACAAAAGCAAAACTGCCAATCAAATTGTCAGTCAAGTGGAAAAGAGCAAAAACTGCAATACGAGGCAAAGAAATTTTCGCAAAACAAAACAAAGCACAACAAATAAAAAAAAAACACAAAAAAAACTTCTCACTCACACCGAACGTTTGGAGAAGGCAGCGGAGATGATGCAGAAAACTAACACCAGAGAAACACATAGAAACCGACTGCAAAAACTTGGCAAAAACAAATAGTGCAAAGACCTTGAAATGCTGTTGCTGCTGTCGGTGCCGGTGCCTCCGCCTTCTGCTGCTGCTGCTGCTACAAAAAACAACAAAAACTAAATGCAAAATCACCCTGGAACACAGAGCACAGAATATAGCCCTACCTCGCTCCCACCATTCCCACCGCCGACAGATCTCCTCAACCGTCAACCCTCAACCGCACCAACCACCAACCCCTAGAGAACCATAGGAATCATCAGCAGTCCGCACAACACGCAAACTTAGAACCGAAACAAGCGAAACGAATCGACAGACGGACTAATGGACGGACCTACCAGCTAGCCGAGAACAAGCACAACAACAACTACATACAGACATATAACAACAACTACAATCAGATGTTCAAAATAAAGAAATAAACAAAAATATTTGCAAGTATTTCAGTATCAGTTGAACAAATGGAACGAATTCGACAATGCCCTTTCGAAAGAAATGAATCAACTGCAATAACTGCAATGGATGGAAATGAAATTAACTACGTTTAATAAAATTAATATATATTCATTAGCATAAATAATATTTATGACATGTAAATCATAGTAAGACTTAATAAAACTGAAATAAACGAGCTTAATAACTAGGGCCTTATGCTAATTACCATACACTAACTTGATTTCCCTTTATTTCCCATCTCTTATCTCAAACGATTTTAAGAGAAATTTGAATCACCACTTTGAAAATTATACAATACTCTGCAGAAATTTAAATATCATCTGGGAATATTAGATCGTTCTTAAAGGAAATTTGTTTGACAATTTTTTTCAAAATATTTAATCAAATTTTTTTTTTTTTGGCGACCTTATTTTTATTAATTGGACTAGAAATTTGATATGCTAACTAAAATATAGTCATAATTTGATCGATTTGACCTAATTTTTATCCTATGGGATGAAATTGTATTTATCATTTGGCAATTTTTAAAATAACACATAAGTTTTTAAACATACATAAATATTTATAGACTAAATATTTATACTTTTTGAAACTCTCGTCTCTACGATTTCTTTTATTGATTATTTCTAAAGCGAATTGAGATAATCTGCTTCATTGTCCATCTATTCTTTAATTTTGGAATGAATATAAATCATATTTACTTTTATATTTTCAAGGTTCGTATACCCACATACTCATCAGAGAAGTACAATTTATAGGTATAGATAGACTTTAAATTTTACAAAGCTAATGAATTCCAATAATTGTTTCAAAATTTATAATGAATTTGAGATATGTTAAATTGATGGAACAAAACACTCTAAACATTAGAATCTGATCTTTTTCCTGATGATCTCATACCTTTGCTGAAAGGAAGTTCCATAGAGGATAATGGAAACAATTCTGGATTATAAAAATAACTTTTAAAACTGTCTTAAAATTGTTCAATTATGATACCATCAAATTGGTTAACTATATAAATTTTAATCAATGGCCATTGAGTCAAAAGTTTGGAAAACATTAAGCCGAACGAAGGAAAAAAAACAAGTAAGAACTGCACAGGTGAAAAGTAGTTAACGCTAGTAAATTGGTTTTTCAACATATATTTTATTTCGTTCCAATCTGTTGCCCTTTATGTTTGAATTTTGGTTTATTGCTTCATTTTGAAGGGTATTTAGATGAACGACAATTGCCGCTTGCTCTCTGGAAATGCATCTAAGTGATTTGCAAAATGAGCGAGTTGCAGATTGTGGATTCCGGACTTGGAGCTCGACGAGGATAGCCTTGTGGTTATTGGGGGTTTGGTTGCTGTTTCTATGTGTGTACTTGGCGGGACGGCTGAACATTTCATTATCGTCTTCATTAGAAACTCACACAGCCAAGCCGCAGATAGATAGATAGAATGAAAAAGACTAAGTGAGAACAAGTGCGGGACAGTAAAAGAGAGAGAGTGGAAGGGGAAGGGGGAAACGAAACGATGCTCAGATAAGCTAGTGCTGCTTCTCCATTACAGCACCGTCACCAGCGTCTCCAGCGTCGTCTTATGGCGTAGTAAAGATTTATTTTCCATAGTCGCCTCTAAATGCTTCGAAATGTGCGAGCATGTACAGACGACATATGTAGTTACCTATATAATTTTGTTTCTGTGTTTTGCAATAACTTTTTTCCCGTCCCCCCCTCCACCCCATACTATTGGCCAGCATCTATTGTTGTAAAGCGGAAATTTTATTTTTTGTCGCCGCCAGACGAAGATGTGTTTAGATGAAGTGTTGGTGGGGGCTTGAGGTGAGTTTGCAGGGCGAAACCAACTAAATCATGTGACTATATTTTTTTTTAAACTTTTTTGTGGTTTCAGGCGAAATAAAAAAAGCTCCACTCTTTTGTTATGTACCCACTAAGTATCGAATAAAAATGGGTAAATGGAGATTTTTTTTTTTTCAAATTTATCTATCTAAGAACTTTTAATTGTTTTTCTAAAGCCAAGTTCAACTTTGTTGGGGGTTGAAAATTGTGGGCTAAATTCTATTCTATTATATGAGAGTTATGATTCTTTTTCTTTAAAGAGTATTTCCATTACCCATCCTATTCCCTTTGATGCTGGGTATCTTTAGGCCGCGACGATGTATGGAATATTTTCTAAATGGTTTTTAGGTTTTTTGTTTCGATTGAGTTATGCGAGAATTTTTGGTTATTAAGCAAAGCTCACAATAGCCTTAACAATGCAGTTTTTTTTCCGTTTCGTTGATGAACTTAAGTCGCAGTTGGGTTTTGGATTGTTAGGGGAATTTTTTTTTCCTCTTTCTTTTGTTTCTAAATTGCATTTGCGATTTGAGAGAGCTTGAAATTATGGAGAAGATTATTAGAGTGGCGACGACTGATTGTTTGATTGTGATTATATTATTTTTAAACTGATTCTGAGAATATCAATTTTAATTACTCAATAAATAGTTATTTTTAGCTTCCATGTTATAGTAACAAACAAATTTTCGATCTATATTTTGCAAAATATAAATAACTCAATTTATAAATTGTCGCTTCCTATTAGACTTGACCAAATTTCTTACAGGTATCTCGTTTTAAAAGTCTCAGTTTAGTTTACCTATTGGTCCTTACTTTAAAAGGTATTTTTTGATGTTAATACAGAAGAATTTACAAGCAAATAAATAATTAAAAATCGACATTTAATAGTCAAACGATTGATATTTTGTATTGATATCAATATTTTAAATACATAAGCTTGTGAAATAGTGAATTTTTTCTCTCTATTAAGAATATATTTGTAAATATCTGTACAGGTAAAGACTTAAACTTGTTTTTAAGATCACTATTTATCATTTGTTTCTATTTTATGAAGGCCATAAAAGCTCCCATTATTATGATGAAAATGATTCAAAACAATAAAAGAAATTGGAAATTTCTATATGAATCACCCAAATCAAGCTGATCGCAAGAGTATATTAAACAATTGCCGGTTCGGATCAGATGGAAGGAAATAAGCAGCTTTTGGATGAGTTAGTTATTTATTGAAGGAACTTAAAAAACTGTTAGGGCTTACCCATTTTCAAGTTGTTTTAGGTAGTTGGCATCTGTATTTCTTCTCTTAAGTGATTCAGAATGTAACTACCCTGATTTACATATATATGTATATATTAATCATTACATTAACTTGAATATAGGGAGACTATTCGCCACTGGGACAATCGTCCAGACCCCGAAGTACATCAATTCGATAATAATAGCGACAGAAATGTTGGTTAAAAAAGTTTTTAATCAACAAGTCGCCCCGAAATTATGTCTGGCCGAGATTTGATGACTTCAATTTTAAATTTTGCAAGACCATTAGATCTCAACTTATGAATATGTAAAAATGTTTCAAAACACAAAAGGAAGAGAACCATAAGAAAGGACATAATAGTTAAATTTCAAAACGAGCTTTAAAAATTGAATTAAACGTTCATGTATGATATCTACGTCAATGGAATAGAAAACGCCTAATCTAAGCCAATTTAAGCTACAAAAGGACAAAAGCCTTTTGATGTCCTTACTCAATTAGTGCCAATAATAGTCTATTTGATGAGCCGAATTCAAGCAGTAATAGTTTTTTGTCTGACAATTCGAAATCAATTTAAAGGTCATTTCATAATCAATTCAATGTCCTTCTCATCACTAATGATTATTAATTAAGTGCACAAATGGCTTCAATAGGATAACAAATCGTTGTCCGAAATAACAATGATGGACTAACTGAGAGAAATACGAGACAAAGTTGAGGCCACTTGCCACAGATTGAATGCAACAGACTGACTGTATGTTGCCATGGGCAATAGTCGGGGGGACATGGAGTTAGACAATGTTGACTCAGAGTGGAGGCAATCAATGACAAAAAGATGCGAGACGAAAGAGGGCAAAAAAAATATAGAAAAAGAAATAGAAAGAAAATATTGTAATAAATGAAAGATGAAATAATAATCGTTGCCATTAGCAACCCCTCCGGTTAGTCGGTTCAATGTCGACATTGATGGCTTTGAGATGAACTCCCCGCAATCATATCATACATATACTCACACATATATATAAATGGTTATACAAATGTATATATATTTAGGAAGGAGATCTGGCTGGCCTTGGTTCATAAGATTGGCCAAGTTTATGCTAAAAGCAGAATACAGCAAAGAAGACCAGAGTTGACAAAAAGACATTGCTGTTGCTCTTGCTTATTATGAATGCATATTTCAAGCTTAATCCCAAAGTGGCAAAACGAGAATGTTGCAGGTCCGAGTCAAGGAACAACTTTTGGCAACCAAAGCGAAATGAAATGAGCAGCTATCCGATACTCGGCAAAACTCCAGCATTCACATCAACCTATAAGTATAATCATGTGTGTTTGCGTATCGCTCTGGTTTTTGTTTTTTTTTAAGTTTTTCGGCTTGGTTAACTGGTTTGGTCTCTTCCTCTTTTAATCGAGTTCATCACATTTTGTTCATTATTATTATTGTCGCCATGGATCTCTTTACCCACTTTCCTCACTTCACCCCTGACCATGGAACTGCAAGTGTTTAATTTTATGCCGCCTGCTGCCTGTTTCGACTGTCTTGTGCATGATTAAGAAGAAGCCACTGATGCTGATGCCGATGCTGATGCTGACTCTGACTCTGATGCTTGATGGCCGATGCCCCTATGCCTGTGGCCTGTGTTGGCCGTTGCCGAAGGTCAACAAGTGCCAAGTGCCAAGGAGGAATCCTCGCCAAAAACTGGAACTAAACACACGCCTTCGATGGAAATTTTAATAAACAGCCGAAGGTCAACCAGGAAGTCCAACCAGCCTGCGGTTTTGGCCAACTATTTTACTTTCATTTTTCAAAAACCAAAAAGTTCACAGCTCAGAGAACTAAACTGCTGCAAATCATTGTAAAAGTTTGCTTAACATTGAAATTGAATGCTAACTTTTTTGCATTTCAATCTAGCTTTAAAACAAAATCTAACACAGTTTTAGAATCACTCTTCCAAGCCCGAATTACCATATTTTCATCTGACAGGTCAACAATTTTGAATGTCTGATTTGGATTACTCTTTTTTTAAGGTGTTATCCTGGGAAAATTCATTTTGAACAATTTAACTGCCGTTTTTTAGCTATTAGTTTAGTCATGCTCAAAATTCAATCTAATAAACTAAAGAAGGATGGGTTAGGAAATTCCCCGCAGTTCTTCCATCCTGGTTTTGAAAATATTGATATCGATTTTCGATTAATGAACACACAACTCTCTTTGACGTTCTTGCTGAAACATAACTTAAAGGAAGGTAAAAAAGTAACATACATCTTCTTGATTCAACTTTTACACTGAAATCCAATGGCCAAATAATTAGTTTAAATTATCTTTTAAAAACCGAAATTAGCTTAATTTAATATTTTATATTTAATTAATCGGCTTGAAATCATCCCTGGTACTACAGCTACAACTTTACACAGTGTTTTGTAACTGTTGGTAACCTGTTCAGTTATATTACGAAATCTGAATAGTTCCTTTCAAAAGGAGAACAGAAAACAATTTAGAAAAGGAGATTCTAATTATTTATGTTAATAAGCTGTAAGCACATTAGTGTTTAATTAAAAAACAACTAACTAAATGATAAACTGACTTAAACAGCATGACTATCCATTTTTCTAAAATTGGGAAATATCAAACGAAATTAAGTTTTAAAAGGATATTTTTAGTGTAGGCAACACTTAGTTCTTAAATGGGTCCCTAGAAAAGAAGATAAGTGCAATAGTTTGGCATTGCCATTTTCTAGATGTTTTAAATGCTGTCAAATAATGTGAACTACATAATAGTAAAAGGCATAGAAGTGGACATTTTAGTTCAACTCTTCTAGGTTAAATAAATTTTATTGGAATTCAAATTTGAAGTTGCTAAAGCAAAGCAGAAATTGTGGCACATGCAAAAATGTACATATACTCTTTTCCACATTTTGTGTCATTTGAGTATGGGAAATTCATTTGGTTTGGTCAGTCTAACCAATTTTCCACAAGGTTGAGAAGCTTCTACGAATGAATGTATTTGCCAACTGCCGCACATGACAATTGCATGTCAAATGGGATTTTGTCTCTCTTTCTTCTCTATTTTGTTTTTTTTTTTGAGATTTTTTTACATTTGCACGCGAAAAAAATTGGAAAAACTTTTTGTTATGGGGAGTTGTTGGGCGTGATCAGCTTACATATGTAGGTGTATGTTTCCACTTGTATAAGTATATAAAGCTTTGTATATATATATAGTTGACATACAAATTAGTAGTTAGCTCTCAGTTTTGTTTTCTGTTTTTTTTTGTCTATGGCATTTCAAGTTCAAGAAAGACAAATGCCAACTAATTTCAATTTGTTAACAAAGCTGACTGCATGGCATAATTTGCATCTGTTAGCCATCAAAAACTCAACTCAACTCAGAGCGGTGCAATTGTAATTTCAAGTGCATACACAAATTACCAATGCAAACAACAACAACAACAGCAACAACCAAACTCAACTAGGCATATTATTGAGTCACCATCAGGGACAGAGCGTCGCGAATGTTGAGAGTGAGAGATACAGATACAGATTGAAATCTCCGTATTGCTGCTGGTCGCGCTTAAATTACATTTCAACAAAATAAAAAAAAAGTGGAAAAAAAAAATAAAAAGCACATCAACAAATCGTGCAAATTGTATTTGCTTTAGCCTATCAGTCAGTTCAGTTCAGATACAGATACAGATATGTACAAACGTGTTTAACCATGATGGACAACATGACGAGGGATGTTGAAAAATCAAATGGGGGGTAAAAAAAAACAACATCACTCACTCACATTTTCACACTTTGCTGTTTGCATAATGAATGGCTCTGGGTTATGCTATGCTAGTACTCCATACTAACATAGATACAGATTTACATATACATAGCTATAAATTTTGTATCTATGTTTGTGTAGCAGTTTGGTTTAGTGTTCAAATGGTTATTTAAACAACTTTAATGAGGCCAATCGATGGGCAATTCGATATGTTGAGCTTTAATTAAAATTATTTCGGTATTTTCATGAAATTCAATCTAATTATTATGTAATCAACAACCAATTTGAAGTTTAACTTCTATATACAGAAATAATAATTGTTGTAATATTAAGCTATGTAATTATTTTCTTTTATTTTCGAACATTTTTGTTTAGATTTCAAGCAAATTATATACATAAATAAATTTCTAACCAAAGTTAAATATAAAATAAAGTATTTAAAAGAAATTATCAGTGTTGCTATTTTGAGTATTTTAAAAATAATTAAAGAAAAGAGTTTTGAGAATTATAAGATCCTTTCTGATATAAGCAACTGTTTCTTAATTTCTGATCACTTTTGAACCAACAATTCTCTATTTCAAAGAACGTATTAAGACTAAAGCGAAGACCATGAATTATAAGCGAGCATGACGCTCTCTCTCTCTCCCTCTCGCTCTCTCTACCTGTCTCTCTCTCATGACTTATCCTACTACCATTTTCTCCCCCAACTGCCATGTTTATACTTGAGTTATATGCATTTGGCTAAACGACGATGACATAAAGTGATAAGACCACAAAATTCTTGGCTTGCTCAAAATTGAAGAACATTAGCACTCGGCTAATGTTAGAATATTATTCAGGCACAAACAAATGGTCGACACACACACACACACCCATATAAAGCCATGCTTAAATGAATTTATGCAAATGCAAAAACGGCAGCAGCAACAAATGATTGACATAAATTACAGAAAATGGCCGACAGCGTGCCTTGCCATGCCTTGATGATCATTTGATTTTGTCTTTTGGCCTCAGTTGGCCAGTGCGTTTTAGTTGTTGCCATTTTTTTTTTTTTTTTATTATTATATTTTTATTATTTTCTTGCAAATTTGTTGCATTGAAGCCATAAAATTCTAACTAGCCAACTGGAAAATTGACTAAACAGAGAGTTATAGCTGCTACCACTGTCAATGTTGATAATGATGATGATGATGATGGTGATGGCAGCTTGTTTGCATTGCATTTGGTCTTAATTGTAATTAGATTTTGAACTTTGCCGCTGTAAATACGTTGGAAACGTGCCTAATTGATATTCTTAATTGGCAAAAGATAGAATAGACAGAAAAAAGACACAAGTACAATTCACACTTCAGATGAAAATTTGCATAAATGCCATTTTAGATTGCATGTCATTACAATTGAAATTGTCGATTAACCAAGTTCTAATCGATCGGCTAACAAAATGAAAAAAAATTGAAGGAGAAAAAATGGTGCTTAAAGTTGTACTTGAAATGTTGCAGTTACCACAAGTGTTTTACCACTTAAGCCGCAAAACTCCCACGTTCTCAAAAAAAAAAAAAAGAAAAACCATCAACAAATATAGGAGGGCGAACAACAAAAACAAAAAAAAAAGAGAGGCCCTTGTGCACTGGCCCGTTAAATGGGTCATTTTGTCGTGGTTGCCGAAGAAGACAAAGCTGCGGTTGTTGGCTGCCACAGCTGTTGTTGTTGTTGCTGTTGCTGCTGCTGTTGCTGCTGGTGGTAACGCCCCTCAAAGAAGACCAGAAAACACGTTGACAATGACAACAGTTGTAAGCAAGCAGCAGCAGTAAGACCAAACATCTATCCATCCATCCATCCAACCGTCGGCAATTTTAAATGACCAAATTCGTCTTGTGGTTTGTACTTGAAAAACCCAAAACTGGTAAACGAAATGCAAAGACAACTCACAACATTAAACTCAAATCGACTCATTTTAACTCGATTCAGCACATGGTCCAGCAGCAACTGCCACCAACAGCAGCAGCTGTCAGCCAACTAAACGAAAATAAAATCAATTCTTTATAAATGTCTACATAATATATATGTAGTACATATATACACACATATATAGGTATATAAAAATTCATTTACTTTTCTGATATTTCTTTTCTGCTTAAAAATGTAGCCATAAAATTGCTTTGAGCATATCAAAACGATGGCAATAAATGAATAAAAAGAAACTGTCTTATAACTGAATTAAATGATTGGTTTTGATGGCTGAATAAAAGAAAAATAAATATTTTCACTAAAGATAATTTAAAGATTTATTCTTAACTGACTTGTGTGCAATAACATGACACAGTTGAAAAAGACAAACTGAAACGTAACAAAAATAACATAAAATTCATCAAATAATTTACTTGACATGGGTTTAAACAAGATTATGTGACATTCTTAAGAGGATTTAAAGCATTTTTTTTTTTTTTTTTTTGTGAAATATATTTATATAAATTGGTCTAAGTTGAAAATTAATAAAAAAAAAAGACATTTAAAATAGGATATTCTTAAAAGCAGTTTGATAAATTTAAATGCCAAGTTTATATTTAAACCGTATTAAAAATTGGACCAATTGAACTTTATTTAACCTTATGTTGTTTAAAAATTTGTATATTTATTTTATTATAACAATTATTGTTGTGTGACTTATTGGGCAAAGTAGCCAGCCACAGGTTAAGAATATATCTAAAAATTTAATTTTTTACTTAAATTACTTTTCTCTAAAGAATAAATTTGTTTAGAACGTTTTTTCGGATTTAGGACTTAAATAAGTTTGTTTGTTCAGTATGAGGGAAAAATTGAAAAAATAGTTATAAATTTATGTACAAACCATAAATTTATAAAATGATAAACCATAAATTTATGTAACAACCATAAATTTATAAAATTTTATACAATATTTTAAAAGTTATCGTTCAAAATTTGTGCAAAAATATTTTCCAATTGTTTCTGAAATGAAGCCGAGCCTAAATGAGTAATTCTTGTAAGATAAGTTTAGCTTTTTAAAATAAAACATAGTAAAGGAATAAGTATTCTTGGATGTCCTTGTCCTAACTTAAGTCTGGAATTAGCTCAATTAAAGCAGACGAGAAACTGCATTGATAGCCAAGTGAATAGACTCTAAAATAATGAAATGTGGGCTGGATTTTTGATCTTGAAAATAAAATATTACATTTTTTATCTCTTTAGTTGACCATAGAAAAATATAATGTAGTTAGAATCGTTACTGTCTAAGCGATAAAGCGATTGCTTCATCAACAAAATTTCCACTTTATGTATTTCAAGTAAATTCTATGAAATTGAGAGTTGGTTAAAAACGTTTATCAACTACCAATCAAAGACGATCGAAATAGTAGACTTGATCGTACGAAAAGATACAACATTTTATTACCTATAGCAAGTTTTTTTCTCTAGAAGAACATGAACATGACGATGTCTGGCAAAGAACAACTATTCGAAGTAAACTGAATAAGAACTTGCCGTCACATTATCATTAGAATTTGTCTAACAAGCTGACATAAGTTTTCCACACTGTTCTTAAAGATTTACAGCCTCAATTACACATAGACCACCACCAGCACCATGTGTGTAGACGATGACAACGACGACAACGACAACGACAAAAAGACAACTTGGAATATGAGAAACTACGCTACATCAGGCCCGGGCCACGCCATGCCACACTCCATCATCAACTCGATATCTTCCATTTATGGTTGTCACAATGCCAAGAGACCAAAAAGAAGAATTCTTTGGCTGCCTGGTTTGATCTTTATTTTTTGTTTATTGTATTTATTTTATTTTTCTTCTTTTTTTTTTTGTTGCTGTTGTATGATTTAACTGCCGAAATAAACACGATCAAGGCTAACCACGACGTGGATGGCGACGACGACGTTCATGATGATGATGGCAACGGCGACAACAAGCTGGAAAATATTTCTTGGCACTCATATAAATTTGTATCTTTTACGATATTCGAATTCAACAAGTGCAAAAATATGTTCTCCCTCTAGATGCCCGTGCTGTCTTTTCGTTTTTAATGCCTTTGATGTGGCCTGGCGTGTTCTTTAATGAAGGTGAAGCATATTTATTTATGCAAATTTTTGTTTTTGATATGAAAAGCATTACCATCAATGATGATGATGATGATGATAATGCTAATGGCAAACTTGCGCTTAGTTTGCTCAGTGTGCTGTTTTTTTCCTCCTTCACTCTTTTTCTATTATGTATCTATGGTATTTTATTTTTTTAGGTTTTAGCGGAAACTTCAGCTTCACGTTAGTCATGTCATGTGAAATAATTGCAAATTTACGCTTGGCAAATCGAGCCGTGATGATGAGTTCTGTTCCATGGGGCGTATACGGAATGTATTCAATAGGTACATGCTTAGTATGATCTCACATGCAGTTGTTGCATGAAAATCATCAGAGAATGAGAATCAATCTCTCTGTACACAAGAGAGAAAGAGAAACAAAGAGAGCGAGAGAGGGAGAGAATTTACCCTTTGTCACTTTGAGCCCCCCATTACATAACATTGTAATGAAGCGTCAATCTGCGTCGCAGGTCGAACAGATCCACAGAACGAGCTGCTGCTGGCACACAGTTGTGTGAATATTTCATGGTCACCCATACAACCGCAACACTACACACATCCCAAAGCTCTCTCTGTATGTGTGTGTGTGTGTTTGTATTGTAACCAAAACTGAAAAACGTCAAGCAAAAACCTCGAGAACCAACCCAAAGTAAACCAAAGGCAAACCAAAAAGCGAAATATTTTAAATGCGAGAAGCGAGAAATACAGCACACACACACACACACACACATACACGCATTGACTCTCACACACACATTTAAACACTTTTCCATTGCAATGTGAAAATTGTTCATGGCAAAAAAAAACCAAATAGAATACAAAATAAAGAGCTGGCGAAATTTTTGCGCTGTAATAATGCAATTGGCTTGCAGTTTGCTTTTCTCTCTGTGTCTCTTTTGTTTCATCTTGTTGTGGGTGTGTGTGTGTCTGTGTGTGGCATTAACTGCAACTTTTTGTTGCATTTTTGTTTAGTTTAACATTTACATTTTCAGCTTTATTTTTTTTGTTAAAAAATGTAATTTAAAACCGTCATACAAGCGCAACGAAAATTAATAACAATTCCAGCCATGGGCTAGAACAATAATTTAATAAACAAAATGTATTTAAACCAGGAAAATAAATGAAAAATATCCTTTAAAGTCAGTTAACCAGATGCCATGAAAACATTTTGCAATGCAAATTTTAAGCTTCTCTAGTTGAAATATTTTATAATTCATTTTGCTTCTTTGAATTATACACTAATTGGTATACTTTTTTAGAAACTATTACAATTTAAGGATCTTTATCTAGAAGTGCGTACATGTGTAATTTGCATACATACATATGTACCTATATATATATATACATTAGAATCCGGTTATACCGACGCTCAAGGTACCGACGATTTTTGTCGTTATATCAGGAAGACGTACTTACTGGAGGCCCTTTCATATAAGTTTGTATTGGGACCAAACAATCACTCATCGAACTATAGTCGTTATAAACGGGCGGACGGGCGTTATAAGCGGAGTCGTTATAACAGGATTCTACTATATATCCATTTGATCTTATGCAATACATTTTGTTGTCACAGTTTATAATTGAAACCTTAATTAAACTACTCTAACCAAAAGAATAAGAGTCTGAAAAATAAATTTATTCTTCACGTAGATCTAAATCCCTTATATAATATCCCTTATATATGATTTCCTCGTTTTTCTAAGAAAATTTGAAATTAAATTTCAGTTGAATCGCCTTTAAACTTCGGCATGCTTAAGTCGCTTTCCAATATCTGCAAGCTGAAGCTTCTTTCCAGCTTGAAAATTAATTTAAAGTTGCAAGAAAATTAATGACTGTTGCAGAGCATCAGCAAAAAAAGGAGTAAAAAAATGTCGAAGCAATTAACTTGAACTCTAACTTGGCTTTAGTCAAGAAAGCTGAATAAAAGTTTAATGGAAGGAAATTTCACCTGGAAATGTCAAATTTCTGTTCTAAATTAAATTTTAAATTCTGCCAATTATTTTTGTTGTGTTTGTGTGTAAATATTAAAACTTTTCAAATGGCAATTTCCGGTATAAATTAAATATAAATTCCCTGCAGGCGGTCATTGTTTAACATATGTAGTACAATGCGTTTTTAGGTGGATCTGTGTGTGTGTGTCAAGCCACAGGCGCATATGGTGCGTATGAGTAATAAGAAACCTACACTAGTTAGAATATTTTCTTGGTGGTTTTTCCTGGAAATTTCGCCAAATGAGTCATCCATTTGGAAGACAAAACAAAAATCTGCGCAGCTTCTAATTAGACTTGAGCTCTGATTAGTCATTATAACAATTGGCGAATCGTTTACTTGTTGTAGGGCTTGGCCTGAATGTACGTATACGTAATATAGCCAAGTTTATGCACGTCGTGAGAAACATTTTCATTTTCTTTACATAACAACAGAAATGTGTAACTCACTTGCTTTTTCCAAGCCATATATTGCACATATATATATTTGTACTATATACAATTTATATGTATTTTGTAAGTATTTATACAATTTATAAGACGTCGCCTGCTCTTTGAATTTTTTATTTGATTTTTTTATTAGTGCAAAGCAAAACGATGCAAGTTATACCCGTTTTTTTCCCTCCTCTTTATATACATATGTATATATATTTTTTGTTGCTGTTGAGCAATTGCAACCTTGAACTTGATATTAGATGCGATCGCAATGAGAAATCTTTGTACTTACTATATATACATACACACATACATATATTGCTCATAACCGGTTTTGGGGTTTAATCTTTGGCAAGGGCAGCAATTGGCGACTTAAAATGGCAAATAATTTATTCTCTCTCTTTCTCATATAACATTTTCATTTTCATCTTCTTCTCATCAAAATTTCATTCTAACCATCTTTTGGATAGCTTATGATCTTGAAGGTTTCCTCTTACTCTTATGTAGTATATGTATTTTGGGCCTGAGTCACATCAAGTCAAATATTTGCTAGTTATGTGCGTTTAGCCAAAGTAAACAATTTTACCCAGGAGCAAGTCTATTCCCTATACATGTATCTGTGGGTATGGTTGTGTGAGCTGAAGTGTACACAAATATGTAAATCAATGTGGGTCGTGTGTAATAACAAGCCTCGAGAAAAGGGCAGGCAAATACAAGCTTGAAAATATGTGTGTCTTATATGTATGTGTATATATTTTTTTGGTTAGGGTTTTTTTTTATTTTTTGCCCTTCTCTGTCAAGTGGTTGGCAAGCTGGCAAGAACCCTCCTGAAATGGCCTTTAAATGAGGAGAGACCTTATGGAATATACACATACGTACATACATATATATATTTTGGTCCACACATTGCCATGTCAACGTAGAGTTTAAGTGAAATAATTGCACATTAAATTGCATTAAGCAGACAGCCAGGCGTTGAACAAGATTAAGTTATATCAAGGGTGAAATCGACTCAAAATATACCCTAGTTATATTCCTATACTCTTGATATTAAAAATATATAACAATGTTTTTCTAATGCATTCATGCAAATGTCTCAAACACATAAACCATAGGTACACGTCTTTGTATATTCATCCTAGAATTACTTTATCTCATGTGTAAATCTAAAATTTTGTCGGGCATTTTGGAGGAAAAATCATTCTTGAATATCGAAACTTCACCAATTTCAGAAGTACGATTTCATTATTGGTAAAAATTCCCTTTTATCCCCCAAAAAAACTCTCACTGATATTGTTGCCCTTTCAACTGATATTTCACTTTATGCAATAGTCTAGATATTTACCTTACAGTTTCTTGTTTATATGTTTTTCAACTTCTATTAAACAATCCCTTTCGTATTTTTTTCTTATCTTTGACCATTTGAAGCTCTTAACAAGATTTCTAAGCCTAAAGTTAGACAGCATTAAAGAGTATTAAATAACTATTATATGCCATTTGCTGAGATCATTTAAATAAGTGATGTTTTTCCCCTACTGTGTACTATATTCTCATTTATTGATACAAGTTTTCAAGAATTTCTTATTTATATTTCATGAGTTTTTCCTCCATATTTATGCATATTTAAGCTCATTGCATTAATTGATTCGAATATACCTTCAATGCCTTTAATAATAATATTGGTACATATGTGGTATACATTATATATGGCTGATCTATATATATATATACATATAAGTATATATAAACACATGAAAATGTGCGTACATATGTGTAGTAAGTGAGACGGCCTACAATAAATTTCATACAAATTACGTTTTCATTCCGTTGGCGTGCAATTTTCATTTAATTGAGGCTTATTGCGGTCTTCTGGGTGGATGTGGGTGGCTATCGGCTGGTGGCTGGTGGCTGGTGCCCGGTGGCTGTTGGCTGCCGGCTGCTTGGGACTGGTCACTTATCCAGCTGGCTGGCTGGCTGGCCAACGTGTGTAACTGTATTTCAGCTTGCCTTGTGCGGTCATTGGCGCAACAGATGCGCGTCTGCCCGCATATCAAAAGAACAATACGAAAATTAATCATTGGCGACTTTGACGATGATGACGACTACGACGTTGACATCGTGACGAACTGAAGCTGATGGGCAAGAGTAGCATATTCTTAATACTTAATGCTTAATACTTATTTATGTATGTGGGACTTGTGTCTGTCAGATGGTTTTTTTTTGCTAGCCATTGTTTATTAACTTGAATGCTGCATTTGTGGTATTTTTTTTTTGTGCTTTTGTGATATATAACATTGAGAGTGTAATAATTAAAAGCAACATTGTTGACAGTGATCATCATCCCGTCATAATGACACGGGAAGGGATTCTAGAGCATTGCCATCGGCGTATCATAAAATTCCATTTCAATGTCACGACAACGAAAAAGAAAAAAAAAAAATCTGAAAATTGATGAAAAATGCATTCAGTTCATTTCCTTTTTTTATGGTCATTTAGAATGAGAAATATTGCCCTCGAACTATAGAGCAAAAATATATGTATTCAAATTAAAAAGAAAATTATGAAGAAAAATTTCCATGGACTTAGGTTCTGTCTTTTTAAAGAGAAAACGTCATCTAATAAATACTAAAATCATTTTGAATTAGTTAAATACTTAGATATAGGAGAGTCAAGAAAAAACTTAAATCTTATTGTTAGTGGAAAGAAATTTCAAATTTATGACATGTCCAACCATCTTTACGATATTCGCTATAGGGTACTTTAAAGCCGTTGCAATAAATATCATTTCCGTATTTTTAAGTTCTTTGTGACAAATTTTCTAGGTTGAGTGAACTGCAAAAAGGTCACGAAATGCAAAAGTAAAACAAAAGTATTTGAACTTTGATAGATGGAAATGGCTTAAGACTAGAGCAAAGACACAGAAACATGAAAATCTCCATGACAATGACCTCTCCTCTGACTCTTCCCCCACCACACACCTTTATCGCCTAAGCAAAGATACTTTTAATAGAGCTCTACGCGCAAGTGAATGAGCAAACATTTTCGAACAAACCTGAAAAAAAATATAAATATATAAATAAATATACGAAAATATACATATATGATTACCCATATATGTATAGGTATATGTATGTATGTATGAAAATCAAATAAAAACAAGTTCACTGCACGGAAATATCAAAACAAATATGAAACAGAAAAGGCAAGAGAAATAGAAACTAAAGAAACAAACAGAAAACAACAAAATCGTAAAGCGAGAGAAATAGAAAAAATATAATAATAAAAGCAAAAATAAAGTAATTTGCCAACGTCATAGTTTTTTCTTTTTTTGTTTTTTGTGCTGCAGTGAAAATGATTAATTTAATAATAAGAAACTGGGGCAGGAAAGCGAAGGAAATGACTAAAGAGATATCTAGAAAATTATAAACAAAGTTGAAGCCAAATAAATATTCATTAATTATTTTAAATATCTAAGAACTAAAGACTCTGGACAAAAAGGCAAAAGACAATTACTCGAAGAAGTCAAATGCAAAATAACAAGCAAAATGACCTGAAAAGAAAGTACAGTTAAAATTTTTAAGCAATTTAATATAGGTAAAATTATTTTACCGCACTTAAATTTACAATTGAGTTAATGTGACTTTTCGAATATATTTAAATTACCAACTAATATAAATTTTATGTTATATTTTAAGTACTAAATAAACTTCTAAGTTTATGGTTGCTGAAGTAATGATGGAATGTCAAATAAATAAAATAAAAATCAGCATCGTTGACAAGTTAACAACAGCGTATTATTTATTTATTAGTAATTTAGATATAACAAAAATTCCCTTAAAGCAGAGAAAGAATTGATGTTCCTTTGACTTTTTGTCATCTTGAAATGTTTACAAAAGCAAAGCACATTCTTAATGCATTTGATTAAAAATGCTTTACTTACAAACAACACAAAAATACATTTTCAAATTTAAGTATTTGAAATTCCTTAAAGTTTAAAATGTCAGCAGGCTTTGAATTTTGCCAGAAGGGAGGCGGATTATGGAGGGACATAAAAATTCTAGGACTTGAATTTTCTCTCCACAGGCCCAGGGCGGCAAAACCGTCACTGTCTGTCACAGTAACTCATAAAGTTGTAAGCGACATAAATAAGTAAAATATTTTAGAGAAAGAAATATAAATCTAAATTTTAAGTGAAAATCATCAACACAGTTTAACAAATTATGTCAAGAGAACTTCAAATTTAAAGTCACAATTAACTTCCGGAATGCTTTAGAATTTTGTGAATTTTTTTGTCTAAAATGTTTTCCCTTGATTTGGTTGGTACTTAAAAATTAAAACGAAATGTTTTTAATGCAAATATGTATGCATAAGTATATAATTTTATTTCAATGAATTTGTTTTTGTTTCTTGGCCGTAAATGTTATTCATTCTTTAATTTTTGTTTTCTCGTTATTTTTTTTTTTTTTTTGGTTGATTTAGCCAAATAAAATAAAATTGCATTTTTTATGATTGTATGTATAATATGCATATATGTATGTACATATAAGTATGTGTGTGTGGGTCGTTGAGGAGGGGCATTCATTATATACTATACCAGTTTCAGTTGTTCTTCTTAGCTTCATCAATGCTGTTGCTGTTGTTGTTGTTGTTGTTGCAGTGCTTTATCAAAGCCATTCTTTAAATTTTCGACAGTCTTTATTAACACGAAAGGCAACGAGAAAAAAGCGAGAGAAAAAAAAACAATTCGGTTGAAAATCGCTTTGCGGGGTTCAGTTACAGGTAACCGCTGACTTTTGCCTCATTTGCGTCATCTTTCCCCCTCCCCTCAGTCTCTCTTTCTCTGTAGCCTTTTACCATCCCGTTTGCAATTTATTGAAACGAAGTTGACCTTGAATTTGGTTAAAAGTCTTTTAACTTTATTTCGCTTTTTGCTGATGCGACTGCTGCCTTTTGCTTTTTTCCATTTTTTTTTTCGCTTTAATGCCAACGTCTGCTGATGATTCTTGTTGTTACTGCTGATTACTTTAACGATGATGTCCATAAAATGTATCTCAAACTTGTACTTTGTACACATGTGTGTGTGTAAAATTTTTGGCAACTCTGTGGGGGCTGCTCAGGTTTGGCAAATGACCAAAAAAAACCAAAAAATTCGCTTAAAGTTAATATTAATTAATTTACACCTTGCCGCAATTTCGAATGTCTCTTCAAGCGGAGGACTTCAAATGGAATTACAGGAATTGCAATTGCATTGCATACTCCAGCTAAAGTCAACTGAAATAGATATATTCATATAACAGGTGTTAGTCCTTCAAATTGAATAGCTACTGAATTCAAAACAAAGGACAATAGTATCAAAGATCAAAATCATATGCGCAATGTTAACACAAATCAGCTACAAAGCAAACCTATGTAAGGATATGATTCATTAAGGAGCTAACTGAGCACAACATCAAGCAAAATTTCAAAGGATATCAGATTCATTTGAAGCGTTTTGGAGAGAATGTATTCTCTATATATGTACATAGTCTAAGGCTTAATTTGGTTTATTAAATCGCCCAGGGGAAGTAACTGCCATCAATCCGTGTCTTAATTAAATTGAAGTCTGCTTAGTCATAGTTAGTTAGATTAAGATAGTGGTTAAGGTACATATTGCAGATTTATGTCCACTTTTCCTTGTCATCTAATGTTGTTAGCCGAAAATGTTTTAGTTGAAGTGCAAGTGGCTTTAACTCTGCAATGTTATATATTATATAAAACCGTTAATAACATTTTGCAATAACGTGGTAGTAAAGCTTATTAAATAATGATTAAAATAACAACATTTTGGTATATTCCTTCAAATAATTTAATATTTTCATGTAAACAAGGACAACAATATCGCAGAAATTCCAAAAAATGAATTTAAGTTAGTTAATTTTAGTTTGATTTCTTATTCCTCTATATCTATATCTATGTTTAATAATTTTTTATAATAAATTTAATTGCATGAATCTTACACAATTTGTGCTAAAGCGGACTAAAATAACTTTAACAGAAAATGAATAAATGAAAAAATATATTAAAATACAATTATTTATTTCTGCGAATTCTGATTTGTGAATTTCCATTGGTAATTATCAGTAATTATCAATAATAATTAATTAGATTGTGGTCAATACTCAAAATTTACAACAATAAATATCAATTCTAAAAATGTTTCATTACTCTAGACTATTTAAAGTGAAATTTTTCATCTGCATTTAATTTTGTTTTTTTTTTTTCATACCATACAACATTTCCATTTCTGTTTTTGGCTTCTCCATTTAGTGAGTAAAAGTTTTGTGTTTTTTTGGCTTGTTTTTGTTTTTCAACATTCAATTTAAATACCCCGCTTAATTTGTTTATTTTACCTGTTAACCAATTTATTTCTGTTAAATTGTTTATATGTCGTTGGTCCGTCTGGTCTGGCCTGGTCTGGTCTGGTTGGTTCGGTTAGCGATTCTGGTGTTGGTGTGGCTTTTGTTTATACATTTTAAATGAGCTTCATGTATTTTAAGTTCAATCAACTTTGCACCGCAAAAACCAACCAATCCAACAAAAACAGCCAAAAGCCAACCACAAAAACAATTGATTAATTAATGAATTATTTATTGAACATGCAGGAGAGGCAGGCAATCAAAGATGTAAGATGTACGGAGAAAAGTATGAGTATTTTATTTGATTTTGCATTAGTCAAATTTGCACAGACTTAAAAATTAACACAGCGAGAAAAATGAGAGAATTAAAGTTTAAAATATATGGTGTATAGCCGTCCGACTTATAGATATGGAATCGAAAGTTATGTAGCTAATGTTTGAGATAAATTATATATTGATATTGTAGACAGAGATTAAAGGGTTTAATAATATTCTCTACATATATTTCGCCCTATTGTGTAGTGTTGTGTGCATAGATATACAAATATATAATTCTAAACAATTGCACTTCGCACACTTGTTAGAAACCAACAGAGAATTAACAAGAGGAGAGGGAGAGAGAGAGGCAACGACAAAAGAGATAGAGAGGGAGAGAGCGAGAGCAAATTAGGAGTAGAGAGCGGTTGATAGAAGAGTTGCTTAGTCGACTGCCAGCTGCATGGTTTATCGCAGCAGCCAGCCCCAAAGCTCTTCCAATATGCACTCGAATGCCCTTCAGGCCTCTTGCCTCTTGCCCCTCCCCCCATTGAAACGACACAGCTCTCCTCTCATCACCCCTATTTTGCCTTACTTCTCGCTTCAACTGTGTCAATGGCCTTGAAAATTGTTTTGCGCCTCAGTTCTGGTTGAGATTAGCTGGAATAAGTTAGGAATTATTGCACACACACACACATACACAAACTTGCACACTTGAGCTCTTTAGGCTCATAAGAGATATGGCATCATGCAGATGCAATTTAGCATTTTTCACAGTGCGTATGATTAATTTTTCAAGATGTACTTCAATATTTCGAGCATCTAAATCATGATGATGTCATGATTATATAATCATTATCACTATATTCGACATATGCATGTGGAGATGCCATTAAAGACTTCTTGCCTCCTCCTCCCTCCACGAGCATCACCGCTCTCCCCCGCAATCATCATATAAATGTACACTATATCATATAAAACAAAGCAGGAAGTGCTCGCATTTGGTTCTTGGCATTGTTGTTTGCTTGCTTTTTTTTTGTGTGGTTTTTCATTGTCAGCTCCGGCGCAAGTAAATTTCTGAACGCTGGGAAATATATATATAACAACAACAACAACAAAAGAAGAAGAAAAAAACTACTTCATACTAAAAAGCAACAAGAAAAAAACTAAAGATTGCACGACAAGGTCAGAAGGCAAACCGCATGAATATAGACACCGCTGACGTTTGGATTTTTTGCTGCTGCTGCTTACAACTGAGATGCTGCTTCAAAGATGCTGGCTAATGATAATGATTTTTCTAGTTTCTGTTCAATTTGCTTAGTTTTTTTTCTTTTTTTCCTAACCTAAGATCAAGACTTTGAGATCAATAGCTATGAAAAGATTCCATTCACTGTGAATTCAGTCGAAATGTCTTTGATTTTTCCTTCATATTAACTTTGTAATGAAAATTGTAACCTTTTTTTTTTATTTTAACTTGGTATAGTTGCCCCAATATTTGAATGAAGTTTAATAGAACTTAAATGTTATACAAATAATGCAAAAAAGTTAAACTGAAACTGCTAAAATTAGGAATAATATTTTACAATTTATCATTTTTCCTATGTCAAACGTACAAATGATTTTAAGTCTTGACATTTAACTCAAATTTCAGTATAAATCATTTTCGACATTCTTAAACCCTCTCGGATTCTTTAGAAAACGACTTCTTATGTTTTTTCAAATATTCTTTTATAATAAAAAATGTTTATAGTAATAAAGTTCATAAAACGTTTGTAAAAATTGAAATCACAGCATCCCATTTTATATGAATTTCGCGACAAATTAAGTTCTATTTAGTTAAAGTTAAAATACGACAAATTTTTTAACCACCTTTCAGCTTAACGACTATTTTTTATCGAAAACCAAACAAAAGATCGCCATTTGTGTTTGAAATATTTTACACCAAGATTTCAAGCATTCCTCACCAGGGCATAGAATTAATGACATCATAATCCAGGCAGGAGGCAACAGCCATAAAGCTGCCCAAAGTGCAAGCTCAATTGCTCCGACAAGAAGAGAGAGAACATTATTCCATCCCATCAATGGGGTGCTAAAGTCTTAAACACTTAACCGAGCTTGCAGTTGATGGCACCTTTGAACCCCATAAGTCCACGTGTAAACACAACACAACTGCCACAACAAAATGCAAAAAGCAAAATGCAATAAAATACAATGAACAAAAACAAAAACAAAAAAAAAAGAAAAGAAATTAAGAGATTAATATGAGACAAGCAAATGCAAAATAACCAACCATAAACAACTCGAGAGCAAGACAAGACCAGACAAGAGATAAAAGCAAAGCAACACCAGAGGTTCCGTATAACTTCAAGTTCATACTGCAAATGTAATACCCTTGACAGTACTGTAAGAATAAGTTAAATCTTTTCGAACTGAACACAATAAAAATAAAAGTTTTGTCTACATGGCTAAGTAAATCCAAAAGAGATTTGTTTTTAAGAAATTGAGCAGAAGTAAAAGACTTTTCACAGTCATAAGTTATAAGTTTAAGAAGTTTATTTTCTGCCAATTGCTGTTACAAAAAGCCATTAAGGAGACATAATTGGTCAATCCAAATTGTTCACTGACAGTTTTTGTCCCCTTAAATCAATGTAGAGCTGTTCAAAATCAAAACCAATCAACAAATTACTGTCATTTTTTAACACTCTAAACAAATATGCCCTTTTATCGAGGGTATAACGCAAATTATTACAACTGAAATGTTATTTTCGGGGCTCGAGCTCAAGCAATTAGGCCTGTAATTATTTATGAAATACAAAAACAAAACAAAAAAAAACACAAACAGAAAAAAAAAACAAAAACTTGAACTTCAGCCTGTCGGCACCTTGGGACGACTTGTGGTGTTTGATGTCTCTACCTCTGCCTGTGTGTGTGTGTGCATGTGTCTGTGTGTGATAATTGCCAGCATCAATTACTTGATATTACTCATACGCAGCGTTGCCAGTTTGCCACTGAAGCTGTTGATGCTGCTGGTTTGCCTAAGGCCAGAGATCGAG
The DNA here is from genome assembly GCF_018902025.1 of Drosophila willistoni. Taxonomy (NCBI): domain Eukaryota; kingdom Metazoa; phylum Arthropoda; class Insecta; order Diptera; family Drosophilidae; genus Drosophila; species Drosophila willistoni. The sequence goes on from NW_025814050.1 coordinate 16,422,922, forward strand.
AAAAACTAATGTGCATGCATGTGACATTGTAAGAAAATGTTGTTGCACTTGATGCTGCCAACTAAAGATGCAAGGAGAGGACTCTAAAAACACACTGTAAGAAACTGTAATTATATTGTTCGTTATTAATTCTTTTTAGAAAGTGTGAGATTCTAAGTATTACAACAACATTGTAATATGCTAAATCAATATTAAGTACAACCATCAATCAAGTATGGAAACTGGAATATTTATGGCAAAATTTTTAATGCTGTAATTTTTAATGGCCCAACAATCAAAAGTAAAAGAGAATTCAGTAGGAAAGTTGAGGTAATATAAGTACATTCATTCAGTTTGGAAATACATATATACAAACAAACAGGTTTTCACTTAATAATTCTAAGAATATAATACAAAATGAAAAACAACTTACATTTCTTTGGAAGATAAGAATTATTCTCAAAACATTTGCAGATATTTAATAGTGAACTAGAATTCCTAAAATTTGAAAAATCTTATTTTTAAATTTTTGGAAATGTATTTTCCTTGCAAATATTAAGCAATTTGAGCTTTTAATTTTCAAAATTTTAACTTTTCCTAAAATCTAAGAGTTAATTCTTTATACTTACCTGTAAATCTGCAATTATTTTGCTTAAAAAAATTAGGAAAAAAAACGCTTTAAATTTAAGAAGTCGTATAAGATAGTACTTAATTGATACAAAAATGATAAATCGCCTCAAAAGCTTTACTTTACATACTTTAAAAAGTAATTTTTGTACAGTCTCTATTTTTGTTTGGCAAACTCAAATAAAAGATCTCCCAAAAAATGTAAATTCCCCATCTTTTTTCAAAACTTTTGTTGAGTGTATTAATTCCAGTTCACCATGGAACGGGATGCACAGCTGGTTATAGCTGGCTAGTTGCCTGGCTGATTGGCTTGTCAGAATCTCATTCAGAGTCAGAGTCAGAGTCAGACCCAGAATCGTACTCATAGTTATAGAATTTTCATCATTTTTAACGTCAGCCGTTCTCTCATGGTCGCGTTTTTGAACCATTTTTGCCAAGAGAATCGCTTCGCATGTAAAACCCGTTGCGCAGCATTTTGTTTTGCCGCCGCATTTGGCCAGACGACAACGGCAAACGGCAGCAACGGCGCCGTCAGTCGGCAACCTTGACCCGGTTCTACATTTAGCTTAACTTGGCTTAACAGACTTACACGGTTAAATGGTGAAGGCGACTTCTAACCTCCATTTAAATGGGATGCAACCCCTACTCATCTATAGCCAACCTCAAACTGACTATTTTAGTAAACTTTCAGACAGATTTTAATTAGCATTTCCGCACGTTCGCCTATTTAGTTAGCTAGGATTTAACTTTCATTTGTAAATCTATTTGGCCAAAAGGGAAATTACATATACATATATATATGTACGTACATTTACATTGAGAAAACGAAACGAGTAGCAGATAGAGAAGAGAGAGCATAGAGAGATATGGAGAAAGGGACTGTTGCTTCTCCTGGTTATGCTCTGTGTTGATGCTCCTTGTGAAACCTAATTAAAAGCGCGTCTTGAAGTCAGTCCCTTCCCCATCCTCTTACGTATTCGCCCGTCAAACGTCACCGTCTTTGCTCGATGCCTTCGAGTTAGATTAATGCCTCCTCCAGCCTTGGCAGCTGCCGAGTTAACACTTTAAGCCTTCACCAAGTACAAAGTCTGCTGATGCCTGATAATAGCATCAAGACGCAAAAGTTTTCAATTAGACGATTTTCTCATTTACATTTCAAATGAATTTGTTGCGCCACTTGCCACTTCTGCCTTAGTTGTGCGTAACTCTTAATTGGTTTCTATGGCCCCATTTTGGTCTATGAATTATGTTTGCGGACGGCTATTAACTAGGATGGGAAATCAATTTAGTAAATATATTAACATTTATAGCATGATAAGAAATGAAATATACGGCTACTTCAGTTGAATTTATATACACAAACAGATTGAGATTAAAGTTAAATAATAAAAGTTTATATCCTTGATTTATGCAACAAGTTATATGATTTTGGTAAATATTTGTTTTAAAAATATAGATTCCATTACAAAATGAATGAAATATATTCATATTCAAATTTTCTAGCCAAGTTGGTTTACCCGTGTTCAGCTCTCCTTTTTGACTATTATCTATAAAAACCAGAGCCATGAGTTTATTTGAAATTTTTGCAAAACAGTCTCGATATTTTCAAAACCAAGTAATTTAATTCAGCATTAAGTCTTTACTTTGATGGAATCCACTAAACCTTTAAACGTTTCTCATATTAATATAAAAATTTGGCCATGATATGCTGACATTTTCAATTCTCGTACTGTAATTCTGAGTTTCTCCACTTCCAATGAACATAATGAAAATTTTGTTCTAGTATTTTTTTTTGCTCATTGTTTCCCCAGATGCATTTGGGTACGAATTCTTTAAAAAAAACTGAATATTTTGATGAGGTTTTTGCCAAAAGTTAACAAACTGTAAGTACACATTTGATTCGCTATGATATGATTGGAAGGAGATGTAAGTTTAGCAGAACTTAAAGAAACTGTTTACAAGATGTTTTTAATTTAATAACAAATTATTAAGTTGGAGCCGACAATAGTTGTGAATTTCACTCCCATTTAAGCATCATTTTACAACTTTTATTAATTCTAAAATATTATATTTGTTGAATTACAAAAGAAAGAGTAATAAATTCCCTTTAAAATGAGATAAAATGTATAAAAAACAAAAACAAAATAGATAGAAAATTTTAAATATAATTTTTGATATTTCTTCCAAGCTTACCCAAGCTAAAAATTTAAAGCAAACTGTTTGGCAGTAAAATAATAGCCCTATTCTTTTGGTTTCATGTTACTAAAATATTCCCACAACAGAAATTAATTTATTACTCGAAAACCACCCTTATTTGTACCACTGTGCAACAACAAACTGTTGCTAATTGGGGGTTTCTAAGGTATCCCTTATTCTTTGCTTTGCTTGTTATGGTAACCATGTCAACCGTAACGAAACATAAACAAGAGAAAATTGGCCACAACATAAGCGGGCTGAAAAATTTTCATTTCATTCTTACATTTCAGTCAGTCAGACGGGGAAAGAAATGCTGCATCAGGGTATAATCTTGCGTGAAGGACATGTAACCAGAACCATTTACAATTTGGTAAAAGGCAAATACTAGAAATTGCATAAAGACCACAAACTTTTACCGTCTTTTATCAACTTTACTGCAGATTAAGGATAAACGTTACGAAGATGTCATCGAGTGCATTGTGAATTTCGGTGAAGCAGCCAATACCAGGGCTGGATTATCGACTCTGGGGCATTGCTATTACCATGCCCAAAAGTACGAGGAGGCAGCCACCTGCTATGAACAGCTGTGCCAATTGGTGCCCAAGGAGCCCAAATACAGGTAAAAATAAATGCCAAGAGAGAGAGAGAGGTAGTGGGAAAATCTCAATTGATTTATTCACAGATTCTACTATGCCCAATCTCTGTATCAGGCTGGCATCTTTGCGGATGCTTTGCGTGTCCTTAAGCAAATCGGTGACCAACATCAGGATGAGCAGCTAAGAGAGCAATGTTTACAATTGCAAAGCGCCATCATGTACTCTAGCGAGGATTATGCTGGAGCGCAGAGTTTGCTTAATCAGCGGGCGGGGGGCACAGCAGAAACTCTCAATGATGAGGGCTGCCTGTTGTACCAAGCCGATCAGCATGAAGTGGCCATTCAAAGATTTCAATCTGCCCTCCAGGTTGGCGGTTTCAATCCACTGGTGGCCTACAATGTGGCCTTGGCTCATTTTCAGCGCAAACAGCGGGCTCAGGCCTTGGATTATACGGCGGAAATTGTGGAGCGTGGCATACGCAATCATCCGGAATTGGGCATTGGAGCCCAGGTGGATACAGATGGCAGTGCTCGTAGTGTGGGTAATCCCATTACCATGGCCATGTCGGGCATTACTCAGGCCCTCAATTTAAAAGCCGCTTTAGAATATCAAGATGGCAATGAGGAGGCGGCACGAGACGCTCTTCTGGATTTACCACCGCGGGCGGAGAGTGAATTGGATCCAGTCACCTTGCATAACATGGCCCTTACCGATGCTCAAGGTCCAGTTGCAGGCCTAAGGAAGTTGGCCTTCTTACTACAACTTGGAGCCCCGTCTTGCCCGAAAGAGACATTTGCCAATATTTTGCTCATTTGCTGTCGTCATGAACTTTACGAAACTGCAGCTGATATATTGGCAGAACACACGGATCTCACCTATAAATATTTATCACAATATTTATACGAACTATTGGATGCCTTAATCACGGCCCAGACCAGTGCCGAGTTGGCAGAAAAGAAACTGGGTACCTTAGCCTCAAGTTTGTCGGGAAAATTGAGAAGTCTGGCGGCAAGAGTGCAAGAGGTGAGGGCCACCAGTGAACAGCAAGCTCTGCGAGATGCCCTCAAGGATTACGAACAAGCTCTCGAACTGTAAGTGTGAGATCTTTTCAATTGTAAATAACTAAATCTTCATTTAATTGCTTCATCGCTCAGCTATTTGCCTGTGGTTATGGCTCGCGCTTGGATCTCATGGCGTGACGATGATTTCGTCGGAGCTGAACGCGAATTTCATTCCAGTGCCGAGTTTTGTTCTGAGAATGCCATTTGGCGTCTTAATGCTGGCCATGTGCTCTTCATGCAGGGCGACAAATACAAAGAGGCAGCTGCCTTCTATGAGCCAATAGTGCGACAACATCCCGATGATGTAAGATCAACTTAAATCTAATATTTTGAGTCACTCTATTAACTCTTTTTTGCCAGATCATGTCTGTTTCAGCGGCCGTCTTAGCCAATTTATGTGTCTCCTACATCATGACATTCCAAAATGAAGAGGCCGAGGAACTAATGCGTAAAGTGGAAAAGGCTGAAGAACTGAAGGGTAATCTGGGCAAGCAATATCATCATCTTTGCATTGTTAATCTTGTGGTGGGCACTTTGTATTGTGCCAAATCAAACTACGAATTTGGTCTGTCACGCATCGCCCATGCCCTGGAGGGTGGTTCAGGTGCCAGACTCTATGCCGACACCTGGCTACATGTGAAACGTTGTGTCTTGGGTCTGCTCACTGGCATGGCCAAACAGAATTTCATTTTGCCCTATCCTGCGGTTCAGGAAGTATTGAGTTTCCTCAAATCCTGTGAAGCATATGGTCTATTCACACCGGCTAATATATATACGGCCACAGATCAAGTGCCAGATGAGCCATTGACCATTGGACTTGAGGCCAGAAAATTGAGGTTGCTTTTGCTCAAGTTAAGCGAATATGAGAATTAAGTTTAAAGAGTCAATAATAAAGTGAATATGTGTAAGTTTTACTTGGAAATTTGTGAAAATTAGTCAAGTTTAGTTGGCTTTGAATAAATTTCATTTTAAAGTAAAGGGAATAAAACTTAAAATAATACTTGCTAATAATTTTTCTGTTATTTGCTTATTTTAGGGGTAATAAATAAGCAAAATAGACTAACCCAGGCTAAAACTATAGAATTAATATTCTTAGCCATCTTCTGGTTGCCACTATGAGCTGGAGCTTAAGGTCTATTAACTATTTAAAGATGATCAAATAAAGTATATTTGAATTATTACTATTGGTTGAATTATTACCTACTCTGAAGAAACTTCATCTTTTAATTCAAAACTTTTCAAATCAAGGAAAATGTCTTACGAAAATTCCTCAAACTTTAAGTTCATCTAAATTTCCAATTTCATTTAATGCAAAAATTTTTGCTTACCTTAATTCCCTTAACTGGGGAAAATGTCTTCCCAAAATCATCTTCATAATCACCCTGGGGATCACGGTGTGTTCGCAATTTTGTTACGTGTCCTGACAGCTGTGCAAGTCCCTTTTGAACTCGCCAAGAGGCAAATAAGACTAAGGAATTGAAAGAAAAAGGTACGCGAAAGACGAAAACAGAGTAATAAATATAAATTACAACTGAAAAGAATCTGTCATAAATCACATTAATGACAGATTTTCATCAGTTTGCCTTCTCGTAAAATGACTGTTGAATTGAAAGTGAATTGTGGCCTTCTATCGACACACAGACATCTATATGATGTGAGAAAATATATGTTTTTTGAGTAAAGAACCTGCTAGCACGTGCTTTCTTTGCTGCTTCTCTTAACTCGCACGTGAGCACTCACGCGTTAGATTTGACAACGTGTTTATGCCGAAGCTCAATTTCCCATTGACAGCAGCACATCATCAATAGAAGTACTTGGGGCTGGAGCTGGGGCTGGGGACATGTTGCAAAAATAGAAAACGAAAAGAGAGAAAAAAAATGGGTGACAACAAAAACGCCTAACAAGCACTTTAAGCAGCAGCTTGTATTATATGCTCGTCGTGGTGAACACCAAGTACCGAGCATCCCGAGTGCGCTACTCCACCATTGGCATCCGCATTCTCAGTCGCAGTTCCATCATCGTCATCATCATCATCACCATCATCATCATCAACATCATCATCAGCATTGATGTTGTCATTATACTCATCGACATCCTCCTTGTCATTACGAAAGGGAAAAAAAAAATAAATAAAAATACATACACAACACGAAAACACTTGTCATTAACACAAACAGACTGACAGGCACACCCAAGAGCGCACACGACGAGCACAACATACCCACTGACACACACACTTCTAGGGCGCCAGCCATGAGCTCCTCGAGATAGGAACTTGTTACACCGTTTTATGCTGGCAGATTGCCGCAGCTGCCCTACCAAAAGATACTCTGATTTTCCTATTAACTTTACAATCAATAATGAGAAGTGAGAAATGAAATGAAAATGGCGAAAGCAAATAGTTGAGAAGGGTTTTCCTTACTACATAACAAATGTATGAAAAGAAAGAAGAAAAACTGTCTAAATGACAATGGCTAAAAGTTAAGCTATATGAAAGATGGAAACAACAGATAAAGATATCAAATAAATATATATAATGCCACTTATCAATCGAAGCAAAGTGAAACAAAAAGCAATAAAATTAACCAATAAATACAAATATAATTAGAAATAAAAGTGAATAGACACAGATATAATGAAAAATGAAAATCGATTGGAAAAGTTGATAAAATACTATATATTTTGATTGGAAAAAGGAGTTATTTTAGATTTGAAAATGGAAATATATAACGAATGATATATACAAACATAGAAATATCGAAAAGTTTAGAGGGATTCTAAAAATATCCTTACATGTCGAGCAGGAATAATTGAAAAAGAAATACAGAAAGATAGAAAGTAAACTTACGTAAAGAGAGCACTAGAAATCCCAATAAAAAACAGAATAAAAATACAATTTATAAAGATATATAAAAAAAGATAGGAATAAAATTGTGTAAAGAAAGCACGAAAAATCTCAATAAAAAGCAAGATAAAAATCAACAGCCAAAGTTAAGCATAAAAAATCATAAGAGACAACTTTAAAAGTTTATGTAAATAGTATGGAAAAAAGGTAAAGGGAAGGAAACAATAAGGAAATCTGAAATTGAACAAAACTCATTGCACATTCAGTACCTACAACAACAAAATCAAAACAGAAAAACTTAAGAAAAATCAATGAAAAAGTAAAAAGCCTGGAAAAAATCACAAGATTTTAGGGTATCCTTTCTAGAAAGTGGAATGGGTGGGTATATTTTTTCGCCGCCATTTCTTGTTAGTCAAGTGTTGCTCATTTTGTTTTACTTTATCATGTTCTTTTCTCTGCTGTTGCTTGTTAGCAGCCTTTTGTTTGGGTCCTAAAACCCACCCACTTCCCCTTTTTCCTCTTTGGTCTGACTGTCTTAGTTTGAATTGTGCATTTCAACTTTGCCTTTGCACACACACACACACACACAAACTGCGTGTCGATTGTGTTAATATGCCTTTTAAGCAGTTTGCCTCTTTTCAAGTGGCGTGCAACAGAAAACGGTGAAAAAGTTAAGTCGTTCATCTACATATATGAAAGTGAAGTATATAAACAAATTTCTGAGCAACTAAATTGTGTCTACCACTCAAACTGATTTTCCAGGCCATTTAAAGTGAGGCAAACACACACCCACACACATACCCACACTCGAATTTACAGGGATGTTTTTCAAAAATATGTAGAAATGTCCTGCCTAAAGGCTTAACTGCAACAGCCTCTGTCTGATCCTGCCTTTGCCATACAGACCCACCATACCACTCTCTTCCCCCTCTCGAGCTCATCCCTTCATTGTCTGTTTGTCTGTGCAAAACATTTTATAAACCGCATTCAAGTCAAAAATCAATAAGGCTTTGTTGTAGCTGTTCGTGCGGTTTTTCTCTTCTGTGTTGTTTTTTCTTTCTCGTTTGATTTTTGTGTTGACCGAGGGCAATTGTTGCATGTCTCTGTGTGTGTGTATGTGTGTGTGTTTGTGTTAACTGTAAACGAGGGAATATTTTTAGCTAATGGTTGGAAAACCCCCAACAATGTTGTTTGGCTCAAATCGAAAAACCTTTTGCAATTAGAAATACAAAGGCATCCCAGCTTTAGGGTCGAAGTTTGATGATCCGTATTAAAGACTAAACATGGCTTGTTTTTCTAGTTGGTCCTTTGAGACTCAGGTTTTTGGTTTTGAATGGAATAAAATGAAATCACTGCAAAAGCAATTACTGTCATTCAACATTTGAAGTGGCATCATAATGTTCAGTAGCCTCAGTTGAACTTGTCTCATCTTACCCCTTTTTGTTTAGTTAATCGTTGAACCTGTTGTTGGTTTAAGAGAAATGAGAAATCTTTGCACTTGAATGGTAAAATAGACATTTTAGAGTTAATAAACGTTTGATTAATTGGTTCGATAGAGCGAAAACTATATTTGAAAAGAAGTTTTATCGCCACTATGAAGAATTGTTTCATTTCAATACAAAGGAGCATGAGGAATTTAACTGAGGAATTTGAGGAACTTAAATGAAAAGAACACCAGTCGACAATAAAGTCACAAATGTGCTATTCAAATATATATCTTTATCATTCAAGCAATGTCTTTAAAAATCTGATGAGTAATTGCATAGACAGCATTTTACTTGTTCTAGATTCCCATAAGCCAATTGAATTTAAATATTGCGTAGGGTAGTCCAGAATTGAATCACTTGGGCAATAAATTTATTTATGCAAAATTCAAATTTTTCACATAACACATACGCCCCCATATCCCCATACCTTCAGTAGCATTAAAAATTGCACCTTTTCATTCTTCGATTCCTGCTTAACCTGATTTCTGTTTGTGCTGCTGCTATTGCTGCTGCTTTTTGGTCGACAAATTCTCAACTCCTGCCTTGAAGCTGGACAATAAATCAAGAATTGATTGCTTTTATCGACAGGCCAACAATACACACACAAATACCCACACTCACTCACCGCACACACACACTCGTACACGAAATACTAAATCACTTTTGTATGTATGAATGGCAGAACGAAACGAAAGGTAATCACTTGAACTTGGTTTTGGTAGTGGTCAATGGTGAAGGCAAACAAAAGTGCAGACACTTTTAAAACGGTTAACAGACATTGAGAAATTGTTTAAGAAATTTAGAAAATTGTCAAGAAATATTTCAAACGGATATTTTAAACGTCGCACATTACGTATACGCCACATGTACACACGAGGCATCCGAGAAGAAAGTGAGTGAAAAGAGTCGATGGCAAGTAACACACACACACAATGGGCAACATCAAATTTCAAATAATTGTTTGCCATTTCGTATGCGTGTGTGTGTGGGTGGTGTGTGTGTGTGTGTATGCACGCCATGTGCATTTGTGAATGGCTGCCAAAAAAGTTTCGTTAGCCATTTGTTTACTCAGTTTTTGGGCGGGTTTTGTGGAATAAATTGCAAGCAATATTAATGGCAAGTGGAAATGCAATCTTTAAAACCATTTATTTTAGTTAATTTCTGTCCAACACTCAACCCTTGTCATTCGTAAAGAAAAATAAATCAAATCCAAGTCAAAGTCCTCTACCGACTAGATAAATACTCAGTAAGCTAAGCGAAGGAACTTTGCATACCCAACGAAATAAAGGCAAATCACACAGGGTATGAAAATTGAGTCCTTGGAGAGAACATTAATCAAACACCGATTTAAGAAAGAAAAAAATGGATTGGAAAACCGAAATGCCGCTATCATAGTATCATCTGTCGATATATGAGTTATCTTATAAAAATGTCATGCTTAACTGAAGGTAAGATATTGAAACATTGAGCAAAATGTGCACTACTTTAGTTTTTTTGGAAAGGGCCAGCAATGTGTGCTGAAGCACGTCCAAAACAGAAAACTGCCAAGCCAGGCAAAAAGCTTCAAATATTACTCTTGGGAACATTAAAATTTTCTACACAATTTGCTTCAACTGTTTTGAGCCAAAAAGGACGACACAAGCAACACAAAGGCAGGAGTTTACAGTGGCCAATAACCTTAACAGCATGAGAAAGAAGAGCATGATATGCTAACAGATTCAGTTATTCGTAAATAAATAAAGAGAAATTGCATTCGTCTAACAGTAAAAAAACACTCTTAAAAGTTAACTTAACCGAAGTTGAGTTCCTTCGGCAAAGAAGGAGAGCAAAATGGCTAGATCTAGTCTGTTCAATTATCAATAAGAAATAAAGGCACCTTAGGTTAAATTTATGATAGGTAAAGTTACAACAAATGCATAATCTTCCAAACTTGGTGACAATTCAAACATTCAGAAAAGATGTTAAGAAAGGTTTTTAAAGAAAACATAACAAAGTTTAACATTCATTCTTTGCTCTTAAACTTGTTTTAAAAAGACATAATGGATATAAGATATAATAAAAGAATCATCAGGCTTTTTGCAACTTATTACAAGATATAATTACGACAACTTGTAAAGTCCTCACATGATTCTAAAATCATTAATGGTTGCTAATCTGGGCAATAATTTGGCTCATCAATTCTAACAAGTTCAACATTTTTATTTTTAACATTTTGGCCATCACAAGCTAACATTATGACCAAGTTAAGCTAAGATTACAGAGAACATAGACAGAGCATAGAACATCCCTTAACTAAGAGAAATTATATTGTTTATGCACTAAAGAGAACGATTTAACATTTCTCTTTTGCAAGTCTCTCTTAAACGTAAACAATACGCATTTAGCATTTCTAGACAAAAGACTTAGCATGTTACTGAACTCCAAGCCCAAAGAACATCCATCCCACCACCCCTCTACTTAGTTAACCCTTAGACAGTCAGCAGGGGGGAAAATTGACTCAACTAAAGAAGTCGCATTAAATTTTTGTTCACAATGCGGCGGGAAAATAAAAATGAAAAGACCAAACAAATTGTGCATGAAATGATTTTGGGGCGACCCAAAAAAAAAAAAAAAAAAAAACAGAATAAGTAAAAGAGCCTACTAGCTACTGGACGTAACGAAAGAAATAATATCCTCAAGTCATTTGAAATTTGCACAAATGAAAATTGTGGCAGTAAATTGAATTACCCAAACAGGAGCAGCCGCAACAGCAACAGCAACAACAACAACAACGACAATGCCAACAACAATGCGGGGCTACCACAGTGAAAACAAAACAATAAAAGCGACGAAAAGGAATAAATGTTGAAAGCCTTAGCCTGAATTTTCCCCATTCTGGCCACCAATCTACCACCCTCACCCCCACCATGCCCCATGAGACGCAGTGGCAGAGAATAAGAGAACCCAGTCTGAGTGAAACAAATAAGTTGGGGAAAAAGAAACATACGAAAAAAAGAAAAAAAGGTAGCGACTGCAAAGTCAAATGAAAAATCCCCCCTGGGTGGCCACTCACTCCACACCCCCCCAAACCAACCACCACCCTCTCCACAGTGCCCCCTCGGTTGTTGTCACATTAGCCACGCCACGCTGTGCGCCCTAATGAGCATCGCAGACATATGCCATGGGCCATGATGGGCCATGGGCCATGTCACGGATGCTACTCTGTCGACATCAGCGTCTATCGCTACCCAGATCTCTTCCTTTGCCATCCCTGCCTTTGCTACGGCTCTGACTCAAAGTAAATTGGTATGTTTAGGTTGCCCTTGAAATGTTAGGGGCTTGGGGTTAGCATCACTGCCAGGCAGCATATGTATGTGTATACAGATGCCTATCCGTTGGTGTCCTCCTCCCACCATCATCATATGTAAATGTCTTTATTGCTGCATTCTTGACATTGCCTTGAAAGTAGCCATACGCGTATGATGGCTAAATTTAGGGGATGTCACACAGCTGGTCAGAATTGAAGTGCACAAAACGAAGGGAGACAAAGATGACATCATAAAAATATCTAAGAAATGGCTATGAAAACAATATGAATGTCATAATGCCCTTCATTTAGGTTTGAAAAGCCTTCAAGTTTTTTACAGTGGCAATGAAATGCCCATCCTCTTTTGGATATACCCAGCAAATTCTGCACAAAACTTCAAAATGTCACCAAAGGTCAAAAAGAAAGAGAATCCATAAATAATTGCAATAGTAAATGATCGAAAAATGTCCTTAAAACTGATTATCTCAACAAGATGCTGATGAGCTAAAAACTATTAATAAATAAGAATACAAAATACACAAATTTTCTATAAATCAAAAACTGTTTAATATATTTCAAACCAAATTTACAACTTAGGTTAAGGTTTATTTCGAAAGTGAGTCCTTTCCTTTAAGTATCTGTTTTACACTATCATTAAATTGTTCTCCATCATTGCTTATTGGAAACAAGAAATAGATAAAATTTCCAGCAAATCAATTGGAACACTTACATACATATGTACATACTTTAAAGGAAAAGTTTTGCTCTTCGTTTATGACTTTCTATATTATCGTTCACCTGACCTAAGCAACTGCTTGAAATAAACCATAAATGGTAATCGCTTAACCTTTTACACAGTTTATCGATCTGCTTGAGTAATAACCGCATAGACCGCGACCACTTCAGCAAATTTCTGCCCTTTTACCACCTCTTACATTAAACGCATTTCAGGCCACCATCTTCATTATCGTCATCGTTTACATCATTATGACGATTATTAAACACATTTTATGGCATTTGAAGGCTGTCTGAGTGTGTGTGTGTGTGTCTGTGTTTATGCATTGAAAATGATTTGAAAATGCCGACAACCGAAAATTGTTGGCATTTTTCCCACTTGCATATAACCACCAACCTAGTGAAGCTTGTGTTTTTGTTCCTACCCTCATTCATCCACACTTGTTGGATGTTAATGCACATTACGTATACGCACATTGGTATTTTTTTATATACTTTTTTTTTGTTCTTGTTTCTATTTGTGCATTCACATTTTTGTGGTTTTTGCTGATGCCGCATAATTTATATTTTAATGCCAAAAAACGAGCGAAAGAGAGAATAAGAGCGAGAGAACTTCCAGATGAGAGGAGACACAATATGTGCCATAACTGCGTCAAAATTTATACATACTTACCATAATTTCATATAAAGAGAATGGACGAATATTGGAAAGGCTTTCTAATGGACTCATTAACCATCTGACTAAAATTTTTAGTTTAAGCATTTTCACTTTTTACACAATTTTGCGTCTTGTGATTTATCTACTTCTTCATACCATCTATCATCACAAAAACTCTGCAGATATATATGTAACTGTCACTCTTGATACATCTAGTGAAATTTTCTCCAGAGATATCAAATTTTCTTGAAATTGTATACAAATAAGTTTATTTTTGCACACTTAACAGATGGGAGTTGGGTGTTGGGATTCTCTATTCGGGAGACGATGATGAAGATGCTTTTGAAAATGATCATGATGATGCAAATGCAGGAAGATTTTTGTTTGCCGAGGATGCATGTCGACATTGTATTTTATATTCTATTCACTGACACCAGCTCACACTCTTTACACACGAACACACAAAACACACACATATGAGATATATTTGAGATGTGTGGGAAGATCAAGCAAGCAACTATTTCGTCCATCTATTTCATCTTTTAGGAAGCCGCCGGCAGCATAATCAAAAAGTTTTTGGTCTAGATTTTTATATAAAAGAAAATAAAAACCCAAAGAAAAAAATATTACACCCACACACACACAATGCCAGTCGGTCAGTTGAAAATTTGTTGCAATGAGATTTTGTTCGCTTCTGTGTTGTGTGTGTGTCTGTTCGTAGCCTGCAGTTTTGCTCGATTTGCAGCAAATTAAGTTGGCCTGGCCAACAACAGACCATGCCCCAGCCCTTCCCGATGCCTTCTCCGCCATATCCACCTACATACATCACACCCATAGTAGCTAAGACTCCTACCCCTATGGGTGCACTCATTGTTCGTGCCGACTTGGCCATCGTTGTAGTTGAAGTCGCCGTCGACGTCGTCTGGCTGCTGCCCAAAAATGCAATAAAATTAAATGTTTTTGTGTAAAAACTTTATGACTTTGTGTTTATGTTCGCAACATGCTTGAGACTCGTATCGCCCCAGAGACTCACTTGCCCGTGATGCGGCGTCGCCATCGTCGTTTTCGATGCTGCTGCTGCTGCTCTTCCTCTTCTTCATTCATTTTGGACTTTTAGCTTGGCCTGCTTTAGTTTTTGTGCCTGACTGGCAGTTGTTGTTGCGGCTCTTTGCCGTTCACTGTTGCCGCTTCGCATGTGTTGACAGTAATTAATTTAACTGGCATAAATGAAATTTATATGACCAACACATTTTGCGATACTTTGGCCACAAAAACAGAAAGACCAAAAAAACCAACCAAAAACCCATACGTTGGTTATTGGGCGACCAACAGGCATCGAAGAAGATAAACAAGACACTTTACGTGAAGGAAAATAAATTTCAACAAATTAGTCGTCGCTTTTAGTATTGATTTTGGCAATTATCCTTCCTCAATGGCAATCAATTTCTTTCATAGTCGTTTGAAAAAATAATACAATACAATAATACATGTATAGAAGATAGAAGGTCATAGAGATATATCCAATCAAAAATTTACTGACATATTCTCTATACACTTATTTTTACATATTGTCAGGAAAGATTCACAGGCTCAAAAACATTTGTTATAAATGCATATCTGTTGACTCAATATTAGGTAAATGTATTTTGTAAACCTTATAATACTTGGGGGAGAATTCATTTGAAACCTGCATATTATTGTTATTTATTAAATATTATTTTTGTTGCTTCAATCGATTGAACTGTGTTGCCAATTGTCCTGAAAGAACTCAGAAATTGAAATATCAAAAGTTTCGGGCACCCCACTGGCATTTTGTTTGACTGTTTCCAATAACAATTGCTATCAAAATCTATAGATATCTGGCAGACACGCATTTCCATTACCATACCCATAAGCCCGACGGCTTTCTTGGTGTCCTTAAGCGTGTAAATGTCTAAAAGTTCAACTCTTTCATGTATGCTAAGCTGGAGGCATTGAAAGAGCAGCTGCTCGACATTTTGCTCAATTTGTTCCATTTGCCACTGCATGCATTAAAGAAGGTCAGTGTTCAGCAGAGTGTAAATATGCGGATTTTAACCTAAAAAGTACACACTCTCCACTAGGATTCAGCTTAACAATGTGTTGATTCAATTGACAGATAAGATTATTATTATATTTCCAATCCATAAAAAGCATTCATTTTAATTTCTGTGCCGACTTGTTTGTAGCTCCTTTGTAGTTTGGAGTATCTCTTGTTTGGTTTTTATTCAAAATTTTGCAAAGAAAATGTTTAATTTTTAAATTTTTAACAAATGTAAATTGAACAAACATTGACGATATATACGGCTAAGAGGTAGTACACACTTCTAATGTGGTAAGTTACGCCTACTTTTGTTTCCTTGAGTTTAGTTCTTATGTTATCTGGATACTTAACAAAATTAAATCTAGTTATATTTACTTTACACAATTATTGAGCGCTATTTATTAGGCCTTTCGACTTACCTTTTTGTTGCAATTCACAAGTAGTTTAACAATCATACAAAAAACTTTTGAGAAATATCCTTGATCTTAAAAGAAATGAAAGTTTTATAGATTTTCTAAATATTTTTGGATAAATATGACGATTTATGGTTGCCTTGAAAATTTTGACTTCAAATAAGTTTGCTTATTTTGATCCTCCGAAAGATGTACAAAACAAATACAAACAAATACATTAAAATTTATTTTAAAAAAAATATGTAACTTTTACACTTTATTTTGTAGTCTTATTTCATTCATATAAAAATAAAGCATTTTTTCTGAACATGTCCTTTCCTTTTCCCTTCAACATTATGCTACATTCCAGTGACAAAAAAAATTAAAATCAAAAATAAATAAACAAGTCACATTTGCTTCAAATTGATAAAAACGTAATGATCCAAGAGTATGAAAGGGTTTTAATAACCCCAAAAGTGAACAAAATAAAAGAGCCGTCAGTCTTAATTTAAATAATTATAAATATTATGAATCTGCTTATATTGTTCTTCAAATGTTGTTTTCCTCTAGGGTCTCTTGTTGATAGATAACATATAAAATACAATACGCTGGTATAATCACAAATAGATTCATTTCAAAAACAATTATACAATCTTGATAATAATCTGCTTGTTTTTTGTCCTTAAACTTATAGTGAAGCATTTGAGTTGAAGCAAGGAAGTTGAAGGTTTTTTTGCCCAATGAACAGAAACATTGTTGCAAATAAAAGATTCACTTCTACAACTTTTAAAGAGTCACAATGGAAATGAACAATTTAAACATAACAGACATCAGACTTCCATTGAGTCAACTCCAAAATAATTTTCTTTTTCTTTACGTTTCTCCTTTAGTTTGTCTCTCTCAAACAGGTGAAATCATCGTCTTCATCATCATCGTCATCGCACTTTGAGCACGTTTTGCCCTTCAGAAAAAAGAAATACTTGAAAAAAAAAAACAAAAAGTTGAGGTGTGCAAAATGCACCATAAAAATCAAATATTAAATAGGTTTTTTTTTTCTCTCTCTCTTGTTGTTTCAACATGATTTCTTGACAACATCATTGAAGAAGACCTTTTTTGGGGTGGGTCGCACTAAATGCTTATTAATTATGGCGGCTGCATTGCTTCAGGCGGCCAACCGAAACCAAGCAAAATCATGCCAAAACGACTCTCTCAATCGTAGTTACAAGAAAAAGTAATTAACTCAATATTGCTGTAAAAAGTTTTTTTTGCAAAAACACTTATAAAACACAGCAAAACAAAAAAGTTCCAAAAGTTCGATGGAAATGGGAATGGAAATGGGGGTTTGAGATGGAGAAGTTGGGTCATAAACAAATGAAGCTGAAAAGTGCAATAATTTTAGACTTTTTATCATCTGTTTGCCCACCACCCCCTTCTGGCAGTAAAACAGATGTAATTATAATTGATAGGAAGAAAAGAAAAGGCAATGAAAACTTTTATTTAAGTGCAATCAATCATTGGTGAAAGAGATCACGAGATGATGTCAACTGAAACTTGACGAACGACAGTTTTATTATCTTTATTAACATGAACCGAAAATATTTAGTGTCAAGGATTTAACAAATGGCCAAAATTGTTATACCCCCGAATATATGCTTTAAAAACAAAAAAAAAAAAACAGAGGGAAAAACTATTTAAATGGCATAGCAGAGCAGATCAGAAAAATGGCATGGGTCATGGGAGGGAGGGAGGGTCAGCCAACAATCGCCGGAACGCCGGGAGTTGACTCGTTTGCGATTGATTCACACAGCGAACTTCCGCTGCTGCTGCTGCTGGTGATGCCAACAAACGTCAGAGGTATGTACAATGGGGGCATCGGGCTATGGGGCAACGGGATAGACATTGGAAGCCAACAAGCAAACAAAAAGTTTACGCTTCATAGCACAAATTGAATAAATCATTTGATGTCGGGTCGGTTCTGATGCTGTTGATGCTACAGCTGCCGGCGACGCGGAGGTTCAGAGAGAGGTTCACATAATTGTTGCGCAAAATTGCCCAAAAATAAAAGCCAGTGAGCTGGTGAGCTGGTGAGCTGGTGAGCTATACACAGAATGTTTGGTGTTTGTTAATTGAAAATAAATAAATTAAAATGTTTAATGATTTTTCGTATTTTTTGCTTTTTATTTGCTGTTAGATAACGTTTAGATTGAAGTTAGTTGAGTTGAAGATAATCAAATTCCATGCAAAATTTATTAACAAAAGAGCGAGCCATTGCCTAAAAATAAAGGAGAATTAATCTAGAAGAAATTGTTTGAAATTGTTTGAAGATACCCAAGAAAATTTTACACTAAGCTTGTTTTCTGTAGTTTATAAAAAGCTATAATGACATTTTTTACACTAATTTTTTAGCTTTCTCTGTGAATTGATGGTAATCGATGTTAGAAACTTTATTGCTAAAATATTTGACTTATCAAATCTGACCCTTCTTTCATTATTAGTTCCTTCTTTTAACACGAGACACATTTTACAAATATTTAATAAATTTATTACCTAAATTTAAAGATCAGGTAAATCAATCTAAAGTCCCTTATGGACAGATAAATTCCAGAGAGAATAAAAATAAAATTTAAATACCAAGGATTTGAAATTTACAAAAAAGGCTTGGTATTAAAAATTGAATTAAAAACCAACTACAATTTCCAGTAAATATTTTAACTCTGTTTAGTCTTCTTTTCACCTGTTGTATACTTACCGATATCTAAAAAACGTTTAACAGAAAAAAAGTATTTCATAATATTTTAAATTCCATTCCATTATTACCATTTGGCATTATTTATTAGGGATTATAAGTAGTTTGTAACTTGTTTTTAGCTTAGTAACTGCAGATATTTAAGTTTATTTACTGCAACTCCAATATAAATTCCTTTTCACATGTAATTTAACCAAATAGTTTAATCCACCATTTGGTCTTTTGTGTGCAGCATGGCCATTGAGCCAGACTACACGAATCCGATGGACATGCACAGCAACCATGACCAGCATAGACACCCAGCCATAAGTCTTGAAATATCGTAGCGTAAATTAGAACTACTAATAAGATACTTGCAAACAAAGTTCCAGCCATTTGATTTTATACTGACATATAATAACTGCTACCAACAACCGGCTATGAAACAAGCATGTCGAATAAAGATGTCATGCTGATGACATAATCAGATCTGATTCTCTGAGCCATTCAACTGAAATTGCACTAACAATTGCAACAAGAGGGAACAACAATCATAGTCGCCGCCGCTCATGCAACAGCTGTGACATACAAAGTGCTCAAGCTGAAACTGAAGGCCGCCCTGACTTGTCTGCCTCATCAACTCGAGTATAATTGCAAATGTCCGTGCCCCATTTCCGATTCCGTTATACATTTCCGTATAGAGTATAGAAATAACTTGCATTCATTTCATTCATTTTGTAAACAAAACAACGTAATTTCAACAAAAGATTAGCAAGCGAAACAAATGTGTTTAAGAAAACAAAATCCAGAAAGCCGAAGAAAATTCATCTGCGCTTTTTGCACGAAACTTACACTTATATACATATATATACATATGTTTTTATATATATATGAAATATTTTCTTTCAAAAAATTTTTTTCTTGAAAAGAAGAAACCGATTTTTTAATATTACACAGACAGTATTGGATTTATCTTAAATAAAACTTAATCATAAGTTATATTCGGATCTGTTTAATGGATTTACAATCTTCTTGCCTGGGCTATATTAAGTTTAAACTCTAAAATGTGAAGCTTCAACTGGTTTACCAGGTCAGTAGTCATCAATTCAAACTCCAGAGGATTCTATACCTTATAAAACTTAATAAAGATGTCCCCCATCTAAAGTGCTAAGCTGATGTTGATTTCAATTTATGAAACAGAAATCTAAGCAAGTGCAATAGTAATATAATTACCTAAATGTTATGTATTCCATTTCCCATTTCAAAGCTCTCCTTTTATGTACAGACGTATGTAGACGCCAAACATCTGTGTCTAAACATTTAAATTTGTTTTTCCAGATTCTAATCCTAAGTACAACTTACTTAGAGTCAGTAGAGTAATGGAACTGAGTAAAAAGAGACATGCCCATACGAAAACTGTAAGATTTTCTCTACCAAATTATAAAATATAAAAAATTATTATATTCTTTTTAGACTATTACTGATTACAGTGCTACTAACATTCGTCTTACTGGTAGAAAGAGCCTCTAGTCATGTAAAGAAAAATTTTGCGAATATAACGGATTCTAATATATATAACATCAGCAGAGAATCAAATATTACAAGTTTTAGACGAATGAGGACTAGAAAGCTTAGTAAAATTATCCCAATCGAAGTAAAGAAATCCGTTGTAAAAAGATCATCAGCTGGTCGAACAGATCAAAGATTAAAAAGAAAGCTTCAAGTGAGAGTATGTCCAAGAACAATGATACCACTCAGGAATATCAGCAAGGAGCGGGTATATACAGTGCTTTTTGATTCCTCCACCTACTAATTGAGTTTTCTTTTAGCTTTTGGGCGTTTGGTATGCCTATGCCACAACTCCATTAGATATTCTTCAATATCAACGTCGGTGCACATCCTACAACGTGATGAACAATCGTGAGTGTTGTGATTAAGATTAATACAAGTCAAATTTTCTTATATTTTCAATTTTCCTTAGCATATTTCAATACCAACATACTTTATACGGATTATAATCATCTTTGCATAACATATTCTTGTCTGCTCAACAAAAATACAGGTTTACATGATAGTAAGTCCCCAATATAATTTAAATTTTTTTTTAAATTAATCAATAATTATTTTGTCTTATAAGTAAAACTTCGCATTCTAACCCGTACACGGATACCCATGGCAAAAACTTTACGAACTATAAGTGATTTTTTGTCGAAAATCAGATTTCCTATTACCGATTTGGATTGGTTGAAAACCGAAGCATTTTGTTTTGAGTGGTATCAATTGAATTTCGAATTATACCCCAGACCTGGACGTTTTCAAGCACCTTGGGGTATCGATCCCATACGTGATTAATATAAATATACATTTAACATAATTAAATAAGAAATCATACAAATACATTGAGACATATGTAGAACATTAATTAGTTCTCGGCCTTCACAAAATCAATTAGTCAGTTTCGGTCGAATGATTGCATATGTATACGCCACTTGAAGCATTCACTTGACATATATATAACTCGGTTTATTGGAGCTCTCCTCATCTTTCTTCCACTTACAGGCAATGGTTCACTTCAATTCAATTTGTCGTGGCCCAGAAAAAAAAAGGAACAAGAAAATCAAAAAAAAAAATAGAATGACAAAATTTCTATGGACCCAAAAATTGTCTGTGTCCCAATTTTGTGTTTTTTTTTTTCTGTTTCTTTTTGTTGTTGGCTTCCCATTGCCAAATTGCTTGGCCCGCACAAATTGGCTTTAGTCCCTTCCTTTAGGGCCAAGCGGTAGGGCAATAAAATCAAACCCATACTGTGGCACACTTGGCGTATGCGTAACGCACAATTATCCCTCATTGTGTGGGAGTGGCTATAACTAGATATGTGAGTGCGTAAGTGTGTGTGTGTGTGTATGTGAAAGGATGGAGGCTAGGGTGAACACTCAAAAGGATATGAGATAATTGTCATTGTCATGCGAATTTTCGAGACTACACACACTCAAACACTCACACACACTCAGAGCTATAGGAATTTTGCGCTTCCGGCTGACACACAAAGCCATTTGGCCAGTGGCATAGAAACAATCCGATTTCAAATTGCATTTGAGTTTAACTCTCAATTTGGGCACATATTTTGCAGCTAATTGTTTGACACTAAGCCATTTAAAATATCCACAAGAGGAAATTTGTCATTAAGATTTATATAAATGAAAAACGGACGATCGACTTTGTGTTTTTTTTCTTTTTAATGTAAGATTCATGCATCTGATTAACGGCCGCAAATGTATTTCTATTTATCTTTGCTCTGAGTCAGACTTGAGATGGCTGACATAAGCTTGGTCTTGTTAAATACTATATGGGATAACAAAAGCAACAGCAACTATATACAACAGGTGAGTAAGTGATTTCGTTACTAAGATAAGCATCCATAAATTGCCACTTAAACTTAGTCACCATTATATCGATTTCTATTTGAAAATTGCTCAAATCTTTGTGATTTCAAGTCTTTTTTTTTAAATTCTAAATATTTTTAGCTAGAATATTATGTTTTGAAATAAATATCAATATAAATATAGGAGCACTAGTGTCCAAACCTTAAGCTTTCGAATAAATTTCATTTCCAAAAAAGTGAATATGGTGAAAATTTAAATACTCGAATTGAATATGAATAGTTTTAAACCCTTATGTAGTACTAATTTTTAACTGTTTGGCTAAATACGTATTTAAATTACTTAAAGACAGACAACTTAATTAGACATTTTATAAAAGTCTTCCAGATACTTCAAAGGACCAAATACAATTACTTCGGCATACCTCAAAGGCGGATCATATATAGACTATATACTGTCTGCTTATGAATATGATCCACCTATTCATTGTGATGAATATATACATACATATATAGCCAACATGCATGTATAGCCAACTCGAACAAGATATTAGTACACACTCAAAGTAAAAAACAGAAACCCTATATCAAAACATTTATTATTTATTTTAAAAAGAACAAAAACTTATACGAAGTAATCGCTACAAACTTTCCTGTTCCTGGAGAATTACTCTTATATACATATACAGTCTATGGACTATATTCTATACACTAATTTTCATATTTAGCTAAGTTCATTGATAAATATCTTTCACATTTTGGGCGTTGTGTATAGTAAACTCGTTTTTAAATAATTTTTCTTCAGTATAATATTATTTAGCCACTTTAAGAACTTAACTTGCTTTACTACTAGATATCTCTCCAACGGCTTTTAAATTAAGACCAATAAAATGTGTTTGAAACAGACAAAAACTGAATCCAATTTTGATAGAACCCCCATAAAAAGGCATTTAAAAGATACAGATGTCACATGGTTTTAGTTAAAAAAAATCTTCTAAGCTAGATTGATTCTAAAAAAAAAAAAGTTTAAAAAATTAAAACAACTGTAGTAAAAATCTATTGACCATATGCCATGTGGTTTGTTTTTTATTTTTGGCATTGCTTTTCCTTTCGTTGGATGTGTGTTTTTTTTTTTTTTGTTAGTTGATGCTGTTATTCAATTTGAGAGGCTTTTCAATTTTGTTGTTGTTATTGCTATTGTCCGGGGCTGTTATTGTCATTGTAACAATTTTATGGTTAGTACGTTTTTATTTCCACCGATTTAGCCTGACTTTTTTTTTAGCTCTAGCTTTTCGTTTTTGTGTTATTTTTGCTTTTTTTTTTTTTTTTTGTTTAACAAGCACCAACATTGCATGACGAATTTAACAATTTCAAGTTCAAATCACTTTTTATGGTTTTTATGTAATCACGTAACAGCAATTTACATCCAATCTGACTCAAAATAAAGGTAGTGGGATTTTGTTGTTATGTGGTCTGTCATTTGTATACTCCAGTTAAAAAATGGACTTGCATTTGGGCAAAACAAGAATTGACAAAAGACAAGAAAAGAAACCAACAAAAAAGAGATCTATGTATGTATGTTTAACCAAATGGCGCTAGTTAAAACAAGAAATGGAGAGAAACTCTTAATTAGACCCCCGCAAGAAGTTCTTTTTGGTTGCTTGGCTCGGATGGCGGTTTGACTGGTTCCACCAGTTTCCGTTTTGAAATTCATTTCAGTTTTCGTTTTCGTTTGAGCTTCTTTCACACCAAAGACCCAAAGAACGATGCGCAGAAGATTGAGTGACGACAACAAAAGTAACAACAACAACCACAACAACACCGAGAAGAAGAGCAACAACTATTTAAAAACAAATACCATTTATTGATGTGATAATCTAAAGATCAAGGTCTTCCTTTTGCCATTTCAATAAATTGTTTTTGTCTTCGTTGTGTGTACAATCTTTTTTCTACGTGGTGATATTTTTTTCTTTTATTTTTTTTGTTATTCTTGGAATCTTTTTTAAATACCCTACAACTTACTTTCCGTAAAGGGTATATTTAAGTCCCCAAATCTGAGAGAACTTATACCCAAAAGGGCAAAAGGGTTACCCAGCTCGTAGATTGGTGGAAAGTCCCAAATTTTTTATAGTTTCTTTTAGCTAAGAGACCTTAGTTTAAAGTTAGCCTTTGCTTATTACCAATGGTAAACACTCTAAGAGAGTTAGGAGACCTTTTGGATAACTTCAGATTACACATCTATTTCTTACAGGGTATTTTCAAAATCGCAACTTACATACTTATTTGTTTCTTTTCTCTTGCGTCGAAATAACGAAACTAGAATTTTTGGTGTCTACTAGATTTTCTGTTCTCCCATTTCTTCTTAAAATTTTTTTCGTTGGTTGTTGTTGATGGGTCGGCTTAGGACACAAAAGTGCGGATTAGCTGCAAAACAGGAAACAAAAGCTAAAAAGCACAAAAATAACAAAAAGAATCTTGGAAAAAAAGAACGAAAGTTAAGCAGACAAAGTGGAGCATAAGCTGCTGAGGATTGAGAACAGTCGTCATCTGGGACTAGAGAGCAAGAGAGAATAGTTTGAGTCTGAATCTGAAACTGAAACTGAGTTATGTAAAGCATATGCACAACTAATGAGAACACGGGGGAGAACACAAAGAGTCGGACACGGAGATGCTGTAGATGCAATTCAAATGCAGTTTGTATGCACTTTGCTATTCATTCTAGAATGGGGATTTGTCTAAAATCAGTGAGTACTAGAGAACAGACAAGATTGATGACTCCCTTAATGCTCTATTCTATGGCAATGTGCTAGTCAGTTTATTAACTTTGCCTTAAATTTTGTACTTTGCTCATCGTTATTTGTAATTTTTAGTAGACATTTTACTTTAATTGTAACAATTAACAACAATAAAGGGAAGAAAACCAAATTTATAATCCAAAAACTATTGACTTGCGATCTAAGGTAGTATTAAATAAGAATGTGTTATTATATTTACATTTTAAAACATAAACGTCTCATTTTAGAAAAGATTTTCTTAACCAATAGAGAATATGTTTCAGATACACTTATATTTGAAGAAACATTTCGTAGATAGATCAGTAGATAAAGATTTCAAAAAAAAATATTGAATATTACATTCTAGTAGATGCATTTAAGTTATTTTCAATACCCGCTTTGCTGTATTTATTATATTTTGTTCAATACTTTGGTTTATTTTCATCAATATTTATTTTAGTTTGCCTGCTTTTGCTCGCTTTTTAAAAAAAAAGTTTCCAATAGAGTTTTCTTTTAGTGTAAATGCACTTTTTATTTGTCTTGTTATCGATAAAGTTAACTATAACAATAGTGTTATTAAGCAAATTAGATTTATTACCGATATATGTATGAGTTTAAGTTAACGTACTCAAATTTTTGGTGCAAGCATCTCAAAATGTTTTATGTTTATTGTTATAAAGAATATTTGGCACTATTTAAATAATTCACAAAACAAATTCACTATCTGGTTAACCTTTAAATTGATTAATTGCCATATAGATAAACAATAGAGAGATTGAAAGAATATTTAGAAATGAGAGAATGGTATAATATGTATTTTTGGTGACTTTTCGCTTATAAGTTGTCAAACCTTAGTTGAGCTCTATTTTGAAAACTTTATTTCAAACAAAAACCCACTCAATCTTTCTCAACAGCACAAAAAAAACAACAAGAACACAATATAGAGCATTTCTAAAGTAAGGAATAACAAAAAAAAATATGTCACGCATCATACAAAAAGAAATAAAAGAAACGGAAAGGTTCAGCGAGTTCAAATGAGGCAAAGCCCAAAACAAATATATAGAAATATGTAGGATTGTCTGTATATACATATGTATATACAAAAAAGCAAACTGAATAAAAAGAAGCAACAAGACGTCACATTTTTCGAGTGTTGATAAGCTAAGCAGACCTAAAACCAAAATAAGAAGGGGAACTTAAGTCAAAATGAATGAAAGAAAAAAAAAACTGAATGAAGGAACATAAATGTGGCTGAGGGCGTCAAAGTTGACGCTTATCTGTGTGCCTCATTTGCCAAGGCAACAACAAAAGGCCTCATCAATTTCAAAAAGAAAACCAGCGACCAGTCAAAGATTGGACAACTCAAATAGAACTGACACCCCAAACACACAGAGAACTCTCTAGTCAAAAAGGAAACATTGCCAAAATAAAAAAAAAGAAAGTAAAATCGAAAATCAAGTAGCAAAAGTTCACTCAACTTTCAACTTGCAATTTGTCATTATGCCAGCGAAAAGCGACAGCAACCACATTGGCGCTATGGTGACACCCGGTAGAGGTGTATATAAATATATAATGTATATATATATCTAAGTATATAAGAAGAACCTAGAAAGTGGCCAGATGACAACGTCATCAAATATAATAAATATTCAAAATCATTTGCAGCGGTGTCTGCAGCTGTTGTTTCTACTGCAACGTTGCGTATACGCAATAAATTTCATTTTCCTTAATGCAAATACCTTCGGCTGTCGCATTTTTGTGGCAGAAAAACCAAAGAAGAAGAAGCAGAAAAACGCGCTAATGTGAAAAATGGATAACGGATGGGGCAGGCCGGCGACAGAATCAGTGTGGGTGGTGATTAATTTTCGTATTGTTCTTTAAGTTGTATTTTCTCTCGTATTTAATTCTGTGAATTTTCCAGACACTCAATCACACACACACATACACACACAAACGCACACACTCGCACAGCTGGCGCATTCTGAGGTGGTTGCAGTCTGAGCACCAAACGGAAGGTTTTCTGATTGAGTTCGAGGCGACGAGGGTAATGATAAAAATACGAGAAAAACAATTTGAAAATTAATGTGCAACAGAACTGTTGATTTCATTTACATTTCCTTTCTCTCTCTCTCTCTCTTTCACTCTCTCTCTCTCTCTCTCTTACTTTACTGCAGCGATTTCATTTAGTTTTCTTTTTTAATGCATTTATTTCTTTATTAAATATTTTCATTCAATGGATATATATTTTTCTTTTTATTTATTACACTGTTCTTCTTTGTCACTAACTTATTTCTTTATCCTGCAAGCCTTGTTTGATTCTTCGCATATTTCAATTGACTGTTTCCGTCTATATAGAAATGGAATATAATGTTTAATAATTTATGTTTTAACTTCTTGAATCTTCACATTTTTAAAAGTACAATGTACCTACATATACTTAAATGTATACTAATTTGTTAATGGGCCATTTGACTAATATATTTTAATATATTTTTTGAATCTAGTCTTAAATTAGATCGTAACAACAAGTTTGAGATATTTTTCTTATTCTAGTACTTAAGGCAAGTTCTGGGGATGCTGAGTTTAACTTTAAAGGGTGTTAAGTGTAGTAAAGGATTGTATTAACTTAATGCTTAATAAATGAAAAATAATATTAACTATATACACAATTTGCTTTTGAAGTTTAATCAGGGCTACTTTCATCTTTATCTTTATCTTCTTTAATTTCCTGTAAGCTTGAGTCTTCATTTTGTTTCATATGCTTCAATCAATGACAAAAAACGAAAACATTATAATTTCGGCAACTTTTGCAATCCTTTTTTCTGGCCATCTTTAATCTTCTTTTTGCCAATGCAGCTTAAAACAAATTTTTTTTGCTTCTTCTTTCGTCAATCTGTCAATAATTTGCTATACAGGATGAAGCTTTTCCCTTTATCTTCCTTCTCGCTCTTGTATTCTTCTCTGTCTCTTTCACTCTGCGACACTGCAGTAAAGTCTGCCATGTAATTTGCAATACAAACAGGCAAGGACAACAAGTCCTTCCCTTTCACATGTTTGAGTAAAAAAAAAGTAAAGTCACAGGACGAAATTTTAATACGCTCTCAAGTTTAACTAAAGTTTTTAATAACAATTTGGTTAAGCAATGCAATTGGGCTTATTTTGGGGTTAAATTAAAAAATTGAATAATTTTTCTAGTAGTCCAACTTGTTAATCACTTTTAAGTATATACCCTATTGTTAGTGTATAAAAAAGAAAAATATGAAAATATGCTGCCAGTAAATACTTGTCTGACAGCATGGAACCAGACTTTGACTTTCTTTGTGGCATTAGCTGATGATGATAATGATGATAATGATAATCATGCTGATGATGATGATGAAGATGATGACTCTGCTGCTGCTGCTGCTGGTAATAACATCAGCTTGAGCTTATATACTCACCCCACAATCTTACCCACAATAATGAAATTTATTTCGTGCCAGTGCCAACCCACCGAAGCCCAAAGGAATTTCCCCCATGCGATGGCAAACAAAAGTGTTTTTAAATGAAATTTTTATGCCTCGGCTAAGTGAATTGGCCTTGAAAATGTTCACCATTATAGACATTAATTTTTCAATAATGTATGATTTAGTAAGCAAGATTTTTTTTTCCACATTTCCACAGGCTGGGTGGGGTGCGGAGGGGGTATCATCAGATGAATGTTAAATGTAATTCATAAATACGAATAACAAGAATTGGCCAACAGGTTGGCCAACAGGTTTTTCCATAGCGGAAGCGAACAGCGAACAAAAATTGAAGAGAATAAGAATTCTACAAATTTCATTTACAAACAGTCCTTGAAGACAGGTGAGTAGAAATTAGCACATTACATTGCAAGAATCTAACTGAGGAACTTGATGGAATCCAATGGAGGCGCTTCGCATAAATCGCATAAATATGCTAATTAGTCAAGTGCCGCAAAACCGTAAACGTTTGAATTAATTTGGAATTAATTTCAAACTGAATTTGCATAAGCTTGTTTTATCAAACAATTCAAGCAGAAAAAAATAACAACAAAATAACCAACAGCAACAAATATCAATGATAAGAAAAAAGTAAAAGTTATAAATTAGGGAAATGAACCAAGTCTAAGAATTGTGTCATTTGAAATTATTGAATGAAAGAATTTATAAATGAATGAAATATATGTGCGATTTTATGACAGATTGAGAGAGTTTATCTTTCTTAAAAGATAGACAAAGAAAGAGAGCTTTAAACACAACACGAAAAACCAAATGAATAAACAGTTTTAAAAACCAACTCTGAAAATCTTAAAGGAAAAGGTCAGTAACGACTTCGTAGTAGAAATATTTACGTATTTACCTTTATACATATTCCACATATATATATTTTTACTTAAAGAGTTATCAATATTTTTTGACTTATAAAAAAGAATTTGTACTGTTCTCTAAAGAAACTCGTTAGTCTTGGAAAATTTGGCAATTGTTGTATAATATGTATATTAGAGCAACAGAAAATTTAAATTTAAATTCCCAAATTTAGTTTAACATTTTTTTTGAGAGTAATAGCTTAAAATAAATGGAATTAATAGATATATCCCTCTATATATGTATATAAGTATGTAGTTTAATTTTCATTTTTTAGATATCAAGACACCTTCTTCAGGTTATACCATCTAAATCTTATGAGCTCTTAATGAATAATACAAATTGCTATTTCTAAGATGTTATAGGTTATACTATCTAAATCTAAGGGGCTGATACTGAACAATATAAATTGCTATTTCTTAGTTGATTGACACAAAATTTTAAATAAATAGTAAATAATAAAGGCAAATGCAGACAGATATCTAGCCAAAACTCTTTTGCCTTTAGTTTATTGATACGATTTTAGACAAACAAATATTTAAGCAGCTGCGTAATTTAACTATTATTATTGGTGGTAAATTCTTTGGACTAGATCTAGTTCTTAAAGTAGACTAACAGGGCGTCAAAGACATCAATTGAACATAGAGTTTATCATATTTAATATGCCCATTTTGGAATAGAGCATAAGATAGAAGATAAGAGACATGAAGAGAAGTGCTGAGAAAGATGATAATGGAAATGTAAATGGAAAAGCAAATATTAAAGCTGAATTAGAAGCAAAAAGCAAACTGATTAAATTTTATTTATTGTGTCACTGTCTCAAATGGATGAAATAGATGATGATTATGGCCTGACTTTGGCTTACACTCACCCACAATGTCTCTGGAGCAGCTGTGCGGCCCCCTTTCCCCTCTTAGTGCTTGCCAAATTCAATTTGGTCTGTTGATTATCAGCTTAAGCACCCTGTGTTTGTTGTTGCCTTTGTTCAGCAATTGAATATATGTACTACCACGACTATGTCAACCATTCCATCCTGTACGCAGCAAAGAATATTACAGGAAATTGTTATAAGATATCCCCGACGGTTGGTCTACCAAATATTTCTCATGTTCAGATAAGCAACGGAACATTCATCCGCTTGGGAAGGAGGCCAAGTTAGGTCACTACGTGCCTTAAGCATTCGTGCCTCATCTCTGTGGCGTCACTTTTGGTTAGCTTTTTGCAAAAAGTAAATTATCCAAAAAGTAAATTTGTTCGTTCTCCATATTGACACGTGTGTCCATTTTAGCTGTCCATTTCACATTTCGTTGTTCTCTTTCATTCGATTATTTGTTCTACTTTAATTACTACATTTCCTCTGTCCCCCCCAAAGTCCGACCTTTCAACCCGCAACTCCCCCGGTTCATCAATTGGTTTAGCTTATCAAAGAAACCTGAGTACAAGCTCGTCGCATTTGTTCATAGTTCAATGCTTTTGGCATGGTTTCACGCTCTTCAGACATGACTCAATGCTGCATAGGTCGGTATTAATCATCCATTGGCTGACCCAAAGACCGACTATATAACATTGTTTCAATTCGCTTGTCAGAAAAAGAGAAAAGAGAAAAGTAGAGACCGCGCGAGAGAGAGAGAGAGATAAAGAGAAGAAAACACAGCAAAGTTTTAGAATAATTTTTCAGCATCGTTGAGCAGAGATTTGAAAATAAAAATGAAACAAAAGAATACAGAAAATGATTACAACTTTTGTTCTAATTGCAAGTTGGGAAAACTTATACATTACATACAAACACATACATATAAGCATAAGTGGTGGGGAGGAAAGTGGAGAGGGGGGGATGAATTTACCGGGGTTTTCACACAATGCAGAGGAAATTCGCATTTACTCAATGCCAGCAAATCATTTTTGTTTTCTTTATTCTGCATTTTAGCAACTGTTTTTTTCTTTTCTACAATTAAACTTAAGGCAGAATTTGTACTTTTAAAACAAAAGGGCTAAATAAAATAATTTGCTTTTTATTTAAGGATTGTTATTTCAACTATAAACTTTTCTGTTGTTTCTCTATTAAGATAGAATATAAATTACTTATTCAAAATTATTTTTGATATCAATAAAGTAATATAAATCTTTTTTTTAGCAAGTGCACTTAAATATCAATTTGCAGTCACTTAATTAATGAATTTGGAATTATTTCCTATATCTAGAGTTTCTTAAAAGTCATATAAATATAATTGATCGTCATTCGCTTCGCCTATTTTAAATAATCTTTGTCTAACAATCATTCCGATCTAGATATGTGAAATAATTAGCCAATATTAAAATTTGATGAATGAATTTTCTTCTAAAAAAAAAAAACTAATTAACTGTTTTTATTATTACAATAGTGATATGATCTCATTAAGATCAAAATTTAATGGACTTATAGCTACTTACAGTAGTCATAAATTGTCTCAATCAGAACTGATTCTATTCCCTCCCACTTTCCCTGTGCCTTAATTATCTTATATGGCATTCGATTACTAGGAACATAAACGAAAAACTTATAATTTTTAATTAGACTTTGTTCTTTCTACTAATGGTCGTTAATATATGATATCATTTTTTTTTGTTTCTTATCTAACCAACATTTTACAACTTACAACTTTATTTCCGGTTTTATACTTACTCAAATACACACATACAAATATATGTATGTGTGTATGTAGTTCAGTGGTAAGACGATCATGTTAATAAGATAAGCTACTATTATGAATCAAGAGAACGTGATAAATAAATTCGATATAATTCACACAGCAGAGGATCTAGAAATAGCCAATCGTAATGGTTCTTCTCATTTCAATGATATTCGTTTGAACTTGTCAATATATCACTTAAAACCTATATGTGTACTTTTAACAAGGAAGCTAATATTACAGAAATCTTAAATACTTAAGATAGTCCATATAAAATAAGTCTTCGAGGCGACTTTCTTATAATCTTTACCAACCATGTACTTCCAATTCATCAGACCAAATTTATATAATTTATGAAATTCCTTTCAAGTGCTGCAAAACATTTAGTGCACTTGTTGGCCAATTCCACCAGTTTTTGTGATCTTAGTGGTAAATTTTCTTCTAACTTGTCCATTCTTATTCATATTTTTATAAAAGTTTATGGACTAATGGGAAATACTTTCTGTGACCCATATTTTTTATTCTGGCATAACATTTCTTTATATAAACAAAACGTCTAAAAACCTTATTGTCTTTATAATAATAGGGAAGTCATTTTTGATCCGCCTGGAAGCTGTTTTTTCTGCACTCTCTTTAAGCCACTTTATTTCTTTTCCACTTCCTCTTAGTTTAGCTATTCAATCGAATCAAATAGACTTCCCAAATGCAATTTCAGTTGCACAATGCTCTTAAATGAGACGAAGGCAATGCCCTAAAGTGAAAAACACTCACAATTTTTGGTGTGTGTGAATGTGTTTTGGGGGGTTTTCATCGCATGGCGGGTACTTTATTAAAGTGCAGTCCAAATTGTGGGCCATCAGCGTCGGCTTCATCGTCATTGTCGTTGCAGCCACCGTGGCGTCGTCAATTATCGCCGGTGTACGCAAAGTGGGGCAGGCAAATAATAAACGCGCCCAAAAAAAAAAAAACAAAAAAAAAACGCAGCAAAAGCACTTCATTGTCAAATGAGCTTAAACACGCTCCCGCTCATGTGTCTCCCCCATGGCTCCCCTAACCCACTGGTTCACCTCCTTCTCAATAACCAACGGCAATCCTTTCAATTCGTTTTCGCTTTTTCGCTTTTGCCGTTTTCACGCCTCACTTGCCGCCTTGTTTGCCACGTTCGCTGATTGATGGGTGACTACTGCGTCGACGCTGACGTAGACGTCTGCGTCCGCGTCCGCGTCTGTGACTGTGACTGCAACTCCGACTCGACGACTCTGAGTGTATCGTCTCTGTCTCCGCACAGGTGTCGCCACCTAATTAAATGAAGGCAACGCTCACGCATGCGTAACCCAAACGGCAAACAGCAGCAGCACCAGCCGATGCAGCCCCGCCTTTACCTCAACCACCGGCACCACAATGCCCTTCGCAATGCA
This sequence comes from Drosophila willistoni, assembly GCF_018902025.1. Lineage (NCBI taxonomy): Eukaryota > Metazoa > Arthropoda > Insecta > Diptera > Drosophilidae > Drosophila > Drosophila willistoni. The sequence continues at coordinate 16,456,178 of NW_025814050.1, forward strand.
TTGTTGGAAATGGGTCAATATGCAATTATTGCATTTTATTTTACGTTGTTTTTTTTTTTTGCACACTTTGGGCTCAGCATCGTTTGCGTCATACGTATAATACAGCTACTTCAGTTGGCAAAGTAATCATTCAGTTGGTGGTGGTGCTTCTGCCAGCCTCAAGCTGTTGATATTGTTAATATTTACACAATGGCCACAACAATTCACGGAACTGGGCAGACGACACTAATGGATCCATGCCATGTTGGCGTTGCAGTTTTCCCATTTAGCCACACCATCGAAGTTCTAAGTACGAGGTAATGAAGCAAGCCGCATCGTCGTCATGGTAGCAAAGTCGTGAAAACTGGCAAAAACCCCATTTGTGGTGAGTTTGCCAAATTTAAGAGGAAAAAGAAAACTGTTTAGAGGAAAAATGTAGCCCAAAAACCTTTTTGAACAACGTACACTTCTTATTCGTACGGAATACTTCTTTAAACTTTAATATAATACTACCAAAATTTAATATTATGGATATTGACATTAAATATTGCAAAAAAGTAAGACTTTTTTTTAGTTTCAGAAACATTATTTGATATACTTTTTTCTTTGAGTTAGAGGTTAATAACTTCTACTCTAAATAAATATACCCTCTTTTTCTGTTAGTGTAATCGATACGCTCTAGTTTGATCCGATAAAAATTTCAAGAAAAAACAGTTTTGAAAACTAACTCTTAAGGTATGATAAGGAATTTGTTCAGGTATGTTTAAAAATTAGAGCTGTCGAGAAGTTGAAAAAAGGGCGCCCGAATGTTGCTGATGCCAAGAACTTAAAGAAACAGAAATTAAGATCAATCTGATCAGGCTTAATATGCTAGAAACGAAGCCGACTTGACAAGATGCATGTTCATAAAACATTCCTTAAAAGGCTTCAAATTTAAACATCTGAATATATTAATGAGTAACAAAGTTTTACTTACGTGTGTTTAATGCTTTAGGATTATTTATCGCATGGTCGCATAGAAGATTCATTTACCTTAAAGTTTTGCTTCTTCATCGACTTTATTTTTAAACACACCTCCACCCTAAAATAGATTGAATAACAAATAATAACTTATGTTTTAGCTAGGTCATTGCAAAGTTTACTTTGCTAAAATTATGATTAAGGTCTTTGTAACAAGCCTTTGTAAAAAGTCAATATAAGACTCGGATAATTAACCAACAAAGTAGCCAAAACTTAACTATTTATTTTGTTATGATATTTATGAACGACACTATTATTTTTTGTCACTTTTACCATCGCACTTGCATAATTCAATGGAGCCTCGATCACCGCCAGTTTCTAGTACCAATTTTCGCATATGATGTAGAGCTGTGTTTATGGCTTGACCGTAAACTTCGGCGGAGGTTTTTTTATGGGTATTCCAATTGGATATAGAGAATATTATATCGTTATTACGTGGATTGTAACAGCAGCCATAACCGCAGGGTGTAAGCGGTCCAAAAGCTAGAAATGCATCATGCGTGGTGGCTACTTGTGAGCTAAGTACTCGATAGTTGATTGATTTTAAATAGGCTGGCGACTTGAAGAATTCTGGCAGTGGAAGACCATTCTCTTTGGCCATTTGTTGAAGACCAAACAGATGACGATCCACTCCACGTCCAAGGAGAGCCAATTTCGTGAGCTCTTGATGAGCATCGACAGCAGCCCGTAAAGCTTCCATGCGATCCTTTTTTGATGTAGTAGGCAACGTCATGGACTTGATAAATGCACTCGATTCAATTGTTGTTGATCGTATGGTCTCAGTTCGACCACCTTCAAAGATGCGCAAATGTGCCGATTCATATTGAGACGGCATCTCTTCGTGCATTAAAAAGAATGCCAATTGTAGGGCAATTTGTATATAGCTATCCGTATTAAGACCCTGAGCCATAATGAAATTCTTGCCATGGCAATGGAATTTGAAAACATTCAGTTGGAAATGCTTACAGAGGTCATCAATATTACGCTCAGCCACAGACATCCATAGCTCTGTGCACTGGTTAAGAGGTTTAAATATCAATGGGGTAAATGGTTCAACCTTTCCATCATTGCAACTCTCACAACCATAACCAGGTTGGCGACTGTAAATAAAAGGATTGCAATTTAAAAAAATCGAATCATATTAGCTTTAAATATGATTGGTGTTAGTAGAGATCAAAGTCCTTATCTTAAAACTTCGAAAACTCTTTTCTTTTATCCATATACTCACATATTTTTCTGTAACAAGTCCATGAGCATTGCCAAAGGCTGACAATCGGCCGGTGAATGTTCAAAACAAATGCCAGAGAAACCATTTGGATTAACAATCAATTGCAGTGTCTTGTCCATCCAACGATTGGCACTATTTAAATGACGTCCACCGCCATGTAACAAATGGGCCGCCTGTAGATTTCGCTGCTCACCCTCAGGAGGCAAATCAACGTACTCGTCCAGACAAACAGCAAATAGAGCTTTTTCAATAACATCTAAGATATGACAATTATCTTGATCATGCATTAAAAGTTCATGTACTTCTGCCCAATTATCACGACTATCGTGGGTAAGAAGACCCATAGTATCACCACGTTCGCTCGGACCATTAACGATACCATCCAACTGATCACGCAAAGCATGGGCATGCACAATTTTACCATCACCATTATAAACGGGCAATTTGTAAAACTTTTAAAGGATATCAAAAGTAATTTAAATATTTTTGTAATACAAATTATATCAAATACTTACATTATTCTTATTTATGACTATCACATAATCAGAATCGTTATATTGTTCAATCGCATCCATACACGGCATTGGTACACGCACTCCCCCGAATATTTTACCAAATTGACTATTATCGAGCTCGTACTGGCACATCTTCACAACGGGAATTTTATGGTCGTCCACCATTTTCTTAAATTCCAACATACCGTAGATACATTTGGCTACAAATGTTATATAGTCAATGGGATGAAGGAATTTCTGTAATGGAAATGCCAAGCAAGGACTAGTGTATATGGTGAGAGGAGTTCGAACTTCCAAATAAGCGGCATTTGTCCAACGTTCAGTTAGCCAATTTGCTTTACCATTTGCCTCTTTCTCAAGAAATGCTTGAAGCTTAGCTCCATCTTTATCTAAAAATTCCTTAACCACTTGTTGCTCCAAATTAAACAAATCATCTTCCAGAAGCGGCTTCACACTACAAAGATAACGATCCAGTGTTTCCTTAAGGGGGGTTATTGGGTAGGGTAAAAGGTTTTGTCTTGCATTGTCTTCACGGGTTTCAGTTTCTTTTGTTTCCTTAGATGAGTTAATTGATGGCTTAGAACTTTTTGCAGAACAATCTGCAGTCTTTGCTTTTGAATTTGGATCTTCTAATCCTGGTTTCGGTGAATCGCAAGTTTTATGGACTGCTGCTTCAGATTTCGGTTGAACTTTTCTGATCGATTCTTGTCCTTCTTGATGATTGCCAGAACATACACTTTTAGAGTCACTAGAATTCTGTACTTGCTTAAGTTTGTCTCTAGCTTTTTCTTCAAAAGGACTACTATAAATCTTACCATCTGCTGTTTGTTTTGGTGGTATTGGAGGATATTTCATTTTCTCAGACTTTAAAGTAGAATCATTAGCACCATCTTCTTCATATTTCCTTGTGGATTGCTTTAATTTCCGGCATTCATCTTCGATAGTACGTTCGAGCCTTCGTTTCTTGGACTCTTTACTTTGATTAGGGTCTTCGGATCTATTACAAGAACTATCAGTGGACTTTTTACTATTAGACTTTGTCATCAAATCATCATTATGTTGGTCTTTTTTGTAGGACTTTAAGTCATCACATTTATCTTCCTCGGGCGACTCCTCGCCTTTCTTTTCAGCCTTCTTCCCTCCTTTGTTGAAGGATTTAGAATCGTCATCGTTTTCTTGTTTCTTGGCTGTGGTTTTATCAAGACACGGGAACTTGCCAGCAGGAAAACCAGGTATTATAGGCATAGGCTTAGCATTTAAAATCTCTTTTCGTGCAAGCGACTCAACTTTCTTGGAAGCTGCTTTTTCTGACTGCATGCGAGGTGTACGAAGTCCAGATTTTATTTGACCAGTATCTGAGTTGTTAGCTGATTGGCTTTTTGAGGACGCACTTTTCATGTCATGTTGTGAAGAACTCTTTAGTGGTCCCATTTTATCTCTCCCGCCTGATTCTTTCTTAACTGCTTTCGGTGGTTCTGGTTTTCCAGGAGAATTGGACCTTCCAGCAACGCTACTCGTATCATTTTGTGAAGGGCTTTTGGGTAGTACCATTTTATCTTTCCCGCTTGATTCTTTCTTAACTGCTTTCGGTGGTTGTGGTTTGCCAGGAGGATTGGACTTATCAGCAAATTTATTCGTTTTATTTTGTAAAGAACTCTTAAGTGGTCCCATTTTATCGGGCTCTAAACCTTTTGCGTTTATATTTTTCTTAGGTGCTTTTGGTGGTTCGCGTTTTGTAAATGGATTGGACTTATGAGCAACCATATTTGTTCCATGTTTTGAAGGTTTCTTAAGTGGTTTCTTTTTATCAGTTGAAAGCTTTTTATCTAATCGATTTTCGTTTGCTTTTTTCTTAGGTGCTTTTGGTAGTTCAGGTTTCCTGGGTCCAGAAGGAGTCGTCTTCTTAGCAGATGGTTTGACTTTATCCCCCTTATTCGATGCTGGTTGTAATACTTCATTTGAATATTCTGGCAGTAGTACGCAGGGTGCACCTTTTCTTGGAGGATCACAAAATCCGGGAGGATCTGCTTTACGGCCAGCATTTTTTTTCGGTGGTTCTGGCCCAATTGGCCTTGCAAACGCTATTGTTTGATACTCAAAAGGATGTTGAGGCATTTCTATCTTGAATAATGTCCCATTCTTCAGATGCTCTACCTCCTGTGCTTTCTTAATGGCATCGATTATGTCCTTTGCGGGATGTCTTGGATATTTGCCTTTGCTATATACACGGTATTGGATAAATGGCTTATTTGATGTTTGGGTCAATGATTTGGATGGCAAACCAATATGGCTAAGCAAACTTTCGCCATTGAATAAAGCACGCATGATGCATTTAGTACATGGTTTAATTTTATAGATTGTGCCAAAGCGAAAAAAACAGACTAAAATAAACAGATGTGTGCGAGATTTTGAAACAAAAGTGTATGAGTATACAATTTTTTTAAGCTATAAATACATTTTGACAGCTAAAAAAACAGAAATATTTACATATGTGGGGATGGTATGGTAACGCTGTGAGGCCAGACCTACTCCCGAAGCAGCTGATCGACAAGGTGGCAATGAAGGAGAAGACGAAGTGGCAAGGCGAAGTTGAAAACGACGTGTGTGTAAATGAATCAATACATTATTTGTCAAAACCCATTGTTCCTTTAATAATTACAAAATAATTTAATAAATAATATACTTAATAATTCTAATTCTTGTGGGCACAAGTCCCACAATTCATAAAAGTCAAATTTGGCACCACTATTTAAACTACTTTAATACTTTTCCATTAATGACGTTTTATTTGAACCATCTTAAGTGATATTGCCTTTTTACTGACCCACATAAATGTAATTTAAATGTTTTAAAGTGACTTTCCTTAAAATAAGTCAAAGGATGTAGACAATCTGTTTTGGATACATAGTTTAATACAAATTTGTATAAGAACTCTGAAATGATCATAACAAAGAGTTCGATTTCTGACTTAGTATTAATGTAAAATTTCAAAAATTATGCACTTTAGTTCATATAAATCCAAAAACATTCTTAACTAATGATAAACGTCAGAAATGAATAAACATTCCGAATACCAGTTAAAACAATTGTTTTCATTAATAAAAAGAATGCACTTAGTTTTTTTAGCTACATTGCAAACATTTGTACTTGCTAATTGACCTTGAAATTATGCTTATATACTTATATATAGAATTTATGAAGCATTTCAAAGATAACTTATTGACTTGAGATGGGTTAACCAAAACACTTAAGACTTCATTAAAGAATAAAACAAAAAGTGTCAATTGCGATCACCTTTTGCCACATCTTAAACACTTTATACATACATACATATACTACACCAAATACATTTGCCAAGTTCAAGGTTAGCATTTTGCTTAAAAGGCTGACAAATACAGTCGACCATTAGTCATGCATAAAACGCGCTCACCTTTGACAAAGACGGACGAACGGACGGACGGATGGACAGCAGACGAGGGACAGGTAAGCAGCGAACAGAACGATCGACAACGATCATAATAAAAGCCACTTGGTTGAGGCTTTGGCAAAACTGACGAATTTTTTAAACTGAGTCAGTCAAGTGCAAGCCAGCTCATCCATTTCGAATGGCAAGCGGCAACGCCCACAATAAAGACCATTTGGATAGCGAGAAGGGAGAGATGCACAGGGGCGGAATGAAAGTTAATTAATAACTCAGACCCCAAAAACTGTAAAGATAATTTCGACTTGAAATAACCTCAAGCAGAAATTGTAAAGCAAAAAAAAAATACATCTTTCTAGACGGTTATTTAGCTCATCTGTTGCTTATGATGTGCACACTGACCCACATTTGGTCATCAATGCGAAGCATTCTTCTGCCCATCACTCGGCATCTCTTATGCAACATTTGCAGATGCATTTTCTGCGTTTCATTTCATTCTCCCTACCTCTCTCTCTCTCTCTATCTCTGTCTCACTCTTTCTTGCCTATTCTAGGCAATTTTATTGCTAAATTAAGTAATTGGTACAAGAAGCCACTGGACCCCTGCCCAGCATCTCCCAGCATTCCCGTCTTGATCACTAGTTTTGGATTCTTGCAATTTACTTGTACATGTGTCTTGCATTTGTATTTGTATCTATTAGAACGTATCTGCATCTGTGCAAATGCAAGGCATCGACGTCGGCCCACAATGAGAAATGTGTGCTCTTTGTAGTCTTCTATATTGCTGTTGGTTTTGTTTTCCATTTCAAATGCATTTTGCAGAGCGCAAAACAGAAAAAAAGAATAAAAAAAAACCTAAAACGAAAATAAAAGTCAAAGAGGCCAGAGATGAATGTGCCAATGTGTTCTAGATTTTTGCACACACACGTACACATTGGAAAGGAAATTGCGACTTGTGTTTGATTCCCTCTTTAAACTTTTCCATTCTCCACCTCCTGCCACCTACATTCTCCCCCTCAATTTTTACTAATTAGCACGTCTAATGTTAATCCCTTCCATGTGAATCACACAAAATTTGGCACTATATGTATATCTCAACGCCTTCCTCTTACGTCTTACTCATAATCTGATCTCATTTTAATCGTAGCTAATGAATGTCAACACTAATTGCCACTTGAGTGAGACAAACAATAAGTGCTGCTGCCGCTGCTGGCGTTGTGCGGGAGGGGCAAAGGGTAAGAAAAGCTGTCAAAAAAAAAGTATTTGAAACAACAAACAAACAAAACAAAAGCAACAACTGAAAAAAAAGAGTCAAACAAAAGACAACAACTTCCAAAATGCCTAATTACTGGTTGTTTCACATCCAAACATATGCTCATTTCTTGGTCGGTTTAAAGGGTTGGCGGGTTGTCAAAATTGTTGTTTGTGTGTGTGTGTCATTTGAAAATTGGTTTGTGGCTCACAGAAATATAATTTAAATGACTTAATAATATTTACATACAATTTATACACATTAATTAACTTATTAGATGGCCAAGTATAGAGTGGCCAACAGATCATTAATCATTCGAGGGCAATAAATAGTTGTTTGAGAAAGGTTAAAGAAAAATTCAACTTGATTTTTCATATCTTTTCGATTTAATTTGCAAAATGTGTCAATGAGTTAAAAAATATTTTAATTATTCTTCTATAACCTACGAGGAGTATTGCATTTTAAACTTTTTTTCATATCCTAGCTGAAGGAATATATCTAATTGATATAGAGGGCTATACATATTGTTTATTATTGTTATTGTTATTTATAATATTAACAGAATACTTAATTTTTACAGGTTGATTATATATAAATATTCAAATGTGGATACAATTTTTTCCCATATTGGACTATTTATATTTCTCAAATAGCTTAAGGCCTAGTAGCTATAGCTAGTAAGAAATTTGGCTGTAATTTACAATCACTGGCCAATCACATTATAAATAAATAAATAAATACTAAAAAAAAACAACAATTGCCAAAAAACACAGTTTATAGTCATTAACTTTATATATTTAATACTTCAATTAAATATTTCGTACAAAAAAATACAGTGCCAAATTTACTGAAGATCGGACTATCGCATAGCTCGAATATAAAAGATAGTTTGGGATATTTCCTTGGTATATTATATTTTTATTTATTTTTAAATTAAAACCAAAATTCTTTTCTTTTTCTATAATTTTATCACATAAACTAGTTTTTTTGAAGAGCAATAAACTAAAATTGTGTCACTTTTGTTTAAAATATTACTTTGTCATTGTTTAAGGATGGAATATGAACTTGTAACTTGTAAGGGTATACAAATTTCTCCATGAACTTCTCTTAACCGCCCCAAATGATGCTATACAAATCGTCTAAATTGAAAGTTGAACTATATAATATTTATATTATATTTGAACAGCAATCAAAATGATTTTGTTTTTGTTTTAAGGTGAAATTACTTTATGTGGAACTGAAAATATAAACAAAATTTTTTTAAATTTAAAATGAAGACTTAATATAGAATGCGATGAAATTTTTTACAAAATAAACAAACAATTTTCTTCATTTTATTATAAATGTTTTAATGAATAGCTTGATTTTTTTACTGATACAAAGTCTATCATCTAACCAAACAATTTAAATTCTAAGTATTAATTTTTCTTTGTATTGACAAAGTAAATAAGATATAAAATAAATATAAAATATTGTTTATTTGCTCTAATTTCTTGCCAGAAATGTGTAGATTTCTTTTTATGGATTTTAAAAACTTTTCAATTAAAAGTCATTTCTTTATAAATTTACAATCTAAATTATACATTTCCAAGACAACTTTTTTATAATCTGGAAAGACTTACTTTAAGAAGATTTATCAATAGCAACATCAATATCTATTAAATTTCCATGGAAATATATATAATGAGAATGGAATTAAAATTGTCATCTCATTCATAGAAATCGATTAACTGATTCAGAATATAATAATTTTTTTTTCTGTTTGCAAATCTTCATTACCATCTTGGGTTTATTTTTACATTTTTATTTGTTTTTTGTTTTTTCACTTTTTGATCTTCTCATTATTGTTGTCGAATTCAACTGCAGGTAGAATCGACTCAAACATATGGCGGCACCATCGCTATATGTTTGCTGTGCTCTAACCATTTAAGGTGCTTTTGCAGCATTCGAGTCTTGAGACTTTTGAGCTTGGTGCCATTTGGTTGTGCCTAGTCATGATCATGCTGCAAGTGAGGAGGAGATCTGTGACCAGGTTCAGGTCACAATTCTTTATTTGTATTCCAAGTAATTGTCGTGCTGCTGCTGATGTTGATGATGATGATAATGATGATGGTGTTAACGATGATGATGATGATGTCATTTTGGTTGAGCTGCTGTCGTTGATGGATTTGCTTCGTCTCGCGACTTGGAGTGGATGCTCTTGTCTTGTTGTTGCTGCTGCGCATTTTGACCAATTTTAGCCAAACTCAATTAGTCTTAACTGATGTTGTGTGTATGTCTCTGTTCTTTAATTTTTTTTCTTTTTTATAGAATCACAATACTTGGCAAGGAGCTGGTTTATAGCATTCTGATATCATTGGGGTCAAGGTCAATGGCAGCACCCAAAAGACAAAGACAAAGCCAAGCCCAATACCCCAAACCCCAATATCCCCAATCTCATAAACAACTCGTCGCCAAAATATAAAAGAGCTGAAACAGGCTGCTGCGCAATTTGAAGAAAGCCATGCACACATAAATTCAGCCACATATAAAACCCCAAAACGGATTCTGGGCAAAATCTTTAATTAGCACCGAAATTAAAAAACATCTTTGTCGCTTTACCTGCGACTTAAGAATATAAAAAATAAAAGTTATAAGAATATGGAAAGAAAAAAAAACATCTTTCTTTCTTCTCTCCCTGAGGTTTACATACAACAAGAATTCACTGATGCTGTCTTTGGCTTCTGTTGACTAACCGGCTAATTCTTTTTTAAACAAATTGAGAAACCCAAAACATTCTTTTTGCTTATTGTAAGTGTAAGCAACGACCTTATGGATACCCTGATTAAAGCTTGGCTTGAAATTACTGTCTTACCTTGAGTGGATTAGTTAAAAGCATTTAAATAAACCACCAATTAACCATAAACCTGGTTAGACCAATTTTGTCCTTTTTTTGTTTTCCTCCGCCTACTTTCCTACCAACAAACAACTTTTATTTAATCAAAATTCTTTCCTTTTGTTAAAAAAAAACATAAACTCATGAAAATGTTTATGACTTTTTTTGTCTTTTCAGCAATCTATCAATCTCCTATGTTAAGGATTAATATTTCTGTAATTTTACATTGGAATCTCCCTTGTTGAAAGTTGACAAGCTTTAAAAATTTCATTTGCGATTTGTAACTAAGGAACCAAAAGTTATTAAAGACAGTTAAAGAAGACATTCTGTTAATAACGTTTCAGCCAGGTTTTATTGAAGTTAACAAGCTTTACAAATTTCCTAAAAGAAATATGCGATTCGAAACTAAAGAACCAAAAGTCATTTAAGACAGTTAAAGAAGACATTCTGGTAAAAACGTTTCAGCCAGGTTTTGAGGCAATTCTGATACTGACGTCCCTCAGTTGCCAAAACACCCTCCTCAATGGAGTACTTCAAGTCACTCATATTAAGTATACGTAAAACAAATTTCTCCTTTCCAGTTTTAGGGAAAATAGTTTATGGTATAACAAAAAGTTTCTAGAGATTCTTATATACCCCTATTAAGTCACTGATACAGGGTGTCAAAATCGAAAAGAAACCGCGACAAAATACAAATCTTCATGCACATGCTAAAAAATAAAAAAAAAATAAAAATAAAACGAAGAATTCAGTTCTTGTGCTTGGCGACCTTGAAATTTAATTTCAGCTTTTCTGTGCGCTTTGCGAGTTGAGTGCTTCATTTTATCGCCTGTGCTTGAACTCGTATCATCCGCCTCTCACACTCTCTTTTTCAACATTTCTTTCTTATTTTCGGTAGATTCTTTATTTATTAATTCGTAATGCGATTTTATGGCCAGCCATTTCAATTTCATTTCATTTCAGAAATGAATTGCCTGTTTGTTCACTAAATTGAAGTCTCCTGGCTGGTCAAATCGGGGCCTTCTATGGATTTCAACTTCAGATGTTCAGATCTTGTTATTTTATTCTCAGTTGAAAGAATTTTTATGCACGAATTTAGGCCAAATTGCGCAAACACATTTATCTCCCAGTCTCACAAAATGCAATGCAGAATGCATACGAAATGGAAAGCACAGAATACAAAAGACTTTGCATTGTGTGCCGACGCCTCGCATTTGCACAGATGTAGATACATTCGTTGTTCTAATAGATACAAATACAAACGCAAGCACATGTACGAGTAAATTGCAAGAATCCAAAACGGGTGAAGACGAAAAACACAAAGGGGGCGTAGGTTTTCTGGGGGGTAGGTGAGTACTGAGACTGGGGCTTCTTGTACCAATTACTTAATTTAGCAATAAAATTGCAAACAGCAAAGAGCACGAACAGAAAAAAACTGAAACTGTAGAGAAGGGAGAAAGATGAATGGAGAATGAAACGAAACGCGGAAAATGTATCTGCAAATGTTGCATAAGAAATGCCCAGAGATGGCAAAGAAAACATTTACTAACATGGGCGTAGTAGCCAAGAAAACAAAAGGATGCAGTTTCCTCAAAAATTTCGTTAGCTTTTTTTTTCTTGAATTTTTTTTGGCTTTGTTGGCGGAAAGTTAACAACTTAACAGAAAATTTGTGTGGCATTTTGATAATAGCAAAACAATAGGTAAATTTGAGGCAGGTGATAGTGGTCAGTTTTGGTGTAAATCGATCTCAAAAAGGTATATATAATCTCACCTTAAATAAAGTATACCTTTTTTTGTGAAGAAATAACTGTTATTCTATCATCCCTTCAAATACATTTTGACCATTTTAATCTAATAAAAGTTTAAGACTCTATAACTATCTCTCATCATGAATAACATTTAATGTAAGAAGAGATATTTATTTACAAATCGAAATAGACAGAGTACAATAGAGATCAGGAAATTATAAAAATAAATATAAATTATTTAGTAAATAATATAGAAAAACAATTATTTTTTGAGATTCGTTAATATGTTTACTTTATATGGAATCAAGTATATTTTATACTTTTTGGGAATCTACTGATTTATTGCTTACAATTTTTGTTAAAAATAAAGACAAGTGAGACTTATTTAGTACCAAGATTCTAATTCGTAGAGACCTTAATAATTAAAAGACTAAGACTTTCGGCTTTTGAAAGATGGAAAGCTAAAATTACTAATTCTCAGGGGCGGATTTTTAAATTTATGTATTTGTAGGCCCTACATAAGCAGAACTAATCATAATACATTACCAAGTTTTTTAAAGAGCTTTTTAAATACGAATTAGTAGTTTACTCGTTTTCCAACTAATCTTATTTATAGCTAAATTTTTGATTAACCATTAATATAATATTCACTATATTATTTACATATTTAAAATTTCTTCCTAACTTTTAACCCCTGTAAATAACCACAAACTACGCTTCTGTTTTTTACTAAGTTCAGCAAATGTAGGCCATGTAAAATGCCAGAGCCACATCATTGAGGAAAAACTATGTGTATAATATCTATAAGTTAAATATTGTATTTTTTATCTTCTTTCTGAGTTATTAATTAGCATTGAAATCTACCTGTCAGTTATGGTCAATGGTGAGTAATTTAAACCTCTAGACACAAATTGCTAGCTTTGATCACCTTGAACTTGGCATAGAGATAAACACATGTACATAGAGAAATAATAATTATATTTTGTTGAATTTTCTCTCATGTTTTTTGCAATTGCATTTGGCTTCTCCACCCCCTCCAATCAACAGAGCTGAAAATATTTAAATGCTAAAACATTTTCTTGTTGTTGCTGTTTTTGGCTAAAACAAATATGAATGTGAATATGAATGTGAATGTGAAATGTGTGTATGTCTTTTTTTTTTGTGTCTGCGTTCTGTGTGCTATGGGGCTCACCCACCATGAGGGAGATGATGACGATTCTGCTGTTGGCCAATTCGACAAAAAAAAAATCAACCAACAACAACAAAAAATGTATACTTAAAACGACGACAAAGTAATTACGTGGATTTGAGAGAGGGAAAAGAGAGAGAAACAAGCAGAGACGCAATCGGAGCTTCTGCGTCAGGTTATGCAAGTTCAAGGCCAAAAACTCTGCATTAATTATAATTATTTTTGCATTTGTTAAACGCCAGCAACAGCAGCAACAATAACAACCGCCTGTTAATTGTCTGGGTGAATGCAAAAGAAGAAAAACAGGTAAATGCAGAAATCCATAAAAACAAAAATCACACCAAAAATCACAAAAATTTTGGTTAATTAATCGCTGGCCAGAAACCACGCAAAACAAAGGGTTAATGCCCATAGCGGGCACGTGACTCCAAGAATTTTCAATTTATCAACAGAAATTGACTTTAAAGTTTTTAATTAAGGATTAAGAGGATTTTTATGTTTTTTCCAGATTACTATATGAAATTAATTTCTTCTCTTTGGGTTAATATTTCAAACACACACACACACACACACTCGTATCGAAATGAGACCTAAATTAATGCATTTTTTTTCTTTGGAAAAGTAGGGGAAAGAGCTTGGCACATTTTCCCAAAAGCTACTTTACAGTGGTCACAGAACTTTATGAACTAATAAGTAATCAAAATTGATTTGGTAACATTCGAAAAGAGATGAAAATATCAAATTTCAAATTTTTGTAAATGTTTATGGTAATAAAATTAAATGTTTTTTACTAAACTTTCCATCATTTTTGATAATTGAATTAATTGGAAAATGCTAAATTTAAAAATGCTTGTTGTATAAGCTTTAAATTTATATGTTTTATGTCTTATTTGGATCTGTTGAGTGTAATTATTTAGAAAGTAGGTTAATGGGGCATCGATATATTTTGACCTGTTGGATTTAAAGAATTATTTACTCCAGTTTTCAAACTTAACACAATCAATAAAAAGTGAGATTGAACTATGAGAGAAACAAATCTTGCAGATCTCTAAAACGTTTTAAAAGCTCTTGATATACATATTTTGGCCAGATACTTTTCCAAATGTAAACCAAAGTCTGCAAGAAATAAAAGATGCTTTTTATCGCTAAAATATGTATATGAATAAAATAAAGAATGACAAGGCATTACACTATTTTTTTGAAATTATAAATAGGGTATTTAAAATAAGGTTTCTTTCTTAGAACAAACAGTGTGAAGTCCCTTATCCACACAAATTGACAGACGGATGGACTATATGACTCTAAACTTTCATGCATTTTAAAATTAGATATCAAAATATATCAAATTCATAAGACACATTTTCTTGAATTAAACGTAATTAAATTTGGTTAAAAAATCTGAAAAGAAAAGGGAAATTTTTACATGCTCATTTGACCCAATTAGCCCTTAGCTAACTTGAAATAATGTAATTTCTATAATATTATAATAGAACTTAAATAATTTTGATGGCATTTTAACACAAATGATTTCAGATCAAATTTCACGGTAATGCGTTGCCTTTTATAATATAATTTTTATCACCTAAAATCAACTAGTTGTTCATCTGGAAAATTGATATATCATATGTCATTAGTAAAATATTGTCATTAGTTGGCATCGAGACTTTGAACAATGATTTACCTTTTTAGTCATCGCTGGATATTTTGGATCATTTTGTTTTTAATCCTTGCCAAAAAGGTTAATTTCTGTTGATAATCTTAAAGTAAATATTATTAAATTGCCCATAATATTCTTTACAAAAGATACAATCAAAGTTTGAGTTTACGAATTTAAAATGTGACGCTCTGGATAAGCAATTCTGTGGATTTGAATATTGTTATTTAAAATCGATTAATCGAACCTACAAATACATGTCAGTTAAGGTCAATTTGTATAAACTTCCTGTTACCAAATTTTCGGTGAGTTAATTTGCAAAAATTCCACATATACGAATTTTACTTACTCATTTACAGATTAGAATTCAAGGGCTAAAAAGATCTAATGGTTATGTTCCAATTACATCTGAAATAACACTGGACGGTTGTAAATTAATGTCCAATGAAAGTTTCAATCCATTTGGTTCATATTTGCAAGGTTTCTTAATGTCACATACAAATATAAATCATTCATGTCCTTTTAATGTAAGTAACTAAAAATAACTTAACGTTAAGAATTAAGATTAACTTTTGTTGGTTTAGCATCACATTATATTGGAAAAGCTACCAGTTGATATTGTGAATTATAAAATGACAAAAATTATGCCATTTCCAAAAGGTAACTACATCTTAAATACAACTTGGATCGCTTATGGCATTGACCGTGCTATTGTTACAATATATGGAACACTTTCTTGAAATCTTAAGTCTTTATAATTCAATATGTAATCAAAGTACTATGATTTAATAATAAAAAAACCGAAAATAAGTTTTTTGCTGCAAATTTAATTTAATTTTCACTTTAAATTGACTGTATTCGATACCAATTGTTCTTATGCTGCCTTTCATTTGTCGTTCAGCTTTTGTTATCTGTAAAGTATTTGGCACAAGAATCGTGAACGTTATCTTATAACATTTGCTGAGATTTAAGGAACAAAATAAATTCTTTCAAGAGTTCAATTGCAAAACAAAAAAACAAATAGAGTGAATTATATATATAAAGGCTAAGCTGGGGAGAGACCTCTTAAGCAAAGCTGATAAGCAGCCGAACAAATTCAATTTACTAACCAACGCAATGGAGGATGGCCAGAAATAAGAACTGAGACAAAAGAGGGCAAGTAAATGCTCAGCATTCGAGCAAAATAGTCATTCAGTCAGTCAGTCAGACAGTCAGATAGACAGACAGTGACATAATAAATTTAATCAGCTGCTTTTCATGCCTTTAAGTTGTAGCTTTAAGTTTTCCATTCATGTTCTGGTGTGGTGTGTCTTGGTCTGGCCTTATCTTAAAGATTTTGTTGACTGTTTTGGCGGCGGCGGCTGTTGCTGCTTTTGTTTGTTGTCATCAGTTCATATTTTCTGTGAGAGTGTGTGTGTGGAAGTGTGTGTGTGTTTGTGGTTTAAGCGTCAGTCATTTCTTTCAATTTCGCCCTTTTTACGACCTTCTATTTCCGTCTTATCGGTCCAAGCAACATACAGTGCGTATGCGTAATCTGAGGGCAATTGTGGCTGACTCTGCATGCTCTCATTGACTCTTCCTCTCACTCTCACTCTTACTCTTACTCTCTCCCGTTCTCTCTCTCTGTCCCTTTTGCAGTAACACACTTTTTCAATTATTTACACATTCCATTTAATGGTTTTATTTTGTTTGATTGCCATTTTAATGCCTTGGGATGATTTGGTATATTTTTTTTTGTATTTTTTGTCGTTGGTCGTTCGGTTGTGGCTTGAAATCCTTAATTAAAATCATGATAATGCAATATATGTGGGCCAATGTTTTAATCCTTTTTGTTTTCTTGTTTGGTTTGCAAAAATAAAAACCAGACGTGTGAAACTCAAACAGACTGCCCAAAAAAAAAAAACACCCTATTATTGCGCATTGCTATTGTTATAATTATTTATTGTGGCAATTGTGCGATTGTCAATTATTTACAATTTCAAATTGTATTTGCTGGCGAAATAATTAACAGCGTACAATTTCGTTTGCGATTCTTGAAACAGAATTTAAATCACTATTTCTGAAAATTGTATATAATTATGTCTGCCTGGTAGTATATCTTTATAAGTGTGTGTGTATATATATATGTATATGTATATATGTTTGTGTGTTTGCAAGTTAATTTGCATGGTAATTGGCTGGGCCAATCTGTCTTTTTTGGTTCGTCATTGATTGCATGAGCCGAGATTACTCATGCGTTAGCAGGTGGGAACTTGCAATTGAAATTATATCATTTTCTACAAGTAATTCATTTTTTCAAATTCTTTTATACTCTACCAAAGTTAGAGCTTATTCATTTTGAAAAGCTTGATAAATGTATTCATATAATAATAAAATTTATCCTGAGTGGATGTGAAAATTTTGTAATTGCATTATATTTAATTCTCACTAATTCGACTCAATTTATTGATTTTTTTGCAACAGATAAATAACATAGAAGTATAAAGTAATTAGTATAAGGCATTAGGATTATAATAAGGTAAAGAAGAATACTTTAATAGGATTACCAACTACTAAGATCTCTTTACTAAACTTACCTATAATTTTTATAACTTTTAAGCAAGCACTTTATTAGACAAGAAAACGTTTGAAAATCCAATCAAATATAATTTTGATAGGAACATTGTTCTTGGATAGACAAATTCGATCAACTTTAAAGGTTGAATCAATATTGGGGGTGAGCAATTTCCCTCATTTCTCGCCAGGATTCACCACTGGGAACGATCACAATGACGCTTTATAACAGAGGGGAACAAGGAAACTTGTTGTATATTTGTGTTTGTAATTTTTGCCCATAAATGATTGTTTTTTATCAATATTTTTTAGTTTCACTCATTGAAATCTATCATACATAGATCCATGAGTTTTAATTTGAAACTTCACAATACAAAAGTAAAATATAATTAAAATATTTATCATATTTCATTCTTGGGACTAGAAACTTGACCATGAATTTCATCACAAGATACAAATTAATACACAAAACTTTTATCTTTTATAAGTATAAATTATTACATAAATCGAAATTTTTTATAGATCTCATTAGTCTGCCTTATAGTTTAAAATCATACCAAAATATTAGCGATGTTAATAATATTCTTGTATTAGTTTTATGAATGAGTTCCTTACTTATTAAACAAACTAATCCAACCTTGACCCATTTCTCTGCCGTCACGACTACTTATACATATTTGTATATACATACATATATGCATATTGCGTCATCAAATTTACTTTCACTATCTATAAAACACATTTGAAAATTTACTTATAGCTAAATGTGAAGATCCAATAACTTATGCTAATTAAGTTGACTGTGAAATGAGCAAAACGAAATGAAACGAAACGAAACGAAACTTTTAGCTTAGAACGACGCCCCGATGAAATTAAAAAACCAAAAAAGAAAAAATATACACCAAGCAAACAAACAAACATAAATTAGCATATTTATGCGATTTATGTCGCCAGCGCATGGTCAAACCCAAAATCGATACCAGAATTTAGTGTTAATTGGCCTAAACTTTAAAAGATATGACCAGTTTTTATAGACATAGCATACAGATCTAAAATAGAATTTATGCATGTATTTATGCTTAGCCAAGGAAATGAAATTGATTTCCGCATTATGATTTTATTTTGGTCATGTTGATAATCAGTGAATTTTTATTTGTTTAATTAACAACAAGTTACACTAACTAAATCCAACAATTCAAAACTGAATAAGCTGCACTTTACCACCTTCTTCCGAATCATCCACCGAAAATCCATTGCCATTGCCACCATTTTGTCCATTATTGCCAAAATTATCAAACTGAGCCACACGTCGTAATATGTCATCGTGCCCACTGGCAGTGTCCCGTCCAAAATTATCAAATTTGGCCACATTTCTTAATATGTCGTCTTGCCCAGAGGTTCTCTCATTCAAAAGTCTCTCAAGATCCGATCCACTGGCTCCTAGATTACCAAAACCATCGCCACTCCATCCATCGTTGCCCACTTGAATGTGCTGATGAATATGTGTGGGTGAACCGATCACAACGCCAATGGCTCCAGCCAGCAAAAGAATAGACAAAATTCGTTGCATTCTCTTCGATGGCAGGTATCA
Organism: Drosophila willistoni; assembly: GCF_018902025.1. Lineage (NCBI taxonomy): Eukaryota > Metazoa > Arthropoda > Insecta > Diptera > Drosophilidae > Drosophila > Drosophila willistoni. The sequence goes on from NW_025814050.1 coordinate 16,475,203, forward strand.
ATCCAACTGAATTTAGTACAATTGCAAAGCAAAGCTTTTATCACTAACCATAGAACACATAGATGGGACAAACTCATGATTTTTTGATTGCAAACGCTAGCCTAGTCATGGAACCCCAGAGAACTTCGGGAAAACCCGAACGCTCTCACTCTCAATGAGAGCGTAAAATGGGGAGAGGGCCAAGCAGCTACGAAAAAATTTCAGTCTAGCACAGACTACCGAACGACGAAGGCAGGCCTACGTCGCTTGTGATTTCGTTCTGTCTATGTATGTGTACACTCGTCGGTACATGCTCAGGCTTCGTAGTGTGTGTGTGACGTGAAGTTGTACAACATCGCATTTCAATAGCTCGCTCGACCAAAATTTTTCATTTTCGACAAAACAGCGGCAATGCGAATAGGATATGCCCCTGTCGAAAGAATATCAAGAAATATTGGCATCAGCTACGTATGTATCCCGGTGGCTGTGCCGATAGAGTGTTTGCTTGGCAATAGGAATGTCGCTGGTTCGAATCCCAACTCGATTATCGTTAACGAAGTTTTTTTTTGTCTATTTTTTATTTTGTTCCTTTTTGATTTTTTTTATTTATTTTCATTTTGTTTTTTTTTCCTTTTGTTTATTTTTATTTTTTATTTTTATATAAATAAAAAAAATAGACAAAAAAAAACTTCGTTAACGATAATCGAGTTGGGATTCGAACCAGCGACATTCCTATTGCCAAGCAAACACTCTATCGGCACAGCCACCGGGATACATACGTAGCTGATGCCAATATTTCTTGATATTCTTTCGACAGGGGCATATCCTATTCGCATTGCCGCTGTTTTGTCGAAAATGAAAAATTTTGGTCGAGCGAGCTATTGAAATGCGATGTTGTACAACTTCACGTCACACACACACTACGAAGCCTGAGCATGTACCGACGAGTGTACACATACATAGACAGAACGAAATCACAAGCGACGTAGGCCTGCCTTCGTCGTTCGGTAGTCTGTGCTAGACTGAAATTTTTTCGTAGCTGCTTGGCCCTCTCCCCATTTTACGCTCTCATTGAGAGTGAGAGCGTTCGGGTTTTCCCGAAGTTCTCTGGGGTTCCATGACTAGGCTAGCGTTTGCAATCAAAAAATCATGAGTTTGTCCCATCTATGTGTTCTATGGTTAGTGCTCTTAATCTAGACTAGGTTATCAGCAATTGCGACTAGAAAATATACTATGCGTATTATAAATGCTGCGGGAATTTCCAGATTTGCTCTTATATATACTCTATATTTATACATATATACGTACCTGTGGATTCATTTGTATTGGTTTTTACCATCGTTTTAATTACTGATATGTTGTAATCGTTGATTGCAACTGTCATTAGACTGGACATATTATATGGCGGAAGTCTTGCTAGCTTTGAGAAAATCAATTAAACCAGCTTTTAACTTAAATAACTTGTAATCTATAGCTATTCTCTAGTGCTAAATCCACGCTATACTGACTCAACTGATTAGTTGTGATCTTGAAGGCTAATCGTAACCAATCTGCTTAATTATTGATTGAATTTCTTTTATTTCGTATACAAAACAATAAAATACAATAGAAAATTCTTGAAGACTTTTATTGTTATTCCAAAAATAAGGTAAAATTTTAATTAATTTGCAAATTTTTTACCTTTGTTTCAGCCGCTTAAGCAATGTAATTCAATAGTCGCCGAGATAGAGTACAAAAGAAATTTCGAAATAATTTTTTTGTTTGTTTTAAGCTGTATCAACTTCAGGCAATAAAATAACACAAGCATTGGGTGTTGAATTTTAACAAATTGTTATGTTAAAATAATTATAAACAAGGGTATAAAAATTGAATCCAATTTTGAGCCATGTTGTTTGTATGCTTAAGGATCTGGCTATAAGTTCTCGCCTATTGATGGGCTCATTGTTAGAACCATATAATTTTTATAAATTAATTACCATTTAGAGAATACCATGGCAAAAATTTATCCAGCATTATATAACCAAACATCTAAGATACTTTAATTATATTCAGAATAAAACCACTAACACATAAAAAAAGAAACGCATTGTCTTTTCAAGACATTTTTGAACCTTGGATCTCATTGGAGTTTTTGAACATTTTCTAAAATTTAGACGTGAGATGTAAATATTAAGACGTCAAGTTTAACTAGTAATTTGGACCCTAAAAACTAACACCAGAGAAACCATATACAAAATAATATGATTTTGGAATAAAACTAGTCTAATATGAAGAGGTAAAGTAGGTTGTAGGTAAAGGTTGTATATACAGATTTTCTATTACATTTGCTTATATTTCTTGATTCAATTTTGCAAGATTTTATTGTATTTTGATTACTTATTGTAAGCTAAGCTTTTCTTACAGATTTAGTTATCAACCAGTCTTAATATATTTACAGACTTAAAATTATGAACAATTTATAGTAGCTCGTCAGCATTTGTCAGTGTTGTTGTTTCAGGTTCTTCCAGTTTGATTTGAGGTTCGCTTTCAATTTTCACGTCATTCAAACTGAGATCAACTGCTCCTCCATCTCTCCAGTATTGCAGTAGTTGTTCCAAGGCATTCATAAAGTCCTCAGCACTATTTCGATCGTCATTCGAACTATCAGCCAGTGGTGCTTGTTCCGTGGATATATCTTCCAAGAGATTATCGTCTAGATGAGGCATTGGCGCTGCCAAAGCACCACAGAGGAATAGACTGAAGAGAAGGAGACTAATCTTAAGTGACATACTTCTCCTTGGTTATTCTACAATTGTACTATATGAGTTTCTAGTTGGAGCTTGGCTTTTATAGCACGCAGTTTCAAATTGCATGGGGCTTTTCTTATTGCATGTATCCAAACACATCGGGGTTTTTCCAGTTAAAGGGGTTAGGCCAGAATCTTTTTAATTGCAAAACAGAGCTGAATCAGCGAAGGGAATTGCTAGACTTGTACATACATACATCGTACATATGTATATATGTACATAGATTACACATACGACCCATTGACACCAGTGGTTAGATACAGTGACAGTAAAAAGCTCAGTCACACAGAAGAAAGTAGAATTTAAATAAAATGTGATTAGGTTGATTGATCAAACGAATAATTTGATTTGGAACTGTTATTATTATTATTTTCTTTAATTATCAAATTTGGAACTGTTATTATTATTATTTTCTTTAATTATCAAATTAAAAGCTGTCAACAAAGCTTAGGGCATATTAAATAAAATAACAACGTGCTAAACTCACTTAGTTCTGGACAATTTGTTAGAAATGTCTTTTATATTTATGTTGCCATTTAATTTTCCATTGTCTGCATATTTAGTAGACAAAGTGTATTCGAAATACGTGTTGCCTCATTGCCAGGCCATAAAAATAAAATTGTGCACAAGCCGCCGTTGTCGATGCTGATGCTGATGCTGATGCTGCTGTTGGCAACCCCTAAATGACTTGACTATACAACATCATCGACCAGTCTCCTCCACTTGGTTTGCTTCGTCGCTCCAGCACTCCGGCACTCCGGTACTTTATTCAATTTACCAAAGCGCGCGCACATTCGCCCAGCATCCTCACATCCGCATCCAAGGGAGCGCCTGAGTGCCTGCCTGCCTGCCATACAGCCTCCTTGCCATGTTCTCCATCACGAGGCTAATGCCCTTTTATGGCTTTGGAGAGTGCCGCATCAGCAGAATCGTCTCGCCAACTGCATCTAACCACCCATTCACCATTGAACAAGAAAGCAAATGCAGCTACATAGCTCATTATGTACACCCACAGCCATCCCCAAAAGAGGAACTTGGAGTGGTAAGAGAGAGGGACAGAGGGTGACTTTTGCTTCTTTTTCTTTTCACATTTGCATCATCGTCATCTCCTTTATTCAAATCTCTGTTTAATGTAGCACACATACATTTCATGTATCAATGATTACTCTCGATTTCTATCAACTTATTCGCATTCAGTAATCGTAAACAAAATCGAAAGTTTTTTCTTTTTTCATTTACTTATTTTTATCCTTTGTTGAAATGATTTTATATAAAACACTCTAGTTTGTTTTAATTTATATGTTTACCACAAAAAAAGCTTACAATTTTTGCTCTCGAATGTTCAATATATGTCAAAATATGCAATCTTTTCAATTTATTGGGATTTTAAAGCCCGTTGAATCCATATAGGATTTTCAATCTCTTTACTACGCCCATTAAAATATTCCTTGATCTTTAAGCACTTATTTTAATGAAGGCTAAATGGTTTTATAAACCGAAACTGAAATTATGTTAAATTTCACAAAACTCTATTCTTGATTAGCTCTCAACGTTTTGGTTTTTTAAATAGACTTCCATTGGATATATAATGAGAGAAGGGGAACAAGAAAATATCCTTAATTTTACTTTTAGGGAAGGACACAAACATAAAAAACTCCCTTTTTTTAAAAAAAAATATAAAACAATTACTTTTTTCTGTCTTGAAAATAAAAATTAAGTATACTTACATACGCTTAACACTTACCCTTATATGTATATGGAAATCAAAATAATGATAGTAATTTTAGTCTCTATCCTTCTGTAGAGAATATCTTAATCTAGGCTTAGAAAAGGGTGAAGGTGGCGTCCAAATTAAGTATAAATTTTCTTTTGTAATGTCACCTAAGAATGGCTAATTTATTGGTAAGATAATCGAAGCCAATTTGTAGAACTTGAAAAGTAAAGGCCGGTAGCAGTAGCAATCTAAAGTCGAAAACTCATTGCGGGGACTCCCCCAGAAGCAGAAACTTAAACAGCTGAAACTTATTTTAGGAACTGAGAATTTCCTCAATTTTAAGGCTGTTGTTTGAAAAGTATTTAGGATACAGACTTAAAATTTGTGACAAATATTCTTAAATGTGTAGAACAATAAGAATAATTTTAATTTCTGATATAGCTCCTTTACCTAGAAACATTGCACGTGATTATACAAAATAGTTTATTCTATTTTGAAATTTTTTAATCAACAATTTTTCCATAATGACTAATTTTTAGGCACTTGTTACTGATTAAGATTCTGCCTTAACTCATCTTTTTATGATCTTTTCAACTGATTTTCGATTATAAGTCTAAAAATACTGAGAGATTCAGACTCAATAAAACTATTACAATAAATTAAATAGTTTCTCTTTATTTTTAGCAAATCTCTTTTTCTCTTTTGTTGAAGTTCGAACCATAGTCTCTTCACTTAAGTAGACGCTCTTAAAAAACAACAACAGAAAACAAATCCAATTTAATTTGTTTGTTTTACTAATCAGCGGCACGTACTCGCACGTTTTATTTTTATTAATTTTGTTTTTTTTTTTTGTCTTTTCGTTTTCATTTTGGTTTCGTTTTGCTTTGCGTCAAAGTCTTTTAGTGTGGTCTTTAGCTGATGTTCTCTCTATTTGGCTCTGACTGCCTGACGGGCAGTCGTTTGGTTAAACAGCCCACGTTTAAACATGGCTCAAAGCGTGCTAATCAACTAGGCCCAAAAGAAAAAAAAAATAGCAAGAAACACATACACACACAGGAGGGGGGAAAAAAAAACAAAATTACGCGAACGACTGAGCATAGTAAAGCCAGTTTTTTTGGCTCTTTTTTTTGTGAATTTGGATTGGCTTTGGCAAAGTTGGCGGTTGTTGGTTTTTGCTGGTTTCCTCCACAAAGAGGCAGCTATTACACACGGACCAGGGCTCATATCGGTATCTGTTTTCTGCTGTTTTTTTTTTGTTTGCTTGTTGTTTTTGGGTCTACGCTTTGATGGCTTCTAGGTGAAGGTCATTGTGTGACTGAAATGTTAATTTTACTAGAGACTGTCATATCATGTTTGTCGACCAACATGAAAATGCTTTGGTACAAGTTTTTTCTACCAGTTGTCAAAGGTTCTTTGCAAGCGGTAGAACGAGGCGATTTAATATTACTCTTAAAGTTTGATGAAACCAAAAGTTAACCAATCAAGCTTAACTTTAGTTTAATTAATACTTGGTTAAACCGATAAGACGAAGAAATTAGAATATTCAAAACAAATTTACCCAATTTGTGTTTTTTTGGGGAATTTCCTGGTGAATTTTGGGTTTTGCCATCAATATTCTTTTGAAATTGAAAATAAGTGATAATCCCAAGATTACAGTCGAAGAAAAATTGAAGCTGTACAATGTCTATCTTTTATATTTAATAAATTTGAATTTTTGATAACAAAAGTTTATAATATATATTTTATATTAAATATTAAATATTATATATTTTATATTAAAGTTTAAATAGATTTTTTCAGCAAAAATGTAATAATTCCATTTGTTTAAGATTTTTTAAAAGAAAATAAAGCAAGGCTAAAACGGATAGTCACGCTTAACTCTTTCCCCTCGCAAAAAAGACAAAAATTTTCAAAAATCTGTTAAAAGTTTCTGAAATTATAATTTTTAAATCTATGACAATTTATACTTTGTTTTAAAATTTTATTTCGGGTATACATAAATTTATCAAAACGTTCTTAACGTAGAAACGTTATTATTTATTTAGTTCTAAGTTCTATAAGATCTTCTGTTAATGCTAATTCTTATTCTAATTGAAATACTTTATTTAACGCAAAAAATGTTTTAAATTAAAATTATGCTTCAATTCTATTAGTCTTCTCAATTCCAGTATATTCAAATATTAATTACTTGATTTTTAAGCCTCCAAATATCTCTACCCAAACTAATAATAAATTTCCAAATTAAATAAAAATTTCGTGTTTCTTATCATTTTATTCTAAGGATGTTTAATTCCTCGTTTCAAAAAAAACTTGTAATTCATAAACCACCGTTTAGCCCACCTTTTATAAACTTCATAAAAAAGATACAATAAAGTTAAAATTCAGAATTTTTCCACCAAAAAAATGTATCATTCAAAAAGTATTTTAATTCTTTAAATGATTTGACCAAAGAGCAGCTATGAACTTAAACAATTTTGCGAAAATGTTAAGAACTAAATTTTCGTTAAGCCATATGCCTAGAATAATCTTATCAAATTGATTTTTCCGACTTACGGATCTCAAAGTATTTCTTAGCAACTAGCTTGATTATGGAATGTTTGATAGTCAACCTACTTTAGTTGAATACCTGATTGTATAGGTACTTGGACAGGGTTCTTAAACAAATGGCAGCACCTGTTGTGTCTCGTCTGGTATGCGGTACACAGTCATAGACTATGTTTTTAATAAATATTTATATTGTTGATAGGTATAGGTATAGGTAAGAGATGTCAAAAGTACCTTGGACTGTTGCATTGTTGTATGAGACATTCTTTTGGGGGCTTATACTGCATTGGCCCAATAATAGCTGCTGTGATCGAGCGAGAAGCTCCAGTCCAGTCAGTCAGTCAGTCAATCCAAATCACATCAATATGCAAGTCGCATCGATGGCGAGACTTTGGATATGGAATGGATACTTGGGCTAAGCCCATTACTGGACACCACATGGTTGGGTTACTGCTAACTGCTGTTGGTTCTGCTGATGCATTGTTCTCCTCCTCTGCTACTGCTGCTGCTGCTGCTGTTCCTTCTGCTCCAATCTTAACGAGCGCAGCATGCAAAACAAGGCGCAAGACGCCCATTTGGACAGCCAACAAAAAAAAGAGACGCAGAATCGTTTTTATGGTCGCTGCGCCTCTTTGCATGATAATCGAGACGGATGGATGGACAGATGGACGGGCAGATGGACGGATAGATGGACAGGGGCAACTGGGTGATGATTGTGCGCACGCGTTCATAATCAAAGAGTCCCCCGAGTTGGGCCTCTGGCATTTTGTTTCTTTTTTTGTTTTTGTTGTTTTTTTTTTGGCTTGTTGTTATGATGGATGGAGCGCTGGTGAGTGATTCGCCTTGACGTTGATGCCCCATCAAGGAAAATTATTGCGTGCGCGCAATTAAAACTAAAATAAAGTTACAAAAAAAGAATATTTCAATAAGAGACAACATTTGCATTTTTGGACAATGCATTCGATTCGTGATTACAAATCAAAAAAATTTTAAACATTTTGGTGAGTCAATTGAGCAGATTTTTGCGGTTTAACACAATTGCAAAAGGTGTCGTTTTGTGATTTCACTTATCCAAAATAAATGGTTTTGGTGATCCATTTATACAATCTACATATATTTTACTTGATCATTATCAATATCTACCACACTATTTGCGGTTAATCTAGGTGGACAATGGTCTAAACTTGGTAAGTTTTTTTGAAAGTTTTGAATAATCTCTGACTCATCTATGTATGTTTTCTTTTAGGAGTTGCAAATGTTTCGTTAAACATTCTATTTGAAACTTTCAAACTTTTTTTATCTTAAACAGTTACAATATCTAAACATTCTGTCCATTAATCTATTGAATGTAGAATAGCTCTGGCCCGGAAAAGGCTCATCATAATCTGATCTAAAAGTGCAGGATCCTCGGGGTTGAGCTAGTTCTACCACTGACCTAAGTCTATTCATTTTGTTTAATATAACTAATTCCACTAGTTTACATTAATAGTATATTATTTATTATAAGAACATACCAAGATATATGTAAAATTAAAAAAAAATGTATTTCTATATACATAACAAAAAATAGTTTCAATATTAATTCAATTAACTTTGGCCAGTACTAATTCGTTAAAAATGTAATCATTTACGTTATATGCCAATTGAATTTGAAAGTTTAAATATTTGAAACCACAGAAGGGTTGAATGATAATATAGGAAAACTTTATTGTATAAAGGAAATGAAACAATAACTAATGAAAATTTGTAGTTGGGTTTAAGCCGTTATCATTCAATTGGAATATTGTGACAGTAATAGACGAGAAACAACAGTTTTTGTGCTAAACGAAAGGACTTTGGTCTAAATTTCAAAGGACATTCGGTTGTCAATTTATGTGTTTATAGTCGTTAAGAATAATATTTAAAGTTAACAAGCTCAATCTATTATCAGAAATCAAATTTTTTCTAAAATTTTGAATGAACTGCGTGAGTTTCTTAATCCAGTAACGGATCTATGTTATAATTATAGCCGGAAAAATAGTTTTTGGCTATTTAAATTTTACCACTTTAAAGGGTAATACCCTTGAAGATCTGCCACTGGGTAAATGGATTCAGGTTCTCAACAAAAAAGGTTTGAAAGGTTTTAAAGTTTAAAAGTTCGACGTTCCCAAACAAAGAATAATTTTTATTACAAATTAATTAGAATTCGCTAATGAACAATTTTTAAAGCTTAAACAGTTTTAGACTAAACATTTCAACGTACTACAAACTTGTTAATTATAAATTGATTATTAGCAGTTCATATTCTCGATATGAACAATATGTTTCAAACCACAGTTTATACATTACATAGATTCTAATAAATTAAATATAATTTCTTTTTTAAGCATGTTTAATATCGCTAAGATCTGGAATATCTAGAATGTCCTTTCAAAAAAATTACAGAAATTTCATATACGAAGATTAAAGTCACTTTTAATTTTGATTTTTTCTCAGTCCCAAAGGGCGGTGGATATTTCTTTGGTTCTATTTTTCCTTCACACGTTTCCACAATTGAAATTCTTTCTCTCGAATTTAATAATTATTTTCCTAAATATTTTTTTGATCAAAACGAATAACAAACATATATTTCCGACCAATTCCAATATGAATCTGTTTTAAAGTTTTTGAGTTATTCAATTAATTTTTTTCTAATTCGTGTAAATTCCCAATTTTCTATCGTCGCTTTAACTATTTCATTTCCAGCTAGTTTTTCAAATAAATACATTTTTGTACAGCTAATTCGAGCGTTTGTGTTCGATTCGGCGCTTTATAACTTTGCCAAATAGTTGTGCAATGAAGCGTCCAACTTTGGTGTTTTTTTTTTTTGTCTTATTTTTTGTTGTGTTGTTTTTTACAATTTATATGTATCTTTGTTTGTTTGGAATGGTTGTCGTTCTGAGTGTGTGTGTGTGTGTGTGACGCATTGAAAAATGTTTCTTTATTTTTCAGAGCGGAAGCTTCTGTCGTTTCATGACAAACGTGTCGGCGTTTTTGGGTGAGACTATATAGAACGACAAGCCAACGGCTCCCCTGACTGGCGCTTAACAGCGACACTGTTGACATTTCGCCGACATATCTGGACACTGGATCACGATATGCTGCCAGTCCATATACTATACATACATATAGATATATAAAAAGTAATGAGGAGTTGTATTTGCTTGCCAGATTCGCTCCCTTTGCTCTTTTATTTGGTGAATTTATGGCACAATCGTTAGGACAGAAGACAGCCAAAACAAAACAAAAAAAAAAAACAGCAACAAATAAACAAGCGAGAAATGTTGTCAGCAATATGAAGAAAACTTGTATGGAATAAATATTTCATCTACATAATGCTGATGCTGATGAAAAATGTCAGGTCCTTTTGTCAATTTGTATTTGGATTGTTGCCGAAATTTGACAGTTTATAATGCTCATCAAATAAACATTATAAAGTTTGAAATATGTATTATTAATGCCTAGCTGAATTAGACAGTCTTTGTCTCAAATAATTATAAAATTTTGACCATTTTGGACCGGGCTGATTTTAAGTTGCAAAATGACTTATTTAAAAAATAAAACATTCTGCCTGTTTTAGTTTGGGATGAAACTGGTTCAAAAAATGGATTTGAAATTTTATTTAGTGTAATTTTTGTGGAACTAACTATATACTTCCCTTTGAAGGAACTTAGTCAAATAAAATACAGAATCTTTGAAAACATAAAAAACTTGATGTTCAAAAAGTCGAACAGTGGTCCAAAATGGGTAAAATTAACCTCAAACCGAAAACTCCACTTGCAAAAGTGGACCTTAAATCTCTTATTCTCTTAAATCTCCTTTTTATACCATACACCCATAGGGTGAAATGGTATATTAAAGTCGCCAAAATGTATGTAACAGGCAGAAGGAAGCATCTCCGACCCCACAAAGTATATATATTCTTGATCAGGATCAAAAACCGAGTCGATCTAGCCATGTCCGTCTGTCCGTCCGTCCGTCCGTCCGTCCGTCCGTCCGTATGAACACCTAGATCTCGGAGACTATAAGAGCTAGAGCCACCAAATTTGGTATGCAGTCTCGTGTAGTATGTACGCTTATCGAGTTTGTTTCAAATTTTTGCCACGCCCCCTTCCGCCCCCAGAATTTACATAAAACTGTTTTTCTTAAAAAGTATAGCAGATAGAAACATCAAACTTGGTTTATATACTCGTTTAGTTAGCGCGCAGAAAATAATTGTTCCAACTTTTTGCCACGCCCCCTTCCGCCCCCGGAATTTACATAACTCTGATTTTCTTAAAAACAATGAAAGCTACCGACATTAAATTTGGTATGTAAGTTAGCCTAATAGACGCGCAGATATTGACTATTTAAAAATTTTGCCACGCCCATTTCCGCCCCCGAAAATTAACCAAAACTGATTTTCTCGAAAACTAACAAAGCTAAACTCACCAAATTTAGTATGTATATTGGCTTAGTATGCGCGCATACTTAGTATACATATATTTTAATATGTTGCCACGCCCACTTCCGCCTCCATAATTTAGAAAAAACCGATTAGCTCTTGCAATTTTTTGACCATCGCGATCACATTTGGCAGACTAATAAATCTTATCTATTTCTATCAAACTACCAAATTTGATTGAAATCGGACTAGAAACATACAAAATATACGTATGAACGTATTTTGCTACTCGATCCAAAAGGGCAGAATTGGCCGTTGGCTGGTGGCGGCGCTAGAGTGCTTGTGTGTTTGTAGAGTGAGCGAGATAGCAAATGGTATGAGGTATGTTAAAACAATTTAGTAGACATACATTTGGTTTTCGAAATTTTAAATATTTGTTTCACCTGGTGTATGGTATACCCAAGTCGGCGAGACGACTTACTTACTTCATTTCATTTCAAGTTTTTGGAAAAATAGACCGAAAGTTTTTTCGTACGTTGGTTTTCAAATCTTTTTTATTGGGTTGATGTATTCTCTTAAATCTCCTTTTTCGCGTTTCTTAGAAAAGGGGCCTAACAGTTATTTTCTTAGTAGGTTTTTATATCCTTTTCAAATACCGACTGGTTAAACATAAAATTAATTCAATTTTCAATTAAAATTAACAGGATTTAAGGTTTTAACAAAAACCGATGCTTATAATTATGTATATAAAAGGACAAAAACCCAAGTTTCACTGCTCCAAATTTCATATATCCTTGTTATTCTATGCATTTTAATTCCCTTAATAATTTTCCTTGAATATATTATAAGTTTTTCCGATATTATGAGAAATTTTCCACTAAGCCCACTTTTAATTAATTATTGTACGGAAGTGTTTCTTAATAAAGTAGGCAGCTATATTCTATAGGTTTTCAATCTACCAAACGTCAAATTTAATTTTAATTAGGCCATAAAAAGTTTTAATGCCAAGTTAATATGAAGTGTCGAACAAGCAGGCATGACTGTATCGACTCCAATTCAGACGCTGATCATAAATATATATAGTTTATGGGGTCGAAAACGTATCCTTCTCTGCGTCACAAATATCTGATGATATACCGTCTATAAGAGTATAAAAACAGAGGAAATAAATAGATAAGCTCAAATGTAATTGATATGAACTTGTAGATTCTTGCAATGAATACCTTTTTAAACTAAATAAGTTGAAGACTCAGACTCAAGAGTTAAGGAAATAAAGTCTGAAAAAGTCTTTAAATAAAGCGAGCAAAAGAATCAATTTCAAATTCCTAAATAATATTCGATTTATCCCCTTTAATGGCGGCAACCCCTATAACAAATGCTATGCAATATTTTGGCTACCTACTTGAAATTGTACTTGCAATCAAATTATAGAGCAATTTCAGTGAAGCCAAAATCACTTTTGTATTGTTGTCAATATTTCATGATATTATCGATTTTATGTACATACATATGTATGTATGTGTGTACACATCATACACAAATCCAATGCCAAAAATCATAGCTCTGGCCCAAAACTAACGATATCTAAGATATCTGCAGCAAACACAACATATTGCTGGCTGTTGTAACAATATTTTGGGTTTTCAGGCCAACTTGACTGACTGACATCAAAAAGCTATGGGAATACACACACACAGACACAGACACTCACACACCCGTTTACAGCCTGCTTGGCTGCCTACCTACATTGCGGCATGTTTATCATAAACATCTGAGCCAAAGGAGGAGAATCAGCAGAAGAAAGGTGGAAGGAGGAGTGGTCGAAGGGGGATGAAAGGTGCGAGGTGCGAGGTGGGGGCCGGCAATGAAGGCAGCTTTAGACGACAAGATTGCCGCCGGGCAAGCACGCGTTCTCCAAATATTTATGAGCTGCAAAAGTCCAAGTAGAAGGAAGGAGGGGGGAGTTATGACGGCGTTCTCCTCTGTGTGTGTGTGTGTGTGATGGTAACTGGCCAAATGATTTACCGACTGAGCTTCAAGTAGCCGAAGCAGCTGTCAATCAGAGGCTGCAATCAGCCTCCACTTTAAGCCTATAAAAATGTCTGCAGTTAGCGGTAAAATGAGAAAGAAAACAAAAAAAAAACACAAAAACAATAATGTTAAATACAACAAAACCAAAAAAAAAAAAAAGTAAAAGTGGCTTACGGTAAAACAATATAAGTAAGCCCAAAAAAGAATTTCATTATACGCACCCCAAGCACCAAGCCAACCAATTCGCATCTGTAATAACAATTAGTGACCTCAAAAACGTTTTTGCAGTTAAAGATTTTTGCTTTTCGATATACAAATTTTGTCTGCTGCATTTAGTTAATGAGACATTTTCACTAAAAAACGTGATCAGCCCAGCCTCAGATATATATGTACATCTGTACGACTATATATAAGCATATAAACCTATAAGACATAAAAAAAATAATACCAAAAAAGAGGCACACAAAAAAAACGAAGATGAAGAAAATATTTCAATTTTGGGGAGTGGTAACTTGAAGAATGGTCACTTAAAAGACAAAATTTCTACCTGAAATTTGGTTTATGCAGACCTTCAGTTCGGCCTAATGCCAAATAAAATCCCCCAGCAAATGTGTGTGTCTTAACCAAATACACTTGCTTAAAAAGGTATACGGACTTTGGCGAGACTTTTGAAATAGACAAAAAAAAGTTGTAATGATTTAACACGATTTTACTAGCAAAATTTTTACCAATTCAAAATGCAAGCAAATATCCAAACTTTTGTAAAGAATTCTTAAAATTTTTGTATTATTTTAGACTTGTAAAGAATGGGAATCGAAAATTAAAATGTTTCAATACTAATACTTGCGATTTAAATCAGGACCATTTCAAAAAACTTATGAATATGATAGTCCCAAGTAATAACAACCAAAATTACGAATTGTTAGTTAAAAGTTTATTGATTTTTTAACAATAATTTTTATATTTTTATTTCTTTTTGCCGCAAATTACTGAAATGAAAACTTTTTAATAATTTTAAACCAAATGCAATAAATATGTAAACTCTTTTCTGAAAAGGATTGTCTTATCTGTATTAGAGTAAATTGTTTAGATACACAAAAGTTAGAATCACCTTTAATAAATTATTATAAATAATTATTATTAGTCTAAACAATAAAATTTATTTCAACTCGAAATTTCTTTTAAACTTAATTTTATTATTTTTATTTTTTTTTTTTTTTTTAAATATGAAATTATTTATTGTGAAATGAAATATATAATGTATCACTTTAAGCTTTTCCAGATTTTAGCTATTTAAAATTTCATATTGAATAAAACGTATATATGTAGGTATTTTACTTGAACAATCACCTTTTAGTTTTCTTTTATTCAAGTATTTAAGTTTTTACTGGTAAGCGAAAATTAATATTATTACCCAAATTTTTTAAATTTTTTGATTCTTTTTTTTTGCGATATGGTTTTAATATTTCCATGTTTCAGAAACAAACTAAAATGCAAGGGTATATAAACTCCGTTGTAGACCTTCATTGTTTTTATAATTTTGGGTCTTTTTGGTTATTTTTTTGAGTAAAACAAAATGAAACTGTCAATTGGCGACTCTTTTTATTTATTTTGGTTGTTTTTTTTTGTGGTATTTTTTTATTTGTTATTTCCTTGGAATTTATCTTAATGTGAAATCTTGAACTAGGTTTGGGGCATGGTCTTCAACAAGGGCCCATCCATATACATAGGCGTAAAGCAATTTTTAATGGATTTCAAAACTTTGACATGTCTTTGGCGCATTTAATTGCAAAATTTTGTAACGTCGATGAGACATTTTGTGTGTGCTTATGTGAGTGTGTGTGTGTGTGTGTGAATGTTTTTGTGCGTGTGTGGAATCATTGACAAATATTTGAAACCCACTTTAAGTCCAATCATTTAATTCTTATCTACTCCATAACAATATTGTGTGCACATGAAAAAATAAAACCCTTTTTTGCCTATCTTTTGCGATTACACATAATTTGTACGTTTTTATGATGCAAATGTCAAGGTAGGTTGGGCAAAAAAAAGAGGGGAAAAAGGACAAAATACTTGGGAAAATAAACATATGTATGTATGTGTGTTTGTGTGTGTGTGTAGGTATATACACACATATGTCTCCAGCAGTGTGGAAAATTTAACCCCATCTGAACCAAAGAAAGTTTTGAGCCACAAACTTTGTATACCCTAAAATCTTTTAACACGGTACAACTTTTTCCAGATTTATACAAATCAATTTAATTAATAAGAAGAATTTAAGTAAAAATGGGTACTTTTTTTTTGTAATTAACTTAATAAGGATTTGTATTTATTTTTAGTTCTGTATTATTTTTATATAAATTAAGCAAACTTAAGAGCTCGAACATAAAGAATGTTTCGCATTTATAACACTTGTTTTAAACTTAAAACTTTCCTAAAACTAAAATGCCAATACTTCTTAAAAAAAATTTTTTTATTCTGCAAAAATAAATGATTGAAAAAGCAATTTTAATTAATATTAATGATAATTCTAAAATAAGTAAAATGTATGTAAATAGATAACTTTAACATTAATATAATAATCAAGAAAATAAAGCATAACAAATTTGAAAAACATTTTCATAATTAATTTTTAGTAAAGGAATTTTTTGAGAATATTTTATTTGTGTTGTCTAAGGTTCAGACAACTTTTACAACGAATTTGAGATAATTGATTAGGTAATCAATATTAAGCCATGACCTTGACCCTTTTTTTGAATTTAATATAAATATAAATTTAAAATATAAATTTATATGAATATATAAAATAAATTTCAATGTTTTAAATTTGAAATTATTTCTAATCAATTTAGTTGTGATAGTTTTAAAGTAAAAAATAAATACTTAAGAATGTTAATCCTGTCACATTTTGTTATTACAACTAATTCCAAAACAAAAAAAAAACCTTTGTCAAATTTAAGCTTTTTTTTCATTTTTATAACCAAAAAAAAACGAAAGACAACCAAATCTGCCTAGACCAAGCTTCATGACAATCCCATAACATCCGCCAGCCACAAGGCCATAAAAAAAGGAAGAAAAAAAAGAAGCAATTGAAAAAATAAAAGAGAAAAACCAAGCCAAAGGCAAATAAAATGGCCGCTGGCATTCAGAGACTGCGGGTCCGTTCAGGTGTCCTTATTTTTTTTCGGGGGTGGGGGGTAGGATCCTTCAGGCTAACGCCCCGGAAACCGGATGCGGATGTCTACCATAAACGAGCTCTCATTAGTAGGCACAATGTGGCTTGGCTAATGTGCTTGAGAATTTCATGATTCCTTCTCTCATTCTGTCCTCCATCTTCTCTTGCTCTGTTAACATTACTTTCAGTTTGGCATTTCTCAACTTTGAACTACTTAAAGTGTGGTATGGTGTGGTGGGGAGCTGAAGGGCATGGGGAAAGGAGAGCCCGTGTCTACACTCCACGAAACTATGTAGCCCTCAACTCTGGCCGGATGCTGTCAAGTGTTTAACTTTTATCTTAGCCACAAGGAAGATTTTGTTGAAGGAACATCAAACGGCAAAGTTTATGGCAGTTTTTAAAGTCGTAAACACCTTATGAAATTGTAATAAAGCCAAAGGCCAACAAAAATGCAGAGCTTTAAAATTGCTGCCACACAATTTATTGATTTTTGGTAAAGGTTTCTGTCTTTTTTTGTTGTTTTTTTCTTTCTGTTCAGGTTTCTGGTTCGATTTGGACAGTTTAATGCTCCATTGGATGTTTCTTGTCCCAGAACCTTAAGGCCCCATGAGATGTTTTTCAGTTTATGGCTGAATGGAGTAACTGCTGCTGCTACCGTTGTTGATACTGCTGATGATAATGCTGGCCAATCCCCGCTAGGATGTGTGTCATGTGCATCCATCGCCCACATATGTACATTTCTCTGATGCCAACTTTGTATGACAAAAAGTGTATGAGTGTGTGTGTGTGTGTCTAAGTGAGTGCCGCCCTCATAGGTACTTACAAGGTAGTATCTACCACCTAAACTTGAAATGTCAATTGCGCTTATTAAGGCAAAAGTTCACTGAGCTCTAAGAGAACTTAAGGGTAGTAAAATAATGTGGGGGATGCGTAAAAGAAAAGTGAGAGAAAAAACATTGAAGCACTTTTTGTTCGAAAGGTGTTCAAAAACTTATTCTAGTTCTCTTCACTTTGCGTGTCACATCGTTACTTAAGCTCCTTCTAATATGCCAAAATGCCAGGAGCCGGGAGCCAGACAGACCCAACTATTGGAGGGAGGAGGGGTTGAAAGTAAGTGGAGCGTGGGACTTTTACTAATGACAAACATCTAGCAGATTGTTGTTCTTGTCGTCGCACAGTTAATTCCTTTTGGCAAAAGCATTTAAGCAATCAAATTAGTCTTAGCCAGACAGCTTAAAGTCAACTAATAGACATTGACTTCAAGAGGATGGCCATAAGATGGTCAAATGGAAAGAAGTGAGAGAGACAAAAACAACAGACCCTCCAGTCAAATTTTGCGTATACGACAGATTGTCTCACTTACTCTATTTAAGTCAAAGTCAGCTCATCATGATTTATTTTTCTTCTGGGCTACATACAAATGGCCAGTCATTTGACTGTGATTGAGAATGTTAATGTCTACGGCCAAATGAAATATGTCACACAATTTATATATTCGAAATGCAAATTTTATCAACCGTAAGGTAATTTTAATGCTTAATTGAAAACTTTTTTGACAGCAACATTGGAAACAGAGAAAGAAAAAACATCTTATTTATACATAAATTATAACAAAATTTCATAAAATGCAATCAGTAGAGTTTTTATGTTCTTTGAAATTGTTTTTTTCTTCCTTTCTTTTAATTTATGAAAAATCAATGGCAAACCAGGAGCGAGATAAGAAATTCAAGGGTCATGAGACAGTAAATGTTTATTCAAGTTTTTTTTTAAACCAATTTGGCAAGTATATGTTTAATATTTTTATAAATGAATTCAAATTAAAGCAATTTTAAGTACCAAATTTATACGATTTAATGTAAAATTTGTTGGCTCTTCGGTTCCGAAGGTTCTTTAATTTGTATTATTATTATTATTATTTAATTGTAAAAAAGAATTCATTCTAAGTTACAATGAGTTGTGAAGCCAGAGCGACAAAGG
Source organism: Drosophila willistoni (assembly GCF_018902025.1). Taxonomy (NCBI): domain Eukaryota; kingdom Metazoa; phylum Arthropoda; class Insecta; order Diptera; family Drosophilidae; genus Drosophila; species Drosophila willistoni. The sequence continues at coordinate 16,493,811 of NW_025814050.1, forward strand.
CCTTCAGACTGGACCTCATAGCTTCCAATCAATCATTTATTAAGGTATTATAAAAATTTTGTCAATCTATGATTTTTGTTTCTCCTTTTCTCTTAATATTTATTTTTAAATGTATTTATATTTGCAAATTTTCCTAAAGTTATTTTTGTTAGACACATTAACTTCGTTGAAAAGTGGATGTCTGATAACGGCCCAAATGGGAGCTCAAGTGGAAGACTTGGAGACGTTCTTCTATGGAGTTATCCCTCTACATTCTGTCCCAAAAAGAGGCAGATATTATAATTGCGTTTACCTTGAGAAAGCTGTCTTGATCATAGAAATAAGATGAGAAGGTGGCGAGGAAAGGAGGAGACAGTTCAGAGATCATGTATTAATCAGTTTTCTCTGGCAAGTCTAACATTTAGTTAATTTTCTAGCAGGAGCAGCTTTGTACCCAAGGAATTCTGGTGCCAGTGCTGTCTGGATGCGAATTTGTAAGTCGGGAGCCTTTCATATTGACCAAGGATACATGGGATTTTGGATGCCACGCAGATTTCTGCATAAGAGTTCCTCATAACTGATTCTGATTTTGAATCTCTGAATCAAGTTTCGGTTTGTCCTGCTTTAATTCTCTCAGATAGGAACACCATATGTCCATATTGACTTTAAGATGAACTTAGAGACCATTAGCCTGTTCTGTAGTAGCCTGTTATGCAGCCCGTGATCTTTCTTCAGTCCAAGATGCTTCTTTTGCTAATGATATCCTGCTTAGATTGACTTATAATTTTGTTAAACTTATAAAGTATTTATTTATCTAAAATAGTTCTTTGTTCGTTCTTTTCTCCTTGTTGTTAAACTTGCTTAGTTTCAATCGTTTCCCATCTTTTAGCTGAATGAAAAAATATTTATTAATTTTCATTAGACTCAATTCTATGTCGCCTAAAATTATTTGTATATCCCAGTTACTTTATCTACTATTGAAAACCCACTTAGTGGCAGATCGTCCCTGAAATGATGATTTTTTTCATATTTATTTAACAGATACATATATGCAAATATTTGTTGGCATGCTCATGTACATACATTGTATGAAAAACGATTGAAAAACTTAAAATGTATTTATATGTAAATTATTCCACAAAAATAGCCACAATGTTTTGCATTCTTGTTTTCACCTTTTGTTTTTTTTAGCACATATTTTGTATTTTTTGCTAATGAATGTCAAAAAGTTTCATGTATGATTAATGCATTTTTTGTTGTTTTTTTTTTCTTAGTTGGCAACAACAACAAAAGCAACGTTTAAGTGTTGGACGCACTTAATTTAAAATGCATGTTAAAATCCCATTAAAATGATTGCAAAAAGTGAGCAGGAAGTTCAGCCACGATGATGAACTCTGATCTCTCGTACTCTTGGGCTTTTTGGCTTTGTTCTTGGCCTCACGTCATGGCAGTCTGTTTATTGAACTTGTGGATTTAACCAGGCGTGGCAAATTGGAGGATCATCGTTGCAAATGCAGCCAAGCATTGCATATAAATTGCCAAAAATGATATACTACATACATATATGAGAGCAGGTAAGAGATCTAATTATAGGGCTTAACTCATTTTTGTTTCTTTCATTGGGTTTTTGTTTGCTTTCAATTTTTTGTTTTTTTTTCGCTTCGAGGTAATTAAGTATTTTAACAAAAACAAAAATTTCCCTCATAAACATTTCCAAATTGAAGTCAAATAATTAGCAGGGCTTTAAAAAGCAACACGAAAAACAAAAAAACACTCATGAACCTCATGATTTGTACGATAAAAGGAGCCTTTTACCAAATTTTATATGTATTACTCATTCAACTTGAAGTGGGAACAGATTGCCTGAGAACAGACTGGGGACGGGGGGCGCACAACCAACATGCAACATGTTTGAAGTCAACAATACAACCGACAACAACAAATCAACACAATCCATGAGATCATTATGATCTTGGTAACCTTGACCTGGTTCTTGAATTAAATGGCCATAACAACATCTTGGTCTTTGGCCATACAACATGCCACAATCTCATGGCTTAAAAAGTTGCACAAGAGTGGGACGGAGAGGGAAAGAGGAGATGTGGCGATCTCATATGTGGCAGCTGTTCCTTGCCGAAACCTGTTTGCCCCCCCTCTCTCTCTCGCATTGCTCAATTAAATGCTGTCTTGGCCATCATCCAACGTTTACTTTGGCCAGGGGGTACGCACACACGCAACATTTTGTGGGCGGGGATTTGCACGTTCAACACTTTTTCTCTTTTTATTTTTTTAATTTTTTTAATTTTTTTTTTTGTTTGGCGGTCAACTAGTTGTCTTTAAGATTACCAACGCAATGGGCGTGGCTATAACCAAAAAGAGACGAAAAAAAATAAATATTGATATCAGAAACGTCAATGAGAAGAATGTGGTCAAGTCCTTCATATTTCATTATGTATATATATGTATATGTATGTGCATATGTTTACAAATGTTTAAAAAAATCAAAAAAGTAATAGGAGATGCACGCATATATTAGTTAATAAAAAAGACCCCTCAGGACCTTTTGCCGCCAATGGAAAGAGGGCAAGACGTCGAATAATTTTAAAATTGGACATCTAGAAGTTTTAAAAATCTAATTATCTATTAGTGAATCAGTGAGTTTGACTCAAATTTGATCAAAAGAACGAAGAATAAAGAAGAAAATTCCTTTAGAATATTCAAAATAATTATAAAAAAATATAAACCATCAATTCTTTAAAATATTAAAAGGGAGATTTTTTATAAAAGTCGACCAAGGGCAAAAATTGCAAAGTTAAAGTTTGTAAAATTTTGTAAAATATATTTTTAAAAACAATCCATTAAAAATTAACTAACATAAATAAAATTTTCCATTTATCCATTACATTACATTTAAAATATTCATATGCAAAATCGAACAGATGAAGAAGTTTTTATTTTATGTATGTACATATGTACATACATATGAAATGGAAAATACAAACAAAAACAAACTGTTTTTAAATTTATTTTCCAAAGGATTGACCTCGAGCCGGCAAAGCATACATTTTTGGAAAACAGTTTATAATAATTCTCATTTTTTAACCGTTCTTTATCAAGACTGTATTTTTTAAAAAGATTAGAAAAAATATTAAGCGAGAGTTCTAAAATTTCTTTTCCATGATTCCATAAATTTAAATTTTAACATAAAAAATAAGAGTTTTAGAGCAAAAAATATAACATATTTTTTGTAACCATTTTCAATTCGTTTTGAATGTGGATATCTTAAAGATAAATCATTTGATATCAAATCAAGCAATCGATTTGATTTAGAAGTGTTAAAGGGTTTCCATATGATGACATCAATATATTTATCTTCCTGGGTATTTAATTTATCCTAATGGGACTATAAGCTAATTTTATACAAGACCACTATGCACAATATGAGATAAATATTAAATTAAGTACACTAAGTATTGTTTTTGTTTTTCTAATCATTCGACGGTCTAATGTTACTTTCTTAAACGAATATTAACATTAAGAAGAAAATAAAATCTATATTACTTTTTATGTTAAACCTAATAAACCTAATTCAGCAAATATTGTAAGTTATACATTTATTCCCCCTTAAGTTAAAACGATATACATGTATGTACCCCAGGCAAATTAAAGAATCTATGGTAAATGCAGCTGGTTTTTAATTTCATACATTTTAGATTAAATTCTCTTTTCAGTACCTGGTATCCCTACTCTAGTTTTAGGTATATTAAATCTGCTTTCAATTTCAACTGTTGCTTGTTCCAAACAAAAAAAGTTCTAGGCCATTTTAGAGCTTTCGCTTTTCATGTATTACCATACATACATACCAAAAATTTGCACTTAAATTTCAACAAAATTTTGCATTTTACTTAAATGGTTGCAAAAATAATAAAACAAAGCAACAAACGAACAAGAAAAAAACAGGCAAACAGTAGACAACATAAAAACAAGTCCCTGTAAAACGAGAAAGAAACAAACAAACAAAAAAAATGTCTGAAATGTTTGGCACAGAGCCAAGGAAAACATTTTTGTTGGCAAATGGCAAAATGAAAGTGGCAGGGAGTGTGAGGAAAGTGGGCTAACAGCTGCTTGACACATGGGGGGAGGATGTTGCAAATGCGGCTCCTAAACAACCCACCCACAAACCACCTACTGAACCCATCAGCTTAACTAGAACTCGTTGAAACTGCATTAAAAAATAAAATCAAATGGAAAATTGTAAAATGAAAACTAAAAACTCACTCGCTCAAAAAAAAAATTTGACATTTCTGTTTTCAGTTTTGTTTGCGTTGATGCGGAAATCTAAAGTGGAATTCTGTTTATGGTAGCGGTAGCGGGACTTTAATGCTATAAGTCGGTCGGAGGCCCCATTATCATTTCCGGGAGTGGAGCGTAAACTTTCGTAAACCGAAAGTTTATGGGCCATGCATTTGCAGGAAATGTCGCCTGCTTTGCCACATCCCTGCGTGGCTGCCTTCCCAGCTTTTTTTCGGGGTCCTCCGCCTCGTCCTTTTTTTGCTCTGCGGTTCAGAGTTGAAATTCATGTAATTCCATTAACACAGACAACTTCCGTTTTAGATAAGAGAAAATGGCAGCAACAGCTTCTAGTGCCTTTAGCTTACTTTTGCCTAATGGCCAACGCGTGTGTGAATGTGTCAAAGTCGGTCGTATTGCGGGTAGCGGGTGGTGGTTGGTGGATGGTAGAAAATGTGTGTGGCAAATGCGTGTCATGGCCGGAAACGAAATGAAAATCCTCTATGCTTTAGTGGCAATAACAATTCAAATTTTACATTTCTTGCACAAATCTTTTGAAACTTGCACAAATATTATTCGAATTCTAGTTACCCCCTGATAAATCTATGAAAATCAATCTTTGAATAATGTCATAACTTTATTGATAGGAATTGGGTTGTTGATTGGTATCAATCCTTTCATTGGTTGGCTCAAGGACGTTAAATAAAAATGCATTACCTTTTTTGGTAGTCCCAATATATTTCGATATCCTTCGGAGCCATCTTCAAGGTACTATTCTAGGCGCTTTACTTCTGTTTTGTCTGCCGTCAAAGAATTGTTTGTTTTTTATACTGAAAAATGCACAAGAACATTTTAACTCAACTTTGGAAGCTTCTGATAAGTTATAAATTAAATTTTTTGTTCTAAAGAACCATGTCGAGAGAGATTGAATGAAATTATCTTACCAAAATAGCAGATCGGATCATTTATACATATATTTGTAATGAAGACGGACAAATCCAGAAATTGAGAATAATTTTAAGTATATTATCACTGAAAACGTGGAAAAGATATCTACCAATTGTAGTTTTAAAGGTTTTTTAAAGGCTTAGGCTGGACCGAAGTTTTTATACTTTCTTAAGGCTACTTTCAGCTTGAAGGTCTGAAAAATCTCCTAAATCAAGTAACCCATTTCAAGAATTCCTAAAGTGGTTTAGGAGATTTTTTTTAGATAATAGAATCTATAATAGCAAGATATTGCTCTTATATTTCCACTCTCTAGAAAATATTAACCAACTTCCTACATACTGCCCACTTGCTGTTATATGTGGCCCACATTGTCTATTATAGCCTACATTCTTCCGATCAACATCTAAAAAGCTTGAAGAATGTAAGATTTATCCGCAAACTTGACTTATTTACCTTTCCTTATGAGATGTATAGGTACTTTAACTTTTTATATACACAATCTCCTGTTCTTTAGCATATTATGTCGCATATTCACTTAATTTATCCCCTTTTATGGACTACACAAAGCACTGAAAGTTCATTTAAACCATAAAGACCTTCTATTGATTTGTCTGACTTAAGATGAACTTAAATCAAATCTCAACTTCATTGCTTTGGTTTGTTAGGGAAAACCCTTCAAATTATAATTCACAAATTCAACTGGCATATTTTACGATGGCATAAATCTCTCTCACTAAGCAACAGGTTTTCCATCATCCGCATTCGCATCCGCATCCACATGCCTTGCCACAGACTCTCGCAGCGGAAAGCAATGAAAAAAGTGAAAAAAAAAGTTCCGAAAAACGGAAATGACTGTCAGGCCAAAAGTAGCATAGCATCCCGGACAGACATTAAGGATATCCGTTTATACAATATTTGCTTTTACGGTTTTATTTTTTGGGTGCTCGGTTTTTTTTGTTTGTTTTTTTTTGCATCTAGGTTTTCGCTTACTGCGTATCTGTCTACTCTGGGTATTATAATTACAAAGTGGCTGCTCGTGGGTCAGCCATTTGAATTGGCAGTTGTCAGTGGTTGAGTGGGTGGCAGGATATGTAAGGGTTAGTAGATGGGTTGTTATTGTTTGTCTGTGTGTGTGTGTGTGGTTGCAAAATGTTTGCTCTCTTAGCATATTTCGTCGTGTAATGCAAATTAGACATCTATGACATTTGTCAAACGGGGGTCGCGTTGGGGTTTTGTACTTAATGAAATTTAACTGTTCTGTCATTCATAAATCAAATAAAATAAGTTTATTTTCAATGGTTATACAGTTCATTTATCATTGGCTTTCACTGTCTCTCACTCACTCTTCCTTTCTATTACACAGGCCGACATGATTTTTGGTAACGTTAACTTGAGAAGTGTTCTTAACTGATTTGGGAACGTAGATTCTGACTGCATACTCGTTTTTTGCCCATTACATCCAGATGTTGTGAAATCAGGGGATCTAGGATTGGAAAATAGGCACTTAAAAGTATACTATAGAAAATTAAAAATTGTTTTTCTACATTTTATAGAGATTTTAGAATTTCCTGTTCAAGAAAAATAGCTCTTGTTTGCAAACATTACTAATAAACAATTTGTTAGATGCATAAAGATTCAAATAATTCTTTAAAATTAAATAGATGTGAATTCTTTGAATCCTATAGCATACTTTTTGGTTCAAATATTACTCTTTTTGGAACCATATCCAAAGTGGATATTCTATTAAGATATTATTCATTATAACAAAGAATCTGATATTTTGTAAATTGCTTTTAAGTCATACTAAATATATAAATAGGTTAAAATAATACTGTTTCTTGCATAATAATTTGTTGATATTATACTATTAAGTATTGCATTTGCTTCGAAATCCTGACGTGATAGACAAAAACGTGACAGATCTGCACCCACAAATTACTATAAAAGACCTATTAAACTTAAAACACTTTTCCATGACCTCAAAAATGTCGGCTTGTGTTGTATATACATACATGCCTATATATATTGAAGCATATTGTTGTGAAATTTTCAGTAAAAACGTATAGCATACATTTTGCTTTTAGAGATTTAAAGTAACTAGCAACAAATAATGTTTTAATTTGTTATGTAGAGTTTTATATTCTGTTGAGAAATATATTCTATAACAATTATTACATAATACAAAGCTGTAACAATCTTATATAATGATGATATGCAATGATGCAACTAAAACTGTCAAGAGGTGAAAAATACAAACGATTTGTTGGCTTGGAATATATGGAGAGAATTACATACAATTCATAAAGAGAGCTGTCAATAAATGTTTAATAAACAAAAGTACTACTAAATGTCTTAATCATTTTGATTTATTAACTTTGACGATTTGCCATTTCTATTTGAGTAAATTGAGTGCAAGAACTTATATGTATATACTTGGCTGAATTTATGTAAATATCTTCTAGATTCATATTGTAAGTACCCTTCAAGTAAAGAGCCTTCTTAGCCATTGCTTTTCAATTGATTCAACGTGCCGCATTCATTTGGTTTTTTTTTTTTTTTGTTTTTCTGTTCTCGTGGCCAAGCACTTGACGTTTCAAAGTCAATGGTTAATGGAAATTCGCAATTCGTGGGAAAAATCTTTCGACTTGCACAAGTCTCTCTATTCTCTGAAATAAAACAAAAAGCTGTTTAGACTTACCCACTGTGTAATTAAACAACATTTGAATGCGCCACCCCCGCCCAGCCTCAACCGCCTTATACTTGCGGTTGGATAGTCACACCTTTGTATTGCCAGAGATGCCGATGCCGAGATGCCGATGCCGAGATGATGATGATGATGATGGTGGTGGTGTGATGCACTCACTAACCACTGCTTCTCTGTTCTTGACCTTGAACTTGGTATTAGATATGTAGCTATTCAAAAAACCGGTTACCTCCAACTGAATCTTGCTCTCTCTCTATCTATATCTTTTTTTTTTAGCATGTGCAAGAAAAACTGAACGGTGTAAACACGAGGTAGCCAGCCGCCTTGATTTCTAAACTGGAAAAACAATAGCTTCGTCTGGTAAGTAAAACAAATACAAATACCCAACACATATTTCTATTAAAATGAGCATGAAAAATAAATTGAGGAAGACCTCTATAATTAAATATGTTGATTAAAACACATTTGGTATGCTTACACAATTTCTAATTGCTTGATGGAGGGGGAAAGCCCAACCATAAAAAAAAACAAAACAACCTCTTCAAAGAGGCCACAGGAGCAAATAAAAAGCAACACTTTCCCGCTGACACCAACAACGTGTTGCTATTGCTTACACGCCTCAAAGTGTGCTACATGAAAGGATGATGCAGGCAGCGGCACGACGTACAACGACCACAGCAGCTGGCGGCCTAAGCTCAGGCAGTTAATTTTAAAAGGCACAAAGAAAATAAAGCAAAAAAAAATGAAAAAAAAATTAAGACCCAGGAAACCACAAAACCATGCCAATGCCAGTTGTTAGAGTATTATGTGGGTGCTCACCAGCTAAAGTGTTTAATAAAGGCAATGTTTTTTTTTTTTTGTTTTTCTATTAATTAAAGAAAAGGCCAACCAAATTTGACTTTTATGGCTACAAATTCGTTATATTAAATCCCATAATAACCAGTGAAGTAGGCCTAAGGCCTAATATAATACAATCATCTAAAGTCTGTCAATTCCTTTAATGCGATAATACTAAAATAAATAAATAAATTAAAATGAAGGTCTGCTAAAATCATTAATCTACATGGTACAGTTAACGTTATCATTATCAGTATATATTTGTGTTAAAGATAATAGAAAATGACGATCTGAAATTTGAATTATCTTTTATAATAATCGTCGAGGGAAAATTGGAACTTCCTTTAAGCCATAAAATCCACATCATTTAGTAAGTATTGTGAATCTCAATCTCAGTAAATCTCTTCAAGTCTTCTTTTAAAGATTAACCTTGAGCCGGAAAGGTTTGAATAAAATTTTAAAAAATGACATCTAAACAGGGATCGGGATCAAAACGAACGTACTCTTATTACTTAACATAAGACTAAGAGTAGACTAACCCAAAAATATTTATTTATCTGAAGTTTTTTATGAGTAAAATGTTATACTGTTCTTTAGTTTTTTTTTTAATATGCTTAAGTTTAATTTTAAAGCTTTAAATACATATATACTTTAGAGTGTTTGATCTTCTGAAAGCATTGTTTATAACTTTTAAGAAAATCAATGTCATATTCACAGAAATATCGAAATCTTTGGGAATTTTTTGTAAGAATTGAATTTTACTATTAAAACCAGCAAAAAAAGAACCCCTTCTGATTACCAGGAACTACCTTTTAGCCTTTGAAATTTTTTTTTTTTATTATCTTATCGCACTGAAACATTTCTTTCTTTCAACTAGCAGATAATAATTGTAAAGGGGTAATTTTTCAGTATTCCGTAGGACTTCGTATACAAAGTCGGATAAAATGACAATTAACCCCCAGCATCTGAGCACATATTAAAACTATGGATGGTAGTGTAATTATTTTTCTATTTGTTTTTATCAGGTTAAGTTATCCATGCTGTGTGACAAAAAGTGCTGAGTGTTCTTATAAATTTTGAACGACGCACAGTGGATGAATTCGCTAAAGTTACTAGCAAAAATCTGTATCTTTTGATCTTTAGAATTTGCATATATTTTTTCAATACACTTAAATTTCATGTGTACTTACGGATATTATCTTAGCATAGGAAATAACGAAGTTATTGATCAAAGTCACTGTTTACCACCGATTTTTCCTATGGGAGCTATATGATATAGTCGTCTGATTTTAATCAAATTCGACACAGTCATTGGCAGATATATAAAACTGACAATGTTTAATTTTAAAGCAATCGCGTCGAAAGTAAGAAAGTTATTCAGAAAAGTCACTGTTTTCGATCGATCGTTCCTATCGTACTATATGATAGAGTCATCCGATCATGCTCAAATTTAGCACAGTTATTAATGGATATGTTAATTTTGAATTTTTACGACAATTGCGTAAAAAGTAACGAAGTTATTTACAAAAGTCACTGTTTTCGACGTATCACTTCTGATCCTGATCAAGAATACATACATATACTTTCGGAAAAGCTTCCTTCTATTCGTTGCACACTTCTGACCAAAATTAGTATACCCTTTTTCAAAGGGTAGAAACGAAAGTATGCAAATAAATTCCATAATCAATTGTATTGTATGTTGAAAATGGGAAAAACTTTTGTAAATCGGAAAAATTCGAAACCCGACCACTGTGCTACGACTAAAGTTGATATGGATTTCCGTTCCACAATTTGATTTGTTGGTGACAGTTGTACGACCCTGGCAAAATTTCGTATGCCTTTATATGAAAACTCTGGTAATATTAAGTAGGTCATTGTACAAGCTGGCAACTCTCTAAAAAGCAGTTCCGTAATATTGTCCCTCGTTTTGCAAGTGTTGGGGACAAAAATATGGGTAAGTTTTGACTTTGCCGGCCCAAAAATTCTTGTCATTTCCCCTCATCATCATCATCCACCATCCATCCCGTCTTTAAATAGAAAATCAAAATCAATTGCCCAATCCTGTTCCTGCTCCCGTCCATTATGTTATACCAGAGAATCAAACATTTCATACGATGGCATATTACCATTCAGGATGCAGAGCGGTGCCCACATCCATTAATGTGAAGAAACTAATCGGTGGTGGAACCTTTGGTCGCGTTTATCAGGCCGAGCTGCTCGACAATGGCCATCGACAGCATGAGAGTAAAATAGTGGCCCTTAAGCAAATCTTCAATTTCGGCAACTATCAGCGACGGGAAGTGGATATTATGAATCAATTAACGCAGCATTGTAATATTCTGAAAATGATATTTTTCTTTCACATTCAAATGGGTACACCGCCAAACAATTATATAATAATGGCCCTGGAATATATGCCAATGAGTCTATTGGACTATCTGATCCAGCAGCGTAGAAATATGCGTCCCGTTGATCACATCTACATTCGCATCCTGGCGTATCAGCTCTATCGTGGATTGGCCTATTTGCATAGCAAGAATATATGTCATCGGGATATTAAACCGGAGAATTTGCTGTTAAATGAAAAGAAAATGTTACTCAAACTGGGTGATTTTGGTAGTGCCAAAGTTCTGGTGCCCCATGAGGGGAATATGAGTTATATTTGCTCTCGTGCCTATAGGGCACCCGAACTATTCGCCAACAGTTTCGTCTATACCGTCTCTGTGGATATGTGGAGTGCCGGCTGTGTCCTTGCCGAAATGTTAAACGGCATTCCACTCTTTGCCAGCAATAAACATGGCAAAGAACAATTACTCTATATTATCCAGATCTTGGGCACCACTGGATTAGATCGTGTGCCTCGAATTAGAAACATGTGTGACATCACAGAGACACAGATCAATACATCACGTGATTGGAATGCCATATTAAATACTTATGTACCTCAAGATTTAGCTGATCTTTTAAATAACTGTCTAGTCTATCAACCAATTGATCGTATATCAGCCCTTCAGGCTTGTGCCGATCAAAGTTTCAACGAATTACGCTTAATGGAAACTCTACAAACGAACATGCCCAATGGTGAGAGATTGCCACCGTTATTCAATTTTACTAAAGAAGAACTGGGTTCAGATGCAAAACTAGCCCTGCAGCTGTTACCATTATACATTTGCGAGGAGGGCGAATTGATTGAGACGCCATTCTAAGCAATATAAAAGGGTCAAACGTTTATAAAATGTTTATGCCCTAAAAAATCTAGTTTCTTCCCCTAGTCACTATACTAAATTTTGTACTAACTTTTATTGTACTAATAAAACTAATTTTTTCCATTTTTTTGTTCCATAATGTAATTTTACTAAAACATTATTTATTTTTTATTAACATCCTGTATACGTCTCTAATTGTAATATTATAAATGTTAAGGGCAAAGCCGAACTTTTAATACTCTAAGTGACCCATGAAATTCTTCTAGTAAAGATTGGGTTTAATAGCAAAGAATGGGTTTTTTTTGCCCTTCCTTTTTTTTAAATTTTTTATATATTTTCTTAAGTTTAATAGCAGGTCTTTTTTAAAACTAACTATACTACGTCTTGAATTTTAATTTTTGGCTCAAAAGAGACAACTAAGAAATTCGCCTCCCCCAAAAACTGCTAGAATTTCGATATTTAAGACCGATATTGACGCTAAAATTACCGATTTTACCCTCCATTGCCCTAACTGACCTATTTAACTCTTCGCCTAAGGACTTTGCCTTAAGAATGAGTCTTATTTGACAATCCTTTTCTTTCAACTATGACTAATTTAAAATATATCCTTTCAAGTGGCATCACTGACCACTATATACAAAATAAACTAAACTATGTATGTCTTTACTTATTTACACCAAACTCGGTCTCTTTTATTTTGACAGAATGAGGAAAAAGAAGCCATCCCAGCAGGCTTGGCATTCAAAAAGAAGCTAAGAAGTTTTTTGACGGTCCCACAGTGATTCAGTTAGACGCCAGTGCTCGTAGGCCTAACATCAGAGAACCACAAAAAAAAGCAAACAAAAAACAGGCGAAAAAGTCAAATTTCCTGTAGAGCTACGATTATGGAACTTCCTTCGATGGTAGAACGTACTGGCGGACAATTGGTGGTACGTAGTTTGGTCAGTGGTGCAGCTGTCTATCAAACTCCTGTGGAGGCCTCCGAGGCTAATGTCAATCGCCAGGCAAATCTTTTAATGGGTGTAGAGCAAATGGAACGACAATTGGAACATTATAGTATGACCAGTCGCTTGGTGGAAGCAATGCCTGTGGTGCAGATGAATCGTGAAAATGTGACAGATGGACCTTCAACAGCAAATTCAGAATCTACGGCTGTCAATGAGGATGATTTACCGCAGTGCAAAATACGTCGGAATTATAGTTGCAATCAATGCGCTTTCTTTACGCAGAATCCAAGAAGTCATCTCTCACATTTGCGTGATGTACACGGCGAACGTATAGTGATAAATGAATGCAAGCTATGCCTCTATGCGTCACGTCACTTCCAGAAGCTGGTCCGGCACATGAAAATGGTGCACGGTTGTTCCGATGATGTGGGCGCTGTGGGACCCGGAGGCATCGCTGGAGTTCCGATGAGAGGCAAACGGAATATAAGTCGAGAGTTACGCAAACGTCGTTTGGAAGAGAGCATTGAAATACCGTCTTCAGTCAATCCCTCAATCAATTCAGGTCTCTTGCGTATGCTACAGAATGGACCATCGTTGGAGCAATTGAAATGTGAGCTACAGCAACAGGAACAACAGCTTAGATGCAACATGGAGGCCTACAATCGCCAGCAGGAACTGTATCAACTGCAAGATATAGTGTCTAACAATAACAATATATTTTCCATGGCCTTTGAGTTTCAGTGCAGAATGATGCCAACACCCATGCCAGCAGCCCAGTCATCCATACAGGCGGCTTGTAAATTGGAACCGGAGAACAGCAGCTCTGAAGACTCTGAAGAAGCCAATTCGGGCAGTCCAACGCCGAATGGAAGGAACAGCAATGCCTTTCAATATCAATGCCACAAATGCTCGTATAATACACCAATCCGTGCCAGATTCAAGAAACATGTCAAATATCATTCGATGCCATTGATTAAGTGCAATTCATGTGATTTTCATACCCCATACAAATGGAATTTGGACAGACATACCAAAAATCATGGTGCCCAGGGTATATTCAAATGCGCCGTATGTGATTTTAGTTCGGATATCAAACAATCGCTGACCATACATGAGCAGAATCATCATATACCCACTGTAAGTCAGCTAAAGGCCGTTCGTCGTCCCAATCTAGAGGAGAATGAAGGAAAGCCTAGCATTTCAAAGAAATTGGATTTCGATGGTGAGCCGGGTCAAACGAATATTATAACTTGTTCTCATTGTCAGCAAAAAGTTCTAAATGCCGGAGATTTGATTAAACATTTGCAAGTTTGTGCATCAATCTCGCGAAATACTAATCAACAATTGCCGCAGGGTAATGAGTCGGAGCAAACTGAAGAGGAACTGCCGCAGGTTGCTAGTGATTTGAGTTATTGCGGCGTAGAAACGGCTCCGGGCTATGGAGAGGTGGGTGACACACACGAACTAAAACAACTTATGGTTAATTTTATCTTCCCCTCTCCCTATACTAGATCATAGATCACCTTTCATTGGAAGAAGTGAGCGATTTCACTCCCTGGAAAAAGGTATTCAAGTGTCCACATTGCACATTTTGGGCTGCCACAGCCTCTCGTTTTCATGTCCACATTGTTGGCCATTTAAATCGCAAGCCATTCGAATGCTCTTTGTGTTCGTATCGTTCCAATTGGCGCTGGGACATTACCAAGCACATTCGCTTAAAGGCCATGCGGGATAAGTCACACAATCAGGCTCAAGTCCTGATGAACGATGAGACGGGCCGGCGTAATTATGCCAAGTATAATCAATATTTAACCTTAATGAAAGTCAATGCTGATCAGTTGGTTGCAAATCAAGACTCGGTTAAGGGATTAACACGCGTCAGTGATAAATTGGAACAACTCTACGAGCCCATGGAGCAAGACGACAATTCAGACATTATGGAACCACCCTTGGATTTAAGTAAACCCAAAATTGAGACTGTCAATAATAATGCTAAAGTTGGAGTGCCAACATTTTCTGGCCATAAGGCTTCTCTGGTTCTACCTTCACCTCCTAAACGAATGAAATACAATGAGTCCAATTCTGATGAAGAAGTTCCCCTGGACTTAAGCAAATCTACTTCTAATTAATTTACATATTTTTCTACTCAAAGAGTTATTTTAAAACAAGATGTGTTTGTGAAACAAAACAAAACCATAATAAAAGTTTCATCAAAATGTGTGAGAATCAAACAAATCAGATATTTTCCTATTAGACAAACTTTCTTTCAAAATCAAACATTTTTGTTCTTCGACTTTCACAAGATTATTAATTTTACCAAAATTTTACACATAAAACTTGGAAAAGTTCTTTGACATAGATATAATTTCTACAGTGAGAGATTAGTGTACATATTTAGTGGTTACTTGTAGGTGGTGAAAAACGAAAAACAAATAATAAATAGTATTATGGTTGACTTGCATAATTTAGCATGGTTTACGTAAAACATAGTCACATTTGGTTCATATTAATACAAAATATCGCGCAGCTATAAGCTAAACTAAAGGTCTAATATAAATTTCGATAATATTTCGAATCACGCACATCAGTTTTTGTCACAGCAAACATTCCTGTATGAAAAACAATACTATAAATATTAAGACGACTAGCGGCACCAAAAAGCAAACTTCATCCACGCTTAGCGTGCCCAGAAGATGCCAAAGATCAAGGCTAAGATAGCGAGCCTGCAATAGCCATAGCCACAACAACTAAGCAGTCTGGCACTGGACACTTTCAAAATGTGGCGACTGACCAGCTCCATATTCATCGTCGTCATCATCCTGCTGAGCCTGTCGTTGGGCATGTGGCTTATAATCGGATAGTTGTACTTCTTCGGCTCCGGACGGTATATCAATTTTCTCTCGCCCCGGCAAGAGCTCCTCAAGTGTAGCCAGTTGTGTAGGATTGGCAAAGTTATTTTCCGGAAAGTTAACCACAAATTTGATATAAAGATCTCCACGATCCGAAGAACTGTTATAAACCGGCATGCCACAACCACGAATCATTTTGATATGATTATGTTTAAGGACTTCGCCCGGTTGGGTGCTCATGCAAATTGTTTTGCCATCCAGATGCTGAAAGCAATGAGTGTATCCACAGAGAGCCTCAGTTAAATTAATATTCAAATCCTTCATATACAAATTGGCATGACGACGAAGAAATGTTGGATGATCCAGCTGGGCAATTACTACAATGAGATCACCAAATTCTCCACCTCGCATCTGATGCCCTTCATTGGGATAGGGTAACTTCATCATGTGCGGCACTCCCTTCTCGACTTTAACATCGCGTTCTACTTTCTCTTCAACATATCCCTGACCACGACATGTTGAACAAAGCATAGACTCCTTTATGCTAAATCCACGGCCTTCACATGAGGGACAACTCTATAATTTATATAATTTACATAAAGTCAAGTTATCCCTAAATACATTCCCGACTTACTGTGTCAAAAGTGTTGAGGCCCATAAAAGTAAAGGCCGCCGCTCGGCCAGAACCTCCGCAAGTCTGACACTCGTCACGTGCTTCCTTGGGTCCACCATCGCCATTACAATCTCCACAAAGCTTTTGGCGTGTGTATTCCACCGCCTTATTCATGCCACCCTCGAAAATCTCTTCCAGCGTCAGTTCCAATTTGACAACAATTTTCCCCTCCCGTTTTCCACTGCGTCCACTGCTGCCGGCAAATGGGAAAAATTGGGAGAAAAAATCGGATGGGTCTGCTGAGCCTTCCATGCCCTCTTGCAAACCCTTTAAACCATAACGGTCATAGATCCGACGCTTCTCTGGATCGGACAGCACCTCATAGGCAAATGAAATCTCCTTGAACTTATCACCAGCCTCAGGGTTTTTATCTGGATGGAATTCTTTGGCCAACTTGCGATAGTTCTTGTTAATAATATACAAACTTAATTTAATGAACAAACGAAATGTTTTAAACTATTCCACATTCGTACCTTTTTAATCTCATCTTCGGATGCATCTGGTGCCACACCTAATACTTCATATAAATTTAGCTTGTCCATTGATCGATTGTGCTCCTTGTTTTTCCTTTATGCTAGCCTAAATCCCTTATAAACTAAATCAAACAATCATTGTTTTTATGCACAGACAATTTTTTGTTATTGTATGACACTGTTTTCACTTCATATTGATGAGCCGGAGCTGGAACAGTGGTGCAGTTATATGAAAAAATGTCATTTGTGGAATCAGAATTTTTGGGCACAAAAACTTTATAACAAATCTTTTGAAAATACGAAACCGTTAAAGAAATAGTTGTTTTTTAATTACTAATATTATTTACACTTATTTTATTATTTGTTATGTTAATAATTTTATATAATCTTATTTAATATTTATAAATTCATAGATTACCTTGCAAATGCCTTACCACTGTGCAAAATTTAATGAAAATGTAGTAGTGTTGCAAAAGGTATATTTAAAGAGACCGTATTTTAGCATTTTTATTAAAGCGTTAGACCATTTCAACCTATGCGTTAGGACAATTCGAGCCAACGCCCTTTGGTAACACTCATACTCACTCACACATCTACGTGTGTGCCATCTTGGTTTTTTCATCGGAAAATTTTCCAGAAATTACGTCGAAAAAATTACGAAAAAATTCGAAATAAATTAATTAAATAAATTTTTCAAAATTTTATAAAAGTGTTAAAAAAAATTTCAAGTATTTAGAAAAATTTTTGGGTAATTTTGCGAATTTTTTTTGGGTAGAAAAAAATTTTTTTCTTCAAGCTGAATATAAGTACGAAGAAGAGGGAGAAAAAATTTTGTGTGTACCAACGAAAGAGCGGTGAAAACGGAACGTGAGAAAGCAGCAACAGCGCAGTAGCAACAAGACGACGAAGAAGAAGAAGAAGCAGTAGGCAACACCAGCAGAAGAAAACACCAGAGCAATAGAAATTTAATGGTACCAGCAAAGGAAGCATAATTGTATTGACAGAGAAATCTCGAAAATGATGGAGAACTACGATGAAATACGATTGTCTTCAAATATCACAGTAAATGCCAAAGATTTAATTGATGAAGTTGGCGATGGAAATACAAAATTAACAAATTTTGATTTTGGCGCCGAAATTCTCACAACAACTACAAGCAAATCAGAAGCAGAAGCAACAGCAAACAAAACAAAAACAGTAGAAGAAGAGGAAGCAGCTATACAGATGTGCGCCAAACAGAAAATTCAAACAGTTGTTCCAAATACAGAAGAGGAAGAAGATGAAGATGAGGATGCCTCTGTGTCCTCCGAATGTGACGACGACGATGATGATGATGACGACGAGGAGGAGGGAGAGGATGATTCAAATTCCAGTTCGGATTGTTCATCAATAATGGGGGGTGGTGCTAATGGCATGGATGGCGGAGGCGGCGGAAGTTCAACTGATTTTAAACTTCGTTGGCTTCAACGTGAATTTTATACGGGTCGTGTGCCCCGCCAGGTAATTGCCAGCATCATGCCACATTTTGCAACCACCAGTTCAGATTTGCCCGATGACTCTGTACTCTGGGATTATTTGGCTCATCTATTGAATGAACCTAAACGACGATCCAAACTCCAGCATGTCAATACATTTGACGATGTAATTGATTTGCTACAGAAATCACAACGCATTATTGTTTTAACTGGTGCTGGGGTATCTGTTTCATGTGGCATTCCCGATTTTCGTTCCACCAATGGCATTTATGCCCGCTTGGCTCACGATTTTCCCGATCTACCCGATCCGCAGGCCATGTTTGATATCAATTATTTTAAGCGCGATCCGCGTCCATTCTATAAATTTGCACGAGAAATATATCCTGGTGAATTTAAGCCATCGCCATGTCATCGTTTCATCAAAATGTTGGAAACCAAGGGTAAATTGTTGCGAAATTATACCCAAAATATTGACACCTTGGAACAGGTGGCTGGCATCCAAAGGGTTATCGAGTGTCATGGTTCATTCTCGACGGCCTCGTGCACTAAATGCAAATACAAGTGCAATGCCGATGCCTTGCGCAAGGATATCTTTGCTCAGCGCATTCCAGTCTGCCCACAATGTCAGCCACATAAGGAGCAGAGTGTCGATGCATCGGTGGCTGTTACCGAAGATGAACTTAAACAGCTGGTGGAGAATGGCATCATGAAGCCAGACATTGTCTTCTTTGGTGAAGGTAAGTGATCATTAAGATTAAGATGTTTAATTATTATTGCAGCAATAAACTTTTTTTGAAGCATAAGAATAATCCAATTGTGTCTATTTGTTTCTTCTCTCTATTTCGCTTGATCTTATGTAGGTTTGCCAGATGAGTATCATACAGTGATGGCCACAGATAAGGATAAATGCGATTTGCTAATTGTCATTGGGTCATCGCTTAAGGTACGACCCGTGGCTCATATACCAAGCAGCATTCCGGGCTCGGTGCCACAGATATTAATAAATCGTGAGCAATTGCATCATTTGAAATTCGATGTGGAATTATTGGGTGATTCAGATGTTATAATTAATCAAATATGTCATCGATTGTCAAGCTCTGGCGAAGATCCAACCTGGCAGCAGCTGTGCTGCAATGACATGATCCTCCAGGAATCAAAAGAATTAATGCCGCCAGAGCCTCATTATCAGCATCGCCATCACTATCATCCGCATCAATATGCGCAACAAGTGTTGTTGGACTCGACAGATACTCAGTCGCTTAAATCGAATGGCTCAGCAGCTGGAACTTGCTCAGATAGTGGCTTTGAGTCCTCCTCGGCCGATCGGGCTGCCATTGAGCGCATCAAATCGGACATACTGGTGGAACTCAATGAGGCTCCAACAGGTCTAAGTACTGGTCCTAGCTATCGTCATTTGTCAATTGATTCATCCAAGGATAGCGGCATAGAGCAATGCGAACAGGATCCCCGTATGGTTAACCGCAATCTTGTCCAGGAGACCAAGACAGCGGCACCGAGCTTAACTCCCATACAGCCGCAGCGAATTAAACGACAAACTGCCGGGGAACGATTGCAATCGGGCACCTTCTATTGCCATAGCAATAATTATTCCTATGTATTCCCGGGAGCTCAGGTCTCTTGGGATGATTATAGCGATGATGATGATGATGATGGTGGTAGGATTGGCCATGATATCTTTTCCCATGACGTCGATGATGATGATGGGGAAGATGGTTTTGACTTGAATGCCACACCCCTGTCTCCATTATTACCCCCTTCGCTGGAGGCTCATATTGTCACAGAGATAGCCAGTGGTGGAGGAGGGTTATCAGCAGGTGGTAGTAGCACTCTAGATATTTGCCCTCTTGTCCCGACCGATACAGCTGACAGCAACTGTTCCAGTCCCAGCCAAAAGAGATTAGCTGTGGCCAGCAATAGCAACGGGGACGACGACGACGAGGTAACGCCCCTAAAGAGGCGGCGACCAAGCCAAGAAGCTGAGCATAAGCTAGAGGAGAGTCCTCCACCTGCTTCAGCAGCATTAGCTATATAAATTTATTTAGGCTAGATTCATCTTACATATTTATTATTATTATCTATTTGTCCAGAGAAGCTCGCGGCTAAAAAAAAACAAAAAAGAAAAAGAATTGTACTCACAGGAGGCTTGGATGATTTTAAGATAACCACCATTCTCCTAGTACCACACTACCCATCCTTCTCTGTCCTTACCTTTTCTTAAATGATATTCGTTTCCTTCTTATGTTAGGTTTTTTTATTTATATTATATAAAATATCACGGAATGCTGTAAATGTTAGTATTTTATCATATTAAGTTGTTATTGAGGCCTTTTTAAAAAAATAACGCGAAAGCGTAGATTTCTTTTTTCGGTATTTGATAAAGATTTCATCTTAAGCCTCAACTGAAAGCAAAAAAATTTCTAGATATATAAGCATAAAATTATACAAATATTCTATACATTTATTATATGTAATAGTTTAAGTAACCTAGACAAAAGCATATTAAAATACACAACAAACACCCTGTATATAAGTACACACACACACACAAACACTTTTTTGTATATTGAGTTGAATTAATGTATATTGAATCCCTTTTTTAATTTTGGTTCTCCTTTATTTCCACTTTACTCTTACTATACTATTCTAAATTCTACGGTTATGGCAACTAATTTTCTTTTATGCACATTTTTATACAACACACACACACATACAAACAAACCACTACTATTATAAATATATGTGTTTACATATATATTAGATATTTTCAGTAGAATATGAATCCAAGAGTTTGTCATTTGATGTGAACGTTAATCAAAACAAAAAAAAAAAAAAGAAAACATAATATTTAAAGATGAAAAGAATGCAAAAAGCAAGCAAGCACACAATTTAGTCTAAATGTTTAGCCACCAAACGCATATAGAGTGTAAATATTGTCAGAAAAGAACTGTATTAATATCCAAAATATATATATGTGTATGTCTACATATATACATACTTAAACTAAAATTGCAAGTCTTTTATTTCAACGAAATTTTTGAAATTTGGATAAAGGTAAATATAACTGATTTTAGCCTGGTTTGTGTTTTTAATAACTATGTTTTGTGTAAAATTGATGGACCAATTTTTAACCAATATGGAATAACCATATCGGTCAGTCTACTTTACGTTATATTCCTGCTAGGAACTATAGCCCCAAGAAGAAGGACTTGCTAGTTCCACACAGTATTGATTGCATTTGAAAATATGATATAAAGAATTTCTTCCTGGGTATTTATTGTTATTTTTCGTCAGTACCTCCCCCGAGCTGGGAGTGGATATTTGGGCACCTGCTGCCTTCCTTATGTTTTGATATCCGTTTCTTATGCTTCCTCTCCGGAATCGAAACCTGCAAAATTATGGAAACATTAAAAAAGTGGATTTTTCAGTGAATTATACAAATTGTATTCGTTACTATTTTCTCTTAAGTGTACTAGAATTCCTTAAACGGATCGGAAGTATTTCTTTCGTGATTTTTGAGGAAGTATTTCTTTTGAATTTTTGACAAAAACTATTATATACTCGGTCAGTGTATGCATGTATAAATTATATGGATCCCAGGCTAGTGTATGGATCTAGTTTTTATCTAGGCCGAAGGCCTATCTGCCTTGTTGTAAAATACAGTTAGGTTAGTTTGCAACTATAATATAGGATTATACTTATAATAATACTATAAATTATCTAGTTTTTTTCAAAAATTTGCAATAGTTCAATATTTAAGATTTGAATGCAGCCTAAAAGAAATCATTATAAATAGTATGTAAAAACATAACAATTTTCAAATACTTAAATCCAATTAAGTATAGGGAATACTAATATAAATAAATAAGAACAAAATATATGGAGAATTCAATTTAAAAAAATTGAAATCAAGCTTAAAATCCTGCCTATAAAAAGCAGGATGCAGCTTCAACACCAAGTTCATATATTATACGGTCAAATATCTATTGATCTTCCGATTTCTCAAGGAAATTAGTTGAAAATTTCCAAAATAATCCTTAAAAACCTTTTTATACAGTTTATGTATGCCTACATATATAGGTACAAAGTTTCAAACTCATAAATCGCCTAGGGAACCAAGAAACGTCCCTTGAGAATTCATAAGGGATGCATATCGAAGGATATCATTCATTAATTTATGCTAACACCTTTTGCATTTTTATACCCTTGCAAAAAGGGTATATTAATTCTGGTCAGAAATGTGCAACGCATAGAAGGAAGCATCTCCGACCACATAAAATATATACATATATTCTTGATCAGCATGACGAGACGAGTTCATATAGCCATGTCCGTCCGTCTGTCCGTCCGTCTGAATCAACGCAAACTCCTCCTAGACCGTTGGAGCTACAGAGCTGAAATTTTGCATGTAGCCTTGTATATACTGCAGGCGTTGTATATCTCAGATTCAGCCGGATCGGATCACTATATCATATAGCTCCCATACAAATGGCAAAGTCACGAACAGTGACTTTTCTTAATAACTTCGTTATTTTCTGAGCTATTGTCATGAAATTTAATATTGGTTGGTAATTACACATATTAACGACTGTGCCAAATTTGATCAAGATCGGGTGACTATATCATATAGCTCCCATAGGAACGATCGGTCGAAAACAGTGACTTTCTTCAATAACTTCGTTACTTTTACTTTGTTAGTTTAATATATCTGTTAATGACTGTGCCGAATTTGATAAATATTTGATTATATCATATAGCTCCCATAGGAACGATCAGTGGAAAACATTGACTTTGATCAATATCTTCGTTATTTCCTATGCTAAGATTGTAGGCCGTTCCTTCGCAAACATTAGCCTTTTTAGATAAAACTTTTTCCACTTTGATGGTAGAAAGGAAAGAGATACCAAAAAAGTTGCAAGAATATACAAGCTTTGACGCGGTCGAAGTTAGCCCCGGCCCTCTGGTTTACTTTAAAGCCCAAGTTTTTGAAAATGAAACACGATCTAAGTTCCAATTTGATTCCTATGGGACAAAATTAAAATATATTAGGCTTAAATCGAGGACATATTGCCTCGGAAATATTTCAATACATTTCTAATTGCAAACCGAATCGAAAATAGCAATTTAACTTTACTATTGTTTCCTGTTTTTCGAAATAATTTAATGACACACGTATCCGCAAAGTGCGAGGTTTTGAGTAAAACAAACATATTTTTTCAATACTTGCAATTTTTAATTCGTTTTTATTAAGTATTTTGCTTTGTGTTTTGACATTAGCTGGTATCTTAAGAGTACCCTATAATTACATATGCTAATATAGTTAAGGTTTATTTTTCACTTTTGAAAAGGGGGAGTGGAGTTTTACATACAAGTTCTTTGCTTCACAACTCATGCCATCTCTCAAATAAAGTAAAGTTATGTATGTCTGGGAGAAAAAAAGTTATAGAATCGAGCGCTTTATGACTGGATTGAGGGATGTGAGAGAGGTTTCATATGTCTAACTCAAATAACTACATATGTATATGCTTAGTAATTATGCTGCCTGATTTCTCAATTGATTTGCTCTAAATAGGATGTAAAATAAATGTGTCGGGTGGGGCGGGGGGTGGTGGTATGTGCTTTTGGTATTTGCTCGAGTTAGTTCTGCGATATTATGAATTATGTATGTACAATTAACAGACCTAAGTTTTATGAATTGCTTTTGTTTAGATTACAAAAATATGCGTGTTTGTGATAAAAATGTATTTCGCAGTGTTCATCATCCTCACAAAAAAAAAAACTTTTTTTTTAATATATATATATAGAAACTCTGACTGATGTAACATGAGCATACCTTCTACAGACTATGATATATCTATTAATGATATAAGTGTATGTATAATCATAATATATAATATAAAATAACGCGCTGTGAGACTTGAGTTAGTTATACAAATTGTATTATGGATTGGTTAAAATCCATTCTAGGCAACGTATGTGTTTCGATTTCAAGTGCTAACAAAAATACTTTAGGATATACAATATATATATATATAATTGGTATATCCCCAATAGGAAGAGGATTTTAACTGTCTTCTTCCCCTGTATAATGTCTATCGGTGACAACTTTCGTTTAGACAAATCAAATCCAAATATTACAAAATCATATAATTAGATAAAAACTAGAAATCCCGCACTATAAAAATGATGATTTATTGGTCTTGTGTATTCTGGCCTTGCCCGGATTTATTTTGCACTTTAACTGGGCAATGAGGTCGGAGATTTTTAACGCTGGTCCCACTTTCATTCCAAGCAATGGCATTATATCATCCTTTGTTAGCTGCAGCAAACGTTTGCCATCAATCTTATTCCGGCTAAATGTGTCACAATGCGGCGTACAATCGTTAACGCGCAGAAATTGCGATACATCGTAAACGTTCCAGGTATCTGGTATGAGATCCAAATGCGCCTCATTTGAATCAATATCGGCCAGTCGTGGAATGTACTTGCTATTGGTCGCAGAGGAGTTCTGTAGGGGGAAAAACATAAAAAGCAATTAGTTATTTAGCTTAAGAAACTTGTTTTTGTTTAAATGTGTTCAATTGTCTTGGCGGGAACAGGCAAAGGAATATATGTGATTATTTAGGGTTTTAGTTAGTTGGGTTGGTTCGGCTATTGGGCGGAATGTTGTTGCAAGTACCAAAAATAACAGTGCGTAAGTAAAATTAAATTATATACAAAAATTGTTTGCTTTTGCGCATAATGGGTCTAGTTACAAATAACAAAAAAAAATTCGATAGATTGGATAACAAACAAAAAACGAGAGGCACAGTGGTCGATGTTGCAGCAAGGGATCTACCCTTAGTTGGGTTAGCTCAAATAATGTGTAAGCCTCAATTTACTATCTAAATTCTAACGACTTTGAATTTGCTTTAGCAACTTCTTCACTGTGCTCTGTATTTTGAATATGACCGCAATGCATGAGAGCTGGACAACGAGCAGGCTGGTGGGCAAGCAGGCAGGCAGGCGGCTTGGTTGGATAACGATAACGATGACGATGATAATTATGGTGACGATGATCATGATCATACACTATATACGCACTATTATCTCTCTACGTACTCACCGCAATGTAACTAGTGGCTTTGCGTCCCACAATTGGTGGGGCAGGTGATTTAGTAGTGGAAGATTTTTTCATTACCATTTTGTTGTTGCCTGCAACAGTAGCAGCAGCAGCAGCAGTTGTAGCGGCAGCAACAGATGCAGCAGGAATTACCGTTGAGGCGACCATTGTTGTTGTAGTGGAGACAGATGAAGCGTTGGTGGATGCAACCCCATGGAGGATCATCTGATCAGTGGAGGAATGGGTAGTTGATTGCTCAGACATGTGACTGGTACTGCCATCGCCATCAACATCGCCATCACCATCGGCATCGTCGTCGTCATCCTCTTCGGGTTGATTATTCTCATAGAAGGCAGCATTGTGATGTTCTGGTTTTAGTTCCAGTTTAATGCTCAGCTTGGGCAAGTGGGGTGTGGTCTTTAAGGCAATAGTGCGAGGTTTAACTGGAAAAGAGAGAGAATCAGAATGTAGAGATTATATTGTTTGACTTGGATTTTATTTATACACTTACCGGATGGCGTTTGATTGTCATGTTGCTGCTTAACTCCCGGCGCAGCTGCTCCACCCTTTTTGGGTTTACGTTTTCTCTGCACTTTTGGTTTTGGTGCTGGTTTTACGACTGGCTGATGGGTAACTCGCGGTGGCCCCTCCAGTTTGTGTCCCACCAGAACACACCAGCCCACTGGATAAATGTCGGCCGATTCACAATCTAACCATTGATCATACTCATCCGTCCAGCCATCGAAATGAACTTTCAGCAAACGACCCACCACCCGAGCCACTGTGGCTACACAGACCAGGCGTGGATCCATTAGATCAGCACATTCCAGACTCATGCCAGCCTCGAAGCCATGATTTGGAACAACCCGATGAAATAGATGCTGTGCAGCGGCTACAGTGCCCGTATCACGTAGATAACGATCCCAGGTGAATGTGCCGGCATCATAGCCATTTGGAGGGGTCACTGTAATATTGTTGCTCGCACAGAAGCCTGCGGGAAAAATGCACGGTGACTTCTCATGATAGCAGAACCTACACCAAAAACAAAAAAAAAAATGCATTTAGTTATGAGATCTGTATAGATTATAGATTTCTCACCAATCCGACCCAGATTCATCGGGTTGATACGAATCGATGCGTATCATCATGTAGCCAAATTTCAATACAGCCATCACAGTAGCCGGGCAAATGGAGGAAAGATTCAGAGGGTCAACGGCTTCCACTTTCATCCCTGCCACAAAGCCATTCGTTTTGCCATCCAAGAAGTATTCATCAAAGGTGAAATTCATTTTGAACAACTCAATGGTGGCATCATCTTCGTGTACTTCAATCATGGCCTCGCGACCAGCTGATGATAAAAAAAGAATTAGTTTTAAATATATTTAAATTGGTTAATTGATTAATCTTACCCAGCATTCGTTCAAGATAGTCCTGAGGGGCAGCCAAATTGTGACCCACTGTTGTTGCCCATCCCACAGGATGTATAATGGGTGAATCCTCGTGACACCAGAACCCATCATCCGAGTCAAAGTAGCGCAAAAATAGACGTTTGCCCACTATTTTCGTAACAGTGGCCAAACGCACCTGAGAGATGCGATCCTTGTCGACACACTCGAGATTCAGGCCAAGACGAAAACGTGATTGAAGACTATCGTTGATTTTGTTGTAGAAATTGGAGGGCAGGGTACGAGCACCCGATAGACGACCCACTAGAAAATCCTTCCAATCCTTATATCTATGCTCAATGGTCCGCGGAGGTATTAATGGTTTGCCCCTTGTGGCACACCATCCAACCGAATGGACTTCAGCATTGCAGAGATTCACCCAAAAATCATGGGAGTCCGTATCAAATCCTTCATAGCTCATTAGAGCCTTATAACCCTTAATTTCTAGAATGGTGGCCACCCAGAATGAGGTAGGTGTTTGTCCCGGCTGAATCACCTCAATATTATCGCAATCTGTGTTCTCCACTTCAACCTTCATGCCCACACCCAAATTATCCCAGACCTCACAGCCAGGAGCATGCGGAAAACAGGTTACAGGTGCCGCATTAAAACCCTCTTTACGCAGACGAGATAGCCAATCATATGAGTGTGTGGGATCATGCATACGCCTTCGTATACTATTGATTTTCTCCATTTGCGGACATGGACCCGGAAGACGTTCGTATTTTGGTATTTGTGGCAGATCATCCTGCGGAAAAACATCTTTGAACAGACGTAGAGCTTTGGGCGTTGGCGCCGCACTTAGATACGGCCCGGCACCGTTTGCCTGGCCAGCTGGGGCGACAGCATCGCCTACATCGCCACCATTCAATGCGGCTATCGTCTCATCGGTGGCCATTTGTATTGTATTGGCAGCGGCATCGCCGCCCAAAGACATTGGCTGACCAAAACCATTTAATTGTGTGATCTTTGATTGATCTGTGATACGAAAACGATAATTGGCATTCTTAATGTGAGCCGCCTGTAGAGCCAACTCAATATCCGATTGCTGTTGCAGCTGCTCATGCTGCTGTGGCGACTCCTCTGCGGGATCACTTATGCAATCGTCTTTCATATCCAGTCCAGCGGTAGTCGAATTACCCGCAGGTCCTGGTGAATTACTACTAACTTGTGCTGTAGTGCCATCCATTTTACTACTATTCAATACCAACGAGTAGAGCTCACCACGGGCACAGGCCATGCTGCAGAAGCGTCGAGATTTTGTATAGAATGTATGCTTTACACCAATGGCACCGCAACGCTCACAGACAGCTATAAAAAAGAACGATAATTAAAAAAAACAAGTTCAAAATTATTACAAAAAAAAACAATATTCTAAGTTAGTTTTCTTTTTTATTCTACCTGCCCCCATACAAACCCAAATTCTTGCTAAGCAAATAAATTTTTTATATAAAATTAAAAAATTAATATATGTATTTAAAAAATAAACTAAATACAAGAAAAAAAGAAAATAATAGAAGAAAAAAACTAGGATTGTTGATATTTTTTTAATGATTCTAAATTGCTTAAAACAAAAGGTCTTTGATTTGAAAACTCAGTTTTAAAAAGGATTTTTTTTTTTCAAAAATAGATCAACATAAAAAATACACAAGTTAAGTTTAGCAGATTTCAAATTTAAAAATCAATCATACCAATTTTGTTTGGCATATTCCGATAGATATTCATTGTAGATTGTAATACATTAATATTAATATTATTTAGGATTTTTAAATTCAGTTAAAGAATAAATGAACACGAGTTCTTGCGTTTAAAACGGAAAAGACCATCAAGAAGAAGAAATGCTGTCACGTTGCGACAAGTGCGACAATCGATATTAAAATTTAGGGTTGCCAAAATAAATAAAGTGCAAAATTTCTTTACTACATAAAGGAATAAATATATATATATATATATATATATATATATATATACATATGCATGTGATGAAAGTGCAGTAGAATTGCAATCGAATAGTTTGACTGGATGAAAGGATTTGGATCTGGCGAATTTGACAGAAGTGTTAAAATGTCAAAGTTAATTAATTACATTACAAAACTATTCAAACAATGCAAACTGAAAAAAAAAATGTAAAAATTTTGTAATGAGATACAAAATTTTTGCGACTTTAGGATTAAGATTCAATTATTGTAAACAATTGCAATTCTACTGGTATTGTGATAATTTACATTTTTATATTGTTAAATTTAATACTGTTAGTTATTCCTTTGATGGGTAAAATTCAAGAAATTTTCTTCGTTGACCATATATGTGGATTAAATTGTTTTTTAGAATTAGAATATTACGAGAGTTTCTTCAACAAGTTATTTGATTTGATGTTCGACCTCTTGCTTTTTGTTTTTGACATACTTTTCTATCAACAATTCTAGTGTGTGGGTGTGTTTTGATGGACACAATAACCTTACCCATGCCATCTTTTTGTATTGGTATCACCGATGGATCTATGTTGCCCTTGTAGGCAATTGGAGTCTTTAACACAAGTCCTGGCCTGTTAACGGGCTCGATTTTACGTGTCTTTCGCGGGGCTCGCTGCATTACGGATGAACCTGTGGGCGATGAGGTGATCGATGATGACGAATTGGTGGCGGTGGATGTGGCGATCATATTGCCATTACCGCCGCCGCCGCCGATACTACTTTTAGCTATGCTGTAGGAGGATTGCGTCGATGATGATGATGTTCGTATTTGTTTAGCCATAATGGGTGTCTCTCCATTATTCAACAGAATATTGCCAAATGGATTGACACCATTGGTGATTAAGGCATTGGCGTTGGACATGGTGGCGGTGGAGGTTAGAGTTGTTCCAAGCAGCTTATGATGCATTAGGCCATCACCTAGGGGGACTAGCAGATCATGCTCTACACCACCGCTGACAGACGATAAGCCAGCTGGTGTTAGACTTCCAACCGGCATTTGTGCCATGCACGAGGAAGATGATTGTGATATATCCTTGTCCGAGGAGTTCATGAAGTCTGTGTCGTCATAGGAATTATTATCCTCATTCATCATCACAAAGTCATCAATGTTGATTATCTCCTGTTTGGGCTGCAATACCGAAGAGCCATCATCATAGGCATCATCAATTTGGCCATAGATTTGCTGCTGCTGCTGCTGTTGTTGCTGCTGCTGCAAATCATCATCATCCTGAAGCACTTGATCGTTACTGAGTAAACCATTTGGATCTTGTATCAGATGATGTCCAACACCCATACCCTCCACACTGGCCGTTACTTCGGCATAATTCTGGAACACGGCAGCGGCTGCAGATTGCTGTAATAGCTGCTGCTGCAATCCGCCCATATGGGCAAAGCCATAGAGATTATTTGTATTGGTGGCTATCAGGGTGCCCGGTTGAACGCCCAGCGCTGCAGCCGCAGCAGCAGCCTGACCAGAGAAATCCCCCCCAACAAGGCTCATCATTGGATTCATATCCTTTTGTTGTTGATATTAAAGTTGTGTGATATTTGTGAATTGTTTTGTTTGTTTGTTTTTTAGATTTTTGTTTTGTTTTTATATCGGGGTGTGGTTGGTGGTTGGTGTGTGAATTTATATTATATTTTTTCGTTTGTTTTTTAATTTGTAACCAATATACACATAAATCATAGAAAAGAAAGTAGAAGAAATAAGTAAACAAATTCCAATTTGTTAAGAGAGATTGGCCAATCCCCAAGGTAAATGATTTTTAACCTAAAGGAATTTGGGTTTGTTTGCTTAACAAATACAATAGAAGAGCCTTCTATAACCTCTAGATGGCTCATCTTTTATATTTTTTTTCTTTATATATATATATATATTTTACTTTCAGAGAGATTGGCTTCCTTTTTTACTTTAAACAAAACGTTTTGCCATTTTTGTACTCACCAAAGTTGGTTGATGTTGCATATCCTCCATAACAGAGAGTCCAACTGTGGGATGTCCCAATATTGTAGCTGCATCCTCCAATGAAATGCGTTCCGAATTATATTGGCTACTCATCCACATCATGCGCAAACCATCGGCTGGATTCATATTGATGCCGATGGAAGGTACAGAAGATTGTATCAAATCTTAGCTCAATGACATTTATACCTCATTCATTTGGAAGCTCTAAAAAAGAAATACAGGTAATCAAATTAGTAATTCATCAATGATGTTTGCATTTATGTGATATCAGATGTTGTCACCTGTCTTTGAAAGTATCCCTAAACAGGTATACAATCCCAATAGGAGTAAAAACTAAAAAGAACGCATCATCCTGATGTTTTTTCGGCCTACTAAAAATAATGCCAAAGATAAATTGCTTGGCATTCCTTAAGGCTATAATTAAAATGTATATGGGGAGCCTTTGGGTCTAGTCCGTCCCTGGTCAGAAGCACTCACACACACGCACACTTATACACAAAGCATATGTATAGAATTTATACTCATGCATGTGGAAATTTACAAAGTGTAGTCCATATGGCAATTCCCTACATATTCGTCCTTTTAACAGCTTGCTGATTATTTTTCTTTAAAAACGTAAATACTACTTTTTTTCAATTTTTTTTTTTGCATTTGCATTTACAGGCATCTGCTGCGCATTGGTTAAGTGTCAGATGCAAGGGTGCCCCGCCGATTTGACGGCAGCGTGATTAATGACTTCCGTTGGCTTCACTTCTCACTTTGCAGCATTATGTCTGCATTTAAAGTCTTTTTTAATTGCAAATGTTTATTATAAAAAAAACTTTGATAAAATTTATCTTGGCGTTTTGTTAAATATTGCCTGCGGCTAATTCTCTTTTTTCGCTACAGAAAAAGTCAATCAAGCGCACACATTACAGACAGGCGACAGGCCACAAACACAGAGCACAAAGAAAAATGCCCATTGAAAACATTGAAACTTACAGTATTTACACACGGTTTTAGTTGTTTTAAATGTAAAATTATTTTTTGTTTATATTTCAAGATCGTTTAAAGCATTTTTTTAACGTTTTTCTTGGAAATTAGTTGTGTTTTTTTGCTTGTTTTTGCATATGTATGTGTGTGTTAACTTTCTGCATTTGCGCCAGTTCAGGGCTGGAGATTGCCAGTGACAGGGTTGTATATGGCAACCAACAATGCGTTGTAGAGATGAGCGTAATTTTGTTTGTAACCGTTACTTGTCACTGAATTGGTTAGAATATAAATATTGAGAAGTATCAAAGAACTGATGCAAAAAATATAACTATTCTCATTAAAATTTTAGTTGTTGGAATTTTACAAAATTAATTTTAATTTAATATCTTTTTCCATAAATCAAATATTCTTGACAAAAATTTACGTATTAAAAAAAAATTAATCAAAGATGATACATGCCTAAAAAATCTAAAACTTCCTATCTAATAAACATTCTTATTCATTTTATGTATCATATTAGTGTCAAAACAACGTATATTTTTATTGTGAAATAAGTATATTAATTTTAAAAGAAAATAGAAAAATAGTTTTTCAGTTTGAACTACGTGAACTGAATACCATCTCTAATTGCGTATTTCCTTTTGCGCATTTATATTTCCAGGGCTACATAGCCAGCGATTTTATTAACCAGGTTGGCAAGCCAAATAGATGACTAACAACAAAAGCAACAAACAATGAAAAGCAAATAGCAAACAAATCAAAATAAAAGTTAAACAAAACATGCCAGAAAATGCTTTACCAGAGGCAACGCGAGCTGCATTGAGCGGAAGCACATTTGGTCAGCGTCGCGAGGATATCTTTAGACGACTTCAACAAAGTGCTCAACAGATTTCAAAGAATTACGCGGGCATTGGCAAGGAATTCGCAACGGAGCGAGATGAGACTGTTCAGGATTTTTGTGAGGCTCTGGAGGATATGCTGGGCTACGGCCTACGCCAGACGATAAATGTAGCAATGACGGCAGCTAGCATTTTTCAAAATATGCAAGAAATCGTAACGGGTGGTATGGGGGTAGTCGTTGGGGGCGGCACTGGAGAGACAACATTCTGGGATTTTTGCCAACAACATTTGACGCCCCATGAAAAACAGCGTTACATGGAACTGAAACAGATCTGGACCAAAACGGGAAGAGGACGAGCTTTTCTTCGGTCTACGTTGAATGAAAGACGCCTACAAAGTCATGTTCTTACCTGGTTAAGTGATGAGGAGCAATTAAATCGATATTATACGCCATGGTCCCTATTACTTAACGAGGAGGCAGCGAAAAAATTGCCAGAAATTTTGGATAGCCTTCAGAATGTTGTGTTTGCCTTACAGGTGGATACAACAGAACTAAATGCACCCCGACGGACGACTGAAGCACCTGTGATCCGTGAAGAACCTATAATTTTTGCTCCTCAGCCTGTCCCAGTGGCTGTAAAACGACGTCAAGAGCGTCCTGTTGAACGTCCCATCGAAGGAGCAAGTTCTACAGAGGATCTGCTTGGCGCATTAAGTCCCAAAGAGGCTCTTGAGGTTCAACAAATTATATCTAACCAAGCTGTGGACCAGAAGCTAACGCTTCCTAACACAAATAAAGCGTATTCTCCACCCTGTGATCCAATAGAACCTGAACTAGAATTCCTAAAGACACCTCTGCCTGATGTTTATGCCGAAACAGATGCTTACGAAGATCGTAGCGATACCTCGTCACAATGGAGCAAGTCTTCCTCATCGGCCAATGTAATTACCAGCCAGCAAACAGCCTTAGAAGATCAATTGCATCAACTAACCGAACGCTGTGCCCTACTCGAAACTCGTGTGGCCGAATTGAATCTTCAGAATCGACAGCTAATCCGACGCCTAACCAAACAATTTGAAGAATCTGGAATCGATCCAAACTCTTCGTTTTGTTCAAACTTTCTCATAACCATTCCACAGGTGAAGCTGACCAAAACCCACTACACCTACGAAATTCACATAACAATGCGACAACGTCTCGAACATTGGACTCTGTTTAGACGATATAGCGAGTTCAATAAGCTACACAAATCCCTTCTGCGGACTCATCCCAGTGTCCATGCCGTAGAGTTTCCGCCAAAGAAACATTTTGGCAATATGAAATTGGTATTCGTCGAGGAACGGCGTCAGCAATTGCAAATCTATTTGCTCAATCTTGTCGAGACATTGCCGCAGGTGGAGAGCTGCAAATCTAAAGCGGAATTGCAAAAATGTTTTCCCTTCTTCCGGGAGAGTTAGCCAAAAATTCAAATTGAAATTAAAATAAGGCAATTTACGTTATGCTCGAAATGGAGAAGTATTCAATTTGGTTATTATGTTATTGAGAGAGATTTCAATTTGTTTTATTTACATGTGTAATATTATTGGAACCTGTCCAAGAATGATATTAAATAAAGTTTAAGTATTTTTTGACGAATAACAATAAAAATCAGAGTTTAATATTGCAAATGAGATCTTAAACTAAATTAAATCAATTTTTAGAGTTAAAATATAAATTTTTTTCAAAAAATAACCATATTTATAACTATTTTAAAATTTTGAAAATTCACTTAACTACATAGCAAAGTCATGATGGAATCTTTTTAAAAAATTTTTTAAAATGGTTTTAATTATTTCAGTAAAAAGAATCGTTAAATACTTTGTTTTACGGCACCCTGTATACGTGTCACGTAAAGTTTATTTAAAGCGCCACTGTGCTTATTTAAACAGTTCGGTCACACTATCTACATAACATATATGTATTTAATTAACTTTTTTTTTGTAGGCAATAGTCGGTAATAAACAATAAATAATACAAATGGAGGCAAGTGCTGCAATTACTGGCGATGTGGATAAAACGCAGATACCCCCATTAAATCAAAAACGTATATTGGCTTTCGTCAATCACTTTTTAATAAGCACCTGTAATTTTCTCAACGAATTCTCCATGGGATGTGAAACAAAATTTGTGCAAATGGAGAGACATTTACAGAAAATCGAAGCTTCATTAGTAATCTTGGAAACTAAACTTGCATCCATACCCAGCGACAATGACAACAATAATGAAACACCAAGCACGACGACAACAAAGAAAGAGGAAGAGCCAAACTCTTCAGTCGAAGAAGCAACAGATGAAATCGAGAACGATGAGGAAATCTCATCTGCTCTGGATGAAGTCTCACCACCAGTGGGCGTACGAGCTTGCGATGATATACGCTATAGAAAATTCTTTAAGATGCTTCAAGTGGGCGTGCCTGCTCCAGCGGTAAAGCAAAAAATGCAAACCGAAGGCCTAGAACCTCAAATACTAGAGTAAGTCATAGTTTTAATTTTTATCAACATTCTTATCATTGATTGATTTTAATTTCCGTTTTTTCAGTCAACCGAATCTTTTGCTAGCGGATGGTATGCGTGACTAGGATCTGGTATCCCATGCCTGAATACAGTTGATAGATAAATTGTGATATTTTCTTTTTGTTGACAAAACACTTTTTACGTCTACAAAATTTAATTTGTTTTATTAATAAAACAACTTAAAAAACACTTCATTTATGGGAGAGTTTGGAGCTAGAGTTGGCTTAGAACTGGATCATCTGTCCCTTGCGCTTCTTGTCACCACCCAACTCGAAGTGCTTGCAACGCTTCAGTGGAGTCTGCTTGCGGTATTTGCACTCAGTGCATTCCATACGGAGCACGATTTTCTTGGTGGTCTTGGCCTAAAATGGAATAGAAATGGCATTAGTAAAAATCCAATATTGACTTGGTAATATGTTGGGGTTTGTTTGAAGCTAGCGGTGAAGTTCATTAAGGTCCAGAGGATTAGATCCCAAATGGATTTGTCACCGCTTAGGCCACAATGGTTTTTGATTTAGCCACAGATTGTTCCCACCAAAAAGCCGGATTGCTAAGTTTAGCCACAGCAATTTAATTCTACTAAGGGCTATTATTCCTTGCAGGTGTTGGAAACTAACCTTCTTCCTGAAGATGGGCTTAGTCTGGCCACCGAAACCTTGCTGTTTCCTGTCGTAACGTCTACGACCCTGAGCACCCTTACGCTCCTTGGATTTCTTGTACTGCGTCACTTTGTGCAGCTTGTGGACCTTGCACTTTTTGCAGAAAGTGCGACGTTGTTTCGGTACATTCACCTAAAAAAGAAATTGAAAGTTTTAGTTTTTAGCTTCATTTCCCCGCATGCCATTTGAACTGTCTCAATTTTGAGGTTAGATTTCGAACAATATCCATTTGTTGTGATCGAACACTTATTATGATGTAGTTTTGACAGTTCTTATTAATTTAACAGCTTCCAATTGATTTGTTTATTGTGCACATACCATTTTTAACGATTTGCACTATTATTTGAATGCAAAAAATTCTAGCAGCACTTTGTCAAACAACGTGTCGGACAACGTACCACACAAAAAAGAACTCAATTTTCCCGATTTACACTAGGGTTGCAAAAATTCGTCTATCGATATACAAAAAATGCAACGATTACGCTCCCAGAGATGAGAGTTATTTTTTAATGGAAATTTACAAATATTCATGTTGCAGCCCTGGTGGACTTTGTTATTTACCAGCACTGTTAGTTGATTTCCCCCACATCGCTTTGCCAACACTAGACCGCTGCACCGTAAATAAATCGGAGTTTTCTTTTGTCGGGTGAAAACTGTTTTCGTTTGAAGAATTAATCAAAACAATTTCCTTTAAACCTATGGTCACGTCTGTGGCCAGGGTACCGAGTCGCGAATGTAAACACCGATTGCGGTTGCAGTTGCAGATGCAAATGGAATGGCTTAGTCTCTGTGCTTGCGCGAGTGTGTGTGTGTGTGTGTGCGTATGTGTGTTAGTGCTTGTGTGCGAATGTCAATTTGAATTTGCATAAAAAATAAAAAAGCAATTAAAATGCAAAGAATGTACGCCACGCTGCGGCTGGCAACCTTGACTTTCTGGATATTAATCGTTACCCAAACTCAGCGATTGCCGTTAGCATCATCGCTGCCAGCAGCGGCTCCCTTATCATCATCATCATCATCCTCCGCTTCAGCTGCTCCCTGCGATAGGAGTCGAAAAGTTTTCACCGATCCCTATGGCGAGATTAGCGATGGCCCACCCAGTCGCAATTATACACAAGATTCACATTGCGAGTGGCTGATCAAGGCTCGAAATGATAGCCAATTCATTACACTCACATTCCATAGCATGGGCACAGAGTGCTCCTATGATTATATCTATGTGTATGATGGGGATTCGTTCAATTCGACGCTGCTGGGAAGCTTCAGTGGACGCACTCAGCCCCAACGTCTGGTGGCCAGGAGTGGAAGTGTAAGTAAACGAAGGGAGTGAGACACGGGAGTCTCGTCTGTTTAATTTTGTATTCATTTTTAAATGTTATTTACTTTTTTAGATGCTCATCCTCATGTATAGCGATACGAATTATGTTTTGGATGGCTTCCGAGCCTCTTATTATATATCCAATTGTCTGAATAATTGTCACAATCATGGCAAATGTGTGGGCCATCAGTGTGTATGCCATGGCGAATGGGTTGGCCCGGATTGCGAGGATGAGGCCTGTCCCCAGAAATGTGGCGAACATCAAGGACGCGGCAAATGTCAGAAGAGCATATGCCATTGCTCATATGGCTGGAGCGGCAGATTGTGCGATCTAAGCGATTCACCAGCTGGTAGTAGTTGGCGTTGGCTGGCAACCGATGCCGAAGGCATGACCCCTCGAGCTGCTCACACAGCCGTCTATATGGATGATGAGGATGCACTCTATGTGTTTGGTGGCTACGATCTGAATCATGTGATTACCACTCTCCAGGTATGACTCATCAAGTTTGAGGGAACTTATCAGAACTATATCACTTTGAAAATGTTTTAATTAATAATGACACATATGTTTTCATATGTTTGAAAGGAAGGTTTCACTTAATTTATCTACTAATGGCTGCATAAGTCTGTATTTCATAGACTTACTTACATATATACTCATTCAAGTCAAGTTGTTACTTTAAATGACAAATCAATCCTAAACTTAGTACATTGAATCGTTAATGGGGGCTCATTTATAAATCACTTTAAAAATTGACAATAGATTGAATGAAACCCTGACAAGTTATTAAGTTATTGTGTCTAGTCTATAGAAAATTCAAAACTAGAGTAAAAAGCAACGTTTAAATTAGTATTTGACAATGCAACTGAGCAAAAAAAAAAGTGCCAGAACAGATTTATTGCACAAACTTTATTGTTTACAGCAAATGTTACCAAACTTTTTTCTAAATTCAACTCAATTTAAAATGCTCTATTAAAAATAGCAAAACTTAAACAGAAAATCCTTACAAAGATATTTTTCTGAAGTCAAGATTACTTCAAGTGGATATTTGTTTGGGAAACATTTTTTTTTTGTTTTTTTTTTTAGTTTAAGGATTTTTTAGTCAGGATAAAAATTATATTTAAGCTGATTCTAAAGCCGACTTATACTGAAATTTAAGACGATACTTCGTTGAGTAATCCTTGCCTCCATATGCCCTGTTTTTTAAGCCGAGAACCTTTTAAAAAGAACAAACTTACCCAAGGAAAAAATTTACTTCTTAACTTAAATTTGTTCCTAATTAAAAAACAAAAAAAACAATTTTCGTTTTTAGATTCACATTTTTGTTTAAAACTGACCACGAAACAGGCTCCTGTTTCAAAATAATCCTTAAACTTGACAAATATTTATTAAAAAATTTGTTTAAATAAAATAAATTATAATTTGTTTTTCTTCCACAGATTTATCGGTTTAGCTCTAGTCAATGGGAAGATGAATGGGGTATTCCTCTCCAGAGTCGACGGCATTTCTATCATCCGCATAAAATCGATCATACCCTCCTAAAGGCAGTGCTCCAGCATAAAAACGAAGATGAGGCCAAACTTTGGGGATTAAATAGCGATGTTAGCTTCTTTCGCAACATTTTGTACACATTGGCGGAATCGAATTTACATCAGCGTCGAACCCGATCCTCGTTGCCTCTGACCATAGTTAATGCAAATTCCACGGATGAAGAATTAAATGAATATCTTGAGGATATACTGGATGATGTGGTGACGGGTCCGCCAGGACGTTATGGACATGCTGCTGATCGTGTTCCGGGCGGATTTGTTATCTTTGGTGGCAAACATGCCAATGGTAGTTTCTACAATGATCTCTGGCTATATAATAATACTGTGAGTGGCACCAAATGGAAACAAATGGCAGTGGGATCACATTTAAAGCCACCTCCCCTGGCTAGGCACACCCTGAACACAGCTGGCGATAATCATTTGTATCTTTTTGGTGGCAGTCTAGAGACTGGAGAATTCTCCTCGAGCATATATCGCATTGAATTGCCCTTGACGGAGGATTCACAATGGGAACTCGTGCAACCAAGAGGTGGCAAGACTTTGGATGTCCGTTTGGCTGCCCATTCCACTGTGTATTACAAGGGAACCAACTCATTGATTGTTTTTGGTGGCATTATGACCAGTTTGGCGCGTTTTTCCAAGCTATCGGATAGAATATTTGCCTTTCAATTGGATCAACAGCATTGGACAGAGATTCTATATCCCCGAACAGCGTTGCGGGATACAAATATTCCAAGGGAGAGAGCTTTTCACACGGCAACCATATCGGGCAACTATATGATTGTTTTTGGCGGCTATACCCATCGTCATAACAAGGATGAAATCTGTTATGATAATCAAATGTATTGGTATCATTTAAGTTGTCACATTTGGATTAATCAGGTGATCTCCGAGGATGATAGTTTGTATCCCAAGAGGCAGGGTGTCTTTGCCCAGGCAGCTGCATTGCGTCGCAATCACACGCTACTCATTGTGGGCGGCTATCATGGCAATGTGAATGCTGATCTCTTTGCCTACGAATTGCCCCAGGTGTTGCGTGTGGAGAATAAGCTATATAATCCCGAGATGTCATGTCGTTTGCATTCTTCCCATACGGCTTGCCTCTCGAATCCCGAATGTGGTTGGTGTTCTGCCGATAGTAGTTGCTATGGACGCACAATTGGTGCCAATTGTACTACAAATCTGCAGACAACACGTTGCCCTGGCATTTGTCCCTCTCTGGGGGATTGTCATTCTTGTCTCGTGCATGGCTCGCGCTGGAGTGGCGATGTCAGTGATTCGTCATCGGCTGCCTTTTCGGTGGCCACCAAATTGGGCCTAAACGAATGCACTTGGTGTGTCCAGAATGCACGTTGTCATCATCGTGATGATAATTATGGCGTCTGTGGTGATAGTTCGGGATGGTGGGGCGCCCAGGGCACTGAAATACGACAACCAGCTCTCTGCACAAGTCACGATCGTCGTCCGGGACTCACGTATATCAAGTATCATTATCCCATCAATATGACCATGCCGGATTATGTGGCCATTGTGAATGCTACCATGGTGGATTTTGCTGCACCGCCACCAACCACACATTTTGAACAGAAATTGGAGGGAGAAATGTTGGCACGTCTTTTGGGTTTCGTTCGCCCACAACCTCAATGGAATAATTCAGCTATTCGCGTTTGCTCTAGCTATTCATCGGCCGTTTTAAGAGCTGGCTTGGGTCTGAATCTTGATGGACTGACCAATGTCACGGCACAAAATTCAAATCAATCGTATTGCAGTAATGTCCCTTTGCCCAGCATTGATCAGCCTTTTCTTATAGATTTTCAGGTGAGTTTGAATAACTTTAAAAAGATGAAACCCATTTCGAATAATTCTTTACTCTTCCAGGCACGTCGTCGCATTGGCTTGAATCAAATCTATAATAATTATCGAGCTAAAATGGAATTGCAACATTTGCATGCTGGTCAATTGAATGCTTTCACTTTTGAATATTTGGAACCATATTATTCTGGTGATTGTACACAATATTCCAATTGTTTGTATTGCCTAACAGATGCCTCCTGTTCGTGGTGTCCATTGACAGCGAAATGTCATTTGAAATCGGTTAATGAGAGTGAGGTTTGTGTGCGGCGAGACGAGGAGGCGGAGCAAACGCATTGGGCCTATCTCATTAGTCAGCCAAGTCAGTGTGCCAATTGCTCGAATTATGTGAGTTGTGAGGCGTGTGCCGGGAGCGGAGAATGTGAATGGTGGACAGAGGATGCACGCTGTGGTCGCTTGGGTAAATCTAATGGCAGTGTACGCGCCATAGCCGAATGTCCGAGATCATGCCGCGAACGTCAGGGTTGCCAGGAATGCTTGGGCGAACGTGGACGTTGCGTCTGGTGTGAGGCAAGTCGACAATGTTTCAGTTTCTCTGTCTACACGAGTGAATACCAGTTTGGCATGTGCCGCGAATGGATGGATCAGGTGGTGCCCAGACAGCCACAGCAGCAACAGCATCAGCAAACGCAATCAACTGGCGATTTTCTACCCCAACAACAATGTAAATCCTGTGAACAGCATCGCAATTGCTCCTCTTGTCTGCGTACTTTAAGTTGTGGCTGGTGCTTCGATCGCGACAATCCCATTGAGGGTCTCTGCATGCACGGCGATTTTAGCTACAGTTCCGGAAATTGTTCACTCGCCCTGAACAGCTCCAGTCAACATGATGCCGAATGGGCGTATGCCCAGTGCCCGGATGTAGATGAATGTGGTCTGGGCTTGCATGATTGTCACAAGGAGGCCAAGTGCACGAATACCCAAGGCAGTTACAATTGCCATTGTCGTCGTGGCTTTGTGGGCGATGGACGTTTTAGCTGCCAAAGGACATGCTATGAATTCTGCCAGAATGGACATTGCTCCGGGCCACCGGACTACATCTGCCGTTGTAATCTTGGATGGACAGGCAGCGATTGTAGTTTGAATTGTGGCTGCAATAATCATTCGACTTGCACGGAGCGACAGGGTAAATGTGATCAATGTCAGGCCTGGACAGAGGGTGAACGCTGTGAAAGATGTCGCCAGGGCAGCTTTGGTAATGCCACCTCCACCCAGGGCTGTCATCCCTGTGAGTGTAACGGCCATGGCAATCAGGATTTG
The DNA here is from genome assembly GCF_018902025.1 of Drosophila willistoni. Classification (NCBI taxonomy): domain Eukaryota; kingdom Metazoa; phylum Arthropoda; class Insecta; order Diptera; family Drosophilidae; genus Drosophila; species Drosophila willistoni. The sequence continues at coordinate 16,535,721 of NW_025814050.1, forward strand.
GGCATTTGTAATGTCAGCAATGGGGAATGCTTTTGCAAGGATAATACCCAAGGACTCAAGTGTGATAAATGTGCACCCGGCTATTATGGTGTTCCCCTGGATGGGGGTCAGTGTTACTATCAATGTGAATCACGTGGCATTTTAACGGGCATTGGACGCAGTGCCATTGGCTCGTATCAATCGTATCGTTCCCCATGGGGTGCCAGCATCGAGGTACGCGAATGTCTTTGGATCCTGCAACCGAAAATTCTACAAGCCGAGAAATCTTTACTTCAATTGGAATTCCAATGGCAGACTCTTGTAATGGATTGCGATGAGAATGCTGTGTATATCTATGATAGTTTACCAGATCTTACGGGTGCTGCCCAGCAGAATCAATTGCTGGCTGTAATCTGTTCACCCTACAGTTCGGCACGCATCATTGAGGCACGTTCCAGTCATGTCACCGTCTACTATAAACAGGGTAGCGAACGTCGTCATTTTGGTTTCAATGCTTTGTATTCGGTGAAGAATTGTGCCGCCGGCAGTTGCTTGCCTCCGCATGTCTGTGATTCCCAGCAAAGATGTGTGTGTCCGGCTGGTTATGTGGGCGCTCGCTGTGAAGTGGAAATCTGTCCGAGTAATTGTAATGCCAAGCGAATGCAAGGCTACTGCGACATGGAATATGGACGTTGTATTTGCAGTAATGGCAGCTATGCTGGTTCGGATTGTGGAACTCTGGTGCAGAGAAATCATTTGGTTCTAACCGAACTCTTTAATACACAACTTTTGTCCGAGGCATTTGAACATTTGCGTAAGACAATTCCACGTTTCGGTCACTCGGTGAATGCGGATCGTCGGGGCTCGCTATGGATGTTTGGTGGCTATTCCCCCAGTCATGGACCACTCAATGATTTCCGACAATTTGATACGAAAAATGGCACATGGCTGCAAGTTACAGTGGAATCATCCACTCCAGAGGATCGTATGCCCTTGGGACGTTATTTTCATGCCGCTGAGATATTTGTGAAGAAGCAAATAATCTATATATACGGTGGCATTGGTCAGGATTCGCGTTTGCTGAAGGATTTCTGGATGTTCTCCATACAGAATCAACGTTGGAGTCAAATTGCTGTAGAGATTGAGTCCTCATCGAGGGGTGAATTGCCACCAGCTTTAGCTGGTCATACACTAACCCATTTGAGGTACCAAGATCACGAGAGTCTCATTCTTTTGGGTGGCTTAACGCTGAACAAATCCCGTCCACTGGAGCTATGGGAATATAATTTAGATTCCGGCCAATGGCAAGAGTTGGCAGCTCTGGGAGCCCGCATGCCTGTTCTATATGGTCATAGCTCTGTATATCATGCTGAGACGCATAGTGTTTATGTCTTTGGTGGTTATGCCACAGAGCCGCAGAATCTGTTATATGCCCTGGATTTAAATAAATTGAGTTGGACGGAATTGCCAAGTTTCCGGGAGCTGAATGCTCCATCGACTCTAATGCCGCGTGCAAGGTATTTCCATTCAGCCGTTAGTACGGATCACTATATGGTTGTCTATGGTGGACGTACCAAGCCGTATAATGCCAGTGATGTTCTAATTGCCTATGTCTATGCCTGTAATCAGTGGGTACGTCTGACCGAGGATGTGGAACTTATAGGACGTCTGCCGCCGGCCAGTTATGCTGAAGACATGGCCATAGATACCGATACGGGTGCAATTTACGTTATTGGCGGCTGGGATGGCAGTTCAACGCATAATCATGTGACCAGGATAACCATGCCCGAGGACATTTGTCAATTGTGGAGCAGTGGAAAGTATTTGTGTCGGCATTATATGGGTTGTAGCTTCTGTACCATCCAGAATACGTATAGCAGCAATTCGCATTGCTTTACCCAAGGGCGAGTGCCGTGTGCCAATCACAATGGCACTCTGGTGGTCAATAATGGAGCAGCCTGTTCGGATGCCTGGATGGCCAGTCGGAATTGTTCGAGTTTCGGCAGTTGTAGTGCTTGCTTAGCCTCTTGGCCCACCCATCAGGAATTGACCCCGGTTTGCCAATGGTGCGACGATTGCGGCATACGAGGCAGATGTGTTCCAGCTGGCGTGGATTGTGGACGCAGTAGCGATTGGTGTCACAATCAACTGAGTGTTGGAGTCTTGGGCTTGTGTCCGCTTCCGCAATGTTATCAACTGGGATGCGAAACGTGTATGCTGCAGCCGCAATGCAATTGGGCACGCAACGAATTGGGCGTGGTGGAATGCATATCCAAGGAATTGGTGGAGAAGAATCAATACGCTTTAGTGGAGCAGTGTCCCACGCCCTGTCACACGCACACGAATTGCACATCATGTCTGGCCGTGGGACAAGACCTCAAGGATTGCAAGTGGTCAACCATGTTGAATTCATGCATTTCGCCAAGTTCTCAACCGCTCCTATGTGCCGGAGGAGTTTGTGGTCTTGTCTTGGAGTCAAATGAGTTGGAACGTTGCCCGGAACCTTGTCATGTTTATGGTAAATGTTCGGATTGCCTGCAGCATGCCCATTGCGGTTGGTGTGCCCGTGAGGGTTACAATGGCGATGGCATTTGCACTGAGGGCGCCTTGGAGCATAAACGGGAATATCCATCCGGTTCGACATGTGATCTGATCTATGCCTCCTGGCGCAATGATTCGGAACCATTGAGTCATGCTGATGTTGTGTCCTGGCATTATGTTCAATGTCCCGCCGAGAATGAATGTATTAATGGCCATCATAGTTGTGATGCCATATCGGAGCAATGCATCGATCTGGATTCAGCTGAAGGCTACAAATGCACCTGTGCCCAGGGCTACAAAGATGAGCAGGGCATTTGTTCGCCCGTCTGTCATCAGGGTTGTGTACGCGGCAATTGCATCAAACCGGACATGTGTCAATGCGATTTCGGTTATGTGGGATCAAATTGTAGCATCCAATGTCTGTGCAATGGTCATTCCGATTGTGAGTCGAGTAGTTTGCTGGACAATTGTCTGCAATGTCATAATCACACAATGGGAGCCCAGTGTGAGAAGTGTCAACCTCTGTTTGTGGGTGATCCTCGTGATGGTCACTCGTGTCAACCGTGTTTGGACTATTGCAATGGTCATTCCGATGTTTGTGTGGCCTATGATGCCGATCCGGCTGTATTTAATATGACACGTTCCGAATTGGAGCGCATTTTGCCCGAAGGACCAACACATAATGCCACTTGCTTGCGTTGCAGCAATCACACGGATGGAGATCGTTGTGATAGCTGTCTCCAGGGCTATTTCCGTGGCAGTGAGGACTTGCAGAAGCCATGCCGGCTCTGTCAATGTCATGGACATGGCAATGTCTGTGATCCTGTGACTGGGGAGAAATGCAATTGTGCCAACAATACGGAAAGTGATGCCACTTGCACAGCGGGCGGTGGAAAGAATTCCGCACAACTATGCTGGAGTGTACAATGCTCCAAGTGTCGGGACTCGTATGCCGGCAATCCCACCGATGGCCATCAGTGTTACAAACAAATCACCGTGGAGTCGCGCATGTGCTTCGATGCCAAGCCCATAGGTAAGTAACCACATAGATTATGCCTTACCATTTCAATATTACAAGTTTTTTTTGTGTGCCCTTTCAGAGGAATGCAAATCGAAACCAGCTGCCCTAAAGCCTGGCCAAACTGTCTTCTTTGTCATTCAGCCCAGATTCATGAATGTGGACATTAGGATAATAATCGATGTGACCCAAGGGGAATTGGATGTCTTTATGTCACCGCAAGATGATTCTTTCATTGTGGAAACGAATGATACAAGTGGCTATCATGATATATTCCTGGACAATCGTTACAATTGGGGCCCGAAAATGAAACGAGATCATCCGCTTAACATTGCCTTGCCTCGTCATGATAATGCCACAATACAAAAGCTATTCACTCCGGAACGTCGCATCAGTGGCTTGGGCAGTGGAGGCGGCGGCGAGCGCATTGATCGTGGTGATAGAGGTTCCAGCTCATATTATATACCACAATTGCAGGATTGCAAGAGTCATGGTGGTCATAGTTTCATTGTCAAGGATCAGCATGCCAAGGACTTGAGCACACATGTAACTCTGAATCAATGTAATACTTTGTTGCGCCTTTTCGGCTTGAAGAATCGTTTGGTCTTGACATTGCCGCAACATGCTCACAATTTGAGTGCCACACGATTTTTTATTGCATTACGTGCCAGTTCTGGTCCAGAGCCGAGTTATGGTTCGGTGGTCTTTCGTCAGGATCAATTGCACATTGATCTCTTTGTCTTCTTTTCGGTGTTCTTTTCCTGCTTTTTCCTCTTCCTGGCCGTTTGTGTTATCGTGTGGAAGGTTAAGCAGGCAGCTGATTTGAGACGAGCTCGACGTCAACATGTCGTTGAGATGTTACATCTGGCGAAACGACCATTTGCCCAGATATTCCTTGCCTCCACTGCCGGTTTGGATATCGAGAGTCCTCAGCCAGCGACCACGAGCACTGGTACGTCAACAACAACACGTGCCATGCGACAAAGGGCACGTCAAGCTTTGCTAATGCAACAGGAGCAAGGAACAGAAATGCATCAACTTCACCACCAGCAGCAGCATCACCATCATCATCAACATCATCATCATCACCATCATCATACACATCATAGCAATCGTCGTTTAGCCACTGACATTATGCTGGTGGCCATTGAACCAACTTATGATAATCTTGCGGCAGTTGGAACAGTTTTTGTCAGTCTACCCGGACGTTCACGTGCTCCATTGAGCATTGCCATGGGCTCGACATTGATTGCCTATCCACGGCAATATCCACTCAATGCGCGACATTTTATGCGTGCCCAACGACATGGACATGTTGGACATCATCAAGCCTAAAGAACAAACAAACACACACATTACACACTGGCCAAAATAGTAAATTATATATATATATACATAAACGTATATATGTATATAGATTAGGAAATTTTTTGTACATACTCTTTTTAGATAACGAAAACTGCAAAAAAAAAAAAAAAATAATGGTACTACAAATTACCACTTACATTACTTCCATATTATATATATATATATATATATTTACATACAGGGGTTAATTCCATGATAATATTACATCAATCACTATGATTAGTTTGACGGATCATAAATGTATTTAACCCCCGTATATAAAGTACTTATATAATTATATAACTAAATATACAGGAATGCAGATAAATGTTAGTTAAAATTAAGACGAATTTTTAGTTGAAAAAACCCAGCTGAAAATCTCCATATATATGTCTCGAATTTGAACACGATATTTGAAACTAAAGTATTTATGTTTAGCCCAGTGCATAAGATAACCAAGTGAAAAGAAAGAAACAAACAGGCAAATGGCAAAATGAAAAACACAATAGGAATTTAAAATATATATACACATACATATACATAAGATATATAAGCAGGTCAATTTTATAAAACAAAAAAAAGGAAAACAACTTTTGTGTGCATTTTGTAAAAGATAAAGCCAATGCCGCACAGTAAGCAAAAAAGTAAAAAAGCCATAACAAACAAAGAAAACAAACGAAACAAAGCAAACAAACAAACAAACGGCAGCTAAAGTAATAACAACAAACAAAAATACGTATTATATATAGTACTTATATATTGAATGTGTCATAGCATTAGATGTTGATCCATCATACAAAACTTAAGTGGGTTGTCTTTAAATTACTAATATTTCTCCAACTTTATTTCAATTCAATTCGTTTTTTTTTATTCTTTTAGTTGGAGTGTATAAAGTATAATTATAATGATTATGATGACGTTAAAACATAATCCTGATCAATGAATGAATGATAATATTCGGTGATGATGAATGATATTCCTTTAATGTATAAATATATATTTTCTGGTGGTTAGTAATTGCTCAATTAGTTTTGCACCTTTTTCTGCACCTATGTACCTATTAATTTAAGAAAAAGACGAAACTACATACATATATCTATATCTCTAACTATATATATATATATATTTTATATTGTGTAATACTATTCAATTTTTTCGCCAAACACTCGTTATGTTTACACACTCACTCACTCAACTCACACAAACACACAGGAATGAAAAGACAACTACAAGAACAAACTAAGTAATAATTTACTCGAGTGATAAAAATCGAACAAAAACTATAATTTCAAACGTGATTTCTGAACATAGCATGGCTGCAGATCTTGAAATTAGTTTTGAAAACTAAAAGAATCTCACTTTGTCAAGTCGAAGTCTTAAATTGTAATTCTAGTGAATGATTTGCAGCCCTATTTAGAAGCAACTACTAAAATCTCACACACTCTGTCGTTCTCTCTCTCAATCTCTATCTGTGTAACCATATGGTTGTAACAAATTAAATTCTTACTATATATATGGATTTAGTTAAGGAATTGCATATGTATAATCTATATCTCACACTTTTTAATTTTATGTGGTATTTTTTTTTTAGTGAAATTTTTTAGAACTGATTGTACATTTTTTGAAATTATACACAAAAACAAATTAAGATTGTCATAAAAACCAAACGTCCCATTTTGCAATATATGTATATATATATATGTATATTATTATTATTATTTAGAAAATGTATTTACGTTTATATACGAACAAATTATTGTTTTTTTTTTTTTGTATTATTATTTTCGTTTTTTAGGTTGGTCTTTTTTTAATGGATATATAAATATGATATGAAAAATAAATAAAAATGACAAGTTTGATATTTTAAATTCATCATTGTGCAAACGAATAATTTTTATTGATTAAATACGTTATGTGTGTGTGTAATGCGATAAATATATATATATATATTTAATATAAGTATATAAGTGTTTTGCGGCAGCAACTGCCAATTTCTCTTTTTGTGTGTGTGTGTTTTGTGTTTAAATTTTAACTAGAGCTGGTGGTAGAACTAGTGGTTGAGGTGGTGTTTGAAGAAGGCAGACTTGTAAGGATATCATCTATAAAGCTCTCCGGCTGCTCAATGAGATAGAGAAGACCTAAAAGGGAAAGGAGAGAAGAGATAATGAAAATTTTCGTCTTTTCTTTTGAAATTGATTCACTCACCTGCAACATCACAAAATTCAGCAAACGACGTACAAGGCAAATACTCATCGGTCAACATTTGTAGAATGCTATCAGTGGATTTTAGCATAGCCTCATCATTTTTGCGTATATAATCAAAGAGCGAAATGGGCCAATCTTCTTCCTTGGGTGTTGTGACGGTCTTGAAGAGATTATTGTAAAGCAAGTCGACAAGACCCCAAATCATAAGGAACGGTTTGTAGACAGCATAGTCCTTGGCTTCACGATCCGCAGGTGAGAGCAATGCCTTACACAACACCGACGGCGAGACATGACGGGCCTGGGCCACGGCCAACAAACGTTTGAGATGTGCCAACTTGTGCTTATTCCATAGATCACGACTGTGCAAAGACAATGAAACTGTTAGCATATAGAGCGGTCCGTCGACCTCATAGCCACACTCTAGCCATTTCTCACTGGGAGCGGCTGTTAGATAGGTGAGTAATGTTTTGCTATCACGGGCAGCTGAGCGGGACGAGAGAAGCAAATAGACGGCATAGAACAGCAGGTAGGGAACAAAGTGCATATTCGATTGTGGACCACCGCCGCCGGCATCATCGTGGAAGCTACGCTCCCATGCAAAGCGTACCAGTAAAAGTTTCAGATCGTGTACACTGCTCGTATAGGAGATATCACAGCGCTGTGTGCTCTCCTGCATGTAGCTGCTATGACGGGTCATGCAACCCGAGAAGGCGGCTTCACTCACACAAGGACCCCACAGAGGTAGCAGGCCATTGCATCGAGTGTTGGCATTCTGCAAGCTGGCTCTCTCCCATTCATCTCGGCCACGAGTCAAACGTATGGCCGATGTATGGCAATCCACATGAACCACATTGAAGTGGGTCACGGTGGTGTAGCCAATGGTCTTCCTTGACTTCAATTCGAATTCCTCGACATTACAACGCTTCGTGAATGTATAGATGCCAAGCACTTTTTCCGGTTGACATGCGTAACCCTCACGGCAAATGAAACATGTCAAACCAGTCTCATCGCGCAGCTTCTCGATTTTCTGCAAAATTGAACCCTTTGCCGTGACTTGACCCTTCTCATTGGTTCGCATTCCCAGTGCATCGAGCTGCTTTTCACGCGTGGCCATGGCCAGACGTTTCTTCTCCGCCCTAGTAAAGTCACGCACTTCCTGCACCCTAGCCGCTGTGGCTGCATCCGTGGAGAGAGCTTCAAGCAGGTTTTCAGCCAAACTGCCAACATGTTCATCACTCGAGACCTGTTCAAGTCGATGGATAATCGGTATTATATCCTTGCTGATAGCCAATTGTGTGGCCTCATGATGATTGGCCAGACCGGTGAGGAAACGTAGAATATACTTCAAACTCGGCAACGAAATGAACTCTTTCAGCTCATCGGAATCGGTGCGCAAGAGCGTGGGTTTAACACACGGAGCATGCTCCGTAATATACTCCAATGCACGTTCCACAATGCCAAGAGATACAATATAATCCTTGAGGGTGCCGCCAATGCAATTGTGTTCTATCTGATTGGTTAGGACACAGAAAAGTTCCAATTTGAATTCACTTTCAAGAGTGCGTTCCGCATCAAAACGATTGAAATCCAAAGTATTCTAGACGAGAAAGAGGGAGAGAAATGAGATTCTGTGCTTATTGAGTAAAGAATTCAACTTACCTTGAAATGCTCGCACAGCAAAGCCATTTTAATCTCATTGCCATAGACCAGAGCGGCCAGGACACGTATCAGATGACGTAGGACAGAGGGATTATTTCGCACATTGGCGCAATCGGTGCACGAGATCAAAGCACTAACGTATTCCGGTCCGCCAAAGGTTAAAGAGAACTGCAGGAACGAATCCAATGTATCACTAGCCGCCTTCGATAGTATTGTCTCCATAATCTCAAGTAATTGTTCCGTCACAGCAGATTGTATGGAATCATTTTCCGATTGTAGACACATCTGCAAGACCTTGAGCAAGGTATTGATGGCTCCGACCTCCGGCTGACAGAGTACTTCCTGGCAACGGCGTACTTTCACACAGATTAGGAATAGTTTAAGCAAGACCTGTATCAATTCACGTTGACGTGAAATGCGCTGCAAACTGCCAATCCTTTCGAGCATCACGCGCAAGCCATTGCAATCGGCCAGGACATTTGCCATGCGATACAATTGCTCGGTGTCCACTTGCTCTTGACTTTTATTGTTCAGAGTCTCGACAAATTCCTCGGTGGCATCGCCCAAAAGACCACGCATACGATAAACAATTCGCATGGCATCACGATCACCGCCCTCAGCTAACCAGACCTTCTTGAACACATCTTTCACTGGCAAATCCAGGCTTATAATCTTGTTGTTAACCAACAGCTCCATGCCATTGTCATCCTCTAGGAGAGCAATCAGTTCACAGTCTGTGCAGATTTTGTTTTTCACATCACGCATCAGAGGACCGAGACCCATTTCGCTCGATGGATACGGATTGCCAAGCATACGTCCTTGCAGGAAGTCTTCCTGCTGCGGATCCTTCTCCAGTGTCATGTAGAATTCACTCTCATCATGCTCCTCCGGATGTATGATGGAATACAGACGCTCAAAGATGAAGACAGGCGTCTTAATGTCATTCATGCGTGTCTTTTCTACCGTGTCGATGAGGATCTCCATAAAGGCACGTGTCTCCTCCTCAGTGCCGCTGGTCATTTCTTCCAACATCTCCAACAGCTTCTCTTGGGCATCATCGATGAGACGTGTACGCTGCACTACCAGACTCCTCAAGGCTAGATAACTCTCCAATACAGGACCCAATAGGCGGGTCTTGTAGGTTCTACGTATATTGGGGCATTCGAGGAAGAGCCACAACAGTTCCACATATTGACGCAGGGCATAGCCCAACGATAGATCCGATGATAGGGAATGCTCTTCCATGCGATGGACTTTACCAATCTCGATGGCCAACAATTGAGAGATATCTGAGAGGACACCCTTCAGCACCAGATACTGCAGCCAAGGTGTTTCGGTGGCCATGTTCCTATACAGATTCAAGTACTCGGCACTTGCCTCACCCGCCTCACCAACATACCGCAGGAAAGATGTTAACATATTTAGGGATTGCTGCTTCCGTTCATTGGTTCGACTCAGTCCGCTAAGCAGGGAACAGGCCAGTGTGCGTCCCAGACGAGAATTGGGATTGAAGAGCAAGGGTTGTATCCATTTGGCATTGAAGACGAGTGGCTTGGTGATGCGCTGCTTGTCCAGGCTACGATAACGCCAACGTCGTCCATATTTCTCCATCAGGAAATAGGCTCTAACTTCCTTTTTAGTTTTCGCCGGAATCGGCTGTTGCTGCTGCTGTTGTGGGTCTTGGGTCTTACAGGCGCTCGTTTTGTTCTGGCATTTGGTGGGCATGCGACTACTCCATGCGGCATATTCATGATTGCGATCCGAACGTAACCAGGCGCGATAATCAATAGTATTGCCCTCAACCATGCCAATGCTACTTAAATCACTGGCCGCCATCGATTGTGGATTGTTTGTTTTGGCATTGTTGTTATTGTTGTTCTGATTGCTATTACCCCCGCCGACGCCGCCACTGCCGCTGTTGACGGGTAAAACTGGACAAATAATATTCTGCATGATGCGCAAACAAGGATGCAATACCGAAGTAACTGGTCCTCGTGGCAGGCGACAATTGCTAATGAATAGCTCAAAGATCACCTTCAATTTGTATTCCCAGCATACATCATCTTGACTCAGTAAGACCTCAAGCAATGTCATTTCCTGATGCACTGCAGCCTCCAAACTAATCAACGGTATGGAACCCATTAGAGCATTCTTCACTCGCGTCGTGACCAATTGTAGCAAATGCATGCAAGCCTCAGCATTATCTTTGGTCAATACCACCAAAAGATTGCGTACTTCCTCTTGAATCTGTGGAGTTCCACGGCGTAGATTATGCTCGGTCAGTTCGCTGACCAAACCCTGGCTATAGAGTCCCACGCGGCAATCATAATTGTAGGCCATGGCACGTAAAAGTGTCAAACATTGCTCGGTGGAGGCTAAGGCGCAGCCATAACAACGATTTGTCGATGGATTATCAATTCCAGATGACATGCTAGGATTTGTCGGTGGCTGATCCTGTTGCTGGCGATCATAGGCCACCAATTCGCTGTAAGAAGAAAGAGAGTGATAAATACATGTGACAAAAGTGAAATTTCCCTTTATTTCTTACCTGCGACACGCCTTCACCTTCTGAACAATTTTGCTTAGCTCCTCGAAACGTGTCCTCGACTCCACACAATATTCTTGGGCCAACAATTGTATGATCTTATTCACCTGTGATGTACTATGCACACTGCCCATGTTATCATCAACCAAACGATCACTGCTCCGATGCTCGGCCACCTTTGGTATGAGCAATTCCAGTGTCTGCTTATTGGCAAACAATTGACGATAGATGCGATCGGCTCGCTCCAGGGAACTGTGTATAAGTTGCACTGTCTTGGCACGATCCTCGGCCGATTCAATGGGATCGACAGCACAACAGACACGCGCATACATACTAAAATCAAATTTGGCATACTTGCAGAATCCACAAGAATGGCACAAGAACGGATCCTTCTCATCATAGTTGATGGCCCGACATTTGTGGCATTGGAAAACATTCTCACCGCAATTGCCGCAGACACCCGGATAGGCTGGCACAGCGGCACTGCAGCGTGGACACTGCAAATTCTCACTCGATCCGCTTACCGTCTCAAAGAAATCGGCAAACTCAATCATCAGATTGCAAGCAGTTATGGGCAATGGGAAATCAATTTTCAATTCAGTCTGGGCCGATTGCAGGGTCACTGAGCGTGCCTTATGCCACAGAGCCGGGCGATTCTTTAGCTCAACCACTGCCTGGACACTGCGATTATTATAGTATACATTGATGGTTCTAACCATTTTGGTGCGCTTCAAATCGGCGATTCTTACAATCATCTTGGATATGGTATGACAATGGACCAGCTTATAGATCATTGTTGTCGTTGTATATTTTGAATCTGATTTCACCGAAGGCAACTTTATATTAGCCATCGGCACTTCGGGATTATTACACACCAAACAGGGTTCCGATTCCAAGTAATAACCATTGACTTGGAGTATAGATTCGAGTGTTGTATATATGGGAGCATTGGGATGCTTGTAGAGCAATTCATTTTGCTGGCGCAACACATCAACGGCGCGTGATACGAATTCGGGCAATCTTTCGGTGATGCTGCGCGTACTCAAGGTCAGATAACCCAACAAATCGACAAATTGTGCAGTACGACGTCCATAGGTGGGGACCAGGGGCCATAGATTCCAAAAGATATTCAATAATTTCTCCCGCTGACGTTCATTGGCATGCTCGAATAGGCCAGTCATGAATGAATGGGCCTGCCAGCGCAATTGACTGATATTATTCTCCAGCAAAAAGATGCGTACGAAACGTATGATGAGGGCATCGGAAGCATATCTAAAGATCTGATGGACAAATGTACCACATTGAGCGGGATCGAATTTCGAATAATACGCATCGGTATCTTCGCTCTTCTCGCGATCGTTACGCAACTTGCTGGCTGATGATCCAGGTGCAATTGGAGGCGGTGGCGGTGGTTGTTGTTTGCCGCCACCAATCGATGAGGGCATATTACAGACTGCAGCTTGTAGGAGTTGCAATATTATGGGTGAGACACCATCATCCAATTGATAGCATGCAATTTCCATTAACATGGCCAAAGCATCTTCATGGACCACACAGAATTTTTGCCAATTGCCCGTACGCATTTGACTAATCTCCTGGCAAGTACGCAAATGTTCGGTTAGCTCCACCAACGAATCGTAAGTTAGTAGCGGTGGATTCACATTATAAGGAGCACCAGTCTGGGAAGAGGACAATAAATTAGTTGACATAGTTCTTAAATATCCCCAATTGGATGGGGGGCCTTACCTTTGTGCTAACAATATTACACACACGCTTCACCACCCGGAAATGTGCATCGAGTGAATGACCATCACGATACATGCGGAATTTCTCCTTGCTGCCGCATATATACATCAAAAGCTTTCGCACCTGACGCCGCAGTAAAGTATTCAAATTCAACATCATATACTCGCAGAGTGTAAATGTCATGGTCTCACAGAAACCACTGTCATAGTTATCCGGATGGGCACTACAAAGCCGCAATATCTGATACGGCAGACGGACAATAATTTCCGTGAGTAGAGCATCATACGATTCAAATATATCAGGATAGTTCTTTAGATAATTATGTGGTATTAGTATGGATATATCAGGCTTTGGACCATGCTTAATGGGCTTTAGCAATTGGGCTCCATTGCCCGAGCCGCTATTGCCACCTGGACCGCCTTGATTTAGTTGATTGCCAGCTGCTCCACCATTGTTACTACCACCCGCTGCATAGGGATCACCCAGTACATTCTTCCAATGCACTAACAATGTATTGAGAGCCTCCAGGGCATAGATAAACGCTCCACTCTTGCTCAATACATTCGCTGTGGTGCTAGCCACAAATGAGCTATTATCCTTGAATTGATGCGGTGGCGAAGTTGTGCCTGTTTGTTTAGATTTGGTTTTGCCCATCATAACACCAAAGAGCGAGAGTAAAGCCAAACGTACTTCATTAGCTGGGCATTTGGTTTCCATCTGCAAGAAATATCAAATAATTAAAGAGAGAGAGAGGGGGAGAGCTCTAATCCTACCTTAGTGGCTGCACCACGTTTGCCAATTTCCACATAGTTCACTAGGGCATTCAGTAAGTCCTGTAGCACTTCCTGATCCCTTTCATTGTTGCCATTCAGATCGGTTGTGAGCATTAGGATAACTTGTATAAGGGGTATAGCCTGTAGACCATTGCAGGCATCAAAGGTGCTCAAATGTTGTATAATACTCTCCAGTACGGCAATTCTGGGAAGGAATACCATTATTTTTAATCCAATTATGCCAATCCACGACTGTTTTTCTTTAGACCTACCTGAGTTCATGCAATTTGGTTAACTTCTCATCTTCATTGATCTCATTATCCTCACTGCTGCTCATGGCACTTAAACCAGCAACACCTTCTCCGCCTACTCCACCGGAATTTCTGATGCCCGCTGAGGTACCTGGTTGATCTGCCTCTTGCTCCTCCTTATTGGAACTCTGACGCGGTGGTGAGGTATTCACATGATCACCGAAATTGCTGCTACGTGCCGATGTACCACCAATACTTTCCACACCACTGCCACCACTTTCAGAGCCACCACTGCCAGCGGGTTCGGCTGGAGATGTGCGTAAAGTGGAACCATCGGTGGCCACATTAGAGCCTTCGTCATCGTCGGAGCCGCCGGCGGAATTACTGACCGCTGCATTAACGGAAGCTGCATTTGCTGCCGCTTGTCTTATACCCTGAAGATTGGCCAAACCCTGTTGTAGCGATTGCAAGGCATTGGCATCTCCGCCATGTTGCTGCAGACTCAGGGCAATGGCAATATCCATTATAGCTTCGTCGTCGGCATCTTCGGGTAGACCCAAGAGACGTGGAAAACCGCCACCCATGAAGGCTTCCAAATTAAGCAATTGCTGGGGATTCACTACGCCACCAACTATACCTTCCACATCCGGGGCATTGGGATCATTGTTGGGTGGTGGCGGTGGTGGTACAGCTGCATCCACAGCTGCTGCAGCCGCCTCCTCGATAATCTCACTGGCCGCCGACCCGGCAACTGCTTGGAGCGCTTGAATCGTGGAAGTGGATGGTGTGGGCGTGGAACAGGCTGGTGGCGTTATAATGGCCACTTTACGTCGCTTGAGGCGCGGACTTAGCAGCAAGATTAAAGCCTCCTTGGCACTGTGACTTATCACACTGGCATCATGTTTAAGCAAATCTATGAAATATTTGGTCATTCTGCCCACTTGTCCTATGTCGGCCAAGGCAAAGCCGTACATAATCTCGACTAGGCAATGAACAATCGTCTCCGGCTGACAGAGGCCACGTCTTACAATATTGCTGGGCTCATCCAGTGCTGGGGTAATCTTGTGTAGCTCCAAAACAATACTTATTAGAGCCGGCACAATATCATAGTTGTTCTCCTGACAGATCTTGGCCAGCGATTGTGGTCTGGAATTGGCTATGCCACGCACGAGAAGTATCAAGCGATAGAATGCTTCTGGATCAATCTCCTGCAGGGTATCCAATTGGCTTAATTTCGGTTGCATTGCTTGCAATTCACCATGGACAAATTGTAGAAGTACTCCATCCTTGTAGCTATGATACGCCGGACGACTGCCATAGAGAGTGGCCAATACATAGCGTGCTTGTGTCTGGACAGGATTCGGTGTTGGCAGTAGAAGCAATGAACCAGCTGTCTTTACAGCTTTCTGCCGCAGTGGCGATGATGTCACCGCCGTTCCACTGCCCAAGAGATGCAGAGCACAATCCAAAACCTCCAACAAATGGGTAACCATGCGATCCAATTGGGTTATGCAATTGAAACCTTCACCAAAATTGGCCACACTGGCCTGGGCTGTGGAGGCGACTGCTGGCACACTGGAACCACCGGCCACAGCATTGTCCTCACTCTCATCGGGCCAGCCAACCAATTCCTTGGACTTGCCATAGACTTCAATGCAATCGAGTAGCGTAACATGTTCCGGATCCTGCGATTTGGCAAAGATCACTTTGAGTAGTTTATCCGATTGAAGCACCTCATCGCGTGTTAGTGGTATATCAAACCAACGAGCTCG
Source organism: Drosophila willistoni (assembly GCF_018902025.1). NCBI lineage: Eukaryota > Metazoa > Arthropoda > Insecta > Diptera > Drosophilidae > Drosophila > Drosophila willistoni. Next base: position 16,551,557 of record NW_025814050.1, read on the forward strand.
TCTCACTGGCGTCACGATAGTTCGTCCCAAAATGGTCACCGACACCGGAGCACGTTGCACATCCTGAGTGCCCAGGAGCACACGTATACCCACAATAACCAAATTGGGATCATTGTTAATCACTTCCAAAGTGAAACCATTCACTTTGGTGCTAGCCACAAACATTCCATTCGAGAAGAGACGCGTCTTTAGTTTCTGTTTGCTATAGATTTGCAGTAAATCATTGCCACCGAATTCCACATCGGCCAGCATGTTGCAATGCTCAAAGAAATCAATGGGGAACACCGGTTGACCGCCAGCGGTTAGTTGCTTCTGCTGTTGACTTGATTTGCTGCGATGCATAAGTTTGCCATTGGATCCAGTGGTAAGGCTTGATTTATTTTTACCCCCGCAACTTCCTGGGCCACTCTTGGCCAACAGTGTGGCCGAGTACAATTGATTGCCAAAGGGTTGAACTTGCGGTGATAGCCAGAAACTTGTATGCTCTGGCTGAGCGGAGAATATCCGGAGACTTCCATCCTCGCAGAGTAGGAGCAGGGTGGTCTTTTCAGTGCCCGCTACCGAATGACGTATGCCCACGACATCCATAATCCTGGACTTGGCCGATTGAGCCTTTATCTCTTGCATATAGATGCGTTCCGGTGTTAGCATTAGAATTATAGGATTATTCGAGGACTGCATACTGGCATAGATTAAACCAGGATGTCCGGCTACTTCTGTCCACTGCACCAGAGGCTGCAATGGTCCCTTGGAGGCTGATTTACTTGCCGAATTGGTATCCAAATGATAGATTCCCTTGACACCTTCATTCACATTGGTTAGCGGAGCCACAAAACTGCGACCCGATGAGTAGCTGAAGAATAACAATTGCAACGAGTGCGAGTAGTATATGGATACGCCACCGCCACTGACTTGTCCATTGACATCTTTGATATGCTGATGACTCAATTCCAGAGTGTTGGTCACATAGAAATCGCCATGTATGGCCAGACTCTGTTGATCCAATTGCTGGGTATATATATAACCAGAACTGGCAAAGCTCAACATATAATACGAGCCATCCTGATACATAAATGTGCAATCACGGATATTGCCAACTGCCACGAGATAATAGTATTTGGGGCTATATGTATCGACAGCCAGATCATAGATCTTGATATAATCCGAAGTGATAATGGCCAGTAGAGTCTGTGATCCTGGTAGCCAAATGGCCTTCTTTATGTAATTGCCATTCTCCAGTTGAGGGCTGACAACAATATGGTCATTGGTGGTTCCACTGCTAGAGAAGGTCAGGATGTGACATTCCTTAAGACCACATACTGCTAGGCAATCCTCATTGCAGGGATTTGCAGCCAGTGAGAGTACAGTGCAGGCAATGGGAGCTGTACTCAACTGGGTAAGTGTTAATTTCCTCTTGGAGGCATCCGCCTGCTTGAGTAGCGCCGATAATTGTAATATGGTGACTTTGCCCTTCTCATGCGACACAGCCAATTGTTGGCGTCTGCCATGGGGCGATGAGAGACAACAGAAGGCCACACGACGCACCACACCAGATGATATTAGATGTTTAATCGTTTGTCCCTGATCTCCGGAATAATTCATGCGCACATTCTCAAAGGCTCCCTCCTGAGAGCCCAAAGTGGCAAACATCAATTGATCCGTCACCTGAAAACTTTGCTCCAATTGATGTAAACGTTCCAGGGCAGCGGTGGCTCTTTTATGGCAACCCACAATGGAATATAATGTGCAATTCTCACGTATAGATGGCAACAGAGCATCAAAGTATTCCAGGATGCAGCGTACAACCAACAGCCATTGATCCTGTTGTTGTAGAGCTTCACGATGGGGTTCCAATAGTTTGCTAAGCAATGTAATTCTCTCGCTACTCAATGAATCCTTGCGCATGGGAGCTGAATGCTGTTGACTATTACCGCTTAGCGGTGCCAGGGATCTCTTTTTGCCTCCCGACAAAAGTCCTATATGCGAGGGTAAGGCGCTGCCAGTGCCATAGACAACACCAGAGACGGGATCTCTAGCCTCCATTGAAGTATTGCCCAGACGACGACTTAATGCTTGGCAAGAACCATCCTCCTTGGCTCCGCAATCGCAAAAGAAATTTCCGTATTTGGCATAGCTAACATCGTGACCCTTGTGGCATACTCTGGCACAAACGGAGCATACTCCGACCGTGTTAATCATGTTGCAGGTATGACAATGATACCAATGCTGATTCATAAACTCTTTCTGGGTCTGCGAGAAGGTGCACAGTTTGTTATTCAAGGTATCCTCATCGGAGTCATCGAGCAGAGAGTCTTGCTCTTCCTCCACTCCCAGTTCATCATAGAGATCATCCATATCGGTTTGCAGTTCATCATCCCATGGTGGCATATGCTGACGACTACCGCGATAGCCAATGCTCTGAAGAAGTTCACTCAAATAGCGCAGCAAGGCGCTCACATTCTCAGCATGACGCAACTGATGCTTATCGGGCAATTGCAAACGGGCCAATTCCAGCCAAGTTAATGTTGTATTGAATAGCGCAACATGGCCACGGGCTGGAGATGCATCTGCCAGTGTAATCATTATCTGCAAAACATCGGCAAAATCGCAACCATCCTGCGGCGGTGTTATTAAATTCTGTCCCAGCTGGAGTAGGGCCTGGAAAAGGGGAGGGGCTATTAATCCGGCTTGAGTCTGATCCCTTACTAGAGCTTTGACCAAGCCAAGTAGAAGTAGGCCATTGCCACCGCCAGAGCCATTGCCATTGCTAGAGCCATTGGGATCGCAGGCTTGAGAGGACTCTTCTGAAGGATTTGGCTGAGCTGCTTGCCAGAGACTTAATATCTGTGAGGTATTTGGTGCTAGTGCTCCTCCACCAATGCCTCCACTGCCTGCTCCACCACCTCCTCCTCCTGCTGTACCTCCTGTGCCACAATCATAATCAATGTCCATAGCATCCAATTGATCGGAAATGCTTGGCATGGCCGAAACTGTAGCCATATTTGTTGGAGTCTGGGCATTACTGCTGGAACTGCTAGTGAGCAATTGCTTACAAGTGGTGGTGGTAGCAGTGTCCATTGCCTCTGAAGCCTCGCCACTGACATTTGGGCCATAGATAATGTGAGCTAACCAAAGTTTAAGACGTGCCACTTCCACTTGGGCCAATTCACTGAAACATTCCACAAGATCTTCATGGATAAATTGTGAATCTGTTTGCAATGATTGCTGAAACAGGCGATCAACAAATTGCAACATTTTGCGGGCATAGCTCAAGGGCAACGAAGTGCCTGTAAAGGATAATAGCAGAGTGGTCAAACTGCCCAAACGCTGATCCTTGAAGAATTGTCTCATGGCCTGCACGGCAGTTGGTTTATCCAGCATCTTAATTAGCGTCTTGAGCACAGCAAATAGCATAGATTCATTAAATAAAGCTCGTTCTTGATTGGCAGTAGCACCGACTCCTCCTCCTCCGGTCTGTCTTAATTCACTGGAGAATTCAATTAACATGCGATAACAATAGCCAATCATATGCTCATAGAGTAACAATTTCTGTGCCTCCAAAGTCAGACCGCTTAGAATATCCCGGAGACACTGTTCACTCTGTCCTTGTAGATAATCTGTGCGCATGTCCAGCATTGAGGCAATGAGCAGTGGTTTCAATTGATGCTTCACCTCCGAATTGGTCGAGCAATACGAGAGCAATAGCTCGATTAAGTGTAGAATTGATTTCAAGCAGTGCTTCAATGTATGCAAAGTGGAGTAACTTGGTCCGCGTGCCAATTCCGTGATGTGGGCATCTATAACATTAAGTGTATATGGTTCCACCGGATGCTGTTTGCCATCGAAAGCCGCCTCATTGACCATTAAACATTTCGGCCATTCATTCGCAATCAATTGCTTATCCTCATTGGGCAACAGTTTAAGGAAAGCGGCATGCAATTCCAGCATTATGGCCGGCTTATCACTAACAATCGGCACAATTAGATTCAGGACCGATTCCGGTGTGGAACTGGACAATTGCTTAAGCATCTGAGAACGTACAATGTCCGATATGAGACGATATGATTCCATTAATTTAAGCATCAATTCATTGACTATTTGTGAGCGTTCCTGCAGTTCACTGGATGTCATTCCATCATCATAAGTAATATCCTCATAATCGGCGACGACGATTTCGACGATTTTCGGTTTCAATGATGTCTTGGATTTTTGCTGGTCAATCGATTCGTTTGATGAATAAACTTCATTATCCGCAGATCTGGGTGTTGTGGCCGTGCTACCTTGCTGCTCTCCTCCTCCAACACTAAAAATGGACTCGTCTTGTTCCTTGCGCTGCAATTTATAGCCTTGTTTATCTGCCCAGGCCACAGCCTGCATGTGGGCCACCAAAGCATCAAATAGCACCAAATCCGATAAGCGTGGAGGTGGAGCTGGAGGGTAAAAAATATAGATTTAGTTGAATAAATCGCAAATATCTATTTCATTTACTTACCGTTTGGTTGATTCAATTGCTTATTGAACGCATCAACGCCCAATATAGTTTGCCTTAGGCTATATCTTATATCAGCTGCACGATCACCGACCTGACTCCACAAAGATTCAGCATACTGAGTATACATGCCCTGCTTAATGAGACTATTTACAACCAAATATTCCGATTGGGCCAAAGGATAACGTATACTCCATACCAGTGAATGCAAATTGGGCAACTGATTCTCACTTTTGATGGACTCCACATGAGAAGTGGATGGTGGTAGACCCAATAACAATTTCCAGGCAATGCTAAAACAATATTGCATGGCACACAAATCTTTGCCCTGCGAAAAAGCAGACATATCAACAATCCGCAATATATCAGTTAGGGCATCCACAAGCAAAGGATATTTCAGTTTATCTGGTGTGCATAAGATGAAATTCCAGGCCAAGCCATCTAATTTGAAATCCTGTGCCCAATATGGCTTCTCCGGATCACCAGTGACCAGGGAGTAAAATGTGGGACGTATATCTGCAATAGAAAACAAAATAATTTATTATTTTGATTAAAGATTTTAATGAAAGTTTCTTTCTTACTTGATCCTCCTTCAGTGCCATGAGATTTACGGAATTTCTCTTCAATATCCTGACGACAATACGATGTAAGCTTAGTGCGACTATTAAGCAAATCGGATACTTTTTGATTCTCGGTCATGCTGCTCACACTGAATAGATTCCAACGCACTTGATCCAATAGTTCGGGTGGTGCATTATACAAATGTTTCATTAGATACTCCAGGAAGAGCAGCAAACGTGATAGCCACATCATTTGACATTGCCTAACCGGACGTTCAGAGCTAATGCCACGACATATTTCCGCACAGCGTATAACACCGCCAGCGGTTAGTAAAAGTATGGATTTCTTTTGCATTAAATTGAGTGAGTGGAAAAGGAAAAGCAATAATTGAGCATGCTCAATATTGAGATCTTCATAATCGCCACCACTGGTCGTCGAATTGTCCGTAGTGGAGCAGACACCATCAACCAATGTATTGATCAAACGATGCCACACCGATAGGCAGGCGGCCTCCTTCTCCTGATTGGGTTTTAGCAATAAAATTTGCACTAGCACCGACAATGTACTGGGATAGACTTGCAGGGGCCAAGTATTTGTCTCCGTTGACCATGGTGAGATGGACAAATGCTGCAAGAGATTCGATTGCAGCTGCTCCGACAGCAATGATGTTGATATTAAATTGTGTATATAGCGACCAGCGGCACCAGAGAAACGTATCATAGAAGATTGCCATTTGGGTGGTAATTCAACACCACCTCCACTTGATCCTTGATCACTCCTCATGACATCACGATCGAAATCTTTAATGATATTGGCCATTAATAACATTTGCTGATCACTAACACCCGCACGCACATAACGCTGCATATATGAATGACGATTGGCTAGGAATTGATCCAAGAAACAGAAAATATCTGCTGCCAAATCTAAATACTCATGCGGCTCATCCAATTTGGGTACCAAAGCCGATGATTTCTGTTCCCCACCGCGCTCCTGGGGACAACTATTGGCATTATCATCGTGAGTTTCCGGCGACAGTGTCTCCTTGAACCAATGTCCCAAATAGCTTTCACTATCATCCTCTGAATTATCGGAACATGAGAGAGAATCATTGAAATATGTTGTCGAATCTGAATAGCTAATGGGTTCGCATTCTGTGCGATCTTTGGTCGATGCACGCTTCAAGGAGCAGGCCTTGCGATAAGCCACTGTTGCCAGGAACGTAAAGAGTTGATGCAATGTTGCCGTGTTTAAAACTCTTATAATACGCTGCAATGTTGTATAATTTTGCAATATATCAAATTGTGCGGGCTCGGGCAATTGATCTCCATCTGTTGATGATGAGCCAGAGCCTGAGGCACAAGACGTTTCAATTTTCAAATCTTCTACCAATTCGGTTAATAGTTTAATTGAATGATTGGCTATGGCTGCATTTAGTTCACCGAATCCTTGTTGTACTTTAAATAGATTGACACGAGCTATTGGCGTAGTTGGTGGATCATTGGAGGTGTTTTTGTTACTCGATGAACTGGTTGAACTACTGCCAGATGCTCCCATAGCTCCTTGAATGCCACTGATTAGTAGCCAACTGCCATAGCATAGATGATTCTGATAGATATATAGTCGTGCCCATGATTTAAACATTTCGCCAACAATCGAATAGATTTCCAGAGCTTTGTTAACAATAGCCGAAGCTTGTTCTTCAAATTCATCAGAACCTGTAGCTCCTCCTCCTCCCTGACTGGTCGATGCCGTACTGGTGGCTTGTGGTTTACTAGATTGACTGCCACCACTGCCTGCAGTGCTACTGCTGCTGCTGCTGCTAGCCTGACCCATGCCCAATACACTGGCTGCAATGGATGTCAGTACCGCATTATAGAGTGCAGATATTCCACTTATTGATAATTTCTCAATACGCTGCGGTGTCAGCGGTTGTAATAGTAACAACGAATGTGATTGACTTAATATTGAGAGATCTGTCAGCATATGCGTTACAGAAGCCTTCACGGCATTGGCCTCTGTTTGAGTAAGCGGCAAATACAGGGGTTTGCCACCATTTATTGTCTCCAAATATTTGCCACGATAACGATTCAATATGGGCAAATTAACACAAACATCCAACACGGTATCCACACCATTTTGAGATTGAAAATATTCCACATTGGCCGCCAAGAGTTGATTCTGTAAAATAATTAGTGACAAAGTGACTTATTTAAGAGACTTGTTCCAAGAGATTCACTTACTGTACAATCAGTTAACTCTTCGCTAAGTGGCACCCAGGTCATTTTGCCTGGCTCCAAAGGATTTAACAATTGTTGCAATATTATTGATGAAAGATCCGAACGTGAGTGTTTTATCTCCGATTTTGGTGAATCCTTGTCATGTCCTCCGCCTGCCGCAGCAGCAGCAGAGCCTGAACTGCTACTACTTCCACTGCCACTTCCACTCCCCTTTCCACCCGCTTCTGGGTGCTTTGATGTTTTTAAAATACTTGCCACTGCATTATAATCAAATTGCAGTTCATCACGACCCTCGCATAGTGTCTTGAGGGCCACCAGCAACCATTTCACCTCATAAACAGTTACCTTGGGCAAACGATATAATATGAAACGTATCAACACGGCGGCGGCATAATGTAGTTGAGATATCTGTGTCTGGCAAACTGTAGAAACAAAATAAAACCAAATTATATATATGAAAACAAATATAGTATAAACACATATGTTTTCATAGTAAAATATATATGTATATATAGATAATGCATTTGTGGGGGTGATTCACAATGGTTTGTCTTTCTTTTTGTTTCTAATTTTTTTTTTTCTTGTCATACCCTTGCAGAAGGTATTAATGTTTTTTTGGTGATTTTGTTTAAAACATAAACATTTGTTTTTTGATTTAAAACATAAAAATTTGAATCAAGTCAATATGTCTTATTCTTATATAACGGTAAAGTATCCCTGTTGGAATCAACTGCTGCTGAGATGTGTATGGCTAGATAGCCATATCATATTTTCTTTTATTAGATGAGGACCGATCAGCTATATAGAGAATGTTGGAAATAGAGTATCCATATTGACATTCTTATTCAGGTCGATCAGACAATAAAAACAACAAGCGGAAGGGTTCAATAAGAATATTTCAATCAATTTCATCATATTGTATATTTATAAGAAACTTTCATATTGAATCATACTCTTAGGAATTTCCTGGTAGGAATTAAGAGATTATTGGTAATCAGTCACAAAGGTATTTAAACTTCGATGTACCGAAGTTGGCATTATAAATATTTACTCTTATATTTCATGTTAGTTGTGTGCGAAAAATCGTTACTACTTACTCGACTTGATTTGCATCAACTTATCCGCCGCTAGGGCTGCAAAAGCCGTATAAAATTGTATATAATTGCTCTCCTCATCGAAAAACTCATGTTCACTGTGCGAGGAAACAAAGAAAAAGTTAATATTTAGACGAAAAAAGTTTCTTTATATCGACATTAGGTGGGGGGCGGCCATATTTAATTTTGCAAGTCACTTTTTTTCTCTTTTTTTTTTTGCACTTGCAGTCTGTGTTTCATCAGCCCAGCAAAGAAGACCGAGAGGAGCGCCAGCTGGCCCCTCTTTTCAGTTTCGTTTCCCCTTCCACTTTTTCAACTGCGCCATTCTTGCAGAGAAAATTTTCTAATAATCATTCTTTTCTATTTGCACTTACCATTTTGTTATAGCTTTCAGCAAATTGACTATTTCATTTTTATTTAAAGCGCCCGTCCGATTTAATAATAAAGCTTTTACCACGGAATTCCAATCCGTTCCTCCACTGTGGGCCGACATTTTATTTGTTGTAATAAAAATAAAAAAAAATTCGTCAAACTTGCTCGAAAACAACTCGGCCTACTGTAGAGTGTGACCAGAATTAATGAAATAAAATATGGTACTCTTCGAAATAGTAAAACTAGAGATGTGTTTCGAAAGTAATGAAGTAAAGAACTGTGGAAACTTTGTAACCAAAGAAAAAAACAAATAGAAAAAGGCAACTTGGATTAATTTGAGTTTAAGAAAATTCAAATTAAGTGAAAACACAAATATTTAGCCAATTTTTTTCAGTCAAGGTGTTTACTTTCCAAAAGGAACCCAATTGGGTCTAAACCGGTTTGATATAATCGGGGGGGTATTAAGTGATTTTGTACTTTTTAGCTAATTCGGTAAATTTATTTTCAAAGATTTTTCTATCCTGCATTTTACATTTGACTCTTCTCTACGTTAGTCACGTAAAAATTGCCATCAGCTGTTTTGAGATTCAAGATTTTTATGGCAAACGGTAACACTTAGTAGTCGGTTCTCGTGTAGTCATATGTTTATACAAAAATTTGTTTGACTATGCAGTTTCACTTTAAAATTGCAGATGCCGAAAGGGATAAAGACAATGCGGTGGCTGCTGCATCCAGCAATGCTGTCAATCCGCACAGCACGCTCCAGCCACAGCAGCCGATGCCTGCATTGGTAGAACCCAAAGATGCCCAACACGAGATAAAGTTACAGTGAGTTGGCAGCTGGTTTTCTTTTTGTTTTTCATGTTCAGCTCCATGTTAAGGATCTCTAGCAATGTTACTTCATTATTGGAGGCATCTCCAGTATGAGTTTTATTCATCACAAATCTTTTGTACACTTGCAGAAACATTGTAGCCACATTTTCGGTGGCCTGTGAACTGGACCTAAAGAGCATCAATTCCCGTACCCGGAACTCGGAATATTCACCCAAGCGTTTCCGTGGTGTCATTATGCGCATGCATTCCCCCCGTTGCACGGCATTGATATTTCGTACGGGTAAAATTATTTGTACAGGAGCTCGCAACGAAATAGAAGCCGACATTGGATCTCGAAAATTCGCTCGCATTTTGCAAAAACTTGGCTTTCCTGTGAAATTTACGGATTATAAATTGCAAAATATTGTTGCTACCGTAGACTTACGTTTTCCCATACGTCTAGAGAATCTGAATCAAGTACACGGACAATTTAGTTCTTACGAACCCGAGATGTTTCCAGGTCTCATCTATCGTATGGTCAAACCTCGGATTGTCTTACTAATCTTTGTAAATGGCAAGGTTGTGTTCACGGGTGCCAAGTCCAGGAAAGATATCATGGATTGCCTAGAGGCCATTTCACCTATATTACTAAGTTTTCGCAAGACGTAGAACAACAAAAGGGAAATCCCCTTTATTATATTTGTTAACTACTCTAGAGATTAAAGATATTTTATAGTAAGCATTTACCGAACAATTAAAAAAAAGATATGATGTACAACGAATTAAAAGTAAAGATAATGTACTTATAAAATTTATTCCATTTTTCGATATCGTCGTTTGTTTAATTTTATAATGACCCGTTGAAAACAAGTAAGGGCTAGGAATGGATATAGCAAAATATTCTTCGGAAAGAGCATATACAATTTTAAAGGAACAATTTTTATAGCTTTTATTATATTTATGAAGTATAGTCTTGTACATATATGCCGGGATGCTAAGCAGTCTCTACTTACTGCGACTTTTCATGAACTCCAAGGAAAATCATCCCGGAAGGGCAATAAAAGATCAGAGACACGAAGAGACTTTGGGCGGGCGATGTGCGCAAGTTTTTCTTCTACTTTTTCCTTACAATCGTCCAACAGAATAAACATTTTCGGTAAGAATTCCTTTTTGTGTTAAATACCAGTCTACAATCTTAAGATTTAGTAGATGAATTTATTATTATTTTTAAGGCTGATTGTTTCATTATGATATAGCCGCCCGATCTTAATGGTTACATGGGTTTTTTAAGCCGCAATTTGTCAACCACTTCTGATAAAAGAAACCACCAAGAATTAAGCTTTTATAAATAATTTTTTCATTTCATTTATTTAAAAGAAATTTCGTTTTTTCCTTGGTTTTTGTGTTGAGTAAAACAAAAGAAAAACACAATTCAAAATTTTTCTTTTTCAGTTTCTCTCACCTTAAAAAGGAGGGACGGAGTTTTACTATATATATAAATATATGTATATACATATACGATTCGTCAGGCTTTACACACATTGTACAAAATGGCTATATAGTATATGTAAATATATAAAACTATTTCTCTTTGTTTTGTGGGACGTATTCAGTATCAAACTTATAAACTATGCAGAATTCATTAGTTGTTGCATTTAGATGAAAAAAATTAAATATACTTGTGGACGGTATACAAAAAAGAAAATATTTTAAGAGAATTTCAATTCGATCGATACATGCAAATATGTTAATTGTCTAACGATTTCTAAAATCTAATAAAGGCAATTTGTGAGAAGACACATTAGATTCTTCTTTTCTTTTTCCGTTTCTCAAATCATACACACAGAGAGAAATTACAAATTTTTTACGATACGGATTTTAAACAATTTTGTAATATCGTAACTTTGTGTTTGATTTTGTTTTCAGATATCCAGACACTTAAAGTGTTCGTTTATAATGATGATAATAAGGCCATTACGGTTAAGGTTCTCTCTTATAATATACATTAGATATAGTTTAGATAGATATGTAGAGTTATGATTAAATGTGTGTGTGTTTTTTTCTTTTGTGTTTGGTTTAAACAAAATAAAAATTAATTATTGTTTAACTCTGCTCGTTCGGTTTGTTTTTTTTTGTTTTTGTTTTGTACATATTCGAGTAGTTTACAAAAAGGAAAACATGAATGAAAATTATAAAGCGTAAACAAAAATTATAAACAAAAATGTTAACCAATGTTTTCTTTTTGTTTTTGGGACGGAATGCACATATGTTTGTATTACGTCTATGTGTGTGTTGAAAACTAAAAAAAATTAAAAAGAGATTCTTAAAAATCAACTGATGACTTTGCATGGTTTGTGGTTTTAGTTTCTCTTTGATTCGTTTTTTCGCTTAGGTGAGCAACTGCAACATATTTAAGACCAAATGCGTACGACTGCGCAGCAAATAGACGAACACACTGAAGAATAGCAGCGACACGGACATGGAGGCACGCCATCCCATGTTGTAGATGGAGCAATATGGACATTGCGAACTGCCGCACACTTCACAAATGTTAAGCAAATATGTGGGTAAAGCATCGAATATTGACTCATTGAAGCGCTCTGCAAATTTGAAAATAGAAACGAAATTAGTGTCAATTGTCAGCTAGTAGGAGAATGATAATGGCACTCACCAGGCGCATAAAAGTCGTAAACGCGAACAGGTAAGTAGCGTGACATATTGGCCACTGGATACCAACGCTCTATGGTAAAGTTCACACATATATCTTCTTGATCCAACTGCAAATATATAAAGTATTACAAAAAAATCAGAAAAATCCTCTTTGGAAATGGAAAAACTTTCAAGAAAATATTATTATGTATAACAGATTTCCATCTTACATAATCAAAATAGAAGACAATTTTGCGTTCCAGATAGCGAGCTCGTCTCAAGTTTCTCACACGATTGCTCAGAACATAAGTGTCTAGTTTTTGCTGCTGTATCCAATAGCCAGTAGGTATAGCCACATCGAGGACAGCCATGCCCGAACGCTCAGACTCTTCGGTGTGCAGCCATCTAATGGAAAATTCATTAGTTTTAGTGTGCAACAGAAAATTTTATACACTCACTTTTGACAGGTGACATATGAGATATGCGACTGATTCCTGCCATGGAATATGGCACGTGTGTTCAAGCCAAATGCTGGCACTGGTGGTTTTGTTTGGAATTTCGCTATATCAACATTATATTGAACATGCATTTGCAAGATGGCATAACCAGCGCCCTTTGCCTGAACTTTAATGGTGCCCCATGCATCGGGTATCTAAAGGGGAAACAAGGAAAATACATTTAGTCAAGTGTTTCTTAATGCTGAAAGTCAACCGTACCTCAATGCTCTGCAGTCTGGCCAGATTTGTGTCATCTATGTGCAATGCTTGAGTTTTACCACCCTGAGACGAAGCCTCAATTTCCACAGTCAATGAGGAAACTTCACGAATTCTCGATCTCACGGTATACTCGACCAATGCCTTGAGAGCTGCACTGGTGTCCTGTGTGGAGGCCCAGCCACCATCTTGCAAACGTTGAGCATTCAACCAACGGACAATGGGATCCACAAAGAATTCACGACGTGCCACATATACCAAAAGAGCGTATGCAGTTGTCTCAATATTCAATGCATCATACTCGTAGGGTAAACGCGGCAAGGAGAACCATTTCTGATTTTCCAATTTACGCGGCGGCTGTGGCAATTCGTGATTGCCCCAATACATAAAGTCTCCGATGGTTCGTGCGTGTCTGCGGAGTATACCAAAGACATGCTCGGCAATGGGTGAGTTACATAATTGCAGAGCATAAGCTGTGATCGCAACGTCGAAGGGTTCTGGTGTCTCTTGCAGGAATTGCATATTTCTCTCTATCCAGGCGATGGCACGTTGTGTGGCCAAAGCCACACGAGAGCCCAAAGTGCCCGACAAATCCTTAACTGTGGCCAGGGTGATCAATACATGGGAAGTCAGCGTAATATTACGATTTCTTAGACTAGTATAGTTGGCGAAATTGGTACGATTCATTTTGCGATCCGGCAACCAGGTGACCTCATAGAATGAACCCTCCGGCGTCTGATGCTGAAGCAGCCAACGCATATTCTTCTCAATGATTGTCGAATCAATCCATATGAAATTTTCCCACTCATAGAAGCTAGCCTCTTGGAAGATGCGTAAACAGTAGCTGGTCAACCATACGGATGAATCCGAATTGTTCCAATCGGAGCGGAATAACGAAAAGCTACCATCTTGTCGCATAAAACTCAATTGCCTTTGATAGCCAATGTTCATGTGATAGAAGGCATTCTTCTCCAGAGTCTTATTTCGCTGATTAATCAGACGCATATACATTATGGTATAAAGATTGGCCGCAAAGCTAAAGGCATTCTGTTCAGCCGATTCCATGGGTAAATACAATAGGGAACTTGCGTTCACTGGCATTGTGGGAAAGATGGGACCAACCACATCGCCCACAACCGAGATGCGCGCCTTATTCGATCCATAGACAAAGTAACGATCCACTTGGTATGGTATTTCCGGGGTCTGGGTAACATTCACATGCATATACTCCAAGACATAGGCACGATTCGAGAGATCCAGCAATACAGATTGATGACGATATTGTGGTAAGCCATCGGATTCAACCTGCAAGGTTCTTGTTATGGTATCCGTTCCCAAAAGTGTGGCCACATGCAAGGTTACATCAATATTGCCCAAACGTTGTGGCACTACGGGCACATAAACCGTGGTAGTACCCTGAGCATCTAAATATATAAAGAACTGATGTTCTCCGCCACTTGTCCTTGGATTATATGAACGCACGATGCCATCTTCTTCGACATGAACAAATTTATAATCCGGACTGCCGTGCAATACAACTGTTGCCTCAATGGGTGTGGTCATGTAATTGAAAACGGTCACCCTTACGCCCACTTGTTCACCCTGACGACAAGCGGATGGCATTTCCACATTAATAAAGAATGGCTGAACGCCAACATATTCCAAAGCGCGATTCAACATGCCAAACCCTTTGGAGGGACTGACACTGAAAGCACTGACCATCCAATAGGCTGGACGATCGGGTACCTCAATATTGAATATATAACGTCCATGTGGTCCAATATTCACATCCTTCCACAGCCAAACATTCTCATAGTGACGCAGCACACGACTGAAACGATATTTGCGATAGTTAAGCAACTCGGTGTCATTTCGCACATGACAACCAATCTCATCGGTGCCATCATCACAATCGAAGAGGCCATCACATTTTTTCTCCAAACGATAGCAACGTCCACTCAAACATTCACCATAGCCCAAAGTGCGATTACAAGTATCCTGACGACGCGGCACATAGCCATCCGTAAAGACAATCAGTCCACTGTACTCAAATGTCCGATTGGCATCCACACCGAACGACGAGGCTGGGAAATAAACCAATTCATCTGGATTTCCTTCATGGGAATACCAAATGTGTTTATATGTGCCATTTGTTTGCTCATCGAAATTGGACATTTTTGTTATAATCTTGGCATAGGTGAGTTCATTTCCCGCTTGCATAGTGTAGAAGGCGCTATCGATGCCCGATAGACCCACATAAGAGCCAGGTTCTCCAAAAATGGCAACTTCAACCTTTTCACCAGTTCTTGCCTTGCGATTGTTAATGTAGACAGTGAAATTGTTACGCGATATGCCATTAACTGGGAAGGTCAATGAATCTGCAACAACTTGACCCTGTGGGGTGATCTTCCACACAACCATGGTGGCCATTGGAGCCATTTCGGCACTTAGAACCACCGCAATGGTACGTATACCTTCTGTGATAGTTTCACGATCATTGACCAATATGACACCCTTTGACATGATTAGATAATTGAATTCCTCCAAAAAGAAATTGGTTTGTATATGGAAAATGATATATTCTCCGACAACTGGTTGCTCGGTGCTGGTTGTAATTTTGATATGCTGATTTCTAGGTGAATAATGAGAGACTAGCAGCAAGTCCTTTTCTGCAATTCTATTTGGTTCTCGCGGGGACAGTTCATCGCGATTATCTATAAAGACTGCATGCAGTCGCATATTCTGTACACCATTCAAGAAATCTGTGGCCTGTTTACTATCACTTAGGCCAAGATCATTACGTATATCGATTTTAAGTTCCCAAATGCCTGCACTCTGCTGTGACATTAGCAAACGTTTTCCGGGCCAATCCCGTCGACCACCATTACGACTCTCCACATAGCCACTAATATCCATTGAGCAGTTCCGCAACACATTGGTAGAAATCGGTGATCCATCATGATATTCCGCAACCAAGTAAGTGGTAAATGGCATTGCCGGTTTAAACACTTGCGGTGATTCACCCAAAAATGCCACACGTACACTAGAATTATAGACGCGGGCAACCGCATAGCCACTAATCATCTCATCATAGAATTTTTCACCAACTGTGGCTGTTATCAGTACCTCCATATTGGCCAAACTTGGGACAAGCGTATCCAATTCTCTTAGTGGCCATTTGAAATCGAATGTACCATTGAAATAACGTAGGAAGGGCAAAGTTTTGCGATAACCACCTGTCCAGCTATCATAGGTCTCTTGGAATTCGGGTTTACGCACCCAAAATGGCCATTCCTCATCGAATTGATAGTGCCGCTCGACGACATATTGATTGCGATATAAAATATCTTGTGATATATCAGCTCCATCTTGTCCCAATTGTGGTACATTGTATTGAACTTGTGGATTTAGATTGGGATTATTATAACGCCAGCGTTCATTATAACGATTCGCCTGCTCCAAGGGTGAGCGGCCCAAACGGAATTTCTCATTAAGCACTTGATTACTAAAGTAACCAATGGGTCGAATGGTGGCCTTAAGGGTAAGATTTCCGCGCACAGGCAGTCCACTGGTAAAATTGGCCATAATACGTCCCTCTATAAATCTATCGGTCGTGAAGAAATATGCTGGCATTGTGACATTAACCTCGAAACGTGTCTGATAGTATTCCTCGACAGTGAAATGGCTTTCCTCCTGTTGTCCCTGAGCTATCACACGTATAGTCCATTCACCAAACAGAGGTTGATCCGACAGTTTGTATTCCAACGAAACGGAACCCAAATTCGATTGTCTAAGAAAGAGTTTGAGAATGAATTAATTCCTGTGAGAAATTGATCAAGTTTAGGAACTCACCGTGATAACCAACGCTTGAGTATATGTCTATTGGGATCGAGCATATAAACATCAATGGCATTATCAAAACCCTTCAGTTCCGTTGTTATGGGTATCGTACGAAAACGTACAGTTTCACCTTGCATATAGAGAGGTTTATCCGTTTGCACGAATATGGTCATTGATCTCTGTGAGAAATCCAATCGTGTCTCATTGAGAAAAGCCACACCACCAAAAACATTCTGATAGAAACCCTCGACACGCAATTTATATTCACCAATCACACTAGTGGGGGGAATACGCATGAGCAAGGTTTCGGGTATACCCTCTTTGACATCTTTGGAATCACCACTGATTTGGACACCATCGCACGAGATACTGGCATGCACTGTGATGGGATATTGGGCCTGCAGTATCGAAACAGACACCTGATAGATGAGACCCGGGCGAACCATGCGAGAGGCCACTATAAAAT
Organism: Drosophila willistoni; assembly: GCF_018902025.1. Classification (NCBI taxonomy): domain Eukaryota; kingdom Metazoa; phylum Arthropoda; class Insecta; order Diptera; family Drosophilidae; genus Drosophila; species Drosophila willistoni. The sequence continues at coordinate 16,568,794 of NW_025814050.1, forward strand.
ATGTTGGCTCACGAGAATGTAGAGATTCCAAAAATGTTGCTTTCACATTATACGAAGATTTTCCAAGTGAAAAATCAACTTCATCATCCGTGTTGCCATTCAATGTTGATCCTCCGCCCTGATTTAAACGTTTGTTGTAATCATCCTGCTGGGATAAATCATTGTATGTGCTGCCAGGTAAATTGGCAGAATTGCCATTTGGAAATGATTGTGGATTCAATGGATCGCCATATTGTTGTTGTTGATTATTGTAGTCAAATTGTTGTTGTTGATTGTTATTATAGTCGAATTGTTGTTGATTAGGAAACGTCGATGTCGTCGGCCCCAGCGGTTGTTGTTGTTGTTGTTGTTGCTGATTGTAATTTCTTTGATTGTAATAGTTATCGCCTTGTCCAGTTACCAAACATCCTGCTCCCAGCAGTGTGGCAAGCACTAAGTAACCTTGCCACAACATCATTCTCCTCTTCATTATAATCGCCTAGAATTTATTCGTGTTTTTCGTCCGGCGTGCTCTGCTTGGCTGCTCAACACACATGAAACATAAAGAAAAGAAAATTCAATGAATGAACAGATTAGCGAGTGACTGAAAAGGAACATGTTCCTCCTCCTCATTCATAGCCATTCCCTACAACCCTCCCCAACTCCTTTGAGTTATAAATAAAGAAATATTTAGTTCTAAAAGAGAAGGGTATTATGGTTTTCCATCTAAAACGTTGGTGTTCAAGATGCCTTAAAAAATAATTTATTTATATTAATATCTAATCATTTCTGATTTTGATCAATAACTAAATTTTCTATAAATAAATAATCTAAGGATTAGTCTATATCAATCTAAAATTGTCACCCTCTCAAATCTTCAGGTTAATAACTACACTCATGGCCAGATTAATAGCTCTTAGTCTAAGGATTTCAGAACTAAATTTAAAATGACATAAGTAACAAGTTCTATGATAAAAAAAACTCATTCACAAGGATTTCAGGTAGTATAATGAAGTAAAAAAAGGCAATTCCCAGTAATAATTACCAGATACAAAATTTTATTTTGAGCATAGTTCGTAATATACCCACTTTTTCACTTGGCCAGAATAATTTGGTGTATAAAACAAGTCTTTTGCTAGTTTTAAAAACTTTATCTATGTTTCGAAATTTTACTAAATTTTACTCATTACATTTAGTATCATGAATAGCACATTTTTAGGCGTGGTTTGGTTGTTTAATAACGAAAATTAGAAAGATGACAGAACATTTTTTTTGAAACATTAAAAATGTTGAGTATTTGATTAACAATTTTCCCAATTTTGTCCATGAAATATCATGGTTATGGGTTTCTTTTAAAGGGTTAATTAAAGAGTCTTTAGAGTTAGAGTATTGAAAGCTGAAGATGAAAAAATTAAAGGGTCTTTAGAGTTCGAGTATTGGAAATTCTCAATTTAAGATTAAGCTGTAGGTGAAAAACATTCGTGGTTGGTTTGGTTGATTTCCGCGTGCAGTGAACAAAAACAGAAGCAAATCATTAATGAGGGCGCCGACAGTATTCTCTGGTTGTATTAATAGATCCCATGCAGACCACCGACTTGTAGTTCTCAGGAGCAATGAACGTGCCGAATAAATGTACATACATATATTCTTGGCATTCCCCCCGCCCCTATGTGTAAATTCAAACCATGTCAGATCTTAAAGTAAAATGTCATTCAAAAGTGGGCGGCAGCGGTGCAATTAGTCTTTTTTTTGATGTCGAAGCGAAGAAGATTTGAAGACACATTTTTAATGCTTAGTGTTTTTTTAATACCTTCATAATTTATGAAACAAATGTGTAGGGAAATTTTAGCATATAATTTATTTTTAACGGAAACAAAAACAGCTGAATAAATTAAAGAGCTTATCATTTGCATTTATCTCTTCTGAAAAAAGGAATTATTTCTGCAACACGAGTCCGTTTTGCATAGGCGTAGCTTAACAAAGGGAATATGCTCAGGATTTCTAAAATATGACTAGTTAACACATTGCTAATCCATTGATTAACATTCATCTTACCAGCTCATCTAACTAAATACGAAGTTTAATTTAAACTGACATTACGTAATGAAGCTTAAATTTTTGCGTAGCGTTTTTACAACATTAGAGAATGACATTTTTTTCTTTTTAAGAAGCGGAAGTCCAAATCGGTCCTTGTTCCTTTTCTAATAAGTTTATTTACTCCGTCCCCTTTATGAAATACTCCAACTACGCATATGATACCTACATATAGGCACAAAAGGATACAAAAGTAAAATGAAAAGTCAACTAAAAATAATGAGAAAAAAGGGACAATGGGCATAAAATACAATAGGGCACCGTCGGAGCGGCACACTTGACCCTCAGGCTCAAAATGAAACTCTAGTAGGGAAGTAGCATTTGAAATGCAGTTGCCGGTAAAGAGCACGGCAAAAGGTACGTAAGATAGCGGTTGCATCTACCTGTTTCAAAAGGCACAAGCATGTGCGTGTCTGCATGTTTTGTGTGAGTGTGTTAGTGTGCGCAGTGAAGCAGCAGAAGTTACTGGCCTAGGGCTAAGAACATACAATGCAGAGCGAGCGAGAGAGAGAGAGAGAACACAAGTAGGCGGGTAAGAGAAGAAAGAGAGTGAAAACAAATACTAAACGTGAAAACCAAACTCGTAATAATTTTAACGGCAACTTGTAATCCACCCTTTCAATGCAGACAAAAACATACACACACACACACACATACACAGGCACATGTAAAGTGGCATTAATTAACTGTGAGAAGACCCATTCATACGGCAGGAGTAAGTAAATGAAAATTCAGAGAGAGCAAAAGTGCAATTGAAATTGTATTAAGCAGGACATAATGTCCTTTTTAACTGAAATTTGAGATGCACAATTGTCGTCAGACACAACAAAAAATAAAAAAGGAACACAAAAACAATTAGGCAGCAGGTGGCTTGGCATTCGTCTTTTGAATCCTTTTTAAGTTTTCTTTAAAATGTTTCTCAAACAATACTTGTTTGTAATAAAACATTTAAAACAAAATGTTTTAAATAATTTGAAGCATTTGATAAAAATTTTCGGTCAACGCCCATGTGTCATCCAACAATAACAACGCAAGCAGCAGAGCTTAGCTTAGGCATTTTCGACGGCAACCAAACACAAAAAATTTTGGGCGGGTCGCTTTTAACAAGTTTTACACGTACCTTGCTTTATTTAACACAAACTTGGCAAATGTGCCAATGGGCACATGTTAATTAATAAACGAAAGCAAAACTAAATTAAAACAAATTAATTTGAAAACTTAAATGGATATTTAAAACAAACTAGAAATTAACACAAACAGAGAGCGATCCACACCCGCAACTAGAGATGGCAAACCGTCGAGCGTACTATCGATGGCAAAATCGATTCTCTCGATAATTCGAGAGAAGCGGCTATCGATGGATTTTCATATCTAGCAGTGTGAAGGGCTGAGTCGAAAGTGCTAAGGGCTGCGTCGAACCGATAAGTGCAACGTCGAACCAAAGCGCGCCAAAGTCAAACTCTCGAGCCTCAGAGGGTAGGGTATTTGCTGAGAAGTTTAACTTTTTGAAGCATTTTAGCATTTGTTATTTAAAATATTTTTTTTTATTGTTATTAATTATTATTATCATTTACTGCTGTTTTGCTTGATGCGCCTCCCACTATTTTAATCGATAACTACAATCGCGTAATCGACTTTAGATTCCCTCTATTTTACTACCAGTATTTTCCTTGCGGCAATGTCGTTAACAGCTAGCTGTTAAATCGTTATCGTAGTCGTTATCGATTGTTGTTCCGCCAGTTCGTGTGATGTAAGGTCATTCGCGTCGAAAAAAACGAATTTTTGTGTTTTGTGTGCTAGGTAATTTTCCCAAAGTGTGCAAAATCATGTAAATCAATCTAATGCCCAAGCAGCAGTCTTCAATTTAACCCAAAAACCTAACGGTGAACATGTGAAATATTGCTAACAAAATTCCTATACACACACACACACACGTACACTTAGAACTAATGTGCGTGTGTATGAGAAAGAGAGAGAGAGAGAGAAAAATGATGTCCAAAAAAAAAGCTTGGTCGAGCTCTGCGTGCTAGAGAACCTAGAGTTGTCACCGTTAAGCAAAGAATTTCGTCATTGAGAGTGTGTATGTGTATAGGTGCATGTGTATGTGTGTGTTTTGTGCGTGCCTGCGTGTGTGTGTTTGTGAGAGTTGTGTGTGTTGGTAGTTCTCTTCTTCTGGTAGTAAAAACACAAAAGGAAAAATTCAATGAGAATAATGTGAAAAATATTCTTCAAGAAAGAAAATATGTTTCGTTACATCAACGACAAATGAAATGAATAATAGAAGCCGAAGCGAAGAAACAAATTGAAAAACTATTACATAAATAGTGCAAAGTGTAAATGTTATTGAAAAACGAAAGAAGAGAGAGAAAAAATCATCGCCGACGCCGCCGTGGCCGCCGCGCAGCACGCTGTCGTCATCGCTGCTACTGCTGCTAAAAAAAAAAGCAAAGAATAAAATAACGAATAACGGGGAAAAAAGAGGAGCAGCAGTCCCCAGCAAAATAACCGCTAGCCAGGCAGGCATCAGCAGCCGAAAAATACATACATATACATATGTACCTACACATACACATGCATATATGTATATAGTTAGTTTTGACCGATCTCGTGACTTGGAATTTATTGAAGTATTATTGATATTGAAAATACAGTTATAATAATTGCCATGCCCCCCCTAAAATGAATGAAGGCGAATTATAGGTGGTCGTGTAGGGGGCTCGTTGAGAGAAGGACTAGTGCGGGTGGTGCGCCTGTGTGAGTGACCTCGTGTACATGTGTCGCGTGCTCGTTTGTGTGTGTGTGAGTGTGTGTGTGGAGGCAAGGAGTGTCATGCGTATATTTTACTCCTCCTTCCTTCTCGTATTCCTGCTCCTCCATCCCCACCTTCTCTTGTTCGTTTGAGTTGAGGTTTAGTTCTGCCCATTGCCACCAATAATAACAACAACAACAACGAAAAGAAGCGAAAGAGAACACACACGCGGACATACACATACACACACACATATGCAGAGTGTTTGGTACTGCTCTTCCTTTCGGCTCCCAACGAGTTTTTATCTTGTTTTGCCATTTTAATCATATGCGGGCAAAGAGAGCGACCGACGAACAATCACAATCACGTCATCCAGCCAAACACACACACACACAAATTCCAATACAGTGAAGATTGACATCTTGACCTGTAAATTTGCCAATAAATTAGCATTGCCTACTTTTAGGCTCACAGAGAGAAAGACTTTTTAAAGGGAAATCAAATTGTGTTTCCAGCTATAAAAACATTTTAACTGATTGGATTTTGTTTTTTTTTTTGTTTAACTATTAATTAAATTATGAATCAACAATTAAAATATTAGTTACAGTGTTTTGCTTAATCAAAGATTTTTTTAATTGCAAAAAAATTATGATATTGGTGTTAAATTCACTTAAAATACATTTCATAGTTGTTTAGGCAAATAAAAATTTAATGTTAAGTGTCAGTCCATCTACTATAAACTATTTTAAACATTTTGTTCCTTTATAACTAACCTTTATTGAAAGAAAAATCCTGCCTCAGCTAACATAACGGTTTAATCGTCATCTCTTATGCTCTGCCTCTGCTAATTAACATAAGGACAAAGAGGGGATTTAATAAAAATGTAAATTCGTCTTTTACTCTTTAGGGAGTTTGGCCTGTAACTCAATGAGTACGCACACAAGCGTATGTATAACCACTATAAAGTCATTTATATAAACTTTATTGGTCACAGCTCCACAAGAAATGGAGACTGAGACACGGAGTGAGTGAAAGGATTTGTCGGGGAGGGCTGGAGAGAGTTGACCTTAGACGTGAATTGGATTGTTTGTTTCTGCCTTTCGCGTGTTTTTTTCTCTCGTTTCTATTAATCTATTAATTAAAGCAATTAAATTAGCACGAGTTCACACTATTAATTTGTACAAAAGTGTTTAAATTCTCGCTTATTAATACAAAATTAGAATTAGCATCATCATCATCATCATCATTGGTTGTCGCCTCTTTATTCGCTCACTCTCCCTCTCTCCGTTTATTTACTCCCTCGTTTACTCATTCTCTCGCTGTGACTCATGGACTCTCTCTGCTGATGACGTTATGCTGCGGTTGCGGCTGCGGCTAAAAAGACAATTTTTCGTTGTTTTTGTCTCCATTAAAGCGCGTTTATGATTCAAGTTTCTCATTATGTTCTTTTCTTCATTCATTTGCCAAGAAATTGCAAGAAAGAGGGGGGCGGGTAAAAAACTTTTCTGCTGCTGTCCATCCATTTATGCCTCGTTTTGACCTCGAAACGACAGGCAAATCGATAGCCATACGGAATCGATAAAGCACAAAAAAAGGGGGACCAAAACAGCTGATTCCAAAACTAAACTAAAGAAATGACAAGGGGGTGGCGAAACATAACAGAAAATTGCAAACAAGGAAAAAAAAAAAAATTTCTTTCAAAAATTGTAAGCTAACGAAAATAACATTTCTTTTTTTTGCCTCAGGCCGCCTTTTGTGCTGTTGCGCCCAAATTAGTTTAGCTCCCTGCCCCGTGAAATACCGCCCATAACCGCTTCAAACTGAAATCAGCAACCAACTAGTCGACCGAGCCGGCCAATGGTCAGCGGGCGGGCAGCAATGATGATGACGATGGTTCTGATGGTCTGCTTTGCTTTTGTCGCTGCCGTTGTCTGTCATTGCCGTCGGGCCTAGTATAGGAGTATGTATTTGTATAAAATACTGCATTGAAGCATTATCTTAATGCTATATATTCCGTTCATACATATGTATGTTTGTATGACGCTTTACGGAAACATCATTGCCGACCGCCCGCTTCATGCCATCACGTCGTGACTGGGTAAACAAACGCGTTCTCAGCACTCATTCTCAGTCTCTCTCGCTCGCTCTCTCTCTCTCTCTGTCTGTCGTCTGTACCGAATGACTGACTGTTTGCCATATCAACGTCATCGTTGTCCTCGTCCTCTTGTGTATGTGTGTGTGAATGTGCATGAGTATTTTGATAACACACACTACTACCACGAGTAATCTCATTGTGCTTGCTGTTGCTATTGCTGCAGTGCCCTCCACCTCCACCCACCTAATCTTTTGTCCACCTGTTTCAATATAGAAATCTTTCTCTAATACGGCAAATCTCGGAAATTTGAATGAAAGTTACTTCTCTGCAGTACTCAGTCAAAAAACCCACTGTCGAATTTAATTAGTTTAATTAAACTTACGCCCGCAATTTAAAGGCAACCTTGGGGAAGTTAATTACGAAAAATTACAGCCTATAAATATTTTTTAATGCGAATTTAGTTCGAAAGAACTTTCCTTTACAAAAAAAATGCCTCCTTTAGAATAGAAAACGTTCCTTGCGGAATATTTTACGTATTAAAATCAAAATTTTCCACTTTGTTGGTAGATTCCCCGTTACGTGGGCGGACAACCCAAGGTTCTAGGATTTTTTGGCGGAATAGGGAACGGATTTTGTATTAAAATCTGGCTCTATAAGATCCGTACGCTACGAGAGATGTCCGCCAGCAGGAGCTGTCTACAACTTAAGTTTACCCTTTATTTGTCTTGAGTTTTCCTATGAAATTGTTTTATGTTAGGATTCGTAAAATGCGGAATTAGCACATTTCCATGCCTTCGTCAACATTTTCCAATTATGTATTGTTAAAATTTAATCGTAACATGTGCTTAAAATTTGCATTTTGTAGATTATTTCATCATATAGAAATTATTTGTCAAGAAAATGTTTTTAAAATCCGACGCCGCCGCCGCAGCACATGTTGAACAGAAAAAGATAGGAAAATATCAAATCTGTGATAAGATTAGTCGGAAAGTGGCCGAGTGGTATATCAATTTTAAAGCACTGTGCTTTGACGTCGTCTTTACCATACCCCACCTACCCCTACTCCCGCATTTCTCGTAAACTGACCGAACGGCGGCGGCGGCGGCAGCAGCAGCAGCGGCAAATGGCGACTGCGGCGGAGGCGATTCTCTCACTCTCATTTTGGTCGGTCATGTGCTGTGAATTTCAGTCTGCTCGCTGAATTCGTTGCGTTCCGTTCGTTTCCGCTGCTTCTTCTGCATCATCATCATCTCTCGTTTTGACCAATATTTTTGTGTCCGTTGGTCGTTTCGGTCGGTCACTTAGTCAAGTCAGTCAGTCGGTCGGTCGGTCGTTTTTGTCGTCTTCTAATTTTTCCACTAAGTACGTAGCGTGTGAGTTCCTTTTTCATTCGTAACAACAAAAAAAGAAAGAAAAAAATTAGATGAAAACTTTTTCAAACATATTTTTGTTTTTGCTCATTTCACATTCGTCGTCTGAAAAATTTTCTGATATATATTTTTTTTTTTGGTTAGCGAGCCAAAAAAAAAAGAATAAATTTAAAAAAAAAAATATTGCTAGACTGGGACAGATTTGACGTGTGTGTGTGTGTGTCTGAAAGAGCTTTCAGCTACGCGTGGAAATAAATTTTCAAGCTAAAAAGTTAACAACGAATTAGCAGAGCAATTCCTTTTCCTTTCCCCCCCAAACCAATTTGCCCTTCTTGGCCCACTATTTTAACCGGGACGGTCGGCTAGCACGTGTTACACCTGACATTTGAATGAATGACACGGCGCACTGACAAGAAATTAATACATGCAACAACAACAAATAGAAAATAGACACCAATCCATAACGGAAATTGTGTCTAACACACTGAAGTTTAGTTATCCTTTTCGTAACAGTGATTAAAATGTAATATTAAATAAAAATTTATGTGTGTTTTAAATCAAGTAAAGAACAAATAATTGTTGGCAATTAATTAAAAACTTCTTAACAACATCGAAAATTTTTCTAATCTAGTCTAATATTTGATAAAGATTGATAAGATAGTCGGTAATTCAAATTGATCTGATCAGTAATCTATATAAATCAGTTGTGATTCTTTTAGCAACAAAAAGAAAAGAAAATATTATGTTTTTTGCCAGTCTCTCTTTCTAGCACGCTCTCTCTCTCTCTCTCTTAATGAATTTTCTCATATCCTTGGGTGGCATTTATGCTTTCTATCTTGTTCTTAAACTTTCTTTATAGATATATCTGTATCTATGTATATACTGATATATCTATAACTATATATATATACACATATATATACATAATTCTTTTGAAAAATTTATGTATTTATAAATTGAAAATGTTTTTTGCCTTTTCTTCTATATCCCCTTAAACAAAAATTTTCTTTCTTTGTTTCTTTCATTTCTTTTTTTTTCTTAAAAAATTAGCTACCAAGAATTAAGAACAAAAGTAGAAAAGTTGGAGCTGGTTTAATAATAAATGGAAAATCACAAAAATAAATATTTATTAAATAAAGTATAATTGAAAAGTAAAGCAAAACACAAAAATAAAACGAAAAATCAACCAACTAAAGTAAAGCAAAACCAACATCAACCAACAACAACAACAACTAATATCAAATTAATTAATAAGCGAAAATTAAAAATTTAAATGAAAATGATCTAGTAATTTAAGGATAAAGTACAAAACAAAAAACAAAAACAACAACAACAAATAATCAATCATTAAAAATTAAAAAGAAAAATTTATATTAAATGCAACAAGGAGAAAATTTCACAAAGAAAAAAAGTTGAAATAACAACAACAACAACAAAGTAGAAGTCACAACAACACTGCAACACCAATTACAGCCATAACAACAACAACAACAATAGTAACAGCAGCAGCAACAACAACATTAACACAACAGCAGGATAAAGAAAACAACAACAACAACATAATTAAGCAACTGCAACAACAATAGCAACAGCAGCAAGAAACACCACGGATCAATACCAAAGATGGAGGCAAAATTCTTGGCTAGCGCTCTTTCATTCCTCTCCATATTTTTAGCGATTTATGCTCAATCATTTGGTGAGTACAACAAAAACAAAACAACAAATCCTACAATACCCCTACCCCTACCCCTACCTGTTTGCCCCCTTATCTTATTGTTACTCTCTTGAACTATACATTACATACATGTTGGTTTCCCCTCTGTCTTTTTACCTTGACCGCCCTAACGCCCCCTAAGTCTAGAGACTATGTGGAAAAGAAAAATTTAAAAAAAAAAATGATTTACCTATACATATATAAAAGAAAAATAATTTTATCTTATACCAATTACATTCAGACCAACATATATAGTGTATATAGTCTTACTATATAGTGGATGTTCTGAATTCCGATATTTTGAATAACTTTGAATAACAAGCTGGATTAGAAATATACATATTCGATATTAAAGAAACTGTCCGGTGTTTTCAACTAAAACCTTAAAAAACTTTTACTTTAACAACAAAATTTCTAAGAAAATATTTGTAATAAATGCATAATTGAGACTTTTCATGAAAAATATATTGATATAGCTTAGTAATACATTGATTTTTAACTAGTTCTCGTTTCGGAATCGAATTTCAAATATCGCACCTTTTTCGAACTTTCTGTGCCGAGTGAAATGGGTGAAAATTAGGTTTCGCGTGCAAATCTTGACAAAAACAACACAGGTTTCATTTGTTAATGGTTTTTAAACTAGTTTGATTTCAGTCCTATCAATTTTACACAATTTGAAGCATCAAAAACGAGAGCAGGTCAATTTAATTCTGAATTGATGGACAAAAACATTTGGAAAAGAAATACTCAACTTAAAGGACAAAATCTGAATTTCTTACAAAAGATATACGATTACAGTTGGACCCCCCTTTTCCGGGTACCCATTAACCAGACATTTCTATTATACGGGATAAAGTTGAATTTGTAATGGCCTCGGTTCCGACCGCAACGGATAATCGGGGTCCAACTGTATTTGCTTTTGACTTTTTATTAATTTATTGAAAAAAAAAAAACATTAAAAATGATTAGTTTTTTGACTTATAGAAAGAAATGTAGTCCTCTAACAAATCAAGGACTTACAAGCTCCATGTATTGCGTAAAAATTTGCTGATGTGAGAGGGAAATGCGTTTAGAGTTGGCTAAAATCGCGGTTTTCGCCACAAAACTTGCTTCCTCTGTTATAAGCCAATTCTTTGGCTTAACAATTATCTATGAATTGCAGTTCAGAATAACCCATGTCATGCATTTTCATACACACAGAGATTTATCCACTGTACCTCATACCGCGCCCTTAATTGCCCAACCAACAGCGGTCATATACAATGCATAGAAAGGTGGAGGGGGGTATATGTATACTATATGGATATATGGCATGGAATGATGGAAGGCAAGGTTTCTTCTTCCCACTTCTCCAACGCTTTTAACCTTTTTTCTTTGTTGTTGTTGCTGTTATTGGAACACACAATAATAATCATAAACAACAGAAGAGCCCCCATAGCACAAAGAACTGAGCTTGAGCTCTAAAGGTCGTCGAAACACAGGGTGTAGTCACAGGGTGTGCTGCACACGTGACACGAGAATGAAACTATATATACTCACATATGAGTATATATACATTCAGGCTGATTTGCTGATTTCTATTACAAATAAACTGTCATTTGAAATCTATAATTAACATTCGAGACGGGACAAACAAAATATACAACTGATATTGAAAAGATTTTACTATAATCTATTTATATGTATAATATTTGCTTGAAAGAAATCTATTATTCACTTAATAAGAATTAAGTTGGGCTTGGAATCAAAATAAATGAGATCTTTTGTTCGATCTGATTTATTTAAAAAGGAAAAGCAGAATATATTTAGAAATATTGGTAATTGAATTGAAATCTATTTAAAATATTTCTTGTAATATAAAGTTGCCATTTATTGAGATTAACTTTAAACTGTCTCTAAAATGTTTCTAGAACAATTTATTTATATTCTCAAATGTTTTTGAGACAAATACAAGTGATGTTTGGCTTAAAAATTTAAATTTTTTTGTTAAAAGGTGTTCACATTGCTGTCATGACAAAATATATATATATCTGCCCAGTTAACATATAGTAATATATGCATATATGTATATATTTTTTTCTTGTGAAACAATTGAATGAGTAATAATTTCATATGACAACATTTTCGAGTCATTGTGCACGTAGAATAATAAACTAAATACATTTACGTGGGATGTATTTTAAGCAAATGACCAAAAATAAAAACTTAACGCTAAAAAACAAACACAATAAATGAAAGGTTTGGTCAATTCGATCGTCGTAACTTTGTTAGTTTTGGCTCTGATTTACTTTGAAATTTCTTAAAATGTTATTGCTTCTGTTTTTGTCAACCTTTTAAAGTGTTTTCAAATCTTTAATATGGTTTTTAATTTTCCCCCCAATATTTCGAAGATTTTCTTCTTTGAAGAGATTTTACGGATATTTATAAATTAATTGACAACCACACAACAATTAACAACATTTTTTACTTTGAAAAATATACATTCAATGTGGTAGAATGAGAATAAATTGTTTGCATTAAAAAAAAAAATGTTAAAACCTTACTTAAATCAATTGGTAAACATTTATCCACGTTGGCTTATAATTTTTTGGGATTTTAAGTCGGGTTTTAATCAATTTATTTGGGCTTAATTTTTGCGTTATATTCTATCCTACCATCAACTAGCCCCTCCCCTGCCATCTACACACATTCTACTTTCAAAATATAATGATTCAAATTTGGATTATAATGTATACAAGTATTATTATTAAACTTTAGTGTATGTCAAGCTAAAAATTGCTGATTCTTTACATGGAAATGCAAATGCTAAAATGCATTTGGAATAAATAACCTTAAAACGTTTCTTGTTCTATTATTGTTTAATTATTGTTAAATGTTGTAGTTTTTAACACTCGTTTGAATACTTGGAACTTTGAATACTTGTTAAATGTTGTAGTTTTTAACGCTCTTTTCAATACTTGAAACTTTTCCGTTTTTGGATTCGATTTCAATCCTCTAATGCCTAAGAGGTTAGTTTAGTTTTCATTGTTTGTTACATTTTATGACGAATCGATTAAAGACTCACGAGCTTTCGAGGGTTAATATATAGTATTTCTATTATAACTAGCGATTTTGTACTATTAAAATTTAAATCTCTTTCGATTCTAAAAAGTAGCCATTAAATAATAGAATTATGGGCAAATATTGACACTAATTTTTGTTTACAGATAGAAATTGTCATTATCCTTATCTGGTTGGGTCTGCATATAAAATGTTTAGTCGTTTTTGGTTTTGTTGTGTGCTAATTTTAAATTCCAATAGTCCACCTCTAAAATTGTATTATCGAACGCTCCTTAAACTATAAGAGAATATAAACATAGATATATATTTTTTTGTTGCTTCTACTTGATTTTGTTTTTGTTATCTCTTTTACAATGTAAGCACCTCCACCACTGCCACCTCCCTCCCTGCAGCTCCTGCTGCTGCTTTTATGCCATATATATTTCTATTTTCCTCTACCTCCTTTCATTTCTCTGTGCTATTTTTTTCTTTCTTGCTTTCTTCTCCTTCTACACTCTTGTTGTGGCCTTTGGTTAAGTGTACTTGTGTTTCAATATTTTCGTGTTGCTTTTTATAGTTTATATTGTTGGCTTGGTCTTGGTCCAACGTGTTTCGTTGGTGGGTCGTCTGTTTTTGGTTTGTTTGTTCTTGGACTGTGCTGCACCGTGCCGCCGTTCACCGAGAATGTTGTTGTTGTTGTTGTCCCCACCATCTTTTTGCCGCTCATTTGATTTTCAATTTTCCACACAATTGCAAGAAAAGAAAAGCAGAGAGTGAAGAAGAAAAACAGAAACAAAACGAAAAGAATAAGAAAAATCAAGTTCATTTAACTAATACCTTTCACAATTTTTGTTTGACGCCTAGAGATATATTTCAAATCTATATATAGGTATATAGTTGGCAGGTATAATTGTGTGTGTGTGTGTGTTTATATTAACTTCATTGATTTCTCATAGAGAACCGAATAAAAACCGTTTGCCATGTTACATACCCGATTCAAAACCGCCGGCATAGTCAGTCAGTCAAATTGCATTGTTTACAATGGGGTCTAGTCAACCTGCCCCTCCTTTTCTTCTTTACTCTTCTTTCATCTCTCTCTCGCGCATTTCTCTTTTGTCTCTGTTGTCCATATATTTATTATTCTATGCATACTATCCATTTACCTAGTTGGTCTCTCTCTCTCTCTCTCTCTCTCTCTCTTTCTCTGTCCCTATCTATCTCTATTCCATTTCATTTTGTCTGTCTGTCGGTTTGTCTGGTCTGGCTCGGTACCAAACCCCGACATATGTATCTATATATATATATATATATATGCATACATCTACATGTAGACGTACATGCTCATGAATTTTGATTTCTGCCGCCCCATGGCACCCCACTCCATCCCACACTAGCCCACCAACCAACCATCCAACTAACCATCACCCAGGCTATTTTCACATTCAAGGTGTATATTAATTGAGTTTTTTTTCTCTTTGTTGTTTTTTTTTTTTGCCTTAAGGTAGTTCGATTATGGCAACTAAAACAGACAGTTGTCCTTTGATCAATTATTGTTGTTTTTTGTGTTTGAGTTAATTGAATGATGTGGCATTCTCTTCGTTGGAATATCACATTTGGAAAAACATTTTATGTTTGAATTAAAATCATTGATTAGATTAGATTTTTTATCAATATCAATGCGGAATTTTATTTCGATTTTAAATGGATTTTGCCTTTAGAAAAATCTTTAAATTGACTATGGGAAAACTAACAATACTTTTTGTTAATACAGTCATCAATGATTGTTCATTTCTAAATAGAAAAAAAAACACATGTTAGTGATTATGTAAGGAATAAAAACCTTTTTTTTAAAAAGGTTTTTTTTTACCAATTGCAAAACAGATTTTAAAGTTAATGTAATACTAAATACAATTAACACTTTTAAGTTGGCTAAATCTATTGAGTATGATTTGATTTTCAGACAAACCAATACCCATAAATTTTCTTCAAATGACTTTTTAAGATTTTTAACGTGAAAATTAATTATTTTTGCTGTATTATTAGTGGAAACGTTTCGAAAAATCGTATAAAAATTATGAAAATTTAATTTTTTTGCAACCACATGTCAAATTTGAAAATTTTGTATATTTTTGTTAAATTAAGGTTTATATTCCTTTTAAATTTAAGTTAATAATTTAAAATTTAAACCATTAGAACCCAAAGTTTGTTTTGATTTTAAATAATTAATTCATAATCAAAGAAAGGTCTTGAAAACAAGGTGAAAATCTACTCACTAGTCGCATTATCTTTTTTAAGAAATTTTGTAGGGACTTTCCTTAAAAAAAGAAAAGGTTTCTAGAGGATTCCTCGAGGATTCAAAGTGGTTTCGTTTGTTTCTAATGATCATTAAATTATTAATTAAATGCGATCTAAAATAAAAGTTAAGACAGTTAAAAGTAAAAAGTATATAATTAATTATAGATATTATGAACTTAATAAGAGTATTTATGGTTCGTATTTAAGTTGGTTAATTCTGCTGATCCTCATTAGTGTTATATTTATTGCTTTTATTCTCAATGTACAATATTTTCAATGATTTTTTTTTTTTTTTTTGTTGCGTGTGTTCAAATTGTTTACGTAAATATAACATGCATATGGTTTAAAATAAAAGAACCTGCGATATAAACATTTATTGGAAACATTTCTGGTGTTTTTTCTCCTTCGGTTTTTCTTTTTTTGTATAAACAATATGTTTGCACTAAATGAATCATTTCGATGGGTTCCAGCCAATATCAAGTAGTAGAAGGAGGTCCACACCATTGCCTACACCTACACCTACCTCCTCCTCTACCCTCCCCTTCCATCATACGTACTTACAGTGATTCTACTTCAAAGCATAAATGGGGGCTAGTAGGAAAAAACCACGTGTTGTCCAGGTGTGTGTTTATACATATATGAAGAGTTTACCCAAATGTTCTTGCGGCTAGCCGCGTAAATTTGCCAACACCATCTCCCTCTCTCTCTCTCTTTCCCTGTCTCTCTTGCTCCTTCATATATACGTTTCTTTTAGACATATGTACATAACATCGGAATGGCAGTTTTTTGAACTCAACAATGGAACAGAACGACGAAGGGAACGAGTGCTGCCGTAGGGGTAATATAAATAGTAGGAATGGCAATGTGGTCAGAACAGAGGGGATTGTCCGTGTCCTGCTGCAGTGAACCCAGTAACCAGTTTCGGTTTTGTCATGTTTATTTAATGGCAATTTCATTACATTAATAAATGTCAAATATTTAAATTTTTTGTTTCGGCTGGCCCCCATGGCTGTGGTGGGCCTCAAAAAGGGATCGAGGGGGAGGGGATACAAAAAACAACAACAACAAAAAGCGAACTGAGCGAAATAAGAATTCTGCGGCACAGTGGAACTTAATTTGATGAGCAAATAGCAATTATAAAGTGTAAAGTTCTTTATGGCATAGTTTATGGCAATATTTATAGCATTCACAAGGAACTAGAATTCTGTTATCTTTTGCGATAAGTTAAAGTAATATCTAGTTCTTAATACAAGAACTAATATATAAATTAAAATATTAAGTGATTCAATCAGGTCAAGGTCCATGATATAGAGGGGTCGTTTGATCACTTACACATACATATACATAAGTACATAAATTTATCATTCTAAAATGTTTTCTATCTTTATTCATTTTTGATTCATTTTTAATCTAAGCTAATTCCTTTCCATTTGATTCGTTTGTTCATTCCATTGAACTTGAATGAGGATTTCTTTAAATTTTTCCTCGTTTTTCAGTAGTAATGATCTTAACATTAATTCAAATGCAATCTAAGTTAATTATTTTTGATTTAAAACATTTGCCTTTTGCTTTTTGTATGGAAAATTATTATAAAATCATTATTTTGTACTTTTTAGCCGTTTCTCATCGATTTCTGACATGATAAATCTTTATTTTGTACTACATTGACTCTCTTTGTTAGACTCAATTCCAGTTGATTCATATTGAATTACGTCTAAACTTGTTTTCTTTCATGTTTGCCATTCCTTTGTGTAATGAAAAATCATTGGAAAATTGGTATTCTATGCATATCTTATCATTCTGTTTACTATTTTCCTTCACTTGCCGCAATGACTGAAATTCTTTGGTTACTTTTGTGATTTATTTTTTCCTTTTTGTGTTTCAAGAGTTCACAGCTGCAAGTAAACTACACATGAACATAAATATATGTACATATATATATCGTATATATATATCGTATATTTGTACAAGATAAATCTTGTATCTGCATTTCTCTCTATTGAATCAGACTGAAATGATTTGTGTTGCTGCGAAAACATTATTTTTATAAAGACAATAAACATGAAATGTAATTTCCCTTTCAATGTCGTCGTCGTCGTCGTCGTCATGAAAGAGAAATGGCTGACTGTGGGTGGGTGGGTGGTTGGAGGTGGAAAAGAAAGAAAAGGCAAGCAGCATCAGCCGCTAGCTTTGTTCCGTTATCTAAAAAGGAATAGTTCGAATGCAAAGAGAAGTGGAAGGAGGAGGGAGGCATGGTTGGCACAGAATTCCTGGTCCAACATTGTTTTGGGATACGGGCAAGAAGAAAGAGCAGGGAGTGGCAAGACGAGAGCGGGGGCAAGTTGCAGCCAGAGGTTGTGCCAGTGTTTCCGCTTGTGCCAGATAATGTGTGTGTGTGTGTGCCACACTCATAACTATAGAGTTCAAGTATATATACTATATATATATTTAACTGCTGCATTTCATGCTAATTTATAGAACAAAACGAAGGTGAAGACATTTCACACAAATATGAGAAAAAAGAATAAATGCTCACAAAACAACTGTTCTATATATACATATATATATTTAATATAAATTCTCGTTTATTTTTTTTTGCTCTTATCGGTGCCCCTCCATTAGCAGGCACCTGACAAAAGCAACTGAAAAGTTCACACATCCCGCCGAGTCGAAGTCTATATAGACAGACACATTTATGCATATATCGACTTATATATATATATCTTTAGATATACAGCCATTCTACATACATATATCAATATATTTTTGTATATTTCTTTGTTATATTTTAAAAATAAATATAAGAACAATATAAAACAAAAAAAAATATATGGATATTTATTTGAATATTCATATATACATATATGTATAGTATATATAGACTGTCTGTATATATGTATGTATGGGAATAAATGTCTCTCTTTGTCTTTGAGTTTTTTTCTCCTGCTGAGTGTGTATTCCTCTTGTTGTCTACTCAAAGAAATTCCTAAATGTCAAATGTTTGTTGTTGTTTTTTTTTTTTTTCTTTTTTTGCATCTGAAAACAATAGGTTGAGGTTCACTGTGCACTAGGCAATGTCAGGTGTGTGGGACTGTGTGTGTGTGTGTGTGGGTGTGTGTGTTAAATGTCTGACTGTCTGCCAGTCAGCAACGCATAGTTGTTGTTTTTGGCTTTTCATCGGCAAAACCAAAAAGTCGCCAACGTCACTAAAAGAATGAAAAAACCCAAGCCCATCCTCATCCCTCGCCTCAACACACTCACATATCCCCATTCTCTCGCTCTCTCTCTTTCATTCTCTTTACAATCAATCAATGTGGTATTTCTCTCTCATTCTCTCTGCCCCAGCCTTACTATGTATGTACTTCTACTCTGGTGAGTTCTCTTTCTTCCTCAATGCTTTTTGTCGTTTTGTGTCTTTGCTTTTTGGTACAAATATTTTTGCTTCCTTCACTCGGTTAGACGGTTAGAAGAGGGAATGTCTGGGAATTGTTTTGTGCAAAAAACCAAAAAAAAAAAACAAATTTTTCCACTACTGAGCAAAAGGCAAATAGCTATACACAATACATAAATACCTCTATCCTTCTATACATATATGTACAGACATGTACAATGTACATATGTATTTGTATATATGTATCTACTTACATTTTTTTCTCCAATATCTATCTGTCCCCTGTTATCGCCATTGTGGCCTTATTTTTTTTCGAACAAAAAACTTTATCGCTTCGCAATAACAAAACAATTGTAAATTGCTTTGTTTCAAAGTTCAAAAGTATTTATTTTATATGTGTACAATGTACATACTTGTTATATATATGTATGTACATATATTTGTATTTGATAGTTGCACTACATAAAGTGTACACAATCTATCTCTCTCTTCCTCTCCCTCTCTCTTTGCCATGCCAATTGAATAGTGAGCGGATAGATTAATTAAACA
Organism: Drosophila willistoni; assembly: GCF_018902025.1. NCBI lineage: Eukaryota > Metazoa > Arthropoda > Insecta > Diptera > Drosophilidae > Drosophila > Drosophila willistoni. The sequence continues at coordinate 16,588,069 of NW_025814050.1, forward strand.
ATTATTTATTTATATGTCATGACGACCAACAACAACAACAGCAACAAGAACAATATTAACAAATCAAAAGTTGACTGATTTGGCTGTCGTTCAAGAATACATACATACATATGCACATATAGGTGCTTACGTATTTGTAACCTCATGGTGTCGCACATCATCCGCATTAATATGCTTTTTGATCTCAGAGAATGATAATGCAATATACGAATTTTATAATAATTTCACAAAGGTTCGAAATAACTGGATTGTTCAAATACTACCCTATAATACAATCATGTTTGCCACCTTATCTTACACAAATAGTTTTTAATATATTACGCACGATAACGATAACGACCAGACAATCAACTATCTGTTTATATTGTATACTCAAGAAAAATTGATTTGCCATTAGAAATTTTAATTATCTCGGGCTGTTCTCATTACCAATTTCGATTATTTAATGGGAATCGGGTTTAAAAGATGTAGCCGTTTTCAATTCCGAGCCTAAATTACATATTTTTATATTTGCCGACTTTCCTATTAATAACTTTATATTATCCCTCTTTAAATATTGTTCATTTATTCTTTTAAAAGCTATAAAAAGTAAACATTTAAAGCATTAGTTGAAAAATTAAGCACTGCCACATTAAATAACAAGATTTATTATTCTTAGCCAGCAACCACAAAATTGAGGGAGAAAACAAACGACAGCCAATCGAAGTGATGGTTTCAGAGAAATAGATCTGAAATATTTAAAATAAACTCTCTTAAAATAGTGTCTAAATTAATTTTATTCCTTAGAACATTTGTTGACATTTCACTTGAAATGGAGAACATCAATTGTAAAAACTATGGGGAATTGCAAAAGATTTTTGTTTCAACAAATGAATTAATAAATCTGTGAAACCAAAAGAATGAAATATTTACGGATTTTCAAGTCCTCAGACGTCATCAAATGAATATTTGACTTATTCATTCGCAAATTCGTTGTCAATGTGTTTTGAATACTAGGAATATTTTGAGTATTTATGGAAAACTACGATTACTTTGAATATTTACAGGATTTTGGGTTGCTCAAAGGTCAGAGAATTAATAAATGAGTTATTCATTGAAAAAGTCAGGTTCCGCTTAGAATATTTACAGTTTTTTGAGTACTTTTAAACATTTATTCACAAATTCAAAAGTGCGTTTGAATACTCACAATGTTCACTAAATAATGTTTCTTTATTCAATTGATATCACTTTTCAGCTGTATGCATAAGATTTATATCAATTCGAATATATTCATGCAGAGTCCTCTTAAAGTTGAATAGGTTTTGGTCTAAGATTTTCATTGCTTCATTTGAGAAAAACTTAAAAACTTGTTTACTTAATTTAAACTTTGTGATCTTACACATATCTAATTCAATATTAAAGCTCCCGTGTAGTCTTATTCAAGAAAATGATCATGACCTATTTCATACATTTTTCCAAGTGTATCGATGAGGTTTTCTTTCACATCAATTTGCGTACATTTCCATTTGTGGCAGAGTCAATAATAATTGACATAAATATGAGCAGACAGCGTGAGAAAGGAGAAGAGAGAGAGAGACAAGCTAAGCTACAGAGCGGTCAAATGGAAAACAGTTTGCAGGAAGAGAAGTGTGAGATGTGGGGGGCGGGGGAATGGCAAAAGCAATTGGAAATGGTAAATTTTCAATTCAAAACTATTTTATTGATCAATTCAGACTTGGTAATCGGTTTTATGTACCTCCATACACACATCTATATGTATTTGCTTCTTCTTTTTTTTTTTTTCTATGTTTTGCTGTTCCGGTTTTTTCGATTTAGTTAGTAAGTTAATTCCAGGGCCAACACTCGAAAGTCTTTAGGCGAAAAAAAAAAAAAATTAAATTTAGCTTATGTTTATATCGTTTAATTAGGCACCACCAACAACAACAGCAAGAAAAACAACAACTGCAAGCAAATTAGAATATTTACGTACACACAAGCCAATTCAAAACTGAGGCAACAAGTTAGATAGGGATTGCGGCAGGGGCAAGATGGTGGTGTTGGTGGCCAGAGGCAGGAGGTGTGAAGGAGGAGAACGCACACCAAATAAATATTACCCCCAAAATACATGAAATATAGTATTCTTCATCTGTTATTTCTACATACTTGAAAAACATTAAACAAGTGTTTTGTTAATGTTTGTTTGCTTAAAGTCGTTTTTAATGAGCTTTCTGTCAGATATATGTACGTACGAAGAAAAAAAAAAGAAAAGAAAAACCTTAAAACAAATGAAAATTCAAAGCATGCCAAATGAAATAAAGACGATTCAAGCATCTTTTAAATATTTCGCATTCGTTTTAAACTCCTTGAAATGTTCTATACTAATCGTTTAAAAGTTTTTAACTAGCTTTTTGTGGGTGGACACAAACTAAATGGAAATATGTACAACTTTGTTTTTATTTGATCGACAGAATACAGGCGAATGAACTTTTCTTATTTGTAGTTCTTGTTTCTTGGAATGTAATATCTAAAGAATAGGAACGCAACATTGTAAAAATTGCATAAAAAAACCGTTCTCTTAAAGAATTATATCTTATATACTGAAAATTCGATATCTGAAATATATGTCCTTATTAATACCAATTAATTTCTTAAATATAGGTGGATCTTCATGACCTGCTCACCTTTTTGTGTGGCCTTTCAAATAATCGTATTTTGGAAGATTGACCTCGAGTCGGCTTAAATTTCAAACAGATCGTAATCTAACAAGATATTTTGACTGAAATTTAAGTAAATTTAGTTAGTCAAGGTGATACAAATCTTTGTTTTTTTTGTAAGGCTCCACAAGTCGTGTTAGCTACTCGTCAGAATTCATCAAGAAGTTCGCTTGAGAGATTCATTCCATTATCCACCGTAAAGTGAGGATTTGCCACGATCACAACTTGTTTCTGTCCATGGCTAAGGATTTTTCTAATGCCAATTTCCCTACAAATTCCAAATTCCCTAAATTCGGAATTCCCAAATACTATTAAAATAAAATACTAATTTGTTTCGAAGAATCTTTAAAAATCATTTCTAAATCTAAATAGATGAAGAAAGAATTCCAAATATTTCAACTCATCTCTTAAGATTCGTTAGTCATTAAAAGTAGATAGTTTATAATAATCTGACATATTTTATATGCTTATGATAAATCAGCATAAATATTAAAAGATTAGAAAAAAACAGATAAAATATTAAAGTTTTTGCTGGGGTTTCGTTATCTACACTATACTCATACTTATTTATATATATAGGAGTAGTTTACTATAGTAAAAAGTTTAGTAGTTGCTGCGAATCCTTCTCTTCCTTTTCCTGCCTGTCCTCCCATATTGCCGTGTTTGTTGAGGTTAAACTGCAAAAAGTTTTTCCACACACATCGCTGTGGGAGCTCTCGGTCGATTGTATGGCGGCGATGGTGGTGGTCACAGAGTGGGAAGAGACCAGACCAAGCGAACCTGGCGAACTGGGCACCACAAAATATCACACGGGATGCCCGCTGCGTGCTGTGACGACGTCGACGCCCCTCTCAGACGCCAAGTCATTCTCGTTTTTTTTTTTTTTCGCTTGCTTTTGCTAATTTTAAAATAGACAAACAATTTTTTATTTCAATTTACAGCAGTAGAGAATAACGAAAATTCTCACATATATACATATGTGTACATACCAGACATATGATTCGTTTGTCCCAATCTCACTCTCACTCTGTCTGTCTCTCTCATACATAGTGCATGCCTCTGTGTATCTATCTCTGTCATTGCTATTTGATTGTCGTGTAACTTGGTTGCGTATTTAAATATTTATTTATAAATCATATTGTGATTATGATAAGCCGACGTTGCCAGCCTGATAATATTAACTATAATGCTTAGGAGGCAGTTTTATAGCAAATACACTTTCTAATTTTGAGCACTATCCTATTGAATGTTAGTTTGTCACGAAATAGGACTGATGAGACTGTTCTAACAGAAGTCAGGAAGTTGTTAGCAGAGGCAAGTCCCGAATTGAGGTTGTCCTCCAGTTAGAAAGTTTATACTCTGATAAACAGAAGGTTAAAAGAAACAATTAAGAGATCTCAAGTTTTATCAATTACCATAATTTAAATATTATATAAAAAGCAACAAGAAATCTTCCATTTGAATTTCTAGTCCAATTAACCAAATTTAAGCTTAATTGAAAATTCCAAAAAATTACGGAATCTCGAGTTTTGCTTCTTTCATTTTTAAATTTGAACCAATTAAGATAGTTTAATATACTAAAATGTGTGAGATCTGGAAAGTATAATTGTAAAATATAAATAACCTTCTATATTTTTGTTCAAAAAAGGGTCCTCTCTCGATCTTGGTCAACAAAATTTGGAGTTATCTCCTCATTCAAAACATTTGGACTTAGCTCCCCATTCAAAACACTATCGATCGATCCAATAACTTATTTTTTCTAATATTTTTCATTCGATATTATTGAAATCTAAAGACTTTTTCTTATATACTTAAAGACATTTAGGCAAATTGACTCCGCTGTGTTTAGCTCTTGTTGTTTTATTTACACTACCAAGTCGTTATATTTCGTTTTGTCTCTCCTCCTTCTCCTCCATTCCTTTTCTACTTATATATAAATTGCTTTGTTTTGCTGTTTGTCGTCATGTTGATTGTCGGGTTTTTTTTCTTCTTCATTCTTTCTTGTTGTTGTTTTACTTTTTGCCATTTAATTGACATTTTTCATGCAATTCACTTTGCTCAGCGCGTTCACTGACCGATCGAACAGAAATACATATGTATCTACTATATATGCACATATATAAATATATATATGTATATGTATACTGACAAGCAGCAAAGCGATCGATACACTTGAATCAATCAGCTAGCCACTTCAAAGTGTTTAAAAAACAAACAAAAAATTGTTGCTGTAATTCAAGGGTATATTATTTGATAGAAGAGAGATAGAGAGGGAAGATAGTCAGAGCAGGCAGACACTATTATTAAATTTATTAACAAGTTGAAAGAAGTATAGCCTTTTTTTTTGTTGTTGCAATTTATTTAACATATTTCATTGACTATTGGCACAACTTTAAATTACACTTCACACTTAATAAATAAACATTTTAAAAGTATTACTTTAAGTAGCGTTAATGTTGTCACTATTTAAGGTGGAAAATCCTTGTTTAAAATTTTTGCTGAATTTCAAAGAATAATGGTTTAAAAAAACTCTTAAACTAGATGATTATATGTTCCAGTGGTGTTTAAAAGGATTCCTTTCAACCTTTGCCGGAAATATCAAACCGTTGCATACTTTAGGGCGATACAAAAATGGTTTATATTAAAGTTGAATTCCCTATCTTGATATTTAATTGTCAAAAAATTACAAACAAGCAGACAGACAGGCCGAGAGGAAAGTGGTTAAATGCTCGAGTGTGCGCCAAACTTTTGCAAAATCACAAAACTTGTATAATCTGATTTTGAGAAACTTTTTCAACTATTTCTGATGATGTGTAGTGTAGTCTGTAGTAGTAGTGCTTTTATGAGGCGTCTAAAAGTCGGTGTCAGGAGGGGCGGGGAGGCAAACGAAACGAGCAGCAGAGCCTCTCAAACTATGCTTTCACGTGCGCAGCTCCTGCTAAAAATAATAATATACACACACATACACAGAGATACTCACACACGGGCAATTGTCTATGTTTATATGATACAGGTACTACTATATTTTTGCCCCATGTTAATTAATTTTCCTTATATTCTTTATAGTTGGGTTTTTTTTTTCTTCTCTGTTTTGTTTCATTGGCTTTTGTTCATACATATCTCTTTAATCCCCTCTGTGCCTGCATGTTAGAGAATATATTTTGCACACCTTTTTGTTTTTTGTTTTTTTCTTTTGCAAATTTTCTGTGTAAATATTTTAATTGCTTTTGGCTATAACATTTTCAACAAAAGCAACGCCAACAATGACATGGTCGATCTGGCTAGTTGTTGCTGCTGCTGCTGCGGCTCCTAAGGTTGGGGTTGAGGTTGCCATGCCCCAAAAAACCAAAACCGAAAAATTGTCATAGAAACGACTGCAATATGCCATTTGATGAAATATTTGTTTTTTTATTAGATAAATTTTATTATATAAATAAGCCCATAAAACAATTGAAAATTTCTTCAATTCTTACACTTAAGCAGACAATAATTAATTGGGCCTAGAATTTTTGGCCCGAAAAGCACCAAGTGTAACTATCATATAACGTATACGCACTGTATACCAGCTAAATTTTTGAAATTGTTAGATAATATTGAATTGAGTATTATAATTCTGTTAATTATGAGTGAAGTTAAAAACTGGTATAACATATACGCACGGTAAGCCAGCTAAATTATAAAGTTTTTGGATCTGATTAGATTGAAGAAGCTAAAACTAATTTTTACTGATTAATATGGAAAATTTTGTAAGGAATCAATAGACTAAACGATTTGAATAAAATATATAAGAAGTAATAGTATGCAAATGATTTGATTTTCGATGTGAAGCGAGGATCGGACGTTGTAATTTCGATTTAATTTTCAAAAAATTGTAGTCCGCATAAGTGTGTTTTTTGGTCCACCCTAATTTGTATGTTTATGCAAAAATACAAACATATGTACATATTTGTGTATTTATGTGTGTAAATGCAGACAAAATATCTTTAACAATATGTCACAAGTGTGAAATGATGAGTAGTGGGATATGATACATATTGAAGAGGGGTGTGTGGGGTAATGGTCGGATTTGGCTGTCGTGTGGGCAGACAAGAAGGGCGAGTCAAAATAGAGAAGATGAGACTAAGACTGAAAGAGAGAGAGAGAGAGAGAGAGACACACATCTACAGCGGCAGCTATACATTTGATTAAATAAAGTTTTGCTCTCTGCTCTCTGCTCTCTCTCTCTCCGCTCTCCGTTCCTCATTATATTTACACCTGTCTGCCTTCTGCTCCACCTCCTCCACAATCGTTGTGTTCATTTGTTTTTGTTCCATTTGGCACAAGGAATGCGACAAAAACTACTAACTTAGATGAACAAGCAATAAACCATAAATTTCTTGTCAACCGACCAACAAAAACAACGGCAACAACAAAATGGTACAAGCAGTGGTTAAACGGCTAGGGCTTGCCAGGTGCTAAGGGAATATAGAAAAGAGACAACAAATACATAGATGGAAACGTGCATGCAATTACATGGACATACATTTGCATTGTACGGTACTACCAGAGTTGTCAATGTATTTCAAAATGAGAAAATTACTTAAGTTTATTATTACTTAAATTAAATTGTTTTGTTAACATTCCCTCACCGATAGAGAGAGAGAGAGAGTGTTGATAAATTTGTGGCAACCGAGTAAATATTGTTTCTGAATTTCCTACTTCTTCTCTTACTAGACAACAAGAAAAGACAATAAAAGACTTGTGATTTTCTTTTTATTTTATTTGACTTTTTTATTTATATTTTCTTTTGAATTTTTGGCTTAACTTTTCTACTATCCATACAAGTTTGAAGGTTAAAAAAAACTCTTTTTGCGTAATTTTTACCAGTTTAACAGACAAAAAATAGTTTTTTTTTATTTAATTTTACTCTCCAAGGATAGACCAATGATCCTGTAGATTCTTTATCTTAAGGTTTTTGATACTTTTGTTTTATGGTTTTCCAAGAATATTATGTTTTTAGCAATTTCTTTTTCCTTTGGTTGTTCATTTACTCAAACGCATGTACACACACACACACAGACACACATAGAGAGACAAGTGTTTACATATTTTGTGACAGTGTTGTTTAAATTTATAATATTCTAAAGATGCAATATGCTAGCTGCTTGTCTCTACTACTTGCCATGCTCATCCTCCTCCTACCTCCACCTTGTCTTAGTCTCTGCCAACTACTCGCTCCTTCTACTTCTTTGTGACAAAAGCATTTTCGGCTGATGGCCTTATTTGTGGCAAGGGGAGGCGTCGACAACGAGCAGCGGCATCAGCAGCAGCGACTCGTGCATGTAACATGTTTTGTAAAAAAAAGAATATCTGTTGTAGCTGTTGTGTGTGCAAAAAAAAAAAAAAAAGATCTACATAGATTTCTGTGCGCTTAACTTTATGTTATTTCGGTAAACTGTCAACAAGAAGATGAGAAGAAAAATGAGACAAACGAACGTGAGTTGACATGGCCCTCAGTCTTTTGTGATAAGGATAAAGAAGACATTGGGCCGTCCATTAGCTCTCTGATAAGATTGTGTATGTACACACACACACACACTTAAATATGAACATGCAGTCATACACAATTACAACTGAAATTTATTGGCCATATTGTTGTTTTGCTCAGTTTTTTTTGTAAGCATTTTTACTGATAAGAATTTCTGTTGCCAACTGCTTTCTCTCTCTCGGGTGTAGCAATATTTTTACGGTTAACTGGAAACAATTTATTGCAAAATTGGGGCTGCTTGGGGGTTACTGGTAAAGCAGTTCAAACTGGACCTTAATCTGTGTATGACATTGACGTCATTGGTTGTAGCCCAATGATCGTTTTTCAATAACGTCATAGGTAGATATTGAAATGTATTTTTATTTTACACTTGTGATATTTTTTGATTGTTTTAATTGAAATCTCATGACTTGATTTATACAGTCATTGTGACACAATTACTTGCTTAAAATCGCCAAATCAAAAAGAATTAAATAATTATTAAATGTAACAGAATTGTTTAACATAATTTTAAAGAACTCCAAAAGGGGCATCGTTCTTTTAAAGTGAAGAGTAAAGGTGCAAAGCTTTCGATAGTTATAGTGGAAATCACAGTCAACTCCTTTACTTTAATCGGGGTGTTTAGGGTAAATTAATGTCAATCTTTACGAATATTTTTAAGAGCAAGATGGTTTTTAAAACAAATTGTTAACTTACTAGACATCGCTGCCAGAGCTTTTGGCATTTATCGAATTATATTTGCATTTGGAACTATCGAACACTATCGATAGTAATGACACGCTAATGATAATGTTCGATAGTGCTCCAAGGACTCTAAAAATTGGTAATTTTATAACATCTCTGAAATATCTACATTTACCTTTATCTTTAACCCTACCACTGCCCCTTATACCTTGTCTCCCGTCTCAAAACTTGAAAGATCTTTTGATTTTCTATCTCTCTCCCTCTTGTGTAATACAACGAAAAAAAAGATCATTATGTATAATTCATGCATTACAATTGTACATACATATATCAATATACATATTTTATTTTCCACCATGTTTTATGTACATAAAGATGAAAAAAAATAAAACATTTTAAGTATAATTTTTGGGCTTTATTTTCGTTTCGGTTTTCTGTTCTGTATATGTAAGTTAGTATTTTATTTTATGGATTATAACCCCACAGAGCAGCATAAGCATTTCGAATAAATAAATTCAATGAACACCATGCTATCTATCTACATATACATATATGTTTTTGCAACTTGGCGCTGAAATCAAATAATCAAATTGTTTTTTGGAACACACAACAAAAGCAAATAAAATGAGAAAGAAAAACTAAAGCAAATCAAGCAATATAAATGTACCTATCAAAAATAAATATCGATTAGATGACCGCATTTTGGTTTCATTTATTAGTGTTTTTGGTTTTGTTTCTTTGTGTTTTTTTTTTTTGGTTTTTTCCTTCATGATATTTTGTAAATGTTTGTTTTTATGTTGTATCTGAATCTACTCTTTGACTGATCTTGATCTGTCTGTCTGACTGCTGCCACATTGGATTAGCCAATGATATTGTTGAAATCATCGACAACATTGGCAACAACAACAGCGGTGGAAGAGGAGGAGGAGTAGGTGGAGGCGGACCAGACGAAGCAGATGAGTCCACAGAGTTCGAGGGAACGCCAGCCATATACTATGGCGATTCGAATGTTAATCTGGGTGAACCATTCTCGATAACCTGCATAATACCCATTACGGAGGATATATTTTGGCTAAAGAATGGTGAGCCAATAACGCGACACAATTTGCGTCATGGTCGTGATGAGCATGCCTATATTTTGGCCGAAAGTGCCATTGAGGGTGAGTATGAATGAGACGAAAAATGAAACATGATGATGATGATGATGATTCCTCCTACCTACCTACCTCTCAACTAAATAAACAAACAAACAATTTGAAGGTGAAAAACACAAGATCGAGGCCCATTTGAGTGTCAGACATGCCCTTAAGGTGCACGAAGGAAGCTATCAATGTAATCGTCGTCATGGTAGCTCTCATATGCTATATGTACGCAGTGCAGGATCTGCGATATCGGGTTCTTCAGCCACAGAATCGGGTTATCAGACTATCGATGAACTTACATCCAATGCGGCGGCAACCGATGATATATTCACAAGAACATGGCTCGAACAACAGCAACAACAACAACAGCCAACGTCAACACATCATCAGCAGCAACAGCACAAACCTCACAAACATCATCTGAGCGGCTATGGGAATAGCAGCAGTTCCTCTTCTCCCTTTGGCAAATATAATAATGATTTGACGACACAATCTTGGCATCATATGGGTGCCGATAATGTTGGTGGTGGCATTCATCGTGTCTATTCGGCTACACCACCCGATATTCCACCGCCTCGATTCGGTTTGTTCGATCATACGGTATCGCCGCCGGAGCCTCCAACCATTTTGTACAATCAAACGCTAATGCATCACAATCCTTTGCAAACACTGGACACTACCACTGCCATAGATAGAAGTAATGCTCCTGCACCACCTGCGCTGCCACCATATTTGACCACCATGTCGAGCCGTCATCATGTGGGGGGTGGTGCAGTGGGTGGTGGACATCAACAGGGTAATCTACAGCATACATTGAATTCATTTCAATTGCCTGCACCGCCGCCGCATTCGGTGGGGGGACATCACAATCAGCATTTGGCTCAAAATGAGAAATATCAAACTTATGCACCACAATTTGTACCGCAAGTGGTGGGTGGTGCAACAACAACTACAACAACAACAACATCATCAGCGGCAGCAGCATCATCAGTCACACAATCGATGAGCACGCCGGCCGGGGGCTATATGGGTTCGATGAAGCAACAGCCCAAGACGCTCTTGCCTAATAAGAAGGGTGAGCTACACACACACACACATACACACACACAACACGACACAACAACACTAACACAAAGAGACAACACACTCACACACACACACACACACACACACACCTACATTTTAACAGAAAAACACTTTGTGTTGTTGCTTTAAATGTTATCGAAATTTGTCATCGCTGCAAAATGTCCTAGCTCTCTTCTGCTCGCTATTTCGCTCGCTCGCTCTATTTCTCTCTCTCTCTCTATTTTGCTCACTTCATCTGTCCGTCCTCACTTTTTCTTGCCCACGTTCATACACATTTGATGTTGTTGTTGCTGGTATTATATTTTGTTGTTCTTCTTTTCGTTTGGTTTTATTAAAACGTTAATCGCTCGCCTAGTTCGCTCGTTCGTTCGTTTGACAAGTTCGCCCCCCTCTCGTCGCCCACACACACACACACATTTATATATACACTTACACTCACAGACATACGGTCACACCTTTAAGTTGAGCTTTAGTTGTTTGCTTGAACTTTCTTGTTTGTTTTAGTCATCATCAATTTTGTTGTTGTTTTTTTTCTGAGGGGGGAATTTTTCGCCAAGCGATTTCGATTTTGTATTTCTCTTCGTTTTTATGCTTTTGATTTTTCTTCTCCTTAGCTTACTGCTATTCGAGATTAGATGAGGTATTTCCTTTTGCCTATTTCCGATACATTTTGTTAGCATAACATTTCTAACCTCACTTTGAGGAAGTGTAAAAGTGAGTTCACTTTGAGGAAATGATATAAAGTGTATTAAACATTAAAACTTCCTTGAAAATGTCATGAAATTTATATATTTAAATATTATCATAGTTTATCACAGTTCTATAATCAAATAAAATCCTGTAATGCTAGATATCAAAAGTTTAAAATACATAGTGAATAGACCAATTCTAGATATTTAGTGTTAGTAGCTCACCTTCCAGTGCAGTTGTAGATTTTATAACTTGATATGTCATTTAATCGAACACAAAATGTTTAAAATCAAAAATCCATGTAAGCCATTAATAGATTAGTTGTTTATTTATACAACACACATGCAGTCACACACACACACACACACACTCGCACATACACACAAACAACTGGAAATAAACAGATATGAAAAGCGTTGATTGGCAGACATTTTTGTTGTTATTTTTCAATGACGCATTTTTTACACAATTGGCCATGTGTCCAACCTGTTCTAACCTCACTTCCACCGCCTCCTTCTCCTGGTCCTCCTCGTATGAACCTGTCAACCACTTCCACTTCTACTTTTTTTTTGGGCTGATCAATCAATCAGCAGTATGTCAAATTTGCTTTGCTTTTGGCTTGGTTTCTATTTTCTTTTTACTATGTTTTTATGTTTTTTATATTTTTGTTTAATTTTCAGTTCTCAAAAGTAATTTTTTTTTTTTGTTGTAACAATAATTGCTTTTCTCTTGACTTTGGCTATAGATATTTATATATATAAAAACATCTCGAACCATATTCTTTATGCTCTACTTTTTTAATTACAGCTAAAACTAAAAAAAAAAAAAAAAAAAAAAACGTTTTATCAATCATTAAATGAAATAAATCTATATATAATACATAAATGTATATATTACTATATATATAAATGTAATAATTAAATATTTAATTATATAAATCAGCCGCGTAAAAATCAATCAAATTTTATTTGATTTCAGTCCAAGTTTAAAAACTATATACATACATCCTCTATATATACCTATATATATATAATAATTGTTTAGATCAAAAATCAGCAAAAAATATATCTAATCAGAATAGGTTAAACTAATTATATTATCGAAATTAATAAAAAAAAAATATTTTAATTTATTGATTTTTTGTTGTTGTTTCACTTTATTTCTATTATTTTCTTTCTACTTTATTATAATTATAGTTTTTAGTTAGTATGTGTGCTATAATCTCTATCTATATATGATTTAGTAAGTTTAAATCAAACATAACAAAAATATATATATAAAAAAATATTTAAATCAAAACTCTCTCAGTACATTTAATATTAAAAGCTCTCTCACCCTCCAAAAAAAAAGACACCACTACCACCTCCACCATAAGTCTGCCCCCCCTCTCTCCACTCTTTCATACTCGGGGTATCTCTCATACTTTTAAGCTCGTTTCTATTTTAATAACCAATAAATATTATCTTATACCATACATATATTAAAATAAACTATACATTTTTTTTTATATATCATCATTATTATTATGATTATTATTATTATTAGAGTTGAAACAATAAATTTTGATAAAATAATTTTTTTTTGTTTTTCCTTTTTCTCTCATATTTCTGGTCTTTTTTTTTTCTTTTGTAAAACGTTTCTTGTATACAAAAATAGCTTTGTAAACTAGTAAATATTATGTTTGCCATGGTTTTTGATTAATAAATCTCATCTTACTGTCTCTCTTTCTCTCTTTTTTGTGTCTTTAGAACCAGAATTGGTGCCAAATTATGACAATGTAGAGCATCAAATGAAATTTTATACTATCAAAAGTCCGCTTGTGCTGAGCTGCAATGTGAAAAATATGGAACCATCGGGGCCACTTGTATGGTAAGTTTGTTTTGCTGATACATTTTCTTTTTTTATTTTCTTTTTTTTATATATGTACATAATATTTTTCGGGTCGAAGCAGGAAGATGATGTTAATGATGATTATCCTGATAGTAGGGGAGGATGTGTCTGTGTGTGTGTATGTCCCACATAGTTAGTAGTTATAAGAGCAATCATTTTAATACGGCACAGCTAAGCACTTTTGCTTAATTATGTTGGCCTGACTGACTTGACTGACGTAACCTGGTCTGAGTGGGATTGGGTTGGAAGTGGGGGGAGGGAACAGACCAAAACGTTAGTGTGGTTTTGTGCGAAACGGAACGACGGAATAGGGTGAACACAGAACTAGGAACTAGGAGAAGTAGTAGGTAGTAGAAGGAAGCAGAAGGTGTTATAGAAGAGAAGGGGTTTTTTGCCAGCTAAAAACTGCCTTCCTGCCTCTGTGACGACTCCCCCTCAACAGCAGTCAATGTATGTGTGTGTGTGTGTGTGTGTGTGTGTGTGTGTGTGTGCGTTTGTGTGTGTAATGGTAATGACACTTTGTTCATTCCGGTGCCACAGCCAGGGCCAAGCTAGCTCACTTTGCGTGTCACACTTCTGGAATTAGTCTTTGAATAATTGGCAAAAACACACACAACACTAGGTTTTCCCTCTCTGAATGTAAAGACGAAAGGCTTTTCGCCATTTTCTTCAAGGTTTTCCACCTCCAAGTCAGTTGTTTTTAGGCAACTAACTAACTAGCTTTGGATTATTAAACTGTAATGGCATTCCAAAAAGAGAAAGAACAAAAATTTAAATGGGTTTGGTTAAAAGATGATATCAAATTAAATAGTTTGATAGTTACGTATATTAGGAAAAGTAATTTACATTGTGCAAAAAATAAAGAAAATGCAAAAAAAAATTTAAAAAGGGTTGAAAGACTTTAAAATATATTTAAATATGTAAATGCTATGAACTTGCAGCATCTTAAACGAATTAAAAATTAGAATAATAATACATTTGAATCTAGGAGATATACAATAAACTATTTATAAAGCTAAAAAAAAGTCTGAATTTTATAGATGAGTAACGATTTATTTAAATTTTTTTTTATTAAGAAAGTAATAAGCTTTGACTTTAATCATTTTGAAATTAGCTTTAAATCAAAATTATTATTATAGTATTTATTATCGAAAGATTATATAACAGAAGGCAAGTTATAGTTCGATTACTTAGACCCCTGCTCTACAGGGGCCGGAGGGGCACTTGCTAGGGCGGGGTAGTTTTTTTCAAAAAGAAGGGAAAATGGGTCCTTTAGTTCGACTCTGTTTTCGGAAAATAAAGTCCTGCATTAGTATTCGATAACAAAATTAGATTAAACTACAAATAAATTTATGATTGTAATTTTTCTTAATTTGTTTAATTCAGGAAAAAGAATCATACTAGTGTGATGGATGTTGCATCACTTCGTGGTCGCTTCAGATTAATTGAAGCCGAGCAAAAATTTATTATTGATAAGGCGGAACCGCAGGACGATGGTCTCTACAGTTGTGAAATTAATAATCTTTCCAAGGAGATCAAAGTACTTGGTAAGTGAAATTTGTTTTCTCGCGCCAAAAATGTATATTATTAACTGTTTAATATTTGATTTAAAATTTAGCTCGCGTTGTTGTACGAGTGCCTTCAAATACAGCTGTTGTCGAGGGTGAGAAGATGTCGGTTACCTGCTCTGTTGTGGGCACAGAGCCACAATTGATATGGACTTACCGTAAGTTGTAACAACTGAATCGAAATGAGAATAACATTATCTCATCGAATATTTTATAGGTAACCTAACGCTGAGAAACAGCACAGGTCGCTATATCCTGTCACCTAATGATAATGTTGAGAACGCGATATTGACGTTGGAGAATGTGACATTGGATGATAAGGGTGATTACAAATGCTATGGAAGCAATGCGGCCAATGATTATAGTGTGAACAGCACTGTTGCCAGCGATTTTACAACCGTGCGTGTGAAGGGTAAGTTTGTGACGTCATTTTAGACACTATGCAACCGAAAACTAAAGCCTAATTTGATAAACGTTCTTAGCTAATAAATAGCAGCTGTTTAAAGCAAAAGTTGGAGCATTCAGAAATTAGACAAAACTAGCTTGCTTAGTAATTTTCTTAGAATTGTTAGTTTAAAACTCTTTAGTAGAAGTTGTCAAAGGCCTTTACGACTAGAGAAGTCCTGATATTTTGTTATATTTCCACGGGAATAAGAAATCAATACACCTGGCCCTAACTGGGTCCATTATGAAAGTGCTAGCTTCTTTCTTTTACCACGCCCCAAACCTCACGATTTACCAAATTCAATGTTTCGATTTTTGTTGGAATACATTTTCAAATAGTTAACATTTTGCGTTCTATATTCCTTAATCCTTCGTAAGGCAATGGACCCAGCGTGTACTCCATGAAAATATGCTAACATTTGCTCATTAAGTTAAAGGTGAATGATTTAACGATCAGACAATCGAAGATTTGTTCAAAAATCTATGGTCTATTCATCGGCTCATTACAATAAAGCGAATAATTCAAAATCATAAGGAACATTTAGAATTAATCACTATTATAAACGGCTTTAATCACTCTACTGTGTTAAGTCAGAGAAAGTTAACTGCTGAAAAGTTTTTTTTAACACTTGTGCAAGTCCTGAATCTTAATCTCTTTCCTTGCAGTATAAAACTCATGTCTAGTTTGACATGGATTCGCTTAACAGGGTATTGTTTAGGAACATTAAACCCCGTGTTTATATAAAGGCAGTAATCGATAAATTAAATTGTCTTCGGTTAAATAAATCATCGAATGCATTTTCCGATAAGAAACCTATACATTTTTCAACAAAATGTTAAAAAGTAATGGTAAAATATTATAAATCTGTCTAAGTTCTAAATAATGTAAAACAAATATATATAGAGAATATTATGCAAAATATTATTTATAGAATATTATTCAAAATACCTATATAGGTTATGGGACAGAAATTAACTTTAGGATGTGAGGTCAGTGCGAATTGTAAAAAAAATGGAATTGGAAAAAATATTTGGTTATCGTTTTGTCGGGTCTTAAAATAAATTTCTTTCTGAATCCTCCCTCCCTAAACAAGTCTCGACTATGTTTTGAATGTTTTTGGACTTTATCAGTGGCTTCAGTTGCTAAAATCATGTTGCACAGTGTTTATCATAAGAAAATTGATATATATTAATCCTTGAACTTTTAATTTTATAGGCAAATTTGCCGCCTTGTGGCCTTTCCTGGGCATCTGCGCTGAGGTGCTGATTCTCTGCGTGATTATTCTCATATACGAGAAGCGACGCAATAAGAGTGAACTGGAGGAGAGTGATACTGATCCTCAAGAACAGTAAGTTTTGTCTTCAACAACAGCAACAACAACAAGAACAACAACAACACGACCAAGAATCAACTCTCCCCCCCACAAAAAAAAAGTAAAAAAAAAAACATCAACACAACTCCAAAAACACAACAAAGAATTAGAATGAACATCCAACAACAACAACAGCAATAATATGTAAAGCAGTCACGCCTGAACAACAACACGTAAAAATTAAAAAACCCAAAAAACATAAAAATTAAAACCAAAACGCAGCAGAAGAAATAAAAAATTGCAAATTTTAGTTTTACACTGCAAATTAAAGACGTTTGAAACTGCATGGAGAATGCGGAAACAAACACAAACCATACACACGTACTTATTACACACACACATACATACACACACACACACACACACACACACACACACACACACACACACACACACACACACACACACACACACACACACAAACACACAGACATGGACGGACAAACACAGACATCAGAGCCAACAACAATTAGTGAAATTCTTCTTAGTTAACAATTTAATTAAATCAAAAAAGAATAGGAAAACTCAAAAAAAAAAAAAAAAAAAAACGCAAACAAAAAAGGCACATATTAAATATTAAAACATTATTTTCTGTTATTAATTAACTATTAACTCCTTCATAAGGGCCAGTTTTGCTTAGCGACATAAAAAAAACAATGACATCAGTTAAATATATATATATAAAGTGTGATTAATTAAATTTCAATTTTAAATTTGAAGAAAATACACAGCAAATTGGCAAAAATTCTTTAAACAGTTTATATATTTTATATTCTTTATTTTGTGCTATACGAAAATCCCTTAAATCTGCTATATAGAAATTGACCGAAACACACACACACATACACCAACACACATACGCAAACACACAAACAAACAAACAAAACCTTCTAAACACTTATATAGTTTTGTAGCTATTACATTATATACCTTACATATATAATTTTTGTAAACAAAAAAAGAAAAGAAAAAACCACAACAACAACAAACAAATTATTGCCTTATATTTCTTATATGATTATTTTAATTTTTTTTATTGCTGTGCTTATATTTGTTGCTTACACAAAATATATCTATATATATATTTATATATATACATTTATGTATATGTATCGATATATATATTTATATTTTCGTTTTTGGTCCAAGTCTTCTCCAGTCCAATATATAATAACTATAATTAAAAAAAAAAAAAAAATAAATAAATAAAAACAAAGAAACACAAAAATTAAAATTAAAAAAAAAATGTTATGAAATTTGTTTTAAGTACTTATTGTTTAATTATTATGAATAATTTAAAGGCGCTAGCAACGTGAAACAACAACAAAACACACACACACACAAAACGTTTATCGTTACTTATTATTGTATATTATAAATGACTAAATAAGCTTAAAACAACAAATTTTTTTGGCAATAAAAACAATAAAAACACAAAACACACACACAGACACAAACACACATACATACACACAAGTAGTAAACTTTAGCTTTTTCATACACTTTTTGCATTGCAGATAATTTTCCCCTTTTTTGTACTTGAGTGAAACGAAGAAACATAAATAAATTTATTATACCTACACATATATATTAATTAGTAATACTATAATATATATATATATAAAAATATCTATAATTCTATACACAAAGTATTTCTTTTCTTCTTTTTGCGCACTTAAAAGAATTGTTTTATAATTATTTTTCGTTTATATCTTTTGTTGCCTTCTTCTTGTAACGCTTCTCGCTCTTGTTGCAACACATTTTAAGTTCCAGCACCTTCCACCATTTTGCCACCCACTTTTGTGTATAATTTACAAAATTTTTCTTAATTTTTGTATCTTATATTTTTTTTTTGTTTTATTATTGTATCTGTTAAACGAAACGAAAGAAAGAACCAAACAAACAAACAACAAATGAAAAGAACCAATCAAATTTTTGTGCTATTGTTTAAACAAATTTATGATTATGATTTTTGTGCGTTTTGAGATTGATTTCTAATGAAATAAAAACAACAAATTGTAAATTAAAAAACCACGAAAAAAAAAACAAAACCAATTTTATTTGCATTTTTATTTCGCATTTTTTTTTTTTCGTAATTTTTATTGTAATTTGTGTATATAATGTGTATGATTTAGAATTTATACGCTGTTGCTTACTAGAATATATTGCTGCTGCAAAACCCTTGCGGAACATAGAACTTCGGTGAATCGAAGTTTCAATACCCTTGCAGTTACTCGATTAATATGATGCTCTTACCAAAAGCCATCGATGCCTTGTTTAGACCAAGGGTGGCCACGGAAATTTAACTTGGGAGCCGGCTCTTTACCGGCAGAGGCTGGGCAGAGAAAAAGGTCACTTTTGCGAGTCGACGCACACAAAAATTTGTGTGCCTCGAGTTTTATGACGGGTCATAAAACGACCTTTTTTGGGTCGAGCGAGCGATCGTCGTCGAACTTGTGGGCAGATAGACGGACAAGTCCCGAATTTTACGGGGAGGGGGAAAAAGGTCGCGATCTCGAGCTCGCAACTTGTTGGCAGAGGGAGTGAGGGACAAGTAAAAATAAGGGTTGTTTTTGATGAGTGCTCGAGATCGCGTTCCTTTTTCCCCCTCCCCGCAAAATTCGGGACTTGTTCGTCTCTCTGCCCACAAGTTGCGAGCTCGAGATCGCGACCTTTTTCCCCCTCCCCGTAAAATTCGGGACTTGTCCGTCTCTCTGCCCACAAGTTGCGAGCTCGAGATCGCGACCTTTTTCCCCCTCCCCGTAAAATTCGGGACTTGTCCGTCTCTCTGCCCACAAGTTGCGAGCTCGAGATCGCGACCTTTTTCCCCCTCCCCGTAAAATTCGGGACTTGTCCGTCTCTCTGCCCACAAGTTCGACGACGATCGCTCGCTCGACCCAAAAAAGGTCGTTTTATGACCCGTCATAAAACTCGAGGCACACAAATTTTTGGTTTAGACCAAGGATGGCCACGTAGTGGCTCTTTTGGCTCCCGTGGCTCTTTACCGGCAGAGGCTGGGCAGAGAAAAAGGTCACTTTTGCGAGTCGACGCACACAAAAATTTGTGTGCCTCGAGTTTTATGACGGGTCATAAAACGACCTTTTTTGGGTCGAGCGAGCGATCGTCGTCGAACTTGTGGGCAGAGAGACGGACAAGTCCCGAATTTTACGGGGAGGGGGAAAAAGGTCGCGATCTCGAGCTCGCAACTTGTGGGCAGAGAGACGGACAAGTCCCGAATTTTACGGGGAGGGGGAAAAAGGTCGCGATCTCGAGCTCGCAACTTGTGGGCAGAGAGACGGACAAGTCCCGAATTTTACGGGGAGGGGGAAAAAGGTCGCGATCTCGAGCTCGCAACTTGTGGGCAGAGAGACGAACAAGTCCCGAATTTTGCGGGGAGGGGGAAAAAGGAACGCGATCTCGAGCACTCATCAAAAACAACCCTTATTTTTACTTGTCCCTCACTCCCTCTGCCAACAAGTTGCGAGCTCGAGATCGCGACCTTTTTCCCCCTCCCCGTAAAATTCGGGACTTGTCCGTCTATCTGCCCACAAGTTCGACGACGATCGCTCGCTCGACCCAAAAAAGGTCGTTTTATGACCCGTCATAAAACTCGAGGCACACAAATTTTTGTGTGCGTCGACTCGCAAAAGTGACCTTTTTCTCTGCCCAGCCTCTGCCGGTAAAGAGCCGGCTCCCAAGTTAAATTTCCGTGGCCACCCTTGGTTTAGACCATAGAATAATTGGATACTTGCAGCTAGAGTAAATATTTCAAACAAGTTCTTAGTAAAGAAAGCTTTCATTAAAGAGATAATTTGCTTGCTAATCAGTCTTATTAAAGTTTAGCTCTTTTTAAACATATGTGGTTATACAGTGCTGAAAGAAATAAGAGAAACGGCTATTATCTCAACCTTTAACATCGTATTATACAGATTTACTGCAACCTTTAGATATTAACTCAGTTACACAAAAATGTTGGATATCTGAATTTTACTTAGTGTTTTTTGTTTCATGTAAGAATAAAATAGAAACCCGCTGTATTTTTTGTTAACAAATTGATAACAATGTTGATTTGATGTCAAAAAGTTGCATAAATCTAAAAACAATAGAATGCGGTTATAACGACTCCGCTTATAACGTCCGTCCGGCTATAGCGACTAAAGTTCGATGAGTGATTGGTTGGTCCCAATACAATCTTACATATATGAAAGGGCCTCCGGTTGGTACGTCTTCCGGATATAACGACGAAAATCGTCGGTCCCTTAAGCGTCGTTATAACCGGATTTACATAGAATATGATTTTTAAGCTTGTTTTTATTATGTGAAACAGGGCGGATCCATATGTAAGTTTATAAATCTTACTAACACTTTGATTGTTCTCGTTATTAAATTCAAATAAATTTGTTTGCTCACTTGAAAACGTTTAAGAAAAACAAAAAAAGGTCTGATCAATTTTTAACATTTAACCAACTAAACTCATTTTCATAAACAATACTTAAGAATTTCAGCAGTTATAAACTAAATGTTACAGCATTTGTTGTTATTCTAGTTAAATTTTTAAACAGACTTAGTGATCTTTTGTAATATTTGTATAAAAACTACAAAAGGTATCGAAACTTATGACCAAACTTAATTATGGTCAAATTTAAGGTGTTTTTGGTTCAAACACACAATAAAATCGGTTTCAAAACTTTTGCTTATTAGAACCGGGATAAAAATGGTAAAACTATAAAATATTTGATGGGAAATTAACAACAGAATCCTAGTTAACCCTCAACAAAATTGATTGGTCCTAAAAGGCCATAATAGCTTTTTAAATATACATATGTAGTAGATGACACAATTTTGTAAAATCAAATTGAAATGGATTTATTGATTAAACTGAAATGTTTAATAGTTGGAAATTTAAAAAATTATTTATAGAATGATTTGATAAAGATTCCTTAAAAACCGAGATGCAAGGGTATAGAATATAGGAGCTTAATTGTGATGTGCTTGTGCTTTTAAAACAAAAAATAAATAAATTTTTTTTATGTATAATTTGCTGACTAGATAATGCATAGATCCGATCATTGATTGGCTCAAAAAATCGCTTGACTTTTGATTTGCTTTTCTCTTTGTCTCTCTCTTTCTATACACGAATTGAACAACAAAAAAAGTATATAAATTCTGATAATTAGTCATATGTAGCTAATTAATTATGAAAAGCTAATCAATTGTATTTCATTCTTTTCCTTTTTATTCCATATATAACTAAACAAATTAACAAACAAACAAACAATGTATGAGTAGTTGATATAATTCGCAAAAATGATAAAAGAAAACACGTATTTAAATAGGAAAACAAACCATAAAACGAAAAAACAAAGCCACAGCCTGCAACTACTTGATTGATTGATTGAAAAATTGACTAACCCCAAAAACTAACTAACTTTAACTAACTAAAACCAACCAACTAGCTAATTAACCAGCGTTTCAGCCAAGCAACCCATCACAACCAACCAACAACAAAATAAAAAGCAACAAAAGTAGTCTAATGTTTGTACTTAAAGTCAACCTTTCCCCTCCCCCCAAGAAAAAAGTAATTTGAAATTTTGTTAAATTTATTAAATGATTTTTGGTTTTGATTTGGATTGCCCTTACTTACTATCGATTTATAAATTTGATCTATCTCTCTTTAAAATCTATCTATCTATATCTTATCTATATCTATATTTCTATTTAATTAACTTTGTAGTTTTTTTAGTTAATTTTATTAACCTCCTCTGTCTCTCTATCTCTTTTTCTCTCACCTCTTCTCTTACTCTCTTTTAACTCATTTTGTCGTTTGTCTTTCTTGCAGGAAAAAGAAAAGGAGAAATTATGATTAAAATTTCCTAAGCAAAAAATAAAGAAGAGAAAAAAAAAACACAAAAACATTTAAATATAATACAGAAAAATTGAAAGATGAGCATAAATAAAAATAAAGAAACAAAAGAAAAGCATTAACATTATATACAATTAACATTAACTAGCAAAATGAACAAAAAGAAAAAACCAAAAACAAATTGTGTCACAAAATACAGATATGTAAATTCCCCCCTTCTCTATTTCACTCACCTCTCTCACATACACACACACACACACACACACACACACACATTCTAACTCCCAGGATATCCTTATCCACAGTCCTTGCGAAATTTAAATTTCATTAGTACTTTGTTTAGTCAAATTGTATTTTATTATCAAAACAAAACCAAAACTTGAAATTAATATTAAAATGGAAAGTGATAGCAGTTAAACGAACACAAAACAAAAGAACAAACTTTAGTAATTTAAAACAGATATTAATTGCAGTCTTTTCCCAATCCTGTCTAATCATCATCATGGTCCTGGCCAAAGGACCTCACAACTGTTTGAACCAACTTTGGCCAAGCCAAAGTTTTTATATACTTGCAAACATAATTTTAGATAAAAAATTGTTAAATGATCTGAATTATCGATAGGCTGATTTATCGACGATCGGACTTATCAACTACTTATAGAAATTTATTCATTTCTTTTTGAATTCGGTTAAAAATACAAAAATATAACTTCTCTTTGCAAAGATATAAAGAAACTATGAGAGGTCCATCCCCTTCTAGATCTTATATCCCTTCCCCTCACACACACACTCACAAACAATTAGTCCCCCTTTCCCCTTCAAACAAACAAGCAAAACATATTGTACATAACCTAAATAGTTTATGGTTTAAACAAAGAAAGAAAAACAATTCCTTTTTCAAATTTTTCAAAATGATTTATGACTTTAACTTTTATAATTTGTAAATTTCATTCATTAGATAGTTTTTAATGGGCAGAAAACAAACTAAATGAAAACTGTTGAAACTTAAAAGAAAAACAAAAACAAAACACACAATGTTATAACAAAACTTGTTTATTAATATTAGTTAATAAAAACAAAAAAAGAAACAAGAAAAATGCAAGAATTACAATGGATGAGAAGGATGGATGGATGGATGATCAAGAACTTTTTTAAACAATTAAGTAGCGCGTTATGAGTATATTTTAAAACAACAACAAAAAATTATACATATATATATATATATATATATACAAAGATAAATTTGTATATTGCATAATTTTAAATACTTAAAGAAATACTAAAAAACAAAATAAAACAAGAAAAAATTGCCTACTGCCAAAACTTGTAAAGTTCAGTACTTTTTTTTTTGGTTTAAGTTTTGCTTTTTGATAATACCAAAAAACCAAAAAGGAAATAGAAAGATAAATTTGTTAAATAATTTGTTTGTTTTTTTTTTAAATCTAGGTTGTTCATAAATATTGTAAAATATACTAAAACACACACACACAGATACACAAACACACACGCAACACACTCGAAAGCGGTCTTCAGAGTACTTTAAAATTTTCATGTTTTGAATTTTTATTTGAAATTTTTTATTTTTCCGCCACCAAAGCTTTAAATATTTACATAGTAAACTGTGTTCTCAGTAAAAATGAATAAAAAATATTTAAATGAAAATTTAAATGGGTAAAAAATGACAAAAATTCATAATGATTAAAGGAACGATTTGTATAGTAAAAAAAAACTAATAATAATTTATGATCCACAAGAAAGGACAGCAAAGGATTATGAACATGGATGATTAAAGAAAACGTTCTTGTTATATATATATAATGCCTATATAAATCATGCATGTGTGTATGTTCTTACATATATAATTAATTAAATCTAAAATTAAACCAAACTAATCGAAAAAAATGGGAAAGAAAACTTAAATAAATAGCGTAAAGCAGACATTTGAAACCGTCGTAATTTATGTGTATAAGCTTTTGGTTTTAATTAATTTTTTTATTTTTGGTTTTTTATAATAAATAATAATTCTAATTATTAATTATTGTACAAATTGTTTGTACAGTTTGTGGCTTATTTATGTATGTGTATTGTGTATAATGACTATGAAAATTACATACTTATACTAATACATACATAACATATAGTATGTATGTAAAATGTACTATATAGGAATTATTATATACTATATATATAATGGCAGAACTAAATTTTTGCACTACCTGATGATGATTATTATTTCTCTTTGATCTTTTCTTACTTACATCAAAAAAATATATTTTGACGACAAACAAATTTAAACAAATTCCCATATATTCAACACACACACACACATACACATAAACACATGGATATAAGTAGGGTGAAAGGATTCGATTTGACCTTCATATCATATTTCGAAAATATTTTGAATTATAATTATTTCGATTTAGGCATTTATGTATGTAAAACATAAATCTTTCGAATGTAGATTGCCCTCTGTTCTATATTCAATTGTACCATCTAAAACCCAGGAAAGCCTCAAAGCAAATATCCGATTTTTTTTATTAAAATGTAACAACTTGAAGTTTTTTTTATCATTTAGAGAGTGCTTTAAGTTTAGAAAACCATTTCAAATTATATTTCAAATTAGTTGATACTGGCTAATTGCCAATATGCTAATGCATACAGGACATTTAAAAAGTTCATTATATACATATTAATTTAAATTAAACTTTAAATGCAATTTCATTCCCTTTTACTTTCTTTTGTTTTGTTATTCGTTTTGAAGTCCGAAGAGAAAATCGAACAAACATAAATTTAAAATTTCACAAATGATCTAAATATTGTAATTTTCTTTCCTTCATAATTATCTCTCGAAATATTTAAGAATATAAAAAATATAACTATTTTTTATGCTAAATTTTGCATGGCTCTTAAAAGCTTAAAATAGCATTTGCCATATAATTATTCAAAATGCTAGTTTAATTTTCCTAATTGAATCTGAAATTTATGATCACAGCGAGAATCTCTTCGATTAATTCCATATATCTTTCATAACGTTAAAATTGATTGACAATTTTATTTCAAATATCGATTCCCCTTTGCAAAATTAGTTTATAATCTATCAGATCGTAGATTCTTTTATCCAACTTATATCGAAAGTAATCAAGGGCAGCATAAACATCTAATGCAAAAATTTTAATTATTAATATATGAAATTTTCAAAAATCAGTTCAGTTTATTGTGTAATGTTTTTTTTTGCCGCCCTGTAACAAAAACAACAACTACAACATGAATGAAAAAAACCTCCTGAACTGAAAAATTCAAATCCCACGTTGCTTAACTCATACAGAACAAAAAACAGCTACGATACCTACATACATACATACATACATAAATACTTACATACCAATACAAAAAACATCAACTGAATTAATTCTATGACGTAATGTTACCCACTATAATAACTACCAGCAACAACAACAACAACAACACGAACAAAAAACTATTTAAAACATTAAATATATTATGAATGAAACTAAAACTAAATAATATACATCATATACATACATATACATATACACTTACATACATACAAATTTATATACAAGAGCTAACAAATACATACAAAATATATTGTATGTTTCTATTTATATTTTATTTTTGCCTACAACTTGTTTTTTGATTGAAGGGATCTATGTAAGATATTGCTTTAAGAGATAGTTGAGTTGGGTTACCTTTTGTCCGAATGTAAAACTATATAGAGTATTGTCTAAGCCCCCGATAAATCTAGACATTTTTATAGCAAAGATTAACTGCTTAGACAGAAGGATATGTAGAATTTCTTTTGCTCTGCTAATTAACATAGATCCTAGACCAACGAGTATTCAAAAAGAAAAAATTATACGTTATTATACGGACTAGAACAAACAAACCAAAAACTACCGTAAAAAGCCTGACAAAAAACTAACAAATCGTGTATCCTATTGATAAAACAAACAAAAACACACATACACATCCTCACTTGATAAACAATTTATTTAATATTTCATTTCAATAATTTTTCTATTCTAAACTAACAAAAAAACCAAAAAAACAAAGCAAAAGCAAAACCAAAAACTAGAATGAAAATGAAACTTGGCACACACTTTTACTCTCCCGCGTTATGCGCTTCATGAAAAAGAAAAAAAAAACATAAGGAACATTATTATTATTAAGTAATAAAATGAAAACTTATATATTATTATATATATACATATATATATATGTATACAATATATACACTATAAATAATATTAATAATTACAAGTAATTTTTAATTAGACCTGTAAGCCAATTGTTGAAAAATTCGGCAGACAAAAACCAAAGCAAAAAAAAAAAAACAAAATGTTTCAGCAACATTAAATTAGTTAAAGACAAAAAAATAGAAACAAAAACCAGAACAAAAAAAAAACTAGAACTATGAAAATTGCTTTAGTTTAGTTAAAAGAATTTTCATTTATTTGTTTCTAAATTTGTTCAGAGCGGTAATTATAATAATTTTTGTTTACTTCATTTAAATTTATTTAAAAATTAAGCCAACACTTGCAGAGAAGTTACCGCTTTTTGGAACACACTTTCAATTTAATTTCCTCAAGACGTAAAAACTGAAAACAATTTAGCAAGTTGCACATTTTGTTTACCTGGTCAAAGTAATCTGTGTGTAATTCGATGTTTTTGAGTTTTCTATCCCCAAAAACAGTCCGAACCCATATCTTCAACTAGTGTAAAGACTAAAAAACAAATGACATCAAGAAAAAACAAAATGCCTTAGGGTTTCAGTAGAAATAACAGAAACTAAAATCACTCAGTTAAATTTTAGATCCATGTGCAACTTGCTTAATTAAAGCCAAAAAACAACTACTCATACATAAAATCGTATATATATATATGTATACTTAAAATACTCTCTATGAAAAACAAACAGTTATGTGTAACTACGGGTAAAATATTAAACAAAATTAATATAAACCCCCTTAAAAGCGACGAACAGTCAGAAGTAAATTGATCTAACGTAAGGGAAATTAATCACAACTAACCAAAGAAGATGCCTACAATTATCGAATTTTCAAAATGATCAGAGGTAAGAAAAACGATTAAAAACTTGATCAATTAAGTGTCCCTACTAAGCACTTGACGGACCTAAGCATGTAAAATGGCGGAAATACAACATAATTTTCTATTTTTTACGTCTAATTCAACGAAGTCGAAAGAGAAAAACTTAATCAAGAATTATTCTAAAATTTGTAATCGTAATTAAATACATTTATGATGGGAGTAGTTCTGGTGTTATGAAATAAGAAAAATCTGTCCCCCAAGGTATGCAAAGAAAAAGAAAATGAATTAAAGAACCTAAGAAACTACAAAAAACATAATTCTAAATGCAATAAACATTGTTTATAGTAAATTATTTAACTATATGGCATACCAAAGACCTTTTATTGTTTCTTTGAAGGCCTATTGCATACCTTAAGGGGTGAATTTTCTTCATGCTACATCACCAGAACAGCCTTGGCATATCGGACAGCAAAAAAATGAAGAAAATATTGCATAGCCTACTTATGCGGGCAGCAAGAAAAAAGTTAAAATTGCATTGCCTACTTAAGTGGGTCAATGAAAATGAACAAAAATGGCCGCGGCAAACTAAAATAAAACCATTTCCTTTTATTTCTGACTGTTCGCTGTTCAATACATACACCAATTGTGAAATCCAGGCGTCTTCAACTATGATTATGATTTTTCTAGCAAATTTATTAACAAGCAAAATGCAAAACAAAAAAAAAAAATAACAAAAAACAAAAGATGAGAAACCAAATCACAAGTCAACAGGGCACAGCGCTTCTTCTTCTTAACTATGAATTCAACGTTTCTAAACTTTTTTAAACAAATGAATAAAACCAACGCTAAACTTAAAAAACAGAACTAAAACTATATAAACTTTTTAAAATAAAACCAAAAAAAAAAAAACCAAAAATAAAACTAATATTGAATTGAACCCAACAAAGTGTTCATTAAACTAACAAAAAACCGATTACATATATACTTTATATATATACATAAATGTGCATATATATAGATATATAGATATATATATATATATGTATATATGTATATATATGCATACATAAATAACACAACATTTTGTATGGCTATGGCAAAAAAAAAAAGAAAAACAAAACAAAAAACAGAAACAATTTAGCTATGTAATGAAAAATTGTAAAGAGTTGAATTAAAAAAAAATGTATGTATGAAAATTTCATCAAACAATTTCAAAAACGAACTTTACGAATTTCCTCCTCAAATAAAAAAAAAAACCAAAGAAAAAGCAAAAAAAAACTCTGCTCTCTTTATGATGAAATGAACAACAAGCAAAAAAAACTTCTCTTATATACATACATACATAAAAATCAGCAAAATATACATACATATATGATACTTATAATTAATAACTAAAGCATACACTTGTTTTTAGCACTAAATCGAAAGAGTAATACGGAAATGGAGAACAAATTAAAAAACAAAAAATGATGGCAAGAACAAAACTCTTCTTTGCATTAACTTTGTTTAGAAAATTAAAAAAAAAGAAGAAAGAAAACAAGAAACTATTTCGAAAAAAAAACCAACAGCATAACAAAAAAATTCATACAACTAGAGTTTTTTTTAGAGAAAAATTGTCATCATTTATTATATCATCTCATGAAATGCCTAAACACCTAGCAACTAAAACTAAAACTATTGTTAAACAAATAAAACTTACTTCAAATGGAATCAAATGAAAGAAAAACAATTTTCCCAAAAAAAAAACAACAACAAACACACACAGACACACACACACAAACACACTTAAACGATCGTTAGTGCAGTATATACAATACATACATACAAACATACCTAAAACAAAATAAAATAAAATAAATAATAAAAACAAATTGTATTATATTTAAGCCCAAAGCAAAACAAAAATAAAATCAAGAACAACAAAAACCAAAAGTTAAACATAATAAGAACACAAAAGTTAATTAAATTGCTAGCAAAGAAAGGAAAAAAAACAAAAACAAAAAAAAAATGGTGATTTATAGGCCAGTTGAAAATTCACTTTTCAGCTAATATATAGATTAATAATAAATAATAAAAACAAAAATATTTTAAAAAGCAAGCGCTTGAATTGTACATTTTTACAAGGCAACTGTACATTAAGCGCCCACGGCATAAAAACAAAAAATAAAAACAAAACCCAAATAAGTTGAAAAGGCACAGCAAAACAAAAACAAAAAAAAACAAAACCAAATTATTAACTAAATTATAAAATAAAAATGTATTGGCATCCAAAAGAAAAAAAAAAAACAAAAAGAAAAAAAAAATGTTGCCTAGCCAGAACGGAAATGAGTTTATTAAATATATACATTTAAAAAATTCATAAAAAAAAAACAAAAAACAAAATTCGTTGCATAATATTTAAAACGAAGGTAGTATTAAACTCGATTGCCTAATTCTAATATTAAAAGAAAAAAACTAAAAAGAAGAAAAAAACAAAAAAAGAAATACTAAACATTAACAGTAATAATAATTATAATAATAATAAAAACAAGAACAACAACAACAAAAAATGTTATTATACTTATTATACCGATTAAAATGAAAACAACAAAACAAAAAAAAGAACAAAAAAGGAAAAAAACAACAAAATACAAATTAAAATAAAAATTTTATTTAGATTAAACTGTTTAAATTTCGATAAGATAGGCAAAAACGAGTGAAGGAAAATTGGGTAAGCTAATACTTTTGGCCGGGTAAATGGAATTTTTCTTCTATGAATTATATTTTTTGCGCCTATAAATTGATATAGTCTTTATTATATAGTTCGGCTCCATGTTGATGCATTTAGTCAATCTTATCTTTATGATATAGTGGACAAATCGAGCTGAATCTGAGATCTGTAATGACTGTTTAGAATCCATGGGCTTAATTTTTGCATAAAGTTGATTTAGTCAAACCCTTCAGACAGACGATGATGGTTACTTTCATACGCTGCACGCTTCTATTATAATTTAATTTATTAATCTTTTTAAAGGGAGAAAAAGGTAAGTCATACATATATGATTTCAGGTTAAGCAATAAAAAATGTACTTTAATTTACAAGAAATTAAAAGAAGGCAGAAAAGTTTTAAAAAAAGTTATAAAACGAAGCCTTTATTATTGACCCAATTGCAATCAAGAAAGTTGCTGAAACTCTCGATTATCTTATGCAAATGAAATGAAAAAACAAAAGATTTCTACAACAAAAAAAAAAAAAAAACTAATTTACATTATATTTACTGTCAATGCGCCATACGATTGCTTGATATCTTGGTCTATTAGAGAGTTTATATACTAAGCTTAAATTGCATGTCAATGGGATAAATCCGTTTCATTTCGAAATACTGTTCGAAGCAAACGATATTTAAGGTAAAAGGTATAAAATTATGAAAAATCATCATATCACTACGCACCCAGTACTATACTTTATATAAGATCATATATACATAAACCAATTATTTTTCGTATCCCGTCTCTGAGGATGTAACTAAGCTTATTTTCTAATTACAAATGACCCCTTTGATGTGAGTAAATGGTACCCTAGTCACGGTTCCTTTATATGACTTGGATAGGATCCCTTCTTTTAATCAGTTTTGGGTCTTTGAAAAGTCATATTGTTCATCATAACCGACAATAGCCTTACCTCTTGTTAGTGTACTTTATAATAAATTAGAGTTTGAGCATATAAAAGAGTCATTTTCGTGTCTTCCATTAAAGAAATAATAAAGGAACCTCATCCAGGCGATTTCATTTTCTGATTCAAAAATTCAAATAAGAATTAACAAAATAAATTGAAATCTTGGGAAAGAAAAAGTCTATAAGTCTATATATGCAGCGTTGGATTATCGTGAAAGAAATTTTCTTTCCCAATAATAAAGATATACTTCTAGATTCGCTGCTGAATATATGGGATTTTCGTTAGAACCGACTTGATGTAGTTGCCGATGTATTTATAAAGCCGAAGTCTACAAATTGTTTCCATATTGTTGGACCATTTTTATGTACATACCTTGTCAACATTTGATAGCACCTGGGATACGTGAGTAATGGGAAATATGGCAATGTAAGCAATTGGTTTCAATTTTGTTGTTATTTGACAAAAGAAGCAAACATATATAGCTACCATATTTATATAAATTTATTTAAGATATGGTTTCCAGGGCTGTTAAGTAAGTATTTAGTTTAAGCAAACATATTGTTAGATAGCAGATAGTCAGAGATAGTTATACTCTATTGCGGATGCGGCGATAAGATTGCAATGACACTTGTCGTTTGGTTAGGTCATTTTGTGAATGACGCCATAAATAAATGTCTATGTTATCGTTTTTAATAATATAATAATTGTTGCTTTATTTAAAAACGTCACTACAAAGTTTGGTTGCATCATGGTTAAGTAATTTTTTTTTTTATTTTAGATAACACGCAAAGTCTACAATAAGATTTTGGTTTTTCGTTTTTTCATTAAAATGCTCTACACAAATAGAAATAGTGTACATAATGTAGGAGTTATGTTTGTATATAGTTCTTTGTCTTTGCATCTCAAAAAGGTACTAAAGGAATCTGCCCAAGCTAGCTAGACATATTTGTAAGATTTAATACTCTCTCATTATATCATATTGTATGTGTGTATATAATCAAGCAGATGGTTTTTGTTGTTTCCTATTCATTTAGCTCAATTACTACAAATAGTTTTACAAATATAGATATTCATATATGTATATATATATGTATGTATATGTATGTATATATAGGTTAGATTAATAACATTTAAAAATTATGCACAAAATAAATATTGTATATAATAATAATAATTATAAGTATATATTCCAACGGCGTTTTGCTTAATAAACCTAAAACAAATTAGAGACAATAAAATCAACTAAATAAGCCATTTCGAAAAGGCATATTCAATATCTTTCACTCTTGTCCATTCGATTGTATTGCATTATCATTTGCGTTTAACGATGGAGCTCCATGGAGGCGTGGTGCCTGCAGTAGATCGGTATATTGAAGCAATGCCTCACGTAACGATCGAGACACTTCAGGCGATGTGGTTGTGGTACAGTCAACCAGATAGGGATACAGACCAATCAATTGATCCCAGGCTGGTTTATTAACTAGGAAATATGAAACAACGAGGTCGATTTTATAGTAAATTAGTTTTAAAGAAACCTAATTCTAAATTTACCTTTAGAAGCTGGCGCTTTCTTCATTGAAACCACCAACGTAGCAATAGCCTTGAGCACAAACGATATTTCCGACAAACGGAATCTGCAATTGATACAAAAATTAAATATTTACTTGCTCAACTTTGTTAAATCAAGAACTCACCTGGGCAATGGACACTTGCCACTTTGTCGCTCATCATCGTTAAACCTTTTAAGTACTTCCTGAAAGCGATGCAATAAGGCAGTCACAGCCAAACGACCAGCAAAATCTTTACCACCAGCTCCAGTTCCACCTGTTGTTGTTGTTGCTGGCAATAGATTTGCATTAAGGCGATTGTTATTCGTCGTATTTGTCTGATCCTCTAGCAAGGAGAATTGCAGCAAAGTCTCAAAGCAGGTCTTGGCAAATATCTCTCGCAATTTCCAATCAGATTCATAGCATATATTTGTATCGGAAGCCGAGTGAATAGAGCCCTTATTAAGCAATACCACAATTTGCATTATAAACTGATGCGGCATCTCATGGGCGTGTGGCAAGACCTCATCGCGCAGAAGCTCAATCACCTGACAATCAATGGTCTCATCCAAGACAATTTCCTCAAGACCACGATCCTCAACCGTGCACACGCTGGCCGGGAATAGAAATTTATCCAATGTATCGGCCAAATCATCCCAAAGACTGGCAAAATGTTGTGGCTTCGCTCTGGCCACCTTCAAGCCCGTATGTAGAACACTTATCAAACTGGAGATGGCCAATTTCCAGGTGCTTGAGGATAGGCATTTGTATTTCATAGCCAAAGGCGTGCGCAAAGCCTTCACAATATCGTGGAGGATCTGTTCATTCACCACAGACTCTTCAGTGGCTGTGCTCTGATACAATTTAACACAAATTGTTATGGCCTTCTCGCCAAATGGTATATAATTCATGCTAACCACCTCAACAGAAGCATTATTTGTATAATGTCCTTGGGATTTGGCATATTTATGTTCGACATTCTGTTGGAATGTAGGCGGGGCACAAGCAAATTTACTGAATATTAACAATTGGCGAAAAATGGCGGGTATAAGTTGACTTATTTCAGAATTCTGTTTGGTTGCCTCCTTTTGTATCAGTTCCATACAATCAAGTATTCCATCATGCAGGGGAATCAGTGGAGTATCCGATACAGTGGACATTATATACGGCACCGCATCACTTTGTACAGGTATGCAAACTGCATTGGTTAGCACCGTGCAGAATTTGTCAAAGTCCGATGAACTGAATCTAATTAAATATATAAAAAGTTGAAATCATTTCATGCAATTCCCCCAATTTTCAAATTCGCTTCATACCTGACTTGTATATGTTGAAAAATCGCGGGAAAGATTTGTATAAGAGCCGTAAGAAAAGCTTGACTGGGAATGTAGTAGTCTTCTTGGTTATCTCCGCTTCCATTGCCGGAGCTGACAGCAGTTGCTCCTGTCTGCTGCTTTGGTGCTGTTGTCGACATTTTGGTGCTCTCCATGCCAATGTTGAGCCATATATTCCAGGCGATCTAATAGAGAATAAATTTATACGATTCCAAAATGGTTTTTAGTTTATTTAAGACTAACCGTCCAAATTTCATTATCCTGCTCTTGGGCCATTTGTGGATCTTTGAGGGCTCGCTCTGCTGAGTTGTGATACATGATCTCCTGCAGCGACTTCAAGGCAGCCAAAGAGACTTCACCATTCTTGCTGAGTGCTGCATTTTGTATGAATTCCAATATCAGTGACCAGGCCCGCTCAAAGTCACCCAGCATCTCGAGTAATTCACGTTTGGTGTTAAACACTCGACATACTCCAGACAAAGTTAGGACTTGTGTTTCGGCCCATTGCTTTTGGGCTGTATTCCTTGAATGATGTATCAGAATATTGCCACTGGCATCGACTTTCTCATTGCTAGCCGAACTACTGAGGGCCCGAACATTGTCGAGCAGTGGGAAGAGAACTTGCCAGACCAAAGCCTGCCATGTGGGTGAATTTAATAAACTGCCATGAGCCGAAATGGTAGAGAATAGAGTTTGACCAGCAGATTTACGAACTGCTGGACGCAAATCCACACAAAGTTCACCCAATTTAGCATACAGACACATCCATAATTTATCGAATTGCGGCATTTTGACTGTACCGGGGAAATCGGGTAAAATGGCAACATCTTGCAATTGAGTCGACATAAGTTTGTCCTGATTTTGATTGAAGAAATCCGAAATGTTCCACTGCAAAAGAAATGATTAGTAGAGGTAACTCTAATATGACTTAATCGACTTACCATCAATCCTATGGCCGTCAAGGAAATATTTAGCTCTTGCGTCTGAGATCCAAATTTGGCGGCTGTGCTAATGCAGAGCGGCAGACATCGCCAAGGCATTACAGTTAGGAAATCGGTAATTACCAATTGCAGGCATTGGAAGGCAGTGCGTATCAATGGCTCGCCATGATGCTCATTGACAGCACCAATGATTTCTATGATGGCTGGCCAGCCAAACGATAGAATTTCACCAGCTGTATTCAAGATCTGGAGCACACAATCCAATTGCCTTTGCCTGACATCTGCATGCATCACAGTCGAGAGCTCGGAGAGTGGACTCAATAGCATCGTTTGTAATTCCATGTTCTCTTTCAATGGCTGCTTGTGCTTGAATTGTAAAGCGGATTTCACCAAATAGGTTATGGCCTCCACTCCCCATTCTCTCATGCGGATATGACGATGTTGGCAAACTTCCAGCAAATGATTGGTTAGAGGTCGCCAGAGTACTTCAATGCGTGACATGTTGACCAGACCCGTTTCCAATAATTTGGCCACAGCAAATAAAGATGGTTCTCGATTGGCATAGGCCAGCTCCATGGCCTCATGGGAGAGCTTGCACAAGGCATCAATAAGATGATGAAGGGCCACATCATCTAAGTATTGACTGGATTCGAAGAGTTGACTCAACATTTGCGACAGCACTGGAAGATCAGCCATGACAGCTGTTTGTATGCCAACATTTGCTTCCACCGCTGGTTTGGGCATGGCCTGCAGACTGCCGCCAGTTGAGGGTTTGAGACCCAATATCCAAACCAAATGCTGTAGCGTTTGGAGGACAATGTGCCATGATGAACCCAAAATGCCGCCATTATTGTGGGCCAAAAAGAGTATGGCACGCATACACTGGAGATTTTTGGTGGTCAACATTACGGGAGCTTGCATAACACTATGGGGCAAGGATGCAGAAGGTAGAGGAGTGCCAACGGCCACAATTTGTGGACGAAAATCACCAATATCAGCAGCATTACAACTGTTAATAAATTGACTACTCAAATCCTGACTGCCATTTCGTTGGTGGCCTGAAATGTTTTATATACCCCCTGATTAGTTGGCAATCTTTGATATGATTTAAAAGTGAAACTTACATCTAGCATCGCCATCAGTTTGGTTGATATTGGCAAATATGGACATAGCATAGTGTGGCGGAAAGGATGATCTACACATGGCCTTAATGAAGGCATCCCTGGGTTGTAATTGCTCCAACATGCCGCATAATGCGGCATAATTCTGCATAGCTTTCAAAATATTATCCGTGGTCGATTCATCAATTGAAGTCTCCACCAATGGTATAAAAGCGCTCAATAGACCAGACCAGCTTGAATTAATCAATTGCAAGCACAATGGTTTGTGCTCCTCCTCGCTAATAATGGCCATATTGTGACTTGGATGCAATTCCGGTGTACGCTGTATAACACCACCAATGGAGCGGGTAATGTCCAAGAGTATGGCATGACCGACTGAAATTCCATAGCTGTCGGGAATATGAGGCGCATCCAATTTATCCAGCATTTCCAGACTAAACAAGGAGAAAGCATTGAGGGAATGTGAATAATTTAACTTTTTCGACGAGAAAAAAAGTACTTACTAAACCGCTTTGGGTAATCCTGGAGCAAATGTTGCCACCAGTGGCAAATAGGCACCACGGAACATAAAGCCACATTGATTGTTGCTTGTCAATGAAGACAAACCACTCGACTGACTGGAACTGGCACTGCCGCCTCCACCACTGCCACTGCCAACACTTCCACCATTTTGTTGACCACCATTCATCATGGCGGAGGCATTGAATAGGCTATAACGCACATAACTTCCCATGGCTGCTATCATGTCATGAACGATATTTGTGGCATGATTCTTCAGATCATAAGACTGACAGAAGAAGGCAATCAATGAGGATCGTGTCACTAATTTATGGATAACCTCCAAGGCCAAAGCCCGCTGCCAATTGGGTTTATCGGGATCCAAAAATTTAATGATCAGCGACAAGAAAATTTCACATTCCGTGACCTGCAGAAAAGAACATCATTTGTTTCGCCATTTATGGTTTTTTTTTTCTCTTTTTACTTACCAATATAGTGTGATATTTTTGTATAAGAATGGCCACTAGCCTCAATAGACGCATGCTAATTGGAAAATATGGTTTCTCCAATGGCACCGATGCTCCTCCACTAGCAGACCCGCCTCCACTTTGATTGTTAGATGGCAGCTGGCGATGTTTGACGTTGGGCGAGAAGAGTTTAATGACCAGGGCGCAGACCCGCTCTTTGAGAAGCAAACGAAAATCATTGCTCTCATGGAATACAGCACTGAAGTTGGTCAGCACAGCCTCAAGTAATTCTAGCCCAAAGGTGCGAGTCATTTCGGTCATGCCCACTAGCCAATAAGGCTGTTCAGCATTGACCAATTGGACTAAATCTTGAAAGAGCAAAAAGGCATCCGAAGCAAAAGTCTGGCTATCGGATTGGGCATCAGCCTCGGGGGTTTGTCCGGTTGTGCCAGTGCCGGCGACATTATTCGATTGCTGTTGCAGGGTGTTGGGCTGTACTGAATCTTTCTCCAAATAGACACGCTCAAATACCAAAGATACCAATTGCCTAATGGTTGCTCCTGCTGTATTTACAATTGTTGGGTTTTTGGTATAATGCAAGCGAAAACAGAGAACCAATGCCTTGGCTAAGGTATCACCATGAACCACTGTGTTGGTGGTCAGGAGAAGGGTTACTGTTTGCAATACCTTAACCTCTTCGATATTATGTTCCATCAATGTCCACAGAGCATTGGTTATATAAAGGGCACCCTTTTGATCTACAACTTGTTGGGTTATCAGCCTTTGCATCATACCCAGGCAGAACTGTAAAATGCGAAAATTAGATGAAACTCTAAACAGGATATATGTAGATCCTTCTCTTACCTTGATAATTTTCAAATCCTTGGTCTCGCAACCCTGCACCAAGGGATAGAGTATCTGATTGACGGTGTAATAGACCGAATTCTGTTGGCTGCTACCGGCCGTAGCCAGCTTGGAAATTGCCTCCTCGCATGCCTAATGAAATGGAGAAATTGAAAAACCATAAAGAAATTCATTATCTTAATTTGTTAGAAAATCAATTTTCTTATTTTCTCGTGTTGTGCTCGTTTTTTTTTTATTTCTTTTTCCATATCAATTTCATAATTGCGTAGCACAAACAGGTAGACATACAAAAGTGTCCCCATTAACCCCCTACTCAACGAATGCACCTAAAAGCGTTTTTGCCCCCCTCACTTGTCTAACCTAGCAATTGACCCTGAGTCAGCGGCCCTTACACGTCAGCCAGACTTACCTCTTTTATCTGAGGATATTTCTTTTTCGTCTCCAGCGAAAGGGTCTTGAAATCTGCTTGCAGAGCCTCGACAAATTTGTGCACATCTTGCCCACCGCCCCCGCCCACAAATGACATGATTCTTGTTGTTGTTTTGTAAATCACACTGGATTTCTGTTGACTGTTGTTTGGCTGGTGTTTTTTCCGCTTGTATTACACACAGACTACATTTATGCACTTAGATCAGTATAAAGGTAAACCATATGTTAGTTAATTAATTTCCAGCTTTAAGGTAATTAAAACGTGAAAAACTTCCAATAAGAAAAACTGAAGCAAGCCGTGAAAATTTTGTGATTCGTTTTGACAGCTGACGTACGCACAGTGGCCAGAGGTTTCAATGTAGTTGTTAAAACAATAACGTCACTATCGATGCTATCGATAATTTTTCTATCGTAATTTTCGCGCCAGGCACCATTCGAAATCTTGATTTGAAAACCTAAACGAAATGAGCTGCCCCACTACTTACACAAGGTAAAGTTACTTCTGAAAAACTGTGGCTAAAAAAACTCAGTAACTATTTATGACAGAACAACTTTAATCAATTGAATAAATGATTTTTCATGAGAAAGGAGGAGTCGTTATTATTAACAGGCTCTTAACAGACGCTGTTGTTAACAGAGCAGTTCAACATTGGCGCTGCCAACCTACCTGGTCCATGCCAAGTAACAGCTGATTATAAAACAGTTACAATTTCAAAAAACTTTGAAACATAAAATGTAATTTTAAAACTTAATTTATAGAAAGTTATAAAGTTTACAAATTGTAAAACTATTTCAACATTTTAATTTTTTTTTTGTTGACTTAACTATTGATTTCCGAAATGGGCCTAGTATTAGTTATTTGTAGTTATTCGATAACAATTGAATATAACTTCTTTTAAAACAGGTGTACCTCAAAGTAAATATTTAATCTTAACAATGATAAATATCAGTTGATTAAATATACATTAAAACAAATTTAAGTGTTTAATTGACAAACAAATTGTATAACTAGTTTCTTCATGGATCATGTCAAATCTTCAATATGCTAATATTTGACTTTATTTGCCTATTTTTGTACATACTTAAAATTACTATAAAAGGTGAAACTTTTCAAGTTAAAACATATCATTCATCAACATGAAGACAACAAGAGCAATTCTGAGCTTTGTTCTCCTGGGCATCTGCCTGGTGAATTTACCTCCAAGCGAGGCTGTGACCTGCACGGCGGATGCAACAGTTGCGGGTTGTACTGACTGCACGGACACGGCTAATGCAGCGGATGCTGAATGTGTGGCAGAGGCTGCTGCAGCAGCCACCGAAGCTGCAACTGAGGCCACCACCACGGCCACATCCGATGCAGACACAACCACTCCTGCGGCAAGTGGAACAGATACAACTGAGGCTGGTGCCACAACTACAACCACTGCAGCAACGCCCGGCTCAGGGGGCAAAAAGAAGACTGTACGCAAATGGAAGAGGAAAGTCAAGAGGTCAAGAAATAAGAATAACAACAACAACCGGAAAAAGAGGAGGACAATCATAAGAAGGAGGAGGACTCCGGCATCAGAATAAGCCAAATTTAGGACTCAATGGACAATTCACAAGTGATATAACGACATGACAACAGATTTATTCAATTTAAATATTAACATTAAGACAGCAAAAAATAAACTTTAAAATGGGACCATATAAAAATGTAGATTTTATTTCAATATAATCATGACTATTTGAAGCAAGAACTAATTATTAAAATTATGTAAAAAAAATGTCAATTGGAATTCTATCTTCGGGCTCTTAAATCCTTTTCTTTTGTTAGTTCCTTTTGGTTGTCATTTCCTCTAGTTAAGGACTAAAATTGCTTCGTTATACATTTGTCAGCTGCCAAGTTATAGAATTGCTAAAATATATGATTTATTAATTGTAACTTTTGGAGTGCAATCTTGTTCCCGTCCTCCCTCTTGCTATTAGTCGTATAAGTTTAGCAAAATGATGTACCAAAGCTTAATTGTATAATCAATTATTTAATGTTTATTAAAATTAAAATATGCAAATGGATATGTTTTTTTGTTTACACGTCTTTGTGAAAAAAGTATTTATTTATTTCAAGAAATTGAACAGATTTTCTACAATTTTTGCGATTATTTGTAGATAGATTTTTAAAAGAAAGATCATTGTCAAAATTCAAATTTTAATTCACATCATTTTGCTGTGCCTTTTCCGAAATGCTTGCAAGTCGACCTTTGACCAACTTGTCTTCATAACAATTAAAGTTACATAGAACAAACTTTTTTAGATCCTTGCACTTGGGACTATATATAGTATCCACATGAATGGCATCTTGAAAGGCAAATTTAACGACAGCCGTGTAAACTCTCTGACGAAGCATTTCTCTACGCTTTGGATTTCCGTCAGAATTGAAGAATCTTGAACGTACCATATTCTTGGCCTCATCGTTCCACTTGCGATCCATACTTTGTGGCATAACTCCAGTAAGTATTAAATCGCAAGCATGAATTTTATGATGACGAAAGCGTTCATCACATACGAATACTAGATCCAGAGTCGTGTTAAAATGTTCAGTACCCCAATCCAGTTCCTTGACTTTAATAGTATTAAATTTCATGCAAATGATAATGGCACGTTCATAGCGATTCTTAAAATGTATGATGATAATATCCCCAATAGAGGGATTTGAATGTTTAATAAGATTTTGACCATCTTTATAGAATGCCTGAATGCTGTCATATAAGTCGCTTAAAGAGTTATCTTTATCGTAAGGTTCATTAATGATGTTAATACACAAACTGCTTGGTGATAGGATCTGGAAAATTGAACAAAAGGATTATCAGATGTGATATATTCATCACCCGCCCCGCCCCTCTCATCTGCTACTCACATTCAACACACGAAAATGAATTTCACCCTGCTGGGGCAAATGTTTAGCTGGCTTCACCTCATTCGATGTCATCACATGACGATAGCGACATCGGCGTCTATAACAATTGCCATAATAGAGCAATTGCTGGCATAGATTGGCATTTTGTCGGGGCAGTACTAGCTCCTTTTCCAAACGACATTCATAGACACGATCCAGCCAATTCTGTGGCATTTCCAAGTCGTGTTTAAATAGAAAATCACAAAATAACCACAATTCTTCCTCTTGCGATGGATTTATAATAATCAGAGCTTCACCAGGCTTTTTAACTTCCATTTTGTAATTGGCATGGAATAAATTAAATCGTTGTTTATATTTAAACCAAGTGTGAGTTAGAGTATAACTGATCAAGAGATCAATTGGTCCACAATTTAAGCTGTACAGCATAGCATCGACAGCAATAATGATGCCAGCTTTGGCGTCCAGCACTTCTCCACCGGTCTTAATATTGGGAATATTATGTGATTTTAGAACTCTGTATATTTGAAGACAATCAAACTCTTGGTAGCAGACGATAACAATGCGTTCCTTGGCTAAGTCTCTGCCTGAGAGAACCTTTAAAAGTGTGTCACCGTTCCGATAGTCTTGTTGGGTGACAAAGTTGATGTCTAGCTTGATGTCACCATAAATGCAGGCCTCCAGTCCATCTTCGATAATAAGCAATGCATCAGAGAGCAGTGGAATTATTTGACTCCTCATTATGTCATCCATCCAGAGGCGTCCTGTGATTACCAATTGGGTTTTTTGCTTAGTAAAAACAAATTTGTTCGTTAGCCAATTTATCACGTGCATCGTACTCAATGGCGAGAAATACCACATATCACCAATATTGTCCAGGATTAGGCAACGTATGGTCTTGGCATCAAAAATTTTCGAATTCATTCTCTTCTCTTTGCCAATTAATTTCAAAATAAGTTCCACCGTGGTAATTAAAATTCCGCAGGGTTTAGATAATTTGTTAATCACTTCAACGATTTCCGTTTGTTTTTCGAATGTAACAATGGTTTCGAGTTTATCAGAATCACAAAACTCTAAAATTTCCCATAGTAAACCACTTGCTTTTGTAATTTCGATACTATTGGGGACCAGCATAATACATTTAGGTCCAGTCCAATCCGGTGGTCCATCTATCAATGTTGCCTCGTACAGACGTTGACATAGAATTGGTATATACGACCAAGATTTGCCTCTTTTCTCGTGACCAATCGTTATCATGGAGCCACCAGAGGCCAAATGTGGCCAGGCATAGTGCTGACCGTATTGTGCTCTATCAGGACAAAATTGTAAATTTTTCAATGCCATTTTAACTTCGTTGCTTATGCCCGGCACACCCATAAGATATTTTTTGGAGATTAGAGGGCTACAGCTCCACGTTATTAACTTAAAATTGGAACAATGATGGCCCTCTTTGAAGATGTCTTCATTGCCATACCAAGTTGCATTATTTGTACCCTCCAAAGTGCTATTGTCCTCTTCATTCTGCTCATCTACTTCGGGATTCTCTTCATTTGACTTGGATCCTAGAAACTGGTTGTCCACACTATTTAATCAAATATGCCAGGTTTTAGTTTGAGTTTGCTATGTTATTAATGTCCAACTCACTTTTTGGTGTCCTCGGGCTCCACATTCACTTCCAGATTCGTTTCATTTTTAATTCCGAAAAAAAAAGCTTTCCAAATTCGTCCAAAACGAGTTTCCGCCAATCCAAAAAAAGTACTTGCAAAATATTCATTTCAGTAGATATCCTTTCAATTTTCAAGCAAGTCCTATTTTAATAGCTTACCTGGTTTCTTCCATTGAAGCGCTCTTGTTGACTGATGAAAGCGAAATAAATGTAATAGATTGAAACTGCAAACTCATTGCTGTCAAAGAGTACTTTGGTGGTGACACTTATAGGCGATTTATCGGTAAAAGAAGTTACTGTTAGTGTTGAACAGTTCAATTCCATTTTCAGTGCTGTTGCATAACTTTCTCACACAATTTTCTGGCTGCCTGCGAACAATAATTCTTGTAATTGACCGAAAGAAGCGATTTTTTTTCAGTATTATGAATACCATTATAATAGTAAATAATATTGATGACGAAGATGAGAACATTTGCAACGAACGAGACAAACGATTTAAAATTCCGATAATTTAGCTTGGAATCGAAAGCGAGTACATTTGAGTCAGAAAAAATCATTGGGATCGGAAACGATAACAGACCTGGATTAACGATTGCCTCCCTAATTTCAATTAAATATTAAATTTGAGGTGTTTTCAATGCTTTAATTTGGTGAAAAATTGGTAATAAAAGAAATAAATACGATACGAATACTACTATGAGGAATATCTATATATTTTGCTGTTGAAAATACTAAAGTAAATTTTTCAGTTTTGTCCTAGTAGGGACTTGGGTCACATAAAATAATCCTACCACAATATTGATATTATTTATCAAATTAGGTTAAATATTATTTTAAATACAACATCAAACAACGCTAAATATTTGTGTTGATTTGATCTAAATACCCTAGTATATAAGTATATTTATTTATATTAAAAAATTAGGCCTACTTCTAGGTTCTTGAATTTGGCATATTGACATTCGATAACATTTCAATAAGAATAATAAAAACAGGTGCGCCTCAAAGTAAACAATTGATAATTATCAGTTGATTAAATATACATATATTAAAACAAATTTGTTTAATTCACAAACAAAATGTATAACTAGTTTCTCAATGGGTGATGCCGAATCTTTAATATTTATGTTAATATTTGACTTTATTTGCCTACTTGAAATTGCTATGTATAAAAGGTGAAACTTTTCATGTTGAAACATATCATTCATCAACATGAAGACAACAAGAGCAATTCTGAGCTTTGTTCTCCTGGGCATCTGCCTGGTGAATTTACCTCCAAGCGAGGCT
This sequence comes from Drosophila willistoni, assembly GCF_018902025.1. Taxonomy (NCBI): domain Eukaryota; kingdom Metazoa; phylum Arthropoda; class Insecta; order Diptera; family Drosophilidae; genus Drosophila; species Drosophila willistoni. Next base: position 16,632,804 of record NW_025814050.1, read on the forward strand.
GTGACCTGCACGGCGGATGCAACAGTTGCGGGTTGTACTGACTGTACGGACACGGCTAATGCAGCGGATGCCGAATGCGTGGCAGAGGCGGCTGCAGCAGCCACCGAAGCTGCAACTGAGGCCACCACCACGGCCACATCCGATGCAGACACAACCACTCCTGCGGCAAGTGGAACAGATACAACTGAGGCTGGTGCCACAACTACAACCACTGCAGCAACGCCTGGCTCAGGGGGCAAAAAGAAGACTGTACGCAAATGGAAGAGGAAAGTCAAGAGGTCAAGAAATAAGAATAACAACAACAACCGGAAAAAGAGGAGGACAATCATAAGAAGGAGGAGGACTCCAGCATCAGAATAAGTCAAATTTGGGACTCAATGGACAATTCACAAGTAACGACATGACAACAGATTTATCCAATTTAAATATTAATATTAAGATAAGACAAAAAAAATGGTATCATATACATATATCAATTTAACAAACAAATTAAAATTTTATAACTAATGCAATAGTAGAAAATTGTATAATTTATGTAAAATTAATAATCAGAATTTATATTAATAAATATGTCGTTCATAGCTACTTGGCCATTGCATAGAGTAGGCAAAATCCGGCAAAGAAGCCAGGAACTCTGTGCTCAGAGCATCCCGTATGACCTGAGGGCCCACATAATGTCCCGAAACTCCAAACTCGAAAACAGGCTCATCGAAATTGCCATTGCTTTTCTGTGAATAACCAAAAAACTCATTTGTAATAACTAAACTAAAGTTAAGTCAATTGATAATACATACCGTTAGCTTGAAATAGAACTCGAGAGGTGAGCTATCGCTGCCATAGGTAATTAGAACTTGTAAAGGTGGCTTATACGTAGATGGACTGGTCAACATGGTTTGATCAAAAGACCATTCGGAAATTTTCACACCCTCCTTGGGCTTAACGAAGAGAAACATATTCGGTGGCCCAGACAGTCGGAAATCGTAACGCACATGATAGCCATCATCCAAAATGGTTTTGTTCAGCAATTCCAAAACTGTGGGATAGGGTAATTCCACCAATTGATTGCGTGCCAACCAAAGGGCATCGTTGCGATCCGCACACCAACGATAACAGGGAATGCCGCACATCAACTCATCGCCACAAGTATCACCCACACGTTGCACATTGCTTAGGTCCATGGTCTCACGGAGAGGGACATCTCGTCGCCTGTCCAGCAAGTGAAGATAGTACCCCGAATCCTCTAGACTCAAAGATCCATCGTACTCATAGAATTTACGGTTGACTTGCTAATAATTAAAAAGTATTTTAGTTAGATAATCAATTGGTATTCGATTTCTTACCATTGAGTCAACTGTCATCACATTTGTCTTTGGTCGATAGGGAAAACCTACATCTGACACGGAAATCATACAGACAATGAACATTGTGACAGCCAAGCCTGCAATAATGGATTTCGGTCGTCGAAACACATTGATCAGAGGCATCTAATTAAGAAAAAGTCTTTTAATTTCTTCATTCCTTTCCCATTACCCACTTTTTTCTATGTCTTACCGCAAAACCCAAGGCCAATATTGTGCCAAAGGCAGACAATATTGCTATTATTAAATCTGGATTCATATTTGTACCATTACGACCAGTTATTGGTACAAAAATTACCAAAATTGTATGGAATAGATATGTGTGGTATAAAAATGGCATAATTTGACCGATCACAACAGGTAAGGCCCAATAGTAACCTGAGAATAAATAAGTATGCAAGAAAAGAGTTGTTAAGAAGCTTTTTAATTAGTTTTTATCCTAAGACTAACTAACAAACTTTAAAACAAGTTTTACCCTTTAAAAAACAGAGAAAAAAACCTAATAAGGGAATTAAATTCGTAAGCATCCTTTTTGACAATAATAAACTTGGTTCGTCTTTAACGAATTTCTGTAAACAAATTTCGAAAATATCCCCAATATTGTTTTAGCTTTCAAAAATGTGAACATTAAGAATTCAAAGTTGAGGTAAAAGAACACTAAAGAAATATTTAGATAGATTTCGCCAAATTGATTCCAGCAAAGCTACACCTCAAATTGTTAAGCGTTGGAAAACTATCTAATTTTTATCCGATTTTAATGAAAAATTGATCATTCAAAGGAAAATTCCATTCACTTTTACCCAACGCTCATAAATAAAAGTACTTTAGACTAATTTAGTGTCGAAAAACGTTAAATAATCCAAAGATTATATACAAAAATCTGTATTTCAATTCGACCCCAAAACGATTGCTGGGGATAAATAGAAAATTTGTGGTATAGATCTAGTTAGTTTGTTTAATTTAGTTTTTCTCGATCTATTACTTCTAAAAAGATATCTTAAGGGTATCTACAATATTAAAGATTTTATAAACAATTTGCTAGATTGATTCTTGTCTAGCTGAAAATGGAGGATATTTGTTTAAATACCTTGTGAAAAAAACAAGAATTGAGATGACCACATTTACGGATCAATATCTAAGGACAATACCCAATGAATTACTCAAAACATTTCTTCATTCGCAAGTAATTTGGGATTCGGGTATATTAGAAAAAACTTACCTTGATCATGAAGTTTGGTCAACAAATTGAAAACAAGTGACACTACATAGAAGAATACGCTTATCATGCATAGATAAGTACTGCGAAAACCCAAAATGGTCATAACAACACAAAGTATGGCCAAGAGGGTACAGTAGGCATGAAGTCCAATTTGCAAACGAAATGCCTGAGAGATTCTATCCTGTAAGACAAAAATAAATGTTGAATTTCTATAAATATTTTTCATCATCATTGATTTCTCTTACCATTGATCTCAGGGTCAAGTAAAGGGTTATGGGCAATACCAAACCAATTACCGAAGGGATTATAAAAATGCCAATAATAAGCCAAAAATTGGTATAATAAGTCATAGAACGTGAACCGGCATCATAAAGTACGGCCATGAGTAGGGGAAAGCAAAAGGCAAGTGCAAAGGCAAGAATGGCCAATAAAAAGAGTATTCCAAATTCGCCAGCAATTACATTAACTTTTTCACACGAAACTTTCGAAATACGCCACAGGGAAACACAGATGAGAAGAATGCTACCCAGACCAAAGGATATATTCAGAGCTGTGCCCGTTGACTCCTTGTAGTAGACGAAAAATAATCCCAAAAAGTCAAAGAAAACTGAGTGACCCTCAGCGTGGGACTAAAATAGAAAGGAAACAAAAAAAAAACCCCAACTTAACTTTAGATTAAGTGAAGTATATGAGTTTAGTTAGATCATTCTTACCTCTGTGTCATACATTTCCTCAGCATTGGCAAGACTTCGGGCTAAACTTAAAATGTTTTCCCCCGTATTTTGCAATGAATCACGGGGCACGGCACTCCAGCGATCAAATTTGGTATGATAGATGAAACCATTATAAACACTTGCCATATCCAAACCTAATTTGATTAGAAATTAATGAAATGAATTCAAAGAATTTCTTTTGATAGACACTTACCCGGTATGGGTCCATGATCACGAAAGATACGAAAGTCTGTATCGGATGGTATTATGCCCGATTGAAATATTTCCTCAGCAAATGTGGTAGCATATGGATGTTTAATACTTTGTTTATAATACTAAAAAAGCAAAATTAATTGATTGTAAACGATAAGATCGTTTCGATGCCGATCCGATCGCATACATACATTGGAATCGTGTTACTATTGATTAGATAAACTGTCTGGTCGTCGTCGTCGAGTCATAAATATCGGCAAATGCTTTTGTTTCTATTGTGAATATACTTACACGCATTAGCCAAGGATGATTGGGGCCACTTTGAAATAGCAACTCCCGTCCACCAGCACCACATGAATCCATATTGAGCAGAGCCTTGCAATTGATGGCCCATTTGTGTTGTGATATAAATCCATGAGATCCTTGCATGGGTTGCTCCTCGCCGCCATTGAATAGAAAGACTATGGGATGCAGAAAGGTTTCCTCGGCTATGGCAAATTGTCGCAATACCTCCAACATTACCACAACCATGGCAGCATCATCACCAGCACCTAGAGTGGTTTTAAAGGAGATTCAGATTCCATAGTGTCACTAATTGAATCATCTATGACTCACCTGTTGCTCCCGGCTTGGAATCGTAGTGACTATTTAAAAGCAATTGCGCTGTGCTATTCGAATTTCTTGAACTCAACTTGACTATCACATTCTGTACACCTTGATAGACATTTGTCATGCCCTTGATCACATAAGAACCGGAAGCACGTTGTACATCAACTTCCATTTCGTAGAGATCTTCACGCATGGCTGAACGAATATTTTCGATTTCGTTTAAAAGAAATTCCACAATGGTCACCTCATTGGCCACATCGCCCACCACTCGAGGTCCCATGGCATCAATTTCAAGCAACAGATCATGAGCACGTTCGGCCACAAATTGTCCAGGCTTGGCAGATTCCTCGTCAATCCGTATACCCTTTGGCAAATGATTAAACAGCGGCTGGACAACAGCATAGAAGAGAGCCAACCAAAGTAAAAGGAATGCGGGGGCAAAGTACCAAGGCAATTGCCTATGCCTTTTCGTATTGCCAGCAAACAGTTCGACTATGGTATTGGTATTCTTCTCCTCCTTTGGAGTGGATAACATAAGGTTCTAAGAAGCACAAGTAATTTTATTCATTGAGATAAGAGTTTTGGGGTTTTTTTTTTGGTTTTCTCCTACATTGTTATCCATTTGTCCGCCCATGATGACTTTTTGGCTGGCTGGTCCTCCCTCGTCCACGGCTAACCACAAGCGACTGGTCTTTGAATTTGACTAACTGCCCAATTTCAAGTAGTACGAAATTAAATGTTATTACTTTGATATCTTTAACATGGCATAAAGATATTTGTGGCATTGGATGGCGACGTGTGTGCACACAAATACAGTCATCCATTTTATGAACTCTTCCATATCTATGAAATTTCGGCAATACAAAAAGAAATACCCCAATTGATGATAGGGAGTTACCTACCTAAGAACTACAAGAAACAAAAACAATTAAATATCATTTGCACAGGTTTTTGTTTTTGAATTTTGATTAGCTATTAGTCGTAGTAGAAATGAGAAAGAATTTTTTTTAGAACTTTTGTTTTGGCTCTTATCATAGTATTTTGCCATCTAGCTGTGACTAACTGTATTACAGCAGCAGTTAACGATATCGTTTACGTTAAAGGTTCAATAAACCATCCCCTAATAGGCAGATATGACTTACACGATCACGACAGGTAAATGAACTTTTTAATCGAAAATAATGGAAAATTATTGAGATATTTCCAAAGTCAATTCTTGACCTGTGAACAAATTCACAGTCAGCTAATTAATTCTGTTTCTATGGTAAAAAGTTTCTTTTGATTTTAAGCCAAGTGAATAATCTTCTGATAAGCTTCTTATCGCAATAGGTTGTCAAATTTTTGCCGGAACCAGTCATCATATGCGATATCCATTGGGAAAATTGCTAAATTACGATATTTTATTGCTAACATTTGCTTTTGGTTTATATTATGGTTCGGGTTAATGTCCAATAAGGCATTCTTATATCTTTATATGGTAGTTAGAATTGTACCAACATACAACACTTTTTTAAACCATACAAACTGCATTAGTCCTCTAAGAGATCTTCATTAGTCAAAAGTCTAGACTATGTCTATCGCAGGTTAGGTATTATATTTAACAGTCCACTTAAAATTACACTGGACAACATAGTCGCAACTTTTATCTAAGGAAAGACACATCCTAACATAATCGCTAAAGCTGGTCTTAGGTTGGGCCTTGAGTTGTAATTATCGTGCAATTATAGAATAAATAAATAAAGAGTCCTTACCTTTACACCTAATTGTAAATAACCTTGAAAATTGTATTTAAAAAAAATCCATATTAAAAGAAATATTTATTTAAAATAGAAAAGGATGCAGAAATTTTAGTTTTAGCTGCGACATTTTTGTTTTTCATTCAATCTGTGCTTTATTTTGAGTCTAAGTTAAAGCTAATGTTTAAATAGGAAGGTCATCTTTAATAAAAATAAGAGTACAGAATACATATCATATATCAAACTTAAGCCATCGGGGTCGATGTTGTGCAGTGTTATTGGAAACAATGTAAAAATGTTCAGTTTTTTTTCTAATCTTTATTCAACAAGCTGATAATCGTTTGATTATACAGGTTATGCAGGTCAGTTCCTCTTTATCAGTTTTTTCTTCATCAAGATCGAATTTTAGCTACTCTAATTTTAATTTTTCCCACTCTGTTTCCACTCTGTTCTTCCTATAACTAGCAAGCTAGCTTCATAATGAAATCGTTAAAAAGGCTATAAACAGTTTATTATGGTGGTCATATCCTAAGAAACCTCTGGTCAAAAAAAAGGAAAAACCATAGGCCTACTTCTTAGCCAAAGAAAAAAGGAGGTCCATAATTTCTCCTTTTTTGTTGGCCAAGTTTTCCGTTAGGCAGCTTTATTTTATATTTCTCAAATTATATATTAGTGAAAAAAGAGGCCCATGTCCATTGTATTTAAGTACTGAAAGTCGATCATTTTTGTATTCATTTTCTGTAGTTCGTTTTCTTGAATAAGTATTCCTGATAAATGACTTCTTTTTAGTAAGTTGATAATTTATAATTGAACCATATTTTACCTGCAAATGAGGCCGATGTAAAGCTAACAAAGCTGCCCACAAAAAATCCTCGTAAAGCCACATGCATTATATCTGTACGTCGATTGGGAGCCATGGCACTTAAGGCCGCTATTAGAATGCCCAAGGATGCAGGATTGGAGAAACCACATAAAGCGAATGTGGCAATACCAGCGCTTCGTTGCTGCAATAATAATTAAGAATTAATTTCATAAACTATCTGTAGAGTGAAAGAACTTTTAAATGGAGTAAAATATAAGTATATTAAAAGTACAAAATCATCAAAATTGGTTTTTAGCCGGCTTAAGGTCAATAAATCTTACTAATTTATAAGATTTTTAATCATAGATAGCTCAAAAAGTGATCAGGTTGTCTGTATAGGTATTTTAAGAACCATCAAGTTCTATCATCAGTAGTCCAGAGTTATAAATATTTTAAATTGCAGTTTTTGTAGAGCTTTAAACTTGTAGATTAGATACATATTTTCTGGAAATTTAAAAAATACTCCCTATGATTTTAAATCTTAAATATTCGTACGACTTATAGACCTGAAGAGATACTGTTTTGGTAAAAATTTTATAAATATATTAACTACTTTGTGCTTATTAATAAAATGTCTAATTTCTGATCACGTATACGCTATGTTGTTATACATATATCGGCAATCAGGGTGCGTGACTTATAATTAAAGAAGTTTTTGAAGAAGATGGAAGTTTTGCAAATGAATTAAGCCAAGTTAGCTCGGTAACTGAAGTTTTTGAAGAGGAAGATAAAAGTCTTGCTTATGAATTAAGCCAAGTTTCAGCTCAAAATCTGAAACTGCCTATTCTAGAAGACTAGAAAATGCTAGACACTGAAATTTATCTAGCTAAATACGTGTTGACGGGTTCAATACAAAAAACTTACATCAATTAAATCCTGCTCGATCATTTGCCCCAGATTCTTGTAGGCTGTAAACTCATTGATGAATGTCTTTTGGGCCACAAGTTCGCCAACACGTTTACAATCATGCGTTGGGACACCCATAGCGAAAACCAATGGTACAAACAAATACGTAAGCAAATAGACCAATGTTATTTGATTGAAACCAAGCAGATCAAATATCCATTCAGTTACAGCATTTAAAAAGGCAAATAACGACAAGAAGGCAATTATATTGGATACGATTCCCAAGACAATGGTTAAAGCGCCAGCTGCACCACTTATGATGGCATCTAAAATGGATGTATTGGTGCTAGGGAGAGTAATAGAATGAATTACTTAGATGATATGATTTCTTTTTCACTTACGTTGGAATCATTACAATATTATCTGATCTGGTAACAGATTCTTCCGTTTCGGGGAAAAATAATTTGGCAAATGCTAAAGAGGCAGGAGCGGCCATAACGCTGGCTGTGATTAGTAAGCCAGGCGGGGCACCAAATGCGATATATGCGCCAAGGACAGTTCCTGCTACATTTGAATAACCGGAAACGCATATTGTATGCAATTCACTAACGGTTAGCAAAGGAATATATGGCCTAATCAAAAGCGGAGATTCGGACATGCCAAGAAAAACAGTGCCCACTGCATTGATACTCTCACAGACTGTGGTCCCCACTGTTGCCTGTAGGAGCCAACCAAGGACACCCAAAAAGAATTGCATTATACCCAGATAGTAAAGACAAGATGTTGCAACACTGAAAAAGAATATCATTGCCAATATGGCAAAGGCAAAGACAAAATCATCACAAATGCGATCACCGTAAACGAATCTAGCCCCATGATTGGCAAAGAGTAGAAAGGTCGACACCTTATCGCCAATGCACTTGAAAACGGATCTACCAAATTCCAGACGTATGCAAATGATGCCCAATATCAGTTGACCCAATATGCCATGGATAACAATTCGCCATTGTATGACTCTGCGATGTTTCGAACATAGAAATCCGAGAAAGACAAAAAGCAGAGGTGCCACTAGTCCTGCCGATTTTCTAAAATCGTTACGACATTCGAACAAGAGATAACCAACCACTAATATAATCACAAGAAGGACCATAATAAGTGATACGGCACTAAAGAGAGGAGCAATCAAAACATAATGACGTTTGACAATAATTCGAAAAGGACTCACAAACCGCGACTAAAGCTAATCCATTTGTCGACAGCAGGCTCAATCGTTTGGCCATAGAGTTTCTTTCCCACCAGTGGCTTGACAAGCCAATAATATATCCAAAATATATAAAATATCACGAAAAGAATCCCGAAAAATCCATAGCCATGGCACCAATCAATGGAGCAGAGTAAGTTTGGCTCAAAAGGCTTTTTCTTTGCATCTGGCGCTGTGGTTACATCCACTTGTCGTCTGTAACGGGTTTCAGGTGGTGGAATCGCTGGTGCCGCAGTTGGATTGGCTTCAGTTGGTATAGCTATTATTTCCGGTGTCACCTCAGTTGCATTTTCACTCACCGGCTCTATACACTCGGACGACTGTCTATCTAGAGATACTCAAAAGTTATATATTCCTTTCTTCCTAACACGGAATTATTTACCATATCTAAAATATACCACTGAAGTCGCTATGAAATATGAAATTAGAATAAGATGAAAGATCACATGAAGCAATAATATGAGAAACTTCTTTTTGCGACTGGGCTTTTCTGGCTTTTCCTCAATATTGGCACTTTCATCCATTTATAAATGGCAGGGTAAAACGTTTTTTTTTTCTTTTTTTTATGTGTAAACGTGTCTTATATGATGTGTGCTATTTTAAAAACAATTTCGAATTAAATATGACTTAATATAATAAGATAATATGACAAATTTACATATTCTCTTTCAGTATATTAAGTGGTCTTAGAAATAACGAATTCAAAGTCTCTTCTTTATTAAAAAGGACGATTGTTTATGGGTATATATGGACCTATAAGGAATCTTTAGATATGGGAGCATTTTGTAGACTTTCAAATTTGTAAGGCTGTGCGACTTTAAAAACTTTAAACGTGTTTTTTTGAAAGCCAAGCTTTTCAAATCGGTCACAAAATTTTCTGGAAATCTCATTAACCTATTGCCTTGCAATTCTTGCAATTATTCTAGTCAACATAATCTAGTTTTTGTTTCGGTTGCATATTTTTTATTTTTAGGAGAAATACTATTAAATTTGTAGTTTTTTTTTTATTTATAGGAGAAATACTATTAAATTTGTAGCCCAAAAACACATTTTTTTTTGTTTTCTAAGTGGAATATACATACTACTTATATACATATTTGATTTTCAGGCCTGTTCTCGTTTTTTAATATGTTGGAATAAAGATTTACGTCTTTAAGTGTCCTCGCATTTCATTTCAAAATAGATTTGACCACTTGATTCGCATTCGAATCCAACTAATCAGAGAAATATTATAAATTTATTTTCCAACTACCAAACTATTAGAAAACGAAGTACGACCATTCCGGAGAGCAGATAGACTATCGTATATTCTCTTATAGAAAAGGTAACTTTAACATTTTTAAGAGAATTTCTAGAAAATTCAAACTCCTCCTTTTTGCTCTTTCTGATTCTCGTTCTCTTTTGTTCTATACCTTTTTAAATTTAATTTAACAGAAATTAACAAAATTAATAGATCAAAACTGTGAATAAAATAATATTGGTTGGCCAAGCTGAAAAAATATCAAGTGGAAAACCCTGTAAAAACATTTGGAAACAAAAAAAAAAACACTTGTATTTAAATTTTTGTTTTTAATATAGTGCGTTGTTGTGGTGATTTTTGCTTGTTGGTTGTTTATTAATATTATATTAATTGGTTTTTATATTTTAAATATAGTTAAATATACATATGCAGCTAAATAATAGTTATTTAAAATTTGAATACTACAATATTATGTTTCTTCCTTTCCATTTGCATTTAAACTAAAGTTTTTAAACTAATTTTTATGTTATTATTCACTTATTCGTTTTGTCTCTCTGTGTGTGTGTGTGTATAATTTTTTGTTTTATGTTTTTTCTTTGTTATTGTTTAACTTATCTAAAGGTGCTATAAACGTTTAAGTAAATAATTATACAATGAATTGTTTGCTTTTGTTTTTTGATGTTTTGTTTTTAACAATATTCGTGCACAATATTGTTATGATCTTAATGATTTGAATTAACATTTAAAAACTATATAATACAATAAAGTCTTTGCATTAAAAATTATGTATATATTTAAAGGTTTTTTTTTTTTATTTAATAATAATATTAATTGTTTAAACAAAATAATTAAATTATTTTGCGCTGGTTTACAGTTTTGTTATACCCCACTTTCATACCTTTCGTTAGGTTTTGTAATAATGTAAATAAAAAAATAAAATAAATTATAAAACATTTTCTTTTTTTTTTTGTTTGCTGTTTGTACTCAAAACTGCTTCGACTTTTACAAATTCTGATTCCGATTACAAAACGGATTCTACTGCTCGATTTGGCCTTTCATAAGAAGCCCATATCGAGGGCAGTATATAGAGCTCTTATATCGCTGTGGGAAGAGATGCGCCAGAAGGGGAAATTCATGGCCTTTGCCGCTGATTCCTCCTCGGCACCATCGCCAATCACTACATAGGTGCTTTTGCGTCCAAAACGCGTCACAATTCGCTCATAGCAAGTCTCTTGACCTAGAGTAAGAAAAGAAGGTATTTGTTCAGTTTTTTTTTCGATGATTCAGATTGTATATATGGACTTACCTATTTTATGGGCACTATAGATATTCTCAATATTGAATATACTGCCCAAACCGAATAGCATTACTTTGGCTAAAGCCGGTGCCAATTGCGTTGAGGTGACCAGCACATTGACGCAATTTTCACGTTGAGTTATCATGCTGAGACACTTGAGCGCCAAGGTGGCCCAATTATCGGTAGCCACCTCGATTTCTGAGCGGATTTGTAGCCAAGTTTCACGTTTTCCGGGACCCAAAAGTGTGCCAACACTGAAAAATTTATAAAAATAAAACGAATTCATTAGGAAATTTGTCAAAATTGCTAAATTTATCGAAAAAATATCGAATGAAATAAATCATTCGATAAATTCCAAAAAATAGTATTAGTTTGGAGTTGTTAAAACAAATTTCTCTATATCTATGGCATAAATATCGATTTTAATAAATCGAAGCCATTTATCGATTAATTATTGAAGTTAACTGGAAAAATCATACTCACTTTCCCCTATAGCTGTTATAGATATCCTTGATTTTGCGATAACGAAATGCCAATTTGCGCATCCAATCGACTCCACCACGCACCCCAGTGGGCAGGCAGAGATTTGGCGGTGCTCCTGGCGGTGTGCCTGTATGAAAACCATCTGTGGCAAAGTTATATGCACTCAAGTCCTGACCATTATCATCGGAGCTAACATCATCGATATGCACTTGATCGCATTCCTCGATTTCGTTGAAAAAGAAATGCGTATCGGCCATATTGAAGACCATTTCCTCCATGCGAAATGCAATGGTCATCAGTGTGCTGTGATCTTTGGTATAACGATTGGCATAGCTACCCGATAGCAGGGTATGGAATATAATGAGAGTCTCATCAAGATCCCAGACAAAGACACGTTCAGGTGGCTTAACAGCCTCACTATTGCCCGTATCAGACGCCGTACTCCGTGTGGGACTTGGCTGTTGATGGCGTCGACCACGAGCTCGACCAGTTTTGCCAGTGGGCGTGGTTTTGGCATTTGTCGACGAGGTGGTTGTATTGGTAGACGATGAACCACCGCTGGAATTCAGTGTGGCCGAGGAGACAGTGCCAGCCGAGTTACCGCCCAATCCCGGAACAACTCCCGGTTGATTTGGTGAGATCGGCATGGGGGAGTGCGGCGATTGATTGGCCTGATTGACGGGCGTTGTTGAATGCGTATCCGTTGGGCTCTCCGACAGATTCGAGGAGGCGGCCACACCATGGAAACCCCCGTGTCCACCATGACTATGACTGGCACTCGAACTGGGCGAGCTGACGGCATACGGCGAATAATTGGCGGGATTATAATAATTGCCATACTGTTCATTATAATAGCCACTGTAGTCCTGTTGGCCGAAGTTCTGATAGCCCGCATAGGGATTGCTATAGAGTTGGCTATTATTATTGCTGGAGCTGGCATAGGTGGGTGTCAGATAGGCTGCAGCTGCTGCCGCCGAGCCCGGCTCCATTTTGGCCTGACGGGCAGCCGCCGCTGCATACGGTGTCCCATAGCCGGAATAGAAAGGAGGCGGTGTATACTGTTGCATGCTGTTGTAGTAATAATAGTCATGTTTCCCATCATAGACAGCAGCAGCGGCTGCAGCCACCGCCGATGAGGCCACAGCTGATGTGGCACTATCCAGCGGATTGGCGGCACTGCAGCCATAGAGATTCGCTCCACTTGCCACACTGACAGCCGAGGATACCACACCGCTGACGCCGCCATTGTCCAACGATGAATGGCCTTGGCCAGGACTACGAGATTCGGATTTCACAGGTGCCGCTGTTGATGCTGTTGCAGTGCTGCCCACCCCAACACCCACATCGTGGGTCCAATGGGACAAGCCGGCGACAGTCTCCTCACCGGGAGTTCCTCCGCTACCGCTGGCCTGTTGATATGTGGAGAAACTGCTGCCCGAGGATTGAGCAAAACTCGTGACGGATGCATTTAAACTGCAGCTGCTGGGCTGAGTTTGATTTGTGGTGTTGTTGCTGTTGTTATTGTTGCTGCTGCTGCTGCTACTGCTGGTTCCAGTTGTGGCATAATGCCCACTCAGTGAGGCCAGCGAGCTGATGGTTGGTTGCAAGGGTTGGCTTTGTGGTGGTAATCCTAAAGGACTACATTGTCCTGGCAGGCCCACGCCCACACCAACGCCAACACCCACACCCATGCCCATGCCCAAGCTGCCGGCACCGGCGCTACTTGGTCCATTGCTGGCCAACACGGCGAGGCTGGGATGTGTTTGCTGTTGTTGTTGTTGTTGGGCTTGCTGCTGCTGTTGTTGTTGTTGCTGGTGTTGCTGTTGCTGCTGTGATAAGTTGCATAGGCTGCAATGAAAAGAGAACACAAGAGATGATTTGAGAAAAGGTCACAACATACAGTAAAAACAAGGAATAGGATTTAAATATACTTTACAACTTTGATTATATATTGGAAAATTAATTTCGCAATGAAAATTTGACTTCTCCACTCATATAAAACAAATATTTTATATAGCCACCAAACCATTGGAAATGTAGAAAGGAAATGAGGATAATTTCCTTTCCAAAGAACTATTTTGATATCCAAGATGGATTTACCTCATGAAAGCGGAGATTTTAAGATATATACTGATAATGTATATCATAAACTGCCGTTAAAATATTACGAATATTATTTTAGAAATGTTTTTCATTATTTTTTGTATTCTTTTAATTCGTGTATGTGATATTTATATTATAAATAAGTTGGCTGGTTTCAGTGTATGTATTAGAAAATGGTTTTGGTTAAGGACAGTTTGTAAATACGTATTTATAGTAAGAAATGTCTTGATGTTAAAAATTTCTTCGATGGACACCAACTAATAGAACTATCCGACTCTGGCTGATTTAAAATAACGAGACTACTGCAAATCCTTGACCCTAGAAAGTAACTTTTAATTCGAATCTAGTGATATACCATTTTAAATTAGAGACACTTTGTCTAACTCTCATTTGCTCCTTTGCCCACAAGAAGTTTACATCTTAAAAACATGTTAAAGGAACTTTACCTTTAAATAGGCAAAAAAAAAATTGTTCCTACAGTTTGAATAGCTGAAAGATGAACCTAGTAAAACTTTCACCTTATCTAAAAATAAAAAAAAGCAAAGGTTGCCACCGAAATAAAACTAAAAATTTCTTTCAATAAGGAAATGGGAAAAATGTTATATTTCAATTTTTAATGTTGCTGTTAGACCAACAAAGGATTAAATTACCAAACTCTCTATCCCCTGAGGATAGAAAACAAAATAATAATTTTTTGTTGGGCATATAAATATAATTTTCTTCTATTTTTTTACATTTGATTTTCTCTAATTTATGAGGTTTTTCCAGTCAAAGTCATTCCCTAGTTCTTTTGTTTTCCATTTTTCTTTTTATTTGGTCTTTAAAATTAGTCTACTTAATTTGTTTCTACTTAAAAAATAATAATAATAAGACAGAGAGAATGGGAAAGAGAGAGAGAGAGAGAGAGAAATGTTTGTCACCAACAAACAACATTTGCTGCACACATGGTCAAACCGGAGACTTGTGTCCCGGGATTGTTCCGCACATGCCCAAAACCAAATAACAAAAAAAAAAAAGAGTCTCTCAAGTGGCCCCCGACAAAAAGGCCTCCTTTTAAAACAATTTCCTACAAGTGTAGAACAGCAAAGTGGTGGCCAATAGAAGAGGGAAGGGGGGTAGAGCATAGAAAAAAAATATTTATAACACTTGACAAGATTTAGAGAGCTCTTCTGGCTCCGTCTCCTCTCGGGTCTCTGGGACAAACACACACGCACACCCTCACACACACACCCAGTCACACACTTGACTTGACTCTTGACTTGATGGCAATCGACGATCAACGACAACGTGCCGTTAATTTTATGGGTGTTTAAAGATTATTGGAAATTATTTTATGAGTTTGCCTAACGAGCCAGGCATTTTTAAAGGCTGACTTAATGGGATGACTATTTCCCTAGGGTTTGGTTTGTGTTTTTGTTTTCGAATTTCTTTTTATTTTTTTCCTGTTTTTGCGTTTTTATTTTACAGGATTTTTAAGTGGACAACATGGATTAGGATACTTTGAATAGTGGGGGAGATCTTGGCTTCTATTTTTTATAGTTACAAGAGAGGTTTTTCGTTTTTCTTGGTTTTCGATTTTCGGTATTCAAAATTTCATAAAAATCGGTTGGTAAATAGCTGAGTTATACGCGTTATAGTATAACCAGCGACAAATCTGAAGGTCTAGTCGACAGGTGCGCTAAAGTTCTTGTGGGCCAATAGAAGAGAGTGAATGGGGGAGAAGTTTTTCCTGTTGAAGGGTACACCACAGTCGGTGCATTACCGCAAGTTGGTTATTATATTGGTAATAATAAGGAAGGGAAAGTTGCCAAAAACCATTTAGCTAACATTATAACTTGTCTCTTTTTAAATTAATTACTTTTTAACCAGATAAAAAGTGACTAAAAAATATATGAACAATGTTTTATTATTTGGCTTACATATGTTGGGAGCATGTATGTAAGTATGTCAGGGACGGATTCAAAGGGGTAACCAGGCCTTTTTTCTAGATTTGTTTCTGAGCTATGTATTTATTACTTATAACTGTGTGTTTCCCATATGTTGTTATATTCCTATAAATCTTAAGACCAATCATGGACCAATCATATATTCCAGTTATAGGTTGTTCATGCAGATAATGAAGAAAATTGTAATGTGCCATAAAGATTCTAGATCCTTTGATGTTCAATGCCTTAGTCAGGGTTTAGTTTGTGAAGAAATCACTTTCACTTTCGTTTTCCATACATAGATAATTGAAAATCAGTTTAAGAATTGACACACTTCTTACTTGTGTGACGAAGCAACTTGAGAGCAATTTGTTCTAGTTTCTTTTCACACTCTTGATGTGCTATACCCTCGCCTATTTTCCAGTTCTGACCAACAACAAGTGTGAAGAAGAAGAAAATATGAAGAAAATGTATATTTTTGTCTTTCGTCAATTGGTTTCAATTGAAAAGCGGAGACAATATTTTGCATGTGTCCTACACACACAAAGTGAACACACATGCCCTCAAAAGATGGAAAAATTCAAAGAATTTCATACACGCTTCATCAGCTGCAACACATAAAAGAGCAAGAAAGGCCAAAAAAAGAAAGAAAAAGGAAAAGTGTCGGAGCACTTAACACTTGCCTTAAAGCCGCTTAGGGGCGGTCCTGGAATTTCTGTTACGGCTTTGGCTCTTTTGTATCTTCCCAGCCCCCATCCCTGCTTATTCAGACATTGAGTCTGTGGAGACTTCATTAAAAAAAGACTTTCATTAAATCTCTCATTGGTCGCTAAGAGACGAGCAAGAAAACTCACTCAAATGTGAATCAAACTTCTTTTTTTTTCGTTCGGAGCGACAGTTTTTCCAACAGCGCACGCGTCGTTTTTCATAATGTCATCTAAGATAAATGTTTCCCCCCTTTACACACACAAAAAACGAAGAAGAAATTTTTGGGTGTCAAATTCCTTAGGAAATTGGGCACTTAATTTAAATTTACCTTCCTATTTAAAATTATGAAAAATTATGACAAATAAGGAGAGACTAACAACAAAAAAAGGGGGAATAGGAACTAAGATAAAGTTGAGGTTTTCCAGAGAACTGGAAAACAATTTTTGTGGTATTCTAGCTCTTCGAAGCAGAATATAACTCCTGATTTTCTATCGTCTATTCCATTCAAGATTTATCTCGATTCATATTTATACCCAAGACCATAAAGACTTTTAAATATTTCGATATCAAAACTCTATAGTCTGAATTACTACAAACTTTTAAAGAACACCTTGATTGAATACCCAACCATTTAATTCCCTAAAAGTTTTGTTTGTTTTTTGAAAATGGACACCCTGTATATGGTAGATAAAGGCCTGCAAAATTATCAAAAATACGTTTCCGGTTTTATTTTGTTTTTTAACTCACCGATTGCGTTCATGTGTATCCGTATGCTCTGTCTTGGGACGTTTAACCTGCCAATTGAGTAAAGCAATACACAAAAGATAAGAATGATTTATTAATAAAAATAAATATAAATTTGAAAATATTTTGATTATATAAAATATAGAGAATTTGTTTTTTTTTCTGTCAGCTTTTGTTTATAAACAATCTGCCTTGGTCCCACCAATATGGCAAACACCTCAGCACGAAATAAAATGCATACCAAAGCATTTTAATTATTTGCAAAATATTATTTGGGTTATGAAGACAGAAACAGCACATTTTACATAATTTAAGGCATAAAGCTTAAGCCAGCAAAATGTGCGTGGGAAAATGTTTTATTGTATTGCAATTGTCTTCGGCGCCATTTCACAGAAGAGGCCCCGAATCGAAACAAAGAACGAGAAATGAAAAGGAAATAAAGATAGGTAGAATGAGGTAAGGTGAGGATATTAGCCATGTGACAAATGGACAACAAATTGCTGATGATTCTGGGGCAGGGGGCCAAAACAGCAGGTGGTCTAAAAATTGATAATTTAAGTGAATCGAAAAGAATAAGGACAGCGAATGAGAGTGAGCCATGAATATGGTGAAAACAGAAGACACTGAAGGGTAAGAATTGGAGTTTGGAGTTTATTCAATGAAAACATTTACTTAGTCCTATGGAATTCAGAAGTCAAAGTAACCAACTATTTATAATATGAAAACTAAGTTAGAAGCTAAAGCATCTAGGAAGTTAACCAATTAAATAACTATATATATATGGTAAGTTTCTTTAAGATTTGGGACACTTTTTTGCTACAGTTTTGAACTTTGATCCAATTAGGCATTGAAAGAACTGTCTAGAATTATAAGATAGTTTAGGAGAAAACTCTGAACAGAAAAAAACTCTCTCGAAAGTCTAGCCTCTCATATTTTCGTTTGTAATTCTCAACTAGTTTAAGCATTGACTTATTGGTATGAGTTGGATAGCCAATGCTTTATTTAAACTGCTCAATTCTTGATCTATAAGGGGCTAATCCCTAATGTTTAACAAACTGAAGAATGATGTCCTATGTGATAATCAGATTATTTCTCCGTTGAGTCATAAACATCTAATAGACTCTTATAAAAGGTTTGCATTTTTTTTAAGGAATTGGTTATTAATTTTGTTAACCTGACCACAAATTGGTTACACAAACAACTTATAATCAGATTAAAAATAAAAGTAAAGGTTTTAGATCATCGTTAATTAATAAGCCAACAAATTTGTGTTTAAAGAAGATCCCCAAAAAGGAAATTGAGGATTGATGAGAATCCTTTTATTAAACTTTAATCTTAATTGAGGGGATTCGATTCAAATCAAATTTAAAACTAAATGAGCTCAAAATGATGAAGACATAAGTTTTATTAGACAACTCTGTCAGTGAGTATAGTAAATGTCTATATTACAATTCAATTTTATATGTTTGTCTTTTGAATTTTCCAAAAAACAACTCAATAAGATTTGGTTCTAAAAGCTAATTTAATGAACCTAAACAATAATAGAGAGAAAGAGATATTTTATGGCAAAGTTTTACTTGCCCAAAAAAATGGAGTGAAGTGAAAGAGAGAGAGAGAGAGAGAATTGAAACTGGTTGGAACGCAACGATCGCGAACGTGGTCAATGAATGGAGGCGACTTTAGGGCAGTAAATCCTCAGTTCGAAGTTTTAGTGAGAAATATTAATAGAGCATAAATTACGATGTGTTCTTTCTTCTTCCACGCAGTCAACCTTTCTCTCTCTCCCTCTCCCTTGCACCATCATCTGTCTCTATTTCTCTCTGAGTGTGTGTGTGTGTGCTTTTAACTCTTTCTCATTCTTACTTGAGGTTTATGACAATTTAAAGAGCTTGTGTTTTGAACGTCTCTGGACATTAATCACATTTTAATTAAGTTTAAGCCGTAATCGTAAAAATTAACACGCCATAATTCAACTGCGACAATACGCGCTGCATGTAATTTATGGAGAGAAGTCGAATTGGTTAGGCCATCTAACTGATGGCGGGGGAGGCAGGGTTGTGGGTTCGAGTACCCACACTGAAGGGATGGGGAGTCGGGGGTCAAGTCAAAATATTGATTATGGTCTTGTCGATTGACACTTGGCGATTGTCTCTCCACGTAATTAACGTGGCAAAGTGTTAAAGGTGCCTTCCATAGGCAAGATCAAGATGCAGGAGATGCTGGCAGGGAGTCAGCAAAGGACTAGGGATGAGGAGGTAGGAGGTGGGGGAGATCCAACATAACCAGCCAAACCAAGCAAGAAACAAATTTTTGTTGTTTATTTCGATTTTTATCAGTAAAGAAAGAGAAAAAAAAAATAAATACATGGGGGATGGAGGGGCTAAGGGCAGGGTTTAAGACTGAGGTTTCTGCTGAGGGTTAATAAAAAATTTGTCGCCGTATTCTTGGCTCTTTTTGTTGTTATTGTTGCTGTCTTTTGTCTGTTTGCCTTTGTGTGTTTTAATCTTCTTCTCAAGCCAAGCAGCAACAGCAGCAGCAGCAGCATCAGAAGAGACAAAAAAGATTACGATCACAGGAATTTTCGTTAAAAGATGCTTGGAAACAGGTCTTTATATATCTATCTCACTTCTCTCTCTAACCACATTACACTATCTCGCTCACACTCTCTGTATTAGTCTCTCTCGGTTAATTCTTGTCCGTTGTCTGTGTTAATGTTTACGTTGTCAGCTTGTGCCATAAATTAGTTTAGTAAAAGGTTGCGTTGCATTTGGAGATTTAAGTTAAACTTTATACACAGACATCCATAAGTATACATATATGTATGCATGTTGATATAAATATATATGCAGGGACGGATTTCTTAGTCCTGGACCCCACATAACGTTCGCACAACACATTTTTGTCACTTTAATGTGGCTACTTTTCTACATTGTTTGATATAAAGGACTCATTCAATTTAGACATCTGTATTAATGTGCTTGACAAATTGAAAGAATTATATTGGACATAATATATATTGGATCATCTAATCATTGTCATTGGACTTAATTTTTAATTTTAATTTTCAATAAAAGTGGACTGGAGTTTTTTATTTTCTGGGCTTAGATCTCTTGAAATAATAAAAAAAGAAAAAAGAATTTTAAAAGTTTCACAACTTTAGTTTAAATAAGTTTTAAACTTATATTTCTAAAATTACAAAATGTACGGATATAATAAGTCTTTAAAATTTATTAGCTTCTTAAAAATTCGAGTATATAAAACATAGTTTTATATTAGTTGGCCAAAACCAATTTCAATGTGAAGTAAACAATTGGACTTTCCATAAGAAGTTGTTACAATTTGTTTTGTTTTAATTCAAACATTTCTGCTTATTTAAAAGTAAAACATAATGAACTACTTATACATGTAAGTAGGTTATTTAAATGGTTCTTAAAGTAGTCAAAACATTTACGTTCCTAACTTTTATTGTTAAAAATCTATTAGGCCAACGCGAGATTCAATGCAAAGTCTTTCTTTTGAGACCTCCAATGCATGGTCCATCCTAACTTAATCTAATAGTTTAGGCTGTAAAAATGTGTTTGATATCATGAAAATTTGATTGATTCTCACTTATTCAGAACATAAATCGTATTGAATGATTATGCCTATTCAATTAGCCTGAATCCGTCCCTGCAAAACAAACATACATATGTTTGTGTGTGAGCACACATTCAAATGTGGGTATTCCTTTTCTGCATTCGACAAATGATTCGAACAGTTGCCGTGCAACACGCAATGCTCAAATCTCCCAGAGTTTTTTTCTTTTGCTTTTTAAAAGGCTACCGTTGAAATTTCTGCGCGTGTTTGGCGACGACAAATTTGCCCCCAAAATATACAGAAAAAAAATTTAAGAAATACAGAGTGAAATAAAGAAATATGCAAAAGATGATGGACATTTCGTGCGTGTGGTCAACTGAAGCCGCTCAAAAATACATTTTTTTGTTCTTGTTGCCTTAAATTCCCTCACCTGGCTGGACTGAGCCTTTTTTGCATTTTACCCCCTATCTGCTATCCTACTCTCTCTTTCTCACTTGGGCTGTCTCTTCTCAATCAGTGAGTGGACCCTTCTTTTGTCTTTGACTTTGGTTTTTAGATTTATCTGGCTTCCGTTTAATTTGCATAAATTCCGCATGGCACTTCCTTCTTTTTGCATATCAATTGACAGTTATCAGACTTTATGTGTGGCTACTATTTGGCTAAGGTATTTGACCTTATCAATACATTTTAGTTTCTCTATATTTGATCTTTTGAAGTTTGTTGAGTCAATGTTTTGAAGAATGTAATGAATTGCAAAAATGTACTTTAAATGACAGGGAAATTCAATTTTGTATTATATTATTTAACTTTCTTTTCATCAAGAACCTCTTAGACTGATCGATCTAATTCATTTTAACTTTTTATTTATCTTTAATTTTAATAGCTTGTTTTTGTAGAAAAACCTAAAATGACACTCTTGTTAATAATAACATATTCTTCTAAAAACCAAATACTAATTGCTATCAATTTTTGAATTAGTTTGATATAAATTGGATCAAACGGTAGATATATAGTTAATATATTTGAGTTCCTTTTTATTTTTCTATTTAAAACTTAAATAGACAGTCAAGTATAAAACGAAACAAAAGATATAATTATATATTTTGATGTATTTATGTATATCTACTAAATTGTTTTGTTATAACACTTTATATATTATAATAATAAAATACATAGTAAATTCTCTGGTTTTCTTAATGACTTGTTTTCAAGAAAATTTTTGGTGTCGTTGAAGTTTACAATTGATTTTAATTTAAATATTTATGCCAAACAGTCTAAAAATTTCCAGATCAACTTGAAAATTCAAATGATATTCATCGCAAAATGATTAATCGATCTGGCTAAGCTATAAAATATATTTATACCGGAATCTATAGAATATAAATAAATTTTAATTAAAAATTTACTGTTGATTGTTTTTCTTGTTTTTGAAAATAGTTTTAAACTATTTAGATGACTACTCAAACGACATCGATTTTGCATTATCTATTAACATATGTATTTAGAATTTATGTTGGAATTTCGTTTAGAATTTATTTAGGCGCCATTTGTATCAATTCTATCAAAGTGGGATTTCAAAAAGTCTTCTAAAAAAACTTTCATCCGCTATGATTCAGGTAATTGATTCGCTTGTAATATATCTTTTTCAATTTATGGGTAGAGGACATAACAATTTATGTCCCATAACTAGTTAAAAACCACTTTTCAACAGACTATTTACTAGTTTAAGTTAAGACGAAGCCCCACACAAACTAACCACTGAACCACCGACGGTAAAGCCACAAACTCAAAGACACTTCCTTCTGTGTCACAAACCACTGATTGCTTTCTTCCCCTCCTCTTTATCCATACTTGTCATGTCAACCTCAACACTTTTAAAGCTTCACTAAAACTATGCACATTATATACATATATAGTTAGTAGTTGACTATGGATTTTACCTTTGGTTCGATCATCTTATCAATTAATCCGCAACGTGGTGCTGCATAGTTATATGGCATAAGGGTTACCATTTTTATGTATGATATTTTTGGATTCTTATAGAAGTTGTAGAAACTATTGAAGCATTAATGCTGTACACTTTAGATACACATATGTACGCACATATACACCCACTGGCACACACACACAAATGCAACAGAAACAACACGAAATTTATTATGGAAAATTAGCAATTTTTTGGTATGGTTATGGTTTGTTTTTTTTTTTGAAAGAGAGCGAGTATATCAACCGTTTGACGTAGCGTTCGCTTTGAGTATCTCGAATTAACTGAACCATCTGCTGGCGAGTCCCGCTACGAGCCCAAATCGGGTACTCGGCTGAGACTGGTCTATACATTTGAGTGTAAATCTCGGCATTGGGTGGTGGTATATGAAGAAAAGTCACTCACAAACGAGTTTCCATTGTGTGAGTGTGAGTGTGAGTGGATTCTCAAATGGCATGACACTACCCACTTTCTGTGTGTGTGTTACCAGCAATGGTGAACTGAAGCCCCGCCCTCTGCTGGGCCAAAAACAAAAAAATATTCGAGGGTGGGTCTCAATTTTTAGGTGTGGGTTCGAGTCCGGGTACTGGTACGGGTAAGGGTCTTGAGTATAAATTGTTTTCTATACATTATGCGGGCGCGTTTCATTGTCAATCAAAAAATGTTTCGCCGCTGGCTAAAAAGCCATTATGAATTTTTGTTGTATCAAAATTTATGCACATAAATTAATTAACAAATTTTTGGAAATTGAAATTAATAAACTAATCATATTTTCAAATAGAAACCGACAGCAAAAATTTTATACACATCATAAAATTCATACATACAAACCGAATAAAAAAAAAAAACAAGGTAATTCAAAACTTTTGCATTAAAATTAAGGAGGCACAGTATTATGAATGTATGTATGTATGTGTGTACATATACATATACATATACATATGTAAGACGACCACTCGAAGTGTGCCTATAAGTATGGGATCGAATGGTTTATGGTATCAAATGATCCGGCAAGTGCCATAAACAAATTGGCGTCTAATCAAAGCCAGAGAGGAACAGAGAGTGTGTGTGTGTGTATATAAGGCACAGTGAAAGGGAGCCCCAAACGAATGAAAGAAAAGTAAAGCGAAATGTGATGCACTTTCGCTACCAAATAGGGGAATCATAAACAAGATGGTAGAAATGATAACAATTTACTGAAACGGATAAGAGATCTATGCAAAGATGGAATATATGTATATACAGCTCAAAAAACACGGGAATCTTATGTCACCCACAAAAAAATATATCTAATTTTTAATCAATCTGCCTGACTTTAGAGGACAGGTCTAGCTTAAATAGTTAAATTATTCATTGAATATTTTGATTATTTTCTTTTAGATTAAATTTTAAATAGATTTCAAGAGTTACAAATAACTTTTAGGCCACCATTTGAACTTTTTTAAACAAAATTGTCATCTTATAATCGAGTTAATAGATTCCTAGATTATGTTAAAAACAATCTATTAACCTGAAGAATAAACATTGCCTAATTGACGAACCAACAATCCTTTTTGCATAAGAATCTAATTTCAGATATTGATAATAAAAGGAATTTAACTTGTAAATCGACTACATAAGTAATTATTTACTTCTATCCAGTGTGAAATAAACAATTTTTGTAAAACGATTATTTAAGGACTCATTTTCCATCTTTCCACAGTCTTTGAACAAATGAAAACTCATCGAATCCGATGACTGAAATTGATATAAATATTAATTACCCATTGATGATTCAGGCATGTGGAAAATGTGATGAAATATTTATATTATTCAGTGAGTCAGTCAAGTTTTTCGCATTTAAAAACAAAAATTGATGACCAAAAGGTAAAGTTGAGGATCCAGACGTTAGACTTTTTAAGATTTTAATTTCAAGATTTCGGAGATAAATTTATTATTATTATTATTTTAATTTGTATTGTTATTAACATATATTTTACACTTCTTGTTGCAGAAGTTTCTATTAATATTCCTAAATATGCTATCCTTAATAATTATTCATTATTTCGGCAATATCTTTAGTGCCCAAGGCCACATTTTTGCTAAATCCGGACCTGTATACAAAAATGTATAAATTTAAATCATAAAATTAACGAATACAATACTAAACAATGACAAATTGACTAACTTTTAAAGACTTTTATCACAAAAGAAATACATAAATCAATTATGAAAACTATTTTTTTTTTACTGCTTTTCATGATTTACATACTGGAAAAAGTTACAAAATTGGATTAATTTTATTTAGGTTTTACATATAGGCAATTATTTTAAATATATAAATATTTCTCAAACCTTTTCTTTACAAGCTCGAATGCAAAAGGTTTGATATCAATTAAAAAGTTTGCCAAAAAAAAATGAATATACATTTTTATACATTAATATCTATTAGAAAATAAAAATTAAAGGCCGAAATACTTGTTTTTCAATTCTAAAACTAGCTCAGCTAAATTATATTAGTTCTTACATATATGTAGAAGTATTTATTTCAGTTAATCGATTAAAGGACCCCACGAGAATGAAATATTACCGTATCGTTATAGAAGGTTTCGAAATACAATATAACAAATTTTATAAAATAAATATCGTATTACGAATATTGAAAAACGTGAAAGGTAAGGTAGTTATGTACTTTACTTATGATCTTATTAATCATTCAAAAATGATGGCTTTTCAAAAAGTTATTTTTTCCAAAATTTCCATGTTTCGAAAAAATTACTCCCCATAAAACAGATTGGTTTTGATTCGTCTTGTTTTCAATGGAATTTGGTGTTAAACATAGCTCTGTCGGTATATTTATTCTGCATTGGACTTGGACATGTTATATAAGATATTCAAAATGCATTATTTAAGTTCACAACTTTAAATGAAATGTCATTATCAAACCGTTTCTCAATGAAAAGAATTGAAGCAACAGGGAACGGTCGACAAAGTATCTAAAATCTTTTGATTTGGTATGTAGTTCCTAAAAGTCCATTCTTCAGATATGTATTTTGTATCTCATCGCCACATTCCAAAGCCAAGAAGAAAGACCCTCTCGTAAGAATATAATTTGATCACAATTGTACAAATTGTTCAGTTGCTTGCCTCAACATATTTTGTAATGTAAAATCCTACAAATATCATATCATATATAAAAATCTATGCATAATGATTATGTTATGTGTATTGTTTTTGCCTATTCCAGCTCCTTCGTTTGTCCGTTGTGGTTAAAGCAATTTGTGAATGAATCTCATGGCTCAGCGCTTTTTGTTCCTACGATTTTGTTTTAGAGTTTTTTTTGTTCTTGTTATGTGCAAGTTGAATTGCATAGAAAAATGCCTCAGAACTTTGGCATTTGCTGACACAGAATGCAGCAATGATATACCGATCAGCGAAATATTAAAAAGGTTGACCCAATTTGAGGCCGACTCACACTCTGAAATTCGTGTGTGAGTCTTCTGTCTGGATATGATGACGCATCTGTGAACTCTGTGACCGTAAAGAAACACAGAAAATACGAGAAGAAAAAGAAAACCAAGTGTTAAGCTTACACGACAGCCAATGACAACGGACAAGTTGGACTTGCAAAATGAAATCCTTATCTAGATTACGACAAATATAATGGATACGAATCCTAGTCTCAGATCAAGTTGTAAAAATGCCATAGCTATATGTGTATGTGGGCTGCCTCTCCTCCTCTCCTCAGGTGTACCAAAAAAAAAACAAAAACAAGTAAAGAGCAAAAAAATGGCGCCCGATTTGCCCCTTCAACGAGACGTTTGTAAAATTAATACACCACCGGGGAGGTCCAGGCCGATCAAAACCGAACGTAAATCTTAAACACTTTCGAGGTGCCTCTTGAAGCAACCTCTACCAACTCTCGATACCGCAGCCATTCCCCATGCCCATGCCCATGCCCCTGGGTCTTTTGTGTGCGGCAATGCGGCAACGTTGCAGTCGCACGATCAGCACGTTCAGTGTGGAGTGGAGCAGGGACAGCATCTCCGGCAACCGGTCCACTAACAAATGTGCAAGACTCAGCAACATGCCAAAAGCAAAAAAAAAAAACAGACTATATACATACATATCTATATGTACATATATATGTATATAATCTGCAAATGCAGCAAATTGTGCGCAGATTTGTTTACAGAAGAGACTCTCCTCCGCAGCCTTCTCCTCTTCTGGTTGGGTCTGCTGCTGCTGCTGCTGTTGCTCCTTACTGATCGCCGTAGATATAATTGACGACGTGTTGTCTCACGATCGTGCTAAAGCGATTAAGGCACCAAATTTAATGCGCCCCCCAAACCAGATGGAACTAACTAACATTGGTACTGACATAGTGTATATACCCTATTAACCATATGCCATTTTATATTTAAATCTTGTCATTCAACTAGAGCTATATCTATTTATCTTTATTGATGGCAA
Source organism: Drosophila willistoni (assembly GCF_018902025.1). Taxonomy (NCBI): domain Eukaryota; kingdom Metazoa; phylum Arthropoda; class Insecta; order Diptera; family Drosophilidae; genus Drosophila; species Drosophila willistoni. The sequence goes on from NW_025814050.1 coordinate 16,660,133, forward strand.
AACTAATATAAATTAAGTGGCTGATTAATATTTAAACAACTTCTAAGTAAGTTTGCTCATTTCTATAATGATTCATGAGTGCAAAAAAATGAAATATTAAAATACATAATTTTTTATGATTCATTGAGCAGATTTTACACGCGAATGAAAAGTTTCCCTATAATTATAGTAGAACTCAATATTCAAATCAATTTAGGTCGAGATTTATCAAAAAATTATGTAGCTTCTGGGGAATTCAAATGTATGGGAGATAATGGAGATAATGGATTTTTTTTTTTACTATTATTTCAATAATGCTTTTTAATGCTTCAACCATAAAAGGTAATACCACTTAGTTTCCACAATACGATATTAATTGTTATTTGTTCTTGATGCTGTTTATAAAAACATATTTTAAAGTAGCTTTTTTCAAAAGGACATTGCTAGTACGAATCACAGTGGAATACTACAAATACCTTGGCATTAGTTGAACACAACAATTAAATTGATTTATTTGAAATGAATCTCAAATATAGCTATTCAATTGGATGTACTGACATATCTATATAAGCTTTACTAAGATCAATAATCACAATATAAACTCTCTCTTTGTTCTTGACTTTAGCTGATCAAGAATAAAAACTTTTGTGTAGTCTAGACTTCTTTGGAAACCTAATCAACCCTAATCAATCAAGGGTATGACAAGTTCTCAATTCTTTAAGCTTCATTTTTGAGTGGGTCATGAAATTTACTTTTACAGTAGACTTGAATTGATTGTTTAATTGTTGAGTCAAAATAAATATATGAATACATATTCATATATGTACATTCATAATAAACGCATATCAATTGAATTGAATTACATTATGGCAAATTCTTTGTTTGGTCAATTGTATGAATTTTTTCTTTTTCTATTAGGAATTCCATGAGTTGTGAGTCAATCTTTATATCAATTGTTTATATGTAACTCCATACATTTGATTATGTCTAACGTAAACGTAGACTCACAATCAGTTAACTGGCAGTTAAGTTCAACTAAAATAAACAAAATATGGTTTACATTTGACGAGCTGACGATGATGTTGATGGAAGCCCGTCAAAATAATGACAATTTAGACGGTTTTTGTCTATCATTTTACCTACTTGAGTGGGTCAATTTTCAATCGGGTATATACAATACAAGATTTCAGAGCTAAAACATTATTTGTGTTAAATACATAATAGTTAAAGTTTGTATTTAGTCGGTATGTTATGATTGATTTCACCTACTTTCGAATGGCTAAAAACAGGTGGTAAAAGCTCCATAATTCCTTTCTAAGCTAAACTTCTTCTTACACACTATAAGTACTTATACAATGCTGTTCATTTGAATAGGACCCCCGTCATTTGTATTAATTTCAAGTCAATCTTGCTATAGACTTTTTTATTTTTAATAAGAAGTTGTGCTTCACTTAAAATCAAAATTATATACTATAAAGTGCTAACAAATTTTAAATGCGTTTTAAATATGATCCCAAATTCTTGATCTAAACATTCATATATTTTTTTTTTTTCGATTTCTTTATCTATTGTGGAATTTCAAGTACCATAAATCGTTACAATAAGGTAGCAGTAAATTATTTAAGTTGAGTCCCATCTTTTCCAACCCGAAAATTTCGAAATTCTTGACCTAAAAATGTGCCTCTTATAGTCCCTCTCGTGGGGTGTGAGTTTAAACTGGCCTAGACAAACTTCAATTTAAAATTACAACTCCTTAATTTTCATTTTCCCCTCATGCGAATAATGTGTCTAAAATAATTGTAGTTTACAAACTGGTTGAATTATTTCTTAAAACTTGATTGTCGTCTGATTTTTTCTTCCAAAAATAAGGGTTGATTGTTTGAACAAAGGATAGGGTTAAGACGCACACACCTGAGTTAGAGCTAACAAAAGGGTTAACAAACCTTAACGGAGATTTTGCCTGCTGGCAATCAAACTTTTTTTAATGAACACACAATGAATCCTAGAAAATCGCATGTTTTTTTCTATTTTTTTGTGTAAATCAGGCCAAAAATATGAGGTAAAAATCGTGATCAGTGAACCTTAACCAAGACATCTTGAGAACAAGGTCAGCATTGTTGTTTTAATTAGAAGACAATAGCTGTCAATAGCTTAACCTTAAGTCACAGGCGACAAGGGCGGAAGGCCAACGGGACGAGGGATGGCCGAGAATTGGCAGCTGTTATAAAAAAATACAAAATCTTATCGCACATTCAATCTTAATGACTACTTAAATCAACATGAGGGCCATCGAAGTCGGCAACAACCCCCCCAAAAAAAAGCTATGACACTCTAACTCAACCCTCGCCCCAAGCTCAAGTGCTAAGGCACTTTGGAATGACTTTAATTTAAGCCCTAGGGTGCCATTTATATATAAAAACCTCAACATTAATAAGTGTTAATAATTGTGTTTGTGTGTGACACGCCCCCCCACTCTGTACGTACATATATAGGAAAAAAAAAACAGAATATAGAAACGAGATGAAAAACCGCCCCCAAAAACAAATGCATACAACTGGTCTACAATTTCACAACGCTTTCCACAGAGAAGAAAGTGAGCCAGAGAGGCAACGGGGACAGGGAACTCAGCGAACTGAAACCGAGTTAGAAAGTCCATCCAGACGAGCGTAACATGGATACGGCTATAGGATTACCACCCTCCATCCTCCACCTATTCTACAGCATCCTTGCCTTTCCCCTTTAGCTTCCCATGGGGCGGTCTACGATAAAAATGATTTGCAGTTGTGGTTGTTGTTTTTGTTGTTATTATGCTGGTTCACAAATTCAATTTGTCAGCTGGAAAATTCATATGAAAACATATGCTGCATACTTGAGGGCGCATTTTTGATTAGAGCTCACTGGGGCGTGACTATTTAATTTTGACACGCGCTAGACAAGAGCATATAATTAAATTAATTAGAGAGTGAGACACACACACACAGGATTCGGCTGATGATGGAGATGAGTTTCGTTCCCACAGGTAACCTGTGTAACCAAACTCACATCTACCCGCCGCTCTACTCCACCATCTGCACTTCATCTTACAGCATTCTGAAAGTAGATTTTTGATGTTCATTCCCAGTGACAGGCGACACACTTTGCAAAAAGTTTACTGAGCGGGTGGATACAGAGACCGCCGCGTTGTTACGGGGAACCCATGAAGCCAAGACTTAATGAAATTCCTGACCAATGTTTGTTTTCTGCTTAGGTCACCATAGCAATGCCAACTTCCCCCGTACCATTTGGTCTATTTGCTTCTTCATTTGAATGGTGGCGGCACGTGCCTGAAACGCAAAACAAAAAACAAAAAACACACACACACAGGTTCCGCATAAAATTTTTCCCTAGAATGAAAGCATAAACGATGCATGATCATGATGATGAGAGTATTGAGAGTCTACCCTGGTGGTCATCCACATCATCAGAATCATTGGCAACATAAGCAACAACCCAGCAGAAGCAGCAGCATTAACATCATCAAGTGATTTTTATACGAAATGCAATTTCTGGCTTGGTTTATTTTTGTTCTACACATTTACGCCTACACAAAGGCAAAACAGTTCAAGTCTTTGTTATCAATACCCTGCAGTAATAACATAAACGGGTATATAAGAAAAAAAATAAGGATCCCCCATAAGAATTTAAAATGTAATCTGTCACCAAAAATGTCATATTCTTGGCTTTGAAATTGATTAGCTCGCTTAATAAAGGGTATGGCATAGTTCCACATAAGTTTGTAATATTAGTTTTTGTTTCGTTTCTAGTTTTTTCAAAAAAATTTAACGACTTTCAATCTTTGAATCGAATCTAAACACAGTAGTTTTTTGTTCAAACATATTTTTTTTGGTTTTTTTTATGACTTACAATAAAATTTTGAGCATTAAACTTTGCCTAAAGTGTCAGAAACTCAGTAGGAGTTAGGTTTATGATTTTTAATGATTTATGAACGATTTAATAGATTCCGACATAAGTACACGCACATACATATATATATTCTCTATGTATTAATATAACAGCTGAATAAACTGTTGAATGAAAAACGTTTGAATTTCAAAGGAAAGCAATTGGAGACTTTTTGCCTATAAATATAAGTATAAACTTTTCTTATTGATTTCTAGGAATTACATAAGTTTATAAGTCTTACTTAGTCTTAATTGATGATTTTTTTAAATCAATTCAACTTGTTTATACAGCTCGATTTCTTATATATTTTTTACTACCTACTAATAAGAGAGTTAAGTGTTGGCAAAAATTTTCCATTTCAATCTTCTATATGGAGGTGGGTACCACGAACTTAATGATAAACAAATTTTGTCGTAGGTTAGTTAGTTATTTGTCTCTTTAAACGATCTTTAAGATATATGCATGTACATTTTATATAAGTACTAAAAAGGATATTGAATTTACAATTTATAAATCTTCAGGCTTAAGACCAATTGTATTATCGCAATATCTTTTTTATATAAGTATATGAAATATTGCCCGAATTTCGTTTGTTTCTCTATATGATAAGATCTTAGATCGATATATACATAAATATAAGTATGGGCTATCAAAATACGATTGATTACCTGGGTTTGTATATGTCTATCTATAGAAATCTAGAATCTATAGAAAAAATCAAAAGATTCTGTTCCTTATTTCTAGAAAATTTTTAAAGTTTTTTCTAAAATAAGGAACTTTTGAATATTAGATTCAAAGGTAAGTTGTAAACTTAATGTAAGCTTTTACTATAGTTTTCCTAGACTATAATTTTCAATGTTTGAACATATATGTCAAAAATACAGTCAAAATGCTAAAATTAGAATACAATAGAAACTTAAATTTTGCTCTTGAAACTCTTTGCCTGGATCTTAGCCGTTACAGACCCTAAAAAATAGTTAGAGCTGTGCTTAAGACCTTTTTTTTTGTTTATAACATTTGATTAAATAGATCTCCCTTTGGTTGCAATGATCATAAAAATAAATTTTCTTTCTTTTTTTGCTTTAATTGTTCTCTTTGCTTTGCTAGGAAAAAAAACTGTGCCAACTGTTGTAATACTTTAACATGGAGCAATTCAATACTCAACTGCAGACTATCAATTACAAACCTATGTATGTATGTATGTATGTATCTGAATATATATGTACACACATATGTGTCAGATCGGTTTCCATCTATCCACATAGACCTTGGCCACAATTTAACTTCTGCAATGGTTTGTGTTCTTCTTTATATATGATTGCGAAATGGAGGAAATGGCTAATAAATTGTTGATTATTTCCGTTAGAACTAAGAATTAAGAACTTGAAATGATAACGAAAATTGAGATACACTTCCATTTAGCCATGGACGAACCAACTGTTGATGGTAGAAACATTTCAAGTTTATGCCAAACAGGTGCAATTATTTCGTTGATTGTTTTTGCTGCTTTCCTCGGCTTTTCCAGTGATTTGCACTCCTAGTTACAGAATTTTTTCCCCCCCACTTCCAAATGAATATCGAATTACATTTTACTACCTCTCACCAATCAATGAATGGCAGGGAAAATGTGAATGATTTGTTGTTGGCATTTTGGCTGCCAATTGTCCAACGGCTGCTGCACTTTTTCTCATGGAACGAAGACAAAAAAGGAAAAACAAAAATGTGCAACGCGAGAAATTTGATATTTTTTTTTTTCGCTGCCGGAAAATTGCTCTAGGGTCCAACTAGGCAGCAGCAGCAACAAGGCAAGAGCAGGCACATTTTATTTCGTGGTAAAAATTATGAAAAAATTTAAGGAAGAAAAATGAAGGCAAGTCAAGAGAGAAAAAAAATAACGAAACCAAACTGTCACGATTGCTAACAAGCAGGAATCTAGGCATCCCAAGTCAAAGGTCGCACAAATTTGTCTCGTAGAACGAACTTTACGAGCCGCTTAATTGGTATAGGGTAAGGATAGAAAGAGTCACTGGAAGAGGGAGGTAAAGAGGCAGCTGGCTGTCTCTAACTTTGACTGACAACAGCCACACACCTAAGTAAACTCATCTAGCCGAATAGATGTCGAAAGGATGGATGAAATCTTGATCATCGTTTAGTCCAACAAAACAACAAAAACTGTCTGCCACTTGATTGAACCGGAAATGAGGAGCAAAAGTTTTGTTTTCACAGGCTGTGGCCCAACACTTGACCCCCGACCCCGCCTGCCGGCTGTCGAACTGGGGAATCAAACGAGCCGATTTTCAAGCCCTCAAAAACAAAAGGGGGGAAAACAATTTCAAAATGTTTTACATTCAATTCGTTTTTTTTTCCACGAACGGAGTAGGATCGGTAAGGAGCATCTTCTACACTTACCAAAAACTGTCAAATAATTATGACAAGTTCATTTCGTCGCACTTTCGCTCATTTGTTTAGTTCACAATTTTTAACGAGAATTTTTAAGATGCAAACGAGCGGCAAGACCAGGAACGCTTGTGGAACGAGGGGCAAGCATATGGTAACGGGGGGGCTAGGGGAGTGACACCAATTATCGGGGCGTTGTAAAAATGCCTACGCTTTTGATGTGACAGAAGATGCGTGTCCGTGTCATATAGTGAATGCATTTCATGGATATATGTATCTACACACACCAAATGGCATAGCAGGAGCACACATACATATAAATAAATACTTACAAAGTTGTGAAAACTACAAATAAAATTAAATATATGTCTGTCTATTTAAAAGAGTTTTACAAAATTTGGTAATGAATTAAGTTTTGGAAATAAAAAATGTAATTAAATGTTCACTTGCTAGGTGAAAATTGTTGTAGAAAGTCTGTTTCAAAAGTTACACAAAATAAGCATGCAATATATTTTTAATTTTTAGCCATTAATTTAAAGAAATTAGTACTTAATACCCATTTAATTACTAACCTGTATGTAGTATAACAACACATCATGATATTTACTTAATTAAAAATGTTTCTTCCCATGGTAAAATGTATCCCAGTCATCTATTAATCACTGATCGCTGGACTGAAGTCCTTTCAGATATCAACTTTAATCCTTGTTAGAAGAAAATCATACATTTTACTACATATATATATATTATATATATACATAATATATTCTTTAAGCTTGAGGCTCAGCTAGATATTGTTATGTTAAAAGTTAGTTACAAAGATTAATCAATACTTGGTCTTCCATTTTCTTACTTTTCTTCACTTTCTATCTATATATTGGTACTTTACTTTTAAGTCACTATTTATACATGTTTATGATGCAAATCCTTTTATTGGACAGATAATTATTCTTACACTTATTGTTAGAGTTTAAATAAATGAGTCTCTTTGGCGTATAGATCTGTACAATAAATTATTGCATTGATCTAGTCAAGAATTCATCAAATCCTTGAAGAATAAATACAAGTTTTTCTCCTAAAAAGTAAACAACTTCGTAAAAATTAAACTTCTCAACTAAGTTTCTAGCTTTTTGTTGGTTTTTTGGCTGTTATCAAGGCTTTTGTTTGCCAACTCGAGATCAAACTCTCTAATTGCAATTTACATCATTTGATGTATGTAGGTACATACATATTTACATGCAATGACAGAGATAAATGTTCAGAAAGATAAGTGTTTATTGTACATATATATGAAAACTCCTATATAACTAGTCAATACTATTACTATTTAGAAAATACTTGTGATAAATTTTTTGTAGTGGTTTTCTTTGGAATATTTCATTCTTTTAATTTCATTCCCGAGTCTCTCAGGAAATTCTGTTTTTTATACTTAAAATTGTTCATTTTGTTTTAATACTTCAAGTTAGTCATGAAAGATCAAAATGTCATATATTGTTAGTTAAAAAGTTTAACAAAATTTTTTAGTGTCATCTTATTCCTCTTTGATTCTTGAATGAAATTCTAAATTTGTAAAATTTCTTGTAATTTTCATAAGTTTATGTAAACTTACAAAAATCAGTTTAGCGAATAAGGATTTTAGATTGAAAAGGAAATTTCGTCTAGCTATAAGCTGACTCATTTTACCCATGTTTTTTTTGTTTATTGACAATCCGCTTTAAATGATTTCTCAATTTACTCAAGTTAACTAAAAATAGACTTTTACTCTAAACTATCTATAGATTTGGCCAAAACATCAGCTCAAAATATACTGTCGAAATTGACAATTGATTGCGTGCAGACCTTAGAGTCTCGAGACTATTTTTGGCACAATGCTATTAAATTTAGACATGGAATGAGTCACGGAAGACAACTACAAATAGATGAGAGTGGAAATCCTTACAAATATTTGCAGTCATTAGAGGGAATTAGGCGTCAAATCCAAGGAAAACAAGTAAAAGGACAAGCAACAAAAAAGGGAAGAGGGCATTGAAAAGGCAGGTTGCTCTAATTTTTTGTTGTTCTTCTCTCTGGTTCGTCAGGCGACATAAAACAGGATAAAAGGGGCTTAACAACGAGACAACGAGCCAAATGTCGCCAGTTGAACAATTTGAGGGGATTATATCAAACAAAGAAGCGTACTAGCTTCGGCTTCAAGGTGATGTCCTGCCATCATTTCACTCAGCCTTCAAGCAAATGTAATCCAAGTACTCGAACATACAAACATATGCAAATTTATGGCATACATATTGTGGTTTCTAATCGGAATGACGTCAAATGAAATTGAATACGATAAAAGTTAAGTTTTTTAGACTTCAATCCTTTAAATTAAAAATCGGACAAATTGAAAAACTTTTGAATTTAAAAACTCGTGCCAGATTGAAACTTAAAAAAGTCCATTTCAAATTTTTCGCATCTATAGACTGAACACTTTTGTTTGTTTATTTATTTACCCCACTCGAGCATTGATCGGTTAATATACAAATATGAGTTTATTTGTTCTTATTGCTACTGCTCTTTTGATATAAACAATTTGTTGTCTGTGTCTTGTTATAAACAAACAAGTTCATTCGAAGTCTAAGAATGTGTCACAGTGGCAGGAACAGGTAGTCAGAAGATGGATGGATGAATGGTTGAACGATCTTCAATCTCAGTTTTTTTTTCTTTTCATTTTCATTTCCATTTCCATTTCGACAACTTCCTGTGTGTATGTGTGCCACGCCCAGGTACTTTAAGCCGAGAGGACAAAACAAAAAGCGGATTAAATATATGAAGATTATGTTGTAAAACTGTCGCAGGATATTAGAGCGCAAATAGAGCAGGATACGGAAGAAAAAGAGAGATAGACAGTTAGATAGAGACCGTGACAAGGAGTAGGAGTAGAAAAAGAGAGAATTTGGTTTAATTGCCCACATTTAAATGATGTCTAGGGCGTGGCTGTAATGAAGCAGGGATCCAACAAAACAAAACCACCAAAACGAATATGTGTGTGAGTGTCTGTTTGTGTGTGTTTGTTTAATTTCATTTCCAAAAAAAACAACAACAACAAACCCGCAGAATAAATGTACTGCGGGTAAGCAACCCACGCCCTTAAAACAAACCCAAGGGGGGGGCAACTCTGCCCCTTGCCAGGATACATTTTTTATATGTGTATGCAGCCCTGGATGTCTGTCCGTTGCTCTTTGCTCCCTGCTCCCTGTTGCCTCTGCCCTTGTCCCTGCATTGTTTGTTGTTATAATGGCGTACAACGAAATGAGCAAAAGCCTGGCATCTGTATGCGGCGTTGTCCTTTTGTACACTTTCTGCCTGCTCCTTTTTTTTTCTCTCTTTTCATTTTGGGCGACTCAAATTTCAATGAAATTATCCTGACGGCATTTGTTCATACATATCTCTCACTCACTCTCTCTCTCTCTTTCTCTGACCCTGTCTCCTTTACTCTCTCTGGGTGTGTATGTGTGTGTGTTGAACAATGCTTGAATAAAAATTTTTCGCTGAAATTATTTGCTAATGGCTTCAGTACAACTACAATTCATCCTCGTACACATTTGCATTTATAAGATTTATAGACAGCAAACAAAATGGCGTTGCTTCTATTATATGTTGTGCTTCCCTTGGCTTTTACCGTTATCGATGGCCGCCATTTTGTTTGGGCTCCCTAGCCCCCCACCCCTCGCCACACTCCAAAAACCTTTCCCCATTGCAGCAATCACCAAAAGATAGACGAAAGAAGAAAAAAAAAAGTTTGTTTGCCCTGGCAACAACTTGGCCAAATTGCTTTGCTCAGAAAAACAAAAATGAACTCAAACTCAACTCAAGTTACGAGCTGGAGTAGGGAGTGGGAGTTGGTGTGGGTGTGGGAGTGGCAATGGCAGTGGGCCATTTCGTGGTGGGTGTGCAATTGGGGAGCAACACGAACAGATATAATGAGCAACTGGCTGCCAAGGCAACCAATGGCAATCAATAGAATATACAAGAATCTAGTTAAAAAAGCCTAGTGCCTATGGCGCTTGTCCTTTTTTCTCCTTTTTTTCCAATTCAAGGAAAAAAAAGTTAGACAAAAGTCAAAATGTCTCGACTGCCAACTAATCAATGTCATGTAAAGGATTGTAAAATTAAGTTCAAATGTTGCGATGATTGTTTCGAATGTTTTCTGTTTGTTTTGATAACGCTTTTGCTTTGTTCTGAGGTCCTTATCAGAGTAGACTCTTCAATTACATAGATCCTTAACTTTTTTGATGATATAAACGAGTGTCATAAGCCTAAAGATATCATCTTCCAAATGATTAAATTATCTACATTTGTAAAAGGTAGTTTATGATATCATTCTATTCTAAGATACATTTTAAACAAAACTAAACTTGGCCAACTAATTTTGACAATGTTTAATAATTGACTGGGGATGATAAACATCAGACTTTAATTAACAAGGCTTAAGTTTCGATATTTTTAAGTACACTAATAGGTAGTATTAGCCATAGGGCAAGCTGGTTTAAGATAAACTTTCTACTTTGCCTACTTTAAATTTTAGTTATAGTTCATGCCTACATGAAATAACTTCTTCAAAATAAAAGCAAAATAAATCTAGATGATATTAATATGGCTTCCATTTCGAAATTCTCTTTAAACAGAGAGAAGTTTCTTTAAGAGAGAAAAAGAAGAAGTTTCTTTGAGAATGAATGACAACAAAGAATAACAAATATTTCGGTTCTATATTAGATATAGTATGATAATTTGAATTTCCTACTCCAGTAAGCAAATTTTATGATGGGATAGATTGGGATGTTTTCTGAATGTTAGCCAATTTTATGGATTTTACTTTTTCTACAAGTACCTACTTAGATATTAAGACTCTAAACTTTTAAACAATTATTACCTTTTTTGGATATTGTGACAAAAAATTGTTATAATATATTAAATTGCAAGGTTTGGTTTAAATTTCAAATAGGTCGTAATCTAACCATCTGGTTAGAAATCTATATCTATATCTATATCTATAAAATCTAGTACTATATAAAGATATTTGTAATACCTTTTCTTTAATAAAAAAACGTGCTGTACTTTAACAAGACAAAAATATTTAAAACTTCCTTTAAGTTGACAATGAAATCGACTTTGTCAAGAGTAGATTGAGACCTCTTGATATCGTTTTGTAGCCTGCCAAATTGTAAAAATATAGAGAAGAGATTTATGCCCCGCACTCACACACACAACCAGCAATAGTTGAAATAGCTGTCAATCAATCCAAAAGATTTGAAATTCTCTTCTTGACCTAGTGCCTTCCACCTTTTCAGCATTCTTTTATTCTTGAATTCCTTGTGGTTTTATTTCTGGTCAAATGATTCCCATTTCGATGAAGATCATCGATATTGTATATCCTTTGTGCGTTTCTAAGCTGAAAATTCCCTTTTGACTACTGGCTTTCCTTTTGTGTAGGAAGATCATTTAAAGGATAAAGGCTGAAGTAGAAATGCGCAGTAGCATTTTTGATTTCTTACAGTTCACTGTACAGTAAGCATAGGCACTCAGCTATCTAATGGCAATCTGGTTTTGCATTAAAGGATTGTAATTACAAAGAATTGATGTGGAAAATATGTTGGTTTTAGGTAGCGACTTTATGGAGTCAGGTTTGCTAAGGATGAGATACCAGTAGAGTGTGTTGGTTATGCAATATTTGGGTGGTCCATGTCATCGATAGGGCAAAAAGATTTAGATGAATTTGGATGAAAGGTTTTAAATAAAAATGGATACACCAAATAAGAAACCGTTTTCGTCCAATAAGGATTTGCCTGATATAGTTTCATTTCATTCCACCGATTTACATGACGATGGTGAATTATATAAATCGGTGAAATGGAACTATACAAACTTTTCATCCAAATTAATCCAAATCATCTTGCCCTATCGATGGCATGGACCATATCCATGTCGCATGATCAAATGCGGGATTATAGATATGCAATTTTGACGCTTCTTTTTTTAGAATCCTTTTTTGTTAAACAAAAGTTATAGCAATACAAATGGATAACATTTTTAAAAATCGTACCGATTGTTTTATGAAAAAATCTATATATCGCTCCTGTAAGGAATTTATTTAAGACCTCTAAGAAAATACCCACTTTTGTTGGTTTGGATTATCCAAGATCGAAAAATGTATTATATTCTTTTAAAGGGCAGAATAATGCAACTATTAAAGACTGAAATGTAACAAAATTGAACCAAAATATTTAACAGATTGCTGTTAAGCTGTAAAAATAAATCAATTCGATTGATATTTTCTTTCAAAATTAAAAATAATACTGTAATAATATATTAAACAATTTATCTTTTGTTTACTGGCTTTGAAATATTTTTAAATAAATTATGCTAAAACTCAGGACCGATCGGTGGAACTATTCCTTCGATCATCGTATTTGATAGAACTGTTTTTTAAGAATGTATTTTTAATTTCATAAATGGTTTACTAGCACTCTGACCTTAAATTCCCAAAATAATTTTTTTTGGAAACCTTTTATCTTTGCCATTTGTACTAAGACATATAATATATTTGATATTAAATATATATCTAAATTCAAAAAGTTAACTTTTTGTTGAAATTCCAAGTGAGTCTGACTTCTCGATGGTTTTTGAAACTAAAGACATCAGTGATCATAATTATGAAGTACAAAATAAGTGAAATCATGGATATGATCTTATTAGACGAATTGTCATTCGATTTGATACTCCTTGACTTATCCGCTTAGTTTTGAGTTTTGAGGCATTTTGTTAGCTGATTTGCCTAAATAGCAATTCAAATACAGGCTTAATCATTGCAACTTACTTTGTAGTAATCCAGTGTTGAAAAGTTTTGATAGCAGGGCACATTATACAACATATTCCACAAAAGAAGAGCTTGCTAATAGAGCTTATTCAGATTCTTATACATGCAAATGTATCTTTATCACAAACATTGCAAAAATTTCAATAAATAAATTAATTTATAAATTCTTTCTTTCTTTTAATTCACCGCACAAACTCAAATTTTATTCCCTCTCTTTTTGTGTGTTTGTTATTTTGTCACAAATTTGTATGTCACAATTATTTGCATTAACTGAACAGTTCCGTTATGCAAATTAATTTGTGCTAAATTAATTTTTATGATGTGAAGTTCCACTTAATTTAGTTGTTTTGTTTTTTATTATTCTCTTTTTTTTTTGCAAACCGACGGCTTTTGCGAGCTTTCGGTAATTTACTGTTGTCCGCCCTCGCAATGAATGTCACATAAAGCTGCGTTTTGACTGAATTTTTTTTTCGCTGAATATTGCCCTATGGTTTTCCGATTTTAAAAGCTATGGCACTCACTCAAAACTTATATCACTCACTCGTTCTCGTTCTCGCCTTCATCGAGATGGAGCATGAATATATATGGCCCATGGCCCATACAGTTGTCCCACTCTTGCACTATGCCCTTTCCCTTTCTCACCCTGTGAATTTGAGTGAGTTTTTTTCTTTTCTTGTGTGTTGTTTGGATTTGTCTCAATTTTGGGTTAGGGCGGCGTCAGGATCATCGAATTGTGTGACGGGAGGGGGAAGGTATGAGACAAGATGTATTAACGGTATTCTCTAGCAAGTTGGCAGTTCGTATGGGGATAAAGCTTCCTGGAAATATGTTTTGGCTTTTGGTTAAAGGCATTTTTAGTTTTTTTACTCCTTCTACGAACCAATTTAAAAACACTTGATTGGGCGCCAAGCAAAATGTCACCATGGATTAGGCTCCATATCATATATGTATGGACAGCTATGAAGCCGCTGGTCTTTAGCCAAAAAGAAAATCACAGTCCAGACCCAGACTATTGTGTAGATTCTTCTTTAACTTTTTGTTGTTGTTTTTTTTTTTTTTTGGCCTTTGTCTGGCGTCTGGGCGACGACAATCTTTTTGGAGCCAAGTTATCCCCTTTATGCTTGACCGCATCGCGACAGTTGTTTAACGTGTTTAATTAGCCCTGCAAATTCAATGAATTGCGACAGTAACAGTTAGGCTTAATATAACAAGCCAAAAGGCAATAGATTGCCAAGAGTAACAGAGAATGGCGGAGGAGGGGAAGAGAAGGTACGAGAAGAAGTGGGTGTAATGTCTCCACCAAGCCCCCCATCCCCTCTAGACATTGGTCAAATATTTATTCAGCCATTTTGAATTTTGGGAGTCCTTGCCCTGCCAATCCTCCCCTGATTAAAGGTCCATGTGGGGCGCATGCGTCCTAAATGAAAAGTTATGGAAAGTGCTCAATGTAACCATATGTCCATGTAGGGGTAATGGGGGCGTGTTCCCAATTCAACAATTGACTTTGTCTTTAAAGCTACGAGCTAAGCATATGTCTTTAAATTGCATTAAAAAGATACATAGTTAAGAACTTGTCAAGAAATTTAAAACCATCAAATTAATGCCGTAAAATTAACCATAGGGCACAAATGTGAAATAAATTGATCGTATTGCATATATTAATAAAAAATATAATAATAATGCAAGGCAAATAATATGCTATATAAATATCCTTAACAAGAAGCAAAATCTGTTTTTTACTAACGGCAAAATAAAGTTATCTAATCTGTTATACTCTCTATATACATTAGTAAACTTTAAAGTATTTATCTTCCAATTCATTCAGTAAATAATGACTATTGAATGGTTTCTTAGTTTAATTATCTGTGATTTTATTGTATTTACTAAAAGTTACTTTAATTTAAAACTCAAAGAACTGAACGTAGATAAATTTTAAAGTAGATAGAAAATTTTCAAAAATTACATATTGTGAAACATCAAGTCTCGGGACATTTTCATCACATTAATCTTAAAAATTATTTCATTAACTAATAAATCAATACAACAACTCAGTTAATGTAATGCTTCAAGTGATTTTTAAAAAGTCTTCATAACGATTTTAAATTTTATGAATAGTCTTTTTCAGAATACAATCTCATTGAGATGACTTCAGAATACCATCTCATTCAGATGATTTTATATTTAAAGAAAGACGTAATCAAGACATATATGTTTTGGATTTATAAATCGACTAAAATTCGAAAACATCCTCAGCTACGACTTTTTGCTTACATAATCAATGTCTCGCTTTAAGAAATGTTCAAAATGAATTTTAAGTGTTGAAAGATTGTAAATTTTGAAACACAAAAAGTGAATACATTTCTTATAAACATAAAGAGTAAAGAGTAAAAATATACATTTTATAAGAATATTTTTGTTTTCTACATCGTAAAGCGTGAGTTTTTGGTAAAAATATTATTTCTTAAGTTATAAAATGCTATGAAACGGCTAAATCGCTCTTAAGATTCATTAAAGTTAAGTCCTTATCCCTGCAAATAAAGGACTACTTTGAGGTATTTTTATTACTTCTAATACAAATACAACTATAAGATATTTTGCCTGATTAATGTTTAATATAAGTATTCAATATCTGATAAATTTTTAAAGTTATTTTGTATTATAAATAATATACTGATATTTTACTGTCCCTAACGCAAAAACCTTTAACGCAATATAATTTGTTTCAATTGGACCTTCTGTTTCCTTTTCTTGTTTGTTCCATTCGTGGCTTAAGTTCTTGTTTTTAGAAGCTCTAATAAATTTTAGAGATATTGATATGAAAAGGAGTGGTATGGCATTTATCCTTTGACAAAGTCGGCTGATAAAATGTTGACTCCTGATTTACAGAATACCAGCTCAGTTCTTATGAATTTCAGCTGGCTAAGACTTAGAGTTGGACATTTGTATAATATATTTGTACTTACAAATAGTTAGCTGTTTGTGAAAACATCGAAACTAAGAAATTTAAACTGTTCTTTAAAAATAATTTGATCAATACTGTTTTATGAGTTCGGGTTTGGTATTTCTGTTTAGTAGTAGGTCTAGTAGTAATTACATTTTTAGACTAAAATCGGTTTTACTACATTTTCCCATTGGATTAATGAGTTTAACAGATTATTATGTTCAAGTATTATAGTCTAAGTCTAAGAATTGATGTATAGGCAAGAGGGAATAGGGCTTAGTGGATTCACTACAAAATGTATGTAAATTTTAAAATGTCATAATGGCAATTGCAGAGTATGCCTAATTTTCCACATATTTGTTTAAACTGAAGTAAATCTGTTCCTTACAAACAAAAGGGGGCAAAAAAAAAAAACTAATAAACATAAAGAAATGTTCTCATATTTTCTGTTCAGTTGAAATATTTTTCATTCATAAAATTCTTCAACTCAGACTACAGTGTGATGGTGATGGTGGTGCTGCTGCTGGTGGTGTTGGTGGTGCTGCTGCTGCTGTTGGCCACATCGAAGTAATAGGATTATGTGTACATACATACATATGTATGTGTGGTGGTTTGAGCTTGGGCACACGTGCTCAATGTCAAGAGTTGCGGCCTCAAATTCCCCCTGCCAAGCCTTCGACTTTAACACCAACTCCGACTCCAACTCCAAGTCGACCAACTCTCAAGCTTCAAGTTATATATGCAGAAATGCATCAGCAAGTCAAAAGCTTGGACGGTCTCAAATGCCAGTTTATAGCCTTGGCGTTGTTATTTTCTTTTATTATATGTATTTTGTTTTCTTTGTTTTTGGTTTTATTTTTATTTTTAAATTATTATTACTGACGGATTTCCGAGTCATTAGACAAAGTTATGCCCTGGACCACCGAGTCTGTTTAAGCTACTTAAACGAACCGCCATTGCCATTGGCTGTTGACTGTTGACTGTTGGTTGTCCACCCGGCGACACCCACGCCCCAATGGTTATAAGAATCCATCCGAGATTTGTGGTGGTGGTACGTGACTTGCTCATGTCGCAATTGACAGGCGTCAGCTTAAGACCTTAACAGCTCAGCATTTAATAAAGCAAATAAACTGAAGATAAATGCGACCAACAGGCCCCGGACAAATGTGAAGCATTAATTTCCGTAAAGGGAAGACACTCACATCCCTCCACTCCGCGCCTCCACCATCGAGAACTTTGGTCGATGGTATGATGGGGACCCACAGCATTCTCTTCTTTTTTTCACCCACACCATTTAAACACAAATCAATAACTTTATTACGAATGAATACCAATAGCATTAACAACAACAACAACCAGATAAAATGATTTTTTTTTTTCGGTTTCGTTGTTGTTCTTTTAACCAAAAGAAACCCTTTGTGCCATGTTTTATGAGCTGAAAAGCGTCTTGTTTAACTGCCTGGGACAATGAGCGCCCGCTGAGCGCGTTAAAAATTTTTGCCTGGCTTAGTTGGAGCTGGCGACAGACTAAATATGTGTGTGTGTGTGTGAGGGTCTCTCTGTGTGTGTGTGTGTGTAAGGAGTAAGAGGTGCTCTTTCTTTCTTTTTTTTCGGAGGGTCCTAACACTCCTCATATTCCCCTGTTTACATTGACCAAGCGCCGTGTGGTTATTATTTATGCCATTGAATTGCCATAGCGCCAGTTGACAGTGAGAGTTAAGGCAGCTGGAATCTGCTGGATAATGATGACTCAGAAGCGGGTGAAAAGTGGTGGGTTTTTTCCTTTGTTAAACGGTCAATAAAATGGTACTTTGATATCACTCCAAATGATTAACTAAACTAAGCAGGAAACCCCTATGAGTAAAGGCGTTTTTTTTCTTAGATAGGCAACTAAATGAATAATTAGATGAATAACTCTATACTAAACTTTGTGAAGTATATCAACTCAGTTTTTGTTTTAATTAAGTCATTCACTAACCAATATAATAAAGAATTTATGAATCGTTTAAATAACTTGATTACCAATATAGTATTTCCTTGTCCTCTTATCTTAACCTAGAAGCAAATTAAATTTTTGGTAATTCTAAACTACTCGATTCCTTCAGACTAATTTCTAACACCTGTTGTTAGCTCACAAAAGTTTTCATAACACATACATTCTCCCCTCCAATCTCCATCCCTCCTCGCTGCCACAACTTAACCCATTCTAAACCTTATCAAATTCCAGTTTATTGACTTTTGTTGATACGATGTTTTTCTTATTCCTTTTTTGTGTTTTTTTTTTGTTTAGCTGTAAGGCATTTTAGTGTAAACGGCGCCAGATTTTGAGACTGTCAACAATATTCTTCATCGTTTCAGTCAGTTGGGTGTCCAGTCCGATAAATATATGTACATATATGCATACAAGTCATTATTTTCTGATAGGGTCAAGTGTCAAGTAGCTTAAACGAAAGCAGAGCAACAATATTAGACACACATGCATGTAAATAAATAAATTATATTCACAGACATAAAATATGCCACATAAAAACGTTTCTATTCTTACACTAGAATAGGAGTTACCCTTTAATGAATAACGACAAAATTTAAGGACTCATTTAAGACGAATTTTGTATCCCGGTTAGAATATCAACTGTTAGCCAACCGTTTCGCTATATATAATGAGGCTTTAAATAAAAATATACAAATAAATTCCATTGAGGAGGTTTATAAAGTAAACAATTTGGCTATACACACTGTTCCTTTAAAAATAATTTGGAATAGTTTTGATATTCTATGTATCAGTTCTATCTATCCTACACAAAACTACTCAATACTTTGGTCATTGATCGTATAGAGTTTAATTTTTTATTGTTTACTAATGTCAGGTAAAAATATATTAAATATTTGAACAATTCAGTTAATTTATATGCGAAGTGTGGAAAAATTAATAAGAATACAAAGTCTTTAGTAAAAAATTACAAAAAAATTGAAATTATTAAAATTTTGTTGAAGAGTTTAACTCTTAAATGCAGTTAAGAAAAGTTATTACAATTATTATTAATAAAACGGTCTGTGAAGAAACAAATTAATTGTAATAATAAATAGTACAAAAAATTAAAATTTTGAATCTATTTTTTTATTATATGTGCATAATAATGTTTTGTTAAGTTAAGTTTGTTAACTTTCCTTTGCTGTGCCAGGATAAAGTTCAAGTTCTTTAGTCTGTCGTTTTGCCAGATATGCTTAGGGAAAACCAAGAAAAGGGAATTAAATTAATGTTAATAAAGAATAAATCCATAATAAAGAACGTATTCAGAATATTTTTTAACAATTTTTGTATTATTAAAATTGCTTTAGTTATCAGAGTTTGTAATTGTGGGGACTTCTAGAGAAAAATCTTTAGTCCTTTGCCTGTAATTGTTCACATAAGCCTTACCAAAGATTCATTTATTATTAAAACACTCTGCTCAATGGGTGGAAATCTGCTCATGTACTCATTGTTTAAATAAAGTTGAAGCTTCAAATATTTAAACTCTTTCAGAGAGTTAAAAAACGTAGACCATAAAATGGCTAATCACATTGTAATCTCTTAATTTTGGTTAACCCAATTTCTTGGAATATATCAAAGAAAAAACGAATACCCCCCCTAAAGCATATAATTTTGCTCAAGTATTTGGGACTTTCGAAAGAGAAATGCCACCGACTCTATGTATGCCCATCATAGACATTCCAAAGCACTCGTTTAGATCAACGGATAGCACACCTTTTGCCAGAATCAGCCTTTCCAACCCGACGATGACCCATCCTCTATCCACTTGTAACTCATCATCCATGTCATTCCAGGCCCAGAGTTTGAACTGATGAGGCTCATCAGTGTCGCGAGATTGTGGCACGTGTAAACGACACCCAAATTAGAAGGAGATTATTTTATTGTCTGGCGTGCGCAGTTCTCATCAAAGTGTCTCTCTCTCTGTCTCTCTCACACTTGGTTTTGTGTCGTTTCTTTTGGTTGATTCCAAGAAATGAGTTAAACTGAAACTTAAGTTGACAGCTACTACTTCTACAACATATCGCAGGCATCTCCAATCCAAAGCTGAGTCTGGGTTATTTGATAAGATTTTTTTTGGCTGCCATCAGCTTATCAGTGAGTACAAATCATCGTTGCTTGGTTGCTTGGTCTAAGCTCAAAATCCACCCACCTTTAATCATTGTCATGTAAAATGTCTGGCTTAAAATCAATTTCCAACTTGGCGCCACTTTAATGACAAACACCTAAAAACCAAAAAAAAAAAGAAAAATCAAAAGGGGCTCGTGGACAGATTGAAAACGGGCGGGCAACTAAACGGCATGCTGTGCCAGCCTCAAGTTAATTAAGTTATAAAAATTATATTTTATGCATATAATTTGCATTTTTATGGACCTCAAAATGTAACGTGTGTGCAGTGTCAGTTAGTCAGTCAGTCAGTCAGTGTGTGTGGATTTGATTTATGGCCTAGTGATCTGTGGGCGTCGAACGAAAAAAAAAAAGCTGACAAATTTTTTCAAACCAAATTTGTGTCTAGGTGTGACTTATTGCATTTATATCTAGATAAGGTATTTTTCCACCGATTCCTCACTCTCACAAATCTACAATTTCACGAAAGAATAAAAACGAGAGAAAAAAGACTTGAAGGCATCCGTGGAAGATTCGCATGTGCCGTCCTTTTTTTTTGGTTTTTGGTTTTAAGGTGTTTCGTATCTTAAAAAAGCCACCATAAAAAAAAACCGCAACATCAGCATCATATCAGACTCAAAACCTGCAAACAAACTATCTAAGCAAACTACTAGAAATAAATGACAATTTATTTATTTTTTGTTTCTCATTTGCCTTAGGTACTTATTTGTAGATGGGTACACACGTAAGACACTAAAGTACATACAAAACGATGGGCTTGAGCTACTCAGCACTTTTAATTACCTGCAATTAAAATGGATATCTTAAACTTATTCTCAAGGTTGTTTTTATAGCAGTTAAACTAGATTTTGGATATACACACAAACTTATGAGGACTTTCTTTTACTATGAAGTATTAAAACTATATTGGCAGGACATGTTAGTGTAAAGACTTTGTCAATAAATGAGGCAAATCTCTAGTAAGTCGTTTTAACTTAAAGGTTGTTTAAGAATTTAAGGCTTCTTGAAAACTAATATCATTAATTAAATTAAACTTTTTTGATTTAATCGTACATGCATATGTCAAAAATTATATACTTGCTATTTATTTTCTAAACCTTCTTAAAGTCAATTATTTATTAAGAGCTAAAAATGGATGCAGTTGCATTAAATAATAAAGTAAGTAAGTCGTCAGTCTGACTTTGGTATCATTTAAAAATCATAGGACCAAATTAAGTAAACACAAGCAACATATATAGCTTACTTTAAAGAGCATCCGACCACTTCTCACCTTTACCGGCCGACTTAAGCTTAATTTGAATTTTCTTGGTTATTTTCTACCCGATTTTTATGAATTTTGGATACCAAATAGATTTTGATTATGGATTTCAGTATTCTAACTTTAAATATAATATCTCTTACGAAGAAGAGAAATGTGCACCTGCTTACTGAGTCTGCTGGGCCCATTTAAAAAAGAAACAGATATTGATTACGGATTGTCCCAAGGAAGGAGTTTGAGTTTGTTGGGTCCATTTTAAGAAGATATTTATAATTTATGGAATTTTTTGACTTTGACTGAGATCCATTGCATATTGAATTAGCCCCATTTTGCGGTACTTTTTGTAGAGCATAAAATTGTTGGCAAGCAATCTGCTTGACTGATTTGCTTACTGCAACAGAGATACAGATTTGCTTCTTATATATATATAAGTATATGTACTTGCTCACAATGCAATATATGTATGTATATGTTTTGTACATACTTATGTACATATATGTGTATCATTTTATTACTTTTTTTTTTTGTTTTTTGTTGGTTTTTTCTCTTGCTAGATTTCTTTATAATTCTTCTTTATTATTTGTTGCATGTTTTGACATTTTTATAGCTTCAGCAACTACAAAGACGCGACGTCAAGATTGCGCATTTCTGCTTTGCTGCACATAGACAGAATGAGACAGATGACAGATAGAGACAAAATAAGAAAAAAAAAACCTTTCAAAATGGCGTCTGATGACATGCATATGTCAAAATTGATGGGGGCCCCGGGCTTAACTCAACTTGCCGTGGCTCTTACCTTTACTTTGACAATGACCAACACGTTTTGTCTTTAAACGTTTTGCAGCTACTTGAGGGACTTGTGGAACTCCTTATACGTTGTTTTTTCATCTTTGGTTTGTTGTTGTTGCTTGGATTTGTTGTTGGTGATCATGGAACACCCATTTAACAAGTCAACCCGTACAGGCAAAACCATAAATATTGGCAATTTAACAGAGTCAACAGTATGCCACTTGGACTCGATGGTTTGGGGGTCCATAATACACCTTGTCTTGTCCATATACTTGTCGTACACGATCCTTATCTCTTGGAATTTCTCGTGCGTGTTTGGCGTGGCAAAAAACAACAAAAATGAAACACAAGCGCATTATAATACACGATTGCATATCGAATTATAGCTACACTATATCCGACATGGGCTAAGAAATTAGTTAAATAGAAAACTGTTAATATTTTGAGGGTGTTCTTTAGTGAAACAAATCTAATCTTATCTACATATGGAAGTTACATAAATCGTTATAATTTTAAGCTGTTTTCAAATGAATGGAAAAATGATGAACTAACGTAATATTCTTTGATTTTGGTAATGTTCTGCTTCTACATCCTGTAAAAGTCTTTTTCTGGGTCAATATTACGGCTCAAAACATTCTTTTACTCAACATTTAGCCTTTTAAGTTTTAGACGGAGCGATACCTTTGCCCTTTAGTTACTTTATTCAATTTTCAACTCATTTACGGTTGATATTTTAATCTATATAACAAAAAAATATTAAATATAAACAATTGACTGTAGTTAATTCCTAAGTGAAATTTCCATTTAAGTTTTCCGTCAAAAACTTGTATTGATTATCTTTTTTAATAAGCTTTACTTTTATAAGATTTTACCACTAACCATAGAACACATAGATGGGACAAACTCATGATTTTTTGATTGCAAACGCTAGCCTAGTCATGCAACCCCAGAGAACTTCGGGAAAACCCGAACGCTCTCACTCTCAATGAGAGCGTAAAATGGGGAGAGGGCAAAGCAGCTACGAAAAAATTTCAGTCTAGCACAGACTACCGAACGACGAAGGCAGGCCTACGTCGCTTGTGATTTCGTTCTGTCTATGTATGTGTACACTCGTCGGTACATGCTCAGGCTTCGTAGTGTGTGTGTGACGTGAAGTTGTACAACATCGCATTTCAATAGCTCGCTCGACCAAAATTTTTCATTTTCGACAAAACAGCGGCAATGCGAATAGGATATGCCCCTGTCGAAAGAATATCAAGAAATATTGGCATCAGCTACGTATGTATCCCGGTGGCTGTGCCGATAGAGTGTTTGCTTGGCAATAGGAATGTCGCTGGTTCGAATCCCAACTCGATTATCGTTAACGAAGTTTTTTTTTGTCTATTTTTTTTATTTATATAAAAATAAAAAAATAAAAATAAACAAAAGGAAAAAAAAACAAAATGAAAATAAATAAAAAAAAAATCAAAAAGGAACAAAATAAAAAATAAAACAAAAAAAAAAAAACGACAAAACGTTGACAACGCTGTGAAAAATAATGCAAGAGGAAGAACATCCCCATATTTTTGTCCAAAACGCAGTAGTAAAGCCGGTATTTCTTTAGAGTACCCAAACTACATTTTAGTAGTGTTGAATATGGCTTTTGGAAAATAGAAATTTTGAAGTCTTAGGGGGTTATCCTAATAATAATATAAATAATGTTTCTTTGTTTTGTTTTTTTTTTTGTTCCTTTTTGATTTTTTTTTATTTATTTTCATTTTGTTTTTTTTCCTTTTGTTTATTTTTATTTTTTTATTTTTATATAAATAAAAAAAATAGACAAAAAAAAACTTCGTTAACGATAATCGAGTTGGGATTCGAACCAGCGACATTCCTATTGCCAAGCAAACACTCTATCGGCACAGCCACCGGGATACATACGTAGCTGATGCCAATATTTCTTGATATTCTTTCGACAGGGGCATATCCTATTCGCATTGCCGCTGTTTTGTCGAAAATGAAAAATTTTGGTCGAGCGAGCTATTGAAATGCGATGTTGTACAACTTCACGTCACACACACACTACGAAGCCTGAGCATGTACCGACGAGTGTACACATACATAGACAGAACGAAATCACAAGCGACGTAGGCCTGCCTTCGTCGTTCGGTAGTCTGTGCTAGACTGAAATTTTTTCGTAGCTGCTTTGCCCTCTCCCCATTTTACGCTCTCATTGAGAGTGAGAGCGTTCGGGTTTTCCCGAAGTTCTCTGGGGTTCCATGACTAGGCTAGCGTTTGCAATCAAAAAATCATGAGTTTGTCCCATCTATGTGTTCTATGGTTAGTGATTTTACATATTAATATTTAAGCAGGAAAACAGGATGCGAATTAAAATTAAATTTTGAATATCAGTTGACAACTGTCTAATAATTTTTTAACATTTTATATAAAACAAAACTTTTGAAAAAAGTTTTTAAAACACATATAAATTTGTGTTATATTTGAACCATAAGATTCTAAATATAAAAGTCAATAGATTCAAAATTTTTTCTTTAGAATGTTCTAAGTACATTATTATCTTATTCAAAAGTATTGACTTCATTAAAAATATGTCCAAAATTGTCATTTAGAAATTCAGAATCCTTTTTATTTCGAATGAATTATTTTGTATACATCTTGAAAGTAAAATATCTTTGCTTATAAGATTGGGATAAATATCATTTAACTGAATCCCATTTCTCAGTTTAATTGGCTTAATCATAAATGACGAATAAGTTATGATACCCGATTCAGCTTGAGTTTGATCAATTCAATGGCCTGGTCAGGAGCTGTCGCTGTCTCAGTTGCCCAGTTGGCGAACGGGGACTCTGGGGGCCTTTATTTTTGTTGTTTTTTTTGGAGTGCGCGTGAAAAATTAGCCGTGGAAATGCATGTCGTGGTTGTTGTTCATGTTGTTGTTGCTGTTGTGGCCTGTCGCCATTTCTCGTGCTCCGACTAATAAGCGCAACATGCTCATAAAATTTCGAAAGCTGCTCGCCAACTGATTTTATTTCATTTTAAATTGTAAATGTGCGCTTTAAGATTTCCCATTTTCTGTTTGCAGGAAGGTTTATTTGTGGTCAAAGGCTTATTCGGTTGACTCTTTATTTTTGTTTGTTGCTTTTGTTTTGCATTTACATGCATCATTAGAGCTTGTTGTACAAACTCATCTTAATGACAAATTAATAACAATGATCGCTCTTAAAGAGTAGAAAAGACAAGCTTTCTATTTCAATAATGGTCGCTGAATGATGTTGCCCTTCCCCGTCTCCAATCCATTCCGATCACATTATAGCCATATAGCCACATGGCCATTGACAGGGCCCCACACCGATCGCAGCAGCAACAGCAACAACAACAACCACCACCACCAACAACAACAACAGACGACAAGAGACACAGACCCAGACGACAACAGCGAAGCGTGCCAAGAGATCGTGTGTGTGTGTATGTGTGTGTCTCT
Source organism: Drosophila willistoni (assembly GCF_018902025.1). Classification (NCBI taxonomy): domain Eukaryota; kingdom Metazoa; phylum Arthropoda; class Insecta; order Diptera; family Drosophilidae; genus Drosophila; species Drosophila willistoni. The sequence goes on from NW_025814050.1 coordinate 16,685,929, forward strand.
TGGGTCAAAGATGGTTTAAAAAACCTTAACCTTTAGTCTGCCGAAGCAAATCTAATCAAAAATTGTCACTCTTCAATTGGGTACAAATCTATATAGTAATTAAGTATTTCAAATAGCAACAAAGGTTCTGATGTAAAGGTAGAAACGTCCTTTAAAGTTCGAAGTCTTAATCAAACCTTTAAGATTGCTTGGCTCTAGTTCAGTTGTGAGATGAAAAGTTTCTCTAAAGACCTCTCAAAAGTTGCCAAAAACTTCAGGTTCGACAAAGCCATAAGAGTCTTTCACTGCTAAACCTAGTTGAGAATTACAACTAGGTAAAGCGAAAAAGAGATTTTAATGAATAAACGACGGTAAGGCATTCATTTAAAATGTTCTTTATGAATATGCTTACTAAAGAAATATTTAGGAAAACATTAGTATATGAATTTATAAATAAAAAAACAATTCTTATGTTTGACAAAACATTACAAAATGTTTTAAAAATCATTTCAATTAAAAAATTTCTTAAAAATATGTATACTTTTCTCCTGATTTTTGACGCCGTTTTGGACTTTTGTCAAATCCAAATAGTAATGATTCCGATTTAAATTTTTCTAAAATATTTCCAACTCTATTGAATCCCTATTCAGGGGCCAAATATAAAAATTGTTTATAAATTACCAAACATAAATAAATTTTTACACGATACGGAGTTCAACACTTTCAAATTTTTCTTTAAATTTGAAAAACAAAGTACGTATTCTTTCTAAAATAAAATTGCATGTCCAGTCAAGGGTTAATGGTAAACTGAAATCAGCTTTAATCTTTTAACCTATCTGGTCAGTTTAATTGATTGTTACATTCTTTGTGTGTGCCTCTTCCAAGTCTTGGGTTTGATCCCCCTGGCCTCCCCGGCTTCATCCAACTCCAAGAGCTCCCATGTGTGTGCGTGTGTGAGTGTGAGTTAGAGAAGGGGGTCACAATGTAGACGTGTGGTTTTTTATGATTGTCCAAATTTTTTGACAATGAAAATTATTAGAATGTCGCACGTTTTTTGGATGCTGTAATTTAATTAAAAAATGATGTTGCCCGCTACCCGCATCTATGAAAAATGATTGCGGGGGTTTTCCCTAGAAAAACAGGTGACAAATGTAGATAGAGAGTGGCTGGAGAGATGTTTCTGATGTTGTTGTTGTTGGTTTCGGAATACTTTCAGCTGGCTCATTAAAAGGATCACAAACAAACCTCTTGACTCTCTCATCAATTTGAGTGTTTGCCAAAGCGGAGAGACATTCAGCAAATATAGAAACGGATGTCCTGCGGCAAATACAGCTGTTAGGCGAAAGATCCTTGCCGCATATAGAGAGGGAAAATTGATTTTTAAACATGAGCAAATGAAGTTTGTATTTCAAGTGGGCCGAACGAGGGAAAACTTGTGCGGCTTCTGTGTTGGTTTCCATTTTTTTCCCTTACTTTTTTGTAATTTCTCTTTTTCTGTTGTTGTTTTTGCTGTTGTTTTGTAGAGCCTGCGAACCTGTTTGAACTGAAACCATGAATGAACAGCGAACAACGGGCATTGTCACTGTCAATATGTAGAAATGCACTCAAGGTAACTTCCTACTTTGTTCAGATCGTATTTCAACCTAACCTCTTTTTCCACTAGCCACCGCCACCATCAGCAGCAGCGGCAGCAGCACCAGCAAGCAGCAGATTATTGGCCCATTCCCTTTTGCTTACAAGCCATTCCTGGGCCACATTTAGCGGTCAACAGAGAAAGGAGAAGAAGAGGACAGAAAGAAACACCATGTGGAAAATGGCGAATACATACCAATGTTGGAACAGATGATGGAGTTCCTCCTCCTCCAGGCAGTGTGGGAATTTTCAATATTGATTGATTGACCAGACATGGCGAGCAAAGGGACAGCGAGAGGACAAGGAAACATGAACAGTTGGCGGCTTCATTTGGCAGGTCAATGGAAAGTTGTAAGTCTGCTTGATGACAAAATAAAGTACATCAATTCGAATTTTTAATATTCTATCTCATCCTCCTCATATGGTAAGCTGCTTTAGTCTAATATATTCTATCCTATTATACCTTGTCTTAATTCTTTACTGTTCTGTCCTATACTATTCTCTCGTATCCTATCCTTAGAAAAAATTCATTATGTCTTTGCAATTTTAAATCATTATTTCAACACTTTAATGGATACATAAATAATGTTCTTGTCTTCTATCCTATGCTATCTTTATAAATTTGCATCGCCCTTTTAACTTTGATGAATTATATTATTATTCTAAGTGAAATTATATCCCATTTTAACTTCTTTATAGATACTTATTGTTATTTTTAAAAAGGAGGAAGTAAAAGTTCCGCCATTCATTGATTTACGGAATTTAAAATAAGTGAAACTTTTAAACATAGCTTTAACAAAGATATTAATACTCTATTCTACCTTCTATCGTAGACGTAAATGTAATAGTTTATTTTAGAGCCTGTCGTAAATATTTCAATTCACCCTTTTGCTAAAAGTCTTGTTACAGAATGTAAGATAGAAATCATTTCATATTACCTTTTATTTTTGCTCCTTCCGTTGTTTCCTCGCCTGACCCTTACACACACGACTGTACCAATAATTTTAATCATGTTAAATCAGTTTGAATTTTAGGCAGACTCTATTTTTAAAAGATTTTTTAAAACCTAAGGGTGCTTCAATTTAAGTACCCCAAAAAGTCTCTATTATTATATCTTGTATTGCAAAATTTAAGTAATTTTAGAGGCATCTTATTACTGACTTTGCTGCTCTGAGTCGTGTCAGGATATAACTAGATAATGTAAAAAAAACCAACAATTTAAAAAACTTATGTTTTTGACCTAACAAATGTGTAAATTAGTATTTATAAATTGTGGCACCTTTTTGTAGGGAACTAAACATTTTTTATAGCATCCCAAGAAGACAACATCTGTTTACAACTTTTGAAAGCTCCGGGGACCTCCGATGAACATTTTAGTTTACCTTGAAAAACAAATTTACAATCGACAGTTGGTGTGATCTTTATTTTTTACAGGACTTCCCTATCCCTGGCTTCCACTTCTTGTTCTACTTTGAAGAATTGAATTTTTATGCTGAAAACTCCCCAAGGAAAAGTTTAAGCGGCAGAAGATGGAGCAGGAGGTGGAGTAAGTGGTGGATTGATGACAACATTTGTTGTGACAAGCATTAACTAGTGGTTTCACACAATGCTCCCCTACTTATCGGCAGCGCTAATTACCAGCGACCCTTCAAAATGAAATGAAATTTTCAAATTGTGTGTGACGACACCTAAATGCTGAGTTCCTGCTCTGATCTATGAGGATGTTCCCCCATCCACTTTATGAAGAAGATGTGAAAATATTAATAAATTATAATTAATTGTGCGAAGTAAACAATATCATTTTTGGTTGTTCATACCAAATATAACTTTACTTCCCACAGGTTTTGTGTTACTCCAACTATGTGTGTTTGTGTATTGAAAATGTTCTGTATAAAATTGAAATCAAAGTCGCCAACATGTTTACATAAATTGGATTTGGTTTTCATAAAATTTTTTAATTCAAATTATGCATTTTCATTAAAATTGTTTTTTTGTTTTCTCTTTTTTTTTTTGGTTTGTTTTATGCTGATTAAAGGAATTCAGTTTTCAAGTAACTGGATCCATGTGTTTTTTTTTGTGTTTTGGTTGTCCTAGTCGGCATATGGCTTATAGCTCATAATCTGACGTGCCACAATATTGAGGATTTCACGAGCTGGCATATCTTGCTCTTCTGTCACAATGGCCGTAATCCTAGCACACTCCTTTATGTAATTCTCCAGCTCACGTTGATTGAGCGCACGTCGTGATGGTTCCTTAGTCTGTAGGGCTTGTAGACATTGTCCGGTCATATGGGCCAATTGAGAGCGTGCCGGACTAAAGGTTTCATCCAAATCGTAGAGTTCCAATGGCGGTGCAGGTGGCTCACTAAAAATCGGAGGAAATGTGGCCAACTGTAGAGTGGGCAAAGGTATTTCAAATTGTGGTTTTATGATTCTTAAAGGCTCGTATTTAACATGCAAGTGTTCGTAAGTGTCAATAACTTCTTTCAGCAGTCGATTACTCAACGAACATAAAGTCATGTCAAACATTTGCTTAAAATCTGCTGGCATTTCGGTGCAAATGGAATCGATTAGGCAGGCCTTTGGCATATCGGCCAAGAAAGCAAGATCCGTAAAGTGTTTGTTATCGCTTAGCTGCAATAGGTTAAAAATTAGAAAGCGAAAGTATTAAAGAACCATATGAATCTACTTACCTCCACATCATTAAAATCCAAATGTGTATATGTTATATCGCCACCGAGCAATTGCAGCATATACTCCAAAATGGCATCATTTGTTTTATCCTGTAAATATTTGTCATGCCAAATATAACCCGAACCTAAAGCTAAAATTTTGCCACCCTTGCCATTGGTGTAATAACCGGCCAGAGGACGATTAAATGGATAAACCACTGGTCCAGTGGTTAATAATACATTGGCCGGTTCCGAGACATTCAATGTGGCACCATAAGGATACTGATAATGAATCTTATACTTCTCATCACTGAAATCGTAGTCGACCTTCTCGATGTCTAATTTGATCAAGTGACGCCACATGGACTCGCATACTACACCGCCACCCACAATACATTCCTTGGGATGGAAATTTTTATAGTAATGTGGTCGAACTACATTGTCATTGTTGATATAAATGCCATATTGTTCGAGAAAAAAATTCACATTCGTATTGAACTCCTGCTCGCCACCTTCGCCCAAGAGGACCAACATGCTTCCACCTTCCACTTCAATATAGTGTTTGAGAACCTCGAATTCATCCTCGGTGAAACGATCCTGGGGTCCGGCTAAGACAAATATCTTGACTCGAGATAAGCGTTCCTTTTTAAGCTCCGAATCGCTTCTGTAAAAGTTTTAGAAATAACATTAACAATTTGAATTTGAACTGCATTTTTAAACGCACTGTTCAACATTCCAGTTGATTTTCAGCTTGCGATGAATCATTTTATAATTATCAGTAATTTGAAAACGTTCATTTTTAGAAATATCAAAACAAATTGTTGGTTTATTGGACATATTGCTTTTTGCGGTATAAAGAATAATATTTGTTTTGATTTGTTCGTTGCCCGGGCAACTGGTGGCATCACCTTTTTATCAACAAGATGGCAACTTTTAAATTAATTGATAAATATCGATTATCTTATCGGCCGCTGGTTACCCTGCCTGTGCTGCTAGAGTTGCCAGAAACGACAACTTACCCGCTTCGGTCACACTATCCCTAAGCTGAGGAGGAAAAATTACGAAAGAAATTTCGGCTGTGTTCATTTTTCGTTTAGGCCCAAGAAATTTCAGCAAATCCGAACAATGGCATCGATCTGTGGACGCATGGCGCTGCGTGCTGCCGCTCAACACAATGTTAAATACACGCCCGTGCGTTTTTGCAAAAGTAAGTCAAAAATCGCTTGCCTCGCTTGTCGTTGTCGTCACGTCCACCAGTAGCAAAATCATTCGCACCACCACAAGGATTGCATAATAGAGGAAACTAAGCTCCAGACTAATCCTGCCTACTCATCGCTTGCTACCCCCTACAAAAAAAAATAAAACAGCAACATTATTGCATTGCAATTGTCAAATTGCATTCTATTCGCGGAGGTTATGTAACAACTCCAAAACATACAGGAAAATGTGTTTTTATGGTTCACCAGCAACGAGTGCTCAAGGCAGAGCGAAACGCAGTTCACACCTCAACTATATAAACGCAGGCGATTAGCAATAAATACTTAAGTGATGATTATGAATTGTGTGCGAATATGTTGCCGTCAACTGCGGCAGTGCTGCCGCTGTTTATGTAACCCAGGCGGGCCTAACAGACAGCTGATCAGTGTTGCCAACTGTTCCCAGCAAATGATTTTGCCTGTGAAAGAAACCACCTACAAAGTCCTTCAAAAAAGAATGAGAAAAACAATGCAAAGTGGAGGAGAGGAGTCAACAAGAAGGTTGTTATTTCAAATTCATTTGACAGAATTGTCATAGATATGTGTTCGAATCGGATGAAGTCTAAACAGACTTGCAAGGTTTCCAAACATTCTCATCTGCAATCAGTGGCTTACTAAAAGAGGAAGCAGTTTGAAATAAATCCAAAATTTTAAGATATTAAAAGTTCTCTAAAAACCGCTAATTGTGCAACTCCAATGTTTGCCATACAACATACAAAATGCGATTAACTTCGCAATTTCATTCTGCGTTCATTTTGCCTTATCAACTATCGTAATTCTTATTAATATGTTCTATTTTTGGTTGCAGTGATGAACGACCCCTTGGAGCACGCCACTGGTATTGAGAAGCGTGAATTGCTCCTTAAGGCAGCTGGTAATGATAATCCTTTCGACATGAAGGTATTCAAGCGCGGTGCCGGCACCAAGGAGAACCCCAACTTGATTCCATCGGCCTTTGATGCTCGCATTGTTGGCTGCATCTGTGAGTAAAAACCCAATTTATATTATGATCAGAAATAATTACGTTTACTTCCTTACAAATTAGGCGAAGAGGACCAGACCTACGTGCAATGGATGTGGCTGCAGAAGGGTAACCAGAAGCGTTGTGAATGCGGACACTGGTTCAAACTGGTGGAGAAGGCAGCTGTTTAAAGTTATTATTAATTAATTAAAATAAACCAATTAATAACAAAACACACAACAACAACAACTACTAAGCTAAAAGTCAACCAACTTAGAGCTGTCCAAATAAATACATCAAACCCAACAAAAAAAAATATCTCGGGCAGTTAGCTTCCATTTTTCAGTTCTTCTGTACAAATCATATATATATTTAATCGGAGCATGATACCGATGCTTAATGAATTGATATACATTTTAGTAGTTCAATAAAGTGATTTGAAGCGATTAGAAAGCGAGTTAAAGATAATATAAAGAAATTGCCTTAAAATGGCAAGTTAAAAAATTAAAAATTGCAATTTTTAAGCTAAACTTTAAAATTGAAATTCCACTGTCGTAAAAAAGGGTTTTGTATTGAAGCTGTATTATTAGTGTGATGGTTGTTTATCTTATGAGTTGTCAAGTTTGATCTTATGTGCGATTTCTTGCTGCGTTTAGATGCTATAGAATTTTAACCACCATTATACTAATGGGTTTTTTTTTTTCTTTTTGGATTATCCTAAATTCCTAATCGCTGCATCTATGCTGTCGTTTAGTATCTGAAAAAGATGATACAAAAAAAGTAGTCGGTTTCGAATACTTTTTAACATCGGTCGTGCGACTTTATGTTCTACAATATCCTCCTGAAACAGGATCAAAACGGAAAAAGTAGTGCAAAATTTTGACCAAGAATCAAAAACCCTTTTTGTGCTTGGTCATTAATTTGCAATTCATTCTAATATAATAAAAAGCAGATTTCATGAATTGAAACTTCTTTAAATAAATAAAAATATAGAAAAACATTTATATTTTAGAAAAATTTCAAAAAAAAAAAAAACAAACTTTGACAGTAAAAACTAGTCTTCATTGATTTAAAAAAATTATGCATCAGTTCGTAAAAATATGCCTTCTACCATATAAGAAATTCACTCAAATTATTATATGGAAATAGTTTCCTATGATTGGTTTCTAATTCAGTGACATTGTACTCCTTTAATTTGATGATCTATGCTTTTAAATCTTTAAATTGGTCGTCTATGTAACTAATTCAGTCACCCACAGTGGCCTATCCTCTGTCCGATCCTTATGTTTTCGTATTATAAAGTTTATTCGACAGCAGTCCTTTAACGATATTGACATTGGAGATATCTGTCTTTTATCTGGGATACATTTGACATACATATATTGACAGTAGGAAATTGTAGAGGCAAAAAATTAATATCAAGGAGGCAATGATTTTTTCAGAGCACCCCAAATTTTCTAGGTGCTTGTTGAACGAGTCAACAATTCTCATTCGATTCTAATATCTGAATCGGAGAGGAGCTCCCCAAAAAAATAAAACAAAAAATATACAGATATTTATGATACATACTTGTTACAAATATTAACAGTATGTCTTCATATATATCCCGACTCCGGGCCGCGCAGTCCGCCTCCAAACGGCTCATATCGCAGTTGACCCAGCGTGAAGGAAAAGTAAGTGCCTTTCTGCGTCGCCTGGGATTGGGCGGAAAGGTGGTAGCTCCCATTCCACGAGCTATTTCCACGACTCCAGTACGTAAGGCGGGTAAGTATTGGTTCACACTGAAATTAATATAAATTGCTATATGTCTCGCGTTTTAAACAGAAATGGCCGACCCCTTGGAGCACGCCACTGGTATTGAGAAACGTGAGTTGCTCCTTAAGGCAGCTGGTTGCGCTGATCCTTGGGCCATGCGTAAACCGTTGAGACGTGGTTCTGGCCGAGAGAATGATCCTACTGTGATTCCTTCAGCCTTTGATGGACGTCTGGTGGGATGCATTTGCCTGGGAGATCGTTTTGCCAAATGGATGTGGCTGGAGAAGGGCGCACCCAAACGTTGCGAGTGCGGCCATTTTTTCGTTCTCAAGAACGTTCCTCCTGTTTAGGATGGAGCGATCGAAACGACATTTAAGTTAAGGACACTCCTACACAATACAACACACACTTTACACTGTGTATCTGTGGCAGATGCGTAAAACATTGCATGATATTATCAATTTTAGTTCAAATTATGGTTATGGTTTCATTAAGATGTTCGAATAATAATTGTTGGGAAATGGCTGTATAAAAACAAAGTGTGTTAAAATGCGGGATCCCATGACTAATAATAATTTTAATTAGCATGTTGAATATTGTTTATTTTTAAATAAGTCGAGTAACTATTGCAAAGTATAGCCTGTCAACAGGTATCCACTGTTGCCGCTCATATTGACCTCTGGATGTGTGCGATTTGGCAGGATTTGATACATGCGCAACCAATTGGATGTAAGATGTAGATTTGTTACTTTCGCCGTAGATTTAAGCTCCATATATGTTTCCAATAGCAATTCTTTGCATGTGCTAAATATCACAATGGGGCGAGACGGTCTTATTAATGGTATAAGAGCCTGTAAAATGCTAGAAGGATGTTCTTTGGCTGACATAACAAGACTATCGAATTTGGCATGCATAAGAGAAGCGGCACGTTTGTTTTCCAATTGCCAACGAGGAGGAGTTCTAGGATCTGAAAGATAAAGGTGAAGCATGTATTTACCATAAGGAATAAATATAGCTTTTATTTTATCATACTCGACTGTGTTTCGCCATCAAGTTTGGGTTTCTTAGTGCTTGGTTCAGTGGTCTCGCTCTGTTCATCTGTTGATGTGTCCGGCTGATCCGTTTCTGGTTCATTGACTTCTTCCTTTGGCGAAGCTTCAACCGCGTCTACGGCAGCAGTTCCATTTTGATAGAATTCCCTAAGCACTGAATATAAATTTACTGAGATACACCGCTGTTGCTGCTCAAACGGAAGCTTAAGCGCCAACAGAGCCTGTTTCTGGGCCACATTTCCCGGGTGCATGTGCACCAATGTTCCCTCTGTGTCGGCCCCAATTGCATTGATCATGGCAGCTGGCAGCAAACCATTTGTACCACTCTCGTACAATAGATAATTACCAAAGCCGCAAACACCCGAATACGATATGATCTGTGATAGGGTATCCACTCTAATACCCATTACTTTATCAGCATCTTGTCTATAGAATATATCAGCCATTAATCTTATTGTTGGCTGCCTTATTTGGACAAACTCGAAATATTTCTTTTCCTTTTTCAGTAAATACTTTTCCTGTGAGTATTCGGTTCGATTATGAAATGTTTTGGAATTCTCTACAAGTTTCTCAATGATTTTGCTGGACTCATTGCAGGCTTCACGCAGTTGCTCAATGTCCGAAGACTTCAATGCCTGCGCTTCGCCATTGTCACAAATATCCCGATTATCGGCTCCACTGCTGGAGATTCCCAAATTCTCCCTGGTGCTACCCAGCTCCGTCTCACTGCACAATTCCAATGTATGCTGCCGTTGAGCTCCACGTTTGCCGGCCTTCGTCTCCTTAACACACATCTTGAACGTTGAGCCATAAGGGTGATCTAGCAGAGATTTCAACTCCAGTGTCTCCTTGCCCAATGTTGCTGTGGTATCCAGACTACCGAATTTCTGTAGTTTTGTATACTTTTGCCGCTGGATGACTATGTAGTCTCCCAATTGAATATTAGGCGTCGTTAATGCAGTCATTTGTATTGATACTTCCAAAGAGGTGGGAAAGTGCAAAATGTGCTATTATTTTGAAAGAATCGATTTATAACCGATAATTAGCGATGACGGTATAAAGAATTATTTATTAAACCCGTTAAATTCGTGGGCCGTAAGAAAGGTAAGCAAACGTTTAAAATAATTAAATTAACGAAAACTAAGATTAAATCAATTCAATTAGAGGTCCATGTTATAGCGTTAAAAATGCCGTAGCTGCAATCGATAATAACGACATCGATAAGATTTTAAATTTTCAAATCAATTTGCGGGTTATAAAATTGAAGAAGAATATTTTATTAAAAATTAGTTATAGATAACACCTTTGAATTATTTTTAGTATCGACTCATCGATTCAAGAAGCTTTCTCATTTGCCTTATCGGTGCCTGATTTCACATTCTCTTTTTGATTTTTTCCCAAAATTTTGTCGTTATCTATCGTATAGGTATAGGCTTGGCTAAATTTCAATTTTTTGGGGGAATTTTCACGTTCATATGTTGAAAACTTAGCACGTTGTATAAACGGTTCCGGCAAATACGATGTTAACAAGTAATTTTTAATTTTATTTATTTCCCGTACTGTTCCCTCCATTTCACCTAAAGCAGATCGGCTTCCTTGGCTAATTACGATATAGCCGCAGACATTAGCTTCATGACACTGCTGGATCAAATTGTCGCAAAAATTGAAATCATGCATAATGTTGAATATTTCAAACTGTGTTTTAACTATGTGTTCTTCAAATTGATGTTCCGTTTCAGAGTCAGATGAATCAATACTTTTGTCACTTGGCGTTCCCAGAGAGTCGGAAGAATCAGACGTGTTCGGGTAATCAGTAGTAAGAGTCATTTTGCTTTGATCGTTATTTAAAATGTCCTTAGACTCATCTATTAATACATTGTAAAAATGAATTAAACACGGATGTATATTTATGTAAACTTTTAACTTACCTTCAGTACTACTAGACGGTGTATTGGATTCATTCTTGATTGAATTTTTGCTAGATCCTGTTGATCTGTTATCACTTTGGTCGTTCATGTTGGATCTTTGTGAATTCATTACTGTTTTCAAACTGATACAATAAGTGATTAAAATTTTTTGACATACAATTCCAAGCACACTATATGGAATTGTTCCCATTAGGCAGCAGAAGCTTCTTAAATTTTTTTTGGGAACAAATAATTTCCGTTCAATTTTTCACGAAATATTATCGATAAACTATGAAAAATCTATCGACAAGCTTTCAACCTGTTGCACTTGTATCGGTATATTTTCCGCTTGATTAATGTTTCGTTGAAATAAACGAGCATAAAAAATTAAAATAGATTTAAATTTTTGATAGCATTTGACCTACTGCAACCAATTTGCAACTCTACTGTATTTGTGATCGGGTAGTCAACTGCTGATAACGATAAGACGCGATAATCTGTTTGATTGCGATAACAACTACAAGAAACGCGTGCCTTTTTCCTTGTGTGTATATATATACAATTTTCTGTTCTGTTCCGTAATCAGTTTGAAACGTGGGTGCAACGATTTTCTTGAAGTCCATTCAAGAGTCGTTAAGTATCACTGGAGAGGCCTGGTTGTCGTAGCAACAGCCAGCAACAAGAATCAAAGAGCGGCCTATAGAGTACAAAATAAAGCCCAGCCGGCGGCATAAAAACAAACCATAAAAAAGATTTCGGCGTCACTCAAGTGTGTGACAATTAAGAATAACTGACCAAGCAACATTCTTCAATTTTGGTGTGCTAGCGCGTGTTTCTGTGTGTGTCTGTGTGAGGAATACGCCCCAATTAGCACTGCATTTGCATCGGCAGCATGGCGGAGGCCAACAGATTGCTGAAACCAGAGACGGCGTCGGGCATAGCTCCTGTTACATTAAACCCATCGTGGGAATCCAAATTGCCGCCACATGGTTCGAATGGTAATGGATCCTCGATATTGGCAAAAATTGCGCCTGTGGATAAGCGTCGAATTGTGTTCTTTATATTCCTATTGCACGGCCTGGGCACCCTGATGCCATGGAATATGTTTATAACTGCCAAAAGTTATTTCGAGGATTTCAAATTGAATGTCACAACGGGACCCGATGAGATGAACTACAAAGGCAACTTTATGCAGAATCTTGGATTTGCCTCACAGATACCTAATCTTCTCTTCAATTGGTTAAATATATTTGTCGATATGGGTGGCGATCTAACAAATAGAATAGTATATAGCATAATATTCGAAATGATCATATTACTGGTGACCATTGTAATGGCCATGCTTGACACGATCGCATGGACGGGCATTTTCTTTTGGATAACCATGGTCAGTGTGGTACTTTTAAACGTATGCAATGGAATCTATCAGAATACAATTTATGGCCTTGTCGCATCACTACCCATTGAGTATACCGGGGCTGTAGTTCTTGGTTCTAATATATCCGGTTGTTTCGCTACCATTATGTCCATTATTTGTACAGCTGTATTCACATCGAAACGTACCTCGGCTATATATTACTTTGTGACTGCTATATTGATCTTATTGCTTTGCTTTGATTCCTACTTTGCATTGCCCTTGAATCGATTCTATCGTCATTACGAGAAGCTCAATCAAAATGCCACAAAGAAATCCACTGATTCCAAATCACCAGCTAGGGTACCATATTGGCAGGTCTTTAAAAAAGCATCGCCACAGCTCTTCAACATTTTCTTTACTTTCTTTGTAACTCTTGCCGTATTTCCTGCCGTCTATTCTGATATCAAGCCATCGAATGACGATTTCTTCATTTCTAAAGACTACTTCAGTCTTTTTACCTGTTTCCTCACATTCAATGTATTTGCTATGCTTGGCAGTCTAACCACCTCATGGATCAAATGGCCTAGTCCAAAATTCCTTGTAGTTCCCGTAGTTTTACGTGTTGTCTTTATCCCTCTGATGTTACTCTGCAATTATAGACCCAGTAGTGTTGAGCGTACAGCCGATGTTTGGTTTGACAATGAATGGATCTATTGGTCCTTTGGCGTTGTAATGTCATATTCATCGGGTTATTTGAGTTCCTTGGGCATGATGTATGCTCCACAGACTGTTAATGCTAAATATCAGATCACCGCCGGCATGTTTGCATCAGCCATGTTAATTACTGGCATCTTTTCGGGTGTCATGTTCGCGTATCTTTGCCCTTTATTAATTTAATATTACATGCTTCATTTTTACATTATTATTATTAATTTTATTTTACCAATTAACATTGAATTATATTCATGGATTGACCATTAACAATAACAAAGGGAAAGGAACCCATATTGAATTTAATTTTAATGTCACATTACATACTCATAAATCAAAATCATCATTTTTGTTTAATAAAGTTTTAGTTTTTTGTAACAAAAGACAGTAACTGGCATTTATGACTATATTTTTATATATACAATAAATAAAAAATGTAATGTAATTTTTATTTAGTGAATATTTTTGCTCAAAAGTCTGGAAAAGTGGTCGACCATATCATAATGTTAGGATATAACTAAGTCAATAACAAGATTTATAAACTATTTGACAAATGGATAATTAAGAAAAGAAGTTAAGGCTTTGAAAAAATTAGTAGTTAAAACTAAAACTTGGGCAAATCGATAGGATTTTTGAACTTAGAATTTGAGTTCACGCTTTAAATCTAAGTTTATTCTATTTTTTTCTCAGAATCAAGAGGTCGTTAATAATATTAATATAAAAGCGAGAACTTAATGCACCGATAATATATACATATATGTATAAGACTCTCTGACTCTTCTGATTATGACTGTACATATAATACATATATGCCGTTTGCCATTGTTGATCTGATCAATTATAATAACTTTATGTTCAACATAAACGTAGAACACATTTTTATACAAAATCACAATTGATTTATTGCCTACAACTAAATAATCTCCGATTACGATAGTATTTACAAATACAAGATTAAATGATCTTGGCAAAGGGTAAGAAAGAGTGTAGATTTCAAAAACATTTCAAAAGGTTTTATACAAGAAAGAAAAATATAAATCTTATCACCAACTGTCGTAGACTTTAGCCCAGAGATAAAGAGTTGAAGGAATATTCACACAAGTGTAAGTAAGCAAAAGAAAAACCTAAATACATAAAAAAGATTCTCAGGCAATCATTTCTGGTTTGGACAAATAGTACATTATCTTCAATAGCTCACTATATTTGGGTGCTTCTCTGGGTTGACGCGTTTCGAGGCCACTGATTAGCTCTAACGCAACTTCAACATCAACAACATTGCATAAAATCGATTGCAAGCGTTGCGGAAATTTTTTACAATTAGAATTTTCAACTAATTTTCGAGTTCGTTCTAGCATTTCAAGTTGTTGGTCTGGTTCAATGTCATGATAGCTAACCACTAGAGTCGTTAACTGAGAGAGCTGTTGGGCTAAATGGAATCCATAATCCTGTGCATTGGAAAGACCCAAACGTTGTAAATGTTTTGAGCCTGACGTTTTTAATATAACTTCTTCCACATCGTGTCTGTTCGATGTGAGATCCAAATAGGTTAGTTTACGTTGATCCAGTAGTTCTTCTAAGAAATTTGGTTCAATGGAACATTCCCTGGCCACCAAGGTATCCAGTTTTGTGAAGCCAATCATATGCTTGCCGGTTATGTAGGGACTGGATACACTTAGACTTGTTAGTTTTATGCAATTTTTGGCTACTGTATGTATCATACTGTTGTTCATACTAGCATCTGCAATACAGAGCTTGCGAAGATTACCAAAATCTCTGCTCAAATAAAAGGCCAATTCAGGCCTTAAGAGATGTCGTCCCAAGTATGAGTCAAAAGCCTTATTATAGACATTCCAGACGTACAGCTCCTCCATGGCTTCACTGGTGAGTTCAAAGAAATATATGTAATCCGCTTTGCTTAAAGGCTCGAGCATGGTGTCGGAAACGGAAACATTTCGATATCGTGGTTTACGCCATACAATAAGGCAGAGAAGGTCTCGAAAGCGTTCGGAGAGGCGTGACATCTTAATTTGATCAACGAGAGCTAGATATTCTAGTATATGGCACACACAATCATCATTTAATTGATCCATTGTGAAATAAACCGGACAGTTTTTAATGTTTAGATTTTCGTTTTGTTGTTTTTCGTTTAATCAATCAGCTGACAATTTCGATTGGCTGGAAATATATCGCACAGCAGAGTCCGCTTATCGATAGTTTAATGGCAATTCAAGAGGGTTGCCACTTTCTAGGTTGGCGGCGCATTCAAATGAATAAAAAAAATATATAATATTTTGGTTCTATTGTTTTCTTCTTTACATTTCACTATTTTTAATTTTTGGCATACGTTTTTTAATTAAGAAGAATTTAATTTAATCAAAAGTAAAACATGTTTAATCTGTCTTTAAAAATAAGAAGATAAAGATAAGATAAGAATTAAAAATAAGAGATAAGTTTAATTGCAAAAAAGTTAAATACCCAAAAAAAGACTGAAATTTACGTCAACACATACTTAATACAAATTGCTTAATGACATATCTGTATCTTTAATGATAACTAAAAGACAAATTTAAAATATTTAGCTTTAATGCTTAGTTAGTGATTCGTTATTCAGAGCACACAAAGTTATTTTTTGCACAGGAAACGCCCCCCGTTCCCACCATACACTGTATATCCTAATGCCAATCAATTGCTCTGCTGTCTAAATGACAAGGGTGCTTGAGCATCTTCCAACAGTTGGCTATGGCTATTTTTTGCGCTATTGTTCAGATGAGGCGACTGCCATCAGGGCTGTCAAACCGTAGTAAAACTCAATACAGTTCCAAACCAAATATAAAATAAGAAAAAAAAAATGTTTTATATACAGACGCACAATACATAAATAATTTACATTTCGCATGGTCACGCACAAATCATATGAGGCCCAGACACTGGAAATGGGATAGGGATTGGAATTGGTAGAGTGATTGTGAATAAGAGGAGCCGAGAATGCCGCATGATGCGTATAAAAGTGACAGTTTAACATGGAAACTCACTCAAAATGTTAATTGATACATATGTAGGGTGAGGGAGAGAGGCAGAACACTCGCCGGAATAGACAAGGGAAAGTTTTCTTTTTTCGCTTTCAGTAAGGTTTAAATTGGGGCAACGACTTTGGCATACTGTGTGCTATTGTTAGTTCCATGGGCGGCTCTGGGACTGTGAAATGCTATAAATTAGCTCCTTTAAGTATGCAATTTGCTGCAAGTGTTCAATATATGCAAAAAGTTTATATATTTTCATATGCCTTTTAACTTAAAAATTGTGTATAAGGAGATAAAAAAAACAGATTTAGTTAAAGGTACTATAATGGAGTTTTTTGCTTTAAAATACAAAAGTATGTTGAAATTGTTCTCTATAGGCCAAGGAACACAGTATGAAAGTTAAAATTAGAACTTAAAGAGAAAAATTTGAGAATAAAAATTAAATTTATTTACTTTGTGGTTAAAGTTCTGTGTTTTCTTTTATAGTAGAAGTAATTTATTGAAGTATAACAAAATAATATTTCAAATATTTACCACAACTTGATTTTATATATGATTTTATCATTCTCAATAGCCTCTAAAGCATTGCCAAAAACGGAAATTGGCTATATTGCCAAAAAAGAAGCCCTCAAAGTAAGCTTAAACTAAATCAAATCCACACCTCTGGGGGCCGAATTAAAAATGAAATATGGCATTCAGTGTATGCTATTGAATTTGCAATGCCAACATGTCTGCGATTTGTGGGCAAATGCAAAAATCGACAAAATGTAAACCGTGAAAAAGTCCGCTTTGGCAATCTGCATAAAACACGTAACGAGCTGCACAATCCTCTTCCCTCAATGACCGACCAACCTTATAACCTCAGTTCCCCATTGCTTCAATCCTCCATTCAGGGGTCCGAACGGCAAACAGCGACCAAATGGCGGCACGCAAATGGCCACAAAATGTAAGCCTGGCATGCAATGGCCATCATTGCCTCCGCAAAGAAGAATTACGGAAAATGGGGAAGAGATGTGAATGTGAAAGGGGATTTCTGTTACAAGCAGGCAAACTTTTGACTTAATTGGCCAATTGTTTTGGCAAAGGTGTTCAACAAGAAAAAGTGTTGCATATTTCAGGGCGCTTTTAGTTTCTTTACCCCATTTTATTTGACGCATTTGATTTAAAAGTGGCAAGTTTTAAAAGCCTTTCTTCCTTTTTTTACAGAAAATAATTTATTAGCCTCTAATTGGCAATTTCACACAATCGTTCAGTAATCGGTAATCGACTTTACCTCAAATCACATTTATAATTACAAGTTCAACTTGGCTCCACCCACCGTTTCCCACCGACAATGACCGCAAATTGTAGGCCACTTAAATAGCGAAACCTGAGAAGTGAAACACAAATGAACGGGCTCCTTGACCATTTATTAAAGAAACGTCAACTGGGGCAATTTACTTATGACTTATGAATGACAGGCATTGTCTAAGACCATCAATCGTAACAGGAATAGTAATTGTTTAATAACAGTAATTGTGGTTTCTTTTTAATGACCGACCGTTTGTAGAATAGTAAAATAGTTAGGAATTCCAAATGACTATATGAGTTCCAATATACTAGAGTATTGATTTCTGGCTGTTTGGTTATGTTCAAGTTGCACAATTAACTATTAACTCCAATTGATTAGTCAGGAAGGACCTAGGCATGTAAAATGAGGGAAATGTACCCCAAAAGTATGCAATTTCGGTTTTGAAAACCACTTAAGAGTTCTGGGAATGTCCTGTGAATCAAAAACAATGCTCTATGCAAATATTTTTTTATACGCAATTTTTAAACTATAAAGGTTGCTTACATTTTTAATAACAATGCATTTTTATAAGAATTGCATACTTTAGGATGCGAGTTCTTCTCTTCCTTCTTTTACGTGTTTAGTTTTGTTTTGGGTCCCGTACATAAATTAAGCAAATTCATTACCTTTGACTAATTTAAGCCTTTATTATTTATACTTACTTTTAATTGACTTACCTATTTATTGAATTACCATTTTCATTGTTAAATAAAACGCATAGATTATTGCTTTTCTTTATTTATACTTATAATTTTTGGTTTTTATTTCTTCCTTTTTGGTTGTTGTTTGGCTCACATGCTTTTTGGTTTTTTTTAAGGTCATCATATTCTCGAATATTCTCTTTTGGTTTACTTAATTTTGGTTGTCTCTTTTGTTTTTTTTGTTGGGTTTCTAAATGCCTTTCGAAATTATTGAACGTCTCAGCTAATTAAGTCAATTATAATATTACATAATTTGTTTAAATTTATATATCATTATTAATAATACATAATATATTTTATGTTTGCTTCATGGAAGAGAAGAAATTTTGTTTGGATCACAAAGGTTGGTTTTCGTTTTTTGTGTGTATTGGTTTTTGTGTAACGCTTTTCTAACAAAAACAAAGTATTAAAAATTTTAATTAACAATTTTGTTTAAAGCTTATTTACATTACAAACATAACTAACAATTGATTTTTAAATGTAATTTTGTTTTATTCGTTGGTTTTTGCTTAAACATGCTTGAGGCTCTACTTAAATTTTTGTTTTTTTTTTTTTGGGGTTTTTTTTATTTTAATTTTTTTTTATAATTTTGTATGTATGTAGGTAAGGCTGAAGACAGAGTATTAAAATTGTAGTTCTTTTTTTCATTTGTTATAGAGTAAAAGTTGTTTATAAAATATATTTATCATATATCAAAGTATAGTTATTTATAGTAAATTATATAGTTTTTGTGTTTTTCTTTATTTTATTATGTTATTAGGCGTATATTACAGTTGAATTGTTTGTTTTTTGTTTTTTTGTTGTATTTTTTACAGAGCAACTCTTCAGGGAGTCTTTTTGGGTCGGTTTGATTTGTTATAATATTTTGCATATATTTTATTCATTAGTTTCAATTGAGCTAAGGATAGTTTCATCTAGGATTTATTTCCACCAGTTCATGAGAAAAAGTTCATTATCGAACTTGTATGCTGTGAATTGATGATAAGCGGAAAAGTCACTACTTAAATAGTTTCAAATCGCTTAGCCCATTCGATTTTCTTTTTAACAGTAATTACAATTCAATATTATTTTAGTGGCCGTTTATTTTTTTTGTGGGTTATAACGCGAATAATGCAAACGTTTGATCCACTAAAACTGCTCTTTATATATATATATATTTGTATGTATATATATATGAATGTATATGTGTATGTATATATAATTTTCTTCTATATGTATATGTATAATCGTATGTGTATATATATGTAGTGTATAATTACTAAATGGTATTTCATTTGGTTGAGTCAATATTATGTTCTTACTACATTTTTCTTCATTGGTTGCTACGATTTCTTTGGTAATTGGTCCTTAAGTACACTACATAGAAAGCATTTAAATTAATATGTTTCTCTTATGTACCTACATATATATTTTTTCTTTTGTTTCAGTAGCGAAATTTAAATTTCCATAGCATACATTTTGGGGTGGAGGACTTTAACCCATTATGGCTTCATATTTCGGCAAAACACACACAAACTGTCCTTTTTCACGACCACTTCATTTTTTTTGTTTGTTTTGTTGGTTTTTGCATGCCTACTAGGAAAAATAAACACCTGGACCAGGTGTGAGTTAATTGTGAATTCGTTTGGGGGCTTAGCCAAACATTAGCATCAAAAAAAGAATGAAGTTCGCGAAATGCCGTAAAATGCAAAAACAAGAATACTGAAATGGAAAAGGAAAACCCAGCCCAGTCTACACAGACATAAAAGTGTCAGGTAGGCATAAATTTATGTTAGCTTGCAATTTTACAACACACAAAACCTACCCCGACCACACACACACGCACACCACATAGTCCAGGTGTGTGTGTGTGTGTGTGGCACACACATGACTGAACCTCGAATGGGAATGGGGGGCGTTACCGTGAGGAATGAGTTTTGTGTTTGAATTTGGTTGTTTTTTTTTTCATTCTTTTTTTTTTATGTGTGGTCTATTTTGAGGCGCGCAGCCTGGAGGTTTATTATTAAAATTGTTGCCAAGGTTAGCCTACTTCTGGGAGTGCGTAACGAAATGGATAAAGGGTATAGATCATCATGGCACTCACATGTCATTGGGGAAATTTGGTTTACGATCGATTTGAGTGCTGGAATACATTTAGATTATCTACATATATAACGAAAATGTAATCTTGGTTTGGTAAAAATCTAACTGGCATATACGTCTTGGTTGGTTTTCTAATTTTGTTGGTTGTATAATTAATTATAGATATAAACTTAAGTAATTTATAAATTAAAGCAGCACTAAAAATCTCAACTAACCTCTCTTGTTGAAAATTTTTCGAAACTTTCGCGGTTTTCATTCGTGTAACCTCTCGCTCTCGTGCTATTATAAAATTACATTTTGTCACTTTTATAGCTCTGGTGCTGCTGCCATCATAATGTTGCCTGCCACAATTGCTATGCGGCTGTGTTGCTAATTAACAGCCAAACCAGGCAGCCAGCCATCAAACCCAAAAGTATGCTATGCCAAAAAATCTAATTAAAGCTAATCCTTTTTTGCATATTGCTCTAGTTACACTAAAATATACATATATTTATGTAGGTGTATGTATGTATGTATATAGGGGACTCCCCTTTACAATTTCGTTTGCAAAGAGGGTGGGCGTCGAAGGTATTAAAGTGTGTGGGAGTTCGAGGGGGGAAGGGAAGGGCAGGGGCTCTGCGGTGTCATTTGCTTTTATGTTGCCTCATTGTCAACAGTCGCAATTTGCATTCATTTGAATTTTGTTTTCCTTCGTTTTCACTTTTTGGTTTGTATTTTTTATCGCAGCTATTTTTGACCTTTTCGTTAGTTTTTTTCTTTTTTTTTTGTATTTATTTGTTTTTTGTTTTCATCGTTTTTTCACACTTAATTTACTACTTTTCACTACGCTCATTTAGAACTGTACTTTGCATTTTTGTGGTTTTAAAAATTAACAAAAATTCATAATTATTAATTTATAACTATTGAATATTAGCATTTCATATTTTGTTTTTTGTTGTTTATTTTGAAACATTTTGCGCTACTTACATGCATTTAATTACTAGTTTCCATTTTGTTTGCTTAGTAATTTTGCAGTTGGTTTTAATTAAATTTTATTTTGGCCATTTAATCGTTTAGTTAATTTTGTTGTTTTTTTTCAGTTTTGTGTGTTATTGTTTGGATATTCAATTATATTGGGTTTACTTTTTTTCCGTATAGTAATTCATTTTAATACCCATTTACCTATACGATCGTTGAGCGGGGTATATTAAGGCAGCCAAAAAGTTTGCAATGCTATATATTTTTGATCTGTATCCTGCTATCTTATAGTGAACTAAAGAAATTTATTGAATGAATAAGTAATAAGAAATTTTTAGAAGAACTTTTGTCTTTAAATGTTTATAGGGTATCTATTATTCGACTCTTGAATTTAATAAATTGAGTGAGTTGCTTTCATTTTATTTATGACTGCATTTTCTGCTTCGTATTTTATTTCATTTGCTTTAATTAAAATAACGAAAATTTCTGGCTTCCTTTTTTTCATTTCAATGGTTTTTTTTCATGTTTGCCAAATAAATTCTTTTTTAAGTGCAGTTAATTTTATTTTTGGTTTTTTATTATTATAGAACATTTACGAGCAATGCGAAATAAATAAAATGAAAATCAATTTAATGAAAACAAATTGTCTGTAAATTTTTTAAATATATAAATGCCAATATTATTGTATGTATATAATTTCATTGCAAAAAAGGTGATAAAGTGTTGAAGAAATTTTCCAAACCAGTCACAGAAAGTTAAATGAAAAAAAAATGTTTAAATCTTTTAAATAGAAACGAATACCTCCTCCTTGGAAACCTGAACTTTTAACAATTATGCTTAACGATTTGGCCAATGCTTTAGATGGCTTAAAGCATGGGCAGGTTGGATTTAAAAAGCAAACACATTAGACTCTTCTCAAAGGATAAATGAAGCCATTTCCTTGATAAGCTGGCATTGTTCTGTATGAACTTTCAATTTAACCCAAAATCTATATAGTATTTTTGCTTTCAATTGTTGAAAATGAACATAAATTTTTTGTCTCCAGATAAAAATAACTGCCAAACTTTCAAAAAGGAAATGTCATTTCAAAATAGAAAGTAAAATTGATTTATGCTTAAATTCCCCGTTTGCTGATTCATTGGCAAAAATAAAGAAGGAAAGCATACATTTTCACCTTTGCTTTTTTTTATCAAACTGAAAAGTACAAATTTATTGAAATTTCATGCAACAAATGCATAAATTATTATGAAAAACAAAAAAATCCTGGATCTGTGATATAGTCCCTATACTCTCTTATGATTGTGCTTACAGAAAAATAAAAACCATTACATTTTTTAAATTTATGACTACATATATCAATAGTCGCGTCTCTCTACCGATCAAAAATATATATAGTATATATATATTTATTATTTATTCCGTCTCTGCATTGCAAACTTTTAGCTCAACTTAATATACCCATTTATGCGAGAGTATAAAAAAAGTGTTCTGCTGGTTGTGTAAATTTTTATGGCATACTTTTGTGCGTGTTACTTTCTGAGTGTTGTGTGTGTGTGTGTATTTGTTTGTTTGTGTGAGTGCGTGAGTTCTGTATTCACAACCAAGTTGAATTTGTATTTCTTTTTTTTTTTCGTTTGCTTATTAATTTTACACAAAATGCCATTTTGGCCATTTAAACGGTTGCGTGTGTGTGTGTGAGTCCATGTGTGTGTGTGTGTGTGGGTGTGAGTGTTGTTTGTCGGTGTAAAGGTGTTTTATGATAAATTACATTTAATGCAATTTACGTAAACATTTACGTTTGCTTTTATCGAAATTTCTGTGAATTTTTGTTTTTGTATTTTATTTTTCTCATTTTCATTTGAAATGTTTTTATTGCTGTTGCATATCGCCGCCATTGCCCAGTCCAGCTTTTGACTCCGGCGGCACCTGTTGTTGTTTTTGTTGTTGTTGATGGGTGGGAAAATGAAATTTACAAATTTAGTTTTTTCAATTGAATTTCATGATTACACACATATACATATACACATTTATAATAGTTGTACATGTATATATATATATATATGACTAACAAGGAGCAACAGAGTGATTTAGATTCAAGGATAAATATTGTATGTAAGAAAAGTCATAGAGAAAGGAAGATACACAATCAAAGCATAAGCAACATTTAGGTAAAAGTAGCAAGATGTGTGTGTAATAGTGTGTTGGTGTGTATGTGTGTGTGTGCTCTGCAAATATCTAGCACCCCTCCCATTTAAAACATACAAATACACATACATACATGACATACATACAGTAAATTGTATGTACCAAGAACAGGCCAAACAATTTGTTTGAATCAACAACAATCATAACACAGGGAACCAACAACAACACAAAAAAAAGAAGAAAAACCGAAATCATATATATATATGTAATAATATATAAGACGAATCAAAGTTTTGTATGAAACTTGCATCAAGAAAAAGACGAGAAAGAAGTAGAATAATAATAATACGAAAAGGAAGACGACGTAGGTAAAATGGAAACTCATAAGCAAACAACAAGTAGTAGTGGAAAGTAAGAAAACAAAATAAAAATCTAAACCAACAGAAATAAAAGAAAACAGAGAGGGCAAAAAAAAAAAGAAAAACTTGCCAAAACTAAACTGAAAGTTAGAAAGCCGCAAAACTCGCACAACGATTCTTAGCCAAGCTTCCCCACAAACTTCCAGCCAGCCAACCATCAAGACTAACCAAGAAAAATATAAAAAAGAATATCTAACCACAAAAAAATGAAATTGACAGGGACCTTAACGATTATGCGATTTATAAGTTAAACCGAAAGTGTGACATGAAAGAAAGTAACAAATACATACGTGGAAGCGATCTTCGGTTGGCCGAAGTCTGTATACCCTTGCAGTGCCCGTGCCCAAAATTAGCTACTAGAACTATACTATGTGGGCTACAAATGTTTAGGAATGGAGTGAATCTAAGATTGTATATTTTTTTCATCGATTTAGATATTTTCTTAAAGGGAAAAACTCTTTGTTTAACTATTTTGAAGCCTAAAAATATGCTACTAGGTTGAAATAAACTGAATAAAATTGCACCGCAAACTAAAATTGAATTAAAATTTCTTTGAAAATATAATCATTTGGTACCTATAACTTTTTGTTTCACTGAAATAGCAGCTATCACTTATTCTGATATTATATATGAAGTTCTTAAAAGACAAATAGTATTCAGAACTATTTACTTTATTAAGGGCGAAAAAACAATATTCAAGCCCGCAAAAAAACCAAATGCGGATCATTTTCAATGTTTAAACTCATATACATACATAAGAAAAGAGGACGAAAGTTCCAATTCAATTTATTTCTCTAGGGGATTGCCCACATTAAGGAGATCAAGTTAGTTTCAGACATATTGGTTATCTCTTGGCAATGTGGATCGAAAATTTCTTTCTTAATATCTTAAATCTTCTGCAAAAGTAGTTATAACCTAATAATAATATTTTAAGAGTGCCTAAAAATTATGCAATATATTTAGGTCCCCAATTAAAAGTTCTATTACGACAAGACATTTCAAATTTTTAGCAATTATTTAGAATCTCTAACTAAATGACAACAACAATGATTTAACAACAATAATAACAATAACAGCAAACGATGACAATGATAATGATGGGAATAACCATCAACATTAATAAGGAACAACAACGATGACTGTACCTAGTATTGGGTTTTTATTGGATAAAACTGAAATTCATTATTTATATTCTTAACGGCCATAGAAACTATGAAAATCCAAGAAATCCATTGAATCTGATTGATTTTGCTGTTGTTGATCGATCTACACGAAGGAAGGGAACAATTTGTAAACCAAATACCAAGGAAAAAATCAAAAACAAATTGAAAACCAAAAGCCACAGACATTAATATTTTTTTTTGTTTGATTGGAGGTGTAGTTTTTTTTTTTAAATTTTTAAATTTTTTGGTTGTTTTTTTGGAGAGCAGGAGAAAAAGAGAGTTATACAAATGATAGGAGAGGAAAAAATGTTTGTTTTTTCTAGATACATTGAAGAAAGTTCACTTACCAATTTTTTGAAACAATCATCAAAGAAAGCGGTCATTGAGCGATATAAATGTCGTTTGACACCTGATAAGCTGTGTCCCTCATCAGGATAGATTTGCTGTTTATAGAGGACACCTTTGCTGGTCAATGATCTAGCTAGAACCATTGACTGCTGCACATGGACATTATCGTCCGCAGTGCCATGTACCAAAAGGAATTGACGATCTCGCAGATTGTCCACATATTTGGATAGATCACTCTCGTCATAACCCTTGTAATTATCGGTTACATTCGGGAAACTCAAATAGCGCTCCGCATAGGTGGAATCTAAAAGTAAATTGATGAGAAAAATCACATCAAGTTAATCACATATGTATGTATATTCAGAGGAAAGGTAAAGTCTCAAACTTACCATAGAGTTTCCAATTGGTCACTGGTGATACGCTGATACCACACTGAAAGATCGATTGTTGTCCGGCCAGGGCCAAGGCGGCTGTGTAGCCACCATAACTCCAACCCCAGACACCCATGCGACGGGAATCAATAAAGTGTAGATTATCCCGTAAGTACTCGCTGACCTCCAATTGATCGGACACTTCCACACTGCCCAGACGTTTGTAGACCTCATGCAGAAGTTGATAACCCTGACCAGATGAGCCACGGCCATCGATTTCAATGACTATGTAATCCTTGCTGCCAGCCAAATACGTATTCCAATCGACATGCCAACGATCGGTGACCAATTGAGTGCCTGGACCCGAATATACATGAAGAATGGTGGGATAACGAGTTATCTCATCTTCACGCAGGACAGGCGGTAAATAGAGGCGGACTTGGGCGTGGTAGCCACCTGAGATCATGACTGGAAAGGTTTTCACTTGCGGCAATGCCGTCTTAGCCAATTTCTCCTTGAGTCGCGTATTATTCTGCACGGTAAACAAGAGATCTAGAAACTCTGATTTTGGTTCAATTGGTGCTTCCGTTGGTGGTTCTTCCTGCTGTTGCTCCTGACTCTGACTCTGTTGCTGTCTCTTGGCCATGGGACCCGTTGCAGTCGCCTTGAGGGCATACATAATGGAATTCGGTACTACCGGACCCAAGCAATCTATGAGGACAAAACGAGCCTGCTGGGAGAGGGGAAATTGTGCTTCATGATAGAGACAATCACTGGGTGGAGGTGGTAGGGGTGAGCTACTTCCACGCCCACCAGGTCGTGGATTTTGTTCCACGGGTAAAGGTGGCGGAGGCGGCAGAGAATCCGTCTCTTCCGAATCCTCCCAATCATCATCCCAGGCTGTTACCAATTTTGGTGGTGATTTCGTATGTCCCTCTTCATAGCCGTCGTTTCGTTCCATTTGAGCTGGACATGTCATACAATCGGGCTTATGCAAGGCCTGACCTTGGCGGGCTGGCAATGCAGACACCCGATAAAGATGCTGCTGGGAGGGCAAACGTTCGGGTGTACCCAGAAAGTAGCTACAAAAAATTACCCCAAATACATAATAAACGTTTGCTTAATGAAACTTTTGCGTTCAATCATTATATCCGTCTTGGTACTTACATCCAATTATCCACTTGATCCCAGTGCAGCAAACGATTCACCTCGTAGGGGCCATGGGTAAGGGGCAGAACCCGATTATTGTCAATGTCCACGTGCACAATGTGCCGGAAATAGCCTGTCGATTCCAAGGAGAATCCATTGGGGGACCAAATTGAAGGGGAGGCAAGGCATTGTGAAAGGCAAAGTGAAACAAAGACCAATTTGACATATGGCTGAGCTTACCAAACGAACCATCGCGTAATGGCGAAATGGCCACATACAAACTGCCATTGGAGGCAAACAACGGCACAGATACAGTGTCCACCCAACCACGTCCATCACCGCTCACCCGATGGGTCTGCATAAGAGATTTCAGCTTAGATAGGTATGGGAAAGGACACGCCTAATTAGGCCAATGCGACTTACCTCAATGCACACGAACGAAGGACTTTTGCACACACTGACCACGGAAATATTTTGCGGTCGATTAAGCCACACCACAGCGATCTCAGTGCTACTCACCCAGCTGGCACTGCTAAAATAGTGATCTCTGTCCACAAAAAAAAAAGAACCAAAGGAAAATGAGGCAACAAAGGGTTTAATACGGCACAGCTTATGAACTTGAGACGAATTGTGGTTTCTTTTTTTTTTTGGTGTACTTACTCGTTTTCTAGGATTTTTGGCGGTCGCAAGTCTTTGATTTGTATCTTTTGAGGATTTGCCAAGTCGGCCACACGTAAAGTGACTGTGGGATTCTGAGTGCCAGGTTTTGGGTAACTGCAAATGAATTATAGTCCCCGATAATCAAAAAGTGTTAAAACAAGAGCAAAGCGAAAAAAGAGGACAACAGTTGGCCAAGTTTCACATAAAGAAATGTTTAAATAATTATGACAACTGGGCGGTTAGAAACAAGGGGAAAAATGCAAATAAGCAAAAGCAAACTTTATGAAAGTGACAACTTTAGACACGCTTAAGAAGTACCTCATACTAGATTAGTAAGAATTTTTTTTTTTTTTATTTAGACATAGTTGGTAGAAAACTTTTTACAAATCTTAAATTTGTTAAGTTGTTTTTTAGATCAAAATAATAAAATGTTTACAATAGGTTCTTAATAATAGATTAGGTATATTCAATTGAATTTTCCCTAAAGTATGCTAAGAAAAGCTAATGTTAGCATTTGGTTAACATAATTGTGTCATTTCAAAGCCATTGACTTGAAAACAAACTAAAGAGTTTTAACTATTGTTTATGTTTTACTTGTAGACTTAATAGAAACAAAGAGAAAATGTAAAAGTTGCAAGTAAAAATCAGTTAATTTTTGCACGTTTTGGGAAAACATTTTTTAAAATTACTTTTTCATCGACTTTCTGGTTTGTGTTTTTCTTTCTTTTCTACATAATCACTTGACTCATTTTTATGTATGGCACAAACATTAGAATTAAATTGTCACCTTTGCCAAGCATATTGCATACATATACATATATTTTTGGGCAATTTATCAAAAGCAAATTGACAGGGGATCAACAGGGGACTAGACCCGTATATGCATAATGTTTATATTTGTAGACTATTCAAAGATGGTTCATTGGCTTCCTTAACATGCCCTTAACACAGACTATGACTCTGCCGTAACCAAAAAACTAATTTAACATGCCAAAAATGTTACCACAGCGAACTAAAGGTTTACCACCTGCCGAGAACATTAGCCTTAGGTTGACATGTCGAAAAAGGGTCGCTCTTGCTCTAGTATCTTTCTTCTACTTGTATTTCGAGTGCCTAATGGCAGTCACGAGCACCTCATCATTAACACCTAATCGAAAAGTAATGTACCCCGAAAGGAAAAAAGAAAAAAAAAGAACAGCATGGCTCAAGTCACGACTTACCGTAATGATCTTATTTCCGGATACAAGTTGGAATGCGGATTATTTCCATTCGATGAGGACGATGAGGTGGAGGTTGTGCCACCAGCATTTCCTCCTGCAGTTGCAGCAGCGGCAGCTGCTCCACCCGATGGCCCTGTTGTGCCATACCAAGCAAAATGCTGTTCCTGTACGTGGGTATCATTAAAGCTGGCATAGAGCAGCAAATGGCCATCGTTCGATATCCAAATCGCATTATTTGTATGCAATATTTCCTCTGAAAATCAGGTTAAAATAAAAGAAAACAAAATGTCAATAACAGATTATACAATGAGCTGGAATTTGTTTAAAAATACTTTTTTTGGTAATATTAAATGTAGTTGCTCATTTTACAGGCTGCGTTATTAGCTTAGTTAATATATTCATATATATCAAATGACTCTCTTATAACTGACGTGCACTGAAGATGATCCAATTAGTCAGTAATTATTGTATAGAAAATAAATAAACCATACGTTTCTATTTCTTCCAACTTCTAATCATCCTCGGGACTTGTGTTTTAACCCAGCTAAGACTAACCTTAAACTGAAGCCAATACTTTCATCTTACTAAAACATTGTTTTTTTTTTTAAAGACTAATACTTAAATATATTTGAAAACACCTAATATGAAGTTGAACCAGCCATTTGTATAGAACTATATGATAATATCAGTCTTTTTAGTAAACTACCAACGCATTTAGATTTCTGTTTAAGAGATTTTGTCATCAATCTCTATTACCTTCATATAACCAATCGGGTATTCCATTGTATACAATTCCCGGCACCGCATCATGACTGATCCTATAGACATTGGCAGTACGTACTTCCTGTCTATAATAAATGTCATAGTTGTATACCCAAATTAGAGCATTGCCAGTCGTTGCAAATCGGGCATAGTGCAAATATGGCCACTCATCCTGATGCATGCTATGGCGCATTTTAATGCTTTCGCTACAAAGAAACACAATTTAGTGGGTAACAAAATGAACAGAAAGATATCATTAAATAGTTACTTACCTTGTCTGTATATCGTAGAGTGTATATTGAGCCAAATAGGAATGGCGGAATAATTTGACAACATTTTGGGCTAATAGCAGATAACGTTTATCCGGCGATATGGTAAAGGTGAATGGGGCCAGGGTTTTCTGAATAAATAAGTATATATAAATGTATTTTTGTGTTTGCCAAAATGTTTGGAGCATTAAAATTCATTGAGAATTATGTGCGAGAAATAATGGCGTCATCTGGACTGGGTTGAGCGGGCTGACAACCCGGCAACATTGCGTATGCGTAATTTTAATTAAATTTTAAATTGCGCTTTTGTTTCTGATTTCCGCTTGAAAGTTTCTCCTGTAAATATGTAAATATACTTTCTAATTTCACATTGTACAATTTGTGGTATTGTTTATCCCTTTTTCTTTTTTTTTTTTTGGCAAGGGGAAGGGGAATTGTGAATTGAATACAAAAGATGTCAGTTAAAGGCGAAAGTGTTTCAGTTGCCTCAGTTACTTTTAATTGAATTAAATTATATTAAAATTTTGTGGGCTGTCGAGGTAATGCGATGAAATAAATTGAGTTACATTTTTGATATTCCGACTAAATTAGCTAAATATGTTGTGAAGTTGACTGAAAAGCAACCCAAATTAAATATAAATCTCCCAGAATACAATTGGGCCTATTTGGGGTATATTATAAAACGTTTAATGTGGTCTCTAGATTTTGCAGAAGTCTGGCATAGTTATTGGACTGAAGAAAAGGAGTTTGTAAGGGTTGGACATAAAAAGCACTTGATGAATTTACGTTAGGATCTTAATTGTTTCAGAAAGTAATCATATTTGGTGATTAACTTAACCACATTAAGGTAATTTTAGAATGAAATGTTACTCGAGAGTTTGGCTGCAATTAATAAGACAAGTTTCAATTATATCTATTAACTATAACTTAAAGATAGAAGTCAACTAAAAGATTTTACTTTTGCAGAAGTAGCCGTTATCTTCTGAGTTTTGCAGATGGATCGCTTGTGACCCTTTAAAAAAGGAAAGTCTATAATAGATATACTAAAAACTTATAATCACAAGGATTGAAAGCAAGTCTGCAGTGCAATATATAATTTTACACAAAAACCTTGTAGAAAAGTTGTCTTTTCAATACTTTCGTGCATTAATTTTAGCAATGAAACAATACTTGACATGTTGTGTAAAGTTCTGTAAGCCTTTAATAGATCTTTACAAATAAGAGACAAGCTTCCTAAGCCATTTCATTTTACTAGGAATATATTTTCAAGCTTTCTCTTAATTTAAATGATTTGCAAACAAACTGAATGCGACTTAAGAGGAAAAATTTGAAATAAATTCACCAATTAAAAGTAAATTTTTAAATCTTTTCCTTTCATATTCATTTAGTCCTTTCGCCTAGACTTTATTTGACAAGAAGCTAACTAGTTCAGCAAAGTCCTTACAGAGATTCTTGTTACATTCCATTTGTATGGGGGGGATATGTCTATTATGTACTTGACTGCTCATTTCTCCATTTTCTTTGGCAAACATTAATTATTTCGCTCTCTCAGAGACTAAGCTGAAAATGTTGACATAACTCATGACTTTTCCATGACTGAGAATACATGTGTCTGTGTGTTATGTGTATGTCTGTGTGTGTGTTTGTTGCAATGACATCCACTTGTTGCCATATTATGCAAAAGGCAAGTTGGCAAAAAGAAATTTAACCCCCTCTTCATTTTGTTACCCGTTGTTCTGTCTTGTCTTTTCTTTTTTATTTGTTTGTTTTTCAATTTCACTACGCGTATTCATTAGAAAATAACAGAGGCCTAAGAGAAGGGAGATATCTATCTATGTGTGTGTGTGTGTGTGTGTATATGTTTATTCAGTCATTGACATAAAAAAAGAAATCTTTATAGCTTCGAAACTGTGGACTGGGGTGGGGCCATTTGTTTTTGCCTACTTTCTCTATGTCTGTGATTGGGCATGTGTATTACTTCTATGAGTATCTGAGTGTGTTTATGCGTGTGTGCTTGTGTGTGTGTGTGTGTGTGTGTGTGTGTTGGTGTGTAGGAGGGAAGTATTATATCAGTTAAACATTGCCAAGTCGAGTGTGTACACTTCAGATAGCCACCTTGAGGCTCTCCAGTTATTCCACCCACTTTTTCTTTGACAGGGACGGATCTGAATTGTGCAGTGTCTATTGCGGTTAGTTTGTCAGTAGAATTACTAAGGTTCTAATAATTTTGATATTGAAATCTTATATCCTTTCTTAGACGTCGTCGTAGCTTAGTAAATTAAGGAAAAAAACTCCTTAGGGAAACTAAAACAGCTTTAATTTATTGCTGTCGAGCTGTACGATCTTGAATTTTGGAAAATTCATAAACGAAATGGCACAAAAATTTCATGACATTCCTTACATTTCACCCAATTCAAACTACCTAATAACAATGCCACGTCTAACGCATAGAATGTTTCAAAGGCAAACATTTACATGGCAAACAATGCACTGAAAATGTTGCTATCCCCCTGCTACTTTAATAAGTGCGCCTCTGTCCTCCATTCAACTCATAAATAACGATAGAGGGGGGCAAATATTTATACTGTGCAAAGAGATAAGCAATAAATGGTAGCAATAATGGTAATAGAGGGGCAGAGCAAGCACGATAGGGAGGCAAGGTAAGAGTATATGTACTTACAAATGTCACATTGGACATGAGGACACGTTCGGAACGATTGCCTGCATTTAGTAGACAGATGCGACCCAAATGGTCCTGATACAGAAACTCCTCGGCTGCAAGAAAAACATAAAATTGTTGGAATGGGGCGATGTGGGTTAGTGGGGGGTGGAGGAGAATATATAAACGTGAAACGGAAATTAAAAGCGATTTGCCCCAAAGGACACAAAAACATTTTGAAACTCACCATCGATCCAACTGCCATTGGCACGCTGTGGCATATAGAGACCATCGACAATGTCCTGCAGCTTGATGCGTTGCCCCTTGACCCTTGGTCCCTCATCGGGGGGTGTGAGCAGCACCTTTTTTGATAAATGCAGAAATTTTATATGTTGTCTTCTACACACACACACACGCACCCACACACACACACACAGACAAACACATCGATATACATATACACACATACAAATATGTACAACAATAAACAGAAAAACCAAAAATTGAAATTACATTTGTATTTTATTAAATATATTTTTTTTTTTATTTTATTTTTTTGGTTTGAGGAAGAGCAGACACATAAAATAAACAGACAAAAAAGACAATTTAAATGAGCGTAACATATTTACAGGCAGGAGTATGTAAGTGTAATTCATTTGTTGTTTCACAGGGGGGAGTACATATATTTATTACACAAGTGAGTCTTTAATTTGAATATCAAGTTTAATTTTGTTTAAGTTTTGACCCAAAGTAAAAATTGAAAATGGATCATGTCAGGTTCAATAGAGAGGTGGGAAAAAAGTTATAGGTACATATATAACAAAGCTTTTTTAACAAAGCATAATCCATATTAAGTGATTTTTAATCAGCTTGACAACATGATTAATAAACATATAGACATATATAAAAGTTACGCGTGGCAAAAACTGCCCACTGTAGTAAGCAATTAATAATCAACGCATAAATTTAAATAATGACTCTAAAAAGCTATTAGAACTTGCTGTAGTTCAAAAAGTATCAACAACTCAATCAGCTACATACATATCATACCGAAAGTTTTTTGTTTTTGTGAATAAACTTAAACCTCAAATGACTAAGGCATAGTTTTGTGGATCAAATTTGTCCCAATTCATATGCAGAGCTCCGCCAATGAGTGATCTTGGTTTTACGATGATGAACGGAGATTTCAGGAACTGATTTGAACAAACTTAGCTATATGAATAATGTTTGGAAAACCTAAAACTCAATTATTTTCTAATCTATTCGAAGAATGAATATGTATATGTTTGATAATATTAATCTCATCCAACGTAATGAGGCTTATCAGTTTTCATTTCATAAGCGCCAACTGATAATCAAAAAAATTACTTGACGGGTTCAGATGTTGAGACAGTCTTAAAATGAATTCAACAAAGCTTAGTCGACTGTATTTGCTATTTCTGCTAGTTATTGCAACGGGAAGTCATGTGTGGGCCAAGTTGTATCTACGCTGTGAACTTGCCCGTAAGCTGCTGAATCAGCATGGCTTTGAACGCAGTTTGCTATCCAATTGTGGGTATATAAAAGGCTTTTAAAGATCATAATCTTAGTGAATTTCAACCATAATTTACAGGGATTTGTCTGCTAGAACATGAAAGTGAATTGAACACTGCAAAAGTGACTACAAACCCGAATGGATCAAAGAACTATGGTCTATTTCAGATCAATGGGCGATATTGTCAGCAGGGCAGACGTGGTGGCACATGCAACGTAGACTGCGATGGTTAAGCAAACAATTTGCAATTTGAAAAGTTCATTTTAATACAAGTTGACCTTTTTATTAGATCTTCTCGATGAAAACATTCACGAAGCAGCTATTTGTGCCAAACGTATTCAAATCTCTTAAAAAATTTACCCAATCTAAAAGTGATATGTGGCATATAGTACAGAAAATTGTGCTGATACGATTATATTGTAATTTAATTTCGTTAAGCCCGCATGACTATTATTTGAGATATTTGTCAGTAAGTCAGAAATATTGATTGCCCAATGACGCGTGTTTGCTGATTTAATGATAAGAGTGAGCTAATATTATTGAATACCTATTAATAAAACGGTGGAGGGGTATGATAAGCACTGTAATTGGAACCCAGCAATTTGAGACTATTTTGAAACATATTATAAACTTTTTCTATATTATTTAATGTGACTAATTAAAGGTCCAAATTAGAAATTAGAAAGCCAACAGCGCTAATTGGCGTCTCTGCCTGTTTTTAGCCCAATTATTTTGATACCCTTGAAAACTACTACTATGATTCATATGGTTCACATGGGAACTTTCTATTATATTCTATTTAAGAAGAAAAATTTATTAAAAATAAAATTTATTATTCATTCTTCTATGTGTTAAATAAATATTTAAGAGCATTAAAAAGTATGCAAATGATATAAAAATGTAATTTTGTTCAAATCAAAAATAAAGCGATAAATATCAGCATTTTTGGCAAATAACTTAAAGCTAAATTATAATGAGTAAAATAAAGCATTATTCAATATTCAATTCTATTATCTCGATTCATGTCATCGGACGCTTCACAATAAATCATTTTTATCATGATTGCAAAATTGGAATTGCACACAAAATTGATTTAAATTTTGTTTCAATTTTTCATACACAATGCGTTTTGCTTAAAAAACCTTAAAATTTATACACATATTTTGAAATATTAAAAAAGAAAGAAACAGCAAAAAAAATCTACACATATTAAAGTATATTCATATATACATATTCATATATATATGTATATATAAATATACTTTTAGCATAAATTCGAAATAATATACACACGCACAACAGCAAAAACAAAAACTTTTGTTAACCACCAACGAAAAATGAAGGAAACCAAACAACATTGCAATTCAGTGCATACTTTTAGGGTGTAAAGTTGGTTGGGTGGGGAAGGTAAATGGAATCATTTTATTGTGTTTCTGCTTTGTTTAGTTATTTGTATTTACATCAGTGTGTGGGAGGGGTTTGTCTGAGTGTGTGTACGTGGTTTCTATGCATGTGTGTGTGTGTGTTGTGTAAACTGTACATTTGTTTTGACTCATTTTGGTTATTGTTTCGGCTTTGGGGCGAAATTGTATTCTACAGCAGTTGTTGTTGCTGTTTACTCCAATTTTTTGTTTTTTGAATTGTCTGTTAAATGCTAATTTTGTACCAAATCCCAGCTTGTCATTTATATTAATTAAACTTTTTTGATTGCTTTGTTAAATGGTCGACTTAAGTTATTTGTATACTAAAATGTATACTTAAAGCATTGCCTAAACAATAACCAACTAACAATGTGGCCTTATGTAGTATTTTAATGGCTATACCCCGATTTTTTTTTTTGTCGACTTACCACCGAGGTAACAATCAAGGCCAACACAATGATGATGACCAAAAGTGCTATAAAAATGCCGCGCCAATTGCGCTGGTTGGGATTGCTGGATACCAACTGTGAAAGAGAAACGAGAAAATATAATTTAACAAAACTTTCACAATGATTGCACATTCATAAATAGCACGTGTGGCTCATTATGTTTACTCCTGAAGACGGCTGTTCCATTACAAGTAAGGATTTAGTTATAAAGAGGCCCCAAAATTATTTGCGAAAAGATGTGAAATGTGATCAAACAATGCCAACTTTTTTTAAGTTTAATTCTTCAATTCTTTGACTCTTCAAGATATTGTTAGAAATTTCCTAGTTTTTGCTTAATTTTCAATCTTATCCACTCTTTAGATAGATTCATTTGCTGTTTGCTGTTTGCTGTTTACCTCAAACCAAAAAAATTATGAACAACTCAAGACGATGCGCTATGTATACATCAGAAACTTAGTTGAAGCAAAGTTTTCTGTCTAATTAGTTATTCTAATCAAATGATCAACTCATTTATTTAAGCAGCTTTGCCCGTTCCCTTCTTATGTGTTTGGCTTAAACATGTGCGATGATAACATAAATATTATAAACGAATTTTGTTAATGTAACTAATGAAATTAGCCAAGTCTCCTAAGAAATAATCGGTTTGATCTTATTTAAATAAGTGTATAAATTGTGCCGCCATGAAATACTGAACTTGTATTTAAACTAAAAAAAGTATTGGGATAAGAATATAAATGAATAAAATTGAATAAAATAAACGAGTAACAACCTATTTGTTACAAATTCATATTCTTATAGTTGTAAGTGTTGTGATCTTAGCTTAGTGTATTGTAGTCCTTAATCCGCTCCTGTGTCTAACTAAGGTAATGGGTCATGTCCGGTGAATGTGGCGATTTGCCCGCCGGTTAAAGGCTATTGAACCTTAAAGCTTATCAAAATATATATTGACTAATTTATATGGGTATACAGAAATTGCTTAAATCTAGACGACAACTATGTATGTATAATATGTGTGCAAATTAAGGAGGGCCTTTACCCAAATCCGAAACCCTTGGAAATCAACGCTTAATGCATATTTAATGTAGTCGTCGCCCAACAAGAGCGAAAACTAAACTCACGCAGACCCGTACAAGTTGATACGCTTGTCACGGCTTTTTGGGGTGGGGCTGGGGGGTGAGGGCGGTGGACCTGGACCTGGACCTGGAGGTTAGGGTGGTGTAATCAGTTTGGTCTGGTTAGTCAGTCAATCATGTCACACATACAATTGCCGTTGCCGTTGTATAATTAATTAACGACTAGTATATTTATGTTACGGCTTTCCGTACAAGAGATAATGATGGGAAGCGACCGCCCCCATGAGGGGATGAAAATAAATTTTCGTTTATTTATTTATTTAATGTTGCGTGCTGGCAAATACAGAAACATTCGAAAATTAATTGGTTGACAGTTTGCTCAGCGCTTCAATACACAACATTCACAATGGTTAATATGTCTAAAGAGATTTCTACCGATTATTATGGATTATATTTTATATGGCTTGAAGAGAAAGTCCAATGCTGATTTACTCATTGTGTCATATGTATTTTCCTGCTCGACAATAAACAAATGCAATTTGCTCGGATAATTTAGCCACAATGCAATAAATTCAAATATAAATACTGGAATATAATTTATATTTCACAATAAATACATAACAGTAAAAACTTTAAATCAATATATAAGTCTGTTCATATTATATTGTGCAATAAGATTACCAACACGCTTGCTAATTAAAAATAACGTATACGCCGTGTGAAATATATACACAACAAATTTTCAATATGCATAAAAGTTGCTTATGATGACATCATTTCATCTGCAAATCAAAGGCATTTAAAATCCAGAAGTAGTTTTATTTATCCAATAGATTGAAGGGCCAAAGACAAAAACGAA
Organism: Drosophila willistoni; assembly: GCF_018902025.1. Taxonomy (NCBI): domain Eukaryota; kingdom Metazoa; phylum Arthropoda; class Insecta; order Diptera; family Drosophilidae; genus Drosophila; species Drosophila willistoni. Next base: position 16,723,801 of record NW_025814050.1, read on the forward strand.
GTTTAATTTTACATTCTCAACTCAAAATTGTCGAAATTCAAGTTATTCGAATCAATCTTTTAGACACTTAAAGCCAAATATAAATGTTACTGCAACTAAAGTTATAAAAAATCTTTGTTAAACATCTCATCTTTGTGTGAAGATGATTAAAATGCATTCTAAGCCTTTAGTACGATTCAAAGACTTGAGAATTCATTGAAGACTTTGTAGACCTTTAGTATATGTATATGTACATATGTATAGTCAGGTATAGGAACAAGAAGCTGCCAACCAACCAGAAACTAATATCATATTGGCAAGAAAATGACAAAAAGTCCGTTAGTCAAAAAAAGTCAAAATACTTATAATAAACATTAAGGCAATACAGTAACTGACTCTTAAATGTTTACTTAAGCTTTTGTGCGAACTTGCAATAAAGTCCAATATCTCTTGAGTCAAATATCTTTTTAAACAACACAAAACGATTACCAAAAACAGTTAGCATGTAATTCATTTATATAAGGCATAATCAAATTAGAGGCACAAACTTATGACTTAAAACTAATGTATTTATAAAGTAATATTGTGAATATTTATAAATACATATCTATCTATTTAGTAAGTAATTTTTTTTTGTAGTAGTGGTAATTTTCTTAAATAAATGATGCACTTCTTTTTACGACACTTTTTATATACATAACTATATTGGCACAGTCACATGTCGCACTGTTCTCAAATTTCTAGAGAAAATATATTAAGAAAATGGTTTTCCAATGTGTTTTTGGCCAACCCTAACTTGCCACATTGTCTACGCTCAATTAAAAACGCATAAATATATATTCATTCTCCTTCTTGGACCATCTACTATAATATATGAGGGTATCTGAATATATATCTCAGACGCGAAGTCTTAATTAATAACCTGCACACACACATGCATACAAATACAAATAGGGACAAATGGAGGAACATGTGTACCCGCATGTTTATTTATAAGCACACACACACACACACACAACTACACACACACATATGACTGCACATACAATTTATGGCCCTGAACTATTGCTGCGAATAAGTGCAAAACCAACTGAGATAAAACTAACAAACATTCTGAGAGTAAAAATAGCGCAGACCGCAATTTTTGGATAAATGCATTTTTTTTTTTATTTACGCTTTTGGTTTTGTTTGTCGGTTGAGTTGGTTAAGTGTCTACTTCGTTTAATTGAATTGCATTTATTGTCTTGATGAAAAGAAACACTTAATTTAATTGAAAGACCAAATAATATGCAAAAAAAAGAAGGAATAAACGCTAAAATAAAGGAGAAAAGAAATTTAAACACTCAACTTGATGAGTTGCTGTTGACGTTAAAGAAATTAAAAATAATGGTAGTCATCAATTTTACTTGCGGCTAAGGTTCACAGAAAAGAAAAAAAAAGTATACTAAACGCAAACAGCTGAGTTAGAAAATATTCCCTAGGGCCAGAATTTGACTTGCTATTAATATCAATAAATTTTTAATGTCTAGCAATTAGGCATAGCTACGGGAAATTGAGACCGGAAGAATTTACTTTGCTAAAGTTAAAATTTAGGTGCTCGCTGATTGGGATACATAGGTAACTAAGGCACATTCTTTCCTTTATGGCACATAGGATATATGTGGTCAGCTTAATTTAACTTATCTTTCAGTGTTAAATAGAGTAAATTGGTATAGATTTTTGTATTCACTTGAACTTTTGTTTGTTAAGAGGATTATAATTTATGTTAAAAGCATTCAATAGGCTGGCTTAGCTAGACTTCTGTCTGATACATCGACTTTTTGCCATTTTGAGTCAATATTCTTCAAATGTTCTATCTACTTTACTAGTTTATGTTTGTCTTAGTTGTCTCAAGTCTGCCAAATAGTTAAGTCCACATGGGCAAATAACATACTCTTAGTTCCACACAAGGCGAAATTGATTTAAATGAGTTTTTCTTTCAGCATATTAAATTTAATGGCTCTTTCCTGCACAATGCATTGTAAAAGGACATTGCACACAATCCGACACTCGACATATGCATGTGAAAATTGAAATGGATGACTGTTAAATGCAAATGACAATAAAATGCACAGGTTACACCGAAGTTGCTATATTCTTATTAAATGTTTGTAGATGTAAGGACTAAAATTGATTGAAATCAAAGGTAAAGATTGACAGTAATTAGAACAGATGAAATTACAAACTATGAGAAGGAAGGCTAAAAAAATTACATCCAGCCATTAGTAAAGGAAAATACTCCTTTTTTATCTGTAAGAGATAAGAAGAAAAAAGTAAACTTTTCACATTCTGATCTATGAAATGGTTTAGTAATTGGAAATTCAATTTACTGCATTTCGCGTTCAAAACGTAATGTATCTACCCCTTTGTAAGGATAATGTGAAAGAGTAGGAGCAGGAGGAAGAGAAAGAACTGAGAAAGAATTTTATTTTTAATGATGTTTGCTTTGGTGGTTTCCGTTTTTCGTTTCGGTTTATCGAGGGATTTGGCGAGTCAACAACAATTGTTATCAATTTTTTACTTTTCATTTGTGAGAAAGTTGATTAAATTCCTGCTTACCTGGTCTTAAATGTAGGTACAAAACTCTTTAAACTCATGGGATTCCATACTCTCGGCGGGGTTCATAGAGATAATATGTACTACGAGTGCTCGTCAGAGCTAGCCAACTAACCGACACCCGACACTGGGGTATTAGCTGCGTTTTTTGCGGTTGAGCTGAGCGAGAGTTTTCCTTTTTGTTTTCTCTTTTTTCTTTTATTTTTTATATATATATAAATTTTCATATATATATTTTTTTGTTGTTTTTTTTGCACAAAAGTTCAAAGTTGAGAGCTGAAAGCCGCCGCCAGTTATTTGCATAAGTTGCCATAGTTATTAAGCTGTGAGCGGGGCGAACAAAAATGTGAAAATGACGACTGAGTGACCCTGATGGCAGCAAAGGTGTCATTTTCAATTAGCTAGAAGGATAAAAGTGTGACGCAAAAAGAAGTTTGGGCAAGAGTTAATCGCATTAAATGAGCAGCAGATGGCATTAGATCCGTCATGTGCCCTCCATAGCCGAGAGAGGCTTTAATTTTATCTATTGAAAAATTATATTTCTCGAAAACCATTAAACTTTAATGACACTTAAAAAAATGTATTTCTCACACAAATTTAATGCATAATTTACTATTATGTTAATCTTTTAATGGCAAACAATGAAATCAAGTTTTAGTTTTGTTTTGTTTTTATTTTTATGAAACTCATAATTGGAGAAACACTTAAATTAGATGAAACTTAAATAAAAGTTCCTTGCTATCGTTTTGTATGACATTTAGGTTGTAGAAGTTATTAAAAACTTTTGCTAAATGGTTTGGATTTTGAATATTTTTATAAGCATGTATGTTTTCTTATATGTTTTATCCTCCCAATTTTTAAAAACAACTAATGAGTCGTCTTTTCTTTGCGACTAAATAAAAAAGAGAAACCAGCTAGCCAGCTTAAGTCGGGTTAATCAATGTCATGTTTTTAAGGAATTAGGGGAAGTAACGGAACTGAACATTGGTTTGAAAATATATCTGTAAGCTACCGATTGAAGAACCCAAGATACATGGAGATATGTGACTTGCTGATTATATATATATATATATATATATATTTACCTATCCTGCGTTATGAAGTGGTTAATTTACTTTGGATTTTGCTCCTGTTAGCTAGTTGATTCCCTCGTATTTAGTATGGAGTGTATTTTGAAAACTCAGATCGAAGTGCAACAAAAAAGTTTCCATGCTTGGTATTAGTAAGTAAAAGTTATTAAGTTTGGGAATAGGTAGGTCATTACCTGGGAATTTATATAAGAGCGAATTTTGATACCATCTAAACTAAACCTATACAGTCTCTTCTTTACTAAATTCGTCTCTTTTTTATATAATAAATAAAAACTATATTTAAGCACTTAATAAATAGAGAAACTGATGAAACTTGAATCATAAGTCCATAGAATTTTAATGCTAACAGAACCAATAAAAATTGTCCTTGTATAAGTGCAATTCTATAACTAATTTTATTGACAACTTTCAATGGCAACAGTTTGTCTGGAAATTCAATAAATTGTTTTTTTTTTATTCTTTTCGAACTTATTTCTTTTGCAATAACATGAAGAATAACAATCAGAGCTCTAAGTAAAACCAATAAATCTTGAAAAATAATCCCCACTGCACCCGTCTGAAGACCTTAAACAGTGTTTTCAATTTTTGTCAGCCAATGCCATATTACATTTTATTTTGACAAATTCATGTAACTTAACGACCGCTGACAGCCGCGACACCTGCAAAACAGGAGGGAAAATGCGAGCGGGTAAAAGAAAAATAAGCAATCATGGCCGTGTAATGGAAGCTCAAGTATGTGTTGACATAGACGCAAACATACAAAGCTGCACCTATACACACACACCTGCACGACACACCTACACACACACATACATGACAGTTATAGTAAATGCTATGCCGTTATGGCCTTGAGCTTAACTGCTGTTGACAACAGGCACCCCCAACTCATGGCCCATAGAGGTGGAACACAAGGAGGTAGAAAAGGGGACAACAAATACGGTTGGGTGTGCCGGAAAGCCAGACACAGACTGACAGAGGCTAGGTCTAATGTTACGTTACCTAATGCATCTATCAGTGTTAGTTTTGTGGTAGTTGTAGTTGTAGTTGCACCATTTCCACATGCAAGGATGCCATGTCGTCTGTCTACGGCTGCATCCTTTTATTTTTATTTTCTTCTTTTTTTTCGCATGGCCTGAAGGACTGTTTATGGATTTTGATGTTTGGCAGGAAGGCAGCAAGCCATAAAGATTGGTTTCTAATGTCGCCCACCAATCGAAAAATGCAATATTGTGTCTCCGTGTAGCAGTTGTATTGTGTGTATGTGTGTGTGTCTATGTAAGAGGATTAAGGGCAAGGTTTGCAATATTTGGCTTCAAGGGCAAGTAGGTTTGATCCTTGACAAGCTCTATAAATAAATTCTAGCTTGAATTTAATATTATCTTATTTATATTCTACCATCGCATAGCAAATATATCTATGTAAGTTAATCAAATTTGTATAATATTATCTTCTTAACTGCTAAAAGCATTACCTTTTTTGTAATGTTCTAGAATAAACAGTAAATACAACCAAATAAGCTAAGACTGGATAGAATTGTTAATTAACAATTTACTTCTAGTTAAGGTTTACCATTGACAATATAAACGTCCACCTATTACATATACGTATCACTTATAAGTCTTTTCTTAATTGAAGCCCTCAAACCTCTCAATTTAGAAATACAAAGTATTTTTTAAAACATTTATCATCTATAGAAGAGGAAAGTTAAACTGCAGTGTGTTTGGGATCAGTTAAAGTTGATAAAGTAGTTGAATAAATAGTTGTGGATAAACCCCTATATCAATTATATAAAATCTTGTCTTAAGTATACATAATCATGGGAAATTTGCTCTTAAAAGTATGGAATGAAATGGAAAAGTGTTTACTATTTGCAACAAATTTACACCTTTTCATATGCCTCAAAAATTGGATTGCCATGTTAACTTTGATAATTTATTTTTTGGTTTTCTTCTCCTTTTTATGTTTCAAAAAGCAAATTCCTGGACTGCTATTTGCATACTTTCGGAAGCTAATTTCCTTTATTTTCGACATTAGATCGGGATAATATGAAATATTATGTCGTTGTAATTTGTTTTCATACAATTTTGAAAACTTTAGTGTTAATTATCCGAAGATCTTTTGAAAGAAACTTTGAAGATAAGTTAAGGTTAAGGTATTCAGAATTAGATTAGATTGAACTTCCATTCCATAACCTATGGACTCTCAAGTCTTAGGGATGAAATTAAGTAATTAATTTTTCACTTTACCTTTCAGGAAAGTTATTCAATAAAACATTTCCTATCGTATGAAATGCAACAGATTTGTGAAGTTGATTTTAATGTCCTACAGCAGAAAAATTTCATTAACCATTTTCCCCAACACTTCTTACAAAAGCAATATTTCATAATAATTGTTTTGAATTTAATTCAAACTTTTCCAAGTCGAAAAAAAGAATATAAAAGAAAAGTCAGCAAATAAAACGATTGTATTTCACTTACACTTACATTGTAATTTTTGTACTCTTTCTCCAAAATTAATTACTTAAATCAGAACCAGAAACTTGATTAACTTTTTGATACTAAAAACCCTCTTTACTTTGATTGCTAAGAGCTTTACTACCTCTCCCAATCAAGCTTATCATTAGCTTCACTCTAGTAAGAAGAGCTGCCTTTGCTCTTACATCAGCACTTCAACCTCGTCTCACTTTGATTCCAACTTGATAAGTGCGTCCACTTCGTTGCTACTTTCACAGAGAATAAAAAAAAAAAAAAAATTGAAGGAAAAGTTAACTCAACAACTAACAGGAAAGCAACTTGAGCTTGAGCCCTTGGCACTATCGTCGTTCACATCGTCATCATTAACATTATCATCATCATCATCATTATGGTCATCATCATCGTTATCGTGGTTGACGTTGACGGTCAACTTCAGATGCATGCTTCGTTGCACACTTTGCGGCGTTTGGACGCGATTGCAGCCACAGGCGACAGACTGCCTCCAAGAGGGAGGCTAATTGAAATAAATTCCCCATGTTATTCAAATGCAAAATGCTGACAGAGCTCACAACAATTGCAAAATTGAATTAGCAAAACGTTGCGTGCACGCATTTATATAACTTTAGAAGTATCTGTAGGACTGCATACACAGTGTGTGCGTGTGTGTGCGTGGTGTGTGGTGCGTTTTGCATACTAAGCTGATTTCGATTTAAGCGACCAGCGGAACGGATACGTGATCTCAACACAATTTCAATTTCGAGTGTCAAACGTCTGGTAAGATAAACAGCCAGTCGAAATGGCAATCACCCATTCAAGCGGAAATCAATTAGCTGTTGCTGTTGCTGGTGCTGGCGTTAGCATTGAATCCAACCCTAACCACTCCCTTTATCCCATGGTCATGGCCTAAGAAGAGTTGCCTATCCATTAGGCGGACCCAATCAATTTTGACACTGCCCTTTCCTGGCTCTTTCGCCCTGCCCCTGCTCCTGACACAACTCGATTCGTGTGCGTGTCGGTCTAAGCGTAGGAGTTTCAGTGTGTTGGCTGTGTTTTCATAAATTAATGGCTGCTGACAGGTGCATTTATGCAGGGATCAAGTGTTACACAACTGTACTGTAAGGTAATTATAGAGATTGCCATACAATCGCTGAAAGGTTCAACTGTCATGTGCCCCCACACATATCAATTTGGATTTCATTTCAAATGTATACAGAGCTAAATTCTTGCTTTCACAAGCAACAGACAAAAACTAAACTGGTAGAAAAGAGTCATTAGTTCCGACACACACGCACACACACACACACACACGATGAGTACATAAACTATCATTGAAACTGTGCAAGCAAAAGTTACGCAAATGTCTGCTGGCAGTCAGATATTTGCTTAAATAGAGAATATTTTTCTTATCATGTTTGCAAGTGAAACTAAGTACTAAGCCATTATGGCAAAAAATTACCTGGAATACTTTTCCATCGACAAGTTTTGAAATAGCTTTCTTATGAAAGAGTTTCAGTTAAATTTCTGATTAGCTGATTCTACGAAAAATGAACTTAGTAGTTTAGTTTTATCTTCTAAAAAAATGTCTCAGAAAAGTTAATTTTTTTGTTAGGTATTTGTTATAGAATGAATTGTTGATGGCTAGTTCTAATGTCAAAGTGTTTAAGTCTTAAATAAAGAAATATATTGTCAATAAATATCAAATTTTAAAGTACTAGTCTTAGAAGTTTAATACGTATTAAACCAACTTCTGCATTTTTGTTCTATTAATTGTGGAAGATAATTTTTAATCTACAATTTTTCTTTTTATAAAACAACTTTCAAATCTTTTAGAATTGGAAACTTTTTGAAAATGTGGTCGCACAATTTCTAATTAATTAATATTTTCATAATTTTTTAAAATATCCATCTTTAATGACACTTGCCATTTCACGCACAAAACTTAATTTTGTGTTTGAGACATCTTTTCATATTAGGACATATTTTCAAATTATGTAATCCTTTCTAAAAAAAAGGTCCATATACCGAAGAATTAAAGACATATGTATTTTAATAGTTTTTTAACGACCCTAAATTGTGATATAAAATTTGGGAACCCCAAAATTGATTGCATTATGAACCCATGTCCTTAAGTTTCTGTTAACTCAACGTGAGTTTAATTTCTTAACTAATTTTCATAAAGTTGTCCATAAAAGTTTTCACTAAATTAAATTCAAATTATCAGCTTGAGCTTACCATTTTCACATTCATTTGTCATTTTGTTGTTTACTCAAGCAAATGCTTTAAAATATTTACTTCCTATCAATACATATGCTGATGATTTTCATTTTCTGTAAAATGAAAAAGGTTTTCCACACACACACACACACACACCATTTGTTTTACATATTTAAATATGTACATATGTAAATTTAAAAAAAAAAATTAATTATGCTTAAATTATATTGGTGCATAAAACATATATTCATGTCCGTGATGTGTTTGTTTTTTCGCTTTGTCTTTCAACAAAAGAAATTACCTCATCATCGTAATTATCCTGCTCAGCCATGACTTGATGTTTGTTGGCCTTAAAGCGACGAATTTGACGGAAATGCTGTGCTACACAGGAAGGCAGCAGCAGCTAAATCTGAGGGATGCGGTAAGGAGGCGTGGCCGCAAGCCGTTTGACAAATTAGGAATACGCCGCCCTCTGTTGTCTTGCGCTCCGTCTTCGTCTTCGTCTTCGTCGTCGTTTTCACTGAGATTACTAATCGAATATATCAATTTCCCGTTGATACTTTTGTTGTTGCTGTTGTTGGCAATAATTTGAAAAAGCTCTAAATTTGTCTTCAGCTTGCTGCTCGAGATGCTGCTGGCCTTCTGCTAATTTTTAGTATAGTGTTGGCAAAGGACGAGTAACATTTGGTCTTGTTCATGCTTTTAAATTTCATTCGACTTGATTTGTCCTTGACTTTTGAACTGAACTGTTGTAGCATTTACATTTGCATCACATTTCCATTTGCCTGTCTTTTTGGCTTTGTTGTTTGGTAATTATTATGACTTAGGAACTCGGTAATGCGCTTTTGCTTCTTTGTCCTTTCTAATGAGCATACATTTTCAATTTGCTCTGCTCTGTTCTGTTTAGTTCAGTTCTTCGTGTATGAGTTGCAAGTTTGACACTAATGATGCAGTAGTTGTAGTATACTTTTAGGCCAAGCGCTAAATTTCAGAAAGAGAAAGAGAAGAGACACACATATATATAAACTTTTTTCTTCAAAATTGTTGGAATTGTGTGTTATTTTTCTTGTTGTTGTTGTTGTTGTTGTTGCTGTTGTTAGTGCCAATTTGTTGTGTGTGTGTGTGAGTTGTTTTTGTTGTGCATCCTTTTTTATGGCTTATGCAACATTTTGTCGTGTTGTAATGTTACTTGTGTGCATTTTATGTAGGTTAAGTAGTCTAGTATTTAAATATTTGCATAAACAAAGGGCGGGCGCCTAAAACTAGGCAATGCCAAGTTTCTAATTACAAACACAAAGGCATGTTGCCACTATTAGTGCTGTGTTTTTCGTGCATGTGTGTGTGTGTGAGTGTGTGTTTGGGTAAGTCCAACATGCAGGTAACCTTTGGAAAAAAATGTATAATCTATTTAATATGCAAAATGTTGCATGCTTTTTGGTCTTGGAGCTGGGACAACATTTTCTGTTTTCATATGCAAATTGCTATAAACATATACACACATAGTTGCCTGTTAAAGTATGTGTGTGTACATGGTGTAAGAAAGAAATTTAGTACAGCAAGAGAGAGAGTAAGAGAGAGTGTTAATAGCATTACGTTTACATTTTCAATTTAAGTTATGGTAAAGTTTTTTTCTTCTCGTCTTACTAAGCAGCTTATTATGCAAAATGTATGCAAAATACACTCATACACCCAAGCCTAAGAGAGGTGGCAATAAAAGACAGTGTTAAGAGTACAAAAAAAATGTAAAGTTAGTGTGGTACATGAAAAATTAAGCAAAGAGTAATTGGTGGAATTCTTATCTATATAGTATAAATAGAATGCTTAGAAGAAAGATTACAAATTTCATAAAAAAGAAGGAGAATTTATAGGGCTTTAGACATATAAATAAGAGTTAAAAATTAAGTTCTTATATAGTAAATATTGGTCTTTGAAGTAAAAGGAGACCTAAGCTAAAGAAAATTGGCAGAATTTGAATTTGAATTATTGGCAAATGTTTAATATTTTCGAAGATATGAAATCATTTTCTCAAAAAGAAAACACAAAAAAATCCCACCCAAAAGATTAAAATAAGCTCTGCCAATGAACTTTAAACAATGTATTTGATAAGGTAGTTACCATTTTACATTAAAAGTTATTTGTATGATGCTTAACATTTATTTTAGATACTTTTAAACATTTTTAAGAAATCAATCTGCAACTTGTTTCAAAACTCTCCTGAAGAAAATCTCCGAAGGAAATATATAAGCAAGCCAAAAACTTAAAAAGCTCATTATTTCACCTAGAACAGACGAACAAAAGATTTTGTAAATAGTAAAATACTGAAATTAGTATTGATTCAATTAAAATAAATATTCCGATTTTATTTTATAGAAATTCAATGCTAAATACATTTGAAAACAGTTTTTTACAACTTTCATTACTACCCAAATATTATTTCAAAATATTTTGTTCTATGCTAAATACAGTTTAAAATAGTTTTTCACACCTGTTTTAATTACTACCTAGACATTTTTACAGAATATTTTATTGGTATTCCTATATACATCTAATAGAAAAACTCGAACCAAGGTTAATAATTGTCGTTGTAGCCAGTTGAAACTAAAAACTCTTAAGATCTAGGACTGCTTTCATTTTATTTATTTGAAAGTTTGGGCTTAAACTTTAGTAATAAGTTTTAATAAGTTTAGAAAAATTTATGAAGTCGTACTTCATTGAAAGATTTCTTTGTGTCATAAATTTGTGCTTGTTCGACTGTGCGATATCGAGTGGCAAGTTATGTGGCTCCCTCCATGCAGTTGATTTGGCACAACGATAAATACTTCTTAAATTTCCTATTAAAATGGCTTGTTACTCTTATTTTTCTTCATCTCCGCAGTGTGAGTTTGGTGTAGATGCAGCAGTCTCCCCTTGGTCATAGATTATGTTAAGAATTTCCTTTTTATTTACTGTTGTTTCATTCTTGCAGGCTAAATAAATGAGCGCAATTTTCGCCAAGGAATAATCTATATCTTTTTGTACTGCAATTTGACGACAATTCAAATTTTTCTTTTCTTCTTGTAACTTCGCCTTTTCGTCAATCTCAAGATTTGGTAATGACTTAGACTTCCTGAGAAGGGGAGAGGTTGGTGTGCTGAATATATCTACAATTTCATCATCTCCCGACTCGTTGATATTTTCTGATAAAAGATCAATGTGTCTTTGATTCTTGCCTGTTTTATACAAATTTCCAAGCAAACAATCTATTTTATCTTTTACAAGCAAATCAGTAAATCTGATTAATTCATCAAAATCAATGTCTGCATTATCATTGAAAACGAGTGTCACTTGTATGGCACCACATTCATAGGCCTTGTGCCAAAATGAACGGCTTCTACTCCTTTCTAACTCGGAACTATAAATTCTGAGTTTATTTTCAAGTAAATCACTTAAATCCAATTGAGTTTCAGCATCTTTTAATGAGTAAATCGATAAAGTTTGTTCTTGATCGTCTTGTATACTAATGTTTGTAGATGGAGATAGTTCCATAATTGTCGGTAGTTCCATTTTATATTTAAATGGTTCCCTGTTTTTTAAAGATTCTTTTTCTTTTTGGACTCCACGGTTTAATGTATCTATTTTGGAATCGTTTACGTTCTTTAGTTCATAAGGCAGTTTACAATCTGTGATATTTGCAACTTTATCCACTAAAGCATTCCATGCAGCTATTTCAATAGCTTCTTGAAGCATTTCTTTAAGGTGATTCTTTTGGTTCGATTCGATGGTAGGCTCTTTAAATAAGCCATTTCCATTTGATGAGAAGTGTGTATTAGATTTACTTTTTTCAGGAGTTTGCTGAGAATAAATGGTAGAAGATTTACTTCCAAAAGAATCTATCTCCTCCGAACTCTGTTCTGAGTATTCTAGCGGAGTTGATTGCATTAATTCGTATTGAGACAGATGATCAAATGGTAAATTCTTGGCAATTTCTTTACTATTCATTACAGCTCTTTGCTGAATGATATTTTGATGACTTTTGCGTTTAGAGATATTTGGTACTAAATCCCTGCAATTGTCTTGATTTTTGAATGTTACTTTGCTTGGTCTGCGTAACTTTGGATCCGTTTTAACAGAAGTAGGTAATATTTTTCGTTTCTTAGTGGATGATTGGGGAGTTTTCTTGATCAACTGACTATAGCTTCCCATGGGCTTATTATGTTGTTGCACCATATCATCATTGGAGACTTTTATCACAATATTAGCTTCAAAGAACTCTTTAAACCATCGAACGAATTCCAGGGTATCTTTGCGTCTCCCTGCAACAAGTTTCTCAATAGGAATCTCTTTGGTTACTCCCGCTCGCTTAAAACTCTTCTGAAGTATTCGATAATTGTGTGCATACTCATGTTCAATATTCGTTACACATTTTACATTCTTCATATTGATGTCAGTTGGTTTGAGTATGTGAAACAGCTGGCAGTAAGCCGCTCCAGAGCACAGATCTTCCAATTTCTTATATCGACTGAAAAGTATTCGATTAATCCATTGAAGAATCTTAATGCGCGAGATATGTGTGTCGTCTTTAGCACACGATACGTTCTTCATAGATCACTTGGTATATATATTTTTCTCTTCGATGGAAAACAGTTTGAACTTTGAGAACTAGCTTGCTTAAAGTACAGTTTACAGATATGTATATGTATACTTTATCTTTGTATAAAATATATATATAAAAATGCCATTTAAAAACTTATACTCTTGTCCATTAACTTTTTCTAATCTTTAAATTTAAACTTTTTACTTCAAAGCCATCAAGTGAAAAAAAAACACTAAACTACTTAATGTTGTGAAAGGATTATAATTTACCAGTTTTCCATTAGTTTTATTTAAGTGCCTTGACTAACATTGAACAGAACACTGTAACAAAAAAGAGAGAAGAAGGCCACTAACAAAAGGGCGATGACTGGCTTCCCAATCCTCACATCCTTGTGGAGCCATATGACTGGGCACTCATGCTGCCGTCTGAGTCATCGTTAGGCAGCTTTCACTGTTGTGAAAGAATTCTTTTAACAACAATTACGATGCATAATACAACAAAAAAAGAGAAACAGACTCTTTTTTCATTGTTGTTGTTGGCATTCTTGTTGGCTTCCACCCCATACAAAACTATAAATAATAAAATAAAAAACCATGCGTTAAATTTTCGTGGTGCCGAAAACTGTATACTCTTTTAAATAGCGGTTGCCTTATAGGTTGAGTATGTTTGCTTTTGATATTGGCTTCATTATTATTATGTATCCAAATTATACTATAAATATGCAAATTAAAAAATTATTATATCATATTTTAGGCTTATTTTTCTACAATTCCCAACAAGAAAAAGTTTACTATTCTATAAATCAATAAAATGTACGTTTTGAAAGTATTTAATTATATAATTCGCTTAATGAGATCTGTATTTCTGAATGATACTTTGATCATGGCTTAGTAATCGCTAGACTAAGCTTTTATTTCCTTTCAATAGAGATGATTTTTTTTTCGATAACATGACTTAATTCGTTATCCACTATAATCTAGCGGGTTTAGTGAAACATAGAAGAATTTTTTAGCTCGTAATTTTGTATGAACTGTATAAGGTCAAAACATTTGGGAAAAACAGATTGACTATAATACTTAACTAAACATGCTAAACTAAACTAAATAACGCTGAATTCAAATCTAAGTACATATGGTTTCTCTAGGCTTTATATCCAAATATCATCTCTACAACTTGAATTTCTTGCTTAATTTGATGTACCTTTTGCTAGAGTATGTATGTATGTATGAGGAGTAATAATAAAATATAATAAAATACACCACATCGCGGTTGCAAAATATCACTACGAAGAACAATAAGAAATTTTTGTTATAACTCCCCATTCCGCTCTCTCTCCTTCTCTACCACTCATTCATATGCCCCGCAAGCATTTATGCAACGAAAGCCAAACATAAATTTCATTAATTTTTTTGTACGTTGCCCGAAATTGTTAGTAGAAGCAGCCAAGCATCGCTCTTATTGTTTTCATAAAAATGATTTTCATTTTTTAAGACAATGTAGCATTGAAAAATTTCACCCAGAGTATAAAGAAAATACCATTGCATTTTTGACCACGCCATGGCCTGAGGTTCAGGGATGCGAAAGACCGAAAATCAGCCAACCAGTTGCTGTCGTCTGTTGACCATGTTAGACACCAAAGGCAACAAACTCCCACATAAAGTTACTCTCAGGCACTAAAGAATTGCAAAAACAATAGAGAAAAACTTATGATGGTAGCATTTTATCATCATGTCCTATATAAAAGAGTTGGCTGAATAACAAGTTGTTTACACAAGAGCATTGAGAAAGTGTTTAGCTAAGTGAAAATATTCTATATACAACATTAAAATGGAGTTTATGTATTTTTCAATACTTATAGCTTTATATCAGAGGCGTTGCAAGGTATCGTCCCTGCCGAAAATTGGCCTTGTTAAAGAAGCTAAAATCAAATAATTATTTAGCCTGAACTTAGCATTTCAATTACTTACTATTGCTAGCACCTAAATGGGTTTAGTTTATATAAGCTTTAAAAGATAAAGACTATGCGGTTGTTACAGTTTTAGTCAATTAAGGGAAAACTTTATCTCCTTCCGCATTAGTTGTGGTGGCGTTATATAAATGTAGGTGTATATGGGGGTGTGTGTGTGTGTTAATGCGTGTGTATACTGAACAATAGCAATAACATTTTGTACATTTTTGGTGGCTCTGTGTAGTTTTTTGTTATCAACATGTTGACATTCATTCGAGGTAGAGTGGCCCTGTAATTCCTCCATCCCTTTCTCATACCTCTCCTTCCTGTACTCGTACTCTTTTTGTCTCTATAGCTGACTTCCGGCATACTGGAGCAGCCGTGCGTAAGCGGCTTCCGGTTAAAAGGAGAGCAAAGCAATGACCAAACACATACACACATACATGGACACAATAATCTTGTGTATATATAAAAATCCTGCTACATATATCATTGTCAAGTGGCTTTCATATCCATATCGTTTATATGGCGTTTTATAGAAAAATTTAAATTTATTGCCTCAGTGGCTACAAAACAAAATATACGCGAGAATATATGTATATATATGCATACGATATATGCCAACACACACATACGTATACATATATAGGCGTATATATCAGATATTCATAAGTGAAATACGGATATAAAACTGTTGCCTACATTTGAGGACCTCAAAAATCAATTGCAGCCTGGGACACTTTTGTGCGTTGCAGTTAGCTTGGTTCTTGTTTCTTTTTAGTGTTTCCCCCCACATTTTTTTTCTTTTTTTTTTTTTTTTGTGTTGTAGGTACGTGCCACTTATGCTGCACGTTGGAAAAGTCCACCAAAGTCATGTTGCACGTAAGCCGTAAACGTTTTTAGTGGATTTGTGCGGCGTGGCTGGTGTTACGACAGCCATAATGTTTCATTAGTGGCTGGTTCACTGCTCCTTGACAGGAGGTTCAGTTGAGATGGGTTGGATTGGGTTGCCTGTGGTTCTGTTTGAGGCTTCTCTTGGCTTCAGCTTTGATAGAAGTTGAGTTTGTGGAGGAGGGGGGTCTGAATGTGTAGTGCAATCAAGTTGACTGCGTGTGCAAGCCACTCGCGTGTGAAATGAGAGCCACCAAAGTATGTAGTTTCATTCATGCTGCAAATGCCAACAGGAGCTAAAGAATAAGCTATAATGATCTATTCGTTCCTGGCTGGGCAAGCAGCAAGTGCAATGTAGAGGATAGATTGGACTTAATACTTTATACGATTAAAAAATGAGAATTAAGAACCAAAGAGGACATATGAAATAATAATATAAGAAAGCTACTTAATGCTAACAGACTTAATTCTTTTACTTTTAATGAAAATGGCTGCCGCAAGACTCAAAATGGCGACCGGACGACTAAATATGGGGACTCCAGCCACTTCCGGCTGTTAAAAAATAACTTTATGACTTTTGTTTGGATTCACATGAAAATTAATATAAAACGTTTAACGGATCTCAATAGACCTTTTACAATTTTTTGTAATGTTTATTATGACTGCATTTTTACTATTATAATGGCAATTGGATTAGATTTAAATTTTTTTTTATAAACAGACTTCTTTTAAAAACAGTTTTCAGCAAAGTTACCTCGATATCAATAACCCATTTTAAATTAATTAAAAGTTTTAGAAAAACGTCATTCAATATAAACAAATATTTGTCTTCTCTCTAAACATTTTCAAAAAATTATTATCAAAAATCAAATTTCTCTCTCCATTAGCCTAATTTAGTTCTCTGCATTTTTTGTTTAGTTTTATTTTCTGTTAAATTTCTTGGAAATGCGTTGAACTTGTGTTTTTGTTGATCTTTTTTACTAAAAAGTTTGCATTGCTTTTCATAAAATTTCTGTTGGCAAATGAAAGTGCTTTTCAGTCCTAAGGGCAAAATATATAAAAAAGATGTACAGAAATAGTGTTGAAATTTAGAGATTCATTGTTGATTTTCGCCATTTGCAAATGGGAATAAGCAACAATAACAGCAACAACAACAACATCATCAATTCCCATTTTGCTGTGCAACATCAAAAAATAGCATAAAATTAGGCAGACATCATTAAACGGGGCACAGCCAGAGATTTTAGTGCGACACAACGGACATGCAGACGGTGGGTGGGAGGGAGGTAGGGAGGGAGAGAAGGCTTTGTGATGGTGGAGGTGGATATGAAAGCAGGGCCATCGCCTTGCTTGCACATTAGTTTTAATGCATGTTTCATGCGCCATTAGGCTTAATTAGTGGTGTTCGACCCACTTCCTCCCACTTCCTTTTTCTCTTCACCATATCCAGGCAACTTTAATGAGTTTCAATGGAGGGGAGGGGGAATGGCGGAGAAAAATGACTGGGGTAGTGGGAGTGGCTGATACTGGCTTTAACTACTTGTCGTTTGGCATGCAATTTTATTATTGCCATGCATGATGTTGCCTTCGTTGCAAGTTGCACTTTTTGCTTTCACTTTATTTTTGTATAAATCGTCGGCTCATCTGCCCTGCGGTGGCCATCATACATTCATTTTAAGCTCCTGTCGAGGTCATATCCAGAGACAAAGATAAACGTAAAGAGAGAAAGGCAGAGAGAGAGAGAGAGAGAGAGAGATAGAGAAAGGAAAAATTAAGATTTAATTAAGAAAAATAATAAATGCTTGGCCCGAAGCGTAAAGCTTAAAGCAACCAACACACATCCTCTTATACAGAAGCAAAATAAATTGTCGTTTCGAATCTGACTGAGTGAGCCTGGTCGAGAGAGGTGGCCAATTCCATTTCTTCCATTTCACCATTTTTGGCCATCTCGTTTTCATCTCGGGCATTGCTACCAATTGCCAGTAGCCGTAATGTGACCTAGACCGCCCACGCATATTTATTGGAACTCTGTTTAAGGGGCAATGGGAACACTCTAGCTGAAGCAAGAGATGCCCACTTGGCTAGTCTTTGGTTGATATTCAACGTATATGTTGTTTATTTATGTATATTCGGCTAAATATATTTTTAAATAAAGCCATAAGAGGCATGTTCAATTATTGCAAGCAAATCTTATATGCAATATGGCATTATAACCTATAGAAATCTTTACAATTTTTGTAGCTAAGTATGAGAGAACGAGACAATTCTAGACAATCATTCATTTGTATCAATCTAAATTTTACTAATGGCTTTTTATCAAAAGGCATACATCAAAAAATCGTCCTGAACTTTTATTTCGTTTACAAAGTTTTTCTTTATTGAGCTGATAGTTAAACTGATAAACTTTTCAAAAGAAAACTTCACAAATAAACAAAATTTTGCAGATAAACAACACTTGGATGTAATAAAAGGTAACTTATAGCCGTAATACAAAATAAATATTAGCATAATTTGAACATTAATCCATACACAATGGCCAATGAGACACATTAACCAAATTTAGGAATACATATACAAAATTATGTCTTGGTATATCAAAGTTATTGAGTTTCCTCAGATTGACCCCAAATTTGTAATAGATAATATATTTACATATCTAAATACAATTGGATCCCGTTTCTCCTGGACGGTCGGGACCAGAGCCATCCTGGGAAATCGCAAAACCAGGTAAATCGAGAGCAAAATTTCCACGTATTTCGTACTTGAAATTTTATAAGTTCCTACATACAAATATATCTTTAAATCCTGCACACTGACCTTAGGAAAATGTAATATGTATGTACATACATATATATACGTGTTTCTCATTGATTGCTAACTACATCAGGGAAGCCCCGAATTCAAAAACAAATTTCGTTTCAAATCACGGATAATAGAGTTAATCGTGGTTAACAGTGACAATGGATCAAACTCAACTTCATCGCGGATAATAGGGTTAATGGATCGCGGATAATCGGTTAATGGAAGCCCGGATAATCGGGGTCAAACTGTATACTAATATACATACTTGTTTACAGATCTCCTTTTTATTTCTAAGAATCGTCTGTTATTATAGGTATTAAGTTTTAATTTCATTTAAGATTGGACTCTATAGTAATATGAAAAGTAACTTTCAGCTTTTAATTATATTGTTTGATAATCTAAAATCTAAGATTTCATACAAATCCAACCAGATTTCAATACTTCATGACAGAATTGTAATAAATATATATCTTTATAGATTTATTTCAGCGACATGGGGAGCATTAAAAATTGTTTATATATAAATTATCTTATATCTATTGCATAAACAATATAAATTAAAATACATGAAACAAACTCCAAAAGTCCAAACTTATAAGACAATAAACAACTAACCGAAAAGATGGAAAAGATTGGAAGGGGTGGAGAGGCTAGAGAGCGCTCGTAATGATTTAGTTGGCTGTTTTTGTTTTGCCATCGCTGTTCTTGTTTTCCTTTGCTTCTTCGCTCTTTCTATGTGGCCCTTCACTCCCATCTATCCACAAACGGCGCCATCGTTTTATGGCTAGAGCGAAAAATACTCTTCTTCAAGTAAGTGAAAGAGGCGCGTCAGCTTACGAGCCATAAAGAGCGTCGCCCAAAATGCCAGTCAAGCAAACAAAATGCTCGACATGTTTGTCCAGACAAACAAGGCAAAAGAAAGTGGGTCTGGTCTGGGGTTCTGGGCCAGCAACACAAACGATATTTCTAGCCCATCGAGTCTAGTTAACAACTGGGCTTGAAAAAGTTCGCCTGCCAATTGAAAAAGCAAAAGGCATAAAAGTCAAAAAAAATTTCATTTTTTTTTTCTCTTTGTCGGTTGTTAGAGAGGAATTCAGTCAAAGCAAATAAACAAATAAAAACGACAAATGACAAAAACTGTGCTACAAGACAAGTTCATGTTCATGTCAGTTTGAATATATTTTATGTTTTTTTTTCTGTTGTTTTTGGGTAATTTTCTTGAAATTTATGGTGTACCACGGAGAGTAATTCACCTTTTAAAAGTTAAGTTCAACAGAAAAATCACTAGCAACATTTCTCATCTGTATGAAGTTTTGTCTCGAACTCTCTTAATTTCAGTTTTCTTTATGTATTTAGTTTTAGTATAATATACTAGAAAAAGGAGTAAAACTTGGGGCTATTCACTCAGAGATATCTAGTAACCTCTTATGAATCCATTTAAGGTGATTAATTTGAATTGTTTTAAATATAACAAAATGGACGTATGTACTTATAAGTTAATGTTCGCTTTGATATAAAATATATAGCTCGTGTTTATAAATTTCAAGTACTTATAAATTTTTTCATAAATTTTCTAAAAATAAAAGTATTTTGAGGAACTTAAATCAACTTGTTAGAAAAGTAATTGAACACAATCGAAATTGTGAATAAATTTAGTTTTGTAAAGTACAAAAAATTAAATTAAACTCAGAAAATAATGAAACCAAATTTGTTGCAACTTCTATTTATTCTGAAAGTCTTCCATGAAGTGATTTTCAATAACAAAAAAGAGAAAAAACAATTCTACCATAATGAATTCGCTCATTTTTTGCTTTTGCCTAAAAAATGTAATACATAATGGTTATACCCCTTTCTGCAAGAGTATTCGAAAGAAAATTACATAAAAACACATAATATAAAAAGAAAACAATAGGGAAACACACAAATTTCTAGTCAGCGAAATATAATGAAAGCAAACAAATGGAAATAACTCACCAAGATGTAAATTTGTAAAAATCGACATGAAAATATTTTACAATAATAAACAGGCCGATAAAATGTTTAAATAGCAAGAAGAGAGAAACGTATCGAGAACTGAAAGAAACTCGACGGCAAAAAGTTCAGCGAAGATCAATAAACAAATTGCCGTTGCCATGGCCAAAACGAGAGAGTGAGTGAGATAATAGATAGAGAGACAGAGACGGAGAGAGAGACATGCGGTTGACTGCAAAATGGCTGGAAAAGCCCAAAGTAATTTATGTGGGGAACGTGTCCAACGATGTTAATGATGATTACAAACATTTTTGTATTGAGGTTGAAATTGAAATGATGATGACCTATAAGGAAGGTCGAGTGGCCAAGTGGCCGACTGCTCTGTCTGTCGGTCACTTGGTAAGCCCATTGAAGGGGTATTCCCTGAAAATTGAAAATTGAATTTTTTGCTCACTTGGTAAGTACCTCAATTTCGAAAACAAAGAAAAAAAAAAAGCCCCAAAGACTACATAATATAAATTTAATGCTTGCCTATTCGTTTCAAGTTTTTTTTTTATAACTTTTCTATTTGTGTTTTCCTCGGGCTAAACAACAATTTATCACTATATTTGTATTTTCATCAGCTTGTGTGTTAATATCTTGCTGAGCACGATAATTTTATATTAATGATACTATAAGTTATTTGCTACCATAAATTGATTCTATCGATAAACACGGAAAAAGTACGCAAAATTTATAATTAATAAAGATTTACAAATAAGTTAAATAATATAATTTTCCTTAATTTGTAGGAAAAAGTTATCTAAGAGACCTAAACATAAAAAATATTTGCTTTTTCATTTATGTGCATTAAGAAATTGCTCAAAAGAGATTTAATTAAAAAGTTTTTCCGTACATTTTTTTTTCTCTCATAAAATAAAATACCAAATTTAGCTTTGCAAACAAAAGAAGGAAATATTTTTATAAAATATTTTCACTCATAGAGAAATACCATGAAATGAAAATAAAATAAGATTGGATAAATATTTATTTTATTAAATTTGAGTTTAATATAAATAAATTTTCAAAGGTTATGTGTAAAAAAAATTGATATTCAAAAAATGTAGATAAAAGGAATGTTGAACCAATTAGCTGGCTTGAATAAAACTGTAATCCGTTTTAACTGATTTGAAATACACATATATAAGAACAATAAAAACAATCTCTGATATAGTCTGCCTGGATTTGAATGCTAGAATATCTTAGATATTGATGTTATTTTTGTTCGTTATTAGTTTAGCTTTAACATTTGTTTGCTTGTGCAGTTTGACAGGTATTAATACGAACATGTGTAGGTATATAAAAATATTTTGTAAGTACAATATTTCTATAATTCTTTTCATATGTATTCATAGGTAAAAGCAATAACTCATCGAAACATAAACAATAAGCTGAATTATATTTGCCAAAGCTTTTAATGCACACCATGGCGTATGAACAATATTTTACATTAAAACAACAAACAGATGCCGCCGGCAAAGAGCTAAAGACAGATGTGTCTCGCTTATTGAGATGATTTTTGCGCCTTGGCATAAATAAATGGAAAGATTTTTCAACAATATTTTAACAGATTGACAGGAAAAACCAAGAGGCAACTAAAATCTCAAAAAAGGAAAAAAACCTCATGCACACTGGCGCCAATTAAATTCGCATAAAAGTTAAATCAAAATTTAAGGTGTTTTTAACGCAAATTTTCAAATTAAATTACATTATTTATTTAGGCGGCAGGTACATACATACACCCACAAAAAGAAAGTGCAAGCTCATTAATTAAAATACTTGCGAAAATTATTTATAGCATAATTGAAAAATGCTTTAATAATGGTAAAATAAAAATGAAAAAAACCAGCAAAAATAAGCATAAACAAAATACGTAAAAAGCAATTTAAACCACACAATATGTTTTTCCATTTGTGGCCACATCAAGCAGATAATATATGGCAAACCCAAATGTACCTCAATAAATATAAAAATATATATACAAACATGGATGGAAGTCAATTCATATGGAATTGAAAATATTTCAAATGGTATTGAAATAAAATTGAAGCCAAGATACTCAACTGATTGATGTTTATTGAACGTAATAGTTTGCCCAACTGATTGATATAGAGAATATTTCTCAGCAAAGGTATACAATAGAAATTTATTGATTAGATTGAGTGTTGAGTAATCAAATAGATCAAGGTTGAAATCTGTATAATGTAAATATGCTAAAAATTAATGAGAATTTTGTGATTGGGCCAAAAATCACACGAAATGTAAGTGGAAAAATTCAATTAAAACCATAAAGGAATCGTCAGTGAATTGTATTTATTTCAATTTTCTTGATAATTAAGCAAAAATTTATAGCTATGAGCTGGAAGACATAACTTTAGTTGTCTGCCTAACAACTTCCTAGACTCAAATTTGAGTGTTCCTTACATTTGTGTTCTTGGCACTGACCAAATTGAAAATGAAGCTTTACGACCTCAAAAAAAAGAAGAAAATACGTACAAATGGTCGAAAATGAATACACCAAAGAGCATTTTAAGGCAAAGCCACAAAAAATAAAAGCAACTTAATAAGTAAACCACAAAAACTCATTACATTTGAAAATTCAATTGCATTCGAAAGGAGCGTACAAAAAGAAGATATCCAAAGAGTGAAATAGAAGAGAGAAACATGGGGGAAAAAAAGGAGAGAAAAAAGGAAAAATAAAAATACTGATTTTTCCATTGGCAGCAAAAGTTTTCCCACGTACAAAACCAAAGTATTGGCATCAAATGTGTGAAGCAAAAAACCGCACATACTCGTATATTTACAGTGAATTCGCTTTTCAATTGCAATTTATCGATAATGGTTTTCATATACTATATACATATATATGCATTTTTTTTCTGTTCATATTGATGCCCTTATGAATTATGCATTTTGCTGCCAATTGGCCAGTTAAATTGCCAGAAAATTGCATTGTTTATGCCGTCCAAAAGTAAAAAAAAAAAACAAAAAATGGAAGGAAAATTTGAAGCGTAAAATGATTTCTGGCATATTGGGGTAGCTTGCCGCATATGCATTAAGGTCAGGCCATGTCAGTTCCTGTTGCCCGGGGAGAGGGCAACAACAACAACAAAAAAATGCTAAAGTATAACATGCAGGAGTATCAAGTGCATACAAACGAGGGTTGCCTTTAAAATGGACAGATTAATTATCATGATATCTAGCGACTGCCTTTAAAAGGTGTTTGTGACGAGATAGTAAAAAGCCCATGGTGGTTACTACTCTTTGGGGTCATCTCATCTGTACTTTACTGCCTTCCCTCGTGCATACAAACTCACACACACACACACACACTCATCTATGCGAGATTGAGCACAAAAGTGTCACGAAAACTGTTAAAAAGCGCTTCAACAAACTTTCACAATCAACAAACATGACAAAAACTGTTACGCCCTAAAAACAAGAAAAATACAACAAAAAAAAGTGTCAAATACAAATAAAAAACACACACATACACTACTGGACAAGTCATAGGTCAAGGATGACAAAAAGCAAAGGGGTCTCAGGCCATTGGGGATGAGAGTTGACCAGTTATAGTAAGCGCAAAATGCTGTAAGGCTAAGAGAATAAACAACAATAGTTGGCATCTAGTTGCAAAATGAAAAGTTGTAGATTTAAATACTTGATATACACTAACATAAAAATCTCCTTTTTAAAACAAAAACTGTGGAATTTCTGTCATCAAACGACACAAATTTCAATCAAGCAAGCGAACTGTGAATGGCAACTAGAATTGGTTGAAATGAAGTTGAATTGAGAGGGGAATTTCGATTAAATCAAACACAGAATTGTACGGTATTAGAGCAGGAAATAAATACGAAATGTTTAGACCAAACAACACTTTAATTTTCATGATTTTCATCTATTACACATTACCTCCAATGGAATTCCAACACTTTTCATTCAATGTTCAAATATACTTTAGAAAGCAATAAGAGCAGAATGCACAAGACAATTTTTTATTTTTTTTTTTGGTAATGATGAAAGCATTTAATGAAATCTGTTTTGGCTGATCCCCTAAATGTTTCCAATGTCAATCTCAGTTATGCAATATAAAACGCATTAAGAAGCAAAAACTATTCAACATTATTTTGCCATCAGCAGGAAACATCATTTTGGAATTCTTTGCATACATTTCTAAACCATAGAACTTAACTATAATGCCCATTTAAAGAGTATAACAAGATGAAATTGCTGGATGAAATGGAATTTTTAGTGCATGGACATGAGACAGCGCGGCGAACAAATGCATAAGGGGGCATAGCATACGTTCAGGCGCAAATGACAATGAAAAAAGCCAGAAGTGTCTGTATCTGTGTATGGGTATATAAGTGTTTGTGTGTGTGCGTGTATTTGTAATGTGAGACTTGCGTGAGCTAAACGCAAATAATAAAACTAGAGCGAAGCAAAAGTACGAGAGAGGAAGACAGAAATAGAGACAGGAGAGAGAATGAGTGAGAAAAAGGGAGATTGGGGTAGGATGAGATAGTGGAAAAGCAGCTTGGCAGTCAGTCAACAAGCGAGCGCAAAGTGAAAGTGGAAAGTGCACTCAACAAGAAGTGCAGCAGTGTCCTGGTGTTGTGTGTGTGTGTGTGTTTGTAAGGGGGCTCTGTGCAGTGCTTATGCTGCATACTTTAAGGATCTGCCGCGCTCAAGATAAATAGCTACGGGCCACAGACATAAAAAAAAGAAATAGGAGTGAAAAAGCAAAACCAAATCTGAAAAAACTCAACTGCCAGGTGCAAGTTTCTGCGGGATAACTTTTGCATGGCAAAAGTTTGAGTCGGAAATGCATAAAGGTTTCCCTTAGTTCTTTCTTCATAATTATGTTAATTAAACCGAAAACTTTTCGCACATATGTTTTGGCCCTTTGGCTTGGCCGCTCAATTTGAGCCGCTTCAAATGTAGCAAACCATTTAAATTTGAATTTAAATAGCCTTCCTTGATTCCAAGCTTCCTTCAAGTTTTCTTTTCTGCCACACATGGCCAAGGTTCTCACGTTTACATCGAGCCACGTTTTTATTTGCATATCATTTAGCCACCGTAACTGCTGAAGAATGTTCCAAAGTACCCAAAAAAAAAAACAACAAAAATGAACAGAAAGTAAGAAGAAGGGACCTACGACAAACTACCTACCTGACTGCACACACACACACACACAGACACACACACACTCGCAGACTATACTCACTCAGCCAGTCGGCAATTTGCTTTAATATTAAATGTGTAACGAACCGTAAGAAATATGAACGTGTTATATAGTTTGATGCGAACGCATTTCGGCCAAAATGGTAGGTTAGAAATCATTGAAGACCTGTTGGGTGGGGGGGCAGGTAGTTAACTTCGGACATGCCATTGGAAAAGAAAGGGAAAGCCAAGTAGTTTGCAATTGGTGGACTTTGTAGGTTTTCAATGGAATTTATTTTTCGTAACTTTTTCTTACTTGGAAAAAAAAATTAAAATAAAGATAGTTTATGGTGAAATATTTAGATATAAAATATTTATATATATATTTATAAATAAATACTTTAAAAAATAAAATATCTACAGCTATATATATAAATAAATACTTTAGAAAATTTCAAAAAGAATAGACCTTTATTAGACCAGAGAAAGAAGTCTTCGAAAATCTTAATGATAATATTCATTTTACTTAAACATTTAAATTTGTGAGATTTGGAAATAAATGTATAATGGCTATTGTTGACTATTGTTAGACTTTCAATAAAATTGTTTTTTTTTTCATCTAACTTTTAGTTGACAAACTTTTTAGTTTACCCATGGTTCAAGGTTCAGGCTCAACTCACATTGTTGCGTCTTCTGAACGTTTTCTTGGGTAGCTTCATATATATAAATGAATACATACACATATATATATGTATAAATGAGTGTAAGTGTCTGTATATTTGGATATTCGTATGAATCTCAAGGTGTGCAAGGTGAAGCTTCCAAGGAGGAGAGACATTCAAATTTAAATACAAATGCTGCACGTGCCCTCGTAGGTGTTTCTGTGGAACCATCTTAGTCTGAGTATATGCATGCGCCTCTCTTCAAGTGTGTGTGTGTGTGTGTGTGTGTGCCTGCGTGTGTGTGACTAAGTGTGGGTGTGAGTGCGCTCATTTCGGTGATTGCGCTGCTAAGGTTTAATAAAGCAACACCAAGACGATGTTGACGATGACGAGAAACTGCGTGAAAAAATGGCAGCCATTTCAAAGAAGTGGCATGAGAGCAACTACAGTGAATCGGGATAAAGGTGTTTGCTTGAAGAAATGGAGTAGTGGGAGCAGCGGGGGGAGCACCGTATAATAAAGCAACTTGGTGGCGTAATTGGCAGCGCCATAAAAAGGTAAGGCAAGAATGCGAGAGAAAACTGTAGCATAAGCAAAAGGCGCAACAAACGAAAAAACGAGAGGAAAACGTAAAATTGAAATTAAATGAAGCATGAAGCAGATGAAGAAAAATTTCAACATAGAAATATGACTTGGACAATGACTCTGGCTTTTATGAGTGCTTCTCTTAGGTGTGTGTGTGTCTGTGTGTGTGTGTGTGTGTATATGTATAATTGTTTGGTCTGTTTGTTTAGCTTAATTAAAATGCCCAATGCAAACACGTAGTGTGCGTGGGCAAAGCACCAAAAATGAAATTTGTACATTCATATATATACCTATATACCTATACCTATACATAGATAGGTGGTTACCTATATATAAGTTTTTTTATATATATTTCTGCGATACTGGGCTTCTTGCTACTTAATTGCCATAGAGATGGCCAATGGAAATCCATGGGGAAATTTTTGAAATACTAAAAAAAAAAACTACAATGGAACATTTTTTAGTAGCTACATAAAAAGCTGCTAATATTTGCCTTTTATATATGGTAATTGAGAATAAAATAGGCTTTTATATATACAAGCCATAAGTCTCTGCAAAAATGTTTTAGTGATAACATTTTACTTTATTGTTTTAGGTTTATGATCATTGGCGACATATGTTTAGATATATCTACGAAAAGTTTCATTTGACTCTAGATAACTTAAACCCTGAATTTGATTAAAATTTACAAAACTCTCACAAAAGCAAAAACGTTTCAAAAAATTCTGGCAAATTTCTTATTTTAATCCAATCAGATTGACATATATTAATATATAATTCTTAGTTTTAAGCGGCAAAAAAAGTATCACCTAATAATAGGTACTAATCGAAAATAATTTTCTAACAAAAAACTATTTTTAAGCAAATCCCAGTACCATTTGATATTATTAATAAGAAAAATTAGTTGTAGAGAGTTCAGCTATGTCACTTTCTTTTTATATTTTGCGAAATTTTTACTACTAATAATAAATTTTCAATAATTACTTAAAGTGAACACACTGATTATAACACCTTATTTTTTATTTATTGTATTAATAGATGTATATTTGCAGTGACTAACGAAAAGCTAAATGGCACTTAAAGACAAACTTTTCTTTATTTTGCTTAACTTGTAAACTTGATCGTTCTTTGTTGATTGATTTTGACAAGCACTTCTTTGGCCTTTAACCCGTTTGATTTGCATATCAAGGCGAGTTGCTAGAAAAGTAAATTAATTTTACCTGAGCCACTAGGATTATGCAATTTTTGTTTACCGTGGACTTTAGTCACGGCCCACGCTCATCTCTAATTTACCACCTGCTGCTGTTGCTGCTGCTGCTGCTACCGTTGACAGTTTTGGCCGTTGCCTTTTGCCGCTTTTCCTTGCTGGGTACATATAAAGCAAAAAGCAATTTGGTCTGCCAGCGAGCGGGCTTTGCATTGCCACTCTTCCGCCTTCTTTTTGGCTCCCATCTCTTTGACTGGCAGCCTTTTGTTGTTCCCTGTCTGTCTGTCTCTCTGTATGTATGTTTGCCCGTATTTCCCCTCACTCTCCCGCCGACAGTCGTCGTGTTGGTCCTGTGCTGAGCACAAACTCAAACAAGGCATTTCATGCTTTTGCTCCTGTTGCCGTTGTTGGTCT
The DNA here is from genome assembly GCF_018902025.1 of Drosophila willistoni. NCBI lineage: Eukaryota > Metazoa > Arthropoda > Insecta > Diptera > Drosophilidae > Drosophila > Drosophila willistoni. The sequence goes on from NW_025814050.1 coordinate 16,752,412, forward strand.
TCTTGCTGCTTCTGCTGCTGCTGCTGTTGCCCTTGTTGGTGTTGTAGTTTTGCGGTGTTGACACCCCGCTGGCTTTGGCACTTCAATTTTATAGCGACAACAGCAGCGCCAGCACCGGCAACGGCAACAAAGGCAACAAACAGAAAGCAACAAAAAAAAAACAAGAACCTGTTCGCGAACACTCACACCTGCCTAATGGTCGGCAATCCTTAATAAATATAACCGGACAAGTCCCAAACTTTAATGCTGGGATTTGTGCCAAAAAAAAAAAAGGAATGGAACTTTATTTAGTCCATAATCCGGTTATTAAAAAATATTTCGGTGATTGTGGTCAATTAAGGGTTTTGCGAAAGCAATTTTGAGAGATTAAGCCTTTAACGACGGATGCATATATAAATTTTTATAAAAGAATGCAAATGGAAGAATTTACAAAAAAAAAAGAATCAGTAATTCCTTACAGAGATGTGCTTTGTCTTGTATAAGCATTTCTACAAGCGTATAAGCAATATTTCATAGTGGAATCATAACTTTTAATTGTTTATTTTTCATTTTTGCATATGAGTTTTTTCGTTGCTCAAAAATCTTTTTTATATGCTTCTCTTACTAAACCGGCATTAAGCGTTTTTACATTTTAAAGTAATAGCCTCTCAAGTCATCTATTTCATTTTCCAGCGTTAAGAAATTGGCTGGCAGATCTGTCAATTAGAAAACCATTTCCCCACTGAATTAATTGAGTAGTGAGTCGACATTTATGTTGTTGAAATCCGCCAACTGTCTGGGTAAAAAGTGGCCAAGCAAAGATTTTCTTAAGGAGGAAACTGTGTGAATTTCTTTGCTAGTTGCTAGTTGGCCTAGCTACCAATTTATTGAAAACGATTCATCTCCTCTTTCATAGATACTTGTGATTTCATTACCATAGCAAAGTCACTGTCCACAATTGCTTCATTTTCACAACTGAATTTAGAAAGACAATATGTATGTCGGGAAACGGAAACAAATTAATTTTGAGAGTAAATGAAAACACATAGCTTTCCTTTATTATTATAATAAGTTAAAATTAGTTTAGCATATAGTTGAAAAGTGTCTACCTGTGTAGGCATTTGTTTACAAGGATTGGCAACAATAGCCATCGGCTTAGACTAAATCCATGGAATTGCATTCAAATCCTCGATTGGACCACTTAATAACTCATCTACCGAGGACAGCAGAAAATATAGAAGTTCTGACAGTCTATTGCATTTCTTTCAATAATTTTTGCTATTAATTAAATACTGCTTAAGTATTTGGTCATCTAAAGTGAATCTTTCTACACGTGTAAATCATAAATCATGTATACAATTATAAGACTCTAGAGCTGCATTAGTTAATATAATAGTCCAGTTCTCTTGTTGTTTGTAGTAACCTTTGTGGGATTACTTTTTAACATAGTGCATACTTTAAAGACCCTTAACCTTACGTCCATCATTTATGACATTTTCAAGTTCACCACAATCAAAATCCATCATTTTCCTCGACCTCCACGAAAACAGGAAAAACATAACTTTTTGCTAATGATTGTAAGCCATGGGGGGAAAACATAACTAACTGCCATATTCCCTTATACCCTTCATCCGCTAGACATAGACCAACTAATCTCAACAACAATCAACAACAGCAACAAACTCTTCACACCAACATACATAAATTTTCCCTCTAGCCTCAATAAAAGTTTTCTTTCTCCCTATAACAGCTCTCATTCTCTCTGATTAAGCTAAGCATCAGTTTGTTACATGCCACGCCCACCAGCACTTTAATTAAAATGATGCCACACAGCACTTGGTAGTCAAAAAAAAACACAACAACAACAAAACAAAAATGAAGGAAGGAATACCAAAAAATGTCAAGCTTATGCCATCAATCAAAATGCCTCAAATAAAATGTTTGTTTGCTTTTCCTTCTACTTTTCCCACTTCGTTTCATTCTTACATTTCTTGTATATATTTTTTTTTTTTTAGTTGTTTAAGCAAAATTATGCTAAGCAGAATGGGGGACGCTTTTGGAGGAGTAGTGGGGAGGCGTTACTGACAAACAGAGATAATAATGTTGATGCCATGAAATTTGTGCATTGTGCAAAGACAATTCGCATTTGCAGCTGTCGAAAATGAAGAGACCATAAAAATGTTGTTATTTTTGTGGAAATTTATTGCCTTGTTGCGATAAACGTGAAGACGACACGCCCCCAAGAGATAGAAAGAGAGAGAGTGAATGAGGGACAGGAAAACGGAAGGCAAAAGGAGGAGATATCCATTTGATTTGTGTATGTGACTTTTTCGAACTGTGAACTACTTTTTCGCATCCGCTTTTGCTGCTTTGCCCGCCAACAGGTTAATGTGACAAAAATGAGGGCAGATGGGGCCTATGAATAATGGCACTTGCGAGGCTCAGGCCAAGCGAACAAGGACAAGAGTCAGCTCTTTGGCCAATGCATAGGCTGGCAGGCTTTAAATTTAATCCATCATGGCCCGAACATTTCAATTGCAGAAGATTCCCATCTGACGGGTTCTCTTTAAATAAACCAAAGGACATTGCCTACTTTCGTTACCTCTTTTCAAATGTGAAAGCTAATTGTTAGTCTATGGGTAAGAATTCAAGTCATATGAACTTACTAAAGAATAATTTTGATAAAGTCCTAGTTTGCGATCTTTTTCTTCTATTATTTCCTTTGATTTTCTAAGCATAATCTTGGGCTATCTGCTAAACTTTTTCTCTTTAAATAAAATTTTGTCTACCAACATGTTGCTAAAGTTCGACAAATTTTTGAAAAATTGCAGACTTCTTTTGTGATTTTATCTGATAATTTTGGCTTTGCGTGGTTAAAGTCAAAGTTTTTTTTTCAAGGTCTTTTTTATCCGTCCTCTGTTGGCCTAAAACTTGGTCTGAATAATCAACTTAACTTTTAGTTAAAAATTTATGGCTTGGCTATCTGTTTCCTCTTTGTTTTTTTGGCTTAACTTTCTGTTCAACCTGGCGTATGCTTGATGTTAAAGCCACTTTACTCGTTCACTCATCAAATCGCGTCGGTGCCTCGTTTTGACATTTTCCCATTTCTGTTTCTCGTTTTTTTCCTTTCTTTGGCTTTTTGATACCTTTTTCAGCTTACTTGCAATGCCAGACCCGAAATAAGCCTAAAAGAATTTCATTGACCAAGCAAAATTCCATGATGAAAAAATCGTCCGAAATTCTTTGTTGTTTTTTTCTTGTTTTGATTTTTGGTTTTTGTTTCTGTTGTGGCATCGCGAACCGAATTGAAGTGAACTGAACTGCATTTGCATTTTTTATTTTTTGTTCTTCTTCGTTTTTTTAGTGATTGCCATTTGCTTTTTGTTCAGTTCAGTTCAGTTTTATGCTGGCCATTTTCAAGGCTTAGATAAGGACTGTTGGAAATTAATGCGCGATGTTTTTTTTTTTTGCGTACGGCTACTTGAAAAGAAAATTGGAGGGAAAATTTGCTTGTTGGCCTGTTCAGGCCAGTCAATGGGCCTTTGTGTGTTTAAATTTAACCTCAACAATTTAGGCCAGTAAACACATAAAAAGAACATTGCCGCGCACATATTGTGAATACATCACGTGTAAGTTACATTCTCTCTTCGTACCGCTGATTTTGGGACATATCAGGAGCAGGAGAAAGGGGAGAAGGTGTATAATAATCGTAAAAATTTCGTATAAAACAGAAGGTGACCAAAAATGTGGGTCCTTTGTCATATACCAAGCAAGCTTTGTATTGAATTGGGTTTGGGTTTGGGTTAGGGAATTTCTTTGGCTTGCCAAACAATAAAAATGGTCTACAAAAAATTTGCTATTCCCCCCCCACTTTAAACAAAAAGAAAAAAAAGGTGTGGTAAGTTGATTTAAATATCTAATAAGATGCTATTAAATAGACATAAACTTGTTTCTCTGTCAGTTGTCTATAGACATTATTTCCCATATTAAACTTAAAATTGTAAACAACTTGTCATTAAAGAGAATCAATGTTGTGTATGGGTGAATGTGGATGGAAGGTAGAGTGTCATTAGACTCGGTGTATTTAAGACTAAACATTTACTAAAACTAGTCGCTAAGTATAAGTTTTACAATCCTGAGCAGCTGAAATTTACTTTGAATTAATTTAAAATTAAATTGAAATTCTTATATAATTACATTGTATTCTTTAGTTCGTTCATAGAATGAGCTAAAGATTGAAAAAGTTGAGAAGCAGTCAATTTCTCAAATGGTCAGCAACTGGAAAGTGTTAACTATTTGAGTATTGGTAAGCCAACTTATTACAACGATCATCTTCACCGTTTCCAAGTATTCTGGTTAATATTTGAATACACTTTGCAAACACTAGAGTTAATAACTTTACAGTTACTGATTATGTATAATAAAATGGCTGGAGGTAGAAAAATAAATGTCAGACTTCCCGTAAGAGTATTTTAAACTATTAAAGAAGCTGCTTAGATCTAATAATGTACTTTAATTATGGCAAAGGGAAAGAATAGATTACAAGGTCAAGCTAAACTAGAATAGAAAGTTTCAAAGCGATTCAAGCCAACCATTTTAAAGTGTATTCTTTTTCCTTCTTTACTTCACAATCTTTCAATAAGGCAATTAACAAGTTAAATTTTTTACCTATTTACGTTATTAAGTTAATTATTTCATACTTCGAATGCAGAATATATAAAAATGTATTCCTAACAAAACCAAATAGGGAGTTTGTTAATTGTTGTTTACTTTCAGGAGTCAGTAATTACAATACAGAATATGTTTAATACCTAACACCTAGTACTCTAAAATTAAAGTATGAGTATCATGTTAAATTTAAATGAATAATATGGATATATATAAATACGCTTGTCTACTTATTTTTGTTTAACTAAGATTAAGGATTATTAAGTATCCTTTAAAGCCGCTTCACATTTAAATGTGGAATACTTAAAAAATTCCCACAGTAAAATAAAATTATGTTTGTGAGTTTGTTATGTTGGCAAGTACATTTAATACGTATTAACTAATGTTTATTGGCCATATTTCAAGATGAATTTCTAAATCCAGCTACTACTCATGACCGCAATTGACAGGCAACGATTTTCGGCCTGCGGCAAAGGGGTTTTTCCGAAATTTAAACCCCAGCCCAAAAATGAAAGCCCATCGACAATGTTACGAGAAGTTCAAAGAGCGCTCACAAATTCAATGGAAAATAAAAAAATATATATATATATATATGATATTTTGTTGTATAAATGTATGTATAAAAATTAGCAGTAAAATTACAAAAGTCAAGTAGAAGGAGGAGAGAGTGGAAAAGAAAAACGTACAAGAGAAGGGAGCTGTTGGAGACTGGAGAGCAGAGATGCTCGGCATGCAAAACGCGTTAAAATGTGAAATTTAATTTTTGTGTGTTTGGGCCAAAGCATGCTTTCACTGACTTGAATAAGAATTTTTGGTGAAAATTTTGTGAATTTCTGTATTTATTTGTTTGTGTATTTGTGTGTGTGTGTGAGTTGTGTATTCTTAAAGTTGTTTTCCTGTGTAAGAGTAATGTGAAGTTCAGTTAGGCTTACCACAATGCGCCTGACACGTGTCATTTTGCGGTATTCGCCCAGTTTGAAGCCGCTTCCGCTGCCAGCTGAACAAAATCGGGCAAGGGAATTACTTTTGATTTCTGCTTTTCGGCTGTCACATACAGTTGGCTGAGTAATTAGAAACTCCTTCTTAAATCAAACTTTGTCAAATAGCGACGGCAAATTTTATGCCAAAATATATGCACACTATATTATCGAATGATATTCAGTTAAAGTTTGCCAGTTTATGAATACAACTTTTAAATTAACTTTGATTTGACATTAGTTGGATTTTTATTCTCTTTTTGCACTCACTAAAAAAGTTCACCAAAATAGTTGCTTGTTTTTCTACATCAATTCAATTCGTTTAAGCCCCTAGACACGCGTTTCAATGGCGGAAAAAAAGGAAAACTTTATGACTGGAAAATTTGCTTGCTTTCGTATCGACCGCTGCGCCAAACGTCTCAGATGAAACTGAATGTTGCCTGAGATTTGCACACAGATGAAATACCCCCTGGAAAATATATGTGGCCAGGCAGTTAAAAAACTGCGGCAAAGAGCGCAACTGCTGGCAACAGAGAGCAAACGCTCTTACCCAAAAATTTCACTCTCTCTCTCATTCTCACAACTGTTCCGTATTTCTCTCTTTCTGGCTCCATGGAGAAGCACACACTGCGTATTCGTAATGACAAGGCAATACCAGCTGCGGTTGCACAGTGGCATGAGATGTGATGAAAATGGTATGCTCTGGGGGTGAATTTTGTGGTAATTAAGCTGCTTTCCTTGCTATCAGCAGATTGAAATCCTGAAATTTTGCATAATAGTTGATTTTATAGTATTAAAAATTTTAAAATTGATTGTTAATAGTCAAAAGGAACCCCAGCTGCTATGTTTATAATACTTTCCAAGATTTTGTTAATAAATTGATTATTGATAAACCTGGTATAGTTCAGATTAAGACTTAATGAGAGCTCACTTCTTTTCAATAATTTTTGTTAAATAATCTTAAAAACCCTTAATATATTGTTTTTGTTCTTAGAGGATAATATATTTATTTTACTAAGGTACTTAAAAAACAATTAATATAAACATTTTTATAAATGTTCCAATCAGCAGACTTTGTATTAACCTACTGACAATTTATTCTTTTTAGGCATTTTCTACAAGTGCCTACACACTGTACTTGTTAGATAATTTCTCTCAGTGTATGTTGTTGATAAAGTAAGAGAGCGTTAGTGAGAGCTGCTAGTCCATTTATAGAGAGGTTTTTGCTTCGGGCTTATAAAAGTTTTATTTTTTTTTCGCAAAAAAGAAAATAACTTTAGGAAAAAAGCACGCGGACAGCCATAGAGTTTTCCGAATTCCCTGTTAGCGGAAAAGAGAAAAGCGAGGGAAAGGTGGGAGTAATGCTAAGTGGGTTTGTGTGTCTCGGTGTGTGAGTGTATGACTCGTATGTGAGCAAGTGTATATGGTTGTGTGTGTATTTATTTGTTTGTTTTGTTACATTTTCCTTCGGTCTTTTTTTTGTCTTGGTTTTTCTTTTCTTCTTATTTTGTTCCTGAAGTTGGCGGTGAGAGGAGGATTCGCTTGAACCGCCAAAGTAAAAGTCGGGATATTCAAAAATCTGACACTGCAAACTTGTTGAAGAAATATTTGTTCATGTATTTGTGTTTGCGTGTGTGTGTGTGTGTGAGGGGGTTAGAGGGACAAATAGAAAAATCTTTGCGGTGGCAAAAGAGGCTAGATTCAGGTGGCTCACTTATTTACATATTGCAAAGGAGCAACATGTTGATTTTACACGTGTTTCGTGTTCAACTGAAGCACGTGTGTATTTGTAATTGCCTCTCTCTGTCTGTGTGTGTGTGTGTGTGTGTGTGTGTGTGTGCTAGAGTGTGAATGGGGTGTAATTTCTGCTGCCAACTGTAGGGGAAAATGCAATTAATTAACTCTGTGCTAATTGCAATTTGATTGCAAAAGAAGAAAAAATAAAGAACAAGAATGAAAGAACAAGAGCTTAAAGTGTGAGGGCCAACAAAATGTTAGCAAAATTCTAAATGAGTGGGGGGTACGACAGATTTTCATCTGGACGGAAATTGAATTGCTTACATCTGTGTGCCAGAACAGATTTTTGGCTCACAGATTCCATGATTACCCAATTCTTAGCATTAGGGTTCATCATTAGATTATTATCAAAGAACAATTATAAAATAATTTAATTTTTATTAAATTTATGAAGCGAAATTATATCGGTAAGCGAAATATTTGAGTATTGTTAATGAGAAATAATTTAAAAACCGTCGTTTACTTTTGAGTAACGGATTTAAGGATGTAAAATAAATAAAAAATCCCCAAAAAGTATGCTACAGTGTTTCATCGAGTGTTCATGTTGCTTCGAACAAAGAATCTTTTTAATAAACAAAGACCATTTAAAAATGTTTTGTTAAGAAATAGCCGTCCCGATGTAAATATGAGCCACTAAATCAAAATTTTATTTCGATGAAATTTAAATTCGATGAAATTTACATCCTTAGTTTCTTTAATAGAAGCAAAATGCTATCCTCTATTTTTATATAATAATATATAATTGTGGTAAGTTTAACTGTCAATAACTATCTCTTATTTAAATCATTCTTTATTTAATTCCTCAAAAAATCAACAAAATTACCTACTTTTTCAACAGATTAAAAAAACAAAAAGTTCCCTTAATACAAGAAATACAAAAATCAAGTTAAAAGGTGAGTTTTCTTAGCCAACATATTTTGCATAATTTTCAACAGATTAGATTGATGGAAACATTCTAAGACCAGATTAAATGGGAATTAATATGGTGGCGCAACTTGTTAGGAATTTGAAATTATGTGGGCCTACATAATTAAACAGAAGAACAGAGAACCGCAGACTCTAAACTTCAGATGAATTCATAACCTGTGTTAATCTATATGTAATTACGCTTAAATATGTATAAACAGGAGAAATAAAAACGAGTGAATAGAGAAATCCTTTTCATAGAAGACCAATATTTGACTGTGATTAAGCAAAACATGCGTGTTACTGCCATCTTTTGCCCTACATTGTGGCCTCCCACCCAAATTGACCCACCACATGCCATCAGTTTTATTCTCATTTTGCGTTCTTAGTGCTTTTTCTTTTGCTTTTGCTGTGGACCGGCATTTCCGCAAAAATGGGTACGCGTCCGCCAATGCGTGCCCAAGTGGCCCAAGACCGGATTTCTTCAACCGGGGCCACGTGTAATCCTTTTGCCATCTGCCAACACCCGGTAACCTACCCACCAGACGACTATCTCCCTTCCACTTGTCCCGCATCAGAAGTAATACTTTTCATCTGCTTTTTTTTCTTCACCTATTTCGTACATCTTTTTGCTTGTTCTTTCTTGGTTTTGCCTTTTATTTTCGGTATTCTTCTTTTAGTTTATTCATTGTATGTGTGTGTATGTGTGTGTGTGTGTGTGAGAAGCTTTTGGGGGTTTTTTGGGGGTTTAGTGTTTTGTTTGCTTTGATTACTTTAAGTTTTGGTTTTCAAATGATTGGCAGTTGGTAAAGTTGCCAGCCACCATGAGGCATTGATAGGTCTTTGAACTAAATGATAGCCTTTGGGATTGCGGAGAATCCATATTGGTTTAGTCCAGAGGCTTTGAAGGGGTTTTCTTTGCCCATTTTTTTCTCTTTCAATGAGAAAAGGTATCCACATCTATATACGCAACAGAAGCTAATCCCAGGCTGAGTAACGTATCAAGTTGGTGCTACTCAGAATCAGTATGTATCATCAATTCAATTATTTTGGTCTATAATAAACAAAAAATGAATTTGGATGCGTTTATAAAATATTCTTTTCCCCTTAGAGAATGGCATGAAAATTCGTTATATGTAGAAAATTAAGTGTAGAAGAAGTTAAATATAAGCAAATCATGAAGATTTCTAAATTTTCTATACATACTTGGTAACTTCATCTTTTGCTCATTTAATCATATATTTATGTATGTATGTATATCAAGTAATTATAGTTTCTAAATCCCTATATATGTATATATATTGTGTGCATTTGATTTTCTACCAATTATAAATTTAATTAATAATGGAGATAATTTGTCTCATTTTCCTCATACGTTTAATAAGTGTAAAATTATTTATCACAAATTTATGCTGACCACACTCAAACTGCGTTGTCTGAAAATGCATTTTCCATATGCAGCAGCTCAGCCATATGGCAATTGTGCAAAAAGCCATTGATAAAAGGCTTCTCATATGAACCCATCCGCTTAACCCTAAGCCAAACAACTGTGGGCTACACATACAACAGATGTTTGTTTCCATGATTGTACATATGTATATATGTCATCTATGTGGTGTATGTACATATATTCATACATAAATTTGTATATGTGTGTGTATACAATGGAAATTCATAAATAATAAAGACATTTTGAATATCATCCTAAATGGACATGCAACTTTGAGATTATCATAGTCAAATCAGTTATACAAAGGAAATAGATTCACCTAACAGGAAGTCTTTAAAGAAATGACAGAGCAACACAATTATAAGTGATTAGGGTCGTTCACATACATGACCAGGATTTACAAAGATTAAGCACTAGACTAAGAATAAATATGTTAAACTTGGTGTTTATGGTTTTAGTTAAGAGATGATTCAACAAATTCATATGGGAAATAAAATGTCAGCAGATAGATTTCAGTCCCAATTGGACTTTCAGCTAAAAAAAAATCGTAAGATAAGCATCCTGCATAATATCCTTCATTAAATTTAAAAAAAAACACACACATAACTAGATATAAAAACAGTTGATTTTATTTCGGCTTGTTATTTTTGTTTTAAGTTGAAGCTCCTAATAGTTTGGTCTTTAGATTTGATCTAAAAAAGCAATCAATTTTAAAAATTTTTTGTCTTTGAAATGTTTAAAATACAATTTTATGAATTTATCTAAAACTTTTTCATCTGTTCATAAGGTTAACGGAGACATTTTTAGCACATTTTTCACAAAATATAACAAAATCTGCTCGCAGAAGTACGTATATTACTCATACGACATGTTGCTTCGCAATGATAAATATATATAAAATACAATTTGGAAATGCTAAAGTAGAAAAAGACGTATGCAAATATGAAAATACATAATATAGATGTTATATTAAATAAGATATCTTCAATGACAATCTAATTCGCACCTACACATTTTTCAAATTTCATTTTCCAGATCTCAATCAGTAGTTACCCAAATGAATGTCCCGAATAAAATTTGTAATCTATGGAATGGCACGATATTTTTTTATACTCGTTAAAGTATTTTTTAAATTTGATATATTTTGAGAAACTTAGCTCTAGAAGGCAGTAGTAACAACATTAGATGACTTTATTGACTGTTGACATTAATTACGTTTAGTTAAGTATCTAAATATTGACTTGAATAAAAATTCGATATGTTACAAAAGGTCTGAATTCTTTGCAAAGTTTATTATTTTATTCTGTTCAAAGTTGTTTAAAAACATGTCGAATAAAAATAAAACTGCAGAAAAATTAGTATTCATGTATATTCTGAAAAATACTACACAAAACATCCTATACAAATTTTAGATTAGAAATTTTGTTCAGCATTTTTGGTAAACAATTTTTTATGCGTTTTTGCACTATCACTATAGTTTTTTTTTTTTTAATGCACTGACATTTTAAAGACCAGTTGAGAGAATTTATTGCCTTTTTTTAGTCGATTTTTAATAGTTTTCGGTAGTTTACTAACGATAAGAGTATATAAAATTCCTTGTGCCATGTTTGCCTTGTTATACCCTTGCAAAAAGGGTATATTAATTTTGGTCAGAAGTGTGCAGCGCATAGAAGGAAGCATCTCCGACCATATAAAGTATATATATTCTTGATCAGCACGACGAGACGAGTTCATATAGCCATGTCCGTCTGTCCGTCCGTCCGTCCGTCCGTCCGTCTGTCCGTCCGTCTGGATCAACGCAAACTCCTCCTAGACTGTTAAAGCTACAGAGCTGAAATTTTGCATATAGGCTTGTATATACTGCAGGCGTTGTATATCTCGGATTCAGCCGGATCGGATCACTATATCATATAGCTCCCATACAAATGGCAAAGTCACGAACAGTGACTTTTCTTAATAACTTCGTTATTTTCTAAGCTATGATCAAATTTAATGAAATTTAATATTGGTGAGTTAATTACGCATATAAACGACTATGCCAAATTTGATCAAGATCGGATGACTATATCATATAGCTCCAATAGGAACGATCTTTCGAAAACAGTGACTTTTGTCAATAACTTCGTCACTTTTGACGCGATTGCTTTCAAATTGAACATTTGTTAGTTTAATATATCTGTTAATGACTGTGCGAAATTTGATAAGGATCGGGTAACTATATCATATAACTCCCATAGGAACGATCGGTGGAAAACGGTGACTTTGATCAATATCTTCGTTATTTCCTATGTAGGCCGTTCTTTCGGAAACATTAGCCTTTTTAGCTCAAACGTTTTTCCACTTTGATGGCTAAAGGTATGGAAAGAGTTACCAAAAAAATTGCAAGGGTATACAAACTTTGACGCGGTCGAAGTTAGCCCCGGCCCTCTGGTTTTTTTATTGCATCGTTTTTATGGAGAGCAAGAATTGCAGTACAATTTGCGAACAATTAACATTTGATGGCATTTTTATGGCAACATTCATGTGAAGCCACTAACTTGCCTAATCAAGAGTTAAACTTTTATTCTCACCCCATCAGACCACCCGCACCACCCACCCCCGCCCGACACTCATATGAGCACAGCTCAGCTAAGTTGGTACAATAATTTTTGGATGGTCGGCCAATTAGCTGCCAACTGAATAGACTTAATATATGCGCATATAATCAGCAGAGACTGTAACGACTATTCGAAGTTTATGCCTTTTTTAGCGAAGAGAATAATTAATGCACAACATTTGCGATTATAATCGCTTAAATGACTAAAAATAATGCTGAAAGCTTCCGGTTTTAATTGCTCACAAGGACATTCAAATTTCTTACCGGACACATGGTCTAGAAAATATATCCATACATATGTATATGAAATATAAATACAATTTGCTAAATGCTAAGTGAATCGCCCAACCATTTCGAAATTTTCAGCTCGACCGGACAATTTCAATTGCAAATTAACTTTCAATGCCACAAAACATGTTCAATGTGTGACAAGGAGGACGAGCTTTATCACCCTCTACTCCACTCCTTCTGCTCATCAGGATGGCAATGCTATCCTCGAATCCTCGGTGTGAGTTTGTCGAAACTACAAATAAACCTAGATATTTAGTATATTCTTATATGTATGTAGAATGTGGCAACCACAAAAATAAACGCAACTGCTAATGCAGCTGCCGTCTGAGCAAATGCAATGTTCGTTTTGTGTTGGCTTGTCGGTTGCCTTGGTTAGACCCCCGAAAAGAGTACAGAAATCCTTCCTCTACCCCATTTCGTTAGCCACATTCCACATGCACAGCCACATCCTGGCCCTGCTCAAGTTATTTCTAATTAAAGCGTAATTGTCTACTATGACGCTCATATGGTGCCACCACGTTGACAGACAGTACAATTCAGTTAAATAGAAACCAGTCAAATGGCTAATCAAACTTAATGCTCACTAACACTTAATATTTATGACAGAACCCACGAAAATTTTCCTAAATTGATTTAAATAACGATTCAGAGCAGAAATCAATCTTAATGCCATCTTCTCATCAATGAACTTTACAAAAATCAACGCTGTTAAACAATCAATCAGGACAAAACTAGAAAACTCTTTATAAATTTTAAATTTAGGATAATTGTTCGAAAAGTAAAATGGAGTTGAGAAAAATGTATTTTTTAATCATGTTTAAATTATTAAAAAATAAATTATAATACTTAGTACCGTGTTCAGTTAACAGTAATTAATTCAATTCATGGTAATGTTTTGTTTTTATTTTTAAAATTTTTGTGGTAATGCTTAGATCTCAGATAGATATGACGAATTGTGTTGGGGTTAGTGTTTATACATATTTAAAATGTGGCTTTATTTCAAAAATTGTAGTTAGTTTTCTTTCGTCCTTGGTAATTTTATCAAACTTGTTCTCTTTGGCTATAGAACAACCATTCTTTTAGTATTTTTTGGCTTTTCGAATCATAGAAATTTATCAACTAATACTGTATTTACACGCTATGACTTTTTTGTTTTACTGTACCATTTTGTTTTTATTTAATATCCTGTCTTTCATATATCTCAATAAATCTAAGTATAAAGTAGACAGATAACTGACATGGGAAATTTACATCAACTTTTATTAGAAATTACTGATTTTTAAAATTATTTACAGATATTTACAACATATTTTAGTAAAATCTGTTTACTAATATTTGTTCATAGTAAGCAGATTCATATGTACTAGTATAAATTGTGCTAAAACAAGTATTATTAGCACTAGACACTTTTCTAATTAAACTAACAAAAAAATTTTAAGAAAAAGAGAATAAAGTTTAACCACAATTTTAATTTTAAGAACAGAGTTAAGTCTGCTTAATATGTCATTAAGACAACTCCTGTATATTTATTATCATATAGAGATTGAGCTTTCTTTATTATCAATCTTTATGATATGGTTGAAACTCTGCTTCTCATAAATTATATCTGTTGAAATTAACTGCCAGGGACTAACTCGGAATGTTATGCATAACCTCTGGCAAACATTGCGGCCAGTTGGCCTTAAATTTATACCCATATTAAGGCCTTGTTTATGTCCGTAAGCTTATGTGCGTGTTGTCGTGTGTTTGTCCGTCTGCTAATGGTATTATTGCAGGCGGGCTGCAACAATAGTTTGACGGTAACAATCTAGGCCAAAGCTGGAGCTAGGAGACTAGGATTCATAAACCAATGCAGCATATTTACATAGTCAGACAAGAGAATGGTAGAAAATCAAGAAGCTAACAAACGTGGTCAAGTCACGTTTATCGGCCTCAACATGGCACACACTCACAAACAGAGTCAACCGAAAAGGAGAAGAGGAAAGGAGGTAGACAAATCATAAAAATTAAATTTAAGCTCAAATTGAATGATACCCAAAGGCATTGACACTCAACCCAAGGGAGTGTGCTTCTGTGTGTGTGTGTGTGTGAATTATTGATTCAAAAGACATTTTAAAGTTTTTCGTTTTTTTTCCCTTTCCTGTGTGGGTGTAAAAAGGAAATGCAATTTCTGATGACATGTTTGGACACGGAGAACAACAACAGTTTATTGGAGTGTTCTATTTTGTTTTTTCTTTTCGTTATTTCTGTTGAAGCATGGAAACATGTGTCCTAACTTTGTGATGCGTGCCCGCACCAGAAACATGGAATCTTTTGTGGGAGTTGGGCATAAACTACAAGTAGCAATAAAGAAAAGGACACGTAAACATTTTGCACGCACAAAATGGCAACAAAAGATATACAAGTATTTGGCATAGAATGAAAGGCCGACCAACACACACACACTCACACTCACACACACACACCCGAAAAGGGGAAAACAAAGACTGTGATGGGAGATGGAAAAGCAATCGCCAGTAGAGCAAAAAAATAAACTAAGCTATGGAAAAACGAGACGAAAATTGGATAAAAATACTCTTTTAGCAGAGAGTGATATATGTGCAAAAGGTTTTAATTAAATATTTCAAATGTTTTTTTTTTAACTCAAGGTAAGCACGTATATGAGCTTGTTTTCTTGTTTGTCTTGTTTCTTTAATTTAGCATAGCCTACTTTTGTGGGCGTTTGCAAAATTAAGTGGTCTTCATGAAGAGACTTGTCACATGACTCTTTCCATTGCAGTTTTGCAATATTTTGGCCTGTCAAAGTTTTACAATTCGTTCAACTTGTATGCCTTATTCTTCTAGATACACGTACTCACATCAATACACATACATACATACATACACACATGGATTCTTTATCTTGATACAAGTTTTAATTATATTTTCGACTACATGACGTCGTATTCTACCCAATTCAACTTATTTATGACTTTGTATTTTTGGCATTTTTTTTGGTTTTTTTTTTCATTTGTAGTCAGCAAATTTAATTAAAGTTCATTTTACGGCCATTTATCAACTAGAAAAGTTACTTATGTGTTTCTCTGTGTATGAAAGTGTGTATGTATATGTATGTACATATGTATAAGGGTTTCTATATGTTTACGCAATTATGGTTAGACATTTAAATAATATTCTTTTGGCCAGACAAATTGCATTGAATTTCGCTGAGCTAAAGCGTGGCGAGCGATGGCTGCTCGAAACGTTTTTCGAAAACTAAAAATAAAATGATTGGAAAAAAGTTTTAATATTCTGTTGAATTCAGGTATAGTTACTTAAGATCCAAAATGAAATAATCATTTTTCACTTCAGGTAAGTTTTAGTAACTTTTAGTTCATAATCAATAAATTTGAATTTAAGACAGTTATTACTAACCGAGTTAAATTTTTAATTATAAATAATTATTAATAACAAATACTGAATAAGATCGAAAAGATTAGCAGCTTTTCCAGGTAATTATTTACCTTCATTACTGGTTTATGTAAATGCTATCCAGAGAAAATTGTTTCCTGAGTATCTTCGAATGAAAATTTCAAAAGGAATTTAATTTGGAAATTAATAGCACGAACTTTTTGACCCAAAATTGTGCCTATACTGTAGCCTAATAAACTAACTCACCCAAAATGATTTGATTATTCAAACAAGCATTAAAAAATTAGAATTTAATTCGATTAAGAAGATTTGAAACGAATGAAAGTTATCGAATGAAACCCATAATATACAGAGTTTTCCATTAAACTTCAAAAATATTTTTAATTTATACAACAATATATAGGTAACTTACTATTAACACTTCTTTCAACATTCGAGTATCAGTTGATCGTGTCCTTTCACTTCAGTAAACAAAAGTAATTATTAGTCCCAGGGCCAAAATCTATTTCCTTCCAGACTTAACCATCTATAAGGCGTTAGTATAAACAAAAGCAATAATCATTCACTTTATGTAATGTCAAATGCTAAAAATCATCTAAAATTAATTAAATAATCATAATTTTCGATAATCTCTTTGCACACAACAATGGTTTGAGTTTAGGTATTAAACTCAAATAAAACTCCGTTCCCATTTAATGCGGAAATGTAGCAGCAATTTGAGATGTCATTTTCAAAGCTTTGTGTGATTGCTTTTGTTAAATATTTCTCAATAAAACCAATTAGCCAATAATTTTTGTTTAAAAAGTTAAGAAGTCAACCTCGTGGCCCAGTCAAACATCAAGCCAACGTCGTTTGCCATGTGGCCCTGTTTCTTTAGCACTGGTTTTTCGGGTCTGTGGCCAAAACGAGAAAAACTTCTAACGAGTTTCATTTTCGGGGTATTTCTCTTATTTATTTTGTTGGGTTTTTCGTCCTTTTTCCTCTCTCTTTCGGCTTACTTTTGGGTGGGGGTGGGGGGCGGAACACCCTGTCAAGTCAGTTGCCGACATAGGAAATTTTTTTGTGATTTATATCACAATTTACTCACATTCGTTGCGTCTCTTTGCCGCTGGTTTTGCTGCTGTTATTGAATTACTTGCGGGACGAAAACTTACCTTTTCTGTCGATGATAAATCAACGTGCTAACGAATTTCTACAGTTTTGCTTTGGTTTTTGGCCTTTGTCTCTCTTGTTTTTTTTGTGGCCAACAAAACAACAATTCTTGCTTAACAATACTATAAGCCTTTTGTATTCTTAGTTCTGTTTTTGTTTTTTTTTTCTCTCTCGTTTTCCTTTTCGTTTTTGTTCTCATATTCCTATCGGGGGTGCTCCCAAGAGAGCCTCATAAATTGCCAGCTTGCTTTTGTTTTTCAAAAGATTTTTGCTTGAGTTATTTTTAATTTCATGCCTTGCAATTTCTCAGTGTCAGTTGCAAAGAAGGGCCCAAAACAATGCTTGAGAGTGAGAAAAGCGGCGAGTTGAAGATGAAGGCTCATTAGCCTCAAGTTATGCTACAGATAATCATTTCGAATTGTGTTTAATTAAATTACTGCCACTCCACTAATTAAGGGTATACCCACAATTCAAAGTTCTCTTTCTTGCATCAATCATATAAATTTGCAACACAATTTTAAATTTCAATGTTTGTTTGTTTGTTTGGTGATAACTTTTTGGCTTCGCTTATGTATGTGAGTGTGTGTGTGTGTGTCACTTTCAAGAAGATTTATGACCAAATTTTAAGAGCACACATGTGAGAGAGCAAACAAATAAAGCAAAGAAATGAATATACAAAAAAAAAAAACAAAATGAAATACACACATAAAAGCGGCAAACAAATGTAGTTTTGAGTCGCATTTGGCTTAGCATTTGACTGATTGTTTAAATAAATGAGAGAGCTGCAAGAGATGAACAAATAAAAAAAGTCTATCGATTTTTATGACTATCCTGTTTCTCTGTCTCTCCCTGCCTCTCTTAAACCCACTTGCCTCCTCCTCAACACTTATTTGCCAACCGAAACACTTTGACAAGCCTTTGATTGATGGCCAAGAAACATCATTTAATGTACTAAAAAGGAGAGCAGTTAAGCTTTAGTTTTTATTGGCCCGCAGATTCTTTGATGAAGCATTTCAAAGAAGCCAAAATAGCTCAAATTGTTAGCAATTATCTAAAGCTCGAGAGGTGACCTTAAAATTTGCTTCAAAATAAAAGCCAAAAATTAAAATAAATGATTTGAACCATCCATTTCCGACGGATTGACCGCATTATCTTCTAAGATTTTGTATAAAAATTGTACTGAAATTGATCATATGTGTATTTCAGTATTTCTCAGACTTAATCAAAACATTTTCAACGGATCTTCTCAGACTTTGGATATAAATTGTACAGAAATTGATGATTTTCAAGTATTCCATAGGCATTTCTTGCCAATTCGTCATAAAGAAAATTCTTCAAGAATATATATATAGGTTTCTTGATTAAAGCTATAGTTATTTGTCATCTTTCAAATGCTAAATATACATATCTCATTTGAATTTAAGCTATAATATAGACATAGTTTTAAAGAATATTTGATAAACTCTATAACCTCACCATGTACTTAATATGAACTACTTGAAAAATGTTCCACCCCGTTCTTTTTGCTCTCATCCTCCTGTCAACGCTTTGATTGAATGACCAAACAAAATGGTCATTGCTCATTCTTTGCTTCGATGCAGCATTATAAATTTCTGTATAATAAAAATACTTTGGTCCTTTATCTGATCAATGGATAAACATTAACATTTAAGTGCGGTCAGGTCAAATGTGTGGGAAACTACTACTCACATACATATGTACATATATTGTATACAATACGAGTGTATGCTCGAGAAGGCCATTTCCTCTAATCGATAAACATAAACATTTGGCTTTAAACTCAATGGCTTTATGCTCTGGCACTTTTATGTGAGACAGCAACAGACGAATCATCGCTCCAGTGGGCCATTGAGTTAGTCTTAATGTGGCATGACAGAGAGCACAACTAATTTTCTTCTTCATCTGGCCCACTTTGATTGTATTGGAGTGCATTTCATTTCACTTGTACATGACAGAACAGAATGACGCATCGGGAACATGTCCAGCTCGATGTTCATGCACACACACACACACACACACACACACACAAAGTCGATATCAAATGGAAAAAGAATCTGCCTCAATGGGCAGCTAAATTAGATCCCATGGATATGTATCTGCATATTTCATGGGTCCTTAATAAGCATCAAATGAGTCCTATCAACGCACAGCCGTCACAGTTTCTATCTTCCTTTTAGATATACATTTTCGCTTGGCCGCAAAAGGAACTTTCTTTTCGATTTGATTTTGTCATTAAAAAGTTTTCAGCGAAATAATAAAGTTTGTCAGCATGCAATGCAATGGCCAAAAATCATGGAATGGCGGAGGTCCCTCCTCCTCTTTGGTCGGACAAGGAAAATGAAAGAAATCTGAAACACACAGACTTGTCTTTATAATATAATTTATAACGAATATTAAATTCCCTTAATCAGCAGTTCAACTTTTTAACAGACTCTTGGCAAATTGGTCAATGGCCCACGACTCCAAAAAGTATGCAACAAAAAAATTGTTTGTCGAAATGTTTTATTCCCTATTTTGAGCGCTACTTTTTGGTCTAATTGGTAATTAACTTGAAGAATAACTAAGCCAATTGCATTGATTCATGATAGTTTCAATATACCTGTTATTAAGGGTATTGAAAAAAAAACCAAAAATGTATACCCGGAAAAAGGCCAATGAAAGTTGATTTTTTTTTTCGCTGTCCTGAAGCCAGATGCCCAAGATGCCTAAGGGGTATGACAGGAGGAAAGGAGATGATGGCTTGCGGAACAAACTATAGACAGCTGTGTTCGAGGCGAAATTTAATACAAAAAATAAAAAAGAATTATTTACAGAAGTTGCAATTATTTAATGTCCAAGTTAATGTGCAGCTCTCTAAATGAACAGATGGCTTTAAGGAGTTTTTTTCTACTAAACAGAAAACCAAATACTTGGTATATAAATCTTAAGCGTTTTATTACGATTAAGATTTCTACTACTATATACATATATCTAACAAAAAATTATTTAGTTGTTGAGTATTCATAATTAAAAACAGGATTTCCGACTTTTTCACAATGCCAAGCTTGTCTTGTGTTTCTTAAAGTTAAATTTCTATGCGGTGCGGTTTTTGAAAACAATTTATAGAAGCTTTATTTCAACAGAAACACTAGACACCATGTGTTTATAATTTATGGCCACATTAATAGCCAAATAAATTTCAACAGTTTCATAAACTGCATTTGAATGAATATATTATAGAGGTCAAACTTGTTTCGCCACTCTTGGTGCCTTCTTAGTCTTGGACTGACAGGAGAATGTGGAATCTAAGATTCAGGAATTTAATATCAAACTTGCCTTGGCTTTAATCATCAAGAAAGGTATTTCATATCCAACAGCGTTGCTTACCGTTCACTGTTTTATACTGTCATATCTATTGACCCCTTTCTGTTGATAATTTAATTACATGCAACTCTAGTCGATGTATAATTCAATCAGTAGATGGCAAAAAGGAGCCACTCATAACTGTCTGCGTGTGCCGCATGTACAACATGACGTATGCGCATTGTGCCGTAATTTCATTTCAACCATGCTGTGCCTCTGTCAATGCCACTACTGTCCGTTTGTCCGTTTCAGTTCATCATCATCATCATCATCATCAGCAGCAGCAGCAGCAGCAGCAGCAACAGGGCCAACAACATGACTGGTATGTAGGTAGGTAGGTAGGAGGCAGCTACAACTACTACGTTATGAATTACATTTCAATATGCTTCAACGTGTTCATCATTTATTAAACCGTCTCAGAGCAGCAGAAGAGCAGCAACAGTAACAGCATCAGCAGTCGCATTTGGCAATGGCAGTGACAGTAGTATATAGTAGCAGGAGCAGTAGCAGTGGCAGCCGTTGCCAAAATGCCAATAAAATGAAATGTTGGAGATCCTTGGTCCTGTTGGCGGAATGCTTGCAGAAGCTCACAGGAAGTTGGAATGCTGTTGAGAGCGTTGCAGAGCGCCGTTTGCAATTTCCGTTTGTCACATTTGTCTAACTAAATGGAAATTTATGCAGCTCACTTGGTTTGTTGCCTTTTGCTACTTTTACTTCTTTCTTTCTTTCCCCATCACCCCTCACACTGTTTACCTTCTCATTCTCTGCCGGTTAGTTAATGCTTTATTCACGCTCGACTGACTAATGAAAGAGTCATTACACTCATTCATTCATTTATTCATTCATTTGGTTGGTTGATTCATTCATAGCCAAACAAGAGTGCGCGTCCTTTTCTTGTCGTTAATTAATTGATTTTCATTGGAAGTAAAGGAAGCCCAAGTAAGGCATTAATCATACGCCTAGACAAAAAAAAAAAAAAAAAAAAACACAAACAAAATAAACTGAAAAAAGTTAAATTAATACGATGAAAATGCAAAGTAAACAGTTTTCCTTTTACTTGTTGTTGTATTCTTTTGAAACTTTTTCACCAAAAGGTGGCATATTCTGTGAAAAACGTTATTCATTAACGCTTCAGTTGCAGCAAGGAGAAAAGTTGCAAGTCTGGCAAATTGCATTTACCTGTATCAGGAAAGGTAACTAAGTGATGAAGATGAATATATTAAATACCAGCAGACTTGGAATGTTTATAAAAATGGAAATTTAATTAAAATGATGTTTCATTACTCACAGGAAATACTTTTTGATAACAATTTCACATAATGATCTACTCAAACCTAATTAGAAGAAGCTAATAGTCAATAGCACAAAAAGTCGATGTCTCAAATCTGTATTTGATTCATAAATTGTAAGATATAAAACTAATTCAACTAAAACTAGATTTTTATAAAATAAACAGTGTAAATAACTAAACGCTTGTTGTTTTGTTTTCTGTTTGAATAGGAAACAGGTAAAATAAAAGAGTTTCTTTTAAGACTTTCATTAGAAATCCCAGAATTACAAATACTATCACAATATTTTCAAAATAAACTCTCATTAATTTTTATATTTTAGAAAAAACAATCATCAATAATGTCGTCAGTATTTTGCTTTCATTTTTATTATTTTCAAATGCAGATATTTTACATTTATAATTTATTGGTACATATAGTGGTAATACACATCTCTGTAATAACAACTGAGACAACTGTATATGGCTAATAAACACTACTATGTGTATAACTATAATCTATGTCTTTATCAAAATGTTTAATGGTCTAACTAAATAGAAACTTACTGGCAGAAATTATGTTCTTGTATTAACCTAAACATGTGCATTTCAGTTAATGAGTTTCTTAATTAGTACAAACTAAGGTAACAATTAGCAAGTATTACTAGTTTTGGGTATTCTTTGTACAAACGAGAATGCAATTGAACTATCTTCTATATCGAAATGGCAAATACATTGTATCTATGTACGATTATGTGTAACAAAAGCTAAGGGTGATCGATTAAATAATTATGTACATGAAGACTTATATACATGAAGAGTCCTGGCCCATCTAAATTAACGATCATGGTGTTTTCTTGTCTGTGGAAACTTTCGAGGAAGCCTCCTCGGTAGATTGCTCTGTGAGAGAAACTTTAGGCGCCGGCATAAGTTGACCCACAGCTAATTTATTTGGCAATGCATCGGGCGCATTTATAATACCATACGGCCTCAAATGATAGATGAGATAGTCCAGGACATACATATGTTTGGGGGTGATATAGTGAAACGATATGGCATTATCCGAAGAGCAGTCCAAACCCTGAAACAAAGACAATTAAGTTCAAAAAAAATAGAACAATTGTTTTCCTAAATAAATTACCTCATCCGTCTTGTAGAAGATATATTGCCAATACCAGAACTTCTTGTCCGTATGCGACGGTATCAAATGATGTTCTGGCACAAAGGGAAAGAATCTTCCCCGTCCATTGCTATCACGTGAATCTCCGGCTAATACTTTTACATTCTCCAAGCACTTTCCAATTTCGACATCTTCAGCTCCCGTGTTGTCCTGTTTGCAAAGTTTTGGATTGGGTATGGCCTCGGTAACAAAACGTTTGACTGCCTCTTTGCTGAGAACATAACCAGCTCCTCCAGACATGTAGCCCTGCTTTACATACGGCTTGAATTTGCAGCCAAAATAAACTGGAGTCTCTGGATTATAGGGATAAAGCATATAACGCATATTCTCCACTATCGTGTAGGTGTCATCATCAGCCTTGAGGAACCAATCGGCATCATTGATATGATTGGCATAGATATATTTGTAAGCTTCTTTGGTCTTGCCCCACAAATTGTTGCGTCCTTCGCCAATGGGTAGAGCCACCGCATCCAATTCATCATCTTTCGCCGAGCTCATGAATATGAGTTTATTACAACGCTTGCCCCATGTCCGTTTCACATGTCGCGCCTTCTTCTGATGATTGGCTGGATTGGTCATAATCCAACACAAAATTTTAACTTCACTATATAGTTTCTCAGCGATGGTTGAGTTCTCATGGACATGTTCATGGGTGCCCACGTCCTGTTCGGGCCCAGAGAGCTCCAGCATATCGTGGCTATGATGAGCATCGTTAACATCGCCATGCCGATGTCCTTCGTAGGGCTCAAATTCAGCACGTTCCGGCGTTGAAGAGTAGACAAACAGTTCGGCCAGGCAAAAGCCTACAACCAGTCCCACAATGAGGGACACAAACGATCGTTTATTGGAACGTCCTAAAAAATACACAGAAATAAAGAATTAAACTCAGTCATGGAACTTTTTATCTATTGAACTCACCTTCATTTAATATTGATCGTCCCAGGAGGCTATTGGCAGTCATTTGGCTTATGTACTTCTTGTGATGATTTGTGTCTAAGGTATAAGCAACTTATTGGAACCAGTTATACGGAATCTAGGAACGTAACATACGTGCAATTCTCCGGGAAAGTCTGTATGTATTTGTATATATTTTTATATATATTTTAAAATAAATTCAAATTGACAGTAAATGTATAAAGTAAACACTTCAACTAAAAATCAAACAGAGTTTTAGAAAATTTACAATAATTTATTTAAATTATTTAAAATAACTAAATTTGATTGGTAGCTTTTGAAATCCACTTGAAATATTATTTTGTTAAATTGCTAATAAGTTAATTGACGTGAAACTTTAATTTAATCACAATTTGTTAATAAAACATAATTATTTCGCCATAACCCATTGAATAAAAACAAAGTATATACAAAAATTTCAATAAATTGATTATATTTTGAAACATTTTTTACGATATAATAATAGATTAATTTGTCCGCTAATGAAATGTATTTTTCTATATTTATTTTTTGCCATTTTTCCTAAATATTGTTTTTTTCACTTTTACTTATATTTCTTTTTATAACTTATGTACATTGTTTTAAAATGTTTCCATTTTAAACAATTTATTATAAAGCACTGCAGATATTATGTAATTATTTGACTATTTATACTAACAACTTTTTATAGAGAATTCGAAATTCTTCTTTTGGTAATTATGTGGCTTATTGTTGGTTTTTTTTTTAAAAGCCTTTGACAAAGTTTTTTACTTGCTGCACGGAAAATTGATAAGCAACATGTTAACAAACACAGCAGCAACAACAACAGCAACAACAGCAATGAGAAAACAATGTGAAAAGTTACTTATCTATGGCAATAATTAAAATAATCCAATAGATTAAACAAAATTAATTAGTTGAAAATGCTAATAACTTGCCATTGCAATTGGTGAAATGCAATTTATGCTTCACTTCAAATCCAAATGCAATTCACAAGTACCAAATCGACCATTTGCCATTTCGTCCTTTATGCAAATACTGCGCTTATCCTTGAAAGCGCATAAATAAATAGTTGCGGCTGTTGTTGTTGTTGTTGTTGCTAAACGGATTTTGCATAATGCCTAGATGTCCATTGATTTATGTGTGGTCAAATATTATTACATACATATTTGATGCAATATATTTTATATATTCCAAGTATATAAGCACAATTGTCCTATATACCATTTACATATAGATATGTACCAATATGTATTTGTATATATGTATATGCAATGAAAGGGCACGGCCAAAAATGGCTTACGCATCTGGTCCATTCAAAATCCCGAGGCGCTGCTGCCAACGCGGCTTAACATGAATCAATTAAAGTGGCTTTCGACTCAACTCGCTTCCAGCTGAAAGCTGGGTTTTGGTTTGCAAGGGAGGCCATCTTGACATTGGCAGCTTAGTGGTTGACATTTTGACAGTTTTATTGTTTGGACCATTTATAGCTGCTCAGTGCTGTGTTTTTGTTATTCTCCCAGTGGGCAGTTTATATTGTCATAGATAATAATGCATCAAACCGAATTTAATTAGCAATTAAAAGAGAATGCATGAAAAAGCATGGGAAATCAAATTTAATTTTTTTTTACTATAAATTTAATGATAAATTATGAGACAAAACAAACATTATAATGGGCTAAGCTCAGTGGTTACAATGGAATGAAATTTATATTGTAACTATTAGTCAATTGACTAAAAAAAAACATCTGTAAAATAATATAAGGTTGTTTATAGGTGTTTTTGATAAATGGAAGTTACTATTGCAGAACAGAAATTTTATTCAATTTCCAACTCTCTAAGGTGACTTCCTCTCGGCCTGTGAAACTGCTAGAATAAATTGAACTGCTTCGACTGCATTTCGTTGCATGAACTGCTTGTCATGTATTTCACTGCTTGAACTGCTTTAACTGCTTGGTCTGTACTTCACTGCTTTAAATGCGTTACACTGCTTCAACAAGTACATTGCACTACTTGGCAGCTTTTAGCTAAAAGCTTAAAATACAGGCAACAATAAAGAATATTTCTCAAAACATTTGATTTTCACTTTAAATAGTTTTCTAATTTTATAGACATTTTTGTAATAAATTTCAGGAACTTGTTTAATTTTCTCTATTTACAATTTATAATTCTATTGAATTTTTAACTTGCTGAACTAATTTAATTTTAAGACTTTCTATAGAAATCCCAGAATTACAAATACTATCACAATATTTTCCAAATAAACTCCCATTAATTTTTATATTTTAGAAAAAACAATCATCAATAATGTCGTCAGTATTTTGCTTTCATTTTTATTATTTTCAAATGCAGATATTTTACATTTATAATTTATTGGTACATATAGTGGTAATACACATCTCTGTAATAACAACTGAGACAACTGTATATGGCTAATAAACACTACTATGTGTATAACTATAATCTATGTCTTTATCAAAATGTTTAATGGTCTAACTAAATAGAAACTTACTGGCAGAAATTATGTTCTTGTATTAACCTAAACATGTGCATTTCAGTTGATGAGTTTCTTAATTAGTACAAACTAAGGTAACAGTAAGCAAGTATTACTAGTTTTGGGTATTCTTTGTACAAACGAGAATGCAATTGAACTATCTTCTATATCGAAATGGCAAATACATTGTATCTATGTACGATGATCGATTAAATAATTATGTACATGAAGACTTATATACATGAAGAGTCCTGGCCTATCTAAATTAACGATCATGGTGTTTTGTTGTCTGTGGAAACTTTCGAGGAAGCCTCCTCGGTAGATTGCTCTGTGAGAGAAACTTTAGGCGCCGGCATAAGTTGACCCACAGCTAATTTATTTGGCAATGCATCGGGCGCATTTATAATACCATACGGCCTCAAATGATAGATGAGATAGTCCAGGACATACATTTGATTGGGGGAGACATAGTGAAACGATATGGCATTATCCGAACAGCAGTCCAAACCCTGAAACAAAGAGACAATTAAGTTTAAAAGAAATATAACAATTGTTTTCCTAAATAAATTACCTCATCCGTCTTGTAGAAGATATATTGCCAATACCAGAACTTCTTGTCCGTATGCGACGGTATCAAATGATGTTCTGGCACAAAGGGAAAGAATCTTCCTCTTCCATTGCTATCACGTGAATCTCCGGCTAATACTTTTACGTTCTCCAAGCACTTTCCAATTTCGACATCTTCAGCTCCCGTGTTGTCCTGCTTGCAAAGTTTTGGATTGGGTATGGCCTCGGTAACAAAACGTTTGACTGCCTCTTTGCTGAGAACATAACCAGCTCCTCCAGACATGTAGCCCTGCTTTACATACGGCTTGAATTTGCAGCCAAAATAAACTGGAGTCTCTGGATTATAGGGATAAAGCATATAACGCATATTCTCCACTATCGTGTAGGTGTCATCATCAGCCTTGAGGAACCAATCGGCATCATTGATATGATTGGCATAGATATATTTGTAAGCTTCTTTGGTCTTGCCCCACAAATTGTTGCGTCCTTCGCCAATGGGTAGAGCCACCGCATCCAATTCATCATCTTTCGCCGAGCTCATGAATATGAGTTTATTACAACGCTTGCCCCATGTCCGTTTCACATGTCGCGCCTTCTTCTGATGATTGGCTGGATTGGTCATAATCCAACACAAAATTTTAACTTCACTATATAGTTTCTCAGCGATGGTTGAGTTCTCATGGACATGTTCATGGGTGCCCACGTCCTGTTCGGGCCCAGAGAGCTCCAGCATATCGTGGCTATGATGGGCATCGTTAACATCGCCATGCCGATGTCCTTCATAGGGCTCAAATTCAGCACGTTCCGGCGTGGAAGAGTAGACAAACAGTTCGGCCAGGCAAAAGCCTACAACCAGTCCCACAATGAGGGACACAAACGATCGTTTATTGGAACGCCCTAAAAAATACACAGAAATAAAGAATTAAACTCAGTCATGGAACTTTTTATCTATTGAACTCACCTTCATTTAATATTGATCGTCCCAGGAGGCTATTGGCAGTCATTTGGCTTATGTACTTCTCGCGATAATTTGTGTCTAAGGGATAAGCTACTTCTAGGAACCCGTCGTTTTATACTCTGCTGCTTCTTGCACCTTTGGTTGGATTACAATGACTGGGATGGGGTCTATACAAGCTTAAGCTGCGCGTTACATCTTCTGTAGGAATAAAAACAAACAACAACAGAAATTAATATATATCATTATATATTCTATATATCACGCACAAGTAAGAAGCGTCTTCAATTCAACATTTGGCTTTGACTGCCTATAGATAACTAGATGTCACCAAGTTCTGTGTCAAATTCTATCTTCTCTCTTGATTAAGACTTGTGCCAATTCTATGCAAAAACGTGACAATTGATCAATTATTTCTAGTCAAGCTTCCCACTTGAGATTGTGCATATAAACAAAAACAAACAAAAAAAAGCTGTATATTTTGCTATTAGTTTTGATAAGTACATATATACGATTATATATATTATACGAATACAAGTATATAAGTATATTTCAAGATTAATTACTATATATATCACGTGTTCTTAATTCAGATTTCCATGCGTTGATTTATCTATGAGTTTTGTTTGTTATCTTAGGCCACTAACTAAGCAAACTGGCTCAAGTCGTAAATTTTACGCAACAAATCATAAAAATCTGTACAAAAATTTTAATATTTGCGCGCTTTATTTAACGTTAAGAACAAATAGGTATTTTCAATCCAAACAAAAGGCCATTAACTTTTTTGTATTTTGACATTTTCAAAGTTTAATACCCACAATGGTACTAAAACTATTTAGGTCGTTGTGTTATGTTTATTTTAATATAGCCTATATCTTAAACACTGCAGCTGAAAAGCATTTTAACACAATGTAAGTAGTAATATTTAATGGATATTGCAAATTTGGAATGGAATTATTATAGACCGCTTGATAAGCAGAAAAAGAACTATTCGTTATAAAACTGTTAACTATTTCCCTCTATTATTAGGATAAATATATTTTAGATGTTTTGTTATATTGATTTATTCATTTCTATACTTGGACCTTAAAACATGACAGTAATGCAACGATCAGACTTGATTTGTCTTAGGCTTAAGACCTGTTTAACAAAATTGAGAGACTCCTCAGATGAACCTTTTTCGTTTAAGTTTTTGACTTGATATTAATGAAGCAATAAAAACGGTTAAACATTTATCTTTACCTATTATTTTACATTTGAAAATTATTTTTAAAGTCATAATGTGCTAATAACTTAAAAACATGCACTCCCCGTTTATTATAATCTTATCGTCTTCAAAAAATCAATTTCAAATGTTAAAGTTTAGCCAACTCATTTCAAGTTCCTTGGAAATTTTCTTGTCAACTAATTTAGTATTAATGGCTGACTTTAAATAAAAGATTCACATCTTGAACAATTATTAACAACTCGGTTTAAACTTATCTTAAACTATCTATAAACACACGCATAGTTAGTTATAGCAATTTGCATATTTCGTTTGAATTAGTTGATAACTTGTCGTAGGTCATTCAACTGGTTTAACTCACTATTAGAGAGATTAGTTGATTATTATTAGCTGGGCTATTGCTGGATCCACTTGTGACAGTTTATTATTAATTTATGCAAACGTTTTTATAACATTACAACAATTGTATTGTTTATTTATTTATGCACTCATTCGATGGACTCTCACACTGAACTTAACTGCAAAACAGCTGTTGAACACAAAATTCTATTTGCATTAGCCGCAGTTAATTACTTTTCGGTATGACTCTCGAACAACGAATACAACAACGAAGCTGATTTGCAGACGTTTTTAAGGCAAAATGCAGCAATATTTAAATAAGTAATGCATTCACTCTTGTTTTTTTGCAGTTATCAGTAGAAGTAGAAGGAAAGACATTTTCTACTATTGCGATAAGACGGCGAAAAAGACAGCACAACAAAACATAAAACTTTTTCATGGCTATATAAAAAAATCTGTTATATTTAAATGTATTTCCCATTTCCTTTCGGTGTATATATGTATGGAGTATTGCTAATTGATCTATTTAGGTGAATCACAAGGGCATTTGGCTTATCACACGAAAACTACTTTGGCGTTATCTTTAGGTGGAAATTATGATAACGCCCACTGATTAGTTTAGATGGACTTCTGTCAGAATTGAGGTCTGCACTTAGATTTGTATGTAATGGCCTAAGTTATAGATAAGGCAAAACTCATTAAAACACGTTCTAGACATGGTCAATAATTCTTGGAAGGCATTTTAATTATTCAGTCGAAAAAAAATCGGTTATCTTGTTTTAACTGCTCAAAGAAAATTAATTATATACTTGTTACCAGAGAGAAAAACAAAGCAAAGGGTTCTGAACTTATTTTTGTGCTTTGTCTTAAAATTAAATTAATTTTCTGTGGTTACTAGTGAGATAAATTTATTCTAAATAGAAATTTATGCGCAAAAAGTAAATTGGATTAAATTTATATCTTTTTGTGATCAGGGTCCATTGACTTTCTTTTCCTTAGAAAAATGAGCACGTAAATATACATATTATACCCAATGGATAAGCGTCTGCAAATAGGGCACAAAGAGGTTAAAAAACCATCTTGATAGCATAATTTATAATGCTAACCTTGAAAATGTAAATTCAGGAAATCACTAATGGAATTTATGACATTCTTCTATATTATCACTCATTCATGTTTAATCCAAGCTGCTTTAGGTGTATCAAGGAAAAGAAAAGCCCAAGACATATTTTCAAAAGATGAAATAAAAGTACTCTAAGTTCAGAAAAGGAAAACAAGTATGTATCTTATATGTCTCAATAAAATAACATCCTGATATATAGAAGTGTTGTTAAATGCCTTGAAATTTAGGAAATGTGAGTTATTTAAGCTAGTAACGTAAAATATTTTAGTTTCTCAATATAAAAGCCTTTGTATAACCAGCTCTAGGTTAAAAATTATAATGCAAATTTGTTTTATTTCTTCCTTAAAACTCAAGATGTTTACTAAATTACTTAAATAAAGTTATGTTGTGATATGTTTGATGCCTATACTGTGTACATATATCTTATAAACCAGACGAAACTAGTTCTACGTAAGTCTTAACGATTTAGATAATTCTTCAAAGTTCAATTTCAGTTGTTTTAACCTTTTTGAATTCGATGAGAATAATTTGTAGGTGTTGCTCTTATTTTCTTGACTATCGATAATCAATTGAAATTACAATCGGTTACTTGTGACACTGTGTTAACTGTCAAATAAGACAATTAATATTTACACAGCTGAACAATTTCTAAATATTTTCTGATATTTGTTCGAAAAAACAGTTCATCTTTAAACGTTTAGCTAGAAAGTTATAAATAATTTCGACAAAATGTTATCTATCACGCATAATATGGGTAATTAAAAGAAAAAGTATAATTAATAAATAAAATCTAAAGATCTGGTATATCTTTTTCAGTTCTAGTGTTTACTTTAATTTTCATTCTGGTTGGTTTCTATTGCCTATGCAAACTAATCTCCATACCATTGCGAATAGATGAGTTCGACACATTTCGAGTGAAATTGGAAAGTAAACGACAGCAGCCAGCATAAGGAAAATGCAAATTAACTAGGCCGTAGTCATACGTACTTACAAAGTAGTATTCGCGTATATCTTAAATCTAAGGCAAGGCCAAATGTAGGAGAAAAGTCAAATGAGTTCAATTTGTGATTGTTCGATGTGAGGCCAGCAGAGACCTACATTCATCAATCATGTAAATTGCATTTTATAATGGCAAATTAATTAAAATTTTCATTTAATTAAAAGCAATTTTTTAAGCAGCAAATTTGCCTATCATTCCCAATAGAATTGCATTGTGTTTGCCTCTGCTACACAAACAATTACAAAGCAAATTCATCTAAATTTAGCTTAAAATTAGAAATGAAATTTAGAAAATTATACTAAATAGACTGCATACACAATAGGAAATTGCACACAAAAACAGCAAAACAACAAAAGAATAAAAAAACCAGAGGGCCGGGGCTAACTTCGACCGCGTCAAAGTTTGTATACCCTTGCAACTTTTTTGGTAACTCTTTCCTTACCTATAGCCATCAAAGTGGAAAAACGTTTTATCTAAAAAGGCTAATGTTTGCGACAGAACGGCCAGCAATCGTAGCATAGGAAATAACGAAGTTATTGGACAAAGTCACTGTTTTCCACCGATCGTTCCTATGGGAGCTATATGATATAGTTACCCGATCCTTATCAAATTTGGCACAGTCATTAACAGATATATTAAACTAACAAATGTTTAATTTGAAAGCAATCGCGTCAAAAGTAACGAAGTTATTCACCAAAGTCACTGTTTTCGAAAGATCGTTCCTATGGGAGCTATATGATATAGTCACCCGATCTTGATCAAATTTGGCATAGTCGTTTATATGTGTAATTAACTCACCGATATTTAATTTCACGACAATACCTCAGAAAATAACGAAGTTATTAAGAAAAGTCACTGTTCGTGACTTTGCCATTTGTATGGGAGCTATATGATATAGTTTTCCGATCCGGCTGAATCCGAGATATACAACGCCTGCAGTATATACAAGCCTACATGCAAAATTTCAGCTCTGTAGCTCTTACGGTCTAGGAGGAGTTTGCGTTGATCCAGACGGACGGACAGACGGACGGACGGACGGACGGACGGACATGGCTATTTGAACTCGTCTCGTCGTGCTGATCAAGAATATATATACTTTATATCAGAGGTAGGCGCCCATAGCCCGTGCGGGCACTTTTGCTCGGCAATTGCTCGTGTGTGCATGCCGATGTGAGCACGAAGTACAAGTTGAGAGCGTAAAAAAACAGCTAGTGTCGCACAGACTTTTGACGAAAGCAGTACTATGTCGCTTTGTTACGCAGCTACACGCAGAAAAATTAATGCTTCTTTTTCTTACATGGCAACTTTAAAAATCTTTTGTCCCTATAGGGTAAAAAGTATATTATAATATAAGCGAACATGCATAATAATATAAATGTAAGATATACATGTATGCACATATGTATATGTATAGTATGAAAAATATATATAATAGCCGATACAAAATATGCATTCATTTTTATGACATTTAGGTAAAACGTAAATTTTCGACAATGAAATTAATTAAAGATTCAATTCGAAATAGTCTTACTGATAGCCATTTAGCGTATAAAAAGTTATCCAAACAATATAGAAGTAAAGGAAATAGTTGAGTTTCTGAACAACAATTAGGTCGGAATTATTCTTTTTCACTTGCAGTTTAATTTTTTATTCGTTTTTTCACCTACGATTCGCGCAGTGTAAAGCAGCTTACGCACACAAGCAAGCGCACGCATACATTGACAGTTTGAGCTGGCTCTCTTTGTGCCTACCCCTGCTTTATATGGTCGGAAATGCTTCCTTCTATGCGTTGCACACTTCTGACCAAAATTAATATACCCTTTTTGCAAGGGTATAAAAAAAAGAATTAAGTCGTGAGCCAAATGTGATGGATCGAATACCTATATGCCCTTGAAGTTCTTAAAACTTTATCGCGTTTATCTTGCTCTATATACCTATAATTGTATTGTATACATGATTATTTCATCGGAATGATATTTAACGAAATAAAGATATCAATAACAACAAATTTCCTTAAAATAAAAAATAATTGTTCTTCTATGCAATCGTTATCTTTAAAGCACTACTAAAATGGTTACTTACTTAAGGAACACTTAATACATCTACATTTGCAAACAATATATTTGTATTATAGAATATACAAACAATATATTTGTATTATAGAATATATATTCTATAATATATTCTATAATATACATATATTATAGACAAACATATAATGTTTAAATGGTTGTCAATTTTAGCAATTTTAGCAAGGGGTATAAAAAACAAAATGTTCAACGTGACTCAAATTATTATACCCTTGCAAAAAGGGTATATTAATTTTGGTCAAAAGTGTGCAACGCATAGAAGGAAGCATCTCCGACCATATAAAGTATATATATTCTTGATCAGCACGACGAGACGAGTTCAAATAGCCATGTCCGTCCGTCCGTCCGTCCGTCCGTCCGTCCGTCTGGATCAACGCAAACTTCTCCTAGACCGTTGGAGCTACAGAGCTGAAATTTTGCATGTAGGCTTGTATATACTGCAGGCGTTGTATATCTCGGATTCAGCC
Source organism: Drosophila willistoni (assembly GCF_018902025.1). Taxonomy (NCBI): domain Eukaryota; kingdom Metazoa; phylum Arthropoda; class Insecta; order Diptera; family Drosophilidae; genus Drosophila; species Drosophila willistoni. The sequence continues at coordinate 16,786,642 of NW_025814050.1, forward strand.
GGATCGGAAAACTATATCATATAGCTCCCATACAAACCGCAAAGTCACGAACAGTGACTTTTCTCAATAATTTCGTTATTTTCTGAGCTATTGTGAAATTTAATATTGGTGAGTTTATTATACATATAAACGACTGTGCCAAATTTGATCAAGATCGGCTGACTATATCATATAGCTCCCATAGAAACGATCTTTCGAAAACAGTGACTTTTATCAATAACTTCGTTACTTTTAACGCGATTGCTTTCAAATTAATTATTTGTCAGTTTAATATATCTGTTAATGACTGTGCCAAATTTGATAAAGATCGGCTAACTATATCATATAGCTCCCATAGGAACGATCGGTGGAAAACAGTGACTTTGATCAATATCTTCGTTATTTCCTATGCTAAGATTGTAGGCCGTTCTTTCGCAATATTGGCCTTTTTAGATAAAACGTTTTTCTACTTTAATGGCTATAGGTAAGGAAAGAGTTACCAAAAAAGTTGCAAGGGTATACAAACTTTGACGCGGTCGAAGTTAGCCCCGGCCCTCTGGTTTTTAATTGAATATTTCTACTGCTTACTTTGCTGTCTGTTATAGTTATTATATTTATATGTGTGTGTTTTTATATAATTGAACAATTTCGTTATCAAATCGTTATCATTGATAACTCAGTGATTAGTATTTATGAGCGTAGTTTGTTATTTCTAATTGTAACTTTATTATTATTAAAATAATGTCATTCTATGAAAAAATATTACAATCTAACTTCATAAGACTTAAACTTTGCAGTCTTTGCAGATTTTATCATTTTATATTCCGGATTCTCTTTCTGTGCCTTAATACTATGACATCATACGAATATATTGTACTTGAAATATTTATTCCAATCTGTTTCTGCGTCATTCTCCTACACAGGAATTATTTGAAAAGAGATTCTTGACCTGTTTTTTGCTAAGAACTTTGAATTTATTTAAGAGAATTGCTCTCTTTAAGTCCTATTTCCCCCTTTATGATTTATATATTTCAATTTGCAAGTTGTATACATATGTACAACTTATGTGCGTAATTCTCTGGCTGATTAATAGCTAGTACCCCTAAAAAACATATGTGCTTAGCTTAAACAATCTCTCACTATATCCAAAACTTTATTAATGATATCTCTCTTTGTGAATAAATGTAAAAACTATAAAATAAATGCAACCAGAACGAAAACTTAAATTCACTTTAAATTCTGAAAGTGAACACAAAATAAAGTTTGAAATTTCTGTCACACCTAAAAAGTATCTGAAGCATATCAGAAAGGTCAAAAAAGAATTACAATAATTTTTGAAGATAAGACAGAATATAAAAACATTAAAATAAAGATAGGCTGACATATGTACCAAGTTCATATTAATAAACCACACCTTTTCTTATCTATAAGTATAATGATGTGATTTTGTATCTCATAAAAAGCTTCACTTATGGCTGGTTTTAGTTGTATTCCGAAGACTGTGCTAAGACATATACATCCATAAAGTGATTTACCATCTAACTTTAAAAAAGAACATTTGACAATCTATTTGTAGGTATAGAAACCAAAATGAAGTAACTGATCCCATAAAGTACGATATATAAAATAACATTATCTTTATTTAATCTGAAATGTGGGCTTGTTCAAAGGTGACAACATCAAAAATGTGCTTACATCATCATTTTGATGTATACCTATGTGAATGTAATGTAAGAGACCAATGCAATATATGCAAATAATTCTTATTTTTTTGTGATAACAAATACATATGTAGATAGCTTTAGATTGTTAATACTGATGTTCAAGTGCCTCCTAATTTCAAAGAGAAGATGAATAAGAGAAAATGGAAGTTTTGTAAGTCAGTCAACTCAACCGTAAGTGTTTTGTTAAAATCTAAAAGGACACATTTTAATTATAATTTTCTTTTTAGATAAAATGCAAATATGGTGTTAAAGGATGTCACCGAAAATGGCGTTTTATCTCTTTACCTCTGCCTCATAATGACAATTTGATAATTTCATTTCAATATAGAAATTAAAAACTATTTAAATTGGTAAGGTAAATAGCTTCAAAAAATATTTTTACCAGGCTTAGAAATAGTCATGAGTAAATAAAAAGACTTTTTAAAGTGTGGGAAAGGACCTTCTTTCATATAAATAGATTTTTGCGAAATCTACCATTACCTTGTTGAGGAGTGTAAAGTCAATGAACATAGATATCTTTTAAAATTATATCATTAAAATATTTATTCAAAATGTTATGCTTTTATCAAAATAATTCTATTACATCCAATTGTTTGTGCTCATTGATTTGTTTATTATATCATTCAGAATGAATAAAAACCCTACCACAACATTATAAAATGGATATATATATATTGTGTATGCCCATCATACCATGACACAATTCATTTGCGGACAATTCTCTGGGTCTCCACGTCGGGAGCCAATTGTTAAATTGTTTTGTTTGACTCTCGTCGGGTTAACCCAATAAATTTGGCCACGCTTTACGATTCTCTATACATAGAGTTTTTTTTTGTTTTTTTTTTTTTTGGCAAACATTAATAAATAACAATGCTTCAAGTCTATATCAAATTTAATTTGTGTTATGTTTGTAGTTTTGTTCTTTTCACTTTCAATTGTAAAGATAAACCATAAACAATAGCACGACATATTTTTCATTATGTTATCGTTAAACATCCGTTTTGAGTCAATGAAATAAATATATGTAATGAAATAATAACAAAGAGTTCTGAGCGGGGGAATAGGAAGCTATATGAAGCCCATTTACCACTAAGGTCGATAAGTAATTCTCTGCGATAAGAAATTCTCAAAATTCGCATTTCTTTTTTTTTTTTATAATAAAACAAAGTTTCAAATGAAATGACATTCAAATTTAAAAATACTCAACTCAATCGTCATACAATGTGTCATTTAAAAAAAAAAAGTTAACAGTTATCTAATCAGTTAAGTCCAATGGGTGATTAAAACCAGTTTTACAAAGTCCAAGTCAAGGGAAATCTAATGATCATGTTAGATTATGACTAGTCTGTAGACAAACAGACAACAAACTAAAACTTTGATTCATAATTTACTTTTTATTGAATTAAGAAGAATTTGGGGATTCTAATATCTGACCTCAAGCCTAAGGCCATATAATATATCAAAGATATTGTGTAAATATTTGACTTTTTTTAGGGGTCACAGAATGAATTTTTTGTCAAATGTTCTGCAACAAATTCCCATTTGCAAAAAATTCACTAAATATTTGATAATTGGAAGTTGATCGATGCATTCTTGTCATGATTATCCATTTGGGAATTTTACAATAAATCATTGTTGTGCAAAAGCTCACGAGTTTTTGTTTTCCGAGTCACAATTTTCAAGTGCTTAGACAATACAAATCGCCTTTATTTAGGACACCTGTTAAAAGAAGGTAAGTCAAAACAACTCAAAGCAGACGATTCTATTATTAAAAGTAAGATAAAGATTTAAAGAAAATGACAACAACATTTTGCACTTTGTTTGCAATTTTATAAGAAAATAAATCTAAAAATCCTTTAAATGGTGAAATAATTTGTTTCTTTTTTATTCTTTTCTTAATTGTGTAACTGTAAACGTAAAAATAAAAAATATATTACAAAATTTGTTACACTAATTCCTTTAGTCTATAAAATTGGCATTTTACAAATTTTTCTTATGAATCTGTAGCAAGTAAATCGTAATATAAAAAATATTTAGAAAAAAAACCTTTCTCTTTACTGATTACTAAGAAATTTCTTTTAAATTTTTTAATGTTTTTTAATTCTTTTGTTTTAAATAATCGGGTTTAGCGATTATATACTAAAGCTCTGTTTGATTTGACAAACCTTGTAATTGTCCAGATTAAAGTGCATTGTGAAGATGTGATTTTCTATTCTAGTGAGTCAACACAGGAAAAGGGCAGATAACACAAAAGTCTCGTCAAGCAATGTATATCTAGCTCAATTGGTTTTACTCTAGTTATCTTAATATTGTACAATATTTGACACCTACTTGAACCTTCTGAAGTGGCAGCCCAGTGACCAACTTCATCATCATTGTCACCTATGATTATGGCCACTTGAGATTAACCTTAGCAACTCAGGCTGAAAGCCGTCTGATACATGCTCAAGTGCAATTTTAATTGGATGATAATTGTTTTGCGTAATAAACTCTCGCATTCTGTTTGGATAATTGCATTTAATACTTAATTCATTATCATGAGAGAAGTCACTCAAACGGACGTTTTCACTGTTTGCTTATCAGCGGGCAAAAGGCAACCGCCACAGCATCAGCAACAATAACAACAATAACAACAACAACAAAGCAGACACAAAACAAAAACAAACTGCTGCAGGCAATGCCTCTTTGACTATCTGAAACTGGTGGCAATCTATGGATCTGCAGTATAAATATCACAAGTCAGTGGAAACTTGAGAACTAATCATATCGTTTAAGAAACCAATGAAGAAGGCGGCCGGGAAGGGAAGGCAGAAATAAATTAAAGTAATGCACTGGCGTGGCCAATTCACCCCAAAGAGTGATGGTGCTCGAAGGAGGCAGAGGGCATAAGGTAGCAATGTGACAGCCGGCAAACGGAAACGACAACTGCAGCCAAATGGAGAGGAATAAAAAAAAAAACAGAGAGGGCATAAGTGGGGGAGAGTCCAAGAGAAAGAGACAGAGATGGAGAGAGAGAGAGAGAGAGATACATGGCATTAATAAGGGAGAGCCAGAGCGAGAGGCAAAAAAAAACTGAGCAGATGTAAAAGCGCATTAAAAATAACAACAAAATTTATATGTATATATTTGTTTGCGTATATAAATCGACCACAAATACTGAATACCCTTTATTATATCAACATATGTTCAAAAATTTTATTTAGAAGGTATTTGTTTTTTGTATTTCTATCTAGAATTTATTAAAATATCACTTTTTTAAAGCACACATATATAAATAAAGATATTTTAAGTTTTAGTTTTGGTTAGATAACTTTTATTTGACTTCAAACTAAACTTGAAAATTTAAAAAAAAAATTCTCTCAAAAAATGACAATTTTATTGTTTCCAATGTCATTGATGATTCTTGTTTTTAACATTTAAGAAAGAAAACTATTAATTTTAGCTATCATATTTTCTTATTCTGAACCTGAATTCAGATCTATAGCATCTCACTATTATAAGGCTTTTCTAAAATTGAAATATTGTTTCATTTTCTCATAAAATGACAAAATTATTGTTTTCAATGTCATTTATGATTCTTATTTTTAAACCTTAGGAAACCAAACCATTAATTTTAGATATCAGAACTTAATTTAAAAAAAATTCTGATCTATAGCTTCGAAATTTTATTATACCTTTCTAAAATGAAACTATCTTTTTATAGATTAGTGTAGAAACACTATTTTTCTAGCCAAAATTTAATTAATTTATCACTTTAATTAGCATTCAAAGAGCATTTTCTATTGTTAAATCAAAACTGTCGTAAATTGTTTGCGTTGCATTTATTATTTAATAACAAAGTGTTAACACATATTAACATAAACTAGGAGAGAATAAATTGGCCGGTTTCCAAATTAATTCTATTTTATAAATTTCTTAGATTTGCTTCACTTATGACATTAGAAAATACATTCATACATTGTACATATATTTTATATGCATTCTAATCGAACTTTATCGCAATATTAATACATTTGCTACTATATGATATGACGTATATAGAAATAATATACATTTCTATTTGTTTTGTTTTTTAGTTTATTTTGTTGCGTGCTGGTTTTTTTGTTTTTTTAATTATTATTTATGACTTTCTTTATACTTTTGAATTTTAGTTTAGCATTTCTTCTGTAGAATGCTTCACCAATTTTGATTTAATTTCATCTTTTTTTTGTTTTGTTTTGTTTTTGTTGTTGTGACACTACACTTTGCAAAAACGCATTGAAGCTTTTTCGCTGACTTTGTATTTTGTTTCAGTTTATATTTTATGCGTTTTTGACGTGATGTTTTCTTCGTTTTCGTTTTTCCCACTTTATAAAATTTTTTTTTTTCAGTTTTATGTTTTTCAGTAATTTGATTGTTTTGCACTCGTTGTACCGTTACTTACAATTGATTTTTTGCACATTTCTTTGGCATGTTCCGTTACAAACACTGGACGCTGGCATTATTTTTGCAATCACGATTCTATTTAGATTTTTATTTTCAAAAAATTCAATTGGAATTTGTTTTATTTGATATAACAACAACGACAATAGCAACCAAGTAAAAATAATTAATTTTATTTAATTTTCCGCCTCTTTATTGCCCTCTCTCTCTATTTCTGTATCACTCACACTTTTACTATATCTCTTTCCTTCCTTCGCAAACTTGTATAGTGAACAAAACGTATGAAACGAACGAGCTGACTGCAGAGCGACAACTACCGCAAAATTCTAAAAACCGAGACCCACTGAGCAGGAAATTTTTGGCTCGATTCATGCGCTACAGCGCGCTGCTCTGCTTTAGCCCATTGAAAATGAAGTAACTATGTCGTTTCGACGACTTTGGTATACCATGTAACAAGTTAAAAAATAGTTTTATACGGTGACTTTATCCATGTTAGCTTTCGATAAAATCAGTAAATCAGGCGAAAATTGAAATTAAATATATATTTATATATTACACGAGTCTACATACCGAATAAGGTGGGTCTATCTCTTATCAAGGTGTTCTCTGAGATCAAGGTGTTCATACCGACGGACTGACAGACGAACAAGGATCAACCCGGCCTTCTTCAGCCTGTTATACACATTGTGGTGACTTAAATATACCACATCACTCTATGGGTGCATGGTATAAAAAGAGAGAACGATAATCGGAGAGATAGACGAGCGCAACGAGAGAGGCAGAAAGAAAGAATCTTAATTAATGCGCATTTGCCAAGAGAACAATTCGTATTTTCCGTTTTGGGGGCGGCAAGCCAGAGAGAGAGAATGAGAGAGAGAGATAGAGAGATTTGGAGCCGGCATCATATGTGCCGGCTGTTTCTATATGTCACACAACAAGGGAGCATTTGAGAGATGATGAGAGAGAGTGGGGATCATCAGATGATAAGGCATAATGCTTGCAATCGAAATGATAAGCTATCAACAAAGTAATTCTCAATAAACTAATCAAAAATGAATTTTAAAGTCCACCAAATTGCAACCAGTTTGACTACCAAAGCAGCTTTTATTTTAAGGGGTGAACAAGAGAGAGTGTAAGAAAGAAATGAGAAAAAGAGTAATGAGAGTAAAGAGAGAATTGAAGCCGAAACAGCTGTGCTGCTAAAATTGAGTAGGTTAAGGGTTCGTTTGATTCTTAGTTCGTAAGGGTTGATAAATTATAAAATTCAGCAGCGTCACGACTTGGCGATAGTCCTGCAATGTATTAAACTGCTTCTAAATTTATTAATTTGGGAACGTAACTTATTTTTTGTAACGGGTGTTTTTTTAAGCTGTCATGAACATCATGCGGTATGTCAGTGTTGTCAACGTGAAAAACCAAACGCTTAAAAAAACACCCGCTATATAGGGGATGTGAGGTGCTCCCCATTTACCACCTAAAGTATGCAAATAAAAAAAAAACCGAAAAATGGTTGTCGATGCAATAGACGTTGTTTATAGATTTGTTTTTAGCTACAGAACATATCAAAATTTATCTATAGTTTTAAAGTAATGATTTCTTAAAAAGCTTACTGCATACTTTACGGAGTAAATCTCACCATTCCAATACCTAGATTAACCGTGCTTTAACGATAACAAAAAAAGAGGTCAAAAATATTGTTATTTGTTTAAAATGAATTTATTTTCATGCCAAATCCAATTATTACGAATACAAACTTTTAGCAGTAACTGTGCCTTGAGTCAAATTCCCAATGTTTCATATTTTAAACATTGAATTTCTATTTGCACTATCTTGGAAATTCACTATCAATTCAAATCTTATCAATACAGTAATATCTTTTTTGGGCTTGGAACAAATTTAGATAATAAAATAAATTTTTGCAAAAAGATACAGTAGGTACAGGCAATAAATAACAACCGAAAAACTCTGACTTAAAGTTATTGAACTGAAATAAAAATTTAAGCATTTAAAATTAACAAAGAATTATTTTTAAAATATAAGTAGAATAAAAATATATATTTACCTTTCTTTTTTCTAGAAATTATTGAGCTTCAATTTCAATTTGATGAAAATGTATTATCTAGTTGCCTCTTAGCTAATTTCACAACCATAATTTTGTAGCAATTAACTTTTGACACTGTGCAGCTGACGATCATATGAGAGTGAAAAATTCACGCGGAAAAAAATTATATTTCAGTTCTACATTTTATTGCATTATCAAATTTGTTTTACAACATACATTACATAATTGATTAATCACTAAATTCTATAAGGCACTTTAGGTCTTCTCATCCCCATTGTTATTATTTATTTTATTATCTTCATCATCATCATCATGATTATCATCGTTGGTATAATTCTCATAAACATTTGTGCCATGCCAATGAAATTAATTCATTTCTGATGACAATGTTGATTTCCATTCATTTATTATTTCAAGTACAAACAGACAATTCGTGTAAATATTTGCATTATACTCGTGCCCAAATCAGAAAATAAAATAACAATGTGTGAATTAGGCAAAATTAATAACAAGAATAAACAGACCAAATGATAGCAACAATATATTTTGTCTGCTCTCAAATCTTGTTAAAAATTTATCATTAGGTATCACAAAAAATGAAAAAAAAAAGAAAATAGAAAAATAATATAAAAGTTCCACTCAGTCAGTTTAACAAAGTGTCTAAATTATTACTGTTCTGTCAGGGGAAACATTGCAATTTATGTTGTTTTTTTTAATGACTTAATAGATTTTTTCAATTAACAATAAAAATTTAGATAAATTGAACTATTGTTTGAACCCCTGCCGAGTGATTTGGAACTTATTTGAGGCATTTACAGCAATTAAATTTGTTTAAAAAAACACACACAAAGAATACCGGAAGTTATATCTGAATTTGAATTATATATACTCTAACGCCAGAGAAGTGGACTATATTATATTTAACATATATCTATTATAAATAGAGCTGAACTGTATATTAAAAATTATGCATTTTAAAGAATATGTCATTGTAACTTCTTACAAATTTCCTATAAATCTTTGTGATAGTTCTAACTACCATGGAATGTTAGCGTATAATTTCTATAGAACTTAAATTTGTGGCCATTTGAATTGAGAACCATTTTCTTAAGATTTGAAAGGTTTAAAAATTTCCTGTGACCGTTAATTAAATTAGATTGAAAACCATTTTCTTTAGATTTGAAATGTTTAAAATTTTCCTGTAATCCTTGATTGAAAATAAAGTTTAGAAAATTTTGATACTGCCAGTCTGTGCTTGAAATATTTTTTTACTATTTTAAAAATGAAATGTAGTTTCTTAATTTATTAACATTTTTGTTGTCTTAATAGTAGACAATAGATTTACATGTAGTTTACACAAATTCTTAAAACCGAAATGCTTGTTTGCTTAAAATTAGGCTAAATCGTTATTATATTCTAAAGAATATATTTTCAGTGATTTGTTTTAATTTACATATTGTTCAGACTGTTCTTTTCTTATAGATATTACATATATATGATTTATATTTTTTGTGATTTTCTACTATGGCTAATATGTGTGTGTTAAGCTCTGCATACTAGCTATTTAGTATGGTAATTACGTGGGCCGGCCATATAGATTTGTATCCTCACAGTTATCACTTAGTTTTTAGCTCAATATATATAAATATATATGTATTTAAATATCACAATATTTCCTACCAGTTGATTTTTGTTGTTGTTGCTGTGGTTGTTGTTCGTTTCGCCTTAAGACTATAGAAAGGAGCAGCACAATATTAGCACCAATACCGTAATGGGGAATATGGCATAGATCTCACTACGTGGATGGCATGTCGATATTAGATTTGTAATATCATCCGCCTCATGCTCAATACCATCTCTGGTGGGTACTTCGACAACGACTATTTCATCGGATAGGAAACTGATATTGAAACTGCATTCAGTGGTATTTAAACAGCTTTGCGATTCGCTTAGATTCGAATATTGAAACGTTGGCTTATAAATATCAAATATGGCATGAATATCGTTTCTAACTAAATCATTGTCACTATAAAATATATAATAATAATATCCAGCTTGTGTAATATCATGGGTGCCATTTGCCACCCCATGGGTGGCATTCTCCAGATAATGGGCACTGGTGCACGCTGAGCTCGAGTTAAAGAACTTGGCCAGCAACAAGCCATGACGAAAACAAGCTATAAGTCCATTTTCAAAACTGGAAACCGAATTCGATTCATCGGTTTCCGTAAAGTTCATGGCATTTCCGCCATGACTATACTTTCGATCATAGACATTTTCGCGCTTCGGGCGTTTATATAGCTGATCGTAGAGCTCACGTTTCTTTTGAGCATGTTCTGAGTGTGATAAATGTTGGCCATGATGCCGTCTAGTCCGTGTCTCAAGAGGTTCACTTGCGGTGACATTTCCACCTACGCTATTTTCCGAGTGATGTGGAGTGCCTTTCTTTAGCTTCTTTTTAGGATGTTTGCCATTTGTCGAAGACATAGAGGTTAATGTTGTATTGTCAAGTGTGGTGGCATTTGTGGCAGCAATGTGGTCATCACTCAAATCCTCGCCAGCATTATTCTCCTGCTCAAGCACGCCCTCGTTGGGAGCATTCTCACTCTGCAATTCGACCACATCTTCAAAGAATACACGCACTTGCTCATGTCCCTGGGCATAGTTGGCACCAAATTTATTCTTATTATGATCGGTTAGACCACAAAGTTGCAATTCACGATCACCCTTCACCACCATGATGCGGGAGCCATCGTAACGGGAGCAGAACTTGAATTTCACACTTGCACCGGCCAATAAAAAGAAGCCCCAATATTCCAATGTATCATCCGGCAGAGTCATTGATTTCTTCAATCGAATGTGTTTGCGATTAGTTGAGATCTCTGGCTTGTTACGCAATTGAAATGCATTGAAGTGACTATCCATTTTCAGAGTGTGCTTCGAACAGAAGATCGATGAGATTCCGGCACGAATTTCTATAATATCCGATTCGGCCACAGGATAAACCACATCGGCGAAAACCGTTCTACGTAAATATAAAGGCATAATGATCAATGTAGCTGGTATAATCACTATCATAAGGCAAAAGATGAGCACACGTTTCACGCCATGCATTTTGCGAGTCTCTATAAAATAAGAGAGAAAATAAATAAGATAAAAATTAGTGATAAGTAACTTAAAAACGTTTATGTCAATGTGAATTCTAGGAAACTCAAGATCAGCTGATTAAACAACAACAATTAACCCACAATTAAGATTACATTAACTTAGAAAATACTTGTATATTTTTCTTTGACAGTTGCACTAATTTAAAACAGATTTCTTATACGGTCTTTATAGTGTGGTCTTTATAGTTTAAGAGAGCTTTGAACTTTATTGGTCTTAGGCATTTTTAAAGGTTTTAACGAATCTTGAAATTCTTTGCGATATTTTTATTAAAGCTTTAGATTTTAAAGCCAATTTTAATCAAACTTATGTATTAAATCTTTTGATTTTGCATAACATCAAATTAAATTCTGAAACCCTTTTAAGTCAACTTTAAAAATCATTATCTCTCTTCTGTAGATGTTGAATAAAATATAACATTTTATATAATATTTCAATAATGTTGGAATGTCGTTTCAAATTTCTGTAAAGAAAGGACCTGTCCTGTTCCTTATCAACTCGCCCACCTTCAAAGTGATATTCCGTTATTTGCTGCATCTTGAATAAGTCTCTTTCCTTGTCACAAAAATAAAAAACAAAATTAAAAAACAAATCCTTTGATTATATTGCTGCCGCTTTTTTTATGAACCGCGTCTGATTGCCAGGCAGGTGTTTTGTATACTGTCTTGATTGTGCGATTATCAAATTAGTCTGACCAGCCTCGCTCCTCAGGCCTAGTCGGTCGGTCGGGTTGAGTGCGGGTCTTTTTCCATTGCTTTTATCTCTTCCATGTGTTGAGTGAATATTTGCGAGAGACCCAAAGATGTCTGAGTATCGGATATGTTATATTTCCTAGTATTTGTGTTTGATTCTATCATCAACAATGGCAAATATATAACTAACTCATTTAACGTATCTATGGCTAAGTGACAGACTACTGTTTGCTCAATATTTAGTATAACAACACTCCGGATCTATGGCTGTTGATCTCACGCACTCCATAAAGATGAGATTAGATCGAATATACAGTATATTTTTGGAGATTATCTGAGAGCATGTTTATCTAATTGTTGATTAGGAAAAATACTGCAGCGCACAAAGTACACAAGGGAACTTGATCAAGGTAAGGAATCACAATAAGAAGGAGAGTATATTTCCCCTACAACTCTGATCTTAATAGCTGTTATTAAGCTCATCGATAAACCAGATTATGTTAAATAAGAGTTATCAGTCTACTCGTACTTAGGTATATTTCATATCTAGCCGCACCTAAACAGTTACGTAGATTCTTTTAGTAGTTTTTTAGTTGTTTTTATTTAGCTTATCAGTGGCCTTTATTAATTACCGCCCTCATTATTGATGCCAGTGCTGATAAGTCATATGTTCCCTATTACTTACTACATCTATAAAAACAAAATTGAAAACATTTTTACATTCAACTATTTAATATCCTATAAAAACTAAGAAACTTTTAATTTCTAATTTCGTATTGAAGCTGAATGGATATTTTTCACAAATTGGCAACTTTCCTTCTTTACCCTTTTTACAGGGTATCAAGATTCGAACTCTTTATTCGCGTATGAACTTATCAGCTCTTGTTTATATGTATAGCAACATTTTTGCTCTTTCCCGTATAAATAATTTGTTGTGTTTTTTTTTCTCTTTTTATATTATTTATAACGCTGCGAACAAAACACGAGCTAGTTTTATGTCACGTTTTTGTCGAGTGCTTGTTCTGTTATTTTGTTTTTTTTTCGGACTAGCAACTATACAGAAATATTATGTATGTATACGATTATCGCATCGTTATATAGTATATGGCAATAAATAATTTTGTTTATACTTCCACAATGATGCATATATCAATGAAACATGTGAATCTTCAAATTTTTCGCATTGTTGATGAATCTTTAGAACAAATAATATAGAGCACACGGGAAAACCATCTGAATAATCATTATCTTTTGATACACTTGCAGAAAATAGTCACAAATTCAAATGTCATGCAGTATAAGAAATTTTTCTAAATGGGATTTGACTCTGAGATATTTGTGTAAGATTTTAAAATATTATGACTAGCTAAAACTTTATCAAAGAGATCTTTAATGCTTATACATTATATTTACTATGTACCTATATTTAGCAGCAACTTTATGTTGCCCTAAAGAGCCCTAAAATTATCTTTAATACATAGTTAATAGATGTAGATTTATATTTTAGACAAAGAATCGCTTGATATTTGATAATTCCTATGACTAATTTTAGCTTTGAATATCATAGCAATAAAAAAGAAATACAAAACAAAATTGATGTGCCTTTTTACACAGTTAAAGTGTTTCTAATTATAAAAAAGACTTCTTTAGATAATGAAATAGATTGCATACATTGAACTATGTGACACATCAGATCAATTGATAAGCTCTCTTAAGTATTATTGACCACCTTGTTTTTGTTTTAGACATTTGGTAGACTTTCCCCCATTAAAATATATAAAAGTCTCAAATGTGCGATAACAAACTAGCTAGCCACCGTTAAGTAGGTCATTTCTACTTATGTATATATGTATGTATTTTCCTTTAGGCAGTGCTTACTGTGCTGTATTATTTCTCATTTATGGCATTACTCAAATACATTCTTTGTGACAAATATTTTACAATAGGTATCAGCGTCTCATCTAATAATGTCATAGGTCGTGAATTTTTCTTCTTTTAGGTTTTTGGTGTTTGCTTTTGGGTTTTTCGTTTTTGTGTAAATTCAATTGACAACAATGTGGTCACGACAGGTTTTTCATGCAACACATATGTATGTCTATATACAATGTTCGACTACGAGGGTGGTTTTTAAAGTTATTCACATTTATTATGGAAATTAATTGAATTGGTTAGAAAAGTTGTAAGAAGGAGCTCTTGCATTTCCACAATCTTTTCTACACTTTTAATAGAAATTTCATAATTTATTCTATCCTTGCCAAAAATATTGTACACCTAATTTGCCATTAGTATACTATTTGTTTTTAATCAAAAAAGATATCAAAATAATATTTGATGGTTAATAACAAATTATACCTTTTTTTCCTTCTTATATTATGAAATTCTAGTTACGTAAATCTCTATCTATTTTTATACTGCATTTTTTTAGTGTGCTTTTTTCTATCGAAGATAAAAATAAAGTCGATTAAGGGGATTCCGAAAAATTAAAAATACAAAATTAAAATATAAGAAAGAAGAAGCATTAGCTTTAGCATTTTGGCCCTTAATATATTAAAAAAAAAAAGTCTCATCATTCCTATCGGATGAAATTACAACTCACAACTGGTTTTAGTTGGAGTATTGCCTTACAATTCTAGGTTAGCAAAGTCTGCAGATGAGAAAACTTGGTAGTTCTTGAAATAGCGCTATACAAACAACCTGCTCATTATTTGTTTTCCCGAAAATTAACTCGAGCCTGCTCATTCGAAAGAAATTGTTTATAAATATAAATATAAATATAAATGAAGTTAATTAGAAAGTATCAGAAATTCAACACAAATGTCTAACAATTCATTAGAAGGAGAGAAAAATAGAAAACTGTATAGGTAATTATTTCATTTATTTGATGTCCATAATCTACTAAAGTCTCTTTGTTTTATTAATGCTCATTTGGGAACTTATTAACCAACCCTTGCTTATTGAATTAGCTGGTTTTATTCAGCTTTAAACAAAAAATTTGTCTAAGAGCCAGGAAGGCCGAAAAACCTTGGTCATGAGGTTAGAGTAAAGGCCAATATTACGGTTAGCTACGGTTTCCATTGTATCAGCTTATGAACCTTATTCAAAGGTGCGTAAGATTAACTGCTTACTTTATTTCATATATTTTATGGTTCATACTGTTTATATTTTACTGTAACAATTTGATCGGTTATGGAAATGTATACTTCTTGGTAAGGGTATTTCTGTGGAACATATGCAACAAAAGAAAAAACTCTTGAGTATTTTCCGCATCTAATTTTCTTTCATTTGGCATGTGTTTCCCATAAAATTTACATAAATAATTAGTTGCCATTTTGCTGATTCTATTTTGTTGTTGTAAACTTACATGTTTCGTCTATCCTTTTTGTTGTTGTTGCTATCGCGTTTCTCTTGTTTGTTATTTGTGATTTGAATTAGCGACAAGTGTCAGTTTTTTTTTTCCTCTTGTTTATTGTTAATTTTTTATGCAGTTGTTGTCTTTTGTTTATTGTTCTCTCAGTCGAAATAAGATTAAAAGAAAATTAAAACAAAAAGGGGGAGGGAGGAGCAATATATGTATATGTATGTTCAATCACAGTCGAGTGAAATGTTTATAGTTATCATCAACAAATTATTTAAACTTTTTGTTTTGTTTCGTCTATTTTGACACACATTTTTAATCTCTCGTCTCGTCCTCTCTCTATCTGTTTCTCTTCACTCACTCTCTTGGACACGGTTAGTTCTCTAGCTCTCTTTCTATCTTATCTACGGCACTCTCTGTCTTTTGTATTTCATTCCTTGTGATATTGTTTTCGGCTCGGCTTCCGCATATCTTTGTGTTCACTAACTCTTTGTTTAATAAATTTATAGAAACCAAATTGTTTCCATATCAATTTTTTTTAGATATTTTCTCGATTGTGTTTTATTGTTTTTACAACTGAAAATGTTTGTGTTTAATAGCTCTTATCGCATAGAATTACGAAATTTTCATTGCATCCGTCGTCATTTTCACGCACAGAATACACTTCGCTTGCAGTTCAACTGACTGACTCCGAAAGACTCGCGATGAAAAATTGAGTAACACGCCAACAAACGCCAGAGGGCCGGGGCTAACTTCGACGACACCGAAGTGTGTATACCCTATCAAGTAGTTTTCCATTTCCTGTAGCCGTTAAGGTGAAAAAAGGTTTTATCTAATAAGTCTAAAGCTCGCGCTGAGGCAATGCGGCGCATGTAACATGCCTTTATAAGTTTTTAGGGCAATCGTGTAAAAAGTTACGAAGATATTCATAAAAGTCACATTATTTGACTGATCGCTTCTACGGGAGCTATATGATATAGTGGTCCGATTTGGCTGAATCCGAGATATACAACATGTTCAGTACATACTTTATATGGTCGGAAATGTACACACTTCTGTACAAAATAAATGTACTCTTTTTGCAAGGGTATAACAATGGCCTCTCTGTCTCTCTCGCTCTCTGTATTTCTAGCTCTCTTGCTTATTTTCATTGCATTGCGAGAGAGGAATACATGGATAACGCTCGGAAAAACCAAAACATTTGTGGTAGTGAGAGACAGAGAGAGAGAGAGAGAGAGAGAGCAAAAAAGAGAAAAAGGCGAGAAAATTCATTGTTCTGTTTTCGTGTGAAGTTGGTTGCGCTTCCGTTTGGCTTACTCAGGTTCGAAACTCGGCTACAATTTAAATTATAACGGGTAAGAGCATAATTTCAAATTGCTGTACCTATATACTTTTTAAATTAATGGTTTACAAGTTAATTAAAGGGACCTA
Organism: Drosophila willistoni; assembly: GCF_018902025.1. NCBI lineage: Eukaryota > Metazoa > Arthropoda > Insecta > Diptera > Drosophilidae > Drosophila > Drosophila willistoni. The sequence goes on from NW_025814050.1 coordinate 16,803,472, forward strand.
ACTGAGTTACGTCTAATATATATGCTGATGTTAATTACTTCATAATATTGATACCACCTGTGTCTCCCAATCTCTTTTAAGATAAATTTAGGATATGAAGCCCTCAAAAGTATTCTATAGAACAGTCTATTCTCAGTCTGTTTACCTAGGATTAAAATATAACAAATTCTAATCTATAATAGACGTGCATCTTTTTTATTTTAAAGTTAAAGTAAAACTTGACCCCGTAAAGTATGCAATAAGCAGCTTAGAAATCACATTTTGAAAACTCTAAAGAACTTTTTAAACATTTCTGTACCTGAAAAGTATTTTGATTTCCAAAGATTTTTATTTTGGCACATTTTAAAAGTTGAAATGTTAAACAAAAATGCTGCATAAATTTTTAAATGTCTAATATAGAATCAAATAAGCCACTGACAACTCCTATCTCATATTTATAGGATCCTAGCAACTGCTGTTTCAATATATCTAAGGACATGTGTACCAAATCTACAATATAAACTAATAAAATTAAAGTCTTAATTCAAAACTTATTTCTGATTTTTATTTCCCAAAGATCTGATCATAAAAATTGCCTTTGAATATGGACTTATGTACATTTCAGAATAAAAGTATAACATACCTATTTTGTAATTTGCATTTCTTTTACTAACTTTTTAAAGTTTTTTATAAATAAATTAATTCAAATCAAGAACTTTAATGTGTATACCGCAGGATCTTTAGTTGTAATTTCATAAAAATTAAAAAAAAAAAAAACTAAAGACAAATTCCCTTTTCTATTTTTATTAAAAATTTACGTTATTAACGTTTTTTTAAATTACAAATCCTTTTTAAAACATTAAAAATGAAAAATCATCTAAACATACTTTCTCAAATGAGAAAACACTAATGCTAAACACTTCATTTTATCACCGAATCCATATTAACCATCGATTTTTGTGTTTTTTTTTAATCACTTTGTTTACTTACTGTGCAAATCCGGCATTGAGTAATAAAAGTCCGTGTGATAGTAGTGTAATTGCCCAGCACTAATCGGTGTATTACGCTTAATGATTGATTTATTTGCCATATTGTAAATATTGAGGAGTGTTATCCTAGCTAAAAGGATAACTAGTTGTGTGTATAGTTTTATTTATTAAATTAAAAGTGTCGGATTGACAAATGACAGCGACCACATCTAGCGAATTATCGCAATGAACTAACGAGGCGAATGTAATCCAAATCGCTTGAAAAAGTCTTTGGATGGTTGAGTGAATGAGGGACTGATTGTCGACTGTGGGATGACGCCCAATTCAAATAGACGTGGTGTCATCGCCTCGTATGTGTACGTATATGTGTGTGTGTGTGTGTGTGTGTGTGTGTGTGTGTGTGTGTGTGTGTGTTTGTCTCGTCTACAGATTCGCGTCAGTTAGTCAGTCAGCCATTAAACAAGCCTCAGCCAGTCGGTCAGCTGGAGCGCTTCATTCAAAGCTGATAACCAGCTTGAAACAGGCTAAAGTAGTCCCAGTTTATTATTATAATAAATTAGCAAACAATGTTATAAAATCTACTGCAAAACAATTGCGATTGATAAGAAGTTAATTGTGTTTGTCAGTTAGGCCTACATAAAACATCACTACTATTAGAGTGGAGACAACGCTTGACAACTGACTAACCCAGACTATGTTCAATTTCAGTTGATTGGAAATTCAATATCATATTTATCCCACAAATGTCCACACCCATCCTACGTACGGAAATGAAATCCATGAAGTTAAAATGTTTGCTTAACAAAGGTCATTGTGCTTTTTTAGAACTATTCATCGTTAGAGTAGCTATCTTGGGGAATATTGAGTGTAACCACGATAGATGAACAACTTTAAAGAAGACTTTCTTTATTTTATGTTATATATATATATAGACTTAAGGTCAACCTATTATTCTCAACAAAATGTGGGAATCTCTTTGTGTTTATCGTTAAACAATTAAAAGGGTGAAGAGTGTTCGAAATGACTATTTTTAGCTTTAAGGATTTTTTTTACTTACACACAATAGTTTAAGTGATTTTAAATATTTCTTCTACTTTTATATTCTTCTATTAACTTGTCGAATCGCTTCCCCTACTTAGTTCATATAGTTGACGCACGATCCACGCGCGGAGATAAGATTGTCAGATTCCTGCATCACTGCATGCAACTGACAAAGATTCTTTTATCTTTAAAGCAAAATATAAATTTAATATTTATGAGATTTATATCTTATTGTTAGACTTATCTCAAAAATGATGTGTTTTTTTTTTTTAAATCTTATCTATAGTAAAGATAAAAACGTAAATATAAATTTAAGTATGTGTTAGACGTCAATTATAGTACTTTATTGAAATGTAAATGGAAAGTTTCTCACTAAACTTAGATACCAGATTATACAAAAAAAAAAACCAAAATGTTCCAAATGTTCACCTCGGCCTTGGCGACGTTTGTATACCCATTAATGCAGAAATGTATTGTAGATACAATTTTGAAAACCCATAACCCTATTAAAGTAAAAACTGTCAATATTTGGGATTGAAATAAATTCTAGTTGAATACATATCAAAGAATGCTTTATGAATATTATAGAAAAATTTTATCTCGTGAATATGAATAATAATTTGATATACATATGTCATCAATAAAAATAAACTTAGGTATGTTAAATCATGATAATTGTGTTAAATTTCATGGAAACCAAAAACCTATAACCTTGCCAGGTGAAAAGATCTCAAGAAACGCTCTAAAATTTTCCCAATCTCTTAACTTTGCAAATCTATAGTTATGCCAATTTTTAAACGACTTTTTTTAGCAATATCGTTCAAAATTTTAAGTTAAAGTTATGAAATTTCTGCCACTTCAAAAAAAAAGGAAATATATATATTTATATAGTATACATAATATAAGAAATGGTTCGAAATTAATTGTTTTAAATTTGTTTAGTAATTGGCGAAAAAAGCAGTCCGAGGAAAACAAGTAAAGTCACCAAAAACTATTTTGAATAATTAGTAAGCATTGAGAGAATATATATAGTTTTAGGCATATTTTTTTAATCGTTAAAACGAAAGTATGTCCTGGAGTTTCCACTATGGTCGTCGCAAAGTAATACTTTTAGCTGTGCTTTTGCTGCTATTAGTTTTTATTTATGCTAGTCGCAAAACTATTCAATTTGAAGTATACACAAAAAATATCGTTACAAGTCCAGTAACACAATCAACTAAACTGAAAGCCACTTCGTTAAGCGTCCCGAATGTCACAGAGTTAGCAGAAGTGACAGAGGAACCAGGTCCAGCAGGAAAATTCTATGTATTTTCATCAAAGTGTAAAATACCCTATGTTGATCCATTTACAAATGAAAGCATTGATGAACCGATACCATTACGCTCTTGTACCAATGAACCGGATTTGTTCAATGTGCATTTTGATACCCAGTCGAAGCGTTATGTAATACATGTGGATACGCAGGTAGCTTTGACAATGTATTCCAACTATTCGGATTATAGTTGTACCTATCAAGAGATTAAGCGTGGAGCAAATGATTCTTATAGTGTGTATGTAGACAGATTGGAAAATTAAGATGAAGAATTTCCCAAAAATACTTTCTTTTCTTGCAGATTGCGAGCTAAAAACTATCTTAAACAAGATTGGATGGTGCCGCAACACTTTCTGGGTGTTTTACTAGAGTGCCGGGAGTACTCGAATTCTTTAAGAGTTTTACAGAGAGATGCCTTTGCCTTTGTTCAATATCCAAGCTATCGGAATGATAGAAATGATGCAGAAAGAAGTTTAACTCATCCCAGTGTCCTGTTGTTTGGCATTGACAGTATGTCACGAATAAATTTTCAACGCACTATGCCAAAGTCAGCGGAATTTGTCACTCAGCCAGGCTGGTACGAGATGCAAGGCTATAACAAGGTGGGTGACAATACATTGCCCAATCTCTTGGCCATACTGACAGGTCGCACTCCACGACAATGGAGGGTTACCTGTGATGTTCGAAAACCAGGATGTTTTGATTATATCGACTATTGGTGGAATCATTTTAGTGATGCGGGCTATTTGACTGCCTATGCAGAGGATCTAGCGTCGATTTCCACATTTAACTATCTTAAATATGGCTTTCAGAGACAACCAGTTAACTATTATCTGCGCCCATTTTTAGTCGTTATTGAAAATGCTATGCAGACAATTACGTACTATCATTCGGCGTATTGTGTTGGCCGTCGTTATAGTTTTAGCTATGTTTTTGACTTTGCTCATCAGTTGATTCAACGTTTTATTCGCGAGACACCCAAACCAATCTTTGGTCTTTTCTGGACTTCTTCATTTACCCATGAAGACTACCGCGGTGGCTATAACTTGGATTCCCATTTTGTTGACTATCTTACACGGTTTCAGGAACAGGGCCTTTTCGACAAGGCCATTGTTATACTATTGAGCGATCATGGTCGTCGCTTTGGCCCACTGACAGAGCTGCCTTCTGGCTATATAGAAGAACGATCGCCCATGTTGCATATTTATCTGCCAGAATGGTATCGAAAAAAGTATCCAAGCATTGCTAATGCGCTGCAACAAAATCGACAACGTCTATGCTCCAATTTCGATCTATATTTGGGCATTCGACAAGTGCTCGAACAAGTACGTCCTCGTGCCCATTATTACTTTCCAGCGCAGTGTCCTCAGTGCCGCTCGATTTTCAGAAGGCTACCAAAGAGTCGTAGTTGCCAAGATGCTGGCATACCGGAACACTATTGCACTTGTGATCCTTTTATAGCGATTCCTCCTCGAGGTTTTTTAGTCTATCTCACTCGTCTGTTGGTCAATCGTATGAACAAACATCTGCAACGCATGGGTCATGAGAATGATTGTTATCACCTTTGGCTCAAAGGAATACATCGAATCGAACAGAAACAGTATTTCAATAAATCTGGTCATCAAATTCCTTCACCCATGGGGTATAATACTTATCGAGTAAAGTTTTCTACTAAACCAAATTCGGGCTTATTTCGTGCAACTTTTATGTGCAATAATGACATCGAAATAGTGAATATGCGAGTGGATAGGATAACCCGTCTTAATACCTATCGCGACGAATCCTATTGTGTAGAAGAAGCTCAATCAAGAAAGTTTTGCCTATGCCTCAAGACCAAAAACCAATTTCTTGATTCAAATGAATTGGGAAATAATAAGAGTAATATAGCAAAAAAGAAACCATTTAAAACTAAAGACACTCTGTTAACAGACGATGCTGATTATGATGAACTCATCGATTAAAATGGAGTATTTAAATTTTAAAATGTTCTTTGATTATTTTATCAAGTAAATTCAAATTTTGACTTAATAAATAAATAAAAAAAATCTTGTACAATAAAATATATTATCCAGAGCCGTGATGAGATAGTGACTCTTATCTACAATCTTTACTGTTACTCCGATCTTAGCACCCAATAACATATAATTCAATTCCTATGTCTATATATTTATTGGAAACTTATTCGTTATAAATGGAAAACGAGCAAGTAGAGGTGAGAGACATGGCGACACGAAAGGTTCGTTTGCAAATCCGAAAATACATGCTTGTATTTTTTGCTTTGATCATGATTTTCATATGGATGAATCATAGCTCAAAAACGGATTCTTCAAGGAAACCGGAGAACGATACCCCATTGCAATTGCCATTAGAAGTGGTTCAATCAACTCCAAATATCGATCGAGCGAAACGTCTCTATGAATTGGCCAACCAACACAAGATATTGAAAAATGTTAAAAATAATGTGGGGACGGAACAAATGGCAGCCACTACGGGAATGTCCTATGATGATAAAAAAGGTACCTTTGACGAAATAGTGGATGTAAAAAAAAAACACAGAATACACACGGTCAAACCGGCCAGGTATTTTGTTAATAGTCACAAATGTAAAATGCCCTATGCGGATCCCTTCTCACACGATGCCCTTGAAATTTATAGTCCATCGACACTGAAGAGTTGCACCAATGAATCTGATCTTTTTTTACTTGACTATAGCATGGAAAGTCAGCAATACATATTGCATATAAACCATGAAGTCTTTCGAAAATTGGCTCCCAAAGTCAAGGATATTGAATGTAATTATCGTGAGATAGTCAGAGGCAACGATACCAAACCCGATTCCAACATCAAGTGAGTAATTTACATATTTCTTGAATACCATTTTTCTAAACCTTTTCGCAGTTTCAAGGAACCCATTGGTTTCTATCACTCCGTAGTCCTGGATCGAAGTATTAACGGAATAATTGCTGAATGTCGTGATGCTAAAGATGCCTCGCGAATTATACAACAAGATGCATTTTCCTTGATTCATGTGAAAAATAATTCCATCCCTAAAGTCACAAGTCAGAGACAACCTAGTGTCATTTTGCTTGGATTGGATAGTATGTCACGGATGAATTTCCATCGCACCATGCCGGAGACTGCAAACTGGCTACGCCAAAGAGATTGGCTCGAAATGGAAGGCTATAACAAAGTTGGCGACAATACGATGTCCAATCTTTTGCCCACTCTTACGGGGCACAGTCAGGAAGAAGTTGAGAAAATATGTGATATACGGGAAAAAGGTTGTTTTGATAGTTTACCATGGATATGGAATGATTATAAGAAGGCTGGTTATAGAACAGCATATGCCGAAGATATTGTCGAGGAGGCTGTCTTTAATTTAAACATGCCAGGATTTATCAGTGAGCCAGTGGATCACTATTTGCGTCCCTTTATGTTGGGTATAAGCGAGGCCATGAAATCTTATAAAAGATTTGGCTATAAATATTGCATAGGTCGTCGCTTGAGTATCGGCTATGTCTATGACTTTTGTCGGCAGTTCACCGAACGATATGTTGAGAAATCGGATCAACCAGTATTTGGCTTATTTTGGAGCAGTACATTCACCCATGATTTTTACTTCGGGGCCTCCAGTTTGGATATGAAAATGCTTGAATATCTGAAGACTTTAGAGAGCCATCAGTTGTTTGAGAAGGCCATTGTGATACTCTTCAGTGATCATGGAGCTAGATTTGGAGACTTAATGGAGCTGCCAGATAGCTTTTTAGAAGAACGTTTGCCCATGTTACATATCTATTTGCCATCCTGGTTTCGTAGCGCTCATCCGAAATTTTGGAAAGCCTTGCACATGAATCGAAATCGCCTGAGCTCCAATTACGATCTCTACAACACTCTACGTCACATCCTTCAGCTGGACGCCACCGACCATGATGACTTGTCTCCGCTGGACACTTGCCGCACTAGCCGTTCTCTTCTCCATCCACTGCCGAGAGATCGCAGTTGTGGTGAGTCCTGTATCGAGGAACATTGGTGCACCTGCAATGAGTATATCATCCAGTCTGTGGACAGTCATATGTATCAAATGGCCAAAAGACTGCTCTTTCGCATCAACTACTGGATGGCCAAAAATCACTTTAATCTGAAATGCCAGCGCCTGCAATTAGCCGATATCGATCATGTGGAACGTAAAGTTCTATTCGAAGACATGGGCAAAGAGTCCATGTATGGAGGCATCTCTATTTATCGCATGCGTTTCCATACCTATCCTCCGGACGGTAAGTTCCAGGCCACTTTACGCTTTAATCGCGATGTCCAGGACTTTGATCATCTAGATGTGACTCAGATCAGCCGTTTGAATGCCTATGACAATAGTTCCCTCTGTGTGTCTGATAAGATGGCCAAAAAGTTTTGCTTTTGCTATCCTCCTAAAATGGAAAATGAAATGCTGAAATGGAGAGATCTCAAAATATTAAAAAACAAACGAACAACTGTAATTGATTAGTCAATGAAATTTAAAATTTTAAAGAGTATGAACATTGAGAAATAAATTTCGTTTAACCATTGAACCAAAGTATACATTTCCTATTTTTCACTAACCATCTTTTTGTTTGGTATTCTCATAGATTTATTTTATTTCTAATTTTAAATAAAGTTGTTCTTTATGTCGAAATAGAACTTTTAATCGTTTTTGCAACTGCAAAAGTAATTGAAATATGGTAAAATTGATTGGTTTCAGCCATGACTCGTACAAAATAGACATGAAGAACTTAATTATTGAAGGAAGTTGACTTTAGAAATGAAAATACATTAACAATATTAGAATTCTAAAATCCTTTTTGGTTTTATTGTGAACGTTTTTTTTTTTTGTTTTTGTTTTAACTTAAGTATTACAAGCCTTCAATGAAGGCACCTTAACCATATGAATCTGTTCCTCTAGGTGTCTAATGAAAAACAAATGTTTTAAATATATAGAATTAAATTCCATTAAAACATAGCATTTTGTTTTTGCAACTTAAATGGTCCCATTCCCATATAAAATTGTCATTCTGTAGAAAATAATTTCAACAATCTTTAAGTTCTAGTCGATTAAAAAACTATATAAATCCTTTTTGTTTTACTTTTCTACATGTACGAATCCACCGGATATCGTTCGGCCTCCTCCAGCATGTGCCTGAAATCAACAGGCTGGGCCAGAGGAGCAACTGGTCCAGTATCAGGTCTACCTGGTACATGACCATTCATCATTTGTGTTGGCTTCTTGCCACCGGCAAGAGCACTTCCACGATTCTTGAGATGTCCATTCATCATGCTAACATGATGACTTATGGTCGGCACGGCCCCCGGGACATTTGTCTCCAGATCGTGTAGAATGGCATCTGTTTGCTCATTTCGGATCACATGATTACCCAACGGTGCTGTGGCATCCGTGTCATCGGTATTCTTTAGTAATTGTTGTATATGATTGCGAATAATGCGTTCAAATTCACGCTGCACCGATGGACTATCCGTATCGCCATCGACCTGCAAATTCAAAATGTTGTATAAAGAAAAAGCCTGATTTTGATTTTTAGAGAAAACTCACTATTTGCAGGCGATTACCGCTATCCATGATCTTAAGCATGGGCAGAGTTTGCTCACGAAAGATCTCCAAACGGCGACGAAATGAGGAAACCGTATCGTCTATACGACCCCTTCCCAGTTGAAGCTTTGAACAGTCCAATAGAATAATGGGCGGTCGTTGTTTGTACTGAAATGCAATTGAGATTATAATTGAATCCATCGAGTCACCGCATTCGAAGTATATTTACCTTATTCTCAAAGTACTTGACTTGTTGTAAATTTCGGGGATATCCATCTATGATAATGCCTGATCGATCTTTCAATTGCCGCAGATTACTCTCGAGCAATTGATTCAATGATTTCTCAGGAGCCATTTCTCCAGCTGCTAAAGCCTCTTTTACTGCATAACTTTCGGTATTGGCACGTGGTGCAGAATCGGTTATATTACGCAAAAGACGTCCCACACTGTTGGAAATTCAAAATTAGGATTAAAAAAAGTATTCGAAAAGTTTAAGTATTCTGAACTCACCTAATATGGGACCAGCCGGGATTTAAGCCAACGGCTTTCAAGCACAATGTTGCCTTATTACTGCCTGGGCCACCGATTACCCAAATAATTGGAGGTATTGATCCTAATGTTGAATCATCTGTTGCTTCCATACTAGTGCCTGCATTATTGAGATTCGGACGCGGCTGTTGAGTGACGACCACGCCGCTATCATCGTCTGCACTAGTTCCAGGACGTGGAGGTGGAGCTGCTGCTGCTGGGGCGGGGTGAGCGACTGCAGATGAACCATGTCCACTTGAACGGCCACGAGGTGCTTCTATTTCCTGACTAGAGCCATCCAAGTCTGCAATATGAGTCGCTTGGGCTTGACTAGGTGCCGTGTCAACGCTAACAATACTGCCGGGTATATCATGTATCCCTCTGCCCATACCTGTAACTCCATTCAGCATGGCCTCTTGATTCTCGAGCGTGCTTAAAATGTCAAGGACTGCGGTACGAAAATCCTTATACACCTCTGTGGGAGCACGCTCACCATTCACCTAAACGAAAAGATGAAATTTTTGATGGCAACTTAACCAAAAAATTGGAATTTCGTTACTCACGGCCAATAGCATATCGCTTTGATCGAAATAATCAGCGACTGGCATCACATTTTTAAAGAAATTTTCCAATTCCATTTTGGCTAGGGAGAGTACAACATGACCTAATTTAGCGCCATAATCGATTTGCTTTTGTAAGACCGACTGACGCCAGGATATTAGGATAACGCCATTAACGACTTGTATCTGTAAGTAAGAGCATTTGAAGAGATTATATAAAATAATTTACTTAACCTCTTCGTTTATTCGTCTCTTGTTATTTTACTTATTTGTCCCACTTTTTGGCACTTATTTAACAATCCCTCTGTGCTGTCCTTTATATAAACACCCAAAATGACTTTTTGTGCCAGCAAACTAGGCCAATTAGTGCAATGTTTATGCCCCACTCAAAATTCATAGGAATTACATGGCCTAAATAAGCAAACACAAACAAAATACAATAAGAACGAGAACTACAACTAGCCCCATTCTGACAGTTAATTAGTTCAAATAGTTCAACAGCAATTTACTAGGCAAATAAATAAAAGAAAAACCCCAACGAAAACACAGAACCACAAAAAAACAGTAGAGACCACAGAAAATACTTGTCTAGCCATGATTATTATGGGGAAAATTACCTTCTCAGAGTATTCAACAACGTCGCGCATTGAGCGTGGATATCCAGATATCAGATAGGCTTTGGCAGCTGGAGCCATTTTCATTTCCAACATCAACACCTCGGTGACCGTTTTCGATGATAGTTGCGAAAAGTCTTGCATATCTGAAAATGAAAAACCCCAAAGACCAACATGAGCTGCTTAGTTCTTAATGATTAAAATCCAACTTACCATTGCCCATTGCGTATTGTTGCAGCAGATCCATCATATTGATGTGGATGACTCCGCGTCTCTCCTGCATAAAGGTATCGCAATGGGTAACTTTGCCACTACCTGGGCCGCCTAAAACAAATATCACTGGCACTTTGGGTGGATCGAATTTGATTTTTCCAGCATTTTGCATATCGATGGCGCCGACATTGGTAGTAGAGCCAAGACGACCCGCCTCCAAATCGGTATTGGTACGATGACCATTTTGATTCCGTGTATGATTCCAATCGTTGCCTGGTTCGCCGGTATCTTGTGCCGCGCTGGCATCTGCAAGTGAAAGAAATCACAAAAAATTGTCACTTCTAAGATAGCGAAAATAGTTATTTATTTAATTTCCCCCTCACTTAATTGATGACCGACCACTCGACAGGCAAGCAACAGTTGAGAGAGGGTTTTGGCACTGTGGTCTCCCCATTAGCTAAACCGGAAACCGGATGTGCTGGCAAGTTAACAAACGCCATACACAAACACACACACACTGAAACTTGAGAAGGAGGCACTGACGTGCCGTAAAGCATTAGCGTTCCTTTCCCCCAAGGGCGCGTCCTGGGGCGGCAGCAATTTGCCAGAAGTGGCAAATTAGCTGAGGCACACAAAACAACGAAACAAATCGCAAAACACATCATTAAAATATGTTTTAACAATTATTTAATTGTATAGCAACGGGCAGTTGCGTCACCAATCGGACTTCATTCATGGAAAAACAGCTGCGCAAAACCAATGTGCCTCACATAAATATACACACATACATATGTATATACAAATATATAGTTATATAGTATGCATATTAGGGATATCCTTTAGGGGCAATTTCGCGGCTTTCCAGTCGCAACCTGTGCACATACGTGATACCATATTTTTATTGATTTTCCAGCAGTTTTATTTAATTGACATGTTGTTTTGTTATTGTTGCTATCTCCTTCTTGCCACTAGTGACAGTTTTAATATATGTATGTTTGTATGTATGTGTAGTTGGTTGGAATACACACACAAAACTATATACCTTATAGGTAGATATGTATGTTTGTATGTGGGAGTAAAAGTTTTTCTGGTGGTCAACGAACACATCCAAGGACCTCCAACTACTAGCAAGGCCAATACCGATACACCGATATTAAAGTTCCCACATAACAAATTATACCATTGGAGCAAGGTCCTTTTTACGCCTGATTCTTTTGCTTCTTTGATTTTTCCATATCATTACTTTAATAAGGAAATCATTTTATGCAATAGATTTATTTTGCTACACATTTTTATCGTACATAATATTCTACAATAATTATAACATTAAAATTTATTCCACAAATATGTACATTTGGATTCTTAAATTGATTAACCCAAAAAAACTATTTTTAAAACGATCAAGTTTCTTAATGAGTTGAAAATCCAAAACATTCATTGATTACCATCTTCTCAATTTCTTTGTTTTTTGTAAGAAATCATTCAATTACTCTATAAAAAATGTAACCTTTCGTAGTTCTAAATTTTGTTTCAACTATTTCAAGGATACAAACAAGAAGATTTTTATAAGTACCAAGTAAATCTTCTTATACAAACAAGAAGATTTTTATAAGTACCAAGTAAAAATCTTCTTGTTTGTATCTTATAAGACTTAAGTCTTATTTGGTACTTAAGTCCAAGCCGAAAACAAAGAATTATACATAGAATGGCTATAACTCAACGCAAAATATTAAGTTTTTGTACGATATCTGTTTAGATTTTTCAACTTAAATCAAACCTTGCATTAATTTAATGTTTTAATTAATTAAATACTTGTTAACATATGTATAACATAGCAATAAAAAAGTTTATTTCATGTCTAATTTAAAGCTATGAGATAAATTAGATCTTAATATGTCATGTATTAAAAATATTCTTGATAAGTTTTTAAGAAAAACATTTAAAGTGTTTTTTATTCTATGGAAAACGTGGCCGATTTTACGACATAAAAAAAATGTATAACTGATAGAATAATACAAATTTTTGAAAAATTGTTATTAAATATTGAAATTTTCAAAAACGATCAAAACAAATAAATATTTTGGAAATATTATAGATTAAATGGTGAACTACAATTTGGTATCAACATTAAAATCCAACTTATATTAAATACTTTATTAAATTTCTGAATAACTTCAAGCTCGAAAATCTTTTTTTTTTAAGCTATCAAAAAATCTATTGATATCCCATCAAATATATTCCCCTGAAATGCCATTCAATGACTAAATAAATTTATATTGCAAATTCAATATAATTAACTAACGTCTCCTTTAGTTGCATTTAAGTCTGAATTAATGCATATATTTCTAATCTGTCTTATAGGATCTTATATTCATACATATATATAAAACGATTGTTATCACGAAGACTCAATTGAAACGATGGACAGCAGAAGCGCTAATGGATAAAATGGCACGTGTTTAATATAACCGCAAGGGAATTCATTTAAGGATGTGTGTTAAATTCAGTTGGGTTTAATATTTCACATTTTAGCCTAACACCTAATTAGTTGAAGAGAACTAAAATGAAATATGTGTTATTTAATCAATGACACTAATCTAAACACCCAAGTTTTAATTTACCACTTTGGCTAACTAACTGGTTTACAAAACAAATATCGAAAATTAATATACAGAGATAATTAGATAAATATAAATTGGCTGCAATAAAGAATTTTTAATTCTTTTCACATACATATATGTGTATAGAAATGTTATGTATTGTTTCATTAATCATTATCCTTCCCTAACATTATCTCTGGCTTGTTTTTTTACTGATGAAGTATGCTGATTCAAACTATGAAATAAACATTTTGAATATTAAGACCTAATCAAAAACATTTCACACAAATTTTAATTATAGGAATGCATATATTTCAAACGAGCCGGTAGAGATCTGAACAATCCATACAAAGTTTATGTATTAATAAAACAAATACTTGAGAAAAAAAACTTTTGAGAGTTTTTTGAAATCATACATCTATATTTTGAAGGAAAGTCCGATATAAGATAAAAGATAATAAAAATTAAAATTTTATACATATATTATTTGAAAGCTTGTCTATTAACATTCATAAAGACTGGTAAGCAAACTCCTACATTATGCCAAAAAGTATGCTATGAAAACATATAAACATGCTGGTAGGTGAAAGCCAAAGAGTTAAAAGGTTAATTATAACTTTAAGCCTCTAGAACATGATCTATTTTATAGATCTGATACTTTAAACAATAATTTAAGTAAAATGTGAGCTATTTCAACTTTATTTAAAATTGTTTTGTGTTTAATATGATCAACTAAAATGAAAATTCTCTATTGGTAATTGCCTCTTGATAGATTAATCAAAAAATCCTTGACGTTGTTTTTTGTTTTTATTTTTTGTGTTTGTTTTGCTCTCACCATGACGCCCGCATTGACTAATGAGTCCTTTAGTCAGTACTTTTAGTCATGACAATCATGATTTACAAATCTCGTTCGCTCTCTCTGGCTTGCATGTACTTTCTGATTGCTAAACAGTGTGAGGTGGGACTGAGTTTCAAGTCTATTGGGGCTTATTACTCACCTGTGTCTAAACAAATACCCATTATCCATTCGGTGGCCAGTATAGCTGAATTTTTGCAATACTTTTTGTTTTGTTTTCACACAACACAACAGCGGCAACAACAACAACAACACACACTAGAAAGGCAATGGTATTTCGTTGGCAACTCATCCAAAAATATGTTCAGAAATCAAAAATAATGTTGCTTTGCCTCAAATTGTTTTAACAACATGAATAGTGGAAAATCGCTAGTCACCTACAAGGGCTATCTCTAGGATACACTTTTTGAAAACGTATGTATGTATGTATGTGACTACTAGTTATTGTAACTAACACGCACAGAGTTAATTTTTTTTCATTTATTTGCTACATAGCGCCGATATTTCCGCTTGCTTGATATATTATTATTATTGTATGCATTATGTCTGGACTAGTGATTTTATTGTACGTTATATTTCAGTTGTCCGTTTTGATTTGATTGCTTGAACGTTCGCAACGAAACTGAATTTCAAAAATGACAAATGGTCGGGTTTTTACCTTTCCTGGCCTGGCCTGGCATGGTCTCGTCTCCTCTCGTCTGGTGGTTTTGGTCTGGTCAGGTCAGTTTGGCAGGCAACGAAGGCGTGCGGCAATGGCAACGGTTCGTATTATTCCAATTAATGAATATTTTATGAATTCCAGCAAATGGTGTTGGATTCCAGTTGAACGGTTTGTCACCGTTCGCTTTCTTTTTTTTTTTTATTTCGCCTAGCTACTGGGATTTTCTCATATATTTAACTGGAATATGCACGCATAGTCTATCTGAAGCTCTATCTCTCTCTCTTACGTGGTCTAGTTCAATTCTATCCAGCTTACTCACTCACCCACTCACCAACTGTCATTCAAATGTACACGGCCCGCCGTTTGTTTATGCGCCCCAAACAATGTTTCCGCGCAAACGGTGCGTTTCTCATACATGTTGTGTGCCTCCTATTCATATGATGGACACATACTTACAATTTGGTTTTAAAGCATTTACATTGTTGTCATATTGTTAGTGTCCTGTCGTCCATGTTGATTCTTGTTGTCGGTTCTCTCGCTCCTTCTCTCTCTCTCTCTCGCACACTCTATTATTTTGGTGTAAGTAAATCCTTCGATTCACAGCTGTTGGTATTGAGTACAATGGATAATAGGCAAATAAATTAGTGGTAAGAAAGTGTACATACACTTAAATAGGTAAACGATTGGTAAAAATAGTTTTAACTTTATTTAATAAAGAATAGCTTATGGATCGAAATCTCAAAAATGGTGGAGGTGTTTCGAAATTTTAAAATATATTTGATATTGGACTGTTTTAAATTTAAACAATAAAATCCAATACCTTTGAATGCAAAAACGACAGCCGAATATTCTGCTAGAATGCTAAAATTTTGTGTTTCAGCTTCAAATTGGTATAGTTGTTATATCTTACAATTAGTATATAAGTAGTTAGATATTATTATATTATCATTGCAGTTTTAAAGTCTTAAAAAAATTAAACATATGACAACTAACTACATACAGGTAATTTGTTCACATATTTTTGATGATTTTTACTTCAATCTCATCAATGTCATCTCGGAATCAATTAAAAATCTCATCAGTCTCATCTCGAGATCAATTATAAATCTCAAGATGATATATCTGTGGCACTCAAATACCCTTTCTGTAAAGAACTATATAACTCCAGTATTTAAATAAAAAAATACTGTATAGCTCTACCATTTAATTAAAGGATCATTCATTTGTTTTAACTATATAATTAATTTTCAAAATTATTTATTTATGTAAAACGGCATTTAAATAGAAAAGTTTGATATTTCCTTAGTTTTACTATTCCTTTGGTATTTATATTATGTAGTTTTTTAAATAAATTTTTTAAAGATCAGCACTTAAAGTTTGTGTAAGTTATTTATTAGGAGCGTGCCTGTTTAATATATAGAACTTAAGGATATAAGTAAGACATGACAAAGTATTGAATATTTCATACATTTTATTGGTCCTATTTATTTATCATTCGTAAGGATTACAAATTGATTTTAGATTCGAACTCCCACAGTGGTTAGTAGTGGGACATAACGAAATTGCACCATCATGACCCAGTCATCAGAAAAAAAAAAAAACGAAATTGATAACGAAAAACGTTTCACCGAAAAGAAAGCCAGATGGTGGCGAGTGCGGGGACATACGAGTTAGATGCCTTCTTCAATTAGATGGGAATTGAAACACTAGTGAGTCCGTGTTGTTTTGCCGGAAAGGTAAAGCGTTCAATTAATATTTATGATGGTAATAATTGACTAGTACAATTATTTAGTTTCTTACAGTTCAATGCCATTCAGTTGCAGAAGGATAGAAGCGCTGACATTTGATATTTGACAGCTGTCACAATTTCCAAAGAGTTTTTACGATTAAAATTTTATTTATTTCGATTTCAACAATTGGATTTCATACTCATACAGAGATTGCTTGAAATTCATATGGTGATGATGAGAGAGAGTTCAATAGGCCTGGCAAGGACATGCAAAGAAATTCAAACTCAAGGAAATTATTTCCTCTCTCTCTCTCAATTGGTTTGTATGTTTGTATATCGATCAAATTGGTCTCATATCGATCCATAGGCTAAACAGATGCGACGCCTAATTTGGTTTGGAAGTTGGGATATGTCGCATGCCCCATTGTCGGCAAGGACAACAGCAACAGCAATAGCAACAACAACAACAACAACACCACCAAGAGAATAGAAACCTGACATTGACACTCACACCGCCAGGACAATGTCAACAATCAGTGTGCGTGTGTGTGTGTATGAGTATGAGTGAGTAAGTGTCTATATATGAGTTTGAGTGAATTTCCAGCTTATGCGTAATTCTAGTCCTTCACAATGACCAATGACCAGAGCTCGTGTCTTACTCGTCCTTGGCTTTTTGTTCTGGGGCGTTTGTTGTTTTTCCCTCACTTTTTTCTCACCACGCTTCTGTTGTGTGTGTGTTTTTCTTTTTTTTTTTGCTTTTTTTTATTATAATTAAATGCCTTTTTGAAACTTAATTAAGGCTATACATTAGGACAACAATTGAGCAAGTCATCAAGAGTTTAACGCCACCAAGAGAAACCCAGTCTAGCTAGGTCAATTGATTCACAATTGAAGCAAGAATCTGGCAATGGTCAAAGGTGAGCACAGTTACTGTGATTAAGTTAACTATAAACTAATAAAGTCATAGAGAGCTGTCTTCGTTAACTACATTTCAGAATTCCTAGAATCTTGTTTGCGAAAAACTGTCAAAATTTATTTTGAGAATAGTGAGAAAGTGTTTTAGCTCATTTATAAGGATTATTTTCTAATAATCCTAATAAAGTTTCTACTTTGCTTTGATTTGAAATCTTTTGAAACATAATTTCTACTAAGGACTTAAGTGAATTGAAATTTAATCAAAATACAATATTTAAAAATAAATAGATCGAAGGAATTGAAAACTATTTCCACTGAATTTAAAAAGAAAATAAAAATTATTACATTAAATTTGCTATTTTTTTAAAATTAGTTTTAGTTCTAAATTAAACCAATTCAATTTTATTATAATTGCTTTAATAGATGAAATTAATATTCAAACCAAGAGTCCTGCAGAGTTGTCAGAAAAGAAATTTCTAAGCAGAACTACTTGCCTTAAAGTTTTTTTTATCCTAGTAGGTGTGTTTAATATTCGCATGTTAAGAATCTGCATTAATTTGTCGCTTGCTAATTAAGTTCAAACTTAATTAAGATATCTATAAGTTTCATACCATTTTATAAATAGCCAAATGAAATTCCATTCCCAATTATAAAGGCCATTGTCCTTGCCCGATTGGTCTATGTTCGGTTATGTCCTTCATACCTATTTGGGCTAATGTAGTCATTTAAAGGTGATTAGGGGTTCTTGTGTAAAATATTTACACATTTTTACGAAATCGGGCCACTTGAGAGCCTTCAACAGTTGGTATTAGACTCATTGGATCTTCCCTCGTTTAGTTTATCGAGTGCATGCAAACTTTTCATTGGGAAACTCCCATAAACCACAAACGCGTTTATAAATTTTTAATTATCAACTGTAAAATTCCCAAAGCCGCAGCAAAAGGCGTGGCAATTGAACTGCTTACCTCTTCACTATTTTATGGATTTTACTATTCAAGTATGACATGTTTGCATGACTAAATAAATATTGATTCAAAAATGGGTAAAGGACACAATACTAGCTAGTTATCAAGGCAAACGTGTTCAGTTTTTTTTTTTTTTGTTTGTTCTATTTATTTCAATCCTCCACATTTAAAATATTTCATTAACATAGAATAAAACATAATATCACTGGTACAATTTGACTAAACTACACATACAATAGTATATACAAATATTAGAAATATAATCTTAAATCTTATTGACAGTCGCCATCTCGCCACTTGGCGAATACGCTTGATTCTCGTAGCCGGTAAAATTACCCAATACCATGGATATATGAGATGGCGAATGCTGAATGCCATTCGATGATTGCTTATCATCCAGTCCATTTGATTTACCATGTTGCTTCTTATTACTGGTGGGTAGAACAAACGAATTATTCCGACACACTCGATGCAGAAACAGACGCAGCTTAAAGAAGGCAAAAAGTAACACATAGATGCAACAGGACAGAACAAGGACACCGAGCACAGTGATGAATGCCTCCTTGGGCTTACTCCAGTCAATCACATGGTAAATATATGGTTTACCCTTTCTGCAAGACGAAAAAGGAAACAGTATTAAGAAAATGCTTGGTTTAATGACTAACCTATGCAAAAGACTATTTAGTGTTTGAATTTATCAATATGGCTTTTTGTTTTGTATCAAAATTTACAACCTAATATTTTTATGACTAGATTATGAATAAGAAATATTTAATTTATTTATGAATGACTTGACTTGACAAATGCCTTTTTTGCAGAACAATTAGAGTAATAACTTTTATTTCAAGTTCATTTTAAGTTCCTTTAAAAATTTGGATGTATGTTTTAACGAAGAAGTGACCTGAATACCTGACAAACTGGACTACCTAGTCCATAATTTTGTTTGCTTCATCTCAAACTTTATAGTGACTACTATATTGTTCTTGTTTTCTGTAAAAAGTAAACAAATTTGTAGTACTTCATTCTTTTGTTACTTATTCTAGGATAGATTTATCATATGCAAGCTAAAAGAAAACTAAGAAAACGAACGTTTTCTTTTAAAGTTGGTGTAGACTGACAAAAGCTTCCTAACTAAATATATTAAATATAGTAAGGGTATTAAGCCCTAGCGTTATTATTGAGAAAAGGTCAGATGCAACTTTCAGAAAATTAATTACAAATACTTTAGCAGTCCTTTACCCACACACGCACACATATAATAGTAAATGATGTCTTTACATATATTAACTTACTTGTTGATACCTCCATTGATTTGATAGATATAAGAAAATATAGCATAGATAATGCCAAATAATACTGGAAGAAAGATATGTAAAAGTCTCAGTGGATGGGCCACTATCCATAGATCGATGAACATGCAAATGGAATTGAAACCATGGGTGAGCACATTTGTGGCATCCAAAGTGCTTTCATTAGCTGAAAAGAAAATTGGGAAACATATATTAATTTCAATCGAATACTTTACTTTAGGGAATAATTTACCATCATAGAGTATGCTCCAATAGATAATAGTTATCACAATGGAAAGAACCAAAGTGATTATATGCATTCCCCAATAAATACGGAAAAAACTACAGCAGCCATTCATATTCAAAAGTTTATCTAAAGAATAAAGTTTTTACATTTTGATAATGCCTTTTGTTAATCACTTAAACAGTTTGTATTCTTACCTGCATATTCTGGATGATAATGCCAGATGGTAACCAATATAGCACCCAAGAGATTTGTAAGCATGCACATCCAAATACCCCAATTGGTCATATAGATGAAGTACAACCAATAACTGGACTCATCATCCTTTACGGGCCACATCGACTCAATCACAACGGCCACAAAGAAGAGAGCCATGAACCAGCGATAGAACAGATATGTCATACTTTTTGTACATGTTTGCCACTGAAAAAGTAAAAAAAAAAAAGAAATATCTTGTTTAAACATACATTTACATATATGTGTCTTAGTTAGTGGTAATTGCAGTTTGATACTATATAGTAAAGCAGAGCTATTATACAGGTATACTATACTATATATAGATGGTGGTCTGGTGACTGATTATCGATGGTTCGTGTGCTTATGAATATTTCATTAGTTTAATTTCAAATACTAGAACAATCGTTTCGCCTTCTTGGTCTCCTTTGCCTTCATGGCCACATTGATGATAGAGAAGTCATCAAATATGCTCAAGGTAAGACAATACATACTTATATAATGGTTTCACAACAGAGACCTGTGACAACGCCCAGTGCCTTTGTCTGTTAGCAGAGGTTAGTTAGTTAAGCCCTTCAATGGCAAAAGACCAAAGAAAAAGAAACATTATTATGATATTTTTCGTATTCCAATTGAATTGAAATATCCAGGAACCAATAATTGGATTATTACCTAAATTACCCACTGAATTTTAGTTATTATCTAACTTGGGTGATTTTCTTTCTTTTTGTATACCTACTTAACTAATAATGAGAGTTTCTAGATCTATGTTCTGTTAGTTACCTCTAAAAGTTCGCAATGCGTAACCCAAGTAAACCCTTTAAAATACTCATCAAGTTACATTGACCCCCATACAACTCCATTATTCCCAACCACGTCGTATACTTAATATCAATTGCGTGTCACTTGGAGGCGTTTAATTCTCAAGGACGTTCCATTGAACGCACTTGACTAAATAATCAAATACCAAAAAAATATTCTTACCTGCGATTTCACAAAGTCATCAGGTGTATGATGATCGAATCCGCAGCCTTTTCGTCGAAATTCCTTTTTAACAGGATGCACGATACCCTGCAGTTTACTCATTTTAATAGCTTCCAATTTGGCGTAGTAGTTTGATATTTTTCACAATTGCTTTTTGTTTTCTTAAACGTTTAATTTATTGTTCTTGAGACAACTTGTCAAACAGCAATTATGCGTTTTTTTGGGCCATTCTCTGTGCAAGTTTTACAATGCTTTCTTTCTGCAAATATAAAGAAAAAGGTTCAAATATGAAGTAGTTAATTTAAGCAAAAAAAAAATAAATATGAAATAATCTCTTTCAGGAATTTAACCTCACCACGGCTTCACACAATTAAAAATTGAAGAGAGCCGAGAACAACGTATCGAGAAATGAAGGTTCAGTTGAATTCATTTGAAATAAACTTTGTTTTTGAAGTAAATTAATGAGTAAAATGAAAAAACAGTTTATTTTTAATGTAAAAGGTAAAACTTAAACTATTTTTATGTTATTTCATAGTGATGACAGTGATTTTAATTTAGTTAGTGGCTAACCCAATAATGGCTCTTCCAAATATGGAGGTCAGCTAGGATAAGTCTCTGAATTAATTTAAAAATTATAAGATGCCAGAACGCACTTTGGATTTTTTATATGATATTTCGTTTAACCAGAAGTAATGTTGCAAATGTTATTGAAATAATCATTAAAAAAATTCTAATGATTTTCAGTGTGTACTTTTTTGGACACAAATAAAAATTGTTAACGAATAACAAACTAATATTGAAAAGACGCAGTAGGCTCTGAAAGAAAAATTCATATTGAGTCTGAAAACAGACCTTCAGTTATTCATTCAGAATTGTATTTTTGTATCGTTAATACTTCTAGACGTAAATAAAAATAAAAAATAAAATTTTATTTCCAATATGTATAAGTTAAACAAATTATTATTGCCCTCTTGGCGTCCAATGATGTGCGGTAAGATGGAATTGAGTAAGACCAATTAACAATCTAAAAACACTTTTGCAATCCTCACCGACAGCTTCGCGTCTGTATTGCGATAAACAAGTACGGGATCTCACCAATTTTCCATTGATTAAAATGTCGGAAGGTAAATTTAAATACATTATGGCTCAAGTCTATATACATGGCGCAATGGCCAGTGCCAGGGAAGTGATACGGGGCAGTAGTTCACAAAAATATCATAGTAAGTCCTAATAACCGATTCAGTGTGTTCAGAATGTCTATATAGAGATGTGACGACCTTTTCAGTTGATATCTATGATACTCTTCGTAAGGAGGCAAAGCAATACGATCTGTGCACCCAATGCACTGGCGGTGGATATATTGTCCATGATAGCCAAAATAAGTACCTTAAGATCTATGGTCGTTCTCAGGCCATGGGCAAGGCAGACCATGAGAAAACTCGGGAGATCCTGTCCGAGAAATATCCAGGCTACAAGATCGATGCAGAACCTGGAGATTTTGAAGAGTAAACAATGCAAGCGACAACGTGCAAAGGGCACCATAATCCAAAATTCAATTTTATGAATCGAAATTAATATAAGTAAATTTAAAATAGTCTAAAGTTGTTGCAAGTTCCGGTTTCAAAAGTGTGCCAGAGGGCAATTTAAACTACTAGGAAGAGAAGTTTTTACTCTATTCGGCCAGACATCTATTTAATGTCCACTTATCAATTTTTACATGGAGTTGGATCGGCTTCAATTAGACAACAATTCAGTCTGTTCATTCGCTTCACTGAGCTCTCTATTATAGATATTTCCATGGTTAACATTATTGCTACTATTTAAAATTGTTGTCTAGTCATTTGCGATCTTTATTTTGCCATGTTCCAACTTGTGTGACATTAATTGTCATTATATCCCATGAGTCGGCTTTATTAGTTATATCTCTGTCTCTCATAATATGAATGTGAGTTGGAAAAATAAGCACGAAATAATAAAACAATAAGTCCGCTAAGGTCGCACCAAATGGGCTGCAGAATGAGAAAAGTTAACAAAATACTACAAAAAGGTGTAGGTCATCACGCTGTTAAGTAATTCATACTGCATAAAGTCCCTAACCATGAATAGTAGTGTACTACACTACCAGAAAAACAAGGCTAAACTTATGAAATGTAACTTGTGGGTTTTTAACCCTGAAACTGTTTGAGTATCTTATCATTTTGCATATTAAAGTTAAGATAAACAATTTTATAGCCACAGCAAGTTTTTTCTCTGTTTATCTCTATTGCAATTAAGACTCGAAGATTTTATCTCATGAGGGACAATTCTGTTATAAAGAGAATTTTCGAAAAACTTGAAAATAAGAAAAAGTAAGTCGACCAAATGAAAGAACTGAATGAAAACTACCGACTCAGCTTGTCATTATAGATAAATCGTTAAAGAACCAAATATCTTTTGATATGCGGATATCATATAGACAGTAGCAGGAAAGATTTTTGATCTCTGATTCAATGTCCATTCATTTACAGTTCTAAGTAAAGTACCTAAACTAACAAAACTTTAATGTGAAAGTAAAATTTCCAAATTTCAAACAATTTATAAAAGTGACTAATCTTGAAATGCTTTAAATTTCAATTTTGAATTAGAACTACTAATTATCAAGTTATCTCTTTAGGAAAGACAAAAACTGCCAATGAACAGCGAAATATTAAAATATATATTAATTTCATGAAGCTATAATTTTTTTCAATTTTTGGGGGTATTACAAATATTCAAGTTAGAATTATGTTTTAACCTTCACATTGGAAAGTGATCTTCTAATTTGCATTATGATCCCGAATACTTGTTTCTAGGATTTTGGATTATCACTAAAGAATACATATCTTTATTACATGTACATTGTAATTTAGGAACAAGCAAAAACTAATTTTAAATGCAATTTTCAGTTTTTTTGTTATACTTCTTCATTTATTAATTTTATAAAATTACCATGGTCATAGCAAGTTGGCCATTTTAGACATATCAAGGTGAATTAACGCACTGAGTATTATACTTTTAATTATCATTCTTATATAAATTCCATTTTTTGCAATTTTTTTCAAATTTTTGTATCCAAGATACAACCAACTAATTATTTGTTATAATGAAATTAATTAAGGTTCCATAAAGTTGCTATATGTGCCTACATCGAAAAGCTATAACAAACTACATTCAAAACATTAAATAGATGTTTCTTTTGTTTTCACGATGGTTTTTATGGCATATACAAATGCTAATGTAAGTCGTATTAAATTCTTACAAAGACACAAGAGCTATTAACGGAATAATTAAAATTCTTAATGGAAAAAATGTTTAAATATAAAATCAGGTGCGAAACCACTGGCCTCAATGCAATAAAACTAAAACAATATTTTACTATATATTTTAACAAAGGTCTTTTTAAAGGTCACCTATTACAAAAATGTAGATCATTAAAACAAAATTAAAGTGTCTACTTAAAGAGTTTTTACTAAGTGCAAACACTTCTAAAAATAATAGAGGATACCATCTAGATAGTATATTATTCTTGCATAGTATATTCTTCTCTTAATTAAAATATTTCGTTTAATTATACAGCTTTTTTCTTTTTTTAATGTAATGTAATCTAAATGTTCAAAGATTAAATTTAAACATGTTAATTATACCGTTTACACTTTTAGCTAAAATGGCATACATAAATTTAAAAAAAAAACACACAATTTGCAATTCAATTAAGTAGATACACATAATATTGTTTCATTGCCAGGTCGACCTCTTCACGATTGTCTCACTAAACAAGTTGACTAAAACCCACCTCAAAGTATTTTGGGGCAATTTTTCAAATGTCTATCAAATATGTTTTTAGTAATCAATTTTAATAAGGCCCCCTGTGATTAAAATAGAGTATTTCCAGTTCGTTTCTCTTGCTGTAAAACGAATTTTCCGAGCAGACAGAAAAACACATTTTAAATGAACGTAAAACTCTGATGTTTATCGTCCCTGAACTTGCACGCAGTTCACAGATAACCAACAACAACAACAAAAAAAGGTAAAAAATATGTTTAAAAAAAAACGAGACAAAAAAATAACAACTACCAAAGCGAATGCTAGTCAACTAACCTAGCCACAATTTTTCAAATTTATTTTTGACTTGTCCCCTTCATTAACACACACACACATGATGTGTGCCACATTTTGGTCAACAAAACTTATGCATGTATTTTATATAGGTTTATGGCTCTTAAAAAAAAAAACGAAATGTACTACAATGAACCTGAAGATACAACAAAATAAAAAAAACTTGTTGACCTTTACAAACTGTGTAAACAATTTTGCTTCTTTTTCTTTCAAGTTAAATGCAGTCAAACCACATGTGAATGATCGATATGATATAAAAAAAATACTTAAATGAATTCCCAAAATAACAAATCTTGTCTTAATACTATAAACATATATTAGAGCATAAAAAGTCTTTGTCCATCTTATCTCTGGTTAGATAAGAGAGACACAACTATCTTCTGCTCAAGAAGAAAGAAGATAATTTGCCTAATTTCCATTCAATAGCCATAGAAAGTGAAATCCCAAAGAGTTCAAAGCCATGACAAACATTTCTTATGTTAATGTCAACGTAACCAGCTCGATATCTGGCTGGATGGCCAAGCGACCATTTGACAAAACTTTCAAAATTTGCGTTTAAATTTGTTTTAATTGTTTAGGTTAGAAATTTGTTTTCTGTTTACGATTTGCCAAACACAAAGTCCATTTAGCTCAACCCCAATAATAATATAAAGTACTAATCAAAAAATCATTATTAAAAAATTCTTAAGTTTTTTTTTATGACGCCACTTGGACGCTAATTAGTCCATTGATAAACCTTGATTGGGTTGTGAAGTTTGCTTTCTGGAATTGCTGATTAGGTGAGAAATTCAATTACTTATGCGTTTCAATTGATTGAAATGATATTTTGACTTGACTAAATCAAATATAATTTGCATATAACAGTAGAATAATTTGTATCTATTCTCAAGGTATTTAAATTTGATTACTTTGAGAAAGAGAGTTAACGTTTTTGTCTTGCATAGAACTGTTAGTGAAAGTGTAAGTAAGTACTTGCTTAACTGGTTTCTAAGTTGGCCCAGTTGGGATACTTTGTATATACTTTGTCCATACCACGATTACACTTCCCTGGCTCTAACGAGTTGCTTACATTCGTTTTATTTGTGTCTACTTCAGATAGATGCATTCATTTTTAAAGCTTTAAAATTCAATAGGAGTTTGCTTTCAACAATTCATTGTGTAAACAAGTCTGTCTGCTTTAGCTAGAAGAGAGTAACTTAGGAGGTAAATACTGTCAATTCTTTCATTAGAAACTATTTTCCAAAAAACTGATCGAACTTTTGTTTAGTTTTTAAGACACGAACAACTATCAACATGAAATGAATCCAGAGCTAGCCGATCAGCATCAAACTCTATAGAGGATTTAGGGCAAAGAAGGAAAAGTTTCCAATTATTTACATAAGTATATATAATTATATTCTTGATCAAATTCATCTTATTCTTATTTGGCAATCTGTTTATTAAACATGCAAAATTGTAGTTTAAAAACCCTTAGTCTAAAAGTTATCATAAATATTTAGAATATAATCAAAAAGTATGAAACTTAATTGTTAGATCATAAGACTGACAGACTAAAAATTAAACCTACAAAAATACTTGTTTTAAGAAATGTTTGCTCTCTAAAAACTGTCAACAGGAAAATCAGTCTATGGCTATGAAAATAATTCCCTCAACGACCTTTGGTTAAGTAACTTTGGCATTGTAACTTATTTTGTTTAGTCATTGGCTATGTGGTTGGGGGGATTATGTATATTAATTTTCTTCTAATAATATTGATTAGCTACTTATTTAGAACCGGTTTTAACTAGTAGCTAGTAACAGTTATTTGCTTTAACTAAAAAATTTGTTTAAATTTTCAAGATCCAAGCCGCAAGCCGTGGCAATTAATGGCTTATTGTATAGTAAGTATATAATACAAATAATAATAATAAGAAAATTTGTAGCCCATCTTCATTGTAATTTATCGTTATATATTTAATTAATCCATTAATATTTATAAAAATATTGTTGTTTACATATACACATATAATTGTTAATTTGCAAAGATTCCATATGGTACGTGCCTTTCAATGAGGCAATAAGTATGCATATGGCTAAGCTAGAGTTTCGCCGATATACAACAGATATGCCATGTATATAAATATATATTACATAGATACATATATATGTATATATGTATATGTATATACATTGAAACTATTTGCTTTGTGCTAGATTTTGGCTTTACACAAACTTGGCCAACACCTCGAAAACCATTGGCAGGTACTTATAGACACACACACACACTCCACACACACAATGCATAGAAAAAGAACACAAAACAAAGCAAAGCAAAGCACAAAATAGGCTAAGCTAGTTAACAATAATAATGATGTTGTTTTTTTCTTCTTCTCTTTTTTTTCTTTTATTTGTTAATGTTTTTTTTTGTATTATTATTATTTTTTTTTGCACACTTGGAGGGAATTACACGCGTGGCTTGGCAGTCTAACTGGCTTCTTTTTTTCCATTGCTGTTGTTGTTATAATTTTTTGGCAGCAAGTTGGTAATGTATATTTGGGTCACCACAGCAACAACAACAGCAAGCAAAAACCAAAAACAAAAAAAAAACTTTGCATAACGGTTTGTCTGTCATTTTTTTTGAATTGCATTTGTCTTACAGCAACATTCACATTCACATTCATGCGCCAATGCATCAGAATCGAAGAGAGTAAAAGGAGCACACGATTCCCACATGGTCGAACCTATATCCAACAAAAATAACAATATATAGTAATATATATTTTATACCAACCCAAACTCAATCACGAATCACGACTTGACGACGCGACGCACGTTTCAAAACTGATCGCAGCTTGAATGGAACCAGTCTCCCCTAGACCCAAAACTCTCACGAATATCGTAGCTGTGTAGGTAGTTTTATCGTATACATAAACCAGTGCTTGATTCCCTCTCTCTCTCTTTCTCTCTCTCTCTGTCGCTTACGACCATGTGTGTTTGCAGGTAAGTTGGCTAATTTAGTGGTTGCAGAACGATAAACAGCCGCAACGTAGGCCATAATGATGAAGATAATGATGCTATTTTTTCTCTGCTTCTTGTTTGCCTCTCCTTACTTTTGTCTTTTTTTTTATCAAATTTCGTCATAAGAAAAGACCAAGCAAGGCAGACTTTAATTAGTCTTTGTCTTTTTTTGGAAATTAGCTTTGAAGTTAGGTACAGTTTACAGAGACGAGAAAGAGGCACTGAACTTGTTTCTGAACAAATAGAACACATTAATTTTTTCCAATTCATATCACATTTTGCGTTGAGTAAATTAAGGTGAAACATAAACTAAATACATTAGAAAACCTTGTAATTGAACTTGTAACTTGAAACCCAAAACACTTGAATACATATGTATCCCCATTTATATTAATTACCTTTTCCTAAAAGCAAACGATTTTTTTTTATATACAAATATTGCTTCTTAGAACCAAGCGTTTTAGAAAAATATCTTAATGTATAATTTATATAGAAGAAAGCATCTTAAATAATTACTTAATCCATTCTTTGTCTATCTATGTATGTCTATGGTACAACTCTCTTAATCTATTCAAATAGCAGCTATAGAATTGATTTTTTCACTAATGAACGGTAATTTTTAAACTTTATTCATATACAAATAATTCTAGTTACATGTATACGATGTTTCTTTTCTATATTTAATTTCATCGACTGTCTGTCTCTATTATTTATCTTTGTTTCAAAGTTCCAATCAAAAATGAAACCTTTCTCGCTACCTTAGTAACTCTTATTTTTCATAAATTAAGACACGACTTATTTATTTTTTATTCAAGCTTACTATAATCTAATTACTATGTATATTTATATATATCCAAGTTCCTCAATGCCCTCAAGCTGTATACATATGTTTTTCCAAGTAGTTCAACAACTGCGATAAAGACCTACAGACCTTATTCTGTAATAGTTTTAGGGATAATTTTGATTGATATTTAATATTAAATGGAAAAGATTTTTAAACTACAAATATTCTTGAAAAAGTGTGAATAATTGTAAGCAATTCCTAGAAATATATACACAAACTTCCCATGTGTTATCAGTGGAGCAAAACACTTAGCTGACAATTTAACTCATGACTTGTGATTCTGAATTTGTTTATGAGTAATGGGTTATAAGATCGTACGATTTCCAACTAAATATACATATATTCTTAAAATGGGTCCAGTGTCAACAGTTCTTACATAGTTGTAAATTTTAAATTAAGCTTTAAAATTTATAATGATAACTAGAGTAAATTTTCTAAATTTCAGTTGTTCATTTTACCAGCTAAAGTCCGATTTGAATAACCTCTTCAAAGTTGAGTATGTGCACACCTATTACGGAATTGAGGTCAAGATATATTTGTTGAGTTACATGTGCTTTTAACTCCATAGTAATATTATTTACATATTTTTATTTTGGTAATAAGACAATTGGTAATTCAAATTCGTGCGCAAATATTTAATTTCAATGTTTATATATACAAAAATTTAAGAATTTCCACTATCATAAACTTTTGCCAATTATGGCGTATGTATTTATAGTAAGTACTTTAATACCCAAAATACTTATATGACTAATCATTCTCAATTAATGTGGGTTTATATTCAACTACGAGTAATTCCAAATTGCGATCCCAAAATGTAGTTTAGCTGGGAAATTTTCTGCTTAATTTTGCTGATTGTGAGATATGCTTGAGTTATAAATTCTTTAATACAAATTCGAGTTTAAATGTTCATATTGTCAAATTTGTAAGAGAAAGGGAAAGATCGATTTTGAAGTAGAAGTATTTTAGGACAAGAAGAGTTTTATAACTCTTGTGGAATTACTTACAGAATTGCCAGTTGGGCATCTATGTATATTTTCATTATAGCTTACCATATTAACATCAGGCCAGGAGCAATGTCATCACAAAAAACTGATTAATAATAAAGAAGTGAAGTCGATTCAATTATGTAGTTTAGAAATGAACAATTATATAAAGTCGACTGTTTATATCTATACACAAATTTAAGTTAACTTCCCACCTGTAGGTAATTTAATACAATTACTTTCTATATAAATTAAAGGAAGCTTTAAAATAATCCAATGTTTTTTCCCCGAAATCAAAGTATACTTTCCAAAACTGTAAATAATATTACCTTTAGGTTTTTTGTTCCACTTTATTACTCCATGTTTTGAGCTTGTTTGAGTGTCAACTAAACAAATGGTACCTCCATCATTTTGTTATTTTTTATCCGACTTCAGCAACCTACTTTTTGAAAGTATATATCGTTGTGGTAATTAAAGCAAAGATTCTTAAAAGATTGTGATTGTTATTAATACTTCAATACACCAATACATCAATACTTGCAATCTTTACTGGTTATGGCTTCTCTTAGGGGGTTTATTCCATGGGGATATTTTACAGGTGCTAGATATATACTCGGGCATTTGGAGATTAAATCTTCATTACTTTTTAGATTGATAATTTTACTTAAACTTTGTCATCAATAAGACACTGTAATGACTTTATGGAAGTGAAAAATGATTACTTTACCCACTCTAACTTACTTGTACCCAAATTTTAACATTATACTTTATAATTTCATTTACAATTCGTTTTATTTTTCAAATATCTTTTTTCATAATACTTTTGTTCCATTTAAAATTGGTTATTCTGTCAACCAAATACTACAAAAGTAATTATCCATTTAGTAATCAAGTATTTTCAACAATATTCATTCTTAAACTATAAATTTACTCATAATGTAACAAGCTCTTCTCTTTTGTTGTTTGTAAATTGCTTAATTGTTTGTTGCTCATCTATAATT
Organism: Drosophila willistoni; assembly: GCF_018902025.1. Lineage (NCBI taxonomy): Eukaryota > Metazoa > Arthropoda > Insecta > Diptera > Drosophilidae > Drosophila > Drosophila willistoni. The sequence goes on from NW_025814050.1 coordinate 16,834,725, forward strand.
TAAAAAAAGAAACCTAATATGGAACTAAATCAATTTATGTAGCTACAACATAAAGGAACCAGAAAAAACCTAATATTTACTAGTTACTACAGATAAATAAATGCCTTTGTGTGCGTTATGTGGGTGTTGTGTTGTATAGATGGGTATTAATGAGTGTATGTGTCGGATGGTATGGAAAATGCTGGTATAAACTACTTCTAAACTGGGCGATGTCTATGTTCCTGATCCATGTATGTACGCTCTTATATAAGGCCAACTGCATGGGGTGTCCAGACCACACTGAATGCTCGATTGAATACCCTCTTCAATTTGTACAGGCCAAAGAGCAGGAGCCAATAGCAAAATATCAACAGAAAAATACCAACAAATGTCACCAGACAACGTTCGGGATTATGCCAATCCAGAATGGGATAGACAAAGGGATTGCCAAATCTGTAAATGAAAAATAGAAAAATAGTTAAGGAATATTCTAAAATTTGCTGAATGCGGGTTGCTTTTCCACTTACTCATCTGTGCCACCGCAAAGGTGATAAACCAGCGTGAAAAGGAAGAAGAAAATTGCCAATAGCATCCCATAAATCATATGCAACAATCTCAAGGGAAAGGCTACAATCAGAAAATCAATTATCATCATGGTCGAGTTCAAGCCATGCGTGATAATGCTAATGGCAGGAAAGCGCACGGGTTTTTCTACAAGTAAATAGTCAAATGCAAATTATTTAAATTAACCTCGACCTTTTGTTCATTGAGTGACTTACCAGTGTGTCCATACAGAAATATCCAGTATACTGTGGATATAATTAATGCCAACGACAGCGTCATATTATATAGCCACCAATAAATTTTCAAGCCTCTCGTTGTGCTGGCTTTATTTCCCGATTCTTGGACCAGACTTCGTGTATCTTTAATATCATAATGCCAATAGGTGACCTGTATAGCAGAGATCAGCATAGTAATGGCACACAATCCGAAACCCCAATTGGTCATATAAATGAAGAATTTGCCATCACAGAACTGCACAATGATGCACATAATGTATATGGACAGGAAAAAGAGAGCCCAGATCCATCGATATAGTAAGTAGATTCCATTAGTTTCCTCTTTCTGCCACTGCAAATAAAAGCGGGGGCAGACAATTAGCGATAAGTGAAGTTCAATTGAAGTCACACTCAATATGTATGGAGGTAATAAGGAATATAATCTTTAGTCACACATTAAGATTGGCAAAAATAGAATAATTCATTGTATTGATGTGAAAATATTATTACGATTGTTCTTTGCAAAGATATTGGACAATCTCTTTAACATAAACCAATTTCATTACTAGTTTAAATTCTGATATTAAGTTTTGATTTTTAAGTACACTGCCAGAAAGCCATCTTTTTCTTCTATTTTCTATTCAAAAAACATGTTCTACAGAAAAGACCTTCTTCTTTTTGATTACGGGTTCTGCCTTCTTAGCAAACGACATGTCCTGTTTCCCAACTGTTTTAACTGGTTCAAAAATATAAATGCATATGAAGCAAAGTAAAAAAATAAAAAAAACTCTACGGGTATTTTTCAGTTTATATTATTATACATATATGGTTTAATGGTTTTAAGAAGTTTTTTTGAAAATGAGACATGTCTTAATTATTTCGTATGCATTGTATTAACGGTATTCATGCGATTTCTAGATTTACATGGTTTAGGGAAAAGTTCTCCCATGCAAAAAGAATCCCATCTCCAAGATTTTACAACATATAGGAAACCAATTTCAATTTATGGGATTTATGGGAACCAGATGAAAAAAACACTCGGTAAACCATTCAAAGTCAGCTTTGTTAACTCAACATATTGATGTTAAATTTCACAGTTTAAAAATGCTAAAAAGTATATCAATTTGAATGCATTCTAGCAGTTGAAAGCCATATGGAACAAAATAAAGCATACACCTACAAAAGTTACCTTGAATTCAATCGATCGTTTTATCAAATTCTAAAGAAATTTGTTTTTTTTTTTTTGAAAAAGAAAGGATCTACTAACTTATGATGTCTAAAATCACATATTATTTTAACTTGATAAGATTCCTAAAATCCCTATTACAAATGAAAAGTATACCAGAAACTATGTACAAACAATGAATAGTTCGTTTCTTAACCAAAACTTATCCAGTTTTGGCGGCATTAAACGATCTGGTAAGATAAGCATAATAATGTACACCGATTTCATATTTGATAAATAAGTGAGTTTATGTATGTTAATTTTGACTATATTTCTAACTCTAAGAACCGCAAGGGTATTTCAACGTCATCTTGACAAAATCAGCTATCCGAATATTTGATCAAAGAAACCGCAAAGCGTTAATACGCAAATCTAATTAAGGTACATTTGCTGTTCCATTCCTAATCATTGTGACACGTGCCATACAGTATATCCAAATTATTTATGAACCAATTATTAGATAATCGAACTGATACCAATGCAATTTGCGAATAATCAATGGCATATACATATATGTATCTTAATCCTATTATCTAAGTACAATAAATTGATGTGTCGTAGATGTTTATTGTTTTTTTGATCAAATAGCAAAAAGAAATATTTACAATCTATTTTTGAAATTTCATTCATTTCTACTCTTATGTCATGCTTGTGTTTTTATATATATACTATGTACATTACTTGAAAAATTAAAGATAAGATCTATTTTAGGTAATGCTAGTTAGATAAAATAGTTAAAGTTTAAAGTCCTAAGTTCGATAAATAAAATTTTGCACATGTTTTTCATGCAATTTGTTGTCTCTCTATCTTTTTATAATCAAATGAAAAAAGTCCAATTTGACAACCAATAACAAAAATTCTGAAAAATAACTTCGTTGACTTTTTTTATCTTTTCTAATACGTCATCAAATACCCTGATATCTACACTTTGAAAGCCAATTGTCTATAGAGGCAGACAGACAAAACAGTTAATAAACTTTATGAAACAGGTACCAAATTACTTATCAACCTCTGGCACGCCAAAACTTAACTTCCGCCAAAACTAAAAAATAACCTTCAACTATTTTATCTAATAACATCACTGTGATTAGATCTTATCTTTTCACTTGATACTCATACATATATAGTAGATGTAATACCAGCCAACACCTTATGTCTATGACTACTTGTTCTGTAATCTATATACAATGTAATAATACGAATTTTTCCATGCTCTCAATTTCTCTTATCACTCTATATAAGTACATACGCAGATAGATCACTGTCTGACCCTTGTAATAACCTTTTATAAATTTATGTAATTTAATTAACAACAATAATACCCATATATGTGTATAAGTGCTTCACCTGAATCACCTTTAATTCAACTGATTGCCCAGGTCGGTCGAATAAATATTTTTTTATGATAGACCCTTCTTATCAATTTTGCCATTTACCTTATCAATTTTGGAAGCTGTCAAACGATGACGTAGCTAAAACTCGTGTCTAAACGTTTAGCTTTGATTTGTTTTATTTTGTTTTCTTTTTTTTTTTTGGTTTTGGGTAAATAAAAACAAAAGGAAATTAAAAACTATTTTGTGCTTGCACAATGATAATTCAATTTATTTGATTTGCACTTGAATTTGCGGAAATGGTTTATCAAAAAAAAACCAAAACAACAAAATCGTTTTGATCGAATTTTAGTTATATACATATAAAAACATATGGCGGTCAATTCAAATTAAATGCTAAACAAAAAATTGTTGTTAATAATTTGCGATAATTTGTCAATTTTCTCGGAATGTCACGACAGGGAATGTTACGATTTAGGGGGCGAACACTTTTAAGGGTGTTGACTAATATTTCTACAATTCATGGTGAAGTATGTAGAATTCTTTACAACAACAAAAAATAACAACAAATACTTTAGATACAAATTCCCTTATCTAGATTGTCATATTATCACATCATTAGAATTTAAATCAAGTTCTAGGGGGAAATTTTCTTTAAAAGTGTAAAAGCTCTTAAAAATCTTATTAACTACCATCTAAAATGAATGAGAAATTAGAGAAATCACATTGTTGACCAAAATATTAATTACATTTTTTAATTCTTATGTAACTATTACGATAAATTCAGCAAAGGTGCTTAACAAGCTTCGAAACAATCAAAAATTCCTGCAAATTCTTATTTCTAACTCATATCTTATTGCTAAATCAACACAGTGTCGCCACCTAGCAAACAGTATTCCCTTCATGACGTATTTAGTAATATATATACTATATATAGACCTTTTTAGATTGCAATTGATAGAAAACTGTTAACAATATTGAAAAGAAATGCAACAGCTGAATAAATTTTAAATACAAATACAAGGGGCTTGTCTAGAGTTTGATTTGTCGGGCACAGTCTATAAGTCAAAATATTGACCTGTCTGTCTAACGCTGATCATGATTATATAGTAGATACCTGCTGATTATATACACTCAATAGATGGGTACAAAAGGTACAGAGTATATTTGTTAAACAATTTAAATTTGCATTTTCTGATCAAGTAAATGCAAATAAATTACATAATATGTAGACTTTATGAGACGAAAATATCCAAATTTTATTTTTAATAGTGAACCCACTTAACACTTTAAACTTTTGTATTTCAACTTTAAGGGGCTTTGACGTATTTTTTATCGAGGTGAGCACCAACTATTTGAACTCTGATATCATTTATATGTATGTACATATATCTGAACATTGAACTGATAATAACATTTACCTGCGATCTGTAGAACAAATGGACACGATTGTATTCGAATCCAAAATTTTGTTTCTGCAATTCTTTGTTAAAGCCCTTGCAAAATTTTTTAACAAATTGCATGTTTCGTTTTTCGTTTATTTTTTTATCAATTTTTGTTTTTCAGCTTAAGCAGCAGTTTTTTTATATTTGTTTTTGATTTATGTTTACAAGTTCCCGCGTATGAGATGATGACGACGACAATTGCTGCTGCTGCTGCTGGTTGATGGCACTGATCTTGTCACTTTAAACGGTGAGTGTGGAAGGGGTGTAGCGGTGAGAAGATGGGGGGAAGTGAGTGCTAAGTGAGTTAACTTTAAGGCAATATCGCTTGATATGCGCACTCCACTCTCGGGCAGTACACGCGCTCAACTAACTGAATGTATGGGAAGGCAGAACGTCTTTGGCCCCCTCTTTGAAGACCGAGTAACGACTACGTCTACCGGACCCGATGACGAAACTCCGATTAGAACAACAACAACAACAACAACAAATAATAACAACAGCAAACGCAACGGAGGTTCGTTCTCTGGGACTGTCTAACGGGAAATGCGAAAAATTATTATTGACATAACATGCTTTATAAGCGATCGACGCCCCAAAAACAATAAATAACTAAAAAGTTGGAAAAAAAATAGAGTATAAAAGAGAGCAAGAGGGAGAGAATGAGTGGGGAGAGTGAAAAGAATTAGAACCAAGTAAATTAAATTAAAGACCCGAGCATGGCCAATAAAAAAAATATATATATAAATGTTTATATGTAACATTTCATGTGCCAACAAGAGAGTCTCGAATAACAGCAGCCGACAGAATATCATCAATGTGGGAACGGATGATACAGATATTCTCTATATATACTTATTAATAATATTGACAGCAATAAACATCATGAACTTGATGCCATAAAGGTCGATCAATTAAACAAACATTTGCGGGTGTCCCAAAAACGCGACATACAACCCAAAAAAAAAATATTTATACTCCAAATAGTGACCTACATTTGTGAAAGCGATAAGCGAATGGGTGAAATGCCTTAACTCTTATCTAGAGACCTATTCGGTTATTATTAAAGAGTACAAATTTTTAAAAACCGAATGAGAAATAATCAAGAGAAATATTCACAAAGGGCCGCAATAACTTTGGCAAGCGCCAAGAACTAATATTGAGAGATATATTATTAAAACATATGACTAGTATTAGTATTTTTTTATTTAGAGATCCTAATTATTAATTTTAAAAGTAACTTTCGTCAATAGAGCTTCTATATCTATATCTGATGATATATAGATTAAATCAATATAGCTCAGAGGTATTGCATACTTTTCGGCGTTTAATGTAAGGTTTTTATAATTTTCACAAATTTTTTATATTTTTAATGATATATTTTCACAAAATTTTTGTTATTTTGTCTCATTTTACACTTTTATTAAACACTTTTTATTAAAAAAGACTTCTTAACATATGTCATTTTTATGGTTTTTATGTAGTGTCTCACAACACCCAAATTTATTTAGTCTACTTAAGACATTAACCAAATCTACAGAAAAAAAATGAATACTTTACTTGTAATTGCCGCGAAAAGAAATCTCCTACCTAAAGCTTTCACAAATGAATCAAACTGCCCTCTATATTCGGAAATATTTGTTACCTGTCGATCATTCCTGTTGCCTTCTTTTATTATTCAATATTTGTTTACATCTAGAGAATATGAAACCTTTATCAAAATTATCCATTTAATTTTTACTAACATTTTTAAATGTAAAAAATGCAATTAATTGAGTATATTATTCACAAAATTATACACAATATTTTATATATAGAAAGAGCAGCAACAAGCAAGCTCGTTTCAAACATTTTACTCGCAAATCCAAATCCACAATCTCTGCTTCCCACTTTTAAGATTACAATCATTTTTTAAATATTATTTTTTCAGTAAAATAATAAATCTTTGTGAGCATTGTCATAGAAGTTCCATGCGCCAAAATTTGAAAGATTTTTACATTAGGAAACTTTTATTGCAAGTAGTTTGACCTTTTGAAAATCTAAATGAAAAGCTTTTTAATGGGATATAATTGTTTTTTTTTTCTATGAATTCTCTTCTGTCGTTAAAAAAGATGACATAGTCAACTTAATCAAAAGGCACATTCCACATTATGACCATCCTAATTAATTATTTCTTTTCGTTGTTTCGTTGGCATATTTTTTACAATTAAAATGGGATCGGGTTAAATGGCCCGATAGCATCGATTACAAATTGCCAATACGTATTTTTTTTTTGTGTTTTACTTTTTGAAATTTGCATATTTTCCATATATATCATAATAAGACAAATATCGTTATCGAGACGAGACAAGTTCAGGTTCGTTAGCCTTTACAATGACCTTGCCATTGTGATAGGGCTTACAGAATCAGCAAATTAAATCAATAAAAATCACACAACAACAGCAACAACAACAAAGAATCACTAAATAAAAATTGAAAGTGTTGTCGGCGCAAACAAAAAGAAACAACAGCAACAACACCATTTGTTGTAAAGATAACAGGGAGCAGAGCGATTTTTTATTATTTCATTAGAGCATAAATTTAATTTACAAGTCAAATTGAAAGTCAATTTGTGGGCTTGCCAAAGACCAGGCCTTCCAATCTCATGCCAATGATAGAAAAATTTTCTCGTTTGCCCTTTGTGGGAAATGTATGTATATACATACCTATATGTAATTTTCTATATCTGTGGGAGATGAAATTGCATGACTTTTCCATGCGATTTGCAACTTTTTCAAATTAATGGAAATTTTGCGTGCAAAAAGAGATTGTGTTTTTGAAATTGTTTGTATATTATTTAAACACTTTAATTAACAATATTATGAAATTTGAAATCACAAATGCATTTATTTATTTGGAATTATTTCAGTTGCAAATTCTTAATAGTAAACTGGAGAGTTGAATAACTTGTTTATAAACAAAGTGATATATGACAACAATAATTAGTTTATAAAAATTCTGGTTGAATGGGCAAATACTATCCCCTTATCGAGAAAGAAATGTTCTGACATAATTGAGATATCGCCAACGTTTCCATTGATGATTACTCAGATTACAAACGATTCACAAACCAAATTGGAGCCACTTCAAAAGAAAAACTTAAAGTTGATCTTTATGGCGTAATTAATAAATTAAAGTAATATGATCGACTTGCTAAACAAGTGTTATTAACTCTTTTTTGTTGTGATTCTTAAATTACAATTTGAAAGCTAATTGCTGGAAATGGCGACTTCTTTGGAGGCATTTAGTGTTAACTTACGCCCTTGAGATTTATAACTAAAACGAGTATTAATTTAGGTTTATTTGGATGTAAATTAAATTTAAAGTATTCCTATGAGTGAACGTAATTTAGAAGATACTTTTTATCCTTTTTAGAAAGCAATTTTATCACTCAAACCGAGATTTTACCTAAGAAAGTGGAGAAGAGCGATTTCCCTAACCAGACGATTTTCCTTTCATAAATTATAAGCTACCAAGAGCTTAAGTGTTGTTTTCTGTTTATTTAAGTAGTAAATAATCCCCTGATAATGACAGATTCGTAAAAAAGTAAAGCAATAAGACTAAATGTATTAGTTATAATTCATAGAAGACTAAGAGACTTGTATATCTTAAGATTGCTTTGATTGAGACAGTACAAAAATGAATGAAATAATTAAGTTATAGAAAGTAACAAAACTCACACTTATCGCAATGATAACTTACATTCCAATAATGATTTCGGACTAGTCTGTTATTTATTATAAGTTTTGTTTTTGCCGGCCATTCAGTCAAATGAACAAGTCATAAAACATAATGTTTTTTTTTATTAATATAGTGCGCAAAAAAAAACCCAAGAACTTTAAATGTTCACCTTGAGGAAATCTTATCAAAACAGATTCATCAATGTGAACAAAAATTTATTGGAATAAAATCACAGGAAGCGTTTGAACCTTTTATTTTATTCCAGTTTACTACAAAAACATTCGCCAATTGTTTAGAAATTGATAATTTTATAGTTTCAATGACCCAACCCCTTTGAAGTACCTGATTAAACGTCTTTATCAATAACACTGGTTAACAAAATTTTCAAATTTGTTTTAGTTCTGAAATTCAAAAATAAATAAAAAATGTATTTATGTTTAGATGATTTTAGCTATATTTTGGTCAGTTTTTTGATTAGATTAAATCGTTATATATTGATGATATTTTGCCTCTAAGAAAAGTACTAAAAATTTCTAGTATAAAGTTTTTCCAACATTTACTTCACCTTTGAAATCCAATAATAACTTATTCAGATAAGAAAAATGTAAAATTATCGATACCGATTGCTGTTCAGATTTTTCCATAAGCTCTCGGTTCAAATTCCATCATAAACACGATATATAAAAGTCTAACTTCATGATACAATATCAAACTTTGAATCAATGGCAATGATAAATTAGCCAAAAAATTTGAGTTTGAATGAAAAGAGCTTAAGTAGTTGGCAAATTCATAATTTTTGATCATTTTTGGGTTTCCTTATCATGTCTGGCAATTCGGGAAACCTGTGTAATCTATAACAATAAAGAAATAACAGCACTAACACCGACCAATTATGACTGGTCGCGCCCCGTGGGTACTTGAGCAATATGTTTACTGCTGTCATGAATCATGTGCGAAATTTCCCAAAATGAAAAAAAATAATATGGGAAATAGTAGGGAAGGGAGGGGAGAAAATAATAGTTTTTGAAATATTTAAGACTCTGGGCCAATCGATGCGTGCACTTGGTCTAAACATTTATATCAAACAGTCGGCTAAACTTTTGGTCAAATAAATTAGTTGATGACCCGTGTCCATATTGTTCACGTCACGTTATCTGCAGAATCGTGCACAACTTAAATTGGCCGTAAACGGTTTTTCAGTTATATCATATGATAAGGATTGGCAAGATAACTACAAATTTCCAAACCCATTGACTGCTATATACAAAAAGCTAAAGCAATTTGCGGAAATAATGGCCAACTGTCATACCTTTTGGGCCGGAGCGTTCGTTGGTTACGGCAGTTTACGTTCTACCATCGTACGCAGCAGCTGCTCTGGTCCGTTATAGCAGCTTTAGTCCGGCGAAATAGACGCAAAGTTCATCCAGCCCACAGTATGCGGGATCCCAATGAGGAGTCATGTTGCCAACCCTTCAAGGAGGAGTTCCAACGTTCCAAATTCTCACTGCATCATGATGAACCGGGCGTATTTTGCCGTTCGCAATGGCAACGTGGAGATCGTTCATTCATCTGGCTGCTGTATCGTTGGTTTTTGGCAGCATTTTTTGGAACTGGCGTGATAATGAGCTTATCAAACTCATTTGATAACGGCCGATGGTTTGTCTTTCTCACAGATTGGGGTTTTACCCTATGCTTCTATGCCTGTGCCTATGGAGCTATGGTGGCTACGATTTACTTTATAAAGCCGTCATATTTTGGTGAGTTTTTAAATTAAACTTAGCCCTCGTTTTTCCTATATAAATGCATTGAATAGACCAATTTCGCCATTTTGAGAGGCGAGGAAAAGTATCTTATTGTAATCCGATTTTAATCAAAAATGTTTTATTCGATTGGCAATTCAATTTACTTTCATACTTTATCTAAGAAAAATAATGCACTAGAATAATTTAGTGCCGTAAAATGTTATATAGTCGTAAGACACAAATATGAGCATTCAAGATTTAAATTTTCAATTGGTTCCTGATCGGTTTTTGGGGGGCTAAATTGAAAATGCTTGGTGCACAGTTCAGCTCAGTTTCACTAGAAATTACATTACTTTTTTTTAAGAGTTTATAAGTGTGTAGTCAGAATTAACAGTCTTAAAGTCTTTTGCCGTCAATGCGTATTATCTATGAGGTACGATCCGCTTCATTCTCACAATGATGTTTGCATTTGACGAATTTATAGAAATAAGAATTCTAAAGTCAACCTTAATAACTGTAATGTTTTCACAAAATAGTTTACCTCCAATTAGAAATCACATATACACATATATTATATTTGCAATAATTATTTCCTAAGACTCGAACCTTTTGTTTTTTTATTAATTTAAGCTCCTGGTAGTTGGTCCCTGAAAATATATTGGATATCGCATTACACGACTACAGTACTGGCTTTTATGATAACCTTAGTATTCTGGGCTGCACTCTATCCAAGTAAGTAACAATGAAGTCTAATTTTAATTACCTATTCATATTCCCTTTTTCTTTATTGTTCAGGTATGCCTGGAATGGCCGATGATATCTACAATATCTGGGCACATGCCACAAATACAGCATTCATGCTTTTAGATTGTTTTTTGGTTGCTTTCCCAACGAGACTGATGCACTTTATCTATCCCTTTATTGTGGGTCTGACATATGGACTCTTCTCACTGATCTATTACCTGGCAGGAGTGAAACAACCGTAAGAAATATATGGGAAACATGTAAAGTGCAATTGATTCATGAGTTTTCCTTTCTCAGTATTTACTTTATATTGGATTGGAGTGATCCTGGATTGGCCATTGGAACGATTTGCGGCTGCGTTGTTTTGGTCAGTTGTTTCTGTATATTGGTTTTCTGGATTTACATATTTAGAAGATGGCTTCATGGACGCTGTGTGAAACCTGAGGTAACTGTGACAATGGAAACAAGAGCACCAGCTCCAGAGATTGTACAACGTGTTTGATTCCTAATTATATCTATATATGCATAGTTAATATAAAATTATAACTTTAGAATCAATTTATTAGAGATTCAATTTCTTGTGTAGACAGATTACATTCTCAAAATAGCTCAGTACTTTGGAGAATAATTTTGTACTTCTTGTGATAGACAAAAAAAATATGGTCATGGAAATGAATCCATTCGAAACAATTATTACACGGATTTGCGTCAATTTCATTTAGTATCTGGAGGATATGCTGCGTGACCACTTCTTGACCATAGGCTTAACCTTCGATTGTTCAAGGCGTTCTGCTTCCAACAATTGTTCGGCCAATTTACGTTGATTCTCGCGAAACTGACTGATTGGATCTTCAAACTGGCGATAATAGTATAAGACTTCACGCACATCATCGACATCACTGAGGACAATTGTCTTTAGAAAGGCCATCAAGTCCAGAAGCTGGACATCATTATCGTTTCCATGCCATCGAGGAAGGCCAAATGTATTATCCGGATGCATTTTGGTAGCATTCGGATCCCAGTCAATGACTATAACCCGTTTTAGGTCACGATTTAAATTGTCCAAGTTCTTAACATGATGGCCATCAACAAAATGGGTTGCATCCCTTACCAAGCGATACATGATATATCCTTTTGGATCGAGCTGATCTATTACGGGAAACATGGTCATTCCCTGTTCTGCAGTGAAGACAACAATTTCAAAATCTTTGGAACACTCGGCCAGAAATACATCCACATTGGGACGTTTCTTAAAGCGCCAACCAGTCTGATATGTCCAATCGGGATGAATAAGAACATCCTTAACTTCCAGAACCAAGGTGTATTTTGGCTGGATATAAGGATACTGAACCGGATCGGGCAACAGATGAGATCGTGATGGTTCCTGGAGAATTTTTCGATAATACTCTAAAGACTTCCATAGTCGTTGCACATATTGTTGTACCAGTGGATTGCCACTAAACTCGTCCTCGATAATCTGACCATTGGCATCCAATTGGGGTCCACCAAATACATAAATTCCCCACACAATCACAGCCAAACTGCCGCTACCAAATAGGACAAAGCCTTGCTTCATGCGTTTCCAAGCACGTTCGTTCTCCCTGGCCTCTTCTTCGTCGCGTTTCCGGCGCTCCTCTTCAGTCGCATGGTCCACGTCGGGAGCAGTTTGTGGGAATAGCTTGGATAGTAAAGGTGTTGCCACTATGGCAGATGTCTCCTCCTTGCTACTTTTTATCTGGGCAGTGCATAGAGTACGCCTCGTCAAAGCTTGAACAATCCTGGACGAAGTTATAAAACTCCCTAATCTTCGATGTCGATGGAAGGTAACCAATGTGCATCGCCATGATGATGCGATGACTGCGGAGCGGTCACGCAGATGGCTTAGCGTGCGCACCACTTGATGGACTCTCCCAGAGAGCATGGTGTGTTTCTTCTATGGCGGTCCCTGAATTCCTAAACCTAAATATTTCTATTTCTATGTAAAATAAACTAAACGAATTTAAAAATTATTTTGTTTTCTTGCTGTTTTTTTTTTTATTTAATAAAATTATCAGATACCATTTTTTTTGTTTAAAAGTCAACATTCTATTAAAGCTTACTAGATTTTTATGATGAATCTTTGTGAAGAAGCTAGTAATTATTTGATTTAACTTATTTGAGCGGTTTCTTTTTAATATTTGTCAGCCTGAAGACCTTTGTCGCTCTGGCTCAAAACTCATTGTAACCTAGAATTAATTCTTTTTTACAATTAAATAATAATAATAATCTTTTCAATATTCAGGTTAAACTTAAGTTTTCTCTCCTTTAATCATTGATTGGTATAAGTTTATTAAAAGATACAATTCTTTCGGTAGATGAGCTGTCTAAGTGGCCCAGTCATTTAGGCAACTGAACAACGAGAGTCCGGGTTGGAATCCAAGGCTAGTGTATGGATGTAGTTTCGTCTAATTGTAAGCCGAAAGCCTTAGTTGCCAGTGCTTATAAAACATAGTTAGGTTGGTAGTTTGCAACTATATCCTATACTTATGTATAATAATAATAATAGATACAATTCGTTTCCTAAATTTGAATGACCGGCAATTGGTTATGTTACTGTTATCAGCCATGTAACATTTAACAGCGACGTTAAAGCTTCGAAAAAATACCAGAGAAATACTGAACGCACTAACATGACGGGCAGCGATAACAACAACAATACGGGATATCGATTAAAATACGCTATCGATAGACACATTAGTTTTTTTCACTAGTTAATAATGAGCTAATGTGAAAATTTAATTGAAGATCTAAACTGAGCATTCCAGATTCACCATCGTCATGGGCGACAATCTAATCGGCTCGGCGAGTTTCCTGCACTTGGGAGACATTGTGTCTCTTTATGCGGAGGGAAGCGTTTGTGGTTTTTTAAGCACTTTGGGGTAAGTGTTTATTTTAAGCCTGTTGCCACATCATGTTGTTGTAATGTGATACTTGTTATATATGTACACCTTATAGCCTAGTGGATGATCGCACCGTTGTGTGTCCCGAAGCTGGTGATTTGACATGTCCCCCAAAAAAGTTCAGAGGTAATACATACATATATGTACATATAAACCAACTAATCCAATCCGTCTCCAAACTTACTTTGCCCTTGTGATCTTTTAGATTGTCTTATAAAAATATGTCCTATGAATCGTTACTCCGCCCAGAAACAGTTCTGGAAGGCCGCAAAACAATCGGCCAGCTCCAATACAGATCCAAATTTACTCAAGCGTTTGCATGTAAGAAATGGTGAATAAAATAGAAGGAGAGAAATTTAACTAATCAAATATTCTTTGTAATTTTCTAGCATGCCGCCGAAATTGAGAAGAAGCAAAATGAAACGGAGCACAAAAAGCTTTTGGGCACATCTATACAATATAGCCGAGCTATTGTCCAGTTGCTCCATCTAAAGTCCAATAAATATTTAACTGTCAATAAGCGTTTGCCCTCGCTGCTGGAAAAGAATGCAATGCGTGTGTATTTGGATGCCAATGGCAATGAAGGCTCATGGTTTTACATTAAACCCTTTTACAAACTACGCTCAATTGGTGATTATGTGGTGGTTGGCGATAAAGTCATACTCAGTCCCGTGAATGCGGATCAACAGAATTTGCATGTAGCAGCCAATTATGAGTTACTCGATAATCCTGGATGCAAGGAGGTGAATGTCCTGAACTCATCGACATCGTGGAAAATCTCCTTGTTCATGGAACACAAAGAGAACCAGGAGCATATACTTAAAGGAGGCGATGTGGTGCGTCTCTTTCACGCCGAGCAAGAGAAATTCCTCACCATGGATGAATATAAGAAGCAATATCATGTTTTCCTAAGGACCACTGGGCGCACAAGTGCCACAGCGGCCACCAGTAGCAAAGCTCTTTGGGAGATTGAGGTGGTGCAGCATGATTCGTGCCGCGGTGGAGCTGGGGATTGGAATTCTTTGTATCGCTTTAAACATTTGGCCACTGGACATTACCTGGCTGCCGAGGCTGAGTTGGATATAGTTGCAGCAGGAGCCGCCTCATCATCTTCGGCTCAAGAACCATTTTTGGCGGAATGCAGCAAAGATTCGAGTCTCAACTATGCCCTGAACGGTAAGTAGTTTATGAACTTTATGAAACGTTTTTAAACAAATCTTTCTTTAGACAAATCGAAGGGGAAACAATATCGCCTTGTCTCGGTACCATATTCCGCTGACATTGCTTCGGTTTTTGTCTTGGATGCGACCACCATGGCCAGAGCAGACAGTTTGGTTCCTCAGTCCAGTTATGTGCGATTGCAGCATATTTGCTCCAACACTTGGGTACATGCCACATCGATACCCATTGATGCCGATGACGATAAGCCGGTCATGTCGAAGGTCTGCTGTTCACCCATCAAGGAGGATAAAGAGGCTTTCGCATTGATTCCTGTTTCTCCTGTTGAAGTGCGAGATTTGGATTTCGCCAATGATGCCTGCAAGTTGCTAGCCATAGTGACCACTAAGCTGGACAATGGTTCGATTTCGATTAATGAACGTCGTTCTCTGATATCTCTACTACAAGATATTGTCTACTTCATGGCTGGCATGGAGAATGAGCAGAATAAAACAAAGGCCCTCGAGTTTACGATTAAAAATCCAATTCGAGACCGTCAAAAGCTGTTGCGAGAGCAATATATCCTCAAGCAACTGTTCAAGATCCTTCAGGGACCCTTTCAAGAGCACACTGCCGGCGATGGTCCATTCCTCCGTCTCGATGAGCTTAATGATCCCAAAAATAGCCCATATAAGAACATTTTCCGTTTATGCTACCGCATTTTGAGGCTCTCACAGCAGGACTATCGCAAGAATCAAGAGTATATAGCCAAACATTTTGGCCTAATGCAAAAACAAATTGGTTACGATATCCTGGCTGAGGATACGATTACCGCTTTGCTTCACAACAATCGAAAACTGCTGGAAAAGCACATCACTGCGGCTGAAATTGAAACATTTGTGGGACTTGTGCGTAAGAATATGGACAATTGGGACTCGCGTTTCCTGGACTATCTCTCCGACTTGTGTGTATCGAATCGTAAAGCTATAGCCGTTACACAGGAATTAATTTGCAAGAGTGTGCTAAGTGATAAGAACGCCGATATCTTGATCGATACCCAAGTAAAGGCTCTAAAAGGTGGCTCAGCCATAGTAAGTTGTTACAAGGGCGCCACAGAGGATCTATGCCTGGCCACCCTCACCGAGGTGGCTGGCGATGGTGATGAAGATCGTTCCGAAGATGTTCAATCCACATCGACAACAAACACCAACTGGGACAGTGTCAGTCTAAATGATGATGAAGATAGCAGTCTGATGGCTTCAAACGAGAAATACGAAATACATTTGCAATGGAAGGGACAACCAGTAAGTCCATAAGAACGCTTAAAAAATGTAAATAACACAACGATACAAGATGAGCAAAGCATAATGAAACAAATCGAACAAAAACGAATTTTGTGTGAAATCATATCCAAAAGAAATGTTTACCTATTTCTATTTTTAGTCATCTCGTTCTATGGCGGATCTAGCTAATTGTGTGGCCGACGGTGGTGAACAGGAAGCAGCTATATTGAACTATTATCGACATCAATTAAATTTATTCTCAAATATGTGCTTGAATCGGCAATATTTGGCTCTCAATATACTCTCACCCCATTTGGATATTGATTTAATATTGAAGTAAGAATTTTGTACACATTCCTTACGCTTATCTCTAATCATTATGTTATGTTTTCAGATGCATGTCGGATGAGACTATGCCATATGAATTGAGGGCTTCGTTTTGTCGTCTCATGTTGCATCTGCATGTGGATCGTGATCCCCAAGAGCCGGTTACACCAGTAAAATATGCACGTCTCTGGAGTGAAATACCCTCCAAAATGTCTATACTTGAGTAAGAAAACCCATTCTCATCACTATGAAGATAGAAATATATATTACTTTGATTATATTTTAGCTACGATGGTAAAAATCAACAGCCCGATCAAAATAAACAGGCCTGTCGTGCCAAATTTAATACAACCATTGCCTTTGTGGAAAACTATTTGTGCAATGTGGCCACCAAGGTTTGGCTATTCACGGATCAAGAGCAGAACAAATTAACTTTTGAGGTTTGTTAAAGTAACAAATAAGTTTACAATGCATAAAATTCTAAACAATTTTTATTTCAGGTTGTTAAATTGGCCAGAGATTTGATATACTTTGGCTTCTATAGCTTTAGTGATCTATTAAGATTAACGAAAACTTTGCTCTCTATATTGGACTGTGTGTCCGAGACTAATGCTGGCAACAGTGGAGGCAGCTACGTAAATACGGATATTGATTGTAAGTTAATGAAAAAAAAAGTATAAAACATTAATTTTATTCTTAAAAACTTAATGCTCTTCCAAGCTAACGAAGAGGAAACGAATACTCAGGGTAATCAGTCATTAAATTCATTAATTATGCATATACTAAATACTTGAAATTTATTTCTTTTTTGCCAGCTGAAGGCGGTGTCCTACGATCAATCGGTGATATGAATACAGTCATGACATCCTTGGCCTTGGGTTCAATGGGCCAAGCTATTGCGGCTCCTGCAATAGCATTGCAACAACGTAAATCTGTCTCGCAGCTAATGAAGGAATATCCTCTTGTCATGGATACCAAACTGAAGATTATTGAAATTTTACAATTCATTTTGGATGTACGCTTGGACTATAGAATCAGTTGTCTACTCTCCATATTCAAGCGTGAGTTCGATGAATCAGATGTTGTGCCACAAGATGAGATTGTGTTGGGTGTCCCAGTTGTAACCAAAGATGAGCCAAAGCTCTCGAATAACACGGAAAGTGAACCACTGTTGGGCAACGCAGGAGAACCTACTGATCCCGCAACGGCTAATGCTCGACAAAAGAATATTGATCTGGAATCGATAGGTATTAAGGCTGAGGGCATATTTGATTGTGAACGTAGCGATGCTGCCAATTTAGATCTGGATGGTCAAGGTGGACGTACCTTTTTGCGTGTCCTCCTTCATTTGATTATGCATGATTATGCTCCATTGGTGTCGGGTGCATTGCATTTGCTATTTCGACATTTTAGCCAACGACAAGAAGTTCTCCAAGCATTTCGCCAGGTAAGCTGAGAAGTCTGAGATGATAAACCAAGATGAGAAAATATGCTTACAGTAATCTTTATTAACTCACTAAGTCGGATTGTTGCGGTTACATTAAGGGGCTAAAATGGAAAAACAAAATTAATTTATAAATCTAATTAATGTATAATTGAATTTCTGCTTGATTGGGCCCCCTTGTAATTGCTTTAATCTGATTAAACCAAACTGCGGTTAACCGCAGTTAAGCTTTCCATGTTACTAATTATCTAATCTTCACATTTTCTTTTGTGTTTGCATGCTCTAACTCCAATCTCTGTATTCTCGCTATTGAGATTCGACTTTTACTAATATCTGTCCATATATGTATAATATATATTCGCATATATACAAACAATGTATCCACATATGTACAATATACACACACACACATCTACACTAATAACCATACACAACAAATAACCAAAGTGGACGTATTCTGCATACAGTAATGAAAGATGTTTTGATTTAGTATGTACCTTTATTTTGGTTTAACCAGCTAGCAGTTGTCCAACAGTCGACTAAAAATGGCTAAATGCATTTATTTTCAATGTATTTTTCAGTAAACAAATTAATTTTGAATGTCTTTTTACCTATTTTAGTTTTGTATTGTCCAAAAATTTTGGTCTACTGCTTGGCAACTGTTACGTTAAGTTTTCCAATATATTAATTGCATACGTCGAACATTATTTTCAGGTACAATTACTTGTCTCGGATAGCGATGTTGAGACATATAAACAAATCAAATCCGATTTGGATATATTGCGGCAAAGTGTTGAGAAATCCGAGCTTTGGGTTTACAAAGCCAAGGCGACTGATGAACTGGGTGGCAATAGTGGTGGTGGTAGCGGTGGCGGAGATGTTTCTGGTGATGCCGCCAATTTGGAGTATAATGCTGCCCTATCGCCTGATCAACGCAATGAATACAAAAAGGTCAAGGATATTCTTATACGAATGAATCAGTATTGTGTGACTGTTGGTAAGTTTTTTTCAGTTTACTATCTAAGCAAAAACCATTTGTTAACTTTGTATATTTCTTTTCCCAGGACCTGTGGTTAAGCCACGCAAACATGAGCAACGTCTGCTACGTAATGTTGGAGTTCACACAGTCGTTCTTGATCTGCTTCAGAATCCTTATGATGAGAAAGATGATGTCCTAATGAAGGAACTAATGTGTTTGGCTCATGAATTTCTACAGAATTTTTGTCTGGGCAATCAACAGAATCAAGTGCTGCTGCATAATCACTTAGATTTGTTCCTCAATCCGGGTGTAAGTATTCTATAAATAACTACGTTTCTTTGGATCCTAAATAGCTAACAATCATATTCTACGCATTTCGAATTCTAGATACTTGAAGCGAAAACTGTTTGTGCCATCTTCAAGGATAATTTGGCTTTGTGCAATGAAGTGACTGATAAAGTAGTTCAACATTTTGTCCATTGCATTGAAATCCATGGCCGGCATGTGGCATATTTACAGTTCTTGCAAACAATTGTCAAGGCGGAAAATCAATTTATACGCAAGTGCCAGGACATGGTAATGCAAGAGTTGATCAATTCCGGCGAGGATGTGCTTGTCTTTTACAATGACAAGACATCGTTCAATCATTTTGTACAGATGATGCAACAGCATCATTTATCCCGGCAACCTCTTAGCGATGACAGTCCATTAAAGTATCATGTGGAGCTGGTGAAGCTTCTCGCCTGTTGCACCATGGGCAAGAATGTGTACACGGAAATCAAATGCAATAATTTACTGTCATTGGATGACATTGTGACAATCATTTGCCATCCCCTCTGCATGCCCGAGGTGAAGGAGGCATATGTTGATTTTCTCAATCATTGCTACATCGATACGGAGGTTGAGATGAAGGAGATCTATGCATCTGGTCACATGTGGAATCTGTTTGAGAAAAGTTTTCTCGTGGATATACATCAATTGATATCACATCCCTCGATAGCAAACTCGAATAAGAACCTTTTGAGTTATGTTCTAAATGGACTGATGAATTTACTGAGCAGCTTCTTCTCCAGCCCCTTCTCAGATCAGAGTGCCATCGTGCAGTCGCGTCAGTTGATCTTCGTGCAGTTGTTGCAGGCCGCTTACCGCCTCACTCAGTGCAAGTGGCTGTCGCTAGCCGATCGATTCAATGTCGAAATGTGCATACGCACTCTGTCCGAGTCGGCGAAAATGCGCAGCATTACCTTGCCACTGGAGCTGGAGCAGCAGGTGGCCACCATGTCGAACAAAACGGCGATGTTAACACGCCAGACCACAAAATGGTTACTGGCCTCCAAACAGCCCAAATATGAGACACAACAATCGGCCAGTTTAATGCGATGGGATCGCTCAATAATTGAGGGGCTACAGGATATTGTCTCATTGCTGGAAGATCAGCTGAAGCCGGTGGTCGAGGCCGAGCTCTCGCTACTCGTCGACATTCTCTATCGCTCGGAGTTGCTATTCCCGGCCGGCACAGAAGCACGCAAGCGATGCGAGAGCGGCGGGTTTATACGGAAGCTCATCAAGCATACCGAGAAGTTGCTGGAGGAGAAGGAGGAGCGTATGTGCGTCAAGGTGTTACGCACTCTACGCGAAATGATGGCCATCGATGTGAACTATGGCGAAAAGGGCGATGCCTTGCGCCAGACTTTGTTGAAACGTTATTTTCAAAACAAAAGTTCATTCAAAGTGGAGGAGGAAATAGAAGCACCGCCCTCACCCCCAACTGATCCGGCCAAGCAGCTGCATTTGGTAACCCATGGTCCGGGTGCTAAATACTTGCAAAGAGCTGGCAAGACACTTCACGAAATGCAAAATCACTTGGATCGCGAGGGAGCCTCAGATTTGGTTGTTGAATTGGTTATCAAGTCGGTGCACTCACCGAATATCTTTGTTGAGGCCGTGGAATTGGGTATAGCCTTGCTGGAGGGTGGCAATCCCATCATCCAAAAGGGCATGTTCCAGAAATTCCTTAGCGATGACCTCAATCAGGCGTTCTTCAAAGTTTTCTTCGACAAGATGAAGGATGCCCAGCAAGAGATTAAGTCGACAGTGACGGTAAATACCACCGATATAGCCGCCAAGGCACATGAGCACAAACAAGATGCCAATCTAGAGCTCTTGGACAAGATATCTCGCAAGCATGGCCTCAAACGAAATGGCGTAGTCATTACGGAGGAGCTTAAGCGGGAGTTGCACAATGCCGGCCTGGCCACAGCCAGAGCATATGGCAATGCCAGGATCATACACTCTGGCGAGGAAAACTCTCAAATGATCAGTGTGAATAGTCCTCTGGAGGATATCCTGGCGGAAAAACTCGAGAAGCACAAGGATGGCAAAGAGCAGCGTCGCAATCAATTGTCCAATAAGGTTCTGGTGATGCAGCCGATTCTGCGCTTCCTACAACTACTCTGCGAGAATCACAATCCTGATTTGCAAAATTTGCTGCGTAATCAGAATAACAAAACTAACAACAATTTGGTTTCCGAAACTCTAATGTTCCTCGATTGCATTTGTGGTTCCACCACGGGAGGACTGGGACTTCTCGGTCTCTACATCAATGAGCACAATGTGGCCCTCATAAACCAAACACTCGAAACACTCACCGAATATTGTCAGGGTCCGTGTCATGAGAATCAAAATTGTATTGCCACCCATGAGTCCAACGGTCTGGACATTATCACAGCTCTCATTCTCAATAATATAAATCCTTTGGGCGAGAATCGAATGGATCTGGTGTTGGAACTTAAAAACAATGCCTCTAAGTTGCTATTGGCCATTATGGAAAGTCGTGGAGATAGTGAAAATGCCGAACGAATTCTGTACAACATGAATCCGAAACAATTGGTGGAAGTGGCATGCAAGGCCTATCATCAGGAGGAACTCATTGACGAACAAGACGATGCAGACGATCAAGCAGATTCGACTTCGGGTGTTGTGGATGATGATGATGACGATGCCACGGTGAGTCCACGAGAAGTGGGCCACAATATCTATATACTCTGCCATCAATTGGCCCAGCATAACAAAGAATTGGCCAGTCTGCTAAAGGCCTCCGAAGATCCCCAATCCTCTAGCTTTGATGCCAAAACGAGTCAGGCTCTAATGTACTATGCCACGCACACGGCTCAAATTGAAGTAAGTGTTAATATAACCGGACAAGATTGAACTTTTTAAACAATATATTTTTCTCAGATTGTTCGCAATGATCGCACCTTGGAGCAAATTGTTTTCCCCATACCCGAAATATGCGAGTACTTAACTACTGATACGAAAATCAAAATTCTCAATACTGCCGAACGTGATGATCAGGGCTCTAAAGTGGCCGATTTCTTTGACAAAGCTGAGGAAATGTTCAACGAGATGAAATGGCAAAAGAAACTAAGAAGTAAGAGCAACAAACATTGTTCAACATTGAACATTGATTAATCCCTTATGTATATTGTATATTGCAGGCCAATCTCTATTGTTCTGGATTAGTAGTTACATGTCACTGTGGAGCAATATATTATTCAATTGCGTTGTGGTCATAAATATGATAGTGGCATTCTTTTATCCCTTTGATAATACAGTTCCTGGTAAGTCCAAAAAAAAAATTACAAATATTTGACAATATTTTAACAATTAAGCGAATTTTTAATACGATTTATTAAAGTATATTAATTATTACTGAAAGAATTGTACCTTCTGGATGAAATCCATTGCACAGCGTTGCTTGGACATTTGGAACAAAGAAATAAATTGCTTTTTTATGTCATTTAAAGGACTACACCAATGCACTTAATATAGTGCTTTTTATATGCACTTAATCTTAATCATACACTGTACATTTCATTTATTTCAGAGCTTAGTGCGCACATTTCGCTTCTATTTTGGGCCATTATGATTTTCTCGCTGATTATTGTTATAACGCTGCCCCGTGAATCTGGTATAAGAACTTTAATTGGTTCGATGATCTTGCGTTTTATTTTCCTGCTAGGACCAGAGTCAACGCTTTGTTTGCTGGGCATAGTCACGGTTGGTGGTGGTTTGCCATATTTATACATATATCTAAATATTTAACAAAAACAGAAATTGAATGAATATCATTTCTTTTCTCTGCTTGTTTTCACTTAGGTCACTCTTAAAAGTGTCCACATTGTGAGCATAATGGGCAATAAGGGTACACTGGAGAAGCAATTGATTAAAATCGTTACGGACTTTCAGTTGTTGTATCATTGCATTTATATAGCATTTTGCTTTTGTGGCTTGATATTGCATCCATTTTTCTATTCCCTGTTGGTAAGAGAAATTTACAATAGTTTAGAAAACTTGATGATTCAATTTGCATAAATTTTACAGCTCTTTGATGTGGTTTATCGTGAGGAGACTTTGGTGAATGTCATACGTTCGGTGACCCGTAATGGACGCTCGATTGTTTTAACTGCTGTCTTGGCCCTGATATTGGTCTACTTGTTCTCCATCATTGGTTACATGTTCTTTAAAGATGATTTCTTGGTTCCTGTTGATTTTGAAGAGCAAGAGCAAACTATTTCTGTTCTGTCTACTGATGAATCCTGTGCTGCTCCCGATAAATTGGGCAGCATATGCGAAGCTAAAACCAAGCAGTTGACCGCTGAGAATAGCAATGATGTAAAAGAACGAGCCTGTGAC
Organism: Drosophila willistoni; assembly: GCF_018902025.1. Lineage (NCBI taxonomy): Eukaryota > Metazoa > Arthropoda > Insecta > Diptera > Drosophilidae > Drosophila > Drosophila willistoni. Next base: position 16,858,512 of record NW_025814050.1, read on the forward strand.
TCTTTGGTGATGTGCATCGTAACAACATTGAATCAGGGCTTACGCAATGGTGGTGGCATTGGTGACATACTCAGAGCACCCTCAAGCAAGGTATTTAGAAAAAAAACTTTTTTAAAATCCAAAATCTTTATCGATTATATTGCCTTTGCAGGAGGGTTTGTTTGTGGCTCGTGTTATCTACGATTTGCTCTTCTTCTTCATTGTCATTATTATTGTGTTGAACTTGATTTTCGGTGTCATTATTGACACCTTTGCGGATTTGAGATCAGAGAAACAGCAGAAAGAGGCCATTCTGAAGACAACTTGCTTTATTTGCTCTTTAAATCGTTCGGCCTTTGACAACAAGACCGTAAGTTTTGAGGAGCACATTAAGAGTGAACACAATATGTGGCACTATTTGTACTTTATTGTCCTGGTAAAAGTCAAGGATCCCACCGAATTCACGGGTCCTGAAAGTTATGTTTATGCCATGGTTAAAGCTGGCATTTTGGAATGGTTTCCACGTCTGCGTGCCATGTCCTTGGCTGCTGTGGATGCAGATGGCGAACAAATTGAGCTGCGCAGCATGCAAGTTCAATTATTGGAGACGCAATTGCTTATTAAAAATCTATCTACCCAACTTCATGAGCTCAAGGATCATATGACCGAGCAAAGAAAACAAAAGCAACGTTTGGGATTGCTTAATACCGCGGCAAATAGCCTATTGCCGTTTCAGTAAATAGAAAACCTGACGGCTTAGTACTTGAGTATATAACAAAACAAAAACAATCAAAAACAAAAAAAAAAAAAAATACCATTCCTAACTATGCACTTAACATAGATGTAACATTTTAGTATTGGCGAAAGCAATATAGCACTCTAAAAAAAACGTCTCATTTACAGTAGGGTTTAATATAGGCCCAATATTCAAATTGTTAATCTTCGAATTCCATAAACAAGAACAATCCATTTATTGCTCAAAAGAATATAAAATTTTTTACCTATATACATATACATGTATACACCCTTTATATTGTATAACTCTATATATATGTACGTATAGTAAACTCACTCAGAGATTTTAGGGCTGTTAACAATGTTAATTAGTGGTCGTGTTACCCAATTTTTTCAAACGGTTATACAATCTTCTACATTTTATTTCTTTCTTATCACTCTTGTACCTAGATCTAGTTATTAACATGAAAAAAATATATTCGCCGAGCGACCTCAAAGAAAACAAAATGTTTCGATATATAGAAAACAAATTGTTTTAAATAACTTTGCTGTTACTTACCTGTTACTAATCTTGTTGCAATTAAAACTAATTATTGTGATTACATTTTTTTCCATTTTATATATGTATATTTTTTAGTTTTCTTCTATATATGTATGTGTAAATCGTGTACTCGAAACGAGTTTTTGTTGGTTAATTTCATTTTAAGCTAACATTTATATGTATTCCTAAGAAAGAGCCTAAAATTTATGGACTTTGTATGTGAACGAAAATATATATATAGCACAAATAAATATTAATTCGATATTCAAACTGATTTTATGAAAGAAACTGAAAGTGAATGTAAAAAATGAAAAACTATGTATTTATATGGACGTTTGCAATTAGGAATAAATTTTAACTTTCAGAAACGGAAGGTAAAAAGAAAAAACAAATAAATGAAATAGATACTTAATGTCCTCTCAAAATAGTTCCATTCAGAAGCCGCCAAATGGAATTATGTTTTTGAATTTCGTTATCTACGCGTGTAAAATTAGACTGCTCACTGGCGCCATTTGACATCATGCAGTTCGGTCACACTGGCAGAGCTCCAAATGTCACGCTATTGACAGTCAAAGTAGAGAAAAAAAAGTCAAAAAACAAAAGCAGAGCACGAGCAGGGAAAACATTGGCTTCCCCCCAGTTGTGTGTTGTGAACTTTAATAATTCGATTTGGCAGCTGATTGTAAACATTAAATTCGTATATATAGTCCTTGGCCCCCTTCACAAAGCGAACAAATTCAAAAACAAAAAAAAAGAATAGAAAATGAGTGACGACTACTTAAGGAAACCCTTCTCATTGGCGCCCGCACCAGCCGGTAAGCCAGAAGCATGTTACGCAATGTGACTCGCTTGTTACATGATGTTGCGATTGCAATTATTGTGAATGAAATTGTAATTATCTTCGTTCGTTTACAGTTGACGATGCAACAACAAAAACATATACGCCAGCAACAAGCACATTTAGCAGTGCACCCGTATCGCCATATCTCAACTATGATTCCCGCTTTCTGCAGCAGTCCCAGCCTGAGTTTATATTCCCGGAGGGAGCGAATAAGCAGCGCGGTCGATTTGAACTTGCCTTCTCACAAATAGGCACATCGGTTATGATTGGCGGCGGTGTTGGTGGTCTGGCCGGAGTCTACAATGGTTTCAAAGTAACCAACGCACTTAACCAAACGGGGAAGCTGCGACGAACCCAGTGCGTATTTATAGAATTTAAATGATAATCATAAATTTACATTGATCACTTGCATATATATTTTTGCAGATTAATCAATCACATAATGAAACAGGGTTCCGGCACGGCGAATACTTTAGGCACTTTGGCGGTGTTGTATTCGGCATGTGGAGTGTTGTTGCAATATGTTCGTGGTGAGGACGACCATGTAAATACAGTGATTGCGGGATCTGCCACTGGACTGCTATACAAATCAACAGGTAGAATGAAATATTGCAATTTTCAAAAAGACAAGAATAACTTATCATTGTATATCTCTCTCTTTTAGCTGGCCTCCGAAGATGTGCACTCGGTGGTGCTATTGGCCTTGGCATTTCGTCGCTCTACTGCTTATACCTGCTGGCGCAAGAAAACAGCACAGACTCAAGACCAAAATTCCTGTAGATTTCAATAATTGGCTAAGCTTTTTGTAAGCTCAAACCGAGATACGCGAACAACAAAAATTGAAGGAGAAAAAAAACACAACTACACAAATATCGACGTGTAGAGAGGTCGCTTCGAAGCGCTTAACCAAGAAAGTGAAGTTTTGTTTTATATTATAAATATACGTACACTTAACATATATATATATATATATATATAGATGTGGACAAATATATATATATATTAGGGATACCGAGACGACCGTCAATCGTTTTATGTTCAAGCAGGCTTTAGTTATAACATATACCAAAATTCTAGATCCTTTCACAACTCTGTACAAAAGAAAATGGAAAAAATACATACTAAAATGCTTTGGTATGCAACGTGCCGTAAAATATAAGCTTTATTGTAATAGACAAAGGAAGAGACGCTCATCTACACTGTGCTACAATCTGTTATAAAAATTTGTTCCAATCATTTTTAATAATCCAACTCCTGGGAGGTTTCTCCTGCTAGAGCCAGTACTTTAACCGATTGATTGGTGTCATCGAGCCCATTATTAGCTGGAGCCTCGCAACTGGTATCCTGGGTGGAGCAAGTATGGCAATGACAATTCACTGCCTCCATGTATTTATACTGACTAATGGACTCATCGGCATCCGGATGACAGTTCTTCAGTATGGCTACAGCCGGCTGGCGCTTATCATGCACACAAACTGGATGAAATGAACGTTTATAAGGGAACTTCCAATCAGATATTTCACTCGAATCACAGCGACCCCAACATGACCAGACGCTTACAAAGTCCCAGCATACGCGACCCTCTAAATCGGTTTGGGTAACCTGAAAAGAAAATCAAGAATAACCCTTTTAGTTAAATAATGAGTCTTAAGGGCTGTCATGAGAAGAATAATAATATAAGTGGAAAGCTGACAAAAATGAGTTGACTTCCTTCCTCGCTATGCTTTTACATACGTATTTTATAGGTTTTGATAAAAATGCATTCTTATACATATATGACTCAATGCAACTTGCAATTTGACAAAGGTTTTCAAAGAAATTCGCCAATTGTGGCTAACTCTCAAATCATTGAAATATTTTCCATATTTCTTGCTGATCTTGAATACATGAACATAAACAAAAAAATTTCTTACGTATTGCTTAGGTTACACATTTTGTGAATTCATAATATTCCAGGTAATATAGCTTTTAAAAGCAGTTCTAAGTTTCAAAAATCGAATTACTTTAAAAAGTATAATTTCGCAATGGGATAACTATATAAAATTCTCAGTTTTTTTCATATTTTCACCACTTCTACAACGAATTTTTGAAATTTTTTGAAAAGGTTTTAGTACGTCTTGTTAACTTTGCAGGTCTTCTAATGCCAAATATATCAAAAATGTAGATATTCTCTATAGTATTCAGCGTGGCATTTTCTATCATGCAATGTTAGTAAGACATTGGAAATTGCGTATACGACATGTGATTCTGTCTCAAATATTTGCACCTATTCATTGGCTTTTAGTTATTATTTTCTAGACTTTCCCACTTACCTTGTACGTGTAAACACGCCGATGGCATCCCAGTGGAGCAACAGTTGGACCTGTGGTTATTGGTTCCAGTTCAACCAATTGAGCGGCATTTAGATGTTGCATAGCCAACGACACAAAAAGTAGTAAAAGTCTTATAGAAATCGAATTTGCCATGCCAGCCATTGTTAAAGCCGATTTTGTGTACTCTATATATATGTATATGAGATGTTATAATTCTATTTTGACGTTGAATTTGAAAATATTTTGAATAAACTTGTTGTTGTTGTTATAATGTTGCATGCCTCGGTGTCGATGGCATTCTGATTGAGGCAGCCGGCCAACATCTTCTATTTATACTTCGAGAGATTTGTAGGTAGGATACGGCGCAGACGCTTTGGAGAGATTATCCTTCAATGTCCATATGCTCCATCCGTTGAGTCGGTTATTCAAATTATAAATGGATTATGGGATGAAGAACAATCGTTTAATTTACTACTATTTAAATGCAGCGTTTTATTATTTTTATTTTAAGAAATACATTTCTTTTTTCTTCTTATAAACTTTTGTAGGTAAACTGCCAGAAATTTGGAAAAATTCATTTTTTGTTTTCGTTAAATTTTGAGTACTGTAATTTAGACAATATGAATTTTGCAGTTGGCAAAGACATTCCAAGAAAAAAAAACTCGAGTCTTTGCCAATCTTAGCCAGAATTGGTTTAGCCGGTTCAAAGATGAATGAGAAACTATATGATCGAAATGTTGCACGGAATGAGATGGTAGTGTTATTTTGTAGTGTTATAGTGTTTACGTTTATCGAAAAAACGGTTTCAAATCGGACATGGGCTACGCTGCGTTTTGAGTTAAGAAATACCTAAACCCACGATGACACTCTCTCTATGATGTGTATATAAGTGTGCGTATGAGTGTATGTGTGTGTGTGTGGACGGTTATTCGCTGGTTGGTAAGGTCAAGTCCGGGAAGAGCTACGACGTCGACGTGGACGACAGCAACTAGGCACGACGACGAATCTCATGATGCGAACCATACCTCTGATTACGCAGTTGGACGCGAAAGCGCCGATTGTGCTCGACGCCACCGCGATCCTCGCCCAGGCGATTGATTTGCACCGGCTGCGGCAGGGCTACTGCCTGGGCCTGGACAGCCAGCCCGGGAACGCCACCGCCGATTGCTGGCAAGGGCAAGGCCAATGGCAAAGCTGGTTGCGGCAACATTTGCAGCTGATGGTGTTGAAGTTGCTGGTGCTCCTCTTCCATGATCTCATCATCATCATTGGGGCTATCATAATCATCTATGGCCGCATCATTGGTATCAATTACGGAAAGCGATAGATTGCCACTGCCATCTTCCCGTGCCATGGCCGTGGCCATTAAACGCTGACGACGCTCCTCCATGAGACGATCCCGCTCCTTGTGGATATAGTCACGTTTGTTGGGCAAACCGGCTACATTATTGGCCGACAAGGCCGATCGCACAATGTTCATATCGGTGGCCTCCATCCATTCGTCCGTTTCGGCCACATAGCATTCGGTGTGTGAGATCGTTGAGACACCATTGAAGCCGCCAATGGCAAATATCATATCATCGATGATCTCCAGACCGAAATTGCTACGCGAATGATTCATTTCCCTTATAAACTGCCACGTCTGGGTTTCGGGATCGAATTTCTCGCCGGTGGACAAGCGAGCGGTGCCATTGAAACCGCCGATCACATACAATTGGTCACGAAAGGCCACACAGCTGACTCCAGATCGGCGATGATTCATATTGGGGATGCGTGTCCATACATTGGTCATTGTATCATAAAACTCGGCACTATCCAGACACTCCTGGCCATTGAATCCTCCGGTGGCATAGATCCGTCCATGCAAGGTGCACGCACTGGCATCCGAGCGTTGCATATTCATCGGTGGCATTATGCTCCATTGATTGGTCCTCGGATTGTAACGCTCCACAGTGTTCAGGCGATTGTGGCCATCGTATCCGCCAATGGCATAGATCATTCCATTCAATTCCGTGACACTCACATAGCAGCGACGGCAGTGCATCGGCGCGATTTCGCTCCATTTTTTCTTCACAGCATCAAAGACACGGCAAGTGTTGAAGTATTCGACCCCATCGTAGCCACCAATCGAAAATATCTTGAAACCAAGCACAGCTGTGCCATGATACGCTCTCGGTCCGGCCGGATCCTCGGCATTGATGTTCACCCAGCGATCCGCTCGAGTGTCGTATGTCTCGATGCAACCCTTTGAAGTGCCACCACTCCAGCCGCCTATGGCGAATATCACCTCATGGGGCAGACGGGGCATGGCCAGGGGCGGTGTGGTTAGCTTGGGTTGAAAGGGCATATCAAAGGGCACATATAAATGGCTGCTGCAGTGGAAAAATAAGAAATGAAAAAAGGATTCGTTACCTCGTCTGCTTGTGGATTAAGAAAGTCCAGGTCATACATGAATTTGAATGTGTCCACTATCAGGGGCTTGGCGGCTTCACACTGTATCACATACGGGTGCTCCTTGACCTCCTCCATGAAGCACTAGAAGAAAGTACAAAAACATCTTAGTGTTATAATGTTGAATTATTGAATAAACTTTGAATAAACACTTTTATTCGACAAAAACTATAATAAATTACAATTTTTAAAAAAAAGTGTCCTTTTGACACGTTCTTAATGAGCTATACCTAGAGAGCTCTCTATAAAGAACTACAACATAAAATATGTTACAATTATCTATTATTGAGCTAGATATATTTGAAAGAAATAGCCACATATATTTAATAGATTATGTATGCTTAAGAACAGTTAATATAAGAGAAATAAAATGCCTACTTCCTTTGACTAGACTAGGATACTTCAAAACAATTACAACATTTAAGAAAATTTAGTTTCTTATATTTAGAAATAAGAGTAGTTTATTCATTTTTGTAAATTTGAAAATATCTTGCAGATAAATAATAGACAAAATATTTCCTAGAAAATATACGTTAAGACAATAATTGCCAAACAATTTAAATCATGTTTTAAGTAGTTTAATTTCATTTGAAATAAGGGCACATTGATTTATTGCCAATAGACCAACCGTTCCTCATAACTTATGTATATCAAAAGACAAAATACTATTGGCCAAAAATCGCGTATACGCATGGTGCGCAAGAATTTCGTAAAAGAGAGTAATAATTGCCAAGTTAAACTAGAGGCGTTTACATTTGAATGACGAAGTAGTTATTATTGAAGTTGTTTTTAATGTAATTATCAAATGGACAAATAAGACAACTAAAATTAATTGAAGTTAAGCCTGATAATATCACATATCATGCAAAGACCTTAAAGAAACCTCTTTGCTTCACCAATTAGAAATAAAAAATTGATTCATTGCTTAATAGAAATATAGACTGATTGTCTAAAGATAAAAACACTCAGCAAATAAAGACATAAACTGATAAAATTTAACAAAAATTGACAAAATTACAGATTTGCAAAGTCAATCGGAGTTACTTTAAACAATTTTTCATATGTCTACGTATATTCCTCAGACTGTAAAACGTTATATCTTGAACTTGTCATAATTCAGATTTCAATGCAGATTGCGAAGAACTCATTCTTACTTAAAAAAACCACATGCATTTTCGACTATTGCAAGAATTTACTGATTGAGAGTTTTTTGAAATTAAGATTTAATAAAAATCAGTTTTTCTTTGCTATTTTATGTTTCGCTTTAAAATAAAGCTTGATTAATAAAAGTGTCTAGCATTGCAATGAAATATTAATAATAAATAATTAGGGAACGAATTACCTTTGGTGTCATTAAGCCCAAGCGAACACCTGTCATTAAATGAGCCACATGTTGTTTGCGATTCTTTGGATCCCGATCGATCCACTTGACACACAATTTCCATACATAGTCCTCCTCGCGAGTGTTTAGCTCATCATCGCTAATTATGTCAGAGAAATCTTTAATGTTCATATCCAATATGTCCGTATTGCGGGCAGCCACTTCCGTGAAATAACGCAGCGTATAATTACGCGCCTTTTCATACAAGTCCTCGAGGAAGCGGAAGCTAATCGTTAACAAGTGGGATAAACAATAAACGACCAATTAAAAATGGCTTAGGTTAATAGCCAACAAGTGATTGAATGTGCCCCACCTCCTTTTCCACCACCCTAATACTTACCGTGCAAATCCCATGGTGCTGACACAATTCTCTGGAGTTAGAGTTCGACTCAGGAAGTCCTTGCACTGTTTGACTAGACCCACCATGCCCACATAGTCAGCACATATGAGCAGCTCGTGCACGTTGTCATCGCATATGTTGGTCTTACGCAGATATGCATATTGGATGACACAGTTCATGATGGCCGCACTAATGCCGGGTATATGAATGATCTGATTCTCTTTGTTGCCAGCGGCGCCGGCTCCATGACTAGCCGCATTGAATCCTGTGAACTGTGCGCTAAGCGAGAAATATACATTAAATGAATTGAAATTACAACTCCAAGAATCATCAATTTAAAGATAAAACTAGGCTTATGAAAGTTTAAGGAAGAAAAAAGATGCACAATTAAAGTTCTCACTAAGAAAAACGTTGATTGCTTTACTTAAATCGTATTCCCACTGTATCCTTTTAGCCATTGGAAGGAGTTTGCCCCCCTCCACAAAGGCCAACTCACCGAAAATACGAGCTGCATGAGCACATTATGGCGCGATGCACATTAAATGCCTGCTCACCCACTGAAATTTGTGCATCGCACAACAGATTCTCCTCACGTAATTCATTGAGGGTATTTAGGGCCTGATCGCTTACAGTTGGTGCCAATGATTTAGATGATGATTTCATTGTTGGATTTAGACTAACATTGGCTAGTTCGTCACCTTGATATTGTGCATCCATTGGATCGATATCGATTGTTTCTAACGAAAGTTCTGGTGCCAATACTACCGCCAATATACCGCCCTCATTTACGCCATGCAAATGATTGTTGTTGTTGTTATTATTATGATGATTATTACGATTCATTACTGGGTCCTTGTCGTGTGGGTTCAAGTTGTTGGAGCTAGATATTGATGGCCATCCAATATATATAAATTTTTCACCACGATCAGCGCACTCCCACCAAATGAAACGCGTTTTTGTTGATATTTTTGTATATTTATGTGGAGGGGAGATCTCCCGTATTCAACTATAGGAATAGGAATAATGTTCCTTAATTAATCAACAACAACGAGACAGTTCTCGAAACAAACGAAATTGGGCTACTAAGCCCAAGTCGTACAAATACAACATAAAACTAAAAGCCGACCATGACAAAAATTTAGAAACAGAACCAGTTCAACCGATTCAAAAAAATCAATAACAAATGCTTTAAATACGATCAACATAATGCAAAAAAAAAAACGATTTTTTCTTCTCTTCTATTATTATTGTTTTTGAAGATATATTAAGTCCATTAAATGGTAAAGTAATGTTAGTTAACTTTAGTAAAAAATTCTTTTTAAACTGAAGAGAGGAACTAATGGTTTCTTGTAAAACGTTCAAATTCAAATTAAGTCTAATTTTTCACTTAAGAATGTTTTGTTTTAAATTTTTTTTTAATAATTGATTTTCATCAGACTTCTTCTGACCAAATTTAATTAATAATTCTGACTATTTATTAAATAATTAATTATCATAATTGTTAAATTATTTGCCCTGAAGACGGTTGCCGATGCAGAAAAGTGCGGCTTTTTATTTTTATTAAATCAAATGACCTGAAGCCTGATGAAAATCAATTATAACAACACAAATGTCGCTAAAAAACATCACAATTTTAATTTAATTTTAAAATTACTTTCGTTGTAGCTAATTCAGTTTGTCAAAATTTTTAATATTCTTTTTTTCAGTTTTCACTTTGTCCAAACGCAATTTTTCTTAGAAAATGGCTTAATTTTGAATTGTACTAAGTTTTTTTTTGCCAAAAATATTAAAAATAAAAAATGTTTAACAATTGCCTAAAATATCCAAATAAAATGTCAACAAATCTGAAAGTTCAAGCAGCTATTGCTATATTTTACAATAAAGTTAAATGTTGTTAATCTCTTACTTGATAATACGAAAAATGATGATAAATATTTTCAAGCAAATCAATGCGAAATCCGTTGTATATATCCGACATAAATGGCCTATTACACCATTTCAAATCGACAACTCTCTGCACATTTTTAATTTTTATAAATATAATAACTATTTAAGATATTAAAAATGGTTTTCCCATGATTGTTTTAAATCTTATGGTTAGTTGAAACTTTAAAGACAAAAATTCGTTGGGCTTAGAATCTTGTTCTTTGTAATTGGAATAAATTAAAATTACACCAATGACAAATATAGACTTAAATAAAAAGAAAAGGAGAAATGGTATTTTTAGAGAATTTTTTCTTTTCCAAGTCATTAATCCGTTTTTAAAATGCATGTTGAATATTTAAGGTAACATCAACCCGAATTCCACCCCCCATTAGATGCAGACCATTGGGTTAATCTCTTCAAAGCTGGAACTCTGCGCAGTCGTCGCCATCGACATCGCCATCAGTGTGGTATAAAAGCCCAATGCACAACCAGAGCCGGGAAACAGTTGAAACAAGATGAGGCCAAGTCAGTTGTTTATTTTATTGATCGGCTGCTGTGCGTGGTTTCTAGTGCCCACTGAATCAAATATGAAAGATGTCTGGTTACGTCCTGGTTGCCATAAGGTGGGTCATACACGCAAGATATCCATACCAGATTGTGTAGAATTCACCATTACCACAAATGCCTGTCGAGGATTCTGTGAGTCGTATGCTGTGCCCTCAGTGCCATGGCAAGGAGCTTCTTTAACTGGCCTCTTCAGGACTCCCAAGCCGGTGGTCAGTGTTGGACAATGTTGCAACATGATGAAATCCGAAGAGGTAAAAGTAATTAGCTAAATGTTACATGGGTATTATCTAGTCTTACTTTTTCTAGATCCAGCGACGCGTCTTGTGCATTGAAGGCATAAGGAATGTCACATTCAAGAGTGCCACATCTTGTAGCTGCTATCATTGCAAAAAGGATTAGAACTGGACTTGATTGGAACAATGAATTAATGAAATTAAACAAAATATTTTATGCCTGAGCCATTTTTCTTTTGACAAATACACTGTGAAACAAAATCTAGCTGCAAAATTAAAAATTGCCACAACTTCTTTTTATTCTTTAGCTCCATTCTTCTATCTAGGCAACTTTCCAATTCAAATTAAAAAATAACTCTCATATGTTAATAAAGTCATCATATATATATATTTTAAAAAGGGGTCAAAAAAAAACCATATTAGTTAATATCAATTTTTGAGTGTAACAATTATGACCGGAATAAATAAATTTATAAGAGCATTTACAATTTAGATTTTGCAGGGGCTGCTGGAGGTGGCGTTGCTTGCTCCAATACTTCCTTCATCATGCAAAATGAACTCTCCAGGGTTTGGGCATACTTCAAGTGATCCGTCACGCTGAAACGCCAATTGGAAATGGCCAAAATAATATCGTTTTCGCGTGGATTATAACAACAGGCATAACCATTATCAACAGCTGGACCATAACCCATGAAGGCATCGTATAAGGTTGCCACTTGTGAGGTAGACATACGGAAACTGGCCGACTTGACAAAACCAGGTGAGGAATAGAACTTTGGGATGGGTTGACTATTTTCCAAAGCCATTAATTTTAAGCCCAGCAGATGGCGATCTACTCCACGTCCCTGTAGGGCTAATCTTGTATAAGCCTGATGGCTAGTTACAGCGGCACGCAGTGCATCAGCCTTATCCTGTGCAGTTGCACTCGAATTCACCATTGTCTTGCAGAATTTCAACGATTCGTTGGAGCAAGAGCGTATGGTCTCAGTGCGTCCACCTTCGAAAATTCGTAAATGGGCAGATTCATATTGGGCGGCTGGTTCATTATGCATTCTAAAGTGGGCGAAAACAATTGTTTTATGCTAATAATTAGGACTAGGAATGTAATTTTCTGTATTCACCTGTAGAAAGCCAACTGTAGTGCCATTTGAACAAAACTATCTGGACCCAGACGTTGCTTCTTAATGAAACCTTTGCCATAGCCTTCAAATTTAAGCACTTTTATTTGCAGTTTCTCAACCAATTTGTCAATATTCGTTGTGGCTGTAGCTAGCGATTTGTTAATAGAATCATCTGGTGCACAGAGTTGAAGTTTCTTGGCCTCTTCATCGACTTTGCTGGCTCCGATTTTACCAAAATTGGGATCCTCTTTCCTTAAATTTCAATAATATAAGTATGTGAAACTAATAAATCTGAATATCAGTTCATCTTACATCTTCTTAACAACATAGTCCATCATCATGGCAATGGGCTGACCCTCAGCAGGCGAGTGTTCATAAGTGAAACCGACATTTCCATTAGGATTGACCACCAATTGTATGGTCTTGTCCATCCAACGATTGCCACTGTTTACTTTGCTGCCACCGCCATGAATCAGACTTAAAATTAATTGATTTGTTTCCTCTCCCTTAGGCAGTTTAGTGCACTCATCCAGGGAGACAGTGAAGAGGGCTCCTTGAATTGTAGCAAAGGACTCCTTATTGCCAGACTGTTTGCAAAGTTGCTCATAAGCCGTTGCCCAATTATCGCGATTATCAGTGGTTAGAATGCCGTAGGGAACACCATGCTTCGTTTCCTTTTGCAAAATATTTTGCAATTGTTCGCGTAAACAGACAGCAGATAAAAGCAGACCTTGGTTGTTGTAAATCCTCAGTTTGTAGAACTGAAATTAATAGAAAGGAATTAATAAAGATATGCGCTTTTACTTAGCATTGACTTACATGATTCTTATAGATGACCACCACGTAATCTGATCGTGGATTGTAGACTATTTCATCCGTGACTGGTTTAGGTATGCGGCAGGTACCAAACACTTTGCCAAATTGGCTATTATCGAGTTCGTTTTTGCCCATTTTCACAACTGGTATTTTGCCACATTTGACCATGTCATTGAATTCACCCAGACCATATACCACTTTGGATGTATAGTCCAAAAAGGCGTTAATATCTTTGAATTCTTGGCGGGGGAATGTCATGCCAGGACTAACATAAACAGTAACCGGATCACGGTATTGCAAATAGGCGGCATTTAACCAACGATGGGCTAACCAGTTCTTCTCCTTGGCACCGACAGCTTCCAAAAGTTTCTGCAATTTGCCACCCTCAGTACAAAGAAATTCCTCATTGATTTTCTTTTGCTGTTCGAATTCTGCAGGAGATAGCAATGGTTCAACGGTTGCCGTAAACTTATCTAACGTTTCCTTCAGGGGCAACACATGGTAGGTCAATAGATTTTGTTTCTCTCTGGGTTCGGCTGGAGGATCGGAGCTTTTGTTGCTATAGCTGGCAGGGAGTAGCCTGACGATGGCATTGCCCGACTGATAATTCATGGAATTCTTGGTCTAAAGAAGCGGTGAGGTTAATTAAAGGGCATTAAGTAAAAAAAAATGATGAATAACTACCAAATTCCAGAAAACACGTCCATTGTTAAGGAATCTCATCTCGACGTTTGGTTTCTCAATTGAATCACTGGGTGAGCTGTAAACGGATTTAAAGGCACATTGGTTTTTAGCCTATATTTGTTTTTGTTTGTGGGACTATTTCACCTTTGATATTTGTACATAATCTCAATTAAAGAGCGATAAACAAAAGAAAATTGCGGCAAGATTAACGCCAGCAGTTGGTGAGGGCAGTAGCAATGGAGCTTGGGCTCCACTCGCAATTGGCAATTAACTAAATTGAAAGCACACGCAAAACTAAAAGCAAATTATCAAAAATATTGTGAGTCCACGTAGACAGAAGTGCAGTAACAGTAACGGAGCAGCAACAGCAACTGCTATCAGCGACCGGTTTGGGGTTTCTTAACTGATTTTTTTAAAAAAGTGCTCTGCCCACTACCACTGCGACTGCGCTGCTGGCGTCAACGTTGGGGCTGGCTTTGAAAGTGAGAGCAAAAATAAACAAAAGTCCAACAGAAACAACAACACTCACAGTCCAAAGTTCCGCTTTTGATTCTGATTCCTTCAACACTTTCGATGTGCCGCCCCTGTGCCCAGCTGATGTTTAAGACGGTATTGTTGTACCTGTTGTTTATATTAAATCCAAATGTTTAAACACATAAATTTTATAAAATGACACTAGTTACCAAGGGAATATTTGACCGACCTCTTGAATGATTCTATGCCAATTGTTGCACTTTCTTATAACCCACTTGGAATTAGACACTTGAGAGTAGGGCACATAAATAAGCGGTATCACTTGGTGTGAGTGGGAGTAATGCCTTATTTCCTACTGGGAAGGTGATACACAAAAAGCTTTTGCAACACTGGCAATCAGCTGTTTTATGTTTACATACCTTGCGTTAACTTAAGAGTGACTGTTCCAATAAACGTAACGTAAAGAACAACGTAACAGAATATTAAACCAAATTGCGCGCAAACACTTGATTTAAAATTCAGAAAAAATGTGTTCAAAGTAGCAGGCAACGAAGTATTGCTGCTAATAACTTTGGTCCAAGTTTGAATCTTTGAAAACTGTTGAAAATGTTTTTTCCTTTATTCATATGAATCGAAATAGGTTCTTTTGAGTAAAATGTTTTTTTAGGTGGCTCACTTGGGAGATTTTCACACATTTATATCAAATATTCTGTTTGTACTACTTAAATAGTAGTTATGAAACCCAAAAACCCATAGTAAAATTATTTCACCCCAAGATTTAATTATTATTTCGATTTTATTTGCTAAGGCTAAGATAATAACTCTTTCAATACAAAATCACAGCAATTCTTAGCAACTTGTACTACAATTCGTTGCAATTTTCTTATTTCTTGTTTTTTTCTTTCTTTTTTTTTTATAAATAACTTGCTTTAATTCATAGTTAAATTCAAATTATGGTGTTGTTTTTTTTTATCCAATTTGACCACCGCCTCATGGAGGCGGCATACAAAGGATAATTACAAACTTAAACTTATACTCTAAATCGACTTTTATATATACTTGCATATAAATAACGCCATATAAAGTTAAGGTAATATCATTTTTTAAAATGATAGTTTTTCTTTTTGCTATATACAACTGATATATATAGTATGCACGGGTCTGTTTATAATTTTTCTTGATTCGTTGTTCTGTTGGACAACCCTAAACGTTTTTTTCTTCTTTCCTTTTTTCTTCCTGTTGTTTTCTAAAGCTATCACAGTAATAAAACCAATAAATTTGGTTTTCATATTATGTACACTAATATAAATTGCTATATAAAAAACCAAAAAAAATTTAAAAAAAAAGCAGCGTTAATGTTGTTGCCAACCCGAAGAAAAAGATACCCGAACTACACTATACACTAAAAACTAAAAATATTAATAACTTATTGTAACCGACAACCTAAAAGAAAAACTATCAGCTAAGCTAAACTTATAGAAATTCCTGATTCTAAACATGTTTGCTCATTGTCCCGCCAAATTGTTGTTCGGGATGTGCATAGGGCATCCAACTCTTTGCGCTATCCACATTCACTTGAGAACTGGAACTTTGGGCTGAGGCAGGGGAACTGGCAAATCCGCTGCTGGCAAAGCTGACGGCCAACTGAAAAAGAAAAGAAGAAAAGAAAGCAAAGATTAAAAAAGGTTTGCAATTAATTAACACATTTTTGTTTATCAAATTTCAGTTTCAAGCCAAAATCCCCACCCAGAATTTATATAAAGTGGGATTTTTATTTTTTTTTTTGTTGGAGACATGTGAGAAATAAATCCAAAGCGTGCGGCACATTTGATAATCCACAAAAAAACGAGTTCGGCCTGTGGTTTGCTTTCTTCTATTCACTTTTTTTACTGTTGCCAAGGCTTAATGAATTTCATTTAATGACTTTTGTGAATTTGGCTATAAACAACCAATCGCAAGGCAATCAACGACCAGGCACAATCCCAGCTAACAGACATGTTAGACAGCCTGGCGCGCTTTGATTTCCTTACTAGGCGGGCGGGTCTTTAAATTAAATCGTCACCTAAATGACATAACCGACTACGGTCTCAGTGATGCAAAGAGTGCTTAAGGAAAATCTTTTAAAAAATTTATTAATTTAGTTAAAGTTATTTCAAAACTCTTAATGTTCGGAATCTTAAATCATTTACTTGAATTTTTATGATCTATTTAAAAATGTCTTGCCAATTTGGAGTTGGAGTTTGCTTTGGCATGTTATAATATTGGCTATGAAATCCAAAAATAAAGTATTACCACATTTAATTAAAAACATATCTTTCTACTAATCCTCAATGGGTTTTCAAGTAAACTTTAAGAGTTTTCCGGGTGTAAGAGATATCATTACGAACTAGTTTCATTTAAATTCACTCAAGTTGGCTGTGAAAACTCTAGATTAGCATCGCCAATTTGACACTTACTTGTTGCTTGTCGCCCGCAGCTGCTTTCCTGCTAACTCGATCTGCATCCAAATCTTGATCATTGAAGCAATCGATGCATATATCATCATCATCGTTACAGTGCTCCACTTCTATGCATGAACTGGATGTAGTGGAGTTGCGACTCAGAGTGATTGTATCGCATTCGTTACCCTCATCGCTGCTGCTGCTGCCGCTGCCGCCGCCATCCTCTTCGGCTTCATCTGATAGAGCTGGCTCCAGTTGCAAAGCGTAGGCAGACTGACGACGACGCTCTTGGAATGCCAATTGATCTTGATCCTCGTTACCTGATCGTATGATCACATGCTTCTTGCCGCCTGGCATATCATCTAGTAACTTCAATTCACATGGACTGTAGACCTGATGATTGCCAGCTCCTGTTAGATTCTGTAGAAGATTGGCTCGAGCATATTTGCCATCCGAAATATTGGCAGCCTGGCGAGCATAGCTGGACATGTGTAGAGTGGCACGTGTGATGGCATAACCCAAGAGAGCAACGCCCAAAATCAAAGCTCCCCAAAAACCAAGGGGATTGACCAACGGCAAGATATTCAAATAGAAATTGAAACGTGTATCCAGAGATTCAGGCAATTTGGGCATCATCTAGTTAAATGGAAAGAGATTTCAATTAATTAACAAATATTTTATAATTTTTTCAGTTTTACTTACAATCTCGAACCAAAGCATGGGGGCGGTCAGGTGACTGAACTTGGAGACTTGCGGAAAATTGCTGAGATCCTTGAAATGCATGTTGATTTGCACTTTTACGGATAGCGAGAGCGGCAGACCGGATTCCTACAAAACACAAGCATTAAAACACCAATTAGTTAGTAAATTGTTATTATCCCAAGTACGATATCATTTTGGTTAAACTTGGCCTAATTTCCATTTAATTGGAGCGTAAATATAGGCCTGGTTAAGTTGTTGTCCTTTATGATTTATAGACTTTTTCACGCTCTGTTGCTATGGTCGGTCGCTGTTTTCAATGGTGCAAACCGGTAATACTTGAGGGGAAATTGCTATTTAATGACTGACCGAGTGATCGATTGCATCAATTTCCGATATGGTGACGTGTGAAAATTGTTCAAAATTGTTAAATAATCACAAAAACAAGTGTTCCACTTAAGGTGTCACAAGGGTTTCCGACTAGGAATTTCACATTCAAGTTTTTTTCTTTTAAACTCTTGACTATGAGACGAACGAGTGTCAAAATGTAAGGCTAACTTTTAAATGCATTGTAACATATTTTCTAATAAAAGTATTTTCAGCTCTTAAATTAAAAACTCTTTTTAAGTATTTCCACTTGATTAACTTTTGTCTAAGCTGTCCTTTTCTAAAGAGTAAAATTAAGTTAAACTTTCAATTCCAATTGGTGCAATCCCAAGGGAAAGTCCCTGTCAATCAGTTTAGCTTGATTTCCGCTAAACGAAAAAAAAAATGGCTAAATTCAACGGAAGCAAATACAAAGTTTGTATTTACATAAATTGCCTGCTGATTTATGACTGACTTATTAAGTGCTAATCTTAACAAATAAATATTTCGTTTTTATCTGTGTGGGATACTTAAATTCTATTTGACTTTGATTTCCTGTTACAGATTCTCTCGCTAAGGAACTCAACTAAAAAGCGTGACTAGTGACCAGTTTTAACGGTGAACTTAATTAGCCGGAAATGTAAATTGAAAGAAAATATCAAAACAATAATAAAATCACTTCAACTAAATTCTAGAAAAAAAAATTAAGAGGCAAAGGCACCCAGCCGAGATTGCTGACAGAGCCAATAACAACAACAATAACAACAACTATCGCATGTTTAAATTGCAAAATATATAATTATAACATTTAATATGAATATTTAATGAAAAAGTGTCCAGATTTTGGATGTTGTTTTTGTTGTTGCTGACGCTGCGTTTTAACGGTTGTTGATTGACACTTTGAAAGTTGCCGCTATTAGTAAGAAATCGGCAAAAGCAATAACAACAACAAAAATTTAAAACATTTCACATTTTAATACCCTTGCTGAGGGTGTTTTGAGTTTTATATACAGGAAAATGAGTAATTTTTTTGGAAACATAAATCGACTTAATGATCAATGACGAAAAGTAAAACAGGTTCTAAGAGCTTATTAAATCATAGATCTTTAAGAGCTTCTATCTCAAATAATAGAAAACCAATAAATGACTTTGTTTTAGAACTTGTTCGAAAACTTGTTAAGTTTCCCAATAGTACAAAAAAAATGCACAACAAATTGACTGAAAATTCACTCTCATTGTTTAACTCATTTCATAAATTAATTTTGCCAAAGTGTATATAAATGTCGAGATGTTTTTTAATAAGCTTAAATTGCATTCCATTTTCTGGTCTTGGCCAAGGACACTTACCGGTTGGATGACAAATGCTGTTGAATGCTTTTCAGGATCTGGTTTCATGCCAGTTATATTCTCCTGTAGACCCACATCGCCATTCATGAAATGAGGGAAACTTAGCGAGATTGGAAAGCCATAATAACAATCAGTGACGTCAATCAGTCCCACCGGCTGGCAATCACCTGGTTAAATAAAAAGAATCAGGAAAATGAGTATCATTGAATTGTGAATGAGTCAACTTTAATGCATCTTCAAGTACACATTTTGTATCGGATATTGATATATGTATGACATGTGACATTGCATTGCCTCCTTTTGTGTCATGTGAATGATAATATAGTAACTAGTAGTAGTAGTAGATATTTTCATGCTTGTAAACTCTAATTTAAATTGCTAAATAAACGTGATACACGCATGATCTAAACTGCGTCACAAGTTCAACTAAATGGAATATTTTTAAAAATATTCTGTCTAGTGGCAGAAAACTTGAAAACCAAAACTTTCCGTAAACACTGAAAACTATGCGAAGATCAATTAACTCTCCAACCTAAGGCCTGGGCCAACAGCCGGCGGTCAATAGCTTAGCTGGTAGCAGCCAACAAGCCAACAATGAGCCGGCAACAAGTTAACAGAATCGATTCGAATCGAATCGTATCGAATCAGACAAAAAACAAGAATTTTTTGCGCTTTGCACTAAGCAATTAAAATGATTCGAAGCTTGATCATAAACTAAACCGACTTAGAGAGTAAGTTGTAAATGCTGACAAGTTGGAAATTCTGATCGATATAAATAAGATTCATATAGATAAGAGAGAATTTACGAGAATTGTATATATAAAATTTCTATAAAAACAAACAGGTTTCCATTTGATCTAATGAAAGTTGATAGTTAAACTCTCTTTTTATTAGAGAAACATTGTTGTTAAATTAAATAACCAACTAACGAAGTCATTAAAAAAGTATTAATTGAGATGAATAAAAGATAAATTTACTACTAAAAAACTTGTTTTGTATTAATCTCACTTACCTTTGCGACAGAAGCACTTATTGGCCTCATTGATGGCACCATTATCAAAAGCATTTTCCTCGAACACATAATTATAACCCTTCAGACTGCCAAAGGTTCTCTCTTCACCCACACGATACTGCAAATATAGTTGGAAAATCAATTAAGAATTGTCTTTCATTATTATCATTCATTTAACTTACCAAATTGATGGGTCTGCACATGCTCTTTCTAAAGAACTTCACCGACTCATTTGGTTGAATGAAACTTCTAAACTTCGTACCATCCGATGCATACTCAATGTTACTGCAATGATCACCTTCCCATTGAGGTAATGTTGTCTCGCCACGATATGTGGCATATAGACCCGATAAGGCTGGATTCGGTACGCCAGTATAGAAGGTTTCATAATCCGTGGAGAAGTCATACATGCGATCGATAAGGCCAACCTTCTCGAAGGAAATCCAATTGGGCAGGAATGTGTTTCCCAATGTGGCCAATGCTGAAGGATAACCAAACATAAACTCCTTGGCAGTCATCCGTACCAATGGCTCTGAATTTGTGCTCACAAAGAGACCCTTTAGAGCCATACGCACGAAAAACGGATGATTGGCAGTCAAATGGGAAATGGCCTAAAGAAAAATAAAGCGGAAATAAGATTTTTAGTAGGCATATTACAAATATTATTATTATTGTGATTATTTTTGTTGTAATATCCAATCTCTGTGGCAATTTAGCTGCTCGTTTTGTACGCCCATTAGAAGTCAATAAATATAACATTTAATTAACACTAATTACGTATTTCCTGTGATAGACTTGGCAAACTAGGCACAATGCATTATTCAACGTTTTTCGATTGGACCCGGATCACACAAAAATGTTATACATATACATACATATATATATATCTATATAGTCTACTATTGCTTCCTCTTCAGAACTCTAGAATATTGTCGGAATATTGTATGTGTTTTTGTATATTTAACATAAATCAAACAACTTTAGCTTTATGCTAATTTCAATTGCTTTTAATTGAAATATCATAAAATTAACCATTAATTATAGTTTAATATTGTTTTTTTACTCAATTGTTAAATATATTTGTATATACATGTATTGGAATTGTTTACGATTTCACCAAGGGGGAAATGCTTACATTAATCAATACAAAATTACTATCAGCTATTTGACAATAACAAACACACCCATAAATAAATATTAAACTGCAGTTGCTTGACTAAACAAATTAAGAAAGTATAAAGTAGCAATTTGTTTAAACATATAGTTAACAAATAAACAAGCAATAAACCATTTATACACAAAAGAATATATGGAAAATAAGTTAGAATATAAAGAAAAACAAACAATAAAAAATAAAGAACAATATAAATTCTTGAACAGAATAACAAAGTTTGCCATCTTGTATATAGATATGTAAATAAATAAATAATTAAATATTAAACTACTTCCCTAGGACTAAATACAGAAAGTGTAAATTATTTGTAACGTTTATTGACCTAAACGTGAGTTGACTTCTCTCTTCCCTCTCTCTAACTTGCCCCCTGTTCGTAGCAATTCTCTGTCTATCTCACTTTTGTGTCTCTAATTTGTTCACAAAGGAAATTGTTATTGTTTTTCGTCATGTGCACGGCACGCGATTTTGCCTATTGTTTTGCCAATTGCGGTATAACTGTTAATTTGCATAATGAGCTATCGATAGGCAGTAATTATAGTCTTTCGATATTGACAAATAAGCTGTCAGTAGTTACAGTTCGAACTTAATTACAAATGGCCCCACTCAATGCAATGATAATTCTGAGCCCCTAAGACAAGTTTCTTGACAGTTTCAGTTCGTTACAATAGGAACTAATGTCGGGAAGTTTTCATTTGGCTGATTACGTCAAAATGAGCTTACAATTTCCATACAAAGTAACTCATGTCAGATTTGCTGCAGATTATATACATCTACTATAAGGTTTTACATGACCGTTTGAAATTGCAAACTTTTTGACTTTAATTAGACAAACTTGTATTTAAATTTTCGTTTTTAACAACAGCTTGGAACATCTTGCTGGAAATTTACATATCTATTTTTTTCCTCACATTTCGAACTATAGAAACTTTTGGCAGGAACTTCCTTACAAAAAGTATCGTCCTTTGTAGAATATATAATCTTTTTTTAGTTGTGAATACGATAGGTAGGCTTGAAAAGTTAGCCATAGTTGAATTTACTCAAAAGGCATCTTAACAGAATATATTGAGTTGGAATTCATATTAACTTGAATTTCTCTTAATTAAACTTTTACAATGTGTTGATTATCAATACTCATTTTTCTCAAAGTCGTTTGTCTACAAACTACTTATAATGAATTATCATATTTCATATTATTTAATTTAGAATTTTCACATTTATACGTTTATTATCTGCCTATTATATTCGTATTCATATATTCGAGTAAGATTTCAAGTCGTCCAGACTTGGTTTTTTTGGAAAAAAGGAGGAATGTAATCGCGAATGATTAAAAGTACAATTTCTTCTATATCTGATTTTATAAAGCTCCAATTTAGGATGAGAAGCAATTTCTAATGCCCCAATAAAAATTTTAAAAAAGATTCTAAATTTTTGTCTATTTCAACTATTGATGCAAATTTGTCTGAACAATGAGAATATTCTCATGTCAAAGAAGTTTCTCAAATCATTGGATTTTCTATTAAATTTTTATACAACTGGAAATGTTCTCCAGTTTTTGGTCTCATAGACTTACCAACATGGCAATATTCAACATCACAACTTGATCATCTTCCCGACGTCCCTCGGACATGTGCTCTTGCCAGACCAAAGGATGACTTGGAGTTGTAGACATGGTGTTATTCTCATTAAATGTGATATTCTGATGGGTCATTATCTCTCTAAAGTAAAGTAAATGATGATAAGTTTGTGTTAACTCTTGAATGTGCTGAAATTTCGCTTACTTATAGACATAGGGACCAACTTGTTCCACATTAAGCTTTTCACGACCTGCTAAGAACGCCTCCGCATTGGTTATATTGAACAAATAGATTTTGATATACAAATCGACTGGTGGTGTGGCCCAAAGATCGAAAATTTCGCCTTTCTCAGCCATAATTAATTTCTGTTAATTAAAGAGAAGCAAAGAATATTGGTCAAATTGTATACAAAATTAATAATTTGTTTCATTGGAATGCACCTTAAACGGCTTGCAACTACATATCTACATACATATGTATGTAGGTACGTGCCCATGTATTAGACCTTTAGAACGCATAATTGGCCAAAAACCCATTTTGACGAAAAGGCTAAGGACGGCCGTTAAATGCAAACAAAACTGTTTTGCTTGTGTTTGACAATTTGGTCTTGGACTTACCCATTTGAATATCAAATCGTAGGGTTGAAATACTTTAACCAGCACCGCTGTTGTTATCGCCAAAAATCCGATTGCCAGTAACAAAAAGGCGCCTGCAAAAATTGAAAAAAAAGAAACAAATCAGAAATCAAAAATCAAAAGTTTTCGACGGTGGCAGATCAATCGCTGAGTACATATAAATTTCCTCATTAAGTTCATTAAAACTCAATTTTGATTATGCATACATAAATAGGTAAGCACGTGTATCAGACACAAGCACACGCGCAACACAGAAAATTAAACAAAAAAAAAAAAGAAAGAAAAACTCTCAAAGTAGTTGACAAAAAAAAAAAAACAAATTCAAATTTTGTAAATTTGCATGATAAAATGTTAATGACTGTCATAATCTAATAAGTAAATGTATTTGCCAGATCTTTTTTCCAACACGCGTCAGAAATTTTACAAACGTCACAAAATCCAAAACTGATCGTTCACATATATATATTTTTTTTTGTAAGACGATATTTATGTAAATTAGTTAACTTTTAGAACATTTATGCATATCTATGCAAATGTTTTAAACTAAATTATCCAAGTTTGAAAATTATTTTAATTCTTTTGTAAATTCAAATTAACTTTTCAACCAATTAGACATATTTTGATAACTTTTTTTTACTTTGATGGAACTAAAAGGTTTTTGGAAATTCCAATGAATTTGATTACTCTATTTATAACTTTAGTAGATCAAAGTAAGGACTAACTATTAATGTCTTTTGGAGCCATCACCGATCGATCCATCGCTTCATCAAGAAATCAGACACTTTGCCAAATAATCAACTTATTTAAAAATCACAAAACTTTTACCTAAAACCTTGACTACTAAAGACTATTAGTATCTCATCTTTGTCTATTTAACATAACTAACATCTTTTAGAGGTATCCCATATGTATATATAGATTTTGCAGGTAGTGGAATGTAGATTCCACTTCGGATTTATAACCTTGAATTTTGTAAATTCAGTAGCAAAGAGTTGGCCTGACACTCTCTGGACTTACTGACACTTGGAATTATGTTAATTGGCTATGAAATGCATTATGTCTGAACATGACAGTGTTCAGACAAAACAACAGACAGCTGTAGACAGCTGATCTGGACAGTTAATCAGATGATTTTATATACATGGGCTTGCAATATATGTAAGCAAATTTAAATAATTCGCAATATAGTTTCAATTTTTACTATGACACAGTCACACAGATTGGAGTGAGAGACGGGTATATTTATATAGGAGGAGAAATAGCCGACGCCCCGCATATGTATGTATATATGTATATGTATGTATGTATGCGTGCATATAAATATCTTCATTAAAAATTGGCGAAACAAAAAGACTTTATGGTCTGGCCTGGCTGACTTGTTTTTCCCGTTGTTGTCCAAGTTGCATTTGGTCAAGAACTTGTCTGTCTCTCTCTCTTACTAGCAGGTCTCTAGTCCCAGTCCCAGTCTCAGTCCCAGTCCCAGTGCCAGTCCCTAAGCCCTCTACAGTGTTCTCTAATTTAATCTCGCGATGCGTGGCCGAGACACGTGCATTCAAATCGCTCCCAGGTGATGACTATGATGATGATGTTGTTGAACCATCATCATGTTCTCTATCCACATTGATGGTGAGAGAAACCTGAACTGGTTACTGATTATCATTTAAAGCCATCAACATTTAAATTGCCATGTTGCGACTGCCTTTTATTTTAATTCATTCCTTTTTGCCTTTTTGCTAAAACTTAAACTAAGACTTTTGCTTTTGTTTATTATAAGGTATCTAAAAGAAGTTACTACGAATGGAATGGTTAAAAGAAAACCACTCTATAAAAATTAATAGAGGTGTGTCTCCAAATGAATAGTTTGGTCTATTTTAAGATACTATAATTAGTATTTTAAATGAAATTTGATCTTCCTTATGTTGGCATCGAATCTTAAGTCAGAGCCTATATGTTATCGAAGAAGAGGCAGCTTATCATTCTATCCGTGTGTCGTTGCATTGCCTCTGTTTAGAATTAATCCGATTGATGACTCATTGTAGATCACCTCGATCGTCATCATCGGGTATAAACCGCATGGTGCATATTGCTTTCGATGCGGTCTGTAAGGCCGTTCTTTTCGCTTTTCGCTTTTCGCTTTTTCTCTTTCAGTTTCTGCTTCTGTGGTAATAATAATGACTTTGACTTTGAACTTGTTCTTGCCTCTTGTTGATCAACTTTGGCATCCTGCTGTGGACTTTTATTTTTTTTTTTGTGCCTGAAGTAACCAGTTTCCTGGGGAATTTTCCTTTCAAAGAAGCATTGACTGCTTCAGCTGCATTCTTATTTGCTCTTTGTTTGTTACTTTTAACTGCTTTCTATATATAGAGTTTACGATCTATGATTGCACATCGGTTTTTGTCTAGAATTTGATTTTGGTTTCTGTTTTCAATCTGCTTACATATCACTTGACGACGATTTTGCAATTGCTGAAAATGCCGCAGCTTCTCCAGGGAGAAGCGACGCTGAGAATAGAGTGCACCTAGAAAGTCCTTCAACGATTGACGACGCAAACGACGACGCACCACGGTCATTATGAATACAATATGTTTGGCGATGGGCAAAGTAAAACGATCACTAATTATTATATAGAATTGGATATATATGATTTGAGTTGTCACTATTAGCTGATCTATTAGATGTTGTCGCCACAAAGTCAAAGTCAAACTGAAAAGTTGAGGTCTAGCCAAAGGCCCAATATACCCTCGTATCTACTTTCATTTCAAGCACAACGAGCTTTAATACTCTTTCATTTTATTGTTATGGGTATGTAGGCTATAATGCTAAAGAAAATTACATAATAGCTTAATATTGGTGACTCCGACGTTGAATTTTGGCAAAAATAGTAATTTCTTATTAAAATTCTACAAAAACTTTATGTTTCAATTAGTCTAAACATTTTAATATCTTGTTATTCTTATTAACCATATTATTGTGTGTAAGAGTATTTAATTTGTTGTTAAAATTTTCAATTCGATTTTGCCTTTGCCATCAATATTTTGCATTCTATAATTAATCACTTTGTATGCGTTACAAACAATTTTGGCGTATTTCTGTGGCTAGGTGCAAAACGTCAAAATTTTTTTTGATGAACAAAGAATCCGGGCTATATTTAAATTATACATATTGTATATAAATAAATTGTTTGTACACCGCAATTGAAAGTCGCAAAATGCAAAAAAAAAATCCAAATTATGCTATGTTGATTTCTGATGTTGTTGTTATTGTTGTTGCTTCTTCTTCTTTTGTTAGTGTTTAATTGCTTTGTTTGTTTTGCCAAAACAAATATATATAGAGAAATATTTTTTGACAAAAGTTCTAATTGGAGTCTCAAGGCACGTTTCCCTTTGAATGCCACCCACAGAGTTTTCTTTTTCATTTCTGCTGAAGTTAAGCTCGTGGGAATGCTCAACTTTATTTGCAATCAACGCACGCCAAGCACGCGAACAGCAAAAAAAAAAACAACAAAAAAAAGCAGTGCGGAGTAGCGGAGAAAAAAAAAACTAGGTGTTTACCTGTGTCAAGTTTGTGCCTTAAGTCTTTTGTTTGGACAGTTGTAAACAAAATAAAATTTATGTAGAAAACAAAAAAAAAACGAGCTATGCCTTTTAAAGGGCGGGTCGCTGGCTTTGTTTGGCCCTCAAACTGTTGTCGTCATCGTTCATTGATTCATTGATCAATTTGACTACTGTTCAACCGTTTGCCGATTTCCGACCGGCGATTGAATATCGTTTTGATTTTTAATTAAGATTACATCAAACAGCAAAATGTTAAGCTATACATTGTGCTTTGTTTGGTTTTATCAAAGATTTTCCTAAACATTTCAAATGATTTATAGCCAAATCTATTTGTTTAGAAAAAAACTAAAGAATAACCGGCTGACTAAATCGCAATTTGATTTCCCTTGGCGCCATGACGTCAGTTGTTGTTCAAAGTTCGACAGGTCAGTGGCCGTCGATTGAGTCATTTTATAATAAAAAATTAAATAAATAACTAAAAAACGAAGGTTAAAAGAAAGTTGCAAGACACGTGACTTTCTTTAAATGAGAGGCTCGTGGCTCTACCTCTTGGTAGAGGCAAACGTCGGGGTCACCTATATATTAAAATCGTTTCATTTATAAAGTTTAAGAGTTTAGAGCTTAAAAATTACTATCAATCATTTATAAATGTCCTTTCTAATATTCACACTTGAAGTTAAATCTGTCATCCCAAATCTCTCAGTCACTTGCTTCAGCTTAACCTATTTATTTTAATGCAATAAAAAACAACATTTCTCACACAGCTGTTTAGACTTTTCAATCCCCAGATACACCTGTATCTTCTTGTGTGTGTGTTTGTGTGTGTACTTAAGCCATGAATCACTTTCCATACCATACCAAAGATATCATGATGATCCAGCATCATCGTCAAGCTTCAAGCATTTTTATTTGCTTTAGCATGATTTGGCAATATTTACTACAGGGAATTACCCCGGGGCTAAGCCATATACATATACGTAGAAGTGTCTGAGGTCTTTGGAACCCTTGCGGCATGGTTATTTGGTGTTGGTGTTGCTATTGCCGGTAAACAAAGCTGACGTAAATTGATTACGTCGAAGACAGCTGAGCAATTAGGCAGCGCCAATCTTACTTCTGCTTGCAAAGGCATCGATTGCAACATGCTGCTGCAACATGTTGCCAACAACTTTGGTAATAAGCAAAACTGCAAGTAAACATTTTTTTAATGGTTTTTATTTGTTTTTTTTTTTTGGTGTTGCTGTTGCTTTATGCTTTCGAAAGAGAAAATTGTCAGTCTCAACGCCCCTTTTTTGCAGATGCCTGGCATGTGGCAATATCCAGCCAATAGCCAGATTCAGTTTCGTTTTAAGGTTTTATCTTGTTTTTTTTCTTTTTTTGGGTTTTTTTTGCTACGTTTTTGCGCTTTTTCTTTTCAATTTTTTATTCGCAAAATTGCGAACTAGAATTCCTACAAGCCAAATAAAAAATGATGTGTTAAACTTGTTTTGGCACTTAAAGCCACCGATCAGCATATATCAATACGCGTTTACAATAAAGCTTTGCTATCCCAAAACCACCAACTCACCCCCCGCTAAGGCCGCCCAATCATCTGTGTCTACTCATAAATTGATGCGTCTCAATCAATATGTACGAGGGTGGGCAACAAAGTATTGGAAAGTGATTAGAACTGCTGACCAGAAGTGAAATAGTGTAAATATTTCTTTCTTGCTTAGGATATAACACAAATTTATCAATGCTCTTATGTGTGTCCTTTCGATTTTTAGCTGCAAAACTATGTTGAATTCGTAGGAATCAATTCTAACTTTAAAAAATCTTTGAAACCATCGAAATTCCTTTAAATTCTTGCTCAAATTAGACACTAGATTATGGCCATAGAGTAAACAGTAAGAGAATAAAAATTATGCTGGGCTTATAACTTTTCTGGCTAACCTCGTGTATAGAATGTCTCAAGCATCTATTTTTGAGACTCAACTTTTTGTTTAGATTTTGGTTTTTTTTTTAATTTTTGTGAGTGTGCGTATTATCTATGGTCTGCTTTTTTGCATAAATAATTCAAATTTTTTTTCGCAAATCGTATATAACACAAGCCAATCTGTCGCTCAATCCTGTTTGACCATGAACAGGCACTTTTTATTGTAATTATTTATCTCAAAGCAAAATGTTTTTTCTTTTTTTTTTTTTTTTTGATAACCTCAGGCCACTTTTTGAAGTCAGAGGCAATTTATGCGAGCAGCAATGCTCAAACTTGTTCAGTTTTTCAATATTTGAATCGAATTTGCCATTGCCTTTGTTTTTTTTTTGGATACCGCCCCAAAATGAATAACTGTGAACGATTTTGAGATTTGATTCTTTTGCTTTAAATAAATGTGTTGCCACTTTGTGAGCAAGTTTTTTTTTTGTTGGGTCTTTTGTGTTTTTTGTTTGAGCGACTTATTAATGATAAAGAGAACTTTAAGCCAAGACATTGCACTTGAATATAATTTGTGGCAATTAATTGGCTGTCTGGTTAAAACAAATATGTATATAGTTTCCTATTGTACAGACACGAGCGGATCAGAGCCTTTTGAATTGAATTTGATATTGTGATTCATGAAATACCTTTTGTCAAAATCAGATTAACCCGTTTAAGTTATGTTAATGGAGTAACATCATAAAATAAAAAAGTTAGATCTCAAGTTGTTTTAAATTTCATGCTTTTTCCAAAGTTATTCATTTAGTCTTACTCAATAGGAAAAGACAATAACAAATTTGTAAGAAATGTAAACTATAATTTTATTCACTGAAATTGAACTTTCACCGTTGAAAACATGTAGCCAGCTATTAAAACTGTTTGATTTCTAAACACCTTTGTCAGGTGCTCAGTCGATTACTACTATATGGTGTAGGTACTTAATTAGAGCCCTTGACTAGAATAAACAATTTAAAATGGAATTTCTGACTAATCGATAAAGATACGATTGACGTTTCTATGGCAAAAAGTACAGTTCTAGATGGTATAAATTATTATTGTTTGTTGCACTTGTTTATAATTATATATGTATGTATGTTGTACCCAAGCATTAAATATTATGAAATAAGAAGAACAAAAAAGGCCGGACTATCATACTTTTGAACTTTTAAATGCCGGTCAAATGGTTTTATTTTTCTTATTAATTAACAAATCTTTTAAAATGTCGATGAACTCATCAGTAAATAAAAGTAAAATGCAAAAGTTCTCATCAAATAACTTTAAGAACAATTTCACGGGGTATCACAAAAATGTATATTTTTGACTTGGGGCCTATAACTTATCAGTCTGCCCTCTTTAAATATATTAAATTTACCTATATTTATGCCTTGACTATTTTTAGAATATCAAAATTGAATTTGCGTTTTCTCTCATTTCATAATTATCCATGCAAATGATTATTAACTATTTATATGTATTTATTGTCTTTAGTTTTTGCATATTTTGTTTGTTTTTTATTTATTTTTGTTGTTGTTTTTTGTGTTTTCTATAAGGAAGTACTCGAGGCATTTGTTGAGCTAATTGCTTTCGGCAAATGTTTGACGACTCTCGCATAATATCAATTCAATAAAAAATTTTCTATGAATTCACTAGACTTTTTCATCTTTTATTTTGTTTTTTGAGATTTATTCTTTGTTGATTTTTTTCGTTGTCCGGGTCTCTCTCTCTTTCTCTTTCGCATTCTACAACGAATTGTTGTTGAATTTCGTGCAAAATTCGTAATGTTCTTGACTTCTTTTTCGCCAGTAGAAGTCGTTGCGTGCCTTTTTTGTATAAGAGCATATGGCCAGATACATGATAAATATCTCGAGGTGTTAATGAAAGTAAATGAAAACAACATTAACTAAAGGTCAGCCCCCGAAAGTTATTTTCCGTTTTTTGTTGTTGTTGTCGCTTTAGTTTTAGTTTCAATGCAGTTTCGAAAGCGGGTAGGAGGGGGAAACTTGTTAAGACCAGAAATGGAAATGTGGAAATGCATGTAAAAAAAATGGTCAAGTTCAGGGTTAGTCTCTATGGCTATTAAAACAATTTTACACTAGTTCAAAATGGTATTGAATAATACAGTACGGTATTATTATTTTTGTTATTGTATTGGCATCTTTAGATGGTTCGAGAAGACTTTTAGTTAAACTGTGTCAGTGTCAAGTTGATGGTTTTTTGGTTTTTGTCATTTATTTTTTTGGTTTTGCGGCTAATCAAATCACCAACAACAAACATAAAGTGCTATGCTAAACAGCCCGTCTATTGGTTTTTTCTTCTCCTTTTTGAATTTTTTGTGTGTATGTTTGTTCCGTGAATGCGCGGCAAAAAAAAAAGCTTAATTTTCATAATTAATGCAGTAGTTTGAAATTCAATTTGAAATTCATGAACGGCCAAAAATTAACAAACAAAAAAAAGGCAACTGAGATAAAATTCATCTGGTTTTTAAATTCATTTGGCAAAGATGATTGATTTTGGTTTTGGTTTTTGATTTGGAAATCTCTAGAATATCTCACTGAATGCACACAAAACACACACTTGAAAATTAAAGGATCTTTTTTGGGAAAGACTTACGTGTTGGCACGCGATTATGTTTGCCATGATCGGGCTCATTGAAGAAGCTGCCCAATATGTTCATCGGTTTCATTGTTCTATTGGCCTTGAGACTTTTCCGCCTTTGGGCACGCTGCAAGGCTGCCAATGCAGCGGAGGCCGCCAAAGGATCAGCATCTGGCATGGGCAAGGATTCGGTCTTCTGCTGATTTTGGCCTGCCTCCTCATCGCTAATACAAACTGCACTATAACGTCGAGCAAACATTTTGCCAAAGTCCTTCATAATTGCAGTTTAATACATCCACATAAAAAATAATGTATAGAGTTCTATATATTTACTTGGTTCATTCACTTTTGCACTTGAATTTGCTTTTCTTTTATCTTTTATCTTATTGTTTTTGCTCTAGTTTATTGATTCTTCTTCTTCTGTTTTTGGCTGCTTTTGCACTTAAAAACTTTTTCTATTTGGTTTCAATCTTGTGTTTTTGCTGCTGCAGCGCGTCCTTTTTAAATTACATTGGGTAAATATGATCACTGGATGTATTTGTATCTTAAAGATAGTTAATCTAAATATATATAAGTATTTTTCTCTTAGCGCGTTTGCGTCCGATCGCCAGCTTAGCTCGCTTATGAATGAAAACACGGACGTGAAATGATCGAACAGGTAAACTTACGGGTTTTAAGTTTTCGTTTCTTTCTTCTTTTTTTTTTTTAGTCAGATCATTTAGAGAGCGAGCGAGCATGTGTCTTTGTGTGTGTGTGTGGGGGAGAGCAACAGCAAGCAGCAGAAAACTTGTCACTTCTCTTTTCTTACGTTATTTAGACGTTGATCTTTACGTAGTTGTCGCTGCTGTTGTCGACGTTGACGCTGACGTCGCTGTTGACGTTTTCTTCGCTCGCTCAGCTGTTTTGCTTTGTTTTGAGCCGGTCTTCTGATCTAAGCCCCAAAAAAAAAACAATAACAACAACGACAACAATAACAAAACGAACAAATTAAAAAAACGTTTCAACCAGTTTCATTTGCACCGTTTGGTTGGATTTTGGTCTTTTTGGTTTGGGGAAATACCATGTGCTCGACGAATGATGCCACATTACTCATACGACGCGTGGTTGGTATGGAAAACTACTTTTCGGCATTTACATACAATTTAACAAGATTTTTAACGATCGTCGCGTCGCAATACCGAAATCAAGTTTTTATGTCTTCGTCTGTACATGAACGGTTTTTATAAAAAATAAAAAAACAATTCACTTTTTTTTCCATAATATTTGTGTGTGTGTGTTGTGTTTTTGTCTCATACAATAGAAACCCAATCACCTTCAATTTTTGCATCTTGTTGGGTACAATTCTCTTTTTTTTTTTTGGCTTCCGTTTTTGTTTTGATTAAAAAGATTTTTAGAAATTTCGCGAACCTATCAATTGCTTTGTTGTTGTTGTTGTTGTTGCTGATGTTGTCGATTTTGTAATCAACTTTTTGAATATTATCGAATTAGACTCAAACACGCCCATCTTAATAACGAAGCGCTGTGGTAATAGTTAAGTGGCTAGATTTGATTATGGGTTGGGGGAATAATATTGGTTATTTTTGTGTGTAGTATTTGAATTTGATTGCCTTATGACGACAGTCAAATGTTTCGGGATAGAAGTTGTGGAAAATTGTGAGGAAAATTGTTTAAGCATTTCGAAAGCAATCATTTCGATAGTTTTTATATGGCTCAAAGAAACTTGTATTAACAATTTATGATACATATTAACATAAAAATGTTGATAATTGATTTTCTATATACACAATTGCTTGATTAATGAATTGGATCATATGCACAATTCACTTGAAATCAGTAAAGTTCCATTATGCGATCAATATACTACTTCGTATATTGATCTAGAATACTTTATACGTCACAATTATTGTTTAATAATAAAGATTAATATAATTTTAATGAACTCAATGAGTGTAAATGCACTTTGTTTCTATGAGGAAAACTTGTGAATCCCAAAATAAGTAGAAAGTATTAACAATTACATATGTATCTCTTGTGAATCATTAAACTAGCTTCATCTATATAGAAATGTATATGCAGTCAATTTATCCTTAAAACAAAATACTCTTGTTTTCATTTCTTTTAGAAGTTTGGTAATATGATCAACTAGGAATAACATTTTAGATCATCGACTTCATTATAATCAGTATTCTTATATTTCAAAAATATTTTACGATGTCAAAAAACACCTATGATTATTTCAAAAAACAAACAAACCATCAGTTTTTGTTTTTTTTTAACTATAAAGAAACTGGCAAAAAGTATGTCGATTAATTCTTTCCTCACATTTTTCACAAAACTTAAGATGACTTTTAAAATATATTCTTGGATAAAATTGGAGTGGAAAAGTCTAATAAATTCAACAATTGGTAACAACATTTAAAATTTCGAATAGCTTTTAAATATAATTTGGCCAATGACCCAAATTTTTTTAGCAAGTCTATGCAAATTAAATGATTTTAATCCTATAAATTGTAGAAAATTGTTTAAAAACTCGATTAAAACTCTTTGAAACCAACTCCCAGTATTGACTTTTTGAATGATTTGAATTATTTGCAGAGATAAATATCTTAATGACTTCATTCATCATCTATCTTAAAAGTCATTGAGTTACTTTCTCTATTGACTGGACGGTACTTCCCAGGTCTCGCGAGGTGTTGACACTTGAAATTCTTTCACTTTATGTCAATTTCCATAGCAGGTCTTCTCTTTTGCTTCATTTGTTTATTGATTTGTATTTGTTTTTTCGTTTTTTTCGGCAATTCTATGCCCCAATTTACATTGCACTTGGCTGCTTAACATTCCCAATTGAACTTTTGTCCATTTTGTGCCCAAATCTAATGTTAATTTTCATTTAGGTGACATTTGTTTAGGTTTTTTTTATTGTTGTTGTTCCTGGTTGACTGCAATAACTATTCCATTTGATGACAAAGT
Organism: Drosophila willistoni; assembly: GCF_018902025.1. NCBI lineage: Eukaryota > Metazoa > Arthropoda > Insecta > Diptera > Drosophilidae > Drosophila > Drosophila willistoni. Next base: position 16,893,231 of record NW_025814050.1, read on the forward strand.
CTTTATTTTTTAGTCCGCACAGAATGGGCAATTAATTAAACATGAGACAAGAATTGCGAACGTGATCAGCCATTTTTGGACGTCAGCACATAAGTATATATAGAGACAATATCTTTGCTCTTAAAACACAAAAAATTATAGAGCAATTCAATGACGTCAGTACTAATGATAATCTACCAAGAATAATAACTACTGACCCCAATGAACCCTTTATTTCTACTATCTAACGACAGCGCATTGCGCATTGGCAAATTGTAATTTGAAATTAATTAATTTGAAACACAGAATACTAACTCGGATACGTATTCGGATTTTGATTGCCACCCTATGATTAGCAAGTGCGAACTAGCCAAGTAAAGTGGTCTAATTAGAGAACGATCTGGCAATATAATATGACATATGGCTGATACTGTACCGATTCTAAGCCGGAATCAATGATGAAATAATTCCCCGCAATGCAATCAAAATGGACAAACTAACTGCAAAAAGGCAATTAACGCCAACTCAATATCAATAAAACATTTCATTTTTCAAATACCTCGTATCACAAACCTGGGTATACACATTACGAATTCTCAATGTTTGTTAAGGCTTCTTGAAAAATGTTCTCGAAAATAAACGCCCATTGAAAATCATTGGCATTTAGAAGAAAAAAATAGTCAATATGTTTTGGTAAATTTGAAAAACGTAATATTGACTTGAGATAGGTCGATTCAATCTTAATAAGCTAGCCACTTGTCATTTTTACTTTTACAATATTGTTTTAATGACTACGCCCATCTAAAAGAGAGGAGGTTAATTGAGAAGTAAGTCAAGACAAAATCAATCAATTCTTAACAGAGTAATTAATTAATTGAAGTGGACAGTTTTCTAAATTTGATTAAATTTTATCCGAAAATTATATTTTAAGATATTATGTTTGTCTGAGATTTGTGATATGTTTTTGATTTTAATGTTAAGTTCACTGAGTTTTGCAATCTTCTCTTAATTCATATTCATTTGTAATTCCTAAGTAGTTATAGCCATGTAGCAGCGGATTTGAAACAGCTATAAAATATTATCAAGCAAATGATTTTATTTCTGTATTTATTTGTTGTTTGTTTTAAAACTCTACCGAAACTTTTAAAAGTATTCAAAAAATAATAACTAACAAAATAAAATTTTGAATTTATTTATAATAATTTATCTGACAAAATATATTTATATCTTATTTAAGAGACTTTAGTTCCTCAACTTTAAAAGTAGCTACAACACTCGGTATTTTTTTTAAGTCTACTAAAACATTATAAAAAAAAACAAAGTTTTGAAACAAATAACTAAGAAAAACATTTTCTTTTCGCAGCACTTTTTTTAAGTTTACTAAAAGCTCATCCAAAAAATTAAAATTTAAAAGAAACTGAATTCGAGAAATACATACCTACATTTATTTGTATAATGTTTTTCAAAAGTAACATGAATGTACTTATATTTGCAAGATCTTTTTGATATATTTTCAACAGGTTTTAACAAGCAAAATTCTTTTCAAAATTAAATCTCAGTTGGATTCAATAATGAATGTCTCTAAACTAGCTATTATAAAGCGATTGATCTTTATTTTCTCTACATTTTTCGATCTTTTGCAACTTAAAAAGTAATTCCAGATATGGACGAAAAAATTATGCAATAAAAAAAGGTTTGTTTTCGAATTTAATATTATTCGATTGATTTAATTATAAAGAAATTAAAGTTTTTGTGAAGAGAAACAGTTGAAAATATGCAAAAAATTTTTAATGGGCCTACATAGTAGCTAATCTATTTACCTTAGGCTAAATAAATATATTCCAAAGTCGAGCACATTTTGCATAATTTGTCTACGACATTTTTGTGGTTTGATTCATTAAATACGCCTACTTCTCCGGCCTCCCTCGTTTTAATATGCATACATACAAACTTGTAGGCATTCAGATATCACTCTTAACTTGGCAAATTGTTATGCCAATTTATTAAACAATTCTCGGTATAATCTAATAAAAAACAAACAATTATTATAATTAAAACATCACGTTTACCGATCAGATCACTATATCTATGTATATCCAACACTATCGATGGGGGAACTCGCCTACCAAATGATACATGCTCTCCGGAAAGAAAAATGCAAAAGAAAAAGAGCAAATCTTGTGTCAAAAAATTTAAATATCTACCTTTTTTTGTGGCGGTTGTTGTTGTTGTTGCTGTCTCGTGTATTGTGATGTCAAAGTCTTTAAGTTCAATGGTCTTAGGGAAGGTCAAATGGTCTCATTTGGGAGCGCACGGGCAATAAAATAGATTGATACCTCTTTGGGTCTACTATGGTGACTGTTGCTGCGGGGATCGATCTGTGTATGACTCAAAAAAAGAGATACACGCCAAACGAAATGTCAAATGCGGAAACTAATCGCATAAGAAATACATATTTATTAACATTTTTATTTAAAACATATATAAAAATATCTATCGCACTTAAAATTTTATATTAATACTTGCAAATTGCAACGTCAAGTTCAATGACATAAAATGCATGAAAGATTTAAACAATTTCTTTTATTATTTTAATGACAATTGGTAACTCGGGGAATTTTAGAGTGGATAATCAAAACTGGATATTTATTTATAGATGAAATCATCGATATTTTCTTAGGTGTGATTTTCTATCTTAAATGAGCTTAAAGTGAGATTTAGCTTTTACATTTTTTGCTTGTTTTTCTATTTATTTTTTTATTCAAGAACTATGAGGACTTTCCTTATAGAAGAAGCCATTGAAGGGACACAGTTGCTTAGTAGTAGGTTTGACTTCTATCGTCCCAACAGAATATCATAAATCCAAGGAATAAGAATAAATCCAGAAATACCTTAGTTTTCTTGAAATTAGAAATAATGAGTCGTCTTCTGAATAAGATATACTGACTGTTAAACGCATAATACAAATGCCTTTACCAAATTATTCATCCACAAAATTATTCCAAATCTTTTCTAAAAGAATGTGACAAAACGCGAAGTCAATGCAATCAAGGATCGTCTAGGGGAGAAATTAAGGACTTTTTCTCAACCCAAAACCAAGATTTTACCTATAAAGCAGGTCAAATTTTAATATCCAAGAACGATTATCCTGTAACGATTATCCTTAGAATATTTGAAATAAGCCCGCTCGTCTCCTCAGTGAATTATTCCATCGATAACCGAATTTGGCCACACTAAAGGGGGTATAATCTACACTCTCTCGAAAAATAGGCAATAAGACACGTGCAATTTAGAAATAAAATAATGAAATCCGAAAATATAAAGACAATATCGAGAGATTAATGATTGAAAATAAAAGAGAGTTTACAATCACTTCATAATGCCCAATTTCTTCTCCCAATGGCAATAACGCATTGTTAAAGTTTCTTATTATAATTTGGTATGATTGACACCCCTAAAGTGATAAGGTCTGTCACAAATTGATTTCGCCTCGTTTTCACCAAAAATTAATTAAAAAAACCTATTTTTCCCTAAGCTACTCATACTACATCCTTTTCACATCCTTTAAATACATTTTGCTAATCCTACATAACAAGATTTTTATAAGGTAACATAAAATGTTATCAAACAAATAAATACTTAGAAACTCCTACTACAACTGTACTTTGGTTTGTATAAAAATAAATGGAAAGTCATCAATTAGTTAATATCTAACTAGATATCAACCATATAACTACATCGTTCTACCACTCCCCCTCAGATTTTGTTGACAAGCAATTTGTTCGTTTCCCTTTTACAAAGCATTTGTCGATCATTAGCTCTCACTGTCCATATCCATTTATCTCTCGATAGCTGTCTCAGTGGACGCTATTTCTAAATCTGACTAAGCGATCAGTCAAAAAGGAACTTGTTTCTATGCGTTTCGAGTTTGCATGCATGATTGATGACCTAGCCGCCCCCCCACCATCACCACACTCCCCCCTTTCACCATCTGAATTGATAATGACAATGATAATCAAGTTGATGATGATGCTACCGGCTCGTCTATCTATCTGAGGAAACAAAGTGCAAGTGCAGTAAACTTGAAACTTTGCATTCGAAAGTAGTGGATATAAATAAAAAGGTAGTGTATAGGGGCCAATAAAATGTAAATAACCAAATTTGTGGTTAACTCTGTGGCATTTGATCTGGATATGAACTTTGAACCCAAAAGCAGCAGCATGTGCTGCTAATGTGACTGCAATTACAAAGAAGCAATTATCAATTAACATTGTTTCTGGATCGATTCTTGATTTCTTCAAGTGCAAACTGCTGAAGGGGCGGAGGGTAATTAAAAAAATATAAAAACACAAACGATCGAAGTGACGTACGATCGTTACGTTAGTTTTCAAGTTTACTAATAATATGTACTTGGTAATAATTCCTTTGACTTGTTCCGGTTACTCTCGGTTTACAACTTAGACAACGTGATCTTTACACTTAAACGCGTGGTAAGGGTATTCCCCCCTTCTCTTGACACTGTCAACAGATTCTCGAGCAATTAGTCAGCCTCGTTATGTAGTGGAAACCTTCAAAGATGTCCATGATGTCCTCTCCAATGATTTAATTACCTCGCATGCCCAAAATCAAAGTCATCTACCAACAAAATTTTGTTAACTTTTTCGTCTTTTGGTTTTTTGCCCAGTCATGCTAACGAAGAACCCGATTCTCGTATTCCCAGACAAGAGTGATTAAAAAGTTAACTTTATGAATATTTAACAAAATACTTAATTATTGTCTTATTGCCAAAACAACAACAAATAAAATTGGGAATTGCAAAGGAATTTCACAATTTAAACAAATTTCGCGAATCAAAACGTGTTTTTGTATGTGATTCTGGATGAGGTTGATCATTATCGGGTCGGGCCTCTATCTCATCTCACTCATTCGAATGTTTTTTTTTCGGAGTTTCGTCACAGCATTTTGTGTTTACCTTGAGTCAGCAAATTTTCGTCTTCTACTCCATAACTCGTGTTTGGAGTCCAATATAGAATAGACACGATGATCTTTTTACAATTTCTGACATAAGTAGCTTGCTTGTGTACAAAGAACTTTGACTTATTGCCATACAAAATTATTAAACAACCGCGAAATATGACGATTTCAAACAAATTTCAAAAGGTTAAGCAAAAAGATGATGAAATTTGTATGCTCTTTCGAACTATTTTTAAGACTTATATAGAATACTCAATTTAAAACCAAAACTTTTGACTTTGCTGTAAAGTATTGGGTATTCTTAGTTTGGATTGTGAAATAGCCATACGAGACACTTTAGATAAGGTAATTTAACGATCTAATAAATTTTGTCCTCAATTTCATTACTCTCGGGGAATGTGAATCATGGAAACATTTAATGCTCTTCTCACCATGTCCAAGAGCTTGAGGAAAATACCTTAAGAAGCATGTTGAATACTAATACATAAAAGTGAAATGAATACAAAACGAATTGAACTTAAGTGAACGACTGAGAATGAGTATCATGTTCGTTAAAATACAATCAAAACAAATTACGTATTTCTCATAAAGAAAAAACGAAAGCCGCTTTGTGTTCAACTTCATTTCAGTTGGCTAATCATGAATTTGCAAAAAAAAAATAAAATATACAAATACAAATTATCGGCGAATCTTACATTTTTCCCACAAAAATCTGTATTTTTTCGGGTCAGCTTCAGCTACTGGTTTTATTTCTTGTTATTAAAAAAAAAGCACACACACACACATATGTATGAGTATAAAATTATGAATTAATTAAAATTGCGACGCAAATTTTTGAAGTAATCAGGCCTCATTCTCTTGTTTTTTCGACAATATATGTAACTATAAATAATTGTGGAATATTTTAATGGGCCTATAAAGATATATAGCATATATTTATATATGTATATGTACAACAAAATGTACATACATACATACATTTGTCATCAAAGTGTTTGCCCTTGTAACACATTTGCCCAGTTGAAGGCATTCCAAAAAAACTAACTAACTATATTACTTACATATGTGATTGAAGGGGTATTATCAGTGCTTATATGTGTCCGTCCAGCCTCTATTTCCCTCAAGTTCAAGTTCAAAATTCTCAAGTACAGGCAATCGAGCTAACATATTTAATCAATTATGGCGACTATCAAAATTACAAGCATTTAAAAGTCCATTAAAACGCCTTTAACCATGTATTAAAATACAACAAAATATGGGCAAAAAAACAAAACAAAAAGCTGTACATAATGAAGACATTTAACTTGTTGTAGACGCTCATAAAAAAATAATCATAAAATTCAGTTTTACATATTATATACATACATTTTTTATTTATATGTACAACTTGCTCTAATTATATATATTTTAGCTGCTGGGCGCGTCTAAAGCCTTAAATCTTAAGTATCAGTTTAACAAATTGAGATGGAAATTTAATTAACACTTTATAGAGTGGCGGCAGGGCAGGGCCGGGACAGGGTCTCTCCAATGTGTGACGAATGGGATGTGTGATATATGTTTTAATAGATGATATAAACTATATGCTTATTAATTTTAATCACCATTCTGGTTTATTAGCTTATAAAATTAGCCATAACGAATTTGTAAATTCCTGAAATAGAAGATGCTATGGAAGATTTTCAATGTAAGCAACAAATTTTCGAATATAAAATAACTTTAGAGATCTATTATATTTGATCTGTTCTTTGTTTTTATCTAACATAAGTGGAAAAGAAATAAATTTTAATAAGTTTATATTGGTAAATAGTAATAAGAACTAACTACGAAAATATTAATAAAATTTGTTTCAAAAATAAGCGAAACCCCCTCTCTTTGCACTTTTAAGCTATAATATATCCTAAATCAGAGCCTATCTGAAAATGTCAGCAATTTGGTTTCAAATTGAATCTCCCTGGTCTTTGGGTCTGGGATTTATCGTTTTTGTCGGCCTGTATAATCAGCCGCTCAAATAAACGCAAAATATTTAATTGTACTTTAATTTTTAATATGTTTAACTGTTAAGCTTTATTAATTTACTTAACCAAAGACTTCCACTATTTTTATTACTTCTGACTTTGAGCCTATAGCAGGGATTGATTATTCTAAAAGGACCCACTCTTCATAAAATTAGGCATGTCCATGAAGTATTTTATTATCAATATCATAATAAGAATAATAACAAAATCAACTTGGAATACAGCCCTGTTTCTATTAACAAAAAATAGGTCTATAACTATATAAGTTTCGATTCCTATAATCAGAACCAACATATATTACACACCATGTACTTCTATTCGTAGGTCTTTAAAAATGTTGATAATTTGAGAATATTATCGTATCTATTAATTTGTAGTCTGGCCACACTAATTCTCAGTTTCAGTTAGTTCTTCATCTTTCATCGTACCTTTGTTTCACCATATAATAGTCTTAATAAATATATATATACTCTACTGCGAAACTTTGTTCTTGAATTATTGGAGTGGGTCATCTCTCATTTCTTTATAATTCCAATAGAAAACTTTGTGTTTTAAAATATAGTCATTTGATTTGAGTGTTGCAGATATATCAAGATTTATGGAATAAAACGCGGACTTAAAAGATAGATTTGTAAGATCGTTCAACATTTTGAAATGTTTTCCAAAATAGGGCCAAAGTTTCAGGGCTAAGCTCATATCTAAGAACCTTCACTTCTCTAAATGGGCCAAGTTGCATTAGGAAGGATCTAGTAAATAGAATTGAGCAAAATAAATGGTCATATTTTTATTAGTCCATACAAGTTAATATGAATTTTGATTAGAAATGCCAATAAATCCATAAATAAACAGTCTGTTAAATGTGTTATTAATATCAAAAATATATATATGTATGTTTTTAAATATATAACATTTTTAAAACCCAATTAATAAAAAAGATTGACAGCAAACCGATTAAATTGAATCAGTCAGTTGATATATCAAACCCGGAAGAAGCAAAGTCCTCGTACAAATCTCTTCAAAACGCATAATTTGCCTATTAGAATCTTTATTTATAATTAGTAGCCAAAAAGTTGAGAATTCACCAAATTTAATTGAAATCAGATCTTAGAAAAATATATAAAATTGAATTCAAAATGAGATTAGCCTTAGTATAGATAAGCCAGGGCATAGGCTGGCAGACAACGCCAATCTATATTAAATACAATCTATTAATTCAACAAATTCTCGAAACCAAATTACAAATCTAGAACACAATCTACGTAATTTCCGCCCCCGATGCATTTAAAGCTTCTTGTTGTTGTTGTTGTCAGTACGTTGATCTCTGGAATAATCGCAGAATATAATGGCGAAAATAAAATGAAATATCTCGCGCCGGCAGTTGAATAACGGTAATCAATATTAACCCAATTGAACTCTAAAGAATAAAACAATATCAAAATATACTTCATATTGAAGTTCATGATCCCAACTCATAACAATTATAATAAAGCATATTATATATTCCAGACTAATTGATAAATCTTATCAATGCTTTTGCGTCTGCCATAGAAGATAATCATTGTTTTGGGCAACTAACTGATCAAATGACAGAACTGATCTATCGCAAAAATGTTGGTGCTAAGTTTGTTTGTCTAAGTTTTCGTTTAAAAAAATCACCAAGTATGAATTGCCAAAAAAAAATTGAGAATATTTGCATTCTTTATTAGGATGGTGTTAACTAAGGCGGATGCTGGAATAAGAGAGAACAAGCAAGAGAACAAGTGAGAGAGAGAGAGAGAGAGAGAGAGATAAAAAACCCTATATATGGAAAAGTTTTTATACCAGGGTATGCGGAAGTTATCACACGCTTTACACTAGACTACAAAAACGTGTAGGCTTGTATTTACTGCGTGGTTTGAATATTTCCAGACTAATCAACCATTCATATCATAGTTATATTTTTCTCTCAAAACCGATCCTTCAAGTAATGTAATTTCAGATCAATAATTCCATAATTTTCCGACGTGTTATCATAAAACTCAAAGGTATCATAATAAATTGATTTTTAAGTTTGTTGTTCATCCGATTTGTTTTTAAAAGCTTTATTGTTTCTTACAATTATACTACCGAATTTGTTAATTCTCTTGAATTGGGAACCATTCATCAGATTCGTTATATACCCGATTCAATATGATGGAACCATTTCCGAATTTGTTCATTATTTATTTATGAAATATTTATGAAATATTTATGAAATAAAACATTAAGAAAGGAACACTCTCAGTTAATTTTAGGAAAAAGGAGATACAGGGGTATATATAAGTCTGCACGCTACACAATGGACCAAAATTTGAACTACAAAATTGGGTATATTAGATCTACATCTAACACAAATTTCTTTGAAAAAATTTTTTATGATTTTTTTTATTTTTTACAATACATAAATCCAACACTTTGGTACTATTTGATATAAAATTTAATTGATAATTATAAAAACAATATCATTATTATAAATAATAACTTTTCGAATTGAAAATAAACGAATTATAGTTGTAGGTATACATATTTGTGGGTATTTATGAATATACATGCATACATACAGTGGAGAAGAAAAGTTTGGCTAAACATTTTACTAATAATAATATTGATTATTTGAACCAATGAATATGATCAGATAGCAAATAGATAAAGAATTTATTGAAGAATTGAGTGGAAAAAGTTCTCTGTTAATTCTTTCTTCTTTTTTTTTTGCATTTACTCACTTTTGATTTAAAGTTTGCCCACTGTACGTATGTATATATGTACACATATAAATATATCATATATCAAATTGGTATGTATGACTTTTTGTCTGTTGAAGTACTTACGTTTTTGTATTGTAAACATATTGTTAGCACCTTATGCTTTTCGGCCACTTTTGAAACACTTGAATTTGTGAACTAAACTTATTATTTTATCGTCTTTATGTTTTGAATCTATTTTTCGCTATTTATTTCTTCCTCCTTTTATGCACTTCACATACGCACACGAGTTTCAGGTTTTATTTTTGTAAATCCTAAAAAGGCATAGCCAGATCGGAGATCTCTACGAGTATTTACCCCGCAACCATGCCAAATACAAGTCGGCAAGCAAATGAATTCAATTTCCTGAATGATTGATATGTTTTTAATACAATTTTGTTGTTGTTTAATGTCAGACACAGATGAATTATACCTATATATACATATACTATACTCAAAAATAAAATAATAATAAATAAATATATAAAGAGATGCAATCGCAAGCTTTTTTTTAAGCATCGAATGGGAACATCAGCTGAGCTTATCAAGAAGACACCAGAGCCAGAGATTTGGCAAAAAATGGAGAAATCGACTAAAAATTAGACACATTATCTAAATCTCTGGGTTTTAGATAGAACAGCTGTTGGTTATGTGGGTCACTGGGTTTAGTTTCTACCACTCATCTACTTCACATATGAATGTCTATATAAATTATTAATCAGCTTATTGCACTTTTATTTATGTCTGTCATACTCTCAAGTCGTAGGCCCAATTACTTGAAGCCATGAACTCATTATCTTTTTATTGATTTCCCCCCATTAATACACTAGTTTCTTGATTCCTATATGTATGCACATATATACATAATACAATACAATTATTATTATTTTGTTTGATTCGCTTTGGTTTTTATTTATTTCAACGTACACGCAACGCAATCGAACGACCGTCTAACTTGGCGGTGACACAAAAAATATATTCAAAGAATTGTTTAATCAAAATAAAAATAATATAACAAATAAGTAGCAACAAGTTAAAGTCGTTGAACGACGGCGACAACGGCAACGGCGACGACGACGACTGCGACAGCGCGGAAACAAAAGGAAAAGGGCGAATGGGAATAACTAGAGGAAAAGTGATCCAAAAGAGAGGCCATAGCTTGTTCTTGCATGGGCACATCGAAGAACTGTACTTTGGAGAACAAACATTTGGTGTGATAACCACATATACACAGGGTATACCAAGTCAGCTGAATGCTCTATAAAATAAAAAGAAAGACTTTAATATATTAGTAACAATAATAATTTAATTACACTTTTCTTTTACCTACTTGAAAGTTTCTATGTATTTTTTAAAAAATTTAGGCAAATTTAAAGTAGTTTGTGCTTATTTTTAATATTAAAACAAAAGAATAGTTATTTAAGAAGTTATTTATTGTGAAATTTTTGGTCCTTAGATTCTTAAATTTAAATTACACTCATAATAGCAAACTAGAATCTCTTTGCTTTTAAAACATATCTTAAAAAAAATATATTAAAAAATGGAAACTGCAAGATTGGTTTCTAAAAATAATCAAATTTGTATTAAAAGCATTTAATTTAATAAATTATTCATATTTTTTTAAGGAAGTTGCCAAATAAATCGTCAATTTGACCTCTAAGATTTTTTTCTTTTATACCCGAAAGAAATGAGTGATTTCATACAATAAGAAGAGTTTAAAAAATTTTAAGTTTCAAATTGTCCTAGTGAACATGGAAACAAAAAAAACCCTTTTCAAATATTTTTAAAATTCATTTTGTACTATGTACTAAAATCTTTTTCTAAAACTGAAAATTTCTATAATACATATAACTTAAATAAATTTATATACATAAAATTGAATGGACAATTCAAATAAAGTGCCAAAAATACATTTAAAATATAATAAACGATTTAAATATAATATTAAACAAATTAATTTATACATTCGAAAAATCTAATTTGTAATTAATTAATTTTTTTTTTTGTTTCTTATTATTTTATGTATTTTGTTGCCCAAATGTTCAGATTTAATTTGGTTTATCGTAATTTAAAAGTGTAAAAATCATTTTTTTTTTTATATTATTTATTTATGAATGGTGAATATATTTCAGTTACATTGTTCTCGTGGGAAAAGTCAAAAGTTTTCAAAAAAAGGACAACAATGGAGTTCGAAATATATAATGCATTTGAAATAAATAGAAAATAAAAAACTTATTGATTTTTATTAAGGATCACATCATAAACTCAAATTTTCATTTTTTTTTCAGTAAATCACTATTAAAGAAGATTTTACAAACGCCTTCAAACAATGATATAAACCATTGTTATACACTACAAATCTAGAAGAAACTACAAAACTTAGTTCTTCTTACTATGCTTAAAAATTTATCAGTGACAAACGGATGCCAGAGCAACGCACATAACATATCTCCCTATATAACATATCTCTCCATACATATGTATATTACATTGTTTCCAAGCAGAAACATCTGGATGCCAAATGACCGACAAGAGTTTTATCAACTGGAAATTATTTTAGAGACCAAATTACGTTCTATGGTGGAAATTATAATTGCAATCTAATCACCATTCCAGCCACGCCCATTTTGGTTTTTGATTAGATTTAATTACATTTAATTACTAGGTTAGATGTCTCATTAGCACGTATTCAAATTACCTTTAGATGAACTTGTTCTGGTAATCAAAACAATATGACTTTATTATTTTTTAATATTTATACGAAATTCCAACAGCTTCATTCAAATCGCTGTAAACAGTAGTTAAGAAAAAAAAAAAAAGTTCTGTACCCAATAACCCATAATTAAAGCAAATCGAAGTGTTTTGTATGAATATATGCTATAATTAAGAAATGCGAAGATGGAAATGACGCAAATTAAGGCACAAGTGAAGGGACAACAGTTTTTTCATTCACTTGCTGACAGGCAACACTTCCGCACTTCCACGTTGTTGTGGTTATTGTAGGGCTTCAGCCAAGGGGAAAAAGACCAAAAAAGTAAAAGGCACATTTCAACTGATCACATTAATTAAGGGCATTGATCGTGTGACGTGATGATCTGATCACGCGAAGGTCGCAGGTTGACGCCTACAATCTGGCAACACCTTGCATCTCTTCCAGCCTCCAAACACACGTGCCGCCTCTCCCCAATTATCTCACTCTCCACACTCTCTCACACACACACACACTCGAACTGCATAGCACTTGGCGCCAAAGACAGCTTCTTTGGCTTCATCTCTTTCTCCTTGGCCCTCAGTCTTATCGAAGTGTGGATCAGAGTTGAAAATTTTGTTTGTCCTTTGTCAGTGTATAATATTTTTTTGTTTTTTAAACACGCGGCTTATTATTATTCGCTTCACCTAACTTTTAAAAATACATATAAATAAATATATATAAATATTTTTTTTTATTGAAAATTTACGCGTTTCTCATTAAACAAACACAAAAATTCTAATGAGATTTTCATTTTAATTGTATATGTTTATTATCTAAAATACAACTTAACCTAACTATAACAAATTTGATTTTGTTTAAATTTACACATTTCTATAAATAATATAAAAAAAACCTGAAAAAAAATAAATAGTTAATATTAATTGTTCCTGTTTTTGTGATCAAGCGGAGTGCATCGAGCGTAGTTGAAGTGAGTGAGTTTAAAAATTGACCAATAAAAAATGAATAAAATTATAATTTATGTTATTTTATATATATAAATTCAGAGTCATAAACATATTAGTTATTAAGGTTATATAAGGTTAATAAGCCATTTTTATTTTATATGCGCATTTAATTAATACTTTATTTAATTATAATTTCATCTTTACCTTACCTTACTCAATATGCCATTTATTATATACCAAAATGCAAATATAAAGTACGGCTTATGCATATGTAATAAGATGATGGTCTAGATTCTAAGCTTAATCCCAGTGTGCATGCAATTTATTTGCCAAGATCTATTAAAAAAAAAAGTTAAATTAGTTTTATGCAAATTTTTGTAGCAAAATATATATTATTTTATATTAATATATATTATTTTTTAATTGCCGACAGAAACTATTGCATAGAGCCCACTGTACTTGTAACTGTATATTAAACAGTTAAATGATAAAATAAAATGTCACTCAATATTCGAGTTACATTTAATTGCGCGGGAAGCTTCTCCCACAAGTCTCTCTCTCTCTCTCTGTCTCTCTTCTTTCTCTCTCTCTCTCTCATCCCCCATTACATTTGCATTGACAGTGGGGCAACAAATTTATCATTTGCATTCAACATTATTTTGTTTTTACTTTTTTTAATTAATGTTTCTATGCAAATCGTTTCATGTTAACAGTTTTAAATGGCTTAAGTCAAGAGGCAAACAATTAATTTAAAAACTAAATAATCATGATTAACCAAGTGCAAATCTAGTGCAACTAACTAAAATACATATATTCTACTAATCAATTAATATGGGTTTTTTTATTTTTTTACGTTTTTTGTCTCACTGATATCTATGTATATATTTTTTATGCATTCCAGAGAAACCGCAAATAAGTATTTTTCTTGTCAAAGTGGGTGCCAAGCACCGATAGCAACACGTGAGCCAACAACAAATCCGTGGGCAGCATAAAGGCAACAACAACAACGGCAACTGGTCACTATATAGAATGACCGATCGTTTATACAGGTGAGTTATTCTGCCTGCATTTCTATATGTATACATAGTTATTGTTTGATTCTTTATAAACAAGCCATAAAATATTCTCTTCTGTGGTTGTGCAATCAATTTGCAAATCACGCTACATCGCTAAAAATTATACTTAATCCCCCTTAAATCAATTCCCCCCCAACATTTGCTTATTACAAACAAGAAATGTCTATTAATTTTTTTTATAGAGTTGTTTTTTTTTTTGTTCAAATATTACAATGTAAGGGGAAAGTTGTTTATTTTCTGAATCAAATAAATTTGAGGTTCTATGCAGGGGCGGATTTAGGAAAAATGATGCCTTAGACTCTAAGATAGAGTTATGATTATAGAATTTTCATAATATTAATCCATACTACTCCTTAAATTATAAGGTTAAGTCTCTAAAGTCTTAAATGCATATATATGGACTTAAAAATGGATAACAAAGAAAATACATTCAAATTGTCTTTTAATTTCAAGGATAAGGATTCGCTTTGAATATTTTCAATAAGAATTTTTACGTTTCAAGAGTTTATAATAATAATATTTATATCAGTTTAAAGAAAACAACCAAAGTATCTGATCTTCTTTTCTTTTAATTTATAAATAATTATAGAAATTCAGACAAATAGTGTTTTTTAAAAATGTGACAGCTTCTAATAAAAAAAATATTTTATACCTTTCATAAGGCGATTCTATGATTAAATTGATTAAAAACTTATTTATAAAATTAATAGCGAATATACTCACACAAATATATTTTTCTATATTTAAAATATGCTTCACTTCGAATTATTTAATAAAAAAAAACTATTAATACATATTAAAAAATTCCTGGAATTTCGACGCCTTTAAAAAATTTGTCCTAACTTTCTATATTATAAATATTTCCAGAGCGATTTTATGACATTTCGGGTAGTCAAATTTTAGCCGAACTAATCTTTAGTATTTAAAATTTTTATTAGCAAATTTCAGTTAATTAATAATTATATTTTGTCGTATTACTTAGCTGGCCATATGAAGGCCCCGAAAAGGCAGCTGCAGCTGCCGCCTTTTATGCCCAGGCGGCACAACCCCAACTTTATGCTCCACCCACGGCTTTGCCACCAGGAGCATTGTGTGCCGATTTCAATAATAATTCGGGCATTGGACTGGCAAATGGATTACGTTATTTCAATGCGAACGGTCTATTGGGTTACAATCCACCAATGTTGCCCGCCAAGTATCCACCGGGCGCCGGAATGCCCTCACAGGTGGAGGTGTGCCAATATGCTCATCTGAATGGTAGTGCATCGTGTTACAATCGCAATCGTTATATGCCCTACAATCATAATCGCAGTTGTGCTGCAGCAGCTGCTGTGGCAGCAGTCAGTGGTCATCCATTGCTCAATCAACAGCATCAACATCAACAACAACAACAACAACAACAGCATCTTCATCAGCAGCAATTGCAGACGCACCAACAACAGCAGCAGCAGCAGCAGACACAGGCTTCTGTAGCTGCAGCCATGTCCTTGGCATGTGCCTCCAGTGCCTCCGCTAGTTGCTATCAGGGAGCATATGGCGGCTATGCTCCCATCTATCAGCAGACGAGCATGTGTTCTTTGAATCAATCGAATCTGGTGGTGGCTCCCTCAGTGGCACCTATAGCAACTAGCAGTGTGACACCAGTTACTCCAAGTATTCCAATCAGCAGTGTCTCTGAGTTTTCATATGCCAATGGTTTGATTAATACCCTAGCACCCAGTGTGACGGCATCTTCTTCAGCAATAGCCACTCCTACCATTCCAAATGGTGGAGAGACTTCCACAGCGACCTCAACCCTGACTTCTTCGTCGAATACCACTTCTAGCTCCACGTCTTCTGCTGGCTCTGGACACACTTATGCCACAGTTGCTGATCCCAGTGATGCAGTGACTCTGCAAATAACCAACCTGGATTATTCCCTGGATGAGGCCAGTTTGCGCAACTTTCTTATGAACCAATTGAAACCCATTACGCCTGTAGTATCCTTAATATTTGAAGGAAGCTCTTATGCCAAGGTCACCGTGCCAGATCTCTATGTAAGTGTAGCCTGATGGACTGGAAATGGCTAAGAATCTAATAATCTTTCTAATGCAGTTTGCCAAGCAAGTGGTGTCCAATTTGCATCGCAAGAAGATTGGACATAAGCGTATGTTGGTCAGCTATACACGCGACTCTTCCCTGACCGAGGTTAATACACTGCGCTGTCAGGTTGCCGGATTACTGAAGGTAAAATATATAGAAATTATCATTAGATTGTAATCTGTTTTTATTTTTGATTCAAGGATGTTCCGTATTATACACTGCCCATGTATAAGTTCCGTGAGCTCTTCCAGTCGCGTTTCAAGACCTCAATCAGTGTCTTGGATTTGTATAAAATGCAAGATATCTGCACTATCAATTCAGATAATAATGAGGATAAATTCATTAGCCTACAGCCAGAGCTAGTGAATACACTGGAGAGTTCACCCTTGATGGAGGGCCTGCAGCATAGTGTCCCCTATTGTACGGCACATTTTAAGCGGGAACAACACAAGGGTTGGGCCGAACAGGAAATTGAACCATTACCTAATGTCTGTATGTCCATAGCTGAGATCCAAAAGCTAATCTATCCATTGCTCAAGCATCATCCTGGAGATATACCAGTGGCCACCCTGCTCCACTGCATCGAAGGGCAATTGAATGTGCAAATCGATGCCAATGATAGTGGTGTCAATTTGGAGCATTTGGTCTGCTGTGTCCAAGGCATACAGATACAGGTTAATAATTTTGGCATCAAAATATTGGGCTGGCTAGAACTCAACAAGGATTTGTCAGCCTCAAATGTGTCGGGGTCGAATTTGAGTTTAAATTCCAGCGATCGATCTGGTAATGGCAATGGAAATGGAGGTGGTGGCGGTGGAGGATCAGGTGGCGGCAATAGTGGTTATTACAAAAACTCAACTGCCGATCCTCTATATCAGATCTCCAGAGAGGTTATTGAATTAGTGAAAATGTCACCAAAATCGACGATGAAATTTAATCGTTTCATCCCAGCTTATCATAATCATTTTGGCAAACAATGTCGTGTGGCCGATTATGGTTATACCAAATTGATTGAACTATTCGAGGCTCTGTCTTCGGTGGTTCAGATAATGGGCGATGGCGAGAATCGTCAGATAACTCTAACCCATCGCACTCAAATCAGACGTTTCACCTCCGATCTTCTTCGTGTTTTGAGGGCCAATGGCAACAATTCCGTTCTACTGTCCCAATTGCCTGGCATCTTTGCTCAGTCTCAGAATCGTAATTTCGATGTCACTGACTATGGAGTGTGTGATTTGGTCGATATACTCGATGGCCTGGTTAACTCAAATATTGTGGTCCTTAGCACCATACAACAGGGCAAGGATATTTTGATATCGATGCCCAAGCGTAAGCAAACCAACAATGAACTCGAAAAGACTTGTGTCTTTGCCGGCGAGATGGTTGAGCTCTTTCAGAATGCTCTGCAATATACGATCCTATTTCAGAAATTTGTACGCTCTTATCATTATCATTTTGCCTTTCAATGTCGCCTGAGTGATTATGGTTTCCTTAAATTGGCCGATCTAATGGATGCCATACACGGTGTGGTCGAAATCGAGGTAAACAATGATGAGGAGAAGAAGATTATCCTATCCCCAAAAGTGGCCAGACGTGTCTTTGCCATTCAGTGTGAGGATCTGATTCGTAATGTCACGGGAAATTCGACCAATTGCATGAAATTGGAACAAGTTCTTAAATTGCATAAGAAGAAATATGGCTATCAAATCCAACCTCATACATTGGGTGTAAGTGAAATTGCCAAAGCCATCGACTTGTTGCCCTATGTGGAGGTCCAGTGTAAGGAGCAGGCCACCTGGATTATATGCCACAATGATGATGTCGAGTTCCGTAAACTGTGCTATCGTGCCTCTAAACAGCTTTTGCAGAGAGAGACCACTTCAAAGGAAGGAAGTCCTACCACAGCATCCACCACTTCCCCATCGACTGAGGACTCTATATCGAAAACTAAATTCTTAAAAGAGTTTAATGCCAAGCATAAGGTTCAGCTTACAGAATCCGGATTGCTGGCCATGCGGCATGCCATTGAGGTGAGAAGTTCTTTTAACCCGAGAATCTCTTCTAGCATTTAATTTTCCACCAAAATCGTTGCAGATCTATCAGGATGGCGAAGAATCTTGTGTGCGTTTAACTAGCTTCATGCGCTTCTTAATCTCCATTGTGCGTCTGTTGGAACAAAGACCCAATATGTATTTGCATGAGATCAAGACGGGCTTGGATTGTAGTATATCGACTACCTTTGAATTTGGTTTTCCCACTTTGTATTCGGTTATAACAGCCCACGATGATCTCTTTACGGTGAATAGTGGACCCACCCAGGAGAGAAGTGACATCTCGCTCAATGTGAATTGTGAATGTGAGTGAAAAACAACTCTAAGCAAAGTGTATTATATTTATCTCCATGTATTCCAGTACGCCTTAGTTCTGGTGCCAGTCATCAGCATTTGTTTGGCTCTTTAAAGTTGCCCTATGCCAAGCACAAGACTCAGCGTAGTAGTCGCACTCCTCTCGGCGAGCATAATCGTCCACCACCGGCACAGGCTCCGCCACCGCACAAGACTCGAGCCATTGCCAATGAATATGCTGGCAGTGTGGTTAATGCTTCCAATGCCAACTACAAGCCTCAAGTTAATAGCACCAGCAGCAACAACAGTAACAACACCAGTTTTCCATCATATCAGGAACACTTTCCACCTCCACCTCCAGTGGCCGCCAAAGGCTCACCACCCAGTGCCAATTGTTCAGTTATGTCCTCGACTTTGCTCAATAACTCGACAAGTTCTGCTTCTGGCAATTTAAGTCTCTGCAGCAGCTGTTGCAATAAGGAAAACGCTTTGAATTCATCACTGCAGTTCTTTAATAGTTCCTTCAATTCATCCAATGAGCTAAATGCCAGTTTGGGTGCCGGAGATTTGGATAGCATTGCATGTAGCACTGCCATTACACCTTATGGCAATGCTAGCAAACTTTGGCAACGTCGCCATTCGAGTTTGTATCAAACACAGCAACAGCAGCAGCAGCAGCAGCAGCAACAACAACAGCAACAACAAATTCTTTCATCTGCCATGATGCCACATACAGTAGATGCCACAGGAGATATATATGATTTGGTTAGCTGCAATGTGGCACCAATTAGTTCCATTTATGAGCCGCCCAAACCGGATACACCACCCACTGAGGTAAGTCAAGCAGTTTTGATTAATCAGTCCATATAACCACATCTTTTTGTTATCTTCTTATAGAAACTACCCTTTTGGATCGATCCCATATGGAGTAATCAATCAGTTCAGCCTAGGCAAAATATTCTCAATATACGTTTGCCTGAACTGAAAACTCACAATGTATTTCCCATGTTATTATCACCTTATACGCTATCGAAAAATGAGAATATGAAGCGTCAATTGTTTAACTTTGATAATCATGATCGCAAAATTGCTTAAATAATTAAATTTTCAAGAGAGAGAGAGAGAGTTATGCTCCCGGAGAGCCCTAATATTGTTTTTTTTTTTTATAAATTGTTACCTTATTTACCACAATCATTTATATATATTTTGTATCATTTTTAGTTTTAAGCAAAGATTTGTAACTTTATCACAATTTATTTGGCCATTTGGTCGCTGTTTTTTTTTTTTTGGTTCAATTTGAACAAATTGTTTTGTAAACAAATTATAATATTAAACAAATTCCTCAAAAGATTAATTACATGTAAGAGAAATTTTCGAAATAACTTATAGAAACCTTGAAATACTGATTTAGGCAGCAACAAATTAAAATTCCGTCAGTGTTAAAAATCAGGTGCCACAATACGAAAAAACAAATTGGCCAATTCAATGCCAAAGAATGTGGCTGCATTGGCGGGAAAAGCTCTGAGCATAACTGGTGTAATGCCTTTGTATAGGGCCAAAGGTCCCTCATTTTTCATAAGATCAACAAAAACGCTACGTATTCCCCGTTTATAAGTGCCTTCGGGTGCTGCAAGAACAAGTTAGATTTGAATATAAATTAAAAATATATTTTACTTTCTGATAAAACTCTCACCCGATTGCAAACGACTCTTGAGTACATCAGCTGGCATGCCGCCAATCCAATAGAAAATGCCAGCCATTCCTCCAGCTAATATTGCTGGCAATAAGTCCACATTGGGTCGATTATAGCGACGCATGTATTCAGTTGTCAAAATCTCATAGCTGAGAAAATATAATCCATTGGCGGGCAAATCTATGAAATGTAGATAAATTGATATATGTATTAAAAGATATGCAAATCTTTTCAGAGGGATTAGCCAATTTAATTGCGGATTATGACATGTGATAATTGTAACGTTCGATTACATCAAAAGATTGCGCAATCAATTAACCAAAGGCAATTACACTTAAATCGCAAATAGATCAGAAATTGACAAACAACAACAGAAATGCTTTCAGTTTTAGAAGCACTGGGGAATTAAAAACTCATTAAATTCATTATCAAAATAATTATATATACACATTTTATTTAACACGACTTTCGTACTTAAATTGAACAAATCTCTTTTAAATTATACATCCCAGAGAGAACAAAACAAATTATTTATAGTGAATTGCACTTAGAAATTTGGAGCAACAATATTAAAGAAATTGTTGGCCAGTTCAATGCCAAAGAAACAGGCAGCATTGGCTGGGAAGGCACGTATCATAATGGGTGTAACACCACGATAAAGAGCCAATGGCCCATCCTTAACAATCAGATCCTTGAACACACTACGTACGCCATGCTTGTAAGTGCCCTCCGGAGCTAAATCATAAAAGAGAATTAAAGAAAAATCATCAAAAATTTTAGATTTAAAGCAAATGTAATTCTACCTGATTGCAAACGACTCTTGAGCACATCAGCAGGCATGCCCAAGATCCAATAGGCCATGCCAGCGGCACCGCCAGCAAAAATGGTCGAAGCCGTATTAATTTGTCCAGTTTCGGACCTTGATTTTGCCACATCCTGAATATACTCATATACCAAAAAGTATAAACCATTGGCAGGCAAATCTGCAAATCATCATTTGAAAATCACAATTAATATAAATCATGTGGCATGACTTTAAAGATAAGCTACTAATACATATATTAATTTGACTTACATATAAATTATGATCTATTCTATATATTAGAGTTCACATAGTTTTCATAGTTTCTCAGCCTTTGCCATTTGCAGATATGAACTATTTTTTATATTTTTTTTTTTCACATGCTTGATTAGAATTTAGAAATAAACGAAACAAATAAACAAATGGCGCCAATAGTAAGACTAAATGAACTATATGATATGGATACATACTTATAATCTTGCTATAACTATAAACAAGTTACAATGGGAGATATTCCATAATTTGTATATAGAAAAAATAAAGTAAGATTTCTTTAAAGAAAAGAAAAACAATATTTTGTTAGTTAAATGTTTCATTTTTTCCGCATTTTTCAAAAAATTTCCAAGAATTTTTTATTGTAGATTGTGCAAAAATGTTTTATGATAAGAAATTTTAAATTTCTAAAGTTAATCAAGAAATTGGAAAGGAATGCAACATAACAGACCAAGCCAAGTCTGAGAAAAGGGGAATTTCATTGAGAAATATTTTTTTGCAAATTCATTTTAAATTTCTAAGAATTTAAGTACATTGTAGATTATTAAAAAATTATTCCTCCTTCCTCTTTCTTTGCTGTACAAAAATTTCATTGAGAAAATGTTCTCTCATATTTATCCATAAATTCCAACAATTTATATTGTAAATTTTATAGCAAATCTTATATAATTTTATGAATTAAAAGGGTCATTTCATTCCATAGTTTTTCAAACTTGTAAAACTAGACATCTGACCTTGTGCCCAATGAATGACGATGGACCAAAACTTCTCTAACTACGCCCATTGCAGTAAATTCGTACAAAATAATGTATGTACATACATAGATATATAAGTATACATAATATACAGACACATACATGTTTAAAAAAAAAAAGAAATATATAAGAAACTTATCCAAGACGGGAAGTGTTATCGTTGGCTTCCTTTCACATAAAAATGGAGAATGAAACGGCGGGTACATTATTTATAAACATATATAAGTATTAATTTCGAAACTTTAAATGAATTTTATTAGCAAAAGTTGAATCTCAAAATGTTCAATCTGATTGATAATAGAGGTTTTGAATTTGAATATTTATAGAACGTTAAAATTTTTAAAACTTTGAAGGTTCGCAGTGTGTTGATTTGGTCTTGATACAAATTTAACCATATAAAACTCCCTACTACATTTCATAAAATTCTACATATAGAGTATACAAATGTTAGTGACATTCCAGAGAATCGCCGATAAGGCAAGTTGTCCGAACGAGAAATATGGATAACTGATGCTGTTCATATTCAATGGGTCTTAGTTTCTGAATGGCATTCAAGTGAAGCATGACGCGAGGAGCAACTGTGAGGTGTAAAATGTCCAAATCAAAGATAATCCACACGATAATAATTATCATTTTAACGATAGTGAGTTCAGATATTGACAAGGAATAAAGAATTATTTATATGTATATAATACTTTAGTTTAGCTATGGTTTTGGGATGCCACAACAAGAACTTTTATATGACACAGAATCATTGGAGCAGTATTCGCAATCGCAACCGGAACCGGAACCGGAACCGGAATTAGATGTATTCAATTGCCCCACAAATTGTGTTTGTCAATATGATGCCTTTAAGGAGTTACCGATTGCGAGATGGGTTAATCACATGATCGATAGTTATGATGATGAATTGCATACAAAATTGGCTACCTGCCTGCTGCAGGATAACAACGATACGTTGGGTTTGTTGAGCAGTTTGCCAATGGATTTGCAGGCGTTGATTCTACTTCACACTGGCAGCTCGGACAGTCAAGTGATGGGTAAGTAAAATATAAGAGAATCTCATACAAGATTAATTTTCATTATCATTCTCCTTTATCTAGTCAATACCAGCAGTCTTAAACCTTTAAATCAATTGACCACATTGGAGATACGAGGTCAAGGAGCCACTTTAATCATCGATGAACCATTGGAATTTCTACAGCATGCAAATTTTGAGCAAATTCAAGTGCAAGCCAGTGAGCGCCTACAACGTGCCATCAATATACAAACCAAATTATCCAATGATAACTATAATTATACACTGGCAAGTGATTTAAATGCCACCAAGAACTATGAACCAAAGTCTAAACTACAATTTGAGGAAGTTATCCTCGAAGAGATATTGTCATATGAACAGCATATGCAAAAACTGAAACTGACTCGTATGCCAACATTTAAGGGATGGACCAGATTGGAAGTTTTGCGTATACAGGACTGCCATTTGGAGGAGATACATTGGCAAACATTTGATGGACTGCAGCAATTGACACATCTCAGTTTGGAGAGGAACAATATTGTTGATTTGCCACCGTTTGCCTTTGCTGGGGCATTGCATTTGAAAAGTCTGTCCTTGGCACATAATTTCATCGATGGAATGCATTATCTTGGCTTGGCTGGATTACTTGAACTCGAGAATCTGAATTTAGCTGATAATTTGCTTGAGTTCTTGAATGAAGCGAGTTTTCCACCCTTTCCCAAATTGAAGAAAATTGATTTGCGTAAGAATCCAGTAAGAAATATATATCCAGCTACATTTTGGGTAATGAATAATACCAGAGAATTGCAAATGGGCAGCAATGTAGCTGCCTTGGAACTGGGCACGATGAACAGCTATGGACAATTTGATTCGCTTCACAAGCTGCGTACATTGAGCTTGAGCAATGTGACTGCCGGAAACTTGGAACAGGGTGTTTTCAAGGTGAGCCTTTCAAGAGCCTTATCACTCGACACAATATTTAATTTTATCTTGTTCTCAGGGACTGAATTCGTTGGAAACCTTGATGCTTCGGGGTAGCATTAAAAGCATTCAATTTGATACATTTGCCGGCATGGGGCAATTGCGGGAACTTGATTTGAGTGAATGTGGCATTTTGGAACTATCCATGGACGCCTTAATGGGTTTACAGCGTTTGGAAATACTTAAATTGGCCCATAATAACCTCACGAATATACCACCCGGTCTCTTGGATGATCAACAGCAATTGGAGGAAGTGCATTTGCAGGGGAATCAATTGAAAACCTTACCCAAAAGTTTCTTTTATCAGCCGAGATTACGTGTGGCACGTCTCGATCTGAATCCCTGGCAATGTAGTTGTGACATGAGCACTTGGCTGCAACGTCTGACCAACAGAATTCGTGGTCCCAGTGTCGAGACATGTGTCAAGGATATAAATGGTGATCCGATCGCTTGCAGGCACGTTCCCTCATTTGAAGTGGATAAAAGTCTAGTGCCACGTTGTGCCAATTACAATGGACGGAGTGTTTATTATGTCCTTCGAAGGCAACTCCATTGCGATGCTATGCTAATTTTAAAAACACGAAGTCGCATGGGTAAGACACGTGGTCTGCCACATTGGCGTAAACTAGAGATGCAACAACAGGGGCATGCTAAGCCAAACAGGACAACGAGAAGACAACACAAACCCCGTAAGAGTCAGCGCAACAATTTGGATTTTGTCCTTAAACAGCAACAACAACACCAAATGAGGCGATCCAAAGAGGAGTCTCAATCAGTGGAATTATCTAATGAGATCTAAACAAAATTCGACTTACAATTAGACTTAATGAACAAAATATTCTTAGAAATAATAAATATAAAATTTAAATTCTAGACTGAAAACATAATTTTACACTTTTTTTTTCATTAAAACAAAACAAAAAAAAACATTTCATCATTCGGACTATTCGGCCGATTAATTAAAAAATTGTTCAAAAATATATTAAATAATAAAAACAAAATTTAGTTTTGTAATTTAACTAAGGGTGGGGAAAGAATATGACGATACTACTCACAATAAATAAAATAAAAACCAATAATTTGGAATAAGTTAGTTAAAAAGCACATAGCTAAACAAAGTTTCGAAATTTCTTACTTTTTTGTCAGGTCGTTTTCAAAATTCTGTAAAATTGGGTGGAAACAAACTAAACATAATAATTGACATTCGAGCCCGTTTTTTTTTTTGTTTATAGGAACCATTTCTAGGTACTGAAGCTAATAGTCTGTTTAAAAGTTTTAAAACTTTGTTAGAAATTACTTCTGTTGACGTAGACGTCAAGGAAAACATCTTAATGAATTCTAGGAAAAAATGAAAATCTTGCATGAGTACAAAGAAAAGTAACATTAATACTCGATAACTTGGGTTTCTCTTTTTTCGAATGTAATAAAATACAAAATGCAAAAAGAAAACTCAAAATATACTGGAAAAAAATGATTTAAAGGTATTTGATATGTTCGACTGCAATTAAAGTAAGTCTAATCATTATTATTTAACTATCACTTACAAGATACAATAATAAAGACAACATACGAGGTAAATGTAAATCGAAGCTATTTTAACAATTCTTTTGCTTAATATGGCAAGGCAAACATAAAGTAATTTATCTGAACTTACCCCTGAGCATGGTGGCACAACTGCCCTTGAAGACACTGCGTAGGCCACCCTCTTTGTACAGCTTTCCGGCACAATCGATCATGCCATTGTATTTCCTTTGACCACCTTGACCCTGTTGGGTCTGTAGTAGGACCTTAATACGTTCACCCGGTGCCATAATTAAAGTGGAAAACAGCCCCGAAAATGAGCCAGCCACAAAGATTTGTGAGTAGGTGAGTTTGGCGTCTTCGCCACGTTGCTGGAGACGCTTGCCCAAAGCATAACCAGCGAAACACATGGCAAAGATGGGAGCCACACCAGTTAAGGGGGCCGACATTCCCTTGTAGAGACCACGAACTCCTTCATTTTTGATGGTCTTGGCAGCGCAATCGAAGGTGCCGCGGTACATGGGTTGCTCGCCAGGTGCAGGCCTTGGCATGGTTTGCAGGCGCACCTACAGAAATGACAAATTGGTTAAGAGATTGTTTGCAATTGGTTGTTAAACGACTTTACCTTTATGGTGTCCAGTGGATGACCAGATAACACATTGCAAATGCCACCAAATCCTCCCGTCAGAAAGGATTTCACTGGATTTGCCTTGCGTTCTACGGGCTGATTTTCGATTTTTTCAACGGTTGCCATGGCTGTTTTTTTATGGTGAACCTGGAGAAACAAAAGAGTGTATTAGATACAGTTTGAGAGTCACAATCACCTTCTGCTTAGCATTGGTAAATAAAATCAAGTGGAATGAATCGCATTGTATTGGAATTTGCACCTTTTTGGTTGATAATCTTGACCTAATCTCTAGTGCCCTCTAGACCCTAGAATCGCCTATGACGTTACGCCATCAATATCAAAAAAAAATCAAAAAGTATCACAGAAAACTCTTTGGCATCTTGATCACTTAAATCATGATCTTTCAACATCTCACAACTTCTTACCTGCTGGACAAAACAGCGAAAGTGGTAAAAACAAAAAAAAAAACTATCGATGTGGCCGAGTCTCTCTGGAACCTGTTGCTGGCAATAACGCAGCGTCTACTGATTAAATGGTTTGGCTACACCCTGTGAACAGGGTAAACGAAACGGGGAACGGGTTTACTTTTGTTATCAGACGCTACATTTTGGCATTTAATGAAACGAGTGCTCAGTCTCTCATTCATTTCCATTCCACGAAGCGAAGATTCGTCTCCCATTTGAAATGATTTGATTATAAATTACCTTAGTCTTGGCGGCAGGTCAGATAGAAAGTCCAAAGTCCAAGAGTTGGTGTAGTTTATGGATTCTCTATGCCAGTCTCTTTATTTTGACTTTGACTTAATTGTCAATATATTACCACTGATTCTGTGGTTGCTTTAATTTATTTTTTCGGCACTTTCATATTAATTTTATACAAAACCAAATAATTCTTTCAAAATATAAGGAATTCATCCAATTAGAGATGTGCGATATATGCTTACACTTATTTGCGTGACTTGATCACTCAAGAGTCACAAGTCGCAGTGAATAAAGTGTAAAATTCGAAATCAAAATAAGTTAGAAACCTTATATAAATAGTTATAGCAAATATTTTAAAACGTCTTTAAATTGTCTATTAATCTTGTAATATTCGCCTTTTTCTTTATCGTTGTAATGCCTGTCACAGAAGTAACAGAAGTGATACCTTGCCCATCTCTAAACGACGTTTAACAAGTATCGATATACATTCTAGGCGCAAAAATCAAATCTCATATCTCAATATATCTTCTAAGATTTTAGAATTTGTAAATTATATTAATTTTTTTCGATTCATAAAAACAAAATTTGAAAAAACTATTAAGTCATTAATTGCTTTTGTAAATAATTCACTTTATTTCATTGATTCTTCGTAATCGATATTTGTTCCATATTTAATAATTGGTGTATTTGTTTCTTTCCTTTAATTGGTACATTTGTCGGACTGCTGACTTTGTTCTCTAAGAGAACAAGTTCGCTGCTTAATTTTAGGCTCTATCTCTCACAAACACATTCATTTTTTTTATTTTTCTTTTCTTTTTTTTGTTTTGTTTTATATAAACTAAAGTATGTATATACGAGACGACTTTTGGACTACAATTGTAGAAATTTTGTAGTAAGAATATAGTAGAATATATATATATATATTATATGTATATATGGTACTATATGCTTGTATATAAATATCAAAATACATAATTCGAATTCTCTTCATTTCTTCATTTTTGAGTTAGTTGTATATAGCATATAAGTCTGAATTGTTAGCTGGAGAAGCGCGCGCACGAACACATACACAATAAATTATATACATTTATGCATAAATAAAAATACATCATAATACATGTAAATGCTTAAAAAAAATAATATATATATATAAGAATAATAGCAATAATTCAATTAAATACAAATGATATACATATATGCATATACGTATATATTAATGAATAATTAAACCATTTTAAAAAGTTAACAACAATTGTGTGTGTGTGGGATGGTGGGGGAAGGGAGGAATTGGGTTGGGGGCCAAAAATAGGGCGTTCCTGACAGCTGCTGGCACTTGCGTTTCATTTTAATTCATATTCATATATATAAATAGTTGTTTTTTCATTTTGTTCTTGTCAGAGATTCCTGGATCTGGTTAGTATCAATTGGTTTTTTTTTGTTTCGTTTTGGATGGCAATTGGTTAGGCGGCACTACGCAAGCATCAGAGCACTCAGATTTCGTTGCAGTATCGTGTCCTTGACCGAATTGAACACCACATTTATATTTCTCGTATCTATGGCAGTGGTAAAGTGATGATAAATCCGACTTGTGCTCGTACTCCGTTGAACACTCATAAACATTTGCAATATAAAGTTTTGCACATCGAGCAATGAGTGGGGATTGCCCTTATATTGAGGATAGAACCAGCGTATATCAGTCTCGGGATTGCATACTTTCTTTTCCAGCAAATCGGTTTTGTTTAAAAATAATATTATTGAAATGCCTTTAAAGGTGTTGTTATTTACAATCGTATCAAATATATTTTTTGATTCCTCCAGGCGGTTGGTTTTTCTGCAAAACAATAAAAATAAATATTATTATAAATGATACATAATTATATATTCATATTCTTATAATTTGCTGTACTTATTAATTGCTTTACATATTAAGATTATGGGTTCTTGAGATTATTACTTTTTTCTTTGAATATTGGAAATATTTTCCACCTTAAATTGATTATATTTTACATTTGATAATGAGCTTTAAGATTATTGTCGTAACAACCATTTTTTTATTTAATAGTTTCAAATATATATTTTTCAAGGGCTTAAGAACTGTAGAAGAAAATCTCCAACTATATGATAATGGCATTTTTGATAAGAAACAAAGAAAAGTCATTCAGGGTCTTCAAACAACTTGATTAACAAGTTTATTTTTAAAGCACAATTTCAAAGACTTTATGAAGTTTTATTTAACTGTAGGGAATAGAATTGTACATAGCTATTTATTAAACAATATAATGACATCATTCAGTTTATTTATAATAAGACCGATTCACGCTGGCGATGGTGCAGTTAAACAATTGTAAATTGTTAAGCAAACTCATAAACTGTAATTTATATTATATAAATGTCACACAGTAGAAAAGTTTACAATGGGTAAACAATATGTTAGAGTTCATAATAAAAATTTGTTAAACAAACTCAAAAGTTTAAACTTGGATAAATGCGAATGAGTCATATGTAGATTACATTTATTTGGTAATACAAATATTCTAATCAGCCTTTTCCCTCACAATTTACTGTACTTTAATTACTAAAATTTATTTGCTTATGATATATCTGCACTCACCTGTCTTCTGCAAGCACCTGATCGAATTCCGAACTAGAGACAAGGAATATAATCGATGTAACGGATGTATCAAAACATTTTGTCCACTTCAGACGCTGCGTACGCTGACCACCCACATCGACAAACACAAATGGAATGTTCTATGGAAATAAAACAAAAAATATATCTGTATATAGAAGATATTGTATGTATAATCAACTCACCTGTACTTTAACGCAAAACTCAGAGACACCTTTAGTTGCCTTGCGACAGTGCAGTATATCTTTGTGTGTGGGCACATAATCCGGTTTGGCCAGCCGCTCGATTTCGTCTAGAAAATAGCTAACCGAATCGCTCTGCAAAAAGAAATACCAATAACAAAATGCATATCAATTAAAGCTGGTATTAAGTTGAACGTATTATTAAGGCTAACAAAAGAAAATTAACTATAATTAATATTGTTGCAGGTTTGAAAACAATTAAATTTTGGTGATCAATCAATGGCCACACGAAAGACAGATCTGATATAGAGGAAATGCATTGTAAAATATAAAACTATCGAATTTTCTGACGTAAATAAGCGTAAAATGAAAATGAACTTGTAAATTACTTAAAAAATACACTAAAAAACATTTCTAGCACATTTTTAACACCTCTTAAATTGGTTTTAAAACCAAAAATTGCAAACCTTTCAGCTAAACACCAAATTTAATGAACTGTATCGTAATGGAGAAGCAGTTTATGGGAACTTAAACACAATTGCTAAAATCTTACAATTTGAAATTCACGTCGACGTTCGTAGGCCCTTCGTATGCCTCGATCTTGCCACAAACGTGTTATAAGTGGTGCATATTCCATAAATTTGAGTGCCTCTATTGCATTGCATTCCATTAATTTGGCTTCATTAGCATCCTGTTCGCGTCCATCGCTGCCCCAAGAGATATCCAATTTTTCGCGGGCATCTAAAAGTACTTGCATACCTGCAAAATAGAAACGAAAACACAACATCAACTTGATGAGTTTAAGAATTTTAGAAATTTTTGTTTACCTCTTATAACATTTTGGTATATCACATGTTGGTATTCGCGCAACAGCTCGGGCTCAAAATTAACACCGTGTATGATGCGCATCTGTTTGAGAAACGTTGATTTGCCCGATTCTCCAGCGCCCAGAAGCAAGAGTTTCACCTAGAATTCAGGAATGTGGGTTAGGGTTTAGTGGGAGCAAGATTTATTTTTTTTTTTCGCGCGCAATAAAATGAAATTAATTAAAACCTTGACCGATAAAAAATAAATGAAAATAACAGGCCATATAACAACTGAAAATGAAAGAGACTTGTGTGCTGTGTTTGTGTTAATTGAATGCCTTTTGTGTGAATAAGACACTTTTTTTCTGATGATTGCCTAAATGATGCAACAATCAAAAACCCCAAAGGCCACAGCCAGAGCCAAACCCAGTTCCAGCAGCGGAAAGTGAAAATTTTTGGCTGACGCCTTTGTTGTTGTTGTTGTTGTTGTTGTTGTTGCCTGGGCGGATCAGCGGACAAGCTGACCGAACTGACCGTCCGACCAAGCGGCTCATGCGGGCTTGAAATACAACAAAATACATATGTAAATATATATGCTTGATAAGTGAGTAAGTCTGCACACAGCATATACTATATAGGCATCGGCTCGATCTCTGTTTGTGTGTGTTTGTTTGTGTGTGGGTCCAAGCAAATTAATGCTAATTATTTAATTAAACAGGAATACCCACAAAGTAGAGAGATAGAAGTATGAAGTTTATTTGGTTTTTCTTTTGCTTAGGATGAAAAAGTAAAGATAAACCAAGAGCTGAAACTCTGAAATACTTTTAAAATATTTATATATCAGCAATTTGATATCAGGATTATGAGAGATCTTTTGATTAAGCAGTTGATTAAGATCAAGTAGGACTTTTTTTTCTTCTATATCGCTGATCTTAGACTATATTTGACTATTATTTATGTCATTTATATCGTTTATTTCAGGTATTTTATTTTTTTTAGAACTTAAATTTGGTTATTTCACTGATCTTAGACTGTGGGCGATGATTTCTCTTATCACTAATTTTAGTTTATAAAGTTTATTTAACATATTAGCAACTCCTCCAAACCAAAAAAAAACTAAATCAACGACTAACTATAACCATTTTTAAAGCCACAAGTTGAAAGCTCCAGTTACTATCTCTATAATCCAAGTTTAGGCAGATGCTTGACAAGATTACAGAAAATCTTTTAACTCAAAAATAAACATTAACTAACGGCACATGATGACATGATTAACAGGCACTGAGTCATATGGTTATAACATTTATTGGCGCTAAAGTTATTTCTGTTTGCTTTTGGAATCATTGGCCTTACCTGCCGTCGAAACGCATGCTTTTCCTTCTCCAGAAACTTATCAATCTCTTTGGACTTGTAGCGTTGCTCCAGCTCCTCGGGTGTGCTGCGCAGTCGCACCAAATAGGTGAGGAAATTACCACAGCATCGCAGGCAGGCGAAACGGGATGATTGCAGGCGACTGCCCTGACGACGCAGATGCTCAGCTCCATCAGATATGAAACCACCGCCACCCTCATTTAGGCCACCCACTCCCCCGCCACCACCACCGCCATCAGCAGGATGATGATGATGGTGGTGCTCCTCCATCAGATGGGTCAGGGTACCAGTTCGTGTATCGTTGTTGCTGCTATTGTTGATAGCTCCGTGTGTTAACGTGGTCAACGTAATTCTGGACATGGCCAACGCCTGACGTGCACACTTTCTTCTCGCACACACACAGACACACACACACGCGCAGACAGCAGCTGCAGCTGTACGTTTCGTTGTTGTCCACTGACTCTGTTATTGTTTTTGCTTGTTCTTGTTGTTGGTTTCCTTGTTCTCCGGTGCACTAACACACACACGCTAAATTTAGCCTCGCCTCGTCTTCACGTCTGGCGCTTATTGTTTTGGTGGTCTTCTCTCCAAAAGATCGCAATATCTTGACCACAAACACGACCCCGACCCCGCCGCCGCTTGAGTTTCACTTTTACTTGACTCCGCCAGCATTGCAGGTCTCCACCTCTCCGCAAAGAGAAATGAAAATCCGCACAATATATATTAGCTCGCTGACGATACTAACTAATCCACAACTCTTGATAAATTAATTTGCAATTTAATTTAATCTTTTTAATTACGCGTCTTCATCGTCTTCGTAAATTGTGCAAATACAAAAGTAAATAGAGGAGGCGCGGTCACACTGTGTATTGAAATCTGGTCACACTAATATACGATAAGCACATACCAGGGCTACAAGGGCACACAAGAAAAAATACAACCTAATAAATTATTATATATATTATTAGTAATAATACGATGATGAACAGTTTTCAAATACATAACAATAACAATCCCTACAGATATTTCGTAATTACTTCAACATTGTGCATATAATATAATGAATATTATGATATATAATGAAAATAATTAAGTTTTTACGTCTAAATTCTTTTGTAATCTTGCAATATATATTATTTACTCTATATGCATGTAACCTGACATCCCTAAAATATCAAAACTATCGAATAAAGTGTCATACCTATTCCGGTCTAGATTGTTATTTATTTGTTTTTGCTTAGTCGTCGTGATAGTGTCGTATCGAATTGTTTTGTTGAAATATAACAAAAATAAAATGTTTATTAATACCGGCAAAGTTTCTTTGCTGTATGCAGCTCGTCTACCTGGCAGTGGGGTGCAATGTTTTAAGAAATGTGCAGGTAATTATAAATATTTTGGCCTTGGCAAGCAACTCTTTCAGGGTGGAGGGTGCACAAGGTCAACTTGGGTTAATCTGATTCAATTGGCGACAATCAGAGCACAGATGATGATGATAATAGATAGATTTAACTCAATTGAATACATACAATGTGTACCCCTAGGTACATACATATACTATGTTGGATTTTGCCCTCTGGTCGTCTGCCAAACTGCGCAATTTTCAGACTCTATATACTATATATTCATCTTTGTTTTGAATATTAAAAACATTTCCATTTCTTTTATTTAGCCATTCAACCTTTTCACACAACTGCCGCCGGCCAGAACTATGTAGACCCTGCTCCCTTGCCGTTGCCCATCAATGTGGATGCCGCAGAGACCACACGCTTCTCGCCCCAACGTTCACGTGATATTTCGGCCACCGTGATAATGGCACAGGCACCTATCTCGACCATTGACATTACCACGGATAATAGTTATAGCGGCTCACAGGGTGCCACAGTTGGCTTATCCCCGGATGATCCTCATGTCCAATCGTACGATTGCTTCGGTGCTGTCAGCTTGAATTCGGTGATGCAGAGCAATGTCCCTCAGCCATTTGGAGGCATGCATAAGTTCTCGCATTTAAATATGCCCGGTGGTCAATGGTCCCAGGAATTCAAGTTTACATCACAGAATATGCAGAGCTCACATTATCGTGCCTTGCGTGACAATTACCGCGCCGATTGGGTGACATACGATCAGAATGCCACCTTGAATTCTGGAGGAGGAGGTCAAGGTGAGCAGCGTTTCGCATTAAAAATAACCTGTTGCATGTGTTAGGCGCAGGCGCAGATCAAATTTATGAAATTTATTAACCAAGAGCTACCCAAAAAAGTTTTTTCCCAAATATTAGACTGAAATTCTTTTTACTGAGACAAGCAGATATCATCACCAAACTTAGACCACCCTAATGAGAGATTTAGGGACATTTTGTTACGCCTCCTCCTATTAGAACGTCACGTAATTAGTTAATGTCTCTTTATACTAATACTTAGTTTGGTAATAATCTTTGAGATATTATTTTAAGGCTTATGTGCCGACTATCACGTATACGCCGGGAGTGTCAGCTAGAATACTAATAAGATAGTGAAGATAAACTTGAAGTTTAGTTGGGCAAACAATTTAGAACTTAAAATTCTAGTATATTAAGCATTATAACCAAATTATTAACCAATTTTAGGATTTTGAATTCATTTTTTAGACATAATTTTCTTAAATAAAAAAAGAAAGCGCAAAATTGGATGATTTGATTCGATTTTGATAATTAAAATGAAAAAGAAAATGTTTTTAATGAGAAATTGTTACGAGTTAATCAATTTTTAAATGAATTTTTAGTTTGTTTGTTATAAGATAGACAATTCAAAACTTAGGAATTTAAAATTTGTTTCTCCTGGACAATTTTACGACGTTTATATATATTATTAGGGTGTAAATTAGAAAAATACTAACAAATTTAAAGTTTTTAGTTTGTCAAGTAATTTCCAATTTATGATTGTTATAGCAAAAATGAAAAGGTCTACTTTAGTATTAGTATATTGGTCTAATTTTATCAATTTTAAAGCTGTATGACCTTGTTTTTAGCCATGAGTTCATAATAGCGGTAGATAAAAACTAAAAAATTGTAATGCAAACAGTGTAGAAACTGGGCTAGGAGCTTGGGTAGCTTTTGACATTTGGCCAAACCTCATTTGCATTGCATTTCATTGCATGTCAGGCTTTTCCATACGTCGCAACTTTAGCACAGAGCGCGGGGCAACATCGCCTACTACAGCCCCATCAGCAGCAGAAGCACCAGGCACAGCCACCTCAGCCATAAGAACGGAAGCATCCACAACGCCAGAGAGCCAGAGTTTGAGTAAAAAGGAGCAACTGAAGCGTGCCTTTAAAGAGTATGGTGCCACCATTGTAGTTTTCCATGTGGGCTTGTCATTAATGTCGCTGGGTGGTTTCTATGTACTAGTAAACAGGTAAGGACTAACCCCCACAACATCTGCATGTGTCTAACTTTAGTTGTAGCACAAGCTAGTAGTTTATTTTTACCTATTTTGCATTGTAATACAAAATGCTAACGTCCCTTATTTATTTTGTCATTGCAGCGGCATAAATTTCGTGCCCATTTTGGAATACCTTGGCATTGAGTCATCGGCCATTGGAGAGAAATTGGCCACTGGCAGTACATTCGTTGTGGCCTATGCTGTCCACAAAGTGTTTGCTCCCCTTCGAATAAGCATTACCCTCGGAGCAACTCCATTTATTGTGCGATATCTGCGTGCCAAGGGATTCATGAAGCCAAAGATTAAGGGCAACTAAATTAATCACCTATCAATAATTTACGACAATACATATTATTATATTATTCATTTGTGTGAAAACATATATTTGTATACATACCTTTTAATGATTTTCATTACCAAAAATATACAACACAATTGCAAATGTTTTTAAAACATTAAAAAAAAAAACAAATTATGTGATCGATTTTTTCCGATAGTAAACTAATTTTTAAGTGCTGATTACAAGACGAATGAAATTTAGTTTGACCAATAAACCAAGTTAAAAACGATTTTTATTAAAACTTTGAAAAATATAAATTTTTAAAAGATTTTAAGAGAGGATCGTTTAGTTAACTACTTGAAATTTGTCGCCTTAAAGCAGATTCCAAAATATATTGGAAAAATAGCCGTATTAAAAGCATTATGAGGAACGAAATCGTTTTCGATTTTAAATAAATTTATCGAGAATCGAAAATTATAATTTATTTTGCATTTATTTCCAAGTATATTTAACCCCGCTTAATGTGTTTTCATAATGTTAGTTACATTTAATGTTTTACTTCAAAAGTACTGCATTTTCTTATTTAAAATCGTTTTAGAATTGAAACCGTTTACGTTAGAAAGTAGTTGGTTAAGAAGAGGTCTAATTACTTTATTTTGGACCTCCAGATGGCCTAAAATGAATTTAAAGAAGTAACTTTGAACCGTTCTTAAAAGAGGTTCTGTTCTTAGTTAAAGAGTTCTGATAAATTTTTACAGAAAGATTGTCTTAATGCTGCAGTTTGAAATTTAATAATCTGTACTCTGGAAACTTTAGATTTAAACGGCCGATATATCTGGCCCAGAATCAGATCGGGTTATTTTTTTCTCCCAAAGGTTTTCAGGTTTTTGAGGATCTTTATAATGTCCGTTCCGTTCAGTTTCCAGAACATTTTCATTACTAAGTAATCCAACTAAATGAAACCTTTCCCCAAATGAATAATAAACACTTTAATTTACAATTTCTTCAAGTTCAATTTATGTGTTTTTCTTGGCATTTCTTTTTGTTTTTGTTTTTCTTGTTTTGTTTTTTTTAGTTGATTTTTTTTTCTTCTCTTTTTGCATATTTATAGAAAAAATAGTTATAATTTCTTAGTTATTCACTACACACTTTACA
This sequence comes from Drosophila willistoni, assembly GCF_018902025.1. NCBI lineage: Eukaryota > Metazoa > Arthropoda > Insecta > Diptera > Drosophilidae > Drosophila > Drosophila willistoni. The sequence goes on from NW_025814050.1 coordinate 16,930,329, forward strand.
TTTTGTTTTCTCACTTTTTTTTTGTTTTGTGGTTTTATCTTTTATGGGCTTAAGCTATAAATAATTTGATTTGATGTAAACAATAATTGTAATTATACAATATAATAATTAAGACTTAACAGTTAGACAAAAAGCGGCTGGAAGAAACAAATTAACAAATTTCCAAATGAATGAATAATTTCTCCCCCCCTCCCTCACACTTAGTTTCAAAACATTCTACACATATATGTATGTCCCCCCCTCCCAAGCACATGCCCCCCGCTTTCCCGTACTTCATTTTTTCATCGTCCTTCTCGTTCACACTCTTTCTTTTTGTACGCATTTTTTTCTTGTTTAAAGCCTAAAAACTAATTATAATTGTACGTCAATCGCCGTAGTCTGACCCGAATAAATGAATAAATTTTTTCGTTTTGTTGTTGTTGTTGATGTTGCTGTTTTAGCATGTTAGTAAGTATTAATGGCCTCCTCGTCGATTTGCGCTTCGAGTTTTTCCTCCTCTTTGGCTTTGCGTCGCTGTATCCAGGGCATAAAACTCCATAGACTCGCGCCGGCAAGTAATGTCAGGCCCAGGGCATGGAAGAGCGGATTATAATCATTGACCGCTTCGGCCCAAGCATTGCACAATGGTGGTCCGACCAACTGTAGAAGACCATTGACAAACAAACTGATGCCATACGATGAGGTCAGACGTTCTGTGCCCAGCATATCGGCCATAATAACGGCCGTAATGCCCACATATATGCCGGAAGCGAGTCCAAAGAGGGCACACCAGAAGCAGACATGGCTATACGAATAGGCGAATGGTAGTAGAGCTAGCGAAACGCCCGATACGGATAATCCACCAACAAAATACCATGTCTTAGGTATAAAGCCCATATCCGAAAGTGCTGATCCGCCAATACGTCCAATTAAATCGGTAGCCGAGACAACAGACAACAAATAGGCCGACAAGGATTTGTCAAAGCTTCTTGCCAAACCAAACGACGGCAAAAGGATGATAAAGTTGGTGTAGCTGATGGCATTGGTTGAATTGGAGATGAGGATGACCAAATACATGGGATCCTTGAGTAGGCTAAGGTCAAAGAATTTCGAACGTTCTGATGCCTGTTTTTTGCCACCTTTCGTTTTATCTGAATCCGGTATAGCATCTTGCACGCCCGTTGCATCTTTATCTCCTCCCGTACCAGAGCCGGCCGAGCGTAGTGATAAATGTGACGAGAATTCTTTGGGCTGGAAGGATAGAGTGCTTCCGTGATATGGTGTACTAACGTACAGGAAGCTGCTCGTCGATGGCGAACGCTTTGATAGACGCGTTCTCGATGTATTCCTAAGCGTTAGTTTATTGGAACTAGAACGTCCTTCGGGCACGGCATAAAGCGATGATTGCGAATTCAATTGTCCCGGCGTAAAGGTTTGATTTCTTTGCGGCAATCGCACGGGTGTGCTTATTTTCCGTGTTCTCGGCTGGAACTCATCACCGGGTTTCGTATAATTCTGGACCACAGCAGCTGAGGCACTTCGGACAAACTGTTGCTTATCATCATCGGGCAGATATAGCGGCGATGGCGGCGAATTGTAAGGCAATAATCGTTTTTCTCTCCCCACCTGATCTGGATCTTCAGTCGTTTCGTCAACGTTCTCGAATTTCATCACAATGCCAATATCCTCCTCCTCGGGTATATCTTCCAGTGCTTGGCTAGCACGTGGCACTCGAATCATATGCTGTTCCACAGGCTCATAGAACAGGGCAGCCACAAAGACATTCAACGTGATGCCACCCATGATCAAGCAGGAGCCACGATATCCATAATTTTCCAGAAGCCAACGGAGTACGGGCGGTAGTATGATGCTACCTAGGGCACTGCCCGAGATGCAGAGGCCATTGGCCAGACCGCGATATTTCACAAAATACGAAGTGACAATGTAGACTGTGGGCGGAAAGGAGAGCCCGGCGCCAATGCCAACCAGAACGCCATAACTGAAAGAAAAAACAAAATTTCAATGAATTTCTTACAACATTCTTTAAGTTTAAATGAGAAATTTCACTTTATTTTTGAGATCTGAATTATATTTATGAAATGCAGGAACCGAAAAGTATTAAAAGTTACTGTAAAAAATGTTCATAGTTCCATTTTTATGTTAAATCTTTAATTCATGCCCTCTTTTTCATTTTTTATCTTATTTTTTAAATTAATTTCTCTTAATATCGAATTATTTTTTTTTTTTTTTTTTCAACATTTATAACGATCTTGTAGAATAATTTGATGGCTTTAAGAAAAATTTTTAAAAATTGATATTTATTTTGAGCGGCAAACATAATTTTTATTTTATATTATTTTTAAAGTTATAATTTTTTTACTATTTTTTTTTTTAAGTATTTCATTATAAAACCATAGGCAAGAGCAAGGAAATATTTTTTAAATGTCTTACACAGAATCTGTTTTTTAAAATCATTGAACATTTTTTAAAATTTTTTGAATTTTACCCTTATTAAGTTAATTTTTCTTAAATAAATGAAAATTACTAATCTTCAGCGAAGAAAATCTAAAAAAAACTTAAATTTGAAAACATTTGAAAAAATGCATAAATTTCACAAATATAAAGATTTTCTTGTAATCATTCTATCTAGGTCTTCCAAGTATAATTAAATAATTTTTAAATACAACAACTAATTATAATTTTTTGTCACTGTCTGACTTGGTTCAAAAGGGATTCGAAAGTTAACTTTTTTCATTCTTTGTTGGATATTTACCTGATATACAAATATCCAACGGATGATGCCCAAAATGATAATATCATGCCCAATGAGGCCGATGCGCCACCAAGCAAAGTAACCGTACGATATGAATACTTAACTGAGAGTATACTTGATACAGGTCCTGTGAGTGAGTAAGAAAAGGTAAATAAATAAAAGTTCTCTAGTTTGTATATTAAAAACTTACCCAATGAACTGTACAGAAAGTAACATAACGCCGGTATCCATGCTGCCTTTGTCGATGAGACCTTAAAGGCTTCCAAAAATTCAACGAAAAGAACGCCAAAGCTTTTAATTGTGCCAGGGATGAGAATGTTGGTCAAACAGGAACCAAAAAGGACTAACCAACCCCATCCACCATCGGGTGGTACCAAATCGAATTCGCAGCTATCATCCTTCTTTTTTAAAAGGCTAACTGTTGGGAGATAAAACAAAGAAACAGAACGAATTTTGGTATTAGTTGAAAGTTGTTGGGCGATCTCGCTGTTGCTTACTCGTTACTCGTCACTTTTAAGTCTACTTTTGCATTACTCGCTACTGGTTAATGGTTATATCATCTGTAAAGTAGTGAAAATCACCACAAATCTGATCAAGAGAATATGTTTATAACCCACATATCATAGATAGATTAACACCACAGAGTCTTCCGATTCCCACTTCAAAGTCAAGAACCTTACAAATATTAATAAGCCCAACCCAATTACTTTTCAAGTATTTGCAATGTTTTGACTGCTTTTTTCGCTTCTTATTTAAAACCCCAGACCTTCAGGTGAAAGAGCCCAAATATCTTATCAAAGTGTATCACTGGGCAGTGGTCTGTATTCGAACACATAAATTCAGTGGATTTTTTAGGCCTCGTGGTCTTCAACCAATCAAAAGACGAGACAAATGAGACTTAATTTCTCTTGTTTTTTTTTCCTTCACCTCTGCCAAACAACACATCTTATCTTTGAGTAGCATTTTGTGTGAATACCAATCGCCTGATATTGTATTATTATTATTATTTTTTTACGGGGTGAACGGGCGGCTAAGCCGGCAAAACGTGTCCCGGACTAACCAACGTGCTCTGATCGCATAGAAACCAGAGCACACCCCGAAACCCTCTACGTCAAAGATAGGAACCCTATATACATTTGTCGTTTGCAATCTCCACGAGTTTTTTTTTTTCGTTTTGGCGTTTGTATGTGGGAATGACTCAATAATTGCGCTACTCAAACTCTGACAACAGTTAAATCATTGTAATAATAAATTAATATATTACTGTCTATAAAAGGTTTCTGGAGAAAACAAATCAGTAAACATTCGCGACTGTACTGTACTTGGGGTTTTCTTGGGGATGAGATGAGAGATAAGGGGTTTTCTATGGCTAATAGTGTATTCGATCTTTTGTGGTGACTGTACTTGATTAAATATTTTGCGCTTTGTAATGTGAGAGAGATATTTAAATGGCTTTTGCGGTCATTATATGACCTTTAAATATTATTTATAAGCCTAATGCATTATCATATTATATACAATATAAACATCATGACGTCAAAAGATATTAGAAAAAATTGATTGATTCTACAAATGAATCATTTATGTAGCCAAAATTGATATTGACAAAGAGTTTAAATTATTTTACAATTATTTTTGTTGTTGTTTACTGATCGATTAGGTTGATCGATCAATCCAGAGACATAGAGAACATCGTTGTAGTGTAGAATCGCCAGACTTTTGATCATATCGTATACTGAATGGGGTTCGAGGGGTGTTTCCCCGTTTTCAAAGTGCGTTGTTGTTGTAGTTGTTGTTGTTGTTGTTTACTGACCTGTTTTATCACTATTTTCTTTTGTGGTTCCATTTAATTTATGATCTTTGCTGTTTGCTTTATTTGCATTTTGTGTACTTAAAACTTTTTCCTTATGCATGGTCTGTAAGAAGAAGAGAAAGAGAGAAAAACATTTTTGATGTGTGTTTTTTTTTGGATTTGTCAGGGAAAGAAAAAAAAACAACAGATTTTCGTTTTTAAATATTTGTTATTCAGAATATATGTAGGTTATATGAATGAGGGGGGGATGGGAGAGGAAGGTGAAAGGAAGGAGATGACGAGGTGAGATGTGTATATATAGTTTAGGGCTTGAAGGTGTGATTCACAAGTATTGGGAGAAAAGAGGAATTGGGAAAACAGGAAATTGCGCACCATATGCTTTCTACAAATATATAAAAACAGTGGCGGATTTATAGTCATGGCCGCTCTAGACCATCTACTACTAACAGCCCTTTATTTACTTCCCATCATTTATCATTTAGCATTAAAAATAAGGTATACGCACAGTGTGACAGCTAAATGATTAGTCGTATACTATAAAGACATAGGGAAATTGTTTCTTTAGCTATTTTAGGAACCATCAAGCTCAATCAGCCAGAGACTTTGCTTATGTTTTGCAGAATCACAATGGCCCCACCATATTTTCAATGCTAAAACTAGTTGAGAATTACAAATATAGTTAAATAAAGTCATCTATTGCCAACTTGACTCGTGGAGCAATGATAAATTTTCAAAAGTTAACTTTTGGCTATTCACGAAAGACAATAGAAGAAAAGTGGATCCTATTGAAGATTCGAGATTTCGGTTTTTAATTCCCATTGCTTAGTTTAATTACAAACATTTCTAGTGTGTAGAATTCAAGAATGCTGAGGTTGGCTATTCATTTTTTAGATTTTTAAAGGCCACTTTATATATTTGTGTATATTTAATAAATTTTGCTATAACAACACAAACACATGCAGGCATTTTACACCACACACGTATTGTTTGTGGGTACGATTGACTGACAATGAGAGAAGGCGTTGATATATGTATGTATATCTGGTGCAAACTGGTAACCATTCTCAATGCCGGGTTATTTCTCTAATCTCTGTGGATCTCCTCCTCCCGTAATCGGTCGCTTGCTGCTAAATGCCAAACTTGTTTCGTCATTATAAACGCATAGCACTGAAATTGCGATAACAGACTCTCTTCGCTCAGGCTCAGAGTACAAAATCCACAAAAAATCAGAACATCGGAAAGCGCAAAGTTTTCTATTCTATTATGGCCCAGCAACCCACCCATTTGTGATGTTTTTTGTTTTCAATTTGTTTTGTTTTCCCCCATGACTCATAGAGACCACCAAGTGGGCGGACAATCGGTCGCTATGTGCGATGATCAAGGATCATGACATTTGTGAATGTTCTCCAACAAAAACATGTGTGTTCTTTTTCTCTCTTGTTGTTTTTCATTTCGTTTATTCATAATTTGCGTTGTTGTCGCGCGATTTCATGAAACTTTCCTCTACCTCCTCCACACCATTTCCTCCCACCGACCAATGACGTCATGCTTCCCCGAACGATATAAGAATAATGGGGGAATTGTACACACGTACATACATATATTTCACTCTCAAGGCAGAAAAATTAAAAGCACCAAGATATTGATTGAGTTGGTTAATAATAATGGGATATACATATACATACATATGTACATATGTCTGTTTGTATTGTAGATTGGGCTATAGATGATATAACAAGATGTTGAGAGGGCAGAGAGAGTGCCAGAATCTATAAATCTTTAATAATAAATGCCGAGGGCTCATCAAAAAATTCACCATAATCGCCTATGGAAGTCATTTTGCGAAAATTGTTGTTAGAATTATTCTCAATTATCAATTACTTATGTGTAAATACTTTTTTTTTTAGATAGTATAAACTAAATATCTATTTATTTTCTTATGTAAAGTTTTACGGTGTAACATATATTCGACTTAAATCGATAATTTGGGCGGTAAATCCATCTATGGGACTATCGATAATTATTTGAGAGGGAAATTGCTAAAACTCATTTGAACTTTGTAATGCTGTTATTTGCAAATTAATTTTTTATGGCTTCCTAATTAGAAGTTCTAATCATTACAATACAAAAATATGATTCTGGTTTAAGACTAGAATTAACATCTAAGAATCATATCAAAGTTTCAAACTAAGTCAAAAATTATTGTTCTCAAGATCAATAATCTTATTGATAAAATTGCAGTAAAATAGTTAAAGTAATTCCTATGCTTATTAGCAAGATTTTAAGAAAATTGTAAATTTTACATACTTCCGAAAGTATTTAATATATTTTACATTAATTATAAGAGAGTTTAAGTTTAGATTAATAAAAAGTTTTCAGTTTTAACAACGAATATTAAAGAGTAAAAAGTAACAAGGAACTTTCCAGTCTATAAATGTATCTTGTTCTTTCTTTTGAATACTTTCAAACTTGCCCTCGTATTGTGAATGAATATTTTGGTAGAAATGTTCTCATCCCAAAGAGAAAGTAACCCAAATAAAGAAACAATAAGAAGGAGAAGACAACACAGAAAAAAAAACACAACTGTCCATACAATAATTGAAGTTTAAAATACACAAATTTTGTATTTTTAAAATACTTGAAACGTGATTGAATGTAGAAAGAACTTTTGAAAGTGTCAAGAGATTTGACCACTCTTATGATTTATTTATAACACATTTAAGTCATTTATTTGATATTTGTTTTTCAAGAAAAAGTAAATGTTTTGCATTCAAAAAAAAACAATTAATTAAAATCCAACCATGCCCCAACATTAGAATTTGTTTTGACGTCACAATAAACATACATATTTAAGGCAACAATAATCAGCCATAGAATATTTAATATGCCCTATAAGTAGGTGTAGGCATTAAATATGCAAATTTCCCTAATATACACCTTATAATTTAAATATATAAACAACATGAGGAATAACATAACATGGACAAAATACAAACGACGCCATCGACTCATCTCATCGGCGTTGCGTTTGTTGCCCCCAATTCTTGCTATTGAAGGTCGTTTCCTGAACCGTTTTGTGATTAAAAAATGAAGTAAGTAAGTCGTCTCGCCGACTTGGGTATACCATACACCAGGTGAAACAAATATTTAGAATTTCGAAAACCAAATGTATGTCTACTAAATTGTTTTAACATGCCTCATACCATTTGCTATCTCGCTCACTCTACAAACACACAAGCACTCTAGCAAAATAATCGAGTAGCAAAATACGTTCATACGTATATTTTGTATGTTTCTAGTCCGATTTCAATCAAATTTGGTAGTTTGATAGAAATAGATAAGATTTATTAGTCTGCCAAATTTGATCGCGATGGTCAAAAAATTGCAAGAGCTAATCGGTTTTTTCTAAATTATGGAGGCGGAAGTGGGCGTGACAACATATTACAATATATGTATTCTGCGCGCATACTAAGCCAATATACATACTAAATTTGGTGAGTTTAGCTTTGTTAGTTTTCGAGAAAATCAGTTTTGTTTAATTTTCGGGGGCGGAAATGGGCGTGGCAAAATTTTTAAATAGTCAATATCTGCGCGTCTATGAGGCTAACTTACATACCAAATTTAATGTCGGTAGCTTTTATAGTTTTTAAGAAAATCAGAGTTATGTAAATTCCGGGGGCGGAAGGGGGCGTGGCAAAAAGTTGGAACAATTATTTTCTGCGCGCTAACTAAACGAGTATATAAACCAAATTTGATGTTTCTATCTGCTATACTTTTTAAGAAAAACAGTTTTATGTAAATTCCGGGGGCGGAAGGGGGCGTGGCAAAAAGTTGGAACAATTATTTTCTGCGCGCTAACTAAACGAGTATATAAACCAAATTTGATGTTTCTATCTGCTATACTTTTTAAGAAAAACAGTTTTATGTAAATTCTGGGGGCGGAAGGGGGCGTGGCAAAAATTTGAAACAAACTCGATAAGCGTACATACTACACGAGACTACATACCAAATTTGGTGGCTCTAGCTCTTATAGTCTCCGAGATCTAGGTGTTCATACGGACGGACGGACGGACGGACGGACGGACGGACGGACGGACGGACAGACGGACATGGCTATATCGACTCAGTTTTTGATCCTGATCAAGAATATATATACTTTGTGGGGTCGGAGATGCTTCCTTCTGCCTGTTACATACATTTTGGCGACTTTAATATACCATTTCACCCTATGGGTGTATGGTATAAAAACAAAAACTAAACGAAACTGAATTGTTGCCAACAAACAACAAAATAACAGAATACACACATTGTAACAAGTTTTCAACTCAATTCAATTCTAGTAATTGAAACGTATTGAAAACAATTACATTTATAATTACGAATGGGTGTCTCTGAGTGTGTGTTTGTGTGTGTGTTTGAACTTTCCATTTAAATGAACACGAGGTCCAAGTTATTTTGTTTTTTTACAAGTGGCTTCTCAATTTGCAATCATTGAGATCAGAACTGACAAGAGCCAGAGCAGAACATAGCTCAATTATTGGAATTGTGTAAATAATTTAGTAATTGTTTACGCCTAACAAAAAACATAAAACGAAAAGCCCACAAACAAAAACATTTCAATGGAAATGTTGACAAAAACTTTTTTCTCTAAAAATTTATTATAGTATTGTTTATTAGCCTCGAATATGTTAAGAACTATTGTTGCTTATTTTTCAGCTGGTCAACTGTACTAAAGTTAATACAGAATTTTATTTACCAAACATAAGTTTCTTTAAATCTATTAAAATTTTTGTTTTTCTGTCACTTTAGATTCGACGGATTATTTATATAAAAAATTCATATACTCTAATTCTATATAATTATTTATACCAAACATTTGGAGCTTTCTCACTGAACAAAAACGACGAGATTAAGACTTTTAGTAGAAGGGATCAACTTAATTTCGTTTAGTTTATTTTTGTAGAAGATTTTAAAGTTATCTTCAACTTTATTCTTGAATATTTTTAACTTTTACACATATTGTCAAAGAAAAAAACAATGCTTTAAATGGTAAGTAAGAACAAAGAAAAATATTGTTTTGTAAACATTAGGAATATTTTAAATAAGCCCGCTCCTCGTCTCAGTGAATTTCCCCGATAACCGAATTTGGGCACACTAAAAGGGTATAATACGCTAAGGCGGGGTACGGGCACACTCTCTTGAATATAGTCAATAAGACCGCATGTGCACTTAATTTGAAAATAAATAAAATCCGGAAATATAAAGACAATCCCAAGGGATTAATTACTTTAAAAAGTAGAGAGTTTACAGTTTTTAGGATATTTCGTCAAAATGCTTTCCAACTTTCATGATTCGACAGGATCAAAAATAGGATCAACAAATTTTATTTTTAAAAAATGTTTTCGCCATAGGAATAAAGTTCTTGAAATTGAAATTGATATCTTCATATCTATTTCAAATAAATTAGTCAGCTTGATTCGGTTTTTTTGGCCATGTTTCACCTCAAAATTATTGAAATTTTTCTTTCTAATTCCAAAAGCTATTCGCATTGAAAAATAGATTCAGAAATGATTTTAACATTTATCACAAAATATAGTTTTCAATGATTTTATCATTTTATTTAAATTAAAGCACCATTAAACTCAGAACTCACCCAAGAATTATAAAAAATTAACGTTTCTTTAAATTGTATTCTCAGAACTTTTTAAAGTTGCTAATTTTTGTTTTGTCACGACTTCAAAGTCAGATGAGAGAAGCAAAATAATAAAAACAGTTGACAAACACTTTCATTTAACTTTCTATTGAAAATCGATTTGAGAAAACGTGCCATTTGTCTAGGTTATTTATGTGTGAAAAAATTCTGCTTAACTTTGTTATAAATCACTTGGTCACAATTTTAAAATAATGACTTTAATTGTTTGTGAAATAAAACAGCTGACGGACTCACACAGCAGTTTAAAAATATCAATGAGAGAATTATTTATAGGCTCTAAAAAAACACACACTCACTAACACACACACAATTAGTAGACCCTCAAGGTGAGTTGAGACTTTTTACTTTTGTTTTCGTTTTTTAATTTTTTTAAGTTTTTGTTCACTATTTCAAGAGGGTTTTGCGTTTTACCTTCTTGAAATGGTTGAAAGAGGCACTCAAGTGTGCCTTAATTATTTGTTGCTAATTGCTGATAAAATATCTGTTTACTATTAGTTGATTAGTTGCTCTTTCTGTAGTGGCATTTGCCGATCCATATTTATTTATGACGTGTGCACTGCTTGAAGATTTACTTTATACTACAAAAGCGACGCGTCAGAAAACCGCACACAACAATTAAGGGTCTGGGTCTGGCTGGTTCTGACTGCCTCGGCCGAGTCAAAACAATAACATGAGTAAGATAAGCTGGTGGGATCTCGCATATCATGATAAGAAAAACGACAAATCAAACCTTCAACCCACATTTACAGCTGTTGCTTAAGAGACAGAGCGAGAAGGGGAGAGAGGAAGATAAAGCAGGCGAAAATTCTTGGCTTCCCGATTAAGGAAAAACACATTCTTAGAAAAAACAAAAACGCACTTAATTGTTTACATAGAACGTACAGAACCAGGAGAAAGGGGAATTTGGCAAATTTTTGTTGAGACAGGTCATAAAAATAAGTACACCAACATCTTTAAAGCCAAATGCAGGTAGATAAACCCCTCGACATGAGAGATAGGTTTTCATCGTCATCATCAGAGACTCGGGTTGGTATTATTTGTTTCCTTTTGCGTAGACAAAAGCCATTGCCAGTCAGACAATGAGTCGGCTGATGTCTGTTTTGTCAATTTACAAGCAAAACATGCTGGCATACATACATACATACATACATATGTATATAGTAAACAAGGGGAAATGCTAGCACGCAACAGCTGTTCCTTATCGATAATGCAGAGGCTTGTGTTGGTAGAGGGAAGAAAATAAAGTGCATTGGCCCTGAGAAACCCCAAACACTCCCACATAAACACACACACACAAGCTTTACTCATCAAGACAGAAACGCCTCAATTAGAGAGAAAGACAACACCCTCCTCCCTCTCTCTTTCTCTGTCCCTCTATAAGGAAGCAACAATAAACAAAAGAGCTAAAGATTAAGACGCAAAAATCAAAGATTCCAAACAAATACTAAAAATACTAAATATTGTATGCATGAACAAATCTTTGTATGATTTTGCTTTTAGCAGAGATGAGAATTGTTTATTTAAATAAATGCTGCTTTCTAATATTTTTTTTTAAATTTTACTTGAATTCTACACTGTCTGCAAATCATATTCTGCTCCAAGGCACTAAAAGAGTGTGCAAATACAGGTTTTAATTATTCTGAAAAGGCCTTTAAAAATCAAAGTAGAGGAACAATTACTGCAACGACTTGAATATACCCTGCAGCAAAAGCAATTTAAAATTATTAAGGCCAAGTATGCTGCTAAAATTGGCCTCAGTAATTTAAATTTTCATTCAAGAGCACTTAAGGAAATGGTGTTATATTTGATAGCAGAAGACTTTGCCATGTCGTGAACGCTAAAACTAGTTGTAAATTGCAACTAAATGAAGCGAAAAAAGATTGACAAAGCCAACAATACCGAAGTCCACCTTTTTGTGAATATTAAAATAATTATATAACCTATTATAATAATAATAACCTATTATTTCATACACTGTATATTGTACCATATAATAAAGGCTTTTTTTTTGGAAATTAGTTTGGAATAATCAAAATTAATGATTTTCAAGACCTAACCTATTCACTTACATGGACTTTCTCAAAAGCGTTTTACTTCTAGATGTATATCTAGGGAATAAGAATTTGTAGTATACACATGTTTTTTAGCATCTTTGAAATCCTAAAATCTGAAACCATCTAACCATTTTGAAAATTTTTTCCAAAAAGTGTAACTAATGAGCAAATAGATAGACATGAAAACTATCATAGTTTGAGAGTTTAAAACCCCTAATTTATCTATTTTCGAATTCAACAAATATATATTCACTATGTGACAAATTTTCTAAGTTCTGTTTTTTAATTTTTTAATCCACAATTGTTTTGAGATGTGCAAGCATTAAATAATTTAGAAAATTCCCACAGTGATTACGATTTCTAGAATCAAGTTTCATCACACCACAAGAGGTTGTTGATTCCTACTGCCTACTTAAAAAGCTATTAAATCATAATCGTCTGATTAATCAATAAGGTGTACCCAATTACATCACTGATGGACGTTTATTTATTAACTGATAATAATCAAAGCAAACGACAATAACAAGAACCAACAGCGGCAACTGGAGGAATAGAGTTAACACAATTTCAAAGTGCTGCGTTTCATTTGGCGCGCCTCAAATCAAATATTGATATTTACAGAGAAATGCCTTTTTTTCAGTTCAGTTCAGATTATAATTAATTTGGTCAATATATAAAAAAAAACAACATTTTTTTGGAACCCTGATGTTAATGTTAATGACTTTTGTGTAAATGCGTCATAAACTTTCAGCGTTGGTTTTATGAATAAATTTGATGTTGTTCTTGTTGTTGTTTTTTAGCAAATAAATCTTAATTGGAGAACGGTCGGAGAAGTTTGTGTTTGTGTCTGCTGCGAATTCAATCATTTTGTTGATATTCAAGTGAAATTGAAACCACAATATTTTCTCTAATAGGAATGCCCAGCAGTGATTATTTCGCGTCCATTGCCCTTCAAGCAAATTGAATCATATCAAGAGAATGTTTTTTTGTAGGACGTCTTTGTTATCAACACTGGAAATGACCCCGAAATGTTTGTATGACTTAAATTCTAGTTTTTTATCCATTGAGAATATTAATTTTCAGCTTCAGTTTCCTATAAACAGCCTTAGCAACATAGAATGTATAAAAATGTATTTATTTTGACAACAAAATTAAGCAGTTAATTGATTTTAATTGATTTCACATTTTAACTGATCGAGTTAGATCGTAATCGTATGGCTTGCTCATCAGTGAGTGAATAAAACAGAGTTGTTAACTTAACTGAGTAACTGAACAGATGTTCTCTTCAAATTGTTATTTTTTGTTCACTAACTAGAAACCATAAATAATTATATGAAAAAAATCAATGTAATTATCAACATAAAACTCAAAATGATCATGCTGAGCAACTGAACAACTGAGCAGTAAAGTGATCAAGTAAACAAAATGCGTGAGTTGACACATCAACTATTATGTTGGTCATTTTTTGGTTTATAAAGTATAATTATATAAAAAAACAATACTTTAATATGTAAAAGAATGCGGTATAATGAATGAATGAAACTGAAGACTGAAATAAATTCAATGAATACAAGTGCTGACCTACTTCGTGCTTAGTGCTAATCATATCAAATCATTTATTTGTTTAATCTTGGACTGAGTCGAATAGATAGACAACCGAATCTATTGAATAACAGGAATGAATACATATTTTTTAGAAAATTAATCAATTTTATGTACCTATCTATACATGAATACATTTATAAAGAGACTTTGACAAAAAAATTTATTAACAACACTCAAGTAAAAACCAAAAGAATATTTTTTTTAATCTCATACTCAGAGTAAGATCGATTTTTTTTACTTTTTTCGATTCTACTCTGATATTGAAACTAAAGAGACGCCAAAGTGTTTTTTACAAACTCAGGAATATATTAATGATTTTGTATATTAATATGAATACGATAATGAAACGTATTCCTGATATTTGTCAGTCACTTGAAAACGAATAGAATATAATTCAACTCATTGGTAAACGAAACCAAGTTGAACTCTAACTCGTATTCGAAAATATAAGTTCACGTTGCAAGAAATAGAAGTTCTTACTTGTAATTGGAAAGATTGACTGGAAAAGATTTATTGTTAGGAGAATTATCTCTTAATCGGTCCAACATGTCCCTTTAAAAGCACTTGAAAGGGACTCTCCTCTATCAAAGGACTTCAACGTTTTGAACTCATGTAAACGAGTGAGTTATAGGACCTTAAAAAGCGAATCATTACATACTATCTTTGTATATATTTTAGTAAATACTAAATTTATTTGTAACGTAAATATTTACTATTAAATATTTGTATGAACCTTTTTTTTGTTATCTTCTTTGTGATTATGACAATCAACAAAATTTGTGGCCGCATTATCAATTAAAGTGGTATCAAAAAAAACAAGAGTGAAGTTTTCATACTCTTGCAAATTGGCATATCTTTGATTTTGTTAACAGATATCGCTTCATACTATATATTAAATGCTATAAAATCATAATACTTTTCCACTAAATATATGCGTTTCAATTAAGATAATTGTTTGTTTTGGAGTGTTTTGGTTTTAAATACTATGGTCGATTAAATATTTGGGCGACATTGTGAAGTCACTGATCTAAAAACATAAAAATAGTTTATATAGCAACCGTGGTCCATTTTTTTTTTTTGGCTGCTTAATAGGGTCAAAGCTGAATGTTCAGGGAATTTTCAAAGGTAAGTTCGCTTAATAAAAGCGGTTTTGTTAGGCGAGTTTTCACTGTAATATGGATCAACAATTATTTAGTTAAGTTGATTTAAAACCAGTTTTTGTGAGTTTATAATGTAATAATTAATTG
Source organism: Drosophila willistoni (assembly GCF_018902025.1). Lineage (NCBI taxonomy): Eukaryota > Metazoa > Arthropoda > Insecta > Diptera > Drosophilidae > Drosophila > Drosophila willistoni. The sequence continues at coordinate 16,945,513 of NW_025814050.1, forward strand.
TTTGTTTTTTGGCCATAAATCAATAGCGAATCTACGTATAAATTTTTGGGGATGAATATCGAAAGTTTAGCACATTCGGATATATTATTGTTGTTCATGGAAAGTTATAGTTATTATACATACACATATATGATCAAGAAGAAGGGAAACTTTAACTGTTTGCAAAATTCTCACAGAAATTTAACCTTTTGGAAGAAATATTAAAGACAGTTTTTGTATTTAGAAGGTCAAAAACCCTTGATATATGTATGTATTATGATCTATAGATACATACGTACATACAGATGTAGACATAATGAGTCTCCAGCGGGTTGAAAATATCTGCTTCTTTTATTCTCTTTCCTTACCCTGGTTAGTACTTTGCCGGGGGCGAAAATAGCTACATAAGGTCAACTCCCAAGGCTCACAATTTTAGGGTAGATCTCCTCTCTGAGTCACCGCAGGTCGTCCAAAAGGATACACACACACACACATACACAACACACACACAATGAATGGTTGAATGAGTGTACCTAAATATGTTTATGCCCTAACATTGACCCAATTTACTATTGAGTATTTTTTAAGAACAAGAAAAAACTAAACTAAAAAAAAAATAAATAAAGCGAGCAAACAAGTATTTTGTATTTGTATTGAGAGATAGCAAATACAAGCACAATAACAGCAGCAACAACAACAATGCGAACAACATCGGGCCCCCCTACAAACACACAGTCATTTTATGCTGCTGCTGCTTGCTGTAGTTTTTGTTGTTGTTGTTGTCGTTGCTGTTGTTCCCTGTGTTTGCTTGACGCGCGCGTATCGGGGCCTGGCGGCGATTGGCTGCAAGTAAAATAGTAGTTGGAGGTAGTAAAAAGAGCAGCGTAACAACAACAAAAACAACGACACCAGCGTCAACTTAGCAATAACAAGCAAATGGCATTGAGCCTTTGGACTTATCACAGATTTTCCATTAAAAATCAGATATTATTATAGTTGTGTTAACTGTTGTTATTCCCACTATCACTCACGCCCACAAAACACACACCGACTAGGCAGCAAAAATTTTGGATTTTTTTTTTGTTTTTTGCTTGATTTATTCAGTAGTTCATCGCCCTTGAAGCGCCAAATGCGAGAGCGAGACACAACGACACTGAGAGAGTGAGAGCAACAGTGAGAGAGAGAGAGAGAGCGAAGAGGCGCTGGCTGCTGGGTCGGGTCAGCTGTTCGCGCTGTGGCGCACTTCTTCTGTCTCTATCTCATACAAAATGTGCTAATGTTTTTTTTTTTAGTTTTTTCTTTTTGTTGTTGTTGGTTTAAAAAAACTTACCTTAAATTTAATTTCTTAGCTAATGTAAATTCGTCCAGGACCAGAGGGAGGAGAGGAGCCTCGTAACACCCACACGCACACGGACACACACACTGACACTCACACAAATACATATACAGTTAAGACGCACGTTTTTATTTTGAATACAAATTTTTCGTTTGTTGTTGTTGCATTAGTTGTTGTTGTTGTTATTGGTTTTGACTGTTACATGACATTCACAATTCGCTGCACACAATTATTTTTATTTTTTTTATTGTTTCAGCTAGTTAATTTTTTGTTGTTTTTTTTTTTTTTTTTATAGTGTAGCTAATATAATTTGATGTTTTGTGTAAAAATCGTTTATTTACAAAAATGTTACACTATATACACGGTTTTTCTAGTTAAGCTATATGTATATATATATCCCTATATATATACATGAATCTTGTGTGAAATATATTTACAAAAACAAAACTAAATTTTAAATTAAATTAAATTCATGCGCGAAACTAAAACACGTCGTTTGGCGGGTCGCAACTCAGCTTCAAACATGTTTGACGGCGTCTGACGGGTCTATTTATAGCCACTGGGGGGTTGCAACTCGATGGATGCTTCCAACACGCAACAAAAGAGTGCAAAAATCGTGAAAAATAGTACCAACATCAGGTAAAGAAGTCGACATCGAGCAAATGAGTCGAACAAAAGAGTCGAACATGTAACAAATAAGTCGAGCATCGACCAAAAGAGAACGAACATGAGAGAGAAAGAGCTGCACTTGCTCAAAAATGTCGATAGCTTTTGCATTATCAAAACATCGATATTTATCTGATATCGACTATTTCCGATACATATCGGATAACTACCGAAATGTAAAAAAATACCAAACAGGTATTTTAGTATTTTGTAACGTAATTACAATAATTAAATTTGAGAAAAGCTGTGTTAATAATAAAGTCATTTAATTTAATCATTAAAAATATTGTTCAAGTGGCAACTAGATAATACAAATTATTCAGTTTCATCCAATAGATTTATTTATTCCACGAACATTTATTAATAATAAAATGATGACCATTAGACGACAATATTACAATTATTGTGTTGAATCGCAAAAATGTATTTAGTATATAGTTTAGTATACGCGTGTTCGGTGCTCTTCAATGTGCATTAGTTTAGTACATATGTATTTTTATCACTTTGATTTAACTCATTTAACGTCTTGGATTAAAATTGGAAGAAGGTCAGGAAATTGTTTAATGACCTTACTAAAGAAAAAACAAATTAAATGTCGAAATAAAGATTTAAATACCTACCGACAAAAATTAAAAATCTTTAGATGCAGATACTTCAGGGGGTCCTGATGCCATGAAGTAAAAATCCTTTTCGTTGTTTCACTTAATCGTTCTTTGAGCCCTCTATGCTTAACCCATAGTAGTGGACAGATGCTTATTGCTACCTTGAGCAATTGCAGGACCATCATTTGTCACACAAGTTGGTATGGCACTCGACCATTTGCCATTCTTCATGCACTTGAGCACCTTGGAGCCGCGCAACTCAAGGCCAGCATCACAAGTAAATGTGACACTCTCCCCAATGGCATAATAGAATTTAACCGAGGACATACGTCCACTGATGACGGTACCCGGATACGAGCAGGCCTGCACACATTTGGGCAAACCGCCAGACCAGCGTCCGTTATCCTGACAGGCAATTATTGGCTGACCTTGCATCATATACTCCGGGTTGCAATTGAATTGGACCACATCGCCGGCACGATAGGGTGCCGAGCCTTGTGCGTAACCGTTTTGCGGGGCACCGGGATTATCGCATTGCACCTCGACGCATGTGGGGAATGGTGTTGCCCATTCCCCGTTCGGATTACATATGGCCTCGGAAGGACCTCGCAAACCGTAACCCGACGAGCATGAGAATGCCGCTCTGCCGCCCACTTCGCGGGATAGAATGGATACCGAAACGCGCGGCGAGCTCATATTGTTGGGCAGCGGTATATCGCCGCATTCGACGCTTTCGCAAACCGGCAACGGTGCGCTCCAATTGCCACTCGGCAAGCAAAATAGCTCCGATGCGCCAATCAACGAGTTGCCATTGGCACAGGACAACAGCACGCGTGTGCTCAGCTTAGTATCGTTTGTATTTAAAATTAGGCCACGTCGAATGGGTATCTCTGGGCAATTGATGGCCTTGACCACCACCTCAACGGCATGCTCATGACGTGCTGGTGTCATGCACGAATAGAAGCCAGTGTCCTCGCTAACGGCGTCCACAACACTCAGGCGGTATTCCAGAGTTGGCTCTCGACCTTCATCTGCTTCCGTCACCCAACCTTCAGTGTAGTTTCTATTAAACAAAACAAAACAAACCATTTAAGCCTTCCAATAGACACATGAAGCTCACGGTACCCACTTATATGTATGAGAAGTAGTCCATTTTGGATTACCGAATCGACGCATCCATAAACATTCCATAAATAGTGTTGTTCCGGGATAGACAATTAATTTGCCATCATTACTCTGGGCAATGGGTCCGTTCTGATGCCGGAAGAGTATAGTTGGAGCCTTTTCCACTACAAAAACAAGTCGTATCAATGGAAATTCAAATGTTATTAAAAAAATGGTTACCCACTTGCAAAATCATTCTCCTGATTGAGACCAGAGCACATGGGCTTGATATTTGTCCATTCCGAGTGTATACAAGTACGTTCATGACTTCCAATCATTGAGAATTTACCAATATCCACACATCTGATATATGTGAAATAAAAAATTCCAGAACTACTTGGCTGTAAAGTTATAAATTGCAAGTTTACCTAGATATAATGGTTGCTCCAGGTGGAAATTCGACAATATCTTCACGGATTTCCAAATCATTATAAAAGCTGACCACATTCGGTTCATTGTTCTTGAACAAACAAGTTCCATTCTCTGAGAAAAAGCATATAAAGCATCGATTCTATATCAAAATCTCTGCAAACTCACCGCAATTGTAAGAACGTCCAATCCATTGACCATCATCGCATACAATACGCCAAGTTTGTCGATCTCCCGCTGCATTGGGTATGCAATTGAAGAAGATCTCTGTGCCACTCTCATAGATACGCTCGATCTCAGCATGATCGGCATTTTTGTAAACCAAAGCACCATCGGTTAGACTAGGTGGACCACACATTTTCAAATCATCATGATCGTCCGTGTCGTTATTATGATGATCATGATCATTGTCCAATTCGTTGTGCTCAATCTTGGAGTGTGGTGTCGTTGGTGTAACATGTTCCAGCTCCTCGCGCGACTTACGCAACCCGGACTCGCAGGGTATACTTGGAGGTGTTAGAACACCCTTATGACAGGACATCTCAATCGGATTGGCATTCGTCGAGAGTTCACAACGCACACTAACCGTACTACCATGACCTATAGTGAGGCCAGCACGATAACCACCCTGTAAAAAATAATATATTAGACTAAAACTTTTCCTTTCTTACTAATACATACATCATAGATGACACCAGGAATATTAGGCAAAGTGCAGGGCACAGAAGTACACTCGGAAAATGCATTTACCGACCAAGAGCCATGGGCACAACGCAGCTGAGCCGAACCCTATGATGATAGAAAAGTACTTTAGTCATGGAAAGTTTAGTTAAAGAAAATCATTACCTGTAGATTAAAGCCCTCCTGACACTCTAGGGTTATGAACTCATTCGACTGTATCTCTTCATAGCTGGACAAGGGCGTTAATGAGGGTTTATCACTTAGTTGCTTAGTATGCGGTTCCACCTTATAATATTGGCCATGCTCCACGGCTGGCACTAGGCATGGAGCGGATAAGCATTTCGGTATATCCGGTTTCCAAATGCCACGTATGCAACGAGCCGTAGCATTTTCACCCTTGATATTTAACTTAAATCCCGCATTACATTCAAGTTGAAGCATTATTCCCACAGCATTTCGTCCGGGAGCTTTGCCCGGACGTACAGTGGTGATATTAGCAAATGAATCCCAATCGAGATCCTCACAGGGGCCACGCAAACGTTTGCCACCAGCTCCTCCTCCTCCTTTCACCGCATCGACACCGTCGCTAGTGTCCACCTCTCCGTCAGCAGTCAGAGTGCCAGGCGAGGGGGGAACAGAATTTATATTGGTATTACGCTTCCGGCGACGTCGCACAATCTGCGACTTCAATTGCTCGATCAGAGCTCGTGTGGCGTTCACATGATAGTTACGTGATGCTAACGATGGTGAACCACCACTGACTGGTGGAGCTTCATTTGAGCTGTGTTCAATGCGATTTCTATAACGTGAGCTCTGATTGATATTCGGCATGGGGACTATAGCTCCACGATAATCATTGTTATTATTATTATTATCCCCATAATCATCACCGTCACCGGCATTTCTTGATTTGTGTGTGGCCTTGCGTGTCAGTATATACTCTGGATTATTATATTGATTATACCAGCGTCCATCCTGTACGTTAACCTTTTGATACAGACGATTTTGACCAAGTATTTTACGTACATAGCGTTGATAACGTTCTTTGATTTTCTGATAATACTTTGAATAGGCCAAGTCCAAGTCGGTTGGATTGGGATTAGCACCACGTTTCACACGATGTTCTGAGGTTCCAACTGGCAAGTAAACATGATTATCTTTACCATTTAAATATAGACTGAGACGATTGACTTACCCGCTGCCAACAAGTGTTGATTCTCTGCAATTTGTCGCTGAAGCTGCCTCTGACGACGTAGTAGGTAGACCGATCGCAATTGACGCAATTGAAGAGACCGCCGACGACGACGATTCCAACGTAGACGTGGATGTTGGCCTAGCAGGCATTGTGGCAGATCCAAGGGACGCCATTTACCACCCACACAAGTTGCCCCGGGAGGACCAACCTAGAAATCAATCGGGCAGAAGTCTTAAAAAGACCTAAGACACAAATATTAGAGACCTACCTCAAGCACATAACCCTTATCGCAGTCATACATGATTTGTTTGTTATTCACAATTTTCTTCACATACGGCCGATAATCGTATAGACCCATATTGCCCACTAGCAAGACCTTTCCATTGGGTATATAGCCGGGGAATGAGCAAAATACTTCATCACATTTTGGTGTATCTCCCGTCCAATTGCCAAACGAACATGTTAGAACATAATCATGCGGATCTGTGACATCTTTACCCTCAGGACTAACCAATTTGAAGCCATCTTTGCACTTGAAACGAGCCTTCATGCCATGCTCTGTCTTGGGCGCCATTACCATGCCATGTTTGGGAGGTCTGGGCATGCTCTTACAACGTGCCGGGACACAACGCGGAATAATACTCCAGGTGCCATTATTACAAGTGGGTGGACTTAGCACAGATACCGGGAATTCGTAATTCTCATCACATTTAACCTCTAAGGCTGTGCCGTGTTTAACCTTTTCCACACCGCCCAAGGATTGTGTTGGCGATTGGGTGGTTGTTGTGGTCGGTGTCACAATTGTGGTGCCATTCTCATCTGTCATTATCTCTATGGGTATGACATAGCCCTGAGAGATTGTTGGCACCACACAAGGAGCCAAACACTCGGGTAAAGCATTACGCCATCTTCCATCGATCTGACAAACACTCGAGCCAAGACCATTGATCATCATCTCGGGTTGACAGCGGAAAATTATGCTGGCCCCCAAGCCAGTGCCAGCTTCGATATTCTCAATCCATCCATTGTACAAAACACCAGGATGGCCACAATTGATTTCTGTCGAAGATGGGGAGGGGGAATTGTAATTTAGAGACTCAGTATTCTGTATTCCTTCTCACCCTTGCAGGTTGGCACAGTTCCACTCCATTTGCGATCTGCACCACAGCGACTGGAGCTCTCACCCACCAAGGTATAGCCATAGCGACACTCATAGCTGACCACCGAATTGTAGGCCAATGTGGTGTAGGTGGCTTTGCCATTCTTGGGATTCTCTGGCGTTGGACACACAACCGACGTGACCACTGGGAGGAGGGGAGGAGTAAAATTTTAGCCACAGGCCATATCTTTTAGTCTATGCTAAAAGCTACCACAAATCCGAAGAAAAACAAAAAAAAAGTAATGCATTCCGCCAAGTACAAGAATAAAACAACAACTTTATAAGGTTTTTTTTTTTGCTTTTTCAAATATTTTTTCTTTTTTTTTTTTGCTTAAGATTTGCGGTAACTTTTATTTATTAATAATTGTTAAACATATTTAGGCCAACAACAACAACTTTACATAAAATTTGAACAATTTTTGGTAAACTTGTTTTTTTTTTTTTGAAGAACAATATTTTGTTTTTGTTTTTTTAACAAGATCTTTGACTAGGATACTAAAAAAAACAGGAGAGCCTTTCTAAGTTTTCTAATATCGGAAAATTGGAAATATCGAATTTGTCTCACTTAGGACAATGTTGCTTGAGTTGTGGTTACATTTGCGCTATCCGCTTCAAGGACATTTTTTGGGGTGATAAAAAGGGTGGGAAAATTTCAATTGAAATGTCAATTTTCACACAACGAATTTGATTTATACTTACAGACACAAGTTGGCAATTCCTTGGGCGTCCAGGAACCATCTGATTGGCAATAACGTTCATGTTTGCCCACCAATTCGTAGCCAGTGCCGCAATTGTAGGTGATTTTGCAGCCATAGGTATAACATTCTCCGGAATGCCAACCATAGGCCGGATCCGGTGGTTGACCGCAAGAACGGGCTGTAACAATAAAATCAAGATATTTTTTGAGATGAGGTATTTCAATAAGGTCTTAAGGTCAGTTATATTGGAAAAATTTTACATTTAAAAATCATATTTTATTTATTAAGCTGTCAGAGTTCTCATATCCATGATTAATAACGTCTAAAATTGTAAATTTTACTTGCCAAATTTTCACATGAACTTATTATTGTTATCGATTTTAGCTATATTTTCCATCACTAAGCACAAACTGACGAATCACTACTCAGCAGCAAAGTAGGCATTGCTTTTTAAGGGTATAAAAGGTGGTCCATTTCAGTGAATATTTCATTCATTTGTTGCCTTTCGTCCAAGCAACATCAACTATTTTCCTTATTTCTTTATTTTAAAAGCATCTCAAAGCCTCATTTGGTATAATGTAATTTACCACAATGTTTTTAAAGCGCAATTTTAAAACGCTGCTTAAAAATTGGTCGTGGTTTTTGCTGCTCGTTTCATTTATTCCTGAATGTGCTATCTTGCTCTATTATTAAAGATTATTAAATTATGTAAACTGCTGAACAATCCAGTCCGCAAGTCATTCAGTCGGGTGTAATCCAGAGTTTCATTAAAATCATTACTTACTGAAGTTTACTTCATGGTATTGAATGTTTCGTTTATTCCTTATTCTATTAAAGACTTTTACCTATGTATTGCAAAATCATTTAAAACACTGCAATCCTGTCCGCAGGTCATTCAACCGGGTACTTCCTAACCTAGAGTTTTACTTAGATCATTACTTTACTTAAATTTACTTCATGGTATTGAATGTTTCGTTTATTCCTTATTCTATTTAAGACTTATACCTATGTATTGCAAAATCATTTAAAACACTGCAATCCCGTCCGCAGGTCATTCAACCGGGTACTTCCTAACCTAGAGTTTTATTTAGATCATTACTTTACTGAAATTTACTTCATGGTATTGAATGTTTCATTTATTCCTTATTCTATTAAAGACTTTTACCTATGTATTGCAAAATCATTTAAAACACTGCAATCCTGTCCGCAGGTCATTTAACCGGGTACTTCCTAACTGATAAAGTATTCGAAACTTTAATAAAAACTTGGCTATTTTAGATTTAGTTAAATTTAAATATTTAAATCTATTCCACATGTTACTTTTATTAATAATTACAAATAATAATTGGTGAAATTGCTTACTATTGCTTACTATTTATTAACAATCATGAAATCTTTAAGGTGGTCCGATGCCTATGAAGACCTTCAAAAGGTGTTCTAATTGTTTTTTTAGGAGATTCAAATAATAGATTTGATGTATTTCTAAAATTTGGAGATGTATTTCAAAAACTTTTATGTTAATAATGCTATTACTAAACACTCAATGGAGGATCTAATTGTAAATTTAAAAGAAACTCTCTGAATATTAGGGTATCTAATTTTAATTTGGAAATTTGACCCTTCTTTAAAAATCCAATGTCGATAGCCCCTGACGTCCTTTAAAAATATATTTTTAATAAAAAAATGGGTATATAAATACCCACTTAGATATTAAGCTTATATTGAGCTTATTTTGATTTTCTTTAGTGTGTCGAGTCTGAATATTGGAATTACTTCAATTTGAACAAATTTTTGACAAAGTTTACGTAAGAGAGCACTCAAAAAGTTTATATCAAAGAAGTTTGAAATTTGTAAAACGTTTCCTTCTTCGGTTCATAAATATATTCCAATGATCTTTGATATTTGAATATTAAGGTGAAGTTTAAGCAAAGAAAACGTCTTTTTCATCCCAATTAGGGACGAATCTAAAAAATAATTTCGAAGGGTGGAAAGTCAGAAAATGCTTAATAAAATCAAACCAAAATAGGTAATTTATAGTGTGAAAAAGCTTTTAGAATCAGGGATAGTGCAAAATCTATGTAAGAAGAAGAAGAAAGAATAAAAGCTTTAAAAAACCGAGTCCTGCATGGAGACTGAAGTTAGAAATTGGACTTGACACTTGAATACAATGTTTAAAATCTTGTATGTATATAGTATACATATGTATATATAGAACAGTTTTAATACACAAAAATTCGATTCGAGATTATGATTTCTTAAACGCGGCAAAATTACTCTAACTAAACACTATTCAATAGAAGGTAGAAAGGACTCTCCGTTTTGGGATCATCTTCTTAACATTTAAGGAAAAAGATCAAATTTTGTCAGTTCATCTAACTTACGTTCGCATTGTATATCCGGACCATACCAGCTGGCTTGATTATCAATGGCCAGACATTTGGCACGTGGAAAGCCATTGGTGACATAGCCGGTGTGACAATGATACTGTACGGTGGAGTCCAAATCGAAGGTTTCCTGCTCCAATAAAGCCGAGTTGCGGGCATGCTCTATCTGCGGTGGCTTCAGGCAGTAGACTGAAGATGCAAATTGTTGTGATTAACTTGAATTGCTTGGCAGGGAAACGAAAACTTACTATTTTGCTTGCAAGCTGGTTCAGCGCCAGCCCAGTTGCCATCGGCCTGGCATAGACGACTCTGAAGACCAACCACATGATAGCCATGGGGACAAGCATACGAAGCACGAGCACCAAAATGACGACCAGCAACGGTTACCTGACCCAAACTGGGTTGAGCCAATTCTGGGCATTCACGATCTAACAAAGGAAAAAAGGTTACATCGGGTATACATATTTCTTACGGGTGATTTATTAACTAACCTGGCTTTATGCAGGAATTGCCACAGACTCCATCACATAGGCATTTCTTCTTCTTGCTCTTGCAATCCTCATCGGATGAGCATTTCCTTAAACATTTCTGTCCCAACAAAGTGGCTTGCTCCTCATCTCTGGGACATTCGGTGGATGGGGAATTGCGTGGATTTTTATAGACACGGCCATCATCATCCGATTCAAGGGAATCATCATCTTCATCCCAATCATCATCCTCGTCATCTTGTTGTGGTATCTCTGTGGTTGATTGGGCACTGCCTGTGGTTGCTGTTGTTGTTGTTGCTGTTGGCACCGATATGACTGGAATGGCCATGCAAAAGTGTTAGCACATCGTACTAAACCATCTTACTAACAGCTGTCCCGTCGTGTCCCTTCCCATTCCAACCCACCCCCATCTTAACGGGGCTTTTGTTTTGATTCATCTCTTCGCCATTTTTGTTTTGCTTTCTCTGACTTACTTGCTGGCAAAAACATTGACCTATTTACCCCCTGTGACTGCTGCCCATCATGACGATGATGGTAGGCAGCATCCACATCTCCACCAGCAGCAGCAGCAGCAGCAGCAGGACCATCTCTTTCTGTGACCTGCGCATTGGCATAGACAAATGCTTATATAATTCACTTGAACAACATATACATTTTTCACCAAAATATTTCAACCAAATTCCAAAACAATTTTATGCATTATTCGAGTTAAAACAAATTGTCATATTTCATTCACTGGATATCTTTTTCAAACACTTTTGATATTAACCTTTATAGACCAGAATGGTGGCCACCAGACACTGCAGCAGCAGACGATTCATTTTTGGTTATCCTTTTTTCTTTCTCTCTTTTAGTTTAGAAATCAATTTGATTTTAAATCTTTTACATTAACAGCATTTTAGCTGTCAATGAATGTAAATTTTGGTTGTTTTTTTTTTTCCAAAATTATTTTTGCAATTATTAATCAACAGAAAAAATGAAGAAAAACAATTTCGTTTGCTTTTTAAGCGAATCTTTTCACTTTGGCGTAACAATGCGAAATGCAATGGCCGAGCAGCTGCTGGAAAGTGTTTGGTCCTCTTCGTCCTGGCACTCTGCTCGGAGATTTTGACAATTGAATAAGAGAGAGCAGCAGCAGCAGCAGCAATAGCATATGATTTACATTCAAAGGAGTCAAGGGGTTGGTCCCATCTACAAAACGCTTAAAATAATTGAATTTATAAAATTTAGCAGACATCAAACAGAATACCAAAAGATATTTGAAGTCGATTTGGGAATTAAATTAGGGAACTCACAAAGAAATTAAGACTGGGATTACATAAACAATGGACTTTTTTAAAATTAATATAAAATTTATGCATCATAAAAAAAGACTATTAAAAACCATCAAAAATTTGCTACATCAATTTAGCTTTAATTAATATTATTTTACTTCAAACTAGAATTTTATTATATCTTAACAAAATTAAGTTTATGAAATTTATATTTTCAATATTTTACATAGTTATTATACACAGTTTCGTATTTTCCGATGAACTTCAAATTAGAGAAATTGCATAATCTGAATATCTTAATAATGGATGAAATTAAATCAGTTTCAGATTAGAAATATATTACTATTATTCGGGCTACGCGCTATCAAAGCTCTGTTAAAAGAGTTCAAAAGATTAATTAGTACATAAATAAACATTTGAATTGAAAAATTTGGAATATTTTTAAATTTGTCAAATTTTAACCGATTTTCAAAAATAATACCTGAATTTAAGTCTTTAAAATTGAGTTTTGGACTTTATGGAGTATTTCAAAAATTCATTTCATTATTTTCAAGTTAGTATAATGTCTTTCAATCTACTTTAAAAGGTCAAAAAATTATGTTTTTAAACTCACAATTTTTTGCAAAAATTGCCTCAAAATTAATAAGTTTTTCGGATCTCCAAGTATTTTGTAATAGTAATATTAGTATTTTAAAATATCTTATTTAATTGAGATTTATACAAAAGTTGATTATAATTGGACCTAAAGACAAACTCAAAACTCAATTGCTTACACAAAGAAATTTATTTTAAAACTCGACTTTAAATAGTAAGAAAAAAAATGTTTATATCTTTTACTCAAAAAAAAAAGTTAAAAAACTATTCAATTTCGACGCAACGATATACGACAATAAATATCTTCAAATCTTATCACCTTTTTTCGTTGTTCTAAATAATGGAGGATAAATTTTGAACGTTAAATTGTCCAATCAAATGTAACGGTAAATATTTGAAAATATTTTCCTCCCTTCCATTTTTTTTGTTGGCAGCCCTCGTTGGTGAAAGCTTTGCGAGAGATTCTAAAAGCTCGCAATCGGAGAAATTTTCCACATTTTCCAAGCAGAAGTGAAAACGCACAGCACGGTACACGACGTCGTCGCACAATTACGGGAAAAACTATTCAAAGTGTACAAGCAGAAGGAAAGCAGAGGAGGAAGAAAAAAAAACTGAGAAAAGTGCCATTTAGAAGCAGAAAATAATAAATTAAATTATAAACCGTTTTTGTTTTTTTGTTTTTTTTTTATTGTAGAACGAAAATGGTGTAACAAACAATTTGATTAAGCCATTAATTGACGAGGAAAAGTGCAAGTGCAGTGGGTGGAAATGTTTTAGATTGGCTCCGCTCTCACACGGGTGGTGGGTGATACGCGCGGGGGACGCTACGGACGGAACGGGACGAGACGGTGCTACTACGGTCGTCGGTACGGAGTCGTCGGCGGGGGGTCGGTGGAAAAGCGCGAAAAGAAAAGTAAGTGCCAGAAATTTGTGTATTAAAATAAATCAAATAACGAAACTAAACGATGCATACACACAAACGGAAAGATAAAAAACTGTATGCATACAAATAACAGTCAGTGTTAAATGGCATATGCACAACAAAAAAAAAATCACACACACACACTCCATACATACATACATATATATAAAACAGAAGCAAAAAAAAAATATATCAAAATATGTGTATAATATAATCTAAAAAAAACACAACAACAACAAAAATAAAATACAAGGAATATTTGACAAATTAATTATTATTGAGAAAACAACAACAAAAACCGAAATTTCCAAATTCTATGCGACAAATGCGACAAAATGTCGAACTACAAGAATTTAAAATATATGTACATATAAAATTAAAGAAAAAAAAAACAGAAAAAAAATGTATTTTTAGCCTTAAGGAAATGAAAATTGAGAAAAGCAGCAAAAAAAAAAAAAAAAACAAAATCAAATATATTAAAGAAAAAACTATCTACGATTGAAAATATTTAGATATCCAATAAATATACTTAATTCAAATTGGAAACGAGCATCTATAGAGATTTTATGTGAAGGTGGAAAGCGTATGCGATGAGAAGGAGGAGGGAGAGTGGGCGGTGGGTGGCAAAAGCGTGTACACAATTTGACCCAGACCAAAACCAAGCGACCAATTCACCCAACCACCCACCCACCCACCAACCCACCCACCCACCAGTCAGCCAGCCAGGCAGGCAGGCAGACGGCCACTTGATTAACGCCAATGCCAATTCAAACGCAGAAAATCTCTATAAAACTTTTCACCCAGAGAGGAAGAGAGCACCACTTACAGAGGCAGAGCTTTCGCTCTCTTCACTTGCTCTCTGCCCATTTCTCTCTGTCTCTCTTGTGGGGATTTTGAGCTCTCCTTCAATTAAAGCGTCGCACAGGATATTTAAGTTCCAAGCGTTTTCCTCCTTCATTTTTTTGGGTTTTTTGTTTTTGTCATTGACCTGTTGTAGGTAAACTTAAATCTTTCCAAATGGGAACTTTCTTTAATTTAAATAAATGTCCTTAGCTTTAATCAAATGAGATTATTCCTGATATTTCGATGCATCTACAGAACAATAAGGACCCCAATTACTACCCTGCAAAACCTTGTAATTAATCAATATTTAAGTTAAAACACACTTGAAAATGTGTGTTAAAAACAATTTTATTGTTACATGAGAAAAGTTTTTATTGCCTTCAAATTAGTAAAGTGCTTCAAGAGCTGCAAAGCTTTTTACATTTAACAAAGGATATTAGCAAAATGGCTTAAAAATGTTTTATACTTTGTTTCCATTCTATTCAATCGAGATGATAGACTTAAAGGATTAAGTTCAAACAAAGGGAAAATATTTTCTCCAAAAGTCCTAAAAAAGACTAAAGACTAGAATAAGAAATTTGCAAAAATCTGCTTTACTTTCAATTAAAATTTCAATATAAATCAATTGGTGTAAATTTGTATGTATTGGTTTCCCAAATGTATGTATTTATGCAAAAAAAAACATTTTTAGATTTCTGTTTTTGAAGCATGTGAAGAAATATTTGAGTATCCCATGAATAAAAACTAATTCTAGAAGCAAACCTTGTTTATCGACAGCTTCTAATTTACAAGGAATATGAAAAGTTATACATTTTTCAATAACGATGAATACTTTTCTAGCATATTGCATACTTTATGGGGCAAACAATGAGAGTTTGATAACTATAATTGATAATTATGGAATTCCACGTATTAGATAGCTTAATTAGTTTTTATGAAACTTTAAGAACAGAGATTTGCTGATTTAGCTAATTAGCTGTTTCAATTGAAACAGCATTAAACTTTGTTTTAAATACCTTGACAGCTAAATATTTCTTTATATTCGAAACAGATCGAAGAAGTCGTGAATATCTTATACCAATATTCTGCAAAATGTACTAATATCATATTTGTTGATTTCTAAATAATATGTCCTTTTCTTATACGGTGTTAAGGGGTTCTACCCTTAAGGGGTTTTTAGGGGTTCTACCCTTTTTCTAAAGTCCAGGTCTTTTTGAGTTCCCAATGACGTTAATCATATGTAGTTTAGATTTGCTTGACGAGTTATTTTAAGCGAATTTACTTTGATCAAACATCTTGCTAATATATTAACTTACTTTTTAAAATACTTTAAATATTTTCTAAGTAAAAAAGTTAATTTATCTTAACTTTCTCTTCAAAGATCTAACAAAAGAACATATAAAGGTTTCAGAAACAATGTGTTCTGTCAATTTTAGAAGTAATCGAAAGGATTTAAAAAGAATCTTTGAAACTAATTTAAATTAATTTTAAATACTTCCTCTTATCTTTATTTATCGCCCATAATCAAATATAAGAAGTTCACATTCAGCAATTTTGCATGAAAAACCTTAGACCTTGTTCAAAACTGATTAGTAATACAAAATGTCCGACATATACATATCTCAACTACCACCTAACTTAAAGAATATCGTAAGCCTTTCGACTAAAAACCAATCAGATTTCTAGAAAGGTTTCGAACCTGTTTATCAAGTCTTTAGATCAAGAAATGAGAATCACAATTGAATGATATATTCTGATCAAAATCTCATTAAAGGGATATTGACTTTAACATCTCAATACCTAATAAAGATAAGCACACGAGAACGTTAATTATATAGCTGAGATGGCAAATCAAATATCATAAAAAAAAAATCATTCAAGTAATAATCGCTGTTTTATGATTTGCAGGACATCAATAGTCAATTTTATTATACCTAATCAAGAGGATACAGAAGGACAGACACAATCATCATGGGCAATGTGTGCAGTTCCGGTCAGAAGAAGAAAAAGGACAAGGACAGTGCGTCCGAGAAATCTGATGAGTAAGTACCCATTTCCATTCCACCATCAGACAGCAAAATTGATTGCAAAACTGATGATGTATTTGCCTTTACAACAGCTCCCCACCTTATCAAGAGGCCAATGCTGACAAAAAGGATGCTCTCATCTCGAATGAGACAAATGCAGATGGCGATGAAAAACGGGCCCCCTTGGCGGCCATAGAAGCTCTGCCAGAGGCCCAACAGGAAACAAATGGTAATCAAAAGCAACAACAGCCCACACAGCCGGCCCAAGCCAAACCCAATGCCACAGAGAAGGGTATGTTGTAATAGAATCCTTCGAGAGACAGAGACAGAGTGATAGAAGGACTTGTGGCAAATCATTGTTTGATATTTTGCATTTCTTTTCGCAGACTCCACCAGTACCACACCGCAGGGGGCGCAGGCGCCTAGTGGCGATGTGGCCAATGCCAATAATCCGACCATGGGCAATCTTAGTATGCTTCAGGGTAAGCCCCCACCTGGCCGTAAAATCGAACGTGACAAGAAAATAGTTATCTATATACTGGCCGACAATAGCTCAGAGTACAAGAAGCATAAACGTGTCATCTATAGTCTGTATAAACATTTCAAGAGCAAGTGCCAAAGTAAAGGATTCGATTTCATCATTGCCGATGTCCATGACAGCGATCATGATCAGCAACTGCAAATGGAGCAGTCGAATGGCAATGCCAAAAAGGATTTCTCCCGACTGCAGGAGGTGAAACGTTGGACACAAACCCCATTGGAGGCCCAGGGCGGACACGAGGAGGCGGCCAATTGTCTGTGCGAGATAACACGTCATGCGGCTGGAGCTTATATTATCCCCGTGCTTTTCATGGGCTCCACTTTGGGTACACCCATGCTGCCACTGACCATCGAGAGTCAGGACTTCACATCGGTACTGAGTGCCGCCAGTGATGCTGAGAAACTGTTGCTAGAGAAATGGTATACCATCGATAATTCGTATCAACCGATGTGCCATCGTCTCTACACCCAACAGATTGATCCCTATTCCACCCAGGTGAATGGTGAACTCAATGAATTGCTGTCGGTCCTATTGCGTCTTTTTGGCGACGATGTCAAGGACTCGTATCTGACCACAGTCGTGGAGCAGGAGATCAATAACACTGTCCTAATGAGCCAAGAGTTGGCCAAACGTTGCATTTGGATACAGACGGGTGCCCAATATAATCGTGCTCCGGAAAATGCCAGTCAATTGGAACTGGAGGTACTCCGACGCATTACACGCATCTATGCCGAGCTCAAGAATCAATTGTGTGAGAAGAATCTAATACGCTTATTGCCCACCATGAATATCCTGGACGAGGAGCTCTCAGCGGTTATTGAAAACCTTCTCGACAAGTCCCTGGCGGGCATATTCGATGAGCATCAACAGAAGAGTAGTATACCCTATAACACGCTGGGCGTCGATCGGGTTCTGCTCGAGGAGCTACAACTAATTGGCCACTACTCAAAACTATTAGCACAAAATTCGGCCAATTTCGATATAATGAACGATGTGAAGCGTTATATACGAGATGGCACAACACAACCATTGATAGTATCAGGTGCTCGGGGGAGTGGCAAATCAGTGCTAGTATCAAAGATTATGGAAAATGTTCATCGCTGGAAACCAGAAGCCCAATTGATATTGAGGTAGGTTTGAGAACTATCAATAACAAAATTAGCCAACTCTGGTCACTAAAGTTCTCTAGTGTTTCAACCAGTTGTGAATCATAAGTGAACTTGGCGCCCTAAAGAGAGAAATGAGTTTACGATCAAGCTGTTAAGTTATAATTCACAACTGGTTGGAAAACTAACCGTTTTACATTACCCTCTGTTATATAATGAACTTGACGCCTAAAAGAGGACAACAAGTTTACGTTTGACGCTTTCTAAAGCCTAACCGATCATTGCTTAAACCAGTTGAGAATTTTAGCTAAATTTGGCGTCTAAATGAGGCAATGCTTTACGCTGCTTAAAAATATATTTACAACTGTCTATTATTAAATTTAAACTCATTTTTGTCTTACAGATATGCCAACTTGAGTGCACGTTCTTCGGATCTTACTTCTATACTGGGTTCCATGGCCAATCAAATGTCCGTACTGGAGACGGGTCAACAATGCCAAGCGCCTCATGTATGTTTGTCTTAAATGCTGACCTTGAAAAAGTTTTTAAGGAATATTTTCAAATTTTGCAGACAATTGAGGCTTATGCCAGTGTAATAAGAGAAATTTTGGGACGCCAACAGCGATTCTTTGTTCTCATAATTGATGGAATCGATGAATTGCAACGTGATGCCACATTGGACTGGTTGCCTCTGCAGTTAGGCACTTTGGGTAAACTCATACTAACGGTCAGTGAGCTGGAGGATGTGGGAGATGGAGATACTACCAATTCTGATACGGATTCCTTTGATATGCTCGCCGCGCTGGCGCAGTTGGGCATTCCACCGCGTTGCTTCTTGCGTCTGCGTCAATTCACTGAACGCCAATGGCACGATATACTCAGTTCGGGCGGTGGTGATTTCTATGCGGCAAACGGGGCCCTTAAGCTGCCCGATGAATGGAAGGCTCTGCATGGCAAGACACCGTATCACGCCAAGTCACTGTGGTGGCTTGCCTGGTTGGGACATGTGTCGCAACCAATTAGCGATATTGGCGACATTTCGAGCAAGATATTACAAGCACTGGAGACCAAGTTCGCTACCGATCAAGTGGAATTGCTTCTACTTATCGTGCGACTGTCGCCGTGGGGCATTAGGGAGAGCGATTGCTTGGGTGTTTTTCAAAAGATCACACAATTGGAGGCGCAGGTCGCTTTCAAGATATGGTCCAAGTTCTGTTGGCTGATGGGACCAATGCTATTAGGTCTTAAGAATATTAGAATAGCGGACAGAAGTTTCGGACGCGCCGTCCTGGCGAGGTATGCGCAGAAGCAGTGGCTGGTACATGAAGCGCTGCGGGACTACTTTGATCGCCAGGATAGCGAGTTCAAGACCAATCAAGGAGTAGCCATCACGTAAGTAGTTAAACCGGACTTTACCTATCTATGTGGTTAATTGGTTTCTATATCTTTGTTCTAGCTACAATTACCAGAAGTACTTAAAACTGCCTTATCATCATTTTTGCGCTGTTATCGAGGATAAACCGGCGTCGCATAAAATTGACATACTCTTCAATTGTTTCTATTTCACCGATTTGCAATGGATTGCCAATAAGGTTCATGCCACTGGTCCGAATCATTTGATGCACGATATCCTTCATGCCGAATGGCTGGCCGGAAGTGAAGGATGCGATAATTATGTTCATATTAAATTCCTTGAACAATTTCTAGTGCAATTTCTGCACGAGTTGAGCTACGATGGCCAACAATTCTATACGCTTATGAAATACTATCTAAAGACACGCTTCAAAGAGTCCCCCAACTTGAAGGATGATGAAAAAATCCGTTCATGGTGGGAGTATACAAATGAATTGGAATTCGCCTTCCTCGAGATACTCAATGCAAGTTTGGGTGTCGAAAATGGCAATGATGATGATACTGGCGGAGTAGAAGAAGTTGGTCCTGGTGGTGGTCCAATGAGAGGATATGATGTTTTGGTCAATCTGCCACAGCCGGGATGCTATGTGGCTTCACTATGCACTGAACGTGCTGAAATATGCATTTGGGATGTCAAAAACTGCTGTCGTATACGAGAGCTACAGGGTATACAGCAACCCACAGCCATGTGTCCTGTGGGTAGCTATGAGGCGGCTGTCTTATGTCGTCGAGAGATACGTGTCATTAATCTGGATGAGGGCAAATTTAAGGTAAGTACCAAATATATATCTTACTAGTACATCATTCTAACGTTTATATTCCCTTTTTAAGGTGACACTTAAGGGCGTTATGAACCAAAAGATGCCCTACTTTGGTCTACATGATCAAAATCATTTGGTTTGCCTTTCACGTAATCGAATGTATGTTAATCTCATGAATTTAGAGTCCGGTGACTGTGTGACCACCTTTAAGGCTGGCGAAGATCGTTTCCTTAACTCCCTGCTGGTCTCGGGTGATGGACGGTGAGTGGAAAATCCTTCAAAATTAAGTAAATAAATTGGTGAATGTTTTCTTATGGGTTTCTTTTTCTTTGCAGCATTTTGGTCTGTGGCGATGAGACACAAAAACCTTTTCCACTCCTCGTCTGGCACTTGTCACAAAAGAAATTACTCTACGATCTACGTATACCACATCATGATTTCATCACTTCGCTGTCGGCCATCACACACGAGGGTTCCTATGTCAGTGTGGTGGCCAAGGAGCTAAATGAGCCATCGACTCCGAATTTCATAGTCGTCTACGATCTCCAGAGTGGAACTTTGTTCAAGAAATGGAAACCCAGCTGTAATACCGTCTCTCTGGCCATATCACAATTGAATGCGTGTGTCATAGCCGGTTTGGAGGATGCCAAAATTATGATATGGGATCTGGTGACAGGCAATTGTAAATGCACTCTAATAGGACATAATGCACCAGTTACTTTCCTCAAATTGGATCCTCTGGGTAAAGTTTTACTCTCGTTTGATAAGGAAGGACGCGATAGTGCCATACGCATGTGGGAACTCAATACAGGTAAGAAGAAGTAAAGGACATCACAAATGAAATTATTCAATACAAATATTTCCTTTTTTACAGCCAAATCATTGGCTGTCTTTAAGCCACCAGCTCAAGTTTCGACCTGTGAGATATTGCCAAATGGAGCATTTGTCGTTTTGGCTCTCAAGGATCGCAATGATCTGTTAACTTTGGCACTTAAAAATTATACTGGTGCCGGCACTGGCGATGTCCTTGAAGATGATTGTGGCACACTATATGGCAATCCCGATAACCAGCACAAAGTTTTTGACTTGAGTAATTAAATCAATTAATCGTTAGTTATCATTATTCAAATTATATTAAAATGAACAACAACCAAAAAAAAAAACAAAAGATAATTAAATTGAATTATTATAAATATGAAAAGAAAAACCCCGAAAAAAACACACAAAAAAAATAACAAATTTCTCATGCATAATTCATTAGTTGTATGTTATATCCTTTAAAAAAAACACACACACACCCACAAAAAACACCCACACGAACACATAACTTACCAAATGTACAAACAAAGTAAATGAAAACCAAATGAAAAAAATTATGAATTAAAAAACAAATCCATTAAGTCTAAAAAAAATTGATTTTCAATCAACAAAACTTTGAGGATTATTTTTGGCGACAGTTTAAATGGCTAATGCAAAAATTTTCGACTACTCTATTACGATATTTTGATTACCGACTTTCAAAACATTTTTCAGAAAAACAAGTTACAAGTTTTCAAAACATTTTGACTTGCAATTTTTCGACTAACTTCAAAAATAATAAAAAGGATCAACTAACTAGATTTACTACCCCCAAATTAAGGTAGTTGGGGAAAAATAGAATGGAAAATAGGATTTGGAAAGAAGAGTTCCCTATCTTTTGTCTGTGGGTGACGGGAAGATCGTAAGAGAATCTAACCAAAGGATTGACTAAATTCACTATCCAAAACAGTCTAAAAACTAAAGACTATAAAGCAACATCGTGCTTATTGTGTCCTGCTTCGAACTTAGAAAGCTTTCACATTGATATACATCTCATATATGGGTCACAATCAATATCAGGATCTAAGTTTATTTCAGCTCAAGTCGTAGCAAATAAATACAGCAAATTCTTGGCAAATTGCACGATTTCGGTGCCACCCAATTTCGAAGTCCCGTAAATGCGATCCACAAATGTTATAGGGACCTCGGCAATGGTATAACCATGTTGACGAGCTCTGACCAACATTTCCATTTGAAAGACATAACCCTTGGACACACAACTGGCTATGCATTTCTCTAGGACATCCTTCTTGTAGAGACGAAACGAACCAGTCAAATCACTGGCATTGGGACGCAACAAAATCTGTGACAAAAAGTTGGCTCCGCGTGAGATAAGCTTCCGTTTGAAATCCCAACCAAAGACACCACCATCGCCGGCATAACGTGTGCCCGAGACAATGTCATAGTCGCCCTTTGCCTGCAGTTCAATGAATTCCGGAATGAATTTGGGCTACAAGAGAGAAGAGAAAACACAAACATTTAGATAAATGTACACGTAGCCCCATGGATATTGTTATCTATTTGCCGGCGTGTGCTCACATGATGACTCAAATCGGCATCGATTATGATTATAAAGTCTCCCGTGGCATGTTTAATGCCGTGTATATAAGCCGTTCCAAGTCCCAGTTTTGCTGTACGGGGTCGCAAAACAATCCTGTCCTCGCCATAGATTTTCTGCAAATCTTTAGCCACGTCTAGTGTGCCATCCGGACTGCCATCGTCTATGACAATCACTTCGTACTCGTAGCCACTGCAAGTGGAAAAGGGATAGGAAAATGTTTGTTTTGTTTTTAGCTACGTGGTTAATGGAGAACTACCAACCTGGCCTTCATGTATTTGACAATTAGCCATATTATAATGGGCAAATTGTCCTTTTCATTGTAAGTGGGCAGCAGGATGCTGTATTTGTGACCATTTGATGGCATTTTGTTTTGTTTTTCTTTTTTATTTATTTATTTTTTTTTAAATTGGATTAACAAGTGCCTCAAAGTGCCCAGGCGGCGCCACTAGGAAGATCAAGTGTGACCGTAATTGCAAAGCAAAAGCAAGTTGGCAGCTCAAAACCGTTTCCAGCTGATGTGGGTCACCCACACTTTACACGTAGATAATGCATTGTAATAAGAAAAAGAAAATATTTCACTTGGATTGAATGCTTTCACATTCACAATAAGTAATAATAAATAGATAGTGAGATAAAGAGAGAGAGCGCGAGAGGGAGAGAGTAAGAGACGGTCCCGGCAACCCAAAAAAAAAACAATGGGCAATGAAGGGAGTAAATTACAGGGCTTAATCATTGACAAAAATGCTGTAGAGGCCAATGATTTTTGGGCTTTATACAATGCGGAACAAGAAAGAAGCAATACCAACGAAGAAGGCGTCCAAGGTGGCCAATTATTGTCTATATTTCAGGGCGAAATCTTGGTTAAAGGACAGCTATGGAGCTCCAGTGATGGCCAACCCATAGAGAGGGCAATTAAGGTAGGAGTAGTTACATATGTACATAAAATGTCCATCTAAACTTAAGCTTATAACTTCTGCAGAACTTGAAGATCTACCGCCATCCATATATACTGAAATACGTAACAACGTGGGAGAAATCGGGTCAAAAACATCTTGCCACTGAACGTGTAAGACCCTTGAGTGATGTGTTGCCCCAACAGAGTGATATTCAATTGTGTCTGGGCCTAAGGACTATTCTCTGTAGTTTGATATTTCTCATAGAGAAGGCATTGGCCAGGCACTTGAACATTGGTCTACAATCAATATACATTACCGACAATGGCAGTTGGAGACTAGCCGGCTTTGAATACGTATGGAAGGTTCAGGAAATTAACAAACAATTATTAGATTTGGCCATTAACACATTCCGCAAGGATTTGGAAATTAAAACAAATATTGAGAATTTCGAGCAATATTCATTTGCCTCGCTGTGCGAGCAAGTGCTGGACAAGTGTGGTGGACCATTTGTTGAGGAGTTTCGTCAATATTGTGTAACACACTTGAAACATCAAAACACACAACTGAGACCGAAATTATCGGCGGTTCTGTTGCATCCGTATTTTAATCATGAATTTGTCTTAATACATTCCTTTCTGTTCGAACTGCCATTGAAATCCATACAAGAACGTCAGGAATTCTTTAAAACTTTGATTGAACGTCTCTCGAGTTTTGATGAGGAAATGGTGGCCAATCAATTGGCCAGCGATCTATTATCACGTATGGTTCTGCTTGATACCACCGCCCAGCACAGTGTCACACCGTTTGTTCTAAGAACTAAAACCACCACGAGCACCACCAATAACACCACTACGAGCACCGCTTCTTCCACCATAGACCAACAAACTGGTTTATTTAGTCCTCAGACTTATATCAAATATTTATTGCCTCATATACTAAAAATGTTTCGTTTAAAAGATGCCCAAATACGTATGATCCTCTTGGATTTCTTTATGGAGTATGTGCGTCTGCTTAGCGATGAGCAGCTAAAGGTAGACATATTGCCACATTTGCAATTGGGCATGTCGGACACAAACGAAGTGTTGGTAGCCAAAACTTTGCGCTGCATGGCCGATTTGATACCCATTTTGGGTTCCACCATTGTCTTGGGAGGCGAACGTCGACGTTGCTTCTCGGATGGCCGACCTCATTTGAATCCACAACTTTGGTCCGCGGAGCCGCGCTCAATTACCCCTCTAATGAATGGTAATGGCTCAATGATGGATGCCGAGGATAATGATTTCATGGTATCGGGCAGTCCTTTGCCACATTTGGAGAATGCAGCTCCATTGGCTTTGCGGCTAAGTCCCGATGGCGGCGAGGATGAGATCGAAAAACCGCTGGAGATTAATCAAGCCTCCAACAATAGCCCCAGCAGAAGTAGTAGCAGCGCCAACTCATTGACTCAACACGATGAAACTTTGGTGAATTTAACCGTTGGCGATGATGAAGAGGAGGCCTGGTCAGATTGGGATGCCACCGATGAGTTGCAGCGTTTGAATGTGATGAAAGCCCAGGCGATAACAGAGCTGGAGCCCATTCCCGATCTCCTAGAGACCAATAGCAGTGCATCGACACAGGCTACTCAGGATTCATATCGAACCGCTTGCTCGAATGTCACAAGTAAATCATCTGTTCCCACAACTCGCCAACCACTCATCGATGATCTCAACTCATTGGACATACAAGTGCAACTAACCACTCCCACTGGAGTGACGGATAAGCCAGAATTTGATTTCTTCAGGGACATGGAGCCGGTCATTGACAATAGTCGTAGATCCAACAGTGAAACGGATATCGTTCAAGTAGATGCCAGCCGATTTGCTCATAGTTTGCCTGCCGACCACGAAGATGATGACAATAGCCAAAGTGGCTGGGCTCATGACCAGGACGAAGACGATGATGTCGTTTGGGGAACTTCTTAGTATGTTTTTGTGTCTTCATTTTTGTAATATTCCAATTCGTTTATAGCTGTAAGTTAATTTCTTTGTCATACAAAATAAAAAAATAATAATACCTGTAAAACTGGTCTAGTAATATATACAACAAAAATAATTGTACAATAAAGTCCATATAATAATTGTATGTTATGTATATTTTGATGCATTTTTAATTAATTTTTCTCATTTTTGTTGTTTTTTTTTTTTTAAAGATTTTTCTCAATTTTTGCATGTTAAAACTATTTTTTTTGTAAAATCGTTAATTATTTTTGTTTTTCCACATTTTTGTTGTGTTTCTTATTTTAGCAAAAATGCTATATTTACGCAAAAACATTCTAAAATGTATGTATTAAGAGTTTTTCTGTTTTTTTTTTGTATTTGACTATTAATTATCAACATTGAAATGAACACAAAACTGAAAATCAATTAACAAAACGTAAAGCGACAAGATGGCAAAAATAAATAGAAAATATGATGTTCCAGATGTATCAGTTTTTAGTTTTTTTTCAGTTGTTCTTCAATGCTCTTTCTCCAGAAAATTGGATAAAGTCAAATAGATTATTGAAAATTGGCCAATGAAACGAACAAATACAATCTTTCAACACGAAAGAATTACAATATCCAAATATATATACATATATATTTACATATATAAAATGTCATTTCTAAAAATTGAAATTTTAAGACACTTGGTTGTTTTGTTTTTTGAACAGTATTAAGTTTGGGATTGTATTTGTTTCTTAAATTTTATAAGAATTCTAGGAAAAATTTATTAAATTGTTTGCCAAAATTTAGGAAATATTTTTAAATGTTATTAATGAGATAATGTTTGAAGTCCAATTAATCTCTATATATAATATATATATACACACACATATATAATCTAATTGGCCAGTGTTTGTCATTCATTCAGTAGTATCAGACTATATACATAATATATAATTTTGTATTAAAAACTTGATATTATTTTGCACTAATAGACAATCAAACATATATCAAATTTGTTTGTTAAAAGCTTTCTTTTTTTCTTGTGGGAAGAAGTTAAAAATGTTGTTTTTGTTGGCTATTTACATATATGAACACACTTTGTCCCAGAACACCCGCCAGATGAATTAAACAAAATGAAAAGAATCAAATTCAATGAATACTAAAACAAGTTTTCAACTATTTACTCACGTTTTGTTTTGTTTTTTTATTTTTATGCTTAAATTTAAAAAATGTGTTTTTTTGTTTTTACGCATAATTTGTTTTGTATGCTCAACTTAATCAATGATCTTAGTAACCGTAATTACATTATTAAAATTAAATAAGATCAGCTGAAATTTGTTTTTCCCTTTTGCGTTTCCTTCAACTCTCATCTACTAAAACTAAAAACGCAAAACGCATAATAAAAATCGGTGCGCTAAATGTTAAATGTTCTTTAACGTTCATGTTTTATGTTTGCTTTTCTTTTCTTGTTTTGTTTTTTCTCTTTTTTTTTGTAACTTTTTCTTTGCCTTGTTTTTTTGTTTTTCTTTTTTTTATAATTAAAAAGTATGTACTCCACTTGGCTGCGGTTTTTGTTTTTTTATACAATATGCAAAATTCTATATATAAGTATATATGTGTGAGTGTGAAGGGATGGATGTTTTGGATACAGTGGGAAATAGGGAAAGGAAGAGAGGGGAGAGGAAACATTGATCGAACGCTAAGCGATATAGAAGTAGACATTGGGTGGGTGAAGAGATTTTGCTTCATATTCCTCTTTTCTTTTCGTCTCCTTTGCCGTGCCAGACAAAACAACGCGAAATCTTATATATGGGATGGAGTGTAAGTAAAGAGAAATAATCAAAAACTTTTTTTGTTCTTACAAAAAGTCCAAAAAAAAAAAAAAAGTATTGAAAACGTAATAATAAACAATGAAACATTTATATAAAAAAAGCATATGTTTTTTACATGCATTTTCCGAACAAGTATCATACTTCATTTTCTTTTCTCGTTTAGTTCTTCTTTTAGTTATTCCTTTTTACTTATGCTTACGGCTTGCTCTGCTTTAACGCTTTAGTTGGTTTTTATGGGAGTTTTTCTTTGTGTGTGTGTGTGGGTGTGTGTGATTTGTTTGTGTGTGTTTTGTATGTTTAAATGGTATTTGAATCTTTATTGTTTGAATGGTTGGTTGGTTGGTTGTTTTGTGTAGTTTTTCTCCTCTCACAATTAACTGACAACACACAGCAATCATATATCCTTCAATTCAGCTCCTTGTCTTCTAAGTACTTGTATTCAAAGGTAAATCCCTCCTTCTTGCGCTGACTCCATTTCTCATAATCAAAGTAGATGTACGTACCCTGCAAACACAAAAAAAAAAAAAGAAAAGAAAAACCAAAAAAAGTTAGCATAAAGTTTGCCCATATATATTTTTTTTTGTTTTTTCTTTGTCACGCATAGAAGGAAGTATCAAGAAAAGATCCTATTAACTAACTAACTATAGTTAATTGATTGCGTGTTTTTTCATTTTTAAGCTTAGATACTATTAAAAATCAAATTAACCCTAGATAGTTGCTCTCATTTAACTTTTTTTAAGGTTCTCTTTTGAAATAACTACAACCAAATTTAAAACGTTCTTAAAAACGTTTTTGATTTCAAATCAAAAGTTCAATATTATTAACTTCTTTATTCCATCAACTAAATAAATTTTATAAGATAAATACGATATTCAGATTTTTCGTTATGTAGAAAAATCACAAAAAAACACAAAATACTTTCGGAACAGCCAGAATTTTCGAATTAAGAAACTGATAGAAATGTCTTGAATAATTCGCATCAGTTTCTTGCAATCGACTTCGGATATCAAAAATCATATTGGTTTAAGAGGGATTAAATCGTTCTTGGGCCCGCCAATATTTTCTGAACTGTGAAGATTATAATTGACAAAATTTTAGGTTTAATATCCCAAAGCAAAGTATAATAATAATTAGTAAAGCTTGAGAAAATAGCTACACTATATATACTCTCTACATGGCTTTCCCCTTAAATCGTTCTACACTAGAATCGAATTCCTTACTCTGCTCAAATTACCAATTTCACACTTACCTGTTCGTAATCATCGTTGATTATTTTCGGCTCCTCGTGACGCTGAAACCACATCATGTATTTGGTGTGGAATCGCCAGCTTTGCTTTTTCAACGCCTTGGCAGCCAAATATTGGGCCTTGGAGCCCTCCATATAATAGAATACAAAGAACAATGTCTCCGTCGAGAGTCGTTGATAAAATTCAACGGTATCGTATATGGGCAGCTGTGCCTGAATAAAGAAAGGTGAGAAAAAGAGAGAAAAGTGGTTTCTAGCCTATATGCTCACTTGGGGATAATGCGCTGGAGTTGGTACCGGTGCACGATGGAAATATGTTTGCAACTTCTCGGTATCCATGGGCTGTGGCAGGTGATAGTAGGCGGCCTCCATCATTTGGAATTGCATTTGATGTTCCTTTTGCAGGGGTAATGGACCCAAAGGCGTTACACCCAGCAGCGGAGGTATATGCGCCTCTTGTTGTTGTTGTTGCTGCTGCTGTTGCAATTGTTGTTGTTGCTGCTGCTGCTGTTGTTGCTGTGGCGTCTTGCTATTACCTCCACTTGGAGGCTGTCCAGCGGTCGCATTAGCCAGATTCATGAGTCCACTGCCAGCTGTGGGTCCATTGCTGCTGGCTGCTGCAATGGCAGCTACAGCGGCTGCTGCAGCTGCATTCTGTTGCTGCTGTTGTTGTTGTTGCGCCGCAGCTGCTGCTGCTGCCGCCGCTGCCGCTTGTTGTTGTTGCTGTTGATTGGCAGTTGTTTCAGTACTAAAATGCTGTTGAAGTAGCGTTTGCTGTGTCGTCTGTTGCTGTTGCCTTGTGTCTATGTTACTTGCCGCTTGCTGCTGTTGCGATTGCTGCTGCTGTTGTGGGTTAAGAGAAGTGTTGTCGATCACAGATCGATTGATGGCTTCCTGTGCCATGGTTTTCAATGAAATTGATTCAACGGCATTACTATTGCTGTTCTCGCTGCTGCTGCCGCTGCTGCCGATAGATACAGGCAGGCCTAGAATGTAACGACACGAAATGTTTAACCTTTAGTTGATATATATAATCAAAAGTATTTGTAGAAAATATACAAGGAACGATTTACCAAAAAAAAAACAAAAACAACAAATATTATTTTCAAATCTCCGAACAAATCAACAGGACAATCAAACAAACAGGAAAACCCCGAATTTGCTTAGAGAAGAAAAGCTAACTTGATGTATGATTTTTTTAGACCCAAAAAATCACTTATCGAACACTAGATTAAGACGTTTTCCTATTTCGATATGTTATTAATAATTTGATTTAATTTTAGAAGTTAAAGGCCTTATTAGTCACCAAGTGAAACGTAACTTTTTTGTGCGTTTTTCTCGAAAATATGTTGATTCATATGAGATTCTAAATATAAAATCACAACTATCTGTGATTCATATTAAATTTGGTATACAGAGACTCGATAATTCGACATGGCAGAGGAACAGAATTTGTGACGAATTACAGAAGTTTTCGATTTACGGGGTTTTCCAAGGGACAAAGTTTTTTCAAGGGACCAGCAGTTTCTTACGAAATATTGAGGTTTTCGATTTAGCGTGGTAGGAATTATCGAGACTCGACTGTATATCTTTTTAGGCTTTTAATCCCAACTTAATTAAAACTTATCAAACTCAAATTTTAAGTAAACTATTTGAAAAGAATGTCTAAAGTCATAAAATATAAAATTTCTTTGTGTTTATCAAAAACTATTTCTAATTAATTTAACTACAATGTCGCTCCTTTTTTTCTCCTCTCCAGACTACACTCTCTGGTCTACCAAATCTTGCATGAACTTATTTCGGTCCTTTGCTCTGACTACAACCTGCTTTAGTCTATAATCTGCTCAGAGTTCCCCCCTTACTATATTGAAAACCTTTATCATTTTCCTATTTAGCTCGTACTACAGTGAAAGCTCTAGTCGCGAACAGCTCTCACAGGCAGACATCTCTCGTAGACGGACGAATTTTACAGTGCCAAGAGCCAGATTTTCAATCCCTTTCCGCGGGAGTCTGCCAAAAGCTTTCATTGTCACCTGTTTTCTATATTTCTGCATGCGAACCGTGTTGCATGTCTTTCGGGTGGAAGGTAGCCCACTTATAGGCATTGTAAAGTCAACGACCATATAAACAAATGTCTCAATCTTATAGCCATATCGATTCAAATTGAATATTCATTGTGGTATTGTGGTAGGTCAAGAACTAGCAGAAATTTGACTTAAACGAAACTCTACACAAACTGTCACTGGAAACACCTAACAAATAATGTGGGATTCCTGTTCCTATACCATTCATATATATAGATAAACACGGGAAAGTAGAATAGTCTTTGATTTACCATTTTGTATGTGTGAGGAATTCGTTTGAAGATTGGATAATTGCGTCGCCTGTTGCTGCTGCTGTTGTTGTTGCTGCTGCTGTTGCGACTGTGCTCCGGCTCCTACAATGGAGGCTACTGTGGGTGCTGTTGCCTGTTGCTGGGGCTGATGCAACACAGGACCATTTTCCAGTAGTGCTGCAACAACAACAAAATGAAAATGAAACCAAAAAGATAAGTCAAATGGATTCTTATCGTTAATCCTCTCTCTGCCTTACATGTATTGTGTTTTGCCACCGCCGCAAATGCAATTGTCGGTATTGCTTGAATCACAGATTGGCCTTGAATGTTACTGCTACTTGTATTCGTTGCCGCTGATCCGGATCCTGTGCCGGTTGCCGCTGTTGCTGCTGCCGCCGCCAGGCTAACAGGCGTTGGGGCATGCGGCTGCACGGCAGGATTATGACCACTGGCTGTTGATGCTCCCGCACTACCCGCACTTGAACTTTGGCCACTTGCACTCTGTGTGGAACTGCTGGCAGCAGATGCGGCAACCACTGACGCAGCCGTTGGCAACAGTTGCTGTGGTGTTTGTTGTTGTTGCTGCTGTTGCTGTTGGCTTTTGCTGGGCGTTGAGCTGACAATCTTATTGACTTGAGCTGCAGAATAGGCAAATGATCAGAAATATTTCCTCCTTGAAAGGAAGCAAAAGGATTTCCACTCACTATCACTACCCGCTGGCGCCTTAACCGTTGCTCGCACTGGCGTTGGCTTGATGAGCTGCTGCTGCTGTTGTTGTTGTTGTTGCTGCTGCTGCTGCTGTTGTTGCTGTTGAGGTTGCTGTATTGGACGAAACAAAAATGAGAAATTTTTTGAAATCCAATTCATTGTTTTCTTTTGTTTCTAATTTTCTAATCAATTGCTTTTCGTCTTATTTTTTTGATTAAATAAATATCCTGAAATATCAGTGAATGAAAAACAAATATTGAACAGAAATTTGAAATAAAATGTGAAGTTTGTGTCACAAAAAAAATGATCAACTTGATGAAAAATTAAAAAAAATTCAAATTTCCAACTTTTTCCAGGAAAAGTGATTTAAAGGATATGTGTAAAGGATATATACCTTGGGTTTGCTGCTGGCGGTAGCACTTTCGCTATTTTTTCGCTTTTCACCACTGCCCGGTGCCGATGGTCCACTGCTCGCCGCATCCGTGGATGTTGTTGCTGAGGATGAAGTTGCGCTGGTATCGCTCGCATAGCCCACATTATTACCATTCGATTGGGCTGCAACTGCTGCTGCTGCTGCCGCTGCCGCCGCCGCCGCTGTAGCTGCTGCTTGTTGTTGAAATAGCGCCGCTGTTGCTGCACTGCTGCTGCCGCTGCCGCTGCTACTGCCACCGCCGCTGCTTGCACCCGATGGCAGAACTTGCTGCACCGTAACTGGCGATTGGGATGGACTACCGCCGGAGGTAACACTGCTCGGTGAGCCGCTCGTTTCGTTGCTATTATTACTATCCGTTGTGGCCGTGCCACTGAGTTCGACCTCATCGAGTCCAATGATATCATCGTAGATAAACTCATTTTCCTCAAAGTCCGGCTCTTGCGATGAATCAATATAGTATTCGACATCATCTTTAATTTTATTCACCTGCTCCGCTTCAACGCCATCGTTATCGAGTAGCCTTAATAGTGTTTCCAGCTTTGTTATGTGGAATTTATGTCGATCTAATTTGCTACGCAAATCGTCCATACGCTCCTGTTTATCTCGATCGAGTCGTTTCTTTTTGCCAGCTAAAAGTGATTCAATTTCACTTTCATATTGATCGATTTGGATTTGCAGTGAACTAATTGAGCTGGTTAACCAATTGCGGGCATCATCCTTTATCCGCTGGGCGGGATCCATTTTTTGTGCGGCGCCCAGACCCTCCTTGGAATACGCTTTGGTTTTTGTTTCACGCTCAACCACCTTAAAGCGTTCCATTTGCTGAGAAATACAACAAGCACACACAAAATTTGTTTAAGATCATATTCAACCTTATAGATATATAGATTTGGTAGATATATTCACCGTTTCTATGAGCCTTCGGTTCTCAAGCAACGCACTTTTATCCTTAATCTCGGCGGAGGCAATCCATGATTTTATCTGATCGCGTAATCGCTGCAATTTCTTAATTTCTTTTTTGAGATCTGCCTCATATTTCTCTTGCAGATGTTTTTGCTGTAAAATTAAAAAATGGGAAACAAAAAAAATAATTTATTATACAAAGAAATAAATTGTTGGCGTTAAAGATTCTACCAAATACCAAACTTAATAGAAATAATTGGGGGATTTAGCAACAAAAAACTTTTACTTAAAACTGCAACAAAGTTTCCTTGATTAAAAGTAAAGCAAGAGAGATCAAAAGTTATCACGATGTAAAAAAATCCAAAATATGATTGATTCTAACTTCTTAAAGGCAGGCATTATCTCTAACTAGTTATAATGTTGTTCATTTCTTTAAATAAAAGTGCATTTGAGGGCTCATTAAATCACTCAATTATCTCACCTTCTGGTTGGTATTTGTGGCATTGTGTACTTTTTTCCAAATATCCTCGAACGTTTCGACGCCTTCGGCTACTTTTTTTAAACATCGATCAATTTCCCCTGTAAAGAATGAATAATTATAATGTATATATGAATAAGAAACTTTTACATGTTTCAACTTTTGGTGAATCAGAACGAACGTCTCCAATTCTTTTGTAAACACAGAAGAAGAAAACATCTCATTAATTTTTCCCTTTTAGCTTACCTTGCAGTTTTCTCGTCGCAGCCATGGCTATGTGTGCTCTTGTGGTCTCTGTTGGTGCAAATAGTCAGACATAGTCGGCCGCCTGGGCAGGATTAGGTTATCCTCCAACTCGATAGAGTCTACTGCAAAAAAATAAATTGGACACAATTATTAGAGACACATACACGCCGCTGTTATACACACAGTTAACAAAAAACACACACACAAACTAGCA
This sequence comes from Drosophila willistoni, assembly GCF_018902025.1. Classification (NCBI taxonomy): domain Eukaryota; kingdom Metazoa; phylum Arthropoda; class Insecta; order Diptera; family Drosophilidae; genus Drosophila; species Drosophila willistoni. The sequence goes on from NW_025814050.1 coordinate 16,979,392, forward strand.
CCAAAATGCTAACACACAGCGTGGCGGCTAAAATATCTTCATTTGTTGTTGTTGTTGTCTTTGTGGTTTTTGTTGGGTCTTGAAGGACGCCTTGAAGCTAATCCAGATTTCAGTTTGTTCATCTGTTAGAATTCTCTTCGAGTTTTGGAGATCTGTTGATTTACCTTAGATTTGTGGAGCCAATTCTCCAAATGAAACTTTTTTCGTTTCCTTTGCTTCTCCTCTTCTTGCGTGGATTTCGATTTTTTTTTTTTTGGCTCTCAGTTCTTCGTCTGCTGGTGCTGCTATTTGGTGGAGGGCTATGAGGGGAATGGGCGCTGATATATATAGGGATTTCTTGTTATATTCAAGATGAATTTAACATTTAATTGTTGCTGGGGCTTAATGAATAATTAGGTTTATGCATTAAATACATTAAATAAACGCTTAAAGATTTTTCGCTTGCTTTTTGTTCTCTCTCTCTCTTTCTCTTTGCACCTTCCGCCATCTTTAGGGATGCAAAAAACTATCGATATCAATTTCAAGAAATAAAATCGATAGTTGAATTTATTTAAGAAACTGCATTGACAATTAAATTGTTGAAACATTTTATACGTAAAGTTCTTTAATTATTGTGTGGCAAGAAAATTATGAAGAATTTTACTAATTTAATTGATTTGCTATATACATTTATAGAAAACTAAGTAAGCGTGTTGTGTTAGTTCCGGAATCGGACAACTAATCGAAATAATTTTAACATAATTTACCTCTTTCTTTAAAATACCAAAAAATATCTCAATTTTGACGATTCATTAAACGAAAAAGTAAAATATCCTTTGTTCAAAACTAACTTTTCTAAAAAATTGACTTGTCCACCTATATTAGATAGTTATTATTGTGCATTATCGTTATAACTTTACATACCTTTTTGAAATAAATGTTTTGTAAATTATGTCTTCTTATGAAATTAATAAACATTGTATTTAAAAAATAATTGTGCTTTATCAAACACTTCAAAATTTTTGTTTTTTTTTTCACTATAAATTTGTTTTTTTTTTATTTCCGCACAAGACCTGCCGGTGTCATAGCTTTCAGAGAATGAATGTGACAACAAAAAAATTTGAATTTTTAAAATGTTTCCGTTTTTATTTGCAATTTGCCTTTGACTTCAAAATATATGCTTAGATTTTTAAATTCGTTTCTACATTAAAGCCTTTTTTTGAGAGAGAGAGTTTTGCAATAATTTAGATTAGTTAGTTCGAATATGTAAGTTATGTTTTTTTTTGGTTTTAGTTGTGCTTTTCCTTTGTCTCTATCACACACTTGCTTTTCTGTTTTTAATCATACTTAAGATTTGACTGCTGATAATGCTGCTGCTGTTGCTGATGTTGCTCCAGTTCCAGTTTATAGGCGGGCATAGCCATGCAGTTTCTGATAAAATTGCATACACATTGGACATACTGTTTGGGATATTTAGTAAAGATTTTCACATGCTCGGCATCTTCGAAACAAACAGAGGACACATCGATTCCTTGATCCCGACGCAAGCGTATAAATTTCTCCACATCTCTATAGGGTATGACCACGTCACCCTTGGAATATAAAAATAATTGTGGATATTTATTTGCCTCGTTTTTCAGCTCACAAAATGGACTAGCATGGACAGGCGGAGACTTGACAAAGAGGCTCTTAAAGGCGGCAAAGGATTCCTGAAACGAAATATATTTGTCAATGGATTAAAATTACAACAAATTCATTCCTCATTCTCACCTCAACAAACCACATGAGACTGAGGGTCAATGTAATGGCCAAAGCTGTTAGACAATTGCAGCGTTTCTCTCGTCCATAAATTGCTGTTATGGCCCTATATAGACCCAACATACGACGCTCTCCCGGAGCTGAATCAAAGATCACTCCACGCACTTGCAATGGTGACTTGTGCTTGACAACGGCCAAGTTAATATGTTGATACAAATACGCTCCACCATTCGAAAATATGTGAAAGATCAAGGGGTGAGCATCAAAATTCATATCTTGTATTAATTTCAATATTTTTTCTCCAATCGGTATCATTTCGGAGCGTTTCCAAAACAAAGTATCCACCGGAGCCGTATAACGTACGGTAATGAGACTGCAAAAAACAAAATTGTCAAATAGAAAATCAATGTCCAATGTCAGGTTTCCATTTGCTCTCACCCTCTTTCCTCATAGATTTTGGAATATTTCATTAGATACCGATCCTGACAGCCAGCCCAACCCAATAGCATGACAATGGGCACATTATTATCCTCATTGTCATTGGCATTGAGCAACACAAAATCATTTTCGGCCGATGGTTTAGGAAATTTAATGAAATATTCCAATGCATCCTCCCGTTCGCGCCTGACCGCGGCAGCCGTAGTAGCCACCGCCGGCTGGATCTGGTGTCCACTGGTGCTCGTCGTCGGTATGGTGGCCGTTGCTCCATACTGAGAGGCCATATCATCCGCTGTTAGACCATACGGATGTGTTGAGGTCGTAGGCGATGTCATTGTTGCATTTAAAATTTTAAAATTATGTTTAAAACTTATTTACACCCACTTTGCATTAAGTTTGTGTGTCGTATAAATAAAAATTAACTTTTTTTTCGTATAATTTCTCTCTCTTTGGAATTTTTCTTTTCTGTTGTTTTTCTTTTTCCTTATTTTTTCCTCCTTTTGGGTTTTTTGCTGCTTGGTTACGCAAAGCCTACTACCAGGATACGGATATAGCCATGCGCCAAAATAATTTCGTTTCGTATTGATTTTGTTTTTAGTTTGTTTTAATTAAAACAAAATTGTCAACGCTTTTGTTTCTAAGGACGACACATCTGACACTTTATTTCATTGATTTTTTGACTTTTCCTTTTCCCGTTTTGGGGCGCCGATAACAAGGCTTGACCTTACTCTAGTCCAACAGCAGTAATAACAACAAAAACTACGGAATAACAATATAGGAACGTGATTCCTGCTGCAGCAACATGCCGCATTCCAAAACGGTGACCGTTGCGGTTGCCGCTTCCAGTCGTAACCAGCCGCCTCAGGTGCCACAAGAAAAAGGAAAAACTATTGGGTTGGACATGCGCACTCTTTGCCAGAGACAAAAGGCAGGAACTACTACCAGCAAGGACATTTGAGCAAGGGCTGCATACATTTTTCATGAATCAAAGAAAACGTTTGCATTGAAACAGTGAAATATATACAAATATATATATATTTTTTACACTTTTGCATCCTAAAAACTATTAACAAAATATATAAAAAAAAACCCATTAAGAATAACCTCACCATTTGATATTCAGAGCCGTATTAAGTTTCTCCACAGCATGATAACTGGTATGGAGTAAATCATGTGATTTATCTGTATGAGCACCATCTAAGAAATCCCCATAGATTGCCTTTGTATGGCTGTTATCTGGCTGAGAGATGGGCAATTTTTTATACAATTCCTCCAGCTGTTGGGTTAATTCGCGTACATGTTGACCCGTAGTGGGCCGTACCTGGGCTCCACCATTGATGCAACCCGATGGGCAGGCCATAACTTCAACAAAATGATAATTTGCACCTTTGCCACGCTTAAGTTTCTGCACAAGATTCTGTATATTACGAAAACCATTTGCTATGGCAAATTTCAAGACTGTCTTATCATCTTTCTCGAGACTTATTTCACGAAAATCACGATTTCGTAATTGTTTGAATTTCAATTCATTGTCGGTGTCTTCGCTGAAAAGTTCTTTCGCAGCATATTTGAAAATATGCTCGGCATAACCACCAGACATGGTAGCCTCATGGGCCCAAATCATAGATTCCGGTCTTTGATCCGTCCATGGCCAATCGAGATCAACGGGTTCATGCTGTGACAACGAGCGTTCATCTTCCATTAGCATTTGTTCGACTTCAACTGAAAGATAAAAAAGTTGAAAAAAACATTCCCTTCTGGGCCTTCTTCTTACATACTTGAGGTAATTACACAATCCACATCACGTGAACCATTGACTTCGCTGTAGAAATCCTCTCTAGAGGCCTCAAGTTTCTTGTCATAGCAAGGCATCACCGTGGCATGATAAATTCTCGATCCTGGAACATTAAATTTTTCAGCCAGAAAATGTTTGACCAGCACACCCATTATCTGTTGAGGTGATCGTGTTGTAGCTATGTAAGGTAATATAAAATTGCCGTGGGTCTTCTCTGCATAGCAAACCCAACCGGGGCAAGAGGAACTAAGCATTGTTAGATCTTCTTTATCACGAAAACGTTCGACAAACTCTTGCCGGCACTCAATTAAGGCCAAATCATCGGCCACCTTTGTGCATAGAACATAGTCTGCTCCCAAATTTCGAAAATAGCCAGACAAATGTCGTGCCGTTTCCTCCACACTCAACTGATAGCGATGGGCCAAACTCAATATGGGTTGCATTGATATGGTAAACACAATGGTTTGCACAAGATCATTATCTCCGGTGGCCTTAAGTTTTTGATTCTCCCGCAAGACTTTAAGCAATTCCTCCTGACTCTGTTGGGTAATGAGAACACCTTCGGCGGAGGTAATACATCCCGAACAGGCCAGGCAATCTTGTAGGGTAATCTCTACTTTCTGTAACTTTTGCTTGCCGCTCTAAGGAGAAAGTGAATTTAACATAAATCAACAGTTGTCCATAAATATTCACTTACTTCCTCCGATTCTTCATAGTAGCCATCTTCTTGTACTGTGATTTTAGCACCTGTTTTTGACTTTGTCTTATCTATAGTCACGGGCTTAATGCATTCCTAAAAGATGGATAAAGTTAATTGGGTTTATTTCAAAAGTTTGCTTCTTCTTACCTGTGAGGGTGTTATGAAGTCGTCTAGATCTGTGAGCTGCAGCGCTCCGCTGAACCTCGACATGACTAGTAAGTCTCTTTGTACTAAACTAAATGGCAAGGAATTAATATATTTTTTATCAGATTTTTAGTCGGAAAGCCACTTGGGCACGCAGGCGAGATAACAAAAGTTTAACAAAAACATATAAGTGATGGCAATGACGTGAACATGTGAATGACATTACTAGAGATGGGAGTTATTGAAACGATAGTATCGGTGACTTTATATTCTATTGTCAATCAAAATGACTTTACAAAAAATTGAAATTGACAAAATAAACATTGGCCATAAACAAACAATTTTTCTAAATTAACCCAAAATTATAAATTCGAACAAAATGAAAAATTTTCCTATTGACAGCAAAACAGAAACAAAGTACATGTAGCCCTGGTCTTACATGGAGTAGAATTTACGTTGACGTGGGAATTACAGTTATCCGCGTGGGCAACAAACAGAGAACACAAATAGAAAAAATTAGAATAAATTGTATTGTATTGTGAAACACACACCTCACACACACACACAGGATGGGGCGCAGCAAATTCGTCCCAGATCCAAACAAAAAGGTTAATTAAATAGTTTAATAATTTCGATTGGATCAAAAAAAGTGAAAATTTTGTAAATTCACAGGTGATGCATCATGGCGAGTATATAAATAGGATTCGAAAGACTCTCTATTATGGCATGAATGTGGACTTGGATACGGATTCGGATTCTGATATGGCTTTGTCCTTGCCTTTTGCCGAATATGCATCAGAGATTTTCTCTGAGCCGCATCGTGGGCATTCTTTGCATCGCTTAAATTGCGTTACAGCTGGCAAATTTCAAGCCACACCTTGTTCCCTTATAATGGCTCTGATATATCTGGATCGTTTGAATATCATCGATCCTGGCTATTGTTGTAGAATCACGCCACAGGAATTGTTTGTACTGTCATTGGTAAGTGTTTGCTTCTCATCATCGTACAAATCACGCGGCGGGTGCTATCTCTCTCTCTAACCTGTTGATTGATTGATAACCTGCTTTGAACGCGACTAACACACACAGTCGCACGTACATATATATATATATATATATATATATATATATATATATAGTGGCGAGATATGAGTGAAGGTGTTTTAATTGTAAGGTGACATTTTTATTTTAATTAAAAATAAACAAACAATTGTTGAAAGCTTCTTTCTTGCAAGTTTATATAATGACTCATTTAGATGCCCGAATTTGCATTGCTTACAAAAAAATGTGTTCTCTGACGTCATGCGTTTATTTATATATTTTGTTATTTGTTTACAGATGATTTCAACGAAATTCTATGCTGGCCATGATGAACGTTTCTATTTGGAAGACTGGGCAAAAGAAGGCAAAATGACCGAAGATCGACTCAAGGAAATGGAACTTGAATTTCTAACGGCCATTGTAAGTTTTCAAACAAAAAAAAACAAATATTGTAATGAGCTTATATAGCTTATGTTATGTATCATTTAAAATCTAAAATAAGCATTTCCCAACATTGTAAAACCTAGTATTCCTTAGATATGGTAACATTGTCATAAAACATCAATAAACGGCCAGTCTAGCATAAGCTCTCAAGAAGAACACGCGTACCTCTCTTCTGTGGACACAACATTAATGGCGACGAGGCAAAAAACAAATTAAAACGTTTAGCTACAATAATTGTGTAAAATCTAGTTGGTCAGTCATTGATTCTCATCAAGATGCCAATAGAAAGCGCGGAATTTCAAGAATTGCTTTCCCAGCAACAGCAATTCACAACGAACATTCTAGAACAACAACGACAATGGATGAGAGAAATTCTTGGAAATAATTCTTCATCTAGTGCTAGTAATTCAAGCCACGCGGGTGAATTAGCTATGTGTCCTCCATTTCACAAATTTGACAAAGACAATCAAAATTGGGAGTCTTATCTAGAACAGTTATCGCAACATTTTAATGCATATTCGGTCAGTGCAGACGAAAAACAAAAAGCATATTTTCTTTCTTGGTGTGGCGTCAGTTTGTACGAGCTTCTTAAAAATCTCTTCGGGAGTAGCAACTTAAACACACATACATATAAAGAGCTCACAGACAAACTTACTGTACATTTCACAACTAAGCGTCATATTGTAGCAGCGCGCTACGAATTTTTTAGGAAAGAGATGGCACATGGTCAAACACACAAAGAGTGGGTAGCCGATTTGCGCGGGATCGCTCGTGAATGTCAATTTGTGTGTTCTGCACAAGGTTGTTTGTCCAACTACGTAGATGAAATGATCCGGGATCAGATCATCGTACATACCCCGTATGATGCAGTACGGGCAGCTGCTCTTCAAAAGCACCAGCCGACTCTTGAAGATGTGCTCATGGTTGCGGAGACCTATGAGACAACGACAAAAACCGTTGCAACCCTTAAAGACAAGAGAGAAGAACACGCGTACCTCTCTTCTGTGGACACAACAGCTTATATATACTTATATAGCTATTTGTATATCAAAAGAGGAAGTGTTCTAAAAAGCATTACATATTCATTATATATGCTATATGATGCATACCTTGTGGACCTATATATTGGATAACTCTAAATATTATCTTAAATCAAAGGTTTTATTTATGGTAGTTGACTTTTTGGATTACTTCAATTTGCCTTAACTTTTCTCAATTCTTCTAAATTTATTAACTTTGTCTTACTTATTACTTAAACATACAGAATTTAACAGTGGTAGTAGCAGATTATTTAAAGACTTGCATATACTTGGGTATAAAGTATAGTTAAAATAGTTTTAATCAGCAGGAGAAAATGAGATTATGGGGCCAAGATCTCTACTATATCATATAGCTCCCAAAGGAATACTTGACATTAAGCTAGGTCATTATATGATGCAAATAATAATAAGCTGTGTTTCTGTCCAATTCGAATAAAATCGAATAACTATGAATAACAATTAGGCACTATTTAGATATGTATGTTATAATGATGAATACTCTACGTATGTTACTTCAGTTTGACACTTGTAGATAAGAAAAAAGTTACACGAAAACTTGCAAAAATATCAAATCTTTATCACAGTTGAATCCCGACCCCGTACAAAGTTTTTTCTACTGTAAATATTATAAATTTGTTATTCTCTTTTATTTAAGGACTGGAATATATACATATCAAATGAGCAATTCTTTGAGAAACTCAATACTGTGGAACGTACGTTGGCGGAACGTGAAGGCTTACGGCGAGGCTGGTTAACGTACAGTGAACTGGTGCACCTGTTGCCCGATTTTGCTTGGATGAAATTCATGCTAAATAACATAGCTGTCCTAGCACTGAGCTATGCGGCCAGTGTGATAACCATAGCCGGAGCTTTCTTTATAGCCAGCCAAGTGCCGGGCACTTTGTGGTATCGTACGGCTAGAACGACGGCAACTCGAAATGAAGCTATGGCCAACAGCAATGCAACAAGTACCATGACAGTAACCACTCCAGTTGATTCAACGAATGCAACTCAAGCTGCACCTGTTATAATTAACCATGAGATTACATCCGATCCATCCGAGGCCAACGAAAATTGTTTGCGACTCAATGTTGAAGAAGAATTAACAAAGTTGGAGCAACAATACTGTGACGAGGCTAGACTGAGTGAACGGGAACGCATTCGACGTATGGAAAAACTTGCACCCAATCATCATTCATTATTTCCCGCCGATTTTGGCAAGGCTGCAATATTCACACATCGGGATAATGCTCAAAATTGGTTAAACATCAAGTCGCAATACAGTGATGTGGTGGGAGCTCTTGAACATCAGAATCCTTTCCCCCTTGGCCAATACAACAATCATCGTCATCTACAACAACACAATGCTTCTATATTTTGGCAATTGCTTAGCGATGCTATGCAAAATTCATTTATAATCCGTTGGCCAGAGTTGTGGCCCAAATTAATTTAATAACTTTATTGCTGATAAATTAAACACACACAACAAAAAAGAATAAGAAAAAAACAAAAAACATTTAAATTGCACATCAAGTTTTAAAATATTTTCTTTTCCATTTCCTAACTGTTTTAACTAAATGCTAAGCCAATCCAAAATGGCTGTAAACCTGTAAAACTAAAACGAAAAAAAAAATTTAAAATTTACGAAAATAAATTAAACCTATATATATTTTTTCAAACTTACTTCAACTCAATACAGTTAATTTTTGATCTAATTTGTTTTGTATACTTTTGTCTCTGGTCTCCCACAAGTCTCTCAGCCTAGCTGCTTCTTGTCTTTAATACTGGTCCCGATTTTAAAAAAGTGCTGTAAAAGACATTTCAAAAAAGGGTAAATTTGAAGGGTTTTTAGGTCTTTTGGTTCATTAGGAGTTTTTGGCTGATACATAAACAAATATATTAATCAATTCTTACAATGTTTGGCACTAAAATTTATTTAAAATGGCAAACTATTAAGCTAAGGCAATGTGCAAATGGTTCTGGTTCAAATAATGTTTGAATGTTTTTTGACTCGTTGATTGCAGATTTGATTTATGTTGGAATTCAATAAATGAAGCTCACGGTATATAATTTTGATATTGTTGTCAAAAAAATAATATTATGTTATTATACCGACTGTTTAAATATTATCCAAAAACTCAACAAATGCAGTTAGTTTAATTTTGTTACCATATCTAAAAGAAAAATCAATATGATTAAATGGTTATATTGTTAATCATAAACTAGATAGGTCTGAAGCCTCTTCTGCTGACATTGAGCAAACTAAATTCTCATATTATGAAATAGCTTCCAATGGAAAATTCTCAATATTAGCAAAATGCCAGAAGGAAAACATAACAAATTTGGTCAAGATTTGATTTCTTTGTCATTTTGTCCCAAAGATCGGGTACGAACGGATATATGGGGTAGATGTTTTTCCAACATTTGTAGCCCGTTCAATTCTAAGAAACTTTGTTGAAGAAAGTTTGTAAACAAAATAAATATTTTAGAAGCTAGAAGAAAGTGAAAAAAAACCCTTTTCGAAAAAATGGCAACTTTGATGAAAAACTTCCGCAAAAATCTTGTACGAAACCATCGTGATAACTTGAAAAACTAATGATGCAGTTCGATTCGCAGGACCCGAAATAGGATGAAACCATCGAGTTTTACCATGTCTTTTTTTCGACTATCACAGTGTAATGTAATTGTTGATTTCACATTGACTTTCTTTACACTATATTTCTTAAGGCAAAATTCTACATAGATCTTTAAATTACCAAAGATTTTACACAATACTTACTTGATAAGCAGCCAATAACTAAAAATTGAATGGCTCTCATATAATTAAAGACATATAACATAAAGATCAAGCAACTAAATTCAATAATTTAATTGATAAACAACGTTTTGCTGAAGCTACATATACTTTGATTTATTCATTTGATAAGCTCTCTACAATTTTTGGACATTTTTTAACAATATTTTTATATAATTATGTGTTTCTAATGTATGGTAAAATCATTTTGAGATTAGAATGGACAAAAACTGGAGAAGGAGCGAGCTTTAAGGGATGGCACAGGTTAAGTTTATAGGCACTTTTCAGTGGAGGAAAATTAGAGCACAGATATTAATATATGTACTTAATATTGGTGTTATATATGTATGTATATCATTTGGATTAGTTGCTCTACATAATAACAATTTATGATTTTTCCTTGATTTGATTTGATTTTCCATTTTTTTTTTCTAGGACCATTGTCATTATGTGTGTTATGGGTGTATTATGAATTTGGTAACTATATATGGTTATCTAATATTCTACTAACATGTTTTTAATATCAGGCTAATATTTGATATACTTTTGTTTTTATTTTGTTTTTTTTTTAGTGTGCAGTCCAGTCAGTGCGAATTTAAAGAATATTGCAAAGCCTAATTTAATTATACAGTTTAGTTAGTTAGATTTAAGATAGGCTAGTAGGTACTTTGAGTGTCACAATTAGTTCGATACAATTTGAAATTACAACTAATGCGTTTAGTTTCGTGTTGTTTTCTTCGTGTTTGAAAGCCATTACATACATTTTCTAATGTTTAAAGTAAAATCGCCAGTGTTTTTTGTAAAGACATAACATATAAATTAACAAAAAAAGTTACATTTAAGTACAGACTTATATCGCTTTGCTGTCATCCGGACAAGTCTTTCCATCTGAGTAGTCCATAAACCACAATGGGCACATGCCCAACAGGCAACCCACTGTAATGCCAACAATTCGACCCTGTGAATAGAAATTGAAATTGAATAATTATTAAAGGTAATCCATGTTAATCTATAACTTAATTTGCTTACAAAACTGGATGACCGTTTACTCGACTTGAGCTCAAATTGCGCTGGGGTTAGTTTTGGCTGCTTCAGGCCCAACAAGTGACAGGCATTCTCAACGTAGGTGGCCATGGTTATGCCAAGGATATCGCTAATGGTATTGCCCAGACCAGCAGCCGCCATTGTGGACAAGGTAACAAAATGACCCAAATAAAATTCAATGTACTCGCCCTGTCAATTACGGTAAAGAAATATTGAAAAATTTATAGTATTAGGTATATAGAAGGATTTTTGTTTTAATATTTTAAATCAATGAATATTTGAAATTCTTTCTTTCAGTTTGGCAAAATGTAAATCAAAAGAACACACACTACATATGTAGATATATATGTATTCTTTTATTTCTAAAACTTTTAAATTGCAATAAAGTTTTTTATAGATTTTATAGTGATATGTGTGAGTTTATTTTAATTTTATCTTATTTTTTGGAAATTTTCCACATTAGATCTCATTTTTTTTAAACAAAATTCAAGTATCAATATTTATTATCAAAATTAAAAATTTGAATAAATGATGAAAGACTTACTTTGCCATTTCGAACGAAACGTTGGAATTTTGAAATATAATTTGATAATAAATTTCAACTATTTACTTCAGACAATGAAAAAATAATGTAAATGTAATTTTTATGTTCAACAAACTTTTTGCAGGAAAAATTAAAATTATTGGCAAAAAATTGTATTTTTGAGACTTTAATGGAGTTGGAAAAACTCGTTGTACTTTGAAAATTAAAGTATGCATTATTCAAATACCCCAAACTTTGGATATGTACTAAAAACAGAAATCACTCATAAAATTGGGTTAAAATTTAGCAAAGTTACAGATTAGCAAAGTTAATTTAAAGTTTGCGTGAATTTGCATATTGATTCACTTATTTTGTTCAGAATTTAATCGAAATTTTAATAAATAAGCTTTGTTTTAGCTTTTAGCTATGTTTTAGTTTTTAGATTTTGGTATTATTCAATTTATCATAATAAATTACGACCCAGATCTTAAATTAAAACGTTTGTTGGTTGCTTTTGTTTTTTTATACTCACCGCCATGATCATAATAAAATTATCAAGAAAACCAAATGCAATAAATGGCACCGCGTTGACAAAGAAAACTGCAATGCAAATGAGAATTTCGCATCAATAAATAAACTTAAAAAACTATAATTAATATACTTACTGCTATATAATTGACCAGCAGTCGGTGGAGTGGCCGATTCAACTGCATTGAAAGGAGAAAATTGCAAAAAGAGAATTCACATTAATGAGCAAATTGAATAAAAAAAGTGAAATATATATTTTTGTTCAGTTTCCTTTCAGATTGTTAGTTGGTTATTCAAAAGCCGATTACAGATTATTCTTTGACTCTGATTGCCTTTACCCATTTTCTTTCTCAGCCATTCATCGGGTACAGCACAGAAAGTACCCGAGGGATCCACTTGACCCAATGTGGGTTTGGTCGATAGTCGTCCAAAACGTGTACGCCAACTGCCAACGGCCAGTTGGCCTATATATATAGATATATATGTGTAGATATAATGGATCGATTGGAAGGGTAAGTGTAGAGTGTAGATAGGTGTGTGTATTCCATTGTGTATAGTTGTTTTGTGTTGGATTGCATATCACAAAATAATGTTCGATATGAAAAAGATTTTAAAAAAAGAAAACAAAAAGATTTTGATTAAGATAAAGTTGTATAGAAATAATAACTAGAGGTACATGCTAAACGGATGTAAAATTGTAAATTATAACTAACTATAACTATGATTGTAAAGCTAATGTTCAAGCCTGAAGTGAAATTCATGATAATTAATAAATCTGGAATCTAAAAGATCTCTGGATCTGGGTTAAAAAGTCTTTGATGCTCTTTTTTCTAGTATAACTATATAAGTATTTATTTTACCTCTATAAATAGATAAACTGATATATGAATTTAATGGGTAATGATGTAAAAAAGTCTTTATAAAACTTTACTTAAACTTTTTAAATAAAATAAAGTAAAATCATGAAAATGGAATTGGTTTCATAAGAAATCTTAACTTGAAATATAATATCTTATAAAAATAATAATAATTCTAGATATGTGTATCATATTAATAGCAGGAAAGCTTGGATTTTAAGGATTCGGAAATGAATATTGAGGATAAAACTGTTAGACCAACAAATTCATTATAAAAGAAGAGATGCAAATCCTTAATTAAGTACAAAATTCGTTTATTGATTATAAAAACTAAGTCGATAAGCAAGAGTTTAATCGGGTAATATCTGTCTCTCTCTATATATCTCTCTCTCTCCTTATTCCACATAATATAAAATGTAGATTGCAGCCATTCAGATTGGATGACATTCATGTATTTTTCCATTAAAACTGTCAGTATCCTTTTTTCCCCTGACAACGTTGATGGCTTGACAATTAAGAGAACATTGAAAACACGTTTCAAGCACTGACACAAAAAGGAAACAGATAGACATCCTCGGGGTCATAATATTTAATTGTGACTATTTAAATTTCACCCCTGGGAGTGAGAACATTTTGCCACCAATGCAAAAAATGATTTCGCTTTTTCGTTTTGCATTTGCAACTTCTGGGAACGTAAAATTTAATGTGACTTAAAAACTTGGACAGATATTCTTTGCTTTGGTTTAAAAGCGCCCCCTTTCTGGGGAATAAGGATACTTTTTTATATCTTAAATATAAAAAATTCCACGCTAATTAAGTTTTATTTTATTTGGCACGTCAACAAGCACTAATTACACAGAGTAAAGTGCTGAAAAAATGGCAAACAGTGAACGCATTATGAAAGCCTTTTCAACCTTTCAGCCTTTAGAATTGCAATCTGCATTCAAAATGGCAATGAAAATAAATTCTCGTAAATTGTAAACAAAATACGGGCAGGAGTACATGCATGTAGGTATATACTAGGTTGCCGTATGCAGGTGTAAAATTTAATTAAGACCCAGTCACACACACGATAGGACGCTTCCATCAAGCAGAATTCTCTTTCAACGCCATCGTTTTTCCACTGCATACTTTCACGCGCCTAATGCAGTCGTGCATACATACATATATCGACATACAGGTGTAATATGTGTTTAACGGGACATTTTCACACCAGTTTCAACGGTACTTTTGTACTTTTAGTTTACCCAACACTCTGTTTCTCTGTTTATTATTACGTTGCATAAGCCAGGGGGTCTGAAAAACTAGTTAAACGCGTGCCTCAATGTCGGGTCACGTGCCGTTCAGTTTGTTGTAAGCAAACAATGAGCCATAATCACACTTAGTTCCTGGACTCGACTACCTTAATGCCCTACGGCTAAAAGGCTAATTAAAAGTTAGTTATAGAAAAAAACAAGGGATTGTAAAGTTAGCCAACTTAACCAAAGCAAATTTCTTAAGCAAATTATAATTTTGTAGATTAAAGACCTTAAGCAAATACTTTTGTAAGATTTAAGTTTCGGACTCGCTTTAAGAGAAGGTCAAAAAGACTTCTGAGAACAAGCTAAACATAGTCATAACCTTATAAGTATGTATGAGACGGCCTCACTAGGACTAAGTGTAACGTGCGTTGCGAGGTCGTCGGCTTAAACGTAAGTTATGGCAAGGTAAAGAAGTCCTTTTAGACCGTTTTAATGAGGTAAGATGGACAGTTTTTTATTTCCTTAGCAATGGTGCATCTTGGAATGTGTAAGAGCAGACATTAGCTCCCTAAAGTATGCTATGTGTGGTTAAACAAATCTTTCGGGAAACCCAATAGTTAGAAAATGATGCTCATTGCTAACAGTAACTAGACAGTATTGCAGCATTAGGCTATTCCCCATAAGAACATGTAGTTACCCAAAAATGAATGTTTTGATTGCCCATTGCATACTTTAAGGTGCAAATTGGTCCTATTTTGAATCTCTAGAAAGTAATATACCAATTCACTGACATTTCTATCAATAAGTAAAACAAAGCTTAATCGTTAATTTCAATAAATTAATCTGCAATTTCCGGTGGTAATCAATTTGATAAATGAACCTCACCCCAACATCTAATGGGGAATAATTCAACTCTCCACAGATTATCATTAAATCATTGTAATTATCATTAAAATCAGCTAGCAATTAATTAACTGTCACTTCGCCGCAGCGTTGCGCTGTTGGAACAAACCAGAACACAAGTAAGGGTCATAAAAAGAATAATGTGCTGCCTATTTGTAGGCGCCACAAGAGGGCACTTTGCCACAGAATCGCACACATGTTAGATAAACATGCATGTCATGTGTGTGTGTGTGTGTAGGAGTACTTTGTGTCCTCTGACACACTTGATGTTTAATGCATGATTGCCACTGAGCAATTTTCAGGGTAATTATGGCATTTAGTCTGGACGGACAAGTGTTTAACATAAAAAAAACGAAATAAAACAACCAACAACAAATCCTCGCTTGAATCACCGCGACCTACAACCAACATGTTCAACCCGAGTAAAGCGAATGAAACATGTCATAAAAACCAAGGCACACATATGTTTGCCTGCTATCGCTTTCCATCCAGGGCTAAATCAACTGACCTTGCTCAAATTCAACACAATACCTACACAGGCCTCATTCACCCACATTCGCACACATACAGCCCACCCACCCACACGTATGTATACATGCCCACAACCATTTGGATTTTGATTTTCTGTGCAAACTTCAAGACGGCTGAAAGTAGGCAACACTTCAAATGAAATCTTAGAACCGCACTTGATGTTTTGACTTCGTTTTACGTGTCTTCTACTCTACTCAATACACAAAATGTAAGGCTTAGCCAAATGTGTGTTAAATAGACTAAGAATTATTTATTACAGAACATTTTTTTGGACATGGCTTCAAAGAGAAATATAAAAATGCAAAAAGAAGTAACTATAAATTCCAATTATGTATATAAATGTGAAATAAAACTATAAAATCCATGAATGTGCATATGAAAAACTTTTATATGACTTTTTAAAATTGCCAAAAACATTTACTATTTGCTTTAGCCTTGTTATTATTATTACGCTTATTCCAAGAAAGAGTTTTTATATGAAAAGTTATTAAGTTGTCATTATTTCTTCATTTTTAATCCGTTTTTTTTAATACCGAGAAGTTATGATAATGCTTAACTCTGATATTAATACTTAGGAAAATGAGTAGAAAAAAAGGAGTTAAATTTTTAAATCTAAGAGCATTTAAATGTCGTTATCCCTGATCAAAAATTTATACATGTTCCTTTTTATTTTTTTTCTATACACTTTATGGGGCCACAAAAGATAAACGGGGTGCCATGTTGTTGGAGCAATTTTCATCGCATACAGAGCAGAGAAAGTAAAGTTGAAGCAACAGGAAATTGCTCCATATACATATATACATATACATGTGTACATACTTTTATATGTATACCTATATGTATGTATATATATATATATATGTGAGTGGTGTATCTGTTGCTGCTTGAAACGATTTCAAGCACTTCAGAGCAGAAGTAACTGACTTTAAGGGAAAGTCAGATGATGGGAATGTATCTATATAAGGATATTGGTATATCCACACGTGTGTGTGTGTGTGTGTGTGTGTGTACATAACGTACATTTGGAGTTTAAATAGGGGGGAGATGAAGCAGATTCTCCTTTGGCAATTTGCATAACATTTACTTGCGCTTATTGGCTGACTGACTTCTCTGCTTAGCATTTAAATTGGCCAACACTATCACACACACACACACACACAAATACATTTAGTTTTGCTTTTCAGCAAAGTTTTCAAACGAAATAAGTTTTTGCTGTACCACTAAATAAGCTGCCAAGACAGTTTAAGGTTGAGAAATGGAGCAAACTTTGGAATTTGAACTGAGTCTATGATTTAAAGTTTAGAAAGAATTTTATGCGAATTTCTGTTCTTGACAGGGTTTTCTTTTTTCTATGTCTATCTTGACATGCCATGACTGTTTCCACTTGATGCTTCTGATGGCTTAAAGCATTGAGAATCTCTTTAACATTCCTATGTAATTTTATCTCCTTTATGTAGCCGGAATTCCGAGCGAGCTGATAAAAAGGACCTTCAGCTTCATAAGAGAAAATGTAATGATGAAGCAGAAGGAGACTAGCGCATGCGACAGGATGGACTCGTTTGTCAAAAGCCCTGCTAAGTATGCTACACATTTATATATACATCTTATGTCTGAAGATGTCTTTGGGTAATTTGATTCAATATGACGAAAACATCAGAAAACATTCGCATCACTTTACTTTTGAAGCACGTGGCAAGCCAAGGCGTTGGCTATAAAAAGAAACTTCACAGGTGAATGGAATCAAGTAATTTGGAAGCAACAGCTGTGTATAACAGCATAGGAGTGTGGGTCCATTTCGCTTTTCTCTGAGTCTCTCTCTCTCTCGGCCTGTCTCCATCATCATTCTTTGTGTACCTTTTTGAAAAGTCATAAAACAAGCGAGATGAGCAGAGGGAGAGAGAGAGAGAGAGGAGGGACACGCACATGTACTAAAACAAACGGCAGCGACGACGATAAATTGAAAACTGTGTGTGGCGGCATTAAGCTCTCCCCGGATGATATCCAGGGATGTGAAGCTGGATCTCTCAGTACCAGGTGCGTTTGTACAATTGTTTATGTGTATGTGTGTGTGTGTATGGGTGGGCTTAGAGGAAGCTTTTGGGTTTCCTTTTTTGTTTTTTTATGCCCTCTGATTGTTATACATTGTGGTCTTGGGATTAGTTCATTTCATATGTATCTTAGTACACTAGTGGCCATAAATATAGTGTTTACAGAGTTTCTTTCTGAAACTTACAATTTACAATTTTTTTTCTCAATTAGTTTAAACATAGATTCATTAAGGGTGAAACCACTTTTTTATTTTAATTTATATTTTATATCTTAATTAAGCACTTTTTAAGGAATATGTTACAAAAATAAATTGTTGTTGCCTTGCCAATTGAATCAATTGCAGAATTTAATAAGGAGGAAGTTTCTTTAACTGATTAGCGATGTTTTTATACCTTAGAAAGACTATCTGTATATGTCTCCCTATGATCTTCTTGAAAAAAATTTACAAAAAATCATCATAGAATGGAATAACAACGTTTTAAACAGAACGTCAACAGATTCTAATCCAATTTTTTTTCTAATCCAAGATTTTGAGTTTATTATATTTAGAGTACAGTTATATCGGAATAACAAATGAAAATGATTTTCTGATAAAAAGTTATTGGCTCGAAAATCGTTCAAGCAATTTAATATAGTCGTCCAATCCTTAATATATTTGACATGGATATTATATATTAAGTAAAAAACAATAAAACAATTCTATGGGAGCTGTCATTAAAAAGAATGGCAAGTTATCTAATAATTCCATGATAAACCGCTGAAATAATAAAGTTCTAAAAGAAAAGTCTTAAACTTTTTAAGTGATCCTGGAAAGCTTTAGGACATCACTAAGCCACTGCTTAAAAACAGAAAATATGCTAAGAAATAGAAAATATTTTACTCCTTACAATAATTATTACTACCTTTAAAAAATTTTACAAGGTGCCTCAAGTCCATATATATTTATGCCCACTGGTGTATGTTTTGTTGTATATAAAAAACCTATATTTCTTTTCGATCTAAGACAACATTTTTATGGGTCACAAAAAAATGAAATGTTTTCTAAGCCATATTGAAATAACAAAAAAATTAAAACGTTTTAACCATAAACTGGGTGAATATTATGACGGTAATCGTTATGAATAAGCGATATAAGCCTTTCAATAAACAAAGCGCAGGGGAAATTTCATGACTTTATTGAGAGAAGTCCAGCAAAATGGGAAACTTTAATTTAAGATAAGAATATCAAATGAATTGACAGCAAACAGACAACTACTAAGCCAAAAAAAGAGCAATGAATAATAAATAAATAATAAAAAAACATTTGTATTAGATTAAGTCCAAGGATTAAAACAATTGAAACTAAATAAAGTTAAATCCTTCAAAATCTAGATATAGAAAAAAACACTTTGTGATTAATTGTTTTCAAAAAAGTATCACAATTTTGTCTAATTGAATTTTATTTGCTTCAATAAATTTAATTAAAAAATTTTGTATACACATATTTTCCTTCTTGCTTTTTACTGTTCATGTTCATTTTGTGCAATTGAAGTTTTTTTCTATGGCATGCATATTGATTTTCTCCATTTTAAATACAACCAATTTCCCCTTTTCCTGCCCGTTTTCATTTGCAGCTCCACACAGACACACACACACACGCACACACACACATAGACAACACTCGGAACAAGAGAGTTCAATTCATTTTTCATTTAACTCTCATGCCCCTGGGTTGATTATTTGCAAAATTTGTGTGTGCCTTCAAAATGATGAAAATCTTATCAGCCATTTGTTATGAGTAAATTCTGATAAATGGAAGAAAATTTCCATAGTCATTCATTTTCCATTTTCACTGGCAAATTTGAATTTAAAGAGTCAGGCCCTAAGGGGGTCTTTCCTCTTCCACCCCCCTCTGTAAATGAGGTCGAAATACAATATGTAAGGCAGCAGCTGGTGCTGCCTCATGACTTCTGTTCGTGCGGCACAATGAGCATCATTTAATGTTTAGATGAGAGCAAGCTTACTTTTTTGGGGTAGGGTTTGAGGTGGGTTGTGGTTTGAGGGTGGTTGTTGGCCCGGAACCAACCCCAATGGCAAATAAAGTGTCTGACTTTTTTTTTGGGGGGTTGTTGCTTTCATTTGGAGTGCCTACCGAACCGCTAATTTGATTAAGTTAGGTTAGTACAAGTGATTTGAGCTTTTTTTGCCTCTTTTTTTGTTGGTGTCCTTTACATCAATTCATACTGAACGAAAGCTTTCTTTTCGACGGTAATGGAATTTTAAATGGACATAAAAAGTAATTGTGCCAGCAGGCAGAAAATCAACAGTTTGCACTAGCGTAAAAAAAAAGGGAAAGTGTCTAGTAATGAATAGAATAGGAAAGCAAGTTCTTACACTTTCTGACTGCAGTGGTAGATCCAAGAATGTGAAATAGAACGAGTTTGCCCCTCAAAGTATGCAATAGTTTCACTTTTAGTTGCGTTAATTATGCTAATAAACATTTTTGGTAGCTAAAGAACATTCCAAAAAATTTTAAAGGGTTTTAGGAAACATACTTTCAAGCATTGCATATTTTACGGAGTATAACTTTCACCCTTTTACATTTCTAGATCCGCTGTTTGTTTATTTCTGTACTTGTTTGGCAAAATTTAATCAGTTTTACATTTAAAGAAAAAGTTATGCAGCTATAAATATCAAACGAGACAGCTTAACGTGACCCTTGTGATGCTCCTTTTCGACCACAAAGCAATGCAAATTGCAAACTTTCCCTTGGCTTTAGTGGCTAAAAAACATTTTCCTTGAAAGTAATTCTTAAATGCACAAAAAGAATACTTTTTTCATCTCTGAATTTTAAATTTGTTTATTATTTTATATAATCTCTGAAAGTTTTGTAAACAGTTTCACAGTTTTTAAGCACTTTGCACTTTTTAAAATATTTGTTTTTATAATAAGAAGCGAATTTATTTAAACTTTTAGTAGGAATTAAAACTTTGGTTTGAGATATTTACTTTATCCGTTACTCGAAATGACATGAAGTGTAATGCAAGTTGCTTTTAAACTATACTAAGCTATATATGATATTTGATAACTAATTTAGTAAGGAAAGCAAAAAAGGTTACAATGATGTTAGTATGATATAAGACCCATTACGATATTAGAATAGAGAAGTTAAACTAAGGTAGTCCGAGATGTAATGTGTGGTTGGTCTTGTGTATTTTTTACCAAAAAGTTTTGTAAACTATTCTTATTCTTATTTAAAATATATGAAAAACCTAACCTTATAATCCTATATTAAAATTTGTGGTACAACAATTTGGTGACTAAGACTGGTGGATTGAAGCCCTCAATTTTTAGATCTATGTAGGTTTTTTTGTGAACACACGGTTCTGATCAAGACTATATATAATTAATGGGGTCGAGATGGACTTCCTTTTGCATGTCACATACATTTTGGCGACTTTGCTCATTCTGAAAATAACTTTTTGACATGACCAATTTATATTATTTTAAAATTTTACTAACACTGAGTATTACTCAAATAAGTAAAGCAACTTTACGATTTTATTGAGTCTGAAGTTTCCAAATAACCAATTTAAATGATTCCCCAAAAATGGGGAAACAAAATGTGTTCTTTCCTTAGTTTTATTTGTAAGTAACTTTGCAGATTCTGCCTCATACATAACTCAACTATATTAAATAAGAAAACTTAAGCCCTATACCAATAGTGTCTACACTTGAAATGGACGTTAGTTAAATGTTTGCCTAACATTTTTATTAGACCAAGTTAGTTAAATCAAAGTCAATGCGAGTGCTTATCAGTACGTGAGGAAATTCATGAAGCTTTTGCTGATAAACTCAAAAACAATTTGAAACATCTGCGGGAAATAAGTTGAAATTTTGCCAGAGCAATTTGCCACATTCTGCGGAGAAAAAGCGAAAATTTTAGCGTGAAAAACTAATCATCAAAGTTTTTCTCGCAAATAAAGAAAAAATATAACGATGAAAACGAAAGCTTTAACTGCGACGCGACGTCAATGCCAACTGAGCAGAAGCAGCAGCAGCCAACAGAGCAGCCAAGCACAGCGGAGCAGTGCGTAAAGCAGTTTCTGCGAGTTTTAACCAGCTGCGGGGCAAAGTTGTTTTAAATACCCTATGACAATATTATAAAATGGGTATATTGGCAACATATGATTGTCGCTGTACATAGAAGAGTTTAAGATTTCTCTGTGAATGTCAGAGGTTTTATTTAGTTAGATATATCCTATTTACCTTCTAAAAATTCGAAATTTTTCTAATCTAATCGAACCTTTTACAAATTTTAATGAATTTCAATATTATATAAAACTAGAAATTAATTTTTGAGTGAAATATATTATATGGTAACCGAAATTAAGTAATTTTGATACATATATGTATTTAGTTTATTTCTTTTACATATTTTATTTACTTTTTGTAATATTTTTCCTTTATATATTTCATTTACTTTGTGCAATATTTTGAATTATTCTTTATTTCTAATTATTTACTATTTACACAAATACCTTTAACGCAATTTTTATTTTCCATTTTAAATACTTTAAGGGTTTTTTAATTTTCAATAATTTTTTCAATTTAATTTTTTTAGTTTTACCTTTTAGAAAAAGGTTAAGATATATTTTAAATGCTTATGAATTTTCGAGAATTTTCTGATAACAATATAATAATGTATGTAAAATATATCTATATACATGTATATACATATTATTTGGTAAATTTCTTATCGGAAGGTCGCAAAAGTTAAACAAAATATGTTTCTAAACTTTAATCAATTGAAACACTTTTTGTTAATTGTCTCTACAGTGAGTTTTGAATTAATAATAACAATAATATATAAAAGTTATGAAGAAAAAGAATTCAAAACATCAATTTTCAATAATTTTCCTTTATAAAGAAAGCCAATACAGGGTATGGGTAGTTCGAAGCCAATAAAAATACATCATCACCTTCTGTTTGTGAGTGTGTTGGAATTTTAATGAGACACAGAAGAAAAAACAAATACAAAAAAAAACTGCGTGGAACTTTGATTTTGATTTGAATTGGAAAACGTAGAACCAACAAAAACTCTTTCATAAATAAATGCACATATTTAAATAGTATTTTGTTTAAAATGTCAATGCGTGTGTTGAGAATCCCTTTAAGTCATACATTTAATCCATTTATTTGTTTGAAATTTGTATCCAACTACTGCCCTAAAGCATTTTGCCAAAATAAACAGTATTAAGCGTAATGCTAATAAACTATTTGGGTCTTAAGTTAACATTGTAACTTAAATAATGTTTACATACACAAAACACAGACAATTCTGTAAGTAAGCAAGTAAATCAATAGTTGGTCTAGATCTCTGGTTAGTTGACTCAGTTGAAATGGTGTTGGCAGACAATAGGAAATGTAAAAGCCAACTTGAACTAACAAGGTCATTTGTTTAATAGGTTCTTAAGTGCTTTTATTTAAAGCAGAACTAAAAGCTATGTATGTTAACTCTTTCGTTGGATAATTTAACATTAAGGGAGTTACTTAGATTTTCTAATCCCTGGACCATGGCCTTTTGCATAATGGTTTTTCATAATGGCTTATATTTTTAGCCTACTCCATTAAAACAATTACCCTACTCCATGAAAAGTCAAAGTTGAGATTATTGAGTATTGATTTTCATATTTTGCGACCTTTGTCAATACATGTAAATTGTAAAAAAGTTTAATTTTAGAAACCTTTCAGGAAGACATTTACATTTTTATAGTTTTAGTTCAACGTTAACAAGGCTGGTATTGCCAACTAATTTAATTACAACAAATTTATTCAAACACTTAAGCCATCCATCCAGTATTTTGTAGAATTCCTGATCGCAAATGAATCTTCTTCGAAACCCCTTTCTTATTAAGTAGTCATAAATGAGCTCCTTTTTGAATCATGAATGACTCTTTGTTCGGAGAAAATGGTACCCTAGGGCTAGCTACGACTCCTTTTAATTCATTTTGTACGCATTATTTTCATAATTAACGACTAACTTTATTGATTAATCGCGAATCATTTTTCGATCATATGCCCGACTTGTCTTAAAGTTAATTTAAATGCAGAGCGATTCTTTTTCAAGTCGTACTTATTTTAATTAAAATATAACTATTTCATTCTTCTAAATGTTAGGCGGGTTTAGGTATAAAAGTGTTATTTAAAATTGTTTCTCAAATCAGATGGATGATCGACATTATATTTTAGAATTTGTATTCAATCCAAAAAATAAAGTCTACACAATTCTTTTGATTTTGTTTTAATTAAAAATTATTGATATCTTTGGCAGTTGCGCCTTAATTTTGCATTATGTTTACATTTTTGAAAGGAATTAGGAGAAGTAACGAATAAGTCTAAATTTTTATTATTTTACAAACTTTCTTTTAATTGAAATTATACTACGTTGATAATATTTTACTACATTCATCGACAAGGGAAAGGACTTTTTGTTACACCCTTCGAAGATTAATTTTAAATTCACATTAAAAATTTAAAATGAGTCCATTTTAAGCATTCTTTTGTATATCTGTTCTCGACATTGCATATCCTTATTTATTTTAACAATAAACTTTTGCAATTATTCCACAATTTAACGTTGTAGTGATAAATATGCAAATCTGAAACAGTTTATTGAAATAGATAACAACACGTAACAGATTTTGTTATTCTTATTTCTCTATTTTTTTTATGGACCGATTTTAACAGTATAAATCAAACAATTTGTTATCCTTTTAAATAAATAATGCGGCAAACCGAATTGATTTGCCAAACAGGAGGCATTTGCGAGGCAAGAGAATGAAAAAGAATGAGCACTGACTAAAGCCATCACGACAGGAAGAGGAGTCTAACAGGAAATGGCAAAATCTGTGGCATTTTTTTGTTGCTTTGAGGACTTTGGTCACGTACGCAGCCAACCGAGATGACGTTGCCACGCCCCTCTCTCGCCCTTTCGGCCGTGAAACTGGCCAAACAAAAATTGGGCACACAAGAGGGTGTAAAGTCATGCTGAGATGGCATTCAAATACAACCAAATTTTGTGGGTGGTTTTTTATGTACTCTAGCCAAAAAGTGGGGTAATTGAACTCATGTTGAGGTTTAACACAGAGAGAAACTTTAAATAAATATATATTTTTGATCTGTATGAGAACGAATATTAAATGTGAAAATGTAGAACGCTTTGCATTAGTACAAAAACTAAAAATTTCCATTATCCAAATCCTGACTGTGTGTAATAGATATCAGAAGCCCCAAAATATCGAAAAATTCTATTATCGGTATTCCTATTAACTAAATATTAATTAATATTATAATCAATAAGCCTATTATTTCGCTTCAAAATTCTTTGTTTAAGTTTTAGTTTTCAAAATAAATTATATAGTATGTCAATTTCTGTCGAATTTTGTATTATCAAAATTAAATTGTAGTTTCTAGTCGGTAAAAAACTAACAATTGTTTTATTTTTATTTTTTTAGCATTAGGTCATCGCACTTTACTTGATATTTATCAGTTAAATCATATTTTAAAATAATTAATTAGCATTTTTTTAAGGGCATATAAACTGTGACCGAGATACAGTCAACTTGGCCTTCTATTCTGGGCAGGTTTGATGCGAAGAAGGCGTAGCATTTTACGTATTCACCGTGAGTTTGTCAACAATACAAAAAATTAATAACAGAGAAAAAAAACTGACAAATTCATTAAACGACAGGTAAAAGTAAAACGAAGCAAAATATTAAATAACATTAATTAAATTTGAAATTTGCTAAACGATCTAAACTATAATTTCACAGTTCAGAGCATTTACATTTGGTATATAAACGGAATGATATTTGACTAGAATTAAATCAAATTCAGTTTCAGTTTCGTTTAGTGAATCTCAAATCAAGTTAACGTCATGAAGTCTGCTCTGGTGATCGCAATCGCAATTCTGGGAGCTGCCATCCTGGTCAGTGCCTTTGATGAGAAGGAAGCCATGGTCAAGTTTATGGAATTCGCTGAAGCCTGTGTGGGAGAAGTTGGTGCCAAGGATAGCGATTTGCAGGAGATTGTGAAGAAGCAACCGGCTTCAACTTATGAGGGCAAATGCCTGCGTGCCTGTGTAATGAAAAAAGTGGGTGTCCTAGGTGCAAATGGCAAATTGGACGTTGAGGCTGGTCATGCCAAGGCCAAGCAATACACTGGCAATGATCCCAGCAAAATTAAGATCGCCATGGAAATTGGTGAAACTTGTGCGGCCATCAGTGTCTCCGATGATCATTGCGAGGCGGCCGAGACTTATGGCCATTGCTTCAAAACTGAGGCCGAAAAACATGGCTTGATGTAAATTGATGAGGACCTTAGATGTGGATGTGGATATCGACTCAGAACTGGCCAATGAATTGTACTTACAAAAAATATTTCGTTCTATTGTTAAATTGTAAATTAAAGCAAATTGAAAAGTTTATATGCCGTTTTGGATAATTCTGGAATATTAATATTATAATATTTGTGGATTCGGCGGGAGTTAATAATATGGGTATGTACAGTGCCGGTGAAAAAAAATAGCACCATTGTAGCTAATGTGTCAGTTGAGTTTAAGCACCATTGTGATCTAAAGCTAGTGGTCTATGTGATACGGATCAGTTGCGGATATGAGGCTTGATTATCGAAGTTTCAACAGTTTAAGAGGTGAAAAATGTTTTTTTAGAGGACTAAAAATTCCCTCGATTCCCAAACTTTGACAAACCTTTGCAAAGAATTTCATAAAGCTAGTTAAATTTTTGTAACGCATAACAAGGACTTACAGTATATTTTCAGGTGTATACAGTAATGACCACGAATCACTGAAGTTTTGATTTTCGGACTTTAGCTCTGATTTTCTCAACTCCCAAGCAACTTATTGATGGAATTTTTGCAGTAATTTGTTGGTTATTGTATTCAGATTCTGAACCGTAACTGGGAGTATCTTAGATTCGGCAGTTTTTTGTATAGATGCAGTTAAACAAAAGAACCCCTTCTTGACTGGCAAAAAAAATCGTTCGATCATTCCTTCTAAAATCTTTAATATTAACTAAGGCAATAAAGTACATACTTAACTACGTTAAGCAGCCAAATTAAAACTCAATCGGACTACTATAACACTTGATATAGGGACGATGGCTCAATAAAATAGTCTTAGTAAGAAATATATCATAATATAGTAAAAGCTCATAAAATTATACATTCCAAATCTTTCTAATGAAACAAAAAAAAAAAATAAAGGGTTTCTTACGCCTAAAAAAAGTTGAGATTCTCTTTAGTGCCCCGAACTAGACTTTCTGTAAATCCGTCCCTGATCAAACAGCTTGAAATACATATATTCCAATATTGTCAATTGGAAACAATTCAGAGACAAACTAGTTTTTTCCGATGAGTTATCTTGAAAACACTTTCAAAGTGGTATCATTATTCCTGTATCTCTTGAAACAAGTTGATAAGTTAAAATAGAATTGTCGAATAGTTTGACCCTAATTCCACTCACTCTCGTATGCTTTTTTCTCCTTATCGGCTTCCATTTTGTACATTGCATCACGAAGATTGGCCCGTTCCTCCTCATCCAGATTGCAGAGCAATTCCATAGCACGTTCCGTATTTAAATGTGTACTGAATTTTGAATATGATCGATGTGGGGAAATTGGCGGCAATCGAAGAAACTGCGACTTGTTGAGGTTTCTGATAACGATGCTATCACCGAAACAGGTGTTGTGGGAAGGTGGACTGTAGCAGGAGGAGAATCTTCGTGGATTCCCTATCGTTATCATCGTTGTTGTTGTTGGTGTTGCTGGTGTTGTTCTTTTCTGGCAGTGACGCATTAAGCGCATGATGCTCTGGCATTGTTGCCGCATTTTTGTGACGTTGTCGGTGAATTTATTTACAAACTATTACACAATATGCACAGAATAATTGCACAGGCAGTTGATGTCACGCAGAATGATTATGATGATCGAATTGCAATCAAAGCTCTATGACGTCACAGACTTAAATCTCCGCACTTTGTTTGGCGTCTCTTCTATCTCATTCACTCTCTGGGAATATAAACAAAAACACTGCCACGCAGAGTTCGAAACTCTCGCACTCACAACTACGTACAACACGCACTCACACAAACACAAACACACACACACACACTTAGGGAAGCACAAAACAACACATACACGACCCGCAGACCAAGAAATTTGTTGCGTTTGCAACGAAGTTGCCAGCTTTACTAAGACGACTGCAAAGCTTTTATTTTGACCATCAAAACTTCACTCTCGGCCAAGTTTAGCAGGTTATTCAGCAGGTAGACGAGAGAGGTGTGGGTGACCGACGATTGTTTGTATCAGCTGTAAGAGTTGCCACGCCTAGCAAAGCGCGTCAGTGTTACCGTGCTGATACAGCTGAGACGGACTCGACGGAACTACTGAGCCCTTAGCACTTTCGACTTAGCCCTTAGCACTGGGCGCCAAAGAAATTTCAAATGTTTTCAAATAAATAAAAAAATAGTATTAAACTTTGAGAATTTGGATGCGGGGAAATTAAGGATACAAATTAAACGAGCTCAACATGTTAAATAAGTTATGTAAAACTGGAATATAAGTAGTTAATTCCATATATTACTGAAAATTAAAGGATTTTAAGCATGGTATATAGTCGTCCACAGGTTAGTCAGTCTCTGTACTAAATCTAAATAGGACCAAAGGGTCCTAAGATAGACGGAAAGGTCTTAATTGATTGTAGGGTGAAAGGGCTCTTGTTAAGCTTCCGAACAAAGTGTCTTAAAGGTGAGAATTTGTTTGAGTCACCAAGTATTAGAAATTCACTTAAGAGTATTTTAACAATTTGCAATCGCTTTTCAAGCATAAGGCGATAAAATATACATTCCAACTTGTATAAGGCAATCATAGTGTTTCAAAAAAAAAGATTGGTTTTTTTACATTTACATTTTTTTTTATATATATTTAGTTATATTTTTCATACGATTGTCTGTCGGTAGTGCTTATAAAACTAAATGGCAAAAATCTCGAGAACAGATTGCGAGCCCAGTTCTTCAGCATTCAGAATAGGCGGCATTGGAATAGATAATTATTACTATGATAAATTCACTTAATATTTCAAATTTTTATTAAGTGCAATCATTGGCACGCTGTCCGGGAATGCCACGAAGCTCCTGATTGAGTGTACGCAGCAAAGGATGTTTGCCACAGCCGCAACGTCCATGGAAATCATCCAGATCCAATGCCCAGACCATGCCACCACCTAAACGAAGGCTTCTTACGAACTGAGACTTGCGTCTAATGTCGGCAACATCATCGTACGATACCCATTGATTGCCACTGTAGGCATAGGGGCCAATACGTCCTTCATCATCGCGAACGACAGTCCAACCGCCGTTGCTGACCTTTTCGCAAATCTCGTAGTAGGCCAAGAAGCCACCGGCTCTGGTATAAGTACCCGCTTGACCAGGTCCGATGGTTCTGTCATTGAGCGATCGCTCCTTCTGATCAGCCAGCGAGAATGATTGACCGTAAAGAGGCATTCCCATGATAAGTTTATTTGCCGGAGTACCTTGATCTAGCCAGTAGTTAATGCTAAAGTTGCCATTGAAATAGGGATTAGCATCGCCTTCGACATAATACAGTGGAGCAACATGTCCAGTCTGTTTATCCCAATGACCATGGAAATCATAAGTCATCACAGCAATCCAATCGAAGTAACGTGAAAGTTTTGGCACATCGTAGCCGGCGTCAATAACCGTTTTACTGGGCGAAACAGCAGCGGAGAGAAGTAAGCCACGTGGACGGAAGGCATCCGACAATTCACGAACTAAAGCGGCAAATCCTTGCTTCTCGGCTGGAGATCCCTTCGCACAATCGACTTGCCAGCAAACAGGATATTCCCAATCCAAATCTAAGCCCTCGAATCCGTATTTCTCAACAAATGTCAAAACACTTTCAATGAATCGAGCACGAGCCTGAGGATCAAGTACCAGGCGAGCATATTTGCTACCCAAGGAATCATTCCAACCACCAATGGCCACAGTGACACGAAGACCCTTCTGTTTGTACTCCACGACACGTTCATAGAAACGATTATCAATATCCGCCCAGGAATCATGCGTTTTAATGGTGAGAGTATTGCTATTCAGCACGGCAAATCCATAGACAATGTGGGTACAGAGATTGGCATCAATATCTTCGGGTACATATTTACCCTGACCAGGACGATACCATGCCCAGTTGGTAAAATAGCAAACGACCTTGTATTCCTCATCACTACCCAAGGCAGGGGGCGGAGTGGGTTTGGGTCGGGAAATGGGTTTCTTGTTGGGTGGAGTAAATGGTTTCTTTGTAGGTTTGGTTACATCTGGTGAAGATGTGCTTGTTGTGGGCTTGGGACGATGAACCACGGGTGCTTGGGTGGTCTGATCCGCTCTCACCGTGCACTTGGCATTGTTTGGCCAATCGCAGTAGTTCTCATTCCAATGGAGGCCAGCAGGGCAGCTGTGGGAAATTAATGAAGCTCTAAATAGGAAAAAGACTCGAAAGATTCATGACCTACCGTTGCTCCAAGAGTTCTCCATATTGGCATATGTAATATTTATTGCAATCCTTGTCATGGGGCACATAGTGTCTGCCATTACAATCAATAGCCTGTCCAGTTTCAGGTTGACTGGGTGTTTCAATCAATGGAGCAGGTGTTCCTGTATTTACTGTGGGCTTAGGAGCACCCGGATCTCCATCGACTGGAAAAAATAAATATTTCATATGGGATATCAAAACGATGACTTGTTTTCCACTCACTCATGGTCTTTTCGCTTGGCTCTAGCACACATTTGGGATGTGGTCCTCCATAGCCACGCAGCACTCGATTAATGGTCTTGAGCAAAGGATATGACTCACAACCGCAATCATTTTTAAAGTCATCCAAGTCGAGCGCCCAAATCATAGCACCACCCAATCCCATGGCCTTGACATATTCACTCTTATGACGTATCATGGGGGCATCATCAAAAGACACCCATTGATCTCTCAAATAGGCATATGGACCCATTCGTCCTCTGCCATCGCGGACCACAGTCCATCCTCTTTGACGTATGTAAGTGCATATTTCATAATAAGACAAAAAGCCTCGAGCTCTGGTGGCTTCTCCCGCCTCACCGCCGCCATAGGTAGGAGCTTTCAATTCATGATCACTTGCCTGGGCCAATGAGAAGGATTGTCCATACATGGGCATGCCCATCACCAGTTTCTTGCGATCTGCGCCACTCTCCAGCCAATAGTTGATGGAGAAGTTTGCATTAAAGGTGCTAGCGCCATCGGGATGTTCATACATGGGTGCTACATGTCCTGTCTGCTTATCCCATTGACCGTGATAGTCGTAGGCCATCACAGCAATCCAATCGAAGTAATGGGAGAGTTCAGGAACATCATAGCCCGCATCGATAACCTTTTTGTTCGGTGAAACAGCGGCGGAGAGAAGCAGTCCCTTCGGCTTGAAAGCTTGTGATAGTTCTCTCACCAAATCAGTGAATCCTTGCTTTTCATCAGAGGTTCCCTTTTTGCAATCAACTTGCCAGCATACAGGGTATTCCCAGTCCAGGTCGAGACCATCAAATCCGTATTGTTCGATGAAGTCTAGCACATGACGAATGAACCTTGCCCTGGCCTGGGCATTTCTTACCAGTCGAGCATATTTATCTCCTGCCGAATCATTCCATCCTCCAATGGCAACTGTTACCTTGACTCCCTTCTTCCTATAGGCCACGACACGCTCATAGAACTTATTATCCAAATCTGCCCAAGTATCATGCGGTTGGATGGTCAACTTATCTCGATTTAGGACTGCAAAGCCATAGACAATATGGGTGCAAAGTTGGGCATCGATATCCTCGGGCAGGAATTTGCCACCTCCCTGGCGATACCAAGCCCAATTGGTGAAGTAGCAAACCACTTTGAAGTCGGTAGAATCTGCAGTTCCTGTACCCGATATCGGGAATCCATCTTCCATTTCAAAATCACCCTCTTCAATGTCTCCATTGGGATCAACTTCATTCTCCTGAGAGGATTCTCCAGAATCTTCTCCTTGGCTAGGTTCGGGATCCGCTGTTTCTGGTTCTTCTCCTCCCATCGGCTCTGCCTCAACTTCGACTTCCTCTGCATCGGTTTCACCCTCAGCTTCGCCTTCAGTGTCTCCATCTCCTGTAGCTTCCTGTGATGCTCCATCGGTCTCGTTTTCCACAGAGGCGCCTCCTGTTTCAACAGAAACGGCTTGTTCCTCTACAGATTCTGGTTCCACTGGAGTTAGACCCGCTGAAATGTTGTTCATTGTTTTATTATAAGTATATTTTAATCTTCTTTAGTTATATTTACGTTCTGCCTCATGACCATTTGGTGGATCCTTAAGAACATCGTGTATTTCACGAAGTAGTGGATGCACTCCATCTCCACAACGATTACGGAAGTCATCCAAATCCAAGGCCCAAACCATGCCACCGCCCAAATCCAGAGCTCTAACTAATTGCGACTTCTTTCGGATCATGGCTGGATCATCGTATGATACCCATTGTGTGCCTTTACGAGCATAAGGACCCATGCGACCCCGTTCATCTTGCACAACTTCCCAGCCTTGATGCTTGACACGATCGCAGATCTACGCCAAAAACTCAGCATATTAACAGGAAGAATCTACAAAAGTTTCTTGAGCTCACCTCATAGTAGGCCAAAAAGCCAGCTGCTCTGGTGAATTCACCTGCCTGTCCCGGTCCAGGAGCTTTGGCATTCAAACCATTGTTATTTGCATTTTCCAGAGTAAAGGATTGACCATATAGCGGCATGCCCATGACAATTTTACGCGATGGAGCACCCTTCTCAATCCAATAGTTGAGCGAGAAGTTCTGTAAATAATTAAACGAATGAAAAGTGAGATTCATTAAAGTATAATGTTCTCTTCACATACCGCATTAAAGTAATCGAAATCATCATCGGGATGATGATAGAGAGGAGCAACATGTCCAGTCTTCTTGTCCCACTGTCCATGAAAATCGTAGGTCATCACTGCAATCCAATCGAAGTAACGTGACAGCTCGGGAACATTGTAGCCGGCATCAATGATTTTCTTGCTGGGAGAAACCGCTGTGGATAGCAACAAACCTCGTGGCTTAAATGCCTCCGAGAGTTCCCTAACCCAGGCAGTGAAACCTTCTTTCTCATCGGCGAAACCTTTGTTGCACTCCGTTTGCCAACATACTGGATACTCCCAGTCCAGATCGAGACCTTCAAATCCGTATTTCTCAATAAACTCTAAGGCATGACGCACAAAGCGAGCACGAGCAGAAGGTGATCGAACCAAGCGACTGTATTTATCTCCTTGGGAATCGTTCCATCCACCAAGGGCAAGACTAACCTTAATACCCTTGCTCTTGAGACCACTGACACGTGTATAGAAATTATTATCAATATCGGCCCAAGAGTCATGAGTGCGTAGAATTAACTCGGAGTAATCGAGGACTGCGAAACCGTATACGACATGAGTACAAAGATCTGTATTGATATCATCTGGTGTATATCGACCCAGACCCTTGCGATACCAGGCCCAATTGGTGAAGTAACACACAACCTTGTAGTAACCGTCGAGGGGTTCCAATGAAGGTTTCTCGGTCGGATATGTTGGTCTCGGAGTAGTGCTTGGTCTCTGGGTGGTTGGAGCAGGTTTAGCCGGAGCTGGCGGCTTGGGTTTGCTAGGAGAACCTCCAGTTCCACCAGTTGCTCCACCATTTCCATTCTCCTGTTGACATTTGGCTGCTGCCGGCCAATCACAATTACCCAAAGCTTCGTTATAGTGCAAGCCAGGTGGACAATCAGCGGCCTGTAAGCGATTCCACAAACAGAACAGATACTTTTTGCAGTCACCCGGATAGGGGACACGTTCCTCTCCATTGCAGGGATCCTCCTCATTTGATCGAGTCGATTGGATGATTCTCAAATACTTTTTACTTGTCACACATTGAACATTCTGGGGCCAATCGCATATCTTTCGCAAGGCATCCCAATGCAAATCTCCGCCACATTCACTGGGAACCAAAGCTCCGTTTATGCAAATGTAATATTTACCACAATTCCTATGGGTATAGTATTCGCCCTCGTTGCATCGTGCGGTAGACGATGTTGGAGGTCTTGGTCGACGAGTGGTGCGATTCGGACGCTTGGTCGTACTGCTAGCCACCACCTGTTGATGAGGTGGCCTGGTTGGTTTACGCGACGGTTTAACCGTTGTTGTAGTCTTTCTTGGTCTCTTTGTGGGCTTGGTGGTGCTAGTGGTGGTGGTAGTGGTGCTGCTGCTGCTACTACTACTACTTGACGTCTCTTGCCTAGACGAACACTGTGCCGAGGCAGGCCAATCGCAACCCTTCGCCTCATTATTCCAATGTAGGCCACCTGGACAGAATTGTTGACGCAATTCACCCGCAATGATGCAATGATAATAGGCATTACAGTTCTTGGAATCGGCATAGAACTCTCCTGCCTCACAATTGGAAGCCTGAACTACAGGATAAATCAAAGCAGGCGCGGGTATGGTTGTATGAGCTGGTTTCAATGTGGTCCGAGTGGGTTTTGCTGGTCGTCTCGTCGTTGTCGAGGAAGTCCACCAACTTGTGGTGCTTGCCGTAGATGTCTTTGGCCTTTTGGTAGTGGTCGTCGAAGGCTTAGGCCTCTTTGTTGTACTTCTTGGTGTTGTTGTTGTGGGCGTGGCATTTGCTTCCCAACTGGGCCACGTGGTGCTGGTTGTGCTATGTTCATGATGCTGACCCGAGGAACCATCACTGCTAATTGTAGTCATCTGAGGTGGTGCGGGCGTAACCACAGATGGAGGACGTTCGCAATTGGAGCGTGTTGGTGGCTCCGAGTCCAAGCGCCCCAAAGCACGATTAATAGCCTTAAGCAAGGGATACGACTCACTGCAGCAGCGATTTTGAAAGTCATCCAAGTCCACTGTCCAAGCAGCAACACCACCAAAATCATTATTCACAGCATAGC
Source organism: Drosophila willistoni (assembly GCF_018902025.1). Classification (NCBI taxonomy): domain Eukaryota; kingdom Metazoa; phylum Arthropoda; class Insecta; order Diptera; family Drosophilidae; genus Drosophila; species Drosophila willistoni. The sequence continues at coordinate 17,014,258 of NW_025814050.1, forward strand.
GTGCCTTGGCCTCGACACTGGCGGCATCCTCATAGCCGACCCACTGATCCTTCAGCATGGCATAGGGACCGGATTTCCTTTCCGCATCACGACCCGTTAACCATTTGGACTTACGTATGCGCTGACATATCTCATAGTAGGCCAACATGCCAGGTTGTTTGGTCAATTCGCCAGCTTCACCGGGTCCGGATGATGCCACTCCCTCGCCGGTCAGTTTCTGTGAGCTTTGCTGGAGTGTGAAACTCTGGCCATAGAAAGGAATACTCAGGATCAATTTCTCTCTGCGGGCACCCATCTTAATTAACAATTGCATTGTGTAGTCTGTATTATATTGCGGATATTTATCCTTGGCTCGTCCATACAAAGGACTCACATGACCCGTCTGATGCTCCCATGCTCCATGGTAGTCGTAGCTCATCACAGTTAAGTAATCCGCAATATCCGACAGGGCAGACAATTCGTATGCCTCTGTGATAATCTCCTTATAGCCCGAAATGGCAACACCTAATTGAAGTTTGGGATTTACACGCTGAAATTCTGTGCGAATCTCTCGAAGAAGTTTCGTTAGATTCGGCTTATCACTTGCCGGACCCTTGGAGCAATCGCTTTGCCAACACTTTGGATAATTCCAGTCCAAGTGCAATCCACTGAAACCGTAACGCTGCAGGAAACCCGTCACACTGGAAGCAAATACTTTGCGTTTGATATCATCGCTAGCCAGGCGGGAATATTTATCGCCACTTGAGTCAGTCCAACCGCCCATGGCTATCAACACGGGAACCCCTAAAGAGGTTATACGCTTGTAATATTGATTCTCAATATCTACCCAAGGATCGAATTCTCGTATGGTCAAATGATCGGGATCCAATGAAGCAAAGGAGTAAATGATGGAAGAGCAAAGCCGTGGATCAACTTGCTCGGGTACGAAATGTCCATCACCCTTGCGATAGAAGGCCCAGTTGGACATGTAGCAAAGGACTTTCGGTGCCATATTGTAGTTCTTTCTATTATTGGTTTTCAGTTGAGCCAGTGCACCATAAGCCGGTTCGGTTTCATCCAAATCGGCCTGGGCCAAGGCTCCATACGATTGTTGCTCACGATAACGATCCAATTCATCTATATGCTCGAGTTGCTCAATATTAACAGATTTAAGCAGTTCTTGATGAGGTGAACCAGCTCTATAGGGCTGTGGCTGATAGTCCTCATTACCAGGTGCTATAAAGGCTGCATACTTGTCCGATACCGACCAAGGATCTGGTTCCACTAGTTGGGTTAACTTCTCCGGTTTCAATTCCTCACCCACATCAAGATCTCTGACATGGGCCTCTTCAAGGTCTTCATCTTCATCATCTGGCGGAGCCTCTACGGAGTCTCTGACAAAGGATCGAAGTGGCGATGATTCTCTTAATTGAGCTATATTCCTTTCCCCAATGCTAGGGACACTCTCGACTGCACTACGTAATGGCAGAAAAGCATCGCCAAATGTTGGACGCACACTAAATCTGCTCAATGCTCCACTTTCCTCCTCCAAGGGCATACTCTCCACAGCGGAGCGTACAAAGGCTGGCTTGTAACTGGGCGCCACATGAACCTCCGGAGCTTCGATACGTATATGTCCGCTTGCCACTGTCGCCCATAGGCAGAACAGCTGTTAAAAGAAAGAAATTTGAAGGAGTTTATACATTTGAAGTCCATCAATTGGTTTGGTTATTTGACTTACCAGCAGTCTGCTGAGCGTAGTTAAACTACGCATTTTCCTAGCTTAGAGTTCCGTCTATAAACTGTAATAAGAAAAATATTAATATCAATCAATCTATTAAAAAAATATGTATTTTGAACTTTCTGTTTCAATATAGGTTTCGATTTAGTGTATAATTAAATCTCCTCTTAACTAACAAGAAAATAATCCCAATGACAATTTGAGGGTAAAGTAGAGCATGATTTCAGCATTCTTCATCTTTTGGAAAAGTTTTTTAGTGAAAATTCTCTGATTTTTACAATTAAATAAATTGTAATTGAAACCAGTATTCATTAGGCTTTTAAAAAACTTGGATAGTTTGAAATTAAATATCCGGATTGCTGTAAAACGAATAGTTGTTTGTGGACAATGTCCGGATAGTTGCAAAAATGAAAAATTAAATACTTTTTATTAATGGAAATCCTGAAAATCCTTACAATTACGCTTCAAGTTCAGACAGTAAAATAAATTTGAATAAGGATAATTAAATTTCCGGATAGTTGGAATACGTATAATTATATTACATGGATAATTAGAATGCGGATATTTGGAATACAAATATATAATCTGATTATAATATATAATCTAAAGAATGAAATCTGCGGATGTTAAAAAACAAATAAATATATGTCCGTATAATTATAATATTTTGTAAATTTAGCTGTACAAATAGTTGTTACAAAGTTGGAAGCCCGGATAGTCAAAATACGGAAAATCGGGGATATATCATTCTAAAAAGATTTATTGAATTTAATTTCCAAACAATTGACATATCATTGATACATATTGAGTATTTAAAGTTATCAATCTGGATAAAAGTATGAACAAAAATCGACACGGTCACGTCTCACGTCTTTCTCATACTTATATTACGCACACGTACGCGATCCTCATATGAATGAGGTTAGGTTTGGCTTGATATTGGATGACAAATTGGGAAGTAAAATTATTATTGTTGATTTTTTTTTTTGTTTCGCCCGGAACTTATTGAAATGCCTTAATTGTTTCATTGTGTGTAAGTGATAAAGGTCTCTCCAGTGTGTCACTTGTCTTTTTCTATAAACTGGCTTAACTTTCCCACTGCTTGTCAAATTGTAAATAATTTCCTTAAATCTTTGTATAAACTTGTTTTTTAAAATTTGGTTGCGGTTTGACATTTTGATGGCAAGCAAAACGACAAAAACAAAATGCCTAATTAATTTCATAAATTGCAATTCTTTAAATGAATTAAGGCTATTTCTATTGACAATTGCCGCCCGACAATAAATTTTATCAGTGCGGTTTTTACAACGCAAAGATTTCAGAATGATAAATATTAGCCATAAATACTTGAGATATTTTCATATACATACATATGTAAACATCAAACAGGATCGAAAATCGTTCATAATAATTTAAAGACTTAAAAATTTGGAGAATGTGAGCAAAGAGATTTTGACAAATAGACTGAATTCAAAATTACCTTGTCATAACCTTTAAAGAACAATATTTGTGTGTGGTTGAGATGTAAAAATCTTTAAGTAAATAAAAAAACTTTTAACGAAAAAAAAGTTTAAAAAGACCCAATTTAGTAAATAATATAACGTACTAACGTTTACATTGAAAATGAAGAACAAGTATACCAGAAAAAAACAAATATTTTCTATTTTAAACTAACCCAATTCATTGACATAAAAGTTAAATATATAAATCAGATTCAGAATTATTTTTGAACATAAATCCTAAGAATGATTCAAGGACAGCGTGATATTTATAATCCATAATTTAATATTGTTCTCAAAATATTAGAAAATAAATTTCAAGGTGTGTTTAACTTAAACATAGATTTCATTGCGAAAATTTGGCTCATTTAATTTATTAGTTATTCCAACGACTTAAAGCCATATGAATTTGTCTGGCAGTGAAATTCCAAAAGAGGGCTTAAATCTAAAAAGAAACAACTCAAAAAAAAAAAACATGACTAAGAGATATTGATTTACATATCTCTAATATTATAGCCCAACTTTTAGTTCTTATTGAACTTTACATACTCCCTTTTCTGCAGGCACCCTTACACCCAAGGCTAAATATATTAAAAATAAACATAATTACTAAGTCCCATTTTTCCCACATTAACTTAATTTTCTCTTTTTTTGGGGGGTTTCCCTGTCTGAACACATAATAACATTATTAAATGTTAATATGCCTCAATTGATTATAGACAATTATGTCTAATATCTGTTATTTGCATAGAACGATTGATTTATTATCAGCTTTTTGATGTTTTTTTTTTAGCACTTTAACGCCAAGCCCCTTTCCCTTTTTCCCCCTACCCCACATTCATAATGATTGTGTGTGTGTGTGAGTGTGAGAGTGCTCTGTTTTGCCAATTTCTTTTTGTGTTCTTAACAAGTATGCAAATCAGTTAAGAATTGGGTTAAGAGCTTAACGATGTTGACCGGTTTTTTATGTTGGTTTCGTTTTGTTATTATGATTTCATTTTGTATGGTTTTTTATTTTTTTTTGTTATTGTTTTTCTTCATATGTGGGAGATATACATATGAATATTCATTGATTACATATTTATATATAGCGCCGATTTTATGGTAATTAAAAGAAATGTAACCCAAACACAACGAACGAGTGGAAAAAAAAGATGTTGTTAGACAACTTTTGCCTGCAGCGGGGAATTGGCCGGGATTGCTTTGGCGTCTGGTTTTCTTTTTTGGTCTCTTTGGGGGGAGTTCATTGAACGCCAAGATCAAGAACTTTTTGAATCCTGCTTGCATATTCATGATGTGGCAAATACTCGTTTCCAGATTGCGCAATGTGAAAGGTTTTTCTTTTTTTCATATGTGCATAGAATGTTTTTAGCTGTTTGCTTGCGTGGAATTTTTGGTCAACTTGTGTGTGTGTGGAGTTAATTTTTTGTGGCACTATTAAAAATCCATAAAGTTCATGAAATTTCTTATGCACTTCACGTACACACAGACACACACACACACCCACAAACAAAGCTGAACTCATCAACGCCTCTGAGACTCACTTTACTTTTATATGCAACTTTTTGTTTTGTTCAATTTTGTTAGTCGATTTTTTTCTTCTGTCACTGGCGACACAATTCTAGAAAGAAAGTCCCCACACCTTAGCCATACACTTCACTCACTTCAATATACACTCTGCTAGGAAGGGAGATTGCCAAAAAAAAAACTTTTTTTTATATATTCACTTATTCACTTCACTCGCGATCAACGTTTACGCATGCGCGTCCAGAACCAAACTGTTCGCCCATCGTGCTGAGGACGCTCCTATTTATACCTCCAAACCTCAAACAGAACGTGCCGCAAAAAAAAAAAACACAAAAAAAGTCGGAGAAAAAAAACGCGTTAAAAAAGAACGTCACCAAGAGCGTTCTAAAGTGTAAATGTATGAGAAAGGAATAGTTAGGTAGATCTAGGTAGATTGAAATTAATGAAAACTAAAGCTTTGAAAAATGTTGAAATTTTAAAACTACGTAATTTTTACACTTTCTTTAAATAGAAAATATATGTATTTTTTGAAAGGATCAGGAATTTAAAAAAAAAAACAATAAAATTATAATTAAAATAAATTATAGATAATGATCGGTAATTTATAATTAATATTTTTTTGGAAAATAACAATCAATTGATTAAATAAATTTCTAAACTAGAACAGTAAAGATATAAAATAAGAAAAGTTTAAAGATTTAATTTTGTTTTCCCGAAAATGAATTCCCGAAATCATTCACACTGTTGAAAAGTTTTTAAGTATACAAAAAATCATACAAATATTTATATTAGTCATCAAATTAATTCCCAGTTTTAAAGCAAAAATATTTAGGTTTTAAATCCCTAATTGATTTATATAAGAAGGACTTTTTTTAATAAATGTTAAAATCAGCAAATTTTGATCATTTAAATGTTTGCTTTTAATTCAAAAAATAAAACAAATATTTTAAACAAAAATTTTATATAGACTCTGAATATTCCAAAGAAATCGGTCTACCATACCTGTTCCTAATTTCTCGAGTATCCTCCACTGTTTTTTTGAAAAAATACTGGATAAATATAATTTAATCCAAAAAACCTTTTAATTTTCGTGTGGAATAATCTATATACATACACCTCATATTATGTATTTCTCATTATTCACATTCATATTATAACAATTTTAATTTATGTAACAAGATGGCAAATATATGTATAAGGAACTACAAATGGAAAAGTTATGAAAATATAATAATTATGAAATCTGGAATATTTCAGAGCTCAAAAGTTTAAGCTAAAATATATCTTTAATTTCTGTATATTAAATTATAAACATAGCAAATTGTAAGAAAGGAAAAATTACTCAAACAATTTCTGTCCAAAAGCTCATAAAAAAGGGTATTCGATAAGTCTATATCAGAGTAGCCAAATCAAATTTACATAATATATGCATACAGATATCAAAACAAAGTGTCTTACCTGTTTTTTTGTTGCTACTTCCACTTCGTTCTTTTTTTTTTTTATTTTTTCGTGCCCCTTTCATACTGTTGGTTGTAAAGTTTATGTGCGAATATTAAAATAAAAACAAAAATGCAGCAACCGGCAAGCAAATGCTACTGTTTGGGGCACTAATCTGCCGGTTCTCTTCGAATCTTGAAGTCAACGCCCACCTTGAAACTGGTCCAGTTCTTTGGTTACTGCTGTTGGTTCTTGTTCTTGTCATCCGGCATAAAGAAAGGTAATTAATTAACTTTAGCTTTCGGCATATTTTGCATAATAATATGATACGTTGGCTGAGTTATTTTTTTATGAATCTTTCTGATATTTTGACAGCTTTGTCGATTAGAACAAGTCAGAGTTGACCATGATTAATTGACGTAAGGTTCTTGCAGTGACAGAAGAAAGGCGCCTGATTGGGAATATTGTGATGGCAATAATTGGGATAATGAGATGGACATGATTTCAGGAAGCACGAGTCACTTCCAAAATGAGGAATGTGCAGTCGGCACAAACATAATTGACGTAGAAACGTGATAAGTAATAACCACTGGGAAAAAAAAATGCAATCTCTTTTGCCTTTTATTTTTGTTTGTTTAAAATTAACAGTAATATTGATAATATATTGGAAGCTTTAGGAAAAAAAAACACTCTTTTTAGACATATAAATTTTCAGATACTTACAACCACCTAGACAACGAGCAACCTAAAAGGTGTGATATATTTATTATAATATGTTGTTTAAATAGTTTATTGTTTTCTACACTCAAGTCGATTACCTTTTGCAATTCAAAAAATAGTTACACATTGAACCGTTAAATTTAGAGTTACCCCACTTGCAAAACAATTTTATAGTGCGGCGGTGTGGCCAGATTGTTAGAATTAGATAAGTAAAAATAAACAAAGATTGTTCGATATTTTGTTCGATGTTGGTACTACTTTCCACGATTTTTACTGTTTTGTTCGATGTTCCACTCCAATGTTGCATGTTCGACTCCTTTGTTGGAGTTCGACTCTTTTGCTCGATGTTGGTACTATTTTTTTTGTTCGATTTGGGGCGACTTTTCTGCTGATGCCATTTCAGCTTTTTTACAGCCAGGGCTGTTTTGAAAATGCAATTACTCAAATTCTAGCTTTTTTAGCAAATTGAAATATTATTTGTTAATTCTCATTTTTTTTGAATTTGTTGCGTTGTTTCTATGGCATTTGACGATTGAAATGTTAAAAATGTAAGTCTGCCTTGGTCAAATGTCGAAGTTTAGAGGGTTCTTAGCCAAGTAAATTTGGTCAAATCCAAAATATGAAACAGGATGAACGTTGATACATTAAACGTTATATTAAGCTTAAGGTCCATATCTATATATATATTTAAATTAGAAATTAATTTATCTAAAATTTTACGTATGAACTGCACCGACAAAACAAATGCTGTTTTGATTACCAACTATAGAACAGAGTTATCCGAGCGATAAGGAAGATATTGACAATATGGTATTATTGGATAATATATTCATTCTTGAATGAAAAAGCAATATATACAAATCTGATATTTTCCTGCTCTTCTTTTTAGCTGTTTTCTTGACACTATTTAGCTGTTTTGGCCTAACAAAAAATGACATCACTGGATTCTTTTGTATATATATAAAATAAACGAAGAGAATAGGAGTACCTGCCGCTGCCTCATTTGTTGTTATTAGCGACACGAAAACAATTTCATTTGCAGTCGCCAAGGAGTTTGAGTTACCAGAGACAGGTGCATCTCGAAATTGAAACTGCAGCTGTTTATTTATAGCAACAAACAGCAACAACCACCCCCGGAAAGGAGCAGTGGGAGTCAAAGTGGGTGGAGAAGTGAGAGCTGGTGTGGGTGGGTGGACAAGCCCAAGTACAAGTACAAGTGCAAGTACAAGGATATATATATTTAGTTGGCCAGTCAAAGTCAAGGTAAGTGGAGGTGACGTCTTATTCGCTCTGCCTCCTCATTACCTTTGCGTGTGTTATGAAATTATAAACTATAAAAAACTAATTTGATTCCATCACAAAATTTTTTAGTTCTTAACTGAATATGGAGTCAACAACAACAGCACCAGCTGCGGCTGCCGTTCCAGCGACAACAACAACAACGACAACAACAACTGCGGCAACGGCAACGGCTGCCCAGGCGAAGCGTGGCACCCAACAGGGTCGTAAAAAATCTGGACCGAAATTCGAATTGACCGATTCACAGAAATCGGACATTAAGGAGGCCTTCGATTTGTTTGATAACGAATGCACGGGCTTCATTGAAGTGAAAGAGCTGAAAGTAGCCATACGGGCCTTGGGCTTTGAGCCCAAAAAGGAGGAAATTAAACGTATGATTGCTGAAATCGATAAGGATGGCAGCGGGCGTATAGCATTCAATGATTTTCTTCATCTAATGACTACGAAAATGGCCGAAAAGGATACCAAAGAGGAGATACTGAAAGCGTTTCGCTTATTCGATGATGATGAGACGGGAAAAATATCATTTAAGAACCTCAAACGTGTGGCCCGTGAATTGGGAGAGACTCTCACGGACGAGGAGCTACGCGAAATGATCGATGAGGCCGATTTGGACAACGATGGCGAGGTCAATCAAGAAGAATTTCTACGTATTATGAAAAAGACCAGTTTGTATTAGGGCGAATCCTCTCCACAAAAGGATTCACTCGCTCTCAATTATTTGTAGCTCTAAGATGCATTCCTTGTATTTTGTAAATGTCTAAGTCAAAATATAAATATTGTTAAGTTTTAGTTAAGCTCATTTATTTATTGTATTTGCCGTGAAATGCTTTCGAACAAAAAAACGGGTCCTTGATTTCCATACCTTGCTTTACGTGTAAGTTGAAAATGTTGTGTTCCTTTCTCAATTATGTAACTACTTATTATTATGTATGCATTTGCAAATGTTTCATGCTAAGAAATAAAAGCACCGGCTGTATTTTTGCACAATAACCTCGGATAATGGATAATAACAAAATTCAATAGTTGCAAGATAATGTTGTAAAGTGCGAAGTAAATATTGTTGTAATATATTAAAAATATATATGTTTATTACACAATTATCTAGAGTTCTCAATTACAATTTTAAATGAGTTGAACGGATTAGTTCGGAGATTCCCAATTAAATGAACTTTGTACAATGTCAAACAAAAAACCATAACAAATACTTATTGGGTTCAATCATTATTGAAGGGTATTAAACGATGTAGACATAAAATGTGATATCTTACTTATTCAGTTAAATTAAAATGTCTCACTAAGACTTAAAAGAAACAAAGCGAAAATATGCGAAATTGACTGATGTTGATATAGCTCTAAAAATTGAATTTATCATTAGAAGCTTTTGGTTGAGTACTTTGATCTGAGTGTTACTGTCTTTTGAAATTGGCAGTACTTTGGTTCAAAGTATTTAAACTATTTCAATATATCAGTATTTTTTCGAATCCACAATTTAATTCTGTTTGTTTTTAGCAAGTTCTTTGAGTATCTTTACCATCAAACTATATTAATAGCTGTGTTGTTTAGCCATTTAGGACTTAAAACGAATTTCATATTATATTTTGATCAAAACAAAAATGTTTAAAACATTTACCTGTCATAAAACGGAAAGATATAACTGACCAGATCTCTTGTACTATATTTTATATATGTATGTTAAGATGATAAAATTTAAACTTTGAAGAACATCTTACCTTTATCAAAAATATCTCATATAATAATTGGAACGAGTATTCAATGTTTTTGGAGCAAGAAAACCTTTTTAAAAGTTGCGAATATGGTCAAAAGCGTTTGATTTAAAATTCCGAATATTGAGTTTATACATCCAAAATTTTATCAATAATATAAATTATTAGATGTACTTTCGAAATGCACTTATAAAACATGCGAATTAGGTAAAATTTCGAATAAGTTAGGAAACTTACCATAGATATGGAGTTCTTGTGAAAGCTTGAGAGGTTACGATTCCCAGATTATGAGTCTTAATGTTTTACAAAAAAATGTCCAAAAATTATAAAATTTATTCTAAATTTTAGGGTGTTTTTGAAAATTCAAGTTTTTGGAACTAGTAACTCTTGTCTTTTGAAACCCCTTCTAAACAAAGCGAGCCAATAATATTTGGAAAATTCTAACTTTATTCAACCTATTAATCGCATGTATCTAACTTTCAAAGTCGGTAATTCCGATTATTCAGAAAAGGAATATTTTGAATGATCTAAAGGTTACTTCTTCTTATAAAATATGTAGGTATTGTTTTTTATATTGAAAAAAGATAATAATTTGTAACAAATTTGGAGTTCAAGGTTTGGTTTAGCCAGTTTGTTAAAGACTATATCATCGCTCAATATCTCCTTTCAATACCTGCTCTTTGGAAAAATTCTACAAAATATTTGAAATTTTTCTGCAGAATATTTTCTATGGATAATAATAATTGTTACTGATCAATATTTTTTTTACTATTATTTAAGATCATCTCCAAGTTTTTAAGGATAGACAAACCAAAATCATATTTAAATTCAATTTCTTTATTTGTTTTTTATTGATGTGAAAAATTTTCTAAAACAATTTATAATACTTTTTTCTTGTTTTTCTTTCGTTTCTTTTTTTTTTTGCCAAACTTAAAAAACTAAACAATAAATTGGTTTGTTGTGAGGTGTGGGGAATGGGGGGGAGATACACATAAGCAAAAAACTTAAATTCGTTAAACACACAAGTTCTTAAATAAAGGAAACAAAAAAAGGAAATCCATATTGACATTTAGCAAATAAGTAATCCCTAGATATATATGTACTATATACTTCAAGTCCAATCTCAGACAAATGGAGCATTAAAGTAGATTTTTCGCTTGCTGGGCAATGGTTTGGTGCTTAGACCCGAACCCTCGATGAATTTCTCAAAGCTGGCCAAATTCTTTTTCATTTGCTTGGCCTTGGCCATGGGTGGTTCCAGATCCATTTCCTCCTCCTCCTCCTCGGCTAGGGTGACCGTCTGGAGCTTCTGATGGTGAATGTGATGATGATGATGGTGATCGGACAAGTCCTCCTCCTCATGGAATTCCTCATCCAAATTGTACTCATCAGCAGCATTGATTAGACACTCATTTGCCTCGCTAATCTCCTCGAGCATGCCTTCGTTAAGTGGACTCTTGGTGATATCATCATCTTGGCTTCTGTCGAATTCCGCATCCAAATTATACCAATCGAATTCAGCTTGAAGTGGCAGATCACTCGTTGCTTCGGCCAATTGTAGTAGCGATTGTGACTTCGATGTTGAGGTGGGAGTTGTGGGCTGGCTCTTCGGTGTAGTGGGCGTGGTGGGTGAGCTAGGCAGACTCATGCGTTTATTGATCTCGGCCAGAATGTTGGGCACATGCTTGCGTTTGTATTGTGATGTGGTGGTGGTTTGAGCGGTCGGCATTTGGAGGCGAAGTGATGTACTCAGAGTTGTGGTGGTGGTCGAAGGTTTGGGTGTCATCATTAGATAGTCGGAGGCGGATTGTTTGGGTGCTATAATGGCAGCCACATTGGGTAGCTTTGGTATGTCAGCGAAAATCTCTTCGATTTCCTCAGTCTTGTGCGAGTGATTGTCATCGGAAAGTTGATCCTCCTCCTGATTGGCCGCTTCAATAGCTGGCGGCGTATTGGATTCGGGAGCTTGATGTACATCGGCCACAATTTGTACACTCGTCATGCCACCCACCTCCGAAATGGAACAATAATCTGGTTCCGAAGTTGTAGTTGTTGTTGCCTCCTCCTCCTCCATTTGCTCCTCAAGTTGATGAAGGGACTTCTTAAATTTCAACAAATTTGCCGGCTTTGGTGGCAAGGCAGGAGGCAACTTTTGGTTTTTTGAACCGGCTCCAGTGTGTGCGACTTCTCCATTAGCTGCAGCCATATCCACATACAAATTGGATGCTCTTTCCGAGCCAATGGGCTCGTATTCATTGCTGTAGATGGTTTCATAGTTGAGAATATCTCCGGTCGAGGTCATGGGATGATAATGTGAGATCATTGGTTCATGTTGCACTTCCTCTTCATCATCATGCCTTGGTACATGAACCATGCTATTTTTGGTAGAAAAATGCACACGTTTGCGTCCATTCGATGCACTGCGTCCACTTAGAGAGCTACGTCTGGGCAGATTTGAGCCAGAGGAGGCAGAGGATCCCCCCTTTATGGACATTGCCGATTTGGGTGTGGGCTCTCTCAGTGTCTCCTCCATGGATTGTTGGAGTAAAATCTGATTGACACACTCTAACACAGGATTCACAGCTCCCTGGCCATAGGGTTTCGACGTAACCGTAGCCTCCTCCTGATCCGAGGCACTGGCATACCAATCATCCGTGGTCGTCTCATAGATTTGCTTGGGTGAAGCCTCCGAAAAGTCGGCACAACGTCGTTGCACTATCTTAATAGCTCCCCTGGACATAAGCTGCTGTTCCTGCTCCACATCCAACTCATCGAAATCTTCATCATCCTGTGTGGGCGAGAATATGCCATCGTCTTCCTCCAACTGGGCGGCCATTGAGGAAACTGTTGTCTTACTGCTACTACTACGACTGGAGCAACTATTGCGACGTCTTTGCTGCTGCTGCTGTTGCTGCTCCAATTCCAAACTACTCTGCTCCGAGTAGTCACCATCTTCCAGGGATGGCTTCACTCCATGCATACGTTCCATGGCTCTTGCATAGTTATGCAAATGCTCGTAGCTCGTTTGAGAATCCTCACGGCTTATGCTACTGGTATTCTCCTCCGATTGCTGCTCCAATGCGGCATCATCGATATGCATGGCCCGGGAACGCATGTAGTCCCGGAATGTGCCCGCTGTACGTTTACTTGTATACCGAACGCTGCGTCGGGCGCCATAGAACGACGATGAGACGGTGTCATCGCTGGAAGAGCCGTGCTCAGCTGTAAGGAAAGGAAGGAAGTTTAGTAACGACTTTTAAGCAATAAAAATTCCTTAGAACTATTTAAAACTAATTTATTTTAACGATAAATCATTTAAAGATATTTTTGGGTAGGAACCTTGCTGAGATTAAATAACGTATACGTACGGTATGACAGCTAATCTAATATCACAAAGGCTAAAGTTCAGATGATTGTTAAAATTATAGTTATGATAAAGAAAGTTGCCAAATAACTTTATTTTTAGATAACTAAACACATAAAACACAAAAAGTTTGATCATGTCTGAGAGAATTATATTAATAAATGGATTTCCTAAGTAAAATTTTTTCATATTAGCCAACAAAAAGGCTCTGAGCTAGGACCCAGTATGGCTAAATCCGCCTCTGTATTATTTTTGGGATTTCCTTTGTTTGGTCTGTATTTCTTAACTCATTTTCTTTTCATGGTTTTGGTATGTACCAATTGTTTCTTTGGTAACCATATGAAAAATATTTTTTGGCTAGATATTAAAAGCAAAGAATTGGAAATACCTCGAAAGAATACTTCTTTATCTTTAAATGCTATTTTACAATATAGGGAACTACGTAAATTAATAATTAATTACGATTTGTTATAGTTTAAACAAAGAAAATGAACTTATCTAATCTTTACAACTCAATTGGTTGTTAGTTAATAGCTTATAGGAGCTTATAGTTCTATTGCTAAGATACACATGTATATGTGAATATAATTCAATGGAAATTGTACTTAAATATTTAGTACCTAACTAAATTATATAAATCTATACCTATTTAATTATAAGAAATTTCTCGATGTTTATAACTATCTATAAGGGAAAATCGGTAGGATCTAGAACAATTCCGAACTTTGTCCATAACTTGAGTTTGAAAAGGAATTAAGACTAAACCAGAAAACTTAAAAAATAATGAATCGTTTAACATTAATATGAAGTTAATAAATTAAAGCATCGATGGGAACTAGGAGGACTTTTTTGAAAGTTACTACTAAGTTTTGAGTCTTTTTTGACATTTCTAATTAGTGAATAGAGATTCTTGTAGGGTATTTTTCCTCTACGATACGTAAATGAAACAATCTTTATAATATTTCAATTCTTTTTGTACTTACTCTTAGCGCTTACGCCCAATTCCTTGCCACAGGTCTGTGTGCCATTCGCTCTAAGCTCAATGTCATAGAATTGCTTGCGGCAATTATTGCATTGCAAAGCCTCGAGTACCAGACACTTGTCCAATTCGTCATTCACATTCATTTCCTGATCGGCATCGGCATCGGCATCGGCCACCATGCCCTCATCTTTTTGCTGATCATCGTTAAGCCGTTTGCGTAGGGCACGATTCTGTCGGACAAGTCGGCATATCTCCTGGTCCCTGTCCAGCAAACGTTGATTCACCGTCTTCATGTCATTCTTCAGTTTGGACTCAAAGCAGAGCAGAGACTTAACCACACATGCCAGTTCTTCGGTGCGACGTCGCTTCTCCTTGGCCAACTCACGATACAGCTGCTTATTCTGCTGATCATAGTTCGAGATCATTTGCAATAGACGACGACGTTGAAGACGTTCTGGTGAGTTGCTGCCCATGGCCATTGTATCCTCAACATTTCCTCCACCACCGCCCGATGAACTGGAGCCCGAGGAACTCCGTTGCACTTCGCTACTGCTGCTACGTGTATTTCGCGAGGACTGTGAATTGTCCGAGTTCTGTAAGCAAAGAAATAGTACTTATTATTAATCTGCAATTAAAACTTTGTAGTCCTATTCCCTTAGCACCTTGGAGTGATGTCCCAGCACATTGAAATGTCCCGTGAAACCCCATTTGCCAACCATTTTGGGGGCTCTCGGAGAAATGACAACTGTTGCTGTTAATGTTGTTTTTTGAACTGTATGCAAAAGTCTGAACGTTTTGATTGATAACCCACAAAGAGAGAGCCCCAGGGGCTGTCCATTGTTATCTGATAGGCCAGCTTGATTTTCTAAAACCAAATGACGCACACTTCACGTTGGTCGATGACAAGTGAAATTCGCTCTCCTGTGGAAGCACTCACCATGCACATGCATCCTCAACAAGTAAGCTCTAAATACCCTTACCACATATCATAAATAATTTTCTATACATTTGGTTCAGGTCACAAAACCACTAACTGAAGTCCAAAGTTGGTCTTTGACTAATGAGTTGAAGTGGGCTAAGATAAATTTAAATTTCAAAAATATCTTCTTTCTGGTTTATGAAATTGTTATATTAAAGAAACATGAGCTTACTTCAATCTAAAGATGATTGTCTCTGATAAATTGCTAAATACTTCTATTAAGATTAAAGTTTCTTTGGTACTAAAATTCTTTGGATATTATTAAGATTAAAATTATTAACCATTTCTTATGCTTTGATTGTGTTGGACTTATAAATATTTGCTTTTAAAAGAATTTCTATTTAATGTTCTTTTATTAATCTATTCAAAAGAGTAGCAAATTTTCGTCATAGAGGTAGAAAGACATCTGTTTTTCCCTTTTGTCTATCTTATCACCTGTATTTAGCTTATTCCCCCAAAAATTATATATATTTATATATGTACCTATACATTAAATACACCTCATATATAATTTTATCACCTTTGTACGAATATTTACGACATTATTTTGTTTTGGTTTTTTGTATTGGATTTTGTTTGAACTTCCCTCCCTGAAGAAGAACTGATGGCCTTTGGACCCCCACTCCCAACTATATAGTAGGCACCTAGTCATTCTCTTGTCATCTACGGCATCAAGACTTGCGTGCTGCTGGAAGAACTCTCAAGATGACACGTCTTCTTATTGTGCCGATACAGATACGTGTTCAATTGTATGCTGGAACTTTTGCAGCCATTTGCACTATGCTAAACATTTCACTCTTTTTCATTCTTTGGTGGGATTTCGAAAGAGAAAATATATTATTGTAATTGCGGCCAAGGCGAATCACCCACTCGGCGGTATTGGCTTATCACCACCAATCAGCCAACCCGTTCAACCAGCAGTCTGCAGTCTCATTAATTACTTAGAAAGCCAAGAAACAACAATCAAGGGCAGCTGCAATATAGCCCGAACACACACATACACAGAGGGCTCATATTGTTCTTGATAAGCAAATGGTTAACCACGTGCAATCTATCTGTCAGATATACCTATATACACTATATAATATATATACCTTGCTTATTGTAAAGGCACGCTCTTAACTTGTCTTTGACTTAGGTAATAGTCTGCTAACTTGGATTTGTAAATTATTTGCCCAGTGATAGTTAGATAATTTGGTCAGATGAAAAGGGAAAATGAAGAAACCATTATGCATTATGCAAGTTGATTATTTAAGTTGGCAAACTATTTAGATAAGATCATAAACATGTAGATTATATATTAAAGACAATATTATCGAATAGCCGTGTATTTAGGAATTCATCTTAAAAGAAGTATTAGACACTTTATCTGAAGCTTAAGGTCATTTCGCACATTTGGTTATTCGACACTCAACTGATATAGGGTTATAATATGAGGAATATTTACCCCATAAAGTATGCAATATTGAATAATAAATGTTTGGAAAACATTGAAAAAATTGTAATTTGGCATTAAGGACAATTTATAACCAACACAACAATTTTAAAGTGTTCCCTATAAATTACTAAAAATTGATTAGACAAGCAATTGCATACTTGCATTTGCTATTCGAATGGGGTAGAAAAAGTTTCTGACTTCGACTGGTCCTAAGCATATTAAACTGATTACAACTAAAAACGTAGGGGAAAAACTTTAAATTAAACTCTTCGCATTATTATTTTTCATTTGCCTGGCAACAGAAATGATTCATTTTTTCAAGTGAATGTTTATTTGTCTTTGCCTTAGATTGTCCCCTTTTTGCTCTTATTATATACCCTGCAATTTATAGCCTTAGTTAAAAGTTGAGTCACTATATAGGCCCTGATCTTTTAGATAAGTTAGTGATATTTAAGATCTTTCATGTATTCTGTTTCTTCTTCTGGTTGTGTCTAAAAAGATTCAACTGATTGCATCTACAGGCAGCAGCTGTTCTAGATATTAACACAATCTCCTTTAGATAAGATTTATAATTGAATCATTCTTGAATTACTTAACTTACTACCCGTATGAATAGTCGGGTCTGTTTGAAATACATATATTCTGCTAGTTTTTATAATTTCATTTATAAAAGGGGTTGATGATAGTAAATATAAGCTAACGTTAAACAACCACCCCAAGTTTATTTAGAAACATATATCAGTTGGTCCTGGGAAATCGCGTGCAGCAAAGGGAAATGATATATAGTTAGTGGCAATCGTGAGTGAACAGAAAAACAATCGATATTTTTCCACGAATTTTTATTGGTGTTTAATTATTCAAATGTGCTGATTCGAATCTAGTTTTCTTTAATTTCTTTCATTTTGAATTTTTATATTAATTTACATTTCTTTCCTCAATTTATTGCCTTATCCAAATGAAGAGACTGTCCGCAAATGTTTCGAATACAGGCTCAAAAAATTAAATTTACAAGAAAAAGTATATTGAGACTACTTTCGAGTTTTTGTGGCCAATAAACTGCAAGCTGTGGATTTCTAGTTTTGTATATGGTATTTTAGACCCTTTAGGAAGTTAATAGATGGTATAAATTATAACAATCAGCTACCTATTTGGATAGTAAGAGATTCTTAACAAGATTTGAAAGTTTGATGACTACATTTCTAGCCAAAAAAGAAAAAAAAAACAGAACTGATTTCACCGACAAAACATTCTAATATCTAGCTGTAAATGGGTCTGATTTTCTTAACCTAATATTATCTTTTGGCTCTACTTACTTGCTCGGCACTCAGTTTCTGCAGACGGGCTCCAAATCCAAGCTTCTTGTAGGCCGGTGTATGTCCTGCCGATTGGGTATTAAACGATGGCATCTCCAAATTTGTCTCGGGCAACTTTTGATAATGCTGCAGCGTGGCACCGCCCTCAACTTCAACACCTGTATTTGCCTTGGTTCGCATTGTCACTGAGGCAAGTTCGTTGCTGGTTTGCTGTGAATTTTCTGGGGTCGGTGATTTCACCTGAACGGCCTCATAGAATTCACCGTCGCCGTGACTACGATAGCTGCCCTGCAAACAATTGAAACCACCCCAATCGGTCTGAAGATTTGAATATATTGGACTACCACCGACTTCGGTTGGAGTCTTTTGGGTGGGTGATTTGCCACTTGCACTGCCGCCCGCTTGACACTTTAGTGTATCGTAGCCGTTGAGTAATTCACTCTTAATGAACTTTTCTATAAATTGACTGGGAGATTTTGAACTTAAATGGGCAAAGAATTTGCCACCAGTATCACTGAGGCTACTGGCAGATCGTCGATGTTGTTGCTGCTGCTGGGATTTGTGATTTTTATGGGGTAAACTATTGCTCTTTTTGGGATTATCTGTTTGATCAGTTGGCGTCTGTTGTTGTTGTTGCGGTTGTTGTTGAAGGCCATAGATTTGTGAACTGCTCAACAGACCAAACATATTGATTTACAAGTTGGGATGGGGGGGTAAGAATTTTGGGATGATTCTAGCTGGCTGGTTGGTAGATTGGTATTAGGGGATGTGTTAGGCTTTCGACACTGGCCACAACATCATCATGATGAGGCTTAGAGAGCGCTGCAAAGACAAAAAAAGAAACACAAGAAAGAGATAAAGAGTTAGTTGGGCCATTATATCTTTACATTCCAATGCATTCAAATTCATGTAATAACTAAGCCAATTAACCGCCTGTAATGTGTCAACCAATTGGATATGTTGCAATCATTAAGCTGTCAAAGCGACTCGAATTATATTACAATTCACTTGTGACTTTTACCCGTAGTTAAAAAATATATCAATTTTAAAATGCCACCAGGTGGAGTAATTGTTTAGATATCAATAGAAAAATCTTTATGTAAGTTTTTAATTTGTTATTTATGTTATAGAAGGTATATTGGCTAAATCCATTTAATATTACTTGAAATTAGTGGACTGTCTTTTCTATTCCATCAAATACGATTTCTATTTAATTAGTTAAATCAATTTGGAACAGAATTTATGGGGCTGGGTCAGAATATAGATCGAGTTTAATCTCAACAATTTCAAATTTTGAAAAATAAATATCTATAAAACATTATTCGTATTAAAATTAACTAAATCACTTAATATCTGACAATAAGATCGTTCAATGAAAAAATTTAGATCACAAGTGTTAAAAATTCCTTTTTCTTTGATAAAAATTCGATTATTGAAAATCCTACTTATTAAAATCTGAATAAAATTTGGATCTTTAAAATATGGAATAATTGGATAATACCTTGAGTTGCATATGTTGTATAATTTATGGTCGCAATCTCAAAGTTGTTTATTTTTTAAACATTAACTTTTCCATTTTCCAACTATTAAAAACACCCATTACTCAACATTCAGATATCTATTTTCTATGTATTAAAAATATTTAATATTTAAATTAATTATGTAATGTAACAATTAAACCTTTCTTTATTCAACATCCACTTCTCTTTTTTCTAACTATTGGAAGATATACCAAATGTTTTATGATATATAAAATATGTTATTTTAAAAGACATATCATTAACCTAAAATTCTTTAATTCTAATTTATATGGAATAGGGTCACTATGTAATAAAGTTAATTTTGGTCTGTTGCAAATTATTTCCAGAAAAGTTTGACTGCATTTTATCATCATAAAAGAATAAAGTTATAGGAAAGCTTGACTATTATTTTTTATAAGATCAGTCATCGAAACACTTTTATTTCCTTAAAAAAACATATTGGAACTTCAATTAAATCACGTAATAAATCATAAAAGGAGATCTCAAGGTTTCTTATCAAATCTAAAATCTGCAAGTTTTTTTTTTAAAGCTTCTTGTTTACAGTTTATTAACCAATTTAAGATGACATCAGACTTAACAAGTTCTTGCTACAATACAAAATGATTTTATATTCCGGAAACATATAGTAAAACATTGGATTCTTGTGTAATTATGGCAAATCAATAAAATCCCAATCTTTACATTGATTATCTATTAATGATTATAAAAAACTTTATCTAGATATTGCCACCTAATAAATATAAACGAAATTTATACGACTTTCAATCAAAATTTTCAAAAGTTTATCACGTTATAACTTTAACGCATAAACGTGAATTTAAATCAAAACCTCATTGGTATTATTCATTTTTTAATGATTGTAAATTTGATTTTATTTTCCTCTCTGTCCCATTGAAGTTAAAAATTTTTGTTGCATTTTTCTTATCTTTTTCGAAGTGGGAAGGCCTACTCCACCTCCTGGCCTTTTTTTTTTTGTTGTCGCTGACTGTCGAACGCATTTTTCATTATTAATTTACAACAATAGCTCATTTATTGTATTTATTAATTTTTTTTCTTTGCTCTTTTTACAAACAAGCTGAAAATTGGGAATTTCTTGAGGTTGTCCAAAGGTTCGAATTGGTGTTGTGGGTTAACCTTGAAATTGGGCCCCCAAAAAAAATTATATAGATATATGATGAGAGGTTGCACACAATCACACACACATTGGTAAGATTTATAATGCCGAAGGTTCTTGTAGGTGCTGTTAACTATAATTTAATGTGTAATAAAGGTTTCACACTCACGATAAGGTTCAAGCCTCATAACTGTTGTGTGAGGTAAGCTTTGTTCTTTGTTGCCCTTCTTGGAATAGGTAAATCACTAGTTGCTCTTAGCAAACCCCCACAAAACACACACACATAATAGTAGGTAGTAGTAATAATAGAAATAATAATAATAGCAACAAAGCTTTGGCAATCATTTTTGTTGTGAACTGTAAAAAGGCAATTAAAAGCGCATGCGCATAGTCTCAGTTGGTCGCAGTTGAAGTAGTTTTGGTCTTTAGCTTTTCCTTTTTGCTGAGCGTGTTTCAGACCAATTAAAAGAAACCAAAAATGAATAAAAATATTATATTGCAACGCATTCGTTTATATATATACATATATGTACATATATGATGATCATTATGAAATGCAATGCAAAGTAAATCGTAAAGCATTTCTAAATTAAAATTGCCATACCATCATACAATACGAAATGTATCCATTGTAGAAAGTTAGGTGGAAAATCATATTTCATATAAAAAAAAAACAATACCAAAATTCATAAAAATCACGCAATTAATTATAATTTGATGTTTGTAATCATTTAAACCAATGAAAACTAACATTTTCCCCCAATTTTCTGGCTACACTTGATATGCTAGATGATAGGCAGGAAATTTTTATCAATCAGAGTTATATACGTTTTATACACTTTGTTAGCAGGTATATTGGTTTTGGTTAACTAACAAAAATCTATAGTCACAAAGTAAAAATGTTCCATTTTATTCAACATTATAAAGAAGTCAACATAAACTTTTGTGATATGAAGACTTCACTTGATAATGAATCTGATTTACTTTTCGCTTATAGAAATTTCCTTATTTGAAATTATTTGTTTAAAGATAAAGACTATAAAATTGCAAGATTTTCTGTATAATGTTTTAGTATTTTGAAAGACGTACTATTCATAGAAAACGTTTTTTGAATAAAAATTTCAACATTTAACATATTAAGCTATTCTTCTACTATATTCTTCTTTTATTCTTGTTTTCGATTATATAGAAATACATATGAAAATCGAAATTGTAGAAAACTTGATTCGCTATAACAAAATATCATGGGTAATTTCATAAATTCTATCTGACTACACTGATCAAAGTTCGAAAACGATTAAAAAACATAAAAAGGCCTTAATAATTTCGTATTTAAAGATGCCTAAATAATGTTTTTTAAATAAAGAAAACCGATATTGGTTTTAAGTTTTTCTGTATATTTAAAGATATTAGCACTCCAAAAAACCATAGAATTGATCTGCATCCATTTTAAGGGTATAAAATAGTCGTCATGACACAATTGATACCAAATCTTTTGTCTTTTTGTATCCCACTGAGTATTTAATTTATGTAATATTATACGATATAACATTATAGATATGAAAATATTTGTTTGAAGGAATTCAATCCCGGAACTTTATATATTAAGAAAATTTAGAGTTTTTAGTATTGAAATTAATATTTCTCTTTTTGAGTTTCTTGTGCCGAATCCCCATGAGTATCTCACAATCTTCCAATCTTTTGCCATCAATCGGCTAGACTAAAACGATTTATTCTCCTTACCCAATTATCCACATTTATGCCTATAAACTGAGTTTTGCCAGATGTCATCTAATCGTTTGGTCTCACTAACTAGATTTTACCATATTTGCTTTATAAATTTATTTATATATGTGTAGGTATGTATATGTATGTATGACTACTACCGATTGCAAAGACAACATAGTAAAGATTTATTATAAATTCGAGCGTTGCTGCTGACAGATCCAGGCAAAACTCTCAAAAACAAATTTGTCTTAATTGGCCAAGACGAATTGAGTTGGCCTGCCCATTTTTGGGTCTAAAAGATTGCCACTGGCGACGACGCACTCTTCTCCCCTCGTTTACTCTGTTTCTCTCTCTCACTCTCTTTCTATCTTTAATCAACTTTTAAACTGGGAAAAACTTAAAATCTTGTTAATGCCTTAAATCTTATGGATTTGTTAAAATAAACAGTCTATGGGTAGCGCCCACTGAGACACTCCTCCTCTTCCTCCTCCTCCTCCTTCTCCTAATTCTCTCAACATACAATTTCAAGCCTAAACAGTTGTAAAAGATTAGCTTTGGTTCAGAAAACAATTTTTGAAAAGGGCCGCTGGTATCCTAAGTAAGTAAGTGCATACTGAGAGAGGAAAGTAACAGGTACATAGTCCACACCTCATCGTTTAAGTCGTCCGCTTCCTGCTGTGTGTATGCCGATAAAAAGTGAAAGGTCACGATATTGACCTGAGACTCAACTAGGTAGGCACTTGCACACCTAAACACATACATATGTACTTTTATGTGTATACATTCTATTGTCAGCCAAAACGAGAGTTGACACTCAAATTGAAGTAGAAGTTTTCCTATAGCAACACTATTCGTATGAGGTTACGAACAGTTAGCTGAAGATGGCACAATTTTTGGAAAATCATTTTCAAAATAAGGCATTTTGTTGATAAATTTCTGTTTTACATTATGTTTCATATTTGATAAGTGAAATAGGATAGAAATTTATATACCTATAAAGTTAGTTCTTAAATAAATATAACAAAATCTTATTCCAGGCTCATTTCTCTAGAGTAGTCCACTGAGAATATAGATATTATTTTTCAGGAATAAAGAAACAAATACAAATTTCAAAGATTTGGAAAATTATTGAGAAAAGAAAAAAACCCACATTGAAATGGGACATAATGTTGGTCTTGAACGAAACTATTTACTTTCCCTGCGGGTTTTGAATAAAGTATGCCTTTTTATGGGATATCTCCAGTCTGACAGTAAGTCCAAACAGTTGTTAGGGATTACATGAGCCATAACACGAACTCTGGCTAATCTTTTGACCACCTACTCAGCATTGAATCTGGACTGCTCTCGGCTGGCTCCTCTGAAGCACTTTGAGTTGCCGTGCCTGGAACAATTTCACCCGCATTGCATCCAGCTGCTTTAGAGTAGATAAAAAGTGAAAGGCTAATGGATGACAGAAAAGAAAAAAGGAGATCGACTTAATGTCACCCTACAAGGAACACTAGCGACGTGCCAAGACTTGACAGTTTGTACTAAGCCACCTAGAGGGATGCGATTTATGCTACTCCCTGGGTGGCGTTTTCCTTTACGCTCACGTATCTGGAATGACCTTCGTTCCAGGTCAGGTTTGTGAAATAAATCAACGATAGATCCATAAAACGAGAGATGGCAAACGCAAAAATTAAAGAACAAAGACACCGAAATGGGCATTGCATAAATATGTGAAACAATAGGACAAAGGACATTCCAATGATAACACTCAGAAGTGGCGGCAAAGGTTTCCTACCTGTAATTTCTTCATTTGTTTGTCCAACTTACTTGGAAGCAGAAAATTCAGGTAGACAGTCAAATTTTTCAAGGTTTGACACTTTGATGTTAGCTGCGTGTATATTGGTCTATGTCTTTGCCGTCATTAATTAGTGAACCGTTGAGGTTTCGCCGTCTTCAATGAAATCCTAGCAAGCTACACACACACACACATATATATACAGAAATCCAAAATCAAAGTCAATGATCTCTATATATGGCCAACTTAATGATATATCCCACAAAGAATAGACAAAGAACCATAAGAAGTTCAAATTATGCGGGAGAAGTTCTCAGCAGATGTTCGACAGGTGAGGGGGGAGGGAAATGATGCAATGAACGGTAAATTTTATGGAAATGGGTCAAACTTTTGACTCTCCATACTCATAGATGGTCAATTAAATTGTCAGCTTTTCAAAACTTCCATCGATCTTTTTTTTCTCCCCATTTTTTGTGTTTGTTTTCCTTCTCTTCACGCTGACAAATTTGTCATCCGTCTTTAGACTGACAGTTGGTTTGACCTGATTTCAGAGAAACTGCAGTGACAAAGCTATAAAAAAACACAACAAATTGTAGAAAAAACAAGTCATTTTTTCTAGTCAGAAACCCTAAATCATCTTACATAACGGGAACTGAAGAAAAACCATAAAAAAATACGCGCAAAAGAGGAAGTTAACTTTTGGGTCAGTCAGATACATTGTAGTTTTTCTCTTCATACTTGTAGATTTTCCTTATATTTCCCTACACTTGACACGTGCAACGACAGAGACAGACACACAACTAGTGAGAGGGAGATAGGGAAAGACAAATACCATTTGGCTAAAGTGTGAATGCCAATAGATGGATGGTGTTGGGTGAGGATGAAGGTGAGGGTGATGGTGAGGTGACTACCTGTCATGGGATATATGCCGACGAAAACTAACAAACTCTATTCAAATTACTTTCATTCAATCTGCAAAAGACTTGTGTGTGTGTGAATGTGTTTTGAGCATGATTGATTAGCCCCAAGTTAGTTTTGTCTTACTGTTTGACGCGTGTTTCGATTCGAGCTATGACAAATGTCATAAGAGGTTTGTAAGCTGAGTTCGACTTCCGCATTGTATGTGCTCTCTATTAAATAACCCAAAAAAAGGTAGACAAAAAAGAATGCTCAATCAATTGATTAACCACATTTAAACACCCACTACAAGCTACAAGCCAAGTATTTACCATAAATTTAAAAATTCCATTTGTTTTGTTGGAGAAATTTTGCCAAAAACGAAAGTAAAATGCATTGTGGCGTTACAGAGAGCGTTTTTGGAGGAGAAACATCACAAAATTTCACCAATTTTCGGTTGGAAGGCTTTAATTTTACGATCCGTTAGCTGCTGCATTAAAAAATCTACTACTACCTAAAACTTACCCTAACAGCTCTAAAACCAAGACACATGCGATAATAAAATGCTGGCCGAAAAAAAAAAAAATAAATAAACATAAGACACACACACACAAGTCACAGATAACAAAAACAAAAAAATGCAAATAAGTTTCAGCAACGTTGGCTAATTTGTTATTAAAGAAAGATACAACCAAAACAAAACACAGCGTAAAATTTCGCCTGGCAGCAATTTTTTAATAGCAAGCAAATTAACGAATTTCAAACATGCAAATTAAATTTAGAAACAAAAATAATCAAATAGCAAATAATAGAAAAACACAAAAAAATAGCAACAAGCAACTGCAGAAAACACTTACAAAAAAAAAAAAATGGAAAAAAACTTGATCTACAACATTTTTTTGATTTCTCGCTCGCCATCAACTAATTGTAAAATGATTAACAAAAAAATGTATCTTTTAGTATGTTTCTGAAAAGGGTTTTTTTCTCCTCTCTCCTCTTCTTGGCAAGAGATTTTGCTTGTTTGTCTGGCAAAAGGTTTATTGACCTTTTAATTAAATTAAAGCAAAAATAAAAAAAAAGAAACGGGGCAAAAAAATAGCAACGGGCATTACGCTTATTTATTTTTTTCTTCAAATTTTGTTTTTCAAAAGGTTCTTCTCTCCCTCTCTCTCTCTCTCTTGCTCTCCTGCTCTTCTAATCCAATTAAAAGGCATTGCGGGAACCTTGCGAAATGAAAAAAAAAGCAGAGCATAGAATAACCATGAGACGGGATTGATGATGATGATGATACAATATGGTATATACCATGTAATACTCAAACGAAACGACTTTGCCAAATGAAGAAAGAGGTAACTGAGACTACAGGTTAAGCCGGGCCAATAGAACACCCACCTAAAGACCTTCTAACTGTCGTAACTGAGATTTAATTAACACTCATTCGAAACACTGACCATGGCGCCTATCGGTTTCATTATTCAGCAGAAACTTTTATTGATGAAATTCTTGGGGGTATTAACTATGCAATAGTTTATTTTTAGATACGATCTAATATAACGGAGTAATTTATCTTGTAGTTATGATTCACTTCACTGAGTGATGAACTTTGCATATCTATAGAGAGAATTATTTCACAATTTCCAAATGAATTAATAATTTCCTAAAGGTCATTGTTTATCTTAGTTTTTGAAACCGGTTGCTTCTGCGCTAAATTGCCTATGGTTGTTTAATGCTTTACTTTAGATTGTGTACCTAGATAGATTCGCTAAATATTATCCTTTTTACTTCTTCCTTTCATTATAAAATTATATGATTTTAGAAAGATTTACATATAACTTGAGTTATCCTATTACTCTTCCTGTGGGTTTCATCTTAAATTTCTTCTTGAGATAATTATCTCGTATTATGATTATAAACAAATAACAATCATAGAAAAAAATTTATAAAATTTTGATCAATAACTTGCACGTAATCTTTAACCGGACGGATCTAGAGCATCTGTCAATATTTCTAATCATTTTGTACCTTCTACGCTTGTTTTTACGCCAAACTAGTAAATTCTCGAAGTGGTTACAGAATTTTGTTAAATATTTAAACTGAGAAAACGCCCACCTCGGAAATTACTGAATTTCTCAAGCAGTTTATCTTATTTTTCTGATCGGATACTACTAATATCTTTCTAACTATTTTCCCGTTTAATTATCAAATCATTGAATGTTTTTTATTTAAATCATATTTTTCTGACCATTAATTTCCACCCATATTTCAGAGGATTGAGATATGGACAGTATGACGCTAGTTACTATTAAGCTGCTAAATTTGAACAACTTTTATGGAAATTATTTCTGATCCTTTGCCAAAAGTAAAGTTGCTAAAGTTATCTTTAAAAGTGAAATGATTACTTTTGGCTGGGCCTATTCAAAAGTCAAGAAATCAGTTCGATATTCAGTTCATTATATAAACTTAAAACAAGCATAAATATTAGATTTCAAATGGTTGCTACTAACAACAAATTTTTCATTTAGCACTTTCATAAAAAGACAAATTTCCCTGTAGATCAAAATGAATAAAATGATGCCCATCACATGTGATGACCAATATTATATGGCTAATAACAAACAATTCCATAACTTAATGAATATTACATTGATCCATTATCACTAGCAGAGTTTGTTGAACTTTTTGTGTGTGTGTCAGAAACATTAACCCTTACGTAAGTCTTTTACTAAACACACTTTAGTGAAACATTTCAAGTGAAAGAGTTGAGAACGATTAGTGAGTAAGTTGTAGTAAACCGGTTGAAACTAAACTATGAAGGAAAAAAAAAACAACCAAGCTCAAATATTCATTAACTGGTATAGGACAGAGAGAGTCTGTTGGCTTTGTACGAGTCTGTGTTGTGTTGTGTAGTGTAAGACCTAGCATTGCAATTTATGGGAAATTTGTTGAGTTGGTCAATGTTCTTAGTCACGATGGCAACATTTAGTGAATGGTGTCATTTACCCGGCTGAATTATTTTATTGGCTTCTCTGGTGAAATATGTTTCTTTTTTTTTCTTATTACAAAATTTTGAAATACACATTAGAACTCGTTCTAGTATCAACAATTCCATGACGAAACTTACCTATTTTTTTGTCTTAAACACAAGCTTCCTCGTCTTATACAAATTGTGGCGCCTGTCTACCAAGAGATCTGTAATTAAATAAGAAAAATCATAGGAATTAGTTTGAACATCCTTTAATCTCTCTGTCTGTATCTTAGTTTCTGAGTGTGTGAGTGTTAACCAGTTTAGTTTTAACTTCAACTAACTGCACTAGTTTTGCTTTTAACGGTAAATGCAGTTAATTAAATGGCAATCGCAATAAATAAATACATATGTTGCTGCTTGTATGTTGTTACTAAGTTGTTAATTAGCATGCCTTTCGACCATGTTGTTCCCCAAGTTCTTTTACCCACTCTGGTTGTGAGACCGCCAAACCTGCGGGAAACCTTAGGCCAACAGACGGAAGCCCAAAAGCGCGCAAAGAAGAAGAGACAACAAATGTCGACCCTAATTTCCTATTTAAATATTGTACGAAAGCAAAGCGAAAAAAAAGCAAAACAGAGGAACGAGGTAATGGTAACCCAATGCCCGAAGACCATTGGATATGCCTCGAGTAGAATGGTCAAAAGGGTGGGGCTTTGGTTTTTGAGCTGTAACATGGGCATGCCAAGTATTTCAGCAAATAGAACTTCCTCTTGGTCTCTGTCTGACTGTCAATCTGTCTGTGTGTCGAGTTTAAACATGGCGCTTTGCATTTTAAACAGGAAAAACTATCGTTGTTATATTGGTGACCCCGACGTTGTAGTGGCGGTGCATTAAAGATGCAAGGAAAAGAGGGTTCAGCAGACAATGAACAAGGGGGGAAATGCATAAAAGGACTAAAATAAATATAAGGGTTGCTAGAAAATAACAAACCCTGTATAATCAATGAAGTTTTTTAAAGATTGAATGAAATAAACAGAGATATAATTAAATTTAGGAAAGGAATGCTAAACATCAAAATAAATATAAAAGGAATGGAAACAGGAAGACAAAAAAGGCTTAAAGATATATGCATGGAATTTCCAAAATATAAAACAGGTAAGATCAAAAGAATGACTCAACTTCAAGGGCTTTGAAACATTCCAAATTTCCATGATCTTGAAATTCATACAACCTTTTTGCTTTTGACTTCTTAATCAACTTTCTTTTCGCTTTCAACTTGAAATTCTTTTGCCAAAATTTATGACCCCGTTTTCAAGTTGAATAAAAGCCTTCGTCAATGGCTAGACAGTGATTATTTTTAGACAATTTGGAACAGTTGCCAATTTCTGTATTACAATGGCATTTCTTCAGACTTGAGCGAGAAGAGTCCGACAGACTCGACTTAATATATATTTTAGCCCTGAACTTTCGTTGTTTTTGTTTTGTTTTATTGTCGCTGTCGCTCTACATGTGTACAGCTGCTGTAGGCTGTTTTAATTTTAATTTACAAACTTCAGTTTTCGAACTTATGAAACTTGTTTTCCAGCATTTCGTTTTTGTTTCTGTGGGTGCAGTTGTCGCACAATTTTTTTTTCTTTTCTTTCTTTCATGTTTTATTTTTTTTGCCTTTTTTGCATTGTTGAGGCATTAATTTACAATGGTTGGGGAACATGTTTTAATGCATTTCATACAAATGCATTTTTCTCTGACCCTTCTCCACCTGTTCCCCCCTCTCTCTCTCTCTCACTCGCTCTTATTGCTAGCTGCCTCTCTTTTCGGACTTAATTTATTTGATTCGTATTTGTTGTATTGTTTTGGGTTGTTGTTGTTTTTTTTTTATTCCTCTTTTTATCTTTAATTATTGTCTTTACTTATTAAGAAAATTTATTTTATGCTTATTTGTGCTTATATTTTTTCGTCTTCTTTATTGACTTTTGCTTTTGGCATTTTTTCAGTTTGGCGTTGAAGGAATTTGTAAAATGTTTTATAATAATGTTTATTAATTTTACCAACGTTTTGAAAAGTGAATCGACAACAATAAATGAATAAGAAATGTAATTCAAATAATCTCCAAAAAGTGGCCTGTCTACATTTAGTTCATTTATCTACTTTACATGCAACATTTGATGCAAAACAGAAGATAGACAAAATTGTTTCTTAAATTTTAAGTAAAACTAAAGATTTGGAAAGTTTTTAAAGATTCTAATAATGCTATCTTATATCTTATTTTTATATTTTTCTATTAATGCTTACTTAGTTTACTTTTCTTAATTTCTAATTGCAGAATATACATTTTTTTATTTTTGTTTTCTTTTACGTGCTAATTGTAAAATATAAATTTTAAATATTTTTTATGTAGAACAAAAAGTTTGACTAAGCACTTACTATTATTCGAATTTCATTCATTCATTCATTTATTAACTAAATTTGAATTGGTTCACGCTACATAAGCGTTTTCTACTTAAATATTCGAATATATTTGAGTGACTGTCTATTATTATTATGAGTTTCGTTTGAATGTTGTGCGACTGAGTTCTACGTCAGATCACTCATTCACTTGAAGTCCAATTTAAATGTCATTTAATTCATTTATTTGGGTTTGAATAATGTTAATTAGAATTCATTTTTCTCTCATTCATGCAGCTCTCTAGTTTAAATCTACTTTTCCTTTTAATAATTTATATATTAACACAGTCCTTAATTTCCAAAAGGGTTTTTTAACGTGTTTTACTTACATATTTTTAATATTTCAACATATTTTTGTCGTTTTGTTTGAATTACTTTTTTTTTTAAATATACCCCTAGGTCTTATATCAATATCTGTTTGATATGTTCTCAAAAAACCTATATGATCTATTGAAAATCAATTAAGCTAGTAATAAATGAAGAAAAGTAGTGTAAACAATATGAATTATGACAGAGAAGTTCAAGTTTAATCAAAACATTGATAAAGACCCCAACAGAAATTGTTGTTTTAGTTAATCAAACAAAAACATTATACAAGAAATAGTCCTTTTACTTCAATAAAATATCCTTTTATATAGAAAATATTTCCTTTAAAGAGGTTCTTGTGAACAAAAAGTCATTTCAACACGAAAACTACTATGAAGTCTCCTCCCCTAATAAGTATATAAAATATATTCAAGGTTTTATGACATTTGCTTAATTAAAAACTCAGAACAACTAACTAACTAACCATTAGAGAGACAAATTCCCATGCCCTTTAATATAATTTCAGTAGAACATTATAAACAGTTGATATCATATATAATTAACAAAGTTATTTAAAGTTACAAATTCTCCTTCCTGAACTTATTTAAAATAACCTTTAATGAGTTTAATATTCTTTTCTGAAAAACCAGATGTGTAATAAAACATTGTATACAGTAAACAATTTTACAAGTCTCTATAGAAAAACCAAAAAGTCAGTTAAAGATAAAGGTTTGTAAGATGATGATGTAAAGTATACAAAGTGTAGCACATTTTGAATTCTTTTGTTTTGAACTTGCGTATAGAAGTAGATGTAATTATTCAAGATTGTTTTGCCACATTCCACAAAGAAGTTAACAACAATCAGCCAACAGTTGTTCACTTGAGACCCTTACCAACAATGTTCACCTTGCTTCTTGTCTGCCCGCATTTCATTTGGCATTTCCGCAAAATTTTTCATTTGCTTCTTTTTTTTTTCTACTTCATTTTCGGTTTGTAATTTTATTGTTTTTTTTTTTTGTTCTGTTCTGTTGTTTTTACCTTGGCAAGTTTTTAATGTGCTTTTTATCTAAAGTATTTGGCATGCATGTTACCCAGTTTTACGACGAGGTCCCCTTTATTTTTGTGTTTTTAACTAACTAAATACCCACAGAAGTGAGTGCAAAATACACACACATTACAATTGTTATCTATGCAGAGTGTGAAGGGAAAGAAAAACAAAACAATCAGCCAAACAACCAACGAAGCATTTCAAATAGGCAAAGTTTAATTGAAAAACTGTAAAATAAATGACAGTAGTATATAGTATATAGGATCTCATATGGGGGGATGGGGTAAGGGGTCGATAGTGAAGAGTGGACCCACCCCATCTCTGTGGGGTTCATGCTTGCGTAATCATCATCACCATCAACCAACATCACTATCATCATTATCATCATCATCAGCTGGTCGCCAGATCATTTAGGTTTTTTCGGATTCTTCAGGGCTCGTTTAATCAAAGCCACGCATGGAATGGAACTGAAATTGTTTTTTGAACTCTCACGACTCATAACTGATTAATAGCCAAAGCTTAAACGAAATGAAAGCGAAAAAAGTTTTAAATCATCGCATTAAACCACAAAAAAAAGAGACTACGACGTGTTATGGCGTGGCTCCAAAGAAAGGCCCAACCCCCTCGCTTCTTTGGAGTTCAAGACTTGAGAGTCTCCAACAATTCTTTCAGAGATTGTGTGTCTGTGAGAGAGAGAGAGAGAAGAAGAAACGTATATGAACCTTACGACTCGTCGCGTTTGTTGATGATGTAAACCGAAATTCAAATTTATGGTAATATAAAAGATTTAAAATCGTGTGGAAAAAAAAAATAACTAACTGACTGACTCTAAACATAAATGTCTGTTGTACAGAAATATCAAAAGTGAAAGTTTTCACTTTTGTTTCAGTTATTTTCTTTATGGTTTAGGTTTAGTTTTTTGTGTTTTCTTTTGTTTTTCATAAAAGCATTGTGTGTATGTGTGTGTAAGGTAATTTTTCACTAAACATTTCAGTCATGGACCACCTACTACAATTTATAAACTAATGATGAAAATGTGTGGACAAATACAAGAAAATTTAGAACCTGAGAGAAATTTCAGTAGAGAAAACTTGTTAATTTTTCATTCATAAATTTTCCATTGATTATCACTAAGAGTTAGAGAGTTAGAGTTAAAGTTGTCATTTAGAATGTCATTCAAAAGTTCATTTCAGATTCTTCAGATTTCATTCATAAGTTGCCCTATTGATTTTGAAAGTTAACACATCATTTGTGCTTATTGATCGATGGAAACGCTTGACTTACAGTAGCCTCAACCGGAAGTACAGATCATTTTACTTACTTAAACGATCATGCAGCACGTAGCATGTATTTAGACGAATCATTAGCAAGTAAAATGCAACTTTCAAAGTTCTTTCACAAGAACAGAACAGCGAGAGACACCCGTTACTTTCCGGTTTGATGGGCCAAACCCCAAAAACAGACAAACACATTTCACTCTGGAAGACCATTAATTTTTTTTTTCTAAATTCTATATAGACAATTTTTTTTTTATTTTTGAAGCCCATATATGGCAGGAGATTGAAAGAACTTCATGAAAAGTCAAGCGCAAACAATTGATATTTGTCTTTACAAAATGAACTGACCGAAAAGGTGACGGGTGGGGCGAGGAGAGGGAGACCAGCTATATGACTCATATGCACTTTGGAATTGTTCAATGGGGCACAAAGACCACAAAAACCAAGACTAGACATATAAGTGGGCCGATCGTTATAGACACACACACACAGTGAGAGACAGAGACAGGCTCCAAAGCATTGTGGGGGAATGGAACTTGCAGTTCATTAATTTTCATTGTCAGCCTGAACGCTCGTTCGCCTCTATGCAAATGTCAAAACTTTTTAAGAAAAACCTAAACAAAAACCAAAAAAAATGTCACAAGGCGGCATAGTGACTCAGAGCCTGGAACCAGATATCTTTTTGTAGGCAGCGACCAGGCTAAGATTATATAACACACAAACACACACACACACTCAAGAGGCAAACTCTTAGGCCAGTTGTTAGTGTTCTGTGTTCTCGTTTTTAGGGGAATTTCAAAAATTTTAAATAATATATGTAAATTTGTACTTTGCATTCAATAATGTCTTTGTTTTGTGGGCCGGCAAAGTTCTAAAGTCAAAATAGCTTCAAAAGCGGCGACATTATGATATTCGATAGGATCTCTCTTTAACCTCCCCCCGCCCACCATTTCCACATTTTGTTGTTAGCTTTTGTTTGAGTGCCCCTCGCTGAGTTTTTCACCATCAAATTGTTTACTTTTAAACTTTATTTTTCCCTCTTGCAGTTGTTAGCTCTGTGTGCTTGCACAATGAAAAATTCTTAAAAGAAGTTTTTTTTTTTAATTAGAGACGTCTGGAGGAGGAAAAAAGAATTCATCGCCTGTCATTGCATTGAACACACTTTCTAAGTAAACACTTTTTCCAGATAAGAATAATTTTTGGTATTTTGGTTGGGGAGGGGCAGATGGGGAATAGAGTCCCATAATGAAAATGTGTGGAAATCTCTATAATCGTAATGACCTGATGAAAATGATGATCATCGTTTTTGGTGTTTTTTGGATGGGTTCTTTAATTAATTATGTAATAATTGTGTGTGAATAGTTCATTTTTATGATGATGTAAGAACACAAGGTCTTGGGGAATTGAGTTAATGATTGAGTGAGAGATAAAAGAAATTTCATAATACAAGAACAACGAACCAATGATCTATGATCTGAAAACAATATGTTGTCCATAATCATATTGATTTCTAATGACCGATCGATCAATTATTAATTAAATAATCGTAATAACATTTCAACAGATCAAATGTTGAAATGTTACCAACAGAAAAAAAGCTAAGGAAAGGGAAAAGATTTTTTATATGGTTAGATTCAATTTAAAATGTATTTAAGGCTTTGTTGTAAATCAATTACTTTGGACAAATTATATTTACTTGGGTTCAGTTTTTGCATGGGATGAGCAAGATAATTTGAGTTTAATTTTTAAATTGCAGGACAATCAATTAAATAACATTTATAGGTTTATAGGTTAATTAATTCTAAGTAATGCATAATAATTACTAAATTTTATCTGACTTAGACAAAACTTCGACTAATAAAACTTTGTTTAAGGATACTTTATTTTGTTTAAGATTTTCGTTTTATTTTATTTTTAAATTTCTTAATTTTGTCCTAAAGTAATAAATTTGCATTAAAAGTTTGCATTGATTAACATAAATGACAATCGTTTGAAGTATTTATGGGCATTTGAAAGCAAATTTTTGAAAATTATTCATAGCTGATTCTTAGACCTATAAAAAGGGAAATCTAGTCATTAAATTAAAATTTATTGATTATTAATTTCCCATAAAATAAATAATTAATATTATTAATAAGACTTTGTTGCAAATTTGGCTGTTGCTAAGAATGAAATAGAAAGCTAAGGGCAAATTGCTTTTGCTTTCATATTTATTCTCAATTAATGAATATTTTCTACAAAATCTAATTAAATGTTTGTACAACATAATTTTAATATGAAGACTTTTTTTTTAGAGAATTTGGAGATTAAGTTTCTTTAGGCCATTAGTACCCTATATCTTATAGTTTTAAAGGACAAATAAACTTGCAAAACTTGTACTTTATTATTTCATTTTGTTCAAAATTCAATGGATATAAAAATATATGCTATATAGTACATACATACATTAATTCCATTATTCATATAGTTAGGTATACATTAATTTTAAATTTAAAAGAAAACCTTTTAATATAACTTTTCTTTCTGGTATTACCTAAGCATTCTTCAGGAATATATTTCTTTGTAAATTTATTATTATTATTATTAAAGTGTAGGATATAGTTGTAAACTATCAACCTAACTATATTTAACAAGCACTGGCAACTAAGGCTTTCGGCTTAAATTTATAACTATTTTATTTTAAATCATTAAAAAGCATTCATTTCAATAGACTCTAAGTTACCTTATTAACAACAAAATTTAACTTACCAAATAAATGTACTTCAAAATATTTTTATTCCTCATCAATATCCTGGAAAAAAAAAGAAATAAGATTAAATTTGTTATCAAATTTTTTGGATATTTCAAATTCTTTAAAATCTTTTCTAGATTGTTTTTGTTGTTGCAAGTCCTTAAACACTTATTGGCTCTAGGGGCTCACAGGGTATTAAAATATATAGTGAATCTTAAAAGGAAGGCAGCTTCATTTGGTATGGTTAAAAAACATCTGCAATCAGAGTGTGCATATCGAACAGCGTGAGTGTGTGTGTGTGAGTGTGTGTATGTATGTGTGTGTGTGTATGTATAAGAGTGTTTATCACAATTAATCAGCAGAAAAGCCCAAGACGTGCCTTTGGAGAGCATTCGTTCGGTTTGGCAATTCATTAAGTGCCAGAGCAATCGACAATCACATTTTGTTGTTGTTGTTGCTGTTGTTGTATATTTTTGGTAACAGGAAACCGAACACCAACAACTGCAACAACAACTGCAACAGCGGCAGCAACATCACGAACATTGAACAAAACTGGAATCGCTTTTATTGTAATTGCAATGAAAACGAATTAAAAAATACAAAAAAAAAAAAAACCGATCTGGATGCGATGAAGAAACAGGGCAGAGATCGCCCACCACACACAAACAAAAGAAAATACAAATTGTAATAAATAAGAAGATGAAAATAAAAATACACAAAAAATCACCTAATTAGCAATGAGTGCGCCCTGTCATTAAACGGGTTTCTTTTTGGAAAAAAAGGAAGCAACAGGATGCCAAAAAAAGAAAAAGAAATACCTACCAAAAAAAAAAAAAAAAACATTTCAAGCGAAAGAAAAATGTGGAACAAAAGTAATTGGAAACTGAAAGTCTTTTGTTTGCTTGGGATCTTTCGGTGTTTCTTTTTCCTTTCTTGCCGTTTTCATATTATTTTCCTTTTTTTTGACAAGTCATGCGTAGATATTTTTCTTAAAGTCCAGACATATAAAAAAATTGCACAACTTCCTTTTGGCCAAAAGCAATAAAGAGGAGCCACTGCAAACACTCTTTTCTGTTTGCAAAGTGACTCGACATCATTCTCACAACATGGCGAAATGTTGAATATGAATATAGCCAGAGACATAATCATCATATAACTAAGTATATAATGTGAGTAAGAAAGAAAAAAATTACCCACGCTTTCCAAGCCCCACAAACCAGCCAAAACCAACGCCAAGTGGCAGGTAGTAGTTGTCCCACAGAAGCCATTAAAGGCACAAAACAATTGAGAAACCTACGAATACACAAAAGGCCCCCAGACAAACGAACAGACAGAGACTGTTCCAGGCGTCACCCAACGGGATTTGGGATGAGTCGTCTGCCCAACTGAAAGGTTTACGACCAGAAAACAAAAATCGAAATAAAACAAACTGCACGTTTCTACATAACTTAGCATACTGGAAGTTGGCGATCTGTAGACTTGCTCTGACTTTGGAATACATACATATGTATGTACATATCTACATGTATATGTATGTATGTTTGTATGCATCAACTTCAAGTTCGAGGCCCATAAAAAGGCCAAGACAGAGCCCAACTTTGGCAACTGGCTAATTAGCGGCACGAAATTGTCACAGTAAATAAAACAAAAAATACATTTATATGTATGTTTGTATATCTGAATTTTGATGTAGAAGCATGAAATTTACTAGGGAGCTATGGTACTACATATAAACATAAGCAGAGACGTAGCCATGTAAAGAGGGTTCTAAGGAAGATAGAGGAAAAGTGATCTATATGAAATTTTAGGCCAAGTTTATGGCAAACCTTCACATATGTTTAGTTACTCATCGGAAGCTGGGAAAATGGGATTTAATAAATAAATAATAAAAGTTCTTACGCAATCTCTATATAGGCAAGATTCAGCTTTAATAGATTAGAGCTTATTTCTTTATTTGACAATTTTTATGAAAGGTTCATTAAAATAACAAAAAGATATCTAACAATCTTATTTAACAAAGCTCTAAAGTGGTTACTTCAGTTATATACGATCAATCTGTATTTATATCTGTATATATTCTAAATTTTCATTATTCGGACTACATCTACTTCAAAACTTTGTTGAGTCTTACTATTCATTACATTTAAAACATCCTCATTAATGAGTCCTTATTTCCGAATATCAAAAATTTTAGTTTTTCCAAGATTGGTTCAATGAGTATTTAGAAACTTTAAATGCATCAGTGAAACCGGGTGAAGAAATTAACGAATCATTCGAAAACGTGGTATACTATGAGTATTTAAATGATCAAATCTTTAAAAAACTTAATATACTCTAAATATTTGCAATTTTTTAAGTAACTCATATGACGCCTAATTAATATAATCGAAGGATTGAATGATTCGAAAACTTTGAGCACTCTCAACATTAATGGAATGTTTAGTATTTAAGCTACTGTGAAGTGTTTGAATAATGATCATTTAAAAACTCAATTTGCTTTTAATACTTACAATAGATTATCTATGTATTCATAGATTACTTAGAGTACTGTACAATGTTTAGTGTTTGCCTGTTTCAGTCTAGTAAAACTGCAAAATGAATTTTAAAAGAGTTTCCATAACTTATTTTAATGCCAAACATAAAATTCCTGTTCATTGCACGTTTAAGTATAGACTCCAAACTCTTAAAAACTCTTAAAGTATCTGCAACAACCTTTTCATATATGTCGATCGATCCAAAGAAAAATCAGTTAAGAAAGAGAAAATATGTAGAGAACAGGATGTTGTCATTAATAATCTGCTTGGCTCATGTCAATTTCATATTTCTCTTTGATACAAAAAAACCATGAAATTCTTAAATTATCCCCCTTTGAAAATGCCCTAAATTAGGGGGAAGCCACTGAACGAATGTCATGCAATCCGTTTATTGGCCTTTTGGATCATCAAGCTTTGGCCTCAATTCCCTGTTTTACTGTGAGCATGTGTATGTTTTGTGTCCGCTACTGTCAACTGCCGTTTTTTTTGTTAGAACTCATTAGAAAAAGTGCCGCGTGCCGAAATCGAGTCGATGTCGACTTTGAGTATATATAGCCAAAGGGGTATTTGGTTTTGTGTCGTAATTAGACGCGCTTTCTGATGCACGAATCATCGTCATCATCATCATCATCATAATCATGATCATCAACGAAAGTCTCTCACGTTTCGGTTTTGCTTTTAAGAATTATGGCTTTTGAATTGGTCTATCTGGTCTGTCTCACTCTCTGTGATATATATCTTTCTCTCTAATGCATACTTCCACTATATAGATTGTATATGCCTGTCATTTGTCGTTCACTTTACTGTTCACTTTCTGCCAGCCATCGTAGTCAGTCATTCAGACAGTCAGTCAGCCAAGCAGATCGAATACAACACGCTGAAAGAAGAAAGAAAATTTCACCACTTTCATTCTTGGCTGTCGATTTTATGTTGTTTTATTATGGCCCCGGCATTTGGCGTCATCATCCATCTACATCGACATCGGCTTTAACATCGGCATGATCATCATGATCATGGTAGTCTTTTGTTTTTCTTTTTTTTTTTTGTCGCCTGAGAAGTGGCACAGAGGCACAGAGAGCAAATCAAGTTGAGGTTCCGCATTGGCATTGGCTTGGTTCGGTTTGATTTGTTTTCTTGGCTTTTGGTTTTTATTTACCAAAAATATTTGTAAGTAGCATTGCAGCACGATTTTAAAGCTTACTTTTTATACGTTTTATTTGACACGACACTGTGCTTAAGAACTACAAATATATAAACAATATATATATACATATATAGTTGTACTTTTGAATGCACCAGAAATCGTGCCATGGTGACCCATTTGTTGTTTGTTGAGCTTTGAAAACGTGTGTAAAATATCTAAACATATTCGTAAAGATACAATGAAACAAACATTGGATTAAATATCAACGAATTTCGATTTAAAATTATACGACATGTGTATAAAAAAAGAAGATTCAATTCAATTCACTGGAGATCAAAACAAAAGAAATTGAATCTCAACTTTATACTTAATAGATACCCTTTAAAAGGTATTAAAAATTCGACTGATTGTTTAGTTTACTTCTTTTATTCACTTGACGGATCTAATACATATCGAATTCGAAATTATATCAAAAATTGTATAAACTAGATCAATATGGGAATTCAAATTTAACTATAGTTTTAGGAATTCGGGAAATTACAATTTCAATTTTAACTTTCTTTACTCTGGAATGACAATAGTCGTCTTTAGTAATCGAAATAAAAATAAAAACTTGGAAATCAAAGCAAAATCAAAACTTTATTAAAATTTGTTAGTGAAGTATTTTTAACAAGGTAACAGAAACAAGAAACAGATCTTTCGAATAATTGAACATTCATAATTAGATTTTATGTGTAGTTTCATTTGAAGACTTTTCTATAAGGGAATTTGTTCTCCTTTAAATATCCGTACATACATTTTCTTAGAAAATGCTGTGGCTATATGTATGTAAGTTGTATAGGAAAATAAGTACATACATATATATAGAAAGGTTCCATAGATATACCCAGATAATCTCTAGGATGGATTGCACCTTTAAGGTTTTACCTATAATAAATACTTGACTTAATAAATCCAATATTAATTAGTTTAAATATATAAGTATCGATAAAAACCCAACAAGTTAAATTGTTCTAAAAACAGATGGATCAACTCAATTCGTCATAATGACCAATAACAGAAGTCTATTAAAAAATCGTTATGACTTTCATTGTTGTGGCAATTTATAAGTTCCAACCATACCAAATAAATAAATAAATGTATTGATTATATACAAATTTAAAAAATATTTATTAAAGTGTTTCCACTTAATCATCTTTAAATGGAAGTTATAACATAAATATTATTCTTTGAAATTGAAACTGCAAATGGATATAATTTACTTTCATTGGAAAAATTAATATCAGACGATGAAACTTATGTCATTTAGTATTAGCACAAATGTTTGTGAGAAAGTTAAGAAAGTTAAGATCCATATCTTGCCTTCATAAGAAGGCAAAAATATTAGGAATTAGGTCAACTTTTGAAACACAATTACCCATGTTGACTTCTCTAAATCTCTATATCAGTAGTTATGAAAGAATGGGCAACAAATGTCTCATCATTCGTAAAACTATTCCTTCCAATAGTTTGATCATGTATTCAAGCAAAATACATCACGACATAAAAAAGCAAAGAGTTCCCATGCCAATTACCAAACAGTAGAAAGATTGCTTTATATAGGACTCGAAAATTGTCATTATTGAGAAAAGAGCAACAATCAAACAAGCCGCAACATTAAATACTTTAAAGACCAAACTGAAAGGAATAACATAAATAAATCCTTTGGTTTAAGTACTTCTTGAGGAATGGAAACAAAAAGGATATACATATATAGCATTTTTTATGCATTTCTTTTATAAGGAAGATATGCCTGTGATCTTGGAACCAACATAACTTGCCAAAAAACTTTTCATGTAAACAAATTCATATACATACTTATACTTATGTAGTCGGTTACAAAGTCAATATACTTTGAATGAAATGCCAACAATCACGAACCTTTTGAGCTAATTTTTGGTAAGTGCACTCACGAGTGCACTCATTTACATAACCCAACAGCGGCAACGGCGCGTCGACAACGACGACTAAGACGACGAGGTATGAAAACCAGGTCAACAATTGTCCAATGTTGCTTGGCTTATCTCTGTCCCATTCCCCCTCCCAGTCCCCCTCTTTCTTACACTGTCTTATACCTCATACAATTAAATGGCGTTTAGGTTAAAGCTTTATCTCTATCTCCGACAGCAACCAAACCGCTATTGCCCTCTATTTCCCGTCAACTCCACTATATATATGTATATATATTTTGTATATGTAACTTTTAGCTGGATTGCAGACTTATTTTTTTTTCGTCGAGGTTATTATTTTGTGATTATGACAAGAGGCAACAACTAACGCTTTCCGTTTGCAACATGACCGCAAAAGTGTGTGGAAGTTGGACGACTTCCAACTTCATAATTTCCTTTTTCGTTGTGACATAATTTCATATATGGGAACTAACTCAAAACGAAAAACCCAACCAACTAAACTCCGTTATAGTAAGTACATTCCAAAATAATTGTTAGATGAAATCCCTTTCTATAGAATTAGTTTACCTTGACTTTGGATTTGATGCCCGAACAACAGGAATCTGACCTCTAAACTATATATTTATCTATTATTTGGAGTATTATTTTGGATCTTTCTTAAGCACTTGTAGCCCAATTTGAACAAAGCATTTTTAGTGGCTAATTGTTGTGTGTGGCCGGGCAATCGATCTATAATAACCAAAAAATAGTTACCAGTAGCTGTTAGCTCTAAAATTGACCCTGAATCTCAAGCATGAAATTGTCTTTTCTTGATTGCTTCGATGCTTCCGCAAACATTCAAATATAATTTCAAAAGAAATAATAATGTTTCTTGTTTCTTTTTTTTTGTTTTGGTTTTGTTTTGATACACACATAAACTATAACACCTCGTTGAATTGGGGTCTTGCCCATATTTAGACCATAATGAACTGTCAAGTGGCCTCATACAAACCAATAGCATGTACATTTTCCTATTGGCGGGGCAAAACTATCGTTACCAATTTGATTAATGATGTTCTGGTCATCGTTATGAAAAATCACAGGCGAATTCTATTTAGAACTTAAAGCGGAACTAAATCTATAAACACTTACAATTAGTTGTATAAAACTTAATTAGATTTTTCCAAGTGTCTAAAACGAATGGATTGTGGCAACTAAAATCAATTTGTTTTCTGCTCTACATCGCCAATGATGACAAACTCCGTATTAGTCGTGTTTTGTTTTCCGTAGAAGAACAGATATGTCCTTAGTTTAATGATATTTTTTTTATTAGTTGACAGTTTTATTTAAGTCTTAGTCATTTTCTAATAGCAAAAAGTATTAAATAAAGAAAGGAAGTTCAAAACAAGTAGTGATTTTGAGTCTGTTGTCTGTTTAGTCAGTTGATTATATTATGCTTAAAAAATATTATTAATTTTAGCACGTTGATTTTATCTAATTTTCTAAAGTCAATAGTTAAAGTTAAAAATAAATTTGTTATTCTAAGCTATTAAATTTATTAGCTATGGCCATTTTTGTTTATTCTCTTTTAAAGCATCTTCAAATTTAAAATTTTAAACTGTAATTCACAACTAGTTAAAGCCTTTAAGCTGTGGTATGTCCAAAACCAGATTAGGTAGAACTTTGTGGGTTTTGCTTAAAATTGACTTCCTAATAACGGTCTTGATTTTGCTAGTATATTAATATAGTCTCGATATAGGCTAAAAAATGAATCTTTGTCTTCAGTCCGGATCTTGAAAAGTCATGAGCTTAATACCATTTGAATACAGTCTTTGATGTTAGCTAGAGGATTACCATCTTGTTCTACATGTAGTACATGTATTTCCATATACTATCTAGAAATTAATGGGATTATACAGAAGAAGATTCTCATATATATTATGTTATACCCATCAAACAATTTGTCATACGATTTTTAATAGACTCAGTATTCATTACCATCTCTAATACGCCCACGAGGTATGAATTCAAAGCGTTGACAGACTCAAGTACATCATCAAGCCTCTTTATGCGATTTTTTTTTTATTATTACTACATTTTTTTGTCTTTTTATATTTAAAATTAACTTCTTTTGTTTATCTTTGGACGAGTGTTATTTCAAGTGCTTGGCATCATAATTCCTCAACTATTTATAGACAAATATGTGGCCAAGTTCTTGCCAAAAGAAGACAATAAATTGTTTTACTTTTGTTTTTATGCTTGGCATTTCAATTTTCAGAGCTTGAAGGGGGCACGTCACAACTACTCACGTACATATACACTTATACATACATATATTTATAATGTCTATATGTACATATATAATTTTTCGCTATGCAAATATTTGCACAATCTTTGATGAATTAGCGCGGGATTTGAATTGAATAACTAGGTCAAAGTTTAACCTCGCCGCCACAAAACACAAAAGCCAAAAAAAATACACACAAAAAAAAACAAAAACTATGTATATATATTTTTTGCTCTCTGATATCAAAAAACCACACAACAGACAATTGCACAAAAAAGTTGCTTAATTGTAAGAAAAAAAACCGGCAGACAAAATGAATAAAAAGAGAAAAATCAAATTCAAATTGGCATTTTCAGGTAAATGATTAATTAGGCGATGAGCCAAGAGCCAATGACAGCAGTTAATTACTGCGGGCTAAAACAAACAGTCGAAGGACAAGGGGGTGCTTAAGTAAG
The DNA here is from genome assembly GCF_018902025.1 of Drosophila willistoni. NCBI lineage: Eukaryota > Metazoa > Arthropoda > Insecta > Diptera > Drosophilidae > Drosophila > Drosophila willistoni. Next base: position 17,058,446 of record NW_025814050.1, read on the forward strand.
ATTGATTAGCCAGGAGGGTGAGGCAGTTGTAGATAGAACCGATTTAATGTATAACCCGAGGACTGGGCTAACCTCGAGTATGCTTTAAAATTATTTCAACCTTATGTCTTAATGTTTGACTACAACTTTTTGACTATTTTGGTTTGGGAATATCTTTGAATAAGTTGTAATTAATTACAGAAAAATCATGTCCTTTTGAAATATTATTTTAGTACTTGGAAATTCTATCTTTAAATTTAGCAATAAGCATAAAAAAGAAAAATTCAAATTTACAAATTATTTTTGAATATCTTTCCAAATCTTTTGGAAATTATTAGAAATTAGGTTTACTGCTTTCTTGAATTTCCTTTCAATCTATAAACAAGATCCTTTCGAATTTCTCTTTTTATCTATATAAAGGGATTTGATAATTTATATTGTAATTATGTTATCTTTCTATTTTGTGAGTTCTTAAGTATTATATAGGAAAGTTTATATTAAGCATTAAGCTTTTATGTATTTGACTAAATTTCAGATTGATATAAAGTCGTTCGGTTGTTAAAGCCAGCAAATTTTGAATCAGTTTCGGACCTTAATAAAATATGAGGTAAAAATTCGAGGTAAGGAAACAAATTGGTTTTAAAATCCCAAGTTTATACATGTGCATATACCTATATACATATATACCTTTCTAATATATAAGAGCAAATACAATACTCAATCTTCCTATGCTTAAGAACATCTTTAGGATCAGTAAGGACATTAATTGTTGCCAAACTAAATTCTGGCTAAAACCAATATGCTCACATTGTAAGTGTATAATAACAGTTACGTGTGTGTCTCTCATATGGGCTAAGGAACTCACTGATCCAGAGAAGTTTATGTTTTCTTTTTTTGCTGCAACACTTGTGCATATACAAAAAAAAAACATTTGTATGTATGTTGATATATTTCAAGGTTCTGGTGCCCCCCTTCCATCCACACGATTTCAGGGGCTTAAGTAAATAAATTTTCGTATATATGTATTCACATCACAACAGTTAAATGTCAGAACTCTTAAATTTTTTATCTGCTGAGGAGAAGAAGCAGGCAGCAACAGCAACAGGTCCCAGAGATAAGTGAAGATAAGCTGCCAAAAAGAAGAAACACAAAGAGAAGCAAAGATGTAGGGAACAATTTTTGGGAACGATCTTTAGTCACACACCTGACCAATTCCCTTGACCATTGCCAAAAGTAAAACAAAAAACAAAAACCTTAATTCTCTTTTCTCTTTTGTGGGATCTCCTCTTTTTTTTTACATTTTTCATTCATGCATTTCGTGTTCTTCTTTGTCTTGCATGCAAATTTTTGTTTTTATTTTTTTGGTATATAGAATTACGTTGAGTGTGCATGGAGAGAAGGAGATAGATAGACCCAGAGAGCGAGATGGAGAGAGAGAAACAAAACTAAAACCACAATTCCTGAAATGTCGGTGCTGTTTGAATATGTCTCTCTTTTTTCCAGTGTTGCCCAGGGTCATGCCGAGTCATAAGGCAGGCGAGCAACAACTTTCATTGTGTAGCCAAACCCACAAAAAAAATAAAAGCCATCGTGCCAAACAACAACAACAACAAGAAAAATGCTTATTATTATAGACATAGTGTTGAACTATTATAATACACATCCATAAGCTATATCTATATCTATAGCTATAGCTATCCATGTCTGAAGTGGAATGGCGTCGAGTGAGGAGGAGATAGACAAGCCATTCAATCAGAGTCACCACAGCCAGAGGCATGTCAAAGATCAGTGAACAAATAGCAGAAAAGAAATAGTCATAATAAAAGAGTTTTATGATTATAATTAAACTTCAAGATCATGCCTTAAGCTGCGGGTTAGATTATGCAACACCAACAACCACAACAACAACAAAAAAGATACAAGAAAAAAAATAGACAATTGTCCAGCTATGAAATTTGATCATGTTCCGCATTTTGTTCTTAACTACAAAAAAAAAAAAATAGAAAGAAATAAAGGAGCGCCTTCTTTGTAGGTTGGTTAGATCAGATCAGAACTTGTAGTTTAGACATTTGCATAAGCACTTGAAAATTAGTCAGAGGACTCGTCTAAAAACAGTTTTCTTTAGGGGTATCATTAGATTCAAATGGGTTTTTTTTTGTTCATTCTAAATAGAAAGCCTCACCCTGTTTTGGGTCAGGCGTTTTGAAAACTTAGACAAACTAAACCAATAGTGGTGTTTTTTCAAAAGAGTTAACAAATATTTTGAAAGAGGAATAATACGCTGTTAATTAATGGAGTATGCAGTTTAGAAATTTATAATATAACCTTATCAATAGGGTGGAGTAAGCAAAATTTTGGAAAATTTTGCTTGTCAAGGAGTGTAAATTTAAATATTTAACTTTCTGTAAATAATGGAAAAACACTTTGTTAAATTAGGGTAAGGTTAAAAGAGGTAAGTTAAGCTAATGTTAGGTTGGGTATTTTGCTAAGGAAGGGCAAATTAAGAGAGTTGAGTTGGTAAGGAAGGGCAAATTATCAGAGATGAAGCTAGATAAGCTAAGGTAAGACAATGTGACAAAAATCATGATAGTGAAATCTGATGATAAGCCAGAACAAATAAAAGTGCATAAAGTAAAACCTTTTATACAAAATTAAAAAAAAAATAATAATACATTTATATTTTAAACGATATTTTCTGATATAATTCAAAACTCTGAGTGAAATATTTACAAATACAGTCCTCGGTAGTCGAGTTGTCTAAGTGGGCCAAGCATTTGGGCATCTCAACAATGAGGATCCGGGTTCGAATCCTGGGTTAATGTATGGATGGTAGTTATTGTCTAAACCCGATTCCCCCCCTATATCCCCTATCCCCCCCTACTCTATAATAATGTACAAGTTAAACTTGTAAGTGACATTTTTCTGAAAATTGTGCCATAGTCACATTTGCTTTCTTTAGCACACAAAGTTAGTAGACTAATAAAAATTTTCTTAGAATAAGAAGAACAAAATCAAAACAAAACATTTTTTTTTTTGACTAAACAGAAAATTGATTTCGATTTTTGTTTTTATATATAAAATACTTTTAATTTTTATTCGTATATACAAGTTTTAGCCCCTAAGAAAACTTTGCATAAGGTAAAATTTGTTTTATTTTCTAATTATCATTATAAAGCAAATAAAAAAGTTTAATAAATATCAAAAATCATTAACTACTTTTCAAAGTTTTTTAGTTTGTAGCCGAAACTTTGTACTCCATTCTATAGTACTTAAGTTAAAATTTTAATCAAGTTTAATTTGTTAATAATTATTTTTATAATAGTAGACAAATTTCTCAGCATTGTCTTAAATATTAAAAAAAATAAGTTTTAGGTATGAAAGTTAAGAGTCAAGCAAATGATTCCTTTTTTTTTTTTGTTAGCCTTTTTTGCTTTTGTCAAATATTTTTCCATTCTATTTTACTTCTATTATACTTCAATTAATACTTTTTAAGGAAAACGAAAATTCGAATTAATTCTGAAAATAAGCTTAGTAGTTCTTCTATATAGACATAGCCCACATATCTTGATTTTTCATTTCAATTTTGAATATCATTTAAATTTTTAATTTTTTTTCAGTTTCCCTAATATCCTAGTTTCTCTACTACTCTCCATCCCGCACTTACTCTCTGCTTTTTTAATGTATGTTTTTATTATTATTTCTGATGTTTTTTTGGTAGACTCGTAAAAAATTTCCGTGAAATCTCTGCTTTATCATCTTTTCACCCGATGCGTCTGTGTGTGTGTCCATTTTCAGCTGACCACGAGGAACTGCAACAGCTACACGGGTTTTGGGTCTCTGCTATCTCTGGACTTTGGGTTTAGCATCGGCTACAGCTTCTGTTGCGCCTCCTTCTTGTTAAATCTTTCTCTATCCCTCTCTCTCTCTCTCTTTAGGATGGAGTCCCAGTCTGGGGGAGCCTGTGCCCAAAACTCAGAGTCTGGGGCCGGCTTCACAGTTTGCTCAAAGATTCGTTTCGGCCCTAGCAACTTTTCTTCTCCTCTCTTTCTCTCTCTCTCTTGGCGCAAGCGCCGCCGTTTCAACTGAAAAACTGGTTTTAACAGTTTTTTTTCCTGGTTTTTTTTTCTTTTTCTTTTTGCTTTATATATTGTTTTTATGTTGTTGTTTTTTTTATTATTTTTGCATTACACCAGAACAAGAAATTATAACAAATTTTGAAAACAAAAAAATTGATTCTAAAGTTTCAAATTCTTGAAAATTTTCATTGGCTTTTTGTAGACTGTTTGAACAGTTGACATGAAAAAAAGTTGATTTTTTGGTTCCTAATTCTTATTTGCATAAACTGTTTATGTTCTCAGCTGTTTTCTTATTTTGTTGAGATGAAAACCAAAAAATAAATGAAAATTTTCTACGCACCTTTTTTAAGTTTATTTTGTTTTTTAATTTTGTAAAATTTATTAAATTTCTTTCACCATTTCAATTGCACTCTGTGATTGAAAAAAATTGGCATTGCATTTATTTATTTATTGTGTTTTATTTGTTGTTATTGTTGTTGTTGTTGTTCAGCACCTTCCTCCGTCGAACTTGTTTGACTTTCTTGATTTCTTTATTCATTTGGCATATTATTTATGCCCTTTTTATTTTGATTTTTTTTTTTTTGGCCAATTAAAATTCAATTTCACTTTGATTCATAAATATTGCTTTATTTTGATTTTGATTTTTTTTATTTATTTCTTTTGCTTTCTTTCTTTTTTGGCATTTATAATCTGTTGATGTGTTTTGTGTTTTGCATTTCACAAATGTCCGACTAAAAAGTAACTGAAATTAGAGTCGCGTCCGCTATTGACCATCGATTTGGTGTGTGTTTTAAATTTGTGTTGTTGTATTTTGCTTCTTTTTTTTTTGGTAATATTATTTATCCACACGTCCGCGTCTTGCTACCAACACGGCCAGCAGTCGTTCAAGAACTGAATTTCGACTTGAGGAAAAACTGCAAGACAAGAAACCGAAACCGAGAAAAAGAGACGTAGACGGCGAACCGGACCAACCAAGGCGACTCGTTTTGTCTGATGGTGTGGATCGTGCCCTGTGCCAGAGACTCATTCTCCGACTCCCTCACAGACAGACAGAGATAGTGGCTCTCAGACGTTGGCTCTCACCTGTGCGCGCGCTCACCTGAGCAGCTGTTTTGTGTTTCTGAGACCACTTAGGTTCCATCTTCAATGTGGATTTCAATTGAAACGGTTATGCCAAGACATTCAATGCAGTTGAAAGTTAATGATTGAATTAACTAAGAAATGATTTTTATAGGAATGGGAAAAGTGAATGGTTCTTCCAATGAATAAAATCGAAAAGGACATTAAATTACAGGATTTCTTCTCAACATACGCCAAGAAAATGAATGAATGAATTGAACTAAATAAGTTTTGGTTAAATGTTAGTTTCTAATAAAAGTTTACTTCTGATTAACTTGAAAATATGTATGGAATATTTGAACGATTAAAAATACCAAATGGAATGTTCATTTTCAAAATTAATAAATTTAATTATTACTTCAATTGGCCATAATCAAAGACGATAAAAAAAGCGCCGCAGTCATTGTATTCCTTAAAAAGATATTTAACATAATAACATAATAAAAATGTCTTAAATAAAGCACACATTACTTATATTAACTTAAAAAAACCACATAATTTAGTGATTCAATAAAATTCAATAAATCCAAATATAAGATAGAAAAGAAAGTTTAGGAATAATCGAAAAGGAACAACAACTTACTTATACGCAATTTGCTTGAAACAATAATCAAATTTTAAATAGACACAGGCATTTAAATAATTTCGAAGAATACAACATGAGAAGTTATTGAATTAAATGTCTAATGTTGATTTAAGATTCTTTATATTTTGCATATTCAGCAAAGTTTGGTTTTTCTTTTTTTGACCACCAGCCCGAGGTTAGTTCTGTATAATCTCATATCTAATTGTAGGAGGAAAATCGATCAATCACTCTATTTTTGAAACGATGATTTTTTTTACCCTCAGAGTAGTAAGTACCTATAGTATATTACTGCATTGATCATAAAGATGTAGATCTACAATATGTATAAGATAATCGTCCAAGATTTAGTGCACGTATTTTAGGTTTTTACTCTTATTTATTCCAATATATGACTTCGAGCTTGCAGTGGCGAATTCTCCAGGAAAATTTTCTCCACCTAAACTGAGATAAACATGAGATGCGTCAAATTTCGATATCCACAGAGCTATTTTCCCCCTAAAATGCTCGATGCCCACCCTCACAATGTCCTATTTTTCCTAAAAAACTTATAAGGTAGATTCGCCACTGCGAGACACTAGATCGATCTGCCTAGTTGAAAGTAGTAATAAAAGATCGTAATTTTCATTAATTCTTAAAAAATGCCAAAAGTAGAGCCACATACATTCATATGTTGATAGGTAATGTTGACAAAAATTGTTAATTATGCGATTAATTCAAAAATTTGACTATTACTTTAGATAGGCCTATTAAAGTTTAACAATTGACGAATATAAAGAGGTAAGTAATGAAAATCATTTGATAATAAAAATCTATAAACTACACGTAATAATTTCTTGGAATGTCATTGACTTTATCTACCTTTAACAGCACCGCTTAGCGTTAAATGAACATTGTAGGTATATAATAGGTTTAGTTCTTAGTTAAGTAGTCAGTATTAACTTCGCCATTATGAGGTTCTTGAGTGTTTGGTTAATTGGAACTTTGATTGCTGTGGCAACTGGGCAGAACTCAACAGCTCCAGAAGCAACTACATTGGTTAGTCATTTTCGTATTTTATTTGACTTGCACTCCTCTTCAAACATAACTTTATTTTCAGGATCCCATTACGGAACAAAATAATGAAATAAATGAAAAATTGGAGCAGATTTTGTTGACTCTAGGACAAGGACATTCCAGTCATAATAACGAGTTTAACCAATGGCTTCAGACAATACGTGATGTCAAGAAGTTGAGTCAAAATAGGTTAACCGAAAAAGTTAGGGCACATGCTCTTTTCACCGATTTCAATCGTCGTCGTTTGGAGCTGGAAGAGGAGATTGATGAGCGTTTGGATGAGCTAGTAGATGACTTAATACCTAGTCTTCAACAGAATAGTAAATGTGCCAAATTCTATAGAAGACAAAGAGATATTTTAAGAAGAGCCGTAACGGCAACCAATGCCAGGAAGACGGAGAAAATCAGAGAGAATTCAGTTAAATGTCCACACAAGGAAGAAAACGATGATTCTAATGAAGACGATGATCTAATGTTTTCGGATGCAGCTGATTCTGGCTCTGTGGAGGTCTAAATACGTGAAGGAGTCACCGTTTAGCCAAGTTTCAAACCTTGTACACTTAATGTATGAATTTAAATAATTGCAAACAAAGAAAAAGAACTTTATCTTTGTAAAATAAATGACATAGCAAAAGGTTTATATTTTTCTTTCTAATAGATATTTTACATATTTAAAGTTATCTAAATGAAGAAATACCTCGAACTACAGGCAACTGTTTTCTATAAAAAAGCCACAAACACTTCTTTAACTATCAGTCTTTGGTATATTCCAACATGATTTGGTATAGATCCTTGAGTATTATTCTGTTGAGCTCATTGGTGGCATGCCAAACTGACACTCCTTCAGTAAAAAAAACAACCGAGGTAAGTTAGATCCAAGACAATATATTTTATAAGGGCTTAAAGGATTCTTGTTTTTGTGTTAAAGGATCCCATTACAGAACAGGACAGATCTGTGACAGAGAAATTATTGGATATCCTCAATATGTATGCAAGGGGTGAAGCTCATGGGAATAATGAGCTAAATTCGTGGCTAAAACTTGTCAAGGAGGCCAGCAATTGGAATAAACATAAAATGATCGAGAAGGGACAAGTTTATGTCATGTTCAATCAGTATGATACATTGCGCAAAGACTTGGATGAGCAGATCAACGATCGTTTGGAAATTCTAGTCGATGATATAATACCCACTGAAAAGCCGTATAGCGAGTGCTGGAGACTTTATATGCGACAGAGAAATGCTCTGCGAAAGGCCCTTAAGCAATCCAATGCCAAGAAGTCCAAAGCTATTTTACTAAATTCGGTTTCTTGCACTCACAAACAGGACTCTTCTGTCGAATCTAAGGACTAGATATCAATATTAATATCCTATTTCTCATACCTCGTCATAAATATTTTTTCTAACAGATTAAGTTTAAACTTTCTACTAAATGTATCTGCCATCTTCTTATTTTTATTGTTGAAAATAAATCAGACATATTTTAAAACGAATTATTTCGATATTGGTGAAAAGTGTATATACAAATGTTTAGAATTTCGAACATTTGTTTCTACCATTGGAAACAACCCAAATAAAGTTTCTTCTATAAAATGGGGATCCAATGGGATTTGTAATGCGGAACGTTACAGACGAATAAAAATTAGTGTTTGAAACTTTCCAATGTCACAATTAGTTACAATTTTGTATCTGCCCGATCAAGATGCGACTGTACGCCATATTTTTGGTAGTCAGTGTGACTTATAGTAATTTGTATGTCTCTTGTGATAAATCAAAAGCTGATTTATCCCTTAAAAACGGTGGAGGACCACTTGAAAATAGACAACTTGAAAATATACAACCTGAGAATATACAACCTGAGAATATACAACCTGAAAATACAGAACCTGAGCTTAAGCCACCTGAGAATAAAGAACCTGAGAATGAAGAACCTGAGAATAAAGAACCTGAGAATGAAGAACCTGAGAATAAAGAACCTGAGAATAAAGAACGTGAGAATAAAGAACCTGATGTTAACCAACCTGAACACAACCAACCGCAGACAGTCGTAAGTTATATATTTAAACCAAGTTTGATAGAGACGTAACCCATTATATTATTCCTAGAATCCACCTACCGAACAAGATAATGAACTAACGACAAAATTGCGAAATATACTTGGAAATTTTGCGAAATTACTTTCGACAATATTTCGAAACATGATACATGAATAAAATAAGGGATGTCTACCCGAAAATTCAAACGTAAGAAGTTATTTTGAATACACAATTTTAGATTTTTTTTTGTAATAAAAAGTCGGAGGAATGTTTTAAAACGCCAGATAAGAAGTTCCTTTATAGATTTCTATATAGATTTTTTTATGAGAAAACTGATTGATACTTTAAAGTTCAAAGTATTTTATTTTCATGCATAAAATGTGTATCGATATCAATTTTAATATCCTATTCCTCATACCTCGTCATAAATATTTTTTCCAAAAGATTAAGTTTAAACCTTCTACCAAATGTATCTGCCATCTTCTTATTTGTAGTTTTGAAAATAAATGTCGTTTAATATAATATATATACATTTATTTTCAAAACTAAAAATATATATATATATTGATTACAATACAATTTAATATAACATGATATGTACTTTCAAATGGTTCAAGTATATTAATTTTAAAACGAATTATTACGATATTGTTGAAAAGTATAAACAAATGTGTTTGAATTTAACATGTTAAATTTTTTAAAAATAAAGACATTATTCTATTTATTTTATGGTGATTTTTTCATGAAATATAAGAAAACCCATGGAAATAAATTTTAATTGTTAGTCTAACCCTATATCTTAAATCAGTTTTTGATAAGAATCCAAACATTGAAGAATACATATTTGTTACCAGAAAACAATGTACTCAAAGGTAAATTGAGAGTTTTTTTTTTACATTTACTAACTAACTAAGAATAATCAAGATCTGTTAACTATATTATGCAAAATATTGACTAGAAATAATAAACTCACTAACACGATTGAACAATTTGTTATTCTAAAGTGCAAAGCTGTTTGCTTCTAACATTCAAAACAACCCAAATATGGCTTCTTCTATAAAATGGGGATCCAATGGGATTTGTAATGCTGCGGAACGTTACAGACGAATAAAAATTAGAGTTCGAAACTTTCAAATGTCACAATTAGTTACAATTTTGTATCTGCCTGATCAAGATGCGACTGTACGCCATTTTTGTGGTAGTCAGTGTGGCTTATAGTAATTTGTATGTCTCTTGTGATAAATCAAAAGCTGATTTATCCCTTAAAAACGGTAAAGGACAACTTGAGAATAGACAACCTGAGAATATACAACCTGAAAATATTCAACCTGAGAATATACAACCTGAGAATATACAACCTGAGAATATACAACCTGAGAATATACAACCTGAGAATCAACAACCTGAGAATATACAACCTGAGAATATACAACCTGAAAATAAGCAACCTGATGTTCAACAACCTGAGAATACAAAAACTGAGAATAAAAAACCTGAGGATAAAAAACCTGAGGATAAAAAACCTGAGGATAAAAAACCTGATGATAAAAAACCTGATGATAAAAAACCTGATGATAAAAAACCTGATGATAAAAAACCTGAACACAACCAAGCGCAGACAGTCGTAAGTTATATATTTAAGCCAAGTTTGATAGAGACCGTAACCCATTCTATTATTCCTAGCATCCACTTACTGAACAAGATAACGAAATAACGGCAAAACTGAGATATCTTCTACAACAACCTCATGGCATATATCCTAGCTATGAATTAACAACTTGGCTGAACCGTGTCTTGGAGGCCATCAGTTTGAGTATAAATAGATTATCCGAGAAAGTGAGAATCGCAACCGAATTCGAAGTGTTCAATCGAGAGCGAAGAGACCTGGAACAACAGATCAATGATCGAATATATTTAATAACCGATCATTTGTTACTCGAATCTAAAAGAAAAGGGAAATGTCGACGGTTTTATGAACGGCAAAGGGATGCCCTTCGAAGTGCTCTGAAACAATCCAATAGGAAAAAGAAGGAAAACTTAAAAAAACACTCGTCAGATTGCAGTCAAAGAAGATCCTAAACTGAACTTCAGTTCATTTAAATTCTTATAAATTTGACAAAATGCTAAAATAAATCAAATTTTAATGCACATTTAAATTGAACACTTGTCATTAATTCAGAATAAAAGCAAATTACTTTCGAAAATATTTCGAAACATGAATAAAATTGGGGATGTCTACCCAAAAGTCCACAAAGACCCAAAAATTCAAACATAAGAAGTTATTTTGAATACACAATTTTAGAATTTTTTTAGTAACAAAAAGTCGACCTAATGTTTTAAAACGCTAAATAAGAAGTTTCTTTATAGATTCCTATATAGATTTTTTCATGAGAAAACTGATTGATACTTTAAAGTTCAAAGCATTTTATTTTCATGCGTAAAATGTATATCGAAGTATATCAAATAAGATTTGTTATGCTTCGAATTGTTACAAATCAGGCAATAAATAGAAAAATTACAATTTGACTGGTGCTTTAACTTCCTATATAAATCTGGGAATATTTCTCAAAAATGTCTACCTTTTGAGATGTCTTAAGACTTTCGAAGCTATTTATTACAATATTGTTAGGGTATAAAAAGTTTGGCTTGCGAAAGATAAGGATATTCTCCTCTCGTTATAGTTTTAAACTTTAAATTGTTAAAATTAGTTACAATTTGGTTGCTGATCAATCAAGATGCAATTGTACATTGTTTTTTGTCTCGTCAGTCTTGACTATTGGAATTTGTATGTTTCTTGTGACAAGCCAGAAATTAATTTGTACCATCAAAATTTGAATTCGCCATTGGAATCTTCTGAAATACCTGAGCATGACCCACAAGAGATTAAGGAATTGAGGATTGAGACTAATCAATATGAGAGCAGACGATATGAGGATCAACCGCCAACGACCAATCCTTCGACCACAATTTTTACGAATACAGGTCCTACGATTGCAAGTTATACGACCACAAGTTCTACGACTACAAGTCCTACGACCACAAGTTCTACGACTACAAGTCCTACCACCCACTACTACCCACTCCCACCCACTACTACAAAACCACCCACGACGAACCCACCCCCAGGTCCTACGATTGCAAGTCCTACGACCACAAGTTCTACGACTACAAGTCCTACGACCACAAGTTCTACGACTACAAGTCCTACCACCCACTACTACCCACTCCCACCCACTACTACAAAACCACCCACGACGAACCCACCCCCAGGTCCTACGATTGCAAGTCCTACGACCACAAGTTCTACGACTACAAGTCCTACGACTACACAACCGCCTACGACAAAACCACCCACGACTACAAGTCCCACTACTACACAACCACCCACGACTACAAGTCCCACTACTACACAACCACCCACGACTACAAGTCCCACTACTACACAACCATCCACGACTACAAGTCCCACTACTACACAACCACCCACGACTACAAGACCTACGACTACACAACCACCCACGACGAAACCACCCACGACTACAAGACCTACGACTACAAGACCTACGACTACAAGACCTACGACTACACAACCGCCCACGACAAGACCAACAACAACAATGGTAAGTCAAATCTAAATCAATCCTCTTATATATTCTACATCCTTCTCCTTTTAGCATCCATATTTCTACCATGATAGGCGTATAACTGATAAATTAAAAAATATTTTAAGCCAGGATTATGGCAGATATAGTAGTGATGAATTAAGATCTTGGTTGCAACGTGTCAGAGATGCCAGCAATTTCGGTATAAATAGATTAGCCGAGAAAGAAGCAATCCTTGCTAATTTTGAAGCCTACGACGAAGAGCGACAAGACCTGGAACATAGGATCCTTGAACAAATTCACATCCGTATACACGATCATTTAGTGGAAGAAAACAAAAGATGCAGATCACATTATATGCGGCAAAAGATTTCCCTTGAAATTGCTCTAAAACATTCCAATACTAAAAAGAGGGAAGCTTTGTTAAAAAACTCATCAGATTGCTATCTACGTAAATTCTTTTAATTAATTTGAATAAAAACCTGTTTTAAATTTATGATTTCAAAAATAAATTTAACGAGAATTTACAATTTTTAAGCCTTACTTGTATTTTTATACCCTTGCAGAGGGTATTATAAAATTGGTCAGATGTTTGTAACGCATAGAAGGAGACGTTTCCGACCCCATAAAGTATATATATTCTTGATCAGCATGAGAAGCTGAGTTGATATAGCCATGTCCGTCTGTCCGCCCGTCTGTCCGTCCGTCCGCCCGTCCGCCCGTCTGTCCGTCTGTGCAAATGCGTTTTACTCAGCCGTCTTAAGAGCTATCGGGCTGAAATTTTTTTTCGTGGTTTTTTACCCGGGAAAAATAAAGTATGAAAACCATCAGGATCGGACCACTATATCATATAGCTCTAGAAGAAACATTTTCATAAAAATTGGCGTATGCTTTGAAATTTACATATGTGATAATATTGGATATAAAACCCCAGATACCAAAATTTGAATGTGATCGGATAAACATAACACAACTTACAGTCAATATTAATAATCGGCTCTGCTCCCAGTAGTGTTGGGTTGCTCATGAGTGAGTGAACAAAAACGAGTTGTTCACTAAACTGAGCAACTGAACATGTTCCTCTCGAATTGTTCTTTATTGCTCACTTGTCCTTTTTTGCTCACTTGCTCACTATTGTTAACTTGCTCTTTTTGCTCACATGCTCTTTTGCTCAGCTGTTTTTCAACACTCACTAGCTTTGAGCTGTTCATGAACAGTGAGCAACTGAGCAATGTGAGTGAGCAATGTGAATGAGCAACTGAGCAAAGTGAGCGAGTCGACTCACTTCGAAAAAAAGAACAAGTGAATATGTTCACCAAATTGAGCAATGTTTACCCAACACTAGCTCCCAGCTCTGCCGGCAGCGCTGCTTGCTGTCTACTACGTCTTTCGTCATCAACAGAGTACATGCATACACACACAGACGCAACGCTACATAAACTGTATGTGTATGCGTGCGTTGCTTTGCTTTGGGAATGAGGGAAGAAGAAGAACAAATTGTAAAATGGAGAGTAAAATTGTTTTGTTTGTATATTGATGAATTGAGTTGCAGAAAACAAATTTTGAACATGTACAATTATTATTGCCCAGGACTGCAAGGGTATATAAACTTCGGCATAGCCGATGTTAGCTTCTTTGATATTTTATTTTGTAGCCAGAGTGTAAATCTGATGTCCTTTTGATATAGATTCTAAATCATCGTATGAATGACATTGAAAAAGTTTTATTTACTTTTAGTTTGTTTGTTTGTATTTATAAAATTCATATTTTTAAGTCAATCTAAGCTCAAAATATAAATTGCATTTGCTATTCAATTAATTTAGACCTTCATTTCACATTTAGGCTTAAATGTCGACTTGAAGGCAGTTTTGTAATTATTTCATGACCACAATTTTAATCTATATATAACAAGTTTTCAATTCCTTTTGATAATATTTATTTATGAGCAAATTTTACTCTTACTTTAAGACTTGTTATCTATATTTTGTTTTATGCGAAGTAAACAAATAATTTTTGGTTTGACAGTTTTAATTAAAATTTATCTTAAAACCTAATGTAATTTTAAAAATCAGCTTAGTATAAAAGTCGACTCTTTAGCCCCTAATGCACAGTATACAGCGGACATTCCTGACGAATATGGCGATCAATTTCATACCAATACTATTGATTATTATGGGAGTAGTGAGTAAGTCAACTGACAATTATTTGTCAAAAAAGGATATTCGTATTTAATATTATTTCTGTTTAGTTGCTACTGATTTCATCCAGGGAGGGTATATATCAAGTAGAGTGGATACTAACAATAATTTTACGAACGGCAAAATACCTTTGTTAAAGCAGGGAGCTGGAAATGGGAGTGAGGTAACTTCAAAACTTTAGGTAAATGAAATTATTTAAATAATTTTTTACTTCTTTTTTTAGTCAGATCCGTCAACAACAATAACACCACCAACACCATCAACTACGGTAACTATAAACCTTTGGATATTTCTAATGGTTTTTAATATCATTATATCTAATTCTAGATGTCGACGACAGTATCATCAGATTCTATGGTAACTGAAAAACATTAGATATTTAAAATTTTTTTGTTTTTGTAATTCGTATTTTTATCTTTAGGGTATGAGTTCAACAACTCAAAACTCTAGTGGAAATGATAAAAAAGAGAAAGATGAAAAGGACAAGAAAACCAGTCTCACGAAATTGAATGAAAAAATTAATAGCCGAATCAGACTATTAATGGAATCCTCGAAAAAGGGTCGTTACGAGGATAATGAAGAGTTCAATACGCATTTCAGTATTCTTGAGCAAGCACTGGAATTAAATGAAGACTCTATCGATATAAAATATCATTCCTATGATCGTTTCCGACAATACAATACAATACGTCTCAAATTGGAGAAACTTATTACGAAGCGAATGAAAGCGTTAACTAAAATACTAATCGATCGACATGATAATGTATCCGACTATTGCCGAAAGGTTTATAAAATGCAATTAGAGGAATTGGATGATGTTTTAGAATTATCTAATGACTTGAAGAGCTACAAATTGGAAACTAACAGCAAGACATGTCAAAGTGATGGTGATGATAATGATTACGATGATTATTATTATTTTTAAAAGTCAAAGAAAACAATCAAATGTATTTTAATATATACATATTTTTATGGTTTTTTTCTAAACCCAATAAAAATGGTTTCTGTTCATAATGGTATTTCGAGTTTTATTTGCATTTTCTTTCTTATAGAACCAATTGGTGGTGTCATTTTCATTGAGTAATGCCATGAACAAAAAAATACTTCAAATGTAATCTTAAAATTTCACTTCCATAATGTAGAGTAATTTGGTAGGGTAAAGTAATGTAAGAATGGGTAACTTTTGGATTTTTGTCAATCTGCTTAAAACTTTTTCGCCTTTTTTGAAAAATTTTAAAGACTTATATTTCTTATCATGATCTATCGGCCCATTACAGTTCATCGACATCGACATGAATTTTAATAATTCAATTTTTCAATTCATTTTATTGCTCTAGAAAAATATTCACAGTTTGTTAACAATTTAGTTTATATACTATATTGACAACAATTTAAGTTTTAAGTTGAAAGAACCATTTAATGACACATTTGTAAGAACTGTAAGAACACAAAAGAAAATATAAATGTTTTTCACTAAGAAAGTCAAAAGTTAACGGATTTATCTATACTTCACTTCTTAAGTGAGCTTTTCAGAAGGGAAAAACTTTTTGGGTTGTCTCCCGACTTACTTACTCACAAAATAGTTATAATATGATCACAAAATTTGTTATTATGATCTAACGGTCCATTAAATTTCGTCAAAATTGAATGAATTCTAGTACATTATAAATTTTAAATTGAAATTTATTTCTCCAGAATAACTATGTTTGTTTGATTTAAAATACTTATTTTTAAGGGTTATAGCAATGATACTGATTTGCTATTAAGTCCAAGGGATGTCTTTCAGGACATTAGGATTATTATATATATTAGGTTAGGGATGTATTGGGATTAGTATCTTCTAAGTATAGAAGAGTTATTATATGTACCCTCAACATCATGTACATATTTTTCACGATATAGCTTAATACTTACGATTTTGGTTCAGAAGAAGCTGTTATGAAATCACATAGGACGGAATGTTGTAGGTTTTAAGTTCCTTTTGACCAAACATATATTTTCAACAAGAAAAAAGCTAAAAAGATTCGGAAGTAAAGAAAATTTAAGTATAGACAATTAGTAACTCAACATCCAGAGACAATAACGTCATTTAAATCGTTCTCTGATTTAGATATGATATATTTTTTTCTTCATATGATTCGATTAATGTGTAATAGAATGATATAACACAGAAAGTGTATAACATTCTTCTATACTATAGATAAAACCATTAAAGCTAAAGTCTTAATATATGCCTAGATCGCCATTATTCAAATGTTGAATTTATCAGTAAGGTTGAACTTGTTCATAATAGCTCAATGTTTCTTATTTAACAAAAGTCATTAGAAATGAAGTCTCTTACTGATTGTGAGAATTGAAAACACATTTTTATAATTTATGAATACCTATGAATTATTAAAATGAAAATGATTTAGGCCAACATCATTTGGCGCCAAGTGAACTAAATTATTGAATTTACTTGGCAAAAAGTGTTATAGAAGAACATAAAGATAATTCCTACAACCTACAAAACTTGACCTTCGAAATTTAATTAGTTTTTTTTTATGAGCTGTCCTCAAATATCGGAGCATACATTTCTATGTTGGCATCATAAGTCATGCTTATCAAAATTCTCAAAGTTACTTTAAAAACCCCTCAATTGTTCGAATCAAGCAACAGTTTCCATTCGAACATCACCATGTCATTGCTAGCTGGTGTTGTGCCACTCACTTTATTGCTGATGCAGTGCATCGCGAGGCAGGAGGCATTTCCCATGGAGTCATTAGTTAAACTACACGATTTGGTAACAATTAGGATAAAGACAACTCTCGAACAGGAGCAAAATATTCATCCAAATGAAGAATTTATGAGGCATTACAAACTTCTGGCTGATGCAGCCGAGTTGCCATTCGAACTACTTGATGAGAAAATCGTCGTGTATAATGCATATAAGGCCTACACTGAAGCTCAGTTGGGAGGAACTGATCAGTCCTTGGAAGTAAACGATGAGACTGAGAACAGGCTCACTTCCCGTCAGAGCTTTAGTACATTTGAGAAGCGAATTCTAAAACTTTTAAAGAAATTGGGCATCTACGATCCGTTTTCTGAACGGGTCTTTAAGGCCATTTTCAGCGATGAGAAACAATTGAAGAAACTTAAAAAGAAACTCGACGAATTGGGCAAAAAAGAAAAGGAGGAAAAGGAATCGGAAGACAAGGAAATTTTGTGGGATTTTATCTATGGATTGTTTTGGTGAAAACTATCCAATGGAATTTTACAATATTTATTAAAGCTGTTTGAATTTGTTTTATGTACCTATTAAAATCTTATCCAACTATTGGTTCGTGTCACCGCTAAGTGATTTACATGCTAGCTAGGAATTGACAGCTGGCCCAAGAGATGAAAGATCGCATGGGGTGTGGGTTGGGAGGAAACGGAATAGCAGAAGTGAAGAAATGGTAGGATTCAAAAGAGGGGTGTAGTCAAAGGAGGCGGTAGCCAGGCAAAAACAAACAAAGTGCATTTAATCGTGCCGGTAACGTAGCCCCTTTCCTCCCATACACCCCGTCAATCCACTTAGTCTGTCTTAAGTCACTGTAAAGGGAACTGAGAGACCTAAGACCTGAGACCAAGGGACATGGACATGGATCTGGATCTGGACATTTCACTATCGTGCGCGTTGAAACAAAAAGTGTTGGCGTGAGGTAGCCTCTGCTGCTGCTGCTGCTGCTTCTACATCCTGGGCCAGATTTAGAGGCAGAGTCAGAGTCAGAGTCGGAGTAAGAGTAAGAGCAGCGCAGATGCAATCGCCAGACATTTTGCCCACTCAGCATGGATTGTTGGATCGTTGGCTGGTTTATCAGACAATGTCGCGTTTGCAGACAGTTTGAAGTTTAACAAGTTGTCGAACGCGCCGATTTTTATTTTCTGTTTTTCCTATATACATACATATATCTGTATAGGTATCGGGTAGATGTATGTTTGTACTTACTTTTATTTTTATAAATAGCCACGGATGCAGACCATGCCAATACATTGTGTATGTGTGTGTGTGCGTTTGCGAGTGTTGAGCAAAGGTCAGGTTCCAGCTTCAGCTTCAACTTCGGCTCCAACTCCCCAACTTCAAGTCCATGTCAGTGGCTTTCGGTTTTCATTTGCCTTGAGGGGCATACATTACAATTACATTGAGGCGATTAAAAAACACACTTGTCATATCATAAACGGGTCATCATATTTCTTTCCCTCTCTCTCGCTCTCTGTATCTGTGTCTCCTTCTTTTTCTCTATAAATATGTCAATATGGGTAGTAGCTGCGGGCGTTTATCTCAACAAAATCGGCGACAAAAACCAATTTGGTCAAACAAAACGATTAACAGAAAGAGGCTTTCATTTTGAATTGGCTATCAAAAAGAAATATTAATTCTGAAAGCTAAGACATGGCGACGACTAATTTATACCCTTAATTTATATAAATGTATGTTGAAAAAACAGATTTTCTTTTTCCAGTTTTTGAAATTCAATATAAATAAATAGTTTGAATCTTGTTGATCTATTTGATCTCTCTACTTGGTTACTTTTTTTATATTTTAAAGTTTTAAATATAAGTATTATTACAAAAAACCAAAACAATAAGAACTAAGGAATATTTATTACGAATTAAGTGTCCAATGCTTCGATTAATCTATAAAAACTGATATATATAAATAATATTTAGGCAAAGTATTTCATTAGAACAAACAAATAACCTTATGTAAAATTTAATTCAGCTTCACAAAGGTTTGAAATGTCCAGGAATGTCTACTTCTTATTAAATTTAAGGTTACAAGCAAATAAAAGTTATGTTTACTGCTATTTTTGAGGTTATGTTATAGCTATATTTGAGGGTTAGGTATAAAACATTTTAATTCTTAAAGCAACCAAGTTCCTTATTTAAATTTTGAATGGTTATCCTTTGTTAATTCTGGTAACAATATAAATCTGATGATCTCTGTTAATACATAAGTATCATAGGCGTAAGCCTAAAATTTATTTCAAATCAAACAAACAGTAGTCAAATCAACTAAATGTTCAAACCTTTAAAAGTTCTCAATTCCAATGCGCTACAAATTTTCTATATGGCTTAGACAAATATAAACATTTTCACCAAACACATCTCTCATATGAGAAACCAAGGCAATCCCCTTTCGAGAAGGCAAAAGAGAGGGAGAGAGACAGAGAGAGAAATAGAGATATGAGGAGACTCTAGCCCATTGGCATGTCTTCATGTAATCTATGCGACGATGCGACTTCTGCAGCTTCTCCAGCCACCATGTACAGCTAGGGACTTGGCTTGAGACTGAGTTTCAGTCAGTTCGCCTTCTGTGATAAATCATTGGCTTGGAGCTTGGAGCCAGAGCAAAGTAGAGCGTTGACATGAGAGTTGAAAGCCAACAAAACCTTGGCCAAATGAAAGAAAAAGAAAAATGCGCACAACACGGAATTAATGTCAACAGCATTAGAAGATTGACAACAAACACATGACGATCACGGATCGATCGAACGATTGATCTATGGAATGAAAAAGAAAACAGCCAGAAGAAATGTGGTTCCAAGATGAAAGAGAGATACAAAGAGAGAGATAGAGAAATGGTCAGAGAAACTAGCAATGACAAACTTCTGACAATTAAAACAAAAACAAAAAAAAAAAAACACAAAATAGTTATAATACTAGTCAATAAGAGGAAATATTTTGCTTCAATCTAAAAACTAGATGGAGGCAATGGGAGTTGTGTGTGTGTGCAGTCAATGATTATGAAAATCGATAGTCCAGGCCCTACGGGCCCTATGGACTGCCTAGCTGCCTGCTTGCTTACCTGTCCCAACTGTTTCAGCTGTCTGTTCTTTTTCCCTTTACAAAAAGAAAACTTGCTGGAGTTTGTCTATTGACATGTGATATTTAAGCACTGATGCTATAATTGCACATCAAAACCTATTGGCGAGAAAAGGCCAACAGGGTGGTGGTGAGAAGGTGCAGAGGCGACGGCGGCGTCCATCATAAATGGCCAGTATATAAGGAAGTAACATTCTGAGGACCACAACTCAAAGTGAGGCAAAATGCAAAGGGCGACTCTGGCGTTTGGTTTGCTGCTAATCTGGTCTTCTGGTCTAGTCTCGGTGTCGGCCAAGCTCAGTTACAAGAACTGCAATAAGACGGATGTGGCTATAGGTGAGGACAGATGAACTGTAGATAAGCACGTGAACATTGCGAAAAATTAATGAGCCAAAGGAACAGGTGTGAAGATCTCGCGTTGAGATGTAATAAAATGTAAACAGTTTAATTTATTGAGCGTTATTTTTGAAAACACTTTTAAACGGTAAATGCATTTATTATAAAACATTCCTAACGTAAAATCCTTTGATATGAAGATAACAAAAAATGGAAAAGTTTTATTTCATTAAGTCACAAAAGAAAAGGAGACTTTCTTTAACTAACTATTATGTTTTAGTGAAAGATCAAGTATCAAAATCAACTATCAAGTTTTATTGAAAGATTAAATTTCTACGAGTAGTAAACTAAGCAAGTAAAATTTTATAAAAGAAAAAGAAAGAAGAATTTAGAGAAAATTAAAGCGCTTTAAACAAAGGAATGCCAGCAATGATTATTATCCTTGCCTTCTGAGAATAATAATTTCAAATAGTTTTTGCCAATTTTTGAAAAGGGATCAAAAGTTAATCTTCCGTTAAACCAAATGTGAAATAACTCCAATGTCAAACTTGCAGCAAAAAACTAACTTAACATACTTGGGTTAAGTGAAATCAGAATTTTTCAAAGGCTTTTGGTAAAATTCTCTTAACCAAGTCTCAACTTTTCAAAAAAATAAGAGTACCCCCTTTAAAATGTTTTTAATTTTTATACATATTTTATTTTTTAGAAAGGTGAGAACGCAAAAACTACATTTGATTTATTTTCTTTTAGTAATTAAGTTATTTTAGTAAGATATATTAACTTTGGTACGAAGTATTTTAATTTTCCTTAACTTCCTTAACCTTTCCGCTACTTATCTTGAAATTTATTTTTTTCCGCTTTGATTGGGAGTGATTTTTATAAAATTATATTTAAAATTTAATTGGTCATTAAGTGGTCATTACTCTTCTCTTCTATTTATAATGCGCTAATTTTATTAACAATACGAAAAAAATAGTAGTTTATGAGAGATATTAAGCAAGTTCTGGTGTATCAAAATCTGGCAACTTTGCCCTTTTAAATCATTTCTAAAAAGTAAAAAGTATTTTTTATTTTACAACCTCTACATACTCTACAGAATAGAAACTACTCGTATTTAAAAAAAAATAATCACTTATCCATTTGTAGTCGAAATGTTCAACTAAGAGTCAACTAAATGTAAATTAATTAGCAATTGTTACTCCTAAAAGTATGCTAATAACAAAAACGTAAGCATATTACCGTTGAGATATTGACTACGAATCCGGGGGCAGATTTTAATTTGGAAAATGTATCACTTTACATATTATAAAATTTATTTAACTTTAACTTTATTGATTGATCAATATTGTAATATCAATTAAAATATAAATTGAACATCTCTTGACTTTAATTACTTTATAAATGTTATCAAAGTACTAAAGTCATTTAATTTTACAATTTATTTTTCCTTATAGAGTATACCCAAAGCAAAATCCATTAGAAAAATTATAAAAATGGGATTATAGATTTTTCATTTATGACTAAAATTTTACATCAACCTCTCGCAAAAGAAAGTCATATTCTGACGATTTCAACCATAAAGTTTTTCAAAGTTTTACTTGATGTTAAGCAACTTTGTAAATGTATTTACAATCCCCTAAATTTTGAACCAAATTGGAATAAATTTTTGATGCTTTGCCACACATTTAATAGGTATTTTCAAAAATTTTGATTTCAGCTCTATCCCAGATCATCAATGGCCTAAAACTTCGTCAATTGGCCATTCTGGCTCCGCCAACATCGAATTATCTTAAACTCGACTGCGAGGATGACGATAGCATACATCTTGATGATTTTATACAACGTCTGCATGGTCTCTATATGAAATCGGTGATCTTCTACGACATGGAGCTATTTTTTCAATACATTGAGGCAAGCCTTCATGGTTCAATTGAGTGTGTGACCTTGATATTTGATGAACCGTATGAGATATCATTACGATTGCGACGTCTGGCCCATCGTTTAAGTCTGTTTATCTACTATTGGGGAGCTATTGCTCCACCCAAGCCATCCAGACTGAGATTGGAGGAACCAATGCGAGCGGTAATTATAACACGACCACGGCCAAAGGCATTTCGTATCTATTACAATCAAGCACGGCCCACGGGAATAAGTCAATTGAAGTTGGTCAATTGGTATGATGGCGAGAATTTGGGTCTACAGAAGACACCACTTCTACCCAGTGCCGGAACGATCTATTCAAACTTCGAGGGTCGTGAATTCCGAGTGCCAGTTTTTCATGTGAGAAACTGACTACAATGAATGGTTTAGAGTTTTTTGGTGAATATAAATTCTTTTGCTTACAGTCTCCTCCCTGGTTCTGGGTGAATTATAATAACAACAGTGAAAGTTATGCCAATCACAATGATTCAAGTGAAGAAGATGATTTTAATAGTTTGGAATATGTCAATGAAGTCAATGTGACTGGCGGTCGGGATCATCGTCTATTGACATTGCTATCTCAGCATATGAATTTTCAATTTGTATATATTGAGGCTTCAGGTCGGACTCAAGGTTATTTGAAAACCGATGATTCAAAGGATTCAAATGATAGTTTTACCGGTGGCATAGGCATGCTTCAGACAGGTGTAAGATAAGATGATATGAAAACTGAAAAATCTTATGTTAATATCAAATTTCCAGCTGGCTGATTTCTTTCTCGGCGATGTGGGTCTCAGTTGGGAGCGTCGAAAAGCCATTGAGTTTTCATTTTTCACCTTGGCTGATTCTGGGGCTTTTGCCACACATGCTCCACGTCGTTTGAACGAAGCTCTAGCCATTATGAGGCCATTTAAGCCGGATATTTGGCCATATCTCATATTGACCATAGTCTTTTCTGGCCCCATTTTCTATTGTATCATTGCCATGCCATATAAATGGCGAAATCGTAGAATTACCTTGGATGTTGAGCAACTTGGTGATCTATGTATCTATATGGCCTATATCAAAGAGATAACTCCTTGTGTGGTCAAGATAAAACATCGAAGGACAAGACGAAGAATACCCACGGAACCAAAAATGCCAACACAATTGTTTGAGAAATGTATTTGGTTCACCTTGAGATTGTTTCTCAAGCAGTGTAAGTTTCTCTTTCTCTTTTTCTCTCTGCCTATTCAATTTTAAACGTAAATAATACTTTATTTAACAGCTTGTCATGAACTATATCATGGATATCGGGCTAAATTTCTTACCATAGTCTATTGGATAGCTGCCACCTATGTTCTAGCTGATGTGTACTCCGCCCAATTGACTTCGCAGTTTGCTCGGCCGGCACATGAGGCGCCCATCAATACCTTGCAACGCCTCCAAACGGCCATGATAGACGACGGCTATCGTCTGTATGTGGAGAAGGAGAGTAGTTCACTGGAAATGCTGGAAAACGGCACCGAACTGTTTCGTCAGCTTTATGCCTTAATGCGTCAACAAGAGCCCGGTGATCACAAGGGCTTTCTAATTAATTCAGTAGAAGCGGGTATTAAACTAATAGCCGATGGTAGGGAAAACAAGGCAGTATTGGCTGGCAGGGAGACCCTCTACTTTAATATCCAACAATATGGCGCCAAGAATTTTCAATTGAGTCAGAAATTGTATACACGTTACTCAGCGGTGGCAGTGCAAATCGGTTGCCCCTTCCTGGACAGCCTCAATGATGTGTGGGTATGCACTGCCATCAATGTCTGTCTAAAATCTCTAAAATTGTATCTTACAGTCTAATGCATTTATTTGAGGGCGGTATATTGGACAAAATGACAACAGCTGAATATGAATTACAGGCACGCATGATGTCCCAGGATCAGGCCCAACAATCTAAGGAACTAGCTGCCTCTGAGAATGCCAATTCGAATTCAAAGAGCAGTGGGGAATCCTCTGCGAATCAACAGCCCCCCGCACAGGATAACGAGATGATTAGTGCCCTCAATTTGCGTATGCTTCAAGGTGCCTTCATTGCCTTGACTGTTGGATCTTTAACGGCCGGTGAGGTCAATTTACAAACAAAACTCCATATTGTTAAACTGCCAATGTTCGTTTTAGGTTTACTATTCGTACTCGAGGTCTTTTGTCGGCGTCTGAATTTGGCTCAGATTCTCCAAGAATGGCATTTGAGTTGCCTGCATCAGTGGCAACGTTTTTGCCATTTTGCTCATCACTTGACCGTGCGAATTTTTGCACCGAATTTAGGTTGATGCTGATTATTTGATGGTTTGCTAATTTACAACCAAATCACTAAGCACTGTGCATCTCATAAATATATTTCTTTCTGTTTCTTCTAGGCAACTCAAACAGTGGTACAAAATTCATTTGCAAAGACGGAAACTTTTTTATAGATACATTTGCTTTCGTAATTTTATTTAGATTAAATTATTGTAATTAGTTGGGTAGTTCTTATTTACTAAAAATAAATGAATTAAGAATTGTTTGATTAACTCTCGAAAAATATATATAAAATATTTTCTTATTTATGTTTAATGCCCTGCCTCATTAAGAGGAAAAAGAAGGAAATGATTAATGTCTAGCAAATCAAAAACCTCCAAAGGTTTTAGAATTAGTTTACAAGAAAAATTATTATGTACATAAGTATATAATAAAGACTAAGAAATAAAATAAATATTTAAATTTTAAGTCGTATTATTAAGAAAAATTCTTTGGACCTGTTCTAAGTTTTGTATTACAGTAGTACTACTCCTTAAAAATTCTTACCGGATAGGTATATTTACATATATATTTAGAATTGTAGTATTAAAGTATCTTAAAAAGTAAATTAAAGAATTTTAAAGAATTTTGTATTATTAATTTAATGAATGTTTAGGACGTTGAGCTTTATATATCTAGAAAGTTAATACATAGGATTACCGAGGTGATAAGACGAGGAAAGACTTTAATGAATCCTTTAAAAAATAAAATATTTAAAACCAATTACAAATACGCATTTTTTGAAGTGCTGGACATTAACTAATCTAGGAACTATAAGCTTTTGCCCCACTGTGTTTAGTCACAGTGCTCACAACATACATAAATCCAACACTTTGTTGCTTCTGCTCAGTGTCTTTGGCATAATTAATGCGATCTTTCTGGCTATAAAAACCACACAAAAACAAAAACTAAAAAAAATACAAGACAAGACAAAACAAAATCACATCAAGCCAAGTAGTCTGCCAGATGTTATAAATTAATTTGCATTCAATTCGAAGATGCGGGCGACGTCAGAGCTGCCACCGTCTTGTTGTTGATGCTCACCTTCAATGGGAGTTTGTTGCCTAAGTCTTTTGTTTTATTTCGTTGATTTTTTTTTTCAGTTTTTCCGTTTTAGGTTAGAGCGTTGCTCTAATTCCTATTTCCCAAGCCAGACATAATTTTTGTTTCTTTTTTTTTTGTCGTCGTAATAATTTCCCATTTTCTTTTCATAACAAGAAATTATTTGCCCTTAAGCACTACGGTAGCAACGAATCTTGTTTTAGTAACTTATTGTCTTCCAGTTTTCCGTTGCCCTTTAAACATTTACGATATTTTTTCACGCTGTAATTAAGCAAAAAAAAAAAGAAAGAAAACAACAACAGCACTGAGAGAAGAAGAAAGGTTGAAAGAAAGAGAGAGAAAGAGGGTGAGAGGTAGAAAGAGGTGGGAGGGTATAAAAAGAAGTTGGGTACAAATTGAAACGTCTTCCTCAACTTTTACTTTGGCCACGGCGGTCATTGTAGAAAGTGGTTCTAGCCAGTTCCTGGGAGCACTTCAAGTGTCATACAACCGCGAAAGTCAATTGCCTGACCAACCTGGCCAGCATTGCCTTCTCTCTCTTTCTCTCTCTCTCTGTCTCACTTCATCAAAGACCAAAAGTGTTTTTTGGTTGATTTTGGTTTCAGTTTCAAGAATCTCATACATCATTGTCATCTTCAATCTGTGTGAGAGTTTTCGGTTTCGTTTGGCTTACATTGTAGCTTTTGGTTATTCATTTTTTTGGTTAGAGAGGCCTTTGGGGCGTACCTAGAGCCATTACTAATTATATAGTTTCTATTTTGCTTTCCAAAACAACAACAACAAAACGGAAATTTATATGCT
This sequence comes from Drosophila willistoni, assembly GCF_018902025.1. NCBI lineage: Eukaryota > Metazoa > Arthropoda > Insecta > Diptera > Drosophilidae > Drosophila > Drosophila willistoni. Next base: position 17,085,369 of record NW_025814050.1, read on the forward strand.
GTTGCCCTTTTCAAGAAGTGGGCTATAATAATAATAACATGTTGAAAGGCCAGATGGCTAAATCCACAATTAAAGTGGATTTGATGTGAACTGGGCAATCTGGCCAAGAAGAAACTTATATCTATGTATGTCTTGGCCTAAAACAAAATGATCAAAACTCTTACCCAATCATCTTTTGTATCAAGTTCGAGTGCCGAGTGTGTGTTTTAGCTCCCCCGCTTATTACCCAACTACATTTCACGGCACATTAAATTTTTGGCCATTGCGATTTTCGCAAGCCACAAAGCAGCAATTCATCCATCATATTAAATGGTATGTATTACATATGCAGCTATGCAACTTGGGGGCAAGCCACACCCCCTTTATAAAACTATAAAAATGTAAATGTCCAACATATTGAGGAAGCATAAAATTATTTACTCACTTATGTATCTATTTTGCCTGACCACCCAATGTCAGTTTCGTTTTCACTTCCTACTGACTTTGAAAAGGCGGCCCCAAGGAAATTCTTCCACAACTTGGGAAATTACTGAAGCGTCTATATAAAAAAAAAACTTTGTATATCTCTTCTATTGTGTTAATCTAGCCCCATATGCGAGGTGAATGTCTCTGCTTAGGTGACCCAATTGTGCATGGAGGGCAAACAAATTACCCAGAAAAAAAACCCCAAAAACGAAAAAAAAATGTTGTGTATAGCAAACAAATAGAAGAACAGATAAGAAAGCGAAACCGTTAGAATTTGGTTAGAAATTTGTTTTTTTTGACGACGGTCAATCTTCATTATGCCACAAAGAATGATTGCTCGAAAAAGTGACCATGATATAGTTGAAATTTGACAACTATTCTACAATATGTGGAATTTGATTTGAATAACAATTGATTTTCCATACAAACTTTTAATGTTCGAGTGCGTAAAAATTAAGAACTTTTGGGAGTGGGGTGGGGATCTAGGGGTGGGGAATCAGATATATTGGGGGGAAAATGGGATTATAATATCTAGCCAAAGGATAAAAAAGTGATTTCCGGGAGGCAAAACCTTCCTTGAATTGGTTTTATCTTAGAATATATTTAAATTCTACATCTGAACAATAAGTACATTGGATAATACATAGACTATTTAATGGATATAGTCAGACTTTAGTGAGATTAACTGTATAAACTTACAATGAAATTATTTATTGTCATTGTTCTTAAGCAAACAATCAGCATATACATAAGTATCATGATGTCATCGAGGACTAAAATGATATCATATACTTGGTCAAATATAGAAAAGAAGCACTGTGGAAAAGTGAAAGAGAAAAGGGAGGAGTGGATAGTGATAGTCTAAATATGTTTTGTTGAAGTCATCTCCTTCATCAATAATTTGTATCTTAAAGAGTGTAAGTAAGAGTCCCAACTTCCAGTTAAAAGGACATAAATAAGTTTTTATACTAAAGGATAGAGAGGGTAATGCCTTCATTTTAGATCAATAGTCACAACAGTCGTTCTTTGTTTTTTTAATAATTTTAAAATATTTTTGTGCCTTATTTTCTTTAATTTATCACCTGATTGAAACCTCTACTATTTTTTCCATCTCTCTTTAGAACGTTGATTGAAGTATCAGAAATGCAATAAAATTTGTATCAGTTACTAAAAGTATATGCTTCAAAACTAAGTCTCAAAAGATTAAAAATATTTTAACCCGTTTAACTGTTAAATCACTTACTTATTCTCTTCAAGTACCTCTAATTTACCATGCAATATCTTTCCTAAACTAATCAAATTAAATTCCTTTCTTGTCGCCGAAAGATATTTAACTAATATATCCAATTGCTGGATCTAACAATCCATCTGCCTGATTAATAGTTAAGTGTGGATGTCTAATGCCTGCATTTAATTTACCTTACATAATTGATAAATAATTGCTTTAAGTTATGTTCATTCTAATGGGCTATTGTCAGAGAAACAGTTGGGCGGGAGGTGGAGGGGAAAAGAAATTCAAGACACTTGAACCTTTTAATCAATTTTCTTGATTTCGCATTTCTAGCCTATTAGTGCTACCAACTTGCAGGTTTTCCACCATCTGGAGATAGCCAAGTTTTGCAATGGCTAATTGCCATTTGTGCCGTGTGCCCCGAAGGGGGCAAAACCAAACGTCAAATTAAAAAAACACTTTGCCTGCAATTGCACTCGCTCCCGTATCTCAAGTATTGCTGATGCTCAGATGCCCAGATGCCCGGTTGCCCAGTTGCTGATGCTCAGATCCAGATCTCAGCGAAATGAAAAGTCATCATAATCAACAATTTTAAAATATTAGTTTGCACAAAATCTGGCCCATAGGCATTACCATGGCATGGCATAGCCATAGCCATTGCCATCGCCATCGTCGTCGTTGTCGTCGTCGTCGTCATCATTGGAATGGCCAATGATAGTGAACTTGATTTGGGGTAGGCCAATTTTCTCTTTCATTGGGCAAAAGACGCAAACGCAATTGTCGAGACCAAGTCCAAGACCAAGACCGAAAACGAGAGGCGAGCCGGTTCCCAGATGCAGTGCAGCAGCATGCAAAAATGCCAATTAATGTAGATGTATAGGTGTGTGTGTGTGTGTATGTGTGTGTGTGTGTGTGTTTGTATGTGTATATGGCGAGCCGGAGTCTGTGACGGCAACTCTCGGTGCGGCACAGTTTTTGTTTTTTTTTTATTTTGTATAAAGAATCTGTGGCTGTTGTGGCTCCCCTCGCTCCTTTGGCAACCTGGCAACTGGCGGTGCAACCACTTTCTAATCTAACCCACAAGTTTTGGCCGTCGCCGCCGACGCCGTCACAATTTTTCGGGCCTCCAGACTGTGACTGGCTTTGGCTATTTTTATACATATATCTATCTATCTATCTAACTATATATATATTTCCATTTTATTTTTCTCTTCTCCTTTTGGCGGATGCGCTGCTGCTGCTGCCTGCCTGCCACTTTCCCAGTCTCTAAAATGCGGAAAAATAGCGAGAGTGAAAATTCGTTTGCCGGCATAAATTAACTGTAAACTGTAAATATGAAAAGCGACAACGACCAAAGACGAGATGCGAAAGTGAAAACCCATTGGGCCTGGCTCTTCCACATTTCACTGTCTTCACTTACCATTCTTACTAAGTCGCAAAAATTTAACTCATTTGCATGCATCAAACGGAAACCGAATGCCAATTGCCCATACTCTGTGAGCAAGTAGAAAGAGAGATGCCGCCGTCAAATGTGTGGCATGAACAGATACAGATACACAGATACACGGCCACACAGATACTCAAACATTTAACACAACGACAATATGAAACAACAACTAACATAGCAAAAAGGTATCGAAACCTCAGGGTTAATAATGTGGGCATACTCTTACATAAAAACAAAGCCATTATGACTTAGGGCAAAAGTATCTTGAAACAAATGAAAGTATTTAATGGCCCTCAAGATTTGCTCTAAGTTTAATGTGTGACATTTTTTTTGTAACTTGGCGTAAAAAATGTAAAAAAAGGAAAAACAATTTGGCGTAGCTAATCTTCATTGTTAAAATCAGTGCATTTTATTGTTTCTAAAAATAAATTCTTCATATACATTTAAAGTTTAATCTTTTTGCCTAACCTGACTTTGAAATACATTTAACATTTGTGTCATTCTACAAATAATACAATTTTAATATCCAATTCCAGAATGATTCCAAAATAAACAGTTTTAGGTTTCGTTTTGTAATCGAGAATGATGAATTTAGTGAATGACTTTAGCACTTGGTAAACCTTTACAGTTAAAATAAATTTAAAAAAAAAACAAACTAGTGTTCAAAAAATATGTGTTAATTTAATTTTACTTAAAAAAATTTAAATAAATTTCCTTAAAAAAAATTTGTAAAAAATTTAAATTAAAAACGTTTGATGTCTAGTCTAATATAAGTATTTTTTCCATTTAACTGTCTAGTTTATCTATCTAGGATTTTTTTTGCCAATTATAAGAAATTCATGTAATAATGTAATATCCTAGCATTGACTTAATATATATAATCTATATCAATTTCGAGTCCGAATAAATTTGTGGGTTGTATTGTTCGGTTCGAGTCTGGTTACAAATTTACAAAATTCCTATTTTTGTTTCCAAACTATTTTTTGGCCTAAAATCTTTGCGTTTTTAGTCCAAAAGAATTTTGAATTTAATTCTTAAATTCTTAATTCTTTAAGCAAACGATTTAACGTTTGAAACCGATTTAGAAACCAGAAAAGGTCTGTATATTTTAATATCAATTAATGTGTTTGTATGATTTGAAACTAAGCTGTATTAATAGACCGATTTCCCTGTAGTTTTCCTTGAAAAATATATAAATAATATACAGATATAATTTTCCAAACGGAATGTATTCAAAAGTTTCTTTGACACTTGGGAATTATCTTGGTTCTAAAAAAAATTCTTTGGAACAGCTTTCCTAGCCAAGATCATCTAACATGTGTAGTCCAAATACATATATCTACTGATTTTCAATTAAAAATCGTAAGAGTAGCTTAGCTTCGGCCACAATTGCATTTACAGAAACCAAACCAAAAAAAAAACCTTTCTTCTTCTATTGTTACATAGAAAATTTCTCCACGCACTTAGAGCCAAGCTGAGTTGAGCTGATTTAGTTTTGTGTATTTTGTGTTGCGTTGCTATTTTTATGACCACTTTGAAAGTGTTTTGCCATGAACTTAATTATAATAATAGCAATAGCAACAAACCAGCAGCCGAATCATGTCTTACCGACACATACAAAAAGGCAGACATTAACAAATCGCCAAGCAAAATGTTGAAATATTTCTTTAAACTAACAACAAAGCAACAACAGCTACAGAAATAATCAAATAATAAGAAAACAAGAAAACTTTTTTCTTTTTGTTTTTTTTTAGTTTTTTTTTTTAAATTTTGACGAACAAATTAATGCAATGATGTGCAACGAAGCGTGCAACATGGAATATGGTTGCCTGGTTGGGCAGCAAAACAGAACGTTGAACCAAAAAAACCAAAGAGGGCCAAATGTACATATCTATTTGGTATAACGAGATTTCTATACCCTTTAGATATAGGAAAATATTTCAGTTCAATATTTTCATAAATAGAATACGTATTAAATAACTGATCAGAGTATTCAAGTTTATTGAATTAAAATATTTGAAATTCAAGACGCCAACGTGGTTTTTTGTAATTTTTATAAATTTTAACCTAGTAACTCGTTCAGTTTTCAACATTTGGCATATAATTTTTAAAAATTTCTTCCATATGGCCATGTTCTGAATTAAGATTTTGAAACCCCGGATTTTGAATAATCCGGAAGTTGGAAAATCTTATATTTCTCTATGAAAATATTAATACCTTTTTTTCTATAGCCTCCATAGATATATCTTAGATATCAGATATCATGACTGACCAAATAAAAGCAATACAAATTTATATTTATTTATATAAATTAACTCTTAATAACCATTTTTCCAAGTTTCTAGTTTTATATGAAAATATGAATACCTATAATTTAAGGGTATCTTGAAAAAAGAAAAACTATGAAAACCCAAAAAAAAACACAACTACTGAAAATGAATTTGCAATAAAGCCATAATTGTTGTTGTTTTAATTACTCTTTGTCTTTTGCCACTTCTGCTTTTCCATCTTGTACTTGTTCAGCTTCATCTTCTGCTTGGAAGTTTGCGCTCCAAAAGCCACAAACATCCATTGTGTGAGCATAAAGAAAAATGAACAAAAAAAAAAAAAGAAAAAACCCAAGTCAAGCAATTAATTTTAGGCAAATAAAATAAAATGTAAATGCGCATTACAAACTGAAGGCTGCTGCGGTGGAGTCGAAGTTGGAGTTAGAGTCTGACCCAAATTCAAGCCAAGCTTTTCCAAAATGTGCAATGTAGCAAATAATTTGAAAGTGTAATTTATGACGGCGACACGAGATGCTGAACAAAAAAAAAACAAAGCTGGACCTGGACCTGGGCCATAATAGACGGGCCGAAAGCCATCTGGTTTGCCCACTTTTTGTGTGGGTGTTGGCATATTTGCCGAGTGAAGCGGAAGCTTGGAAAATTGTGGGCGATTTACTTTTAAGCGGTAATATAATAATGCATTTTTCTTACCGATGCACTTACAAAGTCTTCCTTACACACATATATATTAATCCATTAAGCCTATTTATAAATTAACAATAGCTACTCGAACTTGAAACATTTCTTTAAATAATATTTAGCCTTAAAATCATAAATGTAAGGAATTAAAATGGTTAAAATTTGAAAATTACTCAATTTAGTTTTATATATTTTTTAAACACATCCAAAATTACAAACACTTAATCTTTATTATTATTTTTCTAAATAATTTGATTGAGCACTGATTATAATTAAACGCTGGTTACATTTTCAAAATTCCCGCGCTACTTTCTACGCAGCGCCCTCTAGTGCAATAACTTATTTCGCGTATGCGCGCATGTCTCGCTAGAGTAATGTTCAATCGAGGAAATAGTTTTTGAATAGTTTTTTAAATTATTTGATTTTAGGAAACTTTTGATTTTGCTAACATTGTAATAAATGGGTACGATGAAATAAAAAGTGTGTGAACCAATGTGTTATTGCGAGAATTCTTTTGTGATGAACTTAAAGAAGCAAAAGAAATATTACAAAGCAAAGAAATATTATTTATGTACTTTAAATCCTGTTCTTTTCTTCAAATTCACACGATCTTGCTTCGAGTGTGTCTTCAAAAAGCTTTCTTGAAAGTTTTTCTAAAATGAATTAGCCTTGGAACCACTGTAAGTCGTGGAAATTCATACATGAGCGGCTACCCTGTCCACTTGTTGTTGTTGTTGCGTTTGTATTACCATCTCCAACCCTCTTGCGAACAACTGCAACATTAGTGGTGGAAGCGCCGTTAGCCAAACATATCGATAATTTTTGAACAAATTAAACACTGCAATTGGTGATATCAAACAATAAAAATATAATCGCATAAATAATATATAAGCAAGTTATTCAAAATTAAATTTTGAATTTAGACTAAAAGTATATTTTAATAAGTTTTAACTCCTTATCAAGTTACAGATATGAACAAAACAATTAATTTTTTTAGTTTTTTTTTTGCTTAGCTTATTTAGTATTCTTTTTGCGTGAGAATCAATTATTTTGTGCAAGTTTTAAAATTTAAGCAACAATATTTCTTATTTAAAAACAATGAAATGTTATCCATCCCTATGAGAACAAGTTGGCAGCATTACACTGTACAATAGTCATCCCGCTTACACTCTTTCTGAAACTACCCATCTCTCTCCAGTCACATTAGAACAAACGGGCAGAGCAGATACTTGGTGTTGCTGTGCTGTGCTGTGGAATTTGTTAGAAAAAGAAAAAACAATAATAAAGCGTTTTGCTTTCATTCCAAACAAATAAGTGTATGGATAAGAATAACTTGGACCCGGTTCAGCATTGAAACGATTTAACTGTAATTAATATACGGATAAAAAGAGGAAATTAATTTCTAGACGTGGTGAGAGCTGTGCTGGGCGTGAGAGGCGCAGCGAGGGAAAAGTTTTCCTTTCATTTTTTGGTTGCGTAAAAGGTAAATTTATTTAGAAACAATATTAAACGAGCACCAAAATGATTTTCGTTTCGTATGCATAAAGTAGAAAAATATAAATTCAGAGAATTTTGTGGTGAAATAAGAAAAAATTTAATAAGAAATGTGAAGGGAAAAAAAGAAACGAAAATGGAAAAAAAGTCGCCATTTTTTTTCTCATGTGTGTATACTATAGCCATCCCACTTGCACCGAGGCCAAGCGCATTAGCAGTGTTGTAAAGCGCGCCGCAGATTGATTTTATTTTCTTTAATTTTTTTATTTTTTAATTTCTTTTTGTTTTATTAAACGCATAAATATTTTTTTTATAAATATATATCGTGTGTAGCATAAGAACTATGGAAGATCTGACGAAGAATATTATTTTCACTACCAATGCCATCAATGGGCAACCGGCCACAATACAATATCAGACAGCCGATGGAACCATACTGAAGCAACCCAAAATCGAGGGTCAAAAATCCGATCAACCAACTTTCTATTATACGACAAATGTAAGTACGCCGCTTAGTTGGAGGGTGGGGGGAGTGGTGTAGAATTGGAAAGAAAATATTTCTAATAGTAATCGATCTCTCTCTATTTCTCTTTCTCTCTTCTTTTTGTTATTGGCTTAGGGCAATGGTGGCACTGTAAATCTGGCTCAATTGGCCACCTCGGATGACAATAAAACATGTTACATTGCCCAACCTGTGGGAGGTTATAATTATGCATTAGTAAACGGGATGCCACTGAATCAGGGCACAGCTCTGGGCATAGCCACTGTGGATGCCCAGGGACGTATACAGATTGTGAATCAAAATAAACCCATTGCGGCGGTGAGTCGTAGACACAGATCTTTTTTGAAATCAATGCTAATCTCAGTCAATTTTCATATCCACAGAATACCATCTCCAATATAAGTTTCAAATGCGATGTCTGCTCGGATATGTTTCCACATCTCGCCCTGCTTAATGCCCACAAGCGTATGCACGCCGAAGGATCAGATCCGCAGCAACAACAACAGCAGCAACATAACTCCCAACAGGGCAACGATTCCATTGCTGTGGTCAATGCCCAGGGTTTAGTTCAATCCCAGCAGAATATTTTATCAGGCAACGGCCAAATGGGTCAACTGCAAATAGTTCCCTCAGACGCAGCATCATTAGAGCAACAGCAGCAGCAGCAAGCGGTCATGCAACAGCAGCAGCAGCATGATTCCAAGTCGAGTAAGTGTATCAATTGTGGTAGTGCCATTTTGCATCAAAATAAACGAAAAGGACCCAAACAAGTGAGATGCGAATCCTGCATGCAGGCAGAGCAAGCGGCTCAACAGCAATTATTTGTATCACAAGATGGTAAGCAATCAATCAAATGGGCCTGAATGATGCCGCCGGGGGAATGTGGCATTAATTTCCGCTTCCTTTTACATTTGTTTGTAGGGCAAATGGCCCATCCAGTGCAAATCATATCAACCACACCTCAAGCTCAAGCTCAACTTCAGCAAATTGTTGCCTCCCAAACAGGTGGCACAACGCCCAAACGAGAACCCGGCCATCATCCAGTGAAGAAACGTAACTCCCAGCAAATGACCAAATGCCAGAAATGCAATGGATCCGGAGTCGTTCTAGTGGGTCAACAGCATTCGCATACGCATGGCGGCGGACCCAGTGGGTCCAAACATTCGAATGTCACCGTGAAAACTGAGTGAGTATAAATTGAATGCATATATATCATTGCAACTGGAAATTCTCCAGCTAACGATATCAAGGTGTTCGTCCTGCAGGAATCCCACCAAACCCTTCAGTTGCAACATATGCGGTGGTCTCTTCTCACGTTACTCCAGTCTGTGGTCACACAAAAAGCTGCATAGCGGCGAAAAGAATTACAAATGTAGCATCTGCGGACTGGCATTTGCCAAGGCTGTATACCTTAAGAATCATGCCCGCATCCATACAGGCGAAAAGCCATACAAGTAAGTTATAAAACAACAAACTTTCTCTTTCGTCTCAAGTTAAAAAGTATTTAAACTTTGGTCAATTACAAATTGATTTAACTTGGTAACTTTGAAGTAGTTAAATGCCAATTAGTTTCTATGTCTAGTGACACAATTTCACTAAGCAGCAGAGTAATAAATGTATTTAAGATTGGGTTAGATAACTCTAAGAACAAATGTCAACAATCTATTATGGAAGGCCAAAAAACTGGAATTGAGATAATGATGGAGCTTATGATCCCATGAATTCCAGATTCGGCAGAAGAAGCTAGCTTTATTTTTTGAGGTTTTGAAGATCCGAAATGGTTTTACTTCTCATCTGTTCATAACCGTCTAGTTGCTGATTGCTGAGGGTTTAAAACGAATATGAACATATTCTAGAAGGTTTTGTACAAACTCGACTCTTCTCTTGCTAAAGTTAAAAGGTACTTGCCTTTTTGTCATTTAGTTTACGCCAACGAAGTACAATAAAGAATGATGGAGTCTCTGTTTGCTAAATAGTACAGATTTTGGATTTTAGATTCAGTAGCTTACTGTGGGCAGTTCTTCATTGGGTAAATTATATAGTTTTATCCGAATTAATTTAATGTATATAAAGGAATTCGAAAGAGTTAAAAATCATTATTTGTTTCATCATCGGGTTTAATAATTATCAATCAATTTTTCGTTTCTTAAGCACGAATAATGATTAGTCTAGAAATGTTTTATTTTAAATCTGTTTTTGTCTAGTTGCTGATTTTTTAGGGATTAAAACATTTATTTTACTCATTTAAGTTTAAGAAAGTTTTAAACATATGAAATTTTAAAGTGGTCGGAACTGCATTCATTTCGAATATAGAACCTAAAGGTACATATTTAAACTTTAGACTATAAAAAAATTACATATTTCGGTGATCCGACAAAGCTAAAGCTACAGCAACCTTCAAGTTTAGTGTATATACAACACAGTCGAGTCTCGATAATTCATTACAGAGAGAGAGAAAGAAATATTGAGTTTTTCGATTTAGCTGAATACAAATTATCGAAACTCGACTGTACATATATAAAACATTTAATCAAACTCTGATTTTATATCAAAAATTGTATTCTATAAAATAAGGAAAGATGTTGAAAACAGAACTTTAAGTGGGAATCTACTCCAATATTATCTAGAAGCCTGTATATATCTTGAGAGATCCACTAGGCTTATGATTAATCAAATTCTTATTGTTATTTTTCCAGATGCCAAACCTGCGGCATGCAGTTCTCTCAATCGCCACATTTGAAGAATCACGAGCGCACACACAGCGGCGAGCGTCCCTATGTGTGTGGTGTGTGTGACAAGGGATTTGCCCGCCATGCTACACTTTGGAATCACCGACGTATTCACACTGGCGAGAAGCCATATAAATGCGATATATGCGGATCGGCATTCTCGCAGGCAGCGCATCTTAAGAACCACGCCAAGGTGCATTCAGGCGAGAAGCCATATAAATGCGAGATTTGCTCAGCCGCATTTGCCGATCGTTTTGCGCTGAAACGCCATCGTGGCATTCATCAAAAATATGGCCAGACGGCGCCCCGTCAAACCAGCACCGATGGCATGGTGGTGCACAAACAGGAGATTCCCGATATGGATGACGATGCCCAGCAGGAGGTTATTATCGGTGGCTTATAGATAAGAGCAACGAATGCCAGTGTCAAGGGACAGGGCGGGAGGAGGAGAAGTTCGGACGGCGAACAAACAGGAGCGACAGCGGCAGCTGGTGAATATCATTCAAGATCAGCAGCAGCGACATATGCTTCGCATGCGTATCCTGGCTACTATTACCCACTGCCGCCGCATCATCCTCTGGCGCCACCAGCTACATCTTCTTCCGAGCAGAGCACAGAAGCCTTCAATTCATCGGGCTACTGAGCGCACCCATTATTATCATCCAGCATCCACTACCAACTAGACATCGCATAGGAATTATCATTATAATTTTGTTTATCTTTTTTTTTTTTCCTTTCTGTAATTTCAGTAGGCTCTACCGAAAAACGCTTTTTACGTTAAACAAACGAATGAACCTAATTTATTTAATAGTCTGTAATATAAATTACATATAAACACACACACACCCACACACAAACACTTACATGAAAATATATTTCTATATATAAATATATATAAAATATAAATACAATAGATTGGCATAAGTGTTATAGTATCTATTTCCGTATACAAATTGTAGTTGTAATTGTATAAGCGGCGGTCAAATGGGGACGCTCTAAAATAAAGCAAATACATACGTAAGAATCGGCACAGGCAAATTTTGATAAGTAAGCATATTTATATATATATGTTGTACATATATCGATTATCGGTATATATATATATATACATACATATATATATACACATATGTATACATAGAAAGGAACACTAGCTTGTAAGTCAATAACAATTTAAATACAACACTGTACATTTATATAAGTATTACATTAAAAAACATAAACTTAAATAAAAATCAACATTTGAATAAATATTACAATTTTTACTAACCTAACATAAATCGATTTCAATTTTAATTTTTTTTTTTTAAATGTTACAAAGTATAAATTTGATTTTTGTATCAGATTTCAATACATTGTTCTTTTGTTTTGAATACAATGTCCTAAGAGGTGGGAGATACGTGTAAATTTCAAAGGGTTACAAAACAATATTCCCAATTGTGATAATATTCATGGCGTTTTTTTTACGATATAATAATTACTACATGATTATATACACTCATTTTTGCAAAATTCAATGAGAAATGCAGCTCTCGTTCTGATGTTTTCGAAACTAAAAATCAACATTTTCATTTATTGCAATTAATGAATCTAATTAGAAAATGAAAAAACAAAAAGTGAAGCAGCCTTGTAGTTCATATAATACAAGTTTTTATATATTTCTACTGATTGTGAGATATTTTTCAATAAAGTAAGCTCTACGGTGAAGGGTTCCTATAGCAGCTGTACATATATTATAGCTGCTCGAATTAACTAAATGTCAAACTTGATATCAATCGATTAGCTTTCTAATGGAGTTAAGTTAATTCGCACAGCCACAAACTTTGTTTTATTAACTATATATAACCTGGATCAGAATAAAAAATAGCCTGATCCAGGTTATATATAGTCAATAACGAACTACTATAATATATAGCTACTATAGAAACCATTAATCGTAGAGCTTACTTTATTGTGAAATATCTCAGTAGAAATATAGAAAAACTTGTATTATATGAACTGGATCAGGATGAAAAATAGGCTGATCCAGGTCATATATAGATTGTGGGGTCGAAAACGCCTCCTTTACTGGGTTACAAACATCTGAGAAGTTTTATAGTTTTAATATCAAGGGTAAAAATATGTAAAATTTGGCTTCCATAAAATTAAGAGAATGCTGGGTCAATTTTTTTTGCTTTCAAATATTAATTTTACTGAATCTTTAAATAATAATTTTTGGAGGTTCATATGCGAAAAATGTTCATTAGGAATCTGTAGGCGAAATTTCAAAAAGTTTTCCAACTTTTCGAGTCGGTTTAAGCTTTATAGTGTAAGGTGTACTGAAAATTCTGTTTAGAAATTTAAGTAACATGTGCTTAAAAGAACTAATACTAATAAAACTTTATTTAAAAATTGCACAAGTCCCCTTGTTAAAACAAATGAGTGTGCTAAAATTTATTATGGAGAATATAGGAAGCATGATTTTTATATGGAACAGTAAGGATCAGGACTGCCCAGAAACTCTAGCACTTCTTTGCAGGAGAAAACTTTTAATTCTGAGTACTTGGATATTCGTAGTTATTCATTAATAGTTCTCTTGAGCGTTCAATCACTTGAAAAGCTTTTTCGACTCTCTCGCAATGTTCGTCATTATCGGTATGAGCTTTGGCGGTAGCTCTCCTCCAGCAGTCTTTGTCTCTCTCTCTCTCTCTCTCTCGTTCGGCCTATGGGGGCTTTTGGAGCTCAGTCTATTTGATTTAAATTTCATTATTAAACGTCTGCTGAAACAAAGCAGATGTCCATCAGTACCACAAAAGTTTTCAAGTTTTCACTTCAAGTTTCAATTAATATTTTTTTTTGGCGCACTAGCTTCAACAAATTATCAAATTGTTAATTGTGGACGTGTCCAAGAAAGCAAATAGAAAAAATTTGAAATAAAAGAAAGAAAAAAGTAAAGTAAAGTAAAGCAAAGATAATGTTTTTCCCAGTGCAAGAGATAAATATTATATTATTATATAATATAATACAATATTAAGATGGGACTATGAATCCTATGAAATATATGAATCATGCATAAATCTATGTGATTTTGTGTTGTTTTTTGCTGAACCCCTGAAAATCCCTTGCCTGACCCTAATTTGATCTCAGTGACTCATGACCCTGACTTATGATAGTGACCCCTGAATGTTATGTAATATGAAATGTACAAGTTTTTTGTACAAATATTTTAGCATAAAAAATCATTGTATATAATAAAGCTTATATATTAAGCTATAGTGTGGCTAAGTTGATATTCAAAGAAAGGTTATTTGAGCCAGAATATAAATCATTAGTTTATTCAAGTGAATACCAAAGTTACTCTCAAAAATGTAGAGTTCAGATTTATGTTAAATGATCCCTGAAAAATATTACTAAATAGTAATATATGAAAGATTAATGATTCCTGTTGTGTATAAGTGTTTTTAATTAATTTTCATGATATGAAGAATAGAAGCTAAAAATAATACATGGTTTCGAGTAATTAATTTAAAAATTGTGAAATTATTGAATTACGTCTATATAATTAAAAAAGAAATCATACAATCAGATACAGTGTGTAATTGTGAAATTTCCTTATGTAATTAAAATGAAAAAACAAGATTGTACGTGATAGTAAGCCCATTTTGAAATATAACCTCACTTTTTGGAGATGAAACGTTTTTGAGTGTAATTAAAGCAATGCATAAGTCAAGGATTATTGAGCATTGCTATTATAAAGAAAAATTAAATATGATGCAATATGAAAAACTAAAATCAACAAAACCTCACTTATTGGATAAAAATTTACTCTTAATGTGATAAAGTTAATGCATGAGTAGTCCTTTAAGGACTGTGGAGCATTACTTTTATAATTTTTGAATAAAAATCAATGATTTTGTATAAATAAAATAAAATTAAATCGATCATAACCTCACTTAATGACTATAAAATGTTTTTAATATTATGAAGTTAATGCATGAGTAGTCCTTTAAGGACTGTGGAGCATTACTTTTATGATTTTTGAGTAGAAATGAATCATTTTGTATAAATGAAATAAAACTAAATCGATTATAACCTCACTTAATAACTATAAAATGTTTTTAATGCTATGAAGTTAATGCATGAGTTTTCCTTGAAATAATTTTAAGGATTGCGTAGCATTACTTTGTGTTCATGTATGAATTATATTGTCCCTTCTTATGATCCTTGATTTGTCCTCCTTAGTTAAGGCCTAATATCTTAAATTGGGGCTTGGCTTTATCCTAAATTTATAAATCATATCTAAAATTAAACTATTTCATCAGAAACTTCTACATTTCTGTTGAGGGGAATTTATTTGTTAGTTTCACAATATTGTGAAATCATTCGAACAAAGAGAGAAATAGTAATAAAAAAAACCCCAAAACAAAATTGTCTGTGTGGGGAGTGTGTGTAGCAAAGGAACGTGGTGATATCCACGTACTTTGATAACCACGTATAATGAAATTATGTTCAAACAACAGTTGTATATAGAATTACATATATGTATGTATGTACCTCTCTCTCTCTCTCTCTCTCTCTCTCGCTCTCTGTTATTATATACACCGGGGATATATATTTATCTATAGACAAGCTCCCCAAAGTTCTCTACGACGCAATTTCCCTGTGCTCCACTGAGCGTGGCGTCTCTCTCATTCCCATTATCGCTAATCGTTTGCAAACGTATAGCGGCGAGTATAAAAGTTGCCGGCCGGTCTTGGGTCGTCATCAGTTCAAAGCTTGAAGCAGCTTTGGAAGCAATCCAAGAGAGCAAGAGAAACCAAATCGCAAACAAGGCCCAAAAACCTGAAACGAAAACCTAAACAAAGCGAAATTAATTTGGCATTCATTTAATAATTAATTGAAGAAATTTTGTAATAATGGCTGAAGTCGCCAGATCGAAGGGACAGGAGCAAGTGGAGCTCCTGGACTGTGACATTGATTTTGAGGAGCAGGCTGCAGTGGAGCAGGAAGAGCCCCAAACCTCGCAAGAAGTGGTTAGCAAGAGGAAGGCCAAGTCGAATAAATTGTTCCAAAAGGCCATTAAGAAGGCTGCCAAGGTTCAGTGCATGTTGGAGCAGGCTATTGTCCTTTTGGCTGAGGAGCAGGACACCAACGAAAAGAAGTCCAGCAAGAAGCAGCAGAAAAAGAAGGAAAAGAAGAACAAGAAGAAGGCCAAGAAGCAGCAAAAGAAGCAGCAGCAGTTGCAAACGGAGCAACAGGATGGGGAACAGGATCCGGAGCCAGTGAATCGTTCGCGTTCCAACAGTGTTAGTTCGACCTCAAGTTCATCCTCCAGTTCCTCGTCTTCGAGTTCATCTAGTAGCTCGAGTTCGGAAAGCGAGCCCGATTACTACTCCTATGGCTGGGGTAGAGTTGGCCGACACTGGGGCGGCGGACCATTCGGTCATCATGGCCATGGCCGTAGACATGGTCATGGTCATGGACCTGGTCATTGCCGGCGTGATCGCTCTAGATCTCGTAGCCGTTCGCATAGCCGTCAACATCCCAATCATCCTGGACACAGGCATGGCGGTCCTTGGCATCCAGGTCATCACGGACATGGACATGGACACGGACACGGACATGGTCACGGTCACAGACACGGACACGGACATGGCCACGGCCATGATCGTCATCCTCATCACTTTGGGCCACATCCTCATCACTTTGGGCCACACCCTCATCACTTTGGACCCCACTTTTTTGACAGTCCGGCCACTTATGGTCCCCCATTCCCATGGGGTCCAGTTGATTGGCAAGATCAGTTTTTTCGGAGGAGCGGCCTGCCGTGGGCCTGGAATCCAAGAACGGCGGGGTGGACCCAGCGCAGCACAAGTCTACCTAGATGGACATCATGCCGTGGACATCCAGGAAATCAGCGACACGGACACGGACAGCGACATGGCCGCAAGGGTCGTCACGATGAGCGTAGAGTAGATCGTTCCAGATCCAGCTCCAGCTCCAGCTCAAGTTCTAGCTCCAGTTCGGAGGATGAAGAAAAGGAGAACAAGAAATGCAGACGCGGACGCAAACATGGCCGTAAGCATGGAGGCGGACATTGCCAAAATGATCGTCGCGATCGTTCCAGCTCTTCTTCAAGTTCAAGTTCGAGCTCCAGCTCGGAGGACGAGAAGGAGGAGAAGAAGAAATGCCAGCGTGGACGCAAGCATGGACGTAAACATGGTGGCAACCATAGCCATAAGGATCGACGTGATCGTTCCAGTTCTTCTTCAAGTTCAAGCTCCAGCTCGGAGGATGAGAAAAAGAAGGAAAATAAGTGCAAGCGTGGACGCAAGCATGGACCTAAACATGGAGGAAAACACGACCACAAGGATCGCCGCGGTCGCTCAAGCTCGAGTTCCAGTTCAAGTTCTAGTTCCGATTCGGAAGGCGGTAAGAAATTCACAGATGGCAAACATGGACGTCCACACCATCGACATGAAGACGGTCCATGGCCTCATCATGGGCCACATGGCGGTCCTCACCGTCCCCACGGCGGTCCTCATCATGGTCCTCATCATGGTCCCCATAATGGCCCACATCATGGCCCACATCACGGACCTCATCAAGGACCTCATCAAGGACGTCATCATGGCCCACATCAAGGACGTCATCATGGTCCTCATCATGGCCCACATGGCGGTCATCGTGATCCATGGGGTGCCATGTTTTAAAGCTGCCTAAAATGGACCAATTCAATTATATAGCCTTTAAAAGTTAATCTTCAATATTATCCACTACACAAAAAAAAAGTTTTAAAACAAAAAAAACAACGAAAAAAAAAAACACCAAAGCTTTACAATTATTATATAACATTCACCTACTCTGTATTATTCAATTACTATATATATATAATAACAAAATAAAGAAAATTATAAAAAAATAACGAAATTGTCTTTTTTACTTCATTAATAATAGCTAAAAACGTTTGTTTGTGTCATAAAATATAAATACATGAATGTATGTATAAAATGGGAAAGATATGACGGCTCTTATGGGCTATGGTCGCGCTTATCGGCCCTCGAATCAAAACAAAGAAATTTGTTGATAAACTTTTTTCAGTTATTCCTACCTAAACAATGAGTGTACAAAGGTTTTCCCCAAGACACCTTCAAGCGATTAATAGAATTAAAAGCTCCAAGATAAGGAGTTAGCCAAGGAATTTTTTCCACAGTCATACTTGTATATTTATAAATAAGCCCCCTATAGAATTTGTAGTAGTTTGTCAATATTTTAAACTACTTTTTAACTACTCATTGTCTGGCATTCATTTCAGATAAGAAAATTTAAGCAATTTTCCCAATTATTCATGGTGCTTAAATTGATATGGATTGTTACAATTATGGCTCTTTGTTATTAATATTTTTTGATTTGTTGATTACATCTACAATAAAAATTTCCTATCCTAGTATTATTTGGTTAAAAAAATATGTTTATAAACCAGATAGATACATAGATGGGAACAGGTAATATTACTTCAATAAAACTGCATAACACTTCGAACTGCGCCCAAAATTTGTATCACATAGTCTTAGGTCGATGAAATACAGTCGATACTCGTTAATTCAAACCTGCGATACGTCGCAACTCTTATTCCCTAGTCCCTAGTTCCCTAGTCTTAGTCCCCTACAAAATCTCTTCATATTTCTAATTATGTCCATATAGTCAAACACTTCAAACAAAATTCAAATTTGATCGGAATACTTCGGAAATAATAGTAGATGATGAAGAACCATCAATAGTATGAAGTGTTTGACATCAGCGATCTGGGGATCTGTGTCAGGATACCACTTACCAATAGTCAAATTTTATCTGCGAAAAAAACAACAATAAAGATACATCAGAACCTTTGGCAGAGGAGTCAGTTAAGGTAGCAATGGTCTCATTGGATAGCTGTCAATGCTTTGTATAAGATCAGCGACTTTTTCTCCTCAAAAAAAGTATGCTTATATATGTATATATGTATATACTTATGTATGTATATATGACTATATTATAAGGGATTTAGGTATTTAAGTTCGTCAAGCGCTACTTTAGAGATTTCCTGCAGCAAAGTGCTTAATGTGCTTCCAAAGACGCATATTTGATTAAATTAGGCAAGTGATGTCACAAGTGATTCTTCTTCCATTGTATGTCCCTAGCCTTGTAATTTCTAAAGGATATGTTGAACTTTTGCCTCAATTGGCCACTACCCTGGTAAGATTACAGATAGCTTACATGCAGAAGAAAGATTTCTTAGTTATACTTAAAATGTTTGAGGTTCAAGTGCTGTTTTGTTTCTGACAGAGTTACATCCTGCTTATCCTTTCCGCTGTTAACAGATATCCAAATCATAGATACCCTCTTATCTTCCCCAAGCGTGTTCAGCCAGTGTCTGCACTCAGGCGTTAACTTTGAATTTAAAAAGATATAAAATGATATTTTTCAAATCAAATAGAAGTTTGCTCTAAAAATTGTGAAATAATTTAAGAGAGGTAATAAAATTTTTATGGATATTTAGCATTGCTTTTAAATCTTAATGTAAATTAATTAAATTTAAGGTCAATTTATTTAAATGAAAATGTGAAGAAAATGGAAATTATCGGAATAGTAAAGCTTTAAATAATAATGACCTGTTTTGTTCATGTACTCGTCTGTATTCCTTTTTAAGCTTCCTTTTAACAAAGCATCTAATTATGAACTTTAACACAAATTCATAAATTTATATAATTGACTATAATTTCATTAAATTGTTTGAATAATCCACCCCAAATGACATAAGTAAACTTAAGTAAAGAAATTTTTTTTTTGAATGCATTTTGTATTTATTTATTTATTGTTTTTATCAAGTCCTTCTTATATGTACTAAACAACTTTTTTTTTGGGGATTTCATTTGAATTTGAATGAATTCATTTTGTGGAATCTGCAAAGTGTAGACGATCTAAGCACTATATGTATTTATGTAAATGTTTGAATGTGTGTGTGTGTTTTTTTTTAATGATTTCATTCATTTATTATTTACACAAAAATGTGTGTGTGTGTTATTAGTATTTTTTTAAGCAATTTGAACTAGCAAAAGGAAAAATTGTAAGTATTACCAATCTAAATACATTTATTTTTAGCTAAATGGGAATCTATTTTTTTTCTTTAAATTGGTTTTTGAAAAATAATGATTCTTATTTTTGATTTATAACTCTTGAATTTAACTAATAGTTAAATATATATTTGGGCTAACCTAGATTTCATTTCACTTATGCACTTATATATAAATTAAAAATCTAATTAAAAAGGCTACAAAATTTTCAAGTGTTTTTTTTTGTTGTTTGGTTTTTTGGTTTTGGAGGGTTAAGAACAAATTCAACAAATGTGAAATAAGGCCATAAGCAAAACAATGTTTGATTTTTGCTTAAATTGTAACACATAGAATTAGTTAGTTAATTAGAGTTTTAGATTAATATTTATATTTGTTGTTTTTGTATGATGTGTTTTTTGTTTTTTGGTTTGAATTGCATTATAAAAAGTGAGGTTATGTCTTGAGTTAAGCAGCAGCTTATATAGGAAAATTCTCTGTACGATCGCATTTACTTACTTAATTTAAGTATATCGACTTTAGTTATAGGTTTTGAGTATTGGAAGCTGCAGGATATATGTATGTATGTATGTATACGATTATGTATGTATATATTGCAGTTATAGATTAAGCTCCAAGATAAATATGTCATATATATTTATATGAGTTATAGATAAAGCCTCGACTTGCATCAGAGTTGAAGTTTAAAAATTATTTTGAACAAGATTTCTCAATTGAATGATAAATTTCTCTTGATATTGTTAGTGAGGGCTTCCATTTTTTTCTAAATAGGTTTTTTTTGTGGTGTTTCAGACAACAAGTGTTTTTTGGTTTTATTTTTTGGATGTGGAGGGCTCTACTGATATATGTATATGTATATATAGAATATGCCATCCGATGTGACAAGCCCACTAACTACTGGAGACTAACATAACACAGTTTAACTAGCTATATATAGAGTTTTGGGGCACTATGAAAAGGAAGTAAAACAAGTCTGTGAGTCTTTTGACTTTGACATTACCAATTTCAGAATAAAGAAATATCTCATCTCATCTTATCTAACATTGTTCTTGTTTTGTTGTAATAATTTACTTATTTTTTCAAAAACTTTAAACTCGCTATAAAATGGTTTAAGTTTCTTGTTTTTCACGACCATTTTGATATCAAACTTTTTGTTTTCGAGCCTCGTGTTTGAAAATGATTGAAGTTTCCAAAATGTTCTAAAAGTTCCATAGTGCCCTAGAGAGAGTATAAGTAGAGTTTTCAGAGTTATCCATAGAATTGAGCTTAGTCTCTCTGCCAAAAGTGTTTACGAGTAGAAGCGATCTATGAACTAACTTAGCAAATGTGAGAGATGCCGAGATGATGGCTTCACATGCGTGTGCTCTCCAGGCCACAGCCGAGGGCATCACTGTAGGGCATTGTGAGTGGAGGCGTGCCCCCAGAAGATCTTCTCTGGCCATTACCATTGGCTGCCTTTAATCAACTTGTGGTGCGTGTGAGCAGCTCATCATCATCCAGTTGAGCCAAAGCAGCCGGAGAGCCGACATCAATGGTGGTAACACGATTGCCACCGCCATCTGCGGCCGATGGCAGCTTGATGAACTCGCTATCCGTGTGCACGGGCATGATGATGCAGACAAAACTCTGCCCCGTTTGGGAGTCTCGTGGATGTAGCGTGACAGGATTGAATTTATCCGTTTGGCCATCGGTGTAGGTCTGCAGACGTTGATAGATCTCGGGATAGTGTTTTCTCAGGAGTACGCCACGACGTGAAAGTATGTCTAATATATTTGATAGGATTAGTTCACGATTCCCGGGCACTGAGCGCAGGCCTGGATTGAAGGTGAGTATAAGGATCTCTGTACGTTCTGGAACTGCCACCACCGAGAGGGGTTGCTGCTGCAGGGCCTGCTGCTGTTGCTCCAATTCCAAGAGGACAGTCTTGCAGAGTTTGAGCTTGGCACAACGTGAGACCAGTTGGCGTTCCCAACGCACCGGAGCCTGACCCATGCCCGGTGCCTCGGAGACCACACAGATGGCCACATAGATAAGCATTTTCGACTCCGGCTTGTATTCGGTGCTGAGTTTAAGCAACTCCGAATACAACTCCAGACCCATTTCCGCAGGCATGAGATCTGGCCAACGAACATAGGAGGCTTCGCCCATGCATTGGAAGCCATGCTTGATGAAACCCTCCGCCGACTCGGCACTGCGGAAGAGGACACGCACCACACCACGTCCCTGGGAAAGACTACCCTTGCGTGCCAACAGACTCAGATGACGCTGCGAGTCGACGTCGTCCTTGCAGGTGGCTAACACCTGGCGGCACAGATTCGAGGCGCGCGAGTGCAGGCACGCCTTGCGATGCTTCTCCCAGTGGGCTCGCCGACATTCACGTGAACAATATAGATGGGTACAATTGTGGCATGACTTGTACAACTTTTTGGCATCCGCGGGCGTGGCACTTTGCTCGCACTTGGTGTTCCGGCATTTGATTTGCAGCAACTGTTGCTGTTGCTGCTGCTGCTGCAGCAACTGTTGCTGGTCGCCATTAAAGCTGTTGTTGGTCTTGTCCGTGTGGGAGTCACCCAACGAGACGCGCCGGCTCCCGCTGCTGGCATTTGTTTGGTTAATTGGTGCTGAAGCTGAAGCTGAGTGAGAATGGGATTGCGATTGGGTATGGTTTTGTTGCTGCTGCTGCTGTTGTTGTTGCTGTTGTTTCTGTTTCTGATTTGGTGCGTCACCCTCGCTGCGACGTCTTAGGCGCTGCTGCTCGGCCGCCGTTAGGACCTCCAATTGTTGACGACTAGCTAAATCTGCTGGGCATTTAAGCAAACAAAAAGCAAATGCAATTCAAAACAAATTAATTAATCTTCAATTTAGTATAATTCACATTGATAATCAACAATAACAACAACAATATGGCATTCAATGGTGAAGGATAATCGGGTTTCATTTCTTGTCTGTCATGCTGGGAAACTTTTAACTAGTTGGGCAACTAATATTTTACAGAAATTAGTTGTTTTGTTTTTTGTTTTTTCTCAGTGTAATTTTAATGAAAATAAACCAATTAAAAATTATGGAGAAAAATTTCATTTCATAACTAGGCTATATGGATGAGAGTATGAAAATTGGAAAAATTAGAGCATTAAAATATCTAAAATTATATGCAAAAGTTTTAGTTATAGTTCTTTGAAAGCAGCAGTGGACAACTTGCCAAATGTTGCAAAATGTATTTTATATTTTTAGGGATTAGCAATAAAATTAAGTTTAATTTGAGTTATTTATATGTTCATTAAGTTGAATTTATCAATTTTATGATAAATTACAGCATAATCTCATTGCTCTGGCTTTTCAGCTTCATAAAATAAAATTTCAAACTTTATTTTAGTGCTGATTTCTGGAGTTTATCTTTAACTTACAAATTTACGTAGAGGGTATATTCTGATTTATTTTGAATAGAGTTCGAAAGCCAAAATGGAAGTTCTGACGTTAAGTTTATAGACCATGCTATGTCAACTTGTTTTAAAAAGATTTGGCTACGATTTTTAATCTTTTATGCTCTATTAGGAACCAAAACTATATACATTTTATTATTATCAAGTTATTAACATTGAAAAAAAGTAGCTGTTGTTCAAAATTTGAACAATGATGTTTGAAAATTAATTCATATAAGTCTATAATATAATTTATAAAAGGTTTGATAATTTAAAAAGCTATTTAAATCTTCGTAATTATCGAATTAAAATGCCTCCAGCATTTATAACTATTGTTATTATTTATTATAGAAATACATACAAGTGATTAGCTTTAGGATTTCAAATCTCAAGAAAAATGTATAAAAATTTTTAAAGTAATTTAATCGAGATGAGTAAGTTTAGTTTTAGATAATTTGAACCTCTTTTGGAATTCGATTCAATAGCATGGATAATAACTGCCGGCTAAAAATGAGCTTAGTTTTTCTTAGCGGGTCTATCATACAATTACTAACAATAAGATAATTTTAATAATGTATAATAGTCGTTAAATATGTGTCTTAAAAAAAAGGATTCCAAACTTTGACATTCTGTCGAATTGGAATGATTTTTAAATAGGAGTCTAATGATTAAGAAATGGATTAAGTTTTTTGCTTCTTACAACAAATCCCAATATAAAAAAGAAAATATCCTAAAAAAATTATAAAAATTTACTTTTGAAGTCCCTTAAAGCATACATTCGGCGAGTGTCCACTGCATTGTTGAGGTATTTTGTAATAAATGTTTTTTTTTTTAGTTTTTTGCAAGTACATAGAGCTTATATATGGATTATATAGTATTATATGCGAACAACAAACAAGAACGGAAGTAGTTTTTGCCTAAACCCATGTTTTTTTTTTTATTATTTTTTGACTTTTCACAATTTTTTGTTGTTATTTTTTGAGTTTTCTTTTTTTGTTGATTTTTTTTATTTTTTCATGTAATTAGTCTTTTTTTGTTGGGTTATATTGGACCAAAAACTTACAGGTTCATACCTGTCGTCGCAGCAGCCGCTTGTTGTTGTGTTCTGTTGTTGTTGTTGTTGCTGTTGCTGTTCTGGCTGGATGAGGAGGTAGTTGGCAATCCTAAAAGCGAGGCTAGGACATCTTCTAGCGAGGCGCTGCTCAAGGAGCGTTCGGGCGCTATGATTTTTACATACATATATGTATATATAAATATATATATATGTATTTGCAAATATGTAAGTGTATTTTTGGTTGTTTGTATGTATGTGAATTGTGCGGGCCAATCGATGGAATTATTAATTTTTTAAATGTAGAAAAATTACGAAAAAAAACAGAAATATATATATGTAAATAAATCAATTTTCTTTTTCAGGGATTTGTAAGTATGTACATATACTTAAAACTAAATGCTTTGGAAATTATTTATACAAAAGTGGACAACAATTTCGAAAAATTACACTGAGAAAATTGTTAGGCAAGACCAACTGGTGCATGTGTGTGTGTGAGAGTGTCTAAAAATTATAAAGATCAAATAATAAAATAAAAAAAACAAGTTGTTGGATTTTTGTTTTTTAAATAATATATAAATCAGTTTTTATTATAGCCACCATTAGATAAGGGCTTAGCTCAGAGTTTTTTTTGTAGACATATGTATATATAAAGCACTTTAAAATAATTTATACAAAATAAAATGATCAATTAAATGTAGATAATGTAAAAATATTGTAAATCGTTCGTTGTTTTTGTTTTCTTTCAAAAATTTATAGCACAATTAAATGGGTGAATGGTGAAATTTTTCTAGTTTTAAAAACCAAGCCTAAAATAGAAAATTCCAAAACAAAAATAATTCAGCAAACAAAAAAATAAAAATAGACCAAAATGTTGTGAAATTTTGACGTTATGCCAATCGATACAATTCGATCATAGCAAACTTATGCCCCGATAAGTATGCTATAAATTTCTCCTATTGCTTTTGTGAGTGTGAAACAACAAAAAAAAAACGATAAGAAATTTTTAAAATTATATATATGTATATATAAAAATAATACAATAATTAATTTTAAATGATTAATGTTGCTGTTTGTTGTTTTTATTACGTTTATAAAGAAATTAAACATAAAATTGTTTAAATATTTAGAATCTAAAAATAATTACGTTTGAACAAATTCAAATTTGTCAATGTTAATTTACAAGATGTTTATATATATTATATCGTATTTACGTACAAAAAAAATTGTACACAAAATGTAGAAAATTATATTTTCTTCAACTACATTCTGTGTGTATGTATGTGTGTGTGGGTGTTTGTTGTGATAAAAAGGTTTTTGCTTTGTTTTTCTCATTTTTTGTTTCTACATGCTAAAAGTGTATGTATTATTGCTACATAAAATATATATATATATTTATATAAGTAAAATATGTATAAGAAATAAAAAATGAGCTAACTCATTTTGCTAAGATGCTTTTGTTTTTGTTTTTGTTTTCTTTGTGCACAATACAGAAACCGAAAAAAAAATTGTGATCGAAAATTATAAATTGAAAAGCAAGAACTAAGCACGCATCGCAAATTGGAAATTGGAACTTGGATTCGGTCTTCATTAATAAACACAAAACAAAAAACTAAAGAATTTCCGATTTCTATAAACATAGTATGCATATGTTCTTCGATCAACTTAGATATATATGGTGGACTCACCGCCACCGCCGCCGATACGGCTCAATCCGTTCATGCGTAGTGGCTGCTGAATGGATGATAGATTTGATGTGGCATCCAAATGGAGATGCTCCTGCTGATGCTGATGTGTTGTTCCGGGCGGGCTATTATCAATGACGGGTGTTTGCGGTGAATCCAAAGGACGAATGCCCACAAAACTGCTCTCAAGCCAGCATTTTCTAATTGTGAATAATAAGGGGCAAAAGTGATTATTAGTAAATTGTAAACATATGCAAGAAAAAAAAACAATACAAATCGAGTGCAGTGAAAATCAATAAGTGACGTCACAAAGCAACTAAATGATTCACTGCACTTGTAGCTATACATAGACACATATAGATATATAAGTATATTTATATTTGTTTCTCTCTCACTTTCTATCTGTCTCTGTTTACTGCGGGAGCACTAACCTCCGACAACTTGACTGTAATTGCGTTGGTCAAGTTTTTTTTGTTCTCTCTTTCTGATTTTGGCCTATTTGAATAATTCAAAATTTGTCCTTTTACTTTATATAATTTTAGTTCTGTTTGCTTTTTTTGGTCTGCAGCAGCTGCTTTTTCTATGTACCGCTTGCTAGGAAATATCCTGCACGAATGAGAAACGGATGCGAACCAAAATAGCAAACGAGTCCGAAATATAAAAAAAAACAAAGTGGGTTGCCACATTGGGTGGCCACATCAATGTGGGTCGTAAGAGACAGAGAGAGTGCGAGAGAGTGAGAGAAAAGCATTACGAGAGACAAGACACATCCTATGTGGCTGCTGTGTCTGTGGTTGTTAAGCGGGGGTGAGTTTTTTTATGGGGAGTTGGAGGGGGGTGGTTACGTGTTTAGTGCTGTCAATGCTCCAGGCGCCCGGTTGGCGGCCTGATTACAGGACAACAATGACAGGATATATGATAGGGAAAGTGAAATAGGAGTTACCCTTGCCGATGTAAGTAAAAGGACAAAGATAAATCTAAAATTAAACTCAAAAACAAATCTTCTCATAGAGTTTTATGCGTTTCAATTAAATATTGAAGTATTTGATACTATTTGTAAAGAACTCTATAAGAAAGAAAGTCGAATTAAACAAGTTAATAGCAATCAACGAATCCTACTGAAGATTTTTCTATTTATAAATGGATCTAACTCAAAGCTGACAATATTAAATTTTTAAATTTCTGCTTTAAAAAGAATTTTTTATCAATGAAACAAGAACAATTTTGCTACCATTTGCTGCCTTACAGAATATGCTAAAAATGGCCAGAAATCCAAACGGTAAAAGGAGAACCCTGTATTTGTGTATATGCCCTGTCCGTTCTACTTCTTCAATGTTATTGATTTTCATAATGATTGGCACTGCCAAAAGGAAGAAGGTAACTAACCAAGCAAAACTAGCAGCAATCTGCAAAGAACCAGCGACTTGAAACGTGTACAAGTGGCCTCCATCTGATTGCAGGGCAGGACACATGTCCTCTGTCCAATATGCCAGGTATGAATAAATGCAAAGGGTTTACATATACACTGAGTATAGGTAAAAACCAAGCCCCTTCTGTAAAAACTAGGGTTTGCCAGCTGCATTGTTGCCATTCAAATTGCATGGTAGTGTGTGTGCCTTCCCCTTCAAGTTCGAGAAGTAAGCGTAGGGGAATAGAGGGACAGCGAGTCTTTTATGGCACTTATTAATGACACTCATGACATCACATACGACTAAAGTCAAATGAAATCAATTTTCGTCTTGAATGGCTGGGCATTGTGTATCCGTGATGGAATGGAAATGAAGATACTCAACTCTTGGGATAAATGGGAACGATTCTGAGAACTAGAGAAAGTAGGTCATTGTGTGACAGAGATTCAACTAGGTTTTTGGCATAAAAGCGATTGAATTCTACATCGATAAAAGTTTTGATTAGATTGCACGGAAACTAACCTCTTATCAATGTCAAATGGAACTAAGAATAAACAGCTGATGGATCAAAGACGAACATGAATAGGATATATGTAATAGGTAAGAAATATAAGAACAAAAGAATCCTTATAGTTATAAGTTATAATTCATGAAAACAGATACACTTTCATTATGTTATTTAAATAATTAACAAATTTTGAAATACCCTATATATTAATCGTATAAAAGGGGAAAAAATTTGAAACTACATGTTCTTGATGTTAAATATTTAAATCATGGATAATGTCCTTCTTGGAAAAAGCACAATATGTCGAATTATTGAGTTTCTAATTAAGGCCTAATTCGCTAAGAAAAAGTTATGCAGTTAAGGATATTGCAAGCGGTAAGAAAGAGGACTAAATTTAAGGAAATTATATGCATCAAGTAATGCTTCAAACTATACAAATATATAAATATTTAACTAGATTTTTATATTATTTTAAATACATAAAATCTTCAATATTAGCCGTCTTCACTTCAAGATTGTAGGAAATCAAAAACTCAGCTCAGAAAATGATTTTATACAATGAATAAAATGTCTGTGTTTTCTAATAATTTTACTAAAAATTCTTAAAACTATTAAAAATAATAGTCTAACATTTTTTGATTTTAAGAAATCAGAAATGCTGGCTATGAATCTTTTATAATCATTTTCATAAAATGGACCTATGTAGATACGACTAATAGCTAAAATTTGAGATATTTCAAAACAGTTTCTAAACTTTACAAAGCGTCAAAATTTAACTTTAACTGAAACTAGCCAATGAAATAATTATAATTCATTACTTTAGAAGATATTCTTAGCTTATCATTAACAATTTTTTCACTGTCTCTAACAAAAGTTCTCGTTTTGTACTTCCTTTCCTTTTCTTTCCTGCCAAACATTTCTCCTTACTCAATGTGACAATTGCTTGATACTTTATTCTGCAGCTTGACCTGACCTTATTGTGTAGCATAAGTTGGACTTGGTCCAAGACCAACATTGGATTATTTTGGCTTTTTAGTAATTTTAGTAACCAGCACACAAATACATATACATATACACACACATAGAGACAATTAAGTAGATTTTTGTGGTTAGTCACAGGTGTTAAACCACACCGGAAGGTGCGGCAGGATGAAACGAGTTGAACGAGTTGAACCCAACTGGGGGCTTACCTCGGAGCCAAAGTGTGCTGGATAGTTTTGTAGGAAGTCTCAAATATTTGTTTTTTTGTTGGTGCTGGTGTATTTTGCGTTTTTTGTTTCGTTTCTCATTTCTCAAATTTGGTTTATAAGTAGCTACACCGTTTGTAGTGAGTGTAGTTGTCGTAGTATTTATAATATAATAATAATCATTAAAATAAGAAAAATGAAAATGGAAGGAAATTGAGTTTTATCGGAGCAATAGAAGATGGTGAGGATGAACAAGAGATGATGGCGGTGCTAAGGACAACGACAACGACAACAACAACTACAACACATTGAGGTGATTGAGGTGGACAACTACAAAACAGCAGGGATGGATTTCTGGGAGGGTGGGGATCTCTTAAGCAACGGACTAGATAAATGCCGTTGCCTACCTCGAATTTGGACTGGCCGAACGGCTGCGATGTTGCTGGGATTGCTGCTCCTGCTGATCGTTCACATAGTGTACAATGGCCGAGGTGACCTCCTTGATGGAACTCTGTATTTCTGGAGTCACGGGTTGCAATGTTGTACGCACTCCTCCATTCGCCGTGGCTGTTGTGGGTGATGTGCGTCGTGCCAGCAATGAATTGGCCAGTCTAAATGAGAGGGAAATTCCAATTAATTACACAATCTTAAAAGGAAAGTTCATCGTGATCAATTTACCGCTCATGTGGCGTTCTTTGTGACAATTTCTCTGTGCTACGCCAGCCCAAATATGGTTGTCGATATGAATTTCTCAATACACCGCCAGGAGCGCCACCAGCACTGCTGCCACTGGCCACGGACATGAAACTACTATTGATCGGTACACCACGAGCAAAGCTGCCACGCTGCGATACGCTCGGCGATGTCTGAGTGGAATTCAGATGCGAAGTCGACCATCGTGTGGCTCCCACACCCTGTGGATGTGCCCCGTGCTGGTGGTGGCCATGTGACGCTGCCGTCACACTGTTGCTCTGGCCACCGTGATGGCTATGCGCTGAGGGACTCAACAGCAGAGGACTGCGATCGGAACGCTGTGAACCCAGCGAACTGAGCGAAGTCGTCTTCGAGTTGAGTCCCTGCCAGCGACCCGAATCCTGTGTGCGTTTTCTTGTGAAATTACCCGGCCTATATCCGCCGGTGGTGCCGCTGGTGGATATATTGCCCGTCCCGGTGGCACCATCTGGCGAGTGTGTGGCATTTGTTTGATTGTATGCTCGGAACCAGTCGGGTATATTGAGACGCTGCAGCGAGGCCTGCACCCTTAATTGATGCTCACTCAGGGCGGCCGGATTGTGGTCATGTGATTTCTGTAGTTCATTTTCAGGTGGCTGCAAAAATAAAACAAGAAATAAAGAGGTTAGTTTCATATAAATTATATATCATGGAAGGCTTAAAGCTTTTTAAAAGCTAAAGATAAATCGTTTTTCTGATGATGAGACTTTTCTCACTCTTTCATTCAAAGTAATAAAATCTTAAGTTTTTCTATTAACCCTAAGTTAAAAACTTTTACATTTGAAGCTATTGTAATATAGACATCCCAGGAATTCAAAAAAATGAACCAGAGGACACTAGATTTTTCTTAAATTAAAGGTTTATAAATGGAAATCTTGAGTTTTTCTTAGTTTTATGTTCATTTATTGTATAAATTTAACTATGTATTCCCCCCTACTACTTACTACTCCCCGCTACTTTGGGAGATGTTGAGAATACATTGATTATTTGAATCATTATATGTGGATTTTTATTAATATTTCAAAAGTGAAATAGTTTCTAACAGGGATTGAAAATGCTATGCTACGTCGGAGTTTTTTTTTTTGCTCCCGCTACTGCTCTGATTTCGAACGGCTACGTAGCATAGCAGAGAGCACAAACGGAAAACGATTGCTCTTCTGCTCTGCTCCGTAGCATACATTGTCGGAGCACAGAGCAATAGCAAGAGCAAAAAATTTTCGATACGCTATTTGTAGTTGTAGCAATAGCACAAGCATTAAAAGCGAGATGAGAGCGGAGCAAACAAAATAAATTTTTGTGCTACTGCTACGGAGCATTTCCTTTTCTGTTGCTCTCGTAGCAATTTCGTAGTCGCTCTCGTAGTAATTTCGTAGTCGCTCTCATAGTAGATCTGTACTAGAGGTGGGCATGGGCCGAAATGTTACATCCAACCCAACTCAGCCCATGGGCTTAAAATTTCATCCGCACCCGAAAGCTAAAAAAAATTTGGACATTCAGAGGAAACTGTAATTCCACAAACTAGGAGCACAACAGGGATAAATCCAACATGCAAGTTAACATGGACAAGAGGGTATAGCGGATGCACCTGCAATATTAGCAGTGGCCACGATCGCTGGGTAATATGAGTCAGCCAATGCTTATGGTTCTTGGATTTGGCGCTTACATTCACAGTTGCTTGGCGATAAGCATCAATGTGTTTCGCAAGGTGAAAGTCCAAGGATCAACTCTGGAGTGATGCCACTGTTGTGCTCCTAGTTTGTGGAATTACAGTTTCCTCTGAATGTCCAAATTTTTTTTAGCTTTCGGGTGCGGATGAAATTTTAAGCCCATGGGCTGAGTTGGGTTGGATGTAACATTTCGGCCCATGCCCACCTCTAGTACAGATCTACTATGAGAGCGACTACGAAGTTGCTACGAGAGCAACAGAAAAGGAAATGCTCCGTAGCAGTAGCACAAAAATTTATTTTGTTTGCTCCGCTCTCATCTCGCTTTTAATGCTTGTGCTATTGCTACAACTACAAATAGCGTATCGAAAATTTTTTGCTCTTGCTATTGCTCTGTGCTCCGACAATGTATGCTACGGAGCAGAGCAGAAGAGCAATCGTTTTCCGTTTGTGCTCTCTGCTATGCTACGTAGCCGTTCGAAATCAGAGCAGTAGCGGGAGCAGAGCAATATTTTTATTGAAATTGCTGCTATGTAGCAGCAAATGCAAACACTGGTTTCTAATCCATTTAATTTTAATGATAAAATTAAGAAACTTGTTATAAATATTTGAACGATGCTTCGTCCACTAATCTGCTGACGTTTTTCGGACTATGAAAACAATGAACTTTGGAGTTGTAAGCTATGCTTGCCTTCCATCGCTTCATCCAGTTACAATTCGCAAGAGTGGTTATCAAGGTCTTCTGATGAGAAAACTTGGTAGTTCTTGAAATGGTGCTTTACAGACCATTTGGCCATTTTTTGTTTTCCCGAAAAGACCCCAAGCCTGCTCATTCAAAAGATTGAAACGAAATAGGTCACCAAAATAAATGTCACGAAAGTTATTATGGAAATAGAGTAAGACCAGAATAATTACTCAGGGTTTAATTTTATTTGCATCATTCGATCTAGTTCCCTGGATTTAACATCCGAACTTAAGTATATACACATGTGTCTCCTTGAAGAGATAAAGAAAATCACAAAAAAAAGCAACAGGTTTCAAATTCTATTGATTGCTTTTTCTGTCTCTTTCCCTCTGGCTATCGCTTGGGGATTGTTTCAATCTCGACGCCCTTTCCTTATGATTTATTGCGTGTGCCTACAACACGACACTTGAATGATATAATATTATTATCGTTTTTATAGAGGACATACCATAGTATATCTCTAGCAGATGACTCAGCAAGGATAACTTGGAAAGGGCAAAACTTTCGGTTTTGTTTGTTTGTCTATCTACCCCACCCACCCATCCAGTCGGCCCCCCTTTACCTATACCCAAATTATGTCAGTCGTTCCCAATAAAAAGTTTTTGCAGCATATAAAGAAAACTCGGCATTAGTATGGGACGAACAGAGAAACGGAAAACGGGAAACTGCAAATGCAAAAAAAAAGAAAGAAAACTTTTCCCTACGACATTTCTGGGTTATGTGTGGTTGAAGGGGGTTGGTCTGGGATTTGAGATGAATGCTTTTGAAGCACAAGGTAAATAGACCACATTGGGTTAGGTCTGGAGCAGACCTTGATGAGTTGGTTGGGATGAAAAAACACGGGGTGGTAGTTGACGGTGAAGAAGTTGGATTTGGGATTAGAAAGAATTGTGCCAGGCAAAAGTGTCAAAAGTTTTTCTACTTGGATTAATGCTCATATATATATAGAAACTAAGCTGTTAGCTTGAATGATGTTGGTTTAGGATAATCGTTTCGCATGAAGTCATTCGGAAAGTGGCATAAAAATAAAAAAATACCATTGATTTAGATTTGAAAAGAAAAATAATAACAAGTGGAAAATTAAACTAGCACAACAATAAAACGTAATCTATGCCATTAAAAGTGTGATTTCATTTGGCACTTTAGTGACAATAACATAAAAAGAGAGCAGATTCGACTCAATGGTTGAATAAATTTCAGTTAAAGGAGTTTCAAATGAAGTGAGATGTTTTTGAACATGCTTTAATATCCTGACTGACTATGAAAATAAAATAACGTTTTAATAAACGTATTCAACTAAGTTTTTGAGCCAATAAACGCATAATGAATTAAAGTAACAGTCCTATTGGACTTTAGATAATTCCATGATTCAATATATTGTATCATTCTACTAAAAATATTAGCTAGGGCCATACATTAGAAAGTCAATCAAGAGATTGCTTAAGGATAATTCCTATCAGAGCTTATGAGAAGATAAGGTAAACAGAGAAATCCAATCAATGAATGAATGGTATCAGACAATGAGAAAATACGATTAGGACATACAAAATTGAAGCCCGGCCAAGATTCTACCTCTAACATTAAGAGCTGTTACTAAAGATGATAACTAACAAATTTAATTAATACTAACTGATAGAAAACTCTAAATTGTGATTAGAATCCCTAAAATCAGCATATAATGGGCGAAAGCTTATTTTTGCTTTGACAACTTAAATTCATCTTTGTTTTTTACATTACTTTTGTTATTTTTAAGGATAAAGAATTTTCGATGAAAGTATTTACTCTAACACTGCATGAGTCTGTATAAATCTGTCTGTATAAATCTAATTGAGTTAATTAAAATAAGATGCCAAGTAAAGTTCCTAAAGTCATTATGTTAAGGTTTTAAATATAATAGAATGCTAAATATTCTAATAAATTGAAATGACACAAAAAAAAAAACAATTGATATATTGTATACATATGTATATACATATATTGATAATAAATGATATAAAAAATGGTCTGTATTAACAAATTTATAAAACACCGATATAGACCTTGAGGCACTCTTATGTTTTAGAAGGTTAAATAATAATTTACAATGAATTTAATTCAAGAAAAAGAAATACCAAACATTTCCTTAATGTTGTTTTATTTCATAACTATTCAAAGTAGGCTAACAAAAATACCCAACGACTTTTCTATCAAATTGTTTTGATACTTTCGTAAGTTTTGTCTCAAACAACGTACATATGAACAACAAACAACCTTCTTTATATAGGGCATTTCTCAAAGGGCAAGTGCTTAGGGAAAAGGATTTCAAGTGCATTGCAAGAAACTTGAAATGCGACTCAAGTGCAAACAAAGCTTGCCTCTAAGATCTACCAACATTTTGCTTTGGCTGTGCTGCTGTTGCAGCAACTGGAGGAAAAAAAATGGCAAAAGACAAAAGTGGTTGACAGACAAAAGTTAATCACAGTCATCATACACGTATGCAATGGCACTTCAACGAGGGCTCAAGCGAAGGCTAAGGAACTGAGGTACGCTGTGGTGTAGGGGAGGGCAAAGGGGATGTTTGGAACGGGGAACGGGGGCGAAAGAACAACTGATGTCGACGTCAGATGGCGTGCCATCCGTTGACAATTGTTATGCCGCTTTAAGTTTGTTTGTTGTCTCATATTATTGTTGTTGTTGTTGCTGTTGTTGTTTTCGTTTTGTAGTCTGCAGTTGCAATTGAATCTATAGCTATTTGGGTCATATTCTCGGCACTCTGGCAGCTGATTTTGACGTCAAAAATACTAAAGTAACCACAGACATAAGTATACATATATATAAATGTAAATGTATTATATGCATAAAGACAATGATTACTTTGTGCTCATTTACCTGATCGTATTGCAGCATAATTTTTCTCTATTTTCTCTATATTATTTTATATTTTTTTTATAAAATTTTTTGCTGTTTTTTTTTGAAGTTTTTTATTAAAAATAATTTTGAAAGTAAAGGCAAAATATAGACATTTTATTGTAAGGTTCAAAAAAGACAGAGAAAACTCAATTAGCATTCACACACACACACATAGAAATACTCCTAGAAGAGGAAGTCAATAAACACACACACACACACGCACAAGCAGCAGAGGGAGTTTAAGGCACACCCAAAAAAAGTTATCCCCTCTTCTAGTATATACAAATATTCGATGGGATTTTTCGTTTATTTTTTTGAGGGGGTCATAAATTTATTTTTACATATTTTATTTTTTTTTGTTTGATTAGAATTTCAGTTTTTCCCCCACATATATGTTTTTTTTGGCACTCAAACCCGTGTGACCTTAAAAAATGTACGACAAAAAGAAAATACTGCCAAACGCACGCACCAATACACGCACACTAATACATATATAGATTCATGCACATATACGCATACATTTACACACACACAAGCGCAGCGCGCGCATCAATTTATATTTTATTGTCGCAGGAGGAAAGAGGGAGGAGAAATGGTCGAAGAAGAATGGGCCAAGTTTTTTAAGGGCTTCTTTTTGCTTTTTGTGCCATTTTCCATTGGCTTTTTTGTCTAAATTAATTAATCAAATTTCGGCTTTTACTTGATCAAACATGGCGCGATACATGCAACACCAATACACATACACATTCACACACACACACACACACATAGGGTTTAAAAAACAGAAAATGAGAGGACGTGTACACGCTACGCGCCGTTTGCCATTTCCGGCGCACAAAAGTATGCTGGCTTTTCTATTTGAATTTGTGATAGATACTGTGCCCACAACTTGAGGAACTGCAACCAGGAAGCCAAAACCAATTCAACTAAGAGAAGAAACAAAAAAAAACATACGAGAAAGTAAACCAAAAACCGAAAACTTGCTTTTTTATGGCAGCTTTTGCGCATGGCCATAGACATCAGGCCGAGAAGCAACAGACGAAAGCTTTCCATCACATTTCGCTCTGTGTATGGCAAGGATTGTGTTGGCAGAAAAGGAGCCAAATATGCCATAAATATATGCAGGAAACACCCTGTGAATGTGTACACTTCTCATGTAAACAAAGCCAAAGCAACAGGCATCTGCCCTGCCAAGGCGTCACATTGTCTGTGTATTTTTAGTAGTAGTCGCTGATGCTGGCAAGTTGAGGAAGTAGAAGTCACACCCAAATGACAGGCAACCTGACAAGCTGTTCCAATTGACTCGGATAATCTCTGCCTGGAGTCGAGTGGAGCTGTATTGACAAGACACAACCATGTCACTGGGTCGTCGTCTAGAAACGGAAGGTTGCAACACCATCGACACATCTGGCTGGCTACCTAACGGAAAGCCATTAAAATAAGTGCCAAGTGAGTTGATGACAGAATTTTTCAAGGGATGAACACTTGGAATTTATATGTGATATAATAGAGAGTAGGTAGTTGGGCGGGGACTGTGAGGTACTCAGAAGAGTTTATAGAATTCAATTTACTTTTGAAATTACTTTCCATTATTGAAAACAGAAAAATTGTTTGCTTCATTTTGTGTTTTAAATTTAATAGTTTAAAAAAAATATGTTTTACAAACAAATTAATGAATATTTCGTACATGTTCTATAGGGAAATTCTAAAACTATTCTAATTTAAAGCTGATTATTAATCATATGATTTTGGTTATTACAAAGTCAAATAGCGCAATGCCTTGTCGAGGAAACGCTCTTCCGCCGATCCCTGACCAAAAGCAATGCCACGTCGTGATTTGCTCGAAAGTTGATCAAATTTATGTTTGATGGTCTCATTGACCATTCGATCACAGCGTTCGGGCTGATCCAATTGCTCAGCAGAGGGAGCTTTGGCATATTCACGTTTCAATACCAAACTAATAATGCGAGAACGTGTCGAACGTGCCTTGGGCTGACTGATAACCTGAGAACGTGGACGTAATGGTGGTGGTGATGCTGATGAGCTCGTTTGTCCATAGATGCCGGACTCAGCCGAATCGGAATCCTGATTGCTAGAGATACCACCACAACTGCAGTAGGTTACACTGCTACGTGGCGATTGATTGACACTGCCGTAGGCCTCATCATCGCAGGAATAGTAATCGGATATACGCTTTGAACTGGAATTCGAATTGAAATTCTTCTGCATGGGCAATTCCTCGGATATGGCATAGGGTATGCATTTGGCTTCCAAATACATGACAGGTTCATCGACTGCCTCCTCAGCACTGGGCGTTGGACTGACACATCGTTCGCTTTCCAGTTCGGCAATGCGAGCCTGTTGGATCTTTTGCTCTCGGCGTCGTTGGCGACGCTCATGGCGTTCCCTTTCAAGGCGGGAAATCGTCTCCAGACTCTCCATGAATAGACCCAAATCCTTTTGAGCAAAACGGGAGGCATCTAATGTAAAGGTAGTCATCGATGCTGATTTCTGGTTCAAACTCAACAATTGAGTGCAGTTTGTAGAAATCGTAGTGGCCATTTCTTTTTGGGTTCAAAAAATCACCGAATCTTTTCACTCTTGATGTTCGCACTTTGCTCGTTGTCAGACAACTGATGCTGCACTCGAATGTTCACAGAGATTTTATATGTTCCAGGTAGCAAGTGTGTCCTCTGCCACAGCCCACAACTTGCCCAGGCCCAGACACAGGCCAAGACCCAGCCCAGCCCACCCCCACAATAAAATGTACGACCTGAGACCCTTTTTTTGCTGACCCGCCTATTAAGTTACCTGTCCGCAGGCAGGGCAAATCCCTTGCCTGCTATTCTACCCTAAGTCGATGTCTGGGGAATTTCCTTGATTACTTTTTAATTTTTGGCATTTCCCCTAAATTGCACACATGTTAAGCTATTAACCTACAGCTGTCTATTTTATGCCCATGTTGTAAAACTTTCAGAATGCTCAAAAATTATGACACCTGGCCAAGGCATACATACACATACACAATGTACACACACACACACTTGTCTATAAATGAAATGAATCAGTTTAGTTTCTGTCACTAAAACAATCAATACTTGTACTTTGCATGTTTATTTAAGCCAACACTTGTTCTTTTTCCATCAAGGGCGCCCAAGCAGAGGAAGGAGTGGAGCGGAGTGAAGAGTCGGCTAGGTAAATCAATAGACAATCAATTTTTAAGTGTTTGTTTGAATTGAATCGAGGCCAAGTTAGATTGTGCAAAATCAGGGCAATTTATTAACACTTCTAATAACAAAAATATGTTGGTAATAAAAATTAAAAGAAGATTAGTTAAAATACCCCAAAATAACCCACTTATTAGTGGGTAAAAGGGCATAGACAGAGGATTATAGAAGGTTTTTTAAAGCAAAGGTTGTTCATAGAACTCTACTTAGAGTATCGGAATCCTGATTGCTAGAGAGCTTTTACTTAAAAGTTCCCGATTCTAAGCTAATCGATTAAGCTAAGCTAAGCTAAATATAATTGATTGGAAAGTGTCGAACAATATGGAAACTTTGATTCTGATTGCTAATATTGTTTGGAGCCTAATCACTAGGAATATTTAATTATAATTAAAAAAGGAAGAACTGACATTGAAAACTTAGTTTTTTTAAAGTTATTTTGGAAACAAAGGTTTGATAGAATATTTAAAAAAACTTTTAATATGTTTTATACGAAAAAAAAACGAAATAACTATCGTATAAAAACTAACTCAATTGTCTAATATTAATTTTGTTGTTTTAGATAAGCTAGTAGTATAAAATTATAAAAAATTAGTTTCAGTTATTATTTTCAAAGTATTCCATTTCTGATAATTTAGAATGATGACTAAGATTCAAAATCAGCATACCATATTTATTATAGGACATCTTTGAAACCGTCAAATACTTTTCATGAGAAAATTTGTAATTTTCTTCAAACTCATAAATACATAAAGTTGGTTTATAAAGAATTATTCGTTCAATTTAACTTCTATATATAAATTTGATTAGTTTTTCAACCAATTGGAAAATACTATCGTTCAGGTAAAATAAATTATCTGTCATTGAATAAAACCCTTCTTTATGGTTGGGTAGAAGTAAAATAAATATTATAATGCTAATATAAGTACGAAGTATGCTAAACAATCTACAATGTTTAACTTACTCCTCTTTGGTTGTTTAGTTAATATTTTTAACAAACTATATAATCTTTCTACATACTTATTTGCAAGCATTTCATAGGTAAATATTCATTGGGATTAACTAAGCGCCGTCTTAACACTTACAACAGGTACCTATGGAATATTTTAATCCAAATCCAACCCAATCTTAAGCCAGCTTATAGCCAACTTGACTAATCCTACTAACAATATAGTAAGCTGAATCAGCAAACAAATTTTATAAGTGACATTTTACACTTTTGAAGAAATTGAAAAAAAAAAATGAATGGCAAGCGAAATATTTTCTCCTATTGATTTAGTAACTTTACACTTTACTTATCTTCTTGTTGTTTTTGTTGCTTTTTTGCTCAATTTGGTCAGCACACAAACAACATTTCAATTTGCATGTCCAGACAAGAGTCATTTATCCGTACTGACAAATGACTTTGGCTAGTCAGGCCAAAAACAAAATCCACTTTGAATTTAAATTTGAGTAACAAATTGATGGAAGGAGTGACTCAATTTGTCTAGACTCTAGACTGACCAAAAATGATTAGAGACAAGGGCG
The DNA here is from genome assembly GCF_018902025.1 of Drosophila willistoni. Classification (NCBI taxonomy): domain Eukaryota; kingdom Metazoa; phylum Arthropoda; class Insecta; order Diptera; family Drosophilidae; genus Drosophila; species Drosophila willistoni. The sequence goes on from NW_025814050.1 coordinate 17,125,332, forward strand.
CGACATTGTCGCCAGTTGGCTAATTAAACATACATTTTCGAGAATGGACGGCGGGGACTGCTTTTTGGGTTTAGACAAGATGTGAGATTCTCACTTTGTCTGCAGCTGATGAAAAGCCATATAATGCACTTGAGATATGAATATATAAATATGTATATAAATCTCCATTTTCATCTCTCCGTCACTTCATCAGAGGCATTTTGCCGCCTTTTTGTTGGTTTAAATCCATTGAACTTTCAATTAAGCACGTTCCACACAAGTCGAGGCGAATGCTCGACAAGAGGTGTGAGGAGAGGATAAAACGTTTAACCCCTTGTTGCCTTTTCATGAGAGACAAATTGTCTTTCTTTTGTTACGGGTTGGTTTTGTTTTTTTCCTCTTTTTTTGGGCTCTTTATAACTTTTTAAATTAATTGCCTTAAATTAATAAGACAGACTTGAGATAAACAATTTTTGTTTTTTTTTTGGGCGTGATTTATACTAAAGACTTACGATACATGAGGTTAATTTTTCTGTTGACAAGTTTGTCAGTTTAGGTTTACATACCTGCAAAGAGAAAGATATAGAAAAAAGTAGAGCAAATTAGTTAAAGTGTTTGAAGTAGTCCAAAAGCCAGCCACTGCTGCACCCCAAGGCGGAAATATCAATTTACTACAAAACGAACACATAAAATGCCAATTGGCAAATGACAGACCCAACACGAGTATAAAACCAAACTAGGGAACGGCAGAGGGGAGCAGTTGAAGAAAAATGCCAACAAATGGACGACGCCCACTAAAATTACTTACAAAATGTGCTTCAATTGCTTTAAAGACAAACGAAGCAAATGGTACCGAGAAGAGACCACTAAGAGCGAAGACAAAAAATTAAAATTCAATTGAAATTTGTTCTCAAAACCTAAGAATTTTATATCCAAATTGTTTTTGGTTTCGACCTCGAAGTTTTAGCCTGCCATATGTTTTATGAAAATCAAAACAAAGACGAAAATTTATCGGAAAACTTATCAAAAGTCGACTTATGAAGTTTGACCTAGAGCCTTGAAGAAAAGAAGATTTGATAAATTGTAAAAAAAAAAATTGGCATTTATAATAAAAAGTATTCTAGAAATTTAATATATAAACTTTGTCTTACATGGAAGACAACAAGGAGATTGTTTTAAAGTTTTAGGAGGTCTTAGGGGGGTATTCTGAATACTTTTGCATAATTTTTAAAACGTGATAAGAATAAAAAACTCATATAGACTACGAATATAGCAAAATACTGACTACTCAAATGAAGAATATGCAACTTTTCTGCTAGATTTTTGGTTTTAAAAATTTATAAAAATTAGTTAAAATCATAAATATATCTCTATATTTGTGTACGAGATACAGGAATGTATATTTAGGTCAGTAGGTCCATTAGAGGCTATAGAAATATATAAACTTAAACTTTGTTAAGTTATTCTTGAAAAAATATACTATCCAAATATGTTAGTCCTACATTGATAATTCCTTGTCATCACTATTATTACAATTACAATATTAATTAAAAATGGTAAATATTTTTCTTAGTAAGTTGCAAGACTGAAAAGTTTCAAGGATTCGTAAGTATTTCTTGATGGGATTTACTAGGAATTCCAACGATCTCCTCTCTTGCAGTTTTAACAATCTGACATTGCAATTCAATGGGCAGGAGATCGATGTCTCCCTCTATCCCTGTCTCTCTTTCTCTTACTCTCTCTTTCTGTGTTGCTCTTCACGCTCCGTCTGCATAATAAGGTCAAAATAATAAAAAAGAACTTTGAATGGGTGGAGAGGAAATAATGAAAACAAAAGTTGACGGCTGCTGCTGGTTGCGTGCCGATCGCCAACTCCAGGAATTGCCTTGGATGACTATCTATTTATGGAAACCATTGTAATAACTCCATCAGCAAGCAAATGAAATGGAATCGGGAGCGGTGGGCTAGGGAGATGGGCTATAGGCTAGAGGAGATGTGAGCTGGCCAGCATAAAACTTCAAACAGATGTCAAGCTGCCGTCATGTAATTATTATTAATGTGCTTGCCCCCCACCCCGTCCCAAGAATCCCCCTCCATCATCATTGCATGCCACTTTGTTTGCAACCCAACCCTATCCATTTAGTGGCTTGTCTGATCTCATCTAGCAAATATTCCGAAAACAAAATAACCAAAACTATGTGCCTCTGTTTTACATTAAAAATTATTGCTCAAAGATTTTTCTTCTGTTTTTTTTTTTTAAACGAGGCGTTTACTTGAAGTTCATTGAACTTACTCTCTACCTCCCTGCCCTCCCACACCCACTCCGTGGATGGTTCACTCACTCACTCACTCTGTGTGGGCATGTGGGGCAGACTGCGATTTTGCCATGAATTCCATGCTAATACTTACTATGAATAGCTAGGCTTTGATAAATGGCACATGGTACCGTATAGAAAACCGTAGATACATAGATAGATACACAAACACTTTTGCACTTACTCTCTTCTTTGCTTTGCTTTTGTAGGTTCAACCTTATATGGCTTTCTTTGGCCATTCTTTTGCCTATGTGCAAATTCATTGTCGTCTTGAGAACCTCTTTGAAAACTGAGAAACGTGAAATGGCTGATTGCATTGCTTTAAGACTTTTCAATTGATGAATTGCACTTGAAACCCACACAATAACAATAACAATAACCTCAAGTGAAATGCTACACATATCATTTTGGATTTGCAAAAAAAAGGAAAGAAAATAAATGGGCATGAAGACATATTTATGGCGTGGGAAAATGTGAAATAAATTTCACATTTTTGTTTAAAAAATCACGTTCAATTTGCCATAAAATTTGTTTGTTTTTTGTTTTACTCAAACATGATATCATCAGAATATAATATGTATATACTAAGGGTCTCTAAGCTCAACTCAACTCAAGGTCTAGAAACTAAGAATGTTGTTAACTAATGCACAAAAGTTTAGAGAGTTAATTGACTTACATGCAACCATATGAATTATTAATTTATTTAACTCTATTGTGCAATGCAGAATCAATTTTAAAATTCTATAAACGGAGGGCAACACCTGTTAAGGCAATTGCCAATTACATTTCAAAACTTATATGTTTTCTAGATGATAATTAAACTTGAAAACTAAAAGTTTATCTTTATTAAAACCAATTTATATAATTTCGAAAGATTTTAAAAATTTATACTGTATACATATTAAGAACAAACCTTAAGCATTTTGCATATTGATGACAAAATCAACTATTTTTGAAATAAAAATCACTTAGAAATATTTATATTAAGACCCTGAAATATCATAATATTTGCATGGTTATCGTCTCTGAACTTGATAAACTTTGCTGATTGCTTAATGGATTCCATCATCATCATTTTGAATTGAGCAATTGAGTTGCTTATCTAGCAATCAGTATATAGTTTACAGTTTTTATTTACATTGTTTAAACTGACCTCGAAATTGTGTTTATTATTATTATTTCTGCTCGTACATAAATAAAGTTGTTTACCATTGACCCAATGGCTTATCAAAACTGGTTGAGCTTCAATTAAATTAGTTCAGAAATCTGTTAAATCTCCCTTCTAAATATACTATATACTAAGCTTTTTGCCAAATTACGAGTAAATTAAGTTATTCGGTCAGCGGAACCATATCCGCCCCTTCTTTCCTCCCTATATATATATAGTATTCTGTCAGTTGGAAGGTCAGCCAAATGTTCTCTCTTGTGATTGATGACAATGGATTTATTGTTGTGCTTTCTGTATGAATTCAATCATATTTTACCATTAAATTTTTGCTTATTTATCGACTATAGAAATATTGCAAGAGCTTAGGTAAATTTTTTCTTTTCATTTGACTTTGGTAGAATGGAATATAAACAGAAAATAGCAATAAACCAGGGACAGCGACTTGAATTTTTGTTGACTTCATGCGTTTTGTTTTTTTTTTCGATTTTCGTTTTTTTCTTGTTTTGTTTTGTCTTTTGTGTAATAGAACTCGTTTATTGAAATTCCAGACGGGCTTATGGCGTTATGTGATATCATTGAGTCAGACTTACGCAATTTGCTGCTTGCTTATGATGGTGATGATGATATATGAAGATAATCAGAGGGCTGTTTGATTAGGTGTATAAATAGGGAGAATAGAATGATTAATGAGACTGGAAATTTTCTATTTACTTAGAATAGTTGAGTAAAAATGTTGATATTCAGTAGGGATGAATGTGAATTGAAGTTAAAAGAATTTATTATCAATTCGCAGACAATTTCCTTGTTTCTTGATGTCTCAATTATATTTGTTTCTCTTTCCTGGATTTTGGAATATATTTGGGTTAAGTTTAATATAAATTTTCTTTTAAATTATTAGCGAAAGCACAATTAATTAGGATATATTACATATTGTAGAGATAATTTAGTTTGGGTAAACCACATTCAATTTATAGTTGTAGCTTATTTTTCTATTCATTACATATCAACGGCCTTAAGTTGGTCATATTCTGTTAACTACGAAAAAGTGTGGCTGCATTTTTTAAAAAGAGAAATACCAAAATCTATTAACATCTTTCCAAACCTCCCTCGTTGAACAACTGCGACTTGAGAATCTTACATTACTTGCTGATGATGTCAGCAATTAGCTTGATTAACGCCCAAGCTTAGTCAATTAAATCCAATTGCTAAAAATTTCAAATTATGCAAAACGCACTTTACACCTCGTCTAATTCTTTTTCTGCTCCTCTCCTCTCTCAGTCGACCGCTTCACGGTTTTGTTTGCTGACTAAGCAAATGGCGGCACAGTTTAATGGTAAATATTTGAAATAGGCTTTTTGGCAAAATGCTAAGGTGCTATGAACTCCCACTGACCGAGTGGCCTGCAGAGGGGAGAAGATTTTAATTTTGCAAAAATAAAACAGAACAAACTAAAATTTTAGTCGGATGCCGCAAATTGTTTCATTGTTTTAAAAGTTAATTGTGTTTTATTGGCTCAGAGCCAAGTGCAGGGAATTTAATTAAAAATAAAGAGCAACAAAAAATACAAAAATAAAGAAAAATTGCAAATTGCATACGTAATTCAATTCATTTTCATTTACTTTCGTTTATATCACGTAGAAGGTTCTGTTGTCAGTTTATTTAGCTTTTTAAAATGTCATATGGCGTGTGGCGCTTCTATAAACAAAATAAAACCTTGTGATTGACATAATACAATAATGAACCCCCCCGTCACACACACATACACACACCTACACATAGATGTTCCACATGCATCATGTATTCATATATACTGATAATTGAAGATAATTAGATTGAGGTTTGCCATTAAAGCGCAACACACGGAAACGGGGATACAAAATGACTGAACTATGGTTGAAAAATTTACTTTTATGAGGTTCAATAATTTAGTTTACAATATTAAATTTTTATAAGAACAAAATATGATACAAGAATTATGGTTCAATGTTGTTTTCTTCTTCTAAAAGCTGCTTTCATAACAAAAATGAATAATTAAACAACAAATTCGAATACTAATGAATGGAATGTTTTGATTTTTTAATGGAATCTTTTAATAATGATTCAATTTCAATGAAAAAGCGAGATAGAAGAGTGTTAATTAAATATTTTCCTAAATGCCATGTTCATAATGCAATATAATAATTAGGTATTAAAACTTGATTTATGCATTTACAGTAAAAATTTGGATTTTTTTCATTTGATACCATGATTGAAATGATGTACAATTGGGAACCAATCTCTTAAACTTCAGGCAAAAACCTCTATTATAAATAAGTATTTCCTTTTTAGGATTGATTATCTTGGAGAAACAACTAGTAACTTATATTGAAAACAATTTCCATAATAGTGTGCCAAAACCTCGGACTCGTCATAGATCATAATTTCAATGATTCTACCACTTTTAGACATAGAAAAATATATTTAAGGGGATTAATAATTTTAAGTCTTAGGGTCTTCAAACAATTATAAAATATTTGTCATAAAATATTTCACATTTCTATTTTAAAAAGAGTTATGTTGTAAGGAAACATAAATAAGTACTGCCCCTGTAAAAATTTAAGCCTTTGGTTGATAATATGATAAGTAGTTAAGTTCTGCATGTTACTTGAGAAAAATATTAGCTTAAAGAGTAAGTTTAACTGCTACTTAAAGCTCATTTTAGGCTGCGCCCATGTACAGAGTTGCAAATATAATCTATCTATATAATGAATATAATTTACTGCTTGCACAGGAAGATAATTTCACTTGATGGAATTTGTTTTGTTTTGAATGGAAATTTAATTTTAGCTTAATAGGCTTAGATCACAATTGAAAGATAAAAAGCAATTGTCTGTATGAAATGCTTGGCCTAAAGCATACATATATATCTGCCCTTTGACCAAAAAGGGTTTACGGACTGTACATTTGAACCCTAAATCCAAGCCGTGCACAATTTGTATGCAACCCTTCTTCTACAACCACTAACTAAGACTACTAAGTATAATTTGTTTTACACAGAAAACTTTGTGCCTGACTGGTTTTTGTTTCATATTTACCCATACATGCATACGAACATACATATATCGCACACCTGCCCCCATGTTGACCATACATGGAAGTTGGCTGGTTGCCTGTCTGTGGTCAGTGACCACCACCAGCATAAGGATTGGGGTGGGTTGCAACTCAAGTGAGTTGAGCTTGAACCGTGCTAGGTCACTGACACTGATGGATTGACAAACTGTTGCCCTGGAGAGTTAGTATAACAAAAGTTTTTTCGCCATTCTTCCTATTGATTTTCCCTGAACTGAACTTCAACTTTTGCCAAAACAAAACCAGAAGAACTTCCATGTGACGTGACTGGTGGCAAAAAGTGTTAACCGGATGTGGGCAACATAAAATCGTTTAGCCAATAAAACCAAAAATAAAAAACAAAAAGACAAAACAAAACCCTATGTAATTATGTTGATGCATTTTCTGTTTTCTGTTTATTTCCTGTTGCCAATACAAAATGCAATTAGCCAAGCACTTCGGGTAATTATGACATAGACACAAGTAGAAAAACTTAACCAAGAACTCTCATATGAAGTGCCATCATCAAGAAAAAGAAGTCGTAGAACATTGTCTTAATGACAGTTGCCACAAATGGCAAATGCAATTGGCTCACTACCAGAAATGGTTCTAACTAACAGTAGTTCTAGCCGGAATGTTTCCTCTACTCCCCTCCAACCCCACCATGATCCCCATCCTATGTAACTTAGTCACACGTGCCTCGCATTTATCAAAAAGACATTTCACGCCCGTCTGAATTCAGTTGATATGAATCGAGAGGCTAATGAGCGTCGCTCCCCTGGTATGGGAATGAGGGAATACTTTATTTGAACTATCTCTATCTATCTATCTGTGTATACTAACCGAATGTAACCTCCAGACAAGAACATAATTTACATTTTATTTCGAGTTGATGAATCAGCTGTCGCCGCATACAAACAGAAACTCAGCGGCAAACAGAACTGACCTTTTTTTCCCCATTTGAATTGTGTTGGAATGTGAATTGAATTGGATTTGAAATGGGTGGGAGGGGTAAAGTCTGAATCTATGTATACTAAATGCCACATTTGCATGCGCCACTGACAACCCAAAGAAACCCCAAGGAAATGACTCTGAGTTTTTGTTAAATTAAAATAGAAAGGGACGCGACGGGTTCAACCCCAATATATGTAACTGAGGATTTAAATATAAACTAAAAAGAAAATATACATAATCAAAGGCAATTCTTTGCTTAAATTACCATAAATAAAGAAGAGTCTAAATTTTTTCATAGCAAGAAGTTCTAGAAGTTAGTTAAAAAGTTAATTGTTAGGTGAGTGTCAAGGTGGAAACAAAGTTTTTAACACATTTTAAAAATTCAACAGGTTTAATCTGTAGAAAGCATTCATAAATGAAGTTTCACATATTAAGAACTTGATATATTCGTTTTACAATATGTTGGAAAACTCTTAATGTAAAAATAACCATATCATACTTAAATAAAACTATTTTTAAATGTAGAAAATATAAAAATAAAAGTATAATCAGTAGAAAAGTCATTCAAATTCATTTTTGAAAAAAAATATTGCATACTTCTTTTCAACATATCTAAATAAATTTTCTAAAATTTCTTTCTTTATATACATATTTCCAATCCCTATAAAAAGTTAAACTTAAAATGATTTTCCTTAATTAAGTTCAAAGAACTATAATCATTAGAGATCATAAATGAAACGCATAATCCTTAGTCAACAGATATAAAAGCGTATTGATTTCAAAAATTAAAGTGCAATATCATTAAATCAACAATTTGGTTTTCTCTTTGATAGAATCTTGACATTTCGAGTCATCACCTTACTAAATCAATCCCATAGAATATATATCTCTTGTGATATCAACAGCCTTCTCATTATAGGAAGAAACGCCCCCCCCCATTTAAAAGTCAAACAAAGACACAGAAAACTGCCTTAAACTAACCAAAACTGAACAATCTTTTTGGTATGCTTGGCATATATTTTACATAACTGCAAACACACTCAGGCACACACACCGTTTCCCTCTTCAAATGCCTTATGTTTGTGCCCCTCTGGCCTCCTTCCAACGGGGCAGACATATGGTGCACGGTTGCAAGGAAAAGGTAAACAACAAAAATGCAACCGAAACTAAAATGGGAATAGTTCGGTGAAAGATGTGTGGCACATTAAAATGTGATTTATTTGAAAATGCCAAAACGAGCGAACAACGGGAACGAATGTCTCTCTCTGTGTTTGTGTTTGTGTGTGTGTGGGACTATTTTTGGAATGCCATCAAAAAGTCTAAAAAGAAAAGAGGGGAAGATCCACTGTATGGTATAGTAGGCACTGCTGAACTCGACACTAGGCAAAACGGAAAAAGGAAGTGCGCATTATTTGTTGAGGGTGCTCACTCTTATGGGTAGTCCATAGATAGTTTAGGGTGATCGCACACAGGCAGGTGCCAGGCAGCTGACACTGACTGCTTGGGCATTATATCCAATCAGTAGTGAAGCCTTGGAAATTGTTAAATTAATTGAAATTTGCCATTGGCCCACACTTAATGCAAAATACTAGATACTCAGACAAGAGAACAACGACCCAGTTTTACTAACTAAGGTCGTTTCATGGAGCTTCTACCAATGTAGACCAAGTAGTTGGCGATAATCAAATTCTAATGAGTTCTTTTGTGGGTAGTTTGCCTTATGAATGGGCGTAGGTGACCTACAAAAGCAAAAACTTTGGTACACACACGAAAAAAAAGACTGAAATTCTTTTCAAGTGAATGTTTCATGTGGGAAGAACAATCTTTTGGAGAATAGAAATATTCAAAAGAATGTACAATGGATACATGTGAATAATCTAGGTAACATAATTGAATGTGAGGGACAACAATGAAGATTTTTGCATTGTTAAACTACAGGATTGAAGATTGTGAGAGTACTGAAACAGTTTCAGTTGCAAAGATTACCCTAATCTGTATTTTAAACTGTATTTTAAACTGTTTTTTGTGCTATTAACTATGACTTCTATTGAAACTGTCTAGCAAGATCGATATGAAGTACTATACAAACATATACTTTACCTAACCATCATATTTAATATTATAAAAGATATTTGTAAAAACTAAACAGAAAACCCTTAAGAGATTTCAGGTAATGAGCTCTAGTTTAAAGAAAAGAGATTTAAAGTAATAATTTAAGACTTTATTTAATGCAAAATATTTCATTAAAAAACTGATGTTTCAAGGATCTAAAAATCAATAAAATTCTCTTATAAATCTCAAGCTTCTCTCCCGCATAAACAAAACTTGTGAAACTGATTTAAGAGTTCAGTAACATTCTAAGCTAAATTAAACACAAACTAAAGACTGTCTCTAAAAATAAACCAAGCCTGCATTACCTTTTGACTATGCTCGAGGCACTTCACTTTTCACACACAGTTTCTGCAGCAGCTGCAGTTGCCTTTTAAGGCCACTAAGCCTAGAAACAGAGCCCTATGCCATTCCAACCAACCAACCAACATCCATACACACAGTTCGCGACATAATAAAGTCCTTTAACCTTTTGCTCGAGTTTTTCTACACATTTTGTTTTCATTTTTTCTGTCTCTCTCTCTTCCTTTTGAAGGAACTTCCGCCTATCTTGACAGGATTTGTGTCGTCTGATGCCAAGCTTAGCATACTTGTAAGTTAAAGGTTTTTGCTTAAAAAAAGTAGATTTTAAAATGTGAATATAATGTATTTATAGACAAGACTCATTCTATATATGTAGATAGTATACGGGTATATATGCAATCTTCCCACTTGGGAATATACATACTTAGATTAGCCAGTAAAAACTGCTGGCGTAGTGAATCATTTTGAAATGCTTCTGTTTCATGTTTTTCTTTTCACCCAAACGGCCAGCTGGTGAGACAATAATTTATCATAATTTTTATAGACAAAGCGAAAAAAAACAAAACGAATGGAAATAGAACAACAAAATTGGAAGATTCTTTTTTTCTTTGGTGCAAAAACATAAACAAATGGAAATAGAAGAAAAAACTGAGAGCTGCAGGCAGCTTAAAATTCCTCAAAAGCGCACACACAAATTTACTAAAACATATATGTATATCTTTTCTATATGTATGTGTTTGTGTGTTTACATATATATTTCTCAAATTCTATTTTTAAGTTTAAAGCAAAAATCGAAAAAAATTAACAACTCGTGAAAAGTTGCAGCAAACTGTGTAAAAATTTGCGTTTTTACTTTGCTCTATCTCCCATGTACCCTTAACTCAAAAGGGGTATATTTGTTATTAAGAAAACTTGTAATCAAAGTTTTTTGAAATAACTAATTTAGGATCTAAATTTGTTTACCGACATCATTTGTTATAACGAGTTAACAAATCATATACATATATGTAAATCGAACATACATGAATAAGTCTGTTGAAATCTTCTAAGTTCGGGGTCCAAATCGGACTTGAATATTCAAAATCGACCAGTTTCTAATATTCAAAAAGTTAAAGGAGATATCAAAAGCCTTTTTTAATGAGTTAATACCTAAAATATTCCCTCAATCCCTCTGCATCCGAGACTGATATGAAATAATTCGGTGTAAAATTTCTGTAACTAGGTTAAAATTCATTTGTTAGTTTGGTAGCGGACTAGTGCATTTTATTTGCTAATATAATAATATTGAATGAAATAAACTAAAATATAACTATTTTATAAAGAAAACTGTTGTCTTAACAAAGACCTAAAAAATTAAGTAACCAAAAGATGACCTAACCAACAATGAGCTCGTAAAATCAAAAGCTTAAAGGGATTTGGCCTAATAAAGAGACAAATTTTTTAGGTAAAGAAATATTAAGAAAGAAAAATCGAAAATAGCATAGATACATATATAGAAGAATGGAATTTCCCAGGGTATATAGAACATAGTGTAGTCTATATTTTTGCAGCTCATATCTTTGATTTTGTTATTATTCTTTTTATTATTTTTTGTTATTACTGTGCTGACTCAATATAAACAATAACGAGCAACATACATACATATAGACAACAAGGAAAGTCAAATTGATGGAAGAGGCCATGTGACCAAAAGAAATCCACAAAAATGCCAGCAAGTGGAGCAAAAAAAAAAAAATTCGCAATACGTTTTTTCTTTTTTTTTTGGGCTAAATAGCAATTTGTATGCTAGCGTAAATTGATATGGTTATATGAAATGAAATGTATATAAAATATGTTTGTTCAGATAATTTGCATACACAAAATCTGTGCTTCCCTCACAAAGACCACAAAAATAAACAGACAAGAAAGTGGCTACAAAATGGACAAGTAAAGTGTTTTCCCATAGCGAAAATTTGTTGTCTGGCCAATATCATGGTCAGGAAAATCAGAAGCGTAATGTAAGCAAAGGAAAAAGCAAACTGACTGTTTATTGACCATTGAAAGAGATTGATAGATGGCATTTGAAAAGAATGAAAGGAAAAGCCAAAAATCTACAATCAAGAAACAACAACATCTTCCTCTAACATCAAGTCTAGGATAAATAAACTAATGAAATAATCAAAGAAAAATTATATGAAACTTTGTTCGATTTACAATATCTTAAAGATATACAATTGAAGATATATGTATACTAAGATCGGATGTATCATTAATTATATAGAAAATAAACTTATTAGTTGATTCATTAATAATTTTTAATGATTTGCAGTACATATATGAAACTCAGGAATGATTTCCGCTTCTATATTAATAAAACTTTTAGTGGGATGTTTATAAATACAAAGGCTTAGCAAAGTCATTTAATTTTAAATGAATGAATACTTATTTGATAATGATGTGTATTCATACCCAAGAACTCACAATTGAACAAAAAGTTTCATTCATTCAGTTAAAGAAAACATTTGGATGGACGAATTTTGACGTCGACTGGATATGGAAAAGATCTTTAATATTTATAAATGGAATTTTCGTTAAAAAAATAAACACTTCAGAACAAATCTCAAAATCGACTACCCGAAAATCAGCCGACCTTTTAATATTCCTATAGAAATTTCACTAAAATAAGACGTATTTAAGCGTGAAATTTAATTTGCCACACTTTTCTATACAAACATTTAATGTATTTTGAAAATAATTTTGCTCTATTCAATTTTAGTTCTACCTATTGACGTTTGCAGAAAATTCATTTCAACTGGCTAAAAACAATTAAAAATTTTTATATTTTTTTAGTTTCCATTTGACTGGCTCCATATGTTTGACTATTTCAATTACTTTGCATTCCAAAATGAAATATTTCGAGAATCTCTCTTAGCACATTACCAATTTGTTCTTCTTCTTCTGTTCACTTGTGCCTTATAATTTATGATGATATATAACTTCGACCCAATTTAATCAATTTCCATAATTAAAACTAAACGACTCATCAATTAGCTTAAGGAATGTGAAAAAAACCAACAATATCTAATTGTGTTTAAGTGCAAGTGCCCTTAGATCAACCACCCAGCGATCCACCAGCTCACCCACTCATCCAACTAGACAAGGAGGAGGTGGAGATGAATAGGTGCGAATCCACAAAAAGAAAAAAACAAACTTTCGAATGTTTACGCAAAATTGTTAAAAGAGTGTGAAAAATAAATTGTGCCCCAGCGGCATAAAGTTTTAAACAAAACAAAAACAATAAAGGTACTGAAAATAAACTTGAAATTAATTAAATTTCCGGCTGACTTTCGCCCTGGTACATTTATTTTGGAAGCGACTGTAACAACTACCTACCTACCTATTACTGGAGTCTTCAAAAGGCAAACAAAATGCCGTTTTAATTTGAATAAATTACAGCAAACTGTGAGACAATGGAAATGCCTTAGCAATGATCTCAACGTAAAAACAAATTGTTTAAACAAAATATAACAAACTCAAGTATTTTAATTAATTTAAAGAAATTGTATCAACAAATATCTTTGTTGTTGCTGTAACTATTTAGAAAGCGGTTTTTAGTGCGAATCATTTCGATATGACAAAAAGCAAGTTGCATTTTTATGGCCAACCAAAGTTAGTCAGCGGAGGGGGGCAAAGTCGGGGGCGGTGGTTATAGATATAGGCAATCATTCAAGCAAAACGAATTGCTACAAATATGGCATAGAAATTTTTTAAATGGCCAAAAAGATAAGCAGCCGGTGTTGTCAATTGTCAATTGTAATGGCAGGTAAAAATACTCAAAACACCTTTAAAAAGAGAGTCTTTCGGCAAAAGAGACACTGTAAGACTAAGAGCATAACAGCGAACTAAAGAGAGACAAGATCATGTAAGATTGTAAGAGAGTGACACTGAGTCAACAGAGCCATGTAAGACACAGATGACTCGAAGGCGGATGCAACATTCTGTTGAATATACATATAAGGGTGGAATTATGCAACAGGTGCTGCACATTAATGAAAAGATCAAAGATCAAAGTGTTCACTATACAGATGGAGGTATATACTATGTGCATCAGCTATAGGAATTACTTTGGAATGTGAGACAGAAGGGCATCAGACAGAAGGGACTTGAAAGGAATGAGGATAAGAAAGGATTCTGCTCTTGGGTGACTGAATTACTGTTGAATAATGCCGAACAAAAGTCGTTTAAGAGTATCTCATCTCTAGAGTTGATAAAAATTTTTCCACATTTATGTTCCACATTGAAATATCTCTAATTCTCTTTTCTCAAATGTATATGTTTTTGAAGATTAACCTCGATCTAGCTTTGGTTTTAATTTCAAGAAAATCATAATCTAAACAGATATTTAAAAAACAAAAATCACAATCGCAAAGAACTTTCATTATTTAAGAAAACAAATTTCCATGGAAAGGCATTGAATGTGATCAAAGCTCTTAGCCGATTGCATTTTATCTTATCAAATTTTGCAAAAAAAAAAAATTGCAAGCAATTGTTATAATAACTCAATTGTTATAACATTGATAATATGACATAAATCTTTTCACATATATAAACAAATTTTCTATATTTATTTCCTTTTATACCAGTCAAGTGGAATTAAGTGATCTTTATCTTTAGTTAATTAAGACAAAATATTGAAATATTTAATAAGCATATAATTAATAACATTTATACTTAACAGAGTTAAGCAAAAGAGCAAAAAACTTTAAGAGAACTTTTTTGTGTAGGGGAAAGAACATTAGGTTTTTTTTTTATGTCTCACCCACACAATGTTTTGCTTTTGTATTTCATTTGCCTTCGCCTTTACCTTCAAAACTTACGACAACGACAACGACCATAAACTGAATGGGAATGAGAATATATATGCTTATATATGTATATGTACGTGTATGTGAATGTTCACAGCAAATATTTGATGAAAATGAAATCTAAACGCACGAAAAAACAACACAACGCACAATAAAAGAGAACAATTGAAAGCCCCGTTGGGCAAGCACATTAAATAATCATTTAGGGAGACGGAATGGGAGGGGGAGTTGGGGGTAATACCCCAAAATGTAAGGTGAAGGAGACACAGTTAGTTTCTCGACTAATACCCTGTATTAAGTTTCAAGAAAGTTGTATGCAGATAGAATAATAGGACAGTAATTGAATGAATTTATGATGTAGGTTAATGGTCCTGGAAAAGACTAAATGACTTTGGTATATTGTCTTCTAATAAAGTTATTCATAGATGTACAGCTAAAACAATTAATGCAATTACTTTACTGTGGAATATTAAAAACATGAAGTATAAAGTATTTATATAAAATATTTTAAATACAACAAAAATGGTTGTAAAAAAAGGCCCATTTCTTTAATGGATTCTCGAATGGTAAACAATTGTTTAGATATTCTCTATATATATTTAGTATGTCTCCACAGAGCTATCGACTAGGTAATTTTCTATGTAGAGATGCGCTCTATTTGGCATAGGGTATCTAAAAAGCGATGTCTAGACAAAATGTTGGTCATATTTTTATTATCGGGCGACAAGAATATATGTAGGTACATGGAAAGAACAACCAAAGCGATAAGCAAATAAATAAATAAAGACGTAGTAGTTTGTTAGTTTTTATGTTTCTTCTTTTTGAGTTTTTTTTTGAACTGTTTCTAAGGTTTCCTAAGTCAACTGACCAGAAGAGTCTCTTGTCTCTTGTCACTGGGGATTTTCATTTGATTACAAACAGAAAATGCAGATATTTAATTAGCTTCATTTTTTGTTGTAGTTTTTTTGTTGGTGGTGCAACTTAATTTTTTTGATTGTGCTTTCTTTTTGTCGGTGTAATTATGCTTATTATTTTATTCACATGAAAACTGTCAAGCGCAACAACAAATTTCCGCAAGAGTAGACAAAACTGAAATATATATAAACAAAATGTATATTTGTTGTTGTTATTATATACACATTGTAGTAGTAGTTAGGTATCCATTCGTAGTTAAATTTGAGCGGAAATCAAGGCGAAAGTTTTTCTGACTCTCGCTGTGTTGCCTGAAGACGAAACGCGATTTGAGTTGGCAATGAAGAAAAGACAAAAAACAAAAAATGGGTGCAGCATAAAAGTCATTTGGTTTTTGTTTATCCAAATATGGGACGGGAATGAAATTGGAGGCTAAAAATGGTTAGAGAACCAAAAAAAAAAATATTAGAATTTCATTTTTAATACCCTTCAATACCCTTGAATGAAAATATTAAAACAGAACTTGGCCATTAGATTTTCTACTCCATTAAATTTCATATAATTTCATTAAATACTCTACAATACTCTAAGTATAATTGACATTGAATAGTTCTAAACTATTAAATATTATTATTTATGCTCAAAAATTTATCAAGGGCCGGCAATAATTCGGATTTTTTTAAAATAAAAATTCTTTAGATGTATAACAGAAAACTCTGTTTTAATTATAAAAATTTTTTTCAATTCTTTTTATATTTGTTCTTTCTCGAATTGGTTAGTTTTTCACTCACTTTTTGGTATAAGTATTGCTTATAAAAACTCAAGGTTTGATTTAAATTTCAATCTAAACAAATTGACAAATATAATAGAAGAATTTATACACCAATTAATTTGTTTTGCAAAACGTTTTGAAATATATATATTATTATAAGAATTTTTCATCTGAAATTGATAACTGAGGAAAAACAAATGCAATAAAATTCTTAAAATCAGTGATTTACAGTTAAAAATTTTTTTAAAAAGTTCCACACATATTTTGAAGATCCAAAAAACTCGATTTTAATACTCCTCAATGCTACCTGCTAAATCGAAACAGCTGGAAACACTTTCATCTAATGATCCCCAAAAATTACCTAGTATGTCTTCTAGTTTTAAGGAATACAAAATCTTCTTACTAGATTGTTTCACAATTGGAGTAAGAAACTATTTTAAATGGATCTACTTAATTTAAATAATGTTTTATTCAAAATTTTGCCAATTTTGATGGATTTCTCCTAAAAGGTAACTGATTAAATGCACAAAATGATCTCATCCTAAGTTGTTTAGCAAATGAAATTATAATAAAATCTATACAAGGGCAAAGCAATCGGATTTCATCATCATCATCATAATAGTTATAACTCTTACACACTCGTGTCCCAAAAATGAATGCCATTGTGAGAGATGTTAAACTGTTAATGCCGTGTGAATAGGTCAAGTGAAAAAAATGCCAAATAAACATTAATGTTAATTGGAACTCTCATAGTCTTGAAGTTAAGTAAAAGAAACCAACTTATTATTTTATATATAGGTTTTTTTATATTGTTAAACAAAAAGCCCGACGTCATCGACTCAATTAACATAATGAGAGTGAAAGAAAAACCGCTGGCAAAAATAAAATGTAACAAAGGCCGAACGCCTAAAAGGACTGAGGAATGGACGGGGATGGGGGTAGGGGAGAATATTACACAAAACTAAGGTCAAGTGGTCATTGTCTCTGGCGTGCAGGCAGGGGCAGCATCTCGACGACATTAAAGTAATTTGTAGGAGACATAAAAAATGCAGCAGCCAAGGGAAATTAAGTAAATGTGTATTGTGTGTGTGTGTGCGTGTGTGTGTGTGCGAGGCGACAAAATAAAAATAATAACAACAAAAGCCATTGATTTATGCCCAAGGATTATGGACATAGAGTGCCAAGGGATGGGTAAGAAGGTCGCCTAATAAATCACTAAAACGGGGCCGAGTCGGGGAAGCTATGCGTCTTAGTCGCGTTTAAAATTCACGCGCTTTCGTTAAGCCGATTAGTGGGCACGTAAAGGGATAATGGGAAAATCTCTCAATGATGATGATGACAATAATGATGTATCCTTGTGAAAGCTTTGAATAAGAAGCGCCCCCAACTGATTTAAGTTGTCATTTCATCTGTTTCGCCCCAGTAAGCAGATACAAATTGTATCCAAAGGTTGGCTCCTTCTTAGCAATT
Source organism: Drosophila willistoni (assembly GCF_018902025.1). Classification (NCBI taxonomy): domain Eukaryota; kingdom Metazoa; phylum Arthropoda; class Insecta; order Diptera; family Drosophilidae; genus Drosophila; species Drosophila willistoni. Next base: position 17,143,245 of record NW_025814050.1, read on the forward strand.
GCCGCCCAAATCAATTAACACTGATAAACAAGATCAAAGTCGCACCATTAGCGTTACTCAAGCGGAAATGACTAGAACAACGACGGGAACCAGAGAAAGAGACAGAGCCAACAAATCGCATCGTTTGCATAATTTCTGTTTCTTTTTCTTTACAGACATAAGAAAACACAACAAAAACGAATTGGTAATGGTCTAACCAAACAGACAGAAAACAGACCTAAAAGAACATAGACGAAGAGACACTACCCTAAAATAAACTAAAGAAATTACAAATGTTTGTAATCTTTGCTGATCTTCAAAACCAATGAACCTTGCTAAAATCTTAGGGTATAACAATGGGAGCGGCTCCAAAATGAAAATCCATAGCAGAGGGATGATGATAATGATGTAGGAAGTAGACGAAAAACAAAAAAAAACAGAGACCATAAACACTAGCGTATAGTTTTTGCTATAACCAACAAACAACCCTCCTTTCAGAGAAGTAGCACTAACCATAGAACACATAGATGGGACAAACTCATGATTTTTTGATTGCAAACGCTAGCCTAGTCATGGAACCCCAGAGAACTTCGGGAAAACCCGAACGCTCTCACTCTCAATGAGAGCGTAAAATGGGGAGAGGGCAAAGCAGCTACGAAAAAATTTCAGTCTAGCACAGACTACCGAACGACGAAGGCAGGCCTACGTCGCTTGTGATTTCGTTCTGTCTATGTATGTGTACACTCGTCGGTACATGCTCAGGCTTCGTAGTGTGTGTGTGACGTGAAGTTGTACAACATCGCATTTCAATAGCTCGCTCGACCAAAATTTTTCATTTTCGACAAAACAGCGACAATGCGAATAAGAAATGCCCCTGTGGAAAGAATATCAAGAAATATTGGCATCAGCTACGTATGTATCCCGGTGGCTGTGCCGATAGAGTGTTTGCTTGGCAATAGGAATGTCGCTGGTTCGAATCCCTACTCGATTATCGTTAACGAAGTTTTTTTTTGTTTTTTTTTTTTATTTTGTTCCTTTTTGATTTTTTTTTTATTTATTTTCATTTTGTTTTTTTTTCCTTTTGTTTATTTTTATTTTTTTATTTTTATATAAATAAAAAAAAAAACAAAAAAAAACTTCGTTAACGATAATCGAGTAGGGATTCGAACCAGCGACATTCCTATTGCCAAGCAAACACTCTATCGTTACAGCCACCGGGATACATACGAAGAAGACGGCAATATTTCTTGATATTCTTTCCACAGGGGCATTTCTTATTCGCATTGTCGCTGTTTTGTCGAAAATGAAAAATTTTGGTCGAGCGAGCTATTGAAATGCGATGTTGTACAACTTCACGTCACACACACACTACGAAGCCTGAGCATGTACCGACGAGTGTACACATACATAGACAGAACGAAATCACAAGCGACGTAGGCCTGCCTTCGTCGTTCGGTAGTCTGTGCTAGACTGAAATTTTTTCGTAGCTGCTTTGCCCTCTCCCCATTTTACGCTCTCATTGAGAGTGAGAGCGTTCGGGTTTTCCCGAAGTTCTCTGGGGTTCCATGACTAGGCTAGCGTTTGCAATCAAAAAATCATGAGTTTGTCCCATCTATGTGTTCTATGGTTAGTGGAAGTAGACTGCCCAACCCATCAACCCCCTAACACATCTTCCCCCCATTCCCCCTTTTGAAGTGTCGCTGGTACTCACCAAAACATTCTTTTGATTCTCTTTATCCAACAGAAATTCCATGCTTTTATGTGGCCTGCGGACCGATGCAATTTGAACACCTGCCGATTTCGATGAGGATTTAATACGACGATGTCCATTCGAACCATCCACATTTTCATCATCATCATCGACGTCATCTTCATCATCACCGATGTCAACATCATAGGCGGCACTGGTGACATTTAGACGTTTCACTATATACCGTTTATGGGGCAATGTCAATGGATTGCTGGTTATATCCATAAGGGAACGTGTTTTACCCGATATAACCGTTTCATGTGTATCCAAATTGGTTTCAATTAAACCCATTTTACCAACACCATCGGCATTCTCAATTACGGGCGAAACGGCAACCGGTACGGCTGTCACCATAGTGGGTCTGGCCATGCCGGCAACACCGCCACCACTCAGCTGATTGAACATTTGCGTCTTTTGGGCCACCGAGGCACGCGACGGCGATTCGGTATCACGCATCCTCGACGTTTGCCTGTCCGATTGCAACTGTTGCAACTGTGCGGCAAATGCCTGATACTGTTCCCTTTCAGCGGCCAGTAAAGCTTCACTCATATGGGCAGCATTCAATGGATTCGGACTAAGATTCGCATTTGGATTCTGCGCATGCGTTAAGCGTGGCGGTTGTTTTGGCAACGGCGGTTTGCCAGTTACCACTTTCTGTAAGGTTGAAGTCTTGGCTGGCTCCGGATTGAATTGTGGTTGCTGTTGTTGCTTGCTGCTGTGCATGCTGGCGGTGCTGGCCTCGGAGGCATTGCTGTCATCCAATTGAGAAGAATTTGCGGATTGATTGTGGCTTCTGGGTGGTTTAAGGGGTATGTGTATGAAATCAGATGATTTGCCATTTCCTTGTTTCGAGTTTGATGATTTATTTGATCCAGATTTGCTGCTTGTTGTTGTTGTAGTTGTTGTCGTTGTTGCTGTTGTGATGGGCTTTGGCTCGAATTGTTGCTGTTGCTTCTTTTTGCGTCTCAATGAGAATCTCAAGCCATGAGCAAATCGTGATAGAAAACTCTTAGAACTGGGATGTTTATCATCGGTTTTACCCTTGGCCTGAACCTTGGATTCTTTCATTATTGTGGTTGGTGTTGTGGTTGCTGTTGTTGTTGCACTTGATGGCGACATGTCAATTGATTCGTTATCCTCGTAACGTTGCAGCAATTGCTGCGAGGCATACAATATATGATGAGCACGATTAGTGGGCGGTTCACTTAATATCGGCAAATGTAGGCTTAATGGACGCTGTGGTGCGACGTTGGAGGCGACAGAGGCGACGTTTACGGCGGCTGGAGAAGCGTACGCGACGGCGCTTGGTTCAAGACTAACGGCACTACTTGAAACGGGCTCGATCGACGGTACGGTTTGAGGAGGTTCGACTGGCGTCACTACGTTTTGACGCTCGGCTAGCGTCGCTGCTTGTATATTCTCGTTGTTATCATCGCTCTCGCTTTGCTCCATGTTCTCTTCGCCGACGATCGCTGGTGAGCTCTCTTCGTGGTGCTGTTCTCTTAATTTCTCTCTTTGCTTCTCTTGCTCTTGATTGTAGCGTGCGGCAACATATTCATTCTCTTTGGTGTTATGTATAACAGTGGCATCTGTCTGCTCCAATACATCATCATCATCCGCCTCGTCATCCTCTTCATCACTGTCTGCCTGCTCCTCTTGTGGCTCTTCAGAGGATTGCTCTTGCCAGCAATACTTGCTAACGACTGGACAGAAACTCACCTCCTTGCTGAAGGAATTTCTCGATCCAGCTGGCAGGAGAATACCCAAGGGCTTGGGCTGAGTGGGCGTCTGTGGCAACTGATGCATCGAGGTGTGGGCACTGCTCACAAACATGTCGTCCTCTGTATCCGCATTAGCATTGTCATAGGACGACAGATTTGGTGTACTACTAACCAAATTCTTTTGCTTGGCAGCCGCTGCTTGGGAGTGGAAGCGACGTTTTGGTAGGGAACGCACTGGTGGCGACTTAATGGTCACTTCTAGTGGTTCAAAATTACATTTCTCCAGACTCTGGGCATAGGAAGTGCGCAAATTTGTGGGATCCTGATCGAAAGTTTTGCCAAAACTGCTAAAACTAATGACGGCCGCTGGTGGTAATTGAGGATTAGATTGGCTGGGCTCTGTGGACAGATGGGGATTGGGATCGTCTACAGAACGTTTTTGTCGAGCCGGTGGCTTCCGTATAGTCAACTGGACATGCTGCACCTGGGGAGGAGGCTCCATGATCGGAGCAGAATCCACCTGATCTTCCACAATTTGGTTTACAACAGGCTTTTGCTCCTCCATTTCCACAACTGGTTTGTCATTTAGAATAGAAGCATTCTTATCATAGATTTGACTTAATTCATCCAACAAAAAGTTACCCTTGCATATAATTTGCTCGTAGTCGTCCTTAGAACAACGTTTTTGCTCTGCCATAGTTGAGTTTTGTGAACGTTTCGAATTATTTACAATATTTTCAGTATCCGGTGTAGCCTGATCCGAGTAATCCAATAGAGTCAAGTTCTGGTAACTGGCGTTCAAGTAGCCCAATCCTCTGGCTGCTCCACCACGTCCGCCACGTTCTGTCCAACTGCTGCTTCTACGTATACGATATAAACTGGGGCAGTCCAAAAAGAAATCGTCTCGTCGTTCTTCCTCTTCCAAATCAGCCTCTTCGCTCGAACTATGCCCACTGCTGTGACTCTGACAGTTGCGTCTTTGACGTGGCCTCCGCCGTCGACCCAAATCGGGTAGTTCGTTGGGTAAACTAATGGCACCCAGAACGGGTGAACTCTCCGCCGACGAGGAAGAGGCAGAAGGAGAGGAACTTCGACCACTTTTACTCGCCGTATTTCGTTTAGTGGCCAGCACGTAGCCGTAATCCGTAGACGATGGAGACGATGGCGAACCTCGCGGTTCGCGTATATCGGGCAAACTGTTGCCTAGCCAAGTGAACGAGGCGGCAGACGATGATGAGGCAGCACTGGGAGATGGTGATGGTGAATGCTGAGAGCCATTTGCTCTCTCCGACGTCGTCGAGCTATTTATAGATGATGTTGGAGAGCAGGGCACGGAAGACTTCTCCGTTGCCATCTTGGTCGGTGTTGTGGCGATGCTGTTGCCGCTGCTATTCTCTATTTTCGTCTGACACAAATCATGTCCGCCATTATTGGAGTTTTTGGATTCCTCCAGTTGTAGTTCCTCCTCCTCTTCGGCTTCGCAAAGTTTATCGAAATTCTTTGGTATGGATTTAGATTTCTCGCGTCGCAAAGTACTTGGCTCACAATAGCCAGAATCCTCAGACAAATTCTCCGCCGAATTGAGAGGCAGACGCCGCGAGGCAGCCACCACAGCGCCTCCTGTACCGCCCTGGCTAAGTAAACTGTGACCACTGCTACTGTCACTTGAGGAGCTGCTGGATTCTGAATCCGATTTGATTTCCGCCTGCAAGTGCAGACTCTTGGAGAATAGATCTCGCTGATCCGCCTCAAAATTGAGTTTGTTTAGCTCAAAATATGTCTGATGCAGTCTACCATCACTGGACTCGTAACGCTTCATTAGGGACAAGGATGAGGCGGAACCGCGACGGCTCTCAGGATTGCTAGTATCACTGGTACCGCCTCCAGCACTTAAATCACAATTGATCAGGGATGGTGAACTATTGCCCAGACTATTCATGCTCTGATGTTGTTCCTGCAGTGTCAATTGTCGTTCCAGCGATTCAAATTGCACCAGGGATGAGCTGCGCGACAGCGAATGATACGAATCATTGTCTGAATAATAATCCTCGAAGCCACGACGACTGCCAGCACTGCTCCTCTGTCCCTGACTGCCGTAGCTATCTCGTGCGCTGGCCTCCAGGGCCAGAAATCTCTCAAGGCTATTGTGTGATTCGGGATCATAGCGGCAACGTCTCAATTGTACCACATCGTCCAGGCTATGTGGTTGTTGCTGTTGGTCCAGCTGATCTGGACAACGTCTGGCTCTCTTCGGGGGACACACAAAATCTCTCTCTGATATGGCATCGATATCTGTAAAGAATATTAGACATTATTAGTATATATTAATGATTAAGATGAGATTCTTATCGTCTTACCCTTAGTCACTTCGATGCGTATTACCGAACCCGTTTCCGACTCTGTTGAGCTCCAGAAGCCACCATTATGACCATTTGAATTCTCCTGTTGGCCATGCCAACTATTTTGGGCATGTTCCTCATCCTCGCTGGTCTCCTCTAGGATGGGTTCCAGCATTTGTCTTGAGCTGGACAAATAAATGGCTGCATCTGCAATAAAAATTTCCAAATTAATCTTCAAGATTCAAAACCACACACATTTCACATATTACAAGTGGTCCCACTTAATAGCCGCTTCTTTGCCAAAGGAACCATCTTCAGCTGTGCCAAACAGAAAACTAAATATGTAAAAGAAACTAGCACCATTCTCCGGGAATGGGAATGGTATTGGTGACTTTGCTGAGACAGCAACTTCATTCATTGCCATTTTTTCTGCTCTGCACTGATCTTATCGGAGGGCTGTGTTTTTCTGTCCCTGAATGCGGGATGACAGAGCACAGTTGTCTCTCTCTCTCTCTCCCCCTCTTTCTCTCACTTTATTTCTCGATTTTTCTCTCCATGGCTCCCTCTCATTCAAAGTAAATGATTCATGGCTCTTAATTATGCAATTTATTAATAAAGTTCATAAGGGCAGATTATTAAAAGCAACGCTTGGAATACCATTTGGAAAATTGTTTATAATTATGTAGAACTAAATACTGCTTTTAAAATTGATTGGAATGTAAAACTCTCACGCGCTGAGAAAAATTCTTATCTACAATGTTTAATTTGTTAATTAAAAAAAATAATTGAGTATTATCAATTTTAGGAAATTTATACTTTAGCTAGCAATTTATCTTTTATGATTCATTTGTTTAGTCATTGGCTTCTTGCTTTATTCATAGATAATATCTATTGGGATTTGAGTTCAAATTGTGATAATTTATAGAAGTTTTAGAGGAGAATTGCAAAAACTTTTAAAGCCTTTATCTCACGTGTTAACTTTAAACTGATCTTTCATTAAAAATTAATAATCGAACTTTCTTAGATGGTATCAAAACTCTTTTCTATCGCTTTCTATCTATTCTTTTTAAATATATTTTCTCTAGTTTTTAAAGTGCTCTTCGTAAATTAAGACATATAGAGAAAAGATCCATTTTGAAATTTTTACCCTAGACTTTTAATTTTTTACTCTTTACGAAACTATTTTATTTGTCATTCCTTATGGGTTCTGACCCATCTATTTAGTATCCTTCCCATACATACCTTGTTGATCGAATGCTCCAAAACTGTTCCATGTTGTTGCTGCTGTATTATTTAGATAACCTGCCAAGTCCAAATGTTCCATTTTCCTTAATATAGTTTTCTCTTTTTAGTTTTTTGGCAAGTCTATAGCAAAAGTCTTTTTTGAAAAAAAATTTCAATTCGTAACGCTAAATTTATATTTATATCGTTGTTGCAATGCTTAGTTCCAAGTATCACATCGGTTCGTTGATTTGTTTCTCTCCGTATTTTCGGATTCTTTTTGTTAGTTTCTCATCAATGAATGCAATTTCGGGAAAAGAGGGGGGCAGCTTCTTCCATTTCCATCAGCCTTATCGCAATGTATTGAGTATTGCTTTTGTATTGCTTCTGTGCAATTTGGCGGCAGCATTCGGTACAGACTTTGTATTCTATTTTCGATAAGCGAAAACGATATCTGGAAAATACAAAAAAGACATGGGAAATTACGTTAGAAGCAAATTGGTGATAAGTAAACGAGGTTTATGTATGTGTATATGGAGACCGTAACTGATATATAAAGTAAATAGTAACTACCTTATGAACTTAACTAGAGTCTATATAAACAACTTCTTTAAAGTGTATCATAAGTTTTAGCAAAAGTTTTTAAACTAACAATAAGTTAATGTTAAACAATTTAAATTTAAGATATCAGTACTAGAAGGTTATATATTATATATTATATATATGTTTTTCAGTATTCAATATTTATATACTCCCAATTGTACAAAATGTATTCTTATATATTTGTATTCCTATTTCAGACGCCAAAATATTTCAACTTTGTGTGGTAGATTTAAATTAGATCAGCATCAAGACCCCATTTATTGGGCATGTTTTTTATAATATTCAAAAAATCTGATGCTCAAAATCTAAATATTACAATTTTGTTGGAAACTTTAATAATATTTCATTCGATTAATTCACAAAATAACCATCTAAGACACTTATTTTTGAAAAATATGCCCAATTGAACCAGATGGGTAACTCAGACCCACCTAACCACTTAACATCTTCTGATCTTTAGTACATCCTTATAATGATTATTAGGGTCTTTGCCATAGAGTTCTGCCACATTAATTCCCCAAAATGATATCATAAAAACGTTGTAGAACATTTGCAAATTGAGTATCGTCTCACATCACCATATTCGATTGCACCTGCTCATATGGCCAGAAGCCCTCTCTATTAGCTCAATATGTGGGCGTATTTTAATTGCTTGCCTCCTCCAATGTTAATAAGTATTTTTGTATGCCTTGCACATGGCAGAAATGTGCAAGTAAGAAAAAATATATACATACATATATGTACATATAAATATAAATCAAAAATCCACCTCCAGCCCCATCCATGGAAATTACAATTCTCATTGTGAGTTGATTTGCATCGCACAATAACAAAAGTTTATTTGCTTTGTGTACGTTGTTGCATCGATTATATATATATGTATATATAATACCTAGATCTACATACATATATACAGAGTGTAAATTACGATTTGTAGATTTTGAATTCAACGCATTATTGCACATAAAACTGGCTGATAACCCAGTTCCTCTTTTAGTACTCTGCTTAATTCAATGTCAAAAGGGTGTATAGCTTAATCTCTTTCCCTCTTTTCCATTGGAATTATAAACATTTTTGCTCGATCTTTTCGCTAACGTCACTGGGGCATCCGATCTGAATGTCTGTATGTTTATTTCACAATTGGTGCTATGTAAACTTAAGTTATTTATAAATGGATTGGAAATACATATTGCACAACAACAATAATAACAACAACAACAATGATCACATATAGACAACAAAAATTTACAAACAAAATCGATTGAAAGAAATGTTTTAATTTAAAATTTATGCCATTGATATATCTGGGTGGTACCGGGTAGAAATATATAGATATCGCTTCCAATTATTCTGGCGCTAGCTCTGATTGGCACAGAGGCTCAATGTCAAGTGTCTGAAAAACATAATCTAAACAGATTCTAAGACATTAGGGAATGTTGCAAAACCATTAGATCAATACAATTACTAGAATCTAACCATTTCTAATTAGAAAATCTTCAAATGCCTTGGCAAAACGATGATATCGCCGAAAATATCATGAAATGAATCGATGAAATTTAAAAAGGCTCTAATATATTTCCTTTATGATCATTGTTGAGCTTTTTAGTACAGCTATTTCGTTCTAAACAGATCTAAGGCTGTGAAAAGGGAAAAAATTGCCCCTTAAAGTATGTAATGAGCATCCCAGGAATTAAATTTTTAACACATTCAAATAAATTTCGTAATGTACTGTGGATAAAAAAATAATATTCAAAGTAAACCATTATTTATAAAGGCCTTTTAAGTCACATCGCATTCCAAAAATTATAAATTTGTTACAAATTTTCAGCATTTTGCATACTTTAAATTTTAAATACTCCTAATTCGCAGCCCTACAGCTTCGTATGATATGTGAAAACAAAAACACTTATTCACAATTTAGTACATGTCTTCTAAAATGTTTTAGCAAGCAACTTATTATTTAGATGAAAAATTTACCCATGTCTGTGAGATAATTTTTAGCGAATGATCTAAACCATCGACCAATTTGCGTAGAAACAAAAACCATAATTAATCTTGTAGTACAATTTATCTTTAGTATTTCTAACACATTTACACTTGCCGAAGCGGATCTAACAGTGACAACAACAGCTGAGTCATTATTTATTATTTTAACACTTTTTAGTACAATAATCTTTCATAATATTATTTGTTTTGTGGGTTAAGCAATTTTCACTTTCATTTTTTGGGCACTTCCTTTCGATGTTTTTCTTTTTATTAAAAAACTGTCATAACTGACATGAATATGCAACAAATCCCATCTAATAAATCATCTACACGAGAGTTTTGTTTCCATATTTAGATCGCGATCAAGATGTTTGGCATGTAAACAGCCGAGACGACTAAGACATTTGACAGCTGTCAAAAAGGGGAAAGGGAAAGCACATACAGAAGCCAGAGAAAACATTGAGGTCTGTGCTAAAACTCTTAAGAGCATGACATCAATAATTTATCTGTCTTATTGCCTTTTTTGTCTCAGTATGCAGAGCTTATCTTTGGCCAACAGATAATAATACAATATATAAGACAAAAGTTGAAGGACAACCTTTGGGTATATATCTATATATGTATTTATTCCACTTTGATTTGTAGCGATAGTGTCTAGAGAGAGCAACAAAAATTAAATTGTAAAATACATACTGATAAGATAGAAAACTACTTGGAAAGTTACTGACAAAACCATGAAAGAGGCAAGGCACCTTATATATCAAAATATAATTATAAATCGGAAGTTATTTACTTTGAGCTTTAGGCAAAAAAAAAAAGAAAAACCAAAAAGGCATCCATCAAATAATTTCTGTGTACCTTGCCAACAACTAATCCCCGCAATTTGTTGAACTTTGAAACGAGCAGAAAACGCGCCAATAACATGATCTAAACACACAGCAAAAAAAAACTACGGAGAGAAAAGATTCAAACAGTTTGAGAATTAATAAAAACATTGTCACCTGCAGGTACTTGAACATAAACACGATCTAAAGAGCAAACTGAAACGATCTAATAAACAGTTTTAGATCAATTAAAACATTGTCACATGCAGGTACTTCAAAGCACAACAAAAAAAAAGAAGAAAAACCAAAAAGTCATTCACTTTTGAAATAAAAAAATATCAAAGAAGCTAACTTCGGCTATGCCGAAGTTTATATACCCTTGCAGTATACTTGGCAATAATATTTTTCCTTTTTGAAATTTCTTTCCCTGCAACTCAATTCATCAATACACAAACAAAATATTATTTCTCTTTTTACCACAAGTTTTTCTTCTTCCATCATTTTCTAAGCAAAGCACGGCACGCATACACATACAGTTCATGTAGCGTTGCGTCTGTGTGTGTATGCGTGTGCTCTGTTGATTTGATGATGGCAGTAGTAGGCAGCAAGCAGCGCTGCCGGCAGCGTTTGAACCGATTTATATTGACTGTAACTTGTGTTCTATTTATCGGATCAGATTTTGGGATCTGAGATTTTATATCTATTACTATCATATTGGTAAATTTCATGGGGATACTCCAATTTTTGCAAAAATGTTTCTTCTAGAGCTATATGATATAGTGGTCCGATCCCAAAGATTTTCATACTTTATCTCACCCGGGTAAAAAAAAGCTCCCAAAAAAAATTTCATCCCGATAGCTCTTAAGATGGCTGAGTAAAACGCGTACGCACCGACGGACAGACGGACAGACGGTCAGACGGACAGACGGACATGGCTATATCGACTTAGCTTCTCATGCTGATCAAGAATATATATACTTTATGGGGTCGGAAACGTCTCCTTCTGTGCGTTACAAACATCTGACCAATTTTATAATACCCTCTGCAAGGGTATAAAAAACTGAAAAAAGAATAAAACAAAGTGCGTCACATTTCAGACACTCTATAAATAAATTGCTTAAAAAAGCCTAAGAAAAACAACAACAACAACGGCAACTATATAGAAGGGCAGCAAAATGTTCTTAGAAGAGCATAAATTATTTTATTAGATAGTCTAGGTAACAGACACACAACTAAAACAAAAAAAATAGAAGCACATTGCGGAAATCTTGAGGCAAACTATGGGGCCAGGCCATCTGGTTTTGGCCGTTTTTGCTTTTAACATATCCATTACTCAAATGGTTAAAAAGGGTATGCCAACATTTTTCGAAAACTTTAACAATTCTAAACATTGTTCATGCAGTTTATAACAATCGATCAGTAAACTTTTAGTACTAGTACTAATTTATGTAAAACTTTAATTTATAAGATTGAGTTGATTCGATTTATAAATAAAATCGATATAAAAAATTGTATACGATCTATGTATGTATATCTATCTATCCATACACATTTATCAGAACATCATACCATAAATCTTAAAAACAAGTTGAAAAAAAAAATTGGTTAAACAAACCTAAAAAATTATACATAAGAAGGTATCTTTGAATCAAGAATCAAGTATGAAAAGAATCAGTCGACTATATCTTTCGCACATTTCCCAATCTAATTAAAAGTTCTAAATTTGAAAACAATTTGTTTTGATGTCAACATTCAAGAGTCCTTTGTAGTTCAGACTATTTAATTAATATTTATTTGACTCTTAATTAAAATGTTTCTATTAAAATTTATGAGAGACGACTTTAAATAAATTCTTTACATATTTTAATAATGTTTCATTATTTTTGGCAGCTATTTATGAATGAAAGAATGAATAAATGATCTATAGGGTATTCAAAACTTCGAAGCATTGTAATTAGCTTTTGGTATCTCTTTTTAATTGCAAAAGTTCCTAGAGTTCACTTGCCCCAGAAATATGCAGTAATAAATTGTTTTATATTTTTTGTACACTTTGGTTTTTTCACTTCTTCTTCTTCTTTTTTTTTGCCGGTCTGGCCACGCATTGTATCTGAAATTCTGTTTATTTTGGTTCACATATACAGAAAACATATTTTTTTTTTCCTGAACGATTTTCTTCTGGTTGGCTTTTGGGCTGGCCCCTTTCATAAACAAATTAAAACCAAAAACAAAAAGCTCATATGAATTATTGGTTGGGCCTTTTGAATACATGAATATGACTGCACACACACACACACACAAATGCGCGCGCGTTTGTTTTGAGGCTGTCAGATGACTCACTTTTAATTTTTGGGTGACCAAAGTATCTAAGGGGGGGGCTTTTATGTTATGATATCGTAATGAGTAGGCCTAAAATGGGGTAAGGAAATGCCGTTTATTTTGAATGAAATGGGCTTATAGCGGATTTAGTACAAAGTTTGTTCATAATGTTTGCTTTTAGATCTACTTCTTATAAACTTAAAGTAAATACAACCTTAGACAAATCAATACAAAACTTGCAAAACTTTGTAGATTTAGGTATACACAAAAATTTTGCATTTAAGAGAGCGCTGCAAATAAACAAAAAAAAAAAAATAACAAAATCGAGTGATTTTTAACTCCAGCACTTGTAAATCCGAAATGGCATTCCAATGCTTTTAAACAGTGGCGGAAAAGTTCATAACTTTGGAGAAATTGGCCATTAAAATAGTAAAATAATCCATTTAAAACGATTTTAATCGTTTGAACCATTATTGGAACTCGAAATTTAGCCAGTTTCTTATCCCAAAGCTCAATTCATTATATTGAAACTTATTCTATTCGTTTTGGTTTCGAATGTTTTGAATGATATTTGATTGAATATGACATCAGCTCATTCATATACCTAAAATTTATTCTTGTTCTCATTCAATTCATTCATTTCGTATTAAACATTGTTCACTCGAATTTATATTTCTGTCATTCATGCAGCTCTTTAGTATTTGGAACATCAAATGAATTTGACAGCGACATCCATTTAAATGTTAAACATATCAGTTTCAGTTAAACATTATTCATCAATTTATTATATTATTTAATTATTTGTGCTTTTTAGTACACTGTCGCACTTGCAGCACTGTTTGGAGTTCACATTTAGAACACTTTAGATAAAGCATGTTTAATATCCCAAAAGTAGTATATCATAAACAAACCATAAACCATTTAAAATAATGAAAAAAATTGTCAATTTTAGTACATTTATAATGGACCTTATTTAAAGAGACAATTTTAGTACACTTTATATTCACCATTTCAATTACTGCAAATGTCCTCTTTTTAGTACACATTAAATAAACCTTCTAAATACCACATGATTCCCTTTTTAGTACACTTTGAATAAAACTTTTAAAATACTTTTAGTACACTTATGTGTTTGCATTTAGTACTCCTTGGTGCAGCAGTGTAGTTCTTAGATTACACTTATGGATATAAACTTTAGTACATTTACTTTACACTCTTTTAGCACACTGTTGTAGATTAGTTCGCTTACTGGGTAATTTGTGCAATTTGCTTAAGCAGTACATTTTAGTACAGAGCTTTCGTAATCGTAATTATACTCTATAAAAGAGATTCTAATTATTATTTTTATATTTTTTTTTTTATATATTTTATAGGTTGAGCGGCATTTGGCATTTGTTTGAACTTGTTTTTGTTTTTGTTTTCATAACTGGTCAGAGCACTTCCTATACTAGATGCTGGCTTATTTTTGGAATTGACTAAAAGCAACAACACTTTTAGTACATCTTCAATACATTGTTATTTCACTTCAAGCACTCACTTTTTCTTTTGAAATGTCTCTTATCTTTGCTCATAAAACAAATTGTTTACTTTGCTAATAACCCACTGCCAGGTCACACCCAAAAAGTCATTTCCTTTGCGATTCTTTCTGCTCATCTCACCTGTGGTCGTTAAGAAACTTCGTTTTTTGTCGTAATCCTTTGATTTTGTGCTAAAAACCTTAAAAATTTTTAACACCAAGGCACTAATTTCATATTTAGCTCATGTGTAAGTATACGTTTTAGAGTTAAATGTCGTTAAAGAAAAATGTTATCAAAAAAAAAACGAAACCGCATAAAATTTTTCGTGCGCTGTGATAAGCGGTCTGTTAACACACGTCGTCGAATGGCTATGAAACTAAAGTTTCTGTAATTTCGTTGCCAATTTTTGCACTTTTCGTTTAGTACACACACACACACACTGACGCACACACACACTCACACTCATTTAGAGTTTAGTACAAGTGCTAACGGACAAAAATCATAACGCTGAATGGCGAAGAATCACACCAAAAACCGCCGACCGCAGCGTCTGAGGTGCGCTTGAGTACTAGCAAAAAACACTCACTCAGTCATTCGTAGCAAAATCGTCGGCGACACACGATCATAAATTCTTTTGTAGTATGTGCCTTTTGTAGACGTTGTTGTTGTTGTTGTCGTTGTTGCTTTTATATATATTTATTTACAATTTAATAATCATTTTTTTGTTTTCCAACAAAAGCAGCGACGAATGACGACGACAGAAGCAGCAAAATCACAGAAAACATCAACCGGCTGCTGCAGATACTTGTAGTAACTTTTGGCATCATTGAACGCCCTCGCAAAAACACACACAAAAACCAAAATTGTATACATATATTTACGTACAATCAAAATATTTTATATATAGTATTTTAGAGCCGGCCTGTCGCTCAATTGAGAGGAGCATGGTGTGCCTGAGACCGAACGACATGGACTGGCAAACCAAACTGGTCAATGGGATTTACTCAAGGCTTGGCCATTGCCTGTTGAATTTCACACAAAACAAAAATAAAATCAAAAATAAAAAATAAAAACTGCTCATTGAGGGCGATAAGACCTGGGGGACTGGACTTATCAATTACAAATATCTCAAACTCATTGCATTTTGTTGTTTGTTGTTATCTTGGTCTCGTAGGCAGGCGAATCGATTGAAAATGAAGTTGTAGGTCGATTAAAAATAATGAAAACATTTATTTGACTTCAACTGCTAAATAAAAATGAAGATGTACTAAAGTTTAACAAGATAAAAACTATTGTTTTTAGGTCATAAAAGGAACAAAAAATAAACAATTGTAAAATCACGATAAACGCCCTCTTTTTGCTTTTGATATCCGTTTCTATGTATTGGTTTTTTTTTTTTATCAATGCTTCACGATTTCTTAATGACCTTGAATTTATTATCTAACCCATATTTTTAGAAGCGATTATTTCTTTGTTCAATGAATGCAATATTTAAAACATTATATGACTAATAACTTTAAGTTTCAGTGAATGTAAAAAATGTTTAGCATTCTTTTAATAATAATTATAATTGTTATTATTCATTTATTTAATGGTATACTAACTTGAATATATTATATAAAAGTAATCTTTTACTACTTTTTTTTACTTTATAATTCTTGTAATGGTTTGGCTATTGCAATTCTGGAGTTCCTTAGCAAAGTCTGCTGATAATAGAACTTGGTAGTTCTTGAAATAGCTATACAGACAACCTGCTCACCTTTTTGTTTGTTGCCTTTGAAATAGTCTTATTTTGTAAGATTGACCTCGAGCCGGCTAAGTTCGATTTAATGTTGTAATGTTTTAAAATTAAATCCACATTTTATCACTTTATAAGTTCTTAAACCTTTAAATTTAAACCTTTTTATATAAACAAATCAACTAGATCCTTACCGTGGGCTAAAACTTGTTATTCTAGTTTGGTTTTCAGTAAAAAATCAAACAATTCCAGGCACATATCGATACATCATTAAATCATTAATACTGAAAATTTTAAAATCACTTATTAAATTCAATCAAGTTAAAAACTTCCATATCAACTAACAAAATCTTTAAGAATTTACAAAGCACTGTTTGTTTTTATTATTTCTTAAGTTATATACAAAATATCATAAGCTTACGATTCTTAGAGATCACCTTAAACGAGATTTATTGGAAAAATATGATGGGGTGTTCTAAAACATATCCTAAATTTATCAAAATCGGTGATTCACATACATACCTAAGGTTCCCTTTGCTAGGGAATTTACTTGGGCTTTATTAAAATTTTCTGGTTTTGAAACATATTTAAAGTTTAAAACGTTTTATTTATTTTTTTACCCATGTGTTTTTTTCCCATGTGTTTTTTGTTTCTTCCATAAATTTTCTAAATTTTGACTTAATTTTTAATGTTTTTAGTTTTGATGACACATTTAAGGCCAACGGTAATTATAGGATAAAATAATTTTTTACTTTTGAATGATTTCAACTTACACCTTTTCTAAAAGTGTAAGTACAAAGTACTTTAGACTCGGATTTCTAAGCAAATTTCAAACTCAATTGGTTATTGGAATTGCTAATATTTATTTTTAAGTTATTCAATGTTATATTATGAATAGATTTTTTACAAATGATGTTGGCTGAAGCAAAAACAAATTATTGTTAACATTTTAGAACTACCAATTGCAATTGTAAAAATTAAGCCCCCAACTCACAAAAAATAAGCCCAAGTAACTTCTTTCCCAACATATTAAAGGTTAAACTGCCATTTTGGCCAAAACTGCTTCCTGTTCCATGGGGCTATTGTTTGTGTTCGAAGCCCGTCGTTTAATGTAAATGCTTTCCGGCTGATCTCTAACCCAAAGTAAAATCTAATTTTCACACTTTATACAACAATCTTATCTCATGTAACTTATTTCGTTTGTATTCCGTATGAGTATCTTTCGTTTCGTTTCATTTTTTTCTGGTGTCTTTCTATTTGCTTGAGCAATACAAAGCCTCAAGTCAAAGTTGAAAGTGTAATAAACTTGCGTGTGAAATGTAAAGAAAATAAAAATTCGAACAAAAGGCGCATTCGCTTTTTTTGCCTCTGCCTCTTTGCTTTATTTGAATCGTATGTCTAATCGACTTTCACTTTCCTGCAAAAACTTAGAGTCTGTGTCTGGGTCTGAGTGGGTCTCAAATCTCTTCATTTGATTTGCAACACTGAGGAGAGCACAACGAACTACAAAATTTAAGATTCATTAACATTTAAACAAAACAACAAAAACAAAAACATCTTCACGCCGTGCAAAAATGGGGGAAAAAAGTGGAAACAATTGCAAGAGATGTATCTAACAACGCGACTTGAATTCAACTTCAATCCGTTGGTAGAGCAAAAATAAAACGAAACCCCAATCCACCGAAAAAAAAACCTTTTTACACAATTGCAGTCTCATTTTGGCTGTTTTTGTGGCTTCTTTTTTTTTGTCTTGGCCATTTTCTTGTAAATTGTTAAGGGACTTACGAAATGTTTGGCGAATTGTTCGTCCATTCTCAGGGCATTGTGCAATTGAAGTTTGTCTTTCTTCTTTTTTTATTGTGTGGGGCTTTGTATCTATGGAGTGCAGGAAGTCGCAGAGAGAAAAAGTGAATGCCTAGACAATATATAGCACACATGTATATATATACATATATAGGTAGGTAGGTATAGACGTACATTAATTGATCTCATGTAGCTTTTGTTATTGGGCTCTGGCCACGCGCCACGCCTTCTGTTTCACTTTTGTTTTTTAGTTTTCTTTATGCATATTTTTTTTCTTGTTGCCTTTTGCTCATTATAAATCATATTTTCTGCTCTAATGAAATGTTCAAAGCAGCTGCAAGACCCTGTGGCTAAAATTACACTACTTAGCATGGAATTTGGATTATGAAATGCAATGTGCAACGAGCCATTTAAGTCAATTTATGCCTAAATTTGGGGAAATTGCTAAACAAAATTTAAATCCCATAACGGTAATAGATGACTGCAAAGACAAACCTTATGTACTAATTGCGAGGTCTAACAATTTTAGGCAGGACCTCTACCCGCTAGGACGCCGATCTACTTGAAGTCCACTCGCAGCTTTACCTATAAGTCATCGAAGCTAAAAGTGCTGTTTAAAAAAGATTTAGAAGACCACAGCCTCAAATTACTGAGGGTTCCACAATCTATCCAAATTCATCAAATCGATGATCCACATACGTGAATTTCCCCTTTTAGGATGATTTCTGTAAGTCCTTAATATAAGTTATAACGAATTTTAGAAACTCTTTGTGAATACACCATATTTTGAAACTTACAGATCACCAAAAGGACTTAACTTAACTAATTTAAAAGTCCTAAGTATTCCGAAAATATTTTTTACAAAAATCCTTAGAGTCAGGGGTTATAAGACGATGTCAAACGTAATAACCTCTTTAAGCAAATTTATAGAGACGATGTTTAAAGAAATCAAAGGAATTTTAATACTTCTGTTTTGTGATTACAAACTGATTAGTGACAAGAAGAATTACCTTTTTCTTATTTCAATGTTTCAGACACAATGTCAAATAACTTTCCAAGTTCAATCATTAGGGGTCCTCAGATAGAAGACATTCAAAATTAGCCTCCAAGGCAATTATCTCAATTAAAACTCAACATATGTATTCATAAAACATTACAAGAAAAAAATACAAATTAATGTTCATTAAATTAATAAATCGATAAGTAAATACATGGTATACAATTAAGAAAGAAGTTTTTGGAAAATGTAAAACTAAATTTCTGAACATGTTTTGAAAGTACACATTTTTTGTGAACAAAAATCGAAAAAGAAGTATTCTTTCGAAGTTACATATTTCAAATTTAGAAAGAAAAAATATATCCTTATTACCTTACTAACAGTTCTCTTCAGATTCCATAAATTAATTTAAGCAAGAAAAGTTTTAAAAATTAGACTCAACAAATTCAGAAAAAAATCGTAAGTTTACTGACAATTCATTGCTAATAAATCATTCAATTTATATGTTCATATTTGAAAGAAAATTGTGCTAGATATTATGAAAATTGAGTTTGATGAATCTAAAAGAATATAAATTATTTTAAGTTAAGCAAAAATTAACTTACAATACTCAGTGTGCTCAGTGCTCTTTAAATTTCTTTCATATATTCATTAAAAAAGTTCTTCAAATTTGTATTTTCACTTACTTCTTGTTGACTAGTGTAGTTTCTGCCTGTTTTAGCAACAATTTTGTTTTGGTCTAATAATTTGTTCATAGCTTAGTTATTTTTTTGTTTCTTTTTTTTTTTGCTGCTTTGCATTTTGCATTGAAGACCATGCAATTAAGCAAATTCAATTCCTTGTTACTCAATGGGGTGGAAGTGATCGCTCTGAAAACTAAGTCAAACTTCCAAAGTTTCTCAAAGTCTTTTATCCAATTCGGATATACTTATATATATACGCTTATATATATTGTGGCATTTCAATGGAGATCTACATAAATCGCTAAATCACTTGAGTAAACAAAAGTAAGCCAGTTCGTGGGAAAACCGCAAAACTTGTTGCTAAATTTTTAATTTTATTTCTTTTGTTGACATTTTACGAGTAGATCGGGAATTGTCATTTGTTGTTGTCATTTGTGACTCTCCCTTTTCAAGCGGCTTGATCTATAGATATATATAAGGTTAGGGTGTAAAGTTCTTTTTATTCAAATATTTACAAAGTGCTTTAAAAATATTTTTTTATGATGGGTCCCATTTAGATAATCTCAGGGGGTATCAAGTTTTTATTATAATGTATTTTATATTGTATGAGCTTTAGATTCGATATTTAAAATCTATAAAAGTAGTCAATTAGTCAAGTGTTTTTTATCTAATGGTGACAGAAATTACCACCAGGAATATATATACCTAAAAAATAAGTTTACCTCATATGAGTCAAAAGAAAGTAGCTTAGTAGTAAAATAAGTTCTCTCTCCTTATGATTCCTTTCATGAATTCAAGAATACTTATCAATTTATTATATTTCGAAAACATAATCCAAATCTCATCAAGAAAACTTTGTTGTTCAAGAAAAAAATTCAATACTAAGATGACATTTCTTTGATATTATAATCTCACACGTAATATCAAAAGAATGCCAATATATTATATACCTTATCGCTACCCTTTTACCACCCTCTTTAACTACGTCCATGTTGATAAATTTGAAACATGTTTTAAATGCGTTTTACTAATCTATTGAACGAGACTCTTTAAAATGCCATACGCCTTATTGATATATGTAAATAATCTTTATTGATGGAATTATATACCCAATATTTCACATATATTGGGTAAAATACCCCACTGTACATATAATATATCTGCCTCATTCTTTGCAGAATATGTTTTATCCTCTTAACCTCGATAGAATCATGTCTTATATACATAATAGACAAGTAAGTACTTATTAGGAACATTTTACTCCCATCCCAAATAGCGATTTGCAATGCATAAAATTCAAATTAAATTTGAAAAAAAAACAAGAAGAAAAAAACTCAAACCGGCAATGCAAACCGGCATTGGCAACAGCAGGAAGAGAAAGGGGACACGAAAAAATGAGTTGACTCTGTGCCAAATTCGCATGGAAGTGGCACAAAAGCCGCAAAAGTAAAAAATAAATGAGTAGTAGAAAGAGAGGGAGAGAGAGAGAAAAAACGCGAAACGGGAAGGAGATGGCAAAACAATGGGAATAACTGAAGACGAGACATGGACACGCCTCAGCGCATGCGGAGCCCCCGGTCCAACATCATCAAAGTGGCACTTAAAGAATTTGAAATCCCAGTAAGAAGGCCTCAATGGCTGCCAGTCAGGCGAATGATAAGCCCAGTTAGACAGACTGACTCGAATGACTCGACTTGGCTCTGACTTGGCGGGAAAGTAGGTGGGCGTTTAATCAACGGCTTCATTTCGAATCAAGATTGGCCAATGTTTGGTTTGAGTTTGAGCGTAAGGCCCAAGGGGGGAGGGAAGCTGAAGTGGATATGCAATTGGTGTGGGTGACTCGCCAACGATCGTTGTCTGAGTTGGAGCTGGAAGCCTGAGCTGGAGCTGGAGCTAAAGTTGTGTGGTACGTGCCCCGCTTGCAGATTGCAAGGGTTCTGTGGGCAGTACATAAATTAGACTTCACTTTGATTTGAATTTCTTTCGTGTAGCAGCAGCTACCTTATTTTCCCTCCCCTCCCACCTCTCATTCATGGAATTCTCATTCCCATTCACGTTTTCATTTCCATTATGTTGTGGTTTCTTGATTAAGTTTTTCCATTTCGTTTTGTTTTCGGTTCAGTTTGGTGTCATTGGTGTTTGTTGGGCTTCTCTTCTTTCGTCAGCCAAAACGAAATTTTTTGGTAAAAGTGGTAATTTGTGTATTCTGTCTGGGAACAAGGTCAGTCTTTGGCTGAGGGGAAATTAAGTTATTGTGACAACAACGGACCTTCTAAGTGGCTAACTGAATGAGAATTAGGAACAGTGAGAACCTTTGTATTTTTGCCTGGGAATGCAAATTTCGCTAGATAAATATGTGTTTTCTTTTAGTTATATGGGTAAAAGGTAGTTCGAAATGCTCCCAGTTAATGCCCTTATATAAAAGCGTTAACTTCGTATTGACTTATTAGCTTCTGAGCCTTGAAGTCTTTTCAAGCCTTTAAGTCTTTTAACAAACTTTTAAACGCGTTTTTGTCAAATCAATGGAAAGAGATGACTTCACTTAAATGGCTTAACCAATCATTCTAAATTTGTATCTTCGATATCCATAGGCTATTGCGGAATGTATTAATTTTTTAAAAAGATAAGCACTTTCAGAATATCCTTTACAGAAATGGTGAAATTTTGTTTTGCTATTTAACATTATTTTGTTATTACTCCATTGATTTCAAATAAATTATCTTTATTTGTATGCAAAAACTTTATCAAAGCAAATGTATACTTAAATAGAAATCCAATGAACGTTGAAGAACAAAGTTATATTGCATTTTTACATTGAACCTTGAATATAACCCGGCATAATGTTATTCTTTATTGTAAAATTATGGAGTCATAAGCAGCAGAAAAGGTAAAGAGTTTGTCTCTAATGCTATTTCAAGAACCATTAGTTTCTATTATCAATAGACTTTAACTAAAGACTCCTGAATTGCAGCTATTGAACTAGTTGAGAATTACAAAAAAATTTATCGAAAAATGAATAGCCTAACAAACTTGATATTTAGCATTTTTTGTCAGCTATCTACCCTATTTACTTAAAATACATATTCTATAATTAAATACTTTATATACTCTTTCCAAATACTTTTCATTTCAGTATCATGGAATGCTTAAAATGATTCCTACTTTAAATTAGACCATTTTAACTCATTTTTGTATTATTTTAAAATAACTATAAACTTAACTTTTCAGTTTCATTAATAAATTTAACTTGCTTTTAGTTTCATCCTAGTTACTGGCATAAAGAAATGGCCTAAGCCATACTTACTATCTAGTTAAGATTTTTGACCCAGCTTGTTAACCCACAATCTAAGCCACAATTTTAAATTAAGCCAATTCCAAAATCGTAACGAATTGTACAAAATTGCTTAATTTGATTTCAAGCATCAAGCTCCGCACACTTTACAGTCCACACTCCAATATATGTGTGTGTAATTCCAACTAATTCTTGGCTTTAAGTGTTCTGTTGGCAGTCAACGCTTACGGACGGGTTTTCTCTGTGGCTTTTTTTTTTTGCCACAATTGGTTTGGTAATTGTTTTTGTTTACCACATTTGATTAACTTTAGACATGCTGTATTTTAAAGTTCAATGAACCGCTGATTCGGTTCTTTTGAAATCTCTTCTGTAGACTTTGTGTAATTGTTAACACATTTTTTTGTTTCCACCGTCTCTATTGTGTTAGACTTCCGCTCTCCAATTGGCCACACTTTTCCATTGGGGAGTAGTATGAAGAGATTCGAATCGTGGAGTCATTCAATTGCAAAATCATTTTGTTAATTTGTTGGCAATTATATGAATATAGTAAATCATTTTGATTGAGAGTGTGACTCTCGACTTTCACCATAATGAAATTGAGTATTGACTCCTTTTTGGCCATTATGAAGCGATGTTGCCATTGGCCTGTCAATCGGGTTGGAAAAAATATTTCATAAATATTTAAGCCGATGTTCGTTTTAGGGTTTTTTTGACACTCGACAGTTTTGTCTATAGAAATTTAGGTGTAGGTGTTGGATGCGATACGATTTCTTTTATTTTGATTTTTATATTTTTTTTTTGTTTTGGTTACGCTTTGGCTTCCTCTTTTTTTGGTTATCTTGGCCCCAATTTGCATAATTTATGTAATTTCTGACAAAAGTTTGGTTTTGTATAGACTTTTTTTCTCTCTATTTTATTTTGATTGTGTGATTGTCAATGGATTTTGGGAAGACATGTGTGTATAAATAAAAAAAAAAGCAAAACAAAAATCACAAGCTAGTTTATCACTTTTGGAAAACGACGAGGAGAAGATGGAGGAGAAGATGGAGGAGTTGGTCATTCATTATATATGCCCGCATGTTTCTTTTTGGAACTTTTAGTTTTGTCATGTGCCAAAAATAAAATAAAAACACAGATTGGAAAATTTCGTACTGACATCACGTAGTTGTTACTATTTCATTAACCCAAATAGCTAAGTAAAAGCAATTAAAGTCAACTGTTAAAGCCTCATTAACTTTCATTATAGTTTTTTATACAAAACCAACGAGATTATCTTGTTAAGACATTTCTAGCATCGCATGTGAACTACTATCCCAAAACAAGAGTTGATTATTTTCAGCAAAATAACAAGATAAAGTTTATTTAAGTGTTAACTTTTAAAAGAAGTTTTCGCAGGAAATAGTGATTTAAGTGAAATTGAAACCTTGATACTAAAAAGTAGTTTTAAAAATTATTTAATTTGAAAGAATCCAAATCGTAGAGCAATTTAGAGGAAGAGGAATGTTAAATGTATATCCAATCTAGAGGAGAAAGTTCAGATTTTTCGCTAATTAACATTTCTTATTGCTATTAAAGTCCTTAACTCTTGAAACTCGACCATATAGTGAAAGTTTACACCCATTTTCTTTAGCCAATTTTGTATTTAGAGCCATCTACTTTGACTTAAAGTAGTAAATACCATTTAAATTCGAAAAAACCTTTCAAAAACAGCTGGCCCATTCACATTTTACCGGATCTACTTATGTATATAGGAGAACCTTTTTCACAATTGTTTCATTTCTCAACAACAGCAGACAACAGAAAATGGGAAAAAAAATGCAATGCTCAACTCTTTCGTAGTACAAATATCATAAGACTACAAAAATTTAAAACCAGTTTCGATTCAGTTTCTCAAGACAAAGCAGAGAGTTGTGTTGTTGCCTTATGGCATGCAAATGGGGGGAATTATTAGTCATTATACTACACACACACACAAGCACACATCGTCACTGAGTCTATGAGTGCAGTAAAAGCCACACACACACACACATAAACACACATACCTCTAGAAGGGGTACGGCCTTCACGTTGAACGCAGCTAGCAAAGCGAATCCATTTAACCGGCGGCCGGCCCATAATGGGGCGTCGAAAAATATTAAATGATTGGATTTGGTTTGGTTTCGTTTTGGGAAATTCAAATTTTAGGTAAAGAGATTAAGCTTAGAAAACTTGTTGAAAGTAGCATTAAAAAAGTGATAGATATGGTAAATCTTTAAGTAAAAGTACCAACTGATTAAATTTGTTAACTGATTGAAATTTTTTAAAAATGGCCTATTTTATATAGCATAACCAAAGTTGTATTAAGGTATTCAGATTCATCCTCTACAAAATTTGACCTAGTATTAGAAAAGTATTAAAAAACTACAAGTTTTTTTCAACAAAAATTATAATTTTAAATTGAATACTTTCTGTATAGAGCTATTTTAAAAATATATTAATTCTTTTATTAGCAGAGTTGGCCATTTCCATTTCAAAGCGTAAACTTGTTGTGAATTACAACTTGATGAAACAAAACACAAAGAAAACCTCATCGTTCAACTACGAGCTTGACTTTACAATTCTATAATTGTATATCCGATAGACATCAACGATTAAGTTTAAAAAACATCGACAAGCTTTTGAAAAGAATAGAATAATGCACTACTGTATTGAAAAGAAAAAGAATATATAATTTTTAATTGCTAGAATTTATTTGTTGTTAACTGATTTCAACTTAATTCCAAAAAAACTAATTGTTACCGTACTTAAACTGAGTGTACTCTCATTTAAACATTTCTATGGGCATTATACAATATAGAAGTCCGATGCAGATGAAAGTTGATAAAAGTATAGACTTATTTTGATGTAAATTTATAGACTTAAAAATCTCATTTTTCTATAATCTTTTGGAAAGTAAATATAAATGTTAGCTATATAAAAGCAATAGCCGAATCCTATTACTTGTATTCATACAATACAAGGTTCTCAGCAAGATTTATAGAATTGTATGTCTAAAAATCTTAAAAGCTATAGCAATTGTGCTAAGGGCGCAGGCTATATAAACTCGACCCTTAGCGTTGATGAGAAATACACTTTTTAGAAGATATGTTTTCTATCGAAATGATTATACCACCATTTAAATATCATCTTACACAGAAAAGAAATCATCAAACTAAGAAATTACGTCTTAGGAAATTCTATCTAGTCATGCTTTAAAACTTTTATAATCAGAATAAACACAGCATGAGCTATTTTTGGCGCCCAACGTGGGTTGATTAAGTATAAATTACAATTAATTTGATCGTAGATATAAAACACACATGGAATGGGTAGTAAAACTGCTGCTGACCCACTTCATCATGCCAGTCACATCCATCATCAATTCGAGATCTCATCATCTTGAGGAAGCGAACCAACGCCCTAAGGGCATCGCATCTGCAGTTGTAAAAGATTTCTTTTAATTCATTTAATTTCTATATATTTTGAGCCAGTCATCAAACGATTGGCTTGGCCACCTTTTGGGCCCCAAGATATTAATATGTTGTTTTTTTTCTCTCTCTGTCTCTCTCTGGTTTTGTATTTCTTTTGCGTTATATTCTATCTTGACCTGATTCACGTCACACGCACACTCATTGGGCTCAAAACAAACTCTTAAGCTCTTGGCCCACTGTAAAAAGTGTTGCCACTCTCTTTTTTTATGATCTTGACATTTTATTTTTCTTTCCATTTCTTATGCTTTTTTTGGGCTTGCCTATATAATTGATAGATAAATAAATAAAAGTCATTTAGCTTTCAACTTTGACATATAAATGTAAAAACCCAAAAAAACTCTATGTACCTAGAATTCAACTGTTGAAAAGTTCATTGAAACCTTTAACAAAAATAAAATGAAATAAATTTTAACAACCGCATAGTTAAGTTGAGTTTTTATGACCAATTTTTTGTTGTTGTTGTTTTTTTCCTTAATAATTAAAATGTCTAACACAAAAAATTGTTTGAGAATCTTCTCACATTTATGTGTTGAGCTTGAGGCTTTTGCCATTTTTTTATAATCCATTGTTGTAGTAAATGGGAGGGAAGGTTGGGGGGAAGTCAGAATGTGGCAAGATCATGTGTTGATATTGCGTATGAGAGACGATGAGGAAAGAGCATATATAAACAATATTAAAAGTTGCCAGTTGTTGATTAATGAGAAAATATTTAAGTATGTAACCAAGAAAAAAAAATCATTTGAATAAAATGAATAATCAGTTAACAAAAGCCCAGATTATTTAAGAAGCAATAAAAAGAAACGGTTTCAATGCAAACTAATTTCAAAAAGTCTAATGAAACAACTTAAAAGGGAACTAACAACTTCAAGAAGCTTGTTTTACTCTTAAGTGTTTTTCATTAAAAAAAAAAAAATATATATTTTTTAAACCTTTTTGTATTCAATTCACTCCATTCATTTCATAATGCAACAATCTCTTAGGTCAAAGTTAAGGTTTTTGAAAACCATTATGAAAGATGAATTTTTGATTTTGAGTCAATGCCAACTAAACTAAATCTTAACTGATTTTAATACTTTTGAAAGTTATTGAGCTGGCACTTTGATTAAAGATTAAATTATAATGCATTATAATCATAATTTTGTTGGCTACCTTTGAAGGTCAGCATTTAAGATTAATAATTAATCAAAATATTATTTCCCAAAACTAAATTTCATTTTTGGCAATAAAAAAATCGATTATATTGCAAAAGTTATGTACAACAATATGCACTTTAGCTATACAAATATTTTCTGGCCCTTGTTCAGAGATATTCAAAAGAACATTCTGCGACAATATATATAATAAATCTGAATTTTAGTTTAATTTATAATTGGCCACAATTTTTACGAATGCCAAATTAAAAAAGATGATAATATTCAATATTCAAATCACTTTAATATACCTACTTTATTTAGAGAAAGTGTGTTGATCTTAAGCTTCTGAGTTTAAAAAGAGGATTTGGGCTCAGTATTTTAAACATCGCGATGTCTAAATCTTCGTTTTTTAATTTTTCGTGATTTTTCTAATAATTTTTCGAATGATTATCGTAGTTTTATATATGTAAGGTATTTGCTATTGCCATTACGATTAATATATTCAAATATTTAAGTTTTATTTATCCTAAACCAAAAGAAACATCTCGACGTCAACACCTAAACATAACCCAAATTAATCAGTTTTTAATTTTCTTAAGGTTCATTTAATGATGTTTTAAATATTTATACATAAATGCCTTTACATTTAGTCAAAAAAATTTAGTGGAAATTATAACTATTTCAAATATTTAATACTGACAAGAGAATCCGCCTTTATAGATGAGTACAGAAGATATTTAAAATTTGTATGACATAATGTGAAAATATATAACATTTTTCAATTGTTGAATAAAATTCTTAAGTTTTAATGACCGAAAACTTAAAATTTTAGTTATTAAAATCCATCATAGATGTCAATGAACAACTTTAACTTATTTTTTTTTTTTAACTACAAAAAGTTTTGTGAATAGTTCACCAAAAATTTCTCCTCATTCACCTTCAGCTTTAATACATTGAACTGGGAGTATTTAAACATTTATACTAAACATTAACACTATTAAAAACCATAACAAAAGCAAATTAAACAAATTACATAAGTGGAGAAAACATAATGACAAAACAATCAAAATAAAAAACAAATAATAACTCAGCTGTCATAGCGAATATACGAAAATGAGTAAGTATGAGGTATATAAGAAATAAAGTTATGTCAAAAAGGCTTTAAGTGTTTTCATACATAGAGGATAAGCTAATAAAACATTTTGAAGATCAGCTTAAAGCCAGGGCAGTCCCTTAGATGGCCAAAACAACTTCTATAAAGACAATAAAAGACTAAAAAACCAAAAAAAAACACGTAAAAAACAACTTAAAAGGTAGCTGACATTTTGATGTGTAGACTGACTTCAATCTGGTGGTAAGTTGAGCTGAGAGCCTACCACAAATATGGCCAAGGCACGCGTGATTTATGGTCATGTCTTCCACCCCTTTCCATGCCTCCTCTCTCGATCATTGTCTCTTTGTCTATGCCCCAACAACTCATCTCCACAAGAATGTGGAGAAGAGAATAGCCAAATGAAAATAAAAAATATATATGTACATACATATACGAAAAAAAAAAAATGATGTTTGAGTTCAACGCCGTTTTGTGGTACCGAGCTGGTTACGCTTCGCAGCGGGAAATAACAATTGCAACTTTATTGTTGTTGTTGTTGTTGTTGCTGCTGCTGCTGCTGTTGAGTTGCAATTTGCCACATGCAACAGATAAAACAAGCGAGCCTAAAACAATGCAAACACCACGCACATTGCCAATCAAAAATTGTTAACATATTGTGAAAAAAAACACACACAAAAATCAACAACAATTCAACAGCTTGAACTAGAGTTAAATTAACATACATACATGCACATATACATATACATACATATATATATATCAAAGATGGGCTAGTTTTGAGATTACACTCTGAGAAATGATTATCAAAAGATAACACATGGATTTGATATAAGGAATTTACTATAATTTTATAAATTTCGTAGCTCAAGACACCACAAAATCTACTTCTAGATGCACCACTGATCACTTGATCAGCTTAACCTTAAATAATTCTGAACATAACTTCTCTAATTATTTGTCTACTAAAATCAATATATCTTGGGTTTGAATACAGATTTATGGATTTAGTTAAGGTATACATTTGAAACCTAGAAAATCTGTAACACTCGAATCTTTTGTTTAAGATTCACATAAGTGAGATTTTACTAATTTTTTTAGCCAAAAGTGAACTTAGTCTTTTTTTTAAACAACTCCTAGTTATAAGTTATATATTTTATACCGAAAATAATCTAAATAATAGTCTTAATATGCTCATAATGATATTATGTCCAGTTGTCTTAATAATTTTACAAAGAAAATCAAGTTAAGAAATACATTTAAACTGTAGAACTAAATAAAGTAGGAAAAATTATATAAGTGAAATTCAAATAATCATTAAGAGTTAGGCAGATATCATATTGATATATATCTCTGAAGATCGCTCTATTTCTATTTATATGAATAAACGAAAAATTAATTTTGAACAGTTTTTGAAAATTCGAACTTGTACCAAAGTTATTTTTAGTTATCATTATTATTATTATTCATATGAATCGAAATAGGAACTTCCTATAGGAACTAATAATAAGTAATAATAGTAATAATAAGAGCAATAACTACGCAAATGTTTTTTTTAAGTGGCTAACTTGGGAGATTTTCACATATACATATACAAATTAGCTATCAGCATTATATTATATTTTTTTAAGATCTAAAAATATAATACGATAAATCCAAAAAAAATTATCAATTTCTTTAAATAAAGTTAAAAGAAAAGTTTTAGATACTAATGCAAATCATCATTCAAGTTAGACACATATCATTTTGATATACTTATGATAGAGAAATCATCAGACATGCTCTCAGACTCTGCGCAAATTATAATCAAATTTCTTAATATTCTCAAAATGGAAACACTTTATGTGCCTTTAAATTAAAGTTTTATCTATAAAAATTTAAACTTTTATTCACAAATTTCAAAAGTAGACAATCTGCTTCCTGTATTGAAGTTCAACACGTACAGAATGATTGTTAAAATGTGAGGAATCAGAAAAAGTTATTTCCAGGTGCTAATTCTTAGGTGAGCAAATAACAAATAATACATATTTTTGGGAGAAAATCTATTATATATATAGGACTTAAGCAATTTGAATAAGTTTAGTGGATGATTTCTTTAATTTTTTGATGAGTGTTCGAGGAGTGTCTGTCTTTAATAATAACTCATCGAATTAGTCAGTTAATAGTTTACTTGAAAAGTAAATAACAGATGTTTTAAATCCATAAAGTTCTGCAGATACATTTTGAAGTCAATTTTATAGTAATTACATAAATGAGTAATAATAATTTCTGTTTCTCTAAATGTTTACAATAGGAATCCAACTCCAATGGCCAAGTTAGACCAATTAAAAAACCATCTGAAAATCAAACTTCATTTATCATTTTGGAATGAGAAACCCTATAATTATGACGCTTAGTGTAACAACAACAGGTTAGTCTATTGTTTGAGGTTTCGTTTTTTGGTTTTGGTAACAGCTGCAACGTGCCACATGGCAGTTATTGGCCTGATGCTGTGGCAGGTTCAATCAACTCTGTCTCTCCTTCTCTCTCTCTCTCTCTCTCTCTCTGTGTATCTTTCTTTTACTGTCTCTTTATCTTTCAGGCCGACGGTAGACAGGCTTTGACAGCCTTGACTAAAAGACAGCCTATACATAGAGGCAATACTCATTAACTTGGCTAAGCGCTTTGACGCGCCCAATGGATGATCTAATCGTCATCATACACTTAACACTTAATTGAGCGACAACGAAATGTTGGTGAAAACTCACTCACTTGATGATAAATCACAAAAGCACAAGCTACTTACTTACTTATAGTATACAAAAAAATAAAAATAAATAAAAAACGAAGCTTCATTCGCAATTTAACAAAAGTAAAACCTCTGTGGGCTGGCCGTCGGAGACAAAAATCATCGCAAAAATGTGTTCACTTAACGTAGATACACTGAATCATCATTGTGGAAAATCAAAATACATATATTTATACAATGCAATCATGAATCAAATAAGACACTCATTCATTTGTTTTCCCCTCTATCCATTTGACTAAAATATTGTCTTTAAGTTTCTAAAATACATTTTAAAGATGATGAACGAGTTTGTCACCTTTTAAACAAACAAGAGTCAAGTAAATACTATATATTTTTGTCAAATCTGTCAAAGTCTTATTAGATAAAGAAAGAGATAGAATAAATTTGACTTTTTCTAAAAGATTTTTCAATATTATATTCCGTTTTAAGACCCAAAACTTTCATTACGTCAAGATTTATTATGCAAAAGTTTTTTAAACGGCTAAAGCAAAATTCATATTATTCAAACTACAATTTTTCCTTGTTAATAACTAAACATTTCAAAACAAAACCTCTCTAGTCATTGTTTTTTACTTTTCAAAACTTTTTAAGTTAAGATTTGTAAAAAATTTTATAAATTAAGCTCTATATTGGTAGGTAATCAAAAACTTTTAACTTAAGTATATTTAATAGAAATTGTAGATTTAAGCCTATAGCATTTGTACTTAGTTATTAATAAATACTAAAAGTGTTTCTAAGGGTTTAATTCCTTAAAGTATATAATTTTCTATGTTAATTTTGATTATCCGGATCGGGTCCAGTTTTACTTGATCCATTAATAATTGGAATTACAGTGGATTTATTTTACCAATTACAACTATATTTATTTTTTTTAAGATCATTGTTAAATTAGTTCTGGAAAAAAATCCCTATTGCCATGCGGAAGTTGTACCTGGACTTAAAAAACAAAATAAAACCATAAATATTTGAAATTAAAAAAAAAAAATTTAGTCTATTATGCCTTTCCACAAATGTTTAACCTTTTTTAATCTCAACTAAATTAAAAACTTTAATAAGAACTAACCTTTAGCTATTTTAAATTATATATGTGTTTAAAAATTAAGTTAAAATTATGAAATATTTTTGAAATTCCAAGTAAAACTCACTTATTTAGCGTTATAGACCGTGGTATAACGTAAAAAATATTCCATTAAGTTAAGTTTTGAGAATCGAAGATAAATCCACATGGAATGATTCCAAAAGAATGCATGCAGTAGAGAGAGAGAGAGATAAATGCTGTATGTGTGTGTGTGAGGGAGACGAACAGCAACAGAGAGAGATAGAGAACGAGAGTTGTAGTAAAAGAGAAACGGAGAATTGGAGAAACGATCTAATAGTTACTTAGTAACATTTTTTTCTTGCAACACATTTTCTTTAGCTTTTTCTTTATTTCTTTCTTTTCTTTTTTTTTTTGCTTATTACTTTTTGCACGTTTATTGAAAAACTTTTTAATGCCTAGGCAGCACTTCTTTTACTTCTTGTTGTTATATATATAGATATAAATATATTTTGTTTAGCACTGATAGTCACTTTTTCTTGTTGTTGTTGTTGGGCCGCAACGAACGCGCATTATAAATGTTTTGTGAACAGGCCAAAACCAAACAAACAAAAAAAACTGTTAACTGGGCTATTTTTTGTTCTTGTTTTGTGGCCAAAACGAAAAATATTGACGATCGACCGTTCACGGGTTTGCTTAGCACCTGGCAATGACGACGTTCAAAAAGTGACTGAAACCAAAAAGCGCAACGAAGCTGCAAACGTGTCTTAAACCAAGGGGAAAAAGGTAGCAAGACACAGAGAGAGAAAGAGAGAGAGAGAGTCAGAGCCAGTGAGTTAACTACGGGGGGAAGAGAGAGTTGCCGATCGTGTTCCCTCTCTCTCTCCAGTTAGAGCCAAGAACGCAAAGAAGAAAAAAAAAGTACATAAGTTGAAACTGGTTCTACTTACTAACCTGTATGCCGGGCCCCAAAGGAGCTGGGATTGTAGCCGATAGCCAGGCTTCAAAAGCTTTTGGCCAGGTTAATAACATTTTAGTGTTTAAAATGCAGACGGCTCTATATACAATCTGAGAGCAGGCAACATAAAGTAGAAGTATCTATAGACTACCCCCAAGGGCTATTTCATGGCTGTTTCTCATTCTGTATCTGCTCGTCAATTCTCTCAATTTTCGCTAACTTCCTTCTTCAGTACATTGTGGATAACCAGTTTTTCAATTGTTATTTTCAAAATTTTGCAATGCCGTTGAAGGTAGTAAAAAGTTGTCGGTTATGCAAAAAAAGAAAATAAATCAATGAAAAAAATAAAACATTTCCCATCGTGACAAAAAGTGGGCGGCAGCTAGGCACTCTCCTGTTAGGCCACTCTGTTGACCGCATTACTTGCTGTCTGCAAAAGAGCAATTTCAACGACTGTCACATAAACTGGATAGGCTAGTTACACTTTATATGTATGTGGGTATGGACATACATATGTACATATATACATAATGTATATAAATAGTAACTCAACTATGCCAAGGCACCTTGCCTGGTCGAGTGTCTAATTGGTTAAGATATTAGCCAAGCCATGGTCATGGACCTGCAACAAGTTGTAATTAGTTGTAGCAAGTTTTCTTGCTCTAAATTGTGGCGCCAAATCTATACTTTTACAGTTAATAACTTAATAACTGAGATTAAGTTACAAATAAAAACGAAATTTAAAATTATTTCTAATTGAAAAACAATTTTAAGAAGATTAGGAACAGAATTATTGCAAGGAATTTTAATTCAAGTTAAGGCTTTATTTTTGTATCTAAAAAAAAAAACAGAGCATAATGGAATTAATAAAAACAACAAATTGTTTAATATGCCATATTTAACTTAACACATCAATTTAAAATAAATACAATTCAACCTATTTGTTTGTCCTTTTTCTATTTGATGTTCTTAAATGTTAAAAGAGATTTAATTTTTTATTGCAAATATTTAAAAATATAAGCAAGGCCTATTGAAAACTTGGAGTTTTTGTAAACGATATACTTTTCAAACCCATTAAATACGTCATCATATACTTTTTAAGTTTTAAATAGGCCTTAGTAGCGAAGTTTAAAATATATTACAATTGAATGTGCATAAAATCGAATTTTATACGTCATAATAATAATTTTAAATACAAATAAAAGCAAAGTGAAAACATATTTTTTTTCTCAGTGCATTTGATCACGTCTTACTGACAATTGCCGTTACATAGCACTTAAATGTAATGCTGCCAGATGTTATGGAAAATGTTATTCCGTATCGATAACGATAGCGATTGCAAAGCATATCGACTATTCGGCGAAAGTTATCTAATTGTGTTGTGTTGTGTTTCAACTCCCAGCCATAACCCAATTGCACCCAATTTCGAAGCCGGATGAAAAGATGCCCTGTTGGTACTATGACAAGAAGGAACTTCGCGAGACACCTTCAATATTGGAGGGCATCAGCTTTGAGACAGAGCGACGCTATCGAAAGGAGGGCGCCCGTTTCATTATGGAGTGCGGAACGAAAATGGGACTCGGCCACAATACGATGGCCACGGGAGTGGTGTATTTCCATCGATTCTACATGTTCCATTCGTTCAAATGTTTTCCCCGCTACCTGACTGCCTGCTGTTGCCTCTTCTTTGCCGGCAAGGTGGAGGAGACACCGAAAAAGTGTAGAGATATCATAAAGACCGCTCGCGGCATTCTCAGTGATAACTATTTCTATTCCTTTGGTGAGGATCCCAAAGAGGAGGTAATGACCCTGGAAAGGATACTGTTGCAAACGATCAAATTCGACCTACAGGTCGAGCATCCGTATACATTCCTCCTGAAATATGCCAAATGTTTTAAAGGCGATCAACAGAAGCTGCAAAAAATGGTCCAAATGGCTTGGAATTTCGTCAATGACTCACTGAGTACGGTCGTATGTCTGCAATGGGAGCCCGAAATCATTGCAGTTGCTCTCATACACTTGGCCAGTAAGTTGAGTAAATTCACGGTGCAAGATTGGGAGGGCAGGCAACCGCATCATCAACGATGGTGGGATATGTTTGTGTCAGATGTTACCATGGAAATATTGGAGGATATATGCCATCAGGTTTTGGATTTATATCAATCCTCTCAGAAAGAGAGTCAACATCCCAGCAATAGTCCACCACAGAAGCCACCAAGTCGAGCTGATAGTCCGCCAACAATCCAAAATAATTCAAACCAACAGCAGATGCCGCAACAACAGCAGTCCCAGCAGCAACAACTACCGCAACAACAACATCAACAGCAGCAACTAGCAACATCTGCTGTTCCACTGACCTCTGCTTCGACGTCCACATGCACTGGAAACGGCAGCCATGTGGATTTAAATAATATACAAAATATCAAATCACTAGCCAATGTCATGAATCACGATGCACTGCCGCCGATACCAACAGTTGGTTCCGGTTCTGGTCCCCCTGGTAACTATCATTTGTATCATCCACCCCCACCACCGCCACCACCAGTAGTGCCTTTGCCACCCTACACCGGACCACCATCCTGGGCGCCGCCTCCACAGCATTATAATGCTGGCGGTCCAGTTGTGCCGCCGCCACCCATGCCGCCGGGCATGAATCCACCTGGCGGTGGCGGCGGATACTACAACGCCGGTGGCGGTCGCCATCAGCCACCGCAACGATATCAATAGACAAAAAAAAATAATGAGGAGGGGATGATCTCCAATTTCATCTCAGTTTTATAAATATTCTAAATAATTAATAAAGCGTAATTTTATTAAAAAAAAAAACAAAAAAAGAAATAATAGTTAACTCATACACACAGACACACAACATATCTTCTCTACATAATATTATCATTTGATCGCCTCAAGTGGGGGGTGGGGGGAATAGGAAAAAGGGAGAGTTGCATCTCGATATTATTTGTTGTCGCTTTATTTTGTGTAACATTACTTTTAGATTACTTGGTTGGTGACAGTGATTAATGGCTAATCAATGAAACTATCTAAAATAAATTCGAAAAATAATTTAACGTTTCAAATTTTATGCTATTATCCTGGTAACACCCTTTAAAAAAGCCTTCCTTTAAGTTTGTCTGATTCTAGATTCCGTCAATTCGCTTGAGTTAAATCGGAACAAGTTTATATTTGTTTTTCAGAACTTTTCTTTTGAGAGAAATTTGAAATCTTTAACAATGTAAATATATAGAGAATAAAAATAATTATGTTTGTAAGATTTGATTAAAAAAATATATATATAATAAATTGATGTTAGGAAATATTCGTCTCAAAGTTACTTTACTAAACCTCTAATGGAAAGTAAAATTCTTTTTTGGCATAACCAAAATCTCCGAATAACTAGATGTAACCAAAAATTACAAAACAAGTTTCTGATCTCAGAATTAACATAAAACATTAATAGAAGACATTGTAATTGTTTTTAAAACAATATTATTAAGGCAGCAATTTGTTATTCAACTATTGTTGTTCAGAAACTAACTATAAAAAATTGGAAAAGTTAATCGAATTTTAAAAATTCTTTTCAGTATCTATGAACATATTTTGAAGCAAAGACTTTTACGGTTTAATTGTAAAAAGAATCGGAAAGTTTAAGTACATTTCATTTCAAAGTAACTTTAAGGAACTTTTTTTGAAAAAAACTAACTAAAAGTTTTTGGTACATAGAAAAACGCATCTAGCTGAACATTTTGAAAGTTATACCTGGTCTAGGAATTGGAAATTTAAACGTATATATTGTTTTTGACTTTGGACAATTTCTTTTTTGGTTAATATTTTCCAGAAAAATGTTTGTGCTGAGATTACGATTTGAAAATATAATTTTGAAGACTATATTCGGAATTTTATTCTAACCAAATGTTGGATTCATGTTCTTATTTTGAAAGTATTTCAATTTAAATTTATTACTGAAAATCTAAAAAAAACATGACTAGTTAAACTTCTCAGAGATTCTTTTAATATTTATAAAAATTAGTTTTAGCTGGAAAGATTATTAGTATTTGCTTAAAAATTGGAAACGTTTATCTAAAAAACAAGTACACAGAATAAAATAAAAATGTATACAAATAATAAATAATTGTGTTAAAGGGTACTGTCCTTTTTTTTTTTTTAAATCTTAATTGTTTTCCAAAATACAAATAGACATATCATAGAAGTGATGTATTAAGCTTTGCAAAGCAACTAAATTTGAATTGTTGAACGAGTTTTGAACAAATTTTTTCTTTCCAGTTCATTGCTAACCAGTAATCACTGTACTTGTGTATGTGTCCCATTTTATTTTCAATTTATGCTTAATATATTTTTGTTTTTATTATTTGTTTTTTTTTTTTTTACTTTTGTTTTGTTTTGTATACAAGCTATGCTATATACGCTATATATGTGATCAATCATATATATATATATGTTTGTATGTATGTATGTATGTAGGTATATTGTGATATACGTTTAGTGGGCGTGGCATTTACATAGATAATGATACTATATAAATATTGCAAATTTGATTAACGATTAAATTGAGTAACATTATACACATATAAATATCGTTTATGTTTTTTCTTTATGCTATTTTGTATTGCAAAGCGATCGATGCAGTCTCCCTTTTTTTTTCTTGCCTTCCTTTACTTTAAGCCACTTGATCTGTCTTAAGTTTCCTAGTAAGGAGGCAATGTAAACTGATTCCTTTCTAAAATTTTGTGGGGATTTTCTTGATTTCAAGAGTTAATTTAAAGAAACAGACCGACAGACTGACGTGGCTAGATCGAGAGTAAGCAGAAGCAGACAAATATCGATTCTTTAATAATACCCTATGCTAGAAGGGTACAGGGTACACACATGAAAACACTTTTCTAATTCTTCACAAAATTCAACAAAAAGAACAAAGCTCTAGGCATGAACATTTTCTATATATGTATGTGTATGTGTGTGTGTGGCCGGTGTGTGTAAATGGATGTGAGTGAGTGTGTTTAAATGGATGTGTCTGTTTCTAACATTTACGTGTCAATGTTAATTCTCCACAGGCATAATACTGCGGTATCATGATAAACTCGGGTAAAGCTCGCCGCACCGTTGCAGTCGAGGATGAAGAAGCCGCCGTGGATGACGATGATGTTACAGTTGCTGACCCCTTCGCTGCTTGACGCACAATATGACCAATTTTCCCTGCAAATTAAAATATAGCATTAAATATTATATATACATTTGGTGTTTCTGAACCATAACTAACCCATAACATTGGCTTGATGGAAACGATTATCCAATTGCCGCAGCACAGAGAGATCTCGATGTCGTGACCAAGCCTCCAGTATATCCGATACCTTAACGGGCACAAAAGCCGGCTTACTTTCATTAGTCTAAGGTTAAAAGAAATAATTATAGAAAAATATTTATAAAATGCAATAAAGCTCAAATTAATCCTAGATCTAACAATAAATAACTTTGGAAACCACAAACTTTAAATTAAGATAATGCACAACTTAAGTCTACATCTGATTTACAGTGAGCATTGGACAATGTTTAAAATGTAATCCTTATCTCTAAAGCAGACTGAAATAGTAATAGTAAACACATTTGTCAACATATTGTCATTAATCAGAGAATACACATATATATGCAATTGTATATAATGTAAACTGATATATATATATACATATATAATAAGCAGTACACTTAAGTTTTAATAATGAAAAATGTTTTTTTGTGTCTATATCTTATAAATCTTTTTAAAGCAAATTTAGAATTAAAAAATTTTAATGTATTTTATTGGATTTATCGAAAATTAGAATTTAAAAATTTTAATGTATTTTATTGGATTTATCAAAAATTAAATATAGAAATTTTACTTTCAAATCAATTATTTAATCTCTTTCTCTTGTATTATAATCGAAAATTGTATTATGATTGGAAACGACACTCATTGATGACATTTTGTGAAGACATCGATTTACTATGTAGACATGTATATTCAATTAAGCCAAAATAAGTTTAAGTAGTTTACATGGAGAGCCTGTTAAACCTTTTGTCATTAGAGTTCGAAACTCACCCTTTTGAATTGCACATTTAGCTGCTGCTGTGTAACTAATTCGATCAGTTTTTTGAGCTTGCGATGATTGCATTGCTGTTTGGAGACATGCAACAACAACTCTTTGAGATTTCCGTCAAATGATGATGGCCTAATACTGGCCACGGTCTGGGTGTCTCGCTCGGCACGCTCATAATACAAATGGAGCAGGGTTTTATCATAGGAAATGTGAAGTTTGTCCAGTGCCTGCACCAGATGTTCCTCATCGCATAATTGTGATGACGATGTAGATAGACGTGCCGAAACCACCATCAATGATGCAGATGGCGGTTCAGTCGAGAAGCTTGGCTTGAGCAGCTAACAAAACAAAAAAAATGGGCAACAAAGTATAAGAATATATATTTCTACAGTCGCTCAGATGGGATGAAACTTACCGGCAGACCGCCAAAATTATTATCACACGAAATAAACCTTTGGTTATAGGTGGGAGCAGCTGCCGGTGGTGGCAAAGATGGTGGTGGGACCTGTGCTTGGGCTGTTGGCCAAATCGTATAGATTCCACCGCTTAATTCATCAAAGAAAACAGGTGATCCACTGCGACATCGTGGTGTTTGATTATATAGAGAGAGACTGCTACCCTTGTGGGCATGACCACGACGACGACATTTTGCACAGCTAGTTAGATCCAATGCTTTGCCAATCGTATTGGCCAAAAATTCTTTTTCAAGACAATCCAGACAGGTGGTCTCCTGTTCATTGGTTAAGTCAAACTGGGCCATAGACGAGGAGGAGTGATTCGAATTGGATGAGGCCATGGCGACAACGGCAGCGGCAGCCACTAGCATGGGAGCAACCGTAGGATCCAGCTGCTGTGTGGATGATGCAGAAGATGCCGCCGCCTGTAGATTGCTACCCAATCGAAAATCTGTGCAACTAAAGCAACGCTCATCGAAACTAGAGGAATTCTGGCTCCGTCTTGGTTTCGAAGACGAACTGGAGCTCTTGGACATGAGACGTTTGGGTTTGGCGCCGGTTAACTTCGGTTCTGTATCATTGGGGGGCACTGATGTGCTCCGACTAAAACTAGAGGGCAACGAATGCGCTGTCTGTGTCAGAGATTCGGGAACCAGCTCTTCATGCCGTTCTTCTGGTAATCCAACTCCATCGACATTGGCACCACTGCGTAATTCCATGTCCAGATCCAAGTCCACACCAGTATGATCCTTGATTTGATCCAAATTCAGACTAATGCGTGCAAATTTTTTACTTAATCTTTGCTTCTGCTGCTGCAGAACATCTTCTTGCGGAGGATAATCGTCGATGGGTGAGCTATATAGCTGCCGGCTTTCACTCATTTGACTGAAGTCTCTTTGCATGAGAAGGAGATTTGCTTGTGGCATGGCAGCCATGCCTCCATCTAGCTCCAACTCGGAGGAGGGATCCGGTTCGAAATCCATTTCTAGAAATTCCGTTTCATCATCCCTGCCTATAATCACATCCAAATGATGGCGACCATTGCCACCTATGCCAGGACCACTAGCCATGCCGCTCCTCATGCCCATGCCAATGCCTCCTCTCGATGGTAGAGCCCCCTCCAGTGATATATCGAAATCGCCACGATCTCCTCTGTAGGCGTAAACACAGTCATCCGAGTTAAGGGATATTTCCTCCGCCTCCACATCGTCATCATCGTCGAGCAGGATGAGATCATCGCCATAGTAATTGTCACTGGCATAGCTAAGATTCTCTGTGGAGTTGTTGAGTGATGTTCGACTGGAACTCAAACCGCCACCGCCTACGCCTGCTCCGGCCAATGCTTCTTCAATGTCAGTGGGTGTAAGAGCAGCGGCAGCCGCTGCCAGGCCATACCCGTCCCTATCCAAATCGAAGTAGGGGAGACCAGCAGGCCATCCAATCTTTAATAAGCAAACACAAAAAAATAAACATTTATGAAATTAAACCAAATTGAAAATAAAATTCATATTACAGAAAAATAAACAACAACTTGCCTTATCAGCAGCAGCAGCGGCAGCAATAGCACCGCCTTCGGCTTCAGCTTCCATAGTCGCGCAGGCAGCACCTGCCGCCTCTGCCTTCTGCCCTCCGGCACCGCCTCTGCCATCATCCTCTTCCCCTAAGGCTGCTGAGGCTGCCTGTTTTTGTTTCGTTCCCATTGTTGTTGTTGTCGTTGTTGCTGTTGCTGCTTCGTCGCTTTGTCTGTGCCGCAATCTGTGATGTTGATCCTCCTGCTTGTCCAATGCCACATCGGAACTATTGTATGTATTCACAGCACTATAATCAATTAAATTATTATTGTTGTTCAGTTGAAAACGCCAATCAAATTTATTTATTTCACGAAAATCCATTCCCATCCTCAATCTCTGTAGGGATAGGGATGGCAAAATGCATACACAACATATATCGATGCCGCGAACTAAATCATAAGTATCGATAACACATAACAAAAAGGATAGGAATCCCTTAAAACTGAATAAACATTTAAATCAATTTTATTGTAAATATAACAAAACCAACGTATTAAACTCAAATTAATCTATTAAATTTTTCCAAACACTTCGATGCTGTAAAGATAGTAAAGATAATTAAGAATTAGATAGGAAATCTTCTCCAAAATGCAACCATTACTTTTTAAAAACAGTTTCTCCATGTAAAAAGAATGGATTGCAATTTTAATACATACATATGTTGATAATGTAACATAATACTTACTAGTACAAACAGGTTGAGTTGGCCCCATGATTTGAATTGAACACAAAAACTAATTTTTGAAAGAAAGTCTTACTATTAACGGAATAGCTTTGTGTACGTCGATTTGGAACATTATTATATACCCAGTGTCCCAAAAGTTCTCTCTTCGAAGTATCTGGATGCACGCCCTAAAAGAATATAACATCAGGAATAATACAGTTTAAATGGAAATTTTCAAACCAACATAAACATCAAAATTTTTTGGCGCACTATTAACGCACATATTCGGTGTCATTTCTTTGGCCACGTGGGTATAGGTAATTGTGTCCACCACAATTTTTTTAGCCAAACGCATTGCAATCGTGGCCTTACAGCCGTTATAGCAAAAGCAAGCTCCCGTTGTAAGACTCGGACGTAGCATATTGACAGGCGGATTGGAATTGTAGTCCAAGCCAAGCAAAATTTGCCAAATATTCTGTACATGTATAGGGAGAGCCAGAACATTTATTACTTTAGCTCCCAGATCCTCTGACGCATAATTAATGCGATTTTTGATCACCGCAACTTGATCACTTTTCGAAGTTGCATGTTTAAAATTTGATTTGCAATCGGTGCTTATTATTTTCTTTTTCAAACTATACACATCATCCATAAGGTTACCAATTTTACGCCTAATCATTGAGTCCACGTATGTATTTATATCACGAGAATCCCATTGTGAAGTTGGCTTAGATTCCCCAGCTAAGCAGCCAAATTTGCTTGATCCTGGCTCTGTGGAGTCCTTATTCTGGATACGCAACGTATGCTAAGGACAAAGCATTAATTTTTTTTTTTTTTTGTACCGATAATAAACATCACAGACTTTAGTTACCGACATATCATCAAATTCGTCGCGAAGTCTATTGATTCCCACATTATTTGCTTTATTATCTGTCATCATAGTGTAGAAAAATCCAAATAACAAAAGAAATGTAAGTATATAAGTTATGCAGACACTGATACTGGGTCGCTGACTGCAATCCATTTCGATATATTAAATTGAATAAATAAAAATAAAGTTATTGATAATGAATGATTTTAAGTAGGCAACTAGGATTACTTTAAGCACTTTTTTAAGATTTTTAATTACAATAATTATCCGATGGAAGCCATATTTAGTCGAAATTAGCTCAGGATGGCCAAAAAAACCGTACATACATATACAAAATAACAAAATGTCTGTTGGGCTAATTTTTCCGCCCGTAAAAGTATTCATAAAATTTCATACTATTATCTAACCAAAATGTTGTTTGGGTTATGTTTTTATTTCACTATTTTTTTTTTCAGTGTATCAACAAAAGTCACGAAGCGAGGTACGCATTGGTTGTTTGACGGAAAACCTCTGGCAACAAAAAACAATAATAACCGAGAATATAATGTTGTAAACAAAAAGTAAAACCAGAAAAATATATTTTAGTCTTGCATAAATTTTACTGTCACAAAACAAATGGAAGTGAATTATTTTAATTTCACATAATTGAATAAAACGCATCAAAATTCAAGGCGTCTTCTAGCAGAAGGAAGAACACAGACACACACACACACACACACTCACTGTGTGATACCAACAAGAAGGAGGCTGAGGAAAAGTGCAATAAGTGAAAATTGATTTTTAACCAGTGTCAAGTGGCCAACTGCAACAAACCAAAAAAAAAGCAGAAAAAATGGTGCAAAAATTTCAATCGCCTGTGAGGGTCTACAAATATCCTTTTGAATTAGTGATGAAGGTAGGTCTATCTATATTTTTGTGTATGTATGT
Source organism: Drosophila willistoni (assembly GCF_018902025.1). NCBI lineage: Eukaryota > Metazoa > Arthropoda > Insecta > Diptera > Drosophilidae > Drosophila > Drosophila willistoni. The sequence continues at coordinate 17,187,126 of NW_025814050.1, forward strand.
ATCTATAACGGTTAATTTTTGCAGTAGGCAGGTTCATAGGCGTGCCACAATCGCCCTTACCGCCCACAACTAATTGTGTATTAGAATTTCTTATTGTCATTGTTGTTGTTGTTAGCTTTTTATTATTAACTGTGATGCATCTTTAACAAAATTAACCTTGGAAAGCAAATCTCTCTCTCTCTCTCTCTCTCTACTGCTTTCTTTCTCTCACCCTTTCTCACTCGCTGTCTTTGTGAATTGAATAACCACTATGTATGTATGTATGTACATACATATTTGTATGTATACAAACATATGTATAATTTCATGAATGGATTTCAAACGGCTTTTCCAAGTAGCGGGCAAATATTTTTTTGTGTGGGGGGTTGCGTTGGCTCGGTTAGGGGGGAGGCGGTAAGGGTTGCCCTCAGTTCGTGTTTTGCATTTCAAGATCCGCCTCAGACACTGAGATAGAGATAGAGATAGAGACAGAGATAGATGACAACAATTGAGACACAGGAAATAAACGATTATGCCCCATTTCGCGCAACAACAACAACAAAAGCAACAATAAAACCAAGTGAGACACATAGGCGAAAAAAAATTATAATAATAATAAAAGAATTAATACATAAAATTGCTCAAACTGATAACACATATTTAACGGAGATTACGGGGGGAGGTCATCAGCCATCAACTAATTAAATATATATATGTAGGTATGTACGTATACCTGATAGCAATTGACGCACTTATTTTTATTTATGTATCCAAATTTATTATTATTGAAGGGGTGAAAATCTAAAATGATAAACTTAACACTTTTGCGCCCATATGTACATATGTATGTATGTACATATATACATACATATATACTGATTTCTCTTCTGTTGCCGATTCTTTTACATGGACTCTAATCATAGATACTATATAGACTATACCCGTCTATAGATCAAGGGTTATCAATGTGGTAACAATCTGTTCAGAGTTCCGGGACTTGTCCCTGTTTTGATCCACTTTAGGTTATTAAAAAGGTTAAAATGCAGTAGGTGAATATTTTAAATTTCGAACACCAATTCCGCCCTTGTGGACCGCCTAGTAAAACTCGTTTATACGTATATTTTCCATGTTTCTAGTCGGATTTTAAGAAATAAGTTTTTAGATATTCATGGGGCTCATGAGTGTGCTGAATTTGGTTTCGATAATCAAAACAGTGCAGGAGGCAATCGGTTTTTTCTACATTCTGCAGGCGAAAGTAGGCGTGGCAAAAAATGTCTTATAAATTTGACACATTTGTTTCATTTGGTGAATTGTATTTTTATACCATACACCTATAGCGTGAAATTGTATATTAAAGTCGCCAAAATGTATGTAACAGGTAGAAGGAAGCTTTTCCGACCCCATAAAGTACATACATATATATATTCTTGATCAGCATCAACAGCCGAGACGATCTAGCCATGCCCGCCCGTCCGTCCGTAGGAACACCTAGATTTTGAGACTATAAAAGCTCGAGCCACCAAATTTGGAATGTAGTCCGGGTAATATGTACAGTTATCGAGTTTGTTTCACATTTTTGCCACGCTCCTAGCCAATTTAAGCATATACATAAATGTTTTCCCATAAGGCCGGAGTTGGCCGTTGGCTAGTGGGGGCGCTATGTTTGAGTGAGCGGGACACTAAGATATGCTTGTAAAAATACGTAAATGCATTTTTTATTTTAAACTTGAAATATTTGTTTTACTGGTGTATGGTACACCCAAGTCGGCGAGACGACTTACGTACATAATTTACATTGTATTTTTTATTTTTTTTGATTAGAACAGACGTATTTTGGACGCAATAACATTTTCATTGTTTTGTATGAATATGTCGTTCCACGCCAATAATACCATACAATTCCAGTTGGATAGGAGGCAGGTTGCCCTGCATAGTACATTCCGAACAGATTGCTGAAAACAAATTAGAATCAAAAATACCTTTAACTTTATTTATATAAATGTATATACTTACCTAGCGGGGCAACCTCCAAACCACCAGGCTCCAAATTGTCCTATTGCGCAATTATTTTTTTCTTCTGAATTGTTGTCGTTATCATATGTCGTAAAGTTTTTACCCTTATGGGCCCCCAACGAGTCTCCTGCATCTCCAGTATATGTTCCCAATGTGCTCAGCTTATACAATGCATTTTCACTTTCAATGTAAAACTCGTCGTAGCGGGCGAATCGAGTGTTTCCTTCAAAATCCTCCAAATGAATGTACAACTCATAGGGCTGTGATTTCGTGATGGCATGCAGTTTGTCGAGACCTATAAAGAAATCTCCCGAATAGTTTCCAAATCCTCGTTTGTATTCCGTCCAGTTTCTAAAGAAATTGAGTTCAACATTTGATCGACTTGCGATTACTGTATATCCTGCTCCTGTAATTTCATAATCGCATAGGATCTCAAACGGTTCGAGACCAGGAAGAGCAATTTTGAAAGGACCCAACCAGCTGTGTTGCTGTGGACAAGAGGTTCCGCGAGAAGAATAGTCATGTTCAACCCGCCGGGTTGAATATTGACTGCCTTTAAAACTAAAGAAGAAATGTTTTGTTAAAATCAGTTTTCATAAATTTTTCTTAGTTGTTTCACCTTGCAAAATTGGCCACATCACCAGTCAGTAATACTTCTGCACTGCACTTTTTAAAAGTTAGGCATAAGAATGTCAAATAAAACCACAAAGCATTCATAGTAGCTGTAAGTGAACTAGAAACACATCTTCTACAGCTCCGTCTTATATAGAGTCCAATTAGAAGAATCTTTATGGTCTGGTCCAAGATGTCATTATACCATGCACTTAGAGGGTGAAATCCTATATCAAAGCCGCCATAATGTTTGCAGCAGAACTAATAGTTTTTAACCTTATAAAGCATATTTTTAAAAAGCATGTGGACAGTTGAGTCAATCTAGCCATGTCGGCTTGGCTTAAATACATTGATCTCAAAGCTTATAAAAGCTCAAACCACCAATTTTGTAGAGTCATACTTCATTACTTTATTATACTTTATCTGAGAATAAAACTCATATTTAAATACTTATTTATAAATGTACGTATCGTATATTGAGGATTTTTCGTAGTTATCTACTGACAAATAAAAATGTGTTCAGTATTTCCTTTTTATTATCTTATGTATATATATGTATGTATGTAAACACTAAATGTATGTCTATGAAATTCCCCTCACAGCTCCGCCTCTAGCCTACGTCCATTTCCGTCCTTATGGATCGCCTAGTAAAACTCGTCTGTACGTATATTTTCCATGTTTCTAGTCCGATTTTTATAAAATTTCGTTCGTTGGTAGATATTAATGGGGCTCATCGGTGTGCTGAGTTTGGTGTTAATAGTCAAAAATTGCAGGGGCAATCGGTTTTTTTTTTCTAGACTATGGAGGCGAAAGTAGGTGTGGCAAAAAAGTTCAATATTAATAATCTGTACGCATTTTAAACAAATTTACATGCCAAATTTGGTGGATCTAGCTTTGTTAGAGAAATTTAGTTTTATTTATTTTTCGGAGGCAGATGTGGGCGTGGAAAAAATTTGGAAAAGCCAAATATGGTACTAAGCCAGTTCACATTCAAAATTTGGCGTCTATAGCTAGTATATCAGTTTTATGTAATTTGGGGCGGCGTGGCGAAAATTTAAAATAAACTTGAACACCGTGGGTATTACAGGAGTCTAAGTTCCAAATTTGGTGACTCTTATAGTCTCCGAGATCTGAGTGTTCATGCGGGACAGACGGATGGACATGGATCAAGAAAATGTATACTTTATGAAGCCGGAAATGCTTCTTACATACATTTTGGCGTCTTTAATATACCATTTTACCCCATGGGTGCATGGTATTTATAAAATTATTCGCACATTGCATATAGGATTTAAATTTTTGACACTCCCACTTCCGACCCTTCGCAGTGATGAATAAAACCGCTCAACCTAAACGACCGTAGCCAAATTTGACACACTCACGCTTATCATCAATGGCTATCAATTTACCAACAAATTTTATACAACTCGGATTGAAAATAGTTCAAAATATGTGTATTAACGATTTTCATAAGGGCTGCCATAAGGGCGGAGTTTGACACTGGCCGGTGGCGGAGCTTGAAAGAGTGAGCGAGACAGCTTTTATCTGGCTTTTATGTAGAAATAGTTTTATTTGGTCTTAAAATTTGACACATTTGATTCATTTGGAGAAATGTATTATTCTTTTTTTTAAAACGAAGCCACGGTCTGTAGTTGGATTAATAACAAAAATATTTTGGACGCATTAACATTTTCATTTTTTTGTATGAATAATTCTCTCCACGCCAATCATACCATGCCATTCCACTTGCAGAAGATGGAGATGTTTCTACGAAATACATTCCGAACAGATTGCTGATAGTGTTAAAAAAATAAAATTAAAAAACGTCTCAAATAGTGTGTAAACATTTATATTTGTGTGTATATATTTACCTCCTGGTGCAATCGACGTACCACCAAGCACCGAGTCGTTCTAGTGCACAATTTTGAGTATCGAGCGCATCATTGTCCCTGTCGTATGTGGAAAACTTGAAACCTTTGTTGACACTCAACGAGTCTCCTGCATCTCCAGTATATGTTCCCAATGTGGTCAGCTTATACAATGCATTTTCACTTTCAATGTAAAATTCATCGTATCGGGCGAATCGAGTGTTTCCTTCAAAATCCTCCAAATGAACGTACAACTCATAGGGCTGTGATCTCGTGATGGCATGCAGTTTGTCGAGACCTATAAAGAAATCTCCCGAATAGTTTCCAAATCCTCGTTTGTATTCCGTCCAGTTTCTAAAGAAATTGAGTTCAACATTTGATCGACTTGCGATTACTATATATCCTGTTCCTGTAATTTCATAATCGCATAGGATCTCAAACGGTCGGAGACCAGGAAGAGCCATTGAGAAGATATTTTCATAACCTTGTTTCTGTGGACAAGAGGTTACATAGTTGGGGGTTGGATATTGCCTGCCTTTAAAACTAAAGAAGAAATGTTTTGTTAAAATCAGTTTTCATAAATTTTTCTTAGTTGTTTCACCTTGCAAAATTGGCCACATCACCAGTCGGTAATACTTCTGCACTGCACTTTTTAAAAGTTAGGCATAAGAATGTCAAATAAAACCACAAAGCATTCATAGTAGCTGTAAGTGAACTAGAAACACATCTTCTACAGCTCCGTCTTATATAGAGTCCAATTAGAAGAATCTTTATGGTCTGGACCAAGATGTCTTTATACCATGAACTTAGAGGGTGAAATCCTATATTAAAACCGCCAAAATTTTTGCAGCAGAACTAATAGTTTTTAACCCCGTAAAGTATGTATATTTTTGAACAGCATGTAGACAGTCGAGTCAATCTATCTAGCCATGTCGGTTCTATTTTCTTTGTTTTTATAAATGTCAAGACTTTAACGGTAAAATCGGACTAATGTTTATTTTATAAGTGCAATCGACATATTATTTGTCAATCAATGATTGCAGTTTGTTGTACTATGAACAGATACATTTTGACCGCAATAACATTTTCATGGTTAAAGAATCACAGATTTCTCCACAAAATACATTCCGAACAGCTTACTAAAAATGTTTAAAATAAAGCCAAAAATACTTCAACTATGAGATGTGGTCTACTAACACACACTTGTGGGTCGCAGCATCATTTTCATGGTCTTGTATGAGTACCTTGATCCACGCCAACCGTACCATACTATTCCGCTGGCATACGATGCAGTTTCCTTGAAGTAATAGGTTCCAAAGAGATTGCTGAAAACATATGAAAATTAAATGAAAAATGTGTCCAACAATATTTATTATTTCTATATTTGTAGTTACCTATCGGTGCAAGATCTATACCACCAAGCACCAAGTCGGTCCAATGCACAATTTGTATTTTCGAATCCATCATTGTCGTTATCATATGTGGAAAACTTGTTATTCTTGTGGTAACTCAACGAGTCTCCCGCGTCTCCGGTATATGTTCCTAATTTGCTCATCTTAAACAATTCATTTTCATTTTCAATATAAAATTCGTCGTATCGGGCGAATCGAGTGTTTCCTTCAAAATCCTCAAAATGAACGTACAACTCATAGGTCTGTGATTTCGTGATTGCATGCAGTTTGTCGAGACCTATAAAGAAATCTCCCGAAAGGTATCCAAATCCTCGTTTGTATTCCGTCCAGTTTCTAAAAAAATTGAGTTCAACATTGGATCGACTTGCGATTACTGTATATCCTGCTCCTGCGATTTGAGCATCGCATAGGACGGGGAACGGGTCGAGACCAGGAAGAGTAATTTCGAAGATTCCTTCAACACCAAATGCCTGTGGACAGTAGGTAAGAGGTTCCGTTGTATTACCAATGTAGCCGGTGTCCTCTGGGATGGCCACTTCGTCAGTTAAACTAACAAATTAATAATTTGTTAAAGCCTTTCTATTGACAATTTTTCTTTAGTATTTTGAGTTTTACCTTGTAACAGTAGACGTATTAAAAGTGTACGTTATATCCTTTCCATTGCACTTTAAAAATGTTGGGCATAACACTGCCAAACAAATCCAAAAGGCTTTCATTGCGGAGTTAATTGAACTAGTAACGCATTTCCAATAACTCCGCTTTATATACCCTTCGAAGAGATGAATATTTATGACCCTTAATACTTGGGTTAGGTGCTATCATACCGTGCAACCGAAGAGTGAAATAGTATTTTAAAGACGCAAAAGTAGCAGAGTTGATTAGTTGATCGGAAACATTGAAAAGTAAAGTTAGCTTATTTTTTAGGATCGTGATGGATGTAGGCGAATTAAGTATATTTAAATTTTTGCTATGACCTTCCGCCTCCGTAATGTGAGAAAAACCGACTTCCCTAATGTAAAGGACTATAACAGTTAAATTTAATGCACTAATTTGTGCTTATAACATGATTGTTTTGTTAAATTTTATTAAGCTGAACTTAAACAGCCGTATAAACGGCTTTATTAACCAACAGTGCGAATATATGTATAAGTACATCTATTTGTTCTTATATATTTGCAAAGCTATTTCACTTAATACATGGTATACCGAAATCGGCGTGACGACTAACTTCCTTCATATTTAATAGTCGATAAGATAAATGTTAAATTAAATTTATGGCAAGGTTTTCACGTGTATTATTTTACGATGAAACCATCGGGTAAAATGGTATATTAAAGTCGTCAAAATCTACGCAACAGAAAAAAAAAACTTTCCCATCTCCATCAAATATATATATTTTTCATCTGCACTCTAATAGTCAAGTCAATATAAGCATGGCAGTCCGGTTGTATGACCATCTGGATCGCGGAGACTAAAACATCTGGAGCCACCAAATTTTTAGTGCAGTAAACGTGCAGATTTTGCTTCCTTTAAATTTAATAATTATACATAAAGTTGTTTTATTTAGTGCATTTGATAATCTCTGATTAATGAAAACGAGAAAGCATTATTAATCTTAACTAACATGCGCATTTTGGTCGTAGTAACATTTTCATGGTTTTGTATGAGTAATCCGTTCCACGCCAACCATGCCATGTCATTCCACTTGAATAGGACACAGATGTCCATACATAATAGATTCCGAATAGATTGCTGGGAATATGTGAAAAAAAATCAAAAATTCCTTGAAAATAAATATGTATACATACCTATTGGTGCAGTTTTTATACCACCAGGCACCAAGTCTGGACAGTGCACAATTCTGAGAATCGTCTACATCATCGTCCTTGTCGTATGTGGAGAACTTGTTGCCTTGGTGGTAACTCAACGAGTCTCCTGCATCTCCAGTATATGATCCCAATGTGCTTAGCTTATACAATTCGGACGAACCGAGTGTTTCCTTCAAAATCCTCCAAATGAATGTACAACTCACAGAACTGTGATTTTGTAATGGCATGCAGTTTGTCGAGACCCATAAAGAAATCTCCCGAAAGGTATCCAAAGGCATTCAACACCAAATGCCTGTGGACAAGAGGTAAGAGGATCCGATGTAATACCAATGTAGCCAGTGTCCTCTGGGATGGCCACTTCGTCAGTTAAACTAATAAAATAATATTCTATTGACAGTTGTCCTTTAGTATTTGGAGTTTTACCTTGTAACAGTAGACGTATTAAAAGTGTACGTTATATCCTTTCCATTGCACTTTATAAATGTTATGCATGACACTGCCAAACAAATCTAAAAGGCTTCCATTGCGGCTGTAATTGAACTAGTAACAGATATCCCACAAATCCGCTTTATATACCCGCAGATTAACTAAATCTTTAAGGCTTTAAACTGGATTAGATAGATTATGTTCTCCTGAGGTGTAATACCATGCACTCGGAGGGAGAAATGGTATTTTAAAGTTACTAAAATGTATGTAGCAATCAGAAAGAAAGGTCTCCAATACCATAAAGTAGTTCTCTAAGATTATTTTGACTACGTATATGGCTATATAATATAGTTATCCGATTTTGAACAAATTCTGCACAGTCATTAAAAAATTACAAAGTTATTCTTAAAAGCCACCGTTTTCGACCGATCGTTCCTATTGGAGCTATATGATATAGTCATTCGATCTTGATCAAATTTTGTAGAGTCATTAATAGGTAAACAAAACTAACAGATATTATTTATTTTATTAAAAAAGGCTTAGAAAACAACAAAGTTAAAGACGGCTATGGCTATATGAACTCGTTTCGTCGTGCTGATCAAGAATATAAACACATAATATGGTCGGAAATGCTTCCTTCAATGCTTTGCACACTTTGGACCAAAATTAATATACCCTTTTTGCAAGGGTATAATAATTGTTCACTGTGTGCTTGGTATACCGCTGTCGGTTTGATACGACTTTCTTCTGTGATGTTTTGTTATCATAATCTTTGATGAGAATTGATTTCTGAGAAAAACGGTAAAATGTATGTCATAATTTTTGAGTCGTTTAGTCTAAAATTACAAATTTACTAGTTACTAGTTCTAAATTGAAAAGTGTTATTAGTGGTAATAAATCATTGAAACAAACACTGGTACTCTATCTTACCCCATTATATAGAATTTCCCTTACTGATAACAAAAACTAAAAACTAAATATGTTAACAATTGAATAAATATTTTATATAATCCAATATTATGTATATAATCCAATATTATGTATGAAAAATCTTTAATAACACCAATCAATAGCACTATCGAAAGTAAACCCAAATTACAGTTTTCAAAGTTACCACGATTTTCTGTATAACTTAATACTCACTTCGAAACTGACTTTCTAAATGTGAACCAGCTTAGACCTGGTCGACTTTTGGTAACTTTTTCCTTACCTATGGCCATCAAAGTGGAAAAACGTTTTATCTAAAAAGGCTAATGTTTGCGAAAGAACGGCCAACAATCTTAGCATCCGAAATGACGAAGATATTTATCAAAGTCGCTGTTTTCCACCGATTGTTCCTGTGGGAGCTATATGATATAGTCACCCGATCTCGACCAAATTTGGCACAGTCGTTTATACGTGTAATAAACTCACCAATATTTCACCGATTTCACGACAATAGCTTAGAAAATAACGAAGTTATTGACAAAAGTCACTGTTCGTGACTTTGCTGTTTGTATGAACTCGTCTCGTCGTGCTGGTCAAGAATATATATATTTTATATGGTCGGAGATGCTTTCTTCTATGCGTTGAACACTTCTGACCAAAGTTAATATGCCCTTTTTGCAAGGGTATTAAAATATTCGCATATAATGACATTCCCACCTCCGACCCTTCGCCGGGATGAAACAGAAACCAAGTTTCTGACGCTCACCCTAAACGACCGTAGCCAAATTTGACACACTCACGCTTAATATCAATGGCTATCACTTAACCAACAAATTTTATACAAATCGGATTGAAAATAGTTCAAAATATGTGTATTAACGATTTTCATAAGGGCTGCCATAAGGGCGGAGTTTGACACTGGCCGGTGGCGGAGCTTGAAAGAGTGAGCGAGACAGCTTTTATCTGGCTTTTTATACCATACACCCATAGGGTGAAATGGTATATTAAAGTCGCCAAAATGTATGTAACAAGCAGAAGGAAGCATCTCCGACCCCACAAAGTATATATATTCTTGATCAGGATCAACAACCGAGTCGATCTAGCCATGTCCGTCTGTCCGTCCGTCCGTATGTCTGTCCGTCTGTCCGTATGAACACCTAGATCTCGGAGACTATAAGAGCTAGAGCCACCAAATTTTTTATGTAGACTCGTGTAGTATGTAGAGTGATCAAGTTTATTTCAAATTTTTGCCACGCCCCTTTCCGCCCCCGCAATTTAAAAAAAGCGTTTATCTCAAAAACTATTCTAGCTAGAGACACCATATTTGGTATGTATATTCGCTTAGTAAATGCACACATTTTGTATGTATAAAAATTTTGCCACGCCCTTTTCCGCCCCCGTAATTTGAAAAACTTGATTATCTCCCGTATTTTTTTACCTCATGCAATCAAATTTGGCACACTTAAATTTAATACTAATATCTAGCAAAATACCAAATTTGATCAAAATCGGATAAAAAACAGTTGAGTTATGCATATAAACGTTTTTCCAAAAGGCCGGAGTTGGCCGTTAGCTGGTGGGGGCGCTAGGGTGCTCGTATGATTGAGTAAGCGAGATACTAAGATATGATTGTAAGAAGCATGTGAAAATGCTTGAAATATTTGCTTTACTGGTGTATGGTATACCAAAGTCGGCGAGACGACTTACTTACTTCATTTAGGAAGAAATAGTTTTATTTGGTCTTATAAATTTGACACATTTGTTTCATTTGGTGAAATGTATTATTATTCTTTTTTTTTTTAACGAAGCCACGGTCTTTAGTTTGATTAATAACAGATATATTTTGGACCCATTAGCATTTTCATTTTTTTGTATGAATAATTCTCTCCACGCCAATCATACCATGCCATTCCACTTGCAGAAGATGGAGATGTTTCTACGAAATACATTCCGAACAGATTGCTGATAGTGTTAAAAAAATAAAATTAAAAAACGTCTCAAATAGTGTGTAAACATTTATATTTGTGTGTATATATTTACCTCCTGGTGCAATCGACGTACCACCAAGCACCGAGTCGTTCTAGTGCACAATTTTGAGTATCGAGCGCATCATTGTCCCTGTCGTATGTGGAAAACTTGAAACCTTTGTTGACACTCAACGAGTCTCCTGCATCTCCAGTATATGTTCCCAATGTGGTCAGCTTATACAATGAATTTTCACTTTCAATGTAAAAGTCGTCGTAGCGGGCGAATCGAGTGTTTCCTTCAAAATCCTCCAAATGAATGTACAACTCATAGGGCTGTGATTTCGTGATGGCATGCAGTTTGTCGAGACCTATAAAGAAATCTCCCGAATAGTTTCCAAATCCTCGTTTGTATTCCGTCCAGTTTCTAAAGAAATTGAGTTCAACATTTGATCGACTTGCGATTACTGTATATCCTGCTCCTGTAATTTCATAATCGCACAGGATCTCAAACGGTTCGAGACCAGGAAGAGTAATTTCGAGAGGACCCACACCACCTTGTTGCTGTGGACAAGAGGTTACGCGAGAAGAATAGTTATAGTCAACCCGCCGGGTTGAATATTGCCTGCCTTTAAAACTAAAGAAGAAATGTTTTGTTAAAATCAGTTTTCATAAATTTTTCTTAGTTGTTTCACCTTGCAAAATTGGCCACATCACCAGTCGGTAATACTTCTGCACTGCACTTTTTAAAAGTTAGGCATAAGAATGTCAAATAAAACCACAAAGCATTCAAAGTAGCTGTAAGTGAACTAGAAACACATCTTCTACAGCTCCGTCTTATATCCAATTAGAAGAATCTTTATGGTCTGGACCAAGATGTCATTATACCATGCACTTAGAGGGTGAAATCGTATATTAAAGCCGCCAAAATGTTTGCAGCAGAACTAATAGTTTTTAACCTCATGAATGAAACAAATACATTTAACCAGAGGGCCGGGGCTAACTTTGACCGCGTCAAAGTTTGTATACCCTTGCAAGTTTTTTGTGTAAAAGGTCTAATGTTTGCGAAAGAACGGCTTAGGAAATAACGAACATATTGATCAAAGTCACTGTTCACCACCGATTGTTCCTATGGGAGCTATATGATATAGTCGCCCGATCTTAATCAAATTTGGCACAGTCATTAATAGTTATGCTAAACTGAGAAATATAAATTTTTATGACAATTGCTTCAAAAGTAACGAAGTAATTGACAAAAGTCACTGTTTTCGAAAGATCGTTCCTATGGGAGCTATATGATATAGTCACCCGATCTTGATCAAATTTCGCATAGACGTTTATATGTGTAATTAACTCACCAATATTAAATTTCACGACAATAGCTCAAAAAATAACGAAGTTATTAAGAAAAGTCACTGTTCGTGACTTTGGCGTTTGTATGGGAGCTATATGATATAGTGATCCGATCCGGCTGAATCCGAGATATACAACGCCTGCAGTATATACAAGCCTACATGCAAAATTTCAGCTCTGTAGCTCTTACGGTCTAGGAGGAGTTTGCGTTGATCCAGACGGACGGACGGACGGACGGACGGACGGACATGGCTATTTGAACTCGTCTCGTCGTGCTGATCAAGAATATATATACTTTATATGGTCGGAGATGCTTCCTTCTATGCGTTGCACACTTCTGACCAAAATTAATATACCCTTTTTGCAAGGGTATAAAAATGTGTTCGGCACTTCTTTAATAAATACAACATTACAGGGTATATGCTTTTTTTACTGTTCCCATTGATGGGGGAAAAAAAAGCAAAACCTGAGAACTTGGGTAATAAGAAAATTAAACTAAAGCTATTAATCTTTATCTAATTTTAATAATAATTAAAATGTATTAATAATAATTTATACCCAATGATTAGGGGCACCTTCGACATCTTGTTCACCATATGTTATCAGTTGGTTTTTTTAATTAAAAATTATTTTTTTCCTATTTGTTGCTGACTGGGTCCGAATGTTCATGTAAATGTCATTGACTTGAATCACACGAACATACATATGTATGTATATTGCTAACTCAACCTGCCCTGCCTATCAAAGTAAAAACAACAGCAACAAAAAAAAAAAAAAAAAAAATTGAAAAAACTAATTGGCTTAACAGTAAATAATCGCTTTATATGATGTTCCCCCCACTATCACCCACTGAACGAATGATTGTCACGTTTTCTTTTTTGGTGTTCAATGGGATGCTCACTCACGTTGTTGTCCCCATCCCCATGCCCATCTCCCGTACTTATTGCCATTCCCTTTCCCGGTTCCCATTTTACGTGGCAAAGAGGCCAGGAAATACATACTTATGGGGAAATAGGGATAGAGAAAAGAGGAAATGGGAGTTACGACCACAGACAACATATTAGATGCTTTAATTGGACAGTGGAACCAAACTAGACAAACTTTTCAAAGGCTTTCTATTTTGATTCGATAACGTTTCTCTGTCATATTATTATCGCATTTCTGTTTGGGTATGAAAATTACCTTAATCTTTTTAATTTCATTATCAATTTGCTATACTCATGGAACTTAGGAAAAATATCGATTTTTGCACACTTGTGTTCATGTAATTAGGTCACGTCTATAAAAGAGATGTTTTTGTAAATGTTTAAAACAGTTTTCTTTTGTTTTACCGTTTTATATTGAGGCACTCCGTTAACGATAATATTATACCAACAAAATGATTCAATACTTTTGTTTTCTATAATGTAAATTATATTAAAACAATGCATAACCAACAGGTTAATACAACTAAAAACTGTCAGCCGAGTGTATATATTTTTCGGAACTCTTGGCCCGAAATTTGCTTTTTTCAGTGGTTTTCCCCTTCCCATCGATCGCTAAGCGCATTGTTTTTAATTTCAATAACAGATTTAAAAAAAAAGGTTTCTTGTTTTTGGATTTCTGATTGATTTGTCGAGCTAAAGTTGAAACAAAAGTAGTGACAATATCCTGATGATATTAACCAACTAAACTAAAATTACATAGAGATAGTTATACTAAAGTTCATGATTGTTTCATCATTAATTAAAATTTAGTTTAATAATCTTTTTTTTTATACGGGTAGCGATTATACACAATTAAGAGAGATATTTGCCGCGTTATCATTATTATGTTCTCATAACTTAAATTTTTTGCTGATATCTATTTTTGGGGGCGGTAATCGAAGCCTGTATGTACATACATAAATGAGTACATAACATATAATTACGTTATATTAGTTCGAAAGACATAATTCGATATGGCTCTTTTAAGATATTTATCTTTAATACCTGGCTTAAGTAAAGGCTAAAAAGTTTATTTGGCTTTGAATGGGGTAAATGGATCTCTTCCCCGAGAGAGAAACGAGAGTGAGCTTGCACCTTTAAATATGTATTCATTATGTTTAATAGGACGGCTATTAGTATCTATTTCATATTGACGCAATAGGCGTTATAACAAACTGTGAATGCGCTTAAGTGTGGGTGTGTGTGTGTGTAGATCAAGGCCATGAAATTTCACTTCGTTGGACAACCAACAATACAACGAACGCTCTCGTCAAGTTCCCGTCAATCATTCAGTCAGAAGTTTCATTACGTATACGTCACATGAGCCAAGCGAATTTTGCACACTTTCTAAATTTAGAAGTGTTAAACACAATAACAGCGAAAACAAACCCACAGGCTGCTGTTTGCCTCCCTGCACCCAACCATATACACCCAACCACCCATCGCACCGACGTAAATAGCATAGGGCAAGAGATTGACTTGAGAGTTAAGACTCTCTGGGCAACGAACCGGCAAAAGTTTTTAATGGCCAATTAGCATTTTTACTTCCCAAGGACACCAAAACATTCTCTGCAAACAAGCGAAAGTTGGACTACCGTAAAAAGGATATCCACTGTTGTTCCTTCCTCCTCCTCCTCCTTCTCCCAGCAGTATATAAATGAGTCGTAAATGTTTCAATATCTTTTACGACAACGACTCATGTGAGCCTTTGCACGTTTCTGGGTTTTACAGCATTTCAATAATTCAATGTTGTGTGGCACGTTTAGCAGAACAACAAGTTGTTCATTTGCTTTCATTTTCCCAGCCAACTGACAGCTGCTGCTGCCTTGAACTTTTCAATTATTTATGATGGAGCTTCACAGTTTAATTATCATACACACGGAGGTGGAATCACATGCGGGCCTGTGGCCTCTAAAAACTGTGACCTTTTCGGTGCAAGATTTTAAAGGACATTTTTGCTTCATAGGCCGCCGTCAGTATAGACAGGAACGGAATCTCAGAATGAGAAGTTCAAAATTTGTACACAGCAAAGAAATTCTTAAAACAGTCAGTCCATCAAACATGGTCTTAAATAATCAATGAAAAACAGATTAAAAATCCAATTAATCAATTAGGGTTTGTTAGCTAACAAGCAATATTTGCTGATGCAGTTATGACTATCTAAAATCTATTGTGTGTGTAGCTAATTGATTACTAAACCAAACCCAAATGAAACACATTTAGGGCGCCAAATAAACTCCATTGAATGCGTTCCCCTATTTCCATATTCGTCCTTGACAAGAGGACAATAAAGTAAAGTTTACTTTTAAGGTAGTTGTGTGTGTACTAAATGCTTGTTGTGTTTTCTTTTTAAAAAGTTTTCTCTTTTTAAATTTAAAAATCAATGAAGTGCTAGCGTGAGAATTTTTATGTTGAAACACATGGTAAAAATATATACATATTGAAGTTCCACTGTGAATGTGGGGGAATACGTAGAAAAAATTAGATAAACTGATAAATTACAATCCCATAAATATAAGTAAACACACACACACACACAAAAAAAACTTATGTGAAGAATGCGGCGTAGTAAAAACAAAAAAGTGCTTCAAATCTTTTCTTTTGTTTATTTGTTCATAAAGAGAAAGAGATATATATGTGTGTGTATATATACTAAGGGGGTCTGCATAAATGTATTCCATTCGTTGATAAAATGAATAGTCTATTCGAATACTATTGAATAAATTGAAAGAAAAAGACAAAAGAAAATAAGTAAGACTAAGTAAAGTAGAAACTAAAGTTTGAGACATAGCCGAATATACTTAAAAATCTGGACTAGCAATTTTAGATAAATCATTCGAATAAATTTTTATGAATGACATATTCAATCATACTCATCCTAAAAAGCAAATACATAATTGTCTCGAAAACTTTGTTTCTGTCAATACCTTCTTATTCAATTCAACTTTGGAATGAATGTCTTTTCGAATATATTCATGCAGTTATCTATATCCACTGTAGAAATTCAGAACTTAACTAAAAGAAAGAAAGTCTACAATATTCTTATCTCTTGAGTATAGAAGTTTATAAACTAAGTGAAAGTTTTTCTCAGTGTATGTTTGAGTGCTTCACACATATTATTTTTATCTGAAGATTATTACGCTATTGAACACAAAAAAAAGAAAGAAAAGTGGGAAAGAAAGAACTTTTTTTATAATAAATGGGCGAAAACTTTTCATTTGAGGCATCTGCTTTTTCCCTATTAAAGAGTAAAACATGAGAAGACAAAAAAATGAAAACAATGAAATATAAAATGGAAAATTCTAATAGTATAATATTCAAAAGAACGTAAAATGCAGAAACATTGGAAGTTTAAAAAATGGAAATTTAATAAATTTGAAATATAAGAAAAACAAACTTAATTCAAGTATTGTTTCATTTCACTTTAATCGAATCAGATCAAATTTTGCATGAAATACAAAAATACTTTATAAATTGATTATGGAACTACTACAATTTAAATTTTAACTAGAAAAACGAAAATTTATCTAAAAAATATTGTTCAGTTTCACATTAATTGCATAAATAAATAAAAATGTTAAACTGATTACGAAAGAAAATATTGAACAAAATTTATTAGGGTTTAAATTAAAAATTCAAACTAAAATATAAGAAGGAAATGTTTCAGATTAGTGGAAAATCAAAATTTAACAAGTTTAGACTTTAAAATTAATCAGCCATAAATTAAATATACAAATTGACTAGTCAGGGTACTTTTAATATACTTATTATTAGACATAAGTATATGGAAATTCCCAAGAAGAAATAAATATTGATATTAGCCAAAAATATATGGAAATTCCCAAATAAAGAGACAATTATATATGTATTACATAACTACATCAGATTATCGTTTAAAAATAAATAAGATTGAAAGAAAAAATTTAAATAGATTTCTATTTTTAAACAAATTTCTATATTTATGACAAAAACTTTGGAAATTTATAAATAACTTGAACTTTGGCATATTTATGTTATACGAAGATAAGAATTTATTGCAATGTTGTTATATAAGGTGACCTATGCCAGAAGTAAACCAAACAAGAAGTCGAATGATTAGTGTAAAATTTGCCAATTATTTTGGCTAACCAACAGCAGCCAGCAGCTGCTGGGCCAAGTTCAAGTTCAATTTCATAAATTGGCCAAGATTCAAGGACAATTGGCATAATGCCTAGACAATTACATATATTTAGATTTATTTATTTTCTTTTTTTTTTTTGCTAAACATTTTGGTCTTATATGGCTCTTTTTTTCAGGCATATGAACGTCGCTTTCCCACATGCCCACAAATGCCAATTGTGCTGGACTGCGATGTTATTAAGGATGAAGTATTGGAAAATGGCGCCAAACGGAATACAAGTCGTCGCTGTAAATTGGCTGTGGATGCTCCATATATATTTAAGAAGCTAATTGGTGTGGATTTCGTATTCTTTTTGCAACATAATTACTTGGATCGAACCAATCGAACGCTCAGCATCGAGGCGGTTAATGAGAGCTTCTCGTCACGCATTGAGATCTTTGAGAGATGTCGCTATTATGCCCATCCAGACAACTCGGAATGGACATGTTTCGATCAGACAGCCACGCTGGATATTAAGAATTTCTTTGGCTTTGAGCATTCGATGGAAAAGATGGGCATGAAGCAATACACGCAGACCACATTGAAGGGCAAGGAGATTATTGAGTTTTTCATTAATCAATTGAAGGAAGAGGGTGTTACCCATGTGGATCGTTGGGTGCCCCCCTTGGATGCACCTAAATCTCCAACAGCAACGACAACGACAAGCGATCATGAACATGACATTTTGCTTGATGGTGATTTCATTGCCCGCAATCTGGGGCAACTGTCACCGATGCAGGAATCCAAATTGCTGGAGCTGAGAAAAATGCTTGATGGTGTCGATGACTTGGAGCGTATGCCCAGTTATCAGACCATCTTGCGTTTCTTGTCAGCCAGAGATTGGCATGTCAGTCAGGCCTTTTCGATGCTCTGTGATTCCCTGAAATGGCGACATGAGCATCGCATTGATAAACTATTGGAAGAGTATTCCAAACCCGCTGTGGTTGTTGAACATTTTCCTGGTGGCTGGCATCATCATGATAAGGATGGTCGACCCATTTATATTTTACGCTTGGGTCACATGGATGTCAAAGGTCTTCTCAAATCCCTGGGCATGGAGGGACTTTTAAAATTGGTAAATAAAAAAAAATTGTGCAGCAAAGTATTTATTCCCATATTAATATCTGCTCGTTTTTCAATTTTTAGGCACTTCACATCTGCGAGGAGGGCATACAGAAGATTAACGAATCAGCCGAACGTCTGGATAAGCCGGTCTTGAACTGGTCACTCTTAGTTGATCTCGAGGGTCTATCAATGCGTCATTTATGGCGTCCAGGCATTAAAGCTTTGCTCTATATCATCGAGACTGTAGAGAGGAACTATCCCGAGACCATGGGCCGCGTCTTGGTTGTGCGGGCACCACGGGTATTTCCCATTGCTTGGACCATTGTTAGCGCTTTTATTGGTGAGTATTATATTTTAGATTTATAACTATGTGGGAATACTCTTTTTTTACGGCTGAAAACTGAGAATATTATTTTGAGCTATAAAAATCTTGTTATTGGAATATTGACCTCATTTTAAAAGTGCGGCACGTGCCTACGGAATCATCATTAAGAAATTGTTAACATTTATTTCAATTTATTATTAAAATTATGACCCTTTTGGATATAATTGTAATATTCGAGTCTCCACATCTCCTAAAATTCACTTTATTTGCAAATGAATTACTAGTAATATTAACTTTTTTTTATGCGACACGCATTTACCATATTTTCTTTCGACTAACACCTTAAAATCTTTGCCAAATCAAATGATGATTCTTTAAAAAGCAAATGACGATTTCTGTAGAAAAAACTGATTGCTATTGGCTAAAGTTCGATATTAATTAGTAAGCAATTACTTGGACTTCTTTTATTATTTCCAATAGTTATTCCCCTTAATAGGATACACACTTGTAAACTTCGATTTCGACATAAACACCTTAACATTTGAGTTATGTCTTGCTCTGCAAACCCTTTAAATTTTTTAGTCACTTGCCTTCAAACTTTACTTTTTAGAAAACTGTCGTCTTTAAAAATCTTATTTAAATTACTTTTTGTTTAAGGTTTTAATGTTTGTGGAATTTTCTCTCAATTTAGAGCCTTATGATGGCAAGTTTGAAAGTTGTGTTCTTAGTCTAGTACTTAACATAAATCCTAATCGAATCTAAAAGACGTAAATTACATTTTTAAATTTTCTTTTAATGTTATGTCTTTTGGCCAAACTGATTTTTGGCTATTTTTATCTAATTTGTATGATGATATATAAAAAGTTGCGTAGATATCTAATTAGACATCGCTTCCTTTATGAGAAAACAACATACAAATATTAATAGCTTGAGACAGGTTGATAAGTTGTTTGATTCCTCAGTTTAAAAATAAGAATTTTGAGTTATCTTAGTTAGTTTTTCATAAAAAACTGAGAACCTCTTAGTACATATGTGGGAATGTAGAGTCATTAAGGCTGACAAAATTAAGTTTTGAATAAAAATATGGAAATTCTTAGCTTAAATTAATTACTCCAAAGAGAAGTAACGAAATGAAATCCAAACTATTTTTATTTTAATTTTTGTTTCAAAAATTTGAGTTAACTTAAATTTCTTTAATATTACAGATGAACACACCCGCTCCAAGTTCCTTTTTTATGGTCCTGATCTTGCACATATGAAGGAGGGTTTGGTTCAGTATATTGATGAGGAAATTGTGCCCGATTTTTTGGGTGGCGGATGCAAAGTAAGTTATTATTAAACAAATACAAATACTCTACACATAAAACTCTACAAATAACAATCATTCATTTGGGTTCTTTTTTTTTTGGTTGTTTATTTCATTTATTTAATATTCCGTTTTCTTTGTTTAAACATTTCTCCTTCCACTTTGAACTTCTGAACTAATTTAGAACGAGATTCAGCATTTGTGGCATGGGGAACAAGTTAATCAAAAGTATTTTACGCATTGTTATTTAGCTAAATGCGATTGTGTAAGCAGCCTCCTTTCTACTTTCTCTATATCTCTCTCTCTCTCTCTCTTGTGTTTTCTCTTTCCGTTTCTCTTTGTAAACTTGCAAAGTAAATTTGTTCTTTGTTTTTTTCTTTGTCTTCTTACACTTCTTGTTCTTTGTTGTTCTTGTGTGTTTTGTGTTGCAAAACTGATTTAATGTCAAGTCCAAAAAGCTGCATTTAGCTGCTGCTTCCGCAATCCTTTCATATTGTTTCATGTCCAAGGTCAATGAACTGCTGCCAAGCTCAGCATCTTTTAGCAAATTAGTGTTAATATTAGATTTAGAAACATGGAACAAAGTTTAATTATTTATTATTTCTATCTATCTTTTGCTTAGACTATGATTCATGAGGGAGGACTTGTGCCGAAAACGTTATATAAAATGACCTCTCTTGAGGATCATGATGGTGGCGAATGCGACGGTGACGGGGATGATGTTGATGCTGATGGTGAGGGTATTGGACAGATCATTGCTCACAAGCCTGTAGAAACTGTAAAGCGCTTATCGGCTGCCCATCAACATGATCATAAGAATTTGTACAAGTCTGTGGAGCTAAAAGCTGGCTTTAGCCATGAGCTACTCATTCGTAATGAAGATCCAAAAAGTGTATTGACCTGGGACTTTGATGTGCTACGCAATGATTTACACTTTACTTTATATCGAGTGACAGAAGATTTGCCGGAAAAGACTGGTGAGTGGATGCATATACTTAAGAAATGCGGCAAAAATTTCAATTTCTAATATGAAATTCTTTTCTACTTAGACGCCGCTGTCTCCTATTTTGATCTACAGGATTTTGCCGAGGGGGTCAACTATTTCCGGGAAGAGCCCACTCTAATCTGTCGGCACAAGGAGAGCGTTCAGGGCTCACATGTAATGCATCACAATGATAGCTATCTGATGCACTGGTTTAGTCCATCGGGAGCACAACTCAATCTCTTCTATGAAGTTCTTAGCTCTGTCAACTATAAAGGCTCGATGACTAGCTTGCAATCGGCCTTCTCATCCAACTCATCGGCGGCCAGTTCTTGTCAGAGTCGATGATATGAAACGAATGTCGGGGAGCAGGAGCAGCTGCAACAGGATCATAAAGAGCAGCTGGAAACTGATTTGCTCTCGGGCACACTAATGGAAAAGAGCTTAAATCTGTTTGATACGCCGGATATATTTTTTTAAGACAAATAGTTGCAATCTCTTTAATTAAGTTGATTATTATTTTTATTTTTAGCTGTTAATTTAGCAAATTTTTTAGTTCAATTTTGATTTTAGCCAGTGTTTATTTTATATATATTTTACCATTTTATTTCTATATATATATATATATATATAAGCGATTTATATATTTTTCATAATCATAAGCCAAAAGTCGACTTTTATGCAACGGTTGTATCCAAAAAAAAAAAAACCAACAAAATATCATTGGAAACAAATTTTTTATCACTATTCTGATTTGAAAGCGTCAATTAGTCCATTTTTAGCAACATATTTAAAGTAGCATCATATACAAAAAACAAAACTTATATATATAGAGAGATACGTACATATATACAATACATATATGGAAACGTAATACTTGTAGCGCATCAAAATTTTTTAATGCTTTTTATATGCCAACTGATTTTTTGAGATTTACAAAACCAACAAAAATCATATATCTCTATTAACTACTACTACTCAAATTGATCGACTACATGTTACCTAATTAGTTTAGAAACAAACAAAACGACAACAAAAAGAAAAACAAGAAGTAATATCTCAAAATGATTTTAAACCAAAACTCAAGTACAATATCGAAAAAGGAAATGAATTGAAATTAAAATACAATTTGTGTTTTATTAGACTATGAACAATTGCTGCAAAAATCCAATACCAATATAATATAATTCAGATAATCAATCAATATATGAATACAAAAACTAACGACATTAGATAACTAATAATTATAAATAGCCATGAATTTTATGTGAAATACCAACAGCAAATTGCATGTTAACTAACTGTGTAAGTTCTCAATAAATATGAAATTAAATTACAAATTAATTAGATCAATAAAACATTGGGCCAGTTTAGCCTTATAAATATGTTTCGTATTTGAATCAATAATAAAATTTAGTTGGCCAAAATGTTAAATTTTTAGGTTCTCAGAGATTGAAAAATGCATAAAACTTAATGATTTTGAAAGCTGTTTGTGTTAACAACCATTATATTTTAATACAAATTCTGTAACTAATCTGACTTATAACAATTTAAAGGGCAATATTTTATATTATTTACATTATGATTCACCAAATTTTAATTTAAACTCAATACTTAATAGGAAAGAGTTTTATTAATGGGAAGCATAGTTTATAACTTTGTGGAAGCACATGGCAATAGTTTTTTGTTTTAAAATGGTTTTTAGAATTTCAAAATTCATAAACGATGCCAATTGAATGAGAAATTATTTTTACTTTACAATTACAAAATTATATATATATTTTTTTTAATATGTCATGTCATGTCATTTTAATTCTGTTATTCTTAAGCTCTTGGCATTTAAATTCTTTTGTGAACATTATTATGGTCGAGTTCAAATCCTTCAAACTGCAGTGCCTTGGCTAGAGCAGTTTGCAGTTCGTAAACCCTTAGTAAAGGATTTAAACCTTTAATAAATACACTTAAAGCGGTTTGTCTGTGCTTGGCATTCAATTGAGTTGTAAATGTTTCATCCTTGCCATAGGCAATAATTGTTTTATTGATAAGTAGATCCAATTTCTTGGACACCAAGTTATAAAAGTGTAGAACTGACAATTTTCCTTGGCGCAGAAATTTGAGCTCCTGTTCGATTATAAATATTGATCTTCTATCGCTAAATGCCAAATCCAGACGTGCCAGAATGGCACCAAAATCCAAAGGCGTTTTGTATTTCAGAAGCGTTTTATTAGCCTTGCCAGTAATTTTCTTTCTCAAGATGATCAGAGCAGTAGTATGATGTTGATTTCCCTTGGGATACATTTTCATTAAATGATTTGCGTCCTCGCGCCAGGAATAATATTGTTTGGCGTTGCCATTAAATTCCTCCAGTGAGTCGATGGCTTCGATAGATTCGTCCATGTTGATATCGCTGGCATTGGTTTGGGTGCCTATTGTCCTTTGATTCTTTTTTGCTTGAAGTTGTTCCTTTAAGAACTTTATTTCTTCTTTTAAAGTCATTTCATTTTTAATCAAACTAGTTATAATATCAATTGTCACTTCCTCTGTCATTTTGAGGATTTTTTCTATCTTTCTTCTTTTTCAAAGTCTTAAGCCACGTTTTTGATGAATAGATGACTTATTTGTGTTGTGTTTTCTTTGATTGTTGAATATTCATTAAATTTGATGAAAATCTTATTTCTTTTATATTAAGACTCAAAAAATATGTCCTATTCGAGTAGACAGCAAAAGAAGACTGAAGCGAAGTGACGCTGAGTTCTAAACAAGAATCGTTTGGTCTGCAGTTTCAGATCTTAGAACTACTTGAAGAGTAAACATTAAAGGGAAACTTTTGCAATTTGATCTCTCTCAGTGCTGTCAATGAATTCGACAAGTAAATAAATAAATAAATTCGGGATCGCTTCAACTTCATTGAAATAAAACTTCAATGTTGAAAATGGTTTTGTTTACAAAATGGGACTTAACTTGAGTTGACTAAAGAATAATCGGACTTAACTTAAGCTTAATAAGTCTATGAAATGCTCGGGTACGACCGACTAGATTTAAGATTATTTCAATTTATATAAGAGATGTTGAGATGCATTATCAGTTTTAAATATAAGAAAATGGGGAGCATATTAGGCGGACTTGTTTGGCACAAATAATCAGTATAAATATCACCATAATGAACTTCGGTTGGATTTGCTTACTCTGCCTTACAATTAGTGAATGCTTCTCAAATGAAATTGATGGATATCATTTCAAAGAAGCGGGGAGACGTTCGGAAATTAATTTTATTAACGAAGCACGTACTTTAGCCTCCTGTCCCCTGGAAGTGGGCGCCGAAGGAGTTTACGTTATTACACTTCCTCGTCTCAATCCGTTTCCTGTTTTATGCGATGCCCAGGTGGCTGGAGCAGGTTATCTTGTAATCGCTAGTCGATCTAATTCAAGTGTGAGCTTCTATCGCAATTGGCAAGAATACAAAAATGGCTTTGGAGATCTTTTAGATGATTTTTTCATAGGTCTCGATAAGCTGCATGCCATAACGAAATCACAAACCCATGAGCTGTACATTCATTTGGAGGATTTTGATGGAAATACTCGTTTCGCCAGATACTCTGAATTTTACATTGAAAACGAAAATGGATCGTATAAATTGAGTACCCTGGGAGCATATACTGGAGATGCAGGAGACTCTTTGGATTATCAGAAAAATGGATTGTTTTCCACATATGACAAGGACAACGATTCCAAACCCGACATGAACTGTGCTCAACATTATCTTGGTGCTTGGTGGTACAAAAGCTGTCACCATAGGTAAGTCACCAACTATAAAGAAGAACTTCTATTTCACTATAATTTTCTAATTAATTTATATTTTTAGTAATTTGTTTGGAATGTATTTCGGAGGAACATTCAGCAGCAGTCTGGATAATAAAGGAATGGTATGGCGTCACTGGCGTGGAGGATTGTATTCTTATAAATCCATTAAAATGATGGTCCGACCCAAATGCCGCTGTGCTTAGTGTCAAAAAGATCTGTAAAAAAAAGATTCCTTATAATCTTTGCAACTTATGATATTATAATCACACTTAAATATCACTAAATTTATTTCTTTTCATAAGTTTTTTAATTTTGTGAAAGAAATCAACTTTACAGGCTAAAACTAAGAGCAAAATGTTAATGATTTTCAAAAATGTATTTAATAATTCAAAAATATACAACTCTCAAAACCAGTAAAAGCAAAAAAAAATATTTTGAATTCAACGCAACTTACAATTTTGGCTTACTTATTAATACATCATATATTAACAATTCATTTTTTTTTATCAGAACGAGATTAATCCTAAAAACGTATGAGGTTTCATTTGAATAAAATTTTATGTTTCGCGAGATTCTAAATGCAATTTTAAAATATGTGTCATATAAATTTTCTCTATTCAAAAAATTGACAGCTAAAAGTCGAGTCTTTTCCACAGTGATTCAAGTGGCTATTGCCTCAGATAAGATTCATAATAATTCTTGAATTGCTGACCAAGTGAAAAAGGAGCCTTGTTTGAGTGAAAATAAAAGCCTTCATGACTTCGGAATGACTACATAATTGTTTGGCTAGAGCTAGCATACTACTTATGTATGTATGTATGTATATAAATACACCACTTAAAAAATTGATATCAAATTTCATACTGGAAATTATGTATGTATTATTTATTTCGATTATTCATTCACAACATTCAAGAAAGCCTCACAATCTGGTGTTATCTGTGAAACAGTCAAAACAAAATTTGCATATCTCTTATAAGTACTTGAGAATTTGTTGAAAGAGAAAAAATCTATGAATAAAATGTATTTGATAAAAGTATATTCTAATTTTCTACTAAATTTATACCAACAATAAAATTCCATTGATTATTAGTGATTACCGTACTTGACAACTTTGTATTTACCTAATGTAAGCTACAAGTATGTGTATATGTACATTATTTTGGTTTATAAGTCATGAACAGGTGTAAAATTTTTGTTTTTTTTTCAGGTAATCACAAATGACCCGATAAGATTAGGAACTTTGAACACCCTGAACTTTATTGGGCTAAGATGGATTTCTTTATGTTTCTATTAATATAGGTACATATATGTATAATTATGGGTTTGTAATTATATTCCAATTTAAATACAAGTTTAAGAAATTTAATGTTTAAAATAAAGGTATTTACCCGCCATTGTGCAGCCCTGCAACAAAAGTATCGATACGGGGCACAATTTTCCAACACTGCTATGTTGTTATCGACAATGTGTTTTTAAATTTGGGTGTTTTTTTTGCAACGTCTAATTCCAAGTATTTGGCTTATCTTATCCCTTCCCATTTAAAAATTGCCAGCAGCGCCGGATGGACTACGCGACTATTTCTTACACAATGGCCATGAAATGCCTTATGGATAAGCTTATCTCTTGGCTAAAGTAAACTATTTTCAATAATATAGGCCAGCTCTGAATTATTTTCAACTTAGTTTGAAAACTGAACTGGCCGTTAGCACATCGTATCGACATCTATCGACATGGTTGCATTCAAGTGAGTCGACAAAGTGTTGTTGTTGTTGTTTTTTGTTTTTGTTTTCATTCCGTATAATGGCTAGCGAACAAGTGGATAGCTCTTTGAATAGTATAACCCAAATTGTTAATTCTCTGGGTGAATATTACAGAAACAATGGACAGGAGTCGGAACAGCCAGTGGGCAATATCCTAGAGGACAAAAAGATCTTTCCACCATTTCGTAGTGGACCATTGGATTCATATCGTCAGCGGGCGAGTTTCTGTTACAAACGTTTAAATATTCTGCTCGAGGGTGAAGACCACATACGCCTCAAGGTAACAACAATTAAAATACAATTAACCATTAAATATACATACATACATACCAATCGGACATTTGTAAGTAGTCCGGGTCCGAAGTGCAATGTACTATGAACTGAGCCACTGAGTGGCTGCTCCTGTTCTATATTTGTAATGCTTTTCTTCGCCCCTCATGTTATCATTAAAAAAAAAATAACACTCACTCACTTGACCTGGTTCTAATCGAAAACTGGCAAACAAATTGTTGCCGCCTTATCGTTCTTTCCCTCTACATCAATGATTGACTAATCAGTTTTGACTTGCATTCTACACCCATTTCCTAGCACAAAATATGGCAATGGATGGAACAACACCCAGATTATCAAAGGGAACCAGAACTACCCAGTTTGGAGAGAACCCGAGAATTGGCCAACAAACGTCATCATTTGCTCTGGGAACAGAAATTTTTCGATGTCAACGAGGTGAGAACTAGCACAACGAATTGCATCTGGTTAGACGAGTTTATCTTCGATCAAGTGAATGTTTTGTTTTTGTATCACGTATCAAAGTATCATGATTCCGACGATCGTTGTTGTTGTAGGCAAACTATTATCTTTTGGTTTTCCTTCTGATGTCATAGATAGCATATTTTTAGTGCTTCTGTTACCTGTTGCAGATTTGTTGAATTTATTTCTGATAACGCAAACAATTTGCTTAGATTAATATTGACTTTAACCCAAATGACTATACGTCACAATTCGTAGATAATAAGTTATCCGGATTTAGGATATTCAGTGCCGGATTAGACACTTAGCAGCAACACTATTAAGTTCCCTAAGCTCGAATAAGACGCCTTGATGAATTCAATGCAAAATTCATAGTCGAATTCGTTAACGATTCCTGACGTATTTGAAACAGATTTTTTTCAGGAATTCTGTAAAACCATTTACTTTAAAAATGCAAAGTTTTTAAAAGTTCTGAACCCTTAAGAAAAAATTGGGAATTAATCTCTCAATTTGCATTAATAAACTTATGTTTTGGATCATTAAAATTCGGTCACTTTTCTTAACGAAAACAAGATATCTCAATAGTACTTTTTTTAAATCATAAAAAGCTCGTTTAAAATTAAAGTTTCAGCTTTTTTAAATCGGTTGAAAATTTGAAAAAATAAATGTCGAGAATTATATGAGCTTTTGAATAGAGAATCCGTCACTGGGAATAATATTTTTGTAGAAATTAAACAGAAACGCGTAATCTTTTATAAAAATTCTCTTGATATAGTAAATTTCCTGATTAGATAGGCAATTAAATTCGAAATTTTTTATATTTTTAGGATTTAGCATAATCTACAGGTGTTCTTTATCAATGAATAACCTGCATATCACTTAAACATTTGATATCAATATGTTTTCTCCACTTGAATTGAATTACCATTTTTAATTCTTATTTTTAGTACTTGAGCACTCCACATTTGCTGTTGGCCTTTAGTCAGGCAATATTCAGTTATGACTTTAGCTCATCGGTGAAGTTCTCATTGTCCAATGGCATGTTTCCCAGTACTTTGGTATCGAATGGAACTGGCCGTTTGGGAAAATATGTGGCCAAAATTGCCGATGATCGTATTGTGGGTGCATATGCCTTGACTGAGTTCTCCCATGGTACCAATGCTCTGGGGATGCGTACACGAGCCACCTACGATTTGCAGACCAAGGAGTTCATATTGCATACGCCAGATTTTGAGGCCGCCAAGTGTTGGGTGGGTAATCTGGGTAAGACGTGTACTCATGCCATTGTGTATGCTCAGTTGTATGTGCCGGATGATAAGCATCAGGGCTTGACTGCATTTTTGGTGCCCATACGTGACGAGAGAACACTGTTGCCTTTCCCTGGTGTCACTGTGGGTGACATGGGCGAGAAGATTGGACTGAATGGCATTGATAATGGGTAAATTTGTACTTACAATTCGATTTATTGTTTTGTTAATTATTTTTGTTATTCTGCAGCTTTGTCATGTTCAATCAGTATCGCATTCCAAAGGCGAATCTTTTGTCCAAAACCGGTGACATCGACAAGCAGGGTAATTACAGTAGTCCCATTAAGGATGAACGGAAACGTTTGGGTGCTTCGCTTGGGGCTCTCTCTGTGGGCAGAGTAAATATCACAGCCATTACCTATGTGGCCCTTAACAAGGCCATTAGCATAGCCGTTCGATATGCTGTCAGCCGTCGTCAATTTGGTCCTCCGGATAGTAAAGTGGAGTGGCCCGTGATTGAATATCAGTCGCAGCAATATCGTCTTTTGCCCCATTTGGCCAATACCATTGCCCTACGTATTGCCACGCTGTGGATTGGTAAGGAGAATGTTGATATGACCATGAAAGGTTTCATGGGTGAGGATACCTCAAAGTTGGGCATGGAGATACATGCCATTTCCTCGGCTCTGAAACCGGTGGCCACATGGGCAACCCGCGATGGCATACAGGAGTGCCGTGAAGCTTGCGGTGGTCATGGTTACCTCAAATCAGCCGGCTTGGGTGACCTTAGAAACGACAATGATGCCAATTGCACCTATGAGGGAGAGAACAACACTTTGATTCAACAGGCATCCAATTGGCTGATTGGTCTGCGTCGTGGCAATGCCGATTTTGCAGAACTTTCACCCCTGGACACTGTGAGCTTCCTGAAAGACATTAACACCTTGGTGAAGGCTCAGGGAGTGGAAACCACGCCAGCTCAGGCTTTGAATGTGGACAGTGAGTGCAATATAAAATTAATGTAAAGAAACTTTGTTTTTTACGCTCCTCTTTCCTGGTAGATCTTCTCCAGGCTCTGAACTGGTTGACTGCCTGGCAATTGGATGCTACTGTCAAGCGTTTCGAGCAACTGCAACGGGATGGCAAGGATGCCTTCGAAACACGCAACAATATTCAAGTATTTGCTGCTCAAAAACTTTCCATTATCTATGCTGAGGTAAGCCTGAGAACAAAGTCAATAGAAAACTTACGTTAATCGCATTTTTATCTCCAGCGCACAATTTACCATGTATTCTACAAATTTGTGGCAAGTCTTCCCGCCTCGGCTGAGAAACAGGTGCTTACCAAGGTGCTCTCGTTCTATGGTGGCAATTTGGTTACCAAATATTCTGCTATATTCTATCAAGGCGGCTATTTCCGTAATAGCTCGCACATTGAGCTCTATCAGCAGGGTATACTAGATCTTTTGCCCATTCTCAAGGATGAGGCAATTGCTATTGTGGATGCCATTGCACCAACTGATTTCATATTGAACTCCCCTCTGGGCATGAGTGACGGCAATGTAAGTCACTCAATCAAAGATGTTATAGAATATGGATTTAAGTTGTCTTTTATAGGTCTATCAGCATCTGCAGCGGACTATTGTTTCAACTCCTGGTGTCTATGAGCGTCCAGAATGGTGGCGTGATGTCACCTACAAGGATTATCTAAAGCGCGCCAAATTGTAAAGCTGTGAATATTGATCTTACTTATCCTTTGTGCAATAGCTAATTAGCTTTAGTTTAAGTTTAAAAAATGTTTTGTACTTTTTATATTATATGAAAGTCCCTTAATTCCGATTCCAAAGTGAAATCAAATTTCCAAAAATATTTGTTATTAATATATTGGTTGGTATTTTAAGCTAGAAACAATTTTAAAAGTTTAGCAACTTTTAAATAGTTGTTGAAAATGTTGAGACTCTCTTAAAGGACATTCCCTAAAAAACAATTAGCAAATTTGTATCTTTTCTAGATATGTTCTATGTATATTTTTTGGATGTTTTGCACAAAAACTTTGGTCAGGCCAAAGAATATATATAAATATCTTAGATTACTTAACTATGTTTTACCTTGGTGATTGATTTGTGCATTATTTTGCAATATTTACTATATATATATACATATATAAAGACGCATAAAGCACGCTTTTTACAATACATTTTTGTGTGTTTCTTTGTTTTTGGTTAAATCTTTAGGCTTAATTACGATCACAGTCTGAATAAACATCCATTTCAATAAATTACGGAATAAACACAATTTTTAAACATTTAACTACCAAATAAATATGTAAAACAAAAAACAATTTCCTAAATTCACAATGAACCGAAGGTCAATGGGTCAGGGTAGAGCACCAGAACCAGATTCATAGAATGATTCGGGAATGGAAGCCATTTGGGGAGATTGCAACTTGACCAATTGCTCACCAGCTTCGGTTTCGGTCTGTATCAGCATGGGAATCTGTTGGGGAAGATCGCTGGTGGCCCACAAATACAAATCGAGTGTCTTCTCTGTGCAATCAGCGATGAACCGAACAAATGGACGAATATCTCCCTCATTGGCTAATTTAAGGAAATGATAGTATTTGCTACGTTGTTGTTTGGGTATTATGACAGGTGGATAACCAGCTCGCATCAATAGGGTGTTCATCAGAAGGCGAGAAGTGCGACCATTGCCATCAATGAAAGGATGTATGTGAACCAGTTTATAGTGGGCCAATGCCGCATAGCTAAGAACATAAAGATATTAGCTTTAGTGAGGATAATGAATGGCGTATCGAGTGGTTGCAACTTACTTAACAGGATGCAGCGAGCTGGAATATTCAGAATTTAACCAGTCTTCGAAACGTTGCATCAACACAGCCAAGTCCCCTGGACCTGGTGGCACATGACCGCCTACATAAACCTGATTTCTCCTGAACTCGCCACCTTCTATGGGATCCACATGACCCAATACACGACGATGAAGCTCCAAAATGTCTTTAATTGTTATCTCTAATCTGAAAAGAGATAAAAATCAATTGAAACAGGCCATAAGATTGGGAAAATGTGGTTCTTACTTTTGCACTAAACTAGCATTAATATATTTCATGGCCAAATCCATGCCCAGAATTTCATTATGCTCATCTATGGACTTGCCATCCACAGCCATCCGAGTCTCGAGTATTGATCTTGTTTGAGCCAATGTCATGGTGTTTCCCTCAATGCCCACTGAGTGATAAATATGCTGAAAGTAAGCCTCCTTCTTGGCACGTCTAAGTGCGGAATTAGCCTCATGTATGGCCGAGAGAGCAGCTCGTTTTGCGTCCAACGATGCCAGACGACGTTCATCCAATGTTTGTACTACATCAGCTGTGCGCTGTCGATTAGCCAAAGCCTCGCTATGGCTGGGATTGATTGTGAGGGCTTGGAAATAATATTGATCTGCGAGCACAATGTTTCGCTGGTTGTGCTCCAAGAATTCTCCATAACGCAACAGGACCTCGGGATGACGCGGTGCCAGGGCCAGAGCATGTTCAAATAATCGTGCGGCCTTGTCATCCTTGCCAGCCATATACATGTCCTGCGCCAAACGCAGCGAGCTTAGCGCCTCCTTGATGTTAGTCTCCTCCGCTTCCGTGTAAGTGGCTCCGACACTATCGGCTGTGCTTTTGTCATAGAACTCCTTGAAGGCGTTTAGTTCATCTACCGAATAAACGGCAAACTCGTCTCGTGTCTGAAGATAATGGGCAGTGGGCAGATGATGCAATTGTCGGAGTCGCCAAAAAAGATTCGAGGAGATAAGGGCATGCAGGGAGAATGCGAGGAAGCTTCCGGCCAAAAAGGCCAGAAACGCAAAGCGACAGCTGGTGACATGGAATTGAACTTGAAAGTGGGGATTTCCTGGTACTGGCTCTTGTTCTTCCTTCTCTCCTCTTACTTCCGCCTTTTGCCTGTCACATTTTTTCAGGAATTCCCATGGCATTTCCGGGCCGTAATATAAACAGCTTGCTTTGCCTTTGATCTGGATTAATAGGTTAACAGGTGGGCACTTTACACTGCACTAACATTTTAATATAAAGCGTATTAGTAGGTGGATAATAAATAAAGTGTATTCAACAATAACAACAAAACACCACGTACATATTTGTGATTTACAATAGAGATGGACAAAATTGACACGCAATTGTGACAAAGTCACGGTGAAAGTGAATCAGTCACATAGTGGGGATAGTGAATCAGTCACACTGTGACTAAAAATAAATGATACTTCCAAGAAACGCTTATTTATTATACGCATTGAATTAATTTTCAACACACAAAGTAATTTTGTATATAGTAAATGTAAACAAAATATTATATTCAAATTTCACAGTCACCGTTTACTTCAAATGTCATCCCTAGTCTTAGTATGACCAGGCTTCAACAAAAAATACTAAATACTTTGCAAATTCAAAAACTAATCTGACTGGTTAAAATTGTGCGAATAATAATTTATATTATTTAATTTATTCTTATTTTGTGTATTTTTTATTTTAAGTCTATTCTTATAAGGACCAATTTTTAAGTGTGCGATTGCATTGCTTATTTATGACAACAAATTGAAAATAATTAAAAATTTATTTACTTCAAAAATAAATATTAATTTAATAATATTTTACATATTATATCAATATTATCAACTAAAGCAAATTCAATGGTTTCTATGATAGTTTTTAAAAGAATTTTAATACAGGTTACTTAGATTGTTATAATGCTGTCTAAAATGTTTGTTTTTTCCAATTTGGCTAACAAAACTTATAACTGGACTATCTTGACCTATTATATATATGTAGGTATACTAAAATTTTAAGTGTATAAAGAATCCATATTAAAATTAAAACAGAAGCTGATTTCGAGCTGATATTTGTTATTCTATGATTTTTTTTTAACAGACGGTTTCATAAAAAAATTCGAAATTTTAATTTATTCAAATACAACCATGCAAAAGAAAATGTTCTCATTTTTTTTAATTTGCTCCACACTAGTTAACTACCATAAAAGTTCTTAAAATATGTATTGATTTCTTAAACATTGTATTTGAATGATTTTCCTATTAAATTATTCTTCCAAAACTTGTTTTCCAATGAGTATCAGAGTTGTATAGAGCCGTACAACTTTGACCTTATTCAAAAAATATTTGTTCTGCCAAATCAACCGGACTTGGCTAATTAATACTTTTATGAATTTTTTTTTTTGAGTAAATTTACGTTTAAAATGGTTGTGAATGATCTTTTCTTAGAATCCACTTTGTTAATGACTAACACAAAATGAAATTTCTTTATTTTTTGTTTATATTGTACACACAGAAATCTTTTGATTTTGATTGGTGATGCTTTCTGACTGCCTGCGGACATTATGTCACAAACGATATCAAAACATAATGAAATGGTATACATAATGATTTATGAGTGGTGAAGGTGTGGGAAGAGTCCCCACCAAGTCAAGTACTTGAATATTATATGCAACGATTCTAGGTGACGACTTCAAAATACCCTATGTTTTTAAATAAACCTTTTATTGAGGGGAATTTACAGAAGAAAGTCAACATTTTTTCTTTAGACCCTCTATGTATAGGATATGCTTTAAATTCTTTTAATTCAACTAACTTTGTGAGTGAAAAGAATTAAATTTGTTTCAAAATTCATTGAATTTATAATTATCAGGACACTAAAAAGAATATATGAAAAAATCCTAAAAGCAATACCTCTCATATTATAGCTTTAAAAAAAAGATCTGGATATAGGATAAAGATCTAATATCCCCCTCTCTCTACGGCATCTACATCTAGCATACATCTAGCAATAATTGATTTTCTTTATTTTCTTTACAAACAAAATTACAACACTGATATACCCGCTTCAATTATTGTTTGCTAGTAACTTGGCATCTCTTCAGCAGGTGATTCCCAAAAAAAAAAACCTTTTATATCCAAACCATTTGTATTGTAGCTGCATTAAAATTTTCTGCTAATCATTTTGTGGTTAAATTTAAATTCTGAACTTGTTCTTAATTTCTAAGATCAACAACAGAAAGCAGGATGTGCAGATACTTTTCCGATATTAACTTTTGGTTTTAGTCTAGCCAAATTCCCCCAAGGTCATTTGAATTTGCATACATTTATTCAGCTTAATTGCTTTGAATCACTTTTCTTACTCAAACACCTAAACGGACTTTGTGTAAAAAAATGACCCTCCCAACCCCTACACAAGCTCTCACATTTTGATTCATTACAGAAATGTCATAGCTGAATGCAACAACAGTCTCATGAGATCACGCATATAAATTGCTTAAATAATAATAAATGTTTATTTTTTACTTGGTATTTTGTTTTAGTTTTTTTGGTTTTGTTTTTGTTTTTTCAATTTTTTTTGTGATCTATTGAGAGCTACCGGCTTATGAATCATTATGAGGTCATTAAGACTTTGGGAACCGGCTTGCCTTATGACGTATTCGATATGATACTTGTTGTGGTATATTTAAATGATTCTCAAAAATCCAAAAAATCTTATGCTTATTATGTTGTCAAAGTGATAAGGCCATCTGCCTGCTCTCCGTCTCTCTCCATCTCTCTTTCTCATTGTGTCTCACTATTTCGAGTCACTCTTATACGAAAATTTTCATTCTCTGAGATTTTTCAAATAAAAGATTTGGTTTTGTCAATTGGCCTGTCAGTTGCTGTTCGGCAGCGCTACGAGGCGCAACGGTCTAAAAATTGAAAAAAAAGAAGAAGAGATAAACCTACGATCGGGTGGCTAACGATCCAATTTATTGGACAGTGAAAGTGAAAGTGTGTTCTAATAAAAGTCCTGAACTAAATTAATTGATTTGCCCAAGATCAAGTGAAAGTGAGTAAAATCAAAGAAATGAGTTTTTCAAACTAATTCTCGATATCCCAAAAATAGACACAATGCAGTCCTCGAGCTGCATCTGTTCCAGAAATAAACAACAAAAAATTTAATCAAAAAAAAAAGAAAACTAATTTTGGGTAAATGCATATGTGTGACCCAAATGATGTGTGGGAGTATATGCTACATATGCATCTATATGTATATACATAAATTTTGTTTCAAAGAGGTGTTGATTTTATATCAACATATTGTGGCCATATTATTCTATGATTCTAACACGTCTACCAAAATTTATTGGTTACTTCAAAGACTTATCAACAGAGACCGGATGGAAAGGGAATTTGGGGCCAAATAAATTTATAATTTATAAATTTAAACATGACTTGGTACCACCATCAACATGATCATCATCATCATCATATAGAACATTTTATAAGTATAAATTATCTCGCTGATTAACCTTTTTCTATGACCCCCAAGTTGAAGTCGTTGATAATTCCAATATTTTAACATATATGTCTATATATATGTATAGACTGAACTAGATTCCGTTTCGACAAGGTCTCTTATCGCCCCCAAAATAATTTCTGCCCTAGCACCACTTTTCATACCCTATACTAAGATGGTAAAAAGGGTATATTAAAAAGAGTCAGCATCTGAACATTAAGTATTTTAGTTGGAGCAGTTAAATTTAAAAAAAAAAACTATTGTTAGACCAATTTTTGCCAAGTTCTTTTGGGCCTTCAACATATATTAACTTATAGAGACACTTGAAAAGTTAAAGTCAGTTTAAGTTTATTATATTAAGTTTACTTGAAGTTCATTATAATATATAAAGTTATTTAATTCTATGAAATTCTCGCTAACGTATATTAAGGTTGACAGATTGTCTTAAGTTCTAATTGAATAGGGCATCTTAAAGTCGTTGCTTTGTATTGACATAAAAATTGCTTTGCTTTTTGTTGTTTGTGTGGGGTTTTTTTTTTGTTTTCTTGCTCATTATTTACTATTTTATGAATGACATAGTTTTTGTTTTTCTCAGCTTTTCCGGTATGAGGAGGGAAGCTCTGGCTATTTGCGCCCTGTTCTTGGCGTTGGCTGTGAGCTGCTGTCAGGGCTATGGTAGCTCATATCAGCAACGTTCCAGCTATAGTTCCAGTTCATCGTCATCGTTTGGTGGTGGCCTACAACAACCACAATCCCAATCTCTTATTCAATCACAATCTCGCCTAAGCAGCTGGGCCTATTCGCATTTCTCAGAGGTGCGAGAATTCGCCAATCGCCTGAGACAGGAATACAATGCTCAGTCTCAAGGCGGTAATCGTTATAACTATCGTTCACCATGGAGTGGTAAGTACATAAGCAGATATTAATTTATCATTAGAGAAAACCATATTTGATAATTAAAAGGAATTCGAAAAGTTTTTATTTATTTAGAAATGTGTGAGAGCACACAGGACTGAGACATACGATTGAATTTTCATACACAAAACACAAAATTAGTATCTTTGTAAGGTAGCAAAGGTTCGCTTTACAAGATCATGGCCAATCTAAATGTTGCAATATCCTATTAAGGTAGTATTAAGTTTTGCGAAATTGTCTTTTCTGGGACTCAAAATGTGTTTTCTTTTACATTCAAAATTCGGAAATAAATTTAGTTTCACCAGTCCCGTTTTATCCAAATACTATGGCAATAATTGAGAAATGAGATTATTATAAATTTTATGCTCAAAAAAAAGTTTCCAATTAGAACAAAATAATTATTATACTAGAAAATATCCATTTAAATGGAACCATGAAATAAACCAGGAAAAAAGGCGCTAGTCTTTTCTCAAAAGTACTTAAAGTGTTTTCCATTTAACACATCATTTTAAACAATCTGGCTTGTTTTTAAGTGTTTGATAAAAAAAATATCCAACTATTTGACAGTATATTTAATACAGCGAAAAATGTCTATTCAGTTTCATGATTGTTCCAGGTATGCAAAAAACGCATCTTGGAATTTACAAAGTATATATGTTCTTGATCCATACGATGAGACGAGCTCATATAGCCATGCCATAAAATTATGGTTAGTCTGTTTTAAACTTTGTTCATAAACAATTACTACTATTTAAAAACAAAAAAATGCTAATGCAATCACAAAATTCTTTTATTATAGAAGAATATTCTGTAGATAAGAAAAGAGTATAAGAGAATCAAATGCATTGAAAAAAAACTTAAGAAATCTGTGTTTTTGAGACTATTTAAATATACAGAGAACTTCATTATAGTAAAGAAGTTAGGAAGTTGAGTAGAGTAGTTAATTAGAAATTTGGAGCATATATTTTTGAAAAAAGACGATGCAGGAAACCAATTAGTAATACAAAAAGAACATTTCCTTTATTCCGCCTTATTGACCTATGAATTTGGGTTGAAGTCTAATCTAACGACTGAATTTGTGCAATTATTCTCATGTTGTTCTCTTTGTACTCATTTCTTAGCCTCCATCTTAGAGCTAAGTGGCAAAAGTGGCGCTGAGCTGGATGCCCTTAGTTTGCAGATCAGTCAACAATTGGTCTCGGAGCTGCGTCAGGGTCAAATCACATATAATACGATAGCCCAACCAAGCTTCTTTGAGATCAAAGCAGGTGAACATCTTGAACGTTTTAGCGGCGGAAATCTACAACAACAAACACTGGACTTGAGTCCATTCCAACCGATGGATTTGAGTGGTTTCGATGAGGTAAAGAACTATGCCTATCCCGCTGAGGTGAAAGTGATCGATGGCAAAACGTATGTGGTACATCGTAATTGCACCGAGGCTTCCAAATTGACGACAAATTATGGCAGCGGTCAGGCGGCTCAGTTGAATCAGGGCTATTTCGCTCAGTCGCCCAATTTGGGTGGCAGCACTACGACAACTATCACACGAAAGAAGACCACGACCCATGATTGGAATATGGAACCCACTGTGGTGGGCTACAATTCCGTAGTAAATGTGGATGGCCGCCAATCGGCATTTAATTCTGCACCTCAAGCCTTGTATACTCAGCCCAGTTCACCTGGGACCAGTTCCTCGGTGGTTATACGTCGTTTCAATAAGACGATTACCACCCATTCGGATGGCACCAGTTCTGTGGATGGTTCTGAATCTCAGCAACGCTGGCAAGATGGAAAACTGGTTTACGATAATCAGCAGCCATTTGGTCAATCGAGTGTCCCAAGGGATGAGCAATGGAAGCGTGAGGAACGTGAACGTTTCTTCTGGTATTTGACATCGCATCAGCGTCTTGAGGATTGGCAACATCAGCAGGAGGATCGTTTGTTGGGTGTGGCTCAGAGATATCACACCACATTGCCCATCCTTGAAGAGTTCCATCGTCGTGAGTTGGCTCGCTATAAGGCTCTGTTGGGTCAATATCAATCTCAGGTACAAGACTCTGAGGCTTGGCAGCGACAGGAGCGTGGTCGCTTGGATTGGTTGATTCATCAAAATGGTTTCACCAATCAAGATTTTCAACGCTGGCAGACAGAGAACAGTCAAAAGTTGTCTCAATTGGCCCAACAGCATGGCATCTCGCAGAATCAATTGAAGGATTGGCAACATCAGGAATTGCAGCGTCTCTATGTCTACTATAACCAGATTAATCAATCGTTGGCCCCACAGGTTCCACAAACTCCCCAGATCATACATACATATCCGGGCTCTAGCTCTCTTGTTGAAGATAACACCAAGGAGCAAGAACGTTTGAATGAGCTGATACGTCAACATAATGCCACCATAGCCCAACTGCAGAACTCCATCAAGACCGATCAGCAGCGTCTTAAGGATCTTTCCATTAAATATCAGGGTGATATGCAGAGTCAAACCCAATGGCTGAGAGGTGAGGTGGCTCGCATTGGTGATCTCATCAAAGAACAAAACGAACAGGTTAACAAAATCACAGTCTGGCAGAGTTCGGAACGTTCCCGTCTCGAGTCTATACTGAAGCAACATCAAGGCTCCGTGGCGGAACTGCAAGATCAAATCGCCCGTGATCGTTACTATGTTCAAAATCTGGCCACCAAATATCGTGTGAGTGTTGAGGAGTTGGAGAAATGGCAACGCGAAGAATTGCAACGCCTTCAGCTGACGGGTCAACAGAATTTGGAGGATCACATTAAGGATTGGCAATTCGGGGTCAGTTCCCAATTGCGTGCAATTGTTGGACAAAATCAAGTGACCATTGAGGAGTTCCAGAACTCAATTATCAACGATCGTGCCCGACTCGAGCAAATGGCTCGCACCTATAAGGTTAAGGTAGAAGAAATTGAAGCATGGATCAAGAGTGAACTTAAGAAATTCCAATCGGAGGGTCTGCTCAAGGAGGTCGAACAGGAGCTAGCCCAATGGCAGCAAAAGGAACGCGAACGTCTTCAGGCCATAGTGCAGCACAATTCACTCACAGTGGAACAGCTTGAGACGAAGATCAAGAACGATCAATCGCATTTCCTTGATCTGGCCAATACCTATCAGATTAAGGTCGAAGATATTCAGGAATGGTTGAAGAAGGAACTGGTGCGTCTTCAGAGTCAGGGTCTGATCAAGGCCGAAGCCCTCAACGAATGGCAATTGGCTGAGAGACAACAAATTTCCAAATTGGTTCAACAAAATAGATATTCAATTGAGGAATTCGAGTCCAAACTTTTGGCTGATCGTGCTCGTTTGAATGATCTATCCAGAACCTATAATGTCAAGGTATCCGAAATCGAAAACTGGATTCAATCCGAAGGCGATCGTCTGCAACGTGAGGGTCAACTGAGAATGGAAACTCAATTGAATAACTGGCAAAAGATTGAACGTCAGCGTTTATTGGACTTGATCAACAAAAATGATTTGTCTATTGAAGAAATTGAGTCAAAGATCAGCAAGGATCAAACCCATCTGTACAGTCTAGCCCAACAGCATCAAGTTCGTGTAGAAGAGGTTGAGCAATGGATTAAAAAACAGATCCAGGAACTTCAGGACAAAGGACTCATCGAGATGCAAAGACTTAAGAACTGGCAATTGGAATGGCGTGGCAATCTCACCAATATGGTGCAAGATCGTGACTACACAGTCGAGGAGTTCCACAAATGGCTACTCAAGGATCGTTCTCGTCTCCAGAATCTGGCCATGCAGCATAATGTGCAAATCGAGGAGATTGAACAGTTTGTCAAGAAGGAGGAACAACGTTTCATTGGCATGGGTCTGCTGAAGCCAAGCGAGAAGTTGACCAATTGGCAAGAAGTCGAAAGATTGCATCTTAAGAATTTGGCCCAACAACAATACAAGTCCACCGAACAATTGGAGGCTCGTCTGCGTCAGGATCGTGAGCTCTTGGAACGCTTAGCCCGCCAATACAGTGTCCAAGTTGAGGAGATCGAGAGTTGGATGAAACAGGAGCTGGCTCGCATGCGTGATGAGGGTCAATTGCAAATTGATAATCTCACCTCATGGCAGCTGGCCGAACGTGAACGTCTCGAGGCTCTTATTAGTCAGAATAAACAATGGAGTGCCGAGGAATTGAAGACTGAATTGCAAAAGGATCGTGAACATATGCAGACCATGGCCTTCCAATATCACACCTCGGTGGAGGAAATCGAAAGATGGGTCCAAACCGAAATTGAGCGATTGAAGCAACAAGGCAAACTGAATATTGAACAATTGACCGCTTGGCAGAGGGCTGAACAGCAAAGAATCCTATCTCTACTTCAACAGCATTCCAATATAACTCTAGAACAATTTGAGGCTAAGGTGAGTGAGAATATCAATTGATTTTGAATTAAAAATACTGATCTCTTTGTTTGTATACTTTTTTCAGGTTCAAAACGATCGACGTTTCCTTATTAAGCTCGCCGAACAACATCATGTGAGTGTTGTGGAAGTCGAGGCTTATGTCAAACAGGTCATTGAGGATCTTCACAAGCGGGGACAATTTGAAATGGAGCAATTGCAGAATTGGCAACTGGTTGAACGTGATTATATCAAGAGTTTGATTGCCGAATACAAGAATGGTTTATCCACATCAGAATATGAACAGAAACTTTTGGCCGATCGTGCACATCTGAATCAGCTGGCTGATCAATATCGTATAAATGTCGAACAGATCGAACAGTGGATGATCTCCGAATTGAAACGTCTGCGTGGCAACACGGAAACTTCTCTAAAGAGTTTGAGTGATTGGCAAATAACCGAATTGGATCGCCTGCAGAATCTAGTGAAGCAACAAAATCACTTGACCTATGTGGAATTCGAAATGGAACTGCAACAGGAACGTGAAAGACTGCAAAAGTTGGCCGATCAATATTCGGTGAATGTTGTCGAAATTGAGGAATGGTTGCGTCAACAGTTGATCAATCTGAAGACCACCGGACAGGCTAAAGTCGAGAATCTAAACAAATGGCAAGTTGAGGAGCAACAACGTTTGATTGAGTTGCTCTTGAAGAAGCAACAGGAATTGAATTATGCCGATGTGGAAAAAGAATTGACCAAGGATCATGCCCGTCTCGAGAGTCTTTCGCAAACCCATCATGTGGATATCAATCAAGTAGAGAACTGGCTACGCGAAGAAGTCAATCGTTTGCAAAACTCTGGTCTAGTTCAGTTTGAGCAACAAACTCAGTGGCAGGAGAAGATTAGTCATGGCTTCGACAATTGGCTCCAGCAGCAACAGAATGGTGCTAGCTATCAGGAATTCGTGGACTTCTTGAAGAGGGACAAGGAGCGTTTGAGTGGCATTGCCAGTGATTACCATGTGACAGTGGAACAGGTAGAGAAATGGGTACAAAAAGAGGCTGCTCGTCTCTCTCTGATCGGTGTGATTGATCGTCCCGAAAATAATGTAAGCTATGAAGAGATTGTCAATATCTGGGAGGAGAAGCCCTGGCAAGCCGAACTGGCTGAACGCCTGAGAAGTGTCAGCCAAGTGCGTGCCATGTCTAGACAGGAATTTGAGAATTATTTGATTATAAACCAACCCATTTTTGAGCAAATCGCTCGTCAATATAATGTAACTATTGAGGATATCCATCTTTGGTTGGAGCAAACCGCCAAGAAGGAAGGTTTGATCACAGTCACCCTTGAGGATTGGCAACTGCGTGAGCAACATTACATTCAAGAGCTTATCAATCAACAACTACGTAAGCAACAAAAATGGACTATCGAGGAATTGAAATTCAAACTGGAGAATGATCAGAAACATTTGAGGGATGTCACTCAACAATATCACATTACCATTGAGGAGCTAAAGACTTGGTATGAGAACGAACTGCAACGTTTGCTCGAGTTGAGAAAAATCGATCGTAGTTCTTTCCTCTCTTGGCAAACCAAAGAGACGGAACGCATCTATCTACAGGCTGTGAATCATCCAGGCATTAGTAGGCAATCGTTGGAGAACATACTCTTCCGTGATGTTGCCATTCTGGCTCCCCAATATCACATAACCATCGAGGAGTTGCGTCTGTTTATCAAGCAGAAACTAGATCGATTTGCTCAAATGGGCTTGGTCTTGGACAACTCCCAGCAGCAGCAGGTGAACAACTGGAGGGAGCAGGAACGTCAACGTCTACATGAGGTGGCCGAAAGCATAATCATTACGGAAAATGAACTTCTCGAGTTCATATCCCAGGATACAAGCTATCAAAACCAATTGGCTCAAGTCTATCAGGTCCGTTTGGTTCAATTGGCTCCTGTTCAGCGTATCATTATTGGAAACCTGGGCAGGGAGCAATTGTTCGAGCAGCGTCGTCTGAATCACTTGACCTCCTGGCAGCAACGTGAACGTGATCGTCTTTACGAGTTCATTGGCAATCAGAACATGTCATTGAATCAATTGAGAAGCTGGCAACAACAAGATAGCCAATTGTTGCAAGGATTCGCTCAGAAATATGAGATTACTCTGCAACAGTTGAAGGATTGGCAGCGTCAGGAATTCGAAAGAATTGGCAAAGTGGCTCACTACTATGGCATGACCCAAACAGATCTGCAAAAGATTCGCGAAGAGGAACTACGTTATCTGGCTTATGTGAATCACAAGAAGCTGCTTTCTGCCTCCGATGCCCAGAACTGGGAGAAGAAACATCAATGGACCTTGGGCAAATTGCAGAGTCGTTATGGCAAATTTGGTGAGGAGTTGACCATCTGGCGTCGTACTCTCTATTTGCTGAGTCAGGGCTTGATTGATCTACCAGCCGATGGAGCCAATACAAATGGTGGTTATATAGTGAATCCTGGCAGC
Source organism: Drosophila willistoni (assembly GCF_018902025.1). Taxonomy (NCBI): domain Eukaryota; kingdom Metazoa; phylum Arthropoda; class Insecta; order Diptera; family Drosophilidae; genus Drosophila; species Drosophila willistoni. The sequence continues at coordinate 17,231,015 of NW_025814050.1, forward strand.
ACCAATGCCACGGCTATCTACAAGCCAATATTCTCCATGGATCGTGGAGATCAGCCGCCTCATGTCTATGATGAGGAAGTCGATGAGGAAAACGAACCTGGGCTTGAGGGTGAGACCAAGGCTCCATTGCCATTGCCCATCATCTCGACACCACCTCCATTGCCATACCAGAGGGCCGTGTTGCCAGGCGGAGGTGGCAGTAAAGTGGGCTATGAGTATCGTCGTCAGGATTACACTATTAATGTGCCCGTTGGTGAGGCTTCTGCCTCGGCTAGTGGTGGACCCACTGGATCCTCGGCTTCGGCCAGTGCCAGTTTGGGTAAATGGAATCGCGCTGCTGGCAATGAACCCGAAGATTTTGGCCAACAGCAACAAGTTGATCTAGGCTGGAATGCCGACGATTTGGGTCAACAGCAGCAGGTAGAAGACCAGGATTGGAATCAGAACTATCAGTTGGGCCAGCAGCAGCAAGAAGAATTATCCGAAAATCTTGAAGATCTTGGTCAGCAGCAAGTTCAGGAGGATTCCCATCGAGGCTATGGCCAATTGCATGCCCAGCCCACTTACTCCTCAAAGGTATGAGAGAAGTCTTTCATTTGCCTAGTATCATTTAATTTGACTTCTCCTTTCCTTTACTTTCAGCCCGTGGAGGTTCAAGCCCAAACTGAGCCCTCAGTTTGGCAGAAGTTCAAAAACTCAATCGGTTAAAGTACCTAAACTAATTAAAACTGCCATTTTAGTTGTAAAAAAAACACACACAAAAACGAATCTAAAAACGACAAAATAATGAATTGATAATTTTCCTATTGAATATTTTTTTCTATACAAACATTTCTTTAATCATTTTTAGACTTAATGTGAATAAATGAGAGATTATTTCTACCACTACATAAATCGTACATTGGAATACTCTATCTTTAGAAGGACGTATATATATATATGTTTTTTTTTTGTTGTTTGTATTCTTTGACCTAATAAACTTTGAAAATATAATGATCGTTCTTTTTTTTGGCTAATAGACTCTTTGCATAACCAAATAAAGCGTAAATATATATGTGTATAGAACTTTCAGTTGTCTTTCGTTTTGTATAGACTATATAGAATCATATAGTAGTAGTTTTCTCTTGCGATATGCTTGAAAAAGGCTTTGGTTTTGTTTCTTAGGTTGTTTTTGGGTTGGATTTTGGTTGTGTTGTTTGGGAAAATGTATTTGGTTTTACATATATACATATAGAGACATACATATACATATATAAATATGCTAGACTAGGCACTTAAATTTGTATAATAACTTTTTGTTTCATTTTGTCTTTTAGGTATCTGTTTTTTTTTTTTTTGTGAGTAAACTAATTTAATTGATTAGAATTTGTCCTTTAAAATAACCGAGTAGATTTGAATCTATACAGTTAATATTATACCCTTGCAGATATCATTTGGTTGGGTTATATAAATATATCTTTGCCAATTTAGAACTTGGATTTAGATTTAGTATTTGTTATATTAGATTTATTATTTCTAATATCGGAGCAACAAATTATATAAAAAAGACCTTTTACTATAAAGATTGGGAAATATGTTGGGCCACATTTCTTGGGCTAATTTTTAAAGTCTTTCAACTGAATATCAGACTACAATAATTTCAAAAATTATAGAAAAGGGTAAAGTATTTTAACTTTATCTGCTAGGGTGTATCTTTTTTTGGCATGCCAAAAATAACTTTAGATCTTAAACTTAGTTCAAGTCATAAATAGTAAATTCCTTATAGGATATCATAGGTTTGTCTTGTTTCGAATTTTTATACATTTCTTAATCTAATGTTACAATTTTGTATATTTACATTATGGTCTGTGAATCAACTAATATGTGCTTCCAATTCGGAACTGCCAGTAGTAGCAAAGTGTGTAGCCCGAAACTGCAGACCTTCACTTAGTTCCTCCATAGCCACCACACCCATGCTCAAGCCATCTCCAGTTTCCTGGAGAACATGATGTTTGAGCTGCTCGATTTGATGCAACAGTTTGAGAGTCTCATCGTCCAGATTATCATCTTCTAGACGCAATTGTCGCTGCTGCTCGCGTTCCTCGTCAACATCCCATTCAAGGGACTCTGGTGTAGATATATGCGACCAGGAGTTCTGTGTCGATGAACAACATGAGGTGCGTGTAAATGAGCCACCAAGACGACGATCTAGACGCGCCTGTCGAGCTGCCACTACTGCCTGATGGCGCACATGATTGGCGGCAATTGAAGAAGCCGTGGTCAATTGGTCAAGAGAGGCTGCCGCCATGGGTGGTGGGGTATGTTGGGGTCCATTCGTTTGCTCCTCCTTGTGATGCTGATGATATTGCCTCAGTTGTGAGTACTCGTGCTCCCATTCGAGATCCAAAGAGGAACTAGCTCTCGAATTGGCCATACGTTGATAGTTTAATATTTCTGTCTCTTTGTTGGGTGTAGATTGATTATTGAGCAACTTGTAGGCATCCAGATTTTGTAGTTGTATATCCGAGGGGGCACTAAAACAAAAACTTTATTAAAACAAAATGTCAAATAAGCTCACGTAAGGTTTACTTGTCAGTCTGCAGCTTGGCATAGTTGGGTTGCTGCTCCCAATACTTGTCCAGAAACTGGGGACACTGTTGCTTCCTTTTAAATTTCAGTATGCGGTAGACCAGACCGCGTCGTTGACAACTCTGGGCACTGGAATGTGATATGAGTTCGGTGTCGTCGGGTGGCTCATGTTCCGTGTCTGTTGTATTGCTGGTCCCCACTCTGGCCCTGATCCTGGCCCTGGCCATGCTCCTGGCCCTACGACGACGATGACTGCAAGTGGCAAAATGCAAATTGTTGGTTTAGTGGCATACCTTGGACTTTCTAGGGCTCTTTATTTAAGTGGCGAATATACTCTTTATCTTCCGTTGGGAATAATGAAAATTTTACATTTTTAATTTACAAAAAGTGTAAAATTTATGTTCTTGAAATAAACTTTTGTTAAAATTCTTTATTAATAAAAACTTAGTTTGATCATCTAAATATTTTTCTACATATAGCTAAAATAAAATAATTTTAAATTATGTATGTTGCTTTGAGGTTTGAGTATAAGTTTTTTTAATTAACTCAGTTTCTAATTATAAATTGTAAATACTTTTCCCAAAATTCAAATAAGTATATGTACTTTGAAAATTTCATCCAATTAATTGCTGAATACTAGCGGATCTAAAAGGAGTTAAATGAGGGAACACTACCCCTTAAGGTATGCAATCAATAGTTTAAAAAAAAGCACTTTTAAAAAATGCACTCTAGTAAATCTATAAAATATTTTATAATGTTTTTTTAGCTGTTTCACAAACACATCAAAGGAAATTTTTTGACTGTACATTGTCCTCCATTTTACCACCTTAGATTTAGTGTGGTAAGGGTATACAAGCTTCGTTGTGTGCTCTTTTAAATTTTCGGTTATGTTTGTGGGCCCACTACCTGGGCTTATCACCATAATACCCGCACCCTTTTCCATGCCTTTTAACCATTGAAGCCCGTCATTGTTGTTTTCTTGTTGGTGTTGCTTGGTTTTTTTTTGTGTGGCAAGCAACACGCACTCAAGCATTGCATACTTTTAGGCTGTTGACTCCCGCTGTCAACGGTTGTGTTATTTTATGCGATGGGGGCGAAATTATGTTTGCCTATGCAATTTGTAATGAAGAAAGAAAAGCTAGGGCATAAAACGCGCCGTTTAATGGAGGAGCCATCTGCTAATTAGCCACCTCGCGGAGAGAGGGGTGGGGAGAAGTGCCTATGCGCTCATTTGCTCAATTCCCTTTGCGACCATGTCTTTTGACTAAGCTTGTATTGATTGCCAAGTCAGCGACAGAGCTAGCTTATTGGATTTGCCACGGCATCATGGTAGAGAGCGGATACTTTTGTGTGCCGCCACAAAGTCAACAAAATTAAATTTTAATTAACTGTGGCAGTGCCCCCGCCCCACCGCCAAACCCCGCAAACCCTTTGGGAGAAGACTTACCAGAGCCAGCTGTTGGCAAGACATGACAACGAAGAGGACGACGCTGTGGAGGAAGACGATGCCGACGATGTGGAGGAGTTGGTGGCTGAGAAGGTAGATGAGTTGTTCGTGGTGGAGTTGGAGGGAACGCAGCTGCCAAAGCATGAACCCATGCTACCTCAGACTAACGGTAGGAGCGTTAAATAGGCCACATACACACACACACACACAATCGCAAACACACACAGGTTTTTCGCTTTCAATTTTCGTTTTGGATGCGTTTAAATTTCACATTTTCTTTATGTTTTGCCACATGGACTCTCTTCATTAAGAGCCGACCTTTGTTGCACTTGCATTGGGTTCAGGTCAAGGCTTTGTTTGTTAAATTCTCTCCACTCTACATGGTTTTGGGATTCTTTTTTTTGTGTGTCTATTGTCTATTGTTTTCTTTACACTAAAGTTTTCTCCTTTCACTTCGACACTTTACGCATAACTGTTTTGCATCGCAACGTCACTGGGTGACGCACCGCACCCCTTCTGGCTTCCATGGTATCGCAAAGTTTCTGCCAGCAATTGCAGCTGATTAGGTTTTGGTGTGGGGTTTTGACAATCAGCTGTTTTTGTTACCGTTGTCTGTGTGTTTGATTTTTGAGCTGTCAAAAGTTTCAGCTGAAGTCAAAAAGGAAGCATCAATTTGTTTAAAGCTTTTGAGGTAACTGTAAAAAGTTTTGAAGATAGCTTTTCAAATGGAAAACTTTTTGTATCAGCAACTCCTTCGAGCTTTTGTTAGACTGGGGAAATAAGGGTGAATTTCTAAGCTGTTAAGGGTTGAATGTAGTTAACATTGATTTGGGCAAAGTAAGATATTAACAGCCATTCGAGCCTGCTATGTCAGTGAGTGGGGGTAAAACTGTGAGATGCTTTACATTTAAGAGCATCAAAGTTAACTGTTAAAGGTAGAACAAGGTTAACATTGCAAAAGTAAATGGTTATGGTTATGTTATGGTTGGATTATGTTAATAGAGATAGGGGTACTGTTAAGGAACGTTCTCTAAAATAAAGACTGGTTTCTCTTTGGCTGTATATGAATGTTATTTCAAGCCGAAGCAATGTTATGTTATGTTTGAAATCAAAGACGGGTTCAAAAAAGGAATGTTAAAACTAAAGAAAGTAATGTTAAATATACATATGTAATGTTAAAGGCATATTTTTAATATAACTTTCTTTAGTGATTTTAAACAAAATTCCTAAGATGCATCTCGCCGATTATCCCAATAATCCATTTCCGTTCCAGTGAAGTTCTTAAAAATTACATTATACAAGTGAATTAATAAAGTTTTTATTGTTATGTGTAAATAGGGATTCCGGGAGAAGGAAAATAACCCAATCTTCATTCGTTTAATTCAAAATATGAACTGATTTTGGTGAAGCCATTTCAGATGATCACGATGTTTAATCTTAAGCAATTGTTAAGCCTTAGAATAGTCAGTGAAGAATATAGAAATGTAATATGTTGCAAAACTTCCCCATATAGTGGGCAATAGTTAGTTAACTAAGTAACTTTATCAAAACTATGAATAGCTTTTTATATTGAATGTCAAAGAATATTAAAAAATTGATGAAAAACTCTTGAAATGTCTTGTAACTTAAAAATGATGATGATGATAAAGATGATTGTGAATATAACTATGTAAAGAAAAGAAAGATCAAAATAGTTTTATAATAAACTAAATTGTTTTACTAAGTTTTGCATACTTTTGGGGGTTACTTTTCCCCATTTCCATTTTTAGTTGCGCTCTAATGGAAATGGTAAATTCATAAAGTAGTTTTGATAAGGCATTTCGTAGAGAGTTCAAGTCGCCAGAATGCATTTGTATATAAAACAACAGATTTATGAAATGAATTAAGTACATTTTATAATTTATCTCCCCGTTTTATGATGTTTTCACATGAATGTCATAAACTTGATGTTGAACTTAAAACATATTTTATATGATGTGCCTATTAAAAATTCTATCTATCTTTCTCGATGTCTGGAGGAATACTTTCTTTTTGGCCATTGCCTTAAATTTCACTCGATCTCTGTTCTTTCCCATACATTCATCTTCACATGATAAACATCAAATTCGTCATAGATACAACATTAAATTGCCTCACGCATTTGTTTAAAACATTAAAAAATATATTCCATTTGCCCTGCAGTTCAGCCGGAGTCATAAAGATGAAACTGTTAACATGTGCCTGTTAGGATGTTTACATGGCACGGCCATATGAATGCACTGAATGCAACTGAATGCGTTTTGTTAACAGATGTAAGCTTATATAAATCACGGCCAAACCGCAACATTTGTTTATCTTTTTAACATGCCGCAAGACGAACGGATGCTGCTTGCTGCTTTGTGATTCGGAACTGTTCGTGATGTTTCGGTTTTTCTCGTCAGAGTTGTCCCCCGGAAAATTCAAAATGAAAATTCGTGCTCGTTCAGTGCCACTTCGGCTGTCTTAACGCGCGGTTGTCTAGTCTCTCTAGTTCTAGAGTCGGTCCATAGCAAACATTTATCTAGTTCTTCGTACGCGAAATCGCAAAAACGGTTTCTGTTATTATTACTGAAAACTTGCTCAACGATAATATTGTCAATTGTAATTGTTATGCTCATTAATTAATACATCATTGTTGTTTGTTGTTTTTGCTGCAAAACAATTGAGAGAGTGTTTATTTTGCGTGAATTCATCTATCATTGTGTAAAGATCACGCCAAACTTCACAAGTGTTAAATCAACGTGTGTGTGTGTGTGCGATTTTGCCGGCTTTCGTGTATCTGATTTAATTATGTTGCAAGACAACTAAAAGCAAAGGAGAAAATATCATTAAAGATGAAAACGCTGTTGATGCTGTTCGTTGTGGGTCTATTTATAATTTAACTTGCTGATTGCATTTGGCGGCGGAGATAGCTCTAACTTCCAGCTTGTTATTCCAATTGCAAGCGAACTGAGACCCCAGGACAAGACATTGTCACGGTGAGTTATTAGCTAGACTAGACAATCTGGAGAATGAAGTGCTACATTTTCTCATCTCTTAGTAAAGGGGGGAACTGAATAAAAGATTTGCACTAACTTCACTTACAAAAGATTTCACTCAACTACAATTCTAGAGAAAAGATCTTGTCTGTTGGCTTAAATATAGAAGTCGATGTTAAAAAACTATTTTTAAAATTAAGGCATCTTGGCAGAAAAGGGTAGAGTATCATTCCAGAGTGATTAAAATATAGATCCAATCAAAACCATTTAATGGAAAAAAGTGCAGTTGGTGGAAGAAGTATCGCTATTATTTTAAGCATTTTTGATATTAAATTATTTTGACATTTTTTGTCTATTTTTAAATCTAATCTATTTTAAAATCTAATAGTCTGGACTCTGTTATACTATATAGAGTATCATTCCAGACTGTGATTAAAATATAGATCCAATCAAAACCATTTAATGGAAAAAAGTGCAGTTGGTGGAAGAAGTATCGCTATTATTTTTAGCATTTTTGATGTTAAATTATTTTGACATTTTTTGTCTATTTTTAAATCTAATCTATTTTAAAATCTAATAGTCTGGACTCTGTTATACTAAAAAATTTAATGATGTATTTTATGAATGTGTTAAACTAATATTAAATATATTTTCACATGTTATTAACCCTCTTTCAATATACATATTAGAAAATTCAAAACAAAATAATTGGGCTTAATGGATAATTGACATTAATTTTTGAAGCGCCTAAGAGTATGCACATAAAGAAGCAAGCTTTGCTATTTCTTTTTCGTTTTATGTAGTTTCGATTCCTAATTAGTTTAAGCCTTGAAGATGGTAAAACTCTCGACTCTTTATTAAATATAGCTAATAATGAAACTGGGTTGTTCTTAAAATAGCTATAGCAATTGTTTGTTTGTTTTCCCTATGATTTCATAGGATTCATATGATTCATATTCATTCATATGATTTATTGCCCGGCTAAAGTCCAGTTTTGATTAATAGCAAAGAAGGTCGAAATCTAGCAATTAGTTATATCTTATATCAATATCTTTGAATAAACTGATTTTTTTTATAATAGTTGTCAGGACAAAAAGTAATTTAGGTGTTGACTTACCCTTTCCTTTTTTAATATGTGCAGGATGATGATTCATTTGCCTTTCATTTTAATCGCGAAGATAGTTCAAATACAAAAATATTAAATAAATTTCATGAAAATTAGATCTTTTGGTGAAATTTGGTTAAAATAAATCAATTAGTCTAATATCACAATAGTAACAATTTTGATGGAACGGATTTAAGAAAGTAAGTTTTAGGGTTTTAATAAAGAATTGTCTAAAACAGACCCAGGTATACGATTTTTAGTATTTAAATATAAAAGATGAAATTTTAGAATCTCACTTTATTTGAGAAAACTCTATTTTGTAAATAAACATTCAAGTTAACCCCTTGCCAGATATATGTGTAAGGATAAAGCACTCGAAAATTAATGACATCATGACCATATTCGTATCGTGATAAATTTTCATCGTATGAACATCAAATGGAATCAATAAGCAAATTTTAGATCATCGTAAATAAGTAGAAAATTGCAAAATGGAATTGCAATTGCAATTGTTGCAACAGCTGCCTTCATTTGAGACATTTCTGTTGATGACATACCCTCCAGTATCCAGATGGTCTGGCTCCTACATTTCGGTCCCCCTCAACCTCACTCTCACCGCCCCCACCAACAACAGTTGCGTCCTCTTTGCCTCAACTAAGCATTGCCACGTTGAGTTATTAAACACTTTTGCTGTCTTCTCTTGTTTATTTATGCGTGTGCGCCTCGAAGAACTGCAAACGGTTGCCTTTTCATGGACTTGCTGCTGCTTCTTTTGCTGCTTTTTGGTTGTCATTTAATGTTGTTGTTGTTGTTGTTGTTTATGTGCAGCTTCCGCCACAAAAGAGAGCATTTTACCAGTTTCACTTTCATTTTCTTTTTTTGTGTCGAATCTAGTGTATTAAACTCTTTGGCTAAAGTTTTCACCGCCCCTTACAAAACTATTTCGCTTGAAAAATCACGCTCATTGGCATTGGCGAAACGTAAAACTTTACCTATTCAAACTTCATACAATCTAAAATTTTCCAACATGAATGACCAAGAAATGTTTTTAAAATGAGGCAACGATTGCGAAATACTCTACAGCAAGTTTGACTTTTTTTTGATTCTGGAAAGTCAACAAAAAAAGTGAAATTTTTGTTTAAAGTTTTATAGTTAAGCTTAGTTTGGTAATATTAAAATATATTCATTCAAATATTTAATATGTCTAAGATAAGAACTTTTATTTTATTGGACTTAATAATTTTTATAATGCTAAAAGATTTATAATCTGAATTATATCCAAAGTCTTTGTTTTAAAGAACTATTCAGAGCCTATTTTAATTTCCTTTTAAATCTGTACATAATTCACTTCTTTAACTTTATGTAGGGTATATAGATTTTGTGGAGAATTTTATTATGCCATACCTGTGAGGTATATGTGTATGTGTGTGTGTGTGTGTGCAGTTTTATAAATTGCCTTCTGGTAATTGCTTTTTAATGGTAATTGACCATGAGAATTGTTATGGAAATGATTATTGTTATTTGCCATGGCAAAATTAAGTGTCTGGTTTTTAGTACTTAACTTGCACAGCTTTACAATTGAGATGCTGTGCAGCATCGTCCAAGATAATTTAATTTTAGTTATTTGTGCTAAATATCTTGCTCATGTGAGCCAATGAGAAATTTTTAAATGACATTTTCTAGTTTAGTTTTCTTGAGAAGTTTAGCTTAAAATATAATTTTCCTTTTCATGTTGACTTTAATTTTCTTTAACTTAACTAAACTGTGTGTATGATGAGAGCGAAAAAATATTATTTATTATCCAAGATCACAACTGACTTATAAATTTAAAGGAAGAAATTTTCATATTAGTATAGTAATGAATTCCACTTTTTTCAATACAATCCAAATTTCATCCTCTAAATTGTATAGCCAGGCTAATAAATAAAAAACAATTAAAAGCTTAAACATAAAAAAATTCAATTTTTACTAAAATAAACATAAGTATTTTAAAAATTGGCCTATTATTGTGATTTGGGATAAGAAAAGTTGTACAAAATAGTTAAAATAACTTTTAAAATTATTGTTTTAGACTTTTATTTTTTTATGTTCAACACTTTCACATTAGAGCACTAAAGGCTAATTTTATGTAAAAATATCAAGATTGATTTTAGTTTTTTTTTTTTTTACTAATTGGCCAAAATTCATTCAATGTTTATCTTATAATTAGCTAAAAATTTCATTTCAATTTGAGTGAAATATTCACTGATATTCGAACTACAAATATATGAATTAGACATTTCGTCTTTTATGAGGATGTTATAAGCTATAATTATTCAGTTGTTACACAATATTAACGACAATGAATCAAGTTTTAATATAACTTTAGGTGTAATAACTTTTCTTATAGTGTTACGAATGTAACAAATATTATATAGGTTGTGATTTTATGAAAGACTTTTCGTACAAAGTGACTGGCAAAACACAATAAAATTAACTATTTTACTATTTTTTATGCAATCCCAAGAATTGTTTATAAATAATTTTATCCATGAAAAAATATTACAAGTTAAAGTATCAAAAGTACGTTCTAACGAATAGATAGAAGAAGTTGAGGAAGCAACCAATTTCGACAATTTCCTATTCAGAAGAAAAATCCTGGTTGAATATTTAAATGAGTTTAGTTTCAGTTTCATTTTGTAGCCTTCGCTAATATTAGTTTCATGTCCTTTGGCATCTGACGACTGACAACGGTTATCATTAAGTTTCTGTTGGCCCTGGACATGGACATGGATATGGCCATTGGGGGCAACTGTTGATTTTTTCATTAAAGCTTTTTAGCATAATTCCATGAGACTGGCATATTGTGTCCTGATGCCTCTACAGAAGTGGCAGAAGCTCCTCCCGCCATCCTCTTTTTCTCTTGTCTCTCTTTGGTTTGCATCAAGGAAAAGTAGCAACGACTTGAACAACAACAAAACAACAAATACACTTATTTAGCATATTTTATGCTCATTAAAATGGCACATTAAGTGCATATTCTTGAACTCTGACAGAAAATGAAATAGATGCAGACTCAGGGAAAGAAGGCAAAAAGAAAATCGACATATATAAATATAAGTATATACTATATATTTATTCTTCTCCTTAGTCGTTGTCGTGGTCGTCGTCTTCATCTTTTTCTACCATTGATGGCGATCAATTTGGTTGTTGGCTGTGATTTAAGTGCGCGTAAATCTCTGTGGTGAAAAGTGGTTGGCTCTGCCGTTCCCCGTTCACCCCGAATCTGTGGCTCCATTTCTACATCATATCGCCAGCCTCCATCTAACCCCCTTTGCATGCCTCATGGTGCCCCTCTTGTTCATGGTTTGTTGCCATTATTTGCATTTCATTTTTTTTTTTTTTTTTGCGTGTGGCGAGAGAAAATGTAAATTGATTTATTATGCACAAGCGAATGAATGTTGGCTGTGTGTATGAGTGGGTGGATTGGGTGGCTGGATGCAGTGGAGAGGTGGCCAAGGGTATCCCTTTTTCTTTTGGCCACCTTCCCTTCTTATCCTTGGTCTTCTTTGGTGCAGTCGTGCGTGCAATTTTTTTCTTCTTTTCCAGGAGCAGGAAAAGGTAAAGCTGCTCTTGCAGTTGCATCCTTTGCAGCCTGCAGGGCGTAAACATTGCTATTAATATTGATTTAAATGCGAACAGAATGAATGCAGTGGGAACAAGATTGAGAGAGAGAGAGAGAGAGAGGGAAAGAGAGAACAAGAGGGTCTCTTTGGCCGTGGAAAAAAGGATACAACTATTACCCGTTCCCCTTATCAAAAAAGAGGACAAAAAATATATGCATTTCTCATTGTCATTGAGAGCAATCAAAGCCGCCGGCGTTGACTTTTCGCTATTAGCCAAATTGCAAAAATCACGCCCCTAAAGATCTCAAGCGTACGAGAATCCACAATAAATAAAGTGGCTCGATATGGCACAGTTGTGGTAATACCCTTTCAGCGAAACTCTGTGGTCTTTGGCTAGACATACAATAGTTAACAAAAGGATAATATATAGCCAAAAATTGTACAGAACATTAATAGCTTAAAAGTGATTTACAGAGCTGCGATTTTAGATGATGAAACCTGCAAATGGCAAAGAGAGTTTTAAATGAAGTACTTCCTTCATGCATTTTGGTTTAAAGATTAATTTCTTTTTAGTTAGATTAAATAATTAAGTTTGTTTCACACACTAGATAACTAAGTTTTTAATGGACTTTAAATTTTAGTGTTAAACTATTAGAAAAGATTTTTGGAATACATTTTGTAGGGCCCAAGTCAAGTTTAGTAACGAGATGGGAATTTTTGAGGGTGAGCTTGGTCTTTGATATCGAAATTCTACCACATTTAAGGATCAAATATGTTTGTTTAGCAAACTAGGACTGGGCTGATAAAGATTACATTTAAATTTTGTAGAACGATTGAATACATCAAATTAACGAAAAAGAATCAGCATCTATTTGTCAGTTAAATTAGCATATCAATAGGTTTAAATTCTTCGTGATTGGATTAAAAATGGCAAATAAAATTAAGTGTTTTTTCCGGATATATCTTTGTTATATTTCATTCTGTTTTTATAAATATATGAATGTAGGATATCTAAGCTCTGAGATTGGATAATTAACCTAATTAGTTTATGGATCAGGATATTTACGAATAGGAGTAAATCTCTAACAAGATTCAGCGAGTTAAGAGACTTTATCGATTACTAGAAACGACCAATCAGGTAGAGGGGCTTAGTATGCTGGCTTTTTGCTGAAGACCTTGCAACAAAATAAAATACAAGATATTTACTTTATAAGATTTTTAAAAAAACTAAGATTGTTTGTAATCAACCCTTTACAATAGTAAAGTATTTTGTTATAATTAAACTTAAGAGCTAAAATTATACTGCAAAATACATAAACACAAAACTAAGTTCAGATTAGATAAGGTAAACGGACACTGCGATTGGTGTTTAGATCCAAGATTCCCTTATGATAATTACAAATTCTAAATGCTAAATACAAAATGTAGTTTAGTAGTCCTTTAGAAGATTTAAATCGAAGTTTTTCTGCCTGGCTTACTAAAATTCATATCAATATCGACAGGCACACCAATTTCAGTTACCAAATTTCTAAATTCCAAACGAAACCTTTCCATAGAAGAATCTATGGATCAAAACCTGATAAACTTATTAAGAAAAAGTGAAGAATAAAAGCCAAGTTGTGTATTGAATTAAATGTGCAAAGTTATTAGCTTAGCTAACATACTGCATTTACTCTTAAGAGCATGAGACAAAAAACTTTTTCCCGTCAGCCTCAAAACAAAATGTATGCAACTAGAAAGAAAAAAAAACAAGAAATTGGAATACTCGACTATAATAACTTTTGGCAATAATACAAAAAGCATCCATGTTTTCAGTCTGCACGTGGATAGCGGGAGTAGAACTTGAAGTTGGAGCTAGCTGAGGAGAGGTGAAAGGTATAAGTAACCTATATGTGTGTATATATAAAATTGGGGGTGTGGCAGTTGCCTTATACCAAATCGTTGGGGCGTGAAAAAATATGTAAAATATGCATAGACAACACAGAGAAACAGAGAGAGAGAGGGAGAGGGATGGGAAATCTCTTCTAGTTCCTCCATCGCTCCCTTTGTCAGACTCCTCTCCTTGGGTTTTCTCTCCCCAGCTAATAGACATGCCAAACATGTAAAGTAGATGCCAGGATTATGTCCTCCTTTTGTCCTTTTAGACAAATTGCTTAGCAAGCGTGAACTTTAAACACCAAACTTTACTAAGAAAAACAAAAAAAATTTGAAGGGAAACTGAAGTAAGAACGATAATGAATACTCAATCCCAGCCACAAACCAATTCAATTAAATTTACAAATTGATTTCAATAACTTTGATTGAAAAAGACAAACACCAACAATGTGAAAATCCACAACAGATGGCGCTAAGGAAGCATTTTGGCATCCTTCTTCTTAATTGAAATGCATTCAAATTGCATATACAGAAAAGGACGAAAAAAAAAAGCAGAAAATCACATAGAAAGCAGGGACATACTAGACGGATACGGATATGGATATGGATGGAATACAATTTGGAAAGTCTGTGCGAGACTTGGTGGACGTCGAGCAACAGCTGACAGAGCAAATTGCTTTGAGCTTATGACACGATAAAGCAAAAAAAAAAACACAGAAAACCAAAAAAAAAAGGAATCTAGAAAATATACATACCACAGGAGAATGCTGTAGACGAGATGATGATGATGATGGTCATGGCATTTGAATGTGGCAGCTGGCAGGAGCATGAGGAAGTCCACGAGGAGTATGTGCTACAAAAAGGGGCAACAACATTGCTCTCTCTAAGCGGTTTACTCCAACCGACCGTCACCACAATTTCTACACCCTTAAGGGAGTTTATAATGTGTACAGTCTGAGCTTCATTTATCAGTTTTTAATAGACTATGAGAAGCTTAAACTTGATTACGTTTTAATTAAGTTGCCTGAGAATTGGCATATGCAATCAAGAGTCATGTTAAATATTTAAAGTTGTCTCATCAATGCACTAAAAGTTTATTGTAGACATAAAAAGTTTGCAGTTACATCGTTTAGACTGATCTAGAGAAATTGAAATTTTACAAGTTCAAATTGCGTAATGAAAAATAAGTTCCATTTTTTTATCATAAATGAATATTTCTCCTTTTGATAATCTTTTGACAATTTCTTTCAGTCAGTTTCGACTCCTTGTAGAGTCAATTTGTAATCTCATGCAATTAAGTTTTATATGTTAGCATTAAATTATTTGAATAAGTCTAAATAACACTCATTTAGAGTGATTTTTGTGAAGTGAAGTTTTTGCTTTACCAAAACTATTTTTGGAAGAAGAATTATTTTAAAGTTTTATCTCGCTTCTGTGAGAAAGTTTTCGTTTTAAACGGACATAAAGTAGACCTTTAGGATGATTTTTGGCAAAATAATCTACTAAATGCAATGAAAGAAGTTTGATTAAGTAATAAGAAATAAGTAAATTTTGTCTTACTCTTGGGATTTATACGATTTTGGAAATAATATTTTTCGCAAAGTAATATAAACTGATACCTATGTATAAGTACATTGATAACTGGCATCAATTTCATTCTGTCCATCTATCAATTTTTACAATTCACATAATTTTCAGAATTTTATGTACAAGGATTGGGTAGATCAACCATATGAGAATTCTAAATACAAAGAAAGAGTAGATCGACCATGTAGATCAATCATATTAATAAGCTAGAGACATTTAAAATAATGATTTATACGAATCAATTTCCACAGCTTTCTCCCTTGCTAAAGGGTATACTCAAATTGTAGTAACTAGTTTCGTTCTTCAGTTTCGTATAAACATGCTAATTAATTATAAAGTTAATACCTAGCTTCGGGCTAAAAATAACATCTAACTTAATTAGGTAACTATTATGTAGGTACAGTGTGCAGAAGGTGAGTTTTACTTATTAACTAAGTAGAACTCCAAGTCTTAAATTTTGAACATTAGTTGGCCATTTTAATGAGGCTTATTTACACTTGGCTGAATTTTTTGTTAAGAAAAGACATTGGGCACTTTGTGTAAATGCAAAAGTTTTTGTTAATGTTGAACATCTTTAACAGCTTCAAATGACTAACGAATAGGTATTTCAGGACACAATGCTGAAGTAGACACCTACTTTAAATTAAAATTATTGCCATAAAAGTTACTTAGTTTCGATTTGAATAAAAATACTTCCACTCTGAATCAATTGATACACTTTCCACTTTTTCAGTGCTCTTGAAATGACTCTAGTACCTAATGACTATTGCAAATATTGGATTTAATCCAAGCGTTGATTTTGTTGGTCGACCTTTTGACACGTGCCCGGAAGTCGCGAGGCGGATGCCTTCTTGCAGACATCACCATTTGGATGGGACAAGGCGTCGCGTCGTTTCATTTGTCTGTGTGGCGGGTTTTTACGACTGGACCGTTATTTTTGTTTTATGCTTCAGTTTGTTGTTATGTATTATTATGCTTATAAATATTTTTTTTCTTCCTTTTGCCATAGAATTTATTTTTAATCCGCTTACGTCAGGCGAAATTCAATCAAGAATTCGCACTGCTCATTTCATATATTTTTTTTTCGTGGTTTTTGCTCTGTCGTCTGGCCATTCTGCTCGTAAATCAGTCTACTGGCGGAATGTGTGCTTTTAGGCGTATAAATCTATAAGCAAATTGGAGTAAATTTATGATATTTAATAATTTTCCATTACATTTCAGGCAAACATCACAGCAGAACAAAAAACAAAAAGAGCAGTACACCAATTAAATGTAAAAGACAACAAAGAAAAAAGCTAAATAAATAATGCAAAATTTGTAAAATGTGCAATTAACAATTATGCAAAACAAAAGAAAAAAACTATAAAATGGAATTGGTTTTTTTTTAGTTTTGTGCGCGAATCTTAATTAAATAAGTTAATTTCTTGTTTAATTGAAATTGCAAATAGAAAAGAGAAACTGCACCAAAAAATTGAAATTAATACTTCAAACAATATGTTGAACAATTTCCACGTAATTCTAACGATACTTTTTATGGTATTGTCAAATCAATTGATGCGGCACAATGTCTGGGCCATGAGCACAGATTTGGGAAGCAGCGCCGCCAATGGAGTCGGCATGGGCAATGTCGGCAATTCGAATGCCAATAATGGTGAGTAGAATTTAAAATTTCTATATACAATTGTAACATTTAACAACAATCTCTTTAAGTGGACACGAAAAAGTAACAGAAATATTTAGATTAAAGCAGCTTGAATATATTATTATATATGTGATTTTTGTGAATTTTAAAAATAAAAGTCCTTATCATATTAATGTAGAGTAATTTATTACTTATATGGGCAATCAAATTCTACATTCAGAAAATAAAGAGTTTAATTATTGTATATAGAATGTTATGTTCGAAGTGATATATACGACATTTAGTTTCATAACTTAATGCTATTTAATGCTAACACAATTTTCTTAAAACTTTCTCGAGGAAATCATGATCTTATTGTACAACAAACTGTGGAAATGACTTTTGTAGGTCTTTATTGAAATGCCTTAAAAAAGAATGGAACCAAAGATTCTCTTAATCAGAGCCCTTATTGATGTGTGGAGGTTTCTTTTATTTTAAAATTATTGTTGAACCAAACGTTCACTTAAAACAATTTCATAATTTATAAGAAGATTTAAACATATTTGCACTCCACAAATAAGTAACCATATTGATCTTCTAGTACGATGTCCTACCTACAAAAATTTTAAAAATAATAATTATCACTTAAATAGATAATTTATTTTTTAAAGTTATTCTATTAAAAACATTGTATAAAAGGATTCTATCAACTAAAATGTATATCTAAAGATGTTTTTTCCCAGTTTCAAAAAGAAGTAGAGGCTGTTTTTTATTATTTCTAGTATTATGAAGTACATACTTCAGATTCAATACCAAAAAATTAAATTTAAGTAATTCATAGATTACTTTGATTATGATAGATTTCAGTTAAAAACATAACCATTAAAATTTGCGCTCGTTATGCCAAGTTTAGTTGTATTATCTAACTTTATTTTTCATTTACATAAAATTAAGATATTAAAGTTTCATATTTTTAATTTTGAAGTCATTTATTCGTTGCTGATTTTGCATTGAATATCGCACATAAATTTATATTAAAATCATATTATTGAATATATATATATATGTAAGGAATATCACAGACACTGACATCACACATTTCCTCTCTGGTATGTTTTTCTTTTCGGTTATATTGTATTATATTTTTAATTATTCATTTAATTGCATTTACAATCATTCAGCCAGCACGTGGCAGCTATAAAAAAATGTCTGTCTCTGTATGTATGTAAATCGCTTGTTATTTAAATTGTTACATGACATTTTTTTTTTCTGTTTTTATTTTGTTAAAAACCAAAAACTGATTAAAACGTCGTGGCAGCTGGCTGCCAGGTAAACAGCCAACAAAAACACAACCAGCTAACTAAATTAATGAGGACTCTGCATCTGATGGGCGTTGACAACGTTCAAGCAATTAAAATGTGACATTATAATGTTGTGTTGAATTTGTGATTTTAAATTGTGATTAACAGGCAAGTTAAGATGTGACGTACGGCAAGAAAGTGGATCATTGTATAAAACTTAATTAAGCGGTAAAGATTATAGAGTGGAAAGTTAGACAATGGAATAGTTTTCATAAGGCGTTTTTTAATCAATAACGTTAGTCAAAAGTGGCAATCAAACTTAGTGCTTGATGGGAAATAGATAAGTAGGCTTGTTCCTTATGGCAAAAGGTTCTAAAAGGGTTGTGGCCTAAGTGAGAGATCAAGTGGATGACTTTTGAAGTCAGCTTAGGTGTTAACTTGTATTCAACGCAAAATGTGGCAAATGATTATCATGGATTTAACTTCTCAAAAAGTGTAAAAATCTCGGAATTTGATTAACCGATATGCAATAGCCAAAAATCTTGTGTAAAGAAATTTGGATGTTGCTGAGAGGAGAGCGCTATTTTAAACAGTTTAAAAAATATTTAAATCAATAGCAAGTATTTTTTAGAGCACACTGAGTAGGCAAATCCTTTTGTTGAGACAGTGGACATCTCGGATTCAAAAAATGCTTAGTTTTCTTTTAAGGAATGCAGCGACATAGAGAAAGAAAGCGACAAAGAATGTTATTATCTACAAAATTTAATAGCAACTAAAGCAATCAAATAGTGCTGAAATAAGTTAATTTCATGGATGAAAAGTTTGGTATTTTGGAATACAGTTTTCATTGCCTACTTTAAAGGGCAATTAAAATGTAGAGTCAGACACACACACACACACGCACACTCCGAACACACAGAAACACATTGAGTGAATAAAGCACTTAAAAGTCATCAAAAACTCATAACTAATTCATTAAAGCAAGTTGAAAAAAATACACTGACCACACACACACACATACACACACTTAAACACTCACTCACTCATTGACATTTACACACATTGCTCAGTTTTTTGTTGCCTACTTAGCGGAGCAAGTATTTTGTTTGCATCAAAGAGTTATAAAAGCAGAGAGAGAGAGGAATTTGTGGCATTCACTTAACCACAGCATGATTTTGGGGTTTCTTCACTCATTCCCTTTTTTAGTCGTTTCCTCATTAGCATTATTGTCTTGCTCTGAGTGTGTGTGTGGGTGTTTGTGTCTCTCCCATTCTATCTCTCCCTTTGTCGAGCTGTCTCTTTTGCACATTTGCAAATGAGATTTTCATTAACGTTATTAATATTTTCATTGTTGAGCATTTTCCTTTCTGTCTGTTTACTTATGTGTGTGTGTCTGGGTATGCGTGTCTGCTTGTGTGTGTGCGTGTAATAATAACTTTATTATGACGTTTGTCTTGTTTGTTGTTCATACTTGTTGGTTTTTTACATTTTTCATGGCTTAATAATTGGTCATTTCACTTGCAGCTGCCTTTTGTTTGTTTTAATTTCTTTTTATTCTTTTTTATTGTTTGCTGTTAACAATTATAAGGCCACTTAAATAAATTTTATTGCTGTCAGGCCGTTTTTTTTCTTATTTTGTCTTTGGTCTCCAGCTTCTTCTACGTTCTTCATTGTTTGGCCGCCTTGCTAACAAATTGACAATTATGTTCTGGCCCCTCCCGCAAGGATTCCTTCGTCCATTCCCTAACCGAATAAAAATGACAAACGAGCGAGCGAAAAGTTTTACTTGCCATTTATTAGCTTGAAAAGTTTCTACTTTTGGTGTGATTTTGATTTAGCCTTGGGGCTGGCTATAAAACCTTCAAATGGCTAATGAAGTTTGTTATGGCAATCACAATGAACAGAAATAGAAGAGAGAGAGAGAGAGAGAGTGAGACAAAGTGCTTTGGCAGGGTTAAACGATAAACTGTTTATAAGATATCAAGATATTTTTCCGAAATTTATGCGTTAAGTATTTAAAATTTGTCAATTCTGTTGATGACGCTAATTATCATAGAGCACAGAACAATTTAGTTCTTTGACTTCTGTATTAATGGGAACATTAAAACTTCAAGAAGATAAAGTTAAAAAAGGTCAACTAAACATTAAATTTTAGCTTTGAGTTTTATATATTGATGTAGTCACGTTGGCTTAGGTAATTTTCCTTACACTTTTCCAGGTGATAAACGGGAACACTTCTACTTATAATTTATTGTGTATTATTTCAGCTTTTTTCATCAATGAGTTTAGTGCCAAAAGCCATCAAAATCATTTTAATTCAATTTTGTCAAGTATTTGGGTCAAAAATGTTTGGCGACTTTCCAAAAATTTTCTTTTGCGATTCCCCAACACATCGTATGGTGTATCCTTTATAATTTAGCTACTACTTAATATCATTAGGCGTTAGCCAAATGATTTAACACAGACAGACGTCGCCTGCCACGCCCCTCTCACAAGCACATATGCATAATATAAACAATTACAAAACAACAACAAAAACTAATGACTGTCATGACTGCGATGATGGCAGTCAGGCCATTCTATCCAGGAAAGGGAAAGGAAGACACGACAATGTCAGTCAGGAAAAATCAAATTTGTCAACTTTGTGCGCACATGTGTGTGTGTGTGTATAAGCAAGTGTGTGTTGTTGTAAACACAATAAAAATTACACTTAATTTGGCATTTAAGTGGCGACGACGCCGCCAAACAACAAAGACACTGAAGCACTTTTCCAACCCTCAAGGAAAAAAAGGGCAAGAGAAGCAAAGGAAAAAGGGAAATATCCGTAGAGGGCAAAGCCATAAAAAGGCATTCATTCGAGTGTCTCGAGTGTTAAGTGTTAAGTATCATTATGTAATGTGACATTTAAACAAAAGCTGAATGAGATTTGCCGTTGACGTGTGAAAAAACCAAATGGTAGGCCAAAAATCCCTCCCAAAAAAGGAAAAGAAAAAAGCAAAAAGAAAACACGAAAGTCAAGTGGTTGTTAGTGGAAACTATAACAGGGAATAAAATAGGCGGCGAATATAGTAAGAGAATCCATTATAATGCCAGATGACAGATAAAACGCAAAACATAATGAGTTATTTTCCATAAGCAAAGATCATTTGTCAGTCAGCCAGCCAGTCAGTCAGGCAAGCAGGCAGCAAAAACAACAACTTTAATGCCATAAAAGGGGCTAGGGAACGAGGGAGTTTTTATATATCTCTCTCTCCTCTATTCAACATTATTTTTAGATACATCAATGGAATCTGTTGAAAGAACGCAGACTCACTTTATCATGCAAGTTAGGGGAAACGAGAGATTTCGCTCCACATGAACTAAAACATGGGAATTTATAATATTTGAATACTTTTGCAAGTAGTATTTACTTTACTTCTGAAGTAGGATTTAACATTAATTTTTCAGACTTTAATCTTTATCAAAAATTAACCATATGATAATCTCTATAGATAGAAGATACTAAAGACAGGAAGCCAATTAATAATCATAAACATATATATCATTTAGAATTAATTTTTTTGGAGTTATTATAGTTTACTTAAATATGCTCTCACAAAGAAGCTGTGAAACTTTTAGCCAATATAAGCAAATATCGAAAGACCTCTAGTTTATATACCCCAAGATCTTAATACAATTACAACTTAATGTAATGTTCGGTAAAAGAAATCATAAAACCTATTTGGGATATGGAGCTAAGCTTCCCAGAGACTTAAGGCATTTGTCGGTTTATAAATTAACTAAAATTTGTTTTGCATTCAAATTGTAAATTATTTTTGGAACTATCTTTCTTCGTCTTATTGGAACTCGAACTCTTAGGTTTTGTTTAAACCTTTCATCAGCAGATTTCAATTTTCCCATCAAATTTTCCAATGAGTTTAGTTTTTCCTTAATAATAGCATTTCAAGTTTTCTATTTTCGGCTGACCTAATGGGAAATTGTTAATATGTTCCATTCCCCTTAGTAAGATAAGTACTACAAGATGAGTAAGTACAATTTCACGGCCGACACCCTCGAATTGATTTGCCACCGCTTTTCTTTCTATATTTCCACTTGTTTAGCTCTCAGTTCGAAAAGCATCGATAAGATCGATTTTTATTTGTGCACTTTAAAGATTGAAACTTCATAAAAGCGGAAACGGAGGGCAGGGCAATAAAACTAAAACGATTTACGCTTCGCTTCATCGCTTAATGGGGAGGCGTTAGAGCGTGTGGGCGTGGTCAGAGAGAAAGAGAGAAACATGCCCTTAGCTTATCTGTACTGATTAGCAATTAGCACGTGTCTTTTGTTGGCCACCAAGCACCCAAAGCTGAGCAACAAGAGAAATCCTCCACCAACATTGAATTATTATTGCGAAGGTCAATCGGACGGGCGGGCAGCATGATGTTCAATGTCCATGGGTCGTCCTCTCTAACCCCCCTCATGATGTCCTGTCCCGCATCAAGGCGTCGGTCCGGAGATTAATGATGTTCCCTTGAAGAGCACGAATCGTGGGCATCGTTATTAGCGTTTTCGGTCATGTGGGTTCGGGTTACGGTCTTTCCCTTTCTCCCTAACAGAAGACAGCCCTGCTGATGGGTGATGGGAGATGGCTGCTCTGTGCAGTGGCATAAATCAAGCAGATTATCAGGTAGCGATAGTCAGTGGAAAGGATTTGCATATGAAATTTAGTTGACAGCGACAGCAGCAACGTTTTTCCTGAGTGTTTTTTTGTTGCTGCTACTTTTCGAAGGGACGGAACTGAAAGAAGAAGCTCATTATTCACTATTTTTTTTTTGTTAAGAGTGTCCTGTTTGAGGATGCAACCAATTAGATGATTATTTCTGTTAAAATTAAATGTACTGTAAAGAGTTTTAACTAGGAATTAAATGAAAGAAAGATGACAATTTCTTAAAGCTCGTTGGTTACATAAAAATATAACTTATAGGAAATTGGAAGAATTCAGAAGTAAACACTTAATGTTATATACGAACTTATACAACAACTAAAGGTTAGTTAAAGCTTTTGTTGGTTGGATCGATTAAAGTTTTTGGAGGTTTGATTTTGATGACTTTCATTTACTTGATTTAAACTTAAAAAAATAATTTACTTAAGGTTTTCTGTTTTGTTCCTTTAACTACCAGCTGCATCGATTTAGTTGACTAGCTGTCTTTTGAAGTCATTTTTAGTCAAAGATCTTAAAAGGTATATTAGAAAAACTAATTTTTAAAGTAAGACTAAACGATGGTTATATATTAGACGATATAGTCATAGTCTATACCTACTAACTTGCTATGCCGCAACTTTGAAGTGGAGTGGAGTGGGAGTGGAAATGGATCATTTCGCAAAAGTATCTTAGACATCAACTGATGACTTAATTTTTTTTAATTGAGGTAAAATAAATTTTCATAAACTCTTTGGACAAACCATGTCTGATTGAGTCAACTCTTAACTCATTCTCAACCATGGCTATAATTAACAATTTGGAAAATTTGCATGATGGTTTTGTTTCTGACATGACCTTGCTCAAGCTCTACACACGGACGATGGCTTGCTCACTTGTTGGTTTGGATTTTTCTTAAAAATGTTCGGTTTATAGCCTGCCATTTACACAAGATATTTTCCTTTGGGGGTGGAAAGGGGAAGGAGTTTTCCCTCTTTCACCATGGCCATGTCATGAATCCGAGGCCTTTTCGCGACCATAACCGCTGGTTTTAATTAAATTAACAACGCTGAATTGTCAAAAGCAGGAAAATTTGTATCATGGCATACGACGGACACGTCAACGGAAAGTTGAAGGTAGAACAACCTTATTAAAAACGTGTCAAAAACATTTTTTCATAAATATTTCAGGTAAAGTTGTTCACTTCTGTACATACATATATATATATGTATATATATATATTTCTTTTTCGCCTTGTCTCGTTTTTCGGCGGCATGTCAAAATGCCAAAACCAAAGTGTCAAAGTGTTTTGTGGCAAAAAAAGGTTACGAAATCAATAAGCTGAAGAACTTTGTTAACAACTATGTAGAGAAGGGAGGGGAGTAGACAGCCTGGACTGAATTTGATGTGTCCGAAAGTCTATCTTTAAGAGCAACAAGTTTATAAATATACAAAAAAACAGAAAAGAAAATAAGAACAAAATGCAAATTCAAAAAGCTCAAGCTTAGGCCAATAAAAATGCCAGACGACAAATGAATATTTATGGCAGTAAAAGGGAACGATTCAAAGATGGGCAGGAAAATATGTAGGGGAAAGAGGGTAAGGCATTGGAAAATCGTTTAAGGTCAGAAATGTATTTCAGAGTTTGTTGTTGAAAGATTTAAGTGCTCATAAAATCAAAATTGTTTACATTTGCCTTCATACATAAGAAAACATGTAATAATATCAAATTTGCTAATCTGAAAAACAAAAGCATAGCAGGTTATTGATGAAGTTTCAAATTGGATTTTCCCTCTTTGACTGAGTTAAAGCTGAGGAAAATATAAACAATTGCCTATAATAAATGCAAATAAAATATAAAGACTTTGGTTTTATTTTTTCATATATTTTCTTTCAAGAATTGTAGCTTATTTCAATTAAGGATAAATTTAACTTGTTTCTTTGTGATTAGAAAATTTAAACATAATTTTCGTAAGCAATTTAAATTCTGTTCCATTTAGACAGCGTTTTAAATAGTTGGCATTTTAGTTTAAAATGCAAAATACTAAACAAGTTTTTAGTTTAATAAAGTTTCTGTCTTTTGATCTAAAAAAAGTTTGGTGTAATGCAGTTTTTTTATTTTTTTTATGGTCTGGTTTTTTAAATGGAAAAGTAAAAAATAGTATAAAGTTTAAAATTCTTTTAAATTTTGTTTTGCAAAAAATTTTTAAATTGTGAAAAATGGTAGTTTATTAGAGTATTTTATACATTAATACATTTTATGATCAAGAATTGAAGCCATAATTTCGAATTTTCGGATTAGATAACTTCAAGAGTCAACTATATCTTGAAGAAATCTCCAAACCATTAATAACATATTGAGTTTACATTTTATAAGATACATAAGTTGATTCTGAATTTAATTTTGCATTTTACTGGATTTGGAACTGATTGAGGGTTTGTCAAGGCAAATAAATATCGTAAAAGTAAAATATTTCTTCTGCAAATGAGAATTTATCTATGAGCGTAATCATTTAAGAATGCAATATTTGGGATATCAATATATTAGATATACTTATATGTATACATTGTTTTCCTTGTCGAAGATTTTGTCCCCGTCGTAAAGTCAACTTTGTCGAAATGCCGATAAACCGTGTGTGTGTGACTGTGTGTGTTTGCCCTTTTTCTTTTTGTCAGGACTTTCTTGGGGGTTTTCCCCCCTCTGTAAAACTTTTCCCTCTAATAAAATAAAAATAACACACGATATCAATAAGCGGGACAAATAAAATCAATTGTTATGATGCCATAACATATCACGCCCTCACATCAGACCCAAAACAGAGAGAATAGAAAGTAAGGAAAACACATACGTGAGGTTTATTTTGAAGCACCGAAGTTTTTATACCCTGGTCAATATTTTTATATAAAGTCTAAAGAAGTTTTGAAAGTCTATTATTTGGATTTGGTTTCGTATCAGTTTTCAGATCAGTAAGAGTAAATAGATTGATTTATCGTCCAGGTAGGGATAAACTTCTAATCGACCCCTCTTGTAAGGGTAACAGGAACAAGTCACCCTGCAGTGCAATGCGATCGAAAGTTTTTCTACTGGGTTTCCACCCCCTTTTTGGCGCTCATCTTGTTGTTTTAGTTCGCCTTTTTTGTATTTTGTCTGCGTTGGCGAAAACTTCTCACCCTTGAGGCGAGCAATTTTTATTTTTCTTCTTGTAGAACGACTTTGCGACTTGGGATAAACAAAGCCATAATTCAAGCAACGGTTTACCCGCCAGCAGAGCAGAGCATGGCCCACGACTTGCATAAACAAATTGTGCTCAAGTGTACTTACTGTACGGTGGAATCCTCTATACATACATACATACATATATGGAATCCAGAGTTCTGATTCTTCTGCAGGCCATGTGCTCGTCAAGCTACAGCGTAAACATGATAGATTTATAGTTGGCTTTGTTTTCTGTGGTCGTCCTCAGCAGCAGCAGCGGCGACATTGCAGTTCGCCAAATAACGTGTAGCATACTTAATGGCGTTCATCGGTGGTTGGACGGGCTGGGGGATTATATTGGAGTTAGAGCGTGAGCTAAAGCTGAAGCTGCTTAAGCTTATCGCAGCTCGTAAACATATGAGTAGGGGAAATGGTGTAATGCCTGGGTGTTGGGCTATATAGACCCACATGAACTGGACCACACAGATCTCTTATGCTGTGGCTGCAATCTCTACGCCGGCTACGGGTTACTCAGCACTTGACTTTGTTTTCGTCAATAAATTTCCGACAAGTTTTTTCTTTCCTTTCCATCCACTCTTTTCACATTTTCTTTGTTTTATTTTTTTTTGCCTTTACATCCGGAACCAAAAACCGCATGTTGGGCGCCTGTTGGTATGCCACAGCAGTTTGTTTTTTTTTGTGCTCGCTTGGCGCCTGAATGTAGGCAAAAATTCCTTGTGCAAATTTGCGTTTAAATGGCGTGTTAACATTTAAATGTTATTTTTACGCCTAATAAAATGGCTCCATAAAAAATTCGGCAACAATAAAGAAAAAGTTTTCTGATTCGTTTGAAAAGTTGTGATATTTTGTTGCTATGTACACATACAAATGTGAAAAGATTTTCATGTGCAAATCGTTTAACTGAATAAAGATAATCCCAGACTAAAATGTTTAACAAAAAGTGACTAAGCTATGGCAATAAAGTGGTCGGAATTCCAGTGAATACCTTTTAAATATTATACTAGGAGTGATTGACAGTTGTTGAAATAAAAGATTAGTCATAATGACAAAAGATATCGTAGCTAATTAGATGTAACACTAGACTTGATCAGAAAATTGTTCATCTTTTTGGAAAATTTTTCATTAAATTTTTGCAAATTTTATATAATATTATTGCATATCCTTCCACTGATCGGTGAAAACGCTTAGTAGGTAGAAATGGAGCTGCAGTCAAAGGGTTTGCTCCCAAAAGTATGCTAGACATTTTCTTTGTGAAAAGTATGTATTTGCCTTCTTTTTGTTTTGTTGCTCTTCTGTTGCTTATGCAAATTGTTTTGGCTAATTTTGTAACAAATCCCTTCATTTCGGTCGCTTAGTGAACCTTTCAGACCAGCCTTTTCGCAATCTTCCTTATCTAGTCTGCTTTTTCCTTTTGATTTAACACAAAGAACAAGAAAGGGGGACAAGAAAGCAAAAGAAAGTTATTCAGTTTACTTTCTTTATAAGTCAACTTTATTTTTCGCTTAATGCGCTTGAACGAATTGGGCGTTTTGGTTCTTATTCGTTTGTTTGGTATTATTGTTTTAACATTTTTTTTTTGTTGTTGCTCCTTCCGTTTTTTTTTATTTTGATGCAAAAAGATTCTGTTGTTTTGGTATCTGGCGAATAGCTTTGTTTTGCTGTGTGTCCTTAACTAAAATCCTTCGGGCTTGCCTTTTGCAAGAGAATCTTATTCTACAGAAATGTCTTTAGGAAATGTTTTTCTTTTCTCTATCAAAAAAAAAATATCTGCAACAAAAGTGGCCAATTTCAGCAGAGATGTGAGGCGATTAAAGGAAACAATTTTGCGAATCTGCTGAGAGTTATTTAACGAATGAATGAAAAAGGAGATTTTCGTATGTTTAGCTAATTAAATTTTATCAGTTTCATATTAAAGAGGAAAATAGTTGCAAGTCGATAAGGTTTGAATGTATTTTCAAAATCATTAATTGTAATTTCTACCACTTTGTTGTCTATTAAAACGAAACCTTCTTAAAAATATGTTAAAAAAATATCAATAGCCATTTAGCATTTTATTTTTTAAACTGGATTCATTCTAATAAGAATATTAATAAGTAAGTGAGTCAACTTATGGACTGTTTTAAACGATTCTAGAGCTTAAATTTCTCACTAAAATTTTAATTTGTTTTCTAAAGCCAAAGCAATTAAAAGAAATTTGAAATTGAGAATATATATAGGTAAGTATAGAGTATAGTAATAAGTTGTTTGTTTTAAATATGAAATATTCAAATAAAAAAAATTGAAAAATTGTCAAAGAAAAGTGAAAACTGCTTAGTTTATGCAGTTGCATAATGAAATGTTGTTCCTACGATTTAAAGCCCTGAGAAGTATGCTACGAATATGCGGGTAGGTGCATTTCACCCATCACTTTGCTCTCTCTCTCTATCGCTCTCTCTGTTGCTCTCTGTCCAATCTCAGCTGTATACAGTTGTTTTTTCCATTTTGTTTTTGCTATGAACATGGCATGTAACTGGGAGCATGCCTGGATGCCGCTTAAAGGACTCGACTCGCGACGCCAAGGTCCTTTATCAAAGCGAAAGTTGTTGCACAGTTGCATGGCCAACACACTAGCTTCAGCTGGTAAAACCGCCCTCGTCGCCCACTTTACTCTCTCGCCCACTCTTTCACCTACACGCTAGCAGGTCAATTATCGCGCTTTGCATGCCACGAACAGTTGTCCTAAGTTGCAGCATGCCCCACACCCTTTGCTCCAGCTGCTGCTGCTGCTGCTGCTTGTTGCCTGCTGGCTATGCTATCTACTGCTATATAGTAAAAAAAAAAATGAAATAAAACTGAAAGCCAAACAAATTTGTAGCTTGAAGTTGCCCCATTGAGTTGGCCTTGTATCTGTTTGTTTGTTGGTTTGTTTTGGTTGTTTGCTTTTTGGTTTGTTTAGCCCGCGGTTAGCCATTGCTATGAACAAGTTTTACTTATATTTCTTCTCATACTGAAGCTTTTTTGTTGTTGTTGGATGATTTTTTTTTTAGGTACTGCCAACGCTAATTAGGCATTACGTATCTTCTAGCCACACTAAATTGCGCTAATCATAAAGCACGCACACTAAACCCATCCACACACCCACACACACTAGCATTTATGTAAAAGTTGTCTATCTCATTCCTACTATATCCCCTTCTCTAGTTGTGTATGTGCTCTTTGGTTTGTTTCAAGTGCCATGCAGCCACCGCTGCCATGTAAATTATGCCACCACCAACAACAACAACAACAACAACAACAACAACAACAACAACAACAACAACAACAACAACAACAACAACTGCACTTCAAGAATTGTGGCAATGTGCACTCAGCGTCATTTAGTGTTGCATGCCTTCTGCCAATCCTCCCCCTCCCCCTCCCTCATTTCACCATCCTCACTACTTGCCCTTGCCCTGCCATGCCTCTTCAGTGCCTAAGCCATATTGTGCTTGCCATTGTGCCCCTTACATAGTTTGTGGCGCGTGCAACGAAGTGACTAAGTTCCCTCTATATATATATATGTGTGTGCGTGTAGTACGCATCCTGGGTGTGATTGAGTGTGTGTGGTCCATGTGTGAGATTACTTTTTGTTCGTTTCGCTCGCAAGGTTTTTTCTCTTTGGTTTTTTGAAGTTGAATTCCTGTTAAGTGCCTCGAAAGGTTCACAGCCATAGATGACTATTAATTGGTGCGGTTTAACTGGCCAATGGGCAAGCAAAAGCAATAAATGAGCCACCAGAATACCCTGTAAGTGATATATTTTAGCTTGATTAACTGATTGTTGAGTGTTATCAATTTTTGGAAACTCATTATAAAAATGTAATGAAACTTATCTAACAATAAGACAAATACCTGTACCTGACTGTAACTTGTATCAAATTTGCTTGTTTTATTTTTAAGAATTTTATATTTGTTTTAATAAAAAAGGGAGGATATATTTAGCGTGTCATTCTGTCAACTGTAATACTGTTAGAGTTTATTAATCAATTAACATTGCAAATCAATTCCAATAATAGGTATCACATTTAAAATATGAATTGCTCCACTTTTATCTCCTACAATGTCATGTCAATTAATTGTCACTTGAATGTTATCAGCGATAATAAAAAATTTATAAAATTGCATTTAAATGTTACTCCCAAATAAATCAATGTGAAATTTAAATTGAGCAATAAAAACATTATTGTAATACCAAAGTTTTTAGTTCTTGAAAAAATGTATATATTGAATTTTTCAATGGAATCTATATTCATGTGTTTTTTTTTATTTTTATAAAATTATGTTTATAATTTAGTTTTCAAATAGATCAACAGCTTTATTAAATATAAGTTCACAGAATTTATGTGAAAAAGTAAAGCAACATATTTTTTGTTTCCTTAGATGATTAAAAGAACAAAATTGGATTAGCTTCATGTTCTCTATTTATTTTCTCTTGACAGTTAAAGTTATGCCAAACTAAAATGTGAAAATTTAACTATTTCCTTCAATTGAATGCAATTCCTTTTCCAATCCCACAATTTTCACGCTATCCATTAAAATATGTGTAAAATTTTGCATGTTTGATTTGTGCCCTAAGAGTAGGACCATAAAATAAACATAAAATATTTGATTAAAAATTGCATACTCAAAGTAAAATAACAACAAAAATGCTTAAAATAATACACTTACACACACAAACACACATAAAACACATTTGATATGTACCCTCAGGTGGCTTCATGATAGTTTTTTTTTTTTGCTTTGCTTGCATAAACAAAATAAACAAAAATTCACACAAAAATGCAAGAAAATTGCTCTGCCAAGTAACAATAACTGCCAAACGCATGAGACTAGAACAGACCACTAGACAGATATACAAGTAAATACATATACATACATACATACATAGATAGGTAGATACGTATGTATATATTTACCATACACACATATATCTATAGAATATATTTATTTTCTAGTTCGATATGCAAAGCTTATGATAATGCCTTTGAAAATTGCCAAGGGTGTTAATAAAAAGCCGCAACCAAAAAAATCCAATCCCATGTCTTAGCCTCTAGGACCTTCAGTTAGGTCCTTATATAAACACATACAAACACACACACACCATACACACTCGTACTATGGAGATCAATGTTGTTGCTTGGCATCGTTTTGTGTTTTTTGAGTTTTTGTCCTGGAAATTTTTCAATTTCTATAAAAAATACAAAATGAAAAATTGTGCAAAAATATACATAACGTATGCAAAAATAACAAAAGGCCAAAACACAGCCAGAGACTGAAACGATATCAAGACCAAGAAGGCAATAGCACAAAAATTTTAGTTTGCCATTTGTCACTGGGTTGTTCTGAAAGTTTTTCTAATTCAACAAACTTATAAGGACCAAAAAATGTTAAGAAAAACTGTAAGAAAATACATGTGATGACTAAAATAGCATATTAAAGTACTTTAACATACTTGTTGGATAATATTCAAAAACTTACTACTATCTAAGCCCCAATAAAAGCTCTTATTAGAGACAAAAAATAAACCGTACGACCTATTAAATCAAATATATACATATTTACCACATATGACAAAGTTCTCATATAAACAATAAATACAAAATAGAAATTTCTCACAAGTTTGAAAAAAAGAAATAAATAGAAAAACGTCAAACAGCAAGTTAGCACGGATAATAATTTTTATTTGAAAATATTATTTGAAAGCCTCCTTTATTTTATTAAGAAAACTTAAATAGCTTATCTTAATTTAAATTTTCTTTTTTGTATATTATATTTACACAAAAATAGTGTTTGAATGTATCAACTATGATCTCGGATCATTATAATTCGTAGATATACATTTGAAATTTTTGTTATTTATTATTTTTTATTATTTATTTCTTTTAACATTTTCTTTACTCATGAGTACCAGTTGATGAGTTAGTTTTTGGATTTTGATTTTCTGGAATCTATGTTTTATGTTCAATTATTCAAATTGGAATTTATAGTATGAACATCCTGTTATTTCAAAATCAGAAGATCGAAAATTCTTCCCAAAATAATGTGAACGGCTGATAACTTGGTTTATTATAAAAATTTTTGAACATAAAAGGCTTGAATTAGATTATAAAAAATATTCCATTTTGATTTGAATGCTTTAGGTTTAAAAAAACTCATTTTAATTAGAAAATTGTTACGACCATTAGCCGTTGAATTTCAATCATTGGGATGAGATTATCAATTGTGCTATTATATTCACTATATATAATGAAATATTTTTCCGCATTCCTGATTTAGAGTAAAGTTTCTATTAAACATGCTGCTTGATTCTATGAATATATTGTACTTTTTAGATCCAAATTCTGTTTAACGCATTAATAGTAGTTAATTTATTAAAGTTGCATATTCCAATAAATTAATTAGATTTATATGTCAAGCCAATCCCGCAGTAGATCCTGGTAAAGTCATTAACTGATTGGGATTTTTGCCTAGTCAATGCGACGTTGCCAAAATGACCAAAAAATATTAATCCATTTATCATATTACAAACTGTTCAATAGACCCTCGATGCTTGCTTCATCATCACTCACGCTGCATACTTTTTCATGTTCATGCGGCCTTATGCATAAGTAATATCATGTTAGTGTCAATAGTTGTCAACGAAACGTTGTTGACAGGACATCCCCGGCGCCTTCCACGCCTTCGCATGAGGGCGCCCATGCCTAGCACCTAAGACCTGTCTACTTCCCATGATTGTGTTATTTCTTCTATTTTTTTTTCGCTGGCAGTTCGTTATCTTACTTATTTGAAGTCAGACAGACAGACCGACTGGGAGAGGGAGTGAGGCCAGGAGTGAACCATATGCTCTACTCCACACCCATTGTATTATTTTAGATTGGCATTACTACTTACGAGTTCTATGTACCATATTTTCGAGGGTAAAGGTTGATGGTTAAAGGGGAGGCGGGGAGGGTTGTCGTTGTCGGCTCCTTCAGCTAAATACAACAAGCTCGTTAGTTTTGCTCTTGGCGTTTCGTTTTATTTCGTTTATTTCGCAGTTTTTTTTTTGCCCGTTGCCTTTGCCAACTTCCGGCGAGGCTCGGATGTTACCCCACGGCATGTCCTTCAAGCAAACGCCTTACCGAGTTACTCTAACGCATGCCTGTCCGTCCCAATGTGTGAGTGTGTGTGTGTGTGTGTTTGTGCTGGTTATCTTGGTAAGAGTAAGGACCATGGCCAGGGCCACATATGTTACTTTATTGGCATTCAATTTGAGTTATCGCTATTTTTTCCTGTTCATATGCGTTTTTTTCACTTATTTTTTGTTGCTGTTGTTATTGTACCCTTCCATTCTGGAAATGAATTTTCTACTTTTCACATCGTCCATTTCCATTGTTGTTTCTGTATGTCGGTCTCTCTCGGTGTCTCTGTGTGTGTGTGTGTGTGATTGGGTGTGTGTTTGTTGCTATTGCATCATGTTGAATGCAACCTCTGGGCTAGTCTGAGATTTCAACGTTCGTTTTATGTTTGGTTTTGGTTTTTTTTTTTCTGGGTTTTCTCCTTTTTTGCGGCGTCTTGTATCTGGGCACGTTTTTCTATATAATCACATTTTATTTGAACTTTTATTTCACTTTATTTGATTTCATTTCTATGCCATTTTCAGTTTGAATGTTTTCATTTGTTTTGTGTTGGTATATTTTGCTTTTCTTTCTACACATTTTGTTTGTTGTCCAAAGTTTCTCTTTAACATACACGTAAACACAGAAAGTTCAAAGTTTATTTATATTGATTGGCTATTGGGGTCATTTGGGTATAGTGCATAGATTCCTTTTTTTTTTTCTATTTTTGTTGTCTATGCTAAATGTTTGATTGATCTAAGTTCAAGTTATATTTAATTAAAAATACTAAAAGAAATCTTCGACTTTGGCATTATTGTTTAACAAGAAATTTCATTTTGTTGACAGACTTCAATTGATTTAGATAGATTTTTTTATTTGTAATAAAAAAAAGGCTGGAAAGTCCTGAAAACACTTTTTTTAGTCACCGTAAGCCACGTAATCTTAAGAAAATGTTATATGCCTTATGTAGTAACGTCATTAGTTAGGGCTCTAAATGTGTTTTTAACTTTCATAGATTTTGTGCTTCATATTTTTTATAGAAATAGTTTTGATATTATGATAAATCAGCCAATATGTATATGGGTTACTAGATAGGATTCAATCTTATGAACGTACTCCAAGCTATAGATGGAATTACTAGCAGGCTGAAAATAATTCAAGTTTGAGTTTTATTCTAGATACTTAAGTAAGGATAAGTAAGCAATGGCTTATTAAAACTCATTCATAGACCGCTACGATTTCATGTTATTTATGTTTTTAATAGTTTTAACACTAAATTCCTTCCATACTGTCATTATTACTTCCTTAAAGAGTGAACCTCTCCAACAACCACACTAATCATATATGATTTGGTTCAGGTGCAAATGTTGTAGGTTTAGTATACCCAAATGATTTATTTTTTTGCTGACATAGCAAAATCTTAAAGCCTATTAAATAAAGTGTCCCTATTCACTTGAAAGTAACTGTATTCACGTCAAGTTTTCTAACCAATTATATACCTACTAATTGTAATTCTACTGCATACTGCTTATACTTAGGCTTAAGCTAATGTCACTTAGCTAAACCACTATTTGACTTTATAGAAAGGTTGAATAAATTGACAGTATTCGCTTTAATTGAATGTGGTCAAAAATGATTGCAAAATAAGAACATTTCCTAAAAGACTTCGCATTGCCCTGAACAATTCAGGCTACTTGCTTTACCTTCTGTTCGTGTGTGTGGCTTCTTGTGAAATTGTTTTCAATGCTTTGTTTTGCATAATTTAAACAATTTCCTACATTCTCTATTGCTTTTTAATTTATTTGTATTTATTGAGGCATAGACACACACACACACACACACATGCACTCCTTTTTCAACCCCAAACCAGATTTCAATCTCCATCGGGTATGTCTGCTGTGCGGCGTTGAAACCCAGTTCCATTTTCTCTCATTCTCATTAATATGCAATAACATTCATAAGGACCTTGTGCAGAGTTTACTTTACCCAAAAGTGGTGAAGTCTTGTGGAGTCTGTGGGCCATTGCCCATTCTATTAATTAAACACAAGCCGAAGAGGAGTCCGAAATGTGAGACAGTACAGTGCAAAGCCTGAGAATGTCCTTGGGGTGTAAACAAATACGCGACTGCCACGCGCCAGTCATTAAATTTTTGAGAATCGTGGTATGGCAGGCGGCACTCGAGAGGTTCGCGGCTTTTGAACTTTTTTTTTCGTCTGCTTGTATTTTTTTGGCTTGTTCCTTCTTAACTTGGTGGCGCGTTAACTGGAATGCGTACGACCTACCAACTTCTTGGGCCAACAAGTTTGTTCTACCTTTCGCAAGGAAGTTCTTTGCCTAATGAGAAGGTTTTCTAATTAATATAAAAATCTACACATGTTTATTACGGAAATTGGCAATTAGGTTAAATGTGAGAGAGAGAGAGTGGGAGTGGGAGTAGAAGGGGAAATGCGAGTGCGAGTTAGGAATACGTTTCTTCTACTTTTTCCGCTGCCACGGAAACCCTGTAGGTTAGGATGTCAACTTCCTGCTTGGCATTGACATCGTACACCACAAGTTTACCGGGTTGCAGATTATCCAGTTGATGCATTAGTTTGGCCTGAACTTCTAAGCATTCCATTCGCATCGATGTCAGAGGTTTCAATTCGACAAATAATTTGGTGTTGTCATTAATTGCTTGCTGTGAATAAAGAAGATTAGTTACTTAAAGAGGCGACTTTAAATTAATATTCACGAGATAAACTTATTCCGTAAACTTACCCGGACATTTGCCTTATCCTGTAATTTGTCTACACTTTTCGGAGTCAATACATATCCTGTGGGTAATCGCAATTCTAGAATGCTACCCACATAGTCAACATGATCATTGTCATGGCGTTCCAAACACGCCTTTAAACTCAATTGTTGTTTATTGATTGTCGGAGTAACCTGTAGATTATATCGTTTCCCGTCACCTGTAAGATTTGCAGGAAAATTTCCCATTTCATTTAGGTAATTACATTGCAGGAACACTTGTCCACGTCCCTTGACATGAATTCGTATGTAATTGACTGTGTTTTGTAACGTTACATAATAGTTACTCGAATCTAAGGATTCATTGAAAGTATGTTTTATTTTCCGTGAACCGTCATAAATTTTGACTTTCAATTTATCACCATAGATGGGATTCCATTTAAGATACTCATAGATGCCTCGCTCGGCCACAGATGATTCAAAGCAATTTAGAAAATTATATTCACCATATAAACTACCCATGAGCCACTGAAATTTTTCAAATTTCATATGTTGGGAACTCTTTTTAGATAGTAATATAGAACCAGCATTTTCTAATGCTTCTCGTTTATTTAGCCAACTATCTCGAGAATTTGTTTCGTCGCTTAAATCATCGTCCGTTTCATTCTGTTGTTTCAACCAAACTTTAATAAGTTGATCATCATTGCGATTCACTCTAAATTCCAAAACTTCATAAATCTCTCGAGTAAGCTTTAAATTGGACAAGTTGGACCTAGTTGGAGTCTCACAACCTTCTATAAAGTGCGTTTTTTTTCTTCGGCGAGACAATAGAAATAACTTGGTTTCTCGCAATATAGTGTCATCTCTAAATTTGGTTTTCCTTAGTATTTGCAAGGCTCTCATCGCATATCCTGATAACCAGGTAGAACTGCAAGTGGATTTATTATTACCCACTTGGGCATAGTAGGCGAAACCGCCATCATGTTTTCTAAATCGTAACATCGATTGATAGCCATTGTTTATGCCCAACCGGGCAACACAAGGGTTAAAGGAGGCGGAAGCTTTCACCTCGCGCCGCTCTCCCGATGGTGCCCATCGCTCTCCCCACGAAAGAACTCCCCACACTTCGCTCCAAGCGGGGCTTGGTGCCCTGCTCTTAATTAAGCTAGTTTTTAGTGTCAAACTTACAAGTGAATAAAAAAGAACATTGAAGTGAGATTGCTGCAGTGCCCAATTTCTTGAAGGAAGACATTTTAAGGAAAAAATTCATTTAGCTGCCTACTTAGGAAATTCAACCCCCCTACGAATACATTTGGTCCTTCGAGCCGGATACTAAGATCCTCTCGAACCACTAGCATCGGTGGAATTTCATCCATATTTCAAGCTAAGTAATTTTTTTGCAAATTATAGGTATATGAGTACATGTACATGCCTCCAGCATCCGTACCCATACTCACATACATATAATTGTTGCCATTGATTCTCCTAATCCAAGTAAAAATTACTTTCGCGCAAATTTTTCCTCCTCAAAGGAGAGAAAATTTTGGTCCCCAAATTTTCATACATATATATGTGTCCAGTACATAAGGCGCCATATTGGTTCGCCCACTTCAAGTTTTTTCCTCGCACTTTGGCATATATAGGCCAAGTATATAAGGCGCCATATTTTATTTGCCTATTTCCAATATATATTTTTTCGCAATTTCAAAAAAATATTAACACATATGTATGTATGCAGTGAATCAAACCTACGAAAAAAGTGATCTCCTACATATAAGATATATATGTATATGCAAGCAGAGTGTGTGAATGTGACAAAAATTACAAACATATCCAGTGCTACATTAAATCCAAAAATAAAGGTTTTGTGCAAATACAGTCCACTCCTGGGAAAAGTGTGCGCGCAGTGAAAGGTGGTTTTCAACGAAGAGAAGAAAATTTTCAATACAAATAATAAAGATTTTTAAAAAAAAAAAAACGAAAGTGAACCACCCTCTCACATATAAAAGCCACACTTAGACATTTCTGGTGACCAGACACCCTATAAAGTTGGGGGCATATCGGTTAGACACAGCAAAAGAAATCATATTAAAAAAAAAAAAAAAAAAAACATTAATTTATATAAAGAAATCCGATCCATTCACACCTCTGCATATCGCCATTCCATATTTTCATATTTAAAAAAAAAAAGAAAAAAGAGAAAAAGAAATTTTTAAATACATATATATATACTCCAACATTTTACATATCCATACACATACATACATATACATATTTTTCCATACATAAAATTTTACATATATATATACATATCCATACACATACATATATATACATATTTTTCCATACATAAAATTTTACATATATATATTCATATCCATATACATATACATATTTTTTCCATACATAAAATTTTACATATTGATTCCCATATACATATCCATACATACATACATTCCACAAAATTTCTAATTTTTTCGCACACAAATATATTTTTCCACCACCGCGAACAAATCCCGCTATCCCTTGCAGCCTATATACATACATACATACGAGCATACATAAGTACCGCTTAACTGCAGTATACCAGCACAGCTGCAAGCTCATGTGCCAAAGACCGGCACAAAGCAAACGACCAAAAGTAGCTGTGCTGTATACCCTAGGTTGGCAGGCACTTTGTGGGGTATATAGGTTGAAGGGTCACGTTGAGGAAAAAAATCGAATAATATTTAATTGGTAAAAATTTGTGTTCCGCGTTTTTGTTTATTCTATTCCCACGCGTTCCAAGTCGTATTTTTTGGAGTTATATTTCAATTCCAAAATATTCCCACGTGTTCCAAGTCGTATTTTTGGAGTTCTATTTCAATTCCAAAGTATTCCCACGTATTCCAAGTCGTATTTTTGGAGTTACATTTCAAGTCCAAAATATTCCCACGTGTTCCAAGTCGTATTTTTTGGAGTTATATTTCAATTCCAAAGTATTCCCACGTGTTCCAAGTCGTATCTTTGGAGTTAGATTCCAATTCCAAAGTGTTTCCAAGCGTTTCAAGTCGTATCTTTGGTTCTATTGCAATTCCAAAGTATTCCCACACGTTCCAAGTCGCATCTTTGGAGTTATATTGCAATTCCAAAGTATTCCCACACGTTCCAAGTCGTATCTTTGGAGTTAGATTCCAATTACAAAGTGTTTCCAAGCGTTTCAAGTCTTATCTTTGGTTCGATTTCAATTCCAAAGTGTTTCCACCCGCTCCAAGTCGCATCTTTGTAGTTATATTTGAATTCCAAGGTGTTCCAAGCCGTTCCTAGGGTTTTTTGGCAGTGTTCCAAGTCATTCCAAACGTACCAGCTCGTTTTCTGGTTTTTTTTTTTCAATCTATTTCAAGGCGTTTCAAAGCCGTTCTTCAAGTGGTTTGGTAGTGTTCCAGTTTTTCCCAAACGTTCCAGTTCGTCTTTTTGGCTAATTTTCAAGCCGTGCCAAGCCAGCTCACCACTTTATAACCGCCACTCTCTGGGGTTATGAGCACGAGCCCGTCAAAAGACGAGAAAGCAGCTGAGAACACTGCAGCCCCGAGCAAATCCTCAATTGCTGCTCCAGGTCAGCGCCAGAGGAGTACCAGCCCTACTACTCCTCCTTCCCGAGCATTTCAGACCCTCTCTAGTCCACTAACTCTCAAGTCCGCACCATCGAGCACGACCTTTCAGCAAGCCACGTCAGAGCCACGACGAGCAAGCCAAAAAGAGGTCAAATCATTGGTACCACTTCCACAGATTTTGGTAACCGCCCCAAGAGTCACTCGGTCCGAGACCAAAAGGGTTTTAGCTGCTTCCACCATGGCTTTGAAGAAGTTTGGTTCCATTTGCGATAAACTAAGTCAGTTTGAAGTCGACAACCACGTCACGTCACTGTCCGAGGTCAGCGTATTTACGCTCC
Organism: Drosophila willistoni; assembly: GCF_018902025.1. NCBI lineage: Eukaryota > Metazoa > Arthropoda > Insecta > Diptera > Drosophilidae > Drosophila > Drosophila willistoni. The sequence goes on from NW_025814050.1 coordinate 17,270,794, forward strand.
AAGTCCGTCGTGATCGAGTTCAAGCGTTGTGGGAGAAGGTCGAGCAGGAATATGAGAAATGCGAGGCACTCATAGATGGTAAAGACGATAACTCTGAAGATTTAGCCATCCAAGCTAAATATGACAAATGCTATCAAGTTTACGAGCGATGCACGGCTCGATTAAACGAGCTTATCCATGAAAGGTCTGCTCCGACTCCTCCGAACCGTCATGCGCCTACCTCTGCACCAGCAGAACGAGGCTGTCGATTGCCACCCATTGACACAGAAGTCTTTACGGGAGATTATTTAAAATGGCCCACGTTCCGTGACTTGTTTACAGCCATCTACATAAGCGATTCGCGAATTTCCCCTGTTGAAAAGCTGTACCATCTCCTAGCGAAAACGAGGGGTGAAGCCAACCTCATTGTAGCAAAATTCCCGCTTACAAATGATGGTTTTGAAACGGCATGGAATGCACTTAAACAGCGTTTCGAAAATAAGCGACTTATCGTGAACAGCCAATTCCGAGCACTTCTTGACCTGCCTCAAATTTCCCATGAGTCCGGAAAAGCATTACAGGATCATCAGAATGCTCTGCAGGCATCCATTCGCGCTTTTGAGCACTGTGGCCTGCCAGTAACCACTTGGGGAGGCATGTTCGTATTTTTCTGTTCCATCAAATTGCCAAAGAATACCCTTTCATTATGGGAGCAATCTCTGGGAGACAAGACTGCCATTCCAGAGTGGCAAATGATGGACGATTTCCTCACTGAGCGGTTCCGTACGCTCGAAGCGGTGGAAAATACAACTGCAATGGCTATTTCGGTTCCCACATCGAAACCTCCACGAAATCCGATTCCAGCCACCCGAAAGGCTAATACATTTGAAGCCAAGGTGACCACCAAACCAAAATCCTGTGATCTCTGTATGAAGGAGAATCACCCGGTGCGTCGATGTCCCCGCTTCCTTCAGATGACGGTGCCAGAGAGGGTGGCATACATAAAGAAAAAGTCCCTTTGTCTGAACTGTTTCGCAAGAGGACATCAAGTAAAAGATTGTCCGAGTCAGCACAATTGCTTCACGTGCAAGGGGCGTCACAATACGCTCTTGCACAAGGACGCCCGACCGGAGAATAATCCAACGTCGGTCCCAGCTCAGCCCAGTTCGCACAATATTGTCCGGACTTACTTTACCTCTGAGGCAAGGTCCTCACGAGATAAGTTGCTAGGTACAGCGATCGTGGACCTTTGGCACAAGGGCACTACTTATGCTTCACGGGCGCTATTAGACCCGGCTTCTGAAGCCAATTTCATATCCGAAAGAATGTTCCGACTCATGAAGTTACCATTCCAAACTGTCAGGGCCGAAGTGACAGGCATTAACGGAAAGGTCAATAGAACCTTGAAGGTCTGTCACATAAGCATTCGGTCATCGCATGGACCTCCAGTCCAGATCGAGATAGAAGCGTTTGTCTTGTCCCAAGTTGCTGATGATTTGCCGTCATGTACGATAGCCCAAGCCACACTGGAAGGAATGCCCAATATTCCTCTAGCCGACCCCTCCTTCAGATTAAAGGCAAAGATCGATCTACTCCTTGGCATTGATGTAATACCAGCGGTGACTCTTTCCGGCATCCAGACCGAAGTGTGCGGATCTTTAATGGCTCAAGAGACGAGATTCGGTTGGGTCATTTCAGGCCCGTTGCAAGGGGTCCCCGTCAGTTCATGTGCCGCGTTCACCACGAGGGTCGCAGTTAGCAGAGAGGAGGGACTTGAAACTCTTCTCACAAGGTTTTGGGAGGTGGAGGATCTACCGGGCAAACCGGTAGAAGATTCTGACTCTGTTTGCGAGGTCAATTTCCAGAAGACCACAAGAAGAGATGTTGCGGGGAGATATACGGTCTCACTTCCGTTTCGAGATCCAACCAACATCAACCTTGGTCATTCCAGACCAGGGGCATTGGCTCAGTTCCTAAAAAACGAAAGCCGACTCCTTAAAAATATTCCGGCAAAAACTGAGTATGACGCCGTCATCCAAGAATATTTGGACTTGGGCCACATGCGTCAGGTTCCATTTGACGGCACTAATAACAATTTTTATTTGCCACACCATGCGGTTTTCAAGCCCGACAGCACCACAACAAAGGTACGGGTAGTTTTTAACGCCTCTAGCAAGTCCACCAACGGAGTAAGTCTCAACGACATACTTTACCCTGGTCCGGTACTTCAGTCCGATCTCACTACTCAGATTCTCAAGTGGCGTTTTTTCCGAGTAGTTTTCAATGCCGACATCACAAAAATGTACCGCCAAATTATGGTCGATCCAATCCACACGCCATTTCAGAGGATCCTGTTCCGAAATAAAGAGGGGCAACTTGGTGATTACGAGCTGAATACCGTCACGTTTGGCATTAACTGTGCTCCGTTCTTAGCCATCCGAGTACTTCAGCAACTCGCAAGTGATGTACAATCCAAATTTCCTTTGGCTAGCGATATTATCAAGTCCTATATGTATGTCGATGATGTCCTGGCAGGGGCTCATAATGAAACAACGGCAATCGCAATGGTCAATGAACTTCAAGACGCTCTTGGTTCAGCTGGCTTTCCCTTGCGCAAGTGGACATCGAATGTGAAGAGCGTGCTCAGTTGTATTCCAAAGAGTCATTTACTGAATGCTGATTTCCTCGACATCGAAGAGGCCAGCACAGCGAAAACACTGGGAATCCGATGGAAAGCGACTACGGATGAGTTTTATTTTGTCATCTCACCCCAAGATGTCAAGTCAGCTTATACTAAGCGAGAAGTCCTCGGGCAGATCGCCAAGCTATTCGATCCCGCTGGCTGGCTGGCTCCCTTTGTGATTCAAGCCAAGGTGTTTATGCAAGAGCTCTGGTTACAAGAGCTAGGGTGGGATGATCAATTGCCCAGTGAACTCCATCACAGGTGGCAGGATTTTACAAAGAGCTACTCCTTCCTTGACCAGATCCGAATTCCACGATGGGTTCTTCATGACCCAAATTCCGACATCCAATTCCATTGTTTTTGCGATGCGTCACAGCGGGCTTATGGTGCCGCAATTTACGTGCGCGTTAGCAATGACCAAGGCATATCATGCTGCCTTCTTGCAGCGAAATCTAGAGTCGCCCCGGTTAAAACGGTTTCATTGCCCCGCCTTGAATTATGCGGAGCTACACTTTTAGCGGAACTGGCAGCTGCAGTTCTTCCGCAACTTCCAGTTGATAATGCGGAGGCTTTTTATTGGTCAGATTCCACCGTCGTACTGTCGTGGTTAAATAAGCCACCCTGCACATGGACAACGTTTGTCGCAAATCGGGTAGCAAAGATTGTGACGGCAACAAATGACGCCCCATGGAATCACGTTCGTTCAGAGGACAACCCAGCAGATCTCCCTAGCCGCGGCCTGAGTGCGCAGGAATTGGTACACAAGGATTTGTGGTGGCACGGCCCACCATGGCTACGGGAACCACAAGAGTCCTGGCAGCGAGCGACACCACTCCCACTAGACACTGCCTTGGAGAAGCGGGTAGTGAAGGTCCACGTCGCGATCGCTAAGCCAGCCAACGAGATATTATCTCGTTTTTCCAATCTGGCACGTGCCTTACGAGTGATAGCATATGTGATCCGTTTCGGCAGAAGGTGTCGTAAACTGCCAAACGATTACTCCGGGGAGGTGACCTCTAGCGAGATCAATCAAGTACTCCAGGCGTTGATCCGAGTCACTCAGCGTGATTACTTTCCGACGGAACATCGGTGTCTACAGCAGAAGAAATCTCTGCCCACGTCTAGCACCATTCTCAATTTGAATCCTTTCATTGACGCATCAGGTGTGATCCGAGCATGTGGGCGCGTGCAACAAGCAGCGGCCCTTAGTTACGATGAGCGTAACCCCATTCTGTTGCCAGTAGTAAGTCCGTTGTCCCGGCTGTTGGTGCTTTTCACGCATCAGATCTCTCTCCATGGGGGCAGCCAACTGGTAGTCCGTCTCATCCGACAGAGATACTGGATTCCAAGACTGCGGAATCTAGTAAAATCGGTGGTCAATTCATGCAAAGTCTGTGTGATTTATAAAAGAAGGCTGCAATCACAGCTAATGGGCACCCTTCCGGCCCAGCGAACTACTTTCGCACGTCCTTTCACGACCACCGGTATAGATTTTGCAGGTCCTTTCGACATCAAGAGTTTCACCGGCCGCGCTTGCCGCATATCAAAGGGATATGTGTGTGTCTTTGTTTGCTTTTCCACCAAAGCCATTCACCTTGAGGCAACTTCGGATTTGAGTACCGAAGCATTTCTGGCAGCATTCGCTCGCTTTGTATCGAGGCGAGGGTGTCCCCAGCAAGTGCAGTCCGACAACGGGAAAAACTTCGTAGGTGCATCCAGAGTGCTTGAAAAAGATTTCCTAAATTCTACCCAGCAGAAAATATTATCCCACTACAGCCATCAGAATCTGTCCTGGCATTTCATCCCTCCCGGGGCACCACACATGGGAGGGTTGTGGGAGGCTGGAGTTAAGAGTTTTAAAACTCTGTTCTACAAGGCCACTTCCAACCAAAGGTATACTTTTGAAGAGTTCTCTACGCTGCTGGCTAAGGTAGAGGCGTGTTTGAACTCGCGGCCGATTTCTCCTATGTCTGAAGACCCCACCGACTCTTTAGCTTTGACCCCAGGCCATTTCCTAGTTGGCGGTCCATTGCTATCCGTGACGGAACCTGAAATCAAGGATCAGGTACCGTCTATCATTAACCGGTGGCAGCGTCTGAAGGCCGTGAGTCAGCATTTCTGCACCCGATGGAAAGACGAGTATCTGAAGGAGCTACATAAGCGCAATAAGTGGCGATTCCCTTCTAAAAATCTTGAAGTGGGCGATCTGGTGGTACTCAAAGACGACAATCTTCCATTTAATGAATGGCGTCTCGGGCGAATCCACCAGACACACCCTGGCAGTGACGGCAATGTCCGCGTCGTCGAACTGCTTACCGCTCGCGGTATTGTGAAGCGTCCCGTCGCAAAGTTGATCTTTCTTCCTCCAGAAGAAAGAATTCAAACCCATTACGTAAAACTACAGTAGCGTCCAGCACTTGGTCCTTCCTCCCAAGGAAGAAGGGCCGAGCTGCCAGTAGTAATATGTGTTTTATCGTCCTACATTAATCCGCTTTCTTCATTATTTGTCCCGGCAGCTTCCTGATATTCGTCAACCTAGATCCCGTTTCCATGGCTCCGAGACCGCGTTCAGTACAGGCATCGAAAGAGGAGCGCAGATGTTCGCGAGGAACTGAGTCCTTCCGTTGCCGAGTCTGTCGCGGAATCCATCCTCTGAAGCGATGCCGTCGCTTCCTGCGGCTGAACGTGGAGAAGAGGATGAGGGCAGTGCTGGCGAATAAGTACTGCGCCAATTGCCTGGCCCACCAACATTCCGGAGGAAGCTGCTTAAGCGGTGATAAGTGCCGAATCTGTGAGGAGGATCACCACACGCTGCTTCACTTCCATGAACAGCCACGTCGACGCACTCCAAGCTCCGTCGTACGCCGAGTCACCCCCGAGTCCTCCAGACGAAGGGTCGCGCCAACGCCAGCCTCCGATCCGAAACTGACCTTGACCACACTGCTGCAGCACCGCAATCCGCATCTGATGCCCACGGCGATGGTGCGCATTGAGACGGAGGGAAAAACCTTCGACGTGAAGGCCCTGGTGGACCCTTGTTCTGCGGTATCGTCGATGGCGACGTCATTGGCCACGGCCTTCAAGTTGACAGCCGTCAATATAGGGGCAGAGAAAGCGGTGGCAGCAGTGATCCGGTCCCCAATCAGTGAAGGATGGCGATTGGAGGCGATCCTGAAGGTGGTCGATGGCTTGTGCTGCCGCACTCCAAGCGCTCCGGTGGACCCACAGATCGCCAAAAAGTTTGAGGGCATCGTCCTGGCGGATGAGACGTTCTACCGACCGTCGTCAGTGTCTCTGGTCCTGGGCGCGGATGTGATCACGGAGGTCATGCTAGAAGGGAGTCTACCTGGGGTTGGCGGGCGGCCGATTGCGATGCGCACAGTTTTTGGCTGGACCCTGTCCGGAGCGTGCCATTAAACTGCCTGGGTCTTGCACTCCTGCAAGGGGGGGAGCATGTTTATGCCCAACCGGGCAACACAAGGGTTAAAGGAGGCGGAAGCTTTCACCTCGCGCCGCTCTCCCGATGGTGCCCATCGCTCTCCCCACGAAAGAACTCCCCACACTTCGCTCCAAGCGGGGCTTGGTGCCCTGCTCTTAATTAAGCTAGTTTTTAGTGTCAAACTTACAAGTGAATAAAAAAGAACATTGAAGTGAGATTGCTGCAGTGCCCAATTTCTTGAAGGAAGACATTTTAAGGAAAAAATTCATTTAGCTGCCTACTTAGGAAATTCAACCCCCCTACGAATACAGCCATCATTAAAATAATTTTTAAAACGTCGTCTCCATTTTTCATCTAATAAATGCTGACTCTTCATATAGTCCCATAGATAAAGACTTGAAAGAAGTTTACTAATCGATTCTTCAGCATTATCAAAGGGATGAAATTTTTTCAGATTTAACCAAGCCATCATTATTAATTGATTCGTTACTAGACATTTTATGGGTTTCGGCGATCGTTGTTGTATACCCGAAAGAATTATTGGTAGATTTTCCTCTGTTGATTCTTTGTAGTTCGATTTTATATATGATACCGATTTTACATCAACTTCCACCTCTCCCTCGACTTTTAATTCATGATATAAGATATCATTGAGACCTTTTGAGGTTTTTGCAGTAAAATTTAATGGTAGCATACCATTTTCCAAAGGTTTGATATAGAAAAATGCTACATCGAAATCAGATGGGCCAATTGACATTTCAATATCGGTTTTTGTAATATTTTGAAGTTGTTCGTCTAGTAATACCATTTTGTCAGTATTGTAGCTGACTTGTAAAGTTACTTCCAGTTGCTCTGTATGTTGATTGAAACAGGTAACAGGTAGACGTAATACTTCACCTGGTCAAAAGTTATTAACATTAATCAAAGGGTTACTTTAATATACTCTATACTAACCCTTCTTTATGCTATATGGTAAATTTGTGCTTAGATACAAGGGTTTACCACTCTGTATATAGATGGGACCTGGGAGTACTGTTAGTCCACGTGTACGATGCATTGAGAAAGCATTTAGTCTCCAGGTGGTAATACGATCCGGCACAACAAACTCCCAACTATTCGAACCACTTGCTGAGCTATGGAAAGCAAAATAATCAAAAAGTAGGCTTAGTTTCATTTAGTTAATTTTTTGTTCCTCATTTACAAAAACAAAAACCCAAAATGGTTTATGTGAATAGCTTTTTGTATTTTTTAAATTTACGCATGGGTTGCCGCATAATTTCCATTATCGAGACAATATTGTATGCTGGTTGTGCCTTTTACATGTATCGCATATTTGGTAACAATGATTGATCAGTATTTTATAATCTTTGTCATAATTCCTATCCCTTTTTCAAGGCTTAACTAGCATGCTGGAGTGCAGTGTTATCATATGTTTGATTTATTCCTGCATAATGGCCTGTGCCATGTATTTGGCCACCATAGTTACTCACGTAAGATTCTACATACATATATCTATTGAGTGATCCGAGTTGAACGATTCATTTCTATAGGAATCACCTGGAATTCTATTTACCTATTTGATAAGCCACATTGCATCAAGCGTATTTTTAATAGGCTATTGTATAGTAATACTGATCCGTTATAATCTTAATTACCATATATTTTTGCCTGGCTTGGTCATTGCTGTGGGTAAGATTTTGTTAGCTACGTAACAGTCATAATTATTCTAATTTAGGCATTAAGATCTATTTCATAATGGTGGTACAGTCGTTTCATCTATGGATTGTGGAATCTCGTAGCAGTGATTCATTGTGAAAATGTGTGGAAAATTGGACCAACCTTCTCATCATTTCAAATAACCAGACATCAGCAAAGTTGCGACGCTCCTTGGGTATATTTGCTGTGCGGAAAACGCGTTTCATTCTCTTAGCACGGGTCCTGCGTTTCGTTCGGCCTTGGATTCTGCATGCTGTTTTAAAAGGCACAATTTTAATATATAGTATACTAAAAAATTTTGGCAATACATGTAATTTTGGATTTTCTTACATGTAATACATGCTTTCTTTATATATGGGGCATTCGTTAAAGTTACTAAGCCCCATTTTTCACTTGGCAAATCCAGATATCGCTGATCTATAGCTGGACTTGCTCTCAGTTTGTTCAAATAGCCAGCCAATTCTTCAGCACTCAAGTCATTTGTGGACCTTTCCCCCAAATCATATAGAACTTCATCTGTGGCAATTAAACCAACATAGGAATATGGTGAAGTGCTTACTTTAAGTTTGATTCTTTCGCCTGGCGATACTTTTCGTGGAGCTTCAATTGAAATCTAATGTAAATTATCAATGAGATCTAAGAGAAACTGAGAATTCCAATTCATTTACCTTATTACGCTGCTCCTGGATTCCAATAGTCTTAAGAGCTACGAACAAACTATTCCTTTCCATGCCATAGAGAAATAAATGCACAAATGGCCACATATTTTGAGTAAAATCAATTTTAGCCTCAACTGTGCCAAACACATCGGGTAGTACACGATGACCAACTTGTACATTGCCATTGGACATAACGACACAAGATGCATACTCATATCGGTGATCGACATCAAAGTGTACATATTCCGAAGTGCCTGCTGGCACACTGAGTCCTCTGCAAAAAAATCGATCAATTTAAATAGTTGAAAATCACTTTGATAACCCACAAATCTACCTACGTCGATGTTCAAACTTGAAAATAACAGAATTGTAGATTTATTGACTCTTAGGATACAAGGGGGAACAAATGTATAACTAAATCTAATAACAATATCAAAAAGAAACAAATGGAAATGGTGACTTATCGTTTCTATAATGGGTATAGCCCGATCGAGTCGATTTCACCAAACGTAACTCGATATAAAAGCGAAGACCCCTGTAAAATAGGCAGAATGCTGATCAAGAATAGGAGTAAATATAATCTAAGGGCTTGGAACCGTATCCTTGTTTGCCTTAGGAACACAATGGGATTAAGAGAATAGGATGGAATTGAAAAAACCGCACCCAGGATGACATGATGCAGTCAAGTCTCGATAATTCGTACCCCTCTAAAAAAAAAGTCAATATTTCGTAAGACACTGCTGGTCCCTCGAAAAACTTCGTTGGAATGAAAAACCCGGTAGTCGAAAAAGCATGAGCATTTTCCGATTTTAAAATTTTGATTCTAAATTAGTCCCTGCTCAAACCTTTCAACCCCAACTAAGTATCTCACTTAAACGCTAATTACTAAGGTTAAAACATAGAAGACCAGTTTCTTCTAGTTAGTTTAGTCTTATACTTACTTAGTTTTGGTATGTAGATGTCCATGACCCTTATCATGACCCTTATCATGATCAACATGAGAAGTTCTTGCAATAAGCCAGGTGACGGTCGTATTTGGCATAGGATTTCGAAGTCCTTCAAATTCTATTTCTGTGTTTAAAACAAGAATTTTTGCATTTTCTGATTCTGATTTCAATATTTTCACGTTTGGAAAATTAACAACTCCATTTGGTTTCAATTGTGATGTAAAGGAATAAGTATCGGTGGACGATAAAGAAGAATAATGCAATTTGACGGGTAATTTGGTAGTAGCAATTTCACCATCTAGCTTTGTAATGCGATATGTAATGATACTCTCTTTATCGCCAACAAGTTTGCGACAATTTCCTGTCGTATGAATACATTCAATGATAAACTGATTGCGATACAGACTGATCAGTTTTGTTGTATTCGCACTATCCGATGTATAGCCCTCATTAACCGAGGCAGTAATGTGAACTAGCAGTTCCTTATTTTGGGGTATTTGTTTTTCGAATTGGGCCAATGATATATTAAATTCGGATGTACCATTTTTTAGTCGTCTGGTTAAATGTACACTTATTGGTGTTTCACTCGTTTCTTTATCTAGATAGCTGTGCACAAAGAGATTGACATTGCCTTCAACATTATTCTCAGAGGCATAGTAAGCCTTGACGAATACTGGTAAACTGTTATCGGACAGAGACACATAACGTTTCGTTTGTATACGCACTTTAAACGGTGGTATTACATATTGGATGACCCGAAAATAAGCACAGTCTCCCATTATTATGTTCAACTCCGCAATGCAGATGCGCCAGAGTCCAAAGACAGGATTGTTAGCCAATTGGAATTTGCCACGATAGATACCATCTCTTGTGATGATATTCTTATAGGTTGCAACAAAATTATTATTACCATCATAGATTTGTATATTTGTTGTCGACTTGGGTTGCACCGGTTTCAATTGCTCGTTGAAATATAAAGCACGAAATCGTATACCATCACCGGGTCTATAATGATTTTTGGGTGTTTGAATCTTAACGAAACTCTTTGTATCCTCCCAATTTAGGCGCGTGGAGTTTCTATAGTATTGACCACGTACACTTTCGACTGTTAATGTGTATTCGCCTTCCTTTAGAGTTGCTGGCATCTGAAACTGATGCGAACGACATGGAGATTGAGGTGTTAGATTATACTGCATTTGCATGTCCAAGTTTGGTCCTTTTAAGCTAACCACACAACTGGAACTGACTTCGCTATTGAAAATGGTTACAACAACGCCATAGGGACGACCAGTAAATATTGAACCAGCTGCAGAAATCACATAGTAGCTTGAAGTAGTTGGAAAAGGACAAAAAAAGGAATTATACAAATGACAAATTTCAATTTAAGCAAAGTAGATTAAGAACAAAAGGTAATTAGTTTACTTAGAAATCTTTTACAAGCTGAAATAACTCACAGACGGGCTGAGAAAGCTGCGACTATATATAATTTTACACACACATTCCACAATTAATACGCCTGATTAGACTTCCCTTATTTATAATGATTTTTAATGTGCCGTATCATTAGTTGCGTCACTTTAGACATTCATTCATAATATTTCATTCAATATTATTGTCTGTTTACTAATTTTTTTGGTAACACTTTTACAACATTTACAGTTCGTTTACCTTTTACTCTGCACGTTTCCACAAAAAATTAACAAAACATACGAACTGACAAGCCACCAATTTATCCACGAACTGCACATAGCAAGACCTTTATACTAACTAACTAACTGATTGTTTATTTTATGGTAATTTTGTAAAGGTTTTCAGAACCATGACATTGGCCATTAGAAGCTTATAATAACATTTGCCTCGCCTAATTATAGCACATGTTAAGCCAATCGAGTGTGGAGACACAGACAAAGTGCATAATTAAGAGGCGGACAACATCTTCGGCTCACAAAATTCACTTGGGCTTGTGTTTATATTTTGTCCAGTTGTTTGTTTAACGTCCAAAGGCGAATGTGATGTTGGTTAATAAAGCAGCACTTAGTGTTTGACGGGAGGCAAATGCCATCATCGTCATCGCCATCGTCAGAGTTGTTAGAGTCCTTCAGTGCCTTTTGAAAGCCTGGCTACTTAAAGTCTGCCAATAGCGTGAATGCTTATGTGTCTTTGTGTGTGTGTGTGTGCGTATGTGCTGGTGTGTGTATTGGTGTGCGTAGGGGCTGTGATGCAGTTATGCGCATTTCCGCTTGAGTAGCTTTTGACTTTGCTTTTGCTTACATATACACATGCGTCTGGGGACATATTTGTAAACTACCCGAGGGTGGCATTAACAGTTATCCAATAAGTTAATAAGTTAATTATCTGTACAATTTAGAAATTTCTTCTTCTCATAGACATGAATACACAGTATACACTGCAATAAACTGTGCTGGAATATTTAATGTTTGGCCCAAAGTTAAATTTAATTATCAAATATTTACTAAAACCAATTTTGCTCTATAATTTTTTTTTTTAACAAACTGAAGTTATAAATATAATTTCATTATAATTAACTTACAACAATCTTCTGTTTTAAGAAAAAGTTGTTAAATTTATTTTTTTGTTCATTATTTTTCTAAATTCACCCTGATTTTTGCTCAAAAACAAAAAGTTTCATCCAAAATGTTTTCAAACTTGAAAAATTAAGTTTTTGTTTTGTATATGCAATTCGTAATATTTGTATTATAATTTTATGAATTATTGTATTCTTTTTCTTTTTTTTAGAACTATTATTTTTTGTCAATTAGCTTTCTGTGGGTTTACAATGTAAGGGACTTAAAGAAATTGTTTATAATAGATCGTACAATCTGGAAAACATTGGAAAAATAACAAAATAGTTAGTGTTGTTTTACATTTTAAATTGTTCATATACACCTTCTATAAATAACATAATTTTGTAATATTTTTATAATTTTAGACATACAATTAAATTTTTAATTTCAATAGAATTTGAGTTTTGGTTCTCTTATTTAGATTATACCTACATACTACTTCGCAAATTTTGAAATGAAGAAGAACTTGTGAAAATTATTTTGAACTTTAATTAATATTAGATGATTAGCATTAATTTATACACCTTTGAAAAGTGAAAATTTCATTCGTTGTTAATCTACAAGAAATAATGATTAAGAAATGAATTAAGTAACCGTTTTCCATATGAACTATAATGGCAACCCATATGCAATTGCATATATGCAATTGCTTGTGCATAAACAACAACAGTAAGCAGCAATAACAACAGCAACAAAAACGACAATAACAACAATAACAACAACAACAACAACAACAACATTACAGCTGCCATGTCAGTCATTCATTCACTCAGTCAAACTGTCAATGCTCGTTTCAATCTTTGTATTTTGTGCTTTCGCCTGCAATTGGCAGCCAGGGCAGCATTACATTTGCTTGATTGAACTTGGTGTATAACAGGAATCGTCTTCCACCTCAAACAACCTCATGCACCCAATGGCAAGTGTATTTTGTAGGACTTACACCCTTCCACCCCACTCCGTTAACCAAACATACTTACGTTGCTCTGCTGACAGTCGAAAACTGCTTGCCAACCTTTTCGGACTTGGCCATAAAACCAGACCCAAAGGCAAAAGTAAAGTCAGAGAGTTGTTACCATTTTACCTCCTGTTTAGCAGGACTTGAACAACAGCAACGACAAAAATAACAACAACAAGGATAGGAAACGACACGTCTCTAAATGCATAAACACCGACATCCAACCCTGACCCACTTTTCATTCTCCCTCAAGTTTTCAGTTGAAGCCATAGATAGACGTATAGACCAAGTGAGGCAGCTGCAGCATTTCTAGCATACTTTATGGCGCTGGCGCAATTTAAGGAGCGAAAGAATGAAAAAGTAAACTAGCAAAAATATATAATACTATATGTATATGTATATGTATACTTGTATTTGTTTTATGTTCGTTTACTTGCCATTCCTCAAGTCATCACTTAATCTACCAAATAGAAATAACATGAAAGAAAAGGCAGCCAAATGAGAACTTTATTGAAGAAGACAATTTGTGTTTTCTTTTTCGTTTCAAGGAAGTTCTCAAATTAGGGTCACCATAATCTTAAGTTTCCTGTAAGTGAAAAGATGTAAAATAAAGCTTTTGAAATTGATAAGATCTTAAAGGTCAATCTACAGAAAGTTTATTAAACATTGACTTTTTTCATAGAATTCCATACAATTGTTTAAGAGAACTCTTTACGATAAATAATCTAGAGGAACATTAGTTGAAAACGGTTTTAAATCAAAATCAGTAACAATATGAAGATCGATCTGAATTATATAAGAGGTTACGTATAGCATTTTAGATTCCTTGAATTTTCCTGGAAAACTCGTTATGTTAATTTGTTATGTTTTTGAGAATGAAAATAATGACCACGTTATCAAAATTTAGCCGTTAAAGTGGACATTTATTAAACTTATTATTTTAATCACTAGAAATCGAACTTACAATATTAAGGGTCACCTAATTTTTTTATTTGAATTCTTTGGATAACCTATTTTTCAATTTGTGAAATGCGATAAAAGATAAAAAGGTTTCAGTCAACATTTTAAATGCTTAAATATACTTAACATAATTTATTCATTTATTTTAATACTCAAGAAAATAAAAGTAGTATAGACCAATTTTAGTTATTTTGGATATTTGTTAATATCTTTTACATTCCAAAATTAAAGTGCCGAGGCTAACTTTATAAATGGTCTGATTGTTTTGATATTCATCTAATTATCTAGTTTTATATTTAATTTTTCAATCTTAAGGTCTCCAAAAACAGATGACATTTTAAAGAAACATTTGCAGGAGATTTTCATAGTTATAGATCGCAATTGATGCATGTCATATGATTTAGTCATTACGGTAACCATTTTTACTCTGGTTATACCATTGAAAATTGCTGGAGTGTAACATTTCTTTTCTGTCTCCAATAATTTTTAGTAGCATTTTCTGTGTGGTGGTGATGATGATGGTGATGGTGCATTCATCTCAATTTGTGCAACTTACGAATTGGGTTATTGCAGTCTCTTCTTTTATCCCAGCCCTGGTCAATTGACTGTGACAGTCATGCAGCCAAAGCACGAAAAAGCACTGAAGGGATAGCTAAAGCTAAAGCAGGGACTGGAAACTTCAGCCGAGAGGGAATGAATGACATCGAGAGTCCTAGAGTCCTCTCAGTTTGTTTCAGTGCCGAGTCCCACGCAAAAGTTTTGCCCAGTTCACATTTCAGTGACTGTCACTCGACTGTTGTTCTTTCTAAGCATATCAATTAAGTTGGCGTTGGCTTTTTGGCTTTTGGCTTCTGTAACCAAACCCGGTTCATCATTTGCATGGAAATTACCCCATCCCACACATTCTCACTTACTACTTTTCCCTTCCTAATCCCCACCACCCTTCCTCACCCTCTCACACTCCCAGTCTCTGTGACTTTACAACTTTAAACAAAATCACAGCAGGATGAAACAATGTGAAATGCACACAAAAGCAGAGAACAAAAACAAAAAAATTGTTTAAACAAAAAAAAAAAAGAAAAGAAAAGTTTTACTCTTTTAAATTCATTTAAACGCTTTTAGCGCTTTTCACGCCCAACACCCTCAGAACTCCTCCTCCCTTCGCCCTATCCATCAGAACTCACACCACATTAGACCAAGGCAAACCGTCTCCTGCTTGTCTACAGTTTTATGGATGGCCCATAGTCGCGGCAAAGTTTTCTGTTTCTGTTTCTGGTTTTGTTAAAAAATGTCGAGCATTTGCCGAGCTGATGAAAAAAAAATGGCAAACTTTTGTCTTTAAGGCACAAAGAGAGAAATAAAAAACAGAATAATATGAATGAAAAATCAGGCCAGACGGAGTTGTGTATGCCCTTTGCTTGGCATCATCTTCAATAAAGTTTCCCCAAAAACTAATACTGAATATTAATCAATATCCTAAATATTCTAATTTGTAAATAAATTTTACTTTAGTGGCTTAAAAAATACTATTTCACAGTTGATTCAAGTTATAATTTGTAAAGTATGTATAAAGTATTAAGGAATGAAGTTAACATAAACCAAAAGAAGTTCACTTAATAGTCTGATTTTAAGGTTTTTGGAATGATTTCTGACATTTCATTACCATTTTCGTTAAAAAATTAGTTAAAGATTTTAAATTTTCAACTTCATTGAAAAACTTTTGCAAAGAAAAAGTTGTAAAGTTGAAAAACAGCTTGTTAATTGAATCTTTAGCACGTTAATATTTTCATGAATCAAAGACTTTAGCGTGCCGATTAAATCCTTAAGATTCCTGGTCCTGCCATTCATTCCTCAAGATATATAAATGCCTCTATTTTTTTTTTGTTCTCGTTGGGCAACTTTTGTCTCCAAATCCCCACAGCCCATTCATCCGCATGCGTAGCGCATGCCAATTGTGCAATTGTTGGAAAATTTCTTTTGCTAAAAACTTGTACGTTGTGACTTTTAGGATTTTTTTTGGTACGTCTTTTTCCGGCTTCCCTCAGTCACCCGCCGCACTCGCTCTTTATGCCGTAAGCTTTGTTTGTTGTTGTTCCTGTTGTTGGCTGCTGTCTTAATAGGTGTTGGCAATCATGAAGTTGCCTTGCGGTTGGCAAGCAGGCTACGAGGCAGGCAACCAAACATGCCGGCAGGACATGGAGTCACCAACCAAGGAAAACTTGCTCCCTCTGTGTATTCCTCTCCCCTTTTTTGTCCTTATTGAGCCCTCTGTGTGTGTGTGGCCATTAGTAGCTTTGATCAAATATTTAAAGCTAATGAACAAGATTGCTAAAGAGAACTAAAGGAACTAAAATGAAACTAAACTCGTTGGGCATTCTAAATGATTTAAAGCAAAAGGGATACAGCATACTCGGTTCAAAATACACAGAAGAAAAGGTTAAAAAACATTCGTCTGGCCAAAAGGAGTTCAATCAACCTGACAAATTTCAATCAAGCTACCAGACCTGGACACTGTTCGGAAACTAGAAACGAAACGAAATGAAACCAAACCAAACCAAAAGGAAAAAAACCAAACCGAGTCACGCCACATCACAATTAGGATGCCGTTGAAGTTTTGTCAATGAATGAAAAGCGTCTGCAACTTTTATTTAACTTGCCAGAGAGGCCACACCCAGTTAGAGACAGGGAGGAGTAGACAGGTGAAGCAGTTTGGTCAACAATTGCCTGCCTGCACTCACGTACAGCCAGCCACAAGGGATCTGGGGTAAATACAGGTGAAACCCTGAGTAGCGAATTAAAGTTAACCAGACCAATGTCTATGCTTGGCGGTTGACTCCAAGCTATTTACAGACGAGTCCGTGCTTATACCCTTACCTAAACTGTGGGCGGAATTTTCAAATTGATATTGGGGAAAAAAGATGCAAAAAATGTATTTAACAACTAAAACTTTAGATTTTATTATTATACGACATCATATGGGAAGGTTAAAACTCTAAAGAAATATCTTTTTAAAAGAAAATTAATAAGAGAAAGAAGAACAATAGAATTATAACTATTACTTATTATAACTACTAAAGAGTTATACATATAAATGATATTAAAGCTAACGAAACAGTTGCTTGAATAATATGATTGAAGATAAATGTGTAAAAACCTCGTAAAACTAGAATAATTTTTCTGAACTTACATTTAGATCCATCATTGGCTTAGGATCAGGTTTAAATATTTTGGAAAAAATCACATCTATTATACATATGTTTCAACAAAAATAGGTGTGAAATAGGTCTGAAAATTTATTTAATAATAATTATTTGAGTTTTTCATTCCTATATCTTCTTAAAGAGTGTTATCGTCACACACACTTTGATGTCATGAAAAAGTGTTTTAAGTTCAATAGGTGTCGTATAGTAATTAAGGGGTGCTGATCGCAGCTCTGTACTTAGTTTGTCCATCACGTCAGGCTTTCTAGAAAAGTGTGTTGAAATTATTCAAATTGATCGCATTTGCAGTATTTTATTGTATATAGTAAAAACAATATTATGCTATAAACAAATAACTTTAACCAAAAATCTTTTTCGCCTGTGAAATCGATTGGGATTTTTTCCATTTCATCTTTCCTAGTCGAGTAAGTTTGTATTAAAGAGCTTATAAATAATCCATTTACAACAATAAAATCCAAAATCGCAAGCCAAAAAGATTGTTGTAGATAGATATAGTTGGAAACTGCGACCGACTTTTCATATAGCGTACATCGCTTCAATTTCATTTGATCTAACTGAAAAAAGAAACATATTTTTATTGAATTCTCTTTCAAATTTATACGTAGATAAGTAAAGGAACTCACTATTATTTCCTTGCCTGCAAATAATTGAAAATGCAATAATCGTTGTAGTTCAACAATAAAAAGTCGGTCAAATATTCTGTTTTCCATTTTGACAATCTTGTGGGCCATCGAGATGGTACGAGTTATATTTGAGCAGAACCAAAATACAAAAAGTCCACAAACCAATGCATACACACACTTGGATTTCTTACAATTCTCAATAAAGTAAGCGCAATAGTATACCACCAAACTGATTTCAATAATTACTCTTGTAGTATGAGGCATCCAAACAAGTTGTCCCATTTTCCGACGTAATTGTAATAATTCTTCCAAATATTTCAGACAGAGAGAACAATTGAGTTTTTCCTGTAGTGATGTATTTTCCAGAAGCTTGTCAAGATCTTCGATCAAATTATAATGCCATATCATGGCCACATCACAAAGATAAATAGCAAGCATTAAGCGACCATAATATGGAATTACGATTAACAAATTAACTCCGAAATTGACCTCAAGAATAAATAACATGCATATGATGAATTCACGTAGAAAATGATTAACTAATCGTATTCGACTTATATGCACTTCTTTGCCAAAAAGTTCACGGTGGGTTTTTTTAAGCTTGACCAATCGATTTATGAACTCGCAAATTTGATTGGCCCTGTACACCAAACACCAACTACAACAAAGCACACAAAGATCACGGATAAACAGAACATGAAAGTACAGGCAATTTATTATAAAGGTTTTATCGAAATATTCAAAATTAGAAATATTCATTTTTATGATGCAACCATACCAACATAGAAACGGGCAAACAATAATGAAAAGAACAAATTTCTGAATCCTAATCCAAAAATTCGATACCACAAATAATTGTTCTTTATATTGATATTCAAAAACATTAAGTGCGAAAATTTGTGTTAGCAATCGAAGGTAGCGCCACATTTTTTGTTTTCTTTAGCCGAAGCAATGTCCACTGATCTAAAACGTAAAGTCAACTGAACAAATGAAGTTTGCTAAATCGTTGTGGTAATGTTAATAATAATTCATTAAAAGTGAGCTATGAAAGGGACTTCGATTCTGTCATTTATCATAGCTTCTACCTTTCCCTCAAAAACTAATCAGCCTAATGGGGGTAATAGTGTGATAAATTTGCCAAAAATTCCAAATAAAATTTGTTTTGTACTGTACATTTGTACATTTTGATGTTCAACTTACTAATTATCAACATAAAAGTAGAACATTTACTAGTGATGGGCATACACAGTAAAGCTAATATTACATTGTCAGTCTGTTTCAGTTGAAACAGAAAGATATAAAACTTTACTTTGACAAAAAAAGAACTTTGAAGTTGGAGCTATGTATGTATGTCTCTTTTCGCTTTATCCAGTTACAATTCCCAACTGGTTATAGTGATTAAGTAGCTTGCAATTCTATAGTTGTAAGCAAAGTCTGCTGATGGGAGAGAGAGAGAGAGAGAGAGAGCCTTTACATTCGAAAGATTATAAAACTTTACATTAAATGGCATTCCGTGTATTCCATATTTACCATTTTTACGACTTTTGTTTGCTCCATGCAATTGGTCCAGCTCTCTTTTTTTTGGTGTAAAATGTTGTGTGGGCTTAACTTAAATTGCCTTCGGTTTGTAGGGTTGACCGCATGCTAAAGTTAACTGTGGTTTTGGCCCTGACCCAACGTTTTTCTCAGTACACACAGAATCCAACCTACATATGTACATATGAATATGTGAATGTGATATATATGTATACATAAGTGTGATAAGAGCAGCTGTCATCGTAATCATATCAAATGGCGAGTGACTGACTGACCCGCTGGAACTGCCCCTGCCGCTGAACTCCTCCCACAGACGACGACCGACCCCCTCTTCTCGGTTGAATTCGCTCTCTCGTTGTCTAATCAGAGAACTTTGCTGTTTACATTCTCAACTATCTCAACTACTACTACTCCTACTTGCTTGGGAAAGATGAACAGTGTGCATTTCCAAGTATCATTGAGAAGATGTTCAAAGTGCTGTGGCTTTGTTTAAGTCTCTGTTTTGTGGGCGGAGACACGTTGTTGGCATTAAATGCCAAAGACTATCAATTGGACTTTCTGCGAGAATTGGCCAACTTGGCTGAGCAAAAGGCTGAAGTCGGTCTAAATGGGTATTTGGAAAAGTTACTGGCTAATTCTAGATACAGCAATTTTACGGCTGAGCTAAGCACGGCAAAGGCAAGTCTGAAGCTGCAGACTAAAGTGACGCTGATTAAGCAACTTTTGGATGTCGATGTGCAACATTATGACTTGAATGATGCTGACGATATGGAACATATCAGTGTGCTACGTAATCTGGTGTTTTTGAACCGACTGAAGAAACTACTGAAAAGTGCCCGAGACTCAAGTGCCCAAGAGATACGTCAATTGCGTGTACATCGTCTTTGTCAGCAATTTGAGCGTCCCACTTCTGTGCGGCGTAAAAGTTCATCGTCATCAACATCATCGCTAATTAATGAAAAAACTGTCGGAGCCGCTCTAGAGCAATTGAATCTTACCCACACTTTTGATAATTTAACCAAATCAATCAATCTCAATCAATTTGGTGAACAACTTTATGGCCGAGTGAAGTTTGCTGGAGCTGAAATTATAGACAACTATTTGCTTATACTTCGGGGCCTTCTGCAAGATATCATCGATGCCGAGCACGAGGACTTGGCCCAGAATACTACGCAATTGGAGAAGCTGTTGCAGCAAATCGATGGCATGTTGGCCATCAAAGATTTCTTTGAGAAACGTCAAAAGCTCTATGCCTATTTGGAACGTCATCTGACCACAGACTATGAGCAATTGACTGAGACTGCCCATTCGGAACAGCATTTGACCGAACAACTTCTGGAACAACTTAAAGCCAAGGGATTGGATTTGTTTGTCATATTTCTATTTAGTAATTTTGAATTCTTGGAAAAGATCCACGAACAATGGATACAACTTTTGCCTGAAATGCCGCCAAGTTTGTTGCACGATGATACCACAAGAAAATTGTATGATATACAACAATTGTATGAAACCTTTAAACTGGACACGGAAAGTACAGTGAAATATGAGGCGTATGTGAAAGCATTACGACAATTACATGAACAAACTGTAGATCAGGGTCAAGAGAATCGTCATATTTTCGAAATGCTCAACAATGCGGCTCAGAATGTTGGGAGTGTCACCTTCAATATGATCAAATCCAAATGCAAGGAGTTGCTCTGAAATGTAAATGTAATAAAAAATGCTAAAGTGAATCAACTTAATGATTAATAAAAGTCTTAATTATATTTTCCATTTGCTGCTGCTAATATATTTGAAATGTTTCTGGTAGTTTGTAATATCCGCCCGGGTTTGTGTCGGATGTCGTTTAAATAGCCTGTTCGCCATCATCTCGACCAAAACCAAATACTCATCCCCTGCGTCCTCTCTGGTTTTGCCATGTTGTTGCTTTTGTTTATCTGATACTGGCTCGGAATTCTAGCCTCTGGATGTTCGTAAGAGGAGGAAGGTTGGGCAAACTAATGGCTGCTGCTGATGCTGATGTCGGTTGTTGGTTGTTGGTCCAAAGCCAGCTAATTAATTGTCGTCGTTGCAGGTGATTAGAACTTTAATGAGTGTTGCAGCTAAAGGCAGCTAGCCAACATTGGACAGGACATCAAAATGATCCAGAGAGAGAGAGAGGCAATCCCTAATAATGATTTTCAAAAATATGTTTGTGCAGTTGTCATCACTGAAAATATAGTTGATTTGATATCACTTTTAGGTGTGTAATCCCATATATATGTATGTATATGTACGTTGGAATGTTTGTGGTTTGTTCATTTTCATTTGTCATTTCATTGATTTTTTATGCTTTTACTCTTTTGAGTACCTACATTTTTCACTACAAATGTTTAAAAATGTTTCTTTAGAAAGTTTTGAGACCAATTGGCAGATAAACTCATAAATGCTTTATTTTTTTCCCTTTTGTTGGCTTTTCTTCAATTCAGCAAATTCATTTGTCATTTTGAACAAAAGCAATTTAGTTAAATTCAAATTTGCATCTCTGAATTATTTGTTAATACTTGAAATCAACTATTTGAAAAAGTCCAATCTGGCCATAAGTAGGATTTTTTCAAGTATTTTAAAAAGAAAATAGAAACTTTTGGCATAAATACTTAAGTTTTTCAAGCAAAAGAATATGATAAGAGAAGGGAGTTAAAAATATATAAATATTCTTAACTATAGAAAACACAATGTTAAAAAAAATAAAAAAAAAAATACCTCACAAGGTACTTAACAAACGACTTCATACAACTAAAAATGTACTTAAGTGAATATCTAAATTACTCAGCTAAAAGAGGCTTTACAAAAAATTCGTAGTTTTAAGGTTTTTTATTGACATATGTCCTGGACCGAAAACAGCTTTCATTGAGTTACAAAAACTTTGCACTAAGTTTTGTCATATTTTTAAAATTTTTGCCAATGACATTTTTTAGTGAATCATTTTAAACATTTTTAAATCGTAGATGGTTAAAATAAATATAGATTTTGAAAGAAATCAATCTACTAAATGAACAGATACGCGCTTATTCACAGCAAGAAAAAGAGCATTCAGTAGATTCTCCCAGTTTTCGCTATCTATTCCACAATTTAAAACTCAAACAACTGCTTTAATATTTAAACTAATTAAAAATAGCAACTAAATGAAGTGCAGAAATGAAAACAAAGAAGTTTTTGACCTTAAACCTTTTGATGGAAGTCGAAATTAACGTTTAAATTAAAACTAAACTAATCGAAACTTTTTATATTATAATGAAAACTCGAATATCCTAAAATATTATAGTCTTAATTAAAGCATAAACTGTATTTTATTGTAATATATAAAACTAAATTAATTTACTGGCTCAACAATTGGCAATGAACAAAACAATTGGCCATTTTGTGCCTTAAAAACATTTTTTTTTTGTTGTGCAAAAAGTGTTTCATTTCGAGGCAAATGCAATCGAAGGCCACATTTTAACCATGGCCACAAAACAAATTGATATCGAATACAAAACAATAGCCAACTGGCCCATTCAGCCACCCACAGAACTTACAATGGCCGACCACCACTCTTCCCATTGTGCCATTCTTTTTACTCGGGTTGTTATCACACCACTGAGAGCTGCCAAACTGCCAGCAGTTTGCACAACATTTATCACCTTTAATGCACAAGAGCGACGGACTGGGCCCTCTAGTGGAATGGAATGGAATGGAATGGAAAATGGCATTGCTCTGCCAGATGAGTGGGAATGGCTCAAAACAAAAGGCAATAACAAGCCACGTTAACTGCAAGTGCCATAGAGCATTGCAACAAAATGCAATTTCACACTAGGCTAAACTGAAGCTGAGCTTCATTCTAACCGGATCTGTTTGGACTTTGGTTGTAAAGCGTGAAATTTAATTATGATTTATGGTTTTGTCAGCCTATATCAGAACTTGCCTATTTATATATGTATATCTATATGTGCATAGACAAAGACTTTACTTCAATTTACATATATGAATTTGATATTTTTATTGACAGCATTTTCAGCTGACAAAACTTTCTTGTTATGGCTAATCGGCTTAGCCTTTCCATCCATTAGCCATTAATTTTTAAGTATTTATCCCCCAAACGAAAATAAATCTCCTGCTCTCTACTTGGACGAAACTAAAAATATATTTGGATATTTCATTTAAAATAGCTTGAGGTGAACTAAAGTCTGAGTGTCCCTTTCTATTTTTAGTTAAAAATACATAACGAAAGGGGGGCGTGCTGTTTGGGGGCATTAATGACAGAAAGTAAATGACTTTTGATGCGCTAATTGAGTTGTTGCCTTAATTACTTATAGCTCCACACTCGCCCTATCTATCTTTCTCACTCTCCCACATATATTTTGCCCTACAACTAATATCTCTCGTTTCGTTTTCTTTTCCATTCCGCAGTCATCAGCGAGGATCCAGAATTCACAGATGTCATTGAGAATATAACAGTGCCCGCGGGACGTAATGTCAAATTGGCTTGCTCCGTCAAGAATTTGGGCTCATACAAGGTGAGTGGGGGGGTGGTGAGGGGGGATAGACTATAAATGAGAAAGCCTTAAGGTAAAATAAACTTGTAGCCAAATAACGAAATCATAATTAAACGCAAAACACGGCTACAAAGCAAATGAGAATGGTTTAATACCCTTTCAAAAAGGTAATCAACAATAGCAAATTTGCATAAAGTAGTTCTTCATCAAAATATTAACAAATTTTTTATCATTATCAAAAAATATGTTATGGGCCACTTGAATAGCGAAATAAATTCTACTTTATTGAAATAACTATAATGGCAATTTAAAATAAAATATAGCTAATAAATAAGAGTCAATCAAATAAATTGATATAAAGAATGTAAATAATAAAAGATTTATTACAAGAAATAAAGTAGGAATAAACATAATAAAAACACAATTCTTATGGGAAGTTAAAACAAAAATATTTAAAAAAATTGTAAATAAGTGGTGTGTATGTATATAATTTAAAAAGTATATGTACAATTTTTTAAATAGAAGATGCATTTATAGCTTAATTAATGTCTTAAGTTATTAATTGAAATACTAAACTGTTTTGTGTTAGCCAATTAAATATCAGTTGGCCAATTTAATTAATCCAAAATTGAAAATATTAAGATTGCAAATAAAAAAAAGTATATTTTAATATTAGTTATCAATTTCGATGTTTAAAGAAATATATTTGTTGTTTATTATCTTTCATTTGGCTCTGTTTATCATCCATGAACAAAGAAACAAAGATTATTATCATTTGATAGATAATATTTGATAGATTTATTGGTTTAAAAGTTGTAGTTTTATAAACTTACACCTTAATCTTAATACTTATGCATTTCTTTAAAACATTTTCCATTTTGGTTTATTTTCTGTTTTAAAGCTGGTCTATGATTTTAAGTTCTGTTTGGAAGAATCAAGCAGTCCGTTTTGTTTGCTGTCTAAAGAGAATCAATCAATTTAATTTTTAAACAGATTTACTTAAACAAATTGTAGTTTATTTTAAAGTTATTATTTATGGTTGTTTTTCTATATTAAACAATATTTCTAAAAGCACTAAATTGCAGAGCTTAGTTTAAATGCCAGATGTTTGTTTAAATTTACTTGTTGCACTTTCTTTACAAAAATATTTAACATTTGTTTTACCTGCATGGTTCTTATTTGTCTGCCACTTACACTCACACACATATACATACATACATATGTACATCAAACTTGCCTATGTAGGTATATATCCGACTTGAGGCGTTTCTACATCATAACTCTTGGACTAACGTCCAAGTAGAGCAAGTCAACAAGTCCGGGTTTCCAGGGACAGCAACAGGCACCCTCTGGACATTGGACCACCATGACCACGGGTATGGCCATGAGAGGACAACGAGGACTACAATGTTCGCATTGAACTTGTTGACTCTTTCATGAGTTGTGTAGTCCATAGTTGAGTTACGGCTGTTGCTGTTGTTGTTGTTGTTGTGTGTACATTGGGGACTTTCATGTGAGTGTTGACAGAGGCTGGGGTAAACAAAGTTTATCAAAGATGCCAGCGTGCAGGCAGAACTTTGTGAATTGTCTCTCTTTAATTAAGTAATTTGTGAGGCATACAAAAGAAGTAGAAGAAGAAGAAGAGCAAAAAACAAAAAACAAACCAAATGATTTTTGCTTTGTCCACGTGATAAAGGGGGCTGGTCATTTATACAGACACGTAGAGGGGTGAAGAAAGAAAAAAAGTAGTGCCTCTCACAACTCATGCAACTCCTGCTCAATATTCATTGTCTGCTGCATACTTTTAGGCGGCGCTTGCTATGCATTGCCATTCAGCTTTGTCTCTGTGTGTCTGTGGTGAAAGTGCGCGCGCGTGTGTGTGTGTGTGTGTGTCAGCAATTTAAATTTGCATCCAATTGAATTTCCATAATGTGCGTGCGGCCGAAACGTGCATAAATTTCATTTTGACACAAGACCACAGGCCCCCTTCCCCTTCTTTTCCGCTCCCCTTGTCACCATCATCCGTCTACAGCAGCAGCAGCCACAGCTTCGTCTCGCTTCCGCATGTTATGTGCTCGTAATAATTTTTATGACCCTTAAGTTTGGTCTTTTTTTTTATACTCTCTTGGGCTGCCGCAGGTATGCTTAAAAGTTAACCAGCGACAGCAACAACAAAAACAATGGCAACACCAGCAACAACAACACCAGCAACGACAACATCGTAGAATAACTCGTAGCTGCAATAAAACGTGACTTTGCATGCAAAATAGTTGCGTAGCCGCTGCCAGTTTGAAAGCCGCTTTAGCACTTCCTCCTGGCGGCAGGTTACTTGGAATTGATTTTTATTGCTGGAAGAGCATACAGACTGGCAGGGCAGATGATGATGATGATGATGGGAGAGTGAGAGAGATGGCAGTTAAAGGTATAGAAACTTTGTCACACATCTTACCCTAGAGATAGAAAAATCTACAAAATTTTGTATTATATGAACATGAATAATTTTTGTAATCTTTTTAAGTGAAAATATTTTTAGGCTCTTAAAAAATAATACTTGTTTTTCTATAGAGAGTTATTTATTTATTTAAAGCTTTAGAAAAATACAGCATAGAACAAATATTTGGGCATTTTTAAGATACAAATTTAAGAAAAACTGCATAATAGAAGAAGAAGTAATTTTCTTTTGAGGCAAAAATCCTATTTTGAGAGAGGTTCTTGTACATATTATGTGTAACAAAAATATTGGTAGAAGATCTTGGAATTTCCGATTTTTAATGCTGTTTTCCAACACTTAATGATATTGGCGATATTTAACAGTTTCGTATTATGAGAAAGTACAGTTTATTTATATTCGAATAATATATTTTTTGAAAATGAAAGAACAACGTGAGGGGTCTTACTTGGTTAATTCAGTGAAATCTTTCAAATATTTACCATATTTTGGACTGGAAAAAAATTATTTTCTGTGGCATACACAAATGTTAAAAGTTCTCTTTTGCTTGTTCCCTTCATGAATATTTTGAAAAAATTCCACCCAATCTACTCAAACAAAAATCTACAATATCTATGGATTATTCGTACTTAAATCTTTTCCTGTTTCACACTAAATATAATCCTGCAAAGCTTTTAGGGCATTTGAAATTCACCATACCTAAAATTTGAATCCCTTTTGTTGTAATTTTTAATCCCTTTTAGCTGTTATTTTTTTTCTTGCAAATATTTGAGCTGCGTGGAAATTAACTTGCGTAGTTCGTCGAGGCTCTTTTTAACACGTTTACGCTTAAATTGCGCTAAAGGAGAGTACGGCAGTACGGATGGTGGTGGTGTGGCAAGGGGAGAGGGGGTAATGGATGAGGTGTGGAGGGGGAACAGTGTTTGGTCCTTTCATCCAGTCATAGTTTCTTTTCCACATTGCTCAGCTCTTAAGTCCTGCCTCTTAGACTGTTGTGTCCTTGTTTGTATTTCAATTTTCAACGCCTATACAAACACAAACATACACACACATGCAAACACACAGACACACACACACACACACACACATACACATATGTAGAGAAGCAGAATGTCAGTAACATGAGTTTATTTTTGCTTTGGCTAAAAGTTGTTTTTTGTAGTCTTCCATAATTTTTTTTTATTTTTTTTTTTTGTGTTTCTCTTCTTTTAGTTATTGTTTAAATTTTTATGACTTCATTTAGTATTTTGTAGGAGTAGAGCGAGGGCATCAACTAAAGGCTATGGATAAAGTAAGTGTAGGAGATGGAGAGGATGGTATTCGTGGTGGCAAGAGTTGTGCCATTACGCAAATTGCAAATTGGCCATTTTGTCTGCTGTCTGACATCGTCTTCGTCGTTGTCTTCATCGTCTTCTTCATGGTCTTGTTTCTGTTCTTCCACCCACTACTTCTGGTCCACATCTTACGCCGACTTAGGCCATAAGGAGGCCATATGCCTTTCAATGAAAATGAAGATAAATACGCATACATTCCAAATGCAAGAAATGGGAAAACTATCTCTATACAAGTTGAAAGCTTTTTGTTAGCAAGGCTACTAAATATTGAAGACACTTTGTTGAATGTATATATAGTTATAAAAACTAAGTGTTGATGCCATTGGTAGGGAATTCAAATTGAAAAGTGCAAGTCTTTTGAATATGCATTTGCATATTATGCATGAAACTATTATTATAAATGTATATGTATTTCTTTAAATAAATATGCAAATAAAAACTCGGTATTAACACATTTTTATACTTCGTTAAAAAATAAACCAAGAGGCCAATAAGCAGCAATTTGTGAAAAAATACATGAGGGTGTAGATTAACTAGGTAAGCATAGTCTTTCTGCCAAGTTTTTAAACATCTTTTTACTTAAATCTGATCATGACTGCTAGGCGTTAAAATCGTTCTGTTTGCCTTGTGTATATCTTTGACTTTTGTATTTCATTTCTTAGTTTCAATTAAGATGCTTTTTTCCCAATCTTTATTTTCATTTGTGTTGGTTCAGCTTTAGGCTACTTTTACAACGATTTTGCATATTAATTCTATATCTTAATTCTGTTTATAAATTTAAACTGTGTTTGATTTTGAATGAAATACTTCCTTAAGTATTTTGCGCTCAGTTAAAAAACTCATGTGTTTTTGATACAAAATTAACAAGCAA
The DNA here is from genome assembly GCF_018902025.1 of Drosophila willistoni. Taxonomy (NCBI): domain Eukaryota; kingdom Metazoa; phylum Arthropoda; class Insecta; order Diptera; family Drosophilidae; genus Drosophila; species Drosophila willistoni. Next base: position 17,299,265 of record NW_025814050.1, read on the forward strand.
ATATAAAAGTCATTCAGATGGATTCAATTTGGTTATTTCGATTTTAAAAAACATATCTCAAATTCGTTCTTCTGTCAAGACTGTTAACTCTTTTAGTTGATGATGAAACTGTAATTAATTGATAAATGGATTCATGAGAAAATTCATTTTCAAAGATGAATGAAAAAAAAAAGTTTTCCATATAGAAATTCCATTTGAAGATAATTAGTAAACAATTTTTAACCCTACTTCCTTACAGTATCATTTTTTACCCTTTTTTTTTGTTTTTTTTTAAATATTTTTTTTATTAATTGCTTGATTCAAATAATTTTTATTTTAGTTCGAGATATCTTGTTTATCGATCTTTTCGTAAACCTATTTTGGATATCTGGTTTTCCTGAACGTGGAAAAATGATAAGTTACATGTTCCTTGCTAGGGTCAAATTTGACCCCGCACGAAAATCCAGTCGGATACGTTACGAAAGACCCATGTCCTAAGATAAATGTTCACATTAAAAGCTTTGATGTTTTATAACATGATACCATGTCTTCAACTAATTCGTTTTTTTGTGTGCGAAAGCAGACAATCATTATTTTTGCTTAGTAGAGTCATTGAATTCAGATGTAAAACTGTTGCGGAAAAATAAATCCACAGTGAAGACTTTATGTTCGGATGAACTTGGACCTTATGATTCTGATAAAATTGAAGAAATAGGTTCTAATTGGAAGCTCATTGTTGTCTTCAATTTAAACTTGGAAAAGTCACAAATCGAGCATGAATGTAAGGATAATCCAGACTTGGTCTCCAAAGAGAGGAAAGTTTATTAGCATACAGAACCGACCTCCAAACAACTGAGTTATAGAAATCTATCAATTCAAATCGATAGGTAAATAGACACAAATAAGTTGAAAGCATCAAAGGATAATTGCGCTTGCAAAAACCGCGTTTCCCACACAGCACCACATGAAGGAAATCAGTATTGAAGATAGTAAAAAACCGATCATAATCATGATACAACAGTAAAACAAGAAGGTGTTGACACTTGTGGCCAAATGATTGGCACATTCTCCTGCAAACACATAGGTCATTCCTATTTTCATATAGGTATGCTAGGCATATCCGGTATTAGCGCATTTATCATTTATGAACACATATCAACATACAGTCTGCATCCGCAGTTGGGATACATATGTCGACGAGAGTATTTAGAATCGCTTTTTCTTCGATGAGAGAAGAGGCCTAAAGCAGAAAATGCCATTGTTCTCGTCAAGAATACTCCAAATCAACTGCCATCATTAAGCCAAAAACGCTCAGCAATAGCGCCTATTATGACCAATACGAAAATAAGTGCTCGATGCGAATTATGTCCCTACAACGCAGACGGAAATAAGTATGGGCTCTTCTGCTGTCCTTGCCAGAAGGCTTGTTGTCCTAATCATCACAAAAGCTACACTTTGTGCACTGATTGTAAAGGCAATAACTAAAACATAAAAAAAACACAACTAAAAACTGAATATATACCAATTTTTATTATTTAAATTAAAAAGTATCATTTATGACCCTAACAAGGAACTAAGGGGGGTTTTCAAACAAGGAAGTAGGGTTAAATTCAGTTTGGTGTATTCTGCAAACAAAATTCTTAAAAAATTACCTTGTTGTCATTAAATCTTGAACCTATGGCCAATTCTTTGAAAATGGCTCTTTTGCTTGGAATGTCACACGAACTAGAAACTCAAGAATGCTTACCAAATAGCACTTAACTAACGAGCAATTTGTGTAGCCATGTTCATAACTAAAATTAGACAAACTTCAAAATTGAGATTCACAGGACAGAGGGAATCCGGGCCAGTGTGGAGTGAAGTGGACTCCACTCATCGCTCTCTAATCCCTGGCTGACCCCCAGGACCTATAAATGGGCTTAAATATGCATAAAATTTTAATGGCATCTGGCTGCTGTTGCCTCTAACTTTTGCCTTGACTTTCGCTGTCCAAAAAAAAAAATAATAAAAATTAAATATTAAATAGAAAACTAAAATCCTGCAAAAAAAAAAAGACTATTTGTGCCATTCAACATTTTACATGGTGCCTAATTAATTTCATTCAAATGACCCCAAAATGCAAATGCAGCACAAAATGCAATGTGCTCAAATAGCTTAACGCAAATGTGAAATAAAAGTGAAATGTGCTAAAAAAGTGCATGAAAGTTTAAATCACTTAATGCACTTTCTATTGATTTTCTTTGTCTTTTAGTTTTAGTTTCAGTTGCCTCTGATAAACGTGGCTTCATTAATATTTGACTCAGGGCAAAGAAAAAAAAAATAGGACAGGATACGCGATGCTAGGAAACTACTTAGAGCAAAGAAAGAAAAGGACTTTGAATAGAAATCGGAGACGTCGAAGGAGAACCGGAGTCCAATGTAAATAAGCAAAAGTCGTTATCGATGCTACTCCATGAAAATGTTGGAAAAAAACTGAGGGTCGCTTGTCTATTTCGTCTGGCTTGGTGCACGTTTTCATTGCAGACATTGAAAAATTAACCGATATCTGTCTATGTTGCCTTGACACTATACCCGCCGCCAATCGTCGCCCGGGCGGAGAGACGTAGATACTCTTGCATACAAACACATACATATACTCCTCCCACAGTTCACACAGAGAGTCTCCCATTCACACTGAGTCTCCCATTCTATGTCAGTAGTCAGCGGATTGGTAAGCATCCATAGGTGGGGTCCCATATTCAAAAAGGGGGCTTCGAGTGTGAGTTTCAAAATTCAACTCTCCTAAATACTTAGACTTTTACAAATATAGCTTACCGACTAAAATGTGTATAACCTGTCCCAAGTTTCCTTATCAACAGACTTTGCTAAAGACTCTCGTATCCCAGTGACATTCTATCATTTTAATACTAAAACTAGTTGGGAATTACAACTTAACGAAGCATAGAAAGGGACACAGCTTACAACTATTGAGTTCATCGTTCTTGTTTAAATTTATTTATAATTTGTTTAATAATAGTCAAAAAATTGTATTAAGTTATTAGCAACCATTTCAAAAATATATTCGAATTGAATAATTTGCTCTCTATTTGTGTCGCCACCCATGCTCGTTTAGGGTTTCCCAAGAAAAGAATATTGCCACATTTTCTTAGTTTTCTACTCCATCTTCATCTGAATCGCTTGTCCTCTCACACCACCTACACATATAGCATATACTTTTCTTTGATATTGTCGCTTTGTGTGTGTTAAAATTTATCATTGAAATGGCATCGACACAACATCCTCTAGGATATTGTTCGTGCTTCAACACACACACACACACCCACACACACACACTCTTAGACACATTTAGCACGTCTCTGTCAATGCGTTAGATGCTTAAATTTGCATAAATTGCTTGTTGTTTGGCGGGGCAAAAAAAAAAAGAAAAAAAATATATACAAAAATCAAGCGGACAAGAAAAAAAAAACACGGAAAAAAAACTATTGCATAAGCTGAGGCGATGACGCACATACACAGAGGCAGCAAAACTTTTACCGACAACAGCTGTCAATGGTGTGACATGTGACGAGCGAGAAGATTCGTTGAAACTTTCGCCTGGACAACGATGTCGTTAATCCTTCATAAGGGATTGATGATGATGATGATGATGATGGGCCGGCCAAGTATAAAAGTTTGGCCCATAAAATGAAATGACAGTTTGTCTCTCTGTTCTCAGACACAAAATTTATCGCCCTGTTATCAATTTCTTTCTCATTTATTTTTTTTTTTGGCAAATCTTTTGCAGGTGGCGTGGATGCATTTCGAACAATCGGCCATACTGACTGTGCATAATCATGTGATCACACGTAATCCAAGGATTAGTGTTACTCATGATAAGCATGACAAGCATCGCACTTGGTTCCTGCATATCAACAATGTCCAGGAGGAGGACAAAGGACGATACATGTGTCAGATCAATACGGTGACGGCTAAAACGCAATATGGCTTTGTCAAAGTTGTTGGTAAGTTGAAGTTGTAGTTGTAGTTGTAATCGTATTTGTATTTGTTAGTTGTTGTCATCGTCGTCTTCTCAAGTCGCAACAGTCTCACCTGTCCCATGCATAATTTATTTAATTTACCAGGAATTAGTTTGACACACACACACCACACACACACACACACATATATATAGAGAGGAAGAACATTTGTTTGTGTGTATGCGTCTGTTTATTAAATTCATTTTATGCTTTAAGCATTACAGTTTTTACCTCACCCAGAAGAACATGACATAAAAATGCAAATGCCGATTTCAGCATGTGTCCATGCCTGTGTCCATTTCCACTTACACAGTCTGACATTTTGGCATGAGCAATTGTTGTTGTCTCTTTCGGTCTGTGTTCGTTTGTGTGTGTGTGTTTGTTGACCATGTTGACCATAGGTGGTCCATTTCAATCCTCAAAGTAGTTCTCGCATTTTTGCCAACTGTGTGAACCAGAAAAGCATTCTCAATTGTGATATGAACTGAAATGAAAGATAAACCCTAACAAAACGGAGATAAACCCAAAGCAAAATCGATTGAAAATGTTTCAAAAATGTATACAATTGGTATTTGAATCGCTACTTAATGGATAAATGGTGATTCGTTTCTAAATTCAAATGAATTGTATAAAACACATTGATTGCAGATTTTCTTGAAAATGCAGGCATCTATCCAACTGATGATATTGACTATATTTAACTTTTTTCAAATGGAGGACTATAGGCCCTTAAAAACTAAAAACTTTTCGTTTTCTGTATGACAATTTTTAACTATTAATTCAATGAATTTTTTAACCAATTTATTTTGAAAGTATACCATCTTTTCTTTAACACTTTCAATAAATAATACTGTCTCCATCGATTTCAAAAAATTTCATAAAAAATAGAAATAATTGAGTTAAAATTGAAAGCAAACATATTTTATTTTCTCTATATATTCTCTTTAAATTTCCCACCTTAAAAATACAAAAAGGAACTGAGGAAAAAGCCACAAGAAATAAATAAATAAAAAAAACCAACCGCAGCTTCAACAAAATGCAAAATGGACGATAAAATTGTTGAGTTGCCTTTGTTTGTCCATTTGCCAGTTTTCAGTTGCCATTGTTAATTGTTTGGCAATTTTTTGGTGCTTGTTTTTCTGGCAAGGCCGTTTGTCCCTTGGCGTTTTGGGGGTCGTGGGCTCTAGGGGTTCTTTTTTTGATGCTAGAAATTTGACCAATAAATCTAATAAAAATAGTTACCCCTTACACAAAAAAAAAGAAAATGAAAGAAAAAACTTTTCAATGTTCAAGGAAATGCAAGAATTTCGAACAAGATCCGCTTTTCAAGTTGACAAATCAACATCATCCGGTGGACAAACAGTTGCAGCGCCATCACCACCAGCACAGGACAACAGCAGTTCCATGTGGAGTGAAATGAAAGAAGGATGGGTGGTTCATGTATCCGGGACGGAGGGGGGTGCCATTCGCATAAATCAGTTTTTGTGGCAAAACTTGAAAAATATGTGCGCAAACAAATGGCAGGCAAGAAGGAGACAAGCACGCAAAACTGAAAACAGCAAAAAAAAAAAACCAAAGAGCTGAACTGAAACTGAAATCGGCGCCATGCAACAGTTAGGACATGGACTCGGAAGCCAAAGACAGACATAGACAGAAGACCTCGCCACACAAACACTCTCACACACAAACACACACATGGAAATGCAAGGACACATATGCTGCACGTTGCAGGATTTCAGTTTAGGCTGGTCCAAAAAAAAAAAAACACAAAGCAATTGCAAAGAGTTGCAAGTGTGGCAAAAAAGAAACCAAAGAGGCAAATTTTAAATTATTCTAATTGTTATAGACTAGTTGATACTGCGTATTTTAAATACTATAAATTTATGAGTGAATTTCAAAATTCACAATGTTATAATTTTGACTAAAGTTACCTCGTTATCGTTCTTTTTATAATATCTTCAAGGAAATCAAATTAAATTCATTCTCAAAAACCTTTCATATTTAGTTTGCCACCCGCTTTTGGTGCAGCAGAATTCCCATTCCTAACTTCATTTAATTTTTTACATTGGAAACCAAGACTCGCTCAATTGTACATTAAAGTTTTCAACAGAATCGTAAATGCTAACCAATATGGGGTGGATTTCCACATTAAAAAAAAAAAAATAAAAATAACAACTTACAAATTCCATTGAGGGGTTACCCAACTAAAGCGATATAAAATACAATATTTTGAATGATGAATTACCATTTTTTAATTGCATATTTTGATATAGTTTACTTTTGCATTGCCTAAAAAGACTTTTTACTATGTAGTTTCCTTAATTTGAAGGCCAATTTGAAGAGATTAAGCTATTAAAAGTGTTTTTAATTAGCCACCGGTGTAAACAAATTTGCAAATTCTTTAATACTTATATCGTTTGTACCTTGTCAAACAAATGAAGACTGTAAATTCTCATTGACTAATTTAAAATATCATAGTCTTTAAGCTTTATTCATATAGCTTTGTGTGAGGGCATATATGTATATAAATTTTAAGATAGATAAAAATGTTTAATTCCTATAATATATACCTGCAATGGTTTTATATCGTACTATCCATAAAACTAAAACTAAGATATGTTTTTGGCATTTTTGCAAAATTATATAATAACTCTATATGATGCTAAATTTTTATACAAATATTATGTACGATATAAGCATTTAATATTCAGTAAAACCACTTTCTCCATTTTATGAAATAGACATTTCATCTATCAATAGTTCATATTTATTGCAAAAAACTCGATGAAATCTAAACATTTAATAAATGAATTAGAGGTGCCAAACGATCTTAATGAAATTTACCTTTATTTTAACAGGTATACAAATGGCTGCGGCATATTTTAATATTTTTTTCTTTCCTATATTCTCTGGTGAAATACCCTCTCTCTCTCTTTCTCCCTTCATAACTTGTTCTGATTCGTTTTGCTGTCCTGCTTCTGCTCCTCCATTCTGATTCTGTCTTCTTTCTCTCTGGCCAGAGTGTTGTCATAGTCATATTTTTTACTGGTAAATTTGCCTTGCATTTTTGCTAGGCTAGGACTTTTGCCACATCAGCTCAACGTACAGACTGTGTATGTGTGAGTGTGTGTGTGCATACATGTGCATGTTGGTGTGTGTGTGTGAGGCAAAGATAACTGTGTGTAAAAAAATTGCAAAAAATAACGACAACGTTGCGGAAAAAAGTAAAAACAAAAAAAAACCGTCTGTCCGCCGCTGTTGGTCACGCCACGTCAAATTGCCAGGACGCGTGGTGCGTGTGAGGCGTGTTATTTGAGCATTTTACAACACTGAAGCGTGCTTAACGGCTTTTTGAAAGTCCTATCAGTGAGCGTTTCACAATTAAGCAGGGCACAGGAAAAAAAAAACAAACCATGTGGGACATATGGTGGTAAAATATTTTGTCCTTTTTTCCCAAGTCCTGCGTACACATACAGACGAAGGAAACGTCCTAAAAAAAGAATCAAAACTCCAACCAAATTTAGTAAATTTTTTAAGTTTATGCAGATGAGAAACTGAAAATTTTCTGAGAGAGGGAGAGGGATATATCCATACTATAACAACTACTTTTTTGTATCCAAATCTTGTCTAAATATCCTTTTTATTCGTAGCAATCTGACAAACAAACATAATCCCAAAACCCAAAGGGTATTATAGTAAATTTCAATAATAACAAGCTAAAATAACTATAATATAGTTGCCCAGCTTAGTCAACCATGTGAACAATTTAAATATCATGTTAAATGCAGTTTTATTGAAACGTGGCGCTGATTATTTGATTATTTTTATTTTTTAAATATAAAGTTTCAAATATTTAGCTGACATTGGCAACTTAATAATTATCGCTTCTTTGTTTGTTGTTGCCAAATAAAAGACCTAACAATGTAAATGCATTACAAAAGCAACAACAATAACAACAAACTAAACAAGAGTCAAAAATTATACAACCAAACAGAATAAACACACATGAAAAAAAAGAAGTTATATACACAAATTTTCCAACAAAATGAAAAATCAAATAAAATACATTTCATTTACATAACAAATCCAATTAAATACAACAAAATTAAATCGTGCGCAATTCTAATTGCAAAAAAAAAAACGTACACCTCATGCAAATTTGAAAGGACCAACTGCGAATTATCCTTTATAATTTAAACATATTATTGAAAACTAAAAAAAAAAATAGACAATAAGAATACCAGGAAGAAACAAAATTACAATTCTTTTGCTACTGATTCTTGTTTTATAATCTAGCAATAAATTGTGCTACAATAAGGATAAAAAAAAATGCAGTACTTTTTCATGAAAGAATATAGAAAAAAAAGGAGAAAACGCTCTGATTTCTCTACCAATTATTAATGATTTAATTTTTCAGATTGAACAAAAAATAAAAAACGTTTGATTAACAATTTGAATATTGCAAGTTATGAAAAAAATTAAGCTAAATTTCATTCTGAGCCATGAATACTTAATAATTACAGGGTAAATAACTTACCAAGCCAACAAAAAAACTGTTTGTGACTCTTGCTCTCGGTCTCTTTCACTCATTTGCACTCCCTCCCCTGCCACCACCTACCTGGCCAGTCAATTTACCAATTTGGGTGGCAAAAAAACAACAAATGCTCGACATAATTACATTGTGCAACAAATTTAATGAAATTAAAACGTTGCATTTGTCCTCAAATAGACAAAATATAAAAAAATTGTGTGTGAAATGAATGAGTGAATAAATAAACAAAAATTTTGGACAGTGGCTGGCACATCCCACACACACACACACACACACACTCACACATGTGTACATACAGAAGGACATACATTTGTGAATTTAATTTGCTGAGCCAAACAGAAAATGTGAAATGCAGCAAATGAAATAAAATGCACACGAAACGAATGAACGAAAGAGCGAACAAACGAAATTACAAAAATTACCAAGGCGGCGGATGAAAAACAAACATTAAACGCATTTGAATTTATGAGTCGCGCATACACAAAACGCATTTAAATGTGCCCCGGCAAAACGGTTGCTGTTGCATACTTTTGCAGCACAATGGGGCATGCCACCACCAGCACCATGAAGACCACCAGCACCACTACCACATGCCGCGCCTTTTGGGCCAAATGACCGCACGAAATGCAAAACAAATGCAACATGCAACATGAAACAACAACAAGGACTAACTACAACAATGCCGGGACAAGGAGTCACCATCGCCTGCCGTTGCAGCTGTAGTCGCATAATTTTTAATTTCTGCTCACATAATGAGGCAATTTATTAAATTCAATTATTTTGTTGACATTCCCCACACACACGCACACAACAAGAGAAATTGCCCAGGTCACAACAACAACAACAACTGAAACCGAGAGATAGATGATACCAAAAAAAAACTAGTTAGGTTTAGAAAAAGGAAAGGGAAATAACTAACATATTCCATACTGTTGTTTTTTTTAATGGCAATTACGAGAATATTTTGCACTTGATTGACTGGAAAATTTCATCACAATTATGCAAAATTAAAAATATATTCAATATATAGCAAGTGAAATTTGGATTTTGACAAAATGAAATTTCACTGCATTAAAAATCAAATTTAAATCTTGAACTGATAACTTTTTTTTCAATTAATATTTGAATTTACAATCTGTCCTTGGACAATAAATAAATAAGTAATTTATGTATATATAGTACACAGTACAACCTCTATAGAGTTTTTTTTTAGTGAAATTGGACACTTAAATCACAAAGTTAACAAATCGCTTTAATAGCATTTATCGAAACTTTAATTTTGTTTCGCTCAAATTTTTATTATAAGACGACTTTTTTTGGTTTTGTAATCCAATTATTTTTTCCATTTGAATTTGTAGTAAATCAATTCTAGTTAGAGATTTTATCTTCTATAAATACATCATTAAGTTGGGAACATTGCTTTGATGGTAAATTAAATAAATATATATGTACATACTTATGTATTTTAACTTCTAAAAATTTTAAGCCATATCGCCGATGTCTATTTTTGTTAAAAAAAACTTAAGCAATATTGTCAATCTCAGTGTTTGTTAACCGATCAATTGAAAGCTGACCTTTTTTTTTTTAAATTGATATTAACAATTCAACCAATTTAATTTTCATTTTATTAAATTAGTTTGTAAACAAAGTTAAAACAAACGATGAATTCATAATCGAATGTTAGTGACTTTTATCAGAACCTTTTTCATTTCTATCCATTAGTAAATAACTATTTAAACGGCAATTTGTTTTTTGTTACAAAAGTTCTACAATATTTCAAAGGTTAATAGATATGCCAACAAAGTTCAATTTCTGAAAGGGCATTCAATAGTTTACAATGGTCCATAATTTTCTGCTTTTATTCTGTAACTACTAAACTTTTTTGGTTCAACAAATTTATGAGCCGCATGATAAACTCGCTTTGGCTTTTTCACCCAGTTTTGTCAGTTTTTATATCCCGTCTGCATCCCTGCTAACTAGTTACGTGTTACCCAGGGATATGAAGACTAATTGCTGCTCATTAGACGGTTAGATGGCCACGTCGTTATCAGTCCGCAAAACAAAACAATAACAACAACAACAACGAAAACAACTGCCACAATAACAACAAAAAAAGAAAACAACTTTTGAAAGCAGACATAGCAATTAAATAATTTGAGCGCAAAATTTAACCAAAGTTTACAGTCAACTGCAATTACAAATATGTCACATGGTGGAAAAGAATATAACTTTTTGCTAATTAAATTTATATATATATATATATTGTAGGTACTATATATATAATGTATTTACCGATATATGTAAGCCCTGATATATGTATGTGAAAAGTTTCTCCACAAACATGACCAACAAAGTTTCCTTCTTGGCAACTGTCGTCAGCTGCGAAAATATCAATAAAGAAACTAATATGTCAAAAAACTATGAAAGAACAACAGCTGAAGCCAAGGTCCAGTTTAGTTCCTGGCTTGGGCGATTAGCACATCAAGCGCTTATTAATAGCCACAAACAAAAATGGCTCGAAGCAAACTTTTTCTTTCCTCAACATTGCTGTTTTACCTTCCCCCACTTTTCTGTCTGCGCGCTCATAAAGGTCTTGTCATTAAAGGAAAATTCAGGGCAGAAAAAAAAATGGAAGAGGAGAAAGAAAGGTATAAAAACAAAAGTTTAGAGCGTATAGAAAAGTTTCCTTAATTGCTACTTTTAATTACAGTTTGCACTTTTATATATACTGGGTATATCTTTTTTTGTGTGCTGCTTAAACTATATGAAAAGGTTAAGGTTCAATTGGTTAAAACAAAAATTGGTGACGTTCGCCAAATTCATCACATTTTAAAGTTATTTTATTTTGAAGGTTTTGGAAACTCATGATTTGAATTCTAAAAACTTTATAATGCAGGAAAGGACAGTATTTATAAATTAAAAAAATTAACTTAATTATTATCTAGCTGCTAGAACTCCTATCATTAACATTTACTTATAAACGGAAATGTTTTTATATCTGATTATAAGTAACTTCAGTTGATCTCAGGACGAGATTTTGGTACCAGGTGGAAACATTTTTAAAAAACACCTTAGAAACTCACTTAGTATAGGAAATAGTTTGTTGTTTCGATTGGTTTCAAAACTTTTCGGCTTGGTGCACAGTGCGTATACTTAATACTTATTTGTCTAATCAAATTTCAAATTGTAGCTAAGTATCAGCTTATTAAAAAACCTTTTCCAACTCTAATCTTACACAACTTTCATCTACGTACTTGTACTTCATTATAAAATTTTCTCAATCCATTCTCTTGAACTTTATGAAATGATCTGACGATTATTCATGTCCCTTTGCTTGCCAACTTCTTGTGCTTATTGAAATTGTCACGCGCTTTGACATTGGCCCATATTGATAAATCGCAGAGGGTGGCGGGGGGAGAAACAAAGGGGTGTTGGGGGACATTGTGAACAAGTGACAACGAACCCAAAAAGATAGATGAATAACTCATAGACAAGGCGTCAACACCAGACAACTACTAAACGCTTTCAGCTCTATACGTGACTCGACGCTGTTGTCCAAGCTTTAACCCCAAAAATAGCTGGACGAAGAGAAAAAAATCGAATGCGATAACTTTAGATTACAGTCGGCGTTTGGAATATGAAATGAGGCAAAGCGAAAGAAGTGCAGCAACTGTCAGCGGATTGTGACAACCATCAGCCCCCCGAACGCTTCATATGTCTCTCCGTCTCTTCGACCAAAAAGTCTGACTGGCTTTATGCCTTGTGATTTGCATAGATTTTTCATTACAGATTTTCCAATTTTGAAGGCCAGAAAAAGGGTTTGACCAGCAATTGAAGTGAGTAAGGGGCAGAGAGAAAAAGACAGAGAAAGAGAGAGAGAGAGAGTCAGTGAGTATAGTAGAAAATAAAGAGAGGAGTTTGGTGAGGTGATGATGATGACAATTTGATGAAGGTTGCCCGGTTGGTCGCATCGATTTTTAAATTAACAAACTCTCACCCATGCAGGCACAGAAAGTTTTTTTAGACGAAAAAACCTTGTTGCAAAACCTAATTAGGCTTGAAGTTGAAAAGAAAACAAGAGAAAAGATGTATATATAAAGATATATTTCTCCTAAAATTTGGTCTAAAAAGAACTTGAAGTTGAGTCAGCGTGTCAAAGTCAACAATGCGTGAAATGCCTTCTTATACTCTTTCCCATTGTGGAGTATGATGACTTTGATAATTGCCTATGATTATTTATTTAAGATTAAGAAGCAACATTTTGCAGCAATATATCGAAAGATAAAACTAAACTTGTTCTCATTGTGTAAAATTGATTGTGAAGCATTTCCTCTTAGCTTTTTTTGAGGGTGTTTAACATTTCGGCCATGAATTTTGAATTAGCCATTGCTACTTCTCGTTAACTATCTTCACTTTCTTGGCAATGCCAAAAACTTTTTACATTTAAATCAAGCTGCAAAATGCTATTCTCTTTCAGTTTATGTTTAGCTGACAGAAATAATAATAGTCCCTACTTTCTTATCGTCCAACACTTGTGTTCTCCCTTCATTTTGCAGTGCCACCCAACATAGACGATGCTCTGACCTCCAGTGACGTCATTGTACGTGAAGGCGATAATGTCACACTGCGATGCAAGGCGAAAGGCAGTCCCGAACCCACAATCAAATGGAAACGAGATGATGGCAATAAAATAGTGATCAACAAAACTCTCGAAGGTATCTATACAAACAAAGCTCTAAATCGTTTTGGCATCTAGATTTCATATATTTTATATCCCTGACAGTCAACGACCTGGAAACCGATTCATTGGAACTGGAACGTATCTCACGACTGCATATGGGTGCCTATCTCTGTATAGCCTCCAATGGTGTGCCACCAAGTGTCTCTAAGCGCATTAAGGTCAGCGTCGATTGTAAGTAAATTAAATTTATACATATCCTTTTGTTGTGCTTGTTAATCCTTTCCTTTGTTTATGCTAGTTTCACCTATGGTCTGGATACCACATCAATTAGTTGGCATACCCATGGGTTTTAATGTCACACTCGAATGCTTCATCGAGGCAAATCCGACATCACTCAACTATTGGACACGTGAAAATGAGCAAATGATAACAGAGTCTGCCAAATATAAGTAAGTTGATTAAATTGGATCAATTATATATAAAAGCTTATGGAATTGTGATTCATACTTAATATACAGCTTTGAGAAAGTCCAGTTAAAATATTTAATAATACTTGATCAATTTAAACTATTTAAATACATAAATACTTAAATAGTTATGATAGATCTCTTCCAAATGGTGTCATCGACTGTTTCTTAGAAATGTTGACATTTTACAGATTTATTTATGGGTATATATTTTCTGAAATTGACAAGATGAGTTTTTATACATTTCCCAAAACAATATTCCTCCCATAATTTGACATCTGTGCTCCCTATTTCTGATAATACCTGAATATGTATGAATATGCCGATGAGTATACTTAACAGATAGAGAATCTCAACTCAAGCTCGAATGCTCGGAGAGAGTCAACAGTTTGCCTTGCGATATGGGTACAGTTAAGACGTGTTTTCTTTTATTCGTAGCGCTTTTGATCGGTATTGAAAGTGAAGCTAAAAGTCAGAACAATTCAAATGATCAATTACTAAATACCATACTCAGTTATGTGAATGAGAGTAATAATGCGTGTGAAGATTTCTATCAATATGCCTGTGGAAAATATAAACACGTTCACAAACTTGATCCATTCAGTGAGATAACCACACGAACCGATTATCAAGTAAATCAAAAATTTCTAATTCTAATGGAGCAACTTAGCCGGCGTCCACAGGAATCTCTGACTATTGTGGAAAAGCAGGTCTGGGGATTCTATCAAACATGTCGCCTAGCTCCGTTGACAACACGATATGCCAAACATTATCTGGAACTGGTGCAGCCGGACAAAAATCTTTCGTGGCCACAATTTGCTGAACAATCTCAAGATTGGCGCAAAGATGATTTCAAATGGATGGAAACTCTGGCCCGTTTGCGTCGCTATGGCTTGTTTAATGTCTTGATTAGAGTGAAAGTATTAGAAGACCAATTGGATGGTACAAAATATATGATCGATATTAATAGGCCAAATTTTGCTGCGAAATCGGAAAGACTGAGGGGTCCTTTGCGCACCTCAATGATGTTAGTGCAATTGGGAGTAAGTACGGAATCCGCACAGCGATTAGCTATAGCTCTGAAGAAATTTGAAATAGCCGTAAGAGATTTAGCTGAGGTCGAAGATGAGCCCAACGATGATTTAACAATTAAAAAATTGGAACGTCTGACTGGCGGCAATTGGCGGCGATATATGGAAATTCTATTAGGTCATACAATTTCATCCAATTACAAAGTTCAAATACAAAATGTGAATTATTTTGTACAACTTATAAATTTGATCAATTTCATGGACTCTGAATTGATCGCCAGCTATCTGATGTTGCGTTTCGTAATGCATATCCAAGATTACACCATGAACAGTAATGATGAGATTAACTGCATTAAGGATTTACGTATTAATATGAACTTTGCAATGAATCTACTCTATCAGGAACATTTCTTTGAGCCCAGGCAGTTCGCGAAATATCAACATGAAGTTCATTTAATTTTCAATCAAATTCGGTCTCAGTTTATGCATCAAGTGAAGCAAAATCGTTTGCGCTTGAAAGTCTCACAACGAACAATGATCACTGAAAAGCTTATTGAAATGAACATCAATATTGGAAATCTGCCCAAGAATCTGGATCACAAGACTTTTGTACAAAATGTCTACAAAGATTTTGTTTTGCCTTTTCCCCATTGGGATTATGCGGCCAGCCATTTGAAATTGCTAGAGATTCGAACACATCAATGGCTTTTGCAACTCAACTCTCCCGCCCCGATGAATCAATTTATGTTCTATGTTGCTGATACAGAGTCGTGTATGAGCTCCACCCCTTACTATATGCTACGCCAGAATCTTGTTATAGTGCCATACGGGATTCTTCAGGAGCCAGTTTTTGGACTGCATAGTCATGACATATTTAAGGTCAGTCTCTTGGGTTTCATGCTAGCCCATGAAGTGATGCACGGCTTTGTAGACGGCGGAATAGTCTATGATGCAAACGGCAGTAGTAGTGACGTGGGTGCTGGAATCCAGGAAAGTTATCGCTTTGAGGCCAGTATGGATTGCATGAATCGTAATGAAACAGATTACTTGGATGAACGCATGGCAGACATAACAGGGATTCGTTTGGCCTATGATACGTATTTTGGACCTGGAAGTACGTATAGCCAGGAGCAACCAAAATTCACAGAGATTTCATTGCGGAAGCTGTTCTTTTTAAATTTTGCACAATTCTTTTGCGGCGATTTGAATTACATTGAATTCGAAGATCATGATTCCGATGATATGCGTTTAAGACAAACATTGATGAATTTTTCACCATTCGCCGAGGTTTATGGCTGTCGTGAGGGTCGAGATGCTATGCATCCGAGGGACAAATGTCGTCTATGGTGATAATACAAGCAGTTTTACAAATTTCTTAGTAAATTTTAATTATTTTCTAAACATTTTCATGTCCATGTTGCTAAGAATGTAAATTAAATAAACCATTGTGATTTTTAATTATAGATTTATTGATCAATATTTATCTACAATTTTAGGGGTTTTCATTTTGGTATTACCACACGCGACACCGTTGTCTGGCCTGCATTTTAGTTTTTCTCTCGCAGCCGAATTCTCGTGAGAACTCCTCGAAATTGGCCAAAGTTTGCAGGACTCTTAATTCATCGACGGCATGCTCGAGATGGGATGTCGTCTGAAGGCTTAAACTTTGCAATTTGCCGCAAAAGAATTGAGCAAAACTAATGAAAAATAATTGACGCTGACTGAATTGAGGAAGTAAAGGATCTCTGGGCTCTGGATCCGGCTTACGATGATGATGAAGGCTATGTGAACCAAAATAGGTCTCATACACCAGACGTAATGCCTCATAGTCGGCCAACTTTTCATTAAGAGATCGTGATCCTGTGGCCAATTGTTGTTGCAGGCAATTCATGCCCTGCATGAAACGTTGATTACTCGATATTTCCTCACTGGGACCCATAATGTTGCCAAGGCTATCGTAATCAATACCAGATGTATCATAACCATGTATCAGTTCATGGGCCAGAGCAAATCCCAGGACAGCGTGTTGTTGCATCGAACTCATATTGCTATGCCAGATGGGTAAATGAAGCATTCCAAAGGGAACCACAACCAAATTTCTTGGCTTTACATAGAACGGGGAAGAGCTGCTGGACTGCCAGGATTCCATAAGATAACTGACATTACCTAAATCTGTGGCCAACATCGAAGATGTTAATAGCTGATGACTTTGCTCTACACGTAAACGTAGTAAGCTCAATTGGTTGGCATAGAAATTGTTGGTGGCAAGTTCAGTACCCTCATAATAACTTTCTATGTAGGGGGTATCATTTAGTTGAGCATAACCCACTTGCAGACGCATCTTTTGTAATTTATCCCTTAAAAGCTCAACTATATTTGATGGCAGAGTTAGACGATTCTCTTTCAATATTCCATCGAAACGTTTCTTTAGTTTCCTAAATAGTTTTTGTATGTTTAACTCTTTGCTTGTGTGATGGAATCTCTGTCCAATTAACCAACTACTTGCCAAGGGCATGGCTCTTCTTAGGCTGCCAATGCATTCGGCTTTTGAGATTTCTTCGGGTCCATGTTGCTTTAGAAAACTCAATAGTTTCAGCATTATATAATTGCAGACAGTCTCTCGTGACTGATTCTGGATCAACTGATGCAAGGCTCTCATATAGGGTATATTCTGTATAATCAATGTCGACTCCTTGTCCAATTCCTCATCTCTACGTAATTCTCTCATATAGCTAAGCCATTCTAATTCGGGCATGTATTCCTCCAAATAGATTAATTGCATTTCTTTGGGTCCCTCATCATCTTCCAGCTCCTGCAATCGCTGTAGCTTTCTTTCAAAGATATCCACTTGACGGGCCAAGAGATTAGCCACCCTCTTCGTCTGTCCTATATCCAAGAGCAGCTCTATCATGGCTCCTTCGCCCATGGGCGAGGTTTCCATCAGATTTGGTTTATCTACATATATGCTATAGCTAACCGAATCATCCCAACGGGGTAGAATCTGTTCCTTAATCAGCACTCCATTTAGGCCATAAAGACGTAATCTTCCCAGTGTTTGGAGCCAATTGAAATTCTCTCTCTTCCAACTCCTACTTAATAGAGGCCAATGCGTTTCGTTTCCTGGTGCCAGCAATTGCAAATATTTCTTTAAATTGTAGGGCTTCAGCCGTTTGCACGAACGATAATAATGACGCAGTTTCTCATAAATAATCTCTGATGATTCATCTTCCATTTCATCCGCTGTGTTGTTGAAATTTCGACGCAATACTACTTCCAATTGACGATTTATACTATGATCGAGCACTTCCAGGGTGTCACTAGGCAATAGTTGGGCATGCTCACGTGGCTGATGTTGCTCCTGATGCTCTTGATCCTGTTGCAGCTGCCAATTGCCACAGGCATATTGATAGAAATTCTCACATGGTCGGGCTTTTGTATCCATATAGCTTTCCAGTTGGGTGGCTAGCAATTGTTGTATTGTTGGCGGTGGGCGGGTTTGACGGCAATTTGTGGGCGTAGTACGCCAGGCTAGCGAACAAAGTAACCAGGTAATCAGACTTAGCTTGAGCATCATGTATCCAACTGTGACAAATTGTAACTGGCCCGAGATCAGAGATCAAGTCTAATCCCAAGCCTAGAGTATCCGAAACTAAGTATCTACGACAAATGTCTCTCAACTAGATACATATGTAGCTGCACCTGTCAGTCTTCATCGCGCAAACTGCACAGTGGTTAAAAGATGATTCAAAAAACTTATGTGAGAATATAAGTAATCCTAAGGTGATCAAAAAAGTCAACTTTTCAGTGTCATTTTGAAGGGAAGCTTTTATATTATATTATTGTCCATCTAGACATCTGAGCTTGCTCAGTATAAAACTCTTGTGAAATACCTCGATTGGGGCTAGTTAGGGTATTTAACAGATAGATTATAGGAATTAGGCAATTATTTTAGTTTAGTGACTTTGACTCAAAGGGGAAATAATAAAGCATCTTCATTTATATATAGTAAATTCATTTTATGCTAATTTTATTAAATGCTAAATGAATTTGTTAGTATTGCCAAATCTATGCCGATTGAATTCTTGTCCTTCTAAAAGTTCAAGCTTAGTTTAATTTGGAAATTTATTACAAATTTTAGGGCATTGGGTAGATTAGAACATTTTATAACTTTTCCTATTGACTGGTGCTTGGGTAAGTAAAATATGGGAGAGGGTTGCATGATTTCAAAAACTAATTATTGTTACTTAAATATTTGCACTTAGCAAACTATGTTTTCAAATATGTTTCAAAGGTTTTTTTTGCGTAATCCTCAACTGATGTTATTCTTAGTAAAGAGAAGGGACATTCCCGGGTCATATTTGTGCCAATGTGCCATTCTATGCCGGGTCGCAATGTAATTAGAATTAATTGGCCATTTCGTGTATATTTGCTTGTGTGCTTATCAGTTTCACCTTGGCCTTGATTTCTGATTGCTATTCATTGAGACAGCTCTTGCTCTCGGTCTCTCTCTCTCTCTCTCTCATGTTGACTTTCCTACTCTCTATTCATCGTGTCTGTATTTGATTCTCAAAATATTCTCACTGACCTACAGTGTGAGGCAATGAACGACTGAAAACAACGCAATTTGCTGTCATTGAACTTGCTTAAATATTGTAAATAATTCCGTTTTGTCTCTCATTTGTTGTTGCATCTTTTCAGAACCGAAACCATTCCTGGTCATCCATCGTATAAGGCAACCATGCGACTGACAATTACCAATGTCCAGGGCACCGATTATGGCAACTATAAATGTGTCGCCAAAAATCCTCGCGGCGACATGGATGGCAATATAAAACTCTATAGTAAGTGTATATGAGACTGGACAAAATGTGTTATTTATACTTTTTAATATTGGCCCTGCAATGCCTAAAAACGAGGAATGGGGCAGAGGAGGACATCAAAATGTATAAATAACAAGAGGCGCCTGTCTAATGTGTAATTTGGGTTTTCCATTGTAGTATCTAGTTGGAAATTCAAAACTCCATATTTTGTGGCTTTAATTATGGCAACGGTTCGTGCAAACTTCATATATGTTTACGTGTGTGTGTGTGTGTATTTGCACTGTGTGTGGCTATTCGGTTTACATTCAGCTCATGTAGACCACTATAGACAATGATGTGATTAGTTTTAACTCTGGCAACGTAACACAATAAACAAATATTTACTCTTATCTTCTAAAATTCAGCAAGTGCATGTACAGAGAGAAAGTATTCCATAGAAAATCAATGTATTTGATCAAAATATGGCCTTAGGTATAAATATATAATTTAAATTTCTTATGGTTAGTAATAATTCTCTCTTTCTGGTTTATTTTATTCAAATAATCTTCATATAAAAGTGATTTCTCGTAATTTCTTAACTAATTATATATTAATTATAATATAATTGTAATATTATATTGGTTGTAACTGTTTACAATATTAAAATTGGCAAATTAAAATTACAATTTATTAAGAATTCATAATTAAAAATGTAATAAGTCTTAAACACATTTTAAATACTTTTTTCCTACCTGGCACACTATGCGTATACTTTATGAAATTTATCCATTGATTGTGGCTTAAATAATACTACTACTACTACTATTTTGTGGCCTTATTCAATCCAATAAAGATATAGTCTCAATTTGTTTGAATCAATCACTTTGCTTATCCATGTGAGTGTATCTCTCTGAGTAAGTCAAATGTCAATGCCACAATTAACGCAGCTTACTTCATACGCAATGCTCCATAACTCCATTTGCCACATCCTTTTTGGCAATTAAAATTGATCCTAGGCCAATAAAATGCCAATAATCTGTCAATTTGCTAAATCACTCCCGTGGCTATTAAAGCAAACGTATCTTGCCAATATGGTCAATACGGGAAACAAAAGTTCATAAAACAATATAAAATATCCGTGCAGCAATAAAAGGCCATGGCCAACAGAAATTGTCAATGCGCGACAAGTTAATTTATATATATATATATATATATATATAGAGAGATATATATGTATGTACATATATAAAAAATGAAACCAAACGACAACAATGGAAATGGGAGAAATGGGTTCGTTGAGCTCGGAAGTGAGTGTCGCTCGACCAATTAAAGGTAACAATGGCCCAGTGAAGCAGCTGATAATAATAGAAGCGTTGCCAATAATGATAGCAGCCAAACACACTCACACTTACACACACACGCGCACAATGAGAACAATGAACCTGTGACAATGTTATTAAGTGGTCAGCCCACAGGGAACTGAATCTGGGGAAATCCTTTTTTGGCTTCCCACTCAAGCGCCAAGGCATGGCAAGGCAAGGCAAGGCCAAACGGCCAAGACCCATAAATTTCCTCTACAAATTGTCGTCAATAATGTTCAAGGAAGACCTACCCGCCCAATCGAGCGGCAAAAAAATTGTATCTTGCTCTTTCTCTCTCTCTGGAGAAAGCTAAGAAATTGAAAACGAAAGGCAAGCCAAAAGCCAAAGGAAGTGAATTTACGAGTTCGAGTTGAAAAAACCTTCCGCAATAAACTGAGCCCTTGAGGCAAACAAAAGAGTAAAGTTCAGATTTTTTTAAAATTTGTAAAAGATTTTGATGGGAATTAAGTCTCTCAGATATAGTCATAAAATAAAGTTCACAAGTCTGTAGTTAAGATAATAAATATCAGTTCATTGGAAGTCATTCATAAATTACCTAGATTGCCTCTTTTGCCTTTTTTTGAAGACCCTTAAGACTTAAGCATTAGCCATAAAATATGTTAACAAAACATTCCAAATATTTTATTATTATTAAAGTGATATTATCCTAAATATCTATTGGAGAGCCTTAAATTGCTCAACATTTTGACGACTTCAAGTTTAAGCTTAGTGAATATCGATTAGGAAAGGAAATTCTAGGTCAGATTGGCATTATTTTGACATGATTAAATCTGGATTCGATATACTAGTGTGAATTGTAAACTGATTTTGTTTCGGCCAAACTATTTATATCAAATGCCTAAAAAAACATAGTGATTCCATTAGTTATCTAATATATACATATATTATTTGAATCCTTTAATTTGCGCCACTCAAATTGCAACTTTTCCACCATTTCACAGTGTCGAGCCCGCCCACAACACAGCCCCCGCCCACAACCACAACATTGCGGCGCACAACGACCTCGGCGACAACAAACACGCCCATTAATGGCATTCTCGGTGCTGATGGCGGGCCAACGAATCCGGTGATTGTGATTGATAAATGTGAGTACTCTTGAATGCATTGTCTATGACGGCCCGTTGGGCGCTATTTCCACATCTAATCCAATTGGAATACTCTTTCCATGGTTTTGTTTTTGCATTTTATGCTTATTTATTGTTGCAGTGGGCATCAAGTATCAATCGAACTTAAATGAGATTGGCAAATCCGAGCAGAAGCTAACGGGCAACAATCCGAAAGGCTATGACTGGTCCAAGGACAAGGCCAGTGGTGGGCGTAACCATTTAGCCCATCAATTGTTGGCACTCTGTTGGCTTCCGATGGTCCTGCTGCAGCCGCATTAGAAAGGAAGAGTTATTCACAAGCAAAAGGAACGAAATTATTAACGTGTATTTTATAAAAGTGCCATTAAAAGTATAAAAATGATAAAAGATGAATGCAACTACTCGAACCGAATGGATAACTAACGGAAAACCATCAGCTAACGAATTTGTACTTAATTAAGCAGATTAACAACAAATGCAAACGCAGTTATTACTATTAATTTCTCTTATATACTCTATGGGTTTTAATTTTCAAAAAAACATTTATTTGATTTGACTCTGCGTAAAAAGTCAAATAACAGCAACTAAACTATGAGCTAACATTATTAAAAACGCTTTGGGGCAAAACAAAAAGCATTCAATTAAGTAAGCAAAAAGTTTTCATCACCAAACACAGCACACAAATACTCTTTCCTTTTTAATGGATCTCTATGGCTAAATGGAAATGGAATAGAATATGGAAATTGTGTTTGGCATTTCAAAAAAAATTCTTTAACGTTTTATAATTAGTTTGTTTGATTTTCAAATACTTTCAAATATTGCAATTTATAACTACAAAATTTTCAAAGTTTAGGGAAATTTTTAAAGTAGTTTTCTAAATATCTTGAAAAGTTTCCATGGTTTTGTGAAATTCTTAATTAATGCTTTAAATATCCTCTTTAATTTTGGTTAAACTCACAAATGTTTAGAAACTCGTTAGGGAAAGAGTATGAAATGCATATAAATATTTAGACAAACTAATAAAAATTAATAAAATGCGAAAGGCAGCCAACTCTCATCCTGGTTAGTTAGTGGAAACATAAATTAATTAAAATAAAAAATTGCATGCCAAACAAAAAAACAAAATACGTTTAAAATGTTGCCAAATTGTTAACACAACCCCGGAATACATACACGTAAATATACACACACACACACAGACACACTCTCATCTCATGTACTGTAAATATGCACACACACTCACACACAACACCCAAACAATTCTAACAGCCACTGCAAATTGTAAATTATGTACTTGTTATAAGAATTGCAAAAAAAAAATAAAACAAATAAAGAAACATGTCGCTTGAATTTCTATAAACATAGACAGCAGGGTGGACCATCTAAATGCAATCAACTTCTAAATCAAACATTTATATAAAAAAAAAATAAAAAAAAAAAAATAAATATAAAACTGTTTAAGTAGGTATTAGTTTTCATTGAGCTGAATATAATCGTGTAATTAATATATTTTACAATATTCGTCTTAATTTCTTACAAATTTACATTTTCAGGACATACATTTTTAACTTAAATGATTTCTTCGTTTTTGTTAGCCTACTTTTAGGATCTACGTAATAAATATAATTCAAAGAAAACCTAACAGATTAATTATTCAATTTATTTATTTATCGATCTGGCAACATCTGAAATTTTTTGAATTGCATTTAGTCCACCCTGCATAGAAACAAGAGAGTTAAAAAAAAACACCCACTATCCGCTAAAAAAAGCATTTATACGATGTCAAAAATTATTACCAACAAGAATAATGCATAACAAAAATGAAAGCTAACCAAATACTCCCACGTTGACAATTAAGTTAGTTGACCATTAATTTCAACCCACATCAACGCATATTTATATAAATACGTAACATACTTATCCCTAAAAGCAAAATGGATAAACTCTAACAAATCCAAACATCCAGATGCCAACTATATATAAATACATACATATACCTAACATATATCATAGGCTTTAGTTTTGTGTTTCTTAATGATAAGAGTGATAATGTACATTAAATGGAAAATGAGTCCCAGCTAAAAATCAAAAATTATGGGACAATTAAAACACAGAAAAATCTATTTCCAATTGCTTCATATGCAAACAAATGAAACAAAAAAAAAAAACAAATACAACAGAAAATGCTAAAACAAAAATATTTATAGAGTTTGTATTTCTTGGACATTGGAACTTATATATATAGAGTCAACTACTAATTTGATTTAGGGAGAGGCCTTTTGAACCATAAATAACTTGTTTTCGTTTCGAAACGTTCCCCATCAAAATGATTATTCTATATATTCTATTCTATATATATGTACCTTAATCGAAAGTTAATTATTAGGGCAGAGTTTAAAACTATGATATATTTTTAGATTATACAATAGGCCAAAAAAATGTGTTATCATGGTTAGAAAGCTCACTACAATTAAAATTTGTTTTGAAATCTTTACTAGTTTTTAGTTCCAGCTATGACTTTTTTAATTGTCCGAATTATATGCCTCAACGGTTGATTGACCCATGACAAAATATACATTTGGTGAACAAATACTTTACTTTTAATTGAAGTTGGTACTCAAAGCTGAATAAATGAATCTATTATATTTTTGCTTAATGGCGATTGCGGTTATGGGTTTTCAAATAGACCAGGTAATCGTCAATTTATCCAAATTCTATGAAAACTTAATTTTTGTACTTAAAGATCAATTCGCTGGTGGAGTTTACAAACCTGAAATGCATTCCAATCGACGAAGAATTCGCAGGATTTGAATACTGTCAGATCAAAGCTATAAATCGTACCTACAAATATATATCCCTCAAAGTAAACTTGTTTAAAAAGCCAGTGGAAAAGATCTCAGTAAGTATATCTTGAAATATATTATAGGAAAATGATCCACTATGGCAATTAATTCACTTTAGGTAAATATATCTGCGTTGAAAAGACTAAATGGGTATAAACCATTTCTATATAATATCACATTCGATGCATGCAAATTTTTGGCTTCCAAAAATAAGAATTTGGTTATTAATTACTTTTATAATTTGATCAGTTCCCACTCCACAATGAACCACACTTGTCCATTTAATGTAAGTGATTTTTATGCAAAGGGTGTTCGATATATATAACATTAATCTTGGAAAATTTAACAAGAGGATCTTATTTTGGAAAAGTTAACAGCAGAGTTTTTAAATTATCAATTCGTTACGGTTTTGCCAATTCCTGAAGGACAATATGCTTTGTTTACTAGCTGGTATGCCTATGGTATCAAGAGAGCCGAAGTTCAATTCTATGCTAAAATATCATAAAGATTTAAACCTCAATGAAATGTATTTAATATCTTAAAAAAGTTCAATCAAAGTTTATCAACCTGCTCTCAAAATCATTGCTTGTTTCGAAGTTACTGTTAGATATACTTATATTTCAGTGGTCGACTTTTTGTTGAGTGGAAATAAAAGCACCTTGTGGTGGTTTCTTTGCTGTTTGCTAATCGTGGAGTGAAGGTAGGAAATTGACTTAGTCAATCATATTTAATTCTGATTTTAAATGCCTAAAAGATATATTATACGATGTATTTGCCTTTGCTATAAGCCAAAACTAAGTTATGACAAAAGGTAAACCACTGTGCGCCCCATGAGACAGGTGCGCTAATGGAAGTGATTTATATATTTATAAACAATTAATGTTTTCTAGTTCCAGTAATGACTTTTTAAATTGTCCGAAATATATGCCTCAAAGGTTGATTGACTTTTAGAAAAATATACATTTGGTGAACAAATATTTTACTTTTAATCGAAGTTTGTATTGAGAGCTGAATAGATGAATCTATTATTTTTTTGCCTTATGGCGATTGCGGTTATGGCCTTTCAAATAGACCAGGTAATTGTTAATATATTAAAAATGTTATGTGAACTTCATTATTATACTTAAAGACCAATTCACTGGTGGAGTTTACAAACCTGAAATGCATTCCAATCGATAAAGAATTCGCAGGATTTGAATACTGTCAAATTAAGGCAATAAATCGGACCTACAAATATATATCCCTCAAAGTAAACTTGTTTAAAAAGCCAGTGACAAAGATTTCAGTAAGTATATCTTGAAATATAGTATAGGAAAATGATCCACTATGGCAATTAATTCATTTTAGGTGAATATATCTGCGTTGAAAAGACTAAATGGCTATAAACCATTTCTATATAATATCACATTCGATGCATGCAAATTTTTGGCTTCCAAAAATAAGAATTCGGTTATTAATTACTTTTATAATTTGATCAGTTCCCACTCCAATATGAACCATACTTGTCCATATAATGTAAGTGATTTTTATGCAAACGGTGATCGAAAAATGTAATATTAACCTTGGAAAATTTAACAGGACGATCTCATTTTGGAAAAGTTAACAACTGAGTTTTTGAATTATCAATTGGTTACGGTCTTGCCAGTTCCTGAAGGACAATATGCTTTATTTACTAGCTGGTATGCCTATGGTATTAAGAGAGCCGAAGTTCAATTCTATGTTAAAATATCATAAAGATTTAAACCTCAATGAAATGTATTTAATATCTCAAAAGAGTTGAAATCAATGCTTGTATCCTTTAGTTGCTCTTAAAATCAATGCTTGTTTCTAAGTTATTGTTAGATATATATTTCAGTGGACAACTTTTTGTTGAGTGGGAATAAAAGCACCTTGTGTTGGTTAATATAGCATTCAAAAGTTTTAGAATAAATCGAATGGATTTTTATGCCTCCAGATATAATATTTCGAATGACACAAGTTTATTTAGTGTGTTCTAATCGTGAACTATAAGCTAAAACTAAATTATGACATAAGAACTTATATTAAAAGCATTAACTCCCTGTTCACCTTATTGTATTTTGATAAAATAACTCTAACGTTACTACAAAAGATTTGGCTCCTTCTTAGATTTTATAATGGCCAAAAAGAACATAAAGAAAATAGTTTCTATCTTTGTTTTTCTTGTATCTCGAACTAAAGTTGAAATAGCCTTCGGAAGTGTTTAAACAAAATATTAAAAGGTTTTGTGGGTCATGTCAATAGGAAATCAATATTTACAACCTTACAATTGGTGCAATTACAATTTAACACTTCACATTGAAGGCTAACAAACAGTTTGTCCAATATAATGCAGATATATGTACATACATGGTATCAATAACAATTCAACATGAAGGCAAAATGACCAAATCAAACTGCAGCAAATGCTCAATGTAATGTCAGAGTAAAGATTTCACATTTTATTTGATTTCGTGTTTGTGCAGCACTTTGGCTACTTGAAATTGCTATTAGACCTGAAGGCAGTTGATTCTCGACAGCAATTGCCATTGCATCTACAACTGAACAACAACTAAAGGATACGTTGTTACTTCCTAAGGATAAACACAAAGAAACGGTCACAGAAAAAAAAGAGAAACCTAAAACGGCCAAGATGAAAACCTCAAGGTAAATATTTTGCCAAGAAACGTGAGAGTATGCATTCTGCATTGTTCATCGCCCACTTGGCATACGGACCAGAGCAAATATCAAGAAAAAATGCTGAAAAGGCATTTTTAGGCTTTTTCAGGAGAGAGGCTAATGGAAATTTGAATAAAGTTCATATCCTAAGATATGCGTGATTGATTTTATTGCATTTACTAATTGAACATTTTACGGCATGACCACGGAAATTATAGTAAACGTTATTTATTACTATAATTTCTGATTATTTATTATTATCGCAGTTCGAAGTTATGTATATGTAAAATAGATAACCTAATGTTTTCTTTCAGATACCATTCATTTATTACGTTGAGAATTGTATTCTTTTAATAATTTTCAAAAATTACAAAATTGTATGACGAAAACAACCTCTTGTTCCATTTTTGTAATCAGCATTCCTATCCATATAAAATTCATGAAAAAAGTCATAAAAATATGCTACATCATTCGGCATCAATTTCATTTTACCTCCTAAAAGTAGATGACAAAAAAATTTCAAAAGTAGGCAGACATTTTTTTAAATTTTCTTTAAAAAGTTTATTACAGATTAAAATATTTGTTTGAACATTAAATGTTGACACTTAAAATTAATATTTAAAAAAAATTTGCATAAGTTTATGTATGTATAGTAGTGAGTAAAGTTAGATTGGAGTTGGTTTGGTCTTTAAACGGCCACAGCACGTCGGTCGAGCAGAGTATCAAGTATCTTTTCCATGTGATCGCTGCAATTGGCGAGACAAACATCCGCATATTCACTCAGGAAGTACATGAAGCTCTCCAGCTGTTCCATGGAGCAAGTGCGAAAACCATTATCCTTGCCAATGTTATCAATGGCACGAATGATGCCTCGCAGTTTGTGAATATATTCGGGTGTATTGCGGCAATGTTCGAGTGAGTCATCGACCAGGTTTGAAGGTTTTGAGTAGCTGCGAATGCGTTCCTCCACATTCTTCAGTTTGGTTTGCTGCTGCTGCAGAGTTTGCAGCATTTGTGGCATGCTCATGGGAGTGGCAATCTTCT
Source organism: Drosophila willistoni (assembly GCF_018902025.1). NCBI lineage: Eukaryota > Metazoa > Arthropoda > Insecta > Diptera > Drosophilidae > Drosophila > Drosophila willistoni. The sequence goes on from NW_025814050.1 coordinate 17,327,820, forward strand.
TCTCAAACAGATCGTCCAAGGGCACAGCTTCGTAGTCAATGGAGAACATATCGGGGGAAAATGATAGGCGACCACTATTGTTGCTAAAGCTATCCGATTCGAATTCAGTTTGATCCAGATCGCTTGTTTTGATGGCACTTTGGGTGGTATTGTGCTGTGTATTCGGCCAGGCATCTTTGCTGCGACCCTCCAAGCCGTTGCTGTTGCCAGTCTGAAGACCCACCAACATGCTGTAGCTACTTTCGATTGAGAATTTTGGTGTGTTGTAGCAAAATTCGGGAACACTGCTAAACTCAATGTGATCCACACCGAAACGTAGGTCCACAAGATCGTCCAGGTCTTTGGCTAGAAACTGGAAGAGCCTCTCCACTTTTTCGATGGGCATGTGCTTGCCACTGAAGGGCACGGCCAAATCTCCACTGGCGAACCAATAATGAGAGCAACCCTTCACACTGGGCGGTCTTTCTGGTAGAGTGGTCTTGGACTCAGTTGCTGCACCTTGCCTGGTGAATTTGTGTCCATCGATGCCAAAAGCCAAATCTCGTGATTCCCAACTCTTCTGAGTGAAGATTTCATAGAGCAAACGCAGCCGGTCAACTGTATTATGGTAGATTTCCAGTGACACGGTAAAATCTCCAGCGCAAATCCAAAACATTGAATGCTGCTGCTGCTGCTTGGGTACATCCATTTCTTGGGTTGAGTTCATTTCCATTGTGGGGGCATTGGCAAAGAATTCCCTCTCACTGCAGGGTGTATTGGGTGCACTGGATGTATCTCCCAAATCCAAAGGATGATCCTCCTTGATCACTTGCATGGCCAAAGAACTGCGGCGAGCGACACGCTCTTGATTGACTATGGGACTGAAGAGCTGTTGGTGAGCTGGTGACTGTACCCTTGTTCCCTTGACAGGTGTGGAGAATCCAGAGGGCTTCGAGGAACTCAAATTGAGGGAGGTTCGCCTCAGAGGACTATTATCGTTGGAGCAAGTCTCAAATCCTTGATCTATGAAACTATCTCGTTGTCGCTGATCCAATGAATTGCGTGGTGTTTGGGCTGGCGATTGATCACTATCCGCATTAGGTGAGGGCGAAGACATCACAGTCAAAGTGTAAGCTGATTTAATTTTCCTGGGCGAGTTCACATGACGCATCAGAGACTTGTCCAACTCAATGAAACTTTGCTCTGGCATTGAAATATTAATGGGCTTCTTCTTGTTGGCCACTACCAGATTGGATTTGTAATCTGAATCAGAATCGGTAGAGGTAATGGCATTGGCTGTGGCCTCCACAATGGAGTTCTCCTTCTTCCAGGTGAGAGTGCGACGCATTTTCTTCTTACGTGGTGGTCGCTGGGGCTTGGGAAAATCAAATTCAGTTGACTGTTTCTCTTCCTTAGGCATTTCGGGCTGGGACTCATCACTGGTTATCTGTGGAGCAGAAAATCAAATATTAGCATACTATTTAGGTTTAAAACGTGATAGATGAGACTTACCTTGGGTAGAGTAGACAAGCCGGATTCACTTTCCTCAGCCTCAGAATGCTTGCAACTAGAACTGCTAGAGGTTATGCAGCTAGATTGGGTTTGAGCCAGACTTGGTCGTGGTGCCGGAATTGGTGGTGCTTTGCGCTTAGGTTTACGTGGCGTGACCACAACCTCTGTGGCCGTATCAACCTCTTTTTCTTCCACATGAGTTTCCTCTTTATCTTTGCTCTCCATTTCCAATTTCGCAATGGCCTCTTCAAGGAGTCTTTCCACAGCAGAACGCTGAGTGACTTCACTCGTTGTGGAGTTCATGGTGTTTGTGGCCTGCTCCTGTTCTGCCTGCAATGCCTGCTCAGCTTCTTCGCTGGCAATCTCAATAGTCTCCTGGGTATTCGAGACGCTGGTTATGTCAAAGAGTTTACCATTCTCAGAGCTAAGCCAACTGTAGAAAAGCGTTTCGAGTTGTTCGTTCTGAAAAAACATCTGAATATCGGTGCCAGAACGCTCCTGACGAGTGCGGCGAATCTTCTTTGGTGGAGCATAAGCCTCTGTAGGCAGAACACTGCGTATAGAATGGATATTGCGTTTTTGTGAGCTCTCCCGTTGATGGGTTTCGCTACTGCTCCTCTCCAGGCGTCGTCTTGGTCTCGCTTGTGGTGGACGACGTTCCGGACTGGGCTTTAGAATGACAGTCAATGTGCTGACATGAAGGGCAGATGGACTGGACGGAACGGTTTGTTCCTGCTCGTCAGTCTTTGCCGTCTTACTCACTCCAGATGTGTTTGGTCTGGGTGGTGTACATGGTTGCAGCACACACTTGGCCTCCAACTCTTTGGCCAAATCCTTAACACTGGCTTGTTGCTCGGCTATCACCTCACCCCTGGCCATTTGTTTCTTTACCTTAGCCTTCAGATCGGCGGCATGAACATTAAATTTGGGATGCTTGGCCGCCATATCGCCCACAAACTTGTTGAACAGCAGAGCCTTATCCTTGACACTCAGCTCACGGAACACATCTTCGGCCACCAGGCAAGTGCCCGATTCTAAGCGAGATTTGGGCACAGGTTTCGGCTCGGGTGACAGTTCATTCTGCAGGGCCACATATTGAGGCTCCTCTGTGCGTCGCATCACTTGGTTGATCTTGGTATTAAATAATTGGGCAATTTCTCTGACCTTAATGGGTAACTTATGAACTGCCCCACCCTTGGGTGAGCCCTGGGGTTGCTCTACTGTATTTGGTTGCTCGTATTTCTGTTTCAACTCGTTGATCTTCACTTTACCACCGCCCAATTTCACTTTCGGTGGCACTTCCACTTGATTGTTGGCAAATTTGGCTATCGCACTGGCCACTTTACCGGTGCAGCTGAGTCGTCGTGATGCCTCCAGTGTCTTGGTTGGTGTAACAGGTACCTCCTCATCAAAGTATTTCATTAGATTCTCAATGCTCGACAAGTCCAAGTCGGTGATTTGAACTTTGGATGGTGTCACATATGAATTCTGATGCTCCAATGCGGTTAGGAAGCGATCATCATCCAACGAAGAGATCTCGAAGAGCTCCTCTCTGGTCATTTTGGCACGAAGCAGGCCACAAGCATTGCTAACATCTCCCAAAGGATGGGAGCGTCTTCTCTCCTCTATCTCGGCATTCAATTGAAGCAATTCACTTAGATCGGCACTATTCATGGCTGCTGTGTCCACAATTATCTCACCGGATGGCTTACTAATCGGAGTAGAATTGGTTAGAACCATTTTTTCTTTCTTCACAGAGATTTTCTCACTAGTTGTTCACGTTAGACGTTTCAGTTTGTAACTGTGTCATACTCACCCGAAAACCGAGCTTATATACCCAAAAAAAAGGTAATTTAGCCAGGTAAATGGTTCACCTCACTTCGTGTAAATTTCTTTATGATCCACCGCTAATCCCTCAAAAACCGATATATATCTAATCAGGTAGACCAATCCTTATGCAGCTGCAGAATTGGGGCTTTCCTTTTTTCGCGTGCCTTTAATTGCTTTCCCGCTGCCTCTTTCAAATGTTCTGACCTGTGAATTTTGGAGAACAGGTAAGTCAGTTTGCGAAATATTAGTCGTGAAAAAGTAATAAATCTATATGAAAATATTGCAGATGCTCGAACAATATGGAAAGTAGGTAGTTAAGAAGAAAAAAGTTCTAAAAATTCCAAAAATCATATTAAATATATTTTAAAAGGTTTACAGTCTCAGAAAATGTCACCTCATTTCAATAGAAGTTAAACCAAAAACGAAAATCGAAATCTTATTTAGCCGAAAAAGCGACAAATTAACAAAAAGTTGTTTCTCATGTCATTAATTTTGGTTATACATATTTTCGCGAAACTTCCTTCTCTAGAGGATAACCAAAATCAAAACGTTTTTGATTTCCAATTCAAAAGTTTCTTTTCTTATTTTTGCAATCATTAATTTCATTTGTTGTTGTATAATTTGGAAAATTTCTTTATTGTGGCAGATTCCCATAACTCATCATAGAATTTTTAAGCTGATTAAATGATAAATTCATCTCATTGCAGCGAAAACGATGAAATGCAAGTGCAAAAATAAGAAATATGTGGATTTCTAACAAGACCCCAGCGTATACTCTGTGGCACAATAAAAATCACACATATATTGAAAATTGTAGCGACTTGTCGCTATTCAAAGACAGGCAAAGGAAACGGTGCGAGTCATGGCAGACATCGTCAGCATCATCAACACCTGGTTCTGGTTCTTGGCACTCAGGTGAGAAAACTTTTATTATATGCAAATCAGTTTTGGAATTGAATGCCTGATGATGACTTTTGTTGTTTGAAAAGGAAATGCCTCGTTATTTGTATGCCAACTGTGACAGTGTTGCAGCGTAGTCCTTAAATGGACCAATATTCCAATTTGCTAATAGCTCATATGCCATATTTCCATGCCATAGTCCTAGTCAGCTCATCCATCCATCTATCCACCTATTCACCCTTAGTTGAACTTTGTCTAGACAACAAATTTGCCAAACAAAAGCTCAATGGGTGAACAAAAAGTAAAAGGTTTTTTGCACTTTTTTTTTTTTTGTTTTTCCCTTTGTCTGTTTGTTTGCTTCGCTTTCAATAACTTTAATATCGTTTGTATGTCGGAAATTGAATTGAATTACTTTGCAGGAACTTGAGAGTGGAATTCAATCCAAAGAGAACAGAAATATATGTATTGCGAAAAAAATTGGAATGAGTAACAAGTGCAGAGAAATACAAGAGTTTTTCTTGTTCCATTGGCGTTGGCCAAAAATCAACCGCAGACATTTTTAATACACGCCTCAGCGAATGATGCGAAAAACTGCAAGGAGAGGCGACCATGGGGAAAAAGCGGAAAAGTGGCTCAAGGATCTCGCAAGTTTCAATGTAAAACAGAACATTTAATGTAAAATGTTCAAAAATTTATATAAATATTTAGCAAACTTTGAACTGCATTTAATTCCAGCATTGATATTAACTAAAAGCTAAGAACAAAATAATTTAGATAGTTAATTACATAAAAGAAGGAGTCTTGTTTTTGGGTTGAGCACTATCAAAAAAAAATTTTTCCTGTCTAAATCTGCAATTTTTACATTTTATAATATTAAAGTGTCGACTTAGGTTAACTGTGCACAAGTGTTTACCCAAGAGAATTTTAAATTTATACACAAACTAATATTAAAACATCATGTATGTACATACTTTACATTAAATATGTTGACATTTAGAATACAATTAACAATAATCGTTCACAGTTTAATTTTTTTTAAATATTAATAAAACTTTTCATTAAACTCTTTGCATTTTTCTTTCTTTTCGATCACTTACAATGCAAAACTAAATCTATTTTATATGCTGCCTTTTGCAGCTATTCGCTAAGAAGACAGTTGGAAAAAAGCTCAAAATAAAGGCACATCAAAGGAACTAGATCAATTTGGAAATAGTGTTGACATATTTTATTTGGCTTTAAATTGGTTGACCTATTGAGGAGATCTTCTACTACTTTGACTAAAATTTACATATTATTGTGACCAAAGAAAGATTATCAAATGATCGTATTATTTAGGGTAAAATTCTGAAAAATTAAATTTTAGTTACATTTAGTTACCCATTAATCTTGTATAGTTTTCTTATTCCAATTTTAATTGCAGTGTATCTTGGAACCACTTGGCTGTGGCAATTTTCAGCTTTCGGCCGTGTCCGGAGCATAAATGAAATATGAAATTCGTTATTCAAAGCGGCAAACTGGGTCCTTGTCTCCTTTTACTGGCGATGGCATTCGATGTGGCAAAAGTGTTTGGCCTTTCTGCTTTTCGCTATTGAACCGTTAACGACTTGCATTCTTTACCCAACTCCCTATGCAGTTCTCTCCCTCTGACTCTCTTTCTCTCTCTGTCTTTCTTTCTCTGCCTTTTGCTCTTCTTTGTCATTTCCACTACTTCAATAGGGGTTTTAATTTTCGCGTTTTTCTCGTTGTTAATAAATTAATAAATTAAATTGCCATTTTCTTTTATGCCAAACGCTTTGCCTGTATGTGGCCTATATGAGAATGTGTCTCTCTCTCCATCTCTGTCTCTCTCTGCCTCTCTTTCGGTGTGTCCCGAAAAAGTGAAAATTTTTAATATAAATAATTTGTCCCTGGCTTTCACTTTGACACACACAAAAACACATGTGCAAATTTTTAAAGCATTTTTCAATATTTTTGTATAATTTTTGTTTTTAGTAAATATATTTATCGCTCATATTTTTTGTTTATTATTTTTGCATTTACTTTGATTTATAGCAATGAAATTGTTGAGCTGCTTGTTTTTAAAGTGTCGCTTATTAAAAAGTTATTTATTAATTTATGTTTTATAGAATTTTTACTGAGCCGCTAATGGATTTATGAGTGAGTGTGTGTGTGTGTGTGTAGGGTTGGGGCCAAATTGAAATTTAATTAAAATGCAATCAATTAAAATCGAATGAGATGTGATTACTTTAGTGCTTAGATTTAATGAAATTGAATTATTAAAGAATACTACAAAATTTGAAATTCACAATCTTAGACAAATGAATACCACAAAAACCGACCAAGATCATTGTGAACTTTTGATAGCTTACGCTGATAAGATGCCTTTGGAAGGCATTACACACAAATCCCACGTAGACCGAACGCTTTCTCTCTCTGCCCCTCTCTTGGCATCAATCAATTTGTTGTCCCCCTTTCTCATGGGTATCAAAAGTCCAATGCGCAATGGCCAAGCCCCCTTCAGACGAACTCGAAAATCGAAAAACTCAAACTCGAAATACCAAAATCTAGTCCAATTTACTAAGTACATACCTATACGTATATGTATGTGTGTATATATAGAGATAGAGAGCACAACTTTATCGGATGAAGATGTGGTACTAGTTCTGCTTGCGGTTCTCTGACCCCTGGGGCCGGACCTCTCGTGCTTAAGGTTAGTCATTAATTGCAGTAGCAAATTGCGTCATTCCGTTAATTTCAATTGATATATAATTTTTTTTTCTTCGCTTATCAGGACAGTTTTGAGCGTTGCGTTGCGTTGCGATGTCAATTAATAACTTCAACATGAATTGTAACAATTTTTTGCTCCAAAAGCGAGTAAAACTGAACGGTAATTATTGTACACTTAGAGAAATTGCAATGATAAGTGAAAAGAATGAAACATAAGCAAAGTACTTAGCAAATAAATTCAAGGAGGAATATTCTTTAAAAAAATTGTTTTAATTTGGTAATTTGATAATGAAAAAGTTATAATTGATCGATATGTATTTTAATGTAATATTCTTTTCGAAAACATATTCTAAACAAAATTCAATTATGCAAAAAAATTAAGTGTAAAAATTTACATGATCAGATATAATATATTAATCGCACTTTAGTATCGAATTAGTCGCATTAACTAAATGTAAAACGAAACTACTTCATCGAATTTTATTTTCTGTTTTCTAGAAATTCTATTAGATTTTCTCGCAGTGTATCTCATAGATAAGCTTACCGCACATGAACCAAAAGAAAAGACGTATTTAAAACGCTGATAAGCGAACCAAGCAAGCAAAAAAAAAAAAAAAAAAGAATTGAATAAAATTGAGCTGCAAGAATTCTACACACACACAAATACATTGAGCGAGAGGAATACATAAAAGTGTATGTGAGTGAGTAAAGTGTTCAGTAAAGAAAAAAAAAAACAGAAACACTTTCGAAATTCGCCCATGAGTTACCCAGTAATAGGGGACATTTCTCCTTATATATTTCATCATCCTATTAAATGCTATTTATCACTTAGAGGTTAGATATATAATAGAGATGATCATAATCGAAGGAACGAGTAGAGAGAGAAACGTGCTACGTAGACAGTGGAACGGCTTGGCACTGGAACGCCTAGATAAAAGGCTAAATGAAAATAAACAAATAAGCTGAAAAGACGCTAAAGAATGGAGGAACAATTGGAATAGAGACTTAAGAATGAAATGGGACAGAAGATCGATAAGTATTAAAATATCTTTAGTTGCTTTCGCGACCCTTTGGCATTACTTTTGGCTGCTGTTAATATACCATTTATTGAGGACAACCAATTACAGGGTATCAAAATGAATACGAACTGCGAACGGAGGGGAATGGTGGGACTATTGTGCGGAGCATGGAAATACATAAAATCGAAAACGCGTGAAACGAGTTTTTAGTTGAATTTTAGCAAGCGGCAAACGCGCAACAAACAAAACGGAAATCGTGAAATTAAAATTTAGAACACAAAAAAGAAATACTCTCTCTCTCTAACAACAAAAGGCAAACGAAAGCCATCGAGAAATTTGCATCATCTTTTGACATGTTGGCGCTTAATAATATACAAGAACAGCAGCAACAACTGAGAGTAAAAAGTTCGAGTGCTCGATACATAAACTGAAAGTGAATAATTCAAATATCAGATTGATATTGATAAAGTGATAAAATGCCACGCCTGTGGGCGTTCTGTTTGCTATTGGCCAGTGCCAGGGCCATGCCAAGAAGTCTACAAGTGAATCGGACTTGTCCCTATCAGGAGGAATGCGATGCATCGATCAATTTGCGGCATATAGAGAAACTGGAAAGATATGTGAATATAGAAGTGGATCCATGTGAAGATTTTCACGGCTATGCTTGCGGAAATTGGAATAACATACATGGCCAACAGGACTCGGCCATGTCCTTGAGTGGTGACCACATCAATCAGCAGTATGAGAATCTTTTCGAGAACCTACTGAGAGATCGTGCCGCTGAGGAGCACGGCATGCCCATCTATCCAAATCTAGTCAAATACTATCACAGCTGTAAGGTTGTGAACAAGCCACGACTGCGACGCTATTTGGAACTATTGCCAGCGCCCACTTCATCCCATTGGCTGGATTTGGTGGCTCTCCTGGGTCGTTATGGCTATCACGAGCATTATGTAAAGATTGAAGTCAGCCAACACAATGCCAGCCAGCATATGATTCTCATACAACCTCATAATTATAATCTCAATTGGAATTTCACCATGCACATTTACAAAGTGCTGCGACGTCATCTACAAAACGAAGGTCAACTTTTACATTTCCAAGACATGAAGGAGAAATTTCTCGAATTGGAGCAGAATTTGTTGAGACTGGCCAAGCCAGCTGTCGAGGCGGACAACCTTAAGGTCTACACTCTGGAGGGATTGCAACGGGAAATACCCGAAGTGAATTGGTCAAGAACTTTGGGCAAACAAATGGGTCGAATAATTCATCAGGATCATCAGTTGCTTATAGATGAATTACCTGCGATTAGAAATTTAATCAATTATCTCAACGAAGCTGATGGAAATCTTTTGAAATTATATAGCTTAGCTAGATTTCTAAATTATCTAACACAATTGCCACACAATCCACTGGAGAAGTCTGAGGTCAGTTCCAGTTCTCGATCGAGCGTCTGTGTCCGTCATATGCGTAAGGCCCTGTACTTGGCCATGAATTATGCCTACGAGACTAGTTTCTATCACAAGCAACGTTCAGCCGATGATCTAGTCATACATAGAGTGTTTGAGGAGCTGAAAGCGGAATTCACAAATACATTAAACCGTAATGATTTTGGTTTAAATCCAACTCTATTAACTGCCCTAAAAGCCAAAATTGAAGGAGTCCGTCTAAATGTTGGAAATATGCCGAGAAATGTACCCAAGGATTTCTATCTTGATTTTGAACAGAGCTGGCTAGTTGGACGTGACTTCTACGAGAATCATTTGCATAGTTTGCTTCACTTTAATGCCCACTTGTCGCATCTGGAGAGCATGCGAAATGGTCTGGAGAAACATATATGGTATAGCTTTAATTATCATGGACCAGAATTAATGGATAACATCGATGCCACTCCGTATTTCTATTGCCTGAGCAGCATCATCATCATACCGTATGCATATGTACAGTTGCCCTTCTATCATTATCAATTCTGGCCAGCTCTATTGTACGGAGATCTAGCCAATACTCTGGGTCATGAGATGCTACACGCCTTCGACACATATTTCGTGGACTATGATGCCCAAGGCAACATGAGGGATTACAGCGATGAACTTCTACTCAATCCTCTGTACAATGCTAGTGTCAATTGTCTAAATGACTCATCGGTGGAATCTCTGAATGAGCGAACATCGGATATAAGTGGTTCTCGTTTGGCCTTGCAGACCTACATGAAGGATCCCCAGGAACGTTTGGCCAATGGACGTTTATATTTTCTACAATTTGCCCAATTCTTTTGTGGCGAAAAGGGTGATATTTTCCATGATGTGGGAAGTAAGCGATTGAATTACGCTCTCGCCCAGATGCCCGAATTCGTTGAGGTCTTCCACTGTGGACCGGGTCAGGCAATGAATCCTACAGAACGATGCAGTTTTTGGTAGCACTTAGTTTTTAAGAATTTATATTAATTTTTGTTTATAGCTTTAATGTCTTTACTCTCACTCCCATCCCATACACAAGTAAATAGGCCATACAAGTATTGTGAATAAAACAGCAAACCGAAATGTGAATATGTTTAAGAAAAGAAAATCAACAAATTTCTTGAGTTTTATATGTGTTTCTCTCTTCTATTTGGTATGCGGCACGCGTTATGCCTTGCCGGGAGGAATCATGGAGTCTTCTTTTGACAGGCAGCCACAACATGGAAAAGGTAGACAAGTTAATTTTCAATTACGTGCCCAACCTGAGAAATGGAAGCAGGATAGATATAAAGTCAGGTCTTCACCAAGGAAATGCAAGTAAAGAATATGTGAAGACAAACGAGAAGGTTAAAGAATTCTCATGGTCAGTTCCAAGTAAAAGTGACTAACTAGCTAACTCTCTACCAAAGAATAAAAATTTATAAGAGATTAAATCTTAATTTCTTCGACACATTTAATTTCGTCATGCATAGAAATCAATTTTTGGGTATTTGAAGCTGTTGCCGTGCCGTAGCTAATAGAGCTAAATACAAATTCACACACATATCAACAAACACACACAGAGACATACATACATACATACATACATACATACATACATGAATGACGAGTGTGCGTGCTTCCTCGGCACACGCTTTTTATATTTATTTGCTAATTAACAAGCTTCCTGTGCAGCATCAGCCCAGACACTGACACCAAAAACCGAAATCTAAACCGAAACCGAAAAGCCGAACGAAAGAAACTGATGTTGTCGCTTGGATTTGCCAGTTGGCAACTTGTTGAAGGTCGCATACACATTTTGCACATTACTCATACGACGCGTGGTCGCACAAAGCACTACAAGACCCCATCACCTGGCAACCACAACACATTCTGCAATGAAGGTGGCATTAATAGACCATTAACAATAGCAGCTTGCGGTGTTGAGTTAGCAGATCTCCGAACGTGAGCAAAATAACAAAATCAGAGTTAATGTTGAGCCATGAATAAATCCATACGATGTATGTACGTATATATATACATACATATATGAGCCTCTTTCTTATCTTTCTGCCTTAACTAGGCAAGGTTAGTTAATGAAGTACATATTTTTGAAACTGGGCAAAAGATGCAATTAAATGAGCCAACAGATCAATATATTTCAATCGATTTTTAATTCGTATATAAATATTTAAAAAACATTTCTATCGAGAAGTTGTTTTGTTAGCACCATGAATTTGGACACTTATTGTTTTGTATTGTTTAAATGAGAGACATATTAAGGTATTGCAATGGTAATAAGTCAATTATCATTGATATAAGAACCACTACAACTAAAACAGATGACTCTCTTTTTCTCATCCTCCTATAAGGTCTGTAATTTGATTAAATGCATGCAAACCGATAATTTACCAATACCTCATGAGGTTAAATATACTCACAAAAAAATACATAGTTTGAATTAAAGAAGCTTTTTAGTATTATTAAGAATAATCAGTTTTATAACTTTAAGATTGCAAATTAGTCTTAAGACTAAAAACTGATACAATTTCAGAGAATTACTGGTATTTTATAAGTTTGCTGAAAACTAGACTTGGACTTTCAAACCGCCTTTAAGGACTAATCTAATATATTTGACACAGTCAGTATCCATCACTAGTAGAAACTGTTATCTTATCAACAAATTGAACAGATTTAATCTTAATTCTTTGAATTTAATTAATAAAAGCCACATAGTTTTCAATTTGAATAATGTGTAAAGCGGTACGGTTAATCATTGCTTGCAAATAGTAATCTTAGCGCCACAATGAATGGTTAGTTGGTTGTGTTTGACATTGGTATGTCTGGGAATATGTCTGTGCCTTGTCCAACGTCATGTTCACAAGAGTGTGGAGTGGAAGGTGTATATGTAATAACTGTTCCTGGTATCGAATCGTTAGCAATCTTGTGTAATGCTAAGATTACAGGTGCAATGTCAATGTCAACTTCTATAGAAAGTGGCATGAATATCAAAAAGGTTTTGCAGATTTTTTTAGGTGATTTCTTTATCGGTCTGAATAAATTGCATCCCGTTACCAAATCACAAACCCATGATTTATACATTAATTTGAAGGACTTCAAGGGAAAAACTCGATTTGCACGATACGATCAATTTCACATCGAATATGAGAACGAATTATATAAGCTGAGCAGATTGGATGAAATACAGTACAGGAGATTCGTTGTCTTATCATAGGAATCAAAAGTCCTCAACAGGGATAATGATTCATGGAAGGGTATCCATTGTGCCCTAGAATTCATGGGTGGGCATGATAAATAAAGAAAAGTTTAAGAATTTTAAATTCCTTATCAATTATATTCTCCGACATCTACAACAATCTATTTGGAGCGTATACAGAGGGATCTTATAATGAAAAAAATATTGGAATGGTATGTTATCAGGGGCAAGGCTCAAACTATTCATATAAAAAGAAGAAAATGTTGTTAGTCGTACCATGGTACAAAAATGATGTCACTAACTAACACTATAAAATAGAACAAAAAAGCAAACAATTTAAATAAATTTCTAAAATCTTTTGTCTTTGATTTTGCTATCGAAATTAATAAAGTGATTGAGAAGTGGTTTAGGTTGATACCGACTGACACCAGAATTCTAACATAACATAATTTACAAATTACATAGAAATATAAAATTCTAAAAATAATTCAAAATGCGTCTAAAGACTGGTATATATTTAGTTGACAGTCATGTGCTAAGTGGAGAAATTTCCATTGTCATTAATTAAGTGATAGGAGTGCCGGCTTTCAGGTGCTAAGTTGGGATGTCACTTAAATTGATGGTGTGTGATTCACTAGAATTTACCAAAGAAAAAAAATATACTTTTTGTACTTAAACAAACATTTGCTAACTAGCTAAAGAAAACCCCCAAAATAAATGTTCTTCTTTTTAAATTCGCAAGTTGTGTTAATTTAAGAGGTGTTGATATATCTACAGATCAACTGAAGATGTAATTCTTAGAATAGATACTTAGACACCCCTTTCAATTTACTGCAAGAGGTCATAATACGACTTAACGAAATTCTCATCTTTATGCTGACTCGTCTATTTGGATTTCTGATTCGTAAGCAGTTTCTACAACTCGCGCGACCACAAAGAAAAGAAAAAAATGATTATTTTTAAATGCGACGGGAACTGCCACTGAATAGCTCAGCGCTCTCTGTCTGAGTCTGAGATTTTGTTTATGCTTATCAGCAAACAAATTCATTCATTCATGTAAGTCAAATTAGTTGAATAGTCGTTTAGTTGTATTTGTGTGTAATTAAGTTTAAATTTAAACTGCTTAGCTTGGACGCGTGTTCGAGTGACGCAATTTGGTTGGAGAATTGCGCATAGTTTGTGGTTGGATTCCCAACTCTGCGATCAGCACTGTACTTAATACTCAAATTCACACTCAAATTCATTTAATTTCAATTCACACTATTGTTGTTGTCACGTGTGTGTTCAGTTGCTGGCCGGACTTGGAGTGAAGAGAACACGTGTTGCTAGCTGATTGCATGATTGGGCTGATTTTCATATTGATTGAGTGGCTTAACAGAGAAAAAAAACGAAAAAGAAAACTGGGCCAGCGATGATGATGATGAAATTACAGCAGGTAAAAGCGTCAGAGATTAGCGGTCTACAAACGGGGTGGAGCTTGGACTTGTAAGTGGATTGAGTGTGAATGAAACGGTCTCAGAATTGCCAATATTGCATGAGAAATTAAATAAAAAATGAAATTCCGCTGACACCTTCAATTAAAGAGTGAAATTCGAGACATTTAAATGCTAATTTACATTTTTATAATAAATGCTTAATTAGTTATTCAAATGGAAACAAGTTCTCGTTGATTTTAAGACACCAAAACAAAAAACATATCTTTTGTGCAGAAAGTTTCTTTGATGTTGGATCGTCTATATACATACATACATATTTGGTAGCTTTTCAAGGTTATATTTTAAGCAAATCTAGACTTAGTTTTAACAAGTCTTATCGATTGTCAGATGCATTTTGGCCAGAAAAATACAAAAAAAGGAGTGGTTTACTATTATCAGTATGCCACAATTCATCCAAGTTCTAAAACATGTTTAATGACTTAAATAAAATTCGATTAATACAGAAATAAATTAATTAGTTAAAGAATTGGTTAAAAAAAACAATATTCTTGTCTGGGAAATGTGGAAAATAAATAATAAGTCTTAATTTAATGAAGTAAATCCCTTAAATGAATAGTTGGCAAAAAAATTTAACCAAATTATTTAACAAATTGTTCTTTTAATTTTAATTATCTATAGTAAATAATAATTGTTAGTTTTGCTGACTTTAATCAAGTGGAAAATGTTAAAATCTGTGCTGCTTAATTTTTTGTAATGGCAATATGTTTTTATTAAAAAAATCCAAGTTATATCTATGATATTTTGAGACAGTCATAGATCTATTGCCTTCGACTGATTATTGGCTGATGGCCTAATGTCTCATTAATCTTAATATAAATCCTTTAAAAATATATAACGTCAGCCATGTTGGTAAAACCGATACCGAATATATTTAAAAATGAATGATAATGTTAAAGTGATTTAATCTAAACTTTAAAGGCAAATGCATTGCGTTTTTTTATTCTGCATAATGCATTGATACTAAAAACAGATGTCAGTTGGTTATGGTATTATCAAAATTAATCTTGTTGTTATTTTAATTGAAAACTTTTTTTGTTTCTCCTTTTTTTTCAATATTTTTGTTAAATACCTATATTTATAATGACCAATTAAAATTCGTTTTATTTCGTTGGGATAATGATAACCTTGGCTCACCTAACCCATGTGACAACTACCTAATCAACCCACACAGAAAGAGAAGCCTTCATCTCCCCTGAGCCCAGTCTGTCCGAGTATCTGTGTGTGAGTGTGTTTGTGTCTGTGTGTGTGTGTATATGGAGTGTGTGTGTTTTCAAAACAAAGTGCGCAAAAAGCAACAAACAATAACAACCCAAAAATCTGCGGCTAAATTCGCACGTCCAAGTGTCAGTGACAGAACCGGCGGCGGCTGCGGTGGCGGCAACATCGGCGACGGCGGCGGCGGCGACAAAAACAGAAATGTCTGCCTGTCCAAGTGTTTGACAGTGTGTCCAGTCTAGTTAGGCCCCAGACCTCAGTCTCATGTGTTTATTATATAACATACACACACACACACATGGACACATAACCACATACATATGTATGTAGTCTACAGCCAAAAAGTCAAACAACAAAATTTTTGTTTTTTCTTTCGATACCCAGTTACCAAAAAGGGTCAAAAGGTATATTGAATTCATCAAAATATTGTTTTATAAAATTTCAGAAGTTTAAAATTTAATTTTAAAGTATCTTTATGGACATGTTTTGAAAGGAAACTTTAATATTAAAAAGCTTTATTATCAATGTTCACTGATTGAACTTACTTATTATACATTTCTTTTTAAGTTACCCATTTTAGTGTTAATTTTCTATAATTAAATAATATAATAATTGAACCTATTTATTGAAAATTTTATACTAAAAAATTAAATTAAAGTTGAAATCATCTAAAAACTTGTTTAATTTTCAAAGTATCTAAGTAACATAATAATGACTTTACTGGTTCTGTTCAACATTATTATAAAGTAGTTCGAAAATATAGCATCAAAGATTTGTGTTTAAATTAATATAAGATATTCCTTTTCATAACAATTACTGTTTCCTTCCTATCTGTTTCATAAAAGAACAATCATTTAGGACATGGAATTTTTGATTTGATCTCAAAAGTTATTTGTGTATCTTTTCTCTGAGCAAAAAAGGAGGTTTCTTTCTTTACTTTTTTAGATCATTGTCAGCAGAATACTGAAGGTTTATCTATTTGGAAAACAATGTCAAATTCCATTTTTAGTTACAGGGTAAACAGTGGTCGAAAAGTCAAGGTAATTTTTTTTTGTTGGTAGAATTTTTGTGGTTTTGTAAATGGTTTCAGTCGGGTTGGTTTTTCTTTTGGGGTTCGCTTGTTTGTTCGCCTAACTGTGTCTATCAGTCTGAATGGTTGTTGGTTCGTTTTTTCTTTCTTTTTTCCCTGACCGTTATTGTCATGCATTTAACAACAAACAAAAAAAAAAAAGGAGAATAAATACGCATATAAAGAGAAATATTCACACATTCGTCCTAGAGTACAAGTGGTGGCAAACCAAAAACATGTGCAACATTTCACACGCCTATGGCAGAAACAAAGAGAAGAAAAGAATGTTTTTGTCTATCGCCATAAAGTGAGAAATGTTTGACAAAATATATATATGTATTTATGAAAATATGACGGATATTCGAAAATATTGCAGTCAGAACAAAGCTTTAAGGGCTCCCCAAGGTAAAAGAGAACGAAAGTTAAATGCAATAACAATAAAATAAATATAACGAGTGCTAACTAAAAAGAAGGCATTAAGCTAAATATTTAAATATTTCTGTATTTAAAAGAAATAAATGATGACTCCATTAAAAACACGATAAAACATTTCAAAATTTGAAAAAAATACAAGACAAGCAGTTGTTGTTGGCATTTATTTTCATGTAACAAATTTTTATTTTTTTATTACAAAACTTTAAATAAAAAACTAAGAACTATAAATTTTCCTAAAAGTATGTATGTTTTACTTAAATGTTTAAAATAATTGCTTTATAAAATTATTGATTTTTCTAAAATATTATTGAGCCAAAAATATTATTTTACCATATTTTATTCTCTTTGATCACTCAACTTTTATATCCATCGAAACTATAAAACAAAAAACTGCTACTAACGATTAAAAGAAAAACTTAAATGTAAAACAATATTTCAGAGCAAAAGTGCAGCAATACACAGAAAGTTGAAACTGCAAAATCATAACAACAACTGAAAATCAATGAAAACAATATACAAAAAAAAAAAAAACACACACACACAAATGCACAAAATCGAAACCAATTGCCAATGATGTCCTGATGCCACCAGTGACAAATATGCAAAAAGAATTAAACCAGAAATCCAACCTAGGCAACTTTAAACTAATGCCAATGGGAATGACTAAACATTAGCCAGCTCTTTACTAAATGCTAATTCCAATATACTAATTTTTTAAAAATTAAGTTTTGATATACCTCATGATAGGCATGACTGAAGAGACTTCAAAGATTAGCGAAATGGATTAATCAATCTAATCTCAATAATGATTATAATCACTTTTAAGTTAGTTGCGCAGGACATACTTATAAGATCAACAACTTTAGTTTCTGAGCCATACATCTGTTTAAACATGAGTTTTCCATACAACCAAATCCATTTTTTCAAATGTACCTCAAAATATGTAACAATTTAAACTTTTAAATGTGAAATAAACCATTCCAGTATATCTACATACATACATACATATATAAGGCAAACATACATGTGTATACATTCGCATGTCGCAAACGTTTACAAGTCCTGCAATCATTTATTGAAATTTTCAGCAGTCAAGCGTCAAATGTGTGCGTAAATTTTTTGGATGAAGCGACAGTCTCTACCCAACTGCTCTTCCCTTCTCATTGAATGAATTTCAGTGATAAGTTGATGAGAGTATTTCAATATTTTTGGAGACCAGTTGATTAATATGTCCATGTGAGGGTCCTGTTCCTGTGACAGTAATATTTGCAGCAAATGAAAATTTCGATTTTTCAAACGTGCTTGAGAGGGCAAGATGGAAGCAATTTTAATTGCCAGCCCCCCCAAAAAAGGCTGCTTTAATCGAATATCCATTTGTTTATTTGCACCGCCCAAGAATAAGGCGGCCCATTCAGTTTTAATTACTTTGAGAAGGAAAACAGAAAAGCTGACATCTAGTAAGTCAGTCACGCTGATGCAGATTTTTTTCAAATTCAACGCTTTAAAGTCATAGACATATATAAATGTTTGTATGTACCGTATTTAAGGAGTAAATATGTCAACTGATATAAAGTACACACATATGTATATATGTATATATCACTGACGGCCGCTCATGATGTTGGCAAACATATGAAAAGCTACGTCGTCCTCATCGTCAGCGTTGATTATTGTCAAACATCAAGCGAAGAAAGACGAAGGACAGTTGCCGACAGCGAAAGCAACAACAACAATAACCATATCCCTTATGTGAAAGTCGCCTTCAAGTTGGCTAAAATAAACACAGCATAAAGAACTCAACAGAGTTGGTTGAGTTAATACCCTACGAAATTTTCAAAATAGGCTAAAAACCTTTTGAGTTTAAAGAATTTAAGGCCATATATAATAACTGATATATAGTTTTAATTAAACTATGTTTTAAAAACTATTAAATTTGTTACACATATCTACTTACTGTCGTACAGGTCATTATTTCCAAATTTTATTTTCCACAGACTTAACACCTAAAGAAGATAGATGTAGTTTTAAACCTTATTAGGAAGTTGATACTTAAGGTATGTATTATTAGTTTTTAGATAGTAGATATGCTAGAAATAGTATTAGAACATAGAATTTATTAAATAAACTAAGCTATTATACGAGCTAATGAGACAAATGTTCGATTCAACTAATCGAAAATTCAAAGACTAAGCGAAGTTACATTTTCTTTCCACAGATCATCCGAAAAGTAGGCTATGAAAGGTATGAAAAGTTTACTGTGGAATGTAATTGAAATCTTAAAATTACTGTTTTTCATGCATAAAATATATTTACATATAAATCTGTTACCTTACACAAATAATTTTAAACTTCGATTTGTGAGCTAATTAATATACTTTTCCCATTTTTTTTTATATTTCTACAAGTGAACTATTTGGTATACCCAACAGAACGAATGGAATAACCAGAGGGCCGGGGCTAACTTTGACCGCGTCAAAGTTTGTATACCCTTGCAAGTTTTTTGAGTAAAAGGTCTAATATTTGCGAAAGAGCAGCTTAGGAAATAACGAAGTTATTGATCAAAGTCACTGTTCACCACCGATTGTTCCTATGGGAGCTATATGATATAGTCGCCCGATCTTAATCAAATTTGGCACAGTCATAAATAGTTATGCTAAACTGAGAAATATAAATTTTTATGACAATTGCTTCAAAAGTAACGAAGTAATTGACAAAAGTCACTGTTTTCGAAAGATCGTTCCTATGGGAGCTATATGATATAGTCACCCGATCTTGATCAAATTTGTCATAGTCGTTTATATGTGTAATTAACTCACCAATATTAAATTTCACGACAATAGCTCAAAAAATAACGAAGTTATTAAGAAAAGTCACTGTTCGTGACTTTGGCGTTTGTATGGGAGCTATATGATATAGTGATCCGATCCGGCTGAATCCGAGATATACAACGCCTGCAGTATATACAAGCCTACATGCAAAATTTCAGCTCTGTAGCTCTTACGGTCTAGGAGGAGTTTGCGTTGATCCAGACGGACGGACGGACGGACGGACGGACGGACGGACGGACGGACGGACGGACGGACATGGCTATTTGAACTCGTCTCGTCGTGCTGATCAAGAATATATATACTTTATATGGTCGGAGATGCTTCCTTCTATGCGTTGCACACTTCTGACCAAAATTAATATACCCTTTTTGCAAGGGTATAAAAACAGATAGACAGTCGACGGTCACAGGGTAGTTCGATGGGCTCGTAAAGTCAAACGATGTGAAGACTCTTGTTCCTCGAACGCACACCCAAAACCTAGACACACACATACACACAAGTAGACACGTACACATATGTGACCTGTCAGTTATACAGGCAGCCAACTGCTCCCTATTCCATATTCCCAACATCCTCCCACTCAACATCTATCTACAACATTTTATCGCCAAAGCTCTCTCACTGTGGCTTTTATTTGTCAAACAAAGTATTTTTATTGGCTTTTTTTAAGGATCTTTCACTGGCCCTTTGGCTGACAGAAGAGACGGCAAAGAGACCTCGAGGGGGCGGTTGGTAGTGTTTAGGAGCAGAAGTCGGCGCGTGTTTGTTGTCTGCTAAATACTCGACACTTGGTATGTGATTGAAATAATGCCAGACGATAATCCGTGTCTTATTAAACGGCTTTTTCTAACACATTTGCCAGTTGGCTGTGAGAAGGGATTTGGGTCTGGCAGGTGGCAGACACACATACTTACTAGATATGCAATATATTTACCAATTCATACATACACACACACATTCATATATGTATGTTACATATGTTGACCCAACTAACTAAATGAAAATTCAGTTGATGTGACACTTTGACACTCGTTTGATTTTCAATTTCCAGGGCAAATCTTCGCTCTTTTTTCTTCTTCTTCCGTTTTGTCCCTTTTATATAATTAATTGAACAAGATATATTGTTTTTTGTGCCGCAGGAAATTAACAGTTAATTTTGGTGAAATGAAATGATAAAGACATTTAGATTAAAAACGTGAAAAACTTATTATCGATATCTTATTAAATTTAAATTGATTTAATGAAAAGAAAAGGCCGTTAAAAAGTTGAAATAAAGCTTATTCTTAAGAGTTGACGAAATGGAGCAGATATTTGCCTGAATTAACTCAATAAGAGTTGTATGAAACGCTTTGAAAATGAACCGAACTTCTCATTACGGCCTTAATGTATTTATTATTTATTTATTAGGTGCTTAAAGTTTACTGCCAATAATAGTCAAAATTAAATAATTTTAGCGTTCAAGTTTATTCTTATATTTACAAATGAATATTAATATCTGAATATTAATTGTTTGTTAATTGTTTTAAACTAAGAGTAGTTCAAGGAATTCGTATTCCTGTCAATTAAATACCAAGAATGACTGAAGTTTAATTTTATAAAGTTTAAATTTTTAATTTTTTAAGTCTTAATAGACAAAAAACTTAACTATCATTTTATTACTACATTAAAACTAAAGAGACATAGAATATACCATTGTAACTTTGCAATGATCTATATAATCTATAGCTATAGATTATTTACTAAAATTCCGATACTTAATTGTAGATTAATTATTAAAAAAGAGAAGAATTTTTTGTTATAGTTCAACTTGTTAATTAATTGTAATATTCAAATACCTTCATGTACAAAGAAGACATGGCCATGGATAACAAGTTCTGTCAAACTCATTTGTTCATTATTCGTTTTACAACACTATGCTAAAAGATGAAAGAATGAGATATGGAAGCAATATGCATAATGAAAATTTGGTGGCAGCCTGGGAGAACAAAAATTGTTATTTACCTAACGTCAGGTTTTTGGTTTTTAACAACCAGCCAACAACCAAAAATTTGCATTATGGCCAAAAATTAGTGGATCAAAAGACAATGAAAAACGGGACGGAGGGTGAACAAAATAAAAATCAAATGCAAACATTGCGAGGGACTCACTCACACAACCAGGATAGAAGAGGAGTCTTTTGTCTGATATTAAAATGCGTCAATATAAAAGGCACATTCGATTAACACAGCCAGCAACGAGGAGCAGAATTCGAGGCGTGGCAAACGAGCAAACTCTGTGAAATCCAATCAATGTGAGGGGGAGAAGCGTTGAAAATTAGGTAAATTACCGCATGTGTTTGGTTACCAACTGCGGGTGGATTTGGCTCCTCACTTTCACTCTCAAATATCATTCTATCTTCCTCTCTATCTGCTCTTTCGGCGAAATGGCAAACAAAACCGCGACACGGTGGCGTATGAGTAATGCAAACATTACAATTTTTTTTTTTTCGATTATCTTATGAAAAACGTCTGCCTGATTTAATGACTGATTTGTTTGTTAGGAAAGGAATTTATTAACCGTTTTTCTTTGTTTACATTTCATATTGAGGCAGGCCAAGGGTTGGGCTCAGGGTTAAATCTCTTTCAAGTGAGTTGGGTTGACCTACACACCCATACACACTCACGCACACACATATACTACCCGCTCATGTGGTATATTATATAAAGCGCCTTTGGCGATAAAGTTAATTTGCTGATTACAAAGTAACCGCCTTTGCCATAATTTATGAGGCAAGGTGACATTTGGGCCAAAGGGAGCGGCGGTCACGAGGTGGTCGACTGGCCCCATCGGCTAATGGAACAGCGAAAGTGCGGTACAAATGTGGCAACAAACTGTTCTTGAGTTTTGAAATTATATAGGCATAATAGGCATATAATGAAACAATCAGTGGAAAATTAAAATGTTTTAATGTAAAGCTAAAATCCTTTAATTTTTTTCCATAAATTATGAACAGATTCTATATAGTTTATAGTCTTTAACGTGGTTTCTGCACCAGTTTTCTCCCTATGTCAATAGACTTAAAGCATTCAATCTTGATTAGATATTTTACTGAACTATATTGAGTCATTCCTTTCTGTAAGTGGGTCTAGAACGTAATCTACGATCTCTTTCAATTAATCACTTACTTTATTGGTACTTAAGGGCACTTAAATACACTTTAACTTAAGACCATTAAACAGTATCTTATCAATAGATGTTATAAATACGAGTGCACTTAAAAAAAAAGTTCATTCATAATTTCCTTTTTATAGTTTATTGACTTAAGTAATGATTGAAATCTATGAGTGGTCGAAGGAAATGAACAAAAATTTGATTTCCGTATAAACAAACGTAAACACATCTAATCTTATCGTTTTTATTTACTAATACGCTTTATCGTTCACCTACATTTAACAAAACAAAAGCCAACGAAATCATAATTATAGAAAAAAAAACGTATACTAAGAGAGAAATATATATATGTATATATATATATGGCGCTGGGACCGATGCTGACCAAGCGTGTGTTGTCTTTGGCTGCGGGGCAAAGGACACGACCCAACCAACCAACCAGCCAGCCAAGACCATCCAGCCATGGCCAACTAGCCAACCAGCTAGGACACCTAATTACCGGGAAACGGTTGGCAGTTTTACTGTTTAGTTATTGTTAAGTCATGAAAGTGGACCGAGGACGACGGGGTTATACACATATGAGTGGTTGCCCTCCATGAATTTGAAAACAGCAGCAAATTAGTGACCTGCTACCAAAAATGTAAGAGGTATAAAAAACAAAAAGCAAAAACAAAATAGAGAAAACACATATTAAAATCAAATGCCAAGCTTTAAAATGCTGGCCAAATTTTTTTGGTGCGTCTCGATTGCAGTTTTCAATTAAAAAGCTAATACAAATTAAAAAAAAAAAATAAAAAGCCAACGCTTTAGCACTAAAAGGTTGGCAATATTGGCGAAGTCAAACACTTTGCTCTTGATATTTTGAAATAAAATTTTATTTATTTTAACAACTATTAACTAATAGCTTTGAGATTCAAATCCGTTAAATTGATTGTTATTCAAAACTAGCTTAGTAATATGGTATAAGCTCAAATTATTTTAGTTAACAATCAATAAGTAAATAATAGGAATATCTATAAATAAAACAAACAACGATATGAAGGACAATTGGTAAGGGCGCTTCTAAATAGGAAATGGAAAGTAGATTGAATACTTATATTTGGAAGGTAAAAATTAGATGAATTTCTTTCAGAGTTTATTTAGTAAAATCATTTAAAATACTTATGCGGTATTTAAGATAGTCAAATCATAACTTAGATTCGAATCACTTCTTAAAATAACATTTTGATTTGGTGACCTACGAAAAGTAAGAAAAAACTTTTTATTAGGACAACAAATGTTACTTTGTTATTTCAAATTCGGAGTTTCTTCGTCAGATTGACCTTTAGCTGGCTTTTGGGCAAGGTGTGATACATTTCAAGGAGGGCTTAATCTAAAAGTGGAGAATCAAAAGCACTTTAATAGAGTAACTGCTCTTCGTTAACTTTAGCTATTTAAATGTTTATTTATTTTCACCATATCCCTTGAGGGTGACTGCTGGGTTTCACCTGAACGTGGTCATAACCCCAGCTGGCGCAGCTGTTTCCCTTCTACCATTTTTTTTCCTGTTTTGTGTTCTTGCCTTTTTGCTTTGTGCCAAGATAAAAACACGCCGAACAGCAACAATGGCTAACTAAGAAGGACAGAAGCAACAGCAACAACAACAATGGCAACTTCCACTAAACTGCTAAAAAATTCAAGTACAAATATTTGTTTCTTGGTCTGTTTGTTTGCTTGTTTGTAAAACTAATGAAATTTTTGCAATATTCGCCAAGCGGCCGCTGACCCGCACCCTGCATCTCCCACTTACCCTTCGCCAAAAACAAAACTTGACCGCACACAAAAAAAAAAAAAACAAGGAGAAAAAATTAAAAGAGAAAAAATATAAGAAGCGGCAACAAAAAATTAACGCCACCTTAGGATACCAAAAACAAAAACGAACTTTATACCAACTTCCAGGGGCCAAAGGGCAGCCAAAGAGCAAAAGTGCTAAAGACAAAGCCAGCGGGCTAGAATCAAACCGGAGAATGGGGCCAAGGGGAGATGGGATGGAGCACAGTCAGAGATTATTATGTCAAGTCACGTTTATGAGCGTAATTTCGACAAGGCGAACACAAACCCACAGCAGGAGCAAAACGAGAGAAGGACGAGAAGAGACTGAGACACAGAGACACGATTCCTTCCGTCCGGATGGCGCTTGTTAGCGACGTAGAACGGGACATTGCCAAGCAGTTAAGTCGCCGCCTGCGGCCAGTCAATAAACCGTTAAAAAAAACACTCACTCACACAGACACTAAAAACTGAAATGAAAATATGTCTTGCAGTTAAAAGAGCATTATACTCTAACCGAAAATTGTTGAGCCACTCTTAGCTATATGATAAGTAATAAGCCAGAAAGGGATTATCCTTCTCACCAAGTGATTGATATACATTTGCTAAACATTTCAAAATACTCCGAAATTGCGAAAGAAGGAGCAAACGACTTTTGAGCGGATATAAAAGTCAAAGAATATATCTCCAATCAAAGAATCACTTGTTTTCTTTCGTTGGAACTATAATCTACCATGTAGGTCTTAAAGTGTGCGTGCATAGTTTGGCGCCCAACGTGGGGACAACTAAAAAGCGCACAGTTCAGAAGGAATGTGGAAATTACAACACTGAAGATAGCAGATTAAGTGCACCTTTGGAAAAAATGTCATTATGGCAGAAACAAAAATCTTAAATATTTAATGAACTTTCTATAGCATTTTATCTTGCCGCTTAACAAACTTGGGACAAGAAACAAAAAGTAAAATTTACAACAAACTTTTTGAATAAAATACATATTTTGGAATTCATGTTTGTTTTTGCATGATAGACAGGAAAATCTGGGTACACATCCTTAAAGGATGTAATTAGTAACTGAAAGGGTATTGGAACGTTTATCACCAACTTTTATCTTTATTATAAACTTAAGTATCGTTTACTGATTTTACATGTAAAGTAAAAGAGAATTTTTTAACTTTTTTGTTGCGAAAATATATAAATGTAAACTGAAATTTCTAGAATATTTACTAATAAACCATATTTGGAAAAAAAGGCAATTATCGATACTGTAGAATGTTTGCCAATTAAACAACCACTGGTAATAACAAAAAATTAGATAAGTAGGTGTTAATCGGTTTAGCGGTTCAATTATAACTTGACGAGTATATTTTCATTATCATTTGATACTTCAATATGGAATAAGTATTTATCTGCTGATAAAAATAATGCAATGGTCTATTGGCAAAGATTATAGAAAAAGTAGATAAAATATTTCCATTTAAATGATCATTCAAAGATTTCTTTAGTCGAAGATTCTATACACTCACTGATTTGTAAAAGATTATGACAATATATAAAATTTATTTTATAAAAGAAAGTTTATATGCAGATATATAAAGATTATTGAGTTCAAGCATAAGTGATAAGCCAAATTTAAGCCCAAAACTATATTTTATTATTACTAATGAAATAAGCTTAAATTCGAATGGAGTAATAATTGTGACAGTTATATAAACTTAATTCGTTGTGTTTATATAATTAGTCAAAAACTAAATAAATTTATTTATATGCGATATTGGCTAGAATACTATACTATCCATATAGTACCATTACTGTACAAACTGTTTGATTGCCTCAGATGATTTTTTTTTTTTTTATAAAAGGAAGCAACGAATCATAGATACGCCATTCGTTTGACTGGCACAATGAAACGTTTGTGGATCTATACGGCTTTAATGTTTGCCAGTTCTCACTCTGGACTGGGCGAGAAAATGGGAATGGTAATATAAATTTAAAAATGAAAAAACATTCAATAATTGAAATTACAACAATTTAATAATATTTCAAGGCCAATTACTGCAAATGCCCAATTAAGAAGCATATTTTTCGTGGAAGAAAACCCTAAGGTATGCATTTAAACTCGTTTCAATGTAATTAAATAGTTATTTATGTATTTTGTCAGACTAACGGAGGAACTGAACTGATCTAAACGCTTTGGTTATGGACCAAATAATGGAAAATAACATCAAACTAATGTCTTCTAATGGAGCGTTATGAAAAAATTACAAGAAAATATGAGAATACTGGCTTATTCTCATATTATATTAAACTAGTTGCTGTCTTTAAGAATCACGTTTTTAAAGTGTTGTGCCATAAAAATCTATAAAAGCTATATTTAAGCCTTCATTGAATCCAATCTATATCAAAATTCTGTCACTAACGACAAAGATGATGATTAATAAACTAAAGTTGCACAATTGCCTAAAACGTTCATTCCAAAATTTGTAATTAAATATTTTTAGTTAATTACATTTATGAATAGTTTGTAATGCACATAATCTAATAAACTGCAAACTATGGTCTAGCCAATGTGGATTAATAACAACCTAGTTTATCTAAGTTTTTATATGTAATTCCAAATCAATGAATGGTTAATGCCCTTAATTTAGTTGGCTTTGTATTTAAACCAGTTCTGCTAAGTGCTCTGCTATAAATAAAAGACAATTCATTCCACTCATCTTGCTCAATATCTATAAGTGTTCCAAGAAAAATCAATTAATATGAACAAAAATGCCTCAATGGACAATTTCAAGGACAATTTTTCAGTTCAGAACACTTAAAAAGAATGAACAAAAGAAAACAATGGAAGAAAAGAGCAACTTGACAGAGTGAAATACTTCAATAGAGATATTATTGTTTATTTCCGATTAAAAGTCAATGCTATCAGTTGAACAAGCATCGCAATTTCAGAATGATTCTCACTTGTAAACGTTTTTGTATAAAAGGCAAGAGCATTGCCTTCACCCTTGGAAAAAAAAAAATCGTATCGAAATGAAATTCCTGTTAATTTTGATGGCAGTTATCTGCCTTAATCTGAACCCAAGAGTTCTAGGACTCTCTGATAAAGACATGGAAACTCAATGGTAATTATTAATTGTGTACATGTTTTTTTGTAAATCTTATATCTATCATATTTAGGAGATTGGAGGGAGAGCTTGATGAATTATATGCCTTAGCCAAGGCCTATATCCAAGATAATCTGTATAGATTGAAATCTGCGACAGCTTTTGAAATCCTAAAGAACGTTGCAAATGATACAGCAGCAAATCCAACATACACAACATGTCCAAGAAAAGCAGAGGCCAATGGCGTTTACACAGTAAAAATTCCAGGCCACCAGGAGTCCTTTGAAGTACTTTGTGATGCAGAACTTGCAGGATATGGCTGGACTGTGATAGCACGACGCACAAATAGTTCATTGAATTTCTTTACGAACTGGAGAGAGTACAAAGAAGGATTTGGAAATCTTTCGGGTGATTTCTTTATTGGGCTTAATAAGCTTCATGCCATTACAAAATCGGAAGTTCACGAATTATATATACATTTGGAGGACTTTGAGGGTGAAACCCGCTATGCCCAGTACGATGAGTTTTTAATTGAAAGCGAGAAACAATTTTACGCCATGAGCAGTTTGGGCAAATTCACTGGAGACGCAGGCGACTCATTGAGACACCAATTGGGCATGAATTTTACCACATATGATCAAGATAATGATGTGATAAATTCTGACAATTGTGCCATCAAATACATGGGCTCATGGTGGCACAATAATTGCACCGAGAGGTAAGTATCCCTCATCGAATGATTTCAATGATCCTTATATAATACATTTATTCTTTTCAGTCATTTCAGCCATCTGTTTGGCCTATATTTGGATGCCGAAAATGAAGGCACTTTTGGAGAAAATGGAATGATTTGGAAAACTTGGAGAGGCAAGAACTATTCGTATAAACGAATGCAAATGATGCTACGACCAAAATGTGTTTGTTAATAAACTAATGTTAATAAATAAATAACTACAAAACTAATTTTAGAGAATTCGTTCAATATACTATCGATTATAGTTTGATTTATTTTGTAACGGTTAAGGACTTCTTTGCTTACACAAGTCTTTCGATTAAAAAAATATAATAAAAAAAAAGAAAAGAAAACTTAAAAAAAGAACCTTTTTGACGTCTGCCCTCTTTTATTTTTAATTTTTATCCAATATATTAGCCTCTTAATTTGGACTTAAGTTGAATTTTATATGTGAATCTTAACCAAGTTAACGCTTATATCATTTATTATAGGATTAAGCGACAAAGTAAACCTTTGATTGATTACATATAAATGAGAATAGGTAGTTCTTATTTTGTTGATTTGATTTTAGTAGAAAATTTTATAATATTTTTATTAGCACCAAATTAACGGAAATCAAACTAATGCGTCGTTTACTCTTAATATATTAAAAATGAAATGCTTAATTCCAAGAAATGTACATCTACAACGAAAGCTAGAAGAGGTGATAATTTTAATTTAGGCAAAATTAGTCGGAATTGGAAAGGTGGATGACAATAAAAAACAAACAAAACTACTAATTTGATCGATTAGCTAAGTCAATAAACTCGAAAACAAGATAAGATAAGAATATCGTATTGTGCATATGAACCCATAAATTGAAAAATTGAAAAAAGTTCCTGGAATTGATTACTTTCAAAAGTCGTAGTCTTAAATCTTTCAAAATATTATGGACAAAGTTCAAATAAGACGAGCCTTTTATGAATTCAAAAATGCATTATGGACTTTCCCAAATCAAAGGTCGCAATATTAAATGCTCTGACTACATATTCCAATAGCATTAAATCAATTGAAAAATTTTGAAGAAAATGTTGCACAAGTGGCAATTTAATTGATAAGGAGAAATTTCACTGGAATTTCATGAGAAATACTTTAATGATAAGCTACCGCTCTTGTCACAGATAACAAATTAATTCAAATTAATTAGTTGATAGAGGTAATAAAAGTGTCTTGCAAATAATTACGGTTTTTGACCTATTTACGACTTCATAATATACAATGATTGTGGCTTTGTATAAAAGCAGAAATCTTTAACGAAAATTTGACAGAAACAAGTATAATGAAGGTTCTTTCGTATCTGATAGTTTTAGGATGTCTCCTGATAAGTTGTCATACCAGCTATGGGGAAAGGTAATATGAACAACTTTGCAAAATATAGCAATCTAATTTTTTGGAACCGAATTTGCCATACAGAATTTCGATGGAATCAGAAGAAAATGCAATAAGTGGAAAATCCTTAGCACCTGGCTATAAATCCTGTCCACAGCGTTTGGGAGCAAATAATATTGTTCAGATTGAAGTTCCTGGCCTTTGGCCCTTTTATGTCTCCTGCGAGTCCAATATCGCCGGACCAGGATGGATTGTGATCGCACGTCGCTCAAACGATAAAACGAACTTTTTCTTGAAATGGGAAGAATATAAGCATGGCTTTGGCGAATTATCTGGAGATTTCTTCCTCGGATTGGACAAAATACATGCCATAACTGGAACACAGAACCACGAATTGTATATACACCTGGAAGACTTTGAAGGACAAACTCGATATGCACGATACGATCAGTTTTATATTGAAAACGAAAACATGCAATATCAACTGACAAAAGCTAATGGATTCTCTGGAGATGCGGGAAATGGTCTCGACTACCAGAAAGGAATGAAATTCTCCACCTACGACAAGGATCACACTGGACACTGTGCAGTCGATCGGATGGGCGCTTGGTGGTATAATGGATGCGCCAACAGGTAGGCAGTTTTAGTATATTTATGTATTCTAACAAATTTTTACAATTTTTTTTATTTTTTAGCAACCTTTTTGCCCTTTATTTGGGTGGTGAATATAGCACTGCATTGGAGGCTAAGGGAATGCATTGGAAATCCTGGCGTGGCCTGAGATATGCCTACAAGAGAATGGTTATGATGGTGCGACCAACATAAATACTCCGCGATTAAGCAAAACATTTAATAAATATCAATTAAATTTTAAATAAATATAAACGTAAAACATTAAAAGTTATATACATTGGGTTATTTTATATAAAACTAACAAGTACTTCAAGAATACTATTGGACCACGCTTTTTAGTCCATATGTGAAAAGAATAAAACATTTAGTGCTATAAAAAGCGAAAGAAAAGATCAGTCAAAAGAAGCGCCCTTTTTAATATTTATGTTAATGGTTTCACCATAAGGTACCTAACAATAAGTTAAGGTAAAGACAAAAACTGGCAAAGGGTATATAAACTTCATCTTAGTAGAAGTTGGCCCCGTCTTCTGTGTTTTGTCACTATTAATAAATAATAATCTCTTTTTCGACTTTCGCAAATACAAATAAAATTTCTTATGAAGTACTTGACTAATTGTTATCAAGAACGCTCAAACACTGAGTATTATAAAATAATTATACATTGAAGTTTCTTGTGTATAAAAGTCGAGAGTTTCTTTAAAGAGCCAGTTACTTTTTACTAAACTTGTGATATAATGACAGCTCTGTCGCTTATAGTACTTGCGTGCCTCTTAATAAATAGTCACACTAGCTATGCAGAAAGGTAATTTAAACTATTCAGATCATCGAACATACTTAAACCCATTTCATACAATAGGATTGTAAAAAGTGAACTTGGCGTAGACGCCGTATCTTTAGCACCTGGTTATAAACCATGCCCACAAACTGTGGGATCAAGTGGTATTTACGATATTCAAGTTCCTGGGCTGGGAACTTTTCCAGCTTCCTGCGAGGCCGACATTGCTGGACCCGTATAAACAAGGCTTTGGTAATCTATCTGGTGTTTTTTTCATTGGATTGGATAAACTCCATGCCATAACCGCAACACAGAATCACGAATTGTATATCCGCCTGGAGGACTTCGATGGACAAATTCGTTATGCTCGCTATGATCAGTTTTATATTGAAAACGAAAACATGCAATATCAACTGTCTAAAATAAACGGCTTCTCTGGAGATGCAGGAGACTCAATGATAGTGCATTTAGGAATGAAGTTTACAACCTTCGACATGGATAATGATTTGTGGGTTGATGGCAATTGTGCGACAAAACATAATGGTGCTTGGTGGCATAAACAATGCTTCGACTTGTAAGTATAAAATATCATAGTATTTTATCATATTATTTTTAATACCTTCTCAACAATTCATTGTTAAAGCAATGCTTTTGGACTTTATTTGGGTGGCGAATATAGCGATGAATTGTTTGGATCGGGAGTATTTTGGCAGCATTGGCATGGCCCAAAATATTCTTATAAAACTATAATAATGATGGTTAGACCCACTTCTTACAATTGATATATGTACACCAAAATGAATTATAAACTATTATTATAAATTATAACTATTTAAAAAAAAATATAATTAAATCAAGTCAACACAATATAGACAAATTTTTATGATAGTTGCTTAGAAAAAAGTCAATTTGTTAATGAATTTCACTTCTGATCAAAGTTAATATAAACTTTATGCAAAAGTATAGCAATTTATATGTGAACTAAGAAACTAAAGTAACTCGTGTCCCCAACTTCGCTATACCATGCACAAAAAATTTATAAAACCTGTTTAAAATTTATAAAACCAAATGGATGTGTTTGTTGTTCTTGTGCTATCTTGCTCACTCTTATTATGGCACGCCTAAGTACTAAATAACGTGGATGCGATTTTATGAAATTTGGTAAGTTGCTTCAACAACAAATATTAGTGTGACACAGTTGATTGCATTAGTTTAAAAATTGTCGTAGATAATCAGTTTTAATCGAATTACGGAAGCGAAAGAGGGCGTGGCGAAACATTTAGTCAAATAATCAATATTAGAACCAAACTGATTTTAGATCTTTGTTTCTTTATAACACAACTTTATAAAGTAAGTATCGGAAAATAAAATGTACACTTGGACTGATTCGTTTTAAAGTCCATGTAATTCTAAACAGTGTGTGAAACGTACAGGGTTCAATGGAGTCGTAATAGAAACATTATATTATATAAGTATGGTAAAAACGACTTAATAGAAGGTATAGAGATTTCGATATTCAAACTAAAGTATATAGAACTAGCGATTGGCAATGTATAATCATCCAAAGTTGATCTCTTTATTTGTACTTGAAATTATTCTTAATTTTATTACCGCATTGAATAAGTACATATATTAAAAATATTTGATAAAAAATACAACTATAAAATTAAGATCACTCGTTTTCGTTATCCAATAACTATTCTGTAAAAAAATGTTCTTTTAAGGAAATCGAAAAGTGTTTATTAACACGTTGACTGCCAAGGCCATTTTCAGAAAACAAACCAAAAATATTTTGATTTTTTCACATTATATTACTAAAAACTCTATGTCATTGAAAATCTAAAATTATGTTTTAAAAGGAGAAAAAGGACGTAAGAGCTATCTCGGCTCGTTGGCAGTCAACGTATTAAAACTCCTTCATATATATGCACCTTGCACAAAAGTGCCATTGACTCATTCATTTCACAGGAAGTACTGCAAGAAGTGTTATCATTAGATAAGGAAAATACTTGAACTTTTGTTAATAAACAAAGAATCTTATTTTGTATAAAAGGTAAGATTTATTCAAGAAGTCAGTCAGTTAGTAGTAAACTTGTGATACAATGACAGCTCTGTCGCTAATAGTACTTGCGTGCCTCTTAATAAATAGTCACACTAGCTATGGAGAAAGGTAATATGTACTATTGAGAATGATATGTTTTACACATATTTTAACCCAATTTATCGAATAGAATTCTAAAGAAACCAAATGAGTTTGAAATGAAAGCCGCATCCTTAGCACCTGGTTATAAACCATGCCCATCAACTATAGGATCAAGTGGTATTTACGATATTAAAGTTCCTGAGTTGGGAACTTTTCCAGTTTCCTGCGAGGCCGACATTGCTGGACCCGGATGGATTGTGGTAGCACGTCGGACAAACGATGAGAGAAATTTCTATTTGAAATGGCAACAGTATAAACAAGGTTTTGGTAATCTATCTGGTGATTTCTTCATTGGATTGGATAAACTCCATGCCATAACCGCAACACAGAATCACGAATTATATATACGTCTGGAGAACTTTGATGGACAAATTCGTTATGCTCGCTATGATCAGTTCTATATTGAAAACGAAAACATGCAATATCAACTGTCTAAAATAAACGGCTTCTCAGGAGATGCATGAGACGCAATGACAGTTCATTTGGGAATGAAGTTTTCAACCTTCGATAGGGATAATGATTTGTGGGTTGACGGTAACTGTGCGGCAAAATATAGTGGTGCTTGGTGGCATAAATATTGCGTACATTTGTAAGTATCTAAGTAAAATATCTCATCACAACATTTTTTATGTCTATTCCGACCCTTTATTTTTTAAAGCAACGCTTTTGGACTCTATTTGGGTGGCGATTATAGCGATGAATTGTATGGATCGGGAATGTTTTGGAAGCATTTTGGCGGCTTTACTAATTCTTTAAAATCAATTATAATGATGATCAGACCTACTGCTTAAGAATTGAGATACATATATCTAAAAATATTTGTTATTTGCGTTTTTAAAATAAAAATAAATTACAAAAAAAAAAACAATACTATAATATACAATATTTATTTGTAATTACTGATATTAAATCGGCTAAAAATTTAAAATTTCTTGGCATATCATTTGGGCGAAATTAAAAAGAAATCTAAAAAAAAAAACCTTTATGTAGTTTCATCACTTTTGCAGGACGAGCTACAACTTTTTCAAAATAGTCCTAGCCGAATTGACCATGTAGCCAAAATGTTTAATGCCATCTACAAGCCTTTAAAAGTTCTTTGTTTTTTGGTTTTTTTGTCTACCTTGCACGTGTCTGATACAATCTTTAATCTCATTTTGAGCAAGGAAGTGCGAAAACAAAGGCCAAAAAATTTTTGCTACTCGGCCCGATCTTGATCTTGCCGTCATTGACTGTAGATTGAAATATTTCTTAATCGTTTGAGTAGTTAAAAGTCCTTTGGAGTTGGGATCGGGTCGGGGTTTAAAAGAAAGGACAAGGGTGTATTGAATTAAAATTCAGAGAACTTACAGAGGGGTGCCGATGACAAGATGACACAATATAAAGAAATATGCCTAAAATGTTATCTTAAATCATTTGGATACATTTCTGTATATTTGTAAACTTTTATGAACTTGGATATATGTATGTAAAATTCTTTGGCTGGTTTACCTATGTACATTAAAAATAACGATCCTTAACATCAGCGCAGTCTCCCCAAAGGGAATCCGTTTTCAAGTCTTGTGTGAACGTAGTTTTCGTCTAAGCCGGTAGTCGGATGGTGCTGGTAAAAAATAGAGTGTCTGATGGTTTTGATAGTTTTATACAAACAAAAATCAATTATAATAAAATTGTAAATCAGAAAAAATTTTGAACAATTATTTTAAGTGACATCGCTATTTAATTTTTAGTCATATCAATTGAATTTCACTTGAACTTCATGAGTGTGCTTCAATGATAGTATAAATCTAAAGTAGCGTTATCACAGGAAGGTAGAGATAGGATAGAAAAGATAAACGAATAAATCAAGAGCATTTTTTTGTATAAAAGCAGCTGTTTTGCAATAGAATTGAACAGAATCAACAAGTACTCTTGCACGATGACAGCTCTATCATATCTAATAGGACTATTGAGTCTCCTAATAAGTTCTCACGGTAGCCATGGAGGAGGGTAATAAGAACTACAAACAAAACAAAAAACATGCAAGTATTTTTAATATCATATTTGTTAAATAGATTGTTGAAGGAATCAAGAGAAATTGGAATAAATGCAACAGCCTTGGCACCTGGTTATACATCCTGTCCACAGACAATCGGAGCAAATGGCATTTATCAAGTTGAAGTTCCTGGCCTTGGAGACTTCTCTGTCTATTGTGAGGCCGATATTGCTGGTCCAGGATGGATTGTGGTAGCACGACGGACAAACGATGAGAGAAATTTCCATTTGAAATGGCAACAATATAAAAAAGGTTTTGGTAACCTATCTGGTGATTTCTTCATTGGATTGGATAAACTCCATGCCATAACCGCAGCACAGAATCACGAATTATATATACGTCTGGAGAACTTTAATGGACAAATTCGTTATGCTCGCTATGATCAGTTTTATATTGAAAACGAAAACATGCAATATCAACTGTCTAAAATAAATGGCTTTTCTGGAGACGCAGGAGACGCTATGACAGTTCATTTAGGAATGAAGTTTACAACCTTCGACAGGGATAATGATTTGTGGGTTGACGGTAACTGTGCGGCAAAATATAGTGGTGCTTGGTGGCATAAATATTGCGTACATTTGTAAGTATCTAAGTAAAATATCTCATCACAACATTTTTTATGTCTATTCCGACCCTTTATTTTTTAAAGCAACGCTTTTGGACTCTATTTGGGTGGCGATTATAGCGATGAATTGTTTGGATCGGGAATGTTTTGGAAGTATT
This sequence comes from Drosophila willistoni, assembly GCF_018902025.1. Lineage (NCBI taxonomy): Eukaryota > Metazoa > Arthropoda > Insecta > Diptera > Drosophilidae > Drosophila > Drosophila willistoni. The sequence continues at coordinate 17,364,010 of NW_025814050.1, forward strand.
TTGGCGGCTTTACTTATTCTTTAAAATCAATTATAATGATGATCAGACCTACCGCTTAAGAATTGAGATACATATATCTAAAAATATTTGTTATTTGAATTTTTAAAATAAAAATAAATTACAAAAAAAAAAAACCATACTATAATATACAATATTTATTTGTATTTACTGATATTAAATCGGCTAAAAATTTAAAATTTCTTGGCATATCATTTGGGCGAAATTAAACAGAAATCTAAAAAAAAAACCTATATGTAGTTTCATAACTTTGCAGGACGAGCTACAACTTTTTCAAAATAGTCCTAGCCGAATTGACCATGTAGCCAAAATGTTTAATGCCATCTACAAGCCTTTAAAAGTTCTTTGTTTTTTGGTTTTTTTTGTCTACCTTGCACGTGGGTGATACAATCTTTAATCTCATTTTGAGCAAGGAAAACAAAGGCCAAGAAATCTTTGCTACTCGGCCCGATCTTGATCTTGCTGTCATTGACTGTAGATTGAAATATTTCTTAGTCGTTTGAATAGTTGAACTACGATCGATAGTGAATTAAATTTCCCGTCGAATGAGATTCAGAGTACTGGAACAGCGGAAAAATGTGGTGACAATGGTCTCAGATAGATGCAGGATCAATATAAATGCTCCTAGACAAGTATTTGCCTTCTGCAAGTATAAAGTTTCAGCTTGAGTGCTATACGCTTAAAAAATGGAGAGTAGAAGTTTTTGACATGGTTACGAACAGCACCGAAAGACTAGAGGACCAAAAGATAAGTACTAAGTTAACAACAAAAATGGGTGAATTTATTACAAACAAAATAATATTAAAAACAGCTGGCTGAGGACGCTTTAAAACGACCAATTATTTTATTTTAATGTATAAATTTAATGTTGAAAATTTTTCCTGACACTAAATTCAGTTTACGTGGGTCGCACCATCATAACCACAGTTTTGCTATTCATATAGGATCTCCAATATATACCGGTCAATTCAGACGCATTATATGCACCATCCAAATAAAGGCCGAAAAGATTGCTTAAAAGTTTAAAAATTTGTAAAATTTACAGTTTAAAAAAAAGTTAATGGCAAGTACACACCTTTGAGCGCAATCATTATACCACCAAGCACCCATTTTTTTGGTTACACAACTGTTAGTGTGATCCTTGTCGTAGGTGGAGAATTGCATTCCTTTCTGGTAATTTAAAGCATCTTCCGCATCTCCCGAGAAACCATTGGCTTTTACCAGTTGATATTGCATGTTTTCGTTTTCAATATAAAACTGTTCGTATCGTGCATAACGAATTTTTCCCTCAGGGTCTCTCAGCTGAATATACAATTCGTGGTTCTGTGTTGCAGTTATGGCGTGGAGTTTATCCAACCCGATAAAGAAGTCATCTGATAAGTCTCCGAAACCTTTTTTGTAATCATCCCATTTTAAAAAGAAGTTTGTCTTATCATTTGAGCGTCGCGCAATGACAATCCATCCGGGCCCGGCAATATCGGCCTCACAGTAGACAGAGAAGTCTCCAACGCCAGGAACTTCAACTTGATAAATGCCATTTGCTCCGATTGTCGGTGGACAGGATGTATAACCAGGTGCCAAGGCTGTTGCATTTATTCCAATTTCTCTTGATTCCTTCAACAATCTATTTAACAAATATGATTTAAAAAATACTTGCATGTTTTTTGTTTCATTTGTAGTTCTTATTACCCTCCTCCATGGCTACCGTGAGAACTTATTAGGAGACACAATAGTCCTGTTAGATACGAAAGAGCTGTCATCGTGCAAGAGTACTTGTTGCTTCTGTTCAATTCTATTGCAAAACAGCTGCTTTTATAAAAAATGAAGTAAGTAAGTCGTCTCGCCGACTTGGGTATACCATACACCAGGTGAAACAAATATTTAAAATTTCGAAAACCAAATGTATGTCTATTAAATTGCTTTAACATGCCCTCATACCATATGCTATCTCGCTCACTCTACAAACACACAAGCACTCTAGCGCCGCCACTAGCCAACGGCCAATTCTGCCCTTATGCATCGCGTAGCAAAATACGTTCATACGCATATTTTGCATGTTTCTAGTCCGATTTCAATAAAATTTGGTAGTTTGGTAGAAATAGATAAGATTAATTAGTCTGCCGAATTTGATTGCGATGGTCAAAAAATTGCAAGAGCCAATCGGTTTTTTCTAAATTATGGAGGCGGAAGTGGGCGTGGCAACATATTAAAATATATATATTCTGCGCGCATACTAAGCCAGTATACATACTAAATTTGGTGACTTTAGCTTTGTTAGTTTTCAAGAAAATCAGTTTTGTTTAATTTGCGGGGGCGGAAATGGGCGTGACAAAATGATTAAATAGTCAATGTCTGCGCGTCTGTTAGGCTAGCTTACATACCAAATTTAATGTCGGTAGCTGTCATAGTTTTTAAGAAAATCTGTTTTTTGTAAATTGCGGGGGCGGAAGGGGGGGTGGCAAAACGATGGAACAATTATTTTTTGCGCGCTAACTAAACGAGTATACAAACCAAATTTGATGTTTCTATCTGTTATACTTTTTAAGAAAATCGGTTTTTTGCAAATTCCGGGGGCGGAAGGGGGCGTGGCAAAAATTTGAAACAAACTCGATAAGCGTACATACTACACGAGACTGCATACCAAATTTGGCTCTAGCTCTTATAGTCTCCGAGATCTAGGTGTTCATACGGACGGACGGACGGACGGACGGACGGACGGACAGACGGACATGGCTAGATCGACTCGGTTGTTGATCCTGATCAAGAATATATATACTTTGTGGGGTCGGAAGTGCTTCCTTCTGCCTGTTACATACATTTTGGCGACTTTAATATACCATTTCACCCTATGGGTGTATGGTATAAAAATGGTCTTGATTTATTTGTTTATCTTTTCTATCCTATCTCTACCTTCCTGTGATAACGCTACTTTAGATTTATACTATCATTGAAGCACACTCATGAAGTTCAAGTGAAATTCAATTGATATGACTAAAAATTAAATAGCGATGTCACTTAAAAAAATTGTTCAATATTTTTTCTGATTTACAATTTTATTATAATTGATTTTTGTTTGTATAAAACTATCAAAACCATCAGCCACTCTATTTTTTACCAGCACCATCCGACTACCGGCTTAGACGAAAACTACGTTCACACAAGACATGAAAACGGATTCCCTTTCTTCTTTGGGGAGACTGCGCTGATGATAAGGATCGTTATTTTTATTGTACATAAGTAAACCAGCCAACGAATTTTACATATATCCAAGTTCATAAAAGTTTACAAATATACAGAAATCTATCCAAACGATTTGAGATACTATTGCTCGTTCTCAACGATTTTAAAACTGTTAGTCACCGAAAGTGCTAGGGGTGAAAACATAGAGAACCATAGAAACGTAGAAAACATAAAGAACCATAGAAAACATTGAAACGTAGAAAATATAGAAAACATAGAAACATAGAAACATAGAAAACATAGAAAAACATAGAAACGTAGAACACATAGAAACGTAGAAAACATAGTTGAAACTCCTAAGGGTCTGAGTAACTTACTCACCGGTAATGCTAAGGGTGAGAGTAATTTACTCAGGTCCTTAGCACTTCCGGTGAGTAGTTACTCTCACCATTAGCAATTCCGGTGAGTAACAGTTTTAAAAGCGTTGAAAACGAGCTGCAGTTTGGAAACCATTGAGAATGCAACGAGGAGTATCTATTTCTTATCCGATTTTGATAAACAATATCTCATTTAAATTTAATTCACTATCGATCGTAGTTCAAGTGTATTTATACTTAAGTATAAATTAGTGGCGTAAAATGACGCCAAACAGGAAGACCAAAGAAAATACATACAAACTGGTTTTCCAATTGACTCCAAATAAGAAGAAATAACGACTTCTTTTGTTATATTTTAAATTGTACGCGTCAACTTTTAACTTTCGTTAAAAAGCTTTGGTAAAAGCTCCAGGACATGAAAATAGAAGCTCCTTTGCACATTGCTAAATCAGGCAGTAGACAATATTTTTGCTTTTTCCACATGGTGTGGTAAAACTTAAAATATCTTTAGTAGTCTGGTTAAATATACAAATGAATATAAACAAAAGCACAGGAATCGAAGGAAAGCTTTCTAGCTTTAAGGACACAGTCGCCGTCAAAATATATTTAACCCTCATAAATTATATAAAATTTAAATTTGTACGGTAGATGAAAGCCCTTGGCCTTGTCATATGTCAAGTTCAAGACCACAACGGTTTTCCCTCTTAAGTTTCCAACAGACCATAAACTGAAAACAAATGAAAATAAAATTCCAAATGTAAATAGGCACTTTAAAGCATTTAGTATACATTTTGCTTAGTTTTTCCACCAGCGTAGCCAACAGTAATTGGGTATATCGACTAGACCGAAATGCATTAGCTCAATGAGACTGATGATGGAGCAGCCCAGACACAATTGACAAATGCCTCCAAAAGAAACTGCTAAATGAATTTGTTAAAAATTTCTAACCGAAAAATTTCCAAAGATTTGCTCACCAAGTAAGTCTAGCCAACTGTATATCAAATTGGTTTTATAGGCCAACATTCCAGGACGCTTATAGAACACGTTAAGCAACATTCCATTATTCACCGAAGAGTTGTGGACCTTCCAAGGCTCCATTACTTTTTTGCGAATTTCTGTCATCAGCGTCAAGGATTTGCAATTATGCAGACAATCGCAAATCAGTCCAGGAGCATTTCGATGTACGTAAGGATGTTCACCCGGTTCCTCATAGTTCTGCAATAGATAGTTGTGGGCAGCCAAACAGGGTAAATCCTTGAGTTCACAAGCCTTATAATTCGATGGTGGATAGAATAGATCGAGAGTGCAATTGCAATAGGCCAACAAATGTCGCTGCTGACACTCGGCCAAGCAGTTCTCCAGCATATACTTCTGACCTTGAAGGGTTTGAAAGTGTTCACTTTCGCGTTCATAGTCCATGACACAACGTCTTTGTCCACTCGGCATACTGAAGGTACTTTCATCATAATAATTATAGACTCCAGTTACACCTATATTGGTGCGAGTATATGGCACTACCTCAACGGGAAAACCAAACCATACAAAGGGTTCGACAATATCTATCTAAAAGAATAAACAAAAAAAGTGAATGACACAGATCATTATTATCAACGAATCATGCAACGAGTAAAAGCAAACCGAAGAGTCAGATAAACTTATTTTACTCTCCAGTAATAAACATGCGAAATCTTTAAGGTTGTTAAAAACTAAGATATGTAGGCGGGTCATTCTTAATTCTTGAAAAACTAATTCGACGAGGTCTCATACAAGTTTTTTAGATTTTGTATTTTGTACTGACACAAGCATACAATGCAAGTAGGCATGGAAATTAGAAGTTAATATTGGTGGTTTTTAAAAAGCGTTTTGTATAGCCTATGATCTTCCTCAGAAGATTGACCTGGAGTCTCTTTCTAATCCATTCTATAAATCTTAATAAAATTATAAATAGACTAAAATACTCCGAAATAAATGACTAGAGAAAACAATAGATGATAGTACTCCATGATTTATAAAACCTAGTGTCATTTCCTGTTTTCATTTTTAGATGGTCGTCTTGTACTCACCACAAAACCTTTTGTCCTTTCATTGCCAGGAGCATGCTTTTCTTTGTGTAAAAGCAAACGAACCATTAAACCAGTATTTGGTCCCATATCGTAATTTCGACGCTGTTCCTGCTCATTGAATGCCAGGCATAGCCCCTGGGTTTGCCTTCTCGGATGGAATAGGTCGCAACAATTCACTAGTTCCTTTTCCCAAATGCATCCTTCGAGTAGTTCGTCACATCGCCATGACATTTCAGTGACAATTTTGGTGAAATTCAAATGATTCAAGGGCAGGAGATCTTCATCCATCAGTGAATTGAAGACCTTGAAGTGACCAAAGCTTAGAGCATCGTACGCAGTAAGTGTGCGTTCGAAGAGTTCCTTCTGAGAGGATGTTATATTGTATTGATGCTCAATTTGCGAGAGGCGTGACCAATTTAAACGATTCTTGTTGCATATGATAACCACAGGAAACGAAAATTTATACATGGGCAAATGGGCAGCAGCAATGGTCGTCTGAAAATGTTTGCGCTGATAGCGTTCGGCTAGCAAATAACTCACATAAATAAGCACACTGATGGCACAAAACAGAGCTAAGGCCCAGAGAAGGCTTTTTGTCAAAATAATATAGATGGTGTTAGAAATCATTTAAAATGCTCGTTAACGCTTTCTTACCGCATCCGTAATCGAATGGTGGGCAAAAACACTTGATACAGCCCATGTATATGGGAACGAGATGCATAACAGTCGAGCAACTGCATCCAGGTAATGGATTTTAGAGGCTCTTGTTGTGGTATCTTCCAGGCTGCCTTGGGCAAACGAAGTTCGCGTTCAACTTGACGGACTTTCATTTTGGAGTTGTGCTCTAGACTCAATTGGCACAGAGCTTTTATAGTGAATTTCTCAAAGGTTTTTAATTATAGGGTATATGCCCTGGTGTATATGCACTTTTTAAGTGCACTTAACGCATTGGGACTGTACTTAAAAAAGGACGTAATAAATTAAGTCAATGTCAAGTACAGTAAACCCTCAAATGTTTTTTTACCATAATGGATATACCAATTCGTTGAAAGTAAAGCAAAGGTGAATCAATTTTTTTGTTCAAATATTTAAATGATTTTTATTCTTCATTTATACAAAAAGAAATGTTAAAAGACTGTGGGAAAAAAGTGAATAAGTCTTCATAAAGCGAGGAAATCTAATGGGTAATTGATTTAAGGGTATGCCAAATTCGTTACAATGCATCATGTGTCGACTGAACTCGTATTTATTCAATTGATTTCTAATCACTGTTTGCAAATCATTCGCCCATTGATTGCATTCAATTGAAATTATTTTGGTGCCAATTATACAAATATACTATATTTATATTTCAGTATACAAATGAGATTGTGAACTTCTCATGGGAGTAAGTAAGTCTAACGATTTGACACTGACCTTTTTTAATGGGCGTTAATCACGTTTATTTGACTGCGGAATGACAGACCAGGCAAAAGCGTTAAACGTCCACAAATTAGCCATAAAAATTCCAACACGCATACCAAGAGTACGACAACATATAAAAGACTAGAGTAACTTCAGATTTTATTCAGTTCAAATCATGACTTTGTCCTATTTTCCACAGACATCGACACAGACGCAAGAATCGCAATTTCAATCGATTTCACGTCGTTATGTTCGGCAACTGGGTCAGTCAGCCTGGCAGTTGGCATTGCGTTTTGGCAAAAGGACTACAATCCATGGTTTGGACAGATTACTGGCCACACGGGCCAGTCGCTGGGAGCGTTTCATCTGGTTGTGTACATTCGTGTGTGCCTTTTTGGGTGCTGTCTATGTGTGTTTGATACTATCGCAACGCTACAATGAAGGACATTTTCAAACTGTGGTGGATAGCACACGATATCCGGTATATCGTATACCATTTCCAGTCATTACAATCTGTAATAATAATCGCTTGAATTGGCAGCGTCTGGCGGAGGCCAAACAAAAGTTTTTGCCCAATGTCACAGATACCTCACAATTGGCGCTCTTTGAAACTATTATGGGTAGCTATGACGATGCATACTTTGCTCATTTTAAATCCTTTGAAAGACTACGTAATCAACCCACCGAACTTTTGAATTACGTTAACTTTAGTCTGGTGGTGGAATTTATGAGTTGGCGTTGCGATGAACTTCTCACGAATTGCAATTGGCGTCATCATGGTTACGATTGTTGTGAGATCTTCTCGAGGCGACGCAGTAAGAATGGTCTGTGTTGGGCTTTCAATTCATTGGAAACCGCTGAAGGTCGCCGCATGCAACTGTTGGATCCTTTGTGGCCCTGGCGAACAGGTTCGGCGGGTCCAATGAGCGCTTTGACTGTAAGGGTTCTACTCCAAACCGACAAATTTTGGCCTGGCAGTCGAACTGAGAGGGGTATTTCGGTTATGGTTACCGAACCATACGTTTGGCACAACAATCCCTACAAGGTGCCAGCCAATACGGATACGGCTCTGGAAATTGAACCAGTTATTTATTTCTACGATAACGATACTCGGGGAGTTCGCTCCAATCAACGTCAATGTGTTTTCGATGTAAGATGTTATGTAACTTCGTTTATTTTTTATTCAATTGTGCCATTTAAATATCGTTTTTACGCTGCAAACAGGATGAACATAATAGTGAAGATTTCAAGTCCCTGCAGGGTTACATTTACATGATTGAAAATTGTCAATCGGAGTGTCATCAGGAGTACTTGGTACGCTATTGTAATTGCACAGTGGACTTGCTTTTTCCACCGGGTAAGCACGTAGCATTTCAACCACAGACTTCAACTACTCCAACTAGTTCCCACTGCTTTTCCAACTCCCTCCCATGTTTAAGGCCAATATCGTTCATGCCGTTCCCAGGATTTACTCTGCCTGGCGGAAAACAATGGTGAGTAACTTTCATGTCCCTGTTACCACTTATACCATCTACCTAGTACCTAAAGCTTTCTCTCTCTCTCTCTTTCTGTGTGTGGTTTCAAACACTCACTTGTAATCCCCAGACCATCTTAAATACTCACATCAGCCTGGCGAAGAGACTTTTGTGCGCAACAATTATGAGGGCATGGTCTGTAAATGCTTTCGCAATTGTTACTCACTGAACTACATCAACGATGTGCGCCCATCCTTTCTACCACCGGATGTATATGGCAATTCCTCATATGTGGACTTGGATGTGCATTATCGCTTTGAGACCATAATGGTGTATCGCACTAGTCTAGTCTTTGGCTGGGTCGATTTGATGGGTAATTTTTCTAAAACATTAAGCAATGCAACTGTTTGCATAACCGAAAACAATTGCTATTAACCACTTTACTGGTAACTTTGACGTTTAACTGGCATACTGCATCAATCTTTTAGTTAGACACTACTGAAATCTGTCTTCATAACTAATTAGTTTTTTACATTTCAAATCATTTCGAGACATCCTCCAGATAACGTTTACACTTTCCTTGGCAGAATTTACAAATTTTTGGATATCAATATCAAAAAAAGACTAGGTTAAAGACTTAAAGATATAGTTTCTAAAAAATATGCACTAATTGTTAGGCAAAATTTTGTATAGATAAAAGTGAAATACTTTTGCCATTGGCGACCTTTTTGATTGATTGATACTTTTTATTTGTCCCCTCAGGGTAAATAAATAAAACACACGAAGTTTTATTCCTTTTTGGTGTTATCAAAAACGGTTTGTTAATAGTGGAATTTCATAAAGAATTTCTAATTTTTATCAGCTTCAAAACTTATTATATATAGGGAACAAAGTTAAATCGACTAAAGTTTTGGCGATTAAAGATTACCAGGCGATTACCAAAAACCAATTATCGGTCACAACAAAGTTTCTATCCATAAGATCCATAAGAAAGACTTTTCTATAAACTAGTTGTTAAAGCTCATTTCAAAAAAGGTCAAACACGTTTTGCCTTTAGCATGCCCTTAAAACTATGCTATGATTTTTTGATCATACTAACGATTCACTTAGATGCATTAAAACTAACAAAACTCAATGATAATTTGTTTCAGTATTTAACATAATTTTAATTTAATCCATCAGCTTTTACCTCTTTTTACTTTTCTCTCTATTTATGCGATTCGTAGTTAGTTTTGGTGGCATTGCTGGGCTCTTTTTGGGATGTTCGCTTATTAGTGGCATGGAATTGGCCTACTTTATATTCATTGAAGTGCCAGCCTTTGGTCTCGAGGGTATACGGCAACGTTGGCAATCACGGCATCAGAGGACCACGCCCATACTGAATCTACGTCAGCATACGCCCAGTCAGCTAATGGAGAATTATCTAATGCAGTTGAAGGCGGAGCATTCGTCGAAACACAAACAGGCCAATTTCCAAAAATGGCAACGCTTAACATTTACCCATAAACATCTTATTAACAAGTGAATAATGTGAATAAATAAAATATAGATTTGCAGACAAAAGAGGTTGTTAGTTGGTGCTTAAGTGACTGCCAGCTGCCAACATCGACAGCAGCAGCAACAGCAAAAGCAACACCAAACGGCAGCTATGTAGGTAGAAGGAGTAAAAACAAATTGTGCTCATTTTTCAGGCTCGCAATTTACTCTGAACAAACCTCCGCCGTGCCACAGACTTTGACTTTGGTTCTGGTTCTGGTTCTCTCTCTGGAGGAGACTTCTCTTTCTCTCTGGTCGACCACTGCACGTTGACAGCTTCGTAGCCAGACATTGTTAATCAAAATTGAGGTTAAGTCGTGCTCCCAAGTGGTTTTTGGGGTTGCCCCTCAACAACTTTGCCAGTTTATTGAGACATTTACTTCGACTCTGTGGGCTGTTGACTGTTTGCTGGTGTCGAAGGGCAAAAAGTCAGGACTCAGTCGGCCCCAAAAGACTTCTCTTGATAATTAAGCATAGTTTGTTATATTGTTGTGGTAGGTCAGGACATTTTGAGAGGACAAAAAGGAAGGGAATTCTTAAAGTTCAAACGAAAATGAGGCGTATACGTAATTTCATTTATTTAAACTTTTTAACTTGCACATGTTTGGAATGTGAGAAACCAAAAAAAGGACCACCAAAGGCACAGCAGGCAATCATTTTTCATTTCAATGGCGCGACGGTTGATACGTATATATGTATGTGTGTGTGTACATAAATATTTCGAGGTATTGGCCCTAAGGGGAGTTTATTGATAGCATTCATGAAGGGGGATTGTGTATTATACCGAATGAAACAGCATGATGTCTGGATGCTCTTTTTTCGTAAAGCACAAACAAATGACAAAGGCCAACAATGAAGTCAAAGAAATTTATGAAAAACGTCTATTAATTTCATTGAAATCATAGCAAAAACCAATTCTCAAAACAACCAACATGTTACTTACTTTTAAAAAGAAAATGTAACCAATAAAAAGTCATAAATAAATGTGGAAAACTCAAGAAGGTGAAGTTTATTTAAGATATAGACTTGAATAAGGAGTAAAGAAAGATTTTTATTGACTATTGGTCTATTTCTTTATATTAGCAAGAATAAAGGAACTTAACTGACTAGAAGATCTTTCATCATAAAGAGATTAACTGTGTTAGACACAAACTAGAAAAAAATATATAATGATCGATTTTTAAATGTGAAATGGTTTTTCCTTTTTATATTGTGTGAATTTAAAGAGTGTTTTTTGAATCTTTTACATTACAAAAATTTATTCTTAAACTTCCTCGTATTAGACAAATTCTTAAATTATATAAACACAAGTCAAAAACTTTTTTAGTTCAAACAAGTAAACTCCAAATTGGTATATTTGGAACTAATGTAAAAAATTTGGCCGAATTAAAATTTCTTTTTTTACTTGTTTCTAGTTGAAATACAATTTATGTATATACTTTTGCTTTCGACTTTCAGTGACTACTTCTAATTCCAAAAAGATAAAGAAATTATATCGTATTTTCACTACAGGCCCTAATTTAATTCAGTAACCACAACTTTTAATGGAAAATCAGACTGCACTGCCCAACATTGAGCCACAACTTTCAAAATAATGTTTTATGATTTCATATTCAATGGATTCAACATCATCAACATTAACTAATAGTATATATTAGGTGTAAACCTTTAGAGGTTTACATACACATGATTCCTAAAAGTCATTAATAAATAAAACGTTCAATAATATAAGTAACAATTTTGTAAAAATTCTTTAAAAAAAATATTAGTAAGCTGTTGACTTGCTTTTCGTTTTAAAGAAATAACATCTCCATTTAAATGTATTCTCTCACTTTCTATTAAAGTTGGCAAGCCCCTTGATATAGCAAAAAATACTCTATCCTTAAGCCACACATACAACAACCTATCATCCTTCATATGAAATCACAGCTACTACCACTCGAACCCCACAAAAAAAAAGAGTAAGAAAATAAGGAAAAATCAATTTGTAACCACATGATTGGTTGTGTTGTTGTTTTTCTCTCAAACCAATAATTTCCTTTTATGAATTTCCACCAATTTTCAACTGATTGAAATTCAAAAGTCGGTGATGTAATTGATTACCAAATTAGTTGCACACGAGCAGGTAATCAAGATAAAAAAATATATGCTTATATATTGAACACAAAAATAAAAAAAAATTGCACAATTTGATTTATGTCAAATCGTTGGAAAATTGACTCAATGCCAACAATGGAGAAAAGGTGCCATTGAAAAGCCCGCAAAATTTTCGTCAAATCGCAAGTTAGTTTCGCCTGGAAGATAAAATATTTGCGCTGTCGACGCGTATTTGGTGAAGTCAACTTGTCAAAATTTTATAAGTACCTAGTATACAGTATATGTATGTAGTATGTTACATATAGATCGAGTCGTGGGTGTGTGTGTGTGCAAACGACGATAACTTTTAAGGCAAAAATGTCACAAGTTACCTTGATGACATAATTTGACATGTCAGTGTGTGGTGGCAACACATGCAAGATAATATCTTTATAACTTTTTGACAGTTTACAGCAATGACAAATGGCTCTTAATTTAATGCATCAAACGAGTTAGATAGATATGGGAGAGGGAAGGAATACACAACACGCTAATGTTTAAGTAATTAAAATATAAACCATGTCCGCTCAACTTAAATTATGCACAAATAAACAAACAAGTGGAGTTGTCCCCATACATAAGTATTTCTGCCTAATTGATTTATCAACCCCTCTTGAGGAGTTATGCAAAATTTCCTGGTCATTCTAGACAAGGCCAACCAACTCCTTAATTGCAGGCACTTGTTAGTTAATTAAAAATGCAAATAACTTTTGTAAACTCAAGTGATTCTACATACCAAACCACACACATGCATGCATGGATGTAATGTCCTTTTCCTTTGAGTATGAACAACGATTCTGAAATGAATGTTAATCGAGCGCGACTAGTCCTTGTTGTTGGTTTTGTGCTTCAGAGGCAATTTAAACTTTTGGCACTGCAATATGAACGGTTTTGCCAAACGATAGAGTCAAGATAAACAAGTTTATTTGTATTTTCCCACATGACTAACAACCAAATAGAGTTGAAAGCCAAAAGATGATATAATGCTTACTTTAAAATGATCTTATCTTAAGGAAAACATGGTAAATTTTTGTTAAAAATAACGTACTTAAAAATTAAACTAAACTAATTCGAAATCTATGTAAAATGCCATCAAAATTCTATCGTACATATAGTTTTTTTTGTCTCCCATTGTTTGGCATGAAATAGGCGAACTTTTCAGAGTATTCTCTTTCTTCTCGGTACCTTTTTTATAACCACTGAAAAAACAGAATTAACGAGGTCCAAAAATAAAAAATAAAGTCTCTTACCTAACCTTACCTTACCTTACCTCAAGGTGTTGACCTTTTCTTGGTCTGAATGTTACTAAATTACTTTAAACCTCTGGCTAATTGCCAAAACATGCTTATGCATTATTTGTCTCATTTTTCAAACCTTCATGAGCAAAACTTTTTAATTAAAAATATGTCAACAAACAAATGTACAAGTCTTGTTTCCTATGCCCTAGAGATATAAATATTGAAAAAATAAAATCAATAAATCGCTGTCCCATTGAGAGGTGAAACGACTAACAAGCTGAAAAACAACAAGCTGCCATTTGACCTTAGCCATTATTGTGGTTGAGCGAGGATATATGTATGTCCATTTGTCCTTATTGTACCACCCCTTCGAGTCTTCATTCTTCTACCTGACAACACATGGCCCAATTATTTTACTTCAGTGGAGCTGAAAATATCCGAGCCACAAAGATTTAATAAGCCACACGACACCCAGATGATGTTACTTATGCTGGTCCCCATCTTATGACATGTCATGAATAATTATGATGTGAAATAATAGCCAACCCGAAGTTCTAATACACTTTAGAAAACTAAAACGTATGGGTTAGTACTTTAAACTATCTCTATCAAGGTTACTATGTAATATGTTGCGCTCTTTCATATTGGTGAAGTAAATACAAATCATTAAGCAAACTATAAAGTAATTAAACAATTTTAAAAAAATAAATATGCCTTCTAAAGATCTTACTTAATCAAGGGATTTTGTGAATTTAGAACTATAAATAGTACAAATATTCCAAGTTCCAGTTTAATTTGAATATCCAAAACCTTTAAACCAAATTTTTGTCTTAATTATGAATGTGTCATAAGATAAAAACAAATATGTCAAAAGAAACATATTGACATATATTATTTTCAGTTTTAGATCAGACATTTCGGACTTAAAGGAAAACCTAAAGCAAAACTAAGGCCTATTTGGACATTAATTTCATCAAAAAATAATTTTTATTAAGATCTTTACCATTTTATAATGTAACATCGAGCAGGTTTATTTTTACCTTTAAACGTAATAAACGTGTCGAATGTACCTAATGTAAGAGCATAACAACATATGATTTATGATGCGTAAGCCAGCCTAGAGCAACTTTAACATAGACAAGTATATACATTTATATATGTGCATATGTACATATGTACTATCCATTCATTCAACCATCCATCAAAACGTCTTCGTCTTGGTCTAGCCTCTGGGCTTGTCAACCCCTATGGGAGGGTGGGGGTGTTTTACGAAGGTAACATCAAACGTAAAAATAACATCAACCACCACCCGTCCGGAAAGTAGACTATGAAAAATGTGCGACTGCTGTTTCTATTAAAATATTATTAAAAGCACAAGGATATTTTTTGCCAGCACGAAAGAGCAGGTAAATATGTACGTACATAGGTAATCTGTCCCCTTACATCGACAATTCGATTGTTACTCTGCTGACTATTGCATACTTTGTGGCGCGGCATAAGGCTTATTGGCTCTGCAGAGTCATGGAGTTGCGGATTTATTTTGATGAACTTGCACTTTGATGTCGCACAAAAGGAATAGAAATGCAACAAAGAGAAGAAATAAAGCACCCAAAAAAAAACTTATGACTTGTATGCGAATAATATTTCTTTAAACGAAAAATCAAGGACATCTGTTACAACTTAACTCTGTGTATTTCGGTGTGTGTGTGGGTGTGGGTGGATGTGTCAGACTTCCCAGTGGACGAAAGATTAACTCTTATTTTATGCAGACAGAAGAAAGTGCCTGAAATTGAAGGGCAGAATGGATAAGAAAAAAAAGAAGATGGAGCCAAGCCCCAAAGGAAAATTGCAGGCACAATAAGCCAAAGAGCGGAAAAAAGTTGGCGTTTTGTAATGCCCGGCATTCGACAATAAAATGCAAATGTCGCTTAGAATGTTTCTTCTAGTAAATACTTAAACAGGGTGTTTTAAATTAAACCTTATATTATATCCAACTATCATTAGGAAAGAAATATTCAACGATGAGATAGAGATAAATTGGCTTCGTCAACCTTCCAAATAAATGAAATTACAAATTTGGGCTAATTAAAATCTGAATATAATAGGTAAAGAAATCACCTTTAAATCTTTCGCATTCTTTTCTGTTAAGGACAATGTTTCTAAAGAGTTAAAAAAAAGTTTCTTATGCACCGCTGAGTTTTTTGAGTCCATTGATATAATTTTTAGTTAACTTCTAATACATTAAAAAGTATTATATTAAAGAGTTTTCTTCGAACTTCAAAGAAGCAATTCGTAAACTTGCAACTTGGTAGGATTTCATATCTGAATCACCCTGTATTTCAAATATGTCAAAGAAAATGTACAGTACAAGCAATTTCCTGCAACAATTTTTCGCTTTTTCTATTGCAATGCTTTTCTTTTGCAGGACAACAGCTTAAAGGCTTTGGCCTTAAGAGAAGCACTTCGAAACGAGAAAAAGGATAGTGAAATTCAAATATGATTTCTTTCACATAAATCACACCTCAACCAAAAGTCAGAAGAAAATGCAAGAAAACTTTACCATTTTGCCCTTGACATTTTGCGCTAAATGATGATGACGCTGTGCTTGAAGACATTCGCTGACATTCTTTTTCGTATGGATAAGACAAACTTTGTCCATAGAAGTGCAATAGAAGTAGTGGAATAAGAACTTATTCTACAATGCAACAGCTATTAATTTTGCATTGTAGCTGTGTGCGGATTTTGTGGCATTTGTGACAGCCGTGCAATGAAGTTATGCACCTTTTTGCTGCCACCAGCCATTCGACTCACTCACCTTTCACTCTTCGCCATATCTCAAATGTCAACGTCTGTCTTTTGCTTTCTCTCCCACACACACACACACACACACACAGAGACTCTCTATTTCTGTGCGTGTGTTTGCTTTGTCTAGACAATGTCTAGCTGCCATTATCAGCACATTTATATGAAATTTAATCTAATAAAATTGTCAAATATGCACGCATAACGACCGAAGAATGAAAATTTTTCATTTAGCGCCTTAAAGCAGGCAACAATTTCTGTCATATTGACCTTCAGAGTAAGAAAACGCCGAAAATAGGAGGGAAAAAAACTGAGCAGAGTAGGAAAACCAAAGTCTTACTTTGCTTTTGCATTATTCATTATACAGCAGCAGCAACATAATAAAATTTATGATATTTTATAGCTGCCTAGTCTGAGATTTTGCCACGCCTGTCAACTTAACGCCTTCTGGTGACAGTTCCTTCAGCTCTGTTTGAATTTTTATACCCTTTCCGAATAGTACATTTAATATGCTATTAAATATGTGCTACTTAGAAAAAAATGAATAGCTGTCTTTCTTAAATTCGTTCATACAATCTAGCGACAGCCTAAATCAATAATTATTTTAACTAACTACTGGATTTTATTCGAAAAATAAATACCGTAAATAAGTAAATATTTCGGCCTAGTTAAGAATTAAGCGTATACAAATTATTTAAATTTTTTTAAACTCTGTTATATTTAAAATTAAAAGAGCAAGGTTTTTAAATATATAGTTAGCTAACTTAAAGAGTATTTAAACTTCACCAAAACAAAGCTTCTCTCCTACTTTTTTCCTGTAACATTTCGAGTTCTCTTTTTTTTGTCGTCGTGGCACCTTAAAAGCAAAAACCGTAACCAAAAAATAAACCAACATTGCCACGCTTTCAACTTTCAATGTGCTTTGCATTCGTAAATAGTTAGGAGTTGGTCCAGGTAATGGTAGACTGGCAGAGAAGTCCTGACAAAAAAAAAGGAACGAAAAAAAAACAGAAGGCACACTCTCTATTTTGGTTCCAGCTAGAAGTCACCCACCGGACGGGCATGTTGGTGAAGCGACGACTGTCGCCGGAAAGTTAATTTCGCGTTGTATTTATTATTTATGTGCATTACATTTTTTCCGTGGTCGCCTTTTAGAAGATTTTCACTTAACGCCAGCTGCGGTGAAAATAGGAAAATGTGTTGCCAGCTTTTTGATTTATGCGCGGTTTTGGTTTAAGATTATACAAAAGTCAGATTGAGTCCGCAAAAGGAAAACACAAACATCTGGTAGAATGAGAAATACTACGTTAAATATTAATTGCTTGGGAAATGAAAGATTTCAATCAACTACATTTTGTTTTCACCTAAAGGTGTTAAAAAGTTTTGTGTTTCTTTTTTTTGTAATTTATAAGAAAAGTTTTGATGGATATATATCCAAAATTTATGAAGAATCGAAGTAAGTAATTTCAGAAGAAGAGATAGAGGATACTATATAACTTAAAAAAACAAAATATTATACATTAATTTCCCTAAACAAAATATTTGATTGGAATAAAGAGGCAAAAAACTGAAGTAATTATTGCAATGGTGTCCCATCTGTTGCATACTTTTTCGGGCAATCGAACTATTTGCTAAACCTTAAAAAATTGTACAAAAAAATCAATTTCTCTATCTATACGCTAAAGTTACACATATGTATGTATTGTAGTTGTAGTTAATTAGTTTAAGCTAAAAATAACTATTTACTACAACATTAAACCTTGAAAATTATATTTGCTATCCCTTGCAACAACAACAATGTTAAGGGAGTGTAATCACCTTTTGTTACTCACCCAAAAGTGTTAGTTGCAACACTTAAAAATATATGTTAATAGTTAAGTGTATTTATTATTGAATTGCCTAATACATAGACTTACTTAGTTATATTCCATGCGGATGGGCAATCATATTTGGATTTGATTTTATCCATCATGAGGTTGCCATGCAAATCGCTCAACATTTCTGCATTCTGACCGCACTTTGAGACGTCGCTTTAGTTGCATATCCGACTGGGTGCAAGAGAACTTACATCGTTGCCCTTTGCCAGCCTTAATGTCCTGCATTTAATATGCAGCTCATGTCCTGGCAGGCATAACCAAAAGGCTTCACTTACCATGATGACGATGATGATGATGCATGCACAACATGCACTTGTAATCAAACATGTCCGTTGCCTTCCCGCGCCCAAGATGACTGGACGGACAACAAAGACCAGAGTGGAGTGGAGTGGGAATAGGGGAGCTTGGTGGAGAAAGCCTTCCTGCTGAAGCTGCTACTGATGCGGACACAGATGCAGATGCTCATACTCCTTCTGGCATTCTCTGCTTATTTGCATACAACACTTTGACGCATTGTTCACAAGTCTCTGAGACAGCTGTGCGCCAACTGCTGCTTCAACTCCAACGCCAAACACCATTTCCATCTCCACTTTTGAGCTCTAATTAAAAGCAAATTTAAGCGTACAAACCAAACTCCATCAGCTACTGTCATCTCCATCTCTACCTTTTGCCTGAAATGGCCACAAGACTCGGCACAGACACACAAATTTTGCCAAATGATTACGCTTCCTGCAAATACATTCTCGGCAAAAGGAGGTGGAGGCATGGGGCGTTAGGGAATCCCCAATAAAGAACTACTAACTAAATCGGAGCATTGAGCCACGAACTGGCTGTTGTGATTGGTAAAGCATTTTCCACTACAAATGAGTGTTAATTAATACGATTTTAAGCAGCAGACAATCGAAGCAATGAAAGACCCGCCATGCCATCATTAACCCATTTTAGGCTCAAATCCAATTAGCACAAAGCAGCCAAGGGCAACACAAGTCTCAGTAAGAGAAAGTTGAGATAGGGAGAGAGAGAAGACTGATTTTAAGCCGCTCAAAGATGGCAAAATGAAATTCGAGTTCGGCTAGCAGCCAGCTGAATGGGTGCTGGCATCGTTAATTAATTTCCATGTAATTGTATATTAGACCTCGTCGAGGGCAAAACGGATAAAGGCCAAATTACCAAAATTGAAATTCAGGTGAAGGCATTAATCAAAATTGTGATGGATAAATTTACATTAAATACCCATGGATGGTTTTTTTAAAGCCTTTTTACCTTTGTTGTTTATGGCTTTATACCTTATACTTACTTGAAACTTTCAGTTTATTGATATTATCAAAAATCTATAAGGTTATTCTTCAGCAACAAATCCGTTCTCATATTTTATGCGTCTATATCGGACCACTACAAAAAAAAACTTTGCTTTGAATTATTTAATAGCAAAATTTGTTTAAAAACTATTTCTACAACTGAGAGAATTAAAAAAAAATGTCTGTAATAAATATATTATGATTAAAAATGATTATTACAATACATATTTCACGTTTCTTAATATAAGCCGTAGATGGATACGTCTTTTCAATACTTATGAATCTCATAAGTTGACAACAAAATATTAAGCTCTTAGAAACTTTAATTAACTCCCAAAATAGATAAAAGTCCTTAAAAGTAGGTAAAATTTTATTTTTATAGAAGTCAAAACAATACGAATATCAATGCTTTCTATATAGTATAAAAATCGATTTATCTAATCCGATTTATCTTGTCCGATCCGATGTTTCCCACAAAAATTACTTTACTGATAAAAACTATACTACTTAAACTTTTTCGAAAACCTTAAAAAAAACATTGTTCAGCTCATTGTCCTTTAACTTTGACTTGCAAATTGCTTTTCGATACGCATCAATATGAAATGGACTTTCAAACAGACTAATTTTATTAAGAGCTCTTTCTCTTCTCACTTACTTCTTCTCGTTTTGGTCACTCTGACAATGACATTCAAAAGCCAAGTTAAGGCAACAAAAAAAAAAAATTAAAAGGGCTGTAATTAAACTGCAATTTTACACTGAGGACACTGCGTTGACATGCACTAAAATGAACTTAAATCTCTGTGTCCCTCATCCTGAAAAAAAAATATAGAAGAAAACAAAAAAAAAGTTGCAGAAAAAAGGACCTCAAGTGAGGCAAGACAAGGCAAAAGTCACAAGACGAGGGCAAAGAAGTCCTCCAGAGAAATGCCATAAAACACGACAGAGTTGGAGAGAAAAAGAGAGTGGGAGGGAATGTGGGTGGCTTCGCTTGTATTTTCATTAAAATCAAAAGTATAATTAAATTCTTGGAAACTGGCCACCACAGCACACATGCTGGGAATTTGTTTGTTATGACAGCACGAAAAACTGTATATGGAATTGTTTTTATTTCACATTTTTTTCCATTCTAGCTGTCAAGGGAGCGTAACAGGAGCGGATTGAAATGTGTATAAGTGAAGTATCATATTTTTAAGGCTTTTTGAACGATTCTGATAAATTACATTGATCGATTTAATTAAACTTCTTAAGCGGCCCACTAATTGGAATTCCATTGTAAAATTTATATGGCTAAAATGTGTTAAAAAGAAAGATTTGTGTATCTGACATAAGATTTTATTAGACTTAAATCCCATTTTTCTGAATCGATTAATGAATTTAAAATAAAGTTACAAAATAAAAGGAAAAGCTACTTAGTAAATGGATTTTAAGATGTTAAGAAAAATACTTGCTTAAAGTACTAAGGCCCTGTATTTTGGACAACAAATGGATTTAAAAATGTGTGACAAAGTTTTTGAAAACTACAACATAGTCAAAATCCTGCCCTGGATTTTACATATGGTTACATAAATATAAATGTTTGAGAGAACTAAAATATCTTTTCTCACCTTGCTTTCCCTTACTAACTGTATCTCTGGCCATTAGATAAATGCACTTCATATGTACTTTAAATAATTGCAAAAATTATAGGTTATATTTAACCAAAAAAAAAAAACAAATAATAAAAAGTGTAAAAGTGAAAATCAATTATTAAGTTAGATACCCTTGCACATTGGACATGGATAATAATTAGGTAAGTATTTTAAATGGTCTTTAAGCTATACACAAGATCATTTAAAACTTGTACAATATCATAAACAATATGGCAAATAGAAAAAACAACATAAATAGCAGATATCGAAAAGAAGATATTATTTAAATGTATTTTTAAATGGTGAAAGTTTTCTTTGCCTTTTTATGAATTTTTATTCAACTTTTACGGAATTCAATTGGTAAACTCCTTGCAAATATAAGTGAGTTCAATCTAGTGGCAAAGCTTCAGAGCGTGACCAAAAAATCAAAAATAGAAGAGTAAACAAACAAAATAATCAATAATTTAAGGAACAACAGAATGCTCCTACTGGTCCTACTGCTACAGTTACGAGTACAATGAATGCTTTTCCTGCTGCTGCAGTCAGTCAACAGCACTTGTATAGATTTATGAGCCCCAGTCAACAATCGCACCAGAGAAGACTAAAAGGCAGCAAGCCCATCCACTCAGTAGAAGCGTTTTGTTCAGTCAATAACATTGTTTAAACTTCACTTCCGGCATTTTTTCCTATTTTTCTTTTTTTTTTTTTCTTTCCATTTTTTCATATTTACTTATTTACACAGATACATATTCTTTTAGAGGACAATCAAACTATGTGCACATATATAAAACACATATTCTATATAGTCTATATACATATGAACTGCTTATTTGGGTAAATAAGTCAGCGAGGCTCGCACGAATAGTTGTTAGGCAATATACAGTTTATTTCGATAATGACAAAGTTGAGATCAATGGAAAATTACTGAGTGGTAATTTATATCAATAACTTGCTCATAGATGTAAATTTATTCTTTAAATCATAGTAAAGTCAAACAAAACAACTTTTTAATAAAAGCCGAATTTATATATTGTGAGCTTAAAAAAAAACCTCTTAGGGCACAGGAAAAATGGGGTACAAATAATGAAAACTTGACGGAAAGCATTGCCTACTTCTAGGCATAAATTTATGCACACACCAAGTGTCGAAAATTTTGGCATAAACAACGACTTTAATTTTGTTTTTTCTTTTTGCAATTTGATCATTTATTTCTTGTAATTCTTAGAAATATATTATATTTATTAATATATAATATTTAAATTGCAATTTTTTTTTTTGAATCGTTCGATAAGTCAGTTTGATTTTTCATTATTATTACGATGCATTAAATGGATAATAGACGATTTAAAATTAGTTAACTTTAACTAAAACACTTTAGTATAGTGCAAAAAGTCTGAAATTTTGTCTTAATTTGAAAAATACAAACCAAAACTCTCGTATTTTAGCATGATTTAAATCTATGTTCCTTGAATGGATTTACACAAAATTGTGCAAAAAGAACTATATATTGACAAATAACACTGCGCCATTTTTTATAACAATCCACCATACTTTTACTTCATAAAACACAACAAGTTTGAGATTAGAATTGCTAAAAACGTGACTTTACAAAAATGCACATAAACAAAGCGAGATCACACGAAACAATAATTAGGATACAAAAAATTAAAACTGAAATCACTCAATATAGACTTGATTTCAGCGCATATATTTTGGGATGTATGCGATGATTTTAACTCGATCAATTCCAATTGTTTCAAAGCATTTTTATGGATAATTTTTATTAAATTACTTAAAATTATAGAAAATTTTCAAAAATCGTAATGTAATTATTATCATCTAAGTTTTTTTATATGATTATAATGAATACGGTCCCTGGTACCATGTAATCCACTAACCGACTAATCAACAATTAAAAGTCTTAGCCTTAAGTGTACTGATTACAAATGATAAGCCATAAAGACTAAAGTTCGAGGTATATAAAACGAATTTGTAGGAAAGAAGTTATCAGTCAATTTTTGCTTACAATGAAAGTCATTTCATTCTTGTTGCCATTCTTATGCCTAATAATTACAAAGTGCAGTGGGGAAAATATATCCCAAACTTTGGATTTTTCAAACAATGTGTTCGAGGATACTGATTCAAATCAAACAAAGTAAACTAGGAATAACAAAAGTCCCAAAACCGCTTGTACTAAAAATGTATCTTTATTAGTTTGGCAGATAACAATTTAGTGATCATTGAAGATGATACTTACTATCTTGGCATTGCATCGCTGACCTTAACCTCTTGTCCACAGGCATTTGGTGTAGAAGGCATTTTTGAAATTACTGTTCCTGACCTCGATCCGTTCCCAGTTCTATGTGATGCTCAAATAGCAGGAGCAGGATATACAGTAATCGCTAGTCGATCAAATGTAGAGCTCAATTTCTTTAGAAATTGGACGGAATACAAACGAGGATTTGGAGATTTTTCGGGAGATTTCTTCATAGGTCTCGACAAACTGCATGCTATCACGAAATCACAGAACTATGAGTTATATGTTCATTTGGAGGACTTTGAAGGAAACACTCGATTCGCCCGATACGACGAATTTTATATTGAAAATGAAAATGAATCGTATAAGATGAGCAAATTAGGAACATATACCGGAGACGCGGGAGACTCGTTGAGTTACCACAAGGATAACAAGTTTTCCACATATGATAACGACAATGATACATGGAAAGATGATAATTGTGCATTAAAACGGATTGGTGCCTGGTGGTATGAAGACTGCACCGATAGGTAACTACAAACATGGAAATAATAAATATTGTTGGACACATTTTTGATTTCATTTTCATACGTTTTCAGCAATCTCTTTGGATCCTATTACTTCAAGGAAAGTGCATCACTTGCAAGTGGAATAGTATGGTACGGTTGGCGTGGATCGAGGTACTCATACAAAACCATGAAAATGATGATGCGACCCAAATGTTTGTGTTCGTAGACCAACAATAATCAGTTTAACTCGATTTCCAGCTTATTTGAATTGTAATAAGTAAATTTTATTTGTATTTTAAAATGTTACAATGATAACATTAAAGATCCTGATGTATATTTACATTTGTGTTTCACCAAGAGGTTGTTAAGAAACTGCGTTTTTTTAAAGATTTGCTTCATTTGGGACAATAATTTATTTAGAATCATTTCCGAATATGGACCAAATCTATTACGGAATATTTCTAACGCGAAAGAATGGCCTATTATATGACAGTTATAAAATATAGTCATACAACCTTTATTAAAATTGGCATAGTCATTATCACCTACATTAAACTGACAAATATGAAATTTTAGGGCAATCGCTTTCGATGGTTCCTTTCGGAGTTATATGATGTTATCCTCACCTTTTCTCTCCTCATCTTTCTGTCACTTCACTTCGCTCTCTACTTTTTAATAATCTGCAACGAACAAGCTGATTATATTTTGGACTTTGCATTGCTGGCAACTGTTCCCTAACAACATTGGATGTGAATTGGCATAGCTGTCACCTTGTTTTAATAAAATATCCAACTGGGAAAAGGTTTGAATATATCATACCTGGCGTATTTACAGTGTGGTATTCCAAAGACAATTCGTAGACTTATGTACTTGATCTTATATACCAAAGCTTCTTTATAGCCAATCGTATATTTCAATTAAAAACTATCTTATCAACTTATCAATATCAATATATTATCAACTATTGAGAACTTGAACTTAATCTTGACTTTACGATGTAAGAAACAAATTTAGCTAGTCAGATGGTATAAAAGCGGATTTGTAAGACATGTGTTACTAGTATGATCACAGCGACAATGAATGTTGTGTTAGTTTATTTGGCAGTGACATGCCTAACAGTTATAAAGTGCAGTGGGGAGGAAGTATTGCTAACTGATATTTCGTCAGACAGTGTTTTGGAGCATGGTGTTCCCAATGTGACAAGGTGAGACTTCGAAAAATTAATGAGAACTGACTTACACTAATATCTCATTAGTTTGCCAAATAACATTTTGACAGTCATTGGAGAGGCCACTGACTATATCGGCAATGCATCGCAGACCTTAACCTCTTGTCCACAGGCATTTGGTGTAGAAGGCATTTTTGAAATTAATGTTCCTGGCCTCGATCCGTTCCCAGTCCTATGTGATGCTCAAATAGCAGGAGCAGGATATACAGTGATCGCAAGTCGATCAAATGTAGAGCTGAGTTTCTTTAGAAATTGGACGGAATACAAACGAGGATTTGGAGATTTTTCGGGAGATTTTTTCATAGGTCTCGACAAACTGCATGCCATCACGAAATCACAAACCTATGAGTTATACGTTCATTTGGAGGACTTTGAAGGAAACACTCGATTTGCTCGCTACGACGAATTTTACATTGAAAGTGAAAATGAATCGTATAAGCTGAGCAAATTGGGCACCTTTACTGGAGATGCCGGAGACTCATTAACAAGACAGAAGGGTGCTCCTTTTTCAACTTACGATAATGATAACGCTTCGTATTCTCAAAACTGTGCAATAATTCGTGTCGGTGCATGGTGGTACACCGACTGTTCCGATAGGTATAATAACAAATTAGAATTGTCAATGCAAAGAATTTTAAAATGTTCATATTTTCAGCAATCTGTTCGGAGTCTATATGAGAGTTGGCTTTAGTACTATAGGAATTTATTGGCGTCTTTGGATGGGAGAATATTCCTATCAAAATGTAAAAATGATGGTGCGCCCCAAATATTCTTGTAATTTAATTTAACGAATTGCAAATATACGAATTTTGTTTATTCTTCTTAACGTTTATTTTTTTATCGCTATTGAGAAGTAACTGAACTACCCTCGTGTCATTGATAATTGGGGGCCAGTTTTCCTATCTTTTTCCTGTTTTATATCTATCTCTCTCCCTTTTCCCTATTCACACACATATATTTATTGCATTGTTTTGTTTGCGCTTCAAATGTTAAAAAACAGACACACTTAATATTGTTTGCCAAGTCCCCCCTCTTCCCTTTCGGACATATTCCCCCACAATTTGTTATCGTTCTCCATTGGCGTAGACGATTTTCTCACCCATCTGGCACTTGGTTGTTGCACTTTAGTTCTGTCGTTTAGTTCTGGGCAACATGTCCTGCAGGCCAATTGCTGTCCATTTAATATGGCCTTATCTCTGACCACCAACCCTTGCCCCCAAACACACAGTTCAGGATTTATTCACTATATATAAGAGATATCTTCAAACGCACAAAAAGAACAAATTTCGAAATTTTCTTTCAATTTAAATTCAAATTTATTGCCACAAATAACCACAAAATGTTTCTACTCGAGCGTTTTATGTAGTTTTATTTTAATTCTATTCGTTTTGTTATAGATTTTATTTAAAGAACAAAACTGACTCGACCAGGCAATTAGATTGTCCATAGAAATCTCAACTGTATCTCAAATAAATCAGCTTTATTACATGGCGCTTGGGCGCCATATTTACAACTGAGTAAAAGTATTTCATTTGACTTATTGTTGACAAGCTTTTAAATAAATTGAATTTACTGACAGGAGCTGCGTAACGTTTCAACATTCAGGCTCAGGTGCCTCGATGTTGCCTTGTACCTGGCAGCAGGCTACCACTCTGAGCATTGGGCATGTGCCCAGGGGGGGTGGGAGGTCCTTGGTAAATGGGTGATGGACCCCCTCTTGGTCGGACCGCGACCTGGCAAACATTTGCAAAAAGATTTACGAGCTGTGTTGTTACACCATTCCCTTTATCTACCTTCCCCGCCACTGGTCGTGTTTGCCTAGCTCACCTGTTCTTATAATGCCAACAAACTGCAAATTGCTACAAAATCACTTAACTGTAAA
The DNA here is from genome assembly GCF_018902025.1 of Drosophila willistoni. NCBI lineage: Eukaryota > Metazoa > Arthropoda > Insecta > Diptera > Drosophilidae > Drosophila > Drosophila willistoni. Next base: position 17,390,918 of record NW_025814050.1, read on the forward strand.
TTTTTATAGCATATTTTCGTTCTTTTCCTCCCGATACACTTTTATTCGTGGAAGGAAAACGAAACCACAAAAGGAGATGACATTCTCGCAATTGGTTTCGTCTTATTTGCCTGACTCTTGCTGAAAGTGAATTTATTTTTTAAGAATATCTTAATCAAAATTGAAATTAAGGGGTTAAAATTCTACTGGTATAGGTAAATATCTTAAATCTCTGGGTTTAGATCATAACAATTTTCCATTTTTTTCCATGGTTAAGTTTGGAAATTTAGAGCATCAGCGAATTTTATTTTCTGGAGTGTACCTATATTTTTTAGTTTTTTAAAAAATGTTATATAATTTTGTGAATCTCTAAATTTAGTTCTGGCGTAACCTAAGATCACGGTATGAACTATTTTTTAATTTCACTCACATAAATTGATTTTTTTTTTTAGAAATTTGGTAAAAATAAGAACATTTCTTTTAGAGGTCAACAACACCTTAAATTAAGACTTCTTGACTTGAAGACTAGCGCTATCAAGAACCTTACAGACTTGGTAGTACTTGAATTTTGGTATGAGAATGCCATCGAACAACTTTTAAAAACTTGAGTGGGTATTTTAATAATTTAATTAAACTGCCGTAGCATAAATATTTTCCAGAACATCCCGCAGTTAAAACAAAAAAAAAAAAAGAACAAAACGATAACGAAAAATGCAAAAACCTGTTGTGAGTGTCCTACTCTCTATTTCTGGGGCAAAAGTAAGCACACAATTGTCGGCATCATCGTCACTCAGGTCAGCCATTTTATTTTGTTTGTTGTTGTTTGTTTCCTGGTGGTTGTTGTTGTTGTTGTTGGTCGGTTGGCAGTTAAGAGAGCTCCATTGCGTTTTATGACATTGGATGAGCGACATTTGGAAGGAGGAAGCATAAAACGAAGGCATTTTAACCCTGACTTTGGCTTATTTCAACTCTTTGTTTTTTGTTTTTTTTTTTTTGACTCTTTTGGCCTTTTTGTGGCTTTACGGCTATTTTGCATTAAATTGCAAATGAAAATGTTCAACATGATGGCAGGAGTAGAATGGAGTAACTATTGTACCATTGTGTATTGTTATGCTGGCATTTTAATTGAAGTTTTCACATATGTATTTCCATCGTCTGTCTGTGTGTGCGGGTGGGTGGGTGTAAATTTTCTCTGTATGTGGCACATTAAAGTGTTAAATGGCATTTGTCTGTTTGCTGTTGTTGTTGCTTTTCTTCATTCATTTTCCCCCCATTCCCCCCACTTATGGCTTGTTTGTCGTGTGTCATGCATATCAAATGAGAGCAAATGAAACCAGAGATTCCCATCATTACCAAAGGAATATGACACCTGAGATTGCTCGCAAATGTTTGTTATGTGAGAAAGTACACATAGTTGTGAGAGGGGAAAAATACGTGCCAAGGGAAGTTTTTATACACAAAAAAATATAATGATTAGTTGCGGTCAGTGGAGGATAGAGATAATGCCGGAAATTATGGACATGGCATACTAAAAAGCTGAAACAAAACTAATACTTAACTCATCAACTAAAACAAGTTCTCCCTTAACACAGAAGAACCACAAAAAATTAATAAACAATATTTTATTCACATTTAATAAAGTTCAATTGCTGAACAATGATTTTGATGATAAGCTTAAAGACTTTGTTTAGCTTCATTTTAATTGATAAATCAAAAAAATCAAGAGAGTTTAGTCCTCAAGTTCTAAATTAGACAACGATGATGCATAATTATGTTCGCATAGTCATTACAATTCGCAGAGGTTCTGTAAGTACTTGTCGGCCTCTCAAGTCCTGCTTAAGCAGGCAGCAAACCTCACAAACAAAAAACTGTCATAAACTACTGCAATAAACTGCTTTGGATAACAAGATGCCTCTTACAGCGATTTACTACCGGCTGCAACTATGCATTAAAAGCTATATAATACTTGTTTTATTCCTAAAAAGAAAATGTTTCTTTGAAGAGAATAAAAATACCAATTACAGACGCATGGAAAAATGTTCATTAGATTCAATTTTACCAACATGTTTACGTTGTTTTTTCTTTACTATAAATATCAAAATGATTAATCTATACCACATCTGGCATTAAAATCAATCAAATCCATTTATTTAGATATTATTTATTTATGTATTCCATTATCCTGCAATAATTACAAATTACACCTAAAACTTGCCCATTAGCTAACAAAATTTACACTTTCATTCAATTTCCTTGAATTTTCTACTCTTTTGGATGTAAACTATGAATAATTAACACAACAAAAAACAAATAAAAAGAGTTATACAATCTTAATATAATTGTACTTTAAGTATTGTACTTTTTTATATGTAGAGGCTAACTTGAAATTTAAAAAAAGTCTCTAAATGTTATTGTTCTTAATATATGTAGATATAGACTTTGACAAGTAGTAATTGTAATAGTAATTTTATATTCAGGTAATTTTCTAATAATCTTTAAAAAGAAATTATGTTTAGGTAATTGAAATTGGATAAGAAGAAGTTTAGGAAAACTTATCAGAGAAATAACAAAGCAAATGTTACCTACCGGTACGTCTCCAGGCTAGAAACTCATGATAATGCACTGGTCATCAATCTGCTAGACAACAGCAGACAAATTAGACGTCTGAAAAGAAGTCACCCACTTGACCTGCTACTTAAACCAAAAGCGAGCTTATGTATTTAGATGTTTATTGTACAGAACTTTGTTTTTAATATATTGCCTTGAGTTTATTAAAATAATATTCAAGTGCAATAAGTATCAACCCATTGTTTTGTGTATTCACAACTGATGAAAACTAGAAAAAAAAATCCTTTTGTATATGGCGTTCCTTACTTTTTTTCTTACGATTTTGTTACATCACTTTGTGTTGTACCATAAACCGTTAAAAAACCTTCTGTAAGACTATATATAAACATATCTCATATGAAGTGTTTTTCATCCTGTTAGGTATCTTGTTTAGCGTACACCACGCGTATCCATCAATCAGTCAATCAAGAAATCCCTTGTTCGTTTTTAATAATCCTAATGCACTGCAATAAATATTTCTGTCAATCAATCACACCTTGCATATACACATTAGATGGAACAAGAATTCATATCAATTCCGATTATTTGCCACAAATACTATTTAAAGTAGTTAGGGGGCACCTTTAACTTGCCAACTCTAACATTGTGTTAGCATGAATTTATAAGCTATGGGTTTAACACACACAAGTCTAGATGGAGAGCCATCAACTCATAAATAAACAATTAAAGGACTTGGACTCCACCCAGTTAACATATGTGTAGGTTCACAAGGACTAAACTAAATATAGTGAATATTCCTTTTAGACCATTTGCTAATCGTTTAAGTCCTGCGTTGGCAGCAATACAACTTTAAAAGGTCATTTGCCCTTTTATGTAAGTTTAACATATCAAAACAAGTTTCCGCTTCCGGCCATTTTGTCTGGCAAAAAACTCAATTCAAGTTTTATTGTTGCTTTTGTTGTTGTTGTTGTTGTTGTTGGTTCTGCTGCTGCTGTAGTTTGCCCTTAACCCCAAAAAATCGGTTGTGTCTGCAAAGTTTTGCTGGCATATCTGCAAAATATCCATTGCCTACCTTGCGGCGCCTTGTCAACTTAATCAAATATGCATGGGACCCTCCGCCCGTACTTAAATGAGTGTCGTGCATACATACATATTACCTTAACCCGGAAACACCTATATCCACACAGAGATAGGATGTCACCGCGTGAAGCAGGTATCGAGGGGAAATCATCGAGCGAACGCACTTCAAATGTCAGTTAATAAATTGCAAAACGTTTTTCTGTGAATCGACCAAAAACCAAACTGCACTTAATGTCACCAACAGTCAGCACAGGCAGAAAATAAGGAAACGACTAGTCAACCTTTTCCCCGTGCAGTAGGATCAGGCAAACCGACAATGAAGTTGTCGCTGTTGACATGGTCGCTCTCTCTCCATGAAGAGCACCAACCAAGCAACTTGATGCCAACGCGTTGTCGTTCCTCGCGCTACTTCGTCCTTGTCGTTGTCGTTTCAGACATTTTACAAATAAACAGCGCTAAATTATAGGTGCCTTGTGGGCGAATAAAAACCAGTGTGGGCCGATGACGACGCCACCAAGTGGGGGGAGGGAACCATTCGGTTCCACTTGTAAATAATATTCCCAGCTTACACCTGCAGACGTCGTCTAACTTTTAACTACAACAATTACAACAGCAACAACAACCATTGGAATACCAATTACCAAGCAAGTCGCTAAAGTTAAAGTTATTCTCGAACGAAGGTTGTAGACCCTTGTTTCATACAACATGAGAAAATGTAAAAAAAAAGACAAATATCAATTTACAAAAAGATACAAATAATGATATTAATTGCTACTGAAATTACGATGGTAAAATATTTTCATTAATTCATTTTTGTTTTGTGGATAGGTAACAGTCTTAGCAGAAAATAACATCAAGATTGTGGAACAGTATAGAAAATAAATTTATAATATTTACTTTCAGCTACCTATATTTGTTTTAGTTTAGTTATTATAAGTTATAATTAATAACAGATAGCAATTGTCCTTAAGAGAATGTTTTTTTTGCAATCATTTTAGACTTTAGAAGGACTTTTAGAACAATATCAGACTCGAAAAATTGATCTCCTAGGCATTTCAAACTTAACCTAGGAAGATAGTATAGAAATTTTATGAAAAAATTTATTCACCTAAAAGAAGTTGAACATTGGAACATTGTAAAAAGCTGAAGCTGAAAACCCTAATAACCCCTATTTCCCTGAGATGATGAATAAAACTCTGTGACAAATTGTTTGAAGATGTTTTTAATGGTAATATTTCTTTTTTGATAGGTTTATATATTTCAATACTTTGTCATTACATGAAATACTTTATAAAGGATTTGGAGACTTCAAAAATTTTCGAAACCCAAAAAAATGTTTAGTAAATGTGTTTAAAAACTAAAAGTTTGAGAATTGTTAAAAAAATAAAAGAAACTTCTCTTTTAAAGTGGTAACAAAATGGACAACAAATCACTTCATACCCTTTTGCCATCAAAGATTGTAAGCATGTTGCATGCAACAAAATACAAAAGTTCAACTTGACGCTGAATTGCACTTTGCCCAAGAAACGTGGGCAAAGTTTCTCAGGTGTCTTCTCGCATGCCCTCATATCCCTTATGGCCCCTTACATCCTTACTTGGAGAGCTTTGCTCTGTCACTTGCTTAGGCTGACATTGTCGCCATTTTTATTGATGATGCAACTGCCGTTGGTATTTCCAACTAACGGTAATTACAAATACATTGTAAAGCATTTTTCTCTCGACAAAAAAATAAAAAAAAAAAAGAACGATAAGTAAAAGAAAAGTAAAGTTTTTCAATTAATTCTATTTCTGCCGCCTGCAATCAAAGCCATAAAATGTTTCGCCGATGCGTTGACAATTAATTGCATTTGTTCACCTTGTCTTCCCATAGACTGCCATCTAATGAATGCTTCCATGTGTATGAGTGTGTGTGTGTGTGTGCGCGCGATACTTTGGAGGCGTGTCCTGGCAACTGAAACGTGTTCAAAGTTCTTTCTGCCAAGTTTCACCGTTGACTGTCACGTTTAGTTGCTGCTGCTGCTGCTTGGACCCCAAAACGGAGGTGAAAAAAAGTTTATAAAGAAACTTGTTTCCCTTTTATGCTTCTTACTGAGAAAATTATCTCTTTGTATTTGGTTTCCCTTTTTGCATTTGATACAGAACAAAAACTACAAAGATCAGGTCAGTTTTTCCTTGATATGTGTTGGGGTAATAAATTTAAACTTTTGCGACTAAATAAACGAATGGAATGGCTTGGATTTTTCATGGTTAAACAATGAAGTTCCTTGACACTTGTTTAAAGACAATAGAAAATTCCCTATGAGAAAGTGTAATTTTAAGTTCTATATAGGAAAATTAGCTGCCATGAAGTTGTGTCAATCTCGTAACCCATTTTTTCCTTTGCTATTTCCAAACCTTCAGGCGTTCAATGGCTGCAACAACTAATACCAGTAACAATGTAAGTAGCTCTAATTAAAAAAACGTATTATCTAAAAATCAAGTCCAAAATGAATTGAATAATCTCTAATGAAGTGTCCATTTTCTCTTTTTGTTCCAGAGAAGACTGCAACTCAAAGCAGCAAATTTCTTAAACTTTATTTCATTACAATCTTGTTTTCAATTTAGTAAGTTCTCAATAATGTGCTTAAAAATACTCCATTTACAGCAATGAAATCAAAAATTTCAACCAATAAAAATTCTTGTACGTAGATATAATTGAAAATTGTCACTGGACTTTCCTGCAACAGCCATACTTTGAGTTGAATTTGATCCAACTGAAAATGATATCAGTATCTTATTAAATAGTGATCAATATGTTATTAAATTATTTACCAATAATTCTTCTTTAGCAGTCAAACGTTGCGATAATCGTCGTAGTTCAAGAACATAAAGCCGATCTAATATTCTGCTTTCCATTTTAGAGATTTTCTGGGCCATTGATACAGTACGCAGCATATTTGAGCAGAGCCAGCAAAATAAAAGACCACCAAACAATAAACCAACGCAACTGCCATCTTTGCAGTTCTCAATGAAGTACGAGCAAAAATATGCTACTAAACTGACTTCAAGGATTAATCGGGGGGTATGAGTTACCCAACCAAGTTTTTCCATATTCCCACGTAGTTGCAATAGTTCTGTAAAATACTCCAGACAGAGTGGCCAATTGAGTTCCTTCCTACTTGATACATTTTCCAGAAGGTTGTCTAGACCTTCTATCAAATGATAATGCCAAATCATGGCGACATCACAAAGATATATGGCAATCATCAAACGACCATAAAATGGAATTGCGAATAACAATTCAAGTCCAACCGAGGCCACGGTAACAAACATGAGAAATATTATAAATTCACGCAAACAATGATTAACTAACCGCATTCGACTAATAGTTACTTTTTGACCAATAAGATCATGGTGTATTTTTTTGAGTTTAATCAATTGATTCATTAACTGACAAATATCTGTGGGTCTGTAAGCCAAACACCAACTACAAGCGATCACACAAATGTCACGAAAAAATATAACTTGACCACACAATAATCGTAATATAAAGGCTTTATTAAAAGTAAACGATTGAAGAAAAGTTATTTTTAAAATGAGAGTATACCAAAAAACATACGGAGTCCCAATAATTAAAAGAAAACATTTCATTAACCATATCCAAAAATTCGATGTCACAAACAATTGTTCTTTGGATCGATATTCAAAAACATTAAGTGCTACAATTTTGGTCAGAAATCGAACGCAGCGCCACATTTCTTACTGTTTACTAATCTAAAACGCGGAGTCAACTAAATAATTTCAACTTGGTTTTTTAGTTTATAAATTTGTTGTCAGTGGTTGCATTAATGGTCATGATAATGGCTAATAAGTTGGTAATAAAAGATACTCTATTTCTATCATCTATCGTGGTTCCTAAAACCAATTGCTTTCTCTCACAAACTAATTAGTCTAATGTAAGTGATAATTACACCAACTTGTCCATTTCCACTGTACTAGAGGTAAAACACTTTTTATATAGGTATATAAATGTCGGATCTTGTATCATCTTAAAAGAAATTAAGTAAATAAGACGTAACACGACCAAATTTGGGCTCTAGCCACCACAACTTAAATCCTAGCCTAGTCCACACAGAATGTTGATTCAAAGATGAACCTTAGAAAGAGATGAGTGTTAGATGCTTGTATTCTATTTTTATATAGAAGGTTTATTCAAAGATGTTGTGTTAATGGACAAGATGATAGCAACTAAATATCTGTCAATTTTCGTAAGTGTTTAACCTTTTTATATATTAAGGACGCTCAAATGCTTGTTCGGCAAAAACTGCCTAAAAATTTGTAGAAAATTATAAAATAAATTGTTTGTATTTTTTATTAGCTACAGTAGCTTTTTGTTAGTAGCTATAAATCTTTAACGTCGGATAGTTTGTCGCCCTTTTTTTAATTTTAAATTCGTGTGTTTTAAAAGCAACTGAAAAAGTTGAATTGGAACTACAGAAGAAAAGCTAAAAATTAAAATGCCTATTAAAAAAAAACCAAAGTATTTCGAATATTGGTATAAAAATAATTTCTTGATTAATTATATTACATATAAAAAGGTGATAAATTATGATTATTTGGCACAAGAAAAATCATTGCCAAATAATTTAAAATCATGTAGTCAATGTGTAAAGTTTTGATAAATTAACCATATCGCATATTTACCTTGGCTAAGTTCGCGTGAAGTTTATGTGAGATTAATAGCCCGAACTTTGGCGTTATTTTTGGGTAGATACCTGCTATAGGCTTGACTGAAAAGGGGACGTGAAAACCGAGAAAAGTTAAGCTCATTTAATTTGTAAAACATTTTCTTACACACAGCGCCATGAATACCAAAAAAAAATTAAGAAAACACCCGACAAAAGTTTCAATAAAATTAACACCCAACTTGTTATACCGCCATGAAAAAAAGGCGAAAATTTAAGACATAAAGACTTTCTGCTGTATGTATAACCGCCTCTCTTTGTTACTTTCTTTTAGTTTGCAGTAAGCTAACACAACTAATTAAAACCACTTTGTAGACTTGAAGGCAGACACATTTATTAGTGAAAGAGCTCAGCTGGATTCTTCCTCGTTTTTTTTTTTGGTTGGGGATAAACTTGAGCCTTTCGGCAAATTTTTGAACCACTAAAGATGCGGCAAGAATGTGGGTGTGCATGTGGCAACTTCATTAAAAATGCACACAAAGCCAACAGCTTCTTTTAGCCAACCTGTTTTAATTGATGAACTCATTAGATGAATGCACTTTTCTAGCACCTGAGACAACGAACTGTGCGTCGTTTGTGAGGGTTTTTTTTTGTGCTTTTTGGCAGCTTTTCAATTTGGAACGTTAGTGCAATTGTCTTAGAATTGGTGCCAGTTGAGTCAACATTTGCCAGCCCAAAAACCGTAGATGGCAAAGAGCAAACGTTTTCTAATTTTCCACGCCATTAAATCACAGATATCAAGCCAGACTCTGGCATGCAACTGGCAATGTGACATGAAGAAGCCTTCGTACTCGTCTCGTACTCGTCTTCCATGTCTGGTCATGGACATCCTCTACTAGTTTCCCGAGAACATTCAACTGCAATTTGCCACTGAAAAAGCTAAACAAATGTCCACCCACAATTGAGATGGAAAACCGAATGATAAGTTGGCCCTCTTATGTATGGACAATGGTTGAAGATTGTAAAAAGTTGACGGGGCTATCTCTGAGAATTGCTTGTGACATGGCCAAAAGAATTGTTAAACTTACGAAAAAGTTGAATGAAGCAACCTAGAAAAGTAACATTAAGAAATACATATAAGTAAATTGTGTAATTTTGTAGACAAGTATGTAACTTACATTAGAATAGAGACGACGATTCATCAACCTCGACTCAAACGGGAAAGCTCAATTTTAGCCAGAGAAAACTAATTGATTAAGTGCGTTTTGGTAAATATTTACTTAAGCTACTCGAGATATCAGTATTGAAAAGTTGATAAATCGGCTAAAGCTAAATTTAGTGTTGGCAAACGCTATTTTCTATGGATTATACTCGACAATATTTTTGTTTCTAAAGAATAGTGCTAACAAAAGTTTTAAAGAGCCCGCTTAAATGTGGCATATGGCATCACTCCAAATTTGACAGTTTCTTTTAGCCGGAAACAGCGACTTTTAGCTAAAATCAACACCAACAACAATGGCGGCAGCAACATCATTGCCAACATCCAAAAAGGTCTCCATTTACATGCCCCAACACAAACAAATCCCAAATCAAGCATTTAGGTAAAATAAAAACTTAACTCTTTTGACATTTTTTTATGTCAATACGTTTTAAAGTAATTAATCCGAATTAAATCAATTAATTAATCCATTTTTAATATTTAATGTAATAAAGTATGGAATATGGAAAAAGACAATTAAATCAAATTTTTAAAAGTAATTATTACAGGTTTATCCCCAAGGTTTCTCCTTCAAAAAACTTAACTTTCAATAAATAAAACATAATTAAGTAATAAGTTCGACTCCTCCTAGAAACGCAGTTGAATTTGATTATGAATTTGAAAGAGAGTTAAATTTAATTGATCGAACATAGAGCAAATTGAACGATACTCAATAAATGGTTGCTATAATCAACTAAGTGGTTTATGCCAATAAACTTTACTCTTAATTACACAAACTTACTAAGAAATGCTAATCAAGCTGTGAAAACTATCTCTGCCTACAAACTTGTGTATTGTACATATTAATATTGAAATAATTATCATTTGCCTTTTGTGTTTTGGTTTTTTACCGGATTTCCGAAACACTCAACACAATTGTTAACGCTTCAGCAAGATGTAAGTTGAGGAAATGAATTTTCATTTGCAGCTGCTTAGAAGACACATCCTGGCAGAATGCAACCCATTCCGCCCCCTGCCCTGGCACTCTGTGAAATGCTTAGCTAACCGCATGTGTAAAATGTGTCAAAAACATTTGTTCTATGTGTCGTTTGGTTGGTCGGTCTCTCTCTTACACAAAAACTCACATAGAGAACAGGTGCAAAATAGTATACATACATAGGTGGATGGTTACAGGGCAAGAGGGGAACGACTTGACGATGTCAAGGCCCAGTCAAAACCATAAGTCAAACCGCAACACATACAAGTCAAGCCGACTGAAGTCAAGTCAAGTCAAGGTTTGAAGTTGATGCGGTGTGTGGACCACAAAAAAAAAGCCCGACTCTCGTTTCTAGCCAGGCAACCTTAAAGGCAGCCTTAAAATAGCCCAGACTAGCGCATAGACATGATGATTTTCTGTCGTTTATTTTTATTTTTAACTTGGCCTAGACGAAATCATCAATTTATGCTAAAAAAAGAAAAAAAAAAATGTCATTGCCTAATGCTTGGCTGCTCTTTGATCTCACTTAAACCAAATGAAGTTGGATTGGACTAGGGGTTGACATTTCTACAGCCTACAGGAAAGGAGGACGTAAACTGAAATCTTCTTTGGTTTTTTTTTACAGTTTATTTTGTCTTTGATTGCCCATTTTGGCGGGGCTTGAATGTTGTTGTACTTTTTTAAAAGCCTCCTCAAATCAAAGCGCACGCGTCGCACCGGAAACGGATATGGCAAACATCAGACGGAAGTGTCTTTCCCTCAGTGCTTGAATATCTATGTGTGTATATATATGTTTGTCTCTGTGTTTATTTATGCTCACAATTCAATTTAAACTCCATGGGCTTAAAGCAATGTCCTAACAGCATTTGGGACAATTGCATGAGCTCAGTTTAATTATAACACACGACACGCCCCACTCCTGTTAGCCGCCTTTCATTTTGTCAGTCAACGCCCCAAAACTCTCACACCTAATTAGTGAGCAAAGTGCGAAAGGGAAAGGTCGTCATCGTCCTCGTCAACGTCGTCGTCCTCCTAGTTGCTTTATCGAGTATGCCAAAATCTACATCAGAGATATTTGCGAAATTTACGACACTCATCGCTGGGGAACTAACTAACAAGCAAGGGGATAGACGCTGAACTAAATAAATGAACCACCCTCGCACAGGTGCGTACTTCAAAAGGGGGTTCATGTTTCTCTGTAGACATTTTATCATAAACTACAATCAACTTTGATTCTTTGAGCGATCATAGGTCAGTTATGAACCACAAAATCTAATTGCAAACTCAAATTTATGAAATACAAATTTTATTTTTACAGATATAAAAGACAATACAAAAAAATCAAATTTTGATATTCAAGTATTTCAATTTACCTAAACTACCAGGCCTCTTTGATTACTAAGAAATTTGTCGAACTTGAAATGGATATCCTCTTTCGCTATTGATTTTAAATTGGTTTCTCCATCTACTTCACTTTTAATACACTTTTAATTTGATATAATTCCAGTTCTAATTATTTTAAGCTTGAAAACGAGAATATTCATATCTAGGTTGCCAAATTAAAAGAGGTCAAACAAATATTTTTTTTAAATTGAGAACAAAACAAAAACCAACTAATTGTATGAACAACATCTTCTTTTCGGGATATCTGTGACATAAATCTTGCTGTAAGATTGACCTCGAATGAGCTAAGATTTTTTCATTCTTAAACCTATATTTTATTGAAATATTTAAAAATGTTTTGTCTAAACTAGTCCCTTGATATCCCTTTTCTTGCTGTTGGCCATGTAGCTGCCTCTGTGCTTGGGTCACCTTACTACTCATCATCATCGTCATCGTCATCTTCATCATCATTATTATTATTGCGATGTGAACTCATATGCCAATGTTTACCGAATTAATGCCTCTAGGAAATCAACGGTAATGTGAGCTTTTTAATGAACAGGCACACGCCCATCATTTCAGGACATCATAGGTAAGAGTATGAGGTCAACGCACCCCTTGAGGCCATGTATATGGTACAATATATAATCCAAACAATGCACTGATTTATGACACCTTGAAATGCAAACGTTAAATCGCATGTTAATTACATTTTAACCCCCCAAAAAAAGAATGAAAAGCAACTTTGAGAAAGAGAAACACACGCAAGTCCAAAAGAGTGAAGAAGGATTCGCCCCTAAAATATGCAATGGAATTGTGTGCAGTAGGTAGACTTAAACCGTAACCTTATAGAATTACCCATTAATATATTGGCTTGTCAAAAGTGTTTTGCCAAGAAGAAATTAGAAACCGTTTGCCACTTCCTGGTTGCGACAGACCACAGAAACCACATGCAATATACTAAGTAAAGTACGTTATAGACTCCTCGAAATGCAACACCATCTCGAGGCAATCAACTGGTGTTTGAGTTTCCATTAAGTCTAGTCTATCCAACCTGGTCCCAACCCCCACAACACCCCAGTCAACCACACACACACATAGCCTGCCACCTGGCACCTGTGACAAGAAGTAGAACCAACAAAATTTCCCTCGATTTATTTAAGATTTGCCGCCGAAAAATAACCCAAAACAAATAAAAATCCTTCTGAGAATATTTCCCTTTGCTACCCCTTTTGACTGGAAGTCAGAAATGCCGGCTCACCCCTCCAAGCCTTGTGACGTCATATGGGAAATTTGCCAAAAAAATATCCTACCCCTCCGTTAAGCATCGGTTTTTAAGGGTAGTTTCTGCTCAGTCGTCTACCTTGACTTAATTGCCAGCCTGACATTTATTGTCGTCCAGCGTGTCATTCAGTCGTCGCATCATTGCAGTGCACGCCGTGGAGTCTGGGATTGAGTTGGATCCACTTTCAGGAGGGGGTTTGCTCGCCGATGATGTGTCAGGGCAATATATCGTTTCAGAGATACAACTAAAATGGCTACCTCGGCTGCTGATGACAAACCCGCCATGATAAACTTGCATGTCACTCACAGAGCCAACTGCGAGTTCAATTGGGTTTGTATTGATAGAATGATTGAAGGCATGGAATGGAATGGTGTGGCAAAACAAGTGAACGGAAGTTTCAAATTAAGCTTAATGGAGAGAACTCGTCACGGATCTATAGACACACATTTGCTTTCGAAAGTGAAAGTGGAATCTAAATTCTTAAAACTTGTTTCAAAATAAACCAGTTAATCGTTCTAATTGCTAAATTAGAATTCTTCTTCTTTTGTAGCTTTTTGTTTTTATCCAAATTTTTATCAAGTTTTTTGAAATATATTTTGTAATTCATTTATGGTTTTCAATTATAATTTTTATTTTTTGCCAAACTTGGATATATGACAAAACATTAAGCAATGTTTTCCAACAATAAAAAAAATACACCTAAAAGTATGCCGAAAAATAATAAAAGCAAATCGTAGTTTTAAGGGGATTGGGTTTAAAACTTAAACCGATGTCAAAAATAAAATAAAACTCTATTTTAATTCTCCTACTCTAATTAATAAAGTCTTCTATCAATCAAAATGTAGATTATACTAAAAAAAAGTGCATCTGATATTATTAAAACAGTTTCTACAAGCTATTAACTATTTGATTGCGGGATCATCGAAAAAGTCAACTTTTCTTTAGTCAAATAGAAAACTTTAGTGAGCTAAACAAAAAATAGAAGAAAAATTTAAATGATTTCTTTTAAAAAGAAAAGAAATTTTAAGACATATCAATTAATTTTTTTTTTTTTTCAAAAATATGTTGCCACTTTACTTTGCATTTTTTTATGCAGTGGCTCTTCAGGTATTTGGAGATAATTTACTTAGAACATAATTATATTTAAGTGTCATAGTCGAATGTTTTTACTTACGTCCAATTTCATACGTCTGAATATAGCTGATGAAGGAAAAAGAACTTTTTATAATATACATATCTCTATAATTATTTTGACTCTGCTGTCATTTGTAAAGGGCTGAACGAAAAGAAGTCCTTAACCTTGTAGACCTATAATTTAGTTCTTTGTAGAAGGACGCAAATAAATTAAGGTGAACAGACAGGTAAATCATATGCAAACTGATTTAATCAGAGCCATCAAATGCTGATTACATGTTGTCATAGGGCAATTACATTTTGAATAGTAATAACATATGTATTGTATTTTGCAATGAGCAGCCACATACATACATACATATTCGAAAACTTTTATGAAAATTAAATACTCGAACCGAGTAGAATATATGAAGGGACATTGGAATATAAGCTGCTATTGAATACCAAAATGTGGCAAAACATGGCAACCAAACATAATGCGTTGCCTGGGATTAAAGCCAGAGAACATACACGCGACCAGTCCGCACACACACACACACACACAGACACACACAACATATGTCAAAAAGAGAGAGTGGAGAGTGGAAGGTGGAGGAGCAGGACCAGAAGGTGGAGGTGCTGATGCAGAAGGAGAAGGATCAGCGGCAATGCAACACGCAAATGGCATGAACAAAAATAAACTGATAAGCGACAGCCTGCAAAAACAATGCAAAAGGAGAGGGGACTTGAGGAGGACCAGCAGTAGAAGCATGAGGGTTGAGGTGGCAAGTGGCAAGTGAAAATATGTTGCATGCGACGACAGCGACAAACAAATAAACAAACAAACAAACAGACAAACAAACAAATAAACTGACGCTCTTTTCACTCACTCTTCAACCTCTTGGTCTCTCTTTCTCTCTCTCTCTCTCCCCCTCTCTGTTATTTCGCTGACAAATGAATGCGAGACAATGGCAGAATGGGTAGAAGAAATATGTGAATGAGGATGCGAATGTGAATGAGGATGCGGATAGGGAAAATGTGTTGTAGATGTTGCGAGTCGCGACTCTGGGCAATGGAAATCAATTATTCATACGCTTGGCCACGCAGCTAAAAAGTATGCAAAGCATACCTCCGCCCCAAATGGTATGCAACAGTTTTTCGTACAAAGTCCAATGCCAGAGAAGAGATCTCCCACTGACTATTCTTCTTTCATTGATGACGCTGGGCGATGATGGCATTTGTTTGTGTTTGATTTGCGCCAAACTGTGATTAAAGGGCACCAGCGAAAGGCAAAAGGCGTTCACTCTGGGTGCAAATGAAGTTTAATTTAACAGTAGCCAATAGTAGAACGAGAGCAAACCGGGGGAAAGTTCGCAGGACAAAAGGACAGTTAGCATACAAGTATATATTTAGGTGATATGGAGAATATAGAATTTAATCCCTAATACTTAGCTATTTCTGAAAAGCTAAAAATTCATTCCTTTCATAATGATCCAAGTATCAAATAAAGAATTTTTTTTTTAATAGTTATTTATTTAAGCGCTGAATCCATACATACAAAAATAGTATCATAACAACACAAGTAGATGATATACAAAAAGGACCAAACCCCATTGGTGTAACCATGAGACCTATTCAAATAAAGAATAGTTTTACTTTTGTTTCAAGAATTTTGCACATTGTCTATATAATATTTCATTGGGTCGTTCCACAGAAAACTTCTGTTAACTATCTAACAATATTTTGTGTGGTTACTTGTTAGCAGGTCATAAACATCTGGTTTTATTAAGAGAGATATTTGAATCGGATAGCACACTTAATGTAAAAGTTGGAAAGAAAAAGAATTAAAGGGAATGTGAAATCGCCTCTAAAATAAATATAAATAAGGAGACGAGACGTGGGTATTTAAACCATTTAATATTAAATTAATTAGCTTAATCAATTGCGGAAAAACATAGAATTCCACTGCCATTAATATGATTGGTGGTTCTCTAAATGGCTATACAGACAATCTGCTCACTTTGTGTGCTGGTTATGATTAAAGATCTTACAAATTAGCAAGAATCATTGCCCTCAAGCCGACTAAAACTCAGTTGTGATCAAAATTTCAGTTTAAATTAAAATTTAAGGTTTTAACTTGGTTTTCAAAGAGGTAAATCACATCCTTTGGCTACCTAAACAGCTAAACTTAAGTTCAAATTATTAAAATAAGACAAAATTTGACATTTAAAAGATTCTAAATGATAGTGTTTTAGATTTAAATATATTTTTGGTCAGCTTGAACTCCAAAATCACAAATCGATTGAATATTTTGTTAAATAGGTTTAAGAGTTCACACATTAACGCATGAGCATTAAATGAAATTTAGTAGTTAATTTAGCTTACTAAGTAATACAAAGAACTTGTCAGTTCAATCTTCAGACAAAACTTGCCTTGAATTTTCGATGGCGGGGTACCGACTAATTTAATTTGGCCACCGGCGACGTCTATCCCGAATGTACCAATAGATGCACAGATAGGGTTAGAATGGACCCAGTTAGGAGTTGAGTAAAGGAAGTTGTCGCGGCAAGCTTAGGCAATCCACAGGACACTCTGTAGCATTCTTCGTGAGTAGTATACGACGAGTATGCTTTCAGGCGTAAAGTGTTTGATTATGGTCATTTATTCCTGTTTCTGATGTCTGTTGTTTTGTCTACTTTTTGTCGTGGGCACACACACACACACACTGTCATTGGCACACACAGATACAACTCCATTATCCTTTTGTATGCGTGTCTGTGCCTGAGGCCAATCAGTAGAATGGGCTATTGGGCAGGTTGCCATGGATTTTGGTTTCCGCATCATGTTTATGTCTGAGCGTGCGATTAAAATCGCATACATCAGGTCTGCCTAAAAGAGTGCCGGGGCCAGGTTTTGGCGCGGGGGGTGGAAAAGAAATGAATGTAGTGGGAGAACATGTGGGTGTTTGGTTGCGGGTGGTTGATGTTTCAGTCTGGTTTTTTGGTTACTAATTTGTGTGCAATCGCGCATTTAAATGCTACTGTTTTATTAATGCATTTCGTTTAACGCACCAAATTTGTAATGCAAAATGTCAGAAAGAAAAAAATGAAAACTAAAAGGGGAAAACAAAAAGGAAACCTCAGAAATTGCTTTAAGCCAACTCTCTGCAAAAAGGAGTAGGGGGCACAAACTAAAAAGGAAACTAAAACACGCGAGTTAATTAAGCCGTCATGAACTGCAAAAACATGTGACATGTGTGTGTGTGTGTGTGTTTGTGTGCGTGTCTAGCCCTGGGCTACTCAAAGGCAAAGAGCCAAACATGGCTTTGGCCTTTCATATGACCTGCTGCCCCTTCCATTCATTCCTTTGCCTCTACCCATCTCTTGGCCTTCTCTTGGCCATGGCAAAAAAAAGCAACTGGTGATGCATATCGCAAAGGCACAAACAACAACAAAATCGGGCAAAAAAAAAAGCATAAAAAATGCACTGTTCGTTGAGGTTTCCTCTCGATGGAGCTGTTTCTTTCACTAAAGCACCACAAATGCGTTTAATATGACTCCATGGTCATCTAGATATAGATAAATCGTCGGAAATATGGCAGGACAGATAGAAATGGAAGAGAGAGAGAGGAGTAGTAAAGGCGAATTCATAAAATTGAAACTATGATGAAGTAATCATACTGTTATTGAATATAATCCAAATTAAGCCAGCGTCTTCACATACATATGTATATCGGACATATATATCGAGGACCAATGGATAATAATTACATACATTACTTTGTCAAAATTAAAACTCTAATACGAATACAATATTTTCTTATGTATATACCACCCATAATTGTTAGTGTGCCGGACATAAAGTAAGGTTTTTTTTTATTTTTACGACTTCAAATATTAATACAGGTTAATAAATATAAACTAAGAAGAAAAACTTTGACAAAAAAAGTTGTTGCTGGTTGTTGCTGATGATGATTTATTTTGGACAAAACTTCTTATGTTAGATTCTGTTTATGTTCCTATGAAATTTTTTACAAAGCTTTATTTATAAAGAGTAAACAGAGAGAGATAAGCAAAAGTTGAGAGAGAGCTAGAATTTAAATATCAAGCTAGACTCTTTAATTTGCTACTTTTTTAAATTACAGCCAAAAATAATGCAATCGATTTTTAAGAATTTTGATCAAAAAGTCGATGAAAAATTTCAGGCATGAATAGAAATTAGTTTCTGTCATTTAAGGCAATATTTAATTTCCAAAATTAACTATTTCTTTTCAAATACACATAAAATTGAGTTGGCAAGAAAAAGGTAGTCTGTAAGAAGAAGAAACAATTGTAGTCAGAATAGTAATAATGCTTTGTTTGTGTATTAATTAATTGAGTTGCAGGGAAAGAAATTTCAACATGTAAAACTATTATTGTTAAGGACTGTAAGGGTATATAAACTTCGCCATAGCCGAAGTTAGGTTCTTTGGAAATTTTTGGTTTAATGTTTGCTTATTTGCATGAGCAATATTATCAAAAACAGTTCGCTTGAAATAATTATAATTCTTGACCTCATTTATAACCCTTAAAAAGGAAAGAACTAAATCAGAATTTTATTTTTTCTTTTTAATTAAAATAATTGCTCTTCGTTAGTTATAAAAACCCGAAACATTTCTAATAAGAGCCGTCAGTAATCATTGATCTACAATGAGAATACTTTGGCTTTATTTCGCATTCATCTGCCTCACAATAAGTGAGTGCAAAGAAAGCTTTAGGCTAAAAGGGAATAGAATTTCACTCTCAAATACGTAAGATTAAAAATATTGATAAATAATATAGAAATCATTACAAAACTTAACTAAAAACAGGTATGCGATAATGGAAAACCATGAAGAAGGAACTTTGACATCCTGCCCCACGACATTTGGCAACAAAGGTATTTTTGTGATTAGCGCTCCAGGTCTCGATCCGTTCCCAGTTTTATGTGATGCTCGAACAGCTGGAGTGGGTTATGCTGTAATCGCAAGTCGTTCAAATGCAGACCTAAGTTTTTTTAGGAGTTGGGAAGAATACAAAAGGGGATTTGGAGATATTTCGGGTGATTTCTTTTTAGGTCTGGACAAACTCCATGCCATAACGAAATCACAGACACATGAATTGTATATTCATTTGGAAGATTTTGAAGGTACTACTCGATTTGCTCGCTACGACGAATTTTACATTGAAAGTGAACAGGAATCCTATAAACTGAGCAAATTGGGGAATTTTTCTGGAGATGCTGGAGATTCGTTAGACTATCATCGGAATCAGACGTTCTCGACCTACGATCGAGGCTACAAGGGATGTGCTATTGCTCGACTAGGAGCGTGGTGGTATAACGATTGCACCGACAGGTATAAAATATATTATATAAGTGTTTACTTTGAGGCCTATATCACATTATTTACTTTTTTGCAGCAATTTGTTTGGAATGTATTTCAAGGCGCATACTACGGATTTAGCGAATGGAATGGTATGGTATGGTTGGCGTGGTCCCCGATATTCATATAAGACCATGAAAATGCTTGTGAGACCCAAATGTGCCTGTTCAAGATCTAGCGAATTATAGTTTCTACGAATTTTATTCATCAAGGAAAGTAAAAAAATAAAATTCATATTAAAAACTTTTATTAACTTAAACAATTTAACCTTGTTATTATTTTATTATTAATACTATGGCTCAGCATATAAACTACTCTTTTTGATGTCTTTATTACCAATTTCTTGAATTTATAAATTGTCCAATTGTTATCCAAATTTATGGGTAGATATTGGATAATCCGAAGTCTAGACAGAATTGACTACATGAGATAAATTGTAAAAATAAAATATCCTAAACTTAGCAAACAACTTACCCAAAAAAATGATTTGCCATATTAATAAGGTGTCCTTAGAAAGAACCCAATATGTATTCAGGATAACTAAACACCTTAGTTAAGCTTATAACCTTCGTAAAGGATAATTTCCCCAACAAATAAATAATGGCAAGAAATAAAGGTGATTTTACTCCGAAATAAATAATTCACCAACGTAGTATACTACCCCAAAAAGGATAATTTCCCAACAGAAAAGGCTGGGAATAAAGAAATTTTTGACCAACTTAGCATATGCAACCATACCTAGAATGGTTGAGTTTCAAATGGGTTCGTACACAAACAAACGTTGGCCATAAAGAAGGGTAGTTTAGTTTTATGAAATGTTTGCCGTCTGTCGATATACTGGGAAAATAATTTAAAAAGAGTGAAGTTGCACGAAATGAGGGTGTGAACGTGATTCTAAGGCACGTGCGTATATGGCAGAGGCGTGCACCTTTGAAGGGGTCCTCCAAAGATTTAAACAATCTGCAGTTCTTAAAAAATTCAAGGCTGCAGTTATAACTGTGATTTAATATGTTTAAAAGATTAGCTAAAAACGCATACTTTTTTGAATTTAGGTCTAGCTAAAAACTAATCTGATCGAATCACTTTTTAAAAGTTTGTATTTAATTTTAAAATCTTTTTATAAAATATTAATAATCTCATTATGTTACTGCTTTTTTACATTAAATAAATATACTGAATAGGGATTCCAGATAGAAGGAAAATAACCCAATCATCATTTGAACTGATTTTATTTACAAAAGTACCGAGTTTAAATAGGAAATTATAGCCTCTAGGGTGTGATTCTAATGAAACTCAAACCCACGATTTCGGGGATTGAAATCTCGTGATCTTTTGAGTTAGTCTAATTGTAAGATTATAAGTGTTTTTCCACAAATGTGTGGCTGATTGTAATTCTAGTCATCTGCTAGGTTAGTTGTTTGTGACAATGGTACAGGTATATTATATCTTCTGTAGTGCATCTGATTTGGGTGAAGACTCTTTAGATGAACGTGATGTTTATTCTTAAACATATACAATAAACATTAACAAAAAAATATAAATTCATTCTTATAAATTCTTTGAATATGTTAAGATAATTAACTTAATAAATTTCAGAGAATGATTAAAGTGCATTATTTAAAATAATCAAAACCCCTTCCAAGATCTACGCCTCTTTATGCCAAGCGCGCAACTCAAGCACCATATTTGCTATGACATCAATTGGCTATCGTTCTGATAATAAGTTACGACAAGTAATATGCCTCTTTTTTAATAACAAAAAAAAAATAGATTCTAATCTAAGCAAAAACCAAATTTAAACAGCAATTTAAAATTTCTAACGTTAGGCAAAAAACAAAAAAAAAAGAAAAGGTATGCGGTGTTCTAAAATACCCTTAATTAATATGAACTATGAAAAATAAATTTACATTTAAAAATTAACACTTACTTTTTTGAAAAATAATAAAACAACTAAAGAAAATTTAAAAAAAAAATATACATAAATACATTGATTTGAAAGAAAATGTTTCAAAACTAATATATTTAAGATTAAATTGAATTATTTGTTTAATTAACTGCTGTAAGTCAAAGTTTATCAATCTCATTTCCTCAATTGAATTACAGCTCATAAGTTCTTTAAACGCTCGAATTTATTGAATTTTTGTTAAACAATTTGTTATAACAAGCAGAAAGCTTTGAAATGTAATGTGTAACTCATTCGTGATTAAAGAGTATTTACAAGTGCATACAAATAAGATGAGCAATAATTTAATTTGACTTTGAAGTGTGTGACGAAAAATTTATCAAGTCATTTTGTAAACAAAACGCAAACTTACTAAATTGTTCCTGGTTTGCACACGACATCTACGAGATATACATAAGAACGTATGTACATACATAACACGTTATAGCTAATCTAGAATACAAACACAAAACGACAATCAAATTGAAATTCCACTGACCCACTGGCACAGGCGGTGCTCCAGCGATGAAGCACCGCCTGTCTCCCATGCTTAGGAGACTCTTTGGCGTTTAACTTAGTCACAATAGTTCAGTTTTAGTCTCTATCTCTCTCTCTCCCTTACTTTTTGCCTCTGATTTCAAGTTTTTGGATGAGCCACTATATTAGTGCTGTCAACCCAAAAGCATATGTAGTTTCCAAATATCTTTTTCATTAATTAAAAACAAAAATGACTATGCAAAAATAAACAGAGAAACGTGTACTAAAACAGCTCATCAAGTGGTTGGCACAGTGGTTTAAGGTTGTTTAACAATGCAAGGAAAAGTTCAATGATGAGGTAATTCTCATCAATCTAGTCTTAAACTAAATGAATTCGGCAATATTTTCAATATTTACAATAAAAGTTTTGAATTTGTTTTTGAGGTATTTTTAAACTAGTTTAATAAGTTTTTTCTCAGTAAATAGTAGAAAACCAAATTTAAATAGTAGTAAATACTTTTGATAAATGAATTTGAATAAACTGAGCAATAGCTACAACCATAGACTTTTCAATTTAATCAAATTTAAATTGGAATTTAAAAAACCTATTTATTTTTTCTAAAACTGTTAGAAAATCGTTTAGTATTTGTGAACGATATTCCTACACAAAATTATGATTGAGACCAGCAAACAAATATTATAACAAACTGATTTGATAATTGTAACTAAATTAATAATATATCAATAAAAATTGAAAGAAATTTTGTTACTATGTTAAATTGTAATCTATTTAAATGATCAAGGAAACACGTCATTGATAAGAATATCAAGACTTTCTCAAAAACCATCTGCCCACTGTGCCGAGTGTTTAACGCTATCAAAATTGTTTTATTTTCACGATGACACCAGCAAAGTTAGCGTTAGAGAGCACTGAGGTCATTAAAGATAAGGTATTTAACTTTCATCTCGAAACTTGTATACCCTTTTTTACCATAAACTTGCTAATTAGTATTAAAATTATTGTTTAAGACGTTGAGATCAATAGTTAATCCATTTCTAGCAAAGCTTATAATTAAGAATATTAAGCTGATTAACTCTGTATAGCCATAGAAATTCATTAGATGCATTGAGTTACCATTCCGATAACCCTAATCAATATAAACTCTTTAAAAAGTGTATAAAAAGTTCCCCCCAAGCAGAGACCCCACGGAACTAATATAAAATGCTGCTTTTCAATGAGAGTCAAGGCAGTTGTAGAAAGAAGTTTAGTGTTGTAGGCCGTGTTGCGCTGCGTTTTAACTTAATTGCATACTACTTAGAGTGAAAAGTGTTACGAAACAGTTTCAAAATGGTTATCATAAAGAATGAACAGAATATATCGGTGCCCGAGTATCTGAATGCGGAGTTCTTCGTGGATACTTTGGAAGAAGGTTTACGTGAATCAAAAATAACTCTCCATGAACTCAATTACGCCTGGGGTAGTAATCCGGGTGACAACTATTGTTCCGCCATCTACCAAGTGCAGTTGAAATTCACAAGATGGTCTGATGGCAAGGAGTCGTCGGAAAAGGAGCAATTGTCGTTGATTGTCAAGACGATACCAATTACACAGGACACACAATTTCTGGAAGATGTTCGTGTGTTCATCAAGGAGAAGCAAACATATACAGACATTTTACCCAGATTGGATATCCTAAGCAATGGCCATAAATTTGGTGCCAAGTGAGTATTGACTTAGATAAAAACTGGATTAGATTTGAATTTTATTTCTTTTCTCCTTCTTAGATATTATCATTCTGTGAAAGCGCCAGTGCAGACAATTGTCTTTAATGATCTGAAAACCGATGGCTTCAGGGTGGCCTCACGGGAAGCGGGATTGGATTGGAATCATGCATCGTTGATTTTAAAGCAATTGGGTAGATTCCATGCTACCTCAATGGTGCTGGCCAAGAAGGTAAGAGAAATTAAGTATACTTTGGGATTACTTTAATTTAACCAAGTTACCATTGTTTATTTCAGGATCCCTCAATTTTGAAAAAATATAACCAGGGCATGCTAAGCGAGGGAACTTTAGTGAAGAGCGACACATTTGAGGAAATGTTTGGTGGCTTCCTAAAGGGACTCATTAAATGTTCATCTACCTGGCCGGGCTATGAAAAGATTAGTGAGAATCTTCAGCGTTTCTCCAACAATTTCCAATCTATCCTGTTGGCTGCTTCCAAGCCAAAGCCCGGAGATCGTTATGTTGTTCTTAATCACGGAGACTTATGGACGAATAATTTCATGTACGCCTATGACGATGCTTCCAAACCAAATGTGCCAACTCGTTCGATTTTCGTCGATTTCCAACTCAGTTTCTACGGAAGTCCGGCTTGCGATTTGAACTTTGTGTTGAACACAAGTTTAAAATTGGAGTTACTTCAGGACAAACGTGAGGAATTGATTAAAACCTACTATCAATCTTTCAAAGAGGCTTTGGAATATGCTCGCTATGAACAGATACCCACATACGATGACTTGTTATATGAGTTGAGAAGTCGTGAGATATATGGTCTATTCGGTTTGTTTGCCTTCTTGCCTATGATAACCATGCCCAAGGAATTGGCTCATGATAATAGCATTGAGAACATGAAAGATGAAGCCTTCAAGCAAAAGAAAATGACAGCCATTTTCTCCCAGAAATTCCTTAACGATTATCAAAAATGGGCTCTTAAACGTGCCGAGTCCTTGGGCGTCTTTAACGATTATTAAAATCCTATGGATGGAGATATGCATCTCTTAATAAATAAATCGAACCGATTGCCATCGAGGCTACATTGGCTGACATAGCTGCGTTTAACGAAGCAATTGAATTTGCTGATTTGTAGAATATATTCTATATATGTGCATACTCACATATGTATATATGTATTATTGTAGATTCAAATGATTATATATAGAACAGAGTTCAAATAAAATAACCCATCATAGGGCTGAGACTTAAACCAAAACCTGTTTTTATATTTGTGTGTTGTAAATTTGATCAAACAAGTGTTTATTTCTAAATTTGTCAAACCTGATAAGGAAAAGCAATCAAGATAAGGCAACTAGATACTTAGCGAGTGGGTTCTCAGTGATAAGACTTACAATTAGTTAGCTTGGATGACAAGTAATCATAGGAGACAGTCAAATAAGTTCTATCTATTTCCTTTCTAGTCCTAGTCTAGTCTAGTTCATTGACTTCAATAAACCACAGAGCGTTCTAAAACTTCTTTATGTTATTTTTGAATAGTGTATATTTTGATTTTATTATATTGCATACTTTTCGGGTAAATTTCTCTCAAGTCACTATCTAATGCGTATCCAGGCGGATACACAGCAAAGGCTGATGCATGTGGAGCCTGAAAACTTTAATGAATTCTGCAAATAAAGGTCTAAATTTTATAACAATAAACAATATAGACAATATAAATATGGAGCGAAAGTAAGACGATGCTTCAAACTGATTTTTGAACTCAATCCACATTTCACTTACTCCAAATTTAAATCAGTTATTTATTTATTTTTGCTGTTAGATCAAAAGCTAATACCGCAAATCCATTGCAATGCAATTCGTTAGGAATCAATAAAACAAGAACTGCAACAGAAGTTCAGTTGCATCGCCCCCAACTAACCTCAACTCATTAAGATCAATTAAAAACGACATCACTTTGATTTTTCAAATGGCATATAAAGCTGAGAGTAGATTCTTCAATTTATGACATAGACAAACATAATGTCGGACCCAACGGTTGAGTTGCCACTCTATCTGACGCCAAATTTCTTTAGAAGATGCTTGGAGCATGGATTACAGCAGCAGGATCTGCAGGTTCTCGATGTGAAATTAACGAATCTAACACGAGGAGGAGAAAACTATTGCAGTAACATTTATCGAGCGAATATTAAATATAAAAATACCGAAAGAAATAATGTGGAAATTTCATTGATCGTCAAATCAATGCCAGATGAAAAGCAAGCAATATTGGCTCGTCTGCATATTTACAACAAGGAGAGCATTTTCTATATGCATATTAAGCCAAAATTGGAGACCCTTATGTGGCCACGAAACCAAATAGTAGGCCATGAAAAATGGGAATTGGGTGCCAAGTAAGTGAAGAACCACAAGCCATTCAAATATGTAAAACTTAAGCCTCTTTTGATGAAGGAAATTTAATAAACTTTTAAATGTTTGCAGACATTTTTATTCCACCACTCAACCAGAGCAGACGATTATATTCGAGGATCTCTGCTCTGATGGCTATCAATTGAAATGCCGTCAATTGGGTTTAAATTTCGATCATGCCGCCTTGGTAATGAAGAAATTGGCCCAATATCATGCTCTAACCATGGTAATGGCGGAACATGAACCCGAGATTATTATAGATCGTTATCCATTTGGTCTATTGCATATGGATGCCATTAAATCGGAACCATTTAAGTTACTCTTCGGCACTCAACTCTTGAAATTGGCTGCCTTGGTGGGAGATTGTGAGGGTTTTGGTTCGATTACACGAAAACTCTATCGTTATCATGAACATTTCACGGAGCGTGTCCTGAAATCTGTTTATCCTCTACGAGGTGCCTTTAATGTGCTCAATCACGGCGATCTGTGGGTTAATAATATATTCTTCAAATACGATAATCAATATAAGGTGGAAAAAGTGAAGATTGTAAGTAGCGAATCTAACTTAATCAAAGAATTAGTGATTTCATTTTTTTTTTCAGATCGATTTTCAATTGTGTTTTTATGGTAGTTTGGGTTTCGATGTCAACTATTTTCTTAATACCAGCTTGGAATTGGATGTGCTAAGGACTCAACGCCAACAACTGATAGATATATATTGTGAGTCCCTAATGGAATGTCTGAAACACTTGCCCTTGTCTAAACCACATCCAACATGTGATGATATTTTGGAGGAGATTCGTGCTAGGGAGGCCTATGGCTTTTTTGTGGCCTTTGGTTTCTTCCCCTTGATGAGTATGATTGGCATTGATTCGGAGGACAATTCCCTTAAGAACTTTCACGATGAGGAATTCGCCAAACAAAAGGTTCAACTCATGTTTGAGGGCAACGTACGCACACTAGAGAGCCTGAAGTTCGCATTGCAACGTTTAGATGACTTGCACATTTTTGATTGAAGGTCACACATTGTATACAATGCATCTGAAAGTCTTGGTTATTGCATGATGATAGAACGACAATCAAGAATATATAGTTATATATACATATAGAATACAAATGAATTTGCGGCGTTTTGATTAACTTCCACAGGGCGTTGAGTGAAATTGACAATTTTCCCGACACTCAAACTAGACAACAATGCTGCTTATACAAGATGGGGAAGGCAACTGACAGAAATAATAAGTCATTTGTTTTCAGGAGAGAAAAATCTACTTGTTGTAAGCAGCCTTCTTTCAGGCTTAAAATTATCTAAAATTGGTGAATTGCATATAACTTTTAATTAGCGAAGAATTAGTCGAAAACAGAAGTTAGAAATAATAAAGAGTTTCTTTTTCAAAAGTATACTGATTAATGTATGTATATCTAAACGATTAATATTGAACAACTATATCTAACTATTCCAAATCTTTGCTAGCCTCTATTCAAATAAGTATTACTAAAGTTTCAAAAAGCTAAGTTTAGAGTGAATTTTGCAAAAAATATCAGAAGATAATATAAATAAAACTTAAAATATACAATAATTGACTTTTGATAATCGTTGTTTCATTATCCAGGATATTACTTATTTTGGTGTCATACCGTGCGTATACGTTATATATGTCAAAATGATGATTTTTCATATAGAAATAAAAAGATGTGTTAAATCTTAAAATATTGTCGCTCTGAAAATATTCCTTTAATACATTTTTAATAACTTTTTTAAGTTAAGTCAAACTGAGAACATAACTGCGTAGAAAGCGTGACTACTTTTAATTATTATTATTTTATATGTGTTGTTTTTATAAACATTAATAAGTAATTTGCCAAATTAATATGATTATATGCGTGCGTGTACATAAATTGAGTAAACCGAATATTGCTTTGTGTGATATTCTATAATTATAAATAATTACCGCCGACAGTATGCAAATTTATTAACAAATTTCAGCATAGACAGATATTTTGTATATACGCCATACGGTAAATGACAACTTAAATACTTGTATTAAAACTATACGAGGTTAGTTAACATAAAGATGAGATTTCGCAAATTGGCAGTATATAATAAACATCTAGAACATATTATTTAGAAAATGTGAGAAAAACGAATTAAGACGTAATTTAGCAAACCTTTTGTTTGACGTCTCAAGGTTGATGCCTACAAAAACTCAAGGTTTTCCTTTTGACTTTATCAATAAATTTTGAATTTCATCAGAAATCTATTTAGAAAACATTTTTTGGGCTACTTTTACATATTGCAAGTTATTTCTTTTCAGTGTCATTTCGATTTGGAGTTAAAAACTATTGATGTAATGTACTGCCAAAAATGCTATTGATCCACTCAATATTATCATAGATAGTTGAGGATATGGGGATGACAACTGGTAGATATTTACCCCCTGAAATATGCAATATTCTGTTTCAACTAGCCTACATAAGAAACCTACTGTAGCGAACAATATACTGTTAACTATAGTTAATGGTTGCATATATTTTTTTAGACAATTTTTTAGTTGCACAACATTTTAAAGGTTTTAGTTTGGAAGAAATTAACTTGTCTGACCTTCTCGGGTCAAATTTCAGTCATTTCTCATCCCTTAATAAATGATCTTAAAAATGCTAGTATTTAGTCAGTAATCAGTAGTAGAATTTAGTAGAATCAAACTAAAGTTAAAATAATGCAGCTCACAAAATTTTATAAAATCTGATAAAAATGTGATGTGAAGACACATTTTTATAGTTAGTGGATTTAGTTTAAATTGTAAATATGTATTTTTGCAATAAACACCTGGTTAAACTCTGTTCTAGTTTTAGATGCCGAAAATAATTAAGTTTTATAGGCCTTTCGAGATCTTTAATCTTGAATTGTCATGATTTTGGTCAACACATAAACCTCAATCAAAAAACCAACTGATTATGTCACGTTGGATAGACTACTCGTTATAAAAACATCAAACAAAACGCTTTCGACTCAAATAAGACAATTTAATTGAAACAGAAATTAAAAAAGAATATAATTTTTCGTGTTGGCATGTGACTCAAAGAGCGAGAGAGAGAGAGAGAGAGAGCACGATACTGTTCTCTTATCAGATATCGATTATAAAAATAATACAAAAAAATATAAATAAAATATAAATCGTCCAAAACAAGGCGGGGCTTTTGATAAGATAATTCAATCGGTGTCAGATAAG
Organism: Drosophila willistoni; assembly: GCF_018902025.1. Lineage (NCBI taxonomy): Eukaryota > Metazoa > Arthropoda > Insecta > Diptera > Drosophilidae > Drosophila > Drosophila willistoni. The sequence goes on from NW_025814050.1 coordinate 17,420,376, forward strand.
TGTAAATACTAAAAGATGTAAAAACGAGAATAGAAATTAAACAGGTGACACTTTCGATCATCGATTTTGAGATACCCTACATTAAGTCCTAAATTTCTGAAAATAAATATTAATGAATTTGACACAAATTGATAAATTATAATTCAATTTCGGCGAAATTGTGTGGAGAGCAAAATAACGAAAAAATTTCAACGAAGATCTTCAATATTTCGGAACCGGTTTTCCCCTTTTTAACAAAGATTAATGGCATCGTTGATATCGGACGTGGAGATCGATCTCATTCAATATATAAACTTTCTTGCGCAATAGCTATAGGGTAGAAAAACGGAAACACAATATAGTTTAACTGTAAGCCAAATTGAAAAGGTCGCTGACTGTTCCGTTGACTGTTTGTTGCGTGTTGTTTGTTATTTTTTTTGTTTTTATAGTATTTTAATAAAATTAAACAACTTGTTGTCGCCTTCGTTAAGCGAAATTATATGTTTGTACATACTCGTATATGTAACTATTATTAATTCAACTCAATCGTATCGAGAACGAGACGCGTATAAATTGCCTTGTTTGAGAGCAACAATTTTCAAACGTTATTAGAATGTGCAGCATTGTATACCATTCCGAGATCGGCGATTCACCGCCCCAGCATCTCGACGTCGCCTTCTTCGAGGAGGTGCTGGAAACGGCTCTGCGTACAGCAAAGGTCCAATTATTGTCGATTCACTGTAAACTCGGCAGCAGTACGGGTGAAAATTATTGTAGTAAAATCTATCGTGTGACAATCGAATATAAACTGCACTCCGATCCAAAGCATACAAAACAACAAATGTTTATAGTGAAAAGTATACCACGCATTGAATCAGTTGAGTTCATTGAAGATCTTCAGGTGTATCTAAAGGAGAAGATCACCTACTATGATGTTCTGCCCAGATTGGAGTTGCTCATGCAATGCAAACAACGTTTCGGACCCAAGTAAGTATTGGATTAATTTACAAAAGGTTTTTTATAATCCTTAATTCTTTCACACCTGATAGACTCTATCAGTGTAGAAAGCAACCAGAGAACGCCCTAGTGTTTGAAGATCTTAGCGAATCGGGTTATGTGATGGCCTCACGCGAATCTGGACTAGATGAGGATCATTGCATTTTGGTCATGGAACATCTTGCCGAATTTCATGCCTCATCAATGGCATTGGCTCTGCTGGTAAGTAGGAGTGAAAGGAAAGTAGGTAACTTTACCTCTTGACCTTCTCTTTGAACTATTTTAACAAGGCACTTTGAAAAACAGATTTTCTAAAAATTTACTAAAGTACAGCAAACACAATTCAAGTAGACTAACAACTAACTAACATTTTAGCATATTTTGGAGTTTTATTTGAACAACTGGTCAATAATTCTTCTCTTTTCGCTTAATTTTTTGGCCTATATTAAAGTAAGCTTTTGGGCTGACTTTATAATTGTCAACTATTTTAAGCTCTTTACCACATACTTATGAAGCACATTAATAAAACAGATAATAGATAATGTTGAATAAATACTATGTTATATTTGCCCCAACTGTAACACTATTCAACAAGCTCAATAATTCCACAAGTTTACTTTTTTATTGACCAAATTTCACTTGTGGCTTAATGCAAGAATCAATTTGTCTCTAAACCAAAACTTTAGGAGTTTTTTAAATATATTTTATACCAAGTATTCGCTGAATTCTAATAAAATTAGTTTCTTATTGACATTGGTGGACATGAATGTTTGGAACCCGTGGCTGAAGAATTCTATTTTTCAAGGTCAAGGTTCTTCTTTACCAATTTCTGTTAAAACAGGACATTCCAATATCTGTTTGACATTTGCCCTAAGCATTTTTGCCTACTTAATGGGGCATAGTTTCTCTTTCATTGGACATTTCCAGAACTGCCTTTGATTTTCATGGGATATTTTCTATATTAAACTTTAATACATCTCTAACTAAGACTAAACTAAGATGTTTAACATTTCAGGATCCGCATATATTTGAGGCTTATGGTGACGGTATGCTATCCCCGAATGGCCTGGCAAGAGATAATGCCCTGCTAATGCGTTTCTTTGCTGGCAATGGACAAGAATTGCATTCTCTGGTGAAAACTTGGCCAGGTTTTGAACGCATATCGGACAAAATAGCAAAATATTTGGCTCATCAACGAGACAATCTTATACGCAGTCAAGCGCCTTCGGATAGGGATATAAAAGTTCTCAACCATGGCGATTTATGGGTCAATAATATTCTCTTTAACTACGACGTCGTTAACAATCGACCCGTTGATGCAATTTTCATTGATTTCCAATTAAGCGTTTGGGGTAGTCCGGGCATTGATATCAATTATTTCTTTTACACCAGTACCAAATTGGATGTACTACAGCAAAGGCGTCCACAATTGCTGAAGCGCTATCATGACCGATTGGCAGGTACCCTACTCGGATTTAATATGGACATACCAGTGCCCAGCTATGAACAAATCCTTCAGGAAGTGCATCGTCGTGAGGCCTATGGTTTCTTTGCCAACTACGGAATATTGCCCACCGTTAGCCAGGATAAAGCCCAGACGGCAGATAACAATTTGGAGAATTTCCAATGTGAAGACTTTGCCAAGCAGAAGGTAAAACAAATGTTCGCCTCAGCAAGATTGGAGCAAACTTTGCGTTACACTTTGCCACATTTTGAACGGGCCGGAGTCTTCGATTAGTATTCTATGTATAATTATTGACCAAATTAAACACTTGTTATATATTTTAAATGTAGTCAAATGGTTATTTAGTTAATTGCATACGAATTTCAATGAATTAAATTTATTTAAGCACTAAAAATTTTGTTTATTTTCGATCAGCGCTAGAAAATGAATCGAACTACCTTTCATCTGTATTTCTATAAGAATTATATGTATTTCATTTTGAATCTTTAACTTCTCTATAAGAATTACAGGCATTTTATTTTGAATCTTGAGCTTTTTTTAACTTTCAAAATTTTTTGTTACCGAAATATTGTATTTTTTATTACTTTTCAAATTAGATGATTTTTTAATCGCAATAATATTCTGGAAAGACCAAAGAATTCCTTAAAAAACTTTATTAAAAGTTTTGGCTAAATATTTTCTAAAACTTACAGAAAAACCACATAGCAAAATAAATTTATTTACAAATATATATAAATCTATATATATATATATATATATATATGTTTTCGTTTTATTGTTTTATAAAAATACAATTTCATTTTGTAAGTGTTTTTTTCTTTTTTTGTTTAAATTGCACTACATTTCGTTACGTAATTTGTATTTGGAAATCACCAGAGAATACACAAAGGAAAAGTTTGTCAAATTTGTTGATTGGTTTTTTAAATTAAATTTGCATACGTACAAAACTACTTAATTTTAATTAATTAATCTGCTTGACGCTCACAATTGTTACACAGGTTTCTCACTTTCTCTAGATATTGGATATTTTCAACTCACTCAAACCATATTTTTAAAAAAAAATTGTATCCATAATGCTTAATTAAACTAGATAAAAACAAACTTTTAGGCTTATGAATGTGTGTGGCTTAATGTGTGTGTGTAAGCGTGTGTGTGTGTGTGTGTATATGTGCGTGCTTCCGGTGAGAGGGGAAGATTGTGCCTTGAATTCTGGGCTTTGTTCTGACCAAAGGATAAAGATAGTATTTTGTTGACTTTTTCTTTTTGTTTCTTTTTTGTTATTTTGTTGGTTTAGCTCCAGACATCGGCTGAGTAACGTTTCTGGGCCTCCATTTTCTTGATATACTGAACGGCATCTGCTTCGCTCATGTTGCCTTTGGTGGAGAGAATTTTTACTAGAATATTTCTAACATCAACGGCCATATTCTTGGCATCACTATGGGAAATAAAGAAAAATGGATAAACGTTAGGGAAATCTGTATAATTTCACGTTATTCTTTATGTTTGAACTTACCCGCAGATGTAAAAGTGACCCTTCTTCTCGCCAATCACATTCCATATGAGATCAGCATCCTGTTCCAATAAATGTTGAACATAAATCTTTTTCTCTTGATCCCGCGAAAAGGCAGCTTTGAGGGTCAAGGTTCCCTTCTTCACCCATTCCTCAAGTTCAGTTTCATAGATGTAATCTTCGCTGCGTTTACGGCAACCGAAATAGAGCACCGAATCACCCACTTCTTTGCCCTCGTCGCGTAGGAACTGACGTTCCTGGATGAAACCACGGAATGGTGCCAATCCTGTACCAGGACCAACCATAATAATTGGCGTCTCCGGTTTGGTGGGCAAACGGAATTGTGATTTCCTTATGAAAACTGGAACTTTCACCTCCTCACCACCCTCCTGGGGCTTTTTGTTCTTCAAGTAAGTGGTGGCCACACCCTTGTTAGTGCGTCCAGTGGGTGTTTCATATTCCACAAGGACAGCCGTGACATGCACATCGGTGGGATGCAGTTTGGCCGATGATGAAATGGAATAGTAACGTGGCTGAAGACGTGGCAACAACTCGCACACGTGATCCAGTGGCGGCCTGCACGATTTAATATCTTCCAATATATGAACCACATTCCGGCAGGCATCCTGAATCCATTTTTGATATTTCTCCTTGCCTAAAAGGTATTTTGTTAGAATTCTCTATTTTTATTTCTGTACAATTCACTCACCTTCTGGGGCAATGGAAGCCATGCTTCTCAGCAGTTCCTTCTCCTTTTCATCCGTACAGTATTCAGCCAATTCCTTGAGAATATGTGTACGTGGTATGGCGGTTATTTCCAGATAATGAGTCAAGGCAGTGCGATACGTAGTTGGGCAGGGGAATGGATGCTTCTTACTGCTATCCGTATCAGTATTGATCAAAGAGAATACCGTATCCAAATCGGCTTTGCACAATTCTCCCAATTTCTCGACCAAACTCTTATCGTTAATCGGATACATGGCAACATGATCACCGGCATCGTAACGCATCTTGGAACCATCGATGCTGAGCTCAATATGCATGCAGGAACGTCCACCGCCCTTGTGCAATTCCCGATTGACCTTGATGGGTGCCAGGAAGGGATTCTTGGCATCAAAGGGAGGACGTTGATTTTGCATAGAATGCAAACGTGCAATTTCACCCGTATATATGCGATCTGGCTGAACATCGGGCTGTTCAAGTAGACGATACTGACGGATTAGCACCTCTTCGCCGCCACCCTCAATGCCGAAGTGATCACAGACAGCGGGCCAGAAACGATCCTTCCATGTGATAAAGTCATCTTCAATGCTGCCAAAGCAGAGATTAAAACGACGTTAATATCTTTTGATGATTTATAGTTTATATAGATCGACTTACTTGGCATCATCATCGCCCAATCCCAATTCAAAGACACGATTGGCCCCCAATTCCTCTAGCCTCTTATCCACATAGACAGCAACCTTATTATAATGCTCATACGTCTTGTTGCCCAGTCCAAAGACCTAAAAAGTGAACAAATAATAAAATAATTAAATTAATATTACAATATTGAATTGTTACAACTTCCATTTATTCTCCATTACCTCATTGGACAGTAACGTTTGTGAAAATTTTGTTTTATTATATAAATTATTTAATAATAAGCGCAAAGTTCGAAGTCTCAGCTTCGGCCGACACGTGCCAAGGGCAGAATTAACAGCTGCGGCGGCAACGACAGCGACGCCGCTGCCGGTAAACGTGCCTAACATGTCAATCGGAGGTTTTTCCACTCAATTAACTTTTCACATAATAAACTTTTCATTCATGACATTCGCGATTTATAAATGGCACTTTTTTTTTGATGTGAGGAAAACTGTAAACACATTGCGCAACAGATGTCTAGTGGAAAAAATGTCTTAAAAAATACCACAAAAAATATCAAATACCAAAACAAAAACATACTAAAACAGTGTTGGCTAATCAAAGAATTATACTTTCATGGAAGGTTTGGACACTAATGTGACGTCACAAATCTATTTACAATTATCTTTAGAGTGAACCTCCGATTGTGGACATGAACTTGACAACTAAATGTTAGATTAGTTAAAATGCGGGAATAAAATATTTTCTAGCACCGTTGGCCGTTACCTTAATTCAAATTTTTAACGGTTTTTGGAGCAAAAATTTTAATTCAAATTTTGATTTGAAGTTGGAAGTTAATTTTTAACTAAATTGTGTTAAATAAATTATTAAAAACAATTTTAACGGAATTCTCTTTTAAATTGAAAGAATTTCTTTAAAATTTCAACATAAATGCATTAAATAACTGCGCTATAGATTTATATATTTAGATTTAGAATCGTTTTCTTTCAAATCAAGAAAAAAAACTTATTAGATAGTTCATTTTAAAATACGAATTGAAGAAAATAAAAATATATATCAATATAAAAAAACATACATAGATCCTTTTTTAAATCTTATTAGTTTTTGACGCCATCTTAAAAACATGTAAGAAAAAGTAGTTCAAGTTTGAAAACGTGCAGTTTTTAAAATAAAATGGAAAAATTTATTTTAAAAAAAAATGTTAAGAAGTTTAAAAAGTGTGGAGTATTATCTCATCTTAAAGGATCTGTAGAAACACAAAATGCATTCCGGTTTTGGAGGAAAATAAGTCTCGAAACGATGACATCATATAGATTTCTATTCTCATACAGAACAAGTATGTAGGTACTATAATATATTTACGCCCTCAGTTTGAAATAGACCTTATCTGTATTGCAAACAATTGTTAACATTGTAGAATTTCTCTAGAAAATGATTCTCTGTTAACTTGAAAAATTGAAATTGCAATTAATCTGCAAACTGCAAATAGCAATAAATTAGCAAACAACATGCTGACCAAGCAAATTTATATGAATGTTCTTACTCCCCCATCAATTCTAGGAATTTCAAATCAATTTTAGAAATACTTTTCTCAACCGTTTTAACAAAGATTGTGTATAATATTCAGTATTTCGCCTGTGATGTCATTAATTAATAAATATTACGCCGTTTTAATTGTCTCAAACACGTTTTTGTATCATCCAACAACTTGGCGACGTTTGCGGAAATTCTATTAGCTACATTTCAAACATTAGCCTTGAGTTTTCATCATTTGAAGTTATCAATTCGAATGTTTATATATAGAATATAAGGCTTTTGTTTACAACAAACAACACATTTACGCATATCGCATTTATAATTACAAATGTGAGTAGATAGCGTAATGTGAATCTTATCATTGGGGCACTGCTCGATAATTCTATTGAAGGCCAATTCGTCGTCAATTTTTTCCGTTTTTTGGGGTTTGTAATCATATATGTATGTAGCTTTAGATTAAATTATTTTTTTTTGTTTGATTTTTTATCTTGTGCTTACCGCATAATTAAGACCAGTTAGATCAACTTCGCCATTGGTTATCCATTCATAGAATTCCATGGCATTGTCTGTGGGATCACCCTCGCCATAGGTGGCCAAACAAAAGACAGCCAATGAATTGGATATATCCTTCAATTGTAGCAATTCCTCCATATCGCATTCCTCGGGATCAGCTACCATGCCCTTAAGACGATAGCGTATACCTTCTTTGGCCAAACGTCCGGCAAATTCCTCACCAGTTCCCGTCTGTGAGCCATAGAAGACAACAAGACTTCGGCCGGAGGCTTTCAGTTTCTTGATAAACGAATTATCTGATGCACTTATTGTGCTCACTGTGGTAGGTCTAACAAAAGAGAGATGCAATTAGTTTTAGTCAAATTTAAGACAAGTTTTTCAAGTATGAACGATAATTTCATTCAAATTGAAGTTCTTATTAATTTTTTTGGCCTTAAGGACTTACTGTATGGAATAACTACGAACTGGTTCCTCTTCCTTCTTGCGACTTCTAAGGAAATAGAAGGCAGCCCCACCGATTAGTACAGCCAACAGGGCAATATCGAGTAGACCCAAAAAGGGTTCATCTCCTGCAGCTGCAGCGGCAGCGGCGCCAGCTCCATCAATGGTTTGCTCACTGGACATGGTTTAAAGGTCTAAAAAATAAACCTAGAGAGAGAGAGAGGGAGAGGGAGAGAGAAAGACGCACAGGTTCGTTAGTGTTCTGTGTATTTTGTGATTTGCCATTTTCTATTTGAGTTCTAGTTGAAATTTTTGCATAAAATTTACATTTTTGGGCACTTTGAACACGCACTTTAATGTATGCCACGTAAGCCAAGATCTATTTTGGTTGCTTTCGTTCTTTCTCTTTTCGCCTTTTGAAATTGTCTTTTATTGTAAGTTGGTTTTTTTCTTTCTTTTTTGATTTGAAATATTTAGCATTTGTGTGTAACGGTAAATTACTTCCGCACTTGTTTTAACGGTACTCAAATCGCACATGTCGTTTGACATTGAATGATAGAGAAAGAGCGATACAAATTCCGAGCTAGTTGATCAGTAATGCGTTTTTAATCGTTTTTACCTTGAATATTTAATACTATATATTTTATATTTAGTTTATTTTTTTCCACTTGTAGTAACTGTCAGTTATGTAATAACTGTATGTGTGTGTGTGTGTCTGTGTTTGCACTAACTGCACACACAGAGAGACAGACGTCTGTACGATTTAAGAGCGTGCGTTTAACTAGCAGCTAGTAGCGTTTCGGCAAACAGTTTTATGGTCAAACCTTATCAGTCACAGTCAGCCACACTCAACACTTTCTATAAAACAAAACAACAACAACAAGAACACCTATCTAACGACAACGATTAGAATTTACCAAGACTGATGAAAGCTTAAGAAACATTTTTGCAATGCAGGCGTACGTAAACAAAAAAAAACTCACAAAACATTCGAAAATACCAATAGACCTAAAAATACCATGCAATGTGACTAATAGATTGGAAATTGGTTTTTTCAAGTTTATTGAGCGGGAGATTCTTTAAGGACAAAGAGACAATTTTTTCAAAGGACTTTAAATTTTAGGAAATTTATCTTTATCATGAAATAAAAATTGAAATAATCCAAATGTTGTTAATCTTTTATTATCTGTTAATAAAATCAGAAAAATATAAAATTTAAATATATTTATACCCTTGCAGAGGGTATTATTAAATTGGTCAGATGTTTGTAACGCACAGAAGGAGACGATTCCGACCCCATAAAGTATATATACTTTCTATATGTATATACTTATATATACTTCTTGTTTTGATTCTATTTTAAAAAACACATGAAATAAGTATTCAAATGGTTCATAATGTCCTTTTAAGCCTTTAAAATTAAATTAATAGTCTTTCCTTTGAAAAAAATCGTAAAAATATAACGATTTAAATTTTATATTCGATTCAAAACACATGAAAAAAGAATTGAACTAGTTCATATTGTCCTTTTGAATTAAATTAATATTCTTCATGGATTGATAAAATCGGAAAAAGGTCAAATTTAAATTTATTTCTACTTTTTTTGAAAGACAACAAACAAGAAATAAATAAAATAGTGTATAATGTTTTTTTAAACCTTTTAATTTCAAAAATTCGAAATCCTTTTGGAAAAATTGTTAAGAATAAAAAGTATAAGTTTAATTTTTTATATTTTGTATTTTTGTTTGAAAGATTTGTGAATGATTTCCGAATAATTTTAATTTTTTTTTTTAATCTTGATTTTCTATTAATTTAAGTTTAATTTTAAAACCTTCAGATTATTTCATTAATTATGTGAGGTTCAAATGGGGGAGAAAATTTTACAAAAACGCACAAATATAAATTAATTACTGAAAAGCACAAAATGTGATATTTTTTTATCTGTCTTTCACTTTAAAGTTTAACTTTGAATAAATATTTATAGCACACATCTGAACGTTATTAGTTTTCCAATTCTAGGTTTTAATTGGGTAGAAATCCCCTCAAATAATTATTGATTTACTTAGGGACAGTAAAGTATTTTTCATTACCCAAAAATAATCAGTATTTACGGCCTTTGTAATTGTTAGATTTACATCAAAATATTTACTTTTGTCAAATTTAACTACAATAGGATAATTATTCTCTTGAATTTTCCTAGAAAACTACATAAATCTTTAAGAAGTGCTAGTGATTCTGTTCCTACAACTTTCAATTTAATTTATTAACTCTTAAAACTTTGACAATCTGTACTCTTAATTGCACACGTTTTTAGCTTAAACATTTGCAAATATGAAAAAATATGCACAGAAGTTCATTTGTTTGCTTTTTTTTTGGCACGATTTCGGACAGACCTTTTGAGACCCTTTTAGCAGACAGATGGAAGGAAATGGGAAAGATTAGCGTGCATTGACCAGTTAATTTGAAAAGTGCGAACTGTACGAACTCTGACCCAAGTAAATCCATTATTATCTCATCTTTACGGTTTGAACAATGTAATGTAAAAGAAAGCGTGTTATGTTGCGCACCTTGAATTTAGAATCGGTTATGGTTTAATGCCTTAATGCGATGACTTCTGTTCGCCTACTACGTACGTATAATGACGAGTGTCCGAGTCTATCGAGTGTGCCTACGTGTGGATAGTTGCTATTCGCTATTGTTGCTGTTGTGGTCAAATCAAATGGCAAAAAAATGAATATTAAACACTCAAAACGACGACATCGCACACACTCATACGCACACACACGCAGGCAGAAGAGAAAAAACCGCAATATCACCTCGACTTGTATGCAAATCACTATATATACATATATTCAGTTTATTTGTTGTATATATGTATTGGCTAGTCTCGTACGACAACAGGTTGGATTTCAATTAAAATGTAGCAATAGCAAATTATATATGAAGACAAGGCAACAATTGAACGGACAGACAGACGGACAGAGACTGACGCGGGACGAACCTGTGAATTTATGTAGGTCAGCAAAAAATGTCATATTTACCTTACAGAAACAAAAATGCATTTGTGACTATACAAGTGTGAAATTTGTTTATTCCTTTGACCGTCTACATTGCGTTTGAGCCGGCTCGAAGAAGATCATTTCATAGGCAACACAAAAAAGTCACTTTCATAAACAACTTCAGAGATTCCCTGTGTCGTTAACGCTAAAACTAGTTGGGAATTATAACTAAATGAAGCGAATAATCGTTTGCCAAAACCTTTACCAGAATTAAAAAGTTTAAAAGTGCGCTCTTCCCTTCATAGGCAACGGAAAAAGGCCAATTTAAGGCATAGCGACATATCTCCGCCCAGTACATTTTTCTCCGCGCGGAGATATGTCGTTTTTTTAACGGCGGAGATATGTCGTTACCCCCAATTTAATAAACAACTTTAGAGTTTCATTCTGTCTTTAACGCTAGAATCAGTTGGGAATTATAACGACATGAAGCAAATAATCGGTTGTCAACACCTTTAGCAGAATTCTCTTCCCTTGATAAAGATGTGCTAAAATGTTGATTTTCAAGACCGATTGCCTTTCATGATTTTCAATTCAAAATTAAGACCTAGATTCATCACTGTTCAAAAAGAAACTTTCCACTACTTTTCTTTACCAGCTTCTTAAATTTCCACTCATTAAGTAAATGTTTGTTTCACCAAAAGATTAACTTTCGTTTATTTAGTAACATTTGTTCAAATAGTAGTCCGTCTATTGTACACAAATCAAAATCAATTTAGAAGATGATTTTTTTTATTTGCTTCATTTTATAGAATCATTCGAATATAAGATTTAGATGGGTATTAAACATCTAAAATAAAATAATTTGGTAAGATTGTCTCAAGACTTAAAGATATATCTCAGATCAATATATCGAGTAAATATTTACCTTTTATCTTTTTTGACAGCAATTTTTTACGACCTTACGCATTATATATGTACATATATCATATTATTCATCTCGCTTTCGGTCTATCTCAACTATAATAATTGTATAATAATGTTTCCTTTTTTGCATTATACATTAAAAATTCAAAGAATTATTCCATATCATAATAAAGCACCCTAAACTATTCAGACTTTTGACATGAGGCCTTAAATTGGCCAAAAGGTTCAAAGTTCATCTACCATTTACACGCTTAATAACATCGTTAAAAAAATGTTGTTTTTGTTTTCATTAATAAAAAAAACTGGTGTAATTGTTACATATTCCACCTTTAAAGTGCGTTAATTGTGGCAATTTTCAAGCTTCAAATTAAAATTTGAAATTTGACCAGACGTTGTCATAGACCAATGGGCAAAATAAAATGTGGAACATTCAACCTTGAACCAAATGAGAAAAATGAAAAATTGTTCATACATAAAAGGTTAAAAAAAAGGTTTCAGTTTTTGTGTTATTGAAACGATTTGAATGGCTATCTTTACTTCCGTTTATCACTGACTTTTTCGGTGAAGAACATTTGTATCTATTTATGTATTTTTTTTATCGCAGTTGAACAAACTTTTTCGCATTTTCGTGAATGAATCATCAAACGCGCCACAATAAATACGCGACTCTTTGGAATTAAAAGTCCATAGAGACAAAATTATTTTTGTTTAGTTTCTCAATAGATAAAGAAAATTGTTGCCATTTCATGATTACTACTATAATGCCTTTTATCGCACGTACATAGAGTGTATTAGTACCGAGGGAGACCCGAAGCCTTATTAAATGTTATCATTGTGTCTCGCATCTGTTCAAATATTGGCACGAAACGAGATTTCAAAATTTTGCCATCTCAGCATTAGAGTGCAAAAAAAAAACCTAAATGCTTTATGACTGAGCACAAAGCGTTTGTTTTGAACTAGAGTGACTACTTTCAAGTATGTTGACCACAAACTTGTGAGTGGAATTGGAGTGAAAAATAAGTCAAATCAAAATAACAATAAATATGCATAAGACTTTTAAAAGCAAGTTATAGAATAGAATATTCACTAAGGAAAGGTCAGTTATGTGTTTAACAATGATTTTGGTGACAAAAATATATATTTTTTAATGTCAATTATGAGCGTAATGAAAAGTGAGTTTATTTGGGGCAAAGGTTAAATCTCATTCAACTCTTAATCTCTCTCAATAAAAAACTAATCTATAACGGATTTTTAATCTGAATGTAAACTACATTTTGCATAACGATTAAAAGGAAATAACATTGTACTTAATTACAATAAACGGTAAACTACAAAAAAAAAATAAAATGCAATTTAATTTAATTAAATAATCTCGACGAGAAATCAACACAAAGATTTTACGAGGGTTTCCCCACGTATGTAAATATATAAGTTTGTGAAACGAATGAACTTTGTACATGAGTTCATCAAATAAAAGTCGCTTTATATATATCTACATATATGTACATACATATATATACATATATATTACTATGTACGTGCTTGAATCTGTAACTCAACAAAAAAAAAAGGGAAGAAAGTGCACTTGAAGTGCATTAACCGACGTCTTCTTTGGTTCTTGCATAAATTTTGAATTGAGTATTCCGTTGTAAGAACTTCCAACATCCCTTTTCCCCAATCTCTTTTAATTTTAAAGTAATGCAATATAATATTCAAGAATACAATGTATTCGAGTTTATTGTAAGGGAAGAACCCTTACAACTTTGTGAAAATTTAAAAATTGTGAATAGTTTAACAGAAATAAACTTGAAACTCATAACATTTTTATATTAAATGTCTTGAATATATCTTTTCTAAGTTGTCTTAAGATCTGCCTGATATATAAGTTAGTTTTCCCATTTAAATTGGCATAATTTAACTAATCCTTCCTATTAGGTCAAATCAATGCATTCAATTATCTAGATTTGTTTTTGAATCCTAAGCAAAACTTCTTTTATTAAAGATCTAATTACCAAAAACAAATTTTACGCAAAATTTTATTAAATAAATTTTTTTTAAATGTTAACTTGTTTTAATTAATTTTTTTAAAGCTATTCTTTCCTCTTTAGTTATAATTCTCAACTTATTCTGGCGTTGTTAGATTTGCTGATTAATGCAAAAATGAAAAATATATTAAAAAATACAAAATATTTTATTTTTGATCTAAATACCCAAATGAATATTATTATTAATATTATTATGAAAATTATTAGTTGTTGGTCTTTGGTATTTTGGTCCGAAAAAATTCCTTCTAAGGCATTAGTAAAACTATCCAGAAATAAAAATAAAAAAAATGTTTCAATTATTTTTTTGTGAAAGTCGCAATTTAAATTTTCTTGAAGATAATCAATTTTTAAAACACTGTAATAAAAATAAAAGCAACTTTTCCGAATTAGATTGAAGAACTATTTAATCATTTGATCCCTCACTCTCTTTTACGCTTCGGTTTTTAATGATTTCCAATTATTAGGAGTCTATTGTTTGAAACTTATGTGACAACCCACGTGCAAACAGCTGACAAGATCTACAAATGTTCATCTATGAATATGAATTGTATTCGTATACAAATCAGAGTTATCATTTTTCATTATGCAATACAATATGCCTACATATGTATGTATGTGTAATCTCCTAGATGAGCACAACAAATCTGAAAATCACATAAAAACGGAGACCCCTATATATTTTTGAACATGTGTGAGTAGATGTGTGGCTTGGGGTGTGTCCAAAAATAGCAAATATTTCAAACAAAATTGTTATTAAACTAAATTGCACGCAGTTTCCAGCAAACAATGCCCTCAATGAGAGCAAGGGAGATAGCAGCAGTCGAGAGCAATACATGTGTAATGCAAAGCAACCTGTTGCTAGACAGAGCGAGAAACAGAAGCAGATACTTGTTGCTTGAACTTTAAACTCGTCTGGCTATTGTCTCTCTCTCGCTTGCACCCACACAAATGGATGGCATGTTTTTTCTTGTTTTTTTTCTTTTTTTGGAAGTTGTATGCATGTGTCTCACTTCTGTAACCTTGACCATCAAACAAACAAAGTGGAAGAAAAAAAACCAATCAATTTATTATTTATTCATCGGCGCGTGGTTTTTGGGCTTGGCCTAAAAAAATGTTGGCAAACGGAAACCAACAAAAAGTTTACTTTTTTCAACTTACTTTATTCACAGTCAGCAAGATTTTTTTTCGACGTAAATTGCACTTATTGTTGGTTGTTGTTGCTGTTGCTGAATTTCTTTTCAGTTTTTCCTTAATGGGCGACACGCTCTTTTTATTCGTTTATTTAATATTCGATTTTGATTTCACGTTTTACAAGAAGACGGATGGATGACGACGAGCGACAAATCCAAGCGCTTAATTTATTTAGTTAAAGTGAACTAATGGGTGCACATATATTATGTATATACGTTTTTATTTTATATACGAGAGCCTCAGCGAGCGCGCTCCTCTACACGGTTAATCAACAACACAACAACGACAAGTGGAAACAATTTAAAATTGAAATTAAATATAATAAATGAAAAAGTTTAAATTAATTTTTGTTAATATTTACAAACGCACTACTTTCTTGCTTCAGCTTCAAACATGTTTGACGGCGTCTGCCGTTTGGCGGGTCTATTTATAGCCACTGCGGGTCGCAACTCGATGGAAGCATCCAACATGCAACAAAAGAGTGTATTTCATGCAAAAGAGTCCCCAACTTCGAACAAATAGTACCAACATCAAGTAAAAAAGTCGAACTCGAACAAAAGACAAGTGGGGGATGCCGATAAAAAAGTGAAAATCGATACATTGTTATCGCCTATCGAAAGTGTCGTAGCAAAACGTTGACAAATACTGTTTTTTTGTTTTCGTTTGGGATAGGTCACACTTATCGATCTCAAAATATTTTTCTACACATCTGGCAAGTCGGTTAAAAAATTTAGTGTGACCAGAAATCTTCATTCGTTTTTAGTTGATTCTTCTTTTTTGTTAACTTTTTAATTTTCTTATTTGCCAAAATCGAGTTTTAATTATTATAAAATAGATTTTAAATTTAAAAATTCCAAACAAGTGTCTTACGATACCACAGTGCCTTCACCAACAAACGACAAAACGAAACAAAAGTGCTAACAAAGGGAAAATTGTGTAATTTATTGTGGAAGCCAAATCGAAATGGAGCTCCTTTAGACCAACAAAACACATTTCGACCACGATCGAGTATTAAATTGAATCCAAATTGTAAACGCAATCGCCCAACGGCCCGGAAATGCCATTGAAGTTCTTGAAAAAGTGTCGCCAATACAATGTGACGTCGAAAAGTCTATTTGTTATATCTGTGCATCATTTATTAGGTGAGTGAGTGTGAATAACCCAAGTGGGCCCTGAATGAGTGTGTGACAGTGAAATGGAATTGGAATTGTGGGGCGTAGCAAAGTCATCCACAGTATCGTCTCCCCCGCCCCCACCCCCAATTTTACGACTAATCCAGCAACAACATGTCTAAGGAAGAGAAACAGCTGCGCTGAATAATGTGAATAATCGAATAAAATATGTTTTAAATCAATTTCCAACTTATGTTTTTCATTGCCTGTTGATTTTAACTTGTTGCTGCTGTTGGATTAGTTACAGATCTTCTATTAGTTTACTCAGTGTCATTATTTAACAGGAGCAGATTAGGAAATTTGTGGAGGAAATAAAGTGTATATATACTTTATCTAGGATTCTAAAGAGAATCCTTCAGGTTTATGGGTTTAAGGATTGAAGTGCAAACTTGTTTTATGTGGCAAACACTTTTTTACGATTCTTTGATATATTTAAAATATTAAAAAGGGCAGAATTTTTAAATCATTGCATGTGTATTCTAAATCTGAAAAACTTTTTCTCAAACACGAGTGCGAAATATTTTCCTCCATTTCTCCATATCCTTATAAGTGAGCTAATGGGATTTCTAGTTATTCGAATGTAACTTAGTTTCACTTGCTTTTATAAACTATAATTTAGATATGAATCTACAGAAGTGAGAGTCCTGGGACCGAGATTCTTATGGGGAAAACTTCTTTGGAACTCTGTTGCTGTTCCATTTTTCAATGTTAGTAAAATCTTTTTAATCCTGCCTATTCAACAGATTCCGTTTCGCCAAACCTCTAAAAACCCTCTTAATTGTAGGTGCAAAGGGGTGTAACGGGAGGAAAAGGGAGGTCTTTTACAATTTCATTTGAAATAACTTTGATTCCATTTCAAACGATGTCTAAATATCCTCTTAATGTTAGACGCGAAGAGCTGAAGGCGGAAAAAAAAAAGATGAAAGATCTTTCATTAGAAATAACTATGATAACTATTCCATTTCGAACGATCTCTATATACCCGCTAAGTTCTATGCGTTAAGAGTATTCAAAAGGGGCTTGGCGGGGGGGAGGGAGTCTTGAACAAAATAACTTGAAACAATTTCCGTTAATAAAAAGAATCATATTAGGAAACGGAGTGGTGGGGCGGCAGGGGAGTTTAGCCATTCAGTCAGTCGATTAGAAAAAAATGTCGGAAATTTACATATTTGCGCGTGCGCGCTGCTCGATGTGAAGCACGTTTTTAGCCACATCTATTTATTGCCCTCTCTATCAGACACACACAGTAAAAATCTTTCTCTCTCTCTTCCCTCGCAGACACCTCGAGCACTGTTGACTGCACCATCAGCTCGGAGAGCAAGGGGCAAGAGTGTTTGGATAATGTTTGTCAACGTTTACTTATCCAACAACCCGAATTCTTTGGCCTGCGCTATGTGGTCAAAGGGGGCAAAGATGATGAATTCAAATGGATCGATTTGGAACGCTCTCTGAGCCGTCAGTTGGAGAAATATGCTCAGGCGCCAAAGATCTATCTGAGGGTCCGTCATTATGTGACCACGGGTGTGAGGCATCTGACCGACGAAGCGACAAGATTCTATTATTTCCTCCAACTGAAGAGTGACATCTATGAGGGACGCATCGCCTGCGATATACGCAGAGCCATCCTGTTGGCTCTTTATTGCCGGCAAGCGGAATACGATAGCTACAACAACCATCATCAGGGGGATAAGCAGAGTAAGGATTATCTGAAGAAATCGCTGATATTGCCACGCAATATGCAGGGATTGGCCAACGATGATAGCATGCTGGATGGCCTGATAATGGAGGTGCTGCAGCAGCAAACAAATCTCGATCATTTGAGCCAGAGTCAGGCGGAGGAGATGTATATACAGTGTTGCCAGCAACTGGATGGCTATGGCGAGGAACGTTTCCAGGCCAAAGACACACTGGGCAATGATCTGCTCCTCGGATTGGCCATCAATGGCATGGTGGTGAATGCGGACAATGGGCGGCAGTATTTCCCATGGAAGGATTTCCATACGGTCACCATTGACAAGCGTACGATTAAGATCGAGCAGAACAAATTGGATGGCGAGGGCAGTATTGTGGGTAGCTTCATCTTCTCGGAGGCGGATATGGCTAGATATTTTTGGAAATTATGTATAAGTCAGCATAAGTTTTTCAAGCGTTTCATTGACACGGCCACGCCCTCGAGCATGGGCAGTGGGGCGGATATGGAGGGAAATAATCAAGTTGCCATTAATAATGAGAATGTTGTGGGTTATGTCGATTATGTGGACTACAATGAAAGGGAAAGGGAACGAGATCAACTGCAGCAGCAGCAGCAACAACAGCAGCAGCAACAGCAACAACAACAACAATTCCAGCAGCAACAACAACAACTGCAACAGCAATTAATCTCTTCGAACATCTCGTTGGCCACTAGTCAAACGCATTCCCAGCTCTTGGGTCAAAGTAGCTCTTGCCTGGATCTGAGTAATAACAATCTACACTCATCGAATGGTCTGTTGCATCATAACAACAACAACAACAACAATACGGAAGAAAGGGAACGCCTCAAGGCCATGTTGCCTACGTATAGACCCGCCCCGGACTATGAGACCGCAGTCCAACTGAAATATCGTACACCCTCCGCCGAGTTGCATAACATGACCATGGCCATGGCCGGGACACCCGGACATGCTGCCTACTATGCCGGCTCGCAGCCCGATGTCCATAATCCGAATGTCTACAATGAGAACCTCTTTTTGGGTCACCTAACAGCACATCGTTATCCGGATGTAGCTCAACCGGCAGCTGCCTTGCATCACCATCATCATCATATCAATCTGTATCATCAGCAACCGCAACAACAACCCCAGCAGCAGCAGCAGCAACAACAACAGCAACCCTCAATGGCCAATCCTCAAGCCTACTTGGAGTTATCCCATCGCATGCATATGATGCGAAACAAAGCGCCTCCACCCTATCCGGTCAATCGTTTGAGTTCCTCATCCACACCCGATCTGGCTGTGGCCACGCCGCGACCCCTGCACGGCCATCGCAACTATGTGAGTGGCTCCTCCCCGGATCTTGTATCGAATCGCACCCTCTTGAATGGTGGACAATATATGGCTACCCATTTGGCAGCCGGCAACGGAGGAGCCGTTGGCTTGGCCCATGGCGGCAATGTGCCCACCTCATCGGGAGCCACAATGCTGCATCAATATCCGTATATTGGTCATGTGGGTCTATCGCAACCATATTTACCACTCCATGGCACATTCGAGAACCTCAATATGATTGAGGAGCAGCCATCGATAATGTCGCAATTGCGTCAGTCGGCCATGAGTCAGGCGGCAGCAGCAGCCGCTGCCCAAGCAGCTCAGAGGTAAGTGTTCCGAATCACAAGCGAAAGTCATAATTGACCCTTTTGGGTTTGTTTCTTTGTAGTAGTCCAACATTGCCGCCCAGTGGCTATCGAAGTTCAGCCCCGCCACCAGCAAGCAGTCCTCAACCACCGGCAATAGCGTCGCCGCCGCCGCCACCACCACCAAATCATCCGCCACCGTCCACTACACCCACTCCGCTGCAACGCAGCGCCATTAATGGTTCGATTGAGCCCATCTACGAGAATGTGCCACTGCCACAACGGGCAGCCTCCGGTGGCAGCAATGGCACTGCCGCCGCCGCCCATGCCGAGGCCATGCGTCAACGTGCCTCGTCCATACAGTCGGCACCGCCGGGAGTTGTCCCAGTGCCCGCTGCTCGTCACAACAATGTGGTTACCCTAACCATCAACTCTCAAACACCACCAGATGACGAGATCACGCGTAACATCAAGAAGTATGGAGCCGATCGGGCGGCCAGTACGGAATTGCAATTCCTAGAACCCCAGCAGCAGGCTCCCATGCGTTCCACACGAGCTGCTAGTGCGGCGCCAGCCATAGGAGCCACGCCTCCACCGCGACAACATCGCTCGACCGCCAGCCTAAATAGAACCACTCCCGTGGACGTTATCTCGCCAGCGGGCGATACTCTGCATCAGCAGTTCAGTGCCATGAATCTATCAGCCAATACATCTGCATCCACATCGTCCATGTTCAATTCCACACTGGATACCACCTCCTCGTCCTCGGCCAGCAAAGATGGCAAGCGCAAGAAGCGTTGGAACTTCTTGGCTCGTGGCAAAACGCCCGACAAACAGAAAGCAGCCACCTTGGGCCGAGAGAAGGCCAACACAAGCCAACAACATGCCAAATTGGCGGCTAAATTGAAATTGGCCCAAGATGATTTGAATCTGCCGCAACCGTATCGTTGGTCCACCGGAGTGAGCAAACCGCAGCCCATCTCTGGCCAATACTCCAAGGATAAGCTGGTGAGTATTGAGCAAATAAAATATAAAATAAATAACAAATCGATTAATCACGTTTTGAAAACGTTTTTTGGTAAAAGAAAGTTTTTTTCTTATCATGTCGTGAAAAGTAATTAAATCTACTTCTGAGATATTGATTTGATTACGTCGATTGAAAGACAACATAAACTATATCTCACGTTTGTGGATAACCAATTAAGACCATACTCAAAACTTTTAGTGTGCCTTGAAATGACTCAGGCTGAAGAAAACGTTGCTAGCTTTGAAAACTTCTCAATCCAAATCAATTGGTCACCTTAAGACTTAAATTTCATAATCCAAAGTAGATATTCTTTTGAAATCTTTTTGAAATAACTCTGAATGAAACGAGTGTTCCAAGACCAAACAAAGCTATTAGTTAGTCAAATGAAAACGAATAATTAAACCAAATGTTCAATTAACTCTAACTAGTATACGGAAATATAAATTCTCAAAGACGTTTAATCTCTAAATTCGTGCAAACGAGTAAAGTTTGTTGTCAGAACTTTTAAAAAACGTATCAGTCGTTTATCTTTTTGAATGCATTCATGAAATAAGCTACAAATTATATGTTATATTATATGTCCAATCGGAGGTAGTATTTTACCAATAAGATATTACTTTAAATCACTGACAAAGTCAAGAAGCATTATAAAATTACCTTTTCATATTAATTACAATTCTTTGATTGCTTTTTGCAGTGTCAAATACTCAACGAGAAGCTACAGGACTCACAGCTTTTCATGGAATTCGAACGCATTCCGAAACGACGTGATCAGGCTCAATATGATTGCGCCTTACTGGAGGAGAACGAGCCGAAGAATCATGATCCCAACTTTTTACCCTATGATGATAACCGCGTACGAATCACACCCACAATGGACAATCGTCACGGCTATGTGAATGCATCGTATATATCGGTAAGAGTTAGGAATTAAAGTCCTTAAACAATTGTAATACTTTTCATTTTATTTAGGCCACTGTCGGTACCAAGCAACGTTTCTATATTGTGGCCCAATCCCCACAAGAATCACAAACAATGCGCATCTTCTGGCAATGCGTATGGGAAGCGGATGTCTATTTGGTTGTTCAACTAACTGAAGATATGAGCTATATACCGCTAAGCAGTCAACAGAGACTAGAGTTTGGTCAGGTAAGTGGAAAATGCAGGAAAAAATTTGAAGCCAAAATTAATTTAATTTGTCCCCCCCAGTTCCAAGTGTATCAGGAATTCTCACAAACTACCGATCGTTGCACCACCAGCAAATTGCGTCTATATCATGCTCCGTCCCGACGTTATCGTTCTGTTTGGCATTTGCAATATGCCGACTGGGCGGAACAGAATTGTCCACGTGATGTCAATCACTTTCTCGATTTTCTCGAGGAACTCAATTCGGTTAGATTGGCATCAACGCATGAAGTGCCACCGGGTCATAATACAAATCCTCCAGTCCTAATACATTGCCTTGAAGGTGGCGGACGCTCTGGCGTAACCTTAACTGCGGATTTATTGCTCTACACTTTAGATCATAATGAGGTAAGAAAAAGATTAAATTTTCAGCTTCTTCAAGTTAAGTCTAGAGTCAACACAATTCCATACTCATTTACTAGAATGTTGATTGGGCAAGGCTAACCAAAAATATAAACATATGTAGGCACTTATCTTTTTATGAGACCTGCTGCTTTATCTTAAGAACAGAACAAACTTGCAGAACGCTCTTAAAACCAAAGATAATGTTTAGACATTGCTTTCTCAAGAATTCTTAGAATTCTTTTCTATAATTAAATTTTGAAGAACTCTGAGAACTGCTCTCTAAAGAGTTGAAAATTTATGAAAAGTCATTAAAAGTTAAGTCTTCTTCTGGGCTATTTTGAGGAATTTTTTTAGAAGCATGCATTTTGAAATCAAGTTTATATTATTTTCTTTTTAGTCCTATTTCTTGGTGTGTTAATTTTTCTCTAATTTTTTGTATAATTGTTTGCAGTTCTAACTTAAATCTCAGTTTGCCTAACTCACTGAATTTAATATTTATAATGAAGCAGATCATTTAAAAGAAATTTCATTACTTTTTTTTTATAATTTTCGACGACTTCATTCTTATATCTAGCAATGTTAAATCAGATTTAAAAGAGCTCATTTCTTGTTGTCATAGCTATTCAATTAAAGTAATACAAGTTATTATATGTTTGGGCTAAGCCTAAGTTATCAAAATTTATAAATATTGATTTTTGTCTAATTCATATTTACACTTGAAGAGTAAATTCTATATAAATAAATAATTTAGTATGCAAAATATAGTATCTGTTATCTCTTACATTGATTGTAATTTTAAAAACATTACCAAAAACATTTTTTCCCTTGAAAATACTTTTAAAACCGTCAAATTGCATAGATTAATATAATTAAAAGATTTGGCAATAATCAATAATAAATAATTATTGAACATTTAACTTAAATTTATAATAATTTATATTTTTCTGCAAATGCCAAAAATTAAGATAGAATTCTGTTAGATACAAGACATTAACAACTAATTGAACGAGATATATAATCCGACTGAATAAAAGATTACGAATTAAAATAATTTTTCCTGAAATTAAAGTCAGTCCTTGCTTTTCCTAAGAAAGTTTGATTCAATAAGAATCAAACGTAATCAAAACAATTAAAAATTCATACCTAATAAACAATGAAGAGTTCATTATATTTGCCTGATTCTAACTTTGTCTATAAGTATCATCTTTTGCGTTTGTCAAAACATATATGTATTATAGTTAGGTATATTTTATTAGTTTGTATATTAATACTAATTTTTTTGTATATTTTAGGATTTGGATATACCACGTGTCATTGGGCAGCTGCGTCATCAACGAGATAGCATTATACCATCATTAGCGCAATATAAATTCATATACAATCTGCTCATCACCTATCTGAAACGTACGAGGTTGATCTGAGAAGACGAACAACTACCAATTACTATGATGAGCCTGGCCTTTTGTGCCCAAAGTATTTCAGTTTAATTAAATTCTTTCGTTTTTAAGTATGCATAAATATGAACAAGTTTCTTACTTACTTAAGACTTGCTATATATACATATATATAATGTTTTCAACTGTTCTTCCATTCTGTGGCAGCTCTTTTACCATATTTACATACATATATATATCCCAAATCGATTAATTCTTGATCGACCGACGAATTGACTTGATTGTAATCATAAGTTTGGAAATTTTGTTACCAAAACTTAAAGCACTTGAATTTTATTGATTCTAGTGCTCTTAGGTTTAAAGCCAAATTATTTATATATAAATATACATAAATGTTTATTTTTTTTATATACGAACCAATTGAAATCCTAACAAAGCAAAAGCAATAAAAACTTTATAAATGTAAAGAAAAAATTTCGATATTATATTTTTTTTTAATTTGTTGCCATGGAGAGACACCAGATTCCCAGATTGATTAGCCATTGGTTGGGGTTTAATTTTTTTTGTTTTTTAAATACTGTATTTCTGTTTTTTTTTGTAGTTTTTTAAATATGTTTTCCAAAGTAATTCGCATTACATATTTATATACATAAAGAACTTTTAAATGAATTTATAATGTAATTAAAAAATATAATTAAAAAATTCTCTGGTTTTTTTTTTATCTTTTTATGTTTGTTGTAAATATTTGATTTTTATTTGTTAAACTGTTTATAACTGCCAAGCAAAATTTAGTAATTTGTTTGGGGTCTTTGCGCGTGACTTCTCAGTATTGGGATTCATGTTTTCGTTTTTGGGTTTCTTTTTCAAAAGTTTTGCGGTTATTCAAATTCAAAATTTGGCAAGAAATCTTTTAAATTGTTTGACAAGAGAAAAATATATGAGAAATATATGTGAAATTCAGTCATTAAGTCGATGTAATTAAATTAAATTCTGTAAAATTCGTTTTTTACCAAAATTTTATAGTGAAATAAATGTTTTAGAGCCTTTTATATCAAACCTCCGATAAGTTTTATGTAAATAGATTTGTTTTTCCAAAAACCTTAAACTCTTCTTCAAGTAAAAACCGCAGCAAAATAAATTAAATTTCTTGCTCAGAGTAAATTCGATTTTTTTTTTTTTTGCTTTTTTTGCTTTTTTTTCGCTCTGATATTAAGAGTTTAAGAAAAAAGTCAACTATTATTTGCGAGTTATGATTAGAAGCCATAATTTTTGGTATTTGTAAAAATCGAACCTATGAAACGATTACAGATGAAGAGAATAAAGCATTTTGATTGTTTACAAAAATGAATTTTGCTTCAACTTTTCAAATTTCAATGATTTGGAAAATTTAATTGATATTTTTTTCAGAAATTTGGAAATATAATTAAAATTTTCACAAATTTGTTGTAGATTTATATAATTTAAAGATTTGATGGAACAAAATGTTTTCTATTTTAGAACTGTAGAACTTTTTACCTTTTTGGGTAAAAAACTTCTAGAATTATTTATAAATAGTTATGGTTTATCAGAATAATTAAAAAATATTAAACAAATCTTCAAAAATTGAACTTTACAATCAATAACTTGTCAATAAAAATGAATCTACAGCTCTAAAATGGAAAAACATTTTGATCAAATTCAGGGTGGTTAAAAAGTCAGTTAGAAAAGATTTACAAAACTTATCGGAGCGAAAATCATTCACGTTTCTAATTATTTTTTTATTGGCCTTTTGTGCCAATAGGAAAATATTCAAAAAAATTAAATAACTCTTTACAAAATTTCACCTATTGCATCTAGTTTCATTGCATAATGACTAAACTGCACATATAAAGAAAGAGAGTTCATAGAGCATTGAATAAGACACTTTCGAATGGAAATCGCGCCAAATATTGAACTGAACTATATAGCAATTTCATCTAATATCAATTATAGAGAGTATTTTCAGTACAAAAACTGTTTTTATTTACCGAAAAACTTTTGAAAATTTGTACTTTAACTGCAAAAAAAAAATTGTTTGCGCTAATATTAAGCTTAATTAAAATAAAGATTTTTTTTAAACGGCCATGGGTTTGTCTTTTTTTGTTTTGTTTTTTGTATTACGTATATATATGGGGATACATACATTTATATAATTTTCATTTAGCCTTTAAAAAAATAGAAGCAATAAATGAAAGTTTTTAGCTTAAACATAAACATATAATAATAAGTATATAGAAAGAGCACATTTATACATATCATTTAGCATTTGATTTTGTGTTTTTTTTTTGTTTTTTAATTTAAATTTAATATTTTTTTCAGCAAAACAGAATTTGATTAAGCTAAGTTCTTGGAGAGGGGGCAAAAAGGGGCCGCTCTGGCTGCACTTTTGTTCAGTTATTGTATACATATAGATGTAGAGAGATTTATTTTGTATATAGTGTATATATATATATATATAGATCTATGTATATAACAGGCTTAAATACACACACAAAAATATTGGAGTCCTTTAACGTGTGAGATGATATCGTATAAGTTTACATAAAAAATGGTTTACATATAGTTGGTATACATATATATATCTCTCTATATATTGTTGTTCAAGTCTCAGGTGTTTAGTTTAGGTCTTATTATTGATTTGTGGATTGATTTCAATTTTAATTGTACTTTATTAGAGTTGGCTTTTGTTTTTTTTTGCTGTGGGCTAGTCTAAATGTCTTTGTCGTATTGCATTTTGTCTTTTTTGCTTGATGGGAAATTAAGGGGGGGAAGGAGAGAGAGGAAATAAATAGCATCTTTATTGTTTTCCTTCTTTTAGTTTTGTTTGTATTCGATTGAAAGAAAAATTAAAGATCCCCGCTAGATCTTATACAACTAAATATTTGGAATTGGAGCGAAGGTAAATTTTAAAATTACAAACTAAGTATACATAAATGGAATTACGTTGCTCTAACTCATGCTGTTGCCATTTTGTGCTGGGCTAAGAAGCAACATTTTGCGCTTAAATGCCGACGAGAAGTCTTCAAAAGGTTTTTGTCTTTTTTTTTTGTCGTTTTCGTTTTTGATTTGTCAGTTTTGTTTTCGAGTCTGCTGGGTTTTTTGGGGTCTGCCTGCAGACATACATATATATAGATTTGTGTATATATGTGTGTAATCTTTAGTTTTCTTTTAGTTCATGCTTGTGAAAAGGCAACAACAGGACGTGGAGGTTTATGAAAATGTTTTACAAAGAATTTTTGCTAAATTAAAATTAATTCGCAAGACATTATACATATACAATATACATATATAATATATATAGAGACAAGGTGAGAATGAAAATAAAGGGTTGTAAGGGATTTAAAACTAAAATTTTAAGACACTTAACATCTAGAATATACGTGACACAATTGTGGGGATTTATCATCGATATATCGATATATATATACATATGTACATATATCGGTATATATATATTGTTTCTCCAGTTTCTACTGAACCTCAATCAATGGGTGGATGGATGAATGTACGGGTGGATTGGCGTGTGTGTGTGTGTGTGTGAGTGTGATCCTTTGCTGATGATATCGAAACCACAACCATTAACAAATTTTGGCATCTATATAATGCTGGAACAAAAGAGAAAATTAATAAATTAGTTTCCTTAATATTCATAAAGATTTTGAAACGTTTTTTTACCCATGCAATTTTTTAAGAATTTCATATAAAGGAAATGTTTACTTTTTTCAGAGTGTAGCATTTGATCTTGAAAAGATATATAGTTCTTCAATCAGAAGAAAACTATGTGGGACTTTATATATAGTAAAACTATATTTGAGTCACTTTAGACAGTAAAACTTGTCAAAACTTTTTTATTCGAGATTTATGCTTTTAGAAGAATATATTTTTATTTCTCGATCTATTAAACTGAAGCAAATATAATTTAATTATGTCTTCTGTGCCTTGCAAAATAATCTTTCTGCATTTTGGTTTCATTTTTAAAACATTTCTAAATTTTAAATTAATTAAGACTTATTTATCAACTGACACTGGAACAGTGGAAAAGATTCTAATACTTCTAATACTTTGAAAATGCCAACGTTTAAATGATGTTAAATATAAATATATTGTTTTTGCCGCTTCGTTTCTGAGGAGTTTTTCTATGTATGTATATCGATTATATTTTCAAGGCGTTTCCAAATTGAAAGTTAACATTGAAATATTAAAAATTAAAATATTATGTCACATGGTCTATAAAGTAAATGATTTACTGTCCATCAAGTGGCGAAATTTTTACATCAATATCAATTCTGACAAATTTATTCGTAATCAAAATCGAAATTTTGTTAAAAATATTCATTCTAATGAATAATGAAGATTAACATTGTGTGGATTGTTTAAAAAAGAGAATAATTTTATAATTAATGATTTTGTTGACAAGTTTGCTATTAAATCTGATTAACATTTTTTTAGTGGAAGATATCGAAAATTTTTGCAACTAAAACATCTTCTCCAACTCCTCATTAAAAATTTTAACTACATTATAATTCTTGCTACTGCAAAGGGTTAAAAAAACATGTATAATTTCAAAACTATTTCATTTTTATACTCACAACTAATTAAATTAACATTTAGTAGTTAAAACAGCACAGTTTGATTTTGTTTTTAATTTTCTGGGTCTTATTGATTCATGGGTGGCATGGGGCACTTGGTGCTATCCATAAAATTTGGCGGTCCACCTGTTGAGAGACAATACAAAAAATATATATAGTTAAATCGTTCAAGAAAAGACAATTTGTTTAAAAGAATTTAAGACTAAGATTTAAGACTTGTAGAATTTGTAAAGAAAACGAAAAAACGTTTAAACAATATTTTTACAAATTTTAAAAGAAAATAAAAATCTAATAATGACTTCATAATCATAATCTAATAATGACTTATGTAGGTTTAATATGTGTAAGAGTAGGCAATCTTATTTGAATTCAGTTTTCTGTGAATAATTCAATGAATGTCTAGACTTAAGATCTAAAAAATATATTCTCGCTTATCCTCTGGAGATTCTGAGTTAAATAAAACGTGTAAGCCATTATTTCATTACTTTTTTTTGGTTTTAAATTAAAAACTTTAATCATTTCAAATTGTTTATTTGGTTCCGTTTGGGGGATTTTTATTATAGAACCTATGCAAAATGGAAGCAAATACTCATAGCCATCTTCTGTCTGTTTGGAAAAGGCTATCAGAACCCTTTACAGGCTAAAAACTTTAAAGAATTATATTCATTTGGCTGATATTCTTAGATACGATTGAAAATTCCTAAAATCTCTGCCTAATTCCCTCATGGATTTTTCCTCTCTTCTGCTTAATAACTTTTAAATATAATTTTTTTCGACCAATATGAAAGTTTTTGCATTGGTATTGGATCGACCTAAGAGAATGTCTTTAAATTCTGTTCATATTCATTCAATCAATTCTCATATTTAATTGAATTTTTAATGTTAATATTCTGTGAGAATTTTCTGCATTGCATTTCCTTGGATGGCCATGATGAGTTGTTGTCTATTGGTTGGGCTGGTTCGGCTCTTACCATGATGGTGATTGAGATGCCTATTTCCAGAATTGCTATGATGATGATTATATAGACTGGCCAATGGTGGCACATTATAAGGCGGTGGCGGTGGTGGAGGCATGACCAGAGATTGTTGTTGTTGCTGCTGTTGTTGTTGTTGTTGTTGTTGACTGCGCATATGCAAATATGTAGCTGGCGGTGGCGGTGCAGAAAGCTGTATGGTTGCTGTTGTTGTTGTTGTTATTGCTGGTGGTGGTGGTGGTGTGGGTGTGCTTGGTGGTGTATTTGTGCTATGACATGGACTATTTAAATTGCGTGTAACTGCATTATTGGAAATCTGTTGTAAAAGTCGACAATCTGCTGCTGTATAAACTGGTGGTGATGGTTCATTGTTATGTTGTTGTTGTTGTTGTTGCTGTTGTTGTTGTTGTTGATATTGCAAATGATGATGCAGCTGCTGCTGATGATGGGCATAGGAGCCATGTCCACTGTCACACGATGAAACGGAACCTGTTTGATAGTGTATAGTCGTTTGCAAAGATAGGATAGAGAGCATAAAAACAGAGCGTAAAAGATAGTCTGTGTGTGTGTGAGTGTGTGCCTGGGTGTGCCACAGCTAGAGAGAGTGTAAGTGTGTGTGTGTATAAATGTAAAAAGAACCAACAACCACTTATAAAATAATAATTTAAGTATAGGAAAAGAGAAAGCAATGTAAAGGAGAGACAGGAGCCAACCAACCAACCAACCATCCAACCAAGCCAAGCCAATAACCAATCACCATAAAATTTGATAATCATCATCCAAATGCAAGCGGGAAATATTTTGTTGATTGTCTAATGAAAGCGCAACTAACCAATTCTCTAAATGATCTACTACAATTTATTAATTGTCAACTAGTTTATTTAGCTCTAAATCTATTTAAATGGCAAATGAGTTTTCGCTGAGCGGAAACATATTAAGAATTTCAATTGTTTGGTTTTTTTTTTTTAGTAATAGCATTTGTTAACAGAAACTAAAATAACTAAATTAAAATATTATTAAATTTCTCACTCACCGGAAGTCACGGATTTGCGCAAGGGTAAATCACGAAATGTAGTCACACTACTGCTCTCCAGAGAGAGATCAACGGATGGTAGTGGCGGCGGCGGAGCTGGTGTATCCGAGTGCGATCGCTCGTGTATGGCACGGGAGGGCATTATGTTGCCTGTAAGTTAACGAGAGAAGTAGAAACAAAGATTTAGTAATGAAAATAAAGAATCCTTAGTTACTATATTATTATTAGTATTATTTATTTTAGATATAAGTTTATAAAACAACCAAATGAATCTTAAGAATATGCAGAATGCATGTAGGAAAGAAATATAAGCGAAATTCCATGTAAAAAGTGGTAAACTTATTCGTTCTAGTTGTAGTTCTCAACTAGTTTCAGCGGTAAAGACTTTTTGTTAAAGCCTGACGATGATAGAACTTTGAGGTTCTTGAAATATATATACACAATATCTAAATTTAAAATCTTATATATATTTTGTATGAGCAGAATTCTGGATTGTCAAAAAACAATCGATTTCACTATTAATGTGATTCGAAAGTTGGAAAGGCTTTAAACCTAGGGTTATTAAAAATTCCTTCGGATTTTGGAACAAAAAAACTATCTATACATGATTGCGATGCTAGGAAAAGATGCCCCTTTGGACATAAAATAAGTAAACTTTGTCGTTGCAAGTTTTGCTATTCTGTATCCGCTTCATTCAGTTGCAGTCCCAAACTAGTTTAAGGATTAGAGAGTTGTTATAAAACATTGCCGATGATGAAACTTAATAGTTTTTGAAATATCTATACGCAATATCTAAAATTTAATTGAATTGAATCTTATGTATATTTTATATGATTTTAACTTTGGCTTTTATGTCTATCAACAAATTTACTCTTTAACTCAATTATCAATGTCATTGTCGGCGTAATAACTTCGAAAATTTTGAGCAAAACCTTTTTATAATCTCACATCTAGAACACAGAAAAATTTAGTTTTTGGCTTATATCTTTTAAAATTGCGCGGCTTAGACAAAAACAAAAATACTGTTTTTAGACATTTGCCTAATAAATAGCCAGCCTAAAAACAAATCTAAATAAAAACGGCGAGTAAGAAGAAATAAAAGTCTTAAAAGTAGCACGCAACGAAGTATTGCTGATAATAACTTTGGTTCGAGTCTTCGAAAACTGTTCAAAATGAATTTTTCCTTTATTCATATGAATCGAAATAGGTTCTTTTGAGTAAAGAATACCCAAATGTTTTTTTAGGTGGCTCATTTGGGAGATTTTCACTCAGAATTTATATAAACAATATCCAAAATTAAAAATCTCGTATATATTTTATATGAACTGAACATTGGCTTTCAAAAATCAATCTTAAGTTTTGCTATTAACATAATTGAAAACGTTTGGAACCTGAGATTATCCATAATGCCTTCGAATTTAAATGAGAAATAACAAAGCTTCCTGCTTATGATTTTAATTCTAGGTTCTAGAATAATATCTAATGCTCCTTTTTTGAGCTGCTTCAAAATTTACTTTGAAAATGGGGATAATAATAGTAATTGGGTTTTGTTTAGTATTTTATAGTCTTGTCTTGTCTTACCTCCCGATGCCAGACGACGATGTGAACAGGGACTAGGACTTGGTGTGCATTGCGAATTGGCCACACCGGCGGTGGCAGCTGCTGCCACAGCTCCGGCACCGGCAACGGGTACGCCATTGCCACTTGCTGCTGGCGTGCTGAAACCATGAGCCGCATGCATATGATGCAGAGGCGGTATGACGCCTGGCATGCCAGTGGAGCCATGTCGTGGCATGAATGGCTGATGTGGTCGTATTTTGGAGGACTCCGAAAGGGATAGCATCTTCTTAACAGCTTGGGGTGAGGCGGTGCCGAATTTGGGGCCATTGTTATGCAATTGCCGTCGCTGATGATCGCTGGTCGAGCTAGTTGAACTCGTGGTCGATAAGGTGGGTGAGCTGGGATGACGTTTTCGCAGCGACAGGGAAGAATTTGGCGCCGAGCTGGATGAGGTGTGGGAATAGATGCTTAATTGATCGCCGGCATTGAGACTATTGCCACCGGCACCGCTGGCACTGCCACCGCTGCCGCCAATGCCAGAGGAACTGCCTCCGCCACCACTGCGATGGGAGGTATTCCCGTGTGATATGCTGCCCGAATAGGTTGAGCCGTGGGCTGGTTCACATTCCAGTGAGAGTTTATGCAGTAGATCCTCATCGCTCAGAATTTTCAGGCTATTCAAGTAAGCCTTGACGCGTCGCACCATTTGAGCCTCTTCAAACATTTTCTTGGGATTGGGGGCAGCTGTCGACTTTTTCCTTCTCTTAATGGTGGCCTGTCCTGCATTGGCCGCAATGACAGAGCCAGCGGCGGCATTCGATTGCGATGAGGACATTTGATTCAGCGAGAATAGAGCATTCGATGGCGATTGCCCTTTGAGCTCCAGAATGGCCAACAAATCGTACGGGGAACTGCACATATGCGTCAGCAGACGAACTTCCTTCGAAAGCATACGCAATTTCTCGAAATTAATCAAGCCATCGATTCGAGTATCATTGCCCAAATGTATAAAAGTCAAATCCTTTTTCACAATCGGATAGAACGGGATGATGGGATGCTGGGCCAAAAGTTCGGCGGATACCAATTGACGATATTTGCTCATATTGCGCGATGGATCCATTAGATCTTGCAGATCATTGAACAAACGCTGATATTTCGATGGCAATTTCTCCCATGTGAGACGTAACCTGGACACAGCACCATGTCCCAGGCCCGAAATGATGGCAAACATTGAATTGAAGTTGCGACACTCTTTGCAATGACGAGCAATCTTAATGAATTGCTTCACAATCTTCATGCGTCGCACGATATTGTGTTCGGCACAGATTTCACTGACCACCCAAAACATTTCACGATTGACCAGCTCGGAGAATTTGCTCAGCATTGGCACACCATATTTCGATTGCAGCTCAAAGAGTTCATCGATATACTCGGTTGATTCGATTTGTCGGAAATTCGAGAAATCCTGCAGAGTCAATTGTATGGCCAATTCATAGGCATTCAATTGCAAGAAATAGACACCAGATTCGCGTACCAATTCCAAGGCCAATTCATCGGGGACCAAAGGTTCAGTACTATCATTCAGTTTCAGATAATACCGGGCTGCAAAACTAATGCGTTCCGCTAGATTTTGCAATTGATCGGGCAGACGTCGCTGCTTCACCATGCCACCCTCGCCCACACTCACCTCGCAGAGTGAGAAATTCGAGCTGGGATCATGAATGCCGAATTCCTGCAATGTCAACATGACAACCTCATGAGCTGTTGTCTCCTTGTAGATCAATACATATTTGCAGGTCTGATCCGCCTTGTAGACTTTCAGGACATGCTCCGGATAATCGGGCAGCAGGTGGGATTGGGTGGAATTCGTGGTCAATGTGGATGCAGCCGACGGTCGATGAAGATGGGCACCCAAATAGTTGACTTGCAATTGTATGCCACCTGTCGCAGTAGCAGATCCCCCACCGCCGCCTCCTCCTCCCTCGTTATTATCATAGTTTAGGCTTGTTAAATCCGGATTCGATTGCGATTGATAGAGTCGGGAAGAGGAGCTTATACCCGTGGCACAACCATTGATAGAAGATTGCGTTGAACTGCTGCCTGAACTGGCATTTGATAATTTGGTTTTGGGTTCATTCAACAAGGCATCGGAGGAGTCATTTAGGCTGCCCACATGATGCTGCTTATTCAGTAGATTGATCTTGGCCAAGGCGTTCTTTAGTCTTCTCTTTGGAGCTAAAGTCATAAAGCCGCCACCCTTTGTATCCTGCTGGTCACCACCCGATGAATTGGAGGAGCCGCCCCCCTTTTTGGCTGAATTCGTATTGACACTTTGCAGCAATTGTTGCATAAAATTGGAGGCCATACTTCCGCCTCCTCCTCCACCACTGACCACTGGCGGTGTCTGTGGCGGGGCGCAATCTGGTTGATCTGTTAGTAGCATATCCACGGAACTTAAACGTACCATATGGGCACGATTTGTGGCATTGGTTAATTCATCAGTCGTACTATCAGAACGTCCATGCAATTTGGCTATATCATTCGCACAAATACGTCGCGGACTACGCAAGGATTTGAAGCTGCCGCTGCTCGAGGAAATGCCTCCCGGACCGCCGGCTCCGCCATTACTGCCATTGCCATGTTCGATGGCCTGCATTATCTCCTTGAAACCCAATAGGTTGCTTTTCACATTGATACTCAAGTGAGTGGTGCCAGTTAGAATTTCCATGGCCCGTTTACTGGTCACATGATCCAAGGATTGACCATTCACCTCATGGATTTGATCGCCACGCTTTAGTCCCACATCTTGGGCCTTTGAATTGGGCTCCACATGGGATATATAAATGCCAACCGAAGCATTTCCTGTGGCCGCTGCCACGCCTCTCAATTCATAGCCTCCAATTATTTGGAAATTTAATGCCTCATCACGAGAGGATCGGGTTAGAGTACAGCTACGCATTCTTGCCTTGGCCGCACAAGCTATATGAAGTAATCTCAATTGACTGAGCAGCTTTTTGCGTTCCAATCCAGCTTCGAAGATCTCCAGAAACTCCATCATTTCATGATCCGCTTCAAAATCGGTGAAATGATTATTCACCCAAAGGAGCACAACTCGTGTGACACGATCTCTTAGCTCTTGACTCTTGTGCGAATCCACTTGCTCGAGATCGAACCAATGCAATAGCTTGCTAGTCACCTCTTGCGGATTGCTTATAAAGATGCGATGGGTTAGCAGGAAATCCTCCACATAAGTGGGATCCGTCATGGAATTCTCCTCGACCAGCTGTTGCAGTAATCTGTCCGGTGTTCCACGAATCACAACATGTCCGCGCTTTGTATTGAGCGAGGCAGCTGATATAGCCGCAGCACTGGCACCAGATCCTCCTCCTCCGGCTCCGACAGATCCAGCTGTAGCTCCACTTTCCGTCCCACTGCCGCCAATCGAACGCAATTCGGTGACCATAACAATTCTACCCTGATCATCCTCATGCCGCCGTGTATTCTCCTCACCCTGATGCTGGATGCGATAGTAATCCGTTTGGGTTATGCACACAAATTGACAATCATCACATTTCGTACGCATCACTCCACGATGATATAGCTTATCCATGGTGGGCAATATGCCAAATGAATCGCCCATTTGCAGTTCTTCTCTCGAACCGTTGGCATGCTCAATTTCGACAGCTCCATTAATCAGTACTGACCACGAGTCCAACTCTTCGCCATCGGACATGACCACTGTGCCGGCTTTGTCGACCACAGCGAAGACCATAACCGAGCAAAGAGCTCGCCTTACTGCCAACGTTATGTTTGTGAAGGCCTTCAGGCCTTGAGTAAACTCCAAGAGAATTTCCACATCGTCTTCGCTGCGCTCGGAGGGATCCTTTTCCAGACAATCACGCACTGCATCACGCACATTAAGACTCTGTGGAGAAGGAGAAGAGAATACAATTAAATCTCTTTCAGAGCAAAGCAATCTCTTTCCTTGACTCAAAACTCTTTTACAAATCTTTGTGGAAGTTGGATGAGATAAAATGCCAAAACTAGCTTAAAGAGATCTATACTCCGATATGACCATAACTCACATCCATACTCTCAGCAAGATCCTCCTCATCGGAATCGACTACCGATTCGACAAGGCCGGAGAGATCAATCTCTTCGGCCTCCAGGGAAGAGCCGTAAACAGAGGCCATTGTATCGCTGCCGCTGTATGCTGAACTTGTATCACTTGAATGTGAACCACGATTGCATTTTTGATGTAATTCCGGTCGATTGATTGTTGAACCGCCGCCAGTCCCAGCACTGGCTGTATTTGTGGGTGGATATTGCTAAATTGGAATGAAAGAAATGGTAAAGTCTATGTAAATTGGCTGACAATGGGGAAAAAATGTGCATTGCTACTCACATGATGTCTGATATGATGATAGGGATCCATTAGGCGAAGCTACGGCATGTCAGCCCCCCTTCCAGTTGATATGTCTGAGTGTGTGTGTGTGTGTGCTTACAAACTGAACTTTAGACCTTAATGAGGACTAAGAATGATCTGAAAGAAGAGGAAATTATGTATTAGTTGATAAGTCATGGTCATCATTTATTTCTTTCTTTTTTTTACTTTAAAGCATGGAACAATCATATATATATATATATATTTAACTTCTTTTCTTTCATTTCATTAATTAAATGTCCTAGTAAGAAATATAAAAAAAAAAATTTGTGATAATGACGACTTGTTTTCATGAATAAATCTTTGGAATTTTAATGGAAGACTTCTGGAAAACTGTTTTAATAAATGTTGACTCTCTAAATTTTCCATTTCTCTCATTTACTAATAAATGTCTTTAATTACATCTTTAAAATGTAACAAAATTTATATTTTAAAATTAGCTTAAATACGTGGGAGCCCATTAATTTATGCTAATTACAATGAGCTCATGATAATAACTTTATTCAGTGACAGATTTATTTGCTGATAAGAAAAATAAATAAGCTTATTCAAAATATCAATCTACCTACTCATATTTGAATACAAATAACTCCTTACTGTCCTTTCTATTTGCCTCAACATATGAATTTAATCAAATTAAATAATATTTAGAAACTAAATCGAATACATTTGACTAAAATAATGAATAAATGACCAAATCAATCGAGTTCTCTAAACATAGTGTATAACTTTGCATTTGATAAAAGAGACGTGGGAGTTACTCGATTGAAATATGAATACATTCGTTAGTCATTTGGTAGTGTGGATGAATTCGTTTAAAGCTATCCCAATTAGTAAATTTGTGATACAAAATAAAAGAATGAAAACTCGAATATAAATTCAGTTTGAATGAATCCCTTTCAAAGCTTACTAAATACAAGTAATTTTTGAATATATATATCATTTTGTTTGTTGTCTACTCATTGATCTCAATAACTTTCTTCGTTTCTAGCTTGAAACTCTATTGAGTCGACCATTTAACTCATGAATGAATTTGACTACTGCGTCAGCATTTGTAAATATTCAAATCATTTCAAATTTCAGTCTCATTTATTCAATTTATTATGTGATTGAATCTCTTAAATGTCAATTTAAATGCATTTATGCAGTTGTCGCTTTATGAGTTAATTTTATTGTAACTTTCAGTTTAATGAGTTTAGTATTTAAGAATTTATTGTTTATGTAGAGAGCTAATCTCATATTCAAGTTCATTGTTTATTTTTATTGCTCGTGATTAATTCATATGCCACTCATGTGGTTAATATTATGTGTATTTCCGCTTTCTGATCTTAATGAATGAATTAATTTGCTTTATTAATGTAACTTTTAAACGAAATTCAATGAATTAATGTAATTTTTTCACCAGCCTTGTTAAGTAATTGATTTAAATAATATTGTAAAGTCAGAAATATCAATTTAATTTTAAATTTTTGTCTAAAATTGATATAAAATTATATATATAATTTAGTCTGTTTGCGTCTACGTCATTTTTTTCATTATAGCTAGTTAGCTATATTATAAATACAAAAACATGAATAAAAAACTTAATGATGATCCCGCTGTGATAGATTTTAAATAAATAAATAAATATACAAACATATAAATGTATATATTTTCTTATATCAAGAAATTCGAAATTCGAACACTAACTAATAGTGTTAAATACTTCAAATACAAGGAAAGAGAGAGATAGAGACAGCGATGGAGTTAAGTTTCTTATCAAGAATTCATTTGAATTAATAAAATTGTGTTACTATAATTATTAGAATGGTCTAAAGTAATATCAATAACTATCTTAAGAATAGAACATAAAAATAAGTTTCCCTTTTTAAATATAAATTATTAATGCATTAACAATCAAATAAACATTTTTATAGATAAATGGAAAAGTGATTAATTGCAACTTTTGAAACTTTATTTTATTTAAAGATTTCATTTGTTTAGTCTGTATACAAGATCTTCAGGTAATTAATTGATAAACAGACAAACAAGAAGAGAAGACAACAATAAATTTTGCAAAAAATATATATCTATATATCTGTGAGATTATATTGGTCAACGTTTTATTTTGCTTTTGTTTTACTTTATCTCTGTTGTTGTTATTTTTTGCGGTTGTTTTTGCTTGTAACACACTTTCATTTTTAGCAACAACAACAACAGCGGCAAACAAAAACAATGCCAGCCAATAAATTAAGTTAAACAAAACCGAAATAAAAACACAACAACAACAAAAATTCTCATGCAATTTGAAAAGACAGCGCTGCCGCTGTCGCTGCTAACGCCAACGCCAACGCAGGCGGCGTAGAAGACAACAAAAAAAGAAACACACAACACACTGTGGTGTGTGGGAGCCAAAGCAGACACACACACACACACACAGTCACGGTATGTTTTTCTAGTATTGGTGAGCTTGATTGTTTTGTGTGTGTATATGTGCGTGTGTGTGTGACGGGGGCGAAGCGACACAGAAAAAAAAAAACGAAAATGAAAATTGTAGGCGACAACTTCCGTTCGCTGCTGGATAAGGCAATAATAATAATAATAAGAGCATTGCAAAATCAAAGTGTAATAAATAAAACACACTTGGCACACACACACACTCTTACTTAGAGACAGATACGCACACATACAGTTGCAGAGTTAGCCACACAGACACTAAATATGGGCGTGTTTGTACAGTTCAATGCGTTTCAGCTCTAGAGAGCTCAACCCCCTTCCCTTTTGCCCATATATGTATACATATGAGAATGCACCGCTTCCTTTCCTTTTGCTTTGGACTTATAAATATTTTTGCACTTTTTCTAATTATA
This sequence comes from Drosophila willistoni, assembly GCF_018902025.1. Classification (NCBI taxonomy): domain Eukaryota; kingdom Metazoa; phylum Arthropoda; class Insecta; order Diptera; family Drosophilidae; genus Drosophila; species Drosophila willistoni. The sequence goes on from NW_025814050.1 coordinate 17,459,261, forward strand.
CGCACTTTTTGTTCTTGTTGTTATTGATGATGCTGCTGCTGCTGCGTTAACTCTCTTTGCCCTTTTTTGTTATGGTTGTTGTTGGTTGTGCTGTTGCTCTTTGGTCATAAAGAAATTTTTTTTTTTTAGCCAGCGTGTTGTGTGTGTATGTGTGAGTGAGTGTGTATTGGTATTGAGTTGCGCATTGTTGGAATTTCTTTTTCTTTTCACTCAACACACACACACGCGCCCGTTTATTCACATAAACATAAATCGGTAAACTGTTTCGTTTCTCTCTTGCTCACTATTTTGTATAAATTTTATATTATTTAACGCACTGAATTATTATATTTTTTATTTATTTTATTGCACTTTATTTAGCTTGCAAATTGGAGAGAAAAGTTAACCGACGCACAAATGAGTAAACAGACTCGATACTGCGTTAACGACTCGATGAGCCGATAACAGCTACTGTTAATTAGCAGACTCAACATAGTGAGCAATGTTATCTCACCATGTTCGAGTTGCACTCATTGGTTCGACTCAGGCCTAAGCACTGCTGAATGGTTGGTGTCTTGGCTAAATTAATGCTGAAAAATTATTTTGTTACTCGGATAGTGGCGGTAATTTTTAAAAATCTACGTTTATTATATGAAGGCAGTTTTGCATAAAATGTCTCATATTGATAGGCAAAAAAACTATCTAATTTTTATTCGATTTTAATGAAAAATATGTCATTCGACGGGAAATTCAATTTACTTTCTTTCGTAGTTCAAGAAAAAAAGTACTTTAGTATGAATTAGTGTCGTAAAATGGACTCGCCCAAAGGACCAAAAATTTTCATACAAAATTCGGATTTTCAATTGGCCCCAAATTGAAAGTTGGGGCTAAATCCAAAATTAGTGGTATGCAGTTTATCTTAGTTTTGCTAGATCTTCAACTTCTTCGAAGATTTCAAACGTCTATCTTCAATATTTAAGATTTTGGAAAAACCGTCTTAAATAAATGCCCCCCAAAAAAAGGACTTCTCTTTGTTCAAATGCACCTGTGAAAAAAACGGATTAAACTATGAAGACCATTTTTTCGGTTCATAATCTGAACACAATAACCAACAAATTACAGAAAAAATTATTCGATTAAGTTATTTAGGAGCCGAGAAAATTGGAACTAAAAAAAAAAAAAAAAAACGTTTTAAATACGTGACCGCCACTGCACATGCGTTTTAACAAAGCTTGCATACTTTTGGGCAAATCCGACGGTCAGTTTTCAATTCAAATAGTTTTTAGTAGTTTACTGATAGGAGAATGTTTGCTAGGACTACGAAAGGATGTTGGATTACTTAGAATACGCTTTATTTCATATAACAAATGTTTTGATAAACTAAAAATGTTTAACCTTTCCATTTATATATTAAATTAATGAACAATTAAACAAGTAGAGGCTTATAAATGTGTTTAAACATAAATTTCTATTTTAAAAGTTAAATTTTTTTTAAATTTCGCAATTTATGTTAATTTGTCTGAAATGCTGATGTGATTTACCTGTCTGGTAGACCAAGTCAATCATTTTTCACTTTCATCCCTTTAATTGAAACATCTGCCCCATTTCTAAAATACAAAAAGAAAACTAAAGACTACTTCTTTTGCTGCTCCCAAAATAAAAAAGTCTGAAAAAAGGAGCAAAAGAAAAGTGTCCACCCAAACACAAACAAATTTTTATTGAAAGTAGTGAGCCTCATGGGAGTTAACCCCCACGACTGGGACTGGGATGAGGGGAAAGGGGCACGGGGAGATAGGGCTTTGGGCTGTGTACCAATTTCAATAAGCTGCCTCTTCGTCTTAATGCAAAGCAAGCGACTTAAATGCATGTTTGAGCCATTATTGATGACCTTAAGAGAGAGGAGAGCAGACGGCAAACCCAACCCGGTCCAACCCCATATAACCTTATGACTACTCCTGCTCCCCCTCCCCCTCCACACACCATAACCAAAACATATTTGCGGCTTGCTGCCAGGACCCACGCACAAGGGTGTGAAACTAGCGCATCGAATGACGGGTCCAAGCGGAAATGAGGGGAATGCGATGGCTGGAAGGGTGCAAAAGGACGAGGACACGTGACTTAGAAGAATGCGGCATAGGAAAGAAGCAAAAAATAATAAACATAAAAAAGAATACGAAAGAAAAATACAAACGCAAATCCTTAAGGCGCAGTGGGCTAGTTTTTTCTTTATCCTTTCTACTCCCCCATGAACTCGCCTCAGTTGCTGATGACTTCAGAATCCCCAAGGTGTTCCGCAAATGCAACGCGACATGGCTTACCCACTGACATCCTCTGCATTTTTATGGCTTTCTGTTTGAAAATATTACATTTTCAAATGTTTTTCTCTTCTTTCTCCATTAAAGCGCATAAATATGAATGAATAACCATTCAAATTTCAATAAAACTTTAAGATTTGCAATAAATCTATTAATAACTAAATCTATTTATAACCTATTCGAAACAAGTCAACATTAAATATATATTCACATTTTTCTTTGTAAATCAAAGACTTTACCCTGAAAAGTGCCTTATGTTAAGATTTTTGATCTATAAGATTCTGCTAATCATTAAGAAGAAATTTAATCACCTTTTCAAAGGACCTTGATTAAGGACTGATCTTGGTATAGGGTGATTAGATGGACTTCCCGCTGTCTCAAAAACTCTTCATAAAATCCAATAATTACTTCTTAGGTAGATAAGTAAATCTCCTCCCATGACCTCTCCAAATCCTTATTAATCCTTGTGGTTCATCGAGATGGCTATTAACTTCTTCTGCAAATGTTGCATGATGAAAAGTAATTGATAATTGTTTTTGAAACTGACAAAAAATATTTTACAATACTACTCAAAATCTACATTTAAAATTACCTCTAAAAACATTTTGAATATCTTACTTTGGGTTGTTGTAATAGACTCTTTTTGGTGTGGTGTAAATATAAATCCTTTTTTTCTCTCTCTCTTTATTCTTTATTTAAATCTGAAGTCAAAAAGTTAATGTCGGACTGATTATTGCATACTTTTGGGAACACAATTTCAAGATTACTCAAATTGAGAAAGATCAGGCCTTATGTACCTAAAAATATTTAAACGAAATAGAGTAGATAGAAAAGAGTTCGTAAAGAACTGAAGTTGATTGAAATTATCCACTTAATAAATTTGAAAAAGATTTTTAGATATTTCTATCCTCTACTTTTAGCTTATTAATTGATTTTTTTTGTCATATATTCAGTCTTATGACAAATTTCTAAACAATTTGAGAGGACCTTTGAATGTATTTTATAGGAGTTCCTTATGAGTTGGCCAATTTATTCATTGAAAGTGCCTAGCATTCCCCTCACCCTTCTCTCCGCCCTAACCCCTGGTTACTTCATTCATCCCTTTTGGCATTTGTTTTTGTTTTTCTAACCTAACCTAAATCTCTGAGCGCATTTGTTGCTGCCGGCATTTCAATTCTTTCTCATCTCCCTCTCTCGTTCTTTCTGTCTCTGTCTCGTTTGCTCTTTTGGTTTTGGGCTTTCCTTTTCTGGCCCCTCTGGCGCTTTGTTGTTGTTGTTGCTTTTTGTTTTCGTTTGCTTACAATAAAAATCAAAGATTGCGTCTGGGATTTTGTTTTCGCAAAACCTTAAAAAGAAAACCAAGTCAAATAAGCACACACACCGCCTCGAGGGACCCTCGGAAAGGGTCCGAGTCGAAGGAGCAGGAGGAGGAGGAGAAAGAAGAAGCTACTTTCCTTTGGTTTATATTTGCTTTAGTTGCACAAATAATAACTTATTGATTTATATGGCAACTTTAAATTCTAGTAAATATATATATAAAAATTTCCTCACACTTTGCCACATCTTTTCCAATTAGCTACAGAAACAATAGCAAAATGGAAACAGAGTAAGAGAGAGAGAGAGAAAATGCGTGGAAATCCCAAGGAAAAACCACAGAAATAATTACGTTTTGGGCCACCGAAACACAGCTGGAGGCGAGACAGGACAGAACAGAACAGGACAGGACAGGACAGGAAAGAACTGAACTAAACGAAATGTAACGGTACAATGCTGAGCGGTGAGCAGACAAGAAAGAGAAAAAAAACCCAGAAATACAAGAAGAAGAAGCAAACGAAGGACAAGAAGAAGCAGAAGAAGAACCGTTATAACAATGCTAAAAGGAAGAAGTAGTAAAAATGTGTAACTTCCGTTAGAGGATTAAATGGCTGTGTTTCTCTGTGTGTGTGTGTGTGTGTACGAATGTGCGGATGTCAAATTGGCACCAGAGATACAGGGATACAAATAGAAATGGCAATAACAGGCCAGAGAGGGATAGCGGGTGGCTACAAGAGAAGAAGAAGAAGAAGCAGCAGCCAAAGCAACAGAACCAAGAAATGGCAAATCTGTCTGTAATTGAGCTTGAGAGTCGCAGCTGTTTGGCGGATTTAACAATGCGTTGATGATGAGCCTGGGCTACTGGGCCCACCTAAAGCCCCTTACAATCCCCCCCGCCAACCCTCTAACCACCATCCTTCCTCTCTCCCACAACAACAAGCAGGCAAATTTACAGTGGGCTACATTTTAAAAGTACAGTAGATGAAATTGATTGTGATGGAATTAATACAGTTAATACAGTGAAAACTCTCTTGAAAGGGAAAATATTGCTAATATCTTAGGGGTTGCAGAAAGCCTTCATTAAAAAATATTTCAATAATTCTAATTTGCTCGCAAGCTGGTTTTCAAATGACATTTGCTCCCTAAAGTATGCAATTGACTGTCGAAAATGATGTATAATCAAAAAATTTAGAGATTTTGGAATGTTCTAATAGAATAGAAAGCTAATAAACAGAGTTTTTACCCATGGGACTTTCCAAAGTTCTTAAATTGTCAATAAACAAAGTATTTAACAACTGAAGGAACACTTTGGGGTACATTCAACCATTTAACAGCTGTTAAAAGTTCCTTTTTATAACCTAGCTTTATTTTCATTACTTTAAGCACGATTTTCTAACATCTTAAAAATACTTTCTTTTTTTTTCTTCATTTATAAAAACTATTTCAAAATTTTGCATTTTTCCAAACCAATTGTTGATCTGAAGTTGTGATTTCAACTTTGAATTTTGATTTGCTTTAAGAAAATGTTTATTTATTTCTATAAAAAATCTGTCCTGGTAAATGTCTTAAGAAGAAAATGGAACTTAAAAATTTTAAATCAGTTGCAAATTAAACTTTTTTAAACCAAAATTAAGATCTCTGTTAAAATTTTTCCCTTAAAACTCATATTGATAATATTTTTACTGGTTTTTGTTACACTGTGCAATGCCTCTGGTAGCAATTTGAATTAATAAGTTTATTATTTTCTATTTTGCCGTATTCTCGTCGCACTTTTGCCCGGTGTTGGTCGACATAAGCAGCGGATTTGTATTTTATGTTATTTAATTTGTTCCGACTTTAGTGAAACAGAAGATATATAGTGAGAGAGAGGGAGAGAGGAGAAGAGGGAGAAGGTGTGACTGGAGTCAGGTGCTGTTTTTGGGGCCAAGGATTTGTCGTCCTCGAAGGCTGGTCGGTTGGTTGGTTGGTTGGTTGGTTGGTTGGTTGGACTCATCTGTTGGCCTGCTCACAGCGGCTCAAAGTCTCATTTAGTTTTAAGGATTTCACCCAAAGCGAGAGAGAGAGACAGAGGGACACACACACAGAACAGGACGAAGTCATTTGCCTTCTCAAACCCCAAACACAGATCCGACATGAAAATTAAAAAGAATTTTTTGCGTTTTTGTTTATTTTCGCTTTAAGTGTACTTAAGATTGTTTATTTGACTTTTTTCTTTTTGTTGTTTTTTCTTTTTCTTATTTTTCATTTCATGCTGCAGATTTCTTAAGCATCAAATTTAAATTTGTTTATTTCATAATTTGTCATTTTGAATGCGCTTACATAACTAAATGTTCATTTTTCTTTTCAGTTTTCCTTACAACTTCTTTTTATTTTATTAATTTTTTTTTTTTGAATTTTTAAACATGATTGTGCTCAACGTTTTTTGTTTCCATATTTTTCTTTGCTTTTCTCCAAAAGAAAGTAAAAATAATTTGGAATAATAAAATTGAAATTTAAACATTTTTTCGTTGCAAGTGAAACGGTTTTTATTTTGCTTTTTTTTTTTTTAGCTTTTTCCATCAAGTTGAATTTAAATTGTTGCAAAATTACTTAAATTGAATACAAACATACATATATATGTAAGTGACTTTTATTCCAAAAATCTTCGTTTTTGGAATGTTGATAATTAATATTCATATTAAATTTGAAATTATTTACTATATTTTATATTTAAGTTTTTAATTTTTTTTTTCTTCATGTGACTACAGCGAAACCTTTTTAAAGCTTTTGAAATAAAGTTTTTTTTTTGTTTTTTTATTTTATTTTTAAATGAAAAATGAAAATGAAAATTAGCAGAGAAAAAGGCACAGGGGGGAAAAGTTTATAACTAAAAACAAATAATCAGAGAAGAGATTTTCTTTTCAATTTCGTTTTGATATGCGTCTAATTGACATTAGTTTTTGTTTTTTTTTTCTTTCTTTGCTTTAGACTTGAAACGATAAGGTTTAGTTGGCTTAATTAACTATTTAGTTAAGCAGTCTAAAAATGTTGATAGTGTTTTTTTTTTGCTCCAGAAAAACATTTATTGTCGAAATTATACGCAGGTTGTCAATTTTGAGAGGATTACTACAGGTTGTCAAATATATATATATATATTTAGTTATTGGTATGTATAAATATAGATTCAATCTTCATTTTCTTCACATATGTATGTACAAACATGGAAAGCAAAAATTATATTCGAGTTAATTTACAGATATAGTTAGATATATATATATATATAGATCTATACATTTATATATAGTATATATAGAGTTTTCAGTATAGAGAGACAGAGAGCATTCAGGTGGAGGAGCGATAGGTACACACATATGTCAATGTTGTTGATACTTTTCGATTAATTTTCAATTCTATTTAATAGAATACACATATAGTACGTTTAACTACAAATACTTATGATATCTGCTGAAATCAAATTGGATTTATCTAATCCAAAATCTCTCTAATTGTAAGTGAATATGCATGTATATACAGTTTGGATTACTGAGTAAGTGTTAGTTGTAAGCTATTGACTCGAACTGGAACTTAAGTGCTAGGCTAACTTTAAGCATTACCTGTGTCTTACCATTCAAAATGAACCACTTATCGATCTACTGATTTTTTTTGTGTTTTAGTTTAAAGAAAATTACTCTAACCAAAAGTTTTTGCAAGATATTCTTATCTTATGCCCATCAATAAATAAAATTTTTCCACCAAAATATTATTAAAAAAATAAAATTGAAAAATCTTAAATAAAATGTTTAAATTTTCTTTAAATTTTTATAATAATTTATATATTTTTGATCAATATTTGAAAATTGGCAAAATTTTAGTTGAATTGCAATCAATATATAATTTTTGAAAATTTCTTTTTTTTCTAAAAAAATCAAAAGATAAGTAAAAAAATTAAACATCAAGACTTTGGATCATATATATAAGTATTTGACCTATTGAAAGGTATTAAATAAAAATAATTTAATTTAAATTTAACATGTTTAAATAGTCTCTTAAAAAGAAGATATTAGAGCACAGATCAAATCACTTTCTTTTCGTTTTTTAAGCATTAATATTTTTTTAATTTCCCTTACAGAATATTTATCCCTTATAATGATTTAATTCTCTCAAGATTTAAAATGAAAGAAAGAAATTTTCGTCCATATTATAAATTGCAAAATGCAAAAAAAATTTGAGCTGGAATGGAATTTTTTTTGAAAAAAATTATGGAAAAACATTTAAATTCAGAATAGTTTTTAAAGTATCTAAAAGGTAAAACATTTTAATCATTTCCTTTGCAAAAAATTTAAAATTCAAAAATTAAAGACCCAATTTCGTCATTGTAATAAAAGAAATTAAAACCTTATTCATTTTCTTGAGCAAATCTTTTGGGTAGAGTATCTTTAGCTTTAGATGACTAGCCATACAACTTCTTTTTTTGTAGTGTATTGCAGTTCATTTCAAAAATGCATTTTCCATTTAAATGCATAAAATGCGCATAAATTGTTTGATTCTTTTTTTTGTTTTGTGTTTTGCTTTATGTTGTTTTGCTTATTTATAATATTTTATATGTATTTCAAATGTTTCACTAAAATCGTGTGGATTTCTTTTTTTTTTCTTTTTTATGTTATATTTTTACATTTGCTGTTTTTTTTCGGATGTTATGACTTCAATACATCAGCGTTTGTGTTTGGGGCTTAAAACCTAAATTCTTGCGCTGTAAAAACAAATGTATCTCCCGGAAATTGGGTCGAGTTGATTCGTTGCGTTGCCAACATTCGCACATGAGATCGTAAATTTCGCGCGGACAGTTGACTGGCATTGGCAAAAGTTCCTATAAAACATATATGTAAAAAGGAAGAAAAAAAGAAAGCACAATATAGAGATGAGAATTTAGCAAGTCCATCGTATATACACTCTCTCTTTTTTGTGTATATTGAGATGTCAATGATAAACGACCAGGCGAGAAATTTTGCCATTTTACTTACATGCATTTTATCATCTTGATAGATATGTCCAATATTTTCAATAACATTCGCATCGCTCATATGTTCGTAGGGCTGTTCACGGGCAAAAGTCAATATCTCCCAAAGGGCAACGGCAAATGACCAGACATCCGATTTAGTTGTGAATTTACCCTGCAAATAGCAAATTCAACAAAAATTACAATAAATATTTATTGAAAAATGTTTAAATAATTGAAAAATAAATGGAGTTTAAAGGTGAAAGATGATTAAATATGCAAAGAACTTCTTGGAAAATGAATTTCAAAATTTCCTATCTTAGAATTGGCATATTTACTATAATAGATTTAAAGAAAAAATTTGATTACACTGTCCAATCAAATTTTTTGATTGAAAATGAAGACACAGAAAAAATAATTATTAAAAACATTAAAAATATTCAAGTTTGGCTATTTGCCAATTTCAAATTAATTGGAATTTGTTTTCTTAATACAAAACACATGATTTTAAGCTACTTAAATGGGCTACTTATTGATAATAAACTAATTTTGTGTCTCTGTAAATAGTTTTTGAAAGAGCTCTTTAAGAAGTAAGTGAAAATACCCAATCTATTCCATTTTCCACTTTATTTACTTTAAAATCCTTTTCAATTTAAATGAAAATTTCTAAATCGTTAAGATTAATTTGGAATTCAAATATCACAAATAAGGAACTAACTGAGAGACCAATTGAAAAGCCACGAAAAAACAGAAGAGACCAAAAAACTATCGCTGAAAAAGATGAAACAAAAATTTCAGTAGACCAAAAGACTATCATAATAATTAAATGGAACCAATGAACTGTTAAAAGAATGCTCAAATGAGTGGGTTAGTTTATAAACAACTTGAAACGAGAGTTATTCATTAGCGCCTCATTTTGTTAGAGAGTTCATGACTTTTCAGCTAATACTTTTATATCTTTTACCTTTGATGGGGAAAGGATTTTGTTAGGGGGGTTTTTTGGTGTTTTTGCTATTGCCAAAGGCCTTTTGATTTTGTTTACATGCTTTTGGCTTAAGGATTATGTGGTTGTCTGTCACTTTACCCGCTGCCCCTTTGCCACAACCGTCACGCCTCCTGATACACACACACACACACACAGAGAGAGAGAGAGATACACATATATGAAAACCTATTCATGTGCACAAATATCCGTTAACGCAACTTTTGCGCTTTTTAATACACAGCACCCCGGCTAAAATCCTTACACCCTCACCTTCATACCTTTTCTTTCTCACTCTATCTCTCTCTCTCTTTCTCTATATCAAGCTCTTTTGCAGCTACTGTTACTTGTTCGTTCATTTTGCCCCAAAGGCAATGGAAACCTCTAAAAGCAGCTTCTACAACAACAACAGAACAGAACAGAACAGGACAGAAAGTATCTACAACATCTCGTTGTATCCATATGCAGACACATCCATAACACACACACACACACACATCCATACACTCATTTGTGGGAAGAGGGTAACAAGGGGGGCTTTTGGTTACCCCTTTACATTTTTCCTCTCGGGCAAACTTCATGCATGTCGTTCTGTTCTATTTGTTTGTTTTGTTTGTTTGTGCAAATGTTTTGTGTTGTCTGCCTCCAGTTGAGTTCGTTTCTCGTTTTTCGTGTAGTTAATTAATTTATTTAGTGCGGTTTTTCGCTCTGGGATTTATAAAATATTTTACTCGGTTTCTATTTTTTATCCTTGTATATACTTTTTTTTTTGTTTTGTTTTTCATTTTCATTTTGGTTTTTGGGGTTTTTTTTATTTTCCTCTGTTTCGTTTTTTTCTTTTCTGAGTTGAAAGCGTGGAAGTTTTTTTTTTTATATATACTCTTGCGAGACAGTATATTCAATTTTTGAAAAACTTTGCCCACATGGAATATAAAAGCATTTTATTTTTTTAAACAAAACTAAAAAAATAATTTCTATTAAGAGTCATTCATTCCTTACCTAAACTGAAGAAGACTTTATAGGTTTATTTTAAAAATGGTTTACTTTTTCATAACTTGCAGAATGCAACCAAATAAGGAAGAGACCTTAAGATAATAATTCTATATTTTAAATAATATTTTAATAGATTTCTTCTCAACAACAGATCACGGCTAAATATATAGAATAGTAGTATATAAAGTTGTTTTGTATATCGGCTATGACAACGAAATATGGCTGAGCTCTTTAGAATCCTTAAACCCAGCTTAAACTTTTTTTGAATCTGTATTAAACCATGACTAATTTGGGATTCAACTTGAGAAAAAACAAACTTTTAGGCTAATTCTAGTCCTTTACATAGCCTTCGAAAATCGGTCCTTGAGGTCTGCCATACTGACCCTTAAACTATATGGAAGTTACCTAAGTTACTTGGTATTGAGAGGGCCATCAGACTTTATAGGTTACGTCTTACCATCGAGATGTGTAAAGAAAATACAGATACTTCAGGGAAAGGTTTTTTAAAAATAATTGTTAGCTAATAGCAAGGAAAGTTAATTAGTGCTGAAACCTATTAATGAGCTAAAGTTTCAACTGGGTTATCAATCTAAAAATTTGGCTGAAGTCATGACATACTTTGATATGTCTCTTGACAAAAACATATTGCTGAGAATATTTAAATTGAATTCAATATTGGATAAAAAAAAAAAATATTTTTCTTACTTCAAAAGACTTCATTCTGTCAGCCTCTCTCTTTTTGTTTGTTTTATTGTACAATTTTTCATTTCTTGAAAATTGTTTCTATAACTATTTATAAGTGTGCTTGTACGATTTACTACACCAATAGGAATGGTAAATGTTTAAGTTGTTTATGCTAAACTATATCGCTCCTTCTAAGTTAATTTTAATTTTTTTTTCAATTGAGAAGTAATTTAGGTTTTCAATTTTTTAACTTATCATCTCTCCTAATAACATTTGACAAATTGTTTATTAAGATTTGTTAGAAAACATTTTTCAAACCACAAAATTTGCAAGGGAATAGAAAATTCGTCATAGAAGAAGCAATCTTTCATTTTACTGGCTTTTCTTATGCCAGCCAAATGATTATTTTTAATGCTTTTCTTTTTGTTTACCCACTTTTTTTTTGAGGCAGATTGAAATTCTCGTTTAACCATTCGGTTGAAATGTTAGGAGGTTAATGTACTCTATGAGTATTCCTGAGTTAATTGGTTGAATAGTAAATAAGATATTTTTGGTTTTGTTAGGCCTAACTATGTTTTTATGTGGTTTTTAAATGCAGTAAAGAAGACATGTGAAATACTATTAAGATTTAGCAAAATTAAGATCTTAATGAAGAAAAATAGAAGAAGGTTTTACTATTAATAAAATATACAATTGATGACCCAAGGAAAGTAGACGAAAGTTTAAGACTTTCAAGGAATAAAAGATGCTTATTTAAAAATTACAAATTATTTATTTTAAGATTTTAAATTCAGACCTTTTATAAAAGAAAAAAAATTGAAAAAAAACCTTCTAATTGAAACACCTTAAATAAGATAAATGAGAATAGCAAATGTTTTGAGATGTCTTGACAGTTTCCATTACGAACTCTTTCTAATTGGAACACTTCAAAAGTTTACCTTTTTCCGTAGAGAGTGGAAAAAAAAGACGAACAGAATGAACAAATGTAGAAACAAACTCATAGTAACTATCATAACAAACATAAATCATCTGACTTAACTGAAAGGAGCCAAACAGAGAAAGCAAATTAAAAATAATTAACACAATTACAACTTATATTTTTATTTTTTGTTTCTACCGTCATCAAGTTGATGAGTAGAAAAGTGGAACCCGCCTTTGCCTGCTTTCCAGCGAGCAAAGGCAAGGACGTAGCAAACACTGTTCATTAATTTTTAATTATAAACTTGCACTTCGGCGCACATTTCACATTTCATTCATCTTTCAGGGGGAGGGGTAAAGAAAGAAAAACGTTGGCAAGGTAAACGGAAAGGCTACAAAATGAACGAATAGGAAACTTACCCGTAGAACACTCTCCCAGGCCATCCAGCGTATTGGCATCGGTTGAGTTTGGCGTCCCGTTGTGCCCTCCAATTGGCAATAGTCCGACGCATAGGCCGAACGATTTATCACAGTGCCAATGGAACAGACCTTGACGCTCAGCTCGGGGCCAATAATGCAACTTCTGCAAGAAATGTAAAAGAGACAGAGAGAGTGTGAGAGGGAGTGAGAGATTGCATCAAAAATCGCAATTGAAAATTCAATTAAAAATACCAGAAATTAAATAAACAAACACTTCCGCAGGCAAAAAAGGCAAACGACAAGCCGGGCGGAGAGGACAACATGTACAAGGCAGAGTCGGTCAGAGTCAAGAGGATGTGCTCCTTTTGCTGACATGAGTTGATTGCTTCCACCGAAGCCCAACCTTCTGCACCAGCTCTTTTCCCCTCATCATCACAGAGCACAGCAGCATTCGTGGCCGTTCTTATCGTCCTTGTCGTCCTTGTCGTCCCTGTCATCCCAGTCATCCCAGCCGCCGTCCTCGACGTCGTCGTCATCGTCGCATGCATTTCAAATGAGCGTTGACTTCTGACAAAATCAACCACCCCACGACAGTATTTTTTGCTACTCTGAATCTACTTTAAAAAGGGGTTGCATGAAACTGTAGCTCATTTACTCTATCCATTAGAAGGTACTTCTCTTATGTCTATAAGAATTTGGTTTGATAAAGACGTTTGGAAGCAATAATCTTATAGTCAATTACATAGAGGTAAAAACGAAGGAGAATCATTATAATCTATAGAAAAAATTCAAATACCAATAGTGCAAAACTTTTGACTTGGCTTTGGCTAATTCTATCGTATTCTTATTCTAAATTATATTCTAATTGAACTGTTTTATATTCAAGAATGTAAAAGGTTTCGATCATATTTTTGGTAGAATGAATTTTTATAAAAATCGAAATTATAGTTTTCAAAACCTAACCGACTTTTCGATTTGAAATTTCTGGACGTGGACCATTTTTAAACATGATTGCAGAGCTCTTAAATAAGCCCAAACTCAAAACTTATGAGCTTGGATGAATTACTCTATAGACTATATCATGAACGAGATGAAAGGAAATAAGTTATGATAATTCTTTTTTACTAACTTTACGATATTCTATGCTTAGTTATGAATTAGGCGAAGTGCCTTTGAATTTATATCTTCTTAAAGGTACGACTATGTTTGTATCTTGCATTCATTAGGTCGATTGGGCCTCAGAGATGGGTTTTTAAAGAGCTGAAATCAGCTTACAAAACTGGTCAACAAAATGTTCTCTTTGAGCTTATATGAATTGGTTGCTTAATGAAACAAATCTTAGAAACCATCTTAGAACTTTCATGCAGAGATAAGGGTATTCATCTCTCATCGAAAGATTCAGAGTAACCTCCTCTTATATTCTTGATATTTGTTCTTGCTTGAGGGCTTTGGCATGGTTGGTTGGTTGGTTGGTTGGGTTGTGAAAACAGATTTTACCGTTCGTTGTTTGGAAGCTGCCAAGTGGTCAGTTTGCTGAAAGCGCCCTCGGGGTAAGCAGAAACAGTTTGACTGCTTTATATTTTTCATATTATTGTTTTACTCCCAATCTCAATGCCAACCCCCAATCCCATATCCAATCTCACTGCAAAAGTGGAACCAAAACGGAAAATTCAGATATGACTGAAAATGACAATATAACCCAAAGAGTGGATGAGATGAGACTGTGGCGTCGTAAATGAAACCATGAATTGGTAAATAAAATCAACATTTCATATTTGGTTAGAGAGTTAAGCAAACATGGCCAACCGTTTGAGGTTATGATGGATGACACAAATACCTTGGAGGACAATTTGTAAATGGGGTTGCATTTAATATCTGACTGACTGTGCATTACCTATCGATGATAGAAGTAAGAATCATAGAACATCTGTAGCAAATTCATTAACCAAAATGTAATCAAATATGCAGAAACTAAAACCAGTTGAAGAAATCCGTCCAAATATGACAAGAACCAAACCAATCTTCAACCCTCTTCTGAACCTGTGAATTGGGCATTACACATAAGCAGACAGGTCTGTCCGTTCTGCCTGTCTGTCTGTCTGTTTGTCCGTCTGACGTGCATAATTTCCTGTTGTTTCGTTTTTGGGCTCAAAGAGGATATGAAGTGCTGTCATATTACAAATAAAATGTCGGGCCTCAAGTGCTCTTCCTAGACTCAACTTCCATCTCTCTTTTCCCCCTCACATGGCATGTAATGCGTTTAGCTCGCCCCACACAAAAAAAAAGACATAACATAAAATGAAAATCGCAAAAACCACAGTGGGAAATGGTTGCCAGAGTTTTTGATTTCGATTTCCAAGACTTGCGGATATATCTGTGTATAAGTGTATGTATATGGTGGGTAGGTAACAATTGAATTTGTGTTGAGTGAAAGGTTTAATTTTCCACTGACATGCAATGATGATGATGATGTTTGCTTTTACTTAAGAAGGGGACAAAAGTTTGACTAGTGAAAGACAGAGTGAGCGAGAGAGAGAGAGAGAGCCAGAGGATTTGCCATACGGATCGGATCGTGTGTCGCCTGTTGAGTGAGTAGTTAAGTAGGCTTGTCTAGGCTTGTTTATGGATATTGGATATAGGGCTAGAATTGCCATTTTCTTCAATGCTCTTGACATGCATTGACAGTGACACTGACACGTGTCGGCACTGGGTAAGACAACGATGACGACGTAGACGTCGTCGACGTCGAAGGGTGCTACCAATTACCCCACAACCCACACCCACTTGCCTCCCTCATGTCAACAAAGTCTCTGTTGGCTGTCTTTAAGTTTTCCTTAAATGGCCCCAGGACAGTACAATTTAACCCAATTTATTTGAATTCAAAAAAAAAAAAAAAAAAACAACTTCAAATTTGGTTCACTGTTTGATATTTTAGTTTTATTTCACAAAAAAAAAAAAACAGTAACCTCAATTAAAATGCTGCAAAAAAAAAAAAAAAATAGAAGCTAAATGCCGACCAACAAATGGTTCAAATAAAAAGGAGGCAAATTTCACTTTCAAAAATTTTATGCGGTTGTGTTATACTCTAGTATTTATGGTATTAAATGATGTTTTAAATCTATAAGTTTTGTTTGTTAAGTGTGCAATATATTTTATTAAAAACTGCATAATATATGTATTATTCATTATCTTAATGATAAATCTGTTTTATTTTTAAGCAAATGATATATGAACATTGTTTATGATACCAATTTGAGACGTGAAAGTTTTTAAGTTTTAAAATGGAAAATGCAGATAAATATTGCTTATACCTCATGTTGTCTAGAACATATACACAACTTATTATGCGTTCTCTAATCAGCGAATCATCTTGATTTCAATGCATTCATTCGTTTAAGTTATTTTTTCTATTAATCGATCAATATCAAATAAAACTTTATAAATTTTATTCATTTAATTTCTTGAATCTAAATAGGAAAAACTATTTTTCTAAATTAAGTTTTGATTAACTTCATAAAAGGTCGAAATCTAGACAAACATTAAAAAACGTAAGAAATTTAAAGAAAATTTAAAGAAAAAATAACATTTAAAAGAAAATTTAGCCAAAACTAAAATACGAAATTTCGCCTTTACAAAGAAACAAATTGAGAATCCGTATAAAGCTTATTAAGCTAAAGTTAGGAATACAAAAGTACTAAAAAGAAAATCTTATTTAAAAGAACGATATCATTTTCAGCCAATTTAGGTAGGCTAAAAAAGTGAAGTGGTTTGCGATAACAATTACAAAATTTTACCCTCCATTATTAACTTTATATAATTATATGTAATGTCTCTTTATTATACTTGATTAAAAATTTAAAAAAGACTTCAAATCTCTGTTTTGTTTCATGAAATTTGATAATTATATAAGTATTTGTAATGTCTCTTTTTCCTACTCGATTAAACGTTACAACAAAATTTAAGATCTCTGTTTTGTTTCATCAAATTTGATTTGAACGATTCTATGGAGATTCTAGATGCCCAAGACCTTGATTGGAGCAGAAAACCTTTTTTTAAATTCACATTTACATTTTTAGTTAGTTTGATTAGCTACTTATATGTACGTGTATAAGGCATCAATAATTTTTAATTAGCCGCTAAAAGTTTACCTTGGAAATCCGTTTCACTATAGCTAATGGCAAAACACAGCATGGCCATTATTCTCTTCTCTTGTTGAACAAATATATACTAGACATAGTGTGTGTGGTTTCCTTTTTTGGCCAAAAAAATATATTGTGAAATGGCTAACAATGGACAATGCAGTAGCGAGTCCTTGCAACTTTCACTAACAAGCTCTGCGTGTCTGCGTGTCTGTGTGTGTGAGTGTGTGTGTGTGTGTGTTGGATAAAAGCAGAAACAACAACATCAACAGAACCCATATATTCTTCTATTTTTTTCGTTTTCCTTTTTTTTGTGTTTTTTTTTTATTCTGGTTTTATTTTTTACCCAGTTAGCAATTACAAGCATATTAGGTTAACACAAATGCACAACAAAATGTCCTTGGATTTGTGCAAAAGGGGAAAAGGCAAGCGAGAAGAGGGGAAAGATAGAGAGGAAAACGCGTAGAAAACGCAATAACAATAAATTTCCAGCGACTTGCCTGGGCACTTTGAAAATGTGTCAGAAAAACATATAGTTATGGGTTTTTAGTAGTCGACGACGCGACATCGGCTAAATAAATAAAAATGGAAAAGAAGAAAAAAGAAAAACAACAACAACAATATAAGAGAGCCCAACAGCAAGGACATATAAATGACTTTGGGATTTGGTTTTTGGTTCTTGGCCAGCCAACTGCCTTATGCTTTTGTCGCCCTCGGGTCGTGGCCTGGTTATAAATTAGAACTACGTGAGGCTAGCTATCTAGCTAGCCAACAGCGTCGGCTTAAAGCGAGTTAATTAAAGTTCAAGACAAAATGACCAAAATGATGGCCATTAGAAACACGCCAGAGACATTAAGTGCATCAACTGAAGTGCTCAGTCAGTCGGTTCACTTTGGTTCAGTCCCTTTGTCTGCCAAATGTTCAATAAACTAAGAAAACAAACAATTAAACTCAAGTTTGATGAGGTAGTTCATGTAGTTGTTGTTGATCGAAAGGGTAGTCCATGCAACCCCTGAAACTTAACTAAGTCAAAGGCCTTCAGGCCATGTCCTAAATACACTTTCAATTAAATTGACGGTGGGAGAATACCAAAAGGAAATCGATAGATACAAGAAGAGTTGAATGAATCGTTGATTACATGCTGGCGTTATAAATATTTATGAAAAGTGTTTGGTTAAGAAAGTTTTTAAGACTCCCAGATATATACATAATATGGTAGATTTTGCATCCGATTTTTCAGAGACTTGGGATATTCATTCACGAAAATATGAATAAAATTAATGGATATAGTTATATTGTTATGAATTTATTTCTTGTCTATGAAATATTTTACAAGTGATTGAAAAATCTCTTTTTTTTAAATCAGTTTTAAATGAAATTTGAATACTTTTAATCACTAAAGACAGAGAGTTTTACAATTTTGAATACAAGGTTAAAATTTTATTTAATTGAGATATTAATATGTATTAAAAAGTTGAACAAATTAAGTCAAATGGTTAGCTTTCGTTTTTTAAAAATGGCATTTAGGTCGCACCAACCACGCCAATATTACCAACGGATTCCTTTCTGATCCAGATCGGGGTCATATCTTCTAATGAAATACATTCCAAATAGATTGCTGGGGAGCATTGAATTGCGAAATATTTACCAAATGTGTACAATAATTTGGAGTAGAAATAAATCTTAAATACTGTACGTGTTTTAAATTTACATCAACGTCGTTTTCCATCAATGTATTACAAACACTTTCTAACTACCAAATTAAATATTGAGATTCACTTGCACCTAAGTCGATGCAACGTAATTATATTCTGCTTACAGAGGTATTAGTTCAAAAATTGAAAATTGTAATTCCTCTTATCCATGACCTATACTCAAAAGAGAAAAAAAAACTATACTCTCGATTCGTTAATAAACATAATAGTATATTCGTTCGTAATCTTAATAAAAAGAGACTTTATTCTTGTTAAAAAAAAAATTACTTTATGACGTTTTTTTTCTGCAAGTTGTTAACTACTTTTTTGTCTCTCACAATTCTTGTTAGGTGAAAAAAAAAGTACAAGAAACTTTGTTAACAATTTTCGCAACTCGCTGGATTCTTTATGCCATAACCTTTACTCGCAAAGTGAAGCCATCACCATTGCCATTTCCATTTCCAATTCACATTGCAATCCAAAAGTCAATCTATACATTTTGATGGAGCAACTACTTCCGCTTGGTTGAACATTATTTCCTGCTCTGGTAACCCAAGTGTATTCCAGAGTCATCCCGGCCGGGAGCCAGCCAGTGTCATGACAACGTCAGAAACAGCAGCAGCAGCAGCAGCAGCAGCTGCATCCCATTTTATTTGCACGCGTCGCGTTGTCAAGGGTTAAATGCCACACCACCCATCCATAGATATATCCCACCACCACCCAAATATCTGCCTCCCAGCTCGTGTTGCCTCATTCTCTGCCCGCCGCCCGTTCACGACTCTTCATTTGACCTTTATTGGCAATGGCGTTGCCTTTCCACCTGATCACATTTCACATTTGGTCCTTCCTTGCCCGACATACTCATTTCATTTTTTTGCATGCGTTGACATGTGAAATTGTTGCGCAAGTCTCTCTTCGGGCCATATTTGATGAGTAGCAGGCCAGGAGATGAAAGATGGTGGGGTGAGAGCTTGGGTATTCCCTGGTGTGTGATGCTTTAATTAATGGCCAATATGTCAACTGCATTCAAATAGGTTAAACGACAGATAATTGAAGCTGACTAGAAAGAATCGAAATGTCAATTCAATTTAAAAGTGAAAGAAAACAAAAATCAATCATAATAGACCTAAGAAATAACAAAAAAAAAAGGACAAGCCAATCAAAACTCTTCATCATAATCATTAGCATACATTACAGGACTTGACCCCTCAAGTGCTTTACCCAATGGCCTATTATGTGCTTTAGTTCGTTGCTCTATTGGCTTCCTAGCTCATTTCGGTTTGTTGTCAAAAGGTCCCCAACCCAAATGATAATAGTTGTTGTTTGGCTCCTACCTCCCACCCATACCCTATCACACATGCACACACACACACGCGAAGAGAGAGTGGGATGGCGAGATATATTGTAGTTGTCCTTCATTCTAGCGTTTCAATTGAGTGGAAGGTCTCGGTTTTGGTTGCCATTCGCTGCTCATAAGCTTATAAGCTCTTTTTTTTTTTTTGCGATTGCTGTCCTTGGTTTGGTTTCTTTGCTTCGCTTGATTTTTTTCTCTCTCTTTTTTTTTTTTCAATTTAACATCCGTTTTTGTGGCTACAACATGTCCATTATGTTGATGATGTCCTTTGACAATATGCCCCAGCTTTGACAATGGAGTGCCACGGAGCCTGGACATCGCATGACGTGATGTGGCATGGCATGGTGGGCGTGTAATGGTCCAGAGTTTGGCGTTTGTCAATGGATATTGTGGCTAGTATAGTTTTGGGGGCACAGTTTGTTGTTTTGTGTTTCCCCATTCCATTCATATCCCTTTTCTTTCCTTTTCTTTCCTTTCCTTTGCTTTTGATTTTCTCTCTCTCCTTTTGAATTGTGAGATGCTTGCGCTAGGTTTTTGTTTCCAAACCCAAAACGAATTGTAAGTGTAAATGAGGCAGGCAAAGCTTAGGCGTTATGTCCCTTTTGCTTTTGCTATTTCATGGTTTTTTCTCGCAATGTTTGCAATTAAACCATGAAAAGAGTAATAAATAACTAAATCGTTTTAAATTAATTGCATTTGCTTTGCCCATCCAGTCATTAGTTCTGATAGTTCTGATATTATCGGCTCCTAAATAACTTAATGGAATAATTTTTTCTGTAATTTTTTTGTTATTGTATTTAGATGATAAACCGTAAAAATGTTCTTTAGAGTTTAATGTTTTTTTTCGCAGGTGCATTTAAACAAAGAATATGTTTTTTGGGGGGCATATATTTAAGACGCTCTTGACAAAATCTTAAATATTACAGATAGAATTATGAACTCTTTGAAGATGTTGTGTTGAATTTTGTATAGAAATTTTCGGTTCTTTTGGCGAGGCTATTTTACGAAACTAGGTTATACTTAAGTATTTTTTTCCTTGAACTACGAAAGAAAGTGAATTGAATTCTCCCTCGAATGAAATATTTTTCATTAACATCGGATAAAAATTAGATATATTCTTTTGCCCATCAATAAGGGACATTTTTATGCAAAGCATCGAGAATTTCTTCCCCTCGTTTTTTCCATATACAAGGGTCAGTGAGTAGTGTCTTAAATTCGTGGCCGCCACTGTACATACATAATCACCAAAAACCTCAATGTCAGTTAGCTATGTATACTAAATTGTTCATGCAATCTAACCCGTAGTACAATGGTAGTCTTATTTATTTATTATATTGATTAATTTACCCAATAAATTATCCATATATCGATCCTTCAGTTATGGTGAATTATTTCCATGCGTGCACTTCATTTATGTACTAATTACATGAAGCAATCTTGTTCATAATCCACTAACCAATGTACTCAATCGTTTCACGCAATACGCCTACTTGCCAGTGCCACGCCTCTTAGTTACTTCATTAGTCTATGCATAGGCCAGTTTGTGATGAGTGACGAGGCAACTTCTTTTACCGACTTTCCACTTGCCGTGTTCGCAACAAAAAAAAAAGAAGAAGTAATTTGCATTTATTCAAATTCGTTTCGTTGGTATAGTTCCCCCCCTTCCCTCACACACACACACACACTCAGTTTGGCTTCTTCGCTTTCACTCTACTCTACTTTCACCTGGAGCGGGTGGGTGAGAGGGGAATGGCGAACCCACCTTTGCTTCGTTTGCCATCCTTTGCATTGCACTTGCCAAGTTTTAATTTATGCGCATTTTTCTTGTATTTTTCTAGAGTGCAGAAATTTATTGCCTCAACGTTTCACTAATTTAAAACAGTTTTCATTTTCAAAATTTTAAGTGACTCTTACTTTCACTTTTCCTTTTATTTTTTTGTTTTGTCGCTTGATTTTTAATTAAAACTGTGTGTTTGTGTGTGTGTGAGTGTGTGTGCCGCCATTTTTATGTTGATTTTATGCAAATGACAATTGATTGAAAATGGCCGATGAGATGCAGTCGGCATATGAAAATAAATGGATACTCGTGCCCATAATGGCCATAATATGCCATAAACAATTACAATTTAATAAATTATAGTTTGTAAATATGTATAAAGTATTGCGTGTATAATATAAAGAAGAAAAAAAATGCATTTACATAAATTATATATAATTTTTCCATATTTATAGTTATCTCGATTACACCAACGAATGAGGAAAAAATGGAAAAAAACGAAACAAAGACGCACTTTGGGCAGAGTCGTAAGCAGAAAACTATCTAAAAGGGGGTTAAGGAACCTATGGGAGATTTTACAACCAGAATGAATGTCTTAAACATATGAAGTGATATCTATCAATACTCGACCTTTTCGGAAAATAAAACAGATCGATTACAAAGAAAAGGAAAAATTTATTAAATTATATAGCTTAAGGCCTAGTAGCTATAGCTAGTAGAAATTTGTTTGTAATTTACAATTACTGCCCAATCACATTATAATTAAATGAATAAATAAGTAATTTAATTCTAAAAGTATAAAAGGAATATTGGATTAAACCAAATTTATTTAACAATCTGTTAAAACAAACCGTTATGTTTAAAAATTTGAAAATCTTTCTAATTTTAGGTTTAATTTAAAACTTGTTTTACTTAAGAAAAGACTTATAAGTCAAACTAAATGTAGGTCCTTTTTCTTTTGCCTTAGAATTCCAAATTGTTATAATGTTGCAAGTAATTAA
Organism: Drosophila willistoni; assembly: GCF_018902025.1. NCBI lineage: Eukaryota > Metazoa > Arthropoda > Insecta > Diptera > Drosophilidae > Drosophila > Drosophila willistoni. The sequence goes on from NW_025814050.1 coordinate 17,481,806, forward strand.
TATTCATGTGCCTTTAAGGTCAAAGGAAATAACTCCTGCGAATCAAGAAAAGAACAATAAGAAAACCTAAAATCTGTTAAGATAGTTTTGATAAGGTCTCTAGCTTTAGATGAAATCAAAAAGGGAGAAATCTACTTACAGATAATTTATGTCCTTAAAGCTTACATACATACCTATACAAGGCAAAAAATGTATTTATTTTTCTTTAATATTGTCTAGTTATGTGGAATCTGCACAAGAACCAATATTTATATAAACTAAAAGTTACAAATTATTTTTTTTTTTGCTTTTTATTTTAATTAAAGGTTATGAAAAATGAGGATCAACAAAATTGATTCTATTTCGAGCTTAAGTAAATTATGTTTGTTTTCAAATTTTGGTAAAATTTTAAATTTCAATATTTCATAAAATGTTTATCTCAAACATAGGATTAAAAGTTTTTAAAGAACAATAATGAGTCGCCCCCTTTTGGGTATCGCTGGCCCTGTTGCCTTTTTGGCATTAATCTTTGTCATTGTTTGATTAAATCAATTATATATTTTCCAATACAATGGCATAGACCTGACACAGACACGCTTCACTCACCCCCCTCCCTCTCTCTCACTCACTCTTTTTGTATCTCACCCCATAGTCATAATTATTGTATACTGACCCCGGAGCATAATTGCGTTGGTCATTTAAAGGCAAATCCATTTTGAGGCCACCCTAAAAAGCAGGCGAACTGTTGGTCGGTTATGGATTTGGGCTTTTTGTCAATTACAAATGCGACCCCAATTGAAATTTGGAAACGCGTTTTGCGTTTGTATGAAATGAATTTCACTGTCATTGATTTGCAATTATTACTAAAAGCCAACAAGCTAGCTAGCTAGCTATCGGCCCTTGTCCGTTCAAGCTAATCTAGACACACAAATCTGTGAGAAGACCAACGACAAAAGGGGGTTTGTGTTTGGGGGGAAGTTGTTGTAATAACCATGGCAGCAGCAGTTGCCACAATCTCCAATCTCTATCCAAAAGCCTCCAATCCCCGCCAGCCTTTTTCAGTCTATGGACTTTAACTTGTCGCGCGACATGAAACGATTAAGCCAGAAATGCTTTTAGCCATGCCATTGGCTTGGCTCCATCTCGTCAACGTCGTCAACGTCGACCAAAGTTCTCACTCTCTCCCTCCGTGGGTTCTCTATGTATGCAGGTTCGAGGTGTTTTTGGCTTCACTTTGCTGGGGTTTTGTCGTTTGGCTTTGGTCAAGAGAACTCAAAGCTGGGAAATGGCAGCATGTGTCACACAAACATATACATATATGTATATATATTTATTCTATATATATATACTTATGTCTCGTGTGATTGATCACAAATTTTCGAAAGTAATTAGTCGTTTGCCTCCTTCCATCTCCAATTTACCCACTCCAGTGGTTGCCAGCAAGAAGCGTCGAGACGGGCATTAAACGTAATTACTTCGTAAATAATTCGTCGGTCATAGAAGGTCCCTAGCTATATGGTATATATGTTGGTATATGTACTAGAGGTGTAAGTGGGTGATAAACAACACAAAGTCAATCAAGACATTCACTTTGATATAGATAAGCTAAGAGCAATGCTTTAAGACTCTGCCACATTTTATTTGAAACAACAAACATAATTTTGAGTCTCTTTTTATGCCCATTGCAATAATTGACTTTTGAGCATCCCAAATCTGAAATTTTCTATCTTCTTGTTCAAAATGGCTCTCTAAGAAAATAAATTTTGCTAATGCAACGAAATAAAGCTTAAAATGTTGGTTTGTTTTATCAATTAGAACAAAAATATATATTAAATTTGAAACATGTTTACAATATTCAACCAATTTGATATGGACTTCCCTTATCACTTTACAAATTGATAAGAATTTGATGTTGTATCATATTAATAAATAAATCATATTAGAGTTAAAAAAATGTTTGTAAAATTCAAGTAAATTGAAGAAAGTCACTGAAAATTTGTTCTATTGTCCTTGATGCCAATTCGTTCATTTTGTCTAGGCATAAATCAAAATGGGATCTACACCATAGTCCTCTTTTCTCAAACTGTCGGACCGACCAACCACATCCAAAGCATTGTTTGCTAGGATATTCATTATGATGATGGTTGGCACATTAAAATTCAGCATAATGTTGAATTTAATTAACCTTGCCAATGTCCGGGGATCTCCAGCTTCTCAATCACCCATACTCTCATAACCATCCAGCCACCCTCAGTGCATGTCCTGTCATTGTAATCAGTTTTCTTTTCTTATAGTGGGTTGAAATTGCAACCCCACACACAAAGGACAGAAACATCTCTGGCCTTTTTGGGTGCCAATAATGACGAAAAACATATGCAAGTCGGACGGTAGAGAACTTAACGACAACTAAATCCAATTATAAGCATTTCACTGCAAGGGATGTGGTTGGGGGCAATAAGGCAGTCATGGGAGCAACAGGAGCAGCAATGGCACTAGCAGCAGGCACACGTGCGCGCAACGAATTTTTGGAATATATTCACGAAATATTCACGGATTGTGTGTTCTTGATGGAGATGGAATGGATGGGGGAAAGGAAAGGAGTCGAAGGCGATGGGGGGGAGGGCCAAAATGCAATGCAGGCCGCCCGCAGCGTTGCATAAAGGTTTACTTTTCATTTACGCGTCGCGAACAAAGGTACAACCCTTACAACTGCAATGCACCCATAGACCTCTACACACACACATATACACACGCACATGCTGAGAGTAGTGTGTACGAGTAGATGGGGGTAGATGTCAGATCCTTTGTGAGGTCCTTACCAATCTCTAGCTGTACCGAAAAATTGTAATTAAACTTAATCCGCTCAATTTGAAACGCACACCGAGTTGCCAAAGTGCCTTTCGCTTTTACTTCTGTCATTTTCATATATGAATTTTATGAATACACTTTACTAAGCGGGTATAATAAATCATAAGACAGTTTGTCGAATTATACCTATAGAATACGATCCGATACTTATAATTAAACGAATTATAGACAAAATCTATGTATGTAAGTCAATTACTTCGCAAAAGTCATTTTTATTCAGTTGGAATTTGTCTACAAATTTTGAATTAAAATTGCAAATTTGCAGCCAAACTAAATTATTTCTATGAAAGTGCAGTCACACAAATTCTGAAATTAATTTGCTTTAACAAAAATTACAGACACTTTCCAGACCAATAAGGGTATTCCATAGTTCGATTTTCAGTGCGACCTCTTGATTTTAATTAAAATCAAGCAAGAAAAAATGAAAGGATTCTCGAATCCTTGCATTTTATATGCCCAATGGCATTCAAGCATTAAAAAAATGTGCATAAATTATTGAATTAGTGCGTTTGCAACAAATTTTCTTTTCACTCTTTCTCTTTCTGAGCCATTTTAACGTTACTTCCTTCTTCGGAGCAATTTTCACGCCAAGTGCCATTAATAAAGAGAGGGGAAAGAAAAAATTGTTAAAGCATAAATTAAGGCGCCAATGCCACACTTGTTTATAATTTATGCATTGGGTTGACTTTGCTTTGGTTTGGTTTTTGGGTTTGCTTTTCATTTCATTTATTTATAACAGAACGACTGCCAAAGGGCTGCGGCAATTAGTTGCCATCTCCTTGGGGATGTTTTAATTATCGTATTGTATTTTGTTGCTATTTTATGCTTCCGATTTAATAATGCAAATTAATTCAAGGAGTTGCATAAAAAAAAAACAATTTTCATATATATATATATATCTTTATTTTTTTGTAATTGTTTTGATTTTATACTTCTTTTCTTATATCGCTTGGCTGAAGCTGTATCCTTTTGTTTGTTGGTTTCAGTTTTGTGGTTGTGATTTGATTTATGGAAATTTTGCAAATGGGTGTGGCTGTTAAACTGATTTATATGACAGATATATATTTATAGACTCATATTTATACAGAGGTGGGTGCAATTTGTGTATCAATTTAGATAAAGGATTGTTGCTTAGCTTTAACAAATTGCGAGAAGGCAAAAGGTAACAGACAACAAAATAATAATACCAAAATATCTATAAAAACATTGCAAGTTTAAGCTTTTATGTTACAGTAATCCAAAGTGAACAATATATCAAAATTATTTGTTATAAAGTTAAAAAACCTTGAGCCCTAAGGCCAAAATTAGCGAAGTTATTGGTTATAAAAAGAATTGTTTAATAAGACGTCTCCAAATCTCAATTATTTGCCTCATTTCGTTTAGTTTTAGATGAATTATCTTTGAGATTTTTCAAGTTCTTATGATCCGTTAAAATTAAGCTATATAATGCTTCCTTTCTTGTTTTAAAGTATAAATAATAAGTCCAAAGTTAATTGCCAGTGGATGTAGAAAATGTTTATTATCAAAAGAATTGAGACTTTGTTGTTAACTATATTTAAAATCTATTTACTCTACAGGCCAGATCTTTTACCAGATGGTTATGGCTATAACTCATTAACAATCAAAGCTAAAATTATTTATTTTAAAGTTATTCTATAAATAACTTTTTTAAAGTATATTTTGCAAATAAAACTAATTTTTAGTTCCATATTACAAATTTAGAGGTCATTAATGATTTAGTTGCCCTTAGTTCAGATGATGACAGTTTGAGTCAATGTCGGATCTATGTATAATTGAATAAATCAATAGATCTTTAATCTCTTTTTTAGGCAGGTTAGTGAGCTGGATATTCATAAAATTTTTCCATCATTGAAGCATTGATTTGACTTTCAAACCTATTTATAAGTTACAGATTGAAGTTCATATATAGATGTAGAAAATTTTCTTGTTTCAAGTAAGAAATTAAACAAATTTTCACATCTTTCGAAATTATGGTAAGTTTTAGTTCTTTGTTTATTTGCTTTGTGATGGTAACCAATCAAATGCCTTGAAATAGAATGTCTTTGGCAATTTGGATTTGGATGTGCTCTATAGCAAACCAGTGGAATGTCCCGTTGGCAATTGTAATTCCCGGATGGCCCCAATGGAGTTGCTCGCCCATCTGCTAATGCGTCATTGTCCTCAGGAATCAATGCTGGAGATAAATGCCAATTGGCCAACGCTATACGAAATCGAATTAGCCAAATTGACACCGGGTCGAAATCATGTTATCGCTGTGATTGCCTATGCCGGACCACCGAATCCGTCACGTAGTTGCCCTGTGACACCTGAGCTGCAAATTGTTCATCATATGCCCATGCTGATGTTGCTCTACATTACTCCACCCGAACCGGATGTCGAACAGGCCTATGTCTTTTATCTTGTCAGCCCGACAGATTCGAGAAGTGTGAATGCTCATGTAACACTTATAGACTGTACATTTACCCATGAGATGCGGGGTTTGCGCTGCCTGAGAAACTCGCTAGATGCCCCACTGCAGAACAGTGACAGGTTACTTCATTGCAATACCGATTATCTAGTTTACACGGCCGAGGACATACAAAAACTGTGTGAAATCGGTAAAAAGGAGAGTATATTTAGCAAGATCATACTCTATGGCCAGCCCGACTTGTTTGGTTAGGATCTGCAGTGATAAATGGGCTATACAAATAATTAATATGTAAGAAATATTTTTATTTCAATTGTAACATGTAAAGAGACATTCGCTTTATTAAAATGATAAAAGAAACTACTTGCCAGTGTCTTTTAAGATTGGTTTTAAAACACACTAAAAATTAGATATTTGAAGAAATTGTGTGATTGGAATAATTCTAGATCCTAAATCAGAGAATAAATTATTGTTCGTTATGTATAATTTAATAAGTATAAAATATTTAATGTAGTAATTAGTAAAATTATTTATAATTTGAACTTTTGACTTGGTATACATAGAATATAATATAATGATAAAGTTAAATATTGAATTTTAGGTTGTTAAAAATTTAGAAAAATGTTAAATGTTATGTTAGCAACATCAATTTTATCGGGCTTTTTCAATAGTTTTTCAATTACTTTAATGTTTATCTCAGGGAAAATAGTTAATAACATGAACAAACTCATTAACAAGGAATGTTAATTTTTTTTTTCCCGAAATTAATCTCGAGCTTTGTCATTCGAAAGATTGAAATATTAGTTTGATATTTTAGAGAATTACTTAATTAAAAAGTAAGTTCTTAGATTACAAACAGCGACATTTTGGTCGCACCATCATTTTCATTGTTTTATATGAGTAAAGACTACCATGCCAACCATGCCAATACATTCCTTTATAATCCATACTGCTGGCATATGTTCCTGAGTAATATATTCCAAATAGATTACTGGGAAACAAAAAAAAGAAGAGATATACAGAAGAATTTGGAGTTAGGCTTAATTAAATTAATATACCTATTAGTACAGGAGCTGTACCACCAGGCACCTAATCGAGTTAAAGCGCAGTTCTCATTGGTCGAATCGTTATCGCTGTCGTAGGTCGAAAACTTGTGGTCCTTCTGTGTTTTTAATGAATCACCGGCATCTCCAGTATAGGTACCTAGTTTCGTCATTTTGTACAACACATTTTCATTTTCAATATAAAAATCGTCGTATTGAGCGAAACGAGTGACCCCTGAGAAATCCTCCAAATAAATATATAATTCATGGGTTTGCGACTTTGTAATAGCATGCAGTTTATCGAGACCTATAAAGAAATCTCCTGACAGATCTCCAAAACCTCTTGTGTATTCCGTCCAATTCCTAAAGAAATTTAGATTTACATTCGACCGGCTGGCGATTACAGTCCAACCTGCTCCCGCAATTGTAGCATCGCACATAACTGGAAACGGATCCAGTCCTGGGACAGTAATTTCAAAAATGCCTTCTATTCCAAAATTATGTGGACAGGTTGTTAATACAACTGTTTCATTTTGGCATTTTTGGACATTTTCCAATAAACTGTTTTTGGATTTACTGTACAATAGAGTTGCATAAATTTTTATCACAATTTTTACACTTACTTATCATTCGATGAATTTCTTTTCTCTCTCATAAGTACATTTGATTGGAGTGTGAGGCACTCAGAAATTGCGAGGCACAGGAATGCAAAGAACAGGCAAGACACTATCATCGTGACTGTATTATGACTACTAATTTATGTTGGAACAATTTCTGTTTATATACCCAAGAACCAAGATAATGAATGTCCCATTTTTAATTTTATATTTTCAACGATGCCCTGACTGGTGCCATTTTTCTGATTATTATTTTTATATTTACACATGTATGTACATATACGTATGCATGTAGGGCGGATCCATGTTCCATTTTCAGCTAAAATCATATACATACTTAAGTCGGATTCTATAAACAGACTTTTACTATTCTTCATAGCGACTTCAATTAATTCCTAACTCCCTCTTGGAAGTATGAGGGTTTTGGTTTGTTAGGGTATATTTTTTTTTTTTTAGCATATATGCTAATTAATAATTAATAAAATTAGTTTTTAAAAAACATGAATCAGAATTTGAGCAATTATTTTTCAAATTATCTCACTTATCCTTATAAAACAAAATCTCAAAAGGTGAAAGTTTCTTAGAATTCTTTGGAGAATCACATTTTGGTAAACTTTTTGTTTTGCACCATTTCAATTGACCCGCCCTAATGTACATACGTTAGTGAATGACATATTTATAAATGTGGAGAAAATTGTAAGATAAATTTTTAAGTTCCCCTCGTTGAGCTTGATTCCATCAAATTTTTCAAAGGCACTGCATATAATATGTGGTGCCGGAAGTATATATAAATATACTTTATACATATATAAGCAAATTTATGCGAAGTCCGTTGTTTTAATCTAAAGCTAGATAATGTTTGCAACGATTTTAGTAGACCCACAATAAAACAATAACAAATTGACCCGTGTGACGGTTGTTTTGCTTTTTTTTTTTTGTTTCTGTATACATATATTGAAAACTTTTTATCATTGGCCATTGAAAAAACTCGATGCTCAGTTGATCAACACGATATCAAATAGACAAAATATTATTTTAATTTGTTTGAGGGATGAACTAAGATTATTTGTAAATATTTAAATAAAAAACATTTACATTAATTTAAATAATATTTAATACAAAAACACCTTTTTCCTTTTATTCTTTTTAAAAAAGTATTCCAGTTTAGCTTCTAACGAGCTCAACATTCATCGGGCGAGATATGTTGACCAGGTTTTTGGTTTTAAAAATTTGTCACATGTATGTATGTATAAGCCTCCTTAAATTTCAAATTTTCTTTTTTAGTTTTCTGATTACGTATACGCTACGTTGACATAGGCATATATGGACTATCAGGCTTAAGAAACTAACTTTTTTTTTTAAATTAATATCTGTTTGAATAATTATAGAGTGTTTAGCATTTTGGAATTAATTCTGAGCATTAAATTACCAAATTGAACTCAACAACTTTTCACCGTCTAATGCAAAATTATTAGCATTAAAGTTTACATAACTTTCTTTTGTTGATTTATAAATCACAGAATTAAAACAACCATCACCCCAATTCTTCCATAAATGTTTCAAATGTGTAACAAATTGCCACAACAAACAATCAAGTCACCAGTTTACTATATATTTTTCTTTTTCTTTGGTTTTGTTTTATTTTGCTTTATATTCTTATGCTACCCTCGAGCAGCATCTTTTCTCTCAGCACTTTACACGTACCAAACAATAACAAAAGTAAGTAGTCTATATAGATATATATGAATGTGTATACATACATATATCTTGACTCATATAGGGTGGGGGGCGCATGGAAAAAGTCTCTTCTAGAGAGAGAACTTCGTTTGGTTCGTTTGTAGCACAAGTGTTTTGCAGCTTTGCAGTGATTTCATTAAAATTTTACTGTCATAGTAAAAGTTTTATTATGAACTCGAAAGTTGTTGCTATTCTGCGTTTTGTTGCTGCTGCAGAAAACGTGAGTCAAAAACAATTCCGAAACATGTTACATATTAAGATAAAGCAATGACTCATAGATACCCTGCACTAAACTGAATCGTTGCTTCAATTTAATTGGAGCATTCTGCATAACGTAGAAATATGGAAGTGAAAAAAAGTTTATTTTTTTACACATCAATTTTATGTAAATGAAGATTAGATTAGGCAAAAAATAATTTGTTAATTGTGCCCAACATTTTCTTAACATAAATATACCCATATCGAAATATATATTTTAATAGGTATCAAGATAGCAAAGAAAATAAAGAAACAAACATCAGAGTCAGAATCAGAGACAGAGACAGAGTGAAAAGTCAGCCCAGGCTTGTTCAGCTTATATAGTAATTATGTTCTTGTTGTTGTTGTTGTTGTTGTTGTTATTTTTCTAGCTGTCCAGACTCTTATGCCCCAGACATGCATATGCAACAAGCTATAGCTAAACTACACTGGGAAAAAAAAACCGTAGGGAGCAGGAAACTTTATTGTATGCTTTCCAATCAATTACTCAGAGGTTGTATTAAACTGCGACTTAAGTAAAATAAAGATAAGAAAAGTAATCAAAGGGTTACAGAAACCCAAAGACAAGTAAGTTTTGTTATAGATTAGCTCTAGTAAGTTCGATTTGCTTATATGAATTGGGTGTACTTGATTAACAATATAAATTTTTAATTAGCATACATTTTGATAACTATTTAATATAATTTGGTATGCATCTCTTTAATACTCAGATTACTCATTTAAACAGTCATAAATGTAATATTGCTATTACATATTTGAATTTCTAGCTAATTCGTACAGTGTTCTGTACTTGCCCTTTCATTCAAGATATAGTATTTTTTTTTCGTTATTCTCTGTAAATTTTCTTCATGTGTAGCATTAAACATGGTGGGGGGGAAAAAAACTACTGCATAAGCCAGGGCGTCTTCCTTGTTCTTCATCATCTTCGTACAGTCCAACACCTCGACGACTGTTCTTTCACTCACCATCTCGTCGCCCTTTATCGCTCTCTCGCTCACTCACTGAATATGCGCTGCCTCTTGTCTGCTTTTAGGCTAATGTGCTCATTTTATGCAAGCTTGCGCTGAAAAGTATGCAAGTAGATTTTTTTTATGTCCCCCAACGGCAACAACTTTTCCATTGTTTATTGTTGTCGCTGTTTGTTGTTGTTGTTGTTGTTGCTGCTGGTGTTGTGTCTGTGGTGCCTGGCAAAATGCAACAGCTTGTGTTTATAATTGAAATAATTGCAGAAAGCAGACATAATTATATTCTTATAGTTGTTGTTGTTGTTACTGCTGGTTAAGCCACGGCTAGTCCAGTTCTTATACTTTTTTCCCTTCTTGTCTGTATGTTAGACTGGAAAATTTCTTAATTTTTCGTTTCATCGTTTATAGAAATGGAAATTTTTAGTTGTTCCTCTTTATATATATATATGTATATATATATTTAATTGCTTGGCCATCAGGGTAAAGCTCAGCTCATTTCCAAGCAATTACTTTAAAGCCATGTCATCTTGTCCTTCTGGTCATCGACTTGAATTCCGCTTTGAATATCCCTTATAAGCCGCCTTTGGGCGCATTAGCCGCAACAATTTCTCAGAGTTTGCCGTCGCCTAATAATCAACCCTTTTGCAGCTAAGCAAATAACTGTGTGTGTGTGTGGCAAATGCAACACGAAATTTGGGAAAATCCACGGACCAGGTAGAGAGAAGCGAAGCAGATAAACTTCAAAAAGCGCCCGAAAAGCGGCTTAAAACTTCTTGAGGCCAACAGAGGCGGCAGGGAATGAAACGTTGTGCTATGACAACATTGACAAAAGGAGCCCGCGGATGCAGTGATAAAGACGAGACGCCTGTGTAAGGATGTAGGGTAAGAAAGAAAAGGAAGGAAGCAAGTAAGGAAGCAAGCCAGAAGAAGAAGAAGAAACAGAAGAAGAGAAGTGTAGAAGGTGAATTGAAAGGATGAGCACAAATTAAGCATTGCCATGGAGGAGGCAGACGCCACCTAAGATGATTGATTGAGCTTTTAGTTAAATTGCGCAAACGGCCAGCCAAAGCGCCTGGCCCGTACAAGGGACTTAGCAGAAAGTTCCTCTTGGCCATCTTTGTACACCGCCCACACCTGAAATCCCTTCCACACCCCCATTCGCTATAGTCTTTGCTTTTATAAAGTTAGAAAATGTAGTTGTTGCCAGAGCAACAGCTTCGGGCTTATGTCTGATGTTGGTTACGAAAATTATTTTCACGGCAGCTGCTACATTGGATACACATCATCATGATATTTAGTTAGCTTGTCCGTGTGCAGAAAGTTACTCTTACATAAGGTAACATTCATTTTGTTCCACATCTTAAATATCAATTATAATCTGAATGATCTTGTATTAAAAAGGACCTAAGATCCATTATAACAATATGTTCTGGAATAAATAGAATAAGAAAGATTTTCAAAGAATCTTTTGAATAAATTAAATTTGTAATCTACATACTATAGAAGCTTAGTATAGTATAGCATTAAAAAAGAGCCCTAAGCCATAGGCCACATACATTCTAATCCACATGGGAAAACACAAAAAAATCGGTAATCTGCAGGTGAAAAATGAGGCTGGATACCATTAAATTATGGGATGAATTTCAAAAGGTTCCAGAACTTAGGAGGAAAGGTATCTAATAGCTATAGTAAAACTATTAACAATTTTATACAAGATTTTTTCTTAGTAATTTGTCCAAAGCATCATTTGGATGAAGCAGTTCTGTTCTTAGACTTCATTGAATTCTTCAATTTAATTATAATAGGAAATAGGTTTTGAATTAACTTCGACAAATTTGAAATGTTCCCTTATGTTTTTCTATAATTTATATTTTATAAATTATCTCTCAAGCTGAGCTAGCGTTCAATCAAGAGACTTATATTTATTTTCCTTCAAAATAGATGATGATTCTTTTATTCTTTATTTAGGATTTCCACACTAGAAAACATTGTAAGAATGTTAAATATTTTCAAGAAAATTTAGTTTAGTTTGCCAATATGCCAATATGAACTAGTTATTGGTAGATAAAATGAAAGGCTAAACCCGATTAAGAGTTGCAACTTTTTATTGAATCCAAAAAGGTTATAATTTTGCTAATAATACTGCTAATATGGCCTAACAAAAGAAACAAATATATTCGTAGGGTATTTATCTATGCATTATATACATATATGCATATACATATGTATAAAATATTATGTATATAAGACTATATAAGCTATTTTCATAACTTTTCCAATTCCCAGTAAACCGCAACTTGAGTTCTTCATCTGATTCTGTTTATATTTTTTTGTACATTTTTTGTTGTTAGTTTTTAACGTCGACTTGAGCTAAAAGGTAAACTTTGCCAGGTCTAAAAATAATAAGCAGGCGTAAAATGCGTTAGGAAATTTATCTTAATAGGCCACAGAAACCGCCAAGACTTTGGCTCAGACCGCCGAGACCCACTGACAGCTGCGTTTTTTTTTGTTTTCTTCTTTTTTCAGGGGAAAAGAGAGAAAAAGATGGTGGGAATAAAAGTTTTTCACGGTGCGTGGGCTGCAAGTGATAATCAAAACTTTGGCAGTGTGTGAGTGTAAGTGTGTGTGTGTGTAAAAAGGTCCTTTCCCTATCCTGATTTATTTTGCCACTGATGTATAATTAAATTGGAATGAAATGAGGGTGAAATCAATGTAACATTTATAATTTTTATTATTTTTATATAGAATTCCCATAATTTATAAATTCAAAAATCCTTTCAAATAATATAAATACGTATAAAAAGTTTAACAAATTTCAAACCATTCTGAGCAAATGTCATTAACTTTTAACTAGAACTTTAAGAATCGATTGAATTACTTACTGCAACTAATTGGAAAGAGTATGGAAACTTTGGCTATATCGAAATGTCAGACAGTCTCTGTGGTTTTCCTTTTTTTGCTAGACATATCTATTAGTGCATTGCTCTCTCTCCCTCTCTTGTTTTCTTTCTTGCTGGCTGACAACAACATTAACGTCTAATTCCCCGGAGTTAGAAATTCATCAACTGCCACATAATCCAGCAAATTTTTCAGCACTTAAATTTGGACATGACCTGAAAGTTCTTTTTTTCCCCTCCGTTTGTCCCTCTTTCATTCTATCAGTTTTTTTTCTTTATTTTTTTTTTTTTTTGGTATTTATTTATTTGTGCTGTTGCCTACTTCGGGGCGCTGCTAATCCCTAAACTGTCGCAAAACTTTCTCAGCAACAAACAAAAAAAAAAAGGCCAACAAAACTTTTGCAACAGATAAAAGTGCAAAGTTTGTGAAAAAATGAGCGAGCAGCAAGAAAAAAAAAACACAGAGAAAAAAACAAGCAAAAATAAACCCAAAATGAAAGCAAAAGAGAAAAGTCCAGTCGGGCGAAAATTACAAACATTTTCAATTATCAAGGCAAACAAGGACCTTGATGTATTGTCTGGGCACTCATTATAACATTACCGTTATATAATTACAGCCTTGATGATTGTTTATTAAGTTAAAATGATGCTGCCGGTACTTTTTTTTGTTGTCTTTGCGGCTGATAAATGACATCAGCAGCCACAGCCGCAGCAACAGCCGTAAGAGGTTTTGTCTGGACTGTACTGTCTCACCTGGTTTCATTTTTCAAAAGGCCTCACAAAAGACAATGGCCCATACAACAGAGCAATAGAGGAGAGAGAGAGAGAGAGCAAGAGAATGGGAGAAGTTTGGATGGGGATCTTTTCATTTTTCATAACTCCTTGCGGTAGGCTATCATTTGTGTTAGTTGCTGTTGCTTTTGATAAATATTTTGTCCAAGTGTCACTGTCAACGGGTTTTGTCCCTCTTGATTGAAGGCAATTAGAGAAACTTCAAACTTTCTATGTAAGTGTGTGTCTCTGTCTACTCTCTGGGGATCTCAGGACTGTTTTTAATTAATTAATCACATTAAATATATATATATAATAAAAAAAAAAAAAACAAAATTGTCAAAGCAAACTATTAAGATCAAAGATAAGTAACAAAAATAATGATGCTAAATGTTGCCACAATTATGCCTCGCTGCTCGCTAATGGCTGTTTGAAAATGTTGGCAGGGTGCAGAGGTTGGGCATAACTAATATTCTTGCGTAGGCTTTTTGGGTGCGTCTTAGACTGGAGAACATTGGAGTCAAGGGACACAGTCAGCATGGGTTTTTTTTTTGCGCTTTGTCCAACAGAAACATTTCAATTAATTTAATAGGTAAATAAGGCACAGTGTTTATTCATATATAAGTCTTATGATAATGTGATGAGGCGGTGGTTTAACAACTTCTGGGAGTGGCAGATAATCAAAAAAGAAGACTCTATAGTCTTAAGCACAAATAGTGCTTAGCCAAATACGGTCATACTTAAAAAACAACAACTAATTTATAATAGGCCAGCAAAAAAAAGTAGCTCTACTACATCAATATCTATCGAATTAGCCAATAACTAACGTTGACTCATTTTGATTCAATATTTGCTTTGGTCTTCATAAAATATTGATATTTTTTGTTGGTAAGCTAAAAAAATTGTGTGCCTGCATATTGCTAAGAAGAAAATGCTACCTCAATTTAGGCTTTAACTTTTGTAAGAAAGAGTTGCCTATAAGAAGATAAAAAGGAGATGGAAAGATAGTAAATAGAACCGTAACTAATAAAGAACTTTCATTATATTTTATCAAAAAACTCTGCAACTTTTAAAGCCACCCACTTTTTGATAATACTAGGAGAAATTTCTTGCTGTTCCCTTCACATTTACATCGCGCCAAGAAATTTCGATTAAGTCGTGCAGAATTTCCTTTTGATAATCAAAAAAAAAAAAATAAGCGAGCAACATAATTTTCGTTTTTCTAAACTTTATCTCAATGACTTGAGAGCTCTAGAGGAAAAAGGAAATGTTTTCTTGTTATCGTATATTTTTGTTCTCTTTCTTTCTGCTTTTTGTAGGCTTTTTCTTTTCATTTCTACTTTTCTTTATTTGACACAAAGAAAGTGCAGTCGAGTGTTAATAAACCTTGTACCCCTTTTTTTCCACAAAAATTAATATGAAATTGAATGGGGCTAGGTGGAATGGGGTTTTCGTTTCGTTTTCTTTATATTTGGGCATGTTTCCCTACCTACAGAGTTTTTTTTTTTTTGTTGGCTTCAATTAGCGATAATCAAATAAATGATACGAATGAGTTTTTCACATTTAACTTTCTGACAGCTTGATGCGGGTACGATGTAACCAGCCGATGGGGCTAATTGACACTGGGATTGGCCTCCGGACAGGTTGGCAATCTGGAATGACTTTGACTCTGTCTCGAATTCTGCCTCCAATGGTTCTCTCTCTCCCTCTGTGTGTTTGTGTGTTTTCTTTCTCCTCTTGACTGCTTTATATTTTATTTAATGGTTTTGCTTGTTTTTAAAAACCGCATGCCGAAAACTGCCAATTTGGCAGAAAAAGCATCAACACAAAACAGAGAATTGGAATATATATATATATGTATGTCAGTGTATGTACATATATACATATCTGAGTAAGGGTAAAAAAAACATTTCCTGGCCAAGTTAATTGTAAGCAGAAACTACACAATTTCCTAGTACAGTGGATATGCCCCATTTTAGGAGAAGATTATTTAGAAGATAATCGAACGTTACTTTAAATTGGGTTGGGTTAATGAAAACTTGAGTATTTATCTACGATTTTCATACTTATCTCTCTACTTAGCTCCTTCAATTTTTAACGTTATTCTAACTTTGTCAATAGAATAGTCAAGATAGCAAATTAAATGATAATTTTTTAGTCAATCAAAAAAAAAAAAAATTGTTTATATATCAAAATTGACAAATAAATACATACTATAATTTACAAAATATTCAGCATTTGATTGCAGACATTCAAACATTTATTTTTCTCCATCTGACTAAAGGATTTTGCGTAAATGGAAAACATATTTGTGGAATTTTTGTTTGACATTTTCCCATAAAAATATGATATACCAAAATATGATCTATTTGATTTGATTCGTATATTAGATTGTACGTGTGCACGTGTGCGTGTATATGTACATATATGTATACAGTAGTTTTAACCACTGTTTCAGTCGTTCAGTTGCATTTGCAAAAATGAAAACTAAACACAATTAAAACTAACGAACCTGGCAAAATTTACACAAAATAAATTTCGTTTTAAATGTTATGAGGCTCATAACGTTGATGTGGATGTGGTGGAAAGGGGGGAGGGTAAGAGTTGAATAGATGAATGGTGAGATGATAAAGTGAGGGGGGACGAAGTGTGAGGTTTGAGCTTGCTGCGAGTCCCGGAGTATGGATATGTTGAATACTGTTGCTGCTTCTGCATTTTCCTGTTGGTTCTAGTTGATTTAATTAAATGCATTTGAATGCAAATGCCTGGCAATGCGTACCGCCGGCTCTCAAAAACCATCACCATATGTGGTTTACACACACTCGCACATAGATAGATGTAAATGTGTGTGTGTGTGTGTGTATATATGTAATGTAGTTAGTTGTAACTAAAACAAAAACGGAAATGCCAAGCTTATGCTGCTGACAGCGCCCTCTGGTGTTATTTTATGGCAAAAATGTAAAAGTTCATGTGGAAGTGTATGTGTGTGTGTTTTTATGTGTGTATGTTTTTGCACCCCAACGGTAGTCTATGTCAAGCTTTGTATGCATTTTCGTAATATCAAATCTGTGGGCAGGTTTTTCCACAACAAAAATCAACCCAAACCCAATCCCAAAACACATCCCCATCGTTCTAGCCCTTTGAATCCATTGCACCTACTGACAGACAAAACCTGGAGGCTAGATTTAATCAAAAATTGCATGCCATCATCTGCAGTGGGTAAGGAATTTAAAGTCAATTAAAATTCAGTTTCACATTGCCTCGACAAATTATCACTCTGATTTGTCATAGTTCTAAAAGCCCTCCATGAGCTCGAAAATTATTTATATTAGCTAGAAAAACAATAATTTTAAAAATTTGTTATAAACATTATACAAAAGTACGAAAAAGCTAGTTATACTCCTTGCAGAGAAGACTAAGAGCAATATATACATGGAAACCCTCAGAACACTGATACGAGTATAATATAAATAGATTTTTTGGAAAACATGATATCATAGATAATTACATTTTAAAACTTTAAGATTGAAAATTATTTTTCCTTTGTTAACATTTCAATTACTTCCTTTAATGATAATATAAAGGCCTCCTTCAAGTCGAGTTTTCAATCGTCTTACAGCTCTGTTCCAACTTCAGAAGCATTTGATTAAGCAATTAAAAAAGGTACTTTAAATTGAAATCCATTATCTACCACATGCATTATCTAGTTCGCAGAACTTTGACATAAGTACTTGCCACATTATCAAAAAGCTTCCTGTTAGAAAGTAATTAATTCACCAACCTTAACAAGTATAACAAATCAATGGCTGATAGCATTTAATCAGTTGAAGTGTTTTTCCAAACCGTGATATAATCTTCGGCTCTTGAAATATCAGCAGACTCTTCAAATTGCAGCGCATTAAACTGCATATAAAAAGGGACTTTAATGATTAGAATTGTCAGTTACCTTTTGCATTACAATGAAAGTAGTTTGGATTTATTTGGCAGTATCATGCCTGACAATTATTAAATGCTTAAATGCAGAAATATTACCAACTTCTAAGTTCACAGATGAAGTGATTGGTGACAATAGTTCGACATTGATAAGGTAAGATTACAAATATGCAAATTTTTAGACCTACATATGTAATATTCTAACATAACGGTTCATTAATAGTTCAATTGAAAATATAAAGACCTTGACATCTTGCCCCCAGGAATTTGGTGTGGAAGGCATTTACGAAATTACGGTTCCAGGTCTTAGGCCATTCCCAGTTTTGTGTAATGCTCAAATAGCAGGAGCTGGCTATGCTGTAATAGCCAGTCGATCGAATGCCGAATTGAATTTCTATAGAAATTGGAAAGATTTTAAAAATGGTTTTGGAGACCTGTCGGCTGATTTCTTTCTAGGTCTTGATAAGTTGCATGCCATAACCAAATCACAGGCCCACGAGTTATACATTCATCTAGAAGATTTCAATGGAAACAAGCGATTTGCTAGATATGATGAATTTTACATTGAAAATGAACTGGAATTCTATAAAATGAGTAAATTGGGAGCCTATTCTGGAGATGCGGGTGCTGCTTTTGCCCACAAGAATGCACAGTTTTATACTTTTGATAGAGATAACGAAAAGTCTTGTGTAGCAAAAAGACGTGGTGCTTGGTGGCATAATGCTTGCACCTGGAGGTATTTTTTTCCCAAAATATTTAATAATATATAATAATTGTCTTCCTTTTTTTCTATTTCTAGTAATCTATTCGGTTTGTACTATGGTGGTGATTACAGAAAAGACCTGGGTGATACAGGACTAACATGGGAGCACTGGCGTGGTCGGTACTATTCATATAAAATAATGAAAATGATGGTGCGACCCAAATCCTGCTGCCCCTAGTTAAAGGAATCGCATGAATTTGCTGAAGATTAAGGTTACTTATTAATTACATCTACACCCTTTTTATTTTTCTGTAAATCACAATAAATGTTGTTAAATATGTTTCTTATGTAAACGAGATTAAAAGTTTATTTTGATGGATGTTGCAATTTACAATTTTGTTATTACTTATTTGATATTATGGTATAATTAAAAAACTTGTATACCTGAATATGTATCTTATAGCCTCCCATTACTAGGTGTTCACAGAGAAGGATAATGTGAAAAATCTGCTTACTTGTTTACTATTTATTATTTAGGTTTTCTATGAGTTCCTCATATTATTTTGTCATAGAAAACTACATTTTATTCAATACAGAAAAAATTAATAAGTTTACTTGGACCATGGTGCGTATACTTGATTTTTTGTCTGGTTAACTTTTGAATATTTTGTGAACTGTATACATAAATAAAAACGCTAAACTATCTACTCGATAGACTTTAAATATCTCCTTAACACGGAAAAATAAAATGGATAAAAGCAAAATATCCATAACACAGGAAATATAATACATGGAATATTATATAGTATTTATTCTAACTTTAATCATCATTAATGTCTTCACTAAGCAATGTGTTGCCAATTTCTGAGAAGATAATCTACTAAGGACATGTTTTTGTTAGTTTTATTAATTTAGAATTTCAGATAAGTTCTCTGTAAAACTATCCTTAGTTTTTCTAAAAATACACCCTAAATAAATTGGAGTGCTTTTGAGGCTTAACCTTTGATGAGGAATTTAATTATTGTATATTCTTTCTATTACTATTAGACAAGTTTTATTTCCTTATTTACTTATTGCAATAATATTTTAATTTGCATTTATTTGTTTTAAGATGGGTATGTTCGTACCAAAGAGCTAAAAAACAATCCATTTACAGCAATGAAGTTAAAAATCTCGACCATTATATATTTTTGTACATAGATGTAGTTAAAAATTGTCACAGAATTTTGGCTCAGCGCACATCGTTTCAATTGCATTTGATCTAACTGCAAAATTACAAATTTATCTTATTAAAAATTATGAACATTTAACAAAAGAACTCACCAAAATTTCTCTTTTAGCAGACAAACGTTGGGATATTCGACGTAATTCATGTACATAAAGTTTATCAAATATTCTATTTTCCATTTTAATGATCTTCTGGGCCATTGAGATGACACGAATCATATTTGAGCTGTATCCCCCAATCAAAATTCCACATATCAAAAAATCCAAATCATTGGGAGTTTTGCAAAACTCAATGAAGTAGGCGCAAAAAAATACCATAAAACAGACTTCAATGATTAATCTAGTTATTTGAGTTACCCAACCAACTTTTTCCATATTGTGACGTAGTTGTAATAATTCTTTTAAATACTCCAGACATTGAAGCCAATTAAGTTCTTTTCGCAGTGATGAATTTTCAATAAGGTTGTCCAGATCTTCAATCAAATGGTAATGCCAAATCATAGACACATCGCAACAGTATATAGCAATCATTGAACGACAATAAAGTGGAAATACGAATGACCAGCCTAAACTTGCCCAGTAGACATAAACAAAATACATAGATAGGATAAGTTCACGTAGAAAATGTGCCACTAAACGTATTCGACTTATATGCACTTCGTTGCCAATAAGTTCACGGTGAATTTTTTTTAGTTTAATCAATTGATTCATTAACTGGCAAATTTCATTGGCCCTATAAACCAAACACCAACTCACACTAAGCCCACAGAAGTCACGCAAAAAAGACACAAAAGAGACAGAGCAATGTATTATAACGGTCTGATTGAAATTTCCCGCTTCAAGGTAAAGCATACACACGGTGCAAATATAAAAAAATAAAAACGGGCCGGCAATAATGAAAAGAAAACATTTCTGAGACAATAACCAAAATGTTGATACAAAAAACAATTGCTCTTTAGATCGATATTTAAAAACATTGAGTACGAGAATTTTGGTTAGCAATCGAAGGCAGCTCCACATTTCTTTAGCGGAAGCAATGTTTACTGATCTATAATTTCGAAACAACTAAATGAATGAACTTTGCTATGTTCTAGTGTAATGCTAGTACTAATTTTCATATCAACTAATTAGGTAATAAAACGTACTCCACTTTCGTAATTTATCATGGCACTCATCTCTCTGGAACTAATCAGCTTAATTGTTTGTTCCCTTGGCAATATTATTACTACAAATTTATACTTAAGTTGAGTTTTTAATATGTATAATGTTTTTATACAAAATTAATTTAGAAATCGATATATTACACAGACCGATTTATGAGTATACTTTTTCTTATGCGATGATTTCAATATTGTCATCAAAACCAAATGCAAAATTGCTACTTGTATCATTCAGTTAACTTATCAGCCTTATCATTTGAGTAGTTTGCGAACTTCCACTGAATTTTACAATAGATTGTTATCATTGAGTGTTTGCTTTACTTAAGGCTAGTCGTGGTTGATGATTTACATTTGAACAATAATATGAATTATTACTCATAAATAGACTAGACTAAATAGTCAATTTACTATTATCTTATCACACTTTTCACAATTAAAAAAAAACTTGAGTTCTTCAAATGGTATTTAAGACAGGTTTATAGAGTAAAAATGATTAGTCCGTTTGTGTTAACAATGAAAGTCGTTTTGATATTATTGGCAGTGATATGCCTAGGAAAAATTAAGTGCAGTGAAGAAAAAATACCTCAATCTTTTAATTTTTCAGACAGTGAGATCCAGTATAGTGATTCAAACTTTACAAGGTAAAATATAACTACTGAAAGTAAAATGATCCTTATAAAATATGCATCTTTATTAGTTTGAATGATAACATATTGGCTGTCATTGAAAATGATAGTCTCAATCTTGGCAATATAACAGGACCTTTGACTTCTTGTCCGCGGGCATTTGGTGTAGAGGGAATTTTTGAAATCACTGTTCCTGGCCTCGATCCGTTTCCGGTCCTCTGTAATGCTCAAATCGCAGGAGCAGGTTATATAGTAATCGCAAGTCGTTCAAATGCCGAACTTAATTTTTTTAGAGATTGGGCTACATACAAAGAAGGTTTTGGAGATCTTCTGGGTGATTTCTTTATAGGCCTCGACAAACTGCATGCCATTACCAAATCTCAGAGCTATGAGTTATATGTTCATTTGGAGGACTTTGAAGGAAACACTCGATTCGCTCGATACGATGAATTTTACATTGAAAATGAACATGAGTCGTATAAAATGAGCAAATTAGGAACCTATACGGGCAATGCAGGAGATTCGCTTGATTATCATAGAGGTCAAAAATTTTCTACCTATGACGGAGAAAATAATTGTGCGATTGGGAAAAGTGGTGCCTGGTGGTACAAGAACTGCCAGAACAGGTAATAAAAACAAATAATTTTTAACAAAAGTGGTTTGTAATTATATTAATTTTATAATTTCAGCAATCTCTTTGGACAGTATTATGGAGGCGAATTTGACAGTAAATTGGGTTACTCAGGAATGAATTGGGACCATTGGCGTGGTGGATATTATTCTTATAAAAGTATAAAAATGATGGTGCGACCCAGATGCACCTGTTCCTAGTTTAGTCCATCAGATGCTTGGATGATGATCACTTCACTTCTCATTAAAATTGTTGTAAAATACTTTTAATGAGCTTAAGTTTCATGATAAATTTGTAAATCATATTTTGCAACTAAACTTATTTTTGTTAAAATCGTATTTGCTTTGTTTAGCTATTAAAAAAAATTAGTTTCAAAAATTCACTTATATTTATACAGTTAAAGAGAATTCGATGGGGAAAGTATGTAATTGAATGTATTTGGATGTTTATGTGAATTTATTCATTAGATGTTTGATCTTTTAAATGTTCATCCCATAATCAAGCTTTAAATATCATTCTAAAATTATCTTTTTTGACCTGCAGCTGGCATAGAGCAAAATATTTTATACATTAATACAATTTCTAGGCAAAATTTGATTTAACTTTCTTGCAGCAGGCCAAAAGGCAGCATTTAAGACTGAACGTCTGGGATAGCTAATTGAATACATAATTTACAATTAAGTATGTAAGCTACTTTAATATTTATGTCTATGCAATGCACAAACACAGATACACACACATATACACAGACACTAACTATAGCTGCCACAGCCACCCAAAAGGATGAGACGACGAGTCGTCTCATTTGCCCATTATCGACCATCACTTGTGCCAACTGCAATAAATGTCAATTATTCATGAATTTTCAATAACTTTTCAGAGCCAAGGCAAAATAGAAAATTTTCGCTTTTCTTTCTTCTACTTATACTTTTACTTATTTCATCTCTTGCTTCTTGTTCGCTTGTCTGAGCTAGGGGGAAAAACTTTTTAATAATATGTAAATATGCTAAGGAGAGATAGAGACAGACTGATTGAGAGAGAGAGAGAGTGGGAGACGGTGTTGGCGTTAACTAAGAAGCACATAAAATATAATGCCAAACTACATGAAAAGGCAACTGAAATGACTAGACCAAACTCACTACTGGACCAGGACGACAAAAACTCAAGTAAAGCGTACTTTTAGTCTACACTTTTCTTTGCGCTCTCTCTCTCTCTCTCTGCTTCTCGCTGTCTACTTTGCTTCACTTTCTGGCATAGTTATAATGGTGAATAATTAACAGTTATTAATAACGACAAAAGCAGCTGCCGTCGCATTCCTACCTCTCTCTCTTTCTCAATTTCTCCCATCTCTTTGTATTGGTCTAAGAATGCTGCTTACAAAATGTATAGCATACTTTTCTGCACAACATTTTGTGAACGCTTTTTGATTTAAAATTCACCGCCAATAATAATAAAAATAAATCACCCTCAAAGACGTTTCAGTTCACTTTGTATTTGGCGCGTGTGCTTAAAACAAGAACAACAACACACAAAAACAAAAACAAAACGAAACTTTTCTGTGACTCTTGCTTAATAATTTGCCATAATTTATGAGCGTCTCCATCGTCTTTGTCGACATCGTCGTCGGCATCTTTATTATTGGATTTCTGGCCACGCCCACAGACAATTTAAACTTTATGCCCAAAACGTTTTTGAATGCTTAATTAGTTCTTGAGCAAGTGCGGAATTGAGTTTGACGTTTTCACGTTTCTAGGGATTTAGGAGGGCCAAAAAAAAATATATTTAATTTTCCTACTTTTCGGGCCCCTTCGAAAGGAAACATATTTCATTTAATTGGCAAAGCATTACGTAATTTGCAATATGTTTCAATAATTGTATGAAAAGGGGTTTCAAAACACACATGAAGCTCAGTTTAGACTGATTGGAAGCATTTTTTCTGTCAATTTTCTAATGACACTGCTATATTATAATTTTCTTAATCCTTTACCTATTTTTTTAAACAAAATTAAGATTAAAAACTTGCTGTGTCTTGCCAATGTAAGGTGCTTAAACTGAGTATATAATTTTTTTTTCTATGTTTTAAAAAACTAAAAAAAAAATGCGAACTTTATTTTCTATTTTCTTCTTTTTTTTTGTTGACACAATGAAACAGTTAAATTTTAATATTTTTATGCACAGTTTTAATTCTTGGCATTATTTTTACACATTTCTTTAGATTGCCTGGAATGAATGTTTTTGTTTTAACTTTTTTTTGACGAATTTGTTGAAAAAAATGTAATTGTAATTGTATTGATCCTTGGAACTTAAATTTTCTCTCCCTTGGTCAAGTGTCAGTTCGTTCATAAATATCAATTTTTAGTTACTTAAACTAGCCTTCGAGGATCTTAAACATCATCTGATAGAAAATGTTTAAAAGCATTGTTACTTTTTTTCTTTAAACGGTATCATTCTAATTTCAACTCTGTTTAAATCTCGTATACTTTCCACACAATTTATCAAGAACTTATCAAAAATGCCAAAACCAAAACCAAAAACTCAAACCAAATTCGAGACACATCAGTAGAAACCAGCAACAACAGTTCAACAAACAATCAACATTCAACAGTCACGTACCATTTTGACGGTTTACTTTTTGCACCCACTTTTCACAGAGTGGAGAAACGAGACAGAGAGAGAGAGAGAGAGAAGGAAAAAAAATGTGAAATATTCAATTTTTGATACATTTTGCCGGTACATTTAAATTTATTTTCACAACCCACCACGAAAAAAAAAGAAACGTGTCTCCCCAATACAACACTCTACAAAGCAGACGATAAAATAATAATCGATTCAACTTTGGTTAGAGTTCCTTTCTGATGGGGTCTTTCATCCCCACAACTCATCATCATTCTCCCACTTTTGTCAAAAAAAAAAATGGAGCAGAGTTCTTCCTGCTGAGAATCGATTTATTTTTTTAGGTTTTCTTTTCTTTCTTTTTTGGTTTGGAGCTCTCCGAAATTTATGCGAATTTGAATTTGATATGGTTAAACTGTTTGCCTAGGCAACGCCAGCCATGCAAATGGTCTGATAAGCCTCGTGTACTCAATGCATGGCCAAGAAGCTGAGCTAACAGGGACCATTCAAATGCCTCCTCTATGAAGTATGCTAGGAAATTGTGGGGGTGGGAGGGGCATGTCATTGTGCCTAGCTTTTGTCGCCTTTTAGTGTAAAATTAATTTGCTATAATTCATCAATGAGCCGCCCCGCAAAGTTGAAAAAGGATTATTTTGCATAAAAAATTGTGGCACTTGTCGATTTTTGCATAGTCTGCTCTTCATCTTCCTCCTCTTCCCCTTTGAAAGTGTCTGCTTCTGTGTATATGTGTGTGTGTGTGTTTCTATGTAACTGACGCCCTTTGTGTAATTTATGGCTGCACATTTATTTTATTGAGTTTAATGTGGGCACAGTTGTTGCTGGTTTTCTAACATCCATGATGAAAAAAAGGTGCACAATCTTGTGGATGATGCGGCCATGGGCGGAATAAAGGTTAGAGGTTCACTTGGTAAACCTGCTGAAATCGCAAAATATATTACATTTGGTGGGGGTCAGACGGAAGGTAAAAAATAGCTTCTAAAAAGAAAATGTTCCAAGTATTATATGAAGTAAATATTTCCAGCTTTTGTTATATGCTTGAAAAATTTATTTTGTTTCATAATATGTAACTATTCCATTCAGTTAGTTTCTATTTAACATTATGCTACGCCTTAGGCTTAGCATAATTAAATTATTAACTTGATATTCAAGGTTCGGCTAATAAAATATTAAACTTTAGCTTTACTTTAATAAAAATATTCATAACCTTTTATGTGAGCTTTTGTGTTTTGGTCACAATTCTTTTTCAAAATTTGTAGAAACAATATCTTATAGAAAAGTGCATGACATAATTGTATTTCCCTTAATAAAACATCTGAGAATTATTTGTGGTTTTTTGATTTTTTTCAATCTTTTGAATTCGTTTGTGCAGGGTAATTGATTATTCCTAAATTATTTATTTGTCAAGAAAATATCTTACAATTAGCATAAGACATGAAATTGATGAAAATTTGTTTGGTA
Organism: Drosophila willistoni; assembly: GCF_018902025.1. Taxonomy (NCBI): domain Eukaryota; kingdom Metazoa; phylum Arthropoda; class Insecta; order Diptera; family Drosophilidae; genus Drosophila; species Drosophila willistoni. The sequence goes on from NW_025814050.1 coordinate 17,507,741, forward strand.
GTGCTTTTAAGTGCAATTCAATTTTACTTATGCGATTGACACTCATCAATTTTGCCACCATTCGATATGGTATACTGTATAAAGGATAATGCTGTCGTTATGACTGTCAAAATATAATCAAAAGCAAACTCTCGGTCACATTTGGTGCTCAATATAATCAAATTCTGCATTGGATCCAATTTCTGATGTATAATCAATGATGAATGCTACAAACAAAGATCAGAATAAGATACTTTTAAGCTAATTATCTTGGTTAACTTACCTCATTATTAATAACATTGAGACCCCTCAAATGCTTTCCTTTTGTCATATACATTTCATTTATAATCACTATTTGTTGCTGAAGTGTCAATTCAGAGTTACGGAATCGATCCGTACATACGGCCATTATAAGGACATTGAGAATGGGTACAAATACTGGACCAAGGCAGCCATCGGATATTATGTAGAATTTATTTTCCAACGGATCGATACCAAACACCGAACATTCGATTAGCATTTGCATATTGAGAATGCAAGTAAAAATTGTTAGATAAATGCAATTTGTTAGCCACGATAATTTTTTGTTAAAAGTTTTATGTAGCTTCGAGATGCGAAGATGCAATTTAAAGAGACAAGTTAAACGGTGATGATAAGACTCTTTTATGCCATCACAATTCTGATGATGATCAATAAAACGTTCTAGAGACCTTGTACTATTAAAGCACCAATTGAGCACTAACAATTGATATACAAAATAACCCAATATGCAATATTCCATCAGAACCCAATAAAAGAAATTTATCCACCAAAAATATGGTTTGTGCCACAGGGAATCCATCATTATATAGAATATCATTAATTTTAAAAGATATAAACTCAAAAGGCTCAAGTCACAACGATAGATCAAACCGAATTTCCGTTCCATGGTGCTATTCACATAAAAAATTTCATGCAGCAGTTCTTTAATAACCAATCGATCAGTTTTTGAATGCAAGAACACTACCAGACGACGAACTGACTGAAGCACAATAGCCTGAATTATCCAGGATATATGAAAATTCTGAGCCTCATGGTTTTCCACTCGGAATGTATAGAGCCAAAGAAAGGCACCAAAAGTGAAATAAAACATGCATTGTTGTAGTATTGGAAAGCATTTCAACATTAGCATTAGTTTAAAGAATATTCGATGATATTGAAACTCTTCCATTGAATGTGTCTTACGATTATAGCGCAACTTAACAAAATAAAAAACTCGCGATATGCCATAGAGTAGCCAGGCGGTATATACAAAAAAGCCACGATTCAATAAATGAATATAGGTTGAGCGTAGTTGACGTGTCTTCTCTCGGTTGAACATTATGGAAATGAAGTGTTAACGGAAATGCATATTCCCATCTATTGAGTTTTTCATCAGACAAATGTTACTAGGAAGTCATTGTGTAAATGACTTCAATAATGGTGATTAATACAATACGTTTAGGGCCTCAAATGAAAGGTTTATCATTTCTTTATGATGACAAATTATTAAGCTTTTACTCAGTCTTTAAACTGGATCGAAATGATTATTAAACTAAAGAGATGTGACTAAATTGACAGTTTAACAATTTTTCATTAATTTCTCTTTTCAATTTCAAATAGTTATTTGTCATTTTATTCTTCACAATTACACAAATTAAAACACAAAATAAAAACAATTAAATTCGCTAAAAAGTTCTTAAAAATAAATATTTCCAAGATTAGGTTTTTCTACGGAAATAGTTTTTATTTAATATTTTGTAATTCTCAATCAGTTCTAACAGATCTAGGTCTGTTAAAAGACCACTGCTTTTCTGAAGACCCAAATAGAGCTTACCTTTCAGGGTCTAAATAAACAGTCCAAATCCTTTAAAATTCCTAGACCTTAGACCTCTTTAAGACATGTTAATTCTATAAATGAGATTCAATTTGTTTTCGCTAAAAAGTACAGTTTGGTACCAAATTCTCTTGGCTTGCTATTCATGTCTCTGCTACCCGCAGATATTAGCCTAGTTTCAACAATTTGGCAATATTCTCGCGACGTTGTCATTGTCTTACTTTATACATTTTGTCTTCGCCAGTCATCCAATGCTCTCTTCCCTCCATAGACCAAAAGCATTGTGTTGGCCGCAAACCACTTGAAAAATGCTGCTTACAACATTTCAGAAACAGACACAGGAACCCCATTACTCCAGTTCTGGTTTGGTTTTTTTTAGAGAGAGAGAGTTATAATTGCAAAAAAATATATTTCAATGCAACTGAAGAAGACGACAGCAAACGAATTGAAAGAGAATCTGTTACTGAATGAATGGGTGGCAAAGACAAAGGAAAGGCAAAGCAGGGCAGAGCAGGACGGGGCAGGGAATGGTGGGTAAAGGGGGTGGTTTGAATGGGTGTATTTAATCACCAATCTCAAAAAACCCAACCCTCACATAATTCATTTAGTGGGCGGGGCCTTTTGGTTTTGAATGCAAAGCTTAAGCTTCATTTCGTTACGCGGGTGCAATGGGAGAGAGGATTGCGGGTTGTGGGCTGTGGGCTGAAGGCTCAGCGCACAGGTCTAGGATGAGGGCTGCACGGGTGGGCTAAAAGGCGCTTAGGGTGTCATAACTGCAATCTCGTGACAGTCGTTGAGACATAAAACAGCTGTCACTGGGAGTTGCCGTGGCAAATTTTCCAAATGCAATCCGGAAAGAAAAACTTTTGCCGTTGCAATTTGACATAGGCTAGCGAATGGGGGATTTTGAAGTGGTCGTCCGTTGTGGAGTAGAAGGCGCCTTTCTATGTATGTAGCTTAATTGATACATAAATAACATGAAAGAAATCATTAAGAAATTAAATATTCGAACAGAAAAGTACCTCTTTTACCCTCTTTTTAAAAAGAAATTAGTATGACACTCGTAAAATTAATTATTTGCTAAAAAGTTTCTAACTTGAACTCCTACAATTGTTGCAATTTATTTATACAAATTGTGCAAAATTCTAAGAATAAAGAACTTTATTATGACTATACTTAGAAAGTCTCTAGTCTAGTATATGAGTTATTTAACTTTTCTTTTTAATTATCTTCTAACTCTATACAGGTTAAGCTGACATTTTTTGTAATGTTAAGAATTTTCAAGGAAATCGAGCATTTTTAGGGAGATTAGTTCTAATATATTGAAATTCGAACAGTTTTAGAGGTAAAATCTCGAGTTTTAAGGGTTAATATCCCTCACTCACACCCTCACACCCTCCGAGGAACAGATACTATTGGTACTTGAATATATAAAATGAATAATTTTTTGGACTTTTCAACAATTTAATAAAATGATTATACTTAATTGACAAACTAATCTTAATAGTTTTAAGACAATTTTTTCCAGAATTTATAATTCTAGATTTTTTTTTTTAAAGAAATAAGATAGATAAATGAAATGATTCAATGCTTCACTTAATTAATAATAATAATTAAGAGAAATAACATTTAACTTTTTCCGAAACTTGGTATTTGAATAAATTTTTACCTCTAATTACTATATTAAGAAGTTGAGGTTAGAGATTGGCTTTAGTTAATTGTTATTGTTAAATTTCGATGAGATCTAGATATTGTCTTAGATACTTAATAATTTCCCAAATATTTTAAGTTAAGTTGTAAGAGACAAATCCGGGGTAGACTTTGTTCTAATTTGGTATAGAAGTACTTCAGTCGGTGTAGCGGGATAAAACTCTCTTAAATCCTTCAAAACCTCAAATGGGTGTGGGTGGGGGTTGGTAGGTGGGTGGTAGATTCATTAAGGTTTTCTATTTCATTGAAACATGAGCATTTCATACAAGAATTTTTCTTCCATCCGATATGAATGAATATGTTGTGTATGTACTCCGGGTGTGTGTGTGTGTGTGTGCGAGAGAGAGTTACAGCCATAGAAAAATATTTACAATTTTCCGTGACGTGTATAACGACGACTGAGAGATGAAGGCTTAGAATGAAAACATGTCCATATACTATATACTGTACTGTAGGCTGAGGGATGTTGTTCGCTGTAGTGATTCGTTGTCTAGGCAACGGCTCAGCGCGCATTTTTATATGCACCATCAACGACAACGTAGACAGAGTTGCATTTTCCGGCTCTCGAATTTCCACTGGGGAAAAGTATTTTACACCAGCTCTGTCTGACGGTTTTGGACCCGGCTTGTTGCTTTTCAACTTGGTGCATTGAACTCTATCTATCTCGCTTTGAGTTTTTGGTGTGCAGTTCACTTGGTTAGAGTGTTCTATGTACGGGATTTATTTATTTTATTTTTTTCGGGTGAGTTTACGAGCCAACTGTGTGTGTAATTTGAGGCATTTGCTTTTTACTGAAATAAAATATTTTATTTTGTTAAAATGGAAAAATTTGGTGCGTTTCTTTAATGGAAAGGGTCTAGCAGTAAACCAACATAAAGAGCTTAAATGACAAGAACTTTAAGAAAATATTTTGTTGTCAGCTAATTTTTTTTCAAAAACCATTTGAATTTATTTGTATTACTTCAATATTAATTAACATTATATATAATCCTTTATAAATATACAAATACTTTTCAAAAACATTAAAGTTTTGGGGGAAAATGATAGATGAGTAGTAAGAATTTGTATACTTTTTTAGCAATAAAACTTCTTGTAATAGTATTTATTGTATTTAACTGATTCACCTCTTTTTATTATATTTGAAAATAGTTCAAACGTTTATTTAAGGAAAAATTGAATACATTTTTTAATACAAAGTATTATTTCAGAAAAATTTCATCTTCCAATGAAATGTTTTATATGATTTGTGTTACTTTAATTTCTGCTTCTTTTCAGTTCTCCAACATTTTAACTCCTTTAAACAGCATATGAGACTTATTTTCCATTGTTTATCCATAATAAACAATTTTATAAAGTTTTGAATTCACTTTGTTACATGTACATATTTAGACTTGGTCTAATATATACATATTCTCAATATTTTGTTTGACCTTTTGCCTGTAAAACAAAAAAAATGTTAAAAATTTAACTATCTTTAGAAGCCAGAAAAAGACAAAATTCTGTACACTAACGAAAGCTAACTAAGCAGCCTGGCTAATTTTAAATCAAGTCATGACCTTCGACCCACACACACACACACACACACACATGCTCGCACACTTGCCGCCCACACGTCAATAACAAGGAAACCTAAAAAAAAAGACAGCCAATATTTTATATAAAATTTGTGCAAAAAATAGCTTCAAGCTATTTGCGAAAAATCAACACAGAATCAAACAACAAAAAAAAAAAGGAAAAACCATCGAAGAATTTTATGAAATAAAATACAAAAAAAGAAACGATATGGTTTATTAAATATTTTTAGCCTTGGGCCACAGCTTCGAAGCAAACACATGCCATGCCAGAGAGATGGAGACACGGAGAAGCCGAGTGTGTGGCAAGTGGAGGCAGTGATGAGGTTCGGGGGCAAATTGGGAGGTGGCCTCTCATCAGAAGGTAGCTTGCATTTTCTCATTGATGTGGCTTTGGCTTGATGGAGAGTAATTGAATTTAAAGCAAGGCAACACAAAAAATGTGCTAATGACTTGGGTTGGTCGGTTGGTTGGTAAATATTCTAGGGAGAAAACGGGAGATTGTATCAAAACTGCTGCACCACTTGAGACAGTCTGAAGGGGAAGCAAAGACATTTTTTTCCTGTTAAGGACAGGGCTTATGCCTTACAATATCTCAGTTTCAGACACACAGATCAATGACAAGGCCACTTTATCGATTTGAATTATTATTCTTTTCTATTATCTTTGTAATTGTTGCTAATTTAAATCGGTATACCCATCATCTAGATCCATATCCGAATCGTCATAGTCACACATATATTGCTGACTCATTGATGACGATTGACGAGATTCCAAACGCAAGGCCACTTGATAGACAATCAATGTGATCAGACTCCTCAGCGAGCCGCAAAGTGCTCCAAAGGCTATGCAAGTGGCCACTTTAACAAGTAAACCATAGTCCGTGTTTAAATGATAATGGAAAATTAGAATTTGTTTGGCAAAATAATCCGAAAAGTCCATACTGATTGACATTCGAAAAGAAATTTAAACTGATTGTTAAATCAGAGAAGGAAATTTGATTTTTAATTCTTTTCGCCTCACAAGTTACAGATCACAGGAGCCCTTGATATATTTACCACTTTCAAAAACATTGATACATATACAATTTCAATACTATAACAAAAATGTTTCCCAATCCCATTGAAGTTGTCTGCATTCATATCGTACAGCCCATAATCGATTTATTGGCTTACTTACTCAATGAAGTGCATTTTCTGGCATTTATGGCTGGTTGTGCAGTTTTGGGCATTACTTTGGGACTGATATTCGGCATTATCTCTGTGGTATGGTATAAATGTTCTCGAGAGACGACAGTGACCAAAAAACAGGAATTCGAAGGAAATGTCAATAGACCCATAAACTCAATAAAGAATGATTAAATAAAGCAAATACTTAGAACAAAAAAATAGTTCAAGAATTAATGAAAAATTGTTAGTTTACAATTTCAGAAAAGTTTGGGCAAGTTATTTAACTGTCTATTAGATGATTTGAAATTGAATTAATACCATCCATAATTAAATTCCAACAGAAATGGGCACTTTAAACGACTTTGTTTCTCTTTTATTTCAATGAAATTGATTAACTTGTTGCCCACTAAGATCCCTCCGATTTTTCGGAAATCCGGCCAAATACAATTTGGTGTCTCTTTATAACTCGTTAAGTTTGGCTTGTGCCAAGAATCAGAATGCATTCTAATACTTACGAATGTCTACAAAAATCATTAGCAAAGTAAATGCTGCATATTTTTGTTTCCTCTTATTTCAAAGTAAAATAAAATGAAGATATTTCAAGAGGTTTTAAGTGGAGAGCAATGAACTGCTCTTGTTACTTTGGTCCTTGAAACTCCAAGTTCCATTTCCCCCGAGTTCCATTCATTAGCATTGATATTTGAAATCAATATCTAAGTGCATCGTTGAACGACAGAAACCGATTCCCCCTTTTTTTGATTTTTTTTCGCTGTGCTCACTTGTCAAATATATGCACTTGAATAACATAACGGCGACAGGTACGCGAAAAAGGTAAATGAAATAATATTTGTCATGCTCAAATACAGTAGTAAGTGAGATAGAATGGAAAAGGTGGCATAAGAGGAAGAAAGGAGAAAGGAGAGAAATGTAAAATTGTTAACGGAGAAAAAATTGTGATCAAAGTGTAAGCAAAAATGTTGGAAATGTAGTTATTGAGAGTTGCCTACTTTCAGGCGTCTTTAAAAGTACATTTTAATTTCCCCCAGGAAACGCTTGGCTAAATATGCAATCAGACAACCATCGTAACGTAAACTAAATTTGCCAAAAGGACAAAAAAAAAAAAAAAAACACAGCACAAAACTGCTGCAAAGGATGTCATTTTGCCAAAACGCAAAAATATTTGCCAAGCAGGTTTGGGGTCAAAGGACATGCCCCCAACGGCATAAAGACAATTTAAGGGCGCTTGGAGTTCATAAACAGGACGACAACGAAACGCCCGATGAAATGAAAAAGGATGAATAAAAGCAGATAGAGGGGTCTTGGCTCAGGGTGACAGAGCCAAGTGAAATAAAATTTATTTTTGTAACAAAATTGCGTGACACGAATGGCATGGCATATAGCCAGCCAATGGTCTAACGATTCACGAGTATATTAAAATTTTTTCTTCACAGACCTCAGTATGTAAAGACAGAGACAGAGAGAGACAGAGAGAGAGAGATCATGCTGTTTGGGTGATAAAGGAGTAAAGAAATGATTGGTTTTCTCGCTCATCTTCTTCACATCGTCTGCGAGCCCAGCGAAGCAACAAATAGTCTTCTGCTCTCTGTCTCTAGCTTTCTCTGTGGAAATTGTTGCAACAAATGGCTAAAGTTTTTAGCGACTGTGCTGGAAAACTTTGCCACTGCAAATGCAAAAACCCCAAGTCAACAATAACAGCACCAACAACAAGCATTGAAGACGGAAAATTAAGTTTCTGCGCCGCTGAGTTGGCAAAGGAAAGGCCGACAGAACGTTCTGAATGTTGCCGCTTTTCACCGCCAGACGCGGTCAAATTAAAAGCGCATAGCAAACAACCAAGAGAACAGTTGAAAATACCTATAAAAAAATTCTGATAGACTAGACTATATCCTGTAATGTCATAAAGTGGCTTTGAGTGGCTTGACAGGTTGGCTTCTATTATAATTTCAGTAATTTAACTTTTAAAGCACAAATATTTTAGAAAAATTTGTGTGTTTTATAATGTAAAGAGTAATATTCAAAAATGAAAAATAATTCTCCTAAAAATGTCTTAAAAATGTTGGAGAAATTGACTTTGGTAGTCTAAAATATTTAAACATTTACAAAAAAGTGAAAACTTTATATTAATTATATTCCAAGAAAAGTCTCTCTTAAAATTAGATTTTAAAAATTTCCATAACCATCTTTAGGTTTTTGTTGATAACGATAACAATTTATAGTGTTATTTAATTTTATTTGTTAATCCTTTTTAATAACTTACCAATAAATGAGTCAAAATATTTAGTTCACATTCACTCACCTGCAAAGAAGAAGAAAAAGGGTTTTAAATTTGTAAGTTTGAAATAAAAATGCAAAATTATGTTCAAGTATATGCGAGCTTGACTCTTCATCAATGCGAAATACATCATACCTTCATCTATTCCCATGAGAGGCTTTTATGGATACACGAGAAGGACAAGAAGCGAAAGGAAGAAATGTAACCAAGTCCAATTTCGCAGGGCCTAATGCAAAACGGCGACAACAAGAAACGACGGTTGCTACGCTTGCCATTTTATTGCATACTTTTAGGCCGCAGGTGCAAGACTCAGAACCTGGGCCAGGAACCATGTATTTGCTCCATTTTGTTGTCAACTTCATCTACGAATGTATGTATGTATGTATGTGTGTGTATAGGTAGCAAGGAGCATTTCTCATTCACGTTCGGCATCGTCAATGCGCTGCCAACTTGAGGGTTTTTATTGCTTTTGCCCCTCTACTTTCAATTTTCTTTGGCCTCGCCTATCATACAGGACGTATGCGTGTTTTTTCTGCGGCCCCCCTCCCTACAACATCTTTGCATTAATTCACGAATATTTCTAGCGTTTCTGTTGCCTTTGAGTTGGCAAATGGTAAATTTATTTATAGGTTTTGATAGGCATCTTTCCATTGTTTGTTTGCTTTTTGTTGTTGTTCTTGTTATTGCTGTGCAATTGCAATTGAGTTTACTTTTGGCTCTAAGCCAACACAAAGGACAGCTCCATTAATGCTACCAAAGGTTGGGGGGTAGCAGCAGCGAATGGGAGTTTAATGAGGAGAAGTTTCTTATTTTTTTTTAGACCGACTAAAAGATAGACAAATAAATTTATCCGCCTAGTCTTTGACTATTGTTTATTGCTATTTATACAACGATTTGAGCATTCATTGTCTGTCTTTATTTGCCTTCTTTCTGTGAATGGTAATGATTGCGTTTATTTGTTTTGCATCCCTACTTAAAATATTTTATGGCTCTATCAATGGGTTACTTAGACTTTGAATGCTGGTTTCTATAATGTTTTGTCTTTATTATATGGTTTGTTATGATAGATCATAGATAGATAAATAGATCAGAAATAACTTTATAAGAACAGGTAAATGAGTCTTTACTTATTCTCAGAAGTTCTCTAACTTCTTTTAATATATTTTCTACGTGGCTTAATATTAAAATTGATTTAAGGGGCTCCAAACTAGCTGTATACATATTTTAAAGACTCAATTTATAGCCATTGTTACTTGGTATAATTTTCAATTCAAACTATTGCCCTTTACTAAAAGAAATTAAGAACCGATTCTTATTAGTTTTTATTTTTTTTCAGATTTCTTTCAATTCTTGTTAATATTTTATTTTTGTAGAATTTTGTAATTATGGATTTTCTGTAGCTTACAAATTTAAGCTGCAAAAAAGATGAGACAAGCATAAAATAACAAACAATTTTATACTTTACAAGTCAATAGTTGGTTTATTTGGAACTTTTTTCATTTAAATTATTTTCAATAAATGAAATATTTTTTGGGACTATTATAGAGGCAAAAGATTATAAGAAGTACGAACATTAATATGTTCAGCATGGAATTAAGCCTACTCCTAATTGCATAAAATATCTTTAAATATTTGTAGAGATAATTGAGTAGGGTAATAGGAATATGCAATTAATAAAATCGTAATTAAGCTTTTTAGATTACTTTTTTTTGTATCAGATTAAGGTCATTAAGTTGGTAATGATTATAAAAACAATGATTTATCTGGTTAACATATATCTTTTTAATTTAAAATTCTTTAAAAATATGTTTAGAAATACTCATCAGTCATAAAAACAAAATTTCATTTCACTCAAAGTAATTTATTTTTGTCATATTGTTGAACAAAAATTTTTTCTTGTTTCAAAAACATTTCACATTTGACCATTGCTTGTTGTAACTCTTGTAACTCATGTTGCCCCATCCTCTTGATGTTGTTTTGGGTCGTGGATCCCATGTCCCATGTCCGCTTTTCGACACCTTTTTCGCACATAAATTTTAATAACACACGCCAGGAGGTGAGCGACCAAGAGCCACCAAAAGCTCTTCGCTTGTGCATGTAAATTGCACCCACACACACACACACACACACGCACACACACATATGTATATATATTTATTTATGTGTGTGTACAAATACAAAACAATTCCCAAATGTAGCGACACATTACAGAGGAGCAGGGCCAAAGAAAAAAATATAAAAAAAAAACAAAATAAAAAAAATAAACTTCACGAGTTTCTGCTGCAATTGGCAAACAAGTCAAGGTGGTAAATGGCAAAATGGAGGAACTTGTTCGCTGCAATGGTGAACCGGGGGAAAGGCGGGGGACGTTGGCAACCAACTGGGACGCCCTACATGACGCTCATTTTGTGTCAACTACGCGCAGTAAATTGCCAAAAAGGGCAGCCAACTCCACACCTGCAGTCAATAAACTATAAAATATGCAATGTTTGAAATATTTTTGCATATACCGGAATGTGTAAATATATGTAGAAGTGGCGCAAGTATGTATATGTATATGTATAACTATATGTAGTTGGTTTATATATCTACATACTTTCCACGAAAAAATATTTTAAGCATGCAGGTGAATTGATTCAACTCAACCAAATAGCAGCAGCAGCAGCAGCAACAGCCGCGTTGCACCCAAAGGAAATTAGCTTGACAGGAAATTCCACAATATACACACACACATACAGAGACACCAAAAACCACCAAGCCACCAGGAATACCTTGTTGTACACTGACAAAAAATTCAGTTAAGTTTTATAATTAGCTGCAGCTAAAAAGAGCATGAGAATAAAAGGATATAAAAGTGGATTTCGTAATGAGTAAATTTGACTTGGGGTCAAAAATTACATATTCCCGAATTGCAAATATCAACATTAAATAGTTTTTAACGTCGTTTAAGTCGACTTAGTTTCTTAGCACATATTTAGATACATTTTTCGTAACTATTCAAAACACGCTAGGACCAGCAATAAATATATATAGCTTTCTGTGTTAAGTCCACCTTAAAAACGAAGGTCAAACCGAAAGTTTCTATAATGAAAATTATTCTCATTAGTCTTACTTGACGGTAAAAAGTAAGCTTAGTTTGAAACCTCATAATTTCAGGATAACTCTACAGAAACTTATAGGATTATGATGTACTTCAAATTTCGATTACTTTAAAGATGATTAATTTTTGAAGTCTGAAAAGAAATCTGAAATCTTTTTGTGTTTAATATCTAAACTAGATCGTTATCGAAATTACTCTACTTCATAAGACTGTTTTTAACATTTACGTATGGAGACAGTGTTTTCATTTTTAATTTTAAATTTGTTTATCCTTTTTTATATGTGAAATTTCTTTCAGTGTACATTGACATCATTTGTTGCTGTTGCTGGTGCCGCTCTCTCATTCGGGCAACTGCACACAATGCACGATGACATTTCCACTCATGCCGATTTTCATATTACATTTCGTTGAGCTTAAATGACAAATGTGGTCGGTAAGCCGACGTCTGGCGCCCAAGTGAGGGAAGAGACCAGGCCCAGACCAGAGCAGAATAGCACAGAGCAGAACAGACCAGGCAACAGCAGACAGAGACCGAATCGAGGTGGGTGGCTACCACTTACACATTTGGCAAGTTGTGAGGCGTTTTCGGTTTGTGGTATTATTGCTGAATGACAGCCTGACTGAATGACTGTGCTTGTGTGCGTGTGTGTGTATATATCTGCTTCTGGTTGTGTCTGCCCGCGTTAGCTTTGTGATTGTAATGGATTGTGGCGGCGACAGTGGCGGCAATGTCGCCGAATGAGTTGCTGCCACTTCTCAGAATCAAGAGAAAGAGCATAAGATAAGGAAGGAACTATGTATGTATATATTAATCAGTATAGTGGTTCTGAAACAATGAGCAATGCTATATTAAAAGATTTTAAATCGTAGAATTATAGTGCAAATCGCTTTAGTTTCTAGAGCAGTTACACACAAGGAGGTGGTTTTAGGAAAAGAAGGAGGTATTTAATAACACAACAACAACTTCTTGGATAGTATCTAATAGATACCGAGCTACTCAAACAAAGACCAATTAAAACTGTAGTAACTAAGAACTTAATAAGTTATTAATCAAGCATCATATGGAATAAATGTATTAACAAATTTATTTTCAATAAATGAAAATGTTTCAAACCTTTTCTTTTTTAAATATTTTCCAATGTGGTTGGATAAATCTTGCAAGTATTCCTTGTTTAAAAATTAAAATTAATTAAAAAATATTCCCCCCTAAAGAGCATATAAAGTGGAAATTATTTAAACAAATTGTTTTGATTTGAGATTCACATAGATTTACTTTTTTCATCTGTCAAGCAAATCTATCTATTAAGTTTTCCTTTGTTTTAAACTCGAAAAATTTCTTAAAGACTTAATCTTTAACCCACATTTCTTCTTCTTGTTATTTGTTGTTGTTCCAAGGCCTTTTTGCCAATTGCTTTGTTTCAGTCCGTTCTGTTTAGACTTGGCACACACACACACACGCAGGGAGAGAAAAAAGCGAAACTTTAAACAAATATGACGACCGCCTTCCAGCTAAGCTAAGTCAAATATAACGTATACGCCGCTTTGGTCAAGGACTTTTTTTTCGTACATGCTATGTGTCGGTGTGTGTGTAAGCACATAGAAGAGGCCAACCACGACGCTGAAGGTTGTTTTTCTTTGCTCTCTCACGTACAGTATAAAGTTTAACCAAAAAAAACCAAAAAAAAAAACAGCAATAGCCCAATTCGTTGACCACGTTCAGTGGATCGCGTGTGCCATGGCGCAAAAGACATAAAAAAAATCTTACCTATATTTGAAAATTTTCCATAGTTTTTCATGAAATTCCAAGAGCATTCTCATGTCGCATTTTCTTTCGTTATTTTACTGTTATTTTTGAGTTGCTGTGTCCCTGGGTATCTAGGGTATAAGCCCCCAAGCTGGGACTTGGGTTATTTGCATCGCAACAATTTGTTGCATACCCACCACCTTTGAGCCAACATTACTCGAAAGGTTGGAGGCGAGATGGCCAACAGGGTAGAGGGTAATTAAGAAAGCAACTCAAACAAAAAAAAAACGAAAACATAGAAAGGGAAATCTTGTGTAGAAAACTAAACCCCAAGGAGAATGTCACTTGACAGAGACATAGAGAAAGAGGAAGGTGGAGAGACATGGGAAGAGAGAGAGAAGATGGCTCACTCTACAATAAAAATGTCATTAGCTGACAGATTTAAAGATGGGCAAAGGGTTGCTGCTTGCTGCTGCAGTTGCTGTGGCTTATCAGTGGCAAAACAGAAACACAGTCAAGGAAGTGTCTGCTGTGTTGGCCAGAAAGTTAAGCCTGGCTTAGGCAACTCACAAACGCACACACACATACACACTCACAGAGAGATAGAGAATGTTGGGCCAAAGGAAAGTATATATGTATATCTCTCTTGGTATATGCATCGTAAATATGTGTGAGATTTACACCTGCTGCACATTGTTGTTGACGTGCCACTCTTCAGTATGCTTCAGTTTTTGAAATTATAAACCTTTTGATGCCGAGTGGTCGTCCTCGTCATCATCATCATCTCCAACATTATCATCATTGTCATCATCGTCCTTATTGTTGCTGTTGGCAGCAACGTTTCCTGGTCTCCAACTCTATTTCTCTTTTAGCTCTGTCTGCTCGTTTGGTAGTTTTTAGCCAAGGCAAAAGCTGTCAGTGTCAAAGTGACTGTCAACATGTCATTCAAAATGAAAATTAATAACAATATGCAAACAGCAGCAGCACCACCAGCGACGGCAATCACCGCCCACACCACTCACAATGGTTACGCCCAAAACCAACACACACATATATACAAAAAAACATTTTATATACACGTACGTGGATATATCTATATAGTAAATATATCCTGACCACATTCAATTGTCGCTTTTGATATTTTTGCATAGCCATCAGCTTGCTGTACACAGACACACACCATCAAGTTCAATAATCGATATATGAAATATTCGTGAAGCAATAGAAATGATGGTTATCAAAGGAATTCGATAGATTGAATTCAATTTTCCACGTATTGGACAAAAATATATAAAATATATCGTTATAATAAAGAGATTAACATAAACATTTATGCAATTTTCAGTTTTTTTAAATGACTTTCAACGTTTTCATTTTATGACAGATTAAACGAAACAATGAACAATAAAGTGTCCGAGAACCATAACTAAAATCATTCTATTTGATTTTAAAAATTTGTATCACATTTTTAGAAATTTCTACATTAGATTAGTGTTCAATGTTAAGAAAACTAATTGGTGTGGGGTAACTAAGCAAAGGTTTATGGAAGAAAATGCAAACTCAATTTAGTCTTCTTTCCGACATTTCACTTAAGCAAATTATGATATTTCTGAGAGGATATTGAGAATTTACCTTAGATGACAGAAATTGAACTGAATACAACATACACAAACTAATCTAATCCTAAATACTTGTAATCCTATAACCAAACTACTTCAAATTATTCTTGTTAGGCTAAAAAGCCATTAGTTTGCTTCCTTCACAAATCCTCAATGGGATGATTTTTCCTCAAATATAAGTAAATACACGAATTGAATGTTATACTTATGTAATTATAATGTCAAAGTACAAAATATTGATAAAAAGTTGTGAATTCATCAGAAGATATTTATACCAATTTTTATTCGCACACAACTAAAAACTGTGAAAATGCAATTGGAATTTCGAATTGAGGTTTGAGTTTGTTTGTGTTAAGCCTAACCTTTAGATGGAAAAAATTTGGTTGAGGTACAAATTTCTGAAAACATTTCGGACATAGTACAGTCAAGCAAGTTTATTATGGCTTATCATTCCTATTACTATTACTTAAAGACTTTAGTAGTTGTTATGAGACAAACTTGAATTATGTAAACAATAAACAATACACACACACAAATCAGGATATTTTCCAAGTTTTTTCCCTTTTTTTGGGGAAAATATCTACTCATTCTTCAAGCCCCATTAACCACCAATTCCCTCCAAATCGTCCCGCACTCAATACTCTTCACTGACCTTGTCAAGATGTTTTCCACATTGTTGGCTCATCCTTTTCTCTGTTCATGCCACTAACTTTATCTCTAGTCATTTAAACCCACGACCTATTACAACAATAACACACAAAAAAAAAGACAAAAAAAGGCCGGAAAATTTGTTCCTTGTTTGAGCAGAGCGAAAAATGCTTGGTTAGCAGAAAAAAGAATCACAAAAAAACGAAAGGGGAAGAGTAACCGAAACCGAACCAAAACCGGCAACTGTTCAACTAATTTCAAATTAAACTCAACGATGGCAATGGCGAGGACCTTCAATGTGTTAAGCCCCCTCCTTCCTTTTTACCCCATTTACTCTCTTCGTCTCTCTAGACTTTTTGCTGTGCTGTGCTTCAGTCGAATGTCCTGCACTTGGGCACTTGGCAAGGACTATCACGAACAATTTTTCAGCATTTAAACACTCAAGTGCCAAGCTAATAAACGATATTAGTGCCAAAGCTCATTTCAACAAATATTGTCAGTGGGTATGTGAGTGTGAGAGAGAGACAGGCAGAGTGAGAGAGAGAAAGTGAGTGAGAGAGCAAGAGAGTCCTGGTAGTTGTCTACTGTTGCTGCTGCTGCTGCTGGTTGTGCAAACATTTTCCAAACAGTTACCAAATAAAAATGATTAGGAACGTGACTAAGAGTGCGAAAAATGTTATTTACTTAGCTGATGTGAGCTTTGGGGCCAGACGATGGCACTCGGCAGAGGACAAAAAGAAAAGAGATGGGCCAGAAGGGAGCGCGCCGTGGCGGCGTAACACATGCAGTGTGTGGGTGTCTATGTGGGAGGACGACAAAACTTTTGCCTGCATTGCGGAGAAGCTAGCGCAAACCGCTTTTGGGTGTTGCAAAAAATACTTGAAAATTACATGAAAACTACGCAGAGAGCAATGGCAATAAATGACAACAGCGTATGCCACGCCCCTTCCACAACCCTCCTATCATATATATCCCCAAACACACACACGCACTGAAAGAGGGAACGAGATATGCTGCCCTTCTGCTTTCAACACTCGAGCACAAAATTTCATATCTTTGGGGCTTTCACTTGAAATGGTGTGGGAGCAGATTCTGCTACCAATTTTTGCTTATTTTTTTTCCTTTCTTTGCTTCTTCTCGGTTTCCACTTTGCCGAACTATTTTTAAACAATTTCTGCTACCTCTCTCATGCCCTACACCCTCTTAGCCCCAACGGGCGTACACACACTTGGCCAAAAGGGAAATGGCTCGCTGATAAGAGTTTTGTTTGGTGGAACCAAAAAAAGAAAGGAGAAAAAGAAGCACGAAACAAAAAGTAAAAAAAAGAAAAACGAAAACTGAATGCATCGTTATACAATATGCAGAAGCTGGAGGAAACTGAAGAGTGCATATTTGCCCAGAGTAAACTATCAGAGAGACAGAACAGAAGCGAGGAAGAAAGAGAGACGAGCATGGACCGTATCATTTTTGCTTGAAAAGTAGGCAACAAACTATTTTAAAGGCCGAAAACAATTTTTGTTTTTGTTCTTTTTTCTGTATATTATTCTTCATGTGTTTTTTGTTTTCGGGTCCAAGGATTTTACTCTCTTTCTGCTGGCTGCTTGTTTTATACTCATATCCTGTGGTTCTCAGCTTCCTTCATATGCGTTCGTATTCGTTGCCTTGTTGGCAGGAAATGTTGATAAAAGTGTTGCCAGTTGCAACAACGATGACAACGGCAACGACAAAAAGCAACCGACATCCTTCGCCTCGCTTTTCCACACCGACTCCCATGTAAATCATTTATGGTTTATGTAACTGGGCAACGCCTTCGATGCTGTCGTCCTTTTCGATCTTCTCGCACTTCAAGATGGTTGCTAAGGTGCATTGAGTTGAGTAAAAGGAATACCATTGTAGAGACTGCCAGGTTCTATGAAATTAAAAGCAACTTAAGAAATTTGCTAATTGAAAATTTCATAATTTTAACATTATTTTTTCAAAACGATTTAATATAAAAAACAGATTGGAAAAGATTGTTAAAAGGCCTAGTAAATCAAGCAAAAATATACATAATTTAGTGGTTTAGTTTTTCTTACATAGAAAGATCTTTCAAAATATATTCAAATATTAATGAGGCTATTCTTTTATTCCAGACGATATCAAAATGTAACTAAAACTTGACACCCAATGATTCAAATAAATTTTAAATATATGTTGTCTGTTCAGATGACGACCTTTTTGTAATTAAAATCAAACCTGGCGATTAAGCCGACTCAAGCAAAATCTTCAAAAAGATTACATTTCTTAGATAAAACAATTTTTCATCAATTTAAGTTGTTAATTGTGGATTTCAACTCAAATCGCTTTTTGTCATAAGAATTCTAGGTAGATATACTACCTTTTACTAATTTTATTTATTTTTATTGTCAGAATCCATCCATGAATCCATTCTCCGATTCAGGAAATTTTATTTGGCATTGGCTTTATTCTGCCCTATCTAAGTATTTGGAAATTTATATCAAACACATTATTGTATATCAAAACTTCTGATTATTATGAAAAAATATTGTTGAAAGTATTTGTATGTAAATTGCACAAAAAAGTATGCTACATAATTTTGTAACTGACATTTAATAACCCCTAAAGAAAAGTTGCGTTCTGAAACAAAAAACTAAGTTCCTTGTAACTACCTACAAATATTTGATACTCAACAATAAAGAAATTGGAATCTCTTCGCTAAAAAAAATGGTTTAATCTCACTGAAGTATTTTTCCTATACCTAGAATGTTGTTGAACTCTTTGAGTTCGACTTCTTCAGCCCACATTTTGTCGTTAATCAGTCGCAAATTTTCTTGTTCGATCTTTTAACTAATCCAAATTCATAGTTGTAGCAAATACTAAATGGCTGACATTTGAAACAATCCACAAAAAAAAAGTAAGTATCTAGATATTGGCTTAAAAAATGTTTACGAAAATCCGTTTCTCTCTGCCCATTGCCTACATAACTGTAAAGTAGTTTTGGCCACAAGCCAAATTTGCACAAATTTTTATTTTGCTTGTAGCTTTCCTAATCCGCCTACCCCATCCGTCTCAGGCGCCACACAACATGTCACAGCTTACAAATTGTAGTCCAACAAAAAGGGAAAACTTTGCAAACACTCGGACTCTGAGACTCCCGGGTTCACAATTAAAATTTTATACTTAACTAATGTGCTGTTGGTTGCGATTTTCCAGTTGGTATGGTATGCAAATAGAAAGAGAGTGAAAATTCTCCGGCACCGCAATACGGGTTGGAGAGGGAAATTTAGTAAATACACAGATGAGAATTTTCCACATTCAACTGTTACTTTTTGCCTCCAACTGTGGATGATGCTCACATGTGTTTAGTCAACAGGAAGTGGATTTGTCTTTTGACTCTCCTTTTGTCTGTGCGTTTTTCTTGTTGTCTTTGCCAACCCAAACCATTCGCCCACGCCATCCAACCCGCCCCCCACACCCACACCCACACAATTCACAAAAAAGGAAATGAGTTTATTGCTGCTGTAAATATTGTAAAATGTTTTTCTCTTTCTCAAGTCTGGGACTTTAAATGTCGGCTTGAATGCGAAAATCCTTTTAGATGTTGCGGTTAGTTTCGGACTTGTTGTTGGTCAGGCATCTAGACAAGAGTATGGGACCAATGATTTGATTTAACAGTTGCCCCCTTTTTTAGTTGTTGCCTTGCTCCACAAGGCGGAGAATATATATTTTTTAGCTGAGATTGCAATTGTTGAGATTTTGGAAAGCACAACAAGAGGATTTTTGACCACAGACAGATGTTGGTTGGTATTTTGTTTGCTATACACTTTATGTCTTAAAATTCGGCTGTGAATTGTCAATCAATGTTGCGATTTTTGCTTGAGTAACTAAAATAAAGTGGAATTTGTGAGAATTTCCTAAGAAATTTTACAATGCAGACAAATGTTTAGACTTCGGTTTTCTACATGTCACAAATCAACAAAAACTAAATGCCAAAAAGGAAAGGATACTTGGCTCTGTATCTTGTTTGGATACAAAATGATGTGAGTTATCATTTTAAGCGATCTCTTTATGCAGAAATTCACGCTAAGTCTAAGTTAAGTAAATAACAAATGGAAAGAAATAACACTTCAAAATGGCAAGTTAAAAGTTTGCCAAAATTGAGCAAAAACGTTTTTTTGTAGATATGACATAACATAAATAAATATTATGTATTTAGTCTTCTAAATTTGAATGATGTCTTACTAGAACTCAAAACTAGAATCTTTTTAATCCTATCCTAATCCTATATCATATTTCATATTAAATATTCTTGCATATCTTAACTGAAGTTCGATATTAAATAAAGATATGATATATCAAATACTACGGTGATTTTAAATTGTTTCTTTATTTTTTATACCTCGAATCTAGAGTTATTCGAATCTACACTTATTCGAGTCTATTCGAGGAAATACTTAGAAGAAAATTTTTATTAAACGTAATTTAATTATAATTAAGGAGAATCAGTTTATAGTTTGATCTGGTAATCAATCTGAATTGAGTTGAAAGAGTTGAGATTGAAAGCCGAAGCACATTTATCGCTGCTTCATTTCACTTGCCTTTAAGTCCTAACCGTAGACTTTTTTACCCAAAATATAGCACAGGTATGATGTAAAGAGCCTCCATAGCTTGACATGTTATAAGCTTAACAACGATCTTAACTTATTTTTCTTTGATATCGATGTAGTATTAAGTGCAACTCTTAAACTAAGCACTTTAGCTATTTATTTAGCTTGTGTTGAAATCATTGGACGTTAAAGGTCTTAATCTTCAAAATTGAAGAAGTTTTCATAAGACTAATTTGAATTTAATGAAACATTTCAGAAATGGTATGGACTGTTGTTGCACTTTTTAGATGTCTTTTTATATCTATTCGCTGGGAAACTCAAAAATGTATACACATATATTCATATTCATTCATATGTATGTACATATGTATCTACCTTGTTAGTTCACATACTTTCCATTCTCATTTTCCACCAGTCTGCGGTTTTTCCCAACGGTTTTGCTCAGCTTTTTGGCTCTGGCAGTTACACCTGTGCCTGGCTTTCTCACTGTCAGACGGTAAAATGTGAAATCAAACAGTGCTCACTATGCACACACACTCACACTACACACATGTATATGTGTTTAATGTGTATTTGTGTGTGTGTGTATCTCTTTCGCTTCTCTATCTATTTGTCCTTGGGTTCTTTTGTTTGCCTGTGCAAATGTAGCAGAAATCTTGTTTAAGTGAATTCATGCTGAAATCTTAGTTAATTTTTATGGCAAACATGCCATCATGGCCAACAATGGAATGAGTAGTAAAAGCTTTTAATGACAGCTTAAAGCTTTCACTGGCTTTGACATGCTAATTGAGGCTATAAATAACTAGTAGCCTAGTTTGGCCAATAAGCAAAAATCCGAGAACAAAAGACAAAGTGAATGCTTTAACAGATCAGCATTGCTTAGTATGGACATCTCAAATTAAAATTATGCATTATAATTTATAAGGCATTACATTTAGGGAAAAGTGCAAAAGAAAAACAATTTTCCAGAATTGTTGCTTTAATCTAGACATTTGTTAGATGATCTTTTGCCCAACTTCAAATCAGAACTTCCTTAAAAATGTAAGCAAAACTTTGCGACATAGAGAAATAGTTTTTTAGATTTAGTATCATTTCTTGTTATTAACTTTTATTATAAATTTATGTTGAATTGATCACCACAAGAACCGAATTGTTTACACTCGATACAGAAGGAAGCTATTCAGGAGCAAAATTTAACAAATTGCCTTGCTCTTCCCACAAATTACAGTTTGTAGTATCAAACTAAATAATCAAACGCTTCAATTTCCCTTTTACTAAGAGGCCATAATATATGCCCATTAGAAATACACAACTTACACTATAAATGCAAAATTTAAATCTTAAACTCTTTATAAATTGATGCTACCAGACAATAGAAGATAATGCAGAACAGAAAGAAAGCATATTGTATGAAATTCCCATATTGTGCAATTGTCATGTCTACAAAAATTTATAGCTGCAATACATTTTGGCTAAGGCAATACAAATTTTCCATTTCGAATACAAAAAAAAAGAAAAAACAGAAAAGGATATGGGTAGAAAAAAAAAACAGCACGCATACGCCATGGTGTCCACCGAACGGAGCAATTGCTGTCAAATGATATGTTGCTTACCTATCCAAACATTCATTTTGCTGTACAATTTATTTGCTGTTTTTTTTTCTTTCTTGTGTTGTTGGTATTATTATTGGATTGCATTGTTATGCAATCGACAACGACATGTTTGACAATTGCGTGCCCAAAAATATTGGATAAACGAATGGCAAAGAAATGAAGAGAGAAAAAAAGGAAGGAATTTGGTTCTTCTTATTGGATTTCAAAAGGCATTTTTCTTGGGCATGCCATACACGTCTATTGATTTGTTATGACGACAAGAACTCTGAACTAAGGACTAAAAGCCGAGTGGGAAGACGGGCTGCTATAACAACAATGTCTATCGCTCATTTATATAAGCTAAGAGCAGCAACAGGAGAGGGGTGAGGAATAAAAAAAGTGGGCAGGCGAACAAAATTCGCTCATAAATGGCAACAGCAGAACCTAGCCACAGAGTCAGTCAGTCGTCTTGTGTCCTTGTTGCTGCCGTTGTCGTCGTCATGGCCAACAACAATGGCTGCTGCTGCTGCTGCTGCTCTCTCCTTGTTGACATTTTCATTAGCAAATTAATTTTAATTGATTACATTTTATGCGAAAATGTGTAGACAGCTGTGAGTGAGTTTTGTAATGGGCCAGCGGAGAGGGCAAACGTTGTGAAACGGGGTGCAGGTTCAATATATTGAATTACCATTTTATTTATAACTTTTACTGGCTTTCTATCTTGGCCCTGGCAGTAAAGAATGTAAGCAAAAATTCCATTAAAGTAACACGAAACCTGCACCCAAGGGAAAGAGAGAGTGAGAGAGAGACAATGTTAGAGAGAGCCGAAGTGATGGAATTGCGATTATTTTATAGCATTGCATTACCATCGATTTACACAATATATATTAGCTTGGATTTCAAATTCAATTAGTCATCAAAAATGCATATTAAATTGGAATTGCCAGACTAATCAGCCAAAATGACTTTGAATGGTACAGGCATTTAAAAATGCAAAGTAAAATAAAAAAAACCTTTTTGCAAAAGAAATTTAATCTGCTCCAAAGTCTTAAATTAATTGTCAATTAAATGTAAAACTATTATAAAAAACTTTTTTTGGCCCAAAATATTAATGTGGAAACGTTTTATTTAATTTATAGCATACTTATTTGGGCAAAACTTCATTAGGGTCCAACTTATTAGCTTTAAGTAATTAATCTTTCACGTTTTAATCTAAATTAATGATGGTAGCCATATTTAAAAATTTTACATATTTATATTTAGTATCACAAAAACACATTAATTAATTGCAAGATATAAGTGATTTTTCTCTCAAAGTTCCATTTCTCCATTCTATTTGTCAACTGAGGAAAAACTGGCGGAGCCCAAACAGATTAAATATAGTACCTTCAGAATTTATATTTGTTAAATATTGTTTAATGTAATTTTTTCACATTTATAACCATAACTGTAGCAAAAAAGTTTGCTGGCGCAAATATATAAAAAAAATGCGAACCTTTTCATACTTTTAACTAACCTCAACAACTTTTTTCTCCACTCGTCCCCCACAGATGAGATGAACAACAACAAAGAAGAAGCAGAAAAGCAACTTAAAGTTCAATTTGCTGCAATGACATGACAAAAAATCAAGTTGCTACTCCTCCCCGTCTGCGAGGAGGTTTCTCCCCCCACATCTCAAGCAAAGTCTAACCTGTGGATGGCTCTTATCTTCAAGTACTTACCTTGTTGCCAGATCCCGATGTACGAAATTCATTTGCTCCAAATGCTTCATGCCCGATGCAATTTGTGTGGCAATGTAGACTAAGCAGCCATAGCTAAAAGAAGGTGATTGTTGCGTGGCATTGTGGTGGGGGGGAATGGTGAACGGATGCGGAAGATGCCAACGTCAAATGAGAATTTGAAAAGTTTTCGCGTACGATGGAGGGAGTCAAAGTTAACGAAGTTTTTACATCCGTTGGCGCATGTTGTTGGTTGGTGGTTGGTTTTATTATATATACATATATATATATTTTTTTTTTTTGGTTGGATCGGTGTAATCATTGAACACGAGACCGGAAGTGTAGCGTCGGCAAATGGCGTCGGTACAGGAAACACGATAAAAACGCACGCAGTAGCAAGCCAAAAGAGACCAAGAACGAAAACGAGAAACGCCAAAGACAAACATTAGTTGATGGTGGGTATAAGGTTGAAACTTAATGGGGTGAAATTTTAACTGGATTTTGTGCGCGAAAACTTACCTCAGACTTTTGTTGGCCATTAAACCGCTGGTTTCGGCCACATGCTCTTGTAGAAATTGATTCAAGTCACCCAAACAATTGGAATAATCCTGAACAATGCAAATCGGTTCATCTCGCAAACAGGCGCCAACCAAACGAGCCACATTCGTATCATTAAGACGAGCCAATTGCTTTGCCTTGCTGCGAAACTCTTTCCGCAATTGATCACTCGCAGCGGGTCGAAGTGTTGCCACTGCCACAAGAGTAGCACTGCAAAAGATATAAATAAGACGAAATTCATTAGATATTTTAATTGGTGGTAAGACTAGAAGGAATCACTGAAAATATTTAGATAGATTGGGGACCAATCATTTCCTTTTATGTTGTTGATACTTGAATTAAGTATTGGTAATTAATATTCGCTAGTTATTAAGTGTTGAGTAAAGATTAACAGTTAAAAATTAAAGATTTTTGAATCGTTTAGCTTTTGAAAATGTACTTTTTTTTTATTATTTTTGGATCTAAAGTTAACAAAATGCTGCACATATTCCCAACACATTTCGCTATACATGAAGTCCTCATAGTTGCAAAGGTTAGAAAACTTCCTTAATGCAAAAGTTTTCTTAAAGACCTTCACTTTGGTAGCATTTAAGAACAGAAAAAATATAAGGCCAACTTTATAATTGGTGTTAAGATCAATCTTTGGAGTTTGCAATTTGATATGAGAGAGAACATATATAATATAAATCAAATATTTGAGTAAATTTTCGAATATATATAATATAAATCAAATATTTGAGTAAATTTTCGAAATGGCTAAGATTATCTGAAACCTGGGAGCTCAAAATGGCTTTCAAGGAAAGAAATAAATTAACTCTGCCTTCCGTACATATAGGATTGCCTCATTCGAAGAGTATCTAACTGAAACATTGAAAACTATTAACTTTTACTGACATTTTGGTGGTAACAAAATGCATAAGTAAAGCATTGTTATAACATTTGATAACTGCAGCAAAACCGCAAAGCAAAAGTCCTATTGGTTAGACAATGCAGAAAGACAAATAAGAGAGAGAGAGAAAGAATAGAAGGGAAGAGGTTGGGGTAGAGAGAATAGAAAAAAAAAACACATGTTGTCAGACATTTTCTACCGTTGAGAAAAGGCAAAAATCAAAAATTCGTATAACAATAGTTGACAATGACAAAAACCGCAATACTTTAATGCACACACATACGTTTATATATATATATAACATATACAGAGAGACATAAGAGTCGTAGAGAAAATGGAAAATGACACACAGAGTGAACATCAAATGGTTAGATGAAAACGTATAAACCAAAGTGAAAACGATATGAACAAGGGGTTCAGTATCAGGTTCAGGACTGTTGCTATTGCTGATGCCTGCTTCTGTTGCAGGTAATGTCATGTCTGTGGTAACAACAACAACAACAACAACCACCCAGCAGTAGCAGCAGCATCAGGAGTCGCAGCAACAACAACTACACATGATGGCCACAAAAAAGCTTATCAGAAATTCCATTATGAAAAGTTTAAAAAAATGAAAAAAAAGAAACGCAGCAGCAACAATATCACCACTCCAAAGTCCGAATGTCTGCCAGATGAGATGAGTTTTATACTCGTGGCCAGGTAACTACAAATTGTTGTTACCTTTGATTTACACACTTTTATTAACGTTTTTTTTTGTTTACCCCTCAGTTTATTTATGAGAAGAGGGCGTGGTCAACTTGCCAGCCATTCAATTTTATATGTTTAAGTTTTCATTTGCAAGCAAACAGGTTTTGATTTTCCACTTTTGCCAAATGTCTATTATAATTTTCATTTGCATGTGTGTGTGTGTGCGAGTGTGCGTTTTTGTCTGCAGGACAATAAAGTCCATCTGTTGTCTGATAACTGTCTATCCAGCTGTCTATTAATATTTTATCAGACTGCCACGCCTTGCCCTGTAAAGGGACATTACAACCACTCGAAGTTTCTGACGGTGTGTCTGTCTATCTGTACGTCTGCTTGTGTGTGTTAATTATTTTGCATACATATGTCTGCTCTGACTCTCTGGCTCTGTGGCTCGGTCGTTTGCCCGTTTTTCCCCCAGAGTTGGCTTCCATTGCAGCTGCAGTTCGTCTCTCTGCAATATTACGTATACGTAATACGTTTTGTGGCTTTCTAACCGCAAAACTATTAAAGCAAGCCGGCAAATCGAATTGTAACGTTTAGTTATCAAAATTGTCCACACAGACAGTGGAGAAAAGAGTGATAGACAGAGAAAGCAAACGAAAGAGAGAGACAGAGAGACGATGAAATCAATTGTAGCATATTGAAAGGCCAATGGGGCTCCATCAAGACATTATTTCGATCTGAAGTCTAATTGATTTTTGCACTGGAAATGCAATTGTCAGGGGCAAATATTTCAATTCATGAAGACACAATAGACAAGGTAAGGTTATAGAGAGGGAGAGAGAGAGAGAAAGGGATACAAATATGCTATAAGAGATGTTAAAGGTTGCTTAGGAGCTTGCGGTTTTCAACAATCGAATGAAATATGTACATATATAGCAAATATACACAAACTCTCAGATCCCTTAAGAAAACCTACAAAAGTTACTTCTATAGCTTTTCAAAGAGCAAAATCGGTTTATAGGTTTAAATAGCAATGAAAGCAGGCTTGACTCCTTTATTTGCCTATTGGTTATAAACTCTTTATTAGGATAATTGTCAAACTGTTTTTCCATTAAAAGGAAAAACCATCAGTGTCTTAAGTTAAGAAGCAATATTAACGAAAAAATTTGATAAAACTTGTTTGAAACAATCGTAAGCAATAAGTTATTTAGTCTATACTCTTATTTAATATTTTTATTTTTACTAATACATATAATGTCTTTCATTTTTTTCTTGAAAAGTCAAGTAAGTTTGTATTAAAGTGGTTAAAAAGAATCCATTTACAATAATGAAATCAAATACTTCGATCACTAGAGATTTTTTCATATAGATATAGTTAAAAAATGTTACAGAACTGTCCTGAAGAGTAGATCGCTTCCATTTTAATTGATCTAACTGGAAATGAGAAAAATATTATATTGAATTCTAAGCAAAAGTATTACAAAATACCTCACCAATATTTCTCTTTTAGCAAAAAATTGATTTGTTAAACGACGTAATTCAAGAGTATAAAGCTTATCAATTATTTGGCTTTCCATTTTGATAATCATCTGAGCCATCATGATGATACGAAGCATATTGCAGCAGAGCCAATGAAGAAAAAGTATGGCAACCAAAAAATCCACACATCCTGGACCTTTACAGTACTCAATAAAGTAGGCGCAGGAGTATATTATACAAGTAATTTCAGCGATTATTCTGGGTGTATGGGATACCCAACCAAGCTTTTCCATACTGGCACGTAATTGTAATAACTCCTCCAAATATTTCAGACAAAGAAGCCAATTTAGTTTCTTTTGAAGTGATGCATTTTCAAGAAACTCGTCCAGATCTTTAATCAAATGGTAATGCCACATCATGGCCACGTCAGAAAGATATAGGGCAACCATTAAACGACCATAATACAGAGGACCCATTGTCAAGCGAGAATGACCGTGGAGCCCAACCGTAAAAGCCATGAATGTAATAAATTCACCAAAAAAATGACTCATTAAACGTTTTCGACCTATATGCACTTCATTGCCCATAAGTTCACGGTGGATTCTTTTAAGTTTCATCAAACGATTCACTAACTGGCAAATCTCTTTGGCCCTGTAGGCCAAACACCAAGTACAGCCAAACGCAGTGACGTCGCGAATAAACAGAACATAAAAAAACACGCATTCTCCTATATACATATAAGAAAAATTATCAAAATATTTTCCGACTACCAACACTTTGATGACGCGAATATACAAAAACAAAAAAAAGGGGCTAAATAAAATAAGAAAAAATTGTTGAATCCTAATCCAGAATTTCGATGGGACAAATAATTGTTCCTTGCATCGATATTCCAAAACATTAAGCGCTAGAATTTTAGTCAGTACTCGAAGGCAGCGCCACATTTGTTTAGCAGAAGATATGTTTACGAATCTATATTTTGGAATCAACTAAATGAATAAATTTTGAGTTCATTAGTTGGTATGAAATGTTGGTGTTAATGTTAATATCGAATAAGTGAGTAATAAAGGGTACTCAACTTTCGTCATTTATCAAAGCTTTTGCTTCGTCGCAGTAACTAATCAGCCCAATGGGGGTAATATTATGACAAATTTGGGACAATGTCACTTTTTTAGACACATAAAAGTGTTCCTTAACTATTTAGATAACCGTCAAATACTTTTTCCATTAAGAAAAAGTCCAATTGATGATATCCAATATATCCCTTATATAGCATAGTTATAGAGTTCATGAGAGTTGTCTAGAAACCTTTTTTAACCTCACTATAAAATGTTAATTGAATGCACTAAAAAGTTTTAGTATTTTACGGGGCCATCCCTGCAAGATTCTTCCCTGTGAACTGGGAGTTTAAAAATTGTTACTACAATGGTAGTTCATTGTCTTAAGTACAAATCTCTCTCTGCTCTAACTCAATTGTTTTCTAGCCATTTGATGGAATCAATCAGCACGGGTATTGCTCAAAGCAATTGCATTTAAACCTCTTTTCGGTATTCAACTTTCAAAACAAAAACAATCAAAGAAAAGAAAGTGCATTTCGACTCTCTTTTGGCGAATTGGAAATTGAACGTTTGGCTCTGCAGTTAAAGGCCGACATCCAAATGCGGTGAATGTTAGCCCAATAATGCAGCTCATTTTGGCCACGAGTTTTAAGCTAGTATTTTTCTCCTATTTTTGTTTTTGTATGCCCTCACTCGAAATACGATTAGAGGGGAGGCTCATTGGGGAAACAGCAAACAGCAAACAACAACCAACATCATGGAGTACTTACTTCAGCACATTTGTTTCGCACAAATGCAGTTCACCAAACATGCCTGATCCCAACTTCTCGACGATGACCAGCGACTGACGTGGAAATTCCTGCACTTGGCAATTGGCTAGCTCTTCGTTGATGTCGGCAAAATTAGCGCTCATATCCAAATTGTAATGATGTGGCTTGCCACCCATTGTCCCTCCGGGTCCGGTGGGCGTGGTTGCTGCCGTTGTCGAGGAGCTCAAACTCAACGAACCGCTGCTCTGAGAGCCTGGCGGTGGTCCAGTTATCGTCATCGTCATACCCGTTGCTGTTACTCCTGCTCCTGCTCCTGGTTTGCTGCAAATTGGTGTGGCTGCATAATACTTCTCCGGTGGCGGCGGCACGGGCGGTGCTGATGTCGTCCCACCCAGCGATGCATTCAGCGAGTTGCGTGGATTGCCTGCGGCCGAGGCACCAATAGCAGCAGCAGCATTCGGCAACAACTGCTGCATATGAGGCACTGCATAATCCTGGCACACAATGTCTGGTACATCTGTGCAATGAAAAACCGGGAATGAAAAGAAGAACAAGTGTTAATTTTTGGTCCATGAGTTATAGCGGTAAGTTTCCATCCCCAAAACAATTATTTTCTTTTAATGGTTTCGTTTTTCTTCCAAAACGTAACCAAACAAAATTCGGCCAAAAATTTTATTTTTTAAAAAAAAAGATTTATAAAATTGTAAAAATATACAGAAAAAGACTGGTATGGGAAATATTGTAATAAGAAGTAGTTCCCTCCCAAATGTTTATTATTACAAAAGAAATCAAAGATGACCGGAGCAAAACTATAGAGTGTGACAGAGAAAAATAAACCCATAAATAAGTAGAGAGAAAGAAAGATAAACTAATGTTTGTCGAGAAGAAAATCTGGAATGTAGATCTATTCTTAAGTAATCTTGAGGGGACAGTTACTCATTGAAAATGTTGAAACGTTTATGTCTGAAGCCTTTATGCTAACCTTATTTTCTAATTATTAGCCTTATATTTTTATTGTTTTGCCATATTGTGTATCACTTATTATTTCGTGGCCGTCAAAGTGTTTGGACACGAAACTTTTAATTTAAAAAAGAAGCCAAAAGTTTTTCAAGACATTTCAGAAAAGGTCATAAAATCTACGAGATGATTTCCTCAAAGTAAGAGCTCAGAGAAAACCTTACCAACTTAATTGCCATTAAAGTGTCCACACACAGATATACATATTCTCAGTTAACACCACAATTTGCCAGCCTTTAATTCTTTTAGACCTTCTTTTAAGCATATGTAAAGTGCTTAGCAACACAGTTTTCTCTCATAAATTGAAACTACCGGCCAGGCCGCAAAGTGCAATGGCTGCGTTTTTAGGACTCTTTCTTTTGATACCCCCGACAAAAAGAGGTATATACTTTTAGAGGTCAAGATCATACATCTTGATTATATTTAAATCAGTTTTTCAAGTCAATTTTTTAATTCTAATTTAAGATGGTACAATTTAGAATTTGTTATTTCATTGACCTGAACATTAGTTATCTAAAGGATATTTCTTTGCAGGGTATGCAAGGGTTGAACCATTTTGAGATGACGATTTTTCTTTTTGTGTTTTCTATTTTTCTTTTTACCACTTTTCTTCTCACTTGGCATCTATCTGGCCATCTCACTCTCACTTGGCAGTTGGGCCCTTCATTTCATTTGTCTTGTCCGAAGACTTTTGTGCCTTCAACTTCAAACTTTTCCCATTTAGAAACGTTTTCATAGGAAGGGAAAGATGAAGAAAAACAGGAACCAGAACCAGAACAGAGTAGGACCCCTCGGGGCAAAGACAAAATGGCGTGTGGCAAAAAACTAAATGAAATTAATTGCAACTTGGCGTTAGTGTTGTCTTACTCACTCTATCTTTTCCAGTCTCTCTCTCTCTTGATGTGTTTCTATCCTTTTCTCTCATTGCATTCAACCAGAGACAAGTTTTAATTTTATTGTTGTTGTAATAACATTATTTAGTTTGGGTATATATGAGTATATGTGCGTGTGTGTGTGCGTCTGTGAGGCCCATTGTCTGTCATTTTTGCATTTCGTTGTACCCAAAAAGTACAAGAGAAACATAAAATAACAGAAAGGGAGATATAGACAAGAGGGATAGACAGACAGAGAGAAAGATATAGACACTCGACGAACGTTAATGACAAAACTTTTCGACGACTGTGCGAAATTCGTATGCAAGTTTCTTGGAATATGCATGCATGTGGCTGTGTATGTGTATCTATGTTTGCTTATTTATCTTTGTGTGTGTGTGTGTGTGTCTGTGTGGGCCTTGTCTATATACATATTGTCTATTGGTGTATTTGAGCAATCTGTGCCTTAGTTTTGAAGTTGCACCAAAGTTTTGTGGCCTTTACTTTTTCATCCAATAAAAATTTACAGAAATCTCAAAAGTACCCTACAATTTAGCAAGTGGGGCATAACAAAAAGTCTATAAAACTACTTTTAACTAATTAGTAAATTGACTAATATTACAAAATTGATAAAAAATAGATATTTAATGTATAGTGAGTTATACAGTTGTAAGGGATAAGAAATGAAGTGATCCTCGGATGCTTTTCTTTAAGTTTTTTTAGACAAGAAAGGATAAAACTTTTGGTTAAAGATTTGGAATTCATTCAAAATAGAAATAGAACGATTCTAGTTAAAATATTTTAACATTTATACTTAATCGGAACAACAAGTAAATTTCTCAAGTAAATATAAAGAACACGGAATCGAATAGGAAATTGTATGTAAATCCAATCATGAAATCGAGTTAAGAAAATTAAAATTGATTAAAAAATAAAATCGAATATAGAATTGAATTAAAAAAATTGAATTAATTTTGAGACGTATGAGTTAAGAAATCATACCATATGTAGAAAATCAATTAACTTAAATCAAATGATGGAAACAAAGAAAATAAAAAAAGAAAAACAAATTCGGGATACGGTTACACAAATTAAGAAATTTTTTAATTAACACATTTTACAGAAATCAAAAACAAAAACTGGAAAGAAAAATTGAAAAATTAATCCAAACACTGAGAAACAATTTCCACAATTTTGTAGCATACTTTAAGGATAAAATGCAGATTTCTAAACAATACGAGTTTAAGTACTAAATATTGGGCAAAATGTTCTTAACATAAATTGGGAAACCTAAAAATATTAATAGTCGCCGAGACTTAATATAAGTTGCTTATAGATTTATTAAAATTTACATCCAAACAAAATGCTCCTGTAGCTAACTTAGTGAACCTTTGTGACCTGTTCTTTGGATTGTTTTTATTCGGTATAAACGACCTGATTTGGAAAAATGGAAACTCTTTCATACAATGGCCTCAAGCTGCCGTTTATGCTTATTGCCGTGTTTATTTGCATGCAATGCAATTTTTCCGCTTTTCATGGCAAATTGGCGGTTGACTTCAAAAAATTGACTTTAATTTGAGAGCGAGTGAGTTTGAGTTGTTTCTGTTGAAGAAGTTTGGAGGACACTAGCAGAAAAAAAGCAAAGAAAACCAGCGCAGAGAAAACAAAAATAAAGGGGAAAGATAGTGAGAGAAAGAGAGAGAGAAAGAAAAGTTTGAAGCACTCAATTTGAAGCGCGAGACTGTGACGAAGTCTTTCTCCATCGAAATGGGGAAAGAAAAACTTATAATTCATTTGAGCTAAATTAAATTATTATGGCAACCAGACAGACAACGCATGCTAGGGGAGTAGGTCGGCAGGGTGCGGGGCAGGGAAAGTGTATTGTGGAAAGAGGGTAACAAGAAACGATGACAAATATTTGCTGCCCAGTTATAAAATGCACCCAAAGGCAACATCAGCAGAAAAGTTTTTTTTTTTGGCAAATGACTCGAGCGCATGAAGGGCGTGCCATAAACGTTGTTGATGATGATGACGATGTGGATGGGTATGGGGGTTGGGGCTGTGGGTGGGTGGTGGCCAGTGTGGAGGATATGAGAATGATGAGGTTGTTTTAGGACAACTAAAGAATGTCAGCAAACAATGTGACTCTCTGTAAATCGCCCTTGCATGCATGTTGTGTCGATTTTATGTGACGCAGCCTCAACACACAAAAGATAAAGGCGCAAAGAGTCCGAAAAATGTGTAGCATGCCTTTAGGCGGCAACAAGGATGAAAGTGGAGGCAACAGAAGGATTCTCGGAAAGACATTAGAATTCATTACAAATTTTGTAACAGAGGTCGTTACTTCTAACTGTAGGTCTATGTACTATATTCATCCAATGTAGCAATTAAAACTCTCCGCACATGTTATGGCGCATAAAAAAAAAAAAAAAGATACTACGCAAAAACGAAAGGAAAAAGATAACCACCGCAAAATGTTGACAAAATATTCAGACTGATCTGTTGATACCCTTGCAAGAGTGCTATCTGAACAATTCTTCAACTAAATTTGAACCAGTTAAGTTTAGCAATTAAAATGTGTAACTAATGAAACATATTTTAGAAAGATTTATACGAAAGAAAAAAGTGTTCTAAACTAGGATTGTATGTAATACGGTTTAATAAGTTTTATTGCCACTAATTATTGCAACGAAATATCAAAGAACTTTTATTGTTATGAATGCTTAAATTGATTTCAGAGTGTTGAGTTTGGAATGACTTAAAAGCCGAGCAAGTTTCTACTGACAGAGTAATTATTCCTAGAGGGTAGCGTGAGCCTTCTATAGTAGGCCTTTCATTCTTAAAGTCCTTTTGTTATACGATAGGATTATACAGAGATGACATCCTTTAGGATGAAATAAAGTCAATTTTTTGTGGAAAATGTATGAGTATTATTGAGTAAACTTCTTTTAATGTTTGAATATCACATTAAAACAAGGCGCTGTAATATATTTCTTCGATGTCATATATAATTCGATGAAAAAACTCATAAAAATCAAATTTCACAATCTGACACAATCTCCAAAATTCTTCCAATTTTGTTCAAATCCTTTCAATTTTGTTATTTTGATAAAAATAAACAAAATTTGAGAAGAACCCTATTTGAAAATTCTATCAAATACTGCAGCGGCTGAAGAACCTTATTGAGTTTGGTAAATATTTCAAAATTCATATATATATTCATACTTCATTTTGAATTTATGCACTACAATTTGTTCAACATTAAGAAGTTCAAGTTTAAAATTTGGATTTTTGAGTGCTTTGTATCAAAAACGTCTGCGTTTTTCAATTAGTCTTATAAGTCGGTATTGGTATATTTCGTATCTATTTAATTGAGCGTCAAAAATTGGAGATGGAAATTAAAATTTAATTGTTAATAGTTTAAGATTTATGTAAATTTTAGGAAAGAGTTTTTATTAATAGTGTAAAAAGAACTATGCTAGTCTGTTACTGCTGTTAGTGAGCCAACAACACACTGGCGACCACTCAGCCATTCAAAATGATGTCCTGCGGTGCGAACAACGCGTTTTCCGTTATCATTTCAATTCGGTGCACCTGCTGTTTCCTTTTAGCACCTCTAGCAAACAGAACACCAAAGTTTCTGGATTCATGTTGTGCGCTAAATTAAGCATTTCTCCGTTCGTCGCTCCTGTCCTAGAACTACTATTCCTGGTGCTGCTGTTGCATTTGTGTTTTTTTTCTTCCATTTTTTTTTAGTTTGAGCTCGGAGCCAGCAGAAACATTTGCATGTCCTGTCACAGACAGGACACCAAACATCAAACTCATCAGCAGCGACACCAGCAGATAGCAGGTAGAAGCAAGAAGGAGAGAAGCAGTCAAGTGCCCATGCTGGGAGCTTCACCAGTTTATGGCCCATGGCTATGGCAACACATCATTGTCAGCCAGCGAACTCTAACCCCAATGCCCAGCAAACCAACACCGATCCCCCCACCCGATCCCAATTCAAGACTCCAACAAGAATCCATTCCACTGGTCTCTTACTCACCTGTATAGTCCGGCGTTACATGCTGACGCTGCAGGTCATTCATGGAGCAGGCACTGGCCGCACTCGTGTACATGTTCACATTGAAGGGCTCATGGTACAGACTGTTCTTGTCAATGGACGACTCATTGTCATCCATTGTTGTGACCACCTGAGGGAAAAAATTGCACCAGGGTTTTTAGTCTCTCTATATGTCTCAGTGTGTGTGTGTGTGCGTGTGTGTGTCTGTGTGTAAAAAATCCCCTCTATCCTTTTATTTTTTTCGTTTTTGCCTCCTTTTTTTTGATTCGTTTTTCTACTACAGTTTTTAATCATGATTTCTGCATATGGGCCAGGGCTTTTGTGCGTTAGTGGCAAGGTATTTTTTTCTCGTTTTTGTGTGTGTGTGTGTGCTCTCCCGGCCTTCTTCTCATGTTCGACAAGGATTCTGGGATGGTGGCTAGTTATATGCACTTTGCTTGTAACCAGTTTTTACTGGTTTTTTTTTTTTGGCCTATTGTAACCAACCTTTACCCACACCAAGCTTACCTTCAAGACACCATTGCCATTTCCATTTAGTCGCTTATCAACGCCACCCAATGTATCCGGATTGAAATTATGCTGAAATGCATCCAAAACATTGCCACGTCCGCGTCCTCGTTTATTTCGCGCTATTATCAGCAATATAATGGCGACAAGGAGTAGAATAATCGTTGCCAGGGCTGTGATAATGATGCCAACGAAACTTGTTTCCGGTTCCTGATGGTCAATGGGCTTGGGCGAGATAACTGCGGGAATAGAAAATGGGTAAGGAAAAATAACAACAACCATTTAATATCACTGTAGAAATATAAATCTGTAAAAACAGTTTCATTTATTTGGTGTTTTATTTTTTCTCTTCTCTTTTCTGTTTTTCTATTGTCTAGTTTCGCTTTTTTCAATTGCCTTCAAGCTTTTGTTTACGACTTCATTGCAAATGTTGGAGGCGTGAGTACTTAATCAGACTGAGTCTCCCTAAACTCAAGCCTAATTAAACTCATGGGCAGCGAATTCAAAATGAGAATAAAAGTTAAAGTGAATGCACTTTTAAATTGAGCTTCCTTTTCAAGTAATGAACTTATTAACTATTTCAAAAATACTTTGGTCTGGAATGAAAGATGAAAGTATCATCTAAAAATAATTCTAATTTAATTACAATTTAAGTTTTAGTGCTTTTATAGTATCTCATTCGAATATTCATATGAAAGATAACCATTCAAAATAAGTTGTAAAAAACAATCAGAATTTTTACAGACATAATGGGAAGATAATGGTTTGTAGATTGTATAAAAGCATAATATTAAATAAATCTTTACTGATCGGAGATAAAACTAAAGAGGATGTCCACTAGTTGATTAAGAGAGACTCGCACAACTTCAAGCTAACAAAATCTAATTCTCTGATATGTAGTGTTGTTTTTTGGTATATCAATTGGAATACATAGCCCTCTAAAGTATGCAATAGAGAGAAAAAGAATTCTCTTAGAAAATTATTAAGAAAATATATTTGTATACTGCATATTGGGAGGGAATGTGGGAGGAAATGTGACCCCATGTCACTTTCTTATATTCGTCATTGCCGATACATCCTTTTAGATGCAAAACACTTTTCTCAAAAATATTCCTTGCTACTTTTTTCATAAACAAATTCGATCAATTCACTGCATAGTATGAGATTTGAAGCTAATATTTGTCACGACATTAACAGAATAAAACTACTTAATAAGTAAACTATAAATAAATAATTGTCTAAGCTTTCTGCTTATCCAACGATTCTAAAATCCAAAATTCAACCCACTCAAAAATACAACATTTAGTTCTAAAATTTAAGTTTATCTTGTCTTATTTTAGATTTCAAAACAAGTTGGTGATTTGGTCTCTTTAGAAAACCAAAGAACTTTAGTAAAGTGTAGGGGAGAGGGCCCAGTTGTGACTCAGGCCCAGTTGTGACATTCTCAAATATTTTTGAAATGCGGTATTGAATGACAGTTTGAGCCCTGTAAATCATGTTTGTCAGACGTTCTGCAGTTTTTGGACAGACCCCAACGTTAATAATCGTATTGTATATACGCGTACCAAACATCGTTTTGAAAATCGTGCGAAAAAGTTTTTTTCCATTTTTTTCAAAGTACCAAAATTTTGTGAAATCAACAGTGAAAAGATGAGTGCAATGCATCAAAGTATTGTATTTGCCGTATATTTTGTGATTCTATAAAAATTTATGTGATTATGTAGTGTATATAAAAAATATAGATATAAACTTTAAACTATAAAAAGGCCCGGTTATGACTCAGCTGGGGTGCCCAGTTATGTCCCATTTTTTTTTGCACTCGGATTATGTAAAATTATCAAATTCCAACATTTTTGTTGTTGTTTAACAACAAGGAAAGGAAATTTACATATTGAGACCAGTTTGTCCAAGAATATTCTGGAAGATCTCGATCGGGAATGTTCATTCAAAGTACGCTAACATGCAAGCAAGTTATTTCACTTGCAAAAACTGCGAAAGTCACATGGACGACAAGGGCTTAAAATCGTTCTCATTTATGGCCATTTTCTTTTGGGTTTTTCATTGTTTTTGGCTTTGAAGCCCTTCAAAATAAGTAAACCATTAAATCACAACAATTTGTGTGACATTCCTTTCATATTTTCTTATTTTCAGTGAATTTCTTAAGTTGAGTCATAACTGGGCCACTTTTTTTTAAAGTTAAAAAAAGTTATCCAAATTAAATCTGTTCCAAAATTTTTTGAGTAACTCAAATAAACATACATTCTTTGGAAAAAAGTTGCGTTTGGTTAATATTTAAATGTTAAACTTCTTAATTTTTCATTTTCCCGAACTGAAGAAAAAATTTCGAGGTTTTTCAAAACCCGGGTCATAACTGGGCCCTCTCCCCTACTTGAAAAATAGCATTGAAATACTTTTTAAAATTCTTCATAATCTAATTTGTGCTAATTGAGAATTGAACAGATTCAATGCGAAAAAAATTTGCATTCTTACTCACCTTGTGTGGTATGTTGACTCCGTTCGCCGCTACTGCTGACCGCTCGACCGACTTCATCACGTTGCAACGGATATTCCGATGTGTCCGGCATTCTCATGCCTCCGCCATTTGAGGGCGGCACATTGAGCAGCTCCTCATCCGTGAAATTGCCAGCCACGGGAACTGTGGCGACAAACGAGAAGCGGGGTAGAAAAGAGAAGAGTTGCAAATGTGGGTTAGATGATGTTGACGAAAAGGAGAGAGAAAGAGAGAAATGCAGCTCATTTGCAAGCTAAGTAGGCTACACAAGAGAATGAAGAAGAAAGAGTGAGAGAGCGAGCGAGAAAAAAAAGAGAGAGAGAGAGAAGAATGCAGACAGTCAAGATGGCAGAGCACAACAACAGGCAACAGCAGGTGATGGAATGGGCGCGACCATGTGACAGCTGCCCCGACTTGATAAACTGCCTTTACTCCAATATTCTACCCAACAATCCCTCCTCACCTCCCTACATCACTCCTCCCCCTCTTAGCTCAAGCTAATGGGTCTGTGAGAGCAATTAGGGAGGA
Organism: Drosophila willistoni; assembly: GCF_018902025.1. Taxonomy (NCBI): domain Eukaryota; kingdom Metazoa; phylum Arthropoda; class Insecta; order Diptera; family Drosophilidae; genus Drosophila; species Drosophila willistoni. The sequence continues at coordinate 17,546,286 of NW_025814050.1, forward strand.
ATGGTGAAAAGCTAGCGCGATTATTATGATGATAAATGAGCGCCTGGGCTCTTCTCTGCCATGTTGGCATAAGTATGCAACTTGCGGGTTTTGGAAAGAAAACGACAACTTGAGTGCCAATTAGTCTGTGTTGCATACTTTTTGGTGTCGAGCAACTCTTTAAGGTGCTGAAGCGTATTAAACCCATTCCATTTGAATAGAATTTCTTTTTTTTTTTTTTTTTTTTGCCTTCTTTAGTTGCTCTTACACTGGTTGACACTCCAGACTCCAGGAACCCAGACAGAAAAACAGTCAACCCAGACGGTCGTCAATAACAACGAAAATTTTATATTCACGAGTACTGTTGACTTTTGTTTTTTCCGTTTATTTCACTGAAATGCATTTCCGCCTCGAGCGTTTGTTGAACTTTTCCTCCGATATTTAAAAACAACAGAATAAAACGAACTGCCCCAACGAAATTTTGTATAAATCTAAAATAAAAACGAACAAAAAATTTCTTAAGGGAAATGCAAATTTTTACAGCTCTTGGCATTGATTTTGAACTTGTTTTCCTTTTTATTTTCGTTATACGTTCCTTTTTTTCGGGTGTATTTTGTTTTTGTTCAAGTCTGGGGAAAAAGTTTCTGTTTACTTTCGTGTGTTTGAATTTGCTATGCAAATATCGTTTGGCAACAAAATAGAAAATTTTTAGGTTGTTTTTTTTTTGTTTGCCGTCCGTCCATCTCATTTTGCCTCATTTTCAGTTTCTAAAGTTGGTCTGCTTGTAACAATTTTCAAATTGGAAGAGTGTGAGTGTAAGATGGAGGACTATTAACTAGCTTCATGTGTTGTGCCAATCTGAGCAGAAATATGTTAATATATATATTGTTAAAAAGTAATGTTAATGACCAACTGAAATCTCGAAAAACAGGCAAACTTATTTTGGATTTTAAGAAAAACTTATCCTAGATTGGGACGGTTTGACATTTTGAAAACTGACAATTAATACACAAGTTTTAATTAATACACTTTCTGTTTCAATAAAATCTTACTAAAATCCTAATATAAACAAATAACTCTTTTGCTTCACAAGATTTTGTGAAAACAAAAACATTGCCATTGAAAATTTAACTTATTAACAATTCCGATTCAGTTTTGAATATTAAGGACCTTCAAATAATAATGAATTTAAATTCGTAATCTTAAATCAAGTCGAAAATTAGTATTAAGTACTTCATATCATAGGTTCCAAAGGTTTCTGTCTAAGTTTCTGTACCACTCAAACATCGAAAGTAATACAAAACAAATCGCACTTAAATACTATATGAAATCTCAGATATATTGACTAAATAGCCAGCTTTAAAATAAAAGAAATAAAGCCAAATATGAAAAGAATTTAATTGATACGTCCAACAAAATTAAAATATTTTATTTGTTAACAATTTGTTTCTTACAAATTGCCTGCAAACTCCTTAGAAAATGGTAATCAATATTACAAGACTTTTTTAACAAATAACTGAAGCAAGATATGATATACTTAACTTAATATTTCAAATACTCATAATATTTGATTAATTCTGAGCAACATCACTTGCATCTTAGACAAGATAAGAATAAATCAAATAAGATTTGAATGAGATTAACTAAGTACTAAGGCGGCTATTTCCTACTTTTATTTAAACTGAAATTTCCAATTAAATTGAAAATTGCAATAAATCTTCATCAGCTGAAAGATATTTCACTTACAGTCATGACCTCCATTAACAATGCATTGTTTTCGGTTGTCTCAATTTCCGAGGCATTTCCATTTGCCTTTCTACTGCTTTGGCTGGCTGTTGGCCCTTTTCATAAGGATTTTAATGCATTTTCAATATCAATGCACTTTGGCACTGGCACTTCAACTCAACCATTAAGCAAATTACGAACCGAAAATTCTAAATGCAAAATGACGCACATTATTGTAATTTTGCTCACGAGCTTGAAGGGCCTCAAGGCCAGAGATGGAGATGCATTTGAGTTTTTGCTTTTGGTATCAAATGTTTCAAACAAATCAACTGCATTATCCAACTGTACATATGCACATACAAATCTACATCCAACGGATATGACACACAAAAAGCATTGCACACAATCACACACACACACATACACACACACACACATACACACACACACACACACACACACACACAAGGCAACAGTGATAGAAAGAGGACTACAAAACGATTTTCAATTAGAAGGGATTAAGCGAGGGAAATTGCAGAAGGATTTAAAGCGCTGCCATAGGAAGCGAAGTTATTGAAATGAATTTGTATGCAAGGAATGGTTTGGATGGATGGTTGGATGGATAGATGAATGAATGAATGAATCAATGACTGACTGACTGACTGAGGAGAATGCATCAAAATCCAAGAGCACAAACAACAATAATGGCAAACGACGGAGACGACGACGTCGATTTTGATGAGAAAGTGCCTGGAAATGAGTTCTACATGCAAAAATATATTGCAAATGTTATTGATTTATAAAAGCTAAAGCCCTTGCCAGACTTAAATACGTTGCACGAAAACACAGGAAAAAAAGACACACACACATACACATACATATAAGGATAAGAGAAAAACAAAAAGGAAAGCGGAAAATGCATCGAGCAAAAAAAAAATACAGAAAGAAAAATGGAAAACAAATCTGTAAGCAAGGAAAAACTAAGACAGAGCAGCCAGCGTCAGCGCCAAAGCCAATGGCAAAATACAACAAAGGAGAATTTTAAATTAGGTCTGCAGAATTTCTAATACCCTTTGTCTATCTAATGTAAAACAAAACTATTCAAGGATAATCCTGCATATGTACAGCGGAAGCAAAGATGAAAGGAATTAGAAAAAGGATAAAAGATCTTTTTAGTTTTCACAGGTTTTGCACGTATTTTTTGAATCGTTTTGATAATAGTAATAGTTCTTAGGTTTAGGAAAAAATTTCCTGAACTATAGTAGTACCGATTATCTATACTTTTCTACTTCTATTTGAAATATAGTTTTCAATTCAAAAGTTAGAATTAAGTATAATTTGAAATCAAATCGAACAAAAACATCAAAGTTAGTAACTTTTAAATTATTATCTCATACAAAGAAATGAAAAAGGATTGCTTAATTGATGAAAATTTGCATTTGCCAATTCCCTAACATCTGTCAACTAGCGATTAGTGATAAAACCAAAAGTCCTTGTTTATAGAGTATTTTTAAAAAGCAATGCATAGCTTTATTATGCAACGTGCAAAAAGAGGAAACTGATGCCAGCGAAAGCCAGGAAAGCACGATGCTGGCCTCTTTACTTCCGCCCACCCCCAACTACAACATTATTCCCATCATCCCATGTGTATCTTCTCTCAATATCCACCCAATTGCAAGTACTCGACTAAAGTCGAGTAGAGTCGAGTCGAGTCGCCTCCTGCTCATTGAGTTGCAAATTTCAAATGCACAAAAGTAATGCAACTCATTTAATTTTCACAATATCCTTGTGCTTTGCTTCACTAGTGGTAGGGACCTACTCCTGTGTAGTGCTTTGGATAAGTGTGAGTGTGTGTGTGTGTGTGAAGCATATGCCAGTCAGCAGGGTATCCGCTTTGTCTTTCTCTCTCTCTCTCTCTGTCCCTGCCTTTTTCTGTATTCAACTTGTGAGTCTGCTCTTCCGTTTCCTCTGCCTGTTACAATGGCACGCCTGGGCAAAAATTCTTCCTCTCACCTCTCACGTCTGCTTTGTATCACTCTATGCACAATTGCACACAGCAGAGTAAAAACAAAGCCAAGCTCTTCCCTTCCCCTCCTCCGTACTCATGTGAGTTAAGTAAAAATTGGTTCATAGCCTACACACACACACACACACAAAACACACCGAGTTTATAGAGAACGGTTCCAGTTACCTCGTTTACTCTCTGGATTTGGTAATATATTTTGCACCAGTCGAATCGTTCCAGTTGCCAGAAGGTTTTTAATGAAATGCGCAACGAATTTTTAGTGTCAGTGGGAATTTTCAATTGCTCAAAGTTGTTGCTGCAGTTGTTGCCCCTGTTGCAGTTTATGTTTTGAAGAGTTTTGCCACCGTTAGGAGCATTCAGTTTTTGTTGGTTTTTTATTTGTAGTTTGCCGGAGTAAATTATGTTTACCGTTCGGTTTTGCTTTGAGAAAGAGTTTTCCAAACACACGCACACGTCTACACACACACACATCCACAATTAGTTTAGGATTCGAAATGCTAGTTTATGGCTTCCCAGGACTTCTCTGCCCGGAATATGCTTTATTGCATATGGTAAAAGGTGAAGCAATTCAAGTAGAAATATATTCCTTTGACTTTGACTTGCTCAAAAAATTTAAGTCTTTTTTTGATAGTAAGTTTTTGAAAGTTATGAAATTCCTAATATTAAAATTTTTGTATGAAATGAAACAACTTTTTTTTAGGGTTTTTTTTGTATTGTCTGTCCGTTCGTTTCTGTGTAAATCTGACTTTGAATCGATTCGAATAACATTGTATTCAGACACACAAATGGCAAATGAATGTAAAAGCGTAAGTATAGCCAAGTAATTTTGGGCATAGCAAAAATATTTAACTTTATGAATTAGCTGTAAAAATTTAGGTGGATATATATTATCTCAATCTTGGAACACATAAGTAGAAACATACAATCATTCGCGGATTAATTTTGGCCCATTACCTGGCCATTGGTGCAGAAATTGCGTATTTAAGAAGGAAAATTATTCTTCGATATTAAAGTTAAACTTGTTTCTTGGGTATAACATTGGTCTTAGGGGATCAAATGTCCCTCATTTTCCCTTCCGAATAACCGCAACTGCACACAAGAGATATTAACCTCACACTAACTCTAGTTTTATTTACAGATTAATAGACATAGAAATTATTTTTTATGATGTATACAATATATGTTACCATCTTTTTAATTCTTTGTCATCTAAATTATCCTAGGATATACTTATTTTTCAGAATTTTTTCTCTTCGAGCTAATTTAAAATCTAGAGCTCAAACAAGTCATTCGATTTCTAAGAGGTCTGACAACTCAGTTTAATCGCTTGAATGATTTTATTGAACAAACCTACCTACCTATGAGTTGTACTCTATTCGTTTGGCTAACAATTCTTGTCGCAATTGTTTCATGATTAGGACGTTGGAGTTATTAAGTGAATCAAGATGGTTAACCGAGAGGTGTTTTTGCAATTACGATTCAATTAAATAAATAAATGAATAAGTATAGATTTCAGATCAGCGCTCTTGATTAAATTGACTATGATAAATCTGGATTCAGGCAGATCCTGTTTTTTTTACCTGTGTATTCTCTCCTATTTGGAATTTCCTTTGATCAACAGATAATATTTTTCAGCTGGCTTGTCATGTGGCGCTTTGTGTTAACTCATGACACCTGATTCAATGCCTGAAATGCCTTTCAAAGTGTTTCTCCCGTTGTCCAACAAAGCAAAAACATGCAAAATTAATTTAAACTACCAGCAGCAAGCCGGCAACAGCTTGCCACTTCATAGCAACGCATTGAAGTCAGACCTCTGTACTGGATGCAACACAATTGTCGCCCCATGTGGCCAGAGGAGACAACTGACAACCGAGTTGGTAACCCTTTTAGCTTTTTCTCTTTTTCACTCTTTTTTCTTTCACTTTTATGTTTTAATAAAATAATTTCTGCATCCAAATGGTGAAACTAAAGGGCCTTACCTGATATGAAAGTAATCTCGCTGAGCATCATCCAACGGGCAGCAAAATATAAATGCAACTGCAGATAACGCCCCAGGCGATGATGCAATTTGATTGTCACGTCGCGTGCATGATCCAGCACTTGGTCGGGCATGTAAGAGAATTGCACTGGCTCCCCGTTGAACTGTCGTCCGCCAATGCTGAAGAATACCTTGGCATGAACAAACACCTGGCAAAAGATAAAGAGAGAAAGAGAGAGAGGGGGGAGGAATTAACTACTTTGTATCACTGCATAGTGAGTGTGCATGTGTGTATGTGTGTGAGTGGCATAATAATTAAAGTAATCACATTTATTTTATTTTTTACGATTTTTTCTTTTCAACTCCAACTCATTCATTCATTGACAGTTTTGGTCAGTCGAAAGTTCAGTTATGGTTCTTCACACACACTCTCAGACGGAAGTTGTCTGTAATCATAAAAATATATATATATATCGGGAATCCCTTTATGGGTCTAAGGGAGTCAACTGCCGGTCGGGGAGAGAGGCACGCCATATATATTTGGTTTTGGGGCCAGCCGGATGTGTAAGTGTTGTCTTCAGGTTCTGGCCAGAGCATGGCTAATGAGTTGTCAGAGGTGTTTCTTGTCTGCTACGAGGTGTCGCATATCAATATGGAATTTCAAAGTGTTAACTCATAATGTTGATTGATAAATCATCATCGATTCATATACACAACATTTATATGCAGATTTGCGGAAGTTTCAGTATGAGCATAAAAACGGTTTATAACATTTTGATGGAAACATTATCTATTCATTGATCTATTCATCTAACAATCAAATGAAATTTAGATAGTAAATTGTATTTGATTGCCGAATCTAAACTATTTGTAACCAGGAACACACAAATTGTGCAGTAATAATTAATTAAAAATGGTATTTATAATCATTGCATCATTTATCTGAAGGTTAAAATATTGAATAACCATAACACCGGGGCTAACCACAGCCATGCCGTCAATAGTTGCGATCATTTCTAAGGGAGCAATAAGATAAAGTCACCTGATCTTGATGAAAATCGGCACAGTTTGTTTGTGTATATCGAACTGAAAAATGTTTACTTTTATGAGAGAAGTTTAGAAAATATCGAAGTAACTGAGAAATGCCATTGCTCGTGACAAACGGAAATTGTGTGTAGTCCTATGATAAAGCGATCCGGCCCTGCTGAGATATATACAACCCCTTCAGTATTTAGAACCTTAAATGCAAAGTTAGCTCTGTAGCTTCAACGGTCTAGTCGGTATCGATTCAGAATGACAGGCAGACAGACGAATATATATACTTTATATGGTCGGAGTTGCTTCCTTCAATGCGTTGCAAGGGTAGGAAAACTGCGTGATCCATTTACGAGCGAGTTGTCCGTTTCATTTTTCACATGTTGGACCATTGATACAAATAAGACATTTGTTAAAAAAAGGATTTCACTTATTTATATTTTCATCTATCCACTGACGAGAGTGTGGCAAATCATGCTGTCCGTTATATTGCGAAAATAGAAGGGATTGCAATGTTTTCGACCCCATAGGAGAATATGTGTTCATTTTAGACAGCTTTGCGTAGTTCCCAACGGATCGATGACACCGTAACTGCTGGTAATAGCTAGATCAGATCAATGCCATTTAATTTGAAACAGAAATTTGTCACAACTGTGTTTTACTATATCTAATTGGCGAAACTAATTGTAATTATCTTGGATATATATTAATTTGATTCTTTGGTTGTTTCACTTCTATATATAGTTATAGATTTGAAATAACTTAGATTATCTTAATGTGTCTACATATAATTATTTATTATTTATAAATTTTCTAAACTGCATTTATGGATTATTGGTTGAATTAAAATGGTTACAATTTTTGTGCCGAACATTGTGAGCATTCATGGTGTTATTCCAATAGTTTTTCTTTTTCCGGACATACTGAGAGTGCATAACCTGATCTATCCACTGACGGTGGTAAGGCACATATTGATAAACGGATGGATATTCAGGTTCGCCACATCCGTATCCCATAAAATATACCGCCATGAGAATGTAATTCACAACCAATCCGCCACCGGAATCTCCTTTGCATGGCATGTTTCGACCATCGTCATCTCCTGCGCAAATCATGCCGTGCTTCGTTATTCCTTTAAAATTGCTTTCGGTGCAATTTTCTGTACTCCAGGTTGGAACATATACATATTTCTGACAATTTTGTAATGTATGAAATGGATCGATCTCACCGTATCCGGCGATAAGTGCTACCGTGCGAGCTGGATAGATGGCATCGGCAGGAGCCATTCCAATTGTTTGCACATTCTCATTTATTACAGCTGGTCTGCTCAAGCGAATCAGTCCAATATCGTAATCCAACGAAGTTAAATTAAACTGAGGGTGTTGGATGAATTCTTTAGGAAGGAACGTTTGTCCATTGGTATCTGTTATGTCGATGACGCCCATAAGAACCGTATAAGTGTTTATGTCGTGCATAATGCAGTGCGCACATGTAAGGACAAAGGTATCTGATATCAAGGAACCACCAGCTATATAAGTGGTATATACGTGCAAAGAGACATGATGGGGAAACATTGATAAACGAGCAAATCGCCCGCCCATGATGCCAATGACCACAGCAGCAGAACACATAATGAGTAACAGGCGAAGAGAAGGAACCACACTCTTTGTTGACCACATGGTGAAAGTTGACTGTAAAAACCATACTCCAAAAAACTCCTCTTATATAGCAGCGGCAATTTAAAGTTACCTAACCGTGTTAATTACATTTAATTAGCAAATCTAAACCTCTTACAACCAGGAAACAAGAATTTTGTTTTATTTTTATACCATACACCCATAGGGTGAAATGGTATATTAAAGTCGCCAAAATGTATGTAATCAGCATCAACAGCCGGGTCGATCTAACCATGTCCGTCTGTCCGTCTGTTCGTATGAACACCTAGATCTCGGAGACTGTAAAAGAGCCACCAAATTTGGTATATAGACTCGTGTAGTTTGTAAAGTGATCAAGTTTATTTCAAATTTTTCCGACGCCTCTTACCGCCACCGTAATTTGAAAAACTCGATTATCTTCCGTAATTTTCTACCTTGTGCAATTGGCGCATTTAAATTTGATACTTATATCCAGCAAAATACCAAATTTGATCAAAATCGGACAAAAAATAGGCAAGTTATGCATATAAACGTTTTTCCATAAGGCCGGAGTTGGCCGTTGGCTGGTGGGGGCGCTAGGGTGCTGTTGGTTGGGATAGGAGTTGAATTGGGTCAAGATTTTTCAATATTGTATTATATAGGTTTTTTAGGGATTGACATTCTTTTAGGATATGGCGTAATGTTAATTCTGTATTATTGCATAATGGACATGAAGAATTTACTTTTTGGTCGACGTAGTGTTGGTGGTGGATTTTGGTGTGGCCAAGTCTAAGTCCTGTGATTTTAATTTGTTGGGATCTTGACGTTTTTATTGGGGCTTTATATTCCAGCGGGTCAAGCGTTTGGTACCAGTTTGATGTGTTGTGTATTGTGTTTCTTGTAAGTTTTTTGGGAAAGTTTTTTAAATATTTGTTTATGTCTTGAAAGTTATGATTTGGGGTTAGTATGAGTGGACGATCGGTTGCGTCTTTCGCAGCAAGGTCGGCTAACTCGTTACTACATGGCCGGGTATCCAGATGATTTTAATTTCAACTATTGAAACAAATATGGTAATTAGGTAAAATATGTTGTATCAGCAAATCTCAAACTGAAAAACCAAAGTAAAACTACGTGTAAATTTTCTAAAAATTTAAATGCACATTTGTAAACGGATATGACATTATATTGAAGAACCTCATTAAACAGTCAGATGGTTTTAAGTCAATCACTTATTAAACTGTAAAAGCTTTCCACACTAATTAAGAGGACCACACGTAAGCATTTCCCCTTCCTTACATCTTCCCCCCGCCATCCAAATAACCCTTCAACGACAATGTCTTAATCGGGGTTATAAATCTGGGCACGCATTTTAAAGAGTAAACAAAGTTGTGGGCTAGAAACGGCAACGGCAAATGGGTGAAGCTCATTAGAAATGCTAAAGACAAAGTCAAACAAACAGACGTAAATAGACAACAAACCGGGAGAGAGAGAAGTAGTCACAAGCGGGCCCCAAGAGGCTTATCGAAAACCATCTGACATGTAATGACCACAGACTTCTCTTGGGAACGAGGTGAGTCTCCATCTTCTTTCGTCTCCCACATTCTTTCGATGGGGCACCACCACCACCACCAACAGGTGCTGGCTGTTGCCACACGCGTGTCATAATTAAAACGCAATTAGCATAATTTTTGGAGCTTATCAAATCACATCACAAATGGCATTTTCAAGTATTTATGGCACAGACCACAGAAGGAACGATGGGGGGTGGGGAGGAAAAAAAAGCATCTCTAAGTAATTTTATGACTTATGGGGCATTAGGAAAAGGAAAGCCCCTGACCAACCAGACCAGACCAGACCCGTGTGGACAGGTAAGAGAGAGAAAGAGAGTAAATGGTAATGAAAAATCATAAAAATGGGAATTATAGCAAGCGACGACATCCTCCGACTTGAACGAGTCGTCGATGTTGTTGTAAATTATGGCAAACGATAAAGAGAATGGTCAAAGTGCCTTCCCGTTCACAGAGAGTCGAGCAGGTAAAGTATGGATGGAACTCCATGGTCCATTCCATTTCGAATGGCGGCAACAAATCAAAAACGGCCAAAAACAAAATTTGTGGTAATTGAAATTTTATGTGGCCATTTTTGAGGTTGCTGCTGCCAATTGATGGCAGACACTGAGAAATATATAGGCATACAGAGATACTAAGGGGTAATGGCAGGCAGACATTAAGTGGGGATTTTAGTCAGGTGCATTATCTGGATTCATTTGACTATAAAATATATATAGAAGCCAAATGGATTATGAGAGACATCACAATGTTCTCTAATGACTGAACATGATAAGCAGAGAGCAGAGGGTCTAGGAATAGTTTACAAGAGATTTTATTTAACGCTCGATTTTTTTGGTTTTTTATTCGGTGACTTGGTAGTTAGTTTAGTTTGACCCATTTATTTTAATACAAACCAAAAACAAAGCCCATAAAACTACCTAACTACGCTTTCTATAGTTAAAGCCCAACGCTTTCCGGCTTCCTTTTATGTTGCCGTTTATCCAAACATCCGACACACGGCCAATGTATTTATATTTCATATCAGAGAGAACCAAAAAAAAAACTCTACCAACATTGTTCTAATTTGACACAAATTTGACAAGCATATTGCACCGAAATGGACTTTTATATGTTTCCACTTTTATCTGTCAGTTGTGTTTTATAGACCTCTTTTTTCTGTTGGTTTCCTTATCAAGAAGATAGCATCAAAGTAGAGTACATAGAAAATTATTAAACTGTCAAACGATACTTGAAACTGTCAATAAAATGAAAATTTACAACTAAATTATGATTTACGGGGGGGGTTGGGGAAAGTGTTGGTAAAAATGTGTCAAGTAAATACAGTGAAAGGGCCTGTCCACTTAATTGTTAAAGTAGGTACAAGTAAAAGTAATCGAGTTCGACTTTTAATTAGTAGTTATCAAAAAGCATTCAGTTGATGAACCCTTTGGCACACTAAAATTAGAGTAGTTCTTCTTTTTTGTGTTTTTCCGAAATTGAAAAAACTTAAAAAGTCTAAGCAGTTTAAAGTTGTGTGGGAATTATAAGAAAATATATAAATTTATGAAATGTAGATAGTAAGGACTGAAAGGACATGGAATTATCCTCACAAAACTAAAGTTGATACAAGTATTCTAAATTTTGTTTTATGTACATTAAAGCTCATTTAGATTTTAACATCGCATACATGTCAGATTGATACCTTGTACCTTGAATAAAGATATTTTTGGATTGTATTGTTTATATTAATCAGTACTATGGAATTCCATACTAAATTCTAAACCATATTAGAAAAATAAAATTAATTATCTCTACCTTCACATAAGTAGCTTTCTAAAAGGATTCTAAAATATAAGCCTGAACTTAAACAGACAAAGAAGATTATCACAAAAAAATGAAAATCTGGACTTCATAATATATTAAAGTCAATATTTAAATATATTTTGGACTTAAAAACTCATTTTACTCAATATTTTCCGAGTATTTTCAATTTTAAGGAATTAAAATTATGTAAGATTATTAGTTTTCTTGACGGTTTTTGCTTTTTGTTTTCATCCGATTACTGCTAAAGGCCTTTTGGACACATATTCTAGACGTCATCACCATTTTGAAATATTATATAAAATATAGATAACTTAATCTATTTATATATTACATAAGGTTTAACCGCTTCCCATAAAATTTCGTGAACTCAATGAGTAAGTCTGAGAATCGGCCAACATTTTTTTCATACTCCTTAGTGATATGGGTTGACCATTATAACTAAAGGGTTGCCTATTATAAATAAGGGTTATGAAAGGCCTGGACTTTTGCTTAATAAATTTATTTATGTCAAGTTTTCGACATTACGAAAAAAATATCATTGAGTAATTTGTAATAATAATAATAATCAATGTTAATTTTTACGTTTAACATATTAAATTACCAACAAAATCTTGTCTAATATTAGACTCCTCTACTATAAACAAATTCAATTGGAATTTATATCAACTAAATCAAAAAAAGTACATATTATTAGAGTTTTTTCATTTATCGCTTGATATTTTATGTCGGTACCTAAAAGGTAAATGCCTCAACATATCTATAAGCAGAATTATCTAAATTCTAGAGAAGAAGCAATTTGTTTTTTTTTTTTTTTGTTGGTTATCAGTCATCGGGCACATTGGTCTGTCTAATTGAAAGCAATATAACCGAAATCGTTAACACATTGCCATGCCATAATTTGGGTCAATGGACTTGAAAAACAGAAAAAACTCTGTTTAAATTTTCTCTTGGGATCAGATTATGGCACAAGAATCGGAATTGGGAATGACTGCTATCAGTGGGCGACCCGTTGCCCTCTTACCTCTCTTTCCATCCCTCTCTCTCGTTTGTACAACATACAAACACTTATAAGGGGTAAACAAAACATAGCTCCAATCATTCCAATCGTTTTGTTTACTTTCGATAAAGACCACAACGACTAAGGAAATTGACTCTATAATGGTTTCGGTGCCCCATCCATATCAAGTGCCACCTGAGTGTGAGTCAGGAGTCGCGAGTTTGGTTTTTTATTCCATCTTATTCTCTCTCTGTCTCTCTCTCTTTCTCTATCGCACTTACTGTGGCCAATGTGGCTCTTATATCAATTGCAGTTTGTTTAGGTTCGATTTCGTGTTTGGTTTGTTTATAAAACCGCATTCTCGTTTTTTTTCCTCCCCTTCCGTCCCGTCCCGTCATCGTTTTTGTACTCTGTCGATTTTATTTTATTATTGAGTTGGAACTGTTTAGCATTTATTTGCTCTGTTTGCCGCCGCCAGTTTGTCTGGAGGGAATGGCAACGGAGTTCAACCGAGAGGCGAAGGCTCTTCTTGTTGATTTTTTACGATTCACAAACACATTGCATTTGTGTTTATATAATTGGTTGTTTTTCAGCTCCGTCAAGAGCCAATTCTGATCGACAAATGGCCACATCAATGCTTATTGTAAACTGGCATAACTAATTCCATTAAATGGAATTGGAGTTCCAAAAATTATTGAAATAACTCACCTGCACATCTTTGGAAAACATGTTATTGGTGTGTATAATGACAGCGCTGAAATTTCGAACTGTTTCAAATTCGAATGTTATTTCCACGGGACGTCCAACTAATGTATCATTACGCCAACCAATCCATTCATAACCTAAAGAAAAATATTTAAAAAAAGTAGATAAAACAATTAAGTTTTACAAATTTAATGTTTAGGTTTACCAAAGTTCTTCGAAACATTATGAAAGAGCTGCATATTTGACAGTTTTGATTATATAATAGACGTAATGTTAACTAATATTGGAGCACTATTTTCATTCTGTTTAATTATTAATATTAATGCTTAATAGTTCTTGAATCATGTAAATTACATATATGTAGCTAAAAACTTATATAGCTAAACTAATATATTAAAATAATCTATCGGAAATGAAGTTTGAGTTTTAGGTATGAAAAGATTAATTTTTTTTATGTCCACTATTGCATCTGTTAAGGAAAAAAATCATCAATTCGTGTCAATTATTGATTTTTTAAATTAAATCATATCTAAAACAAATTGCTAACTTTTTAAATTTTTATTGGATAAGGGCAACCAACTTTAGTGGTAAGCGGCTATACGAGTTAAAATATTAAGTAAAATGTAATATTATACGATTCGAAGTTCTAAAATAGCATCAAAAATCATATTTGATAAAAGAGATGATAAAAAAAATATTTTTCTAGCATAATCTTTGCCGTTTACGTTGTTCTTAAATTTCTTCACTAAAATATAAAGATATAAAGAATATAAATAAATATTTTTAAAACAGAGAACAATAATTACGGGTAATCAAACAGTCATTGAAATATACATAAATAATTTGACATATGAAAGATTAAAACATAAGGAAGCAAAAATTAAGTATTTATAAGTTCATTTTAAATATTTAACCAAATTTCATACATTTATCAATTGGCTCTTAATATTTCACCTGATAATGATACATACTTTGTAGTGGAATTATTAAAATTTTTGCATATTCAGATACATTTGTCTATACCAAATTTTGAATTTCTTCTACGCTACGAATTATTTTAATTTCGCTTGAGTCAGCTTAATAAATAATCGTCAAGGAATAAAAAATGAAAATGTTGCCCACAAAATTTGCTTTTATATGACCGACTGAACACGCCCAGTTACTAAATAAATTCTGGGCAATGTTCTCGTAAGTGCCTTCGCTTAGCGTTCATTATGTATGCCAAGCCAACTGGTTACAGAAGTTTATGTGACATTTATTCTATGGCCAGACGGCAACAACTTGTAATGGGAAGTGGGATTGTGCCTTGTCGACAACTCCCATTTACCTCTTGCAAGTCTAGGTTCTCATTTTATGTGACAATTACATAAACTGAACAAGCATAAAAAAGAACAACCAAGAGAAAAAAATGAAATCATTGATCTTAGCCGCACTTACCTTTGCCAAATCCATTGATATCCGTACGAAAATTATCTTTGCCTTTGTGGCCATCGACCAATTGACCCAAACCATTTACATAACGATCGCCATCCTCATGACCATCGTATGTCTTGTCGGAGAGATCAATTTCCATGCCACGCTGAACGCCCTTTGGAATGCTATACGAGACAATGCCCTCTGCAATGATAAACAGAAAGTCGGTAAAGTTAGATAATCAAAGGTATTAGCTACTTAGTGAATGGTTACTTGTATTTTACGGTATACCATGCACTCGATTTGTGCGTAATTATAAGCCTATTTTATGACCTGCTTGGCACAGTACTTTGATTCAGATTTAGTAGGCATCTCGACTCATGTTCAAATTACATAAAAATGCGCAAATTGTTGAGGCATAAAATGCGATAAATTCACTCGAAAATTGTACATTAAATAGTAGTCATCACATGCAACTGGGGCAAACCTTGGTTTGGTCTTCAATAAAATAATAAAACAAACTAACCAAGTTCTGCTTTATATTCATTTTCTTTTTGTTTTTGTTGCTATGTAACAAAGTCATCAAGGAAAAGACCAAACCGGTTGCACGCTTGATTGCATGCTTGCAGATAGTTTTTTTTCTTTCTTCATTGTTGGAATACCCTCTTTGCTTTATAAAGTAGGGGTATTATAATATTCAACAGCATTTAGTTGGTGTTTATTGAATTTAAAGAGTAGGTAACTAACTACCATTGAATAAGCTTGAACAAAAGTAAATTAACTAAGTAACTATTTAGGTATGTAATTGTGCTGTAGGTAACAAATTGTGCTGTGTTTACTTTAGAGAATGAATTTCGGGAGATTTGAATCTGTTGCTTTCTTTAAATTTTAAATATTTATTAAAGAAGTTGAATTGCCACGCCACCATATCTTCTAGCATTTCAGTAACTTATTTGCTTTTTATAATTCATAATTTAAAATGGTGGAAATATTCATATCAAAAATGTTTATTTAAATCTTTTCCTATCTTATTTACTTTTAGTTCTTTTTCATATAAGCATAATCAGGAAATGCAAAGTGTAAAAAAAGTGTCACAAATGTACATAAATATAAAATTAGAGTAAAACATTTCTATCAGATTTCAGTGAACGTTTGTATCGTGTGAATCATATGGAAAACCATTTCATAGTCAAATAATTTCTTAGCAATATTCACATTTTAATAAAATCTTTTAAAACAAATGAATTATAAAATTAAAGAATAAATTATATTTATAAAAAAATTATCAAAGATCTCTTATGGTTTTTATAAAGTAGCAAACCAAGAATGAAATTTAAAATGTTTTATCAAGTAGTCAAAAAGCAGTTTATTTCTATACAAAGACATAAAAAAAAAACACACTTCTTTTATTAAATAGTTAACAAATTTTTAATAAAAATATTTCATGAAAAGAGAAGTAAAACTTTATAAGGGGTTAACAGGGCTACGTATACTTTGAAATACCTAAAAATAACTTTTAATTTGATTTGTACTTTATACTAAAGACTTCAATCCTTTCAAACTTAGCAAATCAACAGACTTTGTAAGTGTAATCTATTAAACGAATACATCAAAAGGAATATGAACTTAAATTAACAAATAACCATTACCAAATGCATTTCATTCATTCAATTACAAATGACGACTATTTCAGTTTTCAGCAAAAGTAAGTTATCTTTTAAATTTAAACTAAGTGTGTAAATGTTTGTCTATTCTAAATCAAGTGATGTAAACGATTGTGTGACTAATTTTCTAAGTATTAATGGATTTTGCCTACTTCTTATATTTTAACCAACTTATAAAAATTCCGACAACCTTTGCCATAAATAATCAAAGAGTAACCAAGCATCGCGTAATGATATCTTATAACGAAAAGACCAATGGTTGTTTACCAGCCGAAAGGCAAAGAACAAGTGCGACCACAAATTTCATGATAAAGATGATTGAGGGAGGAGTAGGAGAAACGGAACGGTGTGTAATATAATTCATGATCACAGGCACTTACCTTCCCAGATGCAGCCAACAATCTCGGCGCGCAGGCACACAGTGCGATCGTATTGACTGTAGGGATAGATGCGCACCTTAGAGGCAAAGATGCTGGGCTGCAGCACGTTCTCCACCTCGCTGTAGGTGTTTATATTGCCAGGCAGTATCTGCAAATAGGAAGAAAATGAGAGAAGCATAAAAACATTATAAATTGGCCCCCGAGCAGCATTCATTCGTATATGTATGTAAGTAAGTGTAGGTGGGAATTTTTTGTTGTTTGAGAGTGCAAAAACAAAAGCGTTCAAATTGATTTTCCATTGGTTGAACGGTTTTCACATTGACTTGGCCTGACTTGGCTTGGGTTGGGTTGGGTATACATTGAGACACCTACGCAATTTTCGCTCTTCGCACGTAAATTGTAAGGTTAAAAGATGTAATATCTTTTGTAAATATCTTTACCTGCGGCTACAGCGATTGTTATCTGCCTAGCTGGCCATGATTAATGTGTGAATCAAGAAGAATAATTTTTGTATCGAATTTCCACTTACCTCTTTGCCCTGTATACTCTTCCAGCGTATCCATTTCTCAAAGCCTGGTCTCCAATATTCCAGCACATAGGCTTCGGTATATTCCTGGCCCTGACCTTTGCCAAACCGACCCTGAGTGCGTATGGCACTGACCAAATGCACCTGCAACAGATCAATTTGCAGATATTCCTTAAGGCCACGTGACACCATATGCTTGGGACACCAAGCACCGCCGTTGTTATCCACTTTGAGTCTGCAGGAAAAGAAGAAAAGACAAGAGTTAAATCTTGAGATTCAAATGGTCGTCAATTTGAAGATCCATGGATCTTATCTTAATTAAAATCGCCCAGATTCCATTAATGCTTCACGATTGAGGTGTGGCAAAGTCGTTTCATTTATATCGCTAGCAATTTATGAAGATTGTATTAGATATGCAATTCAATTGCAATAGATAACGAAATTCCGAACGAATATTCAGTTTAAGAAACTAGTTTAGTTTCTACTTTATAATTCTTAAATTTATAACCCAACAAAGTTATATAAAGTTACAAGTTATTTTTCTCTTTCCCTCTAGTCAAAAATGAATTGAAACTTAAAACTTTTCTTTTATACTCACTAAATTCTTACCTTCCCCTTTTGAGAACATAATCTCCATGGTAAAGTGGGCCCCACACTCTATTTAAAAACGAAATAATCATCATTGCATAATGATAATCGTTTATCCAGTTCATAGATGGTCATTTCATTACTCCTACTTCTTATATTCAGATCAATTTCAGGTTGCTTTCATTATGTTTACTAATTTTAATTACAGAATATTTATTGCATTTTTTGCCAATATTTTTGTATTTCAATTTTTTCCATATTTTTTCATTGTTTAACAATTTGATTTATAAATATGGATATGTAATTAATTTAAATTTGCATTGATTGAGTGAAATGGTTCCGCCCTGTTCTTGTTTATAGCCAATTGATTTTTACTGTTGCCTATTTGTTTGTTAATTATTATTTTTTTCTTTTTTTTTTTTGTCTGGCATTTTTTGGTTCGAACTTTCATTTGCCTCTGGGCGTTAATTATTTAATTAAATTTAACACAACCTTTTTTTCAAGTACATATTTTTTGTCTGCCATTGTGATTGTAATTGAGCTGCATTTCGAGTGCTTCTGCATTGCTTGTAATTAAATGTCGTTAACGCTGTGCGAAAAGGGTCGATAAAGTAGCATTCTTCGCACACCAAAACAAAAAAAAAAGAGCAAACTGATTAACTCTTATGTTCCAATTTCCAAAGTAAGTATTTACAAAGCATTATATGTATTTCCATTCAAGATTCTGCAAATATTGACAACAAACAAAATTGAAGCAATGGCCAGAAGAAGCTTCCAAGAGAAACAAGAAGTGAAGAATTTCCTTTTATACTTTGCAGTATCTTGATTCGAAGAAAATACTATAATACGACTAATTTAAATAGAAATTTTTATTAAATTTTGTACTTGTTGAATTATATAAAGAAGCCAAGACTCAAGCATACTTATTTATAAGCAAGTTAAAGCGTAAGATTTTGATACATGATATTTAAAGTAAGAAAACCTCGGTATTTAGGTATTTACTTAATTAACGACTTCGATATAATTCGAATGGAGTTTACAAAAGTTAACAGTAAATGTTAGCCAAAAAGAAAGTCGCCTAATAAATTCGTTATTCATTCATTTGTTTGTTGAAGACAAGGTAGAAGTCTAAGCGAACAGGAAAAATAAAACTAAAAGTAAGTATTGCTTATATGACAAGGACTCATTTCAATCCTAGTTATTAGTCTCAAAATCATAAAAAAAAAGAAAAGGATTCGCATTTTCACTCAAAATTTGCTATACAAATTAATATTGACAAGAAATCATTTGATTTAAAAATTGAATACATGTATTTTCTCCAAGAATACATTCCGATAGCATATTGAACACACATTTGTCAGTTTTAAATTTTCTCAAATACTTCTACTTGGCAGTTTAAATTGCACCGATTATTTATCAACGATATTAAATCACTTTCAATATGCATACTTTTTTTGTTTGCTTGTGTCAAGGCTATGTCAATTTGCATAATCATAATTGGCTGAATGACTTTTCGACTTTGTGCCGCAACAACATTTGAGCCCGATCGATTTATAAAATTGTTTTTACCATAACAGCTGGTGAAACACTCCTTTGTCGTCTCACTCGTCCGCTTTCTCTCTGTGTCGCTTTTCACTTTCAGTTTGAAAACAAATACAAGGAGGAAAAAGTTCAAAGTTGAAACGCATACACGCACACAGATGCAGCACACAAACGCACACACATACACTGTCATCATCAACATCGCGAAACAACCGAAAAACAAAGTTTACCAACTCTCGAAAACTCGAAAATGGCAAACAAACTCAAAAACTGCAACTGCATTGCGACATTTTCTTTTTTCCATGCCCCTTTCAAAAGAAGGGGTTATATATTTGTGTGAGTGTGTGTGTGAGTATGTGTGACTGCCTCCCGAGTGTTCATATTCATATTTTATCTAGTTTCTAGTTGCCTCACATTAGACACATGTGCGAAGGAGATAGCAAGAGATGCAGAGTGCAGTAAATCATGCAATTTATTGACTCATGCTAAACTCATTTAAACAATTTGCACAGTTTGTTATAAACCAAAAAGGAAATTGTGTGTGTGTGTGTTTGTGCGTTTGTGTGTAGGGTAAAAAACTGTATTCATTGGAATCTAACCAACCCCCTTGCAACTTAAGCGCATCATGCATATTTATGCATTTGTGCCACATGTTGCATGGAAAATATGTTTCTATTAGCTCACGTTGTTAACCCACTTACCAAGTGGATATATTTATTATAGAATTGAAACACTTGCCAATGCATACAATCAATACATTCATCATGATGATTTATTTAAGTCTACATCGTACTCTATTGCTATGAATTTAAAGCGTATATAAAGAAAGCTAACAAGACAATTCAATGCCAATTATTGGAAAATTCAATATCACTGGAGAGGAAATAGAGAGTCATTGAGTCAATTTAGAAAGAATATGATATTTATCTAAGTAAGTCTAAAATTCTAAGAGAAGACATAAGATTGGAGTGGAATTCAAAAATTGGTGTAGAAAGTGAAGTCCATAAGAAACTAATTGCTTTGGGTTTGTTTAAAAATAGAATTACACTAGTATTAAACAAGATAAGAGACTGTTCCTTCTTGATATAAGTAACAGTAGATACATATAAAGAAATGTACAATCCAACCTCAAAGCATCATCATTCTTAAAGATATTCCACCCATGACCTACATTATGCCACTCGAAGCCATATATTTTCCTGCCTTTTGTTATTTGATGCAGTGACTGTGCACCATTTTTCCGCCATTTACATTAATCGCGGTTTACAACACTCGCACACAAAGAGGATCTTTCACACATATGCAAAACTCAGAGTTGACTTTGGTCCCATCCCAATCCAATCCATTCCACTCCAGTCCGCACCACTTCCAGCCTTGGTGACTCTATGGGATATGCCTATTTGTGCAAGTGCCCGTCGAGTTTCCTACATTAATATCAATTTTGTTGTCATAAATCCAATGAGACGTGTCCTGGGCTCTGCGGCTAGAGGCAAGGATGATGACATTTGCTGTTGACTTTTACTTTTGCTCTCAATTTCTGTTCGCCGTAAATACCCTGCAATTGTGTTTATGGTGGGTTTGATGATTTAAAATCATTTGATTATAAGTTTTTATTCAAGAATATTTAGAAATGGTTTAGCTTATACGTTTTGGAATTTAATGTTTTAAAAATTTTAATTATGAAACCCAAAAAGACTTTTGTTTTATTTAAAGTGCTTAAATTTATTCAGAATATAATGGGTTTGTCCCTGATAAAGATTTGCTTGAATCACGAATTGAAAGCTTATTTGGTCTCCAAGGAAGAAATGACAGATCAAGACAACACTTTGCCTTACATCGTCCAGGTAAAAAATCATTTCTAATTAACGAAATTTTTAATATTATAATACCTACATTTATTAAATATTAAATATTATTATGTGGTCACTGATTTTTTAAAGGAATTCCTTTAATATAGATAAGTTTTAATATTAAAGTCTTAAATTTGCTGATGATATTTACTATTTAAAATAAAGAAGAAACCTATAAAATGCTTCAATAAAATGAATATTATTTCTATATCTTCTTTTAATAGACATTTACAAATTTAAAACAAAATAATGAATGTACAGTTATCTATTTTTCGAAATCTTCTGTTTCAAATCAAGGGGTATTTAGACATTTCAAAGGGTATCTAACAAAGTTTGCTTTCTGTTGGTACGTTTGGTTGGTTTTTCTGGTTTTTCCGTTTTGTTATTTTTTTTTGTTTGCCATCTCTCACGGCTGTAGCTGTTTATTACCGTTAACATATGGGTCACCTGGGAGCGCACTTTAGCATAATTTGCATGACACATACAAGCAAGCAGGCGAAAAAGATGAAAAACTGAAATAAAATATACTAGAAGATGAAAATGTTTTCTCAATGCGCATTTAAATTGGGCAAATAATGGACGACGACGAAGATGACAACGTTGAGGAAGAGGAGAATGATGTTGATGATGATGATGCTATTGAGAAGGGAAGAAGTGTCTTGTATGAGCGCCTAAAAGCATGTTCCATTTATATAATGCTGCAACTAACCAAAAACTAGATCATTTTACATTGAATATTTTGTTGTAGCCAGGCTTTCATTAGGTTCGTTTACGTTTTGAGCACTAACGAGGCAACAAAATCCAGAGTGCTCTCTCCTAGTTATTTTTGGGTTGCGTTTGGTTTTATTTTTATTATTTTTTTTGGTTGTTTTGTACTCTACTCGTAGAGTTATATAATACCTAAAGGAAGAAGAAGAAGCAGAACTATTTTACGTTAGCAAAATGCCGTGCAAATTTCGTTAACGTTTTCGTTTTTGTGTTAGTTTTCTTAGCTGCGGTTTCGTTTTGCAGCAAATTGTTGCATACTTTCCAGAGCCATTTGCCTAGCATAGTTGCTGTTATGGTCGCTCGGATGGACGGTTGCTTGGTTGGTGAGAGTCGTTCGGTCAGTAGAGAAAATGCAACAACCATGATAGCACCTAGTTGGGTTTCCTTTTTGGTATTTTTTTTTTTGTTTTCTTTTCTTTTTTGCTTTTTATTATTTTTGCTTTCTTATTTAGGCAAAGCTACTGAAATATGCCATAAAAAAAAAACAACGGAAGGCAGAAAGGACTATCGCATAACTGCAGCACACACAGTAACTAAGGTTTTTCCAGCCCCGGAACCTTAACCACATTCAACTAAGTGGCCGTAATGTTGCATTTTCACACACATTCCCAGCACACACATACTCACACACACACGCACATATGCTGCTATGCCATGCTAACTGGGTCTCCAGCTGAAATTAGAACCAACACAGATACAAATACATTTATGGGAAACTGGGTTCACGTTCCGTTTCTGCCCCTTTACACCACATCTTTACACTATGTGGACCTGGTTCTCTGCGTTCTGCGGTATAATGGCAAAGTTCTACTCGTTTTTAATATAAATTCATGTCGCTTTCACTCGCATGTATGTATGAGTATGGCTGTATGGGTATGTGTTTTTTGTGGCCTTACATACATTTATTTAGATAATTATGAAAATATATGTATGTATGTAGGTCTGCTCCATAAAAATATATGCTTATATGTGTCTGTTTGAATGGAGTTTGGCGTCATATGGCACATACTTAAAGTACGAATGCCACATTGGGAATTGACAGGAATGGAACACCGAATTGCAAGTAGTGAAAATTTCAAATTTAAATTGGTTTAGTTAAAGGCAAGTCCTTGGTGAATGCAGCGTAAGTTAACCTTATTATCTATATTTGAAAAATTTTAAAATTTACTAAAAATGTAGTCCTAAGACAACTTCTCATTGCTGAATTTTTTGAAACTTACTACTTTATATTAAATCCTAGGCCAAGATCTAATATACAGAATATGAATATTGTTCAGTTAATATAATAGTAAAATTGTCATAAACTATCTTGTTTAAGGTTGTTTAAAGGATTTTGATAAAATTTGAACTGAACAATTGAATTGCCAATTAGCTGACGTAAATTGTTCACAATGATTTATTAATATCCAACATTAACTGATTACTTTTGTCCTAATTGAAAGAAAATCTACCAATAAAAGAAACCGAAGCAGAAAAATAAGAAAATGTTTCCAGTCAATACCATTTCCAGGTAAAAGAACAAAGAGATTTCTTGTACAAACTCTTTAAGTCAACTTGCCAAATACTTATCTAAGAATTATTAAGGGCTAAGATGCCCAATTTGGCAAACAACATTTCCAGAAATAGGCCTAGGACATAACAAGATATATGAACCCTTTTTTTTTGTTCTCAGTTCTTCTTTGATAAATTTTTCTTTTGAATACAAAAAAGATTCGGTTTTCACTTGTTTTCGTTTTGTGGGGGAAAACTTTTTCAGTTGAATTGTAAAAGGGAATTTGGTAGTGACTTGTTAAACCATTTGAATCTTATTGTCCGCAGTATCTTTATATGAAATCCTTTTTGTCAATTCCCATTTGGTAGTCTTTTGCATTGTGAATTCATTGTCCTCGACATATTGTAGGCTAATTTTCATTTCTATGCAGTGAAAACATTTCTGGTTGCCGTCCTCATTACTTATTTAGAAACTCTTAGACAATAATGGACGGGCAGTCCCTTCACTTGTTCCCAGTTATATTCGTGTTTATTTGCTTTTTCTTTATGCAGAAATCTAATTTGCATATGTTTTTTACTCAATTGACTATGTTTACTTTGTTTGCACAATGCAAACATTCTTGTGTAAGGTAAATCCTTTTTTTGTTTAGGGGACTCTTTATTAAATTCGCATTTTGATGAGTTTGAGATTTTGCAAAAATTTAAGTAAAATTTCAAGCGCCTAACAATATGCCACAGTTTATAGACAAGAAGTTAAGCTGATTTCCGGTGACGAAGGAGGAACAGACAAATGAAAGGGTTGCTTGTGTGTATGTATGGTCCCCTAGGCAACTTAACTTTTGCTTTTGGGACACAAACTTAAGCGGCTTAAATTTTTCATGAAGTCTTTCCATATAACATATGTTTCAACTGAGAGTATAGTCAGTGTGGTAGAGGAAAAGCTTGTCTATTTAATAGCTTGAAAATAAGAAGGGTTTACATTTGACTACCTTCTCGGGCAGCCATTGTTTTGCTTACTTATTTCACCTGATATGGCAAATTATTGGCATTGGGCCATACGTGAGAGTGGTGGTAAGATGCTTAAGGATTCCATTTCATTTTTACTCTCCCACTTTGCTGTATTTATTTTTCATTTAATTTCCAATTTTTGTTCATTTTCTTTTTTGTTTTTGCACCATTCCTTTCAACATTTTTAATGGCACTTGATGCAATTAAAATGCCAAGGCAACAGTTCTTACTCAGCCCCGCCGGCTCGTAAGCTACTAAAAATTATTTTTTACGATTGTCATAAAGACGTCAACGTTCTCGATTTGCCCCTTACCCTACCCTACCCTACACTCCAACCCGTTCCTGCCACCGATATCTGTGTATTACCCTTCTCTCTTTTGGCCATATCTGCATCCCTCCGCTGATGCTTTTAACAAAAACAATGAGCCTTGCCTCTTCTTTGTTTCTAGCGCCAAAGCTTCGTCGAGTTTTTAATTAAAAATTCGTTTTTTTTTTCTGTCTTTACACATTTTTTGTTTTTACTTGGTTTGGTTTTCTCTCGTCTTTTTTTTTTGCCAAAATATTTTGCTTAGCTTGAAGGGAAGCCAATCCTTTAACAAATTAATTTTTAGCCTCAAAATGAACGGCAGCTGACTTTAATTGCCAGTTGCCACCTACCTACCAAAGTATAAAGTATGCCTTTTAACTCCAACATAATGGCATAAAAATAGAAATGAATTCGACATTCTCAAAGAGAGAAGCCTGAGGGCATAATGATATGCAAAGTAAGTGAGAAGCATAACTAAAATTCATACATGTAAATGAGCAGGAAAAGTGTGACTACTGTATTCATCTGACTCGAATGACAAAGTGTGTTAAGGTTTTCATTGGCAGACTACGCGAGTATCATTCAAATGGCTAATGTTTTTAGTTTTATCAGATTAGATTAATATTTAATAAATAAGATAGTTAAATTAAATGTTTACTTTAGATTCAGATTAACTTAATTTTGCTTTGTAGGCATTTCTAATTCTTATCAGGCGATTATATGTATGTGCAAAGCCGTAACCGCGCTTATAAAAAATCTTTTGATGGCAATTAAAGTTTCTTTGCAAACTTAAATACTTATGTTAAGAATTAGCAAACTGAGTCTTTTATCTATTAATTCATCTTATATTTCTAGCGAATTTAGTGAAAAATGTGAACCTAAATTGGCATATCAACTATTCTACTTTACACGAGGCTTAAGACGGAATATTATAATTGCATTGGCATTACATGACTTATATTTTGTTGTTTATTTTTAAATACATACAGTTTCAAACTAATTTTGGAAAGCTGAAGAAAAAATGTCGCAACAGATTGCGAGGGCGGTTTTAAAAATACATAATTAATAAAAAAAAATATTTCCTTGTTCACATTAAGAGTGCTCATATTATTTCTAGAAGTTATCTATTGATGAGATTTCAAAATGATAAGAGTTTGAACTGATGGCTAAGAAGATAGTTGGTGCTTGTAAAAAATACTAAGGTTGAAATTTTATGGTTTTAAATATACCATACTGATATTATAATAATAATTATAATAATAATTAGTTCGTTGACTTTTCGAGCAAACTTCGTTTTCGAGTGACTTGCTGAAACACCACAATCTACGATATGTTGAAATAGGCTGACCCAGCTAAAGACTTAAAATTTTCTATAAATTTCAAGCAGACTTTAGTATACTTTCGACTCGCTCTCTACATAAGTCAACATTGAAATGCTACTTAATATACAATATTTATATTTTTGCTTATTTTTGGCAATGGGAATATGTGAAACGGATGTTACTAAAATCAGCGATGATTACTGTGATAATTATTGTAGCAATATGTGTAATAAGAGCAACGGAAGAACATGCCTTAGAAGTGAAAACATTGTAACCACTGACAAATACCAAATGAATCTTTCAACTAAAGAGATATCTATATTGTGGACTACAAATCAAGTGAATTTGAAATATCTTAAATTGTTAAATAAAACATACAATAAATTCCAAATTGACAGACTGCGAATAAAATATTCTGCAACTGATAATAAAGACCAAATAAGAGAATGTGCTCATTCCATTGACTATATGAATGCTCTTAACCTATATAAAATACATGAATATTATGACGAATGTTCTGTAGTTAGTATTCATGAGTATGACGTGGTTGCTAATCGTGGACCGACCAAAGCTTTCTTATCTGCAGATGCTGAAGAAAACAGTTCGGAAATTTTTAATAATTACTTATCACGTAGCATGGCAGAACTAACTGAAATCAGTTTTAGCTCAAATGGAACGTTTAAGCTTCACCCGAATATATTTGAGAACAACCCTCAAATCGAGAGAATTGTGTTTAATAATTTAACTATAGAAAATCTCAATACAAAGACGCTTGAGACCTTGACAAACATAAACGAGTTATTTTTCTGGAATTGTACTTTAAAGAATTTTGAGTTTTTCAGGTTGGTATTGTTGATTGCAATATACATATGTAATTTTTGTTATCTCTTCTAAAATATTTCCTATATTTTCAGTTCCCCAACTCTTCAAAACAATTTAAAGTTTTTACAGTTTTTTAATACTTTTGAAGAGCTTGATTTTAAATATTTTGAAAACTACAAAAATCTGCGGAAAATCAAAACACATTTTGTGCATTTACCAGAAATTGCCAGAACCAATATAACTGCTTTTATCTGTGAATATGATGGCAATAAGACATGTTATTTTAACCTCGGAATTAATGGAAAACGTTGTCCGACAAGCTGCCAATGTTCAATTAACAATGATCCGGAATTTTTAATCATAAACTGCAATCAAAGTGGACGATCAGAACTTTCAGATATACCATTACCCATTACAGGTCGAACAGTTTTACATTTCGAAAATAATAATTTAACAGAATTGCCCAAGGTCTCCACTGGGGCATATAATAATATACAGGAACTCTATTTGGCTAATAATTATCTAACCAGTTTAAGTCTGAAGCAGTTGCCGCCTAAGCTCACTGTGCTGGATATTCAAAACAATCGACTGACGGCTCTTGGCGACGACATAATGCGGTTCATAACAAAACTAAAAGTGATTCAAATCTCTGGAAATCCTTGGCAATGTGATTGTAAATTTGGCAAGTTGCTTAACTACTTGGAGAGGGAAAATAACGCAGAATACAAGGCGGCTCTAAGACACTGCAGTGGCCAAGAATATTGTCCTGAACGCTGCAAATGCTGCAAAGATGTTGAGACCCGTAGATTCATTATAAATTGCTCGAATAGCGGACTAAACAAAATACCCCTGATACCGATAACTACAAATACCAGCTTATGGTTTGAAAATAACAGTCTAACCTACTTGAACACGTCCATCAAGGGAGTCAATAACCTCACAGAACTGCATCTTAGGAACAATTCAATACAAATTATAAGCAGTGTTCCCGCCAATATTACATTTCTCGATCTAAGAGATAATTTGTTAACGGAAATATATGATCAACCCAGAGAAACTATAAGTAATAGGACAAATATAACGAATTTAGCTGTATTCCTATCGGGTAACCCATGGATTTGTGATAAACCAAAATTTCGACAATTTGCCGTTATTCGTGGTGTTAAGGATCGACATTTAATGAATTGCTACACAGAGACTCCATGGTATGTGCCCACGTTCTTAATCATCTCCATAATACTAAATGTCATCTTTTGGCTACGATGCTATTGGATAAACAAAAAGTCTTCATATCTAAGTAAGAATAAGATAGAGGATGTAGAACTTAAATCGATTATCATGTCAGATTATAGCATTCACTCAAATTAATTTATTCTTAATGTTTGAATTAAAGACAAAATTAAAGTTATTGTATCTATCATAAGGGGTAAAAAGTTGCAAATAAAAAAAATATCTTTGTTACCTTCTGTTTTAAATGTATGAATTATTTGATTAAACTCATTCCTAAACTAATTCCTACTCTGAAGTATCTTAATATAATCTTTAAATAAATGAGAAGTTTCTTATAAATTTAACTGGATTTTCTAATTATCCTTTTTAATTGTTGGCCAAAATGGAAAGGAAACTGTAATATAGTGGAAGGGATTCGAGAAGGTGGACTCTGCTTGCAATTTCAACAAACTTTTTGTAACTTCATCCTTATTTAATGTCTCCAAAAATTGGTTTAAATGTTCTGTGTGTGGAACAGACCACGACCAACTCTACCAGGTCCTTTCTCATTCATTTCTATATGGAGATTTCCTTGTATAGTTCAGAACCTGTACCAAAAGATCTAAATAAAAGTTTGGATGGAATAAATACGCACAAATTATAATATAGTCCGATTAAATTAATTTCCAAATTTATATCAAAATAGAAAGTTATTCGTTGTAAAACTCAAATTTGAGTTGTAAACTCAAATTTGTTCTTTCGAAGCGTTTTTTAACTACAACGAATAAAATAAAATTTATCATAATTCACTAGGCAATTTGCATAAATCATTTTCTGTCATTTCCACTATAGTTTCCACGTGGGCCACCTTTTTGGTGGCTGTAAGAGACTACGAGGTGCTGGTGGTTTCTTTGAAGAATCTTCTGTCTGTTCTTTAGGTTTTTCTTCAGTCTTGTTCTTGACACTGATAATTTCATTCAGATTTTTCAACTGCAAAGGAAACTAATTAGCCTTAAGGAAACAAATGAAATATGCCTTTCTTTACATGTGCATTTTTATACTCAGCAATATCGCGAACAATTCCATTGACATTGGCCAAATCAATCATCACTTTTCTGGCGATTTCATTCAACTTTAAACGAAATACTTGGAATTACAAATTTTCTTTTATACATTTCTTAATTACTTACTTTTCTATATTTTCTTAGCCAACGCATTGAGACAATTGACATAAGTATGACAATAATGGCCAGAAACCATATTTTTGGTTCACTAAACTTCAAAACCATCCAACAAGCCGATTGCCATTTATAGCAATGTGGTGACATTTTTATACGAGTCTCAAGAGTCAACATTTTTGGTTCTTTTTAGAAAAGAAAATTACCCAGATATAAATATCTTTTGTGGAAAATAAAAATGTCTGACTGCCGAGCGATTGAAATCTAAGTGAAAACTTGATCAACCTTGAATTTATATAAAACAACTTTCTCCTTTTTTAAAGAGTACAAAACACTAACTACTAAGCAGATATTTTTACATTTTGTTCCTTGAACTACTATTTTCGATATAATTTAAATGACTTCTATGTGTATACATACATATGTCCTTTGGCACCAGTCACCTAGTTACTCTAAAAGTGGGGCTCCAACGTTTCCCTGCCGTCAGCTAACAAAGTCAACAATTTCAAAAATATATGACACAACCATTAAAACAAAAGTCACGCGCAACCCTCGTGCCCCTTATATCAACTCCTTCCCATCGGCCAAACAATAGTACACAACAAGGGAAAAAGGGAACATCTTGGCGCAGCGCCTTTACTCAATTCCTCCATTCCCCCTCGCTCCTCGCTCCTCGGCGACCATCGTTGTCACAAAAAGATGACTTTGTCACAGTTATTGCGCCCTGACAATAATGACTTAAGAAAGTGCCATAGAAGACTACTAGCAGAAGAAGACGCAAGAACAATAACAAAACAAAAAAAAAATGGAAAAAGAAAACCGCAGAGGAAAAGCCGACTTGCAATGGAAAGGAAAACAGCTGCCAAAAACAAAAAGAAAAGTAACAGAAAAATAGAAAGAAAAAAAATATAAAAGCAAATGGAAAATGACATGCAGAGAGGACAAGTTTCAGCTTCAACAAATATACAAAATCAAGCAAATTTTACCCAAGTCTCAATGAAGACTCAATACACTAACTAAAATTAGTTATAAGGACACTTTATACAAAATCAAGAGATGTATTTTGAATTTCATTTAGTATCCTAGAGTTACTAGGAAGAAGGTAAGGTACTCTATTTATCTATATCTTGAAATAGGGAAAACTATAGTCAATGATATATTCAGGATTGCCCTGCTTTCCACAAGGTTTTGAAACGCTATTCGGTTTCATTTTAAAATCATTTTTGCATTGGAAAATGTAATTGGAATATTTGTGAGGGTATGTATTAACTAAAAACATAACTTACTAATGCGAATTATGTGAACAAATTCATTTGAATATAGATTCTATAGATCAGCTCTGTGACTTGTAATTTCACATGTCAAACTTTAATAAGACAGAAAACAATCAGCAAGGTCTAAATTAATAAGGTGATAGTCCCATAAAGCTATATATCCAAGTACTCCATTTGGAACTGATTCCTAAAGAAATTGATTATGCCAACTTGTGGGAGAGTATAAAAGATGAGACAAGACAAATGCAAGTCGGCAACACTTTAGAGTGAAGACAACAACAGCAGCAGCAGAAGCAAACTATGGGAAAAGCAAAAGAACGAAACGAAGAGAAAAAGGAAAAAAAGGAAAAAGAATTTTTGCATTTTGTGTGCCATTGTGTCAAGTGGAAATTGCATGAAAAGCGGGAGAGCAAAAGAAAAAAAAAAGAGGCAAACACGCAGAGCGACAGCAGCGGAAAAGATGACAATAAAAATGGCAGGCTAAGGCTTAGGAACAACACCAACAACAACAACACGAACAACAAAGATGACGGCTTAAAGTTCAATGGAAAAATATGAAAAGCAAAATGGCGACAGAGGCTAAGAAGACAGTGTGGGGGGGAAAGAGGGGTTGGCGAAGGGGAAGTTTGAGGTAGAGATGGAAGAGAAAGCCAACGTCAGCTTCTGCTGTTTGGAGAGAAAAGACGTTTTGGGTCGATGTCGACCATTAGCGTTTTATGGCCACATTCACCCACATCCTTTTTTGCCAGAAGAAAAATCGATAAGGAAAAACAACAACAATGACACACACACATACAACCACTTTTGCACACGCACACCATGTGTTTTTGTGTGTGTGGGTGAGTTTGTTGTTCCGCTTGCAATTTGTGACGTGTGCAAAGGGTTGAGGACACTTTTTCTTCTCTTTTTTCAGCTTCTTTTATCCATGTGTTTTTTTCCATTTGCGTTTCTTTACGTATTTGCGCTGTTGCTGTTGTGTTTGTTGTTGTTGTTTTTGACTTCAATCATAAAAGCATAACACAAAAGCCATTATGCTTTGTGCTCGGCTTCATGCGAGCTACCAAGTAATATGAAAGGTGCCAGTACTGACTCGGTTTGGCCATGTTATGCAGGATATGCTCCTCTCCTCTAATATGGGTTACGTGCCAGATACGAGTATGTACGTACATACATATAAACATACATATGTATATGTATCTGAGAGATACTCACTCGTCGACTCGTCGGTCATTGTCATAAAGCGGCACAACATGTGCATAAATTTATGTTATTTCTAGCATTTTTTTGTTCTTTTTGCTTAAAGTCACTTTATAGAAAGAATAAAAATTTAAAACAAGTATAAGCAAAACAAAATGTAAATACATTATTTAAGAAATAAATGATATAAACAACCTTTAATCGCTGTAACAAAAGCAAAACAAAGGTTTTTAATTCTTTTTAAGGAAAAGGTAATATTTTACAAATTACTTATTGCGAAAAAATCACTTTAAATTAAATTTAAATTTTCTTTACTTATGGAAATTTGAAAATATTACTACAACAACACTGTGTTACAGAATTTTTTCGTGAATTTTTAAAAGTATGGTTAAAACAAGGAAAAAAATTGTCAAAATCCCTAAATATATTCCTAAATATTCATCAAAAGGTAAATCTTTTATTTTACAGATTAATTTAAATTTGAAAGCATAAATTTGAAACTCGCTGGTCCCATTTTCATCATTTTCTTGGGTTGCTTAACTATCGAACGTGACGAAGATGTTTGTTTAACTTTTTTGCCTTTAATACTAAGTTTTTTTAATTTTTTAAATGTGTTAAAAAAGATAGTACATTTCTTTTCGAGTCAAAAGCGACAATTTCTTGAGTTATATAAATTTGTAGTATTTATTTTCAATACTAACGTGATATTTATCCCACAAGTCAGTAACCATGCAATACATTTTTCTAAATTCATTTTTTAAGATGAAGATGAACTCAGTTTGCAATTAAAAAGGTTTTCTGGTTCAAGTTTTATTGCCAAATTACAAATAATGTAATAAATATCCGATATTTCACGTTCAAAGATTGCAAGTTCTAAATATGGTTTATTAAAATTATAAAATTTAATGATATTAAACCGTCTTATTCTTAAGTTTTATTGCAGTTACATGTTTGGTAATTTTTTGGGTTATCGTAGAGTCTACGACATATTTCGCAATGCTTATTAAAGTGCCGCATTTGACAACAGAGTAAACAAATGGTGAGATGCACATACCATTCCCATTTTCATTTCCATTTCCATTCCCATTGGCATTCCCCAAAACCGTCAGTAAATACAATTGAAGCGCTTTCAGGCAGCAAATTGTCGGGCGCGCATGCGTAACCAGAAGCAGGCATCTAGCTACAGGTAGCCATCAGGAAGGCTGACTGACTGTCGGACTGGGGGGAAGGTAGTAGGTAGTAGTAGTTGTCGGCTAGTTAAATTTAAATACCCAAAGCAAATACCATGGAAATGTTTGGCCAAGGTAATTGAAAGGCAAACACAGGCCAGACTCGAGACGGGCGCACATTGACAGCGTCTGAGAGACTCTGGGTCTGCGCATGGGCAACTGTTGGCCGAATAACCAACAACTCAATTGAGTCGAGTCTCTGGGTATGGTCTGTGGGACTGGTGGTCTGCTTTTGTCTAGATGTTGCTTGTAGCCCCCTGGCTATTTGCCTACGCATCGGGTTTGTGTTTACCCAAAACGTTTTCACTGCATTTGCTACTTACTTAAAGACACACACACACACACACACACAGGAAACTTGGAGCCGGAGGCTCAACTGGCATAGGCATTCAAGTAAAGGCATATAAACAGTTACAGCTTCTTGTCTTCTATTTTTGTTTGGCCAAGATTAATGTTTGACTTTTTCGGGGGTTACCACCAATGGCTTATAATGCTTATTTGGCCAGCTGCAGGTGCATCTATAGAATTATGTATATATTACTATAACAACAAGTTGCAGTTTGAAACTTTAGTTTCTACTAGGTTACAACTGGGGTTGGGGTTCTTTTATTTATGTGAAAGTCAAGCAACCATAACTACTATTTATATGTACATATACTTCCTATGATTTCTATTGAATGAATGGGGGGAACAACAAATTTTAATGGGTATTCCATTTGAAGAAAAATTTAAAATACTTTTTACGCCTATAGGAAACATTTTAATTTGAATAATTTGCAGTGATTTCAAAAACTTTTAAACAAATTATAATTTTAAAGAATTTAAATTTACTCAAAAGGTAGTAATAAATATTTCCTTCAATTGTGATCTCATTTATGTATTTATATAAAATATTACGAATTTTAATATAAAATAGATTTAACCTTACATCTGAGAATTTCGAATGTAGTAATAAAATAAATCAATTAGGGTTTCTACAAAGAAAAGTTTAAGACGACATTTTTTTTATAAATGCGAAAAAAACCTTTTTTCATTTGATTACAGAGTGAATTTATCGATTATTGGACCGATAAACATGTTATTATCAAACTAAAATAGAAAATCATTTCATATTAATAGTATTGGAAACATCTTTTATAGCAATTGATGTCTATCAAGCCCTACCATCAAAATTGTATTCCAATGTGACTAATTACATTCCAAAAATGTATATTGAAATGAATATTGAGATATTGAAATATTTAGTCGCAGTTATGGATCGTATTTTTATTAGTTAACGCTTTAATAAAAATTAACTTTAAATTGAAAAAAATGTGTAAAAATCAATTAAAACATAACCGTAGCGTAAAAATTTAAGCATGACAAGTCGATAATCATTTCCTTGTTCAAAATTTCTATTTAAACAGCAGAAAAATAATGTTTTTTCGTTTTTAACCAGTCTAAACATCAGCATCTGCACATAATATTGAATCGATCATAGGGATAGTCCTCTTAAAGGGCATGCCCGGAGCCCTTTAAGACCATGTAATATCTTCACCGGTGTCGACCCATTAACATCCATGTGAATGGTATTTCATTGCTAGATCTGTACCACCTAGCTATGAGATGTCATTTCATATAAAAAGGATGTAGTAAGGTAAATATGAAAAAAATAATATACAATAAGAATAAATAGCAGTTGGCTTATCAATTTATTCCAGATATGGACATTTATTGCGATTTGTTTTGAACACTGGCCAATAAAGGGTCATTCTTTTTACATTCTTTGTCGGCACTGAAGAAATTACTTAGAAATTCTTGGTGCGGCACCGAAAGCATGTCACTCTAGGAATCGCAGGAAAAAAACAATATAACTTGGAATATCATTGTTTGAATAAACTTCTAATTTGTACTGACTAATTAAAGTCTGTTTTTATTTTTTTTGTACATTTCATAGGCATTTAAGAAGACGAATCTATGACCTCAAAAGCAAACACTTCTTTTTAAAAGCCTTAAATTTTTAACAGTGTAACAATGACTAATGCAACAAGGTCCTTAATGTGTTTTATTTACTACAATGCATATTATATTAGAAAGTAATACTTAGGTTCTGCTTACAACAATCTAAACAACTATAATTCATTCGATTTTTCAGTCAGATGCTAACCTAAACGTGTTGAAGAAGAATGCTTACTTTCCCAGCCTATGGCCTACTTTAAGGGGCAAAATTTCGCTATTGAAGAGCTCTACATCCAATCATTCATGGGCCATCTCTTATTTATTTACTTGCAAGATATTAAGAATCTTGGTTTGTTGGCCAATGTAATGAAATCTGTTGATATTTCATCGCTCTTTTTGCATAAGATTCTTTAATAACATTTCTGTGACTATTATAATTATAATGGGTTAAATATTTATAATATTCATTCATGCTTGTTATAATTCCACACTTTAATACACTTTCAATGCTATTAGAAAACACTTAGCACAAATAAATGTATCTATATCCGCCTTCATGTCTTGTAATCTGCATAGATGTATACAATAATTCCCGACCACAAAATGAGGGTGGGAAACACCTTATTTTTTTGGTACCCATTGTATTGTGGAATTTTGCCTTCCTTGTTGCTCCTTTTACCCCTTAATTGCCGCATTAGGCGCTGTATTTGTTAGCTGTTAAAGTCAGCCCCCCAAGTTGTTAAGCCCTCGCACACAAATCCAGCGCCCCGCCTCCCACATCATTCTCGAAAAAAATCCAATTCGAACTCCACCAAAGGCAACGCCAGCTCCAACTCCAACATTGGATACATGTTCGCCCACTTAGCAAAGTCCCACTTAGCATTTACCATTGTGGTTGCTAGCTCAACTCTCTTCTTGTCTGAGGCTGTCGCTCACTTAGACAGTTTCGTAGTCTACTTTTAGGCCTTAGAACGGGATAGGTTTAGGGAATGGGATGGGATTGTGCGCTTAGTCAGCCAGGCGGCAGATGCCAGGTTTTTGTTTTGGCCACTGAAGCAATTGTTCGTTAACGCGTTTTCCATTTTATTGCATTAATGTTTGATTTGGTTTTTCGGCGCGCCTTAATGTCGGCCCGATTCAATTGATTGCTCTCTGCTGCCTTTTCGTTCTCTATGCTCTAACTGCTGTGCGTGTGTGTTTTGGGGGGCGGAGGGACATTGTATCTATATCTCCATCTATGTGTGAATGTGTGTGTGTGTATGTATCTGTATCATTTCTTGTGATTGCTGCTAGTTCTGTTTTGGCTCTGGGAATTTTGTTACGAATTCAGGCCAGTTTTCGATTTTGTTTCGCTTCAGCTGTCAACAGTTTCGCCCCACACCCCCCCACACTTCATTCTATCATCCCCCACACACACACAAACAAATGCCTTGCCTAATGTGTTAATGTGCTTTTTATGTTACAAATGAGTCAATTTTTATGATTTAAGGCCAAACACATACAGCGAGAGAACGAGAAATGGAAACGCATAAGTATTTGGTGTGATAACGGTTTGGCATTTCTCTTACATTGATTACCCTCGACTCGTCTTGAACTTGAAACATAAATTTCTTGAGTTTTTTTTTCGTTTTTTGCGTTATTGAATTATTTATAACATTTTATTGAATGGTTTTCTTGGTTTCCAACAATTTTTCAATGCTTGGCATTGATTTGGGTTCAACGGCAATTTAAATCTTCCTTTCTCGCTTTACGCATTTCTGCTTCACTTAATTTAATCAAACGAAACTTGCTCGACTTTATTTAATAATTCAGAGACACCAGTCGAGTGGCGAGAGGGAGTGATATGAGCAAAGGCAAAGGATACAGAATGCCAGCAAGGACAACTATGGAAAGCTTTTTCTCTGGTACGCAACGACAACATGTTTTATTAATTTCATTTATTAAAAACGCACACTGTAGGTTATTTTCATTATATTTTATATATATGTATATACATCCATACATATTCACGTGTATACATATATAAGAGCAATATGTGGATGTATGTGCCTCTTGGCAGGCAACGTGAGCGAAAAATTCCAGGTTCATGAACATAAACCAAATGCAGACAAGCAAAAATTCCAAGAAATATTATTATGAAAATATATATGTATATGTACATAAAAGGCTTCACTGGAAAAATACTTTAACTAAGAAAGGCGACTAAGTTTTAACTTGAACTTTAAAGCAGTTCT
This sequence comes from Drosophila willistoni, assembly GCF_018902025.1. Lineage (NCBI taxonomy): Eukaryota > Metazoa > Arthropoda > Insecta > Diptera > Drosophilidae > Drosophila > Drosophila willistoni. Next base: position 17,583,679 of record NW_025814050.1, read on the forward strand.
TAATAAAATTCTCAAGTCATGGCAGTACAAGACATCCTTGAAGAATCAATAGATCTATCTGTTATGCACGTTATTTAATTCTAGTTCCATATATTTTTCCCAAGTGCAAGTTTTATTTACAGCAATAATATTATGTAACAATAAGTTAATATTAAAGTTAACCCGCAAAGTCTGGCTCAAGTACATGAACAACTAAAATGGAATGGAGTCATTTTGAGTCATACGCACCGTTGACCCCAACCGACATTCCCTTGAAAAATTTCAATCCTCCCCAATCTAAGTCATGGATGTGATGGTCTGGCTGACATAGACATTATCTTGTGCCGACATTGACATTTGGTCATATTCACATTGACTTTGACCTGCTCCCCTCTTCTCGTTTCCTCTCACTATCTCTTTCTCTTTCTCTTTCTGTGTCTGGTTTGACTACTGTCCTTAGCATAAACGAATTTTCTATTGATGGCAAAATGCTGTAAAAGTTTTCCATGGTTTTGGTTTTTCTGTTTGGAACTTTGATTTAGCCAGTTTTGTGCATCTGGGCATATGAAATGCAGCAGCTTTAACAATTCTCACATCTATAAGTTACAGTGGATAGTGATTTGGATTCTGATTTGATGCTGTCATTATAATGTGAAAACAATGTGAACTCTCTTTCTCTCTTTTTATTGTACTATTTCTATTGAACATTTCCAGTTTGGCATTTAGACAGAAAGACAGAGGCAGAGAAAGGGAGTTCTCTTGGACTTTGTTTTCCAGTACATAAACCAAATGGGTCAATTGATTTCTGCTTATTGCATGTTAAGCTGCCATCAGATTTTAGTAGATGCCGCTCATACCGCTCTTGGGTCCCTTTGATCCCACCAATTCGTATTGCCTTTTGGCCTGGTAAGTGTATTGAGCGAAAATGTTTGCAATTGTTTCTCGTTTCTTATGTGTATTTCAATCAGTTGCAGACGTGCAAAAGTTTTATTTTTCGTTTTGCTTTTTTGCTTTCTCTTTCTCTGTGTCCCTTTTGCTGGGACTACGCTAATTTCTTTTCGGTATTTGTACTTTACGCTAGAATGAAGAAGTTTTGTTTAATGGACTTATAAGTCATTTAACTTTATTAATCAGTGACGCTTGGCTGAATGATCGTCGAGAGATTGGCAACTGGCTTAGGAGTTTTTCTATTTGGGGGTCAAAGTTCGATAATCACTAAAGAATAATGTTTGAATGTTTGAATTTCCTATTCATATATGGAAATGTATGTTTGTGTGGAATTTCTCAATACTTACTTAGTTTTTACTTCAAAATTCTGTTGAAAATGTATAAGAAAATTGGGTTGGATTACGACTTGATTGAAATTTAACTCAAACTTTGCATTAAAGCCGGCTAGAAAATTTTGGAATATAACGGCACAAGACTTAAAGAAAAGCTTTAAAAAGGCCCCAAGAAAGATTCTTAGCAAATACTGTTAACAGACTTTTGAAGTTAATGTCTAAAGAGAGCCATAATTTAAGAGTCTCAAAGGGATTTCTTTTAGTTAGGAAACATTTTGGCAATTAAAACATTATAAACTATAAAGTAGTTCAAATTAAAATAATCACTCCATCTGCCATGCTATGTATCAGGGTTTTTAACTAAATCAACAGTTACTTGTGCCTATTTTATACCATTAATCAGATAAACTCTCAATTTTCATCATTTTTTTTATTAACTCATCCATAAATGGTTACTCTACACATCATAATGAATAGTTGATCAAATAAACAGTATAATTAAATTTTAAATTTTTTAGGTAAAGGAATTCTAGTTGTTTCAATGAAGCAACAGTAAATAAAACCAACTCTCCTGGGTTAATGTAACTGTTTAAGATTCCCCTCACCCTTTTGAATATATAATGTACTTTCGTTTAGTTGCCCGAAGCACAACTTACTGAATTCAAGTATGATACCAAAATTCACTTTACTGAAATTGCTGCCAATTATTAAGACCAAGCAATTTCTCGCTCTCCTTCAAAAGCATGAAATGAAACTAACTCACAAGGAAAAAAGTCAAAGAAGTGAAAGAAATAAAATGCGAAAAGGAAGAAAGAAAAAAAACGAACCGCACAATTTATGTGTAGCCTACATTTAGGCGCATAACGCAAAAGGAATGGAGTGGTAGTCCCTGGCGCCTGTCGAAAATAACTCAACTGTCAAAAATTTATGCCAAACACATACGCGTACCGTCTGAAGTTCTCTGATGCGTGAGAATGACAGAGCAAGAGTGATAGAGAGAGCGTGTGAGAGAGAGTGAGAGAAGGCTATAGCGGATCGCATATTTTCATTAGACAACCATCCATCAAAATTCACGCATGAATATGGACTTTCCATGTTGCCGGTCGTGAATGGATGGATGGATGGATGGACGGATGGACGGATGGATGAATGAATGAATCGTCTTGCACATTGTCATTTCCCACCTTGCCAACTTTATTGCCTGAGAAAAAACAAGTTGAAAAAAACCAACTACAACAACAAAACAACCCAAACTAAACTACACTAAAATTAGGCAAAGAGTTTTTGGTCACGTAAGGCTCATAAAGAATGCCTATGGCATAATTTGGCCTTTGTTTTTGTTGTTACTGCTTACTTTGGCCAAGAAAATAAAAAAATATATATGTATATGGAAAAAAAATAACAGAAACCTAGAAGAAAAGGAAAAACTAGGCTACGGTAATAAGTTTCGACTTGGCGGTAAGTTTTGCCAAGTGGCCTAAAAGCATGCTATAAATCTTAAAATGAAAAAGGAAACCATATTGGCCAGCACAACCAAACTAGACTCTTTAAATTCAACATTTTAAGTCTTTAACCCTTTCGTAAGTCTCCCTACGAAATGCTCATTTCACGTTGCCCACATAAGCAGAAGAATTGTGGTCGAAATGGGAGAGAGAGAGTGGAAAGGAAAAACCTTTTCATTTTGTAATAAAATTCATATGACTTTGGCGCATGTTTAACGTAAAACTGTATGTGGGCCCCCATCCATTCCATTTCCATTTTGCTCTTCTTCTCTCACGGGGCATCATTAGGCTCGGGCACGCACATTTCCACCCACACATACATATGCCTTACCTCGTGTCCCGTGTGTGTCCCTATGCCAGCCCAATTTGACTCCTTGCCTTACCAAGCGAACGCCACATGCAAAACGCCATGTGTGACATTTTTACTACCAAACATTTGTTTTGCTCACCGGAGCCATGGCTGGAGTTTTTGGATTGGGTTAAATTGGGATTGGATTTCCCTGCCATTGGGTGGCTCGACGTCAACACGTACCAGGGCACCAACGTTTCGTCGTTGTTGTCCCCCCGCATGGTCTTGGTCGTTTTTCTGTTGACTTTGCATAATTTTATTGCTTTTCTTTTATTTTTATGCGCTTTGCCCTTCTAGTTCTCCTCCCTCTCCCCCGCTCTCTGTATCATCCTTTACTTTATTTCCGTTCCACCAACATTGACTCCACCAAAGCCAAAACTCCGACTCCATGCGACATTGACATTATAATCAATATTTTTGTTGCCCATTTTTCTTTTCTTTTTTTTTTTTGGATTTCGTTACATTTTTACTTCTTGTCTGGGTTTCCCCACATCCTATTGCCATTTCCACCCTTCTCATCTGGATTTAGAATGACCTTATATTGGGGGTCATTTATCTCTAAATGAGAGAATATGAATGAAATCACGAAAGTCATCAAAATGAAATGCATTCAAATTGAAAAAACCAAAAGGTAATGCCTGAACTACCATGATGTAGGGCGAAATGACGAAAGCACAAATTTAAGTATTTTAAGGAGAAGGTATAAATTTCAGTAGATATAGAGAGATAAAATGTTAAACGTTTAAGATGAAATATTTTGTTGCAAAAAAAATAAAAGCCATCATCGAAATTGTTTAATCGATTTTAAAATTTAATTGAATTATTTTAATTGTCTTTTGTTCGACAGGTGTTCAAATGTTTGAGCATCTTTCAAAAAGATTAGGAACTTTTGTTTATAGTAAACTGAATTGGCAATTATGAATTATGGACGAAAGATTGAGGATGAAGTGAATAAGTAATAATATGAGAGAATTTGATTTAGTTTATTATGAGTTAGTTTTGTTAGATTTAAGGAAGTTAGTTTTGTAGTACTTTTAGCGCCAGTCCGAAAAGTTACTCTAGAAAATTGATTTTTAAGATTTTTTGCATTTATTTAAAAATCTTCAAGGTTGAATTTTGTTGTAGTTCGAATAGCATCCCCATAAAAACAATTTCTAAAATTTACATAAATTAATTTTTTTAAATCGTTTACCACCTGCTCACTTAGAAGTTAAAGCTTAGTAACATTTCAATTGATAATGTGTTTAGGATAAAACAGAACGTGAATATGATCACTTTTTTCTATTCCATATTTTTTAGTTGTCATTATTCTTAAACTTTTGTTTCATATTATATATTTATTTCGACATTTTATAAGTCAGTGGGAAGATACAACATATATGTACATAAGTATATGTGAATCCTAAATTACACACGTGTCATTTGATGGTTAACTTGAAATGATAAACAACAAACATCCATTAAATCTACCCCACCATAAAAACTGACTTTATATGGCTGATGATGATGATGACATAGGTGAGGGGTTATGGAGAGAGAAACGGAAGGGAAAGACAAGCTTACATTACTATATAAAAGATTCATATGTCCTGTGTGTGAATGTATGTGTGTTTTTGTGTACATGAAAATTATTATTATGAATTATTTTATGGCGTGTTTAAATGCCTTTATGTCATTTGTGACCAGAAACAAGGCAAACACACAAATGACATAAATTAAAATACATCAACAACAACAACAACAACAGCAACGACAACAAGAACAACATTAGCAACATCAGCAACAACAGCAACATATGCAAATTTACAGAGTCACATTGAAAATAATGATACAACTTATGGCCACATTATATTTTGCTGACATTTATTTGCCTCACAAAAAAAAAATGAGCCAAAAGAAGCTCTCCGAGCGTTGAAGTGGGGGTCATAACATTTCCCGTTTTATCTTCGCCCACACAAACACACACCCACGCACTTACACCGGCACACACACACACACACACTCATGAACACACACTCATATGCATATCAAAAATTTCGCGGACAATTTCAGGAATGTGGCTTTGGTAATTATTTAGACAAAAACACAAAAATAAAAAATAACAAAATCCAAACAGAGATGAGGGCCAAGGATCATGAATATATAATGTGTCCATATACATACATAATAAACTCCACATATAAACATTTCTCTTTTCTGGTCTCTGTCACTCATTTCGGGTGTTTTTTTTTCTCTTTTATGGGGCACTAAAATAATTTTCACAATGTGTCCACAAAGCAAACGACAACCAACAAGGAAAACAACTTGGCTAAAAGTTTTCGTTAGCCGGAAACAAAACAAGCCATAAAAATACAACTTTTTGGTATCATTTACATGGAAAGTATGCAATAAAAACAAAAATTGTTCAACTTTCGTTTAGAATCATATATGAGAGATCTCTGAAAAATCTCTGAAGCATCATATCGACAACTAGAAAATCGAAAGGATTAGCTTTGAGAGCAATAGATTAAGTTATCAATAGACAAGTTAAACAAAATTGTCGTCAATCTAGTCTTCAATAAGCCATCTGATTGATAAGTATTTTTTAGATATTCTAGTTTTTAACTATCTCAATTTCGATTCAATTAAGACACATTTGCCTGCATAGACAAATTTTAATATTAACCCTTGACCTGACTAATTTCTAGACTTGAAATAAAATAAATGTAACTCACCTGGCATGCTGGGGACCCACATTGCCCATATCATGTGCCGAACTGGCTGTGATTTGAAAGTCAGCTATAGCGCCAGACTCCATGCCCAAGGCTTGTTTACAAGTTCCTGGAATGAAAAAGAAAGAAATTCGAATCAATATATACAAAAATATATATGATTATGAAATGGCCATTATGTGAGATGCATTAATCTTTTATTTAACTAGATTTTTCATGTAATTTATGCATTTCCCGCCTCCATCTGTCTGTATAAAAAATAACCCATAATTAAAATGATATATATTTCGCCTATTGCTAAACAAAAGGGTGTGAGGTTCGAAAATAAAAGCTCAAATCCAAAAACCGAAATTAAAACAAATCAAATAAGAAAATTCCTCACCTGTCAAATGGTGAGGCATAAATTAATTAAGCAGAAAACAAAAGACTCGAGAAAACCCAAGACATACAAAAAAGAAAGAGATACATTTCACCAACTCAATTTCCATTTGCCATCAATCTGTTGAGAATGCATGGGAAAAGCGCAATTATCTCATCTCTTTGCTTTTTGTTGAACGGCAGCAGCAGCAGCTGGCAAATGAAATTCCACTTGAGGCCAAGAAGACCGCGAAAGGGTCATGAATAGGTCGTTGAGACATGGCCATTATCATTATCATCATCGTCATCATCGGCCCCAATTCCAGACCCCCGTCATCATAGTCATCGTCATCATCTTTGTGCTTGCTTGCTTCCACAAATATCAACAATATTATCATTCAGTGAATAATTAGATGCAATCAGTCAGTGCTTAAGCACCATAAGTCAAAGCCAACTGAGCATGGACCAAAGGGAAAACTAGACAAAGGTCACACAGACTCCCATTTCTATTCCCATCCCCCAGAATCTCAGACATACTTGTCTTTTGGGCCCTATCGCGCCATCTGCAGATATGGATACTTGGGCTCATCTCTCTCATCTACTTGTGTTGTAAAGAGCATTGTAGTTTCATTTTACAAGCAAGTCTTCCTCTTCATCTCCTACATAAAAAAAAAGACAAGATCTCAAGTTCAGTTCTCTTTTATTTCGCTGGTTGGCAAGTGCTTTCAATGTTCGTGGGTAGTTTGTAAACTTGTTAAGAAAATAATCATTATACGTCTTTACCTTTTAAATATCAAAATAGCAAAGTTCAAAGATTATTTTGCAAAGTATTTTGATTCACTTTTATTACAATTTATTTTTAAAGCTTATTCAAGAATAAATAATATAATAATATATACTCGTAGTAATTCTACGAATAATTTTGTTCTGCTTATGTTTCATAAGCAATTTGTTATATGTAACAAATGTTCTTCAGGAAATTTAACTACCTAACTAATTAGATTACTATACGAATTCTTTTGTTAATTGTTAATCCCTGTAAATTGTGATTTAGTTGTTGTTAAAAATCTTTTTATAAACCTACTTTAATAATGGATATATTTTTACCGTAAATTGTAAAAACTTTTGAAGAATTACTTTCATCATTTCTAGTTTTCTAAACAAAAAGTATAGATTGTTCCAGTTAAACTAGATGTTATTTCTTTAGACTACACATAAATTATACTGATTTGATTTAGGAGTACATATGTAAATATCGGCAAAGTCAATCAAAATATATTTGAAGACAAAAAATATTTAAAAATTTGTTCATGCTGGGTTCTGGATTAGTTACTGAGTTTAACCCATTCTAAGAAGAGCTGAAGGCCAAATGATAACCACACGCATTTAGTTTTAATTATAATTTAGCTCCAAATAAATAACAATAGATTTTGAATATTTTAAACCATGTTTGCGTTCAATAGATATCAAATCCTCTTTAATTCCAAAGTCTAAGTCAAACAAGATGTTTTTTGTTTAATTTCCCAAAAGTTAAAGAGTCTATCACCCAATATTTTACCTGTAATAGTAACCAGTAACCAATATCAATTGCTAACTTAAAATTTGTTACACAAAATTATAAATGTAAGCCAGGTAAACGCTATACTTTTCGTTCCTTAGCCCCATAACTCTTAATGATTAACCTTTAAAAGTTTTGGTCATAAAGCGCTAAAGCATAAATTTTCCTACAACCCTCGGTTCCAGTGGAATTTTCACTACAAAACATTTAGGTAAGCAATCCTCCAAACAGTTTTCCTCACTTACCCCTTCTCGACGGCCAAAACTAACCAAACAACCAATTTTTGCAGTTCTGAAAACTCATTTAGACCAAAAAACGCAATTGCTTAATTATCTACAGGCAGCTACAACGAAAAAAAAATAACCCTTTGAGAGGAAAAGAAGACGAATAAAACTTTGGCAGTAAATTGTTGCAATCATTCAACTGAGACCTCTCAAGACATGCCACGCCCCGCGTAACCCATTCCCTAAGATTTACATTTACGTCCATGACATATTGCGGCTCATAAATTATTTTTAATTATTGAAAAAATGAAGACAAAACAACCAGAAAACCGAATGGATAGCAAAAACTATAAACTGTTGCGCTTATTTTGATCGATGGCGCTTAAGTTGTTTCGCTCCAGCTTTTCAATAAAGAAGTCGTTCCTCTTTTTTTTCCACTTACATTAGAAGTTGTTGAGTTTTTTTATATTTTTAATGTGTAGAAACGAAATGACTTTTATATTATGGGCATAAAACAACAAATAAAGTCGACAGATGCCATATTTAACAATTGACTTATGTCTGGAAAATTTAGCTTATTAGTAGGGAAATGTAGAAAAGTCATTGTTTCAGTATCTGCTTAAAAAAGCTTTATGGATAAGTTAAAAGAACAATCTCAGAGGAGTTTTACTTATTCTATGCCCATTGTTTAAAAACTTTTTAGAAATTTATAATAGATAATTATAATAGTTATAAGTGTCTCGTATTACAAATTTTTAATACAGAATAAGTTTCTTTTTTTCCCTTGCGACCCTTTAGTTTTCCTTCAGGCCCAAACGTTAACAAAAGTGGATAAGCTGTTTTATTAATAATATAAGTTTTTTTGCCTGGTAATTCTATTTAAATTTTTTTCACAAGAGGTTTGACTCAGTTTTGGCTACGAAATTGTTTACTTATACTGAACATTCAATAAAACTGAAATATAGGATAAAGAAAGAAACTATTTTAAGTAGCAATAAGAACAATCAGACATTTGTTGTTTAGACAAGGTAATGTTAATATCAGTCTGAAATACATATTAATCATACATATAATCTCATAACAATATTCTCGATCATTAAATCTTAATATGTATTTATATTGATCATTTTATTAAGAGTTGTGAAGTGAAACCAAATAGAAGATACAATGCATCGATTTGGCCAAAAAGTTTTCAAAACATCAAATATTTGTAGTTTTTACAAATTTAAAATTAAATTTTTCTATACTTTTTAAAGAAAATGTCTCATATCGACTAAAGATAAATATCGACATCTCACAACATAAACTATGATTTTTATGGTCATATGAAAACGACTTTTCCGTCTAAGACTATTATTATCTATTATCTATTATTATTATCTATTATCTAATCTAAATCTTTTCCGGCATCTCGGCAGAAATTTTGTTAGCAGCATGTAAAACAATTGTGATGATTGTTTATGAAGAGTGAAATGAAAATGAAAACTGTGCCAAATCAGTGGCAATTGTCTGGAAATTGTTTAGCACGGCATTTCGTAAAATTTATGTTTTATTTACAAAATCAACAATGGCAGAGGATGGGTTGATGAAGTCGCCACCTCCTAGAGGGAGATGATAGGGCTAGTTTAATGCTGATGATTGGGGAAAAGGGGGAGCGATTGCGGGGGGTAAAAGAAACTACATATTTTGCAAAACAATGACGGCAAAATGCAAAACTACAAAGTGAAAAGTAAACAACGCACGGCGGGAAATTTTCTGCTGATGTTATTGTTGTTGCTGTTGTTGTTGTGCAAAGTTTTGCGCAAAATAAATTGCACAAAATTTAATTAACTGCACTTGAGTGCGTGGTCGGGCTATAGCTCCACTCCGGGTTCTGTCCGCCGCAGTTTGCTCTTGTTCCATGTGTGCCAGGAGTGTGTGTGTGTGTGTGTTTGCGCGTTCACGATAATCATAATTCAAAGTTCCTTGGACGGCTCGCTCTAGGTTGCTTTTCCCTCCGACCTCCTTTTACATGAAGCCCCTTCGTTTTTGGTGTAAAAACAAACGAAAACACCGCGCAACTTTATGAAATTGAAAATTTCACAATTTTACAGTTCAATGCAGGGCAAAAGGATGGCTATGGTAAGATGCGAGGGCAAATGGGAAATGGAAAATGTGAAAATGTTTCGCTCTAGAGCCACGCATAAGCCAGAGCAGCATATTGCTAGCAAACATATGAGATACACTCTCAAAGACAGAGATGGAGAAGGAATAAGCAAACGAGAGAGAGAGTGAGCTATATATAGTTATATCTGTTTGCATGCAGAATGATATTGGAAAAAGTGGGCAACTATTCAGGGTGTCATGAGAGTATGTATTTTATGACTGAAAAATGGAGGTAATCAAAATTTGTAAAATTATATGTTGTGCTAGCTAACGATCTAAGCCATATATCTTCATTATCTCACGTTTTCAGTATATCCAATTGTATATACAATTTCTGCAATTTCATTTTTGCTATTTATGGATGTATGTATTTAACTTTGTTGGTCTACTAATTTTTTACATCATCTTATCATCATCTTTGTTGTCAATTTTTCTTCGACGTGGAATTACCTATAACCTTTTATAATTAAATAAAAAAAACTTGCATCCAAAACAAATTGTCAAGTATATTTTTCAATAAGTAGTAGTTTGATTTCCCAACTAGTTTTAGCGTTAAAGATATGGTATGTATATTAATATTTGATTTCTTATTAAATAAAAGATTGTCAATTATTGGCATTTTCGAACAGATAGAGCTCACTTTCAGTTGATCTGGATCGATCTCATTTATTACTTTATTTATAGATTTAGGACAATTCTATTCACCAGACTGAAAGTATTGATATGAATGTAAGATATATTTAAAAGAGAAACTGCCAATTCAATCTTCAAATGGTAAAAACGGAATTTGTTTTTAATAAATATATACATATCTATAACAGTGATTATGAATTTCTTTGACTACAGTTTTTTAATGAAACCCTTGTTAAGTTATTCTTTTATTTATTGCTACCAACTTTGCTGCCCTACTTCGAATTACAATTTCAAAATTACAAAACAGTCTTTCGAAACTTTAAACTATCAACTTAAACTTATCCATTAGTGTTTTTCAACATTTCAAATATTTTAAAAAGTCGTTTTTAAGTACTTAAGTTTATGTTTAAGTCTTTTGAGATATTACAAAAAATAGAACAATGTTTATAACAATTAATCCCATTTTCGACATAGTCAACGGAGTGATTTATTAACTTTAACCACTAATTATGACTACAAAAAGATGGATTTACTCGTATAATTCCATTAGATTTCTATACCTCGATCTCTTCCTAGACCACGAAAACAAACAAACAATCTTTCAAACAAAATTCAAAAATTTCATACTGATGTATATTTTGCAATTTTCAAAGAGTATAAGTTAATCGAATTGCCACCACATTGGTTCATTATGTTTTGTATGAAACGAGGACTTTTTGTTTTGCCATTTGCTAAAGGCCGCTAGTAAAAAGTTTTGTTTTGCGAATTCGCGCGAAAACACACCGAAACGGGAAAAAAGGGAAGCAAACGCTTGAGAAACTTGCCTAATGATGCGTATCTCTTTCTCTCTCTCTCCCTCTCTCACTTTAACTCAGTTTCCCATACTCTATGGCTCATAAAGAACAGAAAGCAACAAGGCATGCTGTATTATTATTATTATGATTATGGGCCTCGTTCAGGAACTTTGCCGGACATGCTTCGATGAGGCTGAAAGTGAGCTTGAGAATCTGTTGTTAAATGAAATTATGCACACACTTTTAATTGGATTTCAATTTCAAACGGAAGTTGACCAGCGGATCAAAACAGCTGTGAAAAAAGGCTCTCGCTCATACATACCTCGGTGTCGTGACAAAAAGCGAACACGCCACATTAAACATCGATAGATATAGATAGAGATCCAAATACTTGCATTCGAGACAAAAAACGAACGGACCAAAAAGAGTGAGATGGCCATAAATTAACATAATTTATAACCAAGAGTATCTTAAATGCATGTCACCACATTTTGAACATTCACTTTTACGCTCTATCGCCGCCAACATAAATCGCCGGAGTGTAGTGCCATGTACCAACAGACAGGCGACGAGTCTCTCCCTCTAATCGCCGTCAACTTATCACCAGAGATGGAGAGAGAAAGAGAGAGAGAGAGAGATATCAAGAGACTGGGCACACAAGACTTTTCCACATCTTTTCATGTTTATTTGTTGTTACTCGGTTTTTTGTTGCTTTTGTTTTACTTTTAATTTATCGCCCGACCATGCGAAATCTGCTGCACTTTCTGGCTTGTGGGTGCCAAAGCTATTAATTGTTATTTAATTTTTTTTCTCTCTCTCTTTTTCCTCTAAATCGACATGTCCGATGTGTCGCTTGTCGAATCTTATCAGGCTTCAGCAATCGAATCGACCAAACTTGCCTTACAGCTGCACCCTGAAGGCTCCCAAATACCATGTCCCAGCTTAAGTTCATTTCTGTGCTAGGTACCCTGTGAAAAATGCAATTTATATAAAAACAATCTTTCGATCTATCGCTAAAAATCCAAGCTCTATCTAGCAAAAAAACTAAACGTCATGTTTTTCATAGTAAGGCAGCGAATTAAAACGAAAAACTATGTTGCCTTCCAGTGCAAATGTGGGCAACAGTAGCCGTCAGTTGAAGTCTTTCCATTCCACCCAATTGGGCAGAATGTACATTAGGATTTGAACAAAGTTTGGGACATTCGCCTCATCCAAATTGGGAAAAGTGTGAAAATTAATAGGTATTAGTATTGGTTTATTTAGAAATTCTGGTTCATGACCTGCTGCATCTAATACGATTGCACTTATTAGTTCTACTCACTTCTTCATCATGATTTTTGATAATTTGAACTTATCCGAAAAAATATATAAAGACAAATAAGTTTTTGACCACTGACTTTGAAAAGATTTAACAAGAGATTGGGAAAATCGACTGTTGGATAAGAAAATAATCCACAAACGCAAGTAAATGAAAATACAAAATTTTGATAAGCAACTCTTTGTTAGTTGAAATATATTCTTATCTCTTAATATGTATTGATTTTATATACCTAAAATGCTTTAAAAATTGTAGACCATTCTAGAATAAGCAAATATCAATTTAAAATAAGCATGACTCTTAATAAAATTAAATTAAAAGATGCCCTTAAAGCTTTTTTCTTGAAAAAAAAATGCTGAAAAAACGAATAAAAAATTAATATATGAATCAGTTTATTATATATATAACTATTACAAGCAAAACCAAAATCTTTAAACATATAGAAGGACTGTTAAGAAAGTTAAAAAAGAATAGATAAAATACGATAAAAGTTTTTTAGCCACAAACCGGGCTAATAAAATGATAACCCCAACAATGTTAGGCACAAAAATATGTTGCAAATATGTGTTTAATTTGCTTTCCCTATAAAAAATGGGTTCAGTTATACTGATAGAGCATATATCTTTCGTTAAAGCCTTCTTCGCAGCATTTCAGGTTTCCAATCTGACAACCAAAAACAGAAAAAACACAACCAATGCCCCACAAGATGTTGTTGGCTGAACGCCTTAAGTGCCGCTACTAGTCGATAGCCTCACCTCGAATGACTGCCCCTGCATCCACCTACTCTATCTGCTTCTGCTGCGTCTACTCCTCTCATCTCCCTTTTCCACACTTTGGAGTTTAGTGTCGCATTTACTTTTGATTGCCACCGGAGAGCTGCGGCTGCTGCAGCAGCAGCCGCTCTTTGTGTGGATCGCACTTTACATAAATATTTTTGTTTTTTTTGTGAACCAAATTACATGGATTTTTAGCCTGGTTTCGTTTTTGGCGTTTAGTTTATCGTGTTGGGCCACTGTTTTTTTCAGCCAGGAGACAAATATCCAATACCAAATCCATATCAGGTTTGAATGCGTCGCATGTGTTGAAAGTCAATTATGTTTTTTTCTTTTGGTCTTTCGTGTGTGTGTGGGATTTTTGTTATATATTATTTCTGTGTTAAGAAAGTAAAAGCGTATAGTATTAGGTCTGGCCATATTGTAGTATCACCATGCAATTAGTTTGAAAATTGGTTTAGAGAGTTATGTGTATTTGCTGCTGTTTGGCCATTTGGGTGCGTTAACAGCGATCTCTGCGTGGGTTCGCTTTGATGGGCTTATCACTGGCTTCATAAATACCCAGATTAACATGTAATATGGCCAACGAGTGATATATGAATTGGATGTATTTAAGTGGGGTTTTTTTTAATGGAAATTAACCAATTGACAAAATATAATAATACAAAATTGGGCCTTTTAGTTTAGTTGAGTTTATTGCATTTTTATTTCTACTTTTGATTCTACTGCATTGGCTCGATATGGCTGCCTGATTAGTATCATTAAAAAGGATAAATGGCAAAGATCTTTCATGTTTTTTAATGTCAAAATGAGCAGAGACATACCTGGTAGTCTTGACTAACTTACTTTTATCACTGAAAGTATTTTCTACATTCGTAAATTTCTCATCTCTCTCATCTCATCTCATTCAGACGATCCTTGCATCAGTCTATTTGGTGGATATTTTTAACCATGACTTTACGCTTTAAAATCTGAACAACTTAACTTTTTACCTATAAAGTAGCATCTCATAAATTTTAATGAGCTAGTCGAACATATCCAAATCAATGTTTGAATACCCTTCGCTAGATTAGGCCGAATAAGTGAATTACAAAAATGTTATTTTTGAGAGAAAATCAGAAAGAAAATAAATTTATATAAATTTATATATATTTAGTTGACAAAAATATTTGGAAATTAATGACAATATGACGTTTCGGCTCAGATGACAAAATATCTCGTAATTGTAATATTTACGTATTTAGAGAAATTAAGGCCTTAAGCTTATTATGTGTATGTTTAAAATTAAATTAAATTAATCCAGTATTAATATTATAATTTATATTTAATATTTATATTTCAATATTTACATTATTGACTGTATGGCTAAATTAGATGGTATATATTTGTAGCTTTTAGGAATTGAATAGTTTCTTCTAAATTTTGGTAAATCAGAAATATTTTCTAGCATTCTTAGTAATTAAAATTTCTAGGCTAAAATTTTTTTTATACGACACTTTTTAAAGAAGTTGAAAGTTAATACAGAAAGTTTTAATACAGAAAATGTATATTGTTTTTGAATATATGGCAGATTTATTTGCTTTGCTTAGCTTAGCAACTTTTGGATTTTTCGCCTAATTTCACAGTGTTGTGAAAATACTTAACGCCAACTCGAACTTTTTATTTTAACAAATTTAAAATTCATT
The DNA here is from genome assembly GCF_018902025.1 of Drosophila willistoni. Lineage (NCBI taxonomy): Eukaryota > Metazoa > Arthropoda > Insecta > Diptera > Drosophilidae > Drosophila > Drosophila willistoni. The sequence continues at coordinate 17,598,987 of NW_025814050.1, forward strand.
TCAAAAGAAAATTATAGTTAATAGCATTTAAATGATTTCTCTAATATCAATCACATTTGGAAATTGTATGCATTCACTTAATCTTATTAAATGGCTTTTATTTTATTTCTAACCACTCGAGTATAATCTGCTTAGGGCATTCATCTTTTTGTTTTTTTTTTCTTTGTACCCACTACAAACTGCAACTATTACACCTACTTAATTTAACTGCCATATAAAGTATCTCTAGCCTTTCTTTCCACAAACTCAGCCAGCACATGGCACATGCCCACGCAGTTGCATTTTAAACGCTTTCCAATCCAATAGACACTCCAAGCCATAACATCACTTGACCTCGAATTGTTAACTGTCGCCCATTTATCATGAAGAGCAGAGGAGAGGAGGCGGAGTGAGTCTATAGGGCCAATGGGCCACGTTTTCAACACGTTTAAAACACGACTGGATCCCCAACATCATCAACAACGACTACACCAACTTGAGTGCGCTTTAACATTATCAATTTAAATATTGCTGCCTTGGCATTGTATTCGTATGCAAGTTGGTGTAATATTTTTTCCTTTTTTTTTATTTGCCTCACTATGGGTAAGCAATTCGAGCAACATTTCAACGCGCCTACGGTCAAATGAAATATGGCAGACATGCAGATATTTACGCATTTAAATAAATACACAGCCGCAGAAACAGAAACAAAAACAAAAATAAAATAAATGTATGCAGCATATATTCACATATATATATAAAAATTTCGCATATTCGAATAAACAGCTGAACCATAAGACCGACCAACTGACAGATAGACAAATGGACAGACAATCAGACGGACCAACATCCAACATGCTTTTCATTCAGCTTCATTCATTTCCTGCTACTGACCTGGCCTCGTTATGCTCTTCACCATTCAAATGGCAATATTAACTATGCCACTCAACTGATCGATGAACAGGTGTTTGAAGGAAACTTCAACTGAACACCAAATTTAAAAACAATTAAATGAATAACCAACCTGGATTGGATACTTCTTTGATTCCAACGAATTTATAATGATTTCTCTAATAATTTCTCTCCTAATTTCCTAAGTGTTCTTAGACGAATTTTCAATGATTTTTATTCAACATTCTATGAGAAGTTGACAAAACTAGACATTACAGTAGTTACTCATACTATTAGTAGACAAAATCGAACACTTTGGAGAAAAATTGTTCTTGGATATTGAAGTTTTACCACTTTCTTAGGTAAGATCCCGGTTTTGAGGGGAAAACTTAACTAATTCCGACGATCCGCTAGTGATTAAAGGAGATACATTTTAGAACTCTCTTTTTTCAGTTATTTATTTGATTATTGAGCCTAGTATTAAAAAGTTTGTAAATCATTGAAACCAAATATTGTTTGTATAAGCAAAATAGAATAGTGGTAAGCCACAAACTTCAAAATGAATACAGTTTCTTATTTGATTACTTAATCTAATATAATTGCATTCTAAAGATAATAGCATATTTACGAATTATTATATGTTTTTATTATATGCAATGTTCCATCAAGGAGAACCAAATGGGAAAAAAGAATGTTCCCCAATAGTTTCAATAAAGTGTCGACAAATGCTTTATTTTTTTACAAGCTTTCAGGAACTTAGCTTGCAAAGAGGATAAACTTTAAGTTAAAGATAATTTTTTATAAATCGTTAAACTTAAAAAATGATTTAAAGATTGAGTGGTCTACTAAAGTTATAACAATTTAAATAAGATTTTATATTTAAATCTCAAAATCTTTATGCATTAAAGAAAACTATGAATATAGAAAAAACTATTGAAACTATAGAGGGCTAGAGTATACAAATTTTTATTTTTTATTTTGTTGGTTTTTTTTTTGTGAATATTGGGTTTACCTTTACTTGACTGCTTTGGAAACAAGTTGGTCGCTAACGAGCCAGAGGCCCACAACAAGATAATTTGTTATGCTCAGCAGAGACGGAATGGCATAAGAAAATAAGAATACCAATAACAACAGCAACTACTACTACAGCAACAACAACAACAACAAAAACAACAGGGCAAACTGTGAGTCTTGGCCCAGCTGTGTGATGGACGCGACCACACACACACGTGAGCTCAGGGAGCCACAACTTGGCCAATCAGCAATGGTAATGAGCACTGAGAGCGAAGACCGAAGACGCAGTCATCTATCAAAAGAGCCGCTGAGGCTTCGATTTGGTTGGTTCTTCCCCTTGCCTCGCTATCACCGCGCTACCACATGCAATCCTTCATCATTTTTGCACCGCCTTCTTGGTAAGACAGAGCGATAGATGGAGAGAGAGAGGGACTATGAAGGGGGAGTCTAGGCCTAAACCTCATGTTTATTAATGACGTCGTCGTCGCATCCTGGCGCTTTGCGTAAATTTCTGTAATTGGTTGTGGCTGAATGCGTGCCGGGAACGGAACCGGACCAGTTTACATACGGGTTACGTTGGTTTCCTTCAACTTCTACTGTTATTAGTTACGGTTTTGCATTGTATTGGAAAACACTTGAGAGGAAGTTAAATCCTAATGCAGGGATCGAGGACCTTAGTCTCCCCTATTGTGGTTGATTGATTTTCATGTTGATTGCTATATGCAAATGCAAATTTGTGGACTCAATATGCCAGAGCCAGAGTTTGCTTGAGTATTTAGTGCAATTGAGAGAATTTATGACCGCTTCTGTCTACTCACTGTTGCATCAAAGGCGGGGTCACCCCTTCCCCTAACAATCATCTCCCTTTGCTATCTTGACCATTCAGGCATAACTAAATAACATTTTATTTATACCTTTCTCTATTTTTTTGTTAACCATTTTACTTACTAAACTTGGCAATTGGCTTTGTTACATGTGCACAAAATATTTTCCAATATAATTCTTTGTACCTTTTTCTTTTCCATTTGTCGTTTTGGGTCTCCTTCTCTCTCCTTCTCTCGGTTATCGAAATAAAAATGCATAAATTTTGACGTCATGGGAACTGAACATACGGTATTTTTTCTCAAATTGATAGCGAAACATGAATGTGATGAGGGGGCAGGACACAAGGATCAAGGTGTGGAATGGTCAGAGACCTATACAGAAATATTGTGAAACATTTTTGTTGTTGTTGTTGTTATTGTGGGTATGAATTGTATACAAAATATGCGCAAATGCTATAAATGAATATTTAATGTGAAGAATGTTGATTTTGTCGTTTCGGATTTTAATAATGCTAAAAATTTGATGTGTATAATAATAATAACAACAAAATGCAAGAAAAACAGAAAAAATTAAAAAACAAATTTATTTGCAAAGCAAATGAAATTGGAATTTTTGTCGAGAAATGGTAAAAAAAAAGGACGAAAATTCGCGGGAAATAAAACAAAATGCCTCGACTTTAAATGCATAAATATTAAGTAAATGGTAAAACTTTTTTACATATGCATATATATTTTAAAATATAACGAATGTGGCATAAGTTGATGAAATTACCAAATATTAAAAAGATCATACTAAATAAGGTTTAAGGAATATAATATTAAAAACCAATTATTTTTATAAACATTATATTATTATAGGATTATACGATAGGATTTTTTAATTGTAAATCAAAGAGATGAGAGTAACTTTTCGAGTGACTTAATTTAACGGATATAAGCTAGAGATTAAGCTTAGAAAGTCAGAAATTCAATTTTTCGTTCTTAACCTGTGAATTTATTCATGATTTTTAACGTGTTAGCTTAAGGCTTTGAGATAATTATTGTTTTGAGATAATGAACCCAAAATTTTGAAAACATATCCGTTTTTGATGTGAATTTTGTTACAAAAACCACAAAATCGGAATAGTACATACACCTTTGAGTTCTTAGAAAATGTTGTAGTTCTAGCAAAATTTATAGAAACTATTATAAATTGGAATTTCAGTATTTATTTCTTTTGACTTGACATTATTTTATGTTACTAATTAAACCATGAAATTCTTGAACCATGAATTCAAATAAATTGAATCTCGCTATGGAATGAAAATCAGTTCGATTTCGAAGCCTCGCAAATAGAGACATGTCAAATTACGCCACTCTGTCAATTGTCCTTATTTTATATTAGTATCACATCAATGCATTATATCTAAACTTAGACCACCATCCAGTGTTACAAAATTAGGAATATGTCGCTTCTGTCAATTCAAATCAAACAAGGAAATTCACGATGATTTATAATAATAGGACTTCTGACCTGCTGTACCTGCCTCATAGAGGAGAGTTCCCAAAGTTCTTAAATGTTAAAAAAAATTAAGTTTTAATGATTGAATGTAATGATAAGTGCCTCGAGGCTTATTTGGGTGTTTGTCAAAACCTCTTGGTATCAAATTCTATAAATTTCTGTACTGTTTGCTAAATATGTAAATAATTCTTTCTTATTTCAGACATCCAATTTCATTGAAAATATGTTACCCCTTGAACTAACTTGTATGATACTTGATTATATTGTTAGCATAGGATAGGTCAATGATCGTTTACTTACCAATTTCCAATGCAGTCACACCTCCAGATGAGGCAACAGGACTCAGACCGGCAGAAACTCCCACTGCCGCTCCTCCAATGCCAACTGAAGCTGCTGCTGTTTCGCCATTGTCGATGACGCTCAATAAAATCAAAGTCAATGTCAGCCAGCATAAAGTTTTATTGTTATTAACACCATGACGCTTAATGTGGCAATAACTTTTTAAATAATTTGTTGCAAAACGCCAACTCCAACAGCTTTGGGCGAAATGGGGCGAGGCATTGGCATTGGAGGTGCCACCTACTCCATCTACTCCCGGGCCATCATTGTAGAAATGTTGTGAATGAATCGAATTCAATTGTTGTAATTTTATGGCAGGCATTTTTTGCTTCCTTTTTTTTAAGGTTTCGACGTGGTTATTGAGTTTTCTTTCTTCTCTTCTTGTTTGTTGGATTACACGTTTTGTTTCGGGGTTTTCTTGGCCACTACATTTTCAGCACACTGCAATGAGAAAAAGGAAACCAACATGAAAACATGATGAAAATTTAAGAAAAAGTGATTGAAGGCATTTTGCTAAAAGTGTTTAAACCTAATTGGCATGGCTTTAAGAATGTCAGGCATCTTCTAGGGACATTTCCTTACTAAGTCTGCAGCGTTCTCCCTACTCTAAATACATCATTGTCAGCAAATTAATGTGACGTGACCTTGCAAACTGTCGCGTTTTTGTCACATGACAGCAAGTCATGGAGATGCAGATGGAAATGGTGGATAGAGATGGAGATGGAGTCGCAAGAGCAAAAGTCTCCGACACGAATTTCCAAAGCTGAGCAAGCAAAATTTATGTAAAATGTCAGACACAGCTCCTAACCTGCCCTGCCGCCTGCCCTTTCCTTGTTTGCCTTTAACTCTCTACTGACACGCCTACCCTTGGCCCCTTTCCCCCAACGAGATGCCAAAACGTGTCAAAATACAAAAATATAAACAGCGCGAAAAACTGAACGAAAATGCCGCACAGAATTCAGTATGATGGTTTTAGAGGGGAACTGAGGTAATGTTGGGTGGAGGTGCCTGGTGGTGGCAAGAAGGTCTGGGTTTTTGATGTTTGCCCTTTGGCAGGCGGAAATGCGACGACAACGACTAAAAAATAAAAGACCATGCCTCTTTTTAAACAGACCTACAAAACTTTAAAACATTTCACAAGTAAACAGCAAAACGTAAAATAAAGGGAAAATAAAAAACTAGAAATTTAAGTATTAAATTTGCCAATGAAAACACTGTTTGGTGAAAGTATCTACAGATGCAGATTGCTGGTTGAAAATGGTGACAATTCTCCGATTTCTTTTGGCTAATGAGAGAAAATAATTGCCAATATTTAATTCTTAAATATATGCATAAAAGATTTATGGATGGAAATAGTAATGAAAAGTTAATTTTCACTGCAGTTAAGCGAAGTTTGTCAGGTTTATATCAGGTTTGATAATTTAACAGAAATCATAAGTAAATATTATTGATGTGACATTTTCCAGCAACATTTTATTTAATCTTCAAATGATATGACTTTTATAGAAACATATTCACGGTGTTTACTTACATATTTGTTGTAAATGTTAAGTATAGTTGATTGGTTTCTTAAAATTTGCCACAAGTTAAATATATAAACCTTTTGGCTCTAATATCAACCACAACTTATAAGTTGATAAGGTTTATTAAGATATTTCTTGAATTAAACAAGACATTGGAATAGAATGTGGCATTACTGAAGTTTACCACGATATTAGATATTCAACCAACTTTTAAATACTCTTTCATATGAATAATTGACATTTGAAAATCTGTTTCGCTTAAATGTAAAAGCAACTTACAAGCAGAAGAACCATGTTTCTCGACAAACTGATAAAGATTGAGTAAATTGTTGAAGTTATTTTCTTTTCCAAGTTGAGTAAAGCATAAAGACAAATAAACAAGAAACTATTAAAACGTAAAATCGTAACAAACTAGAAGAATTTCTTGTACACAACTTTTAACTGTCATACTTATTGATACAGTCTTGGAACAATCTGAACGAAAATTATCATAATGCCTAAGATGAATGATGAGGGAATGTGTTCTATGTGGAAGGTCCACAATGTAATGTTTTCCTACGAAGTTCAAGGAAAACCAAATGTATAATATATTTCTGTATTTGTAGATGATCTTTAGCTCGAGATTTTGTAATATTTTGAGTCGTTCTTTGTCTCACGAGCCAAAATGCTTCATCCATATTGAATCAAGGATATCTTTTTCAAAGAATTTTTTGCCCTTGATCATAATTTCAATTCTACTTGTTATTTAATTTAAATTTTAATTTAAATTTAAAAGATATCTTTGTCAGATGTTTTACCACATCTTCATCATATTTTAGATTTTGCAAAATTGGTTGAATACACAATACTCAATAGATCTAAGGTTAATAAACTTCTTTCTTAAACAGTAACAGCTTTTATATATAGTATTAGACTAGAGCAAGTGATAGCGATTTCAATATTTCAATATACAAAATAGAAATTTTGACCATTTCATTATTGAATTCATCCATTTTATTATTGAATGAAATTATCGAAATTCCCATATTGTAATCTTCAAATGGTTATCAGTTGCTCTATTCTAACATAATCGATTCTATAATATCCAAAAGCTTGCCACATTCTTTTGCATAAATTTTTATTTCCTCTAACTTGCAACGATTTTTAACGATACCCTTTCGTTTTTTTTAGTTTTTGTTCCCAAAAATAAAGATCAAAAGATGAAGAAAACACAAAGAAAATTTTCACAGGCTGCTTGCCGACGCGAATTCACTCAAGCAATTAATAAAATGCAAAAAATAAGAAAAGAAAAAAAAACCGCCGAAACAAACAAAAAGAAAAAAAGAAGCTGAAAAAAAAATATGAAAAGAAAAAAGCAAGAAAACTAAACGACAAACATTGAGGCAGTTTTGCGGGTCTTGGGGTAAACTGGCGCCCACACTTCCTTTCATATGCGAAATGAAAAATTTTACGCCAACTTGACAGTGGAAGTGGCAGCAAAGTTGCAAATGTGCCGCATTTTTAGTTGTTGTTGTTGTTGTTGCTGTTGCTGTATTGCTGGCGGTGGCATAGGTCTCCTTTACTCTCCTTCCCCCCAAAAAAAAGCAAAAAATACATATAAAAGGCATAAAATTTGCCAACAGCCGCCGTTGCCGTTGCCGCTGCCACTTGAACAACAGCAAAAGAGTCGCGCATAGTTTTTATGGCCGTGGTTCGGCCTTTTTATGTCCCCCTTGCCCCCATCCCCATTCCCCAGTTCATACTCTCGTTTTTCTTTCATAGATGCAATTGCAGCAACAGCAGCTGGCCCGGTCTATGGTCTGTGAACTATGGACTACTACTGCTGCTGGTGCTGCTGCTGCTGGTCTCTGGCGACGCGTCGCTCGGTAGCTGAATGCAAATTTTGTTTCTTTTTTTTTTATGTGACGAAAGCAAAAAAACAGATGCGTGAAAACGAGACATTGTAAAACCATGTTTGGGGTCGTCCTAATGGGAATTGGTGATGGGCATTTTTCGGTTTTTTTGTTTTTCAGTTGGGGTCAGACAAAGAGATCACTCACTGAGGTTATCACCAAATCGTGCGGTATAGATTGCAAGACAAAGAAAGATCATGAATTAATTTTAAGTTTGACTGCCAACGAATATGAGAAATAGACAATTATAGAAAATCAAAACTGTTAGCCAGTAATAGAAGTAATTAGAAGAATTAAGCATTTAAGACAAAACTTGTAAGCATTTTTCCATTTTTCTTCAATATATGTAGAACAATATTAGCCATAAATGAAAAATTTCGATTCTTTTATTAATTTACAAAAATTATCTTTAACACGCCACCACAAAACTGTGTAAGAAAAACATATGACAGCAATCGATGGTGGAATTGAACTGTTTTGGCTTGAACATTTTCAATCGAAATGCTTGTTCCAACTTTTATGGTTGATAATAAACGACAAATGCTTGGACACAAAAAAAAGATTCACATTTCACTCGGAATTGAGGACAGCAAGTTCGAATTGTTTTCGATTGGGTTTGAAATTGACTCGGAATTGAGTACAGGCCTGTATATGTTTTTTCATTCGTATACCCGTGGATGGATGTGGAAGGATGTATTAATTTTGGTCAGAACTATGCAAATCATAGAGTGAAGCATCTACGAAAACATAAACAAATATATTCTTGATCAGGACGACGAGACCAGTTCTCCTTTCCTCTGATGATCTTCCATATAGTACAGGGGTTGTATATATAGGAATTCACTTCAGCTAAGTCAAAAAGGTCAGTTCAAATGGTTATTTATTTGTTTTTATTTTAGCAACATTTGCAATTTATAATCTTATTTCAGTTTAACAGATTTACCATAACTTAAACTTTAATTTAACTGAATTCAATTCAACAGTTTGCAGATATAATATAATAGATCGGGCCTTAAGCCATGGACATTAATAAGTGTTTTCAAAAGTCACCAATTCATATGGTTAATAAACCATTAAGTATTTGTTTTGTAATAATTAAACCATACCTAATATACCAACATGTCTTTTAAAGAAACCCGAACACACTATTCAAAATGTTATAAGCTTTGCATTCAGAGTTATGTTTGGATTATCCCAATTATTTTAATCGTCCTTAGAGCACTTGGACTCGATTTCGCTTAACACTTTTCAGTAGAACTCATTTTTGTTGGAATTCTTTTTTATTCTCATTACAAAGAACAAAAAAGTTTTGAAAAACGAAACGTATTAATATACCACTCTTGGCCACAACATCCGTTTATTCATTTCGTTTTAAATTGCTATCATCCAACAAATTTACTCACTCTTTCTATTTGCCCCCCTCTGGCACAGTTTTTGGTGCGCGTTGCTTTCTGAAATTCCCACATAAAATATCCATAACATTAACCACAATTACCATGAAATTTCATACCGAATAAAGAAAGAAAGAAAGACAGCAGAAAAAAAAACACACGACAAAAAGCGAAAAGTGCACAGGACACAGAGAAAAAATTGCCATCTTTCTCTTCCTCTATCACTTGCCTGGTCTTGTTTCCCTTCACCCTCTTGACGTGACGCCCACAAACAGACAAAATTAAAAAATGGTTAAAAAATATTTTTCTATTAATTTTTTTTTCTTTCATGCTGTCTTTTTTTATCCAGCGTTGGCGTTGCCGTTGCTGTTGTTGCTGTTGCTGTTGCCGGCAACATGTGTTGCATGTGGCAATTAAATGCCAGCAACAACACGAAGAAAGCAAAGCAAAATGCAATGGCAAAAAGTGTGGACAAAGTATGGAGCGACCAGGAGGAGGGTACAACCAAGTGTGGGGTGGCAGGCATGGTGTAATAATTTTGGCGTCCCCGTCTTAGAGAGCAAATAAAATGCAGCTTTTTAGTGACTCAGTCGGTGGTGCGGGGGGTAATAGGCGGTTGGCAACTCTGCAACGCGCCACAGCAATTTTTTGGAGTTCGGTGAGAGAGTGCGAAAATAATGTGAGCACAGACCACAAGACTACTACGGCAGGCAACACAACGGCACTTACAATTGTCGGAGGAATTGGATTCCAGAAGGGGGGTAAGAGGCAGGGAAGAGACGTCTACCATAGAAAACTGAATGAATGACATGCCAAAAAGAAGCCAAAGGCAGACAACGCAGACAATTCTTTCTTTACACTTGGACCCCTTCTGTTTTGGCGTTGGACTTCAATTAATTTGCAGTTTTGCTTATTGTTTGCGAGTGTTAATGGTAGTGCCTTATCAGAAAACCATGGAAGGGGGAAGAAGTACAAAGGAAGAGTCGAAAATGTTGATGACATTCGTGCATTCTTGTTGAGGGGTCACCAAAACGGTTGAAATGACTATTGTCTTCGATGCATTCGATTTGAAAGTGCATAAATCTTATATATACAACTTTTATCAGTAGACCTGGGTCACTTTGAATATGCAGAAGTTCCTATTTCTTATAAAGTTATGCCCAGAGCAAAAACATTTGATTAAATGTATTAAAAAGTAGAAATTATAATGCTTATCAAGTGGTTTATTAATTACGCAAGCCCCAATGAAAATGTTTTCTATGTAAAATTTTGATTTTACCCATTTGTTCATATATAGTTCTACATCTTGGCACAACCTTGTTCATTGTCAGAACATTGTTGGTTCTTTTCATTATTAAATTTCTTTTGAAATAAGTTATAAGAGCAAAACGGAAATGTTGTTGTTTTGTATACCCTATGGCAAGGTCAAAATAAATTGCGGTATCTACTTTATTAACATTTCTCTTCAGCATCGATTGAAACCTGAGATCAAAATAGCAAATGTTTAATCCATAAGTTCACATCTTTAATAAAGGTATATTGTGAAAAGAGAATTCCTCTCAATTTTTGTAATATTTCCTCAACCCTTATGTGTCCTGGAATCTATGAAAAATATAATTTTGAACCTTAATATGTATTACTTTATAATTTCTAGAAATCATCACAGATTTCGACTTTCCAAAATGGTCAAACCTCACAAATTAGTAGAGCAATGGAAAAGTTTTTATTTCATGATTTATTATTATTTTAAGTATTATCAAAATCATTTACACATTTAATAAACTAATACCCACAATTTATTAACTTACTTGAAGTTTTAGCTAAATGAAATTAATCAAAATTTCAAAATTCAAGAATCTTACCTCAATTTAAACTAAGTTTAAACCTTTTCTTGGCACTTGTCACTTTTATAAAAGTTGTGCTCAAATAAAAATTACTGCACAATTCATTTTTTATTTTTGCCGGTCTTTAGTTCTCTCTGTCTCCTATTTTCTTTGCAGTCTTTTGGCAAGTGGAAAGTTCAATGCCATTTTCGCCTGCCATAATTTAGATGAAAACGCAGTGCCATGGCCAAAATGTTGCCCTTGGCCATTTCCCCCTTCAAAAATTTTCTGTTTTATTTTCAAGCTATCCATCTTTTATCCCTTACCCTCGGATCCCTTAGACCTTGGCTTGCATACCATTCAATGTCGGGCATAAATTTTCTACCGTGCCGAGCTAAAAATGTAATAAACAATTCGCCTTGCGTTCAAAAAAAACAAAAAATGCAGCGACCACAGGAACAATAGAAAAACCATTTTTACCCATTTTTAACATTTTCTTTAATAAAAATTTTGCTCCACCATTCTCTGGTATGTATGTGTGTGTGTGTGTGTGTGTGTGTGTGAGTGTGGCGGGTGGGCGGGGTCTGTTTCTATACAAAAAACACTTTATCATAGAAATGCTGCAAAAGTGACGACGACAACGACAACACCAACAAAAAGTCGTTGGACGGTAGCGACTAAGCAACAAAAAAAAAAACAAGTGGCGGAAATATTTTTTGTGTAATGGACGCGGTTTTTTGCTATGTGAAAAATTAAGCAACAAAAACTGAAAACAAGTTGTATATCACATATTAAAAAGACTTGTAAATACCCTATACCTGGGCCTTAAACATTCATATTTGGAAAGATATTTTTGTAGGAAATAATTTTGCTGCAACTTAACAAGAAATTTAATATTTTTCTTCGGAATCATTTTTCTAAGTCATGAAAAAAATAATTGAATACTTTCGCTTGGAAACGTAATAATTAATTTTTTAATAATTTTAAGTAGTAATTTTTGAACAAATAAAGAAAAATAATTTCTGAAAAATCGCATACATTGGAATACATTGAATTTCGAAATTGTAAATATGCTTGAATATTTTGTCTGAAGTTCTAATTTTAAAGAGCAAAAATCTCGTTTTGCTGGAATATTCAAATCGGAAATCTCGGACGAGACTATACCTATAAGTATATTATATAAAGGACGATGGAATTGCAGAATTCTGCTATACCAAAAGCTTTCAACGCTTCATTTGTTGTCTTTACCTTTATTTACTTTTCTACATATTTTTCTCGTTTTTTAAATTATTAATTTATATATTTGTCCCTCACAAAGATCGATAAGATCTTTAATAATACCTCCACTTTGTAAAAATAATATGGCAAGAACTATGCGATTGCAAAGCGAACTTTCAGTCAAATTGTTTCATCCTTTAGGGACCTTATGGGCTTGCCTTGGCATACCTTAAAAACCTCAGCTCATGGTCATTGGTAAACGACAATGGCAAAAACAACGATGACCTTACCCACACCTTGTGAAAAGTGCAAAATGTTGTATTTCACGATTTTTTTGTTGTAGTTTTTTCTTTTGGTTTCGGACATTGATTTACATTTTTTACATGCAAATGACGAAAATGAAATTTCTGCCACCTTTCGGTTTCCTTTTGGGCAATGAATGAAATAAAACTTATGTCACAACGACTTTTTCATACTCTGAAAACTTTAATAATTTTTTTTTAATATACGTACAATAAGTAAACATTTTTGACAATGAATTTGGAATTTTGAGATATATAAGGGGGAAAAAATTATATTATAAATTAAACTAAATTAAAACAATATGACTTATACTTTAAAGGACGAGTTCTCAATAAGATCAGAGATAAGATTTATCTTGGAAAAGTTTTAAATGAGATAAAAGATTTACTGTTTTTTTTTTTCTTCAATAAATAAATTATATCAAAATATTCAACGAATGTTTCAATGCCTTGAGAGCAAATTCATTCACTGAACAACGCTTCACTGCATTTCCGTTTTGTAATTTATATATATACATATATCTGTGTGTGTGTGTGTGTGTGTGCCATAGTTTACTGAATCTGTGTGTGTGCGTGTGTCTGTGTGTAAGGTTAAGGTTTCCAGACAGCAAAATTAAATGCGCTAAAATTACGCTGCAATTATGCGGCGTCGGCGACGTAGAATAGTGAAAAATTATGGCTTTGGGAATTTTGTAGCGAAAGTTTTTCATTTCTAGCCCAGTCTGACTTATATTTTATGGCCATGTAAATGGCAAACACAACAACAACAACAATAGCAACGACAAAAAATAAAGGCGAGAAAAGAAAAATGAGGAAAAACATCAAAGACAGAAAAGAAAAATGGATAGTTTGAGGATTGGAGGGACGGACGTCTCTGTAATAATGACCCTGCGCCAAAGCGGAACGCGGCACACTCTCTCTCTGTGTGTGTGTGTGTGTGTGTGTCTGTGTGTGTTTAAAGTCTGTGTTTGCCTTTTGCACAAGTAAATTGCAGTTGACGATTCGCCGTGAAATATGCAGAAAATAGGGAGAAAATTGCATAATTCAATCATACGAATTTCAATTGGTTTAGTCTGCAAAAATTATTATAAATTGATTTTGTTTATGCTTGGTGCATTTGAATGTACTTTTATTAGATAATATTGGCCAATTTGGCTAAAGACTAAATCAAAAGAGGCTGAATCCTTTAAATAGTAATATTTAGAATTAAGTAATACATTTTTAAAGCCTTAATTTTAGCTTCTAAGCAAATTAAATATTATCTATAAAGTTTAAGTTAATAATTCTTTCAAGTCAAATTGAAGCTTTTGAGAAGGAAAAATGTTCAAATTGTCCAATATTCAGACTACTTTCCCTGTCGCCAATCAAACTAGCTATCAATATTTTAATTAAATCGATAGTAAACCATTAAAAGTTACTTGATTTAGCTCAATAATTTTGGTATAGACTTAAGCATTGTTGGGCAATGAACGATGAATAATAAACTATAACTGAAACCTGTTTCTTATATAATAGGAGCGCAAATTTTAAGAAATTTTAAAATAATTTGGGATATATGTATATTTGGATTTAGTTTTCTACATTAAAACTTTCTTATATTTAAAATCAAACCTCTCTTTAGAAGAAAATTATTTCAACTGCTGGTTCACTTTTAAAATGTTATTGTATAACGGAGAAGGTTCTGATGGTCAATTTTTGTTATGCTTAAGTTTTATAAAACTTTTTGTTGTTCACGAATTATTATTCTCATCATAAGCTGTCTTCAGGTTGTAGGCACCTACATACATATGTAGATATATGTACACCGGGTATTTGCCTATTCGCAATCTTCAAAGACAAACAATTTTCCGCCCACATTTGCGCACGATTTCTATGTCTATGGGCTTTCTCTCTGTTTCTCTACTACAGTTGGCTAAATTGCTAGCAAGTGGCATAAAATTTAAATCAAGTCTTGTTCTACAACAATTCCTGATTTGGCTGGGGGAACGGGGGGAGAGTTGGAAAAGCCAAACGCAAAAAAAAAAAAAGAAAACCCAAAAAACCCGGACCAAGGCAAAGACCACGATGAAGACAAAGACATTTCATTGCCTGATGTTATTGTTGTTGTTGTTGTTCTTGTCATCATGGCATTTCTTTCTCAAGTGTCAAGTGTCAACACCAAAATGATTAGGTAGGCGTGCCCAGGCAACATAGCACTAAGGAACACGGTCTACTATCTATCTATCTGCCTTTTTCGAAGGCGTGTTTCTTCCTCTCTTCTCCAAGCAACATCAAGAAGAAAAAAAAGCTATTAAACGGACCAACCGACCGACCGACAGACAGACATTCGAGACAATCGCGCACTGACTCTGTCAACGCCAGCTGTGCCCATGACTGGGTCGGTTGTATCCCCTTCTTGTGCTTGGTTCAATCTTTTTCTCCCCCCCATTTGGCATTTAGCATTTTAGTTTATAGTGCAGTTTTTTGATTTCAAAATATTATGACGACTGTTAAAGTTATAAACCTGATGAGTTGGGGGAGAGGAAAAGGAAGGCTTGGCGCGGTAAAAACTCATTCAAGTTGAAATTGAAATATTTTTTTTTCATCTCTTTTTCTTGTCGTTGGCATTTTTTATGTTTATGTCTTCATTATTCATATTTATGCATTTTTATTTTAATTTTAAGCAGCTGGATGTGGTATGTAACGCAAAGTACTGCAGTACTTTTGGACTCTTTTCTCTGCCTAACTAGTTAGTCTCCTGCTACGCCTTCTTTCTCATACCGTTTACTACATAAAATCCTAACAGGCATATGGGATTACAGGCACCTTGCCCTGCGTTGGACTATGATCATGGGCGTGGTAAGGGGTGACTTTTTTAAATATATCTATGTAAATTTGATGATTAATTTAATATGATAATTCTAAACAAGAGTCATGAATATTTATACTTTAACATAAATAAACTAATATAAACTTTGCTTTCTTTTTATATGTTGTGCACCTTCATTTAGTTGTAATTCACAACTAGTTTTAGAGCTAAATTAGCAATTGGCAACAATGTAATTATAAATTCTACAAAAATTGTATACAAATTAATCATATTTCTTAGCAAAATTAAAGATGTTTGGCCATTTGACATTTGCAGCAGAATTGAATTTCGATTTTTATTTAAATTATTTGTATTCACTTTAAAAGTCAAACAATTAATTCAATGCAACACGTTAGAAGGCTAAACTTGTTTGAAAACAAAGCCATAGAAACAGTTTTACAATCACTGGCCTAACAACAATTTTAATGAGTTAATATTGTACCAAAGATCGTAGAGTCATAGAAATTTAATGACCAAAAAAAAATACATTGAGTAATAGTTCAATAAACCAACACCTGGTTATTTATTTTTAGGCAACCGGTTGAATTCTTGTGGCAAGTTAAGTCTCAATAGAAAAAACTTCTTAATATTAGGTTTAACGTTTTGTCTAGAACAAACAAAACGTTTAATACTTACTTAAAAACTTAGATGTAGTTTTGTTGTTTTTGAAAGAAATTTTGGTGACTACTTAAGGCTGATGGAAATACTTAATAATTTATTTATTAATCTATGCCAAATAATGTCAAATATAAAATTATATTAATTAAAAAGAAATGAAAATTTTGGTGTTTTGGTTTCTGCAACTAAATCTTTGTGATTTAAGACTGAAAGACTAGACTAGGGAAGTATTCTTATTTGAAATTAAAATATTAAAAGCTAAGATAGAATAAAAAGCAAACTGTAAAAGCTGAAATTGTACAGAAATGAATGGAAAATACCGAAAATAACTTTATTTAAGCCAAGGCATTGACATTTCCATTGTGTCAAGTTCAAGTAGTTTCAAGATTCAAGTTAAAGTATAAATTAAAAGTACTAATGAAAAGGTAAATGTTAAACTTTAACGGGTTTTTTGTGACCTGCATAGATCCTGATAATGTCAAGTTTTTTTTTTGGCTATTATTATTAAATCAGACAACAGAATCGTTTGATTCCCAAAGGAGGAAAGCAGCTCAAAAAACAATGGCAAAGAAATTTTTAGTCAATTTATTTAATTTGCTCCTCTAAGCAGAAAATGTTGACTACGTCTTTGAGGCAATTCTTTTGGCGGCACTGTGTTTGTGTGTTTGTGGAGGCGTGTTATACGCCCACTTGGGCACATTTTGACAGCTATACGTAGTCATCGGGCGGTGAATCGTTTACATTTATGACTGTTTGGGTCAAAGGTTTAGCGACTTTTACGAGCCAAAATTTGTTTGTGCCGCAAAAGTATCTAAGAAATATATCTTCTTCGCTTAGTTTCTTCTTTTTATACCATACACCCATAGGGTGAAATGGTATATTAAAGTCGCCAAAATGTATGTAACAGGCAGAAGGAAGCATCTCCGACCCCACAAAGTATATATATTCTTGATCAGGATCAACAACCGAGTCGATCTAGCCATGTCCGTCTGTCCGTCCGTCCGTCCGTCTGTCCGTATGAACACCTAGATCTCGGAGACTGTAAGAGCTAGAGCCACCAAATTTGGTATGTAGACTCGTGTAGTATGTAGAGTGATCAAGTTTATTTCAAATTTTTGCCACGCCCCTTTCCGCCCCCGCAATTTAAAAAAAGCGTTTATCTCAAAAACTATTCCAGCTAGAGACACCATATTTGGTATGTATATTCGCTTAGTAAATGCACACATTTTGTATGTGTAAAAATTTTGCCACGCCCTTTTCCGCCCCCGTAATTTGAAAAACTGGATTATCTCCCGTATTTTTTTACCTTATGCAATCAAATTTGGCACACTTAAATTTAATACTAATATCTAGCAAAATACCAAATTTGATCAAAATCGGACAAAAAACAGTCGAGTTATGCATATAAACGTTTTTCCATAAGGCCGGAGTTGGCCGTCAGCTGGTGGGGGCGCTAGGGTGCTCGTATGATTGAGTGAGCGAGATACTAAGATATGCTTGTAAAAAGCATGTGAAAATGCATTTGTTTAATAAAGTTGAAATATTTGCTTTACTGGTGTATGGTATACCTAAGTCGACGAGACGACTTACTTACTTCATTAGACTTTAAAGGGGAAGGATAAATATATTTTACATGAATGTATATATATAATAATTTCTAGTTGCTCAATTCAAATCTATAAATTATGAACTTCTTTCATAAAATCTTTGAGGCGTTGTGCCGTGGCATGCAAAATGCTGTCCAACCAAATGACGCATGAAAACAAAACAAAATCAATAACCGAAAAGAGAGTAAAAAGTTTTTCTTTTCCTTTATTTTTGTTTCACTTTTCTTTTTGCCAAGTTAGGCCATTTTTGTGGTCGCTTCATTTCACAGGGTCTCAAGGAAAATCACGCTTATTTAAGCAATAATTTCTTGACTCACTTTTTTTTGTTTTTTTGGTTTTCTGTTGTGTTTTGTTGTTGTTGTTGTTTTTGATTAATGGTCCTGCTCATAAAGTGACACATTGAAAATTGGAAAGCAAATCAAGCACAAAAAGCTACACCGAAAAGTCGCATGAAATCAGCACAAAATAAATAATAATAAAAAGTAAAAAATAAAAAGAAAAGAAAAATAAATAAATAATAATGGTGTGGTGATGGTGGGAAATTCACACAGAAAGCAAGCCAAAGGAAATTGTTGCTAAAAGTGTAAAAAATTGAGCCTCGGGCCTAAAGGTCGTCAAAGTGAAAAATTCGATAAATGAAAATGGACAACAGCAGCCCCACAAATAGAGACTAAAGTTGAGAGCTGTGTGAGCTGGGGCGAGGGTCGGGGCAGGGTCGGTGTCGGTTCATGGGCAACAATGGCACAGCGCACGAATTGAAACGGAAATCCTTATTGAACTAGAGTGAGCAGGAGCCTCCAAGGAGGCACTGCTAAAGGAAGAGGAAGGAGCAAAGGTTGTGCATGTGGAAAAGAGCAAGCAGCAGGCAGCAAGGAGCAAGTAGCAATCCGCGCTCTGCTGCGTTGGCGCAAACCGGAAAAGCATGCTGCCGAAAATTTTGTGCTGAGTGGCAGCTGAGAGTGCTTTGCTTCTTTGCTCAATACACTGAAAGAAAAAGCTAACATCAATTGATAAAGGAAGAGGGAAGGAAAAACTATTGAGCCTCCAATAGAGCTTTTTTCCCATATTTCTCATAACTAATAATGATAGAGTTCACTACTTAAATGTTATCAATCATCTTCTGGTTTCTTACATCTGTATCTTAATGATCTTTAGGTTTAGATTTCGAGGGTTGAAATTATATATTTTAGGGGCCATATTGGTTTTGGATATCAAAATTTTAAGGGGACAAATTTCCCATTTTTCATTCTTCAAGTTTTCATAGTAATATCTGTTTAGATATAAGACTGATGAAATTACAAATAATAAGAACATACTAAAGCTTTTACAATATTCTAAAACTATAACCACACAAAGTATGTTTAAAACGACATGATTGTCCTTTTGAGAATCTATTACTGCAGTAGAGGGTCAATGTTATAGTAATTCCAGCCTCTTAGAAGTTCTCAGTTGAGTTTAATAATAATTACAATATTTTTAATGATTTTAGCAAGTACCCCAAAATGCATCATCTGAATAATATATTTAGGATTTTGGAGCATTTCTTGGGAATCATTTGGCTAACTCTCAAATGGCCTTAACTTATGTGAGTTTAAAAGTTGTAAAAATAATAAGAAATAATTTCCTGAAATAAAATTACCTATAAAATTGAAAAAATAAGTTCTTAGAACATGGTCAGTTCACACTCATTCATTAAGCAGAAAGAAACCATATGATGATATATTTTAGCAAAGAAGTCCTTATAGATCTGTTACTGCTGGAGCTTTCGAAAGAAGGTAAAAAATGTTCGGTTTTTCTCTCAGTGTACAAATGAAAGTTGTTGCCTGATGAAGCTAAACATTGCCTGATGCTTCTGCTGCTGCTTTTGCTGTTGTTCGTGTTGTTGCTGTCCAGCGGCGGATGCGAAATGGCAACGCGACACAAAACACAAACGCACACACGAGTAACATGGGCAGGAAATGGCTAGGAAATGCCTTTTCTGTAGAGTGGCTAGGGAGGCAGAACCTAGCCAAATGGCAAGAAGGCGCACCGCCAACATCATAAGAGGTTTAGAATTTTAAATGATAATGATGGACTGGCAGTAATGGAGCAAGAGATGGTCATGGAAATTGGGCCCATTTGACCTCCAGCTAAATCAATTGACAAAGCTTTGGATTTGGTAAAGCCATTAAGAGAGAGAGAAAGGGCTAAACCATGGATATTAAAACCCACAAGCAAAAGACAATAAAACTCAACGCATCTTTCACACTTGCTTAAAAAAAAATAAACCAATCTTTCACGGTTAGTCTAGAACTCAATCGATTTCCCATAACCCACAACAGCTTTAATTAAACCAGAAATCTGAGAGCTCAGCTGTATGTTGAATCTACCACAGCAAAAACACTTGTCGATCAAGTCTCTGGAAAACAATGAACACACACACCCACCCACACACACACACGCACACTCCTACCCCTTACACCTCATCCAGCATCCATCTGACTAAACGAACTACTTCTCATACGAATGAAAAAAGAAGAAAAAGTCTGTCTGAAATGTCAATTTAGGAGGGCACAAAAAAAAAAATAAAAATTCTACAACCTGGACCAAGGACCAGGCGTATGTGCTGATTTTTCATTTGTATTTCGGTCTAAAGTGAAAATGAAAAGTAGAAAAGAGTAGAGAGGAGAGAGACTGGAGCTTCTTCAAAGCCCAGGTGGTAGCAAGAAGCCCGTAGTTTTAAGCATAACGAATTGGATCGATATATAGGATACATATTTGCCTAAAGGCAGGGCAAAGGTGCCCTAATGTAGGCTAAGTGGCTGGACATGCGAGTGAGTGAGTGAGTGAGTGAATGAGGGACAGCTCTTGGGTCAATATTAAATGACAGCCTGCCAAAGTAAGGCGGTCGGGCGGGTTGTCTGGAAAAATAAAATTGACAAAAATCATTCGCCTCCTCCTTTCCCCCTCCTCTCCTTCACGCACACTTGTCTTATTTCTTTTTCGTTCATTTTTTTCCCCAACTTGTCCTTTTGGCAAATAGAATTTAAATCTGTTAAATCCTCGTACATGACAGTTTTCTCTGTTCGAAATTTCTCTGTTGCTATTTGCTGTATATTCCATCTCCCCAATATGCTTACTCCCTATATATATTTGCTTCTCCTCCAAATGTTTCTATGGGATTTCATCTTTTAAGCTTTCATCATCTCCCTCTAACTCACAACACTCTTCGTATTTCTTTGTCTCTGTCTCTTTGTGGTCTATGTGGTCTGGTCTTGAGGTGATTTTGATTGAGTGCGATTTGTACTTTGTGTTGTCTACGTGTTTTGTTTTTTAAATAATATTTACCTCATGTATCTCTTCTATAATACTCACACACATATACATACATACGACTATGTGAGTGTGTGTATATAGGATTTATTGTTGCCTTTGGTTTCTGATTGCTTTGGCTAAAAGGAGGCAAACTTTCACTTTTCTTCTTTTTTTTGTCTATAAAAAGCTAGTAATGGATATTTGTATTTAGTTTAAAAGATTTTCACAATATTTACTTCAGATTGAGATGAAAATGTGCTTTGACCTGCTTAAGATAGTTTTGTTTTAGCATTTGTTAAAGAAATTTTTCAAGTATATTGTATGGTGTGATTGGAATTGTGAACTAGAAGGATTCTTCAACAAAATAATCATTATATTGTCTGGAAATATTTACACACACTTTATAATTATTCAAAGAAAATGCGACAACTAAAGTCCTTCCAAAACCTTAAAGCTAAAATTATAAGAAAAAGATAGTAAGCCATTTAGTTTAAAAATCTATCGGAAAGAAGCTTACAAATTTCTCTATAATTTTGTCCAGCCAAACTGAACATATCAGATGATTTGCCAAGTGAATTCTCCTCATTAAATGTTTAAATGTTTTTTCTAAACAGGTCACACGTGTGTTTAGCTTACCCTCGCCAAGTGGCAAAAAAAACCAATACAGAAGATCCAAAGTGGGACAAAAATAGTTTTACAAGTTCAATGTATTTGCTAGAGGCCAATGTACTCTTGGCCAAAAGTATGGTCCATCTGCAAACTATCCGATCTGTGCACACTTAACGCACAGATCATAAATATTTCTCTGTTTTCTTTTCTCTGATGACGAGAGGCTTTTGCTAGCCTCCTATATAAACTAAACACATTAGCGCCTAGAAGATATTTCAAAAGGTAATCTGTAAAAACGACTACTTAATGCTAAATCGATCATGAAAGGCAAACGCAAAACATAAACATAAACTCCAAGACGCTGAACGTTCAATCAGATAAGGGCCGTAGGGGGAAACGAAAAGTATTTTTACGATTGCAATAAAAGTGCTCCCTTTGCTGTTTTGAAATTGATTTACGAGGTGATACAAATATATAATAAAAATACAAATAAAAAATATACACAAATACAAATACAATTAAATAGATCAACTGTGAAATTAGTAGCAGTGACCTCCATGGCTTGGCGAAATTTCAGCGAAATGTGTCATAAAATCAAAGTTAACGTACTTAGAAAGCAAGCGAAGTAGGGTTCTTTTCACACTATATAAACGACTTCTTGGCCATGGTTAGAGCACAGTCAATCCGCTGAAGTTCTCTATAGTAGTGATCGAAACGCTTAAGATGTCTAATAAGCTGACTATTCTCGTTTTTGCCATTTGCTTTGTGGGCCTATGTGCCTCTGAAGGATCTAGGCAAAGCTCAAATGTTCGAAATTGTAAGCATCACAATTGAGTGATTCAATATAAAGTGAAGTTAAAAAGGATTATAATCCTTCGCATCATTGTGTTTGAAGTGAAATTATTGCCTCTAGCACTGACTCAAAAATGCTATAATTTATTGGAACTAGTTCATTCGAGGACGAATCTAGCTAAAGCTCAGAATTAAAACAAAAACAAAATAACTAAAATGGATTTAACAGAGTTGAAACTATTTTCGACAATAAAATCAGAAAATAAATGTGACTTGGTTTACTTAGAGCTTAGAACTGGCTTAAACCTTAAAACTGGCATTCAGAACTTTGGCTTGGAACTAGTCCATACTCTGGTGGAAGTTGCTTATAAAGCTTTGAAATTTTACGAACTAGTTTGTGATTTTATGTTTACAACTTAATTGGTTCTTTTTCTCCACAGCCCTTTCGAAAATTGTTCCCCGATTGCTATGGAACTTGCATCGCGGCGATGAAAGTCATAAGAGCAGCCCACCCGTTATCATTGTGCAGCAGCCCTCAGATTCTGGAGCGGATAGGCATCACCATCAACCCTATCCTTTTCCATATAATTATCAACCTCAATACTACCGCCCACCACAACCACAAATACCACCATTCAATATTCCTGGCCTAGACTTAAACTCATTGAACAGCGGCTTAGGAACCACCATTCTCGTCATTAATCCCAATAACATGCAGAACCTGAGCGTATCAACAGGAACCAGCAACTCAACCGGTCGTAGTTTCAAGGGTCCTAGCATTGGAGATCTTTTGCAGGGTTTAAATCTTGGTGATTTCACTGACAGCTTCGACGATGATTCGGAAGTGGTCAACACATCCGATGATGGTGATATGGAGGGCACGTTCAACAGTCACCATGATGACAATCAGGATCAAGATGATCAGGGTGCAATCTCTGACGATGAATTCTCGCTATTGGAACGTCAAGCCAGTCGTGGACTAAGTCCGAAACAATTGCTAACTTTCCTCATGCAGGACAAACGTCGCAGACGCATGCAGGAAGTCCTGGCTGGCATCTATTTGAGAAACTATAGTCTAAATAGAAAGTGAGCCCTGCATGGAATATCGAACATAAATAAATTGAAATTATGCGAGAACAAAAAAGAAAAATAAAATGAGTATAAACCTCGCCCAAGCACTCAAAAAAAAACTTTTTCTTTCCTCTGTCTCTCTCTCTATTTGTCTTCATTATGGGATACACTTTATCATAGTTCCCGGGAGAAATCTAAGCTGAGTTGTTTCTCTCCTTGTCTCAGCAGTTTTTAGCCATTTTTGTTTGCTTCTGCTGCTTCTCCAACAGCATTGTTACGACTTTTTCGAGCACTAAAATAATCTGCAACTGCAGTTGAAATATTTATTTGCAATTCCCCAAACTAACGTGTGCAGGGCTCGGCCATCTACGTCTTCTGCTACTACCAGCTATATTCCACAGATTTCCAGCAGGAAAAAAGACGGTAACCACACGGCACAGGCAAATAGTAATAGAAACTGAATAATAGTAAAAGTTCATCGTGATGGAGCAGCTCCAGTTGCATTTATTGTTTTAGGCAATGAAGTTTTTGCAACAGTCACAAGACAGTAGATCTTCTGGTTAAAGGTTGACGTCCTTTAGGGTGCATAAAAGAAATCTCTCTTTAAAGGAAAGCATTGAATCATAGAATTTCGCTTTAGTAAATCTTTACTAGATAAGAACAATACTTAAAAAATAGTAAACGATTGTTTATTAAGTTTAAAGATCTTCTGCTTGCATTATGAAGAAAAAAACATTTAAACTTTAAGGAAATATTTTTAATCCCCAAACATTTCATTATAAATTTCAATTCACTCTTTTTTCATAGCATACTTTAGGGATCACTAATTTATAAAGCAATCGACTTTTTGTTTTCATTCTCTTCGTTAAATTTTTGTAGTAATTCTTAACTAGTTTGCAAACAAAGTTTTAAAGTGAAATTGAAATTGAGCAAAAGCAATTTTTAAATCGCCATTTTTTTCATAGCATACTTTAGGGCTCACAACTTAATATAGCAATAGAAATCGTCTATTCATTTGGAGCGAAATTTAGTTGTAATTCTTCATCAGTTTTATTGTTGTATTTTTGTCATTTGAATTTTTATTTATTGAAATTGTAAGAAATCTTACTTTCAGTGTGTAATATATACTAATAACGTATCACTGATTATCTTATCAGGAAAGATAACTATAAAAAATAGTTTTATAATTTTTAATATAGTTTGACATATTGTATTTTGTATAAAAAACCATAATACTACCCAAAAGGAAAATGTATGCTCATTGCATTATTACGAATTCATGAATCACATTAAACAGAAAATATTTTAACCTTTCAGATGCAAAATAAACCATATAGTTTTATTGTATTTAACAAGGATAAGTGCGGCTATTTTCTGCAATCTTTTTAAAGGCCAAAGTAAACAGTGAAGCATCCTTGCCATCCTTTCGTCTGGCAGCTAACTATGCAGGAGAGGAGAGCAGAAGCCGAGAAATTCTTTTACCTCAGTGTTTGGCCATTTTTATTGTTGCCTGCCTTCTCAGAGGCAGCTTCTTCTCCACCTGCCATGAAATAAGATAGAAATCGGCAAAAAAGTGTAGACAAAAAAAGGAGAGAAATCAAGAGGAATGCCAGGTGCTAGTCGAAGTAGTAGTCTAGGACTATGTCTGCTATGGTTTCTGTTCTCGCCACTTACTTTACGGTGTATGTGTGTGTGTGCGTTTGTTACTCTACTCTACTACCTGTGTCTGGGCTTTAATTTTTTTGTTCTTCTGTCCTGCGGCGGCCAAACTTGTTTGAAATTTGACGTGTGTGGAGTAGCCAAAAGAAGTAAAAGTAGGAAAACAAAGAGAGAGAGAGAGAGAGGAAGACCAGAATGGAGTAAGAGGCCATGTCCTGGCAGGACGTTAGCTGCACTTATTTTTGCAAATTTATATGCAAGCTGCTGCTGCTACTGCCGCTGCTACTGCTGTTGTTGCAAGCCCAAGAAAAATGTTCGTTTCAATTTCGCTTTTCTTTCCTTTTGGGTGGTCCAACAAATTGATGAATGTCCCGATGCTGGGGGAAACTTCAGTAAGATGAATGTTTTGGGCTGGCAAATGACACACAAGGAGTTTTGCTAGGCATGGATGGATGGTTTGGATGCATTGAGAAATGGAAAACGAAGCCTTCCATCTTGATTTTTGAGTCCATAATGACAAGGAGAGTTTGTCCGTTGTTGGTTCCTGGTTGCTGTAGCCTGAGCCTGATTCACAAGCTGTGGCTCCTCTATAATTGGTTACGACCGAACTTTAAAGTTTCTGACTCAGACGCAAAGGCAGAGAAGGGGAAAAAAACTGAAACTGAAATAAAAAAGACCATCAAAGTGAAGGAGGCTCCTCCTGATGTTGCTCCTATTCGGTGCTGTTGATGTTGCTCGGTGCTGCCTTTTCTATTTTTCTAGTCGTTTCGGTCTCGGTTTGCAATTTTACAAATGGATTTGTTGTAATTTCTTTTTGCCACAGCACCTGATGCTCTTTCCCCCTCACAAACATACACACATAAAGACAGACATACCTACTCGTAGGAAGAGCAAACAAAATGGAATAGAAAACAACAAAATGAAATGTAGAAAAGCGCAACAAAAAAAAAAACACACACAAAACTGAAACCCGGTAGAGAAAACTTTTACACTTTACACATTTTCACATATGAAAATATTTTTTTTTTGCAACTTTTTCTTCGGTTCATTTTTCCCCTCCTTTCCGCTCTAACTCTCCACCCCTTTCCATTTTGCCATTTTTCTTATTTTATCACACAAAACATTTATGGGATTTGTGTTTGCCAGACATGTTTGCATTTTGTATATGCGATATGTTTGAAAATCCCGTTTCTGCCATTTCGTGTGTGCAAGCCAAAAGCACAAATACACCAAAAGGAAAGGAATAGGAGAAAAAAAAACTAAACTGAACGGCGAAAGGGAATAAAAGAAGGACGAACCCAACAGGAGCAGCAGCAAAAAGCCTTGTGTCTATTTGACTAGGTAAAATGGTCGAGCCTTAACATGAGATACGAGAAAGTTATTTGCTGATTATTATTGAAAAAAAAAATGTGAAAAATCCCTTTAACTAAATATAGAAGAATAGACTTGAAACTTTAAGGAGGTTAAACTTTTATCAATTAAATTGGTTCAACAGAATTCCTATAAGTTTAAACTTATTTCTGAAATACTTTAGTGGTTTCACATAATATTATTGAAAAACTTATTGAATATTCTGCGAAACGCACTTTGAAACATTTTGGAATTGAATGTGAACCACCCAAATAACTTATGTTATTATAAATGTTATTTTATTTACTCAGTCATAAGTTAATCAGCTCCGTGATCGTTTTCGATTCCAAATTACTACTATGAAATGTTGTGCAAAATAATCGTAGTCAAAATAGATTCTGTTTTGAAATAAATTTGACTATTTAATACGTTTAAAAATCGTTAGTTATTTGGTTAATGTATCCCCTCAAAAATATTTTCTAATTGAAAGACCATTTAAAACCCTTAATAAACGATTTCGTATCAAAACCATTTCATAGTACTCATAATTTGTTTTTTTAATTTGTTAGACAAAAGTTGTATTCTATTATTTTTTATTGATCATAAAATTTTAGTATTTGACCATTAAATCGTAATTTTTATAATCCATCCTTCACGAGCACAAACACCATATTGAAACCCATTGAATTATGTTCCTTTATTACCCTTATTAATAACAAAATACTAATAATTTATTTTAAAATGTGTTTTAATCATTTAACAAATGTAAAAATTACAACTTGTCAGCAATAAATCAAATTTTATTGCATTACTTTTGTCTTAATAATAATAATTAAGTTATTGAATGAGTTTTCATTTATATTGATGTTTACATTCATACTTTACTTTATACGTTCAATGAATATTTTTTATGAATAATTTTCTCTTATGGTTCTTCCTATAAAAGTTAAGATTTGTATATCCAATCTACAGACCAATATAATGTATAGAACAATGGCGCCGTATACAGAAATAAGTCACATCTTGATTGTTCACACGAAATAATTTTCTCGTTCCTTGTACTTTTCTTTTTTAACCTCTACTTTTAATGGCATGGTTCATCCGAAATTTGTACTGTCTGTTTACTTAGACGCCCATTCCCAATGTAAATGACAAATTAACACTTTGCGTGTTCGCATTATTGTTGGCCTTTTCAGCAGCTGCAACCAACAAAGTTTACTGGCTGTGAATGTATTCATTATAAATGTGCGACCTTTCCCCTTTTTCTCCCGTATATATCTAATGACCACAACTGACCATCATTATCGTCATAGTCATCATCATCATCATCATCATCATCATGTTATTCACAAAGTTTGTTCCTTCTTTTCTTTTCATACATTTTACTGCCGTCTGTCTGGAGTTGGTTTTACAAATGACTTTCGTTCACGTTAGCGTCGCCAAGTTTGGTCATAATTTTCCATCATAATTTTCTTTTTTTTTTTCGTTTATTCTATTTATTGTGTCCACGATTTGTGTTATTGTTGTCCTTGTTTTTCAACTTGATTAGTTTTCTTTTTTTGCCTCTTTCTTGGCCATAAGCAAATCGAGGTTATGTTGACATTGTTTAGTGCTTTACTTTGGTTTTCTTGATTGATGTCCTGCGATAGATTGTTGATTGAGTGTTAAAATGTTACAGTTTGAGATAGGAAATTAGTATGGTGTATGCCTTTCGGCTACATTTTGGCTAAAGATATTAAGATGAAAGTGATAAATTTCCATAAACGACTTTTAACATCAATTTATTCGCCAGTGAGCGGAGAAAACATGATAATCAACGGTTAGGAATTTAAACTGGTTACCCACCAATAATTGGAATAATTTAAAAAGGAAAACTGAAACGTCTGTTTTTGCTATCGTTATAGTATAATGGGTTTATTATATTGTGTTGGTTTGTAATACTCTTTAGGATTTGGATTGCAGTTTGGAGCTTTACAAACATTTTATAATTTTGTTATTAAGTTATGTAATTTAAAAAAATGCAACCATCATCGGCTGATATCATAATTTTTAAGGCATAGCTTAAGTTTTACATTTTTGACTTGAGTATAAAGTAAGTTTTAAAAACAGGTGTAATAAAACGGCTCATTTAGTTGTTTAAGCATAAAGTAGAGCCATTCTTGCAGAGATTCGATACGAATGCTACTTTTGACCTCTACTCTTCCTTTACATTCTGTATTTAACACCCAACCTGTATGTATCCATTTTAATATCTAAGTAAAATGAAATTTTAATTTTATATAAATTCTAAACGATTCTTGTTTAAAACAGTCCTCCTTACATTCATAGGAATTCTTCTTTGACTTTGGATTACGTTGAGTAATACTTGTTCATGATCTAATTTCGTATTGGACTGAACGAATAATATATTATTAGCACCAAACCAACACCAAAATTTAACTTGCGTGAAGTAATATTTCTTTAGGATATTCCATATTAGCAATTGATAATTTTTTAAGCTGTTTAAGTCGACTACTTTTCTTAATGAAGGTTGGGGTTTATTATTAATTGAAAAAAAAAATGTACAATGTTTTCAAATCGCAGCTTAAAATTTCTTCTTTGCAGCTAACATCTTCATTTATTATTGAGAAAAATTTCATAACGCAGTACATTAACTTCACCTTAAGAGAAAACTAACAATTAAAGAACTGAAGGCTGCAAAAAATTATGAACTTTTAAATTTTCTACTTAGATAAGAGGAAACAATAGAACTTTTTACACTTTGTGAATTAAAAATTTAGAGAATGCTTATTTTAAATTACATTTAACTAACATCATCCGATTGACGGTTAAAAATTTTCAATTGCTAAATTAGATCCCAACTAAAAGTTTAATTTTTTCAAACTTTCATTAATGTCACAAATGGAAGGACATCTCTAAATATCTAAACATTCATTGTGAAATAAAAATAACTTAGTCTATAATGAAGTGGATTCAATCGATGCCAAGTTACACGGTCTTTTTTTTTTAGAAGCATTTAATAAAAATTTATTTGATAATAAATTAACACTATATATAAATAAATGCTGTAATGTGGCCCCGAAAAAAAAATGTCAAATGTGTCAGTGTGTGTGTGTGTGTGTGCGGCACCTGCGGAAGTAATGTATTTCATTCGACATGGACTTTGTTGCCTGGTCGAATTACCTCTTAGAGAAGTGCCCCGTCGTTTTGGTTCCTCCTTTGCTTTGAAGTCGAGCGCGTTGCGTTTTGGCTTTGCTATTTTTACACAGCAGGTGGCGGCCCTGTGATGTGGGACCGGCATACATTTATTTACAAGCAAAACTCCTACAGAATTTGCCAAACGAGAAGAAAACGTGACCAAAGCTGACAAAAGTCAACTCCACTTGAAACTGTCAATAAATCAAAAAACATTTGTCATGCACACGTTCTCGACTGCAAAGTATAATGGGAAATTTTTACCTGTTGCGCAGGCGCCGTTTCTTTTGGTCCTTTTACCTTCTACACACACAAACACACACATACACAATTGATTAGATTAACGGTTTAAGATAACCAATAACAACAACAACAACAATGGCAAAAACAAATGCTACAGTTTTATTTTGTATTTTAGACCCAGACTCAGACTCAGACCGGCCTGACCACTGACCACTGACCAGACCAGGCAGACACATAAATCATTTTTGTTTATTAATATCTCTCCTTCTTTTTGCCTTCGTCTCTCCTTTTTTTTTTTTGTTGTGTTGTTTCCCTTCTTTTTTTTGTATTTTGCGCAAGTTTGTTTTGTTAGTTTTCAAAATCGATTTACAAATTTATATACCATGTTTCTGGTGAGCGAGTTTTTTTTTATGATAGTTGGCTGGAGAGATTTTTATTTGGCTGCTTGTATCTCGTAAAAATTATGACCAAAGGAAAGAACAAGGACAAGGCTATTAAAAAAAAAAAAACAGATACAAAAACTGATTTTATATGTTTCCACATATGAAATTGCACATAAAAAACAAATAGAAACGCAGTCACAGATGGAATTTAGTTCAGCTGTTTAAAATTTGTAGATTAAAAACAAAAATAGAAGGTTAATGGGAAAAGTTTTTTTGTTTTTTAGCCTAACAAATCACATCACTCACTGAGTAAATTGAATTTAAACTACTTTGTATACTTTGCAAATAAATTATAGTACCTACCTAATAAATTCTCACGAAATTCATAGATATAACGAAAACTTTAGTCTTTATAAGTTTTCGATTATCAGCTATTGCCTAACGCTTTGAATTTTGTAAACTTCCTCTAATGAAACAAAATCGAAAAATGTTTTAATCATTCTAATTTGTTTTCCAAATCATTTAAAAACTGACTCGATAATAAACAACAACCAGAAGAGAAGAGCATCAGCAGCAGAAGCAGCAGAAACAAAAATGTTAATTGAAAAACAACAAACATAAATAAATTTTAAACCTCACACAGTGCGAGGCAGCGGCACCTTTCCTTTCGGAACCCACTGTATAAATATTCATGCGAAGGCATAAAGCAAAAGCCCACTGACCACTTGAAACGAAAATCAGATAAACGAATTTGAATTGAATTTGGTTAAAAAATGCGTTACATATTGTGTGTAGGCAGTGGAATCGACAATCGAAATCTAGCGTAAAATTATATGCACCACTTTGTCTACCTTAGAAAATCAAAGAGATTCCCATCTATCTCTTCCCTAGCTTGGCCATTAATTAACAATAGCACAAATTAGCGGGATCTCTGTCTAGGGAAAAATGTATTTAGAAACGTATAGAACCCCCCGTAGTGTCGCATATGAAAATTATTTAATAAATTAATTACCTTTAGATTGAATCGTACAAGTAGTAGCAGTTTTCCACTGAAAAAAAAAAACAAAGAAAATATATTTTTAGACTCTTTAAACACAGTGCGGGTAGAGTTCAAAGTTGTTTGCTTTGATTGGATGAGAGAAAATTGGGGTATATAGGAAAGTTAACAAAGGATGAACAATATGAAAAGAAAGAAATCTAATCAAAAAGTGATGAAATTTAAAAACGTTTTATAACTTTTCTGAAACTTTATTATTTGAATTGTATATATAATTTTCTATTGTTAAAACACATTTAACCGACTACGTTTAAGTTGAAATATATATAAAGTACATATTTAATCAGCCTTATTAAGACTTAGAAAGGCTCTGTTACAAGATTCTCATTGTGCTATTGATTTTGTTCAATTTCGTTTATCCATCCCATTCAAAAACTATCTTTAACAGTCTTAAAATATAAAATATAAGTATAAATATGCATACTGAATTAGGAATATGTAGAAAACTCTGTTCTAATCTCAATATTCTTTCAGAGATTGACGTTGAAGAGGAAAAATATAAAAATAGGATTTGTTTAAGTTACTTATTATTGCATGTGATCTATCATTTACATAGCTTAAGCCTCCTCTTCTAATTGGTATATAGAACCTACGTAAGTCCCAAATTGAACAATAAGAAACTTATGGATCGTACTAGGAAGCGCATAAGGGTTAACTTATCGTTGTATTAAGGATCCTATAGTTGCCTTAAGTAAATATATCAAAAAAATCATATTCGAATAATATTTCAACCATATACATAGTTGGGTCTGCATTTATCTATAAGATTTGTATTTTCAATAGATTTTTAAACATTCCTCATAAATTAACGTTAAAGACTAAAAATGAAGCTTTTTTCACATAATACAAAGGCGTAAAAAAAGCTTATCATCAATATTTATTAATGCTAGGATATCACAACACTTTAACTACAAACCCACTTTATAAAATTCTAAAATTCCCACAATGTATTTAATTTGATAGATATTTTCTTACAAGTTGAGAGCATACGTTAGTCAGTATATTGATTTTCCAACATATTTTCTCCATTCTTAAGGGTCTTTTGTATCTTATGCGTATGTGTGTGCGAGTTGGCCTTTCATATCACTTAGAGAAATCTAAGTCAATGAAAATTATATTTGATTAAATTGTTTCTTTTTCTTTTAGAGTGCCTGAACACCGCACGGCCCGGCACAGACAAGACAATGTTGTCTTCATCTTCATCTTTGGTGTGTCTTCGTTAGTGTGTCATAAAAAAAAGAAAAAAAAATGTTTATATATTTTTTTTCTCTCTAATAGACAATCAGCAACACACACACAGACATACGAGAGCTTGGCACTTGTTTTAAATTAATCTTCATTAGGGTCAGTCAGACAATAACAGAAAAGTGGAGGGCATATGTTGCAAGTTCCTCAATGGCCTTCTATGCCCCGCTACCCTCTCTCACTTCACACAATCGACTAACGCAAACTTTGATTGAATTTTCATTAATTTTTGCGCGTTGCGGTCGCAACTTTTCCAGTTTGTGTGTGTGTGTCAGTCCATAAATCATAAATCCTAGAGAATGTTGTCAACTTTTCACTTTTAATTAGTTTTGCTAACGTAGAGGCAAAAATTTGGGTCACGTTTGGCCAGCATAAATCAAAATATAAAAAACAAAAAAAAACAAGAATTCACTTGCGCAAATATTTGCAAGAGAGTCAGAGCAAAGTGGAACAATGTTATGCACCTAAAAGTATGCAATAGTTGCCAAACAGCTGCCTGCGGTTTACTTTAGTTGTTGAGCGTGTTAAAATAACAAAATTTTTGGTTTGGCCTCATAAAAAAATTAACGTAATTTCATCAGTTTTCAGCGAAATATTTCTCAAAAATATAAATTTTAATTTAAAGTATTTTAAATTTAAAGCTGGAACATGCAGTAACAACAACTGTTACTAGTCTGGCCATAACATCCGAAACAGACGGTCCAGACTGTACCCCTCTTGCTTGGTGCTTGCTCTTTCGCACATAGTTCCTCTGTCTCTGTCGAACTTATCCTGCAGACATGTAAATTATGTTGGTTTTTGGTCAGTTTGGGAATTTGCAAATACAGGCAGCTGGCAACAGACAAGACGAAGGACCAGTCACCAGTCCTCGCCCGAGTCCCACTCCCAGACCACCTCTTTGTCTGTCTCCCCCCTTTGTACACTCTGTCCTAGACATCAGTTATTGTTCCTGCTTTAAGCATTTCTAATTTTTGACCATGTTTGCTTATGGTTTTTGTATTTCAAATCAAACTATAGACACAGACACAGAGACAAGGACAGACAGGATGATGGGCAGTGCCAGTGTGGAGACGATTTGCATTTTGTTTTTTGAAAAAGTTTTTATAAATTTACAAAAACCAAGCAAGGTAAAAAGTGTAACTCTAACCAGAAAATGAGTAATCGCAATATACAAACGAATCTATATATATCAAAATTCAGAGTATTCCATATATTCAGCTTTAAATTCTTCATATATACAATGTTTTTGCTTATGTTAAACCAAAAATGGAGACTTATCTATCTACCTTTGCATTGTTTTATCTTTTTCATCCAAAAAGCAGTTTAGGAACCTATTTATATAGTCAATTATTATACCTATCTATACCAATTACTTTTCCTCCTTCTTCATTTGAGAGTTATTTAAATACAATGTTAACGGATTTTTTAAATTAATCTAAAATTGAATGACTTCTGGGCTTTAAATAGTATAATCAGTAAATAGTTTTCATTTTACTGTCTAAAGGCTTTTCTATCTAAATTTTTAAATTTCAGCACAACAATAAATACTTGCATCTAATTTCATAGTGACCAATTTAAAGAAATTACATCAAATGCATTCAGTTGAAGTGTGATTTATACTGCGGGGTTTATGGCCCAAATACTTTGTATGAATGTTTACAAGTATACAAAATGTATTTTTTTATGGACAACTTAATGCATCTTACCATGGGTGATAAGATAATAAAAGGCATTGCCCTTTCATTAAATCAACAATTGTTAATTTAAGATGATAATAATTTGAATATATAAAGCTTGGCCAGAATAGACACACGCCCAAAAATTTCTGTACATATTGAAATTCTCACTTAAACTGAGCTGTTGTCGAAATGTCAATTGTAAATTCTAAGGATGGGATTACAATCCGCATTATGACTGCAGAGGACTACAAGCATGTGAAATCTTTTATGACAGATCACTTTTTCACTGGTGAGCCACTTGGAGCGTCTTCGGGTGAGAATGTGCAGCATCAAAACGAGAAGGAGAATGATGAGTTTCATCTATCGATGATCCATCAAGGCACTTGTCTTCTGGCCATAGACGACAATCAAAACGGACGCATTGTTGGTTTAGTACTAGCCGGTGCCGAATATCCTAGTGATCTGGAAAAGCATCGCCGTGAGGCAGAAGAAATGGAACAACATTGTTTTGGACGCATTTGTCGTATGTCATCCAAACTTGAAATTGAAGCCAATATCTTTAAGAGGTATCAAATTTTCAAGGTTCTTTACTCTTACATCACCAATGTGGATAGCTCATTGAGGGGCAAGGGTTTGGGTTCCCGATTGGCAGCCGCCCTAATGGATGTAGGTCGTTCGAAAGGCTTCCCTATGATGGCTGCCATTTGTACAAGTTTCTATTCTGCGCGACAAAAGGAAGCATTGGGGATGAAGTGCATTCATTCATTGGCCTATGCCGACTACAAGGATGACCAAGGACAAGTAATCTTTCAACCACCTGCTCCACATACTCACGCTCGTTTTATGGTCATTAAATTGTAGACACGTGATGATAAATCTTCCACTTTGTGGGATTGCGTTTGTGATCTTAGTTTTTGTACTAAGCTAGCTGTTCAATGAAGCAATTCGTTTCAAATAAGACTTGCTAATAAATTTTACTGATTTTAAGTTCTCTAGAGGCAACTGAGGTTGATGTTTATTGTACAAATCACAACAACAATTGGTCTAACACTTCTGCTGAGGTTAGTAGCCTCTGTCTTCACTCAGTTGAAATATTGGAGGAAATTTATTAAAGAAGAGGGAGAATTCAGTAGGTTGAGTATGAGCGAGGTCTAGATCCAACAGCTACTATATGTATAAAGTATTAGAAGGTAGGTTTAGGCCTCCTGATGAAGAAAGAGGATTTCTAGTTTTTCGGTGATTTCAAATTGAAATCCAGCATAAGCAATTTCAGTTCTAGGGTTTTTTTTTTTTTTCTATTGGCTAATGAAAAAGTAGTTCTAGACGAGTAGGGTCGCTCTATCTTTGTTTGAAGCTCTCAATTTGATGAAATTATTGCGATATTTGGTGATAATTTGTCCCCCTCGAGCGACAATTCGGTTGATTATTAACACCAATGTTGTGAAATGCATTCTTTATCACACAAAGCTTTTGAGCACGCAAAATCGCTTCATACTATCAAAAAGCTCTGTTCTATATAGAGTGCATTTATAGTTGGCACTTAATATATATGTATATAGATTGCATGAGTGCAACCTTCGGGGAGAACTTTTGTATATATGGTGAAATATTTGCAATTCTTAATCATTTATAGTGCACTAAGCAAACGAACAGGGCGATTTTAAAGTTCTCGGTAGATTCAAAATGACCACGAATACAAAAGATGGCATCACCATACGGATAATGACAGAAGAGGACTATATACAGGTGAAACCTTTTATGAGGGAACAATTTTGGCTTAATGGCGAACCACTGTGCGCCTCTTCTGGCGAAGATGTGCAAAAGTGTATGGAGGATGAGAACGATGAGTATCATTTATCGATGATCAACCAAGGCACCTGCCTTCTCGCCACAGATGAGAATCAAAATGGACGAATTGTCGGCATAGTATTGGCTGGTGGTCAAATTGCCAGCGATCTTAAAAAGCATCAAGAAGAAGCCGCTACGATGGAAAATCATTTTTGGGGTCGTGCCAATCGTTTGTTATCTAAACTCGAATTGGAGGCAAATGTATACAAACGTTTTGGCGTCGATAAGTCCATTTATTCACACATCACCAATGTTGATGCATCAATAAGAGGTAAGGGATTGGGATCGCGTCTCGCTGCTACACTAATGGAAGTGGGTCGATCCAAAGGCTTTCCCTTAATGATAGCCTATTGTACGAGTTACTATTCCGCCAAGCAAAAGAATGCCCTTGGCATGGAGTGCGTACATTCAATTACCTATGCCGACTACAAGGATGAAAAAGGAAATGTGATCTTCAAACCAGCTGCACCACATACCAAAGTTCAACTAATGGCTATTAAACTTTAGGTGATTCACTTGTTAATTAGCTTGGTTATAAATTGTAATAAAAACAATCAATTAAAAGAAATTGGTTTAAGTTTTGTATCCCGCCCTCTTAAGCAATGTAAATAAGAAAAAAATATAGTGCTAATAGCCAATATTCAAATGTTTTTAGAAAATTTTTACAAACAGGAGAGTAAAAAAGATTAATTGATGTGCCAAGTGATTCCTGTTTCTGTTCCAAGTTAGTTTTGATTAATGTAGAGTATCCTAAGGTCGACTAATTTAGAGGTATGCACTAAAACAGCTGTCCAAGTTTGCTACAGTGCAAACTTAAAACCAACTGATAAGCAGTGTATGAAAAGGCTTCACCAAATCAGATGCACCAAGAAATATACAAAACGAAACAAAAACATAACACAAAAATAATTCATAAAGATTCATATGACAATTATTGCTTAAAACCAAACAAAACATGCATCCACACTCTGTGGAAAACATTTAAGATTGTAACAGCGGCGCGGTATCAAGTGGCCAACGCTGAGCATGAAATATAAACAATTTTCAACCCCCGAAAACATGGGTCATTAGAATAAGTATTTTTAAGAACAATTGTCGCCTAGAGTCTAAGAATTCATTTACATATATACACAACAATTCTTTAAATAAAATCAGTTTATATTTTGACTTCAATGAATGAAGATTGGGTTATTTTCCTTCTCCCGAAATCCCTATTCATATAGTGAACTAAGCAAACGAACAGGACGAGTTTAAAGTTCTCGGTAGATTCAAAATGACCACGAATACAAAAGATGGCATCACCATACGCATCATGACAGAAGAGGACTATATACAGGTGAAACCTTTTATGAGGGAACAATTTTGGTTTAATGGCGAACCACTGTGCGCCTCTTCTGGCGAAGATGTGCAAAAGTATTTGGAGGATGAGAACGATGAGTATCATTTATCGATGATCAACCAGGGCACCTGCCTTCTCGCCACAGATGAGAATCAAAATGGACGAATTGTCGGCATAGTATTGGCTGGTGGTCAAATTGCCAGCGATCTTAAAAAGCATCAAGAAGAAGCCGCTACGATGGAAAATCATTTTTGGGGTCGTGCCAATCGTTTGTTATCTAAACTCGAATTGGAGGCAAATGTATACAAACGTTTTGGCGTCGATAAGTCCATTTATTCACACATCACCAATGTGGATGCCTCAATGAGAGGTAAGGGTTTGGGATCGCGTCTCGCTGCTACTCTAATGGAAGTGGGTCGATCCAAGGGCTTTCCCTTAATGATAGCCTATTGTACGAGTTACTATTCCGCTAAGCAAAAGAATGCCCTAGGCATGGAGTGCGTACATTCAATTACCTATGCCGATTACAAGGATGAAAAAGGAAATGTGATCTTCAAACCAGCTGCACCACATACCAAAGTTCAACTAATGGCTATCAAACTTTAGGTGATTCACTTGTTAATTAGCTTGGATATAAATTGTAATAAAAAATAATGAGTCAAAAGAAATTGGTTTAAGTTTAGTGCCCCGACCTCTAAAGCAAAGTGGACAAAAAGCCAACATTCAAATATTTTTAGCAATTCTTTACATACAGGAAGATTTATTGTGCCAAGTGATTACTGTTTCTATTCCAAGTTAGTTTCAGAGTATTCTATGGTCGCCTAATTTAGAGGTATTCACTAAAACAGCTGACCAAGTTTCCTACAGTGTAAACTTAAAACCAACTGATAAGAAGTGTATGTGTTTTTGTTTTCGAAGTGATAAACTTAAACGTTGTTTGGTTGATTATCGACATGTTTAACAGATAACTGATATATTACATACCTATACATATATAAGAACAATTAAAATTTATATTAGAAATTAATTTTATAAATACAATGTTGGATAGTGTGACAATACTTTGTAGGGGCAGAAAAGTTGCCTACTGTCTATTATATATGTTATATGTGTATTTTGGCGATTCTAATAACTTTTTTGATTTTTGTATAAATAAAATATTGACGATATTTTTCGGAAAATTAAAGTTTTTACTTCAAACAAGCTACCTTATATATTTCTATTTCAGGGTGCTTTCGAAAATGCTCTATCACGTATCCGGATATACATAAATATGTAAAAATTTTATGTATGTTTTAATAATAATCAAATTTGTTCTAATAACACGTTGGAAAGGAAATACTCCCATATAATCTAATAAAATTTTCCAAAAAAGAAATTCTAAGAAATTTTGATGTTCAAGTTTTAACGAATTCGTTACTCTCATGTTGGGCGCTAATTAAACGAGTGCTTTATTTTGTTGGTCTAGACATTTCGATTGAAATATTAAATTATTTATTAATAATCGATAATATGTTGTTTTTTTTGGTTAATTTTGTGTTACGATAAGATTCTTAAAGTTAATTGTTCTAACTAGACCCCTTGGTGATGTCCACGCAGAGTAGTGACATTTTTTGACTCGGTTACTCAGCGTAAAAATGAGGGTGTCGTATGTGTGTCCGGTGTAAACACACCTCTTCAACTTATACCTATAGATTTTTGCGTGTTATCTTCAA
Organism: Drosophila willistoni; assembly: GCF_018902025.1. NCBI lineage: Eukaryota > Metazoa > Arthropoda > Insecta > Diptera > Drosophilidae > Drosophila > Drosophila willistoni. The sequence goes on from NW_025814050.1 coordinate 17,638,236, forward strand.
TAAAGATTACGTTCAAAAGAAGTACATAGTAACCAAGAGGAAAACTTCCGTATAAATGGTGACGGTTTTTTCAATTTTCAATCATTTATAGTGCACTGAACAAACAAAAAGGGCGAGTTTTTAGTGATCCTTATATTCAAAATGACCACGAATACAAAAGATGGCATCACCATAAGGACAATGAGAGAAGAGGACTATAAGCAAGTTAAATCTTTTATGACGGAACAATTCTTCCTCAATGGCGAACCACTGTGCGCCTCATCTGGGGAAAATGTGCAGAAGTGTATGGAGAAGGAGAACGATGAGTATCATTTATCGATGATCAACCAGGGCACCTGCCTTGTCGCCACAGATGAGAATCAAAATGGTCGAATTGTCGGCATAGTATTGGCTGGTGGTCAAATTGCCAGCGACCTTCAGAAGCATCAAGAAGAAGCTGCTGCCATGGAAAACCATTTTTTCGGACATATTAGCCGATTGCTATCCAAACTTGAATTGGAGGGAAATGTGTATAAGCGTTTTGGCGTCGAAAAGTCCATATATTCACACATCACCAATGTGGATGGCTCAATGAGGGGTAAGGGTTTGGGATCGCGTCTCGCTGCTACTCTAATGGAAGTGGGTCGATCCAAGGGCTTTCCCCTAATGATAGCTTATTGTACCAGTTACTATTCAGCCAAGCAAAAAAAAGCCTTGGGCATGGAGTGCGTACATTCAATTACCTATGCCGACTACAAGGATGAGAAGGGAAATGTGATCTTCAAACCAGCTGCACCAAATACCAAAGTTGAATTAGTGGCCATCAAACTTTAATTGAAATTGTGAATCATTCGAAGTGTTAATTAGTGAATGACTATTAAGTGTAATAATAACAAACAATACGCGAAAAGATGATTGCATTTTTGTTTTCAAAAGTACTGCCCTTATTGTTTGTTTCCCTAACCCTTTGGGCAACGCGAAACTATTATGACTCTATAAAGGTTCTTCTTTACATATGTATGTACATACATATGCATATATGTATATATAAAAGTTTTTCATATATTAAAAGTTTTTATATTATATAGCTTTTGCAAGTCATTGACCTTAAATATTTAAAGTTTTGTTCCTTTTCTATCTATGCTCTGCATCGGTCAGCTGTTTTGGCAATATTGAACAATCAACAATATTTTCTTTCGAAATGTTAATCGGGATCAAATAGATTAAAAAGTTAGCAGATTTGTTTATAAGATACACTAAAATTGGGCATATGGCAACTCTGTTTTAGCAGAAAATAGCTATATTTAGCTTTTGTCTCGCTAAAATTGTGATTATTCTCACAAAAAACTAGACAATAGCCAAAGGGAACTAAATTTTGGAAATAATTCCTTTACCGTAAGACTCGGTTTATTCCTACTTAATGCAAGGTATCATATGTTCGATTTATTCTTCGGCATACACCAAAACAGATGACAAAGTTTGCCATAGCTTAAATTTGAAATCGACTGATAAGAATTATAAGTGTTTACACTTCCATAGTCATAACAATAAAAGATGTTTTGCTCATTGTAGTCAAGTTATCTGTTTAATATAATATATTATATATACATATAGAAGTACAGCTGAAAGCTTAATGATTAGTACAAAGTAGATTCTTAGTCCTCTTAGCTAAGCCATGAATAAAATGTTATCTGACAAGTTTTCAAAATAGCAACACAATACAAAAAAAGGTTTTTTCCTAACAAGGGAAACATTATTTCCATGTAGTAAGCTAAAACATGCGTGCTGCACTCTAAAAAAAATCAAGGTTTAATAGATAATAGATCATAGATTTCATAGATAATTTGATAATCGTCGAGAATGTCTGAATGGGACACATACATAGGCTTGTCATTTTTGACAAACAATCGGGAAACATTTTGTGCATGTCAATAATTTCAAGGTTGTCCATATAATTCAAAACAATTGCTCTATTAACATTGTGATCACTTTCTATGGCTAGACGACTATGAAATGTACATATTAAATATATGGCAAGATATGCTATTACACAATCACATCACATCACATTCAGTCAGTCACCAACGAACCACTTGAAAGCCCGTTGTCAGTGTCATATATCTTATGGTCATTATTTTATATATATATACGCACATGTCTTTGTATATATACATATGCCATATACTTGGCATTATGCTTTCTAGATTGGATTACAAACACAATAAAATAACAATTAGTTTTAGTGCGAAAATAACAACAAACGATGATGACGACAAACAACTAAATGTGCTCAATTTGATGCGTTTGCCTACCAAATTGAAGGCGTCATAAATACGTTTTGTACACATTTTGTGGGCGGATTATGTCCGCCGGCAATGTAAATGATTCGCATAAAATGACAACTACCAACAAATGGAATAACTTTATAGCCCAAACAGTTTACTTTAATAATATCTTAAGTTAAAGCTATAAAAAAAAATATACAGAAAGTTAAAACTATCGAAAATGTTACTCAAAGATCAAGAAATAAATGCATAATGAGAAAAGTTTATCCAAAAGTTGAGTAATTTTATTAGGGTTGAGTAAAGTTAAAAACTAATATACATATGTATGTACTACATACATTGGAAAATAATTAGAAATTTGTCTGGGGAGCTTTGTTTCTAAAAATCTTATGTTCCTTCGTATCCAGGTGGGCTGTCTACTAAAGCAGACTTGTATTAATAAAACGAGCAGATTTTTGCGCAATTTGGATCCACGCCCCTTAGGTGATATTTAGTAATCTTTAATTGGACCCCTTCATCCTATATTTATTTCTATAAATTTGGCATTTACAAGCGTTCTACTGTCATATTCTGAATAGATTTAAAATGAAAATTAAATAATAGTTTTCAAGGTTTTTATGACACTTTTATGTGGGCATCCCTTAAGGTGATATTTTTATATGTTTTTTAAACCCATTCACCCAGTAGAAGCTTAATTAGTAGATGTCTTTTAAGAAATATATTCATTGAGTAATAAAAAACGAACTATTTTTGCGAACTTACAGATTTAATAAAAGCTTTCTGTTCCAAGTCTCAGAGATCAACAACATAATTTGTTACTATAAAAAGAACATATTACGTAAATTATCAAATAGAATTTTTATAACATCATGCTTAAAAAATAGTCTAGACTTAGCTTCAGTTTTTCTTCATTTTTCATATAAATTATAATTGACCAAAAAAAAAGTTTTCATTCAATAAATACAAAAGGGTTTTAGTTAGTTTTTATTTTTATAAATTACCTTTTTAGCAGTTTGAGACAGCAACTTTCTTCTTCATTCACATAACAAATAAATTTCAATACATTTGCAACTATATATATTTAACATAACACTAGACGATGAGGCCGGTGAGGTAATGTAAAATTACCATGTAGATAAGGAAACAACATTTAATAGTTTTGTTCTTAGATTTTATTTTTATAAACAAGTGAGCTACAGTTTCGTATGCGTAATGTTAATATTTCACCTGCTTTACCTTGTTTTCGTTTCAATGGATGAAACTGATATTCCCTTTATTGAAATGTATCAGAGGTATGATCCGAAAGTGGTTTTTATCAAACTCTTCAACTTATTGGATTTATTTTGATTTTTACTATCTTTATTATAGTTCTTTGGTTCAATTCACAGTTGCTGTGCCATAACACTTGCTTTGGTATGAGGAGCTGGTGGCTGGAGCACCTGTTTGCCCTGTTCATCTTTGTAATCTGCATAGGTTTGCGAGTCCACACACTTGAAATTGAGGGCAGTTGTTAGTTTGGTCGAGTGCTGATTAGTGCAGGTTACATAGATAACAGGGAACGCTTTGGATCGACCCAAATCGATCAGAGAGCTGACCAATCTTGAGCCCACTCCCTGACGCCGCACCGTGGTATCCACACCGAGCATATACAAATACAAGGCTCTTTCTACACCAAACGAGCTAAATACATTTGCTCGTTTCTCCAAGTTGGATAGAAATTTGTGTATTTTATCTATAAGACATGTGGCCTGTCTTTGCTCAACTTCCCGGCATTGTTCATCCAGATCGTTGGGCACTTGAGATTGTGCTAGGGCCACGCCTACAATACGATTACCATGATTCTCATCTATGGCCACTAGTGAGAGGCCTTGTCGTATTAGGGATAAATGAAATTCATCTTCGAATTCAGGTACCGCGGTATTCTCGCCAGGTGTTGACATTAAGGGTTCCGTGGCAAAGAAATGTTTACTGAGAAAGTTTTTAACCTCATCGTAGTCTTCCAATCGCAATTCTCGTATGCTTATGGAATGTGATGAAGACGGCGGCGACGACGACGACGACATTATGTTTTGAATTCAACTAGCTAACTGAGAATATTTCTCTTGAATTCATTTGCTAAATATAGAACACTTGTACATTATATGAACGCACAGTGGGAGCTTTACTATTCCTAAATTAAAAAATTTCTACTTGTTATCAGAGCTTTTAATGAATGAATGCATGAATGAATAGTCAACATTTGTTCGGCTACGCGAATCGTCGCGAAACGTTTCAAGCTTTATAAGCATTATATATACATAATAAAAAATGTTCATCTTTCATATTATGACAATCATTTGAGTAAAATATTATTTCGATCTCTATAATCAAGAATTGCCTAAAGGAATTTAAAAAACAAACTGACACGACACACTGTCTTAGTGTTTCTTATCAATTTATAGCTCTGCCGACCTAGACATTGTGAAAGAACTTAACTGAGGTCAAATATTTTTGCCACACACACACACAGACACCAGACATTGGGTACAAAAATTTGAGAGCTTAGAAAACCATTTGTTTAGATGAAACTCATGATACCTATTGTTAATAAGGACAAAAAACTACGGCGGCAAAATCAAATCGTTGAAGACATTATACTGATGCAATAGACTGATTGCACGATCACTGCGAAGATTTACTAGTTAAAGGTATTAAGAAATGAAAAATTATACGAATCACTGACAATTTGCGGGTTGTCCAGACTGCCCGTCCTTCAACTTTTAAATTTCTCTATGAGTACAATAATATATTTTTATTTGCAAAACTTTTTTTTTATAATTATCTATTTATTTACAAATTACAACAAACACAACCATAATCTTAGCTGTAGCTAAATCTAATAATAACAATTTTTCTAATGTACTCCTAAAAAAATAAATGTGAGATAATTATTACAATGAAAAATCATTAATAATTATTATTTTTCATCAACAAAATCATTTTGAATTTCTGTTTCTGATTAAAAAATTAATTTTTGATTTTAATAATAAAAATACAAAAAAAAAATTAATAAAAATTAATGTTCCTGATGTAAATAAACCTAAGTCATTAAAAACACAAAACCTGTAAATTTTTTTTAATCTTTGATTCTATTTTATTTTTTAAAATTGATTTTTCCAGTGCTTTATAATTGGTTATTTAGACTGTAAAGTACAGTAAATAAATATTTATTTTGTTTTAAGTATTGAAAAAAAATTTCGAATTTGGTTTTAGAGTGGCCAAACTATTGGTTTATTTATGTCAAATCTATTAATTAAAAGACTAGATTAATTTATTAATTAAAAGACTAGATTGATAGGTTAAAGAATTTAAGTCACAGGCGGGATCTAGGCGGGGAAATTCGCTCCTAAAAGTATGCAATAAACCGAACAAGAATTGTGGTTTTGAAACATATGAAAAGATTTTGAAAAATTGTACGGATGAAAAAAATTCTAAAATCAAGCAATTCTGTTTCATAATTTTAAAGTTACAAGGCATACGAAAAGTTATAAACTTTTTGCAAATATTGAACACTTTCAGCCTGTTGCATACTTAAAGGAGCTTATTTTCCACATTTCACAGTCCTATAGATTTAAAAGAAGATAAATTAAGCTATTTTAAGTTTAATTTTAAACTTGAATTTTTCTTAATTTTTGCTTTCCAACTGAACTGCGCAGTTTGAGTGAAATGATTTGGAGCATCTTCGTTTTGCTTACCCTTGCAAAAGTTTATCGTTTGTAGTTGTTATTTATAGAAGCAGTGCCCAAAATTTTATTTGTTTATTGTTTATTAAGAAATGCGTTGGGATAAAAAAGTTTCCCTACTGTTTATCAACTCTTTGCGTTCACTTTTCTAAGACGCAATTACCCTCCATTATCTCTGCAAAATTGCTTTTGTTTATTATCATTCAAATTTGTCATAAGAGTTAGATAATTCGTTTACTTAAAAGAACCTTTTCAAAATTCGGCAGCTTTTATAGAGATTTTGTAGAAAGTCTTTTCGTCTAGTCTAAACGAAATTTATACCTTATTATATTAATCATTGTCAAATATTAATAATTTGTTCGACAATATGTATAACAATATCTAGTTCAATACAAACAATGGGGTATCCCCTACCCATTTTATATTTCTACCGATTGTAAGTCGACTCTCTCATTAGTTTAGTTCCTTGCCTTCTCAGGGTCAGGTTCGGTTCCTGAGCCCTTTCGAAGCGGAAATCTGTTGCACACGTTTTTTTAATGCTTCGCTGCTCACATATATAAATATTCAAAATGCAGGTCATTAGTGCACAATGTGAACCCCTCGATTTGCTCACCCCGCCTTCCACCCCTCATTAACCCTTTGACAAACAACAACAGCAACAACAACATTTATGCAGAGAAGGGCCACCACCGTCTGTTTACCCCAACCCTGACCATTGACAACTTACATTTATCTTTTTTTTTTCTTGGAGTTTTTCTTTAAATTCGTACCTATAAATTGTTTATATTGTTTTTTTTTTAGGTTGCGTTTTCTCATTCTTTATGGGAATTTAATTAGATTAAAAACTCATAAAAATTCCTTTTGACAGAAATAAAACGAATGAAACAAATTGTGTGCCATTGAGATTTAGGTTTATTTTTTATTTTTATCGATTTTGTTGTTATGTAATTGTTTTAAATTATAGACTTTTAATTTGTTGCCTCATTTTTTGTCAAGGTTCTGATACCCAATTACATTAAGGTCAAAAGGGTATATTGGGATGTTTAAAATGTAAATGTGAATGAAAAGTAGAGGTTTTTTTTAGTTAAACCTAATTTGATCCTATAAAAACCTATTTGGAAATCCATATCGATCATTTACTTCGTTTGATCCAGTTTTATTCAGATATTTCATTCATTAGATATATATGTGAATTTTAACTTAAGACTTTATTCTCAAAGTGATAAAAATATCTGGAGAATCATTGTTAAAATATATTAGTTAATATGTAATAAGTATTTATTTTAGACCTTTTTTTTCTCTACTGGGTATTGCCGAATCGATCATATTTTTAAACCATTTCTTCTTTATTTTATTTTGAGTGCTTTAAAGTCTTTTGCTATATATTGAAACAAATGAAACTTTATTGTAATCGATTTCGGAAAGCATCATAAGAAAGAAAAACACGAAAAGTTGTTGCCATTTTGTGTGCGATGAGTTTAATTTTCGATTTTTTATTTTCGTGTTGATGACAACACCAACATACACACAGAGACACCACCCACCCCCACACTGAGTAAAGTGGAGGGGGTGGGACATCTTGGGGTCGGTGGGTTGTTTCAGTACGTGACCCGCTTAACAAAATGCTTCGTGTGCCTTCCGTTTGGTTCAACCCTCTGAGATAAAACCTCCTCCTCCACCCCCCTCTTTTAGTGGCGGACATTCATTGATCGTTGTCAGTTGCGCCTCTTTTTGAACTTCGCTTTATAGTTATTGCAGTTTTATCTCTGTTTGACCATTTCAAAAGTCACTTTTCCCTATTTAATTAAAAGCAAATGCATTTTTCGCTCACTTAATATTGGGTGTGCCATGACCTTAAGCTTTCCCACGTTTTCTTCCTCAACACACTATTGCATATTGATATTAGATAAATGGACTTTAAATTTTCACGCTCATTTGTTTGAGTCAATAAATAGATTTAACTTACTTGGTATTTTGGTTGTCATATTTTCAAGGTATCAATTAGCATGATGTGAAGGTTAGTGACAGACAAAATCCATGAATAGAGGGCTAACTAACAATAAGTTTAAGACAAATAATGATTAAACGCTTAGCCAATTGGGAGCTTTATCAATATTATGTCTAGTTTTGGCTTAAATATGAAATATGTGATTACGATTTTTTTAATCAAGTTTGTCGGAAATTACAAAGACAAGATGACTTTCTGACATCATCAGAAGTATTATACGTATAATGAGCTCTTGTAACATTTTAACTAAATTGATTTAAATATAAATCTATACAACATTTACAGAGTTGACATTGGCTTCAATTATAAAATGTCATTATTATGAGTTGTGTTGAAAAGTACATACATACATGTATGTATGTATGTATATATCAAAATTAAATGAATAAATGAATGAGTGAATGGTTGAATCTTAATTTAATGAATGTGGAAACATAAAATAATAATAGGAAAACTAATTTTTGGTTTGTATTTGAACAGGGTGTAGAATAAGTGCCGAATAGTGGGGCAACCTTTTAAGCTCTTTTAAGTATATTACATTCAAGTATTACAAAAACCATAAAAGAATCTTTTTTGCCCAGGGTTAATGCCCCCTCAACTTTCTCTAGATTCCACTCTGATCTTATTGTTAGATGTAACGATCTATATCTTACAGTTAGATATATATATATCTTACAGTTGTTAGAATTATTAAGTCGTCTCAGGCAGCAAATCAGGAAATGTTTCAAAGCCGACTTTGGGGAAAAATGCAACTTTATATTGGATTTACTTTCTAAAATTTGTACATTTAAGTAATGCAAATTTTCTGCAGGGCCGTTAAACCGCCTAAATACTTTACAATATTTTATCCTGGTACATATATGTACATACACAATTGTAATTCAAATTGAAAATAACTAAACAAAGAATTGTTTATACTTTTTGGCACTAAAAAAATCCTGAAAATGCTTTTTCATCACTAAAAGACTGAAACAATGTGTTTTACTTGGAAATTATATTATTTTTTTAAACATTGCTTGCTAAATTTATAGTTCTGTCAAATAGACCACTTTTAAAAATAAGATGAATTCAATATTTTAATCAGCCATCTGTAATTTACAGTTCACTGCATCTAAAAACTTTCGATTGGGTCTTAAAGACTTGTTGACATTTGAAACTTGCAAAATACACTTCCATTTGATTTGAAAACATTTCTCATTTCCCTTCTATTAACCCAGACACTCTCAATTTCCTTTACTATCTAGAATTTTCAGAAAACTTTATTGAATTTCTGTCCCATGGTTTCAGTTTCACTTCACTGCCCTTTGAGGGACACAATCCCAAAAAAACAATTAGTTATCACCACAAATTAGTTGCAATTTGCTGTCAGTTAATTGGGATATCTGTTTTTATTTCTTTAATGGGGGGGCAGGCAACACAAAAAAAAAAATTAAGATAAAACCCCCATGAAGTTTTATCATTATTTTCAAGCAATTAAATGGACATATTAGATAATGGGTAGGGTCGGTTTTTGGCCGCAAATTGACTCTTAAAAAAATTAGCAACTTACCTGTTAACGGTTTATGGAATTCGGTTTAGATTTCTGTTTAATGGGAAATGCAAAAAATCTTTTGACCGATGGTGAACGGCGGGATGAGGCGGGGCCACAGGGCGGGGGCACACGCAGACTGTTGCACTAATTGGCAGCCCCCGCACTCAGAAAACACAAGCACAGTGGGGGAGGGGGCGAGGGTGGCGAATGCAATACACATACATACACTAACTAACTAACGTAGAGTATCTGTGTGAAGAAAAGTTTCTAGTACAACACGATGACCGACGCGACGGAAGGCGACCACGACGACGACGATGACGACGACGATGATGACGATGACGACGTTGGATTTGGATTTCAATTTGGATAAATGTATGAACGCCGCCAATTGCGCGACACGTTACTCCAGCAAAAGTTTCGCAACGACTACTGGGCCGACAACTGGAGCTGCCTCAACGCGAGCGCCACAATGTCATCCACACACACACACACACACACATACAAATGGACGTAGAACATTTTGCGATTTCCTTGCGCGACGTTTCCTGGACACCCGACTAAAAAACGACAAAAAAAAAGCAATAAGAGCGCAACAATTCTCGTGTAAGACCTGGGCTACGAAACACAAACATAGATTCCACACACCAACAGCGAAAACGAAGAGCCCATCATCTCACACACCTGTATGCGGCAGGAGCTCTTTTACCGTTAGACGGCGCAACTCAACGAAACTCCCCAAAGAGTAGCCAAAGCCGAGAGCTAAAACTCTCACTCTCTGAAACGTTGCATGTGGATTGTATGTGGAACGCATGTGGACTACATCAAAGGTACTGCAACTCGTTGTGGGGGAACAGGTGAGAGAGAGTTAAAACATTTCTAGTTGGATAAGTTACTAATTGTATAAAAATATTTCTTAAATTCTTAATAAATAACAAATTTTGAATTATTATTTAACTTGATATATTTTCTCAGTGGATTTTATGCTATGCAGAAATTTTTCAATTTTTCCACCTGTCCACATTAAATATTTAAAATTATTGATTACATTTCAGTCCATGCTCCACCTGCCCCAAAAAAAACAACTCCCACACGCCCCCAACAAACCAAAAACCAACTTAACGTTACTTTGTATTAACTTCAACTAAAGAGAGAGGGAGACATACAAGAAATACCATGGGTTGAGAGAGAGACCGAGTCTTATACTGCTTCTCTTTATTTTCACGCTCTTTGTGTGTTTCGCTTGGCGTATAAGACCTGAAACAAAATGGCATTTGGAACAGTGGTAAATTGCCGCAAAGCAAATCAATGCCGAGAAGAGAGTAAGAGAGTGAGTGCGTCCGTCGGCAGAGGGAGAGAAGATGAGGCAAAGAGCAGTAGCAGCGGCTGCCTGTTGATAAACATTTCAGGTAACTTCCTTGCGCGTGGGAGCAAGACAAGAATAGAATGGAAAACATCTCCCACTTACTAGGGTTAATATGATAGAGTGTATTTTATCATTCTTGAGTTAAACATTTTTTTCGATTTTCTTTAACTTAATACACATATCGAAGTGAAAAAATCGACCAATGTAAACTACTTTAACCAAAAATGTAAGGAATGTACTTGTTAGAGTAAGTATTGTTGTATAATATAAAAATAAAAGGGAAATAAAATCTAAATAAATCAAATTCTAAGTAAATATTACCTTCTTTTTATTGCAAATGTTTTAAAAAGGCAAAAGCAGCTACTCACTTTTGTTTTTATTTAAATTTTGAACGAATAACTTCGACTGACAATTTACAAGTATGATTTTTACAACACTGCTCACATGTTTGTTTACGCACACACTCACAGTGATTTTTTCTCCTCTCATTCACACTAATGCGTAAAATTTTTTTTGCGCCATTAACTTTTTTCCTTTATTTGCTTCTTTTTCAATCATAAAATCTTAACAACCACTGAACCGATTTAATTACGATTATATATCAAAACTAATTGCATATCAAATAATCAATATTAAAACAAACAACTTTTTTATCACTCTAGACACTAAGAAATATAATATTAATTAAATTCACTGCACAACCAGCGATCGCGAAACGTAACAGATTAAAACTGAATCAAAATGTAAAAGAGAGGAATGGGAAAGAGAGAGAGAGAGAGAGATGTAAAAATTTGCAGAGAGCTTTGCAGCTTCTTTAACTGAGTGTCTTGGTGCACATTCAGCCCTGGGTCAGGTGTGGCAAATGTGATAAATATGGTCTGCCCATATGTATATTATCTATACAGATAATTAAAACTTTAAAAATGTTAATCACATTAATCCAAAATAGATAAAAGGATCAAATTTCATTATTTAAGTTATATTTCTGCTAAAATTAATCATATTCATCTCACTAGTATTTGTTTAACTTTAACCTTAAAGAGTTCTTTCAATTCAAGAATTCGCAATGGATAGGTATTTTGTTTCATTAAATTTTTCCCTGTGCATTGATTAACTGCAAAAAAAAAAAACATTTAAATAGGTAAATACATAAATACAGTGTATCTAATCTTGACATTTTATTAAGTTATTACTTTAAGCTGAAAATTAAGCTAATATTGCTTTATATTAAGTAATTAGTCTTGTTGCAGATTTCAATCATTTGGTTTAACTAGATAATTAATACTAGATAAATATTCGCCACACATTCGTAGAAGATAAAGGAACTGCAAAGCTATCTGCAAATTCGCAAATCAATTTTGCTCTCTCATTTTTTTTTTTCATTCTCTCTCTCTGTGACTTTTGATCTTGCCTCTCATTTTGGTTTAGTTTTTCTTGCAAAAACTGTTGGAAATGGCGTAAAATAAAGTTATGTTTTTTTAAGTGCCAATAAATGCAAATAAATAATTAGATCGGTTTCAAGTTAAAGCAATTCGTTGGTAAATAGTGATATATGCAATTTAATTGGTTCGGTGGTCGTCAAAATTTTATGGCGATATCAAAAAGCGAAAAATATAATTGCGACGCCACACAAATTGTTTTTTTTTGTTAAACGGAATTTCACATGAATGAGAAAGAGAATGCAAGTTTAGACATACATATATGTACATGTATGTGTGTGCGTGTGCAAAAGTGCGGGAGTGCAGTAGAGTTTTCGATTTATAGTGTTGTACAACTCACATCTGAAATTAATCGAAGATCGAAATTCAAATTGTAGCATCTTTGATAGCTTAAAAACGTTAACAGGTATAGTAAAGTTTTCTTTTAATTAAGCATTTTTATTAAATATTTAGATTTTGTTAAAACTTAATAAGCTAACTTAACCCTAGATTAATTAAGCTGTAACAGTTCTGTTGCAACTGTACCTAATCTAAGGTTAAGTTAGCTTATTTAGTTTAAAGAAAATCGAAATATTTGACAATAATAACACAACTTGTGTTCACGATTCTATTTTCGTGAAGAATAAATTATATTAAAATGGTAATAAACGGCGAATATTTTTATTTATTTGGAATAATATTCAACTAAACTAACATTTTTTTTAAACTACAAATTCATCTTAAATTAGAAAGAAGCGCAAAAAAAAAACCAAATTTTTCAACTTTAGATACAAAAATAATGGTTATCGAACAGAATAAGAATTTATTTAACAAGTAAGCACAATTTGGGCATTAAAATTGAAACTGAGACCTATTTAAAAAGAAACAAAAAAAAACTCAAGTTATTTTTGGCCATTAATATATATCTATTTTCCATTCATTATCAAAAACAAAAAAGGGTTTCAACAATTTCATACATTATACTCAGCTTTCAATTAGGGCCACTGTTTCTCGCCCCTCTCCCCACCATTCGTATTGATAACTGCATAATGTACATATCTAACTGACTAATTCCTCTTGACAAGAACTGAATTCAAGCCATATTCTTGATGTTGCCAAACATTCAATCAACTGCTGTCAGAGAAGTTGCAGTTGCGCCAAAAGCTTAACAACTCAACGAACTGAAGAGAGAACAAAATCCCTAAGCAAACACAAATCAAATTATTTCCAGAGGCCAAACAAAACATATCAATTTGTTGACATTATAAAGAACAACAAAAACGAATGAAAAATGGAAAAAATTGTTAAGAATAATAATAATAATAATATGAAGAAGAAAATGTCTATGTGTGTGTGTGTGTCTGTGTACCTGTGTGTTTACCTGTTAGAAACGCCTGGGAATGAGGTTGGTTCTTCATGTTGCTCTTCGGGCATACTTATCTTTGTTTTATATTTTGAGCTACTTAAATTTTTCAAACTGTCGCTTGGGATTTGAACTTTTCCCTACCTTTCGTTGATTTTGGTTTGGTTTTTCTTTTTTTTTTTTCTTACCTTGTCTGTTTTTCTTTTCCAATCGATTTTCCGTCTGCAAAGTTTGTCAACTGTTGCTATCTGTGTGTTATTTTTTTTTATTTTTGGCGTGAATATGTGTGGGTTTAAGGGGGTGCGGGGTTTCGGGATTTGGCAGAGGTTAAAAAGGTTTTTCATCTTGAAGGTTGTTAGTGATTTGTGTGGCGGTTGAAATTTTCTTATGCAGATATGGTTGGCAATTCATCTGTTTAATCTGTTGAGATTTTCACATTAAAGCAAGGAAATTTAGCTAAAAAAAAAGTGTAAATTTAGCCAAGAAGATGAATTGCTCCTCACTCCTAGGAGTGTATATTGTACTTTTCATTTCGACTTGAACTTTTATTCGATTTCAGAGGGATGGAATAAGAAAAAGTTCCTTTTTTTATGACTTGTTTAGGCCCATTTCTCCTATAATGCCGCTTTTGAAACTTATATCTGCTCATTTAGTTGCTTTTTCTTGGTATTCAAACAAGAACAGGTTACTGGTTGCTCCTGGTTACTCAAATGATGTTCTTATTCACAGGATCTTTAGAGTTTTAATAATCAAATATTATTGACATTCTTATTCTTGGTTCCCTTATGAAATAATCTTTAGTCTCATACAATAAACGTGAGAGCTATTTGAATAATCATTCAAGGGTGCTTGGTTTTGAAGCCAATTCTCTAAATATTCAAAATTTGTCCATTGACATAGCATATACCAACTTTTGGAGTGTAGAGTCCAGACAATTTGTCCCAACCTTAGTCTTGAAACAATCAAAAATCCAAAAAGATTTCTTAAAATTATTCAATCTATATATTAGATAATGTTGCAGCGTTAAAATGACTTTTTGAAGACAAAACTCGGACGATTCCCTAGGATCCTAATTCAAAACCTAAAGTGATTAAAATAGAGTCTCCATATTAAGGGAAAAACCCTCAAGATTGATATTATCATTAACAGGATAATAGGCTTAAAAGCCTTAAATTGCATTTAATGATTAAATTGAAATTAAATGTCCTACTTAAATTTGTAGCCAAACCGATTTATCTCAATATTCACTCCATTGAATTTAACCATTTTAATTTTCTTTCTTTTTGTTACCGTCTGATGAGCTTTAATTGTTTTGGGATATAGCGAAATGAAAAACTTTTGCTTCAGGCAAATGACCTTGTGATGAGACTGGACTGAAAGCGACCTTTCAGTTTTCAAGGATTTTCAATGTCTGGACATCCCTTAGCTGATGTTTTTGCTGCATCTATCCCAAAACAATTAGTCAACATGATTTGAGAGAAAAAACAGAGAGAGACACACAAATGTTGTGGGAGGCAACACCTTCTAGTCTGGGGATAAAAAGCCATGACTTGACACAAAATCCCATTGACAGGCCACACATCAAAGAATTCAAAAGAGAAAAGATCGAAAATTCTATAGAAGAGTGTGTGTGTGTGTGGGAAGATACATATACATATATATGTATGTGTGTATCTAGTAGGTAGTAGCCAGTCTTAAAGTCAAGAAGACATCAAAGTGATTTTCTGACATTTATGAAGAAATGCACAAAAGTAAGAAAAGTAAAAGAAAACACACTGTGTTGAGGAAAATCAATAGCGAGAGGTGGGCAAATGTGGAAAAGGAAAAACCTTTAAAACGATGCCGCGCGCCACAAGGCAGACAACTGACAGCGTGGCAAAACTACTTTACACCTGAATGTAGACCTATGTATGTAAAGAAAAACAAATAGAAAAGCGCTTAAAATCATCAACAATGCAAAAGGTTCTCTCCCCCTCTCTCTTTCTCTCTCTATCGCAAACAAGTAATGAAGTTATTACGGTGGCAAGGGGAAAAGGGTCTAGGTTAGTCTTACCCATTTGACAGCCATGACAGTTATAATAAGGCAAGCTGTCATAAACTGTTCAGAGTCGATTGAAAAGGTCGTACACTTACTCAATGAGAGGGAAAAACTCTTAAAGTTTTCACCACATTGCACATAAGTTACCCCTCTTCCCCTTCCATCGTCGGATGGCACATGACGAATGAAAAGGTGGCAAAAGTTATCGCCAAACTATGTAAAAATTGCCATCAATATTTCAATCAAAACTGACTGAAAGTCTCGTTTTGGTGTACTTTTTATTTGATTGTGGGAGTTGGCAGGGAGCACTTAAATTCAGTTGAAAGTTAAATGAATTTACATTCGTATGAGTGGGTTAATCAAGAAATTTGAATTTAGTTGTTTAGTTTTGAATCGAATTCAGTTGAAATGCAACTTGGAAATTGCATCTCAGCAGTAAGTATTACTTTTATCTTTTATTTTATTTAAAATCCAGCAATAAAACCTTTTGCAGTAAAAGATATATTTAGTGGGAATGTCTTTAACGTAAATGGCTGAAATTTAATATACGAAATTTTGATCTTAAAGGTGCTATAACTAAATAACTATTTCTTTAAATCAATAGAATCTAGATCAAAACGGCAAGAAAAGATTTTCTTGCCTTTATATATAGAAATGAACGTGAACTAGGAAAAACTGAAAAGATCAGTCAATCTGGATATGGATATGGTTATGAATTAAAGTATTTTTTAACTAAGAAATAACAACTCGGGATAATATTTAAATTTACCGCATAAAAAACGCAAAATAGCCAAAAAATTCGTAAAATCCATAAGCAATAAATAAGAAAATTCAGCTAACTTTGAAAAGCCCCTGAGGAACCGCTTATAAAATAATGTGACCCAAAATTTCGGGAAATTTCACCCTCTCTTGGGACATTTGGGACAGTTTTTGTAGACCCCACCCCATAAGTACGCATCGTTACCATCTTAACCTCCTGAAAACACAAAAACTACCTTTTTTTCGAAACCTTTTTCAATAGGCGCTATAGGTAACACAAATTTTCTAAATAATTCTTAGAACTTTGGTGAAATTTTGTCACAATTTTGAAACAGGAAAGGTTGTAAATGAACATAAAGTTTATATAAATTTAAAACTTATTAAATTCAGTCGTCTTTTTAAGAATATACATATTTCTTATTTTATCTTAAAACCTTTCTCAATGAAATGCATATTGAATAATTTTACAAATTCCTCTAATATTTCGCTTTACCCTCGTTCAATTTGGTTTGCCCTAAACAACAGCAGAGCAGAAGCAAAATGCGGGTAGGGAACATAGAACGAGAACCAGCAGCAACAACAACAACACCTGCCAACTTGTCAGCTGACAGGTAGGCGCCAGTCTTAGGGCCTTCTATTCACTTGCCACACTTTGTTCCCCCCACCGCCCTTTTCGTGTCAGTGGCATGTCGAGCAGGAAGAAAAAAAAAAGAGAACCAAATTCAAAGGCTGCCAATTGCCAATTGAAGCCGTAAAGTATGCTAAGCAATTTGCGTCGTGTGTAAAGAACGAGAGCGAGTTGGGTGAACGAGTGGAAGGGATAGGAGGGAGTGAATGTATGTGTGTTTGCGATATTTATTGCTGTTTTTTTTTCTCCCAAATTGGAGTAGGAGTAAGAGATGGAGTGGGGTTGGGGGTGGAGTGTTTAGGTGGCATCCTACTACTGCCAAATGTCTGGCCTGCTGGCACCTGTCGCCCATTCAGGCAGGACTTGAAGCCATACCTTGGGTGAAGGAGGCATGTTGAGAGGAGTTCACCGTTTTCATAAGTCGAAACGGTGTGTGATTTTGATTTTCAGTTCCTCGGCTCTCCTTTAATTCCCTTCCCCCGCCGCTCTTCGCCGCATTTTTTTTTTTATGTCAGACTATGAGTCAATGAAACATTTCTGTTGCTTCCTCTTCATTTACTCTACTAAAATAAGGGTATAGCTCAAGGTTTCAACAATTTTGGGAAACGAATTTCGGTTAACCGACTGAAATAAATGAAATTTTTTTAAGGAGCTTCTCTTATTCTTTTTGCTTACTTCTTTTACTTCATGATAGTATTAAGAATCTTTGAGAATCAGTTTTCTGATCGTAGAATTTGCTATATATTTTTAATATGGACATTTGGCAAATCCTGACGGTCACACCTATTTATTGGTTTATGAGTGTATATCGATTTTAAAACATTACCTGATTCAAAAATTAGGAATTGAAAGTTTTTATTAATTTTTTTATTAAATTACCTTGAATCCTAATAGTTTCATAGTTTTTATTCTCTTAAATCGTCTGTAAATGTGTAAAAAAAGTTGTAAAAGCATAAAAATAATATTTTGAACATCCACATTGCGTTTTAAGAAGGTTATAATCTAGACAGACGATAATAATATTCCTGATAAAAATTTGAAATTATATATGAATTTTTGTGTATATGGAGAAAGTGCATTTTCAATGCGATGTATTATATATATTTTTTTTTGCACAATTATGGGAATTTTTGTTAGAGCCATTTCCGGTATACATACGTTCGCAGTCACAAAGCTAATCAAACTGTCCAACACACACACTCTCTCTCGCACACACACACTTCTGGCCATTTTGAGTGCAAACTTTCGCCTTGGCAAGTACCTAAAGTGTTGGTTCTTTTGTTTGAGCCTCAAAGACAAACTTCATTCAACAACAAAAAAAAAAAGGGGGGGACATGAAGCAGAAGCCTGGTCAAGTGCCGGAAGTGCTGGCCATCAACATGATGACGTTTCTGCCCCACTTCATGTTGTCCTAAAAATTTTATTAATATTTTATGGTTTATTAGTAGCGCCATTAGCTAAAGCATTATAACACGTATTTAGTTAGAAAGTACAGTATTTTTTTCTGCAGTTTCCGGCAGCTTCCGTTTCCGGTGGAGAGGCAAAAAAAAAAACACTTTTTTTGTGATAAATTGCAAAATCAATGAAAAGCACATGTAGGCAAAGAGGGGATGGGGGAGTGTCCCGGGGTGGTAACTGCACTAGCTAGATAATGGCATAAATTTTTGCTAGTGTTCGGGAGAGTATAAAAAGTAAACAATATGTTAAATAGCACAAGTGAGGTTAGGGTTGCCAGAGTAACTCTGTTACTTGCGAACGAAAGATTACCGTAAAGATTTATGATAGAGTTTCCTTTACTTTGCCTTAATGGCAGTTTTATGATTGGTTTTCCCATCGCTTTTGCCAAAACTTGATTGATACACCAAGGCAATTGGTCTCAGCTGTTGTCAAAAAATTTGTCACATGAGACTCGACTTTCTCTCAATATATACCGAGATAGACAGCTAGACAGAGAGAGAGATCGAGTGAGAGAATAAAACAAAAAATAAGAAAATAAACTTAAGCACAACTTACACATGTAATAGAATACAAACAAAACTCAACTGCAACTGGTTAAGCCAATCCATCAAGAGCAAAATGTGCATCCCATCTGATGAAGGGGAACACAGAGTGGTGGGCCAAAGGAAAGATACATAGCGTAAGAGGGGAGAGAAGATTGGAACGTACTCGAATTACCAACAAGAACAATAATAACAACAGCAACAACAAGTCCTCCCCCAATCAGCACTTGGGTCACATATGCAGCATGCCACAGCTCACATCATTTCAAAACTAAATAGTTGATACATTTACTTGAAATATCGACTTGAAAGTACCCAGTATCAAGTGAGTGAATACTTTCGAGAAGTTACTTTTAAGAAGTTACGAATTCTTTTATTTAAGAAAATAATTAATTTATTGAGCGATTTTGGGATATGAAAGTTAAGTTATTTGGCATTGTTAGCTAAGCATTTCTTTTTTTCCTTCACTCAGTTGTAATTCCCAACTAGTTCTAGCGTTAAAGTAGTGTCCGATAATATTGCATAACAGAGTGGTTAGCGCAGTCTGCAAATTAGAACTTGGTCAAATCATCTCGAAATTTGTAAATAAACTGAATCGAATCATCACTCAGTTTTCCAGCTTCTTAATTTCTTGTATGAAAGAACAATGAATTGCTATTTTAAATAACTTTATATATTAAATGTTAATGTTAAATAAGTTAATGATTTATTATGTAAATAAATGTTTTATTTGCCTCACTGATTGTTCTAAGTCTCATACACTCTTTGTACCCCTTTGCTCGTTAAGTTACAGGGTATCAATACTCTCCCCTAACTGGCAAAGAGAAAACACTTTCTTCTCGTGACTTTACCCTTGTGAGATCTTTAGCAGATGTTTGCATTTATTTTGTAATTACTGTCACGCAATGTGACCATCAAATCAAATAAAACAAATTCTCATTTCTCACCCATCTAGCAAAGACATTGGAGTGAAAGTACAAAAGTGATATCAAATTTAAAAGCAAAACTTCCTTTTCATTCGTTCTCCCCCCACATTGAAGAAAATTTCAACCCTACAATTAATGGGCGAAAGTTCAAGTTTTCTATTGCATAATGTATAAATAATGAAGCAAAATCCATGCGTTCTGTCGGATAGTGAGACTAAAAAGGTTACAAAATTATAATGATTAGACGTACAAAAACCAATTGGAGGCGTCATTCAAGCATTTTTAACTATTTAAACAGTTTTTGACGATTTCCAGTCAAATCAATCAAAATTGTAATACTTAAAAATGCAAATTATAGTGGTTGGAATAAAATATAAATTCATTTCCCTCAGCATAGTAAATTTCTTGAATCATTCCCGACATTTTCGTCAGTCATTTTAATTCATCTTCTTGTATTGATATGCAGAATGAGATTTTGAAGTTTGTTTCCCTTGATAACATGATATTGTAACAGGTTAATCAGCTGTCTAACCACCTCTTGGCAGGACAAAACATTACAAAAACTATTTCTAGTCCATTAATTGAATGTCTAATTTAGTTCTGCTTATCAAAATCTATTAATTCTGAACTCATCGTTATTCTACACAGATATTTGAGGGTCTACAAAGAAAAAAGGTATGAGTTGATGGAGAGGGCGTTGAGGAAATTTCCATTAATGTCAAACTGAAGCTCAACTCGTCTCCCCTCCCCAGAAACCCATTCAACAATTTTCATGGTAGTTTTTCAAAAACTTTTACACTGTCTAAAGAACCAAAATGCGGCGGAGAAGGGTGAAGGAAAGAAAAAAGAAAGCCAACAATTTCAAATGCAACACAACGCGGCAAGGATATTTTTCACTTTGTTATACGATGCCAAAAGTGGTGAAACATCAAAGGGGGAGAAAAAAAAAAAACGGAAAATTCACATGACAAGAGGGGCCAACGGAAATTATATATGGAATTCACGGCCATGGTCGACGGTTGGCAGTTGCCGGTTACCGGTTGGCGGCTATCGGCTGCCGACTTGCCACTTGTTGGCCCCCGAATCCTGGCTGTAACCCCACACAGTCCATCTCATCCTTTCGCAGTGTTGCCAATGTTAATCGAAGTTGTGTGTGCTGTAAAAAAATAAAAAAAACAGCAAAAAACGAGAAAATGCTCGTTCGGTTCATCGCGTTATCTCACGTATTGGGGCAGACATAAAAACAAATTACAAGTCGGTGGTTGGCTCTAGAGAGGGAGAGAGAGACACAGAGGGGAAAGGATGAAGTTTTTTTTTCGGGGGGCCATTGTCGTTCAGAGTGGCGCTGCTTAAGCGGCTTTTATGTACAAAAATTGTAAATGGCGTTTGTCTCTGTCTGTCTATGTGTGCGTGTGTGCCTGTGTCTGTGTGTGTTGAGCCATTTCCGGTGTTATGGCTGAAGCTTCCGGCATTTATTTTTTTTTTCGTTCTCTTTTGCTTCTTGTGTTTTTGCCATGTGCAAAACTGCAGAAAAAGTTTATCAATATTGAAAAGTTTAGCGTGTATTTATTGTCTGTCTGTGGGCTCGCATAGCGTGTGGGGCCAGTCGGTGGGTGGGGGGTAAAGTGGTTTAGGTCATAGTCATAACAATAAACTTGGTTCATAAATAAGTTATTAGTCAATGTCTTTTGCTTATGTGGCTTAAACGGGAATTGATGCAGTTTATTGCTTTGCCATGAATTCAACGAATTGAGCAATCAAGAAATGAATTATTCCAATAGAAAAGAATGTCTCTAAATTGTTCAAAACTAAGGTGATAGTCTATGCTAAGTTTAGCTAACGATCAGTTTGTCAACTGACTTTTAATTGCTCATTCATTGTAGATCAAAGAAAACAGAATCGCCTTTAATAACATCTTTAAAGTTGACAGTGGTCGTGCAAACAAGATTAAGAAATAGAGTTTATTTAGTTTTTTAATCCTTGAAATGTTACCAATGTATTAGATCTTAGATCTTATTGGGTAAGCTGACATACACTGCGTATACGTTAAATAATGAAGACATATTTCTTTATTAAATATCAAAGAAGCTAACTTCGGCTATGCCGAAGTTTATATACCCTTGCAGTATACTTGGCAATAATATTTTTCCTTTTTGAAATTTCTTTCCCTGCAACTCAATTCATCAATACACAAACAAAATATTATTTCTCTTTTTACCACAAGTTTTTCTTCTTCCATCATTTTCTAAGCAAAGCACGGCACGCATACACATACAGTTCATGTAGCGTTGCGTCTGTGTGTGTATGCGTGTGCTCTGTTGATTTGATGATGGCAGTAGTAGGCAGCAAGTAGCGCTGCCGGCAGCGTTTGAGCCGATTTATATTGACTGTAACTTGTGTTCTATTTATCGGATCAGATTCAAATTTTGGGATCTGAGATTTTATATCTATTACTATCATATTGGTAAATTTCATGGGGATACTCCAATTTTTGCAAAAATGTTTCTTCTAGAGCTATATGATATAGTGGTCCGATCCCAAAGATTTTCATACTTTATCTTTTAAAAAAAAGCTCCCAAAAAAAATTTCATCCCGATAGCTCTTAAGATGGCTGAGTAAAACGCGTACGCACCGACGGACAGACGGACAGACGGTCAGACGGACAGACGGACATGGCTATATCGACTTAGCTTCTCATGCTGATCAAGAATATATATACTTTATGGGGTCGGAAACGTCTACTTCTGTGCGTTACAAACATCTGACCAATTTTATAATACCCTCTGCAAGGGTATAAAACGAATATATTGATTTTTATTGTGCATAAAAGAAAGCCTTTTGATTCATTATCCATTTTTGATCTACTCAAAATTGGATTTATATTTGAAAAGTTTGATAACTCGTTCTAAGTTTTAATAGTTTATTCATGATCTTTTAATTTTTTGATTGAGACTTTTTTACCTTTATATTTTTAAGTGTTTGCTTATTAATTAATATTAATTCTGCCAGAATTCAACTCTATTATGACATTAAAAAATATGTGAGAGCAATAAAATCCACATAAAATGATTACTTAAAAGCAAAAAACAAAGCATAAAAAGTATAAGAATTAAAAGTAAACGCAAATTATTTTCACAAAAACTGAATGGGTAAGTTAAAGTTTGTTAGTTATTGAACTAATTAGTTTATAAGATTTTACAACATTATTTTTTTTAAGCCCCTATTATTGCTTTAAAACTTAAAGACGTTGTTTTTATTTGTTACATCTAAACATAGAAATAGAGTTACCCTAAATAAAAGTTATCAAGCCTAAATAAAAATAAAGTTACCAAATATGAAGAAAAAAATATAATCTAATTAAACATTTCACTTACAAATATTTACTTAAAACTTTTTGCTAATTAAATCTCGAGTGAAAGTTTTCTTCAACCTAAAACTAAACAGAGATAACCCAAACGATACTTTATCATCTCTAATATTAACTCTTTTCACCCAGACTCCGGCAATTAAAGTCATTACCCGACTATCATGTTGATAGGGAATAGTTAACCAACCAGCCAAGGCTCATGTGTCCAAAATGGATGCCACCCAACAGATACATAGACACAACCAAACACACACACACACACACACATAGCGAAAGGGGAGAAAAAGTTTTTGCTAAAACCAAACCCTCCCACACCCAAGTGTAAACCCAAGCCTCCGCCCACTTTTCATCATTTTCCTACTTTTCTCATCCCCAGAAACGTTTAGCATACAATTAGCTGGGAAAAAGGCAATGCACTGGGGGGAAAAGCCTGGCGAAAACTTCAGTGAAAATTATTAAAATTTTTCGTCGACGTCGTTGTCGTTGTCGTTGGGTCGTTTTGCCTCGAAAGGGTTTGACCATATGGAAATTAGCATATGACAGCCATTTTATGGGCGACGTTAAAGTCGAGACGAAGTCAGCCGAAAAGTGGTAAGAGAACGCATATCTGACAAATGAAAATGAAAACTTTAAATTTCAACTTATCTAAAAAACAGAAAAAAGCAAAGAAATGGCATAAAACGAGAATAAAAATGTGTTTTTTGTGTCTAGTCATGCGGCATGAACTTTCTGTGGATTATATTAAGAAGCAAAAAAAAAAAGGCGACGAGTTATGATTTTCCATTTTCCATTTTCCACAATCGAGGTTTTTTTCGGTTTTTTGCTTTTCAGTTTTTTTCTTTTCTGATATTCTCTTCAAAAGAAAGAGTATTTCACAATTGAAAGTAAGTTTGTTTTTGACTTAAGCTGCAGAGAAATGAGAAATTTATGAGAATACTGAATACAGAATACTGAAAATATACAAGATTTTTAAATTTGCATGGATTGTTTTATATTTCAATCGATTTACGAGTTTTATGCTACTCGGTTACGCAGTCTCAATCTTACCATATAAATAAATCTCTTCTTAAAATTTATATATTTATATTTTCATTTTCTCGGGGAGATATTTTTTAGAAGAACTCTCTGATATGGATGAATAGTTACAATAAATAAATAGTTTCTTTATGATATGATATGCGAGTCTTCACTCCATAGCACAAAAACTTTGTTATTTCGTCTCTAGTGGCTTAAGTATTTTCTTTGCTTTATAATACAAAATAATAAAAAATTTGACTAAATAGTCATCAAAATAAACAATCATGTCATAAGATTATTATGTAAAAATTGCATATAAATATTATTATATGTATGTATTTAGTTCACTTTGTCTTGATATCGTTATAAAATGTTGTTTAATTTTTAAGTTTGTAAGGGACAAATTTAAGATTTCTATAATTAAACTAATGATCTTTGATTTTATAACAGTTTTTTGCCAGACCTAAAGTCACACACTGATGGATAAAAGTTTACACTCCAGAAAAGCAAATTACAGAATCAAGAATAAAGCCTTAAACTTGATGTGATAGTTACTTAAAAAACCATTAAAAGTATTATAAAAATCCCAGTTGAAATCTTTAATCTCAAATCAAAGTGTATGTCAAAATTCGTTGTTTGTTTTTGTGTCAATTATTGACACTAAACTCATCCTTCTTGTTCTATGAGTGGTGCAAAATTTTCCACCTTTTACACATTTTACTTCCATTTGATTAGATCGGCTTTTTAGGGCGACACGTGCGCGGGCTGGCTGCTTGGCAGGCAACGGCACGCATCCTGTTTTGTTTTCCCAGCGCCGCCTCACATTTTCCTTTATTTTTTTTCGAAATTTGCACGCTCATCGCTTGAGAGTTTTTTGGTTTTGTTTTTTTTTTTTGGTTTTTTATATAGGCTTATCAGGCGGCAACAACTTTTGTCATAATCAACATCAAACAGGCTGCAGTCGTCTCAGTCTCTGGCAGAAGCTATTATTATCCGGTGCCCTGTTCCCTCACCATCCCTGAACCATTCGAACTTATAATCAAAAATCAACTTGATGTTTGCCACAAAAAAAAAAAAGAAAGAAAAACCAGCACAGAGTGAAAGGACAAAAAGGATGTCATCAGCAGGCAGCTGTCGCTTGTTCTTCATGTTGATTAAAAATTTGTTTTGTCATATCGATAAGGTATGACTTTTTACAGCCCCATTTGCAACTTTACGAGAGACATCAGTTCAATAACCTGCCCGGACCGCTCATGCTGATGTGCTCTATCAGTTCTTTGGAAGAACTTTCAATCTTAAGTGGGCATCATTTCGAGTTTTATCTATTTCTTTGTGGCATCACTTTGACTAAATCCACATTCATGTGGCTTTAATTTACCAAAATGTGGGCTCAAAAAAAAACAAGTAAAAGGGAAAATAACAATGGCAGGGACGAAACACATCATTAGGCATCATTGTGAGACACGGCTGGCTAAATGGATGGATGGATGGGCGTGAGTTAACGTGATGTCTGAACTCCAAGTGCTTGATTTGTGCCACCGATAGGCTAAATGATTTGAAAATTAATTTTCAAAATTCATTCATAGTTAATGGTCTTGAGCAGGAGATTCTATACAATTTAACTTGCTGTCGTTTAATGAAGACCTTCGGATTTTGTTGTCTAACATTGTTTGATTTTTCATTCATTTTCAACTTTTGAAGCATAATTACTCTATTTTTTGGTAAGCTCAGATTAGATTACCTAACATTAACATGTTCCTGTTGCTGACGAGTACAGCTTCTTGTGAAGAAATATACCATTTCTTATGTAATTACTTTGATTTTATTCCTCAAATATGTTGGGAGGAATATTGAATCAGCTCTTGAACTTGCCAATAATAATTAGTATTGACAAAAATGTAAAACCAATGCCCGATATCAGAAATTAATGCAATTAAAGTGAAGCAAGATTAATCTGCATTATTAAGAGCATTTGCGACGCCATGGCAATTAATATAATAATACTTAAGTATTCCCAACTGCTAAGGCTGACTCTGTAGTCCCACAATCAGTCCAATAAATATTATTTGCATGCCAAACTAATGGAAATTCGTTCTACTGGGCATTATAAGAAAATGAAATACTTTGCAAAAACAAAGTCGATTAGAACTTAATCCCAAATGGATATTAATTTACTTTGAAGACTTTGGTTTATTTAGCTTTGATTCAGTTCGTTTTCAAATCGACAGAGAATAAGTCTTGTGTTATAAAATGTTACTTAAATTAAATTCACTTTTATGGTTAATTCTATTTAACAGACTTTCACAAACAAAAAGTATTAAATATTTCAGAGATAATTACTGTGGAGAATATTGTGCAGGCAAATGTGTGAAAAACCAACCCAAAATCGGTGATAAAATGTGTAAAGCAAATATTTATGGTGTTGAAACTGACAACTACATGTTTTCATTTGAGGGTGCCACATTAAAAATATCTGTTAATGCCAACTTTAAATTGAATACACTTTTATATCTGGACTTATCAAATGTCATACTCATGGAAATTAAAGTAACTTACAAAAGTCAAAGTAACTTTACAACAGGCGTTAACATTCTAAAACGTCTTGGTTTAATTGAAATAAAAACATTTATCAATTTCTTTCCTACTCACACAAAAGAGTATACTCAAATAAAAGAAATTGACCTAAATATATATAAAAATGGTCCCAGAGTAGTTCACATATTTTTGAAAGGCAAACAACATTCATATAATTCAATTTGCAATGATTTTATAAGTAAACTGGGAAGCAGCTTGCAAGAAATTGCGATTAAAGGCAACGGCGAACCATTAACACTTTCGGCAAAAATATTTAAACAAAAACCAAATTTATGGTTTTTGTTGATTCGAACCCTTCAACTGGATAACCTCAACTCTCAAACATTTGACAACTTGATTAATTTGAAAGAATTAATTATCCATAAAGTAACTGGTATTAACCAAACATTCCTAAGGTTAGTTTCTACCAATACATCTTTTCGAAGTACATATATATTATATGATATTTTATTACAGATCTGCCAAACTTAAAAGTAATTTGGAAGCACTTCATATTTGTATTGACACAAAAGTCGATCTTAGATATTTGCAAAACTATGAAAAACTTATATTTGTTATATTAAAATCTTCGGCATTAGCTTCATATATTCCCTATGAGAATCTAAAAGCTTTTTTATGTTTCCTTGAATATGAAGAACTTCGTCTATGTACTTTTACCATGGGCATTAATGAAAAACGTTGTCCTACAAATTGCTCATGCTGGTTGGAACGGAACCAAAAATCTGTAACAAAAAATCAAGATAGTGCAGATAATTTGGAATTTATTATCAACTGCACTAATGCGGACTTAACCGAGATTCCTGAGTTGCCTACTCCTATTGTTGGCAATCCAATCTTGTATTTTGAGCATAAGAATCTACGAAGTCTGCCCAACAACTCGTGGTCAGGATATGCGAAATTAACCGAACTTCATGTGGCTAACAATAATTTGACTAGTTTGACTATTGATCAGTTGCCACCAGAACTTACTTATCTGGACATACGAAATAATTCTCCTAGCTTAAATTATGATACAAATGTTGAGCAGTACTTGGCAGTGCAACGAGACGAAAGTTATCCATTGGAAGAGAATATATTCCACCTGTATCCTTTAACTTTTTATCGTCTCAAGGGTCCTTGTCCAGACAAATGTAACTGCTACTTTAATTCCATTGCGAACCTCTTTGTAATTGATTGCAGAAATCAGTCGCTCAACGAATTTCCAACTCTGCCCGATATTATTATTGGCGACTCATCACTTTTAATGGACCATAACAACCTTGGAGTTTCTCCTTTGAAATCGCTTCGAAAATCCACATTACGGGAACTACATTTGTATAATACTAAAATCTCGCAACTAACAATCGAACAATTGCCGCACAATATAATGAACTTGGACATCCGAAGCAACAAACTGAAGGCACTTGATGACAAAGTCACTCACTTTCTGAAATATCGTTCAACCTTTGCAGACTTTTCCATTCAAATGTCTGGCAATCCATGGAGTTGTAGTTGCGATTCTAGCGAATTTCTCATCTTTCTAAGGCAACACGCAAAGGCAGAGTATGCAAGTGCCTTAAGGAACTACGACATTGAAGGAGACTGTCCGAGCAAGTGCATTTGTTGCATTATCGATGATCCAATGACTCTTGTTATAAATTGCACTAATCAACGATTCGATAATTTATTCAACTATCCTAAGCTACCAATTCATATAAATCTATCACTGCGATTTGAAAGTAATCAGCTTACAACCATCCAATTTCTAGATTCCATAAAGCCCAAAGAACTTCACTTGGCGAATAATGAAATATCATCGCTTGAAAGTATTCCTTCTAGTATTACATATCTTGATATAAGAAATAATAGTTTTAAAACATTAAGTCCACAATTGGTGGACTTACTGATAGAAAAGTATGCCAATAGCTCACTCAGTCTACTAATATCAGGAAATCAATGGATTTGCAATTGCAAGCAGAAACACTTTCTCCGATTTATCAAAATATTTGCTGATAATATCGTTGATCTAAATCAAGTGAAGTGCTGGATATCCGAATCACAAACTATGGTAAAGACAGTCAGCATTGAGGAAAGAGATGTTTGTCCCTCGGTTATTCCCTATTATGTGGCAGCATTCGTTTTGTTATTCATATTTGCCATCGCAATGAATTCCGTGATCTACAATCGGAAGCTTATTCAAATGTGGTTTTATGAGAAAAATGTGTTTATGGTATATTCTGTACGAAAAGAGATGGACAAGAAGAAAAAGTTTGATGCGTTTCTGGCCTACTGTCATAAGGACTCGCACTATGTTGAGGAATATGTAAGGATACTGGAAAAAGGACCACATAAATTCAAACTTTGTTTCTATGAACGAAACTTCCTTCCCGGCTCACCGATACCCGATCTCATTTGCACATCCGTAGAGGACTCAAAACGTACCATTATCCTAATGACAAAACACTTCCTCAATTCTGTTTGGGGTCGATTGGAGTTTCGTATGGCATTGCAGGCCACCTCGATGGACAGATGTAAGCGTTTAATTGTAATCGTTTATCCCGATGTCGAGAATTTTGACGATCTCGACGGTGAACTTAGACGTTATTTGGCCATAAATACTTACCTGAGGAGAAATGATCCCAATTTCTGGTCCAAGTTAATCTATGCAATGCCTCATGAGGCAGTTTCTGAGCTAACAGGTCAACCAATTACATTCGAGGACATTGAAATGATTGAAACAGCAATACCCAATCCATTAAATAAATAAATAATTTTAAACTGTATAACATGTATGGATTTAAGTAAATCAATTTCTTATTATAAATTTTTATCTTAAGCTTAATCTTTAAAGAATAATCCTTAAAAAACACTTGCAGTAATGTTTGTATTAATAGAAAAATAAATTGTTGTTTATATTAGTGGAAATTGAACAATATTTTTATTACAGAATAAATATGAATCTAAAAAAAAAAACTAAAATCCGTTCATGGTTTAAAACGGAAAAGGTTGAAAATAGAGCAGTGCAAAATAATGGCATTTTTAATATTTTAAAGGCCACCATTCTTAGGTATCATTACATTGATTTATTGTTGTATTTTATCCATAAGAAGAAAAGCAAAAATCGAACGAATAATTTTATAATAAAGGCAATGTTTCAGAAGCTTGTGTAAATGCCTCAATCAAAGCAAAAACATTGGAGCAATCACAATGCAATGCTCAAACGTCGACGTAAATACTGAAATTTGGAACATCTTGCTGAGTATTTTCTTCTTTTTTTTGGGGAGAAAGAAAACGAAATAAAGTGAAATTTTAATAAGCCAAATAAACGTGGCAGGTGAAAGCATATAAACTGTGAGCCCTCACAAAGGGAGCAAATGACAACAACCTTGTCTAATGACAAAGATGCTGGTAAATATGTCTGAGTATGGATGTATGTGTGGGTTTAAGTTCTTCAATCTTCACTCGTGATTTTTTGTGCCCTGCTTTTAATTTTTTTTCGTTGTCTTGTTTTTTATTTTGTTATGCATATTTAAAAAGCAGAATCATAGTCCTTGTCGTTGTCTTCGTCTTTCGTCAACCATCTTCCCCTCCAAATAAGTATGCTACAAATAATAAGCGTAGTGAAGCGGTGCGCATTATAAACCAGACGAAGATGTAAGAACTCCTCATCTCCCCCATCCGACACACACACACACACAGTCTCTTTCATACCCACATGGCATTATGCGTAGCTTGCTTTGTCGTTGTTGTTTTTGTTAATGGAGCAAAGCTGGTTCCTTTTTGGTATTATCCTGCTTCTGTGATTGTCTGCGCCTGTTTTCTAGTTAAAAATAAAAAAAAAGAAGAAAAACCAACAACAACGACGACGAGTCAAAAGATATGACAGCCATTAAATGCGCATCCTAGCCTCACAAAGAGAATATGCTAAACACTTGTCGAGACTGTAAAAAATGTTTCAGATATTTCACTCTATAAACAAAAACAATTTTATGGCTACCTGGACCAATGGTAGTTGGTAGTAGAGTAAAATAGCAATAATATTCGCTTGATCCTTACGAAGTTTTTTAAATATTCACATGAACCCTTTCACTTACTTTCCTCTACTATGCAAGTAAGGTTGTTATGTTTCATTTTCATACAAACCTTTGACAATAATAAACTTATTTCTTTCTGCTGCATAGCTCCATTTATGATTAATATTTAGGGATCTATTTTGTCTTTTATTTGACATTTTTAAAGATTTTTCGAAAATACTAAACCATTTAAAGGTGCATAAATTTTAGCATTTGATTTCTAATTAAAAATAAATCATTAGAAAAAATTTGGATCCGAGGACTACAGTGTAAGACAGACGCGTTAGATGACTCAAATGATTAAACTTCTTGAAGACTTAGAAATATGTTTAAAGTTGCATTTGCTTTTGGGATTATTTTGATTGAAATTGAATTTTCCAACTCTTGTTTGCCCTCAATTGAGAAAGATTGCAGTCCAAGGACCTAACAATGAGCCGCTACATCGATGGACTAAGACTAAAGATAACACGTTGTGTTTTCTCTCATGCGTTTCTCCCACGTGCTGGCCCATAATTAGGGTCGGGGTTGCAAATCCAATAATTACCACAGAGAGAGGGTGCATAAAAATGATGAAGGAAACAAGGAGAAAAAAAAACCATCAAGTGCGCCATGCACACTCAACCGCAGTACATACAGAACACATGACGAGGGGCGTGTGGAACGGACGCGAATATGTAGGAGGTGGAGGAATCGACCGCCTGACAGGATATGAAACATGAAAAACAAATTGAAGAACCAACATCCGTTTCTGTCCTGCCTCACATTGCCGCTGACGCTGAGGCTGACGCTTATGTCGATGTCGATGTCTCTCGTCTGTCCTTGTCAATGCAACACAATGACGACAATCAAATGACGTTTGCATCAATGAGCAATTGGCAAGCCAGGATAACAGCAGCAACTTTAGTCCAAGCTGAGGGGAGAAAGAACGATAAAAAAATAAAAAAAAAAAACTAAAGGGAAAACCAAGGCAAAAGAAAACGATAGCGTGGATTAAACGATTTTTAATGAAAAGACTTTTCAGATGGCCACATGAATGAATGAATGACAGACAGACAGATAGTCAGACAAACACATAGGCAGACGAACGCAGGATACGCAGAACAAAAGAACGAAGGCCTTCGGTGCGCAGAGAAATTGCATAATTGAAAATTGCACTTGAGACCAATTCTTATCGGTTATCCTTTTAAGAAAGAAATGGAAAACTCCGAACCAAAAAAGAGAGAAACATCTGCAGTAAAACCCTTGAAATGTTTTTATGGCCTGTGTCCGTTTCTTTCATTCTTGTTTGTTTCTTATCATCGGTGGCAACTGATTGGCTTGTTTCTGTATTCTCTAAACCGTTTCGGTTGCCTTTTCTCTATCATCTTCAAAGCAACTTCGTTTTACGCTGTTTTGTGCGGGTAGCTAGCAAAACGAAAAAGAAAGGATTAACCAATAGGTCACTTCCTTTTGAAGTGGTCAAGTTGTTGGCCTAAACTTAATGAAGTGAACATATCAGTTAAGAGTTGGCAAAACAAAGAGCAATTGATAAATGAAATATTAGACCCAAAATCAAAAGATGCCAACACAAAAGACAAAAATTACTGAAATATGATAAGTAAACGTTACCATTTCTCCACTTGAAATTTATCGAGACTTTCCCCATAATACACACACGCACACATTTCACTTATCTCTACTCGACGAACATAAACACAGAAACGTACACATACATATGGATGGGATAGTTGGATAAAGGATAAAGCAAACACAGCTGATAGGCATTTACCATAAATAGCGAAAACTATTGTCCTTTATCCACTGAACTGAACCATGTGTAGTTTACCCCCCGTTGCGACTTCGTGGGTCACTCGTGACACTGTCGAGTAGTGTGTCTCTAATTTATGCAGCGTTGACAAAAATTGAAAAATGGAAAGGACAGGCGCCAGGACTATTAAGGAAGCATATTTCTTAACCGACCAAGCGGCACATTTAACACTAATCATTCGCAGTCCGCAGTGATCTCAAGTGGGTCTTTGTTTTTCTCCAGTTTTTCGGTTTCACATTTCTAATGTGACAGTAGCGAACCCATGGCAACTTCAAGTGGTTTTTCTTTTGCTTCCCACAACGAAATGGATGGAAAACAAATTGATCAAATAATCAATAAAACGGCAATTAACATCAATTTTCACACACAAGCACACACATCAATGAAGGCAACCCCTTTCTATTTCCTTTGCCATCAATTGTTCAATTTGTCAACCAATGTGAAAACGCAGTAAAACAATTAGAAAAAAATATTGTTCAAGACAGAATGTAACATGAAACTTTGCTTCTAATTAAAATTTAATGTAGTCCAAACTGAGCAGACAAAATAAAATATTTAAAGTACTTTTTCTAAGAAAACAAAAACATGAAAAACATTTACTAAAAATTTCCCTAGGGGAGTAATCATTTAAATGGACCGACCTAATGGAGCCAAAATGTCAAAGACAGAAATAAGAAACAAAGAGACTGACAATGTGAAAAAGACAAACATGACAAAAATTATGGAAACATAACAAAACATATAATATATTAATTTAAAGTAATTGATTTTTATTTTTGCAACTAAAACAAAAAATTTCTTTTAAGGAAGAAATCTGTCTTTATCATATTCTACAAAAATGCAAAGGAAAATGTCAAAAGATGTAACAAAATATTTGATGACGTGGTTTTGCATTTGGAGGGAACATTTAAGTAATAATTGAAAGAAAATGTTAGTCGACATTAAAACTTTGAAGAAAAATACAAAAATCACTTAATGCTGAGTCCATCTTGATCCTCACTTGGCTAATTACATTTCAATCACAAGAATTAGTTACAGCAATCTGTTTTCATTATTAATCTCAAATACGATTTTAAGATTAGAAGCGGGACGAATGATTATAGTAAGAGGTAAAAATATTATATTTTGAGGAGCTTGTTTTACATTTTGCTTATCATAAATGCTTTTCCATTTTTTCTGCTTAAGTTGAAATTTCTTCATCGGTAATTTATCATGCAAGATTGTAGATTATTCCTAAAGTGAAGTACTTATAAAGTGAACATCGTCCATCTCTTTATAAGCAGCTAATTCAATATTAAACTTCGTCTTTACTACAACAAACCACTTTTATGACCCTTTTTCCCTCTCACTTTCTTGATTGCAACACATCTGTGCTTAATGCACTTTTGTCTGGCGATTTTTTGTTGGCAATTTACTAATTTTTCATGCAGCGACTTTACTTTTCCTTTACTGCCAAATACCGATACCAATCCCAATGCCAAAGTCATTGCGTGTCTGGCAAAACCATCGGGTTTTCCCTGTAACTGCCGTTGCCATAGCCGTTTTTGTATTTCTATAGACTGGCTGCTTGTTTTCAGAGTCATTGCCAATATGTCGAGGCTGTCGGAGTAAAACTGCTGATAATTAATATTTTATGCACACGTCTGCGTTGATTTCTATCTTTATTGTTCTTGTTTGTCTCTGGCACAGCGACGACTCCTGACGCTCCTGTTGCCAGCTTCTGGTTATAGTCTTTCAAAACAATAATCCCGTTAAATATCATGGGGTATATAGAGCTAAGTCATCTTTTAAAATCTTGATTTTCAATTAGTTGAATCTATAGAATCTAGGGAATAGTTTGGTAACTAAGGAAACTTCATATCTATTCAAATTTGATTTGAAAAATTTAATATCAAAACGTAAAAAATTATAACTCTTATTAAAAGTAGACTCAACATTTTTACATATTGTTCTTTCGAATCGAATAAAAATGCATCTTTTGGGAAAATTATAAGCTAAAAGATTTAATTATCAGGTTTTCTTTTTAAATTTCTATTAGGGTATTTATATTCTTTAACATGATGTAGTAAAATTAAGATACAACATCTTGTATCTTTGAACTTCAAAAAAAAATTTTTTGTTGTGTTCACTGAAGCTTGGAGTTATTAATAATTTTTTTATAAAGTTTTTACATAATAATTAACTATTTACATGGTATGTAGTTGTCGTTTTAATTTTGATGCCATCCGTGTTTACTGAAGCTTGGGTTTATTGTGTGTGTGTGAATTTTTTTCTTCTCTCTCATCGGTATACACTCTTGGCATTGTTTGCCCATTGGCAAACGCCTTGTGAATGGCTTTTCATTCGGAAAATGTCTGCACAATGTGTCCTGCGGTTCATTACACTTTCTGTTTAGCCAGCCACTAACTCCTGCCCTCCCAAATCCCAAAACCTCCATCACTTTGGGTTATTAAAAGTCTATTAAAAATTCACATTGAATGGGGGAAAAAGTTTTTCGCTTTTTTTTTTCATCGCTTTCCTTTCTGGTATCTATATTTGCCATAAATTAAGTGGAAAATCGAAGCATGGCTTATTATTCAGACAGTGTTGGTTTATGGATTTTGCATTAAATGCTTTCTCTACTCACTTTGCTTTTCTCTTTTTTTGTGTGTGTGTGTGTGTTTTTTTTTATCACACTCTTAACAAACTGTTTGGTTTTGGGCTTATAATTTTGACCCCAGGCATGCCTTATCTACACTTCCTGCCATATTTATCAACCTTCCCCTCTCTTTCCCACTGTCTAGCTCTCCCTCCCTCTCTCTCCCCCTTTTTCTCCCTTTCTCTGTCAATCTGTCTCACACTTATTGCTCCTCTGTGTATGTCATTTTCATCTCGTCTTCGTCTCACTTAAGCAGTCGCTCACCTGAAAACTTGGACGCTCTAATTGCATTCAAGAGTCGAAAGACACACACACACACTGGAACATACACCCATCACACACACACGCTTTGGACATTAGGCAGGTGTTTGGCCCATGGGTTTTTGACATTTATGTTCCGGAATATTTTCATGATATTTCTGGTATGTGAAGTGCTTCACCATGCACTTTTCATTTTGCCTGACTTTTCAGCTTGCCTGTCAGTAGTTTGCTTCTCGACGAAGACAAGAAGAACTTGGAATGCTGCCAGAGATGGCACAGATGATTGGATAACGATAATTATGCCGATGACGATGATGAAGCTTGTTTGATTGAAAATATATATAGTTTCGATCTGAAACACATTACACTATTTAAATTGCTTAATAAGTTCTTAATGGAGTTTTTTTTTTGGCACGAAAACTTTTTGATTCAGTTGTGAACCGAATTTGGGCACAATTTCAACTGATGTGGTTGGTATCGTTATACTACTTTTTCTAGAATTTATACAGTTTTCGCGTTTATATCAAGTTGCTCTCATAACATGAAAACATACACTGGTCTATATATGGAAACATACACTGTATATATACACACACATATGTAGACATATATACCGATTTTTTTGTATGTGTTGTTTAATTTAATAGAATACAATACATAAATATTTTTTAGTTGTTGCACTTACCTGTTAACTCTCTAACAATAAGACGAAAAGGTTTTTTAAGGCATATATTCAATCATTTGACAAATTTATTTAGTTCAAAAAGGTTTCATTTGTTTATTCCCAAGATAAATCAACATTTTTCCAAAATGATTAATTTTCTTTAGTTGTTAAACATTATTATGACAATCACGAAAATTATAAGATCTAACCTTTTTCATTTTTAAACCAATTTTTACTAATCAAGTTCTTGTTATCTTTACAATTTTCCAAACTTGGACTGATATTTTCATTACGAATAAATAAATACTACCTTTATCAGATGTTTTAGATATTTAAATGTTTATAGTATACACTTCATTATCTTTATTAACTTGTATTAAAATCTTAAATATTTTTTCTGGAACCCATGAAATTCTTGAAAGTTTGATCGAAATAACATTATTTTGCTAAAAATAATTCATTGAGGTGGACAAAACTCAAAGAATAAAAGCAAACTTATTTTTCTATATGTTAAATGTAGTTTTGAATGTTCTCCTAAGTTAGAGATTAATAACAAGTTAGAGATGTTTAGTCATGGTCTACAGCCTAATCTCAATCTCAAGCTGTCCTCGGTCCAAATCACTTAATTAATATATTGGTCTGTCATTTCCTTTGCGACGAGTTCGATTACTTACAGTGGTGGCAAGCGCAAAAAATAATTTAAAAAAAAAAACCTAAAGAAATACATTTTTTATTTACGCCTTGTTAAAGTTTTCAACTATTTTAGGATATATTTTCATATGCATTTTTATTGTCTGTCTGTGTTGCGTGCGTCTCAAATGCGAATTTCGCTTTGGACTATGGCATGTGGCTGGCAGACACAAACCAAATGGATGCCAATCGATTTGCACCTTTAATATGATTGCCCATAATCAATTATGTGCAACCGAATCAGATGCAGCAGCAGCAACAACAACAATCATTTGTGCAAATTCCACAAATTTACGACATAAAATGCGCCATCGACTGTCAACATGTTGAAAATAAATTACAAAACATTATTAGCATAGCCCCTAGGGGATGTAACAGCCACGCCCATAAAAACTAAGGGTGTGAAGTTGAAAGGGCGCTCCAGGGGAAAATTGATTGTTTAGTTTTTCGGTTGAATTTTGAGAGATTTTCCCAATGCATTTGGCAATTTCTTTTTTTTCGTGTGTGTTTGTGTGTGTGTGGGGCAGCAGATTTTTGTTTATTTTTTCTTATTTCTTTTTTTTTGTGAGTTTTCATGTTGACCTAAAGATTGGCTTCCGTTTCCATAGATTAAATTAAATTCGATCAAAGTGTCATGCTTAATCATTGTTTGATAATTTGTCAAGCCTCGAACGGAAGCTTTTATGTTGCATTGTTTTTTTGTTTTGTCGTTGTTGTTTTTGTTGCCGTTTTTGGTCAACCGTAAATGAAAATGAAAATTAATTGATAAACGTTGATAAATACGTTTAATTTGCAACCAAAAATCACATTAATTGCATTACACCAGAAAAACCAGGATCAAACGAACAAACGTAGTGCCAGCAGCTAATGGATGGGATGAATGAACAAGGAAGCGAAAACGTGAGAGAGAGAGAGAGAGAGAGAGAGAGAGAGAGAGAGAGAGAGAGGGGAAGGAGGAGTAATGGCAGGACTACCAGCAAACAGCAACCACCAGCCAGTTGAATTCATGTGAGAGACATGTCGCACATATCCTCCATATTGTGTGTACAATTAGTGACACTGGACAGGGACCGGTAACGGGGCCCAAAATGCCTTCTCCTCTACTGTGACCACTCACGGATACAACGAAACATACGTGAGTCCTGTCTGTCCCCCAGGTATGTTTCCATCGTTGTCAACAGTTCATCGAATAATATGCGAAATTAAAGCTGAAGACTCATTCATTGTCCTTGTCGTGTGTGTGTGTGTGTGTGTGTGTGTGTGTGTGTGTGTGCACACTCTTCACTGGCGAACATCTGCGCAAATCGAATTAATGTTCACGCATGATTTCAATCTTTTAGACCTTCTCCTCGCATTCTTTCTCTTTCTCTATCTCTGGTTAATCCTGATCCCATTTGTGTCCTGTTCGTTGTGGGTGAGTTATCTGCTGCTTAGTTACGCCCTGAGGCGGTAAAAGTGTAGAAAAATTAATTAAGCAGCTTGTTATAGGTTAAAGAACACCCAAGGTTTACAATGGAAATCAAAGATAAATGATGACAACGCTTGTCCCATATGGGCTAAGGGTATAGTAAATGTGTTATTAACTAGTAATATCCTTGCAAAAATACAAAAATAAATTACTTTCCATTCACTTGAAACCTGCATTTGCAATATACAGAAAATAACGAGGTAGTAAATTTTTATTTGTGGGTTTGTGAATGAGGTAATAGTTTTTTTTAGAACATCTATAGACCGATCTATTTTATCATAAAAGCTTTAAAGCATGTCCAAGCAATTCGAATGATATTCGCACTACATTTTTCCTGTATAGTTCTGAAATATACTATAATAAAGTTTATAATGAATGAGCATTAAAGTGATTTAAATAAAAACAACTTTTGTTTTAGATTTCAGATTTAATAGATGACCTTTTTGAGAATAGATTCTAAGCAAAGCGATAAACAGTTTCAATTTTAAAAAAATCCCCTTTTATTTCTATTCTTAAAAAAGTACTCACTCTAAATATTTCCAGACGATTGCAGCTTTTTGTAGAGCTCGTTCTGGATATCCTTCACCTGAGCAGAGCATGTTAAAATTGTATATATGTATATAGCTTTTGAATCCAATGCACTTATGTATATTATACTTTATACCCAATACCCAATACTTTTTAAATAGATGAACATTAGATAATTTAGATGTAATAATATTTATCAAAAAATGTGTAATTATACAGCATGCCAAATCCAAACAAACGTAAACGAAGAAAAAGAGATTTGGGTTTCGTATAAATATTTTACATTTACTACTTATTAATTTCATTTCCAATATCAATTATTATTTTTATGCATTCTCGCTTTTCATACTTTGCTTAAGTGCATGGAAAAAAGAAAAAATAAAACTCCAAAATTATTGTTAGATTTACAGCATGTT
The DNA here is from genome assembly GCF_018902025.1 of Drosophila willistoni. NCBI lineage: Eukaryota > Metazoa > Arthropoda > Insecta > Diptera > Drosophilidae > Drosophila > Drosophila willistoni. The sequence continues at coordinate 17,677,762 of NW_025814050.1, forward strand.
CTCAAATATTCAAATTTGAAAAATGGAAGAAAGCATAATATTAAAAAAAATAATCCCAAAAAAACTGCATTCCTCAATTTTCAAAAAAAAAAAAAAAAAACAAACATATAATAGAAATGGAAGGAAAAATGCAATAAAATTTCAAAAAAAAAACCAGCAAATTGAAGTGTTTGACCAGAAAATGCAGATCGAATTTCACATGACATTCGGTTTTGAGTATTTCAATAAATTTAACCGCACACAAAACAGCAACAACAACAATTTTGTTGAGGAATAAAATTTAAACTATGTTGAACTATACCCTCTCTCTCTCTCTCTGTCTCTCTGTCTCTCTGTCCCTCCCCAGCTTACACACAAAGTGTGTGGCAAAAGAAGAGCAGAGAATAAAAGAAACAAAACAAAAAAAAAAACGAAATTAAATTAAGTTTATTGACATATTGCTAATTAGACAGAACATGACAGCGTATCAAGATTTATAGCGCCCGATAAGCAACAGCAGCATGTTCCCTATACCACTGCATCCCCCCACCCTTCATCTCTATCACTATGATAGCATAGCGGCACTTGGACTACTGTTGACTGCGGATTGTCGACTCCACACACACACCAACACACACACACTCACACACACAGTCGAAGGCGGATCAATGAACGCATTCATTTTAATTGGAGACATGGAAAATATGCCAAAGAAAGCAAAGGAAAAACTCCTCAGAACTTCCCTCTAGGCATCGTTCTAATTAAATGCACTTGAGTATGCCTTGAAGAGCTCCAAATGGACACACACACACACACACACACACATGAACTTGCTGGTAAGAGAGCAAGAGAGGGGGGGTTCCGGTTCAGTGGAATTTTATGCGCCTGCCCCTCAAAATGTCTCGTAAATCTCACAAAGAAATCAAAAAACAACAAAAAATAAAAATCAAAAAATCGTTTTGTCTGCAAAAAAATACATAAATTCTTTTCTTTTTTTTACATTTGTTTTCAAACATTTCCCTGTCATTTTATTGTTTGCCTGGGCAATATTTACCTTTTAATAATGCTCTGCCATGTCTCGTCGATATTGGAAAAAAAATTTTCACTGTGTATGAGATAAAGGTAAAAGGAAGTCGAGGGGTTTGGATTGATTGCAGTGCGGCCAGCCATGAGTGAAGATCTATTACGAGAAGATTCACATTAATACGTCTTAAATACTTTTGGTGTCTAAATATTTTGATAATTTGGACATAAAGTCAAATCGCTTACGTCGTTTAGCAAAATTACTCAGTACATAGAATGTGGGAACATATAATTTTTATTTTCTTAACTGATATTTATCTTACAAACGTGGATCAGTATAAAAAGATTATTGGGATATTGGATAATAGGATTTTACCACTAAATTTTCGATATTGGTAATAATCTTTTGCTGTATTTAATTGAAATAATTAAAGTATCGTTTAAGAATTTGGTCCATATATTTATATATCAAAATCTAAATACCCAGCAAATTCCATAAAAAATCGCTTGAAGAATGATCTAGTTATAAAGTGACTCAACTATTTGATAGCGCAAGTAGACTAAAATGCTAACACAAGCTAAAAGTCTAAATTGATAGGGTCTCTCGCAAACTCTTTTAATCAGATTATAAGAATCAGTGTTTGAGATATTGTGTAGCATATTTTTTTAAAGATCTATTGCTATATTTCAAAAATCTACAATAAATGCATAAACTATGGCAGGTTCTTTCAAACAAAATTGTATTTAACTACTATTAAGTAAGTAGCCAAATTCACTAACCTCTTGACAATTAGATACCAACAAAGCTGGATTCTGCAGCTTAAAAACAACAGAGAGGGAAGATATTTCACTTGCTTCTTTTTTTTCAAAAACCATGATAAGTGTTATATTGTAATCCGATATCAGCATATCAATCGGATATATGAATGTAACTCAGATTTTGTGTTTACATTGAAACAAGTTTTTCTAGGGTTTTAAATTACATTTGAGAATTGTGATAATTATGGATAAATTATTTTTATTTAAATTATTTCTTTGTTTCCAAATTGACAGCTTTACAATGCATAGGCCTAAAAAATTTACTGTCCATTGTCTCAATTAAGAAAACAATACAAAGCTCTAAATTAACATATTAAAATCTATAATTCGAATAAAAGAACAAACAACTTAACGTAATAAAACTTAGGCAGACACTGTATAAATACCTATAAATTTGCAAATCAGATTGTTAATAATTTAGTTATCCTTTTACGACTCAGATACCATTATTCGAAATAGTTGCTTTTCATACTTAAACAAGTTTAATTGAATGTGATGGCGGCTAATTGTAATCGATCGACTTGATATATTTTAGTTCATATCAACCATTGAATGTTTAATATATGTATATATCTGTATATATGTAGTATATTTTCTATTTTCGGTTAGTCTTTGAAAATTATTGCAGGTATTGAGGTTTGACACATTTCCATTGACTTTTATTTCATTTCGTTTACCTAAAAATTTACATAAAATTGTGTTTAATTGTTGCCATACAAAACAGGCAACTATATTCTTGACATGAACACGGTTTTTTTTTTGGTTTACGGTATTGCTTAATGCACTTTTCATGTTGCCATGTGACTTTGCCTCTTCCTTCTATCACAGCATCGAAGGCCAATCTGTCGCACAATTAAAATGAGAAAATTGAATTGATTTATTTCCTTCCCTTTTCTTTTTTTGGAAACGAATCGATAGAAATATTTTCAGTTGTAAATTTTCTTAATGCCTTATAAATATATATAATATAATTTACATTAATAAATATTTGGTCTGCCACTTAAATGTTGTATTAGAGGCATAATAGGAGACATTTAAATTGATTTATGAAGTCAACACTTTATTTGAATTCAAAAAGAATCGAATGAATGAATGAATGAGGAGATGATAATAAATTATTAGAAAAGAGATTAGAAAACTTTGTTTGTCTTTTTAGTGACTTAATTTGTGTTTGTGTATTAAATAGGTTGATAAAAAAAAGAAACAACTGTTAATGGAAAATTCTTGATAAGAAAAATCAACCGATTGGAATAACCTGAAACTGCTTTAAACGATCAAAGAAGAATGGAGTAGAAAAGGTTTTATTTTTATTTGACGGCAGTTTTCAGATTATTTTTAATAAGTACTTGAAAGAAGGCAATCTTTCTATAATTGGCATTCTACTATCCAACATATCCACTAAATGTTGATAATAAATTATTAAATTAACTTAAATTTAGTCAGACTTTTGCAAAATTAAATTGATTTAAGAGACTCAAGATTGATTTCATTTGTTATGAATTATAAGATTAACTTTTATATTTGGAGGAAACCCAAAATTATTTATTTTCATGTAACAAAATCGACTCATAAAGCAAAAGTAACCTATTTATGTCTTTTTTTTTTGTTTTACCGTTACTACCGTTAGATTAACTTTTTAATACCATGTTAGAAGAGCGTAAAAGAAATAGGACAAAATAGATTTTTCACCTACTAATCTGACTTAATCTGAGTACAATGCTTACTACAGTGACCTTTTTTTTTTCATTAATCCTTTAATCCCCAGGCTAATACCACTCATGGCTAATACTCATAATCTGCTTAGAGACACTTTGAAAATGTCGATCGTTTGCAATTGGGCATCATGCCAAAGAAGGCAAAGCCAATTAAGACATCAGACGAATACAGACATTTAAGATTTTTAGAATTCCAAGTCGACTGGTTGCAACCAATTTCCGTTTCGCCATGTTGCGAAATGTGTCAACTTTGGCAGGATTACAAACGCACACACAAATACATACACTCTAGTACTGTACATGTGAACAACATGCAGTGGTGTTGCTTTATTAGTTGTCCTGACGTTGTCCTCGCCCTACATGCCGGAAATTTTTCAACGCATATGCCAATTTTGCTGTCAGGTTTTTTCTTTTTGCCCTTCCTCTCTCTCGTTTTTCAGTCCTTTCCTCCTTGTTCCTAGTTGGACTCCGCCCCATCATCAATGCATATGACAGAGAAAACATCAGTTCTGAAAAAAGGGTTAATTGCAATTTGATTGTGGGAATAGTCTGCAGTTGGTGTTTAAATTATGAATTTCAAAGTGAATAGGAACTAAATCTACTAAATTGTATACCAATCGATACTTCTATATATGTATATATGTGTTGGTATATATAGTTTGAATAAAAATTAATATATAGGTACTGTGGACACTGTATAACTTCTAATTTTCTATGATTGAAGCTTGGTATGTATGGTAAATGGTAATGTTAGTGAGAAAAATGGCAAAAGAGGTAATTTTGTAGGTGTAAATAATAAAAAAATTAATTTCTTCATTTCTTTAAACCTATAGGGAGATTGACTTATCATACTTCTTAAATATGGTCTTAGATTTAATGTAGGACTCTAACATTTCGTTTAATATGATTAGACAGTTTCGAAAAACTCAAAACCTCGAGACCATAAAGATAATATTAAATGGTGATTTGAAGCTAGGATTAGTCCTAGGTCTTGGCCATTTGGATGGCTAGTTTTGTTTCGATTTTTAAAATTAGCTTTATAAAGAAATGTTGTCTCAATTCAAACAAAAAGTTGAACGTTAAATCGTAAAACTTAAAAAATTAAACGTTCAAATTGGACTAACAATATTCGTATTGGACTTCCATTACATTTATCAAGGAAAGATATTATAAAGATTAAGAAATCAAGTATACAAAAATAAATGGAGTATTAGAAAATACCTTTTCATTTCAAATATTTCTGAACTATTTTCTTATCCTTAAATTTTGTACTACTGGGTTAAGCATATTTAATTGAAAATTTTAACCTTGCATAACTTTGTTCCTTAATTTAGTTCGCTGCAAGGATCCCTAATTGTGATCTCATTACCACTCCCCCGAATATTGGTAAGGTAATCTCAGTAGCTGGTTGCTACCAGTTGGCCTTGCCACTCCTTCCTCCACCAATTGCTCTCTATTCTCATTCATCCACCTCATCCTGCAACCATGGCAATCATTCATCAAACAAGGAGGTACATAAAATTCAATATTTTTTTTTCCCCAAACGCTCCGCCTCCGATCCGACACACACACACACACACCCAACACACACACCACACACTTTCAAGACGTTAGCTTTCAGTTTTGAGCTACAAAAAAAAAAGTGAGAAAAAAATTAATTAAATTATGAAATTTTATACCCTCTAAAGCAAATATTTAATTTAATAACATTATTATGCAGCTCTTGGTTGCGAATGGGGGCGTGGTGGCATGGTGGGCGTTGACGCACGCACCAGCACGCGCAGCTGTTTGGCTGATGAGTGAAACGAGACAGAAAGAGAGAGAAAGAGGAAGGTAAAAAGAAATATGCATCCTGAAAGTATATTCCTCAATCCCTCAGGTTGCAGTCGGCCAGGATAATAAACCGAGCGCGTGTCCTTCGCGAAAAGAAATAAAAGGGGGAACATAACTGAATTTCGCTTTTGATGTGGCGCCGCACTTGGTATACTCTAACTGAAATATATTGAGATAAGTAATATTTTCTATAGACATTATGGATATTATTAAGCTAGAGAAAGTTAAATCTTTATAGGGAATCAAAAGATAACAAATTCAATGATTTCAAATAGTCAATAACTTGCCTTTTTCATTTAGTTCTCCTATAATATTTTAACCCAGAGATTTATAACTCGATAGGCAACGAAAGTATACAAAGTTCGATTGAAATAGTCTGCACCTTGTCAACAACTATATAAATCTAATAATTTTTTAAAGGACTGCGACTTGTTCATTATTCCTAGTCCCTACGTCTACTGAGCTAATGCACCCCATTTGCAAGGGTATAATTATGAGAAAAAGTCAGAATAATTGTTTTCTTTACTCTCAGTTGCCACAGCCGCAGCCGCCTGTCGTTGCTAATTGCCAAAAATCATTTTTCAAACGTGCAGGTTTATTTACTTTTTGAAAAAAAAAAAATTGAATTTTAAGCCAGGAAAAAGAATAATAGATTTTCCACTCGCACACGTGGCATTGGCATAGTTGAGTCTTGGGGGTAACTTTACGTAATCATAAAATCAACAAAACTTAACAAGCGGCTCAAAAAATATAATTTTTGATACGGTTGTGATTCCGTTGATATATACATATATATGTATATCATGAAATGCGGTTTTTACGGTTTTTTCGTGGCAAGTGGAAAATGCTGTTCTATATTATTTGACATATCGATTTTTGAACCACTTTGATTTGTTGATTAAAGCTTTACCATTTTAATTAATGAGATAGATAAAATAGGCCAATTTTTCGCTTTCGCTTGATAGTGATCAGATTATTCAGTTTTAATGCCATCAAAGAAAACTCTGCAAAATATTTTGCCTATTTGGCCAGCATCAAATATAATTTTGAATAAAAACTTTCAGAAAGGAGATAAGGTCAATTCTAAGTTAATTTTTTATCTTATTCGGCATCAAAAGATCGAAAAGGTCCTTTCCATATTTTGAAAACATTAATTAGATTCAAAAACGGGAAGAGGTCGAAACTCTTTCTTTCTAAAAAATCAAAACCAAAATATTTACTTTAATATCGCATTTTATCGTCTAAATCCAAATCCATATAATTTAGTGTTAAGTAGACATAAAGCAATCTAAAATGCAACAAATATGCAAAGGGCATATATTTTTTTACTAATAATATATAATTACATCTAACTATCAGGCATATTTTTCTTTCCGATTCCGAAAAAACAGAATTGTTGTTATTTTCCATTAGAAAATTACTTGGAAATAAGAAAATTTCACTCGCGTTTTCCAACTAGACATAAACTATAACATTTTGTTTGCAAACATGAAAAAAGGTCCAAATTGTAATTTGTACTTATCATATTTTATTTTAGATATTCAATATTATTATAATAACAACACTATAACTTAAATTAATTAAGTGAATAAATAGCAATCATTAAAAATTTTCACTTAAAAGTTCTTTACACAATTTTGTTAGAAATTATATTTATGTATATGTTGATGTTATCATCATCAATACTCATAATTAGTTACTTTCTGCACATACTGTACTTTTAGATGAAATATGGTTCGTTTCATAGCTAAAATGGCACTCAACTAAACCAATCTCGCCTATTTTTTGTTTGAGCTGAAAAATTTTCGACTATAAATCATAATAGGAGAAGGACGGGAAAGGGAGAGGGAGAGGGGCGCTCATATAGCCATCCACTGATATGCCACAGAACGAAAACTGCATGCGTTGCATTGAAAAACCAATACTTCACTAATTGCTAGGCTTAATAGGCATTAAAAGCAATGCCCAGCAGCAGCGGCAGCAGCATGGCCCATGTCCTGGGACAGGACAATGCCCAGCTGGGCCAACGGTGCACTATAGGGCGGTGGTTTTTCAATGGGTGAATGGGCCTGGGGAAGTGTGGAGTGGCTTTTGGGTGGGTGGGTTTGGTAGAAGTTTTAGGCTATAGTGTAACGCACGCACAGGATAATAAGCGCACGCCAGGATGCTTTTGTATAGTTGCCTGGGCAAATAAAATTAGAAATTTTACGTTTTCCAAAAAAGGAAAAAAAAAAAAAGAAAAGGAGGAAAATCTCCTACTCTGAATGGAAAATGGGCCTTCGTCCGCGCGAGCGGTTTAAATATGAATGGCGACGGGTGGGAGTAGTCGAGTTTGAAAATGGAGAAGGAGATGGTTGTGAAATGTGAGTCCAGGCAAATTGCATAGAGAATGTATGTAAAAGTTGCAGTTTCAGCTGCTATCTCTCCCTCAGGGGAGGGGAGACCAAACAATTCCATGAAATTAGCTAAAAAGTTCTTTGCTCCTTTTCTACTCGAACTGAGAGCCAAAGAGAGAGAGGCAGAGACAGGCAAGCTGGGGCATAAAAGACGAAGGGAAGCCATTTTTTAGGCTCAAGCCGCGGGCCTTGAATGCTCACAAATTGTATGAGAGTCGAGTTTCTGAAAAGGCAGCAGCAGGAGCTGCACAAGTACCGGACAAGTAGAAGCGAAGCAAACTGTCAGGACTTCAGAAGAAGCTGCATGTAAAGCTCTCAATTCTATGAACGTTTTAATTGACTGCAAGAAAAAAGAAAAGAAAGCAAAAAAGAGGACTCAGAACAAAAATGGAAAACTTAAAAACAAAACTTGAAAAAAAAGTTGCTAATAAGCTGAAAAGTGGAAATATCCAAAATGAAAATGGTCAGAACAATTGTGAGTAATTAAAAGGTGTGAAAGTCCTCAAAAGAAACATTGTTCTAATAAATTTGTAAATTACAGTCGGTGGGAATCAATGATTCTAGAGAGATTTTTCAAATAAGGGTAATTTAAAGACAAAGCAAGGACGTTTAATAAATTTGTTTTCTTTGCTTTAAATTATTCTAAAACATAAAAAAAGCAGCAAATTCTTCGAAATATTTAATTTACAAATTTAAAAACTATTTTTGTACTTTTTAGCATATTTTATTGTGTTAAACTCTAAATAAAGATCAGTAATTGTTAAGCTACTCACCTTTTTAGCTTGAACCTTGTTTCTAAATTAACTAACTGGGCAATGTTCCAATTCTCTAAACGCCAAACTTCATTTTTATTTTAATTAATTTCATTTAATTTAATTTTTCAAAGAAAAAAATACAGTAGAAAGCAAAAAGATAAGTTTAAAAAAAACAGTTCCCTGCTTTGCACACAATTGAAAATCAAAAGAATGGAACGTGGAAAATCTGTCTATATGCAAAGTTCTCTCTCTCTCTCTCGCTCATTCTATCTGCCCCGGGGTCATGCGATTTGAAAATGTCGCGGAAAAAAGCGCGGAAACTCAAATTGAAATGCAAATCTCAAAACGCGACTTGGCCGCGCAATGTCCTTTCGTTTTGCCGCCCTTCGTCCTCGTCTCCTCAATATCCTGGCATCATAATGCCAGTCACGTCTCATGATTTGTAATCGAAACGAATCTTATGTCCATGACAGAAGTTCATATCGGCCAGAGAGGGGAAATGAAATGAAAAGCAAAGCAACAGTGTTGAAAGATTTAAAAAAGAAAAGAATTGTGACAAAAACTTGAAACAGACAACCAACTACTCAAGTGGAAATTCACAGGCAACGTAAAGGAAAAGTATTTAAAACAGTTTGAAATGAATGCAATTTTAAATTTTCGGTTTAAAACTTCGATTTCGCAATCAATATTCCAATATTTTTGAAATAAAATCATATTTTAGCAAAGAGTAATTCAAAAAACTAAACTTTGGCGTGGCTAACCGAAAAGTTTTCGCTGATGTATATAAAATTGGAATAGAATTATTTTGTAACCAAAGTCAAAGCATAAAATTTCCAAATCCATATCAATATTCTAGCAAAGGTCTAAAAAATGAATCCTTACTACCAAAGGGTTTTAATCAATTACTTTATTACTTTGCTTTCTATTTTATTTTGGTTTATTTTTTGCTTTTTAAAAATGCTGAAATAAATATTAAACAGTTTCTTGTTTTTATTTCGACCTCTTCTGACTGATAAAACTTTTGTTTTATGTTAACTTGTTGACCAATTAAATCTTCTTAATTGGTTAACAAGTGAACATAAAAGAGGTTATCTAGGTTACACAATTATTTGTGCCAAAATACTATGCAGATATATAAGCATTTGGTTTCTTTTAGTGAAACATGGCATAGATATAAAAGATTTGCCATAGTATACCTTTACATTTTACCATATATGTATGTACATAAATAACTAATGACTGACAAATTGTGGAACAGAAAACTTTCACACGTTTTCTGTCAAATTGTGGGCCAACGGCAAAGACTCTTGTTAAAGCAAAAGCCACAAAAACACGGCCAAGACAACCGAAACCTCGTTTTCCACCAACCCAACCAACTCGAGCAAAAAGGAAACACCCCAAATATAAAGCTACCATCTGCTAACACACAAGCTCAATTACACAGCAGGCACAAGGACAATCCATATCCATCGACTGCATATAGTGGCTTGAATTTGGAGAGTGGGGTAAGTGGGTGGTTTAGTTTGGTTGTCGTGGCCAACTTTTGTCGATCCTCTGCAGACTGCAGGCGGGCGACGATGACGATGACTATGGGGTCGACATCGTTCTCGTTTTCGTCCTGGTCTTGTTTGTTGCAAATCATGCACAACTTGGACACGCTCGTTTTTGGGTGATTTGCAGGAGTTGAGTTAAAGTCCCACAAAAATGGGAGAATGGGTAGAGACCGTGGCTGCATCTTCATGCAAAAATCAAATGTCAAACCTAACAAGTCATGTGATGGATGCATTTCTCGTGTTGCCCCCAGCCAGAGCAACTGGCAAATGAATGAATGAGAGGAGTAGTCCCAGCGAGTGGTGGTAGATTGCTGTGGTTCGAATGGGTTGCTTTAGTTCGATGCAAATCTTTTGCCACCTGGCTGCCTGCCTGGATGTAGTGTTGAGTTAGGCAAATGGAATTGCTCAGAGATGCAAAATATGCAATCATTTCAAAAATCAAAGATCAAACACTCACAAAAATCTGTTATTGAATGCACAAAGAGTCTTAAGATAATTATTTGTATTAAGATTCATAATTTTTCAAGTTCAGTTAAAATTTTTTCTGGCAATGACTAAGAGTAAATTTCTCTCTGTCTCTCTGAGTTGAATTCAAGGCAACCTACATTCTTCTCCGATAACTCAATGCCCCTTTTGGGCACCTCTGTCAACCGAGACTTGTAATTGATTTTGGCGATAATTGATTTGATTTTGAATCGGGGTGAAAAACGCTGATTTTTCACAATGGCGTCGGCATAAACGTGCCGCATCAGCTCCAGCAGCGACCCGTTTCCGGATTTTATGGCAGGACATGACCCCCAGCTGAACGGTGAAAGGCGAGAAATGGAAAGAGAGACCGAGAGAGAGAGAGTTATTGCTGGCAAGTGAAAATGAAAAGTCAGCTCCTCAAATTGGGTCAACGTCATGAAACTTGACACACAAAACGGGGCGAGAATCGAGCAAAAAAAAAAAAGAATCGAAAATGAATCGCAAGGATCTCAAACTTTTATAGTAAGGGTTCTTGATTGTTCCTTCGATTTGCTTCCTTAAAAAAAAATTTTTTTTGCTCTTTTTGGTAATGTTGCACAAGTTTTACTCGGTTGCATCAATGACAACAATCTCGAGTTCCTCTGCTGCTGCTCTGTAATTGTTTTAAATTAATTTCACAAATGCGAAACTTTTAATTGTTATTGAAACGAAAGTTCAATGCGAATTGTTCTTGCTGCAGCGAGAGAGAGAGAGAGAAAGAGAGAGAGATAATAAGGGCAAAAGAGGTAGTTAAAGTGAAAGGGCAAACTCAGGCACCACCACCAACTAATTGAAAACTTGAACTTTTCAGATGAATAATGGGTTAAAAAGTCATAATTAGAAATCGTTGCATAAACTTGGTTGCAAATTGAAATTAGAAATGGAAGAAGAACGCAAAGTTTAAGAATGAAAATAATACAAAGTTACAAAATCACAAAAAAAAAACATTCTTATTTTGAAATAATCTTAAACTTTGATTTAAAATTGCAACGACAAATTAACATCAATAAGAGGGACCTTTAAATTCTGTTTCATAGATTATTCTTAAACTAAAAAACTTAACCAAATCCACATATTTACCTTACCTCCATTCCATTTATGACAAGTTGTCATTTTGATTTAACTAAATTTTTTTCAATCGTTTATCAAAGGAATAAAAAAGGTTTCGAGGCAAAAGGATAAGTTTATATATGAAATAAAGATTTCGCTCCATACGATGCAGATGTTCACAATCTGGGTAAAGTTTTTAAAAGCCACTTAAATCCATTTGTAATTTGACTTTTCCTAATAACAACGATCAAAAGGCTTCAAGGTTATCTGTATCATAATTTAAATGCGATCTAGTTGATTTTTTAATATTTTCTTAAGTGTTTCATCAATACAATATTCTTATTGTAAAAATAAAGAGAAGTGGCTAATAGTATATTTTACATTGAATTATAAATTTATTACATTACATTAAACATTTGATGCAGCTGTTTCAATCATTTCAATGTCCTCGAATGTAAGTAGTTGACCTGTTCGCTCAGAAACTGCCTCATGTGGCATTGCATAGATTAACTTGGACCAGAAATTGGGATCATTTCTCCTCAGGTAAGTATTTATGGCCAAATAACGTCTAAGTTCACCGTCGAGATCGTCAAAATTCTCAACATCGGGATAAACGATTACAATTAAACGCTTACATCTGTCCATCGAGGTGGCCTGCAATGCCATTCGAAACTCCAATCGACCCCAAACAGAATTCAGAAAGTGTTTTGTCATTAGGATAATGGTACGTTTTGAGTCCTCTACGGATGTGCAAATGAGATCGGGTATCGGTGAGCCGGGAAGGAAGTTTCGTTCATAGAAACAAAGTTTGAATTTATGTGGTCCTTTTTCCAGTATCCTTACATATTCCTCAACATAGTGCGAGTCCTTATGACAGTAGGCCAGAAACGCATCAAACTTTTTCTTCTTGTCCATCTCTTTTCGTACAGAATATACCATAAATACATTTTTCTCATAAAACCACATTTGAATAAACTTCCGATTGTAGATCACGGAATTCATTGCGATGGCAAATATGAATAACAAAACGAATGCTGCCACATAATAGGGAATAACCGAGGGACAAACATCTCTTTCTTCAATGCTGACCGTCTTTACCATAGTTTGTGATTCGGATTTCCAGCATTTCACTTGATTTAGATCATCTATATTATCAGCGAATATTTTAATTAATCGGAGAAAGTGTTTCTGCTTGCACTTGCAAATCCATTGATTTCCTGATATTAGTAGACTGAGTGGGCTATTGGCATACTTTTCAATGAGTGAGTCCACGAATTGTGGACTTAATGTTTCGAAACTATTATTTCTAATGTCCAAGTAGGTAATATTATTGAAATCTGGAATGTTTATTGTTCTGAGTTGATTTCCCTTGAATCGTAGTGATAATTTAAAGTAATATGGTAATTTAGGATAGTTGGATATGATTTCTAGTCCTTTATTCGTACAATTGATATCAAGAGTTATTGGGTTATCGGTTAAGCAACAAACGCAATTCTTTGGGCAATCTCCTTTAATATTGTAATTCTTTAATGCACTCACATACACTTTCGGTTCATGTTGTCTTAGAAAAATTAGAAATTCGCTAGAATTGCAATAACAATGCCAAGGATTACCAGACATTTGAATGGTGAGGTCACCGAAAGTTAAACGATATTCAAGAAACTGAATTACTTTGTCATCAAGAGTCGTTAGTTGGTTATTTCGGATGTCCAAGTAGCGTATTTTGGCAGGCAATTGTTCGAGAAATAAATGGGTGAGTTGATTGTTAGACAAGTGCAATTCCAATAGTTTTGGATTCCATAGAGAGTTGTTTGGAAGACTTTTTAAGTTGTTATTGTTCAATCTTAGTGATGAATTACCAATTGCTATAACTTTCAGATTTGGTAATTCAGATAATGACTGATTACTACAATCGATGTAGTAAACTTTATCGTCGAAGTAACAGATGCAATTTTTAGGACAAGGAGTGTGATGAGATTGTGATGCTAAAGCGTTCTTGACAAAGACATTATCACTTGATGTAGACAACTGACTTGTTAAATCTTTCAAAGTATCTGCTGTCAGTGTATTATTCCGGAGATCCAAATGTGCCAGTTCTAAAGGCAGTTGATCCATGCTCAATCTGGTTAAATAGTTGCTGGTTAGGTAAAGTTCTTTAACTCTCGTGTATCCTGGGACCGGGTGGTTGGGCAATTTTCTTAGTTTATTTTTTTCAAAATGAAGAACTAGATAGCCAAAAATTGGAATTGGCAAATCTGGAATCTCATACAAACCAGCTCCCGTGCAGCTGACAATGAATCTTAGTTCACTTACATAGTCTTCCACCTGCCATCCGTCGGGTAATATCCCCCAGCATCTTCTGCAACCTTTTGGGCAACGTATTCCATTAATGCCCAGGGTGAAAGTACAATTTACTGCCCCATCGCTGTCTGTTTTTGGACATATAAAGGCCTTTAAATTGTTGTTGGGTATGTAGGAATCTGAAGTTAGATTTCTCAACGCAACTAATATAAGTTTTTTGTAGTCTTGCAGGTATCTCAGATCGAATTTCGTGTGGATACATACATGAAGTACTTCCAAATTACTTTGCAGAGTGGAAGATCTGTAATGGAGCATATTTCGAAATAATTTGCTAAATAGTATTTAATTGGAACTTACAATAGAATTGATTGATTGAAAGCGGTAACATTCTCGAAAACCAATTTTTTTAAATTTATTAAATCTTGAAATGTTGTTGAGCTCGGAATTTCCAATTTAAGTGAGTTGAATTCCAGCAATGATAAATTACTTTTATCTTGAAATATGTTTTCAAAAAGTGATAACAGACCGTCATTCCCATTTATAAATATTGACTTCAAATCGTTTCCGAGTTTCATTATATAAAGATTGCAAATATGACTACATAATATCTCTTCACCATACAAATATAAATGAACATCTTTTGGACCACTCGTATAGGCATTCAATATTTTTTCCTCAACTTGTATATAGTTTGAAAAGTTGTTGTAAAATTTATTAATTCCGATCAAACCAAGACGTTTGAGATATTGAAAGCCTGTATTAAAACTACTCGGATTATCGTTAAGTACAGTAACTATATTCAGTGTGTCATTTGTTGAGCCTAAATCAATGAGATTGTCCAATTTAAAGTTGGCACCAACAGAAATACTCAATGATGAATTCTTTAAACTCAATATATAATTATCAGTTCGTATAACGTTTTCAAATGGCTTACACCATTTATCACCAATTTTGCGATTATTGTCTTTACATTTTCCCGCACAATATATTTCACAGTAATTTTCTTTGAAATAGACTAAACTTTTAGTTTCGTTTATGTTTAGTAGAGTTAAGCAAAAAATGTAAAACGGCTTGAGAAACATTTTGACTCACTCTTTGACGATCTTAAATCATACTGAATCAATGCCAAAAATTAATAATAATTTTAAACCCAAACTCCGAAAACGAATTATAGTTCCTTAGGGATTACAATTTACCATGCAATCCATAAGGTGAAATGGCATATTTAATTCGACAAAGTTTCGTACGTCTCCATGAACATCGATAATAGACTATTAAGCTTAGAGCTACCAGTTTAAAATTGAACATTTAAACTAAGACAATTAAAACCAAAGGGCCGGGGCTAAATTCGACCGCGTCAAAGTTTATATACCCTTGCAACTTTTTTGTATACCCTTGCCGTCAAAGTGAAGAAACGTTTTATCTAAAAAGGCTATTGTTTGCGAAAGAACGGCCTACAATCTTAGCATAGGAAATAACGAAGATATTGATCAAAGTCACTGTGTTCCACCGATCGTTCCTATGGGAGCTATATGATATAGTCAGTCACCCGATCTTGATCAAATTTGGCACAGTCGCTTATTTGTGTAATAAACTCTCTAATATTAAATTTTACGACAATAGCTCTGAAAATAACGAAGCTATTGAGAAAAGTCATTGTTCGTGACTTTGCCGTTTGTATGGGAGATATATGATATAGTGGTACGATCCGGCTGAATCCGAGATATACAACCCCTGCAGTATATACAAGCCTACATGCTAAATTTTGCGTTGATCTAGACGGACGGGCGGGCATGGCTATATGAACTCGTCTTGTCATGCTGATCAAGAATATATGTATATACTTTATATGGTCGGATGCTTCATTCTATGCGTTGCACACTTCTGATTAAAATTAATATACCCGTTTTGCAAGGGTATAAAAAGGAAGTTAGCTGCTGTGATGTCATAAGAATTTGAAGTATTTGTTTTACTTGGTAAATGGTATCATGAAGTCGGTGAGACTTACTTATTTCAGTCGCCAATCGATTTGAAAAAAAAATAAATCAAATTTGATTGGATTATTAAAAGCCTTCAAGGTCACTTCTATAGAAATTCTTATAAAACTGCTGAGATGTTTGTACCGCATAGAATGAGATGTTTCTGACCCCATATGAACCATATATGTTCATGATCAGCGAGAGACCGTCTATCTAAGAGAACTTATTCAAAACTGGGCAAACCTTTTTGAGGGCGAACTGGTATATTAAAGTCGCCAAAATGTATGTAACAGTCAGAAGGAAGCTTTTCCGACCCCATAAAGTATATATATTCCTGTTCAGCATCAACAGCCGAGACGATATATGCGCAAATTTTTTATGTGTAAACATTTTGCCACGCCTATATTTTTACAAGCACTGGCAACTAAGGCCTTTGGCTTACACGAAAACTACATCTATACACTAGCCTAAAACTCGAACCCGGATGCTAATATTAATATTTATATTATACCTATATATAGATAGTCTCATATAATATGTACTTTATACAGAGAAACCAATTTATTTAACCAAATTACTTGCCCAGAAGGCCAATGAAAAAAATCACAACAAATTTTGAGTAAATATTCATATATTGTACACTGGCTTTGAAAAATTTTCTGCCCTGTTGAACAAATCTTTTTTAGTGCATTTTGTTTTAAGTTTTCTTATTGTTTGAATGATTTTCTGAACATTTTACATTTCCAATCTATCAGCAAGATCAATGTTAGCTACCATTGCCCATAAAATCCTGAATGTAACTCAAATAAAAAATAAAAAAAAAAAAAAAACAAACCATCAACAAACCTCTCTCTCGCCTCTTGTGTAAGCAAATGTTGTCGTAAAAACGTCTTTAAAACACACAAACAGAAACTAAAATTGAAGTAAAAGATCAATGGAAACGCCAGTCCGGCGTTAATTAAAAACCAAAACCGAATTTGTTAAAGGCAAAACCCCATAAAAAACGAACTGGCATCTCTTAACAAAAAATATAAAGCCAAAGGAGAACCAAAGCCAAAAGAAAACGAAGAGTTGCAGCTACTTGGAAGAAGTTTTATGGGGCCACTTCATGTGTCTGCATTCGGAGGTTATTCAAGTAAATTTATTAGCTCATTAGACTTTATAGTTGGTGGGCATGTTAACATGGCCAAGCTGATGTTAAGTGTGGTGTTGCTGGTGGCGATGGAAATTGGGAAAATATTTTCCATGGGCTAAGGGCAAAAAGGAATTGTATGTAGTAATCTGCAAATAAAATTTGCACTTTCACTTAACCTAAATTTGTTTGATTTTATTTGGTTTTTCTTTTTCTGGGGTTCTTTTCAAAAGGGGAAAAAAGTCAAGAAAGGGAGAGAAAAAGAAAGAGTGAGAGAGCAGCTTAACTTTCTTTTTGTCCATCTCAAGCCGGACAAACAATTTGGTTAAAGCAAATCGAGTAAATTTTTGCATTTCTTTCATTGCAATTCGGTTGCGGCTTATTCATTAAAAGTTGTTCCAGTTGCCCGTTTTCAATTAAAGTTAAAGCGCCTCAAGCTAGGCAATGCATTGATTATATTGCAAATTAGGTTATGCTCTCTCTCTCTCTCTCTTTTTTTCTATCTGTCACCCTATTTTTCTATCTCCCTTTCCGTTTGGCATTGAGACGGAAATCGTTTGGCCAAGCAATTAGAGAAACTGTCAAAAAAACAAATTCAATAGAAAAATACTTCTTGATTACTTATCTATCTTTAACCCTTCAGAGACCAACAAATTTCCATGTCAAAATTGTCAAATGTTTTAAATCACTAAATCGACAGTGAACAACAAAAGGGAATTTCGGGTAGACTGGGTGGGAGGAGGAGATGATGTTAAAGGAAGCTGCTGTTGCAGTTGCACCCATGTCACTTGACAGCTTAGCGCATAATTAAATAACATTTCCAACCTTTAGCCATTCATTCCTTCTTTTTTTTTGACATTTGTCGCCTCTTTAAAATTTAAATGTCACAAATGATTTTTGTTTTCTTACCATCAGCTTCAAGCCAAAAATGCAACATAAAATGTAGGAGTGTGTTTGTGTATTTTAAATCGATTTAAATATTTGTTGCTTTTATTGTTCTTGCTCACTGTTGAGTGGCAAAAAGTATCGACTTACAAACAAGACAAGTTGAGGGCACACCGGTTTCAAATGTCATTTCAAATGCCAATGGGGGGAAGAGGTATAAAAGGAAATAAACCACCGCCAGGGCTTTAACATTTTTGTTTGATTTCATTTAATAAACAAATTTTGTTTCAATATTCCATTAGGCAACTAGATAATAAACAAACTTCTATGATTCTGCAGTAGTATTCGAACTTTAGGAAAAATTACTAAATCGATCCACTGAAGCATAGATATTATTTCGTTATTCAAATTGTACAATCAAAGTAAGGAGTAACCAAATTACAAAAATCAAAAGAGACGGTTTGAGATAAATGAATTTTTGTCTAGAATCACCACACACGGGTTTTGAGATATCAACAAACAACATTGAAAAGCAGACAAAATCTATGAATCAAATGTTAGATACTCAATTTTAAAATGAAATGAAATTAAAAATCACAATTATGTAATTTAGATTGTAGATTTTTGTTTTGTGAAATTTTTGACCACCACGTTTTGAATTTCATCCAACTTCAACTGCTAAGTTAACGCAACAAGCTAAAATTTTGAAAACAGCCTTTAGCGTTGTTAAGAAAAGATTAAGCAAAGAATTATTAAAGAAAAAGAGCATTCCAATTCATTTGAATTGGAGTTTTGGAGACATATTTTTATCCAAGAATTGTTAAATAATTAAAGAATAAATTTAAAATGTCTGACTTATTTCCTTGATGTGACCTAAATTCTTATTGCTTTCGGTTTCTATATTAAAATTGTTTGTATATTAGGATTCTTTTTGACCCGCTTTTTAGTTGCAAGCATATATTCAAAGTTTCTAGTGTATCTACAATTTTTATCCATAATCTTCTTAAAAGTTGCAAATTATTACTCGTTATCTATCGTTTTTTTCAAAAACTTGTTTCAAAAACGTTCTCTCTCTCTCTTATTTAAACAAATTCTTGACTGTTTAACTTTGAAGAGTAAAAATAACCCAACAGGAAAATGCTATAAAATGGCATGACCTTTTTCCCTCGCTATCCCTATGAGAAACAATCTACAAAGTGGCACCTACAGTGAGACATCTAATTCCCCTAGAAATTCATTCTTTACCATTCTAAGTGAAGCAATGGACCATTAAATAATTATACTAATGCGCCCACATCAAAATTTATGACTTCTGACACTTGGCGAAAAAAAAAATAGAAATAGAAAAGAAAAAGAAAAGCAAGTTGCTTGTGCTCTTCAAAATGCCGCCAAAATGTCATAATCTGCGACATATGCCACAAGACAAAAACATCAGCCAATAAAAAAAGAAACGCTCAACGAAAACTGTGTGGCCACAAATAACAAATGAAAACGGAAGCTGACAATTGACGCTCAGCCAGGGCAGACGTCCAGAAGTCAGGGAAAAACTTGTAATCAACCAAAAAAATAAAAGAAAAGAAGCCAAAAAACACGACAACACACACACACAAACACATAAGAAAGGACACAAAGGCCTTTTGAAAAATGACATTCCAACCATGCACGGACTGCCTGATGGTGACGATGATGAGAATGATGATGAGGATGCGAATGATGGCGCTCTCTGGCAAAAAGGGCCAGGAAAATCCTCTTTCTTTTTCTCATCATTCTTTCTTAAAGTCAATTACATAATTACTTGAAAGCAGTTTTAGCTACCTGCTGCTGGCTGGCGGTCCTGGTTGTCCTTTTTTCCTTTTTCTGTTTCTTATGGTTTTTGTTTTAGTTGTGTTGTGTGTGACCTTTGACCTAACTGGGACAACCAAGTGGCATGTGTGTGGGCTCTCCTACCGTACCTAAGCCCATTTCTTTCTCAGCCTAATGACGCCTAAATGTGACCTTTCCTTAACTCCTCTCAATGGGAAAATTTATGCGATCAAAATTTGTCGGCTGAAGAAAAAACTAAAAAAGAGGCGAACACCAAAATGAAAATTATGACCCTAGGCAGCTTGCTCAATTTATATAGCCCATTTTATAGTTTTTACGGCGCCCCTTGTAGCCTAACCAAATGGATCACAAAACTAAGGTATGGAACGGTCAATGAGACCACAGGTGCTGCGGTTTACTATTGGCGGGGGACTTGTCTCTCCAATGCGCCGAAATTAAATGAAATTCTCTCACTAAAGGTATAATAGTTTCTTTTTAACTATTGTCATGTAAGAAATGTTTAAAAAATACAAAAAAGTCTTCTTAAGAATGATTTATATCATGATGGTTTTTTTTTTTTTTTTTGACAATAAATCTATTTGAAATATTGCTAAAATTGATATAAAAAAATACTTTTAGTTTCCAGGTAAACATTTAATTAAGCTAATCGGATCCAAAACAGCCTTAAGGTACATAAATTTGGTATCAAACGAACAGGAAAGACCACGAGTAAGACCTTGCGACTTAGCGATTTGTTTTTTAGTTAAAGATTAAAAATGTGTTAGTTGAACGAAAAGTTTGGTTGAATATAAATTGACGTTTTGAATCTAGGAAAACATTTTCGACTGGGACTGGTCTGTATCTTCCATGTGTATAGCGATGAAGACTTTGAATTACTAGCATCTTAATGAATTGACCTTATTATAAGTCGTTACGCCAGATTCCTTTGATTATTGTAGTGTCTCAACTTGTTTTGAAGTGAGGTAAATGTAATAATAGATATGCCAAATTTTCCCAAATACAATGACTAATCTTTTCATTTTCTTCACCTCTTTATTCTTTTATATACTGGTTAATAGAATTTTCATTATTTTTTCTTGACTTTTTCAATTTTTTTAATTTTTATAAAAAAAAATTTAATGAGATAGTAGTTGAGATATAAAACAAAAGCTACCAGAATCCCCAGTAATCCATAAACATCCAAATTATTGGCAGCTATAAAGTCCATGTGCATCAAAGGACTTTGCAAATGCTTCGCACCATGATATCTCAGGACATACTCAGTCCAATAAAGCACAGTTTGTCGAGCAGTTAGCGGTCGATCTCTATAAAGTTTTGAGAAGTTTTCCACATTTTGTTTGTACTGGGGATTCTGCAAAATCTCATTGATAGTATTTAGAAAAGTCTCCTCTTCCAACTCCGACAATTTTAAGCTTAAGCCAAATCCTTGTTTGACCATTGAGCCAGAATTTCCTTGTTGATCACCAAACATGGGTAAAGCCAACATTGGTTTGCCATGATAAGAAGCCTCAACGATGCTTCCCCTGCCCGCATGAGTGATGAATAATTTGATATTCGGATGGGCCAATATATCATCTTGGGGTAACCATTTGGAATACAATATATTCGAGGAATTCCCTGGTATGTGCTCCAATTTATCCCACTTCCAGATGACTTTCAATTTAAGTTTTGATAGAATACTGAACATTTTTTTTACGGTATCTGATTGTAAGTGATCAGATTGAATGTTGGAACCTAAACTCAAGAGGATAGCTCCTTCTCTGGCATCATCTAGAAATTCAGCAATATTTTTTGGTAAGGGATCTGGTGTGTCCTTGATTTGTATGCCTCCAATTTCAATTACTCCTGGCAGATTGGGTCTAATTGGTCCTTCACTTAGAACATGAGAATTGAAGAACATTAACGAAATATTCTTTGTTAAATCTTCGAATCGGGGCATCGTAGGATCATCACCATAAAGAAATCTAGAAAATAAATGTATAAGTTTTAGCGTATGTTTAATTTATTACTGAGTATTATTATACTCACTGGTAACGCTTTTTATTTTCAACGTTTTCTATCGCATCCCATAAACGGTATCCCCAGCTCATGGCAAGAGTCTTGATCCGTTGTGAAAATGTCATAATCGCACCCTTTTCTACTCCCATATTCATGGAAGGAACATAGGACAACTCGCGGGGATTGGCCACGATGCTGCCGAAGAATTCAAAAGGTTGCAGCGGCGTAATTGAAACTATTGGAGTTTTTAGTTTATGAGCCAAACCGAGTTGAAAGTTATTCGTTAGGTAAGGGGATATTACCAAATCAAATTTGTTTCCCTTGTTCTCGTATAAATCAGTAACTCGCGGATCCTTGAGAGCATCAAACATTAATGCTATCACGAACTTAATGTATTTGAATCCTCGTAGATAAATTCCCAAAACGACTCTGTTATCGGTCGTGCCCATATTGCCAAAAATATGCTTCAAATGTCTACGATCCTCTTCTGGCAAAGGTATATATATCACATTTATGTTTTTATGCTTAATAGTTGGCTCCAAAGTTGTCAAAACTGTCACATTATGTCCATTTTCAGCCAAAATCTTTGCCACCGACATATGCACTATCAAGTGTGACGGCATGGGACAGGTGAAAATTCCCAAAATATTGGCACATTGGCTGATGGAGATCCACCCCAGGAATAGAACAAGAACTCCCTTCATCACGTTAGCAGCTTTTGGCTTAAACTGACTAAAAAACTGAGTGCTCAGTCAAACATATGCATTGAAAAGCTTATGTATCTTATCAAAGGGGACCAGCAACGAGTAATTCTTTACCGTATCTTTCCAGTAAGTAAGATGGCTGATAAAGTAAATATTATCATTATAAAGAAGTAATTCAAGAATAAAATTTTGCAGTATTAGTATATTATTTATTTATTAAACCAAACGGTACAAGTACATATTGTTGCCAAATTCATAGATACGGTAATATCACTAACCATAAAATACATAGATGGGACAAACGTACGAATTTTTGATAGCAAACGCCAGTCTAGCCATTGAACCCCAGAGAACTACGGCAAAAACCTGAAAGTTCGTACTCTCAATGAGAGCGTTAAGTGGGGAGAGGGCTAAGCAGCTAACACTTATAAGAACATTTACTATATGGGAAATATACATTTTAAATTATTCTATAGTTGGTTTATGTAGAGTATCTCCAGTTTGTCATCTCACCGAAATTTAGTTTTACATCTTTGCATATTTTTTACAGCCCATGGTCATTCGTTTTGGCTTTTTGTTGGCCACAAAACTTTCAACTTTTAGCGCCACAAGTTGTCACCATTTGGGTTTTTTTTTGGTAAAAGTCATAAAATCATTTAAATAAACAAACCAAATGGTCGGTCCAGAGTATAAAGTGTGAGATGGGTGGGGGATCAGTTGAGTTTTCCCAGAGTTAAGCGGCATTTCTGTTTTTTTTTTTTTTCTTTATTATCTTTTTGTCGTGCCTCCTGTTGGCGGTATTTATTTACGGCTTTCATGTTATTGACTGGGGTTCGAGACCTCAAAAGCCACGCCCCCTGCAGACTGCATCTGGACAATACGTGCAGTATTGTAACATATAAAATTTGCATTAAAATTACTTTGATTACAAATTGGTTCGGCGTCGAATGGGTAACGTAAAAATAAACCAAAAAAATGTTCCATCAACCAACGCATTGAACAAATCCCCTTGTATTGCTGATGCTTTTCCTGCTGATTGTTTTTTTTTAACAATTTTTTTTTCAACTTTTTGTTTAACGTATTTATGCTGGAATATTGTATTTTTAAGGATTATTGATTTTATTTGCCAACTATTTTTTGGTGAAAATCACAGAGAGAGGGATCATAGATGAGAGAAAAAGAGACACAGTGTCAAATGGATTTCATTTGAAAAAACATTTGTTCCCAAAGTGTTGGCCAAATAGTAAAAAATAAATATTTGTCATATTTAATTATGTTAAAATGTTGTAAATTTTCTTGTCACAACACAGCTTAGTGAAGTAAAGTTTATTTTAAATCCTTAAAAAGAAAACATTAACAAAATGCGTTCAATTAAAACAAACTTTAACATTTATAGCAATGCTGAGATTTTATTGAAAATATAATGAATCTACCAACTTTCTTTTTTATCAATGAAGAGAAATCTTAATCACCTACATTTGCTACAAAAAATGCATTCTGGAAAAAAAGATTAATTTCAAATTTATTTTAAAGCATCCTAATAGAAGAAAATCTTAGACGAGGATTGAACACCTTAGAAAATTTAAGCATGGACGGATCTAGAAAATATTCTCCTATTAAAAAATAAATTGTCGGTTGACTAATTTAAATAATTTTGCGATAAAAGTATAAGAATTGATAGGCATTGTACGACCACCTTGAAGAGTCACTACTTGTAGATTTAAAGTACCGAACCAAGTTCAAAATAATTTAAAATACTGTAATTTAGGGAGACTCGGACTCCCTCCTGATTCGTCTATGTTTTTTAATAAAATATACGACCATTGCATGATATTTTTAACTGAAATTCGCATTATTCTCTTTCAACAGTTTCAATCTGATCTGATCTGATGGAAAAAATAGATAATGCTTTAAAGTGAATCAGTCAAACTAAGCACATTTCTTATTATTCACAGCATTCGCCATATTCTAGAATATATTATCTTTTAACATTTGTATACAATCGAAAATATCTCAAAAGAATAAACTTACAACTAATATTATGATGTGTGCCAAATTCAACAGTTTTGGCCAAAACTTTTCCTGCCAATAATTCGCACATGGAAACATGAATCTATTTGCAATTCACCTAGTTAAGCTTTAAGCATATTTTGCTAATAAAATAGTTATCTTCCTTTATCGAAACACAAAAACCTCAAACCCAAAATCCCACACCGCTAAACCTCCACAAAAACCTCAAACCAACAAAAACAAACCCGATTCCCACCCAACATTTTGGACCACTTTGATCCACAAAAACCAAACGATGCAATTTTCAATGCATAATTCATTTGCCAACAAATTGATTGGAATGTTTATGCGATTTCATAGAATTTCAATTTACGCAGCAACAAATTTGAATTACCTACAAAACACACTACTACCCTATTGCATTCCCCAAAAACAAATCGAAATGCATTGCAATGCAATTGCAAAGTGGTTTTTTTGCTTTTTATTTTCCCTTTTTTTTTGGAGTTGAAAAACTCAAACAATGGAAAATTGAAAATCACCAACCAAGCGTCGCCATAATTTACCACATTTGCCATTTAAAACTAATTTGAAATTGTAGAAAAATTGATTCTCTAGTTTTACTCTAAACCACGCCCTTGCCAACGCACTTATTGTTAGTGCATGGGATGGATAGAGAGTGTGCAAAAGGAAGGAACCGTAACCGCATCAGGATGCCTTTCCCACGCAAAATCCATTTAAGTTGACTGTTGTCCATCGTTCGTTCCCATCGTTAAATGTTTCAATTTTGTTCCCCTGTAAGTAATTGCAATTGCACTTTGGGTGGGACACGTGCGGGGTGCAAATTGCATGAACTTACTGATTGAGACATAAGAGTTGGCACAGTAGACTACGCAGTCCTGATATCAGTTACGCATTATCCATGAGCCACTTGAGGTTAGGTAGGGGGTAGGTTACGCTCTGTCATCATTGTTCCCCTGCGGCTTTATGAATTATGCGTCCTCTGCCGTATTTCCATTCCCCCTTCTTTTCCCAACAAAAAACCATCATTTTTTTTTTTTTTTTGGTAAGGCACTTGAAAAGGTATTCATGGATTTGTTTGCACAGGATCATATAGGGATCGTTCCTCTTTTTTTTGTTATTCCAAATTTAATTAAACAAACTGCCAACAATGACGCATTTTATCTTTGGTTCAATGTAAATATCGATATAGGGAAGAAAACTAGTTTTTCCCCTTTAAGAACAGGGTTGTAGTTTGAATAGAGATTTCTCATATGCCTGAGGTGCCACTGAAGTGGCACATTATGCCATTAAATAAATTAAAACTAGATAAATATTTTAACAAAGAACTCGAATTTGTATGACCATGCAATAAAAAAGTTGGAACAAATACGAGGGCTGCTACTTTAATTTGAAAAGTAATCAACATTCATTGTGAGCGGCAAAACTTATGAATTTTTCTGGAACAAAAAGGTTGGAAATGAATTCCCATCAAAGGTATTTTACAGAATTTTTGAAGCCTAAATCAATAATTGGTAATATGTATAATATATGTAGACATTTTGGGATTATGTAACTAAGCCAACTTTTATTCAAAATGCATCTTAGAATCTGTTAGATTTCTTAACTTTACACGAAAAGACTTCGCATACTTGTTCCATTTTATATTTTCGAATCTTATCAAACTTAGTTTTTAAATCGACCTCGAAACCAGTTAATCATTGATCAGTACAAAGAATTTTTTTTTAATTTTGCAAATTATTTCAAATACTGCGGCAATTACTTTGTAGCTTGTATTAACGTCCAGAAGAAGGAGAACGACTCAGCGATTGATGACGTCCTCAATGTGAATAGCCTTCAAGTCTTGGCTTCTAATTTGAGTGACCCATTTCAATTATATTCCATTAAGTGTGCAATTAAGTTTCCGCTGTTTGTTATTAAATGTCTGACTTTAAATGACTTAAACAAGGTTAGGCAAATGTCAAAAAAACTTTTTCGATACATTAGTCATACTAGTTTTGTGCATTGTTAAATTGTGTGGATTTGTGCCGAATATTCGCCATTTGCGGGAATTGTTGATTTACTCCTTTCAATCATAGAATACTACTGCTAAAGCGCATCGGAATAAGCAAAAAGTATAAGGAGCAGAACGTGAAGTTAAGCGGAATCAAACTTTCTAATCGTATCGAATTTGGACCGTTCAGAATGGAAGAAGGCTAGAAACCTTTTAATACGCTAAAAAGAAGGAGCTGCTCGATGAAAATCCATCCATATAATCCATTCCAACCCAAAAGATTTTGTGCCTAGGGAATGATTTAAAGGGCAGAAACTTAAATACAGTTTCGTTTATATTAAAATAACAGCTGGAACTTAATATTCCAAAATTAATGACTGCAATCATAACTGGTAATTTCAGTGTAAAAAATGCCATGAAAAAAACCTTCATACACATCAATACCAAAGTAATTATAAACAAAGAATGTAACTATTAACGAATTGAAAGGCTATCAAACATTTCACTTTATACAAATACAGTGTAAAACTCTATGTATTTATAAAAATATAAAACATTTTTTATACATCTTAATATTCTAGTTGTATCCATCATCAAATGAACATATTATTTGCACACTTTTACAGCATTCGTTTTGTATCTGTTTTTCTTTTTGGCTGGGAATGAGAAGTTTGAAACCCATTTTCATATTTCCATTTGCCACTTTCACATTTTAACAAAGAATATTCTTTCATTACGCAGAAATCAAATACATATGTATTTGCACTACTAAATAAATATTTTAAAAATGGAACAGCAAAAATTTCTACCGTGTTCCTTTTCTGTTTGGAATTCACATATGCTACTGATGAAATTTATTAATAAAATTTTTTTGGTGTAACAACTTTTAGAGCAATTAATACGAGTATGAGTCGCTCACTCGACTCATTGGCAGCTTTTTCCCCTAACCATGTCCATGGTTTGGCTCTTGCCCATAGATGACTGAAATATTTTGCTGCCATTGGAAACGAATCTCCCCTGCGTTTGCCACTTTTGCATTTGCTATTTCAATTGAAATTTCTTTATTGCAAAATGGTTCACTTTTTTTGGGTTTTTTGTTTTCCAAGCCGTTTGGGTAGTTTGAAGAATTTCCATTTGGTTGCTGAAAAACATAGACTAGACAATGAATCTCCATTTGGCAATGAAGAGAGAAACTATTCGATGTATTTTTGTAATAAAGTTGCCAAAATATGTCGACAGAAAAAGTTTTGTGTATTGTTGGGGTATGAAGAAGAAATAAACGATGAAAGGTAGAGTAAAGTGGAAGGCACAAGATTGTAAGGTATAAAAGAGGAAGTTATCCTGGATGGCCCTTTAGCTTTTAAGAATGGATTGTTAAAATAAATTGTTACAATATTGGTTTAAATAGTCAATTCAACTATTATATTTACATTTATTTATAGAACTATGTCGTTTTTGTTTTAATTACAATTCTAATTCGTTTCTTGATTTCAACAACTACAGATTTTTTAAACCATTTTCTAACTAACAATCGAATTACAAATTGTATAAACAATATATTGACAACTAAAATACTTAGAAATATGCCAAAAATATCTAAATTATTAGCTTCAATAAAACTCATATGTACGATAGGACTTTGTAAATGTTTTGCACCGTGATGCCTTAAAACATATTCAGTCCAATAGAGAACAGTTTCACGGGCTGTTAATGGACGATCTCTATATAGACGGGAGAAGTTTTCCACACTTTGCGTGTACTTGGGATTATCTAGGACCTCATTTAAACGATCTTTGAAAAGTGTTTCTTCAAATTTGATCATTTCTAAGCTTAAACCGAAACCCAAGTTAACCATTACCGCAGCATTATACGGTTGATCGGCGAATACGGGAAGAGCCAACATGGGTTTGCCATGATACTGTGACTCAATGATGCCTCCTTTGCCCGCGTGGGTGATGAACAATTTGATATTGGGATGGGCTAAAATGTCATCTTGTGGCAACCACTTGGAGAACATGATATTTGACGAGTTTCCAGGGATATTTTCCATTTCATCCCATTTCCAGATAACATTTTGTTTAAGTCCTGATAGAACACGATACATGCTAGTAACTACCTCTTGACTCAGATGGCTACTGCGAACATTCGAACCCAAACTAAAGAGTATAGCTCCATGTTTGGAATTGTCCAAAAAATTGGCAATATCATTTGGTAAAGGATCGGGTTGATCTTTAACCTGTATGCCACCAATTTCAATTATGCCAGGCAGATTCGGTCGTATAGGTCCTTCGCTTAGCGAATGTGAATTAAAGAATATAAGGGAAACATTTTTAGTTAGATCTTCATATTTTGGCATCTCTGAATCATGTCCATAAAGTAACCTTTAAATAAAAATTCAATTAAAATGGGGCTACAAATTTTGTCTCAATTTAAAGACAACTTACTCATATTTTTTCTTGTTACTCATATGCTGTTTGATCATGAATATTCTGAGCAGCCAACTCATACAGATATTGTGCAATCGTTGAGAAAAATTCATAAATTGTCCTTGTTCGACTGCTACATTCACTGTGGGTACATAAGATAACTCTCTGGGATTACCAATTAAAGATCCTACAAAATCAAAGGGCTGAGCTGGTAGTGAAAGTATAATCGGAACATTTAGCTTATGAGCCAAACCCAATTCATGATTATTCATGAAATATTCGCCAAAGTATAAATCAAATTTGTTTGCCTTATTCTCATAGAGATCCTTAACTCTCGGATCATTGAGAGTATCAAACATTTTCTTGTAAACAAATTGCATGGCCTTCATATTTAACCATATCAATGATATAATATTTTGATCAGCAAGTTGAGACATTTCCAAATAAGTTGCACTCATCCGCTGTTCCTCTGCCGCATTCAATGGAACGTGAATAACATTGAAATCCTTATGTCTTATGGGGGGCTTCAGACTTGTAACAATCGTTACATTATGTCCATTATCAGCCAACACTCTCATCTCGGATAGTTCCACAATTAAATGTGAAGGACTCAGACATGTAAATACACCAAGAATATTTGCACACTGTGCAATTTGTATAAACACAAAAATTACACAAACTGTTTGTAAAACTAGAAACATGATGCCAGTTCAAAATATTTCAACTAACTGAAATTGTAGATTAAGGCTGGAATCTTATATAGCCTCTTATCTTCCAGTTATATGTGTCTAGCAAGTCGGCTACTTTTTTGTTGCCAGCTAATCCATTATCAAGAAACTATATACAATATCGCGAAACTTTATGAGAACATTGATCTTGATGCATTTTCCTTTATGCGAGGGTAGACTTAAGAGTTTTTTGTAATAACTCATAGACTCTTTAAATTTTTAACAGCGCTTAAAATATGTTTTTGTTGTATATATTATCTAAATAGTATTGAAATTGGTCCATCATTGGCTTTTTGGAATCTTGATTAGCTATTAAACTGGGCTAAGTATTTCCTTCTTTTCATTATAGTATGATGAAAACATTCTCGCTAATGAATCTTAATCAATTTTTAAATATTTTATGTTCCTGATATTACTTCTAGCATAAGCATAATACTTCATAATTAGCCCTGTTCTCACTTCCGGGTGCAATCAAGTATATCCGATGTGGATGTTATGAAATGAAAAGAAAATGTCAACTTCCTATGCGATCCATAAATATGAATATGCCAAGTAATAAGCTAACAAATCTCTAATAAAATTATTAAATCTATTTCTAATGCATCTTTTAGGTTGATTTTCATGAGAACACAAAGTAAACCTTGCTAATATTTCTTGGAATGACTCTCGTTCGTAGATCAGCGACCCCCCACAAAATAAAAATTACTCTCTTTATTAGACTTGGTCGAGCTCACGTATGCACCCTTGATCTTGTTTTCATTCGTCATTAAACTGATCGCTTTATTATACATAAAGTAACTTTTGTGATGGAAATTTTATAAATTATTTTTTAATCTACCCTCGTTTATTTACCTTCACTCACTTATCTTAGAATCAGCACTTGATTGATAACTTAAACTACAATCGCACTGAAACACAAACACAAACAAAAGCAGTTTGTTATTAATTTCTTTTATTTCTCTTATCAATTAAGTCATTTTAATGTTTTTGTACTCAGTTTCGCTTAACTTTCACTTTTTGTTGGGCAGACTTAGATGTCTTTGTCTTACATTTGCCATATAGCCAAATAATTGAAATTTTTGTTGTATAAAAACTAATTAAAAGTACAACCAATATTAAGGCATAAATATCCAAATTATTGGCAGCTATAAAGTTCATATGAACTACTGGGCTTTGCAAGTGCTTTGCTCCATGATGTCTAATTACATATTCGGTCCAATATATTACACTCTCACGTGCTGTTAAAGGACGATCACGATAGAGTGATGAAAATTTTGTAACTTTCTGGGTATATTTTGGATTTTCCAGAACTTCGATTAAGCTGTCATAAAACTGTTGCTCCTCAAGCGTCAAAAGACTTAGACTGAGACCAAAATGTTGAGAAACCATAACTGCAGCGTTGGCAGGTTGATCTCCAAAAACTGGCAGAGCCAACATGGGTTTGCCATGATACTGTGCTTCTGTAATGCTTCCTTTGCCAGCATGAGTGATGAATAATTTTATATTCGGATGGGCAAGAACATCATCCTGGGGCACCCACTTAGAGTAGAGTATATTATCTGACTTGCCGGGTGTATTATCCAAATCTTCCCATTTCCAGATTATACGTTGCTTCAGCTTTGATAAGACTTTGAACATTATTTGCATAGTGTCGGCTTTAATGTGAGATCCCTTTATGTTGCTACCCAAACTTAGAAGGATTGCTCCATTTGTGGCATTTCCAATGAATTCCTTTATGTTTTGGGGTAAAGGATCTGGTTGATCTTTGACCTGAATGCCGCCCACTTCAATAACTCCAGGAACATTGGGTCGTATTGGTCCTTCGCTGGGAGCATGTGAGGCAAAAAACACCAGAGATATATTTTTGTTTAGATCCGCATAATCAGGAAAACTTGCATCATCGCCAACGAGTTTGCTATAAAAAAAATGCACAGAAATATAATTTACCTACATCGTTTGAAGTTCTTTATTATTATACTCACTAATAGTTTTGTTCGTTTGTCTTATCTACGAAAAACATGAATCCATTTACGCCCAAGCTAGTAAATATATTTGCAAATCGTTTTCCAAATGTCTGCTCTCCTTCATTAGCAGATGCATATTGGGCAGAAACATAGGACAATTCTTTGGGATTTCCCAACATACGACCAGCCGTTATATCCGAGGGCGGATTGCAAACTTGCACAATCAATGGTACTTTCAATTTATGAGCAATGGCCATTGGAGAGCTATTCATAAAGTAACCCACAATGACTAGATCGAAGTTATTATCTTTGTTCTCATATAGATTTCGCACAAGTGGATCTGTCAAAGTCCCCGCAACTTTATTGAATATAAAACTTACTTTTTTAAATGAACGAAACATGGACAGAACCACATTCGAATTATCAGTTTTGGCCATATCGCCGAATAGAGAACTCAACATTTGTTTATCTTCTTCGGAGATTTCAACTTGTATATGATTGATATTCGTATGATCAATGGGAATCGGTGACTTGAGCGTTGTCACAACAGTCACATTATGTCCCCTGTCGTATAAAATTCTAGCCATCGACATTTGTATAACCAAATGTGATGGACTTATGCTTGTGAATAAACACAATATATTTGCTCCATGTATTCCGCCGATGAGGATAAAACAGGTAACTATACCCAAAAGAGTAAATAAAGTTCCGTTGGCTCGGGCCATCTTTCAGCTTTAAGTATTAAATGTAAACTGAATTCAATCAGCCAACATGGTTTCCTCGTTAGCGATAAGTGTCTATGAAAATGTTGAGTATCACGATTAGTCTGGGTATTGATAAGCTTTGTTTTTTGCCTATTCATTGCTGCAGATGAATTTTTATGCCCTTACCAAAAGGGTATATAAATTTTTGATAAATGAAACATATGTTCTTCTTATATTTTTTCGCCCTTGAGTCTAAGTGTAATGAGCGTTTATACATATAGTAGCCAATATTTTCCACAGTAGCTCTGATTGATGGAATTGAAGAAATCGACACTAACCAGCATGCTGATCAAGAATATAAACATATTGATAGGGAGAATAGAAAAACGCTCCCTTTTTGCATCAAAATAGCTGATTAATTTTCTATGTACTTTTATCCGGCGAAGGCTACACTTTCTCTATACTTGTGTATTTCGTAAACTTGTATATTTCGGATTCACCCAGAACGTTCGACTATATCATCTAGTTTCCCTAGAAATTATCGCTCGAATCAATTACATTCTTATCTTGAATTTCATTTACTTTCATACGATGTGGCTAAAACCTGGACAAGATTTAACTACGATATTGTATAGCTTTCTTATAATTAAATTTTTGATCAACAACTTTATTTTTCAAGTGTATTTTTTAAGATTGATTATACCTATTTATGACATTATAAAAATCAGAATACCGTACGATAAAAATGGGCTTCCTTAAGCGATAATGGGTCCCACCCCTTTTATTGAGATTTATAAATTAAACATTGAAGGTAAAACTCTTACCCTGAATTAATGTATGGCCCATGGTCATCAAGGTGAGACGGGCCACCAAAATACCTCGTATTTGCTTTGATTGCAGGAATCTAATATAGAACTAACAAGACCCAATTGTATTAGTCATAGTAATAAGCGAAATAATACAACATATTGTCTATGAGTTAGGCTAACCTATAACAAATCATGCTTATCTCTTTAAAAACAAGCAACAATATATAAATATAATAATACATGTTAAAATGCCCCCACGTTGCCACCGAAACATTTACTATCAGTGGTCGCTTAGGCCTACGCTTTATATTCTGACTGATATGTCTTATCTGCCATTGAGCCTTACGCAATAATTTAACATGCGCCAAACATTTCCGTAAATATTTCCCACGCTTTATCGCTAAAAGAACAACAAAATAGCCATGTCATATTATGACACATTTATAAACAATTAATATTAAAAAATCTACATATACGTTTACTTAGTCTTGACTTTTATTTTTTTTGCCAACATCGATGACTTGCTCTTAAACTTTCTGACGGCAAATGTCAACATGATCTTGGTTAACCATAAACTGATTAAACTGATCAGTAGGAATAAGGCAAAAATATCCAAATTGTTGGCAGATATAAAGTCCATATGTACCAAAGGACTCTGTATGTGCTTTGCCCCATGATGCCTTATCACATATTCAGACCAATAGAGAACAGTTTGTCTGGCAGACAAAGGACGATCTCGAAACAGATTCGAGAAAGTTTGAACACTTGTGGTATACTTTGGATTCTCAAGCAACTCAATGATAGCACTGTGAAATTCATCCGCCTGCAGTTCGAGCAATTTAAGACTTAAACCAAATCCATGGCTAACCATAGTTTGGGCATTGGTGGGTTGATCTGCAAAGACTGGAAGAGCCAACATGGGCTTGCCATGATACTGTGACTCAACGACGCCTCCTTTGCCCGCATGTGTGATAAATAATTTAGTATTAGGATGGGCCAAAATGTCGTCTTGTGGTAACCATTTGGAGTAGAGTATATTGGAGGATTCTCCGGGTGTTTGTTCAAGATTCTCCCATTTCCAGATGACATTCTGCTTGAGATTCGACAATACCTTGAACATGTTTTGCACAATTTCTGGTTTCAGATGATCTCCTTTCACATTTGAGCCCAAACTTAAAAGTATAGCTCCATGGGTGGCATTATTTAAGAACTGTTCAATGTCTTTGGGTAAAGGATCTGGCTTGTCTTTGACTTGTATGCCTCCAATTTCCACGAAAGCTGGCACATTTGGTCTTATGGGTCCTTCACTAAGTCCATGAGTGGCAATAAACATTAGGGAAACATTTTTATTGAGATCCGCATATTTGGGCATAGATGGATCGTCTCCATACAGCTCCCTGTGAACAAAATAAAAAGTAATTCTAATGTATTGGACATAAGCGATTCAATTACTACTTACAAGTAACGCCTTTCATTCTCCCATTCGAAGACTATAAACCAAATTGTTTGAACTACGGTTAAAGCAAATGTATACAATCGTTGGCCAAAAGTCATCGTCTCTCCCGTCTTCACTACAGTGTACATTGCCGGAACGTATGACAGCTCTAAGGGATTGCCTACTAAAGTGTTAAGTATTCCAAAAGGTTGCGCCGAAAATGATATTATTAAAGGAGCCTTGAGTTTGTGAGCTACACCGAATTGATAATTGTTCACAAAATATCCACTTATGACCAAATCAAATTTATTATCCTTGTTCTCATACAGATCTTTCACTCTTTGATCCTTTAACACTTCAAACATAATCTGTAAACTGTTTCTCATAAATTTTGAACTATGCAACAACATTCCAATAAAGGATGTGCTATCACCTTGAACCATAGCCGCATAGCCTTCGTTTATTTGACGTTCCGCTTCTTTATTTATCGGAATGCGTACAACGGTAAAATTTTCATGGTTCACGGGAAGTTTCGCACAAGTTATAATCGTTACATTGTGACCATTGTCGGCCAATACTTTTGCCTCCGAAAGGTGAACAATATTATGCGAAGGGCTTGGACTGGTAAATATGCCCAAAATATTGGCACCTTGCGCAGAACCCACGACAATGAAGACGACAAGCGTCAGCAAAAAAGTATTTCTGATCACCATGGCAAAGTCTTTTAAACAACTATCGGCTAACTAAAACGAGCAAGAAGCTTTTTATACTTTTTCAAGAGTTTGCTTATCAGCACTTATAATGGATAGATTAAAATTACGATTCCATCGTCTAGTTGTGATAAAGCAATTGGCTCACAAAATCTATCAACGACGAACTAATCACGAAAAACGACCGATAACAACACCTTCAGTTTCATGATCAGTCTTAAGGCTTTGCATAGTTTTGGGCACATTTTCGAGTAAAATTAATTTAAATTAATATTTTAATCTTAATACTCTTTACAGTAGTACCTCCATAGTGTCACCGTGACGACTTTAAATTTTTATGAAACGATTGATTAGAAAGTAAAAAACACTCTAACCATTTTAATCAGCATGACATTTCTGTAGGTTGAATTTATGATTACTATATGAGCGATTAAGAACGTGAACGTAAAGTTTGGTTGAATTGAAGTTGAATTTTTGAATCTAGGAAAATATTATCGGCTGGGATTGGTCGGTATCTCCCATGTGTATAGCGACGAAGACTTTGAAAATTACTAGCATCGTCTGATCTTAATAATTCATAAAATTGACGAAAACCTTCCCATAAATTATCTCAAACATTTTGCGGCAGATTTCTTTGATTATTGTAGTGTCTCAACTTTTTCTGAGACGAGGTTAATATAACAATAGACATGCCAAATTTATTCCCAAATACAATGAGTAATCTTCTCATTTTCCTCGCCTCTTTATTTTTTGATATATGTCAACAAGAATTTTAATTAATTTTTCTTGACTTTTGCAATTTTTGTAATTTTTCTGAAAATAAATTTAATGAGATAGTACTTGAGATATAAAACAAAAGCTACCAGAATCCCCAGTAATCCATAAACATCCAAATTATTGGCAGCTATAAAGTCCATGTGCATCAAAGGACTTTGTAAATGCTTCGCACCATGATATCTCATGACATACTCAGTCCAATAGATCACACTTTGTCGAGCAGTTAGCGGACGATCTCTATAAAGTTTTGAGAAGTTTTCCACATTTTCTTTGTATTGAGAATTCTGCAAAATCTCATTGATAGTATTTTGAAATGTCTTCTCTTTCAACTCCAACAATTTGAGGCTTAATCCAAATCCTTGTTTGACCATTGAGCCAGCATTTCCCTGTTGATCACCAAACATGGGTAAAGCCAACATTGGTTTGCCATGATAAGAAGCCTCAGAGATGCCTCCCCTGCCCGCATGAGTGATGAATAATTTGATATTCGGATGGGCCAATATATCATCTTGGGGTAACCATTTGGAATACAATATATTCGAGGAATTTCCAGGTATGTGCTCCAATTTATCCCACTTCCAGATGACTTTCAATTTAAGTTTTGATAGAACACTGAACATTTTTTGTACGACATCTGATTTTAAATGATCAGATTGAATGTTGGATCCTAAACTCAAGAGGATAGCCCCTTCCTTGGCATTATCTAGAAATTCAGCTATATTTTTTGGTAAGGGATCCGGAGTGTCTTTGATTTGTATGCCTCCAATTTCAATTACTCCTGGCAGATTGGGTCTAATTGGTCCTTCACTGAGAGCATGAGAGTTGAAGAATATCAACGAAATATTTTTATTTAAATCTTCAAAGCGAGGCATTGTAGGATCATCACCATAAAGATATCTACAAAATAAAAACATTAGGCTTACACTTACTAAGTTTAAATTTCGAAACTCACTTATAACGTTTTTTATTTTCAATATTTTCCAAGCCATTCCAAATAGTATGCCCCACGCTCATGGCAAGAGTCTTGATCCGTTGTGAAAATGTCATAATCTCACCTTTTTCTACTCCTACATTCATGGCGGGAACATAAGACAACTCTCGGGGATTGCCCACTGCGACACCAAGAAACTCGAACGGTTGTACAGGCAAAATTCCAATCACTGGGGCTTTTAATTTATGGACCAAACCCATTTGATAGTTATTGATTAGCATACCAGATAATATTAAATCGAATTTGTTTCCCTTATTCTCATACAAGTCCTTAACTCGCGGATCCTTGAGAGCATCAAACATTTTTGCTATCGCGAACGCAATGTATTTGAATCCTCGTAGAAATATTCCCAAAACGCTACCGTTATCGGTCTTGCCCATATTGCCAAAAATATGCTTCAGTTGTTTCCCATCCTCTTCTGGCAAAGGAATTTGTATCACATTAATGTTTTTATGCTTAATAGTTGGCTCCAAAGTTGTCAAAACTGTCACATTATGTCCATTTTCAGCCAAAATCTTTGCCACCGACATATGCACTATTAAGTGTGATGGCATGGGACATGTGAAAATTCCCAAAATATTGGCACTTTGGCTGATGGAGATCCACCCCAGGAATAAAACAAGAACTCCCTTCATTACGTTGGCAACTTTTGGCTTAAACTGAGGAAAAAGATGAATGCTCAGTCAAACATATGCACTGAAAATCATATCTTATCAACGCCACGAATTCTTCATCTGTATCTTTCCATTAAACGAGATGGCTGATAATGTTTATAAGATTTATCTCTCTTTCGTCGTAAAACTTTCGGTATATAGCCATAGTGTCTGCCACAAGTTGTTGTCATTTGCAGAGGGCATACCAAAGTTTATATGTGTGTGTGTGTGTCTGTCTGTTTCTATAAATATTAATGCTTTAATTTTTGGTCATTTCTACTAACCGTCTGGTTTTTTTCTACGTCAACATTTACAGAGCCAACATGTAGGAGGGTTAATTATGTACATGTACCACAAAAAATAATAAACTTTTATTTCATTCTAAAATTAGCAGCTAATGCTGTGGTTTCTTTGACAATATCTTAACTCGCAGAATAAGGCTTGCCCAATGTAAGATTAGAACTTAACTTTAGAAAGATTGCTTATTCATATAACTAAAATATGAAAATATGAACGAAATAAGAGAAAAAAATATTTAAATTTAAGATTTTTTATTCAAAGAGTATTATTTATCTTCCAAACCATATTATTGTCTTATCTCAATGTTTCTTAATTTTTTGAGACTTTCCTGCATTGATCTTCCTACAAACAAATTTAATAAAAACTTTTAGGAGTAGCAACGAGATAAGCAAAATGCCTGCTAATAATAAATAAATATCTAAATTATTAGCGGCTATCACACCCATATGCACCACGGGGCTCTGCAAATGAGGCGCACCACGATGACGTATCACATATTCCGACCAATAGAGAACATTTTGCCGAGCACTCAGAGGACGATCTCTATAGAGGGATGAAAATGTGCCAACTGCTTGTGCATATTTTGGATTTTTAAGCACCTCCAGTAAAGATTCTTCAAAAGCTTCCTCTTCTAAAGTTAATAATTCCAAGGAGACGCCAAAGCCCGCTTTAACCATTGATTCAGCATTAGCAGGTTGATCGCCGAATACTGGAAGAGCCAACATGGGCTTTCCATGATACTGAGCCTCAGTAATGCCTCCTTTGCCGGCATGGGTAATAAATAACTTTAGATTAGGATGAGCCAGAATATCATCTTGAGGTACCCATTTGGAATAGAGTATATTTGCAGACTTTCCGGGAGTGTTTTCTAAGTCTTCCCATTTCCAGATCACATTATGTTTAAGTTTTGACAGAACACTAAAAATCTTCTGGACAATTTCGGGTTTTAACAGGGAGCTCTTTACATTTGACCCTAAGCTCAATAGAACGGCTCCGTGCTTCGCTTCATTTAAGAACTTTTCCATATTCTGTGGCAAAGGATCGGGCTTATCCTTAATCTGAATGCCACCGACTTCAATAGCAGCAGGAACATTTGGTCGAATGGGTCCTTCACTAATACCATGAGAAGCAAAGAACACAAGGGACACATTCTTTTTCAAATCCTCATAGCTGGGCATCTCAGGATCATTTCCAAAGTGTGAACTGTTTGGTGAAAAGTGATATTTAATTTCAATTTACTTTAATATTTTTGTATCTTACTTGTAGATTTTTCCATTTTTATTTTCTAGGTATGTCACAAAAACGGAAGAACCCAAACTTGCTATATAGTTCTTAAGTCTCTGACCGAATGTCATCCCTTGATTTTTTTCTACAGCAATTTGAAATGTAGGGACATATGCCAACTCCGCTGGATTACCAATCAAATAGTTCATAATCTCTGATGGGGGCACTGAAGCAGCAATGACCACAGGAGCCTTCAGCTTTTGAGCTAATCCTAATTGATAGTTATTCATAAAGAATCCCAAAAAGACAAGATCAAATCGATTATCTTGATTCTCATACAAATCCTTTACTCTCTGATCAATCATTACAGATTCCATTTTATCAAATACTAAGGTCATTTGCGTGGCAATTCGATACATTGTGTAAATCATATTTTTTGACTCCTGATTTGTCATGCCTGTAATCATCTGGGTTAGTTGTTTTTCTTCTTCTGGGGTAAGTGGAATACGTATGACTGTGATATTTGGATGATTTACAACCGGTTTCAGAGTCGTTATGACTGTCACATTGTGTCCATTTTCTGCTAAAACCTTTACCATTGACATCTGAATAATCAGGTGGGAAGGACTTATACTTGTAAATATTCCCAATATATTTGCACTTTGACTACCGCCAATAAGAACTGCCCCTGCCAGGGCTAACAGCAAAATTTGACTCGGATTAAATGCCATTGTCGACGCGGCAAATGTTTGTGGAAAACAATTTGCGATTGGTATTCCAAAGCCTCTTTATATAGCTCTACAACTGATAAGACTTTAGCCTTATCAACGTGAAACAGCATGACGAATAATTTTAAACAATTTGTTTCCATAATCAATTGGCATCGACGACTTTAAAATGCTCTTTATACGGTATTAATGTAAAAAATGAATATTGTTTTAATGCCTCTTGAGTTTTGCGGCCTGATTGGAAACTCAAATTTTATAAAGACAACGATTGATCCCAACCTTACCACGAAAATTGTCTAAAATTGGTTCGAAAACTATGGAACATTTATGGGCTATGGCAAAAAATATGCCCATTAGAAAAAATCGTATACTAAAACAAAAATTTTTGAATCAATATTAACACATTTAATGAAATGAATTTGAAACATTAAATATAAAACAATGTTTTCAAATTTTTAAGAACCAAGAGTTTTATTACATTACATTATAATACATTATAAATGCCCACATTGCCTTTTTCGACGTTGCTTTAGATTTTTTAATAATTTCGAGTACTCTACTTCATCGATATGGGCTATGAAAATGTTTATAGATGTTGTTGGCTAAGTTAATGATGAAATATACTTGCCTTGGCATTCAACTAAACAAAAAATTGCAAACAATCATGAACAGAGTGTTGATAAAGTTTGTCAACATTCATGCTTAATACAAGCAAATAACAAACTAATGACGTTTTTTCAATAGCAACTTACTGAAACTATTAAATAAAGCATAAGTCATTGGACTTAGTAGCCATTGATTGTTTAGTAGTTCAATAGGTTGTAGTTTTATATAGACTTAAGATTAGAAATAAATTATTAATATACATATGTACTGAAATTAATTCTATTTAATTCTATAAATAATAAAAATAAATATATAACTAAACATGCATCAAAAATGTACGAAAATTCCATAAATATATCGTTTCGACGACTTTGGAATACCATGCATCAAATGAAAAAATATTTACTAAGACAGTATACATACAAATTTTGTTTCTTTAGGTAGCATAGTCTATGAAAAAATTTGCGGGGCCTTTACGTCGACTCGGCTGTTGATGCTGATAAAGAATATATATACTTTATTCATCTTGGCGACTTTAATATACCATTTCACCATATGAGCGCATGGTATAAAAAATCTGCTCATAACAAATGTATATTTTTGCAAGTAATACAAATATCAGTACCGATCTGTTCCGTCATATGTCGCGCCGCTCAATTTTAAGGAAACCCTAACAATTTCGTCATTGTGAAATCCGAGACATTGCGACTTTTGTTGCGGGCAGTCGAACGTATTTCAGGGTCGTCGCTTTAAGTGGAAATTAGCTTGATCAATAAATATATAAAGATAAGAGTTGTGTGACAATTAGACCGTACGAAATCGTTTCTAATTTTAGTTCATCGAAACGCTTCATGAAAAGCATGTTACTGGGTTTTTTATACCATTTACCCAGAAGGTGAAATTTAAATTGTTCCAATATTAATAATTCCCACATTTAATGGTAAAATGTAAATCTTTTTCAAGAGACAAAATTTATCTTAATAAACTGTTTATTGATAATAAAATGCGTATTCTTCAGAAGGCTTAAAACTACTCGTCCAACTGTACTCGTTTTGTTGTCTTTTCTTATTCCTTCTTCCCTTTTTGGGACTTGTTTATCAATTTCTTATAAATAAACTTAATCAAAATTTTTAGCAGTAGCAACGAAATAAGTAAAATTATGACTACTAATAAATAAATATCTAAATTATTAGATGCTATGAAACCCATATGCACCACGGGGCTCTGCAAATGAGGCGCACCACGATGACGTATCACATATTCCGACCAATAGAGAACACTTTCCCGTGCACTCAAAGGACGATCTCTATAGAGGGACGAAAATGTGCCAACTGCTTGTGCATATTTAGGATTCTCCAGCAACTCCAGCAGAGATTCATTGAAGGATTCCTCCTCTAAAGTAACTAAATTCAGAGTAATGCCAAAGCCAGCTTTGACCATTGATTCAGCATTAGCAGGTTGATCGCCGAAAATTGGAAGAGCCAACATGGACTTTCCATGATACTGAGCCTCAGTAATGCCTCCTTTGCCGGCATGGGTAATAAATAACTTTAGATTAGGATGAGCCAGAATATCATCTTGCGGTACCCATTTGGAATAGAGTATATTAGCAGACTTTCCGGGAGTTTTCTCTAAATCTTCCCATTTCCAGATCACATTCTGTTTAAGTTTTGATAGAACATAAAACATTTTTTGTACAAGGTCTGGTCTTAAAAAAGAGCTTTTCATATTTGATCCTAAACTCAATAGAATAGCTCCATGCTTAGCTTCATTTAGGAAATTTTCCATATTCTTTGGCAAAGTATCGGGGTCATCTTTGATTTGAATGCCACCAATTTCAACAGCACCAGGAACATTTGGACGAATGGGTCCTTCACTTATACCATGAGAGGTAAAGAATATGAGGGACACATTCTTTTTCATCTGTTCATAGCTGGGCATCGCAGGATCATCGCCATAAAGTGACCTATGAGGAATAGAATGATGTCAGTCTAGAATTGAGTTGCTTATAATATAATTTTTTTTTTACTTACTTGTAGACTTTTTCATTTCTGCTCTCCTGGAGAAATAAGGCTACTTTGAAGGCCAGATTTGAAAAAACATTTTCCAGTCGCTGTGAAAACGTCATTGGCTTGCCCTTGTCGACAGATAAAGTAAATTCTGGAACATATGGCAACTCATTTGGATTACCTATTATATCACTGAGCATCACTGATGGTAGTATTGTTTCGACAATTATGACTGGAGCCTTAAGTTTCCGGGCCAATCCCAATTGATAGCCGTTCATGAAGTAGCCAAGAAGAACTAAATCAAATTTATTATCTGTATTCTCGTACAGATTCTTGATTTTCTGGTCAAACATTACTGATTCCAATTTATCAAAAATGAAGCCAGTTTGATGGAACATGCTGATCATATTGAGGACGAAATTTTTGTTGTCGGCTCTTGTCATCTCAGCTAAAATTTCGTTTAATATGTTTTCCTCTTCCCGGGTTAGAGGAACTTGTATTAAATTTATGTTTGGATGAGTTACTGTTGGTTTCAGTGTTGTTATAACTGTCACATTATGTCCTTTTTCAGCTAAAACCCTTATTGTCGACATCTGAATAATCAGATGGGAAGGACTCACACTTGTGAATATTCCTAGTATATTTGCACATTGACTACCGCCAATAAGAACCGCCCCTGACAGGGCCAACAATAAGATTTGGCAAGGATTTGGTGCCATTGTACCGACGCGACAAATGTTTGTAGACAACGTTTTGCCACTGGAATGCCAAAGCCGCTTTTTATAGTAAGGCAATTGATAAGAATTTAGTCTTATCAAAGCGTAACAACGTGACAAAAAATTTCCCTAAGCAAGTTAAAGCATCGAACTTAAGATATCCTTTAGACGAAAGATAGAAAAATTTTTCCGTATTGTGTAAGACTATTCTGACAAGTTTTTGGTGCAGAAGCCGGTATTTTGACAGAAGACGGGAAAAACTTTATGGACTATAGTTGAAATAAATGTTAGGAAACTGATTTCAGCTGGGCCGAAAAAAATATATATCTTTGCACTTGTTGGCTGTCTTTTTTTATTATTTCCCTGGTCAGAATATTTCAGACGGGATATTTAACAACATATCCAAATTTGATTAAAATAGATGAATCGCAGGTCAAAACTTCCCCTTGTGAGACAATTGTGAGGGGTAATAGAACGTACTTTCAAGTGGAAATTAAGTTGGTCAGGAAATATAATGATAAGAATTGTGTGACTGATAGACCATATACAAACATTTCCAGTTTTATTCCAACGATCAGTTAGAATCTGATGAAATTTTACTTCTTGTGCCGATATTCGAACTGTGATTTGTAGC
This sequence comes from Drosophila willistoni, assembly GCF_018902025.1. Lineage (NCBI taxonomy): Eukaryota > Metazoa > Arthropoda > Insecta > Diptera > Drosophilidae > Drosophila > Drosophila willistoni. Next base: position 17,721,650 of record NW_025814050.1, read on the forward strand.
CCATTATTTTAGCTGTGATAGTGATACCGTTTTGGATTTACCCATAAAATTGTGATATGTCAGAGTTTTCTCAATTATTTTTTGTTTTGAGTCTATTCTGATTCTCAGCGCTTAATTCGATTGTAAGGGGAAAAAGCAATTCAAAATCCCTTTAATTTTTCACACTTGAGCATACTGGTTATCGATTTATCGATGAAAATGCGCTAAACATAAACTTTTGAATTTTGAAACTATTTGAATTTAGTGGAGGCAAAAGAAACATTTCATTTCTAAGTTTAAGAACCCAAACTTGTCACAAATCCATAATTTTTATCATGTTGGAACTTTTTAAAAAGTTGTTTTAAGATTGGAGTACTGTATCATATAAGGCTCTTTTGCTTATTGGATCTCTACCGAATGGTTTAACGTTTTTTTAGATTTCGGATACAGCAACCGATTTAACCCATAGTAACAATGGGTCACAAATACAATTTTTTATCGTTAAACTCGTGTTTTATAAATTTATTAGATTATTGAAAAATTTATAAAAATATTAATCATTATGATTCAGAAATAAGTATTTTTTAAAATAGGATAATCTAATCAAATCTGGTCTTTAAAACAGTTTTGTAGATCTCTTCATTGCTTTTTCACTTTTTGGGACTTCTTCATCAATTTCTTATAAATAAACTTAATTGAAACTTTTAGCAGTAGCAACGATATAAGCAAAATGATGACTACTAATAAATAAACATCTAAATTATTGGCGGCTATGAAACCCATATGCACCACGGGGCTCTGCAAATGAGGCGCACCACGATGACGTATCACATATTCCGACCAATAGAGAACACTTTCCCGTGCACTCAAAGGACGATCTCTATAGAGGGACGAAAACGTGCCAACTGCTTGTGCATATTTAGGATTTTCAAGCACCTCTAACAGGGATTCGTTAAAGGAGTCCTCTTCTAAAGTTAATAAGTCCAAGGAAACACCGAAGCCCGCTTTCACCATTGAGCCAGCATTACCCGCTTGATCGCCGAAAATGGGAAGAGCCAACATGGGCTTTCCATGATACTGAGCCTCAGTAATGCCTCCTTTGCCGGCATGGGTAATAAATAACTTTAGATTAGGATGAGCCAGAATATCATCTTGCGGTACCCATTTGGAATAGAGTATATTAGCAGACTTTCCGGGAGTGTTTTCTAAATCTTCCCATTTCCATATCACTTTCTGTTTCAGCTTTGACAGAACGTTGAACATCCTCTGGACAATCTCGGGTTTTAGGAATGAGCCCTTTACGTTGGAACCCAAACTTAATAGAATTGCTCCCTGTTTTGCTTCATTTAGGAACTTTTCCAAATTTTGAGGCAAAGGATCGGGCTTATCCTTGATCTGAATGCCACCAATTTCAACAGCACCAGGAACATTTGGTCGAATTGGTCCTTCACTAATACCATGCGAGGCCATGAATATGAGGGACACATTTCTCTTTAAATCCTCATAGCTGGGCATGGCAGGATCATCGCCATAGAGTGACCTATTATAAAATGTACGTTGTTAGTCTGGAATTTTTGAGTTGTTTCTATTATCAATTATTTTTACATACTTGTAAATTTTACCATTTCTGCTCTCCTGGATATAAAGGGCCATGTTGAAAGCCAGATGGGATGCAAAGCTTATCAGTCGTTGTTTGAATGTCATCGGCTTGCCCTTCTCCACAGCCAAAGTAAATGATGGGACATATGTAATCTCATTTGGATTACCTATCAGTACGTTGAGCATTAATGATGGTGGCATTGGAGCGGTAATCACGACAGGAGCCTGTAGTTTTCGTGCCAATCCCAATTGATAGCTGTTCATGAAGAAGCCCACGAAGACTAAATCAAATTTATTGTCTTGATTCTCGTATAAATCCTTGACTTTCTGGTCAAACATTACTGATACCATTTTCTCAAAAATGAAATTCCTTTGTCCGAAGATGCGGAACAAATTCAGAACTAAATTTTTGTTGTCGGCCTTTGTCATATCAGCTAACATTGCGGTTAGTTCCTTGTCCTCTTCCGGGGTAAGAGGAACTTGTATCACATTTATATTAGGATGAGTTACTTTGGGTTTTAGTGTTGTTAGAACGGTGACATTATGTCCATTTTCTGCTAGAACTTTAACTGTCGACATCTGAATGATCAGATGGGAAGGACTTATACTTGTGAATAGTCCCAATATATTTGCACTTTGAGCACTACCGATTAAAATTGCCCCTATCAGAGCTAACTGCAAAATTTGACCCCTATTCGCTGCCATTTTCACTCGGTGAATGTTGGAACTCTACTAATTTTTTGCTGGCAATGTGTCCCTCTTTTGTATTCATGATAAGATAGGTAATCTGTTTAACTTGTTGTGAAATATTAGAACACTGCCCAGCTATTGATTTTCAGACTGCACATTTATTTATACAATTTATAAAGGTGAGTTATTGGATTCCGATTACACATAATTTTTGCTCGCGAGTAAAGCCAATTTATAAATCCGCAAGATAACACTATCTTTGTGTTTTGTTTTTGTTGAACAGTGTAATTCTTATTGTTTACCTTCTAATGTCGCAAATTTCGATCTATGTGTTTGTTGAGTAAGGTTATGGACTGGGTAATTTTACATTTCAATGTGAAATCATGAATTTTTATCTTTGGGGTTTTAACTGGACAATTTCACGAACCACCAAGTTCTATCATCAGCCCACTTTAGTATGGACTCTTGTACCTTTTCTACAAAGCTTAATCTAACTGAGAATTACAAGATATTTTTAAATCATTTTCCTTTAATTTGTCTTAATTTTCTTAATTGATTTCACTTTTCTACAAATATTTTTTACAAATAAGTAAATGAGATATAAAACAAAAGCTACCGAAACTCCCAGTATTCCATAAATATCCAAATTATTGGCAGCTATAAAGTCCATGTGCACCAAAGGACTTTGCAAATGCTTCGCACCATGATATCTCATGACATACTCAGTCCAATAGATCACACTTTGTCGAGCAGTTAGCGGACGATCTCTATAAAGTTTTGAGAAGTTTTCCACATTTTCTTTGTATTGAGAATTCTGCAAAATCTCATTGATAGTATTTTGAAATGTCTTCTCTTTCAACTCCAACAATTTGAGGCTTAATCCAAATCCTTGTTTGACCATTGAGCCAGCATTTCCCTGTTGATCACCAAACATGGGTAAAGCCAACATTGGTTTGCCATGATAAGAAGCCTCAGAGATGCCTCCCCTGCCCGCATGAGTGATGAATAATTTGATATTCGGATGGGCCAATATATCATCTTGGGGTAACCATTTGGAATACAATATATTCGAGGAATTTCCAGGTATGTGCTCCAATTTATCCCACTTCCAGATGACTTTCAATTTAAGTTTCGATAGAACACTGAACATTTTTTTTACGGTATCTGATTGTAAGTGATCAGATTGAATGTTGGAACCTAAACTCAAGAGGATAGCTCCTTCTCTGGCATCATCTAGAAATTCGGCAATATTTTTTGGTAAGGGATCTGGTGTGTCTTTGATTTGTATGCCTCCAATCTCAATTACTCCAGGCAGATTGGGTCTAATTGGTCCTTCACTGAGACCATGAGAATTGAAGAACATTAACGAAATATTCTTTGGTAAATCTTCAAAGCGAGGCATGGTAGGATCATCACCATAAAGAAAACTAGAAAATAAATATTTTAGTTTTAGCGTAAGTTTAAGCATTAATACTCACTTGTAACGCTTTTTATTTTCAACGTTTTCTATCGCATCCCATAAACGGTATCCCCAGCTCATGGCTAGGGTCTTGATCCGTTGTGAGAATGTCATAATCGCACCTTTTTCTACTCCGACATTCATGGCGGGAACATAAGACAACTCACGGGGATTGGCCACGATGCTGCCTAAGAATTCGAATGGTTGCAGCGTCGTAAGGGAAATTATTGGGGCTTTTAATTTATGAGCCAAACCCAGTTGAAAATTATTAGTTAGGTAAGGGCATATTACCAAATCGAATTTGTTTCCCTTATTCACGTACAAATCTTTAACTCGCGGATCTCTGAGAGCATCAAACATTTTGACTATACTAAATTTAAGGTATTTGGCTCCTCGCAGAAAAAAACCTAAAACGCCATCGGTATCTGTCTTTCCCAGACTTCCAAACAATTCCTTAAAATATCTTGCATCCTCTGGTGACAAAGGTATATGTATCACATTAAAGTTCTTATGCTTGATGACAGGATCGACAGTTGTCAGTATTGTGACATTATGTCCTTTTTCTGCCAGAGCTTTTGCCACCGACATTTGCACTATGGAATGCGACGGCATCGGACAGGTGAAAATTCCCAAAATATTGGCACTTTGACTGGTTGAGATCAACCCCAGCAAGAGAAGAAGAACTTGCTTCATTGCGATGACAGATTTCCTTTCCAACTGACAAACTAAGTGAAGACACAGTCAAATACTTTCACTTACAGCCATTTCTTATCGAAGATCATTAACTTTATGATTGTTTCATATCTTGACATAAAAAGAAATTACTTGTCTTATGAGAATTAAAGATACCATTATATACAACCCTAAGATTTTAATTTTGAGTTTCTTACGAAGAAGATCCAAACAACTCGTCAGGAACTAGAAACAAGATAAGCGAAATGTTTGTTCATAATACATAATTATCTAAATTATATACCGCCACGAGCCACATATACAGTAAATGCGGTACTTTGGGATAAGGGATCGTATCACACGCAGGTAATGATCCATTCGAGTAGAGTCTATTAGCGGACTTAAAATATTTCCCAAAATATTCCCATTTTTATACTTACTGTTAATTTAATACTTAAAAGATCTGCCATGTTTTCGAACAATGGATCGCGTTCAGGATTATCGATACATTATAAATTAGGTAAGTCAGAACATATTAACAATGTTTTGTATTATGTTGTATAAAAAAATAATGTTTTATCTTACTTGTCGGTATTCTTACTTTTATATTTCGGGTCCTTCATAAGCTATAGATACAATAAATTTGAATTTACTTAATTTTTAAGGTTTTTCATAACTATCCCATACTTTGTTTTGCAATTATACATTATTAATGAATTATATACATATAAGCAGTCTAATAGAGAACTAAGACTTGTGAATATTGCCAAAATATTTGTATGTTAACTGCTTTAAATAAGAACAACGCCTGCATAAGCTAACCCTCCCAAAATTTGTTTCTGTTTTGCACCGACTCGAGCAATGTTTGGATAGAAGACTTTACGATGTTGATACCGCTTCAAATTAAAAGCTATTTGATATGATTTTTCTACTAGTTCACAATCATAAAAAAGCAAGTTTATCTATTCACACGCCTCATAGTAAACACAGTTTGTCCCAGTGATTAACCTTGCTTTTTTTGGTTCTTCTATTAAATACTGTTTATTATTTACTTTATATTTGCCTATTTTTAGTCAGCAGCTTAGCGTCTTCTATTAATCCAGCGCGTGCAAGAAATATAATTCAAAATTTACTGAGTTCATTTTAATGCTACAATGACATTACGATTCAAAAATGTTATATCGAAGTGAGCGACGATTTAAAAGTCATTTGCTACTTATCAACACTACTTCAACTTATGTCAACTTGTGTTTTGAGACAAAATCATAAGATAAAACACTAGCATAATTTTTAAATTTTTGATATTTGCAAAGCAATTTATTAACCTGATAAGACTTTTTTCAATATGGACAACATTGAAGATGTTGCTGTTCCAACGGTTCCGGTGCCTCGCCTACGTAACTATATATTATATGGCATTCATCTCTTCCAGCAGCGCTACAACTCGGAGCACCAGGAGTATATGCAAGAAGTAAGCAAGACGATGATCTGGACGGTTTTGGCCTGTGCTATGGGTTTTTTGTTGCAGTGCTTTCAGATGGTGCAAATGAAAACCATTCCCTCATTGGTTCTTAGTGTGACTAGCATGTTGCTGACATACTATGAGCTAATCAATAGTAATCCAGCAAGTCGTCAACTTCAATGTTTCGGACTGTTTTGTGGATTTCTACTTGAAAATTTGGTCAAATCTTACTGCTATGCTCTGGGATCTAGCTATTGGCAAATCTTTTTGAAGGGATTTATCGCTTATGGAATGTTAGTCATGTCAGCGCTCTTTGCCTCAAGTGGTGCCGATAGGCCATTGTGGACTTCATTGTTCGGAAATCTGCATGTGCTGTCGTTTCTTATGACGTCTTGGCCTAGTCTTCTACGTCGGCCAGTGATTGGCGTTTTGGTGCTTATGTTACATCTAGCCTCCTGTTTTTTCACCATTAAATTCAACATGAGGAATCTGCTGTATCTTATGAGGGAGGGACACACAAATAGAGTACTCTGTGCCATGATTATGTTCGTCGATCTATTATCGCTTATGACCAACACTTTGATTGCATCGGCTATAAGGACCTCGGTTACCAATCGCTCATCGGAGATGGAGGCAAAAGAAATCGATTTAACTATTTAAAGGAGTTGAAATATTTATTAAAATAAATCAAGGATATATACCACTTAATTCATTCGATTATCTTTTTTTTTTTTTTTGTTCCAAAATGGAATTAAGGCGCCTTACTAATGGTCTATCCTGTGCGTGACGAAAGGGGAGGGCGTTCACATTTTTCGTACACATTTAATCGTCTGGCTGCCTCGGCAAATTCTTAATTAACACGCACACAAACACACACACTCACATACTCAGACCCGGCACACAAATGCAAATAAATATTTATCGGCTTTTGTTCTGCGTAACTCACATGGTCCAACCTCCGTCTGGTCAGCAAAAGGATGGCTTTTCGTGCTGTCGGGCAGAACCCGCATTAAACATTTCCGCTTCCGTTTTTGTCTTTTTGTTTTCTCGCACATTTAATTTAATTTTTCTACCATTGAATACTTTTCCAATTGATGAGCGACATGTGATATGGGTAAAGGACGAAGGAGGTAACACTAGATGATCAATCCTTCCTCTACTGTTGAACCCGATCTAATGACAATTTGAATTTTGATGAAAGATAACCATTAAACTGGAAGCTAGCCCAAACCAAATCTTAAATGAATTTAATTTGGTTAGATTTGAATGTGATTTTGAGATAAATTTCATTGCATGCGAATATAAATGGTATTCTAAATTAATCGGCCTAATCATTTTAACTCCCAAATGATATATTGACCTTTAAGTTTGGTTGAAATCAAATATGAATTGAATAAGGAATTAATTTTGAATTGAATAAATAATAAATTGATTTGATTTAGATTCGAATTGTAAACAAAAAAAAGTGAATTGAATATGAACAGAATATGAATACGAACTGCGTACAATTTGAATAGAATTGTAAATAAAATTGCAATGGTTTTCTGGTCAAATTTTTTTTTAATACCTTTATGTACCCAGTTTTTATTGTAATGGTTTTCAACCTGGAAAAAGTGAACCGATTAAATGATTGCATCCTTCCTCAGTGTAGTGACTAAAACCAAACCAAACAAAAGTACGAATAAAATATTGAGAAAAATTCTAATGAGTTTTGCTGCCAGAGACAACACTTCAATCAACTTTAGTAAAGACTCTCGCTCTATCTCTCTCTCTCTCTATCTCTCCCAGGCAGGCCAAACCCCAACTCAAGTATATGTCAAATATTTGATTAGCCCCATTAAACCAACCCCGTTCGAGTGACCCACATGCAGGAGAGACGCTACAAGGGTTGTTCTATGTTCCAAATGCGGATGGTTTTTGGTAAAAAGGGGGGAAAAACTTCATTATAATTTTGCTCATTAACCCATGTTTTCCATGTAGGAGTTTCGTGTGTTTTCCACATTTTTAGCCCCCCCAAAAAAAAGGCAAAAAAAAAGTACCAAGAGAATGGGAGAAACCAAGGAAAATGAAAGAAAAAACACTTTTCATAATTAAGCATTGTAATTTTTGTTTGTTTCGTTCATTCGTTTGGAGGCTAAAAGGCTTCATTTTCTTTTTGCTTCTCAATTACAATTTTTTTTACCCGTTTTGCTTTTGTTTTTGATAGACCCCAAGTAAAAGAGTTTCTTTGGGTCTAAATATATACCTACACATATTAATTTTCTATTAACACCGAATATTCGAAACCCATTACAGGACCCATCAATTGGAATTGTTTATTATTTATGTTTAAATTTATTTATTGGGGGTGAAAATATTTTGAGCGTGTATTTCAGTTGCCTTGGCAGTTGTCTATTGGTGTGACTTTAACTTTGAGTTGAAGGAATTTTCAATTACTGCCAAAATGAAAATTGCCAAAATGGAATTCACCATAATAATTATGCAAAGAGATGCCAGAGTGTGAAAGAGTTTTCAACCATTTCAAATAACATACATTTAATTAGAAAACGGAAAACTTGCCTGTCAACTCTTCATGTCATGTCATATGGAATTCATATGAGCTTCAACTTAAAGCGTAGCTCCTACTTCAAATCCAAGTCCCGACTTTAGTATATCCTATGTGAACACGAAAAACTGATTGTTTATTATAGAAATAGTCTAAGTCTTTAGAAATTTGGCTTATCTACCGAAGAAATTGAAACAAAAAGACATTTTAAGTTATCTAAATGAGTTTGTTTTACGAATAAAAAATAACAGAAATTAAGGAAATCATTATTGATATATTCAACAATCGGGTTCGGATCTACTACATTTTTTCTCTAAACTAACAGCTTCAAGTTAGCCACCCTATAAGCTCTTTGTATATAGGGTATTAAAATACGTAAATACAAGTTTCAGCGCCCAGTAAATGTCTATAATTTCTTCTGTACATGGCAGAAACCTCTCTCGACATCTCATACTCCCCGACTTGGTCTTTTCTATCCCCCTTGTTGAGGGGGCTTCTCGACTGAGCATTAGTTATTACTACGAAACTATAATTTAAAATAAATGCCAAAGTAGCCGAGGTCTAAAGCGCAGCACCAACAGTACCGAAAAGCAGAGCAAGCTCAAGCTATTAAGCCCACCCAGGGTTGGGTTCGGTTCAGTTCGGTTTTTGCAGCTCTTCAACTCTTTCTACTTCAAATCCAGCAAATGCTGACCCTCTCCTGTTGCTGTTGGCTTTATAATAAATTTATAAATGAAAATATGAAAAATGGTCGCTGCGTGTTTTTGCCAAACTAAGCAAAAATGCTCGGAGAAAGAAACACAAACAAATGAAGTAAGTAAGTCGTCTCGCCGACTTGGGTATACCATACACCAGGTGAAACAAATATTTAAAATTTCGAAAACCAAATGTATGTCTACTAAATTGTTTTAATGTGCCTCATACCATTTGCTATCTCGCTCACTCTACAAACACACAAGCACTCTAGCGCCGCCACTAGCCAACGGCCAATTCTGCCCTTATGGATCGCGTAGCAAAATACGTTCATACGTATATTTTGCATGTTTCTAGTCCGATTTCAATCAAATTTGGTAGTTTGGTAGAAATAGATAAAATTGATTAGTCTGCCAAATTTGATCGCGATGGTCAAAAAATTGCAAGAGCTAATCGGTTTTTTCTAAATTATGGAGGCGGAAGTGGGCGTGGCAACATATTAAAATATATGTATTCTGCGCGCATACTAAGCCAATATACATACTAAATTTGGTGAGTTTAGCTTTGTTAGTTTTCGAGAAAATCAGTTTTGTTTAATTTTCGGGGGCGGAAATGGGCGTGGCAAAATTTTTAAATAGTCAATATCTGCGCGTCTATTAAGGTAACTTACATACTAAATTTAATGTCGGTAGCTGTCATAGTTTTTAAGAAAATTTGTTTTTTGTAAATTGCGGGGGCGGAAGGGGGCGTGGCAAAAAGTTGGAACAATTATTTTCTGCGCGCAAACTAAACGAGTATATAAACCAAATTTGATGTTTCTATCTGCTATACTTTTTAAGAAAAACAGTTTTATGTAAATTCTGGGGGCGGAAGGGGGCGTGGCAAAAATTTGAAACAAACTCGATAAGCGTACATACTACACGAGACTGCATACCAAATTTGGTGGCTCTAGCTCTTATAGTCTCCGAGATCTAGGTGTTCATACGGACGGACGGACGGACGGACGGACGGACGGACGGACGGACAGACGGACATGGCTAGATCAACTCGGTTTTTGATCCTGATCAAGAATATATATACTTTGTGGGGTCGGAGATGCTTCCTTCTGCCTGTTACATACATTTTGGCGACTTTAATATACCATTTCACCCTATGGGTGTATGGTATAAAAACCAACTAAAATAACTACATAGTGAGCGCTTAGGGATGATGGAGAGGGAAGTTTATTTGGGTATTGGGGGTCTGTGGATTACGGATTGGTCATCAGTGTCCTGTGGTAGAGTTGTGAAGCTTGGTTTAAAGCAGTTTTTTTCCCATTTAATGTAAAGTGTTGTTTGGAAAGTGTTTCTGCTCATAAATGATTTCCCAAATTGATAAATTTTTAATAAATTCGTAAATTGAATGCGACTGCTTTTACCATCAAAATGATTTATCAGCATGGATTATGATGGTCGTCAACTTTAAATGGCTTGGGTAAGACGGGCCTAAGTTAGCTATTAAAATTTATTTAGATCGTATATATAAATCATGCTTTTATATATATAATAAATTTAAAATAGATACATAAATTTAAATTTTAATTATATACAACTATTGAACTCATATCCTTTCATTCCTTTCACCTTAATAGTGACACATTTCATATTGTGCATAAGCGAAAGTTTTTTTACACTCTTGTTATATATGTTTAGATATAGATATTGTATATCAGGAGACTGTGTTAGAAAATACAAGAACAGAAACTATTTATATCAAAATTTGTATACTCTTGACAAATTGTGTGAACTTCCGTTTCGAAAATACTGAAACAAATAATTACAAATAAAAATAACCTGCTCTCATTTGATAATTACTTCCAATTACCACACTGATTGACAAATTTTTTTAATAAATTTTCTAACTTTGGTAGACTTTTTCTTCTTTAAATTATTTTGTGATAGATTCACATTTTCTACATATTCATATTTGTGTCACAAAACATTGGTTCAATCTTGTTGGAAGAGTATACCATTGTAAATAAGCAAAAAACACTGAAATGGCCTTGAGCATCAGAAAATACAACACACAACTCACATCCTTGTTCTGGTCAACAGAGTTAAAAAGTTCCACGACAAGGAACATTTTTGATTAGTTTTTTTATACTTTTCTTCGTTTCTAGAAACTTATGTTCACATGGGTGCTGCATTTTTATACTTTATGCTTTATGGGGTAATATATATAGATAAAATCAGGTTAACAAATTTATGGCAAATAAAGAGTTAAATAATATTTATATTTAATAACAAATATTAGTAATATATAATTTTTTTAATTTTTACATAGTTTTCCTTTATCAAATACAAAAACAATTATTTTATTTACAGTTTTAGAATGTTCAATCTTTTGAATTATTTTAGGATAAACCATAAAGACTTTTCTTATACATTGATCTTCAGTAGAAATGGTCTTAATTTATTTCAAAATTTTATTTCATTTGACTTGAAGATTAATTTCTAAAATTTTATCTTTATAAGTAAGTTTTGTGCTATGAATTGTGGTTCGATAAACTTTTATAAAACTCAATTATCGTTTGAAGTATATAATATTTATTTCATTTTAAAAACATAATAAAGAATTTAAAAACAGAAAAATATTGATACGAAGAAGAAGAAAAGATATTACCATATTCGAAGCGAATTCTTTTAGGTATTCTGTTATTAGAGTTCAGAAATTGTTGGATTGTGCAAATAAGTTACTTTGCTTACAGTTAAAATTATCATAACTATAATTACTTATATATTCATATTTTCTCGGAGTCTCTGTGAGAGCAAATTGGATACTGTTTGCTGTTGTTTTATTTCGTCTTGACCGTCTTGTGTCTTGGCATTGTCAACTTTCTGACTTCCCCTCTTTTTGCTACACATGGGCTTACAGCACACTCCCTTGACTCCATCTATGAAAATTAAAGTTGCAACAAGCAATGGGGCAATGGCGGATATAAAATACACACAGCAAGAAAAAGAGAAAGGACAGAGAAAAACTTTCGCCATTTTCTTTGGCAACTTTCCGTTGCATTTTGCAGCAGAATGTCTTTGCCAAGTAGTCGACGGAGCATATAACTCAACAGACCCTCCCGTCCTCCTACTCCTACTATGATCCTTGCACTATCGTCATCATCATCATCAGAGCGTTGGCGCCCTCTGGCGGCAACAGCTGTGACTATGCTTGTACTAAGCTGAGCGTGAAAAAGAAACATTTGCATATCCTGTGACCCACTTATAATCATTTTTCATGAACGTGTGCAGCAGCCATTCCTGCCCCGCCCCCTTAGACTCGCACTCCCATCTTGGCCAACTTGTGTTGCAAGGCAAGCACCGTGCAATATTAGCTAGAAGGCGAAATGAGGTTATGTTTGCTATCCTCAACGCGCTTCTTCCCCGCGCATTTTCCCCACCATAAACCGCCCCCCTCGACAGCATCATTTGCATAAATTGTGCATGTCAAGGTGTTGTTGTTGTTGTTGTTACTTTTGCTGTTGTTGTTGGGGGCACCCAAGACAAATAGAGTAAGAATGCAAAGAAGAAGACGAAGAAGAATGAAACACAAAAACCCAAAACATCTTCTATAGAAATCAGCCAAATTATGGACACAATTCTATTTCGGTACTCATTAGCGCTGGCACATAGTGTCACCGTAATTAATAATCAAAGGAGGACAGAGACCCAATGAGAGACCAAATCAAAACGGAAGACAACACAGAGAAGAAGCAAATGAGAGAAAAACTAAATTATAAATGCATACAGAGTGCTAAGTATTTTTATCATTTCCACACACGACAAAAACAACAACAACAACAAAAATTACTGACGATGGAAAATCCGCTTGGAGTTGGGGGAAAGACTGGAAATTTATTTGCCCGTAATTAATCAGAGCCAATGACTCTAGAGATGACACAGTGGGAACTAGTTTTTGTGTGGTTTTTCATTAAATATCGAAGAAATATAATGTCGTATAAATTATATATGAGAAGATGGCCACAATTTTTACGTAATATTAATATTTAATATTTTGTAATAAATGTTACTCATATTTTTAATCTGTGATATTACTTTGAGTCTCCTGTCGTTTTTCAACAAAATAAATATCGCCAACTTTACAGACATCAATGCGATTTAAAATTGGTCGAAAAGTAAGATATTTGAAAGCATTCAATCTGATCATTATAAAAGTTGAAGGCTGACAATAAAATGTTTCAGAGTAAGCTGGAACCACCTATGTATATATCGTTGCTATTTAATTATTTATTATTAAAAGTTGTTTATGTAACGTGAGGATATTTTATTCAAATCTTACCATAGTTGGTTGATAATTTGTATATTTTGAATTACATTTTTCATTTCTGTTTGTTAAAATTCTCAACTAATTATAGCTTTGTATAAATATTATGGCTATTGCACTTTTAGAGTCTTTAAACAAATTTGCTTAAAACTTTGAGGTTCTTAACAAACAATTTGCGCGTCTGTACACCCCAATAATTATCTGAAGCTGAATAACCCAAAGTTTTATTGAAATTTAAAGAGGTCGAAAACTAGTCAAGTAAAATATTTGTTTACTTAACGATCTGTATCCTTAATACGCATCTCTAGGCAGCTGAAAGACTGACACATGTAAGACAGAGGAGACATAAGGAGTCGACAATGTATGTTGCCTCCATCAGGAACCTGTGTAAGTGTGTTTAGGCTGCCTTGTAAATGTTGAGACAACTTTTGCTTTCATTATGCGGCGCCCCTTGCCACAGCCTCTGCCATCGTGCAACCGTGCCACATGCAAACCGCTCTCTATCTTTCATTAGACCTGCGGCATGCGGCGCGTGTGGCGTTAAATTTTACATCATTTAATTAAAAACATGTCACCGCAAGAGCAAGATAGAAGCAAATACCCACAAAATAGAGAGAGACAGAGAGTGAGAGAGTGGAGCATATGCTTCAAACGATTTCCATTAATTGTTTTTAATCTGTCTAAAATAAATTGTAATTGCAATAAACAATATCATCAGCGAAATCGAACCTTGATCTCTTAATCAAAACAATATTTCTATTTATTGTAGTTTACAATAAATTTGGGTCAAAAGTTGTGCCATTTTGTCTGTTGCCAGTGTAAATAATCAGCTTAGATCAAAATTTATTTGCACAAATGTGTTTCAGTTTGCATTTGGTTTTATGCAAAATTAAAAAAAAAATTAAAAGAATTTGCTGAAGCGTCAAAATGTATTTAAATATTTTAATAAAGTACTCGCTTTGAAATTTACATTTTTTTATTTATGTATGTAAATAATAAAAGTGAAAAAAGTTTAAATTTAAATTTAAAGCCAATCCTAGTTTTACGTACCGAACCGTACAGAAGTTCTTTTTTTAACATTAAACAATGCTTGTTTTATTATTCATATATAAATTCAATTCAATTTTAATTTTAAGTTTTTATTAATGAGTTTAATCAAATCTTAAAAAACTTTATGCTGCGAGTAGAGTAGCAACCTTGACCCTTAAATTATTCTACCTTATATTCTTTTAAACTTTTACTTCAGACTTATTTATCTCATTCTCTTCAAGTATCTAACACAAACACACTTTCTTTTTCTATCTTGGCCTTTATGTAGATATATCCATATATCAATCGGCTGTAAGAGTTTCGGTTCACCTTGCGAACGTGACATGAATTGCATTCAAGTGATTTTAATAGTTCACGTGCGCCTTTTGACAAAACGCCGACTAGCCTCACCCTTCGCCACGTGCCCAGGTAAAAAGCCAGCGACCAGTTCGAAATGTAGTTAACTTTTTAGGCTGCACTTCCGTTTCCGAAAAGGACAATAGAACCGCTGTATATCCGTTTGATTTCTGAGAAAAAACACGGACAAAAAATCGATTGTAATGCAAACGGTGGTCATTAGTACGTGAAGTCGATTTTCCATATCTGTTTGACTTCCCTAAAAAGCATAAGGTAGAAGCAGTCGGGTTAGTCTAATAGATATTCGAGCACCATTGGTAAAGATCGGAACCAAATGGAACACACCTTAATATCAAAGATCCCGCTCAATAATTAGGTCTCACATCGCAGCCACCTGTCGTTCAGGAGTTGTATTAGTGTTAGGTCTTACCCACATAGGGGAGTTTACCCTTCTGAGATCGTCTTTTCTGAGTGTTTCAAGATCCACGACACCATGAAAAAAATACTAGATATGTAAGGGCATACAAACCAGCCAGGTCTACATGACAATCACAAAATGTTACATTAGATTGATACATTTCATAGGGCTCATATGGCTTGTTCTTAATGGCGGGGGGGAAAAGGCTCTTGGATATAAAAATTTCAGCAGCGTGAGACGTAAAATTTTTCTTTTGAGTTGTGTATAGCCTTCATTTTCAACTCCGTTGATCTGTCCTTGCCTAACCTTCTTAAATATCTAATTACGAAAACCCTTCACGCAGAATATAAGTTTTATATCATGGACCAAGCTTGTGATTCTTATTTTTTGAACTCTATTCCCATAAGAAATTTATTAAAATATGTGACTGCATACAATTGAATTATTTTGATGTACTGTATGATATATTTGGTATGATTTAGAAAGTCTAACTATCCAAAGCTAACCGTTTCAGAGAGCATAACGAGGTCGAAAGTCGTAAGACCAGTGAAAAACTTTGTGGTTTAAGTAATCCAAATCAATCTTAACAAATATTTATTAATCGAATGGTCTAGTCAAGTGTGTACAAAGTATAATATGAAACTTTAATAAATTTTACTGAATCTATCAGTGATTAAAGTCAACACTTAATAAATGCAAAGGGTATAAAAAACTTCTATACGACTGAAATCAGCTTCCGGTGTATTTACTTGGTGTTTTTTGATTATATGCATTACACGAGATGTGCGTGCCTAAAAACTGTCAGGTTTTTGAATGGAGGGAATAGATGCCTACACAGGTAGATAGGTAGGTAGGTTCTGGTAACGTTTGCCACCTTTCGCTTTCTGGTCGGTTGCCAGGCGTGTAATGGACACGCGCCACCTGACTTAATATCAATTTCGGTAGCTCTTTACATTTGCCTCAGTTTCATTTTTCCCCAAAAATTTTTTGTGTGTTTCTTTTTCTTTTTGGTTTGGTTTTGCGTTTCTGGTCTCTTAAAAGTTTTTAAGTCAAATGAATTTTTTATGGCAACTCAGGTTGGTCGGCCACCTAGAGCCAGCCGCCTTTACGTGTTTGGAGTTTTAAAATTTCCCTTTTTCGGTTGGCTCCGAAGTCGAAGACCAAAGTCAGTCTGAGAGCAATTGGAAATAAATGGTTTTAAAATACTTTCAACTGCAAAAGCGAAAAAAAGTAAAGAGTGGGAGGACCATAGAGTTGGACATTTGCAAATTGATTGGAGGCCTGTAAAATAAAGTCTACGCTAGGTTGGTTAACTAATAAAGGTGTTAATGATATTATGAGGAAATTATATAAGTGAATTGATTATAGAATTATTTGAAAAATCCATAACGAAAAATAAAAATATTAATCAACCTTTACCAGTTAATTAATGAAATATGATTTTGTCAATAATGCATAACTATAAATAATCAAAGTGGGTTAATAAAAGTAGCAACAAATATTTGGAAAAGACTTGCAGTTATATTGCACAACAAATAAATTATTAAAAAATTTGCCACATTTCCAATGTTGCTCATTTTAAAAAAATTTACTAAAGCTTTATCAGCTCATGGGCTTTAACCGCATATATCACAGGTTTAATAGTAATTTTAGTAATTTATATTTGTAGTAATTTTGTGAATTTTTTTTGTACTTCTTATAATTTTTGTCTGTCTATTTTTATGTCATCTATAATTTTTTATCAAATTTGCTTTTCCCCTGTGGACAGGTTGGAAATAAATAGATTTTTATATCTTTTAAATCTTTTAATTATAAGGTAATTTTCATATTGACACCAATTAAGTGTTACTATCTAAAGTTTTATATTATTGACCTTAGTGTGCAGATTGTTATCAGCAAAGATATCTGTGTTCTGTTGGTAATTGATCTGGCATGGGTCTGAAATGTAATATCTTTGATCCCTATATAAATTATACATAACCTATAGAGGGGCAACAAACTAAGCATAGAAGCTAATTAATTTAGATCGAAGAATATTCTTAATTCAAAAAGATGCCTTAAAGGAAGATCTCAAATATATTTTTAGTATTCACAGCAAGTCTTTGTGGGCACTTTGCAACAATTTGCTTACTACAAACTTATAGTGCTTGCCACATTCGCTTCTAAAACATCGTCTTACTCCTTTTGCACATCATCGACAATAAACCACATGAAACTTGTGCAAAATTCAAGCAGTTTATTAAATGTATAGCCTACTTTAGTGCAAGACTCTTGGGGCCAACACTGAAGCCTCAAAAGCCAAGACTATTGGCCAGCCTATGTGGCCAGTATCAAGTTGTTGTTTAGACAAAAGTTCTCCATCGATATTCCTTGGGCAATTTTGTCTATTTGATTTGCCATCATTTATTAAAGATGAGTTATATATTGTATATATATATTTTGGGTGAGCAAAATAGTTCACTTAACGCCAAAAACTAATTGAAAACTTTGCCTAAATTTCTATTTATGACACAAATTCATATACATATACTTATATGAGAAGGAAGAGAGTAAGAAGGAGGCATAGATTATAAACTGCAAACCCAAGACTCGGCAATAATTTGATAATTTAATTACACTTAACCTCGTTGAACCCAGGCCTCAGAAACCCATTCTACCCCCATTCCATCTTCATTTTGGAATAATTTATGCAATTGCTAATGTATGAGTGTGTCTCTGTTTGTGTTTATCTCAGTGTGTATGTGTGTGTGTGTGTGTATAAATAGTTCTTGCTGATGTTGTTGTTGCTGTTATTATTCTTGCTGAATCGTATGCATAAATAAGTCCAACTGGCAACCCCTCCTCCATCACCTTCAACTCCGATCCGCATAATTGTCGGCCATGTATCTTACAAATGCAAATTAGATGCAAATGTTAATAATCTGCGTGGATGAATTTTAATGAGCAAACCAAAGTGTTTTCGGCGACTTGTCGCCGTCGAGCACTTTTCCAGGACATACAGAGAAGATGAGTGTCAGACGTGGCTCAAGGCTCATCGGTGGGCCTGACCAGACAAGCGGCTTGCCGATTGACAATTGTCTCACTCATAAATAGTAAAAACATATTACGTAGCCAATTTGTGTTGGGGAATGCAGCCCATCACCCCTTTACATAAAGTCTTCCCCCTCCCCCCTTCATATGCCTTATAATCAGACAGCAGTCAGCAGGCAGTTGGCAGCTGAATTGTTGTAGTTCCAAGTAGACATCAAGTGGCTGCGGCTAATTAACGCCACTGTAAAGCAATGGAGGGAACATCTTCAAGTGCCAAGTGCAACCACACGTGCTTGGGTCTCCTTTTCTTTTTATTTTCGCTTCTTTTCTTTTCGTGTTGGTTGTTTCCCTTTTTTTTTGTTATCGAAATTTATGGTTTCTGACACTTTATTCGGTTCCAAATTTAGATGATGCCATGTCGTCGTCTGTAACATTTCCTTTTCATTGGGTTTTTGTTCTCTACTCTTGCCTGGAGACGCATGAGGAAATCGAAAATGAAAACAGATGTTGAAAATCAGTTGCACATTAAATGCTTGGTCATGTGGAAACTTAATTGTTGCCGCAGAGTTTGTTCTAAAGACGACTTTGTCGATCTGTCATTTTGCCACAATTCGTACGTTTTTGCAGGGTTGTTTAATACATATATTTTCCCTTCTGTTTATTTTTTGCTCTTTCGTTTTGTAAATAATTCGCCAATTATATTTAGTAATAATACATGTTGATTTCTATATATACGATATATTATATCGACATATGGTGCGATTTTTGAAGTGGTCAATTGAGTTAACTAACCAAAATGATTAATTTCGAGGTGATCAAAATAACTTACTAATTAGATAAATATACCTATGCATTTTGCCTGAGGCTTTAATGAATACGCGTATTATTAAATGTAGTTATTTCTATTTGTATACACAATATGAGGCAATTTTGACCATTTAAAAAAAGATCTTAACTTTTGGGTAAGAAAAATATAGTTAAAGGTAAAATTAAGCCTTTCACATTAAGTGACTTGTAAAAATCCAGATTTTAAAGGCTTTTGAATCGATCAAAATATTAATCTAAGGCAAAAGAACTTTCTATATGCGTCAAGACTAGGTTTATATTTCAAAGCCTCTAGATTCGATTCCATAGTTTGAATATATAAAACAAGTGCAATGAAATTTAAGTGAACAAAATTGAGTGAATTCTTTGGACTTTCACTTTAAAATAATAAATTCTTAAAAGCTGCCCAACACCTAGCTAAGTCCTTGATTAAACACACATGCACATAAATGTATACATCTTATCATTGATATCAAAATAAAAGAAGGTGTTGTACGTGGTTAATTGAAATCTAAAATCTCTTACTACTATGAATTCCATGAAAAAGGACTCAATCAAAAGTTTTAAAAATAAATCATAAAAAATACAGTTAATCTCTTCTGGCAGACTATAATTATAATATCCGTAATATTCTTCTTAATACTCCTTTTTTATGAACTTGCATTAGTATTGAATTGTTTGTTTAAATTATTAGCTGTATAGGTATGTAATAATGTTAATGAAAAATTGTTATAAGTCCAAAATTGTATATATTTATTGTAAAAATTTATTTATTCTGTGTGTCTATTTCTCTGAGATTAATGCAAAAGAAGTCTTTGACTTTAGATTCTAAAACTAGAATAGGGAAACTGTAATATGGCGTTTGTATATATGAGTAACTTTATAGGAAATTGGTTTCAAAAGTTTATCAAATATAGGCATAATCTTGAAAGTATTAAAAAAAAGGGTAAGATAGACCCTCAACGCTATTCAAAATGCCATTTCGAATCCGAAAATTATTTCCATTGCATTTTTTTCCCATTAGCATGCTAAATCGACCTACAATAAATATTAATTAGGGTAAAGCCTGTTGATCAGTATGTATAATAATCGTTCTAATTGTGAGAAATCATCCGATTTTCTCAATACTGAATTCTGCCCCTCTCGCAGTCTCTTGAAATGTTTTGCAAATTAATTGAACACTCCATTAAATTGCATTACATTAATTTGGCCAAATGCATGAAATTTCAACATACGTCACACACATGATGCATTCCCAGGTCTATAATGTTTCCTTTTTTACTTTGTGTACTGATGTTGTTGCTGTTGTTGTTGGATATATACATTTTCTCGATTTTTTTTTTGTTTTTGTTCAGTTGTGGAATAACTGCGCAATATATCAAACAAATACACCTGGGACTAAAATCGAGAAACATCAGGGTTGTTTGCCACGAGAGCACGCGGAAGTAACACAAAACAATGGGAAAAACCAAATGGAAATGAAAAAGGAAAAAAAAATTTATTTATATGCGATTTAAGGCAAAAGGAGTGTGGGGTGAAAGGAGGACAGGAGCATCGGTCGGAAGGGGAGGAGGAGGCATCAAATAAAAATAATGGATTGAAGTAAATTTTTGGTTGGGGTTGAAAACTTTTCATCAATGCAGTTATGCAATGGGATATCACGGGAAAAACAACAAATGACAACAAATGGATGAGCAAATAACATGATAAACACAAAAGATATAACGACTCCAATATACCCATTATTTAGTAATTTTAATAGAATGTCTGAATTATTATATTCAGAGACTTGTGTCTCTTTTCTAAGAAAAAAATCATTTAAAAGGACAGTTTTTTTCCTTTTAAAGAAATTAGAGTATCAATTTTGAGATATATTATAAAGTGGAAGCAAAGTTTGTTATTTTTATACATTTATTACATACCATTTTGCCAATCTTAATATACCTCTCTTCCTCGGTAAGTACTGGGTATTAAAAGAGTGAGAGTTAGCGTATGGACAATAGGCAAAGAGAGTCAGCTGAGCTCATGTAAAATGCAACTTGATGCCCACAAAAAACAAGTTGGCGAATGTCAACTTGAACCACATCCGCAATGCTAATCCTGTAAGTGAGACGACCCTCAAGGACAACCACGACACGCCTCACTGCCACACGGGGACAGGCCAAGCGATTAACTCCTCCACTCCATACAACCCCCTGCTTAAAAAGAAAGACCACCAAAAAAAAACATACATGGAGAAACTCATTTTCGAAATCTTTTGCCTTAAGCTGACATGACCAATGGCCTTTCTTTCACTAGGCACTTGTTTATTTCTCATACCTAGAAAAGTGAACTGATATGTGTGCCAAAAAGCAAGTTTTCCACTTCTCACTTTGCTTTTGCCTATTTTCGTTTTTTAAGAGGGGCGAGAGAAAACTCTTTCATTAATCACCCTGATCGGTTTTTGAGCACGCACTATTCGCCATCATTTTTTAGGATTTCTTTTCATGAGAGAATTCCCAGTATGGTGCCCCTGGCTAAGTAATTGAAATTTGTGTGTGTTGTGTGATAAATTCGTGGGTTAAGCGCATGATTAGCGCATTTTCCCAAACAAAAAAAATTTTAGTCATTCCCGTAGAGAGTCTCAATGGGATTCGTGCTTGGCCTAAGAACCATGGTTTTTTAATTATTTATAGCCCAATGGCCTAATGACTATTCTTTTCTTTGCATTTCCCTTTCAATCCCTTCCACAAATTCTCTTCTTATTATTGGCAAAGACTAATGATTGTGATTGGCATAATTCTTTGTGCAATTGGCGACAATTTTCGAAAGAAAAGTCACGCACAGTCAAATCAAATATGTATATAAATTAGTCCCCAGGTGAATTTATGTTTAGTTTTCTTTTTTTGGATGAAAATTTAGTTCTTAGACTGTCTTAAGAACGAGATGATAATGCGATAATTGTATTACAATTCGAACTCTAATTACAAATTAATGAAAAAACCTACAATTTTTTTAGGGCAGTCAGGAAAATTTAACAAGATAAAAACAAAAAAGATTTTTCGCCTTAATTTAAGCTCTATCTATTGTAAGTTTGGTTTCTCTATAGAAGCCGAGCCGAGTTATCTTCAGAAGATTGATTTTAAATCTTTAGAATAAATTTACTTAAAAACTTTACAGATTTGATTTTGGTTATATTTAATAACCTATTCTTTTTTTAAATACGATTCTCAGTATAAGATAAAAATTATTGGTAATATGATGTTTTGATCATTTTAAATACATCATGCATTTCCCATTTCCATTGGATCCTGTGTCAACATTTGCCAAACTGGATTCTTAATTGTTACATCTTGTAGATACGAATATTTCAGAAAGTTTTGGTTTAAGAGTTTTTGCCTTCTTAATGGGTTCCTGCAATTAAAGTTTCCTTTCTCATATAATGAAAATCTTACCATCAATTTTGGAAACTGGATCGACAGAAAGACATTCTATTTGACATATTTCTTTTAGACTGAAACTTAAGAAAGATAAAGTAGAAAAGGTGAATTTATATTTTTAATTTTTAATATCTGAAAAAATTCAAATAAAGTTCTAATTGATTTTGTTGTTAACATTCTTATGTATTTAAAATTGTAGCAGATTAATTGTATAGATAGAGGAGAGAAAAATGTAATTTATTTTGATTTATTTTTTTGTTAGAATTTGTACAATTTGTAACAAGTTAATTGTATAAATTCATTCAAGTAAAGCATCGAAGTCTTCTTCTAATCTGTAAAGTAAAAACAAACTGTATGCAAATTTATCAGGCAAACAAATTTAAAATTTTTGCACATTTAGCAGAGACGTAAGTAAGTTTGTGAGACTAAATAATAGATTAGTAAACCAAAAACTGCAAATGAAAATATTAACACTGCTCAAAAGGACCTAAGGATAGTGCTTACACACACACACACACACACACACGTACACACTGATACACTCAAAGGACCAGCAATTAACACACTCGATTCTCAAGTTATGCAAGCAGCACGCAGGCACTTTGATAGTTAGATAAACAAATAAACCAAACCAAATACACAGACATAGACAAAAGGAAGTTCAGCAAGGACATGCGACAGGATGCTGATAACAGAATGTGTTAAAGAACAGCAACAAGCTAGAGAAAGAGCGAGCAAGAGAGTTGCTATTCAATGCCAATACAAACGCAAGGTAACATGCAAATTGACAGACAGGACGTTTGCCAGGACATAGGTAAACACAAACAACTGGGAGAAAGAGATGATGGAAGAGTCAACACATGAATTGCATTAGTTGGCACTGGACAGACAAACAGACAGACTAACAGCAGACCAACTGACCAACAGTCGGACGAACAGCTTGACATTTTACTTTTGTTTTTGGGCGTTTACCAAAATTGGGAACAAAAACAAAAATTGAATCGCAAAAAAAAAAAGAATTCTAAAAAGGGGAGCAGCCACCTCTCGTATGCAAATAGAAACGATAAACTGTCAAATTGCTGCAATTTAACGCTTGATAAAAGCAAACGCATCCCAACTTCAATTGCATTTCTCCAGCCCCTCTGCTCCAACCCATGCCGCACCCTTTTGATGCATCAAACCTTAACCAGGTAGACCATACATACATACATTCATTCATTCATTCAACCATTGTTCACATTTGTCCATTGTATTTCCAGTTGATCCCTTACAAAAGTCAAAAAGGGTTTTTGGCTTGTCGGTAAAATGGGCTGAATCTGATTTCATTCGGGTATTTTTTGCAGGGTTGCAAGCACTTTTGAGTCCTTTTACATTTTCATTTTTGTCTCCCTGACATTTGTTGTAATTATGAAATGCAAGCGAACATGGAATTCCTAAAACACTGAGCTATTTAAGCGATTTGCTTTATTAAAACTCGCAAGCGGAAAAACAAACAAAACATTTGCACAAATTTTTTGCACCGTCAAGTTAACCCCTAGTTGAAACATTCATCTAGAAAACCAAAACTGAACATGAAATGTAGAAAATAATACGACATCTTGACATCCTTTAAATGAATTTTAAAAATTTAAAAAAAATGAAAGCGAGAGAAAAGAAATTTATTTTCAAAACACCATAGATTAAATTGATAGTGAAAAGTGCCCTTTGAGAGGTTTGTTTAGTTTCTGTTAATTAATTTTTATTTTCATTAAAGCTGTTGCCGAATTGAAAGGAAAATTCTCTAAGACTCATCCTTTTTCAAATTATACTTTAGAATTCTTAAAGGTGACGATCACATACATAACTCAAATCTATTTAATTCAAAATGCATTCAAATCCACGTATATAATAAATAATCAGATCTAAAAATAAACTACAAACTGCTGCTTTTTTAAAATAACTTTTTCTCCTTCTTTATGAACTGAACTAACCAATATACCTCATTTATACCCTCCACTATCCACACAGGTCTCACACATGTTGTCGTTGACTGTCTACCGTTCCGTCTGACTGTCGTCTGCCAGTCTGTCAGAGTTATTCGCTTGCCAAATCTAAAAATCTGCTACACTCTAACAATTTTTGCAGCTTGCCGAAAATTTCATTCATTCATTTCATTCCATTTCCTTTGCTTTCCGTTTGGTTTATCCCTTTTATGGGTTGTTTGGGGATTTTCATTATTACAATGATATAGTCTCTCGCTCTTCTCGTTCGTCTTGTCCATGTTTATTTATAACTTGCAATTGTAATTAGGATTATGTTGCTTATATATATTTTTTTGTTACTTATTTGCGCAGTTGTTTTGTCGGCATATAAAAAAGTGGAAGGAAAACGAAAACATATTTCTGCATTTTTATGTAGACGGATTTCGCGAGCCGAATGATGGGTATTAAAGTATTTGTCCAGACGGCTTAGTAGGGGAGTATCTAGTTAATACTTGGAATGGATACTTACCACGATGAGAGAGCCTATGATAATGGTAAGAGGCATATAAACAACAGCTGATATTATATTTTTTTCCCTCCATTTTGAGAGGACAAGGATTTTAGTCGTGATGTTAAGAAGGCGAAATAGTAAAAAATATTTTCCATCTTCTTTGCATTTGTGTAGAAAAACTAATCAGATATCAAAATTTTATTGTGTGAATTTGGTTAACAATATTTAAGCCCCTAGATATATAGAATTAATAAATTTTATTTCCGCAACTCCAAAGTTGAAACTTATATATTCTAGTCCTATGTTGCTGTTTCTACTACATTTTTTAAGTCGTTTGTTGTTAGCCAACTTGACTAGTTGTTTTTGTGTTGTTCTTCGATTTATACAGAAACAAAAATTTATTTGTCAAATATTAACAAAATGCTTTTATGTTATTAAAAGATTAAGCATATTGTTTGTCTGAGTGTTATTAAACCATCTTGCATGTATGGAAATATATCATTTTTTATATTAAATGCCAATTCTATGGAGACTTGCCAAAAGATTTACAAAGTCCATATGGTGATTAAAGATTCTATTGGCCTCAGTAAGGTGGGCTATATATTATTGTTAAGTTTATAATATTTATTTCGATATTTGGCTATACTTAAGTTCTATCTTATTTTTTAAGTTTTTATCTTATTACAAAAGTAATAAGTAAGTATTGAAGGGCTTATATTAACCATCCTACGTCATAGTCAGTCCTACATACATACATATTCCAAAGTATGAGAATTAATATCAAACATTTTTATTCGTCAAAAACCGACCTATGTATATTGCTAGACCTGAATACTTTATTTTCATACAATAATGAAGTATATTTGCTCTGCAAGTTTTTCAAAGTAGCAAACAATTCAACAAAAAACTAGAAAACTCATTCTGATAAATTTCAATTAACAGATGGTCTTTAGCCCTTTCGATAATCAATTTTGCACGACAAATTTTTCATTCCAGCCCACCACTTAAGGTCGTTTGATTCGCTCAATACTCAATTTATGTCTAACCCCTTGAATTTCGCAAAAAAAAAAGTGTCAGCCATTATTATCTATAATTACTTCACGCATTTTTATTACGCTTTTACGCCTACCGTTAGAAACATTGTGAGATGCCTCACATCAAGTTGTCAACTGTCCAGAGCAGAGTATAGCACCCCGCCCCTAAGGGTCAACCCTTTTCAATTTCACTTTTCGTTCTCGCTTTTATTCTCCTCTTCTTTTTTTTTGGCACAATTCCCACATAATGCGATAAATAAAGTCATTCAGCGGGTGCTACAAATTGAAAGGCTGTAAAATGGACAAACAACAAGGGAAAAGCCATGGAAAAGTGCAATGAAAATAAACAAAAAAGTAAAGTAAAATCGCTGAACATCGAAAATGACAGACAATGTGACGAATTGACGAGAGAGAACTTTTCACGCAAATAACAAAGAGATCGACAAGCATTTGCTGTGGCCCCCTTTTTAACTAATTTTTCAGCAAATGTTTGACAGGTGGATGGACAGATTGTCAGTCAGACAAGTGAGCCAGTCAGCTGCCGTACAATCGAAAGTGTCAATTAAGCGGCAGTCGTCGGGCAAAATGCCTTTTCGGAAAATGTTATTATTATTTTTATTTTATTATATTTGATTTAAACGTTTCCCTCACATGTGGCCAAAGCGAATGCTCCACATTCATTCATTCATACATTTATCGGTGGATTGATTTGTGGTCCAGTGGCAATGGTAATCGAGTTATTCTTTTCACTGGAATTAAAGCAGATGTCAAATGAACAATGCCAATGCGGTCATTGATCCATTGCTTTTAGGGGGGGAAGAAAGGTTGGCGTGTTATGTACCACATGCATATACAGTGTGTAAGTGCTCTCTGATTAATCCCATTGCCTCTAGCTTTAACCTTATGGCCTTCTGTACTATATAAACATTGCGCTTATGTTTAACTTCCTTGTTCCTTGTATGCTGTATCGCAGGTCCCAAAGGAACATGTAAAAGGCAGTTTTTTGATATGCCTGGTTCTTGTTATATTCGAAAGATCTCTCTCTCTCTCCCTCTCTATTTCTCTAAACTGTAGTTGGGTTGATTGTTTACACAGACTTTGAGTTGTTGTTTATCTTTAGCCTTAAGGCCATTGGTGGGAGGCGGCAATGCATTTCTGTTTATGAAGTTCCTCAAGTCATTTTACTTTTCACTCCCTTTCTCCCCAGACCTTGGCAATGTTGTTTCAATTTTAGAGTTCTCAATTGCTTTGAAGTAGAAGTTACTTAAAATGAAATGTGCATTAAAAGCAGAGAATAGAGGAAATGTTTATAACTGGGTCAGTGCCAAAGTTTATTTTAATAACTGATCTAAGAAATACAAATAATTGTTGTTTTTGAAGGTAAGAACATAGAAATACAAAATTTAATAAAATAACTTTTAAAAGGTCCTAAAACAATCTTCTGCTGATGCTTGTTTATAGATGATATTTAGTTATATGAAGCTCCCACCCAGTTTAGAATTTGAACAAAATCAAGATTCACAAAATAATATTTAAATCAAATCATTGTTTTATCTTGAATAATAAATGACTTTCACAGGTGAATTGTTACACTAAAGTGCGAGATATAACTATAAGATAAACTATAATAAATTCACTTCATTGAAAGATCGAAATTTTGAATCTGAGTATTACTGAAAATGATCCTTGTGTGAAAATAGCCTTAACATTTTAGACCTGACCTGATTATATTTACCTATTTGATTGAAGACTACCAAGTTTTGTCATCATAATGACGAAACTGTTTTGACGTTAAAACTAGTTGCGAATTACAACTAAATTAAAGCAAATAAATACTTCTTTGGGTATAAACAAACGATGATAGTAACCAACTGCTTTCTTACTTAAAATAGTAGAAATAGTCTATTCCTTTAATAACAGCCAATTGCCACTTAAATAGTTATGTTATGTAAACTAGTTAAGGAACTTATAAGAAAGACCTGTAAATGACTTTCCACACATAAAAAGTTTTTGTTGCTTTCTTACTTACGGTAAAAGCCTAAATATACTACATATTTTGGATGTCACTGACTGATCAATGTATTTCCAAAGGCTTCATTTAAAGAACTCTAGTGTTAAAAATGATTAATAAAATTTAACAAATTCATCTCAAATCTTTGAAAGCTGTGGAAAATTGTGAAAAATTCAGCCAATTAATGATCTTCTCTTTCTTCTCTTCTCTTCATCCCCTTGAGAGAAACTTTTACTTCTTCCCAATTAAAACGAACCAAATTATTAAACTTCTTTTTTTTTTCAGTTGTATAATTTTTTTATTATTAATTTTTCACGCTTTTCTATCGATTTTTTTTGTTCATTTTTATTTTTATTTTATTTTTCTATCATGATTTATTACCCAGTTTTCAATTGTCATTTGTTCATGTGTTCGTGTGTTTCAGTGTGTGTGTGTTTTTTGGTTCGGGAGTGTTTTATGCGATTTCCATTGATTTTGCTTGTTGTTCGTGTTCTTGCGCTTAATTATTTTTAAATATTTCAATTAATATTTATTGTTAATTCTGTTAGCATTATTTATAATATATGACGCCCGTGTTTAAACAATATCTATGCCGCTTTTTTTTTCACTACCCAAAAAACAATCAAAAACAAATACAATAAAATGTCAAAAAAGCATAAAACTGAATAAAAAATCTCAGCAGCCGCAATTCGATTGTATGCCAAAAATTTCCAGTTTAATTATTAATGAGAAAGAAATCAAACGAATTCTGTATGCTGTTAAATAATTTAATGCTATATATGTATATATATATATATATATGTTTTTTTGCTTTCGAAAATGTACACAGAGATATAATAATAAATGCATTTAAATTAATTTAGTTACAAATTAAACTAGTCTAAGGGACAAATCAAATGACAAGCGAACAATTTTTCCTGTATAACTTTGCCATAATTTACATTTAATTTAAATGAAACAATATTGGGGTTGGGGTTGGAGTTTGGGGGGTAAACAATTATTAGTAGATAATTTTTTACAGTGTATTTGTCTTATCAATTTATACAAAATGTAATTTAAACTTAGACACTAATTATTTAATTTAGCTTTTCCATTCGTTTTTTGTTAGTTTTTTTTTTTTTGTTTTCTTTTTCTTTTTTGTTCATTATAATTTATACAAGTCTTGTAGGTAGGTTCGTGATTCAGTGTTGTTTAGTGGCGGAAAGTGTGGCCTGCACAGTGTAATAGTGTAGGTGAGTTCATTGATTGATTGTTTGAGTGTTGGCAAACGTTTTGTGCAAAGGAAATTTTGGAAATTCAACTCGATAGCGTTTCGCTTTCGATTGTGCATTTGAAAAGTTGATGGGAAATTTTACAGAGCCTAATTTTAAGTAATATTTTAAAAATTTCTTAATTCTTGGTTTTTTTTTTTATTAGTTTTATTTATTTTTGTTTTCTTCTTTAAATTGTGGCTTAATTGTATTTGGGGTTTAACTATTACATTGAGTTTTTGTTTTTGTATGTTGCTTTTTAAAATTTTTTACGAAAAAATGTTGCACAAACATTTTCAATACTTTCTGTGTGTGTTTTGTATGGTTTTTTTACTACTATTTTTACTACTTTTCTCTTGTTGTTGCTGTGTGTTTTTCAAGTGTTTGTTCTCAGCGTGTGTATGTGTGTGTGTGTTTAGTGTTTGAGTTTTTCTTTAAATGCTATTTAACACGCCTATTTGTAAAATGCTGTATTCACGAATTTTTATGTATTTTTGTTGTTGTTTGTTTTAACTACTAAGAAGCTACTACTTTTATTTTTTTTCTCTTTAACTGTTAGTACTTTTGTTTTTGTTTTTTTTTTTTTGTGATACTTATGCGCATTAAACTAAAAAGGAACATATACATGATTATTCAGTTATACATTTATATATATATTTATATATAATTCGTTTTAAATATTCATAGTGCTTGGTTTTATAGTCAGAGTCATTTTTCTTCGGGTAGTACACGACAATTCGATAAATTAAAATTAGTTTTATGAACTGAATATATTTTTTATAAATTTTATTATTATTATTTTATTTTTTTGTTGCTCATTTTTGCATTTTTTGTTTTTTGTTTGTTTTTTGTTTATAAGTAGTTGAATATTTAATCACAAATCATTGATGAAAACTTCATTTTACTTGGTTTTAGGCGATGACGCTCTGCACGCTCTCTTGGTCCGTTAAATTCCGTTACAATTTTTATCATCATCATCATCATCATTATCCTTTTCCTTTGTCATTCATCATCATCTATAACTCTCCCCCTGCTTGATTCTAATATTTTTTGACGCGACATTTCCATCTGCTCAAAGGACAAACACAATCATTTTCTATATAGATCTATCTCAGGGATAGTTATCCAAAAAAGTTTATACACAGAAATTTACAGAGGTGTGTGTGTGTTTGGTGTGTACTTGTGTATATGGGAGGGGGGGTGGAATCAGGGGTATGAGTGATAGTTGATAGTTTTTATAGGCATTTACAGTTAGTTTTGCAGTTGGTTTCGAAAAGGTACTAAAAATCAGTTGAACTTTATTATAATCTAAATATTATTATTATAATTATTTAAATTTTATATTATTTTATGTTTCCTTTGTTTTGTTTTTAATATTTCTTGCTTCGTTTTATAAACAAATTGTGTGGCTAAATGCTAGACCTTAAATTCGTTTTATTTTTCCATTTTGCTTTTTGTTTTCTTATTTTTTTCTCTGCTTTTCTTTCAATAATTTTTATTTTTAACTTTTCTTTTTCTAGTGCTCATTTTATTCGATTTATCTTTAAATTCAGCTCGCTTTGTCTATCGTAATTTATTAATTTTTATTTGCATTCTTTTCACTACCTTTTCATTGTGTGATAGACTATTTACAGGGTGTCTCGTTAATTTTATTTTCATTATTTTTTCTTGTTTTGTTTTTCGTATTTCGTTGGCATATTTTGTCGGCTCTGTTTAGCGTTTTGTAGGCGTCCATTTTTTTGGGGTTTACTTTCTGTTCAGTGGGCTTAATTGGTTAAAGCAAAGACACTCGATTCCTCTGTAGAGGAAAAGAGTAAAGTTTCTGTACTTAACTTTTGCTTTGCTAATTTAATTTTTGTATGTCCGTGTAGAGTTTCAGCGCTGTGAATGAAAAACGAGAAAAAAAATTGGGAAATGTCGTTGTAATTTATGGTTTAAAAGATGTAGCTTTAACTAATCTAACTAGTTATAAAAAGTTTCTATCTTAATTATCAAAGGCTAGTATTAGAAAAGTAATAAAATCGACAAAAATTTCTAATAATTTAGAGTAATTTACGAGAACTTATTGACAGATATTGTCTTACTTATTTTCCAAAATTTTAAGCCTTTGATTGTTTTCCTGCTTCTTGTCTAATCTTATCTAATTTCTGATTTTTGATCTTAACTTACCTCAAATCCATTCAATATGGGGTTTTCATCAATGATACCACAGCCTGTTGTTTTGTGTACTAATAACACTATTATTCGTCGTCGTCATTCCATTTGCCAAACCATTTCCATTTAGTTTTGTTAGATTTCCCGATATTCCTCTGATATTAGTTGAAGCTTCACCATTAGCAATGGCCGAGGACTTGCTGACTTGGCCCATTGTGCTGGTATTTCGATTTAGATGTATGCTCACCTCATCTGTGGGCGAGAGACCTGTCGTTAAAGTGGGCCGTTTATAGTCTGAGTTGGCCAATTCTGCAGTGCCCATGACTACATCTCTGTTGGTTAGACGCAGTGCCTTCAGATGTTGCCTCTGCTGATGATTGTCTCGAGTTGTGGTTGCCGTTGCTGTTGCATTCTTGTTAGCAGCATATTTATTATTGTGCAGAGTAAGACTGTATTTGGGTTTGCCAGATGCCAGAGTATTACTGCTGCTGCTGCTGTTATTGGCGAGACTCAAATGTTGCGGCTTCTTGGGCATGGTGGTGCTAGATGAGGAGTTGGCGACTATGGAGGAGGATGTATTGTTGGTGAGGGTGCTGCTGGTGGTGGAACGTTTACTGGTAGCTGGATCAGCTGTTCCGCCCATAGCCCCCGCCGTTGCCAACTTTAGTGAAGCTTCGAACTAGAGATTATCAGGATAACTGCGGAAATTGTAGGTTCGGGCGCGTTGGAATTCAGCGGCAGCCGCAGCAGCACTATTGCCACCGCCATTGCTGCTATACGGATTGATCATGGGGGCGGTGGATTGGGAATTCATTGTGCCCATGCCATCATCATAGATGCCATTGTGCTCCTGGCTGTGATTGCTCTTGCCGCCGCCACTGCTAACCGTGTTCGTGTTGCTGCCACCACTCACAGATGAGCCGGCTCCCTTGATGGGCTTAAATATGGCCGTGGTGGCATAATATTTCTCCATGGGCGGCGGCGGCACTGTCGGCGGCCTGGGGAATATGCTGCTCAGCGGTGGCGGTGGTGTGCGACGCACATTCACATAACCGCCGCCGCCGCCGACGCCGGAGGCATTTGCCATTTTCGTTGACGGCATGTAGTCCTGCATATGGGGCACCGCATAGCCACCTTCGGGCACATCTGTGCGGTCACGAGGGAGAACACACACAAACAGAGAGACAGGAGCGTGTGAGAGAGGGAGAGAGAGAGGAAGAGAAACAAAGTTTGCTTAGTCAGAAGAAATGTCCACAAAAATTTATTTGCATTAGTTGGCAGGCGACGCCATATTTTATGACTCCGAAACAGAAAGAAAAAAGCATGCGGAAAAAGGCGGAAATGGCGAGGGAGGATTTACGGCGGGCCAAAGGTCGGTAAGGTAAGCCAAGGTAAGATATACAAACCTGTATAGTCTGGCGTCATATTACATTGTAAATCATTAACCGCTGCGTAACCATTCACACCGCTTGTATACATATTCACATTAAAGGGCTCGTGGTAGAGACTGTTCTTGCCAATGGAATCATTGTCATCAACGCTGGCCTGCAAGTGGTAGAGAAAGAGAGAGAGCAAAGTAATGGAATGAATATACAAAATCCACTTTAATAAACCATAAAAAGGCGATATTATGTAATAAAATTAAAGCAATCTGCTGTAGGATATATAATAAATTTAAGTCAGAGATTTTTTTTAGATGTCCCTTTCGAAAGTAAGCTTTATCACTAAAAATCATTTTATCAAACTTATATTATTTAATCAGGTTAATCACAGCTTAAATGTTGCAATCGTATTTATATCATTTTAGATTGGAACAAAAAGGTAGAACCAAATGCAGAAGAAAAAGCTGATAAAGTAATTAGCTAGCAATACAATTAGTATTTATTAAATAATAAAAAGTTTAAGTTATTTGTTTTTTCTTGATATCGTAGAGTAAGTTTAATGTTTTAGACAATGGGACATATGGGATACATGTAATATAGAGTAGTCATTATCTAAATTACTTCAACAAGGCCAGAAAAATTGCTTTCCCTACTAGACCTAAATTAAGTGGGATGAGTTTTAGCTACAAAGCCTTTGACTTGATAATTTATTTTACTATATATTGATGGAAATAAAGAAAAGTCTAACATAAACTCGATAAACTCATAAATGAATTCAATGAATACTTCTGTTCATCTTTTAGTTTGTAGACAAAACAATTAGTTCAATTTATCAACAAAGAATTTCGATAGTTCAACGTATTGATTACTTATACATATGTAGGTATATATAGTCTAGTAAGTTTCTTAAATCTTTTTAAAGTTCTGTATTCGAATCAAGTTTTTAAGTTTTTCTAGCATTTTATTTTCAAGTTGCTTTACACTCGATTCGCGTAATCTCCAATTTTCTTAGACAAAAGTCTTCTTCCACACGTCCAGTTTAAGAAAAACTTTCTTAATCCAATTTCCTTACAAATCGCCTTTCAATCTTCACCTTCATTTCGAGAACTTTAAAGTTTCTTGCCTTCTGCCTTCCGGCACCTTCAGCAAAAATGAGAAAAAAAAGGCACTTAGCAGAAGGGCAGAACGGTAGGGGAGGCAAAGAAAAGCAAGCTGTTGAAAACTTCTATTAAATAAATGCTTCCCGCACCCAAACCAAGTGTGTGAGTGTGTGTGTGTGTGTGTGTGTCCAGGACACGTAGGACGTAGCAATGTGGAAACTCCACGCTACATTGAACAATTATGTGGGGAATTCTTTTAGAGGCACGAATTCCATGCTCTCGACTCTCAAACGCACATACATATCTAACAAATGGTGCACCACTGACCCCACCACCCCGAAATGGGGGGTGGGGGCATCTTAGAGCACTTTGATTCTTAACTATTTTACACTCACCTTAATGCTATTGCCATTCGGACGATGCTTATCCACATTGCCGCCCAATGTATTGGGATTGAAGCTGTATTGGAATGCATCCAGGACATTGCTGCCGCGGGCCCGTTTCGTGCGCGATACAATAAACAGAATGATGGCCACCAAAAGGATAATTATCGTTGTTAGAACAACAATAACAACACCAATGAAATTCGCATTGTTCGGCTCCTGATCAATGGGGCGTGGCGCAATTACTATACACAGAGAAAATGAGAGAAAGAACGGGCCAGGAAAATTTAAATTAACATCGATTGAACACGAAATTAAAAGTAAATATTGTTCAACTAAATAATTAGTAGGTAGGAAAACGAGAGAGCAACAAAAAAAAAAATAACAAAAAAATTGTTCTGTTGCTGTTTAATTGAATTTATCAACCACTCACATTGTGGTCCATTGTTGTAGTTGTTGTTATTGTGAGAATCGCTACCACCAGATGATGGCGCTCCATTGGCGCCACCAGGACCACTTCCACCTTGGCCAGGACCATTCAATTTGTTTTTGTTATTATGATTGTGCTGATAGTCGTTGCTCTGCAAAGGATATTCGCGTGTATCCAATGCCTGGCTGGGTGAATTACTTCTCTGCTCCTGTTCGTCTGTGAAATTTCCCATGGCAGGCACTGCAAAAAATATAAAAAAAGGGAGATAGAAAGTGAGTAAGATGACAGCGACAGAGGGACAGAGGTTGGAGTTCATTCCATTTCCATCTTCAAAAGTTGCCGCTTGTGCCCAGCTGTGTTTCAATGATTAGTTTTCTTCTTCATTTTTTTTCTACGCCCTTTCCCTTCTCTCTTTCATTTTCCTTCTACGGGTTTCTTTTTTACACCTTTCGTTCCACTTTAAATTGTTTTTGCTTTCGCTATGCTTTTCTTTTCGTTTCTTTCGTGTTTTCCTCGTTGCCTCAGACCTCCAAACGTGTTCATTTCCTGTCCAACTTCTAGGCATTACTAAATTTATACAGATGTTTGATTTGATCAAGGGGGCGTGGCCTTTTTCTTGAATATGCATGGGTTTTTTGTTTTAATGAATTCGTAGGTGGTGAGTGGAAAGCGTATAACTAATAAGTTGAGCATTTGCTTACTCGGTATTTGATTTCCAAACGTTATATCATAAATCTTTTAAACTTTTTCACATTTTCATAGCGTTCACAGAGAAAATGCTACAAAATTTGTTAAGAATTTTAACTTTTGTTATGTTTGACCCAATTTCTATTAGTTCGAGCCTTAAATTCAATATGCCATCGCACAGTCAAAACAAAAATAAAGCGTTTCTAACTTAGCTTTCCAAAGGCTTTGAAATTTCAGTCCAATTATTAAAATCAACTTTATTTTATTTTCTATAAGTAATAAGAAACAGGTACAATTCTCTTAGATTAGTTCAAATTTCAAATAAAACTAAATGAAATCCTTCGGAACCCCTAGAGAAGTAGTTTCAAACAAAAACATGTCTCATTTTCAACATCCGACAAAGTTTTTTGAGTTCGTTAGCGTTACCAAGTTACTAAACTTAGTTACCAACAACGAAACTCTCATATATCATGGGTTATCTTGGGTTATAATAGCTCTCATATCAGTTTATTCCGACATTTATTTCTTTCATTTACGCCTCCCTGACTTGGAACATAGATTTTGTAGTAACTTGGGAAGTTTTGTTCGTTCTGCTTGACAGCATAATTACGTTTATTCAGTTAATACCTTGCATAAATTTTAATTATCAAAATTCTGACGAGTTTTTTGTTTGGGTCTACTAATCTATCCATTATGGCATACTTCCTCTATTCAATCATTTCCGTTTCATCATATCAAAATAATTCTCATCACTCTCTCTCTCTCTCTCCCTCTCTTTCTCTGCTATATCAACCCTCTTTTTGGATAAAGCTATGGACCTGGGTTTAATCATCAATTTCCCTTGGCTACCTTTCTGTGTATATCCTAGGCTTATGGTACTTATTAGCTTAGATTCCTGGGTCATTCCATATCCCAGAGGCCAACGAACACCACCTGTTCATTCGTTATGCTCATCAAGCGTTCACTTTGATCTCTAAATACCTTCAGCTTAGGTTGTTTTTTCTGTGCCTCGATGTAAAGTGTTGTCATTTATCTCGCTAACATCTTGAGGGCATAACACAACACAATGCGAAGAGAGTAAAATGCTTCTGGCTAGCCGAAAAGCAAGAAGGAAAACAGCAGTCTTCCTTGAGTGGGTGACCCCGTTTCTCTTCTTTCCTTTCCTTTTTTTTTTGCGCGCCCCTCACTCAGACAGTAAATGGCGTAATTACTGTGTGAAGTTGTTGGTTGGTCGGTTGGTTTCGTTGGTTGGTTCTGTTGCTGGATATTAAGTAGAAGGAGCATAAGGAGAGACAGAAGCTGTTTTGAGTTATGTCGCCCTGGCAGTGCTAAGAAGTTTTCCGTGCTTGTTGGGCTCTCTTCTCTTCTCCTTTTTTGCCTTTTGTTTTGGCATTGCCATTGTCCTTCGTTGTCGTCGTTGCTGTTGTTGTTGTTTTTTGTGTTTTTTCCTGCTTATAAAAGGCATATCTACCATCTTTCCCTTCATTCACTTAGCCCTGTGTTTCTCTGTGGTTCTCATAAAACGTTTAAAATAATTAAAATATTTCGTGCCACATTTATCAGGCACTCACACACACACACACACACACAGTGAGAGACAGAGAGCATGCTAGATGAGAAGTAATGGCAAATATGCCGCATATCCTTTCTTTTTCACAATTCTTTCTTTTATAACTAATTCTCTTTGTGTGCGTGTGTGTGTGTGTGTATGTTGTGTCGCCACAGGGTCTTTCTAGCATTGTTTTTGATGTTTTTTTGGGCTTTTGTATTTTTAGAAAACCTTTAAATATAACTCCATAACGACGACGACAACAACAATCACCGCGAGCAAATCTCACAAATTGGGGTTAAATCTCGACACTGCCTGATAAAAATATACGCATACACAGCACTAGCACTTGAAAGATGTGCTTCCTCTTGTACACCGTTCTTCAATTCTATACGTACGTGCGTTTCTTTTGTTTACCCTTACCCTAGTTCTTTAGTATTTTTTTCGAGTGGCATACATACAAAAAAAGAAAAACCACAAAAAACAGCTGGTTACCTCCCTAGCTGACTGCCTGCCTCATCGCTTTGTGCGTGACAAATGCTTCGTTGTGGCATTTGTTGCTCCGTCATGTAATTGCTACCATGGAAGCATATACACACAGCATGTGGGACTTCTTTTCGGAATTCACTTCTTCACTTTATGTTTTCAAGGCATCCTTCTGCCGTCATAAGGTGCGTTTGTGTGTGTGTGTTCAGCGGTTAATCCCTAACCTATTATAACCAAATATGCTTAGTAATGATCTCGACGGCATATCTACTTCAGGACACAAAGACGATCATGATTTGTATGCGTTATGTTAAAATGTCTTCATCTTTTCTGCATTATTATGATTTTCGATTTTGAGGTACTTGAAATGATTTCTGGACCCCAAAAAAATATGGCCCTAACGACCCTTATAATGGAGCCTCTTGATATAATAGAACAAATAAATAAATTTTATAAGAAATAATAAGAAAGACTTATTGTACTTATACGATCGTTATTTAGTTGAAGAAAGTTCGAAGAGAATCTTGAGTTGAAATCTTTTAGAAAGTCTGAATGATCAGATTAATGCAAAAGCTGTCATGTGTTAGGACACATTTAATTGGTTGATATTATAGAAAAACCCAAGACTTGTATTGAAATCACGTGCTCTTTTGATTAGTTTCAATTAATATTGGATACAGTTGAAATGAAAATATTTTGAGTAAAACAATCGCTTAAGGCAATGAGGAAGCTTAGGTCAACGTATATCTTCAGATTAACGATCCAAACTAGATTTTCAGAGATATGATATGAACCGTGTTGATTGTAGATTTCAAATACTTTTAGTACACGTACAAGGTCCTTGGTTCCACTTCTCTACAATATGCTTTGAACTCATTTGGAGAGGGTTGTCAGGGAACTTTTCTTTGAAACATAATATGTGCGCTCATCTGTTTCCCTTGTGTTTCTTTTTTATTGCCCATACCTCGGCATAACATTATTACCTACAATAAGATCGACTTTTAATCCATACTTTCCATTCTACTGGGGTAATTTTCTTTAAGGGAAACTTATTATGTACACCGATGTAAAATTTCACAAGCCTATATATCACTTTATATACAGATTTATAAAGATTAACAATCTTATAATACCAAATATTTCTATTATAATAGTTTCCTTTGTGATGTCTTCTAAAGATATAACTTTCTTCCTGTTTTCTTCTCGGTTTTTGGCTCGGCCTCTTTTCCAATTCGTATGTCATTTTAATTGAACTATAAAAATCTCAGTTGCATGCGATTTATAGCTTGACTTCCTTTCATAAAACCATTTAGTTGTACAGCCTCCCTCTGGGTTTTTTTCAATTCATTTCCCTCTGATATGCCATCTGCAGTAAAAACAAAAGGCATAGAGCGAACCAAGAGGCAGAAATCCCTATTCATGTGGCACGCTCTATTTGACTCATCAATCAAACATGTCCATGATATTATATTTTATCCCCCTAGTCTCTGATTCACACCTACCACATGGATTTGCAGTTCAACCACCGAAAAAAAACAAAAAACATAACATGGAAAATATTCGAATGAATATAAATGATCTTAGCTCTGGTTCAGTGACCGATCCCCAGTGCAGGATTCAGGACCCTCCTCTCCCTTTGTAAACATTGAACAATTTGTGACATCGAGAGAGGGTAAATGTGGCATTAAAATCCTGTCCAAATGCAGGAAATGCAGACAGCCAGTAAAGAGAGATAGAGAGAGAAAGAGAGTGAATCAATGAATGAATGGAATCCTCGAATCCAAGAATTGAGCCTTGCACTTGGTACAATTTAATCAGGACGTGCCAAGAGGAAATGTTAGTTGAAAAATGCAATGCATGTCCTGGCGCACTGCATGTCCTGGAAGCGGCGGTATTGTTGTTGATGGTGGTGGTGGTGGGGGGCCTAGGCAGATAACCTAACCTACCCCTAAGCCTTGGCATTTTGTTTACATTTTACAGGCCTGAGTCCCTTACTCGATGGGCTTTGGGCATTTTATTGACTTTCCTCCCACTTGAATTTCCTCCCTTCTTCCCAATCTCCTTCCATATATGTACATATATCTGTCTCCTCTATTCCGCTTTCTACATATCCTTTTTACTCCGTATTCATGCGCTTATCTGCCATTGTTGTTAGCCAAAATGTTGGAAAAATGCTTTATCCCTTCGCCCTTCCTTTACCCACCTCCCCAACCAAGTTGAGTTAAGTGTAATGCATGTGGCACACTTGAAAGTGAAATGAAGCTGAAAAATGCATTTGTTCGGTATGCAATTTCTTCTCTTCTGTTTTCTTTTTTTTCCTCCCCCCCTCTTTACGTAGTCTTACGTAGTCGTTTATGCATTTTCTGCATGCCAAATGCATTTGCAATTTTCTGGCAATTTTTACATCACATCTCTCACGTACTTACCGGATATAAAACTGATCTCAGATAACATTATCCATTTGACAGCGAAATACAAATTGATTTTCAGATATTTGCCAACACGATGATGTAGCTTGATGGTTACATCTCTGGCATGATCCATTATGGTATCGGGCATATATGAGAATTGCACAGGTTCACCAGAGAAATATCGTCCGCCAATGCTAAAGAAGACTTTAGCATGCACAAAGACCTAAAAAGAAAGGGGAATACTTGTTAGTTGCTGAACTAGAAACACTTTGAATAGTTAATCAAAAATTAATTAACTTTATTGGAACTTTATTAAACTAAATCCTTTAGTTCATAGAGGACATTGGTTAAATATAA
The DNA here is from genome assembly GCF_018902025.1 of Drosophila willistoni. NCBI lineage: Eukaryota > Metazoa > Arthropoda > Insecta > Diptera > Drosophilidae > Drosophila > Drosophila willistoni. Next base: position 17,761,850 of record NW_025814050.1, read on the forward strand.
GCTATGGCCCTTTCCATAAAATATCAAATCGTAATGCTCAGTAGATTACTTTCCTTCTAAAAGATTTCCTTGTTTTGTTTTTTAAGTATTTATGAAACTTCTAAAAGAACTTTGATTAGAAAAAATAAAACTAAATCTTTTGGCATTGACAACTTTGATATCACCCTTTAAATTCAGCTTAACTAAATATATATTTATATTTATTCTACAAATAAAAATGGAACAAATGTTTCTACATTGTTTTGGCTTCCTTACATGAATTAGTTGACTACTCAAATTACTTTCAGAAATAAATAAACCTATTTATACATATATGGGTATATAACATTCAGACAATCTAAAGAACAATCTTCTTCAGTCTGCCTCAAATTTTAATCTAAAATGAGGTATATTACTTCTGCCATCTGTTTTTCTCATTGCTCTATTGCTTATGTCTCATAATAATTTTATTTCCTGATGGTTAATAAGTCAAAAAATGTTTCCCTTTTTTGGTTTTGTGGGACTTACCTGAACATCTTTGGCGAACATATTGTTTGTGTGTAAGACAACGGCACTAAAATTGCGAACCGTATCAAATTCAAAGGCAATTTCAACCGGTTTACCCATCAGACCGGGTGTATCATTCCGCCAGCCAATCCATTCATAACCTGGAAACAAAAACAAAAATAAAAGTGAATAACATCAAAATGGGAAGTAAGAAAAATCAATATACACGTAGTTGGTGGGGATCAGCCCACATACAATGTGAGTGTGTCTCTGTGTGTGTGTTGGCATGTAAAGCTATTTAAGCCCCCTTCATTCCCAGAGCGGAGAGTTGGGTTCAAGTTCCCCTCCGAAAAAAACAAACAAAATTGCTCACGGCAATGGGGAACAGCAGATTGCTCATAACTAGAAATTATGGCCAATGCGACATTTAAGCCATTTCTTTCTACCGCTTTGTTTGCATGGCCCTAATTTGTATGAGAGTGTGTGTTTGTGTGCGTGTGTGTGTGTCTGTGTGTGAGGGGGAGCTTAGAGAGTCACCACCGAACCTTCAATGCATAAGTCATGCAATATTAACTCAACTATGGTTAGATGGCAAGGCAAACAAGCCAGAAATTATACATACAAGTTGAGACATTTGGGCGTCCGCTGTTTTTATGACCAACGAAACGAAATCAATACGCGGTTTACGCCCTTAAATATCGATTCGAAGTGAGGGAAAGAAATGCAAATGGTATTTTCTTTTGGGTATGGGAATTATGTGAAACTTTAACTGCAATGCGAAACCAAATGAAATGCTTTTTATTATGACTCTGGCGAGACAAACTCCAAAACTCCCCAACTCCAACTACCAATTTCTCTTTGACTCCAGACTGGGATTACGATTCCTTCGTCTCCTCTAATTGTCTGACGGAACTTTGCTGCTTTACGGTAAAGTTTTCAATAATTTCGATTATTGGCCATTTGCCAGAAATGTGCGAAATGGCAAAAAATCAACTCAACCTCCAATTCACTTCATTCCCTCTTTGCCTGCCGGCCTTCACTTAGGCCAAAAAGTTTACCAGCGAGTCGGAAATGAATGCCAGTGTTGCCATAAATTATCAAATATGCATAATGTTTACATTTTTACAGGCGCATAGTTTTCGCATCCGGCCAAGTTTACTGCGTCGCCAGCAAATAGTCCAAAAAGTTATTATTTATTCTTGTTTATTGTGTATAGAGTCATTGTTGTTGTTCCTCTCTGTACAGAGAGAGAGAGAGAGAGAGAGGCAAATTATTTGCCAAACTGGAAAGTTTTCTGGCCCAGGACCCGAGGTCGGTTGCGATTTGCTGTTCAATGAAGTGAGCCTTTTAGATGAGAAGGGAAAGGTTGGACTTTGCCTTATGGTTTTTCTGTCGGTGAACTTTTGTAATTATTTGATGTTAATCAGTATTTTCCTTTCTATTTTTTTTCTGTTTTTATTTCTCCTATAACCATAAATCTTTTGTGGGATTTCAGTTGGTTAAATATATGGTGAAAGTTGGAGGTTTATTTTAGGTTGCATGTAGGAAACCTTTAAAGTTGCAAAGTTTTTGCCTACAGGAAGCTGTGTATCTAAGTGATTTTGTATAACTATAAGTTTGTGAAAAGTCTGATAAAGGGAACGATTTAGCTAAAATTATGTTGGGTTACGTAATACTGTAGTTTAACCCTTTATATATATATAAAAGAAGCTCCAATGACTACTAATATAAAATTCTAAGTTATTGAAAACAATTGCAAGTTAGTTGAGTTCAATAAAACGTAAATTTCTATAATTTCACCATTATAATTCCCAACTTGTTTACGACTGTAGCTCGATTTTTTTAGCAAATGTTGCACTTACCTTTACCAAATCCATGAATATCGGTACGGAAATTATCCTTGCCCTTTTGTCCATCCACCAATTGACCCAAACCATCCACATAACGATCGCCCTGCTCATTGCCATCGTAAGTTTTGTCCGATAAATCCACTTCCATGCCACGTTGCACGCCCTTTGGTATACTGTATGAAACAATGCCCTCTGAAAATACACAAATGAAATGTATGGGAAATTAAATTTTTAAATATATAACAACAACAATAGCAGTTCGGAGAAATAAGCAAGCAACAGAACAGACACACAAAAACCCTTACCCCGACCCCCAAAAAAAAAAACCGAAAACCGTAACACGAGCCGCCTACACGTCACGTTCTGTGTCACGTGATGTAGACAAACGACTGACAAACTGGCTGGCAGTCTACTTATTCCCTATTGGTTTTTAAACTGCGGTAAATTTTCAGTTTTTAGTTTTTGTTGGCTCAAGTCCTGAGTGTCGAAGAAGGATATTGAGTTACTTCAAACATAATTTCGTTTTGTCTTTCCCTTGAACGAGTGTGTCTGTGTGTGTGTATGTGTGTGTGGATGAGTGTCTGTGCGTCTGCCATTTGGTTTTTGTGGCTATTTTTGGCACAAAGTTGGGTATTTTAAAAATGGGTGAGAGATAGGGAGGTAGAAAGCATTGTCTGTTATAGTTTTTCAATGTCAAAGTCAAATGTGTGTGTCTTTTTTTCCTTTTTTTGGGGCGAAATGGGCTGAGTCATGCTTTAGTGTTGTTCTTTTTTTTTTGGGTGATTTTAACAAAGCGTTTTTCATGTTTTGTTTGAAGGATTCAGCTTAAAAACGAGGCTATAGATAATGTTTCCATGTTTTAAGGGCTATCAATTACATGACCAACTAAATGACTGACATTATTCAATTTTCGGGGGGAACAAATGTGAAGCAAGAGGGGAGGTGTTTAAATTACTTGACTTAAAGACTTATTTTTGGAACTAAAAACTTTTTGAGCAGCTAGATAAAGTGGTTTAATTCATCTTAGAAAAGGCAAAGTAATATGCTCTATCTCTCTCTTTCGATTAGACAAATACCAAAGAAATTAAATATCCTAACATTTTCTTAAGAAAAACTGCCCTATTCAATCACTTGAATAATAATTGATTCCCGATTACATTCAGTAATGTTATTTCCTTTCGCAATACGCAGAAACTTAAAAAAAGAAACAAAGCACCTAAAACTAATTATACCCACTAAGTGTTGTAGTCCACACAAAACACACACACATATGCTAAGCTAAAATAAAATCAGGTGGAAGGTAAATAACAACAACAATAACAATTTGGGGTTTGGTAAGAGCCAGGAAAATAAAAGCAGAGTTGCCAAGGCACTCAAAATAATTATATACCTTAACTCAAGCGCACGCGTTTAACTAATTCACTAGAATTTTTCCCCATTTCCTATTTACACAGTCCTGGCACGTGGTAAAACAGGACAAAATAAAACAGACAAAGGAATTTTCCGATAATTACCAAAAATCACATAATTACATATAATTACGGGGCGAGAGGAGGAGACGGTGGCGGAGGGTATACGAAATCGACCTACGCATTGGGCATAGATAATTATCTACATACATCCATCCATTAGGCAACCTAGCACACACACACATGCACAATATGAGTGAATATGAATTTTTATTTAGTGGTCTCATTTTAATTACATAAATTACTGGATCTGAAATTTCCACTGACCGTTGTCCTGACACGTCAACTGTTATATACCCACATATAGTACATAACTACTTGCATATAAAACGGTATATGGGTAAATTTAATTAACTGTAAAGACATTTAAGGCAGCGCGTTTTACAATTGCCTCGGCGACAACATTCACGCAATGTCCACATGTGGCAAGGAGGACCAAAAGCAGGGGGAGACAACATAAAAAGGATGGAGCTTGGGAATGGGACTGAAGTTTAAGGGGGCGGGGAGATATGGAGCTCTAAGACTCCCTTCTACTCGCTTTATGTCTGCCTTGTTATTCGCGTGCCTGCATGCGATTTTTATTTGCGTGTCGAGAGACAAAAGTGGGGAAACTTACCCAAAAAAAGAAGAAAGAAAAATCTACGTTTCTTAAGGCGATACAATGACATTTCAATACTCTTCTCGATTATGTAAGTTTTGTAGAAATTGGCCTTGTAATATTTCCTTGCCGGTAACAAACGTTTTAACAAGTCAACTATACCCTTTCGTCCTATGTGTGTGTGCGTTTAAGGTATTAAACAAGAGCACAAAACGAACAAGTCCTCATTTTAGTGCGTGAAGACATAGCTAGGGCAGAGTCAGTAAGTGGGCGGGGCAAGTTCAAAGAGACAGTCAACTTACAATATATATAAAATGTAATTTTCTTCCTTCTTTTTTTTGGCCTCGTCACGCGAACAAATGACAGACGAGGAGGAGGTCGACGACGACAATGTCGACGCGCTTTTGCTGATGAGTCAAATTGAGCAGCAATTGAAACGGTTACAAGTTAAATCAAATTTAAAGTAAATTCTACAGATAGATATATGCACACAGTGAACCAGAAAAGTATAGGCTTGTTCATTCGAGAAACGCTGATTTACTTTACAAAATTGGCAGGTAAATCGGATTTATATTGATTCCAATGCGTTGAATAAATATCTGCTTTAAACGTGAAAAGAATCAAAGAAATTGCAAAGAAAATGGAGATCTTTAAATAGAAAAAAGAAGTCAAAGGACTTTTAGAACAAGAATTGAAGGGCAAAAGGGAGTTTCCTTAGTTGTTAGATAAAATCTTATACAGATTTTAGGACCCAAACTATTTCATAGCTTTGATTTGTTACTTTGAGATATCATAAAATAGTTCAACACAATATTATCATCAAGTATGGATCATTTTGGGGGCCCCCATGTTATGACACAAATACTTTGCCATCGATCTGAAACCTATTACCATTTTATTCCCCAAGACATTCAACTTCTTCAGTAAGCAGCAATTCATTTCAACACAAAAGAAAAAACCTCTACTTCAATTTCAACTCAATGCCCTCTAAACATTCATAAATTATTTAAATTGCTGAGAGGCAGTGGAAAAAAAAAAAAAAAAAAACAAGTCCAAGTTGATGTCATAAATCCCAAGCTTAACGCTAATCAGTTGGCTGCATTTATAATGCACTTTAACCCATACCAAATTTGGATTTTATTTCGATTTTCCAAGGGCTAAGAGCAGCTATTATTTGTTCGAAATCATCATAATCAGAGGCAAAGTGTGACTGGTTGGTTGGTTGGTGGTAGACCAGAGGAAAGAGAAGCGGCGGATTATCTTTTCGACATGACGTGACCAAATGATTGTGGGGCGCCGCTTCCAGGTGACGTTTTTTGGGTGTGGTATTCGATTTCTTATAGAGGTGCGGCATTGGCGTCCATTGATTTGCATTTTGAATGCTTTTGCCTAGCACACAGCCATAGAGAGACAGAATTTATGGCCACAATTTATAAACAATTATGAGAGAGTTTAGATCAAAAACTGTTTTGTTCATCTACTATAAAATATCGAGCAAGTTGTAACTGCTCGATTTTATTGATTTCGGTTTTGCCGTCCATGGCATAGCGTATGTTCGTCGTGTCTGCCAGTTGTCTAGACCCATCAGCCCTCCCACGTCTTATCTGTTAAGTTAATTTGCATACAAAATGCTCTCTCAGTTCATACATCTAAATTCCCCATGGCAAATCAAATGACATGGCCGCAAAATGTTGAAGAAGGAAGCAAATTAGACGGGTAGAAGGAGCTGAAGTTGTGGGGATTTGCTTCTGGCTTTTGGTTTGGGTTTGCATGTCTCTACTTTAGCTCCCCTCCCCCACTTACTTACACACATGGGATAGGGACATGGTTTTGACCGACCACCGCAAAATGGCGCCACTTATCAAGACTCTGCGTTAATTTACAGAATAATTTTCAACTTCCGCGCCCTCGCACTATAGACCAACCACTGTTGTATTGCTACCTCACGGGTTTTTTGCTCCCAACGGACTTTGTACGTACATACAAATACATACAAATTGTCATTAGGCGCGTTTGGGTTATCGCGCCCAACTTCCCAAGTCCGTACATTCTATGAAAATTATAGAAAAATTTGTTTGTCCAGACTTGTTTCTGACTCGTGCACTACTTGACAATTGCGTGCAAACAACAACAACAACAACAACAACAACCTCGACCAGACCATCACCAGGTACACTCAGAATCCCCCAGTACACAGTTCCCGGTTCCCAGTTCTCAGTTCCCAGCTCCATGTTGAAGTTTCTGTTTGCTGTTTTCGCTTGTCGTCTGCATAGTTTCTGCCTTTTGAGTCGCCCATTCCTCCTGCCTACCTGCCTCCTGGCTTGTTGTCGTCTGGGATTTCGATTTTTTTGTGTTTTTCCAATGTCTGCACGCGATATATATCCACATATATATGTTGTTGTTGTTTTTTTTTTCTCTCTTTCAAGTACACATTACTACAAGTCAAGTTGCGTGGCTCATGTGCTACAGTTTGCCTTTGAATGAAGGCAGATCCAGGGGGGTCTCTCTCTTACCCTATCTAAACATAGGCGCAGCGATTTTACTTGATTCGATTATGCGGTTCCTTCTAATACACTGCTTAGAACAAGATTAGAGTATGGGAATAAATCTGTCTACCTATTCACGGTCTAGACTTTAGACCTGTAATTTCATTGGAAACATTGTGTGATTACTTTCATTTATAATGACTTTTCAACTGCAAAGTCGTGTTTGGGTTAATAGAGTAGTTTGTATATGAAATGTTGGCAAACACTTAAGACAGTTTTGCAGTTAGTTAGAAAATGGAGATATCATTTAAGTAAATGCCAACTATTATGATGTCATGCATTTTGTTAAAAAAAGTTAATTTTAATTATTTTGATATGTTTTGAAGATATACTTTTTGAAGTAAAATTTCCTTAAAATTTCTGCACTTTAATCTAAAACTTTTCAACAAAAAATGCATTTAAGAAAAAGAGAAATTTAATTTTTTAGTCTTAAAATATTTCACTATGAAATAAACTGATTTTGTGATCCATTAACATTCCAATTTAAAAATTTAGAGTATTTTTTTACGAACATATATCTTAAATAAATTCTTATATTTCATTAGAAGAATTTTCATCCCATCATGATTCCCCACATTTTGCCATGCCAATGTCTGTCCAAATAGCCAAAAGACACTTAAGCCGCTTTTTTCATTTCGTGATTGTTGTTGTTGTTGCTATAGACGGTCTTAAGAACACACCGCTCGTTGGGACTAACTACTGCTAAGCTTAGTGGAGATGATAAATTAACGCTGACACTAAGACTCTGTTAGCATTTCCGCACTATCATTGCTCATGTCTAGTTTTTATCACGTTCGTTTCAATTTTGTACGCTTTGCATAAATACACTTACCTTGCCATGGACAACCGACGATTTCGGCCCGCAGACAGACAGTACGATCGTATTGACCATATGGATAAATGCGTATCTTTGAGGCAAATATTATGGGCTGCAAGGCATTCTCCACCTCACTGTAAGTGTTGATATTGCCCGATAGAATCTGCAAGAGATGAAGCGAAAAGCAAAATAGCATAGAGAACAGAGAATTATAATGTGAATCTGGTTGAATTATTTACCTCTTTGCCTTGGGTGTTCTTCCAGCGTTGCCATTTATCGAAACCCGGACGCCAATATTCCAAGACATAGAATTCGGTATATTCCTGACCCTGACCCTTGCCAAAACGTCCCTGTGTCCTTATGGCGGTAATCACATGCGTTTGCAGCAAGTCAATTTGCAGATATTCCTTCAATGCATTCGAGACCATGTGTTTGGGGCACCAGGCACCGCCATTATTATCAGTTTTCAGTCTGCAAAAGAGAGGAGGAAAAAAAAGTAAGAAAAGACTTTATTAATTAGCCTTCAACTGCGGTAGCCAACTGCCTCTGGACACAAAACGCAAAACGCAAGGCGAAATGAAACTAAAAAACAAAAACCAGTTGCGCAGGAGGAAATTTTCTTATAAATTAATTGACATTAAGCGTTCGGCACCACACGACCACTGACATTTGTTGGGGGGAAAGGGAAGACAGTTTGGGGTTTGGGGCTTGGGATGTCATGGGGTGGGGTAGAGGGGGGGAAAAGAACTTTGTCTGGCAGCTCGTCTCGTTCGTTAAGCTGTTGCGGTTTTACACACACAGCAGGATGTTGTCTATGTAATTAAGGATTAATTTAAGTTATACACAAGCCTCTCACTCTCTCATTCTCTTGCCAGCCTAACTTTAATCAATTTCATCCTCAACATTTCCTTTACTCAGTTGCTTCTTCTTACACCCTCCACTCCCCCCTCAGGTTTTTGCCTGGTATTGATATGTTAACCACTACAAATACGTTTTTCGGTTTATATTTCAATTAAGTTTTACATGCTTGATTGCATTTTGGGGGCCTTAATGTTTGGCCATTATTCATGGGCCTGTGACTAGGCACTAGGCCTCTTTCAGTCTCTTTCTATCTTTTTTGGTTTTCTCTCTTTCTGGCCTTCTCATGTAGTCGTTTTGTAAATTGCTTCATTTCAAGCCGAACGAACCTGTGAGTCTAGCATTTTGGCCTCCTGCCTAGTATCGAATGCCTGCCAGGTTCAGGTTATTGAATTTGATTGCCATATTTATTTAGTCGACCGACATGCGTTTTTAATGCATTTTTGCCAATTTGTTATTAATTTTTATGATGCTGCCGCCCTCTTTACCCAATCAGTCTTACTCTCTCTCTCTCTCTCTCTCTCTCTCTCTGTGTGTCTTTGTGCATGTGCAATTAGTATTCCTCTTGTTTCCGCATCAATTGAGTCAGTTTCTTGGGCTTAAGTAACTTGTCTGTAGTTGAAGGGCCCTAAGCCAGAGATTTACAATGGCTTTGAATAGTTGAGTGCAGACAGTTTATGGTTTAAAATAATTTGTTATCTAAATTGAATCAATTGTCGTATCATAATATGGTTTAGATCAATTTAGGTCACATCTAATACTTTGTCCTTTAGAGAAACTTGTCTTAAGGCTAACCTCAGAAAAGAAATCAAAGTTAGCGAAAAAATATAGATAACTTTTTTTATGGTCAATTAAATATTTTAGATCACAAGCTTTAGATCGATTTTAAGCAAGAAATATGTGTCAAATTCTTAAGAACCAAATTGTATATTTGATGCTAGAACGGATCCAGAGGAGGGCTTGGATCATTTATGAATTTCTGAAAACCTTATTGATTCGTTTGGGCACATTAAATCGTATTTATGATGTTATTATCACATTTAAGATCAAATTTCCTCAGAATACTTTTCAGACCTAGCGATTTGAATTAGTAAGCCGCAATCATAACTTAACTTTCAGTCTTATTTTAGCAGCTGTACTCATAAAATCTTTAATTGTAAAGGATCTATGGTTAATGTCATTAAGTTTAAAAGTAAAAACTAAAACTATTAAAAACAATTAGTATGAATATAGTAAGAAAATCACATTTAGCTCATTTTTAGACATGTATGTACACTCAAATGTCATTAGTAGCCACTTATTTGCCTAAATGTATTTTAGAATCTTTTCCGTTTTTTAATTATCTCTCATCCTTTTAAGTACACAATCTCTTTCTTACTCTTTCTCTTCCCTCTGGTTGGGTATCCCATGCAATATTCATTACCAAACTGCAATTATTTTCAAGTGCATAGATCAAAGTTGCTTTATTAAAAAAAAAGGAGATGGGGATGTGAATGGAGATGGCTTTTCCCACAACTGGGCAAAAAAAAGGTCAATTTAATCTTCATAAAATTGCTTAGAGTTCTCTCTCTTTCTTTCTGTATCCCTACAAGTATCTTTTTCTCTCTGTCTAAATATATTTTTGCTCCTATTTCCTTTTTTTTTTGTTGCTTGTACATCTTCTCCTTCAGTAGCTCCAAAAAGCAAATAACCCGAAGGCAAGCAGAGATGAGAGAAGAAAATGACGGCGCGAAGAGAATAAGGGAGAGCGAGAGTGAGAAAGAGAGACAGAAAACAAGAGGAAGAGAAACGTATAAACATCATTTAAAATGCTAATATCCGCAGTTATGTGCATTTCAACTTGACTTTAATTATTGTTATTGCCAAAGTTAACAATCTGCGCCCGTTGGTCGGTCATTCAGTTGGTCGTTGGGTCGTTCCGACGTTCAGGCTGCTCATTTCAAGCCATCCTGATGGACTGACTAACTGCCTGGCTGCCGGGCACCGCCAGCACCCGGTCCCTCAATCCCCTGGACGACTCGATGAGGTTTCAGCTTCTAATCAAGCGCCGCATGTACATATTCTCTTACCTAAATACATATTATTTTTTTCTCTCTACGTTTCTTTTTGCTGTTTTTAATATGTAAGAGGTTGTAAATTTAATGGCCTGACCAGGCCGTTTTGTCAGGATGAGGTTGGGCACGAGGAGGAGGAGGTGGACGAGAATTGCTAGCTAGGGCGAGGTAATGAAAATCAAACAGCGCCAACTGTCATTAAACTAATCTTTGTAATTCAATAGCCCCAGACGATGACGGGGTCCTCAAAAAAAGAGAGAAAAAAAGACCCTCCCCCTCCCATCGACATGTTTGGCATCCTGTCCTTGTCCACTAGTCAAGTTAACCCAATCCTAAGCCAAGCCCCAACAGCCTCCGATTTGCCTCTCCGCGTGATTTGTTGTAAGTGCATGTTTGCTATTTGAAGTCTTTTTCCTCGTAATGAATTACTTTAAGTTTGCTTTTGGAGTATGCCTGGTTAGGTAAGTGCACGGCAGCCACAAATTATAATGCTGCCTGCACTTTTGAACTTTTGCTTTAGTTGGAACTTTTCTTTCAATTTTTTCTTATTTTTTTCGTTTTTGTTTTTCGGCAGACGGTCGTTTGGACGGATGAAAGCAAATTGCAGTTCGCCTGATTGGACTTGGGTGGCGTTGTGTTAGTTAGTTAGTTAGTTCGAGATTACAGTGACAGGGAGAAGGAGAAGAAGTTAGACTTCGAACGCAAAAGACAAAAGAAAGTTGCTTCGGTTCGGTAAGACTTTGAAGGGTTTATGTCTGCTTGTAACAGCAGAGGGTTAAGAGCAACTGAATTTATATTGAGTCAACTTTAACTGCGCTTGGTTAAAGCTTTGACAGTTTGGAAAAAGGTAAAAAGATGGTAGGCTAAATAGAAAGATGTTTAGGCAAAAGTTATGAAGGAAATTCCGTCTAAGCAATATGAAAATGTTCAAGCAAGTTCTCAAGTTTCACAAGGTTTTCAAAAATTAACACAATATTTTCTTCTAACACACAAAACTTGAACGAGAAAGCGTCAATCTTGGCTGAAACTTTATTTATTAAAATAAAATGAATATCTAGGTTATACCAATATATACTATAAGGCAAAAGGATGAGGATGAACTAGAGATAAACCTAAACATTTTAATATCCTGTCTACGAAAAAACTTGTTCTAAATGGACTCTTTACTGACTTTGATTGCAACTGACATACGAAATTATGTTAAAAAGTGATCTAAATCAAGAAACCTGATATAAACTAGTTACTATCTGTCACTTAAAGCATATAATAAATTCATTTCCCGCTAATCCATTTCGTTGGCCATTAACTTCTCAGTCAGTTAACCTCAGTTAAGAAGAATTGCCAAGCAACCACACATTGCCTGTCAATCCAAACCACTTTGCACAAACTAAACGGCAGCAGAAGCTTCCATCACTACCAGCAGAAATCACCACAACCAGATCCACATTTAGCCACGACCTCACCTCAGGTGATTCAGGGCAACAAAGAGCGAGCAAGAGGATAGAAGGTGCCCGCATCTCATCCAAAGAAACATATCAAATGCTCTCTGTAAAGAGACGTTCAACCAGTACCCATACCCAATACCAAATTGCCATTTCCAATGCTTTTTGTCTTTTGCTTTTTGTTTCGAGTTCAATTCTGTCCATCCATCCCACTGTCTGCTCTGGTCTTTAGTAAAAAAAAAGAAAAATTCCAGTTAATCTCTGCCTCTGCCTTTTGGTTTTGAAAAAAACAAAAATGTATTTTGTTTATCTCAACGTGCTCATCACGCGTCGATTTTGTGGTTTTACTTTTAGAGCCGCCATAAAGGGTTAATGTTAATGATGCCTTTGTGGCTGGGGCTGGCTGTCTGTCTGTTTGTCTGACTCTCTTTCTTTCTGACTGTCTGTCTCTTCCCCTTACCCACTACCCATCAAGCCCTGCACTTGAGTGTTTTTTAAGTGCATGTCTATAAAAGCAGACAGCAAAATTATTACAGAAAAACCAAAAACAACCAAAACACACACACAAAAAAAAAAGGAAAGAATCTTTAAGTTCTTCCTCCTGTTGATGCGTTTGCATTGATTTTTGCCCCGTAACTCACGTGGTAATTGACATGTTTATGGTTTTCAAAGTGCCCCAGCACCCGCCAACTACTCCCACCCACACCCTTCCATCTCCATCTACTACATCTGTTTGATGCGTGATATTTTATACTAATTACATGGCTTTAGTTTTAGTTCTTTTGTTTGGGGGTGGGATGTTTTGCTGGTTGGGTGTCATCAATCATTGAACTTGCCATATCCCTTCATCGTCTAGTACAACAATTGCAAAACTTCCTGTATACCATAAACTCTCTGACCCGCAGATTGCCACATCATTCCATCACCATCATGTTTGCCCATCGCATTGCATCGCATCCCACTTCCTGCCGAATGTCCAATCATAAAACTTTAATTCAAACGAAAAACGTGTCAATAAAAAACTAAAAATAAGTTAACCGACAAAAAGCCGCAAGAAAACTTGCCCAAGCAGCTGCTTTGAAATGGAAATGGAAATTTCAATGCCCTTCTTACAATTTCTCTACACTTTGATATACTAGACTATATAGACTTTGTGAAGAAGTTTGCAGAAACATTTGTGAAATAAGAATATTGACTCCAGAAATCTTGACTTTGTATTGACTACAGAAATTAAACTATATAAAATTATAGTTTTTTTAAGGGTAACTAAACTTTTATCACAATCTTTGTTAATTTCACCCTGCTGGATTTCCTTTTTCATTTGGTTTGTGGCAAACCCGTTTTATTGTAAATACAAACAATACGAAAAGAAGTTGAATTTAATTAATCAAATAGTGGGGGTCTTTTCTTTTAGATATGTCTATCGATATCATCGGTTGTCAGAAACTTATACAACTCTTCCATATTCATGATTTCAATTTTCTCTCTTCTCCCATCATCTTATCGCTTTCAAGAGGCGCTAGCTAAAGACTAAATATTTGAGAAGCTGCTCACAAGATATGCAAAATTGTTGCCTCAATAAACATTTTTTTTTTTGGTTTTTTTCTTCGTTTCGATTTTTATTGTTGAATTCTTATCGCATTACTAATGAAGATGTCTATAAAATTAGCAATTAAATGAACACTTTGTAAAGCTGCATTGTTGCCTCTGATGATAAGACTACGTCATCTTATTTGGGGGGGACCATGGGGTTAAATGGCTAATGAGCTGAAAAGGGGTGAGGGAAATCAACGGCACGGTAGTAAATTCAATAGATAGACTGACGAATATATCGATTAATGTACAAAATGAAGGCTGTATTGAAAAAGTGAAATTCATTTTTCTATTCATCTTATATTTGGGTAAATTCATTTCATTAAAGAAAACGTTAAAGTTATAATTGAAGGAATGTGATTGTGTATTTTTATGAATTTTCCACTTAATTTTGGTAATTGTTTTTATGTAGTAAAGGCAATTTGATGTGCTTAATTTTTGAATACAAATTATTACACAAAATTTCACACGTTATTCAACAATTAATGATTCCATTCAACAAAATGTTTAGTTTCTGATTTTCAAAAGTGTTTTAGAAACCCCCAAAATATATTTTAAACTTACCTATGTATAACGAAGAGCTTCGTTATAAACTATAAATTTGTTTCTTTTGACTAAGATAAAGAAGATTCCATGTTACCTTAAAGGATTTATAAGTTCATTAAACGATTAACTTTATTTTACAAATTCTATATAAAACTAAGGTCTTCAACTGCTATCTTTTTGCATACTTTTAAATCTCAATTACATTGAACTAGTTTCCTATTCTACGATTTCAGCGAAACTCTTTCTAAAACCATCAGATAGCGACTCGTTCACTTGGCTCTTGCCATTTTCCTTTGCCCACTTCTGATCCCTATCTTAATCCCCTATGCCCTATGACCCCACTGGTCGCCCTCCCACCACATTCAATGACCTTTCTCAACATCAACTAAATCGATTTCCCTTTTTCTAACCTTTTTTTTCACCTTTCTTTTCGTTTATTTCTTACAAAATAAAAAACAAAACTCACCTTGCATGTTGGGGCCCAACGAAGCCTGTGTCATGGGCTGAGCTGGCTGTGATTTGAGCATCAGTTATTGCTCCCGATTCCATGCCTAAAGGCACATTGCATGTAGCTGTAAAAAAAAAAAATGAGATTAAGAGAGAGAAAAAATAAAAAGATGAAAAATTTTAAATTCATTTTCGTTTCGTTTTTGTTTTTGTGTTGCTGTCCAACTAAATTAAAATTTTCATTCAAAATTAATGGTAGCTCCCTCTGGAAATAAATATAGAAATGGATCCAACTGCAGTCAGTCAGACAGACAGACAGACAGACTTCACAGTGTACAACGCCCATCAAATCTATCAAAATAAGTCAAGCGTCAATTTGACTTTTTTGACATTTTGTTTTCTTTTATGTAAGGGAGAAGAGGCCTCTGCTGCTGGTGGCCTATCACTATCAACTATAGTTTTGAATAAACTTAAATGTATATGCCATATACTAAAGACAGATACACACACACACACACACATACACATCCATACTTAATCATTGCCAAAGTCAAGTTGGAACTGGCAGAAACGTCAACTACTTTACTTAATTTATTGCCTACCGATAGCTATACGAGATGAAGATGAAGAAGAAGTTGAAATTCGCTTTCCCGCCTGCTGACATTTTCACTAGAATCAGCACTGATTTGACATGACTTTTGTTGCCCAGGCCCCAGCATGGTACCAATCCCAGTTCCACTCATATTCCCACCTCTTCTTCCTCTCTCTCTGTGTCCCTCTGACTGTGGACCAAGGTGCGTGCATTCGTTTAGAAGTTTATAAATAAACAGAGGAGAGGACTATGTCGAACCCAACCTGAAGTTGCATTTGCACTTGATTGGATTTGATAGCTGGCAATGCTAATGCGAAGTGAAGTCTTTGGATATGGCATGTGGTCCATGGCTGTGCTCTCAGGTTGGGTCAGAAGCCAGTGCCAGTGCCAGGCTAGGCCAGACCAGGCCAGCCCAGGCCAGGGCAGGGCATGGACTAGCCTAGGAATGACTCCAACTCTGACTGCATATTGCAAATGCATTCATTTGGAAAATTGTTGCATGTTTTGCTAACTCAACTCGCCTCGATGTGTCTAGTGCAACAACTTCTTCTTCCTTTCGCTTGTGTTTGTTTTTGTGAATATGGAGTATTGAGGGGAGATTTTTGGGGAGCATCAAGAGCAAATATTGCCTTTCTGGGTTCAATGTATGTATGTGTGTTGTGTAGCAAGCAAATCCTGAATGAACATGTTTATAAATTTGTATTTATGTATTTGGCTTGCTTGATTAACTATAAATATTATGGCAGGGTTAGATTTGATTTGGCAAAACATTCAAGATCTTTGTAAGGGGGCAAAGGGAGGGTGTAAAACGAATGACTTTATAAGTTGTCCAACTGGAAAACATTCATGAAATGGAAATTGAAAGGGTTAACAACTCTATGCATACAGTTGTTAAGTGCACTCAACAGCAAATCAATATTCAAGTACAGTCGACTTAAAGATGCTCTATAGCAGGTAAGGATACAACATTTTGAAAAGCGATTATGTAATCATACATCTTCCTTCTCAAAAAATAATAGTCTAATTTTTAGGGAATCCTTATTGTTTGACAAAAAAACTTTAAATTTTATATGTCTGCTATCTCTAAATTAAAGTATTAGAAATGTTTCAAAAAATTCGAAATTTTCGGTTACATTTTCCACCAAGTCAAACTTTTCTTCGTTTAGTTAACTTTTTCCATTAATCATGCCTTTAGATTTTCGTTCTTATCTAATAGTTTTTCATGTATCTGGTAGTTTCCATCTGGAATAACAATTGGCTACTTTGTCGCAGTCAAAAAAAGTCAATAATATGTATGTATGTATTGTAGACCTAATAAAGTTTCCCATGCCAGTGCTTAAGTTTATCTTAAGTTTATGTATTCGCCATTCAAATGCCAGCCCCCCCCTCGTTATACCCCACCTTATGGGGGCAAAGTTTTCGCCCAATTGTTTTGCCCCATTTTTGGTTTGGTTTTGTGACCAAAAGAGAATTCCGCGCCAAACCGCCTTGTCGCTCATATCGCATAGAAATTTATGAACCGTTGACATGCCATGGCCATTGAAATTGGCCATTGAATCCTAAGCCATGTCTATATGGCTTCATTAAAGCCAAACATTGATACTACTGTGTAACAGCAGGAACATACAAAAACGGCGGAATACGAAAGAAAAACTTTAAAGACAGCATAAAAATGTCAATATGACTATTAATGAGCCAAGAAGCGGACGGCCATATGAAGAGAAAGGCCCCAAAACCCAGGAGAAGATGCTGCAATGTGTGTCCAGTTGAGGGCACCCCATGGAGCAACCAGAAAAAAAAAATACAGCCATTGACTAAGGAGAGGGGAGAAAGAGTCGAAAGTCTCCAACTGCGTGAATGGCTGACATGGGATACATGAAAATTGCTTTCAATGTCAATTAAAATAAATTTCAGCAAAGTCAAGTTGTGCTGCCACTTGAACCGTACATGAAATCTAGAAATATTTCTATCATACCCATTAATAATACTTTGAGAATTGGGTATATCCAAATGAATAGACAAAAAGAAGCTACATTCAACATCTTAACACTGATTCAAAGAGTTCTGGAAAATTGGTTTAACAATTTGTTTGTCTTTAAGTCAAAGTAGTTTCAAATATAATTATTCTTCAATTCAATTCAATTTAAATTTATTTATTTTGCTTTTATTTCTTAAAAATTAAGAAATAAAAGGAATCAAGTTTTCAGATTTAATTTTTAAGGGGTATATTTCGAATGATCAATTTAACGATTTGTTAACATTTCTAATTGATGTGTCATGGCTTATTAAATCAATTTTTTCATTGTTTTTGTTTTTCAACTTACCAATATCGAAAGCCGCAATTGTTGGTGTATTGAGCATTAAAGAGCCGCTGGCAATCATCAATGCCAAGAGGCTAAGCTGCCAGTTGCCAAAGAATTTGTTGGAGGGGCAGGTTAAATGCCGCACTCGACTATGCATTCTTGTGGATAATGTGAATGATGAGGATGATGATGATGATGAGCGGGGAGTGGTAGTAGTAGTAGCAGTAGAGGAAAGGCACTGGCGGGAGAACAACATTTTGTTGCTAGATTCTGTTCTGTCCATCATTTTCGAAAAAAGAGATTTTTATGTTGTAGTTGTGAGATCTGAAAAATAGAAGACAATGACTGATTAATAAGGTAAAACGTATGATTAAATTAGTAAGCTCAGACTATTTGGAAGATGTTTAGTTAGTTTGTATCTTAAAGTTTCACAATTTTGTTTGGCATTTTCCCATGGCATCTTAGTTAAAGTCACACCATCAACTCAATCTAAATCTTCAATTAGAAAGCACGTTTAGTTATCGCATCACTTTGCTTTAACTCACTGCATGATTCGGAAATTCAATTGATGCCAAAAAAAAGAAGAAGAAGAAGTCAAAAGAAACAAGAGAAAGAAACGCCAAATATGTCGACGAGGTTCTCTCTGCTCCTTGGTCGACTTTGAATTGAATGAATGCAAAGTGAATGTGCGTGACGAGGCAGATCCCTCCCAGTTTCTCCTGCGTTCACTCTGCCGGATGACTTTGTGATTTTTCATTTAACATTATTTTGCAACAATTTTGTTTGAGCAGCAGCCTCGGCAGCCTCAACAGCCGCAGCCTCAGCCGCATCAGACATATGAGCATAGAAAGCGGGCTAAAAGCAAACATGTTGGCTGCCTGGCTCCCAGCCTCGACTCTTCGCCTTCCCTCTCACTCTCTCCCCATGGGGAGGATTCTTTCTAAGCCAGTTTCCGCTTTAATTTAACGCTGGCTAGCCCAAAAGCAAAAATAACGCAAAAAATTAAACCAGGACGCCAGCTGGCTATAAGCAATTTAAGCCAGAAGCTGCCAGCCTTCAATGGCTAGGTGGGTGGGTAAAGGAACCTTAAGAAATTTATTTAGTTTATGTAAAGTATGCGGCATACATAAAGAGAGGGAAAGAGTGAGAGAGAGAGGGAGAGAAAGAGAGGCACAAGAAAATGTGGGGGAAAAAGTTGGGTGACGATGGCAGAAAAAAAAGGGCAAAAGGTAAAAAAAAAAGAGATGACACAAGGCTCAGTTCAGCCAGCTATAGAAGATGGAAACGGAGGGGACAGATGCGGAGGTGGAGGTGGACAGCCCAGTCAGCCGGCAAAAAGGACATTCTAGGCTCTTTGGCCTGTGTTTGTGTTTAGTTTGCAAATTTCTTTTGATGTCTTTTAATTTTAATGAGTTGGGGGTAACAACGAGACGGGGGATGAGACGAGCTAGAGCTGCTAGAGAAGCGGCAAAACTAATTAGAAGCAAAATAAAAAGGGCTTAAATCTAGGCAAAAAGAAGAAACAGAAATAATATATAAAAGAAGCATCTTCTTGTGATTAGATACATATCTTATGCATCTGCTTATCGATTTTATCTACTGACTCATTTGCATTGTCCACTCTGGAAAGTAAATAACTCTTTTCTATATATCTATGCCAGTGGCTAAAGACCCTTTCTGAACTATAAAAGAAAAATATATATGTATCTGTATCTGTGTAGTCGGGTTACAGGCTTGGATACATTTGCTGACTGTCCTCTTTATTGCTGCTGCTGATGATGCTTATCTAACAAATGTGGCCATCCAGGTTTGTTGTAAGCAACCTTATCTTCCACCCCCCACACTCCACTCCACTCCACTCTGCTTGGCCAATGCTCCTTAGTACCTTACGGTTTACGATGGCATCCTGCTGCAACACAAAACTCACATGCAGGAAAACGGGCTATGTCATGGGGTAATTTGTCACACAGCTGCTGCCTGCTGCCTGACTGAGATACCGATACCTACACCTACACCTATATATACCTTGCGTGTGTGTGTGTGTGTGTGAGTGTTTGTGTCCTTCTCCCTTGACTGTTGTCAATAACTCAGCGCTTAATTGCTCATCTTTCAACGTCCCCAGGTTCCCAGTTGTCTAGCCTTTTGAGAGTTGGCCAACAAATTAGAAAATATCCAAAGAAGAAGTAGAGAAAGAAAGAGGGAGAGAGAGAGTAAGAGAAATATCATAGTCGGTCTCTGCACACACTCACACTCGCATACACAATGTAGGTTAAATTAATAGTGACACTAGCTTCTCGGACTTGTGGCATGGCCGCGAGCCAAGTTGCTGCTGCTTCTTTTGAACCACCTGGCGGTGCTTTGATATTATTTCTTTTTTCTTTTCAGCCTCTGGCCAGCCAGTTGGGCAACTTATTTTGCTGTTTGCTGTTTGTTTTTCTGCATTTTTTCGTTCGGTGAATATTTCATAAATTGAAATGTACAGTTAGTTAATTACACGCTCAATTGGCTCTAAAAGAGAGGCATTAGCAGCAGCAACTATCGGGCCAAGATGTTGGAGGGAAGGCGGCAAGGCCTAGCAATTTCTGACTGCATTTTTAATGGTTGTCATAAGAGATTTATCGCCAAATAGTCTTAGGCTAATGGTAGACACGGGGTTTCTTTTCCCCAATGATCATTGGTTATGCTCTCTCAGCTTGGGTGTAGATTATACCATCTGATATAATGGATGGGTTTTGCAATGCAAAAACAGAGCAAGAATTTTGTGCAAATCTTCAACTTCCTACTCTTTAAACTATTATTAACTCTGTTACTCTGTGTTAACTATAAGCACCATCATCTGTTCATTCAATTTAGCTAACTAACCTATTCGGTTACCCATTCATCAATCATTTATGTAGAGGGAAATGGAAAAAAACGTTCCACATTTTAAATGTCAACACATTCACGCACATTTCTACTCCAATTCCCATTTGAAAACTAAAAACAAATTGCCGAGGCGAAGCCCGCTAAAAATTTAAACATCAAAATGTGTTTTTTTTTTTTCGGCTGACTTCCTGATTAACTCGAACAGCAGCCACAATAACAACAACAACAACAGAAAAGCAAACTAAAATCCCTCGAACAACCAAATTGATTAATTGATGAAGCACAGTTTTCATGGAAAAGAATCTGGAACGTGTGTATTCAAGAGGAGATATATATATATAGTATAATATGTATGCATAGTAGGCCACATGGCCCGACACAATTTGCATAAATCGAAATACAAAAAGCAAGTTGACTGCGCTGAAAATCGGGAGCAAAAGATATTTATCTTCTACTGTATGTCTGTCTGTCTGTCTATCTATCTGACTGAACGCAAAACGCGTGGAGCATCGAGTGTTTGAATGAGTGTCAAATTAAATTGATCAATTAAGCAATTGACGTGCCTCGGGCTTGGGTTTTTCCATAGTGAAAAATGCAACCCAAAATGCACACACATCGACTGGAATGGAATGGATGGAAATGGAATGGTGAAAGGATGAATAGTCTGCTTTAGAATGGGGTATGATGTTTTCGTGTTGGTTGTGCTGCTGCTGAGGATTGGGAATGGTTTTGGATGGCTACGACTTAATGCGTCTACAACAAGTGACGCAAATTGTGATGGGTTGCGTCTGGGTTAGGTTTAGTTGCCAGCTATGTGCATCAGCTGTCATGTGGCTCTGCTAGTGACAATTTCTGTCAATTCAGCGGCGCTAATCAAGCAAGAGACAGTCGAGCATTTAAACAGGCTCCGGGTTGAGTAGAGGTCTACGGAATAGGGGAATGGGGACGGGCTGGAGGGCTGGGTGGGTGTTTTACTAGACAAATTGGCTGCGATTGCAGTTAGTTAGGAGCTTAAAGCCCAACAACATGCGGGTAGGTTCCATATCCCAGTTAAAAGAGAGAGGGAGAGAAACCCAGACCGACCGAACGACCGACCCACCGACAGATAGACAGACAACGTCATATAATCCATCAACTAAGCAGACAGTTGCAGCAACGGCGACGACTCGAATTTCCCCCAGTTGTAATCAAATCAAATGACAACGCAGACAGCAGCACCAACTTCCAACTTTGTTGAAGCCCAAACGGAAGACAACTGTCTAACTAGAGACAAGAACAACAAACTAGAGAAAGACAGACATCATGTAACTCCTTCTACTTCCTCTCTCTCTCTCTCTCTTTTTCTCTGGAGACACATACAGGAACTAAAGCCTGGCTTACACACTGTCTGCATGATTCTACTGACTATTGTCACATTTGATGGCCAACACTTTTGATGTTTTAATAATAGCTTGTGAAGGCGTCACTACTGCGAAAAAAAAGAACTGGCGAAAATAAAAAACCATTGACTAATGAATGGAGAGAGTAGAAACGAACAAGCAGAGTTTTAGTTAGAGAGATTAGAATTAAACAGAAACCTACAACTTTAAATTAAGTACAGTATCAATTTATACTTATGTTAACTTATACGTTGCATACAGTTCAGAACTGTCTAGACTTTAAGAAGATTTCTTAAAGATCTATATGGCTATATAAATTCACCTTCAAACTCTGAATATATAGAGATGATAAATAATCACAGTTCAGTGGCATTCAAAACTGTTAAAAGACTTTGTGAAACAAAAATTCTCAATATTCATGCACGGCAGGAGACAGAGGAGCTCTGTCCCTCTGGCTTTTTTCTCTTTGGGAACTCACTTCTATGTAGTATATACTAAGCTTAAAAAAATTTGCATACCCAGCCACAAAAACCAAAGACAGTTGACAACTTTTTTATTTGCCTGTAACTGTCTGGCGAACATGCAGAAGCCTCGCCCCTTCCGTTTTAACCCTCTTGCCTATGCTTTCACCCACTCACTTCTACTACTTCTTCTACTCTCTGGAGCTGTCTCTTGCCCCACATGATGTATTTTTCTATTATTGTGACAGGCTTGAGACTCTGTCGACTCTTGACTGTCTCTCTTACGTACGTACGTACGATTGTGTCTGTCTGTGTGAGTGTGTTTGCTTGTCTGTCATCCACTCGAAAGCCTGGCGAAAAGTTTCAGGGCTTAAAGGCACTTAAAGCCCGTTCCCCTGTATTGATTTTCGACAGTAGCCAAGTTCATTAAAGTCACATCAGGTCCCTGACTCCCACCAACCGCAAATAGATACGACAAACAAACGAAGCGCGCCCACAAATCAACGCCTAACCACAGAGGTCTAACCGAAAATGAAAAAAAAAGAAGGAAAATAGAGGAATAAACGGAAAAGAGACGAAAATCGGTGCTGCTGCTGACGACGACGACGTCGCCGCCATTTTGTCTGTCCTTTCTGTGGACGATGTTGACCATTAAATATGCAAAAAGCAACATGCGAAAAAAGTGTTGCATACTTTCAGTTGCTGCGTCAGACCGCAAAAAGGCAACAGCAGCAGCAAAGCAAAAACGAGGCGAACAGGAAACCGGAAAAATAAATAAAACCGAAAAAAAAGAAAGAGAACGAAAAGAAAGACATGGCAAGAGAAGAGATAGGGAGAAGACGCCAAAAAGGGAAGAGCTGCCCCCACATTTTGGACGAGCTATTCATTAGCATAGACATAGAGAGCAATATTGAATTTCTATGCCTCGGCGGGTGAATGTGAGTGAGTGGTGGGTGCGAGTGGGTGTGAGTGAGTGGGCGTGCATTCGTGTGAGGTCGCAAGGTTGCGAAAAAATGTTTCACGCTTTGGTAAGCTGAGGAAATCACAGCAAAGCACTGGAGCGTAAGAAGGGCAAAGGCAAGTGAAGTAAAGACACCCTAGAATGAAAGGGGCAACCCAGCCGACAGCCCGACAGGCTCAAGCAGCGCCTGGGGATCAAATTAGTCGAGTTTTCTGACTCTTTATCTCTCTCTCTCTTCATATTTTGTTAAAAAGAATGCGGCAAATTCTAGACTTTATGCATGTTATAAGTGGTGAGTAAAGTGCTTAAAAAGGGTTGAGAGTCGCATGGCATATGTATGTAGATGTGGGAGTGGTTTGCTCTAAAGTGGCAGCCTGACAGTCATCACATGTCAATAATACAAACAGGAAGTTTCTAGGGAAAGGCAGCGACAAACACGGAAGCAAAAGGATATTGACAGCATGTATAAAAAGATTGAAAAAAGAAGCTAAATCATCAAAAAAGTAAAACCAGTGGAATAAAGGTTCTTAAAGACTAAGAAATTATGTATACTCAGATTTATTCAATCAAAAAGGTTTGCAACAGAGAATAAATGGTATTAGCTTGGAAGTAAAATGTATCAAAAGGATTAAGATCGTTTTTTAAGCAGCTATAGAACATCGGTAACTTACGAGGAAATCGCCAAAAAAAAAGCAATTCTAACAAAAGAGAGGGAGAGATTTTCATGACATTTTGAAAAAGTTAAAGATATGATAAATCAGAAAAATGGTATACAGCGAAGTATTTTTTTTTTTTAAGAACTGCCTTTCGGTTCCTTTTATCAACTTGTTAAGCTGGTAAACCTAAGTTCGCTCTTCCTCTGTCTGCCTGTTTGACAATCAATTGAAGTAACAGAACTTTCGGCACCCCCACTGAACATCCTGTTGCCCGCTTTGTCTGCGGTTTGTCATCGTCCTCCTCGTCATCATCATCATCATCATCATCATCATCATCTTCGTGTGTGGTACGCCTCTATAGGAATTTTTATGAATTATAAAAGCGAAAAAAATATGTAAAAATGTTTTTTTGAAAACATTTTTTTCAGTTTTTTTTTCAGGAAAGATTGGGAGATGACAGACGAGAGGTTGAGTTTGAGTTGAGTTGAGTCGACGACGACATTGACAATGAGGCGGTAGTAAGTGGCTGCTGCAACAACAAAGAGCTGATTGACAGGATGAGAATGACGAGACAAAAATGCCAGCACACACACACATACAGACACACAAAGTTATAAAGATGGGTTATGTAGGTGGTATAAAAGTATAGGGGGTAAAAAGTGGGTAGAGGGTGGACAGACAGTCGTTAGGCCGATCAACGGAGCGTGGCCAGGACATACACGGATGACATGTGGGCTGAGGGGCTCAGACTCAAGCTCTATCGATTTTTTTGTTTTGTTTTCCATTTCGGAGCTGGGGTTGGGGTTTTTTTTTTTTTTTGGTTGGGGGGGAAGTAAAAGGGTTCAATGTGCAATTGCAGCTGCGCCTCAGCGAGTTGGTACATCATTTTTCATTGTGTTTTTGTTGGTGTTGTGTGTCTTTGTGTGTGCTTTTTGGTCCAGACAAATTAGCCATGGTTGATTAAGTTTTAGCACTCACATGGTAAATGCTAGAGACAACAACAAACCAGGTGAATCGAAAGACAACTCCGTTGTCCATATGTTGTTTGCTCATTATGGTTTATGACAAACCCAACATTTAACAAATGATTGCAATTAAGTAAATTGCCTCTAATCATCATTGCAATGTTGAGGTCTCAAAATCTCTCATAGATAAATATATGTATGTTGCTCGATTGCTGTTGTTGGTCTTTCCACCTTTTGTTGCACACGTGTGGCTTATAGTTAACCAACAATTTTTTATTGTTTTTTCTTGATTATAGAAATCATGTTTAGTCTTTTTTAGACAATTGTGACATAGTTGGGGCCCAACAACATACAAATAACTACATATAGACACAAAGCCGAAACATATGGCTCTTTAATGGCTCCCGGAACAGGGCGGCATGTTAAAACACAAAGTTTGGTTTTTTTTTGTTCCGTTGGGTTTCAAATCGGTTTGCGGGTCTTGTGGTCATAAAATTTAACGCTTGTTTGGGGCCACTGTGTGGCAGGAAAGGTTTTAGGTTTCCTTTTTATTAGCTTTGAATTTGTCTCTTTCTCTATCTATCTGTATGTGTTTGTGGTTGCCTTTTGTTTTTTTTTTTTGCTTTTTTATAAGGTAATGAGCATTAAATGAATAGCTTAGTGGTTACTTGACTTAAGTTAGATTGGCAAATTGTTTACAAGTATTCAATTGCCAACAAAATTGTGAACTAACAAAAGGAAAAATTGAAAAACTTTTAAGTTCAGGCAGATACAAGAGGTAAACTATTTAGCGAATTTGTTCTATATTTGATTACATTCAGTAAGCTATAAATTGGAGAAAATCTTAATTAATGTTTAAAATTTTTAAAAGCGCTTACAATTTATAGACGTTTTTTTTTTACCTTAATGATCTTTATTAGTACATGTATTGAATTATTTTATCCTTGGTCAATGTTAATAAGAAAATTTTTAGGTACTTTACGATTTTCAACAGAGTTTTTAAGCAAATTTGAAAGACATCATACCAAAACAAAACCTTTTTGACATTTCTATAAAATTTTTTCCTATTTTTTACAAGTTTTGAAATAAAAATTTATATAAGTTCAATGTTAAATTAGTAATGAAGAGTTTATTTTTGTTGCTGTTTTTCACGGACTGTCGAAGTTTGAGGTACTCAAAATTGTATTGAAAAATATTTTAAGTCCATTAAAAATTAATCACTTTAATTATTAAAGATCACCTTCACCTAGATATTAAATTTATTTAATTTTTAAATTTAGAGATAATGAAATTTGTAGAATATTTTTACCTTTGGTTAAATATTCAAGGGACTTGCACTCAATAAATCAAATATCCTGCATTTCCTTTGCAAATATTTCAATATATATTTAAATACATAATTATGAACTTTTCAAAACTCATAATTAAAATCGGTTTGCCTTCACTCCTTTATAAGTATTTGACTGTGACTTTGCTTCAAGAGAAAACTTGATTTCTTGGTTTTTGTTTAATTTCTTTAAGATTTTTTCCTTCGAGTATTGATTGAAGACTTTGCCTGTGTGTTTTGTTCTTCTGCTCGATATATGTGTGTATATTTGTTCTACTTTAAATATTCTCACACTATTGTATCAGCAAAGTCAAACCCTTTTCTCCTCACATGATAGACCACACACTCACACACACGAAGGTCCACTTCCTTTTTCAGTTGTTTATGCATTTTGTTCTGCTTTTTTCTCTCTCTTCTTGTGTTTTTATTAAAAGTGCTGCGACATTTCCTTAGCCATCACTTGGATCGACCCTTATCATGCTTGATGACACTGCCGCTGTTTATGTAAAAATGCCTACCATGAGAAGGAGAGCCCCTAGATGAGTGTATATACATGCATATACTCTCATAAAATTATAATGCCGATGACGATTTCGTTGAGCTAATTAACTTTCGGTTACAGTTCACTGAATAAAATTGCGATCAGACTGAAGTCTGAAGACATATTAAGTATAAATATATATGTAGAAGAGTGCCCCGATCTGTCTCTCTGTCTCACTCTCCCGAAACCACACTGAACGGAAATGAATCGCCGTTCGTCATCAAGTTTCGCCTGACGATGATGACTTCCCGCATGCATTACGTAGCCTTCTTCTCCAAACTCCACCTCCTATTCTTTAGTCGTCTCTTTTGTCTGTCGATTTGTTAAAGGCATTCATGCAAGACTCTCTTTTTGGAAAATTGGCCATTGGTCGGACCGACTTGTGGATTCTACGTGAACAAAAACATTTTACGCATCACAAAACAATAAAACGTCATTAGCTCAGGGTCGTCTACGAGCCGAGCCCCAAAAAAAAAGACAAGAAATAAATGCGGGAGACAACAAATTTGGTTTGGTAATTAAGTTCTAAGTTGCCAAATGCAACTCATGTATGCAGCACACACAACAATCGAGTCTCGATTCATTAATCAAGGTCCACTCCTCATCTCTACTTTTGTTTTTTTTTTTGGATATCAGTTTGAAAAAGTTTTGTCATACATGCAAACTAATTTTTCACAGTCAACACATTTAATAGACAAGATTCATTTAGACCCAAAAAATTCCTCATGTAAATTTTTTATTCCCCTGTGCCTGAATTTCCACTCCTCTTAAACTGCCGCCCTCGGGCCACATGCCAGGTGTCAAAAATGTTTGAATGAAACTTGCCCATTTAGGCCAGAACAAAAATTCTACTCGAGGGTTGCCCAGAAACTTGTTTTATTTTGTTTTGTTGTTTTTTTTTTCCTACGTAATTAGAGCATCTGATGTTTGTGAGTATGTTTTGCAGGGTTAAAGTGCCAAATGCTGTCGAAACTCAAAAAGGGTTACACCGAAAATGTCCATTATCAACTTGAGAGTGGACGTTCTAAAATTTATGAAAATCAAGAAATATAATCTCAAATGCATTTCACCAAAAACAGAAAAAACTTTTAAACATTTATGTAGAGGTCTTTTGAAATATGACTCTTGGGCTACATCAAGGACATTATGGGGAAGAGTCCTACATGACACTTGAAATTTAACGCATTGTCTCTAATGTGAAAATTTTGTTATTTTTTATAATTAAATATTTCAAAAATATTTCTAAATATAAAAACTAACAATTATTTAACTATTTTTCTAATAAGTAAACTTAATTCATTTTTTATGTTTTTTATTTAAGAAGTAAAATTAGAAAAACTGACTTATAATTTGAAGAATTTCTTAGCTGCATTCGGAAATCGAAAATCTTAATGAATTCGATTATTTATACACAGTTTTTTATCTTTCATCTCTCAAGTTTAATTTAGTAAGTATGTTTGATATTTAAAGTTCATTAGATGGTTAAAATATTAAGGAACATGCAACTGAAAAACTTGTTTACCATTGTAAAGAATTTATTAAAAGTATTATAAAGTTTTCTGGTTTATTTTTAGAATCATTGTTGTTAGCCTTTAGCATTTGGTGTAATATAATTCTATATGAATGAAACATTCTTAAGACATAAATGAAATACACATTCTTACGCTACTATTTAATTCTTTAAGTTAATTTCCTTCATTCTATTTTTTGTTCGCTATTAATGTGAAAATTATTGCATTTGCCATTTAGTTTTTTGCCTTTCTCTCATTTTTGCACCTAAATCTCGCGTGTCTGTGCGAATGTTTGTTTGGTTTGCTTGTTGTGTCTGCTGTGGCAGAAAAAGCAATCAAGAAAATTTATATCCATCAAGGCATTGAGGCAAAACTGTCATTCTCCGTTTGCCGCAGAAGTTCTCTATCCTCACACGGACACATCTTCCCACATAGTTAGTGTTTGGGCCTTTCGGTTATACATAGAATATATGTTGATACATGTAGCAGATAGCCTAGGGGCCAATGTGTTGCCCGAGCTGGCTGCCTGTCGTTGTGCCTCTTCGGCCCTGTCTTCTAATTAATTAGCATCTAACTAAGAATAATGTTTCCTGTGCGGTGGCCGAGCCACCAACAAGAAGAAAATGCGACCACAACAAACGACCACAGCGAGTCGCCTCGAGTCGTTGGACTGTCATAACTTGCCCCAAAGTTTATTTGTTTTGGCGGCACACAAAAGATACACAGCAGAAGATACAGAAACACAGACACACACACACACATAAACATATAGATGCACACAGGTGCCACAATTTCGTTCAAGGAGAAGAAGATACAATTTTTTGTTGGCTTTAGGTTTTCCCATTTCGCTGTTTCTCTGTTTTATAGTCTCAATTTTTTGAGGTTCCTTTTTCCTCTTTATTCTGGTTGCACTTGTGAAAAATTTTCAAGTGTTGCGGCCTCATAAAAAGTACCCAAATGTATCTATGTATCTACGTGTCCAAGTGGTGTGTGTGTGTGTGTCTATTACTTGGCATGTTGTTGAGAATTTTTCGTGTAATGACTTGGCGCCAGCTTACTTACTTAGTTCTTGTTGTTGGTATTTTATATGCTGCCACATTTGTTGTGTGTCTTTAGAAGCTTAAAGGCAACTTGAAGTTTTCAACAGTTTTTTTTTTCTTTTCTTGTGTTTTTGTTCTTCATTTTCTTTCAATTTTCTTTTTGTGGTGGCGTCGCTTAATTAGTACACCACAAAAAAAAAAACCTCCCCCCAAAAAAAGTTCTGTGTTAAAGTATCTAAAATATTTCAAGTTGTCAGCCAAGTGGAAAGCTTAGAAGGCGATTAATTTGACAGTTGGAATTTGTAACGTAAATGTTTAAAAGGAATTAGAATTATCTAAATTAAACAAAAATAATAATAATAATGGAAACTTCCTACAAATATTATAGATTTCCTGTCTATTCAAAAAAAATAAACATGTGGAAAAATATCTCAATCAACGTTGCTTTTTTCGTTTAACAAAACTTAATCATTTAATCACTCACACAAATAAGAATCTGCTTAGACTACAACGAAAGATGGTTTTTTTTACCCCTCCTATCGAAACTTATGCATATTAAGCTAAAACCACAAACAAGATTTTCTTCATCATTAACAGAGAAAAAGAGGAAGGCGGAGAAAAGTTGCTCAGTTTTTTTTAAGATTATGCCTCAATGGCGCCTGAGGGGTGCTGCCAACTTGTTTACACAAAAATTTTAATTGCTGTAATTATGATTTTTACACGAAATTAATTATGCATACGCGATTACTCTGGCTACTGCTTGCCAGAGATATCTCTTCTTCACTCAATTCTAAACAAATGAATAACTACTTAAGAAGGGGGGGGCCCAGAAATGATATGAATTGAGGAAGAGGGTGCGGGGTGCTGGCACAGAAAGAAGAAGTTTAATTGCCAAACATATTTCCACTTAATTACCTTGATGAAGAAAAAAGCAAAGGAAATTATGAAATTACTGGCAATATGTGTGTGAGTGTGAGAGTGTTACAGAGAGATACAATCAAACCCAACAACTAGCATCTGCATCTGTTAGATAAAAATCTTTTCTTTTTGAAAGAAATTCATTTCTTTATTTTTTTTCTTCTTCTTCTTCGTCTTGTATTTCTTTTCTGTGTTTATTTTTTATGACCTAGTGCTTCTGGTTGTAACATTTCGTATCGCATAAGATATAGCAGGTTATTTTGATTAGCCCAAGATGTTGACAGTTTGACTTTTTGTTAATTTGTGTTTAATTAATGCGTTAGAGGGGAGAATTCTTTTGGTTGTGTTTCTACATACTCAAACTTATAATTTTCTTCTTTTGTTTATAGGAATCTGTGTGGTATTCCAAAATGGGAAACAGACAGAGAGAGAGAGAAAAGGAGAGTGGGGAAAGCATTTTAGTAGTTTTTCGGTTTTGATAATGAAATTAGGTTAGGTATGCATGGAATGAAAAGTATCTGATAAAGTCAAGAAAAAAGGTGTAAAGAAGTTTAGATAAGACTAAACAAAGTTAAATATCCGTTAAACTATAAAGAACTCTTTCTTTATAAAGAGATGACATCTGAATATATTTAGTCTGGTCCTAATGTATGGCTTTCTTTGTAATCTCTAACTAATAGAGTATTAATCTATAGTATTAATCTACAGAAAATATCAAAAAAGCATTTCAATATGATAAGTTTTAAAAGTGAAGTAATATTTATTTTTTTGTATATAATATGTTAAAACTATTATTGTCAGTAATCAGATACGATTAGTTTATCACTTTCAGAAACTAGAAATATTTTAGTAAACTTCAAAGTTGCAAATCTTCTGCCTTGTCATACAGAAAGCCGTTTAGACAAATGTTTTTTTTTTTAGATAACACACTTGATAATTTGTGAAACTATTACGACCAATCAACTAAAACTAAAATTATTATATTGAATACAATTTACTATATCAAATTCATTATATTCAATTAAACGAAATGGATTTTTCTCATTTTCTATCTATGTATGTCTTGTATTATGTAAAACAATTAAAAATTATTTGCTAATTCCATTCTGTCGGCTCGTTTGATATCTGATTGAATTACTCATTTATATTTTTATTGTTTTTTTTTCCTGGCAATCGATGATTATTTTATGACTCGATATTTGTTTATGCAATTTTATTTGCCTTTGCTTGTGTTTATTTGTTTCATTGAGTTGAAAACACAGAAAATAGCTGTTGATTTGGTCATCAAGACAAGTTTTGTTTTGTTTTGTTTTTTATAATCTTTTCCATTTTGATTGTTTTTAAGGAAGAAAAAACTTTTGGCAAAAGATTTTTTAATTATAAGATTTGTTTAATCTTAATTTTTGCTGACTTGAATATCTTTGAGTTAATTAAGTTTTGGGTTAAAGTTGCTTTTTCAGCATATTCTGTTTATTTATACACAGGGCACTGGATTTTCGAAAGGCGTTTTCAAAATAAACTCAACAAAAGTCTAATTAGAAAAAGTAATAAACACAAAATCTTCTTAACATTGCACGAAACAAATTTTATATAATGTGAAACTTCTTATTACACTTATTACACAAAATCTTCACATTTAACTTAATAAACGTTTTAGTTGCTTTTTTTTGAATTAGCACTCCTTTTTTTTTTAACTTACCTAAGCGTTCAACTTTGAAAATATTGTTTATGTTTTGCATTTAATTTTCAAGTATTTTCGCCGTTGGGTTTTGTTTCGTTTTTTGCTGATTGTATCCTTTTTTGAGTGGTGCAAGTGTATATAATATTTGTATAAACTTGTTTATTATATTGTTACCAAATTGGTAGTACAGTAAAGTGATATTAGTAGATTATTTTCTTTTCCTTTTTTTTGGTTGGGAAAAATGCAGTACACAAATGCAAATTTATTTTTGTTGTTTTGATATGTTTAGCACTCTAACGAGAGATACTTTCTATGGGACTGAACGCTCTAATTCCTTGCTTTTTCTTTACATAGTGCGCAGCCTTGGTTTATTTATTTTTTATTTCTTTTGATAGCACAATTTTCACACAATTCGCCTTGCGGCAAATGCACACAGTTGCCGCATTTTAGGGCATTTCTTGTTGGTTGCTTGTGGGTTTCTTTTGATTTTTCGTGTTTTAGGTTCACAGAGCAATAATCCAACGAATGATACCAAAAAGATAGACACGCGCGCGCGATTCGCGATAACCGACAAAAACGTACGTTCGAAAAAATTGTTTGCCGCAGCAGCAACAGTGTTGATGCTACAAGCGCTGGGATGAGACTGAATCGGAGTTGAATGCAACACCAACCACCGTCCAAAAAACGCGAACCGAGAACGAATATGTTCTGCTGCAGCGGCAGTGGCAGCAGCAGCGACTCGACGCTGACGTTTCTTGGTCTATAACTGTCACTGTGGGGGTGGAGCGGAAAATTCACTCCGTTTGCCTTAATCGTTGGGAAATGCCTGCGTTTCGCTTGCTTTGTAACGCGCCGCACGAAGGTTGACGAGCGATTGAATTGAATAAACGTTGTAAACTTCCACAGGAGCCTCTAACACAACGGCAACGATGTAAAAACCGAACGAACACTGCAAACCCATTGTGTGAGTGCCGCCTGGGATTGTTTGTGGATGCTAAGAGAAACAGAGAAAAAGATAGAGACAAAGAGAGAGAGAGAGAGATAGAGACCTTTGTCATGAGTATGAGTCTTGTAATAAGAGAACGAGAGATAAGAGAGTTTCGTTGAATGTGGATGGCATGTGGTTTGATTGACATTTTATACAAGGTGCTTTAGGTTCTCTTGAATAAATGAATTTATTTTGTAACTTACCAAAAATATTTATAAATTTTAATCTTGTTCTCTTTATCTAAATACCTTCCAAACTCAGTACAAAGGGTATTACCTGCAACTCTTGAGATTACATTTAACTTACCTCCTAAGAAGTTGCCCCTTATTCTCTTTACTTGCCAAGCAGTTTCTCTTTGCCAAGCAGTATAAGAGTTTTCATTTATCATTTAGTTCTGTTTGTTTGGAAACATTTTGGCATCAATGTGAAACAAAACAAAAAATTATGCGGGGAACTGTTGATTTTATTTCGTTTTTACTTTCTATGGAAAGAGTAATAGCTGGTGGGTGGTTAAGTGGGTGGCAGGTGAATAGGTAATACGTACATAGATGGTAGACACTCTTTCTCTTTCTCTGAACACATTCAATCGCTTTCAAAGTACTATTCTAATCTAACCACATTTGATCTATTTGTGTCAAAATGTTCGAAAGTGTATCATTTTGGTTGTCAGCGTGCGTTTAATTTTAAATTGAGTACCCAGAGCCATGTAAGGCTGATGAATTTCCAATAATTGCCGCTCGCATTAATCAAGATATTCACACACAGGCGACAGGCGCAATGCAAGATACAAGATACAAGATACGAATTCCTCCTCCCCCCCTCAAGGCCCAGAGTGTGTGTGCGTAACGCGCCACAAACTTGTCATAATGCGGCATTATGTGGCATCAGGCTGAGTGCTGTTGAGATTTTCAAAAGAGGCAAGATTCTCTCTCGCTCTGTCTCTCTCCCTCTATCTCAATCTCGGAGCTGGAGAATTCCGCTGTTAATACTGGTGCTGCTGCTGCTGCTGCTGCGAGCCGATCTCGCCATGATTTATGGCCGCCTTCGGTTGGTTTTCTGCGATATTAACTTGCCGATAGAGTCTTGGGCGAACGGGGAACGGAACCAACACTTGTTGTAGATGCTATCACAATGAGGTTTATGGTCTTGCGTTTGATTGATTGGCCATACATACATAGTCGAGAAGGTTGTTTGTTTTGGGTTTCAGTTCTTTTTGTCTTTTGTTTCTAATGTGTCGCGGTGCGGCTTGTTACTTTCGAATGTTTGACTTGGTGACACGGTTTCTAAAAATCAAACAATTTCCACAAAGTTAAATGAGCCGCAACGAATGCTTTCAATATGTTCAAGAGGTAGTCATTTGATTAAAAGCGAAAGGGATGGATTAGCCGATGGAGATATATGGTTATAATTTACCTAATGCTTTCTAAGTGTGGAATATTTTTAACATTTTTGGGGAAAGTCATAAAAAAGGGTTTCTATTAAGTACATTTTTGTTATGTTTTTTGTTTTTATTAATTTTTGTTATATTTTACACTTATGTATCCAGATTTATCGTATAGAACCTTTAAACCGTAGTTTTTAAGAGAGATTTGAATCACATCTTTTCTTATCGTTTCTCTGTTTTTAAAATAGTAATACAAAAGAAATTGTCGATACATATGTTCTTGGGAACTTGTAGCAACATTAATGTTCGATTAATCGAATACTGCCATCTGAACTGCTTTAAGTATCTATATGAATTAAATTCACTTTTCTCGTTAAGTATCTATGTATATGAATTAACTAGAAAAGTCAACTACATCATAACACATTAATTTGGCAGAATATATATTAATTTGCATTTCCTTTTAGTTAGTTCTTCTATAGGGGGAACTCTCCCGCCTTGTCCACGACATTTCTTTGAGGCTCAATTTTTTGAAGAAAAATGCACTTTTAACAGAACTGGAGAGGAGTGTTGCCTTTATAAAATTTTATTGTCGTTTAAGCATTTAAAAAAAGAAAAGTTTAATACTTGAAATATCTATTAAAAATAATTGATGTCACAAAAATTACTTATTTTTAAGACAAACGTTCTGGTACCTTCTGAAAATGAATTATTCTAAATACTTATAAAATTTAGTTGAACTTAACATTGATATTAGAAATTTATGAACGTATTTTATTTATTTTTAATTACTATATTTGATTATTCGACTTAGTTTACCAAAAATTTACAATTGTTTTACATGTTTTCTAAAGTTAAAGTGTAAGCGAATTTTGCTTTAATTAATTAAATTGTTTATCATTCTGCTAATTAACAACTACAAAACAAAACTATTCTATGTATTTCCCATATTATGTTTGTGCAAATTCTTTTAAATCGCAACTGGATATATACCTATTGTTAACTGAAATTTAGCATGAAATCGACATTTAGCATATCAGACAGTTGGAGAATTATGCATATTGAGTAACCATATCATATACAATGAATAGACAGTGAACACGCAGTTGTATGTCGATGTTAAAGTTAAGACAAAGCAACCCGTCATTCATTCTCTTCATCCATTCATTCAGTCAGTCAGTCAGTCATCCAGTCAGTCAGCCATTCAGTTGGGAAGGCAGTAAGTCGAACCAAAATTTGCCTCGAAGCTAGCCCAGGCAACAATTGATATGCATGTACGTGAGTTGAATATTGGTAAGGAAACTCTGACAGAGACGGCAATTGATTTGATGTAAGCGGAAGGTAGTCAACGAATGACTGGAGATGGCACACTGAGGAGGCCCCTCGAGGGGTCGAGTCGAATGTGAGGGGAAAGCAAACTTATAAGTTGAAGGAGTGCGGCCGCAAACTTTGAAGACGGCACGCGTTAAAGTCAATTTACGAGCCAAAAAGTAGAAGAAGGACTTTAGCAAGCTGTTAAAGTGTAACAGGTTTTTGGCCATACTTTCATCTAACGTTTGAAACTATTGAAAAATTCAACGTGTTTTTTGGAATATACTTATGTAACTTGCTGACTATTTCCTACAGGAAATCCATTTGAAATCAATGACAAATTTTACAATTTAAACCATTTATCATTTATGCAAACAAATGCGCTCAATGAACATTTGCCAACTTCATACAATAACTCAGCAGAAGATAGCCTTTCTGTCAATGGAAAACTGTTGCGCATGCGTGTTGTCCATTTGGTTTTGTTTGTCTGAAACCCCGAGACGAAAGGCATTTAACAAAAACAAACAAAGCAAAAAAAAAAAAAAACTCAATGAGAAAACGGTTATGGTATGGGCAAGAAGAATTTACACAAAAATGCAATCAACTTGACTGGCTGAATAAATATACAAATCGTCAGAGACCAACAACAACAACAGGCGCTGACAACTGGTATGCTTATCATGAATGAATATTTACACTACAAGAATTCGATAAATTTATCAGCGCAAAAGACGATTAGCGTATAGAAGAACTTCTCCATGTAGATGGAGTATCTGACTGTACGTTTCTTAGATGTGTTTACCTTAAGATGTCAGTTTAACAATTGTTTGCAAAGGCTCTGCAAATATAGAAATATATTGCCTCTAGATTAGGTTCGGTTAGGTCAGCTATTCTCAATTAAAGAAGGTTATCCAAGCAAGTGTTTGGCCCATGTTGGCTTAGAGTGCAAATGTTTGCATAAGAGGAAGAGATGATGCTATTATCAGAGGTGATATTGTCAATGATATAGAATTCTCACTCGAAGATGGATCTTATTAGTTTGTTTAAGAAATTTATCAAATTTTTTTGAATTACATATAATTTGGATATTATTTGATGAATTTGATCATGATCGATTGAAAATCAATGAAAATTGATATTCTCTTTTTATATTAATTTGTCCTTTTAATTTGCTTTAAAATTTGTAGCTGTTTAGTCAATGTATTTGCTGAAAATTATATAAAATTTGTAATTGGAACGAAGATGCTTATTTTAAAATGATTTAAAAACTGGCCCGATAGATTTTATAAAAGATGATATATCGTTTTTACAGAGATTAATGTTACCTGACAGGGTTCTTTTCAAAATCTTATAACATCAAAACCAGGTTTATCTAGATTAAATTTCTCTATGTGCTATGTAAAAACAGTTAGGAATAACAATTTTTACAATTTTTCATTTAATTGTTTATTCAACTTAAAGCTGAAAGAATTTATGAAAACACAGATTTAGATTCCAAAAATATGTTTTTCAATTTTTATGACTTTTAAAACGGTTTTGATGAATTTTCTGTTCAAATTCCTATGTTTTGAAATAAAGAAACGTCAAATAAGGATATTTAAATCTCATGGGGCTCTAATGGATAACTAAATGTCGGAATATTATTACTTAAGTCATCTGTTTGCCATCTAACGTTAAAGGTTTATTTATAAATTTCGTCACATGTAATATACCTCTTTAAATTGAAAACTCGAAATATTTCTCTTCAGACTTTTGCAAATTTTTGCATCAATTTATCCAATATTGTTTCCACCTGATCCACACCTCTTAGTATGCTGTCTTCATATGCCAACTTAACACTGATATCCAATCAATTTAAAGTTCAAACTAACAAACATCTAATTGGCAACTACTTTCGATAGACGAGAGCCAATGTTCTTGCAATCATCGTCCATGAATCCTGCCCAGCTCTGGGCCGGATAGAATGCACGAGTTGTTAATACAGTTTTCCGCCCTTCAGCTAGTGTGCTGCCAGTGGCAGTGATTTTTAAAACGCAATTTTCTACTCATCAATGGCCAGCCAGACATGATGCCAAATTCCTCTTCCGACCGCATCCCTTTTGACTGCCAGTGCCCTTCGCATTTCTCCGGGTGAGTTCGTACTCATCCTGGGCAGACATTGATCCAATGTTGCTTGCTTTGGCTTAATCCCTCAAGCGCATCAAAAACACAGCAAAACTGCAAAATTGTTGCAGCAAGTTAAGTAAGTCAAAATTTTTGCCTTTTATTTTCTTTCTGGTTTTAGATGGCAGTTGGGAAGTAAGGGGGCAGTTGGATCGGGTTCTCTCTGGTAAGCTAAAAAGCTCGTTGATGTGTTAATTGACCAAAATTTCGCACAGACCAAGTACCAGACGCACGGCAACTGTAACTGAAACAAACCAGGCAGCTATACTGCATTTGAACTCAACGTTCGATACTCAATGTTCGATGGTCGATATTAAATCCCTGTAAAACTTAATTAGAAATTCCATTTTTGGCTTTTGAGAGCATTACACGTGACGCGTTACCAATTATCGACTGGATGCCCGACTTGCTGTAACGATGCTACGAAAAACTGTTGCATGTTTGACACGAGTGCCGAGGAGGAGGAGCAGAAATGGGCAAGTGCCCCAATGGGTTGGTTGTTGGTGCTCTGTGGAGCATTAAGCTGCCCATATATACGCCAATTAAAAATGCCTTTTGAATTGGTATAGACCAACAAAATGATGACACCATCAAATCAACAACAACAATATTGCTAAAACAAAGGGGCAAGGAAAAAAATTTATAAAAAAAAAACGTTCTATAACATTTACCTGGTATTAACGTGTTAAGAGATAAAATAGAGTTCCCATCCATCAGAGATGACAAAGTGAACGACAGATGAACACAAATACAACCACTAGTTAGGATAAGCTCTATTAAGTGGTAAACAAATCTAAACTAAGATTTATTTTTATGGACTTGATATAATAATTTTATCACCAGATTTTACTTTGGGGTTAACAAAGCCATCCTCTTCGCTTAGTTTCAATCGGTTTTGATCTTTGTAGAAAATCTAATGTTTGACTGAATAAATGGTTTAAAGTTGAGTCAACTTTAAGATGTTTTAAGATATTTTGAACCTGTGGCTCCTAGAATTTTATTTAAAAATATTAGTTTTTAGTAAAATACGAAGATGTTAATGTTTGGTGGAGATTTTGCGATTGGCCAAAAAGACGGAGCTGTAATTGGCTGAAATGTGGTTGCAAGAAGTCGTTGTCCAAAGACCAAGTCGGGCATTGATGGCATGTATTTATTTTACATAAAATCATATTTAAACACTGCAATTATTTCATTTTTTTTATGAACTCAAATGTATATTATACATATTTTAGAAGTTCGTTGTTTTCCTTTCCAAAATTAAATGATTACAAATGGAAATGAGCAATGAGCACTACATTCTAGCAACGAGCAATGCCTTCACCATTTTTAGGATCCTTTTCAGAATATACAAAGAATATTTCGGAAATTAAAAGATAAGACTCACTCGTTCTGAACATTTTTTTGTTCTGCTATTAAGCCTAGGCTTTCTAATTGACATATAAAATTATAACTTCTTTATAATTAATAAATCTACTGTCATATACCTACAAATCTCCCGAATCGACGATCCATCATTTGGGTATCTTCGAATAGTTAGTTTTGGTGTGTACTTTAACTAGGAACTCGATCTCATACAGGAATCAGAAATGAAGCGAAATCATGTGTCAAGCAATACTTTATTGATGAGAATGAAAAACCATGAACAAATTTTGAGCAGTTGCTCTAGTGACTCCATCACGCTCTCACCTCTGGATGTGCTTCACTAACATCAGCATTTACTCGTAAAGCCTCCGTTGCACGACTGCACGTACGGGTTAGGTGCAGCGGAAATGCGTTTGCAAAATGGCGCCGACGTGCGTGCTAATGAACGTGGCCCCGGTACCTGGTACTGGATTCGCTCTCTCTACCCCTCTCTATCCCTCTCACTGGGCCAGGGATCCCATGGCCGACAACAAACAAAATAAAGGCAACACACCATCATCAACATCATGTTGGGGCACCCCAAAAAGAAGCCACCCACTGGCATGCCATCAATGTTAATTCGCCAAAGCCAGCTGGACCTCCGTTTCAACTACACCGACCAACACCATACCAGCCGAAAACCAACTGGACTCAACCTTCAATTTCCCACTCTCCGGCTGTTGTCTATTGAAAAATCACAGGCCTGAAATTGAACACATTTTGTCCATTTTGTGGTTTCTGTGCAATGCAATGCAACGCAGCGCATGAAAGAAAGGAAAGGAGCAGCAGCAGAAAAAAAAGGAAAAAAGGAGAGCAACAATAACATTTAGGCATTTTTGGTTGGTTTGTTTAGTATGCAAGGCAGCGAAATGTTAACGTAGAACGCAAACGCACTGCAAAATTTGCCTAGAATGGTATAGTCCATTGAGGGGGAAAATGAGGAGGGGGCAATAATGACAGTCAACTGTCAAAACTTCAAATGCATGAGCAGCATCATGATGATGATGACGTACAGCAGGCA
Organism: Drosophila willistoni; assembly: GCF_018902025.1. Taxonomy (NCBI): domain Eukaryota; kingdom Metazoa; phylum Arthropoda; class Insecta; order Diptera; family Drosophilidae; genus Drosophila; species Drosophila willistoni. The sequence continues at coordinate 17,802,024 of NW_025814050.1, forward strand.
ACATTAAAAGAGGCACAGAGTGGTGTTTTACTATCCAACAGTTATGCTAATCCCATTGAGACCACCTTTCCGAAATGAAAATGTTCAAAAACTTGTCCAACAAATTTGTTGAGTGAATAGGAGGAATATATTACAAGGAAATCTTGACAAATTAACCAGTTACCATACTAAGATTCTTTCAATTGAACTCTTAGATGTGTCATAAACGCAAGTTTAACTAAAGATCGAAATTTGAGGTACCCATGGGATATATGTATGATTAACCTTTCAATTAGTAGTCGCTCCAATATAGTTGCTAGAAACATATCGAGAAGATAGCTTAGACACTACTCAAATCGTCCTGCATGTTTGATAAGTTTAGATTGGTTTTATATCTGATCTGTATATTTAACTGATACTCTGACTTACTTAAGCAGCTGTTAGTTTCAAAACTTCAATAAAAGATCAACTCACTTGCCAAATTTTTTTGATCCTGGTATCCTAGCATTGGTATTTGCAATTAATGCTTACCGAAATCATTTTGTTGATCACATTTTGATTTGTTCAACAGGAATCTGGTCATTTCTCTCTGCTTCTTGTATATATAATATTCCATTTACTTTTATCCTTACATTACCTAAATAATGCTAATATTAAGACAGGACTTAAGCATTAAATAAAATTTGGTTGTTCTATTCCTGTTACGGAAGAAAATGTAATATGGTAACATTTCTGAAACATATTTATATTAAAAATCAAATTTATGAAGCATAGTCTTAATATATTTTCAACTGATTAATAAAATTATCAAAAGTAATTAGTTTTAGTTAAGTTTTACTCTGCTAGTTACTAATCTTTGACTACCTTTGGTTTTAAATATTTAGGTTCAGCTAAAAAGCATTAACATTTTGAATATCCGAAACGTTTAAGCTTTTATTTTGCCATTTCCTCTGTGATCTGTGTCTTTCCTGCCTAGTTAAAAAATAATTTTGTAACAAGAAAATTTAAATATTTTATCAATTACGAGTTGAGTGCAATGTAACGACTTGGCCAACACCTCATAGGAATCAACTGGTTGTCAAAAGTCGTAAAAAAGTTGAATTGCAAAGCCATCCCAAACATGTAAGCCATGATTATTCCCAGTCTCTCGATTACATTAATGCTTATTTTTGCAATTAAATAAAAATGTCGTAAAATTGCGTACAGTTCTTTATGACTTTCGATGTCTTTGGTGGCGGTTAAAGTGCATATTAACCCAACGAGAGGTGTCAGAAATGTGTGTTGGAAATGTCTAATTAGAAATTCATAAAAAAAACGCCCCCGAAACGAAAACTTAATTTAACAACAAAATGTTCAAAACGCTCAGACATTTTGAACGTGACGTTGTAAAAATCGAATAAAATTATTGAAATATTTCTTAAAGCTTTCAATTGCTTCTATTTCACAATGTGCCATAAATTTCCCATACAAATTGTCACTGCACGTTTCTATAATAACAAGAAACAGAAAATAACAATCAAATGTACGAGTATATGTATAAATATAGTAAAACGTATGCTACGCAGGATGTTGAAATGGCAATGAAAACGACGACGACGACGACGACAAGAACGTGGTGATGTCTTCAAGTGGCCACACTGCGAGTGAATAGAACTGGCCTTTTAGCTAATTTTTGTTTATATTAAGGAGGAGGAGCTAAATATTTTGTTAGTAGTAAAATACCCTGCACTAATGAGTCAAAAGAGTATATTTTCTATTGCCTCAGTGACTAAAAACTGACTGACTTCTTCGTCAACATTGATAACAGACGATTCATCATGTATATTCATTAACACTTCTTACAGGGTAATGCTTAGTCGTCATCTGCCATATCAGACAAATAATTGTCTGTTTCTGTTATTTTTGTATAATTTTTCAATTGAAGTCACTTTTGTTTATGAGATGTCCGCATGAATGACTATGTGTTTATCCCCGCGTGAGGTCAGTTTCAATTGAATTGTCAAACCGAATTTGTTTGTGGCCTCCTTTGAGACTGAAACGAACTAGGAAGTCGTCAGATAGAAATTGTTTGGATAAACAGCAAGAAAAATAGAAGAAGAAAGAAACACACACACACAAAATAACATCTTGAGTGAGTTTTGATATAAACAAAAACAAATTTACATATATGTATACATATTTTGGCATTTTTCTGATGAGCAGGCAATTTTTATGTTTCCCTCATTTCGGGAGACGAATCGTAGTGAAATGAATTTGGTATAAAGAGCCAGAGTTTCTACAATTTGACAAATTAAGCAAAATAAAATAGAAATACAGAATTATAAGGAGACAATGAAAAAATGTAACCTCAGAATACCACAAAAGACTTTATAGGACTTTGACCGTTGACGAGTTTTAAATCAATTTCATTTTGGGGCTAAAAAGGAGCGTAAAGGAATTCAAGACAGTTTTCTAATACACATTTTTAAAATATTTATGTTTATGCCAATATGTGTTTATTTAGTTAACAAATCATATACATAAATGTGCTAATTAGCTAATTACACCTTACGGGGGGGTTAAAATATTTTAAACCATGTCCTGATCATTATTTAAATTGTTCAATGGAATACCGTAAATGCTGAAAAATGGATGAATGCAAATTTATAGGTGCGTACTCTAAAAAGGAAAAATAATTTACAGTTCTTAGTTTAGTTAAAGCCTTACATAACATAACTTTTAACTGAAACTATATGCATTTCATTCTATAACTACATATTCCAAAACTGAATATAGAAGAGCGATAAAATATGTCTACAATATTATATTATAGTTAAAACTATTAATGCTTATATTTATATTAAAAATTGTTTTATAGTAGTTTATATTACTGCCTTATCACTTACTGATGAAATTGAGGTAAAGGAGTCATATCAATATAACAGTCATGTCCTTCTCACACGTCAAACCTGACATTTTTGTCATTAATGGCTTTACACTAAGGTTTAGTGAATCCATTTTGATAGATGTCCTTCTATTTTACATTTGAAACCTTAAGTTTCATACCCTGCAAACAAACTAATTCATTAGCCAAATCCAATGTCCACTCATCCTTTGAATGTGGCCAAAGCAGCTAATTAATTAACTAACTGAAAGTAGAGGCTCATAGGCGAGAGTCAAAACCATAATCATTTCATATGTATGTAACTAACATTCGATGAGAGAACGCGACGCCTAAAAGTCGGCATTAACAATTTAACAGCCGCCATTTGGTCGTGGCTTAAATGGGGAGGAGGATCGAAAAGAGAATCAACAAGAACAACAATACAATAACCGCAAAACATAATGTATTATATGTAAATGCATTGTGTGCCGGTAATTTTTTCTCTATATTGTAAACTAAACAAATTACAAACTAATTTCTAACAACAACGAAAAAAAAAACAGGTAAAACATAAAACCAAATTGAGAAGGGGAGGAGTAAACTGAACCAAACCGAATAGAACCAAACTGGCACAGCGACAAACTAAACCTGAGCCTGAACCGCGTCGACACGCCATCAACCACAACAACAGAGACCTAGAGGGAGTAAGAGATATACAGTGTATATGAGAGAAAGAGAGAGAGAGAGAGAGTGAGAGCAAAACCCTGTACTGCACTTCATTTATTACATTCCATTTATGCAATTGCGCTAAAATCCATGTTTGCGGTTAATGGAAAAATTATTTATTTAAATAGAATTTATTCAACGCAACTGCAAAGACAGAGAAAGGGAGAGGGAGAAGGAGCAAGGGGAAACAAATTGTTGCTGACATTGGACAACCGTTGGGTCATAACCAAGTGGAGGCCCTTACCCCTCACCACGAATGCGGTTTGTTTGTGTTCCTTCTGTTTGTACTCTTTCGGTTGCCATAGTTTCAGGGTTTTTGTGTTTTGAAATCGGAACAATATTTTATTTTGCATCTCATTTGGAATGTTTTATGTAATAAAATACTTGACATAACAAAGGTCAAAGTAAAAACAAGAAAATTTCTTCCTATTCAACGTTTTCGTTCTCAAGATCAAGTGATTCGTACCAAGTATAAAACAAAATAACCAAAAAAGTAGGCTATACATAATGTTGTGATTTCAATGTTGAAAAAATGATCTTTAAGTTGTGAGTGTGCAAAAAGAAAATGTTCATCAAAGTTCCTTTATTTTTGACATACTTTATACTAATTACAAAACTTGTCGCAAAACGAAAGCCAGACGAAACGAAATCGAAATTTTCTTCATGCATAATTTTGAAAAATTTGCCTCATTTCGTTGTGCTTGAAGAGTGAAGAATGAAGAAAAACGAAAACGGCATAGCATAATTTTCAGCGCATTAATAACAAAATGAAGTGAAATTAATTTCACCAAAGCAAACCCAGAGACAACAGGGACCGAAAAAACATAATGAAAACATATTATTTGACGTTAATTTTGCAGCAGCCAAAGCATATTTAAATATAATGAACAAGTAAGAGTAAAAGATGATGACAATAATCATTAGCATATGGACCCATATTTTTCGGGAGTCTGGCAAACTTTGCTAGAGGGGTGTGTCGGGGAGAGCAACTCATTATAAATTCCCCACAATTTCCAAAGAAAAGCAGCTGTTTCCCTCAACCTTGAGCCATGCTGACCCATTAGAATGGGCAAATGAAGAGCTTAGTTTTAATTAAATTCTCGCGTTTTGTTTGTGTTACAGCGCACAAGAAAACCAAAAAAAAAAAGAAAAAACAAAAAAAAATGTGCCCACAGATTTATTAGAAGACATTGCCGCCTGTCTCGACACTCTCTTTGTCCATCCGTCTGTCGTTCGGTTGTTGGTCTGTCCTTTTGACTGGCGGCGGCGTCTCAGACAGTGCGTCTCCCTGGGTTGGATTCTCAGCCTCTTTGTCAATGTCAATTGCTCAGTTTGGCATCGTTATTCTTCATATGTATGTTTGTTGCTATTTTTGTTTGTGGGTGAGACTACTAGCGACTCAGCTTTTTAATGAATTTGTTTGCTGTAAGAGGAATATTTTCAGTTTTCGTCTCTTGCACTGGCAAATTGTAAAAAATTGCACAGTTTGTTGACATTTTCATTCTGTTGCTTCTTCTTCTTCTTCTGCTGTTGTCTGAAGTGATGGAACTGCGTGGGAATTCACAATAAAGAGTAAACTTTCACACAACAAAACTGCAGCAACTGAACAGAAAACAAACATAATAGTGTCATTGGACTGTCTTGAGGTCAACTTGGTGGGCACACTCAATAAAATGAGATAAATGATGGAAGATCGCCTTAAGTCACAATTTAAAACTAATGTAATAAATCCTCAAAGAAATCATGATTGATCATCAGTAAATGTAGCAAAATTTAGAGTATTGAAATTAAAAACAAAATAATAATAAATTCAACTTTAGGGTATGAGCCAAAAAATAAACATAACCATCTAAAAAGTGTGTCTTTTATTGCATATTTGATAAAAGATTTTCTGTGCCAATTTAACATTTATTAAAAAGAAATTTATATCGTGAAATAGATCAAATAATGGTTTAAAGAAACAGAAAAGTCTGTAAAAGTAAAGGAAAACAATTTAGATTTGGAAGTATCTCATAAGGGTAAGCCGAATGAGTTTTAATAAGATTATTATTTAATCGGATACCCAGCTAAGCAGGACGAAAATACTTGTTATTTATTACTGATACAGTGATCTTCTTTTTAGTTCTATTAATTGTCAGGATAAATACCTCTTAATGGTTATAGAAGTTATAGTAATTGGTTACTTAAACCAATTGATGAATACATCATGGAATAAAAACAGGAGATTAAATGTTTATAGATATTCCAGAGACGTCCGATATTTGCTACTTTATCAACAAGACTATTTTTTTTTCTTCTTCTGCCTTTTGGTTTCTCCTCTTATTCCTGAACCCATCAAAAATGTTACTATAATAAACATTGCCTTTTGATTTAATATTTTGTTTCATCTGCCGTCGTCTACAAAACATATAATGTTTTTTCGAACGATTTCTACTTTTGAGACAGATCTAGAGAAAACTGTACCTTCTAATTCTATCCATATATAAGAAAAATTATTTAACTTTACAATGCCAAAATTCAATATAACAATCGAAAATCTTTTTATTTTCTGCACACAGAACATTCATTGAATTCAAAATGTATTTACATATCATCTTTCTCAACTGGAAACAATTTCACCTGTTCTTACTGGTCAAAAAATTCAAATTAGTCAAAATATTATAAACTCAACTCAAGTTCCATTCACCACATGTAAGAATTCTTTTTTGTTTTTTATTTCTCTTTTACCCAAAATGCAATCTCATGCAATAACCGACATAGAAAACTCCAGGGATAAGGAGTGTGGGGATGGTATATATGGTTCAGGCAACCGCAAAGCTACAAAAATGTCAGGCAAAACAGTCGAAAGCAGAAATTGAGTTGCAACTGTCAAAAATGCTGGTCCAAGTTTGGGTAGCAGAGCTTTTCCTCCCATTTCATTTACCCGGCCCTCCTCAATTTTACCCATTTTCTAGTTTTGCTCCCCGTTTTTCCTACGTTTTTGTTTTTTTTTTGTTTTTTGGGTCTTTTTAGAATGCATTGACATATTCATGCACTTGTCCGGGTTGGTTGCTGGCATTTACATTTTGACATTTGCATATTTCACTATGGATTGGTTAACCAGGCTAGAACCAGGTAACGAAAACTATGTAAGTACAACAAAAAGGAAAAATAAAATAGAGAGAAAAAGAAAACAACAAAAATCCATTTAACAGCTTAAAATTCAAATCAAATCAGTTCTTTATCTATATCTATTTCTCTCTCTCTCGTTCGTTTTTATCTGTCAGTTTTCATTCAGCAGAACATTTGGAAATTAAATTAGTTTTGATTTAACAAGTTTTGGAATTGCTTAATGTCCGCAACCACCCAAAAAAGTGTTGCCTACTTTCTGGCGGCTTTGACTTTTTGCATTGTAAATGAGAACAAAGAAGAGAGAGAGTTGGCAAGCCTAATGAGTGAAAGCTGCTACTGTTGCGCTTACTTCGCCAAATGTCAAGCTGAGAATGAAAAATTTGGCACACACATACATTACACACACATACAACTAACACACACACGGGTCCAGGCACGAGCACAAACACAGACATTTGCTTATAAATATTTAAACCGTATGCGTTTTCATTCCACAGACATTGGCAAATAAAACACAAAACTGCCAATGAATTTTCCTCTCACCCTCTATATACCTTACTCTCTCCTCGCAATCTCTTTCACTCGCGTTGCTCGACGCCATTTTCGTTTGGCACACGTTGCGTATGAATAATTTATTTAATGAACTTGTATGGCCCAGGAGCTTGTTGCTGCCTGGCGTCGATTCCCGTTTCTGTATCCGCTATAGCTGTATCTGTATCTGTATCCGTATCCGTGCCCATGTCCGACTCCGACTCCGAGTCCGAATATGTATCTTTGTCTCTGCTGCAGACATGTTATAAAGTACTTTTGTTTTTCTTTTGTTTCGGGCGATTTGTTGTCGGCGAGCATTTCACTTCGCTTCGATAGTTGTTTTCCCTTCTTGTTTTTTTTTTTTTTATTTATTTTCTTTATTTCTCTTTTTCTGACAGTCCCAAAATATAAGAATACAATTCCAGTAATTTGTGTATGGGTATATGGAGTTGGTAGCAATAAGCGGGTTAACACAATAGTTGTAAATGAAATTGACTTTCAGTTTAATTTCTTTTATTTTGAATTAAATTCTATGGAAAGTACAGATATGGACAATATTTGAAACAAAGACCGTTTGGAACTGGCTTACAGAAATTGAAATTATGTCAGTCAAAACAAGAGAAAAAGCTAAATTCTTTTTATGTCTTATGTTTATATTTAAAATTGCAATTCACATCTAGTTGAGTGTGCCTTATGTATTGTGGCTTTCTATTATGGCCATGATTCAAAGTTCTAGTAAAATCTTATTATTTTAGACTTAAAATATTATTTACATCTTGGTTTTGAATACTTATAACAAGTTCATTAATTTGCTTGTCAATTGGTTAAAAATTTATTTTTCTGACTTTTAGGTCATCGCTCGTAACCATTGTGAACTTGAGAGATTGCGACTCTTTCTTATGGATTTATTGGATTTTTATTTATTATATAAATACATAAAACTGATAATGTATGGAAAAGAAGCTAATTTTGCCTGCGGCGAAATTTAAATCTTCATTAAGGGAATTCTAACTATGTTTTCTTCTTAGATATTTCTCAATGCAGTAGGCTTTTCGATAAACGTTTCCAAAAAGGTCCGAAACTTGACCACAATTGACCTCTTAATTCTCTACATGAATTTAAAATGTAGTGCAGCTTCTGGTTTTCGGAAGCCCCACCTCAAGTTGTTATATATTTGTTGAAAACTCCGGGAGTTTGGTTGGGACGTGAATGTATATCCAATATGTATATAGTCAGAAATTGCTACCTTTTTATCCTGTCTATGGCAAAGGGTTCTTCTGATGAAAAAATGACAGAAAGTCTTAAAAGAAAATGGCAAAAAAATATTTTTTCTTCTTTAATACTGACACATTATATAAACTAAATACAGATTACCCCCTTTTGACAATCCATATGCCTGATATTTATAGAAATAAGTGTTTCTTCTTTTTGAGAACTGCTAGAACTACCCTCTCTTACTCTCATTTTTTTGGTTTTTGCTACTCACACTGACCTCCTGTTCACATTGTCTCCACATTTGTTCATCGTTTTTAGTTCTTTTTCTTGTTTGCTGCTCCCCAACAAGTGAAATTATTTATTTATAGTTCATTTGCGAGTTGGCATTCAAAGTTGTAATGTGCAACGTGGTATAGAGTAGTCCATGAAGAGGGAAAGACTGGGAAATATTTATGTGTGCGGACAGGTACACCACAGCATATCACATCAGCTGACTTTGTGAGGGGTGAAAAAGACGAATGGAACAAAGGCAATTTTATTTTTGGCCAAATGTGAATCCTTCAATTAGCACGGCCATTTAGAGGGGCAAATCAAGCATTAAATGTCATTGCAGATTGGGAAAAGGTCGGCAATTATGTAAGTTGACCGCAAAGCTCAAAGCGAGATGTCCACTTAATTTAGAATTTTGAAATCCTCTTAAGGAAGACTCACATTGACCGCAGTAAAATACACAAAGCCACAAGAGAAAGAGATACATATATCGAGTGGATGGTTAGGAGAGGTAGGAGACATCTGGGCAGTGGCCACTTGATATGACAGCTGTAGATACTTTTGTGTTTCAATGGACAACAAACGACATGTTGTCACATTTAAATATTCTAGAGAATTTACTCAAGCACACACTGGGAGCCATTAGATATTCTAGTGTGTCCTGTGTCTTTGGCATTTTGCTTATTTGTTTTGAAGTTTTCATTCCTGTCAAATGTATCTGTATCTTCTACTGCAGCTGCATCACCAGCAACACTTCATTATTCTCAAAAAGAGGCAGATACAGATACATAGATGGAAATGGAGAAGGAAAAGAGCGAGAGCTTTAGTTTTATATAACAATTTCTATAACTATTTCTAGTGTGTGTGCGTGTGTGTGTGTGTGACAATCTTGAGTGTCTTGACAATATTTTGGCATATTCAATTTCATTCTACACACATAAAAGTCAAGTATCTATGGGATATGTTTGCAACAATTAATCAAGTATGCCAAAATGTCATTGCCTGTGTTTGGTTAACTCTCCTCACTCACAAGTCAATGAACTTGACTTAAGTCCTTTGTCTCTAATTTAATTTCTGAATCGATTGTTATTGTTCCTAAAACATAAAGAAGATAAATTGTCAATTTAAAAGAAGCCAAAAATTACAAAAGATGGACCTAAGTTCTGTGCAATTTGAATGTTTTTAGATACATAATTTTGAATGATTTTGACTCAGTTTTGATAATGATTAATCACTTATTGTAATACAATGTATTCTATTTTATTTTACAAGTTTAACATATTTGTGTTTACATTGAAATATTCTTCCAAAAGCTTAAATTGTTTCAGAGAAACTTCATTTGGCTTTGAATCATATAAACTTTTTCATGGGATACAATTTGGTTTATAGTAGAGTATCTAATACAACTACTTGACTTAGATCAATTCAAGTTCCTTGGTCGTGTTTGTGTTTTTTGGAGGTTTGCCACAAAAAGCTAGATATATCATGACTGAGTCGTAAGTTCGTAATCCTAACTGGGACTGCTGCTACTCCCACCTGAAGCAGCTGGCCAGCATTTGCTCGTACTTTGCCAGCCCGTTTGACAGTTGACAGTGGAGAGTCATGGTCTCTCTGCAGTTTCAGAGTCAGCGGGTTGACAGTTTGTAGTTTTTTGCAAAATGGCGCAAAAGTGGTTGCGACTTTTTATTTTCGCAACAAAAGACAAAATGTCAAGCGACAGCGATGACGACGACAAACGAAAATTACATCTGAAACGAGTCTCGCTTTGCCACGATGTTTCTTTGTTTTTCTTCTTTCTTCTCTTTCTTTGTTGTCTATATGTATGTATAAAGTTGCTGCAGTTCAGTTTTCCCCCTCAAATTCCCCATGTTGGTACTTGCGACGAAATTGAAAATGCATTTTTAATGATTTGTTGCTCAGACTGCTTGTGAAAATTTATATCACAGGAGGACATCAATCGACCAAGGAGTGTAATGCGGCTGGGGGAATGCATTTTGGGGGAGGTGAATGACCCACAAGAAGTCAAAGTATGGTCACTTCTTTCAACTGACTCATCTCTCCATCATCATCATTATGATCATTATTATCATTTCACACGCGAACCAAGCAAACTGTCTTTCGATTTCAATAAAATATTTTCAAAAAAACAACAAAAAAAAAGGTTTTCTGCAATTTATGGCAAGACCTAAAGTGGAGCACTTAAACCAGAGACAAAAGACAATGAAGATCGTCCCAAGAGTCACGAATCTGGGAAAAAAGATGCTGAATCCGGAGATCAGCAATGGATTTTGTTATGGCGAAGTTTCTATACTCTTGTAACTCATAGAAGGCTCTAATTTATTGTTTACACGTATCTGCATTACATAACTTGGTCATTAGGTCTTGAATATGGCATTGAAACTGGTTTTACGAAGATTTTCTAGACTCTGTGTGCCTTTAGCCATCTAAATAGAATAATTAATTCTTTTTATGTTGGTATGTCCTTCTGTAAGTGTATAATAACTAAACGAAAGGCATAAATATAATGATATCTCTATAGCGTGTAATTTTTATCGTAAAGCAATTGTTTTTACCCTGTAGAAATATAAAAGTGTTTATTGTGACGACTACCAGATAGTTTACTTTATTTATACTTTACACTTATGTAGATTATTCTAACAATAAGTTTTACTTGAAATCTCTGAACATTAAGCATTGAAAATGAATTTGGTTTTGGATTTGGAGACTAAGTTCTAACTAATTCTAGGATATTTAAGAATTCTATAGAAAACTTGTTTTAAATATGTGTAATAAAATAAACGATAAATATTCTTCAGCCTCATATTTTAAGTAACAGATAATAACTCTTCTTTAATTTCAGCTAGAGTAAGAAATTTCAGTGGATATGATTAAAAAGCAAAGATATTTAGTCATGTAATGGTGAAATTTTAATTGTTACCTATTATTTACCTTGTCTTTGGTTTATTTATACCCACATAAGTTTGTTTTTTAATGGACCTCCCGTAAAGATTTGCTTGCCCCTGACTTAATTTAATGTTTTATTTTTCTAAGCTCTATTAGAGGGCATCTCAGGGTTGGCATATTTAGGTTAACCAAATGATAAGTTCGTTTATATTTTTTGAGAAAACGAGTTTCGAATTTGAAAGTGATCAATGTTCATCTTTATTCGAAGTGAAATTATATTCCCTTCATGCAGAATCATCCAAGGCATATCTAAGACCAGCAGCTTTTGTTTTTAGTTGTCTTGCCAATTATATTGAGAGTGGAATCTCACTCTTCAACGAGTATCCACTTGAAACTCTGATTCACATTGGTTTTGGGGTTATTTCTCGGCTCGTCTTTAGAGTAAACATTCGCACGTTAAATTATTTTTGCTTTGCAGTTCTGTTTAAGTGCTGGTCCTTTTGTTGGGTTCTTTGTTCTTCTTCGCTGATGATGGGCTGCGTCTGCGCAGACGCCTGTTTGACTGGGAACCGGAGGGAATTTGTCGACTCTGTCTGCTCTTTGATTATGAGGGCGTCACTGATGTGCGCGCAGCTGGTTCCCCCAAAGTCTTGTTATTTCATCAGGCTGCAATCAAATGAGAGGAAAAAATAAAAAGTTAACAAAAAAAAGCGTAAAAATAAATAAACTGCGATTCTTGTGAAGCGAAACAGGAAACTGGTTTAATTGGTTGAGAACGAGGCGTGGAACTGTGAAACTGTGCACTTGCCCCGCCAATGGAGGTGTCACCTCGTACACCTCCCTGCTCTTGGCCTCTCTTTTAATTTCAACTTCAACTCCGTCTCTGTCATTGGCATAAATCACACACTCATCGAACTGTGAGGCAAAAAGTTCAATTCAATTCAATTAGCAAGCATAGAGATATGTATATGTATGTGTGTACAATACATATATGTATGTATGTACAGATACAGATGCAATAGCAAAGATAGCGGCAATTTATGAGGCCCAAAGCACTGTCAGCATGTGGTTCGGTTCGATTCCCCACCCGCTTTTGGCATGTTTTGACATACCAAAGAAGAAAAAAAAAACAAAAAAAAGAAAAGAAAAGACAATGCTGCCAAAGGAGAAGATGGAGACGAAGACGGAGCACCCGCTGTTCACACTCAAATGGCATGCGATCTTGAGATGCCTATGCAATGATTGGGTATGGGGCACAATAAACTGATTGCCAGAGGAGGGACCTGCAAAAGGGGCCAGGCCGCATGTGGCGTGCGTTGCGTGGCGTCGAAATGATTTAAAACTTGGCGTGAAATACAATGTACACAGAAAGCACAAGCGAGACAGTCAGATAGTGAGGAGGTCCATTAAGCTTCGTTTTGAGCAGTTTCCAAAAAATGTATCTGACGTATATAAAGTCTAATTGAGAGTGCAGAAAACCTTGTTAAGCAAATAAAGTCTAAAGAATTGTTTCCTTGATTTTGAGTGTAAAATATTGCATTTCGATCATTAAATTAAAAAGTTGAGCCTTAGTAAAAACACTTAAGTAAACTTGATGTCACTAGTTTTCAGGTATTCCAAATCCATCCTGGGAGCTCTATATTAGGTGAAAGATGTTCAGGGTCCTCTAAGTCCCATTTTATTCAGTTTAGGTAAGACATATAATTCTTCCTTTAAGCTTTTATCTAATGGTCCATATATAAACAAGTGTTATGTTATTTTAGCGGTGACTCTATTCACTTATGAAACTTTTATTCCCCACAGTTTATTCTATGGCATCTTTTGCATCTCCAATTCCTTGGTGCTACAACTCAATGACCCATTGAAAAGCTGTCTGCCAAGATGGTTGGAAAGTTGTCTGCAACAGCAGAAACATCGTCAGGTAGGGGAGAAGGCGAGGGTGAGGGTATGGGAGCGCGACTGAAATTGCGTTAAATGACAAATTACAAGTATTTACATGCAAAACACAACAAGATGCCTGAGATGGCAGCCAACGTAATCGATGAGCCAAGCGCGTGCCTGGCAAGCAGAAAACAAAAGACAGAAAAGGAAAACCACACGTTGTCGAACGACAATCAACGGCAGCAAGGAGAGCAAGATGAAGTTGCTCGACGGTGGATTGGGGATGAAAAGATTCGAAATGGAAAGGGGGGAATTTGCAGATGAGGAAGGTGAGACAGCAGCACGCGTAATTGAGCATAAGAAGCCATGCGAAGAGGAGATGCTAGCGCCACCTGTCGGTAGGTCTCTCTTAAATTGATTGCATTAATGATATAAGGCTGTTGTTGCTGCTGCTGCTGCTGGTGCAGTGACAGCACTCCATGCAGTTGCTTGCAGTGAAAGCTTCTCAATGATTGCCAAGTTTTCATCGATGGCGACTCGCATACAACTTGATTAAAACTCTCAAGTGCCGAGTGCCACGATGGAAACGCAAAAGCAATTAGCAATTGACACTTGGGTGGCAACCGGCTTAGAGAAATGGAGCAAACAAAAACATCATTGTTAATGAGAAATACAGATGGAACGCCAAAGGAGTATAAATGGCAAGTAGGCCAAAGTGCTAAATGAAAACTTTAAAGTGCAATCATTCCACTCCACTCTATCTGCCGTAGGTGATAAACTATAATTTCATATTAGTCTTCTACTTAAGTCGAACATATCAAATAGAATTTAATAAATTTAGGAAACATATATTGGCAATTCAAACATTTGTATAGGCATGCTCAATGTCATTTATTCTAGCAAACACATCGAGCACTACAGACATTTCTAATTAGCACTTTTTATATATAAATGTTAACTTTTGTTTTTATTTACCATACAAAATTAGTTAAATTTTCTCTTTAAATGAATAGTCATTAAGTATTTTAATTATTAAAATACTTAGAATGTCCATCGTGCATTATCAAATTGAACAATATGTGTAAATATATTGTAATGTTATTTTTGTATCATACTTAAGGACTTAACAATAAATTTTTAGTATAATTACATACTTTGAAACAATTTTTAAAAATTAATTGTTGAACCTTTGTAGTTAAAAACAATGACAATAATATAAATATATAATCATAAAAAATTCAGAAATATATAATTTTTCTGCCGTTTCATTCATTCATTTCATATATATTTAAATATAGTTGGATCCCGTCTTTTAAAAAAAGTTTATGTCTGTTTCGTCCGTCATTATTATTATTATTTGGCATACCAAAAGATTCGACAGGACCTTCTCCCACCCCCATTCAACTGTAATTAAAACTAACACAAAATTATTTTTTATATTTTGATTAATTTTTTAAAACTTGCAAGTAATAGATAAAAGTTCAGTACAGAAACTCTGAAAATTATATAGACTAAGCTGTCTTTTATAAAAGTCAACTAAATTAAAGATGATATAAAGGAGATCACAATATTAGTGGTAGAGCAGCAGCCACATGCTGAGGGGGAAGGAGAACAAGATACCAGCAGCCTAAGTAGCTCAGCTAGTTGCTTGTCGCGAAATCTTTGCGCCTCACTGCACGGCCCCACATCCTTTACACAGCTGTCCGGGCTTCCCCTGCCCACCAGGCCACCACTTTCTTCACCTTGGTCATCGTCATGCGCATCGCATTTATCGAGTTTGGGCATCGGCACGCAACGTTGCCTACTTGCGGGCGCACTGACCGATACACGAACGGAATATTCTCATGCAATTTAATTTGATTAATGAGCCGCATAAAGCCAAGATAGAGCAAAATCAACGCCTGGGTGGGCCACGCATTGAAGGGATTCTCAATCCTTAATTTACTACAGATGATGACCCAATTTCCATGAAGGAAATGAAAGTTCTATACGAGTAAAAGTATTTTTCTTCTCACAATCAGTTTTGCTTTTTCTTGGCCTCCATGAAATATTCGTTGAATGTGAAGTAAAGACCATAATTTCTGTCACTTTGTTTATTTCGACGACCGTCTGTTTATTTTCATAGTCGCATTTTTTAATTAAACAGCCCTCGATGGCACTTTGAAGTGCCTCCTTCTTCATTCACTACTCGACTACTGACTATTTATAGAAGATCAAAAAGACAAGTCCAATTACTCAACGCCAGCTAGAGTGCCATGCACTTTTGAAAGTTGGCAATGAGCTAGAGAACCGCATCAGCTGAAGTGCCAGAGCTAAGGGACTTCTTCTTCCAGTTCGCTTCCTCATCAAATTAATTGCAAAAATCAGAAGGCAAGCAAAAAAAAAACGCCATAGACCCACTCAAATTCTAGTGGGTGGGGCAGGAAATCAAAGTGCAAAATCTCTTACGGGAAGGTGTTAGAATTCATTGCCCTGGCACGATCTTCGTTCCATCGTTTCGATCAGATCAGTTCAGTTCAGTTTCTTCTCATCTTGGCCCTAATTATAGGCCACACACCTGGCGTAATCGGCTCAATTGTATGTATCTACCTCACTTTGAAGGTAGTCACACGACTTTCAAAATCAATTTCATTCAACAATAAATAATTTCTTAATAAATTGCACATTCAAAACTCTTGGCAACTTCCTGCAATTAAAGGCCCCGACAACGGGACGTCACGGGTCGTCACAAGCCGACGACCATCCAGTCGGGTCTAGTGCAATAAAAAAATAATTGAAAATTCAGTCACGTAAACGTTTTCCAGCCGCCGTTCGCCATTTCAGATCGCTCAGATCGCGACTCATTAATCCAAAGCGACCAATTTAAAACTCCTCAATTAGTGATGGCAAAATTAGATCAATATTCATTCAATATTATTTGAATTTTCAATCATTAAAATAAGTTCAATTTGTTTATAGTTCATTTGTAAGTGATTCCAAGTTCAAGATTCAAGTTCGAGATTTTAATTCGAGACTTTGCTTAAAAACACATTCATCTAAAGCCAATTTTATAAATCTTTGTAAAAGAGGAAGGGGTATTATAAATAATAGTAAAATATAAGTTAAACGGTTTCATAAACAGATGCTCTTCTCTCTTTTAATCTAATATTATCTAATAAGAAAAAGTCTGTCAGTTATTACTTAGAACTTTAGAATGCTGATTATGGACCAATAGATCAATGACACCTCTCGATATTTGGTTTTATTTTTTCTCTTGAATACAAAAATTAAAATTAAAACATTAATTAGAATTTAATATTATATACACAAGAATTGTGTCTAATCAAATAAATTTGAAGGAGCTTTGCTTCATGAAATTATACATTTGAATTAAAAATACTTTTTGTAAGTATTCAACAAATATACGAAAACTTCATTTTATATAGCTTTTTTTCGAAGGAAACCCTTAAACGATTTCACCTGCTGACATTAAACATTAACTTTATTGTCTACTGTCGTTCTCGAGTTCACATTCCCATCAAAGTCTTCACCCCCTGATGATAGCAATACTATCCCTATGGGCTATAGTGGAGAAAGACGTACTTTCTCTCTTATACTTTTTAGTTTTAACTATTGCACTTAATTGTTGTTGTAGTTAACTTAAGCCATCTTGGAAAATATGAAAGCTTCTTTCGAATTTCTTATCCATGATCACCTCACGATGCCATCTCAAATGGTAGCTCACATCGTCAACAGTTGTTTGCCTCGTAATAATAATAATAATAAAAGCACGCGGCTTCGCTTATCAACCACCGACAATCAGCGGAACGTGAAAAGTTGGACGAATCGAGAGAAAGAGGTATAAAGAGTGAGGGGAGTGGAATGCAAGACTTACTATTTGAGATTCGGGAGGGAGTAGTATAGTTTTCTTCATATTTGGGTTAAAAAGGCGTGCATGCAATTTACTGCAGCAGTCCCAGTTCCAGTCCCAGTCCACATGTCCACAGGTCCAACCACAGCATAGAGACGGAGAGATCATCATCATGATTACAAACTGCAAGACATTCGGTCTCAACTTGTTGATGATGCGTTTGATTGCGACGAGATCGAGGACAAGTGTGACGGCAGAGGGGACAATTGGGGGGCTTAGTTAAGTTTGCAGTTAATTAATTGCATTCTCTCTCTGATTTCTTGTCGTTTTTATTTTCCTGTTTTTTCACGGTTTCAGTATGTGGGCGTGTCGCAAGAGCTTTGAGCTCTAGCTCATCAAAACTAAGCGAGAAAAACTATGCGCAGGTGGATTTTTTCTCATCTCGGAAAATGCCATAAGCTGATCGTACTCTTGATAAATGAAAATGTATTCCAGTTCTAGTTAGTCATGAGTAATTTTAATGCTTTCTTATCGAAATCTCTTAAATGGAATTTCACTATTTGCATTGCGCAGCCATTAAAGGTTTCTGGACTTTACTATAATGATTTTTATCTTAACTGTTTAATTTAATGATAGTTTATTAAATATTTTCATACATCAGAAGTTACAGAAAGTTTTTATAATCTAAATAAAGTCGATATTATTGGTTATGTTAGAGTATGTCTATTCAGAGTAAGCCTAATTTACTACCATTTCTTTTAATGAGTTTACAAAAGTCATGTTTATTTCTTTATTCATAAATTTATTTTATTCATCTGTAACTTCTTTATTATTTTTTACTTTAAAGCATTTACAAAATTTTTCCTTTAATCCCGAAATTTAAATTACTCAGTTTTTGGCCCTTAGGCATACTTGGTTTAATTTTGCATTTGAATTTTTAGCTTTGCGCTTCAACCCGGAGAATGGTGAAAATTTCTACAAAAGTTAAAGATGGAAAAAAAGGCCTTATTCCTCGTGCTTAAATTCTTCTTTTTCATCTCGTTTTCCAAACCCATTTTTGAATGTTTTCTATCCCATTTTTTGCTTATATATAGACTAAGAAACTTAAAAACGAAATAAAAAGATTGACGCCATTTCAAAAACAATCTTCTGAAAATAACCGTAAATGAAGTCAGTAACATTTAAAAATAATATTTGAAACTTAACTTTCAAAGTTTGTCTACATAAAGAAGATGATAGTCCAGAGTAGTTGAATGAATATCTTGAAATTACCTGTAAATTGAAACCAAATGTGCTTAAGTAATTTAATAAATTTGAAGTACCTTCCCCTCATATTGGGAAGAATATCATAAAGTTAGATAAGCTTTTGGTCAGGTATTGCCATGAAACAAAAGTCTTTCCTTTGTTTATCGCCCAAAAAGTTCCACCCCTTGTGGTTGGTTGCGTTTTTTTTTTTTTTTTGTGTATTTCAATCAAAATCAAGTGCAGATCTCTCGTCTGCTGAACTCTTGTCAGGACTCTTTGCTTGAAAATTACACGCACAAAACACACAAACTAATTTTCCAACAAATTAGACGCGCAAGTAGAGTTTGCTTCCCGCTCACTTCTGCTCTCTGTCTCTCTCTCTTTCTCTATTCACTCTCCCTTTTTTTGTTCATAATTTATTCGCCATTCGTTTATTTAGTTTTTTTTTTTTCGTATTTTCTTCTTTTTATTGTCCAGCGTAATTCGTGTGCGTAATTTCCTTCTGTTTAGTTTTTTTCTCTCTACTGTGTTTTTTCCCAGGGAAAACTTTGCTTTGAACATGACAGAAGAAGGGAGTGGGGACATGGGGCAGGAGGAGGAGACGGGAGGACAATGGGTCTGTTCACTGCTGATTTAGGCGCATGATAATTGCCCGGATTGAGTGCGGGAGGAGGGGCAATAACAGTCGTCTGTGTGCAAATGTGCGTGAAACATGCGTTGCGTTTTCTTTTTAGTGGACCGAAGACCGAAACCGAAAAAAGCTGGAAAACTGAAGCTGCATTTGATGCGAGTTGATTTTCCCAGAGCATACATCGCTGCACAACGGTAGAAGTACGCCAAATTTACTTGGTACTCGGGTCACGTGACCTTAATTAGCTCTACCCCCTCAAAAAAAAAAAACTCGAAAGAGCAATAGAGAGAAAAATGAAAGCCAGGAGGAAAAGTCGTCAAGTTGACTGACTTGAAAAACCTTTTTCCACTGGTAATTGTGCGTAAGCATGTCAATGCAAAGAGTCTGTGGTTCGTTTGAACTTCCCTAACTTTAAATCTACAAAAGTTTTTTCGACTGTTGTAAGCCCTTCAATTACACTTGGTTTTTGTATTTGGTTATTTGCTTTAAATCACTCGCCTTCTCCTGTCATCATTTAATCATTTAATTCAACTGCATTGTAATACAGCGACCGAGGTCACAAACGGCAGAAGTCTTCTCTGCCGCACAAAAAGGCAATAAATTTCAATTATTTACTTAAATGCACATTAACATGAATTGGTTGTCTGGCTGGAAGTGCTACTGATAATGAAAATTGTCATAGTCCCAGAGACTGCGAAAAAGTTATTATTATTAAAAACAGCTTTATATAATCAGCCAGGCCATGATGGGGTTAAAATACCATTGCTATTGCCATAGGTAATAAGGCCGCAAATTGGACCAGCAACTTTAGCCGACTACAAGACTGATACAGTGGTATGTAGAGCTAATTAAATTGTAGATTTTTAAGATCTCAAAAGTGTATGTGTATCTGTAGAGTCAAAAGAAATTTAATTCAAGGGATAAAAAAATATGAATTGTATCTTATGTGTAATCATGTTATAATTATTAGTTATGATTATTGGGTAACAATCTTCAATTATGCTTATGGTATGCTTATATAAAATACCTATTGTGTAGAATGATCTCTTAAATTAAAGAATTATGTATATAGAGTATGCAGATCAAGAGTGTATAAATATACATATGTACATACATAAAATCCAAGGATGATATTAGTTTGGTAAACAACAAAGATATTGACTCACTCTGCTAACAACAAATTTAATGGCAACTGTCAATTTTTACAATTTAAACATTATAACATTAAAAAATCATAAAAAACCAACAAAAGAAATCTCCTTCTGTGGAGGAACAATGTACGTATCAATAAGGGTTCACACCTGTTTAGAATTACCAAAGAAATACTGTGACAATTTCAAGTCAATCTAGCAAATATAAAAAAATGTTGAAAAAGTTTTTAAAAATTGAACTTTGTTTTGCCCAAAACTGATTTGCCAGCACAACATTTATCGTTTTCTTGTCTTTTAAGTGTCCTTAATAGAAAACAAATGTGGATAAAAAGTAAACTCAAAAAAAAAAAATCTTGTCAGAAGTGGGATTCGAACCCACGCCTACAGAGTAGACTGCGACCTGAACGCAGCGCCTTAGACCACTCGGCCATCCTGACATGCTTTCCCACGAACCAAATGTTCATCATATAGCAAGGACTACAAATGTTGAACACCAATTAAATATACCTACATCAATCTAAATTTATACTTATAAAGAAATGCTTGGTAATCTTTTCAAATATATAGATATATATATATATTTCTAAAGAGTATGTTAATAGAAAATTTCACTAGAAAGTAGTGTATACACTTAAAAAGAAAAACACTTCAATAAAGCTTATTTCATTTGACAACTTAACTTACATTATCCCTCAGATTCAAAATTTATATTTATATAATCAGCATTTCCTTACTGAACTGTTGAACTGTTGAAATAAAACTTGCTGCAAGTTTAGCAATTTTTACTCCTTCATGATAGTTGTTCATAAATAAGTGTTAATTAAAGTTCCAACTAGTTTGTAAAATGTTCAGCATTTTTTTCGCAACTTAATTTAACCAGTTTATCTTTTTAATGCAGAGAACATACAATATATCCCAAAAGCAGTACACATAAATCCATCCTCCTTCTCCGAGTTCTCCGCCACCTTTATATGCTTTACCAAAAAACAACACAAGAAAAAATGCTAAACCATTAAGTTACCTTGAGAAAATTTCACTTAATTTTTATAAAAAATCATACCAAAGCATTTATTCTGTTCTCTTATGTTTCAGGAGTGTAGCATTTAATGGGGCTAACAATTTCTTATCTATTTTTGGGACGACATTGTATTGATGAAAGGATTTAGAAATTAAAAGAACTATCAATTTTGTCGAGTTATTGGAAGGTTATAAGTTTGTGATAACCCCTAGCTACGCCTCTGAGTCTTTGTGTCTCTCTGTGTGGGTTAGTTGATGCTACGTAATGCCAAGGACATAAAAGCGGATTTACGCTTAATCACACACGAAGGATGCATATTTTACCTGGATGTAGGTAGGTACCTCTACATACTTATATACAGACCAGCTTCATCGTCAAAATCCTGGCTGGCTGGCTGGCTGGTTCCTCATTCGCATGCACAAACGCAGTCAGAGAGCATTTTGTTCATTAGGAGCTCCACACGAGCGCGCTGCTTAACCTCTGACCCTTTTCCCCATCACCAGTTCTCCTTTTCGCCGCTCGTATTCCTTGCAGCGTTTTCAGTTCATTTTGCTTGCCCCGTATTCTGCTTTTACCCATTTGTTTTTTTTTTGCGCTCTCTCTCTCTTTTCTTGTTTTTGGTATGGACCGCCTGCTGTGAATACTTGGAGCTTTCGCCAATGCCAAAAGGATGTGAAGGATATTCAGTATATATATGTGTGTGTGTGTACGTATGTGTGTTGCCCCATTAGCCAAAAGGAATTATATTACAAGCGTACACATAAAAAGCACCGCAGGATATTTTGTTTTATGTGAATTTAATTGTAGTTTTAATCCAGAAAGCAAAAGAAAGCAAAAACGAAATAAAGCAACCAAAAGGACGAGGATAGCCATGGCAACTCCCTTGCCTGATTTCTATATATTAAGAGCAATGCATTTCGATGTGCAACTCAATAATGTCGGTCAAGTGGAAAAATATCAAACACTTGAAATCTATTCCTCACCTCTTTGTACATTTCACTTAGTCACCCATCAATAAACTGCCAGGATCATAGCACAATTATGTAAAAATCTCATCCTGCCATTACCATTTTATTTAGCCATATACGTTTAGATGAGGTCGCCCCTTTAGGACCATCGCTACCATCATAAGTATTTCTGGTTTTTTCTACAATAATTTTTACTAAAACTTTATTTAATTGCTGAAAATTTCCTAATATAATAATAATAATAAAAGATTAGTTGAAATAAATATAAGATACATATGTATAATCATTTGGAAAAGTTTCCTAGCTCTTGTTTTTCCAACCAATTTGAACAATACGTGACAAATTCAGTGCATAATGAATATATATTTTGTAAAAGAGTTGAAAATAACGGAAAGACTTGAAAATCCTTTAACAAAATAAATAAAATAAAGAAGAGAAAGTCGGCCAAGTTTTGGTTTATGTGTTTTTTTTCTTTTTAAGTAGAAATATCAACGGAAATATGGCAAACTGAATCCTCACCCACACACACTAAAATAGAAGGCTCAAAGTGTGCACATCCTGCTTAGCCGGGTTTCTTGTAATGTGTCCTTGTTGTTGTCGGCACACAAACACACAAACACACACACACGTTACACACACCCACATATGTACATAAGTTTTAACAAAAAAGGGACAATTTGTTTAAAGGTAACAAAAAGTTTTTTTCTTCACGAGGGACAGAGAAAGAGAGAGAGAGAGAGACAAAGGACGCCGGGAGAAGTGATGAATGGTTGGGGGCGGAAGCGGGGCATGAAAGCAGTTGGCAAATGCTTTGCATAAACTTGAGCGGCAAAAGTTGAAAATATTTTTGAAAATAGCAACAACAATAACAAGAAAAGCAGCAAACTTCAAAAGGAAATGTGGCACAGGAAAAAAGCTAAAAGAGATATCGTTTGGAATGGTGAGGGCGCGGGGCGGACAAATGTGGGGTATGCGGATTCGGGTAGGTGGCATAAAAGATGAAAAGTAAAACAAAATATTAAGAAAGTTATTTCAACAAAATGAAAGTTGGCTCTGTGTTTCCTTTCTTTCTTTATGTTTGATAAAAACTCACACACACACACATACACACACTCATATGATATTCTGCTCTTTCTGGCTCTCCCTCTCTCCCCTGTGGTTGTGACAAGGATAGCAAATGGTGGCGCATACGCCATAAGTTTGACTTTCGACTTGGTCAGGTATTTCCATTCTCCCTTTTATGTATTGCATTTCATAAACAGATTATTAAGAAATTTATTTAATATGCAATCAAAGTTTTCATTTACCAACTTGAATTTCAATAAACAAATACATTCGTCCATTGCATAAGGGCCAAAAAGCTTTATTTGCCATTTCTTAAGTACGAATAAGCATAAAAGAAAATATATGTACATCTTCATGGAGGTATGTATATGTATATACCTACATCAAAATGAATTTACTTTTTCCAATATGGGTCTTAAAAACTATTTCTTAATCGTGGGATACAGCTACTTATACGTTTTACTTGTAAGAATTTTTGGATGCAGTTCCATTATATTGTGTATAGTCGAGAAATGTTATCTAAAAATATTTTGAATATTGTAGTACGAATATAAACTTAAGTAAATGGTTAAAATAACATTAATTCACCTCTAAATTACATTTAAACGAATGTTTCCAAACAGCTTTGAATAGAGTATCTCAAGATACCTCTACAACAAATATGAAATGTGGAATTTTCATTTAATTCCATTTTGTATGGGTAATGAAAATTTGTAATTTCAATTTTATTATCATAATTTTTTGCTTACTTTAATTTTTATTTTGAAAAATATGAGCAACCGTTTTTCATTTGCATCTCCCTGAATCTTGTCCTCATTTTAATGTTTTCTTCTTTAAAAGTAAATAAAAATCAAACTGAAAATGTAGTATTTTTTTTTTTTTGTTTGTTTGCCAAACATTTGCATAATTTAAGGCGTAATTTTGGTTGTCGCTTTGCTTCGTCGTCGTCCTCTCCCCAACCCATGACTCTTGTTCATTTTTTTTGGCGCGTTGCTTTAAATTGATATTACAAGAACAATTTGTGTTTATATAGGGACTAAGGATGCGAAAGGGAAGGGGGATAAGCATGGGGGCTTGGGGTTATGTTGGGATGCGTGCAAAGTACATGGAAAAACTGTGCCATGGAAACTTTTGTTTTTTTGGTCTTTCTGTTGTTTTGTTGTTCCTTTCGTTTTTTTTTTGTTTGTTGTTTTTTGTGCGCTTTCGTTTCGTTTGTTCAGTCGTTGGGGCGTGTTCATTTATTTCCTGTTGCGCCTTAAGTTATGCAAAGCGTATGGCAAAGTGAACAAGCGAATTGAGAGCAAGTGAATGAATAGATGGGACAAGAGAGTGGTGGGGTTTTGGCAGGATTTTGTAAATGAGAACAAGAGCGGGCATAGAGTAAGTGGTCTAAGCATGGAAATGAGCAAAATGATAAGGATAGATAAAGCATACGGGCTACTAAATGGAATTGTTGGTAAAGTGAATCCCCCAAGTAGTGAGCAGAACAGAAGTTGATTTATATAGTATCAAATCAATGAGTGAAATTAAATACACATATCTCAATGACCCTAGAAGTTTTTCTAGTTTAATTGTACATCTTTATTTGACCATGATTAAACCCTTAATCGAAGTGAATTATTATCTAAATTTTGGATGTTTTATCCGCAAAAAACTATTTTTTTTTAATTTCTTTTACACAACTTGCAATGTGGTGACACTTTTTTTTTAGCGTTATTAAAGTGTGCCCAAATTCACGAAAATCTTGCATGTCAAAAATATTGGCGAATAATAGTGGCAGCTATCGAAAACAACTCGATGCAGCCCTCAAGTAAGTTATTGAATCATTTCCTTGTTTTGACTTATTGAAAAGTAACCTTTCGGAAATCTCTTTTTGCAAATCATTTTCTATATTGTGTTGGCATTGAAATTGTGTTAAGGTAAACTTTGTAATTGAATTTTAACATCATTACTAACATTTTCGTCTAAGATGATGATGAATCACCCATTTGGACCAAATGGACCTTATTTTCAGCGTCCATGTCAGCGTGACCGCTTTCCCAGCCTAATCGATGAAATTGGTCCGCTGGCCGATCCGTTGGTCAATCGCTTTGGCATACCCGAATTTCAGGAAATGGGTGCCCGCCTAAAGCGAGGAAAAAAATTAAAAAGTAAAGTTGAGAGAGATGCTGCCTCAGCTGCCATCTGGGCCAATGCAGAGCCAGCTGCAGCTTATGCCCATGATTATCACTTGGTTATTCGCCGTGCTATGGATCCCTATTTGCCGCGTTATGAACCATTGGACTATAATGATCCGACACAATTATCCGCGGCTCGTCGGCTGGCGAAACCAGCTTTAACACCCAGGCAAGAGGGTGAACCCAACTATACAGGTAGTTGCTATCACTGCAAAACCAGCGGCAGTAACGATGACGATAGTGATAGGAAAGGACGCGAACTGGCACAAGACATACTTTTAAATCCTGATCTGTTGTAAGTCAAAGTCTTCAGTCCAGTACTCTTTAATAACAATTTAATTTCTTAATTATAGCAATTCTCACTTGTTGCATCATATTGCACAAATTCAACTTAATGATGGTTAAATCGACGAATAAAATAATTCAACATCTGCTTTTAATTATTCAACATATTCCCAGCCCCATAAATCAATGCCGACATTCATTTCCAATTTTTCTTGTATCAGTTTTGAATATTGTAAAATAAACTCGGAGCACTTAAACACATGTCAACAACACTTGAAACTGTAAAGATAAAGAAGCAAAGTATCGACTTAAAAGGTGCTTATGGGGTTACAAGTCTCTTGTAAGATAATATTAAAAGTGTAAATATATTGCGTTACGGAAATTTGATTTAATGTAAGAGTTATCCCTAATTATGTCTAATAATTTCTCTGATTAGAAATAATCATAAATTCCATATCCTTTGATACTCCAGAAGTGCCCCAGACTTGAATTGATAATGCTTAAAATTTGATCTCTTAAAAATTTTTGGTTTTTCTATGCCACTGCGGTCTGAATTTATGGCATGTATGGAATGAGGAAGAACATTTTTGAAGGAACTTTTGTAGTAATTTGAAATTAATTGAAGATATTTTTTTCCTTTAACTCAACTAGGAAATTAAAAGCCATTAAAATGAAAGCCATAATAATAATTCAAATTAAAAACCAGACAAGAAAAATGTGAAAATGAAGGAAACAAACAAAAAAAAAAAAGAAATGCTCAACTTGACAGGCCATTTGCGATTTTGTTGATTAGCATACGGCGAAAATCATAATGAAAGTAATTATTTTGATTACATTTCTAACGAATGGACGGACGGATGGATGGATAGAGAAATGGATGGTTGGTTGTTTGGTTGGGTAGAAGAAGCAAATGAGGAAAACGACAGACACATGCATAAATGATAGAGAATGAAGCAGAAGAGAGGGCGTGTCCCCCCCACTCCAGACCCACACATCAACATTAAAAATGTATTTTAATGTGTCGCCGGTTTTTGCCCATTTTGCTTACCTTTCGCCCCCACGTATTGGCCTCTCTTTCTCACAACCCTCCAACCTTTTGCTCGGAAATTCACCAAAGCTCGTTGTTGTTGTCATTTTTTAATGTCTTTCATTTGAGCTTGATGGTGGGCGTAAGCCACACCCCCCCATACGCCATACCACAAACAAACAAATAAACCATTAGAACAAAAATTTCATTGCGTTTGTAAATCATAAAATGCTGTCAAATTTCTCTAGATTTCTCTCTCACACACTCTCGCTCATTCTCCCTTTCTCTGTATGTAAAATACTTTCACGTAACTTTTGCCTTTGACTTTCCTCTGCCTAATTACTTGTGATTTAATTTGAATTTGTAATTAGCCAGCAAAATGTCATTTTTGTGACAGTTTTGACAGGTTCCATTGGAAGAGGCGTCTCTGGTTCTCGGTCTCTGTCTGTTGTGGCGCCACCAGATTGCTGCCACTTACGCTTCTCACACGTTTTGTTTGGCTTTAACGCCTTCGAAAATTTTTAATTAGATGCGCATATGACAAAATCAAAGGATTAGCTAAACCAAGCCCAACAAAACCTGCCAACTGAATGAAAGAGAAACTGGGGATGAAGTGTACAAATTTTCCAATATTAACCATAACTTTTTCAGTCAAAGGAATAGCAATAAAATGTAGGTAGCCCTGACCTGTCATTCAAGTCAAATTGACAAACAGTGCTGCCAACTGCAGTCAAAACGCAATCAAAATAAATTTGACTTCAGCAGCAGTAAAGTCAGTGAAAATCATACGCCCCCAAGGGGTAACAAAAGGCACAGTACCAGCTGCCCATCATCTTAAGCCATCCACAAAAAAAAAAGAGATGTGGGGAAGAGATATACCTATACACACACCCAAAAACTGGCAAGCATCCTCTGATGCAGTCAAGTCTAACAAATGGCTGCGAGAGCTTCACTCGACTCCACTCGCTATACTCATGGCTATCTAAAGCTGTTGATAAAGCGCACATTAAAATATATACGTATCTAAGTATCTCAAAAGATAGTACAGGTGAGGAGCGGAGCTGGAGCTGGAGCTGCCGTTGCCTTTGCCGGTGTCCTTCAGCCAGATGAAGCAGATTCAATGGCAATGGCGGTGATGGGGAAGGGACGAAAGCATTCAAATGAAAACCGTGAGAATCAAAGCAGCAGCCAAGTGGAGCGTAAAGCTTTCAGTGCGTACAAGGTACAAGTTGGCGAAGAGGGCAGGGGCGCGGGGGATGGTAGTCGTAGAACAGAGTGAATAAAAAGTCTGTCCAAAGCAGCGATTGTCCAGACCCTGTCTTTCTCTTTTTGGCCTTCTTTTACTTTAGCTTCTTCTCCATCGAGTTGTTAAGTTTCGTTTTTTGCCTTTACGTTTCATTTATTACGCAGAGGTTTTCCGTCTTCGTTTCTCCCTCACTCTTGCTGCCGTTGTCTTCTGTATCATTTTTTCTTTTTAACGTAAATTAAGAATTTCCCTACAGCTTTTTACAGGCCGCCAGCCAGCCAGCCCCACCCACTCATCATTCAGTCTCCTTAACTGACTGTTGGCGTTATAAAAGCCCAACGCTTCATTGCACAAACATAGTGAGAGGATGTCGTCAATTCTAAAGGCCTGGATGGGTTTCTTGGATCTGGGACTGGGATTGGGAACAGTATCAGGAACCGTTCACCACTTAACAGAACACACAACTTGGCTTGCGGTCGACGACGGTGACGGTGACGATGACGATGACGATGAAGCTGACGATGAACACTCAAAAATATATGCTCCGGCTCAAAGAGGGTCTCGACACGGTTTTGCGTCATATCATTTCTGCATACGTGAGCATAAAATATATGCCAATGGGACAGCTGGAGGGGAGGGGAGGCATCTCTGGTAACGGAGCTGGTTCTTGAGTCTGTGGCAAGCCAACGACTCAAAATGAAATTAATTAAAACAATCTAAACAATAAACGAAAGACATGCGTGAGGCTAGGTGAAAGAAAACTTGACATAGAATAAACTTTCACAAGACAAACACACACAGTATTAACTGGCTCTGATGGTCTAGAGAGGGAATAAAAAAGGAAACAAAGATTAAGAGTTTTTCATAAAAACCAAGTGTATCCAATTGGTTTAACAAAGTTTAGGTTTAATAGTGGAAAATTCACAGGGATTACAACAAAAATTTTAAAGTTAGGTGATCAATCCTTTTAGTAATAAATATAGCCAAGTTTTGTAGCAGATATTTTGAAATTAAATCATATTATCCATGAAGGCGTACTATTACTTTAGTCTTCCCTAAAAGAAATCTGACTTTTTAAACACAGTTTCTTCCAGTACCTCTGCCTATATAACGAACTTTTTTATGAGTTTTGCCTATACTAAAAGTTTAATTTTCCTGGGAATCACAAAAATAATTTTGAAAATTAAATTGTCTTTCCAACAATTTGTATTTTATTATTTGTAGTTTATTTTTATGGTTTACATAGTAATTTTTATAAATTCCTTCATTGTCATTTATATTCGAATGTCAATATTTAAAAGGATAACGCATGAGACGCTTTTCAATCACTCATTTATTTTTAAAGGATTCAAACAAATGTAGTAGATTGTGAACTTGTACCTAAACGCATAGAAAGTATCTTTGGTAAAGCGTATAATATATATTATGTATATAGTTTTTTTTATAATAAATAGTTGAAACATATTTCATTATTTTGATGTTAATCTTATTTGACTTTAATTTTCGAAATTATTTTATTACTAAGCATTATTTTCTGTTAAAATCAATTAACACTGCTAATATCCAATATAAATATTTTTGGAAAACTCCATAATAAAGCAGGAGACTAAAAATCGAACAGAATTTGTAAATGATTTAAAAAATTTCAATTAACAATAGTCCAAAAAGGTTTATTGGTTAGCAACATTGAAAAATGCTTAAAAATACAGATATCTTTCAGACTTTTAAAATCTTTATTAAGATACTTGGTTAATAAAAAAAACAAAACTTTAATTTGCAGCCGCAAAAAAAAGATTTCCAAATTTAGAATATAGGTAAGTTGACTGTAAGAATTTGTACAATTTTTCAATCCATTTTCTGGTTGGCAGATGCTTTCTTCAAGTCATTGCTGTACTTGTTTTCCATGTGCCTTCGTTTGGGCAAAAGAAACACAACACACAGTCAGCTAAGTCTAAAGACCTTTTGTAGTTTTACGATTGACATAACCCATTCATATACAAAGCAACCGGCTACACAATTTAAGCTCATTGTTTACACAAACAACTGGCAGGAGATGAGGAATTCCAGGCTCTGTCATGCACCGGGCAAAGAGAACACGAGCCAAGTAAATCAAAGTAAATAAAATAAGCAAATTATGAGCAAGGCATGAGAAAAACCAGCTAAGAAAAAAAAGGAGATGGAAAAATAAATTCAGCTGGCATCTCACTGAAATTTGTAGATAGAGAGAAAAAGAGGGAGAGAGCGAGCAAACAACAGCTTGAGGAGCTGGAAGAGAAGCTGGAGAAGATTGGACATTGATAGCGTACGTGGTCAGGCATATGAAAGAAGCCCCAAACCGAAGAACGTTGGCCTTGGCAAAAGGAGGATTGAAACACTGGTAAAAGGAGAAGGATACAGAACCAAAAAATATGGCAGGGTAAACAACATGTTTAAAATATTTATATGTTCCTGCTCTCAACTATTATTGTGGCAGCACTTTGTCTTTTGGCTTGACAAAAACCGCGACTCCTCCATACGTTGTTTACATGTGTATGTATATATTATTTTGCGGTAGCCATGTGGGAGTTTGGCATTGTGGGCGTGGCAACCAAGACACGTTTTGGCAATGAACACGACCAGGCCGCACGTGTGTTTATTTTTATTTGTGTGGCCCACAAAAGGTGAATGTGAAAAGACGAAACAAAGACGAAAAATGAAAAGCAAATGGCGATGGCAAGACGGAATTGTAGGAGGATATACAGAGAGAGAGAGAAACTCCATGGCAAAAAATTTATGTTACGAGCAGCTCATAAACGTCACAGGCAGCACGGCTTGGGCTGATTGAATTTTTACATTGCCTGCTTTATATATTTTCCTTTTTTTTTGGTGGGTGGCGGGGACTGTTGTAAATAGTAACTGAGAAAACTAATTGAAAATTTTCCAAAGGAAATATATCGAGAAGGAGCTGCAAAGCAATCTTTGCATATATGTGTAACAAATGTGTATTAATTAAAATTAAATATTTATACAATTTTGTCAGCAAAGAAAAACTTATGGAGATGCCTAGCTGAAACACTAGACAACAGCTTGCAAGTTATGTGATTCGATGATAAATTAAATTAGCATTAAATGCAATTGAGCGACACTTGACCCAATTCTGAATATGATGCAGAAGTCTATCTCATCAAATCATGCATTAGGGCTGATTGAGAGAGCTTGTTAAGATTGATGACTTTTAAGGATAAAGTAATGTCCTTTGGCTTGTAGATATGTGCATATGTACATATATACTACTCACTAGCTCTTACACATTTTGTTAATTAATATGCGCGTTTAAGTGGCAAAGATAATAAAAGTAGTTCCACTTTTATTCTTCAAGTCGCAGCAGCCTTTTTTTGTTTATAGTGTAAAAACAAACAAATTATTCGTTATTATTCGTAACCACCATCGTGTCTATTATCCCCGACGGAACTACCTTTCAGTATTGCTTCATCGTGGCCACCTACGTCGGATATATAATATTGGATATTAAAGTTACTTTTTCGCATTTTTAGCTTGGTCTTAAAATTGATTAAGAAAATAACAAATTATCGTTATATTAAAGATGCAAATATATGTACATATAGTCCAGAATTTTATCCATTGTCTCTGATACAACTTCCTTTCAGTATCACTTTATCAAGATGAAGTAGTCAGAAATAAATGGTTACTATATAAGTAAATATATTTTACTTAATTTACAATTATTTAAATTATTAATATTATAATTAATTATTATATTAATTATTAATTAACCTCATAATTTTATAAAATTTATTTTTCTTTAAAATTTCACTTAAAATGTTTTAGAGGGTAAGTCTTATAAGGTAAAGCGGTATTATCCATTGGCCTTTATTCGAAAGTACTTACTTGTAAGTAATGATAAATGCTGATAGTATACAAAACTAACTACGTAACTCCATTCATTCAATACATAATAGCAAATAAATTAAAATAAGTATAAGATGGGGTAATGACCATTTTGGGAACTACTTCTATGAATGGTTAGTAAGAATAAAACAAAATTCAGCTTCAAGCTTCTTGACAATCGTGTTTCTTTTAAGGGCAAAGAGAGATGTCTATAATTTTACTGTCAAATATGTTCTAAAAATTTAATCATACCTTATAGAATACATAACCTTGTGTATCTTGGATGATACAAAAAATCTTTTCACATTAAGATACCATTATTTGCCTTTCTCAATTTGTCTTGTCTTTGTCTTACTTATTTGTCTTGTTCGACTCAGATGTAGGATAATGTGAAGAATCTTGTTGACATTAACTAACCAAAATACTATAAATATTTACTTTAATTTAGCATTATTACCACTCTGGTGGGTTAAATTGTGTTGTGCAGTGTAATTTAAGTACATTTTTAATACCTACATTTTGCTTGGTTAACGCCTTAAGATATTCACTTCGTTGTACCTCATATGCAATTACTTATGCAAGCAACATTTCTTTCTGCCCATTTCTTTCTTTATTTTAACAATGTTTGTTTAAAGCAAACGTTTGCTCTTGGCCTGGTTTGCTTACAACCCATCGCGGACCCTAACACATCTACACCAATTCTTTACGCTTTGCCTAAGGTAAACAGCATCATTTAAAAAATGAAAAGCAAAGGAAAATAGAGAGTAAACCCCAAGCACCTGTGATACTAAAGGAGGTTTTCTTTCTTTTAGCAGGATGCGGGCTATTAACAACGTGGCCACTTCATTCAAATTAAGTATACGGCATGTGGTGTTCGCCTTCACCTACAGTTCAGTGCTTCAACACTCTTACCACTCTCATCCATTCATTGCGCCGTATCTGTTGTCCCTTCCTGCCTACGTGATGTCTACCACAAAAACGTCTTTCGCCTTTTTGCTCACTGTTCAAATTTTAATCGCATTTCTTTTGGTCGTTGTCGTTGTCCTTTTGCCTTTCAACTGCTTGTCCTTCGGCTTCGACAGCTGCAAAACGGGGAAAAGAGTGAGTG
This sequence comes from Drosophila willistoni, assembly GCF_018902025.1. Taxonomy (NCBI): domain Eukaryota; kingdom Metazoa; phylum Arthropoda; class Insecta; order Diptera; family Drosophilidae; genus Drosophila; species Drosophila willistoni. Next base: position 17,835,163 of record NW_025814050.1, read on the forward strand.
AAAAGGGTTCCATCAGCCAGTTCAGTTTGTTTCTTCTTTCTTCCCGCCAACCAGCCAGCCAGCCATCACGTCACTCGCTCATTTGTTTTTGTCTTCCTTTATGCGCTCTGCGTTTGGCCGCAAAATGAAAATGGAAATTGGTTTTCTCATTCTGCTTACTTTTGAAGCAACAAAAACAGTTACAGTTACAGTAACAGTAGCGGGCAACGGCAACAACAACATTCATTTAAAATGTAAATAAAGTGACAAATTACCTGAATTAGTGACACAACGTTCAACGCGTTCTCGCTTTGCCTCCTCATTTCGGCCATCATTGGGTTCACTTCTTCGTGTTTTTTTTTGTTTCAGCGCTATTTGCTTTTGTTTTTATGGTGAAAATGACCAATGTTGTTGCCTTTGTTTTCTGCTGATGCCTAATACTGTTTATTTTGTTTAGGCCAAGCTAATTTCATTCAGTTTAAAGAGGGCAATTGAAAGCGGTTGAGTTTCTTTTTGGGGTAAATTGGAATAAATGTGAGAGGAAGATATTTAGAAAGTGTTTTTTTTTTCTGGTATTCTTTAATCACTTGGAAAATGCATAGCCACTTATTTTAATTTTAAATCTGAATAAATCTTATTATATTTATAAGCTACTCTATTATTTAGTTAATCAATATGTAAATGTTTTTTCATATGCTTGTATTCATGGGGGTTTTCCGATAAAGTAACAATCTGAAATTATTGCAGGGAAATCTATTTAAAGTTATCCTTCACTTATTTAATTAGTACCTATTTATATTACAATATTATTTTGAGTAGGTATAATAGACTAACTTTAATTTTTTTAAATTTATATTTTCGTACTGTAGGAAGGACAAAAATCCATAATATTAATGTTATAGTGGATTTTGTTAGGAGGCTAAAAAAAAAAGATGGTCCTAATTGGCAGTCAATTTTTATTTTTGTAAAATCACCGAGAATGCAATTTAATACTTTCTATTTTAAAAATTATTAAGAGTTCCTTCTTTGTTAAATGAGATCTATTGTATGCATTGTTTTTTAAATATGGGATACAAACTTATAAATGTGAATAAGATGAATAAGCTACTTCAATTTTAAAATTTTAAAGTACTTTAATCCCTTTTTATAAAAGAAGGAATATGAATTGCAAGTGTTATGTTAGCTTTTGATATAATTTGCGAAACTTTCACATTTAGATATTATGTAGTAGACTGGATAAACGTTTTTGAGTGACTCTACTGATTTATTTTGAGGATTGAGGATGAGAAAATTTGTGTCCTTGAAGTGTTTTTTGGTTTTCCTCAAACTTTGCTTCTTATACCGATTTCTAGAAGGTTTAACCCTTAAAATTACTGCCCGGTCTGCGGTTTAGACACAGACTGCTTTATATAAGATTGTTTATATAAGATACTGCTTTAAATAAGATACTGATTTGAAATGTACATCGAAATAGAAGAATATTTATTTGATACCACAAAGTACTTCAAATTTCCATATAGAATATGCAAATAAATATAATCAAGAATAAATAAATGAATAATATCATTATATCACATTTATTTCCTTCCTCTTCATGTCTATGGTGAACTCAGGGATTTAACTCTTCATATAAACTTGTGCTCTGTTCCTGCGTTCCATTTAAGCGGCTTGCAAATGCGACAGCATAACTTTAAAGCAGTTTGCCCAGCGAGCTATTAAATTCAATTATTGCCTGAGCGCAATATTGAATCAGTAAGAAATCAACAAGGAAGGACCAAAACTTAAGACCTTCGCACAGCTGTCGTGTAAATATTTAATTTACGAAATTCCATAATAAAATTTGCCCTTTCTTTTTTTTTGCTTTTCTTTTCTGTTTGTGTTGGTGTTGCTAAAGAAGAACAAGACGGGAGGTGGGGGTGGCGTCGCCGTCTGTTGTTGTTGTTATTGGGTGGGTGGGTGCTGGTGGTGGGGTGGTGTGATGTGGTGTAGCTTTAAGGCAGCTGGGCTTTCCATTTCGCATGCCAATTGTGTGGCAAGTGTCAAAATAATAACAAGCGGCAACAGAATCTTTACCCCACCCCGTCCCGGAGTCTCTCATTTGGTGAGGCAAAGAATGCCAAGTGTCAAAATATTTCGGCAATTTTTTTTATGTTAATTTTCTATTAATAAAATAAATATTAAATCAGTGTGCATTGGAGTTGAGGGTGACAAATGTCAATGTGGAACCCGCCCCCATTTCCCTTCTAAGTTGCAGACAAAAAGCGGACGACTTTATTAGAGCAGCGAAAACCACTAATTTATCCCCAGAGAGTTGAGGATTGAAGAAGGGCTGCTACTTTCCACCCCCTCAACAAGCTTGGTCTCAGCGGGTGGTGAGGGCTTTGATTTGAGCTTTTCTCAGATTTCTCTTCTCTCTTTCTCTCTGCTCCCCTTTAATATTCGTTTTTCTTTTCTTTCTGTTGCCTCAATTTAAATTTCATAAATTTCAGATGCTAAGCCAATTTGTTGGCTGAACAAAGTCTTATTAAATTTTAGCATTTGAGTCGTTGATTTTTATGGTCTCTGTGGCATTTTGTTTTATAATTGTTATGGCCAAGCGGCAGCAACAACTCTTGCTCGACAGCCCTTAACCCCTTGGCATCTTATTGGGCTGCTTAGCGGCTCATTAGCCGAATTTTATGTCTTAGACCATAATTTGTAGATGGCAATGCCAATGCTGTTGTAAAACTTTTCTCGGCTATAAACGGAGGCAGCAGCAGCACCCAAGAAAGTGGCAATGCCGCAAAGATGATTTCCAAACTGCGCCTAGAAGCGGGCCATAAAAAATTGTTGCCGCCGCCGCTGCTGCTGCTGCTGGCGGTGTTAAAATTAAAGGCAAGGTAAAGAACCAAGAAAAACCAATTACCAACATGGCGAATTTTAAAGATGTTATTTTATCTAATTTCGTTTGTTATATGAAATTTTATTACTTACAAGTTTAAGACCAAAGATTCAATCTACCATCAAAACAAACAGGCTAAAGTTATATGTAAAAGCAAACAGAAGTTCTTAAGAGTATTTATTATCATAATTTCGGTGCTTTAACATAACCAAAGACTTGCTTTTATTTTAATAGCCCAGAAAAGCAGCTTTCTCTTACTTAGGAAGCCATTTTAAACTGGTTTTAAAATTAATTTTGCTGATTTAAGAAGTTTATTGAAGTTCAGTGAGTACCTAAGTAACTCGATTTTATGTTTAGTTTTAAATAGGTTTAGTTAATGGATAATTCAATACTTCCTCACTCTTGAATACGTATGTGAAATCAATTAAGTATCTAAGTCATTCAAATAAATCACTTGCAGCAGCTTTTTTCTTATTCAATTTCTAGTTTAGTTTCCTTCTAACTATATGGACTATATATTTGCATTAAAATAAAGTAGCCAAGAAATATGTTTGCCATAAGAGATATTCACGGATAGTCCCCCAAAGCAAAGTTAAAATGTGACAAGAAAAATCGAGTAAATCCTTTTGGAGCATAACAAGGTAACAAAACTTTCGTTCGAAGTGAACCCAACCCTTTTCCAGCCAGATTCATTTCAATTCGCTGCAGTGCATTATGACTTTTTGGGCCAAAACAGAGTCATTCTTTCCTTTTCACTCCATCTGTTTGTAGCCCGTCTCATGTCTTCTTCTATCCAAAAGGAGAAACAATTTGGCCGACAGCTCTTTTGCCTTTTTGCATATTTGCAAGGCGCATAACTGTCTGCTACAGTCAGTTTTTGCAGCCGTTGATCCCGGAATGTGCAATTCGCTCTCCCTTTATGTCTCTGGGTGATGCTGTGTGAGTGTGTGTGTGTGTGTGTGTGGAAACGGAAGCTACTTGTTGGGTTAATGACGTCGTAAAAATGGCTGCAACTGCAGATGCTGCACTGTTGCTGTTGTGCTGTGAGAACTGACACCATTTGTCGGAGGCCTCCAAGGGAGTCGCAGTTGTGTTGAGGGGAAGACATAATAATTACGAGCAGTTACTCCGATCTCTTTGCCTCCCTTTCTATCTCCCAGGTGTTTAGTTTCCTACTTTTAGACACGACTTAAAATTTTAGTTGCATACCCGCAGGGGTTCTTAAAACGTTACAGAAATTCCCTTTAAAACTAGAAAGCGTGCCTTGACTTTAAATTTATATTGCAAATGTTGGAAACTGAAAACATTTCAGTTGTATTTTTTAACTAGAAGTTTCAAAATTAAAGTGCACTATCCTGTTTCCAAATCTGTGGAGTTTAGGTTAGTAAAAATCCATGTGAAAACATTTACGATTTCGCTTTTCAATTGCTTTAATGCATTCAGATTTAAAACTATGTGCGGCGGTTTCGGTTGTGGCAGCTATGGCTATGGACCTTCTGGACCCTGCGGGCCTTGGTTCGGTGGAGCATATTATGGATGCAGCCGTTCATCCTACTGCGGCTACTCCGGCTGCTATGGACCACGGGGCTGTGGACCATGCGGTCCAGCATGCTGGCCCTATGGCCTGTATACTTGCTAAACTTCAGAAAGATTTCGGGAATCAATAATCAAACCGTTGATGGATAATGAACGTAAAGCACCTTCAGTGAGTATCCTTTTGTCCTAGCTAAATTGAAATTTTTCTGACAGGCGAAACAAAGCACCGCACGTTGGCAATAAAAATTTCAAAGGTGAAAGAGCAGCGCCGCACACACACACACATGCACAATTCAATAAAGGGTTTTGTACGGGGGAGTAGCACTTGACGATTGTAAACAAAACTCTAATTTGAATGCTTCAGACGAATGTGCGCCTTTTTCTGATGTGTGTGTGTGTGTGTGTGTGTGTGTGGGTGGGTGTTTATAGGTGAGAGGGAGCATTTAGGGGTACAAGCGGATTTCGTTTTGCAGAGGCCTCTCCGTCTGCTATCGGTTTCCATGGCCGATTCGCTGAAAAGCGCCAAAAGAAAACGCAGGTGTAATTGAATGCTAGGATAAAGCGAGGGAGAAAGAGACGCGAAGAAGGTAATACATGCCTGCGATACCCCACTGTGTCTATATGTGTGATTTTTATTACGAAATTCTTCGTGCTTTGTGTTCATTGTTTATTTGACTGCAAGAGATGAGAGAGAAATGAGAGAACAAGGAGTGGTGGTGGAGTTGGTGGCTGACACAGGAGAATTTGCTTTGGCACCAATTTGTAAGGACTCCCCTCTGAGTGGTCCATAAAAAAATTTACCATATGCACAGCTTGAAATAAGTTTTTTTACGCTACCGAATTTTCTCACTGTAGATGAATATGAAAATTTTTAAATCAATTTTTCTCCTTGCAGGTGTGCCCTTTGATTAAATTGAAGCATTTTTTAGCTTAAACAGAGAAAACACATACTAAATTCATTAGTTACGATGACTGTGCTTAAAGCATAAACCCATTAGGATTTTAATTGGCGGCTGCAAAGTTCTGGCGCATTTCAATCGCATACAATTGAAGTATTGCTACCTACAACGAATGTTGACGCGAAAAATTTATATTATTAAAAATTTGCTGCAAGTAACTCGTTCAAATTGATGTAGTTTTAATGGAGAAAAAACAACAAATTTTAAAGGATTCTTGAAAATTGTTTGAATTTTTTTTTAGAATTTTTCAAGATTTATATATTATAAACTTCTAATGCATTAGTTTTATACAAGCAAAGAAATATGTGACTATGCGAACATATGGTATTCTATATTTGACTAATAACTCAAATGGCTTGCATACTTTTAGGCTTCACTTTAGTTTTTTGGTCATTTGGATATCCATAATCGGTTATGTTGATTATTATATTTGTGGGTTTTCTTCTGTAAATATAAAAATCTTTTTTATTATAAAGTTTGCTTCAGAATTCAAGTTATCTTTAAAAATATGTAAATACTGGGCACACAAAAGGCAAAGACCCAATAAAAGTGCCAAAAACTTATTACTATTAGTATGGTAAGAAACTGCATCTTTGTTCAGTTATATTTACTAGATAATTGAATCGTACATGCTCAAGAAAAATATTTTGTAAATTACATTTCTCTCTATGAACACCAAAATCAATCCATTTAATGCGCTTAAACAAAATTTGGAAGATTTCGAATAGTTTTAAATATAATTACTTTTACGTTTGAGTTTCAACATAAACATATAAACCAAAATAATAATTTCTAAAGGGAAGTGAAAAATCATTTTCTTTCATTTAAGTATAGGGTATAAGAAATCAATTTCTTGTATCTTAAGACATTTGGTTTATGTACATGTGTATTTAAAGCTACACGTCTTTATGGCTTGCTTTCGCCAAGGTTTTTTTTAGGAGTCCTTACTGTGTGTAAAACCCTTTTACACGTACCTACAAAATTTGTCACTTAAGCCTTTGCGCCTCGTTTTCGCATTCGAGTCTTAACGTGGATGTTCATCTAAGCCACCAAAAAGACAAAAACTCTTTGGAGGGCACACACACACACACGCATACGCACACATCTTGGCTTGTTTTCACAGCCCACAAAATACTCTCATAGCTCCTCCCCGACTATTCACCAAACATGTCGCGGCAAATGGCTGGCGGCTAAAAAGTCTACGTTTACTTTGTGCGTCTTCTCCTAACAAAAAACAAAAAAAGGAAAGCAAAGTCATGTGTTTTTTGCGCTTTCCTTTTTTAGGCTTTCTCTGTTCCTGTTGCTTCGTTAAGATCCCTTTTCATTTCCTCCCCTCTACTGTCCCTCAAGGCACACCGCGCCAAAGACGATGAAGAAGAAGCAGTGTCATGCTGTGTCACGTTATTTATTTTCGAGTAATTTTTGAACTGCGAAACCCTTTTCACAGCTTACGTCTTTTCGGAAAATTAACATAAAAGAAACGTTAGGCGTGGCATATGTATGTGTCTTTTGGTGTTTTTTTTTTTGTTTAATTATTTTGTAAAACAAACTTGGAGAAGTTACGACAAAACGTAACTTTGACTTAGCTAGTCAGCTGTGCCTTCCTTTTCAGACCAGCAGCGTTATTTTATGGGCGAGACAACAAACAAGTTGACTAAGCCCATTAATACGTTGAGAGGACCCGAAACTAACCCCCTTGATAAGCCTTAAAGCGCATTGTGGTCAGTTTTACGGGGTGGTCAAAGCTTTCAAGTTTTTTTAGCCTCCCCAAATGGTGTGGCAGACGCATGCGAGAGGGTCACGCATTTCTATAACAAATACCTTAAATACTTTTTGACATTTTCACATGTGACTTTGGGGGGGCGCAAAAATAAACCGCACCAACCCCACATAAGTGCGTCGTAATTCGTTTTTGGGCTAGCCACAGTTTTGGTTGGGAGGTAATCATGTGACGCAGTGGTGAAAGTGTTTTCATTTATAGTCCTCTTTCAAAATTTAGTATGATTAAGATTTAGAGTAAACAAAAATTAGTGACCCTACTTAGTGGGCTATCGCATAATGCCTTTTTGCCGTCCAATTCAGCTTTTAGTTTTTTTTTAAGAGTACATTAAGGAACAAATGGAAAATGTTTATTTACACAGTATTGTTTTGATTACTTATCGCAATGAAACGTGTGGGATAGGAACATTTATCAGATTTAGATAAGTAATGGAAAATGATTGATTTTAAATGAAATTAAATGATAATTGGGACTTTGAAATCACATAAACAGAAATTCTTGTTACCATCCTAAAAGGGTTTCAGCGCATCCTGGAAGTTCATTTCATTGAAAACACAAATCATACACTTCTATAGCTTGTATTAGCTGTTGCATTTATTAGGTATAATATTCAATAATTTCAATTAGGCTTGTAAATCATGGTGGGGTCTGATGCAAATGTTTTAGATGTTGCAATATCTAGGCATGAGGCTGCACGCAACGCGTGTTCTCAGGCAGATCGCACATACCCTTCAATGCATTGAAGTACTTATCACCGCAGCTGACCTGCAGAGGCTTGCCATAGCGACAGATGTAGTAGTCGTTGCAACTCTTCAGGGAAGCCAACATGAAACCATCGGGTTTGTCGCGGCACACATAGTTCGTGTAGGCGGACATGCTGTTGGTTGCTGCTTGGGGAGCTACAACAGTAGCGGCCCCAGAGACAGGACGTTTCAATGAAGGACGGGCGGGTCTGACCTTAACGGACAGAGGCTTCACCTTCTGCGATGCAGCATCGGGGCAAACTGTTGTAGTGGCATCGGCGCAAACTGTTGTCGTAGTGACATCGGCGCAAACTGTTGTTGTAGTGACATCGGCGCAAACTGTTGTCGTAGTGACATCGGCGCAAACTGTTGTCGTAGTGACATCGGCGCAAACTGTTGTTGTAGTGACATCGGCGCAAACTGTTGTTGTAGTGACATCGGCGCAAACTGTTGTCGTAGTGACATCGGCGCAAACTGTTGTGGTTGTGCATGTTGTTGTTGTGGGTTCTGTTTCATTTGGTTTGCAGGTGGTTGTTGTGCATGTTGTTGTTGTGGGTTGTGTTTCATTTGGTTTGCAGGTGGTTGTTGTGCATGTTGTTGTTGTGGGTTGTGTTTCATTTGGTTTGCTGGTGGTTGGTGTGGATTCCGTGCTGCAAGTGGTTGTCGTAGGTGTTGTGCATGTTGTTGTTGTGGGTTGTGTTTCATTTGGTTTGCAAGTGGTTGTTGTGGGTTGTGTTTCATTTGGTTTGCTGGTGGTTGGTGTGGATTCCGTGCTGCAAGTGGTTGTCGTAGGTGTTGTGCATGTTGTTGTTGTGGGTTGTGTTTCATTTGGTTTGCTGGTGGTTGGTGTGGATTCCGTGCTGCAAGTGGTTGTCGTAGGTGTTGTGCATGTTGTTGTTGTGGGTTGTGTTTCATTTGGTTTGCAAGTGGTTGTTGTGGGTTGTGTTTCATTTGGTTTGCTGGTGGTTGGTGTGGATTCCGTGCTGCAAGTGGTTGTCGTAGGTGTTGTGCATGTTGTTGTTGTGGGTTGTGTTTCATTTGGTTTGCTGGTGGTTGGTGTGGATTCCGTGCTGCAAGTGGTTGTCGTAGGTGTTGTGCATGTTGTTGTTGTGGGTTGTGTTTCATTTGGTTTGCAAGTGGTTGTTGTGGGTTGTGTTTCATTTGGTTTGCTGGTGGTTGGTGTGGATTCCGTGCTGCAAGTGGTTGTCGTAGGTGTTGTGCATGTTGTTGTTGTGGGTTGTGTTTCATTTGGTTTGCAAGTGGTTGTTGTGGGTTGTGTTTCATTTGGTTTGCTGGTGGTTGGTGTGGATTCCGTGCTGCAAGTGGTTGTCGTAGGTGTTGTGCATGTTGTTGTTGTGGGTTGTGTTTCATTTGGTTTGCTGGTGGTTGGTGTGGATTCCGTGCTGCAAGTGGTTGTCGTAGGTGTTGTGCATGTTGTTGTTGTGGGTTGTGTTTCATTTGGTTTGCAAGTGGTTGTTGTGGGTTGTGTTTCATTTGGTTTGCTGGTGGTTGGTGTGGATTCCGTGCTGCAAGTGGTTGTCGTAGGTGTTGTGCATGTTGTTGTTGTGGGTTGTGTTTCATTTGGTTTGCTGGTGGTTGGTGTGGATTCCGTGCTGCAAGTGGTTGTCGTAGGTGTTGTGCATGTTGTTGTTGTGGGTTGTGTTTCATTTGGTTTGCTGGTGGTTGGTGTGGATTCCGTGCTGCAAGTGGTTGTCGTAGGTGTTGTGCATGTTGTTGTTGTGGGTTGTGTTTCATTTGGCTTGCAGGTGGTTGTTGTGGATTCCGTGCTGCAAGTGGTTGTCGTAGGTGTTGTGCATGTTGTTGTTGTTGGTTCTGCTTCATTTGGTTTGCAGGTGGTTGTCGTGGTGTCAGCTGTGGCACATGCTGTGGTTGTCTCACAATCAGTTGCAGAAGCAGCAGCATTCACCTTAACAGCTGATGTTTGCTTGACCTCAATGCATCCAGTGTTGTAGTTAACACATCCTTGGACCTTGGCATCAAAGAAACGTGAGCAGGTATTGATCAAAGCAACGCCAGATTGGCACTCATAGTACTGGGAACAACTTCCCGGGACTAAGGCACGGAAACCGTTGGCTTTATGAACGCAGACATAGCGTTGATAAAGTTGATTATTAACTTGTATAACCGATGGTTGAATTTTGGCAGCACCGATGGTGGCCACCAAAACGGCCAGACAGGCAAGAGCTGAAAGAGAATACTTGCGGGTTAGTGTTTGATCCTTACGGCATTTATTCCAATTGTTTTCATACCGAAATGAGTTTTCATGATGCGGCAGCTATTCCTTTGTGTATGTAGTTTTTGCGGCTACCGAAACTTGTCTTGAACTTTTGTACAAAGCGTTGTACTCAAATGACAATTTTGCAAGAGCCTGGAGCTCTTTTATACGATGGCCACGACCATCGCCATGACGAGATGTGTATCTATCTTATCGACAGATAGATGTCACACAGATAGCAAGCATTACAACCTTGATTTTGACTTGGGGATGCTGTTGCCTGACTCTGACTTTGCCTACTACTAACTTACTTACTTTGATGATATGCGTTATCACATTTTAATTTCTTTAATTGTTTTGTACTCAGCGGAACGGAACTAGACAACACTGAGTTCTTCCTTCCTTTCGATTGTTCAGACAAATTATCATTGATTAAGAGTCTCCAAAATGGTTGTCGTATTTGCATTAATTTCACCATAACCACTGACCATGTGGGCAGCAATACTTGAAAGTAACCTCTTTTGCTCCACTCCCACTTCTTCAAGTGCGTGTGCGTGTGTGTGTGTGTGTGTCGTTTGTATGTCTGTGTTACTATGCATGTGGTGACGTTAATTTATCAAAGGAATTTACAATTGTTTAATTAATTAGATGCATACCTTCCAATAGGCACAAAGCTTGAATGCCTGCATATATGTACATATGTACATACATAGGCAGAGGGACTGGCCAGCCAGCATGCCAGTGACCAAACGAGATATGTAGTCATGATTTGAATTTCACTTATTTGCTATCCCTGATAACAATTTGGATTCAATAGAGGTATGGAATCCATCAGCATAGTTAAAGTCATGCTATAGTTTACCCACAAGCTATGGAATTTTGCAATTGAAGCTTCATATACAAATTATTAAATGGAATAGAATATGAATGGAATTTTCGAGGATAACAATATTGGATCTGTGTTTTAAGTTGAAACGAGGCCAAGACATCGTTTAAGTTTATTAATAAGAATGACAAATTTATTCCATGAATTTTATCATAAACTTTGGGTACATCCTGTTAGATGAGAGTTGCTTTCATTTGAAGCGTAAATTCTTATCGTCCAATGATGTCATTTCCATTCAAGTTTTTATTGAAGAAAACAATTAATTTTTTGAAATAACAAAAATTTACGGAAAATTTGCAATACTAAAATGGAGTTTCCATTCGCAAATTTTAATCTCCTCCATAACATCGACCTCTGATATATCTAGTTTCAATTATTGAACTTCAAATCGATTAATGAAGGTTCTTAACTTTCTTTTCAATTGGCATTTAAGCTCATTTCATTGAACTTGAAATCTTTTTGCCATTTATTTGATGTCACATCGATTGAATGCCATTTAACTCTAGCTAATCAATGTATCTATCATTGTGCTACTCTGTACATCGATAATGTCTCGTGAACACATGTTTTTTCCCTTAGATGCGCATTCCAACTGCATGATAGATAAGAATCGATTGTATGTCGTATGTATATACTATGTATGGGTAATTACAATCAAATTGATAAGAAAATCAAAAATATGTGTATGAACCCAGATGTTCGCCGGGTTGTTTCGGGTCGTGCGTGCGTGTTTTTGTTCCACAGCCAATGTTTCATGTCACATCAAAACCAATTACCAAAGTCGACGAGGCCTATGAACAACCAACATGTATATGGTGTGATTTTTTTTTTCACCTAACACATTTTGCGTGTGTTTTTCAATTCGTGAAACAACCAAATTGTGCCCATATTGAAATATTAATACTCTATAGAAATCTACGAGATTTTTCGAAAGGTTTCTTCTAGGCTATCAAAGAGTGACTTATTTGAGAGTAAATTTCATGTCAAGTTTATAATTATTTAAAGACAAATTTGGATTCTCAAATAATTAAATATATTTATTTTAAATAAATTTCGTGAAAGTTGTGACTTTAATTATTTATATTATTTACCTTTTGAGGTGAATTAAATCCAAGGTTATGATGATCATTATCGTCAGATGCAAAAAAGAGAAGGAATTGCCTCCTAACTATTATTTCGGGAGCTACCAAATGTGTATGTGAATACTTAAATATAGTAAATAAATTTTTAAAACATTTTAACCAAACTTATATACCCTTTTTCATATTTCGTGTCAAGTGTATAAAAAAAACTGAAACAAATTTTGCTCTATAGAAAATTATGTAAAAATGTTGATAATATCGTGCGGTATAATTTGAAATTAATTTGAAGTTAAAAGCTCTATTTTTAATTTCTTGGAAATTACCAAAACATTTCGTGGCAAAAATGAAATTCTTGGAAATTTAATTAAATATTTTTCGTATTCCTGCTCTAAAAGGACTTAAAAGAAATTGTTAAGGTGAACTAAAAAGTAAAAGAAGAACTCATAAAAAAAACAGGCACAATTGTGCAAGAAGCAACAACAATTAATCGTTCGTTAATCGTCGTCTTAGACATTACGATAATTTAGTTAAACCCTTTGTAAAAGGTTAACATTTTCTAACACACATAGACTCTGATGTCGCAGACATAAAGGCCAGTTAATCAATGCTCAAAATTGTTGTATCAATAAAAAAAAAACTTTAATTATTAGAGAGACTATGATATAATATATGCATCACCTGATTTTAAACAGATTGCAGCCAATATTTTCTGATTTTGGCTTAGCTGAAGGAAACAAAGGACTCCAAAAAGGACTTTTCTTCTACAGAATCAACTTCTTCGTCTTTGCCAAACCGAGCTGTTTTACATATATTTAAATTAGACATCTAAATTATCATCAAAACCTTAACTGACGACAAAAGGAAATAATAATACATATCTCAGCTAAAAATTATTTGATTTCATTGAAATGAAGTTTCCTATTCGGACACCGGACAAATAACTGCAAACTTAAATAATATTTGACAGAAGCCAAATTGTGTGTCTAAAACTTTAACATATACATATCTATATAGATTCGTATACATAAATGCATAATTAGACCTGTCTAAATATATCCATTCGACACACAATGTTACACATAAAAAAGGGGAAACCCCAATGAAAATTAATATCAAATTAGAATTCAATTTAGGGACAAAACTAAAAATGCCAATGCGGAAAATTATCAAACGAACATTAAGAGGGGTCAGGGAGCAGGGAGTAACAACAACAACAGCAACCGATAGCAACAACTGCCAGAGCAACTTGTTAAACCATAAAAAGTGTTTGCTATTACCGGCAATTACATTAAAATCAGGCACAGGCACATCAGCAACAACAAAATCCATATAATAAAACATTTCAACGAAATTGAATTGAATTTTTATATTTTTTCGATAACGACAACCCTTTCAAGGTAGCCAAAGGCTGTGCGATACAACGGAAGGGGGAGCGGGCGGGCGAAGATGGATGAAGCAAGGGACAACCACATTTGTGCAAACATTTTGGGTCAAATTTTTTGATTTTACTTTTACGTAATATTCAAGCCCCAGCAGCACATTAGACTAAATTCCAGATGAGGGTTAAATAATAAAAATCAATATATATGAAAATTTAAATTTTTCACTAAAAATGAATGAATACTTTAAATATTTTATGTGTGCTAATGTTGTTGCTGTTTTTTTTGCTGCTGCTGCTGATTATTTATGCGACTTTATTTTACACTCGACTAAATGCAGAACGAGAACAACAACAGCAACAACAACAAACCAATGCAACGAAACAACGATACGAGAGTGGCGAAACGACTGGCGCAAAAGAAAAAGCTAAAGAAATCACTTAACCCTTGAGCGACCCCGACACATGCGAAATTGACTTGAATTATCGAATTTCGTATAGGCGACCCTTTTATCCAACTTGAACTCAAGTTCAAGTCAAAAACAAAAAACGAAAGAAGCGAAAGCAAAGGAAAGGCAAGGAACACACACACACACAGACACATACGCACACACACTCAGCCAGGAATCAAACGGAATATAAATCAGTTTAATGATTTTTATGCCAGGCAAAAAAACAAAGCAAATGGTAAAAAAAATGGAGAAAAATGTGAAAAACAGACAGGGAATGGCGAATGGGTGAGTGGGTGAAGAAGAAGAAAAGTTTGTATGTTTGCTTCGTTTTTTGGTGCCCGGAAGCGGAAACTGACGGAATGTGAGAAGAAAAGAATAAAAAAGAATGGACGCAAGGCTGAGATTTAAAGCATTTTTTTTCCTCTTTTAAATTGCAATTTTATATTTGCCTTGAAGAGTTGCTTGTTTTATTTTCTTGTTCATTTCTTTTAAAGTCACATTTAAGTGCTGGATGGATGGGCGTACTCAACAACATTGATTTACCTTTTGCAATTTCCTTGGAAAATCAACAAGTAAAGTTTCTACAACGAATAGAAAAGGTTCGACTTGGTGGTTCCCTTTCAATCTCTAAGTACAAAGTATGTACCTACTTAAATTTGCCTAAACTTCAGTTTTGGCTCATAGTCAATGTTCGGTATGTATTTTTTTTTATATCTTAGCATACTTTTAGGAGGCAGTAAATATATTTTAAAAATTCTTTTATCTACAAGAACTATGTATGTTCGTATCTAGTTTGTTTTCATGATGTTTATCGGGTCTAAACTTTATTATAAACTCAACATCACTCCAACAACAATTGAGTTAAGTCAAAAATTATGACGATATTGGCTTATAAATTATAAAAACAATTTTCTTTTGAAGATTTTACGTTTTTATCACAATTAGGAGACATAATCATCTGTACCAGACTGCAGGGTATAAGAAAGTCATCTCGTTTGTCTTTCGTTTTAACATCAGCAACGTTGTCATCGTCGTTGTCGTTCATCTCAGCCTGACCCTATTTCGCCCGCAAATTAAGTTCAATCGAATTGCCTGATAGTCATGTAGTCTTGGGCCAAAGGACCAGCCATGTCATAGTTTGCAATCAAAGCCGTTCAGGAAGGGCGAGAGGAGAAAGACGCGAATTGAATTACCAATACCAGGGCAGTAGCAGCTGCCTATTGATTTTCATAAATGAAATGCACTTACAAAAGCCAACCATAAAGTTTACATATTTCAATTGCATATATGCACTAAATAAAAGCAGGTACAGTTGCCTCCGGAAGTTGTAAGCAATTCAGTGGAGTGCAAAAGACATTCTGCCAGCAACTTGGTAAGTGACTTTGGGGGCCCTCAAGATGAGCGCAGACGAGTTAAGTCGCACAGGTTAATTTATTATTGAAACTAATGTCGAGGGCCCAGTGTCACGAACCCACTACCTACATATGTAGGGGTAGAGAAGCGGATGCATGGGTGGGGGAGTTGTGCAGGGGCCAGGCGCCATGCTGACGTTGCTTGGTTAGGTTGTGGCTGCTTTGGGTTTCCACAGTTTGAAGCGCAAATTATGAAATTTAACTTGACAAATGTCAGTGACATTAATTAAACGTTGAGATATGGCAAAATAAGTTGAAGAAGATAATAGAAGGGGGCAATCAAACTGGGGGTTGTTCGACCAATGTGGCAACATGTGGAGAAATAAAATGTTTGTAGTCTTTAAGTCAAGTACTTGGCATAACATTTGTTAGTAGGTACTGAGTACAGGGTCAGCTTTAAATTAGCTGACAAAGTCCATAAGAAACAATGTCAATGTTAAAATTCTTATTACCGTTTACTTTTGATCTTAGTTAGAATTTGAAGCAACTTTAATATCAATCTATGTAGTTTCTTTGGAGAATTAAACTCTTCAAATTATGTAGCATTAAAAAGTTATTAATAATAAAGGACATTTGTTACTGACGACTATTTTCTCCCAAACATAAAATTCAGCCTTTTGAAAATAAGTACTTTGATTTAAAATTTGTTAATCAGTTTATTTTGAAGTGATAGTGCTTCAGTAATTTTCTTTGGTATACACAGATTGATAATGTCTCAGTATTTATACCCTGCACTGCTTCAATCCTCAAGGAATTCTCAAGAAACGTTACTTTTTCACTATGGAATCCTTGTGAACTCTATTCCTTAAGGAATAAAGAAAAGAAAATCATAAAGAAATTGTAAAAGAAATTCTTTAAAGTATTCCCTATCACATTATTTTAGAAACAAGTAGATATGAAGAAAGAAAGAAAACTAAACTTCTAGTTATTTAAAACTAGTTTAGGAATAAATCAGAAAAATCGTAAACTAACTCTAACTGCAGATGCAAATATTTGTATGAATTTGAGCGACTTGAGTTCAAACAAAATAAGCCCATCAACAAATTTACACATTCTATTTTCACTTTAACAAAGAAGATTCCATTTGCTGCAAAATAGCTGCAACTTTCACATACGATATGATAAATCGATAATCGTATAACTTAAGGACCCCGTTGCCCCTACCATTCCCCTGTACCCCTTCATCTACACCTTCTGCTTGATTTGCCTTCCATATGGCCAAAAATTTATGATTTATGTCAGGTATATAAAAACTTATTTTTATCATCTTTGCTGCCAGTCATCAGCATTCTCGCTGGGCATACAAAGCAAATCCCTTTACAATATCTGAACCCAACCGAAAAAGAAGCAAACGTAAAGCACAAAGGATAGAAGAGGAGAGGGGATGTAAAGTACTTTAAGCCACGCATACATATAAAAGCAACAACTGAACGTGGCCATACAGGTCTATACAGAGAGATATGCGTGTGTGTGCGCTAGAAGGGAGTTGGGGGAAGAGTGCATAAAAAGTAACACCGAAATAAAAATAACTGAAATATGCACACACACACACACACACACCAACACACCTTTACGATTGCTGAAGGAGTAAAACTGTAAGAGGGCTAACAGAAAGAAAAAAAAACAAGAAACAAGTACAGTGAAATTTACACGCTAAATGCGTCCCAAAAGAGACTGAAGCAAGCCAAAGTCATTAAATGCTTGTATTTTGGCCAGGTGAACGAGCCAGAGCAATGAAGGGAGGTGGGTGATGGTGGTGCGAAGTGGAAAAGTAGGCTCCCCTAAAAAGGTTTTACATGTCATTGCGGCCGCCCACACATACACACACCGAAAAAACACTTACACACATTCGTACCTATACTATATCCAGTGCCAGAAATTGACATAAATACATAATGAGCAACAATTTCGTTCTGCCTATGTGTGTGTGTGTGTGTGTGGGCGTGTGAGCGTGAGTGTGTGTTTGTGTGCGTGTGTACAAGTCTGAAGCTAAAAAAGCGTAAACTTTTACTTTAATTTCCCGCCGGAATTGGGCTGAAGAAAATGGGCAGTTAGACTAAGCCAAGACATATCCAAAAGAGACAAGCGAGAAAGCTGTCAACATTTTGCCAACCAAATGCGCCTAGATGTATGCAATTAATGTGGTCAGAGGCAAGGCGGGGAAACTACTTACAGATATATACATATGAGCCAATAGATTAGTTAACGACAACCGCATACTCTATATTATATGCATTAAGTATCCAAATTTAGTTATATTTAAGAAAAATATCAATTAGGATTCAAGAAAACGATTTTGCAAGGAAGTTTATAAATTGTGAAAATATTTTGACCTTAGAAAATATGCTTCTAAAAAAGGATTTGCTTCATCATTGATGACACATTTTTCGACTTCTTTAATGATCGCTTAAAAAAATCCTTTTAGAGTCACCATCGATGACAGTCAAATGAATTCATTATAAAAGTCTAGTTAAAATCCACAAATAAAAAATGTAGTCATTTGTTTTCCTTGGTTTAATATTTGTGAATGAAATATCGAGATAATATTAATAGATGTAGCTTATATGGTTATATAGTTTCCGAATAAAAGGTGTGTGACTTATGGATTATCATCATTAGACTAGAATCATTTTTCTTTATTGTACCTCATTTATAGAAGAATTTGTACACGATAAAGTGCCAACAATAAATATAGATCTGCACTTGTCCCCATCGTTCGTGCAGTCTCTAAAGCAATTTCTACATTTGGAATTTGTTTATGATATAGTCCATATCAACTTTTACCTTTGCATATATATCTATGCAAAACTATATGGTATAGAGTATAAGAACAAAGTCTAAGACACATCATTTGGCCTGCTCAAATATTAAGGCCAAGTTGTTTTGGGCTGGCAAAGTTCACACGAAGCCAAAGTAAGTAAAATTCCCGTGAGACATTTTCAATTATTTATTATTAATGCTGGGTTGGAGTTGAAGTTCCACAGGCAAAAAGTCGAATGAGATGGGCCACCAAGCAGTCAGTGTACTGGCCATATGTTGTGTGGTGTCTTATTCTATTCACAGTTCTGTGTCCTTCTGCTGTCTTCTCTTGTGTCCTGTCAGTTGACAAATTTGCAGTCATGTTCGGGTCCTCGATGCTAGCTTTAATGTGGTCGAGCAAAGGTATGTGAAAATTTCGTTAAGAAAATTATTTACATTTGCAAATTTTATGAGCTTTGTTGTTGCTGTTGTTGTTGTTTTTGTGCGCAGAGTTGGAGAGTGTTAAGGCAACTCTCGCTTGGCTGAATGTTTAATGTAATGCATATGTGTGTGTGTGTGTGTGTGTGTGTGTGTGTGTGTGTGTGAGTGAGTGGGTGAATTGGTGTGTGGATGGGTGGGTGAATGGGTGAGTCGCTCTAGATGAAGACCCTGGCCCCTCTTCTATCCACGTGTCGTACTTTTTAACCGTATTAAATTACATCCCTGTTGGCGTTTATTAATGGCGCAAACTTTTAATGAGAATGTGCATATTTAATTGCAAAGTCAAGAGTGAGTTAGACAGAGAAAGAGAGTGAGTGAAATGAGAGAATGAGATAGAGAAGCAAGTGTGGCAGTAAAATTCAAGCTGGAGTTCCCGGACGCCTGGCAACCGCTAAGAATATTTCGCTCTCTCGCTCTCTCTCTCTCGTTTTCAACTCTCCCATATTTGTTTACCTGGGAATGCAAAATGGGTTCTGGGAATGCTACTTAGCGGCAACATCTCATCAGCATTAATGTGCCCAGGTCGCCGTCATCATCATCATCAGCAGCAGCCACAGCAGCAACACAACCTCCAGCTCCAGCACCAGCAGCAACATTAGCAGCAGCATAATCAGCGCTTTGGTAACAGCACCAGGCAAATTGCCCAAAATGTTGGCCTTTTGTTTTTTCGTTTTCAGAACAGAATGTGGCATTCAAATTGGCGAAAAGGGTTAATTAGAGTCACCCACAAGAAAAGAGATTTCAACTGACATAGTTTTGGAGTTTTTAACTAAATTACATTTTTTGCCATGCAGAAAGAAACCATTGACTGGCCAGAGATTTTTAATTGTTGCTTTGATGTCGCTTACATCACATAAAAAATATTTAGTTTGATTGCGTTAAGTTTGAAAAAATAAATAAATAATTCTTAGAAAATACATTTTAAGCTGTTTTCACAGAGT
This sequence comes from Drosophila willistoni, assembly GCF_018902025.1. NCBI lineage: Eukaryota > Metazoa > Arthropoda > Insecta > Diptera > Drosophilidae > Drosophila > Drosophila willistoni. The sequence goes on from NW_025814050.1 coordinate 17,854,668, forward strand.
AAGTACCAACTTACAAAGACAAATCTCTGAAACTTTTTCTATCTCAAATATACATTTAACAAATATTGTTTCCATATTTTATGTCTCTCTTTTATTATCCAATTAAAATTAATGAGAAAATATTTGTTATGTTGTTATAATATATTTCAAACATTTGTAAGCTCAGATTAAAACAAAATACTTTTCTTTAGATCTTTCAAGACAAAATGGGAAACTTTTTGTATGCCAAATTCCTATGAATTGTTCAATTTAGCATTAAATTTTTATCATAGGTTGAAATGTGATTGGCTCTGATAAATTTAATTAATTAGAAGAAATCAAAATAATGCTCATATCTAAAGCAAGTTTTTAATTTCATTTAATTGTGTGAAGTAGTTCAAATTGCAAACTTTTATATGAACCAAGAAAAAACTATAACATTCAGAGGTTGCTTTTCCAATGGTCAACCAATAAAAAACACAAAAATTTAGAAATATTACAAACTAATAGAGTCGCGACCAGAAGCATTTCCATTGAGTTAGTGCAAAGTTTTTAGAAACACCAAAAAATAGAAAATAAAAATTTTTGCGAGGCGCCAATTTGAGTTTTATGCGAAATAAAAAAAAGCATTGCATACATTTCTGCGCATATGCATATGGGCAAAAACGTATACGTAATATTTCAACAAAATTTTATTCGTGAGGGCATCAGGTTGCCACGAATGAAAGAGGGAGGAGAAGTCGGTGGGTGTTTTTGGGTAGGGGCGGCACTCATAAAAATAAACTGAAATTGTCAAATAAATGTATGAATTCCCACAAAAAAGAAAAAAAATAACACAGAACAGAAATGGAAAAATGTCTACGTCTCGCTGCTGTTGCTACAAAGTATGCTATGGTAATGGACTTTTAATGTTTGTATTTTTGCCTTTCCATGTTAAAGGGAGGTAAATGGAATTGGTGGACTCGGAGTTTTGCTTTAGAGTTGCAAACCGGGACAAAAGTAGGAGGCGTGGCATTTGAAATAGGGGACAAGCCACACGTTTGCCCTTTATGACGTGTATGTGTATATAAATATATATTGCCAGTTACTTAATGCTTGTTGTACAATTTTGTTTGTAGACTCAAATAATAAATTAAATAAATGCAAAAGATGGAGGGGAAATAAAATACCAAAGTGAAGCGTAGGTTACGAACGGAGTTAAACCATGAAATCTTAGAGTTTTGACATTGCAAGTCCAAGCTCCCACAAAGTTTCCAATTTGAATAGCGAATAAGTTTCCTTGCATTCATTTCATTTGCTGTCTGGGGAGAATAATTACCATTTATCAACCATCAAACCAACAAAATACTATACTCACCATTTTTCCCTTTTGTCAAGCCCGTTATACTTCATTAAAAACCACTTGGATATTTAAATACGTCTATAAATGTCGTCTCCCAACTCGAAAAACCCGACTCAGTCTCTATACATGCTAAGCGAGGGAAAAAAAAATGGCGAAACCCCTTGCGAAGCACCCAAACAAATGATGGTCCTTTCAACCCGCCAATTGTCAGCTCAACTCAGACCTGAACTCATCTGGCATGGCATTAACCCCATGACATCACAAAAACAGTACCAAACTGAACAAAATAGTACAAAAAAATAAAATGAAATAAAATGTTTGGCAGCAAAAATTATAAACCACTCGAGCATATTTTGCAAGTCCAGGGAGCACTCAGCCACTCCCACTTGGCTACCATTGCCTCCTCCTCCTCCTCCTCCACGCATTCAAAGGTTGCAATTTTTCATGAGCCAACCAAAAAACCAAACACACACACACACAAAAAAAAAAGAAGAGAGGAAGAAATGAGGGAAAAAGTTGAAACGGAAATGCGACCAAACAAAACGGATATGAGCGAAGGATATACGCACACATATACATGCATATATTTATATGTATATATTTGTAGTATGCGATATATAAGCGAGACCGCGTCGCGTCAACCTATAAATAAAAGAAATGCGGGGCCCATCGTAATCCCGAAACCCCGCAATACAATTTTTTTTTTTCGAATGGTTTCGGTTTTTTTCCTACTCTGTTCTTCCTCTTTACTCTTAAAGCGTGTGTGAGTCTGAGTGTACGTGTGTGTGTGTGAGTTTGGTTATTAAACAGACGACAAGGGACTAGAAATGCTTTTTAAAATATATGAGCATACTTTTTGGCTGCTGCCTGTCCGACAGTCAGAAAGCGCAGTCACAGAGTCAGAGACAGAGGGAAAGGGAAAGCGAACGGAAGCCAACGAAATTATTTTTAAACGGTTGCAGACTGCAAAAGTGAAGGGAAGGCGGAAAATGTGCGGTATGTGGGATGCAAGTGCATCACCCGCAGAATGTAACGTTATATTATGAAACAAAAGCTCAGAAAAACGTCAAGCAAACGACAATTCGAAGGGAGAGTGGTGAACGAACGGATACAATGGGGAACGATGGGCGAATGCGCTTTAAATGTCAGCCATTTATTAAGTCGGTCCAGTCTGCTCTGGTTCTGCAGAGCTCAGTTCAGTAGACGGGCAAATGGCAAACGGCAGACGACCAAATATTGCTATCGTTTAGACCAGACCAGACTCAGTCCATTCCCGAGACAGTTCATAACCATGACGAGAATGGCGACAACTACGAGGACGATGACAGGCATTTTGGGTTATGGGGAAATGCTTTTAATGATATTAAAAAAGTGGTCAGTACCCAAAACTATCTACCTATCGACACACATACATATATGAACAAAGTTCCAATTGAATAAAGTGTTTAGAAAAGTAAATGTCAAAAAGGTCTAGTTTTGATTTCTATCTAATGACTTGGCTACCTTCTGAAGTTCCACTTAGAGCTAAAAATACTGCAGTTGAAAATTTGGAACTGGATAAATAAACTTATAAGTTTTAAACATCAATTCCAAAGTATTAATATTACCAATATATGAAATTATACTAATTAATAGAGACAACTTTTAATTTGTTTGTTAAGCTTGTTGATGAGACACAAGTCATTTTCAATTAACCTATGACTTTTAAATGACTCTTTAGCCAATTGTTGTCATTTTGCAATAGATGTTCATTTTAATTAGGTAATAACATTGTAGGTGTCTACTTATAATAATAAATAAGAATTTGCTTTTCAAACTAATTGCGTTTGAACCAAGATTGATAGCAATTATCTATATAAAATGAGAAAGGATAAAAAATTCATTTCAGAGATTGCATTTACAACAAAAACGTAAGTAAAGTCCTGTATGGTAAATATGTATTTCTTCATTTCTTATTTGCATAACTTTCACTGCACTTAAAGAGAACAGCCAAATGAAAGTACTTAAACTGAAATCAAGCTTGGTGGGGTCCAAGGTCTAAGAAACATGTTTGAATGACTGAATACTTGACATCGATTTTCCCAGCTCTGTTTTTTCGGTTTCCTTTTCGCTTATTATTATAAAAAAAAAGTGCTTTTCTTACGTTTCATTGCAACATCAAAAGTAAACTTTCCCTCAATATCCATAAGGAATTTTCATCTAATGTATAAAACACTTACACTTATCCTTTGACCCCGTCCTTGCCGTGGCAAACTGTAGCCAACAAGAACAACAATTATGGTGCACCCCAAAAATCCAACTCATAATTACTCGCTCAGTCAAGGCGAAAACAAATTTCAAAAGCTTGCCACACAACAATTTTTCTTTCATTTTCATTGAAAAAAATTTGATGGTTTCTTTTTTTTTTTTTTAATATTTTTGTTGGCTACTTCAAAAAAAGCACAAAAATAGAAGAAGAAGAAATGTGTATATAAATTGTTCGTTGGCCAAATTAATTGAAACTTTATTTGGATTATGAAATTAGCACACGCCCAGTGAGTTCGTTTTTTTTTTTTAGGCCAAGCATTAAGCGCTTTTTAATTAGGTTTTATATTTCCCCCCTTTTTTTTTTTTGTTGTATTATGACTTTTTTTCGCTGAAGTGGATCATTAGGGGTTGGGTCAGTTGGTTGGCGGATTAAGTGGCGCCAGCTTTTAATTGTGTGGAAAATTTTGCACTAAACGAGTAGCATTACTACCGCTATGCCGAGGTGTTTATACTCTTGCAACAGTTTGTCATAGTCGATATATCATTCATGGGATAGGATGGGACATTCAGAATACATTGATCATTATTAAGCTTAACCTAGACGAACAGCTTTTATTTCAACTTATTTCTAATGATTAGAGCAAAATTTGTAATGACAATAATTTAAACAAATAACTTTAAGCCCAAACTTATGACAACTTTTCTATAAATTTTCGATCTGACGCAAAAATCTTTATATGGTGTTCTTCAAATCTGTTTTTCTTATCAGCATCTTAAGCTGTTTTCTTCTGATTCATAATTGTTTAATCAAAATATTCCACTTTATACAAATACCTAAATTAAATTTTACTTTTAAACAGTTCTTAAAATTAAACAGTGGGTACTAAACCTACAATAATCCATTAACATTATGATAAAATATGCATAACATATTTTAAAATGCTTTTTTATGGCAAAGTTCATGACTAAATTAATGGACTCCTTTGGGTTTGGGTAAGGCATTTGAGGTTTTTTTGCTCCGAATATGCAATTAAACTTTAGTCAAATGAATTGAAATTGAAATGAAGGTAGAAAACAAAAAAAAGAAAAAAATAAAATAAAACTGCCAAACTGAAACTCAACTCAACTTGCATGAAAAGAAAATGGCAGTTTGCCATTTTACCAGTTGAGGCAATCAAGCGAGAAATGTAAATGAAAATTGACAGTTAAGATGAAGGAAAACCAGAAAAAGTTTCTAACAAAAATCACTCATGAAATTTGATTGACTGCATCAATGAGTAAATGACTTCAACCACTGATAGATACAAGCGACAGAGTGTGAGAGTGAGAGACACAACTATACGGAGAGCGAGAGAAATGATTTCGATTCGTTCTGTGCCGGATATGTCCTGACAATCCTGCCAGCTCATTCCCCTCTGTCCTCCTATGGCTCATGAAAATTGACAATCAAATTGCAAATAGCTTTATCTTGTAGTTTGTTTATTTATTTATATCATTTCGTACACTTCCTGAGCAACAATGAGCAGAGGCAGACCTTGTTAAGCTCTCTCGATATATATATACATACATATATATATATATATATATACATATGTGTGTGTATGTGTGTTGGCCGCCATTTTGTGCGTTTGTGTGTGTCCTTTTTGGCCTGTTATCCTTGGCTTATGTTTTCAATTAAATTTCCATACAATTTTCATGACATGATGAACTACCTAGAACCAGGGCCAGCAACAGCAGCAGCCAGGACTCAACTCGTCTCTCAGCTGTGACTGACTGACTGATTCTGTGTATGTGTATGTGTGTGTGTGTGTTTATGTGTATGTGTGAGTGTATGTGTCAGTCAATTTATTTAATAACAAACGCAGAGAGCTGGTTACAATAGCCACTACCCACTTCAGCCCACTTGAACTCAGTCCGTTCGTCTCCTTCATCTCGTGCCCATCATAAAAATCTCTGTAGAGATTTCTGAATAAATCAAGAGCCAAATATTTTATTTCATTTCATTTTCACTTAAATCAAATAGATGAATAAAAGAATACAAAGACAAGAAAAAGTATGCAAAAGACAACGTCAAAAAAAAATACATATACATACATACGTACAACAAAAAAAAGAAAACACAAATGAAATGATAAAGTCAAAGAAAGAAAGCACTGAATATTTTGCATACAACTGAAGGAAATTCATCAAAAACTTTTCACTATCAGTATCTGCCTTCTTTCTATTTCCCCCTATGACACAAGCTTTCTCAATTTTTCTATGCGCTAAAAGTGGTCGTCCGTATATCTATGATTGACATGATTATACCCTATACTCATTGATTTAAGGGATCTATAACAGACTGATTGGCATTTTATGTTTTAAACATGCTAAATATTCATTAAAGTCGTGAAAAATTACTCAAGACTTAAAACATGCAATCTTTTATGTCTCATTTTTGTTTCATCTTCCAACTCACTAAGAACCAATTTATTCTAAACCAAGTAGCAAAACTATTATAAGGTATACATTTTTTTTCAAATATTTCCGGTTGTCTGTCAAAATAAGTAGATACATACATATGTATGTCTGTATGTATAAATCTATATATGTCGAATAAGCCATCAAAATGCTTGTCAATTGCTTCTGCTCGACTTGGTCAAAAGCCTGTCCAATCGCCAGATTTACTTTATTATTTATATCAATCAACCGTTAACCGACATTGATGTGCCAATTGCTTTTACATATGACGAAAAGAAAACAACCACTAAATTTTCTCAACTATCAAAACATCACAATTTTCATACTCTATTAGAAATAGGTTTTAATAGTTTAGAGCAAACTTGTAAGTTAGTGGCTAGTAGTAAGCTAGTTGAAAGTTAAACTTGAAAATTAAACTAGAGCCTAAAGATGAAAAAGAATCGGTATATCCTTGTGATATGCTTGTCAGCAAAATAGTTTTCTATTTACTATGAATTTAGCATTATAGAAATAATCCAAGGATCATAGCAAGAGATATCCTTTAACACATTTGTTGTACATTAAATTAGTATTATTTATTTCTTATATAAAGATGAAGTAAATCAAATGAGATCATAATTTAAAAATTGTTTAACTTATTGAGCATACAAAAAAGAGTATAGAATTTACAATATGTTGGAATTGAGTTTCCTTTGGTTATGTTGTATAAGACAAGCTGACAAAAACAATAAAGCCATGAATTGAGTTGGGCTGGATAAGAAATAAAGCAGCAGAAAAAGAAAAAGGGAAAAACCAAAAGTATGGGAATGAGTAAAAGTTAATTTCACTTAGGTGAATTGCTTCATTTAATTCGCAAGTGGGCGAAACTTTAATATGATGGAAAAACCAAAACAAAAACCTAAAGAACAAAAACCAAAACAAATGAGTATGAAACGAGGCGTGCGGCAGGTGAACTGTCAGAGCAGGTTTTTGGTCCTGAGACTGGCTTCTGTATGTCCTTTACTGCCCACACAAACACACACACACACACACACACAGATATGCAGACACACTCACACACATTTCAATCAAATATTTTTGTTTATGACAGGCACAGCAAGTATTGCAGAAGGTTGAAGGCAGGCATGATTTATCATTATGCGACCTCCGGATGTTATGCAACATAAGTATATGTTCAATATATAATAACATAAAATATGATGGGGCATGCCACATAAATAAAACAGCAGGAATGTACCTACCAAAATGTTGTAAATGTTACAAATGAACAGACGTCAGGCAAATAATGTTATGCTCAACAACAACAACAACAACAACAAGAGCAAGAGAGGTAAAAATAAGCTCATATACATATGGAATATGGATTAAATATATTACACACATATGAATAAAACAAAAAAAAACAAAAAAAGGGAAAGGTTTGAAAACTCAACGTGCCATTTATAACTGACATCGAGGCAACGTTGATAATAATCATGATTATTTTAACCTTATTTTTACGAGGGCTTAAATCAATTTGAAATGTTGTCCAAAAAGTTATTTAAATAAATGCAAAAAACTAATCATTTCAACTAAAAACTGAAATTTATGTATACATTTGAGAGAAAGGGATGCATTTAATTAAAATGTTGACTCCATTTCCATTTTAGGATATTTGATCCGAACTAAAATGTGCATATTGCTTATTATTTGAAGCATTAAATTTATAATTGAAAAATTTAGATGTTTAATTAACAGTCTGCTTACATCACTTAAATTATTTTGTAATTAAGGTAGTTAAATTTTTGTATTGATTACAAAACCAAAAAAAAAATACACAATAAATTTATATTTCCTGAAGTAAAAAAAGTTTTCTACACTCTAGTTCTGAGTCAATTAGGTTCAAGTAAAATGTGGCCCAAAAAAGTATGCTATAAATGACCTTAAATAGCAATTTAGCAAGGATTTTTGTTTTTATTACAGAAATTCAAAAAGACAAGGTGCATAATATTCAATTTATGTTTAATTAACTGTTTAAATTGAGAAAAAGAGAGAAAAAAAACGCAAGCAATTATACATAATAACTAATCCGCAAATGATTTTACAAGTTTTCATTCTGCAATTTTCATTGAAGCAATTTATTTTCATAGTTTTGCTCATTTCCGGAAAGCATTTGAGATTAATCTTAGATGGAAATGAACAAGAAAATTTATTTCATATCGACGAGGCATACAAATTGGATTACCATTGAAGGGACTCTAATTGAAACTTTTGATTTCGATGTCTTAATTAAGGGAAGTGGCTTTGAAATCAAATCAAATCAAATTCAATGTGAATAAAAAATCTAAAGTGATATTAAAAATCAACTGGTCTTATCAATTAGTTTAGCTTGGCGTTCAGCAACAAAAAGAGGCAACTAAATAAATTAAATTCCAACAGACAGCGGAGTCCAAAGGCATTTGAACAAAAGGCAAACATACAAATGCCAAAAGGCACAACAGAATGAGAGCCAGTTTCAGTGGCTGTGGCAATATCCAGAATGGCAGAAAGCATCAATGGCCCAATACGCGAAACGTTTATTGAATGAAATTAGTCGGCAAATAGTTAGTTGTAGTCCATACACTGAGGCGCTTTGGGACTTGGCCAGTCCAGTCATTCAGTTGGCTAGCCAGCTTTAAGCCTAATGTATCCCCCTCCCCTACCAGCATACTCATCTCTCCATTTCGCCACCATTCTTTTGTCCCTTTGCAGTTGTCGTCTACATTGAAATCGTCCATTAGCTAAGCAGATTAATTGCTAAAAGGTATTTAATTCGTGATGCTTTTATATTTTCAACGACAACGAGCTCACTTTACTTTCCAGCTGTAGCTGAAGCCCAGCCAAACGCATATTTCGCTTTTTCTTTTATTTCATTTCACAATTTTTCTTTTTTACTTTTCTGTGTTTTTTTTTTTTGCGCTTTTGCTTTTTGATAGAAGCTCTTTCGGTGCTTCTTGGAAATATGGCGTTAAGTATTTCTCTTTTCGTCTCTTCCTTTCTTTTTATTTTTTTTTTGTCACTTTTTAATGCTTCATTAGCTGCTAATGGAAATTGTGTGACGTTAAAAAGGCTCGCGGGATGAAGATAGAGGGGCTAGAGGTAGGGATAAAAAGAGCATTGGAAGCGTGTCTGCGATTTCCCTTTGTTACAATGACAGTAGTAGATAAAAAAAAAAAACTGAGCGAAGTGTATAAATATTTGAGGGTTCTTTAGTTGTTAAAGTGTTTACTGATTTACAAAAAGTGACTAGCATAAAATGTAAACAAATTTATTCGAGAAAACTAACAAAGCTTCGCTAGCATTAATCATAAATTTTGTAAATAGTTAAAAATGAAGTAAGTAAGTCGTCTCGCCGACTTTGGTATACCATACACCAGTAAAGCAAATATTTCAAGCATTTTCACATGCTTCTTACAAGCATATCTTAGTATCTCGCTCACTCAATCATACGAGCACCCTAGCGCCCCCACCAGCCAACGGCCAACTCCGGCCTTATGGAAAAACGTTTATATGCATAGCTCGACTGTTTTTTGTCCGATTTTGATAAAATTTGGTATTTTGCTAGATATTAGTATCAAATTTAAGTGTGCCAAATTTGATTGCATGAGGTAAAAAAATACGGGAGATAATCAAGTTTTTCAAATTACGGGGGCGGAAAAGGGCGTGGCAAAATTTTTATACATACAAAATGTGTGTAAATACTAAGCGAATATACATACCAAATATGGTGTCTCTAGCTAGAATAGTTTTTGAGATAAACGCTTTTTTTAAATTGCGGGGGCGGAAAGGGGCGTGGCAAAAATTTGAAATAAACTTGATCACTCTACATACTACACGAGTCTACATAAAAAATTTGGTGGCACTAGCTCTTATAGTCTCCGAGATCTAGGTGTTCATACGGACAGACGGACAGACGGACAGACGGACGGACGGACGGACAGACGGACATGGCTAGATCGACTCGGTTGTTGATCCTGATCAAGAATATATATACTTTGTGGGGTCGGAGATGCTTCCTTCTGCCTGTTACATACATTTTGGCGACTTTAATATACCATTTCACCCTATGGGTGTATGGTATAATTAAGGACTGCAAGAAAAAACTTACAATTCGAACATAAACTAACGAACGACTTAAGTACAATCTCTGTGTGTGTGGGTAAGTTCACACTTTTAAGGTCATCCCAATAAGCCAGCTCTGCTTCCAGATGATATGGCTTAAACCATTTTTTTTTCTCTTTCATATAAACTTGATATATGTTGTTTTTTATTTTATTTTATTTTTTAAGCTGCCACATCATAAGCAAGATTCTCACCTAGTTAAGATCCTTAAATTTTTTTTGTTGTCAGAGCAGAGGAAAATGTTTTATTAAAAAGAAAAAAAAAACAAAGATTGCAACTAAAAAGCAGCAGCAAATAATTTCAAAGAAAGTTGTGTGATTTATGTGCAAATATAACAACACAAAAGCAAGTCAAGTTTTACGACATACAAAAAGAATGGCAAAAACCAGCAACTAGTCCTGAAGGGACACGGGGTGGGAGGATGGATGATGAAGCCTAGAGCCAATGGCATTGCAAGTGGCAATGAAGTAGGACAGCAGGTAGAAAATGAGAATTGCCATTGCAGCTGCTTCCATCTGGTGCAACAACTCAAACTTGCAGGACAATGAAGGGAAGCTGCTTAGTGACAGCTGCTTTGGTAATAGAAGTCGAGAAATTATGGTGACACAACAGAACAGAAAACTCTTTTCTTTGTGTGTACTTGAAATTTTTTTGTTGTTTTATTTAATGCAAACTCAAGAATTAGGTGAGAGTAAAAAAAAAGGAAAAAATTGTCAAATGATCATAATTAATTCACATTTTCATACATTTTTGGATTACGTTGAATACTTTCCTCCATTATCTTCTTATGCATTAGTTCCCAATTCTCAACTTTCTGCAAAACATCAGGTATAACATCACGCACTTGAAAGCGATTGATTTCGGGTCCATCGCGTTGCTCAATGTTGGTTTTAAAATTATAATTGGGCGAATAGCCATTGATTTTAAGGAAATGATCAAAATAGAAGGGAACAATTTGCTCTTGCATATTGTCGACAACCATTAGAGAGTCATGGGTCATGGTCTCGCCAATTGCACCGTCCTCCTTGAAGGCTCGCATAAAGTTGCGTGTATGTTCGGATATAACCGGTGGTAATTTCTCTTCTTTGACAACACGTTTCTTCAAATGGAGGCGTGGCAGGCGACCCACTCGACGTGGCGGTTTGTATGGTGGCTCTAAATTTCTGCGTACTTTTTTCATTTCGATGTCAATGCGACGTTCCACTTGATAGGCCTGAAATGAGAGTTTCTCCAAATAACGACGACGTTTGCGTAAATTCATCTCCACCTCGCGCACACGATTGATATCCATTTGCTCGAATTTGGTTAGAATTTCAATAACCACATCACTAATGGCGGCCACCATGTCGGATGAACTGGGTATGGCATCGCCAGAGCCTCGCACATTGTCGGGCACAACACGACGCCAGACTTCAGCAAGAATGGCACGATTTTTATTGAAACTTTCATCGGCAAATGAATTCGCTATGGGCTTATCCAGATAATGATGGACACGATTCTCCATTTCGACGGCTCGATCTTCCATGAAATATTTCTTGGCCGATTTACGGGCCACATACTCCTGTTTCTCCTTTAGATCCTTGGCACACCAATCGATAAAGGTCTCGAGTCTACCCTGCAGTTCAGTGTGAATGGACAAAGTGAAATGCATTTCCAGCAGTAACATAAATGTTTTCGTTTTCAAATTCTCAATACCATGAAGAAAAGCTGCAGCATCGGGAAATACTTGAAGTATGGGATGCAAGTTCTTCATATAAACATCATAGTAAAAGGCTCTTATGGCCCAAGCATCATCCTTGTCTCGCACACGTATATTCACTATGGCCCTCTTGGCAATGGACTTGTCATACGATTCGAGTTCCAATTTTTCTTCTTCATCGTCCTCTTGAGTCACTGACTCTATATCCTGCTCCTCGTCTACATCATCGGAGGCATCAGTGTTCTTATGACGCTTCTTCTTGGACACCAAATGTATCCAATCGTTCTCCATGCGCCATTCTTGATCACCCATCAGATAATGGAAATTCTGCAGCATTATGCAACGTATCCAATGACCCTCTATGAAAACTATATCCATATTGAGCATCATTAGTTCACGTTCCATTTCGCGATATTCCTGTTTCAATCGATCGGTTGTCTCATAATAGGATTTCACTTCATAAACCATTGTCATGGCTGAATTGTATTCCTTTTTCTGCCATTTGGCAAAGAGTGCTTCATATAGAATCTTTGTATTCTTCATATTGACCCAATGCCGTTCGTTCATGCGATCATAGATCTTTGTACGAACCATTTGTCCCTGGATGAGTAGCGATTCATATTTCAGACGCATGGCCACTTTGAGCAGTTCAATGCCAGATTTAAAATTAAATGACTTAATTGTGGCTCGACTTCTTAGCTCTTCTATATAATTCTCATCCAGATCAGTTATAACTGCTCCATAGTATTTTTTTGGTCCGGGTCCAAGAAGAGTATTACGTACATCTGGCACGGGTACTTCTAATCTCAAACGTAAGCCATTGCGTAGACGTGAGCTAAAGGTGAAAAACGTATCCTTTGGACCCAATAGAGCAGCTTGCTCTTTACGCTGACCCGAAAATGGTAATAGTCGATAAGGATTCTCTTCTTCAGCATCGACATCTATGATTTCAGCTTGAAAGCGAGAACGACGCATTTCCTCAAAGGGCACCAAAGGTTTTCTAATATACTCCAAGGGCAATTTGGTTTTGCCTTCTAAAATCAAAAAACTTCCACTGTCTGTTGACAAATCCGTACAATCTGAGCTACTGAGAGAGCTTAAACAGTTTTCTATACTCTGAAGATCTTCTTCGAGTTCAGCCACAATTGCCTTACGATCTACCAATAAACGTTCTTCCCCGGGCTCTATATCCTTTGTCTCGTATATAGCCTCCCGGGTCTCACGCAGAAAATCCAAGTACTGCCGCCGTCCAGGAAAATCCACTTGAGCGAGTTCCTCGGGATCGCGTGAATGGAAGACAAAATCATGCTGATGGCACAAATCCTGCACCACTTCCTTAGCTGCTTCTTTTTTATCTTGTCGCGTTTCCCTCAAATGATCCTTTATTATTTGATCGAAATCATAGCCAGGCATGGTTAAATCCTTATCGACAAATTTAGCACACGGTGGATTGGCCTTTTCAAACTTTACTATAGGCACCTTTTCCCTCTGTATGACTTTGGTGATCTCTGGATAAACGCATTTGGTTTGATAGTGAACATGAACGTTTTTCACTTGCGTGGGTGACCAATGGTCGTGATGATGTCGAGCCTCTAACAACTCGGTGTACGGTCGCTTCTTGGTACGTACATTGGCAAACTTTACCCTATCCGGTGGCGGCTGTTCGAGCATTGGCAATTGTGAGACATTCAAGTGCTCATTGAATTCAGAAGAATTAATACGTTCGCCTTCATAGTCTCGCCGTCGTCTTGGATGTATCATGAGGGTTCTTTCACGATACGGCGGGGCCGGCATATTGCCACGATAACGATAGGGAGGCTCTGAATGTCCGCCACCAGTTTGACGACGAGAGTCATCATCATCGTCATCTATACGGCGTTGGGATAATGATCTCGGCAAAGAATCAAGCCGATAATTATATTCACTATGAAATGGCTCTGGCTCTGGCACCCAATCCAGGTCAACCTCTTCCTCTTGCACCTCACAAGGATTTGGAGCTCTTAGCTGCTTGCTCCCAACGCATGGTATTCCAAGTAGCTGCATACGTTCACGTTTCTTCTTCTGGTGATTTGCCTTTGCCATCTTTTTCTTCAGCTCAATGTACTCCAATGTGGTATTCACTTTTTTTGCATCTACCATCAGATCATAATTTTCGGAGAATTTTCGATCATCAGCGGGAACTAATTGTTGTTCGGGAAAAACGTAACGAATCAAATTGAATTTCTTAACATTGTATTGAAGTTTGGGTGCCACAATCTTAATATTCTTGCGCAATTGCCTATGATAATGCTGACCCAGTCGCTTGCCAATATACTCCTTAACTGCACTGCGACGCTCTCGTCGATGAATGAACAATGGTTCTGGTGGAAAAAGATCCAAATTCGGATCATCTGGATCGAGAACCTTAGTAATGCCAGTCTCCACATCAAGTTTGATGGGTTCCTTGCGGGGTGCCAATTGATTGAGCCATTCATCACGGGTCAGACAGCCCTTAACTGTGCGTTTACCCTCCATTTTCTGATGTCGATGAAATTTACCACGCAGGCCATCACCATGCTTGAAATGAAATCCTCGCAGTTGAAATTTCTCACCAATTTTTCCCACTTGCAGGTAGTCTTCATCGTCGCTGCTCTGCTCACTGTGCGAAGATGCCACACTGCCCAAAATGCTATCCTCGCAACGCAACTGTTGCTCTACATCTGGCATTCTCTTTAATTTCCCCGTTCGCTCCAAATAGAATTGTTGGGCAATTCTTGCCTTATCCCTTGCTATGCAATTCTCTCGGTGCATCATAGACTTCAGGCGTTCCGTTTCTTGTAAAGTTTTGGGAAAAACTTTGCGTTTTCTAATCACTGGCTTAATGTCGACATGCTTGCGAAAGCTTCGCTCGATGGCATCATCGATAACTGCCACATCGTTTTGTAAATCCTTTTCAGCCACCATACGAGCTTGGATCTCCTTGGCGGCTGCCTCTTGCTTCTTTTTTTCCTGCTCAAGCTCTGCTTGTCTCTGTTTATTTTTCAAGTAAATTTCTTTGTAGCGTGCCTCACGGCGTTGCTTTTCTCGTTCGATCTTATTCTTATTATCCGGCTTGTCTGTGCTTCGATAGAGTTCACTAAAACGGGGAGAACGGGGCAAACTGTTCTCATCGATTAGTTCATCCTTGATTGTGGTATGAAATCTAGGTGGTATCGACATGCGTTCTTTATCTAATTCGGCTTCCACTTTATCCTTGGTCGCTTTCTTCGTTTCACGTCTCTGCATGTAACGCTTAATACGCCAGTAATGCAATTGATTTTGCAAATCCACTTCGTCCTTTTCATAACTGTTTTTATAGTCCATGCCCTGGATGGGAAATAATCGCATGTTAAAGCAGTAAAAGACATTCAGTTTACAGAATTCGTACCTGAAAATCCAGACCCAAAGGATTCTGGACGTCTAACACCTCACAAATATATGTGTCTGATGTCTCTGATCCTGTGGTGGCACATAAATTGTCGCCATGTTTAACCATTTTGCCAATCAAATCGTGTTCTTGGTCCTTTGACAGTCGCTTATGACGCAGGGCAGCCGGATTGATTAGACACTTGGCCTTCCGTGGATCCTGTGTCAGAAAGAATTTTTGCCTTGCCGCCGTTAACTTGGCCAACTGTTCGTAATTCTCTGGACAACGACCAATACGGGCACGTGGTGCTCCAGCCACATAACTAACCGAACAAGCCTTTTTCCACTTGGCTCCATTAAATTTAACTGGTTGTTCCGAATGCTTATGCTTAGAGTCGATCATTTCTAAAGAATTAGCAATGCCACGATAACGATTTGATTCACGTTCCATTGTCGTTCGCCTGGTGCCGGCCGATATGGTATTACTGCTTGGAGTGCAACTGCCTTGACGCATTTTCACCGTCTCAATGCCATCGCGAAAATGTGAATTACTCGAACTATCGAAGTCCCATGCGGTACGTCGTGCAATCACATTTTTGCCGCACTCATCCCTTTTGTGGAGTTCCGTACGTTTGATATTGGCATCGGGAAACTCAAGATTCTGTACGGTCAACTGTGCATCCGAGTCGCGTTGTGAGAAATTAATGTTCTTGAATTTTTGTATAATTTTCTCTCTCGTCGTGATTCTCTCTGGATGTTTTCGTGGTGGACACAGACGTTTACCCCTTTGGTCGACATTCAAAGCTTTTTTGGCTTGACCACTGTTTTCTGTGCGCTGATCTTCCGCATCCTGTGTAGCCTTGCGTTGACCCTTCATATTACTACGAAGCGGTTTACCCTTGTTAGTAAGTCCTTCCCGGCTGTTTACAGCAGGAGTCGAAGTCGGTGATGTATCGTCCTTTTTTTTAGCAGCGAAACGGGCCGGCATGATGGAAATAAATTTGCGGCTATCGGGAAATGATATTTATTTAGATTTTTCTTGATTGCTACTGAATATGCCATACAAAATAAAGTTTGAGTGCTCTGAATTTTACTTAATTTATTTTGACATATTTAACAATACCCAAATTTGAGTTTTGAATAATAGCTAATCAACATTTTACCATAACTTTTCCCAGAACTGAATGGTAACCCCTTTTGCCCGTCAGGTATACAATTATTTATTTGAAATTTAAAACAATGCAAATTGTTTTTCTATTTCACCTTTTTGTCCTTGCGAACGGTTTATAACTTCAAATTGCCTCAACTTGTTTTTTTTTTTTTGGGTTGTTGTTGTGCTGCCTAAAAGCTGGCATCAGTTAATTGAAATTCAAAATTCACACAATTGCCCCCTGAAATGCGGCTTCATTTTGCGCAATTTCCGCACTTAAAGTGGCATTTTATGAAAATTATTATGAATTATTTGTTTATTTAATGAAACAACAAAATATAATGGAAATGTACGAAACCGGCGTGGGCGTCAGCTAAATGCTGAAACAAAAACAACAATCATTGCGCATTAAAATTGACGCACGAATAGAAAATGTATAACAAAAATTAACTTCATTTCCGCTTGGCGATACATAAATATGAAATTAATATGCCACAAAAGAGTTGAGCGGTTGCCATTGGGAATACAATTTACCTTTTTGTAAACTCCCATTCATTCATTTATCCATCTAAAAAACACACCCACATCATCCACAACCATCCAACCCCCCCGGCACCCCTTTTGAAAATTCGTTGTAAATTTCAATTAAACCGGCACCAACGTTAGGGCTTAGTTTGGGTGACTTATTAGACTGACTGACATATGTGCGGCCATAAAATGTGGAAATGAGGAAAATTTGTAGCGCACTGCGACAAGCTAAAAATGAAAAACAAGTCAATTTTTATGGCCTACGGTAGGTTGTGTTGTAGGAAAAACAAACAAAAATATATGTAAAAGGTGAATAAAATGTTAAGAAGTTGTCTATACCCTGTTTTTTTAAGAATTTGTTCAAGAAGAAGTTCTAAAAAAAAAAAAAAATTTGCTTCGAAAAGCTTAAAAAAGAGTGCAAGTTTTTTTTCATCAACTCAACCTACATATAATCGGTTCTACAGAAATACACTCCCGGCAAACCAAACATACCCACTTCATAAGCCACGGTATCAGCAAAACAAAAGTAGAATAAAAATACACAAAAAAAATCTGTCGAAGAGCAAAGTATCTAGATAGCAGGTGGAGAGAGGGTGGCACAAATGTTGCCAAGAATCGTAATAAAAAAAAAGTAACCATGTACGCAGATATAGACCAGAACAGAAATTATTTATGGATTCACAGAAACGAAAAATATAACAACAAAATTAGATTGGTAAGTCAAGTGGTAAGGGGAGAATATAAAAATAAAATATGTCAAAAAAATGATTTAATTTTTAATAAATGAAAATCAATTTAATAAATTTTATATATTTTAAATCTCTCTCTTTTGGTAAGATTACTTAAATTTGTTTGCATCCTTTTCTTTAGTAGCTAAAAAAAAGAAATTTAATTCAATTAAGAGTTTGGTCTGAGTTTATTGTGGGTAGAGAAAGAAAAAGATTGTGCGAAAAGCCGAGTCAAAGTTGCGCTTTTTTGCAGTTTTTATACTATTTTTTTTTTTTCTTCCTTTTTTTGGGAACATTTTTGCTTGGTGCATTTTCTACCTTTTCCCTCGTTGCATGTTACATTCACCTTCTACGGCTTTTATTTTCTGCCTTTTTTTTGAATTCATTAAAAATGCATTCTCAGTTTCCAGAGCGAAGCAGAGGAAAGTAAAAGAAGTAAGAAGAAATTGCTTAAATTTAAGCAAAAAAAGTTTCGAAGGCGACGCCAAATTTGCCATATGGCCAGAAAGTCTGCAAGGTATTTTCCCCCTTATATTTTGCTTCATCTTTTTGTGTTGTTGTTTTTCTTTCTTTTTCGTAGGTAAGAAGTTCTTAAGGCAGAGCAAAACACACACACACTCTTTCACACACACACATACACACACACACTCTTGTACACTCATACTTAAGGGCAGATTGCAGTAGCTCTTTAAGATGCAAAAGTTAAACAAAATCTTCGTTGGCTTAGAGAGGTGACCAAATGAGATGATGAAACAATTATGAGATTTTCCACGAAAGTGCAGTTAAGGCTTTAAAAGAAGTTGTTCCAACAAGCATTGGGTTTTAAAAAGATTTTCATTAAAATCGGTAGCTTTCTTAATTCTTTTAAAATATCGAAGTAGACTGAAGTTATTAATGAGAGTAATGTAAAATTGAATTAAGCTAACAACAACCTAAAAGACTTAAAAATTCAAATGAAATTCTGTTTATTTTCAATTAGCCAAATGCATTTAAGTATTATAGGAGCCTTGAGAAAGTCTTATAAACATATATATATACATTTCAAGACACTCTTTTGCATTTTGCTTAATTAGAATTTACTATTAAGATAGGAAATATTTTTCATTACGAATAACAAAAGATTTTTTTATGAGAAGGAATAATAGACGGTAAAGTTTTCACTTGGAAGCGGGATGTCTTCAGTAATGAATCTAGGACTGTGAAGTTGCAGAACTTTGCCCTCTAAAGTATGCAATAAACAATCCAAGAAACCACTTTTTAAAACATTTAGAAATTTGGAAAATGGCCTTTTGTATATTAAAGAATCTTCGCAGCAAATATAGCTTAAATATATATTTTCAAATGCAAAAAGTTATAAATTTGTTAAACACAGCGTCTACTTTTACTGTCTATTGCATATTTAAAGGACAATGTTCCACAATTCACAGCCATCCATCAATAGAAATCAAACTACGTTGTTTTTATCAAATATCATTTTATAAGTGTTTTTCACATCATTCGAAAATGATGGTTTTCTCGCTATTTCCATTAAATCTGTTAATTAGTCAAGAAATCAAAACTTTTTCCTCTAATAGTAAGTATCTTAAATACAGTGACTACATATATTCGCTCTAACTGCTTATCAATATATGTATACTACATCTATGTACATGTGTAGGTAGATGTGTATGTATGTAGGTATATAGAACTTTTACACCGTCATCTTTTCCTCTTCACTTTTCTCGCTTCCTTTTTTTCACGCGATGCAAAAGTTTTTAATTGAAAGTTTTAAGCCGTAATTGAAGTTTGCCCAGTGCCACGTCCAACCGTACCTATCCACCTCCTCACCATCTAAGTTCTCTTTGGAAAGGGGCATGTAATATGGCTGCCTTTTTGCCAGCCTCTTCATTGCACACACTTTGCTGCCTTTGGTCCAGCCAGTTTACAGCGTTCTAAAGCGTTTTATCCACAGAAACCTGGTCGAAGTCGAAGCACTAGAGTGAAGCGCAAATTTGCCTTCTGGCCCAGGTATGAAATAATTATAATTTGCAAAAATTTTACTCCGAACGGACGTTGTTTAATTTTGTGTGCAGAAAGTTGTTTAAGTCGAGGTACTTGGTGCGATTCAATTTTTTTCTTCCTTCCTTCTTTTTTTTTGGTGAAATTTACTCGTTTATGAGTTGAATTTTCGCCTTTTTTTTTGCACCCCAAATTTTGTGTTTTTCTTCATTTATTTATTTCATTTTTTTGCTGATGAATTTATGCCGAGGCCTCGTGTCGTTGCACTCTCCGGTAGGATTCTGAAGTTGAGTTTTTGCTTTCCTTTTCGTTTTTTTTTTTGTGGCATTTATTTAATTAAATGCGTTCACAGAGCTGGCATTGCTCAGTGTAGTGTAGTGTAATAATAACAATATATACATACAGGAAGCTGTAACCCACAGAAACATCAACTTTTCGAATATATTTTTGGGATTTCTCATGGCTATTTATTTATTATTTTTTTTTATAACGAACAAGTTTTAATAACCAATTGCCCGCCTGTGTTAAGGGATAAATAAGATTATTTAAAGGATATATAGAATGACAATCTGAATACTCTTCTATGGCTATCAAACAAAGTTAGGGGACTACTTTTGAATAAAGAAAGGACATACATATACATTTTTAAGTTTACTTCCACAAATTATTTATGAAAGAGTTTTCAATTCTTCCAATTCCAAAAATTCGTTATTATCCATAAAAATCAAACCAAATCCCTTGTTTTTAGATAGTTTAAGCCACAATTATTTATTGAGTCTTTAAAAAAGTAAAAGCATTAGAAATCAAGAAGATATAATTTGTATACACCTGCTTTCATTTTATTTCAAAACCTAAGTCAATTGAAAATACATATGTAAGAAAAAACTTACATTTTATATTGAATAAAAGGGATTGATTTCCGAAATGGGATTGATACCTATAAACTCTAAAGCATATAGAAAATAAAAAACAAATACTTTCTGCTTCAGGTATTTAAATATTTCTGTGATCGAAATTATTGGTTCATATGTCTGGTAATTTTTTGTTGTCTTGGCCATATAGAATTCGTTTTCAGCCTGTTTCTACCAAAAGTATTTCAACCATATCGTATTGTTAATTAAATAAAAATATTACATTCGCTGCGGGAACCTCTATCCATACATTTAATATTATTTTTGTTTGTACATTCATACGCACACACACACACACACACACACATACGCACACACAAACATGCCCGGATGTTGTTCCTTGTTGTTGCTGTTTTCATATAAAATTATTCATTATTTTTATGTGTTGTTCGAATGAGTAGACTGTACAGCAGCAAAAGCAGCAGCAACAGGAGCAACAGAAACAGAAGAAGAAAATGTCAGTTTTTAATTAAATTTTCACGGAAGTGCAGGCCACATTAAACGGAAATGTTGAAACATTTAAATGCAAACGACAAGCAGCAACACAACACAAAAAAAACAAAAACAAACAAGAGTTTACCCATTTGACCATCTCTGGGGCAATGAATGGATGGATAGTGCGTACAATCATCATCCTCTAGCGACCTCAGAGTAAACAATCATGGATGACGATGTGTCATCAAAAGTCTTTGCCGCTGCATTGTCAAGTTGTTTGTCAAGCCTTCAACAAAACCCATATGTACTCAATAAATTAATCATATTAGTATAATAAAAACGAGAAAACAAAAGAACATCATGCATCATTTAAGACCTATAGTAGTCCTTATGTTGAGTCAAAAATCGAAGTTAAGAATCTATAATCACCTATATAATTTTAACTAATTTTCATTTTCCACAGTAAGCGTATTGAATTTCGTTTGTACTTACCGGAACATATGTAAATCTTAACTGGGATATCGAATTGCCCACATATTTCATTATTGTTGCATTTAGGTGAGCTTCTGCTACACTAAACAAAACCGAACAAAACGACAATTTCCGATACACAAACAACAACAATGGATATAATAAACGATAATAAATGCATTGGAAATGCACAAAAACAAAAATTTTTATTTCATATCGAATGTTTATTTATGCAATAATGCAATGACAATTAGGCCAATTAAATATTTATTTTTACACTCTCTTGTCATCTCATTGGATCTCTATTTGAAAATTGTTCACATTTCACTTATTTGTTTTGCTTTCATTTTCCAATTGTCTGATTTTGGAGTAGTTTTCGAGTTGTTTAATTTTCATTTTTGCTATTGGTCAAATAAGCAAATAAATAGTACAATAACTAAATACACATATATATAAACAAACATTTATATGTATAGAGTAGAGTTAGCCTGGTTCAGTACACTTGTTTGGCTGTTCAGAGTTTGTTAGTTGGTTAGGGCACTTTGTCAACAGTTAACAAACAAAACCAAAAAACCCAAAAAGAAGTGTCCAAAGTGAACAACAACATTAAATACATAGAAAAGCAAACAACAAACAAAAACCACAAAAATTAATTAGCATCAGCAGCGAAATCTGAAATTCGATAAATTCATTGCTATTTTATGGAACATATTAGAATATATTTTTATAAAAGGAGGAAAATGTTTGGATAATTTTAATCACTTATATACTTTTAAGCTGAATCTTAATGTATGAAAATCTTCGTCAAAGACATAATTAGATGTATGTATGTATGTTTGTCTCACATATTTCTTTATTCTTGTATAATGTTTAAGTTGTCTTTTTCGCTCTCATCTTAATAAGGATTTATTTCATTTGATACTGTTTTTGCTACAGCCTTTAAAACCACAACCGACAAGGTGTGTAATTTACTATAACTGATTAGTTTACTTACACTTGTCTACTAATTAAAGTATGTTCATATTCATGAGTCCCTTAGATTATTCTCAGCAGCTCTAATTCGTAAGAAACACATGGCGTTTTGAAAATCTATGAAAATGAGTCAAAGCCCTTGTGTCTAGGAGTTTTATTCTTCTTTAGATCTAGTATGAATTATTTATCTATCGTTGTAACTAAATAAAATAAAAGGAAAAAAAATAAAGTTAAAAGAAAATATATCATTCTATTTTTCTATGAGTAAGATTTCAAATCTTAAGAACACGCAAATTCTTATGCTAATTTAGGTTTACTTTTAAGAATTTTACACAAGATATATTTATGTATAAGTTATATATATCAAACTTTATAGTTAGGTCCAAATTCTCACATTTTTTATACCAACAAAAATATATGAGCAAATTCAAAGTTTTATTAAATGTTTTTCCTATTTGCTTTTGATTGTTAATTTTTAAATTTTATAGTCACATAATTTTGTTCGTGTCAAAAGAAATGACTTTACTTTTTATTCGTTATCAACTTATTTAAGTGATATAAATTTTCCCCTCGATTGCTTATTGACACTTTCCTTAAAGCCCGACAATTTCAATTTCATATAATCCATTCCCATCAAAACGGGAAATGGGGAGGGAAAAGAATCAACCGCTGCATTGAAAGAGAACAAAACCACAAAATTATTATAACTGCTACTGCAGTTGCTTTTTACTGCCGCAGAACAAGCATAAATATGGGCAAAATAAAATTGGTAGAAACAAAAACTACAAAAAATAAAATGCAAAATTAAAATTAATAAAATGTGATGCAAAATTAAAATACATAATGAAAATTAAACTTCAAATACACTGCAAAAAATAAATACTACAAATTTTGTCACGCAGGGATGATTGATAACAAGAAGTTTAGTTGAATCGTTAAAGCAATGTTTTATATAATTAATTTTTTGTTCTGGGTTTTAAAAAAAACACCAATTAAGTGTCTTAGCAATTATTTTTATTGTAAATATATCAAAATGAGAAGAGTTTTGAAGTTTCGGAAAGTTTTTAAGTCATTTTATAACTATGTATTTATTTAAATTATCGTCAATATTATTAATTTAGGAATTCACTTTAATGTTAGACCTTTTTTAAAGTATTTTTCTACTGGTTTAACTTTATATCACTGCATTCTATCATGAAAAAGCAATTTATAAACTGATGTTAAAAATAATTAAATTTTATAGGAAAAGTATGAACTTTTAGCTAAAATAAACACTTTAAATTTACTACTGTCCTTATTTATTGTGTTTACATTTTTATTTTGTTCTCTTTTTAAGACAAATATATTGTGATCTAGTGTTAGTCTTTCCTTGAAAGCTGAAGCGGTTCCTTATATTAAAATTGGCAGATGTTACAATCTATTTATAATAAATAGTATATATCTAACTCATTGTATATCTTAATGATAATTTACAGTGCATTTTGATTATAATCCATTGTACACACACCACAACAAATGCCTTTTAAGTCACACGCACACACACACACACACATACACTCATTCCCAGGCAAACACCAAGTTGACAAAACTCTCTAGTGGCTTCATTCATGTCCACTTCCACACATCCCCCTCAACACTCGTAGAGGCCATCAACTCTGTGTATGTCTAGTAATATGCATATATGTTATTAAAACCATTTTTAATTGAAAATTAATTGAAATATCAATTGCAATGGCATTAAAATGCATCGAAACAGTTACGCACCTAGGCACATTCTTCTCTCTCTCTCTCTCTCTTTCTCTCTCTATCTCACTCTCTCTCTCTTTCTCTTTCTCTCTCTCTCTCCCCTCCCTCTTCGTCTATAATAATCTGCCCATCATTATGTTGCCATCTCATTCGCTCAACATAATTCCTTCTCGAATTTATGCATTTACAATTTATTATCATATGGCATTTATATCTGTCTGTATATGTGTGTATGTAACTGTGTGTGCGTGTGTGTAAAGATAATTTGTAATGCTTTAATATCCCAAAAATTGCATATCACATATAAGTACATACATACATTTGTTTATGCGTCTGTATAGTTGTATGTATGTGCATATAAAACATATTCATATATGTCTCTCTTTATATTATGTATATAATTAGTCAGTCATTCGAGAGTACTCACTGTAGTTGAAGCTTGAAATCAATTAATAATGCCATTGTAATTTGCAAAACTTTGAATTTCGAGTGCTTTTGCCATAAATTAGCCAGCGAGAGAGACAAACTACATATAATTGAATTAAGCGGATTTACAAAACTCGCATTACCTGTCCTACAGATGGACACATATGCACACACACATTTATATGCATACACACTCAATTTTCTATATGTACATATCTAATTGCAAACATATTGACCTAGGCAAAAGTGATTATAAATTTGGCATTAGAAACAGCAGCAAAAGGTTTCGTTGCAATTTGTCAAGTTCAGTAATAAAAGTCGAAAATATTTTTACATTAAAACTAATAGTAAAACTTTCTAATTAATTTAGCTAAACTTTAAACGATTGAATTAGTTATCAAGCAGATACATTTTATAGGGAATAGGTTTTAACCAAAAAAAACTTCACCAAGCTGAGTAATAAATGTAATCTAAGGCTAAGCAGAAATAATCAGGATAATGACAGAGGTCTTTAACTAAATGTTTCCTAAGTGAAAGTTACAAAGGGCGCATATAAAAATACTAGAAATACTAGAATAACTAAACTGGTACTTATGAAATTCGGTAATCTTACAACTCAGTCGAGCCACTTTTCATGGGGTTCAAGTCGTTTTTCTATGTAATGTGATCCTATTTATTTGCATCTATGTACATATATACAGACAACCTGCTAACTTTTTGTGCTTCTAATTATTCAAAATCCAAGCCGATTTTATGCTTCAGACTTTAATGGTTCATAGGTTCATTTAAGTCAAACTGTCAAGTGTTAATCTTAGTTGGGCTACCTAGCCGACGTAAAAAAGGAATGGAATATGTACATTTTAGTGTAACCATCTATTATTCCTAGAATTTAACTCTCGAAATTATAAAGAGAACAACAACTTGCAATTGCAGATCCAATTCAGTTGGGAAAAGGCATAAAAGCAAAAACCTTGTCAAAAAATTGACTCCTTTAGTTTGTAAGTAAGCTGAAACTGCTTTGCCTCTCGAACAACAAACACAAGTCGCATTTATCTTTGAACTTTTGATCCAAACTAAAGAGTAAATGTTAACGAAAAGAAGACGAAACTTAACTCCAACATTTGAATTTGAGTAACAAACATTGCTTGGTCCAAAATCAACTGGCAATTAACCCATTAATTTGACTAAACTTACTCAATTTAAAACACACACACAGGCAACGAAAACCACAAATAAACGCTCAAAACAATTTGCAAGAGTTTTACCCAGAACGATGGCAAACCTCGAAACTTAAAAATCAACACAATGAACCCGAAACCGGAAAGAGGAAATGCGCCATAGAGCGTAGCACTTTAACCACATTTTAAGCACATTTAAATACAACAACAAAATCAAATGGGTAAACGCAAGGACAACGAAGACAATGAATTACAGAACATAAAAACGAACAATAAAAAAAAAAAAGAAAGAATGAAATGCGGATAGAAAGAAAGAAAAAGTGTACGGACATGCCAAAAGGACAACAACAATGATGAGAGGAGATGAAGGCAGACACTCTGAGAGTACAGGAATGGTCGGACCAAAGGAATGGTATACAAGAATGAAGATGAGGATGAGTCGGCATCCACAACAGGAGAGCAAATAGTACTACAAGCAATTTAACATTATTTTAATGCCATCCTCTTTTCGTCCTTTTGTCTCAGGACTATCGACTCTATGGCCTCCCACGGCCCCCCTTTTCTTTTAGCATATTTACATGCGTGTTTATCTGCCATGTAAGTAGTATATATACATACATATATGCTGTATATCTATGTATGTGTGTGTGTGTGCACTATATATAAAATAGAGCGACAGTTATCTATGTGCCTCTGTCATGACCGCCTGTTGCGAGGTACACCAGCAGAATAAACTGACACAAACACACACACACAGAGACACACGCAATTGTAATAGTGTGCAAATGTGTTTGTCATTTGTCTTTTTAACGCCGAACTGCCTTTTGAGTGTGTACGTGTTCCATTTTGCCAGGGCTAGCGGCAAGCGATGGCAACGGAGATGGAGATGGGGTAGAATGGTTGGACAACCCGCTGCGACTACGACATTTTGACTTCCGGCGGAAGTGCGCATTAAAATTGCCATTAGCCTGGAAGGTGGAGAATTTTGGCAACTGCCAAACAATAGGCGCGTAATTTGGCTAAGCTCAAGAGAGAGACAATAGGACAGCGACAAACCAGAGAAAAGGCAAGAGAGTCCGGGAGAAACAGAGCAAAGCATGAAAAGGAGAGCTAAACTGAAGCAATTGTCCTGCCACTTTGGCTTTGCCACCCAAATGAGAAGCTTTAGCTGGACCACAAAGTCCTCGAAAGGGACAAAAAAACAAAATAGAACCCAAAACGAACAAAAAGTTGCATCTGAAATATGGCAAATGTTTCTTTTACTCAGCAGGAGTTATCTACATGTAAAGTATGAATAGACAAATACTAAATTAAGTGTAAACATAAAACAAGCTTAGACTTTATAAGCTCTTATCATCTAAGAGATAAAGTCAATTATGTATGTGCGTATCATATTCATATTCAATTCAATTCAATCACATTGAATTTTTAGAGAAACCATTGATATCGTGCATTAATGCTACAACTTTCACTCATGTCCTTCAGATAAAACTATTAGATTAGTTATTAATCTTAAAAAACTTAATAAATTAAAAATGTACATTGGGTGACTTGTAATGTTATCTATGTATGTATGCTTATATTTTTCTTAATTGCTAATTTTAAAGAGAGTTTTGTCTACTATTTAAATCTTATGAGTAATGGTAATTCGTTAAACTCTGTTGATCAACAAGAGTTGTTTAAATGACTTTGCAGAGTTTCGTAAGCTGCTGCTCTAGCACATTAATCCAGTGAATTACTTCATCACACACACAAACACACATACACATGCACACAATGTAACTTATTTTCCTGATTATTATGAATATGCAATGACATAAAATACATTGCTTTAATGCAATAAATTCAGGCAGCAATGGTTTTTGGCCATGGGTTGATTAAAAATCACGCATACGCAACGTTGCACAATGCTTTATATGGAACTCTCGTTTCTGTTGTTGTTTTTTTTTTTATATATCATCGATTGAAGCGCACTTAATAAGTGAAAATGTGCGTGGCATATTAAAAGTGACATATTTAACAAATAGCTTGTAAAAAATATCCACACACACAATATTATAAGCCTATATATGTAGATACATATATATGTATAGGTAGAGAAATTAAAATAAAACGTCACATCAAGAGCTGCCATATGAATATGACAGACGCTCAGGAAAGAGTCAGGAAGAGAAAAGAAACAGAAAATAAAAACAACAACAAAAAACGTGAGAATTTATGACATTTTTATAAACACAGAGCAAACGCGATTTTGCTCCTCGTTTTTTTTTGTTTTTGTCTTTTTGCAACATTTTTGCACTTTTGCTATTGCCATTAATTATGAACAAATTAATTAAATTAATTACTCAGGCGTAAAGTGGAGAATGGAGGTATTAACGGTATAGTTCAGCATTTCCTCCCATATATAGATATGTATATGTATGTACTCGTACATATATATTCATATTCGCATTAACTTTTGTGCGGTTTATGTAAATATTTATGCGGACCCGCTTGGGAAATCGGCTTTGACAATGCCTCGTCGATTCCAGGGCCAAACTCTCCGAACCGTGCATTCCCTTTGGTTAAACTTTAAACAACACTTTTATTTTTTTTCTCCCCTGTTGTTGTTTTTTTGTGTTTTTCCTTCCGCTTGAGCATCAAGTGTTTGCATAAAGTATGGAAAAGTGTTGAAATGTGATGCCCAGCGGTAAATATCATTAAAAATGCACCCCTAATTAGTGGGAGAGAATGTAAAAAATAAAAAAAAAAAACAAACCACACATTTACTTTCCTGCATTGTCTCTGCTCAAGAAGGGTGACAACATTGCAGTGAAACAAAAGGGTAAACTTTTAGCCAACTGTGTGCAAAAATTTATTAAGGAAACTTTCACATAAAATCTATTTAAAAAGGTAGTGGAAAAATAATGAATAAATAATGTGTTCATTGTTTCGAAATTCTTTCTTCACTTATTTCTAGATAAATACTTGTATAAAATTCGAAGAAACTTTAATATGCTTAGTCTAAAAATAGGTTAATGGAACTCAGGAAAGGTTTTGATTAAGCATACAGAAGCTCATAGATCATTAATACTAAACTAAACTTTAAAGAGAACTTCCATAGGTTTCTTTTCGAATTAAAATTTTTCCAAATAAACTGTTGTTACCAACACACTTGGTTAAACTATTGTATTTAAGTGTTGAGCCAGACATGGTTTTTCACTAATTTTGTGTCGAGCTTACGAACAGCTGTTTAGATATCTGTCAAAACACTTAACCAATATTATTAAGATTTTTATAAAAAAGTATATATTTAAAAGTGAAAGATGTTTCATTGCCTTTTAGTAATATTATCATTAGATTTAGTCCAAATTATACCATATATTCAATAAAGACTTATTCAACCCAGCATATAGTAAGTAATATATTTTATTTTAATTTTAGTTTAATTCCAAACAGTTTTCACTTGCTTGTTTGGAATATAAAATTGCCTTCTGCTTTATTCTTATTAAATAATGAAACCATATATAGCGGTTTTATTAGCTACATCCATGCACAAACACCCACACACACACACACAAATCATTTTACACATGCATACATAAAGCCAAGTGCAATGAGGCGTATGAGTGATTTGTGTTTAACGCTTACAACATTTTAAGTGCTTTATGGTTAATGCCACTTATGCTTATCATATTGAATCAGACCACAAATTACAGTTTTAGAAAATATAATTTCATATACATACATACAAACAAATATTCCACCATTTGAGCTTAGCGTATTGCAAAATCACAGAATGAGCCTATCAAAGAAGGCCAATAGCAAAAACGACAAGGAGCTCAAAAAAAACGAACTAATTAAAATTCCAAAATCCACAAATCATTTTCAGCAAAGAGAATTATGTGGCTTAAAAATTAATAGCACATAATACAGGCAAACAAATTGCCATACAAAAGGGCTAAAGCCGCTTGTGGGCGAGACAACTCTGGTAAGGAGAGGATGGCAGAACTTCAAGGGGATATTCTAAATGTATCAATTGGCTTATGTATATATGTACATGCAGACACACATACATTCATAGTGGGAAAAGCTTTACTCAATTTGTTGGCAAACGTAAACAATTTCAAGTCGAAAGAGCACAGCAGCTTGATAAAAATCTATTGCATACTAATAGGCACTTCAATTCAATTCGCTCACTTAGGCCAGGACATGTATGTGCGTAGCTGTATGTGTGAGATGGTGTGAGTCTGAGTGCACCATGCCCATGTATGTATGTGTGTGTGTGTGTGTGTGCATGTGGGTGGTTATAGATGTATGTTTACTGCACTTTACAATGACCCATAATAAAGTTTGTTTGCCGCTCTGCCAATTTGAACATTTTATGTTTGCCTAACGATGCCAGAGCAAACAACTGATGCCGAAGAGCGTCGAGACAGAGAGAGAGAGAGCGATAGAGAGAGAGGGAAACATAGAAGTTTAAAATGAAAGAGAATCCCAACTAATTCACTCTCTCTTACCCATACACCTTTCGTCAAGTTTACACAATGTAACGCATACGCCACGCTTCACATTCACCTGCCATTTCATTCCGTTGTAGGGTGAAATGTTGCCATCTGAAGCAAAGCGCATGCCATACTCTCTTTGTTTTGTAAAGAAAGAGAGTAATTTCTTAAGAGAGCGAGGCAAAAATTTGTTGAAATGGGCAGCACTTGGACTATTTAGTATTTTTGTCAGTTACAATTGAAAAAGGATTTAATTAGGTAAATTCAAAAGGAAAATATAAAAAAAAATGCGTTTATTAAAAAAAAAAGGGAAGGTGGTTTATTTTAATAAAGCTTATATACAAAAAAATGTATAAACATTTTGTCCAGAAAATTGGAAAACATGTTTAATTATTAAAATTTTTTGTTTAAAATACAACAAAAAATCATATAGAAACTGTACTATATTTATGAAAAATAATTTTCATTATGTATATTTAATATAACATAAAAATTCTAACTTTCAAAAAACTTTTTGAATTGATGATTTTATAATCTTGGATAGGAAATCTCTTTAGACTTACAAATACAAAATACTCTTGCCAATTCTATTAATTTTTGAAAAATGGATTGATTAAACGAAAAAACAACAGAATTATTAAGCTCAAAATAAGAAAAACCAGTCCATCCTCAAAATGAAATAAAATTTCAAATCGTTTCAAATTTTATTCAATTTCTTATTTGTATGAATTTGATGTTGAAAATTAAGAAATTAAATATTGGTGGGTGATAAACTAACTGAAAGACAATTTTATGATAGGTTATCACATCTTGATTTAGTGAAATTTATGTAAAATTAAAAACAAGATCAGATCTGATAATCCTTAGTCTTTATTGTATTGTTGTATAAATTTCTATAAGTAGGTATGTCAAGCAATGTTTGTCGTGTTGAACCATTTTGTAATGTTTTGTAACCAAAATTTAAATGATACAATCTAGTTTATTAAGTTTACTTTGCAACTTTGATAAAAGAATTTTTTTTTCTTAACAAATTTAGAATGACAGATTTTTCACAGACTTTTAAGTAAAAACTAACTTAAGATCCGACTAATAAGATTAATAAAGAAGATACGTTTTATTAATGATATGTTTTATAGATCTAGTGGTTAGCTACTTAAGGTGCGATTTACCCAAACCGTCTTAAACTAAAACACTTTAAAATCAACGTCAACTAATCCAAACTTCAAACGCATGCTAAAAACTTCAACACCCAATTGAAATTCTAGACATGGACTATTAATTAGCCATTTTGCATGCGATTTCAATGCCATTTCATAGGAGTTAAGCATCAGTGAATGGTTTCGTCCTAACCCGCCAACACACACACTTTCTCTCTCTCTCTCTCTCTCTCTCTTTGAAAATATCCACAGAAACATATGGGCAAGCTGTCAAAAGCAAGTACCGTTCCACCCATCATCAATTTGCCACCCAATGCTCACCTACTCATCTAACTAGATTTGCATAGATATGTATGTACATACATATATATGGAAAAGGGGTGGGTCCACAGTGCGTATGAGTGACATTTAATTAGTACGACATAAGCGTCACCATAAAGTACACTTCGAATTGTATTTATTTGCAAACAAACATGGCAGCTAAAATATCACACAATCTTTCCCTCTAACTCCCTTTAAAGAAAAATAAGAAGAAGCTGAAAACTTTTGTGGGTGTTTACACACATTTCACACCGCCAAAAGCACACGCACATACACACACGACCTCACACCCTACAGTATACATATGCATGTACATACATCCACTTGAACAAAGTGTAAGACATTTATAAGTAAATATTTATAGCGCTAGGAAGGAAACAAAGATGGAAATCCAAGTGAATGTAAGAGACAGAGAAGCACAAAACAAAATAATTACAACATAAATTAAGCAAAATAACCGCAAACGCGTAAATGTTACTTCTTGACTTACATGCATTATACACACATATATGTATGTACATTGTACATACATATCTTTATATACTCACGAGATTGCCAAATGTGTGATAAGGTTAATATATAATGCCCATTCACTATTTAACCTGACAAAAACGTTTTGAAATCAAATACGCCATCAAGTAACCTTTAAACCAATTTGACAGCTATAAAGCCTTAGTTAAACGATTTCAATTTAATGCCACAGCATTAACAATAGACACCAAAAACACAATGAATAGATTGCCTAATAGAGATCAAATTACGTGCAAATTAATTCTGTGACGTCCATTTAAGATTTTTGCGATAGAAAACTATATAAACAAGGGCAAGGAGACAAAGCATGATGTTACGATAAACCCTGCTAACTTTCCTATATCTTCACAGCATAGTTAATGAATAATATCTAAAAATAGCTCAAACGTTTCTCATCAAATTAAATTTAATTTGTAAACAATTCTGTAGTCATTTGTAGTACCTTTTTATATAAAAATACACAAAAGATATTATTCGCTTTAACTTTTACCCGATAAGGATATGGGTTATATCAGATCATTTGTATTCCGCCAATATCAAGTGGTCATACATCTATTTTAAAATGTTCATAAGTAAAGACCACATAAACTTTAAAAAAAGGGAAACTCCCTTTTGATTAGTTTTACTAATTGTAAGTATATCTACACGATGTATTAGACCCTTAGCTAATTTTACCCTAATGTTTCATTAAACAGAAAAAACTTTCTCCATTTTGTTTTTTAAAGTATTTGCAAAGCAAGTTTGAAGAAAGTTATATTATAAATTAGATAGAACATAAATATGAAAATGATGAGCGTGAAAAATGTGAAAGTTATCTACATGGAAGAAATTCCTTTATATATCAGGAAGCAACACAGAAGACTCTTCTCTATAAAGACATACAAACAAACACACACACACACACACAACCGAAAGAAGCCGCACTTTTCTTGCCAAAGAAGCATTTTTTAATTAGACAAAACTTTCACCTGCAGCTGCTGCCAAAAGAAAGAGAGAGAGAGAGAGAGAGACAGAGAGTTAAGCATTCTGTGGGTTTCATTTTGGTGTTTTTTTTTTTTGAAGGTGAAGGTACGTCGTTTTGGAATTTGACTTCTTTTGTGCCCTTTCCAACTGTTCAAAACTGCTTGGCACCCGACCAGCAAACAAAGTTGAAGCGAAAAAGGAAGTCAGAACTATGCAGCAGAAGCAGCAACTCAAAACAAATTTTTGTCTGTCTGTCTGAGGAAAGAAAAGTGACAGCATTGAAAGTCGCGAGAGAAGCACTTGACGGAGGTCCTCCGACTAGATACTTCTTCGGCTTTGGCATCGCCCCACCCCCCATCCCCCCTAGCCACCACGCACACACCTTATTCTTTTATTTTTCAGCTATGCTTTCTTTCAAGTGCGTGGGAGTTAAATGGAGTCGGCTTATAAAGCAACAACCCACCAACAACACAGCGGACCCTTATTATATTTCATTTGACATTTTTTTTTTGTTGCTTGCTTGCTTGCTTACGTTTTCTCTTCTTTTCGCCACACGAAAATGAGTTGAAGATGGGCTAGTGGAATGGGTAAAGGTGTGTATACGAGTACATGAATAAGTTAACTACCGCACTAATGTACATTTGATGTACTTTTCTGACTTGGTTGCCATGCCAAGGGAGTTGGGAGGGGGCGAGGTGGGTTATAGAGATGATAGGTAGGTACGTATGTATGTTTGTATGTAGGTAGGTGGTCCTCTTTTGGTACACAACCAGCTATTTATATTGAAGCTTCCTTCTTTTTAGCAGGCGCTACCACTTCGTCAGCTCGTCTTGCTTGACAGGTGCCACAAGGCAGCCATCGTTTTCCTTCTTGTCGTTGTTGTCGTCGTCATACTCCTCATTCTTGTTGGTGTATTGAAGTGGAAGGTGTTGTGTGCGAAAAGTTGCGTTGTATTTTGTTGTCTGACTTTACCCGATGCCTTACAGTGGTCGAAAATAGGCAAACTAGCAAACAAAGCATAAGCAACTTCAATACGTTAGAAAAAAGGCAAGTTGATTGTGTAACAGTCTGATTTAGGTAACTGAATTCTTCTAAAAGTTTCATAATCACAATAGAAATATATTTCAACTTCATTATAAATACTTGAACGTATTTAACACTATAATCTTATTGAATAATCCTAAGAGATTTCACATCTTTTAAGGTAAACTGAGATTTTAAGATATGTTTTATCTTTCTTTAATATTCCATAGTAGAATGCCTTTAAGCATTTACCTTAAAAATTGTATATGCATTATATCAACTTATATTCAATTTCCTTACTTTTCACTTGACTTCCCTACAATACACGCACACGCGTCTGTTGTGTCTGTCCCAAGGCGACAGGAGTGCCTTCTTTTTGGCCTCCTGCCACCATTTTGCCTCCTTTCATCCCATCGCCGCAGTTGTCACCTAAGCGACAATGGCAACACGTTTATTAGCTTCCTCCATTACCCTCCCCTACCTCACCACCCTGCCAATATGCTGGGCCTACGTTTGTCAGTTGAGCATTTGAAAATTTTCAAATCAAATTAACTTGCTTTCATTTCAGTTGGAAAAAAAGTAAGATATGTATAGCATACATTTCGGGGCATTTTGTTTCCTGTTTCTTTGCGTTTGCTCTTTGGGAGTTTTCTTACTTTTCGTTCGTTTTTTGTTCAATTTGGATGTGAAATTCACATTTGTTGTTACATTTTTTCTCTTCATTTCCTTTGAGTAATTCAAAACCTGCATCGACAACAGACAACAGTGCAGCCAGAGAAGACGATGGATACAACGCAAGAGATGTACATCCTGAAACTGGGCCCTGCCGCCTTCGGAGACATATTTGTCAGAGCATTAAGTTTCACAGGCTGCCAGCAGTTGGCGTTCCCGTCAGGAAAATGATTTTTATTAAAATTCGTTCACAATTACTGAAGTGGATGGTTTGCAAAAGGCTGGCGGGAGGGGAGGGATTGGGGAGATATGAACTGGGGGGCACGGCACCACCTGGAAGACGCAACCGTTTCGCTTGTTTGGCTTTTATTATGCCTGTCTGTCTGCTTGGCTTTCCTCCCTGCATCTCCGTTATTTCAGCTTCCCATTCCCATCCCTTGCGCTGACGCTCGGCATGAGTAATGTACACGACGGCTTGTGTGTCACAATTACCCAAAGGGATTTGTCTACCACCCAGACCCCCTGAGTCGCTCCCATTTACCTCAACATCACCTCTCGCAGCAGTCCCCTTTGTGCATGCCACAGCAGCATAATGCCAGCATTATGAGAAGAGCATACCAAAAAAGAAATCTTCGCATTATTATACACTTTCCCGTTTGCCATGAAGTTGCGTTAGTTTTATGCAACGTTTGCTTACTAGAATTATATTCAAAGTCAATCTGACTAAAGAAAAATCAACTACTTAGTAGTAATCTAATAGTACAAAGTTTAGACTCTAAACTTATATATCTAATATGTATATTTCATTATTTTTTTCCAAATTTTTTGTCAGAGTATTGAAATTTCTAGTAAAAAATCTCTAAAAACCAAAATTACACCTTACTGCTTATGGTTTTCGCTTTGTCTTCATCTCTCTGGCGGTGCTTTTATTCAGTTTTCTCTCCACATCCAGCATATAGAATAATAAGTGCAACCAACTGAGCAGCGTAAGCCACCTTCAAGGTATTTTGACTTAATATTTAAATTATATTTTAATATTTTTCTCCAAACAAAACACAAACGCGCATACGAATTTAAAAACAAAACAGAAGAGAATGAGAAATAAAAAGAAAGCAACACAAAAGAGAAGCCGCCCCTGAGCTTTTTGCCTCTTGGCTTACTGTGCGTATGCGTGATTTGGCTTTCAGTATCTTTTTGTGAAATATTTATGGCATATTTAAATATTTTGCTACCATTGCCTCGTCTAGACTATTGAGCAGAGTCAAAAGAAGCTTCAAGCTAGCAACTTTACAAAATGTAAATAATAACAAAAAAAAATTTCGTTTCCTTCGCCCACCACCACACACATACATCATGAATGTATGTATGTTATTTCGGTGTGTGTGCGCCAATAACCTTGAGTCCACTGGCACTTAAAATGCACTCAACCAAAATGCCGCAAATGTAGCCAAAAGCTAAAAAGAGCCTCTGGCCAAAATGGAAAATAGTAAAAAGGTCATTTAAAGAAAGCGTAAATAAAATGAAAATAAAATTAGCACCCAAATAAAAAATAAAGTCGAAAGAAATGGTTGGCATATTAAATGCTAGAGATTAAAAAACAACGTAATCCTGGAAAGAAACATTTAACATAAACTTTCAGAAGTACAAAAAATAGTTTTGAATTTAATGTGTGTCAACGTCCACTTGCTCCGGCTTGAAGTGCTCTCCAGCATTGACAGACTATATTAGGTTTTTGTATATTCCTTATCTCTTGCTTCTGCACGATCCACAAACTTTATGAATGACATATTCGCAAAGTTATGGGTTTTTATGATTTTTGTGTAATTCTACTTGGTTTCCTCTGACTAAAGCCTCCAAAATATTCAATCGGGGGCCTCATGAAATTACGATTTATTTGGTATTCTTTGCTTTTTAATTTTAATTTTTTGTCACTCTTCCTTGATTCTTCGCATTGTTTAATTTAATCGATTTCAATATCATTAATTGTTTAAATATTATCAAAACCTTGCAAATTTAAAAGAAGGAAACAAAAAATCAACCCGATTTTTGGTAATTTGTTTTTTAACAAAATGTATAAAAATACAAATAACTTGACTAAATATTATTAACCAAATCTAAAAATTCCCTTGTTATATTAAATCTTTTCTTTCATTTGAATTCTTTTTGCTCTTTTTTTCCATTTCTATAATTGGTCAATTCATCATAGAAAAAAATTTGTATACATAAATAAAAACTAAAGTTTATAAATTAGAATAAAAAAATATTGTTTAACTTTAAGTACTCTTTTTCTCGACATATTCTCTATTCGGATATTATGGTTTTCAGTGTTGAATGCAAAGACAATTTTCACATTGATCACTAAAAGTGTATTTGTTCTCGTTTCTATTCTACACACAATTTTGGGACCTTGGAACTCAGTGCCGTCATAAAACAATGATGCATTATTAAATCAAATTGCCAAGGACTTTGGTTTATTTCCTTTTTTTACTGCTCTGCTTCAATGCAACCGCCAAGTTCGCCTCCGGCATTTGCGCCCAGCCTGGACCTGGGCTTGTGTTTGGGCTTGGGCAAAAGCAAATTTATTTAAGTTAAAAGTCAACACACACTCTCGAAGTGTTGGTCAGGGAAGTGAGGGACAAGTCAGGGCGAAGCATTACTTTTCGCCCCTTTGCCTTCTGCCTCTCTGGTTGCACATTTGCACACTTAATGTCATACTTTGCCCCCACGCTAGCCACGCCCATTTACTTTGGCAGCGCCGTAAAGTATACAATAGCATTGGTAATAAACCGCAACGCGTCATTGGCAGTCTTCACCTTACCATCAACTACACTTCCATCGGCCATCCTGCTGCTGCTGCTGTTGCTGTTGTGGTTGCTCTTACTCTTGGCCAGCTCTCGCTTCGTTGGCCTTTGTGTAATATCGTCCTGAGGGGTTCTTCTCTGGAAATTATGTTGCATATACCAAAAACCGTCCGCCTTTTGTGTCCAAGTTATTGACGCATTCGCTTGCTGGCTCACTGAAGTTTCCAGTTTGAGTTGGAGTCGGATGCATGTGAACAACGTAGACATTGATGCAGACGTTGCCGGCGGCGACTTGGGTTGGTTGGTTCGACTCAACTCCCTCAACTTCCTGATGGCCATGCTCTATTGCTTTATGTTGGCGTTAATGTTTGCCCAGTCTTGCCTTGCCTTTTCCATGATGTACATATGTACATTGCCATAAGTAAGTATATATATTTTCTATATAATGCATAACATTTTGCACGTCACATCAAACTGCCGCCTGCCACCTGCCACCAGCCGCCCATTCTGTCTGGTCTAAAGTTCGTTCGGTCGAATTCCTTTGTTGCCTCTTGTCAAGGTGTTGATATAGGCGTTGCCTATACCAATTCCTACTCCATTCTCCTCTATGCCGTTGTTGTTTGGTTTGATTATTGATTGACCGTTGAACTGGAAACCAGGAAGGCAACGCCAGGCAAGCTTCGATGAGGACAAAGTCAGCTGGCGGAACCTTTAATGACCATAAAATCAAGTGTTTGGCAGCTATCGAAATGGTCAAGCACGTTTTATTAGAACACACATTAATAGAGAGTTCGTAAAATCATCAAAATTGAAATTGTTGAAGATTTGCCTAATGCAGATAAATACATCAAAAAGGAGTTAGAATTAAAAGTGTAGACTTTTGAAGTTAATTAGGTAATATATGGAGAATAAGTATGAAACTTTCAATTTTTGGATACTTTTGAATACAAGAACCTATGTAAAAGTTTTTTTTTTACCAAAACGACCACTTGAGAGACTCCTTAGATGTTATATTGAAGTTTTTCAGTTTATTAAAACTCTTTTTTAAAAAATCGTGACTTTTTGGCTTTATTTAAATTGCATTCCATATCACTGGTAAAACTTCTTTAAAATAAAATGTTTCAGTAATTTAATTTACTAAATCAAAACAAAATACTTGAACTAATCGATTTCCTTAAAATCCTAAAAGTTTCACTACATTTCAAATACCTTAAACTTTCGCCATCATCATCATCATTATTATTATTATCATCATCACATATCTACCCTATAGTCGACAAAGTTTAACAAGCTTTAGATTTATCAAGCTTAACTCGCATCCCATAAACAGCTATTCAATGTGGTAGCGGAAGTTTTTCACACGCGTTCCCTTCAACCATAAAAAAGAAAAGTGAGAAAGAAAAGGACGAGGTTGAAGGAAAACCAAACGAAATCAACTTCAACTTCATTGTCATGTATGGATAGGGTGAAACTATTCAACATTATGCAAGCGCGGAGCCCTCAAGTGTTCATGTGCATGTCACTTCGATCACTTCACAGATTTAATCAACTACCCACCGCCGCCTCCCATCGCCCGCTTCTACAACACTTTTGAGCCATCACCAGTAAGGCACACTATGTAGACCATTTCTCAGGAGTTTGCTGGGGGCGCATTATGATGTGATGTGCTCTATTATATTCATATTTTATAGCTACTTACATTTTACAACCCAAACCCCAAACGCCTCTTAGTTTCATTTTTTCTTTGCCTTTTTTGTTTCTCCCCTATTCACCCAATGTCTCGCTATCTCACTCTACTAACATTCTTTTTATTCCATTGTTGTGCAAATATTTTTTAGCTTGTCGGGCACTTTACACGCCTCCGTCGTTTTTTTTTCTTTCTATCGGCAAGTAAAAATCTTTTCATACCTCTTCACTGCTAATGTTCTGAAGGTATATCCTATCAATCTGAAATATAAATTTTTAAGCAAAGAATCTTAGTAATTTATTAACTTAATAAATCTAATCTAATAGGTAAAGATTTTACGTTACTTCTTTTTCTTAGTAATACAAAATCGAATTATTAA
This sequence comes from Drosophila willistoni, assembly GCF_018902025.1. Classification (NCBI taxonomy): domain Eukaryota; kingdom Metazoa; phylum Arthropoda; class Insecta; order Diptera; family Drosophilidae; genus Drosophila; species Drosophila willistoni. The sequence goes on from NW_025814050.1 coordinate 17,894,480, forward strand.
GCAGCCCAAATCACAAATGTTTTTAGCAAGAAAGAGATAAACCTATGTAAATTATTATATGTGGGTATATATACCTATGTATTTAAATATATATTTGTTTTAAAACTTTTAACTTTCTGCTGGAACTTCGTATCGATTAAGGAAATCCCTTATAATACGGCGGACTCTTCAATAATTTAAAGGACATTCAAAAAAAGAAGGAGTTTTCGAAACTACTAGTGAAACAATCAGCCTAATATTTGTTGTATATCTATTTTTTACAAACTATTATTTTCATTTTTTTTTACTAAGTACAGAGTATCTTCAGATCGTGGCTATAACTGAACTTTTTTTTGTCTCTTGCCGCTCATTTCGTCGTCTCGACGTAGTTGCCAGCCTATCAAAAAATGCTGCTGCTGCCTGTCAGCGGTGTCTGGGTTGCCTCTTTTTTCCCTTTACTTGGTTTCTTTCAACCATTTTTTCTTGGTATACGCTCTTAACATGTCTTTTGTCATTTTTCTTGTTTATTATTATATTTTCTTACACCCCACACACACACTAACACACACAGTCCAGACACAACAGAGAGGAAAGTGTCTGCGACCACGTCCACTTTGCGCTTCTTCGTTTCAATGAAAATGCAGCAACCGCAGCTTTTTTACTATTTTGGTCCTCTTTGGCTTGGCCATGTCCTGCAGGACCTGGTTGCTTTCTTTGTAGTTGTTGTTCCCGCTATTGCAGTTGTGGCTACATTTTCAATGCAATTGGTGGCATATAAATTTCATTATGTGTACATTTCGCCACTACATTTTGCACGCTGGCAAAGGCAATTTAGCTTAATTTGATTGAGAATAGAAAAACGGTAAGTAGCCTGGGAAAAAAGTAGGGAATGGAATATCGGTTCAACTCTACTGTCAAGTTGTATTTTAAAGGGTTGCCGAGTTTCTGTCATACAAAACTTGTAAACTGTCAAGCAAATCAAAAAATTATTGAATTCTGCAAAAGATAATGGTAAGTTTAGAGCAATAATCATTAAATGTAATTAAAAATATCTATCCACCTGACTCTCCATTCACAGTCTGCTCTATTTAATCTACCCGGTATGATGTCCGTCATTCTTTTACTCATCTGCACGTGCACTTATGTGCGTTCCATAGCTCCCAATATCTTGGATCAACATCGTGTGGGGTAAGGGTATTTGGAATAGCCCACCATAGCCTTCTATTTATGATTTCTCTATCAAAATTTTTAGATGGAAGGGTACTTTTTGGAAGTTGGCCAGAATTGGTGAACGACTAAGTCCGTATGTGGCTAGCGCCTGTTTGCTGCGAGCCTTTGCCCTGCTTATGGGCTATTGATCTGCCGAGGAGTATGAGGAAGGCAGATGGAAAAGGTTGGCCCTGACCACTGTTGGCTTTTTGCAGCTGTAATCAATATGCAAACAAACCATTTGCCACAATAATTACAAAGTAATGCAGCGTCCGACGCGAAATGTAAAAATAAACGCCAGCTGCCCATGATTCCACTGATGACTTGAATATGGTTTGAGGATGCGGGCATACAGATACAGGGTACCGGGGTCCTGGTGCAGATTTCAGAGTAAGGGTAGGTTGCTTGGTTATTTGTTGGTTTCGCTTGTGGTAGGAGGTGGTGGGCATATTGAGGCCATGTCTGGCATGATGAAGCAATTAATTTGCAATTAAATCGATGATGCAATTGCAAATAAGCGCAATGCAAAAGAAGCGACTGTAAATTGTGTAAAAAACAAAAAAAAAAAACACAGAAAAAAGACCAACGCAAAGAAGAAGTTGGATCAGTAAAGGCTATGTTACTTGAAGTTGGCTATGGTCAACAGTTGAATGTCCTAGAAATTGTAGTTCAAGATATCGTGACGATTATACATCCATCGAGATTCAGAAGTTTTCATATATAGAATAGAAAACATGGTTTTGATGACCTTAAATTTCAAAAAGACCAAATCAGAGTTAATATTTTTGAACTAATTTTGGTGGAGAATCTTAAGGTAGGCGGTCTCTGAAAATAAATAATTTCCAAAAATTCACAAAAACAATGGCTAAACAATTTTATGTCGTTTCTTAATTTTGTTCTGCAATATAAATATAGAATCTTTTCGATTAAAAAACTTGTGAAACTTTCTGCTGATATATGTAGTTGTTTTTCTTTGAGTTCCCTGAACATTTTCTAAAGAAATTCTCTGCTAAAAATGGCCAGATTTCTGTGGTTTACTTCGCTATTATTTTATTTTTGAAAACTTCAAAGAACACTTCAAAAGTTCTTTCAAGAAGCGAATTTGTCTGCTCCATTTTGCTTATTTTTAGCGTCAAACTTTTCCTCCTGCATTAAAGCTTAAATAAATAAATCCAAATTTATAAGCTATACTAAAATAGTCGTAGAGTCTGAACTCTTTACTTATTTTCGCAGAAACAAATATGTTAAAATTATTAATTTATATGTAAAGTATACATATAATAAAAGATTTTAGTTGTAAATGATTTTGCTTTTTAAAAAAAATTCTTTTAGACGCTTCTAAGTTCAATTAAAATCATCTTATTTATTTTCAAAGATAAGCTCCTAATATTTAAGTTAAGAAATTATATTTATGTTGAAATGTTAGCAATACAAATTTACAAGGCAAAGACAAATCTATAAATTCATGTGCTAATATCAATTTAGTTCACCAGAAAAAACTAAGAAAAATATAAGACATTATTTATTTCGATCATTTCGATATCGGTAACCCTCTGGCAAGTTACAAATTCAATATGACCTATTGAAAATGGTTTTTTGTTTGCCTTGTAGGGGCCATGCGATGTGGGTAGCCAAAGTAAACCACTGCACTGCGTATGCAAAAGGGCAGAAAAGTGGCAAAATTAATGTCCACACCACATACACATACACAGCGAGTGCTTTACATATGCAAACACACACACATACATGGACAGAACAAATGTTGCCACTCATGGTGAGAATGAAGTTAACGGTCAAGCGGGGAAATTGAAGAGACGAAGATGGAACAACAAAGTCGATGCTGATGCGCATTTTTCACGCTGTTTGCCATCAAAACGAATCGAGAACTGAAAATCGATCAGTTTTTAAGCCAATGCCATGTAGATATGTCTACATACACACAGTGTGTGTGTCTGTGTGTGTGTGGGGTCAGTTGGCCTGGTCGAAAACGGGGTTTTTCCATCAACTTTGGCGGTTATTCAATTAAAAATTACTTTATTTGTAATTAAATCGTATGCCATACTCAGCTGCTATTTCTGCTCTCTCAACTCTCAGTCAGCTGTGTGGGCAGCCATGTTGGTATTGTGTGTGTGTGTGTGTTTTTTATCCTCCTACACCCGCCCCGCCCATCTTTCGTTAGCCAATTGTGGTGGCAACTGTACTTTGTACTTTTGTTAGAAAATCGCTTGGGCTGCATTTTAAAATGCAATTTGTTAGCTCGATGTAGTTGTTTTCGTTACTTTGTCTACTATTTATATGTATTTCTTTTTTTCTCTTTTTCTCTCTCTCTCTCTGTCTCTCTATCTTTTTCGCTCGACATCTCTCTTGTGGCTGGAACACAAATCACGGCAATTTATTTATGACACTATTTACCAGTGGGAGGCATATTGATGTGGGATGATGGAGGAACAGATACCAGCTGGCTGGGTTCGAGGTCTCCATGTGCACTCTACTTAAATAACAATTTCAATATATTGAAATTTACTTTGTCACATGAAAGCTAAACAGCTTGCACTCAGCGTCAGTCACAACGAAGGAGTATAACAACGCAGATGGAGACAGGAGGCGCCCTAGGAGTCGTTATCCCCTGTCTCTCTTCGCCTCGACTCGCCCATAAAGTGTTGGAAAAGTGCTGCCATTGCAGGTTTTCATTTTATGCTATTTACATTTTCATATTTTCCTGCCCCGACACCGCAAACAATTTTGTTGCCTGCTGCCATTTGTTGTTATATGTACATACATATATATGTCGGTATTTTCACTGGAAAAGCAAAAGGTATTGTCAAATTATTATGATGTTTGTAACAAAGTATTCCATGCAAGTTTCTTACAAATTTAAAGTTCCTGCAAATTGTGTATGGATATGTAACGATTACTAATATACCTATTAAATATATAGTGTCATACGTTCATTATAAAATCGGTTTGTTTCAGAAGAAACATTCAAGATTTTCTTTTGTATTTGTTTCATAAAATTTTGATATTTCGCTCTTTCGAGTTTGTTTTAGGTTGAATACTAAGTTAGACAAAACAGTTAACATAAGTTATTTCGACCATTAAGAATCGTAATGTTTATTTACAATCATTTTGAGAGATATATATATATAGTTTAATTTATGAAAATTTTACTATATCTGTACTCTTCTACAAAAGCTCTTAAAACTTTTAAACAGAATTATGAATAATACATATCTAATTCCACAAAACCTTTTCGAAAGATATTTCTCTTCACTTGCCCCAAAATGTATGCTACGAAAAAAATGTATGCTACTAATATTAATGAAATTTCGTAAGAGTATTCCTTTTTCTATATGCCAATTTCAATACACATTATTCCTGTTTTTCCCGTTTTTTGCCATTTGCCAATTTTTTGTACGTTTTTATTTTCAATTTTGTTATGTGCTTGCCACCGCCCTCTTTTTGCATCTCTCAGCAACTCCTGTTCCAAGTCGTCTCTGCTTCTGTTTCTTTTTTGTGCCCATTTAGTCGTTGTTTGCAATTTTTAACGTACAAGACTCCAATGGCAATGCGGGAACCCAACATGGTTATAGGGGTATGCTTATGAGGTAGGGCAAAATGGGCTGCGATGGGAATGGTATCCTGATTCAGGTCCTGGGCATGGGCATGGGCATGGGTCGGCATCCTTTCAAAAAGGCATCAGGTGTTGCACGTTGTGCAGCAGCTTATCTCAAATGATTTATAAACTACCAACAGTGGCGAGGCCAAAGCCATTGTCATTGCATAAAATATGCTAACAGTACAAGAAAACAGAAAAAACGAAACATAACAACAACAAAAAAGAAAGGAGAAGAAGAAGATATGCCGATACAGAGGGAGTCTAGCTTGGTAGGAGAACAGGAGAAGAAATGACACAAAGTCCTGTATGAAGTGAGTGAGGTGATGTGAACCCCTGGACAGATCTGTTTGTTTGCCTTTGGTTTTCTGGTTTCAAGTGGAACTGGAAGTGAAGGCAGAGCCAATGGTGAGATGGGACACAAGGAAACTGAAGTTGAAGTTGGCCAAAAGGTATTAGCTTACGAAAGTCCAAAGAGCTCAATGGACAAAGCCCATGGTGCGTCTGATGACTGAAGAGGAAACAAAGTTCCAAACAAAGGATGAAATTGAGTTAAAGTTTAACTATTGTTCTCCTTGCTGTTGCCATTGGAACAGATGGAAATTTGAGCTAATTGTGGGGAAGTTTTGGGGAATTACGGTATAAAAAGATATATGCGTTGAGCTAGAAACGATTAAGGACAGCAAAAAAACACACAAAGACTACCAGCATATGGTTTAATGGCAAATCACTTATGATAAGGCAGGCAAACAATGCAAGGAATTAGAATTTATTTCATTGGAAACAGTGTAAATTGAAATTAAATTGAAACCAATTTCAATTATGTATTCAATATATCGTTAACTTTTCATACTTAATAGTTGATTCATATTGATTTGCTTCACTACCGTAGATCATGTAAAATCTAATACCAAGTAATTATTGATTCAAAATATTGAATTCTCAAATTCGAAATGATTATAAGATAAGTTACCTTTAACACAAAAATCTTATCTTTTTATACCATACACCCATAGGGTGAAATGGTATATTAAAGTCGCCAAAATGTATGTAACAGGCAGAAGGAAGCATCTCCGACCCCACAAAGTATATATATTCTTGATCAGGATCAACAACCGAGTCGATCTAGCCATGTCCGTCTGTCCGTCCGTCTGTCCGTCTGTCCGTCCGTCCGTCTGTCCGTATGAACACCTAGATCTCGGAGACTGTAAGAGCTAGAGCCACCAAATTTGGTATGTAGACTCGTGTAGTATGTAGAGTGATCAAGTTTATTTCAAATTTTTGCCACGCCCCTTTCCGCCCCCGCAATTTAAAAAAAGCGTTTATCTCCAAAACTATTCCAGCTAGAGACACCATATTTGGTATGTATATTCGCCTAGTAAATGCACACATTTTGTATGTGTAAAAATTTTGCCACGCCCTTTTCCGCCCCCGTAATTTGAAAAACTTGATTATCTCCCGTATTTTTTTACCTTATGCAATCAAATTTGGCACACTTAAATTTAATACTAATATCTAGCAAAATACCAAATTTGATCAAAATCGGACAAAAAATAGTCGAGTTATGCATATAAACGTTTTTCCATAAGGCCGAAGTTGGCCGTCAGCTGGTGGGGGCGCTAGGGTGCTCGTATGATTGAGTGAGCGAGATACTAAGATATGCTTGTAAAAAGCATGTGAAAATGCTTTTTTTTAATAAATTTTAAATATTTGCTTTACTGGTGTATGGTATACCTAAGTCGGCGAGACGACTTACTTACTTCATTTATAATAAACACACTTTGAAACCGTATGCGTTATCTTCCGATATTAAGTATATTATTGCTTGTATATACACCGTATTATTAGCTAATAATTTCTATAACTAATCAATTATCTTGTCACTGACATTTTCTGCAAATTAAATTTAAAGAATGATGATTAAGCTCTAAGAAAAGCAACAAGGGCATTTAATTGAAAATTATCTAAACTACTTTTGCTTAGAAATAAGAGTTCATATACCCTTGTTAAATGGGTTTATTAATTTTAGTTAGTATCTTGTAACGCCTACAAGAAACAAATCCAACGAAATAAACTGTATACTTTTGATAAGCAACATTAGACGAGTTTATTTAGCCATGTTTTGACCGTCCTACCGTGCCCTAATGGTAATGGTAATCAAAATTCTCCATAGTTGGTATTGCCCTCTGCAAGAGTATAAAAAATTCCACCAAAGATCGCCATGCCCCCGTTTGTTTTTTTTTTTTTTGTGAATGTTATATAAGAAAAGTTTAAAACATAATAACGGCTTCCAGTGTCATTGCCTTTCACCTTAACTAAACGTATGGGCACACTTTTAGATAAGAAATAACATTGGAACGCTGGATTGATCTCAATTAAATGTTTTGACTTTGAGTTTTGCTATAAAAGAATGAATCTTTACTCAATTGTGCACTAGAATCAATTGGTTATTCTGACTTGTGATTGGAATTCGGAAACTTAAGTTAAAATGAAAGTCTTGGTAAGTTATATGGCTAAAATAAATGTATGCCTCAGGTTTTAATAGATACAAATTTTAAATAAATTGTACCATACAAAAAATTCGATTGACTGATGCTTAAGATAATAGTAAACTAATAAATTTATGAAAAACTAATAGAACCAATTCTTCATATATTTCTGCAATTACACAGATCTTAATCATGAGTTCAATCTTCCTGGTTGCAAACTCCAGTCCAATCTTACCTCCAGCTGCGCCTCGTTTCTTTGGTCTTGGCGTCAACTTTGAAATTCCACATCTCCCGATTCCACTGGCTCCGAAATTGGGTATTTCACTTGAAATGGAATTTGGAGAAAAACATAGTGTTGAACAAAAAAAAGGAGATCGCACCACCAATTGAAAACAAAATTGAAGTTGACCAAAAAAAGGTTATCCCACCACCAACTGAAACGAAAATCGAAGTGGTCCCAAAAAGGGAAATCACAGCAGTTGAAAGCAAAATTGAATTGGATCAATTATCAATTGAAAGTAAAATTGATGTGGAGCCAAAAAAGGAGATCGTATTAAATGAAAAGAAAAGTGAAGTTATCCAAATAGAGGAGCCCGCGTTAATTGAACAGAAGTTCAGGAAAATAAAGAAATCACATCAGTTGAGAACAAAAACCAAGTTGATCAAAAAAAGGAGATCACATTAAATGAGCCGAAAAGTGAAGTTGAACAAAAAAAGGAGACCACATCACTTGAGAACAAAATCGAATTGGAGCCAAATAAGGACACAACGTCAAATGAAATTATAAGTGAAGTTGACCAAAAAAAGAAAATCACAGTTACTAAAAGCGAAGTTGAATTATAAAAAATATGTATCAAATTAAAGGATTAATACTGATATTAAAAGCATGAAAACTGACATTCAGGTAATAAAATGTTACTCAAAATAGTATGTTTAACTATTCTGCACTTTAAACAATGAGTTTTAAAAATGAATGTAGATCATTGAAATTATTCAATGATGAAATATTTTTTCAAGCAACTGCACTGGAGAAAGTACAACACAAATTTTACAACAATTTTAAGAATGAATTCTTTATCTAATATTTAACATTATCTTCAATCCAAGACTTAGAGCTCTTATGTGTAGACCTTAGTCAATTATCTTTTTGCTCTCGCACTATAAAAGAGCACCATTTCATGGTCAAAGACACTTATTATCTTGCATTGTAATAACCCTTTTGAAATCTCTCACCCAAAAGCAAAGTCAAACACAAAAACCGCAACAGGCACTTAAATCAAAACCAAGATCATAGAAGACTACTTCAAATGCTGTCTGCAAACATATTATATTAGTCATTAATAGAACACACAAAGCCAATAGGCAGCTTATAGTCCAGTCCTAGTTGCCGCTGCAGTGCCAGCCCCCTTTTCCACACACACACATGCATTACAAACCTTTCCCTCATTAGCTCTGCGCATCATAAAGTACACACAAATGCAGGAGGTTTACACACACACAAACGTTTGTAATAAGCCTATACCCTAATTGTTCGAGCTTAATTGAGGCTTACGAATTGTCCGACCTTAATAACCTGACGTTCACTTTTCCAGTATAGATTATGAACGCACAATTTCGTCATAATATATGGAGTAAAATAACTCAAATTATTGATAGATTGAAAAAACAAATACAAAAACAGCAACACAATAACAAATTAAGCAATATTTCACCACTAGGGAAATCAAAAATGAACAATTTAATACACATATGTTTGTATTTTAAATCTTTACTAATTAATTTGCATTTATGACTGACACATTGATGCATCTTTTCAATCATTTTCCTTGTGTTCCTCTTTTCCCCTCCTCTTTGTTCTGTGAATTAAATCTGAAAACTTTGCATTTGCCAGCTTTTTCGTTATGTTACCTGCAATTTTCAGATATAACCCTCAGTATAAAATATGTATACGCAGAGACTTGTATATGTATGTGTTTATTTGGTACGCTTGTATTTATGTTGGGTACATCTGGCCGAATTCAAATTATTGTTGTTCTTGCAATTGTTATTGATTAATTGCCCTATTAAGACTTTAAGATGTTCCTCGCTTTCCTCTTTCTATATTTTCATTAATTTACTTACATACACATATACACATAAAACATAAATTCTAAATAATTTACAATTTTGTGTATAAAAATATGTTTCAGATGTTGGTAACTTATTAACAGAAAAAATTTCTTCAGACTTCAGAAGCCGGGCAAATGTAAATAAATCCACTTTCAATATCGGAATTAGGTCCAATAAGCAATACATAGTAGATAGGACTACCTATCATACAACTTAACTACCAACCAAAAACTATCTTTCACCCAAATGAAAAAATAAAAATTTATTTGAAAATAGGAAAAAATAAATGCACATCAGACATAAACACATTCACATTCCAACAACAGTAGAAAAACTTAATGCAGATATTCAACTTTGTTTTTTTGTTATACTTGTTTCCACTAAATTATTCAAATTGATAAAAGATACATGAAGATAATCGATCTTAGTTTAAGCTTACCTTAACCGGTAACCATTTGGAACTTAACCAAACTAAATTAAGTCAACTTGACCTAAGCTAAATGGGATATTAACTTAAAGTGCTGATTTGGAATCCATATAGGGCTTGAGACAACTCTTTCCGGCTACAAAATTGTACCACATATTCTATGTTACGGTATTACTTAACGTCATTTCACTAAATAAAGAATAGTTTACTAAACTTTTTGACTCGTACCAATCACACACAACATTTTTGTCATTAATTTTGATTTGGATGTCCAATTAAGCTAGCGATAAATCTAACCCAGTGACTCATATCGCTATTTATATTTTCCCAGTCTTTCAATTGTGTAACTACATCAATAGGGGTTTTACGCCATTATATATTTTTTTACATACATATTTTTGTAGATTTCTAGATTAACAAATGTACGTATCTATTGGTTTAATTTAAAACCACAGGATCACTTAATAAAAAAAATTTAATAAATTTAATATATATACATATTCATACAATTTCTACAAATTTTAATAATGGACTTAAAGCATATTCTAAAGTTACTTTTTCTTCTTCTCCTTAAATTGTAGTAATTTAATATTTAATATTGGGACTCTTAACTTTGGTCTAATTCACTCGAAATAAGGTAATTGTTTCTAATTGGCTTTAACCGCAATGTTCATTAATTTTTCAAGTGTATCTACTTAATGTACCTATATTTTCATATTTACCTCCTTTGATGAGGCAGATAGAAGAGAAACTGAGGCGGTCAAGAAACATTTGTCTACCATTGCCTACTATTTTGCCTATCCACAATAGAAAGGCTGAAAGGCAAACATACATCCTTGCAACGCCTACCTCACCTGCCTGCCACACCAATAAGAGTCCTGGCAGCCATTCTGCCATTCATCCTGCTTCTGGCAAGTTTGTCCTGAAATGCAAATAGAAAAGCATTTATGGCATTTTGTCGTCGACGTTGTCGATGATGTTGTCGTTGTCGTTAGCTGGGCGAACTATTTGCCTTGAAACGACAACCACGAAGACAATGCCACAAGAACAACTACAACTACAAATCATTCTCGTGAATGACAGAGACAGAGAAATGGGGGGAGGGTGGGGGAAATGGAAGGGTCTGAGATAAATAGATGGATAGAGGGAATTAGAGAGAGCTTTGTTGAAAATACACACACACACACATACAGAAAGACACACCTACACAGACACAAAAGTAAATCAATCAATCCTAGGAATTAACTAATTGCGTAAAGCAATATTTATGAATAATTAATGAGCTCATAATGCAAGCAAAATATCCAAAAGTTATATAGAGAGAAAGAGGTAATGCTTTGCGGTTGTTTATCATCTTTAAAGCATTAGGAAACCAACTCGAACAATCTACGACCACGTAAACCATCTACCCAATAAGCCAACCAAACAACTCCCACATGGCCCATTCTGAACTGTGGTTTTTTTTCCTGTTTTTTTGTATAGGCCTTTTGTGAGTCGGTGCGAAAGTAGTTATGAAACTATGAATATTAGTTGCCTACTTTATGTAAAATTCTATGAATTTTTAATTATGCCAGAAAGAGATGGTAAATTGCTACATTCTATATATGTATGTACATATGTTGATTTACATAAATCGAAGCAAACACAAACACACATAATTCCCCCCAAAGTTAATCCAATAGATGCTTCCGCATTAAATTTACTTTCAAAGAATTACTATAAAGTTAAGTTTTGAGGTATTTAACATGTTTATTTATTAACTCAAAATCTTCACAATTTACTCAGCCATTTATAGAGAAATTATAAATTTATCTTAATAACAGGATCCAAATTGTTGTCCCTAGCAAAGAAGCGTTTTAGCTAGACTCAATATGGCACTTATCCAAGACACTAGTGTAGCAGGCTTGCTCACTTAAGACGGTAGTACCTCTCTCTCATGTCTCAGAGAGAGAACATGCTCGTCTCTAAATGAGAGCGAAGTACGAGAGAGCGTCGAGTCAGTCTGGGTTGAACGAGCTTGCGGATCGGTCGTGCTAACGAGGATAAAACAGTATTACATTTACTTATAATAAATATATATATAAACAATTCAAACGAAACAGCCTATTACAATATCAGAAGTGGTCCTAACCCAAAACTATGAGTAACGCAGTTCAACTATCCGATTTTACCCTCGACCAACTAAAACAATGGCTATCAACTTTAAACATGCCAACAAACGGCTCAAGAAACGAATTAGTGCTTCGTCTGTATAGTGTGCCAGTCGAAACACGTGGTCTTGCCCCACCTGGTTGGAACGAACATGATAATTTAGACGACATCCAATTGATGCCTAACCCAGACCAATTAAATGAAGCGTCAATTGGCGACGCAATTCCGAGAAGCGTACAACAAGAAGCGGTAAACTCCAATTTCAACAACAACAACGATGTCGCGTTGGTTCAACAATTACTACAACAACTTCAACTGCTGATTCCTAGAATCGAGCATGGCCACGATTTGGGCAGATCTTTCCAGAATTCGGAAAACAATGGCAACGCCACTGGCAATGTTATCGATAACAACGTAGCTAATGAGAATATCGATGACAGCAGCATTCCCATCAATGGCAACGCCACAGTCGAAGCCACCAACCAATACTCTGGCAACTCAAACGGCGAATCGATGGGTATAGCTTTTTCACTGGCGAAGGAAGTATTGATGGACTTCAATGGCGAATCGTGCTCCAAAAAGTGGGTGGCTCAGCTTAAAAATATCGGTGAAGTGTATAACATATGCAACACTCACTTACGAATGCTATTCATTTGCAAGATGAAAGGCAAGGCACATTCATGGCTTCATTCGGAGGTTACACGTATTCGCGAGCCAGTAGCAGTACTATGCGAACAGTTAATGGCAGCTTTTGGAGAGAAGATGTCCAAGTCACAAATGCGTCGTCATTTCGAACAGCGTAATTGGAAGTTTGGCGAAAAGTTTGCAGTTTATCTGGACGACAAACTAATGTTAGCCAACAATATTAACATCGATGAAGAGGAGCTCCTTGATAAAGTTATCGAGGGTATACCTGACAAGGGATTACGCACTCAAGCACGGATCCAATGTTTCGCCAACCCTAAGCAGATGTTAGCTGCTTTCGCTGAGATACATCTAGAGGACATTCGACGCGCAACTAAAGATGAAAACGAAACTAGTAGAGCAAACAAGCTCCAAGAGATGCGCTGTCGTAGATGTAACATTAGAGGACACCTGGTGAAGGACTGCAACAGGCCGGACCGTGTACCAGGCTCTTGTTTCATCTGTGGATCCATGGAGCATTGGGCGGCCAAATGTCCAGATAGGAAGGGCAGCCGTGAAACTAATGGACTCAACCGTACGAACCAGAGCAGCAACAATTTCGTAAGAGAATTCATTATACATTTTGTAGATTCGCCAAGTAATTCCTTTATTGCAGCGTGCCTCATAGATTCGGGGAGTCCAGTTTCCTTAATCAAGAAGAAACATTTACCTAATCATTCATATCTTTATTCTGTCGAGCAATCTTATCAAGGGCTAAATGGAAGTCCTCTCATTACATTGGGAAAATTACTATGTTACGTTGTGAAAAATTCAATAAAGATTTACTTTTATTTACTCGTTATCCCAAACGAATCTATGAGTCGCGATGTAATTTTAGGAAGGGATTTTTTGACATCATGTAATCTTAAATTAGATTTAGATTCTTTTGAAAAAAGTGCGCTAGTAACTTCTCAAAGCCACGATAACGTAAGAAAAGTTAATTTTAAAGAAATTGGAATGTTGACGTCAGAACATATGGAAAATGAAATTGTTAATATAAGTGTAACGGGTAATACAGAAAACGAAAATATTAGTGCAAATGATAAAATTAATACAGAAAATGTTAATGCAGATAAGGAAATTATTGAATACAATGTTATTAACAAAAGGACATGCATAGATAAAGAAATGACTTTAGAGTTTGAAAAGAATATCATTAAAGGTACAAATGAGGAAAAGTATAGGATTGAAGAAATTAAATTAAAGGAACCCCGTAGTGAGTCTGAAACAAATATGGAAGATAACTTTGAGAGGAGAATGTTAGAAATTTTTTACATCGACAATGAAAACCCAGAACCAGAATACGTGATCGGTGAAAACATAGATTATAAAACGGCTAAGAGTTTTGATAAGCTAGTCAGGGATAGGTATGTGAATGCACAAAGACCGGATAAACCGAATATCAGATGTGAAATGAAATTAAACCTAGAAAATTGCAAACCATTTAGTTACGCACCAAGACGGTTATCATATTCTGAAAAGGAAAAACTACAGAAATTGTTAGATGAATATATAAGAGAAGAAATTATCAGACCAAGCGATTCGGAGTATGCGTCTCCAGTAGTGTTAGTGAAAAAGAAAACAGGGGACATCAGATTATGCATAGATTTCCGAAAACTGAACAAGATGATTATCAAGGACAACTATCCGTTACCATTGATCGACGATCTGTTAGACAGACTAGTCAACAAACGTGTTTTTTCCAAATTAGATCTTAAAAATGGGTATTTCCATGTATTCGTCGATAAAGAGTCAGTAAAATACACGTCTTTCATCACGCCGCTTGGTCAATACGAGTTCCTAAGAATGCCAATGGGGATCAAGAATGCATCACATGTTTTCCAAAGGTTTATAAACCGAATTTTTGAAGACATGATCAGAAAAGGGCAGGTCCTAGTATACATGGATGATATAATGATAGCCAGTGCGAATACAACCGAGCACCTACAGACTCTAGAAGAAGTTTTTGATAGGTTAGTAAGAAACAAATTAAGACTACGAATGGACAAATGCGAGTTTTTCATGTCAAGTATAAAATACCTGGGATATAAAATCACAGAAAACAAAATATGTGCTGACGATAAAGGTTTGGATGCAGTAAAAAACTTTCCAGTGCCAGGCAATGTACACGCAGTGAAAAGTTTCTTAGGTTTGTGCTCCTACTTTAGAAGATTTATAAAAGACTTTTCCATAATCGCTAAACCTATGTACGACTTGATGAAAAAAGACAAAGAATTTCAATTCGGAAAAGAGGAATTAGAATGCTTTCTCAACTTGAAGCAAATACTATTGGAAGCACCAGTATTGGCGATATATGACCCCAGAGACGATACAGAGCTTCATTGTGATGCAAGCGCATTAGGTTTTGGGGCGGTCTTATTACAAAAGAAAGCGGATAAAAAACTACACCCAATATTTTATTTTTCGAAGAGAACAAGCGAGGTTGAGTCGAAGTATCACAGTTTTGAACTCGAAACGTTAGCGATTGTGTACTCCCTGCGCAGATTTAGGATTTATGTCCAAGGAAAGAAATTTAAAATTTTAACTGACTGCAATTCTCTGACTCTTACACTAAATAAGATAGAATTAAACCCTAGGATCGCGAGATGGGCCCTTGAACTCCAAGAGTACGACTACGAGTTAGCACATAGATCAGGGAAGCAAATGCAGCACGTAGACGCGTTAAGCAGATGCACCAATATCATGGTAATAGAACCGAATAGCTTCGAGCACAACCTAGTTATTTGCCAAGCAAAAGATTTAGAACTGAAAAAAATAAAGGAAATGCTAGAAAAATCAGAGCACAAATTGTTTGAAATGAGAAACGGAGTATTATACCGAAAGTCCAATGACAAGAAAATATTGTTCTACGTTCCAAAAGAAATGGAAAATCACGTTTTATACAAATATCACGATGAATTAGGCCATGTAGGTAGAGACAAAATGTTGGACGCAATAGGCAAAAGTTATTGGTTCCCAAGTCTTAAGGATAAAGCAACCAGACATATAGAAAATTGTCTGAGATGCATAGCATTCTCACCTAAATGCGGCAAAGGCGATGGGTTTCTGAACAGTATACCGAAAGGCGATAAACCTTTCGAGTTAATCCATATCGATCACTATGGACCAATAGAAGCTGGAAGGTCTAAAAAACACATATTTGCAGTAGTAGACGGTTTTACGAAATTCGTTAGGCTATATACAACAAAAACCACAAAAACAAAAGAAGCAATAGATGCTTTAAAAGCGTACTTTAGAAGTTATAGCAGGCCGAAATGCATAATATCTGACAGAGGG
The DNA here is from genome assembly GCF_018902025.1 of Drosophila willistoni. Taxonomy (NCBI): domain Eukaryota; kingdom Metazoa; phylum Arthropoda; class Insecta; order Diptera; family Drosophilidae; genus Drosophila; species Drosophila willistoni. Next base: position 17,910,438 of record NW_025814050.1, read on the forward strand.
AGTTGTTTCACTTCGTCTGAATTCGAATCTTTTTTGGTTGAACAAAAGGTGCAGCACGTTAAAATAGCAACGGGTTCCCCTCAGGCCAATGGGCAAGTAGAAAGAATAAACAGGAGTCTAGGGCCTATGCTGGCAAAGTTGACAGATCCAGATAAGGGGAATTACTGGGATACGGTTGTCGAAAACGTAGAGTATGCTTTAAATAATACAATTCACAGAAGTATAAAACAGTACCCCAGCATAATGTTATTTGGCATAGAACAAAGAGGAGTAGTTACAGACGAACTGAAAGAAGAGATTAAAGAGCTAAGAAATACAGAAAATCAAATAAACCTTGAAATGATAAGAAAGAATGCAGCGTTAAACCAGCAAAAAGCACAAGCATACAATGAAAGGTATTACAATAGTAAAAGAACAGGGCAAAAAGAATATAAAATAGGGGACTATGTCATGGTTAAAAATTTCGACAGTACAACGGGAATATCTCGAAAATTAATACCAAAAAACAAAGGACCATATGTAGTAGATAAAGTCCTGAAAAACAACAGATTTTTACTGAAAGATGTAGAGGGATTTCAACTTTCCCGTAACCCGTATCAGGGAGTATGGTGTGGCCAAAATATTAAGCCCTGGTTAAGAACTTGAAATAGTTGACTTTAATGTAATCATAAACTTTTGTTTTAATAATTGATATAAGATGTAAATAAAAGAAAAATGTATGTAATAGTTTGTAAAATATAAACAAAAAAAAAAATGTATAGCTCGTAAGATATGAAAAAATGTATACCACCCAAGATCAGGAGATCTTATTTTGTCAGGACGGCCGAATTGTAGCAGGCTTGCTCACTTAAGACGGTAGTACCTCTCTCTCATGTCTCAGAGAGAGAACATGCTCGTCTCTAAATGAGAGCGAAGTACGAGAGAGCGTCGAGTCAGTCTGGGTTGAACGAGCTTGCGGATCGGTCGTGCTAACGAGGATAAAACAGTATTACATTTACTTATAATAAATATATATATAAACAATTCAAACGAAACAGCCTATTACACTAGTATAATTGAACTTGTTAGATGAGTATCCCTTTTCTGATTTTATTTTCCTAACGAAATCTAAATTACTCCTGAACAACAATAGATTCAACAATAAATGGCTTCTAATAGTTTTTCTAATTTATATGTGTAAATTACACTTTTAAAACGCAAACAAAACCTGTATATTTAGTAAATATTATTTACTTACATCAGTTAAAACTCCAAGTCTTATATGTCAAATGATTTAACAAGCACTTCAGTTACCTTTTACTCTACGTTTTGACATATTCATAATCTGTTACTGGTACCCACACACCATTTAGAAACTTGTTTTAACAAAAATCATCTTAATAAGACTAAATGATCCATCTTGTTAATTAAATTTGATTTTTATAGTTGATTAAAATACCACATGAACAAAAATTACAATTATGACTCTATGATAAGTTGCATAAACTACAAAATACAATTCTAGAAGGAACCGCACCGGACTAAACGATAAAACGTGTCACTTATGATTAAAAATATAACTCAAAAAAAGTCGAAACTAGTTACAACAAAGTCATAATCATCTCATTAAGAAAAGTTGTGGCTAGGGAACCTTTTTCGGTCGATATGGAAGATCACTATGATCAGGAGACCACTATTTCAATCAGGATGAGAATTTTGAAAATGAATTGTATATAAATGATCCGAAATTTTGTAAAGTTCTGGCTGGGTTGGTATACATTTGTAACCTACAAAATGTGTTCGTATAAATTAAATACTTCTTACTCTTTCAAAGATTATTGCAAAATATTTGGCAAACTAAAGAGTAATTGCTGCTCTTAAATAAACAAAAGGAAATTTGATACAGTTAGTATTAGAAAATGCTCTTGATTTATTTTCTCTACTTAGATGCCCTTTTCACTTAGAAATCTTTGTATATTTTTAAATTATTTAAGCTCTTGAAACTCCTTCAAATATGGAGTATGTAGATAGTAGATTCTGGTATACATCTTTTGGATACATCTAAAAATTAGAATGATTGTATGAGGAAGATACACATCTGGAGTATCTGATCCCTTCATCTAATGGATATAAATTTCTTGTTGTCCTCTCAAAAAGTTACCTTTGTGCCTTACAAATGCTATAGGATATAAAGAATAACCATTTTGTCCATTTTTGACGACCTTTACTCTCAGGCTCTCTGCAATGCAAGCCTCCAGATAAGTCGCTAGGGCGACTGTCATATATAACCTTTTTGCACGAAGCAGCAGCAGCAACAGCAACATTTACTTTTAATAAATTCAACGGCAAGAGCGCAAATAATTCATAAATTTTCCCCACCACCCAAAAAACAAAAATAAAAATAAAAAAAAGAAAGAAACGCACACGAAAAAATGAATACACGAAAAAATGAATGAATTAAAATGAAAGAAAAAAAATGTTTAAAAAAAAGTCCCACCAAATGCAGTGACCGAAAAGGAGGAGCTTGCTCCCCTTTCCGGCCCCTTCCCGGCCACTCCGTGTCCTCTTATGCCCATTGTCAATCCAAAAAGAAAAAGCGAACGTGCAACATGCGTGAGTAAAATATTTGCACATTTTTAACTGAATATTAATTTATGTTATTTTCAGTTGTTGCCGCTGCTGTGGGGCAACTACAAAAAAGAAATACAAAAAAGAGTTGCTTCTTTTTTTCTTTTTTTGAGGGTAGAAACTGTGGCAATATGCTTAAAGGGTATTTTTCGTATTTTGTGATATCAAATACAAGTATTGCTATGTACATTGTCTTTACTGCAAAATGATGGATGAATGATATCAATCAAAATGAATCAGCCAAAAAGACAAAGACTATTTCAATGTTTTAAATTATTTTAAATAAAAAGCGGATAATATATTTATGTAGTTTATAACTAACCTTTATTAACAAATAGTTACCACACATTTTAGATTCATTTTCTATCCCAGCTGATGAGAGGTATTAAGGCTAAATAATTTCATATTTTTGTTAATTTTATCCTTAAACAAATTTCAAAAAATTACATAAATTGCACTTGCCGGTAAAAACATATCTTCTTGGATAAAAAAAAGGACGCATTTGGCCAATTCGCTTTCATGAACAAAAACTTCTTAAAAAAAATGTATTCAAGTCTTCAGCACTTCGAATAATAGAAAATTATGTACCTATATATCCATTCCATTCATTCCATTGTTTACAAAGAAAAAGTACGATTTCTTTACTGTGTTATTTTTAGTGTCTGTTTTTATATAATTAATAGCCAAAAATCAATTCCAAACAACAAATTCATTGCAAACCCTTAATTACCTTATGTTTATATAGATATCCCTTATAGTTCCCGTATAGTTGGAAAATCAGGCCTGAATCATAGAGCAATCAATATGCGACTATGGAAAAATAGAAAACATTTCCATTTCCATTGATCGTTTTGTATTTGCCAGCAACAGCAGCTGTTGACATATATACAAATGCATATTGCAATGGTCAAGCGCAAGTTGTCGATTGCAAAGGAGGTTTCCCTATTCCCCCTCGCTCCTCTCATTGGTTCACTGTCTCTGTTGCAGGCTTTATTTATGCATTTAAATGCATACAAGAGAAGCTGACAATGGGAATAGTAGTCCGTAGCCAGTGAGATTTTAAATTTCTCATGCCTAAAAATCTAGACAAGAATGCTGGCGGAGGGAAATAAAAATCTCACTTGAAATGCCTCTCGTAAAATCCAACAAATTGAAATAGCTTGCATTTTGTGTTTTTTCTTATTCCATGAAGGCAACTGTACCTAAGCTCCAGTCTAGATGGCAAGGGAAGAGGCAAAACGGCGCAGGATACAGACACATGCACAATTCCGAAAAGGCAGACACAGACATTGCATACTTTTCGGCTGACTGCCAAAAATGTAACAGGCAACGCTTCACTGAGCATACACATAGATGGATGGTTGGTAGAAGGAGGCAAGACCTTCATAGTTTTGCATTGACACGCGCGTGCAGGCAAATAAAATCATGACTGAAAGACCCCCAGTAGACCATGCTCGTTCCCTTCAGGCAGACAGGAAGAAGCGTCTGTTAAAGCTTCCTCTAACCATACAAAATCATCATCATTATGCCCTTTAGCCGCAACTCTCTCTCGATATCTACACACTTTTTGTTCAACATTTTTAAATCCTTGAACTTGACAGGCTTGCTTGAGGTCCAGCCCACACACACACACACACACTCACACTCAAAAAGAGATAGAGCCACTTGACTTTTGATATTTTGTTGGTCGGTAACAAAAACTCCAGAAGTCGAAGGCCACTTTATTCTGGTCTTGGACTTGGACTTGTATGCCAAGCTCTTGTTTTCTTGTTTCCATTTTTTTTTCTCTCTCTCTCTCTTTTTCTTTGTTTTTGGACTTGGGCCAAGAATATTATTTTATTATGCCAAAAGAAGTTATGTTGTCGTTTTTGCTGTTTGTTCTTTCAGCACTGGGATTAAAATATTCTTTAGTTGAGACCTCAGCCCCTCCTACATTTCGGTTGTGTCATGTCGGCCAGCATTGAAAAGTAGCCACACAGTTTTTGGTAGTATTGTTTTTTTTTTTTGTTCTCTCCCCCTTTCACATATTTTTTGCATATACTGAAGATAAATCTTTGCCTTGTTACATCTAAATAGGTTGAGCGGAAATTGATTTGGGTTTCAATCATAATATTTTAGCACACATGCAGATAAAGAGGATCTCAAGACTTATGGATTTATTCAAAAGACTGTAAAATTAGACCATTAAAAATGAAAATCAACTTGATCTGAATATTTCGCTTGAGTAAACTTTCGATTTTAGAAATTTCAAATATAACTAAAACAATGATGCAGGGGCAGATTTGTTGCTAAATAATGTAATTAGCAATACACGAAATTCTGAATATTAAACATTTTTTATTGATATTTTTCCAGTTAGGAATAGTTAAAAAATGGTTTTCCAGCCTATTGCATACTTAAAGGCACTTAATCCATAGTTTTTTATTGCCAGATTATCGGGATGCTCATAGTTTTTGGCATTTTGAATACTATTGAGTTTAAGTGAAACACAATTTCGCTAAATAATATGGTGCTTAATCTGATGCTGACTGACATGTTCATTACTTATTCATAGTCTCTTTCTGCACTTACAGATTTCTCACACATATATAAATTATATTTCTGCTTCTTTTCCTCTTTTTGGTTTCTTTCATTCTTTTCATTTCTCATTTCCGTTTGCTTCGCTTGAGAAGCACAAAGATTTGCATTGCGATTATGCCTGGACAGGCATTAACAATCTCTTTTTTCCTTTTTTTTTTTATTTTTTGATTTCATCTTTTGCCTTCTTTAAATAATTTTTAATAAACAGTTGGAAACACAACGGAGATGATGCTCGGAGTCATGTTAATGACATGGCCAAAAGGCGCGCACACAGAAGGTGATAAAGAGAGGGTGGCGAGAGGATGGAGAGTGAGGGGAGAAACAGAAACAGAAGATGGTTGGATGAGGGTAAATGAAAAATGGCATAAATGCAAGGCAACTTCTCGCCATGGAATGCTCTGGTATGGGCAACGTAAATGCTGGTCGTGTGGGCGTGGCATGTGGTGACCATGCATTACCGCAAATGAATGGCATTTACAGCAGCGATGAAAAACAACTGACCACAACAAAGACTTTTGCTTCATTATGCACAAACACGGCAATGATTGTAACAGTGTACAAGATGGAGAAGACGAACAAAAAAATAAATAAAAAAGATAAGTGAAGAATCAGCGGGTGGATAAGTCAAGTCGTCCAAGCAGGATTTAACTCATAGAGATGACAATTTGATTACTAAAAGTTCTCTCAACATTCAAGCGTGAATCACGACACATCGCTAAGTGGCCCAAGTCCTGTTGCAGCTCCTGCTGCTGCTGCCGGTGATGATGCGCCATGCACCTCCACAAACCACAATACCATGAGTCGTCCTCATCCTGCAACTACTCTACCATTCGCTAGGTGACTCTCGCAGCATCGCATATTTCAGTTGTCATTTTTGCCGTTTTGTCAGTTTCTACCCTTAAGCCCGCCTCCGCCTTTTACCTCGTGTGGCGCTTGGGCATTTCCGCTGGCGGGCAACTGCCACAAACAATTTTGACATTTGCTCTCTGCTCTACTATTGTTTTCTCCTGATGCTCGCTCCGGACAGGATGTGTGCAAGGATATTGTGAAATCAACGTAATGGCGGTACATTAACATGCATGCGTCATAAAGAGAGAGTAAAATACATCTTCAAGTATCTCAAATGACAAATCAAAATAACAGAGGAAAATTAAAATATACAAATTGTTAGTCAAAGTCACAAACGTCACTATAAAGTTTATGTTATTACAATAATTGCTAAAAAGAATTCCATTTTTGCCAATTAAAATATCTTTTATTAATTCACTTTGCTACTTTTTTTGACAGCCAAAGAGCCAATGTCAAAAGTTAATTTTCAAGCTTCTAATTATTTTCACGTTAAATTTATAATCAATGCAAAATTGAAGACAAATTTTCTTATCCACAAAATTTTAATCAAAAACAGAATGTTACGTTCTGTCTTTTATTTCAATTATCGAATTATAAATATTTGATTTTCTTAAAATTCCCATTGTCAATTACAGGCAACTTTCGGTTTTCATTTTCCTCTTTGTGTTGGTTTCTTTTTTGCCTTCCAGCTACATTTCACATTTAAAATGAAACATAATAAAACAAACTAAAAGAGAACAAAAAACGAAAAAAAAAAAACGTTTCAATTGAAATTTTACAAACCGCTCGCACTTACATGACCTTAAGCCAACTTTAAAAGGACAACAACAAGAATAAAATTTTGTGAAAATTTCATAAACCAAAACTCAAACACAGGCGCAAAACCCGCCATAAAAGTTAACTTAAAATGTAGGTAACCAAAATGCTTCGGGGTAAAGTGGAGTGAACAGGTGTGGGTCCTTTTTTTTTGTAGGTGTATTGCGGCAGAGGTAACTGGACAATCAGAACAAAAAAATATTAAATACTTATATAGGAAACGACTCCAAAGTACCGTGTAGTAATTAATGGAAATTTTATTTCATTTATATAATTAAATCAATCATCATCAATAACAAACTAGTTTCGTATAGACATCTAGTCATTCTGCGTCTCTAAATTTATTAAGCTCTTAAAATTAATCTTATTAGCCACCAATATCTATAATCTAACTATTTAAAATTCGTCATAATCTTGTCTGTCACATTCATTAATTCATTTAGATACGAGGTATATTGAAAAAGTTACCACAGAAATTTTACAGAGTTGTGGGTCCTGTTCGTGTTTTTTTTTCTGGGAGTTGGGCTGAATTCAGTAACTTATTTGATTTTTGCTTGAGTTATTACACAACTGGCAAAGTCAAAGAGCCTGCGGCCTATAAATTCAATTAAAATAACATTTTTCAACAGAAATTCCTCAGCTTACCTGCGATAATACACAAGAAAATAAACCAAAAAGAACTACAGCTCAAATAACAAATTGCAAACGTTAAGAACTTTTGCAGATAATACATATATATCCTGTTGATATACAGTTATAATATGTATTATAATATGTATTATAACGATGCTCAAGGGACCGGACAATTCGCTGTAACCGGAATTAAAGAAAAAAAAAACATTTTTTATTTTATTTAATAAAACAAATTTAGTACAGTATTAACTAATTTAAACAGGCTGAAGTCAATACAAAGTATATAAAATTAAAAAAATTTGTTGACTGACCAATTATAAAATAAACTCTGAAAGTATATAAAAGAAGCTGATTGAAGATTAAGGCTTAACAAGATTAAGTCTTAACAAGCCAAAGGCTACATAACCAAAGTTCTGTGGGAAAAAAGAATTTTATTTTCTCCAAGGGATGGAAAGCATAAATAGATATTAACCAAATTTCGCTTTCATTTTTCTTCAAAAGTTTTGACGAAGAATCGTCTAGACTCTAGGCGTAAAGTTAAAATATGAATTTAATTTTGAATTGTATTCTTCAAGTTCTTGGATTTGCTTTAGCCGAAAGATAAGTAAGTAACGACTAGGAAAAATTATTTGGAAAAGTACGACTAGTTATGGTATTAAAAGCAGGCGATGTAAGTAGATAACCCTTTCCTTTACTGGACTCTTGGGACTCCCCTTAAAACAACCTTCTCGAAATATACCTACATATGTACATTTCAACTTTTTTGAATCAAGTTTCAATGAAAATAATGTCTGATTAAAGCTGATTCCCATCGAAATGTTGTCAAAGTTTCTATCCCATCTCTATTCCTTTCCAAAATTTGTTGTGCATATATAAAAAAAACATGTTGATATAAGATCTTTAGTGATATTTTGGATTTTTTTTTTACACGGCGGCACGTCTCATTTGTGGCAACACACTGGCGCACGTTGCGAAACGCACTGTTTGTGGTAGGAAGTTTAAATGGCGGCAGCGCCAAAACGTAAAGGTGACTTAGGTAAGTCCATTCAAAGTGTTGTTTGGGTTATATTTTTGCAATGGTGTACATTTTGTAGTGACTGCAAGTTCATCGCAAGATCTTGTCACCGATCAGAATTCGGGTCGCCGACAAGAGCAAAAGGTTTATACATTCAATAGTGAACGCCCAAGCGGCAAAAACGGGTCGCCAAAAGTTGAGGACAAGACTAAACCACAGAAAACTATACTGGAGGAGCATGGCATTATATTGGGCAAAGTGATCGGTACGGGTAACTATGCCAAAGTCAAAATCGGTTTCTCTGAAGAGTATGGCAAACGAGTGGCAGTGAAAATCATTTCAAAGGTTAAAGCCCCATCCGAGTATACGCAAAAGTTTTTGCCTCGCGAAATCGAGGCGGTCAAAGGATTGCATCATGAGAATTTGATAACCTTCTATCAGAGCATAGAGACTAGTCATAGGTGGGTTTCTAAGAAGTGAAGAGAAGAGTCTCAACTTAATTGATTTCATCATTCTTCCTTAGAGTCTACTTGATCATGCAACTGGCTGAGAATGGCACACTTCTGGATTATGTGCGTGATAAGAAATTTCTGGATGAACCTCAGTCGCGTAATCTATTTAAGCAACTGATTAGCGCTGTGGAATATATACACAGTAAGGGTGTCGTTCATCGTGATATTAAGTGTGAGAATCTGCTTTTGGATGAAAACTGGAGTTTGAAATTGATTGATTTCGGTTTTGCACGCAAGGATACCCGTACAACGGATAATCAAGTGGTTCTCTCGAAAACCTTTTGCGGTAGCTATGCCTACGCCAGTCCAGAGATTCTAAAAGGTAAGACAGGCCAACACTCATCCAATTCTATTAATTCATTGACCCTTTGGTGTCACATTTTAGGCGTTGCCTATGATCCTTTTATGTCTGACATTTGGGCCTGTGGCGTTGTCTGCTATGCCATGGTCTTTGGTCGACTACCCTACGATGGCTCCAATGTGCACATTTTGCTGAAGCGAATCAATCAATCTCTGGTATTCCCCAAATCGCCAACCGCTTCGAGTGAATGTAAGCACATGATAATGCATATATTGGCTCCAGTTAAAATCAGATATAATGTACCACAAGTCAAGGATGATCCTTGGTATAATTTGAGGTAATCTAGATGAATATCAAATGATGATGCTGCCGTGAAAAAAAAATTATAGAAATCAAAATTTACACAAAAATCAACTAAAAAATTATATACATTTAATAAACTTTGGGATCACTTTAAACAGAAAATTCTATTTTTATTTGGGTTGAATTAAATGATGTTAAGATTTAATCTAACCAACTCTTGAAATTTGTAATATATCATAGATTTCAATTGAATTGAACCTTAGGAATTAATCTAACCAATTGTATAAACTATGTATATAGAGGGCATTGTATTTACTGGTTCTTGTTGGTTTTTTAAGCTTTGCTTACTTGGAAACTGTGACTAAATTATTAAAAAATTTACAAAGTTAAATTGTAGAGCAACCTGGTAAAAACCGTTTCTGTTTGCCTAATAAGTCATTTTGGATGTTAGTGTCTCCTTTCATATATGTACATAAAAATATAATATGAAGATTTAAATACTTAAAAAGCTCAAATTTCGACCACGGAAAGGAACTTAAAAGGGTCATAGAAAATCATTTTATTGATTCATTTCAAATTATTAGTTTTTAAAATTTGATCTCTTTTTAGTTACTTCAGGAACGTTTCTTCAAAACGATTCAAATGCTGGTCTTGGTATTTTTTTAAAACTTAATGTTTCTTATAAAGATAGGCTTTATAAGAAAATCTTTACCTAACTCTTAACTTCGTTATTTTTATGTGAAATTTAAAAGAAAACCGATAATAATTAGGTTTAAAAGACAAACCGGGATGGATTGAATAAAAAGTAAAGATTGCTGCCCCGCAGTTGCAGTTGATACATTTTTCATAAAAAACAACTCAATTTATGAATGAATGGAATTGATATATTATAAAAAACAAAACTTTGAAGAAATTTAAATTGAATGACTTCTCAAAAAAAAGCAGCTGCCCTTCCCTGCCTATTCCTATGCACTTGCATGACTGAGAAATTTCTTAATATCTTATATAAAAATATTTATATACTTTGTTAGTTAATTGAAATGCATGAATTTGCTTTGTGGACTTTATAGAAGCCTTAATCCAGCCCCTGTTAATATTAATTTTAAATATTTAATTTTTACAAATGTTGAGAATTTTGGTTAATTATAGCAACTTAGAAAACCATAAACAAAACTGTTTCACAATTGAGACTCGATAAAAAGTTATTTCAGCTGAGATATTAGATAATATTGGAAATTAAGTGTACAAATGTATTCGAATTTTTAGTTTCCTCGAATTCGTGTTCCTGAACTAGTCATCAACCCATTGGGACGAACCAGATCTCTAAACGTTCCGCCTGGGTTGGCAGCACCCCTTCGAGAAGGGTTGCCTAGACAACCATCAACTGTCAAAACAGAAAGTAAAATAAAGTAAAATAAAAACCAATTTAGAATTAAACAAGTGCACAAAGAGAGAAGAGCAAGAGAAAAGTAAAACATATAAATAATAATTTTAGAGTTCAAACACTTTAAATGTGTTAATTCCATTTGACTTTGATGGCGGAAGTGCATATTATTGGACAAATATTGAAAGCTGTCGATTTCGCAGAACCTCATTTGTACTGCAAGTGGAGTGTGCAGAGCGGTAAAGAATTCAAATTCTAAACGAACAAAAAATTTTGATGAAAATGCTTAAATAATTTTCACCTAACTTTCGCTTAGGCAACGCTTGGCGCTTGGTTCAGGGCGAGGTGCAAGGACAAACTCACGTATCGTCACATCGTTTGGAGAATAGTTCAGATTTTGCCCAGCCCCTGGACATACATCTCAGTACGGCGGCAGTTCAAGGCTGGCCGAGATTATTGGTGGAAGTGTTTGCAGTTAATATTCTGCAGCAAAGTTGGCCCGTGGGTTACGGTTTTGCCCACATACCAGCATCGCCGGGAGGACACCGTTTGGAAATAAACACCTGGAAAGTGGCACCTTGCGGCTGGTGGGAGAGTGTTCGCGAACGTTTTGGCGGCGGTGGAGCGGCTCTAAGTAAAACCGATTTGCTATACTCGGGTGTAGAACGGTAAGCGTGCATAACTTACAGTGACGATTCACTAAAGGAAACTACTGACATGAATATTTCGGATTTTGCTAGCACATAACCCGATATTTGGGACTATTATCGTGACTCTTAGCTTAGGAGTTTAAAAACCGTTTCCATGTTCTAAAGGGGGAATTTTGTGGCAGTGGTTTATTATTTTTTGCTCTTTTGGAACTTCAATATATGTATTTTAGAATATTTTCTGGACACTTAAAGCAAATATCTTCAGTAATCTGAAACTTTAAACTCGTTTTTCACAAAACAATTTCTTTATCTAATCGGTAACAATAATTTCTCAAAAACTTTTGTACCGATTGCCTTTCAAATATCCCTTTTTAATTCTTTATTAATGCTATATGTATATATTCCCGTTCATTAAATTCTGTATTTTAAGTTGGTTGGGCAGCCTTAAATGATGATCATTTGCTATTATGAATAGCTTAACAATCATAAAAGCCTAAAAAATTATTTGAATTTATAATTCACTTACTCAATTTAAGCAATTGATCGCTGATTTTGATTGAGATATCGCCGCCGTTCTCTAACGTTTTAAAGCGATGAATCTCCGCCGAAAATGTATTTCGGGATATTTTATTAATATTGCGGAATTCAAAACCATTTAGTTATTAACTCTCTCTTAAAAGTATGCAATAGACTTTACCCGATCCCCGAACTCTAGGGTCTAGACCCATTAAAATAGTTAGAAAATCCCAAGGCGATCATTTGAATGATATTATTAGAAGAAAGAATGACCTTTCGGTCAAAATTTTATTATTACATTTCCAAATGCACAAATTAAGCTATAACTCAAACTAATACCATTTTTTTAATAATTAGTCATTTTTTAATATTGGTCTAAATTTGGTTTTCTTATATTTTATTTCAGTTACAAGCTACAAACACGTAGTTCGGGCAAAATTATAGTTGATCTTAATTTGATTTTTCGCAAATTTGAAGATTATGGAGTGGAATTTAAATAGTTTAACCAAAATGTGGAATTTAATAATGGTTTTGCTTATTGGACTACGGGCAAGTCCTATATATATGATAAAAATTGGCATCTCCCATAATTATAATACGACAATATCGACAACTACTCCAAATCCAAATGCTTTAGCGAGTGTCACCACAGATAGCATTGGAAACACCATGGATCTAAGTAGTCCAAGTCCTCAAACTGAAATTGCAAGTACACCGAGTCAAACATTTCCACCCCGAAGACAGCCAAGGGCGACAAGTACTACAACAACAACAACATCTACAACGACTACCACACCAGCTCCTCTTCCCACTGCTGATACCCAGACAAGGGGAAATGCCACAGAGTCATCTAATGCTCCATCTGGAAAGCAAACGCCCTCCTATCTCTATTATTGTTCGTGTGATCTTCGTGAAGGCATTTGCGATCTAAATTGTTGTTGTGATCGCGATTGTCCATCTGAAATTCTGGTCGTCTTCAATTGTTTGGGCTTAGAGGCTCCTGCAGAATTGCAAACGAGACTGGAAGACTTTCAATATACTCATGGACTGCCCACATGTCAGTTGCACGATGGCTGGTTATGTGTCTTTCGCAGTAATACCAAACCCGTCAAAATGCAGGTAAGTTAAAGCAAAGTTCTTTCGATATAACCCTTCATCAAAAAATACTCTTTCTTTTAGCCAATCTTTCGCGATTTTGATTCATCAAAGTATAGAAAGTGGCCTGACTTATTGGAGGCATACGAAACGGATAATGTGCCCTCAACTCAGTCGCATTACAAGTTGGGACAAGCTCTGCAATTGTGGCATCCCGAGAGTAAAGAGTCAAGTGTCTTTATGCTTCCCACTAGCTATGAGACTGCCCATTGCCATATAAGACAAGCCATTAGACATCTTCAGCCCACTGAGAACAACTGCCTCATGAATGACATTAACCAATTGCAAGAGAATCTTGCACTAATTTTGAATATCACGAGTAATTATCAAGTGCTAGGTAAACCCAGAGATATAGAGGAAACAGAAGTGGAGGGTATTAATATGCAAATTTGTCAGCTATGGCAAAGTGTTAACCTCACCAGAAAACTCGCATGTTTTGACCAAGCAAATGATACGCAACTAGATATGATAGTCGATAAAATAGAATTGGAATTTTTACACAATTATACAAATATTTTGGGAGTTAAACTTTTACTAAGAGAAGCCCCAACCAGGCAAACGGAAAGTGAAGAATTGTGGCTGCACTACAAAGTCAGTTTTAAGTCGGTTAATGAGACTGCCAGCAAACCCATCTCAGGTCCATTGGGTTATCTTACAGGAAAACCAGTAATATCCTCTCAACTTTTGCCCAAAAACGATAGCTCCGATGTGCCCCAAATACTAAGCTATTTCGAATTGAATGCCGTTAAACAGGATTACCATTGGTTGCCACTGTTCCATCGCCAGGTCGGCACTCGTAATTGCCAACGTAATCTTGATGAAAGTCAGGCACTTCGTTTCGGCATCAATGTGGCTCAACAATGTCAACTCACCCAATTGGATGCCCCTCAACTCCAGGAGAATGCCAATCACACGCAATATTGTGAAAATCTTCAGTCGGAGATTTGGCACAAATTATTGCCACATAATTGCTCAAGCTTGGACAAAGTCCAGCAAATATTCATCTCCCAATTGGGTAGACCTCAGGTGGACAAATGGTTGCCCCTCAAATTGAATTATGGCAAAGATTTGCATAATCTACCACCCGTGCAGGGATACTTTGATGAAATTCAACAAAGTCTTAGCTGCCGAAATATATTTCTTAGTGTACGCTACGAATTTCATCTGGAACAGCTAACTCTCCTCGATGGCATGGCTCCGCATCAACAGGTCCTGCAACATGCCAGAATTGTGTTGGGTCAAAGACATGATCTGGAATTTGATGGCAGTGAACAGCAGATTGAGTTGCCGTTGGCCGTATCAGTTATGTTCTATAAGGTGAGAGATCGTTCAGTCAATAGTGGTCAACAAATTGTTCATTATGAATACTATTTGTTTACTCTAATTATTTGTCTGGTCATATTAAAGTAAATTAATTTTTAATAAAAGAAATGTTTAAATAAATTAAATAGAAAACGTGACTTTCTAATACACTGACCAAGGGCTTCCGAAAATGTGGACAATTGTTTCTCTTTTACTCTGTTGTAGAAGGTTATGCCACTTAAACGAAAAAATTTATAATGATGGTCCTCTAAGCACATACATTTTTAGCTGGCTTTTCAACATTTGTTTAAAATTTTGATTCTAAAGCTATTTTATCTAAAGAATTTTTGCCTCTTTGCCTAATTTTAGAAAAGAAACTACGAACTAAATGTAGAAATCGAAACTACTAGTTTTTTAGTATTGCGACTTTTACACATTTTTCAATACTTACCAAACAAATTTCAATTGATTCGAGATGTCTAAATAATCTTTAAGGAAAACTAATTTTTGTCTTTAGCAATGAAACAACAAATATTTTTAGTACTCGTATTTACCAGCAAAAGAAATCCACAGATGTTTTAATTTTAAGTAATTTTCCAAGATAGCAGCTCGTACTCGTTTTCAGCCCTTGTAATTCACAACTTGTTAAAGCATACTTCTTTACACTCCCATAAAGGCTCCCGATATCCTTTCAAACAAGAGGGAAAACAAAGTTCTTTTACTTTTTCCTATATTATTTGTGTCTGTTTTTCTCCACCCACAACACAAAAAAATATAAAATAAAAAACCTACACTAACCATTATGACAGTTAGAAAATAAAAATAAAATAAGAATAATTTGTAAATAAAAGAATTTAAAAATGGTCGACAAAATCGAAATGATGGTGGCTTCTAGCAATGCATCTCTTAGCTCGAATGAAGAAGCTAAGGCAAAGAGCAAGTCTGTGTGCATACTGCCTCCCCGTCCGGGCACAGCAGTGATGACCTACCAGGAATTGCATATACCACGGGAACAATTGACGGCCGCCTTCTATCCCATACAGGAGGCCCAACGTTGGCTAACTTTGGTGGGGAAAAACGGTAAAGGTCATCGCTTTCCCTTGCCAACAATATTGCCAAAAGTGATACAGACCCGTTTTGTGCCCAAGCGACATTTGCCCAAGGATGTGGAAGTGGATCGCCGTCGACGGCAATATCAGAAGATAAATCTCACCGAGGAACTGGAAAAGGCTGGTCTCACCGATGATGTGCTACAACCCACCGAGGAGCAATACAATGTAATGTCCGAATTTGCCTTTCCCCACAAGTTTCCCTTGAGCTTCTTCGATGATAGTAACTTCGATATAAATTCACCGGAAGCCTGGTTTGAACTCGGCATAGTGGGCGACACACATTATCCATTGCCAGCCCGTGCCTATTTGCCCTACAATCTGAGTTTATTAAGTTGCCAATGGGTTTTGGCAGCTGTCACTTCCTATAACAACGACACAGGTCTCTGGACCTTGCATTCACTGGAAGACGATTGCATATACGAGGTGCCAAAATTGCAATTTATGTTCTTGGCCGAAGATCCTCACAAGTATATCAAACGTCTGCGGGCGGCTGTCAATGAAAGGCATAAGGGAGAGCAACTTATGTTGATGGAATTGATTGTAGATTGCGTCCTGCACGAGGACATTGAATCAACTAATTTCTACAACTTCAAACCAGTCGAGGATATACTGCAGGCATCTAAGGTATCCGAACAATGCAAAAGACGTCTTCGTTCTGAAGTTAATTTGGTATTCGAACGCCTAATGGCTTTATATGAACTGGAACAGTTTATTATCAAAATGCCCAAAGAGTTTCCACAATTTCGTAATATTAATCTTAAAGAATTTGTGGCTCAATCATTTCGTGTGGAATTCTCAGAGCAGGAGAGACAAAGAATCAAAGCACTTCGTTTGGCCATCGAGAAGAAACGTTATGCCTATCTCAAGGCCACATTATACTATTGCATTGGAGGCATTGAGGCAATGATGGGTGTAGCCATTGAATGTCAATATATTGAGACCCTTTCCATTTTCACCTGTAGTTTCAGTAAGCCATTGGCCTTATCCGATTTCCTGCAATCTCAGGAAGCACATAGTGATAATACGGCTACGTTTCTGAAGGTCTATTGGCCACAGCAAATAACCACAGTGATCACTGTGACTCTAAGGGCATTGGGCAAGGGTTGGCTGGATATTAGTTTCAACAATTGGACTGTCTATGAGATGTGCAAAATATCAAGATTTATATTACAAGTTAAATTTCGCATGCAAGAGTCTATGGAGGTTTTGTTGGAGTCATCTTTGAATAATTTTGCGCATTTTGTTTGTGATCCTTGCCTACAATTCTTGAACCTGAAACCGCATTATAAATGGACAAGTGATTTTATTGAAACCGAATTTCCATTTCCCAAACCCGTTTTCGCCATGACCCTGAGCATAAGTGATGATCGTAAAGTTTTCTACTCCACCGATCCGGATGAGTTTCTGCCCTCTTTGGTGGACATTTTCAAAAGGGGTCTGGAAAAGAGCGCGGGGGTGCGTTGCATAGATTCCGATGTAATGACTGGGATGAAATTTGCCCCGAATTTATATCTTTTAACGGTGGAGCTAATTGAGGATCGATATTTGGAACAAGATGCTTTAATACGAAAATGTTACACAAAGTCTGTAATACCACTGAGAGCTTATGCTAAGCTCTATGAGAGATTCATTGACTTCTATCTCTTGCCAGTGAATCAATATATGACAGATTATGTTACAACGCGTAAACCCTCATCCCAGGTCAAAGCCGACATACTGGAACATAAGCGACAAAAGGAAGAACTACGAGAAATTCTCCCGGCGTATATAACCATCGGTCCGTTTTACATTAATGTGGATACAACGAAACAAATTATGATTAAAAAACATATTGAAATCATACGACGTATTTTCGAATACTATGTGGATCGTATGTACGAGACAAATGATGCAATACTCGATCGTTGTATTGAGGTCCATCGCAAAATTGCCGAACGTCCAACCAGTATTGAACATTTGTACGAGATTCGTGATTATGCCCTAACAGTGCCCGAAATTGTCGAACAATTACGGGCTGATATACAGATCATGTGGTTGGAATATGATCTTTTGGATAGTTTCTTCTATAATCTAAGTGATCATCAATTTGCCATGAAATGGAATGCCTTTGCCTGGCCCCATCAGATCACAGTGCGTTTATCCACCCTCAAGGAAGAGCAGAAAATTGATATTGAAGAGTTTCTGCGACAACATGCCAGCGAGTGTCAGGCCTTTGAGGAGCGTCTGGAATCCCTTAACGATGAAGTTCAGGCCTTCTCCTTGGTCTTCAAGGCGGATCGTGCCCAAGAGACCTCAGTGGATGTGAAGAAAACGTTTGCCCTGATTAAGGAACTAGAGAAACTCGGACAAACACTGCAATTTCGCCAGGAATTGTTTGAGCTGGAACCGTTGTCTACAGAATTTCTGGAAAGTATTGTGGCTAGCTTTTCGCCATACAAACTCCTTTGGTATGCCTGCGCGAATTTCCAAAAATTGGAGGAGGCCACTCTGGGTAATCCGATAGCTCAAGTCGATTTGGATGATGTCTGGGCGCATCTGATGGAATATCGCAACGATCTGGTTGAATCGGTAAACAACTTCAGTGAAAAACCCGAAATAATGGATGTGGCTAACATTTTTATTGGCAAAATCGATGAATTTATTCCTGTTTACAATAGTGTCAAAGATTTGCGCAATGAAAATTGGATGTATTTGCATTGGGTCGAACTTAGCCAGTTAGTTGGTCAGGATATTAAGTATACTGTGTCAATGAACTATCAGTATTTGGTACGTAAAGGCATTTTGGATCATCTACCGGAAGTGCATGATATATCTGTGAGGGCCAATGAAGAGGCTGAGGAAATACGAAGAGCTATTGAAGAGGAGGAAAAAAATAAACAAGCCGAATTGGATGCCTTGCTATTACGAAAACAATTGCGCAAATGTCGCAGAGATATTCTTTAAATTACATTCACCACTTTGAGATGCAGTAATTCTCAATTTGAACAATAAAGAAATTACACACTTATTTGAAGAGATTCTATTATTATGACTAGGTTTTAAGCTTTAACTTATTTTATTGGTTTAAATTTTGACTGTTACATTTCTATTTGACTTGGCTCTGCAGCACCAGGTTGAGAGTAGTCCTGAAATGCTTCAAAAAGTCAAAGCTCCCCCTTCCTAAATTTGTTTATGATTCGTAGTGCTAAGGGCTAAGTCAAAAGTTCTAAGGGCTTATTCGAAAGTGCTAAGGGCTAAGTCGAATTTATCGATAGTGGCTCGACTCGATAGACCCGGTGAAAATCATCGATTGTGTAGTCGATGAAACTCCCAGCTCTAATACGCTCGTACCGTGGTGAATTTATTTTGTTATGCCGGGTGTCGTTTAAATGGAAGAATGTAAATAAATAAATAATTATGTACTACTTCTTCATTTAATACAAATTCTTTAACCAAACTTTAGCAACGGCAACCAATCACAGTATAAGCATGGATGAAGATCCATCGGCTTCATCACTGCTCAATCAGAATTTAAGCATCAACAGCAGCATGGATATGTCCATTTCCATGTTTCAAGCGCCGGCAAAGGAAACTACTGGCTCTGAACAAGAATCCCTGGCACTATCAAGTCTCAGTTTCAGTCTGACAGATGCAGAGCGTCTTAAACTAAAAAACTATCCAAACTCGGCACTAAATCGTCCGTCTTCTCGCAGTGTTCTAAAAGAAATGTCGCTGAATGAGCTTGAAAAGAGCAGCAGCAGCCGCCAAGAGAACGATACCACCATGGAGGACGAGTCAACTATGGAAGAGAGCTCGCAAGTTATCAGCATCGATGACACCATAGATGTGGCACCAAACAATACCACTGAGAAGGAATATGAGAATAATGCGACTCTAGAGCCTGAAATCGATCCGGATGAACAGATGTTGCCATTGGTATTGGAATATTTTAGGAACGATATTATCGAATTGGGTCGGCGATGCTGGACCTCATCCGCATACGAACAGCACTATACCAAAGGATGCTTTTGGTCACCCGATGGCACTTGTCTGCTGGTGCCCATCCATCGGGATGGCATGCATGTAATGGAATTGCCCACAGATCTATATGGAGCAGCAAGTGTAACGTCTAAGCGTAATCTAAGTAAAATGCATTCGGCTGTCCACATACCAGAGGGGGGAACAGTTTATGATTGCGTTTGGTATCCTCAAATGAATAGTCAACAACCAGAAACATGCTGGTAAAAGAAACTTTGATAAGAAGGACCTTTAATTGCATCCATTAATGGCAACTTTCTTTCTCAGTTGGCTAGCGACACGTCAGCATGAGCCCATTAATATGTGGGACGCCTTCGATGGCAGTCTACGCTGCAGCTACATGGGCTACGATGAGGTGGACGAGGTGGTCGCAGCTATTTCTTTGGCCTTCTCCCAGGATGCAGAGAAAATTTATGCAGGCTATAAGCGATCCATTAAAATCTTTGATACCAACAGGTTTGAGGAATCACTTACCCTATTCTTGCTTACCCTCTAAGGCTTGTTCAATTTTAGACCTGGTCGCACTTACGATAATTATCCAGTGAAGTTTTCCATATCCTCCATTGCCCAGACCACCGAGCATCGAAATACTCTAACCTGTGGCAATTGGCATGGTTATATACAGCATTTTGATCTACGCTGCGGACCGAAGCAGGGTCCTCTCTTCACTTTGGGTGGCCACAAGGCTGGTGTTACTCAACTAAAGTATGCTCCCGGCAGTTCTGGTGATTGGTATTTGTTCAGCGGTGCCCGCAAGTGTCCCAAATTGCTACACTGGGATATGAGGAACTATAATAAACCCTTGAGGGAATTTAAACGTCAAGTTGATACAAATCAACGCATTCAATTTGATTTGAATGAGCAACACTCATGGTTGGCTAGTGGAGATACACGTGGAGTTCTTAATCTCTGGCATCTATCGGATGAGAAGAGTGAGAAGCGATCCATGTCCTTGCCTTTGCATGACGATTGCCTCAATGGCATTGGTTTTCATCCCCATTTACCCATTCTGGCAACAAGTTCAGGCCAATATCATTTCCTTGACACTGAAAGTCGTGATAATGAAACCCTCTTAAATGCAACGGCTAATGGCAACGAGTTGAAAGAAGAGCATAATCCAACCCCTCAGGTTGTGGATTATGAGAATGCTGTACTATTGCTATGGTGCGGGCCATCTCAGGAATAACAAGTTCAAGGCTCTTACATTATTGTTTTTGTTTGAATATTTTAAAACTAGTTGATAAGTGTACAAAAACCATTAATTAGTTGTTTAACCAACTTTTTATAACAAATACCTCCTAGAATTAATGAATACTTTCCATTGAACAACTGGCTTTTTCTATATTTTTGTAAATTTGATGCCCCCTTGTTGCTTATTGCGTCTCTTCTCCAAGAAAAGGACACATAGAGGCACCAATGCAGGGACAACACGCGGCCTGTAGCAATTCTATTTTGAACTTTTCAAATCACTCACAGATTTCATAAACAAACTACTATATTCATTGTGTAAATATATAGAAATAATAGTTTCGTATTTCTTGTAATAATTCAACTTTAATATTCGTCTATAACAGACTATTCTAACAGCAAAAGAAAATATGAGTTTTGCAACTTGTCTTCAAGCTGATTGAGTTACACATTCTCAAAGTTAAGGATTTTGAAAAATTGTTTTACACTAAACTAAATATTTAATAAAATTTCATAGTTTTCTCAAGCCAATTTTTTTGGTGGCGACGTTTTGACCGTTTTTTATGAATTTTTAACTTCGCTTTAGGTTTAAAATGCTATCAAAGCATGGAAAATTAGTTTTCGTGACAAAATATTAGCTTTGAATTTAAAAAATCGCCCAAAAATGAACAGAGATTTTTGTGAATTTATTTTAAAATTTCAACTGTATTTTAACCAATTTCTAATCGATTTTCAAATGTTATAAATGTATTTGATACCAGTTTAGCATATTTTTAAAAATGACATCACCAAATATAGAAAAATTATTCATGATTATTATTTCGAAAATTGGTCAATATTATTTAGTTAATAAGAAAATAAACACATGAATTTTAAAAGTAGGTCAAAAACTAACAGAATTCCAGACTCGGAAAATGATTTTTGGATTGGCGCGATAAAGTATTTCTTTAAAATTCTGTACGAAGAAACATTTCCTCTGATAAAATATGGTTTTTGGATACTTTAATATGCTTAATGGGAATGCTGGGCCACTTAATAAACTTCAAAGCTCTAAATTCATTTGACAGCTTAAAAAACACATAATTCCTGGGGAACCGAAAACAATCAACAGTTCACACATCACAAAATGTGATCAAAATCAGTGTTTCAAAATACAAAATGTAATAAACATTTCCTTTAATGTACATTAAGAAATAAGTTTTAAATGGAACGCTATTAAGAGAACTGTGAGCTTACTTTAGCAATTTGGAACATAATTTGATAGTGGCAAAACAAGATTAAAGAT
The DNA here is from genome assembly GCF_018902025.1 of Drosophila willistoni. NCBI lineage: Eukaryota > Metazoa > Arthropoda > Insecta > Diptera > Drosophilidae > Drosophila > Drosophila willistoni. The sequence continues at coordinate 17,932,663 of NW_025814050.1, forward strand.
CACAAAGAATAGGTTTTTAAATTATAATAATACAAAAGTCTTTATTCTGGAAACAATGTTAGTATTTTCTTTTCATTTACTTATGGAATCTCTTAAGACAATCATCTGCAAGAAGAAAATTATAAAAAATTATTTAAATGTTTGTTTATTTCTAAGTTATTTGCCACCTTACCCCTAGAACCGCTTGAGGAACTCCTCGGCACAGGTTCGGGCTCTTGCATTTACGGCCAGTTTCATTTCGCTAATCTCCTTATCGATCTCCTCCATAAAACTGATGACAAAATCCACCAGCTTATGTTTGTACATTTGTTCGGTATGGAAATTCGTTATCAAAAAGCTAATATCATAGCCCTCGATGGGTTTCCGACGCAATATAATGAAAGATTCCGCCCGCCGCATCATGAAACGGGTGAACTTGTGGCACAGAATCTTTTCAATTTCATCTGCCTGCTTGACAGCAATGCTGACACGGACAGAATTGATTGATGGTTCAATAAGCACTTTCTCTCTTTCATTCCTGGAGACCACTATGGGAGTGAGGACCAATTCCTTGCTTGAGCAGATCTCTACTTCGGGTTTGTTGTGTCGTTCCACTACCTAAGAAATGGAAATGAAACGCAATGAATCACAATCTTAATAAGATAAAAGAAACACAATTGTTGATAGTGCGTACGTTATCGGCATTTGTTTTTCGAGTTGGGCCAAATGTGTAACCTGTTTACATTTCGTACTCACTTGAGAGGGAAAGTCCTGCAGGCATAAGGCAGCTGTCAGGGAATGACGTACAGCTGTTAAATATGGTTTAAGTGTAGCTGCCATTATTTATAAAAGCAGTTTAATTGTATTTATAATGCACTTTTTACTTAATATGATTCACATTCACGCCCACACCTAAAGCGAGAGTTATCGTTAAATAATCGAGAAACAGGTCTGGCAACGCCACTTCATATTTATCGATAGGTGAAAAAATATTTTCACCAGGTGGCGCTTATTATGAAATTCTAAACCAGAGGACCGATGCTAATTACGACCGCGCCAACATTTGTATACCCTTGCATATTTTTATACCCTTGCAAAAAGGGTATATTAATTTTGGTCAAAAGTGTGCAACGCATAGAAGGAAGCATCTCCGACCATATAAAGTATATATATTCTTGATCAGCACGACGAGACGAGTTCAAATAGCCATGTCCGTCCGTCCGTCCGTCCGTCCGTCCGTCCGTCCGTCCGTCCGTCTGGATCAACGTAAACTCCTCCTAGACCGTAAGAGCTACAGAGCTGAAATTTTGCATGTAGGCTTGTATATACTGCAGGCATTGTATATCTCGGATTCAGCCGGATCGGATCACTATATCATATAGCTCCCATACAAATGGCAAAGTCACGGACAGTGACTTTTCTTAATAACTTCGTTATTTTCTGAGCGATTGTCGTGAAATTGAATATTGGTGAGTTAATTACACATATAAACGACTGTGCCAAATTTGATCAAGATCGGGTGACTATATCATATAGCTCCCATAGGAACGATCTTTCGAAAACAGTGACTTTGGTGAATAACTTCGTTACTTTTGACGCGATTGCTTTCAAATTAAACATTTGTTAGTTTAATATATCTGTTAATGACTGTGCCAAATTTGATAAGGATCGGGTAACTATATCATATAGCTCCCATAGGAACGATCGGTGGAAAACAGTGACTTTGTCCAATAACTTCGTTATTTCCTATGCTACGATTGCTGGCCGTTCTGTCGCAAACATTAGCCTTTTTAGATAAAACGTTTTTCCACTTTGATGGCTATAGGTAAGGAAAGAGTTACCAAAAATGTTGCAAGGGTATACAAACTTTGACGCGGTCGAAGTTAGCCCCGGCCCTCTGGTTTTTGCTATTCTTCGCTTACCTATATCCGTGGAATAGGAAAAAGCGGTTTGTAAAATTGTATCGTTTGTGTAAACCACAGCTTTATAATGAAGGTATCCGATTTAACAAATATTTTAAAACATTAGCTTATAAAATAACGGACTTATTGAGAAAAGTCACTGTTCGTGACTCAGCCATTTGTATGATATAGTGGTCCGATCCAGCTGAATCCGAGATATACAAACCGCGCAATATATAGAAACCTGCATGCAAAATTTTACCTTTATATTTTGAAATTTTACCTCAATTTAAGAATTTAAAGATCCAAGTGAAATAATACATAGCCCAGTCCTAAGGAAAATATGCGACTTTTTACCAATTATAAATATTTCATTTTATTAATTTTAATTATGCACGTTTTATTATACATTCATTATTTTAAATACTTTTATTTGCTTATCCATTTGTTTTTTATTTAGTTTCTCATTTGGTTGCTTATGTAAACTTAGATTTAAAGTTATGCGTGAACCTAGAAAAACATTTCTGTTATAGTTTTTGTTTTCGTTTTTTTTTCGTTTTGGTTTTTAGCTTTTTGTTTTGGTTTTTAAATTTATTTAGAGAACATTTAGTTTGGAAAAATTTAACGGCCATCGTCATTAAGAAATATGCTTTTCATTCCATACAAAAAATGAGTCAAAATTTGTTTTGTTTTTCTGCTGTGGCAATTGATTATTGATATTGGTGTTTGAGATTATACATTTAATAATTAAATATATTCCATTTATATATAATATATATATATATATAGATTTATTTATATATTTTTTGAGTAAATATCGAAGCGTTTGTATATCAATTGTATTGATGTCGGGTTTGAATATGTTTTTTGTTTTTGTTTTGCTCCTGTCCTGTTGTCCTGGGGGTGTGCGTGTGTAGTAGTAGTTGTTGTTGTTGTTGTTGTTGTTCTTGTTGCTGTTGTATATAGTAATATATAATTTATTGATAGTAGCCATAGGTTTTTTCATATTTGTTTCATTACACGAATACACATTTATAACGGGCATTTTTGAAAATTATGAATTTATATTCAAGCTAAATTTTCGGTCGATGAAAATTTCGCAGCTGCTGCAAATAAAAAATTTGCCTAATTTTTGTTTTGTTTTTTGTTTTTCTTTATCTTTGGTAAGGTGTGAAGTGAATTCCCCCTTTCCCCGTAAATTTTGTTTTAACCCTCATTATTTTAGCTCTCATCGTCTGCCTAATTTTTTGCTCTTCATCTTCTTCATCTAAATATAACTTGACGTTAGACAAAATATGCATTTATTTTTTTAATATTATATCCTTTTTGTTTATATTAATGCCTAAATGGTGTTTGTGGGTGTGTTGTAAATGTGGGAGGCAAAAACAAATGAAACACAAAACGTGTATATTGTATTTTGGTTTTTAAATTTTTATTGATTTTTTTTTTGTTTTTGTATTTTTTTTTGTATAGATAAGCATTTCTTAAATATTTTTCTGTTTGACATTTATAGATAGAAAATGCGAACTTATAGATTTAAAAAAATTAATTGTTACTTTTCGTTTTTTTTCTTGATTTTTGTTTTTGTTAATAAATTATAATTAATGTTAAATCATACATATATATATTTGATTTTCTTGTTTGTGTATTTGATGATGTAAGTGTGTGTGTGTGTGTGTGTGTGTGTGTGTGTGTGTACTGGTTACAAAGCAAAGAAACAACAATTTTCTTTATTCTTTGCAAATTATTTTTAAAATACATTTCAAGAAATTAAACTCGATTAGTTCAGATTTATGTAGAAAGTTAAAAATCAAGATTGTGACAAATTAGAATTGAAATTAAAATTATTAGAGCTGAAGAAAACTCTTTTGTTGCTTAATTTTTTCTTCGCATAGATATTTAAATCCATATTTGTTTTAATTTGAAGTTTTTGTTGATTTTACCAAATATATTTTGTATTAATTTGCAATTTGTTATTTTCTTGCTTTCTTCTTTTTATAGTTTGTTTTAATATTAAAGTATTTGTTTGTTTTTGTAGTTGTGATGATTAAATGTGGTTGTAGTTGTTGTTGTTGTTTCCAGCTTTGTTTAGAACAGAGAATTAGTTTCGGTTTTTGTTTTTCCCATCTGTGTTTGTTTTTCCATTTGTTTATAATACTTGAAATTTTTTGAAGCAAATTTTTGTTTGCTAGTTTTAAAGAGCTTTTTTGTTTTTGCTGTTCTTTTGTCTTTTTACTTAAATATGTTTGTTTGCTGTTCTTGTTGTTGTTGTTTTTGTATTGTAAGCTGTTGTTTCTCCCTCCATCTGTGTGTCTGACGCTCTACGCCATTTCATTTTATTGTTTTCCCCCAAGTTAAACTTAACCAGACGAGGCAATGGCATTCTGCTGACCATCCATATCCTGGGTCTGGGCCTTATTCTGACGCACCAGTTCAGCACGACGTTCCTGTAAAATCGAAAAGAAATCAGGATTATGAAATGCCATTAAATATAAATATTTTTCAATTCGATATTCACTTTGTCTAAGCTACAAATGATAATGCAATAATTATATAATGGCATTAAACAAAGGAAATGCAACTTATCATTATATTCGGTCATTCCGAAGACTGCATACTCTTACATAAAATACTGCTAGCTTTGAATACTATATTTTTTTTATATTTTTAGGCTAAGATCAATGCAAATATGTAAGTATGTATAAACAAAGCAAAATTTGGTTTACAATAACTTTAAAAAAAAATAATAAATGTCTTACTAAAACGTATTTCTTATTGTAGTTATATACAAATATAATATAGGAAACCGATTCTGATTTAATGACGTCAAAAATAAATTATTTTTGATACTAGAATTAATTTTTAAACCATTTAACTCAATATTTCAGAGCTAGAAAATTCAAAAAAATTTTTTCTTTATTCGGTATTTTATAATTTGATTCACCGATTCTAATTTTTAAAATCTAGCATTAAAATACGTTTTTACGATTAGATATGTAACAATAAAAATTAAAATTAAACTTATTTTTAATATGTAAATGGGAAATATTCCAAAGTGAAGCTTAAACTATTTATTTTGTATATGCTATAAAAGTCAAACGAATTTCGATTCTTAATTTCAAAATCATTGATATATGTATGTATGTACATATATGAAAAATAGAGAATCGATTCTGATCTGATATCATAAAATTAAAAATGAAATATTAAGAAGCGTAAATAAATTCCTTGACTATTTAAACCTCTATAAGTTTAAATTATTACTTTTCGTTTTGATGATCTATATCAAATTTTGCAAAAATAAGGAAATTTAATGAACCTAATATCCTTTATAGCTACTCCTTGGAAAATAATTTTCTTTATGTTCACTCGGACAGACTTTCAAAGCTGCTTACAAAAAAACAAACGACAACACAAATGTAAAAGGAAACGTACAAGTTTTTGAACTTTCTCAATTTTCTTTTGCAATTCCTTTTCACGATTCTGCTCGGCGGTGAACAATTTGTTTTCGATAATGCGCGCTTTTTCCTCGAGTTTTTGACTTTCCAATTGATCGTTCTGGGTTTTGATTTCGGCAATTTTGATTGTGTTCTAAATGAGAAAAGGAAGAAAGAGATATGAAGACAAAAACATAAAATGACAAAAAATAAAAAAATTGACATATATACAAATACACAATAAAATGCAATAAAATTACACACACACACAATACATGACACAGCATAAACAAATACATACATATGTAGAAATAAAATATAAAGAGGTGAATAATAAAAGGCAATTCGTTTGTTAGGTGATGTTAATGATATTTGATTTTGATTAGGAATGAGTATGATTTGATACCCTGAAAGTATTTAAAAAAGGAACTTACATATGTGAACTACATTGCTACTTCTTTTTTTACAACTAAAAAAGGTTTTATTATTTATGGCAAACAACTGACCTAAATCATTTTAGAAACATCCCTTACGATTTTAGATTAAAAAATTGATTATAACTCTTCAGAGTTTAAAGGATAAGTTTAAGTTGTATATCTTCTCGTTGATAATAAGTCATAAGACTAATTATCTACCATAAATTCTAAACATCAATCGAAAAACAGTCGGCAAAATGTATGTAACATCATTTATTAGATGTTCAATGCTATTTTTAAGCTCATTTACAAACATTCGATCAATTTTTAAGCCGTATATTTTGAAAATATATTGTAAATATATATGTAGTTGGATTGTGCATCTATATGCTCTTGTTGTCAAAAAGGCTCTATATAGTTTTCAAAATATGTTTCTTGTATTATTCACATCAGTTGTTTCTTTTTACTATTAAAATGGTGTTTAGATGATATGAAGGATATGCCTAAGAAGTGACTAAATAATACTAAAGAAATATGTAACAAAAAAAATAGGATTTTAATGAAAATCAGGCGATCCTGTGTTACAATTTCTTTCTAATGTCGATGAAAAAGATGCGAATGCAGAATGTGCTGGGATATATAAAGACGTACTAACATTACATTCATACATTGAAAAGTCGAAATTTTTGCTTACAATTAGAAACAAAACCAGAAAAAAGCATCAAATCAGATGAATATGTTTATGCATTTGAATAGATGGAAAGTTTTTCAAAGTTGTCGATCATAAAAAACATTTTTTTCAGTTTCAAAGCATTTATTAATGTCATTTTATTGAATGCAAATCTTAATTACTTTTTGTTAAAATAAATCCCACTGAATGTTAAGGATAGTTTAAAAGAACACCCATCATTGAAATAGAATAATACACTACACAAAACCAATTGGATTACCATCAAAAAGCAAACTACCTTAATAAATCATGCATTATGTGTATATATATATACTTTTTGTGACTTGACTTACATGCTCCTTGAGGCGATCCAACATTTTCTTGATATTTTCATCACGCAAAGACTGAGCGATCTTTAATTTCTCTTCGATTGCCTTTTGCTCATTGGCCTTTTGTTGCTCCAATGTCTCACGCGTTTTCTCAATCTCCTGGGCATGGATCTGCAAATATAGAATTGAAATATAGTAGAGTTCAAAGAGTATAGATTGTAGAGATTAGGCAAACCTTTAGCTTCTCCTTCATGTCACTTATGATGGCTTCACGCTTCTCGACAACCGATTCCATTTTCGTTTCCAATTGCTCCTTGGTCTGAGTGATGAACTCATTGGTGATCTCATCCTTTTTGCGCGTGGCCTCCTCAACCTTGGCCAGCTTAGTTGAGATCTCAGCCATTTTCTTGGCCTCCAATGACTGCAAGAAAATAAAAAGGGGTTGACATGGTCGGGGATTAGCATATTATATATCTCTGTGGCGTACGTTTCAAGACTTACAATGCGACGTTCTTCGGCTGCCTTTAGTTTTTGCTCAATCTCCTCCACACTGACATTCTTGCCAGGGGTGACGGGACGCTTGGGTACGGCCACATTGGGTGCCGGTTCGGCCAGTATGACCTCATAGCTAAGACCACCACGGGACTTCTCCTGGCAACGGATCTCAGTGGCTGCAAAAAATGAAGAAAAGAGCACAAGGGTCCGTGTTATTTTAGTGAAAAGTAATTCAATATTTATGCATTTTGGGGGTTGTTGCCCTCTCCCTTTTTTAGTCACCCTGAAGTGAAACCAACCACCCACCCAAAGAAATATTACGTAATTTTTGCACTTGCCAACAGACCAAGGAATCCCCTCGGCCGCCCCCCCAACTCCTCTTTCCAGCAAGGCAAAATAGCCATATATTGTATGTATAATTTACTATGTTGATTTTTCACAAAAGTCAACACAGAAAAGGATATATGTATATATGTGCATAATAATTACCCAAGCCGAGTGCAAGAACAAAAGAAACAGTAATTGCGCAGAGGACGAAAAGGACGAACTCTGAAAAGCATTTTCAATACATTAACTTTTGTGCCTGCATTTAATATTTTTTGTTGTTTTTACTTGTTTGCATTTTGCCTCAGTTGCAGTTGCATCTCTTTTAAGCGCTTTTTGATTAATGGTCACGCTCGGCTTTTTTCCTTTCACACACAATTTTCGAGAGTGTTTGCCTGACTACTGCCACATTTTATATAGAATAAATTTCACAAACAAAAAGTTTGTGAGAGTGGGAGTTGAAATTCTTTGTCAGCCTCCCCACTCCACAAACAATTATTAAAATTAAATGCAGTGGAAAATGCATTTATACGATACACAAGCAAAAACATTTGGTCAACCATTTGTATCAACAGGTTGACAGAAAATAAACCAAGAAGACAACATGCTATTAAGCAGATTATCCAACTGCGAAAAGATTTTTTCATTATCGTATTCCATATTCGAGATAAATGAACCAAATAAAAAACTAAAGTATAATGCATATTTTATTAAAAAACATATGATTTTTTATCAAATTTTGTTATCATAAAGGAATCTATCAGTTGGCAATAGCCTCTTTGATAACAAGTGTCAAAATACTGATTCGTAAGGAACTTCAGCTATTTTGAAAACACCAAAAAATTCGAATAAAAAAACCATGTTTTCAATTCTAAACAAAAGTTTTCGGAATCAAATGTATAGCTATTATAAGTATAATAAATTAGTCTGCTTAAATTTAAATCATTGGCTTCTTAGTCAATGTATCAATGTAATTCTAAAGTAATTCGCTCTTTAACCTTGTTAAGTTAGAAATCGATTTGAAAACAAGAAAATAACATAGCATAACTTTTTCTTTTTTAAAGGGTCTAGCAGTAAATTACAAATCTGTAATTGGAATATTAATGTAGTATACATAATATAATTGTATATAAAGAATCAAAGATGATCTTGAAAGACTCATACAAAAATTCTAGACTTAGATTCTCGTGCGGGCTTAAAATTTAAGACATTTTTTATGTCTTTGAAAATACTTTTGTATTTGTCCCAAATATTATCGGTCTACTTAATCGTAGTAAGAATATGAAATGTTTTAGAATAGAATCAAAGGCTCAATAGAAGTCTACATATTATGATATAATATAATCGCTTATGTGCTGGTTTCATATTAAGAATTTATGTACGTATATTGTTAAAATTTGAGACACATGAAGTAAATCTGAAGACATCTAATGAAGCTTGTATGTTTAATGTATACATCTGTTCTTTTCAATTTCTATTAAACAAAATAAGATTACAATAACAATGACAAGGCGTAAATAAAAGAAATTGCAAACCTAAGCAATATGAGGATACTATCCACCATCAGACAAAGACTTCTCCACCCTCAAATAGACATGAAAGCTGACCCAAGCATAACCAAAGTCACTCAAATGAAGTGGAAAATTATTTGTCAAAACAAAAACAAACCACAAAATTTCAGGTCCATCAACGAATAGGGAAAATCGACCTAAGATATACCTTCAAGTGATAAAATTGATACAGAGTCATACATTAATCAGTTGTTAAATAACTGAATGTAGATATTTCAAGAATATATAATAAATATCTATTAAATATGGTTATTTCTTTCTTTAGTAAAATTTGATTTGCCTAAGCTAACCTTTATTTGATAACAGGGTATATGAAAGAAGTCTTTTCTTTCAGGAAATGAGTAACCACAGCTAGCACCTTATCAAAAGGTGTCGGATGTTTGTGTGGATGAGGTTTTTTTTTTGATGGGCCGAAGACTCAAGATGATGACGATGATGATGATGATGATTGTGAATGCTGTTGACACATAATTTGCCCTTATTAGAGAGTGTCAATCATAGAAGAAGCTTTCACATTTATTTTATTTTTAGGACAGTAAAGGAGACTTGGATGGAGGATTGGAATTTGTGTCCAAGTCCCATACTTATATGTATGTAGAAAAAGTGCCAAGAAGTTGGTAGGAATCTCATTTCACTTGCAGATTTTAGCAACCCTTTTCTTAAAAAGCATTTTCTCTCTGTCCCTTTCTCTCCCTACTGGGTTAAGCAATTTACTAAAGTGGCTTTTGTTGGGTGAGAAGAAACATTCCTTGATGTTTGACCTGCTCCATTAAACAGGAAAAGCAACACTACCAATACTACTACTACTCACATTCATTCTCAGCCTTAGCTGGAGCATCTGTTTCTTCTTCTGGCTCACTTTTGTCTTGGCCCTTTTTTACTTTATTCATTTGCTTGAATATTTCCATTAGGTCATCAGCATCGGGATGGTCGCTGTGCTTGGTCAGGACATGCATTTGCAACTCCTCCGTGCCGAAACCCATTTCGCCGCAGAATGCACACTTGAAACTCTGTGGCGCCTCACCATTAATCAATTCCTCACCGCAAAAATAAAGATCAAAGGTGGCCCGATTGTATATGGCCTTCATGGGATGATAATACTTGTGTTTCTTAGTTGGCTTATTCTTGCCATCGTCAAAACAATTGCCACAATAGATAACCTCCTGACCACAAACACTGCACTCGTAACGTCTGCCCAGATCCCCTTGGGCGGGGCAACTTAAGCATTTGCGATATAATTTCTGAAAACTACTAATTATCGATGACATTGCAATTGGAATCCAATAAAAAATGTTTGTATATAACGCGTTAACAAACAGAAGACAATTTCTAGAGATTTTTTATTGCTTGCTAAACAGCACTTTTTACTATTATTTATTTATATAATTTTTTTTTTTGCGAGAACAGAGAATCAACAATAACGAATAATAACGACTTAATGAAAATTTTTCAAATACTTATGTCAATCTCACAATGAGACTTTTAGAACTGCCAACTTGATTGAAAGAAGGCATCGAATACAGTTGATTTTTACTAATTAATCGATTACCTAACAATTTTATAATTGTTTGAATGCAATTAGATCCAAGAATAATTACGTTTAGTAATTGAATTTATTGATTTATAACTATTTCGCTGACATTATTCGTTTGAATTAACAAAAATTCTTTTAATTTGTATTTATTTCCAACTTTACATCACACTTGCTGAGGAAACTTTTTAAAAAACGAGTATAAATCTGCCTTATTCATTTACTTTTAATAAAAAAATTTGTTATTTGTCCACTTTAACATTTCAAATGGCCAATATATCCCCATTACACGGTCGTCCCAGAGAGACGTTTCTACCTGTAGGCATTATAGAATACGTTTTAGGGATTTTAAGATCAAAAGCCATGAATGGTTCCATTTATTAATATCAAAGAAAATGGCTAAAAATTCCAATCTTTTAAATTTTGGTACTTCGTATAGAAAGTAATACCATTAAAAAGATGTTAGCCAAATTTAAGATAGATTGTCCAATAGTTATCAAGTTACATTACATTACAAAAAGAATTCTATAAAAGAATTGCACATTAGCCCATAGCACCAGTGTAATTAATAACCTATCATAAATATAATAAAATATTTCTGCATTTGATTTTATTATTTCATATAACTAACCAAGACTTGATTGTACAAGTAAACCAAAACAATATACTTAAAATAGAAACCATTATGTATAAATTTAAAAGAATTGATAAGAATTGTGCATAATAAACGTTAGGAAAGTTGTTTCTACTTCTCCTAAATAGATTATATTTTTTAAAACAAGTCAGATTCTTATTATCACACAGATGGTTTTTTTTTTTTTTTGTGTTGCAAAGATATTAAAAACTGAAAGCAGGCACGACCATGTCATTATCCGATAGATCAGTTTCAGATTCATTATCCTCATAATCCTCCCATTCGGCTTCTCCTGTACTTTCGTTAGTCTCCTCTTCGCCTTCGGCCCCTTCCTCATCTTCGACATCTATGGACTCGTTTAATGAATTATTCAAAACCGATGATTCATTACTTTGATCAATATTACTGTCGTCCTGCAGTTCATCTCCATCCTCATTGTCGTTTTCCACTTCATCTCCTGAATCATAGATAAAAATTGGCGGTATATCAAGTTCATGTGCAGATTGATTAATGTTGATCGGAGGCAACTGAATGTTCATTCCATTATGAGGACGTGCTGGAGCATTCTCCATAGCTCCAGCTGGGTTTAAAGCTGCAGCAGCTGGTTCAATATTCTCTGTAGCAAGTTGATCCTGAAAGTCAGTTTGCCATTTCTTGTAATTGTTTAGAGCACTGTAGAAACGATACATGAAATCCGTTTTCATGTCAGGACTATTGGTCAATGATTGTGCATTGACTTCGGGCTTGAATAGACTTTTATCTGAAGTGGAAATATTCGTCAAATTGTTATCGATTGGTTTTATGCCATGAGACAACTGAGAGAGTTTTGCATCTGCCAACATGGAGCATAGAATGGCTTCAATAAAATTTCCCTGATTGGATAGCTTCATCAACCCCGATGGATTGCGATTTTCTGGTTTTAGTTTTGCACATAGAAAACTATATTGATTTTTGGATGGCAAATGATCATCTTCAATTGGTTCCAGTGGTTTATCTTTAGACTTCGTGTTTGTAGATGTACGAGTTTGTCTTTTGCCGACAATCTCATTGACTAAATTCATAAAGCGAGGGGGTGGTTTACGAGGTTCTGGTTTTGGTCTCGGAGCCACTTGTCTTATATTCCTCAACGGCGGCATATTGTTAATAAGGGCTACAGTAGACGGTCTTAAGCCAGCAGTTGGAAACAACTGATCCAAAGTGACCATCAATCTATTGTTAGTATTATCACGATTTCTGCGGGGCATAGAAATCGGTGGTGGTGGTGGTGGTAGACCTCTAAAAGCAGCAGCAGCATTAGAACGTCGCAGATGTCTGACACCAGCTGGATGGTGGAATGGTTCCACGGGTGGTAAATGCAACAATGAATTTAAATTACGACGTATCGGTCCGCCAATATTAATATCATTTGTGGCAGCCTCACTTGCCGCAGCAACGGCCAGTGTTGTGGCTGCCGATGCAGCCAATGATCCTGGCGCTAGGCCACCGCGACGACAAAGGGCAGCAGCCGACGGAGCTGCTGGACGTCGATTCGGAGTAGATTCCTGATTTTGCTGTCGATTTTGAAATTGACGCTGACGTGCAAAATTTTCGGTTACCTCGTGCTCAATAATACTTAGAAATGATTCAGTACTAGCTGCCTGATTTCCAATAGTCGACTGACGATCCAAGGGTAATTTTTGCAATTGACGACGCAGTCCGCGTGCCTTCATCAGGATGTGCAATGAACGTTTTATGTATTCCGGTTCTCCGGGACGAAACAAGTCCAATTCTTCAATCAATTTGACAGCCTGTTTGCCCAGGTGTTTATACTGATGTTCAGTATCTAAAGCGATCGGTACGATTTCAAGATAAAATAGTGGAACATCTCTGTCGCTGGTGTATAAATCACTTGGCTGACTTCGTGCTGAATCCTCAGAACTGGATGTACCAACCATCAAGGGAGGCACCTCTGGTGGAACCTCCTGTATCATCTGCGGCTGCTCTGTTACATCAACTATAGAAAATTGAAAAGCATTTTCCACTTCTGCTTCTCCTCCACCTCCACCTCCTCCTCCTCCTCTTGGTGGGATCAACATATCACTCACAGATGCCTCAACTGCACGGCGTCGGATTAGAATGCCAGAATAATCCTCATAGTCCACATGCTCGTAATGGAAAGTATTCAAATGAAAGTATAACTCGTCCACGTTAGCATAACCATGTTCATAACAAATGGCACATTTGTAGCTCTGAGGTATATTTTGTGGCAAATATGGTTCACCTCCAAAATAAAGCTGAAACTCGCCCAAAGTGAAATGAACATCCAACGGATGATAGTATCTATGATGCGGCGAATGAGGCGTATAGTTAGCATCATAGCATGGGCCACAGAGGTGATAGTCCAGACAAATCCAACAGGAATAACGACGTCCTGGAAAATCTGCGGCATTACAGCTTATGCAAATATAGCCATAATGACGTTCTGGTGGACCCAGCATCAGCGTAGAGTTAGCCATTTAACTAGGACGAGGCGTGTGGAGTTAATAAGATTTCTGCACAGTAAGCGACTTGGGCAAAACAAAGATCTTTGGAAATTAAACTACATATTACTCTGTATTTTCATTGAGAAATCTTTTGTAAAAACACATGGTCAAGTGCAACAACCGCTTTATCCATTTGTTTATTTTGTCGCAGCTCAGGCTTTACGCCCTAAAGTAAATATTCAACATGTGTTTACTTCTTTCGATCTTTTCTTTGCCTGAGTCATGCATTTAATATACTGAACTTACTCCAATTTCTGTCCGAAATTCAGTCGAATTTCAATTTACCTTCCTTTATTTATTTCGCTTTGGTGGAAATTGCCGTCTGATACTAGACCGAACGAAGCGCGATACAAAAAAGAGTAACAATAAACAACGTTGTCGACGAGGTGATTTTCGATAATTTTTCTTTTTCTTCTTTAGTACCGATAACTTTCGATTTACTTACTAAGCCCAACAATAATGGAATTGGTTTTTCTTATTTGATGCTGAATTTTATAAAAATTCTTTAATTCCAAAAAAAAAAGGTTTGTTTTTTTGATATAATTTTTCAGTTCCTATCAGTAAAAATTATTGATGGAAAAAATACGATGTCGCCGGAACGGATGTTGAATTAAAAATGATTTCGAAAGTGTCTATGCTGAACGGGAAACAAGATTTTGGAAAGCGGGGCCTACTAGTTTGAATAAATCTACGCATAGATAACTTGATATACCTTATTGATTATAGATTTAAAATATTTAATAGAAGAGTGTATTCAAAAAGGAAATGTTTGTTTATTTTGGGCATTCCTTTGCTGTTCTTGCAAAGGCAGTTCAAAAGCCTTTTGTCGATTCTAGACAACTTGTATAACTATGTTGTCGATCAAGATCAACCCTCTATATGTATATAAATTTGTAACTTTTTGCCACACCAACCTCAAGCTTTGGGAAAATATTATATATCAAATCAAGGTTTATAAAGTAAAACTTGCGTAATTTAAACATGGAAATGAAGGAGGCCCACAAAAATTTTTTCATTGCATTACATTACATTATTCATTATTTTTATTAATTTTAGATTCGAAAATCTCAAAAAATAAAATATATACATATGTGTGAGAATCTTCCAATTGAACCACCTATTGGCCTATATTTTACTCATAAGAACCCATAATCAAATCTTTTATAGATTTCTCATTCTATCCGTATTCATCACAAAGCCTTGATTTTAATGCCATGATTTCTTGTTTTAAGTAACAAATTTAAGGAAGCATTTCTTTTCCAATTACTCAAATTAGTTAATAATAATATTTATTATATTTTGTTTGTTTCAATGTAGCAAGGGAGCAGAAATCATTGGCAATCGATTATAGCTATATTTTCCAATTCACTTGTGGAATAAAATTGAATAAGGAAAATTGTTTAGTTTTAATTTTATGCAGTTAAATTCTTTATAAATAAATGCAGCTAAGCATTTATAGCTGTATCTGGTTAAAAATCAACATGGGTTCTCGTGCAAATTTGTGAGCAAATCAAACGATTTTATATACTACCTCCTACCTAAATATATTCAAATAACTTTCTCCCTTTTATATACCCATGTGGTTAGCACATTATACACAAAAGTGTGTGAAAGTTGGCTTTGAATGATTCTAGTAAGTGTCTGTGTGTGTGTGCATATATGGAACCCCGCGGGGTCTTGTTAACTCTATATCCCCCCCCACGTTTTGCTCTGATGTTTGCTTCATTCCTTTCTCCCATATGCCCACTAATACAACCATGGAAAAACTAACTAAAAACTCTCATTAACATAATAAGCATCATTATACAAATTTAAAGCAGCGTAAAATGCATCTACACACACACACACACAAAGTTGACCTCAATTAAAATATTTTGCTCATTTTTTTCCACTGTGTTTTAGCTTTCTGCTAGAGTTTTGCCAACTTGCACTTTATGGTTTTTATATATGTTTTGGCTAAGAGCCGTTGACATTTCACGCTTTTAATTAAAAATCCTGGCCAACAATTTTGTGCTAAATGTAATAAAGAAGGCCACACTCTATTACAGGCACCCCCCACTTACTTTGCTTCATTCTTGATGCAAATTTCCTATTAATTCTGAAATGATTTTAATTGAAACGATATGATTTACATTAATTTACTGACACACAAAGGGTGGCCTCTTAACGCTCTCGAAAGTGCTGCATATGACAGTTAAAGGAAGCAATTTGGCCACAAGAGTGAGAGAGAAGGAGAGAGTGCAAAAGGGGCTAAGTGATGAGGGGCGTATCTACGTTTTGTCTGCTGACATTGCAAAAATGTCAAAGGACCATCCCTCAAACACACACACACACTCTCATACACTCTCACACACTTCCACTCAAAATAAAGTCATGTTCAGTGATTTTTGAGTTTACATACACAAAAATAATGAGAGGTCGAGTCTTTAATAACTTTGTCTGCGTTTTTGTAATTTTCGGGGTATGCCATTTTTGGGCTTTAAAATTTATCACCCTCGGTGGTTATTGTGGCCATAATTCGAATCGACTCTTTAAATATTTCATTACTTTTAATAAAGATATTGATCGTAAAGAATATAGCCGATTGTTTTAAGCTGGAAATATGTCTAGCAAACACTTTGCTTAAAATTTCATTCTTTTAGCTTTAAATGCTTATACTTAATGCCAGAATATTGATATTTTGTACCGAAGAATTGTACTTGAGAATTGGATTTAGAATTTCCAAAATAAAGCAGACGATAATCGACGAGCAATTTAGAAAACTTTGTCAAACAATGTAACTTTAAAATTAACCACAAATTAACAGTTTATAAAGTTATAAGTCATAATTTAAGCTTAAGAGAGGGCTTTTCATCTTGGCTTCACATCTTTGTTGAAATTGTCACATAGAAGAAAATTCAAGCTATAAACCTTAAAGACAAACGAATTAGATATTTGCCATTGCCTTTGTCTGCGTTCTAAATATTTAGATAAGTTGGCGAAAGTGTTAAACATATTAACAACTTTTAACTTTCCCTTAACCAACCTCATAAAATTAGCTAAGATCGCTTTAAGTACATACGCAACCAGTAAACTTTTTTTTCATGCCTTTTTTCATTTATCAAACATTTATATTTATTTAATTTATCTTGCCAATTTGTTGAATTTAACATTCAAATTACAAATACAGTGAAACCTCGATATAACGAATCTGAGGGGGATCGCAAAATTATTCGTTATATCTATTGATTCGCTATAGGTACTGAAATGTAAAACCTTAGTCCTTTCAAGGGACTTAACAAAAAATTCGTTATATTGGGTTTTTCGTTATAACGAAGTTCGTTATATCGAGGTTTCACTGTACTTTTCGTTGATTAGTGCTTGGCCAAATGAAACTTTTTGCAAGAACTTAATCTTATTGTTTGATGAAATCAAATTTTAAAAGTACTCCATGTTGAATGTTTTTATTATTTAACTTTTGGTTGGCTTCTTTGGTTTGTGTATATTTCAAAGTGAAGTTTTTGCAAAAATTTTAAATGAAAATGGTGAATAACAAAAGTCCATTATAGAAATGCATTTTATTTTGTAACAGAAAATGAAGGCAAACAACTTTTGCATCATCATGATGATGATAATGATGACGACGAGTGCATGTGTCTTGGAAAATTACTTCAAACTTCCATTTGCAGAATTTTAAAAGTTTTTGTAGAAGTGGGCAAAATATGGTGATTGCAATAATTATCACAGTCAGCCGGAAAGTATGCAAAGTTAACTCTATATATGAAATGAAATATTTATACAAAAGCGCCTTTTGCACATGCGTTACTTAATATTCATAAAAGCATTTTAATTTGCATTTAATTCAATTATTTTTTTAAGAGAAATGTTAATTGAACCTTGTGGGGATGTGCGTGTCTGTAAGGGGGCAAAGGGCGTAACCCTCTTAGATACATGTAACTTTTTGACACCATCCTCTTGCCTCTTTCTCTCTCTCTCTCTCTCTCTCTCTCTCTCTCTCTCTCTCTCTCTTATTTAGCATTTGACAAGTGTGTTCAATTAACAAACAAATTTTTCAACCATACACTGCAAAATGAAATTAACAAACAATTTTTCGAAACTTATTCGTTGAAAACGGGGGTTGTCAGGCGAAAAATTTCACCAAGTAGACGATGATATATGTGGAAAAGTGGAGAGACCAAATTTTAACTCTAAGGGTAAAGTTTTCCATCTCGAGGGCCTCATTTTGTGTGGGGGCAAAAGCGAAACAGGAGCAGGAGCAAAAAGCTGTTGGCGTTAAATGTCACATAAGTGTCTCGTTTGGCTTACTTACAATTCAAATTCAAATTGATGGCCACCATTGCGATACAGATTCCTTTATTTATTTTTTTTTTCTCTTCCTTTGGCTATTGGACTTCACGGAAAGCTGTTGACGCGCAGAAATTCGCTAACCAACTGAACTGACTGAATGAATGACTGAGTGACTAAAAAAAAAGAATCTGCCAACGGCAAACGACAAACAAATGCGACACACACACACACACACACACACACATGAGATCCTTGGGGCCCTTTGGGTCTGGTCTGCCCTGCATGTTGTTCAAGCGAAATGTACTTTTTAATTTTTGTCGTGCAGCATAGTTTTTGGCCCGTTTTTTTTATGCCAAAATCCTTTGCTACTCCTTGTTGTTGTTGGTGCTGTTGTTGTACGGACCAGGGCGACAGTCGTCTGCCTGATCTGCCCCGACCCCCGCCGAAGGGGCTTAATTGCTTCCATTTTTTTTTTCAGTGGGTTTGGGGCCGGATGAGTAGTAGCAGTCAGCTGAGTTGGAATAACAGCTGATGAGTCAGTGGACTATTGAGTGAATTGCAGCTCTTGAGTGATTTTAGGCAGCCAAAAAAGAGGAAATGAAATAAGCAACTAAGTCGTTAAGCCGAATTTTAAATACTATGCACTGTTTTTTATATTTCTGATAATAAGATTTATGTAATTTTGTTAATAAATATATCAGTAGAATTATCTTTCATCACAAAACGTACATGTAACGTTCATTCTTCCAAAATTTGACTCGTTAAATTTTCAAGCCCAAATTCCACGTTGCATTTGAATAGTTGTTAAATTAAGGGCCTAATTTAATTGATTGATTTATTTACACAGACGAACTTAAGTATTCGGCTTCCGTGCTTTTTTTACTGGTTAAAACTTGATAATCATTAGCTTCTTTATTTATTATTCATTCTAAATAATCCCTTTATAACACTCTATTAGAAGTTATAACTTGTAAATTATATCCAAAAAATAGTTAGTTGGTCTGAGTCATCCGAACGCGGATTCGATCACAAAATAAAAACCGAATCACTCTGTTTCAGGCTCAGAATTTTAACCTTTTAATATTAAGGAAATCTGCAATACTATATTTAAATTTAAGTTTCACAAGTCTATCTGGAGACTACAGTACTAAATTTTGTCTTAGTTTGACTTATCTTCTTTTAAACTTCTGCACAGTCAAAGACAATTTAAACTAATTTTGATTTATTAGATCAGAAACTTTAGTACTTTTCTAGTCAAGCTACTGGCCTAACAGGGAACATAAATAAAGCTAATTACGTGATTAAACTAAATATTATTCCTTAAATTTCCTGACTTCCATATTTTGCCAACGATTAATCCATCAGTTTCTCACAGTGTATTCACCAATTGCTTGTTCAATAAGACGAAATGTATTAAGCTTAAGCTGAAGCAACAAGAAAAGCAAAAACCTAAAGCAGAAGTTCTCTTCATCTAAAACCGCATTTCATTTTCAAATGCCACGCCCCAACGGAACTGCACTTGTTGTTGATGTTGTTGTTCCAATAACACGCACACGAACACACAAACAAACAAACAAACAGAGCATACAGGAGAACACAATGCGGTACACAGTGTTGGTTTTTTCTTCATCAAATCCTTCGAAATACGTAGCTTTGCCTTGTACGTGACTCGTAGTCTCGGGCACTTTTGGCATTGATTGGCCTCAACGTTTGCTGGGCGGCCCAAAATGTCGCCGAAAGTCTGCAGGCGCAAAAACCTAGAAAACCAACAACAACACTTCGGAAAAATGCCAGTAAATAGCACTAAAAGCTGCAAGAAAAAAAAGAGGGGCATTGCATACAACTGGGCGCCATAGCAGCAGCTGTCGTTGTTTGCTGCTGTATAGTTCTTGTGGCTGTAGTTGAGTTCTCGTTTTTTAATGGATTTGCCTGCTGTTGAGCGGCTTTTTTCCGTTTCGTGTTTTTTTTTTTCTTCTCGTTTTGTTTCTTTCGCCTCTTTGAACCCGTGACATGACTATGATTCACCGAGGAAGCTTTTTGAGCGCTTTTTTTTTCTCATACCCGTCCCAAAACTGGCAAGAGGAGCAGTCAGACAAATTGCCAACTTGTCTGCTCAAGTTGCGGAAACTTACCTGAAAAGAGACAGAAGGAGAAAATAATTAGTTAATAAATCGTTACATAATTTGTATTACATATTGTATCTAATATATTTAAGTTAAGTACAGTTGTGCTTGAGTGACAAGAAAGATGTTTTAGCTGCACTATTTTTGATGCAGCTGTCGTTGGTTATCATTGAAGTAGTAGCTGAAACATTTTACTTTGTATTTCACTGATAATAATGAAAACTTTTCCATGGTGCCAAGAGTACGTGGTTTGCCAGATAAGACTTCCTTGGCGTAGTGCAAGCCAAAAAGTAGGCAACCGAAAAAGTAGCCAACAACTTTCTCAAGATGTTGCAACAAAAAAAAAAAAGAAAACCAACGCAGACAAGAAGAAGTTAAAAAGAAGTAGTATGCACTTTGAATGGACACAAGACATCTCACATTTTGTGTAGCACTCGGGGCAAAAAAACTTTTCCATTTTCTTTTTGGTTTGGGGGCGTAATTCTCAGTTTGGTCTTCTTTTTTTTCGACACGTCCAACAAAGGTGGAAGTGAGTGAGAAGCGCATGCACAGATAATGCAATTGTTGGGAGCTCTAAAGTAAAGTTGAATGACTTTTGATCGGGCTTTATGCAAAACATCTGTAGAGTCTAAGCAAATGTCGTGGGTTTATATTATGTCTAACTAACTAAAATGTGGGATAAGGAATAAAATGTTATTTCTGAACTATAGAAGTAAACCCACATAAACATCTACATATGTAAATAATAATAATCTAATACAATTTTTTCAAAAGTCTTTTATCACAGATTTTCAACTGACTTTCTGAACATTTTATTCAAACTCATTTGGTCTAATAAATATTCAAGGTAGTCATCTATAATTATAGAGGCTATCAAAAAGCTATCTATTTAATTGTATATATTTTTATTTTAGTCGAACTTGCGTTTTTATTTATGATGAAAACTGTTTGCATGCTAAAATATTTCCCATTAAAACTATTTTGAATTAGTTTTTAAACTATTTCTGCAGGTACTCAACAATTCAAATGTTATTTTAAGTATTTATAATTTTATAAAAAATTTTCCTTTTCAAAACCTAAAAAAGTTTTATTAAATTCTTTTTTTTAGTTAAAGTTGTTAAGCCTACTTTGACAAATATTATAGAAAACATTTTTATTTTGTTTTGAAATGTCTCGAACAACATAAACCGCTTAGCAGTCCGAGTGTTGGGCAACAACTTTCTTATTGCAGTTTCATATATTTTTACAATTTTTTTGCGTTTCTCTTTACTTTTTCTGCCTTTCTTTTCACATTTTTCTATGCCCTCTTAACGCTATCCTGTCTCTTGCAGTTTTCGAGGCAATTACATAAGCAAATGCCGGGTAGCACGTGGCACAGCCAGTAAGTACAAGTAATAGTGCTTGCTACACTCATGGTTCTGCCCATTTACCTGCCCCCAAACCAACCAAAATGAGCCAATGAAGCGTGGCGCCTTGGCCCAGACAGTTAGAGAGAAGAAAAGAAAATGACGAAAAAAGCAACAAAAAAATCTACAGAAAAACCTACTGCAAAAAGTCCACCCACTTGAAATGTTGCATTATATACTATACTTTAGGTACGTTTCAATCCCAGGGTCTATGGCAAACTGCAAGTGACGCAGTGACGTGACGTGTTTAGTTTTGCGATAAAAGAACAAAAAAAAAAAAAGAAAGGGCGGGAGGGAAAAGAGCACAAGTCACTCAGTCAGTCGAGCGAAAGAGTGAGCTGACTTGAAATGACGCCCCAAAACTTTTTCAACTGCAGTTTATCACCTTGGAAATTGCGGCTAAATGACTACAACAACATTGTATATATCGGTATAACTATAGGTGTATATAAGGCAGGGTTTACACATATACAAACATACATATACCAAAGGCTAGTGCACTATTGATTTTCTTATTTTTTTGCCCCCTTGGGTTAATAGTTTTGCATAGCGTTTGTTTTTCCTTGAGGTTGTTGCGGTGTTTTGTATCTTGTTTGTTTTTGCTATGGAATCAACTGGGGGTCGCTGGGATGAATGGATGGATATATGAGGTCATTTCATATTTAACATAAGTCAACAAACTTGAGGGCACATTTTTGAATTGCAATTGTTTTAGTTTAATCAATATATGTAGATATAAAACAGCAACCATATAATTTATTAAGAAATCAATTTAATCGTAAGTGGAACAATGTATTCTGTTCATATTCATATAGTGGGAGAAGAGAGCCTAATAAAATCAAAGGAAATATATATGGAATTCTGTTTAGCCAGTCACTTCAGAACATTTTATTCTTCTCCTTATCATGAATACTAACAATTTTTCAATCTTTTGAAAAATTAATTCACGTTAAGAAGTGTTTTTCCTTTATTCCTAACCGTTATAAAATTACAACATTTTCAAAACACTTTTAGTTTTTTTTATTGTAAAATTATATGACAAGTGCTTTAAAACTCCCGATGCTTAAGAGGGCTAAATCATAAAATTATAATAATTTTTCATTATAATTTGTATATCCAAAACGAATTTAAAGTGTTTATATGCCATATCTGTAACTAATTAAGTTGATTGGCATATTGCTAAAATTGTTGTAATTTGATTTTAAAATTTTTGTCATTGGCCAAACTATTTTTTACTCTTATTGTTATTGTTTTCCCTACATATATAAAATAAATGAAATGCATGAAAAAATGGTTAATTTCATGCCAAGAGTCTGTTTGCTGCACTAAACGAGAAATGAACATGGCAATTAAATGTGGTAATAGCTGGTTTTTATTATAAACAAGTAAAAGAAATCGCAATTTAAATGTATAAATATATATTTATATCTCTCGTTGAATTCTTCGTCTCGAAATAACGAGAAAACTCAAGTCATTTTCTTGCTTTGGCTCTTGTTTGGCTTTTGTCACAATGCGCCTGAAAGCTCCAGTGGCCTAATGGAAAGGCATCGGCCTCCTAAGCCGAGGATTGTGGGTTCGAGTCCCACCTGGAGTAAAGGAAAAGTAATTTTTTTTTGTTTTTTATATTTATTTTTTTTAATTCTTTTTTTTTTTACTTAATATTTTTTTAATTTAACTTATAAAAGCATTTCACTAAACGTTAAATGTAATTATTTTTATTTGGTATGGGAGATTTTATTGAGAGACGTCTTGCAAAGAAGACAGAGACCCGGGTTCTGTCCCCAGTCAAGGCAAGTATTTTTGATTTTTAATTTTTTTTTTATTTATTGATTTTTTTTACTTTTATAGTTTTTTTTAACGCTTTTAAAAATTTTAAATCATTATTTTTCTGCTTCTGATTGTTTTTTCTTATTTGTATAAAAAGTGAATGTGGTTATGAGTAAAATGGTTGCTTATTAAATGAGTAAATATTGATATTAAATTATCTGCTTAACAACAAAGAGAGAAATACATTTTTCAACATAATTGAATTTAAATTTTTAAATTAATTCAACCCCAACTGTCTTTAAGGATCCAGCGGAATGTTTTTTCTAGGTTGCCAAAAGTATACATTTTTATTAAACTGTTTATTAAATGTTTTTTGTTGGCAACAAAGGATTTTCAAGTCTAGGCTAAAGAAGCTAATAAATATAGTTGCAATTGTTTAAGGTAAATTTTAGTTGAGAAATGTCAATTATTTAAATAGTCTAAAATGAAGCTGCAATTTGTCTGATCTTCAATATAAATATCAAACAATTTGTTTACAATTATTCAAGAGTTCTTTTTGTCTGCATGCAAGCTTATTTGTCTATTTTCATTTAATTTTGAAGGAAATATTTCTTTAATTTCATTTTTGATCTCTTATTCTATGAAGAGTTTCTTTTTATTTGGGTGCAAAATGTCCCCTTGAAACATTTCACCTTATTCTATGACAAATTGCAGCCACTCTCATTTAATTTTTCGTTTCGTTGTGCTTATTTATGCTAAATTAGTAACATTTCTTTTTGCCATTCATCTTGTTTCTACTCACCCACCCTCCTCAATTCTACTTAAAAACGCCCTGAAAAAAGGAAAAACCGGCGACGTCGTCGTCGTCGACACATTCAAAAAA
The DNA here is from genome assembly GCF_018902025.1 of Drosophila willistoni. Lineage (NCBI taxonomy): Eukaryota > Metazoa > Arthropoda > Insecta > Diptera > Drosophilidae > Drosophila > Drosophila willistoni. Next base: position 17,956,938 of record NW_025814050.1, read on the forward strand.
AATTACGTTTCTATTCTTTCATCAGATGAAACTGGCGTCAATTCTCACAATATTTGCTCTTGGTTGCTTCTATTTCTACCAACAGTTGTTTGTTCTCCTCATTTTTGCCTTTGCTATTTGCTGCTGTTGGTGTTTCCTTCTTCCTTCAACTACTTAGACGGCAGCTTTTATGCCGTTTCCTTCATTAAGCGCCCGTAAGTATGCTTTAGTTTATTTTCCTTTCTCTCATGTGCGCATTCAGCAGTTTCTTTTTTAAGGGGTTTGAGGTGGGTGGAAGGGTTGGTGTCGTCCGACACGCCTACATTTTGTACATTGCATTTAAATTAAAACAAAAGCAAAAGCAAAACGAAAAAAAAAAATGGAGAACAGAACAAAAAGAAAAAACTTCACAGTTTTTGTTTCTAGGGGGAGAAAAGAAAGCAACATGAAGCAACAAAGCAACAAATTGTGGCCTTTTGTCTTTTTGAACAAGGTTAGGAGAGGTTTTAACGGGGCAGGAGTAGGGGAGATGAAGAGGGTTCCGCCACATTCTCAATGCGGGTTTGTGTTAACTGTAGCAAATAATAATAAACTTCCTTCTTTTTTTGCACTTTTCACTGTTTTTTTTTTCAGTTTTGTTGTTGTTACCTTTTTCGGAAATGAAACATGTGCTAGTAAAACGATGGAAGGAGTAGGAATTCCTTTTTGCATAGCTAATTAACTCGGACTCACTCTTTCTCTGGACCTTTGACTTCAATCTGCTGGATTCTTTAACGCATTTAAAGTTACTTATAATGGGCAAATCATTGCGAGCATTTCAATTTCAACACTGTTCTACTTCTGTTTGAGCCTTGTATTAAGTACAGCCTCAATTGCTTTCAATAGTTTTTGTGTGAACGGCGAATGAAGTGGAATTTCTTGTTGCCTGGCTCCATTATTAATGCTTCTCTTAGTTTAGTTTTTTTTCTCTTATTTCTGAAATGGGTTTTTCAACTTTCACTGAATGAGCGCTTCTACTAAAATACTTTGTGCAAACACAAGCTCTAGTTAAAGCGGCTATTGAAAAGGGGTATTAAAGTCATATATACATATATATGTATATACTTATGTAGGTATGTTTGCCTTATTACTGCGGTTGTAAATGCTTGCAGTCTGTGTGAATCGTGGAAATGTTTACTTGGCATTTAAGCAATTAAATGGAGTTATAATGAATCTAACTAGAATACTGACGTATCTCATAAGAAGCTTAAAAAGTTTGTCAGTTTGTTTAACTTTACACTAATGCTAAGTCCATCAAATAGTTGGTAAATTTATTTAACAAAAATATGCAGCCATATTTTTTAGTGTTTCAGTAGACATTTTCCCTTAAACTGAATCTAATAAGATTCAAAACTCTGTTGAAAACCACTGATGAGTTGCTTAAAATTTAAAAACCTAAAAATTTATTGTATTTAATTTATTATATAGTTTGCCTTGGTAAAGTGCAATAATAAAAGATGTCAGTTCCAGTTTAGAGATAAAATCAAAATGATTCAAATTCACAGAAAATATTAATTGCATAAATTTATTGTTTGCCACATTCAGCCTGAAGTTTGTTTAAGTCTTAAACCTTGTCTAGAGTCTATTTCTCTCTGTGTGTGTTATTTCTGTTGCTATTTATTTCTTTGTCATCTATCTGCATGGGAATCTAAAATACTAAGCCGCTTGGGTAGTTAATCAGGCAGGCGCCCAGACATAGACTACTAAAACTGAATCCATATACCAGCTCCACCTACATTTATCTTTGCATGCTAGTTTCAAATTATCTGGGACCAGACAACAGCAACGACACCGACGACGATGACGAGGATGACGACGACGACGTGGATGACAACAACATGGCCAACATTTTGTCTGTTCTGGCAACGTTGTTGAAATGTCACTGACATTTTTAGCGCTCATTGTGAAGAGCCTGTTTCTGCTGTTGCTCCTGCTGCAGTTGCATTTTGTGCATCCGTTTTAATATTGTTGCTTGTAACGATAAACATGAACCAAAATGGCTGACTGGCTGTTCTATCTTCCTCTTACTCACTTCTCCCTCAACTCACTTATCCCCTCTCTGGCTGTTTAATGCATCCGCATCCGCTGCACAACGAGTTGTCGTCCTGGAACAATGAAATTTTGTTGCAACTTTGTGCCATTTGGTTTGATATTATTATGACAACAACATGTCCTTTTGCCTTTGGCTGTAATGTTAGCTTAATAATAGTAAATTTTATCTAAATCTGTTGAATGAAAAAATATTTTTCCCAACCACACAACAGCAGCAGCAAGAAAAACAGAAATGTCAACAAGAAATAACTATCCAAGCAACATGTAAAAATTGAAGATTATCTTAGAAATCACAGTTTAGAAAATATAAAAAATTATTATAAAATCCAGCATGAGGTGAGAAAAACATATTTCATTTGATTTATTGATATATAATTTCTATAGCTTTAATTATTAAGTATATAATTCAATAACTCTCAATTAACTCTCTTCGATAAAACCAGTCATTTTCCGCTTTTAGTTTGGTGTAAACGACTAGTCTCAAAAGGAACTTCAAAGATTAACTAAAACAAAAAATTGTCGACTGAAAAATAAGGTAAATGTATTTAAGACCTTTTTACACCCATCAAGTCTTACAAGGCAATATATTAATTGTTTACTGCGCTAGGTAATTAAATTATACACAAGCCTGCTGATGTTTGACCTATACCTGAGATACCTGACATTCTTACATTATCTTTTTTGCATTGGAATCAAACAAGTCAAGCCGACAAGTCAACTCAATGAATCAAGTTAAATATTTGTGGTGGTATTGACTTGGAATAAGCCAAAGGCTTTGCTTGGATAACATCTCAACAACATGGAAACAATCAAAGATCGCTATAATAAGAAAAAGACTAGAAAAGAGCAAATATTACAGAATCAATAAATATTCTTTATATGGAAGAGAAAGCGGCAGATATAGTAATTATCAAGTATGTGATAGATGCAATATTAAAATCAGTATATTAAAAACTGAGGCACCAACGTAGAGATACCTCCTAAAGGCACAATTGAAAATGTTTCTTTGAACAAATCTAACATTTAAATATGTCTTGAAAGGTCATGCCTGTGAAGTCTTGTTTAAATTAAACTTACTTATGTAGAAAATAAATTATAAACTTCAGGAAATGTACTAAGAAAATTATTCTTTATTTCTTTCGCAGGGTATATAAGAAAAGGTCTGCACAAAAACACATTTGTTATTGTTATGTTGATCTTATTACATTATATTGGCATTGACTTTCACCTTATCTAAACATACAGATACTGAGTGTGATAAGAAATGCAATCGCAACCCGAGAGTGATCGAAATAAACTGTTTACACTACGTTGTGCTATAAAAGAAATGGTTATTTCGCAATTGTACATTAAAATCAAAAGGTTACTCTGACTTGTAAGGTTTATTAAGATATTGGAAAGAAAGGTAAAATGAAAATCCTGGTAAGTCAAGTTTTGTGAAATTTTTCATAAACTGTTTTGTTTTTTACTATACTTAAACTTCATTTGTCTGAAGTGGTAAATTTATAAAAAATTAATACCAAAGAATTTTTTTTGGAATGTTACAGATTTTAATTATTGCTTCAATGTTGCTGATTGCAAACTGTAATCCTATTTTGGATTCAGAATCAGATGCGGCTCGTGGTTTCAACATTAAACTTCCAAAACTCCCGGTTCCGTTTGCTCCAAATGTTGATGTATCAGTAGACATTGATGTTGGAAGCCGCGAAGAAAAGCGCCCATCGAATAAAAATAAACGTCAAGCTGAATAATATATTTCATTGATTTTGCCTTAAAATATTCCTAGGAAATTTGCAAAACTAAATTTCTTAAAGTTGTAATTGAATTTCAAACTCAATTGATTAATTGAACTCTTTTTTCTTCAATTCAATCAAAGTGGAGGACTAATTAGACGCTGTCAGTTAGACCATTTAAAAGGAGGGAAAAGTGGAAACTCCAATTCCAAATGAAATTTCAGTCATGTGAAAGGCGCCACATTGACGGACGTTCCTAGTTTTAATTACCCGCAAATTGAACCACGCCCACATGCCCAAACACACACACACACACACACACAAGAGAGAACACACTTAAAGAGAGAGAAAGAGAGTGAAAGAGAGAAAGGGGGAAAAAAACTCTTACCTACCTGCATGTTGGCGGCTAATAAACTCCAACTAGCCTTTGGGCCATAAAACAATCTTAGTAACGAAAGTGGACACCAAGCACGAAGCACATGAAGAGGGGGCGGGATATTAGGGATACCTCGGACAAGGGTTGCAAACGCAGGCGGCATCACAATAACTGCCACACAATGGCAACGCACTAATTTAAACGCTCATAAAAGCCTGGACTGCGACAGTTGGTCGATATATTGTAGAAAGGGGAGAGCGATGGGTGACGCGTAGCACTAAGCTTAATGGTCTATCTGAATCACCAACCAACTAAACCAAACAACCAACCATCTAACCAACCAACAAAAACAAACATAAACCGAGTTACCAAGCTAGTTCAGTACGTTCGCTGTTTTGTTTGTTCGAAGAAAAATCGATAATGTATTTAGTATTAATTACAAATCACATCGAAGACCATAAAAATAAAAGAAATACAAGAGAAAACGTACATTTTCCAATTAAGGCGAAACGAAAACGAAACGAGAAAACCAAAATACACATGCAAGTTAATCTCTGCAGGAGACAAATATTGAAAAATGTTTATATTAAATACGAAAGCATAATGCCGTCTATGTTGGAGGTGTAAAAATTGTGGGCTCAATTCAAAACGTTTTGACAGAGAGAAGGAGCAAAAAAGGGGAGCTTACTTTATGTGTCCTGCATATCCTGTTGATGTTGTATTGTGTTTTTAATCCTGCATCCTTACATAAACACACCCACACACACACACAGGCAGACAGGCACGCAATGTGTATGCAAAATAGGTATAAGCCGACCAAAAGGGCTTAGGTTTTTCAAGTTTGTGACCACAATGCAATTTTGTGGTTATCACCAGGGCGAGATATGCCCAAAAGAAGGGAAGGATTCCTTTCATTTTTCTATGCCAACCTCAAAAAAACGGATTCACTTGAATGCGCAATCAGCAGGGGGGGCGAGAGAGAGAGAGAGAGGATGAAGGACCATGGCATGCATGCAATAATAAAATTGTCAAGCTCATAAATAAAATGTTGCATACAAATGGGCGAACAATCACCAGCAGCTCTCCAACAGAACCAGGCTGCAGTTGGCCTGGCATAAGTCGAGATAACTAAAGTTGACCGCATTGCCCAACCGGATGGTGTCAGCTCTCTCTCCTACTTTCTCCCTCCAGTTGTTCCTCTTATGGTCCTCTTTTAGATTTTCTCTTTTGAGGTCAAACTCATTGCATTCCCTATGCTTATACATTGTGCGTGCATTTTATTATCACTATGACATGAGATTTTTCAGTCTTTCTCTCTATGGCATTGGCTTTTCCTTTTTTTCTCTTCATATTTTTCCATTCATTCATTTTTGCTTTGTCATTTGTTTAATGAACTTTGGTTTTTAGTTTACGGAGCGCGTAATTTCATTTTATTATTATTATATATACGTATGTACATATGTATATAGCGATGTATGTATGAATAATTTTATCATTCATACGCATCGTTGCACATTGAAGAGTTCGTGCGGAAAAAGAGATCGTGCATTTGCATTGTCTGATAAAACAGACGCCGAGTAAAAAATGTTGTTATATGAATAATTTAATATATGATATATAATTCAATTTTAAAATGTTGAATTAAATCTATTTAAATTCAAAATATTCAATGGTTTTTTTAACATTGTTTTAACATTTAAATATATTTATTTGTAAGCTATGCATTGGGGAAATTCGATATTTCAGTTCAAAAAAATTATGTAATTTATTATTTATTCTATAAAATAGAATTCGTCAAATGTCTGAAAATACAAGGCAAGTTGTAATTGAAATTTTAAAATGATTTATTTATAATATAATACACTCTCTGAATGGCGAAGCAAGAACAGACATCAATTCATTTTTCAAAAAATTAGCTCCGAATCAAGAACGAGAAGAGCAAGGATCTTGCCTAATTCTTTGCCAAATAAAAGTTGCAACTATATAAATTCCTACTCTAATTTAAATTAAGTGAATAAGAAGTGTTTTGATTTAAAAATGCAAATGTAAAGATATTGATGTCTACATCCACATACATATGGATTATTTTCGCATTTGATATTGTGCATATTACAAAAAAAAGATAAATTTTAACATATTTATAATAACGAAGCTAACTTGGTTGACAGGTGGCAGGCCGAACTCAAAAGACTAAACATCAACTAAACACAAAATATGCATATATTTTGGTTCGAGTTAAAACGAAAATGCAATAGATTTCCCTAAAATAACCTGACCAACTGACTTCAATTAAATTTATCTCTGGACATTTTCTTTCGTCACCTGCTAATATTGTAAATTCTAAAAACACATAGCAAAAAATATTTGGAAACAGAAACCTTTTGTACATTTTACAATTTTGTTTGCTGTTGTTTTGGTTTTTGGTTAAAGTGTTTGTGTTGCCTCTGGTCAAGAGGCAACACTCACATTTAACTCGAATCTGTTGAAGAGACATTTCTATTTTAATTTTTTGGCCAAGCATATTTGTTTTCATCCTCGCCCGCCCTTTCATTTTTCCCTCCCTTCTGTCTGTTCTCTGTGGCTCTTGTTTGTATTCATGTATGAATGTATGTGTGCATGTATTTTGAACATTTTCAGAGGCCAGGAAAACTTTCGGACATAAAACTTCAATTATGCATTAAGAGCTAGCGGGGTTTGGTTGTTCAAGAGTATTTAGATAAAGAAAGAGCGGCATGCGGGGGACTGACTATGGGGGTAGGGACGGTCGGCTGGTGGGTCGTGGCTAGTTTTTGGCTAAAATGCTTGCCATGTTCACAGCAAAAGCAACAGCAGCAGCAGCTGCATATTCCAGCAATCTAGCATGTTTGTGTCAGAATAACACATTCAGCGAATTCCTCTCAACCTTCCCTTTCACAAAACGTCCTTCCTCCCCCACCCCCTCCCCCAACTAAACCATATTCCTGCCACGAATCTGTCTGTCATCATTTGCATAGCAAATTTGTTCTTTTTCGACTGCGGCAGGAGGAGGAGGAAGCGACGATAGACAGGAAACAACACACAAATATTGCCAATTGTTTGCCTTTTGCTTGGCTCCCAAAATTGTTTGCAAGTCTTTCTCTTTCTCTCGTTTGAGTTTTGTTTTTGGCTCTACTATTATTATGTGGAAATTTGCTCAATGCGAATGCGAATTCAATAATAATAATAATAATAGAAACAACAATAATAGTAATAAGCAAAGAGGCGGAATTATTTATGCTAATGGCCAAAAAGCTAAAGCAGCTTCCTCTGAACTGACCCCCAAGGGTCAAATTCACATCCACATAAGCAGCTAGCCAGCAAGCAAGCAGTCCATTAGGTTAAGGCAAATTAGACATTGATTTCCCTACAAATAGCCGATCTGATTGGTTGGCCCTAATTTGATTAGTTATACATACATCAATCTGCTAGAATATTGTCACAAACCAAAAAATCTGAAATATTTTATAATCAGATTTTGCTAAAATGACAAAGAAACTTTGCTTTGGATATTTACTCTAACTTTAATAATGAAATGAACTTGCTTTGACTTCATTTGTAAGGTAGATTTTATATTTAACTGGTTAGAATCTATCATCTATAACTTTGAAATAAATTAAATTGATTATTGGTAACCTAAATTTGTCTTCTTAAATTCTTAAAGAAAGATATTTAAATAGAAAAGGCATAGACTTGTCTCAATCCTCCAGGTAAGGTATTTAAAAAACTTTATTTCTTCACTTAACTCATCATGAATTCATTAATTTATTCATTAAAATCTCTCTTGACCATGTAATCTCTAAAGATAAATTGAACATTGTAAAATAACAATTTAGTTTATTTTTTCAACATTTCTCTTAGTTGTCCTTGGCCTTTTAATTTTTTGTCAAGCCCTGTAATAATACACTTTACCAGAGTAAGCATACTTTTCGGATTGTTTTTATATTTTGCTCAGTCAAAGATGACAATGCGAAATTAAAAGAAAACATATTTCCATAATTTAATTAATTTTTACTATCACTTTCCCTTTACTGCTTATCTTTTTATCTTTTGCCGTCGTCACTCTATTAGCTGATGCTATTTTTCTGTTTTCTCTCAATCCTTCGCTGTAGAAGCTAGTGTCCTGGCTGAAGTCCCTTTTATTTACTTTGGCGTTTCGCCAGAAGTCGGCAATAAAGATTAATGCTCTCTGTACGAACAACAACAACAACAGCAACAATAAACTATTTTGTCCTCTTGGCAATTTGTCATCATAAACAATATTTCACTATATCCGCTTAAAAAATAAAATAGAAAGCACAAAAAAAAAAAATCAGAGACCCACCCACTCAAGGCTAGGGCCATTTTGTTAAAAGTTTTTTAATGGATGCAATTTGTGATATGCTGAAAGCTTTTAAACTAAAGGGTATATTGGAATAGGTATAACTTTTTATTCGTAATCCTTATCACCATTAAACTTTGTTCTACAGATTCGACATTATAAGTTTCAGTATCCATTATTTTTTTATTCTTGTGCCTCATTTTAAAGAGTTTAGAGTATTTGAGAGTCGGTAAGTCAAGCCAATGAAATGGAGTTTAGAATATTTATTTGCATTTTTTGTTTTTCTCTCTCTTTTTTTTACACCATTTCAGTTTGTTTGCTGTTAGAAAGCAAAACTCTTGCAAAAACTCAAAATAACCAGGAAATGAACGAGACAAACGTAGAGAAAGCAAATAACAAGAGTCAGCGGGAGAAAGACAAAGAGAGAGAGAGAAAGAGAGAGAAACTTCTGGAAATTCTCACCATTTTTAATTGACTTGCTTCCGTTTTTAATTGCATTTCTCAACATATATGAAACAATTTTGTTTCGCGAATTTAATTAAAGGCAAAAATGAAATGTGTTAATTAAAAATGAATAAGTAAATTGAATTGTTAACCGAAACGGATTGTTTCCCTTCTTGAACTTCACCCCCGGAGTTATATAAATATCAACAGATCTATAAACAAATATCCATTTATTTCTGTTATTAATTTTTAATTGTAAATTGAGTGCTGTTTATTGATTTTACGCACAAAAATATAAATAAGCATTTCATTTCATTATTTTATACCAGTGCGAAATTTTATTTTATACTGTCGGTTTATTTTTTTGGGGATTTTATTATGATTATGGCGCGTTGCTAACTTAATTAGCTTTTAATTAGTGCTCAATTTTTGATGTAAATATTTAATGAGCCCTCACACAGAGCCACACACACACACATACATATACACATACACACGCATGCGGAAACTAATTTAAATCTACAAAAATTAATTGTCAGTCAGGATATAAGTGTGGGGGGCAGAGACAAATAAAATGAGGGGGAGACGACTGTTTGTCGGAAAAGTTTAGTTGATAATTTTGAATACAAATTTTATACCACATTTACACTTAATGGAATATACTTGTTTCTGTCTGTGTGTATAAATACATATGTCGATATTAATATGAGATTTTGGTTTAGCATTGAAATTTGGCAATTAATTTGAATTATGATTTGAACCAGAAGTTTTTTATCTATATATTAAACTCCTGTTTTTTCTATAAAATTATAATCAATCAAATAATAAGTTTAGTCAGTATTAGTTGTTTTTCCATTCAATTTTAAAACATTTCTCATAATCAATTGGATTAATATATAAATTTATAAACATTCCAAAGCGTTTTATCATTTAACACTTAACTCATTAGTTTTTCATAGCATACTTTTGGCAACCATAAAACTAAATTAATGCATTTTCAAGCATAAATTTGTAAAGGTCATTTCTATATAAAAACCCTTTTTGTTTTTGCATTCACTTTGAAGTGCTGAAACGTTGCAGAAAAAACGCCAATGAATTTTCTAATCAGAACTTTTTTTGTTTGGCTCATCCCCAACTCAACTATTCTACAGATTTATATTCATTATGGCATTCAGCCAATTATCACACTCTTTTTTTTCTGTCAGACTTTCAGTTCAGTTGAGTTTCTATTTCGCCCCAGAAGTTCATTAATTTCCCAAAGACTAAAAGCACCAAAAACCCTTCTCGCGTAAAAGTCATTAATATGTGAGGGACCTCAAAAAAAAATTAAAGAAAGAAAGAAAATAAATAAGAACTGATGGAAAAGTTAATGCCAAAAAAATGGGGACGAAAAAGTAAAAATGAGGGTTGTCAATATGAAAAAGTAAGGGGGAAAAAAATAAAAGATTTATCTTAACTAGTTTTCTTGGCCAACTTTAAGTGGCTATCTGAACAGAAGACGTGCAAGTGGGGGCAAGTGGGGTGAATTGGTTCAGTAGAAAAATAGTTTTCTATGAATTATGGAAAAAGTGCATTAGAAGATGAGGGGAGACTATTCCATTATTATTAAATTAGGAGAGACCATGAGAGCATAGGGGTAATTTAAGTCACGCAGGATTGTTAGTTTATGCATTTTTATATCGATTTTGTACAGTATACAAAGGGTTACTATGTATTAGTATATATTAAGCTATGCTGAACTAATATAAACTTTGTATAAAATAAATGCATTAATAAACGAAGTAACCTACACATAACGTTTAAACTTCTCTTAAATAGTTTTCGTTATTAAAGAATCACCTCAAATTATACGAATCGATTTCATTGATTAGCCAAGAAATTGCCCCTCAAGTTGTGGTGGCAAGTTGCTACTTAAGTATTACTCCCCATGGACAATGTGTTTTACATGTTCTCAAATAGTGGCGGAAATAATGACATAAGAATAACTAAAGATATCTCCTTAGGAGAATATTGTGTTTATGTCATGGTCTTGTCCAATAAAAGTGATTTATTATATCTAAATCTGTAATTTAGATATAAACTTAATTTGAGTTGTAACATGAATTAAGTCTGACTAAAAAACCCAACAATATACAGTATATTTTTTAAGAAAATGTTTTGTTTTTGTGGTTTGGATGGATCTAACTGCTTATCATCCCGTTTTAACCCTGAGCCAAACTTGTTTTTAAATCCAAATTGTTTGTCTTTTTGAATTATTGTAATTACAAGTTAAAATTTTCTAAAAGGTCTAAAGTAAAGCCACTGCAGGTCAGAGTTGTTTTCATTTTGCCCCTATTTTATCGTTCATCGTTTGCTCATTCTCAAATTACCCCCACAGAGATAATCCACAAAAATAAACTCAACTTTACAAACTCATTCCCTAGCTCTATATGTACTTATGTCTAGAGATTTCTTAATTACAACTGACCGCAGAATGAAAAACTTTTGTCATCCTGGTCAGGCAATTAACTGAGCGAAACTCCCTAAATATATATGTATATAGATATTAGCTTACCCAACTAACTAAAAGACCAAATAGATATAAGCAAAAAAAAAAATCGCAACAATGTATTTAAAATGTTGCAACAATAACAACAAATTAATTTAATACGCTTCACGTATTAAAAAAAAAAAAAGAAAGAAAGAAAAGAAAAAACAACATAACAAGAGAGAAAGGTAGAAAATAACACGTATACGCCCCGTGTGGTAAGCTCCAAATGTTTCAGTCTGCACCAGTCGCCTCTCTGTTTGTATGCGTGTGTGTGTGTGTGTGTATGCGGCTAAATCTACTTCATTTTCCATGGCGCCGTCCAGACGATTTTGACATTTTATTACCTCACAAAATGTAAGCAACAAAAAGTCATGGGAGAATCCACCACAAAGAAAACGAGGAGAAGGCAAAAGGTAGCTTTGGTAGGAGAGGGAGAGGGCGCTAGCCAATGACTCACTTTGGCCAGGGGCGTCTCACTCCCTGTTCCTGGGTCGGCTTTAGTTTTCTGTTCATACTGTTGTCTCCCTTGAGGGAATCTCTGGCTTGTTGGTGTTCTTTGTTGGTTTTTCGTATTTTGTTTTACCTTTCGTTTCTCCGTTCTCCTTTCGCTCTCGTCTCTTTCTATCTCTATTGCGTTGTGCCTTTTTCACCTGTCCACAAACGTTACCATGTACCTACTAAATTGACTTTTCATAGTTCTCCGCTTTGCCTGGACATACGCAAAAGTTCCAGATCACGTATTGCCCATCAGACAGTTTCAATGTCTCATTTGATCCTATCAAGAGAGTAGACAACTTTGTCCATCATACAATTAGGAAAAAAAAAGAAAGCAAAACAAAAAAAAAACACTGGCGCAATTTCATTGGTATATAAGTAAATACAGTTGCCTATTTTTAGGCATAGGAATATAAATAAATCTCATTAAATTCAAAGGCCTTCTGTAATTTGAAGGTCATGTCAGGAGACTTTTCTACCTATACTGATTATACTGATTTATAATCGTTATTTACTGATTGTCCACCTCATTTGTACATAATTACTGAATCGAAAAACTGTTTCTTTGTTATAAAAAGATTATTATAAATAGATTTTTTCTAAAGGTTTGTTAATGAAGTTTTATGGATCATTTTGTTGTTCCTTAAGAATTATGTTATGTAAGAAAGATTTCTTGAAATTGCTTTAAACTTCTTTCATATTATTTGTTAGTGTATATTTGTTATTTAAATCAATGTATAACAAGAATCAAAATTTATAACTTTAAATGTTATAGTTAAGTTTCATGATCTTAACCTGTTCTCACTAGATCCTTTTTACAATGTTTATAACTTTATTACAAATTAATTTCATGACACTTTAGGATTTCATTCATAATTACAATGTGTAAAAATGAGTTTCAATAATTTCTGAATAAATTAATTCGTTTACTTACTTATAAATTTGACTTTCTTGTTGAGTCGCGGCTGCTTGGAGCGTATTTTATTATTTTTCTTAATTGGCGCAGATCTTCTCGATACTTTATTTGTGTGCCATAGTGAAAGCATGTTAAAGAGTTAGTTTAAAGAAAAAGTTAGTTTATACATATAAAGTTTAGTATTCGTTTCATATTCATATTTAATGAAAACATTTTGGCAACCGTTGTTTATTTGGCAAAGTTCATATACCATTTCACATTTAATTAATTTAATGCATTTTACCTTTTTGTCGGTAAAATAATAAAAACCACAATAGAACAAACTGAAAGTTTTTGTTTTTTTTATGAATGTATGGTATTTAAAATATGTGTTGTTTATGTTTGTTAATTTTATTCCACTTAAAATTGCAGAGTTATCATCAAATAAAAATGGTTGAAAATATAAACAATTTCATGCAAAAATGGAAACAAAAACATTAGAAATTTACATAGATTGTGCAAACATTTATGCGGCTTAAAGTTTGTGATACATAAAGCAAAATATTTGACTAATAAACCAATATATATAATACTAACAGCATTTCTAAATATAAATATTGATTTAGAAAAAAAAAAAAATTTCAAACGAGCGCCTAAAAGATGCTACACAAGAATTTACATATGCAAATGAAGAGTGTTGGTAAGTTAAAAGCGAAAGAGGAAGACCAAGAAAAAAATAAAGGACGAGAAAAGCCTCATTTTAAGCAGCTGTGTACTAGGGTATTTGTTGCTATATAAAATAACCTACAATTGAATGGAATAAAAGGGTATATTAGGCATTTTAGCAGAAATGGTTCATTTAGCCATTTTATCAATATGAAAAAAAACTTGTTTATTTGGACTTACAGACCCACAGACTTCATATTTTTAGTGCTTAGACTAATATATAGCTATCTGGAGACAGTAGACAACCCTTCATTATATTAAATGGCAGCAGCAGTTGTTGGGCACTTATCTTGCATCGCTAATTGCAAAATCGATTTATGACCATAAATTTTAGTCGATTTCAGACAATAAATATTTACCAAATGAATCTTCATAAAGGGCTTTAGTTTTTGGGGACTAATGAGTGGATGGCTTATTTCTTTGGCTTAGAAAAGATTGAACAGTCTTCTCCACATTTCTAATCTTACTACCTTGTCCAAACATCTCTAATCTTTTGTTTTCTTTAAATTCTCATTTTCTGTTATTGTTGCATTGTTTATTTTTGTCGCACAAAGCTCTGGGTAATAACATTGAATTTTTATTGAAACACGTTCAGAATGATGCCAAGAAAAAGGGATAAACAAACGAAGAAAAGACTAAAAAAAAGGAATGGCAATCAAGATTTTCTTTAAAGAGAGAGAGAGAGAGAGAGTTGAGCTGACCGAATATGATGGCATTGTAAAGTTTTCTGCATCATTTTGTGGTAATTAAATAAAAGTCAAACTAACAACAAGAAGTCTGTCTGAAGTCCAGTCCTCTTCTTCTTGTTGTGGTTAACATTTCCGAAAAGTCTCCTTGTTGTCATTATTTTTGATATTTAATGACAGTTGTGCATAAACTTTTTGTGGTGGCAAACGTTTAAGCCTCGCCTTTCATTAGAAATTAACATTCATTTTTATGGGGTCTGCCTCAGACTCAGACTCGGCCAACGAAAACCACCCACAACCACACCCCCCAACCATTTTCGCGACTTGGAAGGAGAGATATGAAACTTTTTGGCTTGTGGTTTGCTTGTTGTCTTGACAACTTCCACTTCTCATTAAGATGCAACAACAACAAGAACTGTGACATCAGCTGATAAACGAAATTACTTATAATGATTATATAGAAGGGCGGTTAAAATATTGCCCATGACCTTTTCTATGGCATACATATATACAACGGCGTCACCATTTTATGCTAGATTAAGCATAATTTTATAATTAGATGTGCAGTAAGGCGTATGGCAATAGCAAAAGGCTGAAGGCTTTTCAAAACAAGCCAGACATCCCAAAAAAAAAAATATATGGGGCATATAATGGGGGCGGGCATCAGGAGCTTAGGGGAGTGAAAACTACTCACCATAAAAAAACAAATTTCGTTAGCTTTCATAATTTGTTTAAAGACAAAATTGGTACAAATTATCTTATAATTTGGCTGGCTTTATACAGCAATGTCAAGTACTACTTTTAAATATGTGATAACGTTTTAAGTAAATTACTCATTTAACTCTGAATTATTTGAACATCTGTTGGCATTAACTTCTTTTCGTTATATGGGAAAATTTTCTTTAGGTACTAGTAATCTACGTAATCGATGAAATTTGAAACCCGATTGAGTCATTTGAGTTTAAAACCATTAAAAGTGCAACGATTTGTAAAATTTTGTATCTTTCTTTCGAGCTATTAATTACATAAAACACAGTTTTTTATTTCTTTTTGGTTATTTTAAAACGAATAAAACTGATTCCCAGTTAATCTTTAACTGAATGGAATGAATTTTCATATGGAATCGCATTGATTTTATTACCTTTTGATTTAAAGATAAATAAGTACTACTTCTTCATCTTAATTTTCAAAACTCACCAGTTCAGATCTTAATGAGTACTCGTTCTATACTCGTTACCGATATGAACTAGTTCAGGTCTTAAAAGACCTTGGTTCTATAGCTCAATTCATATCACATTAACATATTTCAGAAACTCTTTCTTGTTTCTGTTTTTATTTTTTTGACTTTTTGATAAAATTAAAATGCTTTTCCTTTTAGTAATCTAAAAAACAGTTCTTCTAGTTTCAGAAACACGTTTTTTCCGTACTTCATCCCTTTTGCAACTGATTATTTTAGGATCAATAATGTTCATTACATATTGAGTACCACAATTTTTTCTTAGTAGCCTTGAAACTTGCCTACATGTGTAAGACTTCAACTGAACTTGGCTAAAAGTTGAAATTCAGTTTGCTGTCAAGGTCGATTTCACATTCTCTCTCTCTCTCTCCTTCTTCTTTGCTTTTCTCTCAAGCACTTTGGTATTCTGTTTCCCCTCTTTTATCCTTCCCTCTGGTTGAGCTAACTAAGCAAACCATTAATCTCAACGAATCACAAACGCAGCTAACAAAAATTGAGTGTCGTTGCATTTAGCTGGGAATGCTGTTTAAACATTTATCATGACGTCCCCAATAGTTCCCTCTCTCATACGCCTTGCCAACATTGTGTCTCTTTCTGCTACCTCCTCCCGCTCTTGCCACAACACACTTCTGTTGTCTAAACAAACGAGCGTAATATGCGAATGTCAGTGTCATTGTTGTGTGAAGTGTTTGATTGTGGAGCGGGTGAGATAGAGCAACAACAGAGAAAGAGAAAGAGAGTGGGTAAAATGCATGCATGAATTATTTAACAGTATTCCGTGAGGAGCCTCTCAAGAGACAAAACCGTTGACATTTGACATGAGCGACTGTACCTACATACACATACACAAACACAGTCCTTCCCCTCCTTCCACTCTACTCCACTCGTCCTTTTTTTCGTTCTTTGGCTAACCGAACAAGACAGAAAAAAAAAGGAAAGAAAAAAAAACAAAAATAGTGCAAATGCAATTTACGCGCAAACAAAGAACCAAAAGCGTAAAATAAAAAAAGAAAATAATAAAATAAAAAAATCCAAAAAGAAAAAAAGCCTCCAATGTTACCGTGAATAGGAAATGTTAGCTGTAAAAGAGAAAAGCGCCGGGGTCGTTTGAGAGATGAGTTGAAGTTGAAGAAAATTGCATTAAGCGAGAGCAGACAGTGGAATAGAAGCACGTAGCCAGGCAGCCAGCCAGCCAGCCAGCCAGCCATCCAGTCAGGCAATGCCGACAGGACTAGGGATTTGGTTATAAAAGAGAATTACCAACAGAACGGGAGATGGTCTGTTCGGGAACGACACCAACTGGGATGGTGCTTGGGTTTGGGTGAGATGGGTTGGATAAGAGAAATTCTGACTTTAGCATATGCCATGCATATGTCATTTCTGTCCTCCAACCAGACTCCGCTCCCTTTTTCACTCTCCCCCCCTCTGTGGGAGATATTTGTGCAACTAATGTGCGTTGCCAGTTTTCTGTTTTTCTCCTATTTGGTTTAGTCATAACTTCAAGTTGTTCTTTTTGATAAAATTTATGGTAAAGTTTAGTGAGACAAATGGATTTATGCATTTCAGTTTCTTTATGAAAGTTGATGAATAAAAACCTTTGAGATGCCTTATTACTGATTAAATTAAAGTTTTACCTAAACTAAGGAAATAAAATGCACGTCTTATTGTTTCATTTATCTTATTTTAACTCTAATTAAGTAAATTAAATTAAAAATTTTTTATATCGATTTGTTTGCTATCTATCTGGTATATCAGCTTCAATTTGGTTTCAAAACTAACTTTTGAATTTATATATATCTAGCAATTCTCTTCACTTTCTTAACTTTATGTTCTATGTATACGTTAAGTATGCATATAAAGGACATTATAGTACGTTATTGTTCATGTACAGTACGTACTTAAAACCAAGAAACTGATATTGAGAACGTTTGTTCTTTACAAAAAACTTAATATTTCAATCCATTAAATGGGTTATAGGTTATTTGTTTTAACACTTTGAATAGAACATAATAAAGATTATAAATGTTTACTAAATTACAAATTTCCAGAGATGATTTCTAGAAAGAATATCCGCATATGTAGATGCCCTAAGCTAATGTAAAGCTAATTTTTATTCAAATTTGTCTATTATTAAACAATTAAATAACTTCTTTCATATTTTCAATAAAAAACCACTAAAATCCTTTTAAGTAAAGACTTAAATGTTTATATTCATAAGTCAGCCTAAAAATATCTTTAATGTTAGCTGTTACTTTATAAGTAGAGGTATAAATATTTAATAATAATAATTAATTATATGAAAATCAGTTTACACACAGACAAATTAATTCGTTGAATATTATTTAAGTTGCGTACTGTTTGTTTGCTCAACATCATTAAATAGCAAACACAAATATTACTTTAATGTTTCCTAACAAATATTTGTTCCAAAAATCAATTGCCCGAGGTAATTTACCTGCAAATTTAACAGCCAATTGAAATGAAACTTTAAAGTTTTAAAGTATTTAAAAAACAAAAGAGACAATTTATTGTGGAGCAAGATTTTTTTTCTATTTTAAAATCAATTGCAAAACTCAAACTAATCAATGTAAAAAACAGACAACAAATTTCAAAAATTTTTTTCTTTTTCATTTGAATTCTTCTATTGTTACGTAAAACTATTGCATATTTTTGTGAGTGAAATTTTAAAAACAAAAAGGAACTCATGGTATGAAATCTTTGCAGGAATTTGATTGAAATATCCAATTTCATTCCTTTTCATTCAATTATAAAAGTTCAGTCTGGCGCAAACAACAATGACCACAAAAGGGACACGAAATATAAAGTCAATGCCTGCAGTAACAACCTGGCATATATAGTTCACAGTTTATCTTTTGCCATTCGTTAAGCCCGGCTGACATTCGCATCTGGCCGGGCAAAGTCACTGACTGATGATGACATACAAACTGCCAACTGGCCCTGACAATTCCTCTATAGTCCACTTGGGTGGTCAGTATGACTGTCATGCGTTCATCATTTTTATCAGCTGAAACCCTGACGACATATTTAAATGTTTAAAGTGCAGGATACTCCTAGGGCATGTCAATGAGGGAATCAGTAAAGGGAGAGAGACAGGAAAAGAAAGGACCCGCAGATGGAAAAAAGTCACCAAAATATGCAACTTCATTAATTTGTTGTTGACTGCGTGTGGTGGGTGGAACTGAAGTACAAGGCAACAAAAGAAATGAAAATTAAGTAATGTTATGTATGCGTCTGTTACGTGAGCAACATGCCGAAAGACAAAACAATGATGAAGAAAACCAAAAGAAAGAGGAGAATAGCGAGTAGCGAAAAGCCTCCTATCCTTCAGGATAATATGGAAAAATGTGCCCATTACGTGACAGAGTGCCCCACATAGTTGAACGTAAGCAAGAAGATGGCGCAAGCAAACAAGCAGGCGGCAGGCAACAGCACCAGCTGTGGCTTTGCCAACCGAGTTAAAAAGTTTACCAGAGTTTGCCTCCTGCCAAACCATATAGAAACTAAAGAAATTTGATTAGCTTTTGCCCGACTGCCAAGCCAGCTAGAGTTATGTCCTCTGGGTTGGGGTGTGAAGCCGTGGTTGAAGGTTAGACAAAGTATCCGATAGTAAAGCATAAAAATGTAGTCAAATTGCTTTGTGCAGTGAAAAAGAAAATACCATACCATAGTGTATTTTAATGAAAGAATTTGTTGACTTTGTCTTCTACGTGACGAATAAAAATTAATTTGTTTAGTAGTAATATTTCAAAATGCATCCTTAATCATAAGTAGAATAATCAGATCGCCGAATCAGGATTATATAAATGCGTCTCATAGTCGAAATGGTCCTAACAAACAGAATCTAAGTTGATGTGATTGCGCCTTAGACCTCAATCTGCCCTTTGGAACAATTCATTAAAGGCACTTTCCGATATGAAAACTTAACCAACATCCTGTAGATGAATCAGTTCTTGTTGTTCAAATTCAAACCTACGAAATTCGGTGTAAAACGGAATTTGAGCGATCATGTCCTTACGTAAGGTTTGAAAATAAGGTGGCGGGTCCAACAGAATTTCACCATATTCCACCATAATGGTGAGGCATCCTTGAAGGCATCGCCCGTCAAGTTTAAGACAACTATAAACTAATCATAAAAAATTATGAAAAGTGTTACTTTCATCTGTATTTCATTTTATATTCAAAGACATATATTGAAAGTGACATTTTTCTATTTTAATTAATGAAATCAATGAATGAAAGGATTTACCGAAACAAATATAGTCTTTAATAAATTTAAGTAGAGGGAGGGAGAGTCCAACAAAATCGCATTTAATTTTCCTAAAAGAGAGAGGGGTATAAATTGCGTAAAAATCTGCGTACGTAATTAATCGACGTCCGATTAGTTGTTTAAATCGCTGATAACTGTACGCGGTCCCGCATATATCATGTATAGACATTTATATAAGTTCATTTGGCTTTGAAAATTCAAACAATTTAAAAATGATTTCTTTGTTTAATGATTCGATTTTGCATCACAAACTAATGCATTTAATTCTATGGGTATCTCTCTAACAATTTCCTGTCAGCACATTCTATTTTAATGGCAAATTTAAAGAGAAAGAATTACGGTCAAATTGGATTTTTCATTTTGCCGAGAGGCCGGGGGAATATAATTCTTGTTTTCCTACTTTTTTCTTGTTAATTTTTGTGGAATTTCTTCAGTTTATTTCATTTGTCTTTGCAGTGCAAAGTCAAAGCTGATGCTTTGGGCTATAAGAGATTTAATTTTTAAAATGTTTCATGTGTTTAAAACGAAAGAAAATTACACACCAGAGACTCACCAGTGGATAATATCCCCCGCAGGCATTATTTATGATTGTTTGACAGTTTGTTGGAAAAAGCCGTCCATAAAAAAAGCACACACAGACACACTTAAACACATACACACACACAAAGACACACACATGTCACATGTAAAAGGTGTTGAGCTCAGGCCCAGGAAATGAAAACAGAGCGTGTAAAAAGCCGCCACAGCCACAACATAGCACAGCACAACACACAGAGTATATATGTATAGGAAAGGAACGAAAAGGACATCATCATGATGCAGTCCATTCTACATGGTACAAGAGAGTTTGTCAAATTTTGACAGTTTGTGGAAAAGCCGCAGCAAAAGCAAAAACAAGAAATACCAAACACATGAGGACGAGAATGAAAAAAAAAAAAAAACAAGAATAATTAAATGTTTTCAGGCAAACTGTACCCTGAAACTGTACGCTTTATTTACGACTATTGTTAATCCTTCTTTCTCTCTATCTCCCTTTCTCTTTGGAGTCTCTTCTTTTCTTTCTCTTTTTCTGTTCCATTTTTGCCTATGGCTTGCTGAAGCTTTAAAATGTCAGCGGCTTATGAAAATCTATGGCAACGCGACCAAGCCAGACAATGACAATTTTACAATCGTATATCCATTATTATATGGCATACATATTTAGGTTCACGTAGCACAATTGTAATTGAAATATATTTCAAGGCATTAAAAGTCACGAGAAGAACAGGGAGTAGGAGCAGGAGAAGGACAAAAGGAGACTGGTATAAAAGTATAATACTTATACTAATAATAATAATAATAATAATGGCAGGCAAAATGAATGACTTCTCTGTGTTATGCTAATCTTACAAATGTAAAGCGGTTTCCTTTGTATTAGGTAGTACAAAGCAATTACTTGGCAACACTTTGTTAACATTAGTTGGAAAATTTTAAATCACTTTTTTTAAAGTAATAGGATTTTATTGTAAAGGTTTAGGTCTCTAATAAGGAATAAGAAAGAAATTTATCAGCAAAATATTTTTGTAATCAATCTCTGAAGTCGATAAGTATTTCTTTTAACTCTGCTTTCCAACATTGTTTCAATTTGAGCCAATGGGTCTAAGAAACGAAGTTAAATATTTTAATTACTAACGCTGCTATGCCAATAGAAGATTGTAACTTGAACATTATTACTTTTTTTTAGTACATTACAAGTAATTGATTAGAAAATCCTGACAACGTGCAAATCGTAATGCATATTCAAGTAATCTCCAACACTGTTTCGCAGTTGATCACCTCTGATTACTATTAATAGCTAAAAATGTGAAATTTAAAAGTTGTGATAGGTTTTTCTTCTTTGAGATGAAAAAACTTTTCTGAAAAGCAACGAAAGTTGATAAATGCCCGCTGCAATTGATTAATTTATTACTTTTTTGAGGCACCAAGAAAATAGTTGCATCACAACTTCTAAGAAAATGTTGGCATAGTGGAATTTGGTATAAAATGAGAGATGGACTAATAAAAATACAAGAAATAGAATAAATACTGCAAGTGCTTTTGCTTCTACACACAGTGAATAATACCTCTACAATTTGCAGAAAAACACACTTGAATCTTGATATTTCTTAAGTCTTTGTGTGTTTCTGTTTACTTTTTGTATTAATTCTATGAATTTTAGTTCGAGTTTTTGTTGCAAGTCTTTGGGTTTTAGTAAAAGTTGTTGATCAGACTTTGATATCGACTGTGGTCTCTTCATTTAACTGCTTATATTTTTGTTTCCATTTTCTTTCCTAATCCTTATGTGGTATCTGACTTTTCTTTTAATGATGTGATTTTTGTTTAACCGTAAATACCTACAAGGATATTCCCGTGCTCTTAAAAGGGATGGATACCCTCATTCATTTAGGCTTTAGGCCGGACCAAAGCTGTGAAAATATTTTGATACTCTCTGATGTTGTCTGCAGCAGGATTTCCTCTGTTCGTTAAGCTCTTACATGAGCCGCCTAATGAGCCACCGCAGAATACAGAGAAGCTCTGATTTGTCTGCCTTTCCGCTTTTGCTCATTCCCAGTTGGGCCCAACTCTAATCCTCATCATGGGATTTAGCCACATTTGACTTTATTTCAAGGCCGCAGCAAACGCAAATTGCTAGCCAAATACAATTTGTATATTTATTCCGTCACGCAAATGTTAAATCGTTTAACCGATATATATATATGTATATGCATACTATATAGAAAGGTCCATTAATTATATAAAAGTTTATTAAATTCCGCAGTGTGAGGCAGAGAAAGAAAGATTTCAGTTAATAGCTGTAACGGTAAAATCTAACAGCAAATGTAAATGTTGATTTCCAGCCAGCTGGCGCCTGAAAGACGGCAACGGAAAACGAAATTGACGCACAAATTTTTTGTATGAATGTGTGTGTGGGTATTTTTTTTCAAGGACATTTTTTTGTTGTTGTTGTTGTTGTTGTTGTTAATGAGCAACACGCATACCAAATTTGTTTCTTTCTTTTCTCGGTTTCTTAGTTAAAGTCATGTGGAGAGCGCTCCACTATGGACTGAATGACGAGGCGATTGTGAAGTGGGGGGGGGCTAGCTGGATGTGTGAGGGGAGGGTGGGGCTGGCAGGGACAGGCCAATTCATCATATTATGTATGTATGCCACATACTTGTATCTGATCTCTGGCCACAAGCTGCCACAACACACATTTGTATCTACAAGATACATACATTAAACTCACACAGTCTTGACGTTCCATCAGCTCATTTTGCAATTTATCTTAATTGATTTATGCCTAGAGACAAAATGGCATAGAGCAACAAAGATAGATATATAAACAGAGAGAGAGAGAAAGAGAGAGAGGGCTGGTAGCGTGCGAAAGAGACAAAAAACTTGAATGTTATTAATGTAATTTTTGGTGGCTTGTGCCTTGTGTAAAGTGTTTGTAATTTAACTAATTGCCTTTCTTCGTCTTAGCACAATGTGTTAAATGAAGCATGCGAAATTGAATAGATTCACGCAATTATCATAAATTGAGCTTTTAAGCATAACAGAAATAGAAGGATTAAGCCTAGCAGTATCCCTTTTAATACAAGGCAGTCAAATATTATTTAATCATAACAAAAAACCACACGTCAAGAAGGATAAAAAATATTTATTTAATTTTCATTTCAATCTTTATTTTTAATGGTTTCTAAAGTTTAAGTTTTATAAAAGCTCTTTGCCCGTCACTTTTTCCTTAAAAAATGCTTTAACTTTTATCTATTTGTTTTATTTTTTGGAGGCAAGAGCAATTAGAAACATGTTTTAGTAACATTTTACAATGAATTGTTTACACTTGAAAAGGGTAAATACATTTTTTTTTTTTTACTGCTCCAACCACTTAAATTACCAGTAAACGTTTGCTTATTTATTTTCTTGGCAAATATCCAATTTCAAGCCAAAAATAAAATTGAAATTTTCCACTCTTCCACATTACCCAATCCCATATACATATACATTTTAACACCCATTTCCTTTAGACAAGGAAATGGGCTCCTCTCACTGTCTTTCTTCTCCTTTCTATCGTTTTTTGTTTCTACTTTTTTTTTTGTGCATTTTGAATTGCAATTTCGCAGCAAGGAAATCTAATTTGCCAAGCAAAAAGGCAACCATCAGCGACTACCACCAATGCCAAATTGGAATGGGTGTGGCAGGGGGCACAAGAGCTACAAAAGACAGAGACATGTGTGGCCCAAAGCACTCTGACAATTAGAGGCATCGCAGGCAGCATCACCATCAGAAACAAACGTCTGTCCTCCCCTTACCTTCACCCTCACCCTCACCAACACCAACATCACCAGAAGCATCAGTAGTGAATCCAAATTAAAAACTAGCATATTGCAGATGTGGAGCATGGCAAGGAGAGGGATGATGACGAGGTTACAACCTTGATGTGGCCCAAGCATGTAGTAAGTGAACTATATGTAGCTTTTAAATTAAAAACACCTTTCTTTTTCACATTGAATTAACAGGTTGACATTTACTTTCTGACATGTGTCAAATGATAATTGAGCTATTTTCTTTGTCAGTGGAAACTCAATATCCGATTGAAAGCAGCATAAAAACAGAGAACTCTCTCTCTCTCTCTCTTGTTAAATAGTTGGCAGCATTAAAACTTCATTTTTCGATAGATTCGTTTTTCAAATACTGTAAACAATCGAACATTTTATTCAGTTACAATTAGCATTATGGTATTTAGTAGTTATCAATATGCAGCCACACTAATTTTATACAACCAAATACTCGCTTTCAATATGAAGCCACACTAATACAAAATTGAAGAAAAAGGTCTTATTTCTAAATGAAACTTCTCGTTTGGCTCGCTCCATTTAAGACTCTTAAAGAAGATTTATCATTTATAAATATGCAGCCACACTTTTTCAAATACTCCACTTTTAAAGCCACTCAAAAGTGTGATAAAGTAATTGAAGACTTTTTCTCTTATGATATTCTGTGTTTGACGTCTACAAGAATATCTCCCTAATACCTCCAAATCACCAACTAAAGTGTATAAAGCTTATTTTACTGTTTGGATGCTCGAATCGGCTAAAAGCTTATTGAGAGTCTTACCTATCTCAATTAAGGAAGATTTATGGATATCCATAGATCTAAATGCCAAAATTGCTGTTGAAAAACATCAATTGAAAAATTACACACACGTGTCAGTTGTTTTTTTTTATCCCCACATTTTCTTTGTATAATTTTACTAAAGTCTTTTGCATTGTTTCGCATGCCGACAGTCGTTTTACACATACAAATATACCTACTGTATATACATACATACATACATATATAAGGTAGGCCCTGTCAATAAATCAATAAATACCGTCCTTTGTCGTAGTCGTCGTTGTTCTTGTTGTTGTTGCTGTGCTCTCTGGACTGTGTGAATATTGCGCAATCATTCCGCCGCTTATGTGTGAGTCCATGTGTGTTTGTGTGTGTGTGGGTGAATGTATGTTTGATTGTGTTTGATTGTTTGCAGCGATTATTGTGTTTTAATAGCCCAATACAATATAAATAAATATAAAATCATCGCATAACTGATTGACCCAAGCAGCTAGGTAAGTACACGATAGAGAGAGAGAGAGAGAGATACAGAGAGTAACAGGGAGAGAGAGACTATTGTATGTAATACAGACATTACAAATATATATGTCCTAGAAGGACCTTTAAGGCTAAAATTAAATTCCATTCCTACCAATACAAGCATAAGCCGCTATTGTGCCGACATGTAGAGGAATATTCAAGGATGACTCATCGTCGTTGACTGCTGCCGACTGACTGGCGCCTCATGCAAAACCAGAAAGAGACAGAAAGAAGAACTTCTAGAGGGGGGAAAAGTCATAAAACGTTGTTTGAGGCACAAATTGTTATTGCCTACTTGGTGGCGTTTTTAGTTTTAGTGGGGGCCAAAAAAAATCAATGCCGTTTTGTTTAATAGTTTCCATTCTTCCACATCCAAAAAAACCGAAATTGATTTCTCTTGTCCTGCTGAGGCAAGAGCATTAAAATTAAGCCATCTTTTCCTTACTTATGCTTTTATTCTTATTCGGGTTTTTTTTTTTTTTTGGATGTATTACATAATTACCTCTGGCCTGTTGATGATGACTTAATAGCCACGCAGAGCGGTTGTGATTGATGATGCGCCTTTTGGTTTCATATCAATGGAGTTGATGAGACAGATGGTAATCTGAGTCATTGGTGTTAAGTTGATTGACACATATGCATGAGAGCTCTGTATAAATTAATGTTAAACAGTTTAATATCAAGTAAAGTTATTGCATTTACAATAAGCGTCTTACTTTTATGCATTCGAGGATTATGGGCATTTTTTATTACCAAAATGCAGCCACACTATTTTGTAAAACCTTTATTTCCCTTTTATTTGCCTTTGATGTTAAGGCAGCCTATATCAGAAATAGCTGTCCGAAAAATAAATTATATTAACTATCAGATTTCTAATCAAACTTTTTAATAATCCACATAATATATACATACATAAGTTGGTACATTAAATAAATTTCATCAAAGGTAGATTTCCAATGAAACTTTCAACTATTTTATCTTCTCAAAAAGTTTCTATGAACTTGAACTATTTTTGCAGAATGTTTGTGATTCAAGTTCATAGATTTTCTATTCTTAAGCCTGTGAAGTCCCTTTTCTTACAAATATACTCTCGAATCGAGAACTTTATTTCTAACAAATATAACCTAATTGGCTTTTCAAACTTAACCCCAGCCAACCTACCACCCAAAGAGGTAAAGTTGTAAACCAAAACGGTCAAGTCAACAATATGAAAGAGTGAGGGAGAAAAGAAAACACAATAGCACGACAACAGCAACAACAACATCTACACATGCGACAATAATAACAAGCCAAAGACAACACAAAGCAAAAAAAAAAAGAGGAAAGAAAAAAATGAAGAGGAAAAGTTTTTTTTTTTTGTACAAGACAAGGACACAAATAGAGTAACTTTTTGGATACACGAGGCCAAAGTGGCGGGAAATTTAAAGTGAGTGGGGAATACTTGAACATAACTTGCCCTGAACTTTGACACGATAATTCTGATGACCTTCAGCAAGTGGAAAGGGGAAGAAAAATTGAACTATGGCATCACAGATGCTAGTAATTAATTTGAATGATATTTGCACTTTAGCCAAATTTGTTACCAAAATGTATTTTGTTTTTACGATTTGAATCGTAATTGTTTTTCTTTTCTTTTTTTTTTTCATTGCTTACCCGCTGGCAAAATGCCCGGAGCACGGCATGTATGGCAGAAGCACTGCATCACGGAATCGCGTACTAATCCAATCAGCATTTTGTTGACTTGTTTGGAGACTCGCAGCAAAAATGGTAGTAAAACTGGTAATTATAGTTGATAGAGACTTTTACGTTTTTTTTCTTTTCTTTTTCCTTACGGAGCTTTTATTTTTGTTTTGTTTTGTGGGAGGATATGTTGTTATTATTATTTTATATCGTTACTACACAAAGTATAATTTTCGTTTGTCTAAACCACTTGATGCTGGTGCTGATTGCTCAAAGATTTGTACAGAATTTACTTTTGCCGTAAGATTTTCTATATATTTGCGCTAAAAAGTATGCTATGGTTGTTGTTTAAGCTAAGGTCTAAATTTTCGCGGCGTTTTTTCTTAATGACGGGAACGCTAGAGGAAACACTACTGGCTTTTTATTTTTATTACGTTTAGCTGAACGATAACGACGGCAACAATGTGACGAAACGTAACGAGCGCAACGAACGACAAAGACAAACTAAATTATGCCGATGTTAATTTTTCAACAGCAGGCAAACGACTGACGATTTTGTTTTCATCGCTGACGCCAACGCCAGCAACGGCGACGTTGACGCCGCTGCTAACGTCGATGTCAGGACGCAAGGACAATGCTTATACAAAAGGACAAATCCGTGTGTCTGTGTGTGTGAGAGTATGTGTTTTTCATTGGGGAGAAGGCGGCAGCGGCAGAGACAGCAACAGCACCCCCAATACAAAATGGTAGACCAAAGACCGAAAGAGCGCCGCATGCAACCGAGGGTGACGACGCCGATGACGACGCCGATTGCCGCTCGGCACTCTCAGCGTTCGCTCAGGGAGAGTGGGCAGGCAGCATTGGATTTTCGAAAAGTCAGGGTTCAATTTCGTAGAAAAACATTTTAATTTAATACAAATTTATTTTAGATTTTAGTTGAATTTACAATAAAAACTTAAATTTAAAACTAGTGTTTAAAAATTTTTTTTATATTTTCAAAAATCTTAAATTGAAAACTTTCATGCATTGCCTTAATGTTGAAATGTTTCGAATGAAAAACTTTTAGTCTGCATGAGAGAAAACATGCGCAGTTTAGCTACAATAGCTTCAATTCGATACAGATTCGTATAAATGAGAGAATATGAGAGAATAAGCCAGAGAAAGGGAGAGAGAGAGACTGGAGAGAGAGTAATGTAACCAACTGCTTGAAGCCGGGCCGAATGCAGTGCAAAAAGCCGGTTGGTTTCATAATATACGGATTCGAGCTCAAAAAGAGGACAAGGTTTTAACTTAAATTGACAAATAATATTATATAATCTTTGAAAATAATGAGCTAAATATTTTAATCGAGGTCTCCAAAATTGTGTTATTTAAACGAAAATACTGTTGGGCAATTAATAAGTAATTACCAGCATAGTTAACCACTTTTAAATTACGTTTTAATATTTTGCTTGACTTGTTTTCGTTCCTTAAAATCGAGATCAAGGTGAAATTAAATTACATTAAATTTGAGCAAATGTTTTGTAAGGAATACTGTAAGTAGGAGATAATATTAGAAGCAAAACTAAATAAATAAATACAACAAAAAAATAACAGTCTGACTACATGGTCAGTAGTTTTTATAAACAAAAAGTTAGTTTTTATTATAAATACAAATTTGTAAAGGTAAGCTATAGCTCTAATTCTAAAAACTATTGATTTTTTGTAATTTCATTTTCAATTTTTTAATGTAGACAAATTATTTTGACATACATATACAGTGAAACCTCGATATAACGAATCTGAGGGGGATCGCAAAATTATTCGTTATATCTATTGATTCGCTATAGGTACTGAAATGTAAAACCTTAGTCCTTTCAAGGGACTTAACAAAAAATTCGTTATATTGGGTTTTTCGTTATAACGAAGTTCGTTATATCGAGGTTTCACTGTATTGCACCTAGAACTGTGAAATGGGGGAACTTTTCTCCTAAAAATTGACTACAAGCTATGTAAACATTCCAAAACTACTTTAAATGTTTCAAAAAGCGAATTCTTGGACTGCTTAGTGTGGACTTTTGGGAGCAAATGTCCCTCAGTTTCCTCATTTTTTCTAAATCTATAAACCGTATAAACCAAAACTAAAAGCTTCAGTTAGTATTACACTTATTCCGAGTATTATTTAGATAGTAAATTTTATATTGTTGTTAGTTTCACAAAGATTAACAATATACAATTGCATACTGTCCTTCAACATCATGTAGTCAATTTGATTGACATCAAGGTTGAGGTTAAAACTAACGAGACAAGAAGGTTACTTCCTTCTTGAAAAATTAACGACAAGTGCATTATATTCTGAAATAACCCACAATAATAAAAAAAGTGCATACAATATTTTCCATTGAATTTAAAGTCCCTATAATAAACAACAAACTCAATTATAGTTCAAGTAAAATCTGGGTTCAATAATTTTAATATTATTTTACTTTATATAATATAAAAGAAGTCGATTTTAAGGTGAAATAAAACGTAGTTCAAGGGTGAATATTAAAATCTTGGGACAGATGTATTAAGAGTGTTACAATAACATTTCTTTTTGTGAGTAAATATCTTGCAAGTGCAAGATTGACTAATTAATTAATTAATTATAATTGTCAAAGTAGAGATTTAGTATATTCTAATTTTTTGATCGTTGATTTTAAATAAATTATAACGGTTTTTTAGTTGGAGCTAGTTTCCTCTCTTTTTACTTTGAACAACCTGGCAATGCCTTTTTTTCTCTCACTCTCTAAACGGAGGTCTCTCTCTCTCTCTATTTTTCACATTCTCGCTCTCACTTGTGGGGGGCCTGTCAGCTGCCTGGAATGTTTTTTTTTGGGGAAACTACCGAATTTCGAATATCGAAAATGTATTAACTGCAATTACATTAGAATGGGCTTCAAAAATTGTTCGAAATTCACCAACAACGGTTTGAGTATGGCGGCGCACACACTAACCAAAGAACAATAAATTCAAAAGGCGGCTAGCGACCGACGGATGACTCAAAAACAGGAACAACAACAACAACAAAAATAGAAAGAGAAAACGCGAAACATTTTCTTCTATTTTTGGGTAGTGTGAAGCTGGCGTCGCGTCGGCCCCTAAAGGCGACGTCGATTGTAGGAACAAGGATATATGTGGAGCGGCAATTTAAATACCAGAACGGCGCCAGCAAAACTAACCACACTGAGCAAAGAGGCAGGCAGGCAGCAGGGCAGGAACGGACAGCCGAGAGCGATGAATCACAAATATGGGCAAATAGCAAAGGCAATGGGCAGAGCGGGCAGACTGCTGCAGGCCGAAAACACACAATGTCCATGTCCATGTCTCTGACTCTGACTGTCGTCCCTAGTCTCTAGCCCTGTCAATGTCTGACGCTTTCTGTGTTAGTATTTCCTTTTTTTATCCTCCTGTGGGTGGTATGAAGTTTGGCGTCAGAATGCCAGCGATATAAAGAGACAGAGAGATAGAGAGAAAGAGAGAGTGGGAATATTGGGAATATCATGACAGCAGCTTGTCGAAGGCATCGAAGCACAATTGTTCAACAATATTAGTTGTTGATTGTTTGGGTGTTGGTTGGGGTTTTCGCTTGGTGAGAACTTCACCTCTTCAGTTACCATACACCGCATTCTCAGTTCTATGCTCTCTGTGTCTCATTCTCTCTCTCTTTCTCCCTCTCTGTTCTCGGTTGAGTTCGCTTTTGCATTTGAATTGGTTTGCTAAAATCATCATTTTGCCGGCAAACAATGTGTGTGAGTGCCTCTATCCGGTGTGCAACCATGTGTATGTGTCATGCCATCCATAAATGTTTGTTGAAAGAGTGGGCAGAGAGGAGACCAGTTGGACAATGCCAATGTAGAGACTCCACGGTGAGGTATAGGGGAACGAGTTGAGGATTACACACATTTATATAATGATGTCAAAGTGTGAACATTTGTGTGTTAAACGGCCATCAGTTTAGCATACAATTGTGTGTTAAGTGGCCAAAAGTATTTTAATAATACTATCAAGTCTGTAAAAGGTGCCCAGGAGCTATGCTCCGACCGACACTCACCCACTCACCCACTCACTCACCTGTATGATGGGATTAAATCGTTGAGAATAATGTGGTGAATAAGTGTGAAGCTTACCTGAAAAGTACAAGAGATAAGAATTGTTAATTTATGATTAAATTTGCATTCGGATTATAAATAGGAGTAAATTCTAGAAATTTAAGATGTAGTATGTTGTTGTGGCTTAAAATCTAAGAGCTTATTAACTACTATCTACATATTTCTTAATTAAACTAAATTTAACTTGCATCCTAATGGCAAAAATGTAGATTAAGATGACAAATAAAACACATTTCTGTTTATTATTCAAATTTAAAACAGAATTTGAATTTAAAAACGATCAAGACATTGTTTAGTAATGGTAACTTGAATTTTAAATCCAGATTTTTTAATTGGACATGTTTTGGCTATCAAATTCGATCACTTTTAACTCTAAACGTTGAATGAGTTCTGCGTTTTAAGGTAAATACCAAAGCTAAGTAAATCTACTTAATAATGCATATTAAAATGGGTCATTAGAAAATCATCGCGTAAACTGTTATAATACTTAATAAGTATTATCACATTGTTAATTCAGAATGCAGGATTTACCCTATTAACCTATTAGATAATTCGGTTCTGCAATACACTATAAAAAGAGGTATTCACAATCTGCCGGTCTATTCAAGGTGAGTGCAACTTTTGTTTGAATTGCCTATTGAACTTAAGCTACTTTTTTCTCGATTTAAGTGGATAAAATCGATGCTAATATGCAGCTTTTAACTTGATTCATTAGGGTAATAAACTAACACTAAATTGATGAGCATTCCAATGTAGTTTTTGCAGCACTTTAACTGCTTGTTGGCAAACCTTTTTTTTATAACTTAATTGTCGGAAAAAGGTTTGAAAAAAAGAGAGTTTAATGAAAAGCATTTCCATTTCTATCTATTAGCATTTTTTATGGTATTTTTTCTGTTCAATGAAATTCCACGACAAAAGCTAAAGTGGATTGTGTGTGTTTGTACCTATTGCATTTAATTAAGCAGCTAAACATCTGAGCAATTAAACTCGAAAAGGATGACTAAACGATAGACCAAACAGAAGTGCAAGCAACAGAAGCACAAGCAAAGCGAACAAATTGCAAATCATGTAGCCCATCATCAGCAAAAGGAAGACCCACCGCACAAAAGAAGTGTGGGATGGGAGGGGAAGGAGGTAGGTAGGTACACGCCCATGCATAATTATCGGCATGCAGCAGCAGCAGCAGCAGAAGCACATGCACGTTGCATCGGCACAACTACAACTGACATCTCTGAAAGTGTTTACCTAATGCTCCATCCTGTGCTCCTCCTTACTTTTACTCCCACTCCAATGCCATCTACTCCCTCAACAGGAAAATTAACTGCTTAGCTGAAAGGAAATCATAATATTTTCTTTGCTACACGCAATGTTTGCTGTTGTTGTTGTTCCTCTCTTGCTGAATGTGTTGATGTTTGTTGGCTCACTTTAGTTTTGGTTTAGCTACAGTATTGCCCCCCTCCCCACTACTTCTTCTGCCCCCTACGCCACCCTGTTCCTTTTCGAGTTTCCCTTTTGACTCGCAGGGCTGATTGGCACCACGTGCCGCCGCTGCGGTACATACTTACATACGTACATAGAACTTATGCATAAATTTTGAGCTTGTCGGAAATAACTATATAATACATATAGGAAAACTAAAGGAAAATCAGAGGGTGGTTTAAGAAGTTGAAAAGAAGTGGATATATCAAAAGTAACTCTTTAAATAACTCTAAGACAAAAGGCAAAGGAGTTTAAATAGTAAAGGCAAACTTTTTATAATGTCTGCTTTTAAAAAATAATATTTAAGGAAATGATTTGACTCTAAAAAAGTGCCTACAAACCGGAAAAAGTCTCCGAATCTCTAAAAACTATCGAAAAAAAACACTACAAGGCTTTCAATAATCAACATTAAGACAAGAATCAATATTAAGACAAGAGCTATGACCAAAAATGTCATGAAAACCTTACCATTTATTACTTAAAATATATATATATAAATAAATCTCTACAACATCTGTATTGAAAACCACTAAAAACAACAAAATTCCTTCTTTAAGAACTTAGATTGCAAAACCTCCACCCAATCAGAGTTGTACCTTCTACTAAATATATGTAAAAATATTCAATAAAATTATTTAACGTTCTTCTTAAAAATAACAACAATTTGTTTGCTTGAGGATCAATCTTTATGAATTTTCTTCTAATGAATACATATGTATTTTTGTCTATACAGTTGTAGAAGCTATAGTTTTATGGCCGAAATATTTAGATTTTCTCTTCACGGCATGAGT
This sequence comes from Drosophila willistoni, assembly GCF_018902025.1. Taxonomy (NCBI): domain Eukaryota; kingdom Metazoa; phylum Arthropoda; class Insecta; order Diptera; family Drosophilidae; genus Drosophila; species Drosophila willistoni. The sequence goes on from NW_025814050.1 coordinate 17,990,486, forward strand.
AATCGAATTTTCCCAAAAAAATAAAGTACATTATTTTCGAAACTACCCTCAACTTTAGCCATACATGTACTTAAAGTTGACTATATATCTGCTGCCGGCTGATTTCGTCATCACTTCAGGGCATGACTCACTGAACTCCCCTCCCCTCAAAGCTCTTTCCCTTAAAAACACACAGGAAAAAAAAGAGAAAAAGAACCGTCCAAACTAAAATGTTGGCAATAACAACTGTCGCCGACATCGTCGTCGCCGTCGTCGTAGCAGGCGCTTGTCTTTTGCGAATAATCCAACAACCCCCTCTCAGTATTTAAGTAGTAGAGTGCAACTCCTGCCACACTTTGATCCTTGTCGCTCTCTCTCTTTTGGCCAAAATGGTCTGAGGGCTGAATGTGTAGAGTGAATCCATGCAAAATTAACAGCTGAGCAAAGTTTGAAGTTCGATTGCATGTTTAGTAGACATTTTCAACAGTCGACGACGACGACAAATCCGTGACTCTTAGCTGCTGCTACCTTTTCTACTACCATTTCATTATTGAATTTCAAGCTTTATGCCAATATTCACCTACTCCCAAAGCCCGCACATTTTGCAGTTTGCGTGAGCAGACCGCACCACCCCTGCTAACCTCACTCCCCATCAACCTCAAGCTCTTAGCCCGAGGCAAGGACTTGTTTGAAAAGTGAACGAAGTGTACGTGTTCTCTTCTGTTGTTTAGTTGTCGCCTTTTGTTTATTTCAAAATTGAATTTTTTGCCATTTCATTTTGCTGCTCTTTATTTTTTTCTTCTCCCTTGTTTGCCATTTTATTATTTCCATCGATTTAAAGTTGTCAAGACAAAAGTGAACAATTCCCTGAAAAAGAGCAACTTTTTTCTTATCGATGCTACCGGCAGGTAGTATTTTGCATAAAGTTTAAGATTTAGCAAGTCTGGCAACTTTGGCAAGGGTAAAACGAAAACAAATAGAAAGGTCAAAATCTGTGTCTGATTGAAGTTAACCAATTTATCACCACAAAAGAGTTTTTTGTTTAAAGAAATTTTAACAAAAACAAAAGAGTAGTTTAGTTGGAAAACAATTTTTTTTTTGTAACTGATGGAAGAAAACTTTTGAAACAAATAGAAGGAAGATATGTAAAATAAGTGGAATACGATTTCTAAGACATATAAAAATATGTTTCTAAATGTTTATCGTAAAACTTTACCAAAGAGATGGATAAGAATATACCTAGATATCTTCTATTTCTTTAGTAAACTTATCGATTGCATATTTATAGTACCAGTTCATAAGTTTTTTAACCAAAAGGCTTAATATAATTTAACTTTTAGCAGAGTACTTTCAAATAACCTTAAGAATCTTTAGAACTTTAAATCACAAAATCTTAAATTATCTATAATTACTAAAATTTTAATCCCACATATATTTATAGCCGTAAAGTTAAGGGTATAAATGTGGCTAATACCCAAAAATTAAATTTCAATAACTTTTACATGAAGTTTTTCATTTATATTTAATTTTATTTCAAGAGTCTTTTAATGGAATTTGCCACCAGAGGGCTAAAGGGCTAAAAATATAATTTTTCAACTGCCAAAAATAAAAGGGTTAACATTAAAAACAAAAAAAAAAACGAAAGGATGGACAAGGAGTAAGTATAACAATACCGACAACGGACGGCAATGACACGGACGTGTCATGGTCATAACAAGCAGTCAGCCACTACTGCTTTAGCCTAAGTCTCATAATCAATCCAATCATTTACCAACCCAATGCACAAACAATGCAGTCAGTATATGTCCTTCATTGCAGGCAAGCTGAAAATCGAATCGAAAGAGAGAGAAAGATAATATGATGGGGAGAGGGAGATAACATTAATAATGTCCTTCGGTCGACTTGCAGGCACGTACCAAACAAAATACACGCACACAAACACAAACACACACTCACACACACACACACGCACACTCGAAGATACACATGCAGAGATAGTGAGAGGCATTACGGCATTTACTGGGAAGCCATCTATATGTAGATTATGATCGACATTGTCGCTACACCCCAAAAAAAAAAATAAACTCATTGTCTGCACCGCCATCCTTTGCCCCCGTTCAAAGGAGTCGTTGTCGTTGTCATCGTCATCGTCGCCAACGTCGATGTCCTCATTGTCATCTCGTTGCTGCAGCCAGTTTAATGAACCTTCAAAAACTATTTTTAGTTTTAGCCACTATTCTTGTTAGAAGACTTTATATTTAAGGGAGTTTTCTGCAGTAAGCTGCAGTTCAAATTAAATTTTCATGCAGTTTAAAGTAATATGGAAAATTTTGCTATAAACTTTACAGAGTCTTACTAAATAACTTTATAATTTTACAATAACACAAAGAACTTGGAACAAAAAGTAATGCTTATATTCTTTTATTGATTCGAAAAACTTGGAACAAAAAGTAATGCTTATATTCTTTTATTGATTCGGAAAATTTCTTCATCTAGAAAAACTTTGAGAGAGCAGTAAATCGATTTATATGAGTTCTTTGAAAAGGACATAAGTTTCGTTTGCCTTTTAGCTATTGTGTTACTCTAATATATTTATAAATTCTAAAGCGACTTGAAACTGGATTTGATCACAGAATTGAATATAAACTATAATATAGCTTATTTTTTTAACGTTTTAATTGAAATCGGCGTAGGTCTATCAGTCCGGTTTTCATTATGAAAAAACTAAAATATTTTAAGAATAATGAGTTTTTTATACATGCAAATTAAAAAGTAACTTAAACACATAAATATTTAGATTTGCAATATTTAATGCCATAAAGAATCGAATTAATAAGCCTTTAAACTGATTCTTTTATTCATTCAGCTCATTATCATTTGATTACATATTTAAACACTTTTCAGAAAATAGAATAAGAATTTGCAAAACTAGTGTCGAGTTCTTAAAATAACCAGAAGCTATTAGAAGCTAAAGATGAATTTCAATCAACAATATTTAAAATGTAATTTAACTTGATGATTTTTCAATCCCTTCTTCTTTGGTTTTCAACTTTATAAGCAATTTTCAAGCACTTTAGTCATTTGACACTCCATAATAAGCGAATGTAATCTAATATGTCATAACAGATTTAAAATCTACCTACTGGAAACGACAACAAACGGAAGTTTGTTGGTCAGTGTTGTTATTGATTGTTTGCTTAGGTGGATCAAGCTGATTACACGCTCAACACAAACACATCAAGCAAAAAATCCTTCGAAAGTTAAACTTAAATATGAAACTTTTGAGCTGGACAAACTTGAAGCAATTTGTCATTTTCAAGCTGCCAAACTTAAAAAGAAAGAAAAGGAACAAAAAACACAAACTTAACTAGCCCGAAACAGGGGAACACCAGCCATCGAACCATTCAGTCAGTCAACCAGCCAGCCAGCCAGTCAGCTAGCCAACTAGGTAGACGGCCAGATTCAAGTGCAGAGAGTCAGCGGAGTCAGAGTCTCGCAGACGAGTAGAGGAAGGCGCTGTGTAACAGAAAACCAATTGCCGGTTTCGGACTTGGACTTGGACTGCAGCCAGGTCACGTTATTGTTGTATGGCAGTACGACGAGCGAACGGTGAACAAGGATGTCGACGTCATTGCGGTTTATCGAGAAGGAGAAGGAAAAAATACAAGTCCTGCGACTGCGACTCCTACCCAGGGGCGTCGCGTGTAAGACAACACCAGCTGCGTTGGCCACAATAAAAGGGATCAAAGGGATAAAATGTCTTTCAACTCGACGCAGCAGTAACGATGCAGCAACGTTTCCCGAGTGAGTTAGCCTGCATTCCTTGCCTTTCTTGGCATTGGCAAATAGAGTAATTCAATATTGGGTGTGGCTCTACCACATTCGAGTTTTATGTCTGCATTTGAGGCTTGTCCATATATTGATTTTTCACTTGAGACAAACAAGAAAAAAAAAAACAACAAAACAAATTCCAAAAGAAAGACCCTAAACAAAAAACTCGGGAAATTCAACTCGAAAAAAAAAAGAAATATGCCGCTTCATTAGGCTACACTTTGCTTTCACACTTCTTTAGAATGTTAGACTCCTACCCCTTTAGGATATGGAAAAAACCATCAAGCATAATATCGAGTCAATATTCACAGACAATCCATTCCTTAAATGCTCTTGTGGGTGGCTCCTTGAGAGAGATGGGGCCCAAAGTCAAAGGACACCAACCCACAAGAATGTCAGGCAAAGTAAACTACTTGAGAATGAAGACGAGGAGTAACCTTAGAGAGAAGACTCAACATTGAGGGCGACAACATCATGAAATGATGAACTTCGCTTTGAATGCGGCTGCAGGCCAATGTGAAATATGAGGAAATTTTTAGCGTTGACTAGAACAAGAACAGAAACTCTTAAAGGTCCACAGCTCTTCCTTTAAAAAGTTAAAAAATTTCAACAAATATTTTATTAAAGATAAACTTTTGAAAAGGGTTTTCCCTTAAAAATTTAAAGACTTTTTTAATAAGTAAACTTTCCGTGGGCTATTGACTTTAATTTGTTTCTAAACACAGTAGCAGTCACGGTGAAAAATCACCGTTTCTTTGCCACTTTCGTTGTGAATCAAAAGCTGCTAACAGCAGCAAAAACTTCAAATATTTATTGGTATTCTTGTTTTTTTTTTCTTCTACTACCGCAGAAATTTCAAACGCTTCATTTTTTCCCATTTAGACACGTTTCCAAGTTGTTGGCTCAAGTTGCCGTTGCCGTTGCCGTTTCCCCAAACCCCGAGCACAATTTCACCCACCCACCTTCTGCCCACCCATACCAATCAATATTGATGAGATAACTTCCCCCAGACAGTATCAGCAGCACCAGCAGCAGCATCATCATCATCATACTTGAAGCCATGTTTGACTTTCTACTGAAAGAGGAGATAGATTATTAATATTATGCTTCGATGATGATGCAAAAAGGAAAAATTTTCGACACAAAGTCCATTGCCCATAGCAGGTCAAAAGTCGAGGGATTCCTTTCCTTTCAGTTCTTTTTTTAGTTCTTTTTTCTCGGAGGGTCAAGCATAAATAGTTCTTGAATGTGGGTCAAATGAGAAGAAACCTTGCCTTTTGCTCAATTTATGCGCTTATTTGTCAAAAATCTCACCCCTTTTCGCTGTATCTCTTTTTCGCCGTTTGAAGTTGGCTGAGTGCCAGCAAGATATATGACAAAAAAAACGCACAGAAGGGAGATATAAGGCCTTCACTTTTTCCTCATATTCACATTTATCAATTTAGACAATGACAATTGGATTTCTGACTACACATATGTATATTCACATGGCAGGAGATGTGTGTGTGTGTGTGTGTGTGTGTGTGTGTGTGTGTGTGTGTGTGTGTGTGGTGGAGGAAGTTCTGTGGGGGCGTGGTTCTTCTGCAATTTCCTGCTGCCATAATTTTTCTTTATAAATCTTTACAACACAACTGCCGCTTGATAACAATTTATTTAAATCCAAGAAATGTATCTCAGGACTTAACTTTAACAAAAGAAAAATTTCCAAGATGGTTTAAAAAACCAAAACACCAGAAATTCGATCAATTTATCAAGAAATATTTTGGGAAATAATCAACTTAACTGCATTGATTTTATATTTAATGTTTGACGGTTAAAAACATTTTTAAAAGCCTAAAGACAGAACGGACTTACTGTTTGGATAGATTTTAAAAACTTTATGTATATTTTCTGGAATTCAATTCAATTCTATTCACTCACTAAACCATTTATGTATATTTATCGATAACATAATTTACAATAATTTAATAATATTTTGAATATATTTTTCCGATCAATGTGGATAATATGAGTCAATTTTCTACTCCGTTAACCACCGTTCTGCATATTTAAAGATTTTTGATAACATGATGTCTATTGCTCATCATAATCTCATTTGATTCCACGTCAAAATCTAGACAGTAATGATTCGCAGAAAAGTCAAGCATGGAAAGCAAAACCCAGAATCCTTAAGATTCGTTTTGTTGGCAGACTGACAGAAAGGACCGACCGACCTCAGGTTGCCACAATTCATCAAAATTTCTGCCCTTTATGCCCCTTTTGAGTTAGAATTGCCACCAGGCTTTTGCGGGGAGGGGTTGGTGGCACTCTTTTATTCTTTTTTCCTTTGCTACCACTTATACATACGTATATATGTATATATATTTTTTAATATCCTTAAAACGTTTTATGACTGCCAAAGACACACGCATCACTTGAAATTCAAACGTTTTCTTTTCCTCGTGCCCGCTTGTTGTGTTGTGTTATATCCTTTTTAATGCGCATAAAGGGAGTAAGTAAGGACGTTGTAGTAAACAGGGGCCAAGGGTCAAAAGGAACGAGCTAAACAATTCGATTGCTTAAGTTAGGAAAATTTTCAATTTCCTTCAGCTTTAAGGAGCAACAGTCTGTTCTGTGTTTTCCTGAGTTTTCTCTTCCTTACACATTTCCTTGATTCAATTTGCAGTAGCAAGCCAAACGGCACTGCGTCAAACACATTTTTTTATATGTACAAGAATATATATAGTATACATATATATGCTGCATTTTGTCGACAGCATTTCCTCTTAGATTTTTAGTGCCTATTTGCCATCGCATCGTAAAAAAAAAAAGAAAGCCAAGGCGCATTAAAAAATGGTTGTGGAAATTGTTTAAAGTCATTCGCATGTGGAAAAGGTAGTAGAAAAATAAAAAATATATATATGCATATATACATTTTTTTAACGCGCACAACACTTGGTTGGAAATATGTGTGTGTGAGTGTGAGTGGGTGGGTGTGTGTGTTTGTAAGTGCTGAATGTAGTGCAAAAAAGAAATTCCGTTTATGTCACTGGGGAAATTTACGTGCTACACATCAACGTCAGGAGCCTGCTGCCTGACTGACTGCCTGCCTGGTCCTGGCACACACTACGCCTGATCCTGGGCATGGTCGTCATCATCCTGGCAGTTGCAGCCAACAATTTTTTAAGTAGTCAGGGACACTACGCCCGAAGTCGTTGGTTGCAGCTAACTTTTATATTAAAAACTAGTGCAAATGGCAAATGTATGACACCAAGAGAGTTTATTCATGATTATAAATGAAAAAACAAAAATTTCTTGGCATAAATTTGTGATGGCCATAATAAACTTTAAAGAAATTAACTCTTTTTATATACAAAAATAAAGACTATTAAAAAAGTTAAAAAAGATTTAAAGATTTGAAGTGAAATAATCTCTATGCAAATATGAATTTTGAAAATATTCTCTATTATCAAAATAGACTAGGCCCTAGATATAGACGTTTAATATGTTAAGATAACATTTTGATAATAAAACCTTATAGACTAAGGATCTTCGTTTCAATATTTTTTTTTAATATTTGTCTAGATTTCAACCGTTGTTCTGAAGTTAATCAAAAATGGGTGAAAGCCGCTTAAGCCGGGACTTAAAACTTATATGCATATATGATTTTATACAACAAATTGGGCAACACAAAGCGTAAGCGATTTGCCTGAATCTATACCTAAATAAAGAACCACAACTAAAGCACTTTAAAAGTCTCAAAATTTTTAGAATTTAATTCAAATCAAATTTTTTGAGTTTCAATCAACATCTAGTAAACCGAAATTATCAGGAAAATTCCTGTACACTTAATTTATTATGGGTGATTCTTTCAAACTAAAACACTTCTCACATTTCAAGCTATTTAAAAATAAGCATTTTTTCTACTCCTCCACACTAAATTGGCTACTTAAATGGCCAACGAAAAAATATAAAATGAAATTGTAGAACAAGTACAAGAAGAAGCTACTAGCTAAGCAGAAAAACATAAAAACAAAAACCCGTATGAAAACCACAGCAAATGCTTCTGGTACCTGACCTCTTGCCAGCCAGCCAACCATCAAACGACCTACCAGCCCGCCCCCCATATCACACCCTCCCTCGATGGAACCCAACCCAACCATTCATTCAAAAAGAAATTTCTTTCCCAAGTCTCCCTTCGCCTACTCTTGGGCAAACATGCAACAAATTTGCTGAAATAAGAAGCTTTAGACAATTAATTGAATTTATTGCGTATTTGCCGTACGTTTATATGTGGGATAAAAGAGATGGGGGGCAAAAAAAAAAGGCAGAGGATGAGTAGGTAAGAAGGTGGAGAGGAACTAGTACCAAAAAGCGATTGGTGGGCTATGTGTAAACAGAGACTATTGGTAAGATAGGAATGGAAGCCCCATAAGCGGCATTCAGGAAACAACAGAATCGACAACAACAACAAACTGAGGGGAACTATACGGGAGCATAATAACAAAAACACACGCGCACACACACACACACAATCATACACACCTGTAAATAAGAACCCAAAGCTGAAAATGAACAGGTAGAGATGTCGGAGAAGGGAAAAGAAACTGTGGCGTAGACGCGTCTAGACTTTGAAGCTACCAGTTGTATGTATTTAAAGCTAGGGAAATTTAAGAATATTAATGAGTTCTATAATGGAAACAGTTGACCATTATATGAAATTAAATATGATTAACCAATTGACAGACTTTAAAAGATTGAAGATTGATTGTATTATCAACTCCCAAGAGCCTTTCTAATTTCTTTAGAGCTACTTTTCCATAACAAATAATACTATGTGACTTTTTAAAAATTTTATAAATTACAAGCACATTCTAAATGGAGCTCGCTTTGAAAACGTTTTAAGTACAAAATTTAGTGCATAGAATAACTTTTAATATGCTGTTTAAATATTACATTTTTTCCGCCATAATGATTTAAAGAAAATTTTCTGTATATACCTATATATGTATATGTAAATATATAACCTCTAAAACTAATTGTAGTTCTGGTATTAACACTTTTTGTATATATGAACAATTTAATACGGAAAATTATAAGCCTTGTTTTTAATACATTCTTTTCACATTTTAAAAGCATACTTTAAAATTTACAATGGACTTTATTATGAAAGACTTACTCCTTTGATTCTTTAAAGTTTTCCAACAAAAAACACATTTTCATTTTCTTATAGCCGATTAGTTTAAGGATCTATTCAACATCAGAGATTATTAAAAGCATATAACTTTTTTGTGAATTGTACAAAAACTATTTCATTATTTCGTAAAGTTTTCTTATGATTCAACCTATATTATTCTACCAAACTAAGACACTCTATACATTATATATGGACATACCTATATCCTGCGGTGTATAGGTTTTCCAAATTCAAAATTCCACAGCAAATTTAAAAGGAAGCAACTCGAGGACGAGTTTCTTGATTTTAAGAAACGATTTTTAGCTATTTTTGTTAAATGTTTGCAACCGTTAATAGAATATGGTTCTGCCGATGTAGACGTAAAGGATAACTTGAATGAAATTGTTCCCCGATGAATTGTGGTACTGCAGAGTTCTTTATATACAGACACATACATATACAAAAATTTTCTTGGGCAACGTACAACTTTTAAAGAATTTCTACTTATGGCCAACTCAATTTCAGTTACTTTAATTTGCCACCTTTTTATTTTTTGGTCCCCCTCGAGTTGTATCCTGTACTTGACCATAAACGTATACACTAAGCAGAAAAAGAGAGAATGGAAAAAAAAATTATTGAATAATTTATTATACAGTTCGCATTTAGTTTCAGGTTTTTACTAGGGACATACAGTGGCAGTAGCAATGGCAAAGCATTTCTCCTTACTTTCCCTCCTACGATGGTAGAGGAAGAGCTTTGGTGGAGGGTTGATGCTGGGGGTAGGGGTGAAGGGGGTTGGCACACGTGACGCATTACGTGCAATACGTCGCATAACGTGCGTGGTGCACACACATCATTATTAATGCATTTGCACACGTAAGCCAGCCCCCAGGATAAGAGAAATGAGAATGAAGAGGGGACGAACCGACCTCTCTCCCCTCCCAAAAAAAGGACACACCGAATTCCCCTAAGCCACTTGTGGCTCAGCTTGGCCTTTTGAACTCTTGAAGTGGGTAAAGCCAAAAAAGAAGAAGAACGCAATAAGCCAAGCTCACTTGGGGATCTCTAGCTGGAATCCTTCAGGGAGAGAAGCTTTTGAACTTTTGGGTAGTTTAATTTTATTTTTTCCGTATTTTTATTTATTTGTAGATGTAAATACATACATACATAAATACATATGTATCATGTAGGTGAAATCCTCTGCAGGGGCCATAAAAAAAACTGTATTACGCATTTTGTTTTAATTTACATAAAGGGTTTCACGGAAGCTCCTCGTAAAATGTCAATGTGGCTCCTAAGATTGCATTTGGGCAACAAAAAAAAAGAAAAGAAAGGAAGAAAAACATTTCAGTTTCACAGCATCCTTTTCTTCCGTGTCATCTGATGTGAGTGTCTCGTCTAGACGTTGTCTGCTGTACAGGTAATAAAAATGTATATAAAGGTGTGTGTCTGTGTATGTATGTCTTTTTTTTTTGGGGGGGGTTTGGGTAAGCTGTGGGGGGGCAGAGACAGATCGTTAGTCCTTCGTAGGTGGCAGTTTGATTTTATACGCATTTTTATGGCTACATTAAGGCTGGACAGCAAAGAAAAGAAAAAAACTCAACGACAACATGTCACGACATGTCAAAGGCTGATTTATTTAATAGGCGGCAGGTTATGAGAGAAGCTACTACAGGTGGCCACTGAAGCCCCTGGATCAGCAATTTGTCGCCAAAAGTTTTATTTAATCATAAAAGAGGCTTGAAAGCGATAAGGATGAAAAGAGGATGAAAAGTTGTTAGTGTTGGCAAACTACATTTAATATCAACAGTATTGGAAAAGTTAAAAGCTTCATTTATTTATTGAAAGGGAATTATGCATTATATCAAGCGTAATAATTCACCTGAATATCTATTATACACTTGTGATAACTCTATTGTAAGTGTATATATGTATGTAAATGTACACATGGTAGTGTTGGAAAGAGCTATAGCATTTTTTCTTTCATTTTATTCATTTTTAATGGCAAAAACGTCAACAGTTCAAAATGACGTAGAGGAAACAGACTTCGTTGACTTTTAAGCTGTACATACGTATTTACCCCCCTGTCTGAATAATCTACCGTAAAAGTTTACATTTGTTTAAGTTTTTTTCCAAACAGTGTTTATTTGAATAAGTGTTGGATAAACCGTGTCCAAGCTAATGCATTATAGTCATAGTGTTGCATAATTTTCTTTCTTGGCCATCAAGTAAAACAACTTTGATGTTAAGCTAGATGTATTAGAAAGAAAATTATAAGATTGCAATCATTAAAATTATGAAACAAACTTTGTTCCCAAATAGATTGTATAAATCGGATCAGCATTAATTTGACACTATAGTTTTTAAAATAGATGCTAATGGAGACTAAAACTTAGTATCAAAGAAATATCATCGTCCAACTAACTTGTAACTCGTAATTTTGCTATCTTTAATTTAATCAAAGTTCATAGCACTCTCTTAGAAATACCAGGAAGTACGGAACAATCAGCATAGCACTTATGACCACCACAATATGAACATTTATTCTACGAGCTCTGTATATTCATCGTTGTACCACAACAAATTATGTCCCTTGGGAGGAGAATGTATGTAGATTGGGAGAGGGACAGGGAAAGAAAGAGAACAACAAGTCCCAAAAACTGCACCGCATAAAACTTCCACTCCAATGAAACTTCAACGTACACTCCCTGAATCTGAATCCCTATTGCTGCTGTTACAACTACTCCACCTCCGGCTCCTCCTCCTCCTCCTTTTCCTCTTGCTTCTCCACCAAGCAGCAAGCTCTTTAACTTAGTACATGTATATGCGACACCCATAATTATCATGGGCATACAAAGTGGGGGACCGTAAGGGACCAAACCATATGTTTTTCTGCAAAAAAAAAACACATGAAACAAGGCGAGGCATGAGAACTCCAATGAAGAGGGAGAGAATCTCTCAACTCTACCCGCCTGAATGGAAGGGGTGACAATTTAAAAAAAAATAGAAGAAAAAAAAGAATTGATTTTTATTGCATGTTTCGTACTCAGAGTACCAGAACACACACACACACACATATACACAGCCACTAATGACGCTGTTGTTGCGGCTTTTCGAGCTCCGAGTACGGGAGAAATGCAGAAGCAATTTATCAATATATACATGCACATATATATACATATATATAATTTGTATATGTATGTACTTGTGTAAAACTGATATGTGCAATATTGTATATAGGCAGACAGGCACGCATATTTCATACTCGACTGCCCTGCGGACTACTACACCCACACCCACTCCCTCTCCCTCTTTAGATCCCTCCCGCTTGCGTGCAAACGACCCCTCTGGGTACGTACATATGTCTATCTGAATGTACGTATGTATGTATGTAGTCCCTCGCTGTCGAGAACTTTGCGCCATTTTCCAAAACGGACGTTCCGACGTCGACATATGTTTGCTGTCGCCAATGCAGCGTAAAATTTACTCCTTTTTTTTTTGCTCTCTTGTTATTTGTTGTTGTGTGCCTTGTGCCTTGGTTTTGGTGTAAAATCTAAAGGGGGGCCAGCTAGGCTATGCAATAACATGTGTTTTGTCCCCACCTCACGAGGAGCGAAATGAAATAAAAGCCATGTATGCAGTGTGTATTACATTTCATTGTTTCTGATTTTGGATGTTCTATTGAATTGGATGAGATTCAATCAGAGATTCTGATGGACTACAGACAGGGCTTTAAGTTGACATGCATTGGAGTTGGTTTATTTGGATAATACTTGGTGTAAAAATGTTATTAAATATTCTATACAAGCAAAAAGAGGTACCTACATATGTATGTAGGTAGGTAATCTATATACATAATGATCGTTTAAGTACCTTAATATCCAGGATAAAATGTTTTCCATATCCTTTTTTCAAATCCTTTTTGTTCGTAAGACGTGAGATGCTGTCCAATTTGTGTGCAAAATTCATTAGAAAATCAGAATTGAAATGCAAGGACTCTATTGGACATAAATTTGTGGCCACCAATGTACATTTGTAGGTAATTTTTTTGGTGCATTTGCGGGAGTACTTCAAATTTGGATCGTCCTGTTGTCTTGGCATCTCCTTAATTAGCTATTTGTATAAGCTTTCAAATATTTATCATTATTGTTTTTGAGCTTTAATGGCAACTGGTTATAGACCATTTATTATTTTATCTTATACAATATTCATCTCAAATAAATAATGAAATAAATGAACTTCTTCAAAATATTTGCTTTTAATTAAACGCAAAGTTAACAAAAATATATAAATTTAACTTTTGTATTCAACTTGGATTGAAATTTTCAAATCTTATTTAATAATAAAATATGATTAGATAGTTTTGTTTGTTTACATTCAAATATTTTCTTCTATAAACAAATTGAAGATCAAATATTTGATTTTTCATTTCACAAGCAATCAACTATTCATTTTCTCTGATTCAATTATTCAAAACCGCCATTGGTCGCCCGTTCGCCCGTTGAATGAAGAACTCATATGTCAATAACATGATTTTCATTGACAATTTCTGCCATGTCATACTGCCAATTGGACCCGCTGTTGCTACTTTTGTGGTGCAGCAACAGTCGCCAGTCCATCCAATGGACGGACGGACAGTCCTGACTCTACGTGCTTTTTTGTCAATCTCTGCGATTTTTTCCTATCTGCTTTTCACACACGAACCAGGCACTCTTCCACTTGGAATCATAATATTGTGTATACCAACAATCAAATGCAATTTTAATATTTCACATATTGTATTAAACAATGCAAACTGAATTGCATTTAATTTTTGCTTTTGGTATATTCAATATTCTGCCGATCAATCAATTTTAATAAACTGCCAGTGTAATGGGAAACTCGGAATTTGTAAATATTCACAATTTTTAAGAGAAACCATACTCGCATAAATCACTGGGGTTGTGTATTAATTTTTGACCCCATTTATAACAAAAGGGTGCAGCCTAAAAATGGCCCCCCGGACTCTCCAACCATTTTGAATGGAACTGACAACAACAGCTTCAAACAAACCAGCAGCAAAGCAAAGCCGAAACACTTTTCCAAAAAAAAAAAAACAAGAACACATTTTTACTCACTTCAAACGAAATGAAGCGAGGGCAAGTGGAGTTCTTTCGACCCAGGGCCTGCAGCAGTTTTTACTTTTTGTTTAAAATGGATATCATTTGGAACACAAATCGGGTATAATAGACTGAAGCTATACAATAAGCGAAACCCAGGTTTGAAATGTATTATTTTATTGTGTTTTAATTTGAAAAACAATTAATCCAATAAATTACTACGGAATCCTAAACCGAATAAAGACGTTTTTCTTAATATAACTATAACTAACTAACCCAAAATTGCCCAAAATTTAGAAACAATTTAAATTTGAACCTTCTAGCAGTAGACTATATAAAAATCACTTTTCTATTATTATTTTTACAGTTTTCTATTAGTTTTTCAATTTTATAAAAAGCGTGTGTATAATGAACATGCTTATCAAGAAAAAATTAAAGTCAAAATTAATAATTATTTATGAATTTTATGAAATACTGATTATTCATAACCTTTTCGGCTGAACTGAGCAGTCCTAAGCCCCCAAAACTCTCATTGTCTTAATTAATCCGTACTAATAATAGTCTTCCAAATGTTAGTGTCTGTTCAAATTTAATTGTTTATTGTATAATCACAGATCTTAAATTAAGAATAAAGAGGGGGGAAAAAAATATTTGAAAAACTGCTTCTGCGACAGACGATGTTTCGATATCTTTGTAGAGGGACGATACAGTACCTTTATTTTAATTTTTTCTGGTTTATTATTTTAAAACCGACAAAAAAAATGTTATACTTACTTAGTAATAGAAAGGAATAAAAAGCTTTAACTTTTAATAATAGAGAGATAGGTTATATTTTTTATGTGGAATAAGGGGCAAGATAGAGACTTATCATTGCCTTTGACATTAATTTGACTGTATTCAACTTATTCCTTAACTACTTGGAGTTCAATTGATCAAGGCTTAGAATCTATAACAAAATTTCATATTCTTGCAAATAAAACATTTGATACCAAGTGAAAGATAATGTTCGAAAATGGGTACAACAACATTTCATCATAAATAGATTAAGTTAATGCACATACATATATATTCTGAATAGACCCTTCCTTGGAGCCCGCTTCTTCAAATTTGTTGTTCTTTGCAACGTTCATTTGCATCACTTAAACAACAATTACACGCCCTCGAGGGTCCATAGATGATGCCCCCCACCCACCCCCCAAACGCTGATGCTGGCAACGACGCCAACGCACAGAAGGAAACACAGAGAAAACAATAAACGAGGCATTAAAGTGACAGACTGGAGACGGCATTGGCGGCGGTGGCTTTCAGTTCCATCCCTGTATTCCATTTCGAATCCCAGACTTGAAATCGTGAGGCATATGAATAAGTAATACCATTTTTTTTTTCTGTGTTTCTGTTTAGAGAGAGAAATCAAAAATGCGTCTTGAGGCTGTTTTTTTTTTTGTAAACTTTTTTGGAAAATGATTGGCAAAAAAGAAAAATAAGTGAACCCCGCCTTGGCTCTAAAACTTGTGGCAGACACGGCACAGACATGGCCAAAAGCAACATAGATGGAGAGAGAAAGAGAGAGAGAGAGGGACAGACCGATAGAGAAAGAGTGAGAGCGAGCCTCCAGGGTTGGTGGCGCATTTCAGAAATGTTGAGCGCGCGGCTCCAACTTCCGGTTCAATAAACTTTGCGAAAAGTGTTTGCCGTACATAGTTTGTTCCTTTGCTCTTATATATATAATTTTTTCCTGCCATGATTGTATGTAGGTACGTACTCTCTCTCCCTTTCTCCCACTGCATATATATATATATATATATATATATAGAATGTATATAATGATAACGATTTTCTTTTATTGCAGGCCACAATGTGGATTTGCAAGAGTCGGTACATATGTGAGAATTGTGGCAACGACCAACTGACGTTTATTAACTGGATTTTGTGTGTGGCCGTGTTGCAGCATTTTAGGCGCCTTGTAATCATGGCATTGCTGTGAAAAATAGTTAGGTTAACACCATCATAAGGACCTGCTGCAAACAAATTCGTGTCAACTGGCAGTTGCAATTGCAATTGTTTCTCCTATGAGAATGTGTGCGACAACTTACAAATGGATTTTCCTAATGCCTGTTGATTGCCAGTCATGGAGATGGAGAAGCAAAAGTGCAAGAAATTGAGCAAAATTGTCTCTATGCAACATTAATGGAAGCGGCTGCATTAAGCCTTAGGGATATAAAAGGTAATTTAAATAAGAGAAACACTTTGAGCTAAAAGCATGACATTTTAATGGTTTGTCCAGGGAGCAGCACATGAATTATAATGTTAGAAAATATTTTAAAATTAAATGAAACCTTTTGAAAATTTAACAAAAAACTTACAGTTACCTGTATATAGAATAACTGCATAAAGTTTTTCTTTAATTTTTTACAGACTTTTATTTCAATTATTTTCAAAATTGGTTTGGCTTTTTATTAAAATGATTTAAAATAACGACTAAGATATTAAATTATCAAAAACATTTTATACATTTTTGTGGAGATTAAATAAGATTAACTGGTTAGATGCCGACCTGTTTGAAATTTAAGTCAAAAGTTGCATTTTAGACGACCTTGAGCCGGCTTTTAAATTAAATTGAATTTGTAAATTTCACATTATACAGTGACTTCAGGTCTATGGAAATCAACCGAATAATCTAACTTAACACTTATAAAATCTTTTTATGGCAAGATTTATGTGATAATGTCAATGTGAAGAGATCAATGTGAGAACAATAGGGAAAGGCGATTGAATAGACTTTGTTATAACCCGTCAATACTAGATTTTCCTCAAAAAATCATTTCTCCTGACGTTTACCTTGAAAATTTCATATCTTCGAGTCTGACAAATAATCAATAGAATTTGAAAATTTGCACTTGCCTTTGCCTATTTGACCAATAACTATTTAATGAAATTTTTCCTAAGAACCAAGAATCTTAAATTTAAATCCCAATCACATTTAAATTGTTTTCTTTTCTTTCTTGTCCCTCGTTAATTCTGTAAAACACGTACTTCTCTAAAGATCAAATAAAGTTCCTCGAGAATTCCATTAGGTTTGGTACTGCATAGGATAAATTATAGAAGGTTACTATAATATTCAACAATATTATGTTACAAAACAATGTTTGCTATATCAGAAAATATTATATGACCTAGTTTCTTCTCGTCGATTTAATGAAATGTTCTTATATTTATTCTAATAATTTTCATGGCAAATTCTTTATCTTACAAAAAGTTATTCTTCCTTTAGCTAACGTTTACGCCTCATTTGTTTAAGGCACAAAAAGTTTTTCATACTCCCTTCCTAATGGCTAACAATAAAAAGGACCACAAACTAAATGCTAAACGTGATTTGAGCTGGAAAAACGCAAAGCAAATGACTTCTTTTCGCACACAGAGCTACCTGACACGAATCAGCGCCAAAAATTATGCAATACCACCCCAAAAAGCAAAAAAGGAAACTGAAAAAAATCAAAGTCGATGCGCCTGCTGATGTCCTGGCGATGATGATGATGATGATGGCTCGATGATGGGTGGGAGACCTCCCAAAAACATTGACCGCACATTTTGCGGTGACATTTGTGCGTTATGGTTTTGTAATTACCTGTAGCAATCTTTACCGTCGAGAAGTGGGAGAAGTTTTTGGATTGCGTTGTTGGTCGTCGAGCCTGTCGAGGCTTTACGACATTTTCTGGGTGAAATTTATGACCGTTTGATTGCTGTTGACCGAGCGAATAGCAGCGGCAACTGTAACCATTGGCCATGTTCTTCCTCTTGTTTATGGTTGCGGTATTTACGTAAAGTGTTTTTTTTTTTCTCTCTTTCATTTTTGTTTTTGTTGTTGTTGGAGTTTGCTATGTGCCCAGGAGAAGTGTAGAACCATTGAAGGGAAACATTACGTGCGGGCATTTAAATGTCATTAATTGGCCATTATACATATAATATGTATTGAAAGTGAGGACTCGGCAGGCATTTTTGTATCGTTCGCTTTGTATGGCAACAAGTTTTTTGTTTGAAAGGACAAATTCCTGTTCCAGTGAATCGAAAGTTAGCTGAGCGCATCAGTTTTACCTTTGACCCATAAAATATATCAGACAGCGGATGCTAATTGGTATAAAAATGCAGTAATACTGACCATTTTATTTAACTTATTTGACAGTTAAGCCTGCAATTAAAGGTTTTTTTGGTAAATACTCTGCAATGGGCTTTTTATTCAGATGGAAAGGGCTAATGCCCATAATTACAGTATGCGTTCAATTTAATAGAAATATGTATAGGATAGATTTCAACTGAATTGTGCTTAAAAATGCTTCCAGCTCATGCTTTCTAAGGACAGCAGAATTTATGATTAAGATTCGTATCGACAACCTATTAAATTTCATTTAGGTAATCTTTAGTTATTCTGTGTGGTAATTTATTAAACATTTTATTAACTAAAATGTTTTCATATTAAAGCTGAAACAAAAGTTTCACATTAAAGTTTCCTACTTTGCGGATTTCTTAAATTTTAAACTGATTCCAGTTAAAAGAGTAAATATTTGTGCTTTGCCTTGGACAAAATTTTAATTAATGAAACTGTGAAATTCTTTGTAATTAATAAAACTTTGTTATTCTTGTTAAAGACAAGTAAAATTTAAGCGAGAATTTTGATTTCAAACCTTCAATGAATATTTCCTTTACAAATTTTCTTTATTAATTATATTTAAGACGAATTTAAGTCGACTTTAAACATTAATTTCAAGATTTTTCTGTAACTTAAAAGTCTTTATTAAAAAAAATTCAAATTAAGTTTTAAGAGGTTGTAAAAGGTTTCTAGATCTTAGCGAAAACCAATTTCCAATCATATGCCCAATATCTCTTGAAACAAATAAGATATTATTTATGCTTCTAATCTACTTGAGCTCATTACATGCTTATATGAAAATCCTAATTTAACCCAAATAAAGAATTTTTGTCTTTATCTTATGAAAGTCAACACAAAAATCGGAGCGAAAATTGCCAATAGAAATAAGAAAGTTAGGGCCTGAGCCTGGGCCTGGGCTTGTCTGTGCCTTTGTTGAATCTTGGCACGTAACATTTATCTCGGTATTAATAATGAACATCATTATAATTTTGGCACATAATGCGATGCGAGGTGAAAGATATACGCATAAACCTACATACATAGAAAGCAAAAAGGGAAGGAAAAGTAACCCAACATAAATACAATCTGAGACACACATAAAACACTTGGGAGTTTGTGCTTAATGGAACTTTTTACGCACCCGCACTCAAAGAAACAGACACAGACACACACATATGCCCAAGGAGCGCATAATAAGCAAGAAATCTGTTGATTGTAAGAAGTGGGAGGAAAATGAAGAATGGTGGATGGTGGGTGGCGCTATTATTTCCCCCTATGGCCAGTCTTTGTTTGTAATCAAAGTTTTGCTTCAACTGCAACCAGTTGCTCAAACAATAACAAAAGTTTTTGCTTAAATCGAATGAAACCTAGACGATGCAAACTACTACTACGACAATTTGTGCCCAAAGGCTTTACTGGCAAAGAATTTAAAACAAATGAAGCTGAAATATGTTCTCATACCAGTGAGTGGGGGAGGGGTAAGCCTAACCTCAAAAAGTCACTTGTGTGCCACATACATATACATATATATACGCTGGCAAGCAGCGAGACGAAGACATAATTAGAAATTGCAGAAACTGCAAACAAAAACTTCTCCATTTCCAACATTTTCCTTGTGCTCACTGTACACAGTTTTCTTTTGCCGCTGCCACAAAGTACTAGATAGAAGATGTCATACGCAACAGAAGGCACGGCTATGGCAACGGCAACAGTTCCAAAGGATGCGTTAGGCATTGCAAATGAGTTTACGCATTAGTTTATGCAGAGATAAAACACGAACCCGAAATATCCTTAGATATGCTATGTATGTAGGACTGCGTGAGAACCCCTAATGAAATAAGAATGCCGATAACGATATCCGTTTAAAGTATGTATATCGATAGGTTAGCAATTGATCGAGATAGAATCTTGATTTACTGGACGAAGAGGTTGTGTTGGTCTCGTTAAAAAATAGGTTGTTCAATAAGTCGGTTCTTTTCTTTTGTTAATAAATAAATATGATAAAAAAAAGATACATAAAAGTGAAGAGGTGTCAAGATTATTTATTTAGGTCCAGTGGATTCATCCATGTTCAACATGTATATCTAGAATATAGTTTTAGGATCCTGGGATAGGTTGGAAGGTAAACCTTGTGCTATGTCTCAACCTTAAATCTTTATGCTTCTCACTGAGAGCCAGGAATTTTGGTAAGTAAAATGTACTTAGAATCCTTCGTAGATTCCAGAATCGTATCTGATGTATGTCTGCAATATGTTTTTAAGATGCACTTTTCCAAACGTATTACATGTGATCTATTTTTCTATAAGTTTTGATTTTTGCTTTAAAAGATATGGTCGTTCATATACAAATATGAATTGTGGCAATATCAAATATTTGGCATATAAATATAAATTCTTTTTTTCGAATTTGTGATCTTACCATTTGCACTGCTTAATTCAGTTTTAAGCAGTTCGACTTTTATTCAGTGCTGAAGACTCACAAATATTTTAATTCTAATTTGAGAACTAGTCGATTCAAGAAAAGGCCTTTTAATCTTGTATGGTTTTTTTTGTAAATAATTTCGAAAGAATATTTCTTTATGCAAATTTTCTGAAAACTTAGGGATTACTCTAACAAAATTCTGAATAAATAAGCCTTGTTTCAAAAAGGGACTCTTACCCCTTGACTTAGGAATATTTCACAATATTTACTGCAATTTGGCGATAGTAAAAGACCATATCCAACTGTTTGAAGTCAAAATCAGATATCACAATAATCTCAACATATAAACATTTGGAGCATTAATTCTCTCTGCTGTTTCTTTCATCTACACATAAGAAAAACTTGCGAGAGAGATGGATAGATAGTGTGCGAGTGGGTGAAAAAGATGGTAGACGACAAGTGTATGTTGTATAGAAGGTAGACATGTTTTTGCGCAACAAGGAAGGATCCTGCGAGACAACAACGCAGTCAACGACGACGTTGACATTTTACGGACACCCGACATGACCGGAATAGATAATTATTTATACAAGTAGTACAGACCAACAGAAGAAGAAGAAGAGACCAAACGAAGAAGATACAAGAAATATTTACAACTTTTGTTGCAGTTTTGGGGTTGAACTTTCAGAGTTATCCAAAAGTAATTCAATTTATGTTTGTCTTGTATTTTAGTTTTCCTTTTTTTTTCTAGGTGATTCTGGGATACTTCTGTAATACAATTTACCTGCTTAAAGCTTTAAGTGGCTTTGGGATTTAAGGATGAAAGGCTGTTAACTGTATTTCTATTACTGCAGTTTTCACAGCTCTTTGGTGGTTATTCCATTGGGGTATAAAAATGAAAGTACTCTCACTTTAGTGGAGTATTTTTATGAACTGCAAAAGTTTTCTTAGCCACTATCTTAAGTCTCGCCTATAAACCGCAACAGAGACATAAAGTTGTATGTACATGAATCTCTTGTTCTTTATAGATATGCGAAGAAGAAACACCCAAATGTTCTTATGTTTTAATTTAAAAAGACAAAAGGTCGCGGTCTCATAAAAGGAAAATTCTGTGCTTAAACTTAAAAAAAAATCAAAGGTTGATACTTGCAAGATTTACCAGAATCTATGTTCCCCTAAGAAATAAAATCTCGATAATTTCGTATACAAAAATTTATATAAATAGTAAAAACACAATAAAATTAATTTTTTGCGAAAGTTTTTCAAATGAATCAGTATATTTTTACAAGATTAGAAATATTAAATTTGGAGTAAAGTAAAACAAATTATTAAGGATATGTATTCTTTTCTTTTTTCAGAACTTTAAAAACTTTAAAACCAAAAGATTTTTTACCGAAATTAAGTGCTAGCTTAGTTTTTATTGTAATCTTTTCCAATGTTGCTTCAATAATTTGTATTATATTTCTATTATTTTCAGTCTTAAAACCAAAAACTTTCAAGCATCTTTTTTTTTACCAATAAAACATTAAAAATATAATGATAGAAACAATAAAATAAAATTACAATAAAATGAAATATATTACATTGAATAATTTGAAGAAATAGTCTAATTGTATTAATTGAATATTGATCTTATGATAAGGATAAAGTAAGTAGATATTCCACCTTAAATCCAAGCGACCTCTTTATCTGACTTTTCAAATTAACTATTTCGTTTAAGACTATCTGAATATAGATCTAAATACAAAATTAAAAGGTATGGAAGGATAACTATCCATTTAATTTAATTGTATCTCGATGCATTAGCAAAGAAATTGACTCTGGTAGACATTTGCCTTTCACAATTAGATGGATGGATTCAAAACAGACACACACACACACACACCCAAACACAAAGTTTATAATCCAAGCAAATGAACTGGGCAATTCACATAGACCACAGGACACTTCATTTATTAAGTGATTTTGTCAAAAAAGCTCTGCCCATTCCCGCAGGCAAAGCAACATACCCTAAAAGGATGCCCGAGCATAAGCTGGTGCCAGCTAGCCATCAAGCGAATTAATCAAATTTTGTGCCAACAACAAAAAAAAAACAAAATAATAGAGAAGAAGGATGAAAGTCCTGTCCCTTCTACCATTTTGCCTCAGTTTGATTGTCAATTAAAAACGTTGAAATGCCAGACACCTAATGAATGGTAGCAAAAAGGAATCAGGGATTGGATTCGAACGGGCGATAGCTGTGCGGCATGGATGGGAACCAATTGTTGCATTAGTCCTCTCCAAAGGATGAAGAAGGGTTGTGAATTGAATTGTTGGCAATTTGTTTTCACCCAGGAGTTGGAGTCGTACAGGGCAATGGGCATAATATAACCAAGGACCAGGTTAAGAGAAGTGAAAGGACTTGGGGCATTTGTTTAGTATCTTTGTACGCATAATTGCCGGCAAGGCACACACAGACGGAAAGGGGGAAATGCGTGCGAAAGTGTTTTATGCGTTCCGTCTCTATGCCGGGGTGAATCCTTAATTAAAAAGCTTTTAAACCTACAGAGGAGAAGAAAGGTTGAACCACAGATTGAAATGTCAGTTTCCGATTATTTAACCATGTGCCTCATTTGTCAGTGATTCGAGGTAACGCAAAAGATATATTAGACTAAAGGCTGCAAGGTAGAAAATGTATATTTGAGCTGAATTTGTATTTCAAATGGTGGTGAAAGTGATTTTCATGAATAACAAAGCAATAGTAAATAGATACTCTTTGTCTCACTAGTTCTTTCGAACGTGATTTCCAAAATAATTTGCACTCTCTGAGTGTTATCTTATAAAGTCCAAGACCTGAACCAAGGGTAGAAGAAAATTCAAATAAGCAATTTATTGAACCATTCTTAACTTCACATTATACTTGTACCAAATCTAGTTGTAGCGTTATGAGGATAAGATCAGTCCTTTTGGTAAGGGTGGTAAGTCTTGAATATCGGTCATGGATAGCTGCTTAAGAAGTAAGATATCCTTTTTGATGGACTTCCTTCACTTCCTCTTGAACTTATTGTGGGACTTTTGTTATGAAACAATTCAAACTGTTAATATTTATCAGCTTGCCAAAACAATTGTTTTAATAATTTAATTAGTCATACTCCAATTTTTAAGCCATACTGTACAATTTATAGTTATGACTACAATTTTACAAGGCGCAAAGTATAAGCTCCAGTGGCCTAATGGATAAGGCACCGGGCTTCTAAGCCGGGGATTGTGGGTTCGATCCCCACCTGGAGTAAGAATTTCATGTTGTTGTTTTTTTTTTATAATCGAATTTAAAATATAGATATACGTAATACGTATATGTATGTATAGAGAAAATGTTCTTGATTGAGATCTTTTTTATTACTCAAGAAAGTAAAATTAGGGTTAGTTATCCTTTTCAATGAAAAGCGCTAATATTTTAAAAATGTCTTACATAGAGTTGGTTTTTTGATTTTCTACTATTTTCTTTCAAACAACAAGATTTTTGGGATTATTTTTATTAAATTACTCAGAATTAATGGTTTTATATAAACAAATGGTAAAAATTTCGTATAAATTTCGAAACTCTTTAACTCTAATAACAGACAGTTGATCAATCCATTAAGTTAATAAATAATTTCTCGTATACAGAGACAGATTTCTTAGGATTAAAGATGTTAGAGCAGTAGTAAGATGAATTTTGATCTTAGCTTTTGTTGACTTATCTTTAAAGTATTTTACTTAATCTAGAAACCGGACTAAAAAATTATTTTTTATTATTTTGAAATTATTTTTTCACGTGGTTGAAGGACAAACATAAATTGAACACAACTAACTTGGCGTATCCCTTTTATAATTTAGTTTTTATGCTCCGCTTGAGTCATGCCATTTTCTCGCACCATGACCTCTCCAATGACCTGTTTTTTAAGCCTTTCATACGCACACATACCCAAAATGTGTGAGAGAGAGAGCGAGAGATACAAAGAAAACATGCATTGCAACTGTCATTTATATAGTTTATATTTTATTTTTTGGCTCACAAAAAGTGGGACAAAAGTTCTGGCAGCCCTTTCCTTGCCAGGAATCGTTAAAATGATGAAAGCAACTAAAGTTTTGTGAGAAGAAGAATGAACTTCCAAGGCATTTTATATGCACAACCGAAATGACTTTTTAATAAGCGCCTGTCATCATCATCATCGTCGTCGCCGGCGTCGGCCTCATCATCATCATTATTATTATCTCTTCGTCATTGTCCACCAAATTGAAAAGGTAAAAAGGTAAACAAGGCGCAAAATTTACAGTCAAGTTGCTAAAATGGATTTGTGTGTGGCGAGGCGAGGTCCCAGCGTAATTTACACGTGATTATCGCTGGGGGTATCCCAAAATGGGACAACTTTGTCAACGCCGAATCGGCAAGAAAAGTAGATAGAGGGCGCGAACGGAGGCGGTCGTGACTGCAATCATTATTCCATTCGAGCTGCTGGGACGATGTCTGTATACATTATAATATACACACAAACAAACATACATACTTACAGAGGACACGGTGTTGTGTGTGTTTGTGTGTGTGTATGGGGGTTGTGTAAAGACAATAATAAATTCAGGCGTTGTACGTGCCACACGCAGAAAGAAAGCATTGCCTATTTACGGGCGCGCTCATGCATATTTGAAAATTCACACCCAAGAGCGGGAAAGTGGATCAACAAAGTGATGCTTTCGTGAAATGATTCACTGTGAATAGTATTGAATAATGTGACTGCTAAAAATCATATTTGAATATCTAAAATTTTTGCTTTTTAAGATCTCCTGAAATAATGCTTATGAATGCTTATTTTGCAATTTATTTATTTTCTATGATTGCATTTGTAGTCTTCTAAGTTTTACTATCATTGTGAGCTAACACAAACTAAAAAGGAAGATGTATTAAGTGTTCTCTTATGGATTTTTTAGGATATTACAAAGATATTTCTTTCAAGTCTTGTCATTTCGAGATAAAATCGACCACCTGCAATGTTCGGTACCCTTCTTAGGATCAAGAAAATCAAAAAAAAAGAGCTAAAAATAGAAAAATGTTAAAAAATGCACAAATTTCAATACAATTCCCTCATTTTCGTTTCTTACTTAAAAACTGTGACCATTTATGGATTAGCTTATGATTATATTAGATCGGTTTAGTGGAATATTATAAATACATTTGCCTTTTGTGATCCTTTTCTATGTCATATACCGTCATTTACCATACACTCTTTCTTATTGAACTCTTCTCTTCCTTATTCAAAGTTTACAAATATTTCTTTCGATTCAGGTACTCAAGATTTTCTTTATCACATTTTAAATATTTGCGGTACAAGCAAAAATATAAGAAATAACTACCACTTCACTGCGACTGTTACTTCTTGATCATCTCTGATGCTGTTACTGGCATATCCAATACGATTTTTTCCTGTATTTATCAATGCGTTGTCATCTTAATTTTGCTTTGACTCGTCGACGCCTTCAAGTATGCAACACTTTGTGTGCGTTGACCTATTTAGAGATTTTTGCGCTATTCCTCCAAGATTGTAAAAGAAAATGTATAAGGAAACGAATAGGAACGATAAGATGGATAAAGGGAAAGGAAAAGGGAAACAAATCAATTCCATTGCAAATTAAAATTCAACCGCAGTCTGTGTTAAAATTGACTAAGCCAAGGCTAGAAAACGAGGAAAGCAGACGGAGTGTGGCGGTAAAAATGGGAACTTTCTGATTTCTGTAGTGCCCAATGAACCTCAACGTCTTTATCTGTCTGGCAAGTGCAGCCAACTACTTCCAACTCTTCTCTATCCAGCATACACGACAATAAATTCTCAAATAAATTTATTTTGAGAGCGAAAAAGTTAAGTTTCCTTATTTTTCGTTGTTGTTGTTGTTTAGTCCCAGAGCAATCAATTTTTACGACAGTTTAGTTTGCCCAACTCGAACTTGACAATCAATAGAAATAGTTTAATGAAATGCCGCTACGACGACGACTTCAGGCCAGACAAATTGGTGCTGGCTAGCTGGGTGGGTGGGTGGTTGGTTAGTTGGTTGATTGGAGTATGCTCTTTTCTATGCATTAGATTTACCTTTTTCTTTTGCACCCGGTAGCGGAACCCTGCCATTAGCTCAACTATCCAACTAACGAGCATGTTGTTGAATGCATTAACAACACCACCCAGCAACCAGCAGCAACTCGACAGATTTAGCTTTGTCAGAAAGTGCAATAACCCTACGCAAAACAATTTCGCCAAGTCATGCTGAAGGCAAAAAGCAAAGCAACAAACATGTGGGAGATGATGACAAGAGAAGGCGGAAGTTTTTGGGGCGGCAATTGCGCAGAGCAGACCCCAAAAAGAGGCGTAAATCACATAGCCCAATAACAGTGGAGCATAAAGTCTTTAGTGTAATAGGCAGTTGCTTGTTGCTTGGCAATTGCAATTATTGTAAAAACGAATGTCTCATATATATCCAAAGCTTACTGCAAAATGTGTTGACTCACTTTAAAGTGAATACGAGTGAATGTTTTTTTCTTTTCGCTACCAATCTTCTCTTTAATTTTCCCATACTTTAATAGATATCCTGGTTGAATTATCACATTTGGAAATCAAAAAGTTGATCAATACATCTAAGTTCTTCCACGCTTTGTTTTTGGAAAAACAGTTTGTTGAAATCGATGAGGATACAGTCGGTTCTCGATAATTCGTACCCCGCTAAAGAAACTGCTGGTTTCTTGAAAAAACTTCGTGGAAATGGAAAACCAGGTAAAACGAAAACCTCTGGAATTCGTACAAAATTCTGTTCCCTTTCCATTTCGAATTATCGAGACTCGAGTGTATATGTTTTTACCTCAAATTGGTGCACTTTTCAATATTATATAGCAGTTCTTTTTAAAAATCATTCAAAAATAGTATGTTTTTATAGCCAAACCCCGAACATAAGAATTTACGAAGACAAAATACCATTATCCGATATGAAATATGAATTTGCCAAGGCGATTTCAAAAGGTATTCCTATTGCAATGATAAAAAAATATCATAGAAACTGTTTAGAAAAGAAAAACAACATATGTATATTTAGCCAATACATTATACAGATCCACTATAACCAATATATTTTATACACAAATAATAATCCAATTGCCAGGGTAATTTTACATAACAACTGGTAAAAGAAATCTAACAAGTTGTAACTACCTTTAAGGCTAATCCATTAACAGATTAGGAATGGACATTACAACTCGGGATTGTTTAGCGAAGGCTGCCTATGATTAAAAATCTTATAAATTAAGATTTATGGACCTCAATCAGGCTAAAACCCAGTTTTGATTAACTTCAAAATTTACCGATTTTACCGATCATTACCTCAGTTAGGCAAACCAAGAAAAATTTAATTTCCATCAAGTGTTTTTCATACCAATTTTGAAGGCAATATTTATATCAGGATATCTTCAAGTATTCATAGGGCCCAAGTGATTTAGATTTAAATCTTGCCACATGTATGCATAAGAAATATTCAAACTCGAGTGGAAAACTTGCCTCATTGTTGTCAGCGGTGTTGTTGACATGTTTAATGCGTTTCCATGTATGTACAAACATACAAGTCTATGTACCTCACCTCCCCACACTTCACCTGTAAGCCATCTTCTGCTGCCACAGGCATCAACTATATACTTTTTTTTTGCACACAAAATGCGCAACTTTTGCATAAAATGCATTTTCTATGCAAAACTCTTTCTATTCGACAAAAGCTTCCTCCATTGCATACAATTTTTCCAATACAAAAATTGTCAACGCAGGCAACGATGTTGGATAGGTAGATATATCTACATATATACTTACTCCACTTGTATTTCGTTGTAGGTTGTGCACATTCACAACGTTTTGGAGCATAAAGCGTATTTAGGAGCGCATAATCTATGCCAACAGATACTTTTAAACCCCTCCCTCCTCCCACTACCAACCAAGCAGCAACGCAACCAACAAAAGTCCCGGCAGATTTGTTTATTTCTTTTACTTTTTTTTCTCTCTTCGCATTTTTATGATTGTGCCACGCTCTCTATGCAAATGCACAGCGAGGAAAACTCCAAACAAATGCAACGAGGCGTGGCCGCTTTTGTTTTCTTACAACAAAATATCAAAAACAAAAAAACAAAAACTAGACGGTCCAACAACAAAATAATGAAGAGAGTGCCACAAACGAAGTTAACTTTGGGGGCGTTTTTTAAATATATGTATGGACCTTCTTCTATACCATAAATAACAAATAAAGAAAAAATTCTTTTCCCATGGAAATAACTGAAAACGATTTAATTTTTTTCTTTCTTTGGAATAGAAAATTGAAAGCAAAATGAAAAAAAAACTTACCTTCTTGAGTTTCAATAGTATTGTTCACCATTTTGTATTTGTTGTGGAGTTTTTCTTCTTGATGGAATGTGAAATAACCACAGTGAAATAACACCAAAACGACTTTAAAATACTAGAAAAAATAAATAAAACAAAATAAATAAGAATTTGAATTTAATAAAATTATGAGAAATTTTAACAGGTGTTCTTGCGAAACTTTTTTTTCAAAGTATGGAGAAAGAAAGGTTTTAATTTTTTATGTTTAATTCTATACACTTTTTAATGACATCTTGATAAGTATTTTTCGTAAAAGTTTTAAGTTATGTTCTAAGATACCAAATTTTTTATTTTAGCTTGCATCCTAATTAAAAAACTTCACTTTTTTTAAATTTACAGAACATCATCTCAACAAAATGACCAATTGAACGCTATAAATTATTACACCAAAACTTTTCACTAACGTTAAATAACAATCCAATGAAATCAGAATTTAAGATAAAAAATGTCTCAAATTTTTTGCCGCCACTGTATATATGTACATATTTCAAAGTTTATCTAATTTTTGACCAAAATCGAAAGTTTTGCACTTGAAAATCCTCTGATATTAAAATAAATGAACTTAAAAAACGACATTCTAAAAAGTAGATACACAAAAAAAAGTGAATCATCTATCCAACAATAAAGTACTTAATCATTGTTTGTTAATCACAAAACTTAAACAAACTGGATGATAAATGTTTTGATATTCATAAAAGTTAGTTTTCTTGAGATCTTGAATGATATATCTCTGTATAATTAGATCCAAAGGGGCACAGTGTAAAATAGATAAGATATCACAGAATCTTGTCATTGATATAAGGCAAGTCCAAATCAGGAGTGATTCATGAATGGTGATGGACAAAATTAATTCGCTTACCCTCAAAACGATTTTACCTAATAAAACAGGCTAAATAACCAACTAGATCACATGTAAGAAGACACTGAGAATTTTCAAAATAGTCATTGTCGATCATAGTTCAATTAAAGTCAATTGATAATCAAAATCAAGTAAATGCAAATATAAAAACCAAAAATAAAAGAAAAGCCACATTCGTACGCCCATTTAACTTAATTTATGACTCTTTAGGAACAGCGTCAGTAAAGGGTAAAAGCCACACACATGCACACACTCGCACACACACACAAACACCCATCCAACTGTTTTTACAGATTTATGCAACTTGCATTGATTTGTTTATGGGCTATTGAAATTTATGGCAAAACACTAAGGTATACCGCAAAGGGATACCCATATGTGGGGGATGGATATGGATAACAAGGCGCCATAACTATACAATAACAACAAAAAGAAGAACAACAGGCGAGAAATGCAATTCGCCGTTTTAAGTTTTTCCCCTTCTTTAGGTTAACGTTTTCCTTCCAGCTTACAACCGAAGCAAAATTGGAACGGGAAACACTAACAAAAGTTACCCAAACGCAAAAGTCTGAAACAATAAAACAAAAAGGCGAATGAGTGTTGAATGGCGTTGATAAGCCGAATATGAAATACCCTAGATTTTATTAAAAAAAATTTCTTAAATAAGGTATTATCAAATCCGATTAGCCTTGGTTTCGTTAGTTCTAAATTATATCTATGCTTAAGTTGAACATCTTAAAAATGGGTAAATAAAAACTTTAACAAACTTTAGACAAAATAATTAATACCGAATAAGAATTCAAATATGTATTTTCAACCTACATACCCACAATTTTACAATTATGATCCTTCTGTCTATAACTTGGAACTCTAAGTTTTGGAATTTTTTCTAAAAGGTTTTGCATTTTGGGGTTTAATTCTAAAAAGTTATTTGGGAATGTCCTGACATATTTATGGATACATGTTTCATGGTTTATTTCATTTCTTAGATTTCAGAATTCGACTTTATACACTTATTTTTAAAATATGCTGATTCTCGAACCGATATAAAACAAAAGCGTTTTTGAATTAAGTTCTCCAACAAACTAAAAACTTGATTTGTTGATCTTAAGAACTGCTGAAAAAAAATGTAACCAAAAAATTGTATACGGTCTGAAGTTCTGCTTATTATGGAACTTAACGTTAAACTTTTTTTTGTACTCACAAGTCTTTCGTATGATTTTATTTCTAATAAAACCTATTTTATATTTTCATGTACTAGATCGGATTACAAATCTGTTCATTTAATAAAAATTCAAGTAAAACTATTTTGTTTACAATAAGATAAGGAAACAATTTGGAATCGATACATTTTGAACAATTCTTAGAAAGTTTCTATAGAAAGTGATTAACTATAAGTGAAAAACACAAGCAGTGATCTAATTAAGTCAAGTGTGAAAACTATCACTGCTGGACAGAAGTTGTCTACTCGACGAAGATGTTCGTTAAAAGTATTTTCACTACAAATAAACAAATTGGAAAACTTGAATACCCTGTTTAGTCATTCCCCTTTGTTCTTAACAGTTTTGCGCAAACAAAGCGCAATGCCAATAAGAAGAGTGACAAGCGATCAGAACAACGACAACAACAACAGTGAAAAAGAGAGAGAGAACAGAGAGACAACAACAACTCCGTTCATTAGGGCATAAAGAAGTAACAGCAACAACAATAAAAGTGCATGGTTGCAGCAGCAGCAGCAGCAGCGGCGACATCGAAAGCGAAACAGGCAGAGTTACCAAGGCAATGGAAAATTGCACAAAAACTAACAAGAGCAAGCGTGCGAGGGAGACAGGATGTCCCGGCAGCAACGACAACAACAACAACAAAGCGTTGGCGTGGAGAGTTGAACTTCTTGCAATTGCGCAGTAAGTAAAAGGCATAAAACAAAAAGGGATCTTAGACCCCATTTAAACCGGTTTGCCATTTGTCACTTACCAGCAAAAAATTAGTACACAAAACTAAAACACTATCAAGATTTTTTTTTTATTACTATTTTTTTTAAACTTATTTCCACTCACAATTATTACAATTATTTGCAAAGAACACTTTATTTTTTGTATATTTTTTTTAACTTAAACTCGCGTGCGATCACTTCGACGTAGACGAACAGAGTGCAAGGAAGACAGCAGCAAAGCAGAAAGGAAAACGCAGCGCACAGTGATCGATTAGGTGCAAATAGGTGAAACTACTTAAATCGAACACTTAACATATTTTTACAATTTCTGTAAGTAAATCTCTATAACTGCTTGCCTGTAAATCTGTAAATCTTAATAAAAATATTATAAAACAACATGAAAATTTAAAGTAAATTGAAATTGAATTAATTTTTTTAGGTTTCTACATAGTTTTAAACTAAAAACATTTTAATAATTGATTCCAATTTGTGAAATTAGCAATTTTTAGGCAAACCTGTTTTGTTAGATTTCAAATTAATTTCAGAACTATTTCATTTATATCTTAAGTAGAGCAGCAGTAATTATTTGAGGAACCAAACATCAGCAATCGAGACACTGTGCAGTGGAGTCAGCTGCCTCTGCGGACTTTTGTTGTTATTTTCACACCCTGTATTAGATCTGTGGCAGAGTATATTGCTGATCCTAATGAACTTTTTTAAAGTCCCCTCTAAAATTATATGCCTATTCGTTCTTTTTTTGATGACATGACGATCATTAATTAATCTTCAACATAAATGCTATTTTAATATATATTTTCTTTCTTTTCCCCAAAATTGTCAAAGTCAAGTCGGGTTGCTATTACAGGGTGTTCGTAAGCCGTTTACCCATTTCTTTTCAAAGGGAAGCTGCGCTAGAAGCTTTGAGCGTTTTAAATTTTTGACGGTTAAAATTCAAATGACAATTTAAAAAGAAATGACTGTTAGACGAAACCGGTTGCGGGTTGACTATGCCCGTGGGTGAGCACGGGATGAGGCGTAATGCAAGTGTATGGGAGAAGTATCTATGTATATATATTTCTTTTTTTTTTTGGGTCTACCTTAATTGTTTATTTTGCTCTTTTTTGCTTTATATTTTGCGGGCATGAAATCATCGTTGGTGATTTATTTATAAAGACATCCATGGGCAGGAAATGTTATTAGTAGAGCAACAAATTATTGAGCTCAATAAGAGAAGCTTCTTCTTCTGCTTATCAAGTGTGCAAACCGCGAAGCGTACATATGGAAAACAATTTTTTTTTTTTATTGAATAGGTCATATAAATAAATCAAAAGAAAGCAATATATTGCAGTCACAATAGTCTCTACAAAAAGTATGTCTTCTTAAAGGCTTTTAAAGTGATCTTTTAGTTGACCCATTAACCTATTACAAGAGATAAAGATATAAAAAGATTTATGAAACTAGTAACCATTAATACTAACTATGAGTCATAAAATGTACTTTTAACCTTTCTACATATGTATATACTGATGAGCACCGGAAAATCTCTCATGCATGACATTTTGTTTATTCGTTTTGTACCCACAATAAAAAATATCACAAACTATATTTTCTCTATAAAACTAAAATGGCAAAATGAAAAATAATATACCATATAATCGGCGTTCTAATGTTAATGATCTGCAAAGAGTCATACATGTTGAAAATTTTCCATTTACAGATAAGCTTTTGCATAGACTTTTCCAACAGACTGTGCCCAGATGTTATGCAGGGGAGACAGGCAGATAGCATTGACAGTTATTTCTAAGTGGCAAGTGACAAGTGCATTGAACTCTCTCTCTCACTCGCTCTCTTTACCATATAATTAGCTTAACTACTGATGATGACACCCACACACTTAAGCCTCCAACATTATCTCACCTACATCTATCCATTGCAATTACTGTAGTTCGTTTTATGCCTTTCTTTTCCATTAGGCTCCCCCACTTCCCCCAAATATACCTCCGATTTTGATCTTGTTTTGTTTTACTTTGTATGACAAATCAATTTTAGCAAGAGGGCGGGCGGGCGTTTGAAATGGAGATAATAAAAGTGAAATTGTTATAAAAAAAAAGTGCCGGTAAAACTTGTCTTACGCATAAAAAAAAAAAAACTAAACGAAAAATAGAAAAACGAGTTCAAGTGCGTAGACAGAAATTGCGCGACAGTTTTCTCCATAAAAAATGAAAAACATGCATTTCAATTTGAATAAAAGTAAATTAATCATAATTTATTGAGAAAAAAATCGTTACCTTAGACGAGTCGTCGACTTTTGAAATACTCTTTAGCAGTTTGAAGAATGACTTGTATAATTATTGTTAAAATTTGCCTCTCAATCAAAAGTTTTTGCCATATGTTAGGCAAATGTTCTATTGGATTTAAATGAAATACGATCTATTTCAATTGACCATATTTTCTCAATAAGAAAACATTCCATCCTGGCCTTAGGAAAATTTCGAATAAATAGTCCAAATTCAAAAAGAGAAAATATATGTGGTCTTTGTTTGCTTTTACCTTAAGTGATTAAATAAAACCAAGACTCTCGACTTAAACATAAACAAAGATTCCTCCTGACTCACAAAACAAAAAACAGAATCGTAATAACAAAGAAGCCACAGAGCCATAAATAACAATGCAATAATCAAAAAGGGGGAGGAGGAAATATTAAGAAATCGCACTTGTCCATATAAGGCAGAGACAACTTCAACTACTTTGATTTCTGGTTTATACAACTTCTGAAGGTCATCAACCAGAACAGCAGCCAGGACAATGAAACCGGAAACAAGAAAATGTGGGCGTCAAATGTTAATTTATTCGCAACAAATTAATTGTTAATGGATCATAAAATTTTAAATAAATAACGTACTTTAAAAGTATTACGTTATTTGATAACGTAACGTTATTAATTTCGATAATTTCGATAGGTGAATTGCAAGTTGTATCGAACGAATTATCGATGGAAGAAAAAATTATCGATATATCCATAGAATCCAAATCCATCGATAATCCCTATGGCTGGGCGAATATTCAGTATGGCTGGGCGAATTTAAGTAGGCGAATTTGTGGAATGTGTTTACGTGGATTTTTGAGACAAACTTTCCCACACTCCACAAAACAAAAGAAGGTCTATAATTAATAAAATCGAATTGAAATAAATCTTTAACAATGTGCGAAAGTAAATGAGGGCGAAGGAGTAAACAGCTAGGAGAGGGACGAACGCAAATCAACGACCTCAATTAAATGATAAACGGAGCTAAATTGACAAAAGTTGACATTCAAATTTTAATCTACTTTGAACCGAAAATTGATTGTCAATTAATAATTGATAATAAGTAATAATGGCACCCACACGCAGGCCCAGCGATGGACTGCTGGCCCGTGTGAACTTTCCCCTGTATGCCGTCGATATGCTAACGAGTCGTCACATTCTGGTGGCCGGCGGCGGCGGTTCCAGCAAAACGGGCGTTGCAAACGGTTTTGTAAGTGATTCCTAGCTGAAATTTTGAACGATGACCATGATGATTAATAATATACTCTTTGCTGATTACAGGAAATCTACGAACTCTATCACAATGGCACACATTTCTGTGCCGAAGAAGTGTTACGCCATGAAACGGGTGACAATGTTGTCATGAATTTTGCCGTACGGAATGGTGGACGAAGGGGTTACCTTTGTGCCGGACAAGAGGCTCATTGTCAGATGTACTATGTTCAGCCCAGCATTGAAGCGGATGACGATGATAAGAAAAACAATCCCGTGGAGCGACCTCATGAAAATGGCAATGTAAGGCAACGGGCAGGAAACGGTGGTGGCTCGCATTCGGGTGTGGAGACTCTTGCCAATGGTCATGGCAAACCGCAACAGCTAACATCTGCCGCTGACATACTGAAACAATTTCGCAGCCTCAAGTTCCTTATACAGGCAGCCGATGTGGTACAAACAGATTTCCTGTCCACATCGGAGCCACTGCAGCGTGTGGTCCGGATTAGTGGCAATGGCCGTTTAATGGCCACCGGTGGCACCGATGGACATTTACGCATTTGGTCATTCCCACAAATGTCATTGGGCGCCGATATTCAGGCGCATTCAAAGGAAATTGATGATTTGGATTTCAGTCCCGACAGCAAATATTTAGTTAGCATCTCTAAGGATAGCCAGGGCTTAATCTGGGACTTGTCAAGTGGCAAATTGTTTAAGAAATTAATTTGGCCAACGCCAGAGAATTCGAAATATTTATTTAAACGTTGCCGTTACGGAACTGTGGAAGCTCAAAAGGATAACTATAGACTCTTCTCAATTGCCAATCCACTGGGTAAAGTGGGCAAACAGCGTGGCTATCTACAGCAATGGGATTCTAATGGTCAGCTTAAATTGGCGGTGACCATTGATGAGAGTTTGTCATCGCTGGCGGTGCGAGATGATGGACGATTTGTGGCTGTCGGTACAATGTTCTCCGGCAGTGTTTCCATGTACATTGCATTTAGTCTGCAGGTAAGTTCAAGTGCCTTAAATTTGTATTTCCCACTGATTCCAATATGATTTGTTTATTTGTTTTTTAGCGCGTCTTGCACATTCCTCATGCTCACTCAATGTTCGTGACGGGCCTGCAATTTCTTCCTATTACCAATGAGGAGGGACCGCCCATTTCTAGCGATACGGAGGCGGCCGTTCTTTCCATCTCAGTCGACAATAAAGTTTGCATACATAGTCTGCCTCAAAGGCGTAAGTTTTCTAATCTATTCCTTCTTTGGCTCCAAGTGTCTGATTATATGTGTCTTCTTTCAGGTACCTTACCCGCCTGGATAGCCATTGTGTTTATGATCGGAATGATCTTTGCCGTGTTTGTTTTATGCTCATATATCGGCATCTGATGATAGTCGCAACGAACACGATCATAAACACTTTGATAGGAAATTAAACAAGATAAATCAATTTGCATTATTAGTTTAGTTCGTTTCTGCTAATTAAGTTAAGTGTTTAGTTTTTGTGCCGGTTGCCTTATCTCTTATTCTAACTTTGTTGTACAATATTGTTTCCAAATTCTATTTTCGTTCTATATTATCTCTGTATGTCACTATCTCTCTCTCTCTTTCTCTTACTCTCTGTATTTATGACTATATTAATCAAGTTTAATTGTCTTGAATCTATTATATTTCTAATTGTACATGATTTCTAATGAAACAGAAAACAAAAAAACCATCAACACAGGTGAATGAACTGATTGAAAACAGTTGTAGCTATTAAATTAAATTTATCTTATTGCATTTTTTAAAGACAATCGAATAGAGTTGGTTTTATATATTCTGTATGTGAGAGGATGGGTAATTGAGCACCTAAATTATTGTCAATGAAGTAAAATATCTTATTATCCTGATCCCAGATCTAACAAATAACCGAAAGTACTCAATCCAGTTCAATAAGTGAATTTGTAAAAGATTTGTTTAGATTTCATTCATTCATTTAGATTCCTGTGAAAGGGCATTAATAATAACAATCACGTTTTTTGTTGCATCCCAGTTTAACTTAAATCTTAAAAAGAAGATATTAGTTTAAGGTTTTGTTGCTTTGTTTCAAGTTTTTATCGATCCAAAACTTAGTTCATTTCGTTTTTAAGAAAGTATCAATAATTTCAATGATTTCCTCACATGAAAAACTCAGAGAGTTGGTCACTTTGGCCCGACCAGATGAATCCACATATTTTCTGTCCGTTATTTTTGCCTGCATATAATTTAAAAGTTATTTAAAGTGACATTATATTGTTTTTCGTAAACTCCACATTTAATTATTTCACAAAAACATTGAAAATGTATCAAATCTTTTGTATTAAAATACTACAGTTATTTAGAGATAAACCACAAAACGGTTTAAGTATTTAATTTAACAATTTACTTAGAGACATCACGACAAAAGCGAGTGAAAATGAATGCAGATATGTTTATTAGGATCAATCAATTGGTTTTAGACGAACCCTGTCCATTTCTCACTCTCGGCCCATAACCATCTGGCCATATTGTCATCTTTTGCTGCCGCTGCCATTTCTTTTGGTCTACAATCGCTAAAATAAAGACCAGAAAGCTTCTCTAAATCAGGATCCAATGCTGCATATAGCGTTGTCTGTGCGCCACCTTCTGGGGTCTTCAAAAAGGGTGATAATAGTGGAGAGAATAATCTGAGAGTAAAATAGAATTTCAGTCATATGTGTTATTTCGGTTTCCATCATAACTTACTTGCCAGCAGTCCAATTCCTACCCAGCTCGGTTTTGACAGCGCCAGGATGCAAAGCATTTACAGTTACTCCTGTACCCTCCAAACGTTTGGCTAACTCCCTGGTGAATAGGATATTGGCCAATTTACTTTGGCTGTAGGCTCCGCCCTCGGAATAGGATTTCTCGCTATTCAAATCTTTGGTATTTATTTTGCCAACATAATGCACTGCACTAGACACATTCACAATGCGACTGGGTGCCGAAGCCTTAATGACATCCAGCAGTAAATTGGTTAGCAAAAAGTGTCCCATATGATTCACACCAATTTGCATCTCAAAGCCTTCTTTGGTCAATTTGCGAGGTCCTCGCATGACGCCGGCATTATTGATAAGAATATCAAGTTTATCCTCTTCAGCTTTGAACCTACAAGGCAATAGGACATTTACCATTATTCCTTTTTGGTTATTTTTTTTTAAACTCACTCTTCGACAAATTTACGAATAGAATCCAGAGAACTCAAATCCAAATATCTGGAAAAAATCATTTGATTTTTCGTTTCCTCAACAATTTCCGCTCTTGCTTTTTCACACTTTTCCATATCCCGACATGCCATATAAACGGTGGCACCTCGCCGGGCCAATTCCCTTACTGTCTCCTTTCCTATTCCGGTATTTGCTCCAGTCACAATAATAACTTTTCCAGTTTCATTGGATTGCTTTGTGTATACTCCATCCCTGTAACCGATATTTCATTTAGTTTTTTATTTTAATTCATCCTTTAATTTTTTAAATATACTTTGAGCAATCTATTAGATCCATAAGTCAGTTTAATTTAAAATTTTACTGTTCACTTTCAACTTTAATTGTTAACTGATTCATAATTAGGATTGGGCGCAACTTTTATACCCCCCTTCAACGCTTAATCAAACATTTTCCAGAGAACTAGCAAAAGGGGAAAACGTAATTAAGATACTAATATAGTAACACGAGCCACGGCCAACTTCGGTTAATTGAATTTAAAAAAGTTGCTTGTTCATGATGACTCTCAAAAGATGTTTGCCAGAAAGTTCCCTATGTATTATAATTTTTCTCGGCAAACATATCGAGTGTTCAAGACGACAAATAAATCATGATGGCTTATTAAAATATAGTTTAAAAAACTGAAGCTTTTCTAATTAAAATATGATTTAAAAATTATATTGTCTCTAAAAACATCAATGTAAAACACAATTTTCAATTTTTTTTTTCAGTTTTTAACTGCTTTTGATGTTGAGAGGTATCGATAAAAAATTCGATTACGCCACTTCATAACTGTGGCCACACTTTATTTTAAAGCTGGTAATACTACACAAATGAATCGACATATTTGCTAACCGTTTTATTTGTCGTCACCCTCGCATCTACTTTAAACTTTTGTTGCATCAGGCTGTCAAAACCTGGGATTATATTTTATGATAAGATATTTTTTAGTTAAAAATAAATCCATTAAAAATTTTACCAATAATTTCTTTTAGTAAATTAACGATATTTTATTAACAGTAAATTTTGTTTTTCATTTGAAGTCAAAGTTTTTTTATAATAAACAACATTAGGAAATATATTATGAGTACAATAATTAATAAATCTATTAAACTAATTTGTAACCTAGGCGAGACCTGTCCACTTTTCACTCTCCTCCCATAGCCATTTGCCAGTTTTGTCATCTTTGGCTGCCTTTGAAACATTCATTGGCTTACAGTCGCCAAAATAAAGGCCGGAAACCAATTCCAACTGGGGATCTAAAGCTGCATAAAGCGTTGTTTGAGCTCCACCCTCTGGTGACTTCATGAATGGCGATAATATTGGCCATAAGACTCTTTCATTCAATTAGAATTTAAAATTTATTACAAAAATTATACTCATGTCAGTTTTTTTCATCACTTACCTTCCAGCACTCCAATTTCTTCCCAGTTCCGTATTCACAGCACCAGGATGCAAGGCATTTACGGTAACACGAGTGCCCTCCAAACGTTTGGCCAATTCTCTGGTGAATAGGATATTGGCCAATTTACTTTGGCTATAGGCTCCGCCCTCGGAATATGATTTCTCGCTATTCAAATCGGTAGTTTTAATTTTGCCAAAACAATGTACACCACTGGACACTACCACAATGCGACTGGAATGGGCGGCCTTAAGGTTATCTAGTAGCAAATTGGTCAACAAAAAATGACCCATATGATTGACGCCGATTTGCATTTCAAAACCGTCTTTAGTTAAACGACGAGGACCTCGCATAACACCGGCATTATTTATCAGAATGTGCAGCTGATCTTGTTCGGTTTTGAATCTGATAAGAAGAATTTCTACAATTATTGAACTACTCGTTATTGGTGGTTTTTCCGAGTACTTACTCTTCGACAAATTTACGTATAGAATCCAGTGAGCTTAAATCCAAATGTTTAGTGAAAATGTTTTCATTTTTGGTTTCTTCAACGATTTCCCGCCTTGCTTTTTCAGACTTTTCCATATCCCGACATGCCATATAAACGGTGGCTCCTCGTCGGGCCAATTCCCTTACAGTCTCCTTACCTATTCCAGTATTTGCACCAGTCACAATAACAACTTTTCCAATTTCATTGGTTTGTTTGGTAAATTTTCCATCTCTATAAACAGTTTTTGGTTAAAATTATCTATTTGTTGCAAAAGGAATTCTAAATCAAATAATTTACCTCAGCCAACCCATATCAATGACCGTCGACTATAAGCTTTATACTTCAATTGAATCATATCTCGGTGTCGTGCCTAACATGTAGACTAATTATTTGTTTGAATGTATGTATAAACAAACAACTGTCATGGGCGTAGTTCGTAGGGCTTCAATTTTAGTAGCTCTACATTATGAAAAGAACTGGCTTTGGTTTATATATTATTATAAGCCATTTCAGAAAAGCTTTAGCTCAGAGCTTTATTTTTTATTATGCTCCCACTTAATTTACCTCAACCTACGCCTATGCTATTGTTTAGGTATCTGTATAAATATGCATGTTCATCATGATAATATTTTTACATGCTAACCAAATTTGATATCTATATCAAAATATTTCTTACCGCTAATGCAAGTAAAATTTGAAATAGGTTAGCAATCAAACAAATTTATCTAAATCAAAATTAAAATAAATCCAATTGAATCCAATCGAATTGAGAATTGTGAACTTTGAATATAAAATTTAATAAACTTTCTACAATATTTAAGAATCTTTGACGTTTAATAAACATTACGGATTAATACCTCAAACCACAAATTTAAAATTCCCTCCTTTTAAAGCAGTAAAAGTATCGATATGTAAAGTAATCGATAATTTTCTAGGTAATACCTGATAAGCAATTGCTTGGTCACTCTAGACAGTTTTGATCAGATGATTGGTAGTTTTTTGTTGTTATAAACATTTTGTGAATTTGATCAATTATGGATTAAATGATTGCAAATATAATTCCATTGAAAGACTATATTCAGATTTTTATAAATTTTGGTGCATAATCTATAGCGACAATCTTTCGAAATACATGCCTTCACATTGGCCGCTTGGTTGAATGTGTCATTTTAAGCCCTTAAAAAAATATAAATTATTAAATAAAAATAATGGAAGAGCAAGTTGCAGAGTCATCCACGGCATCTATTACAGAAACGGCAGCAGATAGCGAATCACAATGTTTGCAACGTAAAATCTATTTCCTGGTGGACAACCTAAGATCCTATCACGCCGAACTTCCTGTGTAAATAGTTTTCTATACATTTCCCAAAGCAAACTACTTAAATTTAAACCAATTTTGTTATTTAGAACATTGCAGACACGCATATCTTATGAATTGCTAACTGAATTGGCACATTGCGTCTTGAACGAAGGCATTTTCGAGATAGTCAAGGCTCTGCTGGAGCTGCAACATGCCACAGAGAAGCATCTGCTACAAA
Source organism: Drosophila willistoni (assembly GCF_018902025.1). Classification (NCBI taxonomy): domain Eukaryota; kingdom Metazoa; phylum Arthropoda; class Insecta; order Diptera; family Drosophilidae; genus Drosophila; species Drosophila willistoni. The sequence continues at coordinate 18,032,512 of NW_025814050.1, forward strand.
TGCGATTACAGGTTGAAAACGAATACGAAATCGAGGTCACCGAATGGTGTTCTAAAATTAAGGATCCTAAAGAACTAGCCCACCTTTTAGATTTGCTGAAAGCCAAGCATGTAAATAAACTTAAGGATGCAGATAAGAAAATTATTGAAGTTTTAGATCAAAAGGTAAATTTACAATTTAACAAATCTGATGATATTTCTATATTTTATCCTTATCTTTTGGACAGGTAAATGACCAGCAATCCACTTTACATATGGCTGGTGTTCCTGGTTTTTATGCCACACAAAATGCCAAAGAAATTAAGATTCAAATGTTTTTGCTGGACTTTATTTTGCGTTTGAGTCGCTTGAAATACAAACCAAACAAATAGGATTTCCAATATTATATTAAGAAAAAAAAAAACAAAGACTGCAAATAAATAATATTTTGAACTTATCACTAAAATAATGAATTGTTTGGTAAATAGATCTTCAGCCGATATTTATATGAGTCACTAACAAGAATTGTAAAAATTTGTTACTTTTTATTATCTCTAAACATTGATAATATTTTGTTAACTTCAAAAACAGACTTACTCGATTAATCTGTAGTTCTATTTGTAGATAATCAAGCATTAATGCAACTCTAAACAAATATGAAATTCATCAACTTATAGTTACTATATCTTAATTGGCTTCATCCTGGGCAATGCCCGTCCATTTCTCACTTTCGGTCCATAACCATTTAGCTGTCTTATCATCTTTGGCTGCCTCTGACACTTCCTTTGGCCTGCAATCGCTGAAGTAGAGGCCAGAAACATCATCTAAATCAGGATCCAAAGCTGCATAGAGTGTTGTCTGAGCTCCACTCTCGGGTGACTTCATAAACGGTGTCAACAATGGCCATAAAACTCTGACATTAAAGTAGATTTTGAAATATATGAGAAATATTTGAGTTATTTTCATCAATTACCTTCCAGGACCCCAATATCTTCCCAGTTCCGTATTGACAAAACCAGGATGTACAGCATTTGCAGTGACTCCTGTACCCTCCAGACGCTTGGCCAACTCCCTGGTGAAAAGGATATTAGCCAATTTACTTTGGTTATATGCGTCGCCCTCAGAATAGGATTTCTCGCTATTTAAATCTTCACTGTTTATTTTGCCTAAATAATGCGCAGAACTGGACACATTTAGAATGCGACTAGGAGCAGAAGCCTTAAGGACATCCAGTAACAAGTGGGTTAGCAAAAAGTGTCCCATATGATTGACACCAATTTGCATTTCAAAGCCATCTTTGGTCAGATTGCGAGGACAACGCATGACACCGGCATTATTGATCAGAATATGAAGCTTTGTTTGTTCGGCCTTGAAACTGTAAAGGACGAAAGTCATTAACCATTCCTTTTTGTTAATATTTCATGTACTAACTCTTTAGCGAATTGGCGTATAGAATCCAAGGAACTGAGATCCAATAATCTAGTGAAAATATTATTATTTTTGGTTTCATCAACGATTTCTTGGCGTGTCTCTTTACACTTTTTCATGTCCCGACAGGCCATAAAAACGGTTGCTCCTCTACGGGCCAATTCCCTTACCGTCTCCTTACCTATCCCAGTATTTGCTCCTGTCACAATCACAATTTTACCTGCCTCATTGGTCTCTGTGGTAAATTTTCCATCCCTAAAAGAAAAGTTTTCAATTTCTAGTAAGTTTTATGAATTAAATTAAATTATTTACTGTGAGCAATTGAATATTTCCATTTTTAGTTTATTATTCTATTGATTGTTGTGGTCACTTTAAAATTTCTATGTAAACTGAGACAGGACTTGGCATTGGCCTCAGCTTTTGTACTAAACTAGGAAGTATATAGAATGTGGTGAACCTATTAATTAAAAACTAAAACAGGGCCTTAGGAAAAAGGGTTGAATCTCTAATATCCTGTTCCAGTTCAGATAATTTCTTTTGAGATCAATCAAAAATCAGATGATTGGAATAAAATTAAGTTGTTTTTATTGAAAAGTAATTATATTTTGTCTCTTGTCTCTTGTTTATATGGAAGTCCTTGACAAGATTGGTATTACGCTTATCCCCTTTTTTGATACGCTCATTGAAGGCAATCGCCTACTTAAGAAATTGCTAGGTCATGATAAATGTCAACTATGCAAGAATAATTTGATATATGACAAGTTTAATGTATTGTATACCCATAATATAATGTCTTAAACACATGATGAATCCCACGATTTGTGTGAACGAATACAAATACCACTTTTAGTATTTAGTATCTCACAATTAGTTAATAATTAAATACATAATTGAAATCCGGTGAATATTAAAGCCGCCAGCATTTTTTGTTAGATTAATTGGAGAATGAAAAGTTTTACCTAACAGAAGATACCTAGAAGAAGATTAGCTAGTAGATAATTATTTTCGTTTTTTTTTTATGGAGACAAGAGCTGAATTTGAATCTTTCATTGGATGATATGGGATTTATTTATAGTTAAGGATCATAGTGTCAAGTGCCAGTTCTATAAACAAGTTAAAACTGTTTCAGTTGAAAGTTAAATAATAAAAACCAAGGCCTTATTCCGAATCGGCGACCCCAAATTACCCTGGAAAACAATGTGAGAACTTTGCGGGAACAAAATGGCTGTTGACAAATGTTATTTATAGCATACATTAGGGAACTATAAAATCAATATGAGCTAATTTACTTGATATGTACATACAAATGTATATACTATGGTATATCTATTCAATCTTGATGAAAGCTAAAAATATACTGATTGATTTTAATATTGTTCAGATACATACATATATATATCGATATATTTTCGCGTGGAGAAATCTGACAACTGCTAGAAAAAAGAAAGTCCCTAAGCTATAGAAGACCCCCAACTTAATCAAAAAGTAATCAACTAAAATGCTTTATGTTGTTAATCAAATACAAAATTGACTTTATATGAAACAATTTAATTTCGTTCATTTTACACACAATAAAAGTACAAAAATAAATAAAACAAATCTTAAATGCATCAGCTTATAGTTAATTAATCTTTTTGAATCTAACTCTGGGCAAGGCCTGTCCATTTCTCACTTTCGGCCCACAACCATTCAGCAGTTTTCTCATCTTTGGCGGCCTTTGCCATTTCTTTTGGTCTACAATCGCTGAAATAAAGACCAGAAATCTTCTCCAAATCGGGATCTAAGGCTGCATAGAGAGTTGTCTGAGCTCCACTTGCGGCTGTCTTCATCAATGGCGATATAAGCGGTAGAACAAAGTTCCTAAATAATTGAAAAACATATATTTAGTAATCTCGATTAATTTGTCTTTTGTTTTGTTACTCACTTGCCAGCAGTCCAATTCCTACCCAGCTCGGTTTTGACAGCGCCAGGATGCAAGGCATTTACAGTCACTCCTGTACCCTCCAGACGCTTTGCCAACTCCCTGGTAAAGAGGACATTGGCCAATTTGCTTTGGTTATAGGCGCCACCCTCGGAATAGCACTTCTCGCTATTCAAATCTTTGGTATTTATTTTGCCCAAATAATGCACAGAACTGGACACATTGACAATGCGACTGGGAGCAGAGGCTTTAAGGGTATCTAACAGCAAGTTGGTCAGCAAAAAGTGTCCCATATGATTCACACCAATTTGCATTTCAAAGCCTTCTTGGGTCAACTTGCGAGGACCTCGCATGATGCCGGCATTATTGATTAGAATATGAAGTTTCGATTGTTCGGCCTTGAAACTGTAAAGGACATTCTGACATGACATTGCATTGTGGTGAATTTATATTCTACTTACTCTTTGACAAATTGACGTATGGAATCCAGAGAACTCAAATCCAATGATTTGGTGAAAATATTATTATTTTTGGTTTCATCGACGATTTCTTGGCGCGCCTCCTCACATTTTTTCATATCCCGACAGGCCATACAAACGGTGGCTCCTCGTCGGGCCAATTCCCTTACCGTCTCCTTTCCTATCCCAGTATTTGCTCCAGTCACAATCACAACTTTACCAGTTTCATTGGTCTCTTTGGTAAACTTTCCTTCTCTATATAGAATAAAGGTTTAATACATTTTTAATTAGTTAACGTTTTAAATATGAATTCGCATTTTCATTATTTACTTGGTGAAATCGAATAATTCCATTTTTAGTTAGTTTTTGTATTTCAGTTGCTCTGCTCACTCTCAAGTTTCTATATTAACTGAGTCAGAACTCACTGTTGGCTTTAGCTTTTATACGAAACTACGACGCACTTGTAATGTTTTGGTCGTATCAATTAAATACTAGACATGGACGTGGGCCAGAGGGCTTAAACTAGTTGAAGTATGAGGTGATGGGATATAAAAGTTGATAGACGTCTAACAATTAATCATAATTTAGTGACATGCATAACTCGACTCGTATTTTAGAGAATTCTTTGTGATAGATAATGATAATAATCTTAAGACTATTGAAAAAAAAAACATTTTATTCTGTTGCTTAGTATAGACATATCATTCTAGTGATACCAACTAAAAGTTCCGTTTCAGTGACAAAAAAGATCCAGAATATCAAATAGAGACCATAGAAAAATTTAGAGAAACAAAATTGAAAGCAAAAATGCCACATTTGATATCAGATTTCTACAAGAAAGAATGCAGAAAAGACATTTTTGACAGGATGTTTCAAAAAATTTGAAATATTTGGCTTTTCCTGGTTAGAGCTTTAAAAATCTCCAAAATATTGATAACACATAGACGATAGAGCATTATGGGTTGATTTTTAAAATATTACATAAAAACCCAAATTTATATAAAAGTAAATTAATTTATATATAACTTTCTTTGGATATTGAGTCTTGAGTCGAACGTTTTCAATTAGTAACAGGGACGGAACCAGGAATCTTTCCGCTCTTTACCGAAATAGTAAACTTTAGACTCCTTACCAAAGTGGAATACCTGACTAGTTTTAACAGTTTTTTCATTATTTTGACTTATTCTACTATCCCCAACCCAAAAAGCTTTTATTAATTCTGTTTTAGTATGCATTTTTCTATTGAAACCGCTCCGAAATTTTGTTTCTAGATCTGTCCCTGATTAGTGTTCAAATGATTATTTATATCTCTACTTGAAATCTGATTGAGTTGAGTTAAGTCCCCCTTTCTACGCCCATAGACTTTACTTGGCTATTAGAAAAAATTTGTCTGGTCATGCTGATATCAACTATTCTACTATTTCTATTGTGGGAAATGTTTGATGCCAATAATAAACATATTTGTATGACGAATCCCACATACTTAATCCGCCAAGAGAATGTAACGGGTCACTTTCAGTTTTAAATAAAATATCTCAAGTTAGTTAATAATTAAAAACTTAAAAGTCATTCAAACGCCAAACTGGCCAACATCACTGTCATTTGATTGGTTTAATCGAAGAACTAGAAGTTTCTATAAACAAGAGTATGTTCGATTTCTAATCAACATGATGAAATTTAGTTTTTTAAACAAGAGTTATTTTTAAATCGTTTGTGTTTGGCATTATGTTATTGCCTTTTATCAGCTATGTATTAGATAATAATATACATAGATCAACAGACTATATATTCAAGATGGTAACTTTTCTTTTTTCTGTAAGAAATCTTGGTATTTGATTTGGTATTTCTTAAAAAAGGTTTTTTTAAATTTCACTAGTATCTTTCAACGAAATCATGTTGCTTTTGTAGAATCAAAACTTTGAAATAGTTCTGAAAAATGGCTATTGGTTGACTATATCCTTTAGTTTAAGACTATAAATTCTAAATGGTTTTTACAGTATCTTTAAAATAACTATTAATTGTCAAGGGATTGGAAGTCTTATTGCCTTTTACTTTAAAGAGTGAAAAATCGGTATTAAAAAATCTCTGGAATTTTTATTTATAACTCTTTTGTTTTGACTGTTAAAAAAAGATTTCTTTAGTGTATACAAACTTCGGCTTAACCAAAATCTTTACCATGGCGCCTTCATAAACTCATATATTGTAGATAGCAAATAATTGTTTTACTAGACCTTCCACCACTTGTGTTAGGTTATTATCAATATAATTATTGATTTATTCTATTGATTTTCCCATAAAAGTTATTAAATTGAAATGAAATGTAGCGAATCGAAGGTAAGCAATGAATATGCTTTATAATCCACCCAGACATTTGGCTATAACTTGTAAGAAAGTGTTGTAATCAGCAATTGATTCCAACGTCTAAACTTTTATACAAGTGTTTAGAATTTGGAACCAACTTTCGATTACATTAGTTGCTTTTGGAAATTTGTTGAAATAGAAATTACATTGTGGACACATTTAAGCTCTCTGGTGGATTATCAAATTATTTTTTGACTTTCTTAGCGCCTAAAGGTATTGTTGATTTCGTTTTCTACATTTTTTGCTTCATTTAGTTGTAATTTCCAACTTTAGCGTTAACGAAATGGTATGGCCATTGGAATTCTGAAGTTCTCCAGCTAAATCTGCTGATAATACTTAGAACATGGTGGTTCATGAAATAACCATACAGACTACCTGCACGGCTTTTTTAGTTGCTCTTAAAATAAGCCTATTTTTAAAGATTGACCTTAAGCCGTCTAATATGCAAGGTTTGACTTTAACACAAGTCGTAATCTAGCCATTTATTCTTATTTTTAATTAAATGACTCTTGCTGAAAATCCAATAAACCAAATGTAAATGTATGAAATGTAAAACTATCGCAGTGTATTTTTTAAAATATTACTTTAAAAGGAGTCGAAAGTTTTAGACAAAAGACATTAAACATAGAAGACATTTGCGATTCGAATCTGTGGTCATTTATGAATCTTTAAATTAAAAGGAGAATAAGAAAAGACTTCGTAAATGATCATATTCATATTCTTCTGGATTAACAACGAGAGCTAAAAAGCCTTCAACTGAAATGAAATTTTAATATTTTTTCATAAATTCCCCAATCTTCAACCAAATAAAACTATATTCGTTTGGATATTATTTTCTTTTATACATATTTCGTTTATTGTTACGCATTTTGCTTTCATATTGAATTAATTTCTTTTGCGTTGCTTTTCTTATTAGTTTTTAATTCTTTTGTGATTGGTTTTTTTTATTATTATTATTTTTAGATTTTAACCTTTCATTTTACTTGCAATATTTGATGCTACAATTTATTACTATAGTATGTATATATATATTTAATTTCGACTTAGCGCTTTTACAAAAAGTTTATTATTTTCTTCATTATTTTTTTTATGGCGCAGATGCGACTTAAAATTTAAGTTTCTGTTGTTGTTGTTGTTTTTGTTGTTAATGTTGCGATTAATGTTTAATGTTTAAACTTAATTATGTTTTGCTTGCTCATTTTGCTTGATCAGTTCAATATTCTCCAAATATATAGCTAGATATATAACATATACTATATTAATTTATATATGTTGTTTTCGAAGTGGAAATCTTTTGTTTTTAATTTTTTTTTTTGGGCAATCCAATGCTTTGTTTTTCTTTTTGTATATCAAATATAAAATGCATATCAAATTGTTTGTGTTTTTTTTTTAGCTAGTTTTTAAGTTACAGATGATTCAAAGTTTATGGATTTAGGAAGATGATGGAGAAGGAGGGGGTAAATGGAGAGGGGGGGAGGCAACGAGCATAGTTTATATTGCATTAATAAATATGTAATTTTTCTTTTTGTTGTTGTTGTATTTTTTTTGCTTTTATTGTGTTTGTTTTTTAGGTTTTGTTGATTTTTTTTATGTTTTGTTTGTTGACTTATTTGTTAAATGTTAAATGCCAATATGGCCTTAATTTTGCATAAATATTTAATGGTTTTATTATTATTTATGTATGTATGTAGTTGTAGTTGTATATATGTATGTATATATAATTATGTATGTATGTATTGTATGTAGCTTATTATTGTTTATGGTGTTTACTTCTTCTCATTTTCATTCTACATTCTTTTGTTAATGCCAAATTGATTGTGATAAAGGATAAAAAAAACAGACAAACAAATAGAAACAACCAATATTTGCCAAATTAAAATCAAAGAGTTAACAAAATTTTTTTTTTTTAGTTCTAAACATAATAGGAGGCGACATTACAATAATAATAATAATAATAATTATGTTATTATTTAAAAAACAAATTTCTTGATTATTAATTTTTTATCTTCTTTCCTTTTTTGTTGTTGTTATAATACTTTTGGCATTTTATTTTTTACATATATAGATATATTTTTTTTCTCATTGAGGAGAAATGCAATAAAAATTTTCATTCTCTCACACAAAACCATAAAAAGAAAGAAAAAACTAAAAAAAAGAGTAAAATTATTTTTCAGTTAGAATTTGTTGAACAGTCTTTTAGCTGATTGATCAATCAATCCACAATCCTGATCGATCCTCAATCAATTCCATCTTCAAACATATTACGAGGCCTTGGCAAATTGTATAACTGAACTCAAACGCATCACTTTCGATGTTGAATCCGTGTTGTCGCTCGCCCCGCCAACTGTTGCTGCTCCGCCGCCTGTTGCCGTGGCAGAGACTTCAGTCACTTTGCCCTGGCTGGCATTGATGGTGTCCCCGTGATCCATGTCCTCGCCCTTGTTCATGTAGTGCTTACGTTTACGCAAAGGCAAAGTCATCACATTGCGATCGGCCATCATCAGGGAATCACTTTCCGGTGAGGAACTACGCTCAGGTGACTCAGTGCTCGATCGTAGACCTATGGCGGCCTCCACACGACGTACAATATCTTGATTCGGCAAGGCAGATCTGTAATGAAAGAAAGAACAAGAAATGGTTAATATATTTTTGAGAAAAACGAAACGAAACTGAAGAAAATTTTGTCTTTTCTTTATATGGAGAACTATAACATTAAAAACTTAATGCAAAATTTCAAGCTGTTTGAAAGTCATTCTTCAATAGAAATGCAGAAAATTTCATAAACTAAAGGAAATCTCAGATGAAACCGACAACTATTAGAAACCTGAAGTCTATAATCTCTGTTAACGAACATGTTTTATTATTCATATTCATATTTTATTATTCATAGCATACTTTAAGGAACTAAATAAACAACAAAATGGTTAAAATATTGTCAATTTATTTTATGCTTAACTAAATCGTGATTCTAATACAAATTCAAATGTTCTGGGATAAAACAAATCATTTGTAACCTTTAAACTACAAATCAAATATAATTTGATTAATTTGGTATAAAGTGTATAATTAAAAAGAAGTCATATGGTCTATATTAGGATAGGCCTGGACGATCTTAGTTATAATTTACTTCTCCCCCGTTCTTGAATTTCAAAAATCTCTTTAATGCTTGATAGCATACTTTTGGGAACTAAATAATGATAATTTACCTCACTAAATGCTAAAATATTGATGGTAATTGAAATGCTTAAAACATAGCATAGTTTAGGGAACTAAATAAATAACAAAATGGTTATAATTTTGTCAATTTATTTAATGACTAACGAAATCTTGATTCTAATACTAATGAAAAATTTCGCGATAATGACTTATATTTGATTGATTTTATGGCCATATATTGATCTATAATTGATAGCATACTTTAGGGAACTAAAAAATTCAATTTTTGTGAAATCTATCTATAATTATATTATTCGTAACTAAAAATCTATCAAACAGGTGGAATATTTATAACAACCTAGATGTATTCGTTCCCTAATATGGTGATCTATAAACTTTTTCTAGCTGATTTGATTTCCAAGTTATGTTTTACTTACTCATATTTCGGCACTGGGGCATAACCCTTGTGTAGTCCATGACGGGCCAGATCTCCTCTTTTGAAGTGCTCAATCAATTCGTTGGCCTCATGGGTATCATCATAGTTGGCGGCCAGTTCACTGACATGCAAAGTTGGTTGCTGTTGTTGATGTTGCTGTGGTTGATGTTGCTGAGGCGCCACCAATTGTTGTTGCATGGGAGGTGAAGGTGGACTAATGGCTGCATGTCCACCACGGCATAATTGCATCATTTGCAAGGCGGCCACATGAACATCATCGATTTTATCATCCTCATCTTCAGCTTCTTCAGTGTGATAACGAGCTATACTGGCGGCCTCGAGGAGAGCAGGATTAATGGTTGCAGATGCAGAGGATGGTTCCTGATAGTAGACCATTTGCGGCGGCGGAGGAGAGGACATTTGGTGTTGTTGGTGCTGTTGTTGCTGCTGCTGTTGCATGCTCAGATCTGTGGGTAAATCGTCATCCGCATAGTTGCTATGTGGTGGTTGGGCACTCGATACACCGCTATCCCGACTATGAGCATCGGTATCCAATTGTGGAGGCTGATAGGAAGAAATTGTCGAGGGCGGTGGCGAAGCCTGACTGCTGCTCAGAGGCGAATACGTTGAGCTTGCCGAGCTGGGCGATAGAGGACCACCAATATTGGCGGCAGCAGCGGCGGCGGCAGCGGCAATGGCTGCTGCTTTGGCTCCTCTGGGCTGACGTGGTTGACGCGGCTTCTTGGCCACCATCGCCGGTGGTGAACTGGGTGGTGAATTGTTACTACTATCCGATGTGCTGGTGATGGCTTGCGATGAGCCCGACACCGAACCAGATGATCCGCTCGCCCCACCTCCATTGGCCGATGCAGCTGCCGCTTCTGCCTCATCGTCGGGTATCTCATTGGCATGTCCCTTGATGTGGGCTTCCATTTCCTTTTTATTCTTGAATGTCTCATCGCAAATGGTGCATTTGTAGCACTTGGCGCCATAATGCTGGACACGATGCAATTTCAAGACATGATTGTAGCCAAAATCACGGAAACAAATGTCACAATGATACGGCTTCTCACCCGTATGGGTGCGAGAGTGTACCTTCAATTGTTTCGAGCAGGTAAATCCTTTGCCGCAGCCCTGCTCGGGGCATTTGTAGGGCTTCTCGCCGGTGTGGGTTCGCATATGGATCACCAATTGGCCGGATTGAATAAAAGTCTTTTCGCACACGGAACACTTGTGTGGTCGTTCACCCGTATGTATACGCATATGGCGATGCAATTTCCCGGAATGCTCGAAAGCACGTCCACAGACATCACATTTATAGGGTCGCTCCTTGGTATGGATGCGACGATGGACTTGCAGATTCTCCTTAACGCTGAACAATTTATGACAGAATTCACATTCGAAGGGACGTTCACCCGTATGGGTGCGATAGTGACGGATCTGCAATTGAAAGAAGAAGACATTAGTTAACTTTTACAGACATTTATGTTGGTTGTTGTCGAAAAAAGATTTATTTTTTTCTTTATTTGTCGGAAAAAACTTCAGAAAAACAAGACAATTAAAACTCTCTGCAAGTTCTATTCGAAAGTTCTTGATGGTAACAGATCTATAGAAGTGAAATAAGGTAATTTGCTACCTAAAATATGCAATAGACGGTCGAAGAATTCTATATTTTTAAACTATTAAAAAGCTTTTGCGAATTCCCTTTGGGTTATCTTTGCAAATTTTATACATAGACAATTAATGAAGCCAGAAAAGTTATATCATGTTTTATTTGTATAACTCTTGCATACTTTATGGAGCAAAAGTTTACTATTTCTACTTCTCTAGATACCTACGATACCCAAGTACTGCAAAATTTAAAATGTAGAAAGTTTTATACTTGGCTTCTCTACAATCTGTTATACTTTAAGGATCCGTTTAGATAAATGTTGCTGGGAAATATTGATTGATTGACACTAAATCTATATTCCAACGGATTTTCTGTCTTGATTGTCTAACAGTCTTTCCATTTGGATTCATTAATAAACTTACCAGTCTAGCGGGAACCGCAAAAGTCTTTAGACACACACTGCACTGATAGGGATCAGAACCGGCTGCCACATTGGCCAATGGCTTAATAATGGGACTCTTTGGTATGCCCAATGGCAGACCTGCCTCATTCAGTTCAATTGGCGGCGATGCGGAGTTCGTCGATGATGATAGATTCATGCTACCTCCAACTCCTCCGCCATTGGCATCTCGTGACATTTCGGCGTTCTTGGCATGCGATTTTGTATGGGAAGTGTGCGCCGATTTGCTGCCAAATGTCATGCCACATTGTTCGCATTTGAATTGTGGCTTATTGGGATTGGGTTTGCGTGTGGCCACCACTTTGGCTCCCGTTGTTGTAGGTGTTGGTGTTGTTGTTGCTGCTGGGGATGCAACAGTTGCTGCTGTTGCCGATGTTGCTGCTGGTAATGATGGTAAACGCAATTGCCCATAGGATATATTATGCTCCTGTTTGATCCTTTGCGTCGCTGTTGTTGTTGTAATACTCTCATGCTGGGCCAACTGATAGCCAGCTAGATGCTGTTGTTGCTGGTGGTGAAGTTGTTGCTGCTGCTGCTGTTGTTGCTGTTGCTGTTGCAACTGCATTTGCCGCTGTTGCGGCGTCTGCAATAGCTCATAGTGCTCCTGCTGTCCGCTGGGGGGCACTCCAATACTTTGTGTTACCGTCAATGGCGGCGGCACTTGCAGACAGAATTGCGTTTGACTTGGTTGCTCTGTTTTTATGAGCAATTGATTAGCAGGATAATAAACCATATTGGTTGTCGATGAATCTGCAATAGATAAAGACATTTTCGATTAGGAATTTTAAATCGTTTTGACAGTAAACTACTGGATGTTGTGGTTATTACAGTTAAATTGAGTAGAAAGGTACTTAGATATAAATGTCAGTTCCTATTTAGTTATGAGTTACTGAGGGTTACAGAAAGTGTCCCAATGTGGTTTAAAACAATGCCGAAACCTTAATTCAAGTGGCCAAAAACCAAAAACTGTTTCTGTAAATACTTAATGTATATAAAGTATTATATATATATATTATATAATGTAACAATAACAGAAAGAACATTGATATTTCTTTAGCAGTGTGTAAAATTATGACGTCTTGTCCAAATAAATTCAACAAAAAACTATTTATAATCTCTAGAACTAAGGTATTACGAGTTCTTCTTTAATTGAAATAGCATATTATGTGAAAAATATTTTTAAAAAAACATCAAAAATATCAGATTAATAAAGCTTTTATTTTTTTTTTTTTTGTTTACCATAAAATTAAAATCTATCCAGACTTGGAAAATGATTAAAAAATATAAATATAAAACATGGCACATTAATTAAATAATATCAAATTTAGCAAGTGTTAAAGACTAAAATAAAAAATAAATGTTTTCCACGTTATAAATGTATTTATTACGACCAAATGTCAATTAATAACTTAACTTTCTTTTAATACCTTAATTAATATACTTCTTAAAATATAATATCTAATGAACAGACTTGTAAAGAACAAAATAAACAAATTTACAAATAACTATTTTGGCCTAAAAATAAATATATATATTTCTGTTAAATTTAAGAAGTTCTACCCTTTGTTAAGACTTTTGAATGACATAAATATATTGGCCTAAAAATAAATATATTCTTTGTTTATGTTTTTTAAAGACTTTTTAATGACTAAAACGGACTAATTATTTTAGTCGCCTTTTCATAAGTATCTAATATAATTTATGATGAAATGACATAAATCTAAGTTTCAATTCCTAATATATTCCATTTGAATGTTTCTAAATTTGATTTAGTACCCCTTTTGATAACATCATATGTAACTATCGAAGCATAACTATCTGTTGGATAGGGGTTAACGTTTTTGCCACCCCAACGGAAACAAAAGTTAAGCTAAAGAATATTGGAAACCTGAACAACCTGCATTACGAGTTTTTCTTTTGAAAAATCTAAGCAACACAACATACAAAAGTCCACCTTATTTTGGGTGGTTGGGAAAAGCCCTCCCAAAGAGAGTGGAAAACTCTTTTTGTGGTGTGGGAACCACCACCAACCCATGGCTAATACTATTACGCACTTTCTGTTATTGCCGGCCCAAAAAAAGTTGAGAGAGAGTGTGAGGGAGAGAAGAAAATTTCCCAAATATTTTTGTTTGAAAATACTCCAAAGCTTTTCCCAACCGGCATTTCTCTCTCTCTCTTTTTCTTGTTCTTGTTTATTGTTATTAATATGAATGAAACATCCCCACATTACCCCGCCCCATCATACGAAAAATTGCGTATACCAAAACAAAATGGCGTCCACATTTGGTTGGGGTCACCACCAAAGAAAAACACCGCTTGCAATTGTATTTAGAAAAGTTTTCTTTTACCTTTACCATTTGTGGTTGTTGCCGTTGTCGTTTTCTTGGCAACATTTTTCGCTGTGACTTTGGTTTTGGTTATATCCACTAATTCGGTTCCCGATTTGGAGAGAACATCTTTTAACCAAGTTTGCTTGGTACTCCAAGTTTTGGTATCATTTTTACTTTCAGTCATTGTTTTCGTTTGATTATAATTTTAATTGGATTGAGAGATCTTGGTTTGTTTTTCTTTGTAAAATTTTATCCAAAAAATTGCCTTCTACTGCACAAGGAAAGATTTTGAGCAGGGACGACTTTGTAAAAATCAGACTATATGTATTTGAATTTTCAGTTGAGGTTTTTTGTTTATTATTGTTTCAGTCCTTTGATTTTTTTTTTTGTTTTTTATTTTGTAGCGGCAGTCTTAATATAGTTAATTATTATTTTATTATTAAGTATTACATATTGTAGTTTAAAATTTTATAAAATAGTTTTTTTGTTTATGTTGACGTTGTTGATTTTTCAGTTGTTTGCTGTTTATTTAAACAAGAATTTTCATTTTGTTTGCTGTTCATTTAAACAAGAATTTTCATTTGGCTGGTTATTTTCTCCTTAAGCAAACTTTTTTTTATAATTTTGATGACTTTTTTTAAATCTTTTGTTTGTTGTGCAGCATAATTTGAAACATAGATTGATGTATGCTGATTATGATGATGATGATGATGATGATGCTGGTGATGATTATGATGATTGTGGTGGTAATGATGACCGCCTTGACCTGTATTTTTATTCATACGCATTTTTCTGAACGATCTCAAGATATCGTTCATTGAGAAATCGGTCATTTTTATATACACACGCACGCACACACACACACACACAACACCTATAAAAATGTTCTTCCGGGGTCAAATTTTCCTCTTTTTTTTCGGGGGGGTTCACATTGCCGCTATTCGATGTTGTTGCTTTGATAGTGCACCGGAGACTGGTGGGTGAGTTGACGAAAAAATAAAGGAAACCAAAATCAAAATAACAAAAAAAAAAAAAAAACAACCACCAATTGATCTCAAAAATTTCCCCTCTCTCGCAACGTTGCTTGGAAAACTTGCGGGGGAAAAAAGGGAAATATGTTTGAGTGGTTTTTCCTTAATGAGTGAGTTTAATTTGGAGTGAGTGAGTTTCTCTCTCTCTTTCCCAAACTTCATTTCACCTCCCCCTCCAAATCTGATAAGATAATTTCTTCTTTTTTTTTTTTGGCTAGATTCATTTGATGATTCATTTTATGAAATAAATCAAAATTTCTTATCATCCATAAACTTTTAGTTTATTCCTGATTAGGTCAGCATGACTAGTAGGTCTGGCTATATATTTAAATATAGCACGATCTGCTAACTATCTTTAATAATTGGAACAATTTTAGCTTGAATTTCAACAGTTATCTAAAATGATAAAATTAATATCAATATTTTTTTTAAATTTCAGTTTATGTGGGCCTAACACAATATTCTTTTGATGGGCCTCAATACCAAGAATATTTCAACTGATTAGACAATAATTTCCACCCATATGGTTCATCTGTATTGCTTCAAAATCATATACAAATGCTTTAATTTATTTTCATTTATTTTGTCGGGTTTTTTTTTCATTTTTTGTTGATTGTTAAAGGCAAGTTCAAAAAACTTTTTCAGTTTCTTTCAGTACGTTAAACTAGCGCAAAAGTTCATTAACATTCGACACAAAAAACTATTTCATGTGTGTGTGTGTGTGTGTTTTTGTGTCTCTATCTCTTCTCTTTCATTCTCCAAAAAAAAAAATTACAACAAAAAAATAAATAAAAATAAAAAAGTTTTTTTTTTTGGCTTGTTGAGGTAAAGAGACACACACACACACACACACACACAGAAAACTATTCATCTATTATGAGGTTAGGAGGGGGGAAGAAACTCATGCCCATGAGTTGGCTCGGTCAATGATCGTCAAAAAGAGAGAGAGAGAGAGAGAGAGAGAGAAAGACAGACCAGACCGACAATGATAGAGAGGGATAGACCCAACGAGCGGTAAAAGCACTTCCCCCACTCACACACACATTTCATATATTGACCGAGTCGAGAGATATACCGTTATATTGTTGGGATAGCTCTGAAATGGAGCGCATCCAATAAGAATGGAAAAACTGGTCTCTTACCAAGAGAAAGAGAGAGAGAGAGAGGAAGAGATATTTGATCTCGGTTCGGCTAGATCAGTAAAGTTACACCAAAAATTCAATGAACTTTTAGCTACTGTTAATGAAAAATCTTTCAAAGAGCTTCTATTCAGTGTGAGTTCTTATGAAAATTTAAGAATTTTCCCAATTAGGTGTCATACCAATTGTGAAATTTAGCATTTTTTGTCCTTCTCTTATTAGATAGTTAAGAGAAGTTAAGAATGGTTAGGCTTAATTTAAGAATAGTTCGTTAACATTTTACAAAGAAGAAACTGTTCTTTAAGCTTAAGGTATTCCTTTAAGGTATTCCACCTTCTAAACTAAATAACCATCTATCTAATTGATTTGAGCCCAATTTTCTTAAATATTCTGACTCGAAATTCGTCAAATAAAATATTCTGACTCGAAATTCTTCATATCTAAAAATATTTCGTATCAGAAAGTTAGAGTATTCAGTATTTCAGTACATAGTATTACAAATCTTTAAAAATCTGTTCTCTTCTTGATTATTTGGCATTAATTTTAATATTATTTTGACCTCAAAGAAATATCCTAAATTTTTTAAATTATTTTTTTTTTCAAACGCTCTATTCTTGATACATATGTACATATGTACATATTAATTAACAAGGCAATGATTAAAAAAAGATCTTGATATTAGCAACAAATTTGTGTTTTGTGACTTTCAGCTACTAATTTGGCCCTAACTATGGCAGTAGTGATGAAACTTTCCAAATTTGGCTTAAATTCTGAAACATAACTTTTCAAAAAATTGTGTAATTTAGCTTAAATATAACGTAATATGTGTTAAATACTTCAAATTTATTAAATCAGTACAGTTTTTTATTTAAATTCTCAAAAACCTTTCATAATTTCAGTGCCAAATCCTTCAAAAATGTTTTTTATTCTACAAATTTAATAGTTTTCCATTAATCTATAAAGAACTAGCCAATCTCTTATCCAAGTCCAATTTTTCCATAGCTTGAGTGGGTGTAAAATTAAAATGTACATCAGGATCCGCAAGTGGATTTAGCCAACTCTATAACTAACTCTAACTCTGTCCTTAAAAATAAAAGAAATATTTAAATTTTGTTGTCTCTTTTCGTTTCCTTAATTGCATTTGTCCAGATGAAATACTAAAACTACAATAGATATGTTTGTATTTCAAGCAATTTATTATGTGCCTTAAAAATCACGCTGAGCCCTAACACTTAAGAACCTATGTAAATTTATGTGTGTGTGTGTGTGTGTGTATAGACGAGCTTGTGTACCTCTCTTCATGAACAGCAAACACCTAGATATGGTTTGCTTTTATTTTTTTTCTTCTTCTTCTGTGTAGGGTCAATGAACATTTAAATATAAGCAAATTGTAAGCTTTTTTGTTTATGTATTTATTTCTGGTTATTTTGTCTGCGTCGCGTATCCATTACAACGAACGAAGCTGAAACACGAAGCGATGGGGAAAAAAAGTCAACGAACAACCAAAAATCATGCGATAAGATAGATTAAACGGAATGCTAAACCAACAAGGCAAAGGGGTAAGGAAAACTACTCAATGAAATTTAAAATAGGTGTGTTTAAGTGTGTGGGTGTGTGTGTGTGTGTACAGGTTGGGGAAGTGTTCTTTTGACTGAATGCCAAAACTATCTTTAAGAAACACAAAACAGAATAAAAATGCTGACGTTAGTTGTGATAAGATATCAATTATTTGATTTGTTAGGCACAACACGGTTAGTATTAAGTGGGAAATTCACTATTGCGATTACTTTTTATTTGTTTTTTTTTTTTTTTTTCATTCAATGACTTTCACAAATACAATATACATACATATGTAGATAAGTTAGTACAAAGTCAGAAGGCTGGGCCATATTTGGACTATGGGTGGAAAATAGCAAATTGGTTTCAATAAAATCTCATAAAATTCTCATTTATAACAGAAATTGTTTATTGTAGCAATGATTCTTAAAATATTTAATGCTGAGCTCATCATGTGATTAGTGTCTTTATTAAGTTGTTAGTAAACCGTTAGTTAACTAGTTAGTTAGTTCAATGCGAAGTATTTTTTCTAAAGTAAAAGTTTCTTTAGAATCATTTTAGATTCAAAGTTGTTTAAAGGTAAAATTTGTGAGAAGTTAGATAAAGTCCTTTAGGAGAAGAGTCACATGAACTAATAGTCAAAAATGTCTTTACGTAATACGTAATGTTAAAAGTTTCGATCTAATTAATTATTTAATGAAGAAAGACAAGTTTTTTAATGTTTATACTGATTAATTTATAATAGTTGATGAAATTTTATTAATAAGTTAGTTTACTATATATAAATAAAAACTTTTTTGGCAAGTCTTAGTTCTAAAACATCATTCCCTAAATTTACCTTTAGTTGGGTTATTTAATATTTGCTGAGTTTTCATGAAAATTCGAAATAATCAAGACTACGAAGTTTCTTAGGTAATGACAAGGTAAATAAATGAATGTATATAAAACCATATACATATACATTTGTACATACATGTATATATATGTATTTATATTGCGAAGGTCTAGACACGAAGTCTAAAACGTATGCGTAAACGTTGACGTCGACGTCAGCGTTGACGTAGACGCAGGCACGCACATTTTGCGTGGTTAGAACGGAACACAAAAAAATGTATGTATAAAAAAATGTATATGTATGTGTGTGTGTATTTTTCAAGCGGTTGGCCTAGGTCATCTCAGGCAAAAGCCAGCCGAACGAGACGTTAGACGAGAACTGTAAGAACTTGGCGAGTAAATACACACATACATAAGGGTAGCGAACTGTTCTGCGGAGGGGATGAAGGCGGGAGAGGTGAAGAGGGAGAGGACAGGGATTGCGGTTGTGTAGTGGGGTAGAAACTATGAGCGCGTGTGCAAATTGAAATAATGACAATAACAGCATGACATGACAAATACGTCAAATACACGATCCCCTCCCCCTCCCACATATACACAAATAAATGTGGCGTAATTTGCTTTAAATGACGTTAATTTTCGCTGTGTTTAATTTTAAGAATATTTTAAAGGGTTTTCACTTTTGCAAAATGGCGGCCAATACCTTCCCTTTCGTTTGACACTTAAAAAACACAAGCTCCTGCCTGCCCCGCCCCACCCATCGACTTCCACCTCACTCAACAGACGCCCACAATTTGGCCTGCAACAACAACAACAGCAACATGATTATCATCATCATCATGTGCTTTGCTGTGCTTTGCTTACTCATTGCACATACTATGTAAAAGTTAGACAGAGATACATACATATGTATATAGCGAGCTAAAGAGAGGGTGAGAGCAAACACAAAGTCAGAACAAACGAGAGAGTGAGTAAGAGGGAGAGCGAGTCAGACACAGCACGCGCATTGCTTGGCTGCGATGTCGAAAACTCTGGCACGTCCTCCTTATGGCCGAGCCATACAAATTGTTATTTTGTGGGCAAGTTGAAAATGCTTGCACGCCCTCCACGTGTAGTTCAAGTTCAAGATACAAAACGAACAACGACAAAACGAGCGCAATATGCACGAGGGTAGCCGAGACATTGAGAGTGTGAGTGTGAGTGCGCCGCAGTAGCAGCAACAGCAGCAGCAGCAAGCAGAACGCAGTTGACGTTGACGTTGCAGTTGACTGCTAGGCAGCGCTGCATTTTTCATAGACTCCATTGTGTATCCATGCGTATGTGTGTGAGTTTGAACTTGCCTTTCTCTGTTTTTGTGTGGGTGTGAGTTTTTGCAAAATTTTATATTGCATACTTATTTTTCCTTCTACAATAATTGCAATCTATTTTCTCTTTTTTTTATTATATGTGAACCTATTTCAAAAAGCATTTAAGTAAAAATAAATTGTGCATAAATTGGCAAAAAATACTGCGCTCAGCAGCAGCAACACCAGGCTATATAAACAGCCAGAAGAAACAACGATAAAGCGTACCGAGGCAACCTCATTCCAATTTCATATACAGAAGGTTCAACGAACTTCATGCTCAAAAGAGACGAAAAGAAACCAAAAGAAAAGAAAATACAAAAAAAAAGCTCGCTCAACGTTGAAAGAAATCCACAAAACAAACTCCGAAGAGGCCGAAAATTTCTTTCCAGAGAAAAGAAGGGAAAAGATGCGGCGCGGGGGTAAAAGATCGACAACGACGACAACAACAGCAACCACAGTCAATATATAAAATTTTGTGAAAACCTCAAAAAAAAGAAAAAAAAAAACAACAAATACTATATGTACATACGATTCCAGCAAGGGAGTGAGTTGAACAGCAATGCACAAGTGTTTAATACCCTTTATTCACTGAGGTGAAAGGGTATATAGAGTGATTTAATCAAATATAACAACTAATAACGCTTAAAAAGCAAATTTTGATAAGATTTCATAATCGTACAGTTCTACATAACCATTCCTAACAGTTCGCAACGCCAGTTGGCGCCACTGTGCCTACTATTTATAGAGTATCTCCAATTAGTCGCCTTGACTTGAAAGTTTTTTCCCTTGGTTGCATACGTGCCGAAATTTCTTTCTTTCTTCTTTGTTCCTACACAGTGTAGAATGAGGTGAGGGGAAAGGAATGGTGCGGGGGGATTGAATGAAAGAGCAGGAACACACAGTGTTGCATTTACTTTAACAAAATTAAATAAGTACTCGCTTTACTTGTGTTTATTGCAAATTTTTAAAAATAATCATTCTCATTTATGACTGATGGCTGACTGTTCAAGAGTGAAAGAGATAGAGAAAGGGAGCTTGAACTGAATATTTTTGGTGAATTATTTGCGTACTCTTTTTGTCTCTCCAAGGGGATTGCCAAAGCCTTTTTTTGGGAAACAAGTTTGAATTTATGAAGATATGTGAAATTGGGGAGGCCGGAGTTTCCGGTAATGTAAATAACATTATGATTAAGCCCCCATCAACAAGTTTTTCAAAAAAAAAGGGGTGTGAAATTAGTTACTTGAACTTTATTTCCGCCATCTGCGATTAAGTCTGGAATATGCAAGGTTTTCAATTTCATATAATTAAGGAAACTTTTTCGAAATCCTTCAGATTTTATATAGATTGTATTTTATTCTTTTATTTCTTTTTCAATTTCACTTTAAAATTTTTGGAATTTCTTCAGGTTTTATATACATAGATTCTATATTATACTTTTTCAATTCCATTCTAGACTTTACTTTATGTCAAGACTTTACCTAATTTTTCCAGATTAATTGCATTCATTCATAACTTAATTATTCAAACTATTCACAATCTAAAAATTGTATTTCTAAATTATTCTATAAACTTTGCCTGTTTATTTCATTCAAATACAAAACTTAAAGTTTAATTATAGCTTCGTTTTTTTTTTCTTTTTGCAGCTATTTTTAAGTTTCTACATTTATTTAGATTTTGCATATTTGTTTCATGTATACAAAATGTATCTGTCAGATACAAGTATACATACATACATATACAAATGGATAATTTGCGGATACATAAATTGGGCAGAACTTGTTTGACAGGTTGTTTGAAGTCTTCTCCAAACGATCATTAGAATATGGTTATATAAACATACTAAACCATTTCGATTTCCTTCTACTGACCCAGCATAAGATTATTTGCAATATGCAACCACAAAAAATTATTTGAAATGTTAATTAATTGCTAGAAAGAGATGGCTAGCTAAACCTTGAACTTGAATTTTTTTTGTTCCTTTTTGTAGTGATTCGATTGGCCTTCAAATGAAGTTTATGTTCGGTACAGTGAACACAATTGGCTCGAACTCAAATTGAAAATTAAATGCGCATAACAAAACAGAAAGTGAGTGACAGAGAGAGTGAGGGAGAGAGAGAGAGGGAGAGCTTGCAGTATTGCAGTCGTTTCGTATACGTATTTCGTGTACAGCCAACGGACAGCGTCAAAAACTGCTGCTCTGCTGCAATCCTGTCCTTGAACTTGAGCAAATTTTTTGTGTTTTTTTTCTCTCCCCTCTCAGATGTTTTGTTGCTTTAATTTTTCTTTCCTTTTTGTTGTTTTTTTGTGTGAGTGTGTGTGCCTGTGTTTTGTTGAAGGACACACAAATACCCAAGCAGCTTCAAATGCGCAGCGCTGCAGCTGCAACACCAGAGAGAAAGGGAGAGATAGAGAGAGAGTGAGTGGAATGGAGTGTTGCACATGATTTTGCAAAGAGTTTGAAGGGTGCCACACAAAAAAAAACGTTGCAAAGATTGTACCTACCTATATGGCTTCAATATGGTCGATTTTGCCTCTATACAGATTACTAAAGAGACTGAGTTGATGTTGTTAAAGTCTAACTTTAGTATAGAGAGCTTAAAGAACCAGTTCTTAAAGTGTTTAGCCCTCAATTACATTTCTTCCAACATATAATGGTACTACAAAATTTATTTTTACCTAAGTTTTTCTTACTTTAAGCATTACATTTAGTTTTTTCTACTAGAAACCTAATGGAACTAGAGTAAGTCGATGATAAGTTTTAACTTGCAGTCTAATTTTTGTAGAATTATCTCAAAAGGTATCACAAAATTACATTATTAGACGGATTTTATGAGATTTTTTCAAATTATTGAATTTGAAATTTGAATTGTTTGAAAATATATTAATTTATTTGAAGGAATTTGTTAAAATGTGAACTTTAACTACAGAAAAGTTTAAGGATAATTTGGTAAAATAATTCTAGCTCTATTTGCACAGGCGAACTAGTTCTTTCTTTTGAAATAAACGTTAAATATTACTAGTATTTCTCTATATGGAAATACAGAGATGGTTATATTTAAAAAATTTGAATTTCATAGAAGTTCCTTCAGTAAAAGTTTAAGATTAATCTGTTTTTCATAATAATATACATTGCCAAATTAAATTCTAGCTTTATAAACATTCAAGAACTAGTTCTTTGTTTCAGATTAATGTGAGAAAACTATTTATTATTAATTTAGCTATTGTTCTCTTTAATTGTTCTTAAAATCAACTTGAATCAATAACTAATCATTGAGTTATTAGATGTGTAGAACTTTATTGTATCCGACTATAGAGAAATTTAACTTCTCGTAAGATTTTTGTAGTTGTGTGTTTAAGAACTAACCAGTTTCTTGTTTTTATAGTAAAGAACTGGTTCTTTGTTTTAGAATAACCTTAAAGTTTGAATTAGTTTGAAATTTTCTAAGAACTATTTGTAATTTTTCTTGTTTTAGTTCCCTTTTTAAATGATTTTTTAGCAACTAATTCTCATCTTCCTTGTTTTAGTTCCCTTTTTTAATTACCTAGGAAACTAGTTGTTTAATTTAACCATAAAGCTTGAAAGCTTGTTGTATTCCACAAAAGATGAAGCTCTTAGAAGCCTTTAAATATATTCATCCTTAACTTGAGCTTTAAATTTAGTTAGTTTAAGTAATTTCTATAAAACTTAAAATTTTTGTACATTTATTTCCTGATTCATTACTTATTTGAATTTCATTTGTTTAGTTAATAATTTCAAAATCACTAAACTGATGTCATAAGTTTCTGTCTTGTCATAAATAATTTTGCTGATATGTACAAGTGTGTGTGCGTGTGTGTGTGTGTTTATATAGTTTTAGAATTCTGCGTAATTCATTTTAATTATTATTTTACTTAGAATACATCAAAGAGCAACATAATATTTCACCATAGTGACTACGACAACACGAAATCATGATTCAAATTCAAATTCATCGATCGAATGTCCGAAGATCGAGTCATTTCGTTTAGCCAGAATCAGCGCAGCAATTAGAACAAAGAAGAACAACAACAACAACATCATTTGGCGAGGGGAAATACAACAGAAATAGCTTAAAAACAATTTGTTAACCAAGGTCAACACAATCTTTTATATATAAGTATATAATATATACAAACATGAATATTTTTTTTGTATTTAAGTATAAGCATTATTTCATGAGAGGGAGAATTGCTATAACTGATAAACAAACGGCAAAAAAAAAAACGAACTTTAAAGAATGCCAAAACAACAACAACAAAAATTAAATATGGCGGATCTGCCAAAGATTGTTGTAGTGGAAGGGTGAGGGCGGTTTGCCAAAGAGCGCGGGGTTGACGGGGGGTGTTGCGTTTCAAGATATACACAAAAAATTTTTATTTTGGCAGAATACACACACAAACACACACCGATACATATATACAATAGAAGCTTTACGCATGTCTGCGAACCGGCTTTTTATGAATTTTATTTTGTTGCTGCGTTAGAATTTGTATCTTTGTGTATGTATCTGACAGATACCCCCGTCAGATATTTGCCTCTGCCTATATCTCTGCTTCGCTGCTGCCAACGACGCTGTTGCGGCTGCTTCTGCTGCCGGTTTGATGTGGTGTTGTTGGTTCGTTTCAATATGAAATTTAATGGGGTAGGCAAAGGGTCGTCATCGTCGTCGACGTTGTCATCGCCAAAAAGACACCAAAAACCTCTTTTCCGTTCATTTCATTTCGGCTCAACCGCCCACGAGTTTGCCATGTGACTCTTTACCCATTGATAAGCGATGGGCTTATGAATTAGCCATTTCTAATTAAAGCTTTCAAAAACTTATCAATCTATTCTTCTATCAATGGCATTTTGTTACGGTTCACATTCGTTTCACTTTTATGCCACATACTCAATGAAATTTGATCATTGTCCCAATGTATGTACGGTTTTTCTACTTTTACGACATGACCAAACCAATAGCCAAACACTTGAAACCAATGACTCTGTTACTGTGAGAGGGCTCTATAAATAAATATTGGCTAGTATAAATAATGCTATGCGTAGTAGTAATTTAAAACCAGTAAGCCAAATGGTTTAGGGTTTAGAATTGAACAAAGAGAAAGAGAAGAGATGGGGGGGGGCAGAAAGAGACTCTATTTGCCTAATATAAAGCTAAATTTGATCAAGATTGTTAGTTAATGAAATGTCTATAAAATATTGTTTAAAAACTGTCTTTTAAATTTCAATAAAATAAATAACCAGACATAAAATAAATATCCATATAATATTCTTTAAAAACTGTCTTTAAAATCATTAATAAATAACTTAACTTATGTTTTAAGCCAAAAAGTATTTAAACATTGACAAAAGATAGTAAAGAAAAATGATTTAAAAAGTCTATACCTTTAAAAATAAAAGAAAACATTCAAATTTTGGATAATACAAATGAAGTTTGACAGTTTTTTAATAATCAAGTGATGAAAAAATGCAAAAACTTTAGATTTTTGTAGGCTAGAACACCTTTTCAAAGCTATTATGTGAAAATGGACAACATTGCCCTGTGAAAATGGGCAACAATGCATGCGATTTAAACAGAAAATTCAAAATAAAGCTGGAATTTGGCAAATCAATAATGTTTTTAAGTATTTTCATTAAGAAAGTCAAGTCACTTCCTTGAATGATAATTGATAACAATGAAAAACATATATAGGAAGAGAGTTTTTTTTCGTTTTTTGTATTTATTATCACGCCACATTTGGCTATCAAGCATTTAAATCATTCATGCTCTTTTTTCGCCTCAATTAATATCCGTTATTGAATATTTAATCAGGGGGCCACCCATTCATAAAAAGCAAGCCAAACAAGTCTCTCTGTCTCTGTTGTCTGCTTTTTGTGTCTCTTGGGTGTAAAAAAGTATCTGCTGATTGATAAGAATTGAACCAACACCCACGATAAATCGTTCAACAGGTGGAACGTGAATGAACGCAGCTACACAAAATCAACAAATGACGCCAAAATCGAACTTTGTGGCGAAAAATATTCGCGATAACAGGACTTATATGTGTAATCTTTTGTTTTGTAATCGATTTTTTTTTGCATTTTACTTTCTTTAACGCACATCGACAACAATTTCCTGTGCCTATAAAAATATTTTTGAAAGAAATATCAATTTCCAAAGATTAGCCCAATTTATTGTGTGTGTGTTTGATTTGTTGGTAGCTTTTTCTGTTGACGCTGGTACTGACCTTCAGGCACCAAATTTAGCAACCCACGATAAAGGGAACATTGAAAGTAATGAAAGAATTTTTGTATACACAATGTTTGTTATCAATATATGTGGAGACATTAGACATTTTCGATTTCCTTAATATTTATGTCGCATTCCATTGTATCATGATAGACTATAAGTCTATAAGTCTATGCCTGGATCCTGATTTGATTACCATTTCACTTTCTAATGTCATTCTAATGTGACTCATTGTGATTGCAATAATAAAATATAAATGATTCATAGTTGAGCGAGGAAACCCCTATAAACAAAAAACAAAACTCACACACATCTAATCTTGAAAAACGAAATTTTTGATTACCTAGAACACAAGAACCATCCATATAAAGTATGTTATATCTATCTGACTCTTTAAATGTTTATATGTAATTTGAATGGTCACGATGAGTCAAAAGGGTGATTCTCAAGAGTCTTCGGGTGAGTCACAAGGAATTACAAAAGTGCGAACAGGTGTTTAAGTGAGTTCCCTAGTTCGAAGAAATGTTAAGAAGGCGCCACTTCCACACATCGATTGCTTTCAAGGTAAATAGGCCAATTACAGGTGGGGAAATTCTTCCTCCCCCTATCATATACTTTGTGCAAATATTTCAATTTCAAGGTTTAACAGCAAAGACATCGAATTGATTGAATCAAATTGATATCAAGTATACGACATGTTGGCCACGCAAAATGATAGCAAGTGCTAAAATCGATGAATTATTGTTTTGGAAATGGTCTTCAGTTATATAAAATGAATACATAATAATATTAATATATATAAAGACAATTGAAAATCAAAGAAATTCTATCAAGAAAAAGAAAGTTATCTACAGTATTTTTATTGAATAATTGAATATTATGCATTTTTTAAGTATGTATGAGTTATATTGTGGAAAACTTTCAAAGTATTTAAGTTTTTATAGACAATTTTTGACATTTTTTTAATAAACTTTTGCATTTTGTGGCATATTTACATATGAATATGTATTTTTAACTATAGAAAAACAATAACCAATAAATTTTATAGCAATAACTCAAGTTTTTTCTAATAAAACAACATACTAAACTGTTAGTTATAGTTGGAATCTAACTTGTATGAACCAATTCTGTCTAATAATGAGAATGTTTAAGTTCTAAATCAAAGTTAGTGTATATTATTTCTCAAATATTCTATTGAATCCAAAAACTGTGCTATATTTGACTTTAATCTAAAAAAATTCATTAATATTTATATATTATTTCCCGAATATTCTTTTGAATTAACAAATATAGCAGCATTTGACTTTAATCTAGAATTTTTAAGACTGTATAGTCTTTGTGACTCATCCATGTATTTTAAACATAGATTATTTTAAAAATAAAATATACATAATTGAAATTATACAAATACGAAACTACGAAATGGAATGGAAAATACGTATTTTTAGTTAAGTTTTTAGTATTTTATAGTATCTTCTTTTTAAAATAAATTTGGTTTTTTAATTTTAGAAAAATGTTACAAATTATAAAATTTTTTAAATAAAATTATTTAAAAACAATTTTAATTTTTTTAAAATGTATAAATATTAAAAAAACTATTCAAACTCACCATAAAATGTTGGAAAAATTATAGAAAATCCACAAAAAGTTGAATGTTGAACGTTTTTTTAATCCTCTGAATGTGTTGCAAATAAAGTTTTCACCAAAATCATCAGATAGATGACAACACTTGAACACTAAATTGTGGGGGGAGGGGATTGTTTGGTGGGGGGTTGATTTGTTTCTTTATTCTTTACTGGTTTTTATTTTGAAATGTGCGAGCCGTTAGACCGTTCTCGTCCACACACGCGTATCGACCAGCGGCAAGTGTTTCTAGACGAACAATTTTTATGAAACAATTTAGAACTTTTTGTCAACTGTCGAACTGTCGTTTTTTTCTTTTTAGCGAGCGCGCGAGCGTATATGTATGTATGTGTGTATTAAAAAAAAGGTAATCGCGTAATTATTATATATTTTTTGCGGGTCCGCTCAATACGTCTGCACTTGACGTTGACCAATTACAAAATATACACCCGATTTGCGGTATATTTCGTTCTCGCCAAAAGTCGTCTAATGATAATACAATCCACTCGTGAGTCCGTTAGAACAGAGAGCACAAACGCACACACACACAGACAGAATGGGGTCTCGATCGTTGTGGGAGTGAGTCGAACAACTGCTGCTGCTGTTGCTGCTTGAGTGTGAGTGTGATTGTGTGAGAGAATAGAAGCTTCGTTCGGGTTAGCTTTCGGCTCGGCTGTGGTTTGTAACGATTACGCTGACAATTTTTTGTGTTGTGGCTCTAATGATTTGCCTACACGAATAACAACAACAATAATGCTTTTGATGTATTTGTTGTTGTTGCTGTTGTTGTTATTGTTTTTCTCTTTATATTTCAAGTTTAAATAATTTACTTTGAAATTTCCGTATGAACGAGGTTCTTGTCTATTTTGTTTGCGTGTGTATTTGTATAAGTTACTTATTATCTGCTGAGCAACTATGATTGTTGTTTTTGTTGTTGTTGTTGTTGCTGTGCACATTCACACGCCACTATAAACAATATTGACCTAGGTTATATATACATATATATATATCTATATATAGTATATGCTAATGGCATATAAGCAAAATGTATTACCTAAATATATTGTGAAGAGAATTTATTCAGGTTTTTGCTTTTTATACATTTTTTGTATGTTTATTTTCCACTTGATATCAGTCTCTAAGTTATTAATTTTCACGCACACTCACACATTTACACAATTGCGAAAACTTAAAAAAATTTGATTTAAAAATTGCACTTTTTATTTTTGTTCTTTTTACTAAGTTATAAATTGTAGTTACTTTTTATTTTCGTTTTTTGTTTCTGTTTTTGTAAGGCAAAAGAGATCAGTTAATGTATTTTTGTTTATTTAAATCGAAAGCTTGGCTAATACTATATAGAATTTATTTAATTATTCTTATTATTTCTTGTTAATTCTTCTTTTATATCAAATTCTCTTGAAACAGAGAATAGACAGAGAGAGACGTGTTGTTGACGCGTTGCCAGCTCGCTGAGAAATACGAGCAGAGCAGAAGCAGCACAAAGCGAAGCAATGGCGGACACACACCGAGAACAAACGCCGACAGAGGCAGCGGCAGCGACAGTGGCAGAGCTTTGACGTTAGCGTTGACTTTGACTTTGGCAGAATGAAAGTAGCTTTGTTGTATGCGTGCGTGACTTTGTGAGTGTGTGTGTGTGTGTGTGTGTGAGCTTGAGCCGGCATTTGCAGCAGCTGCTGCTCTCACTCACACACACACACAGATACTTCTAAAAAGGTAGGCGATTTATTTTTGCATTTGTTGTTGGTATTTTTCGGCAATTTTTTTTTTGTTTTCGCTGCTGCCGATTGCTGCTGCTGCTGCTGCTGCTTTTGCTCAACTTACTCAATAAAATTTTTATTATGATATCTACGCACACGTATGTATGTACACACATACATATACACAAAAAATACAAATTGTCGTTTGGGTTTTTGTTGTTTTTTTTTTGGTGCGTCTTCAACTCTTATCGCCGTGTATATGTATATATGTACTGTGTGTATGTATTATATACTTTGGTATATAGACGGATGTTTATGTACTTGTATTTGGCCAGTTGTTTTGTGATTGCTTTTGCAGCTTTTTCAAGGGTGACGTATTGTATAAATGTATGGCCATATCCCCTTTGTCAGAACCACCTCAATTCGTGATTTGTTAGCTGTTTTACCGACCATATACACATGAACATATGCATGTGTGTGTGTGTGTGTGTATATATAGACCTGATATAAACGGTGGATAGACTTTAGAACGAGCTATAAAAATCAAAAGAATCAAAGTGCATTAATTCAAAGATCGAGGGGCAAATTGGAATAAAACGAAAACGTGATTTAGTGATAAGTCTAGGAAGACATTATCGAAACTTAAAGTGATTTTTATACCTCCATACATTATGCATACATATAACTTTTAATTAAGCATGTCGGCCTTATGATACCCTGTATGTACAAATGTACATACATATATATAATTTGACGCTCAAGATATTTTCTAACCCAAATATGTAAATCTTTAATAAAGAATCAAAGAGTCTCTTTTAAACTTTGTTTGTTTTTCTAGAAATTATATTTCGAAAATCAGTAGATATCAGTCGATCTTTTTAAAACTTGATATTCTGCTTCTTTATGATATTCTGATAGATAGACAATTTATCTAAAAATGTTTCAAGATGTTTTTCAAACTAAATTTCATTCTGATCTTAATTAAATTATTAAAGAATCAAAGAGTCTCTTTTGAAAACTTTATCCAATTTTCTCGAAATTGTATTTTAAAAACCAGTAGATATTAGCCAATCTTCTTAAATATGATATCTTTCTTCTTAATAATATTCTTTACAGTCTAAATTTTTAATTTTGATTGATTTCATGCGATTTTTTCAAGGACATCTAGGATAAAAGCTGAACAAAAGAGCTAAAAAGAGCTATTTTTTAGCTCTTTAGGCAATTTAGAAGAAGAACAATTTAATTTACAATTTAGAAGAAGTCAGTCATCTCTATCTTCTCATAGTAAGAGACTTATAGAAGGCCCATAAGATATACAAAATATAAAAATAGATTTCATTGCCTTAGCCAAACAGCCTAAATATTGCTCTTTCTTAGGTAAAAACGGAAGACAAGGACAACCTCAACCCCTCGTTCATTTTCCAACTGTTTTTACTCACTTTTGCAGCAGATTCTTAGCTCATTATCGGAGGTCTCTTAAGCTAGAATCCAGAGAAACTTAAGAGATCCTTGACGTTTATACCAAAGTAAGGATATGCTTCGTTTTTTTACCCCACAAATATAATACATGTATTCCTTCTTTTCTCACCAAACATTCTACAAATGAAATGTTCTCTTCCACTTGTCACCTTTAACACAAGTTTAAGGTTATGTTCAGCTAATGATGTACGTATGTATGTGTGAATGTAAATAAGCCCACAAGGATGCCAGATTGACGACGCCTTTAATGATAATCGTTTTTAAGCTAAAGCGATTAGTCTCGTTGCTTAGTAAATGGGTGTGTATGTGGGTGTGTGTGTGTGTAAATGTGTCTTTGTCTCAGTGTCTGGTATCGCCAAAGTGCAGTCATTATTTTCTCTGCTCTGTGTGTTATGATAAAGAGTGTATTGACCTGAGAATCTTTCTTTTGTGGCGGTTCGTGGACTATAAATGTTACGATGACAACAGCAACAACGAAAAATAATATTAAAATTATTGTGCATAAATTAAACGTAAACTTCTTTAACGTTCTGCACAAAAATTCGGCAGAAAAAATTAAGCAAAAATTTCCAAAAGTCGAAAAAAGCAAAAAAGAAAGCTGCAGGCAGCGCAGCGTTGCGATGCGTCGAAGAGCATTTCCGCTGCCAGCGTTTGCAGTCGCAGCAAAAGCAACCGCAGCAGCAGCTGCTGCTGCTACTGCAGGATGGGAGGATCACAATGGAGGGGGAGTAAAGGGGCTCACAGTGTCCGAGGTTAGAGACGTTGCAATAAATTGAAGCTTCATCCCTTTTTTTCTCTTTTTGTTGTTGTTTTTGTAATTTCGGCAACGACCAACACCAACAGAAACATCAACGAGCCGCAACCGAACAAAACAACTCAAAAAAGACCCTCAAACCCCAAATGTCTGGCAACATTGCAAAAAAAGGGCGCAGGCAGCGACGAGGGCAACGTCGACAGCAGCAGCAGCAAGCCCGAAAAAAAACTTATCCGCGTGGAGGACGTGCAAGAGTTTTCCAACAAATTTGCAGCTGAGGACGTGCAACAGTTTTGCCACACTCTGCTGCACATGCACAAACACAGCAACACATTCGAATGAGAGGAAAAGAAAGAGACAGAAAACAAAAAAAAACAGAAAACAGCAAAAGTTGCATGCTCGTGTTTGGTCTCTCGTTTTTGTTCTGTCATCGTGTTGAACCCCTCGTCATCCCTCCCCCTCTGTGTGTATCCGCTTGCTAGTTGCAAGCAAACCCATCGACAATCTGCTCAAGGATGATGGATTGTGGGTGGTGCCATTGGGGGGAGGGGAAATGTTGTTTGTTGTCTGCTCCGGATGCCAGCAGGTTGAATCATTAGTCTAATGGTGCACGCCCATAATACTAATAATAATGAGCTGCATCTAATTTTGTACCACAGGAATGCAATTAAATTTTTTGATTTCTATTCCCAAAAATAATGCAAATCTTTTGGAATTTCGCATGGAACTTTTCAAAATTCTATTTCTCAATCAATCGAAACGAGGACCATACTGGTCTTGGCAACTCACCCCCCCACAGTATTTTTTTCTCAGAAATTGCATTCAACTATAAAATATCATTCTCTCATTTCTTATATTTAGAAGCCGAAACCAAAATTCAACAAGAACAAAAAGGGCTATGCACAAATATTGCAAAGGTCCTTGGAGGAAAATCTAATTGAAAACAAATTCGTAGTTTTCATAGGTTGAATAAAACAAAGAAATTTAAACGTTTTGGAGAGAAATATAACATATGTTTTATCATTAAGCATCAATGTCTAGCAAATTGTTACATATTTAAGTAGAAAATGTCAATCTTAACCCTTAGAATATTACTCTCACATATGAAATGTATATGTACATATATCAATATTAGTGAATAAATGAATGAATGAATGGAGACAAAATTTTTTGGATTTTTGAAACTGAACAGTTTCCTAGGTGAAATCTCGGTTTTGGAGTCATAAATTTTCCTTATTTTCTCCCCGAGTATTCCGAATAAATCCGAATCTGCAGTATATAGAAGCTAATCATTCGTAATTTTGTTTCAATATATACATATAGCAGTCTAGGAGGAGCTTTCGTTGATCCAGACGAAAGGACGGACAGGGCTATTTAAACTCATCACGTCGTGCTGATCAACAATAATTGTGTACCTCATATTGTCGAAGATCGTTTTCTATATCTGCTGCACAATTAAGCTTATAGATGACAAAGTACATTAGTAGATAAAGAATTTTGTCGTTTGTGCTGATCATAGGACTTTTTTCGTTTTATTCGGGGGTTTCCCTATAAATATGTTTTCTTTGTTGTTAATATGTTTACGAGACAGGGAAAAGTATGAATCAATTTATTGTGTGATGAAAAAAAAAGAATGAAAATGAAAAATCTATCAATTTGTTTAGAGAAGTTTTGCACTAACAATAAAGTAAATGGAAAGTACATATGTACGCTATGAGGAGATCAAAGTACACTGATTATTATTATTATTAAAGTGTAGGATATAGTTGTAAACTATTAACCTAACTAAATTTTACAAGCACTGGCAACTAAGGCCTTCGGCTTTACATCCGAAAACTACATCTATGGCCTACATCCTACTAGCCTGGGATTCGAACCCGGATCCTCGTTGTTCAGTTGACTAAATTACTGGGCCACTTGGACAACTTATCTACCGAGAACTGCCAAAGTACACTGAATGACTTTATTATTTACCACTTCATTATTTTATAGTTGAGTCGATGGCCTTAGCTAGCACTCTTTATTATATTATTTTGTATAACAATTACTAATAAATAAATAAATAATTATTTTATAGTTATTATATGTATGTACTTAAATTGTACATGTGTGAAAAACTCCCAAGTGAGCCAAATAAAAAAACATTTGCGTATTTTTTACTCAAAAGTACCATGTGAATAAGCAAAATTTTTCAACCCGTTTGGAAAATTCAAACTTGTATCAAAGTTATTATGTAATACATAATTTCAAGATCGAAACAGAGTTCGAAAGAGAGTATCCCATAAACTCTCCAACCGTTTTTTAAAAATTAATTAGAAAAATAGTTTGATCCCAAATTGTGTAAAAAGCATTTCCCAATTTGAAACAAATTTAACAAGCATCTGATCTTTTTTAAAAGCAGTTCATCTCAATTCAAAAACTCTTCAACTGTAAAAGAGATTCGTGTGCAGATGAACCGAGGGATTATACGAGTATTCATTGTATACCTGATATGGGGAAGTGATCAGAGGGTTTTACTTTAACAAATCCAGTGCAAGATAGGACCATTGAATCTTGAGCAATGACCGCAAATTGGCGCTAGAGACATGAGTTGAGGTAAGAGAATCCTGATCCTGAATCCATGATCAGGCAACGCAAAAACCGATTTTCTGACTAGAATTTCGGATATTCACTTCTACAACGATCATCACATAAACCGACGACGATTTGAAAGCTCAATTTAGAAATAAACTCGTTATTATGTTCAAACCACTTAATGCCTATGATCCCTATAGAAGAAGAAATAGATCTTTTATTTCGCTACCTTCTATCACTGCTTCAGCTCTTGAACTGATTCTACATCTTTTTTGCCACAAATGAGACAAGAGCATTACTATCTAGTACGTCACTTTGTCACGACACATTTTCATTTATAATTTCATAAGACTTTGTAATATTATCCTAATATAAATAATCTAGAATTCACTGTAATTTTGCTTTATTTTGCTGACCTTGGTTAACTAAACAATGTTTAAATTGAAAAGATGATTAGGGGGGAAAACTTGAAATCAACTTGAATAGATAATATCATTTAGCTATTTTCCAGTATGCGGTCAACATTTCCGGATTGACATACCAAAACCTTGACACTGTTTTTTTTTATGTGCCTGATTGCAGAAGCGTTTTCGCAGAACTTTGCGAGGGTAAAAAACAGTTGGTAATGGGGCCTGGCACTAACAAATTCTGATTGTGATTCATTGTTATTATTGTTATTCTGCATTGAAACAGTTGTCTTAGATAGGAAAATCCAACAGAACAGGCGCAGCAGCGTGTGTTGATCATTTTCTGATAACCCAAAACACAATATGCAACTTGTGTCGAGAGTCGTAAAATTTGAAATGTATATATGTAAGTGTCTATGAAGTGTTAACTTATTTAGTTGTATGTAAAATGTTTATAATGCTGACATTTCTTTTAAGGGTTTCAAAGTCAAGTGCAGACCTTTTTTTTGACGGTCCTCGCATAATATTTGCGTACTTCTCATATGTATGTTCATTTGTATTTGGGCTTTGCCCATACATTATCTTATCGGGTAATTATGCCAGTATTTACAATGTTCCGCCCATAACCACGTGTGTGTAGAGGCCAACTACACCTACTACATATATGTAGGTTAAAAACAACAACAAACCACAGAAAATGGCAAATGGAATTGCACAACATTTATTATACAAATGTGGTTAACCTAGAGAGGTCCACGAAAGTGCTTACATAATGAATGGGAATCTTGCTAAAGTGGAGAATTTTTGAGTCGATCTTTATACAATTTATATACATTTTTCTATAGATCAGTGATTGGTGACTTTATTTCAGTTTATTAGCCACTTAAAGTGCAAAATTTTTAGAAATTTTGGAATGGGACTTTAAATGTAAATGGGCTTCTTTGGATCTGAAAGAACCTATCAATTTATATAGATTATAAAGATTCTATTAACTTCTATATAAGTACAACTTATATAATCTCTAGGAATTCTTTAAAAAATGATCACTGATCTAATTAGACTCATCTGTATCATAGAATACTTATCATTAGACGAATTATTTGCCTTTAGGCCCCAAACATAAAGCCATATAGGGACTTATTGTTAGTTAGAACCACTAGACTTTAGATGTTAATAATTGTCTAACCAAAGTATAGAGATCTTCTTCGGATTGACAAAAAGAGTAACATATGTAGTAACGTATATAAAGCTGCTAATGAGATATATAGAAAACGGATCTAAATTATAATTTTTGGGGATAAAAATAAGAAATTGTTGGGCTTTAAGAATTCACTAATTTTCAATGAAGTTCTATTCTCAGAATAAGGATTTAACAAAATTACTTCAAAGACTCATTAGTTAAGCGTACAGACAGCCGAGTCCGTGTCGAAAATTATACGAAATGCCGATTCTCAGGACTCTTTACATGGATTCGTCCGTGGAATACTTAGAATGTTGGAGGTTGGTGGTTCTGTCTATGGATACTTTTGAAAAATTTTCTAGAATTTAAAATGAAAATTTAAATTCAAAATGGATATTGAAAATACAAAAGATGAACTGGTAAACTATGTTCCCAATTTGTTTCCTACAATATTTTGTCGTTAATTCTCTAAATTATAAAGAAATTTTCAAAGAATGTAAACAGTCTAATGGAGGTGTAGATATTGTGGGGTGAATTCATTAATTTTAGAAAGGAAAATCGGTTTAAGATATCGAATTAAATCAGTTAAAGATGTAAAATATTGCGTTTAGGGAGATTATTCTCCTCTACAGGGAATTTTAAACAAAGTTTCTAAATAAATCAGTGCTTTATCTTATAAATCTTTAACAAACAAATATTGATTTTGCCATAGCAATAGAAAATATTGTCTCCAAGAGTCCCTATTATTCCCTATTCCCCGAAGTCGAAAGAAAAACAAGTATATTATGAGTTTTTTTTTGCGGTTTTTGGGGGTTTCATAAAATTAATCAAAACTATTCCATACCAAAATAAATCCGGCTTTAACTTTGGGCATAACCATGCAATGGATGCATATCTCAAATATATTTCCCATTTATAAATCATACCAATCAATATAATTTGTATACAAACAACTGTAGTTTATTAGAAAAGTTTAAACATATACATAATAATATTATGTAAGGAGAAATGATAGTAATTTTTCAGTATTACGGAAACGGCATTGTTATCTACTTATGTATGTGCTAAAATCATTTCCCTATGACTTGGAGAATCTTTAACAAATACCACCTCCATCTAGTATATTTGGCATTTGTTTACCCTGATATTCTTAGATAACAATAACAATAAACTACGCCGCCTAATTTGCCATTGAAAAAAACAAAATCTGTGTGAGAGAGAGGGAGAGAGGCAAAGAGAGAAAAAAAGTCCATAAATACGATGTAAACATTTAGCGATAGGCCTATTACGTCTATATGCGCAACAGCTAGAACAACTTTGTAACCTCTTTGTGCTAACCTAAGATGGTTAGTGGGGGTGGGGTCCCCCCTCTGCCTCTTCGCATCAAGAGACCATGCTTATAATACTTGCATAATTCAATTTGCAGGCATGCAACTTATTTGTAGTGTGACAACATTTATTGTATAAATTTTATTAATACTATATAAAATCTAATGCCTATGTAATACCCATGCGAAGGTTGGTCGAAAAATTTGCGAATATGGGAGTCAGGAAACTTAATAAACAGGAAAACTCAATCAGTCAAGTTTATGAATTTAATCTGATTGCAATAGTCAGTTAGTCCAGTGTATAAGATAGGACCAACATGTGTTCTCTCTATAGGCACTGGGTTTATGAGGTTTTATCCATTAGAATGGAAAACTTCTCTCAAATTTTTAATCATATCAAATATAGAAAAGTGTAGATTACTCTTTTTAAAATGATCACCAAAAATTTGTCTTTCAAGGACAGCAAATATATATAGTTGGGGTTTGGTTTAAAATCTTTTTTAAGGCATATGGAGACTTCCCTATACTTAAGTTTTTTAAAGTAAAGACTTATTTTAGAACAATCTCTTAAATAGTATCTGTTAGATCACCAGCAGAGCTCTTAAAAGATTGTACAGAAAATAGAAAAAGGCTTCAATAAAGTATAAATAGTGTAAAACTATAGTTATAATGATTATAATCAAATAAAGCTATCAAGATATAGACTTCTATTTAAACAAGATATGTCTCTTTTGGTTATATGTTCAACAATCTGTCTTATTTATATGATATGATTAATATTCGGTGTTTTTGTCTTATTCATGTAAAATGTTTTAATATCTAGTATGTATTTTATTTTCGTAAAATGAAGTAATACTTATATAGGATCAAGGGAGTAACCAGATATCTGCTCCGTAACTATTTAAATTTTTAAAATTTTTGGAAGAATTAATTTAATTTAAGATGAATT
The DNA here is from genome assembly GCF_018902025.1 of Drosophila willistoni. Lineage (NCBI taxonomy): Eukaryota > Metazoa > Arthropoda > Insecta > Diptera > Drosophilidae > Drosophila > Drosophila willistoni. The sequence goes on from NW_025814050.1 coordinate 18,070,816, forward strand.
TTTCTTAAATATTTGTTTTTAATAATTAATTTTGTTTCATATATTTGAAAAAGCAGTTCTATTCTACTTTTTGAATAAATCGATTCATTTAGTTGCAATTCCCAACTAGTTTTAGCGTTGAAGACATGGTATGGCTATTGCAATTCTGGAGTTATTTAGCAAGGTCTGCTGATGACAGAACTTGGTAGTTCTTGAAATAATCTTCTTTTGTAAGTTCGATTTCTGGATAAATTTAAATCAAAATGTATTAAACGAATTCAGTTCAAATATGTTTTGCCATCTCCGATTTGAGTCCTGGCTACTACCTTGAGTGAGACCTACTTATATTCTATTAAATTAAGACTAAAGTTGGAATATATCAAATATTTTCTTAAATTTTAAAGAAAGCAGTTTGAAAAAACTAATAATTAAAGCATTTCTTTAGCGTTTAGATCTATTCGGAAGTATTTGATTATCAAAACTCTCTAAACTGCCTCTCGCTACATAGCGGCATCGGAATAGCTCTGTGTGTGTGTGTGTGTGTTTGTTTATTTGTTTGCCTAGGTCTTCTTGCCTTACCCAACCTGATGTAATTGCTATTATTGTGATTGCAATAAATTTGTTTACCGAGCGTGTTCGCACACCGTCACAGAGAATGGAAAACGCCGCGGAGAGAGAGAGGAGGGGGAGGTGATCGGGTGAAGATACATAGAGATAGTGTGGCACTAACAGATCTAACAATACTCGAATAGAATATTATGAATAGCCTGAAAAATAAATGTGAAAACATTTGCTTAATGCGCCTTTTGTTTTGATATGTCGGAGCCTATTTACATGGTTATAATATTTCTCCGTCTTGTTTTTTGCCCCAATGTCAATGTCACTCAAAGAATATACATTTGTTGATTTTAACATGTCATGCATGATATATATATCACTAGATGAAAACACACACGTTTTATCTATAGGAAAAGGCGTTTAAGCTTTAGGCCCATATATGTAATTCTGGTCATTAGCTAATCGTTAGGGTCGTCAAAAGGGTCGGCCAAAATGACTTCTTAAGTGAAATTTAATTATCATACAGTTTCGAAATAATGATAAGACCCACCTAGCACGTGATAGATAATTTTTTTGGGGCCTATCTTCAAGGTCGGACAATTAGAAAAGAAATTATTTCTGTCCATAACTTCCTCTTTCTTTTCCTAATCATGATATAGCACTTTATACATTGGACTAGCCCAAGAGAAATTAGAATGTGTTTTTTTCAATCTAGTTTCATTTGGTACTTTGATTATTTGGTTTATCATTAGATTAAATCTCTAGTGAAATTATAAATAGTATAGACACTTATTTAATAAGTATATTAGACAATCTATATTTTATTTAGTCAAGTCATTGCCATTGCCTAAGAGTCTTTACCTCTTCTTTAATCTATTATTTAGCAGTGATTAGAATGTACTTAGAAAATGTGAAAATATGAGATCCTACATATGGGTTATCCGTTCAAAGGGATTAAATTTTTTACGAATATACAATATAGGTACATATGTATGTTATATGCAAAAATTTAGAAACTCAGTACAGTAGATTCCGGTTATAACGACGCTCAAGTGACCGACGATTTCTGTCGTTATATCCGGAAGAAGTACTAACCGAAGGCCTTTTCATATAAGTTATAGATTGGGTCCAACCACCACTCATCGAACTTTACTCGCTATAACCGGACGGATATTATAAGCGGAGTCGTTATAACCGGATTGTACTGTTCTTTATATTTATTTAGATTTTTAGAATATGTTTTTATAAATTATTTAAAGTGCTATGAAATCTAGAAACTTTACTTTTGGGTGTTAATTAAGGAACATTTACACTTTTATTTTAAACAATATATAAATTTTGTTTAAACATATCTCCAAAGCGTAGATCTAAAAATTCACAACGATTTACCGACTATTTCTAAGTCTAACAACCATATAGTTACTATATATTGTTCCGATTTCCAGATGTAATCACATAACCTTCGGAACTGTTTCATTAATCAAGCAAAACGAATCCCATTAACTTCAATTTCCAATTGTCATACTTTGATTTAATTTAAAATTAAATCAATACTTTTAAGGTATATATACCCACAATATGTGTAATATATGGCAATTAACATGAATTTAATCTGGATTATATTTACTTTGTTCTTTCCCGCTTTGAGTTGGGCAGCATCGAAGGATTGTAAGCAAAATGATCCTTAAATATTATACTTAACACAATATACATACGTATATATTCTTATATGATGTTAGATCGCTGTGATTTTCTACCTTTGGAGGGTGAAGAAGGACCTGATAAAGATTGTGGATATGACACCAAAGTATGGAGCTATAATAGGGAACAAAATATTTGCTCTCCTTGGTCTTATTTTGGCTGCAAAGTGGATGGCAATAAGTTTCATACCCGACGCATATGTGAAATTGTTTGCATTTTCCCATCAAAAGATTTTGCTACAATTGGTCCAAGACCTGACAGAATCGAAGTGCTATTGAGAAAAGCTTTCGAAGGAAAGGAAAATAGATAAACATATCTCAATATTAGTTTATTTTTAGATTTATCTATTCCATAATAAGATCGAGATGAATTCAAGTTTTTAAATCTAATCGAGTGGACTTGTGTACTTTTAAAACCATATTTCATAAGTGTTAGTTAGCAAAACACGTATTAAGTCATTTCCATCTTTGTAATTGCAATAGTAAACTTGTGTAACTTGACTTTTGAGTATTACCTATGTAGGTACCTTGGACATGGCAATCATTTACCGTTCATATAATACGCTTTTAATGACTGCCAATAATGAAAATGGCTTGTTAACGGAGGCACACGAGAATTATTACATGATTACAAAATAGTTTTGCAAGTTTTATCGCATTGCCCTTGACGTGAGGATTTGTAGAATTTACTTAGATTCATTCGTAATCACTTGAGGAACACTTGAGAATAAAGCATGAACCTCAGTACATTCGTTTCTTATTGATGTAGGTGGTCGATGCGCAAATGGGAACCTGTGATTTATAGCTCATTGAAAGGTTTAGTCGGGAAGGTCATTTTAGGGAAGAACTCTGGTCAAATGAACTTTATGAATCGAGGAAGAGTCAGGCAACTGGAGATTAGAGTTTAGACAGTCCTTTACTTTCCTGCTTTGTAGAGAAGGTCAAGCTGTTAAATAAGTAAATGAATTACATTGAATATTACATTAAAACTAGCAAATTAATAGTTACACTTTTTTAGAGTTGCAAAGTCATGTGATTAGTCATTTCACTTTTATAAGAGAATTTTGGAAAAATTATTTTTGGTTTACCTTGCCGTGCTAAGTCTAATGTCTATATATCGTTCCGATTTTCAGATGTAATCATATAACCGTCGGAAGTCTTTTATTAATTAAGCAAAACGAATCTAATTAACCTGAATTTTATACTTTGATTTGTCGAAATCAATACTTTCAAAGTATATATACCCATAATAACTGTAAGATATGGTTATTAACATGAATTTAGCCTGGATCTTATTTACTTTATTCTTTCCTGCTTTGATTTGGGCAGCATCGAAGCATTGTAAGCCAAATATTCCTTAAATATTATACTTACCATAATATATTTATGTCCTCTTATATGACGTTAGATCGCTGCGATTTTCTACCTTTGGAGCGTGAAGAAGACCCTGAAAACGATTGTGCAAATAGAACTAAAGTATGGAGCTATAATAGGGATAAAAATGTTTGTTCCTCTTGGGCATATTATGGCTGCCAAATCGATGGCAATAAGTTTCATACTCGACGCATATGCGAAATTGTTTGCATTTTCCCATCCAAAGATTTTGCCACTATTGGTCCAAGACCTGACAGGAATGAAGTGCTAAAGAGAAAAGCTATCGACGAAAAGGAAAAAAGATAAGCATACATATGTATCTCATTGAGATGAATGCAAATTTTGGTTGGATTATTACATTTTCAAATGTACCTAGTGTTATCTCTATTTATTATCTAATATATGCAACAATCGAATATATGTAGTTTTTCTTTTAAGCAATTTGGCTTAAGTTAAAATTGACTTATTAATATTTCAATTATAAAGAAAAGTTTGATATTTATTTTGATAAAATTTATCAATTGATTTGTATGTACCTTTTAAAAATCAGGTTAGCAAAATTTCCCATACATTCATACAAAGACAGAGATGGAGGATGTATGGGAAATTTAAAATGGGAATTTTGTTTACCTAGTTTTTAGAAATGATGGGCAATAAAATTCATCTAATTTTTGTCGGATTTTTATAAAACATGTATCATTTGACGGGAAATTTAATTTACTTTCATACTTCATATAAAGAAAAAACTACTTTAGTTTAAATTGGTATCGTAAAATGGAGTCAAACTAAAAGACCTCAAGAATTACATACTTTTGTATGGCACCAAAACAAATACTGGGACTAAAATGAAAATTTTTGGTATGCAGTTTATCTTAGATTACCTTGATCTACAAATTCTTCAAAAAATACACACTAGTCTAACTAACTAGTATTGCTTACATTTACACAGTTCCGGTTAATATAGCCAAATTTAGTGAAATTTAACGATTTTGGGTTCAAAAGTTTCGTATGTGTGAATCTGAATGTTAGAAGATAACTTTAAAATAAAAATGCAATGATTAGAGAATTAAAGAATTTAAAATATATTCGGCTTTCGTTTTCAAGGGCATGCAGATAATGATCCTTGATTATAGAAGTTGCTTGACTTCAATTTCTTCCAGATTTTTTATCAGAAAAGTAAAAGCTTTATTTTCCTAAGCCATAAAGTATTTAAAGGGTGTTCTGGATTCTGATAATGCCTTCTAAAAAAATATTATTTGCTGTTAAAAGATTCTCTAATTATAAGTACATATGTATGTACATACTTATATGTACATATGTTTGTAATTTTAAAAATCATTCAGTGTGATTAAGCCCATGAGGATTCTTCCGGCTAAACACTCTACAGATAGAAAATTTAAAAACTCTAAAGAAATGTCTACTAGCAGCTGTATGGAATTAAGTTTTGAGAATTGAAAACTATTATTTGCATATTTTAACTGGAAACTGACTGGGACAATGTAACCCCATTGTATGCCCAGGTATCAATTGTCCAGACATTTAATGCCGCTGCCGCTGCAGCGAGCGATAAGTGAGGGCGGGACACAACGGGGGTGTGGCAGCAATGAGAATTTTGCACGTACGCAGACTGCGTCAATAATAACTGCATTGATGACAAACTCTCTCTTTTAAACGCTCTCTCTCTCCCTCTCTCTCTCTGTCCGGTGCGCTCGCTTGTCGACGCACTCTCACGCTCTCTCCATTGCATTTCCTGCTGCTGCCGTTGCTTCTTCTTCTTCTTCTTGTTGCGGTGGCGTTTGTGCTGTAGTTCGTGTTCGGTTCATTGACCGTCGGCACGTGCATCGTAAACTCGTGCACGACCTCTTGTGAGAGTATATGGGAATAGATGTGTCGGAAAACTATTGCACATCCTCACAACACATTACACGTTGCATTTTATCGCCATGCACATGTTCGTTTTCATTCTAGCTAGCTCTCTGCCTCTCTCGCTCTCTGTCTCCCTTACTTGCACTTGGGCAACTATAAAAACTGCTTTTTATAGTCCGCCTTGTATTTGTAGTTGTTTGCTTTTCAGTTGCGCGTGGCTTGCATTTGTGTGAGTTTTCCTGTCTCTCTCATATATACAGGATTATGCCTTTGAATGCATGTGTGTTTGTGTTCCTTTCCCAATTTAAATTGCATTTCGGTGCCGTTATTTTTAAATTTTGCCCCGCCCCCATCAAATTATGTCATTAATTAAAAATGTTAAGTATTTTATTTACATATTCCGGTTAAACGTGTATGCACATATTAAGGTGGGCCGTTGTTTTGGAACTACTTTTGGGTAATACAAAAGGGGGGGAAAAAGGGGGGAAATACAAAAATTAAAGTATTAAAAATTCGTTAACTCTTGAGCGTCGTGCATTATAATCGCTCGGCATTTATATTCGTGGAAATTCACGGATTATAGTTCACTTTTTTACTTCTACTTCTAGGCTTTCCGGAGAAAGGGATAAATTTCAATATTATTTTTGAAATTTCGTCAATTTAATGATCTTACGCATATTTCCCAAAATGTAATTAGTTTAAGTTGGCACACCGTGCGTATACGTTATCATTAAGTGATAAGCAATTTAACTCTAGCATTAACTGATTAACAAAATTCGAATTTTGTATTTCCGAAAGGCAACGCCGGATCACCGGACAGATTCGAATAATCTTATTCTTATGGCCCACCCCAATGTTGATATGTACATCATATTGTACATATGTATGTATGTATGTATGTATGAGTGGGTATTTATTGCCCTATTCCCTTCGTTTTCAATTTACTGATTGCAAATAACAATTTGTAGTCAATATTTTGCATTTTGAAGTATGTACATATATGTACATATGTATTAATCTGAAGTATTTATTGTATCGTTAGTTGTGGTCAGGGCATTCCTTTTCAATTTATTATTTGACGATTATAAGAACCCATTTCCGTTCTATTCGAGTTCAAAGGTGTACATGTATTAGTACATACACATATGTACATACAAACCTTTATCTTTGCTGGGGCTCTTGACATGAGCGTAGTGCCAGTTTTTTAATCAGTCAAGTCATCAATTTCTGTTCTAATTGGTTAAAAGCAAGTCTAACAATAAATTTCCTTTACTCTTACATCTAGTTTTTTTCTCTGTAATCTTCTGTCTGGTTAAGACGTGTTCTAGTTAAGTTCTTTTAATTATTACATAGATACGGTTCCTCTGAGAATACGAAGCCCCTTTTTTTCATTCATTGTAGGTACACCCATGTCTTTTACACATGTTTTTTTAAGAATGAATGGCAGAAGTAAAGCCAAAAATTATTGTGCCATACATAAAGTTCATTAGAAAATATCTTATCAAATTTCCTCAAAAAAAAAAAAAATAATAATCTTACATTTTTGCGATTCATGTAAAAGCACGAAATTTAATTAACGAATTTCACTAGAAAAGTTTAAAAGTTGTGGAAATTTTTTTTCATTTTTTCAAGAGAATCTCATATCATTATGTTCGCTGTGTAGCTTAGTTTATAACTTTTAGTTCTGAGTGCAAAACCCCCCTCTGGGCTATGTTTTAGCTGCGGCCCTGTTAGGGGGATTTCAACCAACAAAATCTTTTCCTTGCCCCACTGCGCACGAGTTTTGAATTAGTAGATTATAATAAAATTGAACAATTTGCAAGTAGCAACAATGTAAATTATTTCTTAAAAGGGCCTGATAGTAATTATTAAGTAACTGCAACTAGTCCTCGATTTACATGCTACTTTTTTAACACAATATTGGACTCAAATTATTATCAATGAATTTCTCTTTCAACTTTATATTGTCGGTGTTATTGGTATATTAAGGTTTTCCCCAAAATGCTACTCACTTAGTTTTATGGTAAAATGGGAATTCCCAACACAAACATATGTCTAGACTCTCGACTTCTAGAAATACGATTATTATAACATTGCAGTAATTTGGATCTTGACCTAGCTCAACTCTATACCTAGAAATTGTGTTTGTTTTACTATTAACACAAAAAAAACTTAAAACTAATTTTCACAACAACTCGGATAAAGGATATCCCTTATCAGTGTAAAAACTTCTACTCATCTCTTAAAACAATTCTTTCTTTAAGGGTTTTGAATAATATTCTTGACTAAAATGTAGAAAGATCACATCATTATATGTAAAATGATTACTTTTTTTTTGCAAAATATTTATTTGCTTATAAAGAAATTAAAAAACTTTACCAATGGAATAAAAAGTGCTAGTGATGTAAAAAAACATCGATGCATCGAACATCGATGATCGGTAAGGCTAACATTTATCGATGTTCGATGCATTGATAAGGCTAACATTCATAAAAGAAACCTGTGGGTTTTAATACTTTATTCATTTATGATTAATTTTAAATACTATTATTAGAACTTTTGATTTTAAAAAAACATCGAACTTTATTAATTCAGAAAAACATCAGACTTACATCGATGCATCGATATTTTATCCCGAATATCGATTATTGAGGAACATTGAGGCCATCGATCAACATAGACATCGATGTTTTTATTGAAATTTGAATCAATCCTTTTTGCAGCCCCAACCCACTCATGAAATCGTTTTGTTATTACATAAAGAACAGTGTCGAGTCTAGGGGTGGATAGTAGGGTGCACTTGCACCAGGCGGCAATGTCTTAAGGGCGATCGATAATAGTGAAACGTTCCAACGCTTATATAGTAAACTGTTCTATAGTTTGAGTGAGAACCTAAGCCTTTAGATTTATTCTTAAAACTCCTTTCAAAAGGTTAAATTCATGTTTATTAGGAAACTTATCTAACTTGGAAAAGTGTGGTGCATTTTTAAGAAGCTTTTAAAGTTAATATTAAATTAGCTTTTAAAGTTAATAGCTAAAAATTGAAATGATCCTCCCTAAAAGTACTTTATACTCTGCCTTCAAAAAAGCATAAAAAAAAACAAGTTTTTCACTTCATGTCGTTCTGAACAGACCTTTCTCTATAAATCATTTGTTATGTCTGTAAGTGGATGTCATCATTAAGTGCATATACTTTTTATTAAACAACAAAATATTTATAGTGTTTTTGTTTTCTTATTATAATTCTTATCTACATATATTGAGTATTAAAACTATAACTTCATTCGGCATCTATAAATCATGCATAGTTTTCACTTTGAGTTTTAATTACTGTGAACGAAATGAAATTTACGTTTCGTTTGTTTTGACACGTCTTGTCCATTAAAAAGAGAAAATTGTGAAAATGGGATTTTCGGTTCTGAATAAGTAATTCAAATTTTGAATTAGTTTTTGTGAAGCGTTTTTATGAATTATATAGACGATTACAACGTTGTAGCTGACGTCTGTGAAAAATATGGGCGCGTGCAGTCGTAAAAGCGGAAACTAATACACAACACAAAACGAATCGAGTGGCTCTGGGTACGACGCACTATGCCGAGAAGTCAATGTACTTACCGGCCAACCGATGTGTGTGAGAGAGTGTGGCCTTGTAGGTGTCAAGGTTGCATATATCAGGCCAAACCACAACTATAACTAAGTACGTTTCGTATTCATTGTCTTTCGAAAAAAAAATAAATAAATTATACCAAAACTTGAGGCATGTGGAGGACTTACGTAAGATGTAACTAGACATACAATATTGCAATCGCCATTAAAATGGTTCTAGATTAGTTTGTCTAGATAGTTAGTAGACACTTGGTTTTGGTTTTTTTTTGCATTCAACGTTTAGGTAAATTGCGCAATCTCCTAGATGAAGTATTCTATCTATTGCCGCATCTGAAATCAAGTGTATTGGCTGAGAAACTGGTTTTCAATTAGACTTACTTTGTTATGGCTAGTCTAGAACATTAATTAGCACCTCTCAAAGGTTGTCTCATATTGGTTAACTAAGAGATACGAGTGTATGTATATAAAAAACCAAGCCATTTGAGCTTTGCTTCAAATAAAAATAGCTATTAAATTAAGCATTCAATCGTTTTTAAATGCTTATAGTTGGATAATTTATAAGTATTATTGCTATTATACTTTGTAGTTGAAGAAGATCTATAAAAAATTATAGTTTTTCTTTAACGTTTATAAATATGTAATATTTTTTTTTAGTGAGTTTCACGTGCCTGTTTTATGGGTTTATTCTGTTTCAAGTTTTAGTGTTCCTTTATATCTTCTTAGATCATGTAACTAATTCTATTGATTTGGTTTAGTTCTAACAAAGTCAACTAGTTCTATTAAGTGCAACCTACTTGACCTGACTTTTTCACCACATAAAAATTAAGTCCGAAATTTAATTTATGTTGTCTTATAATTTGACTATAATTAACACTTTTGAATACTATTAAGCTTTTGGTTTATCTAGCTTGAAATAATGGAAATAATAGAATAAAATTACTAAAAGTTTAAAAAAATGTCGTTTTCGATAATTTAGTTTATATTTCCTAACCTTAAATGTTTTTCCTTGAGAGCTATAAATAATTTATTATATGATAAAATTTTAAGAATTTTATGAGACTGTAATTGTATTAAAATTTTAAAAATAAATACAGATTTTATACTAACTAGATGGTTAATCTTAAATTCCAAATTCATGTTAAAATTTGGTATAAGCTGAAACAGACAAAACATAAAATGTTTTAACAATAAAATTTTCAAATTAAAATCGACCATCTCAAGGCAGGGCAATTTGTATTACCGCGGCTCAAGGGCAGTTAAAAATTAGTTTAAACTTTTAAGAATGGATTCAAAAAACTATGCAAGAATTTTTATTACATTTTTTAAACTTTCAAAATGTTTTCAAAAATTACTACAAGAATTTTCAAAACATTTTTTAATCTTCAAAGTGTATTAAGAAATGTAGAAAGTAGAAATTGTAGAAAAAATGGAAAAATAAAAATTGACTTAGTTTTTTTTTAGGTTTTATTAAAAAAATGTTTATTTTCGACCAATTTTTAGTTTTCTCAAATCATGAAATAAGCAACTTGTTATGAGAATGTGAATTGTAACGGTAGTTCTTTTTAAATTTTTGTCAATCTAAATGTCATACACTGCGTATACGTAATTATTCAAGTAAGAAGTTTGTCACTAATACATATATATGTACATTATAACCCACCTCAATATACATATAGACACACAAGTTAATCGATCATTGATCTATTGATGATTCAACATTGTTAACAAAGACAACCTAAAGATCAAAGGCTAAAACAGTATCAAAGTCTACAGACAATGTTACGAAATTTTACAATATTTTTACTGATAAAAGTAATTGAAAGAAAATCGTAACTACATATATGGGATTAAAATAAAGTGCAAACAGAGGTAGAGGGTTAGGGTAGTCATTGTGAAGTGCACACGTGTTAGGGCATTTGATAAGCCATTTGCGAAGGTCATGTTAATGAAAATGGGCGTTTCGATTCAATGAGATTAAATTGAATTGCAAATAGAATTTAAAATGGCATAATGTTAATTTATAGTAGCAAAAATATGAAAAATAGATGCAATTAATGTAAATGGCACTTTAGCTTAAAGACACTTAAATTTTTCAATCAAATGCACTACCAATTTTGTACTTTAGAAATAATTTTTAAATGCTATTAATTAGCTAGATTGTTTAACTTTTCGTCAAACTGTTTATCACAATATTCTTTAACTAAAGCTTGTTTGAACGAGGATTTCCCTGTATTATTGTAACATGGTCTAATGTATAAAGAAGTAGGACTAAAAACCAATATTATACAAGAAACGTAAGTCCTTGAGAGGTTTTTGCTAAGTCATAAAGCTGGCATTTGAAATTTAGGTACTACAGAATATTCTGACACCCTTTTATTATATGAATGCTGATTGTACAAACTTCTTTGCATGTTCTGGAAGTGTTTTGTATAGCTTTCGCTATATATTAAGAGGGTCTTAACTCATTTCAGAAAATAGAAACCCATCATCCCATTACAATCATATATCCTTTTTCAATCTTTTGCTTGCCAGTTCGAAATTAATAACTGAAAACATTAGGTTTTCCTTTTTGGTTTACCCAATATATTTTGATCTTTGTCAATGATCGTCTTCATAGGATCGTCTTACACGTTTGACCCTTGAAGTTTTAAGCTGCAAAGGACATCGTAATATTTTGGGAAAACTTAAAGGGAAAACCTTTTTTTGTTTTTATCGACCTCGAGTTGGCAAATAAAGAGCAATTAACATTTGCTTTTCCGTAGACTTCTTTTATCACATCGACCAGTGGACAAAACTGAATTTTTTTTTTAACTTTGAAAAATACAAGAAAAAATGAAGTAAGTAAGTCGTCTCGCCGACTTAGGTATACCATACACCAGTAAAGCAAATATTTCAACTTTATTAAACAAATGCATTTTCACATGCTTCTTACAAGCATATCTTATGTTAGTATCTCGCTCACTCAATCATACGAGCACCCTAGCGCCCCCACCAGCCAACGGCCAACTCTGGCCTTATGGAAAAACGTTTATATGCATAACTCGACTGTTTTTTGTCCGATTTTGATCAAATTTTGCTAGATATTAGTATTGAATGTAATTGTGCCAAATTTGATTGCATACGGTAAAAAAATACGGGAGATAATCAAGTTTTTCAAATTACGGGGGCGCAGAAGGGCGTGGCAAAATTTTTATACATTTAAAATGTGTGCATTTACTAAGCAAATATACATACCAAATATGGTGTCTCTAGCTGGAATAGTTTTTGAGATAAACGCTTTTTTTAAATTGCGGGGGCGGAAAGGGGCGTGGCAAAAATTTGATATAAACTTGATCACTTTACATACTACACGAGTCTACATACCAAATTTGGTGACAATAGCTCTTACAGTCTCCGAGATCTAGGTGTTCATACGGACAGACGGACGGACGGACGGACGGACGGACGGACGGACGGACGGACAGACGGACATGGCTAGATCGACTCGGTTTTTGATCCTGATCAAGAATATATATACTTTGTGGGGTCGGCTTTGTGTTTTGCCGACTTTAATATACCATTTCACCCTATGGGTGTATGGTATAATAACAACAAAAACGGAAGAAAAATAACAACAAAAACGGATAATGGTAACTACATAGTAAAGTTGTTCAGAAATTAATTTAAAATCTTTTAATGCAAGTTACATAGTTAAAATTACTTAATATTTCGAATTGTCTTTTTAGTAGGATCACAAAAACCTTCGATAAAAAAGCTTTTGAAAAAGATTAAACTTATACAACTCCAGACTACTTGAATTTACTTTTGATTTTCGAATTTAAATCGTTTGCCAATGCAAATTTGCTACGACAACAACAATTTTTCCTCATCATCTTGCTTTTAGTTGGACTCTTCAATCTTAGCATGAACATCTAAAACTCAAGTTTATTTGCATTTGTGCAAATAAAATGTAGAACGAAATCAAGAAGAATTACATAAAAGACATATATACATATAAGTAACTAAATATATATAAATATAAATTACATGGGCCATAAATAAGCCGGGCCCAAAAGGCCGAGACGCACAGTTGGATGGGCAATTCTTTGCCATACTTTATAGCCCTTGAGAGTTGGTGACATTTGGGAACATTTGGGCACACGAAGACCAAGTCCCTGGCATTGGCTTTGACGTTCGGTTTTGTTGGGTTTGGGTTTGGGTTTGGCCATGGCCTAAGGGGACATGGCACAGTTTTTTCTTTGGTTTTCCATTCATTTGTATTTTTATTTCAGCCAGCCATAATGGAATTGAGAAGACGACGAAGAAAAAGTGTCAGAAGAGCTTAAAGTGACATGAATAGCATTTTATATATTATCGTATCGATTTTTCTTTATTTTGTTTGTTTTGTTTTTGCCAATTCCAAGTCGTAATTGTTGAATATGTAAATACAATTTGAATGTGTAATACTTTGCTTGAGATGCGATAATGGCATATGTAATATTCAATTCTTATCGTCAATATTGAATTGAAAGGGTCTAATAGTTTTATTATTGTACTCATTGCATCTCTCGTGTTGATTTCACAGATTGCACACTGCTCGTACGACTGAAGGTTATTTATAGGTCTTCAACTTGTTTAGCGTCTTAAATCAATTGAAAGTGTTTCGAATTGTGTAATAGTGCAATTGAGTGGGCTAGAAATATTGTGATTATTATCAGAAAGATGGCATAACTTGTGCATAACATTTGGTAGCTAGTGGAAATTTAATTTATAATTACTTAAGGAAGTTTTTGTTTACTTAAGTTAAATCTGATTCATAGGGAGAACCCTCTTAATTAAATTTATAACAAAAGTCACTTGACTGGCATTTATAGTTATATAATTGATCCTGTGATTCACAATTGGTTTTTGACATTTTGCATTACGAATGAGTGTATGAATGGGTATTTCCCCTGTGGTTCCTTGGTGTTAACTTGGCACTTAATTACATCTCTTTTGATCAATTTTGCTACTAATTGACTAATTATACTAAAAACCTCATTAATTCTTGAGAACGTTTACAGTTTAAAGCGGCTTTTTTTATATTATGATAATATTTTTGTTGATAATTTGGAAATATTATCGTATCTATTAATTTGGCAACAATATGTACTTGTAGTCTGGCCACACTAATTTTCACGTTCAGTTAGATATTTGTCTTTCATTGTACCATTCGGTTCGCCATATAAAAAATCTTAATAAATATATATATATACTTTACTGCGAAACTTTATTCTTGAATTATTGGAGTGGGTCATCTCTCATTTCTTTATAATTCTAATAATTACGAATCTTTGAAAATCAGTTTTGTGATTGTAGAAAACACACCTATTAATTTGGCCATGTGTGTACATACATAGATACGTAGACATATAAATTAAAACATTCTTACTTTTTTGGGACTACTTTTATGTGGGATAGTTACCTCTATGTTATGTTTATCTGCTATACATGTGCATATATTGTATGCATTTTTAATTGACACATTGTGGTGTCGAATATCTCCGAATCTACTGGACCGATTTGGCTTAAATTTTTACCACATATTCTTTACAGTGTTGGGTATCCGTTATGAATTTTTTTTAGCAAAAAATGTTCTCCGAAAAAGAGCGTTTTTTGTTCAAACAGCCGCCATTTTGCCAACAAAATTTTTTTTTGGATTTTTCGGGTGATGTTTAGCCGAGAAATTTGACACCCCACCTGCAAGGATTACAAATCATGGTGGCACTTGCCGGCCCATATCACCGGCATTTTGTTTTAAAAAAATTTTTTTTTTTAATAAATATTCTTTAAAGTACCCTCAATCTGTGTATAATAAAAGTTTTTTCCTAAATTGTATACTGGCCGCACAGCAATAATTCATTTTTTCACCTGTTTTTTGGACCTCAGAGGTGGCGTAACCCCTTAAGCGTGGAATGCAAATCAATTTAGCGCTAAAGAGATTGCCTACTCATCTCTCTTTGATTGCTTCAAAGATTTAGCTTGAGTCTGTTCATTCAAATGTTTAAAATACAAACATAATAATAGTTTGGACATATATTCTAATACAATCTGTAACATAAATTAAATGTCTTTAAAACTGTCAATTGCAAATTGTCACAAATTTAAATATAGTTCTAGATATGGTTCAATTTCCTAAAATAAAGGCAATATAAGGCAGCATAAGAGACAGTCCAGGAATTTATTTTTTTGAAACATAAAAAGAAATTTTAAAATGAGATTTGGATAAAAAAAAAAATCCTGGAAGTTATCTTTGTTCATTGAGTTAAAAGGCATACCATCAATTGGTATACTTATTGAAAATGAATACCCTCACAGCCTATTGCATACTCTAAGGGGCAAGCTCCCCCCATTTCAAAGACCTAGATCCCCGTATGTATAAAATTCATATAAAATCCATATAGAATAGATTTAAAAGCTGAAGTAAAGAGTCAGAAATGCCTTGACACAATTCACACTTAGGGGCCACAGGATATATGTAAGGATCGGAATAGTCATGAAGACATGAAACGTTAAATTCGCATTGGGCTCAATTAATGACACAAGAGGGAGTCAGATATTATATGGATTTTGGATAAATATTTATTTATTTTATTCTAGATGCAGAAAAAATAAGCAATCTGAAATGGAAATTATTAGATCCTTTTCTTTTTTAAACTTCGCCTGATGTTGAGTCCCTCAGAAGTAGTCTTTATTATTATATAAAAAATTTCTAACAGTTAAAAATATTTATTCATAGATATTGTCGAACTATATAAATGAACATTCAAGTAAGCTTAATAGACCATACAGCTAAACATGAACTAAGGCAAAGATTTCCATAGATTGTATTAAGAACATTGTCAATATCCATGTGGAAAATCATAACTAAACTCAACTTAGTTAAACCCTCAATTTTCATGGGATAACTTAAAGTTATATCCCTGACTTAATACGAACGTGACTTTTGTTTAATAGTAAATTGATGCCAAAAAAATATGTTAAAACTCATTTGCAAATAACTAATTGCCACATTCAAGCATTCAGATGGCTCCTAGGCCAGTTTTATCATTAACCTAATATACCATTAAATTTTCAGGCCCATTACGTGCAAACAATGCCGGCCGGCAAAAAAAAAAAAAAAAAAGAAAACGCCACCAACCAGAAGAGAAAACAACAACAAAAACAACAGAGAAAAGAGGAAAACGAAACCAAATTAAAAGCAAACAAACAAAAAAATATTTGCCAGTATGAGACAACTTCCCCAAAAATAGGCTTTCCGCCCCCCACCAGTTCCATTCCAGCATGTTCTTATCAAATAATATAAGCCGGAGAAACACCGCGCCCCGCGCATGTCAATTGCCCACAACTGTTCCAACCACCCTCGCTCTTACTCTACCAAATAAAACCGAAAGTCAACCTCCCCAAAAAGCCAAAACCCTAGGAAGAAAAAGGGAAATTTTTATGGTGTCAAGAAAGTGAAATGAAGAAAATTGCAAGGTCATTGAACTTGATGGGCAAGTTGTTGGAAAAGCTAAGCCGGAAAACCCAAGACGTAAAAGCCGCACACACACACAAAACCCAAACCAACCCCCGAAAAACAGGAAAACCATAGAGAAAAATGAAATGGAAACACATGCGTGGTTTGTTCTTGATGCAGGGTTGGCACACTCACCCACACACACACACACCTTGGCCAAAAGGTGTTGCCAGTGGGTGGTGTGGTTGGATGGGTCCGGATGTTCGACATACACGCACAATTTGACACACATCTGAACATCGGTAAAACTCATAGATAGCAATCGTTAAATGGTCACATAAAACGCGAAGAATCCAAAAAGTTAAGGACAAGAGGGGCGGCAACCTTTCCTCTTTTTTCTAAGCATTAGTCCTGCTTCACCCTAGAATCTATTGTATGAATGGATTGTAGAAATCGTAAAATTTGAAAATTTATTACTCTCTTTTCAATTCAGGACGAAGAAAAGTTTTTGTGTTTTTGCGTTGAAACGACATGAAAAGTTTTAATCGACTTGCCTAATGTTCCCCTTAATTAGGGTGCTCTGTATTCCAAATGGTGGTGAGGGAAAAGAAAAGGGGTTTTTGACTTTGTTGAAATTACAAAGCCATAAAATTTGGAAAAATCTTACACATGGGTTAAAAAATTAAGACCAGAAACTGGCACAGAAGACTATTAGGAAACAGGAATGAAATCCGAAATTTCATAATTCACATATCCTCTGAAAATCAGCTGAAAATTATTCTTAACATGGATTTTTCTTTAATCTTATTTTCGTCTTGATATGGCAAATTTGCTAAAAATTGATCTCAATTTACCCTCTAAGGCTCGTGAGTTTTTAATAGAACAAACAATAAAAACTAATAGTATTTTAAAAATTTATTTAAGTTAGGAATAAAGAAATTAAACTTTTTAACATAAAATACTTTACCAAATGATTTAGAAAATGATTAGAATTAATGATTTTATTAAGTATCGATATGTGCTATGAGGCACTTTTAAGTCTTAGAGGGTTAAACTAATTGTAAGCTTTATTTAATGCCAATTTCATTAAGTTAGTTCAACACATTTCAAAACAATTGTTAAAAACAATTTATTTAGCTAAACTTTTTGCCCTATGGCGAGTTTTCTTAGTGATTACATAAATTTTTCGAAATAAATACATAAATTTTTGATTATTTACTCCATAAATTCCTTAGCACCTTCATTTCTTGAAAGCATGAGGCAAGTACCTCGAAAGGCACTCTGAAATTTTAAGTGAACTTTATGCAGATCAACCTATAAATTACCACTTGAATATAGAGATATATGAGTGCCAGCATATGTAAGCCCTAATCACACAGCAACACTTGAGTACATCCTGATGAACAAAAAAAACACCAAACATTACAGACAAACGTATTCAAAATAGACATAAATAGACAAGATAGACAGAAAGCTCCATCAAACGATCAACGGGAATAACAAAATTTGTGTGTTAAGGTTTTTTTAAGGGGCAGTATTCGACTTTGAAATACGCTTTGGAGAATATTTTATACTAGATGCATAGATGGGACTTTAAGATAAAAGGGAGTAACAAATTAAAATAAGATAAACTATAACATGTTCGGAAAATATCATACCAAACCATCAAATTTGGTTAAATTTAGACTTTATATGTATGTAAGTACTATAAGTTTTTGGAAAAATATTTGATATGGGATTATCCAAATTGACATCGTTACAGATTTGTGCGATAATATATTCAAAGAATTATAAGATATTAAAATAAGTTTAAATCAAACAATAAAAAAACAAAAAAAAATTTTTTCAAGTATTTAAAAATCTTTCTCTTTGTATATTTCAATCATAAATCATTGTCAGAACTATATTAAACCTAAATTTCACTATAATTAGAACAATATTAACTTTAAACGGTGGCAATGATTTTAAAATATTTTCAAATATTGATTGATGTTCAGTAACAATCAGAAAATGGGTTTGATGTAAAAATCGAAAATGGGTTTGATTTATGCCAAAGGCTCAAAAGGCTTTGATCTTTGAGTTGGTTAAACAATTGTGTTAAAAATTTTGTTATCTAAGTTTTCTAGAATTGCTCTAATAAAATATTATTATGATTTGCATAGAATGTTGTAATTTCCTTATCTAATATCATAGAGAAATCTTATAAATTAGTAAGAGTTATTGACCCAAAGCCGGCTAAAACCCATTTTTGATAGAGATATATATATATATTTATTTATTTTTTATAGGAAAATAATTTACTTATAGTTAATAAAGACTCCTTCCACTTGATTTTGAGATCCTTATATACCATTTCACCTCTTAAAATAAAAAACTAAAAGGTATGAAAAGTTGATGAAACAAATGAAAATGAGTTGAAGTTCGAAACAAAAAAAAAATAGAAACGGGAATAAGAGCATGAACTGAGCATGAACTTATCTAATACTATGGATACCGTTACTTGCAGAGGTCACTGGCCCATAGACCATAGAGAGAAAGAGCAAGAGCAAGAGGCACTTGTATGCCCACAAGATACACACACACATACACACACACACACACACTCAGAAGCACACTCTCTCAGCCGGTTATGTCATGCTTATCAAATCCAATTGGAATGAGTTTTGTGGGAGGGAAATTTACCTAGTTTGAGTGTTTTAAATGATTTGAGTGTCTCAAGCTGTTTGAGTAAAATGGAAATTTCCAAATTTGAGAGCAAAAGCAAAATGTTTGAGTGTAACTTACTCAAACGGGAATTTTCATCAATGTTTGAGTTAAAAGGAAATTTCTTCAAAAGAGAGTAACAATGAACTTTGAAATTAAAATGTATCTCTGTGTGCCTGTGTGTGTGTGTGTGTATGTGTGTGTTTCTAAGATGTTTTCTTGTGTGCCAGTCCGATTGGAAGTGAGATGCAAGAACAAAATACATATATTATTTTGTTTGGCGAATTTTCCACAATACCATCAATCTAATTCTCATATGTATACAGTAGGCTTAAAAAAAAAAGTAATTCGTATTATTTAGAACTGTTTTCATTACTTTAAAAGTTATTTTAGTTATATCTATGCAAATTTATAGAGAAAACTTAGTACGAACTATAGAAAATCTAAAGATATGGTCAATATATATGTTTATATAGTAAACATAGTAAAATGTATATTTATTTTTAAAATTTGAAAAATTGCCCCTGAATTTTAATCGATTTTGCGCTACTTTTTGATCTAAAGACTTAAACAAAGCTGAAAATCTTATTGGAATTTTGTTAAAAGGTTTACTAAAAATACGTATATAATGTTAACTATTAAGATATAGTAAAACATATATGTATCTAGAGTAATTTAAAAAAAATGGACTTGAATATTAATCCATTTTGCACTTTTATTCGAACTTTTGAAGATTTAGAAAACCTTCTAAAACATTTTGAAATTTTTAAAACAAGTTTTTAGAATCGAAATGTAAGGATACATAAATAAAGTTTGATTTATCAGATTTTAGTAAGAATAAAGTTTGAATTATTCGCTTGTAGTAACAACTAACTAGTTTTAATAAGATAGTTTAATTAACTGTAGTCCGAATCTCTAGAAAATCGACTCTCCTTTTAATACTTTTGAATTTTCTATTTTGCGATTGGAGACAAATTGGAAGTAAAATTTAAGTTACAATTATACCCAAAAATAAAAAAAAATTGGTATTAGCCTAGGCTTTATAAATTTCTTTAATTTGTGTCAGAAAAACATTAGAAAAAGTTAATTTTTAATTATATCCTTAAGTATTTCCAATATATCTTAACTTTATGATATAAAAAAGTATACATTTAATTCTGATATACATGTACAATATATTCCTTATATTAGGCATTAGAAACCAAACCAATCCTAACAACTATTTCTTAAAACCCCCAAACATTTTCGACATAAGAAAAACCACCCTTCATAAAAGAAAAACCTGTGCCAAAAACAAGAACCAAGAAACTTCCCTTTCCATACTCAACTCAGAAAATACTGGAAACGAAAAGAAGAAAAGACCCAAAGAAAAAATCATCTGTTTGAGCTGCGCAAACTCCATGGGCAACTCTTGCAATGACTCTGACGACTACGCAATACAATTGAAATTGTTTTCAAGGCAAAAGAACACTGCGTAGTTCCCTTAGAGCACACACAACAAACAGAACGAACAGACGAAAAGGGAAAAACCACCCACCCACCACCAAAAAACAAAAAATATGTTAGAAAATGTTTCTTTGGGGAAATTTTTGGGTATTGGGAAAAACTTTCGAGTCGTGACCCATTTTCAGTACAACAAACGTTGAAGAGTTCAAAGACCTCAGACCGGACTCTTCTCTCTGAAAAGTGAGTGAGTGGGGAGAGACACGTTGATGGGAAGTGTGGGGAAGAGGCAAGTGAAGCGACAACCCCAAAAAGCCTGGGGGCTTATTTCAGCTGTGCTTTCGCTTTCTGTATCTAATTTAATTTTATTTACACACACACACACACATGCGTCTAACAAATGCAACTGGGTGGGAGGTGGAGGAATTCATGATGTCATTTTGTTATTATTCTTTTTTTTTCTTTGGTTTGGGGGAGGGTTTCGAAAATGTGCATAATCAGCATTTGGAGTTTTTATTTATACTTAAATTTTATGCGTAGTGTCCCAAGTTGAGCATTGGTAAGCCCTCCGATTCTCTGGTCCTCACTGGTCTCTTGTTATCAAAAAAAAATGGTGGTTGCTCGGTTTTCAGTTTGATTTCTGTCATGGAAGGGCTTAGCTTGACCCATATAAGTATGATATGTTTGATATTACACGATACCATATGAGATGATAAGAGAGAGAGAGAGAGAGAGAGAGAGGGAGAAGGAATGAGAATCGCCATATGACTTAATTAATGCGCTTAATTTTTGTGATAAAACAGATTAAACCGTTACACAGTTACATGATGTTCCCTTAATTGGTGTTGATTTGTTGGGTGTAACAGCGGTTCATAATGGTTTTGATTTTAGTCATTTTGATTAAGTGATATATGATTGACTTAATCTTCTATTATGCTATTATTATTAAGTCAAGAACATTATTACAATCATTTTTGTGGTATTAAGATGACTTTGTACGCTTTTTTAACATTTTTCTCTAATTTTTCCAAAAATATAGTTTTTTTCTTAAGTTATTGCTAAAACTTCATACGTTTCATTCGATCTTTAGGCTCTAAGCTTTCAAATTTAGCACCTTGGGCTCAAAGAATTTTTAACATTTTGTTCTATGTTTCTTTTTTTCAAGTTTACAATAAATGTAAGAAGCTTTTAAAGTATATTCAAATTCAATAAATTTAGGGTAAACATAAATGGTAAGTAAAATAGAAGAAGAGATAACTAATTTCGTATTTTTCTATATTATTTTCGTATTTCCTGGTCCAAATCGTCTTTTTTAAGATTCACTCTATGCTCATTTTGAATTAGGTTAATAAATATTTCGCTAATTCTCATAAAAAATTAACTTATAAGACTGTTACATACATATATGAGAAATTTTTAACCTTTTTTCCTAATTTATTCACCATTTGCTATCAGGTTTTTAAGATTTTACTTAGTCATTTTCTTAGCTTTTAGTTTTAAAAGTGAAATTGAACTCAAAATTGGAAAATTGGAAAAGTTAAGTTAAATACAGCAAATTGATCTAAAATTTGTTGTGAATTTGGCTTTGATATTGTTTTAATATAGACTTTTGAATAGCCGAAGATAGATAATTCGTAACAGGATAAAATATTAAAAAAAAGAACAATTTCTAAATGTTTTAACATTTCTCCTAGCTTTTTAGTAGATCTTTTAGGGTCTTTTTAAAAATTTATTCTCTTAACTTTTTAGCAGACCTTTTAGGGTCTTCCAGATGAGGATCTTAAAAATAACATTTAATTTTAATTTTGAATAATGATAATGATTTATTTTAATTGTAAACGTTTAAATACCTTATCAGAAAACGACTTAATTTTACTTTGTTTCCTCATAGATAAATATTAAAATATAATCAATATCTCTACTTTATGTTTTTTACATGTCAAAATTGGCCCAGTAAGCTATTGAAGGGTGTCAAAAATACTATATTTAAAGCAAGAAGCAAAAATTTCCCAATGTTTTCTTTCAATATATATCTACAATATTTACTCAAGATGAAATAAGCTAAAGGAAAACAAAACGATATACAGTAAATTCTTTGCCCGAGGGAAAGTTCAAGAACCCCATGAAACCGTCAACAGGCAACAGACACTGCTGCCATCAACATCGACAAGACCATCGAGACCATTGGAGGGACCATCGACTGGCTCACTGGCTATGCTGTTGGATGGACGGCATCTTCTTCTGCCATTTCCCCATTCTTATATCTTTCACTGTAATAGAGATTTTCCCGCACTTAACACACACACACACACACCCTTCTTAGAAAGTTCTTTTTTGGCGCAGCAAAAGAAAGTTCATTGAACTTTTTGTTGTTGAGGAAAAATCGGAAGCTACACTTCCCCAACTTTTATGGTGTCCACCGACCGCCCGAAAGTTCGAGCATTTGCTAGATATGCAGAGAGGAGGTTTGGTGGTTGGTTTGTTGGAAATACGCATACACACACACACATACAATCTAACAGCATAGATATGGTATACATGTTGTAGTTAAATTGGTTAATTTACTTTTGATGGGGCGAGGTGGGGGTTGTTGTGCCACACCCTCTGGCACCGCAAAGAATCGAATTCCCCCGCAACTTGCACTTGCTTGGGCCTTGGCAATCAAAATGAAAGCGAAATTGACTAACAGGGAACTCGGTTAGCCTCTGTGAATGGAAAGTGAAAATTTGTATTGCATACTTTGTGGCGGCTGGAATATTTACTTTTTTCAATTTCGAATTGGTTTTTTGTTAATGCAGAAATAATTATAATTATTAAGGATTGTTATTAAGAATTTATTTGCATATCTCTTAAATTTGTTGTCTTTTAATTAATTGATTGATGTGCGTTTTTGTTTTAATTCCCTTTTTTTTACTTACACATACAAACAAATATATGTAAATACATATGGAAATTCTCTCAAAACGTAAATACCTTATTTCACTTAAATATGTTCGAAATTCATAACTTTTTATGGGCTGAAAAGAACAAAGAATAAAATTGTATTTTAAATTAGAAAATGTAATTTTAATCCAAAGTAATATAAATATTTTGTTTTTTACGCATTTAAATTCCCATTTTTTCGTTTCCAATACCAAAAAAACATTTGAGAACCAATCATTTTCCTTCTTTTGATCATTACACTAGGAAATTATAGCGTGCATTTTACCATTTCTGAATTTGCTCTTCTTTTTTGGAAGAATTAATAAAAAAAAAACACTTAATTTTTTTTTAACATAATCGACCCAAAATCTTAAAAATGGCTCCTTGACCTATGAACCCATGTGATAAAAATTAAATCTGTTCAATGGTACAATGTTTGTCAACTATTTGAAGTTATAAAATAAATATATGAAACTAAAGAATATTTTCAATTACATTTCAAGCAGCTGTAAAAATTTGTTACAATTAAAATTGTTTATTACAATCAACACAAAGTAATAAAATTATTCATTTTCATCTGAACTACATAAAAAATCTGTGCTCAATCTGTCTAAATCTGCTCTTTACACACATTTAACTTTAACATGAATAAAACATTAAACTTGATCCATTTTAAATAGTTTTTTTTCTTAAATGTTTATTTCATTTTCGTTTGCTTTACTTTACACATTAATAAAAAATATATGTATATATTTTGATCGGTAACCCAACCATCCAAGTCCAGTGTCTGTGTTTTTTTTTTTTGTCTTCTCTTCTATAGTTTAAATAAAATACGCACACAAAAAAAAAAAAACTAAAGTTAAAAACACAAAAAATTAAATAAAAATATTTGTTTGTTTGTTTTTTTTTTTAACTCTCTCTTTAATAATGTTAATAATACGCACTCGTAAAAATTTGAAATTGTTGCACACTTTGTGTGCAGTAATTAAACTTGATAAACTAAATGCCGAAAGAAACACAAATCGAAAAGGGAGATATGAGGAGAAAAATTGATATATAACTAAATAAATATCGATAAAGTTGCAAAGAATTTTGTTTTTTTTTGTTTTGTTTCACTAACAATTTATAAAACGGGTGGCCCCTAAACTCGTCGGCTGAAGTGTTCTTCTTTTGTTTTGTTTTTTTTTCGTATAGTGTTTTCTTAGTTTGTTGCTGTTGTTGTTGTTAAATAAACTTATTTAGTTGTTGGGGTTGTCATTTCTGATTGTTGATCTTTATGCAATTTCCATGCATTATTATTGCGCTGGAGCTGGCTGAGGCTGGGGCGCCAAACGATTAACAAAACCAATGCCACCTCGAATAATTTTCGCAACAGGTGGTGGTGATCGGGCAGCCAGAGTTTCAAAGGTAATCCGAAGCTCAGCAAAAGCAGTACGTGGATAGGGATTGCGACGTGAGCTATAACGCATAACCAGATACTGATAGTAAATGATTGGTGTCATCAGACCAGCATGGCTCCTAAAATGTAAAATAAATATAATATAAATATAAATTAATAAGATATAAATAAGGGTAAAATGTAATATCAATCAAAATAAGAGCCTTCAATCTTATTTACTTAGCGTTAATTTAATTTTGTATCATCAAAAGTTCAACCTGCAAGGTAGGCTGTGTGATATGTTAGGATCGATTTAGAATACATCCGACCTAGATATGTATCTTATATGTATGTGATCTGTCAACAGTCTGTCTAAATCTAAATGAATACTAATGAAACATTGACTTAATGCATTTTGAATACTTAACAAAGTAGTATTATATGATTAAAATTCTCTTTTAATCCAGAAACTTATTCGTTATAGGAATAAGAATCATCAAATAAAGATAAAATTTGTAACAACTGTATTTAAGACAGATTTCAACCTTTGAAAAAAGAAATTTTGCCTTCTAAGGAATATTTAGGGATGTCCTGAAAGTGTTTAGTATACAGATTTTCTTCGTTTAAGTATATCATTCTAATCTTATAAGTTTTAAACTAAAATTCAACAATTTTGAAACAGTTTTGGCATTGTGTAAGTAAACGACATGAATAGTAATGACAGGAATTGTTCTATAACTTATCTTCGGCTTCATATTTTCAAAAAACAAAATTATTGCAATGATTTAGCCAACGAAACTCACATAACAGCAAACAAAATGATAATTCATATCAATCTTATATACTTTTCCCAAAGGTAATCTACCACTACTTACATGAATGTTAGGATAATGGCATAAGGCATTATAAAGATCTCACAGAAAGCAGTTGCCTTCAAGATATTAGCAGCCTGGAATTCCACAATTGAGATAATGAAACGTGCACCCCACCAAGAGTTTTGACCAATAATCTGCAATGAACAATCAATATTAGTTAATACTTCTTTAAAAATAAGAATTTAACACTTACGTCCAACAATTTGAGCGAATAACTAGATGCATGTAGAACCGAATAGAGTACAACGGGTATAAGCACCAGCAGGGAGGGACGTATATTGAAAAAGATCAACGAATACATCATATAATGCCATGAATCTTCGGCAAACAGACGTGCCACAAACTCCCGGGTAAATGAAAATGCAGGAACACGTTGATGCAAACGAAGAGCCGAGATGGCCGCATTGGCCAATAGAACTTTACTAAAAGCGCTCTGTTGTGTGCTAAAAAGATAAAGATAAACAAAATATGATTAAGCAAACTGTTAAAACAAGTAAATATCCCTGGTTGAACTACCTATAGATAAACTAAGTAAAGACCAACTAAATGTGTATTATTATGTAATACCCTTTATGTTTCACGAATTGTAGTATAATTATGGCAAAAGTATTGATATGGAAAAGCAAAAGTGAAAATTGATTTAAAATTTATTTGGAATCCTTGGCTTCATCTTAATTTTCAAATTGCTTAGTATTGCGTATAATGTAATTTTCCCTACAATACTCAGATTACAAGATCAACAAGTCGTTGAAACTTAATTCACTTGATAGCATTATTAGGGCTTCTATCGTATAAATATATATATAGACACTGCTTTATAATCAACTTGGCAGGCAATAAGAATCGTAACAATCCGAGAAGGGAGTCCAAGGGGACACACCCACATCATTCAAATAAACTTCAAACTTTTTCGTCTGCCTTTACGCCCTTTTAATTCTTACCAAACTATTTTCTAGATTTTTTCATGATCTATGATCAATCACTGTCTTTCAATTGGTTACGAAATGATATTCATTCAACTAACTTATGATAGATTTAATTTATTTTAACGTGAACGTTTAATTTGTGGTTTTAAGTAGACATATCCATATCATATTGACCGACATCTTGGTGACAATAATCCCAAACGTTTTGACTAAACACTTTATGTTGAAGTCAATCAATTCCTTAGCTTTTAAGGTGACACGTGCTTAAACTCTTTTCTAATGCAGATGGAGAATTTGTGGTATTCCTTATTAACCTAAACTCTATAATAATTAAGGTATTAGTAAACTGTTTGTATATAGATTTGATCAATTTTTCTCTACTTTATAGTTTCGAAATGAAAACCTCGAGATGAAGACTCTTGCTAAGGCAGTAAAGGGTCTTAAGCAACAACTTAAGCACCTTGCGACTCAAATAAAAACCACCCAAAGATGTAGTAATCCAAAAATGCAAAATTTTTGCTAGTCATTCGATGGGGTTTTCCAGAGATTTCCCTTTTACTTACGTGAAAATGGGTATCACATAGCTGACAGCAAAGAAAATGACCAGCGCTCTCAATGCCCATAATGCTGAATCGATGCGATTTGTCTGGAAATGTTGTAACAATTTTGCTGTTCCATTTTGTGTTTGTGGTTGTTGTTGTTGCTGCTGTTGTTGTTGTTCCTGTTGCTGCTGGGATGATGTGTTCTCGGTGGAGTCTCCATTGCCGCTATCAAAGCGTGGTGTCTGATCACTCGATGTGCTCATAATGATGATATTTGACTTCAATCACTGCAAAAATCGTAATGAATAAACAAAAAAAAAAGAGTAAGAAATTATTTTAAGGTTACCTTTTTACCTTTAATTTTATTCACGCCTTATCAAAATAGCTTTGCTTATCGCCCGGCAATGTTTAATGACTAAACTTTAACTGCTTCTGATAAGGCGCTAAACTTTAACTGACTGACGAGCTGGTTTCAAAAGAAAAACCGTGTTAATTTCTCCGAAAAATTTCTGTGCAAAAACTTTCTAAAAACTTGAAACCCTTTAAAGTATTTTATTTTCAACATGAATTATAACTTTTTAAGAGACCTTCAAATGGCACGCGCTATGCTTTTAATTAACAATTTTTTCAAACTTATGAGTCGGGTCAGTTGGTTTTTTTTTTATTGCTCTTAAACCAGTCAAAAGGAAAGCTGCAAGAAAAGGGGGCGTGATTGTTTTAACACTTTTTGCCTGTTCAAAATGAGTTTGAACTCTAGGGGCAAGTTTTTTCTATGACCCTTTAACAATTAAAGTATTTATAGACGAATATGAAATACTCTAAGCTAGATTGCTTTTGTTTAAATCAAATGTGAAGGAGAAAATGTGCTTAATCTTCTCAGTCTCACAATCATTGGCTTGATAAAAGAAAAAATATTGAATTAAAACCCCTTTTTTTTGTAATCGCCAATTTTGGGCATTTTCTGATTTGCCTTTAGAAATAAAATTCCCCAGACAGTTGAACAAAATTGCGAATTTTATGAGTCACGCATATTTTTTATCTTTTGTAAATTCAAAAACAATTTTTGGATAAAATACATTTTTGATAAAATACAACAATTTCCAAGTAGAAAACAGCTGAAATTTTAATGAGCTTCTCTTTTTTAGGACAGCTGTTTAAATAATTTTAAGACCTATTGATACTGTTTTTAGTATAAAGTCCATAATAATATAATCTGCTGCCATAAAAAATCATAAATTTCATACAATTTCCTTATTTAGATGAATTACAAGTACTTAAAACTTCACTTGAATTAAAAATTTCAATCGAATCTGGCAGAAAGTGCCAAATTGTTTGTTAACAATGACCAAACGAAAAGCTAGCAATTAACTTAAGCGCTTACTAAACAAAATGAAAATTGTGTATAAAATAAACGTCTTACAACAACAAAAAAGAAATATTGTCAAAAGGTCGACTAGGAAATACCCTGCCAGAGTTCAAGTAGATGGTGTAATGGGCATGCGCAAAGAGACGAGATTTAAGCTGATCTTAATGTATGCCAGGGGTACACAGACAACGATTAAAGGGTATATAAGATAGTCGCATCAATTATTACAAGTGGAGATGTCACAATTGACTAACAACTAACCGCGCAATGTGTGTGTGTGTGTGTGTGTGTGCGTGTAAGTAAATGTAAGTAAGTTGTTACACAACTCCTGTCAAAATATTAACACACAACACAGACTGGAGAGACTATAGAGAGAGAGAAAGAGAGAGAGACTCATAACATTTAACTGTAAAACAAACAGGTGGCCAATCCTATAAAGAGTGAGAGAGAGTGTAAGTGAGAGTAGGAAACTTCTTTGTGTTGGCCGAGGTAAACCATAAAGTGCGACGGCGCAGCGTAGGCAGAGTGTTTGTTGTTGCTGGGAATATGATAAGCACTTTTGGTTGGCTGGTCATTAAACATTCATTTAAAATGCAAGATAACAGTCAATTTACCTAGTATGAGTGAAAGAACAAGTTGCAGCTATATGAAATTAATATTGATTTTAATTCAGAAGGTCCTTTAGTTGAAAAAAACTGGGACAAGTAATTATAAATGAATTTATATTCAAATGATGAAATTCTATGCTAAGGGAATATATGACCACGTCAGAGGTAGACAAAAATTAACGGCAACAACAACTAGCAAATTGTTTTGATTGACATTTGTTGAACTTCGTCTGAATATACATACATATATCTACATACATACATATACATATACGAAAGCCACATACAAATTTGATGATGATGTCGAGCCGCGCTCCAAATGCAGTAGCCCTTTTCGATGAAACAAGAAAAAAAGTTGTGAATTGAATGGTTTCCCCTTCTCAATAAAATGCTGGCCATTGGACTCAGAAGACCTGCATATTTTTGATATTTTTCTGTTAGTAAATTGGGTTATTGAGTCGGCTGATTGCTTCATTTAAATTGGGTTGCTGTGATTACTGCATAAAGAAAGTCGGCGGACAGGTAATCTCTAATGTGCAAGTACCCCCGCCTTACACCCTCGCAGACGTTAGCTTTGTGGTAAATATTAAAATATTTATTAAATATCTATTTAATCTACACTTACCAATCAAAAATTAACAAACGCACAGCACTGTTGTTGGGTCTCTTGTGAAAATGTGAATGAAAAAAATGAAATAAAAACGCGTTTTGCACGTAAATTTTTTTACGTCTTTTGGTCTCGTGTCGTCGATAAATAAATTTCTTCTATCGGTGACTTATCGATAGTACAGTCACAGTTCACTTCTGTCGTCATCGAAGTTGGTCATCAGCTGTTTTCCAACTTGTAAGTTATTTATTTCGGCGCGTTTCAAACACGTTTTAGTTTATTGTTTTTAAGTTTATGTATAAAAAGCAAAATTATGGATGATGATGACATTGCACTGCCCGCTGATACATTGGCCATTTTAAATGAATTTCTGGCCGAACGATCCAAACGTGAAGCCGATGAAGAAGAGCGAGTGGTAAACAAAACTGGAAGAGAAGCCAAGTTTGAAGAAGATTGGCAACTTAGCCAATTCTGGTATAGCGAACACACAAAAATTACTCTTCGCGATGTAGTGAGACAATTGGTAAAGGAGCATGGAGATAAAGACTTTACGATAGCCTTATTATCCTGTCCTTCCTTGTATAAGAATATCAAAGATATTCATGATAAAGGTAGTTTTATCTCAAGGCATATATTTTAAAAAGTTGGTTAACATTCTTTGAATAATTTTTCAGTCCATATATTTGAATACGACAGACGATTTGAAGCCTACGGATCTGATTTTGTTCATTACGACTTTAATTGTATAGACCAAAATGCCGATTATTTAAAGTCACATCATAATTCATATGATTTAATCATAGCTGATCCACCATTTCTTAGCCAAGAGTGCATGGAAAAGATGTCAAAAATTATCCTTAAACTCCAGCGTAAGGATAGTAATGCCAAGTTAATATTTTGCTCTGGTGAGGTTGTTGAACCTTGGTTAACTGCTTTGCTGCCAGTCCATAAATGCAAATTTCACCCTCAGCATGAACGTAATTTGGGCAACGAATTCGTTAGTTATGCCAACTTTAATTTAGACAATTATACAATTTGTGAAAATAAATAAAGCAAAAAATGTGTGTGTGTGGATAAAATGAACTCTATTTTGCGCTGGAATCCGTCGCTTTGCGTTGTTGGACTAATTCACGTAGGCCATCTTCTTGATCTTTTAGTGATTTTTGCAGAAATTCCTTCTTCTTTTCAAGTAATTCGATGGCATTGTCGCATTTCTCCTTCTTGACTTTCAGTTCATCACGCATATTTTGTACATCGGTCAGCAGGAACATACGCCCCACGGACAAATAGACCCTAAATGGAAAAAACGAATTTTAGACCTTAGACCAAATGAAATTTTTTTAAAAATTACCTTGTATCATCGGATAAATCACTGGTGCCCTTTTCCGTTAGTTGATATTTATGTTTGCCAGTCTTAACCATATCGCATTTCATATCAATCATATTGATCTTTTTTGTGGTTTCCAATTTGTTAATCTGCATCTCGGTGAAGGCCTATGTGAGAAAGGGATGGAGGGGTTGGGGGTGGGGATATGAATTGAGATGAATAAGCACGCGCTCAGAGCCGGTTGATTCATTTTACTAGCTTTCTTAGATGTTTACCTTCTTCAATTCCATATCCATTTGTGCCATTTTTCTAACTTATTTCTTGGGATAAATAAGCTTAAGTTAATTTTATTTCTTTTTATAAGAAATTTGAACAAAATTCAACACCTGCAAGAACTTATATATTTTTTCAGTGATGACAATTTTAGCCAGCAAAGTGTTATCGATAGATTTTACTCACTTTTGTTTGTTGCTGGGACGTTCTGAAATCCGTTGGGGGATTTTAAAACTGAAATATATAAAAAGATATGTAAGCAAGATTGTTTCTGCATTTAATTTTTTCTGTTTTCAATCTGGGCGCATTAAAAAATGTTGTAAAATAGCAATTCTTCAGTGAATTAAGCTAGATTTATAATATTTTGATAATACAGAGAAACCTTTTAAATATTACTTTTAAGTTTTATTTAATTTCGTAAAATTGTTGTTGCACTTTATAACAATAGTTTTAAACTTTACTTGGACTTTTCAACTGTAGCATTTACCACACAAAAAAGTCATCACTAATAGATGACCGTTAGACTAAAGCTTAACCTGTATTAACCTACATATAGAGTTCCTCAAAGGAAGCCGGGCAACTGCTTACATGCCCACAATGCCTTCCCAGTTTGCATCAGATTTTCATTCTATCATCGATATGGAACGGTGGCACAACAAACTGGCTGTTGTAACTGGAGCTAGCGGCGGCATCGGTGCCGCCTCTGCTCGGGCAATGTTGGCAGCCGGACTCCGTGTGGTTGGTCTTGCCAGGCGTGAAGCCAAACTAAAGGAACTAAAGGAGAGTTTGCCCAGTAATTTAAAGTCAAAATTTATACCGCTTCGTTGCGATGTATCCAATGAGGATCAAGTTCAAAGTTCATTCGATTGGATCGAAAGGGAGCTGGAAGGACCCGATGTTTTGCTAAACAATGCTGGAATAACTCGTGAAACTGAATTGGTGACACCAGGAAATACAAAAAAACTACGTGAAGTCATCGATACGAATGTGATGGCTGTTATTTGGTGTACCCGTGCAGCATTTAATAATATGCTTAAACGTGATGTAGAGGGTCATGTATTGATAATTAATAGCATTGCTGGTCAGCAAGTACTCAATTTTATTGATGTCCTGCCATCGTTCAATATTTATCCAGCTACGAAGTTCGCAATTACAGCCCTAACCGAAACGTATCGTCAGGAATTTCAATTGCATACAAAAAAAGTGCGTGTGACCGGTATCTGCCCCGGCGCAGTCAATACAAACATTTTTCCCGAAGAGATACATTTCTATGTCAAGGATATGGCTAGATTACAGCCAGAGAATATAGCGGATGCCGTACTCTACGCCCTACGAACGCCACCCCATGTACAGGTGAGATATTTAAATATCTAAACGATTTATTCACCCAGTTGACTCACAAACTTTCATGTTTACAGATCCATGATATCACCATTAAGCCAATGGGTGAACTATTTTAAAGCCTGTACCAAAAGTCTTTGTATCTTTGCCGAAGCAAAAATAAAAAAGAATAACAATATAAAATGTAACTATTTATGCATCTTTAGTCCATCTGTGATGCTTCCATATCGTTCTTAAAAGCAGCTAGTCTCTCAGTCAAAGCATCCTCGTTGAGTCTATGCATGCATAGAAATTGTCCGTTGAAAAATAGAACCGGAATATCATGGCGAAAAAGGCGTAAATAGCGTACATTTTCCTTTTTGTCGATGAAAACCTTTTTGAGTTCAAATTGACCGGCAAACTTATCTTCCAATTGGGCAACTAAATCATCACAGAGCGGACATGGTTCTTTTGTGTAAAGTGTGAGTATAGGCAGAACATGACCCGGTGGCAGTTCGGTATATCTAAAACAAAAGAAAATAGTTAATTATATAAAACGGTAAACTTGTTAGATCAAAAAACATACAATTTTTCTAAAACCAACACCAAACGGTTACCGTCAAGAGTTTCTATGACTGCGCAACCGAGATGGCCAGTTGGAAGGGAATGCACTAAATGCGTAAGCAAATGACTTGCCGTAGTATGTTGAGCTTCATGAATGCCTATTTGATGTGGTTCGAGCTGAGCGATTATATCAGCAGGAAGACGTGGTATTTGCCCTGGGCTTGCATCTTTTTCGGCAATTGTGACGAATTGCCAATTAT
This sequence comes from Drosophila willistoni, assembly GCF_018902025.1. Classification (NCBI taxonomy): domain Eukaryota; kingdom Metazoa; phylum Arthropoda; class Insecta; order Diptera; family Drosophilidae; genus Drosophila; species Drosophila willistoni. The sequence goes on from NW_025814050.1 coordinate 18,104,490, forward strand.
GGACTGCTTTAGCTATAATGGGTTCAGTCCTATCGATTTTATAACGGGTCTTCACGTCATTTTCCTCGATAACAAATTCTAGTACCACGGCCAATGGCTGCAATTGAAGGCGGTCCGCATTTTCATATGTGGTCCAGGCCAAGGCAGCTGCTTCAACAGGTGCTGGAACCTCCTCATTCTCTTTATCATCACCTTTTTTCCGCCTAACCACCGGCTTTATCTCGCTCATTACCTCACTGGCCAATAGCCCTTCGGGCGGTAGCTTTAGCCCTTGACAACGCGAATCTCCTGTGATTATGCATTGTGGATCCTCATTTTGAAGTGATTGCAATGCCATTCGTACGGCACCAGCCGAACAAATATCTTTCTGCAATTTAAACGTTTGACAGCTCTTCAATCCTAATTCTTTGCCCATGCCTTCAAGCTCACTGCTGCACTGACTGGACGCGCACATAAACAACTTTTTAAATTCCTCACGAGGACATAAAGTTCTTTTTACCAGTTCATCTACTACCAAACCTGCTAACTTCTCTTCCTTGATAGCAGTGGGTGCTGGGGTGCGAACTGCTGCCGCAATAACTATAGCATTTCTCTTTGTTATATGATGGCAAAGGCGGAAAAATCTGTGATATTTGTTTGAAAATATATTTATACATATTTGTTTTAAAACTATTGAACCAATTCCAACAAACCCTCTTGGTGACTGCACACGAAACATTTTCTATTATGCACTATAAATAAATTAAACTTTTTTCAAAATAAATTTGGGATAAATTTCAAAATTTCTAATAATAAATAAATAAAAAATAAGTTCAATTTAGATACTGTGTGACCAAGCTGCTTTACCGGCGTTGTTTTCGATAACTGGTTGTTTGTATAGTCGAACGTTATAACGACATAAAAAGGTTTGAAGCATATTTGATTAACAAAACAAAGCATATTTTGATTCAAAAAAGTTAATTTTACAGATATAAACAAAAACACTTATAACTTTGACGTGTTATATTTTAAAATTATTTGTCATCGTATAAACTTTTAAAATCGATTTATTTTTCGATCAACACCAGCTGGCCTTCAACAGATGTTACTTTACAGTTGCTGGGTTGCCAAGAAAAAAAAAAACGACAACAATAACAATAACGGAGAAAGTTACTTTCAATTTTTAGGACTACCCTAACATATTTAAAAAACCAGTTATTATTTAATAGTTACCAAATAATTAAACACAACTTGATAATAATCGATCCAAAAAGTCCATTGCCCATCAGTTAAATCGTATACATTTGTGGCAATGGAAGTGACCTTCAAAAAGGCACGATTGGTAAATAAGCAAACTTTGCCAAATGAAAGGTCTTTGTCTTCAGACTCTTCCGAGTCTGAGAGCAGCCGGAGTACGGCTAGCTCAAATGAATGTCCCTATGGTTGGTGGGCACTGCCAGAGCCAGCTCTATTGAAGATCTTTAAGTACTTGAGTGTTTACGATTTACTTCAAGCGAGTTCAACTTGCAGTCGATGGAACGATGTTGCCCACGATGATTTACTATGGCGGAGTAAATTCCATCAACAGTTTCGAGCCTCTCCAAGCATTCCCCTTAAACCGAATGCCGAAAGTTGGCACTCGGAATATAAACGTTTATCCGTCCATACACCTTTTGTTCAAGCGCAACGTCTGGAGCCAACTGTAGAGCATAATCATGGACATACGCATCAGGTGCTACATGTCAGTTTTGCCCACAATGGTGAAATGTTTTCCACTTGCTCCAAGGATGGCTATGTAATAGTGAGTTTAACAATTTTCTATTTTCTTTGTTCTAGTCTTATATTTTTTTATCTGCAATGTCGTCTTAACTTTTTTTGTTGTTGTACCTTTTTGAACATTACATACATACATATGTATGTATATCTTTATATATTTTGTCTTTATAGTATCCTTTTATTGAGTTTTATGTATATTATATTCCACTTCTTGTAATTCTTTTAGATCTGGCACGCTGATCATCCTTGCCGGGAGAAATATGCGCACAACATGAAGCAATTCAGCTGGAAGTATACACAATATTCTCAATTCAATCAGACCGATACATTACTACTCGTCTCTGGAGTACATTTCGGATCACCGCAGTCTACTTCTGGAGAGATTGCTGTTTTCTATTTGGGTGAAACTGAGTCACATTTACGCTGTCGTGTCGTAAATCGACCATACGATATATTTGGCACATGGTTCAGCGATCAATATCTGATCTCGGGCGATTTGCATTGGTTGGCTCATTTGGTGAGCACATCCGTGCTCTGGTTGAACAAGGCAAATCAGGAAATTGATTCCGAACATGTGCCGGTAATGAATCAATTGTACAAGTTCTATAATCGAAATGCCAGTTCGGTGAGAGCCATAATGGTGGCTCGTTGTCCATGGTTGGATGATAGCAACGATCCTCTGCTATTAGATGAATCTACGGCATTAGGGGGAGAGGGAAAAAATCCACAAGGCGCTGATGAGGTAGATAAAAGCGAGGCTTCTACATCTTCCGCTGGGAATCCTTTGTCCCATGCAGCTAGTTTAAGGCATACTAGGAGTACCACGCCGGAGGATAATTTTCTGCCCGACATAGAGGAGAGAAAATATTCGCAAACGGGTGCGGGAGATGCCACCATACATTATCTAGATGAATATAGAACGGCGGCTGCTAGCATAGATGATGAACAGCCATCCAGTTCGACTGATGACGATGAGGACGATGATTATGAGGCCATGGATGTCCATGAGGAATACGATGAAATGGAGAATAGTGTGCCTAAATATCTTATCTTTTCCACTGGTTCAAAAACATTTACACCACACCAAATTGGCCTAAAGCGTATACGTAATGTTAATTTCCCGAAAAAACTTGATCCTGGTCCAAGCCTAAGGGAACGTATTGCAGCCAAAAAACTTGCCGAACAACAACAACAAGAACATCCACGTACTGATCCCGATTGGTGGGACTATGAGTCTGTTAAAGATCGTTTCGATCTGGTGGACAAAGTAATTGATCTTCATGGGCATATTATTGGTATGGCCCTCAGTCCAGATCATCGATATCTCTATGTAAATACGCGGCCATGGCCAAAGAATTATGTCATAACAAATCCATTAGAACCTCCGCCCATAGCCCAAGAGATTGATATACATGTAATTGATTTGATGACCCTTAAACGGGTTGGAAATATGTTAAAGGCCCACAAGGCTTACACACCAAGCACCGAATGTTTTTTCATCTTTCTCGATTGCTGCGAGGAGTATGTGGCCAGCGGAGCTGAGGATCATCATGCTTATCTCTGGGATCGTTATTATGGCATCAGTTTGGCGAAATTTCGGCACTCCGATGTAGTGAACAGTGTCGCTTTCAATCCAAGAGATTCGGAAATGCTTGTGACCACCAGTGATGATTATAGCATTAAGGTAAACTATATTTTGAATTCCGTATTAGGCCATAAAATTCATGATTTTTGTTTCTTTACAGATCTGGCGCTCAAAGGCCAAATGTCGAATTCTGAATATACCAATCAATACAAGTGAATCCTTCGAATTGAAGCCCAAAAATTAAAGGGTTTGCTAAGAATTAGAACCAAGTGCCTGCCCACCATGAAACATACAACTTAATTTTGATATATCTCAGTGGTTTAGTTTTTTTGTGTTCTATATAATATAATACATCTCTGTATATGCATAATGATGTTGTTCTCAATTCTGATTCGTAATTCCCTAAAATTTTACAGCGTTCTTAATTGTTATTGGCAAAAGTTGACTAACAAGTAAAAATTTGTTTCAAGTTTTTTTTTTTATAGAGAAGCTATGAAACAGAATTTAGAACAATCTATTAGGATAAACAAAATTTTGTTCAAATTGTTAAAGTTTTTGTATAAGATTAAAGTGTGTAAAGGTTTTTTTTGTTTCAAGATTCAGCTAGTCGTTCAAACTCATCCGGGGTTGGTGCCTCCTGTGTGGGAGCAGGTGTATCGGAAGGAATTGAGGAAGCAGCAGCTGCTGCTGCTGTTGCTGCTTGTGTTGACGTTGAGGGATCTTCGTTGGACCTCGCCAAAGGACACGACTCATCGCCATGATCATGACTGTGATCGTGATTGTGGTTTTTGGAGTTCTTCTTGCGCCTCTCGGGATGTCCAAAGCAATGCTCGCAATCCTCATCGTCTTCGGAGGAACTTTCGCCAAATGCCAAAGGTTTTCTGTAAATGCAGCAACCTGTGAAACCAATAGATGAAAGTTTTCATTCACGTAACTAAGTAAACATGATAAGAATTCAAATTTACATTTTGACTTTTTGCGATTCATATGCTCATTGTCTATGACTCCGGCATGAAATACCACCCGACGTTCATCGCGTGGCTGTTCTAGACGCAATAGAAGTGTTGGTGCTTCTGGCTCTTTATTGGCATCTCCTTCGTCGAGTGTTTTAGTTGAGCTGCCTGTTTCAGCTATTGGTTTTTGGGCCATATTGGAATTAATTGTGAACTAAAAATTATTTCATCTTCAGTTAAATGTGACTCGTTACTGTTGGCAAGTACCCAAATGATGATGGTTCATCACTAGTTCTAACTGTCAAGTGTCAAATGTGTCGTGTGTGCCGCTTTAGCAGTTTTAAGGCTAAATAACATTTTCATAACTAATTAATTTAGTGGCCAACTATTGCGATTAGTAAAAAATAATATTTATTTTACAATAGTATGTCTTATTTTTTCATAAATAAAACCAAAAAGGTTTCAATTTGATTATTAAATATGTTTTAAACAATATCAATATATTTTTAGCCGTTTCACGCTAACTTTATCTTACGTTAGTTTTTTATGCCAACACTGGCTGTCAGTCGTACCTCGATAATGGCTGCAATTGTGCGATTTAATTTGTTAACAAAACCGCAAATTGGTAAATAAAGGCCATAAACCTAGTTAAACCTGATAGCTTTTTAGTTAAAACGCGCTCTAGGCTTGATAATTAAATATAAGTCAAGTGGCACTAAGCTTGTTAAGTGGCTAAAATCAATAAGTTTTTATTACATAATTTTTGCTCATAGCAAAACAAACTCTGTGCAGAGATGTAAAAAAATAACTTTTCAATACGTTTCAGTTGCGGCTTTGCCTGCCAGTCTGCAGTTGCAGCGGCTACAGAGCACTCAAGCTCCACCACCGGGAACACCACCACCACAGACGAAGACCAAATTCGGTCCGCTGGCCGATGAGGACCGCATCTTTACCAATCTTTATGGACGTCATGATTGGCGACTTAAGGGAGCCTTGAAGCGTGGGGATTGGTACAAGACCAAGGAGATTGTTCTGAAGGGCCCCGACTGGATTATCAATGAGATTAAGACATCGGGCTTGCGTGGTCGCGGTGGAGCTGGTTTCCCCAGTGGCATGAAATGGTCTTTCATGAATAAGCCCGGGGATGGACGTCCCAAATATTTGGTCGTAAATGCTGATGAAGGTAAGACGAACTGAGATCCTTATTCTTATATATATCTATAATGTGTAACTTTTAGGTGAGCCTGGAACTTGCAAGGATCGTGATATTATGCGACATGACCCACACAAGTTGGTCGAAGGTTGTCTTATTGCTGGTCGTGCTATGGGCGCCCAAGCAGCCTACATCTATATCCGTGGAGAATTCTACAATGAAGCATCCAACATGCAGTTGGCCATTGCTGAGGCCTATCAGGCCGGTCTCATTGGCAAGAATGCCTGCGGCACCGGCTATGACTTTGATGTCTTCATGCATCGCGGCGCTGGTGCCTACATTTGCGGCGAGGAGACCGCTCTGATTGAATCGCTGGAGGGCAAGCAGGGTAAGCCCCGCTTGAAGCCGCCATTCCCAGCTGATGTCGGTGTCTTTGGTTGTCCCACAACTGTCACCAATGTGGAGACAGTGGCTGTGGCTCCAAGTATTTGCCGTCGCGGTGGACCATGGTTCGCCAGTTTCGGTCGTACTCGTAATTCGGGCACGAAACTATTCAATATCTCTGGTCATGTCAAGAATCCATGCACCGTCGAAGAGGAAATGTCCATACCGCTAAAGGAGCTGATTGAGCGTCATTGCGGCGGCGTCACTGGTGGTTGGGATAATCTATTGGGTGTCATTCCTGGCGGTTCCTCAACACCCATTATACCCAAAAGTGTTTGCGATGATGTGATTATGGATTTCGATGGTTTGATTGCGGCTCAAACATCTCTGGGCACAGCGGCCATTATTGTGATGGACAAGTCAACGGACGTGATTAAGGCTATCGCTCGTTTAATTTCCTTCTACAAACATGAAAGTTGCGGTCAATGTACGCCATGCCGCGAGGGTATTGGCTGGATGAACAAAATCATGACACGGTTAGTTAGATATTACTTTTCTGCCATATCATTTTTATCAATTTCTATTTTTTTAGCTTTGTGAAAGGTGATGCTCAGCCCGCTGAAATCGATATGCTGTGGGAGATTTCCAAACAAATTGAAGGACACACAATTTGTGCGTTGGGCGATGGTGCCGCTTGGCCGGTTCAAGGTCTCATTCGTCACTTTAGGCCCGAAATCGAGAAGCGTATGCAACTGCATGCTGGACAGCAGACAAAACGAGCCAGCAATTAAGTTAAAACAACAACAATGAAATAATGTTATAGCTAATTTTATTTGCTCGTTTACTATGCAAAAATAAAATGTAATATTCTCCAAACCCAATCAATTTAAATTTAAGCTTTTAATATGCTTAATTACAGCCTGTATATCCTCGGCATCGGCTGTTTGATATTTTGGCGGAAAACTGCACAGGCTCAAAGGACCACCGATTTGTTGCTCCACACCAGGATGATCCACACAGCGAGCGGGTATAAATTGATATCTATGGAGGATTAAATGGATTTGTATACACTTCTTTTGAAAGTTACATCAAGAGCCTACTTACTCTTTGGCTGCTCCACACTGCAGGATCGCCCACATAGCCATTAGACAAATCATGAAAGATCTTAAAAACATAATTATTAATCAGTTTCTCTAGATGCTTGCTCTGCCTTCAACGTTTAAGCAACAAATGTAAAAATTTCTTTTCTAAAGTCGAGAACATTTCTCAAGTCATTCTATCCGGCTTATTGTATATGCAAATCTTATGCAACACCTGGAAGATGCTTCGATTATTATACCCTAAAGTCCGAGATGCTTAAAAAGGTATAACCACTATATAGAAATAAATGTTTCTAATTTTAAAGTCTTATAAATAATGAAGAATATGAATAGTGTATCCAAAAAAACAGCGAGCCCAAAAATTTTTTGTAATTAGTTTCAATTATGTTTAATGAAACTCCCTATTTTTTTCTTGACCTTAAATATTACATTTATTTGTCAAAGGGTATCCCGAATTCGTGTGCTTTATGTAATCTAGCTAAAATATTTTTCCATATTCAATTTAAATAATGGCCTTATGAATTATTAATGCAGCGAAATTCCATTGTCATCATTTAATTATGATCTTAATATTTACACCGCTTAACAAAACATAGAATTTTTGAATTGTTTTTCTTGAAGAAAGAGTTCTGCGACTTTTTTAAGGCAAAATGTTAATCGCCTAAGCCTCGTCTTATAAACTAGTTTACACGAATAGTTAATCTCCGAATTCAAGGCGAAGATCTGATGGTGAAGTCCGCTTATTATACCATACACCCATAGGGTGAAATGGTATATTAAAGTCGCCAAAATGTATGTAACAGGCAGAAAGAAGCATCTCCGACCCCACAAAGTATATATATTCTTGATCAGGATCAACAACCGAGTCGATCTAGCCATGTCCGTCTGTCCGTCCGTCCGTCCGTCTGTCCGTCTGTCCGTATGAACACCTATATCACGGAGACTATAAGAGCTAGAGCCACCAAATTTTTTATGTAGACTCGTGTAGTATGTAGAGTGATCAAGTTTATTTCAAATTTTTGCCACGCCCCTTTCCGCCCCCGCAATTTAAAAAAAACGTTTATCTCAAAAACTATTCCAGCTAGAGACACCATATTTGGTATGTATATTTGCTTAGTAAATGCACACATTTTGTATGTATAAAAATTTTGCCACGCCATTTCCGCCCCCGTAATTTGAAAAACTTGATTATCTCGCGTATTTTTTTACCTCATGCAATCAAATTTGGCACACTTAAATTTAATACTAATATCTATCAAAATACCAAATTTGATCAAAATCGGATAAAAAACAGTCGAGTTATGCATATAAACGTTTTTCCATAAGGCTGGAGTTGGCCGTTGGCTGGTGGGGGCGCTAGGGTGCTCGTATGATTGAGTGAGCGAGATACTAAGATATGCTTGTAAGAAGCATGTGAAAATGCTTGAAATATTTGCTTTACTGGTGTATGGTATACCAAAGTCGGCGAGACGACTTACTTACTTCATTTTTCTTAAGCACTGTTTTCTAGATATTTGCGGAAAGCTAGTTTTTGGCACATAAATTGCTATATACCTCGTGAACCGTAATGCCCAAAATAAATGTAATTGGGAATCGAAAGATATTGAATTGGCCTTTACAATGATAAACTTTATGTGTTATGTGCAAAAAAATGTAAGTTTTATGAGCTGCAAGCAATCAAAGTTAAAAAAAAAAAATCCAAATTTTTGTGCCCTTTTAACAATAAAATAACATTTGTCCTTAGCATTGAGGTGAAAGGAATTACGTTGTCAAGTAATTGGATTACAAGATCATAAATTATAGGCTACAAATGAAAAAATTAAAGACTAAACGTTTTGAAACATCAAGGTAAACCATGATTGATACTTTTGGTCAAAAAAAAACGTTAAAATTCTACTTTTCTCCCTACATTGACAAATTTGGTCTAAAAGTAGTTCTCACAATTAGATTTCACATGATGACACATTTGGTCTACAAAAACTAATCTACACTCTTACATAAAGATGAGTCAAATGACACACTTTGCCTGACACTTTACCTGACACTTTGTCTGACTCTTTCAAAACAATTAAAACAGCCAAATACTAATTAAGTTTACATACGAAATTGGTGATATTAGCTCTCCTAGTCTCAGGAAATATTAAATTATTTAAATAGCGGAGGAGGAAGAGAAATAAGTTTGATCACCGTACATACCACACAAGTGTAAGTATTAAACTTAGTGACTCTTTCTCTTATAGTCTTCGAGATTTAGGTGTTCATACCGACAGACAAACGAAGGACAGAAGGACATGGGTAGATCGACTCTTATGTTGATGCTGATCAAGAATATACATATGTATACTCTTTTTTCACATATGTACTAGTAGTCTGGTGGCAGCGATTTTAGCAGGTTGAGTCGACTATAACTTGTGTTATGTTTATTAAACCTAACTAAATTTTGGCGATATGAATTTTGAAATTAGAAAACTATTGCATTAGTAAATTTCATGAAGATACTCCAACTCCTTCACAGATTTTTCGTAAAGTTTAAATTATATAGAAGAAGCCTAAATTGCAAGTTTCATCCCAATAGCTTTCTAAGCGTCTTCTTCTCGGTGTCACATACTCCAATTAAAAAATCCCTTCTGCAAGGGTATAAATAATTCGTTGGAATGTATGTACATATACTGCATTTTTTCAATATCAATGCAAACGGAAAATCAGAGAAAAGCAAGAATTATTAAAAGGCAAACGATTTCTTTAACTTCCTTGTTGACGCCTTCTACAAAACATAGAGTATTACAAGGCATTTCCGGCAGGATAAACACATTAGTTGTACATAAGTATATGCAAATAAAATACAATTTACTTTTTCTTTTGTAGTATGTAGTATATTTAATATTTTTTGTATGTTTTTTTTTTTTTTGCTTTTGTTTTTACCTTGTTTTTGTTAAAGACTTTGTAGTTAAAGTACAAAATGATAATATTAAAAGTTAGTTTGTTTTTTTTGTTTAGATTTTCGCCACCTTAATGAATAGAAATAGATAATTTTTATAAATATTTGCAGTCAGAGTCAGTTAAAAAGAAAACTATGCTAAGCTTAAGATAGTTGAAAAATAGATATAACTAAATCTATGTTGGCGAGAATTTTACAAAATCAAAGAGATTCGCAAAAGGGTGACAATTTACACTTGAAACGAAAAAATATATTTATGTATATATATTGTTAAAAATTGCATTTCACAAATTGTTAAAATCAAATTATAAGATTTCTTTACATTGTCACTGTTGCATATAGAAGAGTGTTTTTTTTTTTTTTTAAATTATAAATAATTATAAGTTGTTTTTTTTTTTTCATTTTCATTGATTCTTTTCATTTTTGAGGTTTTTTTTATGTTTATAGTTTTGTATACCCTTGCAGAAGTTTTTGAAAAATTCATAAAAATAAAATATCTTTCTTGTTAAATATAAATGTCTATTCTCGTTTGTTCCTTTTAAATTAAATTTAAAATAATCATTCTTTAATAGGAAAGATATATGAATCTATTTTTATTAAAACTAAGAAAACAAATTGAAATGAATTCCAATAACAAAAGCATAACCTTAGTCAAGTCAATTCATGGCAAGAGTATAAAAACTTCGGTGCACCGAAATTTGTTTTCTAGTTCATTTGGTTTTCATCGATTTAAAATTGTTTTTTTGCGTATTGCTTTAATTTTTGATGTAATTTTTTTTTTTTTTAGTTTAACTTTTGGGTGCTTAGTGGCTAAAATATATGAATTGGGCAGAGTTTGGTTTACAATTTGAAATGAATTTTTGTAACGAAACCCGAACCTGAGTCTAGCTTTTTGAAACGCACTGCAAGGAAATTGCACTATACAGGGTGTTCAGTGTATACTGAATCACTTATATATGTATATATATATATAATCTTCTTTTAAATTTGTTTTTGTTTAGAAAAAGTTTTTTTTGTTTTCATTTTTCGGTTTTTTGTATAAAGAATTAAGTCATAGAAATATGTATACAATACTTTTTTTTCACACATTTATATACACTTACATTGGAATTTGTTAATTGTTTCATAGAGTTTAAATTTAGTTTGATTAGAGTTCCATGATTTTAATTTTTAGTTTTTTTTGTTTTTTGGCTTAAAGCGTTCTTTTATTGCTTATCTATGAGAAGGAACATAGTACAATTACGTTTTCTTTTACTTTTTTTTTTTTTTGTTTTTTTTGCTTCTTTGTTATCAGCTTAAAAGACTAAACAACATTTCGAACAAGTCACTAGATGAGTTTACCATTTTTATTTGGTTTTTTCTTTCATGTTTTTATTGCATAGCTTTAGGCGCATAACAGGGTGTACATAGGTGTAAATAAGCGTTAACTAACACTGCTATGTTTTTGTTTTTCTTTATGTATATGTATGTATTTTTCTGTATGTATGTATGTAGTTTTATTATATAATAATTATATTTCTTGTATATATATATATATATTTATGTGTTATGTATGTATTATATGGTTAGTATAGTTTGTATAGTATATCCTTGACAGGAGCTATAAAGGATTTCTCAGTTTTTTTTTTTGGAGATCTGTGTGATCATCTACAGTTTGTTTTTATTTACTACTTTTCTAATATCATAATAATTTTCAGTTTTTTAAAGTTTCTAATGCATTTTGAAATGAAATCAAATTCTAAAAGAAATTTTCCAAATTGAGAACTACTATTTAGTATGGTTTCCTACAGAATTTTAGTAGAATTGTAGACTTGTAGATTTGTTTTCAGAAAGTAAATCGATAGTTTTAAGGGATTTTGAAAAACAACTCCTAGGTTATATACTATACTATAGAAAATTCGGTTAGCCGAAATTTGTTGTGTTATCATTTTGTGTTTCTTTTTACAACTAATTTTTTTGCATAAAGAACATCTAGATAGTTGAAAGTCGAAAGGGCGGTGAAAATGTGAGAAAGTTACCGAAGGGATAGAGATAGACAGATAGAGAGAGAGAGAGAGGGAAAGTTTAAAAAGAGGATAGGGGCTGTTTGGTAAGTAAAAAATATATGTATGTATGTATATATATATAGTAATATAGTATGTATGTATATATGTATATCAATTTTCTGTTTAGTTTAGTATCACACTAGTAGAGATAATGCGAAGAAGCCTGAGCTCTATACTGTTTCGGTGTTAGCTTTATCAATTTTGGATTGAAAGCCCCCAAAGCCGCCTCATTTGTGGACGAGGGGGGCGGCGGCACTGTATGCGAGCGAAAGCGCGATCGCAGGAAATTTTGCATGGAGCGTAGGCGTATAATGGGCGCACACGGCGATTGTCGAAGCGAATTATGATTTAGCGCCCAATAGATGACCGGACTAATGGCCGAATAGAAATAGCCTAGTTAGAAATAAGGGGAAAAAAGGATAACTTATAATTTCATCTTCCTGTTTGTTGAATACTCACCCAACAACAGACTAAAGTAGACTGAAGACTTGCTGCAATATTGCTTATAACCAAAATTCTTATAGAATATGCAAAAGACATGCGGCGCCCAGCAAACGATGAAAATTAAGGCAGATGCTATTAACATGTTGGCCAAATGGCGTCGCGAACGCAACGTCGAGGTCTGCGGCAATGGTATCCCAGGAGTGGCTGGGCCACGACCTCCGCCGCCAGATCGATGAATTCGTTGCCGTTGCGAATGGGCACGTATCTCACGCATGGCTCTAAAAATAAAAAAAGCAAATTAAAGAAAATCAATTAAGGCCAAGTTTGAATAAAAGATAATTATTTTGTTTTATTTCATTCAATGGGCAACAATTTCTGACACGGCTAAAAAATCGAATACATTTTGAAAGTATGGAAAAAACGATGGAAAACAATATACAAGAAATTTTTTCAATTTGAAAATCCTTAATCCTTGTTTTATTGTATTAAAAGAATCTTTTTACTAAGTAATAATGACAATAGTCTGATTAAGGATTTTCAAATTGAAAGAATTTCTTGTATATTGTTTTCCATCGATTTATGTATCTTGTATTATTTAGTAAAAAAAAATAATTACGACAAAATAGCTAAAAAGAAACTTTGCACTTTAAAATTTTTTGTTAAATTTCTTTTAATCAAATTACATTTTACAAAACCAAATCATTTTGGCCACATATAATTCGCGCAACATAGGATAGTATGGGCATTCCCTTGAATGACATATGTATTATTTAATTTAGTTAAAATATTCGATTAAAAACTGGCTAAAATTTATTAAGTGTTTTAAATAAAACCTAAGAATTTTCACTATTATTTAGCTATATGTACGAAGATAAGCAAGACATTGGGAGATAGAACAACCTTTTATAAATATAATCGAGGAATAATAATTAAAAATCGAGTAAATGTTTTTCAAATTCATACTTTCAATAATGGAGTTTAGCCTCTAAAAACAATTTTTTTTGGGGTATTTTATTTTTAACTTGTACAGTTTTTGAGTTCTTTTCAATTTCACAATATATATTTACAATTGTGAATAATTTTTGTACTTTCGGGACACATTGTAAAGGATATTAAATTAATAAAATTTGAAATGAAACTTATCGGTTCTAAATTTGTGTAATTTGAAATTAAAATTAAATTTTAAAAAGTCTTAAAAGAAAATAAAATACTTTACTGTAATATGAATTTTAAATAGTCTGACAGATAGAAATAACGAAAGTTGTTGATGGCTCTCAAAAAAATTAGCTCTTTGATTTCTGATGATTTGAATTTCCAAATTATAAATTTCATAAAACTTGTGCGTAATTTAAAACAAATTTAATAGACCAGATTTAGATTTAAATTTACCTCGGTGATATGGGATTGCTAGAACGATATGAGCCCGGTTCCAAGGCTGTTCCCGATCCCGGCAATCGTGTCTGTAGATTGTGTAATTGTATATCTCCAGGACTGACAGCAATTGGACCTCCTCCTCCGCCATTTCCATTGCCATTGGACGTCTCATCGGCGGTGGTGGCTCCACCACAGGCGGCCTGTTGGGCATTCGCGCAGCCCGTCACAATAACCATATGAGTCTGTCGTCTCAGTATGGGCATGGGCAGTGGCAATTCTCCATGCGCTGCTCGAGCTGTCAATGATAGGGCGCATAGTTTACGGCGCACTCCATAATGATTCAGGAGGACACCCAGTCCTGGCAACACAAACACCGCAATCGTGTGAAAGATGATAAATGACATGAACATGGCATTGGCACCAAGATCAGATGTACAACTAATGCTGACTGGATTCGGTGGTGTTGTATTTGTGGAACCGCCATTGAGAGCACCTCCAGTTGCTCCCTTTATGATGACCGATTTGGCTATGATCTTGTAGGCAAACAAAAATGGTGTACTAATGGCAGCCGATGCCAGCCAAGAGAGCATGGCCAAGGAAACATGAAGATATCGTCGCTGACGCAGTTGCGCCAATCGGGGATGTTTAACGGTGGCATAACGATCCAACGACAACATGAAAAATGAAATGGTGCTGGCCGCCACCGGCATTACCTAAGAAGAAAGGATTTCAAACAAAATTATTAAAGAAAAACATCTGACCAATTTTATAATACCCTCTGCAAACCCTTGCAAACTTAAAAACCTTAAAAACTCTTTGCCACAGAAAATATATGAACAAAATTAAGGAAAAGGAAGTGGGGACCTCTAGGATGAAAGTTGGCCTATTGGCCAATCAGATGGAATAATGGTCCACATCACCAACCTATCCAAGAGGGAGTCTGAAGGGTCTGAACTACCCCCAAAATGTCAATATTTGAAAGATTTTTCAACTTTTTTTCATCTCTTTATAGTGAATCTTCGAAGTGATAGATCAATTTTGATAAATTCATAATGCTACAAAATCTCTTGTCTCTTAAATTCGAAAATTAATGAATTTTCATAGCCAAAAATAGCTGATCAGACTCCTCCCAAAAGAAACTTTCTAGATCCGTTGATGATAGAACAAGGATTATCTTTAGATAAGCTGGGAAAATCTCGAAAAGGATCTTGATTTTGAAACGAGTTATGATCGTAACACGACAAAAATTTATAAAAAATGAATCAAAAATGGATAATTTTTTGAAAATAAAGTGGCCTGCCCGAAGTACGGACCAAAACACAAATATTAATTTTGGGTTATAGTGAAGGAAATTCCTTTCCAAGTATGATACGCCACCGATAGTAATACACGATCTTTAAGATTTATCTGTTAGTTCAAGTAATTTATCGACTCACCTGAATGTAGTGTATGAGCTTGCACAATAGTAGAGGAAGCGATCTAGTCCTTTGATTCATGGCCAAATTCAAGAGTGTTACTGGAGCTGATATACCCGTAACCAGTAAATCTGCAATGCAAACGGCCAGGAGCAAAGGATTCCGCAAACGGACCGACGATGCCGAGCACAATGTGAGAACTAGCGTGGAGTTGCCCACAACACCGCCAAAGACCACAAGGCCATAGCTAATGGCAAGCATGAGTAGGGTAAATGAGGATATGGCATTTTCCGTATCGCCGCCAGCAGCGTCCAGATCATAAGGATTGTTTAAACTGAAATTGCCATAGTTATCGTAATCGAAGTCATGCGATGATGATGATGATGATGACGACGATCCTCCACCTCCAGCGACGCCGATATTTGCAGGTACAGTTGCGCCATTACCGCCATAATTGTTTTGTTCGAGCAGTGAGTAATATAGCTCAGTGGTATCGATGCCGTTATTATTGTGACGTCGATATGTATTCTCCCACCATTCCTGCAAATTGTTGCTATTCATTGCTTCGATTGATGAACCACTTCCAGTGACTGCACCGCGTCTTGCCGCAATCGTATTTGACGATCTTCGATGTCGATGTCTTCGATTATGATGATGCGTTTATCTGGCCGACTCATTTCATACTAAAAGGTGCTGCCTGGCAGAATAATAGAAAGAAGAAAAATAGAATGAAAAAAAAGGTAACCAAAGTAACAGTAAAATGCCATCATCATCAGTCTTTTTTGTTTCCCGTCCCTTCTCAACCCTACTGTGCCCTTTCTACCCTTCTGCTTCTTTAGCAAGGACATATGCACATGTAAGGAGAGGCACCCACTCACACACTTGGATTACACTGCAACAAAAAAAAGCTTATAAAGTGATGTAGCACTAGACAAAGTTTTTGGAAAAACTAATTCGTTGACCAAACTTATTCAATTCAATTTAAATGAATAAAAGTTTTCTATTTAAAGTTTTCTCTGTGTTTCATAGTGATTTCTCTCAGTGTTGGGGACAACCTCCTGCGTGACACTGACACTTATGCAATGCGAACAGAGCCCTCACTCAGAGATTAGTGGTGCTCTTTCTTCCTTCCTTCCTTCCATACTTCCGCCCGTCTATCCGTCCATTTGTCCACATAACCCACCCGCCAAATGAATGCCAACCTTGCACTTTGCGCCCTCGACAAACAACCACAAGGTTTGCAGTTGCCGCCGCCTCTCTGTCTCCTGTGTCCGTCTAAGGATTCTGCTGCTGCGGCTGCTGCTGCTGCTGCTGCTGGTGCATCTGCTTTGCTGACGTTTAAGCCCCATCAGGAAAGTGTGTGCGGGTGACGTGATAGACACAAAACGGCAGTGGTATAAAGGGGGAGGGGACAAGATGTGAAACTGTGGCACTTAATTGCACGTTAAAGCACCGAACAAGAGAAGAAAAGCAAAGAAGAATTTAAATGGCGTTGCAGCTGCAATAGCAATAATTGCTGGTCCTGATGCTGATGCTGCGTTTAGCTATTAAAAAACTTTAATTGAAATTGTTATCAAAAGCAAGCTTAAAACTCATTAAATGCCAGTGTCGAGCAATTAGGGTGCGCCAAAATGGATGGACACAACTGATGCATACAAATTGTCTTCAAAATATACTAAATCTCTTGATGTTCATGCAAGCAGAAAAACTCGCAAAGGACTTGGCTTAGTGAGAATTGTATTAATGGGGGATCTGTGGGTTAAATCCCATGGATTCATTGTGTCACATAAAGTATGCCATAACCAGTCGAAAAATACTATAACGAACTTGGGCAATGTCCTGTATTGTCTATAAACAACGTTTCTAAGAGGGGAAATTTTCTATTGCATACTTTGTGGATCAAATTTCAGGCATTTCACATTTCCTTGGCCAAAGTGGTAAAGTGCACAAATAAAGTCAAACTTTCAGACCAGAAATCTCCTTGTTTTATTAAATAACTTTATTAT
Organism: Drosophila willistoni; assembly: GCF_018902025.1. Taxonomy (NCBI): domain Eukaryota; kingdom Metazoa; phylum Arthropoda; class Insecta; order Diptera; family Drosophilidae; genus Drosophila; species Drosophila willistoni. The sequence goes on from NW_025814050.1 coordinate 18,121,642, forward strand.
TTAAAAATGAGTGTATTTATTTAAATTTCTTGAAATTAATTAATTGATTTAGCTTGAATTACACCCTTCTACTTTGTAGTATATTTAGCGACCTTTGGACATTATTTGTTACACTACTTTTGGTATCTAAAAAGTTTTGAGATTGATATTTCTAACTGCTAGTTTTTCCCAAATACTCAAGTCTTACATATCTTCAAAATTCAGTTGTTTTTAATATGAATGGCAGGAGACAGTATGAAAAATATATTATCTATTCAATATGGAAACAAAATAAGAAATAATTAACTACAAAATTTATTTCATAGTAGGGAAACAAAATAAAGAAAAAAGAATTGAAAGAAATTTTGGTAGTTAAATATTTCTTATTTTGTTTCCATATATGGAGCATCAATTTAAGGAGACTTAAATACAATGAAATGGAATGCCATCGCTCTATTTAAAAAATCGATTTTAGGGATCTCAGCATTATATAAAATATCTTTTGTATAAAACATTTTATATAGGAACGGATTTTTGAAGATATATTTTTGTTCTCAGGACATTTATAAGTAAGAGCTAAAAATAGTTGAATTTCTTTTTATTTTTGCTACAAATTCCCAATTACTAATTATTATTTTTCATCCACATAAAATGAGAGTTATTCTTTTGTCATAAATTTCAGAAAATAAAGATAAATAAAGATAAAATTAAAAATATTGTTAAAGAATAAAAACACTATGAAAATTATACAATTTAACAGGACCTACTATGAAAACTTACTAAATAAGATTTTAGAACTAAACTTCATTTTTATCCTGTTCTGTTCCATTTTAAGAAAGACATCTCTAAGTTTCCTATTAAGTTTCTCCCTGTTGTTTGAGTAATAATCATTTCTCAATTTTTAAACGCAATGATATAAACACATAATTTGAAATTGAAAGCTGTTTCTTAGTTTATTTGATTTTCATGTTCGGTTGCTATAAACTCAAAGTTATAGATGCAAGCTAAAAAATTTATCACAAACTTGCAGGGCAATAAAAAAAATGTAATGCTAATTCTGAGTCACCCTAATGACGTAGTTCCCGTTACCAGAAGCCGTGTGTCTCTTGCGAATGTTCATGTTGTTGCCATTGTTGTCGTTGTTGTTGTTGCTTTTGTTACTCTGCTAGCGAGCTATGATTAAAAGGCAAGAGCAGCACAGTTGTTGAAAAAAAAAAAACTTCGACTTTGTCAGTGTGGGCGTCGACAGCGGCTGCGGCGTTGACGTCGACGCTCACGTTTGCGTTGGCTTCAGTGTTGTTGTTGCCGTTATTGTTGGTCTGGGCTGGCAGCCTTTGTGTTACTCTAGTGTGTATCAATTTTGTTTCGCAAAAAAAGACGATGTCAAGGGAGAGAGAGAGAGAGCGCGGGAGGGAGACGGCCAAAAACAATGAGAGAGAACCGGAGGTTAGAGAGGAAGAAAGGTTGCAGCCTCCTTAAACAGCCATTGTCCTGCGCACTGTCTTTGTGTGTGTCTGTGTGTGTGTATATATGTGATGTCAACGCTTTTTTGCCTTTTGCTGTGGTTTTTCCCTGCTCATTGTTTTGCGGCCACCGATGATGTGACTGACGTTTGCTTAATCTGCTTAATTTGCGTTAATTTAATCGTGTGCATGTGTGTGTCTCTCAATGACTGTGTGTGTGTGTGTGTGCGAGCACATGTTGTTATTGTCCTTTCATCGCCTAGTCCAAGGACTAGATTTCAAGTTCAAATCAAGATTTAGAACAAGCTCAACAGAAAAAAAGAAGAATGAAAACAAAGCGACTAGCCTGTTGAGTTGTACAATTAATTCGTTATACTTATACCCTTGAAAATAGATATAGTTTAAGGTTTAAATTTTAATTACTTTTGATTCAAATGCTAACAATCCCAGCAAAGACTTCAAAATTTAGCCAACCAACATATAATAGGAACTAAAGACCGATCTGAACGTGTAATTTGGCATGAAATTGCTCCCTAAACTATGCAATACAAACAAGAAGAATTCATTTTTAAAAAACTAAAGAATTTTTGTAATAAGAACAATGTATTGCTATAAAAGTGTTTCAAACTATTTTCTCCTGAGTATTGCAAACTTTAAGGTGCGAATGTTTCCATTTTTCATTTTACTAGACCGACAACCGTTTAGTAACATTTTTCTTAGGGTTTCAGTTAACTAATCACGAATATATGAAACTGACAAACATTCTTCTGTCTACAATTAATACATATATCCTTTAGCAAGGGTATAAAACACATACTAAACTCTCGTAGGTAGCAGTAAGTATGTATGAATGTTATTTTTGGTTGCTTAGCTCTATATGTCAATAACCTGTTGAGTTGTTTTTGACTCAAGTTGTTATTGTTGTTTTTGCTGTTGTTGAAGGACATTACTTGATGCCAATATTATGAATGATTGAAGAGGCATATCTAAACGGTAATTCGTAGTGGTAATCGATTATGAAATGGCAAAAAGCTTTTAAGCATTCAACTTTCAAAATGTTAATGGCACAACAGCAAATACAAAATTAATGAAACCTTAATTAATAAAAGGTTTTAATTATTTATTGTAGGTTGTAACCTGATGCCTTTGAACAGTGCCAAGGAGCAAGCGTGATTAAAGCATGAATCCTTAAATCTTCTCCTCTCTATATATACTTTTGTATATACATATTTATAATAATGTAAGCTTGAAATAGTTTTTGGCATATTTGTGACATAATTTGTGTTTGTTGTAAACTCTCTAATTATAAAACTGTGTGGGCAAATATCGAATTAGGTGGCAACTCTGGCATGAAGCTGCAGGATACCTGCCCACATATTGAATTGCTGTATGTATTAATTTGCGTCACTCAAACGTCAGCAACAAGCACAAAGCACAAAAAAGGTGACAAAAGAAGCAGTATCCAGCCAAATAAAAAGCCCATAAGAAAAGCCAATGAGATAAAAAAAGAAGGAATAAAAACAGAACTAGGGTCGAGTCGAGGAAAAGAAGATGGAGCGTGTGAGAGAGAGAGAGAGAGAGTATGGTATAGAAAGACGACAGGCTTCTCCACCAAAGACGACGACGACGACGATGATGATGATGAGATTTCCTCGCCTTTTCTTTCTCTTGTTGTTGTTGTTGTTCTTGTTATTGCTGCTAATATGAAAAGTGTCAGCCACAGGTGAGTTTGAGTTAATATTACGCACACATACATTTGCCAGGATACACTCAACAAAGACCCTGGACAGATACTCTGATGTACACACACACACACACACACAGAAATAGGCTGACGTCGTCGTCGTTGTCGGCTTCTTGGGCTTGCCCGCTGCTTTTTGTCTGTCTTTATTGATTTCGGCAGCTTATATATTAGGACGTTGGTCGGAATGAGAAGCATGCCACCCTGCAGGGTGGTGGTGGTGGTGGTAATGGCAAGGGAAAGTGCCTTGGATGGGCTTGGGTCCGTGTTGGGTAAGTGTCCAGGTCCAAATGTCCGTTAGCTTTCGTTTCGTGACTCCTACAATGGCAAACAAACAACGGTTTCGTTTTTTGCTTTTCTGGTATCTTTGTTTGAGATAAATGCGTGAGTCATGCAACTTGGTTGAATGTATTCAATTCATATAATCGCTGAATTGATCTCTGATTACGTAGAGAAACTATGGACTTTGTTAGTTTAGCCATCACAGTCCATAGCTAAAACCAAAAAAAGGAGCAAAAGGACACCAAAATATTTAAATGGATTTTCAAAGAAAAATAAAACAATTCTCACTTTGGAAAGTTGTTTTTTTAATGGGTTATAGATTTGTTTTAGCATACGGATTTTTAATTTTATTTTTTAATTTTATAATCCAAACCTTTTTTTTTTTACAAATTCATGATATTTGGTAGTGTTTTAATGAAAAGTGTCTTCTGTTACTTACCAAAATAGTAGAAGATTAAGGTAAAGAATGGATGAGTCAGTTGTTCTTAGTATTCAAAATTTGTGATTCAAATTTGACTCAGGATGTTGAGCGCGGTGAAAGTGTCAAAAATCAGTGGACAAAAAGAAAACCAAGCTCTAATGTATGGATCTACATACATATGTATATATCGATATCAAAAATATACTAAAAGGTAAGTCCAAATTTCTTTACTTTGGACTGGGATATGCTGCAACTTTTGCTTTTAGAACTTGGAATACATTTGAATGTTTTACATCAAATAATCAAATATTTATTTATTTATCCAAAAACACAACTATGTTTGGAATAGTTCCTCATCAGTTTAATAGTTTAAGAGAGCAGATCCTTTTAGATAAAGTAACTACATATGTATATGACGACAAAAGTTAGTTATTGAAATGAAAAGTTGTTTTAAAAGTTGTGAATAAAAAATAGTTTAATTTTCATAAATGTATGTATGTACATACATATGTACATATAAATGAAACCATAGAACAAAAGCATCTAAAATGCAACTGAAGAAAAGATAGACAAATTTCTAGAACTAACCAAGGCTGCCAGGGTGGTAAATCCGGGCCTGGTCATTGGAGGAGTGATACATGGAAAAGTGAATAGGATTATTTATATTTACATACATACATTATATAATCATAAAAACCCAATTTGGTTATGTTTAGACTCGTTTCTATTGTATCTATATAATTGGTATTTAAATTTTAGGTGCATTTTCTAGTTTTTGGCGCTCTCACCACCCATTTGAGCGTTTACCGTTCGTTCCCCAGCTTAAAGACAAGCAGCATATAAAAAAAGAAGAACAAAAAAAAAACGCGATACCATTTTTCGGCAAGCAAATTTGTGCTGCTGAACAACAAAGAAATGCGTGGGTTGGGCCAAGGAAGAATAAGGCACACACACACAGATATACACAGAGAGAGAACAAGAGAGAGTGTGCCAGAGAAAGAGAGAGTGATTGACTAAAAGACGGGGAAGGGGAAAAACAATGGACAGGGAGAGAAGAAGAACTGCTACTCCTGCTCATCATCCTCCTTCATTATCATATTGGCCATGTAAAAAGCGACACCATAATTACTAGCCATAAAAATGTGTGGCATGACAAAATACAAAAAAAAAACCGAAACTAAACAAAAGAATGTTGCATACCAATTAGTGGCATCAATAAGCGACAACACTCCCACAAAAAAAGGAAAACACACGCAGACCCACACACCCATTCACACACACATACAATCATACACCATTAAGCTAGAATGTCTCACGTAATAACCTACCGTTATTTGATGAACGAAATTTGTTGTTGCTGTTGTTAATATATTTTGTGTGTAGTTGTTGTTACTGCTGCCGCTTCTGCTGTTGTTGTTTTTTTTTATTATTAAAGGCACTGTAATTAACAGTTAGAACTATTTTTGTTTTTTTGTTGCTGTTGATTTTTTTACATATATTTTTTTTTTGTATTATTGCTCTCAATGCCTGCCGCCGCTATTAATTTAATTTCGTTTAATACATTTTTTGTTGTATTATTTTTTTGTGTTGCAATTTATCAAAAACACTTTTAGCAAATTTCGTTTTTCGTTTTTTAGTTGGTTTTTTGTTGGTTTGTTAAAAAATTGTTTAAAAAATGTTGCGCGCTTTTTTAGTGCTGTATTTTACATTTTGTTTGTGTTTGAGTGTGTGTGTTTGTGTGTGCGTGTTTCTATGTGCTTGTGTTTGTGTGAGTGTTAGTGTCTTGTTGTTGTTGTTGTTGTGTTGTGGGGGACAAAAAAGAACTAAAATGAAAAAAAAAACTCAAAGTGCGATGTGCAAAAATTGCTTCTTAACGGGGCACATAACACGACAGGACTACGGCGGAAGACTGTGTCCGTGAAAATTCTCTAAAAAGTGCCGGAGTGCCTGCCAGAGTTCGGAGTCAACAGTCAAATGAGAAGGACGACTCTGAGAGAGAGAAACACAGAAAGCTTTTTAAACCAGAGCTTTTGTGCAGCAGTCGTCTGACTTTTACTTTCATTCAAGTTTATAAATCCTTGCGAAACGGGTATATAGATTTTGTATCCATGATTCTTTTAGCTTTATATATGGATGATCACCACTAGATATGGAATCGGAAAAGAAATTATTTTTGCGTCTCGACATCTTAATATCTTTTTCATAATTCGAAAGTCCTGAATTTCTTTCCACTGACCTTTGTATATCCCTAAAAATGAAGTCAATGTATTTCAAAAATATTTTCTATACAAAATTATTTCAAAAATTAATTATTTTTTAAGGAATTTTATAGAACCATTTCCTGCCCCTTTAGATTCTTGAAATCAAAACAAAATAATTGGCATTGGTTTTTAATACTAACATTCTCTTTATTTAAATATTTGTTTGTATATGATTAAAATGCATGATGTACTTGTAATAACTAGTTGCAACTTGTATTGGATTTTATTCCATGGTATACTTTTCCCTTCTTTTTTTTTTAAATATATATATTTATGTAATAAGTATGTAGCCTAATTGTAGATGTTGATTCTTTATAAGTTGATTTTGTAGTTTTATATTCCTTTCACTCTGTTTTAGAAAAAAAATAATGCGAAATACTGTTAACTTAAATAATTGATACATAGATTTAGCCTAAATGTTGGTGCATATGTGGGGACATAAGTATTTAGGATGGGGTGGTGGGAGCAGGGACGGCCATAATAAATTAAAGACATAGGAAGATTTGTATAAATATAAGGGTGTGTGTGTATACGAACATAAATTAAAATAGATTGGAAACTTGTATTGAGATTTAAAAGAGTGTTTGTTTAGTTTTACCGATTTTTTTTTCCTTTTTTTTGTAGTTAACAACTTACGAGTGTTGGTTGTGGCTTTTGTTATTGTATATTTGTTAGTAAGTAGCATCAGCTTTTCGTTGATCAGTTCTCTCAGGGTTGTAGGTAATAGTATTTATTTGTAGTAGTAGTAACCTAAGTGGAGCAGTATTATTGTTGTTGGCAGCGGTAAAAGTTTTTCTTTTCATTTTTGTTTTTGTTTTTTTTTTGTATTTGCGCATTGTAGATTGCTTTACTTTATCTGTCTCTCGTTGTAGTTGCAGTTTTTGTTGGTTTAATCATCAATGGTATATTCCGGCAATTTTTCATATTTCTGTTTGGTGGCTTCATGAGTAGTATCCACCAAAAGAGCTGTATGCGAGTAACCCATGGCCACCTGAGGTATTTTAATGCCATCCATTTTCGGCACTTCCTTTGGCACCGTCGACGACTTTTGGAATTCACCAATGCCCAGTTCACCGAAAGTAGGTGAAGCACCCCAGGCAATGAGAGTATCGTCAGCTGATATCATTATCGATGTATTGGCACAGCCAATGGCGGTTATATTCCAGCCTATTAATCAAAAGATAAAAAAAGGGATGAAAATAGTAATAAATTACCCTTAAGAGGCATTGTAACTTACCAGACAAGTCCTGTACAGGCTTTGGATACATATTAGCTTCGCCTGTCTTCTTGTTTTGGCCAAAGAGGTAGAGTAGACCCAATTCATTGACAATCAAACTGAATGTCGATCCACAGAAAACACTTCGTGCACCCCTACCCTGAGCATCGAAAAATTTCATTAGACGTGGAACCATCTCATCCTTCGGCTCGGCATGACCAAGACGTCCAAATCCACCAAAGCCCCAACTATAGACACGCTTCTTGGAATCAATGGCCACCTGCGAAACAGATTAGAAACATTATAAAAATATTTGGAATGGTTTTTTTTTTCTAATTTAATTACCGTATGATTATTGCCGCATGCAAAGTCCACAATCTGGACACCATCGACAGGCGTCACATGACCCTCCTTGCTCTTCTCAATATACAGAACGACCTTTTTTGGTGAGGTCTCAAAATGGAATGATAATTTATTGGCATTCACAAAATACTTGGCATCCGTATTATGGCCCAGTTGTCCATATTCGGGCAAACCGAATGTGTGCAAATTGCCCTTGATATCCAGAATCACGGAAAATTCAGCACCACAACCCACACGAATAATTGGAGGACCACGATAATTAATGGGTGTGGGTGAATATATATTAGCATGCGTATTGCCCACACCACATTGGCCAGATTTATTTTCGCCACAGGCATAAACGGTTCCGGTATCGGTTAGGAACAACGTATGATGACGTCCACAAGCTGCCTGAACCACATTCAATTGCTCCAAAGCTGGTATAAGAGTTGGCTTCTCAACCAACTTAATGTCCTGACTGAGACCCAATTGACCGCTCGGATTTCGACCGAAACCCAAAGCTTTGCGATCCATATTGATGATTATGGAATGGGCAGCAGCTGGACCACTGGCTACATAACGATACTAAATATAGAATGAAACAAATGATAATTATGTTTTCAATAAAGAGAAATAAATGTTTGCGGGCTCAACCTTTTCATCTGTAAACCGATGGAAACTATACAGGTTAGGTCGAACTTTGGTGACATTCTTCCGATCACGTTTGCCTGTGAGATCCCAAGTAACCATGCCAGCCACCAGCAACTGGCCGGGTGTCTTTTCCATTGTTGCTAGCAAATCTTCTGGTAATTTACTAGGCGGATCCAACTCATCATGGGGTATAAGTACCTCCATTTGTTGAGCAGCTGCTGCCTGCAGTTAATTGAGAAAAATAAATTTGTTAAAATGAATTACTTAAATGGAAAAGCTGTTGAAATTTCAATTGGTGACTATCATTGTTGATATTACGAATATTAAATATCATAGAAATGGCTGTTATTTCATTGAAAATATAAGAAGACCACAAAAAACAATTGTAAATACATAGTTACAAGAAAATAAATTTTAAGGACCATTTCTGAAACGTTGTGGCAATCAAAGAGTTAGTTTTGTGAACAATCAGACTGACTATTAGACGTTTATATGGGGGCGTAATGTATATACATGGTTCTTTTATTAATATATATCTACAGAGGGAGAATATCAAGCAATCTAATAATTCATATATACATTATAAGATACACCTGATTTACTTTAGTTCTGCTTATACACATAAGCGCAGCAGGTGCGGGAAAAACCATCTCCAACCCATACAAACACGTACCTGCTGTTGATGATCCTCGTCGGATTCATCGCTAAACTCATCTTCATAATCGGATTCCTTCTTCTTGGGACGACGCTTGTTAGGTCCGGCTCCATTGCCACCTGCCTTGCGTTTAGCTGACATTTTTCTTCTTTTTTTTTTTGCTTGGTTTTCGCTTTGTTTCTCTCTTCGTGGCTCTCTGCTCAAAAATTTGTAGCTGTAAAAGAAGAAGCGTTGAGTATGCAGCAGAGCGTAACTAGAGGGCAAAGCAAAGCGTCTCTCTGTCAATAGTGTTAACAAAAAGTATTTCCCTAAGTTTTTGGTTTTACGTTTTACCAAATGGAAACTTATTAAATTGTATTCTGTATTGAAAAAGAAAATAAAAAAAAAACCAAAAACGTACATATAAGGACAGTTATTTTAAATAAACCACTTAATAATTGATAAATGCTAACCATTTACATTGAGTTTAAAATAAAATATTTGGTTATTTTCGTTTCCATTTAAGAGATTCACAAATTTAAGTCAAACACAATATATTACGCACTTTTTAATGATATCTTGATTGTTGTTGTTTTTTTCTATATACATATATATATATATACGTAAACAGTTCAACAACATTTGTGACTCACTGTATGTTGGCGTGCGTGCGTATGTTTGTGTGTGTGTGGTGTTTTTTTTTTTTTGCAAGAAAAATAAAATGACGCCGACAGTGAGCCAAAAGTTTTATTTCTTTATTAAATAAACTATTTTCATTTTCATGCAATGTACCATTTAATACATATTTTCCAAACTATTAGAAAACAAATGTAGTAGTCAGACTACTGAAGTATAAGAAAAGGCGGCTTTAGAACACTTTTCAAACGTTGGCGTCATTTTGCAAATAACAAAGACAAAGCGAAATTGCAAATTGGTTTTTTCTCTGCTTTTTTTTATAAAAGTTTTAATTTGTGGAAAATGTCTAACCTGGCAGGATAAATAATTTTTAATATAGAATCACACTTACAATTTAAACGCAGATATTTTAAACAAATACGGCAGCAAACAGAAATAACAAACAACGCTAAGGCCCAGGGCTGGATAGCATTAGGCAAGAATCGGAATCATGAAGCGATATCAGTATCGAAATCTATCAATCGACATAAAATGTGTACACACTTATTTTTTGTTATTGTTTGTTTTTTTGTTGACCAAGTGTGAAGACTTTTTGAATGCAATGGATGACGACGCTGACAAAGCTACAACTACATATTACCTGGAATACGAAGGCAATGCTGAAGAATGGCACTGGACAGGGAAAACGACAAAGTTACTGGTCGAGCTCTACATGGATCGTAGTCATCGATTTCGGGATCCCAAAAGCAAAAAACGGTCATTGTGGTCAGAAATTGTAAATGAAATGGAACAAGCCGGCTACAAGGGAATCAATGAAGATATCTGTGATCGCAAATGGCGAAACATGAAGAAGACATATCGCACATGTCGCGAGGCAATGCGCAACAATGAACGCAAACGTTTAAACTGGGAATATTACGATACATTTGAGGAACTTTATCAACATGAGTTTAACGGCAGAGAGCAGGCACAGCCATCGAATCCTGCCATTAGATCATCGCAAGAAGAGGATGATAGTATTTTCGAGGAAGGTGAAAGGGCTGGTCACTCTGCTAGCCAGCTGTATCTCCTAGAGCGTAGTAAAATTGAGGCCATCAAAGAGCTTAGTCGACGGCTAGACGAATCCAATGCCATACAACGCGAACGCAACGAACTCCTGAGAGATTTTCTTAATCAATTCTAAGTATATATAGGATTTTATTTAAATAATTGACTGATGTGCCAAAAAGTATACATTTCAAATACTTTAAGTTTTTTCCAAAACATTCATTTAAGTTATTCTAAATTCGGAACTATTCCATACAACATTAATTTCTTTTTATAAATTTGGCTGCCAAATTGTTTCGTTTCCTTTCCGCCTCCCTTGTATACGAGCAGTCCAAGAGATTATGTTCCTCGAAAGTTAAATTCGAATGACGTTCGAAATTCATGAAAGAATCCTCAATTCTCTCGCCACAATCTAAAATGAAATTGTGTAACATACAACAGGCCGAAATAATTCGTCTGCCAACATCTAAATTAGTTATATCTAATTTCTCAAGGCGACGAAATCGTGATATACAACTGCCAAAGACGCGTTCGCAATGCTTTTGCCACTTATAAACGGCTTGATTGTAGGCCAAGTGACATGGAGTCAGGTTTACATCTTTTGGATAGGGTGTCATTAGATTAATAAGCAGTGGATATGATATATCACCTACTAAATGCTTAGTTCTAGGCATGAAAGGCTTTTCCATATCAATAAGCCGCTCATAGAGCGAACTCCTTAACAGCAAACATTGCTGATCCTCATTAGGCAAATCGACGAAGAGATCTAGAAAGCGATAACGCTTATCACACACGGCTTGAAAAGCCAAGTTCCTAACAATTTTGTCAGTCTCTTCTAAACGTATCGAGGATCTTAAGGATATACGGCATTCACCAATTACGCCAACGACACCAGGAAGTTCTGCATCTGTTCCACATTTGGCATTAGACCAATTCATATAGCTGGGCAGTAAAGTGGCAAATGCGGAGGTCATCCATTTATAGATCTCGGCACCAGAACTTGTGCTTATTCCAAATGTCTGACCGGCTTGACGATAGGTATTTTTTCCGCCCAGCAAGGATAGAGTAAAAAGCAATTTCTGGTCCAACGGCACTCGGGCAATGAATCTATTTCTACCCAGTATACCATGTATTAACCTGAGTAATTTCTATTTACAAGATAAGAATTAAAGTTTTTTAGTTTTTGTATTCAAATACTACCTCAAAACTTCCGCGTTCCATACAAAATTGCTGCTTAAATTGATCGTCCTTTAAGTGCGGCAGCACTGCGTATACTTTATCTTCAATTTTGTCATCTTTAACATTTTCTAATCCTTTTGACTCGCTGGCAAGATAAGCTGCTTGAGCCAAAAGATTTGCTTCAATGCCTTCGTCTAAAAAGAAATTTAATAAAAATGCCTTTTTCCGTGCATTCATATTAAAGCAAGGCAAATCAGTGTGTACACCCCAGTCGCTGATGCTGAATTAGAGATGAGCGTTGTAGTGGCCGTTATTTAAATTCAAATGGGAGTTATAAAATCTAAAGTAAATACGTGTTCCTTATGTAGTATATAGCACATAGATAAAACCGTTTCAATATATACAAATGCATATACATAAGTTATCATTAGAACCACTTGTTGACTTTACGTGGCGTAGTGAATTATTTCACTATCTATACAGAAATTAATATTTTGGAACTAAAACCCGACTTCATCATCTGTGCGATAAAAAGTTAATAAATATTTACTATTAAACATTAATGTGCCATAACGTTCGGGTTAGGGGTGAAAAACTGCCTTATCTCCATGATAAGAATTAACAAATTGTATACAATATATTTAAACAAAAATTATAGAACTCGAACATAAATACAATTTAAACACGTAAATCTGGTACTTAATTCTGTATGTTGTTTTTTTTTCTCTTTTAGCACAAACGAGCGATAATACATGTATGCAATTGGCGATTTTGATTTTGTATTTGATCACTTTTAAGTTTTGTCTTTAAAACTGTATAAGAGGCTGTCCTTGACGCTGTCTATGTGCCGTTATATCGGGCATTAGTTCTTTACGATAATGTTCATGATGTCGTTTGAAATCTTCCATGGCTTTGGCACGCATCTTCTGCAGCTCCAATTGATTATACTGTTGATGTTGATGATTATTATTATTGTTGTTATTTCGAGGTAATACTGTGGGTTTCGTTGTTGTGAAGTTTGACTGCACCAGCTGCTGCTGCGGCTGGAGATGGGGGGCATGACGTCTAATTACAAGTGGACTGCCTGTATTGCCATTTCCATCTGAAAAGGATAATGGTTTATAACCTTGCGATGGAAAAATGCAACAAATTTTGGTTATTAATTCGTTCAGAGTCATTTTTGTATTCAACAAAATGATATTTTTTTTTTGATTTAAACTTGATAAGCTCTGAATGAAGACTGACACAGGCTTGCTTTGTCTTCTTATCGATCACTCTATGCTTCTACTCTTAGTCTTCTCTACGAGTTGTAACAGTAAAATTCCCAAACAGCTGAATTCCTTACCTGACCGAATGGACGTAGGCGATTGCTGCTGCTGTAATTGTTGTTGTTGCTGCATTTTGGCATTACTAGAGCCAAAATAACCATTGATAAATGGCATCGGGGACATAACTACGCCACCATGCAGCTGACTGCCCTGATGTATGGCTACGCCTTCAGAAGGCGGTGGCGGGGCTGGACGATTGAAAGGATTTGTACGCCTCGGTGGAGGTTTTGGCCTGAATTCCGTGTTAGATTCATCCGGTGGTTCCAGCAATTCTAACGAAAAAAACAAAGCATAGCACAAATTAGATTAAGAAAAGTAAGTAAAGCTAAATTTAGCAAAGAGTTATCTGAAATGTGTTGCGGTTTTGTATAGTGAGACGTTTGTTAGTCTTTTGAAACGGCGATGAAGTATTATTATTTGTCACCAATGTTAGTTAGAAACGAAAAACACCATAATTTCTCATAGATTCTCAAAAATCCTTACTATTTCTGGCCTCCTCAATCTCCTGTAACTGACGTTGCAACTCCGCCACAATAATCCGTTTATACTCATAGCCAGCACAGGTCAACGCCTTCATCCATTTCTCCATGTCATCTTGGTTTTCAGCTGCCAGTATATAAGTTCGATTGCCATTAAATGCAATCTCAAAACAATAGTTATCCACCTCATTGGACAGCTCTATAGTGCACCCTTCGACAATGATCAAGCCGAGCGGCTCCTTGTCCAGACGTGTCTCAAAATAAAATAATAAATTGCCCTTCAGTATAAAATAGCGTCGTTGAAATGCTTTGTTGACCTCGCCCCGTTTGTTGAGAAAACCTACAAAACAAAATTTGATTTGTTAGCGATGATTAATTCAGGAACGAACACCAACAAACAAAAAATTGAGAATATCAACTGCGATAATCAGGTCAAAGAGAAACCGAAACGAAAGCAACCTTCCATGTCGTATGGTGGCGTCTTGGCAAACACATATAGATTCTTCTCGTTTATCTTCATCGTGGACGTACTGGGATTTTGTATTTAACTGAAACATAAATAACAAATTTTGAGCCTGCCTGCCTATATTTCTGGCCCTCAGGTGAGAGCGAGCGAGAGAGACGGCAAGTGATGTGTCGCTTTTCTTTTTTCCAAAACAAGAAAACCCAAAAGTGATGTGCGATAGTTTCCGTGTGACTCGTTACTTTGCACGAAATCACTTTTTTACTGGTGGATTTTAAAAATTTACTTTGAGTTTTAAAATATTTTTTTACTTTAAGGTCAAAAATATTCATATAACTCTATAAAAAAAAATCATCTTTAATGGCTGATTTAATATTAGATATCGTTACGGCGCTGGAATAGCAGTTCAACTATCGATACCCTGATTGCAATCGTTGTTTACCGATATGTTTTTCTTGTCGATAAGGTGCCGAGCTAAATAGATGTCAACAAAATTCAATAACCAACAAACAAATAAAGAAAACGTGCTGAAATGTCTTACCTACTCACAGAAATAGCGTTGGAAATGCTGGGTTACAAGTTCTACGACACCAATGGCATATTTCATCTTACCAACTTTCAAAGTCAGACCGCTCAATCTGAAAATCAAAATTCGGATGAGCCTTCTTTAATGGATTTCATTGAGCAACGAGAGCCGCCGACGCCGGCGCCACAAGCCAAATCGCTGCAAAACGGGCACTGCGTGAAGGAGGACCCAGATAAATCTACAACCTCTCTGAAATTGGAACCAACCATTGAATTACCAAGCACAAGTACAAGCACCTCGCTTAACCGTCGAACCCCCGCAAAAGCTTTGGCCAAGATTGTTCACTATGAGAGTGACAAGATTTGCAATCAAATTACCGTACGGATAGAAAAGGCTATGCAAAAACAGAATACAAATTTCCAAAGCGCTCTAACAAAATGCGTTAACGAGGAGGTCCAGAAAATAAAAGACGATGCAACGGAGTTGCAAAAGTTTCGGGAATTCCTAGAAGACAGCTTGCGGCGGATTGATCGGCGTCCATACGAGAAGTATTTACGGACTTTTGGGGACAAGGATTAGATCTCGAATACATAGATGCTTTAGTTTTGTGAGCTAAAGTTATGTGTAGTGCACATACATATTTAATTGTAGTATTAAAATACCTTATAAAAAACTTCTTAAATTAAGATGTTAAATATGATTGTAAAAAAGCGAATTGTAAATTATAACATAAACAGTTTAATCAAATTTAAACAGTTCTTGGAAATTTAGAAAAGTAAATAATCATCGATAATCACACCTATCGATGACATAACTGTCGATATACGAGCAGCACTAATCGATAATCTTTCTTTACAAGGCCACTACTAAACGCACAACACACGACTAAAGGTCAGTATAAATTTTTGACAGTCAGAAATATTATTTTATTTTCTCAAAATTCCTAATTGTGAAAAACACACAACACATTTACTTTTCATTTTATTTCGCATAACTCATAGGGTGCAAGCCTAGCGCCTGATTGCGAAATACCTCCGAGTGTGTGTGAAAGAGAGAGAGCGATTTGCTTCTCCCCCTATAGTCCATCAGCTGTGACGACAACGACAACGCTTGCATAATGAAAATCTGGACGTCGGAGCACATATTCAACCATCCGTGGGAGACAGTCACACAGGCTGCATGGCGTAAATATCCTAATCCCATGACACCATCCATCATTGGCACAGATGTGGTGGAGCGTCAAGTAGTCAATGGAGTCCTACACACACATCGTTTGGTCCAGTCCAAATGGTATTTTCCCAAATGGACACACGCGTTAATTGGCACAGCGAAAACTTGTTTCGCCAGTGAACGCTCCACCGTTGATCCGGAACGTAAGCAAATGGTTTTGAAGACAAACAATCTCACATTCTGCCGGAATATCAGTGTCGATGAGGTTCTCTATTACGAGCCACATCCAGCTGATGCCAGTAAAACGCTGCTCAAACAGGAGGCCACTGTCACTGTTTATGGTGTGCCGCTGTCTCACTACATGGAAGATTTGCTCACCTCCACCATTTCATCAAATGCGGGCAAAGGTCGTCAAGGCCTCGAATGGGTTATTGGCATGATAAACACAGAGGTTAAGGGCATTGCTGAAACAGCGGTCCGAGGCACAGATGAACTGATACACACCACAAGGCGATCTATTGATGAGGTCACAGAAAGTGCGCGCAAAAGTATGGACGAGATTAGTGTGCAGGCATCGAAAGCGGCAAAAGCAATGCACATTACATAGAGAAGATTGTAGCATACATAAACAACTCATAGAGAGGACGCCGCCAAATTATGCTGTTTTGTAGTACAACCAGCGGCAGCCACAATTCAATTTTTTCTTTTGTTAACTAAACAAATTTCCTCTGAATATATATTTTAAACGGAATAACAAAAGAAATTAAGTTTTCCTATGAATTTTATTCATGAAAAGCTTGCGACCGTTTTTGGCTTTTGATAAGATTTGCGGCTGCCGATAAAACGCAATAGTAGTGGAAAACTTAAGTTATTTAAAAATATATATATATATATACATATATTAATCAAGAACATAGTCAATAAAATAGTCTTTGTAAAATGCCACGAAACGAGAAGCCGAAAGAAATAAGAAAAAAAATCAATTAAATTACCATCAAAACACAAATACTTGTACATTTTAATTTCAAGTTTATTCGCATTTGGCAACGATTTGTTTTTATTGCACTATCATTGGGGTATATTAAGTAAGCCATGCACGGAAATCGCTATATACATTATAAGTTTGTAATAGATATTTTCTACTGCTATAAACAGACATGTATTTTAAAGGGTATAGAAACTTCGACATTGCTAAAATCAGCCTGACTCTAATTACATTAACATTTCTTTATTTAGTTTAAACCCCCATCAGTGACGTCTTTAGTTTACATTAATCGATATGCTTGAAATTTGTTCACATCGACAATTGTTGCTGTTGCCAGCCGTGTGTCATAGTCATTATAAAAGCCCACGTGCTGATAAAACAAGCCCGCAGACTGGCAGCAACAACAACATCAACGATAAGGCAATGGAAAGCTTTCAGACAAGTGTTTTGGCTTGATGCCAACAACAGGTAGTGTTGAGCGCTTAGCCTTTGCATTCCCGATGCGACAATGAAAATGTATTTCATATATATGTATAATGTATGTATATCATTTATGAATGCAATTTAGACATCAGGCATATAGATTCTATATATAATCCCTATTCGAATTAAGAATGAGAATTATAGCTATAAAAGGAACTGCGTATGAGTAATCAAAATATTTTGATATTCCTGTGAAAAATTTAAGCAACTTTAAGAGAACGATTGCTGAGGTTAAATTATTTTACTAAAAAGTAAACATTTTTTGTGAGATTATCACAAGATACCTTAATTTAAAAATACAAATATTTTTCTTATTAAATTTTATAAATTAATTACATAAATCCGGCAGCACAATCAATCTATGTGGAACCTGGAACTAACTTCATTCACTAAGTAAGGATTTTATCAACCTCAATGATGTTTTATATTGTAGAAATATATTTTTTTTATCTTAAACTTATTAGTTTTAATTGATCCAGCATCCATAATTTTATTTGTCGTTGTCAACTATCCGGAGTTGGATTAGTTCCAATTAGAGAGCTGCATGAATGATAGAAAAATCAATTCGAGTTAACAACATTCAAAACCAAATGAATGAATTAAATGACTTTGAAAATCGACTTCAAGTAAATGAGTGTGCGACGTAAAAATCAGACGCACAACATTCAAACGAAACAAAACGAATTGAATGAGTTAGAAAGTGAGTCAATGAGTTGCTATGATTCGAATCCCAATTCTGATTTTAGTATTTATTTTAATTGTATATTTTTGAACTATACGTGATTACTATACGACAAAACTAGAGTGGTCAGTGACTTTGACTTTTCTCTCATTCATGCAGCTCTCTAGTTCCAATTCATTCGGTTAACTAAAATATCGTAGAGTGTATGGAAGTCTATATTGGCATATGTATATTTTCTTTTTTTCAGCGAAACCACTTGATCCCTTTTTGAACTTTATAATATTATTCACAAACAATATGTAATAATAATATTAAATGTTATTTTAAGTCCTCATTCGGGGTTATTACATTGTATTAATATTAATAACGTAGAAACTAAAAAAGAAAAGCAAGGTTTCTATATTTTAAGTTTAAAAATTCAAATTTTTTAAACATATCTTTCAAAATAAGAAATAAATATTTTCCTATTATATATAGTTTTATTCTGGTTCGTCTTTTATAAAAAAAAACTTTGCAAATTATAGCAACTAAAAAACTAAAGATTTGGTCTATATGTGTATGGGACTAAAATAATAGAGGTCACTAAAAATTTAAAAAATTTTCTTTACCCAGATTTAACCTACAGGGTTAATTATTTTGAACCGTTAGAGGAGCTGCCAACTTAATTTGCTTGGCTTGAGATTTCGGCCTCCCTCACTTGCTCTCTGGCTCTCATTTTTGAACACACGTGCGCGCAGCTTAATTGTTATTGTGTTTCAATTTGGGTTAGTTAATATAAATTATTGCTGATTGTTTGGCTTTAAATGTGAAAAAAGAGTACATAGAAATGTATATAGAATGTAAAAATTGTGAAAAATATGTTTTCGTTATGCGCTTATCAGTTGAAACAAAAACAAGTTGTGACGACAGTGCAACGACTTTAATTCAGCAACGGATTGCCATTCGGATTGCAATTGGTTGTGGGCTGTAACCTGATCTGGAAGCTATAGATGTGATGATGCGGAGGTGTCGTCAGATGATAACCCCCCAGGGTAGACAGCTTAGACATCGTAGGCATTGGCCTGGTTGTCAACGGCAACGATCGATCCAGAGATTCAGTCTCTTCAGGCCAGGCAAAGCAAAAGCTTGTATTACAAGAAAGAAGAATAATAAAAAATAAAAGTCTAAGTTTAACTTATAGATTACTTTTACATACATATATAGGAAACCTTGTGTCGATTTTATTTGTAGCTCCAAAACGAGAATGGCCATTCTACGTTACTACGATGTAAAGGCCTACGATGAAGCCGAACAGAAGAGAGTG
The DNA here is from genome assembly GCF_018902025.1 of Drosophila willistoni. Classification (NCBI taxonomy): domain Eukaryota; kingdom Metazoa; phylum Arthropoda; class Insecta; order Diptera; family Drosophilidae; genus Drosophila; species Drosophila willistoni. Next base: position 18,140,913 of record NW_025814050.1, read on the forward strand.
CTGAGGCGACTCCAGGCAGAAGATAAATATGTGGCTTCATTGCAAATGGAACGTTGCTATCATCTGGAGTATAGTAAGGAGGAGAAGCATACGCTGCCTTTGGAGCAATTACTCATTTGGCTGGTTAAGCAACCCATGGATAGTGGCAAAGATTTGACCAAGCAACCAAATCTCAATGCATCGGAAAGTTCGGATCGAGAACTTCTTATTGAGATTGGACCACGTTTCAATTTCTCAACGCCTTATTCGACGAATTGTGTGAATATTTTCCATAATCTCGGGTATACGGAAGTACGCCGCATGGAGACTTCAACCCGCTATTTGATAACATTCTATATAGAAAGTGAAACCAGGGATCCTTCGAAGTTTGTCTCTCTCCTGAGTGATCGTATGACCCAGTGCGTTTACTCAAGTGAGAATACGCCAAAGGAGAGTTTCGATGAGCAATTGCCCACGCAGCAGGCACCTTGGCATTTTGTTCCTCTTCTGGAAGAGGGTATCCAAGCTTTGGAACGCATTAATCAGGAACTTGGGTTGGCTTTCAATGACTTTGATTTGGATTACTATTACAAGTTGTTCAGTGAAACTCTGAAACGTAATCCCACAACTGTGGAGCTCTTCGATTGCGCCCAGAGTAATAGTGAGCATTCTAGGCATTGGTTCTTCCGTGGTCGCATGATCATCGATGGACAGGAGCAACCAAAATCCTTGATACGCATGATAATGGACACACAGAACCATACGAATCCCAATAATACCATTAAATTTAGTGATAATAGTAGTGCTATACGTGGCTTCCAGCACGATGCACTGCAGCCGAATATGGTGGCCTTGCCAGGATCTGTTGGTCTACAACGTGTACAATCAGATTTGATATTCACCGCCGAGACGCATAACATGCCCACGGCTGTGGCTCCATTTAGTGGTGCGACCACAGGAACGGGTGGAAGACTACGAGATGTTCAGGGGGTTGGTCGTGGTGGTATACCAATAGCAGGAACTGCTGGGTATTGTGTGGGTGCTCTCCACATACCAGGTGAGTGCAAAATCTCCATTCGTCAATTGATTTTTGATTAATTTCTGTATTATCCTTAGGTTATCAGCAACCTTACGAGCACGTTGGCTATAAGTATCCCAGTTCCTTTGCCTCACCTCTGCAAATTCTCATCGAGGCCAGTAATGGTGCCTCTGATTATGGAAACAAATTTGGTGAGCCAGTTATCACTGGTTTTGCCTTATCCTATGGCCTGCCAAATGTTGATTCCTCCTCCAACCAGGCTCGAGATGAGTATGTGAAACCAATTATGTTTAGTGGTGGACTTGGAATCATGCCTGCCTCAATGCGTGAGAAATTGACGCCGCAGCGTGGTCAATTGCTGGCCAAGATTGGTGGACCTGTCTATAGGATTGGCGTCGGAGGCGGAGCGGCCAGTTCGGTGGAAGTCCAAGGTTCTGGTGACGCCGAATTGGACTTTAATGCGGTGCAACGTGGTGACGCGGAAATGGAAAATAAGCTAAATCGTGTGGTTCGTGCTTGCTTGGAGCTTGGCGATCGTAATCCCATCTTGGCCATACACGATCAGGGAGCTGGAGGTAATGGAAATGTGCTGAAAGAGCTGGTGGAACCAGGTTTTGCTGGAGCTATCATTTTCTCCAAGGAATTCAATTTGGGTGATCCCACGATTACGGCTCTGGAACTTTGGGGTGCAGAATATCAGGAGAATAATGCCATTCTCTGCAAGCCAGAGCATCGTGAGCTGCTGGAGAGGATATGCAGGCGTGAAAGATGTCCGATTAGTTTTGTGGGCATTGTAACAGGAGATGGACGTGTCACTTTGGTGGAGCAAGAGGCGCCTGGCCAAGTGGAAACAGCTCTTACCACCAAGTATCCGGGACCAAATCCGTTTGACTTGGAATTGCAACATGTTCTGGGTGATATGCCCAAGCGAAAATATGAATTGAATCGGGAAAAGATAACATTGAAGGATCTAGAGTTGCCCGAGGATCTGCAATTGCACGAGGCTTTCGAAAGGGTATTAAGTTTGGTGGCTGTGGGCAGTAAACGTTTCCTCACCAACAAAGTGGATCGATGTGTCACTGGATTGGTGGCGCAACAACAATGTGTGGGACCTCTACAGGCACCACTGGCGGACTACGCCCTCACTACAGTCTCCCACTTTAGCCAAGCAGGAATAGCCACATCGATTGGTAGCCAGCCCCTGAAGGGTTTACTTGATCCCGCCGCCATGGCCAGAATGTGTGTGGCTGAGGCTCTGAGTAATTTAGTTTTTGTCAAAATCAGCGAATTGGCCGATGTCAAGTGCTCTGGAAATTGGATGTGGGCAGCCAAATTACCCGGTGAAGGAGCCAAAATGTTTGATGCCTGCCAAGAGCTATGCAATATCCTTCAAGAACTTCACATAGCCATTGATGGTGGCAAGGATTCTCTGTCCATGGCTGCCAAAGTCGATGGGGAGACTATTAAGTCTCCCGGAACATTGGTCATATCCACCTATGCCCCATGTCCGGATGTTAAAGTGCGTGTAACTCCTGATCTAAAGGGTCCTGCAATGGGTAAGAAAACTTCTCTGCTATGGATCATCATGGAGGATCGATTACGTTTGGGTGGTTCTGCCCTGGCCCAGGCCTATGCCCAGCAAGGCAAAGAAACTCCGAATTTGGCCAGAAGTGATCTATTGGGCCAGGCGTTTGCTGTTACACAAACCCTGCTGGGCAAAGGACTATTGCTTGCAGGACATGATGTTAGCGATGGTGGTTTATTGACATGTCTGTTGGAGATGGCTATTGGTGGTTTGGCTGGTCTAAACGTTGATTTAACCGAGCCTTTAACCAAATTTGTCAACTATGATGCCGCAGCCGTTAAAATTGGACGTCCTGAATTGGCCCTGCTCTTTGCTGAGGAATGTGGCTGGGTAGTGGAAGTACTTGAAACAGATCTGAAGCAAGTACGCTCCATTTATCAGGAGGCCGGCGTGCCCAACTACTACCTGGGTGAGACTACCGGAAGTGGTCTGGATTCCCGATTCCTAGTGAAAAAGAACTCTACGTCTACACTGATGGATAAAACATTACGCGTTCTCTATAAGCAATGGGAACGCACTAGCTACGAGTTGGAAAAACTTCAAATGAATTTCGAGTGTGCACAAGATGAATTCAACAGTCTGGACTATCGTCAAACTCCCCAATACAAGGGTCCTCTCAATCTCCAGTCCGAGCTTATATTAGCTCGCACATCACAGACAATTCGGGTAGCAGTTCTCCGTGAGGAGGGTGTCAATAGTGAACGCGAGATGATGGCAAGTCTTTTGAGAGCCAATTTTGAAGTTCACGATGTGACTATGTCGGATCTGTTGGAAGGTAAGCATCAATATACAAATTAAAATGTAAACCAATCTTTAAATTATTCATTTGTATTTCAGGACTCACTAATTTGTCGCAGTACCGTGGATTGATTTTCCCCGGCGGCTTCAGTTATGCAGACACTTTGGGTTCTGCCAAGGGTTGGGCAGCCAATATACTGCACAATACCAAGCTTCAGCAACAATTCGAAGCTTTTAAAAAGTCTCCAGATGTCTTCTCTTTGGGCATTTGCAATGGCGCTCAATTGATGACTTTGATTCGTTTTGTCGGTCCCACAAATGGATCAAATCCCGATGTGGCGCTGCTTCATAATCGTTCACAACGTTTCGAATGCCGCTGGTCAACTGTGCGAATTCCTCCAAACCGTTCGATAATGTTGAAAAACATGCATAAACTAATACTCGGCTGTTGGGTTGCTCACGGCGAAGGCCGGTTTGCTTTCCGTGACGAGGAGAAACTTATTAATCAATTGAATGCTGATCAATTGATCACCTTACAATATGTGGATGATGTGGGAGAACCTACCGAACGTTATCCTCTTAATCCCAATGGCAGTCCACGGGGCATTGCTGGTCTCTGCTCGTCCGATGGTCGACATTTGGCCCTTATGCCACATCCCGAACGTTGCAGTGCCATGTATCAATGGCCTTACGTGCCACCTAATTTCGAAGTTCCAGTAACCCAAACAGAAAGTCCATGGCAAATGATGTTCAACAATGCCTACAATTGGTGTGTCCAAAACGAGAAATAGTTTTAGCAAATCCAAAACTGAAGTATACGATTACATATATCACTTTTATCTGATTTATACGAATCTACATTTTTATACAAAGTATATACAAGAATTTATTAAAAAAAATAAAAACAAGTACATTAAATGTATTCAATAACAAAATTCCATTTCCTGAGTAATATTTATGATTTTACTATAAATCTATCATCGATATACTACTAGGATTAATCAACATAACTTACATTAGTTATCATTTCATTTAATCAATTAACTAACTTTATTGTATAAAACTTATTCATTTTAACAAATTATAAATTACTTTTGTACAATTTAAGCTTAATTCTAACACAATTCTAATGGGAAATTTGTAACAAACATTTTAAATAATTAGTCTTGGCTCCTCGAGCCTTCATATATTTTGAATTCCAGTCATGTTCGTTAATATGTAGCACCTTATAGCCCATCATTTCCAGATGTTTGATCTTTAAAGATTCTGGACCACGTAAGGCAGTTAAATCATTTTCACAAAATGAGTCCAATTTAAGCAACAAAATGGCAACTCTATAAGAAAATTTAGAGAATTTATTGATTTGCTAATCCATATTATATATTCCCTTCTTACTTGGTTATACGATCCAACATAGTTGACTCTACGGGAGTGGCTGGTAAGAGTTTCTTGTCCTTATCAAAGTGTATTACAAAATCAATTTGATAGCCATAAGGTGTTGTGTGATTACAGCGAAAATATTTATCATCCTTCAGGACATCCTGTAGCAGTTGTTGTACTTCTCTGCCAAATATGGACGTTTGTACTGGTTCTAAGAAATGTACGAAAAACAACAATTAATTTGTATGTAAGTAATAAAAAGTATTAATATAGACTTTTACTTTTACTAAGCTGAGCTTCTATATAATTTTGCTGAAACCAGGGAACATTCGCCTCTGGCATATCCAAGCAAACTGTACGATTTAATTGCATAACCTGATTAAGTACACGTTCCGGATATGTCGCCTTGGAATAACATATTTGTATCTCATCCTCAATTCTTTGTATGAATTTAACGCAGAAAACTTGATTGATCAATTGTTCGGGTATGGTTTTGTAAAAACATAAAGCCAGGCTAGCTTGGATTAGACTAAGGCCACTCATATGATCAAAGTCCCTACAGAGAAAAAGAAAAACTAATAAGAATACTTTTGACTTAGCAAGGATAATTTACGACTTTACCTTAACAAAATATTTCCTGCTCTTTCCAATGCTTCCAGTGAGTTTGGTGTGTAGCCCAGATTGTAGGAACAGGTGAGCACCTTTTCCACCGTATCGCCGGTAATATGTTGATGCTGCTGGGCAATATAATCAAACATAGAGTCCAACATTTCGGGTACAAAAAAGTGTGAGGCATTAAAATTATATGCCATATCTCGAACCACACGAGAACTGAGATCATTACAATTGAGGGTTTTATAGAGAGCAAGTGCTTCATTGTAGACCTGTGTGTTTTTCAAGGCTAAAAGGCATATACAAATGTATAAGGATTAATAAGAAAGTTCAATGAAGTCAACAATACTCACTCTTGCGATGACTCAGAGTTCGCACAATGACACTGAGGTCACTGGCTTTCAGTGTCGGTTCCTCGAGATGCCTTTCGGCACAACCAATTAGAATACTATCCATTGTGGTCAACTGCATGGTCATTAATGGAGGCACATTGTGACGGAAACGCAATTCACAGGCTATTTGCATGCCACGACTAAGCAGAAAGCAATCCTGTATATCAAATTGTTGAGCCATTGTTAGCATTTTGCTCAACAATATGTTGGGAAACTTTTTCCAAGCGAATGGCGTCTGACCGTAGGCCAGCACGAATGAGGCCATACGGGCGAATTTTGATGGTAATCTACCAGCTATATCACCACCATCAATGACTTCCATGCACATGCGACTTAGCTTGCGTTCCACATCATGATGGCGATAGGTCCCACCGAGATTATTATTAAAATTCATATAACGTTGACAATGCCGGAGAAATCTTAAATGGGTTTGCTCCTCCAACGATGAGTCCAATTCTTTAATGACCAGCGACCAATAGGTGTTACATTGCTGCAAATCGGAGATTTTTAAGGCTCTTAGAATAGTGAATAGGAATCCGCTTGTATTGGGCAGAGACCAGGAGTCATTGGAGTAAAGTAATGTTTTGAATTGCATTAAGTAATTATCTCTTTGTTGGGGCATAGCGAAAGGCACGGCACATGAGAGATTATCGGGAGTAAGTTCATCTTTTAGAATCTTTTCCGTAGCCGCCTTAAGTGGTCCTACCAATTCAGCGGGTTCTTGATGATGGAGAAAGGTGCGGCAAACGCTTTTCAAATCATTTGCTTCCAGCTCTCCAAGGCATGGAATCAATGTGAGCATAATTTTTCTTCTCAGGGGAGTATGTTGTTGTGACCAAACCGGCAAATTCAGCATATGCAACACTTTAATTAATGCTTTTGGTGTAAATTCACTCAAGGTTTTGTCTTGTATTAGTTTTTGAACTTTTTCCTTATACGTTTGCAATGAATCCTGATCAATTAACGGATGTAATTGGAATAGACATGTGGCCAATAATCGGACTTGTTCTTCAGTCTGGCATTGATGTATGTGCCGATCCAAATGAGGCATAAAATTTCGACACACCAAAGGTGTGAAAAAATCACGCTCCAAATTAATTCCAACAGCAAAACGTGAGAGAGATGTCAGAGGTATAAGATTTCCATGAACACTATCCTCTATTAGGCGCAATCCTTGCGTAAGGATCCTCTCCACAGTTAAATTACTGTTGGGTATATGAATTTTTCGTAAGTACAAATAACAGCAGCTTAAGTCATCCACAGTCATATGGTTAATAAGATCATCCTTGTCCAAGAAGGGCAGAATATTTCTTACAACTTTTGTCCTTAGATCTAGTTTATTGGTCTCATCCATATTCTGATATTGCACCCAGAGATTGGGTAATCCATTGATCAATTGAGGTAGTTCTATTATCACCGAGTCATGTTGAAGACGTTGCAATAATGAATCTTCATTAGCCTTCTGTTCTTGATAGAAGCGTCTGGGCAGAAAAGCGGCCGGCAGATTTTCTTTTTGTTGTGTTTGTCTTCCCGCTCCCAGATGGACATGTCTTCGCATTAGCTGTAGTCGATGTATTTGTAGTAAATATTGCAAGCATTTCCATTGTCCACGACTTAAGTAACTCAGATACATAGCAACTAGTAATGGTTTTATTTAGAGAATTGTTGAATAATACGCTAAAAAAATTGCGTATTTTAAGTTAAGAACGTGAATAAATTTGACCATCAGCTGTTTACTATCAACATTGGTGAACACAGCTGACCGATAGCGGACTGCCAACCTTTTAGTTTTTGTAACGGCTTTGGTGTTGTGCGGTTTATAGTGAACTCCAAAAAAAGCTAAATTGACTGCACTAAGATTATTTCATTATTAGCGAAATGACAACAATACACTCCGTAAATAAAGTAATCGTTCTACAGAGTGGTTATTCCCGCGAAGATGCCGAAAATCCTAACGCCATGAGAGCCAATTGCACTTGCACGCTTATTCGTTGCAGAGATGGCACCAACGTCATAGTGGACACAATGACCTCGTGGGATGGAGAGCACTTGAAATCTTTGCTGGCAAAGGAAGGCTTGGAAGTGAATGATATTCACATTGTTGTCTGCACTCATGGACATTCCGATCACATTGGATGCAATTATTTGTTTCAAGCGGCTGGCCTTCATTTAGTTGGAGCCTGTGCATCATATCGTGATCTTTACATGGATCACTTTGGTAGCGGCAATCCAGATGAGGAACTTAAGTTGGACAAAAATGGCGAGGTAGTTGTTCAACGTACTCCTGGCCACACATTGAGTTGTGTCTCTGTTATCGTAGACAATACAGAAACTGAAAGAAAGATTGGGATAACTGGTGATCTCTTTGAACGAGTCGAGGATGTGGAGGACCAAAACATTTGGTTGGATGCTGGTAGCGAAGATGAGAAACAGCAGCGAGTGCAGCGTAGTAGAATTGCCGAACTATGTGATTATATAGTACCTGGACATGGTCCTATATTTGCCGTAGATGACCGTATTCGAGACAAATTGAAAGAGGATATGAAGAAGGAATAGCAGCTATTTACTATAAACCAAGGATGGGCACGTAGTGGCTCTTTTGGCTCCCGTGGCTCTTTACCGGCAGAGGCTGGGCAGAGAAAAAGGTTATTTTTTGGTCTCGACGCACACAAAAAATTGTGTGCTCGAGTTTTATGACGGGTCATAAACGACCTTTTTTGGGTCGAGCGAGCGATCGTCGTCGAACTTGTTGGCAGAGGGACGGACAAGTACCGAATTTTGCGGGGAGGGGGAAAAGGGTCGAGATCTCGAGCTCGCAACTTTTAGGCAGAGAGACGGACAAGTCCCGAATTTTACGGGGAGGGGGAAAAAGGTCGCGATCTCGAGCTTGCAACTTGTGGGCAGAGGGACGGACAAGTCCCGAATTTTACGGGGAGGGGGAAAAATGTCGCGATCTCGAGCACTCATCAAAACAACCCTTATTTTTTACTTGTCCCTCACTCCCTCTGCCTAAAAGTTGCGAGCTCGAGATCTCGACCCTTTTCCCCCTCCCCGCAAAATTCGGTACTTGTCCGTCCCTCTGCCTAAAAGTTGCGAGCTCGAGATCTCGACCCTTTTCCCCCTCCCCGCAAAATTCGGTACTTGTCCGTCCCTCTGCCTAAAAGTTGCGAGCTCGAGATCTCGACCCTTTTCCCCCTCCCCGCAAAATTCGGTACTTGTCCGTCCCTCTGCCTACAAGTTCGACGACGATCGCTCGCTCGACCCAAAAAAGGTCGTTTATGACCCGTCATAAAACTCGAGACACACAAATTTTTGTGTGCGTCGAGACCAAAAAATGACCTTTTTCTCTGCCCAGCCTCTGCTGCTGATGCTCTGGCTCCCAAGTTAAATTTTCGTGCCCACCCTTGCTATAAACCATAAAAGTTTATTTTTAAAGTACTTTCAAAAGAATGTAAAGCTCTATAAATGTTTTCTTTAAAAAGTAATGAATATGTGAATTAAATGGATGTTATCATTTCCCCACATAATAAATATTTAGTCACTAATTTTAAAATAGCCTTGCCTAATCAAAATTACACTCAAATATTTGAATTCAAACATAAAACTGAATTTATTTTCGAACTTTTTTTGGTCACACTAAATTTTGGTATTTAATTTATTCACATGAGTTGCCATCCCCGAATTGCTGATTGCTTTTTAACAAAAAATTGTTAAGCAAAAAAAAAAACAACGTTTAGAGCTTTAAGAAAGCCAAACAAACAAAGGCAAATCAGTTATTATTACCTCCATTAGCTACAATGGATCCATCATTGAGTCTGGCCGATAAATTGGCATCAAAAACAGCCAGCAGCAACTCTCTGGACAGCAGCTCCAAGTCCAGTTCAGGCGGAGGCATTGAGAATGGTGTTCTGCGAGACACGCCCTTTGCCTACCTGGACGGTGAAGAGGATCAGGACCAGAAGAACGATGTGACCTATGTTTGTCCATATCGTGGACCTGTCTTTGGAGCTCTGACTATAACCAATTATCGTTTGTATTTTCGTTCGTTGCCATTGCGAGATCAGGAGCTTCCGGTTGTCGTCGATGTGCCACTGGGAGTCATAGCCAGGGTAGAGAAGATCGGAGGAGCTACATCGCGAGGCGAAAACTCTTACGGCATCGAGATTTTCTGCAAGGACATGCGAAATTTACGCTTTGCCCACAAACAACAGAATCACTCCCGTCGCACAGTCTTCGAGAAGTTGCAAGCGAATGCTTTTCCTTTGTCCTACAGTGGGCGATTGTTTGCATTTGCTCATGCGGCGGCTAGGGCCACTGGGGCAGCTGGAGCCACGGCCGCCGGCGGCTGGGATGGATGGGCAGTATATGAACCGCTAGCTGAATTGCGTCGCCTTGGTGTACCCAACGACATGTGGAGGGCAACGAAACTAAACGAGTCCTACGGCATTTGCGATAGCTATCCGGCTGTGTGGGCCGTGCCAAAGGCGGCCTCTGATGATTTTCTACGAAGGGTAGCTCAATTTCGTTCGCGTTGCCGTTTGCCTGTTTTGTCCTGGATGAATCCTCGCACACAGGCCACCATTACTCGATGTTCACAACCCTTGGTGGGTGTCAGTGGCAAGCGGAATGCCGATGATGAGACCTATCTGAGTTACATTATGGAGGCAAATGCTCAATCCGATAAACTAACCATTATGGATGCGCGACCCAGTGCCAATGCCATAGCCAACAAAGCCAAAGGCGGCGGCTATGAGTCTGAGGATGCCTATAAGAATGTGGAAATCAATTTTCTCGATATTCATAATATTCATGTAATGCGTGAGAGTCTGAGAAAGGTGAAGGAAGCCTGTTATCCCACCACCGATGATTCGAAATGGCAAACGGCCATTGATAGCACCTTGTGGCTAAAGCACATCCGTTGCGTATTGGCTGGTGCTGTGCGCATTGTGGATAAAGTGGAGACCATGAGCACTTCAGTGGTGGTTCATTGTTCTGATGGCTGGGATCGTACCGCTCAATTGACAGCCCTTTCGATGCTATTGCTGGATCCGCATTATCGTACAGTACGCGGTTTTGAAGTACTAATTGAAAAGGAATGGCTATCCTTTGGCCACAAATTCCAGCAACGCATTGGACACGGTGATAACAAACATTCGGATGCCGATCGTTCGCCAGTCTTTCTGCAATTCATCGATAGTGTGTGGCAAGTTAGCCAGCAATTTAGTAATGCTTTCGAATTCAATGAGCATTTCCTTATCACCATTGTGGATCATTTGTATTCGTGTAGATTTGGCACTTTCCTTTGCAATACCGAAGCGGAACGGGTGGCAGAAGGTAAGGACAAATTTCCTCTTCCTTACGCTCTTTTGTAAAACATTTTTTTTGTTTGTTTTGCAGATCTCAAGCACAAAACTACTTCATTGTGGACACACATCAATTCCTCGTTGGATCAGTATTTAAATCCTTTGTTTCCCTCTTTTACGCATGGTGCTGAATTGGTTTTGCGTCCCATTGCCAGTGTTCGTGCTGTTCGCTTGTGGAAGGGTCTCTATTGCCGTTGGAATCCTGGTCTGTGTGCCCTTCAACATGGTTGCCAACGTACCAGGGAATTGCTCTCGAAACAGGATCAATTATTTAAACATGTCAATGAATTGCGATTGAAGTCAAATAATCGTAGCAATAATATGCAAACAACGACGCGACTGGCTTCGCCCATGCATTAAGTATTTTCTATTATCTATCCTACAGTTCTAATTATATATTTATGTAATGTTTGTGTGTGTGTTTATCTATATGATATGACCTAGGAAAGCTATTCCAAATGTATTCGCAATAAGTAAAGAAAAAAAAAACAACCATTAACAATCAAAATATTAAACTAATTCAAATTATTAATATAAACGAAAGTTTTAATGTATTTTATTTTAATAAGGAGAGTATATATCATGAAATTTTCTTCGATTTTAAGCAACTTATTTTATTTCGATGAATTCATTGAAAGAATTTTCCAACTTGTTGCATTTTGTTTTCATCAAATTTCATTCATAAAACTTGCCGCCTGGCCAGCGCTTGCGCATTTAGGTTACGCATAGGAAAAACCGTCTAGACCACCCAACAAATTTACCACCCATTAAGAATTTGGTAAAGTCAACTAGCCTTTTGCGCCAAAATTGAAATCACAGTTGCCCTCAGTACGTATTCGTGTCTTCATAAAGACGGACGTGTGTTTTGGTGTCGGCTTGGTTAAGAATCTCGAAAAATAACGCCTTCAAAAAATATGTAGAAACATTTTTCATAATCAATTTTATCAAATTTATTACAATGTATTCAAAACCTTATTATTTATTAAGTGTCCTGTGGCTGTCTCTAAGTTTAAGCTATGGTAGCGAAGTCCTTATCATGATTACTTGTCCCCCACATCCCCACCATGTTCATGAGAATTGTTTCGCATTGGCTAAGAGTTTGCGGACACAGCAGCAACACATGGAACTGGCCAGTGGTGGCGTCCCCGGAGATTATGTCATCAAAGTTCATATAATGCATGAACTATTCAATTATTGGACATTACTGTACTCATTGCCTAATTTGCGAACCCAGACACGTTTACTAAATGCGGACACCGAATGGATTATTTGGTGTCAGCACAATACGCACGTGTCCTCATTGCAAGGATTGCTCGAGCAACTACAACGCCAGAATGCCCAAGAAGTAAGTAAAATTAAGTTAAATACAAATCCCGAAAATCCATTTCCATTTCCAAAAAGTCGTTAGTTTATATGTTTCTTCAAATTTTAGAAATTAGTGAAAAAATGTAGCTACTTTTTTGAATTGCAGTATATACTGAAATAATTCTATATATTCTTGACCGCGATAAACGCGTTAATTTGGAACGTATGCAGAAAAACTAACAAATTTTAAAAAATTTCAACAAATCTGTAACTATGCCAATTTTCGTACGATTCTAAAAACAAATGTTGTAACTTTCTTTTTTAAAAACAATCTTTTATTTCGCATTTCAAAGTCATGAATAAACTTCTGTCAATTACTGTAAAAAACTTTTATTTTTTTTATCAGGCTGAAGTTTAAAAATTTGTTAAATTGTTATTAAACACTTCTTGAAATCGATTAGAAATTGGTCAAAATACAGCCACAGCCCTGGAAAACTAGGCAGAATTGACCAAAAACTGAACTATGAAAATTTATTAAAAATTATCAAAATCCCAGAACTTTGCAAGCTCGTAGCTAATTCAGTTTTTGATCGATTTTCAAAAGTAAATTTTTTTGTTTAATGCTTTGAGTATCAATTTAAAATTGCAATGTAAGTTATTAAAATTGTTAAGTTTTTTTTTACATTTTTAGGCGGGACTAAAAAAAACGAGAGCTCTTATTTAGGCATTTCTTGGTGTATTCTTAAATATTCTGAAAAAACAACTTTAAATATTCTTAAAAGTTTCCAATCTTTGCAACTTTGTTACTATGTAATTTTGTATTTTGAAGTCGTAATCTCAATTCAATCTCTTCATCTTTGCAGTTCTATAATTATTTCAATTTTTGACCGTTTAAGAAAGTTTATATCTTAACTTTTTTTTGATCGAAAAGTGATGTTTTTCATTTCCATACAAAACCTTAGAAAGAACTTTAAATTTTGTTTGTTAAAATTGTTAACAGTGAGTCTTAAATTTCCTTAATGATTCACATTTATCTAAAAAAGTAAGAATTTCAGCAAAATGAAGTGCATTTTTACATCATTATTTTAAATTAACTCAAAACTTTTCTTTTTATTTAAAAAATTGATGAATTTTAATTTCAAACTCGTTCTACAAAACGTTTGAGCTTTATAAATTGTATTTACATTTATTGCATCTCACATTGGAAACACCTTGGATTTATTTTACTAAAAGAAAAAAACGTTTTTATTATAAGTTCATTAATTAAAACAACATGCAAAAAAACAAATTTTGAAGCCTTAGTTACAAAAAAGTATTCAAATGTAAATACATTGGGGAACTTTCTAGTTCAGAAGTCTAAAAACTCTGACTTTCTTTAAGTTTACTATTTGATTGTCATAATTAACGTAAATTTCTGTATGCTCGAAATTTTCAGTTGTCTTATTATGGCCACGCCTTGTACGATTCGGAGGCGACCATTGTGCATCATTTTGCATACTACAAGAATCCAACATGGTTTCCATATCCCATGCTCAGTGCAGGCTTAGTTTTTACAGGTCACCTGCTCCGCAGGTAAGTCAACATTCATGTTCAAGAAGACCATCAGTTTGCCATGAGGAAGGAAAATTTACAGACGGCCAGGTCATAACTCATAATGAAACATACATTTTTGCATACAATATTTACAGTCTGGCTGAACTTGTTGCTCTCAATGCACAAAATGTTAGCAGGCACAGTGAATTCAGCATTGATGCCTCACACGAGTTGGCTCGTTTCATTTTCGATAATTTTACACCTGATGGCGACTACGAAAATGATGTTGATGATGATGATAATGATTCTTACATCAAGGTGCAACATCAGCATCTGGCAGGCGACATATTGAAGCGAAAAATAATTTTGAAAAGTGCTACCTACATTTGTCCCGCAGCGACAAAGGCATCGCTGGCATCCCAAGAGATGTCGCCAGAACGTACAAAGAGAAGGATAAAGGACAATATGGATATGGGTTGTGCGATGCATGCAAAACCAGACATCGCATTGACTATGCCGCCACCGCTGTCGACGGCGTCGCCTGTGACTGTGACTACCGGGAATTCAAAAAATTGTGTACGTATTCACTTCAAATTTTGGTATTAAATATGATGAAGCTATTTAAGTCTATGTGGCAAAAGGTTTCAAAGATTTCTTGACAAAATGATAATTAGATCAAAGGACCATAACTAAATTTTAGTTTTTAAAGTGATATCCCTAGTGTTTGTTGAAAATTTAAAGTCCCCAATGGAATGGGTAAAGGGGATATACATACATATATCTACCCCAAGCAATTAGCATTTGAAACCTATTGCCATAAATTCTCAATCAACTTCAACTAGATTTTCTGTTACCAATTGCCTCAACCTCATACTCTAACCACTAACCATCTTGCCACAACTCATACATACATACATACATACCCATACATAGGTGCACACAACAGGCTCGCATATCTATTTTGCAATCAAAACTTGTGCAAAATTCCATAAGGAGCGTATACCAATCATCGAACGCACCTGGGCTATCGATGCCATGAACCGTAGATACTATAGTGATATGGCAGGTGAGTAAGACTAAAGATGATGATGATGATGTTGATGATGATGATGATGACAATGAGGCCAATTAAAGCAAATTGTGGAGAAGAAGTGGGAGAGAAATTAATGGGCGAATGTGTGTTTGTGTGTGTGTGTGTGTGCGTAGCGCATTAACAAAAACACGATGAGGCGGAGTGACAGGACAAACAAAACATATCCGAACCCAACCCATTGTCATTCTCCAATTGCCTTCATCGTGTAGTCCAACATATTGAATATTCATTGATTTGACTTTGTGATTCCTTCCATCCCATCTCTCTCTCTCTTCATTCGCCCCATTCTATGGAACTAAAACCACAACAGACTCCGGCATACCGACAATCAGCACTGGGATACCCAATGTACCGACTGGACATTGTTCCAAAACACTGGCAATTTTACAATTATCCCTCAAGGATATCAACGAACAAATGAACATGTCTGTACGCTGGCTGATGCTTGTCGACGATGATACCTTGTTGAGGTGAGTGTCCATTACGGATTTTGAAAATAAAATACCTGAAAAAGTCAAATTGAATATTACATATTAACTTATATATATACATACATACATAAATGTTTATCAATGTGGCCAATTTATTTGCCCTTTATTTTTATTCGACTTCGTAAAATTAAACCAATAAATAGAACAAAAGTTTTTAATATCCGGTGAGTTGGGATATCATTTTACTTAGAATCCTTTCTGTTGATTTGAATGCCAAAATATCAACAATATGTTGTGTTTATATATTATTTATTTATAATGTGATTGGGCAGTGATTGTAAATTACAGCCAATCTTCTTACTAGCTATAGCTAGTAGGCCTGAAGGTAAAGTTCTATATTATTTCTATATGTAATAGAAAAACAAATATTAAAACAAATAACCTGTGATTTTGTAATGTTGTCAAATTTTGGTAAATGGGGCAAGAGAATAGGCAAAATTCAAATCTTCTTCATTTAAAATTAAAGGAAATTCCTGTAAAATTTATAAAATGCAACATTTAAATAAGAGCGAGTTGTTTAATTGACCTAATTGTTTTAATACATTATAAATAGAACTTTAAAAAACCCAATTAAAGCTTGTTCTTTAAATCAAATGAAATTAAATCAAAGGAATTATTAGAAACAAATATTTTTCAAAATATTATCTCAAATTGAAAGAATTCCTAAAAGTAAAAGAACTATTAGATTCAATTCACTATCTACCTGTACTTTACTATGCCCTTTGAAAGGGAGAAAGCCTTCCCCATAAAATAGAATTCCGAATTTAAAATAGAATTATGAATTTATAACTAAAATTGATGCTTTTATATTTAAATTTGGTCATCGGGTCTAGTTTAATAGGAAAAATCGTAAGCAACCAGTCTGATTCAATCTAATTCGCTTTCAATTTTAGTCTAGTCTGAGTTTTCCTTTATATTATTCAAACATTAAAAATTGGTTCTATTTTAGGACAATACAAAATTCGTTGAAAAGAAAAAAAGTCAACTTAAGGTTTTTACATTGTCATGCGAAGTATTCTACTTGTCTGCTCTGTGTGAGAGAGTTTTGTTTGAAGTTTAATCAACATTTTTACCCTTTTTATTTTCTAAACATTTTTCTTTTCCTGCCAATTAAAACCGAAAATATAACACAAAATCACATATCAAATATACATAAATACATATATCAAATTTTGTCATATATGTTTAAACAATGAGACTATTCCTGATTTGGCTTTAATTTGTATATTTTCGGTAAAATAAAAAAAACCCAATCGAATGAAAATCGCAAAAATTTTTATTTGTTTGTTGTTTAAGTCTTGTTTTATTTGCGATCTGTCTAACTATTTTATAACCGGATGGTTTGAGCTCTAGTGAACTCAATCATATACACATATTCTTATTTATCTTGATTTGAAATCGTTTTAGTCGCCTTTAGTTGCTTGTATTATATAAAAGTCCTAATATAAGGATATTATCGTGGTTATCAGGCGGTTTTTGATTATACTTTAGTTTTTCATTAAACCCAAAAATAAGTTTTTAAAATTGAAAAAACCTCTCTTCCTTAAAATCTCAGATAAAAATGATTGATGATGTCTTTGTCAAATTTTTTAAATATTATTTTCGTTCCTGCTTTTTAACTTGCATTATAGACTTGGCAGTAATACAAAAAACCTATCATATAATTTTTCAAAATTTAACTTCTACGTGGTATTTGGTCAATGATTTTGCGAAATATTAAAAGAGAGAGACTCGAAATAACTTTGTTCAATTCGAAGTTTGTAAACCCTTGCTTAAATACACTTCTATTTAAATAAAGTAATGAAAAGTCTTTAAAAATGAAGGGTATACTGGCAAGTCGGTTTAGCAGTATCTCCTTACAAAACTTGTAGATTTATTCTTGTTTTTTTTTTTGTTGGTTCATTGTTCCGGCTTAAACGCATGACAGGGCATTCAATTAAAAATATTTTTTATTGATAAATCGCACTCATCCTGCATTGGTAATTTCTCTCTCCTTTTCGATTTTCGATTACCCCCCTCAGTGTGCCGCGACTGGGCGCCCTGCTGAGCTGCTACAATCACACGGAGAACATATATGTGGGCGAACGCTATGGCTATCGTTTATATGCCCCGGATGGGTTCAACTATCATACAGGTGGAGCTGGCATTGTGTTCAGCCTGCCGCTAGTCAGGCTCATTGTGGAGCGTTGTAGTTGCCCGACGGCGAATGCCCCAGATGACATGATACTTGGCTATTGTCTCCAGGCTCTGGGCGTGTGGGCCATTCCTGCCAATGGTCTGCATCAGGCCAGGCCCCAGGACTATGCTCGAGAATTGCTGCAACAAAATTTGGCCCTTTCTTTTCACAAATTCTCGAATACCCAACCAGAGCAAACATATAAAAGATGGTTGGGTGGATCGGGGGGTAATGAAAGTCTACACCATGCCCAATTGGATCACAAGAACAACAACAATAACGACCATGGGCAACAAGCAACTTCGGAACATTTTCGTGACCCGCTGCAGTTACCAATAATGATGGCTGCCAATGGCAAACATTTGGATCTTTAGTCCTTAACCAGGTGAGTGGCTAATTAAAAAGGCAACAAATTTCATTTCAAGAACCTATTTTTCTGTGCGTTTATTTTTTGGGGTTTGCTTTCCACCCCAAAACCCAAATGACAGTTGTCGCCGCCGCCGCAGCAAACTCGTTTGCCAACCAAATCCAATCTACATCAAGCAACTGCCAAGCACACAGATTTTCATTTTCCAACTGTTTTCAAAATAAGAATGAGAATAAAAACACACCAAACTTTTTGTCAGGTGTCGCGTTAGGATTGAAATTGAAGCACTTCTCTCTGCCCGTAGAGCCGACTCTGAGTTGTGGTCTGGTCCTCCTGTCTGTTTAATTAGAGAACATGCTGAGAATGCGGTTAACTGAAAGTATTTCAATTTACATTAGAAAAGCAGTAGGCACATACATACAAACAACATATATCTTAAGGTGTTTCCAAGGGATTTCTTATTAATTAAGTACTTAAAAGTGAAATTACAATTACCCCAAATAAAAGTGAAGAATGTAAAATGAAAAGTAAAATTACAATTTCCAAATTTACAAGGAAATTCTTACTGTCTGTTGGGACTCATGTAATCATGTGTCAATAAGAATAAGAAGAAAGTTAGGCAATGATGAATCTAAAAACAAAATTTCAAAGGATTGAAAATTGAAAAATGCTTAAGAAAATTATACAAAACTATGCTATTAATAGTGAGTTAAAGCTTTTGACATTGGGGATCGTGCAATATCGATTTATAATCTATAATAAAGAAGAAACTATGTATATAAATTTGTCATGTATACGATTTAGTATAAAAGACTGTAAAGAAGTCTGAAGTTTTAAGTCTCTGTGGGAGTCCGGAGCCCCTGGATCACTTATCTTGATCCGCATCCAAAGCTAGAAATAAACGAAAAGTGTGGTAAATACTTTTATAAATTGTTTTGCCAATTTATAGTTTTAAAGAATATGTAGTAGGGGGTAAATTTTAATGGCAATCTATTCTGTCTTTTTCATGGGTAAAAATCGAAATAGTTTTTTGGCAAATAATAAAACGAAGGGAAAATTAGGGAGCCAAACAACACAAAAGCAATCCATCTCTATGTCTGTATATGTCTCCATCGCTCACTATCTGCCTCTCTTACGAAAGAAAGATCTTGAGAATACAGTAGAATCCAGTTATAACGAAGCTCAAAGGACCGACGAATTTCGTCGTTATATCCGGAAGACGTACAAACTCTCTACTCTCTATATAAGTTTGTATTGGACCAACCAATCACTATTCGAACTTTAGTCGCTATAACCCGACGGACGTTATAAGCGGAGTCATTATAACCGGATTCTACTGTAGTTATATCTTCTATTTTGCAATTCTGAGCAGCTAAACAAAAATATAGCTAGTTGCCTTTCATTTAAACGTATAACAAATGTATTTTAAGTTTTTGATCAAAATCTATATATTATACTTATGTAGTTATCAGATTGACATTATGAAACTTAAATACAATGTTTCGTACCAATATACCAAAAGCTGGAAAACTTCTATAAATTGGAAGAGACAGATAGTTTTATAAGATTTTAACACAATCCTTCAATCAAATAAATCATTTTTTATTTACGTGTATCAATAATGGTATCTAAAAAAAATCCGCGGTTAGGATATTTTTATGATTATTTTTGAAAAGGCTTTAAAATTGATTTAAAAACTGGTTTCAAATTTAAATTACTCTTTCTTGCTTTTTGCAAGGTTTGTGCCGCCTTGCATAAATTCCTTTGTCAGTTCCTCTAAGTCGTTGTAACAAATTCTTTTGGGCCTTTTAAAACTTAGACCGGTTTGTTGTTAAATTTATTATCATATATTATGTTGTTTTTTTTTATCATTTTGATTTTTACTGCCCTATAAAATTTGTAAGAGATTCAAAAGAAAATTGTTTTTCTAGAGAAATTCTAACTTAAGGTAAAAGAATTACTAAACCAACTTACTAAAAGCTAAGAAAATAAACATAAACTTTTGCACATTTACGTTTGTATAAGAAAACTTTTACGAAAATCCTCAATTTTTTTTTAAATTACTATTGAAAATTAGGTTAGAATGTGTAATTTTGTAAATGCTTTAAGAACTTCATTACATGGTAGAAATAATGTCTTGATCTTATTTGCAATTCAACTGAATAATTGAATACCATTTAAGTGATTTTAGGTATTATTTTCACTTTTCTTTGATTAATTGCATAAATTAATTTTGTATATGGCTTTTCAATAAATGGCAACAAACACCATACAAAAGTTACGAAAACTCAATCAATAATTTAAAGACACGACCAACAAAACCACAAAACAATTTCAATTGTCAACGTTTCGTTCCGCCCCTCTTTCCCCCGCCCATTAGATAGAACTGACACATTGTTTTCACCTATTTGGAAGTAAATGGAGCAAATGAAGTTTGGAGGTCCTGGACAGGACACCTTGCGAAAACTATTGATTAGTATTTAAATAATAGATGCACATACTAAATTATATACAAATGGTGCAAAAGTGCAGAAGTTAGAAGCAATTTCAATGGATTCACTTGTTTGGAAGTCTAGATTCTAGCTAAACTGAATCAATGTGAGGTGGGTGGTTTGGATGGGTGGTTTGTCCTTCCTTCATTCTGGCTGGCTAACCACTTGAAAAATCCACTCAAGCGTAAACTGTTGATGCCCTCAGAATGAGAAACATTCGTTGATTCAGACCAACGACCAACAACATCGACGATTCGTTTCAAAAAATTTACATTTAATGAGGTTTAAGTAAGTGTCAGGTGCCAAAAAAAGAAGAAGCAGTCAGAAGCAGAAGGAGTCACAAGAAATTCAGATTGAAAATGCTTAGGAATGTTAATGATAGATAATGAACCTCAGAGTGTCAAACTGATTGAAATTCAAGTGAAGGTTATCCAAAAGAAAGCATATTAAAGGCTTTTAGTTTTTTATTTAGTACCTATTTTACATTTTACATTTTTGGGATATCTATATATTATAGCTAAAAACAAATACTTTAATTCAAAGGGACAAACTTTATACTTTTTTAACTCTATTTCTAAAACGAATTGGATATCATTACCTCTTGATTATTATTATTATTTTATGGTCCACCCTTAAAGCTTTCACTTAAAATATATATATATTTGCAATCAAATTAATGCTGTTAATTTGTTCATGTGTCTGTCTGGATGTTTATTTGCTCTGCTGCCTGTCTGGAATAAGGCTCAGAATCAGCTTCTACTTACTACATACATCCTGGCAGCAGTAGCAGGTCTTCCTCCTCTCAATGCTGGAACAAAGCTTATCTCTTTCATGCCAGGCCCAACCCAAAAGCCAAGCACGGACTCTTCTTCGACTACGTGTGCCTCGACATTGCCTCGCTCTGCTGCCTGCTTCGTGTCGTGTCCTAATTAGTTGCGGATTTTTCAATGAATGAACCAAGCCAAAGCGCCAACCGCATGGTGAGACGACACTGCGACAAGTTGAATTTAAATGGAGGTAAAGCCAAAACGACAAAAAAAATTCTGAAATTTAATTAACAGCTTGCAGAGTTAAATAAATGATACAAATTGTATGACTACTGAATAAAATTCTTATGCATCTATGTATGTGTCTGTGTGGGTGTGTGTGTGTGTGTGTGTGTGTGTCTTTAGGGCCATTCATATGAGTCTGCATAGTTGTCATCATTCTCGTCGCCGTCGTATTCATACTCCTCATCAGCATAGTCATCATCGTAGTTATCCTGCTCTGCTTCATCTTTTGATCCTTGAGTTGCCTGACGCGGTCCGACAAAGTTTACGCTTTGAGGTAGTAGCTGTATTTTAGATAAATTCTTTTGCTTTTGATTTTTATAAAGACGTGAAAGCAAAAATGTCATGGGATCAGTTTCACTCCAGGCAAAAATCGAGGAGAGTGGCATCAAGGTAAATACTGCAGAAAATATTTTCAAGAATGTATTATATAAATGGTATAGACTTTGCAATACACTATTTGAAATTATCAGATATTTAGCTATAGCTGCGAGAAGAACGCAAAGTTTTTAAAACTAAAGCTAACCAAGGAATATAAAGATAAATATAAACTAATATAAAATTCTTGCTAAAAATCAATTTCAACTTATGTAAACAAGATCAAGAACTTTTAAATGCAGACACAATAAGGTTTTGCGTTCTTAGAAATATTTATAACAAATTTTACAGAAACTTAACTTGCCAAGCAATTTTTGTCATAAGGCAAACCCTACAAGTATGCAATAAAATTTCTTCTTACTTTAAATGAGGCAAATGCAATTTCTCACAATATTTATCAATTCACCTATTTTTCACACATGTTTCAAATAATTAAGTTTTTGCAACTTACCAAAAATACAAAAGACAACTGTCAGCTTCATGATGAGAACACAAACTGTGAAAAATTTTATATATGTTGTATGAATTTATACCAAAAACTTTAATGAACATTTATAGTTTATTTGATTGGCATTTTGTAGAAAGTAAAAGTAGATAAACATAAATTTTATTAGCCCAAAATGTTAATCGATTTTATAGCATTATAAAACTATAATTAACAAGAATCACATTAACTTTAAAACTGTTGACTTTCGTGTTTTCCTTCTGTTTCTTTTTGTAGTTTTATAACTCAAAGTTTTTTATGTGTCTTGTTTGTAAAAAAAAAAAAAGAAAAGAAAAAGAAAATTTTTGGGAGAAAATGTCAAAAATTGTTCAGATTATCATGGAGAAATAAGCTTTGCCAAGCAGCATTTTCTTTTGCATAAAATTACAGTTTGTCCTTTGGCCAGGACAGACACCAACACCCAAGCACACACCAAACACATGAAGAGACTCGAGTAGTAGAAGATTACATGGACATGGACATGGGTGTTGCTTGTGGCTACTTGAAAGTAGATTATACTGAACAATGTCACGTCAGTTGAAAGGTCCAAATGTTTGTCATGGTTGGGGGAGGAGGGTGGTGCGCATCATCATCTCTTGTGCTGTTAATCTTAGTCCAAAAACATCAAAAGTTAAACCATAAGAAAATTTAAGTTACCGCCCCCTTAAGCCATAAGCCAAAGAACAAAATGAAGCAGAAAGATGAAGAGATGAAATTGTTTAAAAAGATTTCCTCACACAAACGTGGCTAGAGCATTAAAATCCTTGGAGATTTGTGAACCAGCAGCTTGTGACTTGGCATGACTTGTTTGACTTTTGTGTGTGTGTGTGTGTGTGTATCATGATGTTTGGGCGTCCAGTTCCCTAGATACAAATTTTTGCCAATTGTTTTAGTTTTTTGTTTGAATTTTGCATGCGACTTGAGAGTATGAGGGCAAATGCAAAGCAAACTATTTAAAATTCAAAAAAGAAAAAAAAAAGAGAAATATGCAAAAGGTAACTACTTTAAATCTATATATAGATTTCTGCTAAATTGGATAGATAAAACTTTGAAATTTACTATCCTAAAGCAACAGATTTATGACGTTAGATCTATTCTTATCTATAAATGGAATAAACCAGGGAGTTTTCTATAAATCTAGTCCTAAAATGTTTTCAGGATGGATTTTGATCAACTGGAAGTGATTATCAAATAATATATCTAATCGAGAAATAGCTTTAGCCTAATCCATCATTCAATCGTTATTGTATTTTAAAAAAAGTTACAAGGTAATGTTTTACTTAGTACCCAATAAAAAATTTCATAAAATTAATTTATATGTAAAACTTATAAAATCAAACAAAACAATGCAGAGGATCTAAAATTTGAGACAAAAAAAAAAAAAAATAAACCCGTTTAATTTATTTTAGCGATTTTCTGTTTTTAATTCTTTGGTTTTAAATTTAGGTTAGAGTTAGGTTAGGTCTTTGGTTTTAAAATGGTTAGAAATTTAGGTAAATCTTATTTAAAAAAACATCTTTATGAAAACAAATTTGAAGAGGCAATTGCTAATCGTTTAACATCATATCATCTTAATCTAAACAACAAGAAGAACATATTAAAAATCTAGAGATTTTTGTTAGACCAGTTCAAACTCACTACAGTGGTATACATAAGTAATACGCCAAATATTAACTTTCAAAAACTTTTACATGTTAAATGTATTTTTAAATCATTTAAAATAAAACACTTTAAATATTTTTATTTATGTATTTCTCCCAAATAAACATAGAGTCGTGCTAACTTGTCTTCTAAATTTGTACTACATGATATACAAAATCATGTGATTTTAATTAAATTTAACTTAGGTATTTATCCAATAAGATTATGGGAAAAAAAGGTTTTTAATACCAACAATTTTTGCAACCATTCCTTCCCATGAAAGATATATGATCCAATTTCCCGATATTCATGAAATTAAACTTATAAAATTTTAATTTTGTAAGAAAAGTTTAAAAAATAATGAAGTTATTGATCTAAAACTCTATTTTCGATTGAATATTTCTATTGATCTACATATATGAAATACATATCAAATAATAAGTTAAATAAATTCTTTTGATCTGGCTAAATATGAGATATACAGATGTATATTGGAACTCATTTAATTAAAGATAAATATAGTTTGTAAGCTTGAAGATAATTTCCCTTAGGGGTTGCCATCTTTTAAACAAAATTATACATTTGAAAGGGTTTCCCAATTTCAAATTATCAATACAAAATTGTTGTAAAGCTGTTCCGCCTTTAGAGCCAAGAACTAATTAAGGCATTAGCATTTGAAATCGTTGTTGGCAAAGGAAAACCTTTTCAGTCAAAAGGAAACCTTTTCTAACCTTATTTTATCTTTTGTTTGAAAACTGATTATTTGCAAATGAGAAAGAAGTAGACTGTGTAGTTTTTGTTGGTTTTGTTTTAAAATAACATTTTTACCAAGCAGTTGAAACCATTCATCAATCAAAAAGAAGAACTTTTTGCAACTGCTTCAAGCCATTTGCCAGTCAAAAGCAAATTGCCATCAAGATCCATGTTACATTGTCTCAAAAGTAGGCAACTTTATTCAAACAAAACGCAGGACACACACACAATCCTAATTCGGTTCATCTCTCTCACTCTGTTGCAATAAATTCTTTGTCCATGTCTAAAGTTGTGGAACTTGAGGAAAAAACCATTTTGTGTCTATCAGGGCGTCTAATCTGCAATCCAATCCCACATCTAACCAACTTACCACGTGCAATAAATTCCAAGGCGCAACGTCTGCACTATTTTTGGGACTGAGAGCCTTAAGACTTTTATTTTTATAAAGAGTCAGAAGGAGAGAGAGAGAGGGAGAAGCCAGGGCGGTTAACTGGGAGGTTGGTTTAAGGGGTTGTGTGGACGAGAGACAGTCGGGGATTTCTTCTCACTGTTAAACACGCGCCCGTACGTGATCTGATAGGGAATGAAAGGCAACCGCAGACATGTGTGTGTATGTGTGTGGAGTTGGCCAAGTCGGTTTGTGCCCACATTTGTTTGGCCTAGAGGACACGCACCTGCTATGGCTTTGGCTGACTCCTTCCCAACCTTTACGCTCCTCCGACTGCGGTTTTATCGGCACACAATTTAACAAGCATTGGCATTGCGCTAATTTACTTTAAATTGGTTTTTTTGACATTCGGTTTCCGTTTTCTCATACGGAATTATCAGTGATAAATTACCCAAGTGGAATTTTCTATATACTCTCTCTGAAATCGAATGGTTATTTAGTTTAGTTTGTTAATGGATAACAAAATGTTTTGCAACGAAAAATCGCAACCAATTTGTCTTCGCTTATTAGTTAATTATATTATATTAAAGGCCAAAACTTCTGCCAAAAGTTTCTATGATTGTGAGTTTATTTATTCCACACACATATTTATAGGGAGGTGATCACTAATTTTACTGATTTTGTCTGTTTCGCCGTTTAATTTAGATATTTTCGATTTTCAAGTTATTTTATTTAAGGTATCTGATTCAAGTTCCGATCTTAAGTAAAGATGTAAACATGTAATTTACCTTCTAAGGTAGTTCAAAAAAATTAATTGTTTGAAAAGTTGCAGAGAAAAGATCCTTGTTAGGGGAGATAAATTTCCCTCAATGAGACTTCAAGCAAATGGTAGAATAATAGGATATTATTTTTATTATTAATTAAATCCTTTAATGCTTTTTGAACCCTATATGTTTGTTTTTATTACACACAAAAATTGTGCTTTGTCGAAACGACTACAATCAATTAAAAATGATTTTCATTTCGATTCGTTATTCTATTTAAGATTAATTTTTAGAAGTAAATCTTTGTTATTCTAAAGATTTCAATTTTAAATATTATTATTCATTATTCTTTTAGACATGAATTTTTAGAAGTAAAAACGTTGTTTTTACAAAGATTACGTTTAATATTTGCGCTTAAAGTTTTGAAAGAATCATCCCAAACATTCGAATCTAAAACTCTCCCATATTAAGGATCTTTTTTGGCCAACCCAAGTTGTTTATAGAGCGAAGGATATGTGAGCCATCGGATTCAATTTCATTTTACCTTTTGCCCGATTTTAAACTTTTTCCGTCATTATCCTAGTTTGACATCGAATGTAGAAAAATTTGTATTACATTTTCGTATTATTTTTCTCAAACTTCGCATATTTCCTGATAGCTAAAAATTATTTTGTTCCCAGATCATTTAATTTAAAAAAATTGTCTTTACTTTTTTATTAAAATTAATGAAATTTATTGTTACAAAGGGCATTTAATATATCGGCTTTCAATATTTTCGATTTATTTTTATTATATTTGGAACCTTGTGTTAGCACCCCCCAAACAAAAAAGTAGAAAAAAAGCCCAAAAATGCTGTTGTTGTTATCATTAATGGGATCTTACGCCATGTCACGGGGTTAATAAATTGGTAAATAAAAATTAATGCTGAATAAATTACAAATAGCCAATAGAGCCCAATCGGCCCACAAACAAGAGTCCTCACCCCCGCAACAAGACGAAGGCTCTTGACAAATTTTCGTACAGAGTTTGTTTTTTTTTTTCGTCGATTTCTCGTTGCTGCTTTGCTTTTCCATAATTAATGAGAAAAGTTTTTAACCTTTTGTGCAAGTTTTTGTGCAACCAAAGTCCAAGGTCTATTGTCGACAAGATTGGTCTGCTTATCGCCGCAACGCCATCTAAATGGGCGTGGCATGTCAACGATACTAATGAGACGAAAAGTTTCCCTACGTTTTTTGTTGTTGTCCCTCTTCCTCTGATTGTGAGTGGCAGTTACCCACCGTCACGCCCCCGGGATTTCCTTTGAAACCAGTATCCACTATAACAAATCAAGGCATAATTAATGAAAATAACGTTAGAGCAAAGTGTTTGGCCGATTAATCATGTGAAGCCATAAAATATGGACTAGACGGCGAGGAAACAGGAAGCAGAAGTAGTTTGTGGAGTGGGCGGTAGGGGGATCTAAGGGAATCGCGACCGGAATTGAGTTTTATGCTGAGGTTGCCACTCTTTCCCCCCGCTATGTCTCTCTTCCGCTCCCTCTCATTTTCTCTCTCCTTTCCTCTTTCTGACCCAAGTTCTCCCTGTGGCCAAAATCGCATTGGTTTGTTTTGGGTCACGTTTGAATGCCAAACATTTTGCATACAATTTTGATACTCTTCACAAGCTTTGGTCACTATTATTTTATTCATTAACCATATTTGTTGGATATTTATTTACCTTCGATACCAGATCAAAAAATAATATTTAAATTGTCTACAAAAATTTGTTTTGTTTGAAGTGGACAATATTCTCCTTTTAAATATTTTAATAAAACATTAAAGAATAAAAAAAAAAAAGAAACCCAAATGATTCTTGCTAGAAAATATTCCATCGGATTTTGATATATGTATGTAAGTGCATATTATTTTACAATAAATGTAGAAATGAAGCCTGTTCCTCATTTTGATTTCATTCAAATTATTTGGAATCCAAAACTAAAATATATTCTGTTTAGGGCTCGCAAATAATGACTGAGTTTTTTTTCTCTGTCGCTTCGATTGCGAGCACAACCGGAAAAAAAAATTAACGAACGAGATATTTTAATCTGAGGAAAATCAACTTTGATTGATTTGTTGATATTTTCTATTAAGCATTTCTATGTCTGGAAATGAGGGATATTTTACACTGTCTGCAATTTAAAAGTTTAAAAAAACTAATGATAAAAACTAAAGTCTATCTATTTTTAATCCGATTTTGATGAACAATATCTCATTTGACGGGAAATTCAATTCACTATCTTTCATAGTTCAAGTGCAGTTATACTTTAGTGTGAGTTAGTGGGGTAAAGTAACGTCAAGCAGAGAGACAAAAAAAATACATACAAATTTGAATTTGTCAATTGGCTCCAAAATGGACCCTGGGGCCAAATTGAAAATTTGTGTTTGCAGTTTATCTTAGTTTTACTAGATCTAAAACTTGTTTTTTGAGTGCAAAGGTGTACTATAAATTTTACAAATTTTGAAAATGTGTCTTTTTTTTTTTGCCGGGTCCGAATTTGGGGGCTTTTTATCAAAACCCATTTAAAAAAAAAACCCATTAGAGATATGCCCACGAAATTTACAGAACATCATCGCAATAGAATATTTTCACTAACATTAAGTAACAATCGAATGAAATCAGAATTTAAGGTCAAAAAAAAATGTATTAAATTTTTTTGCCGCCACTGTATATAGAAATAAAAAATTTTAGAAAGTCTTGTAATCAGTAATACAATATTGTACATTGTTAGAATTTTGTTTTCATGGGAGAAATAAACATAGTTATAGTACAGTAGGACTAGGTAGAGTATAAAAACTTCAGTAGATTTCGAAAGCTTAGTCAATTTGTTGTTTAATTTTTTGTTGCTGTTATTGTTGTTGTTGTTTGTGTTATGGTCAAATTCAAATCAACCATAATGAAGAACAACAAGAGGAGGAACAACATTGACAATAAACATGCAAAAGGATGAGTTTGAGGTTTATGAGAGTGGAAGGTAAATGCGTTTAATGGTCAGTCCTGGCGGTTATTTTGGTGCCTCTTAATGTCTCTGTGTGTGTGTGGGTGTGTATGGGACTATTTGAGGTCAGGTGACAGGCATTTGATGTCGTTGAGAGCGCTTAAATTTAGTGTGGCTAAATATGAATCGCAATAATTATATTTAAACCGTTTTTGAACCATTCCATCGAAATGGTAAAAAGAAAAATGGAAAAACATTTCACAATTTGCAGCTCTGTTGAAAATATCGTTGATCAAATAAATTTGTTGCACGTGATGAATGGAAATTGTGATGCCAGGCAATTGCACAATACATTTGTTGATTTGGTGTATGTGTGTGTGTGTGTGTGTGTGCCACAAATTGCCAGCCAGTGCCACAAAATGGACGAATATAAATCACGCATGCGACAAAAATCGCTTGAAAAAACTTTTCTTTTTACGCACAATTGGCTTAAAAATTGCAAAGTTTGACCCCGTCAACAAACAGGTGCAAACGAAATTTTATGGCCATATAGAAGGAAACTCAATTTTAAAATTATTTCCACGTTTGTAATGGTAAAATAAAAATAATAAAAATCTTTAACTACCAAATGTTTTAAAAAACAATTGGCTATTTTTTTAACTTTAACCAATTTGTAAGTTATTAATCTACAAATATCTTTCTATTTACAGATTTCATTTAAAACTATATTTTTTATTGTATATCAGAATTGAAGATTTTGTAAAACTTATTTAACAGGTTGAAATGTTTATAATCTAAATATTATTTTGTATTATATTATGTGCTAAAAATATCCCACAAAATCTTGGCCTGTAAGCTGTAATTATTTTAATAAATTAACTTTATAAAAATGGAAACTTGTGTTCTAAAATTTTCGTTATAATAATGCATAATGCTTTTTAATCAATTTCATCTAGAAATCCAACAGAAATTGAATCCCCTTTCATAAATGACTCCTTTGTTAAGAGAAATTGGTAAGGTCTAGTGATACATGACTTCTTTTGTTTAGTAGCTTATAATCACTTCTTTTAATCAGTTTCGACTTCTGTTTAATTCATATGTTTAACCATTTAAATTCATATTTTGTATCATAATTTCATATTCCTTGTTCAAGTCATATTTTAATAAGAAGGCTCGAAATAGAATCATCGAGGTTATTTCTGTTAAAACAATCTTCCAAATGCTGTGTACAGGGTTAAAATCTTATGGGTACAGCTTTTATAGTTTCTTAAGCCAAAGTAGATTGAAAGACATTTTATCCACATAAAAATTGATATTAGAAACTTAAAAATTAGATCCATCAGTTCACTCTATGGGTAAGTTATTGTAAAAGAGGTAAAAAAGAAAAACTGAAATGTGGGGCAACAGGATTTAAGGCCTAAGATCTGTCGAGTGATTTGTTTCTATGACTGTTTAAATCCTCAGGCAACAGTGCAGCTCTGGCGTCCCTATTTCGTTCCGATTGTCTCTGAGACTCCGCTTGTCGATTCTGAGGGTCTTGCCGAAAATTAATAACTCGTGCCTCGTTCATATCGCGTATCTGTTGCTCTAGAATTCGGGCTTGCCTTCGAGTGACTCTTCTTTGGGATGAATTTAAATTCTGTTCCCGCCTTCTTGTACTTGGATTCCGTCTTGCAACTCGACGGTTATTTGCATCGCGGTTCCGCTCGCCTTCTCTGTAATCCTGATTCTCTCTGCGAACAGCATGTTCAGCAGTGTTGGCCTCCTGCTCCTTCGAACGATAATCAGGATCTTGGCGAGCAACGAAGTGGGCTTCTGCGTCCCTTTCGCGCTCTTGCTGCCTGAACGCGTTATCCTTTCTCCGAAGAATATGCTGAGCAGTGTTGGCCTCCTGCTCCATCGAACGATAATCAGGATCTTGTCGCTTAATATGGCGGGTCCGTGGGTTTCGGGCCTGCTCCTGCAGCCTGTAGTCTCTATTGGCTCGTCGTTCAGCACGTGCCAATGCGTCTTGCCTACGATCTCGTTCCCGTGTTTCCAAATCATTTTGCCGATTATTTGCCATGCGTTGCGAATTTTTCTCGCGAACCTCGTTGCCATTTTCTTGGCGGTAAGTAAGACTCCGAATTGCAGCTTCCCGTCGTCGTTGTTCAGCAGATTTTCACGACAAGCGAGGCATTTTAAAATCTCTAAATTATAGTATATTATAAATAAGTTGGCTTGAAAAGTAATACTATGATATATATGATTCTGAAAGTAAAATAATATGATAATATGATTTAGGTATGCAAAAAAAGAGCTGAAAGTTAAAATAGAACACATTCCGATCACATTCAAATTTTGGGATCTGGGGTTTTTATATCCAATACTATCATATTAGTAAATTTCATGGGGATACTCCAATTTTTGTGAAAATGTTTCTTCTAGAGCTATATGATATAGTGGTCCGATGCTGATGGTTTTCATACTTTATTTTTCCCGGGTAATAAAAAGCCCCGAATAGCTCTTAAGATGGCTGAATAAAACGCATACGCACAGACGGACATGGCTATATCGACTCAGCTTTATGGGGTCGGAAACGTCTCCTTCTGTGCGTTACAAACATCTGACCAATTTTATAATACCCTCTGCAAGGGTATAAAAATGTGTTCCTTTTCTTTAGCTAGGATTCTATTTTTTTATATTATAGTGGGCAATTCTCAAATATTTTCAGACCCGCCACTATTATGGGAAGGGTCGAATTAAAAAAAGTGGAGGTCTCCGGTCTGAGAGTTCTTTAAGGGCCAAGAAATTTATGTAAAATGTTTGGAAACTGAAGTCCTTATTTGATTCTTTGCTCTGTTTTTCTCAGTCTTTTTTGACCAAAGGCAAAAGTCTCGCTGACCCTTCCTATGAATCCGGTCCTGAAATAAATAACTGACTACTGTTAGATTATAGAAACTTATCTACAGAAAAGAAATACCGCCCCTCTGGCTGTTTGTTAACCCAAAAAAATAAAGGTTTAATGGAAACCATACAAATATATATAAATAAAGGTGTTTGAAATGTTTCTAAGCCCCAAGTTAAGTACTTTTTGTGCATTATATATGTATGTATGTACTTATTTGTTATTTTAATTTGCATTAACATTTTGCAGCTACGCTTCAGCAAAGCGAAACGTTTTAATGAATTTCCCAACAAGTTGCAACACTTTTTTTTTTTCATACACAAAAAAATCCTGGGTCACTAATTTAAATAATGTACTAAGTTGGTGGGTGTGTGTGCGAGTGTCTCTGTGTGTGTGTGTTTTTGCCATGAATTTCAGGGGTTGTCTCTACCACCATGTACAACCTAATTAGTCAAGGATTTGGTATTAAGAAAAGATACTCATGCTCAACCTTTTTAAAATATGAAAATCACGTGCCTACCTAAGTATGTTGTTTGGTTTTTTTAAATAAATTCCATGGGGCTTAATAAAAATAACAAAAATTGTGACTTTAAAATTATGTTCACGTAGCAAAATAAGCCAAAGTAAGAACCAAATGACAACGAAGTTTTTTTACTCTCAAAGATGAAACTGAAAACCTCGAGGAAAGGATATGTCGAAGATTCATTCATTCATTAATTTCTGTACTAGATTTAAGAGATATGTCGAATATATTAACACTGATAGCTAAAAGTTAACATTCTGATGTCCTTCCAACAAACTCTTTATCGAAATGTTTATACCTCATTTGTCTAGAGGATACGTGAAAGGCAAAAATTTCTATTTTATTGTAGGCTTAACAGGGTCAGTTGGTCCTTGAAGTATAAAATATATAAAATGTACATGTACGAAATTTACGAAAATGTTGCCCACTTCAAATTGTTTATCAAATTAACTTGTGCTTTTAGTACAAAATTTGCACATTTAATTACACTTGAGAGTTGCTTTTGCACAAAATCAAACCGCATTCAAATTGCATTATTTAATCAGTAGAAATCGTATGTGTGTGAGTGTGTCTTTGGCTTTGTGTGTGTTTATCTGTGTGTAAAGCAATTAAGGACACTTTGTTATGGGTCAGATTGTTGATTAATGAGTTACCTTGTCTTATTTACTTGTACATATGAATATGTTATATACCTAAATACGATTTAAAATCAAAAATTTACAAAATCCTAAATATAAAAAAAATGAAATGTTATATAAATTTCAGCATTCAATTAATTAGCATCTATTTGTAGGAAGGACTAGCAACAGAAGCTGGGCAGGACGTGCCGCAGAAACTTCCGGAATGGCGGGGCCATTAAATAAAGGCAAACTAGGACCACAACTAGAACTTGTGAATGTGCAATGTAGATGTAGATGGGTCCGGACAGTATGCAGCAGTTTTTGTTTTCAGACCATTTGACGGGACTCTCGCACACACATTCGCATATACAGAGTACGGATTCTGATTCTGCAAACCGGACTAAAACCCAGCAACAACCAAAAAAAAAAAATTGTTCGTATGAAAACTAAAATACGTGCAAAGTTTACAAAAAACATTTTGGTTTTGGCTTGACCTGATGCCGCTTCCTGCTTCTATTTACACTTTGGATCCTGGCTCCTGCTCCTGCTGCATCTGCCTGTTGTTTAATTATTTGCCATTTACCCATTCTATTTTCATCAGAAGAAGACAGGGAGTATAACGAATTTTTAACAATTTGATTTTGGTTTATACGATTTACTTGGTGGTTAGTCTGCAAATTGCCAGAAAGAATGAGACGATCTCCTAACTGCAACTTGTCTGTCCGACTAGAATTTTTTCACTTTGAATTCTTAACCCTTTAGCAATCAGGCGAAATGATTGCAGTTATGGTTTAAACCTACTTTAAAATTAGAAATCATAAAAAACAATAACAAATAAGGAATAAAACAAAATGTTTTTTGCGAATAACTTTTTCATTTCATTACATAAATTTTTGCTTCCATTTTTTCTAAACTGCTCACTTGTGAGATTTTTTATTACACCTGTACCTTGGTTTAGATTAGATGGTTAGAAAATCAAACAAACTAAGCCGTTTAAGATACAAAACAAAAATATTCATTAACGCTTAGTCTTCAGTTTCTGGGGAAATCTTCAATAATATAAGTATTTGTTGCTTATATTATTTTGATTGGTCTTGTGTAACGTTTTTTTGATTACAGCTTTAGTTTTACTATACTTATCTGTCATTGTTGTTTCTTAGTTTTTTTTTTATTTTTTTCTATCCTAAATGAAAAAAAAAGCAAATATTATCAAATGTAAACATGACATGGAGATTAAATATATCTAATTGTAAGTACACATAAATAATGAGATATGAAAGTATGATAAATACGACAAAAACAGAAGCTTCTCTGTATATTATTAAACACTTTTAAATATGTAGAAAATTGAAAATAAATAGTTACTAATCATAATAAACATCGAAAAACGCCACTCCTTGGCAGCTTTAAAGTTTACGCTAAATAAAACTCAAAAAATCAAAAAAAAAAGAATCGTAATGCATTATTTAGTTAATTAGTTTTTTGAGAACTTTAATTTCCTTCAAAATTTTGATCATTTAATGTTAGGAATGTACAAATTCATTAAACAAATTTCCGTTGATAATTGAAACTAACGCCAAATTTAAACCGCGGGCAATTTAGAGGTTGCCACCTTATATTTTTTTAACACCATGGCGCCCTCTGTCACTCTTAGAAAATACGCGACGTTGGCTGCGGTTAAAGCAAAACAGCTGTTTATTTAAAAACATTTGGTTTGTGTACAAAACGTGTTTGGCTTAATTTGATTTTGTTTCTTTTAAATTATTAGTTAAAATGGTTGAAATTGAAGGATATAAAGGTAGAAATAAATGGCAAACAGTATATAGCAACGGTAATAATATAAATCTCCCAATTACAGTGGTGCCACTTCGCATGACTCCCGATGCCAAACATTGTCACAGCATTTACATGCGGGAGCACTTTATACGTCTAATGGACCCCAATAAACCCAAGGGACGGACACTCTTTCTGCTCAATATTCCTCCATATGTGACAGAGGCCAGTCTAAAAGTGTTCTTCAAGCAATTCGGCAAAGTGGAAAGTGTTCAGTTTGCCGCCAAACCGGGACGTGAGGAGACAATCAAGTGGTATGAGGGATTGGATGAACCCTTTTCCAATGTTAAGGCGCCCTTCATATTTAAAGTGGCATATGTGGTCTTCGAGAAGGGCAGCAGCATTGGCAAAGCCTTGTCCATCGAAAGTCTAGATTTGTTCAACAGCAGCCAGGAGTGCCTGATTAAGACCGGAATGGAACTCTGGCATGAGGAGTATGAACAGAAATACCTACTCGATCCAGAGGCCACTAAAAAGCGCATTAAACTGTACATGGCCGGCTATGATAAGCGTGAGCGGGCTGCTCTCGAGGAGGCCAAAACAAGTGAAGCCGATGCCGATGGTTGGGTCACTGTGGGCAAGGAGGGACGCAATGCTGGCTTCGAACAGAAAGAATCTGTAATCGGACGCATCGAGAATAAATTGGCCAAGGACAAAAAGACGAAAGAACTGAAAAATTTCTACACCTTCCAAATACGCGAAAGCAAAATGCAAAATATTGTCGAAATGCGCAAAAAATTCGAAGAGGATAAACGTAAAATTGAACTTCTCAAACAATCGCGACGCTTTAAACCGTTTTAGTCACAGTATAGCCATAGGTTAAGTTTGTGCTTAATAAAACTTCTTTAACACGACATGACCGCACTGGCAAATCCTCATAAATTTCCAATATCTTCGGTACACCAACCCCCGCCCCCTCACCCTCTCTCACATTGACACTTTTGCCGCACCACAAGAGATCCTGGGTGCCATAATTTCACATCCCGCTCATAACTTATAAGCCAGAGACGACAGACAGAGTCAGAGGCGACCATAAAAGCATATAAAAAGCAAATAACAAGAAGACCAGAGAAAAGGCATAACAGCAACCGCTGAGCCTTATTGTGTGATAATCGCATATGGTTTATGTTAATTTGAGAAATGATAAAAATATTTCGCTTATCAATTTTAATCATCATAATCGTTTAGCTGTGGCCGTGTCGTCGCGACGCACACCCGAAACAGAAAACCTGGAGCAACAGACTCACCCAGCCTGATGCAGCACGCGATTTATAAATGCAGCGTCAGGAGCGGAATAAGAGTGAATTTTAACAAGGGAGAGTCAAATCTTTAAATAGATAATTTATGAATAGATACTCTCAAATTTGGTTAATTGCTTTACATTTTTTTGACCTAGCTGAAGATGGAACTGCATTTATGAACCTAAAAGCACAAAAAATTTTAATTTTTTAAAAAATTTTAAGAACTTTTAGAATGAATTATTAATAATTTACATAGATAAAAGTACAAATTTTGAATAAATTGTAACCTTTTTTTTTTGGGCTAGATGAATATTATCCTACTGAATCTTAGGGACTAAAATAAAAAAATAAAATAATAAAAGTCTTGCAGAATTTTTCAAAAAAGCGGCTCCCATCATCACACTCAGCAAAGCAAGTGATTTGGCATCTTCTCAAGAATTTTCTGAAATTATAGTAAACCTCGAATCGCCTTAAATGAAATGTTTCAGGTAATAGAAACAAATTTTTGTCATAGCCGATTTAAAAAATATTGATTTTTAATTAACCAATCGTAAAAGTAGGCGGAATTTTTTTAACATTTTAGATTAATTATGTGATCAGTCTTTGAATAAAAATATTCATAGTGAAAATTTTGTAATTTAAGCAACAATTACTTAATGTCTAATAAC
Organism: Drosophila willistoni; assembly: GCF_018902025.1. Classification (NCBI taxonomy): domain Eukaryota; kingdom Metazoa; phylum Arthropoda; class Insecta; order Diptera; family Drosophilidae; genus Drosophila; species Drosophila willistoni. The sequence continues at coordinate 18,177,661 of NW_025814050.1, forward strand.
TTTCTTCAAAAGATGTTCAACTTACCGATTTTCTAAAAACTTTTAGATACTTTACAATACCTATAATAGGAAACACAATTTAAAAAGTTTTGAACCAATTTACATCTCTTAGTACCTCAAACCGCTCCTGATTTGCCCATGTTGCTTTAATATACCCGAAAAAAGCAGAAAAAAGTAGAAAAAAAATGTAACTGCATCCTCTTGGGGTAATCTGAGAGTCTTTTGTTGGATTGGAGTGAAATACAAACGAGATACGCGTTGGCTAACGCATGCTGACGACGATCATCGGATTTGTATGGATATGGGTAGTCTGTAGTCGCCGTCGCCTTCGCCGTTGCCGTCGTCATCATCATCATCATGATCGTGGTCTTTGAGATTGTTGTTGTGGCCTACTGTGGAGCCTAAAGACAGCAACACATTCATAATTTCTTCCGATTTGTATCGTTTTTTAAAACATTTTAAATTGATTAAAATGCGATAAATCATAATCGCCAATGTCTGTGTGTCTGGTTGGTTGGTTGGTCGGTTGCTTGGTTGGGGATGTATTTCTCTCTCTCGATTTCCTGAGATTCTCTTGTGCCTGTGTCTGGGGTGATGGAACGATTTATGACCCTTGAACATAATAAAGTGTTAACGGAACGAGTTATTAAGGTAATCTGAATGCGCATAAGTTAATAAAGCCTGCAGAGAGGGTAAGGAGACAGAGAGAGAGAGTGTGTAAGAGCTATGGATTTTTGGATCCACACAAAGACGATTTGCATGGGCAACATCATCGTCTAAAGTTGCATCTAGCTTCGACTTGATCGGACACACAAGATGTCGAAAAATATAACATAAAACGACCACACGTACGTCTCCCATGCCGCACAGCAGGACATCCAAAGTCGACGACGAGAAAACCACCAACAACAACATAAAAAAAAAAAAACTATATATTCGAAACGCCGTGTCTTGTGAGCAGAACAATCAATAAATTTGAACACGTGAGCGAAGGCGAATGTGGACGGCGAACAACAACAACAGAGCGATAAGTGATCAATATGCAGTTGTCGACTGATTGGGCAGCAAAACATAAATCCCCCCCACTACCCCACCCCTCAGACAAAATTCTCTGGTCAAGCGGGGATAGAAGGGAAAGTGAATTTTGTCTTCAATTAGGCAAATTAAATTGCCATCAATATTTAAATGAAATTTGAATTTTTTAACAAATTATAAAGATCCATCACATTATGCTAATCATATGTAGAGATACATATATCTGCAGATTTAAGCTTTAGTAACTTTAAATTGCACTTGAGCTCTTATCTCAAAAAGATTTTTGATCACAACTTTTTATATTGTTTTTAAAAATATACATAAATGATGAATCAACTTGTTAATTTGATAAGAAATCCTTTTTGGAAGTTTAAATCTTTAATATTAAGGACACAAAATTTAAAGAATATTTTTAATTTGCAACTTCAAACGTTCAGACAATATTCCTAACAACAAACATTTGATTTCACGTTTAATAAAGCATACAAAACTATTTACAATTTGCTAAAAAGTCTTTTCCGAGCAGGTAATTACAAAAAAATGTAACAGATTCAACTTGAGATTATCAGATAAGGTATATTTGCTTGCTAACGAATCTAGAGACTTGAAATAAGCAAAAATTGTCACACAAAAGTATGCAATAGACAATCGAAAACTAAGCCTTTTAAAAGTTTTGATAAATATTAGTATCATCAAAGAAATGTTCTTCTTTTCCGAGCAGGTAATTAGAAAAAAATGTAACAGATTCAACTTGAGATTATCAGATAAGGTATATTTGCTTGCTAACGAATCTAGAGACTTGAAATAAGCAAAAATTGTCACACAAAAGTATGCAATAGACAATCGAAAACTAAGCCTTTTAAAAGTTTTGATAAATATTAGTATCATCAAAGAAATGTTCTTTTTGCAAAAATTAATTATTGACAATTTCTTAACCACCAAAAATAACAAAAAATTCTTTAGAGTTTTCAAAGAGTGAATTTTTTAGCTGCTTTCTAAAATCTAAGGAGCTCATAGACTTACCTTTTAACAGAAAGCCAAAGTTACTATGGCCCTGCAAATTGGAGACAATAAATAAATATCCTTTTTGTGTATTTAGTGGACAAAAATCGAATTTAAAATGTTTTTTATAATAGCTTATGAAACTAAAAGTTTCTGTTAATTTCAACTGACTAAAGTAGTCAAGCCAGTTCAATTTTGGCCTTCAAAACATTTTACAATAGATATTTGAATACGATATTATTTACATATTGCTAAAAAGTTTTTTCCGAACATATAATGTGGGAAAAAATCGATATTTGAATACGAATAAGATCTTTATTTTATGATTGATTCAAACCAAGAAGGTTTCCATCGCTAAATCTTCAAATAGAAAATAAAAAATGTCTAAAATGAGAACTTTTAATTAGGAGGAATCGTTTGAAATACATATATATGGCTGATGTCCTTCAAAATAGAGCTAATGGTGAAGTAGAGTGCGTATATTTAAAAGATTTAACGTGCCTTTTTTTTAAAAACTGGGTGGGTTAACTTTTCGAAAAGATCTCAATAGCAATCGCCGTAGGTGAACCAAGGAGTATTGTCGACATCATCGACCACAACGGGTTCCCTGCGCGCCGTTGATGGTCCATAAAGATTATAACGCCTGGTACCAGCCAACACTTCACGATAGCGTCTAACTGGTGTTCTGGCCATATGCAATTCCATTAGATCCCATTCGCTGAGATCACGAAATACAGAACGTATCATATGCATGCGTCCCAATAGTTCAGATTCCCGTAGTCCTTCATATTTCCGACCAGTGCGTGATCTAAATGTTTTATAGACTTCACTGTGATGTTTGGTTTCCGTGGCCGTTTGCAATTCCTTGCGATAGAGAGCACGAATCCCTCGTCCCAGATGTCGTATGTGCTCAAAATCTTTTATATTTAAAGCCACCAAAGCAATGGCATCCAAATTAAGCAACTTATGTCCATCTATGTAATTCTCCTTAAATGTTTGCTAATACGAAAGCAAAGCAAACTCAGAATTACGTATAAATTGAAGAGTATTGACAATTTACCTCATATTCTGGATAACCGAAATTTCGTAACCAATCAGCGACATCTTCTATGCTCCATTTGAATACCTCAGTTCTGCCCTGGGCATCAACTACCGCAGCACAAAGATTGAACAACGAATCGGGCGTAGCCTTAAACTGCAAGGGCACATCCTCTTTGTCGTATTCAGCATCGGGAAACATATAGCTGGGATAACGAAAACTAAACTGCTGATCATCTTCCTCATCTACTCCTGGCTCACTAATGCTCAAACTCTCCATGGCACTGTCATTGCGACGCAATAATGATGGTATCCTTGCTGATGATACAGCCGATGGAATCGAGAACGGCGACGAGGACGACGACAACGACTCCATTCAAGCGGATGGCACGTACTGTTATGCCATGTCCTAACCCAAATTCAATTGGGCCCACAAAAAATCGTTTTGATTGCGGTTTACCCCTAAGGACCCTCGATTCGTGTCTGTTTACATTGGAGTGCAATACTCTTTGTTATGAAAGTATATATGGCTCAATGGAGGACGATTGGTTACTTAGTTATTTAGTAAGAAAATGTCAACCATGTTATTAAAGTACCTATAGTTAAAAATAAAGTTTACTTTATAAAGCCAACAGTTATGCCTACTCTCTAAGGAATTATTTTTTCTGTTAGGCTATGAATTTAGTCAATACATTTCGGTTTTAAGCCTCATTGTTTCAATTCAGTACTGATAATGTTTAGTAAAATAAATGCTGAATATTTATAATATATTTATTATCTTAATAAAAGAAAACTATTATTAACTTCATTCCATAAAATAAATTGATTTTAAACAGTTCTTATTGAAACAAGAATAAATTGTTCAAAGTTTCGTTTTAATCATGATACAATAAATGTTTTTCAGTCTTGTGATTTATTTTTATATTCAAAAAGAATATTTATATTTTGACGTATAAATTATAGAATTCAAAACCATAATATAATCAATCCTTAAATTGATTTTTTTTTAATGTTGATTGAAATTTGAATTTGAGTAATTATAACAAAAGACAAATATAAGATTTGAGTCCGAGCACAAATTATTTTTATTTTGAAGAATTATATGAATATACCTATAAGTATTATGAATACTTTTATTTTCTATATACCTTTACTTAGTCTAATAGGTCTCAGCAAACCTCTTAGTTGCTCCTAGTGATTAAAATTCTTATAACAATTATTTATTAATTTATTATATGTTATCTAAGGGTATAAAAAATGCCGCCTTAATGTCAAGTTGTGTTCCCTTTTTGTTGTACTTCCTCTATTTTATTTCTTTGATTGCATTTGCATATCCGTTTTCTTCGTTCAGGTTGAACGCCTCTTTGTGGTATGGGGGACGAGCGAAAGTGACAGGGGGTAGTCCTTTCTGGCGCAGTTGTGTCTGGGCGCCAGAAAGTATGCTACGTAACGTCACGACAAGAATTTCCTATTAATAACACAATTTGCACATTTTCACATTTTGTTTTTCCCCCATTTCGAAGGCGAAACTTCGACCAATATTTACTTGCAATAATTTAATGGCACACAAACGTTTTATGAAGCGTGCAATGCATTTTGATTCTTTTTTTGGGTTTTTGGACAGAATGCGGTTAGATTTATGGCCCTCGGCACCGTTACCCACTTTATTAACACACGAAGAAGAAGAAGAAGTCACACAAAGATCACTCAATTCACACAAGGCAAATTATTTATCGATACATTCCTTTCATGAGTAAAAGAGATAAAATATTTAGCCGGTATCTCAAGTCTTCAAGACTCCGCCCACTATATGCACGAGGCTCTGGCATTGGCTGTTTGAGATGCTATTACTATGGCCTACCTACCAAGAAGTGTAGGTGTTTGTATGTGTATGTCTCTGTATGTGTGTGTGTGTACGTTCCCATGGAAGGAGAAAGACAACATATGGAGAAATCAGTAAACAAATATCAAAAACGATCAACAAAACAATCTCCGCGGTATATTTGTGTGTTAACACACACAAAACGTATAACAAGTTTCTCATCCATGTGCATGAAGTACAGTGGTCAAAAGTTAATGAAGATTATCAACTTGGAATATATTCATTGATATTAGGATAAATCGATGTCTGCAACAAATAATAAAATGATTTGGTATACATGTTTTATGTATCATATTAAGGCTAAAAAAAAGGGATAACTATAAAAACATCTGTAATAAATTGGAATAACTAAAAAACCAGAAACTGTTTTTTAATTATCTTTTTACAAACTTAGATTTCATTCCTTTTTAAAAGCCAAGAGCCCAGTCTTAGGCATTATAATTACATAAACGTAGATAGTTCAAGTTTAAATATTACAATACTTTCTTTTTGTATTATTCCTCTCTTGTTTCAATCATTAAAAAAAGATTGATTTTGAAATAAAGGTTATTAAAAAGCAAATATAATAATTCATGTAATAATTCATGTGGTTCGAGAATGCCCTAAAGCCTGCTCTAGTGAAAGAAAGAGCGTAGCCAGAATTCTAACAAGGGAGAACTAACTTTTACTTCAATTTTTTAACACATTTTAATGTATATTCCGAAAAAAAACAACAAAATATCAGCTTCCGTTATGAAGCTTTTACAAATTTGTACTATTTTTTATGAAAAAACTAACACCACCTCCAAAAGTGACTTAAACTGACTATAACCTTTTTAAAAAGATTCATAATGCCTCTTCCAATACCAATTTCTCATAATATTCATACCACTGTGCAATTGGAAATCTCACAGAGATTTGCTTGAACACCAAATACCACTAATTCGAATGCGCCCAACGACAATCGATCGCTGGTTGGATATACTCCCGGCCGGTTCCGCCATCCTCCATACACAATTTAGTTCTGTGTGGGTTGTCTGAGTGAAACGGTGTGCTCGGTAGAAACAAATTTCGAGATCGTTTTCCTTTCCTCATGATCTTGTTTTAAGCGGCGGTAGTTCTCGATTCTGTGTTCTTGTTTGTCGCATCGAAACGTAGTTCAATCAAAATACCTAAGCAATGTTACTGCACGAAAGTTCAGCCAGCATGGAACAAAGTGTGCCCGAGAATCTAAGCACGCATGTGTTTAGCGAATGTGAAGTGAAACTAAAGCACGATGCTGTAGTGATCAGTGATAATGCAAGCAATAATCACAGTGATGTGCCATCAGCCAAAGAGTCTGACATAAATCCTCTACCTGTCATCAGTACATCATCAACGAATGCAAACACCCCAACAAGTAATAATAATAGCTCTGCTACCAAAGTGAAACTTAGTTTCAGTGTGGATCGTCTGTTGGGCTCAGAGCCCAGCAGTGAATCCTTGACAAATTTCAATCGACATTGCTGTGATGGTAATCCCTATGCCTGTTGTACCTATCCCAATTGCTATGGACAGACTAGCTCTGATAATGCCAAGCATTTCCCAAACCCTGCTCCTGCATCAGCTCCAATGGCCATGCCTAGCTCAATTCCCTATGGAAACTATGCGGGCTTGGATAAATTTTATCCCGCCTTTTATATGGATTATAAATCAATACTGAGACCAACACCGATTCGACCTGAACATGGTAAGTTTTAAAAAAAGCAGATGTGGCAAAATTCGCAATAAAAGTATACCGAGGCAATGTTTAGGCAATGTTAGGGCAAAAGTAACACCTTGAAAGGATACTATATGTTGATAAGGTCAGTATGTCTTTGTGATTACTCTTAGAAGGACATAAGCGCACCCAGCGGTAAATTCCGCCTTTATAGTTCACTTAGTGCAAAAACTAAATACGTTTAACTTGGTTATTTTAAATTCAATTTTTATGAAATTTGCTAAGTTTATAGATATTACTCATATATTTTACTTTTCCAAATTTCATATTGATACTTTGAATTTTTCGAGAAAAAATGATAATTTTTCAACCAAAGAAAGCGAAAAAAGGTGTTAATATAAACTTAATAAGCATATATATCCTTAGTTTAATAGAGGCCAATATTTAGGTGTCAATTCGAATGGACACGCCAAAATAAATAGATTGAATTAGTTTTTGGTACTTATACTAAATATGTTTAATTAACCAAAGACATACAAATCTAAATGATCGTTAAGAAATTATTTTCAAACTTTATTTTTCTTACGTTTTTACTTACCAACTTCTTTTAAGAACTTTTAAGAAGTTTATTTAGGTCGGCTTTAACATTACTTAAAGCAAAAATTCAAAATGAAATAAAAAATTTTGTCTTGAAATATTCATATTATTAAAATTTACTTTTCTTTTTCTTATTTTTATATTCACTAACATTTTTTAGAAGTTTGTTTAGGTTGTTTCTTGTCACTATTTTATTTCGTTTGTTTGTCTTTAAAATTAAAAATTCAAGAAATTTGTATTGAAATTTCTTACATATTTGTGAATAACAATTCCTAAATTCGTAAACAACTTGTCATTTAACTGATTTAAGATTAGGATTCCGATCGCTTGCAAAACTTATGGAAATAATGAAAACAAAATAAATTTCCCTTTCAATACAATAAGATCCTTTGTAGGACTTAATAACATTAAAATGTTTAAATATTCACATCCTATTTTGGTTGATTTTCCAATCGATATCCATCTTTCACAATCTTCCTCAATATGCTACCAATCACTTCCTGTTCTTCTCATATTTGTTGTTTTTTTTTTTTGTGTATTCTCTTTCTATCAACTATAACCAAATTGTTAGCATTAAGGTCCTCAAGTGTATTTAACACCCTCTTGATAAGAATTGTATATAAAACAAATGAGGCATAAACCAATATGTTCAATTCATAACAAAAAAAAACCCCGAAATCATCTAAAAACAATGAACCAATCCCAATTTGTATTCGAATTCCCTTCGACCATATACAAAATATATTTCTCACTATTCTCCATATAAACAAGATCAAAGTGCGCACAGGCTGGTCCGGGGTACAGCCCATGTCCCCATCGATATACAAAAGCAGCAGGAAGTAACGTAAATACTGAAGAGTCTGGGCGAAAGATATCGGAGAGATATTTTCGAATTGTTTTCGTCAAGAAACGACGAAAAGAAACAGTTGAAACAGTTGTTGCACAATATGGCCGCAGATCAACTAATAATTCCAATAAAAACAAACGATTTATGATCCGATCAAGCATTTGTTTCAAGTTTTTTTTTCCTTTCCAATTGTTTTGTTTTTTCGAAAAATGTAATTCTTGTTTCCATCCATACTCCTTCTATTGCAGTTTATAATGATGGGGCGGGGGAGGGGGTTTTCATTGTGTGCTAAATGAGTGGAACACTTTGATTGGCAAATGAGGAAACTTCCTGAGGTGATCTTTTGATCGTTTCCAAAGACAGTTGCTCAAGAACATGGTAAATTGACAGAATGGAATGCAGAAACAATTAGATTTTGTATGATGGACAAATGAGTTGAAAACGCTTTGATCAATTTTTAAGGAATTTTGCGTATTGTTTGTTTCATAATTTTTCATTTCTTTGTTATTAATTATCTCGATAAAAACTTCAAGCATCATCTGATTTGGTGGAAATGAAACGAATTTAAAAATTTTCTGTTCTTCCATCTATAAACGTTCTAAGCGTCTAACGTAAGAAGAGGCTAAGAAGTTAAAATTGAATAGGTCTATAAATTAAGTAAGAAGATTATTATAAATATACCGAATCTTATTTATATAAGCCAGGTCCTTTTCAGTTGTTAAAAAAGGTATATTTTTGACAGCTTTCAGTAGATGAGTTGTCGGTGCAGCTCTATATAGAAGTAAAAGCAACTAAACAAGAACTCGGGGTTCGAATCCCAAGTCAGTGTATGGTCATATGATTAATAACTTATAACAATAACTATAAAAGTATTTTCATCTAAGAAGATAGTTAGAAACTTAATAATACTTGGACATATTATAGTTTAGACCAGGGAGAAAGGTTTAAAAAAGACAATTGTAAAACTTATTAGACAGACAGATGATGGTTAATTATATTAAAAAAAAGGTCCAACATTTTATTGTAGACTAAGCGATTCGCATATACTAATACAAATTACATATTAGAAAAGAAGTAGAATTAAGAATTATGACGTTTATTTATGGTTTATATTCTGATATTGTGAATCTTATTTTAAACTTAAAACAAAAGAATTCGAATTTAGAACACTAAATTTAGAACTCTAATTATTGCACTCCTTTAAAGTAAATAGCTAAAAGATAGAACTTACTAATAGTAAGAATTATTAGTAATTTTTCAGGTAAGAAGTCAATGACGTTAAGAAGAATATTTAATTTGAACTGTCAAAGTTATAAAGGATATGTTTTGTAAACCTAAACCTCTTAAGAACTTTTAACTTGATGTTCACTAAGTTAGCTGGATATATTTAATTAATATTTTCTCGATTTTGGTTAATTTGTTTCCAATTTGCTTGCTTTAATCCCAGTTCACCTTGAGTTGGAAAATCTTTTATGATATCATTCACCACCTTCTGGACATGGCAATTGCTTTTGAATTCTTTTAATGTTTTGCAAAACAAATTAGCGCCGCATTTAAATAAATGATCCACTAGGATTTATGAAAATTATCATCAAATTTAAATGCTTTTCAAACACACAATGAAGGTGAAAATTGAAAGCCAATTAGTACATGGCATTAAATTCGACATTTCCTCAATCAGTGAAATTGGCAGAAAGAAACAAACGATCCAAATGATCGACAGATCGATGGAACTAAAGTGTTTCATCAATCCTTTAGGCCCATCCATACACACACACACACACACATCTAAAATATACAATCTTTAAATAAATTAGAATTCAAAAGAACAAAAAAATTTGAAATTAACAACAATTTATGAACAAATTAGGAATCAGACTTTAAAAATAAACTTGGCCAAAACCAATTGAGGTGGGAAAAAGAAGCACAAAAATTTCAATACGGATGGATGGAAATTTGTTTATTTGCTTAAGCAATTGGCCCGTCATTCAATTGGCGGCCAAGATACTACAGATAGCTATCCATCTAATTACCTCCAAGTATAATGAATTGTTCCGCAGCGAGAAAGCGAGAGAGAGAGAGAATCAAAACTTTGGCCCAAAAGGAGCTCTGATAGATGGGGCGCCGCCACTGCCCATTTTGGTTTCCTAAATTCCCCTTTAAAAAGTAATGTGACTCAACTCAACCTTAGTGTATGTGGCTGCCGTTTTAAGTTAATGATAGACGGGACTTTGACTGCTTGACTGAATGACTAACTGAATGATTGAAAAACTTTTTTTGTGGTATTTTTAGGGGCCAAAAGCAAAAGGCCAAGTATTTACATAGCCACCCACTGTGGAGAGGCTACCTGCAGTGTACGTAAAAGTTATTTTGTATGCCTCAAGCTTTAGTAGGCTCCTCAACCAGAAACTACAGACTACTAGTAACTGCCTCCTCCTCCGTCACATACATATGTACATATATATTGTGATAGATTGATTGCATCCCATCGCACATCATAAAATTCTCTACGAGATTCTCTTCTGCCCATCTCTGTGGCTGTCTTTTTTGTTGGCCTGTTTGTTGTTGTTGCTCTTTGTCTGTGGTGTTGAGTAGTTTTTGTTTGATTGTTTTGTGCTTTTTTTTGTTGTTGTTGTTGTTTCTCTTGTGTGGCTGGCGATCGATCGATCGATCGGCCGTTGGATTGATCCATCCATCGATGCTTTGTTTGCTAAGGGGTTATCTTTTGTTTGTGGCTATAATATGGCGCCGCTTGCTTAATTAATTTACAATTTATATGTTAATCCAATTGCTATATGCATTTTCATAGTGATCAATCGGTCTACTAACTGAGAGGATTAGCTACATTTATATTTTGTATGTTTTAGGTAAAGTTCCCAACAGCTGGAGAGTTTCATATTCTTGTACATATATTCGATCATTAAGATAAATAGTCATTAGAGAAAAAAAAACTTATTTTATTAAGAGAAAATGGTTTACCTAGGTTTACATATTTATATAAATTTAATAAAATCGTTGAAAAAAAGTAAAAAAGTACAATTATCTTTAGTAAAGAAATACCTATAAAATTATTAACTGTTAAGGATCTTAATTTAATCTAATCCTGTGTATTTTTGTTCATACTGTTTGCAGCGTCGTTTGTCAGTTCCATGTAAACATTCTTCCAAATATTGACGCAAATTATGTAGATTGGGTAGAGCTTCGTTGTGGTTCGCTGCTGGATCAGTAGAATTGGAAAGTCCCATCATTTCATCACACTGTAGGGCGCATTCCATATCCACAATCTGTGCCCAAGCTTTGATCCTTGTCAATCGATGTCTAACCTTCTCTTGGTCGACATGCTCCTTTGTTGACGTTGATTCCACTTGCTCAATGAATTCCAAAAAGGTTGCTTCGAGGGGACATTGATCTTCAGTTGGTTCTTCCAAGTCATTCTTGATGTTAGTTTTAACTTCTCTTCCATAAATGTCGTAATATTCGCATTGTCGATTCTCTATTAAAAGGGCTGTTAGTAAATCATCTTTGGCAGTCGGATCCATTTCTAATTGAATTGTTAACCATGTGTTTAAAGTTTTCGATATACAAAACTTTGTTTCTCATACGTTAGGGGTGAGAAAACTTCAACTTTTCAATCGAATAATCGATATTTTAAACAAATTTATCAATGCGTTTTACCATACCAAATCGAATGTTGTTATTGGGACCACATGACGATGCATGTTTTAAAATATTTTAATTCAACGAATTTTTTTGTTGACACTTATTCTCGTTTGTCAGTAATATTTTCAGGACTTGTTTATGTTTGTTGTCAAATTTAAACATAGTGTGTCTATAGCTCTCTTTTGTGTACATCAAAGGCTACCGTGGGCGGACAGACAGCCGCCACGGTTTCAGTATTTTATGTCCGCCTGCGGGAATAGATTTTTTATAATGCTCTCTTGTCACTGTTAAATTCGTTCGTCTACGAAAAAAATTACAGCCTCAGGCGGCCTTTAGTCAAAGACTTTCATCCATACAACTAAGCCTAGGATTCGAAACCGAATCCTTCATGTTCAGCCGCCCAATTTTTACTGCGACACTTAGACAACTAAACTACTGAGGACTGTTTTCCTCAACAAAAACAAGTCTAATTGAATCAATCTTTTGAGACACCTCTAAAAAAAAAGTTTTTAATTGTTTTTTTATAATTTAGCAAAACGAGCACATTGCGTTTTAATTAACTCGATTCTTTTCCATAAAACCAAAGTCCAAGATTTTTATGGAATTATTGCAACTCAATTAGTTATATTTTCATATTTATTAGCATAATTAGTTAAGCATTAAATATCGAACATTTCATTGAGCTCAAACATATTTTAAACCGTAATAATTTTTCTTCAATAATTTATGACAAATGTATTAGATTTTGTAAAATATTTCTATATTTCTATAATTTATAAAGTTAAAATTCGTTGTAAAAGCTGTGTGTAGCTGAGATAACACAAATAAAATATTAGCGTAAAAAAAAAACATTATTATATTATTTATATCTATCAGTTAAATCATATATGTATCTTAGAATAGTTGGATCCAACCAATTGTCATACTTAAATCAACTAGGCAAAAAAAGACTTTATGATTCCCAATGCTTTCAATTTTAGGGAGTGAAGTTGAGTTGGGCAGATTTTAAGGGGATATCGACTCGTTGTCTCATGCTAATCAACAATATATGTTTATATATGTATACTTTAAGGAGTCGAAAACGTCTGGCCTTTCGCCGCACAAACATCTGATTAATTTTATGTATAATACCCTCTTCAAAAACAAATGCAGTGGTAGAAAGAAAAAACATTTTTCTGATTCAATGCATAATTTGGTGATTATATTATAATCTTATCAAATATGCTTTGATTGAGATGTTTGAAAGGAATACTAATGCAGGAAACGTCCTATATCGTTATTTAAGGCATATTTGAAAATTTGTAATGAAAATTCAATATAAAAAAAATATAATTATTAGTCATTATAGTCATTAGTCTCTCTTATCAGAGATACTACATCACGATCTCAAATCGATTATTTTTGCATTTATGAAAGCTTGAAGTTTATTTTGAAAAGAACTTAAACAAGTAAATTTATATTTGTGCCCTGTTTATATTAAACATTTTACACTTAAGTGTGCAAATGATGCATAATGAAAGCTTTTGTCCATAATTTAAGTAAGATATTCTTCTTGTGTCTTAAATATTTGGTGTTAACCATTTTGCACCTTGCACTCAAAACATTTAGTTCACTGTTTACCAAATAAAACAGAAATATTCGCCAAGCCATAAATATAATCCGTTCTCGATAGTAAATGCAAATAAATCGATATAATTTAAACGTTCGCCACAAATTTATGGCACACAAACATTTATTCCCAATGCATCCGCATCCAAGTTTCAAGTAGCGAATGCCTCTGCGTGATTTAAGATCACACCTTGAAAATTATCACAACTCATTAAGATATTTACCGGGTCCAATCGAACTTCGAATCGTATGTGCTGGGAAAGGAGAGGGGTCGGGGTTCGGGCGCCCAATATTTACAAATGTATCTGAAATAGCAGCAATTAAAGAAGATCGCACTGCGCTCCCAAAAGGTGTTGAAAATCAATGGAATACTCATTATAACAAAACGGCGGCGGTTGACACAAACCAAATGCCACAAGCCGCAAGCCAATTAAGATGGGAAAGGCGTGCGAGTTGATGCTGCATGCTATTACAGAGGTCGCAGATACAATTGTATCTACAAGTGCATGCAACAGCCGCAACAGTGCGGCAATGCATTTCCGTTGCAATGTAAATAAGTGAACATTTCTCTAGAGTAAATAAAAAAAGGTGAGCCACCAAATAGGGCGAAGTTTTTATACTCTAGAAATACCTACGAATCTCTAGATTCTAGAAGGCTAAACAATGAAAAAGGTCGTTCTTTTGTTTATAATTTTAAAGTATTTTGTTTGTAAGGCTCAAAAAAGGAAAAGGAATAATTTCTGTGTAGTTTTTACAGAGACATTTTGTATTTATTAATAAAAAGTGTTACTATTCCAATTTACATATTGTGCATAGAGCCTACACTTGAGAATATTTTTGAATATTGTTCTTAAGTCCTTAGGTAGAGGATATTCTTAAGGTCCTATATAAAAGAAGCTTTGCCTCTTCTAGATAATAATCTATAATATAAAACACAATAGATTTCGTTAATAATCTGGATAAATATTTTTAATGAATTGACATTCAAATTTTATTTTTTGGAAATAGTTACAAAAAAATTGTTCAACTTAAAATTATTCATAGTTTAAAATTTAAAATAAATCATTTATTTTGTATGAATCTTTTAAAAATAAATATGGTTTAATCGAGTAAAGAGTCCAGAGGGTTTGAACACACTCGAAAAGTCAGTACTTCGAATAATTATTAATATTTATAGTACTTTATAACCCCAACTAGTGACTCTTCGAAGTAATTAATTAATTTGGATAAATCCTCATACCTCATACGCCACAATGCCTCAGAAATTACTCAGCCAAAAATCTTGATTTTATAATAGGACCCCAAAGGTATTATAATATATTCATGGACGGATACATGAATGCTAGTTATTACTATTATATTTAATTATTTATCTCTCATTAATAATATTAACGGGCATTAGAAAAAACAATCAGAACATATCCTCTTAACTTGTTCAAGTTCGCATTTCAATATTTTAAATTGGGTTTTGAACTAATGGAAAATTGAATTTTATGAATTGTTTTTACTGAAATATGTATAAAAACCAATTTTTTTTTCTTTTTGTTTTTTTTTAACTGGTTTTAATTTGCTTGACTTTTCCACAATATAGTGAATATCTAAAAATATAGTACAACAATTTAAGAACGTTCGGTCGAACGATTAAAACAAAACGAATTTAAAATTTTGGCGAATTTTGTTGTGATTTCAGAAATATTAACTGTATTACTTCTTTTTTGAGCAAAAGAGTTAGAAGAAGAACTCACACTTTTAACTGGCTTCAGAAGTTTTCTAAAAATATGTATAATTGTCTTTATATTTTCTTTATATGGCTGTATAAACCTTTCCAAAATGCAAAATCAATTTTTCAAAAAGAATAAACAATTTTTAAAAAGGAAGTCATAGGTTTCCCTAGTCATGTTTTCTTCTTGAAGTATTTTTGAAAGCCAAAATTCACAGATTTAAATCGTTTGAAAAAATACCTAGTAAATTCTTGCTACTAATGGAATTTTGGGATGAAATTTGGACCTTCGAAGAACTTGGCTGTATTCACTTAAAAATGCAACAACAAATAAAAGATTGCTTGCTCGATCTCCTGACAAATGTCTAACCAAAAGAATAATGCCCCATGAACAAGAGTATACAAAATTGTTATACGAAAATAATTAGAGGCTGCCTGCCGTGTGAGGAAAACAAATTTTACGCACCGCACAGTTTATGAAAATCAAATAAAAAATGCATAAACTAGTTTAAGCGCTACCACAAAACAAAAAAAAAAAATACATTGGTACATACATATCGAAATCTACATATCTGTTGGTATTTAAAAAACATTTAAACGAGAAAAAAATAAGACAAAAAGTATTCAACCTCGTGTGCCCCATGTCGTGTTCGATTACCCCAAATAATTTTTTCGTTTTGTTTTTCACTAAGAGATTTTTAAATTGTTTTTGTTTTTGGGCGCTCCTGAATCTTGTGGTGTAAACAAATGCCTGATTATTTCCAATTAAGTGAAAATTTTATTATAAACAAACTCATTTAAATATTTTCAACGTGCGTTCAATTTTTTTTTCTTCTTTTTCCATTTTCATTGAAAATAATTTACTCATAACAAAATGTACCAGAAAATTGAATTTTAATAATTTTGATTTCAAATTTACCTTATGTATTTTGCGGATTACGGAAATGCGTGAATTGTTCAATACCAAATTTAAAATAAATAAGTATATATAGGTACCTATAGAAATACAATATATATTATTTCCTCCGGATATCGTCGCTAACTAAGGGAAGAGGATATTGCACCCTCTGAAGCTTGTAAAAATAAATAAAATCATTTGATATATTATGTATAGGCGTATACCATGTCGGAAACACACAAATTCACAAAATATTCTATATTCAGCCTATTATAAATAATGATCTTAGAAAAAAGAATTCAATGAAACCACTAACAACTTTTGTTTTTTAATTTTGCTTAAAAATTCAGAAGAAAAATATTTCGGGATAATTATATATGAGACATGTCGAGAGGAAAAAATCTAGATGCTTTAAATTATAAAAAAATTGGAACATTTTTTTAGCTTTAATTAGATTAGAAATTGGAACATTTTTTTAGCTTTAATTAGATTAGATATAAAGCAGATGTTATTGGAAAAGTCAAGAGAAGTGTTCTAAATTATTTTAGAAATAAATTATTATATTAAATTATATTTGATGATTCTTTTATTTACGGGAGAATGGGGCAACCCGACGTAGTCGAGTTATATTGAAATATAACAACACGATCCAAAAGCGATAAGTGTCCTAAGATCGCATCTTGGTAGACTTAATTTGGATAATAAACTTAGATATATCCCATTCGTTGAATCCGAAATCTAAAGGTATTAGTCACAGGCCATTGGTACACCCACGGTTTCATTTGTGGTTCTTTAAATAGTGTTCACAGTCTATGGCCCATCTATCTTACTTTTTAGACTTATTTCCAAATATTATTATTTGGAAACATTATTATTTCCCCATGATCGGTAAATACATAGTAAGAGTATATTAATGTATTTATTGTATACTATAATATTTTTGTAAAGTGACTCTTTTATAATTTTCAATAATTTGTTTCAATAGAAAATTATGTCATATTCAAAATTTTCATTTTATTTACCGCCAATTGCTTTCAAAAATTGACAGTGATGAGACTTTTCCCTCCAATGCGGTTTCTATTTTTACCTTCTGGAGTTTCCCTTAATTTTGTTTATTCTTTGTTAGTCAATGGGGTTGATATCCATGCGAAATTTTGTGAGCAAAAAACCATTTTAACTAAACTTAAAACAACTATTCATTGGAGACAACTAATATTACATCAAGGAGATAGTTTTTAAGAAGGTAAAAAGAAAGAATTTGGTTAATAAGAAAATGTTGTGTGTTTTAAAACAATTGATTATAACGACTTTACTATGAGTAGTCCACTCTAAGAAACTTTGACTGTGTTTTATTTTTTTATCTCCCGGTCTTAAAAAACATTATTAATTTGATTATAAATCCATTCTTTCTCTATTTAGCAACCACATTGGCAACAAATGCTCTTTTACGATTCCATCAGCAACACCATCAACAGCAGCAACAGCAACAACAACAGCATCAGCAACATCTTCACCCGCAGCAACATAAGTCACCAACAGGGACATCATCAACTGCTGCTGCTGCTGCTGCATTGCTGGCACCGTTGCACAGTCTGAAGACATTACAATTAACACAACAGCAACGATTTTTAAGTAAGCCTCCGCACCAACTGCTGGACATTCCACCAACAACAACTGCAACTGCGACGACAATGTCTGGAGGACATCATAATAGCATTAGCAATAGTCACAATGGTAACTCGAACAGCAGCAACAACAACAACAGCAACAGCAATGGCAAACGTAAGCGTTCCTGGTCGCGGGCTGTATTCACAAATCTTCAGAGAAAAGGTCTGGAAATACAATTTCAACAACAGAAATATATTACCAAACCAGATAGACGCAAATTGGCTGCCAGATTAAATCTAACAGATGCACAAGTAAGTTATGACAAGATCGGCTCAGTAGTTTAATAAATCTATAATATACATTTTCTTTAATGTTAAGGTTAAAGTGTGGTTTCAAAATCGTCGCATGAAATGGCGGCATACACGTGAGAATCTAAAAAGTGGCCAAGAGAAGCAACCAGCACAACAACAGCAACAGCAGCAGCAACAACAATCACAACAGCAATCCATATCAATGGCCAAGCCAACAACAACAACAGCAACAACTTTGCCAGGACTATCAGGATCTACGCCTCAAGAGAATCTCGACTATAGCTCAGATAGCTGTTCCAGTGCAGATCTGAGCGATCAGGCCGATGACGATGATGACAATATTGAAATCGATGTAGTCGAATAAAGCGAAAAATTTATACAGTTTATGTTAAAAGTTATTGTTCAACGTTAAGTGTGAATTTAATTTATTGCAATATTAGTTATAATATTATAAATACTAAATTTATATTTTCATATAAAATAAATGCTATAATGTGCCAAATACAATGAACCATAAATCATTCGTTTTTTTATAGTTAACTATCTGTAAAATCTGTTAGTCATAAATATTTTAAAATATTTTAAATATTCTTTTTATGGCCTTTCCATTAATTCCCGATAATAATTGATAGCCCTTGCCCAATTTGACAGAAATATGAAACGGAATTAAAAACCCATTGCAATCATAACAAAACGAAACAAAAATAACTTATTTATCTCAAAACAAATTGTTTACCAATACCAACCAAAAAAAAAAAGTGATAAAAATACTTTTCAACTATTTACTTATTTTTGGCTCAAAATTAAAAATAACAAGTTCAATTGAAGTTGGCCGGCGTCGACTTGTTGATACCGAGGACTAACGAAATCTTTTAAGGTATCTCAATGTAATTTTTTTCTGCGTACATCCTTTTGATATTTCTAAATCAAAGTTATTTTAGCCTGTTTAATCCTGCTATACCAGATACGGTTCTGAATAATCCACTTTTGTTTTGAAAGGGATTCTAATAAGTTTTAAGAGGTGTAGCTACACTTAGGCTCAAAATAATAAGTCTGAGCCTAAGCCTTAACCCAGTGATGGATTTAGGACTATTAATTGGGCAAATTTTCCCCCTTAAAGTATGCTTCTTTTCTATTAAACCTAAGAAATTCCTCAAAGAAACAATTTTTAAATGTTTTTTCATTAAATAATTTATAAATTTTCTAAACACTATGAACACTTTTCCAGTCTATTTTTCTTACCAATTTATGCGACAATCACTTACATTTTAACAATTTGTTTTATTCTATGTATGAAAACCAAATCCGCCGTATTCCCAGTGACGCTTTGCATACTTTAGGGAGCATAGTTATCCCATTTCACAAACCCTTTTGCTCTAAACCTTAACAAAATATTGACAAAAATTTTGCAATTAGAAAATGAATTACTTAAGATTCACATAACTATAATAAAGTATGTTTCTGTTTTAATATTAGATACCAGGTAGGTTTTCATTTTGACCTTTTAAAATAACCCTTCCCTTCCCAGTTCACCAATTCATTAAGTTAACTTCTCCCAATGGATTGTAAACAATTGATTACAATTTCTTATAGTATTTCCCCTAAAGAAGTTACGTAATTGAATCAAATATATTTCAAACTTGCCCAATATCTTGTACTCTGATCAAAAATATATATGCTTTAACTTCTTAGGTACTATATAGAGAGAAAAACTCACTCAAAAGTATCTCATCCATAGATGACACACAATACGCAATGCCATTTTCATATACAATACAATTCCACTCTCTAAACAGCACCGGCACCAACAATGAAAATTTAATTAAGGGAATACCGCTGCGATCAGCACAATTTGAGGCAAACAACAACAACAACAACAAAGGCAACGGCAAAAGAAGAGACCTTCTAATCTAGAAGAACGATAAAAACCGATACCAACGACAGTTGGTCAAGCAAGCGGGGGCGACAATGCTAGCCAGGGGAGAGGGGCAGGGGAAGCGGTTGCAGCAGTAGCGTGTATTAACCAAACAGTGAGTCAAAAAGAGAGAGAAACACTGAGAGGTAATTAGACAAACAGTGAGAGTAAATTGTTGATGAACGACATTGAAATATAACTCGCACTCAAAATATTGTTATTCTTATGCAATTAAAGCGGGGTATATTAGCTACAATGTGAAGGTTAACCATCTCTGATTATTTATAGCCACATAACGAAAAGGAAGGCAGGAAAAAGTAAAATTTAAAGAAACTAATCCTTTTAAAAACCCTTTTTAAACCTTTTTTTAAATTTTTTAATGTTAATTTTTATTATCTTCTAGTAAATAAGTTAGATTAGTTAGATCGAATTAATTTAAAAAATTTATCTTTTTTTTTAAATATATACTCATATTTCACGTTGCAGAATATGGGTTAAAAACTGGAATTAAAGCCGATTTGAAAACTGTTGAGCAGACCTTATTATGTTATTCAGAAACCTCTGAGTCTCAAAAGTCCCTAGAAACTGTTTTTTGTAAAAAATGCTGGTAACAATTTATAATTATTCAAATCTATCAAAAATAAGAGTATTTAAAAAGTGTTTAACAATAATTCTATCAATATTCCATACCTAGAAATCTATATGATTCAAAACTTCACTAGAACTATTCCCAACAAATTTTGGTAACAATTGTTGATGAGTTAAACATCGTAGAATTTGTAATTCGTATCGTGAAATTAAGGGTATATAAAAATTCGTAATACTAATACGTTATCCAGAAATCTCTCTCTTATGTTGGTTAAAATTTTTGATGATATAAATATTTTCTCAAAAAAAAAAGAGTATTTAAAGTTCGATGTTTGAATAGCCTTGGCATTCACCCTAAATGTTATTTATTTGCTCACTTTCCAGTTGTTCGGTTTCGAGCTTAGCGTTCAGTTGAATTCTGTTGGCAATGTGACTACTTAAGAACGTAGACTTTTTAACAAAATAATTAAGAAAATTCCCAAAAAAATATTAATTAAAGTGCCCTACAAAATAAGAAAATTCAAATAAAAATTCACTTTTAATATGGGCAATGCTCAACCGCGTCAATTGGAGGCTCGCAATGCCGGAAATCGACGTAGCAGTAAGTGATAAATAAATAAATTAATTAAAAAACTCACGTGTATGTCAAATCTTCTTTAGGCATCCTTTGGAATTTTCGTTATCCTAATTCGACGCGTCGTCGTGAGGATGTCACTGTAATTGTCCACAATTGTCGACTTACCATATCCGAGTGGTTGGATCTTCTAGAATTGCAGCAATATGAAGTTAATCTACAAGCTTACAGTACCGTAGACGATGTAGTCGATATCAGTGACAAGGACTTAAAAGGATGTGGCATACGTAATGCCAATCATCGTCAAAAAATGTTGAATAGTCTATTGGGTGTGCGAGCAAAGCGTAGACAATCTATGAATTTGGAAGGTAATTTCTCTTTGGATGAAGAGATATAAATTTATTAATTATTTTGATAACTTTTAGCTTTAGCCTCAAGCAATAGTATGCCGCGTTCGATGCCCCGTCGTAAGAATTCCTGTCCGCTGGTCTTTCTAGAAGAAAGTTATCTAGATATGGCTGGAAGTGCCGATAGCGGAAACGGTTTGCCAGCAAATGTGATTACCACCAAGAGCGGCAAAGTTTTAAAGCAATTAACTTTCGATGAAACAACAACCATGTGAGTATTTTTCAAAATAATTTAGGAAGAAACTTTGGCTAATGTTAATTAAGTTAATTTCTTTAACATTGAAGTTTAAATTGTCTTAAATTTCGACTTTTATGCAGTAGATATAGAGAGAGATGGATTTCATAAGTTCAAGAGATATCGGTTGCTGAGTCTTTGAATTTTACACTTTATAAAAGTCAAATCTATGTAGGTCCCTCAGTAAAATAGTCTTTTGAACCAAATTAAGTCTATATCCCTTAATTTATGCAATAGTTTTTTAGAGACAGAGTGCAAAGGATTGAGTAGTTCGGGAATATCATTTGGGGGGGCAGAAGATGATGCTTTTATCTAGCAAAGAGTTTAATATTTCTATTAAAATCAACTGAAAATATGTTGATAAACATAAGGAACTCTAAAAAATGTTCGTGATGTTAAGGGATATAGACTTCATATATCCCTTAATTTATGCAATAGTTTTTTAGAGACAAAGTGCAGAGTAGTTCAGTACTTCAGCAATATCATTTGGAGTGCAGAAGATGGTGCTATTATCTGGCAAAGAGTTTAATGTTTCTATTACAATCACCTGAAAATATCTTGATAAGCCCAAGGAATTCGAAAAAAACGTTGTGATATTCCTTGCTTCTGGGAAGTGTAGACAAACTAGAAGATCCTTTTGATAGGCTGAATATATTTGTCCAAGTAGTCAGTACTATTTTCGTTATTTTACATTTAGTTAACTTCTTTGTCCACTTCGTCTTAGCCTTTGCCTTAGCACTTCTTGGGAATATTAATAGGAATAATTTTACTGAATTTCGACTAAAGTTGAAAACCTCAACAACCGTTACATTCACATCCTTGACAATTCTCTCTTAGTGTTTTCGGTTACTCTCTGTAACCCGCATTTCCCAGAATTTCATTTCCATAACAAAAACTCTGCGCATGCTCGAAGAATTTCCCCCCAATAATAAAAAAAGTTACTTTAAGCGGCATAAGACAATCTTAAAACAAAACCCAAAACAATCCCAAAACAACCCTCACAAGGACATTCGACTTGTGCCAAGGGAGGCAGAATCAAATTGAACAGCGTCGAGTTCAGACAAGGATAAAGAAAAAAGTTTTCAATAAAAAATAGAATTTTTTCTATTGACTGAATAAAGAAATTATAAAAAAGAATATTTACTTTATTTAATTCAAGAAAAAGTTTAAACAAATATGATTTATTTGTTATAGAGTAAAGTAGAAAAAAAGTAATAAATAATTATTTTTGGGGTGTGTCCAGCATAGATTTTGGGATCTTCAGCGTAGCAGGTGAGTGATAAGCTTGAAAGCCAAGGAAAAAAGGATTCGAAAATTATATGTGGAGAAAGTCCTTTTTACCATGTGGAAATGCAACGTAATAGTAAAAGTTTTTACTATAATTTCATTTGTGTTTCGGTTCTTTTTTTTTGCACTTGAACTTCAGACAAAAGGGTTTCATATATACCAAGGACCACATCCTGTGGGAGTAAATATCCTCTTCAAACCGCATGTGTGGTGGGGCGAATGCCCTGATTTCAAACATAAATTACCCATAATAAGGGAAATTCTCTCTCTCTCTCTTCGCTATCTCTTTGCAGTTATGAGGAATTAAGACCGCGCTCCAAGTGCAACAGTCCGCATTGGGCCAACAACATTGATAACGAAATGGACAATAATAGTAGCAGCAACGCTTCCACACCGAATGCCCTTGCCACTTCCAATCTCTGTAATTCCAATGAGCAACAGGAGGCCATAGCTCTTAAGAAGGCTCTCGAATGGGAACTTAGCTTGGATGCCAGGGAGTTGCGTTCCCATGCCTGGTATCATGGTGCATTGCCCCGTCAAAGAGCCGAAGAGATAGTCCAGCGTGAAGGTGATTTTCTTGTCCGGGACTGTGCCTCCCAACCGGATAATTATGTCCTAAGTTGTCGAAGTAAATCAGCTGTTCTGCATTTTGTACTGAATAAGGTATGTTTTGAAGTTGAAAGTTATAAAGAAGAATATCATTTTCTGAGAATAATTTTTGAGTATTCACAAAGTGAGATTTTTAAGGTGAATTTGAATAGATTTTTAACTTTTCGAATCTAATGAAACGTTAGGATTGTGTTGCCTTAGATGATCTTTGAGCCATTTAACCTTGATGTTTTTTTTTAAGAAGATAATTAAATATATTAAATGTTCATTGACATTGAGCCTAGTAAGAAAAGTAAAATAGTAAAATAAATTATTGAAATTTTCATAACAATTATTCAATATGATGTGCAATATTATTAGCCCTTCTATGAGCTTATCTCCTCCATTTTTGCTGCAAAATTTCGCAGACTTTGATTTACTCTTAAAACTGTTTTAAATTTTTCTTGAAATAAACCTTATATGTCAAGACCGGATATATATATTTTTCCCTAGCTAAGTTCGTAGTTTAAAAAACAGTGGTAGATCTAGGGCTGTAAAATGAAGGACCTTTGCTGCCTAAAGTATGCCACAGTCACTCCAATTTAATGTAAATTTTCTTACGACTTTATTAAGCATAATTTTGTAAAAGTTTCTTCAAAAATAAGTTGATTAAATTTGTTAAAACAAATAAGGACCAGAATTATCTTAATCATTAAAAAATTAAGAGAATAAGGAAATTTGATTTTGAATTAGCTATATCTATAATTTAGGAGGTAAATGCAAATGATTTAGAGATACAAACATACACTTCTTCCGACTGAGCAAAAATTTTTGATTTTAAAAACTATGAACTACAGATCAGGTCTTATATGATATATCTTTGTCTAGAAGTTCACTAGAGATTAATTTATCCTATAACCTCTGAAAACAGGATACATTAATCCATACAAACTCAAACAAACTTTTGACTAAAAATTATCTACCCTTAGTAACCGAGTTTCTGTGAAGAATAAATCCTTTAGTTACTATAGTCTTTGGGTCACTCCACTATAAAAACCTCTTACAACAAAATAAATGTATGCTAATATTTCGGTATTTTCCAGTTGGTCTTGCAACCGGAAACCGTTTATGAACGTGTTCAATATCAATTCGAGGAAGATGCCTTTGACACTGTGCCGGACTTGATAACATTCTATGTGGGCTCTGGCAAACCAATATCAGCTGCATCGGGGGCTTTAATACAGTTTCCTTGCAACCGGAAGTATCCTTTATCGTTTTATGGTCACAAGATTGTGGGCAATCAATTGCATTCCCAAATGTTGGCTGGTCTACGTGTTCTAAGTCCATTGAACTCGCCACAAAGTAATGGTGGGTCAGGAGGAATAGGTGGATCAACGGTGTTTCGATTTGGTCAACTGGCCACAGATGGACAACAACAACAGCCACAACAACAATCGGCAGCAGTTTTGGGTTCACCGGCTAGCCCACATTGCTCGCCGCCAAGAGCACGCCGTGAAGTTCCTCCACCGCCAAGGTTGCCTGGCAAGAAACAGCAGCGATCCCAGAGTCTTACGCCTGCCCAGGCAATGGTGGTTAGCAATACAATCAACAAGCAACAGGAGCAGCAGCAGCAACAACAACAGCAACAGCAACTGCAGCAGCAGGACTCTGGAGTAAATGGCAATGGTTTGGCTCGCTTTCAGACCATTGCCCGATGCAATCCCACCAGTGATCTTCAACAGCAATTGGAAAGTAAATTCACTACACACTCACTGCCAAGACCTAGTACATCGGCAGCGCAGGCATTACGTCAACAGGCAGCAGCTCGCATATCGAGTTTGGCCAGGAACTGTAGTCTAGACATGGGCTCTGAATCACGACCTCCGAGTCCACCGCCCAAGCCACGCAAGGAACACATTGCCGTATTGGCCTATCAAGCTAGTGGCTCGGATTCGGGCAATGGCTCCGGTGACTCTGCCCTGGGAGAGACAAGTGAATTGTGCATTCAACGCGGCGGCGTCATCATCAAGAATCCGAGATTTATGAGCAACTCCGCCTCGAATGGTACCCTGAAAAGTTTCACAGAATTCGATGCCTTGGCAGTGGAAGAAAATTTGTTCACTTTGGCCATCGAGGAGGTTAAGATGGTAAGTATAGCAAAGTGTTTTGTCCACATTTGATATCATCAACTGATTTCCAACTACTTCCATTAGTCGAGCAAGTTTGATTTTGAGAACTTTAGCACGTTGCTGCTGCCTTCGGTGGAGAATAAACCCTTGGATGGTGATGCCTTGAATACCTTCAAGATGATGCTTTTGGAAACGGGTCCCAAATTGCTGGCCGAGCATATAACACGCATCGATATAGGCCTGTTTCTGGATGAGCCAGCAAATGAATTGGATTACTATCTAAGCTGTTCTGGTTTGGAGTTACTTACCCTACCACATGGTAAAATCTTTCGTGATGATATTATCGAGAGGACGCAGTGCCTCAAACTAATGGTGGCCGTGACCATTCTAACGTGTCAAACCGATTTGGATCGTGCTCAATTACTAAGCAAATGGATACAAATTGCTGTGGAGACAAAGACAGCTTTGGGCAATCTTTTTAGCTTCTGTGCCATTATGTTGGGCTTATGCATGCAGCAGGTTAGTATGAATAACTAACTTAATGTAACTTAAGCCATCTTAATTCTAATTCTATTTGTAGATACAAAAATTAGATGAAGCCTGGCACATACTGCGTCAAAAGTATACGGACAGCGCTTTTACTTTTGAGGCCAAGTTGCGACCAACTTTAATTAGCATGAATGAGGCTTCCAATCCTCAGGCGCCAAATACCACAGTTCCCCATGTTTTGCTCTATGCTTTGCTTATAGATCGTCCTGTTATGGACATAATCAATCATTCGAATATTGAGGATCGTCCGGCATTGTATTACACTTGTATTGCTCCATGGGAAACAAAAGCGGATGATTTTGGCATGACTATTAATTTTCAACATTTGGACGCCTCTCGTAGTTATCTCAAGAATTTGGATTTATATCGCAAGAATGCTAAAATTATCCTTGAAGAAGCCAGCACTAGATTGGATGAACTATTAGCTGATGCTTTTCGGTGAGTTCAATTAACAAAATCTTTAAAGTTTTTTCCTCGAAATTTTGTTTTCTTTTTGATGTTTTCAGAACCGAATTTCATGTAAAGTTTCTTTGGGGCAGTTCAGGAGTCACTGCCAAATCCGAGGATCGTCATGGCAAATTGGAAAAGGTGCTAACACTGATGGCAGATAAATTTTGTAGCATCAGTGCCTAAAAAAAATAGACATAAACAACGATATTAAATGGACTTTAGTTTAAGGCTAAACTGATAATAACATAATAATAATAATAATAATTTTCCTACTTAAGTTTTGGCATATTTTCTACACCATTTCTCTTTCTCTCTCTCTCTATCATTCTCTATCAATCTCTCCCTCCGCAAATTTTGAATTTCGTATTGTCTACCTCAGTCTACCTAAACACACAAACACATAAATATATTATGTATATGATTTTTCGAAAGAAGCACTTTATGTTACAGTTCAAATATATATTAAATATACCTACATATATATATTATAATTTCTTTAATTAAGCCAACTATTAAGATATAGTATAACATTCCACATAATTATAACTCTAATCTATAAAAAGGGGGGGACAGAAATCAAAAAAATAGACACCTATTTATATAATATTATTTAGCAGAGATCTATATAGAACTCTCTAAGAGGGTCAAACACACATACTACCAAAAAAATTAATTGAAAGCATTTAATGGAATACTACTAAATAGTAGTTGATAAAACTAATTAAAATAATCATTACTATAGATCGGACAATATACAAAATAATCAAAGGCATTTCCATATACAATACAATACAATTATATAATACATTATACGTATTAAATATCAGAAAATGTTTTTTGCAATTTTATAAGTGATAAACGAATATTGGAAAAAAAAAACATTATACACACACACACACAAATAAAAAACATGAATAAACTCCATGACTTTTGTTTATCTTTAAGAGCTTGACAGTGTCAACGATCGCTAATAACTTATATAGAAACTTTGAATCAGTTCTGAATTTACACTTGCGGGCAAGTGAGTGGGGCGTCAAATTTGTAAGTTCAATGGCAAGTTTTTAAATTAACTGAGAAAAGAGTAATGCTTTATATAGGACTTTGGTTTAATATTATACAGAAAACCCATGACTCCATTTCTTGTAAGTCCAGTCCTGCTTTGAATGCAATCCATGTAGTTATTCTTATCACAAATGCACAACACTTGTTATAGTACTTCATATATTCATAGAATGAAGTGATTTAAGGTGGATCTAATCTGTTCATACAGTATACAAATACACATATTTTTATAGTACTTCATATATTCATAGAAAGAAGTGGTTTAAGGTGGATGTAATCTGTATAAGTAAGTATACAAATACATGTACATGTACATACAGTGGCGGCAAAAAATTTGAGTTAATTTTTTTTTTTTAAAAAAGACACATTTTCAAAATTTGTAAAATTGATCGTACACCTATGCACTCAACGAACAAGTTTTAGATCTAGTAAAACTAAGATAAACTACATACCACAAATTTTCAATTTGGCCCCAGGGTCCATTTTGGAGCCAATTGAAAAATTCAATTCTGTATGTATTTTTTTGGTCTCTCTGCTTGACGTCACTTTACCCAACTAACTCACACTAAAGTATAACTACACTTGAACTATGCAAGATAGTGAATTAAATTTCCCGTCGATTGAGATATTGTCCATAAAAATCGGATTAAAAACAGATAGACTTCGTTGCCCTGCAAAAAAGGTATTTTTTTTTAGAGACGTGCTTTCAACAGCCCAACTATTTCCCTGTACATTAGGTCTCACTATGTTTCTTAAAAATGCGGATTTTTGTTTCAATTCATAAGCATTAATAAGTTTTAAATCAGCAGATCTGAAGTTTTTTCGCATCCTTAAAATAAGCTAGACTCTCGATGCTAATATATACAAAAGGATTCAAAAGCTTATGTATAATTTCTGTAACTTTACATTTTGAATAAGTTCCATCTTAACCCAAAGGCGAACATATTTAAGATTAAAGTTAATTTCACTAAAAAGTTTATACGGTGGACAAATTATCAATAATTTGCGTTATTTATTGATCAAAAGCTAGTATATATTTGATCATTTTTAGATAGAAATCCATTTTATATACTTTTTTGAACATATTTTCTACTCTGCTTCTTTTTTTTGCCACCTAGTAATCACATTTTTGATGACGTAAAGTCATAATTTTCATTCGAAATTTTAAATATGTAGTTTAAAACGATATTTAGTAAGAAATTGTTTAAGGTCGTTGAACATGGATTTCCTTACGATTATATTCTGTATGAGGAAATATACTAATGTATATTATATAATTGGTCTATCCTCTAAAGACTTCTTTCTTTTTATTTTCTCCTTATTTGGAGATCTAAATATATATTAATAACATAACACCAAATAAAAGATGTGTTTTTATTGGTCGGTATTACTTTAGGCAACATAAACATGGTTTCATTAAATTTGTAATATTTCACTAATATGTGGCTACCTTTTGGTTAAAACAACATGTAGCCAAGTGGACCCTGGTATTAACTAAACTTATACAAATTCTTAAACCAGAATTGTTAAGAAACAAAAAATAAGAATTTTTCTTCCGAAATTGTGAGCTTGACTGACAAGTAAAGCATTGATAAAGATAGCATTGAGATAAAGTTATTGCTGTTGTTAAAGCTTTCAGCCAAAGTCCTTAGGGGATCCATCAAAAATTTGATGAAATCATTAAAACTATTAACTTTTTCACCATTTGGGAAAATAAAAAACATATTTTTGGGGCTACTAATTTCCCATGAATTTTTTCTTACCCCTACACAATGATAACCTAATTAAAAACGTGCATTATCAACAGATTTACTATGGGCTAAGGACTGCCGATTAGTTTGTTTAAGTTGTGTTATAAACATCTAATCATTATTTTGAATTTAAAAAACAATTACGATTCATTATGAAGCGGAATGTTCCATAAAAACCCATTATCAGAAACTCAAGTACCCCCACAAACTAAACTAAAGATTATTTTAGAAGAGGCTCGTACAAAGTACCCAAAGTTCCCTCCATGGATTCCATTTCGAGTTTGACATTGTGCTCCGGTCAGTCTTGGTGAGCGGATCATTTCCCAGTGCTTACGGTGTGTGTGTTTTGTTTGTGTGTGCGTGTGAGTGAGAGAGCTTTTTAAGCTTGGTCTTGGTGTATCTCTTTCCAGCCGATCTTTAAGCTCGCTGTTAATATGAGCGGTGGTTGTCGCTGCACTCGCAAATTGACATTGGCCATGAGCGGGTGCGTTATTATTTTGGTTATTGCCCTCACCGTTGGCCTGTGTGTTGGCCTAGGCGGCGACGATGAGGTGAAACGTGAGGTGAGACTCTAAACTGAAATGGAACTAAAGTGAAATTTCATTAGAAGAAGAAACTAATTCGTAATGCTCTTTGCACAGGACACACCCAAATTTACAATAGATCATGAGGCAAATACTTTTTTGCTGGACGGTGAACCTTTTCAATATGTATCCGGATCATTTCATTATTTTCGGGCTCTACCAGATGCCTGGAGAAGTCGTTTGCAAACCATGAGAGCTTCAGGTCTCAATGCATTGGATACGTAAGTGGAATAAGATTATCTGTAGGGCATTGCTCTCCTCTCCCTAGATTTGTCCATGATCTGTACAATCAGTTTTAATTTATTCCTCTTTAATTTTTTAGTTACATAGAATGGTCTCTTCATAATCCTCATGATGGTGTTTACAATTGGGAGGGCATTGCCGATGTAGTCAAATTTCTGGAAATGGCCCAAGAAGAAGGATTCTATATAGTGCTACGTCCTGGTCCCTATATCTGCGCCGAACGTGATAACGTAAGAGTGTTACTTTATTTGAGTTTACTTCCTTGTATTATCATTTTTATTTAGGGTGGTCTGCCTCATTGGTTGTTTACCAAATATCCAAACATTAAAGTTCGTACCAATGATTCCAATTATTTGGCCGAAGTGGAAAAATGGTATGACATATTGATGCCTCGCATACAACATTTATTTATTGGCAATGGTGGCAAGATAATAATGGTTCAAGTGGAGAACGAATATGGAGCATTTGATGCCTGTGATCATGATTACTTGAATTGGTTGCGAGATGAAACCGAGAAACATGTGAGTGGCAATGCTTTGCTATTCACCGTGGATATTCCCAATGAACGAATGAGTTGTGGCAAAATTGAGAATGTATTTGCCACAACCGATTTTGGCATTGATCGCAGTAAGTTGCTGAGATTGCGAAATTGTTGAGCGAAATGACTTAAAGTTGACTATTTATTTGCGCAGTACATGAGATCGATGAAATCTGGAAAATGTTGCGCAATTTACAACCCACAGGACCTTTAGTTAACTCTGAATTTTATCCAGGTTGGCTTACACATTGGCAAGAAGAGAATCAAAGACGCGATGGTCAGGTTGTAGCCGATGCTTTGAAGTATGATCTCTATGCCTTTAAACATTCTCAAGTGACTGAAATTCTAATTCCTTTTGCTTAAACTTTAGAACCATTCTTAGTTACAATGCAAGTGTCAATTTGTACATGTTCTTTGGCGGCACAAATTTTGGTTTTACGGCTGGAGCTAATTGGAATCTCGATGGAGGCATTGGCTATGCTGCTGATGTAACCAGCTATGACTATGATGCTGTAATGGATGAAGCTGGTGGCGTGACCTCCAAATATGAATTGGTTAAGAAGGCCATTGGTGAGCTCTGGACATTGCCAGAGATTACTTTGACTCCTGCAAAACGTTTGTCCTATGGCAAAGTCGAGTTGACGCCATCCCTCCAACTGCTATCGAGTGAAGGACGCGCTGCCTTGTCCAAAGGAGTTCCCGTGGAGTCTGAGAAACCAAAAACTTTTGAAGAATTAGATCAATATTCTGGTTTGGTTCTATATGAAACAACATTACCCGACATGGATTTGGATCCAGCTCTCCTTAAAGTTGAACAAATCAACGATCGTGCTCAGGTATTTGTCGATCAGGAATTGGTAGGTACACTGTCCCGTGAAGCGAATATCTATGCCTTGCCCTTGAGCAAGGGTTGGGGTAGCACACTTCAGCTACTTGTAGAGAATCAAGGACGTGTCAACTATGATCTTCTGAATGATACTAAGGGAATTTTTGGTGATGTTAGTCTTCAATTGCATAATGGTGGCTATCTGACATTGGAGAACTGGAAAAGTACATCGTTTCCCTTGGAAGAAGCTGCTGTGGCATCCTGGCTCAAACAGCGTACCAATAAGGAACTGGATTCGTTGATAACCAGACAGCGTATCCTTCGCAATGGACCAATTTTATATAGTGGCACTGTTAAGGTCGATGAAATCGGTGACACTTATCTGAATATGGCTGGTTGGGGCAAGGGTGTGGCTTATGTCAATGGCTTCAATTTGGGACGCTATTGGCCAGTGGCAGGACCGCAAGTCACTCTCTATGTCCCCAATGAGCTTCTAAAAGTGGGCGACAATTCCATAGCCATACTCGAGTATCAGCGGGCGAATAAGACCACCTCCGGCACGGATCTACCAGCAGTACAATTTGATGCAGTTGCTCAATTAGATGGACAATCGGGCGATGTGAAAAAATGAAAATCATTTTATGAAAGCATTATTCCTTTTACATTTATTTAAAAGCCGTTTTTGATTTGTGCATCAACAACCTTTTCATTTTCTTGTCTGGTTTCGTAAGCATTCTTATATTAAATTCTAATATTTAGTATTAATATCATATATTTTGTTTTATTATTGTTATTAATCTTGGGCCTTAGTTTATCCAAATAAAACATGATTTAATCTGTGTACTTGACTCGACTCGACTTTTAATTCAGTATTTAGCTCGTTTCAATTGACTCATTTCGTTGCATTGAAGCTACATTTACACAAATATATTCAATTTACAAATACATTCTCATAAAATTACATAATTTGTTAGTTTGTTAATTGATTCTAATTTCCCTTATTTCAATTTTCAAATCATTATATATTTGTTTAGTTTTTTTTTTCCTTGGCAAATAGAGATTCAGTTTTTGTTAATTTTACCAAAAATTTCTTCTTCATTTCATTCGACAAATTTTGAGCATTCCAATTGTAAATAAAAATAGTTTTTCTACCATTCCAATTTTACATTTAATTAAACTAAAGTCATTTCAAACACATTTTTGTTCATTAATATAGTTCATTATAGTGCATTCTTTTATATAGTTTTGTGTTTTCTAAAGTCTATTGATATTAAGTAACTCAATTGTGCAAAAATTAAAGGATTTGACGAGGCAAGTTTGACTAAACAAGAACTTAAATGAAGGAATGTTTGGACAAGTTCATTTTTGAGATTCTTTTTGTTTGTGAGATTTTAATATCTATTTAGTAGATATATTTACTGGGTCTTTTTAGGGCAGTGATGGATAAGATAGATTGTTCTATTGACTTATAGATCTTGGAATAATTATTTGTTTTCTTTGTAGTAGGAACAAATATAAAGGCAAAATATATTTTCACAAATAGTTAAAGGTTGTCTTCACAATCAAACAATAAAATCAGGTATCTATATCTTATTAGTATTTTAAAAGAATTTCAAGTGCAACAAAGTAAAATAAATCAAAATATTTAGAAAATGCAAAATATAATTAGCGTTTAAATATACATATTAGTTATTGTTAGATTTACTTTGTGCATAAATCAGTTTAAGCTCGTTAAAAATAATTAGCAAGCTACATTTTTTGTTTGTTCGTTTTGTTACGTTTTTGTTTTTTGTTCTTTCTATCTTTTTGTGCCCCACACACAAAATTTGATTGTGTTTTTTTTTTGTTGTTTTTGTTTTTTTATATATAAAAAATAATGCGATTTTTATGTAGATTTCTATTAGACTGTGCAGGTTTTCATGTTTTTTTTTTTTTTTTTTTTTTTTTTGTTTCTCTCAGTTTAGTATTGTGTGTGTGTGTGTGTTGGTTGGTTTTCGGAGAAGTTTTCAATTTGCATATAATATTTTGTATTCTCATTTTCTATACATTTACATTTTAAAATATATCACAGCTGCATTTCAAGTTATGTAAAAATGTTCTTTTCTTTTCTTCTCGTTTTTGCTTTGTAAAAATGTATAGAAAATTTATGCAAAAAATTTGTTTAGCGACTGAAAAATTTGGCAACCTAGTTAAGTCCATGAAGACGGAATGCGTTTTGTTTTAGAGATACACGTACATACATATACATATAGACATATACATACATACATACATAAAAACATAAATATATGTTGCTGCCATATACTTATGGGATAGTTAAAGGTATTTAGAGTATTAGTTAACTAACCGAAGCGTAGATGAGTAGTTGATGTTGTTTTTGTTGTTGTTGTTAAAGTTGTAGTTCTTATATTTTGTAATAATATCTGCTTCTTTCGACTGGTTTTCTTCTATGTTGTTTTTAAAGTGCTGTGGGGTTGACACCACCAATGGCCATTTGTCAGTGCCATTTGGATTTTTGTGTATAGATATCAGCTCGCAAATTTTGTGCAAAACAAATACCCAAAATCTGAAAGAGTAACAAAAATTTAGCAATCTATTTATAATTGAATTCAAAACAAATAAAAAACAAAAGACAAGACAAAACCTGAAAGAACATAAGAAAAATCACTGCTGTGGAAATAATAATCAAATTATGTTCAATCCATTCTTCGCCAGCTTGAACGCAGCCTTTTTCATAAAGAATTTTGGACAGTTCTTGGCCCTTAAATTAAAAAACAAAACAAAAAAATGTAAACAAAAATGTTACCCAAAAAACAAAGTATATAGTTAAATAAAGAAATTAGGAAAATAAGTAAATGAATTAAAAATTATTTATAATATTAGCACCTGCGTGACCAACACGGCCACACAACTGGCAGCCACACTTATCAAATGTGCCTCGAGCCAATCCTCTCCTGCTCGTAGGCATCCTCGCTCATGTATATTCCTATCCACTGGCTGCATGCATATATTAATTAAGTTAAATGAATTATGTGTGGTTATTTTGCAGGCATGAAAGCTTAGAATGAAGAACTCAACACACAACTTACATAGCCTTCTTTGCGAACATCATATCCACATTGCTTATTCTTGATTAGCTCTTGAGGACGGCGACGACAGCAAGAGAAAGGCACACCACAAGCTTCTCGGCTACCAATGGCAATGGATGAGCAGTTAAAGTAGTTATTGCTATCCCAATCCTTGGGTCCATCTATGCCGCAGCATTGTAGCCAATCCTCTTGAATCCAGTCAATAAGATTTTGTTGATCAGCATCCTCTCTATAGTGACGTATAAAAGCTTTTAGACCCTCAGTTGCCTGGTCTTTGATCTAGAACGGAAAGAAAATAGGCGATGAAAATCTATAATAACTATAAGAAATATAATTTCTT
Organism: Drosophila willistoni; assembly: GCF_018902025.1. Lineage (NCBI taxonomy): Eukaryota > Metazoa > Arthropoda > Insecta > Diptera > Drosophilidae > Drosophila > Drosophila willistoni. Next base: position 18,212,700 of record NW_025814050.1, read on the forward strand.
TACTATACTTACCCAGCCCTTATCCTTTAAGACGAAGGCCAGAGCACAGAAGCCAATTTCAGCAATTAGCAAAATACTAAGAAAGATTCCATACTGCAAAAGAAAACAAAATACATTTGTTTTGATTTTTACTATGTTTAGCTTGTTTGCCTTGATTTATACTTACTGCTGCCAAAAGGCAAGTGTTTTCTCGCAGAGATCCCACTGCACCCATAAAGCCCAATAAAGACATTATGCTACCGATAATAATCATAACAAATGCTGGATCCAAGGCTATAGAACTCAATTTGGCTATATTCTTGAACATATCCTTTTCGCTCCAGGCCCAAATACCAGTGGCCAATATGGCTATGGCAGCCAACCAGAGTAGCACATTGCTAATGAAGAGTAAATATTTTAGGCAACAACTAATCTCACTCGTTTCTCGTCGAATTTTGCGTATGGCTGGCATTCTAATATTTTCACTAAGTTTCTTTAATTTCACTAACAACAGTAACAACAACAACTGCACAGCTTTTTACCAATTGGCATTGAGAAACGATAACGATTGGTATCAAAAAAACAGCACTGACATTGTATTAACATTTATCAACCCCCAAATCAGCTGAACATGTAAACATGTATGTAAATATCGGCATAAATATTGCAAATTAAATATTGCGCCAAATATACACCAAATATAATTTTAGATTTATTGTCCAACTGATTGCAATCACTTACACAAAACTATAAAACACTAAATTGATAACCAACTAGTTTTGTCAAGCAAATTAGGTTTTTTTGGACCAGTCATTTCCACAAGAATTTAATTTCTTTTCTTTAAGAATTTAAACAATAAAAAAAGTCCCATTATACACTTAATTCATATAATGAAATTAAATCTATCTACTTATTGAAATTTAGAATATTGATTTTAGCTTGGACTCTCCTTGTTGTTGCTCTTGCCATTCATTGTTTACATTTTCGCAGTGATGGTTCAATTTTCGCAGTGAATGTTGTATTAGGGTTGCATTTTAAAAGTATCGGCAGCGCAGCATGTGTGGCATTCTGTTTGTTAACAGGCTCACTTTGAGTATGTTAGTATGCCGTTAATCAGAAATTTTAATGTTAGTTTACAGCAGAGCAGTTGGAGTGAAAAGAAATCTAACAAAAATAAATACATATAAAATATACGAGAAAAAAGGAAAAATTAGAAGAAAATCCAAGTGCAAGTGCTGCGTGTGTTCGGGTGGAAAACTGATGAGCAATTTTCAACAAGTGCACGTATTTCCACAGCGTGCAAGTTAAATAGTTCTTACCTATGACGACAGTAAGTTTTTCTTCAGCCTGTACAAGTGTAAGAGTGTGTGTAAGTGGTGTGTCTGCCTATGTATGCGAAAGCATGTGTGAGTGCGGTGTGTGCGTGAGTGTATGAGATTTGCTGATGGCTGAAAAAAAAAGATTGTTTAATTAGCAACGAAATATGGAATGAAATGCAAACATAAATTTGAAAATTAGAAAAGTTGCCTGAAATCGAAACCAAAGAAAAGGTGAAGAAAAACGAGTGTGAGAGAGAAAAGATCCCAACCGAAAGGCAAACAACCCCCCCGCATTTTAATCAAAAGAAAAGACAAAAAAATGTTTGTATGTGTTGGCAGCGCAGTCTACGAATTAAGTAAATCCGTTTAATAGAAAATAAAAGTGATTGAAAAACTATTTTAAAAAAAATTACGAAAAAAAAAAATTCTCAATAACTGGTGTCGGAAAGGTTAACCACCAATGGAAAGGAGGGGTGATACGAAAAAAAGGAAAAGAGAAAAACTGTAAAGTGCGTTGCGTCGCTGCTTTGGGTCGCCATCATAGCAGAGCAGTTACAGTTGACGCAGGCAGCGGCAGCAGCATTTAAACTCCTTTTTTGAAAATATTGTGATCACACACACACACACTCGCACACATGTGGAAAATAAAAAGAGAAAATTTAACAAACTAAGTTGAAACGTTTCATCGAGTTGAAGCCAAACAAAATAAAAATGTTAGTATATTTATTTGTTACAAAAAATTTTTTTGCCATATTGCACACGTTTTGTTGTTGGGCTGCAATTAATTTCGTGTCTAAGTATTATGTATGTACACATATACATACAATTGTATATAAGTGTATGTGTGTTTGTAAGTTTAACTAGATTTTTTGGATATTTGATTTTATGGCTAAATAAAATAAATTTATCTAAAATACGAGAGAAAACTAAAATATATAATATATGTATGTATGTACATATATACGTGTATGTACCTGTGTATGTATGTATGTTGTCTATGGGCCCCCGTGTAAGCTAAAGTGCGTGTATGTGTATGTGTATTTGTGTTCGTGTGTGTAAAAATTATATAAAAGAAGCTTTCGGCTTAGGCTTTAGTTTTATTTTTTACAATCGCGATCAATAAAGTGAAATAAATCAACATTTTTCGTATCCTTTTGTGTGTGCAAGTAATATTTTTGAAACATATGTGTGTGTATAAAGGGATTGCTGAATGTGTGTGTGTGTGTGTGCATATTAATTAATCAATCAATAATTGCAGTTTCATAATTAATTAAACGGGAAAAACTACAAAATAACAAAAAACGCAGCATGCGGCTTCTCTGTTGACGTCGTCGTCGTCCTCCTCCGCCTCATGTACTTTGTGCTCTCACTTGATACATACAAAAAAAAACATACATACATACATATATGTACGTACATATCAAACGGTACTCAACTCGCTCTAGGAGAGCGATCAAGCTATTGTATGGAAACAGAGGAAGGGTCTGTGGGAGGTTAGATGCTATACTCCCCCACCCATCTCACATTTTACTCCCTTTTGCTATTCGCATATTCGTGTTGGGTGGTGGTGGTGCGCCCCACATTTCTACATAAGAGTTTATACATATAAATATATGTATTCGTGTGTGTGTGTGTGCGTTACAACAACCACCAAAGCAAAGCTCTTTTTGACAGCAGCAGCAGCAGCAGCGGCTTCCTTTTGTCTAGCAGCTGAACGAGAAACGTATGAAAAAAGACATAAAATTAAAACCTCAACCGGAAGTTCAATGAAAGAAATGAAGCCGGTTGAACCTTTTCGGTTTTCCAATATGGCGACATTTCCGTTTATTATTGAGCTATTTCACAAACCTATTAACAATTGCAATCGACAAACTAAATGAAAAGGTTTTAAATGTTTACAGGACTAATATTTTCTTGTTGTTGGTCGCTAAGTTATACATACACAAAAAGCGAAGTGCATGGTGTTGAGGGAAGGGTAGAAGAGGTAGTGCTCCACTTTTTATGCAACAAATTCGCGTAAGCCCTTAAGGAAAGGAAAGGGTTAAGCAATACATAAAATTTATTTATTTGTTATACGATCTCGTAGTAGACTTTGGTCACACTACAGACATATAAAAAAGTGTTCAAAGTGTTCTTGGCCATAGTTTTGACTGATAATGCCAGAGGGAACTACTTATATAAATACATACAAATGTCTCACTCTTTTTCTCTCTCACTCCCTGTCTTTGTCCCTCTGCATGTGTTTGTGTGTGAGTTTGTCTGTCTGTGTGTGGACAACCCCAACTTGTACACTTCAATCTATAAAATGTTTGTTTACCTGCCTTTATATACGTATAAAATTTTTTTTTTTTTTTTGCCTAGGCTAGGGCGACAGTTAATTGTGTGTGTGTGTGTGTTAGTTGGTGTGTATGTGTGCGTGTGTATCTATCTATCTGATGATTTTCTACAACAATTACAATTGGTGCCTATTAACATTTATGCCTATCGAACCAAAATGCAAAAACCGTGAAAAAAATGTATGTGCTGCAATTGTGAGAGACGTGGACTGAGACAAGCCCTCAAATATAGAGAATGCATCAAGATTTTCAATTCTCTATACTAAAATCAAAATCCATACAAATGTATGCAGTGAAAACTGATATATATGTATATATACATATATGTACATATGTATATCCATATGCAAGAGAAACACATACAAATATTTTCTGTATAAATTACCTTTGTGATTAAATTGTGACATTTCAAAAAATGTTGAAATTCAAATACGAAATCATTTTTAATAAAAACGCATTTTTAGTTTATTTTTTACAAAAGAAAACCCTTTACCTTTACCTAGAATATTTAAGTAGTGCAAATATAACAACAAAATGTTTATATAGTGAAAACCTCTTATCTTTTAAAAGTACTTATTTTCACTGAGTTCAAATATAACAACAAACAATTTCTATAAAGAAAGTCAGAAACCTTTGCTTTGTTTGTTCAATTGTTCATTTTGTTCACTTGCTCACTTCACTACTCATTTTGTTCAGTTACTTACTACATTGTTCACTTCTTCAGTTCCTCAGCATAAGCATTCTGAATTTTATTTTGACAACATTGATTTAAGTTTTAAAGTGAAGAAATGTGTAAAAAAGTGACCAAAAAAGAACAACAATGATCATTTGCTGAGTTTAGTGACGAATTTATTCATGTTTACTCACTTATGAGCAAACCCAACACTACAATAAATTAATAAAAATAAAAGTTTACACAGATTAGTGAAACTTCTCCCGCAAAATTGTAATTTTGGTCTCTTACTGGTTATATTCCTTACTTTGACCTGGCACTCACTAATGGAGTAATTATAATGTTTGAACTTCAAACGATTTCTTGCCATTAAAATATATATATTGAGAGTCAGAATAACTTGTTCTATTTTAAAACTCATAATATGTATAGTAATAAAAAACAACAAGCTAAAGAAATAAATTTTAATGTCAATAACAAACAAAATAGTCAATTTGTGGAAATTCCAAATTGAAACAATTAATTAAATGTATTTCTCATGAGAGAAATTTATCGGAAATTCCATTTATAACAATTCTTTCAATATAAAATAATTCTCTTGGATGGGAGCCTGTTTATTGGACCCTTATTAAAAATAATCTTAAAATTCTGAATTGAAGTCAGTACTTCAATGATGACCATTCTGCATTGATTGTTCCTTGTTACATTAAAAACGGTTCGGAATTACATGCTGTATCTTTTCCGCATGTTTAAATAAGTTTTGAAGTTTTCTCACACAAAAACAAAAGTCATATCTCCGGAAATGGGCCTTTTGAGGTACCTCGTAGCTTTCCAGAGGCTTTTCTCGGGGTTACTGGTGTCGAGGCTTTCCAAGTATTGAGCGTTAGCTGCATTTAGAATGATATTCTTAAAATTTCCAACCAAGAATACCTTCTTAAATTAAATAATTGGTCAAAATTTTGGTCCTATTATAAAATGGCGAATCATTAGTGTATGTAAAAAGAAAAATTTATGAAATTTTTCGCCTTAAATTAATAAAATTTTTATATCCAAGATCAACATGATCTCTAAAATTATAAATTTTATCATTAAAATCTATACCTAGTTGGGACAGGTTATTTAAGCTTTGCGAATAGTTTTATTAGTTTAAATAATTAATAAAAATAATGTTTTTTTTTTGTTTGTATCAATCGCTGCTATTGATGAAAGTTATTTTTGTCAAACGAACAAAAAAATTCAATTAAATCAGAAAGAAACCTTTTTCACTGTGAAAATCTTTTTGCAACGTAGAACGAGACTCTTATATATTGCTTGAAAGAAGATAAGATGTTGGCATGGAATAGGAATTTGTTTTGTTTATGGACATTTCTGTGATAAATGCTACAAGGATTACACATTTAAAATGTATTTACACTATATATACCAATTTAAGTCAACGACTGATTTGATTTGAGTGATAATCGATTATTGTTGTTTGCTTGTTTTGTTTTGTCTTTGAACTTAACTAAAATCTCAATACGTCTTCTCTCTTTTATATTTTTCTCTCGCAGGAAATTTAAAAAGCAAACAAATTCGGCGTATAATTTAAGCGAAATGTCCGCCAAAAGTGAGGCGGACAATGTAAGTGGTGCCACATCTGGTGGCAGCGGCAGTGGAACGGGAGCCGGAGGCTCATCATCCTCAAATGGTACGGCAACGCCGGCACGACGTCTAAGGACACGAAATTCGACTGGAAGTGGTACAGCCAGCGGTAGTGAATCAGCTAAGAAAACTTCATCATCGTCATCAGCATCTATAACCAATTCCAATTCCAATGATGATCATCATCATCACCATCATGCATCTGCACCCTTAAATATTAGTGGATCTACTCAATCGGCAACTGCTGCGTCTGCTGGTCCTTTAACAGGAGCGGCAACGGGGGGGACTACATCTTCCTCTTCGTCACTGACTGGACAAGGACAAGCTACCCCTGCTGTTCCGGCTGCCACTGAACGTCCTATGCCCAGCGTGCCGATGAATCATGCCAGCAGCAGTGTATCTGCCACTAGAAAATATCACAACAGTTGCCCACATCCACCGACACCGATGCATAAGAAGATCTTGCATACACAACCGCATAGCACAAATAAATTTGATCAGAATAAGAATGAGGAATTCCATTTTGATACGCCACCCGAATGTCCTGTATTCCGGCCAACTGCCGAGGAATTCAAGAATCCCTTGGCCTATATAAGTAAAATTCGTTCCATAGCCGAGAAATGTGGCATTGCCAAGATTCTGCCGCCTGACAAATGGTCACCGCCATTTGCCGTCGACGTGGATAAATTGCGTTTTGTGCCCCGAGTGCAAAGACTCAACGAATTGGAGGCCAAGACGCGGGTTAAACTCAATTTTCTCGATCAGATCGCCAAGTTTTGGGAGCTACAAGGAGCCTCACTCAAAATTCCAATGGTTGAGCGCAAGGCATTGGATTTGTATACACTACATCGGATTGTTCAGGAGGAGGGTGGCATGGAAACCGCAACCAAAGAACGCAAATGGGCCAAAGTGGCCAATCGTATGCAATATCCATCGAGTAAGAGTGTTGGAGCCACCCTAAAGGCCCACTACGAACGCATACTGCATCCCTTCGAGGTCTATACATCGGGCAAGGTATTGGGCTCGAGTGGTGGACCAACGCCGACACCGGTTAAACTCGAAGATGGCGGCACCGATTACAAGTCTCATGAGATCCTAACACGTCAACAAATTGCTCCACCCAATGAGCAGAATACACGACGCTCCAAAAGATTTGGCAATTCCACTGCTAGTTGTGGTCTAAAAGGATCAGCAGCAGCTGCAGCTGGTGTAACCATTAAAACAGAGACAAAGGAGGATTTTAAACGTGATTTGTTGAGCAGTTTTAATGCTGTCACAGCTTCTGGAGCTGGAGGAGGAGCTGCTGCTGGCGGTGCTGGCAAAGATGCAAAGGATACCAGTGCACCAACAACTCGCGGAGCCATGCAAAAGAAGTCATCAAATGAAACGCCAGCCACTGCATCTGTGGCAAATACTCCTCTAATTGATCCACTCATGAAATACATTTGTCACATTTGCAATCGTGGTGACATTGAGGAGGCCATGCTCCTATGCGACGGCTGCGATGATAGCTATCATACATTCTGTCTGTTGCCGCCATTATCCAGTATACCCAAGGGTAAGTAAAAGTCACCAAACGTCAAAGACGATACCAGCATTCCTATAATGAGACGACAAAGTCTAAAACTCAGAATGTTTAAACATTTGATTCTATATAAACCAATTGGAAACTCCTATCTATCTCTCCCCTTTTGTTTGTTTTTATATCTTGGAATTCTATAGGCTGCGTGCGTCCTTAGATAAACAAACAAACTAAACGAGTGCAAACGATTGTATTCCTTTTGAAAACAAGTTGAGAATTTAATATTTTATAGGCCTATTAGAAAGAGAGCAAAGGCATTGCAATTTATTTGTTTTATTTTATATTTATTTATAATATAAACAACTTGGCGGCAGCGCAACGTTAGAAGAATGTTTGGTTTTGCGTTGTGACGATTACAATTCATTAGAATTGTTATATAATACATAATACCTGATCTTATTATCAACATGAAATGAGAAATGATACAAAACCATTTTAAGAATTTGATGTGTTTACAAGCAATGCCAAAGCATTCCACGCATTCCTTTGAAAAAAATAAAAGAGGGGAAATAAGTAAAGCGTCGACTTTCATATACTCTACACCAAGTTAAATAAGAACTTTGAGTTTATAAGATTAAGTCTTTAATTAAGTCTTAAGCTCTTAGCGAATCCCCCCACAGAACGTAAATCGTTTAACAAAAGGATCAGCTAGAAGTTTGTTCCTTATAGTCTTCAAAATCTAGGTGTTTATAACGATGGGCTATATAGTTTCGGCTAACAATGCAGATTAAGAATATATGTACTTATATATTAAATAGGGTCACACATTTTTGTCGAAGTTAATATACCATTACGCCTTCTAAAGAGCATGGAACACCTATAGAAATGCTTGAAATGATTTGTTATAGCTTTTGTTTAATAATTCTTTACCTTTTTCTCTTCTCCGGTCTTTTTCAATAAACAGGTGAATGGCTATGTCCGCGTTGTGTGGTCGAGGAGGTGAGCAAGCCACAAGAAGCATTCGGTTTCGAGCAAGCCGAACGTGAATACACTCTCCAACAATTTGGACAGATGGCCGATGAATTTAAGAAGGAATATTTCCGCAAACCCGTACATCTGGTGCCCACCGAGATGGTGGAAAGGGAATTCTGGCGTATTGTCTCATCGATCGATGAGGATGTCACAGTCGAATATGGAGCTGATTTGCATACCATGGATCATGGTTCTGGTTTCCCTACAAAGAGTTCAGTTTATCTTTTGCCGGGGGATCAGGAGTATGCCGAATCGAATTGGAATTTGAATAATCTCCCCTTGCTAGAGGATTCAATATTGGGACACATTAATGCAGATATCAGTGGCATGAATGCACCATGGATGTATGTGGGCATGTGTTTTGCTGCCTTCTGTTGGCATAATGAGGATCATTGGAGTTATTCCATCAACTATTTGCATTGGGGTGAACCGAAAACTTGGTATGGTGTACCCGGTTCGTGTGCCGAACAATTTGAGGAGACAATGAAACAGGCTGCCCCAGAATTATTTAGCTCTCAGCCGGATTTATTGCATCAATTGGTCACGATTATGAATCCCAATATCCTGATGAATAATCGTGTGCCCGTTTATCGTACAGATCAGCATGCTGGCGAATTTGTCATCACATTTCCTCGGGCCTATCATGCTGGCTTCAATCAGGGCTATAATTTTGCCGAAGCTGTTAACTTTGCCCCGGCCGATTGGCTAAAAATGGGCCGGGAATGTGTCAATCATTATTCGATGCTGCGCCGTTTCTGTGTCTTCTCACACGACGAGCTAGTCTGTAAAATGGCCTTGGAGCCGGCTAAATTGACATTTGGCATAGCCACCGCCTGTTACATAGACATGGCCGAAATGGTCGATACGGAGAAGAAACTACGCAAATCTCTGCTGGAATGGGGCGTTACCAGGGCGGAGCGTCGAGCATTCGAACTGGTTAATGACGATGAACGCCATTGTCAAGAGTGTAATACCACATGTTTCCTCTCTGCTGTGGCCTGTGAGTGCAATGAGAAGCTAATTGTCTGTCTGCGACATTACACAGTCCTCTGTGGTTGTGCCCCAGAGAAGCATACGCTTATCTATCGCTATACGTTGGATGAGATGCCTCTGATGTTGCAAAAACTAAAAGTAAAGGCACATAGTTTTGAGCGGTGGCTATCACGTTGTCGGGATATAGTCGATGCCCATACACCGACATCGGTTACACTCTCCGAATTGCAAGAGCTATGCAAGGAGGCGGAAACAAAGAAATTTCCCTCATCCCTGCTTATAGATCGTTTAAATGCAGCTGCAATTGAGGCGGAGAAATGTGTTACAGTCATTCAGCAATTGGGTATAAATAAGGTAAGACAGAGCGAATTTCATCATTTAGCCATCTCCTTTACTTATCACATTCTCCCCCCTTTCCCCGTGCAGGTACGCACCCGTTCAGATCATAATCAGGAAGCAGCTCAATATAAACTTACCATGGAAGAGCTGGAACTATTTGTTCAAGAAATCGATAACCTGTGTTGCATCATCGATGAGGGAGCCTCTGTGCGGGAGCTTTTGGTATTGGGCAAGCAGTTTGTGGAGAGGGCAGAAGTCCAATTATCATTGTCACTGGAGGCACTCGAAGAAAATGAGCTGGAGACCCTGATCAGTGAGGGAAGCTCTCTGCGCATTGAGCTGCAACAATTGGATTTGTTGCAGAAACGCATAAAGCAATGCAAATGGTATAAACGATCACAGGGACTACGAGAGACTAGCTCCAAGTTGACGTATCAGGATATTAAGAATCTATTACATATGGCAGCTGCTGATTTGGATCCCACAGATCCGTATGTGGACAAGGAGATGCGTAAGCTACAGAAGATTGGAGCCGATATCGAGGCATGGGAATCACAAGCTGCTAAATATTTCCGACGTCTAACCCAACAGCATGAACTGAGCGATATCGAACAGTTCTTGAAGTCGGCCAGCGAGATTAATGGTCAAGTGCCATCGCATGGCATACTGAAGGATGCGTTGCGCAAGGCACGTGAATGGCTGCGTTCGGTGGAGCAGCTGCAACAGAATAATCATGTGACCTATTGTCATACCCTGGAGACGATGATTGAGCGGGGCCTAGGCATACCAATCCAATTGGAGGAGCTAAGTCGAATGCAAGGACATTTGAATAGCGCCCATCAATGGAAAGAAAATACTGCCTGCGCTTTTCTCAAGAAGGGGACATGTTATACGCTTCTCGAGGTGTTAATGCCTCGTGCCGATGCCATTAACATTGACTCGGATCTCAAGCCACGGTTCCAGGATGATTTTCTAAAGGAGAAGAATCCCGCTGAAATTGTGGCCACCTTTAAAAATGCCGAGGAACAGGAGCTGGTTGACATGCGTGATCTGAGGCGGCAGAATGTGGTGAAGAATCCAAGAAGAGATGTCTTTTGTCTGTGCAAATCTGAATTCCGTTCGATGATGTTCAATTGTCAATTGTGTCGGGATTGGTTCCATGAGGATTGTGTTCCCCCACCGCCGGTGGCAACGACAAATGGTCTTCTGAATGGTGGCAGCGGAGCAGCCGGAGGACCACCAAGTCGACCCAAATGGCTTTGCCCCAGTTGTGTGCGCTCGAAGAGGCCGCGCCTGGAGACCATACTTCCACTTCTTGTCCAACTCCAACAGCTGCCCATTCGCCTGCCCGAGGATGAAGCATTGCGCTGCTTAGCCGAGCGGGCAATGAACTGGCAGGATCGGGCACGCAAGGCATTGAGTAGTCCGGATGTGAGTGCCGCCCAAGAAGCAATTATGGCCCAGCAGCAGCAGCTAAAGAGACGCTCCGATGGCGGCTTGGGTAGCATTAGTAGCCCCCGCAAGCCTCGGCGACGGGGCAGCCTGTCCAAGGAGGCCGCCAGCGGTTCAACCGAATCCGATGCCGATGATGATGACGATGAGGATGAATGCCGTCTGCGTATAGTCGAAGATGGCTTCAGCAATGACGAGGATGAATTAAATTCTGCAAGCGCCACACCCCACCCCGCCACATCCACCACCACCAACAATGACTCCAATTCCGATCTCCTCAAACTGTTGTCCGATAGTGAAATTGAAAATCTTCTGGACCTCATGATGGAGGGTGATCTGCTCGAGGTCTCATTGGATGAGACGCAGGAATTGTGGCGGATTCTGGAGACTATACCGCCCACTCAACTCCAGTCCGAGGCTCTGAATCGGGTGGCTCAACATGTTCAACGCCAGCGGCAGCAGCAAACTCATCCAACTTTAGCAACATCCTCTAGCATACACTCCGGCCCGGATGATTCCAATGACAGCCTATTGGTGCAGAATAGTCCCAGTAGCCAAAGTGGCGGCGCGACAGGACCCGGTAGTGGAGCAGGTGGACGCAATAAGAAACGACGTTCGAATGATGCGAGTGGCGCCAATGCGGCAGTTCCACGCAAGAAACAAAATACACCCAAACAGACGCCCAACAAAAAGGGAGCTGGAACTGCAGCGGGCCGAAAGAGTGACGCGAAGACAACGGCAACGGCAACTGGTGCCGATGCTGATGCTGAGAACAAGCAGGCGAATGGTGGCAACACAACGGGAACGGGATCAACACCAACTACCACGCCCACGCCGGGCTCAGCCCACAAGAAACGCAAACGAACCTCCACCAATAATAATAACAACAACAACAATCCAAATAACAACTCCAACAACAGTAGTTCCGCTGGTGGAGGAGGAGGAGGAGGAGGAGGTGCTGCTGGAGCACCACCAACCACTGGTCAAAAGAAACATGCCCAGCGCAATCAACAGGCGGCCCAAGAGGATGACGAAGAGGAATGTCGAGCAGAGAATTGCCATAAGCCGACGGGACGTGAAGTCGATTGGGTGCAATGCGATGGCGGATGCAATGAATGGTTCCACATGTACTGTGTGGGTCTCAATCGTAGTCAGATCAAAGCGGATGATGATTATATCTGTATACGTTGCACCAAAACTGTCACCGTGGTGGCCACAACAACGACGACGACGACAGCAGCGGCAGCCACAGGTGCATCGACTCCGAGCACCACGACTCCAAGCAAAGGTCAAAGAACCGCACAGTCGGCGAGGTAGAGAGAATTTGGACACCGAACCGGACACGTTGGGAACAGCCGTTTTGTGTTTTGAACACCAACCACAATTTAACACTCACATATACACTCACTCACCCATACACACACACACACACAGAAACCTAACTAACGGTATTTTGGGGCCAGCGTTGGGGCAACTTTCGATAAATTTGAAAACTATCGATATCGAGGCACATCTGCTAGATCCGCTTACCTTAGAGTTTAGGTACAGTCACTTAAAAAGTTTTTGTAGTTCATTATATACATATATATATATATATATAAATATATATTTACAATTATATATATTACTTATCAGAGAAGTAAATACACACACACACACACGACAGAAAACAGAAAAGAAAGGAAAAACTTTTGATATCGTTTAAGTAAGGATAAACTGTAAAATGCAAAGAGGTATAATATGTTTCACTCCTGCTTAAACACAGGCACAACCCCTAAAATCCAAGTTTTTTACGTTCGTTAAACGTTCATTTTATTATCAGATATATATATATATATACATATATATTTTCATTATTATTCTTTGTTAATTTAATTTCGCTTTTTGTGTTCGCTTTAAGTTTTTTTTTTGCGCGCCTTCATTGAATACTTTTTACTTTTGTACATTTTCTTTTGTTGACTTGGCAAGCAAAAATAATAATATACATTTTCTCTGCATCTATATAGACTTTAATTGTTGTATAGATGTGTGTGTGTGCATATAATATTATCATAATAATAATAATAGTAAGCTTCCATTTTGAACGCGTGGCGCCAAGTTTTTTTTATGTTTTAGTTCTGTTCTGTTTATTACAAAAAAAAGGAAGAAAAAGGTCGAGAGCAAACGCAAAACTTGTTGATAAAAAAAAAGAATTAAAGGGATAAAAACCATCTAAAATAATATGCAACTAGTGCTAAGTTTATATTTAAATAATACCTTGGAAAAAAAAACAAGAATAAATCTAAAGTGTATAATTTCTAATTTAAAATTTAGTAGGTTGATTAGAACGAACTACACAAACACACACACACTCGCCCCCTCCTAAAAACACATACCTACAACAAAAACAACAACTTGAAAAGCGAAAAGAAAAAAAATTACAACAAAAAAAGAGTAAAACAAACAAAAAGAAAAGAAAAATCAGACAAAAAACACAATTAAATATAATAATAATAATGCTTAGAATTTATAGGCAAAAACAAAACACTTTGTAAAATCATTTTTTAAATGTGTATAAAATAATAATAAAAGAGAAAAACAAAAAAAAAACAAAAATGAGCGGGTCCGTGTATTATGCAACCCGAAATAATATAATATATATAAATAAAGAAAAGAGAAAAGTAAGGATCCTTCCCCCACTCCCGTAAGCATCTTAAGAATTAACACTTTTAGTTTGTTAAGCTGAATATGTACGATTTATTTCAAAAACTTTAACCCCTCACGCGACCTCTCCCTCAAGAAACAAATATGTAATTCTATTATATAAATAAATTATATATAAATAGTATTTAAAAAAGAATTTGAAAGTTGTTTTATTTGGCAAGGGACATAAATAAGAAGTTGGTGTTCACTGGTTGAAATTTATAAAATCTTTGTTAAAAGTAGAACAAGAACAAGTTTCAAATATTTAAAATCCTTCGTTTTATCCATGTCTATTTGTGTGTTTTTGCTGTCTTTAAGAATGGTTTAAGTGCATTTACATATTAATGATAATATTTAAAATTCGATTTTTAAACAAACTCATAGCTTTCCAAATAAGAACTTTAAATATGATACCTAATTAAAATGTTGTTCAACCGGCGGAGATTTAAATAATGTTTCAACAGATTCATTACATAAAGCTGGACAATTAGACAAGAGTGTAATTGTAAGATCGCAATAGTAATTAGGAAGTATACTTCCCAGTATAATGCTTTCTAGGATATGAAGGTATTTTACAAAATTTACTACCTAGAGGTAGGGGCATTCTTTCGGGGTTTAATGGATTGTTTTTATCAATGCCTTAGGCCCAATTCTTACTTGATCCATCTCTGGGGAATGCTTGAGATTATCAGTGGATATGAAACAACGATTCCCACGGGCATTATCCACCCCAAAAGAGATGGTGGATGGTCGCCAGTGGGAATCGGGCCTAAAATGTTCTCCCAAAGTTTATACCTAATGTGAGTAGAGCATAGGATTGACCACCTTTATAAGTTATACTTGTTTTCGCAGTATTAAAAACCGATAGACAAGATTTTTTTTTCAAGTTATTACCCAACTAGTTCAACCTTTTTAATCCATGCTTTTAAAGAGGAATTAGTTTTTTATCTTTAGTTTTAATAAACAAAACTCGGTTTTAGCCGGCTTGAGGTCAATAAATCTTACGAATTTATAAGATTTTCAATCATAGGCAGCACCTAAGGTGAGCAGGTTGTTTGTATTTCAAGAACCACCAAGTTCTGTCTTCAGCAGATTTCGCAAAAGAAGTTATTTTTAATATTTTTTCAAAATTGTTAAACAAGAGAGTTTAGCTAAAAAGAAGGGGACTTTTGTTCTTATAACCAAAAATTTCCACCAAACCATTTTTGGTTCTTCTTCTTTTGAGTAAAAAACTGAGACAGTTTAAAAATGTTCAAATGTTTTTTCTGAAACTAACCCAAAAAATTAAAAAAACGTCAACATATCTTATTGATCGTGTAAATAATTATTAAACGATTTTGGAAAGAAGTTTTTGTGTTATGCAATGACTGGAAAAAAAAGATGTTTTATTTTTAAAGAGATTACTATAAAAATAAACAACAATTTTATATAAATTCAAATAGTGCAATTAAATAAAGTTCTAAGTTCTATAATATTTACCATTTAGTTTTTAGCTAAGGTCAGAGGTCTAAAATGTAGGAAATTTACCACCAAAGGAAAGAAAATGAATGTAGGAAATGCACCAAAACTCTGTTTGAATATGCTAAAATTTTTGCACTGTAATAAAAATAAAGTTGAGATATAAAAGTTGCGATAACATTTACCGGCCGGCCGGTCTACACAACCCATTGCACGTCCCATTAAAATTGGAAAATGTTGATGGGTAATCAATATTTGTATATATATTATATATGTATAAAGACTACACTCCAATTGGCACGTGCGCCACGTCATGACAATAATGACGCGCAGACCAAATACATACTGTTTTGGCAATTAGTCATACTGATTAGCTAATGTTTACTTTAACACAGGTGTGCTTACGTCCCTGGTTATAGATAACACCTGGCTGACTAGACGATAACTGATTTATAAAGAAATTGTAAGACAAACTAGTAAGAAAAGTGTTCATTGGTTTATATATTTGTATATATTTGGTAAGATAGCAGAAATAACTTTAATGTTTTTAATGTAATCAATTCTAGATACTTTTCAGCTGCTTTAGTAGTTTTTGAAACAAATACAAATTGTTATTGCCCTTTTAAGAACAAAAGAATCAAACCAGATCTAAATTAGAATCAAATTCTATTATAATACAGAAATTTAGCTTACTACTTACCTAAGTTAAACATACAAACTTTTGCGATACCAACTTTACTTCCAAAATAATCATTTTTATTAGGTCCGATAAAAAGGCACAATCGTAAAAAGTCAACTAATTTTTTGTTGATGCGTTTAGAAACACTTTACAATAAATGGCGAAAGCTGCAATTACTATTGCTTAAAAATACCAATAAAATATATATTAAGCTATAAAAACTATTAAAAACTTGCCAATTTCTAAACGAACCACCATCATTATGATAATCCATAATTTTAATAACATACTACTTTAACCCGATTCGTCATGATAATCTGAAATATATCTGTATATGGTAAGTATATAAACTTTCAATTATCGTAAACACTTAAAAAACTGATTAGATTTTGCAAAGAGTCATAGTCACATTAAATATCTAACAATATTGCTCAATACTAATGCCAATTCACGGTTGATAGTCTGGTAATAGAAATTCCACATATATTGTTTTGATTTGTTGGCTTTTCCCCATTCAACGTGCATCAAGGTCAATTATTCAATTGGTAGAGTGGGTAAATAATATACCTATATATATATATATGGATGCTTATCGAAATTGGACTTTATCAGTTCATTAAAGGTATGTATATATAAAGTGCTCCTGGATTCACATGACATGCTACATGCAATTTAAGCCAGAAAGTCAATTATTTCACTTAATTCTTGTTGTTGTTTAATAGATTTAGCAATATTTATTTATTACAATAGGTGTGTGTGTGTGTGTATAATGTTTCTGGTGTTATGCAATATATAGTGTAGTTGTTGTTATTGTTGTTTGGTTTAATCTTAGGTAACAGTTTTTCAAGAGAGACTATCAAAAATAGTTATTCTTGCATAAAGACAAGTCACATACACACATACGATCATACAATCCTATTAGAAAGCATTATAAATATTTAGAAAATACTAAAGATAGTTTTTTTGTTTTTATATATCTGTATATATATATATAGGACAAATACACTTTACACACTAGATTTAACAGGCTTTCGAACTTATGAGGTAATAATTTTAATTAAAGCGCTCGAAAGTGACTTTCAAAACTAAGCTCACCATCTAGCATTAATACCAGATATTTGTTTTTTCTTCTTTTTCTATATATGCACTATAAAATGGTTCAATATGGGCAGGCGGCAGCGGCGGCGGCTTTATCTAATCATTCAGTTAAGTTTTTAGTTTTGATTAGAGCAGATTGCCTTTCTCTTGTGTGAGGGGGTGTGTGTGTGTGTGTAATACATGTACATATAAGAGTGTGCTGGGGTTATTTTCCGTTTTTCTTTTTTTTGATTGGTTGTGAGATTACATAATGCCAGTGGAAACCGCTAGTAAAATCAAATAGAATTCCTCAATCCTAGGAATCCAAGCCGCGCTGACGTCTCTTAACCCTGGCATAGGGTCCTACATCCGGATCCATAACAAAATCATACAACACCCGAGTCCAACTCGTATGCTGTGGCATCGTCTCATAGAATTCCTTGGCAATGCGTTTCACCTCGGGCAACCGGGAACCAGGCACTGCCGGAAAGTCATGATGTTCATTGTGATAGCCCACATTGAAGGTAATCCAATTAAGTGGTCCATAATATGAGTATGTCTCGAAACCTTTAGCAAACATATAATGTTCCGATATGAAATGACCAGCCACCGGATGCAAGCCCATGGCCAAAATGGATCCAATTAGCAAATAGGCAAGTGATTTCCATCCAATAAAGTACACAACGAGAGCATTGAATGTCAACTGAATAATGGTATTCACGATCTCCAGACGAGTTGGTGGCTTTGGATTAATAACCAACGGACGGAAGATATAGAAAAATGGTTGCAGACACACCCAAATGAACTTGCCAAAGGTGGTATTAAAAAGGCGCGCCTCTAACAAGGTGGGTATGTCTGTGTCAATCACTTCGTCGCCTTGATAACTAAAATGGAAAATGAGTAAAATGTATCAAATGAATTTAAAAGTAAATACTTTAAATTAGATTCAATTGGTTGACTTTCTTTTGGCTTAAAAACTAGACAAAAGTTTACTAAATTCCCGAAAAACTCAAAAAAATATTCTTTATGTACAGTAGAGAGATTCGTGAGAGAAAAAATATATAATAAATTTGTCTTTAAATTGAAATGTTTTGAATGAATTTTTTTATTTCTTGATGTATAAGCTCAAAAATCTGTGAATATTTTAAGTAGTTGAAGTTTTTAAATGCTTCGATTATTTATTTGACCATCATTTCGTTTTTAAAAATCTTTCAGGTGAGATTTATAGAGAAAACATGATGAAAGCCAAGTGACTAAATAGTTCAAAAATTTGAAACTCCTGATAGGTTGAAAACGTATATTACTATTATTTCTTAAAAGAACCTGGTATTCAATAATTTTTACTGTATATGAATGATTTTGACCATCAATAAAGTTTTTAAGACGGTTCAGATTTTTATATAGATTGTGGGGTATAAATATTCTTATAACATTATGCAACCTTGGACTGTTTCAGGGGGGTTAGTCCAAGGAACACTGCTGCTTTAAAAGAATTGAAATTGAAAGGTTATTTCAAGTCGCTTGTCTTTTAATCATACCAATTAAATGATTGCAATCTTTATAAACCAGATCAATTTATTTAAAACACGAAATTTTTTGAATTCCGTTCCTAAAGTTATGTTTGATGAGTAATTATTTCAAACTTGGAAGTCTTTAAGTTAGCTCTGTTGCTTGACTTAGGGACCTGTTCTTATAGACTAAGGTCTCTAGTCGAATTCGAAAAACGTTAAGAAGGGGCATGGCAAAGTTCTGCCAAAAGCCTTATCAATATTACAGTACGGGGCCAAGTCTGGATGCGGAAATAATATATATTTCACATTTCCAAGAATACCCGTGCAAAGCTCTTCAACCTAAAGGATTAAAGGGTATAAAAAGGGGAATAAATGGCAATAGTTGTAGATGCTTACGCTGCACTTATTTAATATAATAAACAAGGCATTTGATTATAACTAGCTGACTAAGAGATTAGATAAACCGACAACAAAACATGTATGTCTGTATGAACTTATCACAACAACGAAAATATCAGCGGAGGGTCATACAGCCGGTGGGAGTCCCATGGGCGGTGGCATGGCAAAGAGGGAGCGTCTAGGCTAGACAAATACAGAAAAATTGTGACTCAATTAAAGGCAGTCAAAACAATAAATAAATCAAAAGCTTTTTGTTTATGGGAATTTCTAATATCATATTTCCTATGGATTTTCGTTTTTCGTAGCCCCACAATTATGTTTGGCAAATATGTGTGTTACTTTCTTATCAATAAAACAAAAAAGATTGTGAGTCAATTTGCTGGAAGGAATGAAACACTTTTGCAGCGCTACGTGACCAATTGAGGAAAAGTCACTGGCATTTTTGAATAATTCAGGCAATCTTATCAAAGGCAATTAATGGTCAAAGAATTGTGACATCTTGCTTGCCTTTACACTCAAGTGTTTGTTGCGTTAACATAAACATTTGAGTCATTTCAAAAAAAGCGCGTGTTAGTGTTGTATAACGCCGGCCGGCCGGTCTACTAATAAGCAAGGCAAATATTGATGACTGTTGAAGGAGAGGAATAAAGAGAGGGGGTGGGTTAGTTGGGGCGGCAAAAGGGAAAAGTTTTACAATTCTATGACTACGCCCCAACAACAACAACAATAGACAAACACATCATGCATATGTGTGTACATACATATGTGCCGGCACGTAGCCTTCAATTTTTTTTTTCCTCACCGATGATGTTCCAGGTGATACTTTTTGAACGATATACTCATGGGCAATCCGATGGGTAGATTACAAATGAAACCCAATATCCGATTATGCATAGGTCGGCTATGACCAAAGGCCAAATTATGTGATATCTCATGAACAGCCAACATCAACGAATGGTTAATAATGCCGCCAAAGCAATAGGCCATTGCCACCAGCCATGTCCACGACAAGTCCTTGACAATGAATAGCGCCAGGATCTGGGTCAATACCATTGCCAGGGCAATCCATTTGAAATTGGGATCGTGGCCAAAGAGTTTCTTAATTTGTGGATATTTCTCCAGTATTATCTTGCGGCGGCTGGCATGTGGTTCCTCCGTGTAGACCCATTCAAAGTCGGTTCGCGATACTTTTTGGCCCATTTTCTTTTAGTTTTGTGGTTTGATTGTCGATTGAAATTTAATATATGAACATCATCCGAAATAAAACGCAATGGAGAAAGTGAGTAATATAATTTAACGGGAGGCCTAGTATTTCTCTACTCAAAAGCAGCGCGACGGACACGACACGGACTGGCGACAACAAGTTAAATGAACGAAGTGAAAAAGAAAATATATAAATTAAATCCCATAGATAGGGCCAGTGTTGACAAATGTCAGGAAACCAAAGGGCACCCACGCTGGGCATGAAATGAAAGCAGGGCTACACAATCAAGAATTTTCTTAACAGTGACAAATCGTTCTATTCACCTAAAATAGACGCGGAATGATCTATATAAAGTATAGACCAGGAATTTGATTGTACAAATGCAAAATACGTATATATGTTGAGGCCAAAATGATTAAAATCACTAAGGCTAAAATAATTCAAACTTAACTCTTGTATCTTAAAAGGAAGATTTGTTATATATGTGAAACTGATCATTAACAAGGCTTTCCCCTTCTAGGAGAAGGCCTAAGTCTATTCTTAATATAAACAAAAAGATAAGTACTGCAGTCAAAAATCCTTGCTTAATATTTCGCATTGTCAAAAGAAATTACTCTGCCTTACATTTTTAAGCCCTGCGAAAAACCAATCAATTAAATTTAAATGTTTATTTTGTAAATATAAATAAACACCCAACCCTTAAAAAGGGTTACTTTCTAAAATAATCGATAACAATGCCAACTGAAGCAATTTAAATATTCTCAAGTTCAAAGCAGCTCTGGATTCAACAGCTGTTTACATGAACTTTTCAAATTTAGCTTTGATTTAAATGATACACCTTTGATAATTTTTGTTGTTGTTCGCCATTTTGTTTTTATACAATTTCTTACAATTGTTATCAGTTTTAGTGGTAGTACAATATGAAAATTTAGTATTTCAAATAATTTAATTAAAATTATTTTAAAAAAAGAAACGCATTGCGATTGCTCTGGATGTTGCATCAAGCTGTTGCTGCTATAACGGCGGTTTCTAGCTGCCATCTTTGCTGATTCTCCTCACGCCAGCAGCTGGAGTAGTGGGTGAAGGTGGATATATAGGCGATTTTGTTGCTGTATACGTGTGTATATACTGGCTGGCCAAAAATGGGCGTGACCCGTCAGCGATTTATGCGTGTTGTTGTTGTAATATATATATATAATATAATAGTTAAACATAAAATTGTATATATGTATTTTTTTTGTATTTTTATATTTTTATCAATAGTTCTAGAAAAAGCTAAAACAATGTTGCTGCTGTTTTTGTTGCTGCTTGCTGCTGGGGGGCAAACGAAAATGAATGTTGTTGTTGTTCTAGATGCTGATGCGTTCTTCTTGTTGTTGCCCTAGCGGTTTATCAAAATTGTTTCTTTTTCCTTTCCCTTTAGATAGTTGCAAAAAAGTTGTTGTTGGTTGCTGGTTTGACGACGCAGTTTTCAAATTGATGTTACACATACAGGCGGGCGGCGGGGCAAGCTGCACAACGACAAGGGGCATATGCACATGTGTTGTTCTTGTTGTTGATAGATCTTGATGTTGTTGTTGGCTGGACTCCCTTCTCTGTTGTTGCTGGTGTTATTGCTTGCTGCTTCTGCTGCTACTCCTGTTTCTTCCTCTTCTCTTCTACTGCCGATTCCTTTTTTTCTTGTCGATATTGATGATGTTTTAATAAATATTTTCAATTGATTTTTATTTGTTTGTTTAATTATTTTTCTTTTGTAAATATTTTGCGCTCGTATTATCTCCGGTTCGCTACTTCTCTCTAACTCTTTATCTTTTGTTATGAATTTCTCTTTATGGTTGTTTCAAGTTTACTTCTTTTTTTACGGCTGAACAAAATATTTAAATCAAATCGGCAATATTAGCAGGCATTTCCTCAATTGTTGTGTGATAGAATTGTTCAATATCCTTAAGGATTCGTCGATCTTCATCTGTGATGAAGTTGATCGCAACACCCTTGCGACCGAAACGACCACCGCGACCGATTCTGGAATGAAAAAGATAGACAATATTGATAAGTTAATCATCTCGCACATTTGATTTTGATTGTATTTACCTATGGATATAGTTCTCGCGGTTCGAGGGCAGATCATAGTTAATAACCAATGACACCTGCTGGACATCAATACCACGCGCCAGTAAATCAGTTGTAATCAGAACACGGGAAGAGCCCGAACGGAATTGTTTCATGATGACTTCACGATCACGTTGCTCCATATCACCATGCATGGCCGAGACGGTAAAGTTGTGGTTAGACATCTCCTGGGTCAATTGATCGACCTGCAAGAAAGAAAAAAAGCCGTTAATGATGGGAACTTAGTAATGTCTTAGATACGCCTAATTTGTTCTACTATCAATTTATCTGACTTAATAGAAGCAATTCCAGTTTTTCAAAGGTTTTAACCAAAAATATATAGATTCCGTCCTCTATACGTGAAATATATTTTCTGTCTTAAGTAAATATTTTGATTTTCTGAACTATTTCACTTTAGGTATATTGCTTTCAAACGAAGTTGATAAACTATGTAGGTACTTTTAAGGAAAAGTTCTTGGGGTACATTTGTAATTATTTAAGGGAAAAAAGTTTAAAAAGAACAATTAAGCATTGAATTTTGAAACCATTTAAGAAGTTAAATGAATTTGTTCTATGATATGAGATTTTTGCATTATTTCAAGTGTTAGCTCAGGCTTTACTTTCCTCTGACTTTACCAGCTATTGCTTAGAAAGAAAATTAAATATCAAGCTAAACGTCATAAAGAATTCTAAACAAACCCAACTTAATAACAATAAACTAATAAAAAAATAATGCCAATATCTATTAATCTTCATTAAGTGCCCCTCCTCTACTGAGTAAATTTCTATAAAAGCAAAATCACGTAAGTATATAACAATCAACCTAAACTATATGAAAGATAACCCACCTTGCGTCTGGTATTACAGAAGATGACCGATTGGGTAATGGACAGGGTATCGTACAGATCGCACAATGTACCCAATTTCCAGTTCTCCTGCTTAACATTCACATAGAACTGCTTGATACCCTCAAGGGTCAATTCCTCCTTCTTGACCAGAATGCTGACTGGTTCACGCATGAAGCAACGGCTGACTTCAAGCACATCATGTGGCATGGTGGCAGACAACAGAATGACCTGCACATCTGGTGGCAGCATCTTGAACACATCCTGGATTTGATCCTTGAAACCGCGCGACAACATCTCATCAGCCTCATCCAGAACGAACAGTTTAATAGACTGAGTGCGGAGCACCTTACGATTGATCATGTCATAGACACGACCAGGGGTACCAACAACCACATGGCAGCCGGATTCCAGAATGCGGGCATCCTCACGGACATTGGTGCCACCGATGCAGGCATGCGAATGCACCTTCATGTACTCACCAAGAGCCATGACCACACGTTGGATTTGGGTGGCCAATTCACGAGTTGGTGCCAAAATCAGAGCCTGACATTCGCGACTTGTCGTGTCGATTTGCTGCAGAATGGCAATCGAGAAGGTGGCAGTTTTGCCAGTACCTGTTAAATATAAAATAAACGTGAAGAAAAGAAAAACATTTAGTATTAAACTCGAGTTCGTTTACCCTCAATTACACATTATAAATAAAGTCTATGAATATTAATAGGGTACATACATTTCAAGAGGAGCTTCTGACCCCCTCTAGGTCGTTTATGAAGATATTTTTTTTGTATATATTTATAGGTAACTAGGAGACATTCCACTTATAGATTGAAAACGCATTCACAAGATTTGAAAAAATAGTTGAACTTTGAAAAACATTAATTTCCTAGTTGAGACCAAATTGAATAGATAGTTTCTTCTGAAACTAAACAGCATTCAGTACAAGGCTAATCAGCCGATTGACATTTTCTGGATCTGAATGAATTCAGTTTAGCAAAATCGATTAATTATACTACTACTAAAGAGCTTCCGACGTATGCCATTCAAATTCTTTTTGGAGATCAAATTAAGTTTTCGAAAGAATCTAAACAATTGTCAGGTAAATGAGGAATTGCCAGGTTAATGGATTCCTCATACGGAAACTCAATTCTCTAATGATCATCAACTTTCTAGGAATGCAAATTACAGACAAAGCGACGACGAAACCAGAACCTACATTCTTTGAAATACTTTATAATCAGCTGTGCTCAGGTAGAAAGCGTAAATTAAGTAGGTAACACACACACATTGCTGAAATTGTAAGCCATCAACAACATGAAAATGCGGCTCACACATGGCGCAGCTGCAAAAACAGGGAGAGGGAGAGAAAACAAGAAGAACACAAAAGGAATACGAAAAGGAAGGAAAACTGGCGCGCAAGCGCAAAAGACGCTAAAAAAGAGAAGACTCGAAAAAAAAGAGTATAAAATTCTCTCTCTTGGAGACGAGAGAGTACACAAAGTTGCCTCTGGGACAAAAGCGAATGCACGAAGAGGAGAGGGCGAGCGGTCTTAGTCATAATCAACATCGAAACTTCTCCAACAATTATTCTCTGCTTATTTAAACAATTTTTCATTTGTATACACACTCACTTTGTGCGGCTATTACTCACCCGATTGCGCCTGGGCAATGACATCGCGACCCTTAACGCAGGGAATGATGGCGCGTTGTTGAATGGCCGATGGCTTCTCAAAACCATAACCATAGATGCCGCGCAGCAGCTCCTCGCGCAAATTCATGTCATCGAAATTGTCATAGACCTCGTGCCAGGTCGATTCGATGACACCCTCAGGGTCCATGCCAGCGGGACCATCTTGAGCTATATCACTTCGATCATCCCTATAAATGAAAGAACCGAAAAGAAAAACGGGGAGAAAATGTTAACAACCATCATACGTATGAACAAAGAGAAATTTGGGGCTATTTTTCACACATCATCATTATATATATGGGGGGATTTTCTTTTCTTTTATTTTTTTTGTGGTTATGGCGAATCCGCGACACTTACATTATCAACAATGAAAAATTGACTATTTAAATTTATATGCTGAATTTCGACGGCTTGTGCACCGTTCACTTAAACAATTTCTTCTTTTAGTTATGTGTATTGTCAAAAAAGTAAGTTGAAACGAATAATTTGTAATTTAAACGTCAAAGTTAATTCTCTTTTTTTTTTTTTACTTTCTTTCTTCTCTGTTGCACAGCACACAAACGTGTTTTAGTATTTTTCAATAAAGAAAAACGAAAAGGAAGAAAATTTCCTTTTTTTTTTTTTGTTATGTGCTTTCTGTTCTGCGGTAGTTTTATGTCTGAAAAATCGGAATGTATTTTTTGCCGCAGTAGCAGTATGGTGTGTCCGCCCCATGGGAGAGAGAGACGACTATAGGCCTGTTTGTGTCAATGTCAGTAGTTGCATTTGTGAGAGTAAACGAGAGAGAGTGTGAGTAACCGAGAAAGCGGTAACTAGTGTTGTCAAACGTTATTTGGAAAATGGCAAAACTTCATAGGCGTGTAGAAAAAAAAAAGCCGCCTTAGAGCAAGCGGGACAAAGTCATAGAAAGAGAGCAAAAATGAAGCAGCAACCACCACCAAGTAAATGACGAATAAAGAACAAAAAATGATTAAATAAATTTTAGGAATTAAACAATATACTCACATACACACACATGTGTATGAAAGCATATGATCACCACTATTATCCAAAGTCTGGTTGGTGACCCTGACAGAGATTTTGTGTTGGTATGAGACAACAATTTATAAATAGCTGGCGGAAAACGTCATTTTGCATTTATTTATTAAATATTTTTAAGCAACCACTTTGCTCTCTTTTTCTTGTCTCGCTCAATCCACAGTTTTGCCCTCCCTCACGAAACACACACACACACAAATGAACACAACCCATCTCTCTCACTCATTGGCAGTAGCGGTGCTGTCATTCGTTTCGTTCTGCTCTGTCGTCGTCTCGTAGTCACTTGCCATTCTTTTTTTTTTCTTTCTCTAAAATTTTGGCATTTCAGAATTTGAATTCCAATTTTATTGACCAAATCTCACTTGGATTGTCACAAAACAATATATATTCGATGCGGAATAAGGTCACCCTTCTGTTTTTCACATTTCAATTGATTAATTACGTGTTTATACTAACATTTTCTGATTATTATTTGGCACTTTTTATACACGTGCTAACTGATTTTGTTAAAACCAAGCAAAAGAGGAAGAGGAAGACACTCCATCAGTGTGGCCAAATTTTTCGATGAGAAAAATACGTATCGGAGTATGGCCACCCTTAAAATCAGACAACTATGGATAAAAAAAAAAACAGTTACCCAATTTGCTTTTCTCATATTTTTGAATGCAAAAAACTGAATTTAAAAATATATCAATAGTATATACTAACAATATTCAATAAAGTTCATAAATTACAATTAATTGGGTTGGCAACCCTATCTGTCAGCTGAATTGACTGCCACTATTTTCTCCCCGATTTTTTCACAACCAGGGCTTCATGTATTGCTATCGAAAAATTTACATCGATCTATCGCCTTTATAAATTCCATCGATACATTTCCCATCTCTAATTTGTCGGCGCAGCGTGTAAAAAGTGTGAGTTGCTTCTCAACAATTTCGAAATTTAAATTAATTACAATTAACAATTAACAAAAGTGTGTTTATGAAAAAATAATTGGTAGATTGAACATATTTGTGAATAATATTAAGAAAGTATAAAATTTGCAAATATTTCGCGACACAAAAGACACACATATTCACGCACACACACACACACGCTCATTTTTCGCCGACGCTGTGGGAAAAGTTCAAGAGGAGCCGGAGCCGGTCAAAAAAAACGTAAAAAATTGAAATAATTTATTGCAAGTTGTAGATAGGAATTTATGTGTCTGTAATCTCCATACATACATTTAGTATATATCTATATGTACGTGCATTAAATTAACAAAGTCTATTTTTAATATATGACAGTTACACTCAGAGTCAGAGACAGAGCAGGCCGGCCAATGTTGAGCGTAATGTTGAGTCATCCCGCTCGTTCACTCATTTGCATTAATAACGGCCGTCAACGTCATATATATAGCCATCTCCTTCGCACATGCAGTCCAGCGGCACTCAACTCACAAGTGTTGGAGAATGAGTCACACTCGCTCTCTTGAGTGTAAGCATGGCTGGGCGAATACTCAATTTGGTCGGGCGAATTGGCGGTTTTTTTTTTATTCGTTTTTGTCGCTCTGAACAAGTCGGACGTGTGCTGGTGTGTGTTGGCGTTTTAACGGTCTCTAAATTCCTCCCTTTTGCAGTGTGTGTGTGTGCGTCGTCGTATTTGTGTTAGTGTGTGTATATTATTTGAGGAAAAGTATGCTTTTCTTTTAAATTTATCCAACAAGAAAAAGAGAAAAGCAAAAATTTATATAAATTTAAAGATAAATTTCAAAATAAAAAGTCCAACGAAAATCTCAATTGAATAATACAAAAAAAAAGTTTCCCTAAGAATATATAATTTTCTGTTATCATCATCCAATTTTGACATTTTCCAATCTTCCTCTTCTCGTTGCAGTTTTTGTAATAAGCAACAAACATAAAATTTCTTACATCTCTCTCTCATATAAATATATATATAAAGAAATAATTTTTAAGTAAAAAATCGTCAACGTTTGCGATTTTTTTCTTTGTCTCTTTTTTCCAACGCTTTTTCCACAAAATTTTTTGTTGGCGTGTAAGAAAAAGTGTTGCAGGCTGTGCCCAAGTCAGCGATAAATATTAATAATACGTATATATATATACATATATAGTTTAACAAAACCACCAACAACAACAACAAATACATCATGAGCTGGCAAGATTATGTCGATAACCAACTTTTGGCCTCCCAATGCGTGACCAAGGCCTGTATTGCCGGACACGATGGCAACATTTGGGCGCAGTCCAATGGCTTTGAGGTAAGTACTCCAAAAAAACCACCAAAAAAAATATAACAATAAATCCATTTCGCACAAATATATCGATTTCTTCTGATCGCCAATTGCCGATTTTTTTGTTTGACAATGAATTTTTCGCAAGTTCAAGGGTGTGACCCAGCAACAACAACAACACTATACAGACACAAAGGAGGCAAACAGCAGCGCCACATGCAAGTCCGCCATGATTACTTTCATTTGATAAAAGAGCAACAAAAAAAACTCCCACCCTCTTGCACGAGAAGTTCTCTCCTCTCACTCTCTTTCCTTTGGTCTTTGGGTTTCCTTTTTCATTTTTTGTGGAGTAGAGAGAGCATATTTGATGTTCGTTCACCCCTCTCACACCATCACACACCCCCACATAGCCGGCTGATTTTGTCATCTGCTGCGCAAGTCTCACTCTCTCTCTGTCTCTCTTTTAAATCACACTTTGGCACATCAATTGAGATAACAGTCTCTCTCGTGTTATGAGAAATCTAAAATATTCAACAACAATAAGAAGAGGATGATTCATTAATTACAATACACCGATTAAACTATCAAATTATTAATTTATGGTAATGTAATAGGAACCTTGGCTAGACAAAATCTCTTCTAATTTATTTCAACTCTAACCCATTACTTTAGCAGAAGGGAACATAAATCTCGATATCTGATAGATAGCCTTAAATAACAGTTTATCAATTTTTTTTCAAAATCTTCATTAATGGAAAAAAGGAAAACTTAAACAAAGATTCAGATTTCATAAACTCCTGCATCTGGCGGTGTTATTTTCTGGAAAAGTAATGAGAATTAAGTATTGTTTAAAACTCTAAACAAGTTATTAGATCCCTCAACATATGGCAAATCTTCTGTTCCATGTGATATTTTCTATAGAATCAGTTTGTTTATTGTACTGTAAGGCCTTCTGCTGGCCATTATTTCAATTGAAGTTACTTGATCTATGAGATCTTTAGCAAAATGGCTTTTTAATTCATAATAATATAATATAAATAAAGTATATAACCCTTTGGCATATAATTTAACTTTTTTACGAATTCGAAAAATTTTAACAATAATTAACCTTTAATTCAATTAAGAAAAGTAATGGATTTTCTTATCAAACATTATTCCTTTTTTTTTTGTTCTTGCCAACTATTGATAAGAACGGAGAGAAAGATTTCATCTGCTGCCATTTGTTCCTATTTGTCATGCTGTCAATGGGTCATTTTCGAAATTCTCATAGACCAATTAATAGTCAGTCAAAATGAGACAAATTAGTTGTGCGCGCCTTATCAGAAGTAAAAAAAGTGGCATTTTTTATGTACATTGAGAGAAAATACTAACAAACTTCTTGTGTTTGTTCTAGAAGAAATTTTTGTTTGATGTGTTTTTTTTTAGGTATATTTGAATGATGAATCATTTGTTTCTTTTTGTCAGGCTTTAGGATTAGTCACACTCGGATTCAATAACAGCAGCAGTTGGGATAATGATTATGAACTTATATAGAAGTGAATATGTTTAAAGGTTTTTTTTTTCGTTTTCGTTCAATGTAAGTAACTTGATAGCAGCTTGTCGGTGGGTGGAGAGGTGTGCGGGGGTTGGCTGAGGTGGTTAATATATGAGCCAAGGGGCTGTTGACTTTTTCCAAATTAATGTGATAATGCAATCCACAGAGAATGAGAATGAGAGACAGAAAGAGAGAGCGCGTGCGAGAGAAAGAAAGAGCAAAAAGTGAATAAGGGAGAGACTCATACTCCCTTTTTGTTGTTTTGAGAGAGAGAGACAACAGAAGAGAGCTTTAACCGGTTGCCTTTATCAATAGTTTTGAATGTATTTGTTGCATGCGTGTGCCTTATTGTGCGTGTGTGTGAGTGGGTTTTTATTATCTTTGTACGTTTCCTCCTCAGCCGGCAAAAAAAAAACACATTTCTTTTATCAAAAAAAAAAAAAGGAAAAAAAAAGAAATGTATCTTGAAAGCGCAGCCAGCAACCAAATGCCGCGTCATCAAAGTTTTCAAAAAAAAAAAGTTATTTTTTCTATATGTGTGCGTGTGTCTGTGTGTGTGCAACTTCCTGCCTTGTCTCGCCTGGCCCTGGCCATGTGCGTTTATTTGATCCTGCTTTGTCTCTCTCTTTCTCTCTCCGTCTCTTTACCTCCATTCATGGGCACTCCCTTTTTTGACTTTATTTAAAAAACACTTTCTTGACGTTTTTTTCTTTGGCATGAGTTGGCAGTCCTCCAGCTCTTTGCCTACTTTATTTCATATTTATTATTTGAAATGAAAAGTTGGCAAATATTTATAGACAAGTTAAGCCGCTCGCATTTTTTTCCCTTACTCATCATCGTAATCATCACTTTCATTTCTGTTATGTTTGTTGGTCCACTTTATGTTTAAATTTGTTGTAGTTTTCCCATGAATCATCACAAAAAATCCTGAACAATTTTTGGATGCCCTCTAAATTGAGTTATTTAGTACTCACTCAATTTTGTTTCTCCTCCTTTTTGGCATGAAACACGAATCAGCTGCTGTATCTCTCTCTAATACATTGCCAGACATTGTTTTTTAGGTGTATGTGTGTGTGTGACGCTTATCAATAACGTCTTTTTTGCGCATTACCTTTTGGTATTGTATTTCGCACTGCGAAACCGGCTTTATATGGCATACAAATTTGTTATTTTTTGTTTGTTTTTCAACAATTGCATTTGAAATAAATTATGGCAAAAGGAAAAAGTCTGTTTTTGGTATTGGCAATTTTTAAAATCATTTTTTTTTCGTTGGTGTTGTTTTGTTTATTAGTCATGGGCGTACACATGAGTTTTTATTCATTTTATTCAATATATTTTGGTTGTTTCTGATAAATTTACTTGATTTTAAAATAGATTGATAGAGAAAGATTTTTAAAAATGTTTTAAATATTCGAAAAATATGTGCTTAAAAATAATATTTTTATATTATAAATATTTTAACAAATAATTTAGAACTCTTTATTAGAAATCGATTCGTCTGTATGTCTCTAGTCACTCCATCTTCAATATGAATTAAGTTAATTAATCTCTCTAATTCCATGTCAAATTTATAACTTTGAGTTTGGAATTTAAAGAAATTTTTTCCTTTTACCATATTCTAGTACGATATTTTATTATTTTGCTATAAAGCCAATTGATTTTTTTCAAGTTTATTGATCCTGTGACTTAAATTTATTATAATTTTTGGCATTACTTTTTATTTGTTGTTTGTGTGTTTTGTTTGTTAGCCGATAAACCGGCTTTGTTCGCGTTTCACTCTCTCTCTCTCACGATCTTTCTTTATCTCTCTCTTTCCCACCTCTCTCTTAAGCTCATTTGACTGCTCAACGCTTTTTTCTTATTTTAGCTCAAATGGAAACTTCTGGATTCATTTATTTCTTATTCGTGTTATTGTTGTTGTGACAAATGTGAATGACTAAGTCTTAATCATATATAGTTGGAAATTATAAATGGAATTTTGATTATTAATATGCCAAACTGCAATCGACAACAACAACAACAAGCAGCAGCAGCTGTTTTTTTTTTTTGTTTGCTTTATGTGACTTCTTGACAATTTTGCTTATAAACATGTGGCAACTCTATTCTTCATTTGAACTTTTTATTCCCCTTCCCTCTCTTTCTCTGCTTCTATTGGGCGTGAATCCGTTCCTTAAAGATGGACTAGTTATTCGTATGGTTAATCGATATTTGCGGTGGCGGTTTATCGGGTGTAAAATTGACAACTTGTGATTTTATCTGACAAATTTTAAGCCCAAATTTGGCCACTGATTTTGTTATGTAGGATATAATATAAATTCGGCTTTATTAGCTTCGAAATGAATGTTCTATGATAACATTTTTGCCTTTATTAAGGCAAGAATGAAGAATCAGAGCTTTGTTATTTTCAAAACGTTTTCGAACGTAAATCCTAAAACAATTGTCAAACGAGTGGCCAAATCGGTTTTTACAATACTTTTACATACTAATAAGACTTTACTTCTATTTCAAAATAAGTCAAGAGTCTTTATTCTCATTAAAGTTGGATTTTTCGATAGATCAATTTCGAGTTTGAACTCTAAAATACAAATTAAGAGTTAAAGAAATGTTGCAGATATAAGATTTAAAGAAATTTCCCTAAGAAGCTTCAAGGAATGTTGGCTCAATTACGTTTTTCTTCTGGTCCAAGCAAAGGAATTTTTATTAAGACTTGTTTATTGGTATTAAATTAAGTAAATTTTGTTGCTGCCTACAACCGTTCACTTCACCAAACATGCAGAATTTCTACTTTGTCTCTTGCATCTTTCTTTCTTACATACAAAGTGTGCCAAAAACTTGTTTCTCCATCTGTCTTTCCCTTGTTGCCATCCGCCCCCGCCCCGCCTTCCCCTTTGTTGGCTTTTTGTTAATGAGTTGGCAACTTTTTGCCAAATGGGCTGGGTGGTGGGTGGGTGGTGGTGGTGGATGTTTGTGAATGTTGTTTGATGGTGGTTGGTTTGTTGCTTTTGTCACTCGTCGTTGTGTGGGTTGAGCTGCTGCACCGTCTGTTTAAATAAAGCGAAAATGAAAGAAAATTAATGGTTTTTTGTTGTTGTAAGCTCTCCTGTATGAAAGGGAGCGGCCGCTTCAAAAACTATGACTCGCGCGGTCGCAGCTCAAAAAGAGGAGTCATCTTCCTTCCCTTTGTGCGTATCCTTTCGACCGACAACGACGACGTCGACGCATACACAAATTAATAATGAGCAACACAACGACCAGAACGTGGTCGGCCATACGTTCAATGTCCCGTCTGTCCGTCCGTCTGTCTGTCTGTTCATTTATCCATCTACTTCTGCTGGCAGAAATTCATAAAAATTTATTGGATGCGTGCGTGACTAAAACTTTGTGTAAATGCTGGGAGGGTTAGCTCTATTGTGTGGGGAAGGGGGAGAAGAATCGTTTCCAAAACTTTAACTAATTTTGCCCTATTCTTCTCTTTTTAGGTCACAAAGGAGGAGTTGGCCAAATTGATAAGCGGTTTCGATCAGCAGGACCTGCTCACCAGCAACGGTGTTACACTAGCCGGCCAACGGTACATTTACCTCTCAGGCACAGATCGTGTGGTGCGCGCCAAGCTGGGACGAAGTGGAGTGCATTGCATGAAGACAACACAAGGTAAGCTAAACAACAATAAAAAACAAAAACCATTTAGTTATAAAGTTTAGTAACTGCCATTAGTTAAATTAGACAAAGACAAAGGATGTAGGAAATGTCACAATCTTGTCAAAACATCGTCAGATGTTTCGTTCAATTAGTCAAATTTGTCATAAACAACTTTTAAGTGCTGTAAAGAAAGACATTTTGTAAAAATTTTAACCAAAAAATACGTTTAAGTAGTTAATGAGGACGACAAAAAGATGTTCTTGTAGGCAAGTTTCCAAAATTTAAGGTCATTTGGAACAAAATAAGGTAGTTTCTCAAGATAAGTATCGCCAAAATTGAAATCAAACTGTTTTTCGGAAAATGAAGGCTAGCTTAAACACAAGGAATTTCAATTTCTAACTAATTTCGAACTAGTTTTTGACTTTGAAAAGCTCAAACACAAGAATTTAAACTTTTTACAAAGTTTTGTTCAGTTTTCAATCAATTTTTGACTTTGAAAATTTTATTAAAGAAGTAAAGCTTAACATTTTTAGGTGATGTTGTTGGTTTATTATGAAAAATGTTTACATTAATTTTTTAAAGAATCGGTTGATTAGAACTTGTAATTTTATGGCCAAACATAAGTTTCTACAAAAAAAATGCATTCAGAATTACTTTCAGGCCGAAACTCCAAGCATTAATATGTCTATAACGTTTCTGAATTTTAGCTCATCTGCAACTGATTAAAAAATAATTACAAAAACTTCGTAAAACTTTACCTAATATAAGAAGGAAATGCTGTAACGAGTTACATATATATAACCTTGAGAAAAACTCGAATGTCAATGCCATTTTTATTTCCATGGTTCAACATTGTAATAGAATGACAAAAACCAATTACTAACTAAATGAAAAAGCCAGTTCCAAAAGGAAAAACAAACACGTCTACAAAACAGTTAGTTAGTTAGTTAACCAACAATGTTTGCGGGTACTGCCTGTTGCGCTTATCGATAATGGCCAATAGCCAACTGATAGCAAAGGCCGTCATTATCAGATGGTTATTTTCTAGTTAGACTCTTTGTGTTTGTGTTTTTTTTCGGCGTAAAACAGAAGTTAGAAATAAAATTTGCCTTTAAAAATTATCGCCAACCAAAAGTGCAAAGAATTTAATCCATTATTCAACAAAAAGTTTATACATATAGATAAGTTTCTTATGGTAGCCGAAAAAATAATTTCATATTATGGCCAAAAAACAAGAAAAATTTAACATTTTAATGAGATTGTGTTGATAAGCCAAGAGAGAGAGAGAGCGCCCCAAACAGAATTTGCCCCTTGCCACCACACCTTTTTAGTATGGTGAGCTCATTAAACATATTATTATGGCTAATTTGTGGCATTTAACAGTTTTCTGAGCATGGAAGAGAGAGAAAAGGAGAGGGGGGTAAGGGGAAAAAGATGCCACGTAACAGAAGCAAAAGAAAGAAACGACCGCGAGCTGTAAATGATAGACCATTTAAATGTGCCGCTGCCTTCTGTTGTTGCTCCATTTTTCCGGTCAACAAGCAGCAGCAGCAGCAGCGCAACAAGGCAAAAAGAAAAAGTTTACAACAAACAGACAAGAGAGACGACCCCAGCAACAAAGATTCGTTTCATTTTGTGTTTCGTTTTTCAACACCTTGGTATCTAATGTTGGAAAAATCTTGGCCAAGTCTCGTCGTCTGCCAACAACCACACACAAAACACACACCGCTCTCCCCACTCTCTGTATGTGTGTGTGTGTGCCATGAAACTAATTTTGTTGCTGCTTGGATTTTTTTTTTTTGCTCTTTGCATTTACGACCAGTTTGTTTGCTGACGCGTCAGCCTCGTCCATATTTGTACAGTTTTTGCGGCAACAGTTGAACGACGGAGCCGGCCGCCAATACCAATACAAATACACACACACTCACACACAGACCATAAAAAAGCACAGTGGTTTTTGGTTAGCCACTGCACTATAATGAATCGAATGCTTTTAATAAGAAGTTTAACTTTTTGACTTATTCCATCATTGAAAGAACCAACCAGAAACTGATATCATTTTTACCTCTCAAGAAGGAGGGCTATTTCGAAAGAGAGATAATAATAAAAAAAATGGTTTACTTTATTTTATTTATTTATGGCAGGTAAATCATGATTAACTTACCAATATTGTCCCATAAAAGATAATAAGCCTTTTTGTTTGTTTTGAACTTCAAAGTTAAAACTATAGAAATATTTCTTATTATAACACGGATAACGTAGAAAAATGCTAGGATTCCCCTACATTTCTATATAAAGTGTACAAGTTGATTTGAAAACTTTCAAAATTATATAGAATTTGTAAGAACCTGGTGTGTTAAAGACATAGCTTTATTTATCTGAATTGTTTCACAATAACAGTGTTGGAAATGTTCTTAATTAAAGGAAAAATGTGTTATGTATAGGTTAGGTTAGATGTATGAACAACCGATTGGATACTCCACATAGAACTCATTTGGTCTGCAGTGGTGTCCGATTGGATGGCGAAACATTAGATGAGGAAATAGGATAAGTTTTCTGTCTCAGAAACGATATTTTCGCTCTTTTACTGATCAACGTTCGATGTCCAAGACCTATTTCTTGACTTGAAATAACCGATTTTTACCCCTAAAGCTAACAAGCTTTAGGGGTAAATCACAGCTATAGAGTTAGCTAACAAGCTTTAGGGGTAAATCACAGCTATAGAGTTGGACTGCAAAGATTTATCTTATTATTAATAGTACATAATTTAGGTTTGTATATTGTTGTAAGCTGAACAAAAGAAGAATTTAAATCTAAAATACATTTGTTGTGATTTTCCGACATATAAGATTCTCAGAACAATTTATTAACTCTTTTAGTTCGTAAAAGAGTCTTTTAATTACATATTAATTGATTAAAGTTTCTAAAGTTCATATTTTAAAACTCAAAGGCCTTAAAGATGAGCCAGTTCAGCTCAAGTTTAATCTTAAGAAAAAATTTGTTTCATGGTCGATAGAAAAAGTTTGGCACGTACTCTCTAAAGCTTATTCAAGAACCTCCACCTACATATTCAACGCTAAAACTAGTTGGGAATTACAAAGTAAATGAAGTGACAAGTATTTTAGTACCAAAGTTGATTATTTTTTCTAAACTTTCTCTCAGAAGCTTATGATCTAGCACGAGCATGATCGAGTATAATCATCATCAGGTTAATGTAGGATCCAAACATAAATGAAATGTAAACATGTGGCTAACCTTTTTTGGTCTTGACTGTATTTGGTTTTGTGTACATATGTGTACAAGCATTATAAAATGCCATAAACTGTATTTAACATTAAGTTGTTAAGTCGTCCCACTGTGGCTATGAATGACGGGGCCAATTGACGTTGTGCCCCAACGTCTCGCCCCAACGTAGATGTTGGTGGTAGTGGTGCAGCCACAAGCTCAAGGTTATTGCCATAATCCATTTCAAGTGCAAATGTTGCACAGTGTGTCGACGCTAAACCCTCCCTCTCACTTCTCCTTCTATTGCCCACACTGTCTATAGCTTTATCTCTCTTTCTCTGTGTGTGCGAGTGTGTGGAATAAACCGCAAAGAAGCAAAAAAATAGAAAAAAAAATAGGCAAGAACTGGTCGATCTGGCTTTTTGGTCTGTGACCTAGCTAATAGAGAGGAGGAGGAAAGGGAGAGAAGGGGGGAAATGCGGGATGTGTGTGCCTATATTTGGCGCCATTTAGTCGGCCTATGTGGCAGCAAGCCAAGTCTGGATAAAGTTTTTTTTTTGGGCTTTAGAGGGAAACAGCTGATCGTTGACAAGGCAAAAAATGAAAACTATTGTACTACACGCTTCTTAAATTACAAACAACAAGCCGCAGCATTTATTTCTCTTTCTCTCTCTGTTTAAATATGCAACTAAACTAAACTAAACTATTAAAATTTGATATGCTTAGTGTTTTGTCATGGTTGAAGTGAAATGAATTGAATGAATAAATACACGGGGCAACAATGTAAGCAAATTCCTTACAGTTGGTTGGAGCAAAACTCTCTCAAGAATTTATTCTCTTTTCTCTTCTCCATTAATGACATAACAACAACAACAACAACCAATTTTTGGGGTTGCTTCTCAGGTTAGTGACCCTTTAGCGCGTTTTGCTTTGATTTAATTTGTGCTCCAATCAATTGGGTTTCCATCAATTTTCTGCTCATTTGATTAATTTATGTATGTACCACCTCAGCAGCAGCAGCAGCAGCTCTCTTTGTGTTGTTTTTGTTGTTGTTTTGTTTGACAGTGTGGAAGACTTGTCATTCACATTTTTTTGTTTCTTGATTTGATCTGAAGTCTACTGGGGTCTGGGGTCTGGTCTGTCCGGTTTTCTCTTTATATTGAGTGCTTTTATTCATAATTTCTAGTAAAATACTGTTAGTTCTTCTTGCCAAACAACCAACAACATCAACAACAACAACAACAACAACTGCTGCTTGTTATTTCTCTTTCTCAGTTCTTTTTTTTTTTGCTTTCTCTTCTAACTCTAAACACATTGTGTCAACCGGATAAGCATGAATCTTGCAGAGTTCGATGAAAAAGCATAGAAGGCAGATAAAGAAATTCATTTCATTCAAGTTAAGTTGCTAGATCTTACCAAAAAGTTAGACTAGAACTAAGTTTGGAGTATAGTAGTGACTCTTTTTGTATAGTTAATCTACCTTACTATTCTATAAGTTAAAGCTACAGGGTATTCAA
Source organism: Drosophila willistoni (assembly GCF_018902025.1). NCBI lineage: Eukaryota > Metazoa > Arthropoda > Insecta > Diptera > Drosophilidae > Drosophila > Drosophila willistoni. Next base: position 18,250,826 of record NW_025814050.1, read on the forward strand.
AACGTAATTATGGCAGGTTTGAGTGTATGAAAAAAGAGATTTCAACAATTTGATTAGATTATAGACGAATGACTATGGCTATATATATAACTTTTCTGTGTGTGTGTGGAAGTTGTTACTAGCTTTCCATGAAATCTATAAATCATTTCAACAACATTAATCAATGTGTTTTCGTTACCTATTTCTCTTTATTTTGAATGTCTCGTTATAGCCGTGATCGTGTCCATCTATGAGGATCCTGTACAGCCCCAACAGGCCGCTTCCGTTGTAGAAAAACTTGGAGATTATCTGATTACTTGTGGTTACTAGGAGAAATAAATCAACCCATACCATTAACCATCAACAGGCAAAACCACAACAACACCCCCGAAAAAGCAAGCCACTAGCCGCAGCAGCCCACACCCACAATTACAATAAAAACAACAACATAAGCAGCAAACTACAACAGCAACAACAACAGCATCAACAGTAGCAGCAGGAGTAGCAGCAGCAACCACAACAACAACATTAATACATTGGCAATAGCAACAAACAGGAGCAACATTTGATAAGCAAAAAAAAAAAACTACAATAAAACAAACAACTTTAAATGAACTAATATTAAAAACTTAAAAAAAAAGATGAAAGTAATTATTAATATACATAAAAAATAAAAAAAAAAATATAAAAAATAAAGAGGAAGAAGTAAAAGAAAAGAAAACAGAGAAAACCAGACGGCCAAGTAAGGAATTTTGCGGAGATGAAGAAAATGGGAAACGAAAGAAATACGCTAAAAATAATTACCCTCCTCCCTCCTCCCCCCCACAAACAAAAAAAAAAAAAACAAAATTATAGATTTCTGCATTATTATATATTTAAACATGATTTTTTGGTTTATACGAGCGAAAAATAAAAAAGAAAAAAAAAACTTACAAAAAGCAAACAACCACATCCCCCTCAATAGAAAGAACTATAGAGATTGGAAAAGTATTTTGTAAAACAAGAAACATTAGAAACAAAGCAGGCTACAACAACAACAAGAACAACATTTTTTGAAAACTTTTTTGTATATCATTATATATATACAACTCTTATATATATATATATACATATGTACACATAAACACGCAGGTTTTTATATATGAAAAAACGAAGATCGACAAAACATTTTTTCGAGAGAGTGAGTAAGTGAGAGAACATCTCGAAAAAGTCAGCCAACGGAAATACACGATGAAAAGCAGAGACAGGAAAATACCAAGCAATATATAAATATATATATGTATGTATATTTATATATATGTATGTGTATATCTAAGTGTAAACTATTTGGAGAACCATTTCATATGATGCTCTATTTATAATGTGCTAGGAGAAATACATAATATACAGACAAAAGCAAAAGATGATGATGCAGTGGTAAACATTTTTTATACGAATTCAAAAACGAAAAATGAAAAAAAAAACACAAGTGAGAAGAAGAGAGATGAGCTAAACGAATAAATCAAATCATCTAAAAACGTAAAAACAAAATTCAGCCATATATAGTAGATATAAATGTTCATTCCGTATTAGTTATCTTATCTGCTCTCCCATTGGCTCTTGTCGTATAGCGCGCTTTTCATGTTTGTAATTTTCTAATCCTAAAACACACTCTCACATCATCATACCCAATATTCATACTTATGTATAAACGAGTCCTGCATGAATGCATTCAAAAAAGGGGTATTTAATCAAGCACAAAATATGTTTCATGAACACAAAGCAGTCATACTTTGGAATGAATCACACGGTTGAATCACTGAAGATGAATGTTGATTCAATTTGTTTTTCAGTCACAGTTCAGTTGAACGAATTCCATTTTACAGCAAGTGTTTCAGGCCATCAATCAACTATTTTCTATAATTTTCTCTCATGCCATAACAGAATCTGAGAACCTTATAAATCTATGTAACGTTTTGATTTTGTACTAACGAATCCTTCATGCAGGACTCTTTTAAATATATCTAAATTGTATATCGATAACAAAAACTAAAAACAACTATGTGAAAATGCATCATTAATCGTTGACCAACACTGCCCATGCAGAGCAACGTTATTTTCCTCTTCAATTCATTTGCTGAAGTTCGGCAATAAATTGCCATTACCACACAACAAATTACATACATACACAAACTAAAAAACAAAAACAAAAAAAAAACAAACTAAATAATGCATGTAACTCAATTTAATCATCTATAAAAAGAAAAAAGCTACAAAAATTTAATGAAAAACAAATGGGCTTTTTTTGTGTATATGTTTTAAAAAACTAAAATAACTTCATATTTTGCGCTCTCTTTTTAAAGTTTTTCTTTCCATCTCCCTTCATGTCCTTAACTCCTCCTACAAAACAAAAAAGAAGAATTTTTCGTACAAGCAACAACAAAATGAATATATATATAATATAAAAAAAAAAAACAAAAACAAAAAAGACATATAATAATACGATACTTTAATACTATTGAAATAAAAAACCAAGAGTGAGACCAAAACAAATTCTCCTCATAAAAATTATACGGCAAGAGGTGTTTCTATTTCTTCTTTCTCTTGGTTGGGGGGGGGCGCCATAAATCGATCAATGAACTTTGCTTCTTATCGCCCTTTTCTCTTCATGTACATACTGATATATTTTTGAATATTTTCTTTGTTTTTCCAATTTCTTTAGGCAGCTTTGTCCATTTTTGGTCTAGCCAAGTGAATTGGTTGGGGGCGATGGGGAATAAAAACAAATTGTCAAGTTATTTTTATCGTTAAATGGCTGACGCAATTACACAATAATTTGTTTTCTTTTTTTTGCTCATATAGAATATTTATTATTATCAGGGACGGACTATAATATCTCTTGTGGGGGGTGTTGGAATGAAATGGATTTCCAAAATAAAACAAAAAAACCTATGACAATTAACAAAAAAGTACTTTATATGCTAATGGACTGTATACATACTGTATATAATACAATTTTAATTTAATACTCAAAAAAATTGTATTCATTCTGGACAGGAATGAACTTCAAGACGGCCCTGATTGAATATACATATATATTATGATAATTATTATTACTTTTTCTTCACGTTATCTGTCAGCTTTTTGCAGCATTTCGCAGCTGCTTTTCTTTCAGTAATTTGACATTTTTGCATACATATATTTGTTGTGTGTCTTCTTCATCATCATCTTCCTTCTCTTCATCATTTCATTGTCGGCTAGAAAACATTGACCCAAATTATTTGGTACATACACAACACATTTGTCCAAATGCCTTGTAGTTATGGCTTAAATTGGGTGTATTAGGTTCTTTGAAATTGAAGCAACAAGTCAAGTGAAGAAGCTAGCTTTCTCGATTATGAAGTGTATCCCACTAGACAAAGAAAGTACCCAAGGCGATAAGCCCCGATCTAGATAAGTGATATACCAATCAAATTGGCTTGCTGAGTATATTTCGCCTGTCAAATATGTCAGGTGAAGTGAGTGTTTTTTGTTTATTTTCATAAGTTTAAAATTAGAATTAGAGAAATAAAAGAAAATTCAAGAATATTTGCACTTTTCTAGGTATTTATTGGATCAGGATCTGAATAGTTGGGTTGATCTTTAAGACTACCAAAGTATTATAGGGATATTGAGTGAAGTCTTGTTTATTCTAATTCATTTTAAAATTAAGACAGCAATTTCAAGAATTATTAGGTACTTTAGATACTTTTCAAACTGTTTTTTTTTTTAACTATTCAGTTAGTTTGCTTGATTTTATGAATCCCAAAGTATAGGTCGGATATACATAAGACTGTTAGGAGTGAGTAAAGACTAGTTAGTTGTAATACATACTGAAACTAAGGCAAGAATTTCTAGAATTTTTGTGTACTTTAAGTTTAGCTAGTTTTGGATCCTCATATTGAATCAGAATTGAATAGTTAGCTTGATCTTTGATATTCGCAAATTATAAATGGAGTATGGATGGTAAAAAGAATCCAAAATATAGTTGGTTTTAATACATTTAAGAATAAAGAGAGCATTTTTAAGATGTGATACTTTAGATACTTATTAACCCAACATATTGAATCAACATCTAAATATTCAATTTGAAAGCATGCGGCAAAATGGTTCTGAAAGCTGAAAACAAGATTTCTTTGCTGCATGCTAAGAAACTAATGCGATCTAAATTGACAATTTTTAGAATTTAGGCGCACCTATTTTAATTCGAGGCCCAAGACGACCCTCTTGATGGTGCTGAGTGCTGAAGTATAGAGGAAAGTCTAATTTGAAGTATGAAAAGTCAAATATGTTTCAATAAATTTCAGTTAAAAATTTAAAAGTTTTTACTTGTAAATTTTAAATTTTCTTTTTAAGGACAGGGTATAACTTTTGTCTTTACATTGACCTTAAGATTGAAATTTGGTATTTCATTTTTTTCTTTAGTTTTGGAGACGAGCGAACATTTGTTTGGCATGTGTTCACTTTCGCTTTTTTCCCCCCAATTTTAGTGAAAATCATCAAAAAAATAAAATTAATCAAAGAAAAAGCTGCTTGAGAAAAGAAAAGAGATGGCAACAATGCGGGTTATAAAGAGGGGAAGAGAGGAATAGAGAGGTGAGATAAAGCAGACTCAACTTTTTTTTTTATCAGCTATACAATTAATCAGACTTGGCAAGTATTATTATTATATTTTTTTTTGCTTTTTGTTCATTATTAGTATTATTGTTATTCGTATTGGTATGGCATTACGGCCTGGTCTCCAACTTCTCTCCACATTTTTGCCTCCTCTTCTCAATTTGCGGCGCGTGTGGGGCATTTTGTGTTTGCTTCTCTAACGGCAAAAATTCAAATTTCTTTGCCCACGGGGCAGAGGTAAGAGGAGACTCAGAGAAAGACAGAGAGAGAGAGAGAAAAAAGCAGCTGCTTCGCTGGCTCAATGCCTCACCTTGATTCATTTAATGATATATGCAAATTTTTAGTTAGTTTTTTTTTTTTTATTTTATTTCATTATGGCGATGATTTCTCTAGGCTTTGGCCTTGCATTGTTACAAAACAGGTTGACAATTGATTTGTAGTTTGTAGCGAAAGAATCTTCAAGAATCTTCAAAGTGTTTTGAAGGTTTTTTCAAAGAAAATGCATCATTTGAAATTATTAAGAGGGGAGAGGGGCTAGTTTAGTTTCCTACAAATCATATTCCATTTTAGCTAGTGACTAATTAAATGTTTCCCAGGCTTAGAGAATGAGCTTTGCTTTGGCAGATAAAGATTTTAGAATCTATATTAACTGAAAATTTATAAATAGTTCAATTCAAAAAAGCTTGTATTACTCAAAATGCCGTCAATCTGGGCAATATGGAAAACGCAATTTCCCTTTTAATATCTATTTGAAGCATCTGTAGTGTTAAATCGAGTAATCTACATATATGAATACTGATAACTTTGAGGTCTATAGAGAAAAAGCTAACAAATTTGAGACATAGAGTCGTGTTACTATATACGTTGGTGAACTTAATTTGTTTGAGATTTTTTTCACAGCTTCAATCGATATCTTAATACAGTCGAATCTCGATAATTCGTACCCCGCTAAATCAAAAACCGCAATGTTTTGTAAGCAACTGCTGGCCCTGAAAAACTTTGTTGTTGTTGGAATGGAAAACCCGGTAAATCGAAAACCTGTAATTCGTAAAAAATTCTGTTTCCAGCCACTTCGAATTATCGAGACTCGACTGTATATTAGAAAAACATTCTTCAGTAAAATTAAATAGAAATAAAATCTCAGATCTTAGACATGAAGATTATTGTTCATTATACATATCTATCGATTTACTGAAATTCAAAATAATTTTCTATAAACTTAGGAAAAGGGATATATGTATGTATATATTTATAAAGCTCGATAAAATTTGGGCTTCTGCATTGAGGTATCTTGGGGACTATAGACGAAAAAATGTATTTCATATATCAGTAAAAAATTTCACGACAAACGGAAGACGATCTTCAAAGGAGACCAAAACATCTAAGGAAAACCTAAAAATAAAAAATGATTTCATTCACTGAAGAAAAGGTTGAATTTTGGGCAAAACAAGAAGAAAATGTTTGCCAAAATGCGACATACGAAAAGAGAAAAGTAAAATTTATTAAGATTATTTTAGATAAATTTTTATTTATTTTTTGGAGACTCCTTGATCCCGAAGCCCCACAAGTACATATATCCCATATAATTTACTCTAATTTAATGACATATTCAAAATATTAGAAATTACAAAATGGCTTTTAAAGTTTTCCATTATCAATGTCTATGCGTTAAGGCAATTTCCTCCTTGTTTGTTGTCAAAAGCATTTGGAAAAGTTCTTTTCTAGAATTAAGTTTGGTAGCCTTAAAATATTTTGAAAATTATCAATGAAATCTAGTAGAATTTCTCTAGATAATCACAGATAAGGTTTAGAAACCGGCTTGACCCTCCCATTCGCGTAATTTTTCCAAAGACATCCAAAACAAAACCGACCATGGTCCCAGTCGTAACCAACATGGAATTAGACCCTTATACAATGACAGAATACCTTCCTGATTGATTAGTTTCATGGCACAATCTAGGGAATTTTTATACTGTAAACCTTGTCCCTTTTCATCAGTCACTTGATTCATAATTCGTGACTTGATCACATCAGCCGGATTACTTAAAACACTTGCCACAAATCCGGCACACATGGACGATAGGAAACGCAATGGTAAACCCTCCTCGAGATCAAAATAATATTTGAAATTCCGTTTGCTTATATCATAGGAGCCCACATCGCCGGCAGTCATAAGGCAGGCTCGTAGACAACTGGGACCCACGCCACGCCACAAATTGGGCAAGCCGCCCTTCTCGTAAATACACCTCAAAGCGTGGGACACACCTTGAACCCGTGGCTCAAGTCCCATACGAAGACGCACTCCATCCATTTGCATGCGAACTTTGACTATGTCAAATGGATTGGCAATTACCTGAGCTATGCAACCGGCCACAAAACCGGAAGCTAAAGCCCTTGGTATAGTTAATACTTCCTGATTGGTCTTCTCGTCCACATAGATTAGTTGTGTGCGAAAGACATCGTAAAGGACAACGCGTATGCTATTGAAGAGGAAACTTCGTATAGCCATGGCTGAGAAACCAGCATAAAGATTCCACAATTTTTCCTTTTGTATAATATTCAAAATTTGTCGATACATGTTACCAACTTTGGCACCCGAATTGTGGGCTATCTCCCCCTCCATATGCATTCGAGTTTTCGCCACATCTAAAGGATATACAAAGGACTCGGCAAAATGTGCTCCCAAAAATGTATTCACATACAATTGGAAGAATCTTTTTGGTGTTACTTTTTTAATCTCCGTAAACTTTGGCGTCGATTTGTAGGGCAGAGTTGGTTTTAGGTTCCAATAGACCACATCATCCTCGTTCTCAGACATATCGTACACATTAAATTTGGCAAATTCCTAAAAAATTTCAAAAATAAAATACTAAAAGGAAATTTAATCTGTATAAACTTTTAAATTAATTATTTTGATTTGTCTACAAATGTGATCACAAAAGCCAACCGAGATCAAAATCGTATCATTTGGGCACATCTTATTCAAATAACTCTCCAAATGGATGGACACCAAGAATAGGAAGAAATCATCTCTCGAATACGCATCTCATTCACCTTTGTCCATAAAAGTAAAACTGATTTAAATACTGGATTTGTATCACATCACATCATATTGTTATACATATATAAATAAAGTAAAAGGAATATAATAATAAAAAGGCAAAAAGATAGACAGAATTTTCCAAGTTGGAATTTTTATCGTAGGGGCGACACCTGTGAGAAGACGATTTATCTCCATCCTATCCGATGACAATGAACTCAATATCATCCTTATCCTAATACTCTTAATATATGACATTCATCACGATCGATTTTGTCCTTCTCCTTATCCTTTAAGTAAAAACTTTTTAGCCTTGAAAGTAACATTGTCATTGATTGTCATTGTCATCAAGGATTTGCAGACCAATATTGGAAAAACATTCGGTATTCTGATTCTTAATGTCCTTGAATTCTTTTTAGAAGCTCATTTATATGTTTCCTTTGGAAGAGATGGCTGTGTTGCTTTATTTTTTGATAATCTTGGGAATAATTTTTAGGATTTTTTTTCTTAATATCCGTGAAGGCTTTTAGGAAGCTCATTTATATGTTTTTTTTATATATTCTATTTACTTTCTAATAGTCCATCTAATAATATTGCTTGACTTAATGCTTCAAGTGATAAAGATAATTATAAGAAAATGAATTTTCAGGCGCTATCCTGAACACCAACTTTTCAGATGCATTTTATTTGAGTTGTAATTTAAAGTTCACATCGGTCAGAAAGAGTATTTACAGGAGTCTAAAGGAGAACTAAAAATTAGTCACCGAACAACTTAATTTCCTGTATTAGAATCAAGATCTCAAACTTCCGTTTTGTTCCAAAAATAAGCTAAATTTAAGTTCTTAATTGGAAATCCCCATACCATAATAAATGTTCCATGATTCAACAAACAAAACGAGCTAGCCAACTAGTTCATATCTATAAAATGTCTAGAAAAACTCAAACTGATAAGGTTGATTCCGCGAAAAAAATAAAAACAAACAAAAATAAGCAGAGGGAATACTACATTGCGTGCTACAAGGCTAAAACCAACCGCACCCAATTTCTACCCCATGAGGCGCTTAACCTGATTATTAATATATGACGACGACCATGATGATGATGATGATGATGATGATGATGGAAGCAGTGCGCCAACATATGTTCAGCTGCCAAGCGGTGGCGTTGGGTCGATCTACCCTCATCCAAAAGAACGGTGGAGAAGGGGAAAAGGAAACTGGGTGCGGCATTCTTACGGTAATTCCAGCCACTTTGTCTATGCCGCTTGTAAATGAGTAAGTGGCTCTGTCAGTCATTTAGTTTTCACTACCAACCCACACTTCCTATTCCTTTCTCTATATAGTGAGAGCGGGGTCTTTAGCACTTTTGTTTAATGAAAGTGAAGCGAACTGGCTAATTTGAAATTCTTAACGCACATGACGACGATTTACATAAGATAGTGAGGGAATGGTTCTTTGGTCTCTTTCTCTCCCCCTCCCTGAAATGGGTCAGGTCAGTTATAGCGAAGAAAAATGTAGCAATCTAACACCTTCTGACCAACTGACACGATTTGCTTTTTTTGACTAATGTTTGAACATTTACTAACACCTATGTATATACTGGTAATTATTACTGTAAATATAAACCATATGGAATACTTTTCTACTGTTTTCTCAAAAAAAAACTTGCTGAATGGCCAAAATCAGATGGCGATCGTGGCGGCAATTTGAGGAGTTTGTTGAACTGCTCGACACGCGAAATCGAAAAAGTTCTGCAATAATCAGCTAAATATTAAATAAATTATGAGTTATATGGATAAAAAGGCAAGAGAGAATATTAGTTTATAGTTGGGGGAATAAGAAATATTCAATACTCTTCTTGTATCTCATTTTCTTCTTTCTACAAATGAGTTTCGCTTTTTGGATCGTTTTTTTTTTTTTTTTTCAAATTTCACTTTTTTTAAAACAAATGTTGAGGTCACGAAGTAAGTATAAATACTATATATTCATCTTCCGATTGATCTGTTTTTTCCTTGGTTTTACTAATATTGATATCAATCTGTTTTATTTTGCATTCAACGATTGTTATTATTATTAAAAAAAACTTTTAGAAAACTTTATCCAAATAAAAGCTTACATTAGATAAACCTTAAATAAAAAGTGTTGTTAAATATAAATCTTAACTGTCAACGTAGAAGATTCAAAAGTAAAAAGAAAATATATAAAATAATATTAAAGAGGTAAAAATTTCTTTCTTTCAGCTTTCTTTGGTTAAACAGTTTTCAATAAATTTCCATAAATAAAAAAGAGAAAGAATTTGAATTCTAATTCCTTCTTTCTGTAGATTTTTAATATCTAATTTCAATCGTTTATTATAGAGAAAAATAATAATGATAATATCCAATATAAGATGATAAATAAAAGTGTTTAATTTGCAATATGCATTAAGCTTAATAGGTTAACAAAGTTCTTGACAATTTGAAATTACCTTTATGAAAAAAAGGTAGAAGCGCCTTAAATACTCAAAATCGAACAGGTCCGTTGTAATATTGTCATGGCTTTTAGGTTTTTATTCACTGATTTGATTTTCAAGCGAAAGAAACTCCAATTACCAGTGCAAGAACAACTAGCCAAGTCAAAAAGAAAGAAATAAACCAAAACCTATTCCCAATTGTGTTCCAAGTGAAATTGATTGCAACAGATTACAGAGAATTCGTTGAGGCAAGTTGTGGGTGCATTTCGGATAGAGTGCCAAAGTGTCTTCTAATGATGATAGTTTCTTTGATTCCAGAGTATAAAAGACAAGCTTCAAACAGAAACGGAAGTCAGTAAGCAACGGAAGCAAATGGCAAACTATAGACAACATTTGAAGCTTGTGCTTTGCCTCTATTTGGCCACAATTGGTGGTGCAAATGAGGTGCAGCATCAGGAGGTGGATTCCTTACATCGCAGCAAACGAACTTTGACCACAATTTGTGTAGAGATCAAACCAAGTGGTCCACAGGAGGAGCCCTATTATATGTGCAAGGGAGCGGACTTTAGAGGCGGCGGTGGAGGCGATGGTCGAGGCGGTGGTGGAGGTGGTGGACAACAGGAACAGCAACCACAGTTGCCACAGCCACCAAATGTTCAGCCAGTTTATCAACCTGTGACACCTATTGCTACCTTTCCGTCATTTCCCGCCTTTGCCGGTGGGTTTATTCCAGTTCAGCCCGTCCATGAGGAACCCAGCAAAATTACACAGACAACGACGATCTACCAGGGCCAGCCCCAATCGCAAACCCAAAGCAATTCCCATATCCAACCAGTCCAAGGCCAGCATGGAACAATTCCAGGCGGCGAGCAATATCCTTCTCCCACTGCGCCTGCTGCTCCTACGCAATCGTATGGCATGCCAACAGTTCCTTACCCAAATCAAGGAGGCCCATCAGCAGTTGCAGGAGGAATTGCAGCAGGCCCAGGCCCAGCGGCCACGCCCATTACATATAATCCTGCAGCAGCTAAGAAACCGTCGGGAGCTCACAAAATCACGTCATCAAAGCCATCGTCGAGACCATCGTATGAATCCTCTTATGCTCTAGGCAGTCGTTATCGCCCCGGACTAGATGAAGATGTCTTAGCCCTACCGAATGTGGGTTTCCAACGAGACGAGCTTAATCAACAGTACCGCTTGGCTCAGAGTGAGCCACAGTCCTTAGTGGGTGCAGTGCAGCAGCAACAGCAAAATCAGCCCATGATATGGTTGCCACAACCTCAAGCCCAGTCCCAGCCGATACTTGGCTCGCCTGCCATGCCCGATTATCATGATGATCCGGTGATGAGAGCATTTTATGGTAGTTTACAACCAACGGCATCAGCACCACCACCACCCCAAGTGGCTGCTCCTCCACAAGTGGAGAGTCCAAAACAAAAAGAAATGCTGGCTCTGTCAGGACCTACCCTATTTGATGCCTTGCTGGGACAGCCAGCTCCACCTAGCTATTATGGCTCCTACCCTGGATATGGAGGACCACCGACAATGCCACCACCACCACCTGCTTATCCCAGGGCAGATTCCTACAATGGTTGCAATTCAGCTCCATCTCCACCACGACAGTGTCCAACGGCAGCGTCAGAGACGTGTCCCAGTTTCCAACCGGTCATCATAGCCATGCCTTGCTTTGGCCAACAGCCACCCACCCATTATCTGGCCATGCCCAATCAGGCACTGACTTCGACGGGTCCACTTCAAGAGTCTCTTGGTTTTGCAATGTCACCGCAAGTGGGCAATCCATTTGGTATGTCCAATCAATTCGGAATGTCTCCTCAGATGGTGCAATCGGGATTTTCAATGAATAGCCAAGTTGGAGCTTCATATCCAATGGCTAATCCTCAGGTTGGTGGACCATTTGGCATTGGTCCAGTATTGAATCCATTCGGAGCTTTGGGAAATCTAAATCCCTTCAATCCCTTCAATCGGATACTGGGAGCTCCAGCTCCAACCACACCTCAACCAACCATGAATCCTCTTAATCGTTTATTTGGCTTCGGAAGAAATGGAGAATTATCCACTACAGTTGCTCCATCGAGGGATTCTTCTACAGCAACCACAGCCGGACTATCCACCAGTAGCACCACCATGACAACGCCCAGTTCAGAGCAACCAGATGTCAAAGTGGGAGCAGCACTCGATAGCGATGAATTGGACGATGAGGACGAAGAGGAAGTCTTGGACGATGACTCAATGGTAGCTCCCACCACCGAAATGGCAAGTGGCGAGGCCAGTGTGGGTAAATCCCTAGAGACCTCGGAACTCACTGCCCAGCAATATGTCGACAAGGCCACGGATAAACTCAAAAACGATAAACGGAAGCGGCACAACAATTCCCGGTCCATGAGCCTTAGCAATAGTTCACAAAAACGCAAATATCTGCAACAGTTGTAGCTATATTCAATTCCATAATAATACGAATAAAAACAATTAGACTTATATAACTCTAGGCTCAATCTCACTCCAAATCAGTCGAAATGACACATCCTGTAAAAGGCGATAAAATAGTCCAAAAGAGATGGGGAATTACGTGCACTTGCTTTTAATTTGATGGAACTTTACCCAAACCAAAGACCCCATAAAAAAGATTGGACTTGGAGAGAACCTTTCTGTTTATTATATCCCCTGAAGGCCCTCATTTTTATGCTTAGTTAATCTAATTTATAAATCGCAACATTTGCATGGAGTCCATTAATTTAATTCGCAAATTAGTTAGAATTAGTTGAAAGAATCATCAAGTGTGGATCATGAAATTATATGATCTTATGTGTGTATGGTCTTTATATCAGAAATGTATCTACTATAACTATTTATAACCATGTATCTTTTAGTAGGTAGTATTTTCCTAATAATGAAATATATTTTCACGATTTGCTATAAAAAATATAAATTTAATTGCGTGGTTTTAATTTGCGAAGTGTTCTTCCAAAGAAAGGAACTTAACCCGGGTGAGGTGTGGTTTGTGTATACATAGCTAGATAGACGTAGATGAATTAAATTAAAAATATTAAATATACATATATTTTTTTTTCTTTTTTTTTTTGACATAAAAAACTTAAGATAGTCTAAGATGATAAAACCTAATATTGGATTAGATCATTGACTATTTTTAAGGCATAAATTTTTTTGGCAAGGATACTTTTTCTGTTTCTTTTATATAAATTTTTGTTTTTTATTTTTAGAACATTAATTGTAAATAATGAAATTATATAAAAATTAATTACCAGAATTGTCATATATTAGAAGAATAAAAATGAATACTACTTAAGTTTGATTCACAGGTTACCGATAGCTAGTTAGATAGATAGTCTGACAAGTGTATATAGGATTGTGTTTGCGTTTCTTTTTCTAACTTGCCCATATACCTTTCGCATAAATCCTTTAACTTTATGCTTCGCTCAACTTAACCTAGTTTGTTATGAAATAAACACTCTGGCAATTTCGATACATCAATGTGTGTCTAAAGTTACCTCAGATGGACTGGATAAATAGGCAAACACATTTAGAGCTAAGGCCCATTTTGATTCAGTAAAGGAAATAAAAAAAGTACCGAGGGTAGCAATTTAAAAAGCATTTTCTAGGATCTAGAATTTTATTGGGTAAAACTTTTGTTGGTAAGGATCTAAGAAATTTGTTGGTAAGGATCTTAGAACTTTCATTCTGCACTGTTTAGATGCTCGACTCCTTTCTGTCTCTTTCTCGTGTCCATAGCTCTTGTAATTTTGGCCAAATGTGTAACTAGTTTAGTTCCTTGTGTGGTTTTCAATAATTGTCGTCGAAAAAAATCTAAAACAGACATCTGTCTTATGTCTAAAGACATAAATTTTCGATCCAGAATCATGAAAATGTTTTTGTAAAAAGTATGCGCCTGTTATTTTAGATATTCGTGACTTTTTCGCAATTTATATATTTTTAGGTACTACAAAAAAGAAACCCTAGAAATAAGTACATACTTATATCACTAACCATAGAACACATAGATGGGACAAACTCATGATTTTTTGATTGCAAACGCTAGCCTAGTCATGGAACCCCAGAGAACTTCGGGAAAACCCGAACGCTCTCACTCTCAATGAGAGCGTAAAATGGGGAGAGGGCAAAGCAGCTACGAAAAAATTTCAGTCTAGCACAGACTACCGAACGACGAAGGCAGGCCTACGTCGCTTGTGATTTCGTTCTGTCTATGTATGTGTACACTCGTCGGTACATGCTCAGGCTTCGTAGTGTGTGTGTGACGTGAAGTTGTACAACATCGCATTTCAATAGCTCGCTCGACCAAAATTTTTCATTTTCGACAAAACAGCGGCAATGCGAATAGGATATGCCCCTGTCGAAAGAATATCAAGAAATATTGGCATCAGCTACGTATGTATCCCGGTGGCTGTGCCGATAGAGTGTTTGCTTGGCAATAGGAATGTCGCTGGTTCGAATCCCAACTCGATTATCGTTAACGAAGTTTTTTTTTGTCTATTTTTTTTATTTATATAAAAATAAAAAAATAAAAATAAACAAAAGGAAAAAAAAAACAAAATGAAAATAGACAAAAAAAAACTTCGTTAACGATAATCGAGTTGGGATTCGAACCAGCGACATTCCTATTGCCAAGCAAACACTCTATCGGCACAGCCACCGGGATACATACGTAGCTGATGCCAATATTTCTTGATATTCTTTCGACAGGGGCATATCCTATTCGCATTGCCGCTGTTTTGTCGAAAATGAAAAATTTTGGTCGAGCGAGCTATTGAAATGCGATGTTGTACAACTTCACGTCACACACACACTACGAAGCCTGAGCATGTACCGACGAGTGTACACATACATAGACAGAACGAAATCACAAGCGACGTAGGCCTGCCTTCGTCGTTCGGTAGTCTGTGCTAGACTGAAATTTTTTCGTAGCTGCTTTGCCCTCTCCCCATTTTACGCTCTCATTGAGAGTGAGAGCGTTCGGGTTTTCCCGAAGTTCTCTGGGGTTCCATGACTAGGCTAGCGTTTGCAATCAAAAAATCATGAGTTTGTCCCATCTATGTGTTCTATGGTTAGTGCTTATATGATAGAATAAATAAGTCTATCTAGGCTTGGTTTATTTATTTTTGTTTACTCATTGAGGCTTCTTATATATAATTATTCTGTAGGCCTTTTGCAGGTCCAAATTCCACAACAATCTAATTAAAACTTAAAACTTATAGATATACAGTGAAATGAAGGAAGTAGAACAATCGTTAATATAACTAATTTATATAGAAATTATAATGAAACGATTCTGGCAAAGAATAATTTGGCAACTTAATTTAAACGTAGCTATCCTTGAAAAAATTGCATTAACTTAAAATGCTAATCAAGAATAAGTATAGACTTAATGGACTGGAAAATAAGCACTAAGATGCATTTTAAGCAGTTGATTACAATTCTATCAAAAGAAGAGCCGCAATTTTGTCACCTTCTAGTCAAGATTTTACCAGAAACACTTTATAAACTGATCAAGTTTAAAACCAGGTTCAATCAATTTACTGATGAATAAGCCATTGGCCACTTAAGGAAGTATTTCATATACTTATATGCACACATATATTTATAGGTACATTTATTATGAGTATTTTTAGTTTCCTCTCCTTTTTCCTCCATCCTATGTACAAACTTCCGTTTGCGTTTGCGCATTTCGCTTTCCACTGGCATACACCTGGCTATTGGGATTGGGTTTGGGTTTCGGTCTGGGCCTGGGTCTGAGCTGTCTGGCTCACGTCTTTATTGGCCTTAGCTACGCTTCGCAGATCAAACAGGAACCACTACCTGCAATACTTTGGCCAACGATTAACAATGTTGAGCACGTAAGAAATATTTAAATAAACAATAAAACAAAAAAAAAACAACATAAAAAGAAATATGAAAATCCAAGTGAGTAAACATCAAGTAAAATTAAAGTCAATGTACCGATTGTACATGGGTATAAAAGTATACAAATATGTATTATATATACATATTTTTAGCGTAGTACGATGAGCTTATCCGGGAGCTAATTCAACTGGACGTTGACTAAGCATTTGTTTAGAATGGGAACACACCGACAGCTGTTGTCTTTTTCCATTTTAATTTGGGAAGGTTTCAATTAAAATTGGGTTAGACTTTTGTAACTTGCGTAATTTAAGACGAAAATATAGCTATCTATGTATATATGTATATAAACAAATTTTCTTAATAAATACATTGTGGAAAAATGAAATTGACTTTAATAAGTTACCAATTCAAATACTCTACCTTTAAAGTTAATGTATTAAAATAATTTCAAAAGGTGTATATAAAATAAAATATTGAATTTATTTGAATTTTGAGGACATTCAAGAATTAGGAATAATTTGTTTGTAAACTTAATTTTAAATTCTATAATATGAAAATATAAAGTTAATCTCACAATAATTTGAAATGTAAGTTTTTATGATTTTGAAAGCTTTCAAGTGAAATTTAGTAGAATATCTAAATCCGAAGAAACAATTTGAGTGTCCTTCTTAAGTTAGCTAAAGAGTTATTCCACTTTTCTACGGTTAGAAATATATAAAAACTTAAGATATTTAAAATCAGATTCGCAATAGCTTTCTGAAATTTAATATAGTTTCAATACAGTTTAAAATATATAACAACTGAACGTATTTAAAATCAGATTCGAAATTCAATATGATTTTTTCGGCAATTCTCACGATGTTTGGGTAGCAAATTAAAAATAAGCTTGTTATTTGTATTGCGATATTTCGAAAACTGTCAAGTTTTTTCCAAACAACGATATGTCATTCCTTCAATTCTAAAACTAGTTGTGAATAACAGCTGAAAGTAGCGTAAAAAAACGTCAAACAAAATGTAATAATACTATTTTATCATAGGAAACGGTTGATAATAATTTTTCTTTATTTATTTAGGTACATAGTGGCTATTTTTTTTATTCAAAAGGCAAACTAGGTACTTTCGAGTAAAAAATTAGCCATTATTTTTCTATGGTGCTCACTTGGGAGACTCTTACACATATAAATTTAAAGATCTGTTCTTGTTTTCGAATAGTTTTCAAATGCAAATCCTTTGAACTATCATCTCGTTTTGAAAATTAGAAGATTAAAAACTTTTACGTAAAAATTGACAAAAAAACAAAGGGTTCTAAAGCGAATGAAGTAAAAAAATGTATTTGGAATTTGTCTGGGAAAAATCCTAAGTGGAGAAATGTTTCTAATCAGGCCTAAAAGTGTACGAAAGAGTAATAGGCTAAAGGAACTTCAATTAAGATTCAAGTCTTATTTTAACGATTAGATAAGATTTAAAACCTTTTATTTAGTTTATTAAGCAATATTCATTGGTAAATTGCTTACTTTTTTCACTTTCATAAAAAAAAAATGTCAATCTACTTACCAATTCATAAATACCCGATCAGAAACCTAAAAAAATATATTTTTTAGCTGACCTTTTAGTTTCCTTTTAATTTTTTATTGTTCGCTTTCGTTTTTGTCAATTTACTTTTTGGTCTTTGAACAGTTGGTGGTGCAGTGGTTTTGTGGTTTCTTGCAATCGGAGCCATTTGCTCGAATAGTTGCAATTGACAATTCGCGTCGTGAGGTTAAAGTTACAAAGAAAGACGCCAAAGATGTACAACAATTATTGGTTGGGCCCTACGGCCCTCTGTCTGATGGGGCTTCTTGCCTTGGCTGGTGGCATACAAGAGATGGGCATGTCGAATAGCATTGCCCTGACACCGGGACAACCTATGTATTACCTGATGGCGGATGCCGGACGATCTGTGGGTCCCAATGATGAGCTGAAACGTACGAATCGTTCGCTCTGGAAGTGGTGGGATGATTTGTTTGCCCAGAACAATTGCTGCAACAACAACAATAATAACAACAATGTGTATCCACCTCCTCCTGCTGCCCCACTCCCGGTATTGGCACCACCATTTAATAACAATTGCAATGGATTGCAGAACATAGATCCATTTAAACAAATTAAATTGTTTAAGAAATTACCCGATCTTTTTGGTAATACTTGTTCCGGCCAATGCAATGGCAACTGTGGACAACAACAACAACAGCAGCCTGGTTACGGAGCCGATGGTGGCTATGGAGGACCACCACAACCACCGCCAGCTGTGGCGCCAGCTAATTATGACACACCTAATCCGGCCTATGATGGTCCAGGAGATGGAGATGCTGGTTATGTGGCCCCACCGCCAGCTCAGGATAGCTATGTAGCACCCGCCCCGGCAAAGGATAGTTATGTGGCTCCACCACCTTCGGATAGCTATGTAGCACCATCACCACCTGCTGCGGATTATAAGCCAAAGGAATCTTCTTACAATGCTCCTGCACCACCTCCAGCTGCTTACGAAGAGCCTGCTCCAGTCTATGATTCACCTGCTCCTCCTGCTTCCGAGAGCTATGGCAAAGGGGATGATTACGCTCAACCTGCCAAATCTTATGGTGGCTCACCTCAACCCCCACAAATTGTCTATCAACCCATAATATATCTATCGGCTCCGTCCCCAAGCAAAGTGGATGTGCAAGAACAAAACTATCAGCCAGCTGCACCATCCCCTTCACCTATCTATCAAGCACCGCCAACTGCTTATGCCCCACCGGCTCCTGCTCCACCTGCACCCACTTGTGGTAGTTATTTACCTGTCTTGGGTGTCCCTGTTTGCAACTATCAAAAGCCTGCATTACCTGCTTATGAAGCTCCACCACCAGCTCCATCTTACGCCGCTGCACCCGTTCCGCCACCTCCAGCCACTCCCAGCTATGCCACGCCCTCGTGCCAGACGCCCATACGTTTATCTCTCATCGATCAACCCTATCGAGTGGCTCCTGAGCTCTTCGACGAATACCATTACCGCCTAAGCCTGGCCGATCAAAATAGATTCTAGTGATTCATTCGATATACTGTAAATAAAAACTATCTACTGATGCTTGCCTTTTAAATGGGTTCCAAGGGGGGGATTGCAATGAAATTTATTTACTTTCAGTGGATAACTTTTTCTTTTAGCTCTTATTTTTGGCTTCGGTTGACTCTATATAGACTTATTACACTTAAAAGTGAAGACCAAACCGCTTACTTTTAGTATATGGGGTCTCAAAACTATCGAAAGCCTGCATAGGTTCCACCGATCTGATTATCCCCTTACCTGCCTTTTCTACTTCCGAATGCTGTAGTTGAACTCAGCTGGAAGGATTAGGAGGCAGTCTACCAAAAGGAGGCATTGGGTGTTTACTCATGGTCATTGAGCTTTAAATTTTCTCATTTATTTGTGGTAAGCTTATGGTTAAATTGTTTTTATTGCCGTTACATTTAGTATTTTTTGACAATTTTGTTATAGTTGTTTTTAACTTCTTTCCAGCTGACTATAATAAATGTTAATTAATATACAAATTATCGCCAAATAATTTGAACAATATAATTTCCGTTTACATTCAGATTTCAAAACGGAATGTTACCTTTGTTTGATGTTTGCTGTTGTTGAAAAAGTTAAAATCCACAAGAGCTTTAAGATTAAGATTACAAAAATCCCTGGTTAATTCCTTATTTTTATACCCTTGTTTCATTTGAAATGAAATGATATAAAATTTAACAAAAGTTGTAGAGCTATCAAAATATTGTTTTTAGAAATGAATGATCGTACCTACCTATTTTTATTTGAGTATGAATAACTTTTAATAGCCATATGTACCTATTGTATTTGTGCAGATTATTATTAGTGATTCATAGGCATCATATGACTATATTCCTTCTCAAGTGTTTTTTATTGCTTACTTCTTACGAAAAATCATTTTGGTATACTTTATCAAATAGAAATAATTGAAACTTTTCAGTGAAATAAAATTTGGGGTTTTCAGCGATAATAGGTATAATCCAATACCGTTGGACTCTAAATTTCAAGAGTTCAATCATATCCGAAAAATGTTTTTTATTATTATTAAATTAGGCTAACAATAAGTATAATGAGAATATCTTGTGGAATTCTTAAGTCGATATTAGAGCCTTAATATAATATTCGACAGCTTTTCTAATACTAGATTGTAGTATATGGAAATATCACACTAAAAACTTGAAAAAACAATCTTCAATTTAAAGAATGTTTTGTTTCTTTTGTTTTGAAACTAACTTTTAGGTTTTTATATATGATTTATTCACTTAAGGAACTTAGAAACATACATATATACATTTAGAAGCCCTTTGAGCTTATTTGCGGCAAAGACCGATTTTTATGAGTTTTTAGGGTAATTTGGTTAACCTAAATAGCGTTTTTGACACATTGTAGATTAATTCCAGCTCTGTTAATTTTAGGCAGGTTAAAAACTAGAATAATCACCGAAACGATAAATAATACAACATACAAAATTAGTTTATTACTTTTCGAAAAACACCCCTTTGAATGTTGACAAGATTTATAGAAAAATTTTTTTGAAATAATCTGATTATGATGAAAAATTATATTTTTCGATGTGAAGTAAATTCACCTCGAAAATTGTAAGTTTTTTGTTTTCTTGAATACCTCAGAGCCTCCAGGCTCTATTAATTTGTTAATATCAAATTACTTATAAAAAATTAAATAAAATGTGTTAAAGAACAAATAAAAACTGTAAATTACATTACTCCTAATCAAAGTACATCTAAAAACAAGTTGTTTATTATTTGCCAGATTTAAAGCTTGATAAGGTGGCCGATCAGTACCAATAATTCTTTTCCTAAAACATTATAAAATTATTTTTCTTGGAAATAAATAAATTTTGTTTTGGAAAATGCCTAAATTTTTTAAGAAGTGCCAATGTGCAAATCAATTGAACATTCGTAATTGTTAATTAGAAATAAGAAAATATTTGCCAACTTTATATCAAATTGAAAATTAACGACAATCAACCTATAAACCATTTTATGGAAAGTTTGTTTGGAGATAAACTCAAATATCTGCTGAAGGGGTTCTTCGTGTTGTTAATTTTAAATTGTCACTGTTTAAGTAAACCTCTAAAGGAACTTAATTGGGAATATTTTATAAATGTGATTTAAATTTAAAAATTTACAAATTTGAGATTTTTCTTCTCAAATATTGAATGGATTTATAATAAATTACAACCCAATACGATAATAAATGAATTGCTGTGCCCCTAAAATAGATTTCTTGACTTCATTTTGAACTGAAATGGTAACTAATATTTGTTTTCACAGTTGTTTCTCTATGTTATTGCAACAGCCGTTGCCATTTGGTGGACAAAATCCCAGGCCATTTCTCTGAAGAAACTAAACCATATGGATTATCAGTCGGTAATCTTTTTCTTTCTCTTATCCTATTGATTCGTACAGTTGTGTGCAACAGAATGCGACCAAGGCGATTTCCGTTGCCAGAGTTATCAACATGTGCAAGTAAATATATGTACATACATACATATTCATAATACATAAGTATTTTGTTCATGATCCATTATTGGACTCACATATGCAGTTATCGCTTGCCTCCCCTTAACCTCTTCCTGTCAAGCGTTTTATATCTTTTGCGATCCCATATGACGACGAGTCGTCGTTAAGAATTTGATCTGGGCAAAGTCAGTCAGTCAGTTGGTCGACGTTTTAGTCTCGATTTCTGTTTTCATTTTCAAATTCAAAATCCCATAACACATTGCTCAAGATAAACACAGACATTTCCTATGCGGGTAACAATCAGCCAGGCAGGCAGCCAGGCACCAAGACAGGGTGGCGATATATCGCATAATGAGATAGTAGTCCATGACCATGACCATGACCAAGTGAAAGTGGAAGTGGCGTTTGCCTGTTGCAGTCTTTTGTCTGGGTACAGCCTTTAGTTTTTTTCTCTCTCTCTTTTTTACATTGTTAATGTGTGAGTTTTGCTTTTTGTTTGCTACACTTTGCATGTGGCACGCACTTCACTCCACTCCATTACCATCTCTTCTTGGTGATGATCGGGGTCTGCTCTGCATATGGAAGTCCAACGTACATACATAGATATGTAGGAAGCGTGACGTGTGGCTAGTTTACATAATCTCTAATTGCTTGTTGAGTGAGCGTATGAAATATGATTAATAAATTAGCGGTTAGTCGTGTGTGATCTCTGGGAAATGAAGCAATCTTTATGGTTAGTTTGGTCAAGAATATCAGAAGAAGTGTGTACTGAATTCTTCACTTTCAATCCTCTTAAGATAGCAGATCGTGTTGGTTGCGCTTCAAAAACTACCCCACACAGATTTTTCCAGAAGTGAGGCGCCTCCTTCAAGCTGTTGAGCTCAATTGAGTGAACAAGAAAACTGCGGATCATAAAAAATTTAACAGAACATAAACAAAAACAACGCCACCATCAAGAATGAAACATCTGCCCTCTATGCTCTTGTCTCCCTATTTCTTTCTCTGAGTTGGGGCTCTTGCAACCGAAAACGGGATCCCCTAAAAATAACGTCAATGTCACCATTGGCCATTGGAGGCGGCAATGACTTTTGAAAATTGATCTATCTATAGACTGAATAATGAAATATTGAAAGAAATGCAAGCAATAGAAATTTCTTGCTTAGGTTGACAATTTTATGTTTTGGTCTGGAACGAAATTTCCAAAAAAATAAATCATAAATCTCGGAATGGAAATTTTTGTGACTTGTCTGACAAATCTTTAAGATTTCGTTACTGTACCACCTTTCGCCCAAGCGATTGAAATCGAATGGCAGAAATGGAATAACTCAAGCTAATTAAAATACGATAAAAGTTTGCACTAAGTAAAGATAGAACTCGCGACTATTAACTCAGTCAACTCCATTTCATTGGATTCATATAAAACAAAGTAGTACAATAATTAATAGATGATAGTTCAAAGTCTTTTAATACATAGGTCAGAGAGGTTCAGATTAATCAGCTTGGGAAAATAAGCTGAATTATGCCTATGAATGAATCTATAAAAACTTTCTGGAAGGGTTTCAATTGAAAAAAAGCTAAATCAAACACAATAAAAATGGTCCACCTATAGGATGATGAACCTTTTTGCATCAGTGACAGTACAATATTGAGACCTGATTCTTAATAAAAAAGAAACATTAAAAATTGATCAGGTATTTGAATTATGAAACACCCGGATCACTTGGATCACACTCTTTATTCTTTTCAAAACTTGGCTCTGAATAAGACACCAAGCATATTTCTAAGTTCCACGAAAAAAGTCTAGAAGACGAAAGTCAAATTTTAAGCTAGATTACTATAATAAATCTTAAAGAAAATAACAAATAAGAACATATAGAATCCTTAAGAAATTAAGCTCACTTTTTAACTTACACATAGATTTAAAAATTATTGTTTTGTATTAGTTATGTTTCTTGTTATAATTTGGTATTAACAAGTCAAAAATTTTAATATACTTATCCAATCCAAAACCGATTGTTTCCCCCAATATTATCCATTCCAATCGTCACTTTCTTAGGTCTAATTACGCTACTGACTTACAGATTAAATAAATTTTGAAACACTTTTTCAAACTTAAATACCTATTTTTTGCGTTTAAAAAAATTACTGCGAAAATCCCCAAAGTAATGATATTTCACAATTGGTATCAAAGTGTTTGGTCAATTTTGTCTAACTTATCAAATTTTTAAATTAAATAAATCCAAAAACAACATAATCTTTTGTCAGACATAGGCAAGTTGATACAGTTAACATAACTTTAAAGTTAAGTTTAGCTTACATTCCAATTGAATCAGCACGAAAAAAGTTTATGACTGACCAAATTATAATGATGAATGTGTCTGAGTATGCAGTTGGCGAATGGTTCCAAAGTTTATTTTTATTATAAATATTAATGTAACCAAAATCCTCTTTTCAAAACTTTTTATATAAAAAGTTAAACTAACAAGAAAAGACAGGACTCTTCCAAGAAGGAGTATTATGATCAATATGGAATTCAAATTTGTCATTTGTCTAAATGACAACTATATGTCAATTGATTTAGATAAAATCTACAAGGATTATGGGCCAATTTACTTGTACTTTTGATCGCTTTAATGGCAGGTACATATATAATAAACATAGTTATCCAATCTGCTTCAAATTGGTCACAGTCAAGAAATAATTCTTTTAAAAAGTAACAAAGTTAGTTTACATTGAGATCTCCAAGTAAAATAATAATCTAAATAAAATTCTTGTTTCCTTATATTCAAATTTGGGAGGTGTATTTCGAATAAACATAGTCTATTATCCACGTTCTATCTATCAAATAATCATTCAATCTGAATAAGGCAGGAATACAAAATGCTTTTAATAAAAGGTTATTACCTACTACGTACTTATAAGAGTAATTCCAGATCGGCTTAAACATCAAAAAGACATCATTTTACAAAATCATTCAGAGTTTATTGCAAATAACATTACACGGATAAATGTATCTAAAAAACATTTTCGAGGGATATTCGATCAAAAAATTATGACTTTTGGTTTAGAAAATTCAGTAATTTTCGAGTGGATTATTTTGGCAGCTTGAGGATTAATCAAAATTACCTGACTACTTTAAAGATTCACTAGTTTGCCGTAAAGACAAGCGAATAAGTAAAAAATTATTCGATATTTATTATTTTTCAGATCCCCGAGACTCCCTTCCAAGGATCCTTCCATAGAAAGGTTTTATCAAGGAACATTTAGTTATCAAGTAAATCAAATCAAATCAAATAAAACCCTTAGTGCAAGTGTATTTGAAAATTCGTTATAAATTCCCTTCGGGGCATTCCTGGGCCGGGGCTTTGAGGTCGACAAGTGACGAACAAAGTGAAGAAGCAATCTCTCTTATATTGAGCAAAATGTCTATTTCGATTTCTTTACCACAAATTCGTGGAGTGAGTAAGGGTCTGGGTGAGTCAGTCAGTCTGTGTGGTTGATGGTGGTGCTAGCTAGCATTGCCAGTGGTGTCAGAGCAGCCACTCAAGACTTTGGCCACTGTGTGGGTCTGTTTGATGTGTCTGTTTGTTTCTATGTTCTGAGAAAAATTGCTGGTGGAAATTTTCATTTGTGTTGTTACAGTTTCCAAATTTATATATAACATAGACATAAATGTGGGTCGTTGGCATTTGATTATATTTAAAATTTATCTACATAGAATTCGGTTTGTCGATGGATCTCTAGAAATGCAATGGACGAAAAAGGCGAAAGGCGTGGGCGATATGCCCATTATAAAAATCTCAAGTTTTGGTCGTGTGAAAAATGTAAAATACATTTTGTTTGAACGTAAATAACTTTTCTATATCTATAATCAATTTTTATTCTTTTTTACACAAAGTCTACGAAGGCCAAAATTGGGCGCTATCCAAAAACGCAAAATTATGTACCTATTTATTTTTAAATTTTAATTTCTGCAATTTGGTATATACATGATAGATATGTATGTAGATACGTATTTTTGGTAGATTTGGAAATGAGATCTTCTGATACTTTTTTTGATTAATATTTTTTCAACAAAAAATTAAATAGGTCTGTATGATTTATGGTTTTAGGTAGTACTTTTATTTGCTTCTATCAGAATCAGCTTAGTCAACTTTCAAACGAACTCAACCACATTAGTAGAAAGATAATTCCAGAAGAACAAATATCAAGGGTCCGTTTATTCAATTTGTATCTATGGATCTTATTTTTGGATACATATGTACATATGTATGTATAAACATTAAATTGGAAGAGTTCTTAAATTTTAAATGACAAATGTTGACTCAATATTTTGCTAATATATAACATTCTAAAAGACTAAAAATTATAAATAATCGTTCATATCTAGAATAAAATATGTTGATTTTCTGAGTATGTTTGTTCTTATGAATGAATAGACATATCCAACCTTTCTCCTAAAACTTTGGATATATTTTTACAAATTTTATGATATTTAGTTCTCTTCTCTTAAAGTTTATCATAGCATGAATTACATGGAATCTAAATTTTAGATTTTTGATTGTACATCATAGGTTTATTCCAAAATAATCTTAATCATTAATTTATCAACATAATTTATTAAAGATGCTGGTTATGCAAAGTAGATTAAATATTGAAATTGCATTAAGTCAATCGCAATGTTTCTTAATTCTTTTCTTTTCCATATGGAGTCCAAGCGTGGTCTAATGTTTTTTCTAGGTTTAAGAATAAAAAAGGTATGAAAAATCGAATTTGTATTTTAGTTAGTGAGTTTAAAAATGTATGCAAATGTCTTTTCTTATTCAAGTGAAAGTACACCGGTTATTGATTTCGTCAAAATTAAGACTCACTGTGAGTATAAAAGTATTAAATTTTTAAATATTGTTTGATCTACCCAATTGCAGATTGTACAAGACTCCAATACTCAATATCATGTGGTGTGGAGTATGGAAAATAAGGTCTTCTCCTCTTCGATTTGCAGAAAGAAGTCATTTTTGTATTTCGGTTTCGTGAGTTTAAAACTCTTCATGAGCCATATAACAGAAGCTTTTGGACCATGTTAATGTAAATACAGTGGTAGAAATTTCAAAATTCTTAAACAAATAATATAAAGAAATCTTAATATATCCAAAATCTGAGATAACGATGATGTCTCTTCTTCTTTCTGCTTTAAATAAAAAATATCCTATGAGATCACTTGACAAGGATGACAAATAAATAAAATACATAGGTACATGCAAAGAAGAGTCTGAATTATTTTCTGCATTTTAATTCAGGACAATTCAGCGCTGAGAGAAAAATACAGCCATTTAATTATTCCTTTTACATATCAGGGAATGTCCTTTTTAATTGGGAGTTTCAGACCTCTTAAAAAACAATTCAATTGGTTTGAAATTTGAAATTATGTTTTAGTTTTTCTTCTATAACTTAAATCTATTTAATGTCCTTTAATATTTACGTAAGGACTATTAAAATAATATCGATATATTATAATCAATATTTCACATGTAACAATAACAAATTTTAAATTTATAAAATATTTCCTAAGTTGAATGCTCTAATTCGGGTGAGTGCAATTGACATTTTCTTTATTTTTTTGGGTGTGAGTATTAATCAGGCCACATAACTTTCTAAAATCACATCGACATTTTAAAGTACCACCCACTTGGCATCCAATGGGGCGAGCAAAGTTGTGATTTTTGTCAACCTAAACGTCTTTTTGATTCACGATGACCCCAAAAAGCTGACGATGAATTTTTAACCAAGTCAACAATTTGTTGGCCATTTCTTTTTTTCTTTTTGGGCTGAGAGCGCAAAATGAAGAAGAAATGGTACAACGACTTGTGCTAACTAGGCAAAACGATTAGCTATATAAACTAGACATTCGACTGAGAATGGCATCAGTCACCTTTGGTAACTTCAAACAGCTCCAATCAGCTTCCAAAACACCAAAAAACCCAAATCTATCAAGATGAAATCCTTCGTGTGCTTTGCCATCATCGCTCTTGCCGCCACCGCCTTGGCCACACCCACCAATGGAGGATCTGCTGCCATCACCACCTCCAACACTGGAGCAGCTGTTGCCGGCCAAGAATCCGAAGCTGAGGGCTATGGTGATCTGACCCGCTTCCGCAAGTCCGCTTACGGTGGCGGCAGCTCCGGCGGCTATGGTGCCTCCAGCATCCCAGCTCCACCATGCCCCAAGAACTATCTGTTCAGCTGCCAGCCTAATTTGGCCCCAGTTCCATGCAGCGCCCCAGCTCCCAGCTATGGCTCTCCCGCCGGTGCCTACTCCTCTCCAGTGGCCTCCTACATTGCCCCCAACTACGGTGTCCCACAGCATCAGCAACAGATCTACGGCGCCGCCTACGTCCCCCAGACCTTCGGCTACCAATACTAAAAGGATCAGCCAACAATTCGATCATTTGTCCCGGAACTTGAATGCCATTGCTGAGAACCAAAATCTTTGCTAGACAGAAAATGTACAAAAAAATATTTATTGCAAATTAAAAAAGCAAAAAACAAACAAACCAAAAACTGTTTTATTATATTATTATTGACTTTTTGCTTGTTACAGATAACCAAACAAACCAAAAACATTTCTCAGTGCTTGATAGAAAAAAAACACATTGACTAATGATTTTACAACATTTGAAATCAGTGCGAATAAACAAAGTACACTATATAGTGCCTATATAGACATATCGTGCCCCTAAAAACAATCATTGAATATATCAGTCTATTTATATTGACAATCATTGATATCATATCAGTCTTTAAGTCTTTTAAAATTAACTTAATGGTTTTCTAAGTTAAAAATATTATTTATATATTTCACATTTACTTAAAAATTTATTGAGAATTCTATACTGATTCTTCAAATCAAAAATTTTAAACTTCAATATATTATACTTTTTCTGTTCCATATTAGCTCGGATATTACTGACTTTCTTTTATAGAGTATCAAATATGGAATAGGTATCTTGCTACATAGTTAATGCGTTGAACTAATATGACATATTCTATTTTGATTGTCATAACTTAATAAAACGAGAAAACCGATTAAAGATCTTCAAGTTACAAGTTCTGGAGACAAGACTTAACCATTCCTTTTTAGATCATTTCGATTGTCATTGGCGTTTAGCCACGATGCTCTTCCTTGTCACACTTTAACATTGAGATAATCGGCAATACTTTGGTTTTTGATACATATAGTAAGTAAAATAGACCACATTTGAGGCAATTATTTGCTTACTTTAACTAATTTGTCTAGGAATACAAAAAGGTTCATAATCTGATACAGATGTTGAAATAAGTATTGGCTGGATTAAAGGGAGAACCTTTGCCCTATTATAAAGGCCTGACTTATGAGAGACAAGCCTCTGGGGGCTCAAGAAGTTAAGGTTGAAAATTGATTGAATAATTTCTGAAAATTTACCAAAACCCTTTCTGGGAATTTCGAAATTTTTTTTACCGATTTAATGAATTTATTAGGTACCTATATATTATTCCTAGAAGAAAGTGGTCTTTTAAGTAAGATTGAAATCTCAAAAATAATATTTTTGCACATTTTTACAGAAAAAATCATAATTATGATTCTGTTTAAACATCTGTAATAAATAATGTGTATTTTCAAGTGTTTGATGCCAATTTAAAGTATGTATTTGAAGTTGCGATAAAAATATGTAACCTTTGAAATTAGGTTAATACTTGGTCAATAAAATTGTTTGCAAAATTTAAGGATTTTTAAAAATGTCCAAATGTACTCAAACTAATATACATTTTACAATTGCTCAAAATACAGTCTAAGAATAATATGTGGAATTATTAAATACTGCAAAATTTCTGAAAATCCTCAAAAACCCTTAACTTTGCGAATCCGTAATTCTGTAATTTTTTGGACTTCTTTATGGAAAATATTCGGTTTTCTCGAAACAAATATTTATGCACACTTACATACTTATTATAAAGCTTTTGATTTAGACTATTTCATATTTCCATACGAACATAATTTTGGAACTTCTTTGTTCTAGTATAGGGATATTATTATCTATACTAAATGGTAAATCTGACCAGACTTACTGAATTTCTGAAATTTTCTAAATCTCAAAACTGTTTAAGTATGACTTTCATATAATAGTTATAGTTTAACTAAATGTCAGTACTTTGAACAAAGTATACAATTCAACTAGTTAAATTCTTATTTATTCATGTTAATCTTTTATCATGAGCAATTAAAAATTTTCAACAATATATTACAATTCAATATACTTATTTACTCGCATAGCAACAGAAAAAATTAAGATTTTTGCAGTTACTTAAATAAATATACATATTATTGTTGGTATAAAGCAATTAGTTTTGCAAAGATGGACAATTTAATAATTTGCTTTATTTTGATCGACTAAAAACCCAATTATGATACAAAAGATTTTCGGCAAACTTTGCAAATTGATATAATCTTTTCGCGACACCTACAAATTTTATAAATTATGGAATCAGCAAAAATAAAGTAAACCACTTTGATAAACAGTTTTTCATTTTTTTAAGTTAGACCTTTTTTTCTTCTTCAAAATTTGTGCATATTATTCAATTTATGAGGTTTTTGAACCTAAAAATCTTTAGGTCGTTGGCAAGGCAGAGAAAGAGAGAGACAAATATTGTTTAATTATTATTTTTATTAAGAATTGATTGCGACACAATTAATGGTACTTACGAATGCATCCGACAAAAGTCAAATTCGACAACTAAAGCGGAAAAAGCAGAAAGTGCAGAAAAAAAAAAATTGTTGGGTAATACGATACACCCGCCCTCAGATACTACTAACTGGATCCAATCAAATGGTTGATTGGATAGCCTACACAATGCTAATTTCCGCTGACCTTGGTTAGGGGGCTTAAGCGTGTTTCATGGAGGGTTTCTGAACCTGCACTAAGCCACCGCCAACAACAAAACCATCGACACCACCCAAATCGTGTTAATGAATGTGTCCAGAATGTGTGGACTGATTGGTTTTGGTTTACTTGCGGATTATATGTCTCTCCACTTTGAACTTCAACTTCGGTTCCATTTTCATGCATTTCCATGCCATCCATTGACCAACTAACCCAATTGTGGGTTGTATGGGTGGGTTACCTTGATGGCATCTATGTTTTGTACTGACTTCATTTCGTTGAGTTTCCGCTGTGCATTGCATTTTTTAGATTCCGAATGGCATCCAAACAATCTCATCCATGATAAAAACCAACTGACCATTGCCAGTTGCTTGCTCAGTCATAGTCTTGGAACGTTTAAAGATTGTTGGACATCATGTGGAAATATCTAACTATACTTTCCCTCTTCTGCTGGGGCAGTTCAGTGGCTCAGTGTGGTGGTGGTTGCGGTGGTGGAAATCTTATGCCCACCTATCATCTTATACCAGTGCGTCTGCTGCTAGAAGGTTCCGATTTCGAATTGAAACGTCCAACTCGCCAACAACAAATCGTTCAAGAGGTTATAATCAATGAAAGTTTAAATGGTCCAGGCGGATTTGGTGGTCCAGGTTTTGGAGGTCCTGGTTTCGGTGGCCCCGGATTTGGTGGTCCTGGCTTAGGAGGTCCTGGATTTGGTGGACCTGGTTTTGGTGGACGTCCAGGCTTTGGACGAGGTGGTTTTGGTCGTCCTTTTGGCTTTGCCCGCAGCTACGAACAGGAACCTGAAGAGCAACCAAGCTACAGTGCGCCTCCTGCCAAACCCACTGGAATTCCTTCACCTCCCTGTCCACAGAATTATGTATTCTCCTGTCAAGCCGTCATAAAACCAGTGCCATGTGCTAAGGGCTCACCCTGTGGTTATTAAGAGATCAAAGCACTGACAATATATAATAAACTGAAAACTTAAGAAAAACACGTCTAAAAATATTTATTTTCTAAGCAATTTTTTTAGGTAGCAAGTGTAATTATCGAAGAAACTGAAACCAATTTTAAAAAAGTCTGAAAACTTTTGTTATGGAACTCGCTTTGATAGATTACACAGGCCGACCAAATAGGCTGTGCCCCAGACTCAGACACCAGAGTAAAGTGTTCTGTAACATATGTCACATTGTACTAATGATTGAGACTCAAAACATCATAATCTATTAAAAAAGTGTAGTCTGATCTTTAAGTCTGAGTTTTGTCCATCTATATATGATACTAAAAAATCTCGTTAAAACTGAACTTACAATCCATCAAATGCCAATTTTATGAGCTTTTCTGAAGGGAATCAACTTTTTTAAATCTTAGATTGTTATAAAGTTCAATCTTACAATTAGTTTTTCTTACTTCACGATTGTATCTGTTTGAAATAACTCATTATATACCTTAATTTTTCTACTATTTAGTAGGTAATTAGCACTTTTTTTTGACGACCCTAGAATCGGTGGTGAATTATTTGGTTTTCCATATCCTGCTTTGGACGTTTTAGGTTCTCATCTGAAATGTTAAAAGAAAAGATCATTTTAAAACAAAAGATTCTGCCTAATTCTACAAAAATTAGAATTCTTAAAAATGGTTTTTTATCTGCCTATTTCTCAGAGATTTGATGTTTTTTGATCCGGAAACATTATGGAATTTTAAAAATAATAATTGAAACTTATTTTTGAAGTCCGTTTGTTTTATTTATGTGTTTCCATTTATAAGCCAGTTTAGTAAAATAGAACCCAATATTCAACGAATCAGTAAAACACCTTTTGGATCCAAGTTCAAAAGCGATAAATTTAAATAAAGAATATCATTCTTTACAACTATTGTTATAAAAAATCGCTGAAAAAGGAAAAAAAAAACCCAAAATAATGTAACACAAGAGGTAAAATTTGTTTATAGATTTGCAGTTTATTTCAGTAGGTTGTCTCAGCGATATTCAGATGATTTCAGGCTTACAACAATTCACGGACCAATGGAGCGTATTGGGGCACGTACTGGGAGTAGGCACCGGCGGATCCGTAGGATGGAGCAGGAGCCGAGCATGGCACAGGCTGCAATGAGGGCTGGCAGCTGAACAAGTAGTTCTTTGGACATGGTGGAGCTGGGACCGAAGCGGGTGCCGAGTAGGATGGAGCAGCTGGAGCAGAGTAAGAAGGAGCAGCAGGAGCCGAGTAAGCGGGAGCAGCTGGTGCGGAGTAAGCGGGAGCAGCAGCAGGAGCCGAGTACGATGGAGCAGCTGGAGCCGAGTAAGATGAAGCAGCAGCTGGTGCCGAGTAACCGCCACCATAAGCAGCTCTGGACACACGAATGTTCTCGGCCAATGGAGCTGGGATCAGGATTCCCTGGGTGGGCTGCAATTGGAATGCCTCACCGGCAACGGCAGCAGCCAGAGCGGCGACAATGAGAAGTTGAGCCATGTTGAAAGCCATTTTTGGGAATTGTATTGGATTAGTGACAACTGATGAGTGACTGATGGTTAACCGATTGACGGTGAGCCACTTTATACCCGAAATCGGAGAAAGAAAAACTGCAGACGGCATATGAAATTCGAAATAAATGCTGATCCCATCGAAAAGCAAATACAATTTACAAAACCAAAGACTGCTGTCCAGTTGAAACTTTTCTGTGTGTTAAGAGGAGCACAAGAGGCGGTTGGTTAACTTAAAAATAACAAAAAAAAAACCAAAAACAAATTTCAAATGGACAAATACGAATTGTTTTTTGTGACACTCTTTCTACTGATGACCTTAAATCCGAGTGACTCCGAATCGTCTTCCGGCTTATTGTTCCAGTTCTTGGACCGACCCACATTGGCATCTGAATTGGATAAAAATCGGTCAAATCTCTTTCTGCCCAGCAATTACTTTTCGGAGTTGAATCAACAATATTATTTAAGATTTCGCAGACAAGCCAAAATGAAGAAATCACATCTTCTAAGGCCATATCCTTTTGAATTAGCCCGCTATGATTAAAAATAAAATGTGAGAGATATATGATTATGTATTGTATTTTGATTTCCAGATGGTATAATAGGTAGGTGAATATTATCAATCAAAGATTAACAAAATTAAAAAAGAGTAAGAAAAGAAATTTGCTCTACTTAGGATATCGAAATTAAATTTTCACTTAATTCATTATTATACGTACGTATTTTAAAGCATTATACATAGTAATGTCTTTAAAATAATCTTCTTATACATATATTGAATATTTTTGAATATTTTTTTTTCATTCTTTGAAAATAAGACGATTGATATCAAATCTTCTTAAGCGCATGGTTTGATTGAAATTTCAAAAAGGTCGTAATCTAAACAGAGTACAGAAAGGCTTCAAATTTCTATTGAAATTTTTTGTAAAATGTTTTTCAATCAGTGTTATCTACTAATGTCTTGATTATTGCATGTATCATCGATTGTTTGCATTTAAAAACATAACTAAATATGGTCGAGAGAACCAACCATATCATAAACTTTAAAATGTCAATTAATAAAGTAAAACAAAACTAAATATTTTCATTTTAATTTATAAAATTTTTAAAAAGAATTATTTTAAGATTCTTCCTATTTCAAGATTCTTTCTATTTTAGGAGTTCTTTTAATACTTAAAACTGAATGACAGATTATTTAATTGAGTTAGGGCTTCATGAGGTAAATTTAAGAAAAATATGAACAGAAATATGCACTAGCTTCTTATTTATTAATAATTATTAAGAGTTAAAGTAGGTCATTTTTAAATCTGAATCTTTCTAGTCAATGAACAAGTTTATTTATTTGTTTTCTTCCTTGTATTTCTTTTTGTTTTAGACTCTTCTCAAAGTATTGGAATTTCTTTATTTCTCATTATTTTATTAATTATAATTCCCTTTAATATGCCCCAATAATGCTATTTATCAGTCATAGTACTATAGTTGTTCTAGTACAATAGTAATTATTAAAACTATTTGTAAAAAACAATTATGAACTTGTATTAATAAAAAGTTGATTAAATTAACATAATTATTAATCAATTAAACAAGATTGGTTCCAGGCAATATTTCATCTTCATACCTACATTTAATTTATTTTCCTTTAATTCAGTCTAGTTCATAAAAGGTTTTTTTTTTGTGTGTAAATTCTGAAGATTTGTTAACCAAGCCATCTAAGGTAAATTTTTGAACAGTCACACGTATAATTTATCGCTATCGGACTTTCGCTGACCTTTTCTCTCGATTTTATTAAACAACTTGCAAAGCGCATGCTTGCGGAGGCGTATTTGACGTCATAAGGACGAAGGACACAAACACAACAACAGCAAGAATAACAATCCTTTCTAACCAGGCAACTGGGGCATAACAAAGAGTTGGAAAATATAATCTAAATTCATAGAAATTAGTTAAAATTTCGATCAACATGAAGTTAACTCAACGTCGTTATTCTTGGCTTCTTTTATTGCAATTCACTTTACTTGCTGCCGATTTGTTTTTCAATGCTTTCGGCTCTTGGTTAGCTGGAAATAAAATACAAACTTCCATTTTCTTCTTTGTGTAAGTATAAATCAAGGAAAATATGCTAATTAGAGTGACTAACTCAAACTATTTTTGTGTGTCTAGAACCCAGGATAGTTTAATTATAATGGAATATTTGCTTTTCGCCTTGGCCCTGCATTCAACTTGTGTCTATCAAGTGGGAGCCTCACACATTATTTTGCGTAATTGCAAACTCTTCTTGGCCAGTCTTACACTATATTTCCTTTTGTGTGCCTCGGAACACTTTTGGATTATCTATCAGTATCGCACACCACGTTCAGAAGGCGGCCAACAATGGCCTTTGGGACTTTATGCTTTGGCTGTACTTCAACGTTTAAGTAAGACAAAATAAAATTCAAAAATATAGTTTAGTTAATAACATTTTTTTGTTTTGTTTTTAGCATCGGTTTTCTATTACTATAGCTCCAAGTCAACGCTTTTAACTATGGCCGATCCGCGATATAAGGAAGAACATCTTGATTGGATAGCCGAACAATTGGGTGATAAATGAAACAACAACATTGCAAACCGAAAAGTGATTAGACATGGACTATAAATTATAAAAAATATTTAGTTAGAAAGCTCAAAATTATGTATATAACTAAAACATGTTTCTGTAAATATGTCTTATTTATGTTTGAATGAAAAAATTCACTATATAAATTACGTCTTGATGTAAATTTTTAAATTAAAACTTTGTCATCTAGCAGAGGTTAGAAAACATTCAACGGGTTTTGATGTTTTGTAAGGACACGGAACAGTATTTTAGAAGATTTATCCTGGAAGATTATTCAAATTTGGGTGATATTTATGGAAAACTCAGCATATTTATAAAGTATATTGCCTATTGTTTATAGAAACTGAATCTCAAAAATCCAAGTTTTCCTTTATTTTGATCTATTGAAAACTTTTTAAAATATAGTGTGGAGGAGTATGTACTCCGGCATATTGAGTGATCTGATATCAAAAAATCAAAAACTATTTTAATCTGGCAGCTATGAGCTGAACAAGGATTATTTGAAAATATTGAAAAATTACATATTACGAATAGGTTTTCTACTCTTATATATACTCTTATATAATCTATCGGCTAGCTGTTAAGATAACAGACTCTTCTTTTCTTTCCAAATTTCATTAGCAGCTAAAACGTTTATATTGATCTCATATAGTAAAAGCAGTATCATTTCAGTTCTCTCACAAAGATCAACAGCAATACTTGTCAATACAAAAAGCAAAACCTGAAGTAAGGAATAAAATAGATTTTAAGATAAATAGCAAACTTTTGTCAAATGCCAGAGAAATGATACAAAATTTTAAAGATTATTCTAAAATTAAATTAGTATATGGATGATTTGTAGCACTCGATTGAACTTTGAATACAAAACTGCTATTGAAATGTGTAAAAACTGAAGTAGATAAGGAAAAAGGTAATAAGTTGTTGCTACTACAACAATTCCTTATACTTTACATACTTCCTTTTAACCTTTTATTTCCCTGTTGGAGAAAGAAAATTTCCTACAATTTGAAATTTTAATAAGACTCATTAAATTTTTCTTTCATATTCATATATTTAACATATATTGAGTGTTAAATTTGTTATTTTTACTTAGAATTTAAATGATTATTGCAATTAATTTCTAATATATTACAAAGTATAGTACAATTTACTTTTCGTATAATAAGCACCATGTCTTGCTTCTGTTTTCATTACGTCCTATCTATGTATTGTATATATTGTCCATAGTTGAAAATTGAAGTCTATAACATTTTATATATATGTATGATCAGAGTTATATAAAGCTAATCGCATGATAAAAACAATTGATATAGATCAAAATTCACTTTTCATATGTTATAATAATTACAAATTGTTTTGTGATATGATAATAGAATTGGAATTGGTCCCTTGTACTACGTTCCCGAGTAGCTAAATGGCACACCAAATAGTCGTTCCCATGATTGTCCGATGGTTTTCAGGCAGCATTCTGCATCTGTCTGTGTACCAAACTTAAGATGCCACGTTTCGCATTTGCTTTGCGTGTCATCGATGAAACTAATGGTATACTCTTCATCCGTGTCACGTTCCACCTCCACAAGATTGCTCATGGGTTGGCTAAGACTTACGTCCATGGGTAAGTGATTTTCTTGTTTGCCTGCGGATAGCCAATCGAATTTGCCATTGCCAGCAATAGACAATTGCGTGTCGGTGGTTAAAAGAGTGCATAGATCAAAATTACGTTTCTCCTCGCCGCTCGTCCACTGGCAACTGGTGAGAATAGCGCAGATTTTGAATGGTTCCGATTGATGCGAGTTCAGATAATCACGTATTGCGGTGGAGGGCTGATGTTCAAAGTGACACTCCTGCGGCAGCTTATCGCCTGCATTAAAATTAATATATATAGAAACATATGATAGACTCTGGCTTCAGATTCTCTTACCCTGTAGATATAAAAGTAAACTATCTGTTCTTAGCATGTCCTGTAAGAGCAGTGAAAATTCACCCCAATCTTTGAGAGTGAATGCCAGACCCAATTTCCAGGGCAGTACTTGTAAATCTGTTAGCCGATCCACAGTAACACTAACCACCTGACGAAGCCACTTGGCCACATCATCGTGTAGCGGAGCAAAGGCCTCCATAAGATAACATCTGCATGTCGATATTACTACAAGACCTTCCCGCATAGTTTGTGTTTGCCCATTATAGATGAGTCCTTTGGCCAGCCATTTAAAGTGTTCGCCATCCATTTTGAATTTATGTTGATAGAAATATAGTTTCAAGCGATGATCGATGTCATTGAAATCGTTATAATTGAACTTATAAGGCTGAGTTAAGCTCGAAGAGCCAGAGCCATTAGCTTCTGCATCGATAGGTTTCTTTGAACTAGACATCAGAATGTTGGTCGATTGGAAAATGGCTGCAAAATCAAAAGCACAAAATAGATTAACACATTTGAAGAAGATTAGTAGAAATTACTAATTACCGCCAAGCATTGACATCTTTAGTTGTCCATTGCTTATGGTTGGCTCATTGTTATTGTTGTTGATGGCTGGATGAACTGCCGCAGGTTCACTTAGTTGGATATTGCCTTCACCCGTTGTTTGATGCTTCTCCTTTGACTTTTTATCCTCTTCCTTGACTTTGCCCTGTTGCTCGTAGGCCGTACAAATACTGTCTGTAACCGAACCCGATGAGCTGCTCTCAGTTAGCTGAACATGACCCACTTGAGTGACAGTTGTTGTTGCCTCCGACTCCGTTCGATCTGCTTCGGCTTGAGTTTGTCCAAATTCACGCTCCAGAAAGCTTTGCGGTTGAGTTACATCATCGTTTATGGTCTCAAGATGCGGAAGTTGGGATATGCGACGTTCTTCGCTAGTTTTTCGACTTGCACTTGCACTTTGTAGATTTGGATCCAATACCTCGATACTGGACTGGCTCGGATTGGAGATAATATCGACATCACTTTCATTGGCACGAAATTCTAAATCACGTTCGGTATTTGAGCTGCCCACCACAGATTGATTGGAATCAAAGGAGCACTGTGAATTGGTTATCTTTGAGCAAGAGCTGCTCTCGTTAAGGGAGTTGGCAGAACCTGTTGGTTAGGGAACAGTGGGAAATATTGTTGGGTTGTTTTTTTTTTTCTGTTTTGGATTCTTTTTTTTACAAAAGGAATATACATTTTTCTAAAAGAAGCAGCATTTAGCTTTGTTAATTAAAAATTAAATTTTAGTATCTTCAAAAAATTTCCAATAAAATCAAACTTTAAGTATTTTAGTAGAAGCTTTTAAAAGTCTTACACTTGGATACTCTTCAAAACAAATGAAAGTGTGAGACTCTTAAAATATTTTAAAAACTTGTTAGCTTCATGCACCAAAAAAGAAAAGAAAAATAAATAAATGCTGCTTCCTTTCTTTGAACATAAACAAAAAGCAAAATGCATATTGTTGTTGAAATGAAAAAATTCAAAAAAATACAAACAAAAATTATTATTTTGTTAACTTATACAAATTGGCATATTAACTTTTTGTGGCTTGCATCAAACTCCTACGCTTGGGTGTATTATTAGCAGTTGTTAGCCGCCAGTTGGCCACTAAATATTTAATCAAATATATTACATTATTTATTGGTTGGTTGGTGAGAGAAAAAGGTATACAAAAAAAAATAAACAATATAAATGTACAAAAGTTAGATTCATTTGCCATTTTTTTTGTTGGTTTTGTAAATTTTGTATGTTTTTGTTTTTTGTTTTTAGTGGTTGTTGTGAGTATATATGTGGGTGTAATAAATATATGTTTATGTGTGTTTTGCATGCAAAAAAAGAAAGAAAGAAATAAAGAAAAATTAAATTAAAAATGATGAAATATATATATAAAAAAATAAAAAATATCAGACATAAATTAGAAAAATATTCTACAAAATGGCACGCGCAATTGTAATAATAATAATAATAAGAAACAACAACAAACCAAATGAAAAAGCATCAAAAAACCGTAAATTAAACTAAAAGAAATTTCTACAAAATTTTGTCTCGTGTTTGTGTGTGTTTTTCTTTTCGAATTAGAAAATTTCCATAAATTGTTCAACATAAAATAAAAAACTGGCCAAAGACTTGCCAATGCTATTGCTATCCTTATCCTCCTTAATGTCTTCCAATATCAAGGGCATGCTAACTAATGCTGATGATGATGGCTGCTCATCCTCCTCTACAATAAGAGCTGGCGATAGTTTGGGTTCAGCAGCTAATTCCACAGTTGGTTTATCCATTGAAGAAGGTAAATCATTTGTCACTTCAACCA
Source organism: Drosophila willistoni (assembly GCF_018902025.1). NCBI lineage: Eukaryota > Metazoa > Arthropoda > Insecta > Diptera > Drosophilidae > Drosophila > Drosophila willistoni. Next base: position 18,290,637 of record NW_025814050.1, read on the forward strand.
GATAAGTATGACAATCACGGCAACGCAAAGCTAAATAAAATAAGTTTATATAATAATTCTCTATATATTTATATATATGGGTTATACCCTCTGCATTATGTCTTCTGCTTTTTTGATCTATCATATATTGTTTGCCACATATCACACAACGATAGACACTTATATTCATTTCGGTTAGATCCCGTTTCGAAAGTATATCACGTAATTTCTTTTCCAGTTCCTGTTCAAGAAGGCAAAGCATATATAAGTAGAAGGAAGCTTAGATTTCTTTCAACTTACCTGGCATAATAAATTGTCTAGGCAATAGATGCGCTCTTGTTTATCCTTTTTTACGGTATCAAAATTTAAACGCAATGTATTTGCTTTAAGATGTTCGCAGGATTCCAAAATTTGTAGGCTCCATTTCGTCTTGGTTCTATAGTATAAAGTAAAATATGTATTAAGGCTTTGATTAATTTAAAGTAAAACTCACCGCTCGTTCAGTGCATCCTTCTCACGTATAAAATTGGAAGAAATAGTAAGCAATAATGGATCAGTGGGCCTTTGTTCATGGTGGACAATGTAAGTATCCTCGTCCAGCTCAGAATCGGATACTAGAAATAATGAAATATTAAATTTTAAGGAACAAACTTATTGATGAGAACTGTTTACCGGCTTCTTCTTCTTCTTCAGCATTGGGAAGAGTTCCATAAAGATCAAGCAACTTTTTGTGTTTATCCTTCTCTGAATTGTTTTCCTCTTCTTTTATTGTATTGTCATTTATACTCTCATATTGAGTCTCTACACTTGAATTACAGGTCTCGTAAAGAGTCTCATTTGCTTCTTTTTCCCCTTCTGATTCTACTTTGATGGGGGTCAAAGTGGCCTCAAACGTGGTATTCCATGTGGAAGTATTTGTCGGTGTAGAGCTACAATTGAGCACTGTTGTTTCTGCCTCATTATTTGTGGTTGAATCCGAGCACATGTCTCCCAGGTACTCATTGAATTGCTGACGCGCATCATGAATCTCTTCCACACTTGGTGGCTGATGAGGTAACTCCATGCTTTGCATTAGCTCTGCCTGACCCGATTGCAACCATTCATTGCCATATTTTAGTCGCAGGTTTTCAATTGTCTTTTTCGCCTCCAAATGAGAGGAATCAGGTGCTTCTTGTACATTGCCAGCGGTTGATTTCGAAGGGAGCGGAGCTGGCTCAGAAATTTCTGTAGATTTCGAAGGTTCTGCATGCTCTTCTTTAGGCTCTGAAATGTCAACAGTACGAACCTTAAGCGATCGTTTTTTTATGCTAATCTGAGAATTATCCGATGGAGCTAGTTCCGATTCCGATGATGAATCTCGTCGCCCGCCCTTTATAGAGATGGAGCGCTGCGAACCCACACTGGAGGCCAGGGTATTTATAGAATTATTCGAACTGTTGATCGAAATGGAACGACTGGCATTCAGACGATGATTTAAGCTGCCCACAAAACGTAGTTTCTGCTTGCCAGTTGTTAATTTCTCGCTCTTGCTTAGTGGCTCGAAATCCAAGACAAATTTCACAGTTGCTGTATTCTTGTGCAAATACTGAGCCGTGGCCAAACGATGTTTGGGATGACATGCCAAAGGATTTCCTTGCAAATTGAGTGTGGTGAGGGTCATTATGGCGCTCAATGGCAAAAGTTGACTATGCTCGAGTAGACAATTATCGGATATATCCAAATTTGTTAGATTCTCCATTTTTGCAATATCCAAGAGTTCTTCCACATAATTATTGCTGATATTAAGCAATTGCAATCGCTTCCAGGCTGCCATATGGAATTGTGGCAATTGTGTTAGACAATTGTAGCTTAAATCTAAGGTCTTTAGGTGTGGCAACCATTTGATAGCTGTGATGCTGTTTAACTTATTGTGTCTTAGATTCAGATGCTGCAAATGTTGGGCAAATTCCAGTGCAGTGTCAATTGATTTTAGATTATTATAACTGAAATCAGCAGTTTGTAATTCATTCCAGACAAAACCATTCGAATTATCGCCACCACAATGGGTTATAATATCATCCACACTTTGGATACTTTTTATACAAATCAATTGCTGAAGTTGCGATCTCAATGGCTGTATGCCCACCACCTGTCGTATGCTTATCTTATGCACCTCCAGACGTTTTAAGGCACGAAATTTCCCAATATCGATAATACCTTCATAGTATATATCAATGGGAAAATAATTCAATTTCAAAAGTGTGGTTTTCTGTACAAAATCATGCAATAGCTGAAGATCCGAGAATACATTCGATGTGGCATTAATCGGCTTGACAACCTGAAAGGCTTTAGAGGCGCCAGCACCAATATTGCTATCAGCAATCAATTCAAATGAATCATTTAAAGCCCTCAAAAGGGAGCCTAAAAATAGAAAAATTTGAAAATTAGTCTGTGAAGTACAGTTCTCTACTGGAGGGGTTTGACGAGTTTTCTGCTGTCAAATTTAAGTAGTAATCTACTGCGTTACATAAATAATACAATGTTTCATTTTAACAGATCATAAATTATATTTTACACTCATATGATGTAGTCGTCTGGTCAAGTTTTGCTAGTTAAATTTGTAAATAGATAGTACTACAAGTTTGGGGTTTTCAGCCTTAATTTCTCCTATCCGTACTAAATATAAGAGTCTTTATTATCGTATTCTTTGTTATTATTAAAAAAAAAACGGTTTAAATTTTTGTATAAACTTTATAATAAATAACTTGTTGACAGGGCTTTTAGTTTAGTCTTTAGGTTTTTTTCCCCGAATAATCAAAGTAAACTAAGAAGATTTCGATTTTCCATATTTGTTAGCAGAATGGGGCTAAATATTTAGTGATTCTGACGACGTATGTAAAATAATACGTTCTTTGAAAAATCCTAGTAGTGTAGAAAAGATTTTGTTTATGTTTCGAAGGAATTTATAGCTTTGAAAGGTAGAAATTGGAAATCAAATTACACTTTGTGTGTTTTCAATTTTTTAAATGTTTTGCTAATATAATTTGTTGTAATCTTGGCTAAAGCGAAACGTTATGGAAATATTACTTGCTACGACAAATTATCATAAAAACGTAAATTTGTTAATAATTTTTGCTAATACGCACGAATGGAAATGAAAACTAATAAAAAGTTATAAGATAAGAAAATTAAAAAGTACATTTATATAGACCATAACCAAATCAACTGGTTATAAATCGAAAGCAAAAACAGGTCTTAAAAATTATGCCAACAAATCCTTTCAAAATCGGAATGTATGAATTCTTTGAAGAAGTTGTAGATCTAGCAAAAATAACATGGGGAACTTTAGGAATGCAAATCACCGATTTGGATGAATTTTGAATATGCTGTAGAATACCCCGTCATTTGAAGTTGTGTGAAATATTTCGGCACACTATTCTATATTTTCCCAATAAATTGCGTTTTAAGCTATAGCTTCGGTGATTTATAAGTAAAACGCCGAGTGGACTAATTGTAAGATAAACTTTCCTTTTGGGCACAATCGAAATTCTAAATTTGGTATGTAATTTATTGGTCTTTTGGGCGAGACTTATTTACAGGACTAGTTTAACCAAAGTAATTTTTTTGTTGAACTAGGAAAGAAAGTAAATTCAATTCCCAGTCGAATGATAAATCGATTATTATATTCGGATAGTTTCAATACCTCTCAATAAGGGGCATTAATTTAATTGAGTTTCTTGCGAGCCGAGAAATTCAGATCTAAAGCCTGAAAATGGAAATTGTCATAAATTTGCTTTTATATGACAATATGACATGATCATGCACATGGAAAATGCAATTAAGATATGCATATTCTGCACATTAACAGAAAACAGTTGCCTATGTAGAGAATATAAACCTTTAAGCCCCTACATTTACTATCATTCTGTCGGTCACTGATCGATCGTCAATCTAAGCTTAGAACAAAGAGGTAGGCGGTGGGCAGGGCCCGTCATCACTAAGACGCATGTTCGCGCGTTGCATTTTGCGTTGTTCTAATTTTGGTCAGTTCTATATATAGTGTTTACATATTTTTCTATTCTCACCTGATAACGTCAAGGTAAACTCTGAGCTCAATATTTTATCGCCATTCTTGCGCAGCAAATTGGCCAATTCGGTGATCTTTTCGGGATCCATAATAGCAGAGAAGAATCGTAGAGTAGTGAGGGGGTTGTGATCTGTTTTGCTGGGGGGTGGGGGTAGATGAGGGGGTGGAGCCCCAAACAGCTGTGCTTCTCGTATTTGAGTTTATTTTTATTGTTCTGCTGGTTAAATCGACTGCAAAAATGTCAAAATAAATTACTATATGTGCAGGTGCATCTAGTATATGGCACTCACTCATCAAAATTTTCACGTAATTCTATTAAATTTGTGATTCCATTAATTTTTAAATGTTTGTTGTTGTTTTTTTTTATGACGCCTTTACTTTTAATTCTGCAATTTGCAGCAACTTCCATTAAATTGCAATTGGAGATTAATGTTACATTTTCGAGGAATTCGTTGTTTATAATTTGAGGAACTGGGATGTTCCCGTATAATCCGCACTTGTCCTTCCTTTTTTATTTTTGCTAAAATGAATTTCGTTTTATTTTTATGCTTCTTCTTGCTTGTCTGCTGAAACAAAGTCTTTCAGTATGACCGTAGATAAAAATACCAAAAAAATACCATTTCGAGCGGAATTTTTTTCAAAATCAAAATTAAACAAATGCGAATTTTAAGAAATATAAAAACATTTAAATAAACAAAAAAATTAATTCTTAGGAAAAATAAATACAACTACTTTTAGTATTTCTTACTGACAATAAATGTTATGTGTGTAAGTATTAATTTTTTATTGCAGCAACATTTTTAAAAATTAAAACTACTGAGATAAATGCAAATAAAATTTGTTGGATTTTTTTTTTATAATATTTCTAATTAAAGTGCAAATTGTTTCAAATATATTTAACTCTTGTTAGCTGTTCTTTAAATAATATATGTGTTTATTTATATAATAAAAATTAATTATTAGTTTAAAAACTTTTCTAAGATTTCGTGATACATATAATACAGTCGAGTCCCGATAATTCGAAATGGCAAGGGAATCAGTTTTTTTCGATTTACACAAAAATTCAAATTATCGTAAATTTTTATTTAATTTTTATAGAATTTATTTCGACTTATCGCGATTTCCGAATTAGCGGGTTACAAATTTAGGACTCTCGACTGTATAAATATTAAATTTTTAGTATTTCGATCCAGCAGACACACAAATATCTTAAGAAAAAATATGAACTCCTTAATATTTTTTCGTTTCCATTTTTTTAATTGAAACAAATGATTCATCAAAAGAAATTTTTAGGGTAAATTAGGTTACACATGATCTATAACAGATCCACAGGAGTTTAACAATAAGATCCATAACGCAAGAGTTTTCCACCATATGAAAATATTTGTTTAACAAATATATGACCGGAAAGGTTTTTGAAACGGCTTCAAACATTCCAAAGGGTATACTTAGATCTCTATTATCAGGAGTTTCAAAATATTTGCAATGTCCAGGTATATAAAACTATTTAAACATTCGATTAAAATCAAAACTCACCCATTCATTTTAAATGCATAGATATGCTCAGTATAAAACACTTTATATAAGTTTCCAAATTTACTTTTATTTTGTTTTCTTTATTTAACACTTTTGGATTCATTTACATTTATTTCTTTACGTCTACGCCATTCAATTAAAATTGCTCTAAGTTTTGTTCTAACGCACATAAATTCCATAAATTACATATGCCTAATTTTGTTTGATATTTTAAAATTAAGCCATTCGATTGTTATTGTTTGCTTTCTTTAATACTCATGGCCACAAAATAATTAACAATATTTGGTAATAAGGTACATGCGCATATTTCTCTTTTTGAACTAATTATTTAATAATAATAATAATAAAAAAAAAATTAATAAAGCAGACTTTGATTGACTTATATATTCTCTCTGTGGGCTTCAGTAGGATATGCTTGGGACTTTTATTAAAAAATAAAATAAAATTTGTTTAATTAACTTTACACATTAACAACCTATAAACAATCCTGAAGAGTAGACTGACTTGACGTTCCAAATGTACAGATTGTGCTGAAAAATATTTACTCTGTGTGGTGCATAAAAATTGTTAAAAACTTGTTCATTTTTCGTTTTTGTTTTGTTTTTTATACAATTTACAAATTTTGCCTGCGAAAGAGGAGAATATAACTTATTATTTGGCAAAGTGTTAAATATTAAAAAATATATAATATCAAAATCAAGTTGTTGTTATCAGATAAAAAAAGAAGAAACTCAAACGTGCTTAAAGAACTGAAATTTTCCAATTAAATAAAGTGTTGAATTTTTTTTTTTTTGATTTTTTTTTCATTTGCATACGTACTGGAATTTTGCCGATTTTGTAGCTGCCAATTGAGTATATGTATATGAAACATAAAGAAATTGTATTTTGGGGAATGAATAAGATCTTTTGTAGACGAAATTTTGATTTTGTTATACCCTTGCAGATGATTTTATATGGTTATCAGGAAACTATAAAAGGCAATATCTATAGTTTCAGACAACTATAAGTAGATATCGATTAGATTTAACAGTTCAAATTGTAGTTCTACTTCCATTTTTAATGTTTTCAAAAATGTTTGTAGTATTTTTTTTTTTCTTTATATTTTTTATGCCAATTCTATGTCAATTTCAAGTTGCCCCTTTTGATTATAATATTCTTCTGGAATTATACAGAACAGACGATATTATAATTATCGTTTTAATCTGTTCTTTTTGTTTTACAATTTATATCTATTGCAAACATATATAATTTTCATATAATCTTTCAAGTTTTTGTAAAAATTTGATTGGTTTTTTACCTAATGCTTGATTGCTTAGTAAATGGAACTGCAAGGGTATAAATAATAATTAATATTTTATTTATTTTCAACAAATCCAATTAGTTGTTAACAAATATGACACTTTTTTCTTTACACACTTTACACAATAATTGATATAGCGAGATAATACAATGAATAACGATTGTAAATTATTATTAAAATTTATGTTGTTTGTTGTTTTTTTGTAAATTAAAGGAAATGCATGTTGACGAGCGAGCGTGCGAAGGAGCGAACGTGTTGTGGATGGTTGGTTGAGAGGGGAATTTTGGTGTACGAAGAGATGACTCTGACTTGATCGCATAGAACGAAATATTTACAAACAAATTCATGTTCATTTTGATTTTTGGTGTAACACAGGTTTTTTTTTTTTATTTATTCTGTCTGTTTCTTGTTTTTTAGAGTTTTGGCGACGGCATGATGGACGTATCCCTATGAGAAATCATATAAGAAAAAAGAAGAAAAAAATAACAAATATTTGATTGGATGAAACATAAAACAATATATGCAATTTGTTAAAAGATGTATGGATGTATGTATTTGGGAGGATTTGGGTTAAGATTATATATATTTAAAATGAGCTGAATAATAAAGTAAATGAATATGCATACACTATATAAGTGATGATTTATGATTTGATTTACATGAAATTTATGTTGATACTGAAAGAAATTATACATTCATTTAAATTTGGAATTTTGTTTGCATATTTTATTATTATTCAGCATTTTTTTCACTTTTCTTTCTTGGTTTTTATATATATTAAAAATTAATCTTAAATTTAGTAAAATTAGTTGAACTAAAAAGGCAAAACACATTCATATAGAAAGAAGTTAAGTGCTATGGCATAGTTATAAAGGAAAGTCAAACAAACTAAGAAAATACAAAACTTAAGAGCAAAAACAATAATTAATTAATTGAAAAAAAGAGAAGAGTTTAGTTATAAAAGGGTAAGGAAGGAGAGGAGGGGAATTTTGGAGACGGGTTTCATCATGTGCAAACGAAGCAAACGAACGAAAGGAAACAAAACACTTACATATGCTCTGGATGATTGCGTATGCAATCGATTAAATCATTAGGTTTAAGCTGATTTGTGCATATTTTGTGTATAGCCGTGAACAAGGGGAATCTGTAAAGGAACGATTGATTAATTACAAAAGATCATTTCAAATATTGTTTGGTTATCCTTCTTACTTATCCTCCAATTTCTTGTTCTTCAGCATGTAGTTAACCTCTTCGGCTGTGGGTGGTCCCTGCAGTTTCTGGCCATTAAGCATTTCTTTTTCCAATTCTTCAATTGTTTTGCCAGAAGTAACGAAAGCCTCCGAAACGCGACGATTGCGACCACCTAAAAGAATTTAATTTGTTATTTTTCCCAGGTAAACAAACAATAAATTTCTATTTAAGAATTGGTTATTTTCCTCTTTAAGTTGATTTGAGATATCATCAAGTTTGCTAATTAACCCCGCCAACAATTTGACTTTATGGTACCCTTCTACCACTCCATTGACTCACCATAACACGTCGTGATAAGATCCGCGACACCGCAGCTCTCGAAGAAGGTGGACAATTTGCTGCCTGGATAGAAGACATCGACAAAGCGTATCATTTCCATCAGACCCAGACGAATGACAGCCGCCTTGGTGTTATCGCCCAACTTGAGACCATCAACGAAACCAGCACCGCAGGCAACAATATTCTTAAGGGCACCGCAAACCTCAACGGCATCGGCATCCTCGACGACCACAACACGGAAGTGATTGGCCTGGAAGAGATCACGCAGCACTTTGCCATATTTCTTATCAGTACAACCGATGGTAGTTTCACAGAAATTTCCCTCGGCCACCTCATTGGCCAGATTGGCGCCCATCAGTACGGCGCATGGTATCTAAAAAAAAAACGCAAAAACATTAGAGGTTACCCAGTGTCACCTTCATTTATGTCTATGTAGATGTATTAACTTACCTTCAAGTGACGGGTGATAATGTGCGAAATAAGATCAATGCCACCGCCTTCGGCCTTGTCGAAACCCTTGATCAGGGATATGGCAATGGCATTGGGCTTAATCTTACCCAGCAATTGTTTGCAGAAATTGGGTATAAATTGATGGGGTACAACGAAAATTAAAATATCAGCATTCTTGGCAGCTTCAACTAGATCAGGAACGGCAACCTACAAAATAAAAAGAAGCAGAAATAGACACTGTGAGAAGGTGGAGAACAATTAAACTAGAAAAAACAGCTAATTACACTTTTGATAAGCACACAAATTTGATAAGAAACATTTTTTTGTGTTCAAGGTTGATTCAAGAACCTTTGGAAATCTAGAAAATCATATTCTATGCACGTGTGACAATTTTTTATTTTTGGGGGCGCGTCTTTTCCTATAGACGATTGTCTAGACGATCGAGAGAGCCGATATCAGTGAATTAAATGTTATAACATTTTATATTTTTTGCTGGCCTGTGTTAACCTGTTTCCCGTATTCAAAATGCGATCAAACTTGTTTGTCTCTTTTGCATTTTTGCTTTGCTTTGGCATTATTATTGTGGACTTTATATAAGAGTTGAACTTACCTACATAAGTATAAATAAAAAGTGTAAGGTTCAGACACTGTTTAGATAACAATTTGCCCAATGCAAAAACAAAATAAATTGCCGTTATCGTTGGAGGTGGAAATCAACAAACAAGTTAAAGTCATTAAAATGTTCAAAATTATGAACTATTAATGGAAATTTTTGTTTGCTTTTTTGCACTTTTCGCAATAAAGATAAACTTCTTCTGTAAACTTTTAATAGTTTTAAGTAATTACTACATTAATTTTAAAAACTAGACCTCATGAATCATCACTAGATAGTTAAAACCTAGAAAAGTTATAGAAATTATATGAAGTTTGCCCTGCTTTTGGCTTTTAGATAGCTGGCTTATCTAATCTTGAAATAAAAAACAAAAAGAAAAAATGATTTTTAACCCTTTGACTGCTAAATTTTTTTATTCTATTGTTAGAGAACTCAAACCACTGTTGAATAAATTTTTGCATAAACATTTTGAGGCTTCCTGAATTGTCTCTATATAGTATATATATGTATATGTCTGTGCATATGTTACATTTGATCAAGGCGCGTCATTTTCAATTACGTCAGTAATTTATTGGGTCTATATTAATAGCTGATAAGCGTTGAATATGGCTAAAGTAAAGGGGGCACAACACAATGATAGACAGAGCCTCTTCAAATGTGCGGGTATACATCGCAGTTCAAGCACTTGACGATTTTTGTTTGCTGATTATAGATAAGCTCCGACACTTGTTTAACCTGTTGCTACTCCATGTTAACACAAAATATTCAGTAGCCTCCCAAATATTAGTGAGATGTAAACATATAGAACCCTATATATATGTATGAATATTATTCTGTTAGGAATGTAACTTGTAACCAGGCATTGAGTATTTTATCTGTCGTTGGCTATGGAAAAACACCTCCCAAATAGATTATAAACCGAGAGACAACATGCGTTGGCAGCATGAAGTGATAACATATAGAAACGCTAGAGAATTATATATGGAAAAATCAAAAACGAAAACAACAAAAAAAAAAGCAACAACAATTTTTTCTATAATGAAATGCTGAGGCATATTGTTTGCCTATTTGTTTGTCTATATAATTAGACGCTTTTCCATTCCCATCCATCTATGTATGTATATATTCATTTATATATGTAAATTCTCATATAGAAGAAGATTTTGGCAAGAGTTCAATATAACCGGTTTGAAGGTGGGGACAACATAAAAACATATATAATATATACATAATAACAAAGGCAAATAAAAAACAACAAGATCAATGTCAAAAATGCAGCAAATATATTCAATTAAGAAACTAAGCCAAAAAGTTAATTGCTTTTATATTAAACAAACACAGAAAATACTAACTTGCTTACTTCAAAATGCTTTGGGAATAAAAAACGTTAATAGAAATACATATTTTTAAGTTGTTGAGTATATATTAGCATCGCTCCGTTAGAACAACTTTGTTTTTATATGTTAAGTTTGACTTATTTGAACTACAGTTCAAACTTATGTTTTTCTAGCTATTAAAAAATTATACTTTGCTTACTAAATGCTGTGTTAATTAAAAGATTCTGCATTTTTAATTAAATTTAAAAGGGGAACTCTGTATGTATAAATAATAATTGTATAATTTTTGCAAGATTTTTGTATTCTATTGGAATTGTATGGGAATTTATGAATCAAGTCAGAGGAAAGTACTAAACTGTTTAGCTGTGATTTTTTTAATAATAATAAAAAGTTTTTGTCAAACTTTTTGTATTCTTTATCGATAATGTCAAAAGAAACTTGGTGTAAAATTTAGTCAACTGTTCAGTTTTGATTTCCTTATATAAGCAAATCGTAGTAAACTTAACTTATTTGTTTTGGGATAAAGATCATTTGATAAAACTTTTAGTACAATTGTCAATGTAGTGAGGCATACTAGAAAAGTATAAAACCCCCAAAGTTAGACTCTCTATTGCTTAATCCTAAACTTTGGAAATTGTGTTTCTTTTAGTATACATTTTGAGTTTAAATATTTAATACATCTAAATGTTTGTTTAGATTTTATTTATCAAAGGTTCACTTAAATTTACAAAACGTCAATTCACTATCATTGACATAAATTGAATTTCCTAACTAACTGGGTTATGCATATTGCATATATAGAAAATTACGTTATCAGTTTCCTTTTGCATCATATGGGGTACAACTTAGTCCGGACTTGAACCATTGTTTATAATACTTTTGTGATAAAAGAGAGGAAGCAAAATAAAACCATGGCTCAATTGACAAGCCGGCCTTGACCTACGTCAAATAAATGATGGCTAAGTTAAAAGAGAGAGCGCTCAAAAGAGTAAGAGAGAGAAAAACAAGAGAGAGAGAGAGTTCTTCACACACCTACAACAATAACGTCACGTTTTGAAGGTGAAAACGCATTTTGCTTTTGGCCCTGAAAAAAAACTGCAGCGCATAGCCAAAAAGAGAGATATGAGAAGAGCGAGAGAGAAAGAGAAATTGAGTGGAGAGTAAGGTGTATAATTATAGACATATGCATTTGTCTGATTAGATAATTGCATGCGGTCGCGGTCAAGATCAAGGCTTGCATTGCCGCCTTTTATGTAAGTATCTAACAAAATCAATTTTTTTGGTAATAACTACAATTACATAAACAACTTTTGTTTGTTGTTGTTCTTACTACTTTAGCTTACCACATTTGATGGCAGTTTATGTCCTTTCAAATATTTGACATTCTCATGGGTCTCATTAATTATTTCCGTTAGCTTCTTGCCATCAATTAGTTCCTCGTATACAAACATGGTAACCCGCTCCTCGAATTCGGGCAATGCTGCTGCATTGGCACCCACAATTTTTGCTATGGCCGAGCCCCTGGAGAACGACAAGAACGAGAAAAGTCGAATCGAATGTGTAAGTTGTGGGATTGTAAAATATTGCAGTCCACAATTATATAATTGAGTGGGTCGTCGGGTAGTCTATCCCATTGTAATTGTAATATTGTTATTACATATTGCACACTTACCAGTTGCCCGAGCCCACAATGCACACATTAGTCTTATCCGCCATTCTAAGTCTGAGGTGTTTTTGTTGTTGTTGTTTGTCTTTAATTTGCGTAGTTAAACGTTATAGTGCTATATCTATTCCGCGTGCTTTCTAGCTACCAAAATCGTAGCTTGTTTATTATTTAAATATTAACTGACACGTCGAAGCCACGGCGACTAGTGAATATATTTGTCCATGTATTTCGCTTTTATAAAAACATATGTTTTTTCGCCTCAGTTTTTGCCCTCTCGCCGTAAATTTTTGCCGTAAATTTTTGCCCTCTCGCCGTAAATTCTTGCCCTCTCGCCGTAAATTTTTGCCCTCTCTTTACTATCAACAGTGCTGTCAATTTAGCTATTTTCCTACTAGATCTAGTGAAATAGCGGCTAGCGGAAATTATAGCTGTTTTTCAAGAAAAACTAGCTTACTTTATATTTTGAAACATTTAGTAACTTCGTGTATTTTTATGCTGTTTGACGCCACATTTTCATACGAATAGTATTTTTTCATTTGAATGGCAAAAAAACATCGATAAGCGAAACGAGTATTCAGTCTTATCGTTTTCTGTGAAGTTTACTAAATGTTTCCCAATTTTTAAACCGCGAGCAAAAGTTGAAAATGCGAAAAATTTACTATCAAAAACCGCGTGGTAAAGACCCTGCATTTAAAGATTGGCTGACTTTAAATGCAGCTGATGCGGGCAAATGTTATTGCAAATACTGACATTAGTCAAATGAATATTGTCAAAACGAAGCAAAGATATAGGTACGGCTAATACAACTTTGAACGTCATTTTACATATAAGGAAAAGCTTTTGTAAAGCTAATATTTAACAAAATTGTTAATTACAAGAAAAATGCTGCCACGATTACAAATTACCAGCATCATGTTAGATAAAGATAGGGACCAATGAAACCTACATAAACCAAGATGATGAAGATAAAGTCATTGATGAAATCATCCAAAATATTGAAATAAACCAAAAATAAACAAATATTTTCTTTTTTTTTTGGCTACGAAGAAATATTTCTAGCTATTTCTAGCTTTTTTCAAAGGCTGATTTAGCGTTTTGATGCAACGAAATGTTGGCAGCACTGACTATCACTACTCTCACAGTGGTGTTGGAAAATTCAAGAGTTAAGATTTAAAACTGCAGTGTTAGTCAACAAGGCAATTCAAATATGTGGCTCTAAATTATTGTGTGACCATATTTTTGGGAAAAAAAAAATTACGAGGCGCTTAAGTTTGAGATTATATTTTTGGTTTAAATTTCACATTTAAAATAATTAGTTGTGATATAATTTTGACCAAACTTAAATCATTATAAAATGCAAAAATTTAACATCAAAATAAATATAAAAACTAATCTGACAATCTAGCACCACCATCTGAAGCATGCCCTAAGTTTTTTTTATCTTCGATTTTTCCACACATTCTTTGTAAATCTTACCGAATTTGTTTTGGTTAATCCTTTTGATACTGAAATTGGTTACACTTGTGTATGTACACATGTAAGTGGAAACATTCCAATATATAAGAGAACTAAATTGAAAACTTTGATTTTCATCCATCCACTAAGAGGCATAACAATGAATTGCTCGCAGTTCAAAGCAACAGTTTTTATTTTCTTGATTTTAACACTTTATGGTAAATAGATCGTAAACTTTAAGAATGTTGTGATATTTTCATTAAATGCTATTTTCTTTACAGCTGTTCCAGCTGTCGAGTCCGCTTCACTGCTTAATGAAGTACTGAAAAAGGTATATACACTTATTGCGGAAGGTGGTGTCCACTTACAACAGGTTGGAAAAGATGCTCTAAGCGTGGGAAAAGTTCTTCAATCAATGAGTAGAACAGTTGCCTATAGATCAAAAGGCCTAAGATATCTCTTTGGCGATCTACCCAATGCACAAGTTACTAACTAATAAAATAAACTGTGTGAAATAATTGATTTAATGATTTTAAGATAGGTAGGTTTTTGTGTGTGTAAACTAAAACGTTGGAATAAAGCAAAAAAATTATTTAAATTTGTTGTTTCGTTGTATTATGTTTAAGCAAAATGAACTAGTATCGCAAATCATTTTTAATGTTATTATTTTAATTTTAAACAATTTTAATTGGTTTCTATGATAATCGCGATAGAAACCCAAATTTCAATCTGGAAATCTAATTTTTTTGTTAATTCTGAATCGTTTTTAAGATTGCTTTACAAATTCTTTCAATTTGTTTTGGTTAATCATTTTTCAATGAAATTGGCTACACTTATATGTGTGTATGTATATACATATATCCATATTCATATATAAATAGAAATTTGAATTTTACTGCAATTACTATAAAACATTACAATGATTCGCTTGCAGCAGAAAGCAACAGTTTTCTTTTGTTTAATTTTGATATTATTTGGTAAATATCTGAAACATATGTGTACAAAATATATAACCATTGAATATAAATTTTCCAACCGTTTCAGTTTTCGAGTCCGCTGCAATTTTAACCAGTATCAAGAACAAGATATTTAAAGCTTTAGAAGAAGGCGGAAAACAAATACAATATCTTGGGGACTCCACCATGAATGTGGGCAGCAGCATTCAGTCATTGGGTAAAATAGCAGACTCACAGGTAGATATGGTAAAAAAAATAGTTGGTTTAAAAACTGCACCAGCATAAAATTGTGAAAATAAATACAAAGGCTTCAAAATGATTGCAAATATATGTATGTTTTTAGTAAAACAAAAAGAAAAAATTTTCCACAAGGTATGTATTATTTTCGGGTTAAATTGTTAATCAGTGTAAAAATAGTTTTACCTTTTACAAAGAATCATACATATATAGAAAAAAATGTAAAGTTTTTATAAATTTTGGGCGACAAAAAAACCATATAATTGTAAGAAATTTTCCTATATAACTTATAATAATTGCAACAATCTAGTCAACTAGGAAATCTTGGATTTATCCATAAATCTTTTATCTACTCGTCATGCATTTGCTATATAGTATTAGTAAATAGTGTTAATTTATAGCTTTCAGTTGGTCGTTCTGTTGAGATGGAGAACAATAAGTTCAATCATAATAGCTTTTGGCTGTTTCCATTCTCAGATAAGTTTTGATACAAAGCCCGAAATATCATCAAAAAATAAAAAGTCACATATCTAAAATTTTCAAAATCAATAAAATACACTTTCAAACTCTTTCAAAAAGTTGTGGATACTTTAGAGTAACGAAAGAAGCTGAATCGAATTTTGGGTCGGATGTGGAATTTTTGATTGATCGACTTTCTAAAATAACTATTTTTAGCAAGACAGTCCAAATATGTATATTCGCTCTCTATCTTTCTCATGAAATGGACCATTATTTTAGGAAAGAAGCAACAATGCCAACTAAAGATTTGGGACAAAAAGAGATACTTAAAATGAAGTTAATTAAGCGACAAAGTATATCTCACTTTCAATTGATTGTCTCAAATCTTTAGTTGGCACTGTATATGAGCTACATATATATAATATAGAAATCAGATCAGTATTGCAGACTAAGGAGGGCGGTTTGCGTTGGTCGAAAAGAACCGGCGGACGATAGACAGATTAATGGTGGATAAAATGACGGAAAAATTAAAATTATATGTTTCTGGCTCAAATGATTATCCTTTTTTTTGGAGGGTATACACACTTGGAAAATTTAGATTTTAGAATATAAAGCATTTCAAAATCAATTTTCAATTCATTCCCTTACAAAAACCATTAATCTTTCCGATACGGGAATTTGTTACACTTAGGTGCATATGTGTACAAAAAACTGAATACAAATTTTGATTTGAACACATTCACGAAAAGGCATCGCAATGAATCGCTTGCAGTGGAAAGCATCAGTTCTTATATGTTCAATTCTCATATTTTATTGTAATTAACAACACATTATTGTAATAACTGATTAATTGAAACTTTATTTTAATTTACTGTCATTTCTTTACAGCTGTTCCAGCTGTCGAGTCTGCTCCTGAGGAAATAAAGAATATCTTATCGCTTTTAACAGAACATGGTGTCCAGATGCAACACGTTGGAAACTCCGCTAGAAGCGTGGGCAAGGCCATTCAATCAATGGGTAAAGCAGCAGCTTCTAAAGTACGAATGCTGAATGTCCTCACTGGATGGGATAAGTCCGAAACACCAGTTCCTACCTCCGAAAAGCCTGATGCTGCCTCCAACAAACCACCTGCCATTTCCAAAAGAACTGTCACTAAAGTGATTAGTGACGGTGTGAACAGTGTTTATCGAACAGTGGCTAATGTAGCAGCTGCTAAAATAAACTTTTTTAGAAATCTTACTGGATGGAACAAATCCGAAAACCCAGTTGCTAACGCCACAAAACCATTAGCAAACACGAGAAAACCAGTTAATTATTCGCAAAGACCAGTTACTTACTTAGAGGAACAACATACTTACAGGGAAGAACCAGTTAACAACATGCATGAACCAGCTAACCACATGCATGAACCAGCTAATAACTCGGAAGAACACTATCTGAAATTTTAGTTTTCAACTGATAAATTATAATTTCAAAATATGTGGTTAAGGTTTCATAAGATCTTTATATCTGTTATATGGACTCTAAATAAAATTCTTAATTCCCAATTGTGAAGCATAAAAAATTATTAAATTTTAAAGCGTAACCTAAAACTGTAGAACTGGACTAACTTGGAAGTTTTTTCATTACTCTTACCTTATATAAAGGGTAATTGCCATTTTTCATAAATATGGTTTATCGAGTGAATTCATAATACATAATACTGCTTTTTTTGAAAAAGTTAAAAAAAATTAGAATATTCAATAATTTGTAACTACAGTAGACCCTCGATGAATAATTCATTCAAACTACAATTGCAGCTAAAATTGTCGAAAAATAATATTCAAAAATGTTAAAACGGTCACACTGGACAGCATTGTGATATATGTATATATATTCCGGGTTTTCCCTATTTCATTGCTTAATACATACTTAAAACATTTATTGGCTGTTCCTTATCCGGTGCGTTTGTTAAACGAGTGTCCACTGTAATTCCTTTACAAAGACCTTTCTTTGCAAAACCGATTTAATTTGTTTTGGTTAATTGCTATGACACGAAAATTTGTTACACTTTGGTACATACTTATTTTCCAATATATATAGATCCGATTTCAGTTCATTCACTAAAATACATATAAAATGATTTGCTTGCAGTTGAAAGCATCAGTTTTTATATATTTAATTTTCATATTTTATTGTAATTAACAATATATATTATTGTAATAACTTACAAATTTGCTTAAATTCAATGTTATTTCTTTACAGCTGTCCCAGTTGTCGAGTCCGGGATTGACGATGTCATAAAGAAATTATTATCACTTGTAAAAGAAGGTAGTGTTCAAATGCAATATGTTGGACAATCCGCTAGAAACATGGGCGATGCCCTTCAGGAAATGACCAAAGCAGCAGCTTCTAATATAAAAATGTTGCAAATGCTACGCGGGTGGAAAAAATTAGAAAACGTTACATCGGAAGAGCCAACTACTAACACGGAAAATCCAGTCACTAATTCGGAAAACCCAATGGCTAACTCAGAAACAGTTGTTCTTAGTTGATAAAGTTTATTCTAAATTAAAACATATATTAAGGTTTTTTTAGATCTTCATATCTGGCATATGTACTCTAAACAGAATTCTTAATTCTTAATTGTCAAGCTTGGAATGAAAAATATTACAAAATGGAAAACTTAAAACCTGTACCTTTGAAAGTTTGACCCTTGCCCTTAAATTTCTGTTTAAGATCAGTCTATAAACCTTAAGCGGGTATTTGTCATAGTATAGAATTCCAATTTCCTTAAGTTTTCTTTCAGCTTATCAAGCAAATTTGGCAATTATTGAGAAACAGAAGAAGTTTGGTTTGCGGATCGAAATAATATATGCACACTTTCTGTGGCGGATGCTCGCTAAAGAATCTGAAGCATGTTTCAATCAATTTTCAACTATATCAATCCTTAATAAATGTCTATATTGTAATACTGATTTAATTCGTTTTGCTTAATCGTTCTGATACGCAAATTTTTTACACCCTCATATATAAATATATTCCAATATAGAAAAGAACTGATTTGAATTTATTAACTAAAAGGATTAACAATGTTTCGGTCGCAGTTGAAAGCATCAGTTTTTATTATATGTTTAATTTTAATATTTTACTGTAATTGAGAAAAATTTCTTTTGAATGTGAATGTGAATGATCAACTTTTAGATGTTTGTTTCATTCACAGCTCTTCCAAATGTCGAATCCGCTCCAATCACGGTTGAGGAAGTCATGGACACTCTATATAAACTTGTCTCAGATAGCGGAGTGAAAGCACAATGGGTTGGAAAACAAGCTCATACCTTGGGTGATATTCTCAAGGCCATGGGCAAAGCAGCAGCTGTCAATTCGCAAATTATTAGAGACTTGCATAATCCAACTGAAAAATCAACTGGCATCGAAATGGAAGATTTTATCAATTTTTAAGAAAGTTAATTGTGAAGTAAATGTAATGGGTTTAGGTTTCTATGGGATCTTCATATGGACTCTAAATAGAATACCTAATTCCTAATTGTGAAGCATGGAATGAGAAAAGACATGACAAAATGTGGAAATAAAGCAAAACCAAAAAAAAAAAAAAAATTGGGCTGAAATGGGGCTGGTTGTTGGATGCTGTAGAAAATCACATTTTTGCCAGAGAAACAAGCTATGCCACATCCACACATTCCATACCCACACACACACACACACACACACACACACACACACATAAACACACAGATACCTACATGAATAGGAAACAGACCCCAGGAACCAGACCAAAGACCAAGTCAGGCCACGAGCATAACGTGCAACTTTCCAGCTTTCGCCGCAATCAATTTTACGGGTGCACAGTGGCAACAACACCAACAACACCAAAAACAGCCAACGAATGCGGCAGTTGGAATTAGAGCAACCCTGAATCCTAACATCCTCCCCCAACCTTCCCCACACCTCATCCTCTCTTCACACACCAAGAGCACACATGACGCGATGCTTAGACACGCAACGGGAATATCAGAGCAAAGCACCCAGCACGTGGTCCAGCTCACATGAAGGTATTAACGCGTAACAAACATCGCTGCATGATTAACCACCATGGGTCATCGGCATCATGAGCAAGATGCAGAAATTTCCTTTGGAGTCCCTGCTCAACTATGGGTGTAGAGATGCAGCGTTTGGCATTGTGGCATTCATTGGACATGGTTTCTAAAGCTAATTAAGTCTAGCCAACTTTCACAACTTGGATATAAGTATCCAATCTTAATACGCTTTACATAGCAATTAACAACGCCAAATCAACCTAGCTTTTTCTTGACTCAATTCTCTCTTTTCAATTCAGTCACGCTCGTGGCATGACAAAAATCGAAATTATATGCATTTCATAATACGAAGAGTTAATAGATCTGGAAGTTATATACCAGTACTCGATATTAAACTTCGAAAGGTTAAAAATCAAGACGTGTTAAAGGCCTTTGTAGGCTTCGCAAAGGCATAAAAACTATATAATTCTGTAGAATTATTCCTATGTATGTGTTTTCTAAAAAAAAATTAATATTTGTAAAAAAAGTTTAAAAAATATAATATTATTATAAAATAAGTCTGATGTTTGTAAGAAGTGAATGAGACGTTTCCGACCCCACAAACTATATATGTTCTTGACCAAAACACGAGTCAATATAGCCATGTTTGTGTGTGCATAGTAACTTTACACCTTTAATTAGAAAGCTAATGAATTGAGACTTGGTATTTCAGCTTTTAATTACCCAATTGAGATGAAGTATGAAAATTCGTCTGATCGGACCACTACAACATGTGTTATACAGCTGCTATTGAAACCAGCGATTGAACATTATACTTTATAGAGAAATATCTCACAATCAGAAGAAATATAGAAAAATCTTATTCAATTAGGCAGGGTGAGAAATTTATAATAATATAGAAAAGTCATATGAAATGTTTGAAAAACGAAACTTATTCAAGAAACATTTTAGAACATATTAACGATTTTAAAATGGCTTGAACTACAAATCATATGAAATCGGTTTCGGCTAATTTTAGCGTAGATGCAAGCCTTCAATCAATTTTTTTAGAAATTCAATTCAATTTAATTTAAGCTTCTTGTGTCTATAGAGAAAGTACAATTTGTTGTATAAATAATAGTATAAAAGTATAGATTAAAAAAAAAATTAGTCTCTCCTAACAAAAAGGTTAACTAAACCTTAATTTGCTTGTCTTGTAAAATCTCTTCAAGTTTATTGTCCATAGTTATTTCGAATTGATGTAATTTAATATATTAACCGTAATTGTAATTGTTAATATATTAACCGTATTAACATTCTCATAACCTAGATTATTTATCATTGTGTTTCTATTGTAGATTACAAGCGAATAAATACGTATTATAGCTATATAGCCTGCCCACACAATGTTATAGCTTTGTCCCCTGCCACGGCTCACTAGGCGTATGGGTAATTTCTATGTTTATACATAGGATGAAAATTACCATGCAGCAGCAATCAATCCTTTTGCCTCAAACACTGCCTCACACTCACACTCATAGATATAGATGTGAGAATGGGATGACAAGTGCCACAATTCACATCATCAAGATTGCGTGAGGCTTGTCGGATGTCTCACATGCATATATAGTACATATCTATATGTATGTATATGTATATCCCCCATATCCCATAACCAATATTCAGCCCACCTTTTGGTCATGGCTAATTCGCATGTCATGCTGACGATAAAGCGAATTCTTGTTGTTGATGATGATGATGATAAGAGATGAGTAGGAAGAATGGTCTAACCCTTTTTGGTTATGTGTGTGAATTTGGGTATGTAAATTGATGTGTGTGTGTGTCTATCAAAAACAATGATGGACATTGAGAATTTGGGCATAGAATAATAGTACATCAAAATTTTACAGCAAACGAAATAAAATCATTTACGCAAAGTGAAGATGATGAAGACCCAAAAATGAAAAGAAAGAAATAAAGAAAATGTTTTTCAGAAGAAGTTGAATCTAATTGAAAGAAAGACGAAGTTGAGATACCCTAGATGAAAACTAGAAACTATTCCATTCTATTCTTCTAAATCTAAACCAATTTCACTTAATTTACTCAATTATTGTTAAATAGATTTACTTTTTATCTTCTTTTAAGACATCTAGAATAGATGATTATTATTTTATTTATTTAAAACAAATTTAATGAAAAATATTATTTATACTCTATTTTTGTGCCAAGGGTATCATACAAAACGAAGACTACGCTAAGCGGATGTAGAATGCTTATCCCTTTACACACACACACACACACTCACACACACAGAGACAGAAAAGTGTTAGCTGGTGGTGGTAGTATGAGAATGACAGGACAGCTGGACATTGGTTTTTATTATTTTTATTTTATTTAAAAACCACACAAAATACTTAAGACGATTTTGTGTTTTGTGGCCCAAGATGTATTGCCCATGGCCAGGCAACACAACATGAAAAGTGTGAAAAGAAAATTGGACGACAACGAATGGGGAAAGTTTTCTTTTTGGTTTTTTTTTTACCCCACCACCACCCCAAAAAAATAACTTGAATTGAAAACTGAGAAGGAGAACGGGAACGACAGAAAGTAGAAAGTAGAAAGGAGTCGTTGTTGTAGTAAGTAGAAAAAGGGTAATATGCAACATGTCCAGCGGTCTGGTCTATGCGGTCCAAGTAGCCATTGTCATGCTTAAGGCGTTTGCATATGCAAAATACAGAATCTTTACCTTTTGCCAAGACATTTGTCTCAAACAATGGCATACCACGGTCGACAGTCGATTTTCTCGTCGACGACAGCTTTGATGACAAGCAAATACGAGAATGTCGACGACAGCAACGAGGAGGCATCAATAATAGAGATCCTTGTCCTTTGTCAAGGCGCTCATTCAGTCGTTTTGCTGAATTTATGACAGCTTCATAATATATATAGAATCCTCTCCCTGCTCCTTGGACAATGCTTAAGCATTTACAGGAGGAATATGCGACAGCATACAAATTGCGGATTTTTATTTTCATTTCTGTTTCATTTTTTTTTATGATTTACATTTTTTATTTGCCGCTCGCTTTGCCATGTGAAATGTTTTGGGCATTGTTTGTTTTTTTTTAATGCCAATTTTCTTTCTTTTTTTTTTGTTATTTTTTGTTTGCTTGGTTTGGGGTCTTTTTTATGTGTGGGTCGTATTTTTCTTCATAATTTTTCCGGCACTCTGTAAATAGTGTGAAGCACTTAATTGTTTTAATTGCTTAATTTTTTTTTTGGAGTTGTTTCCATTAACGCAATTTACTTTGGCTTTGGATTTCTTATTTGTTTAGTTCCAACCAAAAAAAAAATAAAAAATTTACATTTCATTCTGGTTAGACCCAAGGAATTTGAGCAACATATTCCAAAGAAACATATTACATTTTTAAATGGGTATTATTGTCGTACAGAAATTTTTCTTGCAGAAGCGTAGTAAAACCCTTGAGAAATACATAACCTGGTTAAAAATGAATTGGTTTCTTTGGAAAAGCTTTACCAGACTTAGGGCAAAGGGAAATATAGGACTATAGGTCTTGGAATTCCGGTAAGGTCTTTTCAAATATTTGTTGAATATTTGTGGTTGAATCAAAGTGCTTATGCTTGAGCAACAATTGGAGTTTTGAATTTGGATATTTTAACTCAGGATGGGGTCTTCATCGAAACGACAACCAATTTTGAAACTATTTCGAAAAAGTTCTCAATTCCGGAGTTGAAGTTTTTCTATCGTGTTATCTCGTTTATTCTATCAGCTATGAAATATTAGTAATTAAGATAGAAACCTAA
Source organism: Drosophila willistoni (assembly GCF_018902025.1). Classification (NCBI taxonomy): domain Eukaryota; kingdom Metazoa; phylum Arthropoda; class Insecta; order Diptera; family Drosophilidae; genus Drosophila; species Drosophila willistoni. The sequence goes on from NW_025814050.1 coordinate 18,314,059, forward strand.
AATCATTATTATATTTGAATTTGTTGGTATTTTTTCGCCACCGATTTGCCAACCTTCGAAAATAACGTTGTAATCCTTATTCCATTTTTACAAATTTGCTCTAATAAAATACAAAAGAAGGTGACTACTGTCAAATATTTAAGAGTTTTTCGAAAAGTTAATATACATAGGTAAAAATATGTTATAAATTTAAAAGGATTTATTAATTATGCATTAATAAGAATCGATATAGGTAAATTTATGTGATATTACAATGTAATGTAATGATTACATTATAGTTATTATTTCAGACCACTAAAGTACAAAGTCTAATTAGAATAGAACATGGACGAATCAAGAAAATATATTGGGGGGTGTACTATCAAATAATTAAGATTTTTATATTTCCGGTTATACGAAATAACAATCTTTTGGGAGTGTCTATATTCCTATAATGATTTGATTCTTGTCCAGATAGTAATACAATAATTGAAGATTTGGCTACGATGAAAAACTATAAGTTAGGTTTCTTACTGGCCTTTGGTTCTTTCTAAGAAACATTCTTTAAAAAATATGGCAACTATAAATTTACAACCCCTTCATTAAATCGTAATTGATTATTTTAAATATTTTATGTTGACTATATAGTTATTGGTCATTCAGTTGCTGAGCAGACCCAAAGCTAGAAGGATGTCTGGTTATTAGATTGTTTCGGTCAAGACATAGAGTTAGACAACCAAGACTCTTTGAACCAAACTCTTCTCAGCTTAATACCAACTGAAAAATCTGGAGCTCATTTATGTTCATCATATAAATTTTTTACTGGTATATCCCCTGAATGATTCTGATTAAAAAAATGTGTTTATTTTTTTTATTTTTAGATTGTTCATAGTCACCATTCAAAATTTAATTAAACACTTTAAAAAATTGAATTTTTTTATTGAAATTGATTTATTTTATTTATTGCAATACATAATAATTAATATTTATTGCTGATAGCCCAAAAAACCAACAGCAGCTGCCTTTTTACATACAATTGTTCAACTATTTTGCTAAACCTATTTATTCTTGTGTTTTTTATTTTTATTTCTACCATTTTCCATTACAAAGCAATTTTCTTTTTCTTTTTTTTTGTGTGTTTTGGTATTGAATACAATAAATTTTTACCATCAAATATATTGTGTCTATATAAAACTAAACTAAATGAAACATCAAATCAACTCAAAAACAGAAGAAAAAAAAAACGTAAAGTGAATAAAAATGTGCGCTTGACCCCGCGGCAAAGTTATTTTTTCATTTTCACGATTTCTAAACGCGTTCGCTGAAAAACGTAAATGCCAAAGTAAAAAGCACAAAGAAAGAAAGAATATTATGCTTCGACTAAAAAAAAAAATGAGAAGCAACAGCAGAAAATATGAAACGAAAAGGGCAGTTGAAAATGGGAAAGGTGGCCTTCTCTGGCATATTTGAAGTTGAGAAGAACGATATTTAAATACCCTTAACAAGTTTTTTAATAGAAATTTTCGTCTTCTTGGGCAAAGAAATATTTGGTATAAGCCTTTATTAGTGAAAAATTTATATAGACTTTGGTGGCCCAAATCGAATTTATCTACTTTCAATTATTGCATATTATTGAAAACTATCTGCAACGTTTGAGAAGTTTAGGATATCAGGTTGATACTGAAGTCCTTGACCGAAATTTGTAAATATCCTTTCAAATTTTTGCTTATGTGTTTTGAATTCTGTGATTTCTATATAGGTAAAGATATGTGTTGTAGATTAAAAATCTCTTATATCTTGTTTGAAAAGTAAGCATATCTCTGATCTTCTGGATTTATACCAGATTCAAAATAAAATCTTTTCTTGAACATAATATGTTGAAATCAAAGAGATTCAGGACTGTTTTTGATTCCTAATCGACCTAATTTCGAATGGAATAGAAACATTTTTAAAGTAATACACTATCTGAACAACAATCGATTCAATTGTGAGTAGGCATATTTTTTGGAAACATATAAAAGAGCAGACATTAATTTCGTTTATAGGAATTCAAAACAAGAACAGAACTATATATCTTTTTAAATATTTCTTGATATATTACATTCTTTAGTATAATTAATTCTCAGATCTATAAAATTGTAAGCTTTTACTTATATTTTGGGTTCAAAACATTATTCTAACCACAGTAAAAACAATCAATAAGATCCTTTTAAAAGACTGTATTCCCATTATGAAAGTCAAGTTACTTTTAGATAGAGTATTTCCTAAAGCCAAAACGTGAAAAAGGTAAAAAACCATTTCATCAAATAAACGCTTTTTGGCAAGGAATCATTTCCAGCCAACATGGGGACATGCATACATACATCAAGGTAGCAGCATGATGATGGATGTTGGAATTGGTAACAAAGGGAATGAGGGGGAAATGGTCGGTAGGTAGGTAAGGGCCAGGTTGAAATAATATGAAACAATTTCTAGAGAAGCGACGACAAAACGTCGAATGAAAGATAAATAAAGTGCATGACAGAGGCCACCAAACCAAAAAGAGAGAACCGACAGTGGAATAAAGAAATAAAATGTTAGAAATAAAAATAAAAAGCAAAAAGCGAGAAAAAAAAACGAATAAAAACTGTAAAAGAAAGCTCGCGAAAGCGTTGGAGCTATAAATCAACGTTCAGAGCACCAGCTACAGGCGGCAAACATGGGGGCGTGGTCTATTACATGGATGTTCCTCCTCCTTCCCATCCTGCTCCTGTTCCTGTGAACTGTCGCAGCTGCAGTTGCCAGAGTCGAGTTAGCAATTTTTTACACAATTTTTGTGCTTTTTTTTTTGTTTCATTTTTGGTTTTTTTGTGTTGTTTTCTTTCCCTTTTTTTTTACGAGTACAAATATTTTTGCAAGTGACAAAAATTGTTGCCGCTTAAATGCTACAAAATCGATTTTGATTACATTTCCAATGTTAGGTGCCGCCCACTGGGAGCTAGTTACTATTTGTCCACCTGGGCAGGTTCCATGGTGTACATATCGCGCAACAGCCGAGCAATGGGCACATTTCCAATGGTCTCCTTGAAGAACAGAGCTTCAATTGTGGAAGCTCGTATGGTGCGCAGTGAGGGCAATAGCAGGAGCAGACGTCCGAAACGGGTGGCCTGGCGAGGATAACGCAGTCGCACATGATCGGAGAGTATGCATTGCGCCTGATCCTGTAGCATTTCCACGGGCTGGACATCACAAAGACCCGCAGTCTCGGGCGCGAACAGAGCAATGGCCTTCATGCAGCCCACCTCACTGCCATCTGGAGTGATCTGACGAAAGCGGCAAAGAATCTCCTGTATGGTCTTCATCTCCGTCTGCGTGGCCTCATCCTGCAGAACACGTTCTTTGATTAGCGGAGATTCCAGTATGGGCGTTAGATCCAAGGGAATTGTCCATTGCGCCAGATTGAGCAGAAAGAGTTCTTTCCAGGATTCCTGAAAGAAAGAGAAGTAGATTTGATTGGTTAATAACGGTTGATTGAACCAACAATGTTATAATATTAGAATTTTGCAAAAGATTCGAAAACTTCAGTCATGATAGACTAAACAAGGCCTTTTCTATTTCAGGTACAACTTCGTTTAAATAATAAATAAAACAGGCTGACATTTATGAGATAATTTTCATGAGTTTTTCCCACTTTTCTCTAGAGAACACTTTTAAAATCGTTTAAAATGTTAAAAACATACTTTTGGGTGCATATTTTGCAGATCCCAGAACCCAAGGTTCAACAAAATGTGGACGTGATTGGCAAGAGAGACTAAAAATCAGGTTTCTGTATTTTGCCTTAAATAATAAATAATACTTATTGACGTATTCTATATTGGAAATGATAGAAAGTTATTTGAAAGGCTTAAAAGAGTAACTACCAAATTTCAAAAAATATTCCATATTACATTCTCAATTACAAATATTCAATCAATTTTCGTTCAATATTGTCATGACTCATTTAAATTCATTTCCGATTTCAGAATTACGATGCTCTGATCAAATAATTTCAATTCAATTAATGCACCGATTCAATTAATTCAGCGACTTTGTATCTATTTTAGAATTGTTCCTTAATATTTAATTTTTGTTTTTCTTATTTTATTTCTTTCAGCGCTTTTTTATGATGATTTAGTAACAGAGCTCTAACCTTGTCATTAAATAACTTGTTAAAATTAAATAAAACATAATTTAAATGTTAAAGTTAGTAAATTTAAAAGTACTATTTTAGGTTTTTAATTTCATCAATGAAATTAGCACCCCAAAACAAAAGAACTAAAAATAAATCTAAAACTAAAAATAAATCTAAAACTAAAAATAATTCTAAAATCAATAAAACAAAATTGAGAGTTCGAATTACTTTGCAATAAAAATTCGAAAACAAAAGATTTACATAATATATTCGTGAAAATTAAAATAAACCTTAATTAATCTAAGAAATAAAACAAAGTTGAGAATAAAGTTCAAATTATTTTAATTTAGAATTAAGCTCTAATATTAAATATTACCTGCAATAACAAATGTTGATCGTTCTTGGAGAGCGTCTGAAATGGCATTAGACACTTGACCCAACGCACGGCCATGAAGAGGAGACGGGCCGTTGTCTCCTGCAGCATTTCCCAGGACAGGAGCCTTGTGTCTACCAGCTGCTGGGGCAAAGCCGGCGGAAAGAGGAGAGTGTTATGCTGCACCTGATATTGGATGAGTTCCTGACACTTATCCGGACTGAGCAGCAGCTCGAGGAAACCGTTCGAGGAGGAGGCAGAGTGGCATGAACTGGTTGCTGTTGGTCGAGTGGTGGCACTTGGCGGCGGTGCTAATTGTGGTGGGGGCGGTGTGGGTGTTGTTGGTGTGGGGGAGTCCGAGTGATAGCTTAGCTGCTTATTCTCATGCAAATGTATGTGGTTGTTGTTGTTGTTGTTATTATTATTATTGTTGTTGTTATTGTTCTGATTATTGTTATTGTTGACCTGAATGCTGTGCATCAAGAGAGAGGCATGACTTGGTGGCGTTGTGGCCGATTCCCGCATCGTCTGATGGGTCAGCGGATGCGGTGACGTTGACGATGGAGCCAAACTCTGGGAATCTGTCAACGTGGGAGCTGGTGAGATGCTGCCCGCACTTAGAGGTGGTGAGGCAGATGGCGATGGTGTTTCTGTCTCCACATTCACACGAGGACTCTCACTACCCAAGCTGAGTTGATCTTCTTGTCGTTGCATATCGCCACCGCCGCCTCCACTCCGAGATCCAATGCTCGATATGGACTGTATGGAATTACTCGGCGATGGTGAGGAATAGTTATTAGTTGTAGTAGATGGTCCATATGGATTCCCAGACGTATGGCTAACCACTGCAGCCACCGCCGTGGCCGTAATTCCTGGCAGCTTGCTGGCCGCCTCTGCTATGAGATTATGATGCAGCAGATGTGAGGGAAATGTTAGAGATGAACCCGGTGCCCCTGCTCCAACACCGGCTGTGGCTACTGCCGTTGAGTTGGTACCATTTTGTAGGGTGCTGTGCGGCGCCAGCGTATGTCCATGGCTTGGATGATGGAACGCATGACCAGGCCCGCCTGGCTGTTGCGTTGTCTGGGTCGGTGGATGTGGATGATTGGGTGGATGCACTGCAGCAGCAGCGGCTGCAGCAGCAAAACCGCCCGAAGTCGGATGTGTGGATATATGTTGTGTGTAATTGAAAGAGGCCGACACATTGGTCACCAGCGACACGGGCAAATGCCCGGCATGGGCATGATGATGATGCAGTCCGGCTGCTGCTGCCGCCGCCGCAGCTGCATGATGGGCAGCCGCCGCATGGGCATGGGCATGGTGATGATGATGATGATGGTGATGGGCATGAGCTGCATGATGAGCCGCTGCCGCAGCGGCTGCCGCATGATGATGATGATGATGCAATTGGGGATGCAATTTCGGTTTCCGAGGACCACGCTCGTGCTGCACAGCTGAGAATGAGATAAGAAATAGAAATTTGGAAGTTTAGACCGATACGTGTTTGGAATTTCCATAAATGCTTATTTTAATACGTTCTATTGAATGGCAATTAAGTTTTAAGTTAAGTATATCAATAGATCTCCCCGGTTTCCATTGCAGGATAGAACCAACATCCTTAAAAAGATTTCTTTTGTTTGATATGAATTGACTTAAGTAGTTTTAGCTTTTTCTGTTTTGTGGCAACATATTTAGAGTTAACCATTTTTCAATCGTTCTTTAATAGTTTTGAATTCTGCCTAGTTTGGAATTGTAGATTGCATTATCTAAAGCCCAACATAGAGATGTAATATAGTGGTAATCGGGGAAACTTGCTCCGAAAAGTATGCAATAAGGGCTCCAAGAATTCGATTGCATAATTTTAGGAACAACTCTTCCTGATTACTCCTTGTACTATAAACAATGTCTATAGATTTATCCTATCTTTTCTATTTTTGTTACAAAGTGCAAAATTTGCGATTTCATATTGCATACTTTTACGGGCAGACTTCGCCCATTTCTTGTCTTCAGATTTGCTACCTTTAATTAGCTATAATGAGGAAAAGAAGTATCTCCCATCATAGGAAAATTTGAAGAATGAATTTGATTTCAATGGAGAATTAAAAGAAGATTTGAATGTTATCTCTTTCTTTCCGATATTATTTCTGTTCAGAAATGTATGAATTGTATTTAGAATACTTATTCTATTTTTGTTCATTTGAATATTTAATAAATTCTTTAAGAAACGTCACAAGAAGTAACTAAAATGGCCTCAAGTCATTTGGCGGATTCTTTAAGTACATCCAACACGACTTTTGCATTTTCCATCATCATCATCATAACTTTTCAGTTGGTAAATGATTTTCTCATATTTTTCTACTCTCTGCTCTGCTCTTTGGCCAACTTTTGCCAGTAGATGGAACAAACAAAATGGCGTCGCCTCAAAAGTTACAAACGAAGGATGTAGATGGAAAAAGTGAAAAGAAATTTTAATTTTTTTTTGTTTTATTTTTGTGCTTATGCCCGCTAATTTTTTGCCTTTTTCACACGTTTCTTTGTTTGCCAAAAGATGAGGAACAGAAAAAAACCAAATAGAAAGGACGAGCGTAGGATGAAAGCCGCGTGCAAAGGGTTAAGATGGGTGTCCTTTTTTTCTTTTCTGCTTTTTTTTCCTCTCAACTTTCTCGTGTCGAACCACAATTTTTTTTTCTTTCTTTTTTTGACACTCAAGTTGGTTAAAACCCGCAGCATAAAAATTTGATGAGTTTGGCATTTTCTTTAATTGAAATTTGTGATCTTTTGAAAGCTTTGAGACTGCAACAAACTTTTTAGCGCCTGTCGCATAGTTTTAAGTGAACTGAGCCAGGACCAACCCACCCAAGAAGCCTTCAAGTGGCTGCAGTCATTTATGAAGGGGGATAGAGAAGGGTAAGGGGGAGACGAATTTCACATATATGCGATTAGCTGACGGATTAAAATGTCACCCCTTTGCTGTGTCACATCATGCAAAAGATGCTTAGCTACCTACATAGATACATTTAATTACAAACAAATAAAAGTCATGACAGCCACGCACACACTCACCCACTCACACACACACACATGTGAAAGGACATTGGCATTGCCCACTTTCATTCAGGTTGAAGTTCAACTTCTTTCTTCCATATGCAACAGTTCACACGACCAAAAAGCGGAACATTACGTATATGACTATTCTATATATCTTTTGCATCTTCTTTGTATCTCATTCTTATTTTAATAATCGGTTTATTAGCTATTGTATGTACATCTTTTGTGTCCCAAAAAGCTATTTGTTATTTATTTTCCCCAAGCAAATAGATAAGTCTAACCCACACACACAGAAACATTTTACATACTTCAAAGCCTTCAGAAGAAAGTTCAAAAAGTAAGTGAGGATAAAAAACAAGATATTCGAAAAAGAAAGCCAGTGAAAAGTATCTTTTGAAATTAACTTTTATTTATTTAACTACTTAAAAGCAGATTAACGCAATTACACACTTGAACTGATTTCATGCAAAATAGGCAAAAGACACTGAAAAAGGACCTATCACATAATAATGGAGAGATAGAGAGGGAGAAAGAGAGAGAGAGACATAGAGAGGAAGCAAATAGATGACTGTAAACAGCAAAATCAGCAAGAAATCGGAAATGAAGGAAAACAAACAAAAAGTGACTCAAATGTGTGGGCGCTTCCAAATGGTGACAGCCAAAATATCAAAAAGGAAAAATTCACTTGATTTCTGGTAAAATATATTATACATAAACGCACAAAGTTGTATGTTCTATTTATAGATTAATTTATAAGCAAAATAAACTGTCAGAAACTATTAACCAAAAGGAAATTGAAGTCAGCTTGGCAGGTCCAACGTTTATAGACCCATTTAGTTAAGTAAATGTGAAGCGAATGAGTCCAAAACTTATCTGGATCACAAAAATTAATATACTAACCTAAAAAACCCAAGAAAAAGCTTCAACTAAATTGGAATATCATTTTATTTACTTCTGCAACTTTATAAAATCAAAATTTAGGCTTAGGAAATATATATTTGAGATTTAGATCTTGTAGGTATTTTTCGAAACTTTTGTTATTTTAATTAAACTCAGGTTTACATTGATTATTTGTGCCTGAAACGAGGTTCAAGACGTTTTAGAATGCTTTAGAAAATCAATTAGAAACATTTACCCATCCAGAAAATGGATAAAACTGGAAGAAAATATTAATATAACTTAAATGTTTCAATGTATTTATGTAGAGTATAAGTATATTTGGCTATTTTTGAAATTGATATGCCGGCTCAATGTCCAGATTAGACCAACTGAAGCATTAAATTCACTCTATGCAATTGTTTAATTGTAAAATAACATTTTTTGTTAAGCATTTAAGTTAAACAGTAGCACACTCAGGAGACAATTGGTAGAATCACCAAAAATTATTTTTACAAAACTTTCATCAATTTTGTGGAAGATTTCCCAAAGTGTTTCCTGTTTTTAATACTTTATACTTCAAATTATAAAGTAAGTTATACAAATTCAATTTACGGCCAAATAAATCATCATTTCTTCAAGCCCTAATGTAGTCATTTCTTAGCCTTGGACTTCTATGTTTTGAATATGTTTGCAATTATGTTCCTTAAGTTAGTAATTGCCTAAAATGCAAAGAGAGGAAAATGGATAGAAACTCAAAAAATCGACATCAACATTTAAATTTAAAAAAATCTTAAATTTTGCTATTCTAAAATAATTGCCTTTTAATATTATTTCTCTTGAAATTCCTTCCAAAGTGGAAGACTTAAGTTTGACTCCAATAGTTCTAGCTAGTAATGGAAAAGTTTAATTCAAACTTGAAAATATCACTTTAGACGACACAAAGGAATATCATATGCAATCAGCACTTGACTTATAGACAATTTAGCAACTGGAAAACCATTTGCGCGATTTCCTGCCACCGTATCACTTCATTCTTATCTCCCCTGCGGGCTGCCACCCTCTTCATTCACTCGAACACCTGCAAAGTATCTCAGCAACTCTGTATAAAATGTGTAACAAAAAGTTACGCCCAGCGGGCAGGAAAAAAAAGACAAGGGAAAACCCTGGAAAAAAATTACAATCTACAAATCTAATTAGCAACTCATTACGCAGCTTCACTAGCTTCCGTTTCCACCTTTGGAAAAAGGGCAACCACAATTGGTAGATGGCCCAAAAGAAGTAGAAGAAACATATTGACCGATTTGCTGAAGCTAATCAATTAATTAGGGTAGAATGGAGTAGGTGGTTGGTAGCAAGGAAACAAAAACAATTATGTCAAAATGTATGTAGAGGAAAGGAAAAAAAAACCCAGGAAAAAGAAAATGTCAGAATGCCAGAATGGGCAGAAATGCGGTAGAAAAATTAATGATAAGTGGCAGCAGGAACGAGATGAAGAGACAGCGCTTTAGCGAATGCTGGACATCTGCTCAGGTTCCCAGAATTTGGGACACGACTTAACGACCGAAGTCGAAGCACGCGAAAATCCCAATGAATGATCATCATCACGATGAAGTGGGTGGATGGTTGCCAGAAATCGAAATAAACAAATCGGCCAACGTTACGAGTGCCAAGGACTCATCATAATAAGGACACATTCCATATGCAGGGACCTCATCATTTTCTGTTTATAATTCCTCAGAATTTTGTTGTTTAATGTTTGGCAGGCAAATGAAAAGTAAATAAGGCAATTGTTTGCCAATATTAACCAAAGGCATCGAAAAAAAGAAAGAATATAAACCGTGAAATTAGAAAAACACTTGAAGTGATTCGATTCGCTTACAGATAATGTGAGGGGTGTTTCCTCGATTCAAACTGAGGGTTGGAGGGCTTTTCAGTTGGTACTGAAGTGTCTGAGGGACACTAATAGTGGCATTATGGTCATTGTTTATATCAATTCAGCTGCAATAAAGTAGTCAAATTTATCAATGGTTGAGCATTATGTAAGTGTCTATCTGAGAATAAAGAAAACCCTCAATGGGGAGTTTCAATTAGTACTTATAATTTTGGTGGAAAATTTTGATTGGATTTACATATATACATATGTATATATATACTGCTCTTTGTATTTCTCTTGATTTTACTACAATAGATATTACTAATAATATTCCATGTTAATATAATTAAAAAATATACAACACTAAAGAGGATATAGGCAAGAATTAACAGGATTAGATATATTCAGCATTATAAAAAACATTCCTTGACATTAAACACTTTCATTCATTTATTTTTTCTTAAGTGATTGTAATGAAATTTTAATACTGAATCAGAAAACTGCATTCCATACGTTAGATAGATTACAATTATTAGATATACAATTAATCTAAGGTGCGCAAAATAAGTAAGCGGGACAAAGACTTACATAACTTATTCTAGATTATCTTTCATGATTCGTTTGTTTTCTTACCAATGTTTTTAAAATTCAGTGAAACACTAGTTAACGGGGCGTTCGACTAACTAATATTTCGCATAAGGACCAATACAAAAAGGTGAAAACCTTAATTGCATGTATAATTTCTGTCCCTGTTTAAAAACAAACCAGGGGAAACCCCGAATACTCAATAAAAAGCTGTCCATTGTGACCGTTTAGGCACTTTATGATATAATTTCGCATGTAATTTAGCTGCAAAATTTGTGGTTTCACTTAACAAACGTTTCACATAGCAAACAAGATATTGGAACCAATAGTGATTGTTAACCGAGGGTATATTGTAACAAAAATTGAAAAACTTTGTGTGTTCCTTTACATGAATTTTTTGAATTTAATTGTTTACATCTTTGCCATATTTCAGACACTCTAAACATAACGTCAGATAACTAACTAATATTTGAGCTAAAAACAGTGATTAGTTTAAGTAACTGACTAACTAACTGACCCCAGCTGTAAGCCCCTGTGAAATATCATATTAATTGTAGAAATCCAAGGTTGCTAAAGGTAGTTTTATTATATTTTACTACATATTCAAAATACCGCTGGGTATCAAAATGAATCTGTGTAGTTATACATATATTTAAATTGTTTTGAAATTCATATTTTAGTTTTAAATATGTTTGTCCTTTGGAAAATAAGTAAATCCGCGTAATTACTTATGCATATGTTTTATATGCAAAACATTATTTATGTAAATTATATCTTTAACTTTTGTTGAGCTTATTTTCATAATTTCATAACTTTAAATCAAACTATATGCTGACTATAGGTTAATGCAAATTTCAGTTCCTAGACATGCTCCGCCTTCCTCCACATGCTCCAAGTACCCCACACATTCAGGCCAAAGGCTTTTATGCCTGCTGACTCTTTGTCGAGTGAGTGAGTGATTTTTAATCCGCTTTTAATGTTGACACTGACACTTTTGCCACACACACCCACACCCGCACACACACACACACACACACCTATAGTCACAGGGAACACCATACCATGACATGTGCAAGCCAGGCGCATTTACATGTCGCACAGTCTCTGGTAAAAGTGTATGCACATATCGTAGTAGGCTATAATGTCAATTAAGTAAAACATGTCATGTGTGCGTGTGTGTGTGTGTGCCTATGTATGTATTGGCTATCTCTGTCTGCCTATATGAGTCTCTCTGTGTGAGTGTGTGTGTGGGCGTGTCTCTCTGGCTGGCTTTTTGTGCCCTGCAGTCATGTGTAAATGAAATTGCGTATACGTAGGCAAGGCATGAGAGCAGAATTGCAAATAAATATATGTATGTACGTTCTAGTAGATATGTTGGTATGTATATAAAATATACAAATATTACATATATACATGGCAAAAAATATATATGTATGTATGTATATACAGACACAATGAACAAAAATCAATACGTTAAAATGTGGTCATGAAATTAGCTGTGACTGCCTTTTGCGCCAGCGCCAAAAAGTCGACTATAGTAACGAAACTGAATGTTAACCATAAAACCCAGACAGACGGCAAGAGTACAGAAGCAGCAGCTAGGAGCAGCAACCTGACAGTCTGTTGACAAAAGGGCTTAACTGGCCCCAAAACGTACAGAAACAATATCATCCTTGGGTATATGGCAAAGACAATTTCCATTTAAATTTACACTTGACTAAGTTTTTGCCACAGCACAACAAAACATCCTAGATGAAGATGAAGAAGAAGGAGCAGAACTCTTATCTCATTTTCTTATTTTGTTGTTTTTGTGGCATCTTGCAGCATCTTGTTCTATACGTACATATGTATCTAACTATCCTTTTGCCATACTTATAGGCTATCCCTTTTGGTTTCTGGCTTCTCGTTAAGCATTTTGTTTGCTAATAGCTTGTAAACTTTTCGATTTGCAAAAAGCGTTAAAGTTAAAGTACAAAATCGAGTCAAGCCAACAGAAAATGAAATGTTTTCTATGCATATAAAGGATTAGGCTCTAGTTATTGACCTTATTTATATAGTGAAATTTATTGGATTTTCAGTTAGTTAGTCAGTAGGTCTATTTAGGGATATGAAATAGAAGAAACTCCTTCACTTAAGAGCCTTCAATAATTCTCCATAGCACTATGGTCTGGATGTCGATTTTTTTGGCATAAACTACAGTTTGAATGCTAGAGAGTTGAATTTTTGCAAGCATGCTGGAAATACTAAAAGAAAATTTCAATTTTTTTTTTTTTTGGAATTGCACCATGGCTTTACCGCGATTTGTCGAAAACTATAAAATTTGACCCGATTGCATACTTTCAGGCTGCATTTTTAAATATTCGGAACTGTTTTGACCAATTAATAATTATAAACATGCACAAAATAGACAGTTTAAAATTTTTTTCGTATTCCAGATGGTTATGGTTGACTTTACTGTAGATCCATTCTGATACAAATTTTATTTCTCGATTGTTGCTGCACCAAATATCGATGAGTTCTTTATAATAAAATTCGAACTTGCCTGAATATTATAAAATTAATGGAAAAGGGGGAAAAACGGGGCGAAGGCATTAGTTTGCGATCAAAGACGACATATATAGGTACCAACTTGTGTCATTACTTTTTGTCAGCAGGTGTCAGCTCGTTAGTTCTATTCCACGAAACACAGAGAACGCAAAACAATTTTCTAAAAAAATACACATTTATTGGACATTACACAACACTTAAATCGTAAGACCACACATAAAATAAATATTTTCCATATTTTAAACTATTTTTATGTGCAAAATTCCACAAATGGTGGCACTTTAAACTTTAGGTTTTTTTTTCACTTTCCAAATGTCGATTACGCACAAAGCACATGTCTGACTTTGAGACCCTGTTACGAACCCAGGGATGCTATTAAAAAATTTTTTTTTTATGGATATTTTGTGCTCAAGGTATCTACTTTCATAATCAATTACCAAAACCGCCGAATCTTTTCATGAAAATTTGGACTTTATGCCAAAAAAATCGACATCCAGACCATAGTGCATAGGAAGAAACTTTGTGTCATATTGCATACCTTTAGGGGGCAACTATGCTTCTTTTACATACTTGGATCAGTCCCAATTAAGAACTTCAGATAAATATACTAAAAATACAAAAATATGTCTCCCGAGTTGTAATTTTTTTAATGTATAAAATCCCAAATTCATTTTATATTTATTTGTTTTTCTTTTTTTGTATCCACTTGTAATGTCTCCATGGGTTAGGACCATTTAGAAAAGCCTCTGTAAGACGAATTTCTTATTGCCATCATAAGCATCATTAGACATCACTTTTCAGCTCATCACGCACCCATTTTTGTCCCTTCCCCCCCAACTTAGAAAAAAAAAGAAGACATCCCAAAGTTTTTTTCTCCCCCTTAGAAGAATTCAAGGAAGAGCAAAAAGAAAACCGACACAAATCACTCAAAATGAGAAATCCGCTTAAAATGCCGCGTAAATATTTGTAAAGAAAAAGTAAGAAAAAAAAAATAAAAGATGCGTGATGATGCTGATGATGATGCTCCTCTGTTCCTTGTCACTTTCCTGCTGGGTTCTAGTCTCGTTTTGGGGTTTGAGTATATACAAATGCAAATACCATTAAATGTGACAAGTGGCAACATAATTTGTTAGGGAAGCTTTTTTTTTGTGCGTCGCTTTTACTTTTTTTTTTGTATTTGTGTGTTCATTTTGAATATCCTCTAAGGATATTAGCATACAAAGTGGCCAACATTTATATTGGAGGGCACACTGAAGAGAGCGAGAGAGAGACGCTTGGCGGGTGGCACCACAAAAATGGGAACGACAGCGCAATGGAAATGTGCAGAGTTTGTCATATTTTCCCATAATAACTTATTTGTCAGTTCTAAAGTGCTCAACGAATGGGATTGGTCATCTCAATGGCTGGCATTTTGGCTGGCATTGCGAGGGGTTTTCCTTGTGGGTGGTGGCAAATAAATAGATTTGATTTATGATTTCAGCTTTTCATCGTCTTAGCTGAGAGCAATGCCACACTCTATCTTTGTAACAAGATTCATCTTCATCTTGGAAGGTAAGAAACTAAAATAGTTTTTTTGCGGATTTTATTAAATTTTTAGAAGCATTGGCATTTAGGATTAACAATTGAAGTATTGACAAATGTCAAACGGTTCTACAAAACGGAAACTGATCTACGTAGGACTGGAACAGGATTCAGTGTTTTGTCAAAATTGTCTGTTATATTTACGTCCAGAATTAATTTTTAATCCACAAGACATATCAAAACTTTTTTATGTGTTTCAAACAGATATGTAAGAACATCTTTGACTGCTTACTACATATTTTAGGGGACGAAATTCCCTTAAATCACTTAAATCTCTAAAATCGCCACTGAATTTACAAATCCTTCTTCAACTGGTAAGAATTTTCCTACTGAAACAGCGTCAATCTGACTGTATTAAAACTGGAAACTGGAACGCAGGACTATAATTAAAAAGGTCGGACTATAACAGCAATTTTTTAACCTTGCTATATTGCAATAAACTAGACTGTAAATGGTTTTGTCTTTGACTGTTTTACTGTTTGGGCAGTAAAATAATATAATTCCTAAGTAAGCATACATAATAGATGTATGTATATTTCTAACTATTTAAATTTTAGATTAAAAATAACAAATCAAGTAAGTAAAGTATTTTGCAAACCACACAGACATCTGACTAGCACTCAACTTTTAAGAATTCATTAATCAAAGAATAGTTTTCATAATATATCATTTTTGAACAATGTTCTTAGAAAGTTTTGAATCCTATATATGATTTTATATGAATCTATGTATCTTTATACTTTACTTTATATGAAACATATCTTTCTGTCGATGGACATTTCTTACATATTAATAATGGCTGCAATTTGGAAAATCAATCACAAAATAAGATTGGGAAAATTGGACTTATGGTATTTCCAAGCGATATAGCTTTAAAGTTAATTGAATATTGACAGTATATTATTCTTAGCCTACTTTAAGGAAGTTTTAAATAACGAATTGGCAATTTAGTTCAAATATCTGCCTTAGAAAAGGTAATGTTTAGTTTTTTGATAGTCTTTTTAATGATCCATAAAAAACCTATACTACTTAGTTGCAAAAATTTAAAATGACGCGTTATTTTTTAAAGCATTCCTAACTCCTAACAAGAGCCAAATTAAATTTGATTATTTTAGAGAAGAGAAGTTTTATAGAAAAAGAGAAAATAGTATTTCTTAAAGAATACGAAGAAAAACTAAATTTTCGTGTTTAGTTATTTACAGTGATATTCTACATTTGGTTGATTTAACTTAAGAAATAAATTAACAAAAATTTGAATACACATGTCGGATAAGGATTACGAATAACTAACTTGAGTAAAGGTAAATGTTTAATGCCCAAAAGGGACATTATAGAGATAGTTTTGTCTTTCTAAATTTAATTTAAATGCATTTTGCCGTTTTTATTGATATTGTCTTGGACCTGTGGTCAACAGTTTTCAATGTGTACTGTCGCCCAACTGCTTGGAATAGAAAGAAGCGTTTCAATTAACTTTATTGGCACTTTTGGCAACGTCGAAAAATCATACAAAGCAAACAGAAGAAACTAAACATAAAGAAGACAGACCAACTATAAAATGGCTAACCACAGGCAAGCCCCAGTTTAATCCTCAAACCCCATTGAACAACTTTACTACTCTTATGTTTCGACCAACCCCAAAACAAACCCCACACACTCCCTCTAACATGGCCGACCCCCCTTCTACCCACCTCAAAAAAGAAGAAAAAAAAAGGAATTGCTACACAAACGTGCCTTGAACGATTTTTGTGGCTTTTTTGCTTTTTGCTCTAAACAACAAAAGCATTTTGTCTGGGCTTACTCTATGTAGAAGCGTGACAGGAGGCAAGGCGGGAGGGAGCAAAGTGTGAGTTGTTCTGTTTGGTGTCGTTTATATATGTGTGTTTACTGTTTATTTACGGCAACCAGTCAAGAAAAACCCAAAAAAGGCAGCTAACATGCTGCTTTTGTAGCGCCAAACTAAGAAAATTCACAAAGAGAACACAATGGGAATAGAAGAACATGGACATGTTGTGGTATTTGTAAGTTTTGAAGACATTGTAAATGCTCTTTTACACACTTGCGATAAATTTCTTGGAGCATTTAGTAAGAAAAGTAAATAAATACAAAAGACCCAATTTTGAGGATTATTTTATATAGATTGACTTTTTGTTAAATGCTTTAAACTAGCTGATCAATTAGCATCCATGACAAAAAGCTAAAAGAAGACACCTTGACAGTATTTTCGAAGATTAAGAACCGATCTTGGTCTTTTTGTGGTCCTTCCTATGGAATTCTACAATCTTAGTGCTGATTAATGATATTAATGGCGTAAAACAATATTAATTTTCTTTATAAGATCTTAATCGTAATTAAGACTCATCTGAAGTCTTTTTACATCCTAATCCACTCTTTAGTTCTATTTCGTATTATAAGTCTCAACTTTTTATGCTCAGCTCTTTGGTGGTAAAAAGGGATACCTTGTTAGATGGGATGATATTTTATCTATCCAAGCCAATACAATGATTAAAATTGTATCTGCGATTTTCAAGATATATCTAAATATTTACATGAATCTCTAAGGTCATTTTTTGCCTATTTAGAAAATCCAAACGCAAAAAAACGATGCTGATAACTTTTCTGCAATATCTTTATCTTTCCAAGATCCATTTCGTTTTAAATTTATCATGTTTGTTTTAAGTTAGTAAGTGTGATACACCCAAAAATCTGCAAAATTTTAAACGATTTTTGTGAAAAACAAAGATACATATGACGGTATTCAATTTATCAAATAGCATTTTTGATTTGGATTCAGCCTACCAAAATTCATTACAAAAGTTAAATATGATCTTTGCCTCTGAGTTTAGAGATGATGTGCAATGGTTAGAATAAACTTTATTATAAGTATGTACACAAAAGCAAAAACTCAGTTTCTAATTTTTGAAATATTTAAAATTTCGAAAACTTTTAGTTGGTAAATAATGATATTAGGCTAGTTCTTTTCTTTCCACTCTGAATCAAAAGTCGATTTAGATGTTTGACATCTGAGTTTTTGGACTTTCCAGATGGCCTCATCATCCGTTGATTGTCAATACATTTTAGTCGCATTTTCAGCGCATGGGATAATGCATGTAATCCGCTATTAAGTGCACATTGTCAATCGTCCCTGCCACCGTGACCGCCATCGTCCCCTCGTTTCCAGCCCGTCTCTCTGTCCCCACTACACAAAAAAGGCAAAGTTTTGCGTGTGAGAAAATCTGCAACAATTCTCACGCTGTTTGTTATCCCCTTGATGAGGATGAGGATGTGGATGAGTATACTGCTGATGCTTAGGCTTCTGTAGTTGCTTTTGTTGCCGTGTCCTGGACAGCTCGACTGTGCAGTGAACCCATCTCAATGCGTATTGGCCGTGGAATTGCTTTTCCTGCCAATGCCAAACGTTGTCGGTTGTTATGTGTTTTTATGCTACATTTAATGTTGGCTTAAGAGCTTTAAAGCTAGCATTGTTGTTGCCATTGTCAGTTAAGTTGAGGGTGAACTTTCAATTGGTCATGTTACCCATTCTATCAAATGCAAGAAAAAAGACGCAATAGTAGTATGTTTTTCCAATGGAAATCATATAATGCTACTAAATATCACTAGCCCTTCTTTAACTCCAACAAATTAAAACGTTTTTCTATTAAATATTTATATAAAAATCAGCTCCTAACACTTAAACTGGCTTTTACTCCTTTGACTATGGCCTCAGGCATAGAATTCCAAGAGTTCGCATAATTTATAATCAGCTTAATGACAACTTCTTCGACAAACACTCGAAATGTTTTCCTCAATTTTCATTCCTAGTCTCCTTGAAAATTCAACTGGGCTGGAGATGGAGATTTTTGCGGCTGCTAAAACAGCCCGCGGCATTTTGGTTTTTGAGTTTAATGTAATTTATGCCCAAGCTAGAGTTAATTTCCTGCATAATTAAGTGTATTTTGGGTGGAAGACTTGTTAAACTTTCACTTACCATCCTTATTCATGGCCGATTGAAAGCACTTGGCCAGGCGACAGGCACGACATTGATTGCGATGAGTCTTATCCACGGGACAGCGACCCTTCAGATCACCCGTCGCCTTGCAGGTGTATATACGATTACGATGAATGCTCCGTTTAAAGAAACCTGAGCAACCTTTTATTTGGAAAAATATTATTACATGTTGTTTGGGTTTAATTAACAGAGATTTTTTGAGAGAGACTTACCATCACAACTGTAAATGCCATAATGTTTGCCGGAACTACGATCGCCGCATACCTTGCACGGAATGTCCAAGAGACGATCGCCCGCTGTATGAGTAAATGGAAATTATTTGTATGAAATTCATTTATTTAAAAAGAATTAACTTGATTATTGCTCTAGGGCTTACTTAAATATTTTAATAAAGGTCTTTAAAACGGAAGATTAAAATATAATTTTTATCTATGGTCAGGATTTTAAGACATTTTTTATTTTCATATTTAAATAATGATTTTTTCAAAATAAAAACTAGTTTATTTATTTTTTGTATCTAAACAAGGACGATCCAAGTTCAAGTCTCAGGCTAGTGTTATTTCTTAACTCTAAAACATTGATCCAAAAAATATAGAAATTATAATACTAAACAATGTGAAAAAATTATGATCACTATTACTTTTATATTTGAGATTCTAAAGAAGTTTCCCAGGACTCAATATGATTTCAGTTTGAATTATTTTTAAAAGGAACTAATCATTACTAAAATATTTAAAACACCATTTAAAACCCATTTATAGAAAACTTGTTTCGGGTCAAAATAGACAAAGTTGATAATGTCGCTAACAAAATGGTCCATAATTATTATAGATAGTCTAAAATAGTCAATAATTAACTATAGATAGTCTATAATAGTTCATAAGTGATTATAGATTCTCCAAAAGTTCATATCGTTTGAAATTTGTAATTTAAAATTTTGTAGATTATTCTCCATTCGAATCGTTTAGGACTTAATGGTGTCCTTTCTGATAATATAAGTGGTAGAAATTGTATTAGATTTAGTAATTACTTACTGATCTTTGTCAAAGAATGTTTAATGACAATCTACTCTTCATAAACGTCAATCAAAAATAAGTAGCGAAAATTAAATAATAAGAATTTCAAGTAGATAAATACATAGTATTTATAAGTATGTAGAAGAGAGACTGCACGAATACAATAAAACTTTCTTTGTACCAAGCATTTATTTTTGATAACTACTATTTATTGAATTGGTGAGTCTAAAAGTTGGTTAAGTTAAGCAAATTTCTTTTGTTTTGCTAAGTTCTAAGGTTAATAAGATCTAATAAATGACCCTGTTTTTTTAAAAAAGTGAAAGATCATTCCTTAAAAAGCTTTCAAAAAGTAAAGTGTTGGGCTAATTTTAACCCGGTACTCTCAAAATTCCATTAAATACGATTAGATACTAGATGTTATATGGTAATTTTAATTTTAGGATTATTTAATCTAACTTTGTGCCTTTACTTCACTCCTCTCTGTACTCCAGGTCCTTTTGCTTTTTGGCACATTGTGCCTATTTAACTTTTATAAAACACTAAGCTCATGGCCTCAAAGCATCGAGTGCTAAAGCAAATACAAAGCGTCACGCACAAAAGGTGCTGCATACTTTCAGGCTCTACTGCCGCATTTATTTGGTGTGCATGTGTGTGTGTGTGTCGCGGATTAGCAAGTGAAAATTGCACATGCGAAGCCCTTTTTCCTGGGTGGCACGCTTCACAAATTAAGTTCAACACTCGGCACTTGTCAAAATAAAACGCTTTGCTCTCGTTCCCCCCCCCCCTTTCTACTTCATCTCGTCTCCTGTTTTTTTCGTCCTGTGACATTTGACATATTGTGTGTTGTATTGTTGTTGGCTTGGTTTCGGTTACGGTTACGGCTACCGCTTGGGTTTTTCCGGTTCTGGGGTTTGGCTTGGTAGACGCGTGTTGCCAATTTTCACACCCTGTGCGCATCGGGCAATTGTCCGCACCATGTTTAACACCTCTCGAGTGGCTGTGCGTGCCCGTCCCTTAGGGTTGCAGACCAAATAACCCTGCCGCTCGTCCCTCGCCCGCTCGACCCACGCGTTTTGAACCTTTGCGCTTTTTTTTTTTCTACCCCACTTTGTTAAACCAAGGGAATCTCTTGTTTTCTTTTTTAAAATTTTTATTGTTGATTTTAAATATTTTTTGTTGATTTATGCCATCATCACATTTATATTTTTTATTTTTGTTAGTTTATCGAGTTATATAAACTTTTTCATGCATAAGAACTTATTGTGTGTGTGTGTGCGTGTATGTGTGTGGTGGGGGTGGATGGTGCTGGGGTTATATCTATTATTTCATCACACATATTCAATATGCTTTTTGACTGGTATGGAAATCTCGGACAGGACATGTTTTGATAGGCTAAAAAGGTTCATTGGCAGTATGAGAAAACGTGAGATTTTTACATTTCGCTCGTGAGAGAATTTTCAAATGGGTTAGTTACGGAAATCAAAGTTACTTAAGTGAGTGGGTGCGCCATGAATGGGAAAATCCATTTAAGCTACAGGAATATTTTCTCCCTGTGGAGAGGGACAGTTTTGACGCACATGATGATTGTGACCCAATAAAGCAACCTTTTTCTAAAATTAGGTAGGATTTGGTATAGAGCTCTGGTAGGTGTAACAAATTGTTGTCGTTATTGATCTTTAAATCTGATAAATTAACTAAAACTCTAGTAGAAAATGTATAAAATGTTATTAGGTCAAGCTTGACTTAAAATGATCTCTTAACAAATGCGATAATATTATTATTAGAAAAGATTTTAAAAGCTCTTAAACTTCCAATCCATGAACCAAAGAGTAAATTAATAGCCTTTTATATTTCTGTACGATGGTCTTTACGGAAAAGTCTATCAAATTAAAAATTAAATAAGAAAAATTTACATATTTTAATAAAAGTGCAAATTTTTTAAATAGGTAAAGAAAAAAAAATAATAATCCCTCATATAAGTGTATTCTATGCATGTAGCTTAGAGGCCAAGTTTTCTATTTCAGAAAACAGAATATCGTTATTCTTTGAAAAATTAAATTTGTTGGTATCGTAACATAAGTAGTCTGGAAGCCAAGAGAGATATTTAATCCCCTATTACACGGAGTAAGTTGGGGAGCAAGAGAACGAGTGAGAAGATCGTCGGAGACCTTTGACCGAAAAATCAAATATTGCGTATTTGCCTGAATTTAAATTTAAGAAAACTTATCCTTCGAGATAGTAGTCTCATAAAACAAATCCTTGGCCAGTTTTATTCAAGTGACATATTCATTTTATTTATTTTTCAGGTTTGGAGATTCCAAACATAAAAGTAGATCATAATATGGGTTCCCCTGACTTCAACCTGATCAAGGTACCTTCCAGTTATTCTTTATATTCAAGAAGATATGCTTGCGATTTCTCCGTTTTAAAAGGATTTATAGCCTTAGAAATAATTTTGTATTACCTATTCTTTTTCAAGGAATAAATATATAACAAATTTGTTTAAAATATTATTAGCATTTATAAAAGTTCACACTTTTCTTGTTTTTGAAGATTTGCACGTTTCTAATATTAAAAACTCATTTTAAAAATTTCGTAAGGATAGTCTATGAATAGGTTCTCGATAAATTGATGTATGGATGTTTCCGCATGTCAAGACAATTCATTTATCCCAAAAATATTCCCGATTTTTTTAAAAACGACATCGTTGCCAAGTGATAGGATGATGTAAGGCTTTAGTTTATGTTAATCTTTAGGAATGCCAAAAATCAAATGTTTTCACTAACTAGTGAACTGGTAATGCTCAGAAGCTCTCCTGTTTAAAATATTTCTATGTCAGCTTTAGAAATGTACTCTTGTGTTTTGCTGACAGTTTTGAATTTTATCAATTAGGCACTGGACTTAAAACAAAACCAATTTGCTTTTGATTTGTATTTTCCCCAAAATATTTTAAAATCCGTCGGAAATCCTCTAACATTTGTTCTTACATGTTACATTACATTGAATCCTTTTTTACTGTCTCCAGTTTTATCTGTGTATTGAAAGTAACTTTTATTAAATTTTACATCAATTGCATTTCTTCAAAGTCCTTTTGAGTAGACATAGTGACAAAATTCTGGTCATATTAATATATAAAGACTTGTCAGCTCGAAACCAACCACATGCTAAACAGAAGCTTTTGACTATTGTAAGTCTGGCGAAATGGTAAAAATTCATTGTCAAATTCACTCGTCTGGTTTAAAGTCAAGTAATTTTTGGCATGTAAAGTCAATCAACATTTCACTCAAGAGCCAATGCCAAAAATTAAACTAATTTACTAGTACACAACTAAATTTTAATCATCTACCAATACCGTCGGCACTTAAACCGTTGGAAATTTGAAAATTTACCTGTTCCCATTTTCCGTTGATGGAAATATTTGAACCCTAAAGTATCCAGTTTGCCTAAGTTTATGCTTAACAGAATTTCACTTAAATTTTTCTTAGCTTTTTGTTAGATATTTTTTGTAATATGCAATAAATATAAATTTCACACACAATTTTGTTCACTTTTATCCAATATATATATATACATATGCTATATATTGTATATGAATTAGTATTAGTAGATTTTTGTTTGGTTGATTTTGCCGACGCGACTAGCAAATGCTGAAGGACGCTGGTTAAGCGAATGCGGATCGCTTTGGCTGACGGACCAACTGTGAATGAATGCAAAGGCTGACAGAGCCAGCAGCGAACAGACCGCCAATTACGAAAGTGAAGCTGCCAAGGAGAGGTCCTTTTTTGCAGTCAATTTGACAGGAGGGCAGGAGGACAAAGCCAAAGGCAGCACAAGCATCACAAGCAGAGCCAGAAAGAAGCAACCACCCACGACCAACGACCCAACCACCCACTCAAACGGACTCACTTCACTTCACTTTACCCACGCACGCCGAATGCAAAGCCACAAACGGGAAAAAGGCGAAAAGGAAAAATCCGAAATAGTAAAAACGAAGGACACCCAGAGGAAAAAGCAAGAGAAGAGGCAAGCGGAGGAGGAGGAGGGCCAAAAAAAAACCCAAATGAAAGTCGAAAATTTACGAAAAGCTACAAAATGTTACATTTCATCCCTTGCGAGCCATGTACCAACCATCCCACCCTGCCATCTCTTTACTCATCCCAAGGACTATTTCGGTGTTGGAGGTGGTTGTCCTTAGTCCAGGGACCAGGCGCATCGAGCAACCAACCGGAAAACGCCCTTTTTTCTATGTCCTGGCCTGATGCGATTACAGCAAATGAGGAGACTTCCTGCCGTCCACCATTTCTGCGACACACACACACACAGAGACACACAGATACAGACAGACAGCGAGAGAGACATGTCCTGGCCACGCACACTCTCATACATATCCTGTGGCTTTCGACAATTCACCACAAAATGTCAAGAATGACGAAAAGCTAGCTATGGAACGTCGACACTCGCTCTCTGTCTATCGTCTATCCTGCTCTTGAAGTGAAACGCCTTCTCTATCCCACTTGCGAAAAAAGGCAACTCGCCTCGCCTCTTCTTATGCTCGGCAAATATCTTTTGCCGGCAGAGACAGAGGCTGGCAGAGCTGGCATCATGGCAGCAGCACAGGAGTCATCTAGTGCTCCTCCTGCTGGCTTCTCCATACTCCAATTTTATTTCTTCTCGTCTCTTCGTTTTCCGTTTTTTTTTTTTTTGTGTTGGTCGTTAGGCTGCCTTCCTGCGCTTGTAGGCTGTCGGATTATTAGTTCTAAAGTCAGGATCTCAGCTGGAAAAAGGTTGCTACACTGTCGGGTATATTGAATGGGGAAAAGTACACAGATAGATTTATTGGCAATTAAGGAGAATTTCTTGAAAATTTAAGTTTTATGGTAATGAAATGAAATTTACGTTATATAATTTGTTGAACTTGAGAAATTCTTTGAGCGAAATGAAGTTTTCAAAGATCTTTTAATGACTTTTTAACATTTTTAAATACTTTAGATTTTATTAAGAATAATATAGCAAAAACTAAATATGTTTATAAACGTTATGAATATTGATGACTATAATTATTACAAGCATTCAAACCGACTTGGTCTAATTGGACAACCCTAGTCCTTCGCAGTGTTGATATCGATAATGAGTAGAAGAAACAACTCTGAGGATTACTTCCGTTTAATAAAAATGTATGTACAAAGGGTTTTGGGTTAACATCTTAACATTAAAAATAATTTTCAATATGGTATGCATATCAAAATACTTTTTGTCAGCTTTTAGAAACATTGTGAAATAGGTAAGTAGATAATTGTTAAAGTATTTAAATTATTTAATGTACATATTTAAGTGGAAAGGAAACTTACATTGTACATATTTACCTCCATACGTAAATGTATACATTTTTAAATATGTACCTAAATTGAAAACTTGACAAAAATAAAAAAAGGTGTTTAAGAATAAGCAATAACTAATTTTAAAATTTTTTATATATATTTAACATGATGTAACCCTGTTATTTTCTTGATTTTAGCTGTCTTTTAAAAGTTGAACAATAATTTATAACACTAACAGTTTAATAAATTAACAATATTCCACTGGGGGTAAATTGGGGGGATGATAGATCTAATGGAATGAAATGCATATATATGTGCATATATGTGTGCTTACATATGTATGTATAAGAAAGAGAAACATTATATTCAAAGCTCCCCTTTCAAAATCTCTTAATCAATATTCTGAAATATCAATTTGTATTATTATTACTTTTGGTATTAAGATGTTATCAATATTATATTTAATTTTAGCCAAAAAAAGCTGAGATTAAACTTAAATAGTTGTTATATTGTGTAGTTACTTTAAACACATTTTATTATCGATTTAAAACACAGTTTCAAATAAAGTTCCTTGAGTAGCGCATTCTGTCCATATGATATAACATAAGATATGACTATATAGATCTCCTTATATATGTAAGTACGTCTGTCCATTTAATGGTATATGTGTATATGGCTCCTTTCTGGCATTTCCGAAATGGCGTTTTGCTCAACTAGCACTGGTTGAGTCTGTTTCCGAGTCTCGAAATTAGTATTGGGTCTGTTGGATATGTTGTTGGTATGTTGATAGGGGTTGATTTACTGACTCTCAACTAAATTGGAATGACTTTTGTGACATTGTGTATTGGGCGGTGGCACACACTCACAAACACACACGCACGCACACACATACACAACGAGATAGATTAGCGTCTTGTATATGGTCTTGTCTTAGGGGGTGGAGTCTTGTAAATTCTCTGGGATCAGGCTTTTAGATATTACACAGGCCATTTCATATACATATATGCAATATACATACACACACACACTCACACATTCATATAAGCCATCTCCAACTGCCTCCTTTACTCACTTAATAGAAACCTGCGGTTATATTAACCAGTCAGAATGCAAAGTCATTTTGTATGTCGACGTCAGTAGTAACTCACACTCACATACATACATACATACATACATACGTAGTCACAGCTCTTCCCCCACCCCAACGTTGATGTGCCACCCAAAAGCCTCCTTGACATCCTTCCACTTCCCCTTGGTCCTGCAATACATACACATGGCAAATTTGCGGCATCAAGAAGTCGCATTTTTTTTCATGGCAACTCCCCCTCATTCTCTGTCTCTCTCTTATATCCTGCTGTATACAAATACATATATATATAAACATCTATCAGTGTGTGTGTGCGTCACAGAGCAGGAGTTTTAAGCCACGCCTCTGAAGGATACTCACCACTTTTTCAGGCGCAAACTCTGTTCGAATTTCGAAAAGGGATATTCGAAAGTCGAGAAGGCCTCGTCAAGGCTATCAAAATTGAATGTTTCCTTCTATTTTCTAACATTTGTTTATTCATTCATCTCTCGACATTCAAACTGTTCACATGTATTTTTAGTACAAAATTTATAAATTCCGAAATTTTTGGTTTATTTTTTTATTTGCTGCTTTGCTAAATTTTAGAAATATTCGCAGTTGGTAAGTTAAATTAAGTCAACTGTGGAATACTTTAACCATTGAGCTAACCTTTTTCCTTAGCCGCCATGGATGGTTTCAACAACAATAACTACTATTATAATAATAATTACAACAACAACTATAATCAGAGCCAAATGAACACTAACCGGAATCCACAATGGTCAAATTCTGGTCGCCGTGACGCCTGCTATAACTGCTCCAATGGCTCTTGTCAACGTGTTGGTGGCGGAGGCGGCAGTTGTCCCAACCCCAACTCATCCTGTTGTCCTGGCGGTAATTGCTGTCCGGGAGGACAGTGCTCCTATAACCGTTCTGCACAATATAATCGCTCATGGAATCCCAATGGCAATGGTCGTCAGCAGTAAAGGTCTTTAATATGTGTCGGAAATAAGTGAAACAAAATAAAAGAAAGCAAAGCAGCAAATCAATTTTCAAGTTTTCAATTTCTTGCGAAAATATAGAATTAGAAATAATTTCCCCTTATAGAATGAAAGATAAGCTTTGTTATTGTATCTGTCGGATATTTTAAAGAGATTGGTGTCCGTATTTCTTTCAAATATTTGACAAATTTGTATATTTTAGCAAGGATTAAAAATAGTGAATTTTGAATTCTTTATCATCGGTCTGAGTTATGTTTCAAGCAATGAAAATGAAGTGAAACGTTGAAATAGATAAAGATTCATACTACCTGATATACCAAAAAGAAATATTTACAAACTTTATAAGATTATTGAAAAAAAGATGAAAAAAGATTATCGGCTAAAAATAAACTACAAAGATATTCCAATCTGATTACAGTAGATTCTTTTTGAAATTGAAAGTTTGTTACTACCTGATCTACCAATCTTTTTAAGACTTTTTTTATAATTTAATTGTTTCGTAATAAAGTCGCCGGGTGAACATTGCAACCTTGGAGATTGTTTTTGAGCTCCAAGGAACAAGGACTTGCTGGCTGAGATGTCAAATGCTGTAGCTTGTCTGTTGCATAATACACAAAGTTGGGAAAGGAATTACCTTACAAATATTCTACCACGATCAATAGAAAGTATGAAAGTTTTTGATAAGGGGCAATAATGTGTGGAAGAACCAAAACCCTTTTTGATTTGAAATTATTTGGGACCTCTTACATCTTGTAGGTATAATAAAACTATGAAAAACTACAATCATAAGCCCAAAGGAGTGATTAGATTCTTAAAATGTCTGGTCACTCACTTTACTCGTTTAAGCAAGTTCATAGAACAAAAATTAGACTAGATTTACTTTTTGGATTTGTAAGTTTATCTCTTCTTACAACTCAAAGTACATAGGACTCTGAAAAACTAGTTACAATTGGCATTTTTTCCCTTTTTAAAATCAAAACAAAAGACTATTTAAAATAAAACTGTCTTACTTTTACTCATAATTCAAATTATATCGCCTATTCCATTCCTGTGCAATTAAAAGTGAGAACTCGAATTACTTGAAACGAGAATTCATATTAGAGTTTAACTTTAACTACTTTAACAAGTACCAGGAACAATGTTGAGGAGAACTGACATCATGGTTTTTGAAGCATCAACTTCTAGTTGTTTAGAATACATTTTCAATCCACTTCCAAAATATCCTTGCAGAGGTTTTGCAGAGTTTTAGGAAGTACTTTGCTTAACTTGAAAATTATCGATCCCTTTATGGGATGTTCCAAAAATGTTGTATATACTGACTTGGTTCTCCTATACCTTCAAGATGCGTTTAATTGCGATGACCTACCCATTTCAATGTTATTGTCACACAATGTTATTACATTTTCTCCGAAAAACATCATAATTCATAATTTTGTTAACATTGTTCATTTTATTAAAGTGTATTTTCCTCTGATTTTGCATATGTTTTATATGTGTTTAATGTATCGCATTTCACAAACTAACAATTAATATATTTATATATGTATATATATTCAGTATTTATATATTTTGCTTTGTTGAAATTTGTAATAATTATTATAGTTAATACAGCTTTGTTTTCTCGCCTTTTTAGTTCATTTTCGTTTTGATGTGGTGTTTCTTTCGTATTGGACTTAATTGGCTAGGTTTTTCTCGTAGATTTTCATTTGAAATTTTAAACATTTTGTAAAGTCTTTTATTTGGGGATAGTTTGAAATGAAATGTTTCTGTGTCTGCCTGTATAAGAGTGTGTATTTCTCGTTTCTGTGTGTGTGTGTATGTTGCATTAAGTCTTCAGTTTGGTTGGGTTAACAAGTTTCTCGCAAAGTCAAATTGATAATAGTAATTAGATTGAAAGGTTTTTGTTTTGCTGCTACCACAACATGATCATTACATACATATATAGAAATATATATATATGTATATGTATATCGTAGTTTGTAAATTATTATCAATGCAACATGTAGATGCTCTACAAAATACCAAATTTTACTTTTCATATATTTTATACGTATATATATTTATTTATTTATTTACCACTACTACCATTTTGTTTATCTAAAGTTTTGCATTTCATTTGAGTTATTGTTTTATTCTTTCGTTATTTGTCTTTCATATTTACATTATTCCAATAATTAGATTCTGCTGTCAATATGGAAACAAAATTTTGAAACTATTCAGTTTTATCCTCCATAGATTTGCTTGTTTTGTTATCTATGACAGCAGAAAATTTATTTCACTAAACATTTATTAAATTTATTTTACTTTACATTGTTAAATGTCTTTATTAATTAGCAATTTTTAGATATTGCTTTTCTTTTTAAGGACCCATTTATTACATTTTCGTTTATAATTGCTTATTATAGTTTATTGTTAAATACCCCTGCAGAGGTTGCTATAAGACTTAAAAAAATTCAAATAAAGTATTTGATTGGAATAGTTTAGCATTCAATTAGTTATTAGGGAAGAGAATATGGAAGTCATTTTGCTTTGTTAAGAGTTTAAAGAATTAAATGATCTACATGAAAATGTATATTAAATTAATATGATTTTCAATCGGACCACCTACTAATTTCTTCTTTTTTTATAAAATTTTTAAATTTGATAATTGACAAACTGCAAGGGCATATAAAATTCGGAATGCCGAAAATAATAATGTTGGATCTAAAGTGTTTTTTCTTCTCTATTTTGTTTGTATTTGTTTCTTTAGTGTGAGGTTTGTGTGTTGTGTGCTAAAAATGTGTTTCTGTCTTACAAAAACTGTTTTCTTGTCTGTCATTCAAATTTGCTAGAAAAATGTTATGATTTTGTCATTAATTGATATCAACTGGCGGTGCTTAGTTAATTTTAGAAATTTATATTGAGGATTTCTCTTTCAACTACAGGATATATTGACTAAGAGTGTGTATGTGTGTGTGTGTTTGTGTAAATAATCTCTCTGATGTTGACACAAAAATCTATAAAAAAAATCTCTTTATAGGTTCTTGTATCACAATATTTTAACATTTGATTCATTTGTGCGTTGTTCACGCTATTTATATGTATTGTTTTTTTTTTGTAATACATGCTTTGGTATTGGTATAGAGCTAATAAACCATACCTTATATTCCGTCTAAATAATTAATGTTTACAATACAATATTTCTTTACAAATTGGTTTTCATGATTGCGGCATATACATACATACATATACAATAGATAAGTAACATTTATTATTGTTTTCTTTATTCGGTGTATAATAAATATTTTGTTAAAAAAATAAATAAATTGTAAATAAATTATATTGCAACTGGTCTTTGTGTATATATGTAAAAAAAAAATCGTACTGTTGTTTAAATAATTTATAATAATAATAAAAGATATATAAAATCATATAACAGCCTTTGGTTGTCAGCTCGCCATGGTTTGTGTTGATTTAAAAAAACAAATAAAATATTACACTTGCAAATATACAATTATAAAATTATTGAATGCTCTTAAACGTCTTTTAAGTGTTTTAAAAATAAATAAATTAATTAAACTAATTGTCCAGCGAATTGGTGCGCAACTGACTATAACATGCCTGACATACTCGAACAGGTTTAATAATTCGTAAACGAGATATTTCCGATTCGAAGCGACTGCATTTATTACAGAAAACCTGTCCGCAGTTGCGGCAATGATGTTTACGTTCATATAGAGTGAATCTGCAAAAGTATATGATAAATAGGGTTAAGGAAATTATAATGCAGGACTCACTTAACGTGACATTTGACACACTGATCGGCCCCTTCATCTTTTAACCAATGATCGGCTACCCCTCGGCCGGGTTGTTCAGTGACACTCCATGAAAAAATGCGACCACGGGCATCACCTAAGATTAAAAATAAGTTAAATTTGTCTATGGGATAGTCAATTTGGTTTGCAAAACTTACCGACATAAAGTATCTTATGATCTTTTGATACTGTTAGTGCTGTTATACTAGCCGGTTCGGCATTATCTTTTCGATCATAGGCTGTATGCATTGTTAATTTCGATCTAAACATTAATTGACGTTGCCATTTAAAGCCTAATAATGAAAAACAAAGTCAGATTAATTGACTTAAGTTTTGGTTAAGCACACAAAATTTGTGTTTTACCCTTTCTTAGTGCCTGCTCGCCACGTTGTCGATCATTGTCAATGACAACAAAACCATCTGTTAGGCTTGTATCGGATTTACTTGGTCTTATGATGTGCTCTTCTAGAAGTAAAACCAAAGTGTGTTAGTCCAAGTAATTAGTTTGGTAACTAATTCATTCTTACCATCAGTTCCCTTGTGATCTGAACTGCTGCCTGGTGCTTCAACCGTAGCGGATTTCATTTCGTGCAGTGACTTGGCTCCCGATATGGAACTCTTTCTGCGCTCTGTAGGAGCCTCTAGTTTGCTTACACTTGCCTCAGCAGATTTGCTAGACTCATTGCTGTGCTGAGATGCCTCTGAAATGCTACTCTCCGAGGCGGACTTAACAATGTCTATAAAATAGAGGAGAAATTTGTTCAAATGAAAAAGTTTATAGGCGAATTTGAATATTTTGCTTACCATGTTGTTTCTCTGGTTGTGAGAGACTCTTCATTTGCTTAAAAATGGCCATTTTGTCTGCTTTGTTGCCCTTGTTGTCATCAAGGGAAGCAGAATCAGGTTTGTCCTGCGAGTTGACTTCTATGCCGCGCTTCAGTTTGCGATCAATAGGCACCTGAGTGTGTTCCAAAGACCACATCTGTAAACAAAATATGAAAACATGATCTTGTCTACTCCACTAGAATATATTCTATTGCTACTTACTCTAACCACTCCATCTGTGGAGCCGGTAATGACCACATTCTGTTGGTCCCATTCGCGTATTTGTGAGAAGGCCACACATAGAATTTGCTGCATTCGGTCAGCACTTCCAATACACGTGTTAACCATAGCTAGGGCATCGCCATTAATGGACCAAACATGCAACCATGTGGCGGAGCATGTGGCAATTTCTCCAGTAAGGTCATTAATGGCCACAGCCGCCACTACTCCGGCATGACCACGCAGCTGTCGGACAAAGGTGAATCTAGACATGTCCCAAACAATGGCTGTGCCATCTCTTGAGCCCGACACAATGACATTATAAGCAGCGCTGGCCGCCAAACAGGTGACAGCATCAGTGTGCCCATGGAGAGAATGTCGGACACTCAAACTCTTACGATTCGCATCGAACTTCCAAATTGTTACAACCGAACTGGTTCCAGCGGTGACAATCATTTTGGCATTGGGACAGGCACAGGTAAGGATCTCTCCGGAATTCTGAGCAGCAGCCTCGGAAACAAACGATGCACGATCCGTGTCATAGAGTCCAACACGCAGGGAATGATCAGCGAATCCCCAGGCTATGTATTTCGTATACGACGGTGGCATCATAACCTTATTTTGTTCCACAGCAAAAACAGTCTTATCTGGTTGTAATATTTGGCCCACTGGGCCCTTAAGCTCTTTGATGGGCTGCAGGCTTGGCTTTAGATTATCCAAATTGTGGAAGAACAGACGGTCGGTCTGAAGCACTGTGCTGTTTCCTTGTATCAGAGCAGTGGGATCAATTAATGCCGAATGCCTGGAGTTGCCCATTTTCTTGGCAGGATGAGCTTTCTTAAAGAGCTGTTTCGGTATTTGGCCAAAGTTATTGATAAAGCCAATTGTAGCATTCTTTTTCAAAGGATCATCAATGCTGCAAGAACAGAATAATAATTAGATTCTGGAGAGGAGGACGGGTAAAATCATTATTACTTGTAGATGTCCACATTGCCCTCGTAGAAAAGATGATGGAACACATTGACAGCATCAACAGCGGCAGGTCCCTGTTGTTTGCAACCAAAAATCAAATCAATCCACTGCAACCAAGAACAAATTACATTAGTTAAAAGAAAAATAGGTAAATATGATTCAAAGACTCACCAAATGCAAATGTTGACTAACATGGTCGCACTCCAGGGCACTTCTGTGCAAACGTATAAACTCTCTGGGATCCTGTTTGGCCCAAGGTGGCAATATGACATGGTTTAAGGTTTCACCATTCTGTTTAGTGCCCAAATCGAAATTATTGAAATTACTCAAAAACTCAGGCAAGTAGAAGAATTCGGGAATCAACTCTTTAACATCGGCCATATTGAGTTTCGAGGCCGATAACCAAGCCTCTTTGATGCTATGGAACATACGATCGGCCAGATCAAAATGACCACCTTGTAGTTTAAGGAACGGCTGGGAGAAGGGCTCCAATCGCACCAAATATGAGCAGACAATCATTGCCGAACTGTAATGAGTTCCGTAATGATATGGTGGCGTCTCGCCATGTGGATCGTCCCATTCTTTGAAACGTTTCTGGAACTGCTCCAATCGCTCCTCAGCCTGTGCACCCATGGGACGAGAGAAATCCCGGAATGTCTTTGGATTCGTAAAGTCTAACTCCTCGGAATCATAGTCGGCCAGAATCCAGGGGAAAACTGGATATTGCATGAGATCGTTATAGCTACGACCGGCGAGCGTATTTAAATGCATTAGATATTGGAAATTGGAGATTTCGCCACGAACCCACCGTTGGGTAACAGAAGTTTCGCCAATCAGGCCGCTGAAAATGCCAGACGTTTGCTCCACACTGGCTGTACGTTTCTGACCAGCCACCGATTGCTGGGCATTGTCATTGAGCGCTGTGGCCAGAGCGAGGAATCGTTGGTTCACTTTGTTTCTCACCTTACGTGGAAAACTGAGTAGATAATTGCGGCCATCTTCGGAGAACACTTCCAAGGCTATCGGCTGGAGTAGATATCGTCTCTTATGGACTTCTCGTATCTCTTCATAGGCGAATTTCGAACACTGTCTCAGTTTATGACTAACCGCCCGCGGTGTGGTTGAGGTGGTGCCTCCCGAATTGGGTATGATTGGTTCATAGGCTCCAGGAGGTAGTGTATCTATGTCTCTAATCTCTCTGTTCTTTAGCAGCGTGAATCCATCGACTATATAGCAATGTTCCTTGCCAAATAGGAGCAAGCCCTCAAACGTATCCAAACCCTGAACTCTAGCACAACGAAACATGAAGCTTATCTTCTCTTGCTCTTCCAGTAAACGCAAGAAAGTCTCATTTTCGCTGGTCATGGAAGTGTCCTCTTCTTCTTCATCATCCTCCTGGGTTGTGCCATCTAAAGATTCCTGAGGATAGGGTGCTCCATGGTGTTGATGTTGCAGCAATTTCGGTGAAACCGGCGGTGGTGGGGTCGATGTTGAGTTACTAGCTTCTAAGCGATGTGCGGTGGCTGCCTCCAAAGAGCTTTGCTGTTGTATGGAATGCTCTCCGGCATCGGCCAGTATTCGTGGTTGTTGCGGACCATGTTGAAAATAGGTTTTACTATCCAAACTTGAGGCCACTTTGTACTTAAGCTGACGATTGTCGGCTAACTCGAGCTCTGGACGATACGGATAATGCAAATAAAATAGATCGTTCCGCATGGTTTTCTTTCTCATGCGATGAGGTCCCTCAGTTGTGTCCAATATCCACTTATCGAGAGAACAACAGCCAGCAGGACCCCATAAACCACGTTCCCGCGTCAGCTCCGTTTCCGATTGCACCCAATCCTGATAGACATAACGCTGGGTGTGTTGCAGCATTTGTTGATATTGCTTCAGTCGCAAGTCTAGCAGATCCTTGATTAATTGCACATGTATCCCTGTGGACTCATAGGCCGCCTCACGACTCATATTTGACTTGGTGCGCACCAGTTCATCCTTTTTGACCTTTGTCCGACTGGCCAGACGAGTCAGGCCACCGGTGACCTTCTGAATCTTTGATTGTATTTGATTATGCAGCTCCCAAGGCACTCGATAGGAAGCCTTACGCTCGGCCTCGACATAATTGAACCATAGCTTGGATGCCAGCTCCATTACCTGCTCCCTGGTGGTATGCAAATCTGGAGCCTTCGAGTTGGGTGGCGGTGGAGTGAGTGAGATTTTGAAGACCTCCTCAATGGCGGGTTTCTTGCAGACATATAACTCCTCCCAGACACGAAATGCGGCGCCTACGATGAGATTGCGACCTTGCAATTGAGTGAGATCCTCATCTTTGGGCTCTGTTGTTTCGGTTTGTGGATTCACATGCCATGTGGTATTACGACTTGTGGCTGGCTCTAAAATAATCTTCATGTCCGCCGTCAATTGTAGTAGACAATAAGTTAAGCATCCAATAAACTCCAATTCATGATTGCCAGCACCAAAGATTAGGAGTCGATGTTGTATAATCTTATGTAACGCCTCGAGGACACTCATTTGCTCAGCTATGGAATCATCGGTGGGACGAGAGAGCAAAAACAAAATACTACGATTCAATGAATGATGCAAATGCTCCAATGACAGTGATGAGGATCTTCTCTTTGCCTGCGCAATTAGCTTGATGACAAAGTCAAAGATATCATGAGGATTTCGTGTGAGGCATCCTTGCCACAGCTTGTCCACAATGCGGGCAGTTAGATAGAAGACATTCGGGGCAATGTGTTGCGTCTGACTTTGTAGAATGGGCACCAAGGGTAATGCTGCCTGCTCGCCCACCAGAACATCTGCGGCTAGAAGATGATCCATCAGAGCAATGATGA
Source organism: Drosophila willistoni (assembly GCF_018902025.1). Taxonomy (NCBI): domain Eukaryota; kingdom Metazoa; phylum Arthropoda; class Insecta; order Diptera; family Drosophilidae; genus Drosophila; species Drosophila willistoni. Next base: position 18,350,143 of record NW_025814050.1, read on the forward strand.
TCTGCGTCTGGTATTGCACTTGCAACGGCAATTCTCCTGTCTCGGGAGCAGCATCCAAAACCATATCAATAACAGGCGTGGCCTTGCCATGCATATTCAAGCCCAGCGAGTCAACAACAATCACACGCAGAAAATCAATGATGCATTTACACACGGGATGGGATGTCAGTTTTGGTTGATTTAAAGCTGCCGCTTGCAATGACTCCGGTGTGGGCAAGACAAAGCTGCTTCCCGTACCATCTGTTGGTGTGGAAGCACCACTATTCGGTTCCGAATCGGCAGCTTTCTGCTGACGTGTGACTTGTGGGAAAAGCACTGCCACCAATGAGGTAATAACATCGCCAGCCATCATAACGGGTGTAAAATCACTTAGATTCTGATACAAACTGAACAGAAGCTGTATAATGGTTTCGGGATGACTGTGTAACCATGTGGCACACTCTCCTCCATGAACTATGGCCCTGACCATGGCCAGGAGTACACAAACAGCCTCCGGGCAAACATTTAGTTTGGGCAACTGTGTATTAGCTGACACAGGAGCACCCCAAAGGAAGGACCACACACGATCCAAGTCGAATTTGGTGTGCTCCGTGGCCAGGACTTTGACTGGTTGACCCATAATCAAAGCCGTTACCAAAAAGTATAATTCAGGCACATCCAAATGATGTTGCATCAGCCATTCGAGAAGTTGGAAACCTACGAAAAAAGACAAAGAAATTATAGTGTAATGAAAATACAGAATTATTTAGAGTCTTCACCTGGTATATTGAGAGCTGCGGGTCGCACTTCCCCAGCTATTTGGGTGGGTAAATGTTGAATGGTATTTTGCGGTGTGGCCACTATAACCGTTCCGGTGCCATTCGTTGGACGTTGGTTCAATTGCTGGGCACCCAGGCCCATCATTTTACGTTGGGAAACCATTTCAGTAAATCGCAGATAGCCACCATTATGGGTGGCATCACGGAAGCGTATCATGAAGCTTTCGTTGGCACAAACCACCACGAGAATGCGCACAGCAATGATGACGGTGGTGAAGTGAACTTGGGGTTGCATGAAGAGCAGTAACCAATCCATGCCCAGAGTTTTGGATATGTCATCGCAAATGACATAGTTGACGGTGTTGCGTGGTGTGAAAAGTAATCCATGGACCAAGGAGAGACAGCGATTGCGTAAGTAAATATTTTGAGCGACACACTCCTGATCGTCCAATGGAAGTTTCATGCTGGGCAGCAGCACAGACCGTTCCGACACAGTGCCATCGGGGGGCTGGGCTTTTGGCAGTTTGGCCGCTATATACTGACCAAAGAGCAAGAGATCTGTGTGCCTGGGTTGTCCACCCAAGAGAGTCTCAAGCAGTTGGAAGAGTATTTCCCTAGTGGAATGATCCTGAATGTTCGTTATGATGTGCAAAAGTTTCACCAGCAATTGTAAATCTCGCATAATTTTCACATTCTGCTTCTTCTCATTGGATTCCACGACTAATTCGAGCAAATGCTCGAGAAGAGAGCGTAGTAGACCATTTGGAGCATTATGCCAAATCTCTAAATCGCATAGTAAATCCTGAAATGCAGTCACATTGGGAATTGCTGACATATCCTGGCCACTATTGACGGTGCCGACAAGGCCAAACGTCAAGTGCAAAATGTGAGAGTTAAGCAGATGTTTCTTTTTCTTAAAGAACATGCCCAGTGTCTGATAGCAACGTTTACGATCCATTTCCGCTTGAGCTGCACGATTACTTCTCACCACACAGGTCAATGCTTTCACTCCGGCATACAATGATTCCACATCTTGGGCCATGGCAATAATGCCCAAGAGGACATTGCAGCCACCCACGGTGTCTATCATGGCCGAAACTGGATGTGGACTGAATACACGCACACCCAAATAGCCCACCACAACGCCGCCTAAAGAGCGTCCAGCGCCTGCCAAATGGCCAGCAGAGTTGTGAAGGATTCTAAAACAAGATAAAGAAGAATATTATTATGTTTCCTCTTCATCTATCACATTCTTTCATACTTAATGGGCGTGGCGTTTTCATGAGAGTTCATATTCAACTGTTTGGCAATACTCTTGTTATCCGCTCGACTATAGACCTTGCGTATCTTGACCAGGGTTAATTTTGATACCGCCTTCGCATTGAGTCCCAATAGCACACGATCCTCGGGAACTAATGGAGCCAAGGGCTCTGATTGTTTACCCAATTGTGGTGCCTGCAATGAGCCCATATAATGCGGACCCAATTGATAGATCGTCTGCACTGTTTGCTGGGTTAGAACATCTTCGAGGAGATGACAGACTCCCTGTTTCCAGCAGAGTCGCGAGTAGCGACGCCAAATCGGTGGTGTTCCTATATATCCAAATATTTGCGTTGCCGATGTAAGATTAGCACTTCCTGCTCCCGGATGTTGGGCTATGTAATGAAGCTTTTGTGTGTGCATCGGTACACCATCCAGATAGAGCGATAAACTTGAGTTTTTGAGCACAGCTCGATTGAGCACAACGACCAGATTATGCCATTGGCCTTCATGCAGAAGATCTGGGCACCAGATACGAGCAATGCCATCATCAGAGCCCTCTGGTTCCCAATCGCCAATGCCTAAAATATGCGAATTGTGGTTAAAATAGATTAAGGATTTGTATAGTTTAGTTGTTCTTACTTTTTCTGGGTGTAACCAGTGTCTCTTGGGTCGACACCACAATCGCCTTATCTCTGGCAGACAATAAAATAGACAGACAGGCCAAATTCTCCTCCCGTGGGTTATGTATTGTTCGTACCAAAGTTAGCAGACGCACACAATGTGGATCTGTTTTGGGATCGGAGAATTTCTCCACACAAAACCAAGTGGAGAAGGTGAGACCCGTTTGCGGTGGAAAGATACGATCTCCAGCACCGATGCCGCCAATTGTATTCGCATCAATAGTTCCACCCGCTGTTGCTGTGGCTTGCGGAGCTAATGATGGCAAATACAAACATCCAAATCCTTCGGCATTCATGTCCAATTCGACAAATGGAGGTAATGTGCTTGAGCCATGAGCTCGGAAGTCTCGTGGAGTGGTCATTGAAACCAATGTCTTGATTCGTGTCAGTGGAACAGGTCCCCCCAGCTTGTAGGGTTGCTGCAGATCAATGTCCGCACAGGATAAAGGTTCCCCCAAGCGTAGAAACTGACGCAATTCTGTGGGTTGCAAAGCATGTGCCGCCAGACGTTCCAGTATATACTGCATGGGCACATGCAGTGGATGCATTTCTTCGGCCAGGGCACGACGTGTTAGCTTTAGCAACTGCTCGGCCAACCCATGATCACACATAATTTGCTGATTGCGTTCATTTCGCACTAGAGATTTTACGATTTCACTGATATACACCTGAAGTTGAACCGCCTGCAGCGGAGCATCATCATTTTCGATACCAGGTAAAAGTTGGAGCATGCATAGAACTACGCCAGGATGAACTATGCGTGGCTCTGGAGCAGGTTGCGTGAGATTCAATTGACTTGGATGTGCAGGAGCAGCAGCAAGCAATTCTTTGCTGGGCGAACGATTATGCGATGGCGGATCATTGAATAAAGTAATTACACCACTCAGATTGGGGGATTCAAAATTATCCAGAGCTATGCTGTAGAGCAGTCGAAAGACTACACAGACATATGACAGTGAATGAGGTACGTCCTCGGAAAAGCTGCAGTAAAAAGATGGGGACCATTAGGGGATAATATTATATAAAGTCTGTTATTAAACTCACTTGAAACTCAAAATGTCTCCACTGAAGACCTCATGATAATACTTTAGCAGCGACTGCTGCGGCTCATAGACACCAGTGAAATCCTGTAGAGAGGTGGCTGCTCCAAAGCAACCAAGAAGACGTAGTGTATCACAGAGGGAACTGCTGCTAATCTCCTGGTGAAAGAACTTGGCATTTGCCGGCTCGAATCTCATGGCCGTGGCCAGAGTCTGACACACAATCTGCAGCAGTAGGATGAGATCCTGTTGTGTTATGCCTGGTTGAGCCTGGGCCATGCTACCATCCAATGAGACAAAAACACTTGTCAGATAGACAAATCCTCCCACTTTCCGGAAGACAGTACGTGTGCGATGGGAATCTTTGAGGCACCCCAAGAGCATGTTCAAGATCTGTATTTTAAATTCCACCTGATGTGGACTAATGCTGTGCATCAATGAGAGTATATACAGCATATCGTCATCACCGCCAGCGGAGAGTATCAGTTCACGTATAATGCCCAAAGCTTGAGGACGACAATGTTTAAACTTGACCAACTCATGTATGCACTTGGCTCCTCCGTATTCTCGAAACATTTGGGCATTGTTATTAGCTCCACCGCCCAATAACATGGTGAGTGCTTCCAATACATGTTTGCCCAATGTATCCAATAGTTTTTGCTCTTCTTCCTGTTGTGTCTCATCCATCACCAGAGACTCATCGCCATTGGTTATCTCCTGGACATGGTCGGCATAACGATTCAAGCAGCCAACAAGAATCTCCAATATGCCCACTTCGCGATAGACATCTTTAAAGACACTATTATGCCGTAGAATGTTCAAGAGTGTCTTTAGGCAAAGAATGCTGCACGATGTCGATTGATTGTGTTTAAGCAGCAAAGATAAACTAATCAACTCCTTACACGGCACAAAATTCAATTGAAAGACTATGAACTCCAAGAGATCAAAGAATTTCTCCTGAATTTGTGGACTCTTCTGGTGAATCCTTTCGGCAAATGTGCTCAATGTGTGCTCCGATTCGAGAATAAAGTAATTGGCATTTTCCGAGTGGTAAACTCGAGATATAGCATCTAATATGGTGCAGCAAAGAGCTGGAGTTGTCGACTTAAGGAAAACTGTTTGAAGAACCTGCAAACAAATTATATAAATTAAAAGAGGCCTCCAATATTGTAAATGGAAAACTTACCTGAAAGGCATAAACATTTCTCACACAAGTCTCTCTTGAACTTGCCTGTGGCAATTGAAAATTCTGCAACTTGAATGCGGTATTAAATTGGGCTGCCGGCGGTCTGAGCTCATAGAAGCCGCACATGCACAGCGATGAGATCATTAATACAAGATTGCGTATAGCTGCCTGAATCTCCAACGATTGACTACGCGAGTTATCAAATCTGCAAACAAATACACAAAAGTCATTCAAAAAATTTCGCTAATCACAAATGTCAATCTCTTACTTGAGCAGAAAATCACCGAGAAACACATAGCCCTGGGAGGCGCGAAAATCATCCATTAGTATCTGTGATACTTGACTAGAATCTTTGAGAAAACAAAATACAGTGACAAACATCTCAACAATCTCCAGTGGATTGCCAAAAGTCAAACGTTGCATATTGTCCACACACAGAGCCATGCAGCCCTTGGCTAAACCGAAACAAAATTAATTAATCAGCCAACTCTTTCTCTTATTAACATTTGTCCTACTCACAATGTATATAACTAACAACGGGATCGGTTAAACCATGTCTTGATATAGTTGTTAAGATTTCAGCTGCATTCTTACGCCATACAATATTATGTATGGGACATGGTGACGTTATGGCTGAGAATAATAACGTTAAATCATCCATGCGGGCTAACTCATCGGCGGGATAGGGATAGGAGCACAATTTGACCAGCAATTGAACAAAAACCTTTTGCAGCAATGTGCGACGTTCCTGTGCATTGAAATCACTAATTGCGGCTCCATCTTCAAGTGGTTCATCGTCATCCACAACGGGTAAATCGAAGAAAAGATACAGACATTTCACCAATGTTGATGGTACAGCTGCAGCTGTCATCACCTGCAAAAAAGTAAAGAGTTAAGCAATTACTATCAAGTTTATTAGTTTAAACATACTAATTATGAATCAGTCAATTGAACAAACCGCAAAGTTATTTTGCTACAATGATTCACAAACAAATTGGTTACTTTAACGAGTGATTAAGTAGAGGTTTAAAAATATCTTTATAATTGTATTTTTATTTGGTTTCTTATTTTTATTCTTCTATAATGTCGGCTTAATCAGGTTTTTATCCTCATTTTGAATTGATTTTTCCAATTCGTATTTCATTTTGTTGAAGGTAATTGATGAGTGGACGTATCTCCATTATCTAATTGGTTTGCTCTTTGACCTACTTGAGGGACAGGCGTTGAGACATCACTTTGATCCTGCAAAAGTGTACTATTATCTTCAATTTGAGCCCATATGCTGGTGGTATCACTTGAACCACGCCATGACCAAAATCGTCGATTGCCATATTCGCCCTCATTCTCTACTGATAGAATTGATTCCATCGAACTTTCCAAAGACTCATATTCTGAGGTTATTGATGTATACCATACCATTGCCATTATCTGATCAGCCAAATTGAACATATTCCCTAACACTGTCGATTCCTCTTCTATACTATCCCGGAAACGCAAAGACTGTGAATAAGCCAATTGGAAGTACCAATTGCAACGTCTACATAGAAAATCATCAATCAGTTCGGATAGGACAAATAAATTGCTGGTTCGAATGAGCATTAAATCGGAATGCGAACTAGTGAAACAGCCAGTGGCTTGAAGACGCCAATCTCCGGATTTAATATGCATTAGCAACTCTAGTATATGAAACATGTGCATCATGTACATAGTCCCTGTGATTAGAGCCGCAATACTTTGCTGATAACTCTGATGATAAAATCGAGGTCCTGGTCATTAAAATGCTAATGGCACCCACTTAGGCGAGGAGGCTATAGGACGTGAATGTGGCACAATAAATAACAACATGCGGCAAGGCTTCCGGGGTGTACAAAGATCCTCGTACATGAAAGAACATGCAAATGCAACCAAGGCAGACTTCAATAAATGTAAAGAATACCCAAACTTGATTCATAATTTATCAATAGAGCAATTGTTCCGTCAAGCCTACTAGATAACCTTTCTTTCTCACCTGTATAAGCGAAACATCACCATTGGCCAATAGATTCAATGTGGCCAACAACATCCAACCGCTGCTTGTTTCCTCGGTTGTCTCCACTTCCAGAAATTTAACAATCGCTATTGAAGCTGCCTCTGTACTTTGATTCGATGCCCGTTTACGTATCTCACTGACCATTAGACGTGAGACCTGTTGACAAAATGCCACCACATCCCAAAACTTTTCACTCATATCATTAGCTGGGCAACTGCTAAAGACCTGCAAATAAATCGATTTTATAAAATTTTATCGTTTAGTTACTCATTTTAAATACCTTGCAAAATAATGGCAACATTTCATAAAGTTTGGCATCTCGTTCCTGTTCGCTAAGTGGTTCCTTGGGATGTGTATACTCGTTGAAGAGTTTTTTCAAAGTGGCCAAACTCATTTGAATGCGGGCATCGAGGAGAGCATCTTCACCTGCCCGTCCATTGGCGGCGCCAGTTGATGATGATGTTGGGTTTGGAGAGTCTGAAGTGGATCTGTTGCCAGGACTACTACTATTACTGCTGCTGCTGCCACCAGAGCTGGCAGCACTGCGCAGCTTGCGCATTACATTCATCTTGCAATTGGTTTGCTCTCTAACTTCTCTTGTTCTTCTTCTTGTTCTTGATACTTTAGTAAGTGCTTCTTAGACTTTTAAATGAGAAGAAAACATTGAAATACATTAAAAGGATGATTATTATGTTACGTGATTCAATCTCATTTTACTTTTAAAGAGACTTTGTGTATGCTGTGCTTATACAAGATAGTTAAGGATGCTTTAAATTTAGTAAAAACAAGGCTATATAGCTTTAGAATAGGCAAAAGGGGGATATTTTCTCTCCCAAAAAGGAGGTTTTATCACTAAAATTCGCAATTCCAATCCGAGGAATAACAGAATTTACCAATCACTAATACATAGATTGCTTCAAGTCTTTCCTAGTTGTACCTTAAAATAGTCATTCGCAAACATTAATTGTATGACCAATTGGAAATCCCCAAATAAGGGGGAATTTCTATACAAAGATGATAGAAATCCATTAATTGCTCTTAAGTAACTACTTAATCCAGGATTAGAAAGAACAGAGCATGACAATTAGTTTCAAGATAAAACTGGGACGAAGGCCGTTGGGCTATCTGCATCCATATGGCCATGTCCCACATAAAAATGGTGCAATAGGGGTTCAGTAGATTGGCGATGGGCAAGTCCAGGGGCGCAACAACCTGGGCGCTACTATTAGTCGGGCGTCAAAACTAGGTTCTTACGATGTTCAGATTTTATTTGCCTTTTTTATTTTTTAATTCTGCACGGGACTACGCTTAAGAGAAAGCATCTCCCACTATATATACAACTATATACATATATTCTTGATCAGCGCGACGAAAAGAGCTCATGTTCATCTCTTTGGTTCAAAGCAACGTCCTTTTTTGAAATTCTGCATGCTTTCATATACTGCAGGCTATAGAAACCAATATGATTCAGCTAGATTCGACCATTATTTATTTATTTTATTTATAACTTTGTTGCTTTTTAGACGATTGTTACAATATTAAACATTTGTTTCTCTAATACACTTATAAATGATTGTGGCAAATTTAATCAAAATCGGGTGACTATATCATATTGATCCTATAGGAACGATGAACTTCCAAACACACCGGCTTGAGGTCAGTAAATCTTACTAATTTATAGGATAGGTGAAGAGAGCAAATATAATATATGTATTTGATATAGTACCAAAAGTTTTTATATATATCATACATATATGTATGTACACATACATGATTAAATAAAAGCTATAAGGGCCGCTTTTTTTAAAAAGGAAAAGAGTAATGCGGAAACTTGCATCGTTGCGGCCTGACCCCCTGAATAGTGTAATCCGCTCCAGGCGACAGTGATTCCACCCACACAACGTCACTGGAGATACATTTATGTATGTTTCATTCACAGATTTTTATCTCATATTAATCACATAAGCACATAAGTAAGTACATATGGGAAGTCAATTGAAACTTTCTAATTAACCATATGTCAATTAATTAAAGGTAGAGAAACACCTTAACTATTAACTAACGAAAAACACAACAATATTAAAAAGAGCCCATGATGATGACATTTCACTTCCATACTTCCATAAATATTACTTTTAACAATTTATATTGTATATAATATTTAGCAACTTTGCGAGAACTTGTTTTTGTTTGTTATTTGGTTGGCGAACCTTCTTTAAATTGAATTGTTGCTTAAGTGGCGCGCTCCGAATGTAGTTGGAAAATCACATCATCCATCCGCACATTAAACTTAATTTATTTGTAGTTGTTGTTGGTCGAAGCTATTCTATTTGTACTCGCACCCGTTTTAATTTAAACCGCACACTGAATGATTCAGAAGACACTGCGAGAGTGAGAGGGAGATACCCAGACTGAGAGCGAAAATTGTTATCTTTTTTTTTTTGTTGTATTTTGCTGGAGACTCTTAAAAATCGCATTGTTTACAAGTGAATGAACGTGCGAACGTTTGCCCGTGTATGGGTAAGTCGGTGGGTGTATGTAGTAATGCAAGTGGGAGGGAGCGAGAGAGATAGAGAGAGACAGATACAGAGAGTATATCTGGGAGGAGGAAATATGAAAACATGTAAGCGTGGGGGCTAAAATTCATTGTATCCATCTGTTCTATACCCTTAGAATATAAAGTATGACAAAGTTGTAAGCGCTTTGGCTGATAATTGACTAATTAATTTCTTGATTAGCAGCGAATTACTGACTTGTATCCAGTGACTAATAGATGAAAAAATGGGTTTTATTTTATTGTGGTTACTTTGGGGGCCTCAACCAATTATGTTTGTTTTTTGATAAATTTATTTGTTTACTAAATAAAAAGAAATGATTTAAAAGCAATGAAAAAGGTTATATATCCCTTTAACGCTCTTAAATAATCAAATTTATTCCCTATATATCATTTAGAGGACTTTGCTGTATAAGATCAAACTCCTTTCAGAGTTCGTCTAATTGAGTTTTGAGGAGAAGTTTCATGTTGTTAGAGCTCTGTCAATTACCACAAACCAAGTTAAATGGGCCAAAATGTAAGTTTCTATAGTTTAATTGCATTATAGTAGCCGAAAAATAGGAAAACCACATGCAATTAGAATCACATAATAAACTTTTTAATTACAAAACAATAGTAAGGGTATCTACGGGTCGATGTAACCCATTTGGTTTCCGGTAAAAACTTTTATATTGCATATTTTGTTTATATTAAAGGTTATCGATGCAATGCAACAGCTGTTTGCCCTTTACTTAATGCGCACTTGTTTGTTCACTTTATTGTGTTCTCTGGTTTTTTTTTCTGTTTCTTTTATATTAAAATTCATTAAAGTTAAAGGTTTAAAAGTGGTTTCTTTTTCGGCTTTTGCCAACACATTTAGGCCAACTAACGGCTGCACTCGGCTCATCTAGTTCTGCTGCTTCTTCTTAGTAGTAGTATCTTTTTGTTTTCTGTCATTACACTCTGATTCGTAGATTTGTTTTTTTTTTTGTTTTGCTCGTGGCAATCGCATGAAAATATTTGCACAAAGTTAAACTATGATAAATATACTTTCTAAAACGAAATGTTTTGAATTCTCGCACAAGTAAAAGACATAATTGGAGTCCAGGTGGAAAACATATGAGAAAAGAAGTCCCGGACAAAACAAACGATACGAAAGAAAATTTATTGATTTTTCTCGCTCGCTCTCTCCACTTTTCGCACATATGTATCGCGGGTCCAACTTTTTGCATAAGAAAAACCAATCTTTTTGAGTATTTAACAATAAACATGGCAAGTTTCACAGCAACCAAGTTATGAATTAAAAAACTGAATTAGTACCGATGTGTAAAAATCAATTTTTAGTTAGCTAAACAGGTAATTGCACAGCACCAGTCACTTGTATGAAAAAATCAATCCTTTGATTTGAAAACCGTATTTTTTATGCTTTTGGCACTCACCGCGACGTTTAATAGCAATTATTTTGCTTAGTCGCTGTTCTTGTTTAATTTTATACATGTTTTTTTTGCATTTTCCGTTAACTAATTTTTTATTTGTTGTCGTTCGATGCAACCAGTGCTGCCACTTTAGCTATTTTCCCACTAGATCTAGTGGGTTGCAACAAGGAAATGCGGGAAATGGCTAAAAATAGCTAAAAATGTTATGAAAATTGCCAAACTGGCAGCACTGGCCATGCAATATTCGCCCAGCCAAAATGAATATTCGCCCAGCTATACTCTGATAATCGATAAATTCGGTCCGCCACTCGAATCCCTCTGTTTCGATAACCGCAGTATCTATCGATAGTTTTTAAAGTGGCGCCATCTACATTGGAAATTATATTGACAGTTATATTTGAAAAAAAAATGTGTTGAGAATATTTGAATTTTTAAAGTAAGCTTCACTTCTAAGCTTTATTTTAGTATTTAGAGACTGATTTTTATAAATTTAGAGTTTAGCTTTTCCAATGATATTGAATATGCCGTAGAGTTTATGTTATTGTAATTTTTGAAATGGCAAAATAGTAGGAAAATTTTATATACAATGAGACTCCTGTTTTTTTCGTTTCAATCACTCGTGATGTTATTATTTTAAACTGATAATTCGATTCAATTGAACTATATCTTAGATCTTATATAGTAACTACACATTCTAGTAACTTTTTTAATTATATACGCCAATAAAATGTAGCTCAGAATATGCCAGGATAAAGAAACTTCATACATCAATGGTTATTTTTGAAAGATAGCTCATTTTGAAACGGTTGGATACTTTGTTAATTTATAAATTTCTTCTTTTGGACACTTTAACCATTTTTGTCATGCTCTAATTCGTTTGGTAAATATAAATAAACCAATTGGCCCGCTTCTGCTTGTGTTCATTTATAATTATTTATATTTGCATTTCGCCCACAGGTAGGTATGTATATCTACTAATTGTTAAATAAATAACTATTCTTCATAATTTGCATATTGGATTGCAATTATTCAGAGACATGGTGAACAAGAGAAAGCAACAGAAATCGGATTTGGATTCACAAATTGTCAGTTCCTTATGTCCTAATTTAATCTGAAGGCAATGTAATGGAAGCATTTCATAATTGACAGACAGACAGACACAGTCAACAGTTGACAAAACCCCATCAGGATATAAGGATCGAGAATCATCATCATCATTTGAATGTGCACACGTGCCAAACGCAGCAAAACGGCAAATGAAATTTAGATCGAATTACATGACATGACATTTTTTTGAATCAATTAAGGACCCACAAAAAATATCTATATTTATATATGTATGTATATCAGAACAGGCGTTGCAAATAAAATATTTACTCAGCCGTCTGGACGCAGGACACGAGGGAGGATTAAGGTTTCGCACCCAAAAATAGTTTGCTTTGGGCGTTGGCCTTTACCTCCAGACAAGACTCCAGACCAGAGACCAGAGACCACAGGCCACAGTCGTCCTGTCCAAGCTAAGCCAAGCCTTCTGCGCTCTCCACCCTCCCCCAAGAGTATGCTATTCAATTTACTTCTTGCGTGACTGTACTTTTGGCTCCCCTCGCGTTTTTGTTTTTTTTTTTTTTTTTGGGCCCGGCGTTGATTACTACATTAGTTTACCTTAAGTTGGGCAAATGCTTCTTTATGTAGGTGTCGGGTTAAAGCCAAAGCATGCATATTTATGTTTTGGTGGGCTTGGCCAGGTTGAGTACACATCGAGAAAGTATTTTGAGAATTTTCTGTCTGCCACCTGCTTCCCTCTCCCTTAGTGGAGACAAGACGACACCAAAACCCAGACAATGGAAATGTTTGTGCAATATTCTAATGGATTTTTTCTGTTTCAAACAAACAAGTAGTCGATTTTGATTCTGTCTCTTGTAACGAGTAAAAAAGGAAAGCAACAAAAACCAATTCCGACTAATTAAAAGTTAATTTTCTCTAACCCAGCTGACTTATTAACTAATATCAACTTGTCTTCCAATTACTAAACAACTTTTGCAAAGCTCTAATTTCACTTGTATATTAAGTTCAATGAAGTTATTTTTCGGGGATCTAAACATGTAGAAGATTTCAACAGCTTTTGGGCATCTAAATGAAATAAAAATGTTGTAAATTTTTCAACCAGAAACTGTTTTGGTTTTAATTGATAACTAAAATATTTCATGAATGCGACATTTTCTTTATTATCTTTTTTACGAATTATCTATTTTAATTTTGTTCTTTTTGTTTGATTGTTAGTTTTAATTGCTAGATAACAACATTATTTTGTTTGGGTTTTGCTTTTCCCATGTAATTTCGTATAATTTATGAAGTACTTGTAAAATTTTTAAAATGTGTTGCCAGATAACTTTTTGCATATGGTAAAACTACTAAAAAGTAAACACAAATAATTTTCAGCACCCATTAGAAACTCGTTTCAAAGGGATAATATTTTTTGAGAGCTATTACAACCGTTTAAGTGTCCTTTCATTTTTCTGTGGGTTGAATAGTGGGACGATGAATGAATTTGAATATATAAATAAAAGTATATATGATCAAAGGAAAAGGTTATACCCTAACGAAAGGCAAAATCTTTCTAAACTAAATACATATATGGCAAAGAAAATTAAGAGTGTACAACGAATATTTGTTTGGAGTTGTATTTATATGGTCTATTGTCGATTCCTACAAAATCAAAGGGAATCCGATTTTAGATTCACGTTTTAGATTTAACATCTAGATCTTCACTTTTGAGTAGAACTACTTAAATTTAAATAGTTTGACTTTTCAGTCAGAGAAGAGAAAAGCAATTGCCAGCATTTGTATTAAGATATCTACTTAACAACTTCCTAAGCTTTTGTCGTCTTTTATGTTATAAGAACAATAACTATGATTAGTGAACATTCTTAACAAGCAACTTGTGAAAAAAACATATAACAGCAATCATATATGGAATCGACTTATTGTTATCATCAATCTGCTTTAAATCTGTGCCATTTTAGTAACTTACTTTTTTACTGAATTTTTGAAGGTTGTAGAGAACTCATCGTACTCAAAGTGCGACCCTTTCTCAGCATAGTCAAAGTTAACCCAGTTAGAAAAATTTTTATTTGCTGTCATTTCCAACTATTTTAATCTAACTCAAACGAAGGTTGTTTTTTTTTATACATTCATATATTTTTCGCATATTTACGCCGTATTTTGCACCCTAATGCCCCCTGAACCACCCACTATCTTGGTTTCCTTTTTGCTGTTTTGCAGAAAATTTGAAAAGGCGTTAGACCAAAAATCATTGGGGACTCATTAGGCATGGGGTTTTTCTTTTTCTTTCTTCTCATTTTATTTTTAGGTTGGGCACCCGCAAAACAACTTTTCCTTTTTCATACTTTTCTTGTATTTTACACCATGGCAGTTGTTGTTGTTGTTGTTGTCCCCTCAATTGTTCGTCCTGTCGTTGTTTTGGTTGTCGAAATTGGCAAGGATAAGACATAGCCATGAATATTCATGCCCTGTATGTGTGTGAGAGTGTGTGTGTGTGTGTGTGTGTTGTCTAAAAATTGTCGACAGGCACTTTTTCCTCAGGTTTTACCATTTTTTATTGGCGTGCGTAAAATTAACATAAAATTTCATTTGATACACTCTTTTGGGAGAAAGATTTTTATGGGATCTAAAAGGATTCTGAAGATGTTAAATAACTTGTACTTCTTATGGCTGCTCCTGATGAAGTTGATGAAAGGTGCATAAAATTCTCTATGGACAATCGGATTGATGTGAATTGGTTAAATTTTCTTGTTTATTTTTCGGTTTATGCCAGATTTCAGTTCATAAAGCATTAAAGGAAGTACGTACTTTGAGAGGAATTGGTAAAGTGATAAAGTTGAAATTACCTTATCTTAGGGTTTTCCTTAATCAAAATGAAGTGTTTATACAAGTTAGGATAAATAACTTCAAGTATGCAGATTTTGTGTTGGTATAAGATATTTTTTACAACAGACTTATCCCTTTTTTTGATATTGAATAAATATTTAGATACTTCATTCACTTTCCAATCGGTTGCCTTTTAGTTAAAATATGTCAAGAACAATCATAATGATTAGTTAATAAATTTGACAAATTTTTTTTAGGATAGAGAATTGTATGATTAACTGGAATTAATATAAACGTTTTTAATTATTGTGGTAATCTTTTCTTTAGAAATTTAAAAGTTTTAATGGGAAATTATAAAGAATTCACTCAAAAAATAATGCAAATAAGATCAAAGCTTATTCGAGCAGTAAACAAAGTCAATTGTTTCTTGTAAGTAAAATTCCCAACTAGTTTAAGCCACGAATTGGTAATTATAACAAAGTCAAAGTTATAAGCACTGCCTGCAATTATTTACTTCTTATAAGTTACAATTCTCAACTAGTTCTAGCAATGCTACTTCTTAAATGGTTTGCTTTCCAAAATGACCTCGACCCAGTTTGTTAAATTTTACAGGATTTAATTTGTGAATTTCCATTTGTATATAATTTAATAAGAATTTAACATGAATTTCGTCTCTGGCATAATCATTGTAAACTTTGTCAATTGAGTTAAGCCTCTCAAAGCGATTTACTTGCAAATCCCTCAACGACTTGAACAACAAATCCCCCTCCCCGTAACGTACTGAAACCCCCCTTCAGACACAAAGGAATGAAGTTACAGGCTGTAATAGATATTCAAGTTATCCAATATCGTGTATTTGATGGCTTTTTATGGCCATTATAAATGGCTCAAGACAAATGCCCCCTTAAGAGGCCCCACCCAAAATAACATCAACAAATCCAACAAGAAAAGAAAACATCACATTTGGAGTCATAAATAAAACGCTTAAACAAATCCAAAAGAAAAATTGTCATTTACTTATTGTGAACACTGCGTTTACAATGCAATTGCCAACGCGTCGTCGGTGATGACCATCATGATGATGTCGATGATGATGATTGGACTGGATATGATGATGATTCTCAGTGATGATGTTAACAATATGAAAGATTGATGAGCTCCAAAAACACAAAAACAAAAAAAAAAAAGAGCAAGGTCGTTCCACTTTTTTTACGTTTGCTTGCAAAAATATTAAGCAAATATGTGATTGAGATGGAAGGGCGATAAACAAAAGATAAACTGGGAAGGTGTATTCATTCTTAATGGAAGACACATACACCACAGTGCTATATAATGAGGAGTTCTGATTGAATGCAGACAGAGTTCTTTCATCATCCAAATGTATCGTCTACTCACTTATTTCTCCTGCTGTTTGGCCCTGGGAGCAGGCTTAAGTCTGATACCAGACGATTATGTGGAGCATGCGTTGCCCACCACATCGTTTCCTGAGGTAGAAGGTTTTCCCCTGGTGGTTGACACATGGACTGAATTGGGACAATCCACTCCGGAAGAAGAGACGATTATGGATCAGGAAAAAATTAACTGGCAGCCACTGGATCAGGAGCCCGATCTGAGAGAGAACCATGAAATAAAAGCAAGAAGTGTTGACGATAAAATTGGCTCCCCTTCAGCAGAATCCTCTTCTGCAGGTAAAGTTGTGATGGAAGAAACCTCTTCCACTGTTCCAGTTACCACTACAACCAGGGTGGCTTCCGAAATAGTCAAGGAAGAATCAATTTCTCCAGTTAGGGAATCCTCCACAACGGTTAGAGCAGAGGTTTCCCAGTCTCTTCCAAAAGATGGTGTAACTGAGGCTACTACTCTACTTACTCGGGATGGAAATGTTCAGACGTGCCAAAGTCCTCAAGAAAGTGGAATACCCAGACTCTTAAGGACGGCTTTGCCTGTACTGCCCGCTGACAAACTGCAAAATATTCTCGCCAATGCCGTTCAATCTGATGCTCAAGTAAAAAATCTTGTCCAGCTTCTACGTAGCGATGCATTCAGGCAACAGGTTCAAAATCTAAGAGCCACAAAAGAATACAAGACTCTTCAGGATTATGTGTGCCAGCGCCTAAAACTGGATTATTCCAATTACCTAATCTACGTGAGAGTTTTCCTAAATATTTATATAGATTCAAAACCAACAAGTGATTTGCCTAACCGTCGTCCAGGCGTAAGTGGTCTTCTTCAGGACTTGCGAAACGCCTTGCCACGCACTCAACTAAGGGACCTCTATGTCCGTCTCTATGCCGTCGATCGAGAACTATCCGAATCCGTGCGTCTTATACGTGGACGGGAGTTCCGTAATGTTCTAAGAGACATTCGCATTACAAAGGAGTATATTTCCATTCGAGAAGAATTACGTAAGGCCGATGTTCCACTGCAGCGAGTGGCTAATCTGGTGTCCACTGCTCTGGGCTGGTCAAACAATGACATGGGCGAGGAGATTGTGGTTGTCTATTTGTAAACACCGATGCGTACATTAACCAAAACTTTATATATGAAATTCCTAAATCGAATAATTTTAAATTGAATTTTAAACTTGTTTCCTTAATGTAATCACAGTAAATAAATATTTTTCGAGAAACGTTTTGAGTACTTTTTGTTCAATTTGCAGAATCTCTAACCAAGAACCAATAAAAGAAAAGGAAAAATTATTTCCAGAAGTGAGCAAACATCAGCAGGGCATTATTTATGTCGTATATTATATAAGTTAATATTTAGAATATTTTTGGTAAAATCTGAAAATACTTTGATTTAGAAGATGCTTAAAATAAAATTATGATAATTTAAATGGACATGCTACCACCGTACCAGATCATATTACAAATTTTAATTATAAAAATGTATATAAAGTTTCATTATTATTAGCTTGCTCGATCGGTTAGGAAGTTTTTTTTTTACCCAAATTTCACGTTTGCTTTACAATCGCATTAAATTTTTGTACTTCTAGAACTTTTTGCCTTTCTGTTTGTACAGTTATATACTTATATATTACGATTTTTTTCACTATCACAGCAAACATTTTGAATAAACTATAAAATAATTTAAATATATGGTTTATAGGTATTTATAGTTGTCCTTTAAGTCCGATTCATACAACCAAAAAATGTTCTTTTTTGTTTTTAAATGTCTATTTGGAGCGGCAAACCTTGCTTAATGCTCCCATTTATTTAAACTTTTTACCTAATTTAGTATATTTGTTATACTTAAGTTTTCTGTGATAGATTCTTAGCTGGCTCTACTTTTTAAAGAAAATCTCACAATTTCGGTAGCCATAGTGTAACTGAAATATAACTCGTCCAATTTCCTTTACCATTCAAATCAAAATTCTACAAAATAAAAAATAAAATAAAAAAAAAAACAAAATACAAAATATCTCAGCTACATAGACAATAGTTTAAACTCCGTAATGTAAATAGCTAGCTTTAGCTTTAAGCTAAATTTAATAATAAGGAACTAAAGCATATTATGAAATGAAAATGAAATATATTGAAAAAACAAAGGAAAACAATTTGAAGCGTTTCTTAATAAAGAATTTTTCATTAGATAATTTAAAATTTATCTTAAGCCTCTTTATTTAATGTTCTCAAAATGTAGAATTTGAGAAATATTTGATAACAAATATTTTTAAACTTACCCTTGACTCAATGTCTCAAATGTTGATACAATTATGAGTTTTAATGATTACGGCGCTTTTATTGGTTCTCATTTACTTTCCAACAATTTGTTGTACATTCCAATTAACTAACAATATATTTTATATACATATTTTAGTAGATATATATTACAAATCAGTACAAAAACTGTTAAAAATTTTCAAAAAACTTTAAAAGATCTTACAAATATCACTCCAGAAAATAATAAAAATTGCAAACTTATTTCTTTAAATAGTGTAAACAAATTTTTGTCATCAATATCTTTTATGATTTTGGCACACTAATAAGTTTTTATTGGGTTCACTTAGGACTTAAAATATTTATTTTTTCTAGCATGATATTAGTAGCTCTGCTAATTAGTATTTTAGCAGCATGGGAAGTATTCAAGGTGTTAATTGCCGATCTAGCCAAATTATATACCAATAGAGAGGGGTTTCCAAGTCTATAACACCAGTGGAAGTATCTTAAGGTGAAGTCTTACTAGTTGAAGTTTAGTTAAAATAACATTAAGATTAAGAAGAAATTAAGAAACAATAAATAATATTAATAAGAGGCATTTATCATGAGCATTTCTTTTTATAGAGAATATAACAAAACATATTGTCTTGCACTTTGGAATGTTTTGTAGTAATTGTGTAAACTTATTGTCTTTTTGTTTACCATATGTATCAGATCGTTATGTGGAAACCACAACTCAAAAGTAGCTTTGACCCCTGAAAGTGTTGTAACTCTTAAGTTTTTTCATCATCAATAATGATTGCATCAAAATTGTTCTCAATGATTAGATAATTTGCAGTTAACCCAGAAGTCGAGCAATTCTTACCTAAGACAAATTACTTTAATCTCTAAGTTCTCTTTGGCTTATCGTCGATTTGCACTGCGGACTGGGTAAAAGGTCTGCAGTCTGTGTTTGATTGTGATTCTTTGTCTGGTTGTGGGTCTGTGTCTCAGTTTCAGTGTCAGACTCGTTCTCGGTCTGCAATCATTGAATCTTTTTGCATTGCGATTTGTTTGCCGTCTTTCGTATTTCATTTCCATAAATTGTTTGTTTATTTTGACACGTTCGGTTCAGATAGAGACTCCAAAATCGGATTTACCATCACCAACTGACGATGCGTTGGCGAGTCGAGAAGAACAAATATTTTTTCTCTGATTTCCGTGAATGTTTGGTCGGTTGCCCTTTGGTATATTTTGTTTTTCAATTTGTATGTATTTTTAGATACTTTTGCTACCGAGATTCCGTCTGAGTCTGACTCCAATTGTGAGGTAGTTGATCTGTTTGTAATTTGTTTATGGCAACTGTTCGAGTCGATTTGATGCCGGCGTTGACAGCTTCACAGTTGTTGTTGTTGTTGTTGATGATGATGATGATGAAGTCTCAGTCTCTTTGAAGACCACGACCGCGACGACCACGACTAGCAACATGTGTGGCAGCAATTCATTTTCTTTCCTTTTTTGGTTTATATAGTCTTTTTCCCCCCTCATTCGGGGTTTTACCCCATATTGTTTGTTGTTGTTTATGCCGCGTGGCAAGAAGAAGGCAACATGCGGCGCAAGGCGGTCGTCTTTTCCGTAGTTGTTGTCTGCTCTAATGATTTTGACCCTGAACGAATTTGAATTTGAAGTGGTTTCGGGTGCCTGGTAAAATGTAAACATGTCAAGTGTGAGGAGGCGTTCCAGTCCCAAAAACTGAGACACAACGTCAACTATTTTTATAATTGCAACGAATGAGTTATTAATTTCTTGCCCAGTTGGTGTTGTTCAATTCAAAGACATTTTCGATTATAAATGGAGGCGATGATGATGATGATGATTTGGGGGGAGAAAAAGAACAAATTGGTTGACAGTTGACTGATGGAACATTGTCGATGAAAAAGCAGAAGGATGACTTAGATAACAGAGACAATCACACAAGGTTAAAATGTCATCTATATATACACACACACACAGAGAGAGAAATCTATTACATAAACCACTCGTTTCATGTTACTTAATAATTTTAGATAGTCCCACAGAATGATTGGCAACATGTTGCGGCAGTTGAAATTATGTAAATAAATTATTATCACAGAAATGTTTAAAGCTATTTAGCAAGAATAAACTTCAGAAATATCACGAGAATGATCCTGAGGAGTTGAGGAAAAAATCAACAAAAGATACATCGAAATTATACATTTCATAAATTATTCTTGAGCTCTTTTCCTAAACCAAGTCTATCAGAATCCACCTAATCTTAATTTCTGTCCACTTAGGGTAATCTACTGCCCAACAGGTAAAAAACGATTCTAAAACTATACAAAATTATTTAGTTTAAAGACAATTTTCTGCCCAACAGGAAAAATGTTAAAAACGTTGGAAAAATGTTAAAAATGTTGGAAAAATGTTAAAAATGTAAAATGTGGTTGGAAAAATGTTAAAAATTAGCAACAGAAATGTGTCATTTATATAGGGATGTATTGTTTCAATATTTTGTTTGCCATAAAGTCAAAAATTAAATAATTTTAATTTTAAAATCAAGAAAGATAGGTATAAAAATATGTAAAAATAAATAATTAAACCAAAACTAAGTTCTAGCCGGCTCGAGGTCAATAATTCTTACTAATTTATAAGAGGGCTTAAACCCAGTTTTAAATAACTTCAAAAAGGACGAAGCCTAAACATAAGCAATTAAAAAAATTAAAATTAGATGTTAAAACTGTTGCAATCAATGTAAGCACTGTATTATAAATTCCTCTATAACAATCCTTAAGTAATCTACATTAAATCCAAAAACGGGTTCTTAAAATTCGAAAATTGTAACTGAAATTGATACATTTTTCAATTGCAAGCCATTATTATGTAATAGTAGTTAGTTTTTTTTTTACAAAACTTTCTTCCTATCTAACTATTTCATAGAGAGTTTGCAACTGCCACACTTTAAGTCCGAAAAACATTGTGTTGGCAAAATTTGTATTGTATTCGCAAAGCCCTCAAAAGCTACTCCTACTGTGGGTTAACTTGAATCAGTGCAATGGGCAAAAGGTTTTTCCGTTTCGTTCCGCCATTCAAACTCAATTAACCAAATGGGAGTCGTTCACCTTTTTGTGTTTTCCTATGGGTAGTAGTCATCCAGCCAGACTTCTAGTCGAACGCCCGCACCTTGACTTGAGTGAAGCGAACAATGTCTCTGGTGGTAGAGTTGAGACTGGGATTGGAGTTGCAGTTGGGGGCTGATGATGGCGATGGAGCTTGGGACTCCACTTTCAACTTTGCGCTGTTTGCGTGTTCGTGTTTCCGCCTGCTGCACTCGTTCAATTGAAACGGGCACTTGGCCACGTTTGCCGCTTTGGCGTTGCAAATTTCCCTTGCTGCAATTGTGTTTGAAGTTCCAGAGACCAGCTGGCCACGCTTGGCCAAACATTCGCATCCATTCCAGCTTCTTTACCCACGCTGTCTGACCTGTCAACCGACAACCGAAGGCCAATGAACCAACTTAACTTGCAACGCCAAATAATCCAATAGCTCACAAACCACGCATTTGTTTTTTCCAGCTTCTATTTCGTTTCTGTTTTTTTTTTTTTGGGCCAAGAACTCGCCTTGCCACATTTTGGCCATGAAAAACGACTTTTTACGTCATCTAAATGATTAGACTTAAAAACTCTGATATGTATGGCAAAGAGAAAGAAAAAAAAAGAATTGTAGCCACGCCAACGGAAGCCATTAGAGGCCAAGCCAAGAACATCGAACACATGGAAGAGGCCCAAACCTGGTCCAAGGGGCCTGGCATTCCAAGCAATTAATAATAATTTCCGTTGCTGCCAAAGAAAACAAAACAAAAAAGCAAAACCGGGTATCTTTAGCATGACTCTATTTGCGGATGCTTACACTAGAGACTAGACACTGCGGCCAAGGGTGGAGTGAGGAGTGGGGAGACACTAGTTATCTAGAACCCACAAACTGTTTTTTTTTCCTCCTCTTTTGTTCCCCCTTCCAAGAATTTTGGTTTTTGGGCATGTCTCTTTGATGGTTGCTAATTTGGGGCTATCTCAAGGTATGAGCTTTAAGATCTATGTCAAATTTACAGTAGCTAAAGAGACTTTAAGACTTAAAGTGTTAAGCTATACTTGAATTTTCAAAAGAAATATTTACATTATCAAAAGGTTTTAAATTACTTTAAAGTTTTCCATTAACTTTTAGGCCATGCATTGCTTACGACCTTGAGTTTTTGTTCATTTAAAATAGACTTTTTATTCATCAGCCATACAATTTTTATATACTGCGTATAGAATAATATAATTTGTTTTATTTTTTCAAACCTTGACAAAAAGTTAATCCATTTTACGTGTAACAGAAATTTTAGGACCGCATAAAATAATTAATTCAAAAGGTATTACATGCTTAAATATATTAAATGAGTTTTTATAGAATTAAGGCAAGAAAATACTAGACTAGTTTTATTCTACTAACTAAATTTAGCTGAATTTTTTCTTTTGTCATTATTTAATACAACAAATGCATACTTTTCCCCTCTTCTTCAAAATATTCCACCATAAATTTCCCCTAAGTGATATCAATACCTAAAAAATGTTAACTAAATTTTCATATTCATTTCAACTGAAAGTTATTCATGCATTTTTTTGTGACCTCTTCTAGAGACTATGCATTCCTATGACCTGCCCTTTAGCACTATAATTATATAACGTTAGATGGCATACTGAGGCTGGCTTTCTTATAGAGAGAAAACCCCATATTAACTACTTAAGATTGGGCGTTACGCATCTCACACAATTCACGCCTAATGAAACGTACCACAAATGCTCATTGAACTAAGTCAATGAGAGGCAGAAGCGAGAAGAGAAGAGTCAACCAAACGAAACCACAAATCAAATTAAAATTCCAAAAATGTTATAACATAATACCCCCAGCTGAATCATTAATCTTTATGTGGTGTTGTAAATGTTACGCTAGAACCACCGCCACCATCAGACCAGGCCAGACCAGACAGAACTGCAACGAGTCCAAGTCGATGCCGATGACGATCTAGCAGATCTTTCAACAATTGCCATGGCAACTCTTTGGCTGGCCACGCATGACTTGGCGTTTGTTGGACCGCTTAACCCGAATACAACCAAAACAACAAAAATATGAGTTAGGGAATTTTACAATATTTCGTTTTCTTTTTTTCCCCCTCAAATGATGTGATAATGCTCTTACATTAAAAGAAAAAGTATGTTCTATATGTGACATAAGTTTAATCTTATGATTCAGAATAATTTTTTAGACATTTCTTAATAAATCATTTAGATAGAGGTCCCATGAATATTTCGTCAATATACACAATTATTACCAATATTGTCTAAAATCTTAGCTGAAGATATATTTTATGTCTAATATCTGAAATTTATATAGTCATCTTTAAGCTTAATATAATAATCAAGGAAATAAATCATGTAATGAAATTAATTCCTGAAAATTATTCTTGTCAAATGTTACAAGTTGTTAGTTCCAATTTAGTAAGTCAGGAAAGTTTATTAGTTGAAATTAGAATTAAAATTAAAGTTTTAAAAATTAATAAAAAAAATGATTTTATCCACATTTTGGCATTCAAAGTATATGTTAAATCTGTATATCTATCTTAAGTCTACGAATAACAAATTTGATAATATATATTGGATATCATTATTGTATATTGTTGTTAGTTAAAAATGTATATTTTTTTATTTATCATATGATTTGGGCAGTAAGTGTAAATTACAGCCAATCTTCTACTAGCTATAGCTACTAGACCTTAAGCTATGTTAGTTAAAAATAAAAATCAATATTAAGAACATTTAACAATTTTAACAGTTTTCTCTGTTGGTTTTCCATGCTGAAATATTTCTGAATTATTGAATTTTATATTTAACAACCATTAACGACCAATGAAATTGTTTTATAATTTTAACAATTTTTGTCAACTTGTTCACTGTTTTTTCCTTAAGAGTTTTTGGAAAGTTTCCCGCAATAAGTCTTTAAGAGGTGTTGAATAAATTAAGTCATGAACGCATTAATATATGATATTTCATTTAAGTAATTAAGTGGTAATCGATTCCAGTTGAGATCTGTATAAGAAGTTATTACTTGGCGTAAATGTCCTAAACTTTCTTACCTTTTTTTTAGTAATGTTGCCCATTAGAAAGCATAAAAAAAGGACCCAATATCTTGAAATCTTTCTAGCAGAAAAACATTGAACCCTTTCCCACAATTGATGTACCCTAACCCCATGTAAGAGTAGTTATAGCTTCGTCAGTGAACAACTTTGATGACAACAATAAGGCAAGAATTGAAAGAAGTGCATATTGCGCCGCCAACTCCCGGCTTGGACTCCATTTCGGATTCGGATTCGCTTTAATCAGCGCTTTTTGATCGGACTGAACAATTGCCGGCCGGCGCACAAAACAACAAACGGCGCCCCTATAACAAAAACTCCTACCCTACCCCCTGCGAAGCCCCGCTCCACACTGCACCGACCGCAACGTGGCCACTTCATCAAGTGTGCCATACAAAAATTTTGTTGAAAACTTGCTGAGTTTTCAATCGAGCGCAACATCAACAGTGGCAAGACATGGTCTTTGGCAGTGGGTGAACTACTGAAACTATCGGAAGGGGCATCTCGGGGGGCAGACGACGTTGAAGGGCCATTCAATTTGTTTGGTCAGCTTCAGTCCAGTAGATGGCATATACACATTGGATTGGGCTAAGTGCGTTTTATGGTTTGTTGATTCACAAGTCAAGCGGGTTCTCCCCTCGGTATTGTGGGATATCTAGAGAGGGGAAAGCGGGTCTAGCTAATGAATTTTCGGTTACAAAACTTCCAAAAGAAAAAAAAACTCAACTCTCTGGGTGACAGTTATGTTTTTTTTTTTTGGGGTCGCCAGTAGCAATATCAAGTTTAGGAACAGGGCGGGACATATTTTGTTATGATTTATGAAAAGCCCTGAAGCGTTGAAATTGCGTTGTGGGTTTACAAGAGGTTTTTGCTTTGTTTCCCTCTTCGCCGATCTACGATTTGAAATTGAAGTAGGTGGAGATAGGAAGATACTGAATCAACAATATCTGCTAAATTGCAAAAGACTGTAATATTGTTTGGTTGATTTTTAATTAAATAACAATTAATAATTTTGGCGAAATATCTTTGTAAGTACAGTTGTTATTTAACGTCATTTAATTGATTTATTTTTACCTTTCAACTAGTTGAGATTTCCAAATACTCCATAAAATATTGATGACTAACTTCTGTATAGTGTAAAATGAATTGTAGAAGAAAGTAGATATTTAAATTATTAGTTATTGAAATATTAAATATTTTTCTAATAAAAATATGGTTTTAGCAATATTTGTTTTTACACTTAAAAATCTAGATAAAAGATAAAAATTAGGCATTTTGAATTGTTTGCTGATTTAAATATATATTGTTTGATTAGTTCGATACCTAAAAAAAGTATGAAAAATTAATGAAGAAAACTGTAAAGAAAAATACAAAACAAAATTAGGTACATTTTTTGATTAAATTTGAAATAATTGTTAAGTTAAAGTAAAAGAATTCACAAATTCAAACAATAAGCTTCATTTTATGCCTTATACTAAAATCGATACAATACTTTAAAATTAAAAACTTTATCACAGTTTTTAAAATAACGAATTTGTGTCCTTTTAACCATTGTCTTACTATAATTTTTTGTGTGTAAAACGAGCTATGATAATCATAATGAAATGATTTTGCTTTAAACCTAATAATTTCCCACCTTAATAAACAAAAACTATGAGGCCTAGTTTTGTTGTAATTACAGTTAGCCGATTAAGATAAAGTTCAGTAGATCAATATTTTACAAAACTTTAGAAAAACCTCTTCGGAAGTAATAAATATCAATGCTCTGTGAGAAAAACTTTGTTGTAAATTAGTTAATGTAAATATAAATGAGTTTTCACAATTAGAAAAAAAAAAATTAGAATATAGATAAGTCGCAGGCATTTGAAAGTCTTTGCCATTGAGACAATCTTTGACTTTTTCTTTAAGCATCCCATTACCAGAACTTTCCTATTTTGAAATTTTCTCGAACTTCTATCCATACCTATTCGAAACTATTTTCCATTTGAAATGTCTTCAAACATTAGAGAGAACTTCCTTAAACATGTAAATTTGTGTAAGCTAAAAGCATTTGTTGTATCTTTTATTCCATGTATTGATTGCTCATTTGACAAATGAACAAGAACAAGAACTTTTTGGATATTTCAAGAACATCTAGTTAACATTTCTTTAGAATTCATATGCAAATAGCCACAAAGTCAGACGCTAAGCCATAAACACCTTTAGGCCAAGGCTTATGACAATTATTCAAGACCACAAAGTTCATTCATAACGAAATCTTTTGAAGTTTGTTTCTTATTTTTTTTTATCAATAAAGCTCACAACGAGTTTAGTGAATGAATGAATGAATGGATGGAGTTTAGGCTGTTGTCAGTTTGTAGTTTTCAGCCAACGCAGTCTAAATATTTTCCAGGCCAGAGAAGACCCACGCAGAAAATGCAATCAAAATCTTGAAATTAAGGCAAGACCATAAAAAAAAAACAAATAAAGAAAAACATAAATGTGAAAAAAAATCAGTAGGTTTGTATGAAGAAAACGTTGCCACGCGCCAACCTGTCGGTCTTCTCATTAATTAGCTGCCAAAAAAATTATAAGATGACTTCGAACTTGGCTCAGAACCAAAAGTGATATATCATCTGTCTCTTGGTGTCTCTTACATAAGAAATAAGGAAAACCAGAAGATGAAAAAACCAAATACGCAGCTTATGTCACCATCCATACTATATACTTGCTACTCTGCTTCAGTCTGGCTCTGGGGACCGACTCCGATGTGCGGGCGTCTCATAAAAACCAAGAAAAAACAAAAGATGTCTTTTTTCTTCATCTTTTTATGCCATATGTGGGATTTTGTTGTCGTTTTTTCTTCTTTAGTCTTACAGTTTGCCATAAATGGCAAACAATTCATGACGTTGACGACCTACATCAATGTTAGATTTAATAGTTTTAAAGCTTCTCGATTATGTTTGCTTCTGTGTGGGTGTAAGTTAAGCTGACCAAACACAGACTGGAATTATGTTCTCTTGCACATAAATGTCAACTTATGATAGAAATGACATGGACATATGGCAAATTCGGTAGCCCCCAAATGAGTAGTAGTGAAAAGATAAAACAACCTACTAAATTGATTTAGATGCTTGTTTATGGCAATCAAACTACAATAGTTTGTTTGGATTTCTAGATTTCTAAGATTTCTAAGATTCAGATTTCAGTAATGACATTAAAATAATGGATTCATTTCACTTGACTTTTATGTAAAGAATATGAATCTAAACAACATAAAAAGTAACTATTAAAATGGCGAGTAAACAAAATAGTTTTGCAATTCACATTGCCCATTTAATTGGCATCTGATATGGTTAAGCTAAACTCTTCTTGAAGAGGATGGCTTCACAGCTTGAGAATCTCTTAATATTATACTACACTTGTCGTCTAAATGGGGATTGTTATTCTGCTTCAATATTAAGAGAAAATATCTGATTTATGTATTTTGTTGTACCAGATTTATATATTCAAAGCAGTTGAGAGACTTCCCCTCCCTAAAACTATTATTTTCCTCCTGAAACAGATAAAACTTCGATATTTAAGAATGATTTTCGATATCCATAAAGGATAAACTAGATCTACTACAGATGCAATAGCATTAAAAAAGTAAATCTCACAATATTTTACCTTAAAAATTTTACTTCAACTTTAAAGAGGTATAAAGTAATTAAAGATAAGTACGAAAAGGGATATCTTTGTCTGTTTTTCTATTAGTTTCCTGTTAAAAGAAAAAATAACCTCTTTCTTTCTAGTGAGAAGAGGACTAAACAAATCTCATCAATATATAAATTGCGTATAAGCTAAAGAATATTTTACTAGAAGAATATTTTAGTAATTTTTTAAAAAATTAAGGCAATTTGAAAAAGTTCATTAAAGTCCATAGAAAATTAGTTTCTACTAGTTGATATTGAAAGAACTACACAGAGAACATACCCAATAATTCCCCCACCCTTTTCAGCCTTAAATGGATGTTATATACGAACATCCAGAGAGGACACTTGGGGCCATGACTGAATTTAAAATTAAGTTATATAAATATTATATAATGCCAACTATATTTTTCCTCAAACCAAAATCGAGTTGCTATTAGTAAGGCTCAACATTTTGTGTGGTTTTCATATATGTGGGTATACATTAGCATAATGAATATAGGGAGAGATGCCTCCCACTTCAATATCTTCGTCAAATGTCCCATTGTGCCACATGCCACATGCAATCGCTTGACAATTGTTTGAGTATCTCATGGATGCATGTTTGCCAGTGCAGAGCCTCTCTCACAGTCACAATTGTGTCAACGTTGCACTTTTATTTTACAATATAAAATATATACATTTTCGTTTTGTATTGTCTGTTTTCTCACATTACAAGTACGTGGCGAGTGGAGCCGAAACTGTAACTGAATATATAGCCTCAGTCTCTAAGCTTCAATGTGTGCAACTTGTTGCCTTGCTTTCTAACCAAGTCACAATTTGCAACTTTCCACATGTTGCCGCCCAGAAGTACAGTCGGCTGAAGTATCTCACAGATGCGACTAGTCACTAGTGTGAATGTTACGCTTGATTTATAATTTGATTTCCCTCCCCCTCTATGACCGTCTCTCATTCATTCTCCATTTTGGTGTCATTGTTTTGGCGTTTGAAATTACCCAGAGTCAAGTCTCATTGAAAATGATTATTGTTGATATAACTTTCCCTAACATTGGATAGATGTTATTTTTTCCATCTCTGTATTTCTTGCTTTTTCAAGTGCGTACGGAAGTTAGATTTGATTTTTATTTGATAGACCCAATGCAAGATTATGTAATGATTGTGGGTGTTGATTAGCCACATTGAAAATGGAAAGTTTTTTTTTTTTTCATCTAAAAGTAATCATAATCATCATTAAGTAGCCCCTATCGAGTATTTAAGCGTGTCTGTACTAAATCGAAAATTAAATGCGCATAAACAAAACGATTTTCATTCTTTAATACCTTATAAGGTGAAATCCAATATATATTACATGAATTTATTTATTGTTTTTGGCTACATTACACTTTTGTTGAATGGATACATTAGCTTGAAGAGAAAGTTTCTCTCAGAATATAGATCTAAACTTAATATGTTGTCTTAGTCAACACTTAGTCCATATGACTATTGTTAGCTTTCTTTGGAAAGATTGCATGAGATTCGATATGAAATTAGAGTTCTTAATCATTTGTTTATATTTTAAAGCATTTCAATCATAAGCCAATAATTATTTATTATCATCAATAGCCGTAGCCTTAACCAATCAGTGCTATTTATTAGTCTCTAGACTTTTAATTTTTAATAATAGTCTCCATATGAACTAAAGGTATATAATTAACACGAAAAATGTATTTATTATTTTATTTTCATTTTTCTTAATTATCTTTTTTAGTTATCTAGAGCAATAACGACAAAATCTATAACTTTTTTAAGGTATAGCAACTTCGACTATTTTGAAACTTAAAAATTTATCTAGTTACTAGTTTATTCTTTGTCTTTGATTTTGGTTTTGTTTTTTTTCTCTAATGACTTTTGTCCATTTGTGGCATTTCCAGACACCACGCAAAATTCATGTAAGTTTAAATATAATTTTCGTAGCATTTCCATCAATTAGCCAGTTTGAGAGAAGCACCCACTCACTGACCACCGAATGACCCTGCCTTAGTTTTATGCTCCCGCCGGATCTCCCACGTTCAATTCCGTTTTTCAATTTGACGCGTGCGCAGGCGCAAAACTTTATTTACATATTTTTGTGGGCGATATAAATTTCAGTTTATCATTATTTTTAAAGTTGATTGTCTTAAATTTGGTTGTAAATCGAAACGGATGTTGAAAATTGTGCAGAGTTTCACTTTTTTTTTTTGTTTTTGGTGTTTGTCTGTACAACTTTTGCTTTTCTCTTTTTTTCAATTAGAAGACAATGAAGTTAAGTTCTCACATATATTTGATGATGATGTGAATTGCCTTCTTTTTTGCCATCGTGGTGGCTTAATTAATGAACTCATCTTATTAGATTAATAAATTTGTTATAGTGAAATAATTATGTAAAAGTGCATGCCTGATTAGTGTTATTAAGTCACCTATATGTACATATGTATATAATCACGACATGAACAAATAAATTGCAATTGTTGATCACGCTCAAAACTAAAGACAAAAGTGGAATAATATAGAGACACTTCTAGTCTTGAGACCTAGAGTATAAAAAACTAGAACATTTTTGTTTTGAGACTTAAATTGAATACGGAAAGCAAGAAAAATAAATATTATTCAATGATTAAATAGAAATAAAATACTACATTAATAGTTTTTGTTTAAACTCTAGAAAGGTGAAGTCTATTAACATTTTCATTTATTCAAATTACGGCAATTTCTTTAGGTTCTGAAATTTCTTAGTATTGTTGGCATCTTTTATCTTAATATTCCTATTTAAAAAAAAAGTATTTGGAAAATAGTCTAAAAAAAAGTAACATTGTTTAGCATCTAAGAAGCATTTAAATAGTCTTCTTTTCCCTTTTTCAACTCTTTTTGAAATCTCTTTTCACTGCATACTATGTTACATAATGTGCATAGATGCTGCATAGACTTTCAAATAGTTTTTCGATTACAAAACGCAAAAAAAAAGGCAATCACTGTCATTTATCGATCAGACACTAAGGAGTGCAAAATAATTGTCGAGTAATTTATTGTCATTTGAAATCGATCGATGATTTTGTGAAATGAAAGCTATAGTAAAATAGTGATCAAGCAATCAATGAACAAATGGAATTCGAAACCAATTTTAAAAGTAATCACGATTTTGCAATGCCTGTTGTTGTTGTTTCTTTTGTTTGACCTAAATTTGTGTGAAAAATGTATTTGGTAGCTTCTTTGGCTTGTTAGGTTTCCTGTAGCACGATAACCTTCTATTATGTCATCTCATCTATTCTGTCTCTTCCAATAAGAGAAATGAAAAGAATACCAATTTCTATACCATTTCGGACTAGGTAATCGTATTTACACTATAATTAACACGCAACCTGCCAGCAGTCAATTAAAATTACATTATGCCATGTTCTGACTTCTGGATTTGTTTAATAAACAATTTCCGCCTTGATTTGGTAGACTCCAAATCTATGAGGGTACCAATTCCCCCCTCACTAGTTTAATAAGCCAAAGCCAGCTTCCCTCTCAATTATGCCAGCTTGAGTGTGAAAACTCACCCGCTGAGTGGGTCACCCTTATTGGTCTGTCTTTAGTGTCTGGCTGATTAATGTGAATATCCCCCCGCTTTCTCTCTTCGGCCCCATTCGGAATCCATTTGTCCCCCAACCCGGTATTGAGTTCAGGTAGAAGTACAAGTAGATTGGCGACTACCTTGCCCATAGGAAGTGCAGCTTCCTTTTATCGACTCTCTGCAATGTTTTTCTGCGTTCTTTTGCGCTTCGCTGCTTTCGCATTTTTTCGCTTATATTGTGTAAAATTAGCTGGTAATTTGCTTTGGCTTCCATGTTTGTGCCTTTGATGATTGATTGTTGGGGGGATATGTGGAGTGGATGGTGAGTTGGCTGCTTGGCTCATATCGATCGATCGAATGAACTCCAATTGCGGCTCCGTTTGGCATTTTCTTACTTTAAAGCAAATGCCGACAAAATGCAAGCGAACAAGTTCGATATTGGAATAATGTCGTTTAAAGGCATCAGAAGTATGCAGTTTTTAAGTGGACTTCATCAACATGGACTGCTACTGCTCATGATGGTCTCGGTTTGGGGCCCTTTTTCCCTACACCATGTATAATCAATCAACTGCGAGAGTAACTAGAGAATGAGATTTCCCTTTTTAAGTTCGTTTGCGCTTCCACCAGAAAATATTTGCTTCCGTTCTTTGTTTTTTTTTTTTTCTCTCATATTCTACTCTATTCTATGGGATGGCAAATAAATTACAATTAAATGCAACAAAAACATCATACAACAGCAACAACCACATCAAAAAGAGAAAAAAAAAAACAAAACATCACACACATGCAACAACAATTATGCACTGTGAAATTCAGCGGATGTTTATTATCAACATACAGGCCTGCCCAGCCATGGCAAAGAGACAACATCATTAGCCCCTTTCCACTGTTGCATCCACCTCCAACTCCTACTACTAAATCTCTCCCTCTCCCTAGTGGACCCAATCTACAGTGGTTCTAATGGAGCCCTTTGTGTAGCATCTGCTGGAAATAGGAAATATGAATGAAACAGTAAAATATCTAAATAAAAATATAACGATTCACAAATACTCTGTATTAACTTGTAAATCTTTACTTCTGAAATATATTCATTTAAGAAACCTTACTTCAATTTTGATTTAGATTTTTACATTAAAACACTTTATGTAGTTAATAAAATTAAACAATCTTTCTATTTAAAAATTTGTTTAACTGAGGATTTGAGTACTAAACATTCATAACAATATCCTAAACAAATAAGAAATTATTTTTAGAAATTCACTTCGCATATGTCTTGGACATTATTTTTATAAACTCCAATATCAAAAGGTAAGATCATCTGACCAACTGACTTAAACGAGTCCCAAGCTTTAACTTCATCTTTTTTTGCTCCATCTAGTTGTAATTCCCAACTTGTTTTAGAGAACTCTAATGATGATAGAACTGCATACTTCTTGAAATATAGAAAATAACTTCCAAACTGCTTCTATGAAATGTTTTTACAATAATGAGTTTAAAATAAATGTAATATATATGTATGTTTTAAACCCTAGTTTTGAACCACGTTCAAACAGCATAATGCCCTTTCACAATGCCCTTTCCGATGTGCATGCATCTCTCTCTTTCTCCCTAGTGACAGTAAAAGTGGCCATGCTGTATGTTAATCCGGAAGTGGGTCATTTTCCGAACGCAAATGAGAGCGTGTGCTTTAGAAAAATTTTTGTGGCAACAAGTGGGATACGCTTGGTTATGTGAAAATGAAACCGAAAACCGAAAGAGAGTCACAGAGTTATCATCATCATCACAATAATATAATCAACATGAAAACTAAGACATTGTGTGAGGAAAGAGTGTGGGAATTTATGGTTAAAGCCAACTTGATTATCCATCGATACACACGCTTCATCTTGATGTCAAAAAACAAAAAAAAAAGGAAAGAAAAAAATTCACAGTAAAACCAAATCAAATTGATTCGAAAGGCTAAAATTGTAAGCAAAACGAAATTTATGATTTGCCAACAAGGTCAGTTTTATATACCTACTATATAAATAAAAGGCAATGTTATACTTTCGATGATGTATCTCTAGATTAAAGGGATATTATAGGTTTCTTCATAAGGAAGAGACCTATAAGAAAGAATATCTTTGCCACATTGAAACTGTATCTCACAAAATTCTTGACAATTTCTAAAGATACTTACTCTCTCTACCTCTCTAACTCTAGCTACCTTAGACATCTCTCATTAGGAGGCCCTTGTAACCCTTTTGTATATGTATAAATTATGAAAAGTGCAATATAATTTCCCAAAAATATGCAATCCGTCATAAAAACGGATGTCATTTATGAAACGGGCGCCGGTTTGACGCAATATTTTTCAAAATTCCTTTTGGTATTCTTTTATTGGAAACCGCCTTTTCTACCTGTTTATGTGGGCTACCTGTCAGGTTGCTCTAATTTGTGCTCAGTCTTGGTTTGCCCTTTTGTTTTTCATCTTAACTGGAATTCATTTGTAGGGTAAAAGTGTCGCGTTTCATGAGTCTTAAATGAGCACTAGATGGTGGCAGTCGCCGCTTGAAAGCGTTTCATTCGACAGATTTATGCATACTTTCGGTTTTTTTTTTGAAGATCGTCGTCGTCGTCTTCTCTATAGCCTCTCCTTCTCTGTGTGAGTCCAGTAAATGGTCAAGTAATTTATGATATGCATTCTCGTTTGTATTAGTTTTATTGTCGAGGATTGGAATGTGGATGCCGAAAGAAAAATAGAATACAATTTGTATACATATTTGTTTTGGAATTTAGAGATAGAACTATCTGTAAATGAAGGGGGTATATATACATATATGTACCTACAAATGAGTATATGCATATAATGAATTATGTACACAGCTGTAGAAGTGGAGATAAGAAGGCTTTTGATTATGGTTTGAAATGGGAGCAAATTAATGTACATACATATGCCTTTTTACTCATTAAGAACTTGTTCCCCCTTTATTTACTGCAATCTTATTTATTTAATCCTTTACTTGACCCACACGCAGCCTCATAAGAGTTCATCAAACCAAAAATAAGGAACCCAAAAAAGAGAAGAAGAAGTAACAAAAAAAAACAAAAGCCTGTAATCCCACTCAGTATATTCAACTCCAGCAATGATTTTGCTCTTTCAGTTTTTCAGTTCTCTTGTGTTTTTTTTTTTTTGGCCAGACATGCGCATAATTTGATTTTTTTATGAGCCACATTCAGAAAATTTGTCACGTAATCAAACATGAAATTATACAAAAATAAATTTCATCAAAAAAATGCCAAAATTATTTATATACGAGTATGATATTTATATTTACGGCACACGACAATTCATTATGAGCGCCAAATGAGCAAAACAAAAAAATGAAAATGAAAGAAGGAGAAGGCGGCAACATATCCAACATATTTCCACCATATCATTATATGCTCCTTAAACCAAAAAATAATCTCACTTGGCCATGTGCCCAGCAACGCCCACCAAAAAAGGCCAAAAACTTCCGTCTAAAGCAACAGCAGCAACAACACTTTGTCATCTTGATGACAGCTAAAGGAAATAACAGAAGGAAATATAAATTGAAATACATACTCTCCACTGTAAAACCTTACACAGAAGATGAGTTATAAAGATAGATATCTACATTATAGAGATATCCGCCAAGTACTAGCCTGATATGTAGTTAAAGAAATTAACCAAAAAACTAACCCTTTAGCAAAGATGTAATATCCAAAACGTGTTCAAAAACTTCAAACGAAGGCAAGTTTTTCTCTCTTAAGGCGTATAAAAGTCAACAACTTTAGTTTAAGACTATATTCAGCTATATACTGAAATCCTATTTAAGCTCTAATCCTTTTAATAATATAGTATTAATTGTGTGTTTAAACTGTCTCTCTGGAGACAAAAGTCTAGACACCTGGACTCTCAAATTAATTGAAGTTCAAAATAGTTGCACTTCAACATCAGTTGTTTTAAACAAATTTTTTAACGTAATTATGACACTAATAACAATATAGGGTTTTTTATAATTAAGAAAATTTGTTGGATTACACTATGTAACAAGATTTTTGTCCATGTGTTGTAATTGTTATTTCCTAGTCAGTTAGGTCCCAAAAATACTTTTTTCTATACAGAAAGCATCAATTGTCCCAAGCTAACTTTGCTTTTGTGATCATGGCAGCGCTTTTTTGAAAAACATGTTATCGCCTAAACTTAATATAATTATCTTTCTATTATCCAAAAGATTAAATTGTCGTTATTTACCTACCATTAACATAAACGTTGATGTTGCTATCCTATTTATCATATTTTAAAAGATTTTAAAGTGCTTACATTTAAAAGTTAGACATGTTTTTAGTAAATAGAATATACTTTAATATTTTATTTCATATGATTTGATATTAAATACGATACTGGGCATCGTATTCATGAAATTCTTTACCGATCATTGATCAATTCACAGATGAAATAATATAAAAAGCCAAGGAGTAAAGAAATATATATACTCTACGCCCATACGATTAGAGACATAGAATGAGGCACTTAAAAAAGAGGTTGGCTTGGCTAAATGGTATATTGCAGTATAACATCAGACTTATAACGTCATTACTTTATTTGTTATATTAATATGCTTCCCTTATTATTTCTCTTCGTAAACATAAAGCTATTTATCTATGGTGTAAAACTCTATAGCAATAAGTGAAATAAGAAACCAAGTATCGACAAAAACAATTTCCTGTCAAAATTAGTATAATATGTACAAGCTAACAATAATATAATTAAATGTTTATCAATTCAGCATTTATATTTCACCCTTTTGTATATACCAATAATCATTCGCACTTGCTTAAATAAATTTGAGGGGCTTTTTAACACGCCTACTCTGCATTTTACCTATATAAGTATGTATGTATATATTTGTCGATTTATTCAAAGGGTTCATTTTGCCACAGGAAGTTGAAGCTTATCTTGAATGATATAGAAGACACCATAAAAAGACAGCCTTTGTGTGCTTGATTTCATTTGTGTGGTTGATTATTGTTTAATATTTTTGTGTTTATTTATAATTGAATCTTAATAATTCTTATCGCATATGACAATCTTAGGGGAGATGGTAAACCACAACAAACAAATTTTATCGCTAGCCCACATTTCGATGCACCTAAGCAAACAAATATGCGAAAAATTGTTGAGCTTTAAATAGAAATAGAAAACGAAGGAAAATGGAAATAGAAATAGAAAAAAGTTAGACATGAAAAGTACAGTTATTTAAACAACAAATTAGAACTGTATAGAAAGTTTGATTTGAATTTCAAGAAGAACGTAATCCATACAGATGATTATTCAAAAGTAATTAAATTTTTTATTTAGTATTTATCTATTTACCATCCCATTGCTTTTTACATATGTATATTTACATTTTAAATATATTTGGTTGACTGATGATTCGAAATCCATTGAATTAGTCTGGTTTATCGATTGAGGATATACTTTATGTTATATAAAATTTTGAAAAAACCTTACCAGATTTCTCATCAATTTGTATCTAGTAAAGTTTTTTATTTGTCTTAGCCATTTGTTTTGCTTTCCGGCTTCCTGTATTAAAAACCGAAAGAAAGACAAAGAAACCCTTGAAATATAAACAAAAATCATGATGATTTTTTTGTTCCCCTGAAATAAAACTTTTATACCCTGTCATCAAATTCATTGCCACAAAATTGTTTTCCTTTTTTTTTTTACACGTTTTTTTGATTGTCTTTTGCCTTGAATAATTGTTTTCACAAAAAAAGAGAGTTTTTACATTGAAAATTGTTTGTGGCGGAAGATTATAATTTTTCCATAACTCTGTCAATTAAACTTGGCAATTGCTTGGGGGGGATAATACTTATCCTATATGGATAGACAATATTTAGATTTGCTCTCCTACTTCCCTCTTTTGATTGTTTTCAAGGGAAATTAACTGGGACGAGGGCTTGTTCACCTCGGGGAAGATAAAAGGCAAATAGACATTCATCTATTTATTTGTCTGTGACCTGCAACTGACTGACTTAGCCAGGTGAAAGATCCCTCAGCTTGAGTTAAAATGTTTTTAAATAAACAATAAATGGAAATGGTATAAAATTCGAAATCTCGTTTGTGCTGCTTTCGAAGTGTTGGCAACAATTTGTCGAATCCCATTCATGAAAAACTCACTTCAGTATTCGGAAAAAAATAATATTAAAAGACACCGCAGGACACTTTTTTTCTTGGTGTGTTCTTTTTTGTGTTTTTTTGAATGTTGCGTTTCCGTTTCCTGTCCTGCGGCGCAACGAATGCGCTTTAATTTCAATTGTCCTGCTCTACTCAATCCATAGAAAAGTCATTTGGTAAATGACCAAGAGTCCGGAGAGTATCTATACAAGTACATTCCACTCAGCACTGAAGTGGAAAACGATTCTATTGTTTTGTAGTTGTTCGTTTGTTTGTTGGCCAGGTGTGCAAAGCGGTTGAGATGGTTGAGAATAAAACTCAGGTAGAGATTAGCGAGAGTTAACACCTTTGGATGGCATTTAAGTATTAGCAAAAAACTCGCAGATCCATACGATGGGTATTTGTTTTCAAGTTATAAAAATTATGGTTATTTTGACCAACAAAAATAGGCGAAATTAATTTTATTTCTTAAATTTTTTTTAAATTAAGGTTTTAAATTGTCTTCTTTTGTTTATAGAATGAGGACACTTTGTTACTTAACTCTCACTCTGACATTCGAAATGCAGACTAGCCAGTCAGCTCAGCGAATTTTAATCGTGCCGAACTTTATATACTCTAACAACTTTCCGTCATTGGTGACCCAAACTGAATCTACTTCAAAAATCTATTAAAATTTTGGAATTATGTGTTTGTTGTTCCATATAACGAATGCATGAATTATTATAAAGCGAATTTCTTATGCTGAAGGAGTAATTATTTTTACTAAAACTACAACTTTTTACTAAAACTTCCCCTTTTAGGAGTTAAAATATCCTGGTAGCAATTTAATCTTGGATTTGATGAAGCCATAAACGACTTCTATTTCCTCTGTCCTGTCTTAGAAATGGAAAGCATTTAACTATGTCCTATTAAGAATTCATTTGTATTTCTTGGCATTGAATACTGTTATTCAATGCAAAATCTGAAAAAAATCTGGGAGAAGATTAAGTTATTCTGATAAACTTTGCATAAGTCTTTATAAACTCAACAGGTACTGGAGTTCTAAGTAAACTAAAGTATCCTGTCTTTAATATGTAACAAACCTCTCTTCTAAAGAAATGTTCTTCTCTGCCAAAAATAAAAAATGTAAAGTGTTTTGCCAATCCAACCATAAGACATATTAAAAAATAACAACATCCAATTGTCAAATTGAAATACAGACATAAATAAATATTGACATATTTTTGGTCCATTTTTATATATTTTGTTTGTCTATTTTGTTTTCTATTTACTATTTTTAATTTTGATTCGAAAATTGACTTGGACTTGACGTAGGATTGTTATTTATGACTTTTGTTAAATGGATAATGTCTGAACTTAGTTATTTATTAATTGAAGTATGCATTAAGAAAACTATAAATGGATTTGATTTATAAGTAAGTACCTATTTCAATTTTTAACAAATTAATAATAATTAAGTAGTAGAATTAGACTCTACCCACAAATCGTAGAAAGCATTTTTGCAATAATTAAAAATAATAGTCTACCTTGGTAAATAATTGATATCTAATTTGAATTATGTACTGTGCAGTCTTAATCCTCACACAAAAAAAAGGATGTGCCTTAATATCCATTAGACTCCTGCAATCGATGGATTTAAGGTATAGCCCTAAAAACCGCCTTTGTGTGCGTGTGGTCAGCAAAATTGTTGTATAGCTCAAGGGATGAAAATTGAAACATTAGATAATTAATATTATGACCTGACTCTTGGCAAACCTTTATCAATTAATTAAGAGTATTTGGCCACATCCCCAAGACCACACACACACACACGCGCGAATACACACACACTAACAAAAAGCGACTTACTTTGGCACATAAAGCGCTTCTAGATCAATAATTCCCATTCAACTTAATTTAACAATTCCAATTCCAATTCCAATCAATTAATTTGTCATTTTACCGATGCTTATCAATCATTGATTTCCGCTCACCATTCGCAGTGTATAAGAACAAAGCCCTGGGATTCTTTTAATCAGACGCCATAATGAACAGAATCAAAGTTCATTAGTTAATTTGTTGTTATTTTACACTTGCCACGGATGTGCCTGATTATTTTTGTATATATTCATGTTTCTTTTGTTTAAAGTTTCTCAAATAAATATTTATATTTAATGGCTTGAGAATCATCATCCAAAAAGGGGCAAGAGAGAGAGAGAGCTTCCAATTTATGCTGACTCGTTTAAATATTATTGTGAGTTGATTATTTTGAATTGAATGATTCATATAAATATTCTATATCAATTTTAACTTTAATAGTAATTAAAAGTGACACAGTCAAAAACATAAGCCTTCATTGTTTTTTTTTTTTGTGTCTAGCTATTAAGCTTCAATTATAAAATCATATTCCATTGAATATTGAATAGTAATTAAAGCTGATTATGACCACATTTTACACGTTTTACGAACTGTATA
Source organism: Drosophila willistoni (assembly GCF_018902025.1). Classification (NCBI taxonomy): domain Eukaryota; kingdom Metazoa; phylum Arthropoda; class Insecta; order Diptera; family Drosophilidae; genus Drosophila; species Drosophila willistoni. The sequence goes on from NW_025814050.1 coordinate 18,390,664, forward strand.
ATTTTATTGGTATTTTAATATATTTGGACAATTTGTGGAAATCGTCAAACCAAAGGTAGGAAATTTATTTAAAATTGTTCGAATTAATTTCTTTTTGTGCAGTTATGAAATTTAAATTTGTAATATAATTTGCACATATTTAAAGATTTTACTTGATTTTAAAAGTTTACAAATAAATTAAAGACTAAATTTAATTAAACGTGACCTTTGCCTAAAAATATCTCTTTTAACTATCTTTGCATTTGAAGAAAAACTTGAATGATTTGTTTCGAAAAAATTGTAGAAATGGTTTTGACTTTTTTTGAAATTTCTGTTTTGAGTTTCACCTTTTATTAAAAGGACTAAATGTACCCCGGAGCAGAAAAGGAGAAAGGACTACGGAACAGCACAGCTTAGGTTAAAGCAGACCTAATTAAGGATAAGGAGATTAATTGCTTAGCATTTGAAAATGAGTAATATCTAGAAAAGTAATGATTACAAGCCTTTTGAATTTAAAAAAAAAAACCAACTTCTTTAGCTTTCTTTAAGTTCATTTGCATTAGGCATATTTAATTTAGGCAATTAAAAGTCACGTAATATCTACAAAAATAATCGGAATAATCTTATTTAGACTCATTTAAAATGGCAAGATTACAAAAATATTTGATGGCAACCCACACATATAATCTTTAACTAAAATTAGTTTAAAATTTAAGTCCTATGTTTCCTGTTGCGCCCACCATGAAATGTTACCCATAGCCAACGATGGTCCTGGCAGGGCTATCAAGACGCTGGGAAATGTCTTCTATATTAAAAAGATGCAAATATTTTTCTAGACTCTGTGGAATTCCTGGAAAGCAATCCGCCAGTTTCTAAGAAGCCTCTGCCTCGATTTACAGGGATTCGCTTTCCTATGAAAACTGCTCCAGTTTTCAGCGGGGGTCAGGTGAATGAATATAAAAGCAATAATTGGAAACTTTCTTTAGAATAAACTATAGATTTCCTTAAAGTTAAATCAATTCAACAATTTTCATCTCAATTTAAATTGTAAAGCGTTTTTAAAGCTTCTTTTCTTTATTCAGTTTCAACTCCAATATAATATAAATTTTGCTCAACCACAATTAATATGCAATGATCGTTATGTCTCAGTTTGCTTTTTGTTTGGTTTTTGTTTTTGTTTGCAGCGATTTTTTATTCAATTAATTAAGTTTGCAGTTTGTTTGCCGTTTGGCTTTCTGGATGAGTTAGTTTATTGTCACCGCAAATACGAGTAAATAGTTTGTTAGTTGGAATGCACAAAATGGTTGAAGCTAATCAGTTAATTGCTCAATTAAATGCCGCAGGTCACGTAACTACCAACAGGACTCGAGCCAGGACCATAGCCAGGACTCTTGTGCGTGAGTGTGTTTCCACGTGAATTGGCCCAGACGCCGACGACTTTGTCTTTGACGGAAACTTTAATTGTTTAAACAATCTGGTAGAATCACAAATCACGCGAGCGTAAAATGTCGATAGGATTCACAGAATAACAACACTTCAACCTGAGAGCCATCTGGGCTGGCTCTAGACCAAATTCTAATCTTCAGTTATCCACTTTTTTGTCTCGAATTCAATTCCGTTCTCACATCTTTTGTCTGGCGCCCATTCATTGTAATTTTTGTTGTTGCTCCCACGCCTTGTCTTTGGTGCGGTTTTCTGTTTCACGTTTTGCTAATTTCTCCACCATTAATTTTCCAATTTTGTCTTTGTTGTTTTGCCATTTTTGCGGTTTGGTTTTTCCAATCAATTGCAATTGAAAGTGAAAACATGAAAGTGTGAGTTGGAAAATGATTTGTTTGGTTGCTGCCACCAAACCACTTTGATTAGAGCATTATTTAGCTTGATTAACTCTAATAAGTAATACGATTGGTCTTGTCTGTATAAAGACAGGTTTATGCAATTTTATAGCTCTCTCTCTCTCTCCCTCTCACTCTCTCTTTCTCTGTCTCTCTCTTTCTTAAGTTGAAAATGTCAATGGGAATAACTTTGGCTAGAAACATTTAATAGGAATTGTTTGCAAATAACTTAACTTATTTTTACTTAAAGTTTGCTTATTATTGACTTGTTTTTGTCCTAATAAAATGACTAAATATAATACCATTTAGCTAGCTATTTAGACTCAGAGATAACATAATGAACTTAAAATTTAAAATAAAATAGTCCACACAAAGGCAAAATGTATAAGGTATAGAGTCGTCGGTGTGATCAAAACCTTAATCTTTCTTCCAGTTTTGAGTTTAATTGTATCTTTTTTTGTTTTCTGCCCTCCTTACAGAAGTTGATCGACTGTCATTAAACGTGGCACATTGTTTTGATGTTTTATAAATTATTATTTTTCAAAATTCATTTTTTTGTTTTTGCTTAATAATCTAATTAAGTGGATTTTGTATGTATTTGTTTTAATTATGCCGCGTTTGATGTTTTATTTCTACTCATTTATTTGTGGTTATTTTTGAGGTTTTTTCTTCTTATTTTTTTTTGGCAATGTGATTGAAAACGATTTATAATTTATTTGGATGTAATTGTATTAATTGATTTTATTTATAAATTTGCGGTATTCTATTTTTTGTCTGAAGTATTTTTTTGTTTATGATACAATTAGCAGTTGTTGTTGTTGTTGTTATTGTTGTGGATATATAATTATTGGTGGGTCAGACTAATTGATGGTTTCACAAATTGAGGTTTGTGGAGCAAAGCATAAAGTGTATATAAATTTTATAGAGTATTTATGTATATTAAAATATAAATAAAATACTTATATAATACTTATAAGCTTTATTCAAAAATATTTGTGGGATTTTTCCATTATTTAAGACGAATCTGGCAAATATGTGTAACTAATATGCATAAAAAATGTGTCCCATTATATGACCAAAGTAATTTAATTTAATTTTCAGTCAACTTATTCTCTGTTACCATGAGAGGAAAGCTTGTATTAGGTAAAAATAATTTTCTGAAATTATTTTCAAAATTGTAATTTGTTTAAATTTTATATTTCATTGCAGTTCTTTTCACGTTAATACTTGTTCAGGCAATTGCAGCAGTTAAATGGTATGATTTTTACAAGAATATAAACTTGCCCATCATCGGAACGTCTGTGAAGAAATAACAAATAAAATCGCAAAGTTATATGAAGACCTCTGTGAATTTTTAATGAAATAGGATGCTTTACCATTATTTATATTCACTTACTTCTTTGTCCTGCTATGACTAAGTGATTGAGTGAATATAAATTTTATTTGAAGTCTTCTGTTATAGACAATGACAACAATAAACTTTTATTTGAACACATTTTCAAATTAACAAATAACATTTGCACTGAAATTTCTTTAATAACTGATAGATAAGTTTTGGTATTATCTATTTCCTTTAAATTTGGTGGTAAAATTGAGTTTGAAAATCAAAAGCAAAAGTAACACATGCCGACATTTTTGAGTTCATGAAGAAGTGTTCTAAGTTCTATACGCGGCCTATAGTAATTGAGGGGTGCTGATCACGGCCCTGTACTTAGTTTTTGTCCGTCACGTCAGGTGTGTTGAAACTATTCAAATTGACCGCATTTGCCGTATTTTATTGTATAGTATAAACATAATATTATGCTAAAAACAGTTTTATTTTAACCTATTTGATGGACAAAAACAGAGTATGCAGTCACAATCAGCGTACCCGAATGGGTTAAGAACACCTCTCTAGTTAACGTCACCAAAAATCATGTCGGCCTGTGTAATTAACCTCTTACTATAAACATTTTAAAACGTTTCGTCTTCTGTGAAATACTTTTACTATCTAGCATACCTAACTGTAACTTTTATTTAACACTCAGCATTTAGTTCTATATACTAATAGTTGCCATCTAAATGCAAATATTTTAACAAAGAAAGTCTTTTGTATAAAAGCTGATATTATTTCTATATAAGTGGTAGAATAATCTTATTAATATCAGCTTTTATATAAGTTTCACATTCATTAAAGAATAGAAATAGAATAGAATATACTTTCTCAAGAACCCAACCCAATTTAGTAATATCTTTTGATTTGCTTGAGCAAAAAAACCTATTGACTTGCTACCGTTTTGCCATTTTATTATCAAGTTTTCTTTGTTTATTTAGTTTTTTTTTTGCAAATCGTTGGAAATTCTTTGCTTGTCTCCTTCCCAGGCGGCTTAAATCTAACCCGGCTTCTTTTTATATCAATGACTTTTGATATTAAAATTCCATCATTATCGCTGTGCCTTTTGCCAATTTGTCAGTCATTCAGACACTCACGATGTGTTAACATGTAAATTGATATCTCAACATTGAGAATAAACGATAAGTTTTACGATCCGACATCCAGCGGAAAGACAAAAAAAAAAAGTGTGTGTATATGTATATGTAAATAAACCGATTCACAATGAACGTGGTTAAATCAAGTCTGTAATGATGCCCGGCGAACGGATGAGCTCAAAACTCAGACTAGAGTATTGATCAATGAAATTTTTTTTGTGTGGTTTTATGTTGGTTGGTTAGGTCGGCATCGGTAGCTCGGTGGCTGGAGCCGGGCTGAGGGGCTGAGGATGGGGGCATTGTCTTTGTGGTGGTTGTCGTCAACCTTACAAAACTAACTTCATTGATAAAACTTGTTGTTTGGTTTTGTTGTTGGTGACGGTCGCTTCCTCTTTGTAAGCGATTTTTTATACAAAATCCGGTCTACTGGGACATCGATTGTTTGGCATATTAATATCATGAGACTGGCATGCCCCAGAAGGTGGATTTCGCTTTAAATAGATACGTGTATTGGATTTACCATCTTTTGTTATGGCAATTGTGTGTGTTGATTGCTTTTAAGTAGTTCCAATGATGATCAAATTCACACGGAAACTTGAGTTTGAGTCCAAGTTATTGTTTCATTTACTCACTATGTCAGCTAAGTATGTTGATTCCAAGAAGGGATTTCAATTCTTACCCTTAAAGTTTGTTCTAAAATTTAAAAATTCAACACAATGCTTATGCTGGCAACCTTTTTAATTGCTTGTGCTGTAATTATAATTGCAATATACAAATATATCAAGGATAGATGTATCTATTCACGTGTGTGTGCGTGTGCGTGTATGTAGGTGTGTGCGATCTTCCTTTAAAAGTAACCGATCCTTTGAACTAGTTCATTTTTAAACCAGCACATTGTCAACTGACCCGAATGGCACGATGCCTGGAGCTACATTCTGCTTGTCCTGCATGAGTCCATAAGAAGCATAGTCTGGCTCTGGGACTGGTTTGGGTTCGGCTACTGGCTTGGGATTAGCTTCAGCCAGCGGATCGGGAACTGGCGCTGCTGCTGGTGCTGGTGCTGGTGCTGGCACTGGATTGCCATTGACAACGCTGTGCAGCAACGCAAATGTGCCCACTAAAAGGATCACCAATGCTATAGTTAGTATTTGTTTTGTTCCATTTTGAATGTTAAATTAAAAACAATTTGCTACTTTACCACATGCCACAGTGAATGCAGTAAGAAATTTCATGTTCTTTCACAAAATAGACTCTGATGCTGCCCTAGAAATGGGAGGCCACTTTTATAGGGCGCCCCCACACAGCGAGGACGCCTCACATTGTGTGTTAAAAATCAATTTGTTTTTATGACCAGAGGCAAGTTTTATGTTTTACGGTGGTTTTTATCAAGAAAATATTTTTATATTGCAGTGATGCGTAGAAAAATATGAATAATTACAAAGACTAACAACAATTGGTATACTATGTATACATAAAATATAACTTCTGCCTAAAATTTAATAGATACCAATGTTCTTCACTAGCTTAAGCAATAACTGAGAGTAATTCAAGTGAAAGTATACAACTAAACATATTGAGTAATGGTGTATAGAGTATATACACTTTCGACATATGTAGGCCTTTACTAAAATTATTGGCTTAGATTAGCTAAATCTATGCTTGTTTGTAAGGATTTTCTATATTCAGTTGTGTCTAGTTTCATTAATAGGTAATCTTTATTAAAATTCAACAAAATGGTTTTTTGTTTTTGTTAAAACTCTGTTTTATATTTAGACAGAATCATTACGTTAATAAAACTTGTTACTTATTTCAATCATCATAAATCCTTAAACAAAGCTTCTTTCTTAATTAAACCGTTCCAAAGAAGTTTGAAATTTTAATCAGAGGTTTGCTAAAAATCGTTATAGTTCAAACTACTCGGATTGAGTGTTCAATATATTATATTAACAAAAAAAAGAGCTTTAAATTACTTGGTTGTTCCGTAAACGATTAGCATTTTGTATATATTCAAAATACTTGACATGATTTGATCCATATCCAATAAATATTTACTTACATCTAGGAAATCCCTAATGGACACCAAAAACAAAGAGAAAGGTGCACCGCAGTTCATATACCCTTCTAGTATTGGTCTCCTTGAAAATCGTTAATTTTTATATGCATTTTGAGAAATTTCTAGCTAAACGTACTTCCCAAAGATTGTTCTTTATTTTTACTGAGTTATTTCTCAATAAAGTACACTTTTTGAACGGTGAATCATATGGTGGATGTATGTATATTATAAACTTCATTTCAATTAGGCAATTTTTTTTTAGATACCAACTCTCATTCTTGTCGGTCAACAAAAGGAAGTTAATAAACACAGAAGGACAGGCGGACATAGCCATATCGACTTTGCTTTATAGTCTGTTGATAATCTATAATATCCTCTATGAAAATTAAAATAAATAGAGACAAAATTAACCTTAAAATTAATTGCATAAAAAGATTATTGCAATTTTCAATTACTTGATGGCATTAGAAACTTTTTAAAACTATGAAAAGTTTGTGCAACGGTTTTGAGTAGAAGTGTATTAACTTGTTTAAATTTTTGACCTAAAGCATATTGAGTTAATGAAAAATTTGCAACAACATGAACGAATTTGTCTCATGTCAGTAATAATATTTCTTTTTAATTTAGTAATATATTTTTAATGCAATAATTTTAAATATCTCCAGATATTTTATATGGTTTTTGATGAGTTTCAGATTCTGACAACCAATTCTTAAGCTTGGCTTGCTTTGTTGGCAAGACCATGGCGAGAGACGAGAAAAATATACTTAAGAAAACAACTGAAAAACAAAAATAATTCCTTCAATGTCATAATTAAATATATCAAATAATTGGACTTACATAAAGTAATTAAGTACTGCAACCAGAACATGATGACCGCTGTGAAGAAAGAGAGCTTGCCAATTGTTCTATTAAAGGTGTTTGAGTGCTCCATTTTGTTGATAGATGCTTTGAAATCAATTTACAACACAGTCAACACTTTGAAAGTCATAAAACTTCATTGATTGAAAATTAGTTACGAGAGGTTGAAAGATACAATTGTTTAACTACTTTACAGAGGGTAAGGGCTGAAATTACTTTTGCCGCCAAAAAATTGTATAGGCATATAACTGAGAGATCTGTAGAACAAAAATTTAGTTCAATGTTTCCAATACTTACTAAGTTATTAAAAAAAGATCTCACATTGATATCTGATTAGATACTAATAATCCTTTGACAAGTGAAGAGAACTAACTAACTTAAGTAAAGTTCAGACACAAAAAAGTTAATATGAAGAAATCCAATTACAATTGTTTATTTTTACAAAGTTTTGGAACATAACCAATCCAAAGGCACATTTAGATAAATTTAATTTTAGATGGGATATATTTTAATTGCACTTTGTTAGATGATTAACTTTGGCTGATGACTCAATGGGGACTCGAATGTATTGCTCCATGAATTGACTTTGCTAATTGTTGAGACTCTCTATTTGAGTCCTTTTCCAATGTCTTGAACACATGATGACCTAGCTGGGTGATTTTATCTAATAAGTGTTGACCATCATGTGCCGATAGTTTTATTGGCTTATCTTCAATGCTTCTCTGGTTAAGTCCCGCTGGTAAAAGACTCAATAGATCGTTGGGATTAGATATACCCGTATGGTTAACCTGAACATGCAATCTAACGCCTCGTGTGGGTCGACTTGATACTATCACACCGAATAAATTTGATCCAGGTTTGCTAGCAACGTTCGTTATACTTATTCCTTGACGTAATAGAGCGGAAACTAGGTCTCCAGGTGTGAATAGTTTTTGAACATCCACGTTTACATTCACCTTTATTCTTCCTGTTATGTCCATTTTCAATTTTGAAGTTAGTTCTCGGAATAACTTATTGGACAAATCGAAACCACCGCCATATAAGTTTTTAATTTCGGCTGGAAGATGGGTATAAACTTGTTTTGAACCAGACATTACATAGAGATATGGTAGTACCAGCGATGTGCCTTTGGGCAAAAATACTATCTTTTTTCCATTCTGGACATAAGTCTGCGACTGAGCCCTATTAATTGATGTCAAATAATTATTGATCCAAAGAAGAATATTGAATTGGTTAAGAGAGGTTTGTTGTGATGTTTCGGGCTCTCGATTAATAATAATTATTTTTGTGTAGTCATTTTGATTAGATTTTTGAGGAAATTGGAATTTTAAATCAAGTTTCAATAGATTGTCGACTGATTTGTTGATTTCTACCACTCTCAATAAAACATTTTGAATAAGCTTAATAATTACTTCAATTGAATTAATGTTTGGACTCTGTGTAATTAGATATTTGAGCAGCAATGAACTGATAATGGGATGTATTTGTGGCAAATCACCACTTATAGGGGGTGGTTCAGAGGATACGATCTCGTTAGGCAACACTATAAAGTTTTTGTATATATATGATGACCCACCGTGTCCAGGGAAGATAATTTGTAAATCAATTTTCAACCAACTCTTAAGTAATTGATTCAATCGTGAAATAATTGAAATTACATATTTTATGATTAAAACTGGATCTTGTCTTTGTTTTAAGCTTCCAGAAATTTGTAAATAATGTCTTATAACTCTAAAAATTATTATAGACAAATGTTGTGGTGGTCTTGGAGGAACCTGGATTTGAGTACCTCCATTTGGTGATTTTTCAGATTCAAAAATAATAATTTGTGTCACCTTGGGCTGTTTGAATTCAATAGATTTAAAATTGACATTAATTGTGAAGACACCTTTGAGGATTTCGTTTAACTTTGTCACTTTGGTAATTATATCTTGAATATTTGCAAAGAGTAATGGAAATTTATCTTTGCCTGCAATGTTAGGTTTGGCGCCAATGGGGATAACAACGTACTCTGTTGTGGTATTGTAATTCCGTTCACCAATTCTATTCATTTTGATGCTTATATTAATTTTTATCCAATCCTCAATGAGTAGGTTCAAATATGTGACCTTTGATATGATACTTTGAACTCCTGCAATAAATTTGTTTGTTATATCAACATTTCCAATCTGAGATAAAATAAACTCTTGAATGGAAACTATAAGCAATGGCGAAATTTGTACCAAAGGATCATAGTCTTCAGGTTTCGATGGCAATCCTATGACCTCCAAATTATTAAATTTTGGAAGATCTGGCTGATTTATAACGAGAACTACTGTCGATTCACTGGGTGGTGTCTTTTTGGCATTATCTCCAAATACAAAATTGATTTCCAATTTAAGTAGATGCCTTAAACTGCGATTGAATCGCTCCAAAATCGAAACTACTTGTTTTAATGCCAGAATTATTCGCTCAATTGAAGCATTACCCGCCGCCTGGGTACTTAAATAGTTTTGGATCAAAGTAGTAATAATGACATAAGATTCCGGCGGTCGAGGTATTGGACTTAAATCAGGCAGATCGATTACTCCATTGTTTGGATATTTTTGAATGTCTTCAATACTGATTGTTATGTTTGACTTAACATGATCGTAATTCAAAGTAAGATTTTTGTTAAGTATAACCCGCATTTCAATTTTGAATAAACCATTAAGGAAGTTATTTAGCTCGACAATTTTTGCAATCAGATATTTTACGATATCGCTTGTAATATTTCCAGGCTGTTCCGAAAAATATTTGTCCATTATAATAATAAAAATGTCATAGGGTTTGTTTTCTGGTAATGGTATGGGTGCTACCGTTTCGGTCGTTGTTTCTATGGTTGGTATTGTTTCAAAGGTTACCGTTTGTGGGGGTATCTCATATGAAGGCAAATGTTGCTCTTCTTTGTTTTTCGGATTAAGAATTCTAAAAATTAATTCGTAGCCATACCTAGGGGCGTTTCCTTCAATCTGCTCGGATCCTATTTGTGGCCGAATACCATGAACTAATTGATTATACGTTTGCGCAAGCTTGACAAGGAATCCTTGTAGAAATTGGTTCAACTGAAGGCTTCCATCAATTTTAATACGAGAGCAATTGCATGAAGGATCTATAACATCGTTTTTGCCAAATAAACCAAAAATTGATCCGTTGGCCAGATTGGCGTGCATAAAAATGCCCAAGCCTGTTTGAAAATTCATTTTTAATGTAAGGATATAGTATAAATTTGATAATTTTGTGGTTTTTTTTTTTGTACTTACAGAGGCCCAGGAGTAAATGATGTCTCATCTCTGTGATTTTTGAAATCAGAGTCAGCTTGTTGTGAATATATGATTCGATTTATATTGCAAAGAGCCATGAATAATTTATTAGTTGAAACAAATGCTTCTTATCCGCATGTTATACCTGTGAAAATTATCTAGAAAAATTTACATTAAGTGTATCAAATTTACTGATAGCCTGCAATACTTGCTTATTCCTTCCTGCCCTTCTTTTCCCCTCTTGTGAAAATAATACCCTGAAATTATATAATACTGTATTTAAATTAACATTATCCATTGCCAATTTGCAGATATCATAAGGAATTACAAATCGGCACACCTTTTATCCCAGATATGAAACCGATTCAAAATACAGTTCAGGTTTATCGAATCGGTTTTAATTTCTTCGGAATGTGTCAAAACTTAACGCCTCAGTTTGGGTTTCTTGAGTTTTGAATGATAATACTTACTACAATCCTGTTTGTTTTAATGAACGGAATTGCATATCTTAAACCCAAATCTTAGAAGTTTTTGTAAATTATAAAAAAGATAACCAAGTACGGGATGGTGCTTAAATTATTTAAAAAACAATTTGCCACATATGAAAATACTGATTTTTTTAGTGCATAATTAAATAATCATCCTTAGAAGTATACACAAAAACGTATTCATTATCTATTAATGCCTATCTTAAACTATATTCCCTTAAGTCAGTTGGTCATGCAAATTATATATGCCTATATTCATTCACATATATAGTAATGTTTAATATAAAGTAGTAAGACAAATGTCTTTAAAAATGTTTCTTGAAACAAAGAAGAAATTTAAATACAGTCTTTTTGATTTTAATTTAGAAATTTCATATAATTATGTTTTTGATTTCATCATTTATTAATTTAAGGCTTCATTTTTGTTATAGAAAGTTGCAATTATTTTGGTTTCCCTTGGGTTTCAGTTAGAATATATATTTTTAGATCAACAAAATTCTATGAGGCGCCCATATAATCAAAATGAATAACTATTTAGATATATGAAAACTTTCCACACAGCTTCATATAATGGTATTAAGTTTCCTTTGTCATAATGCTTCCGCAGCGGGTTATTTATTCCCCCTGAATTCTAATCGGTTGAGCATTCTTTATATCTTTCGAAATGTAATTTAGACATTTCGATGACATTAATAACCGAATTTGATTTGTGTACGTTTGAATGCATTTGGAATAAGAATTTGGTTGTTGGCTAGTTAACGTGAAAGTGAATGTGAGTAATATTTATTCTAGACAGCGGGAGTCATGTGGATTTTAGTGGCTAACAGTTATTTGGGTGACATATATTTACATATACATATCTATATCAAGTAAATGATTCTCTCATTTATGGTGTAATCAAATTACAAGTATAATTTCACAATTTAAAGGCAAAGCAGATAAATTGCATTTTAATTTCATCTTATTTGCCACTTAAAATGAAATCAAATGAAAAGTGAGCACAATGTTTAGTGTTTTGCAATCTCGTTTAATCACTGTGAGAGCAAGAAAAGAAAACCCCAAATGATCAGCAAGTATATGTCTTTCAATTTTGTTTGATGTTTGAAACCAAATAAATGAGCAACTTCATAGACACATGACCAAATTTCTACTTTTCAAAGAAATTATTTTTGTAATGCTTTCAGAATGCATGATTACTTAATACAAGAGTAGTCAATTCCAATCCATAAACTGATGTGCATCTCGATTGAATATGTAGCCTCTAACTTATTAGTCATCCACCGATTATTAAAGTTTAATACATATGTATATTTGTCGCCCACATGTTAACAGAACATTTAACGGAACATTCTAGCTAAAGAAATGCAAATTATATAAATGGATTTCATACTATTTCTAATTTTTCTTTAATTTGTTATGGTTTGCCTTTTAAAGGTTTTTAAAATTCCCTTCCAATAGGTTTGTTACATGACATTCCAAAGCAAACACTTATATGTGGCATGTCTTCTAAACATAATTGAAAACATAAAGTTAATGTAAACAACATTTGTTGAAAGTGAAAATATATATAATATATTTTCGCCAGATTTGAGGTCATAACTTTTAAAGAGCTGATTAAATACGTTCTTGGCCCAAAGTCCCCACTGAAAGCCGCCAAAACGAGGCAGACACATTATAATTAACTGGCGAAAACGAAAACGTTTTGCATAATAAATCATTGGGTTTTCATATATCATTTTAATTATCACAAAAAGAAAAAAATATATATGTTCACAAATAAAAGAACCGCAGACACAGACACAGCAAACAAACGAATAGAAAAAGGTTTAAATTCAAGACAAAGAGAGACGCATTTAAAGTCAAGGAGGCGGATTAATTTGAACTCTACCGAACTTTGTATACACTTGCGAATTGGCACACTGAAAGATCACTTCTATGGCAACAAATTAGGGTCTATATCTTTTTAAAACGGCTTAAAAGCTATTTTGATGATCACAGTCAGGGTTGAACTTTGAAAAATTGTTTTATGAGGGCACAACATGGGAATATTTTAAGGCTCTTTGCCTGTTGTTAAGCTCTAAGGGAAACCAACAATATGGAAGACAGTTTCCTTATTCTCGAACTAAATCTGCTGCGCGTTATATGCAAGTTGAGTATCCTTTAAAATTACTTAATTACTCTATTAAGAATCAACATTTACGACAAACATTTAAAAGATTGTTTATTTAAGCAAAAGACTCAGTTTTCTTTGGGTTTCCTGTCGTTGGGAAACTAATTTCAGATACTTTCTCGAAGTTTTACGATGAATTCCCAAGGAAATACAAACTTCACAAATCAAATAAAGCTCCAAATCTCTAATATGTTATAAGCATTAACGCTTTTTTGCCTTATATGGACAACTACGATATTGATTAAGAAATGACAATAGAAAATCTTTTATTTATATAAAAGTTTATATATATATTCTTATATCGCTAGTTGTTTTTATAAAAATCATTGTGCAAATATATTTGAACATAATATATTTTCTTTTTCTGTAAATAAAAAAATGTATTTGATTTAAAGGATTATATGTATGCTGAATACAAAAATGTATTGGTCGACAATAAGACGAAAAAATCAAGCTGAAACAAAGTAATTTGTGTGTTGTGGGTGTTTTTTTTTAATGTTACATAGTAAATTTTGAACAAATCAACAAAAAAAAACTATAAAACTGAACAATTTGTTCAAAAATATGTAACAAAAAACAGAAAGTTCGATGAACAGGAACATATGTATCTGGGTGTAGATGTACATCAGGATGTTGTATGTGCCCTCGGAGTTTTTCATTGTGGTGGATTGTGTTATCTTCTTGAACCCTACATAGATTGGCCTGGAAATTCTTCATTGTGGTGGATTGTGGAATCTTCTTGAACCCTACATAGATTTGCCTGGAAATTCTTCATTGTGGTGGATTGTGTTATCTTCTTGAACCCTACATAGATTTGCCTGGAAATTCTTCATTGTGGTGGATTGTGGAATCTTCTTGAACCCTACATAGATTTGCCTGGAAATTCTTCATTGTGGTGGATTGTGTTATCTTCTTGAACCCTACATAGATTTGCCTGGAAATTCTTCATTGTGGTGGATTGTGGAATCTTCTTGAACCCTACATAGATTTGCCTGGAAATTCTTCATTGTGGTGGATTGTGTTATCTTCTTGAACCCTACATAGATTTGCCTGGAAATTCTTCATTGTGGTGGATTGTGTTATCTTCTTGAACCCTACATAGATTTGCCTGGAAATTCTTCATTGTGATGGATTGTGGAATCTTCTTGAACCCTACATAGATTTGCCTGGAAATTCTTCATTGTGGTGGATTGTGTTATCTTCTTGAACCCTACATAGATTTGCCTGGAAATTCTTCATTGTGGTGGATTGTGTTATCTTCTTGAACCCTACATAGATTTGCCTGGAAATTTTTAAGGGGGTTCAATTGTTGGGATCTCAGAGGATTTGGATTAAGGTTTATACCTTTAATGAGTGATCCTGTTTCCTAAATGATTGCCCTTTCAGTTGTTATTATTATGTCCTCCTCGTTATAAACACACATAGTCATAACATGGCCATTTGTGGATAACACGGTTTGTGTTGAGATAGTGCGCTTGTTGCACATTAAAATCATATCTTCGAACTTGCTAAAGTGTTTAACTGATACTTTTCCTGTTCTATTGTAGTTGGCGTGTCCTGTATCTGTAGTATTTTGCAAATCGTCTACAATCCTTTCTTCCTGGCAAATAGGATCAATACAGTATATTTTCTTTATTTCATTAGTTTTGTCTTACCCAATTCGGGATCGGAGAACGCAAAAATTTATATAGCACATATAGAAAAAGTAATACAACTGCAGCAATACTAATCACTCGCAACTTGAGCTCATGTTCACAACGTGGCAACGAACATACGGCCGAATCCTCCTTAAGAGGCTCAGAGAGTTCTGCTACCGGTTTGTCCGAAAAAATTGATAAAAAATTATTCATTTTTGTTTTTTTTTTTATTTTCACTAAATTATTTTCTTTTTTTTTAGCTCTCACACAGACGTTGTTTCTCAGTTGAGATACAGAATATTATGATTTCGTTTCTAGGCATTCGCCTGACTATGGCAAGACCCGCCAACTTGGATTGCTCTAAATACTGAAAATTTCTATTTGTCAGAGCCTACTCGAATCTTTTTTATCCAAATACAAAATCGATTGACTTAAAAAGCAATCCTTCATCATTTTTAACGATTAGAAATTAAATTAAAATTTTTTCTTCGAAATTGTATCCAATTCCTAATGCAAATTTCAAGCAAATTCGCTTTAAAGGCATTGTGTCTGAACATAAAGAAATTCGCCATGCTCAGAGTCAGACAAATCGGCTACAAAAGGGAACAAAGAAAGAACACAAATGTTGAAGGCCATCAGCGATGATGATGATGAAGATGAAGATGATGATGCAGTTGTGCTTTAAGCCACATTGACGCCTTTCCGCTTGGCCAGCCTAACGGGCTCCACCTGACGACAGCGGATATGGCCAAGACGTCGTCAGTCCCAGTTGTCGCTATCCCTACCCTTACCCTAAGCGTTCTGGTCTGGTCTAAACTTAGGCCACCTGTTAAAGGGACTTCAAGCTGTTGCAGCTCAGCTGCTTCAAGTTTTTTTCTTGTTTTTTGTTTTTTTTTTTTGGCTTAATAAGGTTTGTGTTTACTTTTTTGAGGACCCGCTCGTGCCGCAATCGGAAGTTCATGTTTATGATATGGGATACTTTTGGCCAAAAGCAGAATATGGTTATCAGCTGCCACTTGCAAGTTGGTTCATTTGTGTTTGGGATGTTATTTATTGTGGCCAAGATAAGAGTTTAACTAGTGTATAAGTCATTGAAGATTTTCCACCAGAGATATCCTGAAACCATTTAGTACAATCAGATAACCATTTAACACTAAAGAATACTTATGGTAAGAAGAAAAATTCATATATTTAGCATTCAGTTTTTCCCATTTCGTTGGGCACTTAAGAACTTGCTTCTATTTGGATGAGTTTCATTTGGATTTCCATCCATGCAATCGCTTTACGCATTACAAAAGAGAATTCGGATGATCAATTTAATCTAAATCACTCCCCAATTTATTTAAGACTATTCATTCTTGTAGATAGATCTTAAGTGCCTCTAACAAGCTACCACTTAAGTCTATTTGAACACATGGCTAGGCTCCACCTTTTTTTGTTTGCAAGAGAACAAAACAGAGCCGCTCTAATGTAGATACAATTGTATCTTATAGAACTTTGATTGATGGCTAGGCAATAATATTGCAAGTTTTTAATGATTTACAGCTACCTACTATATTTATAGGTACTACAGACAGAGACTGCAAAAAGAAAAAACAAAAAGCAACAGAAGAGAAAAATAAAGAAACAGATGAAAATATATCGCAAAAGGGGAAGTTCACTTCCCTCCTCTGTGCACGCCATCCGCTTGACGAACAGATGCAACAAGTGCAACCACATTTTGTTTACAATTGGAGCACGTCTGTTTCGGCTGCTGCAAGTTTCAGCTCCATCTTCAGCTTCAGCTTCAGCTGCTGACCGTTGGCCATTAACTTTGCAGCCGTCTGCAATTACACCTCTTATATACGAAGATGAAGTTCTGGTAACTGGAGCATGATTTCGAGTTCTCCGTCTCTCTTCCCACAAAACCAAAATACAATAACAAAAATTCGAGGGGGTGGGGAACCACTTCATTCCTCGCATAGCTTTACGCCCGCTTTTTTATTTTGTTCTTCTCCTACCTGGCAAGAGCATTGAACGCTCTTGGCCTCTGCCCCTTCCTCACCCCAGAACTATTCCATTCGATGGGTCTATGTGTGCCTTTCACACGCTCATGTGAAAAGCGTGCTATGATACAATTTTCATTTCCATTTCTCATTCTTAACAAATATTTAACCGTTTGTTTGAGGAATGTCATGCAAATAACTACCAACTACAAGTTGTAATTCTGTTAACGCTACAATTAAATGTCAGGGATAAGGGAAATGGGTGCGAGGGTGGCGATGGAAATGGCTTAGAAAATAGCTTTGGTACGGAAAAAAAAGCCAAATGAGAATTGCTCTACAAATTGAACTTTGGTATTTAAATTTAATATGGTTCAATCGATGCCACGTTAGAAACTATTTGTTATTTGTTAAGTGGCAAATAGTAGGTAAAGAATGTTTTTGTTGAAATGAAAATTATTAAGGGTTCCTCACAAAGAGAACTCTGATTTATTTTGTTAATAACTATATGACTTTATACATTAAACATTACAGCTTAGCATGAGCTATAATAATGTGTTGAAATATATAATGTTTAGTATATAAACCCATGATCCGATTTCAATATGGAATACTCTTTAAAAAATCAGAAAAGTATTAAAACAAATGATGCATATTTAATGTAATCTTAGATCGGATATTTCTATACTAAATAAAATACATAACATAAAATTTCTTACAAAAATACTATATTTCCAAAATATATATAACCCAAAACCATAAAACCATTTTCAATGTGAAGCTTTTCAAAAGAAAGAACTTAATTTAAGTTAATTGCTTCAAATTATTGTAAAAGAAAACACTTAACAAATTAGACAAAGTTTTATACTAAATATTAGAAAGCATTTCTCCGTTTAAAGATAGTAAAAAATTAGTGTATATTAAGCATTGTTATCTTTGTTAGTTGCAACGATTTCCCTTAATAATTCTTCATCGTGTTGTTGTTGTTGATGGTCACTAATTAGAGTCTGATTCATGGATTCTTAATTGGGTATGCCATGAGATACTTGCATAAGTTTGCCTTGCTTTATGCTAATGCTAATTAAATTAATTTCATAAAAGCAAACAAAAAGAAACAAAAACAAACCAAAAATTGGTTCCGCAAAATTTTTCACAACTTCACAAATCATCAACGACATCCATCCATCTATGGGTCTGTCTATCTATCACAGATCTAATGATGCTTGACTTGGCTCATCAGTCGATTTGCCAAAAAAAAAAGGAAAAAAAATATTAAACTTCAGTTATGTATATATGAGGTTTATTTTTTTGGTTGTTTTCTTTCTTTTTTGGTCGTTGTTGCTTTGCTGATGATAATTTCACTTTCATTAATATTTCGTTTTTTTTTTTGTTTGGACTCTGGCATAATTAATTTTTCATCTCACTGTTTTTATTTTTTGTACCCAGTACTCACAATTTAATACAATGTGGTAATGTGTGTAGAGGAAATTTGTATTTATATATCTCATTTTAATTATTTGGTACCAAAAGTGAAAGAGATTGAAGTCCAAATGAAAAGAATTACACTCTGAATACTCAAAAGTGATCCATGAATATGCTGATTAGTCATGTTTCTAAATTAATTATTTATAAATATCTACTTACAGGGTATTCTGCAGTTTAATATTGTTCTATTCATTCGTCTTGTTTTGTTTTTTTTTTTGATGGTTAGTTAAATAAATCATAGCATTTGCCTTGGAAAATTACATTTGACATTTGACTTTCTTTTTGTGTTTTTTTTGAGGGGTACTGTGGGGTTAACTACTTTTGGGGCTTGTTTCATACTTTATGATCATTATTTTAACAGCAGGTCCAAGCCTATAGAGTTGTCTTTATTGTTTTTACCATAACGAGTCTTTAGGCCATAAATGGCAAGAAACGTGCTCATAATAAAACATTTTTGGTTAGGTAAATTCTAAGTAGGAAGTTATAGAATTGTAATATGTGTTTGGAAAATTGATGAAGTTTTCCCTAGCCTAAGTAAAATATTAGTGACACTCTAACTAAAGATATGGAAAATCTTTTAGAATAGACTAAATGTTGAAAACGTACACAAGCCCATCCGGTGGCGCTCTTTCTCTCCCTCTCTCTCTCTCTCTCGCTTTGTTAAGTAAAATATCTCTGGCTTAACCCATCCTCAAAAACACTCATTTTCATGCGCAACCTTTTTCAAAAACCCACATGGCTCTGCCTGCCGGTCAAATCTAATTGGAAACCAGTTTTTCCACGCAATGCTTAACACTCTCTGGGCACAAAAGAACTAGTTCGTCAAGAGACCAACAAACAAACAAATCCCACGGATACAAAATGTATCTGCAATGACATTGTCAACTTCAAAAACCCACACAAACTCCAGAGAGCGAGAGAGAGAGCGACACCTACGTCATTGCTTAGCAACATGTTGCTAACACAAACCTCTCGATCTGCTATCGCTCTCTCACTGGTTCTGCTTGCATGTTGCTTTCGAGTATCTCAACATTAGCCCATACTGAGTCAAGAGAGTATCTCAACATTAGCCTATACTGAGACTGGTTAGCCCTCGCTGCGGATTTTAGTTTGTCTGCAAACATTGTTCAGAGCGGTACGTTGTCACGGTTGTTCGTTTTGTCGCTTCAAAGGCATTTAATCCACTAACGGTATCCAGTCTTATCAACAAACGAAAAAAAACTAAAAGTGTATGTTGCAATGCTATGTGTGATTCTATGTGTTATCTAACGAAAGAATGATTTTTATTTAGAACAAGTAATCTATTAATAAAAAGAAAAATCAAAACACTAAAGAAGAGACTTGCCGCTGCACCTGTTTCCTGTGTCAACGCCGGCAGAGCGCATCTGGTTGGTTGGTTCTCTTCGCACGTACGCACCTTTGACTATGGCTACGCATAAAAATGTCAGGGAGGGCTACTAAAGTGAAGTGAAGCTTGATAACTTAATACTGAAAGCAAAAAAGGGCTATAACATAACGTAAAAAAATAAAACAAAACCACAACAACTTGAAGACGGCCTTGTCTTGTCTCATTTGCCCTAAGAGTGTGTCTCCGTGTTTATATCGTTGTTTGTGTAAATTCTCTTCTTCATATTATATATACATATACTCACCGGCAATCCATCAAAGTCAGCCTATAAAAATTCTTTGGGATTACACAAACATTTGGATTTAAAATCAACAGCAACAACAAAAACCTATAACCGCTTTAAAGGTAAGCTTAAGACTTTTTTCAAACTTAACCCAGTTTTGTATTGTGTATGTTTTATTTTTTTTCTCGTGTTTTCTAATTAATCCAGTTCAATTTTTCACTCTTCTATGTGAAAGTCTTTTGATTTTAATCAATCGAAAACTTACTTGTCGAGTTTTTCGTTTCGCTGCGTGTTTATTTTTTTTGGCGAAAGTCTAGAATTTTCACCCAATTTGCTTTTTCCAATTAAGCAAACAAGATTATAAACTTTCTGAATCATTTTGCTCTTGCATGAAAATAATTATGAGTTTTGAGTTGATTGAACTTGCAAAAGGGTTTTGCAACGGGTTTTCTAACTGCTCTAACTGATCTCAGAGAGAGGGAGACAACTCATTTCCGTTTCCCCTCTTCAAAGTCTTGGTAACATTATGATGCAAATTTTTCTATCATGTTACCAATTTGTGCTTATATCATTGTCGGCTCTCTGACATATGTATGACTTTGTAAATATGTATATATATAATACATATCTATATATTGGTTGTACATTTTTAGCATATTTATGCAAATTTATGTATGTCTTTTCTTGGGAGGTCTCACACAACGTCCGACCTTCCCATTCATTTATGTTAATTTGCTTTTTGTAACTTGCTCACTTAATTAGTCAAATGTTAATAAATGGTATTAATTTCGTTTTTTTTTTTTATAAAATCCATACAAATTGTCATGAAAAGAGTTTTTGAATGGTGGATTGATATCTCACAGCTCGTTATATTAATATTACAATCTTTTGTTTAAAGACAATATAGATAGAAAAATCTATATAACATATACGAAAGGTTCACACGCCATTTTGGAAGAAAGGTTTATAATATAATGTTTAAATTAAGCCGTTTATGTGATTTTTATAAAACATCAACTTAAGTTTTGTATAATTTGTAGTAGATGTCTTCTTGGGAAAATTGATAAGTTTTAACCTTTTAAAATTATTTGTTTTGGGCTGACCATAACTTCTGTTGGTCGTGCTTATCTTAGATCATTTTGGTAAGACATCTCAATTGTCAGTTTGGCTTCCAGAAATTTAATACGAATAGAGTTATAAGCAAGTCAGTTTTGTTGAGATTTCCAGCATAAGATAAATGACCATAACCTAGACCAACCACAAAATGGATATCCTACCCTTGGTTTACTTTTGATCATTAATCAATAGATTCCGCTAAACTACTTCCCATTTAAAACACTCGTAGTAAAGTGTACGTGCTTGCCAAATCAAATGAGGCGTAGATCCCTTCCATCTATATAGAAATCTCAAACGATCACGTTTCTGTACAATATCTAAGACTAAATACTACTTGTACCTGTTTCACTTTTCGGGGGCGCTAAATGAAAACAAACCGCACTTGACACACGAGCAGGTAGAAGGATATACAGGTTAAAGATCTCCAGTAGGGCTTTGTTCGAATGCATTTCCTGATTTTTAATTAGCCAAATTGCAGCAACAGACACACACACACAAACACACACACAGAGAAGACATACAAAAGTTGTCTATGGTATATTGTCTATTCAATTGTCTTTCCCTTAAAACGTGAGCGGAATCTTTAGCATGGAATATTTCCAATGAAAGAAAATGTCTCTCACACAGAGAGAACAGGAAATTCAATTCAATAATCAATATCAATAGACAAAATGATGAAATTAAATTTATAAAACTTGACGAATTTAAATATTAGTAGACGTTTTCCTTTTGGGCTTTGTTTGTTTGGCAAGTCTAATGTGTTACCACATGACAAATTACTGACAAAAATTCTTTTGTCTTTTTGCCTGTTTCTTATATTTTTCCACGGAACTTTGTAGGTATGTATAATAATAATAAAAAACAAATTTACGTTAATTAGTCGGTCGAGAAGTTCTGACTGACTGAATGAATAATGAGAAATGAGTATGATTTTTTTTTGCTGTTGTTGTTGTTGTTAATATGAGAAATTCTCAGAGATTTTGATGTGTAGAATGATATATGATTAAAAGACTCGAATCTTCTAAGAATCTAATATGATCTAGCATAAATTTTACTAGGAATAAAAAGTTCCATATACCTTTTAGGTGGTACCCATTATATTGGATTACATTTGAAAGCTTTGAACTTTCCATTTACCTTTTGTATGTATCAAAGACTCAGCCGCACCCGCACATCAAATTGAACAGAGACAATTGCAAACCGATTTGCATTTGTGAGACGAAAATTGTCAACGAATTTATATGGACCCGGACATTTGTAGGCAATTGTTACTGTCGTTTACTCGTGTCATAACTGAAATACAGCACATTTGCGAATTGATTTGCAATTCAATGAGCCAAGCTCTAAAATTCAAAAGTATTCCGTATTCAATTGAATACACACAAAAAATTGGGTTTTTTCTTCAACTTTGCTTTTGTCTTTATGCCTGTTTCACGCTAACTTGGCTAAATTACAGCTAAAAACTGATGCTTAGTCAGCGCCTTTTGCAAAAATGCTAAATTTAATAAACAAATAAAAACATCGGCAGCAAAAAAATAAAATAATATTTTAAATACGTATGTGGTTGGTTACTGATACTTGCAATATATACTCTGCTATACCCTGTGATCACGGGAATTAAAGAGTATATTGAGACTAAGTAAATGTTTACAAGGACTAGACCAAAACGTGTTGGTAAGCATTTATAATTTAAGGTTTTTAAAAGTGTTTGATTTTTGTTTTATCATGGAAGTACTTTCTTCGAAGAGTTTGGTGTCTTCTTCATACTAATTTGTAACTTTTTGAGCTATTTTATTTATATTTGGGATACATTTTTCCATAGTTAGTCTCTATCATTTTACCAAATTTCTTAAGAATTGGATAAGAATTAAGCAAGATATAGAGAAAAATAAAATAAGGTTAATTAGAGTCGATACGAGTTACCATGCCAGCTTAATTTCTAGGTGGCGCCACATACTTGTGGTGCACATTTCCTATTAATAAGTGTGGTCCAGGGTATCCTCAAGTCGCCTCTTTCGTTACGCTTGTTTTGATTTTGATGCTTCAGCAAAAATTGAAAGTTGGCGCTGCCGCGAGGAGACAGTTGCTCTTGGTTGTTTTTTTGCCCTTATGCTGTTGACACAACGTTTTGTTAACAATTAATTAACAAAAACAAAAAAAAAAGCAAAGTAGGTGGAAAACAAAAAACTGTTAGCCGTTAACTGTGAAATAATACGTTAAATGATGTGCCATAAAACAATAATAGATAGATTTGTATAGCAACTGGTTTTTTGGTTTTTGGCATAGATACTTGCAATTGGTTTGCCTACGGTTTTTCACCCACAGTGTGGGTTCGTAGAATTTGTGCTAAGTGGTTTGATATTGAATATTTGATGTGAGAGAAACTTGTATTAGTCATTTGAAAAGTATGCCATTCAGGCCGGAGCAAACGAATTCTGAGAAAATCTCAATGCGAAATATTTCTGTACAACTTTTGAATTTGTAATAACTAAGCATTTGGTTAATATCTCTCTCATTATGTATAGATAGCTAATCTTTCATGGTTGAAGAATTTACAGAGTCGATCTTAAAAATGAAAGGTAGATTGTTTTTTATTTCTCTGAATTTGAGTTTGATTCTTTGTCTGTGTGTGTGTTGTATCTTTTATGGTTAATCAGAGTTTATCTGGTAACTTTCTTTTGTCAAAGTGTCTCAGAGTTTCTCTCACTCTCAGTTTTTCCAGTTGCAACCATTAGGGTCAGTTTAAGTAGCTTCTGTTAACCTTTCATTTAGTTTATATTGGTTGTCTAAAAGGCCTCATAAAACTGGAGTGTTATCTTTTTTACCAGATTTACTTTCTACAGTGGGTAAAACACGTGCCTTCTTCTCTGTTTTTTATTTTATTTTTGAAAACAAACAACAAAAGCGACAAAATTCTCACGCCCAGGTTAATCTTTGGTCTTCTTCTTTGTCTTAATGTGAAACCGCAAAATGCAACCGCAAAAGGCACTAAGAGTTGATCTCTCTCTCTCTTTCTCTCTGACTGACTGACTGACTGGGGCCTATCCTGAGACAGGAATTTAGAATTGCACTGTGGGAATGTTGGCTAAAGGTTGATTGACTTACTTTTCTGTTTTTGTTGTTGTTGTTGGTATTACTGGGTTTCATTAACTTTGAATGCAACTTTTACTTGAGCTTACCCCGGATTCCTGTTTTGCTTGCCCCCCACCCCATCCCTGTTAAATGTGTAGTACCTTTTGGCCGTAATCGATATGCGTGTACAGTTGTTTGCTCTGTTTGCCTTTGGTCTAAAGACCGGAAGGGCCCACACAGTTTAAAGTCCCACTTTGAAGCTCTATTTGAGCGTGATTAATTTTAGTACATCACTCACTCACTCACTCACTCACTCAGTCAGTCAGTCACCCAGTCAGTCAGTCAGTCATTCTCTGACGACTACCAAAAATGCAAACACTTGGCACAGACATTCGGTCCTAAAGGAAAAAAATTGGTCAGTAAAAAAAGGAGAACTCTTTGCACAATTGCATTTTTTTTTTAAGTTCTTCTTTTGCAATTTTTTGTCCCTCCTCTTGAGTTTCTTCTGGTGCTTCGTCTCTTGCAGCTCTTTTGACAAATTAACCAACTTAAAAGCTGTTACTGTTGGCTCTGTGAGCTACGGCCATAGCCAGTTGACTACTTTGCCAGTTGCCACTGGCTGCCAAGTGACAACTTGATGTCTTCGTTGGCAGTTCATATGAGTGGCAATGAGAGGCAGGGCTTTCGGGGCAGGAAGCTCCTGTTGGATACAAATATTGTACTCTCTCTCTCTCCACTTCTCTTTCTCCCAGGCGACTTAATTGTGCGTTGGTAAATTTGTGTGGGAATCGCTTTGGCTTTACAGTTTTTGTACTCCTCTTTTTTTTTTTTTTGGTAGTGATTTGTGGCAAGGACTCTTGGTATAAAAAGCACTACTAACTGTCTCCCAGTCCAACTGTACTTGTATCTGCTACTATGCAATTAATGAGATTTTGCAATGAATTTATTATTGCCTTGACTTTGTTTTTCATTGACAGCAAAAAAAGTCTACGATAAGAGCTATAATTTCTCTGCGGATATCAATTAAAATTAGCTGCAGAAACTGAGCCACAATCCACTGGCCCCCACAATTGTGAATCATTGAAGAACAGAAACCTATATATTTTCATAAGGCCTCTTATCGGACATCGTCTGTGGGTCTCTCTCTCTCTCTCTCTCTCTGTCTCGGTTTTCCTCTTGCTTTTTTATCATTTCTCATTTCACTCATATATCACATACAGTTTTGGGGAGTGCAAGAGAATGTTGGTGGTGGATACAAAGTCTTAATATTAAAACAACTTAATCGACACTTCAATAAAACAGCAAAATGGAAAAAATGGAAAAATTAATCGTCTGTAGTTTAAGTGGAAGGCTTCGTCTTTATGGAGGAGCTCTGAAAAAAACAAAAGACTGGTTATAAAAATAAATATTGCTACCCTTGGATATATGAATATCCATTGAATGTGCAGACGTGCAGGCAGACGATTCTTAAAGGCCCTCCCTCCCTTTCCCTCCCTCTCCTCCTCTGGCTCATAACTTCATTAAGAGTTCCTTCTTGGAATTTACTGAAAACATATGTATAAGATATATTTTTGTATCCATTTAGGGAGTTGGAGATGCATTTGCATTTTGAAAGACTTGAGCATATTTTATGATTAGTTTATGTCTGTTGTGACTTTGAAAGCATTAGAGAGAGAATGACTAGAAGAAAATAAAAACAAACTTAAATGTGGGATCGTTTTTTTTTCGTTTCTTTTGTGATTTATGTGAACAAATGTGCAATTTGTTGTCAGTCGAGACAATAAACGACCTTGCCTTGATCGCAATTTGTGAGACAAGGGGAAACTGCGTCATTTTTTTGTTTTTTGGAAAACGAAAACATTTTGTTTAGAATATTCACTGGAATTTGTATAGAATTGGTTTCCAAACTTGCAATACTGAGCAATGAGCTGCAACCGAAACCCCATTAAATGGTTGTTGTAGGTGTTGAAATTATTTATTGACAAACAAAGTTTGCCAAAGAGAATAAATTCAAAACTAGAGTAAAACAATACTTACCTTTTCATTGGAAAAACTCAAATCAAAATTGTGTAACAAACAAAAAAATATAGACCAAAGATTTTGTTGTTGTTGTTTGCTCTGAATTTATAATTTCCGCCTAGAGCTGAAAGCTTTATGCGATTTTTTAGTTATTTTTCGTTTTTGGTTCTCCGTTTTTTTTTTCTTCTTTTTTTAAATTTATGAAGCGACAAAAGCAATGAAATATGACAGGATTTTCATTTTGAAGCGGAGCCAAACAAAATAAATTTATTATATTTAAAATGAAAGAACGTTTGTTTTTTTATATATAGACTTTTATGCGTTTGTTTTTTTGTTTAATCAGAGTGCGCATAATTTAAGAAGTGCATTTAATTAATTTTAACCATGTGTGTGACAGAGTGAAGAGCTTTCCAGTCGACGAGAATGTAATTAACGAGAATTTAATAACTGAAAAAGAATATTAAATGCTCTTTAGATAAATTTCATTTCGAAATTTGTTTAAAATGAAATCTTTTTAATCGAATTTGCCATTTAATAATTTGGAATTAAGTATCAACTACAAATAATTGGATTTTAATTTAATTGAATGTAATTAAGTGTAAATTCTGTTGAAGCTTTTAGGAGATTAAAGTGAATTACGCTTCATATTTTTTGTAAATACTATACACATTTATGTTTAGTAATTTGTTTCAAACATTTTATTCATATTATAAAATGTATATGTTATAAATATTATCATAAATATTATAATTTCCTTGCACAAAAATGTCATATAGTGTATTTATGACTTTTATTTTTATATTTTTGCTTTTCAATTGCATGTAAAATTGTATAAAGTGGCACGCCCATCATTCCAGCAGCTGAAAGAACCCATAACAATTGTTGGTCAATATGAAAAAAATGAATAATTGATTAATTAATGAAACAATTGAGTTTAATTGAGTGTCATAGCGAGATTTCCTCTATTTTTTTTTGTCGTTTGTTTTTGTCCATATCTTTGTTTTAATTTGTATTACAATGATCAGTAGCAGCTGCTACTAAAAACGCATTAACAGTTAATACACTGACTGAAACTATTTTTGCACTAAATACCAAAAGCGAAAGATGCAACTTTTTTTCTTCCTAACTCACAACAACAAAATCAGCAGCAGCAGCAAAGTCATTTGGCCATTTGTCGTTTGTTTGTAAAGTAATGGCAACAAAATTGCGTTGAGGTGATTGCACCTTAAGCAACATGTCCCAAGCTAACAGCAACAACAACAACAACAACAATCGCCTAGGAAGCAACAACATATCAAGTGGAACCACAAAGTTTGTTGACAAACGCGGAAAAGCGCAGCAAAGTCAAAGACCGACAACAACATTGAACTACGCTGTAAAACCTCATAGAGATGGTCACGTGATGACAAAGCAAAAGATCATTGAGAATTATTAGATTAGAAAAATATGGAATATTTAAATATTACAAAGATATAAGGGCAAATAGTTATATCAGTGGAATCCCCTCATAGAAATATTCAGGACAATTTTGAAAGTAATTATAATCAAACTCGTCAGGAACTATAGGAAAGTTCTGTATAGGTTTAATGTAGTAGTTAAAGTAGTTCCTCATACAAATACAGCAATACTTCCCCGCAAATATAATTAGGACAATTTTGAAAGTAATTATAATCAAACTAGTC
This sequence comes from Drosophila willistoni, assembly GCF_018902025.1. NCBI lineage: Eukaryota > Metazoa > Arthropoda > Insecta > Diptera > Drosophilidae > Drosophila > Drosophila willistoni. The sequence goes on from NW_025814050.1 coordinate 18,418,424, forward strand.
AGGGAAGTTCTGTATATGGATAAAGTAGTAGTTAAACTGTCTTGATATGTTGTCAATCCTAAAATCCACATAATATTCACGATACTTTTAATTACCTTAAAGTATTAAGTACTAATAGGTCACCATCTTTAAGTACTAATGCACATTTGGCTGACTAATTAATCGCAACAGCATTCCAGATTGCTTAGAAGGTCAGAATGCTTTAAATATATCAAACGTATGGCGGATATCCAGTTCCTTTGCAATATAGTTTTCTTGTTGTCAAGTAATTAAAATGAAAGTTTGACTTTTCTCCACAAAGATAAGGCTACAACAATGTAGTTCTTATTCTCTAAGCAATTGTAGTACAATTACTTTATCAAAATGAGCAAAGTAGAGCATAGAGAACTTCTTAAATGCATTGATACTGTTTCTCAATAAAAGTTTTTTATTTAAAGATTGTGTTTTCTATGAATTGATAAATGATTTGTTCGTAAAAGTATTTATTTATCGTCTACTAGTAGATCTGTCATCTCTATAGAAGTGACTAAGCGACGCGTGCTGCATTGACGGACTTGGCCGTCGGGCAACTACGTCAAAGCGTGACAAATACCTAGCCAAGAGATGTCGTTTGTAGTTGTTTTTTTTCTTCTTTTCTCTCTCTTTGCTTTTCTGCATCTTCCTGTACTTACTCACAGCAATATTTCGCTAAAAAAAAGTGGAAAAAATGAGAAGAAAATTGTTGTTAAGATGCTGCTGCTACTCATAACTTGTTGCTGGCTGGGCAAAAAACAATTAAGTTTGTAACTGTAAGCTTGGCCAGCTGGCTAAGAGGCAAAAAGTTACTAAAAATGCAAAAATAAAACAACAACAAAACCCTCAAAATAAATCTTTATCTTTTAGTTGACATAAGAAACTCAGCCAAGAGTTGCTGGCAAGAGACAATTTTTATATAATTCCATTTTGTACTTTATTTTCATCCGCAAGCGAAAAAAAACTAACTAAAAACTAGTTTAGTTTTAGGGTAATTTAGACCAGACTTCCCATGAATTTTAAGCCAGATCTCATTAAAATACTTGAAAAAAAAGGAACGTTTTTGCTGGGCCAAAAGAAGAAGTTATATAACAATCAGTGTGTACGATATGTAAGCCGTATTTAAGTACAATCAACTTCCTGCTAAAAGATGTTGCAACATCTACGTGAAGTATCAAAAGAATTTGTCCACTCATTCCCAGTCAATTGTTGAGATGACAAATCACCAGCAAAATGAACAAATTTTAAGGGGCTCGTAAATTTTTCTCACTTTTTTTGTTCACTTGTTTTTCTATTCTTGGCCAGGAAGTGAGCTCCTGAGGCATTCACTTGGCTATGATTGGCCTTTAATTGACGAATGATCAATAACAAATCAAATGAAAGGGAAAATTGAAGAAAAATGATTTTGGGCAATAAAAGTTATGAAATGAAAATGACATCAAATTAGCTGCAATAAAAAAGAAGGCCAAAAAGGAAGTTAGATACAGTGAAACCTCGATATAACGAACTTCGTTATAACGAAAAACCCAATATAACGAATTTTTTGTTAAGTCCCTTGAAAGGACTAAGGTTTTACATTTCAGTACCTATAGCGAATCAATAGATATAACGAATAATTTTGCGATCCCCCTCAGATTCGTTATATCGAGGTTTCACTGTATAATAAAAGTCATCTTTAGATAAATAAATAAAGAATTCTGATACAAAAGGAATTAGTGCTAAATATGAGTAAACAAAAAAGTGAATGGAAAATTGATTAAAAGAGAAATATATCACATTTCGCAGACAAAGTTTTTGTTCAATTTCCAAGAGTTCTAATAGGCTTTAGAGCACTTTCACATGGAAGTTGATTCAACAACTTTGCCCAAAATGCACTCAGACAAAAACTCGACCTCTTTAAAGTTGGCTTAACATTTCAAACTAAAAAACTAACTCTAGTGCACCGCACCAGCCCACGTTGTCTTATCGTTGTGGTTCATGGTTGGTGCATCAATCTTATGCTTAGGCACACAATATGCTGACAAGAAGAGCCTCTTTACCTGGAAAGATAAAAACCAAAAACAGACCGAAAGACCACGACTCACACCTCTTTTCACACCTACGAAAGAATAACCATGGAGAATCTTTTAATTGTGGGCGTTAGCAGTGGAGACAAAGAAAATCTAAATAGATCTTGTTAGCCAGCTGACCTTTCAACTCTAATGGAAATGGAGAAAAAACAAATCAGCTTTGAATTTCCGTTCTCTAAACAGGAAATTGTATTTGCATTCAAATTTTTGTTTTTGGGATCTGCTCCACATTTTCATATGCAGCCGATGATTTCCTTTTTGGAGTTGATCTGGATTTTTAATAGGTCTTTCCTCTCCTCTACTCTCCTACTCCTCACTCAACTCGTAGTTTTTGTTTTATAGGGAAAACATCATCGCATTACATTTCCCATTTTCATTTCCACATGTCGTGCACGCACATTTTGTCCGCCGCTGCCTCCAAAGATGATGATGATGCTGCAGCTACCTGCTACCAGAAATCGCAGCATGTGAAGAGCTGCAGTTCCAGTGAGATACTCAGTTCGGTTGATCGGCAGCAGCTGCCTTTGACTTTCTCATAGCGAAATTCCCACAGTCTTTGCCTATCTATGGGCTTGCCTATCTATGGATGGATATGGGCAAAGGACTGCAAGTCAGCTGCCTGTGTGTATCAAGTGTATATATCTCATGGAATAGCATATGCATGTGCGTTGCGGTGCTCAGATTGTTTTGTCTCCTTCAGTTTTCTCATTTATATGTTGTTTTTTTGTTTTTGGCAGATTTTCTCATATGCTTTTCACTCATATTAATGCGCGATGTTTTTGAGACATTGGCAGTGCCAGCTGTCGCGTGTCTGTCGTGGGCATGGGAAACTGGAAACAGTTGCACTTTTCATAAGCAAATGTCGATTGCCTTGCTGAAGCAGGTTATTGATTGCCATCATATCTCAAAAATCTGTTGAAAAAGCGAAGACAGAAATTTTGAAAAAGATAACTACTTGTTTTTAATAATTTTCATCATATACTTTTATAGCTTGTCTTTAAATATTTAACAATGGCAAATTGGTTTAATTTCTTAATCATCATATAAAAACTACAATTTTTTTTAAAGAAATTATTTTAGTTAAAAATGTAAACCATAAATGTCTATTTAAAAACTTTGAGCTAGCTTAAGTTGAAAGCTTAGGCAAATATATATTAAACCTATCAATATACTAGTTAGTAGTTAGATCTTAGGTAGTTAACCCATAAATTGGCTAATTACAAACAAAATAATTTCTATTGTGATTCAAAGTATTTAAAATTTGCATATCTTTAATTTTGCATTAAACGGAAGGAAGCCTTAAGTATCTGTATCTTAATTATTTGTATCTATAGAGTAACAATTAACAATATTTAAATCTCTTTCTTTCTCTCTCTAACACATTCTTTCTCATTGTTATTACAGGTAAGCTTGCTTGCTGCATTATCATCGTGTAGTCTTTAGCGACTTTTGTGATCCGGCAAAAACTATTTATAAGGTAATTTGAGACTCGGGCTTCAGCTTAGCAACAGGCAGCGGCAATGTGAATGTGACTTGGAATGCTTTAAATGACAAGACAAATAAAAATTAATAGCTGGACGCGGACTGGTTTGCCTTGTTCTTGTTCTTATTCTCCTTCCCGGGCCCCTCGACCCTACTTCGACCGCGTTTGGTGTCCCTTCTAACCTTCGTTCAGCCACATGCCTTCAGTTCCTTTGGCGGCTTTTGTTTACCTTTTCAGTTGAGGTTTTTTCTCTCTTCTCCTTCTTTTTTTTAAAATTTTTTTTTTATTTTGGGGGTCTTTGTTGGTTTTGTTCGCGCTTCTGTCGGAAAAAAAAAAATCAAAAGAAGTAGAAAAAAGAGAAAAGGAGAAAAAGAGAAGCAGAATATTTTGCGTAATGCAAAGGCGCTTGAACATTTTGTCCTCGTTTTTAATAGTCTAAAATTCCAGAGCAAATAATTTGACAGCAAATAGAAACCAAAGAGCAAAGGACAAAGGTTGAAAGCGAGTGTAGAAAGAAAAAACAATAAAGGAAAGGTAAGAGAAAAGTAGGCATAATTTTAGATACATTTCAAATAGCTTTAAGAAATTAAATTTATAAATTGGTTGCTTGTGGCTTATAATCTGTCTACATCAAACGGAAATCGTCTCTAAGCTAGACTCGACAAAGAGCGTTTAAAGTATCTTTGAGATACACTTACGCACAGGCCATACAACAACAACAAAAACAACAATCCTCAATTAGAGCAGATAGTGAGTCATTGATATTGCCATTGAGTGTCTGCCGACAAGACACCGATGATTATTAAGTGCATCCTTGGCGCGGCTCAAACTGAAAACAGGAAGTCAAATTGGAAGAAATCACTTCCCATACAAATACACTCATTATATGCTGGAGTAACAGAACGAAGGAGACATATTCAAGAGATAGATAGATAGATGGATGGAAAGAGAGAGAGTTTCTAGTCACTTCCGTTGAAAACATGTTTGCGGTTAAGGAATTTGCCTGACTGCATAAATTCTTTTAGATATGATTTATACTTCACAACATAAGGTGTTTTTTGCATGTCACAAACTGGTTCGCCATGCATTCGGCATCCGGTAGACGCCAGAGGGGCCACAGAGAGGGAAAAGCCAACTCGAATGGAAAAACTCACCCGTATGCTTATATAGTAAATATATGTTGTAAATGCTTAAGCATTTAAATTGCGTCTAGATGGCATGAAGAAATACATTCAGTTACTAACTAAGTAATATGTACTTACACATTCCACGCACATAGCCAGAGTATTACAACACAATCAACATTGAGCTAATTGAACACTTCAACTTCAACCAAATCCTCCTTTTGAAACTTCGATTCATGCAACAATTTGCTTATCGCTTCAGGCGATATATTTTGCTGATTTTGTCAAAGTGAAAATCCCTACAAATTGATGCGACTCTTCTCACGTAATATCAATTTTCGATGGTTTGGGGCAAATCACTCACATTACATACGCAAAACCACGCCCACACTCCACGCCCAATACAACAACAAGTTAGAAGGTACAACAGCCCACATCAAATTTTTTTCCATTCCCTTTTTGAAACTTGTCTTTTTATTCTTCCTATTTTAGGGTATAGGGGAAGAAGAGTGAGAGAATTTTCCTTTTTTTACAGAATGGGGGGAAATCAATGTTAACGAGAGTGATAGAGAGAGAGAGAGAGAGGTGAAAAGAGAAAACAAGACAGAGGTCACATGTGGCCTGAAAGTAGTTTCTTAATAAGTTTTCCTCTAATGGCCACACCTCGTTGGCATAAAAGGGGAATGGGGACCTAAATCGAAGAGGGGAAAAATGGAAGTGGAAACGGCCATTAATTCGGTTTTCGTTTTTTTTTTTTTTGGGTGCGTTACAGGAAATGTAAACATTAATAGCGCCATGTGCATAAAAAGCAAATAGGAAATTCAATTAGAATGAATATATGGGAAAAATATATTCATACATTTATTTGTACAGTTAGATATATGTAAATAAAGTATGACCAGTAAGCAATATTTAATTAAATTATTTAAAGACACGCACAAAACGAATCAAGTGCAATTTGATTAAATGGGAAATCTAATAAATTTGATTTCACATAAAAAATGAAAACTTTAATTTATTGCCAAAGAGCTAAGCCAACAATATTAAATTGTTTTAACAGTTGTAAACCTACCAAGAACATTGTGTGTATATTAACTATGTAGTAAAGAGTACTTTGTTGATATTTGAAAACATATTTTAGTTTCGGTTAAAATGAAACTTTGTAAAGTTAAACATATTTTCAAAATTACCTCAAATTTTCTTACTAGTTGCACGTTTAGCTACATTTTGTACATAATATTTTTGGTACACACACACACACCCAAGCACGCACACAGATGCAGTTTAAATTTCACCCAAAAATCATATGCAATTATTAACAAAGCTCTAAATCTTTGCCATGCCCGAAAAAAAAAACTCCCTACACGCAGAGAGGCAGGAGCTATACCAAACTTGGTGTTAAATTTACGAGCTCCGCCAAAAACTTTGCGCTCTAAAGTATGCAATGGCAAATTGGAGTGTGTGTGTGCGTGTGGGAGAGTATGTGTGTGAGAGAGAGATAGAGAGAGAGAGTCTACTGCATTCGATTCAATTTCATAGTTGGCTCGTGCACCTACGCAAAATTTACGACACTTTTAAAATGCGCAATTTATGAATTCTGGCAAAAATGGGGCGTATTTGTTCAGCTCCTCACTCTCATTCTCTGTCTCTCTCTCTTGCCCAAGGGCTTGGCGTGTAGTCGTGCATTGTATTTGCCTGACAGAGACTGTCGGTTTAATTTAAAATGATTTAGGAAAGGATGATAACTTGCCTTGGCAGTTAATGAAGTAGTTTTTGGGTACCTAAAACAATGGAAATGAAAATGGCAAATCCAGTTACAAGCCAAAAAAAAACGAGGTAAATTGCAAGCAAAGCTATAACAATAACTATGTAATTTTCTGGTCAAATTTCTGTTAACTAAAATAAATATAGAAAAAACCGCATGCATATGCAGTTTTCAGAATCAACGTGGATCATATCCTATTTTTGGAAAATTTAAGTGAAAATAAATTGCAATTGTAATTGAATGCCCGCAAAAGAATGCAAATGATTAGGTGGCAAAAACCAACAAATGAAATGTCATTGCCATTTCAGTTTGACCACAAATTTTAAACAAACGCGCTGTGAATTGACATAAGCTTGAAATGGGAGAAGAAGCTAAGGGTGTGTCTGTGTGTGCGTGTGTGTGTGTGGTCCCTAGCGAAAGCCTAAAAGCATGCTCTAAATAATTGCAAATTATTTGTGACACAATCCCTTGCTCTTTTCCACTCTCTCTCACTCTGGCCACATTTACTGGCTTGTGTCACTTATGCAATTTTGACACTGTGACAACACCTGTGCCCTTTTGCCTCCCCTCTAGTTTCGATTACCGCCATTTTGGGCGGGAGAATTATTTTATATAACACATGCGGCGTATGCGTAATGGGAATTTCCACAAAACACATTTCCATGTTAATCTCCTGAACTTGTTTTGCATAATGACTGTTAAAAATACTTCAAAAGCTTTGCTAAAATACAAATTGTTTAATCCAAAAGAGTGGAAAACCTGAAAAACTATATTCCCTCTCGCTTACACTCTCACTCACTCCCTCTCTTCATGTTATCTATGCTGTTCTGTTGCTTCAGGCGTTATATTTTTTTTGTGGTTTACTTAATGCTTGGTTTGCCCTTTCGCTGGCAGCTTTTAAGTGCTATTTTTAACCAAAAGACTCTTGGTGCTAAGCAACCAACTACCAACACCCTCTTTTAATGAGCAACGTAGTTTTCTTTTCACATTAAACAATGCATAACGCTTTTCATTTTAAATAAAACAAAGAACATGAACACCACCAAGGCATCTAGAATGGAAAAAAAATGTGAAAAATAAAGGAAAAACCCCGACAACTACACGCTTTTTTTTCGTAATTTACCTTCAAGGCAGCAGCCGCCAATTAAAAAGCAGTTAATGCGGGGTTTGCAGAACGCAAGAAAGAAAGAATCAAAAGACCCAAAACCTAAAAGGAGAATCTCTTCAAAAACAGAAAAAAAGAAACATATATACCTACATATTTAAGCATTTTCTACAAGTGTACAGCTCAAATAATTTACTGACAAAAAGTTAACACTAACTGCTATTTGCATTTTTCTGCCCCAACTCTTTTACTTTAATTGCTTACCAAAAGAGGAGGGGGAAAAAAAAACAAAATTGGCAGACTAAGCGGCTTACAAAAACCGGCAACATGGTAAAGAGAGAAAAAAATGGGGAAAAAATTACCGCCAAAGATAAATAAATAAATAGACCAGCTTAACCATTGCATTATAAATGTTACTGAGACTGAGTTTGTAACTCGTTTTTTTTTTGTTTCTGTTGGACTGCGGTTTTTGCATTAACTTTTTCAAAACTATTTTCTTTTAAGAGCCATTTGTTGTTGTTTTGTTTCATTTTACCCAGCGGGTGGACATTTTGGTTTTTGAATTATTTTCAAAAGTTTATAAAGTAAGTAGTATATTTTATGGCTGTCCAATATATTGTGGTAACGGGTGAAACATAAATTGTATACTATAACTGTAAATAAAAAGTTAATTTGCAATGATTTTTGCATTTTATGAAAACCGTTTTACTTGGCGGTTTTTCTTTACATCTCGTTAAATTAAAGTAAACTTTTTTCTTTTCTTTTTTTGTTTATATATTTTTATAAATAGAACATCTTAAACCTTAGACTTTTGAAGTCTAGGTAGGCTTTGAAATACCCTGTAATTTATTTTATCTATTTAAAAGTAAGGGTTATGAAATTGTTAATTAGAACTTAGAACACAAAATGTGTGGCTAAAGTTGAAAACAAACTTAATTCATGCCACAAAGTTGGTGGACAAAAGAAACGCCCCATTATTTATAGGGCTTACCCTTAAACAAATGTTTTACTCGTTGTTAGTACATTCATTTGGCCTACGGGTTGGCTCAGACAGAGGCGGAGGGATCGAGATTATGAAGCATAAATTAACCGTAAAGCAAAACATCAAAAATCACTCAACGAAGACTACGCAAAGAACGAAAGACTAAATGAGAAAATATTCAAGATGAATTAAAAGTCGCAAAAAAACAAAAAAGGAAAACGGCGAAAAGCTTTTGCAATGCTTCGTTGATTATTGCGGCAAGAAATCAAATCAAATCAAAGCGAAACGAAATGAAATATTTTTTCTATTATAAAATTGCTAGAACAATGCTCCAAGTGTCATGAAAATACCAACGGCCAATGAAGACCTTCAGTGAATTATTAAAACTATGCACTCCATTAAATGGGTTTCTGTTTTTTTTTTCTTTTTGTTTTAATTCCCAATTAAACATTTTGGAGCACAATTAAATAATGCGTTAAATAATTGACTTTTACCCTTTTTTGGTTTTTTTTATTATTGCGGCGGATTTCCTTCACATTTGGGACCAGATGGCAGCTGGCAAATATTTGACAGGCCAGATGAAGAGTCGCGATTTTTTTTTTATTTTAAATCCAGTTTATTTTGTTCGTAAATAAATAATGTTTATAAAAATGTTTTCATATTTAATATTGACTAACGGAAATGGTCACAGATTGAGAAGATGCATTTTTTTGTTGTTGTTGCTCTCAATTTTTTTAGTGCAATTTTTTTTCCCAGTTGATGCGGCATCACATGCATATTTAATTTGATTCATATATATTTTTGTTTCTGATTTTATTTTATTAAAGCTTAAAGGCAATTTGCATGAGCTGAACAGCAAAAAAAATACATTAATTTTATTTCATCTATTGGAAAAACAAACTAATGAAAGTCATGGTAGGAAGAAACTTAGTCTTATTTAGTTTGAAATGTAATTGAAAATATTTTCAATCTCAAGTTTGATTAGCACAAAAGTTTGTTCAAAAAATATTCGTATAATTTTTAGTATGGTTTTTGTATCCATAAATTTAGTCATGACTTCTTCTGTTTCATTCTAGTCACATTCCGTGACTCGTTTGAGCAATGTCTACTAAACAAATTATGTTTCCCGATGCTCATTCCATTTGGGTCCCATGTTTCAGAATTTCTGCTTTGTGATTTTTCATTTTGCCAACAAGAGAATCATCATCATCATCATCATCATCATCATCATCATCATCGTAATCATCCTCTTTGCCAACCGCAACGCATTTGCTTTGGTGACAATGATGGCCACAATTGGGCAAACGCTTGGAGCCTGGAGCTCGACGCAGTCTATGATTAATAAAGACCACAGAAACATGACAGTAAAATCTTATCAGTGAAGCCAGCTTGTCACAAAGACGACCTTAACCTTAAAGGGAAAAAGTGTTAAGTCGCGTCTCCTTTTTGTCTTTTTTTTTTGTTTTGTTACTTTGTCTTTTTCTTTTTTTTTAAAGAGTCTTTTTTTCACAAAGGCTTAAGCAGCCACTTGTTATGTATGTTTTGTAAAGGATTCGTTTTGGCCTTTTTTCTGGTCTGCTGGCCTTGAAAGTATTTTGGCATTTTTCATTTTTTGGAGTTTCCTTGCTTAATTCAATCAATACTCATCCGTAATGCCTTTGGCTTTTCTTTGGCAATGTGTGAAAATGATAAAGGATGTTTGCTTATTGATAAAAAATACAAAGTTTTGTTCTCCGTTGAAAGGTTCAAGGACCAATGTCAGGCCAGTCGATTTTTATCACTCGCTTCGAGCCTGATAAATCTCAACGGTGCGTGCAATGCAAAAAGGAAAGAAAATACGAAATAATATATATAAAACAAAGTCAAAGTCAAACTCAAAGTCTGTGGCAATGTGACCATGTGAGAGGGAGGGAGGGATGGAGAAAAAAAGAAACTTAAAATTAAAACATTCCACACAACTTCTCCATGAGGACATCTAACAGTCGTCTTGGCCAACTCGAAGGCTAAGTCTGAGTCTGAGTTGGATTTTATTGCTCTTTTTGCTTAGATGTTGTTGCTGTGTCTCATTGTCCTGCTGTTTGCAACTTGTGTAATGCCATCTTTGTCGTTCTCCTTGTTGTGCTCGTCCTCGTCGTCGTTGTCGTTGTCGTCCTTTAGTATCAGTCACTCAGTGAGTTGTACTATGGCCTTCTGGAATTTATGCGACTTTTGCAGCAGTTGCAATTGACCTCTGACCTTAGGATTGCCCATATTGATGGAATAATTGGAAAAGTTCTAGCACTATCTTAGCCAGACTACACAAAATAGATATCACAAGCGGTAAAGTTCAATACCACAATCACAAGTGATATATTAATATGGCACTTTTCTTTACAATTCACTGCGGAAAATGGTTTTCCACTTTTACCTCATCCTCATTTTTTCTCACTCCATAAATGTTTCTCCTCAAATTTTATGCGATTTTTCTAATTCAATTTTCTTTTAACGATATTTTGTTGATTTCCTTTTTTGCCCCCCTCCCTCTCTCTCTCATTCTCTTCCTTTCGTCCGGAATGCTTTTGTGCGTGGGAGTGCTTTTTTTTCGTCACTTTTTTTTTGTGTCTTCTCGTGTTAGAAATTAATTTATTTGATTTGCATTTCAATTCGGGTCGTCTTGGCATTAAAAATTTCTCAAGTTTCAAGCAATAAGCCTAACTGAATTCAATTAGTTTAAATTTATATTTTGTTGGAAGAGAACCCTGGAATATTGCAAGTCCTAACATTAAGATAATCGTTATCGGAACGTTCTCAATAATTCACATAATTTCTATTATCATTTTGAAGGAGTGGCAAGAGTTCAGTTGCCACTGACCCGCGACAACTTTGCGTGAAGCTTTGCAACATTAGCCGCTAATTGCGGGAGCAACAGACGCTATCAATTCCCCATTGCCTCCTTCTTTTGTATTAACCCTCTCTCTCTCAATCTGCAGTCACAATTCACAAAAGTCCCCCGTGAGTGGAGGGGAGTGGAGGGGAGTGCAGGGGAATGGGTTGCTCGTATCGTTTGCATTGCTCCAGTGCTTGTTGAAATTTATGCTGGTTCGTTATGGTTCACTTGCTGCTAGAGTAGAAGGAGAAGCCCATCTTCTGCTGTGAGCTACTCCTCCTCCTCCTCCTGCTGCTCCTCCTTCTCAACTCATATTCGACTAGGGCACCATACTGAGTTCTAATTAATCGTGTGAAAGTCGCGCAATCATTTTTTTTAGTTCTACTCTTTTTTTTTTTTGTGTTTCTTTTAGTTTGAGCATTTTAATTAATGTTGCCGGGTTTCCATATTAATGCAAATAATTGAGCGAAAGAGAAATATTTGCCATATGCTCAGAGCTAGTAATTAACAGCAGCAGGAGCCCAGAATGGATGCCCGCACACAAAGACCCAAAACTGAGAGAGGGTGTGGCATGGGGGGACGAGGGAGATTCCGCTGCATTGGCAGTGGCCTCTTCAACCGGATGTTGAGCCGGGACCATCGAACAACTTCCGCTTACAAACGCTTTACAATGCGGCACGCCTCGACATCTTTCAATGCCTGGCTGGTTAGGGTCTGAGATTCGGCGAGCATTCAATCAAATGTCAGACAATTTTCCATAGTGACGTAGGTGAGCAGCATCGGAGTCAGTCTGCCTCATCCTCTGCCTGCCCTTCTCTGCCTCATTTCATGTTTTCATGGCTCATTGTCAACGCGAGCGAGCCCATTGCCCCAAGCCCTTTTATTAATTTCAATACATCACCGAAAGCCCTTAGCTCTCTCTCTCGTTTCCCCCCCATCTTCTGACTCAAGAGCCCACTCTATTCCATCCCTCCAATCCTCCATTTGCATGCTTCAATGCACCCTCGTCGGGGCTGGCGAAAAGTGGCAGCATTTATCAAGTAACAGAACAGAGGAAATTCGTGTTTTTTTTTCCATCATTTTTTTTTTGTTCTTCTTTTAAATGCTCTTCCCACATGTTCGTGCCGCTTATTGGAGCTGCGGATGTGGCAACTTCATTTACAGTTGCAAAATTCTTCCAGGAATCGATGATGAAAAGTTGAATGAACATTAATGAGCAAAGGCTTTGAATACAAGTGTGATGTGAGTGCTTGGGTTATGGATGAGAGCCGCTTAATCAGGTTTCAATGTAGATCATGAATTATGAGGAAATTATAAAAGTCCTAAAGGAGAATCGAATCGATTATTGTTTCTATTTTTAACCTATGATTTTCTTTTCTGTTTTTTCCAGATGCTGAAACACGTACAAATCTCACCCTTACGCAATCGCTCCGATTCCGTATCGTTGCGGTCCACAAGTCAAGCCTCCTCCTGCGCCAGTTCCATGTGCGGCAGTCCAGAGCCACCCACAGACTTGCAGCGTACTCCCTCGAGAGCATCCAGCTATTCCAGCCTCAATGAGCAGTTGCCACAGGTGGGTTATAAAGACAACATTTGAGTGATTGAAATGTAACTAACTTTTTGGCCTCTTTTGTGTTATTTTTCGTTTTACAGACCACCATCAAAGTCTATACGAATTGCTTGAAAATTGACATTGAATACAAAACTTTGGGAATTCAATGGGATACGACTAGCACAGAAGTGATTGCCCAATTGCTGAGACGGTGAGTTAATGGATGCGAAATTCGAAAATTAACATTTGATATCTAATATTTGTGTTTTCTCTTTGGACAGCCTCAAGATGCGTCATCGTGATCCACGTCTCTTCTATCTCTCCATGGAGGTGGCCGTACGTCGTGCTGGTGTGAAGACCATTTTAGTGCTTGATGAGGACACACGTCCGGCCATATTGCAGGCCTGTCATCCGAAAGGCGAATCACGTTTCTGTCTGCAGCTAAAGCCCGGCGGCTTAATCCGTGTCCACACCTCAGCTCTGCAGCCCAGCTCCCAGTACAAGTCTCTGGTTATTAGTGAGGAGACCAACTGCGATGAGTTGCTGCATTTGCTGCTGGGATGCTACAGTTCTTTGGAACCAGTCGAGAATTTCTCACTCTACGAGGTCTGCCCTGGTCAAGAATGCCAAAGGAAATTGCATCCCGACGATTTGCCTCTCCGCGCTCAGGCTGAGCGCATGAAGAGAGGAGAGAATTGTCACTTTCTAGTACGTCGCACACCCAACTATGCCAGACGTCGCCAATTGTTGGCCAATCTCAATGAGGCTATCAATCAAAGCTATGAAGCTGACCATGCGACACCAGGTGAAACTGTTGAGGATTCGACCAGCCTGCTTGAGCTCTCCCTGGAATCAGATTTGTCCCTGTCCGAAGATCTGCGTAGTTGCAGCAGCAGTGAGAGCGCCGAGGATGATGAGTGTGCCAGCAGTTCTGGTTCATCAGATAATTCCACCGAGTGTGCAATAACACGACGAGATTTCTATCAGCGCACAGCCACGCCCACAGCAGTAACCACAAATGCCAACATGGTCAATAATCCCAGCGTCAATGTGTCCATCTCCCCTGCCAGAGCATACAGTCCCGTGTACAATATTCGGGAGATACGCACATCCTCCCATTCGTTCTCCTCACTGGGCAAGGATAAGAAACTGCTGGATATACACATGAATGCTCGTTATGCCCCATCGGGAGTCTATAGTCGACTGTTGCCCGTTGCGGAAACGGAAATATCTACAACTTTGGATGTGAATGGCAATGCCAGTGGAAAACTCACAGCGGAGGCTGTCAATAATAATCCAGCCAAAGGTCTGGGACACTTTGTCTATCTGTAGCGCAAGAAGTCACAAGGAAATGTACATAGCAAAATGTTTTAGATTAAGTTTGAAAACAAAACAAAAAAAAATGGAAGAGAATCCCCCAAAAAACGAGTACCGTTTGGACCAAAGATGCATTTGTAGTTTAAGCTAACAATTCTTAACCTTGGGAAATGTAAATACTTAGTTTTAATCAATAAGAGATGAAGTTGGCTAAGAGTGTCTACTCTAATTGCAAAAAGGAAAAGTCAATTAAATTTCACTCATTTTATATCCAGTAACCACTGTAAATCCCAAATAATAAACTATCATATCTAACCATTTAAAGGCAGACGAAAAAGAGTCTATAGGGAACTAAAGTTTCAAATAAGTTCTTAAGAAATCATTAAATAATACCTAATAATTATTATTCATGTAGAAACCAAAAAGATATTTTTTAATAATAACCCGAAAAGCATATTAAAAAAGCAAAAACACATTGTTTTCCTCATGCATCCTCTTTAAAAGGATTACCCTGGTGGCTTCTGTCTCATTTATAATTGCATTAAAATCAAGTTAAAACCCCAGAAGCGGGAAAAAGCCAATATAAATAGGCCCACAATTAATGCGGCGGTCAACCGAGCAATTTGTATTATGTATTTCCTCATTTTCCTTCTTTTTTTTTTTTGGTACTTAAAAAAATCTCCCAGAATGGAATGCAGCTTATAAATGATTTATGGGGCGTATGCGTAATAAGCTTTCTTTTCGCAATCAGTTTTCGTAATGGCAAAAAAGAGATGTTTTAAAACCCTCAGTCAATTACAACTAGAATTGTAACGAATTTGGTATACCCTTTTGCACAATTTGATAAACAAATTACATGTACTTATATTACATCAATCCGTTTTTATAATCGAAACTCCAACTTTAGCAACTTTATTCAATTTTTCACATCGGACACGAATGGCCATTGAGAGGCACAAGTTTTATATTAACTTGAGGTAGGCTATTCAGCAGATTTTGTGGATTATAAATTAGAGACCAATAAAGGAGAGTTTTGTTGATTACATGGAAAACTAAAGTCTTGGAAAAAAATCGAAAAAAATCTTTAAAAAATACTTTAACCTTCGGAACGGAATGTTCAAATGAATTCAAAGAACACGCGATCGTAACAACTTTAAATTTTATTTATTATATCTTCACTTTTATCTTATCAATTAAATTAATTAATTAATGGTGAATCCTGAGAAAAATTTTATCTCGCCGTTGTAGTTTATACAACATTGGTATTTATCTAGAGATGTTAAAATAATTGATTATTAGGACTTCAATTTATGTTGTTTAAAATTTAAACATTAAATGTTTCCTACCTGAAATTTTTGATACTTATTCCAACACCTAAAAAAAATTTAGGTAACTCATGGACTTCGAACTATATTTTAGATCAATCGTTATACAAAGCTGACAAGTTTCTGCACAAGTGTTCTCTTCTTTTATTTTGGAAAGAATTTTTGGTTAGCGTTTGTCTTGAAAAAACACTTAAGATGAAAATGCAAATAATCACGATCATCAAAAAAGATTTTCAGGAAACGTACAATTTTGAATATAAAATAAAGTCACTAATTCTCTTTACTTGGTATTGCCAAATACTCTTTAAAATGATAACCTATTTAAGGTAAGGGTATTACAAGAAAAAGGTAAAAGCTTTGGCAGACATTACCTACAACGAAATCACGATTTTTGCAATGTCCATTAGTGACCCTTTAAAGGGTCTTATCCCTTTTTCCTTGCTATGGCGCCCTATCTAATTTATTAGGCAAAAAAAAAAAAAAAAAACAGAAAACCCAAAAAACTCAAAGAAGAAGCAAAATTAAAAATCAACAAATTTGCCAAATGAAATCCAATTTGTTGCATCCTAAAATAATAACTCGAGATTTGCAAACAAAATAATCCTGCGTCCTGCTACCTTTTTTCCCCCCTTTTAATTTGCGAATGTTTTTGTGGGGCAAACCCAAAAGTTATTATAGCCTAGATTGTGTTTCCTATGTGTGTGTGTGTGTCTATGTGTGTGTGTATGTATAGTCTGTGTGGCACTTTAAAAACTTAAAGTCGTTGAGAGATGTGCATGGGCAAGTTTATGAAAAATGCATAGAGCTGCTGTGCAACGGAAACGGAAATGCTAAACAGAAAGAAGCAGTCTCTGAGTCCAGAGCATAATAACTTAAGCACTTTTTAAGTCGAATTTAAAATTTCTTCCAAGCTATGCAAAAATCATTTCGGGGACTGCCCCAATCCAGCATGTTGCCCCACTGCCTTGTTGCCACACTCAGGCTGGTTGGCTGGCTGGCTGGCTATATGCCAAACTTCAGACATGGAAAACTTTACCGGCTGTTGCAGTCCAGATAACTGCCTGTCATTGGCGTTGGCTGGAAGCAAGGTGCGGAACAGGAGACGGCAGGAAGAGAGATGGAATGACTGAACGGCATGCCAATTGGTAGAAATGTTTCGCCTGCTCTTTCTGGTTGCTGGGCTCCTGTACATTCTACGGCCTAAAAGTATACCCAATACACATTATTTTTATTGCAGCAGCAACTCTGGTTAAGAGAGTGCACTTTGATATATCTATGCTAATGAATTTGGTAGTTTTTTTTTTTGTGTTTAATGTTTGCATATTTTTAAAAGTTAACTTTTAAAAGTTTTCTCACAATTTAAAATAAGTTTTCTTAAGCTTCTTTTGGGCATTTTTTCCTAGAAAAATGATAAAAATTAAAAAATTCTATGACCAGGCTAACAGAAGCTGGCAGTTGGCCATTATGGTTTGAATAATATACTTTTAAAAGGGTATATACATTTTCATTGCAAGTTTGTGACATAGAAAAAGTCATACTCATAAATACCCGTACATATATTTGCATGTTGTGTGGATTAGTCGAAAGTAGTTTTAACAGTCTAAGTTTACAATATCTTAGCAAATTTTGCAGTAAATTTTGAAGTAGTTTTTATTATATTAAAACATTTTTTTATTCTTAAAGAATGAGTTAAATAAAAGATTTAATGAAAGGAATATTATATGTATATCACTTATTGTTAACTGTATAGTATTTTGTTTCAAAATTTATTTGATTTTAATTTAAAAATCGTTTGTTTGGAAAAATTAAAAAGATTGACTTCGTATTTGTAAGAACTGTAATGTAATGTAAAATTTAGAATATAAGAAACATATAAAAGAATTTTATATAAGTGACTTTCTTTCGAGAAATTTTCAAGAAATTAGGAATAGATTTTGTTGTACTAAAAAGTAGAGTGATCTCGAATAGAATGTTCATTAGGGGTTGTGGTAAGGGTATACAAAAGTCATCATCTTTTCAATGAAATGCAAAACTACAAAAAACTATTTGGGATAGTGTTTTATTTCTCTTTCTGTCTCTCTATTTCTCTTGAGTTTTATTTGTCTTCTGCATTACACTTAATTCATTTCATTTCATTTAAATTAATTTTTAGAGCACACACAAAAATGGCTTAACTTGGTAGTTTTGCTGTCTACAGTTGTCCAAATACCAAGTTGTTCTGTCAAATTGCTTGCCACTTGTTGTTGAAAGAAAGACCGAGACGAAGTGGAAACTTGCCACTTAACTTTTCGCATCAAGCAAATTTAGATGGTTTGACTAGCAGCAGGGGCCTGTTCTGTTCTTTTTCATGGGGGGAAGGGAAGGGCAGGGCAACGTGTGTAATGGATGCAAAGTTTCTTGCCCAATGATCCAGGGATATTAGTCAAAAGTCAAGAGAGAATGAAAGTGTTGCCAAATACAAACTTCTTCGTAAATAATAAATGAGAATAAATCATCAGGCAAATAGATGCAAAAGTTTCAAACGGATAATTTAAAATCAACCAAAGAAAAAAAGAAAACGAAAACAATGCCAACTCTTATCCAGGCCTGACAACCGAATTACGAGGATGGCTTTCAAGAAACAGACGAGCGGTTGAAAGGTAGTGACTACAACTAAGTTGTAAGGAACTGACTAAATAAGAAAGACTGCGGAAAGAGGAGTGCAACTCCTTAACGAGGTTTATAGCGGAGAATATTGTAATTGGAGAAAAGTATTCCAACTTAAAACAACTGTATTACAAACTAGTCCAATACAAATTTAGTTTTAGATCAAGTCGTCTACCATTATCGTTGTCATTAGATCATTACTTTTTCATTTAAGTTCATTACATATGTATATGTTGTAACAAAATTGCCAAAATTCTTCCAATTTGTTATAGGACCTATGAGATTTTGAAGGTAATACCTAGGAAAACTGTATGGCGTAAACTAACAGGACATTTCTAAATATCCTTTCGTTGATTCAGTTTGCATTTGTTATTGTTGGTTTGCATATTTCCTATATATCCTATCTAAATGTCATCCTTTCAAAGAATGTATCTCGTTTCACCCATACCATATTGAACAATTAAATTATGGATAATTAACTAACTAATAATAAACTAATAAAAGCTGATTGCAATTTGAAAGGGCATATAATCTTCGATGCAATCATTTAATTTATATTTAATTTAGCTGCTTTCTAGAGCACACATTTTTATCGATTCATTACAAGGACTTTTTAATTAAAATGCCAGTAGCTTAACATATTAAAACTAAACTGTTTGCTAATTAGAATATGTCAATAAGTCCCAGGCACTTTTAATAATGGTCAGTGCAAAAGAGAGAGGGAGAGAGAGAGAGAGAGAGTTAGAGAGAGTGAGAATTAATTTGCAACAAACAAAACAAAAAAAAAAACACACACATATTTTAATGGTCTTACCTCATCCCATTTCTCTCCATCTACAAGGGGGGATTACAAATCATTCAAGGAGAAAATTGCGATAGTCAACAAAGTTAAATGCAACAATGACAATTTTCCCCCTTCTCCTAAGCATGAGTGGGGAACGGGGGGGTGTCCGTTGAACGGCTAAATAATCCGATTAGTTGCGTAAAAACAAGAAAAACCTAAAGAGTTACAAGTTTTTTAAAAAAAATGTATATACCTAGAAATTTGTTTAAGAGCTTATGGCAATTAGTTGAAATAGTTATAAACGCAAGACTTTGGCTTAGTGTTGCGTGGGCTTCTGGATAATTTTGTGTGTGCCAAAGTGTCGGTGTCCCAGCAAAGTCCTCGTGTGTGTGTGTGTGTGAGGAAAATAGGGACATACCAGTTTGTGAAAAAGTTTAACAACTTATTGGTATACAAATCTAATTTGTTTCGCAGTAGGCGGCTATCATTAAAAGGAAAAAGTTTTTTATCCCAAGATATATTTAGATGTTAAACTATTAGATTATACAATTTAGCATTTGCTTTTTCTATAAACGAAACCTCTTAGCTGTTAGTAGAAATGTTGATTGAGTTTGTGTGATATAAGTGGGTTTCAAAGAGTGGGACATGTTGTTTTAAGTTTTTATTTAAGCTTTTGTTTTAAGTCTTGGGCTATTACTAATTTAAAGTAAAGAAAAATATTTTGTAGGACCAAACTGGAAGCCTAAAAAAATAGAGTATCTTCATAGAGTATCTACGTTTACTTTGACTTATTCATTTACCCCGCAATAATGGCTTATAAATTTAAACAAATCCACAACTAGTTCTTAAAACGATAGGCTATAAATACCATTCATTTGTATACATTAATAAATACAAGTTTTAGTTCACGCAAATGTATTTAAAATGATGTAACATTTCTATGCAAGTTTCATTGTGGCCAAAGAATTTCACTTTTTGGTAGAAGAATTTTGTACATTTTGACGCCCACATTGCAAGCCATAGATAAAACTCTGTTGCAAATGCAAACTATCCATCACTTAGGAATGCTATTTCTGTCGACCAAATTGAGTTACTCTTGCTCTCTGTCTTCCAATTAGGGTCATAAATAGTTACTGCAGAAATGAAAATGCATTTCCTGTTGCCGGCATTGATTTTTGGCTTACTTGCTGCTATTGCTGTCTGCCTGGCCAAAAATTCATCTTAAATTTGCAAGCCGGAAAAAAACTTTTCGTTGTATCACATGTCCCACAACTTCAAGAGCTGCCATCCATTCATCTCCTCCCGCCCTATCCCAAAAAACTCAAACTTTGCACCATTCAAGCTAAAGAATTTTTGAGTCAAGTTGTGCCTTTGACATTTGTCAAGCTTCTGCCAGTTCCTGTTAGCCTGGTAGTTGTATTTTTTAAATTTTGTTATTTTTTCGAGTTTTTTTTCCGGTTAGTTTATAGGCAAGGATTTTTCTAAAGGGATGAGGGGAAGCTGTTGTGTGTGTGTGTGTATCATATTGATTGATTTTCCAAGTACCATTTGTTATATTAACTTATTGACGTTCTGTCTCGGTTTCGCTTTTTCTCTCTCTCTCTGTTAACTGGGTATAAATCATTGTCAGTCGGTTATGATTTATGTCAATCCGCAGACTTTTAAGTCGTACGATTTTAATTAAGAAAGATCCGCAAGTGTAAGCAAAGTCCTTTAAATTCTTTCACTGTTTTCTTATTTTCTTTTTGTTAGTTGCTTCTTGGCTGGTTTGTTGGCCAACAACTACACGTACTTGACACAATTTATGGTTGACTTTGCATAACAAAGACCTGGCCAAAATACAAATGACCAAAACAAACAGCTCAGCGATTCAAGAGATTTCTCAGCGAGGTCTTTTTTTCCTTTTTGATTTTTAATTTGTGCGCCACTGCAAGCCTTTGATAATTGAGTTTTCCCGAGGTTCTTTTGTTTTCTATCCTCAGCTCTTGTCGTCTTACTGCATTGTTGAGTTGGTGCCAAATACTAAAATGAAAAAGCAAATCTATCGCTTGAAAACTAGTCAACGACTTTTTGTTTCTCTGCAAGTGATGCTAAATTTAAGTCTATAGATCGATAGAGGAATAGACTGCAGTTGAAGATTACTTTAGTTGAAAATTTATGTAATATCTAAATGCGCTGTTTGTTAAGCAAGGTCTGAAAAAAAGGTATGGACAAAAAAAATAGTTATTTAGTATGATATAATTGTAGAACAGAATACCTTATCTAAACTAGAAATCGAAAATAAGGAAAATTAGAGAAACAACAATTAAGAAAAATTATGTCTCCCTGAAATCTAAATGTCTAGTCGGATTAGCCTATAAGCTCTATTTTTTTTATAAATTTTAATCTTTTTACGGAATGCTGCTTTAATAGTAACCAACTTTCTTAAAAATAGTAGAGAATTAAAAGAATTAGAAACTACTAGCAGAGTCGGATTTCTTAAGAAATAATAATCTGCCCAGAAACTGAAATAACTGAAGGCAGTAAAATCAGCTAACAAACTACAAATGGCAACTAGAACAAAGCCAATTAAGACGAAGTTCAACTACCAAATATTCGTTAAAACTTTTCACATAAAAATGTTAGTTATAACTATGAAATATAATACCTGTACTTAACCGAAGCTAAATTTTTTTTCTTGTGAAACTGTGTAGTAAAAAATCGCACAGGAAGGATAACGGTATCTAAAATAGGTAGTTTAGAGTTATATTTGATTCGAACTTAGGTATTATTGATTAAAATTGGTAGCACTTTGAAACAACAACAATTTATGAGAGCCAAAAGTGTTAAGAAACTACAAATTACAATTAATAAAAACAAAAGAAACTATATTTTGATAAGGAAACAAAGGGAAAAGGAATAACAAATGTTAATTTTGGAACAGGACATAAGCAGAAGTGTAAATACTTTACTAAGAACTAAAAATTCGTATCCTAATTGAAAGGATTCCTTAATGTCTATTCCACAGCGAAGCGTGTTTTCTGGTTGACCACTGAAACTGTACTTGTCATGAGATATTACAAGTCATGGCTATAAATAGAAAATATAAGTTTGTACGTAGTTGCCAGAGCTTTTGTGCCAAATATATATATATATATATATGTGTATGTATGTGTTGTATATATCTATCGAAATAGTGCAATTCCCTTTTGCTGATAACGCACAGACAATTTTCGAATAGCAACCAAATCCCATTGCAAAACTCCAATTTCAGCCACAGTTTGTTTTCTTTTTCCTTTCCTCTACCATCCCTGCCCTTCTCTTAGCCATCTTTTTAGTTGTGGCAATGGCCACGAAATTGCAATTCATTGGGGGGTGGTGGAGAATATAGGCGAAAGTTTGTGCCCGGCGTAGTCTTCTGCGCGAATTTGATTGATTTTGGCAATAAAAATAGCAAAAATGATGCTGGATTGCATTTTGTAAAGAGATTCGACTAAATGAAGTGGAAACGATTCATCATCATGGTGTAGAAGTTAAGTAGAATAAAAAACTCTCCTGGAAATTAAGAAATAAATCAATAAAATCAAATATATACATACATACCTAACTTTGCTATTATCTTGTCTTTTGTGTTTTTAATAAACAGTTTTTATGACGTTTTATTTTAATGCTATTTTCATTTTATTTATATTTGAATCACGTTTAAAGTTAAACTTACATTAAAAACTGGACAAGATTATTGCAACCATATTATGAAATATATGTACATAAATATGGTTACATAGAATATACAATTTATTTTCTTTTTCTCTCCTTTTTTGGCCTTAATGAAAGCGGCGTATAGAGAGAAAAAGAACATGACCTTCTTAATGAACTTCTTAAACACAACTATTTGACTTAGTTGTCTTGAGTATTCAAGTAGTTAGTATATATGTATGTAAATCTAATAATTATTAATATTTTTTATTTTATTTCGTTTTTATTTCAATTCAAGCAATAGGCTTCTTAGAAAATCACAATGAAATTATCGCTAGCTACATATGTGAGACTAGGAAAGATGACTAGAAGCTAGTGTAATTCTCGGATGGGATTTAAGAGCGTCGACCGAAGACCTTAAAGTGAGTCTTCCAGATGCTTGGCCATCATAGCTGTTCGTTGCCAATGTGTGTGGTGTCCGTGGGCAGCGAGTGGGTCTAGAGTGTTTCGCATTAAATGGGGGTAAAGAAAACTGATTGTTGCCATCTTCAAGGATTCCAGATGGAAAAATGAATTAACTTTGCTGAGAAACTCACCTGCAGGGCCTTACGCTTGTGATGCATCGACGAATTGGATGATGACTTGCCTTTACCCTTCTTCCATGAGCAAAGTAACAGCTCCTTCATGCCTTTACGAAAATTGCGACTAAGGAACGCATAGAGCAGGGGATTTACACCCGAATTGAAATACGTGACCAGAAAGGTGAGCGGCGTTAGCAGCGCATTAAAATTGGAATCACCGCGATACGAACGTGACCTGTAAGTGCACAAATAAACAAATTTGAATAGGTTGCTACCAGTTTTCTGTATACTCCCATGTAAACTATGAACAGATGCTTGTATAAACTAGTTAAACCCATCATTGGTGTGTGGGGTAACCCAAAAAAGAAATTTAAAGTAGGTACAACACATGTTCACATACTGACTTTAGTTGAGTAGGGTATGGAATAGATTATTCTTTGGTAAGAACAACCTCTTCTACAACTTTAGGTGGTAGGCCACAATAATACTTGTTACATGACATTTTGCACTTTAACTAAACTAAATTAAGGACCTGATGCTGTCTAGTGGGTAAGTAATAACAATTTGAAGTATTTCTTAGCTTCGATAAAACATTTTCAAGATTCATATGTAAAAGTAAACAAGTTAAATTATGGGGGAATTTTTATGTATGTATGTATAAGAGAGTCATAAACCTCTCACCTCTTATTTTATGATGGAAAAATCGGATTACTTTTTATGAAAACCATAAATTGGTAATAAAAATGTGATTAATACCGATTTTTATATCTTCATAAAAGCAATCAATATATAATTATATTTATATTATTTTGTTATATTTAAAGTAGCAATTACGCACTTAAATATACTTTGCACATCTTTTCACAAGGAAAAAAACCCTCAATCTGATACTATAAATCTCTTGTAAGGCTTCTTTGTTTTATAGCTCAGCTCTTAATATTTAATAGAAAAGGTTAAACCATACGATGTATGTAAAATTAATTATTTTATATTATTAATCTGCCATAGTAAGTAAAGCTTAAGGCATATATATAAAAAATATTACTTCCATTTAGTCATTACTAGACTAGACTATATTAGAAAACAAATTGGTTCTTCGTATTTTGTAATTTAGCCAGAAGATTACGAGTTAATAATTTTTATCATAGCCTTTCCATATTAAAGACGTTATTTGCGCGATGGCTGTTTCTTTGGCCAGATGAGTCACCATCCGATTAAGCAGAAAATATGAACAAATATATGTAGTTTTAATTTTTCATTAGTTTACTTTTCCCCATCATCGTTAATTTTTTGAAATGGCATAAAAAGTAATTTTCAAATGTGGCTTAAGATTTATTTTTAAATAACAATTAATTTCAGTCCAATAAATAAACAGCTCGAACGTAATTGAAGAATTTTTCTTAGTTAAACTTTTTAGCTCCACTCGAGAAAAAGTAGAAGACTTTTTTCGCTTTTCACCTATTTTCTTCTTTTCTTTCAGGCATTTTTTTGAGGGGGAGTGTTTTTTGACCGCCGCCCAAGTGATTAAGTTTCTTTTGTCAGCAGACTGTAAGTATGCTGACCTGCAACTTGTCTAATGGAGCAAAGAATTTGCCCAAGAGCACAAAGTTTGCTGCCGCCTGCAAGTATGCAACATAAAGATGTGGCAAAAACTTTGCCCAAGCTCAACAAATATTTAAAGCAGTAAAAAAAAAGAAGGAAAGTGTTCATGTTACTGTTGTTCTTGCTTGAGTTTCCTTCTCTGACTGTCAAAATGTTGTGCAATTTGCGTTGCATTTGCGAGTGCCACAAGAGAAAGAGGCCAAAAATGGGTCGAGGAGGAGGGTGAAGTGAAAGAAGTAGAGCTAACTGATTGGAGCACTCAAGTGTCCTTCGCTTTTGTTGTCGCCTCTGCTAGAGGAGTTTTTATTTTTGTTTTTTTAGTTATTTTTGAAGTGGCTTTGGCAATTTGCTTGTCCCCATGAAATTTAAAGGCCAATTCCAAAAATGGGAACAAGCCATATATTTATATACTTAAATTGGACGCCACGCGTTGCCAAGGCAAATGGAGAAAAACAGCGGGAATCCTGTGGGAAGTAAATGTCTGTGTCCTGTCCCTGTGTCCAACCAAATGATAGGACATATTTGACATTGCGAAATAAGAGCCATGAGTTGGAGTCGAACTGTTGCCAACTGCTCGCTGTTGATGTTGATGGTATCGCAGTTTGTTATCAGAATTCGCATGTCCAATGTCGTCTCAAAGTGCTTTTGTGAGCTAATAATGAACACGTGTCGTTTACCCACTCACTCACTTACTCAATCACACAGTTTGCTTGCTTTTGCTGGGCTGAGTGTTGACAGAATCGTATTAATAGATATTTCTGAAGGGAACACGGTGACTAAAGGAGAGGGAGTGCCAAACCATTTGGCAACGCGTGGCAAACAAACAAAAAAGTTAAGTAATTTGTAAAAAGAATCCCAAAAATTGAAGAGATCCACCACTTGGAGTGAACATAAAAAACAAAAATAATGCGATTGTTCAAGCAAAACACAAAAAAAAACCTTTATGTTTGAGCCTGTGTGTCAAATTAATTGGATTTTCATTTAAAACATAATAAAAGGATACAAACTTTGTGTCTGCCATCTAGATAGATATTTATTGGAGAAGGCCTAATGTTATAAAGTAAATAAGTTTAACTACAAATGACGACAATTTGATAATTGCTAAAAGTTTTTATTAGTAAGAGATTTCAATGACTGATCCACTTCTATAACGTTAAAACTAGTTGTGAATTACAAGCAACTTAAGCAAACGACGATTTATTACACACAGGAGAATATTACGAATCAAAATACTATTAAATCACATAAAACTTGGCAGAAATAAAACATGAAAATTCACGCTTGATGCTTTCTAATGACTTGAAATTGACAATTTTTCAAATGATTCCCGATTACTTCTATTACTCTGTGAGTTTTTAAAAAGTCGTCCCTTTAAAGAGACTTCAATTATGCCGTTGTTAATCATAACTTTGTGATAATCTCTCAATTGATAAATTGTAAGCCTCTTTGTATAATTTTTGCCACATTTATGTAGTCCCATTTATCATATTTATGGAAGGCGTGTTAAGTACCAAGTCTTCCTGTGTTCTCGTGTTACTCCCCCTCTAGTAGGAAAATATATATCATTTATATATTTTCATTTATTATTCACAAGCTGGCAGAGATTTTCAGAGATTTTCATTTTACTGCATGAGAAATTGCTGAAATGCATTTCAACAGATTTATATAAATTTTTCTGTGTAAATAAATTTGTACTTATTTTTTTTTTTTGGCCAAATTCCTTTGCCACCACACAATTGAGATTTATATCTTACAATAAGTCTTGGCATTTCAATTTTCTTGTTGGCATTTCAGATTTTTATTCTTTATTTACCAAATGTTATTGAATTGAGTTGTGACTTTTCGACAGTTTGTAAAGTTTCAAGTTTTCCACTCAAATGGACACCATAAGCTGCCGCTGCCAAGGGTGAAAGTAAACAGGATAAACATAATATGGCGAAAAGGATTCATGGCAAAATTAAACGCATTTTTTTTCGTCAACTTTTTTATCGGCTTGACTTTGGTTGGTTCAAGCAAATATTTTTGCCATTTATGCCATGACCTTTCAAATGTTTTCAATTGTATTTGCTCAATATTAACTGAATGAATCATTGGGAGATAACATAATTGAGGAGATAACTTAAGGGAAAGAGATAGAGAGAGTGCCATTGAAAGGAAAACAAGCAACTTTTCCTTATTATAACTTAGCCAACTGGCTAAGTGCTTTACCAGTTAGTAAATTGCTTTTTATTAAGCTTCAAGTAAGGAGGCAATAAAAAGTTATGAAAATTCTGTTGGTAAAATGGCGGATTAAAGAATATTTTTATAGACATTGCTGGAAAAGGCTTAGAGCCTTCTTTTTACTCAGTTGTCAATGCACAAGTTTAAATAAAGCATTTTTTATTCAAATTACATTTATGAACTTCTTTGTCTTGACATTGCTACTCTTTTGTATCGACCAAGTGTATCTACTCTCAAATTCCGAAAGGTGTCAGAATAACCTGGCAAACATTTTCGACTCATTTAACTGGCTACAAACAAGTTCTACCTCTGGCTATCTCATTCCGCAAATAAAAAAGAGCAAACTATCAATGAAAAGCAAAACCAGCAGCAAAAAGGAAGGAAGAGCAAACGGATAGGGTGATGGCAAAGGGAACGGGGGTTGGAAAAGTTAAGCTGGTCGTTTACTGGCTTCCGATTTCAAAAGGCGTTTGGCAGAAAAAAGGAAAACAAGAAAAAGGATTGAGAATTTCCTGTGTCTGATGTGAAGGCGTTTGCCATTGAATGAAATTCAAGCCACTTCAATGGGATAAGTGAAAAGCGTTGTAAAGTCGATTTGGCTAAAGGAAATTAGCAAATAATGAATGGGATTTGCATTAAAAAGACTGAGAGAAGGAAAGACCTAAAGCATGTGGAAATGTCTTATATCTTTAAAGCGCCAATATAACCATTTCGCAGGAAGTTTCGATTTCTATCAATCTTTCAGATGTATACCAATTTGCCCTCATCCAACCATTTTTTCACTTATGCAAATGCTCCTGTCAACTGTGCCACTGGGAGAATATAAAAAATTGTTTCCACTTGGTGAAGATGGAGAGAAAGAGAGAGAGAAGAAGTTGATTCAAAAAGAAGGATAAAATGGAGGTCTAACTCACCAATATTGCCACATTTTCCGTGCATGATATGGCAGATTGCAGAGAGCAAATGTCAGCACAAATATTATCAACATACGAACGACGCCTCGACGAGCGCGCAGGACATTGCTCGATGAGTGTGACATGTGTGTGGTGCCAGCCATGCCCACTCCGCTGCCGCCTCCGCCGCCATTACCCGGTCGCTGATGATGCGTATGAGAATGATGATAGAAACTGGTCTTGCGACAAGCACTCACAATGGGTCGATCCGCCTCCAGAGACACCTGCATGACAGAAAGAAACAACAACACAACAAAAAGACAAGTTAAATCAATTTTCCCCTCATCCGAATTTGATTGGCATTTGTTTAAAGTCAGTCTGTTTAAGTTATTCGTTTTAGATTGTAGGCATAGTGCAATATACCTACCTTGAAATTATCAAGCTAATTGAGTGTTGAGTGTGTGTTGTTTGATTAGTAGTAGTGGTAGTAGTTTCATTTAAGAGTGTGGAGAGTAGATTAGTGTAGTTAGTGGGAGCAAAAAATTAGTTTGTTGATCAAACGAGGAAAGAGAAAAATTGAACAGAAGAGATAGTTATAGATAGTTAGCTGTGGATCAAGGTTTATAGGTGGGTAAAAAAATATGCAAACAGATTAAATAATTTTGCATTAATTGTTTAGTGTTTTGGCTTGGTATAATTTTAATTATTTTAATTAGAAAAGAGTTAAATATTTAATTTATTTAGCTTTAGACCTAATTCTAAGTAATTCTTCAAAGTCTCATCTAATTTCGCTTCTAAACTCTTTGAACTTCACTCTAGTTTTAAGAAATTGATTGATCAGGTGTTGTTTTCCCCCATTTTTATTCGGTGAAAAGTTTTCAAGCAAAGAGATTAACCCAAATGCCAACTGGCAATAGTTAAAGCTACTTGTCAAGCGGTCAATTGAGACTAAGTGGCAAGCAGAAATATATAACGTATACGCCACCGTCTGTATACCACAGAAAGAAGATTTTTAGTTTTGTTTTTCACAAGTTTTAGCACTTATTTAACTTTTTGCCATTGAGAGATGAAAAAGCGAAACTCCAAGCTGGGCAACTGACAAACTGGCCATGGTCTGTGATACTTTTAATGCGCTTTGACACCTGTTCCCGGTGCATGGACCACTTGCTCAAAGTTTTGTGGCAAGAATCAAGTTTCATGAAAAGTTATTTCGTTTCGTGTGCTTTGTTTTTCCAACTTCTGTCGGTGATTTCATAAACAAAATTGCAATAGTTTTCTCTGAGCTTCTACAGTAAAAAATCGGAAACTGCGTTTTGCATATTAACAGGCAAATTAACATTTTTTTTTTTTTGGGGCTACTTTTTCTTCTTCACTTTTATATTCCTTTGTCCAAATTGTTTACTCTTGTTTTTTTCTTTGCTCGCATTGTTTTAGCTTTCCATATAGGATGGGATATGCTCACCTGACTCTCCGTGATGCTGACGCCGCGTTTCTCATATTTACTGCTCTGTTTACGTGACAAGGACGTGGAACTGCTGCTGCCGGAAGCCAGCGTCGTTGTTGTAATTCCAGTGCCACCTACTCCAGATGCAACAACAGCAGCTCCTCCACCTCCTACAACAGTTGTGGCTGGCAGCTGATGATGATGATGATGGAGACTATGCATGTGATGGTGCTGGTGATGATGATGATGATGGTACATGCTGTTGTGCATACCCATGCTATTGTCCTGGGCGGGTTGTTGCTGCTGCTGCTGCTGTTGTTGTTGCTGCTGCATCACATGCGGTGTGAGACCGCGTGAGCTACGCCACAAGGCGATGGCAATTTTACTGTAGAGCACCTGGTAAATGCAAAAGAGGCAAATACGTTCAAAATGAATGACAATATAACAAATGCAAAGCAAATCGAGCCAATCAATTCGAAGTCTTCTGTATGTATAGAAGACTACTACAATAATCTGTAGAAAGTATTGTTCTGTAATTCTGTAAATAGAAGTCTAAAGACTTACTAGATGTATCAAGATTCGATAGAAACGGAACGATTAGATTAGAACTAGAAGATCATAATCGTTCGAATTGCATCCCTCCTTAAATAAATATATATAAAGCCCATCTAAGGCCTATAAAAAAATCTACATAGTCTGTGTAAGTTCTTCTGGTCTGGTCTGGTCTTCTGGTCAACAAATATTGAAAAAACTTGTCTGCTTTTTTGGTTTTCGTATTAATTGGGATAATATCCTAGCTCCAATATTATTAATTTATTTATTTATAATGTAATTTGGCAGTGATTGTAAATTACAGCCAATCTTCTTAGCCACAGCTACTAGGCCGTAATTAGTTATCTGCATCATTGTGGCCTTACTCTACTCTAATTTCAACTAAAGTTGAAGAGTCTTTACACATTTCGACAAGGTCAAGATCTAGACAAATGTTTATTTACTTTCTTTTGTTTTAACTTAAGGGCTCTCAATGTGGACAATGTTCCATCATTTACTTAAAATTATACAAAGCTGCACAGTAAAAACCTGTACTCATTTTCAGAATAAATGAATTACTAGCATTTTTGAATACAACAGAAATTTTGTACTTTGCCATTTAAGTAGACCTTTGATTTGACATCATACATACTAAAGATCCATGATTAAACTGCATTAATAAATAATTAACTACCTGAATGAAATGCTCTTCGTATTCGGCTTAAACATTCAAATCATCTAATAGATTTGCCCCTTACTTACCGTCATTACTAACAGCGGCATCACGTACAGTAATACAAAATTAATCATATCCAATAATTTGGAGTTGAACATTTCACGATCAAGGACACATATCTCCTCCTCTTGGCCATCCTGGGTGTGGATATTTTTGATGGTCTTACTGAAGACGAATTTGGGTGTCGAGTAGACAGCCGATGTAATCCAAACTGTGACAATGACCATCTGCAGAAGAAGACAATAACACGAATATTTTGGGTTATGGTTGAGCACGCAAACAATTTGTTTAATTGCAAACAAACACACAAAATTTGCATGCAAATGGATTGGGAAAGGAATGGGATGGGAGAGCATTTATGTATGTAGTTGTTGGCCTCATTTAGTGGCTTGTAGTTGCCTAATAAGAGCCATTCAAAAAATTAACAAAAGGGATATTTAATTTTTGGGACAAAAATATTTCACTTTTAGCATTTCATTAGGGCAATTAGATGAGACAAAAATGAGGGTTATTATAAGTATGGTGAATGGTTATGACTTGGGGCCACGAAAAAGTTTGCCAACCAGAAAAAGTTTCTAATTTTTTTCGTTTTACTTTTTGTGGTATCTATCTTATTAAACCTTTTGCCATGCCAGCCGAATTCCAGTCTCGGAGCTCCGTTTTGTTGGTTTCACTTTAATAAGTTTCATTAGCTTGCAAATTGCGGTCAAAATGAGTTATCAAAAAGTTACTTGAAAGAGGTCGAAAAATTCATGAGAAATCCAACGGCTACTATGAAGATTGAATTTAAACGAGTTGAGAATCCAATAAATAGTGCGACATTATGCAGAAACATTTTAGTAAGTTTGTTTGGTTGTAGCCAAAAACATTGTTAGAATAGAAGTCAAGACACTACATTAATATACATATCTTCTTGTTCGTCTCAAATCTGATTTTTTGGACATCCAGCGTGCTTTTTATTTTACGTCATTAGTGGTGATACTACATTTCGATAATATTAAACAACAAATCGATAACGATAGTCCCACAGAAAACACTCCGGCGTTTTTATCGCTATACTAATTTTTGTCATCTCTAGACCTAGCATAAACAAATTGTGGTAAATGTTTACTTAAGCTACGCGGGCCCAAGACGCGCGCGTAAATTGATGGTTTATTTATTTCGTAGATTTTGTGTAAAAAACAAAAAACAAACTACAGCTAAAAATAGCTGTTTCCGGCTGAAAAAAGCTGTCAAATTTTGAGATAGTGTTGCCATATGGTAAATTTCGGATACTCGAATTCGCGAGCTTCTTAAAATTTTTGTTCGCACTATTATTTCTTGATTTTATAGAACAAATAACAAATAATACAATATTCGGCAGCCAGAGCAGCCGAATATTCCTCGATTTTATTATTCAGAGTAATAGGTTTGTCAATTTTTCCATTTTTCAACACTGAAATCTCAAGTAGCTGAAGTAAATATTTACCTATATTTTTTGAAATCTAATTTTTTTGCATCTCTGCTGGTACTAAATTTAAACAGAGTAAATAGATAAGGAAACACTTTCAAGCTCTCCCAATTTGATGGTTATATTGTAGCTCAACCAGCAAAATATTTTAGTTTTTTCTGCACGTCATGTACCCACGTACCAAGGAAAAAGTTTTTCTTCACAAAGAGAATGCAAGCGAAACGAATTGCTTTTTTATCTTATCCTTTTTCGCATAGTGACTTTTCGCTTAAACGCAAAAGCTTTAACTTCAATCATAAAATAGTCGGACAAACTAATACCAATTTTAAGTTGCTTGGACAAATTTGTTTGATTCAATAATTTGAAGGTGAGCCAAATGGTTAAAACAGTTTCCCGTTCCAAAAACAATTTAAGTCCCTGAATTGCTTTAGGGTTATGAACGATATTTCAACTGAATATTAAAACACTTCTATACATTGTGAAGACAGCATCAAGATCGCGTGTCTATTAAGTAACTAGGAAGTCCTAGAAGAGTCTATAAAAACTAAAAGTCCTATGCGAATAAAAACCAAGTGACTGCGGAAGTAAGTCTGATTTCGTGTTTGTTTTGTTTTATGATTTCCCCTTTTGGTTCTGAACAATTTTCTTATTTCTTTGCCTTGGCTTCTAACAATATTTTTGACCCATTTTTGTTTTATAAGTTTGTCCACTTTAGTTCACTCATTTTTACGATGTTTTTGTTTTTCTATATTTTGCGCTTAAGAACTTTTAATGTGGCGATTTTTATGACATTTTTAATGTTCCACCATCGATTAGACATTGGCGTGAGTACGAACTATAACCATTTATATATTTTATTTTTAGTTGTTTTTGTCTTAGTTATCCACTTACCCTTAAACGTGCCGCAGTTAAAATTTGCTTACAGGTTATTGGATGGACAATGGCAAAATAACGTTCCATACAGATGACAACCAAAATGAATATAGACGCCGTATAGCTCAATGAATGAACAAACTGATACATGCGACAAAGAAATTCGCCAAAGACCCAGCTGAAAAAGAAACACACACACAAAATATTAATATATTAATCTATAAATACTTTTGTTTATTGGCTTAAAACGTAAATGAAAAAAAACCGCTCAACTTTTTCCTTAAAGTCTGGTTAGCTGTGACAGCTTTAAGTTTCGCCTCATAAAATTTTACGACACGCCCACCAAACTAATGCGACATTAAGGTGTCGTTAGTATTTTATGTCGCTTTGCTTTTTTCTCTCCTCATATATATATATATTTTTTTTTCATTCTTTTTTTCCAGCTAAAATTACATTGAAACGAAGGATCATTGTATTTGAGGATTAGCACGTAATTCTATTTGTGTGCGGGTACACAGATGGTGGGCAAGGGGAAGGAAGGGTATGGGTCCTGTATTGTATCCTAATAAGGTGAAATTGTGATGCTTTTGCGGTTTGATTGCGGGCGTTACTTTTTCTGGTCTATGGTATTAAAAATGATTGCCCTGTTGCCAGGTGGATCGAATGGCGTTTGTTGTCGTCGTCGCCGGCTGCTTAAACTGAAATGGCATAAAAACGTTTCAGGTACTAAAACTGTGTGGGTGGAGATTAAACTTCTAACTGCCAACTGAGTGCCCTTGGTTATGCTTGAGAGGGTTTACATATTGCCTCTCGTCTTATTTTCCCTTTAAGATTTCTCAAATTAACCAATTGTTGAGCAGGGGTAAGAAAACTTTCAATGACATGTTTTAAGATGCTGTGCACAAATTTAGTTCATCTCTATTTCGTATATTATAGGAAAAAGAGAGATGTTATGGCAATAGCGGACTTTACAATTATGGCGCCGATTCTTATGTGATTTCTTTGAAGAGACCTGTACCGGAAGTCAACGATATCTGTTGATCTTTTGTTGAATTTTACACCCATATCCTACACAAGTATCTACTGGGATTCAGGGTGCAGATTAGACAGCGATTGTTATGTATTCAAAATGCAAAGAAACGCGATGGAATATCAAAGAGATCAATATTACATACATTAAATATATTTATAAGTAAAATACAGTATATAATAGGTATATTAGTTAGTAAATACAAACACACGACAATTCGAACTAAGTTAATAAAGGAATCAGAGAACTAGATGTGACCAATTTTCTGAAACTTGATTTTTAGTGCTCTCATAGGAAAAGAGTCTATTTTTTGCCATTCAGATTAAATTGTTTAACTAACTATTTTTAGAATTCGATTTCTTGGAATTTGCCTTATAAGACTCTTACCAGTTGGACCTCAAGAAAAACATAAGGGAAAGTATAGTTGATGCAATTTTTGAGCAACTTACTTGAATTTTTCGTTTTATTTTGTTAATGAGACATTTTGATCAGGTAATTTCAGATTTTTATACCCTTGCAAAAAGGGTATATTAATTTTGGTCAAAAGTGTGCAACGCATAGAAGGAAGCATCTCCGACCATATAAAGTATATATATTCTTGATCAGCACGACGAGACGAGTTCAAATCGCCATGTCCGTCCGTCCGTCCGTCCGTCCGTCCGTCTGGATCAACGCAAACTCCTCCTACACCGTTGGAGCTACAGAGCTGAAATTTTGCATGTAGGCTTGTATATACTGCAGGCGTTGTATATCTCGGATTCAGCCGGATCGGATCACTATATCATATAGCTCCCATACAAATGGCAAAGTCACGAACAGTGACTTTTCTCAACAACTTCGTTATTTTCTTAGCTATTGTCGTGAAATTTAATATTGGTGAGTTAATTACAGATATAAACGACTATGCCAAGTTTGGTCAAGATCGGGTGACTATATCATATAGCTCCCATAGGAACGATCTTTCGAAAACAGTGACTTTTATTAATAACTTCGTTACTTTTAACGCGATTGCTTTCAAATTAATTATTTGTCAGTTTAATATATCTGTTAATGACTGTGCCAAATTTGATAAAGATCGGCTAACTATATCATATAGCTCCCATAGGAACGATCGGAGGAAAACAGTGACTTTGATCAATATCTTCGTTCTTTCCTATGCTAAGATTTTAGGCCGTTCTTTCGCAATATTAGCCTTTTTAGATAAAACGTTTTTCTACTTTAATGGCTATAGGTAAGGAAAGAGTTACCAAAAAAGTTGCAAGGGTATACAAACTTTGACGCGGTCGAAGTTAGCCCCGGCCCTCTGGTTAGTGTTGCATTTGTAAAATATCGATTAAAGGGTCAATCGGAACACGTAAGATTAAAACATGAAGTGAACGGTCACACCATGGTGAAATAAGTACAAGGTGGTCCCGTAGGCAAATCGTACGGTCCTATGCATGAAAAATAAGTAAACCGACAACTGATAACTGACCACGAAGTCGAACGACATTTGAAATAAGACCTCGTTGTGAGCAGCGCTGCTGCCGATGGGACCACCTTATACTTATTTCACCATGGGTCACTTCGACATGGCAAAACCGTATGAATCATTCCGTAAAGAAGGCGGAAGGTATTTTAAAAATAATTTAATGCTATACATATATGTATGTACATATAAACATCTTTTTAAAAATGAGACAAAACCTTAACTAATATCCATTTTGACAGGTCAACTATAAATTAAGTAATATAATTCACTAGATATGTATATACATTTGGTACTTTTATGAAAAATTAAAAGCATATTTTTAATGTGTGTACGCATACTAAAAATTTGAAAATTTTCTCTTGATTTTAAATCAGTTTTTCTTAAATTTAAAATACTCAAAGTTATAGAATTTGCTGGATTTCTCTCGACTTGAAAAAGAAACACATTAACTGACGAGCCTAGACAAAAATGGAGCCATTTACATAATTTCACAAACCATTTCGGCAATAATCGTGTACACTTTGCATATGTTTTGCTAGACCAAATTTATGAAGGGTCAAAGATCACAGCCCACACATACACACACACATTGGCAGAGCTTAAATTTTTGTGTTGTGCGCATAAATTCTATGAAATTATGCTAACCACTGAGTCCACTGGCCATATTGGCCAGCTTTTGTTATCTGAGTCGCTTAATATGATAATTATGTGACATTTATGAGATGCTGAGGACTGACCGGACTGTCTAGGCATAATACTGAGAAAAGTTGTTTGGTTGGTTTTTCCAATTTTCCACAGAATTTTAAATTAATATTGTAGGTAATCAAAATATGCAAAAATAATTTCAACAAAGCTTAGAATGCTAAAACATTCGACATGAAAAAGATGGAACGTTCGAAAAGAGAATGGCAAAACCAAAATGCACTTGAGAAAAATAAATTAAGTAAACATTTCATGAATTGAAATGAGCGCTTTAAACAATCTCTTCAACAATTGCCAGAAGCGAGCATTAAAATACAAAAATTTTATTATAAAATTTATATTGTGTAGTGTCGATACATATTTGGCCTTTTGTTTGCCAAATGAAATATTCATCACACAATTATTTTTGATTTGTATATGTACAGTGTACACACATATATATTTATTTTTACAAGCAAATTCACAATAAATTGGCATATAAACACAAAATTCTCATAATTTGAGCGAATGTTTTTGCATTCGAAATGCATTTTCATTGAAATTGGCGTGAAGAGCAAAACAACAAAAACAAGTAAAAAAAATGTTTTCTTGATTCGCCAAAATGTATATTTACTTAAAGTCCAAACAAGCGTGGAACAGTCGATACAATGCAAACATAAATATATGAAACTCAAATGAAAAAAAATAAAAATTAAAATGAAAATTATCAAAATAATTGGCATTAGTCTAGTAAATAATAAATGTTTTCTTATTTGAATTATTGGTACATATGTATATATGTCTGTATGCATATCGCCAATAGGAGTCTTGACTCGTGTCAAACTCGATAAGTATATCAAGCTACAAACAAAAAACAATAACCTAGAGCAACTAGTTACCATCTTGAGAACTAATATTTTAAAAAAATAAACTTATTTTAATTTCGCATAGCATTACTCAAGCGAAGATAAAGCAGCGCATCTTAGTTAAGGAGGCTTTAAATATGTTTCAACAATCATATTTATCACTTGAAAGGATAATGTCGATGTCAAGGTTATCAATAAAATCGACGAGTTTTAAAAGGAGACAACCTAATCCACGAACTCTTGAAAATACCACTATCGGCAATGCTGAGAAAAAGAAAATGAAGGAATGATGACTACATAACTCTTAAAAGAGGTCTGTATAATCATTAGTTAAGTAGTTATCAAGTATCAAAATTTCTACTGTTTCCTATTAAAAAAGCAACGCGACACTTTTCCGAGGTGAATAACTGCTTAAAAAAAGTAGCCCAATTTTAAAATGGCTTTGTTTCAATGTGCAAACATTGAATGAAGTTGTTTTAGGAAAAGTCTGTAAAGCCAATGAATTCCAACAGGCATAAAGCAGGAGCAACTCAACACTACCTTGCGACCAAATTTTTCAAAAATTAAGCTTATTTTAAGAGCTTAAAATATATTTCAAGAATCATATTTCTTGCAAACCGAGCCCTCAAATTCGAACTTAAAAGCGTAGGATCAGCCGACGTGAAATCTCTTTAATAGAAGTTTTTTAATTTTTATGGCAATGCTAAGAATAGGGAAAATGCAGAGATGATTACTTCGAAATTCATAGAAAAAATCTAAGTAACTCTAGGTTAGTAACTGCTTAAAAGTAGCTTCATTTTAAATGGTTTTTATTGGTTTCGAAGGACAAACATGGAAAGATTCGTTTAGGTCATTTCAACCCTTTAGATATGAATGAAGTTGTTTTAGGAAAAGTCTGTAAAGCCAATGAATTCCAACAGGCATAAAGCAGGAGCAACTCAACACTACCTCGCGACCAAATATTTCAAAAATTAAGCTTATTTTAAGGGCTTAAAATATATTTGCAAACCGGGCCCTCAAATTCGAGCTTAAAAGCGTAGTACCAGCCGACGTGAAATCTCTTCAATAGAAGTTTTATAATTTTTATGGCAATGCTAAGAATAGGGAAAATGCAGAGATGATAAACAAAGCCAATGAATGCCAAAAAGCAATAAGCAGGAGCAACTCAACACTACCTCGCGACCAAATTTTTCAAAAATTAAGCTTATTTTAAGAGCCCAAAATATGTTTCAACAATCATATTTATCACTTGAAAGGATAATGTCGATGTCAAGGTTATCAATAAAATCGATGAGTTTTAAAAGGAGACAACCTAATCCACGAACTCTTGAAAATACCAAAAGGAAAAGTCTGTAAAGCCAATGAATTCCAACAGGCATAAAGCAGGAGCAACTCAACACTACCTCGCGACCAAATTTTTCAAAAATTAAGCTTATTTTAAGAGCTTAAAATATATTTCAAGAATCATATTTCCTGCAAACCGGGCCCTCAAATTCGAGCTTAAAAGCGTAGGATCAGCCGACGTGAAATCTCTTTAATAGAAGTTTTATAATTTTTATGGCAATGCTAAGAATAGGGAAAATGCAGAGATAATAAACAAAGCCAATGAATTCCAAAAAGCAATAAGCAGGAGCAACTCAACACTATCTCGTGACTAAATATTTGTCCTTCAAGCGGCCAACTGAAATCTCTTTAATAGAAGTTTTATAATTTTTATGGCAATGCTAAGAAAAAGGAAAATCAAAACTTATTTGTAAAGTAGTCCAAATTTTAAACCACTTTATAACGTTTTAAATAGGCAGTTTAAAACGTTGGCACATTTTTAAAGTGCTTATAGGAAAACATCTTAAAGTAAAAAATTGAAGTGATCCGAAGAAAGGGAAAATGTTGAGATGTTTACTCCTTGACTCCCAAAAGAGAAGTGATTTTAAAATTTGATTCGTTGACCAGCATACCTACGGGTGTTCAGAGTCAAGGCATGCTAAGTTAGAGATGGCAAAAAATAAAACAAATATTTTATCGATAAATTAATTTGATGATACATCGATAAATTACCTTACACGATAAATAGTTGCTCAAAAAAGTAAGCTTACAATTTATTTCTTTAAATTTATGTTTACTTTCAAAAACATATCTAACAATTTATGTAATCCAATTGCAATGGATAGAAAAATTTAGTGGACCCATGGCCTTTAGTTGTCAGTTCTAATATGATGCAGAGTTACTTTATGAACAGTATATTCCCATTTCTAGGTTTTTCGCCGCCTAGCTCTCTGTACACTCGTTTATTGTGCACTTTATTTGTTCACGTTGTTGCAACCTGTGCTCTGAGTGTGTAAGAAAAGGCAATGCAAATAAACATGCCACAGTGTGGTTGCCAGAGGGGATGCTGGAATTCTACTATATATGCATGAACATGGTGGAAAAGTGTCGCTTTGCTTATTTGCCATTCCTGAAAGTTGAAACTTATGCTACAAACTCACGCAAGTATACAAATGCATCGTGTAGCTTTGAATAGTTGATGCGGATTATCGAAAAAGGTTGTGAAATTGACGATACTACTATGGTTCATTTTGAAATTACAATTACAATGTATTGATATTTATCGATTGGTATACATATGTACGGAATCTGATCTGTGGGTTAACGTAACATACATATGTGTGTGATCTAGTTTCAGAAAATTTGACCGCAAAGCTATTATGCAATCATCAGAGATTTAAAAAAAATACAGAAACAATAAAAAATACGATTAAATTTAGTTTTTGGAAGTGCCAGAACTAATTAGAAGTGGTTGAGTGTGACCAGTTTAAGCACGGAATTCAGTTAAGTCTATCGATTTTCAGCATTGCATTCGGAAAATATCGATATACAAAACAAATCAATCAAACCACGTGAGATAGCAACGTTTTTTTTTTGGAAGGTGAAATGGAAAGAAAAATTTAATCATGGCAAAGGATTAAACACCATCTTTCAATAGGATGGAAAAGAGAATCGGTTATAAGCAATATGAATTTCAGAAGCGGTCCTAGAAGTCAAGGGTGACCAGATTAAGCTGCAAGTCTAGAGAAGCCTTTCCGACTTGTTGCCTCTGAAAAGTCGAGGATATCTTAGGCTTAGAGTTATGTTTATTAATTCACTTACCTGTCGATAAGATAAATGGACAGATTTTGCATCACACAGAAAAGGCCCACACAGAAATCGGCAAAGGCCAAATTCGCCAAAAAGAAATTCGTTATTGAGCGCAGGCGACGTGAAAGAGTTACAACCAATATGACCAGCAGATTGCCTAAAATGAAAAACAGAAACAAAAATTGTGTGAAAGATATTAAAAAATGTTGACAAAATTTCATATTTGTCCAAGTGCCAAGCCAAAAAGGCAAAAAAACAGACAGGCAAACAGACAGGCCAAATTGTGGCTTTTTGGTTTATTTAGGCCAAAAAAAAAACAAAATTCACACACACACACACACACAGACACACAAAAAAAAACTTTTTGCAACTCGAGCAATAACTTTTGCCAGCAGTCGACTATGACAGAAAACTATGACAAAAACAGCTACAACAACAACAACAACAAATGCAGCAACTACAAGAGAAATAATAATAATTTTAGTTGGTATGTCACATTCCCTTGACGCTCGGTTTAATGTGGCGTTAAAAGTTTATTTTAATTAGGGGTTTTGTTCATGTCCGTAACCGGCTCAAAATGTATTTTCAGTTTCCTTGATAATGTCGTTGGCTTAATTAAATGAAGACTCTCAGTTGAGAGGATTTAACTAAAGTGCGATGCCCACTCAAGGGACATACATACATACATATAGCCCAGGACGAAATTGTGTTGGAATGTAAGACAACTTTAAATTTAATAAAATGTTTTTTTTTAAAAGGGGTTAGGTTGTGGCCAAGAAGAATTAAAATGTGTAGATATGTAACATGTAATGTTTATATCCTTAAAAAAGGATTACTTACGGGTGCTATTAGAACCTAGTCTAGGGTCTGATTAGGCCTCGATTTGTCTGCTTATCTTTAATCTTTTGACTAGGACAATACATTAAACAATAAAATCTTTTATTGACATGCTAGTTTATTTAGACTATTTCTATGTCCTCTCAAGAGGTGATTTAACTTTCGGCATTTCCTATTTATCCTTTGGGATCAGTTAAGCTTGAATTTTGTATCTATGTCTATCCTAAAACGTCAATGGCACTTTAAGAAGCCACAATCTCTTAGTTGAGTAACCACAATTACCGAATGGCAATCTAGACATATATATTTCATTTATGCATGTGCCCAACTAACTAGTTACAGTTGGCCAAGAAATTGTGGCCAGAAGGCGAATGCCACCCTTGAAACCAAAGCATAAATGCCAACTGCGGTCTACGTTCTGCAATTTAAACCTTTTCGAAAATCTATTGCAGCATTTAACACTTCAAATGCAATGCAATGGAAATAATACTTTAATATTATTTGCATAAATGCGTTTCATTTCATGCTCCACCGATTATTTCAAATCTCATTATGCAACTGTGAAAAAAAGAAACAAAAAATTGATGTAAATAAAAATAAGAAGTAAAAATAAATTATTTCAGGCAATAGCAGCATATGCACTTATACTGACATTGCGGCCAACTATTAAATGGCATTGCCGCAATTCAGATAATACTTTCAATTTTATATTCTTCTTGCTCCCCTCCTAAAATATACACAATGCATTTTTGGTTGGCCAAATAATGCAACATTTTGTAGCTGCAAATTGAAACATTTCGTTTCATGTTTTATTTTTATATTTTTGTTTTATGTATGTTATTCTCGGGACAAACAAATGTCGAGTGAAAGTTTTTTAATTACTCTCAATAGAAACAAAACGAGTGCGATGCGAACGTGGCATACTTCAAGGCGTGCAATGAAACACAATATGGCCAGGAAGAGGGTAAAGAGACGGAGGTGGAGATAAAGGAAAGAAGACAAGCCGAACATGTGTTGGCACAGGCAAAAAAGAAAAGAAACAACGAAAAGTTTCCTCTTTCGGTGTTATTAAATTTTGTTTTGTTGAAATTGGAGCGAATTGTTTGGTGGCCAACACGACCTGCTACTCTGTTTGAGTTGAGACCTTTTGGACTCGAGAGTAATAAAGATATAAGTTTATTAAGAAATCAACAAAAAAAAGGCATAAATTAAGTAGAATTTATTAAGTCTTGTTCAAGTTTTAATGTTTTTTTGGTAGCTCCAAAAAACAATCCATTGCATGAAACTTGTAATAAATTTCTGATTTTAAATGAATGCTTTTCATAATTACAGTGAAAATATATTTTAAACGCAGACATACCAAGGTCAGCCAAATGCAGTTCTAGCAACCAACTAGAAAATTTTTAACCCATATAAGTGAACTCATCTGGAAGTTAATTTTCTCATATTTAAATCATAGAATTTTGTAGCCATGAGAAGTTGCTGCAATGCAAGGATGGAAAGCATTTTGTTTGTCCGTGTTATTTAAATCCTCGCATGCTCTTAGAGTTAGTTTTTCTTCAACAAAGCAATGCTAAGTTTTTCTTCCGTCGAGCAATTGGCTAATGGTGAAAGTTAAATACTAATGAAAATATTGCACAGAGCGTCCAAGGGTGATATTTTTTTGAAAGAGCTGATGATAGTTGGCAATGAACTGTTTAGATTAAGAACTTTTTGAAAGTTAAGCCGCCTCGAGGTCTGTTCTTAAAAGAAGCTTTCTTCAAAGGCAGCACAAAAAATTTGGCAGGTTAAACCATGAAATACTATCATCAGCAGAAACATATCTAATGAGGATTCATTTCTCTAATAACTGCATGTGTAAAACAGAAAAGTTCAATAGGAATCTCTTTCACTACTAAAAGAAGTTAATTTAAAAAGGACTTACGAATATTTTGTCTCTGTCAAGAGGGGTTAAATAATGCTTTTGCCTTCAAAAAGAAAGATCGTTTATGTCTTAAAAGTAAACCTAGTTTTTCTGTTCCTTATTGAACAATTCTTTATCCAAATTATGTCTAATCTTATTAAAGATATAAAATGTCCTAATGGTACAAGGCAGTTTTTTAACAAGTTTATTTCATTTATCAATGATACAATACTTAGTAGCTCACTATAAGTAGCAAGCGTTTGATTAGCATAGAAATTTGCGTGGAAAACTTAAGTTATTTATTAGCAAATAATATAAAAAGCTATCAACACAGCAAATGTTTACTCCGTCACTTTACATTGTTTAGCCAATGGCAGCGAAATGATATATAACAAAGTATATATTCAAAGATAAAGTCAAGTGTATATCGGGGTACGGCGATTAAAAGTGAACCACGGGGGACAGGCAATTAGTGGGGGCAAAACAAAACAAATACGAGAAAAAATAGAATACATAGATGAAACTGGTCTCCTGCCGCTAATGCGAAAATAGCCAAGCAGCTGAATGCAAACATGGCAATAAAGTGCCCTGTCGCAGTCACAGCAGCGCCCAGCAGCAGGCGGAGCATTACCAAGAACCACATCAAACTGAAACTGG
The DNA here is from genome assembly GCF_018902025.1 of Drosophila willistoni. NCBI lineage: Eukaryota > Metazoa > Arthropoda > Insecta > Diptera > Drosophilidae > Drosophila > Drosophila willistoni. Next base: position 18,462,036 of record NW_025814050.1, read on the forward strand.
GAACGTGACTGCAACATGCAAATTTTATTGCTCAGTGTTGTAAATGTTCCCTCGGACCGTGCCTCTTTTCCTGACATTCGGGTGAAAATAACTTGCTCACATTTTGCAATTGTCTGCGTCAATGTGGCATGACACTCCCACGCCCATGACACGCCCATGAATATACATACATACATACATTCTATCCTTGGCCCTGCTCTCCATTCGCCCTTCTTACCGTCGAGCTTATTCATGTCTGTGTCTAATGGTGGGCCATTTGTCGCACATTTTGTATTGCAAATACACATGTTCTAGGCATTTGGAGTGTTTGTGCGGTTAATAAAGAGGCTCCCCTCCGAAACACAGAAATCGAGAAACATAATTGATTCTATGGCATTATAATTGTCAAGAAGTGCGGGCACTGAGGGCCACTCAAAATTTATGCCTCTGTAATTAAGCATTAGAATAAACAAATGACTAAATTACCCAACATTGTGAATGACTGATACTTCTAGGCGTATGCGTAATGTATAATATACTTTAAGGATTCATTTCAGATGAAAGTTAAAACTGAACTCTAATCTAGATAATCACTTCTGCTATCTCTATCTCGACTTTAAAGCCACAAGACAACAAAAAAACCCTTAACAAGCCAAAAGTCAGTGTTAGGTCAAGCCACAAAGGCTTTCTTAAGTCCCATAACATTGTTTAACGAAACACACAGAGTAAAAAAAAGAAAACAAAGAGAAATGAAAGGAAGCAGGAGCAAAAAAAAAAAACGTCCAAGGCATTGAGTAATTGGCAAGTCAGCAGTAAATTCTGTAAAGGAGAAAGACAGCCCCAAATGGACATTAACACGCACACATACATGTGCCTGAGACATGACCATATAGCCAGATAGCCTACTTGTTCGACCACAAAGTGCTTCTGGTCGGCGTCACTTTTGCTTTACGTTATATTTCGCAAACATTTTTTTTTACTTTGGCCATTGTATTTTTGGGCTATCGAACATTGACAGCATCGATGCCACAAGACCAGCGAGTCTGGTTTGATGAAAATGAAATGCGATTCCAAGGGAGAATAAATTAGGATTAAATGAAGTTTGCCAAAGTTAGGGCAACACGTTGAAAAATCCAACCCAAAAAGCAATATCGTAATGACAGAGAAGGCAGCATAAAATGGAAATTCTATCTGGGTTTTCTTCTTTTATGTTTTCCAAAGAGTCCATTGGGCATAAATTTAAAAATGATATATTTCTGTTTTCCTGTCAATTTATGACTGATAAAAAGCAGACCAAAATTTTATGTGTTACCACACTGTCAGAGTATTTGCTACAGCTATTTCACGGATCTAAATAAAAGATTTTGGGGGGATCCGACACCGAATTTAATTGCTGAAATTTCCGAATTTTTGGTCTAGTCTTTTGATTTTGTCTAATGCTAATAAGCTAAAATTTTCTATATCCATTAATGCACATTAAATACTTTGGATTGGAATACTATATCATACAAATTACGTTTTTGGAAAAATTTAAAAAAAAAATACAAAATACATTCCATTTTCAGAATATCATCTTCCATTCTTCTGGTTGAACCTTAAGACCAATACTCACCGAAAAAGCAGCAACAGAACACAATCGTATATAGTGTGATAAATATAACGCGAACATCGGTGCGATCGAAAATATATTCACTAGCTTTTTCGGCATCTTCTTCATCTTCGATCAAATCGATGGCCACTGTATTTTTAGCCGATGACGTTGTTGCCAGAGCTCCGGCCAATGTTGTCAGGGTTGTCGTTGTTGTTTCGTCGTCGAGTAATGTGTAATCGGTGCCATTCAATCGCTGCTGAAGCTGCAAGCTAGTGGCATATGTGGAGTCATTTGCAGCTGAAGTTAGGGTAAACAATGCAACCAGCAGAAGCAGGAGATGCCACGGAAATGAATTGGGTTTGGTGGGTAGATAGAGTTGTTGCTCTTGATGCTGGGTGGGTTTGGGTTGCTGTTCCTGCTGCTGCTCCTGCTTTTGTTGCCCTAAGCCGGAAATGCTATAATTTGTTGAGCTGCTGTTTTGATTATGCCACTCTCGGTTGTTGGTGTTAGTGCCACCAAGAACATTGTCATTATCATCATCATTGCCATCATCATCATCATCATCATGGGCATCGGCATCAGATTCAACATCATCATTATCATAAGCTGCTGATATGTTTACCCTGCCACTTTGCCATCGTTGTTTATGTTCTCGTTGTTCTCGTTGCTTTTGAGTTGCTTCCGTTTCCTGTCTCTGTCTTCGTCCGCGTCGGTGTCGTCCTTTGGACGCCATCTCTCTCATTATCATCATTGTCAATGGCATCGTTGTTGCCAGTGATGTTGTTCTTCTTCTCATAGTGCCAATAATAATAATGCAATGCAGCCTGATACAGTGGAAACGAGTGAGGAAGATAGAAAAGAACATGATAATAGTTAGTCATAATCTCTGGTTACTCTTTGCTTAAAAAAAATTATTAGCTTAACTGAATAGTTGATCAAAGTAAAATGAAAGCGATTTAATATTGTAACGGCTAATTGTGATTAAAAGTTGTTAAAACTATCTTATGGCTGTAAATAAAATGTATATTTTTTAATATTTTTATATTTTTTAGGTTAAGTGGGAAGAATACACATTGAATCATAATGACTTTAAGTACCCTTCTTTGAATGGACAACTTCCAAATTTATTTCTGTCTTTAATAAAGACTAATAAAGCACTTAAATCACCTTCTATGCGACATTGTAGTAACCTTTTTTTTGACTATTCAATGAGCATGGGATATAATTGAATAAGGATAAAGGTCAATTTTGATATGTAAATGAGATATTTTAAGATATATTGATTATTTAATTTAGACAATAGCTAAATTTTCCATTATTTAAAGAGACAACTTAGCAAAATAATTGTTGATAAGGGAAATACCTTTCCTGTTGTCCCGTCTTGCCATTTCTTCAAAAAAGACTAAATTTTTACATTTAAGGGAAGGGATCATGTCTAAAATATTCTTTTGCATAGATAGAGAATATCATTGTGACCTTTAACCTATAGAGTGTGTCATTAGATACAGAGTCACGTCGGAATCATATAGTGTTTGGAGTAACGGCAATTACATCAATGTCCTGCCAATGCGTGACTTTTTCAGTGACACTCGATGGCCCCAAAATCTCTCTCTCTACCTTTGGCTGACACGCTTTTCGATTCTCTTTGGTCGTCTGAGTAGACTTTTTAATTAAGCTTGCTTGCTATTAATAATGAGCATAATTAAAACATTTGTCTGCCAATGCGAAAAGAGAGAAAATTATGATTTTCCATTTGCCACGCGCCACACTTACACACCCACACACACATGTGTTTCTATTTCTAAAACATGTCCACATAGATTTTTGCTACTATTTTTAATATGCACTACGTTTCGTTGCTAATTACGCGAATGCAGTTGCCTTTGCTCCTCTAATGTCTCCCTCTCTCTCTCTCCACTCTGTATGTCATATCCCTTCAAATGTCGCTTTGATTATTGTCCCTCTGAGTGTGTTTGTTTTGTGTATGTGTGTGTGTGTGTACACGAAACGTGCTCTAATTAATAGACATTCGCACACTGAAGAGACATAACCAACAAAATGGCTATCAAGTAATTAACGCTACTGAATCATGTCTGCATATTATATATACATATATAGGTTTTCTACAGCTATGGATATAAAATTGTCGAAATGTAAATATTATTCATATTGCCAACAAAATGAGAGAGAAGGGAAACATAAGAGGACAACATTCGAATGCCAAACAACAACTAGTGGCAACTGTCAAATAAAATGTCACTTGCCTGCCATTTTAATAGCCTGTTTTAAGTGTTTTGCCATAGACATAGCAAGTTGTTGCTCATGATGTCTAAACATAAATTTACCAGAGATTTTTAGATAAGCGAAAAAATAATCAACTAAAACACTTTAATAAAAATGTATCCTAGATTTTCAAACCATTCAAAAATCAATGGAAAATGGCATGGCAATTCCCTTTTTTTGCTCATCACGAAATACTTAATATGGTTAACTTTAACAAGTTTCAGCTCACACAGCGACCATTTAGAAAAGTGGATGGTCCTCCGATCCTTACCACTAAATCAGTCAATTAGCAAAGAACTTTTTGTGGATAGTTAAAGGCCTTTTACGAGTGGTTAACTTTCTAAGCTGGGTCAACTAATTAATCACTTATATTACAGCAAACTTTAGTCAAGGCAAACTTGCATAATCAAACTGTATTCTAATATGAAAAAGGCATAATAATAAAAGAACTAATAGTCATAGTTTTCCTCTTTGGGAAATAAAAGGAAAGTCATAAATTATGTAATTTTGTCTAGGCGGAAGGAATATTTTGAGTCTGTCTGACAGTTTCTGTTAAATGTGACATAGAAGAAATTTGCAACACCTTTCTTATAAAGCAAAAAAGCGTTAGTTTTGACCATGAGAAAGACAAAGTCTATTTTAAAATAAAAATTAATTACTATTTTTAAAAGAAAAACACAATGAAAACCACAAACAAATTTTCTATACATATATTTTATTTACAACTTTCTTTGACTTATCACCCTGACTTAATCAAATGCTAACCACTTTATCAAACACATAACAAAATACTCAAAATCATAAATCCATAAAAAATGTTTTTTTTTTCTGCGTTTACTTGGCCAATATGAAATAACAATAAAAACCCATAAATGCCAGTCAAAGATGCCTTCAGGCACGCTTAAACGGCGGCCAATGGCAATCAGGATAAGCAAACAGCCAAAGGAAAAGCGAAAACAAAGCAGAGCACACAACAAAGCCCGGAAAGTGGACCGGACTCGTTTCGCAGCAAAAAAAAGGCGTTGATGTAGGCGTAGCGTAGGCGTAAATGTGGGCGTGGAAGTAAACAAGCAACAACTACCGAGTCACTGAGCGAAACTTTAGCCAATTGTGCCCGGATATGGGTCAAACTACAAGAACAGTAATTAAAGGGCAACACTTAATTGGCTGAAATTTATAATTAACGAGGACAGCGATACAAGGAGAACGAACTTTTGATTATCGTTTGTTCTACGCCCAAAAAGAATTGGCACTTTGTCTTTGCCCCGAAACGGGCACAATAGTTCAAATGGTTTTATGAACTTAAAGGAATGAGAGTTAGTACAAATAGAACAATGTACTAAGTTTTCCCTTGTAAGCTTAGTTAGAATTTTACTTTTCATTTGTGTCTTACAGATGGAACAAAACCTATTCATATTTGACGGCTGGAGAACAATCTTGGAAGAAGAATAATTTTTTGACATCGCAATAACGATATTACAAAAGGATGTGAATGGAAACGTTAATTTTGATGTTGTACGTTTTGATTATTTTGTTTGTATTTTGTTTTGTTTTATTTACAGTATACAATAATCAGTCATTTTCATACATATAAAAAAGTTTTAGAATTTTCTGTAAACAAAAAATAATCCTCAAAGCAAATTTTACTCGTGGGCAAATTTTAAAGTCACAAAGCATACGAAAAGTTATAAAATTAAATCTTTTGGCAGTCTATTGCATATTTAAAGGGGCAAAGTTTCAACGTTTTACAGCCCTTTGAATATAAACAAGGTCACTAAAACAGAGAATAGGTAGTTTTGTCTTACACTTATCTCTTAGCTCCAGTCTTCGTCTCCCCATGTTATACTTATTGAAAGTCTTTCAATGTTTCTTTGTTTAGGTTTAAAGCTCATTGATTGAAACTGAATCTTGAATTTAAGGAAACGTGTTGTTTTCTCTCCATATAACATTGTATAAAATTCTTTGTGCATGTTCAAAAATTGTTACTCCAAGACTCAAATGTAGGAGTAATTTGACTAGTTTGTTGGCGATTTCATCTTAATCTCTGCTTACATAAGCTTTTGTTCTTGAACATGCAAAGAGATTACAGCCAATGCCAAAACACTTTCAAAATTTGACACATTCATGTTCTTTATCTATTGAAGATTAGGCAAAATTCGCTTTTAGCCAAAGTAAGTTTATGTTAATCGAGTAGTGTACCAGCTTTTGCAGACTCCCATTTTCTATTTTCTATCTAATAAACATTTCAGTGTCGAATGTTTGTTCGTCAATGTTTAGTTTTGGCAGTCTGGCCCCTTCACTTCCGTAGACACAGCTGACACCATCACACGAAGGCTTCACAAACAGCAGCAATAACAACAAACTGTCAACTAATGTCAAATGCAGAGCAAACGCCCTTTCACCTGCCCTGGGGGGCCATGCTGGGGGATGGGGGCACTATGTTGCAGGATAAGCCAGAACATGCACACCTAGCATCTAGAATGTATGTTCGCCTAGTCGTCGTGTCCTTTGCCCTGTCAGTTGCCTGGGCTTAGTGGCAAAGTCTTGTTTGCTGTTGAAAGTTTCTGTTAAAAGGTGGAACTGGCTGGCTGGTGGCATGGGATTAGTTTGCCTTTAAGTGATATTACATGCTGCTTGAACCAAGAGCCAAGAGCCGACTAGTCGAAGTCGAAGGCCGAGAAAGTGGCCAGTAATAGCACGGCATCTGGATTCGACACTGCCAGCGGCAGAAAAGCCGGAAGAGAAAAAAAATAAATGATTGAATTTAATAGTGGGCAACTTACATATGCCACCCACAAGAAAAAATTGTTAGAAATATTTTCACATGCACAAAGGATATTCCATCGAATTGCCTTTCAATCATGCAAATTTTTTCTGCACATTTTTTGCTTTTTGCTCCTTTCATGTAACATTCTGCTCTGCACAGAGCTAAAATATATATGTATGTATCTGTGTACTTACATATACATATGTAAACGTATATTGTGTGCTGAAAATTTCTGCCAATTTGTTGCTTAATTGTGATTTGGCCCCAGGCAGGCCATGGTGCATGCATTTTGAATGCAAAAATAGTTGAGTACTGCGATTTTAGTCTATGTATTTATGCAAAAGCCACTCTTATTTTATAAATTTTGGTTTTTGGCCTTGCATTAAAAGTTCCCTACATGCATAAGCGAGCATATTGACTAGAACTGGCATTTAGTGAATATTTTATGTGAGATCATAGGTCGGTGAAAATATATAAAAACTATCTCTTTGTAGAATATATGAATTTTATTTAAACATAGTTACTATTAACTTTAAAACCACTAAGTTTGAAGGCCAAAAGCCTTATGTTTTATGTTTAAAACTCTAATTAATTTTTATTTTTTCCGTAAAATTGACATAAAATCGCTTCTTAGCTCTAGTTTATAAGTCTTGCAGGGTGGTTAAACTGGATTAATTATTACGATTATTTCTTAATCGTATAATAAATTGATTACCAACATAAACGACCATTGATTAGTGATTTAAATGATTATATTATAAACAGCATTCAAATTTTGATGAGTTATATAGTTTTACGATTGTTCTCTGGAGACGGTCTAGGAGGAAGCTTAATATATAATGGGAAAACTAAAATTAAGAACCGATTTCTCTTTATTTTTCGATCTAGAACCGATTAACATAACAATTTTCATTTTTCTAGATCTTCTTACATTTTCAATAATACATATTTGAATTATTTTCAATAATTTACTATATAAATTATTTATAAGTTCTCCATTTCTTATTGGAAGCTGGCTTAACATTATAACGACAACTAATTTAACTTTCCCTCATAATTTCTTCTACAACAGTTTAGAAATCAAAAACAAAGAACAAGTAATTATAATTTTATGGTAAATAATTAACAAGTCTAACAAAAATAATAGAAATGATTTATGGTTGGCACATATCAACAAATAGAAAGAATATGAAATATGTATAATACAAAAATGAATAAAGACTTTTAATTGTGGCAATTTCTGATACTTTAGCAAAATCGAAAAAATATATTTTTAAGTTTGACTTGCAAAACTCGTGCACAAATAATTTCTTTGTTTATTGACTTGTTTATTTATTTAACATTTGCTGAATATCATAAAAAAATAATGACTAAAGGGTATAATAACTTCGCTTGAAATCCTTTTTCATATATCTGTTTTTTATGCCTAGCAAATTTTTTTTGTCAGAATCATTTTTTACACGACACTTACAGGCATTTTTTATGCTTTGTGATTGTTGAAAGTGTTGACATTTTTCCATTTTGCTGTGTTACCTGTCTGTGTGCTTAGCATTTGCATGATGTCTGTATATGTATGCATATTTGTTTATGTATAGTATCCGTGTGGTAAATACCACTACCATTTAGTTTTATTTGCATTGCAATTAGTTTCAATGGCAAATGGCATATTTGTCTAATGGTTTTTTTTTGCCACCACCAAATTGTTTGCTCATGCATATGAATGCTAACTGTTATTATTATCATTATGAAAACCCCAAAGGAGGGCAAAAAATGGAAGCACCTAACCAGCACAAAACGGCAAACAAACATCTAAAAGGAAAACATTTAAAATGTGAAGCTCTTTAAGCTTCAACTAGAGTTAGATAAGTTGCCTAACTTCCATGTGACAGAACACAACAGCAACTAGCTCTCTGTGTGTCTGTCTGTCTGTCTGGGCGTCTGAGTGAACTAAACAACTTTTTAACAATGTTTGAGCATCGTAAATTTGAAACAGCCCAACTATTCCACTCCACTATTCCACTTAGCATACCTGGCCTGGGAACAGGATGTTGGATAGAGTCTAAGCGAAACTTGGTTGTCGCCTGTTCTTGGAATAATGGCGACAACTTCCGCAACGAAAATTGTGTGGCGCTTAAATGAGCCAAGTGCCGCTGTGATTGACATTGCCAAAGGACTCTTAAGGACTCATTCAAATGAAATTGACGCCCGCTTGGCAAGCTTAAGGCAAACTAAATTGATTTGACTGATGCTAAATCTGATTTAATTAAAACCCATCTGCAATTGCAATGAAAACTTCAACCCATCTCCCCACTCTCCCCTAATCATCCTCCACATTCGTCCTTGGTTAGCTTGTTTCGAAGAATAATATGTGAATAAACAAGCCAAAGCTGAGTGTACAGACTCTGACAAGGACAATGACAATGGAAATTGCCTAAGGATAAGCAAATGCTATGGGCATATGGGAATATGACAATGACTGAGAAAATCAACAAAATTATCAAACTGACTTTATCATATAGAGAAGAGATGAGTTTTTTTCTTCAATAAATAATTAACTGTACCCAACATTTTTCATCCAAGTTGATATCTATAGTTAAATCTTGGTTTCTTATTGGAAACATATAGCCATATACTTAGCTATATATTTCAAGGTCTACTAAAGATTTAAGTTATACCTTTTAATTTGTTGCGCAATATAAAGGAAAAGTCGTAAAGAGTTAACAATAAGAAATATAGAAGACTTGAATAAACTTGAATTCAATGGACTAAACTTTAACCCAAGCCATCTGCTATCTATTTAACAAATTTTACAACAAGATAATGTTATTATATCAAAATCAATTTAACTTTAACAAGGGATAATTATATAAAAGTTCCCTCCATTATAAATCACATTTAAACTTTAAAAATATTAGTGAATTTTATGCATTAAAATAAAATTTCCCAAAAAAAAATTCCATAAAATGTACGTCAAAGAAAAATTTAAATACATTTACCATTCTGGATACTCTCATATCATGTTGTCAATCTCGCTAGTTATTTACCTGTTTATTTAATGTATCAAAAACACGCGAAAATTGAAACAAAAAATTGTTCCCAACCAAAGAAAAGAACAAAAAATTTGCGCAATTTTCTTGTGCAGCCCAAAACAAAATGCCTCCCGCTCGTTCGTATGAAAAGAAAAGTCATTACAAGTTGCTCACATTGGAAACAATTTGTAAAAACCGAAAAAAAGAAGAAAAACCCCCGAATAAAGGAGCAAAAACGAAATGCAGCTAACTGCAACATGTGAATGCAAGCTGCAATTGGAATTGGACTGAACATTCTCCTTCGCCCTCTCCTTTTTTTTCACCCATCCTCATGTTTGCGTAAATTGTGCTGAAGTAAGGACATTAAGTGGTAATTGACTGTGGCGGGCGAGCACCATGTGAAATATGCTGCTACTTCTGCTGCTCCTAGAAACACCAACGAATCGTCCAGACAAGCGAGCAAAAAATGTGAGGAAGCTTTCATGATAACCATGATTTATGTTGCCCAGTTTTTATTCCTATTTTTCCCGAGCAGTCCTTTTTTTTTTTGTACCATCCCATCTCCACCCTTTTTGTTTTTGTTGTTTCGGTAGGAAACCCTACAACTAAAATTGAATGAAATTTTTCGGTAGCCAATGCTGAAATGTGTCTGAGTTTGGCCTGGTTTTTACTTGGTAAATTTTTAATGGCTTTAGCAACCGATTTTCGTGAAAAGTTAATTTCAGTTTGTTAATTTTGTGGAAAGCCAACGTATTGCAGTTAAAGTTGCTTAGTTTTTACCAAACAAACTAAACTAAGCATTAAAGGGCAAAGCTACTTTAAATTGATCCAACCAAAAGGATAAAATAGCACACAAAAGTTTTTGTCGGCACTTTAGTTGAAATTTTGCAATATTTTTAATTGAAATGTGATTTTTATTATCAATAAATCCATTTCTTAAGGTTGTTGCGTTATCGATTGTAATATCGTTATCGTTAAATTTATATAACTTGCTAACAAAATATTAGAAAATTTTCAAATATACTTTAATTCTGGTAAATTTTCTGATGAAGCCCATTTCAGAGTTTAACTAGGCATTAAATTAATAAAAATTGGAATCGGAAATGTTTTGCGACGGTGAATTCCCTTATAAACTGACGTAGACTTAAATGAATATACCCTTTTGGCGAGGGTATATACGTAAGAAACAACAAAACCATAGTCAAAACAAAAAGTAGATGGATAAACATGAAAAACTGCGGAAAAAAGAAATACGTGTACAATGACATTTTTTTACCCACAACTTTCAACAACTTCACAACGAATTTACATGAATTCTTGTAATGATCTGTCTAACTCAAACAATGAGTTTTCCACGCATGAAACTATTTGATTTATGTCCCGCAATTTCAAGAGCCGTATCCACAGAAATCTTTCTTGGCAGCCAAACTCTCATTGCAATCAGCTTAAAAGCTTGCGTCACGACTCCGGCTCATCCTTTTTGGCCGTCGATCGCATTGGGCTTAGTCGAATGCATGCGTAGATACCGGCGGCACTATTTCACGACCTTGTCTACCTTTATTTCCGTTGTTGCAGCTTCTTCTTGTGCTATTGTTTGCCAAAAAAGTATAAAACGCAAACTTTTGTTTTGCGTTCCAACGAGAAAAAGAAGAAGAAGAAATGACAACAAGAAGGACGTGAGACTTGGATATTGGAAGCCAATTTAGCTGACAACAACTAGTGGCCGCCAACGTTTGACTGGGACCAATTTGTGCAATAAAACGCGCGTGGCAAGTGCCAGCGGCATCATGGCTCTGACTCGTGTTGCATATTTATAGGGGCCATTGCAATTTATATGGCTCGAATGGCAAAAAAGAAAAAGAGAGACAGAGAGAAAGAACGAAATAAGCAAGCCATTTAAACAGGCCAATTGGCAAACGTCTTTGCACGACAATTTTCATTAAATTTGCATTCAAGTTCGTGCCGCTTTGCCCGACCATCGATGGTCAATAATTTATGGCAACGCAGGGATTGGTCAAAGATTATGCAAAGTTTTCTGGCCAACAGAGAAAATATTTTTGTGCCTGACTTGAAAAACTTTTTCGTTAACGGGTGGGGAATTGCGTGTGACAGGCGTGAGAAAACTGCGAAAGAGTGGAGACAAAAATGGGCTTAGTGTCAGTTATGTTAAAGTCATTATCGATTTGTGAAATTTTCATAATTGGTTTTCAAAAATCATCATTAAAAGTTAAACTTAACAATAAAAAGATAGAATTGCAATCCTGAACAAATTGGCAATATTTCTTAATCAACATGTATACAATCGCAATATTTATCTATTTCTTTCAATTCTTTAAGAACTGCTTGAACAGTTAAACCTTTTTGAATATGCAACAATTACTACGAGCTTAATATTTTACCAGTTGAAGGCAATGAATTTGCTTGGCCCCTTTTGGCATTCGAACACAATAATTAAAATATGACCCTTTGGCCCTGCCCTTGCTCTTACTTGGTGGCCTTTTGTACTCACTCTAAACCATATAACTTGCCCCATCGTAAATCTTTTGGCCATTTTTCGTTTATCAAATGAACCACAAAAGGAAAGAAATAAATTACAAAATCATTGGAAAATGCAGTTCATGCACATGCGTTTTCAACCCCATTTCCCATACCGAAAATGCACAGAAAAATAACAAAAATGTCGAAACGGAAATGGATTGAAAAACTAAGCCTGAAAGTATGCAATAAATCTTTATGTGAAAAGTAAGTGCCAAATGGACATGACCTGAAAATATTTCCCTTATTTTCCTTTCTTATATTTTGGTTGCTTTCATTGAAAGCTATAAATCTATAAATATTCCAAAGGCTTTTGTAAAATTGCAAAACTAAATTTGACAGATTATCAACAAGCTAAGAAATTGGTTAAATTGAAACAAAAATGTAAACAAAATAACAAAAATGTTATTTATGCCTTGTCTGGAACCATGATTTAGTCTGACAATATAAAATTGAAATACATTTAAATAAATCTTGTCTAAAATTTACTAAGTTCCATTGACTTCGATTAAGAGGAATCCGAGTGGGCAAATAAAATAGTTTAAATAAAACATCTGCCTATAAAATTATTTGCAACACGTGCTAGGCGTGAACGCATATACCCCTAATCTTGTAGATATAACCAAATGAAAAACAAATAGCAGTTGCCCAAGTATTACAATTTATTCATGTGCATTTTTGCATGTGTCTAGTTGAATTATCCTGCGATTGTTTCGCAGAGTCTTTGTCTAGTCCAGAACTATTTGTAGTGTAGTCGTCTCTTCACCAATCATCCAGAGTAATTTAGATGTGAGAGTCCCAGTAGATGTCCCACTTGATGGGTTCCAAAGTTCCTAAATCCATTTTCCAGAGGGCTCCATTCTCATCGCGCTCAATAGCCTTGGCAAAGCTCTCGGCACACTGCTCAGTAGTCTGTGTGGGGTGTTCCAACAATTTCTGGGCCACACACGGTTCCACATCCAGCCAAGAGTTGAAGCTTTGTACCAAAGAAGTTGCGGTAATGCCAGGATTCACGGTGTAAGCCTTTACACCAGTGATTTTGGAAAGTTTTGCAAGTGATTGGGTAAAGCTAACCACAGCAGCCTTTGATGCAGAATACACGGGCACCTGGTAGATAGCATTGAATCCGGTCACAGAGCCAATGTTGCAGAGACTGCCACCAGGACCACCATTGCGAATATCCCAGAAGGGCATAATGGCCGTGGTGGTGTTGACCAGACCGGTGAAGTTGATGGCAATGGTCTTCTCGATCGCATGATCATCCAGGATACCAGCACCGTTCACCAGGACATCGACTTTCTTATACTTGGCGAAAATCTTGGCCAGTGTTTTGCAGCTCTCCGAGACGGGCGCCATGACATCATAAGACTGGTATGTTACATTCGTTTTGGGGTTGACCTTCTTGATCTCGTCAATGATTTCGGGCTTGTCCAGACGATCCAGGATTATCAGATTCTTGACGTTCCTTTTGACAAGCGCCTTACAAGTGTCCTTACCAATGCATCCCAAACCGGCAACGAAAACGATAGTTTTGTTAGCGAGACCCATTTTTGTTTTTTTAGTTTTTGTTTTTTTGAACTTTTTGTAACAAAACGAAAATGGAAAAAGGAATTTTAGAAATAAAATAGCTTAAAATGTTTTAGTGTTTTTTTGTTAGCTGTGTGTGAACTGCTGGAATGATTGTTGTGTTCTGATTTTTACTGAGACTTGATGCTAGGTATATCAACTTTTTCGTTGACGTTTAAAGTCAATGAACTATTTCGATGTTAAATTTGTTGTTTTTGAATTTCAAACAGTTGCCAATAAAATTATCTTTCCATGCAACTAGATACCTATTTCTGTTTGGTGTGTTTGAGGAGGCGCATTTGCTTTTGTTATAAAAGTAGACTCATTAATTAGGCCAGACCAAAACTAAAGATAAAAGCCTGAAAACAATGGGCCTCCTAGCCTTGCGGACCTTGAAAATTCTGACGGGGCCATTCATCATGCTCAAGTGTCGGACAACACAAAAAAAAAAAGGCAGTCGCATAAATATTACAATATAATTATGATGGCCAGACGGCCGTTTGCAAGGAGAAACAAAACTTTTGGCTGGGAAAATTAATCAAACACTTAAAATATATATGAAAAAAGAAAAAAATCGTTTTGGGTCATTCATTATTATTTTTTTTGGTTTTCTGAAATGTCGCCTGAGAGAAAACTTTTTGCAGAAACAAATATACATAACAATAAGAACTAATCGAAGAGAAAGTCATTCTCTGCTAAAAGACCCATTAAACTTCCAACGAGTAACGAGGAGTTAAGAAAGTCGCTGCTTAAATTGTGCTAATCAAATTGCCAATGTCTGACATTAAAAGACAAAAATGATGGCACATATAAAAAGTAAGTACTTGGCGCGCTTTAATATGAAACTGTCTTCGAGGACTTTTTGTCTTGCAATTGTAAGTTCAGGTGTGCTTTTGAATATTTGCGAATAAACTTGCAATCACACTGAGTTCCGGCTAATGGCTATGTTAATTGGGTGAAAAGTAATTTCACCTGGACGACTACGTGACAGTCAATCGATTAAAGGCCACTGCCAGAAAAAGTGTGACAGGATATGTCGTGGAATAATGCAGAAGCATAACATTTTTCGGACACTTTCAGCAAATTTTTGGGCACATTATATGAAGAACCTCAAACCCATCATATAGTTGGAATTCGTAAAGGATTTTTGTTTTAACAGATCTGCTGAATATTGAAAGCTTTAGTCTATTTTTCGAAAATAATTTTAGGGAGGATCAGAGTATATGTTTTTATAACTCCAAAATATAAGTCTTCGAAAAGATCACACTCAGCCGAAAATCTGAATTTTTTTTTTGGACCTTCTCGGAAAATATTTTCACTATAGCAAGTTAGACTTAAGACAAAATGTTTTGCATTGAAGTAGGGAATAAGATATCCTTAATTCTAGTTACATATGGTTACATA
Source organism: Drosophila willistoni (assembly GCF_018902025.1). Lineage (NCBI taxonomy): Eukaryota > Metazoa > Arthropoda > Insecta > Diptera > Drosophilidae > Drosophila > Drosophila willistoni. Next base: position 18,477,190 of record NW_025814050.1, read on the forward strand.
TGGATTCCATCTATATAGATGGAATCGAAATAAGTAAATTTATCTTACTAATTATCTAAAAACAATAATCTAATATCCCTAGTTGACAACAATCGAATGGTAAATGGTCCTTTTATTTCATCTTCCAAATTAAAGACCAAATAAAACTGTTGACTCAATAGCCTAGCAAGAACTATCACCAAGTTAATGTAGTTATAGGATAACTAGGAGGAGTTCCTCTACATTGATCTTATGTATATGTTGTAATAAAATACTATTGTAAAATTGTTTTCTAACTGTTAAAGCTGAGACATTTTCACTTGTCTGCAAACTGTCAAACAAATTTCAACCGAAATGCGTTGGTGCACATCGCCTTTGAAATGCCCACGCCAAGCCCGTATCCTTTCTTATCTGTGTCTCTCCTTTCGCAGTGTGTGTATGTATGTGTCTGACGGTGTAGACGGTGCTATCTCACCTTTATAATCTGTTGGCCTTGCGGCACATATCCTGTTACCATCACCTTTACCCAGGCACACACACACACTCACGTACCCACACATACTAATACATATTCTGGCCTCGTAAGTTTATCAGTTTGGCGCCATCTTCAAGGAATTTTCTGTATAACAATTTAAGTGCAGGTGAAAATTGATTTTGTCTTATGCTCTTAGTTTGCCACTCTCTCTCATTCTCTTTAACCAAACAATGCACAAAAAAAGGTATATTAACTAGCAGACCAAAGACGAAGAGATGTATTACAATGAGGGTAAAAGGGTAACGCTAAGTCGGCGTAGAAACTGTTTTTGCTTTTCCGTTTCATATTTTATTCTTTTTCGTCATCTGCTCTTTAGCGTTAAATTTAATTTATGCCCTCGAAATGCAAAAACACACAGGGAAAATGTGATTTACTTGCTGGATTTTATGATGGCCACTTTGTTGTTTGTTTGTTGTCTTGTTGGTTTTCCCTTCAGTTTCAGCTAAAATTTATGTCCTTGCATAAAAGCGTTAGAATTTATAGCAAAACATTAGACTTGCCCCTTGTCAGTTGGTGGCGAGTTGTTCCAGGTGTTACTTTAATTCTTTCTTGATCGAAACTTTAAATTGGAAATCTGAACTTGTTATTGCAAGTTGCCAGGCTTTGCCACCTCAATACCTTTTAATTGAAAGAAAATTAAAACACAGAACAAAAAAGAAATTGTCATCAAGTATGCCACCACAGCAGAGATTGCCTTCTGGGTGACAGCTGAGCAACTAGAGTGGCCCACAATTGACTCCACCATTGTGAGCTTAAAGCCCAAAAGTAATCTCTTTTTGGGTTTTTGCTCTTTTGATTGGTCTGGCCAGGTCCCAGTCAAGGGAATTATGTGCTCCACTTCCGTTTGGTGTGAAATATCTTTGCTAAATCAAATTAAATCGTGGCAATGAAACCGCGATAAGGAGAGTGAGTGGAGTGAAGAGGTCGTAGGTTGAAAGAAAGTCCCTTTAAGACAAATTATTTAAGGTCCATCGTCCTTATTAGGTAGTTAATTTCGTTTAACGAGTAAATTGCATTGAAAGTGTTTCATAAATTTAACGATACGATAAATTCCATTTCAATTTTCCGATTCCCTAGGAAGCTTGTTTAAATCTGAAAAATGCTACGCGTTGACCGATTATGAGTTCAAAAGAATCCTAGGGAAAAGGCGGTCAGAAATTGAGAATTCTTAAGAATTCTTCCTGGCTAACTATGGAAGATTACAACCAAACAAAAGTGCTCTTTTTTTTCATCAGCTATGACATTTTATTCTTCTTATCGCCTAAGTATATAAATATTTCGTCTTTCGTGTGCATATTTGTACGTGTCTTGAATTATCCTGCGATTGTTTCGCAGAGTCTTTATCTAAACCGGAACTATTATTTGTGTATTCGTCTCTCTACCAATCATCCCAGAACAATTTAGATGTGAGAGTCCCAGTGAATGGTCCATTTGACGGGTTCCAGAGTGCCTAAATCCATTTTCCAGAGGGCTCCATTTTCATCGCATTCAATAGCCTTGGCAAAGCTCTCGGCACACTGCTCAGTAGTTTGTGTGGGGTGCTCCAGCAATTTCTGGGCCACACACGGTTCCACATCCAGCCAAGAGTTGAAGCTTTGCACCAAAGAAGTTGCGGTGATGCCAGGATTCACGGTGTAAGCCTTTACACCAGTGATTTTGGAAAGTTTTGCAAGTGATTGGGTAAAGCTAACCACAGCAGCCTTTGATGCAGAATACACGGGCACCTGGTAGATAGCATTGAATCCGGTCACAGATCCAATGTTGCATACAGTGCCACCTGGACCGCCATTACGGATATCCCAGAAGTTCATTATGGCCGTGGTTGTGTTGACCAGACCGGTGAAGTTGATGGCAATGGTCTTCTCGATTTCGTGATCATCCAGGATACCAGCACCGTTCACCAGGACATCGACTTTCTTGTATTCAGCAAAAATCTTCGCAAGTTGTTTACAGCTCTCCGACAAGGGGGCCATGACATCATAAGGCTGGAACGTTACATTCGATTTGGGGTTGACCTTCTTGATCTCAGACAGGATTTCAGGCTTGTCCAGACGATCCAGGATCACCAGATTCTTGACATTCCTCTTCAGAAGCGCCTTGCAGGTGTCCTTACCAATGCAACCCAAACCGGCAACGAAAATAATGGTTTTATTAGCCAGACCCATTTTTTGTGTTTTTTTTTAACTTTTTGTAACAAAACGAAAATTGGAAAAAATTTTAGGAATAAAATTGCTTAAAATATTTGTTTTGTGTGTTAGCTGTGTCTGAACTGCTGGAATGATTGTTGTGTTCTGATTTTTCCTGAGACTTGATGCTAGGTACATCAACTTTTTCGTTGACGTTTAAAGTCAAGGAGTATGTGATTTGAAAAATTTCATTCGATAATTTTTGACAATTTTATCATGGGTCATTCGTTTAATTTTTGATTTAAAGCATTCGATTAGCGATTAACTTTTACATAAAATCGCCTCACAATTAAAGATTCTGTGGCGAGGACCCACTCAATTCCTTTTTAAAGAAAAGTTGTTCCAAGTTTATTACGTCACGAATAAATGGTGTTCCTTTTCTTATCGTTGTAAAAGAAGTCCTTAGTTACTTAGTTACAAACAATACTCAGGATTATTTATTTGCCAGCATTATTTTACTTTGCAGCCATTCTTCTACTACTCTTAATTATTTTAACTATTCATTTAGTTCACCTTTCCTCTTTTTTCTGGTTCTGGTTGCTGTGACTTTCAATTAAGCTTAAAGGTATTTTACCACCAGCTCAGCTTCAGAATTTTGACCATCTTCAGCCAACAAAGCAAGAGAAAAAACAACGTGAAATAAAAAAGTGGGGAAAAAACCTTAAGCATTAACGCCATGGAAGGTTTGTTTTCACAAATTTATTCAGCTGCTGCTTTTCCGCGTATTTATGTGTGTTTATGTGTGTGTCTGTATGTGTGGGTTAAATGTGTGCGTTTCCGTTTCCGTTTTGGGCAAACTCGTTGGTTATTCCTCAGCGGCATTAAGTGCAACTCACACATTTTGGTTACTTTTTTATGCCTCTTCTTTAATTTTTATTTATCTTTTCCGAGGCCTACGAAGGAGAGACAAGATTTTCTTTTTTATTTTTCCCCGGCTTCTTTTTGCTGTCACATGTGAAATTAATTTTGATGGCACTTTTCATGTTGCCAGACCCATACATGCTGCCTGCCTCCATGGGCTGCGGGACAAAGTGATTGAATGAATGAATGAATGAATTTTTAATTTTGCAAATGAAGCATCTTATTTAAAAGTATTTTAAAATCACTCTTTTTCCTTCACCGATGTGTGTGTGTGTGTGTGTCGTCTGCCGTGATTTTATACGCTTTCTTATCAGATGCTTTTAAATACACATATATTTTTGCTTCCTTATCATCCTATCAATGGTAAATTAACATGGAATTTTTCCAACCCCTTTAAATATTCAATTATTTCTCTAGCTTCGCTTCACTTTACACACTTGATGTTATTCTACTTTTCATTGCATGGGTTTTCTATGATTTTCATTTGCATACACAATGCCATGGACAAAACGTGCCTAACCAGTACCAGAACAACAACAAATTCCTTCCAATCGATCAATTTAATCGAAACAATTGCACTTTGACAATCTCCGTACATTCCTAGTAAAAATACAAAGAGGAAAAACAAAAAACAGAAACCAAAGAGTTAAGTATGAACCTTGAAATTACCCTGTACATAAATATATACTTCAAAATTCTTCCCTTGCGAGAATGAACTAACGATTTCGTCGTGATACTGCTACAAATAGTTGCTTTGTCTATATAAATATATAATGTTTATATTCCATTTACTATCTGAGGAAACTTGTGACCCTTACTATCTTAATTTTGACACGTTGCTACAGGGTATTATAGATTGTACCTAGTATCAGTAGGTGAACCAATTTTTTATTTGTTTTTCCCACAGTCACTTGGTCACACACACACAAACACACAACCCACACACACACACACATACATATATATGTCCATAGATATTGTATGTAGAAATTCATTGAATTCACTGTAAACCAAATGGTTTTTGTTTCGGTTTTTTGCCTTTTCACGTGTCCTCGATAACATTGCTTCTATTTTGCCTACCTTTTATTTTAGGTTTATTTTGTTTTTCAATTGCCAACCACTTGATTTGCTTGCTGTCTGTTGTTCCCAAATCTGCTGTCAATTATTGGAATCGCTTCTCGTTTTGCATCAGGTTTTTTTCCCCTTTTTAGATTTGTTTGCCAGAGAGCTTTGTATATTAATTTAAAAATCACTACAACTTGGCAAGACTTAAACAATTAGAGGATACAAGGTTTTTTGAAGGTAAAACCATTTTTTGATCACTGCTGTTTATATGAACTAAACTCGCAAAAAAAGCAAGAAATAGACAAAAATTTTTGTTATTAATGGATATGTATTTTGTGGTAGAACTGAGCTCAATCTTCAATTGGAGTTCTTAGGTATTCAATTAGTTGTTCAGCTGAAACTGTTTCGAATTTTGATTTACAAGTTCACAAGACACATGAATGTATAAAGTGATATCTTTAGCTAAAATCAGTGCATAATAGGACAATTATAAAATTTTTATTATTATTATTATTATTAAGAGATTTACGCGAAATTGTAAATTTCACGTAATTTGAGAAATTAAGCTATAGCAACTAAGGCCTTAAGCTTATTGTGTGTATGTTTAACATTAAATCAAATTAATCTAGTATTAATATTATTATTTACATTTAAATTTAATATTTACATTTGTATTGACTATATGGCTAAATTGGATGGTAGATATTGGTGGCTTTTAAGAATTCAATAGTATCTTCAAAATTTTGGTATGACGTTATTTACTTATTTATTTATTATAAAATTGCTTAACTACATTGATGGGGAATGGAACATCAAAAGGGATTACCAAAAGGCGCCGTGTTTATACTATTATCCTATAGAATTATCACCAGATAAAATGATATGTTTTATATCTGTTTTATATTTCATTGAAATTTAAACAATTATAAGTTTAGTTACGGATATGTCGATATCAAAAGGCCCTTATTATAAATCAAAACACTGAAATACAATAAAATATCTACAACTTATTTCAGAGCAATAAAAAACGAAACACAAGAAGCAAAAAACAAGTGTGAAACGAACAAAAGTAATTTATGTTTAATTCACACAATTAAATTCAATTGCAGTGAATTGAAAATGACCTTAAACTTTGGCATTGCATTCGTAGCCCTAAGCTGACCCTAACACGTATAATATCCATGTATATATATCGATTAGTTATCGATATGTCTTTGTTACATATATCCTTTACCATGTCAATTACAATTAACCCTAATTTAGCTGATGGTTATGTACATAAATATACATTTCAAATACACAAACATTTTGCCTTCAAATTCGTTTCGCCTTTGACATTGCATGTGAATATAAAAATTAATTTCTATTGACTTGGCACTTGATTCATTCACCCTTCACCTTAAAGCAGAGTCAACTGCGTATTTGCTTTTGTTCTTCCTTTTTTTTTCTTTCTTCTTATTATTGCGTGTCCTGGCATTAGCACAAATTGAGTGCGGCTGACATGGCGTATACGTTATGTAAGACCAATCGAATGGAAAATGCACACAAATAATTATTATCGCATTTATTATTTATTCAGTACAAATGACTTTTGTAACTGAGAAATAAAGTAAAGTTTATGGTCAAGGTCACTAGTAATTTTGACTTTGGAGTGTAAATAAGCTGTCAACACTTGTAGACCAGCCAGAGAATGGCCAAGTCATCACGCAATTTGGTGGTAGTAATTTGCTCATTGCATTTATGAAACAGTTTTCTTTTTCACAATTTCCTCTCATTTGGGGTCTCTGTACAATTTTAAACTCATTTGCATGGAGACAACTAGAAAAGGATACAGGTGCAAATGAAGGTTCCCTACTTCTAAGGATAATTAGGTTGCACGAAACGTCGACAGTTGGTGGGAATTTATTTTCATTTTTTTTTTTTGTATTCCCGTTGTTGTTGTTGTTGTCGTCGTTGGAGACAACAGAAAATTATGCTAACGAACAGGTGAACTGAACTGAATACCTAAACGAAAATCCGCAATCTCATTTACGGGTGAAAAGAAGTAAACAAAACAAGAACTAAACCAAAACGGGGTTACGTTGAAACTTGGCATCCTGTTAAAATGGAAGAGAGAATTCTCCTTTTTTCTTCTCTGTTTTTTTTTTCATTCATTTGGCCAGGGCAAACCATCAGTTGAGTGGTTAACCACAACAAACGTCAAAACAATTTCCGGTTGCCACAAAAAGTCAACAACATTATGACGCATAAGAAGGGGTTAGAAATTGCGGTGAGGTGTTTACATTTCAAATGTACGACTTCGTTGTTTTTAACGTTTTAGCAGAGCGAATTTTGTGGCGTTGTAAATAGAGGCAAGAGTAAAACTGATTGCGAAGTAGTACAAAATAGCATTAGAAAAGTTGACAATATTAATTTTCATCTTCAAGTTGGTAATAAAATATTGCCTAATATACCAACAACACCAAAAGGCAGCATGTCCATGAAATTTGTTTTCCATTTTTGTCAAAGTCCATCATAAAATTCCGTCGCGTTTCTAAGGGGTTATAAGCTACAAAGCGGTTTAATTTTCAAACCATATATTGCCAAAGTTCATACCAAATACTGAAACCGCATACCGATTCAGTTACAAAGGGAGCCAGTTCAATTAAATTACCAATATCGAATGAACGAGCTTGCAGTGGACCTTTATCAATTGACTCTTCATTTTAGCTCATTTGCTGTCGTTATGTGAAAAATCTCTTTTATAGATATGTCAAAAAAGTGAACTGAACGGACTTCTTCAAAATAAATATCCCCAACAAAAACATGGTTCCTTTATCTAATAACCATCTGTGCGGTAAATGACCAAATCAAACCTTTCTTTGTCTTTTGTTTTTTAAATTTCTAATAACAATAACAATAAAATAAAACATTTCACCAATGAACTAACAAACAAATATTAAATAAACAAACCGACTCATACTTAACTGATTGGCAGTTGACCCCAAACGAAATTGTATGGCAATCACCTTTAAAAGAGACTCCCGACATTTGTCTTATATGGTCTCTTGAGATACAAGTTGCCAAAATCTTGACCACATAAATTCTAATGTGAAAAGCCAACATTCCGTACCCATTCATCCCACCTGTTTAACCAGTCTCACACACATTTATCTTCAGCCTAAAGAGCAGACAAAGTCCTCATTAATATGCAAGGGACATGAAAAACATGGCTATACATAGCCATAGCCAAAGCCATTGCTAGGACCAAACAACCCTGGAAACATGTTTATTTGGGTCATTATGTAAACAGGCCAAGCAGCAAAAGCAACAGAAACCAAACAAATATGATAAATTGACGGTCTTTGAACCATAAATGATCCGTATAATATAGTTTGGCTTAGAGGCGGTAAAAGTCAACCCAAATGTGAGCTGATTTAATGTGGCGATAATATAGGGGAAATTGAAATGGTTTAATGTTCAGGTGAGTTGGTTAGCCTTTGTTCTAGGACGGTAGACAAGGCTCTGCACATCCATGGCAAAAGCAAGTCAATCCAACTTTGACGAAGTCCAAGTTTGCTGAAACAACATTCCAATGCAAACATATGCAAATCGTTGGAATAATTTTGTAGTGCCTATTTATAGGCCACATCCTGTGACTACAGGTCCTTGTTTGCCACTTGCTTTGTTTGTGTATATGTAGATTTCCCTAACGTGTAATTTACATCTGAAATATGCAGCAGCTTCAAAACTTACTCCAACCAAAACAAACAACAAAAAGAGAGTGAACAAGAATTCTTTCACATTGCGTTTGGCCTATAGTATTTTATTGGCTGTCTGAAAAGGTTGGCAATAACGGGTTATACAGCCCGCAGAACTTGCAGTTTTATGCCTCTCAGTGCCAAGGACCAAAACATAAAACCGAAAAACTCATAACTGCACTCTGGCAAATTACGACACAGAGTCCTGACAGCGAAACAAGTTCAAAGCATAAGAAAAGTCACTCGAATATAAACTTGAGAAATTCAACATCTTCACCCCTGACTATAATAAGAAATATTTTTCTTTAAGCAAAAGTTCTGAATGAGATGTGACTTCAAACATTGAAAAGATTATATGTTTGAGGCTTTAATATATAACTTTAACAGATTGTTTCATTCGAACGATTCCTTAGCTTATTTTCAGTTACTATATTATATCATAAGCAGTCCTCGGTAGATGAGTTGTCTAAGTGGCCCAGTCATTTAGTCAACTGAACAACGAGGATCCGGGTTCGAATCCCAGGCTAGTGTATGGATGTAGTTTTCGTCTAAGCCGAAGGCCTTAGTTGCCAGTGCTTGTAAAATATAGTTAGGTTGATAGTTTATAACTATATCCTATACTTTAATAATAATAATAATAATAATATTATATCATAAGGTTTATTTAGTCTTTCTAATGTATTTCTTTGCAGTTTTCCAAAGTTGATTCTACTTAGATTATCAAGATATGCTAGGAACTTTTATGCATTTTGGATAAGAGCCTATAGATTGACTACACCATTTTAGCATAGCTTATGGGTAATAGTTATTATGTAAGACTCAATCGCTGCAATGTAGGCGCTTTAAATTAGATTTAAGGAAATAATACTGTAGTGTATTTATATGAAGATGTGGAATACACTCGCATTGTATTAATGTCAATGCAGTATCGTTTAGGTAAATTACAGAAAAGATGTGTCTTATATTTAATTTGTCACTCGGAACCTTTTAGTTTCCCTCAATATTTTGGAGTTAGCGTTTGTCTCCAATCTCTTTTGTCCACATTCGTGATCTTGGCCTTACCATTTTTATAGATTGAGATTTAGTCTACTGAACCTTAAAGTGATGGACACCAAATATACATTTAGATAGTATACTCAAATACCAGTTTTGGGTGTTATGCTTTACTTACTCTTTTATTTGCGTAAGGTTGCCTTAGTTACACTAATTTTAGTTACTCTTCTGAAATTAAATTATCAATAAACAATTTCACTATTTTATTCACAAAACATTCTAAAATTTCTTTAAAAGTTTTTCAAAAACGAATTTTCGATGTGCTTGTTGTTCAAGATTTAAATTTCTTGCCACTCCACAGCCACTTAAACCGAGAGATTGTGCAGCTTAAGTTTCCAACCATTTGGAGAATATTAGACAAATTGTTCCATGAAATCGTAACCACTATTCCCCACTTTTATCTAAATTGTTTGCTTAGTAACTCTGGAAAGTAGTCTTGTGTCTAGATGCATAGTTTTATTTGAATCTCTTTTGTGCCTTTTGGGGTTGGTCGGAGCTTAACTTCTGTTCTTGGCCTTTTGCAAAAATATTTTTCAGTGAATTTATCTTATTACCCTTTTTTCTTCTTTTTTTTTTTGTTGTGCAGTACTTGGCAACTTCTCTGGCATTGTATGGGCACTTGAATGTACAACTGTGGGGGCTAGTGGCTACGTGATTGTTTGTATGTGTGTGGCATATTGCAAAATTCCTCACTATAGGAGAATAAAAACCAGAGGACCGGGGCTAACTTCGACCGCGTCAAAGTTTGAATACCCTTGCAACTTTTATGGTAACTCTTTCCTTACCTATAGCCATCAAAGTGAAAAAACGTTCAAGCTAAAAAGGCTAATGTTTGCGAAAACAATCTTAGCATAGAAAAAAACTAAGATATTGATCAAAGTCACTGTTTTCCACCGATCATTCCTATGGGAGCTATATGATATAGTAACCCGATCTTTATCAAATTCGGCACAGTCATTAACAGATATATTAAACTAACAAATGTTTAATTTGAAAGCAATCGCGTCAAAAGTGACGAAGTTATTGACAAAAGTCACTGTTTTCGAAAGATCGTTCCTATGGGAGCTATATGATATAGTCACCCGATCTTGATCAAATTTGGCACAGTCGTTTATATGTGTAATTAACTCACCAATATTAAATTTCATGACAACAGCTCAGAAAATAACGAAGTTATTGAGAAAAGTCACTGTTCGTGACTTTGCGGTTTGTATGGGAGCTATATGATATAGTGATCCGATCCGGCTGAATCCGAGATATACAACGCCTGCAGTATATACAAGCCTACATGCAAAATTTCAGCTCTGTAGCTCTTACGGTCTAGGAGGAGTTTGCGTTGATCCAGACGGACGGACAGACGGACAGACGGACGGACGGACGGACGGACGGTCGGACGGACGGACGGACGGACGGACGGACATGGCTATATGAACTCGTCTCGTCGTGCTGATCAAGAATATATATACTTTATATAGTCGGAAATGCTTCCTTCTATGCGTTGCACACTTCTGACCAAAATTAATATACCCTTTTTGCAAGGGTATGATGACTCAAAAGGGAAAAGTCATGTTCTTATAGAGACACGAAAGCCAAGAACTGTCTCTGTAACGTAATAAAATCAAATTATGTGTGTTTGAAATGGCCAACTTAGTGGCAGCAAATCACTCACGGCTTGTGATTGCTTCTAGATGAAATGAAATGGAATGAAGATTTTTCCACGAAATGACAAAAGGACATTATTGTAAATGGAAAATGTTTCGTGCTTAGCTCTTAGATTTACTTTAATTAATTTGACTAAGTAAAATTAGGCGCAAAGGCGATAATTTGATTCGCTTGTTACGAAACAAAACAATTTCCGACGAAAATCCAGATTCCTCAATACGTATCTATAATAGATGACTTGAGTGGAGGACAAGAATTCATTAAAAGCTCTTCTTCTTTTTTTTATCCCCCCATTTTCTTTCTCTATTTTTGGTTACAGGAAATTACCGGAAATGTGAGTGTTGTTGCGGTTTCAGTTTTTGGCAAAGCACTTAACCACTCGGCTCGAGAATGCCTAAAGATAATATTTTATTTCGTACTTAATCATTTCGATTTGTTTGCATTGAAGCATAAATTTGATGATTTATTGTACCTTCTATATACATATATAACTGTACTTGTATATTTGGTGAACTCAAGGTATGAGAAATGACATCTGTCCTTGGTTAATACATACAAATACCCGTGACACATTTCATAGAAATGATGAACCGTTTTTCCACGAATTTCCTTTTCGTAACTTTGTAGAAGTTTGGTTAATCATAGATTAGGAATTCAGAAGTGTGAAACGCTTGGTTAGCATCTGCTAAGAATTTTGTTCTTGTTGAATAACAATTCGGTTTTCAACAAACTTTTTCCAAGAAGTAGGAAACTTAAATTATTAATTTCTACACGACATGATTAGCTGGATTTTCACACGCTAGCATTGTGTAATAAACTGAAATTTGATTATCTCAAAACGAGTATATTAATATATTATATATTAATAGCAAATTTGAAAACAAGGGAAAGTAAAAGCTTACATACATAGAAATAAAACGTTTTTGTTGTTAAATTTCGCTTTCAGTGTAGCTTCAAGTAGCTTATATTAAAGGTCTATACAAGACAGTCAAGTCTTGTCCCACAGAAATAACGTATACGCAATGTAAGCCGCATGCACTTGTAAAGGATGATTATAATAATGTAGCCAACCAACATTTTTAAATTTAAAGTAATTTATACTTTCAAAAATGAATTGGGAATTATTTAAAATCAAAGATTTTATGGTGCCAAGTCCCTATGTTAAACCTAAACTAATGGTCTCCAAAGAAAAAAATATATATACTTAGTCAACTACCACAAATCTATTCACCATCATCATTCAATCAATTCAATCCTTAAGAAAACACGAGTGATTATTGCAATTTAAAAAAGTGTCCCCTAAAGGACCCCCTTAATTTAACTGTGTTTGGTTTTTCTATGCGTTCTACTCCTATATAAATACGAATGAGTATGTGAAATTTGTTAATCGAATCACGCACAAGCAAATCAAAATCACAATCAGGGAATCAAAATCGGGCGCACCTGTCATATCTCCTGGTAGGTTCCCATCATTTGCCTGTTGTTTTTTTGCTTGATTTTTTTTTTTTTTGTTTTTTTTTTCTCTTTCTTATGCACGAAACGAAAGGAATGAAAGAATTGATTACGATTATCTACATACCTACAGTGTGTATCTATGTGCCTAACATATATAAATATCTATACACACGTGTGGAAAATTCGAGGAAAATTAATTAAATTCGATTGTTTAAATCTTACATTTTTGTTTTAAATTCTGCAGAGAGTCCTGTAATTATGACAAATGATAAATTAAGGAATACTCGTAACAAATTGTTGTGTTGATATTGCATCTATCAGGAAACTTTAATTTTGTTTTCTTAAATAATAAATTACTTTGCTCGCTATTCTAAAATCATATAAATTCCGCAGAGACTGCTTCAATTATGACAAATAATATTTTTTATTTCTTTTTTTTAATTCAAAGCACTTACACCTGACAGGCAAGTCTGCATTTGTTTCTAAAGACTATAAATACTTTCACTTTAAAATACTTAATATTATGGGTTAAATATACATACATATATGTATGATGTGAAAAGAAGAATATATTTTTGGTCGGGTATCTTGACTATGACTACATTATATAGGGTGTTTTTGGTCATGTATACTAGGCATATAAAATGAGAAGCAACAGTCCCCTAAAGTATGCAATTAGACATCAAAAATTGAATTTTTATATGACTTGCTGGAAAAAAATGGTCTGTAAAAAACATTTGAACATTCGATGCACAATTTTGATCTAGAGGAGATTCCAAACATTATTCATTGTTTGCAATTTTTCGACAGTCTTTTGCATATTCAAATGGAAAATTTTCTCGCATTATGTCATCTTAGAATGCTTAGTTTTAAACAAAGACTATATTTTTAAACTACTACTAGGAAAAAGAATATAAGATTAAGTGAAGAAGTTGTCACAAAAGTTATGACATCAAAATTCCAATAAACTTAAAAGAATCAAGAACCACAAATACAAGATATTTTACGTCATTGTTGAAAAAACATCAATAATATCGCCCTTCAATCAATCAAGCTGTCAAACTAGTCATAACTTTGCTTATAAATTAAATAAATATTGCACATTTGGTAAACTTTGAATAAGAATAACATTTCGTTTGATACTTTAAACTGAAAATGTTAGATCTTATATCATTGCCTTTCTTAGATTTAATACTTTATTTCTCATCAATAATATAATACTCTTTTCATGGGGCAACTTTGACTTCAATAGAATTCATTAGAAAAATTTAACATAAATCTTATTACTATCTAATGCAATTGCATAAGCTGGTCAAATAATACAAAAAAAACTCAAAAGAATTAAAACTTACCAAGTGAACAGTTAAAAGTAGCTGCTGCTGACAGTTCTTAAAACCAAACTGTTCTTTTATGTGTTTAGTTTTGAATTAAATTAAATTTTTTCTCCGTTTTACCCTTGACTATTCTGTTTTTGCTTTTGGTATAGTTTTATGTATGCCCTCTTAACATTGTCTTGACTTTGCTTTTTAGCTTGTTTCAAGCATTTTGTGAATGCTAGTTTTCCACATGATTTAACATGCAAAGGACAATTTCACAGGAGTTTTATGCTGTTTGTATTCACTATTCTCATGCATGGAAACTTTATTTTTTGTTGGTATTTTTTTTTTTTTTTGTACACTCTTCGTAAAATTTCAATTGACTTTTTTGGTTGAAAAGATTCAGATATTCACTTCTTTGATTTTTCAAGCATTTGGTTATTTGGCAAATTGATTTTCTTTTTCAGATTTTAAGTTTAATCTAAAAAAATTTCACCGATTGGCTTTATTGTGTTAATTCAAGTACAATTAAGAGATTAAATATGCTTTTAAGCCTTTAAACAAATTAAAAATTTAGCAGTTACAGATCTTTTTTAATTTCTTTCTATGGACTTTTCAAGGATCTTTCTCTGTACTTAATTTTTAATAAGAATATGAAACTTTTAAGTTAATCGGATCGCCGTAGGTACCGAATGTAAGCCTCCTTTTATAGTCCTTTATAAAAACTCCTTCATATAGGAGTAGTCTGAGGAAAAATATCCCCGATGTCCACCTCTCATTATGCCACTGTTTATATATACATAAATTTAACACCTATTGTAATACGATATAGCCGACAGACAGATCGTAATTTATATAGCTTACTTAATGAAAACAGCAAAAATAGCTGCATAGTAAAAATAATTTCATCAAACGATTTCATTTAATAATTTTAATGGTTTTTGCACCTACCAAAAAGTTTAATACCTCAATCAAATCGGACAAGTACATAGACACATAAACATATTTCTATTTTTACATATATCGACACTGCCGATCGTTAAAAAGACCGTGTTTAACAACAAAAAAAATGTTGAGAAAAATCCATATTAATTAAGATTTAATTTGTCGTTTTTTATTTCCTTTTTAATTGTTACTTGAATAACAATTTTTAAGAATTTTTTTTAGTTCTTATATATATAAATTTCAAAAAGGTCGTAATCTAAACACATAAATATACATACATATATGTTACAGATTTTTTTTGAAATCACTTCACGAAAGTTCGAAGATTTTGCTTATTAGTTTTCAATATCTTTCATTGTCCTATTTTTTAGATAAGTCCATGAATTTTCGAATATTTTCACTTTATTCCAAAGGAAATATAGAAATCAAGTTTTTCACACATGTTTTTTCAAAAAACACGTGTCTTAGGATTTTCACAAAATTTCTTTGCTTTTTGTTCTTTAATTTTTCAATATCCCAAATCGCGCACAGTCAACACTTTGATTTTTGTGTTTTCCGAAATTCTTGTTATAGAGCAACGCGAACGGCCAAGAAATGGTAATAACCAAAATGGAAAAATATTCTTGGCATTATTCGCGTCTGAAACGTTTGAGTTATCGCGACATTCTAACGGTTGGCGAACGAGCCGCAAAACGAGCGGCATTCGCTTTTGGCCACTGTTAACGAGCGCTGGCTCTCTGTTAACTCAATAACAGAGGCAATGTTGTTGTGGTAGGTTTTACATTGGCGTCACGTGCTGAACAGTAGCAGAGGCAGCGACAGCGACAGCAGCAGAGGCAGTCCTTGTTGTTGTTGCATTGAACTTGAACTACTAACAAAGTTGTTGTGCCTGTTGTTGTTCTTGTTGCTATTTTGCTCTGTGCATGTGGGTGTGTGTGTGTGTATATTGGCGCGAAATTTCGCCGGTTGTGCTTCTGGTTGGCTCTCTCACAGATCATGCGCAGTATTCCCGATTTTGTCAGATTATATAGAAACAATTGGCAAAAAGTTAAAAACAAATACATGTTGAATCGGTATAGATTCAGTAATGCATTTTAGCAAATTTAATTATGCTTCTGCTACGAAAAAGGATTTGGACAATTGTCCAATATCTTCGATGACATTTATTTATTAGAATAAAATAAGAAATAAGATTTGTAAAATAATTCTTACTCGCATTAGTTGTTCTATTCGGAATTTTGAGGTGTTTTTGTTTAAAAATTTGCATTTCTTATTACGTAAAAGCATTTAATAGTAGTTTAACAACAATCAAAATGATTTAATATTATATTTCTAGTCGAATTGTAATTGTTTTAAAAGATTACAGATTATCCGACTACATAAATTAACACAAATAAAAATGTTTAATATATTAAACCACAAAAAAAACTTTATAGGGGGTCAAGAAAAATAAAAAGGTATTTATAAAAATTTGGTAAAAGTTGATTTCATAAACAACGTTTTTTATAATCATAAAAATTTGTTAAGTGTGTATTTTATAAATAACTTTCTTATACAGATTATACGTCTATTTTACTATTATATTTCTTTTTGTAATGTCGTTCAAAGCAGCCAACATAAAGTGTTTTCTGCTATCTACCTTAGGAATAATAATGGTTTTAGTAAGAACGATTTGACAGTAATTTTAAACATAGACCAAATAATTATACAGATTAAGTCGCGTAAATTAATGCAATCATTAAAAGTATAAAATTTTGTATAAACCTAAATTTAGTGGACATTTTTAATGTGATTTAAATGTGTAGCATTTTATATTCTCTTGCTGAAAAATTGAAAATTGACCTGCCAAGGCCTGCAATTTTGTAATCTCGTCCATTCAATTGCAGCACATCAAGTTGACAGGTATTTTTGTTCCGCCAAAAGCACTTAACACTTTTTGGGCTATTTCCGTGATGCATTGTCTCACTCACCAATGCGTCCGAGCCCGTTGGTGGTCAGCAGCCAGAAACGGACAACCAAGAACCTAGAACAGAGGGTCAGAGCTCAGAACTATCAGCCAGCAAATCAGAAAAAAAACACACAAAAAAAAAAATAAAACCTACAACAACAAGGACAACGTCAATGACTTGCCCCAGAGTTGAGTGGGCGTGGCAACGGGAGGCGTAATTAATGCAGTCGCATGTGCACACGGCAGAAACTACAACAGAAAAAAAAAACATAGAAAAAGAAAGGAGGACAAAAAAATCGAAATTTCAGTCAGCCGAAGGATGCGCAAAATTTTATGGCCATTGCAATTAAGTGGAAATCATTGGGGTAGTGCGGCAGAGTGGTGTGTCTGTGTGTGTGTGTGTCGAAAGATGGTGTTGATGTTTTGAAAATGACTGTGTGTGTTTACTTAGCGCGTGCTCATTAATTTCACAACGTGCTCGGCACTAAAAATTAAAGAATAGATGAAATAATAAAATAAAACTAAAATTGCCCTTTGACACTCGGTCCTTTTGGTTTTTGCTGAATACTTGAGACACATCGATTTTAATTGGTGAAATTTGCCGAAAGTGAGCAAAAAAATAATGAGTAGGAAGGGTATTACATGATTTAACGATGCCAACCAAAATAAATGCACTCTTTCTTCTTGTTGCAGAGCGGAAGTTGGGGCGCACAACGGAATTTCCGGTAATTAAGTGCTGGAAAGTAGGCTATGCTTTTTGAAAATTGTGGCTGCTCATTGCAAGAGGAAGAGATTTTAGTGGGTTATGGTAATAAAATTAGAATGAAAACACTTTAAAAGCATTATAAAATATAATCTAATTAATAATAATATTAATTAAGTGTTAATGATTATAGAATTTAATGCAAACCCATTTAGTAATAATTTTCTTAAAAAAACAAAAAAAATTCATTTTTATATTTGAAATACAGTGAAACCTCGATATAACGAACTTCGTTATAACGAAAAACCCAATATAACGAATTTTTTGTTAAGTCCCTTGAAAGGACTAAGGTTTTACATTTCAGTACCTATAGCGAATCAATAGATATAACGAATAATTTTGCGATCCCCCTCAGATTCGTTATATCGAGGTTTCACTGTATTTATTTATGGATAACTTTGATTTAATAAAAGGCAGCTTTTTCTTCGGCTTAAACTTATTTATGATTTATATGGATAAATTGGGAGTGTCTGCAATATTTCGATGTACATTTTTTTCTTTAAGTTATTTAATTATTTATTTTTTCAGAAGGTTGTAAGTATTTCGACCAAATTTAACTCTCTTTGTTTTTCAAATTTTCTATTGACAATTTATGGAAACTAGTAGAAATTATGAATGAGTCCCATTATGTCCAACTCATTAATTTTCTTCTGCATTGCAGAAGCTTTAAACTACAAATTTTCTTTCACTTTTTCCACATGAAATATTCCCGCTAGTTTTTCCATTGAAAACTTTAAAGTTTCAATCGATTGTGTTGATGGTGATGCCATTTTTATGTTGTAGACAAATCCTTGACTCAAGTGGGCACAAGTAACATGAACTTGATACTGAAAATTTGAACAAAGCGCTAAAGCTGGCTATATGTATATAGACGTGTATGTGTCTGTGTGTGTGTGTGTGTGTGTGAGAGAGAGCAAACTAGGAGAAGAAATTGCAAGCTGAAGAAGATTTGCTTGCATAAAAGTTAACAAACAAAAATCAATTGCCAACTGTGGAAATTGCAAACTGTGGTCACCATCAGTAGCAAGAGCAGCTGATATTCTCCTTTTGGATTTTGTGTCTTTGGTTTAGCACATTAGGGAGCAAGCAGCATGGAAAATTTAAATGGCAATATGGCCAATGTTTGTTAACCATAAACCACAAACTAACCGAAAGACAAGCCAACTTTGCTAACCTCAAGCTTAAAGTATGAGATATGTGATGAAAACGAGTGAAGATTGAGATTTATGGGGGAGAGAAAGAGAAAAATGTTTGATAATTGAAATTTTTTATTTTTATGTACAATCTCACTACTTAATTTATGTTTTGTAAACATTATAAATTATTGTTTTTTATTTTTAGGCCGATTCTTTCCCTTCAACTTTAGTTTTCAAATATAATATTTCAATTATAATTTTGAATTCAAAACAAAATGCTTGAGCACTTCTCTTATAGAAACAATGTAATGGGCTCTATAAAAATCATCCCGATTTTATACTATATATTTTCTATATATCGTCTTCTTTTTAGCATTTGTTAGGCTAAACAATTCTTCTTCAAGACTTAGTTAAAAGAAGATTTTTTAAATACATCAAATATTCAAGTAGAACTGCTCATCACCCAAAATTTGTATTGCCATAACTATTACCATTTCACATTTCTCACAACTTTTCAATCGTCCCCCAAGCAGATGCTTTACATTTCCTTATATCAGAAATCGAATTGCAAGTGAAATCCTATGTTCAATGGCGAACTTCAAGTAGAAAAGTAGTCATAAGTTTTACAAGAAGATGCAATAGGAGGATAAAAGTAGTAAAAGAATCGAAGGTATTAAAAGTGTGGTCTAACCCAAGCTAAGGGTAAATAATTTAAGTATGTGTACCCAGGAGCCTTGATACTGAATAAGAGAAAATAGGGGAAGAAATGGAAAACTTTGGCCATGGATCTGTTTGGTATGTGGTGCCACTTGGATGAAAATTTAATTTGTGTCGCAGCATGGCGCTGAGAATATAAATTTAAATATCAATTTTTTGTTTCTCTCTCTCTTGCCTTTTTATTTTGAGAATGCAAAAACCTTACAAACTCAAACACACACACACACACACACACACACACATATACAGAGTGAGGGAGGGAGAGAGAGTGGAGAGAAAGAGCCATACAGTCACAATTCAATTGAAAAGTTAATTGATTTTGCTTCAGCAATTGACAAACACAAAACCTTAATGAGGCAAAGGAGACGTAGGAAGAACCAGCAGGAGCAAAACCATGGCAAAGATGGCAATGGAGGACAAGTCCAATATAAATTTCCAACTCCAGTCACTGCTGGACTCATCTGTTGCCAAAGAAAGCAGCGGTTGATGAATCAATTAATTCCATGCTACTGCAAAAGTTAAGTGGAATCCATACATATGTGTATGCTGATTTAACCAACATCAAAAGCAAACATTAAGCTGCATTGATCAAATCTATGTAGAGACACAGACTTTACTGGTAGTTTTAAATGTTAAAGAAAAGTTTAAGTATTTACATATGTAGACCCCTATAGAACTTAATTGGAGCTCTGATGATTAGCAAATATTTTAAGTTGCCTTAAATTGTGGTTTTAACGATTTGTATATTAAATCGATTTTTATATATTTTAGCTGACTGCAGACAACAGGAAACAAAGCAAAAGTCCATTATCTGAGAAGACTCTTTAAATAGTTTTCATTCCATTAACATAAAACCATTGTTTAGTCTTAAGGATTATACATTTTTCAATTACATAACCCAGATGAGTCATGTCTGCACTTACTGATTGGCTTTGAAGTTCAATAATGAATCGAAAGGAAACAACCCTGTACAACTAGTTATAATTATAAAGTCTTTACATAAGACCATATTTCATCTCCTGGAACCAATGTCCTTAAATAAAACCAATATTAAATATTACCAAAATAATCTATCGAATGAGTGGCCTCGAGTTCTTTCGAAAAAACAAGCTTTGTAAGGGTATACTACTACTCAAGCATTCGAACTAGTTGGGAATTATAATTTCCAAGTTAAGTCTTTGTTTTCATAGTCCGAAAAGCGTAGGCAGATTAGTGGAAGAAGCATCGACATCGTCATCAAAATAATGAGGATATTATATTCCATAATACGAATAACTAGTTGATTTTTTGTTTGTTTCAAATGACCTTTAGCCAGCTGATTCAAAAGATTGAAATAAAACCCATAAGAAAAATACATGTCATTACCAAAATATTTTATTTAAAATAACGACCCATTTTGTCCTGTATTTCTTCAACCGCAAACATCAAAAAATGTTCCTGCCAGTGTGAGTCCTTGAAAACCTTTTTGTGGCCAACAACTTTGCAAATCAAAACTCAACGCCGAGTCGTAGATTCTTGCTCCATATTGGTAAAGGGTCATAAATATGACAACACCCCCTTTGAACGTGGCCATATCGATTCGGCCATTTAGACTGATATTTGAGTATATTTTGTTTGTTTTTTTTTTTGGGTCACATGTTGATTGATGTTGCAGTACATAAATAAACGAAAGCAATGGAAGCTGCCCTCAAAATTGCTGGCCCTTTAAATCCGAAATAATAAATTTGTTTTCGTTCTTTCTTTGCGGTTTCCTGTCATAAAAAGAAAAAACAATCTTTAAAAATTTTGTTTGCGCAAACAAAAAATATGTGAACGAAGTTCATATGTATAAAATATTTATTTGGGCCTTATTTTGTTAGGCCTACATATATGGAAAATAACTCATTTTATGACCTTGAAGATATAAGCAACAAAAAAATATTTTTATCAAGTCATCTTCACTATAAACTCAAATTTTAAAATGCAGAGCAAAACTGTAAGAAATTTATGAGAAATCTGAGAAGCAATAAAAGTGCTGAAGAATGTAAGTTGCATAACGTCAACAATTTATTTCAACAACAACAAGAAAAGATGTAAACATAAACCTGGAAGTTTTATAAAAACAAGCAAATTTCTTGGAATTAGAAAAAATGTAACCATGACAAAACAGAAATGAAAAAATTCTTAGAGCAGCTAGTTAAGTAATTTAAATGAAAAGAAAGTATTCAGATGGCTTAAATATCACAAAAAGAAAAAGCTGTGGGCGAACTCAACACATATTCGGCATATTTTTCTACAGGTTTACTTACACTGTTTATTTAATAAAAATATCGTTAAGTCACATTGGTTCTTCCTATGTATAGTCCATTGCTGAGCATGGCCTTAAGTAAGAAACTTAAAAGAAACTGTGAATTAAGTTAAGTTTGAAAAATTAAAAAGGGAAATGAACAGTTTTCTTCAGCTCATCTCCTACCACTACTCCTCTTGAGGGAAGTTCACCGATTCAACAAAACAGGACAGTCAACTGATGTTTTGATCACACAGTCTGAACTTGTAAAGTGAGATCAATTCAGATATAGTACTATAATAATATAGCTTATCGGCATTTAAAAGAAATCATGTCGAGAATATCGTGTATGGGTTCAGCTTGTTACTAATTGATCTGTGTGTCTGTTTTGAAGCAAAGCAGAGTAAATACTAGGTAAATGATTACATAATGAGTCAAAAATTTCTGCTTTACAAATAGAATACCATGAACTATATTCTCATATATGATATTTTCTTACATATTCCTTTTATACACATTGAAATGATGAGAAAACTGTTTCTAAAAGCAATAGAAAACTTTATTATTTTACTAATTAACACAACGTCTGAAACCAGGCAGCAATGGGGCAAAACTTCGTTGTTTATTCTAATGAATAATGACAGCCAAGAGCGGCATAAAATTGTCGGCTAAGACGAAAATCTGTGTGAGTGTGTGTTGTGTCTGTGTACGTGTGACCTTCGCAAAGAGGAAGAAGCAAAAGGAATAAACGGCAACCAAATATCCAAAGGCATCGACAATTATACAAGCGATTTGTCTTCAAGCTGTACATACCTTGCCTAGCCTTAGCCTTAGCTGGCTTTAGTTTTCTTCCTTTTGATTTTGCTCAAAAAGTTTGCCCAGTGGTCGTTAAAGTTTTTCTATGGCATGGCAGCAAGAGCACGAGCTCGGGCTCGGGCATCCGTAATGCGGTTAAGACCGAGTCAGCCTGATGGTTTGCATACTTTGTGGCGCATTGCCATAGCCACAGCACCCAATGTCATGTGTCACGTTTCCTTTCATTTCGCTTTAGACCAGGCCATATGCCATAGCTTTGACTCGCCGTTTGTTTGCTGTTGTGCCATTTTTGCCGCATTTGCTGCAGTTGCCGACTATTTTAACTTTCATCCTCATCTTCAGACCTTTTGGTATTATTTTTCTTCATTTTGTTTTGTTTTGTTTTGCATGTTTTGTTACCTTACCTTCCTTCTGCATACACTCTTTTATGTACATATACATGCATTTTATACGTTCATTGGCTTTGACGCTTTTGTTGAGCTGCGGAAAGTCTAATGAACCCTTTGGGCAAATGGCGAATCTCAGAATGGTGGCGGCAATGGCGCATAAAGCACAAACAAAAATAACAAACACACGCACACACATTCTAAGTGAGAGATAGATAAACGAGTGTGTGTTTGTGTGTCTGTGCCTAGCCGTGTACTCATTTGTTGTGCACCATCTTTGTTTTCCCTTTCACCGCACACAGAGATTTTTACTTGAGGTTTTCAGAAAGCATTTTCAAAAGAATTCTCTATATAAAGAGATGACCAGATATTATCATTCAAGTTAGCTTTTTCAGAAGATATATTTTAATAGATTTGTAGCATTAGTAAAAAGCTCATAAGAATACATATTTAACTCAATCATAAGTAGTTCATTTTTGGTATTGAAAATATAAACTATGCATTTAATACTGCATAGACTTGACCAATTATTAAAGTCCATCAACAATGACTGATTTACCCAGTAAGCATATTTATGCACATACCTTACTTTTAATATATGATATTACCATTGCACTATTTAAAAAAGTTCTGACTTTGCTGTTTGTGAACAAAAAGAATGAAATTTTGAAGGCTAATGAATGTGCCTTTAAAGGAAATGTTTATTCTTATACCCTAGCAATAAGAGTAAGCTATTAAGAGTATACTAATAAGTTTTAGCTATTAACGATCCCCTAATTAGTTTGTGATCCTATAAAAGTTCTTCTGCTGTCCAAATTGGAGTCCCTAAATATTAGTTTTAATGAGTTTCTGCATTTTAAGATCCCCAATAAGTTTTGAAGTCAAATGGTTTACCCTTTATCGTATTTTCGACATGGCTAATAAAAAAATTATGAGATGTTTTGTGGAAAGTTATTTTTCCAAAGTAGTTTGGAATAAAATAAACTCAATTTTTGCATATTCACTTTTCTTCAGAAATGCTAAGAACAAACTGATATTTCTATAAAAATGTCAAAATATTATATTTGAAAAGTCAAACACCGGACGAATATATAAAATCTTAATAAATTGGTAGCAAATTAAAAAAACTGATCTAAAACTCAAAAATTAACTTAAATTAATGTTATTAATTAAAGAATGATAGCTTCTTTAATTCTCTCGAATTATCTGAAAACTCAAATGATTTTATTTCAATAATGACTGGTAAAAGTCAGTTAGTCAAGTGTACTTATTTTAAACTACTAAGTATAAGCACATAATACATTTCTTCAACAGAAAATATCGAGTAACCTAAAACGCAAGTTAAAAGTAAAATCCGAAATACATATATGTTATTCTTAATTGATAAATCAATAAATCTCAAACATATAGTAAATGTAACTTAAGATGGTAGGTAGATACATCTAAGAGTCAATGAACAAAAATTGAATATTCAACGGCCTTGTTCTGGCAAATCTTTCATTATTAACCGCATATACAATGCCTTTAAGTTTTTACAAAACTTCTTTTAACCTCTTGCATACTTTAAAAAAGGACAAACAAATCGATTTGGGTGTGTCAAATGCTATCAATTTCAATGCCATGCCATAGATTTAGTTTGTCTGCATTTCAATTGTGCACTTATAATATTTAATGGCCATATAACAGCTCTTAAAGGCTGATTTATTTAATTATATTTACACGAAAGGTCCCCGACTTACAGTCACATACAACGCATACGACCATCAATAAGATGGGCAAATTTTTTAAGTGTTCAATCAATCGCCTAACGGCTAACAGCATTAAGCCTGTGGTGGGGGAGGGCGAACTGTGAAACTGTTTGGGGGCGTTCCCATTTCTCCATTTGTGTCTAAGCAGCTGGTGGCTGGAAAAGGAATAAACGTTTCGCCAAATGTGGCCAATTTTTCACATTAATGCGTTGAAAAGACGCTTCAATCGAGAGACAGTCTGTAAACTCAGACACACACAGAGAACGACAAAGACACAGCCAGAAGAAGACATCCATTCTGGGTTGGGGTAACAGTCTGCCAGGCAGGCAATGAAGTACGAATGAAGAGTTCTTTCAGGGCTGGCAATGACTTGAAAATTAGTGAAAATGGCAAATATTGCAGATTTTCCCAATCAATTTTATTTACATTGATGGAAAAATTGCTTTTCATTTGTGGTTTCAATCGCATTGCGGTTCAATTGCTACTTCATTTGGGTTGATATTTTTTTTTTTTATATATATATTTTGCTGTAGATTCTTTCTATATTCTAGTTTCCTATTCATTTTAGTTTGTGGTTGTCAAAGGGTTCGGTTTGGACTAGATTTTGTTTTCGAATTCTTAAAGTTTAAAAGAACTTTAGTTTAACGCTGATTAAATAGTTTCACGTCTATTTGCATTTTGTTATACTTTTTTTATACTATACTTTTCATGTTATTGCTTAATTAAATGATTTTTTAGGCAACCCTGAAAATATCCTCAATGTCTTGTCAGTTTCAGCTTCATTGGGCCGCAAGGACAATGCCTGTCGCTGATGCTGTGGCTCCCACTTTTAGTCTAAACAAATTTGCGGTGGCTTCTACCACTTACTTTTAATTTATTCAACTGGCAAAAATTTACAAAATAAACAATTTCGCGAAAAGTGTAGTAAGCGAAATTTAAGCAACACTTTGGCAACGTTAGAGAGAAAAACAAAATGCTACAAAAAAAGAATAAAATAGCAGCTAAAAAAATGTGTGAAACTGAAAGCCAAGCTAGTGAGAGGAATGGGTAAAAACAATACGACAGCTGCTATGGATACCATTCCATACCCGCCCCACATCTGTCTATGCTTATGGATATCTATATCTATATGCAGACCGGAAATTGCCTAGTCGTGTTGGTAGTCGCTAACAAAGGCTTTAGCCCGGTTGCTAGTGGGCGTTGCATGCAAAATGAAATTTCAGCTTTATGGCCACAGGCAGTCAATGCCAACAGCAACGGCCAATTGGCCGTTATAGGGGGAAATGGGGAAGCTGGAGCTGGAGCTGTAGATGAAGGTTGCATACAACGACAAAACGGACAGACACTAATCATATTGCGCGCGTGTAATCTCCCTGTTTCTATGGGCCATTGGCCATTCAAAGTGTATACAGAGCAAAGGCAACAGCAGCCGTAGAAAAATCTCAAGTTACAACTGCACACAAAAGTTCTCGAATCAATTGTGTGTAATGGCCATTTGATGGATGAATTGTTATTGCAGGTGCTAAAAGGCCATAAAAAGCATTCACAATGAAGCTGTAGACAAGTTAGACTACATAAAATGAAACTCATAAAAAGTTAAAAATAAATCTACACTTTTTTAGATCTCTTTTGGAAAAGTGTTTAAGAATTTTATGTTGTGTATTTATGTCAAATTTAAGTGCAAATCAACAATGTTTGTTTTTATTTTTTTGGTACATTTTTGAGCATTTTATCAAAAGATATTTTCGTTTAATATTCTGCACATGAAACCAATTTACAGATTACCAATTAACTGCGAATTGTCTAACTTTTAGTTGAGCATTGAGTCTGGAATTTCAAGTAGCTTATCTGTATGAAATTGTTGAATTTAATAAACCCTCCCATCAACTCCATCTTTCCCCATTATGTGCCCCTTCTGAACCCTCTGGCCAAATCCAATATTTAACTAGAGTGGTAAGTAAACCATTTATAATTCAATTATGTTGATGTAACGCAAAGAAGAAGAAAAGGACAGAAAAAGAAAAAGACATCGCCTAGATTTAGGGAGTTGCAATTTAATTGAGCTTCAATAGCCAGCGGAAGTTTATAATTGCTGAAAATGCTGCCAACATCGTCTCATAGTCTCTCACTTACAGGTGGGCGTTCCGTCCATCAACTTTAGCCCAGCCCCGGGCACGTTTCGTGTCAATAACTTACAATTAGCAAAACGACGCCAAGGAAGGATACAAGTCTATGTATATAGGAGTAGAAATAGTAGTATAAGGCACCATCAGTTTGGGTCAGGGTGTGTTCGGGTGCCTTGCACTCTATTCAGCGATTCTCGCGTGGCAATAACTAATAGATAATAATGACAAGACAACGCCAAGTGTTGATGCCATTGCGGTTCAGTGGCCTGGGCCATGACAAGTTCACTCAACTGACGGAAGCCGTGTGCATATCTATGCCCCCTCTCCCCCCTTCCCAACCACCTTCTTGCCTCTTGACGTGCATTGCCAAAAAGCAGGCAATATATATTCATTAAAACTATAACTTAAGCAATATGTAGAGCATATTTTCTCGACGGCAACTGTCAGACAGACTATTCTACACAATTAGAGTAGCACTTGACAGAAAAAAGGATGAATAAAGAACAAGTTCTACTTGAGTTTTTCTAAATTTAATGTCGAAAATTGACTTTGATATTAGTACGCTACGGTATAAATTTAAGATAAAGCATCACAATTTTTTCAAAAATTTACAAAAATTAAACTCTAGCATTAACTAGATAAATAATGTTCTCCTGTAAAAAAAAACTACTCAAAGAAATTTTAGTTTATTATTAGAACCCAGCACACTTTTACATTGGTGTTCTTAAATAATCAATAAACAGAAATCAATGAAATGTAATAAGAAGCTAATGAAATTTGGTTCAATGGCAAAACTCACAGTAAAATAAACCTTTATACATTTGCTTTACTTTATTTGGCAACATTAAAAATATATAAATTGATTTTAATAGAGCGGAAATTTGTCGTACTAATTTTTCCTAAGTTTAACCTTCTCTCCTTTCTTCGACGGCCACTTAAGTCTGATTTGAGATGTCTTTAATAACTATTTAGTTAGACCAATTAACTGCAAATTTCTTTTAAAAATCTTAAAGAATTATTAATGTTCAAACTTTTAACTTAAAATGGTGTGGATAGGATCTTAATTTTCTTACTAATACAAAAACAGCATAAAATTAATTCAAAAGGGAATCTTTGCAGCTTTAAGCGATTATAAGTTTAACAAAATAATTTTTTTATTGAAAAAAGATGACGAAACTATAATAAAAATAATAAATAAAAATAATTGCCTTTTTTGCTGGAGCTTTGTGCCATTTAATATAAATGTTTGAAAAACTTGGTATAAGAATTAATAATAGTTTTCACATTTGCTTATCATATAATCCTTTATTCTTCATTGATTCCATTTACATATATGTATACATAAGGATAATCGATCCAGTGTGCGTTCAATAAAATAAATCTAAGTGGAAGCAAAAAGTTTTAATCTAAAAGAATCGAAATGTTCAACGAACATCCCACACACATGCATGCGTGTGTGTGTGTGTGTGTGTGAAAGTGTGTGTGAAAGTGTGTGTGTGCAGTGGAAAAAGCATTAAAAGTTCAAAGTTCTACTGAAATTTCATTAGATTTGCTTGTGCAAACACTTGAAAGTTTCTCGCCATAAGAGATAGCTGCGTAGATACCGAAAAAGGAGATATATTGATGCCCCATAGAAGTATGCTATGCTTTTTGTCAAGCCATCGACATTAGGCATTGCTGAGACTGTCGCAGAGGCAAGACGCTTATATTTATAATCGCTTTCAACGCCATCAGGCGCATAACATATTGAAATTGTCTCTTGGCCTGCCCATCCATTTTTCTTTTTTCCAAGAGGTTCAATGCACGTCTCCTAGCACAAATACAGCAAAAGAAACAGAACAAACAAACACTTTGAGAAAAGTAGGTATATGCAACGTGGTTTTAAAATCTAAACGTCTGGTCAAAGTTGAATGGTCCGAATGGTCAACATTGGGGAATGGGAAAAGTCAACGTACAAAATATTTGCCAAGTGGTTTTGTTGGTAATTTAATTGCCAAATGCAAATCCACAATCCCCATGCGAAAACTTTTTTTTTTTAACAAGGCATAACAAGGGAACATTTTATGGCAAGTTGAGATGCTTCGCCTTCCCCTGCAATTAGGCATATGCTGCAGGTGCTACACCAAACAACATCTCGGACTGGGGGCAGACTCAGACAGACAGAAAAATATTATGCCAGGTGGAGAAAACAAAGATGATTTACATATTTCTTAAAGTTTACCCCAAATTGTGTAGCTATTTTTACAGACTCTTTTTGTGAACATTTTGTGAATTTATCTTGAAGACCGAAAATCGAGTGGGACAGAAAAATATCTGTCAAGTGAGAAATGTGAAATGGGCGTAAATGTCAATCAAAAATGAATGCCACAAGGAAAGGGTTTCATAGTGAATATGTGTGAATGAAGCGTTTTCAATTTTACCCTTAAGGAATGTGTGACATTTTTCAAAAGCACACACACACACACACACCCATCCAAATTGAAAAAGAAACCAAAATGATTGTGAAATATGTAAATAATTCACTAGAATTGAATAAGCATAAATAAAGTATGAGTTTTTCATGCTAGATTTCATATGTGTTTGTTTTAAATTGCCTTTTTGCATTCAATCAACTATTTTATCATCATCTTTGTAAGTGAAATGGATAAGTATATATAAGTATATGATGGATGTGGTTAAGATTAACTCAGTTTAGTGCCATTTACTTAATGAAGGGCAAGATAAAAACAATGTAAAGTTAGAAAACAAAATGAGCTAAGGGCTGATCTTTATACTTATTTTCCGATTTGAAATATTATTGAACTGAATACAGTGTATGGGATATTAAATTATATAATAATTAACAGTTTAATTAACAACTTCATTAGCTATTCAACTTATATATGTTACCCCATCAGACTTTAATGACAATGAATTGAATATGCATATGCGTATGTTAAATGAGCAACTGCAATCTAGTGAAATACATTCCACGCCCACCCAATAGCAACAACAATTACAATGCCACCCACACAAATATGCGCAGTGTGTTTAATGAAGCATTCAGACAGACTTGGCCATATGTATTGGCAATCAGCGACACGAACATGCCCTCAAGGCGATTTAACAAATCAAAATCAATGACAGATTCCACCTTCGCCAAAACGCCTACTCCTCAAGGCAATATTGGCGTACTGGGCACATGTAATTAAGCAGGCAACACCATGTGGTCCTTGTGTGTTTTTGGCGTCTGCAGTCAATAATTGAATCTGCATAATTAGCTGTAAATGAAAGCCTTCAAGACTTCAAGGGCAGTTGAACAAAAGTCAAGCAAACTGCAGTGACTTTATCTACATACATATATTTTCATGTATGTATATTAACTAAAGTTAATAATTGGCCAAGGCAACAAGTCCTTTAGATGTCAGCAAGAAAAAGCAAGAGCGAGAAAGAGAGAGATAAAGTGAAAATGTTCGTGTTTGTTTTGGTCTCTTGCACTTGGCTGCACATTTCAAGCCAAATAAACTTGACAACAATGGCTGCCAGCACTCTGAAGCGTAAAAATCAACACCCAGCTAAAAAAAACATACCAACAGAGAGAGAGAGAGAGAGGGAGAGATTCTGGGCACATGTCCAGCTGGCAATCAAAAAAGGATGCATCTAGAAGAAAACATCCTCTCATTTCGTTTTTTTTTTTCCACGATTGAAGAACAATATTTGCACAAAAGTCGCGCTGAACTCACAACCGAAGGATAAAATGTTTTAATGATTTCTCTACCACCATTAATCAAGCTTTTGAAATGTTTATAAATGAGTATTCTAAGTAAGAACTAATTTGATGAGCAGAGAAAAGCTAATGAAATTAGTCAATGACAAGATGAGAGAAGACGCTGACCACACAAACATTCCAATAAATCCACAAACAACCCAGACGAAGCCTCCTTAAAAAGCGTTTACAAGAAGGCACGAAACTTTCTCTTCTACCAAAACTGCCAAAAAGAAAGAAATAAAAAAAAATAAATAAATGCCCAACAAGGTACTAAAATTGTTTGAGAGCTGTCTGGACATGTGATGCCAGTCGGAGCGTGGGGTTTGCCATATGCCAAAGCTATAAAATTAATTCATTCCTTTCGCTTAATTGAATTTTCTTGTAGCAGGCGCAACAGATTTGCCCTAAATGAACTGAAAGGCAGATATCGATAATTGGTTTTTGAGAAATATTGACATAACAAAGAAATATTAACAAAAACTAACCACAGTTAGTCAGTTGGCTAATGAAATTTTCTTAACTTTTGAAGAGTTTCTTAGAACTTTCTACTACGTATTGGGAAAAGGAAAATCTTCTTCCTAGAGAACAGAGTACTTACTGCAGATTTTCGATAATTAGCAACAAGTTTAATGATTTCAATTAACTTTTCTATAATTTAACTATAATTTTACTCAAGTTAAAGTTTTCAAGTTTATCGTTAGTTAGTTGTTATTATGTACTTATGTACTTTAACTGATTTAATCAACCTGATGGTAATTTTGTTTTAATTATTAGTTGTCTTCACATTTCTAATTGCCTTGCCCATCAGAATTTTTTCAGGGGACCGGAACTCCGGCCCAAAAGGAGTGCAGCACACGGTTGCCAAATTAAATGTAAATTTGCTCTGCATTCCATTTTTACACATTCCTGAAGCCTATCGAAGGATGAAAAAAAGGGTCGTTGTCATCGTTTAAAACGGAGACCTCCCACATAGCCACACAGAGAGCTCAGCATAAATAAAACTTGGAAAGCAAAGAAGCAAACAAAATTGAGAAAGGGAACGGAAAAAACTTGGGAAAAACGGAGGAGAAAAATGGCAAATGGCAAACAACGCTTACAACGCTTAACATGGCCATTTGTTTAGGAGATGGAGATAGAGCCTGAGAGGGAAGGCAAGTGTGTGAGAGGGAGAGAGTGAGAGTGAAAGGAGGAATATGGAGACCTAGGGCTAGGGCAATAAAAATGTTGTCTTGCAGCGTAAAAAATACATGGCATACTTTTAGGCAACAGGACGTGGCTGTCGGACAAGACTAAAAAGAATAACAACATTTCTGTTTATGTGGGTGGCAACAACATGCAAAATAGCCAAGACAAGCCAAGCCATGCCAAGGCAGCTCTCACCCAGAAGTATGTATGTGCATTGTGGCTAAAGTGAGGAAAATTGCGGTTAGGTTTTTGTGAAGTAGATAGACAAATTTTTGGTAAAGCTCTCAATTCTTACTTTGGTGTGCTCTCTTAAAATAAGGACAAATGATTTTTTAATCAACTTTGCTTGAAATTTAGTGAAAAAACATATTTAGAATAAGCACTTACATCCAGATTTATGCATCAGAGTTCTTCAAGGATTAATTTCCAGCTGACTTAATTTTTAATAAAAAGATCATTTGGATATTCTTTTATTAAATTTTTTACTCTGGTAATGAGATTCCTTTCTTCTATCTTATTCTACGGAAAACAATTGTCTAAAACAAAATGGAGAAACATATTTTATAAATGTGGCAATAGAGAAGTAGGAAAACAACCTTCTCGGATCTAGGGCAATAAATTAGGAGAATTTTGCCCTTAAAGTATGCTTTATACTGTAGTTGTACTTAGTAGTTGGGTTTTCAACGAATTTGAAAATTTTCGTGTGCCTTGTGACTTAAAAATGTTATATCTTTGCGTGAAGGGATATATTATATCTATACTTATATGTTTTAAAGAGCGAAACCTATAACTGCATATTGCATGCTTTAGTTCCCTTTTATATCTGCCATTGGAAAAAATGTAAGTTTTCTTTATTATAATATAATAATGCCCAATAAAACAATTCTCCAACATCTGACACTCCTTAAAAGTACAATAGCACAAAGAAAATAAATTAATAAGTATGTACACGACTGATTACTTTTTATTCAATAAAAATTTTAGAATTGATGACTTTCATTTTAGTTTGTAAGCCTCTTGTAGTTTTTAAAAGTTGAGATGGGTGGATGATATAAAAGGTTATTGGCAAGCTCAATAGTTCATCCTTTATATAATTTGTTTTCTGTCTTACCTTTATACACAACTCTTTAGCATAGGCTATCTTTATTCTTCGGTATACATACATATGTACCTTACTGTAGGGTATTCACAGATCTTTGTAATACAATATTTGAGCTTTACTCAACTGTAGGTCTGTTGCTCTTGCTGCTGTCAAGTGTATTTGTTGTGCTAAGCACGTTTTGTGTATGGGCTAAAACAGCTGAATGAGGTTTTACCACCAAAAAAAAAAAAAGAAGGAATAGTGAAAAAAGTGCAACATACTTTTCGGTATGGCCGATGTTCGCTTAAAGCCTGCTTTTTAGAGCAGCTTAAAATCGGGTACAGTCAACCGAGTGCAACTAAGTAACTAAGCCGCTTATGTTAAAATAAGTAGTTCTTGCAATTTGAAGTCAAGCATAGAAATTCCTCTGTGAAAAGTAATTAGGAATCGTGCCCAGCATACTCAAGGCCGAGGACACACATTGTCCAGAGTTGGTTGGTTCCATTGCATGACTCAATTAAGTTTCTGTCTGTCTCTCTCGTTCTCAGGGCTGGAAACCGTTACAATGGCAACTCAGGCGAGGAGATGTCAACGCGGCTTGCAATAAATTGCACATTTTCACTGACACTGCATTTCCACTTAGCCACTTTATTGAAATTTTATGCATTTCTTGCACAATTTTTGTGCATTCTTGTACATATTGAATTGCATACTCATCTTGGGGCTTTGTTGTTGGGCTTGGGCTTGATTCATATGCGGTTCGCTTATTCTCAACCGTCTCAACCAAAAATGAAAATATGTACAAAACTTTTGTCTTCGATACTGTCTGCAAGTTTCCTTGTCGTGTCGTTCAGGCTGTCAGGCGTGCCGCCGCCTTCAACTCGTTGCGCTTGTGGGCGGATTTCGCTAAACTTTTTCTCTAACATGTTGCCACAGAATTTTCAGAGGCTTTCGAACTTACTTTTTTGTTTTTAAATTTCCCTTCTATTGTCTTTTTTGCGCCTTCGTTTTTATTACTGTTTAGAAGACGCTAAGACTGCTGTAGGATCTAATAGCTAAAAAGTTTTTTATGTAGGCTTACGAATAATTGAAGAGCGATTCGGTGCGAATCGTGTGTGGGTAGTAGACCTTGAATATTTATCGAGAGACAAGGGATTTGGAAAGTTTTTGGGGTTATTTTCACTCTATTATGCGAGGTTGTAAAGCAGATTAATATTTTTAACACGAATGGCAATAGAAAACTTGCATCATTTTATTTCATTTAGACTTAAATTCATAGGGTTCACCGCTATAGTATCTATATATTCACATTTACCTGTCAGCCAAACGCATTATTTGCTGGATAAGGAGATTCTTGATCAGGAAATCTTACTTAGGTTCCAAATAAAATTTGAGAAATTTTTGACTTTTGGTATTATTATTTTATATATTTTTTTTGGGGGGTTTTTTTCATGCATACGTAATTTTGAAAAAGAAAACAGAAACGATAAATTCCAATACAGCGCGGCGGTTGTAAAACAAAAATAGAAAACATCTAAAAGTACTCTGACCCCACCCAACAAGGATGCCCATAACAAGGACTAAAACATAACTAATTTTCAAGATCGGTGGCGTTTGTTGGTGTTTTGGGTCGAGGAACTATGACCGGGATGCGAGAAGGCTTCTTGGAGAGAACTGAAGACTTAGCTATGACTGTGGTTCCATCTGAAGTTGTGGGCGAGTCATCTTGCGAGTTGCCGTCACTGATATCCTAAAGACAAATATTCGATTCCTTTATTAGATCACAATATTTACCTTTATATTTACCATTCCCTCCTCATCTGAATAGATCTCACTGTCTGCCTGTTCAATGGGTCCTTCTATTATCTCCTCCATGTGCTCGTATATAATTATATTATCTCCCTGAAGAGATGTGACCGTCTGAACCGCAATGGTACGTCGTGCACCATCATCATAAGTAAGTTCCTCTTGGGTCGACAAGTGTAAATAGTACACGTTGAGCCCCGGATACACTTGGAAGGGCTTCGAAGACGCACGGAAATCCACAGGAAGTATTCCATCCTCAAAATCGGCTGCATTCGGTCCAAGGTTCACGCGTTTTGCTTTCTTCTTTGGCAATTATGTCTTTTTTTAACTGGAAATTTTTTTAAAAACAAGATTTTTTCTTACCGGTCTGGAGATCCAAGCCCTGACGCCAAAAAAACAAAGACTTAAAACAAAACCCATACTAAAAGAACTGCAAAAAGTTCTATTTATATCATTGATTGGAAAAATGTTTATAAATTTGTCAAAATTTAGTGTCACAGTTTCGATCAAGGACTCTAAATATGTTTTTGGTTCAGGTTCTGGTTTTTGAAAAATATTTAAAATTATTTGAAACATTTTGCAATTTACTTTTAGTTTCGATGTTATTGTTTTTTGTTAATGTTACTCGAGCTACGTTTCAGACACAACTGAATATTTGTAGTCCCCAATGTGAACGACATAACATTTGAAATTGTCATGGCCTAGTAGATTAATGAATTTTTTGTTATATTCAAATTCAGGTTTTAGGTCATCAGCTCTAAGGCTACTTGATAATAACATAACAACGTATATTCAAATATATTGAAAATATGTTATAAACGTGAAAAACCTTAAAAGTGAACGATTTTTAAGGCGGTAGGACTTTATTGACTTTCTCTTTTAAGCGTCTAGTTCAATACTCTCTTCAAAATGTAGTCTTTTCAGGATTCTTCCTAGCATACATTTAATGATTTAGCTTTTTAGGCATAGTTTAGGGTCCATAATATTAATTTTTAATGTATTCCTACGTTCCATATCTACTGTTTTTTGTTTTTTATATTGAAGTAATAATGTTTGAGATTCAAGAACAAAACCTTTGAAATTATTTAAGTAATTAAATACTGATTCTCAAACTTCTCCATTCTATTACTTATTGAAAGATTATATAATTACTTTCATCATCTTAATGCTTCTTTTCTTTAAGTGCATAAATATGTGTTAGTAAAAAACCATCTCAATAGCATTGCCAAATCATTCGAAAATAAAACAAAACTCAAACTCTTAGTTCACATTGACTTTGCCCTCCTCAAAACTCAAACTCTTAGTTCACTTTGACTTTGCCTTCGTCTAAGGGACTAATTCAGCATTTAGTTGAAGTGCCACAAAATTTGTTTCAGTCGACCTGCTAACAACATTGGTTAATCACAAAACGCTGCAAAATGCCAGCACCAACGGTAAAATTAAAACAAAATACTAGTAAAAATAAAATGCTTTTTAATTTTCTAAGTCTTTCTGAATGTTTTTCCAGGCAGCGGGCGTCAAGCCGCAATTCAAGTTTCCCATGCATGATATCCATTTGAAGAAATCTCTGGGAAATTTAAAAGTCGCTTGTATTTTGGCCCTGGCTGCTCCCATGTGTTTTTATGTGTTTCACAATTTGCCACGCAAAATGAAATATAAGAATTTTTATTCGAATTACGATCCAATGGATGCATTCGATCGCATGATGAATGGCGGCTATTTGAGCTCTTGTCCACCTGGAAGTGGTGGCAAAAAGAAGGATGATAAAAAGAAAAAGAAGTAAACAAGCGAGCGGGAGAGGGAGATGGATTACATTTAAACATATTATAAACTAACTCGGATGATCTACAAATTCAATCTTTACATGGTTAATAAATGGAGCATTGTAAATTAACTATGTGATATCTACAGATTGCTGAAGGTCTTCTCGTTTCATTCACTCACTCACTCACTCACCCACGCCAGCTGTCTGCCAACATTTTGTAAATCTCTGCTGGTGCCTCGTAAATCGCTCAGGCAGCTAACATTCCCTTGTCCTCCACTACCCCTTTGCGTCTTTCTCAAGAATGAAGCAGCGACCTGTCATGGCATAACTTCAGGTGCTGTCAGGTTGGTTGTTGCTGTTACCTGCTGCCACCTGCGGTGACTGCTGTGGACGTCGACTGCCAGTTGTGTCTGGTCGGTTGGGTGTAAACATTTGCCAAACGTTCTCTTAAATTGTTGAGGGACTAGTGTAAATAACCAAGCGAGTGACGAAAAATACCAACAGGAGCATTCAAGCATACCTTTGTATGCATATGGATTTTACATACAAGTAATATAAGATCATTTTATATCTGATTATGGAAAGTCAACGGGGCAAAAAGAACCAAAAAATTCTGACGAAGGTTAAAGGTCCTTTATCATTAACAAGTGAGTACATACAAATTTTAATTTGAGAAGTTTAAAATAGCAAGAGTCCGAGATAACAATAAACATGATGCTTTCCGAAGGAGCGAAATATTAGCAACAATCTTTACCAAATCAGTGTGTCATTTCATTGACATTAGACAAAGATTGTGAGGGTATAAAAAGTTCGTTGCTTTGAACAAAATTACAGCCTTTGGTATCTTCTTTCATTGTGACATACCCGAAATTTTATTTTATACCTTGTAAACTTTTATGGCATGTGACTATGCACCGTCAACAGTTGTTACACTGCATCTGATGAGATCTAATCGTACTACCATGTTATGATGAAGAAACTATTGTAAGGCTAGCTCAACTCTTTTTAACTTGTTAATAAACTGAGCAAAGAATGTAAAGCTAAGAAATCGGAACTGAAATCTGAAACTCACTCATTGTCTTGAAGTATGCAACTAGCAGTCGAGAAGGCAAATAATTTATTAAATGTTCTGTAGATAAAAACAGTCTTTAAGGCAATTATTGTTCTAACTACATACATGGTATAGTTAGTAGGTAGTTATTAATTTGGCAGTTCATTGCATACTTCAAGGAACGATTTTCCTATATGCATTACTGCATTTCAAGATTTTGACTTGTGCAAAAATTTTTGTTTAAGAGTCGATTCAAAGTATTTTCTAATAGTGTAACTACTAGAACATATCATATAGTTAGTGATTAATATTTTTATATATTTACATTTATTTTATTTGTATGTAAACCCGACTATATAAATGTGATCAAAACAGTGGAAATAGTTGATGTCTAAACAATTTGTATTCAAGACTGATTTTCATTGTTATTCCCAAGAAACTGTTGCATACTTTTTGATTGCAGCAACCAACTTATCCTCTAGCCCGAAGGACATTTGATTGCAAGAATCCTCATCATGCCAGCATGTACAATGCTTTACGACTTTTCTGGGCAACAACTGAAATAACGTCAATTTTTGGCAATCTCTTGATCTTCCTTTATACACTCTATTCTTAGAGCCTACAATTTTTGTTTGTTTTTTTTTATTTACTTTGCTTGTTTCGGCCCTTGTTCTTTGTTTGTTAGGCCTATCCAATCTACCATAAAAATTACGGCCAACCGATGAACATTTTGTGAATAAAAAATTATGCAAGCCGCTGGAATGTTTTATGGCTGCCAAGTTAGTTGTTGTCTGGAGTAAATAAATTTATTTTGCCAACGAGTGGAAGATAAAAAGCAAGCAAACGAAAGCGGCAAGTTTACGAGCGCCTCAAGCTATGCAGTGGAAATTTGAAATCGACATTTCCCTGCCTTAAAGCACATAGCTCAATGTAATTGCATAATTGCTGCTCAAAATTGTCTCCGTCTTATTTCAGCTCATTTAACACTTGTTGTGGCTCGTTGCAAGTTTGACAAATTGCGTTACAACAAAAGGGCATGAAGAGAACGACTGGTCGAGAGCGGGGGGTAACAAAATGATGGGCCAATTGGCTAGAGCCTGAAAGCATGCAACGATAAATCAACGAACGAACCAACGAACGAACAAAAAACCCAAATTCTGTGCACTGACTTGGACTGCAAAACACTGTATTTAATGGCAGACATTTGGCAAATTGCACTTTGGCAGCTCAGCAAAAGTTTCTCTTTCCCTTTCTTGTGCATTTTTGGTTTTTTGTTTTTTTTTTTTTTAATTTTGGCAATCACGAAAAGCCTTTGGCAGACAACAGTTTTGCATTATTTTTGGATACTTTATAGGCAAAATGGGCATTGATTTATTTGCGGGGCATATCGCTTATTAAGGCAACTCGAGAGACGGTCCCATAACAATGCACAAAATGAATTCACACAAATTGCCGATGAGAAGAAGGATTCAGAGCAATTCAACTTTTTTGATTGAGTTGTTGTCTGGTTAGTAGGGAGGTATTCTGACTCTTTCAGTTTCTATTGAAATTTTTGCATGCCTGCTTTTTGGAAATGTTGCACAATTCGATTGACACATTTGGCAGGCTGAGCAACAAGAAACAAATTCCTTAGAACTCAACTGGCTAAAGTTTATGAATGATTGGGGGAACTTGAATGAAAAGCAGCAAATCAAATTGCTGTCTAATGGAATACCTATTGCTGTCAATTCGTTAAAATTGGGGACAACGAACAGCAAGCAACACGCATTTCTTTTCATATTAAGAAAAGAACCCTTAACATGGTTAAGCCAAACTTTAACTTTACACTAGCTTACTTTAGATAAAAATTAAACAAAAATGACATACTATATAAGCAAATAGCCTCAGTTTAATTAACAGAGTAAGCTCTAAAGTGGAATATTTTAATTACTAATCATTGTAGAATCCTCTCAATCAGGTTTATTTACCTCTTTTTTATCTCTTCACTATAGTTTTTGAGTTTACCGAATGTTTGGGGTTATATAAAGAAATTAGTTGAAGGATAAGAATATTTTAGACTATTTCTTAAGACAATAAAAACTGCTTATTAAAAAGTAAATATAATAAATTGGCTTGAAAAACTTCTTCATAATATGCGCCACATAAATCGATAAAAATATCGAAAAAGTGTCATAAATATATAAGTTTGTTTGCTGTGGTAGAAACTTGAGCTAAAAGACAACAAATGCTAAACATATTTACATATATTTAAATAGCTCTACGTATGATAGAAACACGGGTACAATTTAAAATAACTGCACAATTTATGTCTCTTCTTAACTCACGTTAAAATGTTCCTTGAAAATTAAGAAATATGCAAATTTTACTCGATTAAATACTAATAATAAACCTTTTTCTAAACTCACGCCTCAATATCTTGAATACATTTTCTGTCTAATATGTACAGCTCTTCGAATTATATCCATAAATAGTCTCGCAGTCATTCTCTTACCAACGCTTTTTCCTTGACTTATTCATACATTTAGCAACATTTCAGTTCGCTAACCAGATTCGAGTTCATTAAACTTTTTTTGGGTAACTCGTTCTTGTTGAACCTGATGACAAGGGCTAATTCGGGCGTAAGAATCACCTGTGCGTGTATGAAGCTTATATGTCAGTTATGCTGACGAGTTGCCATCAAAGTCAAAGTCAAATATTATACCGACTGAAGCTCACTCTAATTAAAGGGCACAAGAAAATGGAGGAGCAGACAACGACTGAGGAGAGACAAAGGCCAGACACCAAAGTTCTCAATTCTGTGAGACAATTCGAAAAGAGAGGAGACACCATCATAAACCGAAGCCAAAACTTTTCATGCGCCAAAACTTGGTAATTGATTTTGATTTTTGCCATGGGAAATGGGTGCGATGCATTGATTTCTATTGTTTTTGGTCACAGACAGACAACAATAGAGAGAAACCCCTACAAAATGGCATTTGATTAATATAAATAAAGCCATGAGTAATCCTTTAAAGTGCCCGCTCCATAATTGTTTCTAGTTGAAGATCAAACAAGAATTCGCAACTAATTGCCAAACATTTAAGCTGCAAAATGTGCCACAATCAAGTCTTTGGTGGGGAATGCATTGGGGCGGGGTCATGGCCAGTGCTAATCGGCGATGACATCCAACTGCTCCTCTTAATGTTTTGTTTTGTTTTGGTTGTTGCTCTTACTGTGGCTGTTGTGCCGGATTAAACGCACAACTAATTGCGGATTGTGGCCAACTGCATAATCCGAGGCACACGCACAACTTGTGACCCCGACAGATTGTCACCGAGATATGTATTCAAAACTTTTTGGTTCCACGTTGTCTCCCACCAAATTGACCAAGCGGAAAATTTAATTTTTTCCATCTCTCTGCCATTATTCTTATATAATTTCTTAATTTGCCACTTACATACAAAAAATAAAAAGAAAACAAGAAAAAATATATGAACTGCTGCGCCAAACCAACGAGAAGGAGGTCGGACAGAAATAATTAAAAAGCGGAAATGGAAATAAGCAAGAGGACATGGCGCAGGAGTCGAGTGGAAGTGAGCACGTCGGTGACTAACGCAGAAGCAGCTGAAGGAGCCAACTTGTCTCGTCTTGCAACAAATAATTAACATAAATAATTGGCCATTTCTTTTTTTCTCCCACTTTGCTCTACGGACACATCACGACCAAGGGGAACTGAATTGCTTATTATGCAAATTATTTAAAATTAAAAACTGTGTAATTTAATAATTTGGTAATAAAGTAGAATGAGGATACCCAGCCTACACAGAAGCACAGATTTTGTTCTTATTTTTCATGGTATATCAAAAAAAAACATTTTTTATTGGTGCTCAAAGCAATAGATCATTGAACAATAAATCAATATTTTAGCCCTTAACAACCTAGAGTCCTTTAATTAATGTTCATCAATCGAGAAATTTATTTAATATAAGAAATCACCACGGGAAACTTTCTTTTCTGAAAGCTTACTAACTAAGGCACATGAAGTAGAATCTATTAAAATAATATTTTTTCTTCTTTTTATATATATATATTTTTATAAAATTTAAAATTTATTTATATATATATATATATTATATATAATATTTTAAAGCTGTGCGTAAAATTGATAGAATTGTCTCCAGGCTCATGTGTTAAAGCTGACTCTCTTTGCCTCTGTCTTTTTCATTTTTAGACATGTAATTTTTCTTAATAAAAATTATAAATTAAAAGCAAAATGTCACGACAAATGCCTAAGTGTTACAAATTGTCATACTTGACCGATTAAAAGTCCTGTCGGGCGAGTAGTTACCCATTGAATCGAGTGATGATGATGAAAACAAATTAAATTTCCTAGATGCTCAGAACACTAACTCAAAGTTGGCTAACACAGTGTCATCTATAGGCAACAACGCTGCAAACGATGAAAGTATTTCACAGGAAAGAAGTTACCGAGAAGACGAGAAAAGCCTGCAAGGGTGAATATTGTCAGTTTTTCAAAAATGGGCGAAAATATTATCAAGGTGCGTTTCTTGTGCTACTTTACCTCAATTTCTTATTTATGTAAACACAGCCAGCTCAAAAAGGGTCATATATAGACGCATCTCATTTCAATTTGTCATTCGGCTTTAGTTTTAAAACCAAAATAAGCTTTAACCTTTAAAGCCTTGAATTTTTTACCTGAACTGAACTGAATCTGCGAACTTTTACCGAGTCTCGTTTGCAGTTTGTTAAAGTCGACAATAGTATTGCAACATGGCATAGTTCTTAGAATTATTGATTTCAGAATTCTGTGTAGAAGGATTCCCTTCAATTAAAATTATAGCGTAAATCTTTTGTACATCGTACAAAAACATTTCTGGGAATTCGTCAATGTGAATTTATTTAGTTGACTGCTATTATCCCATTAAAAACCCTTTAAAGGATAGAATTATAGTTTTACACTTGCTCAATTTTTTCAATTGATTGTGAAAAGTAGTTAGAGTAATTTTTGTAATGCACTCCAATTAAAATAATTATTTTTCAGTTTTATTTTAGACCTCTTTGCTTAGACTTAAACAATAACAAGTGAGAGAAATGGATGTGAAAATTGCGTAACCACAGAGTGACACTTTTTTGGCTTAAAAAACAAGAGTACAAAAGGTCAACAAGTTTTGTTTTTATTTTCTGTAATTTTTCTCCTTTAGTTTTCAACATGAATTGCGGTGACATGGAAGAATATTTTCCACACAATAAAATTACAGCATAGTTTTTCACCCCAACATGAGGCCAGGCTAGGCCAGGCAGGGTAGGCTAGAGCCTGGTGGTTTCCGCCTTGACGCAGCCAAACAAAAGAGGAACCCAGGCGACCGACCGGCCTCCAAACTGACGCCGAGAATGCCAAGAGGCGCTGCTAAAATAAACTCACACACACACGTTACATGTGTGTATATGAGTATGTGTAAACCTTGTTTGTGTTGGTATTTGTATTTAGATTTATATGTCGTTAGACGCGTGAAAATTTGCGCCTTCCGGCTTGCCACATTTGCGGGTCGACGAGACGCCGCGATGCAATTTCATTAATTTCATTTGCCAAATGCGACTTGAGTGAAGGCAGCGAAAAGAACACACAACACAAAACTAAACCAGAAAAAAAAAACATTTTACATTCCTTTTGTATAAATCTAGCTAGAGATGGACAGAAATTATTGTTAGAGCAAAGTGAATTCTTGCGAAATTTGAAGATATCTACAATGAGCTTTTTGAACTCTTTTAGTTCTGTTAAACATTTATCTAAATAGTTGACATTGAGCACAGTAAATTTAATAATAAAAATGCGGTAAATAATATAGCATGTAAAGAACATCGATAAATTAAACAGAAGGTTAAGAAATTGGTCTAAGATCCTAGTTCCTCAAAAAACCAATATATGAGGCTTTGAGAGTAAGCATATAACTCATACGCCATGTTGGTCAAGGAAACTGAAATATTTATATGTTCTTTAAATAGAATGGTGGTTTTAATGCTTAAATCACTAACCGTAGAATACATACATATTCTATGGTTGCTGCTTAAATCCTTTGTCCCTTGTCTAAGTTTAAAAAAGCACAAATATTTCCAATGTACAATACTTTTCTTGACCAACATGTCGTATGAGTTATGTGTTTAGCTAGCCTTAAAGCATTCCACTACAATCTCAGATTGTGTTGTTAGTTAGATTTTATTATAAAAGTAGATACCTTAAAGATGTAAAGCCAACTGTCATTAATTTTAATTTAAAGTCACTGTTAAGCTAGTTAGAAAACTAAATCGATTATGTCATCTCTGCGGCCATATGATTCTGAGTTGCAAATCAACTGCCAAGCTCAAGGGGCCAATTTTGTCAAAATGAGCGTCAAAAAAGGGAAAAGCGGCATAAACCTTTGACATTTATTTGAAAATGACTTTATGCTGGCAACATTGTAACCATGCCACGCCTTCACGGTTTCGCCTTTTGTTTAATTTGGCTTAATTATGCCATAATTATGGCATACTTAGACTTGGAGCAAGAGAGACAGAGTGAGAGAGAGAGAGAGAGAAAGTGTTGAGCCAAGTCAGGCTAATTGTTTGTCAGATTTCCCATTCATTCCCACCCAATTCTCTTCCCCTTGGACCCATCTAGCATTCAATG
The DNA here is from genome assembly GCF_018902025.1 of Drosophila willistoni. NCBI lineage: Eukaryota > Metazoa > Arthropoda > Insecta > Diptera > Drosophilidae > Drosophila > Drosophila willistoni. The sequence continues at coordinate 18,521,193 of NW_025814050.1, forward strand.
TGGGTTGCTCCACGTGAAGAGTTCAAAACCAAAGTCATAAATTTTCATTTGCCAAGTCGAAAACAATTTCAACCTTCCCACTTCATACTGGCACTTCTTGCACTTTGTGGGTAGAAAGCAATTAAACTTTAGACAAAATGTTTAATTGATTTTCTAGATCTCTAGAATGGTTTGTTAATTGAGATTTCTATAGATAGAGAATTTGTGGTTTCTGCCAAAATTGAGGAAGTTTATGTTATTGGTAAAAAGCATTAAACTTGTTTTGTCAGTCAGTCTGATTGATATAAAGTTTATAAAAACATTCGCTTGCTTCAAAGTTTGAGTAGTTGGCTAATTTAAAAGCATTAAACCATTAGGTACTCTAAAGTCTGTAAACTATTTTTTAAAAATTTTATGTAGTTTGAGGATTCATTTCTTTAAGACTTTTATTCACAAAATGTTTTTGATTGGCTTGTTTGAGTTAGTTGAGTTGAGTTTGAGTTGTTTGAGTGACATGTCGATTAGTTGCAATGACTTTAGTAATTAAAATTTAAAAAGTAATTGAAAGTACATATGCGTAACTTAAGTGCTTATGTTAAAATAGAAAAAAGCTTTTGATGCTAATACTTTTGAATGAAATAAACTTTTAAACAAAATTAGTGGCTTGTATTAGAAAATCAGCTTAATTTTTTTTAAAGAAATGTTAACTGCATTAAGTGATCTGTTTTTTATTTATTCATCTATCTAAACTTTCATATTTCCCAACTCACAGAAAATAAAGATATGACAGATTTAGGGATGAAAAACTAGTGATTTTAACCTTAAAGTATGCAATAAGCTGCAAAATCATTCAATATTTTCAACATTTCTCGACTGCCTATTGCATATTTTTGTGAGTAGCCGAATATCCGCCACTGGTGTTAAACTTGCTAAGTTCTCACATGACTATTACCTTATTTTACCCCCTCTGATGGGGTATAATTATAAGCAAATTTCGACAAATTAAACCAACATACCACAGCAAGGGGGTTAGGTTAGAGCAAAACGGCATAATTTACAGTCTACTTCTTCTTTGCGTTATTTTCGTTGGTCTATGCTCCCGGAGTTGGTTTTTCAGGGGTTTTTGGGTTTCGGTTTTCGGATGTGTCGTGGAGGGGGATGGGCTTGGGGTTTTCCGTTTGGTCAAATATACCGCAGAGTTGACGCAGCGTGACGTCCACAATTTGTACGCAACACCCGCGCCGACGTTTGGTAATTTGCATGAAATGCGATTTTTCGTAACGAGAAACGCAGGCGTTGCATAAATTCTTCATTTTCATTCTGTTTTTGGATGTGTATTCCTTTTTTTTTCCATTTTTGCGGTTAGCGTCTGCCGCCTCATCGCCAGTATGACTACGAAAAGTATGGAATGGAATGCATTAAACGTTCGCATTATGCGCACATTTTCCTTCACGGCCTTATGCCAACAACTCCAACTACTTTAGGCGCATCAGCGTTTGCCATTAAAAGTTGTGAGGCGTAAAATCAGTTTGCCAGTTTTCGGCTTTCCGCAAACAAAACTTTAAGCTTTAATCAATGTGCAGTGCGACTGACATGGTGGGCGCCTTAAAGTAGGCAACGAAAGAAATGAGATAAAGTATATTTAAAGCTGATGGAAATAAGCCAAAGTGAAGGGAAATAATTTATGTGTGATAGCAAAGAGGAAATCTTTTTAAAGAAAGGTAAAGTATTAAATGAAAAGATCTTAAGACAATTGAAACTGTTTACGTCAAAATTTTAAACTTTTACTCTTGATGATGAAATGAAATTTCATACAGTTTGAAAATCCAATTCATTAGCCGTTAATTTTGTAATTATATTAGATTCAATTATAAACATGAAATTTCATTTGAAATTCCTGCATTTTGAGTACCTAGCTTTTTAATTAGTGTTCAGTTTCAGCTAAACTTTAATGCTAATGCACTTCTTGCTCTCCACTTAATCTAAGCTTGCCTATTACGGTTGCGTAGCTATATAATGCATTTACGCTGAAAGCTTTACACATGTAACATATACATACATATATACTCACACTTGGGTTTTCCAACCATGCACAAAATTTGCTCATTTTCCCTCCAATACAGGCTCATCTCAGGCTGGCTGACATTCCCCCATGAGTAAGCCATAGAAATCATCCTTTGATATGATTTCCCCATATACACTTCTCGAGTACCAAGATCGAGTGACTGACACTACACTGACTGTGGGGACGCATGTTGGTGTAAATGAATGAGTGAATGAATGAACGAATGAACGAATGAATAGGGCAAAATGAGATGAATGGTTTAGATGACTATGGCTGGTGCCTAGTCGCTTAGTTGCCAGTGAAGTTCATTGTTCAGTAACCGCAGAATTCCCAAAAGATTCCATCAACAGCAAAATGTGCATCCGGATATACGTGTATAAGATTTTGTCTTGTTTGGTTTGAAGTGCGTGGCACAATGCTATTAAGATTCCATACGGTGAGGCATGAATAAATTATAAGCTCCAAGCAATCATTTTAGTTTACACTTTTCATATGCATAAATCGCGATAGAGTGAGTAAAATTAAATGGGGATTAGAGGAGAAAGAGTAAATTATAAATATTAAACAAACTTCTTAAATGCATTGAGATTAATTTGAAAAAAAAACACATGTGTAGTGAATGGCATTAAAAATTCAGGACTTAATTTCGATGTACCCAGCATTAGTCCCACTTATTTAGTTGACTTGAATCAAAGGTCAAATATCTCTTATGAAAGAAGGAATTTGTAGATTTATTAGAAAATTAAAGAATTCTTCAATTACTTTTGTAGATATTGTAAGAACATCAAACATTAACTCTGAAAATTTGCCATCAGTTTAGTGTTTAACTTTTCTGAGAATTTTCATTTCATAGTCAATCGAAAAGTTTATAAAAGCCTTGTGTGACTTCCGTTTCCTGTGCCAGCCGCCATTGCCAACCAAGTGTGAGTGTGTGTGGGTGTGTGTGTGTGTGTGAGTGTGGTCAGTGGGAGTCTTTTGAAGAGTATGAGAAGTTTTGTGATTTGAATTTATAAATATCTTGTTTCGTTAAGGCTTCAAATCCAAGGGCAAAGCCGTTAAAACCAATGTTAGGCAATGAAAATGATTTCGATTCCGTTACCAATTTCAATTCCCTCTGAGTAAGCGTAAAAAGTAAGAAAATCTGCCGAGCCGTTAAACTTTACGGGCAATGCTTTAAACCGTATGATGAGAAGTAATAAAAGTTAAAGCCAAACGGAGTTGCAGACGAACACAAAGACAGAGATAAAGACGGAGTTGAAGTCAGACCAACGAAGACGTCCTTGACGCAACAAATTTAGCGTAAAGCCATCGCAGCTGTTTAGCCTTCTGTACTGATGTCCTTACATTTAACTGTCTGTCTGTCTGTCTGCCTGACTGTATCTTGTGCCAAAAACTTTATCCCAACCATTTAAGTGGCATCAAAAACTTAACCACAGCAACACGGAAAAACAATAAAAACACTTCACGAATTTTCTCACAATATTTGGTAAACAATCTTTTGTTCCTTTAATATTGAGATTAAAGTTGTTGCCTTGTGGCAAAATTTCTGTCAGTTAAAGGTTAATGAAAATCTTAAAAATCCAACAGAATTGTTCAATGATTTGGAAACATTCTTTAGGCACTTATTTTTATGTTTTTAACATATTATACAATGTTAAGACAAGGAAAAAAGTGCCCTCTATACATAAATGAATAAATAATTAAACCTTTTAGTGACTAAATTCTTGTATTTAATATATTATTAAAAAGGAGTTAGACATATGATTTTGATCTCTTTTTGTTTAAATAATAAAATTAAGGAATGTTCTTGCAATTTATTTATGTTAACGTATGAATCTTAATTAACTCGACATTTGGTCGGCTGACTTAGTAATTTGAATGGTTATTTCAACAATTTATTATAACTTTGTTCAATTTAGAATTTATTATGCTGCAATTTTTCCGTGGTTCGAATCTCTCTCACTCTCCCTCTCTCTTTCCATTTCTACTCCCCTGCCTTTTTATGTCTATACAATATTCATATGCTGCAGCATAATTTCACCAAATGTCGGACTCATAAATAAATAACAACATAATACCATAAATACAAACCAAAAACAAATAAAAATTGAGAGCAAATTTAACATTAGTAGGTCGCACTCTAAATGCCCTTACTTTTAATTAGGATGTTAGTTTAAGTATTCATGTTTGAGCGACAAAAAGCTATAAATGATATGAATAAACCAGATCAAATAAAGGATGAGGATCAGGACCCTCTAATATTTTATCTAACTACTTAAGCACTTAATTGCCATCATTAAAACTATGATGATATAAAATGTAATATACCCTAAATTAGAGTAAATTTACCCTACTGGAATGCAACATTCTTTAGATTGCGGTTGGTCAGTACCAACTGAATTTATTCAGTGCCAACCTAAGGGTAATTATTTTTAGATTTATTTGTGAAATGCATAATTAAAATGAATACAAATTCCTTTTAGTTTAATTCAATATCTTAAATTCCTTATGGAAATGAAAAAAAAATGATTGGTATTGTTATTGATTTCAATGTGAATTTCAGCCGAACCTTAATAAATATATGTCTAACAAAATATTGAAAATAGAGAAAAGCAACAAATTTATATAAGAACCCGGTCTTTGCCACTCAATGCTCTGTGGATTTGAACAACTGACAGTGTTGGCCAAAAGTTTGACACGCTTTAGAATGGATGAGCCAGAGAATCACATTTGTTGGCCAGTCGTGTGTGTTGTTGTTGTTGTTTTTGGTTTCTTCTTCAACGACTGGCCGCCCTTTGGGATTTATGGATGTGTGAAGTGGACCAAAAAAATAAAAAAGAAAGAAAACATCAAAAGGCACAAACAAAAAATGTGCAAACTTTTACAAGACAAATTTGTTGAGGCAAAATACATTTTTTTCTTATGCTTTAAATAACTTTAGGAGGACTTTTTTATTGAAAATATAAACCGCACTTTGAATTTTGTACCTACTAAGGCGAAAAAGTTTATATTTTCCGGCATAATGGACATTTGTTTTTGGACATCGGCTGAAGTAAATTTAACCTTTGAAAATTTAAATATTTGGGATCAAAAACTTAACAAACACAAATATTATTTTAGTTAATTTTTAGGTTTACCATTTAAATTTTTTGCCTTGTCAAAATCTTCGAACTGTCGCTGACTTCCTGCATGTTTGGTGACTTATTTAGTTAATAAACAGTTCAAGGAAAATATGAAAAAGAAAGAGAACAACCAGAAAGTAGGAACGAGGCAGAAACGAAAAGGAAATGTTGCAGGTGAATAAGAGTTTTCCCATTCACTGATAGTTCACTGAGTTTGAAGAAACAATTGAAAAATTATCCCATCATGAAATTACTTTTCACAAATTTAATTTAATTTAATTTAATTTTAGTAGGAAATTAAAAATTAGGCTGACAAATTGTACAAAAATCATGAACTATGTTAGTGCTAACTTAAAAAATAACCATGAAAGTCGACAAAAATTTAGAAACAAATCAATTTTACAGGTCATTTTTAATCCTCTATCTATCAGACCGTTTTTCGTTGGAATTTTTAATTTGTTGATATAGAAATAATCATTTAACAATTAAAGTTTGAGTCGAAAAATTCCCAAATTCTTGAGCCGTAATTAGTGTAATGTGATAAACAAAAAATAACTTTCTTAATTCTTAAATCACCCATGTAAGACAAACCAAAAAATAAATTGAGAATTAAATTTCTTCATCTCGCGAAACTCATACCAAAAATTTCAACACAACCTTTACAAAACTTCCAGCTGTTACTTGAAGTTAACTTTTTTATACTTTTATTATTTCTCCCAATTGCAGATTTATTTTTAACTTTAGTCCCTTCAGTTCTTTTTTTGGTGTATGTGGCACCAACTGTTGCCATAACACAAGTACAAAAGTTTTAAGAATAAATAAAATTCTGACAAACAAAAAACTGTTGTTCCTTTCCGGGTAAAAGTAACTTTCATAAAGGAAAAGTTGACGTTTTTTCTTAAACCAATAAAACATCATTTGAAGGTTTTTTATGTACAGAATTAAATTATATTAAACTATATTTAATCAGCGTTTGTTTTGTCTTTATCTCTATTGGTCAATGTAATTTAGAATTCTAATATAAACTATTATTTGTAAACAATTTTAATGCACTATTGCATTTGCATATATCAGTTAATACTCATCTATTCAAATCTTGCATTAGGTATAATCTAATGTACTAAATTGGAATTTTATACTTATACAAAAAACATAAGTCTACAGCGGAATTTAAAGTTGGAACTAGAATTTCGCGTATTGAAAATTGGAGGAATAATTTTTTTAGAGCTTTAAATTGATAAAAAAAAAGTCCGTTTTTCTTAGTTAGCACATAAACTCAAAATATTAAAACAATAATGGAATTCTTAGACTAGTTTTGTATTTAAGTTGAAAGTAGGTATGCCCAACTTAAACATTTTATTTATATCCTACATTTCTTAGAATTAAAATATGGTCTTACAACTCCTTAAACCGCTTGCATATATTCAGAATCTGCGCTTTATTCATTACACATTTAAAATTCAGGAAATGTCTCTGGAGAATGTTACATTATAATGATTTGACAAGTTTGACATTTGACACTGAACGTGACACTGAAGGAAAAGTTTACTATCCCCCAAGAGTTCACCTCCCACTAATTGTTTAGTGACTAGTGACTTGACTGCTATTAACTTAAATATCTGCAAATGACATGAATGAAATCCAAGTTGGGTCTGAGTATAAAATGAAAATGAAATTATTTCATGTTAAAAACCTGTGAGTGAAATTTATTTTAAATAATTTGCACTTTTAATGTAAAAGAACAAATTTTTACTCAAGCAAATGCATACGCAAAAAGCAAACTCTTCGACTTATTACACCTTACACATTTAATTTAATACATACTCTGATTTTCTATCTTTGAACATCGAAATTCACGAGAAGCAAGTAAGTGATGTTGATTGCTTTCCAGAAATTAAATTCCATTCAGTCAATATAGTCGGAATAGCTTCTTGAGAATAACTCGACAAACACCTTGAGCAATATTGGCTTCAGAATGGCTCAAATTTGTTGTGTTTATCACCCGAAATGTAAGTCAGAGGGCTTTGGTCAAGTGCTTCAAGAGTGCAGCCCTTGGCCTCCACTTTGCACCACAAAACTCTGATGCTGATGTTGCTCCGACTGTGACCTGGCACGTGCTCTCCTGGGTTGCGCTCCTTGGTCAACTTGGTTGTGGCTTGGCTTGCTTGTGTGTCTCGACTGTGTTGTTGTTTTTTTGTTGCAATTGTGGCAGCTGCAGCAGTAACCAAGAGTTCCTGCCGTCAGTCCATTCCCTTTAGCCGCTCTGCATTCATTCACATCAGGTTTTTATGAGAGTCACATGGCCTGTGGCTTATTTTTGGTCGCCTCATTTCTACAAATTTTTTGCCATTTTCCGCACGAAATTCAATAAAAGAACTTGAAATTCTTTGAGCCAAAAATACATAGCCTCTTTCCCCTATGTTCCTGGTCCTTCGTCTGTGGCTAGGAATTATGAGCATGGCAGACAAGTTTATTTAGTTTTTTTTTGTTTTAGTTTTCTTGGTTTTTGCTTATGATGTTTTAATTAAACACTTTGATGTTTGAGTTCCAGTCTCTCTGGTCAAGGACAAAGTTTTCTTGTGCAAAATGTAAGTTTGGTTGTGTTTTTTTTTTAGTTATATGTATGTAAATATTTGCAATTAAAATAATTGACTCTTGTCGAGAATATAAAGAAAGTTTTATTAAATTCACTACAAAGAATAAAAAGAAGTATACATGTTTCATTTTTGTATAAAGTGGCTTAGAACTTGGTTGTGACCCCCTTGAGTGATCAGTAGCGGGTACTTGATAATTTTTTAGGGGAGTTATCAGTATTATAAGAACATTTGATATTAATTTAATATCAAGTATCTACTACTTATTATTTTTTGATGTAGATCTTTATACTTTTTTAATTCTTGATCTTATCTTTCTATAATAACCTCATATAGTAATCAAACAAGACTTGAGAACAATATATCGCTAATAATATAATAGAAACAGGTTATAACCCATCACATAATAATATTGGCAATACATCTCTTAACTATCCTTTTAGAAGGAAAAAAATATCTTTTCATATTTTACTTTCTTTTGAGTAATACTTGATACTATCAAAAATGACAAGAGAGAAGCACGAGAAAGCGATTTACATCGGAACTGTTAGTAAATCTTTTGTTAAAATTTTATATTCAATACCACTAAACCTAGAATTGACATTTAAAAGCTTAAATTTCGATTTCTTCTTCAATGAAAAAGAAGTCTTTTCAGTAAATTGTAATTATGCATATCTTGTGAATGAACTACTCCCTTTAGTGAGTGAGTTAACAACTGACTGGCTGATTAAATGAACTTATTCACTCATTAAAAAGTAAGTCAGTCAACTTTTTTGATTGCTTGCAATGCAGATTGTTTAGTACATATCAGATCATTTTTAGAGAACTTCCTTTTTTTGATTCTTCTTTGTCAAAAAAAAAATATTTTTTGAGGACTTTTTTTATTTGTCGAGGAAATCAATCAACTTTATTTTTTTTGTATAAGCTTTATAAGCCATATATTTAATGTTATAGAAAAACATCAGCATAAAGAGCACTGAAAAACGATCTGTAGAGAAGCAGGTTCACTTTGCTTCTATCACTTGAAAAAACTACGTACTTTAATGAAAATAGTTTTCTGTGCAGTTCTTTTTCTGTTAGTTGAAAAATTTAAGAAAATGGAATGAATTTTCTTTGAAATAACTTCAACTAAAACGCTTCAGGCATTTTAAAAACAAAATTTTTTGTTTTGCAAAAACGGCCAGGAACGAAACATCACGCATACGCAGTGTAAGCCGAGTGTAAAACTGTTCATCCTCTAAAAGCAAAGCATCACGTGGCAATTGCTAAAATGCCTTATATATATATATAGTGTGAGAGTGAAAGAGAGTGAGTGAAAACTGGTGGCATGCAACGTGTTGCAATCGTTGCAAAACTATTATTTTTGTGACTTTTCAAAGTTTAACGAGAGACCCGCGGCGATTTCCGGCAACCCCTGCCCCCAAAAAACCCAACTCAGGCAGCATAAAGCGATCACATGGCTGCGTTTCTATAGAAAGAAACGACAGTTACAAAAGGGAAGACTTTTTTTTGGGTTGTTTTGGTTGACACATGCCATGGATATGCCAGCCAAAAGCGGTTTAGTTTTCCCCCTCTCGTTTTTGTAGCTTGATTTTTGAATGGAGGTGAACTAATCTCTCGATTGTATAACCCATGACTGCTGGCAAAGGATTAGCTTGAATGCCCAAATATATTGTACAGTTTTTTTTTCAACTCTTTGCAACGTAAATTTCCATATTATTTGTGCAAATTCAAGCTTCCATTTATTTTCTGGTGTATTAGCGACCATTGAAAGGCCATTAACAAGCTTTAAGATGCCAACAAAGTGGAAAAATAGAATAAACCACGAATCTGTGTGGTACAAAAAATAAATGGAGCACACAAAGAATTTTATTTTGTGGCCTTGGTGGCACCACGCCACAGAGTCGACCTGGGGGAGTCGTAGCCGAAGTGTGACCAACCACCGCCACAGCGATGTCAAAATGAAATTAAAAAACTATAAACAATTTAATAACAATAAATTTTACAAGAGACGCAAGTCACGGCTGACAACAACGACAACAATAACAACAACAGCAGCCAGCCAACAAAAAGCCAAAAAGTATGCAATGAAAAGTAAAAACACGTGAATTGCATACAAATTCCGTGAAAATTGTTTGCAGAACTCGACACATGCATCCACGTGGACCAGCGATGCGCTGCAGCGTGTGTACTTTTTCGAAGGACCAAAATAACCGCTAGAATAATACAATTCTCACAGGATGACCATGATTTAGCGTTTGTCACCTGAACATTGTGACTTGAAGTTAATTTGCAGGCACTTTTCCTTAATCTTTGTGCAGCAAATTAAAGCATTCGAGCAACGGGATATCAGAGCTCGAAGGCAGCCTTTGACATAACTTGAGTGACTACTAACAGCGGGATTCCAGTTGTCAATGGACTATTTCACATGTGTATTGTGTCCTTGCAGGTGGCATATTGTTCGATTACTTTGTGTTGCCCGAAAGGACATATTACTCTTGCTGTGTAAATGCTATTTGAATCCATTAATTAAATATTTACAAAGGACAACATCGACTAGTCATAATTTACAATTTAAAATAATGGGAAATGACAATAAGTAATTTAATTTCTGCTTGGGATACTCATAATTATTAATAAATAATTTTTTACAAATCTTGTTATGCGTTAGAAGTATAAATTAAATTTCAACCTACAAGTTAAAACTCATTAAATCTTTTTTCTAAATTTTAAAGAAATATTTGCAAGTTAAGAAAATTTGATAGAAATTCTTAATGAATTTGGCCCTGCCAACATGATCCTAGGAGAATCCTGCGCTATCAACTAATAGGCAGTATGTAGATCTATGATCTATTGGGAGACCTCGCCGCTTTAAGCATTATTTGCATCAAATTTATAAATCTTGGAAGTCTTGTAACCTAAAAATTGTATATAAGCAATGTTTGCCTTTTTCTATCCAAAATGTTTGAAAACTTTTTTATATGTTCAAAAAAATCTAGTTCTTGGTCTGCTCAATTTATGCTTTTGAGAAACCTTCGCTCATTTTATTTCATTGTCTCTCATTCTCGAAAGGTTTTTAGGATGAGTGGTACACGAAATCCGTGTCGAGTGTTATGAAGTGAAATTTAGGAAAGTGTCCTTATTGTACTTTGCGATAACATTCGTATACGAGTGTATCATATTTATAATTATAATGTTTTTGAAAAATAAAATACTTCGCCAAGATAGATTTTTAAAATGATAAATTAACTATTTAGATTTGTTTTCTGCAGTTTTAAATATAGTTATATAAAAATTTAATTTAATTGGAATAATAATTTGAATAAAAAAGTACCCCACATTGATTTTATAATTTTGGAGTTATGTAATTTTCGTAAACCTCTTTAAACATTTATTGTGAAAAGTGTTTCTTAGTTCAAAAATATCTTCAAAACGTGTAGGCTTTAGAAAAATGTCTTACAATTTTAGAAATTATGTTACACAGTTTAATCTAACGTTTTTGTTAAGTGTCTAAGTGATAAACTCTCTGATTTACAGGTTATAAATTTATTGAAATTACATTATTCAACTCGTTTCTTATTATATGTGTACATGTATTTTGGCATCCCTTTACAGAAAGTGTTCACTGCAACGCACACTCACACGAACACACACACTCTCACAGAATGCAAACAAAGAGCCAGCACGCATTGCAATGCATTGCATACTTTCAAGCAGTTTTCTTCTTCCCTTTTTTTAATTATGGTTTCGTTGACAGAACAACAGCAACAAGAAAAGCGTCAGATAATGTCATTGTGTTGTTGTTGTTGTTGTTGTTGTTGTTGTTGCTGCTGCCGAGTTACCTCTGCCCGCCCATTTGGCTGTGATTACCGGCCGTGACAACTTAATTTAAAAAAATAAAAAGGCGAAACACGCAGAGAGAGACAGAGAGGTACAGAGGGGGTCAGAGAGAGAGCGAGCAACTGTGACAGCTTTAATTTGGTTAACCCGAACCCGTCGGCCATATAAATGTTGCCACTATATAGGTGTATAATATAGTTTATGCTGCTGCTGCAGCTGTTTTTTGTTATTGTGGCTTTTGTTTGGTGAGGCGAACATCAGATGGGGTGGTTAGGTGCACGGCAGGCGTTAATAATGCCACATATTGTTGCATGGTGCAAAAGTGCATCGATGCATATCTGACGAGACGAGAAAGCTGAATCAAGTACAAAATAAAAAATTGCCAAAGGCCAAATTCACCATGCTCTTGTTTTTCCATACCCTTGCTATTTTTTGTTTGTCTTTTTCAAATCTACACAACTTTTCAGAATTTTTTCCATTCATATATATACTGGATTGGCAGCCAATCAAAATAGTTTACTCTCTATGTACTTAGAGTTTTAATTCCTACCTACATCTGATTTAAATGCTTTTATAAAAAACTACAAAGCAGATTTTAATCCAACACTTAAAACGTTTAATTCCAATCTAATATGCCCTCTTAAAGGGTATTGATAACGCAAACAAAAAAATTGTACATCCTTTACGTTACTTTGCCCCGCCCAAAGGGGCGTTACGTTGGCCGTGTTTATGCGATTTAACAGATTGAAAAACAAGTCGATAAACCAAATAAAAAAAAGGGAAAATGTAAAATCAACATACATAGAATGTTAAAATAAAGCGCATAAAAAACAAAGTAGAAAAGATTTACGAGTTTTTCCCCTAGAAAGCCGAGCTGCAGATGCTCAGCCGTCTGCCCCACCCCAAAGGCGTTTTAGAATGCAGAAAAAGATGTTAACCTTTCAAAGGAAGTCAAAGTATGTAATATCTTTTGCTTTGCATAAGATTCTATATATTAATTTAAAAAAATCATAAACCAAACCAATCGACTACAATAATCGTAATTGTAAATACTTGTGACGTTTGTGAAGAAAAAAAAAACAAATTCCGATTCTTTATCTTACATTAAAACAATCAGCAAATACAGCAAACCACTTGATAAACATTACCACAAAAATGCATAATTGATAGAAATTAAAACAACAAAATATTTCTCACATTTTTCGCAAACGTCTGAAGGCGCATAAAAATATACATAAAATTCTATTGCAAAGTCATCTTCTTGAAAAGGGTCAGGATACCCACATATTTGCCACAAATTTCCTGGAAATTTGCAAAAAGCGAACAAGAAGCTCATAGAAAATTAATAATAAATTATGTTATTGATGTGTTTTATGGCCATACACGAGTTCATTCATATGTAAATATCTTGCAAATAAAATGAAAATGATTGTTAAGGCATTTTTCACATGGATTTATTTTGCTTTTCTAGATTAGATTTAGTCGACTGGCTAATGCGGTATGATTAAGTTAATATTGAGGAAATTAAGTTATATGAAGCGATACATATTAGAAAACTCAATTAAAGTTAAGTTTAGATAATTGAAAAAATTCAAGGATCTAAACCAAAATGTGAGCTAAGTGAGTTAACATTTAGTTCAATAAACTTTAAACACAATGGAAAATTAAGTCCTATTTTTTTGGAATATCATATTTATTTAAAATGTTTCTCCTCGATTTCAGTTTAAATTTTAACGATTTCCTTTTCCATTGCCCATTAATAAAATGTTAAATTTACTTCATGCTTTTGCATATTTTATTTAGTTCTCCCTTCTTTTCTTCTTCCGTTTCAGAGGAAGTTGTGAAAATGTAACCTTTTCTTTTTTTGTAAGCGTTGCCACAACATTTATCTTATATTATAATACTGCACTAGAAAAAGAATTTTCCAGTTAACAGAAAAAGAGTGAAAGAACGAAAGAACAGAAAAAATATTTTACATACACGAGAAACCCGCAGGGCGAGTAGAAAAAAGCTTTTGATGTTTTAATGCCCTCTATACGAGACAGATTGTAGGGCATATTAGCTACTATATAAATTTAGTTAAAAGGGCTTCATCCTTTTAGAACTTATACCAAGCTTAAATGGAAATTTCCTTTAGCTAACTTATATAAAATCTGAGTCTGGTCTTCATAATAAGTTAGAAAATCTGAAGGATAAGTGAAGTAAGGTCAAATATTAATACAGAGCATCTCTTAGTCGATTATGTATAAGAAACCTCACATTTTTATTTCCATATTCCTACTACCCTTCTTTTTGCAAACCGGAAGAAAAAAGTTCTACCGTTTGGTGTTTGTTTTTCGGTTCGATTCAAATCAATTGATTACATTTTAATCCCATTTTCATACGGAATTTCATGTTTGATGTATTTTATTGCCTAGAAAACTTGAAGTTTCTATATGCTCACAAACAAACACTCACACACACACACGTAACAGCATTCAAGTTGTCTTTAAAGTAACGAGTGGGTAAAAGTTTAGTGTGTGAGTGTGTGTGTGTGTGTGCGTGTATGATGTGGGTGCTTGGCTTGTGGATGAACTGGCCCACTTTGTAGCAATATGTCTGACAACATGGCGTATGCGTAACGTGCTGAACATAACTCAAATCGCACTGCATATTCATCTTCATATGCAAAGTAGATTTATGTCGCATCTCTTGCCTCTGTTACTTTTCTTTTTTGCTCTTTGCCTTTGCCTTTGCTCTTTTAGCTTTTTGCCTATTCCCCCAACGCGTCGACGTGCTTTGCTTGTTTGTTGATTACTTGCTTCCTGCTCCCCGACAATCCAATACACCCACCCCACCCGTTTCTTTCACTGTGTCTCGCACTTTCAAGGCACATTTTATGCCTCGTCTACAGCACAAACAAGTCAAAACAGCAAAAATCTTACAGCAAAATTCAGGACTCCAAACTAATGCATACCCTACACCAAGACAAAAGGGTTTAAATTAGTGACAAGAGCCCGCATTATGTTGTCCTTTATATACTCCTTGATTGAGGGGTATCAAGTGTACAAAAAAAAGTCCTAACTTTAAGTCAACGCTTTGTTTGCACATAAATTATGTTCAAAATGCCCACACTTTTTGGTCGCGTGACATTTTTACTTAATATTCTTGTTTTTTGTGTTTTAATATTCCATTTTTCTTCTGCTTTGCTTTAGTATTTAATTACTTAACTTTGCTTGTTGTTCTTTAAAGAAAGCCACGTGTCAAATGTTGCGGTTAGAAAACACGTCAAGTACAACCAAAAATTTGTGGAGCTCTCTGGACCAATCAATCGAACTTAAAGTGCTAAATTTACGGAAGCTGTCATTATTATACGGAGAGATATAAGTTGCATTTAAAATGTTTATAAAAAAAAACAAAACAAACAGACATAAATCACATTTGATAATAAAGACTTTGTTATAATACACTCAAAAAAAATCAGAAAAACAGGAGCTTCACAATATGTGTTTAGATGTATAAGTTAATTTTTGAATATAAATTAATTGAAGTGCCAAAGTTCAAGTATTTACGTTAGTCATAAATTACTGTAATTACTTCAAAAAATCTTCTATACCTAAGTATAATTCAAAAAAAATTAATGAAAAACAAACGTGACATGACATAAATACATACTTAAACTTAGTATTTACATATCAAATTTAGTTTGTTTTGATTAAGTTTATTTGGATTATTGAAGTAATTGGATTAATTTAGAGACGTTTTATTCGAAAAAGTCCAACTTTTGGAATTATCAAAAATTGAACTCAAATTTCAAATTCGAATTCCCCTATAATCGAAACATTGACTTGTTTCATCCGTAGTTATACTACCAGTGAGATACCATGAAAATTTTGTAATTTATTTTGCAGTTTTAGCTCTAAAATTTATCTAAAATTTCATACTGATAGCTTTCTGGAAAGCAACCAATTTTTATGTATAAGCTGTATTTATATATTATATAGAAAGTCCATTTAGTTAGCTTATTACTCATTTTTAAGAACCACAATTTTTTTTGAATTTCTGTAAAACGCGAATGTCAAGGATATAGCCCCATTAAAAATACATTGTATATCTCATTTTGATTGCACATATTCAGCTTTTAGCAGTCCTCGGTAAAAGAGTTGTCTATGTAAGTTGCCCAGTCATTTAGGCAACTGAACAACGTGGATCCAGGTTGGAATCCCAGGCTAGTGTATAAATGTAGTTTTTCGTCTAAGCCGAAGACCTTAGTTACCAGTGCTTGTAAAACATAGTTAGGTTGTTAGTTTGCAACTATATCCTATACTTATAACAAATAAATAAATTAAGCTTTTAAAAAAAGTAAAGAAATTAAATTTAATTTTCTTAGGATATGCAGAATATTGCAGTTTATGATATTATATGGCCATAACGATTTCAAGTCGTTGCCAACCTGTAAAGTTTTCCTACAAAAGCCATTTCATAAGTATTTGACAAATTTTAAATGAACATTTTACATTTATTTGGTATTCTCGTTCTTTTAAATTAAATACATGTTTTAAGTTTAGTTAATTAAAAGAAACCTTAGGAAACTCGGGTTTGCCGGTATCTTAAAATACAAATGTAATACAAAACTCACTCGTTCTCACAATCATCGTTAAGGCATTAAATATTTTGGCAGAATACAAAAGAAATTACTAGAGTTTAAAAGGTTATAAAAATCTGCTTAAGTGGGGGGTTAGTATATAATTTAAAACACAGTTAATTTGCCTAAAGAATAGACAAGTTTATGTAGTAAATTTAATGCCCACAGTTATTTAAGGTTGGCAGATTATTTGCGACTCTTTTACTGTACATAGCAATTGTTATCCTATTGGCATGTCCTTACACATGACTAGGATTAAAATGCCTTTGCTAATTCAGCATCTTCTTTAACCTCCAATCCAAGGCAATTGATCCAAAATTGATCAATGGTATTATACAAATGTATTAGATGATTGCCAATACCATGATTTTCATCGGTGTATGTCTGTTGAAGGAAAATACATCAAGTCAATGAAATCATTTTGATGTTCTCAACTACTCACCTGTTCTTCGAATTGTATATCCGCTTTCTGTAGCAATTTTGAGAAAACTAATGAATTTTGATAGTGAACATTATCATCGCCAGAGCCGTGGATGAGCAGATAATCATGGGTGCGGAAATTCTCCAGATTATTGAAGACACTACTCTCATTGTACTTTTTCCAATTGTCACTCTCAGTGGGCAAACCCATATACCGTTCCGTATAAATGGTATCTAAAAGGCAAATATATTTGTAATTAATTTCCATGATTGTTGCATTAAACTATAACTTACCATAGTACAGCCAAGATGTGACTGGTGCCACTGATACACCACATTGGAATATCTTGTCATTATCCTTTTGTATGGTTCTGGCTGTCATGTAACCACCATAGCTCCAGCCCCAGATGGCACAGCGATTAGGATCCACATAGGGTAAGTTATCTTGGAACCATTTTGTGACCAATAGTTGATCTTCTACTTCGTGATCACCCAAATCATTGTTTACAGAGAAAAGTATATCCTTACCCTTATTACCAGTACCTCGACCATCTATATACGCGTATATAGTATCTCTTGAAGTGGTCAAGAATGCCTCATAACCCAAAGTGAAGGCATTTGTTATCCTAACTGAATCTGGTCCCTGATATACTACCACAATGAGGGGATATTTCTTGGTCTTATTGAAGTTGGGTGGAAAAGCCAATTTGGCATAACCAATGCTGCCATCACCAAGAGTAACATTCATAAATTCATATGAAGCAAGTTGTTTATTTGCGATTCTCTGGCGATACTCTGTGTTCGGTTCCCAATCAGAGACTAGAGTGTGTGAAGAGGCTTCAAATATGCGAGTATAAGACGGAGTTGGACCCGAGCAGGTCAATGTGTAGTAGGAGAAAGATTTACTAAATCTGGCACTTGCATAAAGACAGGGTACACCGTCCACATCCAATTGCTTGCAACTGAGGCAGTCATCATTACTGTAGACATGATAAACGGAAGGATCTCCCACTTGAGTGGCCTGATAGTAACTAAAATTTTAAAAAATCAATTTAGTCATATTACATTTTAGTTCACTTACTTACAGTTTATCATTGGTCTCATCGTATCCATAAACCGTAAGTACTGTAAAGTTACCCCTCGATTGCCAGCTATTAACTCCGGTATTCAAATTCAAATTCCACACTTGATACCAATTGCCAATGTAATTGGCAAAGATACAATTGGTGCCAGTGCTCAGGCAAGTCGGTGTACTCAGAGATATCCAACCGTTGGGTTCACTCAATCTAGTGACTTCTGTACACTCACCCGTGTGCCAACAACTTTGGATTGAAGACAAATTCTGGCGACGATTTAGCCAAGTGACAAGCAAATGTGTGTTATTCGACCAAACTACATTCTGTAGAATATGATCTTCGCCGACTATTTCAGAGGGAGCATCGATCTTTTGCATTGCAGGATCATCATTCGTCAAGTCATAGACTCGTAAATATACAGAGGGATTCTTGGTGCCTGCTTTTGGATACTTCAGATCCTCTTCGTGGGGGTATTGATAGAAAGTTTCATCACCGTCGCCGTAAAGGAAATATCGGAAAGTTTCAACTTCTGTATCATTGAAAAATCCTACAGCCAATTTGCTACCATCTCCTGACCACCAAATGGCACTGCCGCTGCTTAGCACTTCCTCCTCATAGACCCAATCGGGGACACCATTATAAACTATGCCATCGACGCCATCGACTGTTATCTTAATCTCGTTATTTTCACTAAAATGTATATACACATTGTTCAGGTAGACATAGGCCAGACGATTTCTCGATGGTGACCAGTCGCAATATTGTAACTTTTCACCTCCATGAATTTGAATGGAAGTATCAGTTGCGATATCATAAACATCATATTGAGCAATATACGAATGACGGAATTTCTCCGTCAAATTGTGACGTACTAAGATTTTCGTATTATCCGGTGAAAGTGTAAAAGTTGCACCCGAATAATTATTCTGAAAGTTAATATACAATAATTAACAAAGTGAAATAAAAAGTTTGAGTAAAATTTACCAAAAATGCTGAGCTAAAGTATAGCGCATTCGTCTTGGTGGCTGCATTATATTTGTATATAGATCTATCACTGGCAATATAATAAAACTCTTCATCTGTGGAGAAATAAAAAACAAATATTAATAAGTGAACATTTTGAATACTTTTTTATAAAATGCATATTAGAAGAGTTTCTTAAAAATCTAATTTCAACCGAGTTTACTTATGTTACTATGAAAGGTCATAATTCCGCGTGATGATATGATGGCGGAGATATGTCGTTATCCAAAGATCATATCGACTAAGTCTGTATAATTTTCCACCTGGCACGTAGACTTACGTTTTAACCTTTTACTGCCCTAAATAGAAAGGCTTAAGAAAAAACGTGCCCTTGCCACTTGATGGTTTTTAAACGAAGTGTTACCAAAGCTTGTAGTTATCTTCCATTTTTAATCTTATTGAAAAACCCCTATGATAACTTTAACTGCAAGCTCTTTAAATCACATGCTTTAAGTCTTTCTATAACCTTAGATCTTACAATTAGATTGCTCAGTAACCCTTTCAAAAAGTTAGATTAGCTTGCAAAAAGATCAAAAATATGTGACTTAATATATATGTTTGTTTTTATTAATAAATTATTAAATATAAGGCCAAAATTTGTATTATAAATTGGAAAATAAAAAAATAAACAATGACAAATATATTTTTTGCCGACCAGTGTGTCATTGAGTGAAATGTTAAAAAAAAACATTAATAACAACAGGTTTTGTTTCTATACTGAGAAACAAGATAATTATGAGTTTAATAACTTAATTTCTCTTTTTAATATTATCATTAAAATGCAATTTTAATATTTGTTTAATATTTGTTTTTCGAAATAATATTATATAAGCGGTTATGTTGATAAGAAAATCATACCGTTTCTTTATAGAATAGATGTTCTTCTTTATAGATGTTTTATTCGAAGTTTTGATTATGTCATTAGTTAATGACTGTATATCTTCTAAGTGGCAAAAGAAATTGATCAACTATGAATACAATATGAAAAAGGGCTTAAAAAAACTTTAAATTCTTATTTTTTTAACTCAAGAATTCGAAACCACTTGAGATATTAAAGCAGGTGTATGCATTTAGCTTGTTCAATTTTCTCCCTTTATCTTCTAAATCTTTATGTAAACATTTCAACTTCGATAACAATCTTGCCACTACAAATATAAATTATAAAGAACTACTTAAAAATTAACTACATATTTCCAACACATTGTTTACGACTGAGGTAATTCTTGACCAAAGGTAATGCCTTAAGCCGATGTACAAATTCCTATATAAATAGTGATTTATGACGGAGTTATTAATATACCCTGATTGGGTGTCTTTATATATCCCAGTCTTTGTATTCTTTGTATTCCTTTGCATATATTATAATGCTTAACTTTACGCTTGTGAGCATAAACTCTTTATGCTTAAAATTTGATAATTACTTTTAGATTCTATTCTATATGAATTTAATACTTCGGTCATTCCACGAATTCGAATCTTAGAATTCAATTTACGAGACGAATCGGCTTAAGTAGCGCAACGTAAAAAAATAAAATCTATAACATCAGCCATGCCAGATTTCAATTAGAGCCAAATAATTGGCATTTGGTCAAGTGCCAAAGTGGAACAAAACACACAAACACAGTAAGTGAAATTGAAAAGTTACAACAACAAAAACAGCCCACAAAAAAAAACAAAGCGTTTTTACCTGATTTCACTAAAAAGTTTGAAATATATAGACAGAACTACCACCAATGACATTATCTAAGCCATGTTCGTCTAATAAACCACAAAATGTGATGATAAGCAGCGACAATCAAATTGCTTGGGTACTAATGTTTATAATTTATGAATGATAAGATTAAACCCAAGATATAGTTCGTAACTTTAGTGATTAAAACCCAAAAGAAGAAAATAAAACACACATTCTTTTCGATTAGTTAACTATAATATGCAATTTTCAGATTGTCACTTGCAAGAGCAAATTCGAATTGTTCAATGTTTAAAAAGTCGAAGATTTTACATTTAAATATACAACTTTGTTTATTTTTTTTTGGCAGTAACTTGTAAATTTTAAATTTAATTCTGTAACAAAATGATGTATTAGACAACAATTTGTATAAAACTATACGAACCTCTGGAATATGTAGTTGTAAAATAAACTTAATAAACTTACTATTAAGGTTTCTTAAGTTTTATATGAATTGTTGTCTAATACATCATCTTGTTAATTAAATTACATTAAGCTAACACGATGTATGACCAGCTAAGCAAAATATGTTTCTTGTAATTCATTGATGTCAAAGCCAATGACTTATAAAATGTAGCATTAAGCAATTAATTGATCATTCAGTTAAAGACATTTGTAACTACTTCAAGCCATAGTCAAGGGCAAATGACCTGTAATCCACTTTTACTATCTATGCTAAATAGTTGCCTGTATGTATGTAGATTTTTTTAATTGAATGACCTATTAGTTGAAGCATTGTCAAGTTATTGATAAGAAAATAAATACACTGGGGGCTTCCCATGCTGCATGGCCTTTTATGACAGTGTGAAAAACCACACACTAGGCATTGAAATTCTCCCAGGATGATAACAAATAAAAAAGAAAAAGCTACTACCTAGAAATGAGTTCATCGAACGGGCTTCAAGTTCAAAACCATAATATACACATTAGCATTGTGTTTGCCAAGTCACGGATTGAAGCATTAAAGACCAGAAATAGCCAGCTTTTTTTTGTTTAAGCAAATAAACTTGGATATTGAATATGTAAAAAAAGTGTGTAAATATTTATACAAGTTTAATATTTTGTCAACTTGATTGGCCACAAATATTAAAGGAGAATCATTAGAAACCTTCTCTTTGGATAAAAACTTACCTGTTATCCAAGTGCCATTGAAGGTACGTAGCCCTGAGGTACCCGACAAGGCTGAGCTCAAATCCCATGGTGTCTTCTCCTCTGCCACCCGCTGAATGACCGCCGACTCATTATAACTGAGACCAAGAACAATAACCGCAACGACAAGCCACGAATTCAAATGCAATTTTTCAAGCATAATTTGACGTCATTTACAAGCCAGAAAACAAATTAAAAAGTTATATATATTTTTGTTTTATTACTTCACACGCAGATCACAAAAAACGACGGACAAATCAACAAGTCGACGCAGTGCAGCGACAAAACGACAACTGGCAGGGCCCACGGGCTAACGGCAACTGAATCAGAAATCAATTTATAATCAACAATTAACGTGGCGACAGCAAAACAAGATAGAGAAAGAGGAGAGCAAAAAAACAAGGCAAATAGGTAGAGAGAGAGAGAGATTGAGAATGGTGGAGAATGATATGTGATAAGCATCAAAGCCGCTCTCTGAAATTGTTCATTGTTCTCCCACTAGTTCCGAGAAGATGGTATTAAAATCCAGATTTAGTAATATTCAAGTGAATGCTGTAGTAAACTATATTTTTTTCACAGACAGACCAAAGCCTACCCTAACAATTGTTGGTAATCACAAGGTGTCATTTACTTCGACTACCTGTCAATAAGCTAAACAGTAAAAGGGCTCTATGCCAAAATCTTGAGCCAATTCGTTGCCAAATTGCAGAAACGAAGACAGCCCCATTTGGCCAAATCGATCGAATTACATTAAAAACTCTCCTGAATTCTTATGACTTTACCCCTTGCCACTTTTTTGCATTTCCAAACCTGAAACTAGCCAGAACATATGTTTGAATTGAATAAACCTGATTGTAAGATGGGTTAAAGTAGTTGAAACATTGACGGCTTAAATGCATCGTCCTAAAAAATTAGAAATGAATCGCGAAATTACTAAAAAGTTTTGTTTTCTTCCAGGACCAAGTAGTTAGAAAGTCTTCTTTGAATAGAGTGATGAAAAATAGTGGAATATCAGATATTTAAGGCTTAAAAATAAGCGACAAGAATATGTATGTTATGGTATTATGTATGCAATAAGAAAAAGTATTCATTGTTTTGAAATAAACATAAAATTAATATAAATTTTCAAATGTTTTGTAATTTAAAAACGGTCTATGAACAATGATTGCGAGTATTTAAATTCCAATCTAACTTATATTTAAGCCTTTGTCCATTAAAATACTAAATAGATTTAAATATCTATTACGTATGAACTTATTAAACTTCATTTAAATCGTAAAGAAACCCTTAGTAATCTTTTGTTGTTTGCAATTCTTTCTTTATAGAATAATAAAATGTATAGATATTTAGGAAATGAAGTGTTCAATTTGCAACAAAAAAAGATAATAAACAAATAAGCAACTTGCCAAACATTTTTTAAGTTATGAATGAATAGAATTCTTAGTGCCAAAATAGACAACTAATTTCTTTAAATACTGTCCCACATTTTTTGCTACATTAATTAATTTGATTTTATACAACAATTAAAATCCTATTAGGCATGTTTTTGCATGAATAAAAGGTGCTAATTATAGGTATGTATATTCATTCATATATACAGTCAAACATCCATTTTAAAGACACAGTTTCCTCGAATTAAAAAAGAACTGCTTCTAAAATAATTAAAATGAATTTTTATATGGTTTATTATGTTCCTACACATATAAAATAAATGAGGACTCAAACTAGACTTAACTGAAACTGGTCTTGCATAATTACGATTTAAATTTTCACGCGCCTAATAATTAATTTTAGTGTTGCCATGGCGTCTGTTTTATTAAAAACTTCTGGCAACTCTGCGCATAACGTTCCTTTTTTCAAATATGTTAATTTTCTAAAGACATTATTTTAAGTTAAAATAAAATAAAATAAAATAAAAGTTAATTATCAATGAAAAATAAATGTTATTATAACTTTGCTGTATTTGCAAAAGATTCCATAGAATCTTCAAAAATATAGCTAAAATGTAGAAGATGGAACTATATATTTTACAATCAGAGCAGAAGTAAAGACATTTGTTCATTTTTGATTTTGAAATGTTATAAACAAATAAAATAATTTTGGTCAGTTTAATTTTTAAGAAGTATTCAAACCAAATTCTCATTATAATGCATTAAATATATAAATTTCAGTCAATAAGGAGTGAATTAGTCATTTTATATTTTTAGTTCAAGTTCAAGTTCAATTTAAAATCTAAATTAAGAAATTGATTAAACAAATAAGCGATGGCAAAAATGTATGAACCATTCTTTACATTTATTTTTATTTAAGTTATTATCTTGCGGACTTAAGTGTACAAACAGGATCGTATTTATGTATGTATGTAAAATATAATAGTGATATATTTTGCAATAATTTAAACAAAATACACATACCTACATATAAGACTACATAGTGAATTGTCTGTATGTTTCGGTTTTTCGGCTCTTAAACTTATCAAAAAAACTATAAAGTAAACACATTGTTTTTTGTTTTAGTTAAAACTTAAAATATAAACTGAAATTATTTAATTGTATGTGCCTACTCGGGCGGCGACGATTGTTGTTGTATTCCTGGCAACTGTTGCTGCTTCTCGAGCTGCGATAGCCTTAATAGTATTTGAGTTTGCTGTTCCACACATTTGGGGAAAAATGTTTGCATCAAGTTGAATTTACGCTCTTCGATTTCCAAGCGTTGACGTGAAATTTTCGTTTGCTCTTGCAATATGTTGTTCTTTCGACGCACTTCCTCCATGTAGAGGGCTTCGAGAGAATCAGTTGAGGGAGGATTAACCGAGCCAAAGGGCCGACCTCGTTTCCGGGGTGTTGGTATGGGCATACAGCCGCCGGATGGTGAGGGATTTGGAGTTGCAACCGCAACGGACGGTAATTGACCACCGCCGCCGCCATTGGTGGCAACTGAAATGGTATTATTCGTACTATTTATATAGGCGACAGCTGTGATGGGCTGCTGACCCAAGGGAGGAGTGGAGCTCGATACTATCACATTGTTTGAATTGTGATTATTATAGGGGAAGGACGACTCATATGAAGTTTGGGATTGAAATTGTTGTTGTTGTTGTTGTTGCTGCTGCTGCTGTTGTTGTTGTTGCTGTTGCTGTGGCGTCTGCAACTCAAGCAATTGACTGGGCTCGGCTGGTGAATACTGCTGTAGTTGATCTTGAAATGGCATGGAACGTTCATAATCATCATCATATTCCTGTTTCACCTCATCATATTGATCTGTAAATAATTCGGTGCTAAAACCTAAACTATTGTTATTATTGTTGTTATTGTTAAGATGATTAAAATTATTTGTAGTTTCCGCTGTCGATGCTGTAGCTGGTGTTCCCTCAGCTGTTGCCAGATTCAACAGCTGCTGTCCCTGTGTCTGAGACTGTGGCTGCACCGTCGGCTCAGGTGTTTGTCGCTCATCCTCTCGTGGCGGTGTCACATCCCGATTGTTGAGCAATGCCGATGCCGGCAATGGTTCTGCATTCTTCGGTCTATGCAAATTTTTCAATATCTTGTTGATTATATCATATTTCTTCCAACGTGTGGCATAGCTTGAGGGATCTGCTTGTATTTGTTTCTTAACCGATCTAAATTCGAGGTGATAATTATCAGTAATTTGTGATCGTTTCCCGTAGACTTTGTTGACTTCTTACCTGAACTTGGCCCTCGTCTGATTCACCTTCATTTGTATTTCTTCGGGCTTTACATCCACTGCATATCTTTCTTTCAGTTCCTCGGCCCATTGTCCAAAGAATATTGTATTTTTGCCAGTTCTGGTCAATCGCCAATTGTCACGTCCCCAGATCTCATAGAGACGCTCCTCCTCGCTGGGCATCCAATAGCGACGAGACTTCTCCTTGGCCTTGCCATCCATCATCGAGGTGGGCTCTATTGCTGCCCCAGTAGTAGCTACTCCGCCGCCGCACATCCCAGCTTCGGGCTCATAGGAAACGCCGCTGTTTATGTTACTCGAGGAGCCGCCAGAGGCAGAACCGCCGCTTCCACTTAAATTTAGTGTTTCGTATTCCATAGGTTTCCCAAAAGAACGTTTCAATTTTGACAATTTACTTCAAGTCACCATTAACAGTTACACAATCAAAAAATTCATTTGACAACAATGTTTTATTTTGCCAAGGAAGCCAAAAATTTTTGCATTTCTTTAGGTTTTTTTTTTATCAACAACAAGAAGTACACAGAATAGTGTGCAAAAATGCTCGAGGAAATATACCGAATCAGGGTAAAAATACTAAATACATGGATGATCAGGGTTGCCATCAGGCAAAAGTTGTGTATTTAAAAAGAGATTAAAACCGATTGAATAAATTTGTAAATCAAATCAGTATTAATATAATAAAAAATCCAATAAACATTTATACTCTTTTCAAATGTTATTTTTAAGAACACCAAAATAAATAATTTTGTACTTGTACAGCTAAGATTTCTTTAATAAACATAGAATAGGAATTTGAAACTATAACATAGTGATGTAATATATTATTTCAATAAATTTATATGTTTCTATATAATAATAAAATTACAATATATAATGGGATTATTTCAAGAAAATGGATTTATATTTTTCTATATAATAATAAAATTAATTCAAAACATTTTTAAGATTATCATAAATTTAGAAAAGCAAAATTATTCAAAATTTTAATGTGTTTTTAATATTGTAGTTTTCTTGTTTTTGGGTTATATACATTAAAATAATAAATAATTGAATATTTTCTTATTAACTTTAAATAGTTGGTATTTTTATTCCAGGGCATTTAACGCAGTCAATACCTGGGTTGCGGTATTTTTTTTTTTTTTTTGGCATTTTTCGGCTTAGCCAATACGGTGCGCAGTCACGTAGCTAAAAACAAATTTTTGTTTGGTTAAAAAAAAACTTAGGATTTGTAAACTAATATTTGTGTAAAAATCTACATGATATAATAACACAAAATGTCGGCCAAACATTTGCGATTACGCTACTATACCTCATATGAGGAGGCGATACTGGTGACTTTGTGGCGCGAAAAAGTTACTGAGATAACTTCATATAAGGAGAATTTACCCATCTTTCGGGAGATTTCTTTTGGACTGCAACAATATGGAATTAAATTGAATAAGCAGGAAGTGCGACGACGCCTTAATAGTTATAAAAATAAATACATGTAAGTTGAAATGAATTAAACTAGTAAAAACAAATTTCTAATCGAAAACTCTTAGAATCGAAAGCGGACGCATATTGGCGGATAAGGAGTACATCTCGGATTGGCGTTTATATCCATTGGTGGAATGTGTCCTTAATCCAAGTGAACCTAGGCCCGATGTCCACCATCAGAGAAGAGTTTTGGCACAGGCAGAGACTAAAATAAGACAGGAAATTCCAGATTTTCGTCCATATGTGTTGACTCCCATGAATCATTTACGATTCAATCACGATCCCGATGGTTGTGCCTTTATAGAGAGGGGAGATTACGAAGATCCAAGTGCGAATCCTGAACCCATCTACTCACATGACACACAATTTAAGACTGATGAGCACATGGACGATGAACATGATGAATGGCCATCGAGACGGCCTCCTTTGGCACCGGCCAATCGAAGTTTGGAGACATTTGCCATAGACTCAGAAGCATCGCCATTTACTGTTCCCAATCTTGCATCCACTGCAAGACAAAGACGACGGCGCAGCATTATGCCACGCACAGGACTCATTACCCTTGCTCACATTGAACGTTTGCGCAAGGAAAACGACGTGCTTGAGGAACAAAATGATTGCTTTATAGCCGATCTTGAAATGAGAGAACTTCAGTTAAAGGTTTTAGAGCAGAATTTCAAAATTTGGATACAAGGACAAGAGACTGTTCTAAAGAATCTTCAAAAGACACCCGTTCCTTAGTTTGTTATCCCAAAAAACGCCATTCAATATTCTACTTGTTATACATTTGTACAAATAATACAAATGTTTATATTTTTTTCTAACAAAAAATGATTAATGAATTTAATAGCTTTATTTTCCAAACTGTTGTAGATTTGATTTTGGAATCAATTTTGTTTTTTTTCTAATTATTCGAGTTCCTTTCTTAGCATAAGCCATAGAAACCTAATCTAAGTGACAACAATGTACAAATTGAATTACATTTAAGACGTGTATATTTTTTTTAGTTTCTTTACATCCAAATAAAGCCAACATGAAATTCGGCTAACGGCAAGGATATTGACAATATAAAGTGCAAATTGACTTGCCCCACTTATTTAGTATAAAAACGAAAATTGTTTTTTTACATTTCCTTTTGAAATTCTTATTATAATCTTATAGTAAGACTGATAAGAGATTTAAGTAAATTGCATGTGATTAAGAATAAGCAGTAGATAGATAAGCTTCTTCTCAATTATGAATCTTTCCAATGTTAAATCTTTAATCAGCAAAAGAACAGTAGGTCGTCCGTAAAAAACTGCAAGGGATTCCAAACAGAAAAATGTTTTTAATTGATATTTTCTCGATTATGAAAGATAATGTTGAATTTAATCTAATTTCAAAAGGTTGTACAAAGGAAAAAATCGTTTTTTTTTTCCATGACCTAACTTTATTACTATGAAGTAACTCAAGATGAAAAGATTTGCGTAAAATTTGATATTTTCAGATCCGTTTGTTTAATTTATCACTAAGATTTCTGAGACTAATAGCTAAATTAGATTTTAAACAGCTCACTCTTAAAAAAACTAAATTTTTGCTGCATATATTCGGAACTTTTAGAAGAATCTTTAATTTTTAGCATAATATTAGAGATTTTCATAGCGTTCGGCATCTTAAATAAGGGTTTAATTTTGATATCATACTTTAGTGGACATTATATCGTCTATATTTAAGATAATCAACTTCGAGATGCAAACAGTAACATAATTGATGTCGTAGCTGATAGATTCAATCCTTTTGGAACAGATTTTCTCAACCACAATTCAGCAAATATCATTTAAATAAATAATTAAAAAAGAATCTATAACTCCGAAAGAGCAAATTGTCTAAGAGATGCCCAAATTCACCGATTTATGATAATGCCAATTATAACTAACAAATTTATGAAATAGTGAATAGGCATTTTAGATTTGTTTTTATACCAAAAGAGCATTTGGGAGTTTGTAATCATCTTGAGTTTATTTTGAGCCCTCTTATTGATAAAAAAAAATTTTAATTTCCTACTTGATTATTTGGTTTGATTTGAAACAGAGTTGCACATAAATCAAAATAAGGTTCTAAAAGGAGTCGCGCCTTATTAATCTATAAAAGTAGTTGTTTACGATTAAAAATATAACTCCAAAATGTGTAAAAACTGATAAAAGAAGAGTCGGGGCTAAGGTATCAATAGCATCAAACGAGTTCATTCTAAACTATTTTATCAGAAAAATGAAATGAAAAAGATTACAATGTTTTGTAGTTTTCGTGTTTTGACTAAATATTGTGTTTACAAATAATAATGAAACATAAATTCATTGATTCATCCGTATAGCAATACGGCAATTAGCAATTTACCTACTACTTAAAATGATGGTTAATGACTTCTGTGTTCGGGGAGAAAGACAATGATATATGGATTTAAATCACTCAAATACTGTGGACTTTTTGATAAAGAGTTTCAATATTTCAATAAATGTTCAGACTGAAAAATGCGAACAGTTGAAATAACTAAACTTTTCAAGTCGAAAAGTCTCGATATTTCGATAAATACTTAATTATCTCCATATATAAGTCAGTTGGAGAAGTTCTAAGCTTTATAATCTTTTCATTCAATCTTTAGGAACTCTTTATTTCAATTTTTCCAATAATAAACCAAAAACCAATCTGGTCAACTATGTCTTTTTGTTAAAGGCATGAAAATTAAAATATTTCCCTTAGCTCGAACCTTTTTCATTGCCATCTGGAGGTCCTTTAAGGGACTCGTGGTTCGTGTTTCCATTCATGTTGATGGGCTCCATCGGTTTGTGATGAAAACTCCAGCTGAGACTTGTTTGGAAAATGTAAACCGAAAGTCTCAGTTGGCATTAATTGAAAATTGTTAAATGGGTGATTGCTTGGGTGGGTTACATTTTTTGCATGTAATTGCTTTGGCATTACATTGAATTGCTCCTGGCATAAAAGCCAACAGCACTTGAGGAAATAAAATGGTTTCCTCTTTTGTTTTAAACACTTCACATTTGTGTTAATGACCCTGAGGGGGGTGGTAAGGAAAATGCTGTGTTTTGTTGGTGGGAGTATTAATTGCGAAACAATATGCCAAAATCGATTGATAAGAAATTCAGGACAATGTGAATAAAACTTTCCATTTCTTTTGCAAATGAAAAGTCCAACCATTCAGCCATTCCTCGTCATCGGCCTCATAATTATTCCTTTCTTCCGTTTTTCTTCTCGAGAAATTTGCATGCCGTCAACTGATTGAGATGTTTAGCAACAATGATTGATTGCTTCTTCGATGGCTGGTGGACGGGGGGGTTAAAGGGAAGGAGAAACTAATGATACATTCAACATGAACGTCACCATGGAAATGGCCTTCAGTTGCTGCCGGCATCATCAACCGCATCCACCTGTCCGTATGGGTCGTCGTCAGCAAGAATTATGTCCAATTAGACATTGAGGAATTTGTGGCCATTTTGATTGATGTTGTAATTGTTCTTGCCTCTTGTGATTGCTCTTGGATAGTTGTAGTAAGGTGCAAAAGTCAACAAAAACGTTTTACTAAATTGCTGCAAAAATTATCAAATTCCGGTTTGTAGAAGGGAAACAAAAAATGTTACAGTTTGGAAAAAGAAATAATCTATTAGGATTAATATGTTTTTTTTTATACCCTTGTTTGTAACGCACAAAAGGAGACGTTTTCGACCCCACAAAGAATATATATTCTTGATCAGCATGAGAGGCTGAGTCGATATAGCCATGTCGGTCCGTCCGTCCGTCGATGCGTATGCGGTTTACTCAGCTATCTTAAGAGCTATTGGGATTAAAAAAGAACTGGGATTTAAGCTACTTATAATCCGGTTAAGATAAAGTATGAAAATCATCAGGATCGGACCACCATATCATATTGTTATATAGGAAAAATAGGTGATCAATTTGGAACATACCTATTGTTGGTGTTTAGATTATATAAAATAAGCTAACATTAAGATGGAAATGTCAATTAAGTATGTAACCCGATTATAGATATCGATGGCTCATCAGTCATAAGTAGATCTGATATGGTCAGCAGTAAACAATAAAGACCTAGGTAATTAAGATGCTATGGTTAGCTATTATCAATAAAAACGTACTTTGCTGACCTAACACTATGTCGAACTATGCACTGGTGAGCTCGCTATTTTGTACTATAAAAGAAAGGCATGATTCTTAGTAAGATCAGATACCAATTGTAGCTACATCGGGTGTGCATCGCTGTGTCTTTGGCCCCCATCTCTACCTTTGTAATCTCATTCCGAGGTCCACCCAATTTATGTGTTGGTTGCGACAACCTTTAGTCACTGGTTTATGTGCTAGTGCCTATATATGTATATATATATATATATAAATAAATAAACATTTAATAACTTCAAGAAACACTAACGTCTTTCATTGAACACCTATGAAATTTACTAATGTGATAGTTTTGGAAATAAAACATCGGATCCCAAAATTTTAATCAGATCGGATAAATAGAAAACAAGTTACAGTCTATATAAAACGGCTCTGCTCAGCACTGCCAGCACACGCATACTCACACAGACGCAACCCCACCTAAAGTATATTTAAATACATTTCACACATATGCGATGGAAGATAATAATGTTAATATTGAGACTTGACTAATTAAATCTTGTTCTTTTTAATCATATGTTCAATGCAAGTGCGAATAAGCTGATTTCTTTCTTGTTGAATCTCATTCGATCGCTCGAGAGCCACTCGTATTCCATGCAATTCTTCAATTTTACACTGTGAGGTCCTTTTGTCCTTAAAGTTACTTTTCCTAGGGGATTCTTGGGAACTCGAATATGATTCAATGGCATTAAGTACAGAGCCTGGATTTGAATGATTGGAGTCGTCTTCATTATAGAACATGCCCTCCTCTTTGATGATATCAAAAATACTGCATACTGGAGGATGAGGATTATCTTCATTCTGTAGTATATCTGTATCATTATGGATGAATATCTTTTCCATTTCATCATAATACTGCCATCTGATCGTGGTCATTACTTGATCCAATTTCTTCTTTCGTATGGCAAAGAATGTCTTCTTCAGATTTCGAAATTTCCGATCTATACTGATAACTGTGTGACCCTTAATGCCATTACGTTTCATCTCATCGAGTATGGACAGCCAGGTGACTTTCTTTCGGATGCTTGGATTGCGGAAATTATCCTTGTTCTTCAAATACAAGGACACCAGTAATTTGATAGCCTTTGGAGACCAAACTTTATCATCGCCATTCTGTTCCTCAGGATCAGCTGGAAAGTCATTAACGATAAACTGCTGCAATTGTTTATAAAGTTTTTATACAAATTTCTCTTACAATCCATTAGTTATTTTAAGCCGAAGAATCGCACAAAATTACAAAAGTGTAGATTATAGACATCAAATAAAAAACCAGTATAAGTGTAAGCAATCCCAGTATGACGTAAAGAAAACCAGTATAAGGTTAAATGAACAGCTGTTTGCTAAGAAGCGCGCAGGTTTTAAAATCACCACTAGACACATCATGTTTGTTAAACAGGAAAACTATAACTAACTTCTATAACTTATGTAATTAGTAAACATTTACTCTTTAGCCATATCTTTCACTCATTTAATAAAACTTTTAAAAATTGTTAATTGGTCAAATGTAATCTACTTATTACGGAATAAACCAGTTTAGCTATGTAATATATTAATATTATATTATATTATATTAATATATATATTATATCAAAAAAGTCACCTACAAAAAAAACATGCAAATTATTACTTTTTTGTACTACAATTTCTTCTTTTTCCCTCATTCCCTAAGCAACAACGGCACACATACATATAGAGATTATGTAGCGTTGCGTCTGAGTGTGTGTGTGTGGTCTGCTGCTCTGTTCATTTCGACCAATGGCGTAGTAGGAAGCAGGCAGCGCTTAAGCAGAACCGATTTAAATTAACTGTAACTTGTGTTGTATTTATCCGATCGGATTATAACTTTGGGATGTGATGTGTTTTATCCAATACTATCACTTTAGTAAATTTTATAGCGATAGTCCGACTGCTTCTACTTTTCGTATTTAACTATATGATATAGATATCCGACGGACATAGATAAATCGACTCAGCTTCTCATGCTGATCAGGAATATATATATATATATATATGTATTCTGTGCATTACAAACATCTGACCAATTTTATAATAAGGGTATAGAAAAGAAAGTTATATTTCAGAATTTACCTCACGAATATGTTTTGATTTGTTGCTTTTCTCTTTCTGGAATCTTTTTTGCCATCGCTAAAAACTGGCAAAAAGAACAGTAAAAGTTTTCGGTCGGATAGAGTCCATCTCTTTCAATATCGCTGTACCCGGTGTATGCATCCCCATTGGATGTGTATACGCACACATATACAGTTTATGTAGCGAGCGTCTATATGTGTGTATGTTCTTTTCGTTTCGAGCAATCATATAGTTGGCTCATTATGAAATAACTTGCAATAAGAATAAGTGAGTGCGAGTGAGACGGTGATGTGATTGTTCTTGTCAGCAAGCAAACGTGCATCGATGTACACTTCGGAAAGCTTCGGATTTCGACGAGACCACTTAATGTTATGTTTTACGAGGCAGAGCCGATTTACAATGACAAACATCGTTGGTAAAAATGCAAACCGCACGCGCCCGCAATACGACTTAAAACACTGATCAGGATGGTACGAATTAGAGGAAGGAAAAGTGTCATGAAATTATCTTTAAATTTAAAAAGATCTAGTCGCCAGTTTGCTTTGCACGCGTTTTAGAACTTTGAAAAGAACTTAAAACGATTCCGATCCTTTTCAATGTTATGTTTTTTTTACATGATGAAATTGGATTTTTCGCACATTTTGCACGAGGAAAATCATTGTTGGTCTTTAAAAATTAAATTGGCTTCGCGCAATGGCGCCATGGGAGGATAGCTGTAAAGTCCGGACGGCCCGAAAGTGGCAACATACGTCGCATTGGGCATTGAGTAAGGACCCAAATTTTAAATAATTAGTATTTCTATTATTATTAATTATTATAATCAATATATAATTAAAAATTATTCATATTACTTACAATTTTATTTGGATCCATCTTGATTTTGATTTTATTTATTTTTCAAATTAGTTAAGCACGAAGTAAAGAAGTCGACCGATTCTGTTGCCTGCACAAATAGAAAGAGATTTTCCATTTTTAAAACTTCAGTTTGTTAAGCGTTGCTCTACAGTTTATGAAGCATTGCTTTACAGGAAGAAATTATATAATAGCATTTATAGACTTTGAGAAATTTTACTGATT
The DNA here is from genome assembly GCF_018902025.1 of Drosophila willistoni. Lineage (NCBI taxonomy): Eukaryota > Metazoa > Arthropoda > Insecta > Diptera > Drosophilidae > Drosophila > Drosophila willistoni. The sequence goes on from NW_025814050.1 coordinate 18,555,345, forward strand.
TTCAAAATAGCAAACACGCCAAAAATTTCACGTCTTGGCCGAAGTGCAATTTTTATTTTGAATTAAAAAAAAAAGTTCATAAAATAATTCAAAATATTTTTTAATTACTAATAATAATTAAATAATTGAACTTACCATATTATTTTGGAAAGAGTGCGTTGAGTTGTACGTTTGGAAGAGCGTGAAAACGAATCAGGATGTTAAAGTGAAAGGATGTATACCGACAATCGGACAAAAAAAAAGGAAAGGGAGTGAAATGGGTTGGCTTTTGACTATTTAAAAACAGGGTGACTTTTAAATATAATAAAAGCCATCTGTTTAAGCCCCTGTCTCCTTTGTTTAATAGTTAGTGCTTTGGGTCTTATTACATTTAAGTATTGTTCGCCCGCGAATCGGACAAACTGACCAATAATTTCTAGCATATTACTATTACAATCTTTTATTGACAAGTCCTGATTGATTCCGTTTTCTTCATAGTATTTACTTAGTCGCCCAAGTAGCTTCTTTATGTTGTCCACTTCCAATTGATACCTCTCTTGACTTTCCGCTGGCAACCTATCCTTCACGAACATCCCATCTACTGCAGCCATGTAGGTGGGAGTTGTGTAGGTTGCGCCATAGATGGCATGCAGCGTTTCGTCGATGTGGTGGTGAGTTTTTATGCACACGTTAGCAAAGTGTGCATAGTCCCAAACAATGGGGACATCGCCGTGGTGGTAATCGCGAAACTTCATATTTACGCTGCATCCATCGCAAACGTAAGCTATCAGATTTCCCAAAATTCTAGCTTCCCTAAGGTAACGCTCCAAATGCCCAGTAATTGTATCGATCGCTGCGCTGTTGTAGGTGTCCTCCCACAACATCTTGACGTATGCGCTTTTCCTCTTCTTCCAATCTATGGATTGGAGCATGACAAAGAGGACAGACGTCCTCAATGCCGCCCCATCCAACTTAGCCCGTTTTGATGACGATGGTTCATTGTCATTACCACCACCAATGCAATCCTATAAAATCGTACGAAATACTAGATAAAATATGCGAACTGTGTAATCCCTCCTGAACTTCACGCTGTTTACGCTGCATCCATCGCAAACGTAAGCAATTAGATTGTCCGAAGTGACATTCTTTCTGAGGAATTCCTCCAACTTCACTGTAATCCCATCGATCGTTGCGCTGTCGTATCTATCATCGTCCCACAACATCTTGACGTAGGCTGTTTGCCTTTTTTTCCCATCAATCGATTGGAGCATGACAAAGAGGACAGACGTCCTCAATGCCGCCCCATCCGATCTAGCCCGCTTCGATGACGATGGTTCATCGTCATTACCACCACCAATGCAATCCTATAAAAACGTACGAAATACTAGATAAAATATGCGAACTGTGTAATCCCGTAAGCAATTAGATTGTGCGAAGTGCCATTCTTTCTGAGGAATTCCTCCAACTTCCCTGTAATGCCATCGATCGTTGCGCTGTCGTATCTATCATCGTCCCACAACATCTTGACGTAGGCCGTTTGCCTTTTCTTCCCATCAATCGATTGGAGCATGACAAAAAAGACACACGTCCTCAATGCCGCCCCATCCGATCTAGCCCGCTTCGATGACGATGGTTCATCGTCATTACCACCACCAATGCAATCCTATAAAATCGTACGGAATACTAGATAAAATATGCGAACTGTGTAATCCCGTAAGCAATTAGATTGTCCGAAGTCACATTCTTTCTGAGGAATTCCTCCAACTTCCCTGTAATCCCATCGATCGTTGCGCTGTCGTATCTATCATCGTCCCACAACATCTTGACGTAGGCTGTTTGCCTTTTTTTCCCATCAATCGATTGGAGCATGACAAAGAGGACAGACGTCCTCAATGCCGCCCCATCCGATCTAGCCCGCTTCGATGGCGATGCTTCATCGTCATTACCACCACCAATGCAATCCTTTTTTATTAACTTTAACAAACTAAAAAAAAAAAATTAATAATAATTTTTTCGATTTCCTCACATATGGGAAGAAAAGTTCATTAATGCACACCAAAAAGAAAACGCTTTTGAAATTTTTCAAATTTCTGAACAAAATCATCGCAATGCCCCCATAGGCCAAAAATAAAAAAAAAAAGGTTAAAATTATTGCTTAAAATGTGGCAACGCTGTTTTATAATAGATAAACTTTTTAAATCAGCTGTTTTTTTTTCTTGTTTTGTTGCTGTCTTCTTCGCTGAGTCGAGAAATAAGGACATTAAGAAATTTCGTCTAAATCATAAGAGAAAAATTTCTCGGGTGAAAATTAAGATCTGTTCAATCGATTACTTCTCTCTTCGGATCCATTCATAACGGGACAACGAAAGTTACCCCCTAAAAATAAGTCTGTTTTTAATAAAAATGTTTTTCATCTTTTAGAATAATATATTAAATAATAGGATCAGACGAAACCTGACCTGAAACTATTGCTGTAACGTACCTTGACTTAATGAAAATTCTGACATATTACAAGAGGCTTGACTTTCGGCGCCGCCACAAAGATTTTAAGGGCCACGGCTATTGCACCATATGTGCAAAAATTTCAAAAAAAAAAAAATTATTTTTTATTTTTAGAGTGTATTACTTTAGTAGGGGGCTGAATATGAATGATTTTTTTTTTTGGGGTTTTTGTTTATTAAATTTTGGAAAAAGTTTCAGATTTTTAACACCACTAGAAGTATTTTTGTGCAATGGCCCGCTTGGTGGTACTACCAATTTCCTTGAACTTCATTTCTGCTAAAAAGTAAAAAAAGGTTTGTTATAAAAATACAGCTTATCGTATGTTTATATGACAGCCGATTAATATAATTAACGCATTTTCACTTAATCCCAGTTATAAATGGGTAATGAAAGTGAGGAATAGCTAACAAAATATATGGTCGAATATTTCTTTTTTCAGGGTATAACTTTTTGAAGTAGCAAAAAAAGCCTCCCAGGAAAAGTAACTTTAACGACAAGAGGTCTTTACAGTGTAAAATTGGAGAAGGCTTCAACTGAATTTGTTCAAAATATATTTGATTGTGGTTTTTTGTGCAAAACAGATTTTGGAAGCTCCCTTAAATTGTTTTAACCTATTCAACAAAATTTAAAACATTACAATAAATATTCCACAATTAATTTTTAACTTATAATACAATTGAAACTAAGCTGTATATATTTGGAATGAAATAAAAATGTGATTTTTTACAATAATATAAAATCCTAGGCACAGAAATTAATACCAATGAAGTAGGTAAGTCGTCTCGCCGACTTGGGTATACCATACACCAGGTGAAACAAATATTTAAAATTTCGAAAACCAAATATATGTCTCTTAAATTGTTTTCAAAATGCCTCATACCATATGCTATCTCTCTCACTCTACAAACACACGAGCAATCTAGCGCGGCCACTAGCCAACGTTCTGCCCTTATGGATCGCGTAGCAAAATACGTTCATACGTATATTTTGTATGTTTCTAGTCCGATTTCAATCAAATTTGGTAGTTTAATAGAAATAGATAAGATTTATTAGTCTGCCAAATTTGATCGCGATGGTCAAAAAATTGCAAGAGCCAATCGGTTTTTTCTAAATTATGGAGGCGGAAGTGGGCGTGGCAACAAATTAAAATATATATATTCTTCGCGCATACTAAGCCAGTATACATACTAAATTTGGTGACTTTAGCTTTGTTAGTTTTCGAGAAAATCAGTTTTGTTTAATTTTCGGGGCCCGAAATGGGCGTGGCAAAATTTTTAAATAGTCAATATCTGCGCGTCTATTAAGCTAGCTTACATACCAAATTTAATGTCGGTAGCTTACATAGTTTTTAAGAAAATCAGTTTTTTGTAAATTCCGGGGGCGAAAGGGGGCGTGGCAAAAATTTGAAACAAACCCGATAACTGTACATACTACACGAGACTGCATACCAAATTTAGTGGCTCTAGCTCTTATAGTCTCCAAGATCTAGGTGTTCATACGGACGGACGGACAGACGGACATGGCTTGATCGACTCGGTTGTTGATCCTGATCAAGAATATATATACTTTGTACTTAGGGTCGGAGAAGCTTCCTTCTGCCTGTTACATACATTTTGGCGACTTTAATATACCATTTCACCCTATGGGTGTATGGTATAAAAAGAAAAATATTTTTGACAAGTAGTAGCAGTAGTATATAGCTTCTTTGATATTCGTATATAACTATATGATATAGTGGTCCGATGTTAAAGATTTTCATACCTGATGTGCCCCAGGCAATAACATGCACAGTCCGATAGCTATTAAAATGGCTGAGTAAAATGCATTCGCACCGACGCACATGGATAAATCGACTCAGCTTCTCATGCTGATCAGGAATATATATATATGTATTCTGTGCATTACAAACATCTGACCAATTTTATAATAAGGGGTATAGAAAAGAAAGTTATAAAAGAATTTACCTCACGAATATGTTTTGATTTCTTGCTTTTCTCTTTCTGGAATCTTTTTTGCCATCGCTAAAAACTGGCTAAAAGAACAGTAAAAGTTTTCGGTCGGATAGAGTCCATCTCTTTCAATATCGCTGTACCCGGCGTATGCATCCCCATTGGATGTGTATACGCACACATATACAGTTTATGTAGCGAGCGTCTATATGTGTGTGTATGTTCTTTTCGTTTCGAGCAATCATATAGTTGGCTCATTATGAAATAACTTGCAATAAGAATAAGTGAGTGCGAGTGAGACGGTGATGTGATTGTTCTTGTCAGCAAGCAAACGTGCATCGATGTACACTTCGGAAAGCTTCGGATTTCGACGAGACCACTTAATGTTATGTTTTACGAGGCAGAGCCGATTTACAATGACAAACATCGTTGGTAAAAATGCAAACCGCACGCGCCCGCAATACGACTTAAAACACTGATCAGGATGGTACACATTGGGGAGAAAAATTCTCTTTAAATTTAAAAACATCTAGTCGGCCGTTTGCTTTGCGCGCGTTTTAGAACTTAAAGCGATTCCGATCCTTTTCAATGTTATGTTTTTTTTACATGATGAAATCGGATTTTTCGCACGTTTTGCACGAGGAAAATCATTGTTGGTCTATAAAAATTAAATTGGCTTCTCGCAATGGCGCCATGGGAGGATAGCTGTAAAGTCCGGACGGCCCGAAAGTGGCAACATACGTCGTATTGGGCATTGAGTAAGGACCCAAATTTTAAATAATTAGTATTTCTATTATTATTAATTATTATAATCAATATATAATTAATAATTATTCATATTACTTACAATTTTATTTGGATCCATTTTGATTTTGATTTTATTTATTTTTCAAATTAGTTAACCACGAAGTAAAGAAGTCGACCGATTCTGTTGCCCGCACAAATAGAAAGAGATTTTCCATTTTTAAAACTTCAGTTTGTTAAGCGTTGCTCTACAGTTTATGAAGCATTGCTTTACAGTAAGAAATTATATAATAGCATTTATAGACTTTGAGAAATTTTACTGATTTTCAAAATAGCAAACATGCCAAAAATGTCACGTCTTGGCCGAAGTGCAATTTTTATTTTGAATTAAAAAAAAAAGTTCATAAAATAATTCAAAATATTTTTTAATTACTAATAATAATTAAATAATTGAACTTACCATATTATTTTGGAGAGAGTGCGTTGAGTTGTACGTTTGGAAGAGCGTGAAAACGAAGAAAGGGAGAGAAATGATAATTCTGACATATTACAAGAGGATTTACTTTCGGCGCCGCCACAAAGATTTTCGGGGCCACGGCCATTGCACCATATGTGCAAAAATTTAAAAAAAAAATTATTTTTTATTTTTAAAGTGTATAACTTTGTGTAAGTTAAGCACTTCTATCACAACTCATACCATAACATAGAAGCCATAAACCCAAGTCCGTCAACACATGCCCATTAACCGCATGCCCATTGGCCAACCCTATTTCATCATCACATGCAATACCCATTGGTCAACCCCACTCAATCGTCACATGCCCATTTGTCGCATGATCGCCAATCTCAAGTAACAGTCCGATCGCTAGGATAAACAATAAGCCTGCACCCCATTTTCCCAGGCCTTAGAAGAATGGTGTCGGGTTCGGTGCATACGCAGAATCACGCCACAAATTTCGGCAATAAACAAAGAATGGGCCTGAACACTTGTGTAAACAAAGAATGGTCCCACGCACTTAAAGTGGACTATTGGACTCAGCCAACGCCGCCGCCTGCGACGACGTCGATTACCCAAGCCTTCATCCAACATAATCGAACCATAGCAAATCAGTCTTGAGCCTAAGTACAAACCAACCGGTAACTTCGCTTAAACTCCGCCGAATTCGCTCACCAAAGTCAGCATCTTTCAGTTATAATATTAACATACTGTATTGTAATAAAAGTGACTTTATAAATAAAAATTCATTTTTTTAACCCGTGAGTGAAGGAAGTGTTTAATTGGCGCCCGAGCAGGGACCCTGCTAAATACAACGTGATCGTGAGTTAGTGAAAGATACCAGTGATTCGTGACCAAAAAACGCGTTAAAGGCCTTTAGAGTCAGTGAAACAAAAACACTATATTGAACTATACCACGAATCAGACAGGGTCATTTTAATCGCTGCGAATTCCTCTAAGACTAGTTCGGAGGAAAACTGAAAACCCAAAAGTGTTTGCCCAGGAGCGTTAGTACCTTCGACGTTGGAAAAGCGAGACCTCCTACAAACCGATCAGTAAAAGCACCGAGGATGATAGCATTAACGTAAGTTAAGTAAAATAAACTTAAGCAGAAGAAAACCGAAATAAAATTTTTATTGTGAAAACACAGTGGGTGAAAAAATTTTGTGAATCAATATCAAGAAGCTAAAAAAATTTTTTTTTTTATATAAAATCCTTAATTAAATTTTTTTTCCCACTCGAAAAAGAAAAAGAAAATAATGAAAAATTAAGAAAGAAAATAATAATAAGTATTATTCAAAAAAGAAAAAGAAAATAATGAAAAGTTAAGAAAAAATTAATAAGTAATATAAAAAAAAGTAGAGAAAATAATTTTGAAATTTTGGAAAAAATATTTTTATAAAAGATAACCACATAATATTGAAAATTTTGTATAATACCACAAGCCATTTCCATCCACGATTAGCGGACATACCGCTATATTTCTATCAATCCAAGATTAGCGGACATACCGCTATATTTTTATCAATATAAGCAAAAAATTTAATTTTCGCGGATTATATTTTTCGTATTCGCGATACCGTAACACCTTGAATTAATTTTTATCAATATAAACAAAAAATTTAATTTTCGCGGATTATATTTTTCGTATTCGCGATACCGTAACACCTTGAATTAACCCTAATTAAAAAAACAATCCATTTCCAAAATGACTAAAGACAACTGGGTTAAAGCCGCAGTCCTTCAGCAGGGTGGTATTCATGCAGCAGGCTCTGATGCTCCGACAGCATCCACCTCAAGTGCATCAACCGCAAATAGAATCGAGGCACTGTCAATTCAGGGACTAGATGTAGCTATCCAGACAATTTTGTCGTCTCAGTTACAGGAAATAGTGAAACAATTAAATCATTCTCAGTCAGGACATATACCCTTTAGGGACCAGGCAGCTGGCGTTCAGGATGATTGGCATGAACTAGATAAAGTGCCAGACATCGTAAAGAATCTTGACAAATTCTCAGGTAGCCGTGAGGATTTCTCAACATGGTTTACTACCGCCACAAAATTGATGGAATTGTATGCCCCCATTCAGGGAACACCCAAATACTATGCAATTCTTATGACCATTCGAGGAAAAATTACAGGCCATGCCAATACGTTGTTGAAAGTCTATCGCACCGCATTACATTGGGGCGCAATCTCGCAGTGTTTGTTAACTGAGTACACGGACAGACGAGATTTAAGCACTTTAGAATATCAGCTGTTTACCATGACCCAGAAGGGCACCTCCATTCATGACTTCTACTTCGCAGTTCACACACAGATGTCGCTAATACTAGACCAAATCGAAACGATGGGTTATTCTCCCGAGACTATGGAAGCCATGGCTAAACAGGTCAGAGATAGGGCTCTAGATACCTTCATCAGAGGTCTGAACGGAGATCTCTCAGACAGAATGAGCTTAGCTGAACCCAAAGATCTGAGGCATGCATTGCAATTGTGCAATATGTTGGATAATAAGAGGGCTAGAAACATTATCGGCCATCGTGACATTCGTCCACCTGTAGGACCAAAACCCCAACAGTACGCTAAAATTAACGTGCAACCTCAACGACCGTTCATACCAGCAATTCCACCCAAACCTTACAACAACAACAACTTTTATAATCAGAAACCCATGCAAAACGTGTTCATTCCACAAAATAGATACCCTCAACCTAATAACCCCGTATTTTTCAACGCACCACCGAGGCCATTTGCCCCGAAACCTCAGCCGGCACCAACTCCAATGGATGTCGACGGCTCTATTTTAACCAAAAAAGTTAACTACATGAATAAACCGAATGTTATTTTACCACAACAATTTGCTCCCAAGAGAGTCAACCAGTCCACCGTAAATTTTCCCAATAAAGTGCAGAGGCAATTCCATATCGAAACCGGTCCGTCAGGTGAACAATATATCACCATACCGCCTCAAGAAGAGCATTACTCCGATATGTCCGATTATCAGGCTGCTTATCAGGGCCAAGAAGACCCTTTTGAATCAGTCCCATATTCTGAGGTTCAACAATATCAACAGCAGCAGCAATATTTTACCTCACAAGGAGACAACTCAGAGTTAGTCCCACAGAACAAAGAGGAAACCAGACCACAATCGCAGGAGCCTCAACAACCACAAATCGAGGACACCGTTAATTTTTTAGGTTAAAGTGTTCCTCTTTGCCGTACTTTGTTGTCCGGGACAAAGACGGAACCTCATACAACTTCTTGATAGATACCGGCTCGAACAAGAACTATGTCCAACCAGAAATAGCAAAAAATATAAAAACGAATGAACACAAGTTTTACGCGAACACCGTAAGCGGTCGCATTTTAATAACCAGCCATATCCATTTGGGTTTATTTAACGAACCCAATAAACCAATAACATTCTTCCTATTACCTAATCTGAATCCGTTCCATGGAATTCTAGGTAATGACTCACTAAGAGAGTTAAACGCTATCATTGATGTAGGGAAAGATCTACTATACGTCAACAACTCTCATGTTGTTAAAGTAAAGCAGATGCGAGCCCATCAGGTCCATACCCTCAAATCAGATGAGCTCACTAATCAGCAGAAATTAGGATTAAAGGCGCTCCAAGAGGAGTACAAATCGCTATTCGCGGACCCAAATAAAAATTGACTTATGCTACTAATGTCCAAGGAGAAATCCGAACGACAACAGACACTCCAGTCTACACCAAGCATTACCCATATCCAGCCTCTCTAAGAGAAGTAGTAGAAGACCAGCTACAAGAATTATTACGAGATGGTATAATACGACCCTCACGGTCGCCCTATAATTCCCCTGTGTGGATAGTCCCTAAAAAGAGTGACAGCCTTGGGAATAAGCAATATAGGATGGTCATAGATTATAGAAAGCTCAATGCAGTTACAGTTTCGGGTAGGTATCCTATCCCCGAAATCGGAGAAATGGTTGCGCAGTTGGGCAACAATAAGTATTTCTCTGTTCTTGATCTAAAGAGCGGATTTCATCAGATTTCCCTTAAGGAATCTGATATTGAAAAAACGGCATTCGCCGTGAATGGAGGGAAATACGAGTTCACGAGACTCCCCTTCGGCCTAAAGAATTCCCCATCAATATTCCAAAGAGCTCTCGATGATATTTTGAGAGATCTCATTGGAAAGATCTGTTACGTCTACATCGACGACATAATAATATTCAGTAAATCAGAGGAAGAGCATTTCCGACATCTAGCTTTGGTATTTTCTACCTTGTCCAAGGCAAATATGAAGGTCCAAGTAGATAAATGCAAATTCCTAAGACATAGCGTTGACTTCCTAGGCGTAGTGATTTCAAGGGAAGGAGTTAAAACCAATCCAGAGAAAATCCAAGCCATTAAAAAGTTCCCTATACCAAAGAACCTAAAACAACTAAGGTCCTTCCTGGGATTAGCTAGTTATTACAGAAGATTTATCAAAGATTTTGCTAAATTAGCTAGACCCTTGACTGCGTTATTGAGAGGAGAACATGGCAGAGCCAAGAAAAATGTCTCAAGTAAGATCGAAATCCGATTCGGTGAAGCCGAAACCGATGCCTTTGAGAAAGTGAAAAATGCATTAGTGTCACAAGACGTTATGCTAGCATACCCTGACTTTAAACAAGAGTTCCATCTAACCACCGATGCCTCAAACATCGCACTAGGAGCTTCTCTAGAACAGAATGGGAGACCCATTACATTTCTTTCCCGTGCGTTATCCAAAGCTGAAGAAAACTATGCCACAAATGAAAGAGAAATGCTAGCAATAGTATGGGCATTGGATAAGCTAAGAATGTATGTATACGGCAAGTCCAAGGTGATCATTTACACCGACCACCAGACTCTCACTTATGCTCTCAGCCCAAAAAATAACAACATAAAGCTGAAGAAATGGAAAAGTTACCTGGAGGAATACAACTACGAGTTGAAATATAAACCGGGTAGCTCAAATGTCGTAGCAGACGCACTCTCTAGGAACCCTACTAACATAAATGCTAGTAGTACGTCAGCTACAGTCCACAGTGATGAAAGCTCGGGGCATGAACTCATTCCAGCAATGGAAGTACCCATCAATGTCTTTAAAAACCAATTGTTTATCCTCACTGGTGATAACGAATCCACCACTTTCGAAATACCATTCCCCACATACCACAGACATACAATAGTGAGAAGTAATTATTCTGAAAACGATCTTGTAACTATTCTAAAAGAAAAGATGGATCCGAGAATAGTAAATGGTATTTTCACTTCTGAAAGTATCATGGGTAAAATTCAACAAATTTTTCCGGAGCATTTTAGGAATTACAAGGCAAGATTCACCCAAATTCAAACTGTAGATGTCCATGATCAGACCCAAGAACAAGAAATCATAATTAAAGAACACCTTAGAGCACATAGAAATTCCATCGAAAATAAAAAGCAAATTTTATCTGAGTATTTTTTCCCAGGTATGAAGAAAAAAGTAGAAGCAATAGTAAACTCTTGCCAAACATGTAAACTCTCAAAATATCAACGACACCCTCCGAATCAAGAAATACAACCAACCCCTATTCCGACATATCCAGGCGAAATAATTCATATAGATTTATATTCCACCCAAAATAAGATCATTCTAACAGCCATAGACAAATTTTCTGAGTATGCGCAAGTTAAACTCGTAAACTCAAAAGCAGGAGAACATCTTAAAGTGCCCTTACGTGAGTTATTGATAGCCTTCGGTATGACGAAAACCGTGGTAATGGATAACGAAAAAGCTTTAAATTCTGCATCAATAAAATTTCTTTTAAATAATCAGTTAGGGATACAAGTCCACACTACCCCACCTTATACTTCATCCAGCAACGGCCAAATAGAAAGATTTCATTCCACATATACGGAAATAATGAGATGCTTGAAGTTAGAGCACCCCGAAATGGAATTTGAGGATTTAATATTCAAGGCTGTAGACGAATACAATAAAACAATCCACAGTACAACCAATAAAAAGCCAATAGAAGCATTTTTCGCAACAAATTTAATCCATACACCAGAAAAATTAGCACTCGAAAGGGAAAAGATTTCGGAAAACATCTTAAAGAAACAAAACAAAGACCTAGGGTATCATAACAAAACAAAAAAACCCATAAAAATTTACGATCCAGGTGAAACCATCTACGTTAGGATTAATAAACGATTAGGTTCGAAACTAACGTCTAGATACAAAAAAGAAATAGTAGCCGAAGATCTTAATACCAAAATTAAAACCAGGTCAGGCAGGATAGTTTATAAAAACCACTTGAAATATTGATAAAAACATCCTCTTCCGACAGATTGCTTATGTTACCACTTTGCTGGGGTCACACAACCATATTAGACTACACTAAGTCAAGAGTGGTCATGTTGGAAACCGGGTTAGCCGCGCGCCAGAATGGAACCTTTAAAATCGTCCATGTCATCGAACTAGAAAAATATCAAATGTCCATATCCGTTTTAAAAGAAGTCGTCAAAAATTCGACAAACCTAAGTCCGTATCAGCCTTTTTTGGCCTATGAGATAACGCGGATACAGAATGAACTGAGGAGGCTTCAGCCGATGCAGTTTAGAAACAAAAGGTCGCTTGATATACTTGGCACGGCGTGGAAATGGTTAGCGGGCACACCTGATCACGAAGATCATATGATTGTGGTAAATAAGATCAATGAACAATTGGTAAACAATAATCGGCAGGTCGTAATTAATAATCTAATAGAGAATAAGATAAATGATTTAATTAAAATAACTAATACCATATTAATTAGAGGTAAACCCGAATCTAACAATAAGTCAAAAGAAATTGAAATAACCAAATTTAAATTGAGTCTTCTAAGAGAAGAAATAACAAATATTATCTATGCAATCGATTGGGCCAAGGCCAATACAGTAAATTCACTAATATTATCCTCTACCGAAATAGATTTCATCGAAACAATTAAAGAAGAAAGTTTAACATTTATAAACATTGAAGAATTAATAGAGTTTGCTGAGGTCAGTGTAGCCTCAGATGGTAAATCACTCCTTTATATTGTTAGCCTTCCCAGAGTAATTAATGAAATTTGTAAACAAATCCTAGCAATACCAATTAAATATCAAAAATTTATAGAAGAAATAGACTATGAAAACATCATGAAATGTAACAAGAAATATTTCGGGTTAACCAATAAGAGTAATTGTAAAATTCATAATGGTAAGACAATTTGTAAACTGGAAGATCTGACTAATTTAGAAAACAGTAAATGTATAGGAGCCTACTTGCAAAGAAGGAATCCCCAATGTAAGGTCATCAACAATCAGCACGTAAAATCTCATTCGGAAATAATGCCCGGTACCTTGCTGCTGAACCAATTCCAAGGAGACATCAGCATCAATGGAGAAAACATCACCCTAGAAGGCACCTTCATAATCCAAGCGGAAAACGCGACAGTCATTATAGAAGACTCCTGGTATATTGTGAAGACACGCTTTGAAGCCGAGGTTCAACCACCGCTGTTACAGTTACTATCAAATAAGCAGCAGAGAGGTGAAAAGCTATCGCTGGAAATGAAAAATACTGCAGCCACGGAACAGGCAACCATGGTCCACCAATGGAAGTCTCAATCGGGCCTGTCCAATATGTTGTTGCGACCGAGGACGTCCGCACTTAAAGGGGGAGGAGTTAAGCACTTCTATCACAACTCATACCATAACATAGAAGCCATAAACCCAAGTCCGTCAACACATGCCCATTAACCGCATGCCCATTGGCCAACCCTATTTCATCATCACATGCAATACCCATTGGTCAACCCCACTCAATCGTCACATGCCCATTTGTCGCATGATCGCCAATCTCAAGTAACAGTCCGATCGCTAGGATAAACAATAAGCCTGCACCCCATTTTCCCAGGCCTTAGAAGAATGGTGTCGGGTTCGGTGCATACGCAGAATCACGCCACAAATTTCGGCAATAAACAAAGAATGGGCCTGAACACTTGTGTAAACAAAGAATGGTCCCACGCACTTAAAGTGGACTATTGGACTCAGCCAACGCCGCCGCCTGCGACGACGTCGATTACCCAAGCCTTCATCCAACATAATCGAACCATAGCAAATCAGTCTTGAGCCTAAGTACAAACCAACCGGTAACTTCGCTTAAACTCCGCCGAATTCGCTCACCAAAGTCAGCATCTTTCAGTTATAATATTAACATACTGTATTGTAATAAAAGTGACTTTATAAATAAAAATTCATTTTTTTAACCCGTGAGTGAAGGAAGTGTTTAATTTGTATAACTGAATATGAATGATTTTTTTTTTTTTTTGGGTTTTTGTTTATTAAATTTTGGAAAAAGTTTCAGATTTTTAACACCACTAGAAGTATTTTTGTGCAATTTAGCAGAATTTCATTTCTGCTAAAAAGTGAAAAAGGTTTGTTTTAAAAATACAGCTTATCGTATGTTTATATGACAGCCGATTAATATAATTAACGCATTTTCACTTAATCCCAGTTATAAATGGGTAATGAAAGTGAGGAATAGCTAACAAAACGCTGTCGGTGTTGATGATGCCGTTTCTGCATCATGAGCAAGCGGCATTGCTGCTGATGTTGCTGCTGCTGCTGATGTTGATGGTAATTCTGGTGGTGGCAGTGCTGCTGCTGCTGATGTTGCTGCTACTGCTGCTGGTGCTGCTGCTGCTACTGGCAGTGCTGCTGCTGCTGCTGCTGGTGCTGGCAGTGCTGATGTTGCTGCTGGCAGTGCTGATGTTGCTGCTGATGTTGCTGCTGCTGCTGCTGGCAGTGCTGATGTTGCTGCTACTGCTGCTGATGTTGCTCCTACTGCTGCTGGTGCTGCTGCTGCTACTGCTGCTGGTGCTGCTGCTGCTACTGGCAGTGCTGATGTTGCTGCTACTGCTGCTGGTGCTGCTGATGTTGATGGTAGTGCTGCTGCTGCTGCTGGTGGCAGGGCTCTTGCCGCCAATGCCCACTGACCCTCATACATCTTCTGCTGGGCCTCCAGTTGCGAGTTAATGATGTCAGCCTAATGTTTTTGGGTAAATGAAAACAAAAGTAAAAAATTAGTAACATTTTTTAAATTGAACTAAAAACAAAAAAAAATCCAAAAATATATCAAATATTTATCTACTTTAATCTAGCTTAATTTTATTTAAACGTTTAATATTTTAAATTTTTAAATCATAAAACAAAAAAAATCCCAAAAATGTAATCCGAGAAAATTATTGAAGAAGAAAGTACTCAAATATTGTGTAAAGAATGAATAGAAATATATCAAAGAAGCTAATTTCCGAAGTTTATATACCCTTGCTGTCCTTTTTAATAATAATTTTACATGTTAAAAATTTGTTTTCTGCAACTCAATTCATCAATATACAAACAATTCCCTAAGCAAAGCACGGCACGCATACACATACAGTTGTATGTATGTAGTAGTAAGCAGAATGCAGCGCTGCCGGCAGCGCTCCAAACACGCACAAAAATGGGTTGGCAACAACGGCCAACACGCACATATACACGCACATAAATGGGTTGGCAACAACGGCCAACACGCACACACACGCACAAAAATGGCACGTGTTCGCCGTACCATCTTTTTTATTTGCAAATATTAATAATAATAGAAATAATTAGTATTTCTATTATTATTAATTATTATAATCAATATATAATTAATAATTATTCATATTAATTACAATTTTATTTGGATCCATTTTGATTTTGATTTTATTTATTTTTCAAATTAGTAAAGCACGAAGGGTCGACCGATTCTGTTGCCTGCACAAATAGAAAGAGATTTTCCATTTTTAAAACTTCAGTTTGTTAAGCGTTGCTCTACAGTTTATGAAGCATTGCTTTACAGGAAGAAATTATATAATAGCATTTATAGACTTTGAGAAATTTTACTGATTTTCAAAATAGCAAACACGCCAAAAATTTCACGTCTTGGCCGAAGTGCAATTTTTATTTTGAATTAAAAAAAAAAGTTCATAAAATAATTCAAAATATTTTTAATTACTAATAATAATTAAATAATTGAACTTACCATATTATTTTGGAGAGAGTACGTTGAGTTGTACGTTTGGAAGAGCGTGAAAACGAATCAGGATGTTAAAGTGAAAGGATGTATACGGACAATCGGACAAAAAAAAAGGAAAGGGAGTGAAATGGGTTGGCTTTTGACTATTTAAAAACAGGGTGACTTTTAAATATAATAAAAGCCATCTGTTTAAGCCCCTGTCTCCTTTGTTTAATAGTTAGTGCTTTGGGTCTTATTACATTTAAGTATTGTTCGCCCGCGAATCGGACAAACTGACCAATAATTTCTAACATATTACTATTACAATCTTTTATTGACAAGTCCTGATTGATTCCGTTTTCTTCATACAATTTTCAAGTAGCTTCTTTATGTTGTCCACTCTCAATTGATACCTTTTTTGACTTTCCACTGGCAACCTATCCTTCACGAACATCCCATCTACTGCAGCCATGTAGTAGGATTGCATGCAGAGTGTCGTCGATGTGATGGTGAGTTCTTATGCACACGTTTGCAAAGTGTGCATAGTCCCAAACAATGGGGACATCGCCCTTGTAGTCATCGCGAAACTTCATATTTACGCTGCATCCATCGCAAACGTAAGCTATCAAATTTCCAAACATTTTCGCGTCCCTGAGGTAACGCTCCAAATGCCCAGTAATTGTGTCGATCGCTGCGCTGTTGTAGGTGTCGTCCTCCCACAGCATCTTGACGTATGCGGTTTTCCTCTTCCTCCCATCTATGGATTGGAGCATCACAGAGAGGACAGACGTCCTCAATGCCGCCCCATCCGACTTAGCCCGTTTTGATGACGAGGGTTTGTCGTCATTGCCACCATCATTGCAATCCTATAGAATTGTAATAAATAATACATAAAATATGGGAACTTCTTTTACGTCAGGTCAAAATTGTAAGGCTAATGACAAAATTCATTTAACAAAAATAAGCAATCAGAGATACTCCCACAAAATTTATTCTCAAAGGATAACATCTCAAGAATAGTGTATTAAAATGTTACGAAGTTGTGGGCAATAAGTAAGTGTGACAAAGATTTATCTCAGTTATTTGTTTCGTTTGAAAATATTTAGTTGGATTTTTTTCTAATTTTGCATTAAGCCTTTTTCCATTTTAATGGGTTGAAATATATTTATAGATTTGAAAAGTTTAATAATAAATATATTTCATTTCAATATTTTTATCGGTTTATTTGATATTGAGATGTAGTGTCCCAATTACTTAATTCGCGCACCTTTTTAGATTGTGGGTTGCAATCACACGATCATTCAAAATATGCAGGACGAATCCGAAAATCACAGTACCTACTTTTTCACTAAATTCCCCAAGTAACACTGTCTTTTTATTTAAATTATTACTTTTACAAAAACAAATAACTCGGTTTTTTGGGAGAAAATCGGGTTTTCGACTTTCAACAACCACATATTTTTCGATATTGCCTATATCTCACTAAATTTTCAATATTTTTGAATGAATTTCACACATATTGTTTTAATGTTGTTTATCACACGCGCAAACAAAAACTGAACTGAGATTAGTTGCATCGACAATAGAAATTTTTAAAATAAAACCCTCACCCCCACCAACCTTAACACATTACATTTCACAAACATTATATAATGTCTACAATTTTTTTATAATAATAAATTTTGTTCATTTACTTACATATGGGAAGAACAGTTCATCGATGCATACCACAAAAGGAATGTCTTTGAAATGCTTCAAATTTTTGAAAAGCACCATCGCATTGGCCTGCCTGGTGGTACCCGTAATTTCGTCAATGTACTTGACAGCCTCCTTAAGATCGGCGATGGGGACCCTCCGCAAGTTGGCGATCTCGTTACAATCCACGTTGTACATTAATTTAACCGACATGTTCACCGAAATAAAGTTTAAATTAATTTTCTCCAAAAATTTGTTTGACAAACTCTGTGTTAATTCGCAAACGCACTTTGAGTAAGCGAACGAAAGTAAAAGTTGAAAGGAAGCAACAAGTGTTTGCCGAAAAGAGAAACCAACAAATAAGTAGATTTCGATCGTCGAAGCTTGCATACCCTTAAATTGTCTTTTTGATCGAAATTAAAAAATGGTTTGGTATAAAAATATAGACATCATCGTATGTTTATATAGCAGCTGATGAATTCTTCTTTAATCGTTAGTTACAAATGGATACAGAGTGAAAACATGAATTATTAAAATGATGAATAACTTACAAAAGACATGGGTCGAATATTCCTTCTCATTTGTACAGGGTATAAGAATAAGAAAGGCTAAAGCAAAGTGAACGAATTGTAAGAAACAGAAAGTATCATAGTCCCAAATAATGGGGACTTTGCACTTGTATTCCCTCCTGAATTTCATGTTTACGCTGCATCCATCGCAAACGTAAGCAATTAGATTGTCCGAAGTGCCATTCTTTCTGAGGAATTCCTCCAACTTCCCTGTAATCCCATCGATCGTTGCGCTGTCGTATCTATCATCGTCCCACAACATCTTGACGTAGGCTGTTTGCCTTTTTTTCCCATCAATCGATTGGAGCATGACAAAGAGGACAGACGTCCTCAATGCCGCCCCATCCGATCTAGCCCGCTTCGATGGCGATGCTTCATCGTCATTACCACCACCAATGCAATCCTTTTTTATTAACTTTAACAAACTAAAAAAAAAAAATTAATAATAATTTTTTCGATTTCCTCACATATGGGAAGAAAAGTTCATTAATGCACACCAAAAAGAAAACGCTTTTGAAATTTTTCAAATTTCTGAACAAAATCATCCAATGCCCCCATAGGCCAAAAATAAAAAAAAAAAAGGTTAAAATTATTGCTTAAAATGTGGCAACGCTGTTTTATAATAGATAAACTTTTTAAATCAGCTGTTTTTTTTTCTTGTTTTGTTGCTGTCTTCTTCGCTGAGTCGAGAAATAAGGACATTAAGAAATTTCGTCTAAATCATAAGAGAAAAATTTCTCGGGTGAAAATTAAGATCTGTTCAATCGATTACTTCTCTCTTCGGATCCATTCATAACGGGACAACGAAAGTTACCCCCTAAAAATAAGTCTGTTTTTAATAAAAATGTTTTTCATCTTTTAGAATAATATATTAAATAATAGGATCAGACGAAACCTGACCTGAAACTATTGCTGTAACGTACCTTGACTTAATGAAAATTCTGACATATTACAAGAGGCTTGACTTTCGGCGCCGCCACAAAGATTTTAAGGGCCACGGCTATTGCACCATATGTGCAAAAATTTCAAAAAAAAAAAAATTATTTTTTATTTTTAGAGTGTATTACTTTAGTAGGGGGCTGAATATGAATGATTTTTTTTTTTGGGGTTTTTGTTTATTAAATTTTGGAAAAAGTTTCAGATTTTTAACACCACTAGAAGTATTTTTGTGCAATGGCCCGCTTGGTGGTACTACCAATTTCCTTGAACTTCATTTCTGCTAAAAAGTAAAAAAAGGTTTGTTATAAAAATACAGCTTATCGTATGTTTATATGACAGCCGATTAATATAATTAACGCATTTTCACTTAATCCCAGTTATAAATGGGTAATGAAAGTGAGGAATAGCTAACAAAATATATGGTCGAATATTTCTTTTTTCAGGGTATAACTTTTTGAAGTAGCAAAAAAAGCCTCCTAGGAAAAGTAACTTTAACGACAAGAGGTCTTTACAGTGTAAAATTGGAGAAGGCTTCAACTGAATTTGTTCAAAATATATTTGATTGTGGTTTTTTGTGCAAAACAGATTTTGGAAGCTCCCTTAAATTGTTTTAACCTATTCAACAAAATTTAAAACATTACAATAAATATTCCACAATTAATTTTTAACTTATAATACAATTGAAACTAAGCTGTATATATTTGGAATGAAATAAAAATGTGATTTTTTACAATAATATAAAATCCTAGGCACAGAAATTAATACCAATGAAGTAGGTAAGTCGTCTCGCCGACTTGGGTATACCATACACCAGGTGAAACAAATATTTAAAATTTCGAAAACCAAATATATGTCTCTTAAATTGTTTTCAAAATGCCTCATACCATATGCTATCTCTCTCACTCTACAAACACACGAGCAATCTAGCGCGGCCACTAGCCAACGTTCTGCCCTTATGGATCGCGTAGCAAAATACGTTCATACGTATATTTTGTATGTTTCTAGTCCGATTTCAATCAAATTTGGTAGTTTAATAGAAATAGATAAGATTTATTAGTCTGCCAAATTTGATCGCGATGGTCAAAAAATTGCAAGAGCCAATCGGTTTTTTCTAAATTATGGAGGCGGAAGTGGGCGTGGCAACAAATTAAAATATATATATTCTTCGCGCATACTAAGCCAGTATACATACTAAATTTGGTGACTTTAGCTTTGTTAGTTTTCGAGAAAATCAGTTTTGTTTAATTTTCGGGGCCCGAAATGGGCGTGGCAAAATTTTTAAATAGTCAATATCTGCGCGTCTATTAAGCTAGCTTACATACCAAATTTAATGTCGGTAGCTTACATAGTTTTTAAGAAAATCAGTTTTTTGTAAATTCCGGGGGCGAAAGGGGGCGTGGCAAAAATTTGAAACAAACCCGATAACTGTACATACTACACGAGACTGCATACCAAATTTAGTGGCTCTAGCTCTTATAGTCTCCAAGATCTAGGTGTTCATACGGACGGACGGACAGACGGACATGGCTTGATCGACTCGGTTGTTGATCCTGATCAAGAATATATATACTTTGTACTTAGGGTCGGAGAAGCTTCCTTCTGCCTGTTACATACATTTTGGCGACTTTAATATACCATTTCACCCTATGGGTGTATGGTATAAAAAGAAAAATATTTTTGACAAGTAGTAGCAGTAGTATATAGCTTCTTTGATATTCGTATATAACTATATGATATAGTGGTCCGATGTTAAAGATTTTCATACCTGATGTGCCCCAGGCAATAACATGCACAGTCCGATAGCTATTAAAATGGCTGAGTAAAATGCATTCGCACCGACGCACATGGATAAATCGACTCAGCTTCTCATGCTGATCAGGAATATATATATATGTATTCTGTGCATTACAAACATCTGACCAATTTTATAATAAGGGGTATAGAAAAGAAAGTTATAAAAGAATTTACCTCACGAATATGTTTTGATTTCTTGCTTTTCTCTTTCTGGAATCTTTTTTGCCATCGCTAAAAACTGGCTAAAAGAACAGTAAAAGTTTTCGGTCGGATAGAGTCCATCTCTTTCAATATCGCTGTACCCGGCGTATGCATCCCCATTGGATGTGTATACGCACACATATACAGTTTATGTAGCGAGCGTCTATATGTGTGTATGTTCTTTTCGTTTCGAGCAATCATATAGTTGGCTCATTATGAAATAACTTGCAATAAGAATAAGTGAGTGCGAGTGAGACGGTGATGTGATTGTTCTTGTCAGCAAGCAAACGTGCATCGATGTACACTTCGGAAAGCTTCGGATTTCGACGAGACCACTTAATGTTATGTTATGTTATGAGGCAGAGCCGATTTACAATGACAAACATCGTTGGTAAAAATGCAAACCGCACGCGCCCGCAATACGACTTAAAACACTGATCAGGATGGTACACATTGGGGAGAAAAATTCTCTTTAAATTTAAAAACATCTAGTCGGCCGTTTGCTTTGCGCGCGTTTTAGAACTTAAAGCGATTCCGATCCTTTTCAATGTTATGTTTTTTTTACATGATGAAATCGGATTTTTCGCACGTTTTGCACGAGGAAAATCATTGTTGGTCTATAAAAATTAAATTGGCTTCTCGCAATGGCGCCATGGGAGGATAGCTGTAAAGTCCGGACGGCCCGAAAGTGGCAACATACGTCGTATTGGGCATTGAGTAAGGACCCAAATTTTAAATAATTAGTATTTCTATTATTATTAATTATTATAATCAATATATAATTAATAATTATTCATATTACTTACAATTTTATTTGGATCCATTTTGATTTTGATTTTATTTATTTTTCAAATTAGTTAACCACGAAGTAAAGAAGTCGACCGATTCTGTTGCCCGCACAAATAGAAAGAGATTTTCCATTTTTAAAACTTCAGTTTGTTAAGCGTTGCTCTACAGTTTATGAAGCATTGCTTTACAGTAAGAAATTATATAATAGCATTTATAGACTTTGAGAAATTTTACTGATTTTCAAAATAGCAAACATGCCAAAAATGTCACGTCTTGGCCGAAGTGCAATTTTTATTTTGAATTAAAAAAAAAAGTTCATAAAATAATTCAAAATATTTTTTAATTACTAATAATAATTAAATAATTGAACTTACCATATTATTTTGGAGAGAGTGCGTTGAGTTGTACGTTTGGAAGAGCGTGAAAACGAAGAAAGGGAGAGAAATGATAATTCTGACATATTACAAGAGGATTTACTTTCGGCGCCGCCACAAAGATTTTCGGGGCCACGGCCATTGCACCATATGTGCAAAAATTTAAAAAAAAATTATTTTTTATTTTTAAAGTGTATAACTTTGTGTATAACTGAATATGAATGATTTTTTTTTTTTTTTGGGTTTTTGTTTATTAAATTTTGGAAAAAGTTTCAGATTTTTAACACCACTAGAAGTATTTTTGTGCAATTTAGCAGAATTTCATTTCTGCTAAAAAGTGAAAAAGGTTTGTTTTAAAAATACAGCTTATCGTATGTTTATATGACAGCCGATTAATATAATTAACGCATTTTCACTTAATCCCAGTTATAAATGGGTAATGAAAGTGAGGAATAGCTAACAAAACGCTGTCGGTGTTGATGATGCCGTTTCTGCATCATGAGCAAGCGGCATTGCTGCTGATGTTGCTGCTGCTGCTGATGTTGATGGTAATTCTGGTGGTGGCAGTGCTGCTGCTGCTGATGTTGCTGCTACTGCTGCTGGTGCTGCTGCTGCTACTGGCAGTGCTGCTGCTGCTGCTGCTGGTGCTGGCAGTGCTGATGTTGCTGCTGGCAGTGCTGATGTTGCTGCTGATGTTGCTGCTGCTGCTGCTGGCAGTGCTGATGTTGCTGCTACTGCTGCTGATGTTGCTCCTACTGCTGCTGGTGCTGCTGCTGCTACTGCTGCTGGTCCTGCTGCTGCTACTGGCAGTGCTGATGTTGCTGCTACTGCTGCTGGTGCTGCTGATGTTGATGGTAGTGCTGCTGCTGCTGCTGGTGGCAGGGCTCTTGCCGCCAATGCCCACTGACCCTCATACATCTTCTGCTGGGCCTCCAGTTGCGAGTTAATGATGTCAGCCTAATGTTTTTGGGTAAATGAAAACAAAAGTAAAAAATTAGTAACATTTTTTAAATTGAACTAAAAACAAAAAAAAAATCCAAAAATATATCAAATATTTATCTACTTTAATCTAGCTTAATTTTATTTAAACGTTTAATATTTTAAATTTTTAAATAATAAAACAAAAAAAATCCCAAAAATGTAATCCGAGAAAATTATTGAAGAAGAAAGTACTCAAATATTGTGTAAAGAATGAATAGAAATATATCAAAGAAGCTAATTTCCGAAGTTTATATACCCTTGCTGTCCTTTTTAATAATAATTTTACATGTTAAAAATTTGTTTTCTGCAACTCAATTCATCAATATACAAACAATTCCCTAAGCAAAGCACGGCACGCATACACATACAGTTGTATGTATGTAGTAGTAAGCAGAATGCAGCGCTGCCGGCAGCGCTCCAAACACGCACAAAAATGGGTTGGCAACAACGGCCAACACGCACATATACACGCACATAAATGGGTTGGCAACAACGGCCAACACGCACACACACGCACAAAAATGGCACGTGTTCGCCGTACCATCTTTTTTATTTGCAAATATTAATAATAATAGAAATAATTAGTATTTCTATTATTATTAATTATTATAATCAATATATAATTAATAATTATTCATATTAATTACAATTTTATTTGGATCCATTTTGATTTTGATTTTATTTATTTTTCAAATTAGTAAAGCACGAAGGGTCGACCGATTCTGTTGCCTGCACAAATAGAAAGAGATTTTCCATTTTTAAAACTTCAGTTTGTTAAGCGTTGCTCTACAGTTTATGAAGCATTGCTTTACAGGAAGAAATTATATAATAGCATTTATAGACTTTGAGAAATTTTACTGATTTTCAAAATAGCAAACACGCCAAAAATTTCACGTCTTGGCCGAAGTGCAATTTTTATTTTGAATTAAAAAAAAAAGTTCATAAAATAATTCAAAATATTTTTTAATTACTAATAATAATTAAATAATTGAACTTACCATATTATTTTGGAGAGAGTACGTTGAGTTGTACGTTTGGAAGAGCGTGAAAACGAATCAGGATGTTAAAGTGAAAGGATGTATACGGACAATCGGACAAAAAAAAAGGAAAGGGAGTGAAATGGGTTGGCTTTTGACTATTTAAAAACAGGGTGACTTTTAAATATAATAAAAGCCATCTGTTTAAGCCCCTGTCTCCTTTGTTTAATAGTTAGTGCTTTGGGTCTTATTACATTTAAGTATTGTTCGCCCGCGAATCGGACAAACTGACCAATAATTTCTAACATATTACTATTACAATCTTTTATTGACAAGTCCTGATTGATTCCGTTTTCTTCATACAATTTTCAAGTAGCTTCTTTATGTTGTCCACTCTCAATTGATACCTTTTTTGACTTTCCACTGGCAACCTATCCTTCACGAACATCCCATCTACTGCAGCCATGTAGTAGGATTGCATGCAGAGTGTCGTCGATGTGATGGTGAGTTCTTATGCACACGTTTGCAAAGTGTGCATAGTCCCAAACAATGGGGACATCGCCCTTGTAGTCATCGCGAAACTTCATATTTACGCTGCATCCATCGCAAACGTAAGCTATCAAATTTCCAAACATTTTCGCGTCCCTGAGGTAACGCTCCAAATGCCCAGTAATTGTGTCGATCGCTGCGCTGTTGTAGGTGTCGTCCTCCCACAGCATCTTGACGTATGCGGTTTTCCTCTTCCTCCCATCTATGGATTGGAGCATCACAAAGAGGACAGACGTCCTCAATGCCGCCCCATCCGACTTAGCCCGTTTTGATGACGAGGGTTTGTCGTCATTGCCACCATCATTGCAATCCTATAGAATTGTAATAAATAATACATAAAATATGGGAACTTCTTTTACGTCAGGTCAAAATTGTAAGGCTAATGACAAAATTCATTTAACAAAAATAAGCAATCAGAGATACTCCCACAAAATTTATTCTCAAAGGATAACATCTCAAGAATAGTGTATTAAAATGTTACGAAGTTGTGGGCAATAAGTAAGTGTGACAAAGATTTATCTCAGTTATTTGTTTCGTTTGAAAATATTTAGTTGGATTTTTTTCTAATTTTGCATTAAGCCTTTTTCCATTTTAATGGGTTGAAATATATTTATAGATTTGAAAAGTTTAATAATAAATATATTTCATTTCAATATTTTTATCGGTTTATTTGATATTGAGATGTAGTGTCCCAATTACTTAATTCGCGCACCTTTTTAGATTGTGGGTTGCAATCACACGATCATTCAAAATATGCAGGACGAATCCGAAAATCACAGTACCTACTTTTTCACTAAATTCCCCAAGTAACACTGTCTTTTTATTTAAATTATTACTTTTACAAAAACAAATAACTCGGTTTTTTGGGAGAAAATCGGGTTTTCGACTTTCAACAACCACATATTTTTCGATATTGCCTATATCTCACTAAATTTTCAATATTTTTGAATGAATTTCACACATATTGTTTTAATGTTGTTTATCACACGCGCAAACAAAAACTGAACTGAGATTAGTTGCATCGACAATAGAAATTTTTAAAATAAAACCCTCACCCCCACCAACCTTAACACATTACATTTCACAAACATTATATAATGTCTACAATTTTTTTATAATAATAAATTTTGTTCATTTACTTACATATGGGAAGAACAGTTCATCGATGCATACCACAAAAGGAATGTCTTTGAAATGCTTCAAATTTTTGAAAAGCACCATCGCATTGGCCTGCCTGGTGGTACCCGTAATTTCGTCAATGTACTTGACAGCCTCCTTAAGATCGGCGATGGGGACCCTCCGCAAGTTGGCGATCTCGTTACAATCCAC
Organism: Drosophila willistoni; assembly: GCF_018902025.1. NCBI lineage: Eukaryota > Metazoa > Arthropoda > Insecta > Diptera > Drosophilidae > Drosophila > Drosophila willistoni. The sequence goes on from NW_025814050.1 coordinate 18,581,276, forward strand.
GTTGTACATTAATTTAACCGACATGTTCACCGAAATAAAGTTTAAATTAATTTTCTCCAAAAATTTGTTTGACAAACTCTGTGTTAATTCGCAAACGCACTTTGAGTAAGCGAACGAAAGTAAAAGTTGAAAGGAAGCAACAAGTGTTTGCCGAAAAGAGAAACCAACAAATAAGTAGATTTCGATCGTCGAAGCTTGCATACCCTTAAATTGTCTTTTTGATCGAAATTAAAAAATGGTTTGGTATAAAAATATAGACATCATCGTATGTTTATATAGCAGCTGATGAATTCTTCTTTAATCGTTAGTTACAAATGGATACAGAGTGAAAACATGAATTATTAAAATGATGAATAACTTACAAAAGACATGGGTCGAATATTCCTTCTCATTTGTACAGGGTATAAGAATAAGAAAGGCTAAAGCAAAGTGAACGAATTGTAAGAAACAGAAAGTATCATAGTCCCAAATAATGGGGACTTTGCACTTGTATTCCCTCCTGAATTTCATGTTTACGCTGCATCCATCGCAAACGTAAGCAATTAGATTGTCCGAAGTGCCATTCTTTCTGAGGAATTCCTCCAACTTCCCTGTAATGCCATCGATCGTTGCGCTGTCGTATCTATCATCGTCCCACAACATCTTGACGTAGGCCGTTTGCCTTTTCTTCCCATCAATCGATTGGAGCATGACAAAAAAGACACACGTCCTCAATGCCGCCCCATCCGATCTAGCCCGCTTCGATGACGATGGTTCATCGTCATTACCACCACCAATGCAATCCTTTTTTATTAACTTTAACAAACTAAAAAAAAAAATTAATAATAATTTTTTCGATTTCCTCACATATGGGCATTTCCAGAAAAAGGTCCACCACGACGAAAAAATTAAAAGTTGTTAAACAAATGATTTTTATACCATACACCCATAGGGTGAAATGGTATATTAAAGTCGCCAAAATGTATGTAACAGGCAGAAGGAAGCATCTCCGACCCCACAAAGTATATATATTGTTGATCAGGATCAACAACCGAGTCGATCTAGCCATGTCCGTCCGTCCGTCCGTCCGTCTGTCCGTATGAACACCTAGATCTCGGAGACTGTAAGAGCTAGAGCCACCAAATTTGGTATGTAGACTCGTGTAGTATGTACAGTGATCAAGTTTATTTCAAATTTTTGGCACGCCCCTTTCCGCCCCCGCAATTTAAAAAAAGCGTTTATCTCAAAAACTATTCCAGCTAGAGACACCATATTTGGTATGTATATTCGCTTAGTAAATGCACACATTTTGTTTATATAAAGATTTTGCCACGCCCTTTTCCGCCCTCGTATTTTGAAAAACTTGATTATCTGCCGTATTTTTTTACCTTCGGCACACTTAAATTTAATACTAATATCTAGCAAAATACCAAATTTGATCAAAATCGGACAAAAAACAGTCGAGTTATGCATATAAACGTTTTTCCATAAGGCCGGAGTTGGCCGTTGGCTGGTGGGGGCGCTAGGGTGCTCGTATGAATGAGTGAGCGAGATACTAAGATATGCTTGTAAAAAGCATGTGAAAATGCATTGCACTGGTGTATGGTATACCTAAGTCGGCGAGACGACTTACTTACTTCATTTCTTTTAAAATGCTTAAGAAATATTTGAATTGAAAGAATTTAATAAGTTTTCAGCATATTTTTGATGTTGTTGTAAAATATTGGCACAGAAAGTTACAAACATGATTTTTTCCATTTTGGGCTACTTTTGGTGCAGGTTTTGCTTTTTGTTTTTATTTATTATACATTCGTTTTATGGTTGCAATCTTCTTACGAGATTTTAAAAACAACAACAAACTATTGCAAAAATAGAAATATAGATGAGGCAAGCATCGATGAACGGTAAATTTTGGACTTTCTTTCACCTGCTATTCCATTGTCACGTTCGCGAGCAAAAAAAATGTATTTTTCGTCAGTACTGCATTTCTAATCGAAGGAAGTTGATGAAAATTAATGTGCAAAAAAAGTTATTCGTACTTAAGTCAAAGAAAAAAAAAAAGTGTTTTCGCTTGTGAAATTTTTTTTATTTAATTTAAAAGTTTGTCACGTTCGCCATTGTAAGTTTGACTTATTAGAAAAATATTATTGTTTTTCGTTCATATAAGCTTAATCTTATGTAGATGAGTAATCTTTGCATCTTCGCATGGCAAGGGAGCCGTCGATGGGGTTGGAGCTGTACTAAGGAGAAAAGTGTGGCAAATAACGAAAACAAAAAATGTCATACTTCATAATGCATTTGATTTTTATGAATGCGCGAAAAATAATGTTTTCGGGATTCGCATTTTGTATGTTGAAGCAGGTGAAATTATAATAACATCAAACATAAAAGAAAAATGGAAACAATCGGCAAATATTCCAGGGATCAGAAAAATTCAATTCAAACAGCATATTCCAAAAAAAATATATATTTCCTAATATTCTCATTTAAAACCAGTTTCCTTATTATTATTATTGATATATTTTAAGTTTTGAAGTTATATTTTTGGCTTTTCTAAATAAAATTTTATGAAAAATTTTTTTCACCACTTCAATGGAATTTTGTCACGTTCGCCATGTCACGTTACAAATTTTTGAAAAAAATTGTAAAAAAACAAAAATGTAAGTAACGTATTAAAATTATTTCTAAAATGGCAAACTGCAATATTTAGTTACCGTTTAAAATAATTTTCAATCAAATAACTTGCCAAAATTCGCAGACTTTCGCATTTATCAAGACAAAGTCAAACAAGACTTCCATTTTTTGTCACGTTCGCGATGCATTGTTTTCTGTTTATAACTCGAAAACGGCAAGGCTTTAAGGGTTATCTTTTACTATTCGCGTTCTTTAGAATTTCTTTAGAAATTGTGTTAATAATATGTTATAAACACGTGAAAAAAGTTTTTTAAAAATGACAACTTTTGGCTTTTTTTTAACATGTAAAGGGGTACAAATGTCGCGTTCGCGATCCTGGAAATACCCATATGGGAAGAAAAGTTCATTAATGCACACCAAAAAGAAAACGCTTTTGAAATTTTTCAAATTTCTGAACAAAATCATCGCAATGCCCCCATAGGCCAAAAATAAAAAAAAAAAAGGTTAAAATTATTGCTTAAAATGTGGCAACGCTGTTTTATAATAGATAAACTTTTTAAATCAGCTGTTTTTATACCCTTGCAAAAAGGGTATATTAATTTTGGTCAAAAGTGTGCAACGCATAGAAGGAAGCGTTTCCGACCATATAAAGTATATATATTCTTGATCAGCACGACGAGACGAGTTCAAATAGCCATGTCCGTCCGTCCGTCCGTCCGTCCGTCCGTCTGGATCAACGCAAACTCCTCCTAGACCGTAAGAGCTACAGAGCTGAAATTTTGCATGTAGGCTTGTATATACTGCAGGCGTTGTATATCTCGGATTCAGCCGGATCGGATCACTATATCATATAGCTCCCATACAAATGGCAAAGTCACGAATAGTGACTTTTCTTAATAACTTCGTTATTTTCTGAGCTATGATCATGAAATTTAATATTGTTGAGTTAATTACACATATAAACGACTGTGCCAAATTTGATCAAGATCGGGTGACTATATCATATAGCTCCCATAGGAACGATCTTTCGAAAACAGTGACTTTTGTCAATAACTTCACTACTTTTGACGCGATTGCTTTCAAATTAAACATTTTGTAAACACCTATTTATTAAGTAAAAATGATAAAGATTAGTTTGTATTGGTCGGATTCAATCTTTGGGTATTGCGCAGATGCAACTTGCTCGTTGCATCGCCGGAAGAGAAGAGAAGCCGTCTCTCAACCTATCGAGGACTTATCGCCAACAATCGATACTTATTACTAACAATCGATACTTATTTCTAACAATCGATACTTATTACTAACAATCGATACTTATTACTAACAATCGATATATGCATGAGTATTTAACAGACTTTAAATAATTGGAATCTTACAACTCGGCCGTCCTGACGAGGAATCGACCTCGATTCCAATTGGTAACAACGGAGGGGGTAAATAAGAATCTTAAGTGGCTGGTGTCGCCTTTGTTTGGCTATCAGAAGTGCAATCTTGATCAGGGGCAACCCATAGCTTTAATTTGGAGGCTTCTAGGACACCATCATATGGTAGTTGGGTGATTTGGGAGCCCTCTACATCCCGGATAACATATCGGTCGTTCGGAAGTTTTTTATGAACCACATACGGACCACGATACCGCCTGATAAGCTTTTTGTTCGTGCCTGCCGAAGTATCCACATTCTTAATAACTACGAAATCCCCCTCCTCAAAACTAACGGCAGGGAGGTGATGCTTCGAATAATATTCCGAATTATATTCTTGGGACTTAACAATGTTACGGAAGGCTAATCTCCGGACGTCTACCTCTGAGGCATCGACCTCCTCCGTTCTCTCACCCAACCGTTCGGTTAGTTCATCTACTACCACACCTCGTTGTTCAACACCGAATAGAAGTACGGAAGCGGCAAATTTGGTTGTGGAGTGGACGGAGTTATTCAATGCAAACTCTATGTTCGGCAGTTGTTGGACCCAATCTGCGTGGTCCACAGGTTCCGTCAGTTTCCCCAACATGGGGCCCAACACACGGTTAACCCGCTCGACTTGGCCGTTGGCCCGGGGTGAGGCAGTGGCATTCAGCACATGAATTATATTATTGGCCTTCAGAAATTCTTCAAACTCGGAGGAAGTAAAGCAGGTACCTCGATCACTGATGATTCGGCGGGGTCTACTGTAATTTGCGAAATACTGAGATTCTAATGTCTGGCATACTTCACGTGAATTAGTCGTGGCGGCAGGGTACAGCTTCACAAATTTGGTGAAAGCGTCAATGACAACCAGAAGATACTTTTTCTTAGAACGTATGGACGGAAGGGGGCCCAAATGGTCAATATGGACGGTATCAAACGGAAGGGGCACTTTCGGAATACTATGTAGCGTGACACGGTGGTCCGAAGCGGACGCGGAGTAGTAGATACACTTGAGGCAATTTTTAATGTAATTGTTAACGTAAGACTTCATACACGGGAACCAGTAATGCTTCTTGATCTGTGCACAACATTTCTCCGTGGCCATATGGCCAAGCTTCTCGTGCACTACTCGTATGACATGATTTACCATTTCGGAAGGGACATAAAGTTGGGGTATACTCGTCGAGGACAGGCGGTACACTACTCCATCTCGCAGTTCGAAATTCGCTATCTCATATTTCTCTAACTCGTCTCGGAGTTTGACAATCTCAGGGTCCCGGTTCTGGGTTAACTGCAGTTGGAAGTCAAGGTTTATATCGTCAACGTATGCGGCAGTTTCTATTCTACTTAGAGCATCAGCATGGGGCATACCCAACCCCGAGCGGTGTACAATCGTGTAGTTCTAGTTTTCCAACAGCAGGGCCCAGCGAGCAATCTTGGCGGAATGTCCACCATTTCTCAGTGTCAGCGCAACGGAATTACAATCGGTCACGATTTTGAACGGGATGAACTTAAGGTACGTCTCAAAACGTTTTAAGGAATACACTATAGCTAACGTCTCTAGCTCATAACTGTGTAGTTTCGATTCAGCGGCGGAGGCCATCTTAGAGAAGTAGGACACTGGGTGTAATTTACCGTCTGTTTGTTTCTGGAGGAGCACTGCTCCGAAACCAATTGAACTAGCATCGCAGTGTAACTCTGTTTCAGACTTCGGGTTGTAAATAGATAACACGGGGGATTCGATCAATTTCAACTTCAGTGTTCGGAAGGCTTCAAGGCATTCATCGGAGAAGACATAAGGGGTATCTTTTCTTAACAATCGGGACAGCGGACACGCAATCTTAGCGAAACCTGATACAAATCGGCGGAAGTATGAGAATAGGCCTAGGCAACGCTCTAATTCCTTGCTATCCCTTGGAATGGGCAAATCCCGTATCGCCTGAATATGAGCTGGTTTAGGCGTGATACCGGCGGAATTGGCTAAGTAGCCCAAGTACTCTAGTTCCCTATACGCAAAACGGCATTTCGTCAGCTTCAGGCATAGCCCGTTCACTCTTAACACATACAATATTTCCTTCAGAATCTCAAGGTGGGTTTCAAAGTCATGCGACGCGACTAGAATGTCGTCCATATATATCACCAGTTGACCTCGGTTTATAAATTCCTTAAGGACAAAATAAACGAATCTAGCGAACACGGAAGGGCCATTACAAAGTCCGAAGGGCATGCGTACATATTCAAACTGGCCATCAGGGGTTACAAAGGCAGTATATTTGATTGAGTCTGGGTGCATTTTCACATGGTGGAAACCGTTCTTCAAGTCCAAGATAGTGAAGAATGATTTGCCACCCAGATGTTCAATGCAATCATCTAACAGAGGAATCGGAAAATGATCTCGAACTGTAATTTTGTTCAACGGTCGGTAATCTACACACTTTCTTAGGGTGTTGTCCTTTTTGCGTACAGGGACAATCGCGGCAGCGTAAGGGGAACTACTGTGGCGAATAATGCCAGCTTTCAAGAGATCGTCACAAATCTCACGCACCTCGATGCGTTCGTGGTGCGACAGACGGCGGGGGCGGCAGAAAATCGGAGTTTGGCTAGTCAATTCTATTTTCATCTCATAGTTCATGGGCTTAATTAAATCTGGATCAACTTGAACATACGAAGTGGAAATAATAGACTTAAGGGCTGCGGTTTGCTCTTCCCGTAACGCGGGCTCTATATCAAAGTCTAATTCACTGACAGCAGGGAGCTCAATGGAATTTATCGCCATAAGTGCATCGTTCAATGTTTCCGAAGGTACAGCAGAAGTTTTCGGAAGGGGAGAATCAGACAACAATTCGGCAGGCACAATCTCATTCCTATCACACTCTATATCAAAGTCTAATTCACTGACAGCAGGGAGCTCAATGGAATTTATCGCCATAAGTGCATCGTTCAATGTTTCCGAAGGTACAGCAGAAGTTTTCGGAAGGGGAGAATCAGACAACAATTCGGCAGGCACAATTTCATTCCTATCACACGGCAGTATCACTCTCTTTTCCATAAATATGTCAAAGGACTTCAGAACAGCAGTAAGTTTTGGATTTATACATTCAGTCGGTTTATTCATGAGTATCAACGATTCTTTTTCATATTCTCGTTCCTTCAGTTTACAGAGTCTAATATTAATTTTATACAGAAGATCTCTACCTATAATCATCGGCAGTTCGGTTGCTTGGTTCGTCAGGACTTCAAACGTATGTATTGTCTGTGTGTTGCGGAGGCGAACACTACACTGGACTTGGCCTAAGGACAGAAGTTGGCTATTTCCTAAACCACGGCAGTTCAATGTACGGGGGCTAAGACGGCAGTTGGAGGGGACTTCAGATTGACGGATAAAACTCTTTGGACTGCCCGAATCCAGGAGGGAAAACATATCTATAAATTTCCTATCCTGCACTTCATCACAAACAAAAGCAACACTCACCAGTTGTAAATGGTCTAGTCGATCTCCCGCTTCATCAGCGGCGGCGGCAGTGATATTGGTGGCATTCCCAATTCGAGACGGGCAGTTTTTGTAGCTGTGGCCCACTATGCCACACTTGAAACATGAATTCGGAGGTCTCATTGGTTTCGGGCATTGACTCTTGTAATGCCCCCATCCTGAGCAGTTGAAGCATCTGGTCTCACTCGTGACGGTGCCTGACGATTTGTTTCCAGGCGCCACGGCAGTTGTTGTTGGCTGCGCCTTCACACTATTGCTTTGTCTGGAGGCAGCGGCCAGCATACGGAGGCGCTCGTAGCGTTCCAGTAGGGGCTTCAGTTCAGCCATTGTCCGAGCTGAGTACAGCATGCCGACTCGAGTAGAGTTGTCCCGCAGTCCATCAATGATCAGGTCGACCAGCTCGTTCTCCGGAATCGGAGCATTCATGGCAATCTCCTGCATCTCGATTGCGAATCTTAAACATCCCTCGCCTGCCTTGATGCGCCGGCCACGCAGAGCGTGGTACACTTCCTCGATGCTACACGAGCGTCCAAATTCTCGCAAGAGGATTGCCTTCAATTCTTCGTAGCTGTGCACCGATACCGTGCGCAGCAGCACCGCCGCCGTACCTTCCAGCATACGACGGCATGCGACCAACCGTAGGCGGTCGTTCAACTGCAGAATTTCAAATGCGTCTTCCAGATCGTTCAGCCATTTCTTCACATCGTATGCGGTATCCGCTGAAAATCGAGCCACCATGCTCTCAATAACACTCACGTCACAGACTTGCTGCCTCGGTGCTTGGGATTCGTCAATCCCCTGCTGCAGTTTGCGGATTTGATGCTGTAGCTGTAGCAACTCATGTTGTTTCTGTAGCGTCACCAGTTGCTCATCCAGGCTGGGGAAGGCGGAAGTGGCCGGTGTGATGGCGGCCGCGGCAGTCGATACGGAGGGCACTAAAGCGGGCATCTCTTCCCATGGGTCCGCGTCGGGACCAGTGGCGGGGGCGGCGAGAGAGGCCGCAGCCCGCATGGCAGACATATAGTCGGCGGGTACAGCAGTGGCAGCGGGTGCAACGGCGGCAGCGGTGGTGGCAGCGGGTACAGAAGTGGCAGCGGGTACAGCAGTGGCAGCGGGTGCAGCGGCGGTGGGTACAGCAGTGGCAGCGGGTGCAGCGGCGGTGGTTACAGCAGTGGCAGCGGGTGCAGCGGCGGTGGGTACAGCAGTGGCAGCGGCGGCAGGTACCGTAATGGATGCGACAGCAGCGGCGGCGGGTACAGCGGTGGCAGCGGCGGTGGGTACAGCAGTGGCAGCGGGTGCAGCAGTGGCAGCGGCGGCAGGTACCGTAATGGATGCGACAGCAGCGGCGGCGGGTACAGCGGTGGCAGCGGCGGTGGGTCCAGCAGTGGCAGCGGGTGCAGCAGAGGCAGCGGGTACAGCAGTGGCAGCGGCGGCGGGTACAGCAGTGGCAGCGGTGATGGGTACAGCAGTGGCAGCGGGTACAGCAGTGGCAGCGGCGGCAGGTACCGTAATGGATGCGACGGCAGCGGCGGCGGGTACAGCAGTGGCAGTGGCGGCGGGTCCAGCAGTGGCAGCGGGTACAGCAGTGGCAGCGGGTGCAGAGGCGGCAGTCTGCAGAGGTGGCCTGTAAGCGGCGGACACCGCAGCGGAGGGTACAGCAGGGGCGGGTGCGGCGGCAGCGGTTACAGCAGGGGCGAATATAGCCGCAGCGGGGCCGGCAGGGGCGAGTATGGCAGCAGTTGGCCCAGCAGGGGTAAGCATGTCAGCAGTTGGCCCAGCATGGGCGAGTATGGCAGCAGTTGGCCCGGCAGGGGCGAATATGTCAGCAGTTGGCCCAGCGGGGGCGAATATGTCAGCAGTTGGCACAGCAGGAGCGAGTATGGCAGCAGTTGGCCCAGCAGGGGCAAGCATGTCAGCAGTTGGCCCAACATGGGCGAGTATGGCAGCAGTTGGCCCAGCGGCGGCGGGCCCGGCAGGGACGAATGTGGCATCAGTTAGCCCAGCAGGTGCTCGTATGGCGGCAGTTGGCCCAGCGTCGGCGGGCCCGGCAGGGGCGAGCATGTCAGCAGTTGGCCCAGCATGGTCGAGTATGGCAGCAGTTGGCCCACCAGCGGCGGGCCCGGCAGGGGCGAATGTGGCATCAGTTAGCCCGGCAGGGGCTCGTATGGCGGCAGTTGGCCCAGCAGCGGCGGGCCCGGCAGAGGCGAGTATATCAGCAGTTGGCCCAGCAGCGGCGGGCCCGGCAGAGGCGAGTATATCAGCAGTTGGCCCAGCAGCGGCGGGCCCGGCAGGGGCGAGTGTGGCGGCAGTTGGCCCGGCAGGGGCGAATGTGGCATCAGTTAGCCCAGCAGGGGCTCGTATGGCGGCAGTTGGCCCAGCGTCGGCGGGCCCGGCAGGGGCGAGCATATCAGCAGTTCGCCCAGCAGCGGCGGGCCCGGCAGAGGCGAGTATATCAGCAGTTGGCCCAGCAGCGGCGGGCCCGGCAGGGGCGAGTATATCAGCAGTTGGCCCAGCAGCGGCGGGCCCGGCAGGGGCGAGTGTGGCGGCAGTTGGCCCGGCAGGGGCGAATGTGGCATCAGTTAGCCCAGCAGGGGCTCGTATGTCGGCAGTTGGCCCAGCAGCGGCGGGCCCGGCAGGGGCGAGTATATCAGCAGTTGGCCCAGCAGCGGCGGGCCCGGCAGGGGCGCGTGTGTCAGCAGTCGGCACAGCGGTTCTCGGTACTGCAGCGGTAGTCACCGCAGTGGGTGCACTAACAGCGGTGGGCGTGGAGGCGGCCGTCCTAGATTTGGAACGTGTGGCGTGCCGTGTCCCGAAATATGTATCCTTTCGGGTGGTCATCCCACTTCTGAGTTGTAAACACCTATTTATTAAGTAAAAATGATAAAGATTAGTTTGTATTGGTCGGATTCAATCTTTGGGTTTTGCGCAGATGCAACTTGCTCGTTGCATCGCCGGAAGAGAAGAGAAGCCGTCTCTCAACCTATCGAGGACTTATCGCCAACAATCGATACTTATTACTAACAATCGATACTTATTTCTAACAATCGATACTTATTACTAACAATCGATACTTATTACTAACAATCGATATATGCATGAGTATTTAACAGACTTTAAATAATTGGAATCTTACAATTTGTTAGTTTAATATATCTGTTAATGACTGTGCCGAATTTGATAAAGATCGGGTTACTATATCATATAGCTCCCATAGGAACGATCGGTGGAAAACAGTGACTTTGATCAATATCTTCGTTATTTCCTATGCTAAGATTGTAGGCCGCTCTTTCGGATACATTAGCCCTTTTAGCTTAAACGCTTTTCCACTTTGATGGCTATAGGTAAGGAATAAGTTACCAAAAAAGTTGCAAGGGTATACAAACTTTGACGCGGTCGAAGTTAGCCCCGGCCCTCTGGTTTTTTTCTTGTTTTGTCGCTGTCTTCTTCGCTGAGTCGAGAAATAAGGACATTAAGAAATTTCGTCTAAATCATAGGAGAAAAATTTCTCGGGTGATAATTAAGATCTGTTCAATCGATTACTTCTCTCTTCGGATCCATTCATAACGGGACAACGAAAGTTACCCCCTAAAAATAAGTCTGTTTTTAATAAAAATGTTTTTCATCTTTTAGAATAATATATTAAATAATAGGATCAGACGAAACCTGACCTGAAACTATTGCTGTAACGTACCTTGACTTAATGAAAATTCTGACATATTACAAGAGGCTTGACTTTCGGCGCCGCCACAAAGATTTTAAGGGCCACGGCTATTGCACCATATGTGCAAAAATTTAAAAAAAAAATAATTATTTTTTATTTTTAAAGTGTATTACTTTAGTAGGGGGCTGAATATGAATGATTTTTTTTTTGGGGGTTTTTGTTTATTAAATTTTGGAAAAAGTTTTAGATTTTTAACACCACTAGAAGTATTTTTGTGCAATGGCCCGCTTGGTGGTACTACCAATTTCCTTGAATTTCATTTCTGCTAAAAAGTAAAAAAAGGTTTGTTATAAAAATACAGCTTATCGTATGTTTATATGACAGCCGATTAATATAATTAACGCATTTTCACTTAATCCCAGTTATAAATGGGTAATGAAAGTGAGGAATAGCTAACAAAATATATGGTCGAATATTCCTTTTTTCAGGGTATAACTTTTTGAAGTAGCAAAAAAAGCCTCCTAGGAAAAGTAACTTTAACGACAAGAGGTCTTTACAGTGTAAAATTGGAGAAGGCTTCAACTGAATTTGTTCAAAATATATTTGATTGTGGTTTTTTGTGCAAAACAGATTTTGGAAGCTCCCTTAAATTGTTTTAACCTATTCAACAAAATTTAAAACATTACAATAAATATTCCACAATTAATTTTTATACCATACACCCATAGGGTGAAATGGTATATTAAAGTCGCCAAAATGTATGTAACAGGCAGAAGGAAGCATCTCCGACCCCACAAAGTATATATATTCTTGATCAGGTTCAAAAACCGAGTCGATCTAGCCATGTCCGTCTGTCCGTCCGTCCGTCCGTCCGTCCGTATGAACACCTAGATCTCGGAGACTATAAGAGCTAGAGCCACTAAATTTGGTATGCAGTCTCGTGTAGTATGTACGCTTATCGAGTTTGTTTCAAATTTTTGCCACGCCCCCTTCCGCCCCCGGAATTTACATAAAACTGTTTTTCTTAAAAACTATGAAAGCTACCGACATTAAATTTGGTATGTAAGCTAGCTTAATAGACGCGCAGATATTGACTATTTAAAAATTTTGCCACGCCCATTTCCGCCCCCGAAAATTAAACAAAACTGATTTTCTCGAAAACTAACAAAGCTAAACTCACCAAATTTAGTATGTATATTGGCTTAGTATGCGCGCAGAATACATATATTTTAATATGTTGCCACGCCCACTTCCGCCTCCATAATTTAGAAAAAACCGATTGGCTCTTGCAATTTTTTGACCATCGCGAACAAATTTGGCAGACTAATAAATCTTATCTATTTCTATTAAACTACCAAATTGATTGAAATCGGACTAGAAACATGCAAAATATACGTATGAACGTATTTTGCTACGCGATCCATAAGGGCAGAATTGGCCGTTGGCTAGTGGCGGCGCTAGAGTGCTCGTGTGTTTGTAGAGCGAGCGAGATAGCATATGGTATGAGGCATGTTAAAACAATTTAATAGACATACATTTGGTTTTCGAAATTTTAAATATTTGTTTCACCTGGTGTATGGTATACCCAAGTCGGCGAGACGACTTACTTACTTCATTAACTTATAATACAATTGAAACTAAGCTGTATATATTTGGAATGAAATAAAAATGTGATTTTTTACAATAATATAAAATCCTAGGCACAGAAATTAATACCAATGAAGTAGGTAAGTCGGCTCGCCGACTTGGGTATACCATACACCAGGTGAAACAAATATTTAAAATTTCGAAAACCAAATGTATGTCTGTTTAAGAATAAACATCGTGTCCATCTGAAGCGGCTTCACCAAATCAGATGCACGAAAGAAAATATAATACAACTGTACTTTGGCACAAACAACTAACCTAGCATATGACTAGAATTACAATCAGCCACACGCGTTGTGGGAAAAACACTTGTAATTGTAAACTAACCCAAAACGATCACGACGGCAGGATGTCAAGTGGCCGACACCGTGCCCAAAATAATAATAATTTTTCAACCCCCGAATGCGTGGGTGTGAGTTGTACCAGAATAAGATCTCCTTAAGAACAATTGTTACCTCCTAGAGCCTAAGATTTCCTATATAAACTCCGTACTTTAGTAAATAAAATCAGTTCATATTTTGAATTCAACGAATGAAGATTGGGTTATTTTCCTTCTCCCGGAATCCCTATTCATTTTGGTCCTTCGAGCCGGATGGATCATGTTTGGTCCTTCGATAAAAAAGAACTCTGTAGTTTTCCCCCACCAGTGGTAAGAGACTCAGAGGTTCAATCAGCTCCTTAAAGTCTGAATTCTTATGATAAGATCAGCTAAAGGTAGCAAAATAAATAACTCTTGTTTTCCCCCACCAGTGGTAAGAGACAGAGTATAAAATTAAAGCAAAATATTATTGCTTAATAAATAAAAAATGCGTGCGTCTGAATTTAAAGGCAGTTTGGCTAGTGGAGCAACTGTAGTATCTTCAGCGGCGGGAGAGTTTTTTAACCGATCTTAAAGGCAGTTTGGCTAGTGGAGCAACTGTAGTAATTTCGGCAGTGTGTATGTACACTAATATCGTTGCAAACGCTGTATGTAGTTGCAAGTAGGCAACAAAGATCAGCAGCAGAGCAATGAAACAGTTGCAATTAGCCAACAAAGGACAGCACAAGAGCAATGAAATATTTGCAAAGAGGCAACACGTTAGCAGAAGAGCAACAACATAGTTTCAGAGACGAAAAGGATGGTGCCAGGTTGACGCAGGAGCAGATCGGAGAGGCGAGCGGAGTTCGAACGAGTTTAAGGAGAAGCGAGCGGAGGCAAAGCATGGTTTTCTAACAATTTAAAGGTCGCTTAAATAAAAAACTAATTACATACTACACAGATAAATTCCAAAACGCTCCATTTGGCTGCCCTTCGCAGAATGTTTAAGAATAAACATCGTGTCCATCTGAAGCGGCTTCACCAAATCAGATGCACGAAAGAAAATATAATACAACTGTACTTTGGCACAAACAACTAACCTAGCATATGACTAGAATTACAATCAGCCACACGCGTTGTGGGAAAAACACTTGTAATTGTAAACTAACCCAAAACGATCACGACGGCAGGATGTCAAGTGGCCGACACCGTGCCCAAAATAATAATAATTTTTCAACCCCCGAATGCGTGGGTGTGAGTTGTACCAGAATAAGATCTCCTTAAGAACAATTGTTACCTCCTAGAGCCTAAGATTTCCTATATAAACTCCGTACTTTAGTAAATAAAATCAGTTCATATTTTGAATTCAACGAATGAAGATTGGGTTATTTTCCTTCTCCCGGAATCCCTATTCAATGTCTATTAAATTGTTTTAACATGCCTCATACCATATGCTATCTCGCTCGCTCTACAAACACACGAGCACTCTAGCGCCGCCACTAGCCAACGGCCAATTCTGCCCTTATGGATCGCGTAGCAAAATACGTTCATACGTATATTTTGCATGTTTCTAGTCCGATTTCAATCAATTTGGTAGTTTAATAGAAATAGATAAGATTTATTAGTCTGCCAAATTTGTTCGCGATGGTCAAAAAATTGCAAGAGCCAATCGGTTTTTTCTAAATTATGAAAGCGTAAGTGGGCGTGGGAACAAATTAAAATATATGTATTCTGCGCGCATACTAAGCCAATATACATACTAAATTTGGTGAGTTTAGCTTTGTTAGTTTTCGAGAAAATCAGTTTTGTTTAATTTTCGGGGGCGGAAATGGGCGTGGCAAAATTTTTAAATAGTCAATATCTGCGCGTCTATTAAGCTAGCTTACATACCAAATTTAATGTCGGTAGCTTACATAGTTTTTAAGAAAATCAGTTTTTTGGAAATTCCGGGGGCGAAAGGGGGCGTGGCAAAAATTTGAAACAAACTCGATAACTGTACATACTACACGAGACTCATACCAAATTTGGTGGCTCTAGCTCTTACAGTCTCCGAGATCTAGGTGTTCATACGGACAGACGGACGGACGGACATGGCTAGATCGACTCTGATGAAGAATATATATACTTTGTACTTAGGGTCGGAGAAGCTTCCTTCTGCCTGTTACATACATTTTGGCGACTTTAATATACCATTTCACCCTATGGGTGTATGGTATAAAAAGAAAAATATTTTTGACAAGTAGTAGCAGTAGTATATAAACTTCGGCATAGCCCAAGTAAGCTTCTTTGATTTCCGTATACAGTGAAACCTCGATATAACGAATCTGAGGGGGATCGCAAAATTATTCGTTATATCTATTGATTCGCTATAGGTACTGAAATGTAAAACCTTAGTCCTTTCAAGGGACTTAACAAAAAATTCGTTATATTGGGTTTTTCGTTATATCGAGGTTTCACTGTATATGTATGTAACTATATGATATAGTGGTCCGATGTTAAAGATTTTCATACCTGATGTGCCCCAGGCAATAACATGCACAGTCCGATAGCTATTAAAATGGCTGAGTAAAATGCATTCGCACCGACGCACATGGATAAATCGACTCAGCTTCTCATGCTGATCAGGAATATATATATATGTATTCTGTGCATTACAAACATCTGACCAATTTTATAATAAGGGGTATAGAAAAGAAAGTTATAAAAGAATTTACCTCACGAATATGTTTTGATTTCTTGCTTTTCTCTTTCTGGAATCTTTTTTGCCATCGCTAAAAACTGGCTAAAAGAACAGTAAAAGTTTTCGGTCGGATAGAGTCCATCTCTTTCAATATCGCTGTACCCGGCGTATGCATCCCCATTGGATGTGTATACGCACACATATACAGTTTATGTAGCGAGCGTCTATATGTGTGTATGTTCTTTTCGTTTCGAGCAATCATATAGTTGGCTCATTATGAAATAACTTGCAATAAGAATAAGTGAGTGCGAGTGAGACGGTGATGTGATTGTTCTTGTCAGCAAGCAAACGTGCATCGATGTACACTTCGGAAAGCTTCGGATTTCGACGAGACCACTTAATGTTATGTTATGTTATGAGGCAGAGCCGATTTACAATGACAAACATCGTTGGTAAAAATGCAAACCGCACGCGCCCGCAATACGACTTAAAACACTGATCAGGATGGTACACATTGGGGAGAAAAATTCTCTTTAAATTTAAAAACATCTAGTCGGCCGTTTGCTTTGCGCGCGTTTTAGAACTTAAAGCGATTCCGATCCTTTTCAATGTTATGTTTTTTTTACATGATGAAATCGGATTTTTCGCACGTTTTGCACGAGGAAAATCATTGTTGGTCTATAAAAATTAAATTGGCTTCTCGCAATGGCGCCAGGATAGCTGTAAAGTCCGGACGGCCCGAAAGTGGCAACATACGTCGCATTGGGCATTGAGTAAGGACCCAGCAGATGAAGCACCACACATCTAAAACGATGGTCAAACCGGGTTTTTGTTTTTTCTCCACCAACAAGTACTCTTTGAAGAGCTCCTGACTGATGGTGATGGTGACAATATGGCGAATATTGTTGATGTTGCAAACGTTGTCACCGCCTCTGGTGTTGTTTTTGTTTTGCCATCACGGGAGTTGTAGTCACGTATCACTCTCTCGGCCCACTCAAACTGCCCAAATCAAATGAAAAGTTAGAAAATTTTTCCTCATTTTCTCACCATCTTATTCAACTTATTTTGTGTCATTTTTAAATTTTAAATGTGAAAATTCGGGAAATTTATGAAGAAGGGAACTCGTGCGTGCGATTAATTCAACATTTTTTTCAATTATTTATATTATTAATAATATTTATATATAATAAATATATAATAATTATTCATATGACTTTTTATGAGGCGAAGGCGAATCGAAAGTCTTAGGACTGCAAAGCGAAGGGAGAGTGTGTCCGACCTTGTTGGCTGTAGGATTGGAAAGAGCGTGAAAAACGAATCAGGATGTTAAAGTGAAAATGAAACATTTTTGTTTTCGGACAAAAGGAAAACAAAGGGGGAGAAATGGTTTGGCTGAAAACAGGGTGACTTTTAAATATAATAAAAGCCAACTGTGTAAGCCCCTGTCTCCTTTGTTTAACAGTTAGTGTTTTGTTCCTTATTACATTTAAATATTGTACGCCCGCGAATCGGACAAACTGACCAATTATTTCTAACATATTACTATTACATTCCTTAATTGACAAGTCCTGATTGATTCCGTTTTCTTCATACAATTTTCAAGTAGCTTCTTTATGTTGTCCACTCTCAATTGATACCTTTTTTGACTTTCCACTGGCAACCTATCCTTCACGAACATCCCATCTACTGCAGCCATGTAGTAGGATTGCATGCAGAGTGTCGTCGATGTGATGGTGAGTTCTTATGCACACGTTTGCAAAGTGTGCATAGTCCCAAACAATGGGGACATCGCCCTTGTAGTCATCGCGAAACTTCATATTTACGCTGCATCCATCGCAAACGTAAGCTATCAAATTTCCAAACATTTTCGCGTCCCTGAGGTAACGCTCCAAATGCCCAGTAATTGTGTCGATCGCTGCGCTGTTGTAGGTGTCGTCCTCCCACAGCATCTTGACGTATGCGCTTTTCCTCTTCTTCCCATCAATGGATTGAAGCATCACAAAGAGGACAGACGTCCTCAATGCCGCCCCATCCGACTTAGCCCGTTTTGATGACGATGGTTCATCGTCATTACCACCACCAATGCAATCCTATAAAATCGTACGAAATACTAGATAAAATATGCGAACTGTGTAATCCCGTAAGCAATTAGATTGTCCGAAGTGCCATCCTTTCTGAGGAATTCCTCCAACTTCCCTGTAATCCCATCGATCGTTGCGCTGTCGTATCTATCATCGTCCCACAACATCTTGACGTAGGCTGTTTGCCTTTTCTTCCCATCAATCGATTGGAGCATGACAAAAAAGACACACGTAGATGGTAATTCTGCATCTACTGCTGCTGCTGCTGCTGCTGCTGCTAGTGGTATTGCTTCTACTGCTGCTGCTGCTGCTGCTGGTGGTAGTGCTCTTGCCGCCAATGCCCACTGACCCCCATACATCTTCAGCTGGGCCTCCAGTTGCAAATTTATGATGTCAGCCTAATTTTTTTGGGTAAATGAAAACAAAAGTAAAAAATTAGTAACATTTTTTAAATTGTTTTTAGTTAAATAATTAGTATTTCTATTATTATTAATTATTATAATCAATATATAATTAATAATTATTCATATTACTTACAATTTTATTTGGATCCATTTTGATTTTGATTTTATTTATTTTTCAAATTAGTAAAGCACGAAGGGTCGACCGATTCTGTTGCCTGCACAAATAGAAAGAGATTTTCCATTTTTAAAACTTCAGTTTGTTAAGCGTTGCTCTACAGTTTATGAAGCATTGCTTTACAGGAAGAAATTATATAATAGCATTTATAGACTTTGAGAAATTTTACTGATTTTCAAAATAGCAAACACGCCAAAAATTTCACGTCTTGGCCGAAGTGCAATTTTTATTTTGAATTAAAAAAAAAAGTTCATAAAATAATTCAAAATATTTTTTAATTACTAATAATAATTAAATAATTGAACTTACCATATTATTTTGGAGAGAGTGCGTTGAGTTGTACGATTGGAAGAGCATGAAAACGAGTCAGGATGTTAAAGTGAAAATGATATTTTTGTTTACGGACAAACGGACAAAAAAAAAAGAAAGGGAGAGAAATGAAAATTCTGACATATTACAAGAAGATTTACTTTCGGCGCCGCCACAAAGATTTTCGGGGCCACGGCCATTGCACCATATGTGCAAAAATTTAAGAAAAAAAATTATTTTTTATTTTTAAAGTGCATAACTTTGTGTATAACTAAATATGAATGATTTTTTTTTTTTTTGAGTTTTTCTTTATTAAATTTTGGAAAAAGTTTCAGATTTTTAACACCACTAGAAGTATTTTTGTGGAATGGCCCGCTTGGTGGTACTACCAATTTTCTTGAATTTCATGTCTGCTAAAAAGTGAAAAAATGTTTGTTATAAAAATACAGCTTATCGTATGTTTATATGACAATTCAATTTCAAACAAATTCAAAAATATTTAATTTCACGACAATAGCTCAGAAAATAAGGGAGTTATTAAGAAAAGTCTCTGTTCGTGACTTTGACGTTTGTATGGGAGCTAGATGATGTAGTGGTCCGATCCGGCTGAATCCGAGATATACAACCCTTGCAGTATATACAAGCCTACATGCAAAATTAGCTCTGTAGCTTTAACGGTCTAGGAGGAGTTTGCGTTGATCCAGACGGACGGACAGTCGGACGGATGAACGGACATGGCTATTTGAACTCGTCTCGTCGTGCTGATCAAGAATATATATACTTTATATGGTCGGAGATGCTTCCTTCTATGCGTTGCACACTTTTGACCAAAATTAATATACCCTTTTTGCAAGGGTATAATTAAGTTATTAACACGATGTTCCTGTTAAATTCAATTTGTCAGTTGATGTATATTCAGTATTTTGTATGTTCCGGTATCCTATCCTAAGGTGTTATAATCGCAATACTTAGTAGACTCCCTCTTATTAAATTTTTCTTTATTAATAAATTAGGTTAAATTTTTTGGATGGTCTATTTAGTTCCTATAAAATGACAACAAATGTAATACTTATTCATAAGAGATAGAAAATATCTCAGTCCTTAAATTGTAAAACTTAAAGCTAATTTATAAATCCATTAATAAAGTGGAGTATTCAAAAACCGGATCCGGAATTCCCGCCGAAGTCGCCCCTAATTTGAAAATACAGGTTAGACAGATTTCAGTATTGCAAAACACACCAGCCCACGCAAGATAAAATAGGGGGAGCCAGACTATATAGTGGGGAGCTGGCATAAAATACAGGTTTGATGTTCGTTGTTGCAGCAAAATAGTGGTTCGCTGCGAATTGTTTTTGTTTTTCGTCTTGTTGTTGTTTCCCAATAAGAATGTTTTTTTTTTGTTGGAGTGTTGTTTTTAATTTCGACGTGAGCGGACGTGTCGTCGCGTATTTTCAATTTTGAATAAGAAGAAGCAAAGTTAAACAAATTGTAATATTGCTAATGAAACAAAAATTGCATTAGTAAACAGAAATCGATTGCGTACAAAAGGTGTGTCTCTGTTTGTGTGTATTAACAAAAACGAAACAATCAATTCAATAAAGAAATAGTTTAACAAATTCTGCAAAGCGACAGCACAAAATAACAACAAAACAAGTGTAAAAGCGTGGACATGTGCATGTGCTTGTAAATTGTGTCGGTGTCGGTGTATGTGTGTGTGTGTGTGCTTGTGTTTATTTGTTTGTTTGCATTTTCGTTTCTTTTTTTGTTTTTGCATTCCGTCTGTGTGTGTGTGTGTGCGTTTGTATGCGTGTGTCTTTAATCCCATTCAATTAGCCAAAAAATTCCAATTAGACATTGTTGTTATTGCCGCATGGCCAAAAAATCAGCTGGCTTGCCTTCCATCTCGCTCTCACTCCTTTCCGGCCCTTACTTTGTTGCTTCTACTTGGTTTTTTTTTGTAAGGTTTTCTGTTGCTGTTTTTGCTGTTTTTTTACGAAGTCAAACCAAAAATAGAAAAAAACCCGTTTCTAATACATTTCTTCTCCATCTTCATTTCATCAACATATTCTTCTCCCCTTTCTCATCATCTTTCTACTTCTTTCTCATTTATAGAAAACGCAAAGCAAAAAAAAAAAAAATTTATATCAAATAACATAAAATCAAAGTAAATTTAAACCACAAATACAAATCAAATTAAACAACAACAACAACAAACAAACGAAAGCAAATATCAAAGAAAGAAAAAAAAGAGAAAAAATACAAATTTGTAACCCCCCCCAAACGGCCTTTTTGGTCTTTCAACGAAAATTGTTGCATCGTGTTTTGTGATGTAAGTTTTTATTAAAATTTTACAATTTATACAACAAACATATCTATACCTATATTTATTGATATACTTTTATTGGGAGGGTATATTGTTGTGATTATTAAGTAGAGAAAATCGGGGTTACAATAGCACTATGGAATGTGTTTTTTTTTTTTTTTTTTTATTTCAAAAACCTGGTATAACTATTATTTTTTTGTTGTATTAGACCATGTGGTTTGGTAGAAAAGTTAATTAAACATGATTGTTTTATATATTGGACAAGAATTTCTTGAAGAATTGGTTACAAAACGTCTTTTGGTTGCTTTATTATTATTTATTTTTTTTTAACACCTGTATTAAAGTTAGTGTAAAAGCTTACAATTGTATATTGTACATGCTATATACAATGTACATACATATTTTAGTATATGTACAAAAATTTTCTTTAAACTTGTATTTCGTCAACATTCTTTGAATATTATGAAACCTTTAATGACAATAATTAACCTTTAATCTATAATTAAAAAAAAACAAAATTATTTAATTTTATAAAAAATTGTTTTTACACTATAATAATTGTTAAATATTTGTTTGTTTTCTATAAGAATTTTTTTCATAATGTTTTATAGTGTCTGTCACAAATTTTTTTGAAATTGATACCTTTTTTAAATTTATCTCCTGATTCTCTTTTAGTTCCCCAAATTTTTAGTTTTTTTTATAAAATATTTAATTTTTTAATTTCAGAAAGATTTAAAAATCGAAACATTTCAGATTTGAAAATATAAAATTATATTATTTATATTTTGCTTGTCATGATCAAAAAATGTCAACATTTTCCATTGTACTTAATCTACCATGAGTCCGATTGATATCATTTTACCAATTGAACCAAATTCCAAAGAATTCCAAATCGAATTCTTCATCAGAGACATCGATTCGCCTATCTCGTGACGTTTCCAAAATCTATAAAGATAAACAAACTGATTAACAAACATAACTTGATTTGTTGTAGATAATGTTTAAAGTATTCAGCATATTTTCACGTTGCAAACAGATCAGATTATTCAACTTTTGCGATATTGTTTATAGAATGAAATCTTATTACTGCTTATTTCTTAAAAAATTTTTAATGATTGTTATTTATGATTATCAGAAGTATAAAATTTCCCTAAGGCCCTCGTCTCATATTGAATTTGCTGATATTGATATTAAAATCTTTTTAATATGAAAATTTTTCGTTACTATGTAATAGATGTAATTAAATATTAGTCGGCGCGTTTGCTACAAAATTTACTTTACTTTTGAAGCGAAAATCTCGTTCTTTTTTTTAAAACTTGATACTTATTTCTACTTTTCAAGTTACCTAATTGGGATTAATATACATTGCAGTTAGAGCAATGTAAAATCTTCAAAATTAGTAAACTCAAAAAAATTATCTTGGTGTCTTGAATTCTTTCTTATAGTGTGGCAAGAAAAATTGATAAATATCTTTTGATATTAAGGAAATCTGCAAAAATTTTAACGTTCATATCAGACAATGATAAAAAGGGCAAATCCATCAAACACTTCCCACCTCAAGTTATTTAAATCAATTTAAGATTCTTGATTCAAAATAATAGTATTCCATTCGACAAGGTCAATTCGGAAAGAGTGTACACAGTGCGACTAGGCCCAAGTGAGATGAATTCTCTCGTTTTATATATTTTTTTTGTTCAATTTATTCATTATTGTTACTCTTAATGTTGGTTTCTTTCACTATTTCCGCTTCGTGAATAGCTCTTTATCGCTTAATTTTTTTCCTTTCTTTCGCCTTTTTTTCCCCCTCAACGAATAACATTTTTATTTTGTATTATGATAAGTGTTTGGATTTCGATTTCAATTTGAGTTGGGACCGCCGCTTTACACTCTTGTTAAAAAAATAAAATAATAATAATTGTAATAATTGAAGCAGGATAACAATAGGTCAAATTATGTAAAAAAAAAATTTACAATTAATCCAGTGAAATGCGAAATAAAAATAACAGATGAATAAAATTAATTTTGGTAAATAGTGAGAAATATTGTTGAATGATTTTGTGTTTAATTTGGCGAATTGAAAAGTGATTGTTATCGAATTTAAATATTTTAAATGCTTGAAAAAACTTGAATTTGCAGTAAACTTTAGGGAAACAAGAAGTTTAGAAAGAAAATAATCATCAAATGTCTTTATGCTGGAAATTCTGTATTTAGATTATTCATTCTCTTTGGTGGTAAGAAAGGAATATCCATAAATATATCTATTATCCATCTATAGTTTTACCTAGTGATCGGCTCAGAGTCGTTCTTTCTTTCATCAATAGCAATCTTGTCTTTTGTTTCGCTTTGCTTGCACTAACTAGAATAAACTATCAAACATTTTTATACCCTTGCAAAAAGGGTATATTAATTTTGGTCAGAAGTGTGCAACGCATAGAAGGAAGCATCTCCGACCATATAAAGTATATATATTCTTGATCAGCATGACGAGACGAGTTCATATAGCCATGTCCGTCCGTCCGTCCGTCCGTCTGTCCGTCCGTCTGGATCAACGCAAACTCCTCCTAGACCGTTAGAGCTACAGAGTTGAAATTTTGCATGTAGGCTTGTATATACTGCAGGCGTTGTATATCTCGGATTCAGCCGGATCGGATCACTATATCATATAGCTCCCATACAAATGACAAAGTCACGAACAGTGACTTTGCTTAATAACTTCGTTATTTTCTGAGCTATTCTCGTGAAATTTAATATTGGTGAGTTAATTACACATATAAACGACTATGCCAAATTTGATCAAGATGGGGTGACTATATCATATAGCTCCCATAGGAACGACCGGTCGAAAACAGTGACTTTTGTCAATAACTTCGTTACTTTTAACGCCATTGCTCTCAAATTAAATATTTGTTAGTTTAATATATCTGTTAATGACTGTGCCATACTTTATAAAGATCGGGTAACTATATCATATAGCTCCCATAGGAACGATCGGTGGAAAACAGTGACTTTGATCAATATCGTCGTTATTTGCTATGCTAAGATTGTAGGCCGTTCTTTCGGAAACAGCTTTTTTAGATAAAACGTTTTTCCATTTTGATGGCTACAGGTAAGGAAAGAGGTACCAAAAAAGTTGCAAGGGTATACAAACTTTGACGCGGTCGAAGTTAGCCCCGGCCCTCTGGTTTTTTTTACATTTATAACATGACACTTTTAAAGACAAGACGAGTTGCAAATTGCCACAACAGTTAGCTCTAATAAAAGTTGCAATATCAGCTCAACATAATTGTAGTTATTACTTATATTGGTTATTCACAGTAATTGAATATAGCAAGCGTTGCTCCCAATTATAGCAAGCGCCATATAGTATATAGATAGATAAAAAGTGGGGTATGTTTGAGTCTTTGAAGACAATTTGCTCTCATCGTTTTTTAACTAAAACTGGTTGGGAATTACAACTTACTAAAGTGAGCAGCTTGTTTTCCAATATTTTTTCTATCTAAGCTTTATAGCTTATGTCTGAATACAAAGTCCATTAAGTCGTTTTTAAATTCTTAATTTATCATTTTTAAGGTATTAATTATAGTTGAAGAACTTGAACCAATTAAATAAAAATTGATTTCAGCGACTCTTACATGAAATTTAATAAATAGTATAATAAAAGTTTCATTCTACTAATAATTTCAACGCTTGGTTTTACTTCAAACCTTTAAAAAAGATCTAAATTGAGTTAAATTTTAAAAAAGTTTTGTTTCTTTTTTCCAAGGTAACTTTTAGTCGAATCCCTGATCAATTTTTTCATTTTTCTAGAGTGCGTAGTAGTTGATAATCGATATTCGTTTATGAGCGTCACATAACGCCAACGATAACTGAAGAGTTGATAACCAAAGTAAAAGTGAAAATTGGATCAACGTTGCGTTTCTTGACCTCGGACAAATATCCAACAGAAATCCCTAACAAGTGAGTTATCAGTAAATTCCCCATTAAATGATTAAACCATTTATTATGTGGCATGGCTAAGTCGACCATTTGATAATGGGTATTAAAAATATCAGTTGTTTCATTTTTAATTAGAATATAAGACATTCCCATCATCTTATGACTCAATTAAGAGCAAAGAGTATATCAAAGATCAACAGGTTTCGCCATTAGTTATGCAATTTTTCTAAAATTAATAAAAAGATCAACAAAAAAAATTAAATGATCTTTGTGTTATTTTTTCTCGCCAAGGTCATTTAAATTATGCTAAATCATTTGTGATTTGCTTATATTCTTCTTTTCTGTTTTATCAATTGCCTAACTAATTCCCACATTAGTCTTTTTTTTTGTCAAGCAAAAACATTTGTTAACACATCAAAAATGTGTTTTAAATAATTTTTTAATAAGCTCATTAATACGTCTCGCAAATGCCACATAAATCTTCTACATAAATATTGTCAAACCACAAAACATCATATATATGTATATAGATATGTTTCTATATAGACAAGTTGGTACTTTCATTCGGGGTCTACCTAAATATTAATTTATGCCATGCGTCACTTAAAAATAGACGCTGACATGCGGTGGGCGGAGAGAATAAGAAAAATTAAGTGAAGAAATTCCATTGGGAATTTGTTGATGATGATGATGGCATAATAACCCATCATTCATATCATTTAAGTGAGAATGTGTATATAATAGATACCTTTCCCTGTCTGCTATCTAAACAGCCAATTTAAGTGTGCTGCTTGATTAAGCGGCCAATGAGTCAAATTTTTTAGCGTTCTAAAATGTTAGAAATAATAAAATTATAAAATTAATCGAATTAAGCGGAATTGTTCAAGCAAAAAAATTGACAACACGACTGAATTTCACATAATTTGTTTGTTATACTATTCCAATTCGTCAATTATTTAATTAAACACTTTTTGATATTTTAAAAAATGGAAAGTTGGTAAAGGGATTCCATTGGATATCTATGTATCTATCAAATTTATTGTACATTTAAAAATGTTTTCGGTGCTACTTAACATTATTTTTATTCAGATTATTTTTAAATTATACCATTAGAGTACTTGAAAAGTTTAAATACTTTATAATTTATGAGTCCTTAAAAATATTTTCCACCCACCTATGGAAATTCATATAAGTAGCTACCAAATAATTAGCACTAGAGAAGAAATTTTAAGAAGCCATGGCATTGGAAGCTTCTGAAGGATAATTAATCTTAATAAGAATCTTATTTTTTGCTTACAATTAGAAAGACTGAGAGATCAGAATAATATATGGATTCCATAACTTTCTTTTTATTTGCGATCTATCCTAAATAGACAAGAAGCTAATATTGTCTAATGTAATCATGAAATGGTGGTGGAATCACCAGTTCGGTTCTGATCTAAATGGCAGGTCAAGTGGGTGACTTCTTTTCTTTTTTTAAGTCGTTTGAGTGCCAGTGCATTATCATCGGTTTTTATCCTGGAGAAGTACCGAATGCCATACCTCCCGATCTCGCATTTAATTGGCGGGATGTTATGGTTTCTGTGGAAGCTTGTTCTAGAATCGCTGTAGGTTTTCACAACAAAAGATCAGAAAAAATAATCGTTTCTATAATAAAAATGCATAAACAATATTAGACAAATTGACAAAAATGTTATCCCCTGGAAATAGAGTAATCTCTCTAACATATTCTGTAAATACAGTGTAACACCTTTTTCAATCTGTTTGAATTTTGAGTTGTAAACAATTAAATTTAATCAGCATGTGCAACAGTTGATGTATAATTAGTATAAAAAAACGCTTAAATGTTAATTCCCAAGTTAAATACAAGTAATTGAAAAATATAATTATAGCAACACGGTTTATTTTAAGAATCAGCAAAATTAAATTATTCATTCGAATATACATCATATTGAGATGACAATGTCAAATATTTGTCTAGCACGTGAGTAAACCCAAACAAAAACAGATGGGATAGACAGACAGACAGGCGGTCGGGAGTCAGTTGTATGTCGTTTTGAGATAAGAGCAACAGCGACCACAGAAGCCAACAATGAAACTCATACGAAAAACGTCATGAATGGAGCGAAATGAAATGGATGGCAACGCAGTGCGTGAAAAGATTATGAGGGGAGGCTGCGGCGATAAGCCTGACATAATTCTTAGTTTTAGCAAGATAAATTTAAACAACGCCTAAGAGCGGAAGTACACATTGTGACCATGTTGCTGTTGATTCCATAACTGTATAGCGAGTCTATGGGATTCCAATCTTTTGTGGTGGCCTTGCTCCTGTGAGAGAAAGAGAGAGAGAGAGAAAGAAGTGTGTAAGCATTCGATAAGACTTGATGGAGAGAAACTTGAATTCAAAATTCTTACTCATGCCATAATTGGCAAATTAATTATTTATACGGAAAAATGACTTTTGAGTAGGCAATAGCAATTAATTAATATTATACAGTCAAGTTATTTTCTATGTACATATCTCTCTCTCACCTCACGCCCCTTGACCCATTTTGGTATTTCATAAAAAAAAAGTTGCCTGGTTACTTTTGAAGTTGAAACTGACATAACATATTTACATCGCATTTACATTCATCTACACATAATTTGTTTGTATAAATGCAAACGCAGCAACTACCAACAACAACAACAACTGGTAGCGTCATGGCAACAACAACAACAACAAAAGATAAAGAACATTTATCATAAAACAAACGCGTGACGTAGAGCAACTTGCCAGTTAAAGTTTCTGGGGTTGTTCGGGTTCAGGTCAAAGAGGGGGTCAAACGAAACAAGGAGCAAGTTTTGCTTTTGCAGCATTAATTTGAATTATGTCTCTTGTCTCTATATAAGTTAGTAGTTGTAAAAAATTAATTGTAAACCAAGTGGAAAGTATCTAAATCGAATGCATTATCAAATCCATAAACAAATACTTTATATTATAGAATTTAGATAAGCCACAAAAAAAAAAAAATAAGTTAACGCTTAATTTGAGCAATGTTTTAGTCAATAGATAAGAGGTAGTTTATAATTAAAAAAAAAAACTAGGTGAAACAATTAAAATAAACAACACTTTGTCGGTTCCCGAAAGTTGACTTTGCTAGTAGATAAAAAGAAATCGATAAGTAAATCTCATAAGCCCCGAAGAAATAATGAGTTTGACAAAAAATATGTTCTGTGATTCTGTTTTTCCCTTAAACATTGAAACGTTCTAATTTATTCACCTAATTTACTTTTCCACTTCGGATATACAACTTTTCCGAAGCTTTTCACAATGACTTTCAAAAAAAAGGAAGAAAGAAAAATAATAATAATGAGAAACCAAACCTTCCGTTCGATTAATGACCCCAACTCACGTTCATCGATCAAAAGTTAAGCGATGCGAATGACAGTACCCAACCTCAAACAGCAAAATCGAAAAAAATAAGAAGAATTTTCTGTTAACCCAATGATAAACTCCCACCCAAAAGTCACATTTAACCTTGACACAATTAATTAAAAACAAAACTTTTGGCAGGGGCAAACAAAATATTTTATAAATTGGCGTTAACAATGCACTTTACACTTGAATTAATCAAGGGATGCCAATGCCAATTTTTTAGGACCCTTTTTTTTTGTTGTTTTTTTTGGAAAATATGTAAATGAAGTTCAAGATGTTGGCTACCCCCGCCTAGGGCTCCTTCTGTCGTATTAGTTTACCGTTTTTGGTTTTCCCTTCTTTTCCTTTATTTTGTGGTTAACCACAAATAAGCATTTTGTGCATTTTGTTTTCGTTTCGTTTCGTTTGCTTCTACACGTTTTCTAACCCAAACTCAGCCATTTGTAAAAAGTTTAACTTGGTCAAAAAGTGCCTTAGATTGTGGGAGGGTGGTGAAAAAATACAGGAGCGGTTCCAGTATGCCAGCTTGATTGTTAATAGAACGCAAATATTTCAAAATCATTGTAAATTGTTTAAATTTTAAATTAAATACAAATTGTTAGAAATATTTTAGCTATAGATGTTGGAAACATGTTTTAAAATCTAAACCCTTACTCAATTATATCTGTTTAATAAAGTTAAAATATTTAGAATTTGAGCAAAGGTAAATAAAGAATTCATATGTTACTCTTTTAGTAAACTTAAAAAAATGTTTTTAAATGCGTACATTCAAAATTGTTTTTAATGCTAGATAATAATACTCGAGTATTATTATACAAGTTATAAGATAAATTTTATAGGATCGTCTAGCATCAAACAAATTTTCAAATGTTTTTACAAATTGAATCAATTTTCTATTCGATTTTACAACAATTTGTTTTTAATGTCAAGAAATCTTGGGTCAACAATTTTCCGGTAATATTTATTTCAATTAATCACTAAAAAATTTCAATTTATTCTTTTAAGCTCACTAGCCCTTAACATTTATCCTGTGATTGAACAAACCGCTCCTGTTTATGGGTTTAGTCCTGCTTGGTCAGCCATCAATATCTTTTTTGTTTGGTTTTCGTTTTTTGGTTCCCTGTTTTAATTCGCATTTTTTGTTTTTCTGCTTTGTGTTTGCCTTTTCCATAAAAATATTCACACTTTGCTGACTTTTTATAGCTTATCCTAGACATTGACTTTTGCTGACGTTTCAATGCGTGACGGATGGGGCGGGGCGGTGAGGCGCAAATCCTTTTAATTTATTAAATTTTGCTTTAATGCACTTGACTTTTTCAATGTAGAGGATTCTAGAATATTTATGTATGGCTGCACATAAATTTTCCAACGTTATTAGCTGTACATTTGATTATGGGGCATATAGCGAGAGGGGGAGGTGTTACCTCCGGCTGTGGAGGAGGAGACGTCATGACAACAGAAAATGTTGCCGTTGCTTTTCCTTTTCATTTTTTGTTCTTGTTTTTACCTTTTCTAACAATTAGGCACGCAAATGCGAATGCCAAGGGACAGGTGCGTCGTCGTCGTCGTCGTCGTTGTTGACGTTGGCGGAGTCTTTCTCTCTTGTGTGTGCTGACACCTTTTGCCTTAATCGGGTGAGTGAAGGGGGCGTGGCCAGAGGGCATGTCATACATATATGTGCCCTGTCATCGCTGACACATGTGTGTGTGTGTGTGTGTGTGTGCCTGGGTGTGGGTGTGTAACAGAGGGTTTATGCTTAACGGTTGATTGAATTGAAATGGCCAAAATTTTATATACACATATATCAGCTGAACCCTAAGGTGAGGCTTACCAAAGGTCTCTGTCTCTCTCTCTGTTTGGATTTTGGCAATTGCTATTTTGAATAAAAATTTCATTGTTTAACAATTTAAATACAAAAATTAAATAATATAAGCAATTTGGATTTACAACCGTACACGTAATTCTCTGGCAAATGGAATTTGTTTTCTGTTTTTTTAAAAATGTGCAAACAGAAAAGATAACACTTTGTTGTTTGTTAGCGGAAATTTCCTAAATTTTACCCCAGTTATAAAACCTTTAGGGTATAAGTGGGGTATATCTATGTTGTAAAGAAGTTTACTAAGCCCTGAAGAAAATATTATCCACTCGACTAGATCGAATTTACATATTATTTTTAGACAACTACTGCCGGAAATAGAATTTTATAAATCTGTATATTTAATATATTTAATATTTTTAATATGCATAAACTCTTCTTTCAGTTATGCTAAATTTTGTACATTTATTCTATAAATTATTCTCTGAACTTAAGAACTAAAAAACAAACTAATCCAAAAAAGCTCCCATGAGATTCAAAAGAAGCTTCCCGATTTAAAGCCAATTAATTTAATTTAATCTTATTAAGTCTACACCTGGGGTAAATCTCGTGTCACAAAAAATTCTAGGGAATTTAGATTTGACTTTAAGCCATCATCAACATTTTTTATTAACGTCTCTGCCAATAAATGATAACATGCCAAAAAAAAGGTGTAATATATTATTTTGTTGTGAGAATTGCTTTAAGTAGTTTAGTATTTACCTATTCAGAATAGCTTAAATATCAAGAAAAGATATAAATAGAAATAACAATAAATATATTGCGCTATTATTTATCAAATATTTTAACAAGATCGCCTTGATCATTGTATTTAAGTTGTTAGATAATTTGTCTAACTTAGAACATTTCTTAACACTGGAAAACTTAAGTTTAAAATTATCTTCAAATTGATGTTATATAAGTTTTACAAAACGCTTAGGAGCCAAAAATAAATCTATTACATAAATCACTGACTATAATTACATTTAAAATAGTTAACTTTTGTATTAACACAAATTCTTAACATTCATGTAAGGCCAAATTAAAAATGTTTAAGCAGTCAATAAGAATTTTTTAATGAACTTGACAACTCACATTACCACATACTTTGAAACATTCCTTGGCAAAATTTATTGCAAAACTAAAAATACATTTACGAAGTGAATTTCAGTTGGCTTCAAATATTTTAGAACTTTGCAAAATATTACTTAAAAAACTATTTAAATGAAATTTAAAATTGAAATATAATTAGTTTAAAAATCACTTAAAGTCATTAAGATGACTAATTGTTCTTTCATTTCCCCCAAAAACCATTTAATTTATCTGTCGATATAGCAAAAATCAGTAGCCAATGATTCCGTTGAACTTGAATGACTGAACTCTCTGCATCGGTTCAATAACCCAACCAACAAAAAGACACAAAACAAAAAAGTGAAATATTCCCCAAGCGGTGACTAATTTCTGAGAGATATTTAAAACCAGATTCATTGACAGAAGCATCCACGTTCTCTCTTTTTTCATTATCCGACAGCCCTCTGGGGGCTTTAAATTTTTATTGTTATTGCGCCGACGACGACGTCAATGAGAAATAATAATACAAAACTACTGTATAAATTAAAACATATAGCGACTATATTACTAAGATAAATTTACCCTATTGCCTCATTAGAATCGTCGTAATATATGCAAAGCTACAAGTTTCTTGATTCTAGTCAATGAGAACTTAAAAAAAACATTTCAAAATGAGAGCTAAGAGGTGTAATTTATATTTCATTTCTCTTTAGTTTAGTTTTATTTGATATGAATTGAAAATTTACCTCTTGACGAGAAAATTACTCAAGTTAATTTATTCACACTCAATTAGCCTTTATGTAGATCAAGAACTCTAATCTTGTTTAGTTTAGAGAAGCCTGGATATATAATAGGTTATAGACCAGTTCTAAATCGTTCTTGTGGCAACTATTTTTGAATACATTTTTAAGCAGATATTTAAAGTTGTTTTTTATCCATGGGTTTCACAATTCATCTTAAAAATGGTTTGTTAGTCAATAAAAACCTTTTTTTACATTCACGATGCGAATAACTCTTTAAAAAGAGGGACTTAATAGTCAATATCAATAGTTTCTTACAATTACAAAGCAATTATTTTCAGTATTCTAAATATTTGAACGTATATTTTCAAAGATATGGCGCCAATTAACATATGAACGTCTTGTGAAGAACTTGGCTTTTCATACTACTTGTTCCCTGACTTAAGAGCTATCAATACATTAAGCACATCACGCAACAATAAATTTGATGTAATAGTTTGCATTAAGACCAACATTCTGACAGGTAAACGGATGAGGCTACAAGAATTCAGGTCGTCATGTTGATCACGTGTATGTAGATAAAGTTGGATAAAGTTCTGGTGGAAATTAATAAAAGTCCATAAAAGAAACTTTCCTCAATTACCTTGGTTTAAGATACTTTCAACTGAGTAGAGATGAATTAAAATTAGTTTGTAATTTTCAGTCTTATCCTTCCGTTTCTTTTTTTCTATTATTCTTTAATTTCAAACATTCATCAAAAGTTTTTACCACACACGCATGCAAAAAAAAGCAAAAATCCACAAAAAGAGGGCAATACGAGAAAAAACAGAAGAATAAAACTTTAATTTGAAACGTGCTGGTTGCCTTGTTCACACGACAACTTCCCATCTCTTTCTCTCTTCCCTCTCTCTTTCTCTTTTTTGCATGGTAGAGCACCATCCGACTCCCACACAACTAACCATGAACAAATTGACTTCCGTTTTTGGCCCTCTAGATTGCATTTGTTTCTCTGCAATTTGTTTTCCGGCCTCGATTCTTTTCTTGTTTTTGCTAATTATGTTTATGGCCAAAAATCGTTCGATAAAGTTTTCCCCTTACAATGTCACGTAAGACTGTTGAAAAGTAATTATGATAATGGACCAAGACTTAAGACTTCTTTTGTTCTAATTATCTATGGATTTTGGCTTGAGATTCTGTCTTGGATTAATTAAAGAATAGTATAGTCTAATGTATTGATTTGTTGATATTGATCAACAGACTCAAACTTAACTCAAATCAAAAATGTATTCTATGAAAAGCTTTTGGGTTTTTTCAATTCAATTATATGTAATTATATTTTAAGGTTAAATGCATTATTTAAATTGCAATAAATATTTTTTTGTTTGTTTATGCATATATTTTCAAGAGCCTATTAATGCACTATATAAACTAAAGTCAAATATTTCTTCTCTTATTGATTACAGACAATAAAATTGCAAATACCAAAATTATTTGGGCTTCGGATACTTAACTACCCATCAATATAAAGGTAAGTACTGCATGCAATTGCAATTGTCTTATAGATAAGATATGACTCGCTATGCTATCGATGTCATTAATCAATTATCGGTTGCAAAATCGAAAGTGCCAATCAATTAATATCTTAATTACCCACAAGTTGTCATTTATTGCCCACTTTTGGGGCGCTTAAAGTGTTGAAATTACATCCAAAAGGCATATACACAATTAATCTTTGCAGCACTTTGGCAAACGCCTCATGGGTTTTCTTTTATTTTTTGTTTCGTTCCTCTTGTTGTAATTAATATGCAAATGAAGAAAACAAAAACCCAGACAATGCTTCTGAGTTGCCTGTCGTCTGCCTTTTCTTTGCCTGTCTGACTGACGACGTCAAAAACATTTCCTTAAATCATTGGGTTAAGTGCGTTAAAGTTGCCTACTTGATATGCAAAAGGGGGGATCAGCCAGTCGCTCGCCTCGCAAAAGGAGTCCCTACAGACAGTTGTTTGTTTTGTTAAAAGTATTAAACTCAAATGAACTTTTCAGTCGAGTCCAAAGTCCAGGCTGAAAAGTTTTCTATAGTATCTTGAGAAGGAGGCATATCATTAGACCGGATGATCCACTATAGCCACAATTGAATTGTTTTTAATTGTAAGCGAATGTTTCAATAAATAAGTATCTTAGTTTATATGTATTACCCGAAGTCAGAACAGACAAGTTAAAGTATGAAAATGTTTATCCATATTTATTGTTTGAATGTTTTTAAAATGTTTCTTACTAAATAATTTGCCAGTTTTGCAAAGGTTTTTTCCAACTAAAATATTTCTTTATAAGTACAAGATTTATTTCTATAAGAAATCAATTAATCAAGCTGTTTTCTTTGGAACTTATGCTGTTTGTTTCTTTGCCTGGGGGAAACACGTTCAACGCCAGCAATCTGTTTCTCTTAAAATAAAACATCTGGGAAAAGTAGCGACTCACTGATCAACTTTTGCTGACAGCACGCAATTGTTTCAAAAACCCTGATGAGATAATTATTAGCTGTATAGCTAATTTATGACTAAAAGCTAATTTGAACAATTTTATTTTAAGCTAATTAAGTCACCAAGATCCTTAGGCCAAGAAAAAGATCAGGTGCAACTGGAAAAATTGTTACCATTAGTTAAAAAACTGTTTGCTTAAGGTTGACTTGTGGCTACCGCGTTCAAACAGCAGGGTGCTAATGATTCAAAGAGTAGTA
This sequence comes from Drosophila willistoni, assembly GCF_018902025.1. Lineage (NCBI taxonomy): Eukaryota > Metazoa > Arthropoda > Insecta > Diptera > Drosophilidae > Drosophila > Drosophila willistoni. The sequence goes on from NW_025814050.1 coordinate 18,616,120, forward strand.
ACACTTTGAGCCATATAAAACAGAAGGTTAAGAGTTTGTGTCTTGGTCATAATATTTTAAATTTATTTTTGTGTTAGGTACAGTGTGTAAAGGTTGTGTTAAGTCTTTCGTGGTCACTAGGGTATTTCTTGTAAAAATTTAATTAAAAATCGTTTTCCATTTTATTTCTAACCAAAAGCACGTGCCTGTTACTATGAGCAGCCATTTGTGTATGGTCGAAACTATATATGTAATGTATATATATTATATATAGTTTGGCAATCTTCCAAGTGGCAAATGCCATCGATGCAGTCTCCGTTTAGACCAGCAGTTGCCCGAGCAACTGATGAGCTGCTTCTGAGAGGAGCCACTCAAACTTGACATGAGCCAGCTAGCTGGCCTCTCATATGAGTGTGAGTGACTCAAGGCCGAGTCAGCCACAGAGCCTGCCAGCTTAACAGCCACTAGAGCACACACAAAGTCGCACACAACGAAAAAGAGACACAATTGCCATCCTTTTCCTTGGCTAAGTTTGAGGTTAAGGCTGAGTATCCTTTTAAATGAATTAGTGCAAAATACATTATAATTTTCAGCTGCATGCGCGTTTTTGTTGATTACTTAAAAGCTTTTCAAAAGACCGAACGACGAGAGCTGGGACTAAAAGTGGCTTTGTGGCCTTACCAAATCGATAGATAGTTGAGCATAGAATAAAATAGAATGTGCTTTTTATTGCATTGTCAGTGTGTCTATTCCAGATAAGGAGAGAACATTGCCTCCAAGTCTATTTCGTTTTGTTAACTCTAATTGAATGGCAGGCTGCAAATATGAGTTTGTGTAGTGAAAAGCCTTTGGCAATTTGAAAATTAATTGAGTGGGCAGAATGTTCTAGTTAGCTTAAAGCAAAATCAATTACTTATATTAGTATTGAAATCTTAAGAACTAAACAAAACATGCAGAAATATTTATATCAATAGTATTAGTAAAAAATTTAAGAACATTTAAAGTATAAAGACAAAAATTCTTTTCTCTTTCTTACATTTATTTTTTGGCAACTTTAAACTTTTTCCCTTTTTTTCTACCATATCAAAACATTGATTTCTGCAGCACAGAACAATATTATAGCAATCGATTGAAGCCAATTTCAGCCTTCAAGGCCCAAACCATTTCTCTTTGTGACTGTTTATCTAGTAGGAATGGAAAAACCGAAACTCAATTTATAAAAGGCCAGCAGAAAAAAGTTTTCGCCCTCATACACTCCCCAAAAAAAAAAAAAAATGAACAAAATTTAATGAATGCATTTTTGGGCTAAGTAGATAAGCTTTGAGGTCTTATTCTTGCTTGGTCCTTCTTTGTCCTTTTGCTGTCGGTGTGTTGTGTGTCCTCCTTTTGAATTGCGTTTTTAGAAGTATGCCAACATATTTAAGTTACTAAAAGCGCTCATAAGTACCGACAAATTGCCGTTCATACACAAAAAGAAAACTGTGGAAACTACCTACATTTTTCCATTCACTTGTCTGAGACTAGAAGAAAGAGAGGAAGGGGAGGGGAAAAAAAACTCATTAAAACTTTCGACCAAAAATCCTGCTCACATGTCCAGGAAAACCGCCTTAGCATATGCTACAAAATAGACAGACAATATGACAGAGCATTTAAAATTTTCAGACTAAAAACTGGAAACGGGAGAAAACAAAGTGAAAAGTCGGCTAAAAGTGAAAAGACAGTGAGTGAAGAAAAGCAGAAAACTCTCTGCCTCATGTTTTCCGTCATTTTTCTCCGTTCTTTTTCGGGGGACGTGGTGGGTGCGTATACGTAATGAAAATAAATGTGCATGTGTAATTTATGCGCGCCTTTTGTTTTCCAGCGCGACAAAAATCGTTAAGAAAACTACTGCAGAAAAATGAAAAAGTTTTATTCTTTAGCTGCAGTGCCAAAAAAAAAACTACTTTCTTGTTATTATATATACCCTAACAAGAGGAGTGCTGCGACAGAAAACTTTTTCATTTTTTTAAATCTTGTCCCTTATGTTGTCTGTTCGAAAAGGGTATAGAAGATTCGCCTTAAAAGGTAACCCTGCCTTGGGGTAGTTATTTTAATTTATGCCCCTAAACGAAACAAGGAGAGTAAGCAAAGTTTAGAAATAAAGAGATTCATTCTCGGTGAAAAGGGCCACACAACAAACATATAAATTTCTGCAGGTGCTTTGAGAGGAAAAAAGAAACTGCAAACTACAAGTATTAGCCCTGGCCAAGTTCTTGACCAAAAAAAAAAAAAGAGCTTAGACAAACACTACGTTTAGCTCTGCTATAAAATGAATTTTTTCATTTATAAATGAAATCTACACAGGAGATGTGGGAAATTGCAGGAATTTCCTATATTAATTTTCAAAGTCCTTCCTGTCTTTTACTTTCTTTTTTTTTGCTCTGTGCTTTCTTTTGGCCTTTTCCAATCAGTTGCAATTTCACCTTTCATCCTGTGGGCTCTACTTCACTCTTTTTTCCAATCATTACAATTGCAGGCCATCGAAGAAGCAAAAACTAAAAAAAAATAAAAACTCAAAAAAAAATCCGTTCAATTACTAAAAACGTTGCCAGGCAAAAGCAAACAAGAACAAGAAGAGAGAAAAGAAAACACATAAAAAAAAAACCAAAATATTCAACTACAATGATAACAAAGGATGAAACATCCAAACCAGAGATGAGGGCACAGACTCGGCATTGTCTGTGGGTACAGCCTGGTTAGAATGATGATTTGACCAAAATAAAAGAGAAACACATAGGGGCAAAGTGAAGCCGAGGAAGAGAAGTCTGCACCGCAGGCGAAAAGTGCTGGGAAATTGAGAAAATGATTAAGAGCGAAAACGGATGGGACACATAACTAAAGTTGAAAAGTCACCTAAAGGTGCTTTGTCTTCTCTTGGTAATATTTCAAGGTGTTTTCTTTGGCTTGAAATCCTAAGATGAAAAGTGTTTTGTACAAAAAATTAAAAATAATTTAGGAGAAACTGGAAAATTATTGGTATGTTTATTCGGAAATACTTTAAAAGCTATTTAAAAAAACTTAGTAATACTTATTTTTTATGCTTTACTTTAAAATGAACAAAACGCACTTTTGTTCTTTGTCTTGTATAATTACTTTTTGTATGAAAAGGTAGATACTGTCTCTTTAACTGCCACAAAAATTCACATGATCAAATATATAACTGAACGAGTAAGTGCACTCATGATGACACATAAAGTGCATCCAAAGATTATTATATGAATCACTTTTATTAGTGATATAATACTGCCTTCTTAACATGCCATGAAAATTGACATGATATAATTCACTATCAAATATGAAGTTTAAACTTTATTTTATCGATATAATGATATATGGATATGTAACTGAACGATAAAGTGCACTTTTAATTACAGAAATAGTGCATCAAATGATTATTTTGTACATGCCACATGATCCTAATGACTAACAAATAAGAACTTTGAATTTCCGTTTATGGATGTAATGATATACATACATATAACTCAACAGCAAAGTGCACTCGTGATGAAAGGAAAAGTACATGAAAGTATTATAACAAAACCACATTAGGTCACAATAATTACACATTTCTAATATGTAAGAGGGCAAGTACTATATTATAGTAAATTAAAATTCTAAATAAATTTCATGTGAATTACTCACTTATCAAATCGTTTTTGTCGGCACTTTATATTAACAATAACAATTTAAATAAACAAGATAAGATATTGCTTAAAAGGCTAAGAACTTGCGGACGTAAAACTCATACTGATTTCGCAATTCTCCATTAAAATAACGTTTAGTTTATCCGCATGCATATTACGTATAATATAACAAAATATTTTTAGCTTATTTTCCATTTAAAACATACTCTAGAAATAAGAATATTATTTAAGTTAGAAGAGTTAAAATATCTCTTGTCTCCTTCCCTCAACGAATAAAGGTGCCCGTGGGGAAGGTAAGTGCGGATTGTAAAATCGGTAGCTGGGAAAATGTTCCAGCTGTTAGCTGGTAACTGGTACTACCGGCAAATTATTTGAGTTTGAGTCTAACCAAACGGTAAATCAAAATGCCACCAATGGTGGCACCACAGCCAGAGCCTTCTCTCTTGCCATTAAAAACCCACTCGACACGCATCCGTGAGCAGTTAACAAGGCAGGACAGCAGCTGGATGCCCTACAAAGTACACAAACACACAGAATCACACGTCCATACACACACACACACACACACATAGACAGGCACATAATATCATTAAAAACAAATTGAGCACATTAATAAATATGAATTATGATGGTTAATAAAAAATTATGGTCCGAGCAACGAAAGAATGAGAATGAAACCAGAAAACCCCCAAAAATAGCAGAGTGTAACATTCAGCAGTTGACACCTTCCAATGCCACATGGCAAATGCCACGCCCACCAAAACCAAACCCAACCCAGTTCAGCCCATTCCAGCCCAGACAACAAATGGAATCAGGTACTGAACCAAAAAAAACAGAAAAAAAACGTTTTTCTGTTGGTGTTGCATAACTTCTGGCGCTTCAAAATGCGAACAGACATCATAAATCAATTTATTGTACAAAGAGAAAGAGAAAGACAGATGAAACGAAAGAGAGAGAAAGCAAAGGAGTGGGCATTAGAGTAGAAGCCGGTCTCTATCTATAGGATATACCAAATACACACCACTGTTGACAGTGGTTAAAAATAAAAATGGAAATTTAGCTCCGTCCAAATTTATGCGAATATTTATGCAGGTGTAAACAAGATGCTCGGCTAGATAAATGTAGGAGTTACAAGGCAAAATTGTATGGACTAACCACAAACACACACACACATCCACAGGCACACACACACACAGTTAGAGGCCACAGCGGAAAGTCATGAAATTTTGATGACCAAAAAAAATATTCGATTTCTCTAGGACTTTAGCTTTAAACAGAGTCTTTAATGAGAAAAAGTTAACATCAAAACCTTAAGGAAATCAAATTTATTTATTAAAATTAGTTATTATTTTCCCCTTTTCTTTCTGTGATAAAATATAATTTTGTTTTTAGTACTTTATTAACTTTAATACAACTCATTTACATGGCTATTAATTTTTATACCATACACCCATAGGGTGAAATGGTATATTAAAGTCGCCAAAATGTATGTAACAGGCAGAAGGAAGCATCTCCGACCCCACAAAGTATATATATTCTTGATCAGGATCAACAACCGAGTCGATCTAGCCATGTCCGTCTGTCCGTCCGTCCGTCCGTCTGTCCGTATGAACACCTAGATCTCGGAGACTGTAAGAGCTAGAGCCACCAAATTTGGTATGTAGACTCGTGTAGTATGTAGAGTGATCAAGTTTATTTCAAATTTTTGCCACGCCCCTTTCCGCCCCCGCAATTTAAAAAAAGCGTTTATCTCAAAAACTATTCCAGCTAGAGACACCATATTTGGTATGTATATTCGCTTAGTAAATGCACACATTTTGTATGTATAAAAATTTTGCCACGCCCTTTTCCGCCCCTATAATTTGAAAATCTTGATTATCTCCCGTTTTTTTTACCTTATGCAATCAAATTTGGCACACTTAAATTTAATACTAATATCTAGCAAAATACCAAATTTGATCAAAATCGGACAAAAAACAGTCGAGTTATGCATATAAACGTTTTTCCATAAGGCCGGAGTTGGCCGTTGGCTGGTGGGGGCGCTAGGGTGCTCGTATGATTGAGTAAGCGAGATGCTAAGATATGCTTGTAAAAAGCATGTGAAATTGCATTTGTTTAATAAAGTTGAAATATTTGCTTTACTGGTGTATGGTATACCTAAGTCGGCGAGACGACTTACTTACTTCATTTAGACAATATTTTATTTTTGTCATAATGTTTATAATGTTGTAATTTATGTTTAAAGAGCTTATGTCTGGATTAAAAATTTCCACATTTAGCTAAGTAGATGTATAACTATAATTGCTTCCGGTATAAAATTATATTGTCGATGTGTATAAAATGAAAACAATTTTACTCAATTAGTTGAGAGGATTTGAGTTATAAATCGTTTGATTTCAACACGATCAAACGAAAATGAAGGCTAAATATTTTTCCAGTTGGGAAACCAACTAATCCAATCAAAGCATCAATTGAAGTTTTCCCAGCCTCCAGTTGTTTTCATGTCTATTATGTTTCATTTGAGACAAAGTAACAACTGAAGAGCGGCTTCTACTTGTGCTTCTTCAAATGAAGCCGCAGACATTGGCTTTCTTTTGGCACGCAAGGTCTATGTACATATAGTATACCCACTCAGCTACCGTCTCACCTCTATTGAAAGGAGAAGCTTGTTTAGCACTTAATTAGTTACATTTCACGTCACGTTAAACACATTAAATCTTATCAAAAGATTGAAACTGAATAGCAGAAGCAGCAACAACAACAGCAGCAGCAGACACCAAAAGAAATTGAAAAGAAGAAAGTAACAAAGAAACAAGCGATGAAAGTAGTAAAAAAGTCGAAATCGGATGTGAGTTATGTCACACGCAATGAGAAGGCAAACTGAGATAAATAGAGGACCACAATGGTGATGATGATGATGATGAAGAAAACTCAAAGTCAAACTCAAACTGAAATTGAAATTACAAAAGTGTCAAAAATGACAGAGCAGTAAAGAATAACACACACACACACAGAAACGAAAGGGTCGTACTTACTTACCTTTTGAAAGTGACGAAGTTTTTATGCCCTGACCCTTAGCCGTCTTGCAAGTAAGTCAAACGATTTAATAATAGCTCCATTTTTATTTTGTTAGTATCAGAAAAAGTTTGATTACCATAACTTAGAGACAAAAAGTCTCTTAAATGTTTTACTATGACATAATTTAATATGCCTCTTTGAAAAAGGGTATAAAATAAAGAGGATAAAGAACACTCAATGAGTTTTTTTTGCTTTAACTCTCAGATTTTTGCGCCCTCTCACATTGATGGCGTTACAAATGCTTATTGATGACTCTGATTGCCTGAGAAAAGAAAACTTTTACCCGGCTGTAATTCATGGCTGTCAATTTTCAAAAACGAACCAAACGAACGTAGTAAGCGAAAAAATGACAAGCTGACGTTATCACTGAGCGCTATCGAGCGCAAATGAGATGGATTAAAGGACTACAATACAACAACAATAAAGCACGAAATTTATATATATATATGTGGGCGTGGCGAACAATCGCTTCGTGATTGACAAATCGACGGCTAGAAAATAGAAAAAAAAAGAAACTTTTATTATTTTCAACAGGGCACCTAACAAAAATATATATCCTCCTTTCGCATCACCATCAACATCACGACGATGGTGATGATGATGGTGTGGGTGAGCTAAGTAGTTAAGCCTGGTGGTCAGGATTTACAACGTAAAATAATAAAAACAAAATGTCCTTCATTCCACAAAGATTGGCATTAAACTTGATGAGCTGTAACGTGACTGCAAATGGTCGACGCTTCAATTAGGAATGTGAATGTGCGGGATGTTTTCCGGTTTGCTATTCATTTTGTATACAGCAAGGAAACGCAATATATCTATTTTATATAGAACATTTTGACTTCAGCAAAATATTGCCAAACAGTGTTGAGCAAAGTGTGATCTTAAAATATAAATGATAATGAGAAAATTCTTTATGAAAATAAGGCATTAAAACAACATTTTTTATAAAAGTCTATATGTAGATTAAAAAACATCCATAACGAAATTTAATAGTCAGATTTCAACATAACTAGGCTTTGCTTCTTTCAGTCCAAAAGAAGTGGCTTAAAAACGTTCTAACATTGACGAGGGAAAATTTTAAATTAAGGGTCATAATTCTAAATAGAACAAAATTTTAGTACTCTAAAGTGATAAGATATTTTTCATCATTGAAAAATTCACAGACTAATATTAAGACAATTAAATGGACACGAGTCTGCTTAAATAAAAGATGGGCACAATAAGATTGTTGAACACTTTATTTTCTATAGGCTGGCATACAAATTTTGAACAAAAACAAGCTGTAATATATGTACAATGAATCAGACTTTAAATTACAATAAATTTGTTAAACATTTGTTGATAATATAAACATATTTTGAAAACGAAAACTAGAACAATGATTGGAGGGAAATGGAAGTTAGATGAAGGCATCACTGGTTCCATATATAAACTTCTACATAATTTATTTGTTCTAGTCTTCATAAAATCGTATTATTATTCTAAATGAACACATTTTTGACAACTTTACAACCTTTTTGCATAGATTTCATATTCAAAGACCTTTTATAAAACCATCTTTGGAAGTTTCGCTTATTTTTTGAGAAATATATTAAAAGATTTTTTTGGAGTTCTATTAGAATTATTTATAACCAAATATGAGTGTCTAGTCTGATTTAGTCTTTTCTCTAATTTGTAGTCTTTATATGTATAATTTATCTTTTAAAATTCTTAGCTGATGAAGAAGGCACATTCCATGCACTTAATATTCATCTATGTTTATTCTCATTATTTGTTTAGTTCCCGACCTTAAGTAAAATAATTAAATATTCAAAACATCTTGACAATATGAAAATGTTTTATGCCTTTCGGCTATGCTTGGCGTGAAATTTATGCAAAAATCTATTTAGCCAGTTTTGTCTTTTCTTATTCTAATGAAATTTACATTAAACCAAACAGTTTCAAATTTCATGAAATTAAATAGTAGATATTTTATTTTTGTCGGCGACAAACAAATATGCAAATTATACCTACTTAACATGGTCTTCCCCTGCTCCTTACTCCCTGAATACAAACACATATCTTCTATCAATTTATGCATATGTAGATGCCACTTCATGGGGGCATTTACTTTGAAAAATAAAAAACACATCTTGACATCTACTCAATATGTGTGTGTGTGTGTGTGTGTTTTTGTGTGTGTGGAGCTTAATATGTCAAACAAATGGTTGTCTGTCTTTCGGTCTCTCTATTATAGCTTGGAGGCTTGAGAGCTAACTGTAAGTGCTGTCAATCTTTTCGCATTTTTATTTGACTGATTGACGCCTCCGGCTTGGACTCGTACCACGGTGCGTGTGTGCAATTTATTTTGCCATTGAAAAATTTGCATATTATAAAATGTACAATTTTCGTCTTTTTTTGACTGTTTTAATTGTTATTTGACGTCAGCGTTTTGTATAAGTGATAGGTATTTGATTTTTCAAATATATAGTGCAAAATTATTTATGCAATAAATCGTTATTGGCTTTTTAATTTAACCTTTTGACTTTCATATTCATATAATGTATCATGCTGCTGCCGAATGATTTTTTATATCATCTCTTGATCAATTCAGTTTTTAAGTCGCACATGTCAACAAAAGTGGGGTATAAAAATCAGCCCATGGCTTTTAAATCTTTTTCTTTACAATTTCTGGTGATATATGTTAATCTATATAGCTGATGGCTAGACATCTAAATAACGATTTAGATTAGATTATCAAACAGTATTAGCATAAAGCAAAGAAGCTGATTTATTCGTCAGTAGCAAATGGAATAGAAAAAATTTCAAATTGTGTTTAGAAAGTAGAAACTAAAAGAACAATAGAATCTAAAATAGATTTTTGTATCCAAAATACCACAAGAAATTAAATTTGCTAACTTTTTTTTTGGGAAATAATCCTAAACTTCAAGGAAGTAATATATTTTCCTTTATGGTCCCGGAAAGGTACATTTCTTAGGCATATTTTGATTTCGTCATCCCTAGGATATACTCGAGAAAACATTTACTTCGGTGATCCTAAGAAACAATGTCCTTGGGAACAAACAACTGCTTGTCCCTAGTATTACTCGAAATAAATCCTTTGGGAACAAATTTAGTGGGTTGTACCCAAGCGTATCCTAAGCGATCATTTTATTACCGCTTCCCTAGGGAATGATCGGAGCCATTCAATGGTAAATTCCTCTACTAACAACTTTGTTCTTATCGCTTAATGGAAAACTCATTTCAATTTAATTGTCGAAAATATATATTTTGATATTTATGCAAAGGCTTTTAGCTTGTTTTCAAGTCAAAAAGGCGTGTCAATTGTTTGGTTCTCCATACATCGCATTGTCACATGCAAAGAGGAATTAAATGTTCAATCCCTTCCTACTCTTCAATCTAACCGGCATGTTGGTTTGTTGTTGCACATTGTCTGAGAATTGTAGACAGTCTGCTTTTTGTTCTACCCACATATGAAAATAAGTAGGTATTATACCTACATATATATCAACTTTGTCAAAATGTTTCTAAGGTAAAGAGGAAAATAAAACAAAAAACTTTTTTTCTATCGATATATATTTTTTTAGGTCTTTGTCTGTTAAGTTGTAAAGCCTTTATTTTGATATTTGTGTATCAGACATAATCCCATTTAAAGAACTGTATAGAACTAATCTTTTGTGTTTGTGTTATAAAATGAAACAAAGGAAATGTTGGAGTCTTTGGAACTAATGTTCCTAAATACAAAAATAAATCACAAAGCAATAAGTGGTTAAATGAAGAAGTGAGACTAAATTTAGTTGTTGTTTTTTCAGGCCATAAGTTTATATACATATTATGCATAACAAATTTTAAAACCGTTTTGAAAGTATAAAATTAATTTCAAAATGCATAAAGTGGAAATAAATTAAACTACAATTACACTTTATATTTTAATGGTAATGTTCTTAGCATGCCAGACTAAAAAATTCGATGATTGTTGTTTGTTTAACTATTTTAACCTATTTTTATTAACCAATACATATAGTAAAATGTGATGGAACATTTTTCAAGTCTAAAATATTTCCTCCATAGAGCAAGCGTTGGTTAGAGTGTTTGTGTTAGGGTTTTACTTATTGTTATATTTTTTATTTTTCTGCATTTTTTTTTCGTGTTTGTTTAAACTTTTGTGGTTTTACTGAACAAAATGTTGTATGTCGAAGGCGTATTAATATAATTATTTTTATTTTTCATTCTCCAATTGATAGTTATTTACCTTCATTTGCTGGCGCTTGTTAGCATACGTTCAATGCTAATTGTTTGATAAATACACCAGACACTCGAAAAGCAATTGTTGTTTGCTTTGATTTTGATAAGTCATGCGTGTGTGTTTGTGTGAGTGTGTGTTTGGGCCTTGATTATTATTTTATTTTTGGGCAATACCCAGCAGACGGGCGGTCGGGCATTTATTCATATCAGCGTAGTGTGATTCATGTTAAAATTCTATACGTTATCATAAGCCTTTTGAGAAATTTAAGTGCAAAAAACGTTAGTTTATTTATTTTAAAAGGGCTTTGTATTTGTTCTTCACTCAGAGATGATAATTGAAAAAAATTCTAAGTACATATGTGCTAAGTTTTTCTATTCTATTTAATGGCCTGGTTTTCTTTATTTTTCTAAAGTCATAAATCAAACGTTAGCACCTGTGCATATATCACTTTCCCCCGTGTTCTCAATGTGAGATAAATTTTTTTTTCCTCTCTTTGCAATTGGCTGCATTTCGAAAATTGCTCTAAGCTCTATGATTAATGCGTGTGTGTGTGTGTGTCTGTCTGTGTGTGTGTAGAGTGAGATGTAATCACTTTTGTATCGCTTTTCAACTATATTCATTTGGCAAATGCTTCCTCAAGTGTGAAATATTGATGAGTGAGTGCAACAATGTAATTGCAATTCTGAAATTTAACGATTTGAAACAATTTCGCTTCAATGAAGGTTATAATAGAGTGACTCCAGAAATATTAATATTAAGCTGTAATTTTGTAAGCCAAGAAATGATTTTAAAACCATTTTTGAATTTAATATGAAGTTTTTGAGGTTATTAGAACCTTTTCAGTATCAATCAGTTAAGTTAATAAAAGGTATATCAGATAATGCTCACAAATTCCATAAGGAAAACATTAATCTGATCCGTTTTACTAAAAATATCTCCAGTCAAGTATTAGTTGAAATGTTATTTAAAAGCTATTTTTAATTAGATCTATTACAAAATCAATTCGAATACAGTTATTTTTAAAATATATTTCTATGTCAACAAATTGACAAATGAAATTTTAAATAGTCATGCTTCTTTCACTATTAAAAATCTTCCACAAGATAATCTCTTATTTGTATAATCTTGAACTCAGATAGATCTGCTTCGGTATTTATCATCAAGTGGTATACCTTAACAGGCACTTCTTATGAATATATAAATTGAATGTTTGATTACAATAATATCTCATTGTGAACGTCAGCGACTACGCATATTACAATACAAACTGTCTACCTTGTACCAGTTGCCTTATCACTTTATCAGAGACACTTGAAGCCGAAAAAAATTTTGGAGTATATGCTGTCAACCAGTATGAGTACACAATGTTTTTTGATAACATTTATAATCACAGAGAGCAACTGGTTTTCTAGTTTTCCACTTACTTGATTACAATGCGATATTTCTGGCAATTGTAGAACAATCTAATTAAGGGAACATTTATGTTTACACGTCTATGTACGATCAAAAATTTGCTACTTTTGTTGTTTTTTGATAAGATCTAGACGTGCCCGATTAAGGCAGCGTCGTAGAATTTTGTATGGGGAATTCCTATCGGAAGTCTCCAAGAGTACTTGCTTTTCCCTTCACAACATATAAACAAGTTGACTTGTAATTAAAAATAAAAATTGCTGGCACACGCTGAATGAGCCACTTAATGAGTCGCTTAAATTGTCCTCAACAAGCAACCAACCAAGTTTCCCCCGCATTTAAAAGTCATTCTGGTCAGTGGGTGTTCCGCTTTATATACTTGTAAATGCACTTTCCGCATTTTCTGCACAATTTATTTGCAAATCTACACAATAATGAATGTCATATGCTCTTTCTCTTGGGCCTTGAGTCCGAAAAAAATAATTATTTTTATTTCTTAACTACAAATAATGTCGAATCTTGTAACTTTGGACTCAGCTTATATATTTTTAATTTTTTCGTAACTAGTTTTCATGTAAGTAGGCAATTAAAATAAACAGCCAGATGTAAATAAGGAATTAAAAATTATTGGCAAAAGTCATGAAGTTATATATAATGAAAATTAGCAAAACCCCCTCAAAAAAAAAAAACGACTAATCATAAAAGAAAACGGCTTAAAGATCTCCAAAAATCTGTAAGTTAATTAAAAACGTTGTCACGGTTAGTTGATTCCTAAATGTTTTGTTTTTCTCTTTCATTTATGGACTCGTAAATTATTGAATGACCAATAAAAGTTTAAATAATAAAAAAATATAACTCCTCATGGCATCATTTGGATTTCTTGAATCGTAAAAATACCGCTAGAATGTCAGTTTTTCACATAAATGCCTTGACCTCTTTTTTATGAGAATTTCTTAATAATTTCAACTCTGTTATGAATTTATATTATTTTTCATAAAAGCAAAAGCCAAATTTTGAAATATTTCTGTAAGAAGATTGTCTCTTTCAAATTAGAAATAAAAGATCGACAACTATCTTAACATATCTTATTGAAATTCGACAAAGATAATGTATACATTAATTTGCCTAGATTCATTTATAGTTCTAAACAAAGTTCTTAATAGTTTAAATTAACCTAGTTTGCGGCAATTACATAATCTTCTGAGAGTCTTTCTTCAAATTAATTAAGTGAACTTTTAGATGAATTCAAATGAAATTCCAGCCCACGTAATCATAATTCATAAACTATTTGAACTGTATTCCAACTCTTCTGTCGTAAGGAAAATGCTGATGACATTTTAAGAGAGTGAAAGGAAATTTAAAGTCAGACAAGTCGGTCAGCATCAAGTGCTTGGTTCAGCAATTTTTCTTTCAACTGAAACTTATTAATTTTGCAGCTCTCAACTTTTTCTGTCTCCCTCTCACTGATGGAAAATTCAATTAATTTCAAATGCAATTTTAAGTGCACTTCTGTAAAGCCTTTCACTTAGTAGGCACTTCCGCTTTGCTGGGCTTGACTCTCATCCGTTTTTTGGTTTTTAAGGTTCCTTTTTGAAATCCACATACATATATATTTATATAGATATTTTTTGTTTTTTCGACTACATACAACACAAGGCAAACTCCCACTTTTCCCTCAATTCGAATTGAAAAAGCTGATTAATTATGCAAATTTTAATTAGCTCTCAAACCAGAAACGCTTGTGGTTAAAACTCTGTCCAATCTCACTTGGACAATTCAATTTCCTTTTGGCGCTGAAAGTTTATGCAAATATGCATATTCAAAGTAGCACTGGAATTATCTACTCCACAAGTACATCTATATATATATATATATGTGTATATAGTATGACTTGCTGCCATCAGGAGTACATTCAATTAGTCGGGCATACGCAATGAGTGTCCATCAGCCATGTCCCTTGGGCCCCATTGCAGGACTGAAGTACGCCATGCCCTGCCTTTAGTTATATCAACTTGGTGTGGCTTGGCGATTTATTTGTGCTTTTAATTAAAATTACAATATTTGCATTTGGCCCAAAACGATGGACAAATTGCTCTGTGCAGAGTAAAAGTTTGTTTTTGTCTGATTTACGTTTCGTCCATTGGGGTCTCATCGAATGCAAATTGTTTAGACATTTGTTTAGACAGGTCATCAGACATTTACATTACGATTACAGGGCATACACATAAGTTTACTTTTACTTTACCAAGGGGTACATGGAGAGTACGTACATACGTTTTTTTTTGTTGTTTTAAGAGTTTTTCGTTTCAAATTCAATGCAATTATCAATCAACCAATTATGAATTAAAATATCGTTAGTGGACAAAGGCTGCCTAGGGGAGAAAAGTTGAATTAATATCTTTTGTTATAGAAGGAGAATGTTTAAACAAAAAAAAAAGTTTAACAAGTTGCAAAGTTTCTCTTTGCCTACAATTTTAGTTTATTAACTATTAACCACTTCTTACTAACTCTATATATATTTCTCTTAATTCCAGGTAAGCAGACTGTTCAGTAACAAATTCAAATTCTCAATCAGAGAATTTCTAAGTAAGTTCGTAAACATTCTATCCCTATATACTATCTGCTTTCGGCAGTGTACGACTTCGTTGACCCAATCGATATTCAAGACAAAACCTCAAAATGGATGATGCTGTGTGTTCAGGACTCACGCAACGAAAGGAACACACAATTTTGCTGCACTTTTTGGGTGCCTTTAGGAATTTTAATTAAGCTGCCGTTCTTTGTGGCATAAATTTAAGGAAACAAAAAAAAAAACGAAAATTCCATAGACTTTATTCAGCTTTTCTTTCGTTGTCCCTCTCGCCTCAGCTTTGGCCTCTTTACTAGTGAATTTGAAACTGTGCTCCCAAGCTAGTTAAGTTCTAGGGCCGCAAATCGTTTACTTTTTATTGCCAACTGTTTGAGCTGCCAAAAAAAAAAAAGGAAACACAAGAAATATACAGTAGCAAAACCACAAAATCGAGCAAACGACAAAAATCCATCGAGGCACAAGGTAAACAGTTTGCACTGCGGTCTGCCCTGGCCTAGCTTAGGCCTGGCCCAGCCCGAGTTGAGCTCTACTTTTTGGGTTGGTTGGGTATTTTAAAGATATTGTGCATATATGGCTACAATGCATGCAAAAATCTAGGACTACACCAAGCCGTGCCAGGCGGCTGGCTGGCAAAACACAATTGAGAGCAACTTTGCCTGCAGTTGTTGCCTTTTGCTGCTTGCCTTTGCTTTGGTTCATTCGTTTGTTCCTTTTCTCCTTTTGCCTTCGTCCTTTGCCAAAACTAATAAATTTTGCATTGTGCATGGCGTTTACCTGTACCTCTTGGATATTACCTTCTGGGGTATGCCACGTGGTTACAGTATTGCCGTATTTTTCCTTGTTGCTTGCCGCGTTATTTTATGCCAAATATTTCATGTTTTATTGGCAGCTTACCGTTACAGTAGAGTCCTTTTCCTGTTATATCTCCTCTTTGTATGTCCTTTAAAGTGTTGAGCAAAAGTAATAGGAACTTTAAGAACTTTCCTCTCTTTTTTTACGATGCAATTTCACAGTGGCTACAGTTCATGTTAGGAATGAACCTTTTTATAATATTGACAAGAACCGCTAAAAACTCAACTTAAGTGTGAAGCACCGAACGGAAGACGGCTATTGGTATGAAAGTGATAAAAGTGCACACTTTTTTTTGTTGTTTTGTTTGCTCTTAAGTTACTTTTATCGGTGCTTTTCCATTGAAAAGAAGGTTTTCGAGAGCATGACACGAACGGACGTAGTACTTCTCAATAAAGTAGGCTTGGGCAATGGAATGAAATAGTTTACTCAACAATCTATTACATGAAATAAAGACTGGAGTTCGTAGACATAAAGTAAACAAAGTGTTGGTTGTACAACAATTTATTTCTAAGAATAAAGTCCCATATAATAAATGACGTAAATATAATAATTGTACCTTATAATTTTCTTATTAATTATTGCACTCAAGCCTTTTTTTTTTGTTGCTGTATTTTTTGCGTCGGTTTATTGTTTAATACGGCAAAAAGTTATTCCTGTATGTACTTTATACTCGTAACTTTGTTAGTGGGAAATATTGTCGTACAACGACATTATAAAGAGATTTTTAGGTTTATCGTATAACTATTTTTTTAGTAGGTTCAGCATTTTAAAAGTTTCTTTCATAGGTTTGTCCAATGACGTATTGACATTGTTTAGATAACAATCTGTCTTAAGCTATATTTTGTGTCTCTGTTTATGGCAGATCTTATAATATGATTTAAAAGTAATATAAACTAAACACATTACACAAAAAGTGCTCTAAAAATAGGTCCTCTGAAATAGATTTTTACACAATTTGCCTGAAAAGTCTCTGTAAAAGGAAAAAACTCTGTAAAATAAACGAAAACACTGGAAAATGCAGATCTTAAACTGAATTAGTAATAGATATGAAGAGTTTATTCTAGATTTCCAAAGTTAGTTCAATATATAAACAGTTAATTAACTATAATCTTCATTGACTTTACTGGCAGCAAGAATTAATGTTAATTTAATAACAATTGCAATGACATTTTCAAGTGTTGAACATGGCAAACTTTCTTTAAAATGTTCACATATGTATGTGTGTACATATGTTTTGTATCATGCGAGAGTTTTGTATCATTTCACTTTGTTTTTAAACCCCACAAAATAACTCGAAGCAAGGAAAAAGGAAAACACAACTAGAATAGTTTATATGCTTCGCTAAACATATGAAGCAATATAAATTCATGCTCGAAAGGATAGCCGAAATACGATGAAATATTCAAAACGGAAAAGCAGCAAAAGTTTTGCTGAAATATTTTTTAGCATTATATACAGAAAATTGCATATGCAAAATGTTCTGTTGGAATTACTTAATGCGCTTTAAAGGGAGAGAGATAGATGAAGACTTGAACAACATGATGAGAATCGTCATTATTGGCTTTGTCATCATCATCATCTTCTTCATCCAATCTCCCTTTTCGCTTATGACAGCTGCTGATGTTAGTGTTATTCTTGTTGGGCAACAACTTTTGTGTGAACATTTTGTTATGTTATGTTATGTCGTTGCTTTTTTGTTGTTGTTTCCACAAAAACATCGGAAACTAACAAAGTTTTGTTATGTCATAAAAACAGCAACAACAAAGAAGAAGAAGGTTGCGATAGCTAAATGCATCATGTCGAATATCTTATGCCCTTTTTGGGCTAACTTGTTACATTTTAATATTAAAATAATAATAATTTCTGCTCGTTCTTAAAACATAACAAAAATTAAGAAGACTTTGCCCATCCAGGATTTGTATGTATTACATCTTTTCCTTCCCCATTTGAAAGGGTAATAAAGAAAACTATGTGTAAATATTAGACAATGGAGATTGTCGTCCAATGCATTGATGCCTTGTCTAAGAGTCCCTCAAACCATAAGGAGGAGCGACAAGGAGTAGGTAAGCAACTGAGTGCGAGGGAAATAAATTCATGTGTAATCATGTGTAAATCCTTAAAGTTTATTTTCTCCAATTTCCTTTAACGTGTCCCTTTTTCTTTCCTCCTTTTTTTTTGTCGTGTCCCTCGTAAACTACAAGGAAATAAATAAACCTATATCAGGTGAAAGAAAAGAAAACATACAAAAAAAAGGTGTTGAGGTAAATGCTTCTAAGGGGTTTTGATTAGAAAATATGAACTGAGATGGAACGAGATTGGGTGGGTAATAGTCTAGAAAAGGTAGGCCATTTATACATATTTATATATATTTTATGGGTATCTGTGTGTAATATGATTTGGGTATAGGCTTTGCCCAATGTCACTGAATGAAATTGATGGATGTAAAAGTAATGAGCTAAATTTCATAGAGGAGAGACCCTTTGAAGAGGACAACTCTGATTAGAAATCAAAAAATGATTGTGAAACTTGGTGAGTTAAATATTTATTTATATCTAAATAAAGCAAAAGATTTTGACATTTAACATGTGAGAAACTTGGTGGGTAAAATATTTATTCATCTAATGGATTCAATAGATTTTCACATTTTAAATGTGAGAAGTTAAATATTTATTCATCTTAAAGATTCAAGAGATTTTAACATTTTAAGAATTAAATCTATTAATTTTTTAGAATTTTTTTTAAAGTTTTTCTTATAATAAAGTTCATGATATAAGTTTTTTGGATCGTCTGTTAATTAAAGCGCAATGCAATTAAAGTCCCATAAATTTGAAGTCTAATTTCGTGTACAGACATGACATCTACACTTTGTTTGCTTCTGGCTAGCTTCTCCTATGTGACAACTTGAAATATTCATGTAATTTCTTGTTGAATATTTGTACAAAACACAGAAACGGAATGAAGGCAAAACTAAACTAAATAAAATGAAATGAAATGCCTCTGGACAGAAAGACAAATACGCAACCTCAATATCCCCCCTCCCAAAAAAAACTGTCAAAACACATTGTCCACACACACAACACATGGATGTGTGTGCGTCAGATAGTTTTTCTCTCTTTCTCCTTCTTTCATGTTTGTCCTTTAATTTATCTTATATGTGGTGACCCCGTTGACTATTTGGTTTTTGGATTTATGCCTGTCATTTTCTGTTTTCCTAGGCCCAAAAATTTATGCAATTATCATTTTTAGTTTAATTACCCAGACCATAAATTATAACTTTTCTCTCTCACTCTTTCTCCGCCTTCTTTTTGTCTCTTTGTCCCTAGTTGGGCCTGTCATGTGGGTCGTAAATTGAAATTATAATTAAATTGACTTTTAATTAAAATAATTTCAATGGCTTTTTAAGTTTACAAACAAAAAAGCTTTAAAAAACATTAAAATTGTATGAAAGAGAAAGAGAGTAAGGCTGGCTTTGGCTAAAAGAGAAAGCAATTATTTATAAACAATAGTTCTAAATCATTTAAACAGTCAATAAGTAAACCAACAATATTCATGAGGGTAGAAAAATTTCGAACCCAACATAAACCATATTGGTCCCTTTTTTCTCTAGTCCTTGTTCTTGTATCAATTAATTGAATTTATATGCCAAAAATTAATTAACATTTTATTATTTCAATTTGATAATCCGAAAATTAATTTAAATTACAATTTCGAGGCTTCTAACATAATTGCAAGCAGTCAAATGACTACAAAATGACTATTTAATTGTACTCATTTAAAAGAGTTTATCTTTAAGCATAAAGTTAACATCTGGTAGCATCATTAGCCATTTCTAAATACAACAATAAAAAGAAATCTTAAGCCTTCGAATTTGTGCTTTTTTTTACGCGCTTCCGGCTTTCTTTTCACACATCATGCTTCAGGAAACATGGCAAATTACTTTCAGATGCACGCACACACATGGCGTATGATTAACGTTAAATTTCACAAAAGGGGAAAACAGACGCCCACTCGACAAAACAAAAAAAAAAAAAAGAAATACGGACCAACCCAACCCCAACTTACTGACATCTGCCTGCCCTTCTATAATATTCAAGGTTGTGTCTATGCTGGAAAAGGGAGGCACTTGATAACGCTTCATTGACGCCATTTAAATGCCAATAAATGTTTATTAATAATTATGCAATTTTATGCTATATAAACACATACGCGCTTACACACTGATACACACGTAGAGGAACATGTGAATATACCTGTATGTGTGTGTGTGTGTGCAATGTAATGTACTTAATGCAATTGAAATTATTTTGTTTCCATAAAAGATGCAATTGCTAATGCAATATGCCTGATTGAACCATTTGCATAAAATCATCTCATCAATGATGTGTGATAGAATTATGCGAAACTATTAAATTTTTAGGCAAACTAAAATATAAATTTTAGCTGGTAAAGGATCAATCAATCCACTAAATATAAAACATGAGGAAAAGATAGCCAATTTATCAATAATTTCAATGAATTCCCGATTTGTTTTTGCTTTTTAAATTTGATAAATTTGAAAAACATATATTTTAAAACAAAATTATTGTTGACCCAGTTAGCTCAGTTTTTATGGCAAGGAAAATAATAAGAAGCGGAAATTATAATTATAATAAAAACAACTTTTTAAACTTGGCAAGAAAATGGTAAATAACATTAAGTAATAATTTATGATAAATTTTCTTCTGAAGTATTTAATCTCTAAACTCTGTTTTAATTTCTAATTAAAAGTAATATTATAGTATTTTACAAATAGGGAAGCCAAAAGCCTCGGCAGCTAGTTTTGTATTGGTCAAAAATTTAAATAGTCTGCTTTCCTCTAAATAATAATAAAAATATATAAATTGATTTTGCCAATGAGAAAACTCATTCAAGTCTAATTAATTTGCCAAAGAAGATAAATATTTGATTTATCAAAATGCCACATATTAGTTACTTATTACAAATGCAATGTGAACCTATTATTTTGCCTAGTTTCCCATACACAGATGAAATGTTTAAATTATTAATGCTAATAAGGAGTAGAACATAAAATATGACAGATGGCAGAAGTCCTTCTTCCTGTTTGCTACAAGACAATTCTCTCCTGTTCAAGGGAGGTAACAAATGATTAGATACACATATGAAATCTTTAGCTATATATAAATTTCTAACATTTAAAACTACATGTACACCTACTTACGTATGACAAATCGACTTTATTAGTCAGGAAACTTTTTTGATCCCTTCAAAAGTTTTGGCATGGAAAATTTTTCGAAAGTTCTACGCATTTATGTTGCACATGATTCTGTTCTCACACTTGCTTAGTTGCCTTATAGTGGTTACCTTTTCAACCTTTTTCTACCTATATAACTGCCAAGGCAACTCTAAACCCTTGTTGGCACAAATTGTAGCATACTTTTTTGAGAACATGACAAATTTTTTTGCACACACCCATACATCTAGCTACCCACACACACACACACAGGCACACACAGGCAAAGGCGGCAAAGAGTTTTGGTTAACATGACACAACGCCCACCGAGAATAAACTTTCAATGAGCACTTCCTGTGTTCACTCACACCCACACACATACACACACACGCAAGCAAAGAGGAAGAGACAGACAGAAACGAGGAGCTCGTGCACTTCCTTGGCCAAACAGGCAAATTCTGTATATCGTTGCTTCCGTTTCCCCCTGTGTTAGGCATTGAGCAATTTTTGTGGAAAAATTTAGACGAAGAGAAACAAAGAAGAAAACCTCTTTTCACAAATGCCGTGGCCATTAATTTAGTTTAGGCCTAATTAAATTGTAAATAAAATACACCCACATATATATACATACATATATATTTTCTTGCATCTTTTGATTGTACGTGTGTGTGTGTGTATGTGCTTGTGTGTATACACGGAACTCATTTATAAACAGCCACGCCCCTATCTTGGTTAAGTCCTTGAGGCTGCTGTTTGCTGGTTTTTTCGTTTGGCTTCAAATTCCATGCCAGACTTTTGCCCTCTCTCCCCCCTGCAGGAAAAAACAACAAAAAAGTTCCTTTACAAACTTTTTACTTTGCTTTACTTGGCGCTTTTTCGGTTTGTTTTTTTTTTTCTCTCCTTGCCCATCCACTCCGTGCCATTCTTTAGTACGTGTTTTGGCGGTACATGAGTTTTAAATATTTAATGAGCTCTTCTCCTCTGTGTGCTCCGGAACTGCATTGGAATTCGGTTTGAAGGCTGTTGCATTTTTTTTTTTTGCTGCTTTCGTCCTTTTTGCTTTTTGAGTATTAAAAGCAGTTGGCATTTTGGCAGTTGTCTTTTCCCATATGTAGAGGGAGGCGAAAGTAAAAGAGAAAACGAAGCAGAGTTATGTATGTGCATTGCATATATGAGAGAAAGTTTTTGGCATTTTTTTTCAAAAGTGTTTTGCTGTATTCGAGTGCATTCCATGTGGAATACAAATAAAATGCAGTTCTAAAAAGTTTACGATTTTCATACCCTATAGTAATAAGTTGTAAGTGCATCTTAGACAGTGGAAAATTATTGTTTCCCGACAGGTAATTACAGATTTGAATATTATATATAAAAAGTGATTGATATCAAAGATATAAAAAGAAAAGAAAGATAGGACCTTTTGCTTAAACATCTTCAGAGTTATTAAATTGAATGATAAGTCATGAGGTTCATTTCTATCAAACTTTAATAATATGTGTAACATTTTTCTAGAAACAAAACCATCTTGCTAAAGGGTATCACTAAGTCGTTGACTTCTTTTGAAAAAAACCATAAGTATATGTCATCAGTTGTGGGAGCTTTGAAAAATATATGAAAATATTTTACTTTGGCTTTAGTAATGTGATTGATGATGTGCGGTGATGGTAAATGCACAAAAAGTTAAATTAAAGTTGGTTTCAGTTTTATGTTTGATGTTGAAAATTTGTCAAAAAGTTTCTATTTCAAAACTGAACCCATTTAAAAATGGTTAGATAAAATTTATGCTGAATTGGAATTGTACGAATCACCAACTAATACTTTAAAGTATGTGCTTTAAAGCAATTGCATTTCCTAATCCTCCCTTTTTGCTCTTTTCGTCTTTTTATACACTTGCAAAAAGGGTATATTAATTTTGGTCAGAAGTGTGCAACTCATAGAAGGAAGCATTTCCGACTATATAAAGTATATATATTCTTGATCAGCATGACGAGACGAGTTCATATAGCCATGTCCGTCCGTCCGTCCGTCCGTCCGTCCGTCCGTCTGTCCGTCTGTCCGTCCGTCTGGATCAACGCAAACTCCTCCTAGACCGTAAGAGCTACAGAGCTGAAATTTTGCATGTAGGCTTGTATATACTGCAGGCGTTGTATATCTCGGATTCAGCCGGATCGGATCACTATATCATATAGCTCCCATACAAACCGCAAAGTCACGAACAGTGACTTTTCTCAATAACTTCGTTATTTTCTGAGCTGTTGTCATGAAATTTAATATTGGTGAGTTAATTACACATATAAACGACTGTGCCAAATTTGATCAAGATCGGGTGACTATATCATATAGCTCCCATAGGAACGATCTTTCGAAAACAGTGACTTTTGTCAATAACTTCGTCACTTTTGACGCGATTGCTTTCAAATTAAACATTTGTTAGTTTAATATATCTGTTAATGACTGTGCCGAATTTGATAAAGATCGGGTTACTATATCATATAGCTCCCATAGGAACGATCGGTGGAAAACAGTGACTTTGATCAATATCTTAGTTTATTCCTATGCTAAGATTGTTTTCGCAAACATTAGCCTTTTTAGCTTGAACGTTTTTTCACTTTGATGGCTATAGGTAAGAAAAGAGTTACCATAAAAGTTGCGAGGGTATTCAAACTTTGACGCGGTCGAAGTTAGCCCCGGCCCTCTGGTTTCTATGTCAATTTAATTTTCACTTTCTTTAATAATTCCATTTTACTTTGCGCTTCACTACGTGTACAACAGAAGCTAAAAATCTGAGATATCCACAGTGACAACTTCAATATGCAAGTACTTACTATTTTAGTATTTTAGCAGCATTTGCGCTATTCAAAAATTAATGCAGCTGCATAGAGAGAGAGAAGAGCAAAGCAAAGTAAAGAAAAAGTAAAGCGACGAATGCAAGATGAGTGGCTCCTTCTGATGGTGATGCTGGGGCTGATGCTACTGCAGCTACTGCATAAACGATGCCCACAGGACACACTCACACGCCGACTACGGCTTTTGCTGGCTTTGTTACCTACTCACACTCACACACACACACACAGAGAACAGCAAAAAGGGAGCCAACGCAGAAGAAGGATAAAAAATGTAAGAGTTTCTCTATAAGAGCAAAGTAAGAATTTCTACTCATGTTGGTTGGATGGTTGGTCTAAAGCAAACAGAAATATTCTAGAATTTTCTTCTTTAAATATGTGAAATGTTGAAACTTATCTTTAACAATAATCCTATTTATTTCCCGTCAACATCTTATAACCCACTGCTGTCCAACTAAATTCTAAAAGGAAAAGACCATTTTCTTTTGGCCTGTCAATATAAATAAAGCGCATACTAAACACATCCGCATTCAGCCCCTAAAAACTACGTGATATGCGCGTTGTATCGATTTTGTGTGTACCCTATAATATTGTTAGATTTTGGCGAAAACTAATATTATTTTGATTTTGCAGAAAAATTATTCCCATTCTGATTTTCAGTACTTAATTGAATCAGAAGACTTATCCTGTTTTTGATTTTTAACTAGTTCAGTTGGAATGAGAATTATGAACAGTCTTTGATATCTATTTCATATCGATCATACTGGTCTTTGTTTTTCGTAAATATTGGACATTAATTATATATGAAATCAGCTGATATAGTAGACAAATACTAAAAAACCTTAACCCACACTGGAAAGTGCATTCACTAATTCGGACATTATAAACGATTTCTTCTGCATTTTTGAAATGATAGATTGTAAATTTCTGTTTTGAAAATCTGAGAGTCATCACTTCAAGACGTTCTCTATTTTGTCTTTCCCGTTTGTCCTGGTAGCATTTCTTTTGAGCGGAAATAACAATTCGTAGTTTCAGTAAGACATCTTAGTCTGAATGTCTTATGATCATTTTATTTCACTAATCCTCCTTCTGCATATAAATTATGTTTAGATGGACTAACGGATGCTGTAAGTATATCTTATTTTTAGCATACCATCTTAAGTCTAGGGTATAGAATATATTTAAGGCAAAAACTACACCAAAATGCAGCAGAGGTGGTGGGGGCGGCAAAAAGGGGCAAAGAAAATCGAAATAAAAATGTCAACGGTTGTGCAGGTTTTTTTTTTCGCTAGTAGCAGCGACTTGACGACAGATGGGGGCGCATTATTTTTGCTGGTTCTCGCTTGTTTTGTTGTTGCTGTTCGATGCGGAAGTTTTTAAATTGTGCAGCAATTTCATTCATTCATGAGAGTATGAGTATTTTTGCTCGACTTTGGTCCTACTGAAATCCCCTACATCTCTGTGTCTCTCTTACTCATTCTTGTTCTCTCCATCAATGGCTTAGTCAAGGCTCAGGCAGTTGGCGTTTGCCACTTGACTTTTCAAGTGGGTTTGGCTGGGCGAATGATGTAGAGAAGGTGGTGGGGGCATGGCAGGGCGGGGTGGGGCAGGGCAAAGCAGGCCATGTGCCTGGCAAAGCAAACAAAGTCATTTGTTTGGTGGGCTACTGCTGTTGCGTACTATATATGTATGTATGTGTGTGTATGTGTGTTTGAAATGGATGAATGGAAGGGGATCCGGAATCTGGAATCTACTGGGGCCTGAGGGTGTTGGGTCAAGAGCAATAACGCTGAATAATAAGATTTTGCTGGGAGTGTGACACAAGGTTGAACTGGGTGTGGGGGTTCTAATAGATGGATTCTGGAAAGGGCATGTGGGTGTGGCAGTTATTGTGTACTTAAGAGCAGAAAGCAAAATGCTGTTGGGGAAATCCCCTACTTAATGTCACTAACTTAAGGTAAAGAGTGAAAATTTTACTTATGTAGTGATGTGAGTCCAACAGTTCTTTAGTGAAATGAATCGTTACGCTAAACGTATGTACGTCCTTATTACTTGGCAAATGGAAAAGTTGCAATAGTCCTGATCCATTTGTATAAAAAGTGCTTAAACAAATTGCAAAGCTAAACTAAACACATAAAAACTGAATAAACAAATATAAAAGCCAAGAAAGTTTTCAATAGTTTGGATTGTCCTTCATCATTACTTTATCAACAGCATTTTTTTTTTCTTCATCAAGTTTTTCTAGGAACACCTTTCCTCGATTTTCCTTGACTTTCATACCTTTTAATATACAAACTAGTTAAGTTTAAGCCTCAAACGGCTTTAGCAAAGTTAGTAAAGTTCTTATTTTCCAATAAAAATTCCAATTATTAAAAATATATTTAGCAAATTCATTTCGTTCAATAATTTTCTGAGTTCTCATTTATTTTTGGATAATAACCTATTTATTTCCATCTGTTATTTTCAGAAACAAGCCGTTTAATTGAAACAGGTGAGTTGGCAATTGCTTTGCATTTGAGTTTGCATCTCAAGCATTTAATTGATTTAAATGGGCCGTTTAAGTAGTCAACCTGACCGAGTTTTAATTAGTCATAGCAATATTTGATTGCGGCCAGGCAGACACAAGTGGGAAAAGACTGTGGGGAAAGAACTTCAAAGGCTCAAGTGTGTGCGTGTGTGTGGGTTTTGCCCCATATGTTTGTATGTGTAATAATAGCACAAAATGTAGAAATGACTCATTCAGCTGGGAACTTTGCCACTGACAATGCCGCGCCGCTTTGATTTATGATTGGAGACACAGAAGAAGACAGACAGACAGACAGGCAGGCAGAAGAGGACTTATTCTGTCAGTGCGTGAGCAAAAAATAAAGAAATAAGAAGAACTTTGGGCGCCGACAGTTTGACAGGCAAGAATAAAAATATAAAAGACAGGAGCAAACAAGCAAGTTTTATAGTTTCGGTTATAATTTTAGACGGTTGAATGTCCTCCACGTTAATCATCATTAATTTTTTCCATTTCATTTTTGCCATCTTGTATTGTCATTTTCATTAACCTTAATTAGCATTTGGCGTTGACATTCATTCACTCACTCACTCCGTAGTCAGTCAGTCAGTTAGTCAGTCAGTCAGTAGATGCAACTTACCCCCTCTAAACTTTATAGCCGTGCTTTTTCCACTTGCTGGCCATTATCGTTCGCAATGTTCGTTCATTCGTTCGTTCGGTTCATTCGTTCATATAAATGAGAGTGACATTTTGTGGCACACGTTTTCTTCTCATTTTGTTCTTTTTTTGCCCCTCCGTTTTGGTGCAACTGCAACTGCTGCAACTGTTATGCGGATTGGAGATTGAGTCTAAAGTCTCTTTGCTGGCCATGGCAGTTATTACCATTCCTTTATGTGCCCCTGTTTCCCATCTCTCTCTTTTCTCATCACATTTACTCTATTGCTCGTCTTCTTCCATTCTCCATTCCCCGTTTCCCCCTTTTCCAATTCGAAGCGGTTCACTTGTCACTGCCATTGCCAGAGTTTTATGTTGCAAATGAGTTTCTGTTCTGAAAAACCAATGTGCGACAGATGTTACCCAACAGATAAGAGAGTAGGGGAATAAATACCGATTTACGGCAAACGCGAAATGCTCTAGAAATGCAGAAATCAATTAAGAAAATTCATTAAAAAAGTAACCGCATAATGGCATTTAAATTTAAGAAATTTACATAAATTGAAAATCATCCTTAATCGACTTTTCTTTAAGGAAAATTGTCTATCGATAACTGGTTTCATTTCTTGCTAAGAACTTGTTCAGCTTCTTTTTAAATTCATTGACATATTCTTTTAAAGTTTCCAAAAGCCATAGTTTTAAGATTATTAAAGAGTATTGAAAATTTAAAGATCTAGCCCATCAAAAAAGATGTCAATACAAAATGGCAGTAGCCCATTAATTATACTTTGTGGATTCTCATGTCGCTTCGTCTATTTTTCTAGTTTGCTTTTGCTCTATTTACTTGTCAATGACAGTGACTTCGAAAAGTATCTATGTCGACCTCTCTCTCCCTCTCTCTCTCTTTCTCTATGTTTGTTTATTTATGGTAAGTAAGTATTACTTCAACTGTGTGCCCACATATGAAACGAATGACTAGTTGTCTGTTGTGTTTAAACTAGTTTTGAGCTTTACTTTACTTTACTTGCAATTGTAATTGCATTGCATTGCATTCGATTCACTTGACTTTGATCTCAATAAGTGTTAATTGCTTGGTTTCGATTTTCTAGAGCATCATCAACACGAATGGATCACAAGAGTCTTTGACCAGTTCAAATCAAAACTGGGACTATAGGCAAAACTTTTCGATTGTCACTGGGCTTGGCTGCTGGGAGAGGGGAATGGCTGTCAGCTAAACAAAACTTTCACGTAGCTCATTTGTCAATGCAAAAAAAAAAAGAATACTTACATTTTGTTGTTTTGTTCTTATGTTGTTGGATTTTCATCTTTGTCTGTCACGTTTCAGGTTTGTTTTGTCTTATTTGCCTTCTTGCTTTTTGCTGTGCTGTGCTGTGTTCTGTGTGTTGCGCTTGTTGTTGTTGGCTGTGTCTCCTCCGCTGTTTAAGGTTTTTATTTGCCTGCCAGCAGCTTGAGGCCTGTCAATAAAGTTCTTGACACCTTTACTTCATTTGCTCAGATTTCTCTTTGGCATGACTTTAAGATTTGCCATGCTTCGTTTTTTATACTTTGGCTTTTAGCACATGCCATGGAAATTCCTTATACATATATCCAACACATCTCTTTTTGTATTCTTGCACCCTTTTTTTTTTTGTTTTTGTTTTGGTTGTTGATTTTGCCTGATAAAGCATTGTAATTATTGCAATTAAAAATGTTTTGCCATGTTGTCAGCAGATTTTGTATACAAATTTCGTCTTTTGTTCAAATTTGAAGTAAATTTCAATCGATTTTTGAATTTTGGCAGCTGTGCAAAAGTATCTTCTACACATTTATTTCCCAATTTGAGGACTTATTGTTAGTTATAGTGGAAATAGTTGATATATTATAAAAAGTATAATAAATTTTTAACAAAATATTTTTTCTAATGTTTATTTTACTTTTTATATTTTGATTGTTATGAAAATCTGCGTTCAATTAAATTTTAATTTAATTTGCAAACCTATTTAAATAACAACATTTTTGGAGGGCATAGAAATTGATCGAAAACATTTAAATTGGGGGAAAAAAATCTATATAAATAACATCAGACTGAAGGAAACTCCAATCGAATACGAAACATTCATACGTTTTTTTTTAAACTCCTACAAAATATCTACAAAAAAAGGTGTAATCCCTTTAG
The DNA here is from genome assembly GCF_018902025.1 of Drosophila willistoni. Classification (NCBI taxonomy): domain Eukaryota; kingdom Metazoa; phylum Arthropoda; class Insecta; order Diptera; family Drosophilidae; genus Drosophila; species Drosophila willistoni. Next base: position 18,645,361 of record NW_025814050.1, read on the forward strand.
CAATAATATTTTCAATTAAAAATTTAACTATTTAATATTGCATCATAAAAATCAGTGGATAAAAATTAAATGAATTTCGCCATTGTGTTTTCATTTAATTTAAAATTTATTTATTTTGGGCTTAACACACACACACACAAAATTTACCCTCACTTCCTGCCATTACCATTTCGGTTTACTTAAACGACTTCAGTTTAGTCAGAAAAACATGGCTTCCGCACTGAAAACAAAAAAAAAGTTTTGTTCATTTCAAATGGAATCCCTGCAAAGTACACGCAAAAACAAGAAATAAGAAAAACCAAGTCAAAAATTATTTAATATGCATAATTGTTATATAAGTGGTACACACACACACATACACACACACACCCACTTACATAAGTATTTAAGTATGTATTTACTGATAAAAGAAAATGACAAAAACAACAAGCCCAAATGAAAATAAAAATCATTGCCGTCAATTTGTTGCAACTAATTGCAAATGTCTAGGCAAACAAAAGGCAATAGCAGTAGCGACCTTTACAAATATTTCGTATTGTTTTTGTTTTCTCTGCCTTTTGTTTTTCAATACTCTATACAAACAAAAAGGTATATACAAAAATATATTTGAATGAGCAAACTTTATTAATAGTTTAATGTTAATCCTTGTTTTCATAGTAAAGCCTCGATCAGATTTCTTGACTAAAATTAATAAGTCTTCTGACGCTTGTCTTACGCCTTAAAAAAGGATATGCAATAGACCTCTAATTCAGGAATTTATTGTTATATTCAAAACGAGGTCAAAATTTGTCTCTTGCAGGATAATAAACGAATTGCAAAAGTGTATAAAAACTTCGTCATATTAGGCTAAATAATCTCAGGTCGGTAGTTTTGTTTCTTTATTTCTTTGTTTTTTTGCTGTACAGAAATTTAATTGTGCAAACAAAAGTTGCCCAGTTGGTCGGCTCTTCTTACTCTTTGCTTATATTTTTTTTGTTTTTTTTTTTTGGTTTGTTGTGTTGTGAACGCTTAATTGCTTTTGACTTTTTGTTACTTGTTGGTCGATTTCCTTGTCTTGACTCCCGGTCTGTCTGAACTTTTGAACTTTCAAGGTAACACACACAAAGGCAACAGTAGCAGCTGCAGCAGCGGCAACGCCAACAACAACAGCCACAAAAAGGTAAAGCGAGCACCTTTCTGGCTATTTAATTTCCAAGAAAACTCTGCTTATATGGTATCTTGGTATATTTTTGTTTTTATCTTTTTAATAATATCTTAAACAATAATTCCAAAACAAGAAAAGTTAGAAAGAAAAAAGCACATCACGAATTTAATTACCACGCACGTCGTGAGTAGGCAACGCCTAAAATGAAGCGATAAAAGCTGCCAGCGACGATGATGGAGATATAGAGATGATGGCAACTACAGATAGAGAAGGAGGAGGAGGAGGAGGAGGGTAGGGTATTACTTTTTATGGTCATGGCCAAATCCAATTGTAAGAGAAAATCTCCTACACCCAAGCACCTACTAAATACTTGCCGCTTCTGGTGCCACTGCTGCTGCTCGTTGGTAATTATGCAAAAAAAGGAAAAAGGAAAGACAATCAAAAAAAAAACACCCAAGAGAGAAGACAAAAAAAGGCAGGAGAAGGAGATGAAAAGAAAATTAAAATTGCGGAGGTGTTGACCAAATTGCCGCCTACTTGACAGTTGATGGACAAAGATTAAGGTAGATAGCGTGAATATGTTAAACAAAAAAATTCACATACCATAAAACAAAAAAAAAAAAAGAGTGGTGGGAATTTCTGTTTTAATTCATGTGGAAATTTTTTTTCCAGTTCAAAGTTTTTACCTTAATTATAACCATATTCAGTAGCAAGCACTTTGTTGGTAAATAAAACAGTATATACAGATTTCTTCAACAAGTTCACACAACTTTAATCAATAAGTGAAACAGAATTCTCACAAACATAAAGTTTGAAGATGTTTGCATATTTGCAATGATATTAATCTCAGATATATATATTCTGTTCAATTTTCATGATATTCTATATAAAGATAAAACCAATACAGGGTGCTCTTTCAAAGAGTGCTAGGACTTTATCCTCTTAAATAGAAATATTAAGATAATACATAGAGGTACAAGTTAGAGACAAATTCGACTTTTACCAATCTTATTGATAAAGAAGTTTATTGATGGAGATTCTTCTTATTAGAGACGAATATGAGGGCTAGGATTATTTAATTGCCCGAAAAGTTCAGATTTTCTCGCACTTTACTACTATTAACCCTTATTTGTTGCTTGGATTTATTTAAAGGGTTGGAAAGCTGTATTATGGCTCAGAATATTCTGAGTAAACTGTCCTAAAAAAAAAACAATTAGCTGTGTTTGTTTAAAAATTTGCTTTAAAAATTAGATTTAATATATATACTGACAGATTCAAAGCAAATTGCCGCAAGATTTATCTGTTTTCCAGTGATAAAACTAACTACTCAAACCAATAATGAAGACAAAAATGTATCTAGTGTGTGTGTGTAGCAAATTGGTTTTAATTTTAGTGCAATTTTATTGTTCAGAGATCTGTATCGAATTGCAGTATAGACGATGTATAGACACATTTAAGTTAGTTTTTCTGGCAAAAGGTATGAGACGATACTGGCCACATTGCTGGCTCACAATGAATGCCATGGCCTGTCCACTGGATGGGTCACTGTTGGAGGCTGTCATTAATGGCGCCGCTTGTTTGGCCCACAAACAAAACGAAAACTATGTACAGCTATAGAAACGAGTTTTACGTTTTGTGCCTCTTTTTGTTTTTCTTTTTTTTTTTTTTTTTTTGCTTTTTTGTTCTTGGTTCTGGATGCTTTTGGCCAACAGTGGTTTGCTGTTGTTGTCTACGCCTTTCGGGCGGTGGCTCCAAAATTGTACGAACGGCGGCAGTCAAGTCGAATACTTGGAAATACACCGAAAGAGGGGTCTACCGCAAAGGCAATTTATAAGTTGGCCAAGCAAGCCAACAAGAAAAAGAAGAAGCAAAAAAAAAGTAGCCATCGCTTTACTGCAATTAGCAAAAGGCGACGCCTGGCCTAGCCTATCGTGGCCTGACTTCCACAATGGATAAAGTTTTGTCTAGTTGAATGATTGTTTTGCCCACCTGAACAACAACAAGTCTTCTGTATTCACAACATCAAATTTAAATAATCTGTCACATTATTAAACTAAATCTGAACTAAACAAGACCTAAAAAACAAAAAAATAAAAAAAAACACACACACAAAATTTCTTGCAAGTCAAAAAATTCTCAGTTTTACAGTGACCTCTTTCTAACTTCTTGCCTTTTTCGTGTGCCACAATGCCGACCATAAATGTGCGCTTAGCCTTGCCAACGAAACGTATGTTGGGCCAGATATCCTTATGTGGTGCCTTTCTATCACTTTCGACGGTTTTGTATATGAACTGGAGGCTACAGGATCGTGTACGTAATTCGGATTACTATAAATTGGCCATACAAACATTAAGGCAACATAAGGGAGCTGTAGGATTGCTGGGTGAACCCATCAAAGAATCGGGTTTTAGTCTATCCAACATGAGGAATACATGCGATGCGCATAGGGCACAATTTCAGGTGACAGTACATGGTACCAAGGACAAGGGTACTGTTTTTTTTTGGGCCTCGAATAATCGTCAAGGCGGTTGGCTAATTGATCGCTTAGAATTGGAGACTAAACAATATCCTCATACTCGTTTTCTGCTCAAGAAACCTCAACCTATGCTAGAGGAGCAGGCAAAAGCGGTAGTCATTGAAGTGCCAGAGCCCAAACCCATTTCCCTACCCATCACCAAGCCAGCAGCGGGCCAAGCTATGCAGATGCCGAAACAGTCAATGGAAAGTGTACCACAGCAACGGGAACATCAGCCGGAACAACAACCACAACAACAACAACATCCTGAATCCCCTCTAGAGCATAATTACCAAGAGCAAGAACACCAAGAACACGAAGGTTATGAGACTCCAAATTATCAGCAACCCAATACGACTTACGCTCAACCATTGCATCAACAACAGGGTCAAGAACCATTGCCATACATTCAGACCGCCGAAGGTGGTAGCATGAAATGACAATGCATTGACACCTCTCAGTCTCACCTGGCCGAGAATTTTTACACCAACAATTTTGTCATATTGCAAGACACAAAGGGTCAATAAAAATATAGTTCAGATTTACTTTATAAATTCTTTTTTGGATAAAACGGATTGTTTCTTATATAATCATAAAGTCTCTTCTAATAGTTAATTCTTTAAAGAGTCTTTCAGTTTGTGCGCTTTAAGCAGTTGCGAATTATAAGTAAATTAAGCAGACGAGTATAATTTCTGTTTACTTAAGCGTGGGAATCAACTACATCAACTTTTTTCTAGAATCTTCTGCTTAATTACTGAATATTTGAAGATTTTAGCTTCCGAATAGATTTTCCAGATTAATTTGGATTTTTTGTTGGCTTTTAATGATTAAAATAAAAACTTTACTGCAAAGTCAAGACTTTTTTCAATCGTAGCACAAACTAACTGGTCCATAGCATAAAAGAATTGAAAATAGAATCATATTATGGCAAATGGTCATATTTATTTCAATAATAATCTCCCATTTTATTTTATACAACTTCATTAGTTCTCTTAACAAACAAACAGACACACAACATCTTCATGTTGAAGAACTAAGTGATGGGCAACTATTTCGCAATAATTTTAGTTTTCTATTTCTGCATCATAAATAAGTTTAGATAAAATTTATATATTTTTGCACGCACAGAAAATAAACAAGAGAATTTTAAGAACATTCTAAAAGTGGAAGGCAAGGAACGTGAGGAGACATTATAATTTAGTTGAGAATTTGTGCATAAGTGTGTATGTGTGTGCGTGAGTGTGTGTGTGTGTGTGTTGCCTGCTATTGTTTGTTCATTTTGATTTCATAGTTATTCTATATAAAATTTCATTTGATTTTGTGCCATTTTCCTTGCTATTTTTAGTGAGATTTGAATATGTGATTTTTTGTTGTTTTTGTTTTTTATAAACTATATAACATCACGTTGTTGTGGTATATGAGATTTGTACAGCAATAAAATAACTGCACGTCATCATTGGGTTTTGGGACCATGAAAATATCTAGAGCAAAACAGACATACAGACAGCCAGAGAGACAGACAGACAGACAGAGCCGACAGGTCCAAACAGACAGCCATTCGGTTGTGCCCCTTTGATATGCAGGCATGCGGCAAAAACAAAAGTATGTATGTATGTATATACATATGTAAGTAAATGCATACCAAGTTATTGAGAGGAAAAACAAAAATGACAGCAAAATTGAATTTCTGTTCTAAAAAACATGCGAAAGACAAGCATATGGTGAAAAGATGTTGCAACCAAAGGCGACAAGACAAGAACAGCTTGAGAAAATATGCATTAAATAAATTCTGTGGCAAGTTATCTCAAAGAGTTTGGAGTATCAAAATGTCTCTGACATGCGAATAGAACGTTAGTTTCTGTCTTCCTAAAGGCGAATAAGCATTCAGTTGGGTATAAATAATGCAGCAATTGGTTTCAATTTCTAAGCCAACAATTCCAAACACATAAGGAAACGTTGTGTATTGACACACAAAGCCACTTAAGGTTTTCATTCTCAGTAGAAGACTGGTAGACTAGCTGTATACTCTAAGCACTAGGAAAGTTTATATCTTTCGTTTATATCTTTAAACTGCCAATCGCATATCCTTTTTGAATATCTTCTTTTAAATTTCTACATAAAAATTATAAATACATCCCAGAACAAAAAAAAATATTACAAAATATTGGAACCAATTAAGTAATTATTCGATATATTTTATGGATATTTCAAACGTATGATAAAGGTATTTGAAATTGTAGTTTCATGACTGTTTTTTTTTGTTAGTTTAATTTCAATAACACGTCATTAAAATTTTTTTTTCAATCAATCATTTTTAAGCCGTTTTATCAGCAACAAACTTATTTTATACTCTAACAACGGTTTGTTTGAAATTTGTTAGTTGTTTGTAATGCACAGGAAGAAGCACAAAAATTAATTAAGTAGACTTTTTTTATGCAGCAAAAATTATTCAGTAAACTAGCATAAAATTTCCATCAATATCAAGTTTCTCTCACAGCGAGCTTAAAATAGATGGAAAACTTTATTGAGTAAAGGAAACTTCAGGAAAGACGCTTGTATGAGTGAGTAGATCGATATATATGTAATTAGGTATTTTCCGCCTTCTCAATCATATTGCATTACTTATTATTCCACTTGATAAATTTTTGGTATGAATGTTTAGAACTGAGGGAATTCGATACTTAAAGACAGAGCTTAATGAGGAATGCCCATTAAAGGGAACATGATTATTTTTATAAATAGTCACAGCAAAAATATGCGCGATGGTAATCGATAGTCTCGCAACGCCTGTCATGCTTGGAATAATGCAACTAGCATACCATGAAGAGAAGCAGAAGCTCGTGGCCTGGGACTGGGCCTAGTCCTGGCTCTACTCTCCTCTTTAGTGTAATCTATCAAAGAATCTGTAAGTTGAATATCTCTTTAGACCATGTCCAGGGTCCAAGTGATGTTGTTACATTTTTGGCCTAAGTGGCCTCTTGCGTGTGTCTGTCTACTTTATTTTAATGCTCGTAAAAATCAAAAAAGAGTCTACTATATAACTCCACTAAAGACGACCGACCGACCGACCTCAAATCTCCTCTATCCACCATTAGCTGTGACAATTTTCTGTGTTCTATAATCTGTGTGGTTCCTGGTTGTTGCTGTTCTCCCTCTTCCTTTCTTTCTCTCTCTGTTCCCTTCTTCGTCGCTCAGTCTCAGTTTTATTTTCTGTCACTTTAAGCCCATTTTGGTGCGCTTATCTTGGCCTTCACAGCTGCTGGCGTATGTCTATGTTGCTTCCTCCTCTACCGGCACCACTTCACTTTACCTTATTCTCATTTTCATCATTAAGTGCTGTGCCATGTGTTTTAACATGATTTTGATGTACTTGGCAGGGTCTCCAATAAATCAAATTGCTGATACTATAAAGTTGAAACTCTCTCTCTCTCTCTCTCTCTCTCTGTCTCTCTCTTTCGGTTTCTCTCTAGCCGTTTTAGCATTTCTATGGAATCATAATTTGGCCTGATGCAGGTGTTCCATTCTTGGCCAAAGTTTATGTTCTCTGGTTTTTTTTAATGGTCATTTATTGAAAGCATTGATTACAGTTGCGGTATAAACATAAACGATTCTCATACGGCTATAACTGATCAGTTGTATTTTTAGAAATCACTGGTTTATGCTATTATCATATGTAATTTAGTCGTTAATAGATGAATTTAAATCAATAAAGTGAAATTATTAAACGAGACATGCAGAGAAAATGCTGAGGAAGTCATTGAAATTCGATCATAAATTGAAAAACAGGAAGCCAATTTTTATTTTCATTAGAAAAGTTTAAGTCATATTATTTACAAGATAATAAAATAAAATTCAAGTTCATTTATTTAATGTATGTAATGAAAATTTAAGTAGTTACAAAGACGATCTTTTGACCAGACCTTAAACTGTTACAGAGCCAACATAAAAGTAATTCCAAGTCCACTTACTTTTATTACTTACATTTTGTAATAATTATATCATCTTCTGGCCATGATCTTACGCACTTTGATCTAACTAATTCTTAGAGCTTACAGCACAGTTTTAGCTAGAAACTAAATGACTAATGCGAAAACGATAATGATATTTAAGTTTTTTTTGTTTTTTTGTCAATGATGAATTAATCATAAGACAACGGGCTTAATTTTTTTCTTTTTTTGTAGATTTGTGACGCATAGTAAGAAAAAAGAAAAACAATTTATCAAAATCCTCTATATTGACAATTAAAGTCTAGCATAACCATCAAGATTATATACATAATTATGTGTGTATTAAACATACATATAAACATGTAGACGTTATGTATGTACGTATATACATATATTTTTAGCGCCAAGGCTTTTTAATTAGTTTTATGATACAAAACGAGTAAATGAAGCGAAGCTAACATAAATTAACAGAGGTCAGAACCCAAGCCTCTGGGCCCTGGGCAACAACGAACTTCATCCAACACAGAGAAAAGCATCGGATAACTGGTTGTTCTCTGTTGGCGTTGCAATTGATTGGGTGACTTGGTCCGAAAGATGATTTACTCATCGCTAAAAAACTTACATACCATCATAATCTGTGAAGTATTAGTAAGTTATGGCGTCATGCTGTAAAAATTAATGTTTAAGTAAAAATTACTCACTAATTTGCATAAAATTCTTATTGAAGTTTGCTTATCACTTGCAAGGCTATCAGCATGAAGCGCTTCCTCAATACTAAAATGTGCCGAAAACATTCATTAGGCGAAGAAAAAACAACAACAACCACAATATAAACACAGCCTTCAAGGCTCACTAACTAAATTAACCATTTGCCTAAAACGTTATAAGCCATAAATTATTATGTATGAATGAACACTAAAAAAAAAAACAAAAGAGAAAAAAATCAGCTTAAGCAAAAGGGGCCAAGCCAAGTCAGTCAGTCAGTCAGTCATTTGCTCGGTCAGTCATTATTTTCAATAAAAGGCAAAAAATAAATATGGCCAATTGAAGTGGGTAACATTAGCAGCCGGCGGCAACAAAAATAAAATAAAAATTAATACCAAACGCAATGCGCATGCGCAACACGCAATGCCAAAAGAGAAGCACCCAAGTCCAAGTCCCAGCTGGGGCTGGAGCTTGAGCTGTAGCTTCGTTGTAGTCGAACACCAAAGCCAAGGTTGTTGTTTTTTTTTTTTCTGCTGCCAGACTTCAAGTACATACACCGTCTACTTTTTAGCTGAATTATGTTAGCGCCATAAATAGTTGGTCGCCAAGTGCGCAGAGGAGGAGGAGGGAAGAGCAACCGCAACAACAACTACAAAATTACCCACCAAGGAAGGGAGCTGGCAACCAACTTATGTTTAATTGCAAGTTGTAAAAATTGTTGTTGGGAGGGGCTAATCAAAAATAAGTAAGAAAACAAAACAAAAAAAAAACGGATGAGAAATAACTTACAGGGAACTCAGAGCGAAGGCCAAATGAAATGTTGGACCAAAACCACTGGGAATAACCAGAGACCAAAAGCAGGAGGAGGTTCTTGTGCAGAAATCCCTATGAAGCTAACCAAAAATGGCGACAATTTCAATTAAAATTAAATTTATTTCTATGTTGACCGAGGGTTTGTTTAGAAGTTCATGACAATGGAATTCGTTAGGGTATTAAACCATTTTCTGATTGAATTGCTATAACTGGATGTTAACTCAATGAATCATTCTTGGATATAAGTACTTCACCTCTTTTCAACTTTAAAGGGTACATCGAAGTATCCTGATCATCTGTATTTCATAGTAGTTAAACCATCTTTTATAAATATTAAGTGATCTTCACTTTTGCATTACTTCTTTTTGATTTTTTTGTTGTAAATAGGTTTAAGGCATAGAATGCTTTGAAATTAATAGACTGCTACTCTCATTAGATTTTCAAGACATTTTAAAACTATTAAAACCAAATGGAAACTTAAGAAATATAAAGGTTTTTTATTTATTTTTTTGACAGATTTATTATCTTAAAAAAACTTCTTTCTTTCATTTGTAATTTTAAGTCAAATATGAATTTAAAAGATTCCTGATAACAGATGAAAAATTAATCATTTCTTAAATTTTTTATGTTTGGCAAATTTTGCCAAATTATTGATGAATTTAGATACTAAATAATAGAAATACTGGAAATAGTTAAAGACACTTTCTACTATTAATAACTTACAAAAACAAAATGGATTTTTAAGAATTTTAAAATCGCACTTGTCAAACTGAGTTAATTCTTTAGAAATACCTTTTAATATTTCTTTAAAGAATCCCAATTAGTTCTCTATAACATAGTTAGTCTATTTATAAAGCTGATAGATGCTTTTTATAAGAGCACAATAAAATTTAAAGTACTTTACCACAGAAAGGAGAGATATAGGTACATAAATATATTTATGATCAGCATTATGAATCATTTAACTATAAAATGAAGCTCGGTCTCTATTTTCTTCCCATTATCGCACTAAATTAAGTAGAGACATATATTACTATGAAAAACCGCAAACTTACATATTATTTGTTTAACTATTTAATCAATTAATTGATTTGTGAGTGTCTGCCAAATAAAGAAATCCAATTAAAGCAATTCCATAAGAATTTAAGACTTGTCTGCTAATTAAAGTCATTGAATACAGGGTAATTGAAAGTCGTTTCTGTGATTGTATTTTTCTAAACCAACTCCAGCAGCAGCACATTGTGTTAGGTTCTTATCAACTGATGCCGAGTCAGAGTGCTTCCAGTGCTGCTGCTATCCGCCACCAGTCAGTCAGTCTCACTTTTCACTGGGGAAATAGGCAAACACAATGGCCAACTGATAAAAGACGAGGGAAAACGACTAGCAACAAAACATCAAATGGATGCACTCGTCTGTAAAATGAAAGTGGCCGAGACAAACAAAAAAAAAAATACTGAAATAATAAGAACATAAAAAACGAAAAGAAACGACTGGAAAGAAAAATGAAAAGAAAAGCAAATATAGGAACATAGAAGTTCCAAGTTGAGAAGGGAGAGAGTGCGAGAGGAAATGGCGCAACAATGCAATGCAAAGTTGCAGTCGAATGCATCTCCATTTGGTTCTGTGGGTTTTATCACCGAATGTCAGGCAATCTAGTAAAGCTGCCAGCCGTCAGGCCAGAGAGAGAGAATACCGCATCAAATGCTTTTAAGAATTGGAGAAAAAATATTTTCTATTCACTATCACGTTTCCTGTTACAAGCAGCGAACTGCCTCTTCAATGTATGTACAAATGTACAAGTTAATTGTTTTGCCTTTTTTTCTCCATTGTACAAAAAGAGAGAGAGAGACGACGGAGTCTCGTGGCCGCCGCCAGTCAAGGTAAGAAGTCTGATGAAAGAGTCTGCAGTGAAAGATGCAACACACGGATTAGATGACAGATTAGTCAAATGCGCATGAAATGAGCGGCAGTCTAGCGTATTTTTATTATTATTTTTGAAGGCCTGCCTCCACTTCGAACGCTTCCTACTAGAATAGAGGTGGCTAGTTGTGGTAGCCAACTCCAGGCAGGCGTTTTGGCCATAATGTCTTCATTTCATAAGCAGGCGTTGCAATTACCCCCGCTAGTGGGTAAAATCTTTGGTTCAGGTCTTGTGAAAATTACTTGTATTAATAGACGTAGATAATTGTAGGCTACATGCAGGTGATTAGCTAATGTTTAGGTTAAGGTTAACGGTCTTCCAACACCACCAGGCCATTATAATGTTAGACAATGGTGCTGTTATCTCTCATTAATAAAGTGATTTAGAGCAATTCTCTAAAGAGTCATTAAAGTTATGTTTATACATTTTAGTACATATTTATTTATATTTTATGCATTCATGTACTCCAAATGTTTGCACATATTTTATGTACTTACCCAACAGAATTGTTTGCATATAATTTAAATTTGTTTGCTATTCGAATTTTTTTTTTGCGGTGAATAATAATATTTAAACAATTTCAACTACAAGTTGCGAGTAAATATAATTTGCAGATTTGTTGTTCAACAAAAGCATTTTATTAATTCGAAATTGATTATAAAATAATAGTTATTTAGATATCAAGTGCGCTTCATTTAGGCATTTTATTTTGTTGTTTAATTAAGCTAGATTTGACAAACTTATACTCACATGGACGAATAGAAGTGAATTCCAACTAATTATCTTAAACTTACTCATTTCCTCCTCTCCGCTGCTCCTCTTAATCTAGTTTGCCCTTATCCATATACATATAGGCGGTTTGAAATACTAAAATAAACAAGTAGTCTAATAAGTAATTAAAGTAGATTTCTTCAGAATGTGAACAAGATTTAATATCCTGTCTTCAGAAAGTTCGAGAGTAATCTACTAAGCATAGATAAACTCTCGTGCTTGTTGTAATTTTCAACTTATTTTAGCGTAAAAGATATGATATGACCCTGGAAATTCTGAAGTACTTTTGGAACAACTTCTGATAATAGAACTTGATGGTTCACGAAATACTTATACAAATAGTCCGACAAACCTTTCTGTGTTTTAATAACAATCTTTGAAATAATCTTCTTCAAAAGAATATTCTTTATTAAGTTAAACTTCAAAAAGCGTCCTTATATAAAAACAGATTGATTATCCTGTTTCAAAAGTAATCCTATTCTTTTAAAGTATCTAGATCTTAAATATAAATCCATGTATAGGTTGTGGGGAGGTAATCGGACTTGAGTATTGTAGCAGTTCAAAAGGTAATACATAGTTTTTTGAGGAGATATTTTCCCTAATTTTTTTCAAAAAAAAGTAGTCGATGATCCGCCTTTTACTAATTCTCATTAGGTTCAGTATTATATTATTCGTTTTATCACCAATACAATTCTCTAAATGACTTTAACTTCCTGTGAGAATAAAACACACCTAAAAAAATAATCACATCATTCTTACTAAACATTGTCACAATTACATTCATTATTGCTCTTATCTATACATAAAATATTGAACTGTTTAGGTAACAGCTCCAGACTTAGTCCACAAAAATTGTATGGCAATGTAATGCCTCACGTTAATCAGATCTTAAAACCATTAAGAAGTTTTATATATATTTCATGTTATCTAGTTGACTTTTGGAACTCCCACAGACACACACACACACACACACACACACACACACAGACACATTTATATGGATCAATAGAACTAAATACCCAAAAATAAATACAACAAAGCACTTGTGTTCAAGTATTCCACTCGCATGTGTAAAAATATTTGTATAACATTTTGTGCACATTGTTCATTCTGTTGTTTCTTTACGGTTGTTCGGTTTGTCGGTTTGCCGGTTACCACAAAAAAAAAGACAGAACATTTTTCCTTTCCTCTTTTCTTTTTTTTTGTTTTTTTGTGGTGGCTGTGTTTGGGAATCCCAGTTGCGATGCTTTTGTATTTTTGTATGTCTGGCGTTAATCCTATCAGCAAAGGATTTATCAACGTTTTTGGCAAAGGACAAATATAGATAGATAGTAAAGGGAAGCCGTATGTTTACGATTTATATAAATATTTGTTGGATTGCGTATAATATTGCTTTATGTTCATTTAAGGTTAATGAAATGTAAACGAATTGCATTAAACGATAAAAATGGTTTTTATGTTTTTACGTGAGAGAAGGCAATAAATGTACGTATATGTATGTATTTATATGTATATAGTGGCTCCAAATTAACTTTAAAAACTTATGCTCTAAAACTAAATTGAAATTTCAAATTTCATTGGATGGCCGCAAACAACATTTAACAACAAATTGTCTCTCTCAGAAAAGTGGCGGCCTACCACACCCACCAAAAACTACACATTTCACCATCCATCCCTCCAATTTTAGAGAGAAAGCGAGACCAACAAGTGATATTAAATGTAGCTATTAAATGGTACACAGGAGCAAGGCAACCAGCGTAACGATGGCGGGGCAGAAACTCTGTGCATTCAGTTGAATTGAGTAAAGGAAGGAGGCGGACGGACGATGTGCCGGACGGAAATATATGGCAAAATTGAAGGCAGCGAAATTTTGCGCGCATTCTGCACGTGTTTTTGCCATTTGCCATTTGGCTTACCTTCTGCATAAATAAATAAATGTATTTCTCTCTCCTTTCTCCTTTGTGTGTGACTGAGTGTTTGTGTGTGTGTTTGTTGAGTGACTTTTGGCGTTTGCTTTTCGTTGCCTACTTTAAGGCGTCTTGGTTGCCATCACCATCAACATCATCATCTTTTCTCTTCTGCCTGTCTGACTTTACTTGTTTTTCCTTTTCCTTTGCCACTTTTACTGTGTCTTGTCATCAACATTGTGTTGTGTAAACGCACTTACTTTATTTCTCATATTATATTCACGTTGCGTGCACACCGAACACAAATTGTTTTCAACTTAAAGCTCAAGAAAGTTATCCTCAAAATGGCAAAAAGGAAAATTGGAACGTTTGCAAATTATTTTGCAAATCGTTTCTTAAATACTAAGAAAAGTAAGCAAAGTTTAAAAAGTCCAACAAAGTCTCTGTCCTTTCAGTTTATAGATGCCGAAAAATATTTCCTAGTTAAATTATTTGAATTAACTTTTATCTGCCAAGTAAAAGTTTTGCTTAAAACTTTGCTAAGATTACTTTCGTTCTTGTAATTAATAGAAAATGATTAATTTGTCCGCTTATTTAAGTTTCCTGTTCTTAATTGATACGCCATCGATATCTTTCAATTGTGTAATCAATAAAATTGGAAATAATATGGGTCAATACTACTGTTCTGGCTGAAAAGAAGAGGGGGCTAGCAACGGAAATGACCAATATAACTACGAAAGGATATTAGCCAAATTGAATACAAAGTTTTTACGAGAATCCTTTAATATCTAATTACTGAACCAACATATAGCTATTATTTTGCGTTTTGATTTCCGCTAATTACATTGTAATAGGAAAACTGCACTACCGTATTTACTAGTAACCAGTTTAATTTGCACGATTCTTGTAATTCTTATCATAGAAATCTATTTTTCTTCTTTCTAGGTATGTGGGTTGTATGTCCTTGGATGCATCTGCTAATTGGTTACTCTCATTAAGTGCTAATCATGTAAGTCAAAAGATACGAGAGACAAGAAATTTCATTATGTCACTTGCAAATGTCTTTCAAGTATCTGCAATTGTATGTCCCGTCCTCCACACACCTCACTTCACAATCGGCAAACAAAAAAGCCTTACAGAATTACGTCACTTGATGTGGGGGCGGCAACGAACTGGTGTCCAATCAATTAATGGCCAAATCACATAATGCATGTAAACGATAATGAAAATGACATTAGCTGGGGCCACAACGTCAAACGCCAGAGACTGTAGATGCAGATACATTCCATAGAGAGAACACAAAAATAAAAAAAGAAGAAAAAACGAACCGAACGGAACGTAATTAATGAAATTACGACGACAGACACAACAAGCTTCGATATGTGAGGGTGTGTGTGTGGATGTTTGTGTCGCATTTCGCGTTATATTTTTCAGATAGTATTTTTGCGTGTGCCCTTTTCTGTGCCCCGGCATCAGATAATCGATTCAAAACGCACACCTGCCCTCAACGCGCCTTCTACCAATGTGTGGGTGTGTGTGTGTTTGACACTGTGTGCATGTATTTCTCTCTGTGTATGTGTGTGTGGGGCGTGATGTTCCGCCTAGTTTTCCGTTTTTGTCATGTTGTCGCTCATTATGCGCATTAATGTCGCCGCATTTGCATTTGACGTGGCACAATGAGTATTAGCTTGGTTATGGGTATTCCCCCACGTTGGGCGCCAAAAACCGAAAACCCCAAAAACGCATTACAATTGTTTATTCCATGCCATTTAATAGATAGCCTGCGATGACATAACACAAGATTCTTAATTTTTGATAGAGTTTATTGATTGTTTCACTGGGACCTTTAGCTTTAATAGAAGTTTCAAATGGATTTTCATGCAAAACTTTTGGCCCAGCAAAAACCTAAGTCCCAAAAATGTTTTGTTTAATGGCCAAAGTGCTAATAAAAATGTTGTAGTCTGTAATCTTTAGCAGTTTATGGCTTTTGTTTTGGTCAACTTCCAACTTTTATACATATTTTTACTATCAGATTATGGGGTTTAATAAGATTTACTCTTGATTGGGTGCCAAAAATCTAAGGTAAGGGACGTTTTAAGAAGACTTTGTAATTAAAAGGAATATATTTTTAGCATACAAAGTTTTAAAGTAGGTTTATTATATCTTTCTATTTATCGTCCAGACTATATTTGGCTTTGTTATGATTCGTGTTATGCCACTTTCTATTTTTGATCGGTTTTTGACTGCAACCAAACGCCATTAAACTTAAATTATAGTTTTATCTATGCTTTGTCATCTGTTTTCCTTTCATTACTCTATTCCCTTTTTCGTTTTTTTTTCTTACTTGGATCCTGCGCCAAATTTATTGGTGTTTTTTTGGTGTGTTATGTTTGCTGGTCTCCATTACTTTATTTTCGGGGAGGTCGTTTTTTCTTCTGCTTTGATCGCGTGTTGCAAACGCCCATAAATAGGCAGCAAAAACGAAAGGCAAATGTTGAAAAAGAACACACAAAAAACAAAAAACCAAAAACAAAAAAAAAAGAGTGGAAATTGGAATTGGGACTTACAGCAGGTTCACCCCCATTGAATATGGCGTGTTTGTTTGCCTTTCGCTTTTTGTCGCATTTGTCGCTGGCTGGCAGCCGCTTCATTAGTGCCAATGCACCGTCGTGTCCGCATATTGAGAGAAAGAGCCAGCAAAGACAGCGACAGAGACAGCGACAGAGGGACGGACGACGACGACGACGACGACGATGACGGACAAAGAGAATGAGACAAGTTGGCAAAGTTGGCAGTCACCTAATGCCGCAGAGCTACCTAAATGTGTTACGCGTCTATGAGGTCAAAACCAATCGATTTTTTTCTCCATCTCTCTCTCCCTCTCTGCTGCTCTCTGTTGCTGTTTCTGTTTCTTTATTCTTATTGAAGAACTCACGTGCTGCCCACTAAAGAAATTCATGAATCCATTCAAGAGAAATTCCCCACGTCATACATGTCGAATGAGTAATATAAATGTGCGTCGTTGTGCCGGCCTGATAAGCAAATTCTTATGATTTGATTTGTCTTGTTTTTTGTCGTTTCTTTTGACATGTGGTTTTTATGTCAAGGGTGATATAGTTCAAGTTTAAATTGTTAAATATATTAAAGCTTTAGCCAAAAAACAAAAAAAATGTACTTCTGAGTAATTCAATGTCGCTCGTCCTAATGTCGTATGCTAGTCACGTCTATAATTCCACAAAAATGGATTTGTTATGAAGTGATATAAAAATCACAATAACACAACGAAAAAAAATACTTTCAATTTTGTGTTTTGATAATTTCAATGTTATACACATGACATAATTTCCTGGAATGTAAATGAAGGAATGATAAAACCGCGAATTTTAATATTATTATATTTACTCTGATTGAGAAAAAAGTTGAATAAATAGCAAAGTTTTAAGTTTTTTACATTTTCATACATTTCCTACACATTTTAGATTCATTAAACGTACTTTCCTCTTTATATATTGTATATTATTTTTATTCTTTACAAATTTTCACATAAATTTATTTTGAGAAAGAATTTTTTGTGCATTTCTGATGTTGCACTTACAAATTGAAGAAGTAGGTTAACAATTAACTCATACAAATTCGTTTTTATTACTCGTGACTCGTTTCACAGATTTTCTCTTTGATTTCTTAAGCAAGCATGCACTCTCATTAATAAATTATAATTTTAAATAGTAATTTCTCCGACTTTTTATACACGAGTTTTTAAAATCGTTGGCCACATAAGTTTCTTTCTTATTTTCTGCATTTCCATTGCCACACAAGTTAATACCAATCTTTAATATAATATTTATAAGAAATTATTTAATAATTCGCAAATGAAAAGCAACAGAAAATATTTAATTCTGATCGTGATCAAGAGCATATAATTTAAAAAGGCCTGTCAACTTTTATCAAACTTTACCTTCAAATATTATTATGTTATTGGTTTTTTGTATTCAATATAAACTCGTAAATTTATTTCTCTAGATGCAAAAACGAACATATTTTTTGTAGTTGTCATATTTCAAAAAAAGAAAACATTTTGTTTATGACAAAAAAAATTTCTTTTTTTTACGATTCTTAGCTATAGGAGGTTTATCTTAAAATTGTAGACATTGATTTGACTGTCTTATTCGTATTATTATGAAATCAATAACATATAAACACAAGTATTTAGTTATTTACTAAAACTTTGTTGAATGCTTGGATAACTTTAAGTGTTCCAACAATTTTTTTATGTGGAGACCAACAAATTGGAATTTTACACATATTTTTGTTAGAAATTGCCGAAGTATTTTAAGCCACAGATAAACGTGATTTATGCCCTTTTTGAACCCCAGTAAGATGATTTTATGAGGATAACTTCTTAATTGGAAAACTCATTTAATCTATTTTTAATGCCAACTCATTTTTATTTAACAAAAAATGACTAAAGTAACTCATTATGGGACCTTTTATTAATTTTCTTTTTCAAAATACAAATAACTCATTTGGCAACGACGAAAATTATGATTAGCCCCAAAGGGATCAAAACTTAATTCTGGGGGGTTTAGTTCACTGGCATCTTTTTTTTAAAAAACAACTCACGCAATTTTATTTCGGCAAACATTTTCTCGTTGGAGGGGTTTTTTATTCTTCTTGTGTTTTTGTGGCTACCCCCAGGAATAAAAACAAAAAACTTTTAATTTCACAATTGTTGGTTTTTTTCGAGTTTTGCATATTTTAATTTATGCAAAGAAATTTTTTTAAAGCTAACTTGCGTGTCGAGAACTTTTGCAGGCCTAAACAAACAGCAAATTGTGTTAATAAGCGAAGCTTAAAGTCAAAAACACAAAAAAAAAAAAACGAATGAACAAAAACGTATAAAAGAAACCACACAAAAATCTATATATACTATATAGTTATGTATATAGATGGGAAATTGTAGTAGCTTGATTTGATATTTCCGTGACCGTGTGTCATTATAATCATAATTTCATGCGCTTTCATTTATATATTTGTATGGGGCTCCTATTACATATACATTCATTGGCCATGACAAATAATTATCATCATCAAAAATAACAATAGTTAAGATACAAGTGTATAGATAATATAGGCATATAACCGACAGGAGCAAATCAATAATATTTATGCAATAACTAAAAGTTTCTTTTACTTTATCCTGTCTGACACAATTTCCACCGTCTGATCTTTGTATTAATTATTTAAATATTTTGAACAATTCAATTCTATTTCCGTGCACGTGATAGTTAACTTAATGGTCGGCGTTTCCCTATTCTCTCCAACCCATCTAATTGAGGCTTCTCCTTTAAATAGCATTCACCCTTGCCCTTTCGTCCTCATAAACACAGTTAGACAGACAGTCAGTCGGTCAGTCAGTTAGTCAGTCATTCGTTTGATTTATTTACAAAGAATGTTTACCCTTAGATAGACTGTAAGTAGTTTTCCAAGTGTGTGTCAGTCAGTGTATGTTGCTTTTCGTTGCAGCCATTAATTAAAGGCAATTTTATTGTAACTGTCATTAAAGTTGTGGTTTATTTTAGTTATAGCCATTGGATTCTAACTTGAATGCTTGGTTCCTTAGAATGGGCAAGCTAAGTGCCAGAAAACCACAAAACATGCCAAGATTATAGCAGATACCAAATTTAACTTTGTCTATAAAGTATTTTCCATATTCTAGCATTTTCTCAATTACAATTATTAGGTTTAATCAAATTATAGCCTTTGCTTCCTTTAATATGTTTTTCTATTCAAATTAAGTTTTTTATATAGAAAGTAAAATAAATTTAGGTTAAAACCTACGCAAATGGCCATATTCATAGTGGGTATTTTACTCATCAAGATAGTTAACTTTTGATATACATACATATTAACCATATTTGGCGTTAGATTGTTTTTGGATTTCTTTACATAAATAATCTATAGTAATTCTTAAAAAGATTCTGTATAACATATTCACATATTCTTCTTTTATAATGAAAGGAAGCATGCAGCACTAAAGTTATATTTTTCCACTTAAAATATAATGCTAATATTAACTTATAATGAAAAGAAGCGCTAATTTTATTTTTTTTCACATAAATTTTAATGCTTATATTGACTTATTGGCATCTGCCAATTTGTGAACTTGCTGAAATTACTCAACAGGTTTTTTTTTTGTTTGTTTATCATAAAACTTGTTGCATAATTTCCTTTGTTGTCTTTCTTTTCAAAATTGAGTTTTCTAAGCCAAAGTTCAAAGATGCAGAAATAACCACAAAAAGCGACAATGGTGTTTGCCTCAAACTTAAATGTGATAAAATCTATTTTTATCTGACAATTCGTTCCTGACTCTCTGTGATTAGCATTTTTATAACCATGCCATATCATTTGATTGATGTACCTAATCAAAATTCTTGGCAAAAAACGATTTAAAAGCATTTTGCAGTATTTCGCAGTATCCTAAGTTAATAGTTCTTTAATTTAAGTACTTAATTGGCATGGCTAATTTAAAGTTTTTGTAGCCAAGTGCCGTTTGAATTGACTTTGCAACACTAACTACGGTTTCTTTTTATAGCTTACTAGTCTGCAAAGTTATCTTAAGATCTTGAAAGCTAATGTACTAATGGACAGTGTATTCAATCGAAATTAGTATGAATCAATGAATAATTTTGTCATCCATTAATGTTGATGCATATGTACATATATTAAGAAGTGTGAGCCTTCTTTCTCGGGCTTTTATTTGAAATATTCTAGGTAGTGTATAAATAATGGACTTAAATGAAAAACAGGTGGACTATAACCACCTCCCAGATTTCCTAGTACCCATCAGTTCCTAAACTTAGACCCTATTGACTAGAGAAGAGGTAAAACATATAATGACGGATCTAAACTTTAAAAAAAAATTGTTAAACTTTAACACTAACAATAACTCCCAAACATTCTACCGCGTATTATTAAGTTGACCTTCTTTTTTTATGGGGCATAAATCATATTAAGTTACCTACACTACAAAACACATACACACACACACAAACACACACACCTATTATCTTGAAACTGGACATGGCTCATGCCGTTATACAGTTATAACTCATTTTTACTGTCATTTCCAATATAAGTTCAATATTTTTATGGTTGCTGTTAGTTTTTCTTCTGTTTGTTCACTCCTTAGCGGAACAATAACATATAAACAAACGTAAAGAGTAAACAAAGTTTGACAGGCATTGGGGCATTCATCATTCCTTGACCTGACTGACTCGATGTCCCTCGACTCGTACCTATCCCATCTAAACTTACCAAAATGTGTGTCTGTGTCTAATGTGGAAGTAACCTATAGAAGAACAAAACAACAACCAAAAAAAAAAGCTGAAAGTCCAAGTCGGGCAGAGTCAGCCCATTAGAGTCTCCCTCTCATGCTTAAGGAAAAAGTCGCCTCATTAAATGCACAGAGACATAAAAGTCGCCCTTAGTTATCTGTTGGTTTTCTGGTTACTGCTTCTGCTTTTGATATTTATTAATGTGCAATTATCGTTAATTATGTGTTTATCCATTTCTCCATTGATTGACTAAATTGGTGTTAGATATTACACATTTTCTGCCTCTGCATGTAATGTAATGTGTCCACTATTTATAACCCATCTAATTTTGGCTACATACAAAATTGTTTTCCAATACGTTCCTTACTCAATTTTATATTCAGGCACTGCCTTCATTTCATCTCTTTGAAAATTTGCATATATTTCAAGATCTTTGTTTAACTTTTGGTCCTTTGCATTAAGCTCTCCACCCAGCTAAATCATAGACTGTCCAATCACTTCATCCAAACCAACCTCATCCCTTGTGTTGTTGCTTGAAAAATATGCCAAAAATAATAATAAGGCATTCCTCAATGCCTTCAATGCTTCCTTCTTTCGTACAAAGTATTAAAAAAAGAGGCCCACTTAGGTCTGTATCGAAAACAATCTGTACACATGATTTTAGTTTTTGCAAAAGGTTTCTCTCGAAAACTAATTTTGAAATAGAAATTTCTGCTTTCAATTTTATTAATTCTATGAGAAATTACAGAAAAAGTCTATTAGCTTATATGATTTTCCTTTTGTTAGATATATATGATCTAAATTGAAATCAAAGCTTTAAAGTGTTGAAATTTTTTGGAAATCAAACTAATCTTAAGTATTGGAAAATTAGTATCTATACGAATATTTTTTCTTAAAGTCTTCTTCCCACCAAACTCTGTTTTTACAATTTGTGAATAAGTGCAATAAGTAATCCCATTATTAATTTGTTACATTTTCTTTATGAATCGTTGAGACTAATTGAAAAATAAATAACTCCATTAAAAATATTATTCCTAAATAAGCTGTTTAAAAAATATGTTGAAACTGTTGATTTTATATATGTTTGTTTAACAGAAAATTTATAATTAATATGGACATTTGAGACAAATTATTTGGAAATAGATAAACAGTCACTTGTTTAGTGTTCAATTGATACTAACAACTTACAGTAAACTAAAAGTGTGCAGTTTCTTTTCATTACACTCCTTATGTACACAAAATAGTTAGAAAACATCAGGCCATCGCAATCTAATTAGACATAATAAGGCAAACAGCAGTAAATACAACAGACGAGGAGAAAACGATAAAGATAGAGAACGTAGGGAGAAAGGGGGAACAAGGCAAGTCAAACATTTTTTTTGACCAAAAGGTCTTTTTCATGTATCTCACTCTGTTGCCACTGTTGCTAACTGACCAAAGTAAAAACGTACCCAAACGACGATGACGACGACGTCGACGATCGACGGGCAGAGTTTTTCCGGCCTCTTCTGCTTTTTTTCTTCCTCCTCCTCCTCCTTTAGTTGTTGGTAGTGTACTGTGCTATTAAAATATATTACAGCAGCAATTTCACTCGACTTTATTTTTGCGCTTTAGTTAGTAGTAGAAGTTGTCAGGGGGAGAAGGACACCAAGGAGAAGAAGGAGGAGGAGGAGGCTAGAAGCAACTTTTGCCTTTGGTTTTTTTCTGTCTCTCCCTCTCTTTTGGTTGGTGTATATAACTTAATTTTTATGGTCATGCAAGTCAATTGCAGTTTGGCATTTCTTCGATGATTTTTTCTCGTCGTCGTCGTCGTCGTCGGCGTCGCCATCGTCTCCCTCATCAAATGTTTCGTCTTGTGTTGTGGCTGTTATGGGCTGTGATCGTTTTTTTTTTCTTTTTTGTGTGAAGTCAGGAGAAGAAAAGTCGTAACATGAGACGCAGCAAATTGTTTGCACAAATGGCAAATGACTTTGAGTCGCACCCGGTTGAGTCTACACACACACACATGAAAGGGGAACTAGGGAACTATGTATTTATTGCTGCGGCACTGGAGGGGTCTAATAAGGAAGTAACAGTGCTAAGAAAAGAAATTTCCTACACTACAATTAAAATTCTTGCAAATATCTACATAAATACATAAAATTTCTTTGAAAAATAATGCCGAAAAAAAGAAAGAATAAAACGAATCGTTGAATGTGTGAAAATATATTTTTGAATACCCATAAACTTTTATATCCGCCTATCAAATTTCTTAGAAATTCTTCAACTTTTAAGCTAAACAAACGATAAATCAACTTTGAAGTGCAATTTATATATTTTTTTTATATCAGCAAATTGTTGTGCTTTATACACATAATAGCAAATAATATATTATATGTATACACATATTCTTGATCTTTCTTTGGTTCTTCTATTGGTATGTTTGGACCAAAGTGAATTCCTTTTAGAACTAGGAGCCACAGTGATCAAATTTAGTAGATAGTCTTCAATATTTTATAGATATTACATATATCAAATTCATATTTAACTAGATTATTATATCATATAGATCAAATAGGAACAATCGTTTACAAATGAAGTTTGATATAATTTTAAAAATTTCGTTTGTCATAAAGTTGATGATTGAATGTAAAAATCAGTCCAATTTATCATATGGTAAGTATATAGTTCCCAAAGCAATGATCGGCATAGAAACAATTTTTGATAAAGAATACTTTTTTGAAAGGATTTTCCGAAGTAATGAAGGTCATGTAAAGCTCGGCATGACTCAAGTTAGACTAGCTCTTCGGTTTAGTATCTTATTCTGAAATATGGTAGATACAAGTTCTCAAAAGATAATCTCAATATAAAACAAACAAATTTTCTAAAACTAGCATTAAATTTTTGACAGACTTTCTTATATATATTCAATTGTTGAGCGATAAAACTATATATATTGAAAATATTTATCATCTTATCACTAATTGTGTTATCACCAAATTGTTATGCTTTTCGGATTCCCGTTCTGGCATTCAAATATTATGTTAGGGCATTCTGAGGTTCCAAATATTTTACAAATTTTCTAGGTAAAGTAGCTAATAATAAGATTTAAGGCATTATTTTACTTTCTAGTTTCTAACTAAGTAGAATCAAAGTTTCATTAATCATTAGAGTTCTCCTTGCTGGTTTTGTATTTACATGTACTTCAATATACATACATAATTTTTAAACTTAGATGTACATATGTATGTATATAAATATGTAAATAAAATAATTTTTATAATTTAAACTTTCTTATCAAAAATCTCAGCAAATGTATCTTGATTCATGTGTATTCATGTGTAATTGTAATCAAGGTCAGTTTGGCTTACAAATTTTAAGCTCCAAAATTCATATCTTTTTCTCCATCCACGGCAATTATTACTCGCAACTGCTACCCACACTCGAATTCAATTTCCACTTTTGTATCTCAATAACCGACAATTTCAGTAAGAACAATCCATGCCAAAACGTGTGTCGCTCTTCACAAAACGAATGAAACGAAGTAAACATCAAGCTGGCAAATTGAAAACTCATAAAAATTCTCACGTTTTGCTCCAAATTTTCTTTTCTGGCTTGTCAGTTTGTCTATCTTTCTGTCCGTCCGTCCGTCAGTCTGTCCGTCTGGCGGTGTTTTGCATAATCACACCAGTTCACTGAGTGGGTAGTTGGTAGAGGTAGAAAGAGAGATACGCTATACAAACGGATTGGACGAGGCTTCTGAGCGAAAATCAAAATCAAAAACCAAAAACCAACCAAACGGGCAGCCATTGAACTCTATACACACGATTATGATGCCAAATGTAAGAATGAAAGAGGGGAAAAAAAGAAAGAAAAAAAAAAGACTTAAGACTTGTTGCTAAGCGACCATCAGAGGGCAAAAGGAGAGCGCGCGCGCAACTTTTTTTTGTTTTTTTTGAATGATTTTTATCAAATTGCCCGGCGGCCAGACCGCAGAATTTTTGCTCTCAGTTGGTTGTTTGGTTTCCTGTGTGCCTCTGTATGAGTGTGTGTGTGCGTATGTGTGTGTTGTGCGTGTGCGGATTATTTATACATATACATATATAGGTTTTTTTATCGTAGAGTAAGTGGGGGACTTGTTGGATAGGCCCGACGGCTATGCAAATTCATCATACGTTGCCCCAGAAACACATAAAAACCGGTGGCACTTTGCAGTCCTCTCAAGGAGTTGGACGACGTTGTCAGTTATTGTTGTTGTTGTTGTTATTTCTTTTTATTGTTAGGTGCAATGAACTTGAAACAACTCGCGAATATCTCACCTACCTCACAAATCCATCATCAACCTCATCAAAGCAAAGCAAAATAACAACAACAACAAGATAAAAGGTTGAAGGTTTGCTGTCTTTTTTTTTTTGTATTTTATTTTGAAAAAGCGCGTGTAGCCCCCCTAGGGAGATACATATATGTATGTCCATTAATGAATGAACCTGCCGCAGGTTTAAAGGTTCAAAAACAAAATTTGTATTCCAAAGAAATCTCTAACTGGGCACCTCACAAATATTTTCATATCCATTATAGGCAACATATACATATTTCGTTCTTGTCTTTTAAGGGCTTGGCTTGGCCTACCTTCTTTTAATTGTTTTCGTCTCGAAAGTGTTTTTGCCAAAAGTGAACGAAATTTCAATGTTCTTTTCTATTTTTATTTTGGCTTTGTCACTTTTGTTTATTTAACGGCTATTTCGTGTTCGGCAAATTAGATTTTTGAAGCAAATACTTGAATAATTATATTTCTGACATGCTTTGTGCGCCAACAATTTTCACTCAGAAAAAGATTAATGCTTCGAGTCATCATTGTCTATTATAGAAAGTTTGACAAGTGTTCTTCAAAGTGTTCTATTTCTCTTTCAAAATTAATATTTTTCCATGATATTATAATCCCCCTGTAAATGAATATTGACCCCTAAATACACAATACTTGCTGGAACGTTTAGGATTTCGCAAAAGTAAGAGGTTTTCTAATTAAAAGAGGAATAAATTGATACTTAATTCCCATATATAAATTTCTGATATTTTAATCTCAAATAAATAGTCGAAATACTTTTTTAAATCTGATTACCCAACTCGAGTTTATAATCAAAAGAATTTTAACAAAATTTATAGTTATATTTGCTATTTCTAAAAGTTATGCACGGTCGAAAAAAATCACTAAATTTGACTAATGACCGAGCAGCTTTGTGGGAGTTACGCCAGCATATTAAATAACCTCATAGGTCTGATTGAACAAAAAATGTATTCCAGATCAAGGTTTCATTTGCATTTTCCAATAGGCTCTATTCTTTACTCCCTATGTAGAGTCAGTATATCTTTTAACTTAAGATCTATACCTCTTAACCAACTATTTAATTCACATTTTAGTATTTAACCCTATAAATTTTTGCAAGCACTAATAAGTACTTTAGAGCGCACCTCGGGACTAAGTTCCATTTATACTTTTTCCTTTATTTTTGAGTATAAATTTTGAACTAATTAAATTTATAAAAATTAATATATAAACACACAAACTAAATCAAATAGAGACAAAGATGGGTTTCAATTATTTTTAATTGCTAAATATACTTCGCCTTCAGGAACTCCCTAATGCAGACCTTCATTTCCATGTGCTAGAATAGCTTAAAAAAATAAACACCCCAAATTAAAATATAGAATTGACCACAAAATGGCAACAAACCCATTTATAAAGAAATATAATTTGGGGAACTTCTATTAAACCAACTTTCTTAGGATCTTTATGAATTTAAATATATCCCAAAACCTTACGCTCTAATAATGTTACCAAAAAAATTAAATTAAAATTAAACTCTTATTAGTACAAAAATAATTACTTATAAACTTCCAATATTGAAATAGCAACGCAATAATAAAACATAGCTGAGACAACTAGTAGATCACAATATTTGACATATTGATACTTATCTAGTGATAAAAACTAAGCTTTTAATTGAGCGTTATAGCCCATGTAAATTGTAAACTGGTTAGCTGATTAAAAATGTTGTCTTTATTTCTTATTAGCCCTCTAAGTTCATAAATAGTTCTTGAGTAACTGCTACACAATTGCAATGAATCATTTGGAAGTCTCTTCTTCAATATGTTAATCATATCTGCTCAATTAATTAAATTAAATATAACATTAATTATTGAAAATTTTATTTTTAAATTTTCTGGAATCGATTTTGATAAGATTCAACGAAGAGTTCCACGTATCAAACGAGTCTTAGATCACCCACTTGATGTCTCCTGTCTGTTTAATTTTTGCTTTTGTTTTCGATAGGGTGAAGTCATTCACTGCTAATCTACAATCTTGCCACCAAAGATTTGACGCTGCGTTTTTAGCCATTTGATAACAGCAGAAACTTAATTTGGCGCATTTCTCTGTACTTTGGGTTTATGATCTATTATCTCAAAGTCAACGGCATTTTCCCTTTAGAGTCCATTGCACTTCCATTGTTCCTACACAATTCAAATTGTAAGATTTGGAAACACATTTGAGAGATAATATTTTAAAATTGAATTCACCCAATAACTCCGCTGCAAAAGTCTATTATTGCTTATTAAAATGAACAAAGAGAGAACAATAATATAATAAGTGCAGTGACTGTCAAACTGTGTGTACGTAATACGCGCAAGTCAACTTCCTTTGCGACACATTTTTGTTATAATATCTGCGATAGCAAGTACAAACATTTTCACAACGCAGACAATTTTCTTAGATCTTCTTGTTATTGTTTTTTTTTTATTCCGTGTCAGAAATTGATAAGTTGTACAAATAAACGTTGTACGTAAAGCAGAGTTAAGTAAGAGCACGTAAAAGTGACTCTGCCTCGGAAATTGGCAACAGTTTACTCTCGAGTGTTGAGTGTGCAGCGTGTCATCGTTAGATAAATGGAAACGAGCAAAAGGCAAGAAAATATGATAAAAGAAAAACTCTAAATAAAAAAAAAAAAAAACAAAACAGTTTAAAAATGAAAAATTAAAATTTATGCATTAGTATTTTCTGTTTTTTTTTAATGCATTCTTTGAAATTTAAATATTATTAAGAAAGTTTTTAACAAGTGTTTAATTTCTTTTAGTTAAAATGTTTACAAAATATTGCAAAAATTTAATTCAAATGTTTTTTGAACAAATTTTGCCTGAATTTATCAGAATTTGTTAACAAAATTTTTAAGTTTTTTGGCTTAAATATTGCATTTTACATTTCGGTTTTGAAAATCGCAAAACCTTATCTCATATTTCAATTGTTTTATACTTTTAATAAATTTACAATTCCTTTGACGGCAAAAGAGAAACAAATAAAAGAAATACAAAGTTTTGGCATTCTTAAATTAAGTAACAAATATTTTGATAAACCATCTATGTATGTACATAAATATCTAAGTTGTGCCCAAATGTCAAGTGATCGAAGCAAATATTTTAAAACGCCAAGAACAGAAAACTCTTTAGAAAATATGCATAGTAAATGAAGTGTAAATTATTTTAGTAGATTCATAATTATTACACAATTTTGTGGATTTGACAGTGACTTTTTATTTAGTAATTTATGCGACACATACTCTAGAAAAGTAACTACTTACTGTGTCACGTCACATTGTAATCTGATCAGGGATCCCAAATTAGCCTAGAAATGAATAAGAGGAAAAAGGAAATTTTTGTGAACTTGTATTGTTGTTACAGAGTAATTCAAAAACTCTTACTGATTCGATTTGCAAAACCTTGGGCTCTTGGACCCTCTTTTGAAATCTTGTCTAAATCTGCTATGATGTCACAGAGAAATAGAATATAAATATCAGTAAATGGAGAAGACGCAACCTTTGTCTCCACAAATAAGTTTCGTTTTCCAAATATTTATGTTTTGTTTTTTTTTAAAGATTTTTCACCTCTTTATTGGGTCTTTTCTTTATTTCTACTAAAATATTTTTCAATAAAGTTGGCTATTCGATCGATGGTCTTATCATAAAACTTTTATGGCTTCTATATTTTAAAAAGGTCAGATCCGAAGAATTGTCAAACTTGAACCCAATTATACTATACAAGAGCTTAAGTATCCTTAATAATAGATAAAAAGCACAGACTGACATACGGACATGTCTTTAAAAACTCGTCTTTTTATGCTGATAACGAATATATACATATGTATATATGAACTATATACATATATAGTTCATGAGGTCGGAAAGGTCTTCTTCTCTGCATTAGAAACATTTGACTAAAATTAAATATCCTCTACAAATACCTATAAATAATATTTATAATATATAGTGTAAGAAACGGATCATTTGCATCTTCAGCATTTAGATACCTATAACTGTGTTTAGAATTGGTGTGGTTAAATTTCTTTAGCCAAAAAGTACTTGGGTTCTTTATTTGTCAAACCTTGGCTCTTAAAGATTATACTTCCTTCATAACAAGAGTTAAGTAAACATCCGAATAAACCAAATTAGAAAATGTTTACCCAGTTAATAAAAGAGATAAAAAAAAAAAACAAGTGAGGTAGCTGAAACGCCATTTATAGTTCATATTGCTCTCAAACTGTACAGTTTGAGAGTTGTTGTTTCATAAGCGCCACTTCATAAGTGGCGCCATCTGTTGGATTTGTTTCAATTTGCTAACAGTTTGTTTGTCTCTTTGCAGCTTCACCATGCGGTTTGAGCCGTTGGGCCAAAAGATGTTCACCCGTCGGAATTGGCTGCTGCGATGCAGCATCCTCATCAATATCGCAGTGATCCTTTACATAGGCAGCCAACTAATGATTGGCGGCGGCAATAATTTCAGCAATGGCGCTGGATTCGTACTCCAGGACCAACAACAGCCCATTGTGGCGGCATATCAAGTGGCCTCCGCATCGGCGGCGTCGTCCTCCTCACAGCCCACGCCCAAGAATTTGAATGTAAGAATGAGATCGAATAAAATGAAATGAATATAAATTTAATTTCAAATTTATTCCAGCCCGTTGAAATCTTTGAATCGGAGGACAAATTGTCGGCACAGGCAGCTGCAGGTAATGGCAATGTCGAAGCTTCAGGAGCAGTTGCTGCTGCCAATTCGGATGCAGGAGCTCCACTGGCGGAACCTGTGCCGCCGCCCTTGGCCAATGACAGCGGCGGCAATGAACCCGGCCAAGTTGTTGGCAACATTGGTTCATCCGGTGTGGCAGTCAACGAGTTGAACAACACACAAGCCGATTCCGGCAATTACATTGTCACTGGCGATGAGAAGGAACTGGAGGAACGTGTCAAATCTCTACTCAATTGCTACGATCATGACTACAATCAGGAGACACTGCAGCGCGGTGACTTCTGGGTACTCCAGAACTATGTTAGAGCCGATCACGGCGAGGTCAAATGCCACGAGACCATCACCTATACCACCCATGCGGATTACACATTCCTCGACAATCTAATTCCCCTGCTGGAGCGCTGGAATGCTCCAGTTAGCATAGCCATGCATGCTCCGGGCACAGATTTCCAACCCACCTTGGATTCCATACGATATCTGAGAGAATGTCTGCCCGGCAGTCATCTGGTGCGAGCCTTCACCACCTTCCACATTTATTTCGGCACCAAGCACATACCCAAAGCGGTGCCCAAACCTCAGGATGTCTTCAAAACCATGTACAATTGCTCCCTACCCGCACCGTATTTCAATATCAGTTCGGGTCACTTGTACAAGGCGCAGAAGAAACTGCTCTACCCGGTCAATGTGGGTCGCAATATTGCTCGCGATGCGGCCTTAACCCATTTTGTACTGGCCTCCGATATTGAACTCTATCCAAATCCGGGTTTGGTTAAGAAATTTCTCGAAATGATTGCCCGCAATGAAGCCTATTTGCGTCGCAAGGCGCCCAGGTGAGTTTTCCCTTTTAGTTATAAATAAAATTAATCAACCAAAAGAGATAATTCTATGGCTAACCAAGTAAAGCATTTTATAGAAGTTTAAGAAGTTTACAACTAATTAGCTAAATAATGTACTAACATTTCCATGGATCCAGTTTGTTGGCCAAGTGAAACTCCCTTTTCTTCTTATTTGGCATAAGCTGTAGTTTAAAAGTGAATTATTGCATTAAGATTCAAGTATCACAATTCTTTAACATATAAGTATGTACATAGATGATTCACTTTAAGTTGCAATTTTTGTAACCAACCTAATATTGGAAAACTTGTTAAAAATCTTCCTAACTAGGATAAAACTAACTATGCAATAGTAACTCATTTGAAATAATGATCGATTTATCAAAGAATCAACGAATGCATTGTCTGATAGTTATTTTGATATAATAGAAGATATTAATAAGCATTTTTAACTGAAAACGTTCTTCGAAGCTGGAAAATCCATGCAATCTATATAAATTTGTCAGAAATTTAGGCTATGCAAATGTCATTATACTTAATCAAGTTAATCAATAGAAGAGTTGACTAGTGCCAAAAAAAAATTGAAGACTGGCGAGTTTTCTGATTTTGTTCTTATCCAGTTTCTTGAGTCCTTTGATATAAATTTTTCTACAATAACAAACTCTTTATTTGAAAAAGACTTTATTTAGCCATAACAACAGGTATTTTCTGTATAAATCTAACATAAGAACATTCTAGTTAATAAGTAAATGCGTCAACTCTTTAAAATTTTATAAATTGTTGTTTTATTATTACTTTTAGAGTATTTCCACTGTCAATTTTCGAGGTAGAGGAAAGTTCACCAGTGCCGCATGATAAAACCGAATTGCAGGAACTTTTGCGTACTGGCAAGGCAATACCCTTCCATAAGCGAGTCTGTGCCAGTTGTCATGGAGTGCCAAAGTCCAAAGAATGGATGGCAGCCAATGAAACGGACGATCTCAGTGTGTTTCATATAGGTAAGAGCAAGCATCTAGTAAATATCTTTTACAACTAAATTGATTAAAATGTTTCTCTTTGATATAGGCAAACGAACTGGTTACTATGTCCATTGGGAACCCATCTATATAGGCACACATGCTGATCCGCATTATGATGAGCGGCTCAGTTGGGAGGGCAAGAGTGACAAGATGCCACAGGTAAGTTACATTAATTTGTTTAATTTTTGAAATTATATTAATTTACGATTCATTTCTTAAAGGGCTATGCACTCTGTGTACTGGACTATGAATTCCATATACTGGATAATGCATTTTTGGTGCATAAACCTGGCATCAAAGTGCTGAAAAAGGACAATCGACGTGCCATGTTGGCAACAAAAACGAATCAATTGATTAAGAAAATTATCTATCCGGAATTAAAGATAATGTACGGCATGCGTAAGGGTTGTGCGATATAGTAACTAATTCTGAAATCAAGCTGAGCTCAAACAAGAAATCCATTGACATTGAGCGAGGAAAGAGATGCGAAAAGACTACAACAACAACAAACAGAAGAAATAACTACATTATTAATATTTGCAATGCTTTAGATGGATAGAAACGATCAATCAATAGTTGAATTGATTGATCAAAATATCTTTTACTCTATGGCATTGAATTGGATATTCGACGCACTGCAAGTGTGTAAAATGTTTTACAAGTTAGCTAGATACCCTACCTACTATACATACATATATATATATCGATTAATTAGCCCTTAGGATTTAGCCGATTATGTAGTTAGAGTATTTCGGGCCATTTTCCATTTTCTCGGGGCGGGAACATTTTTTGTAGACGCAAAGCCTTTCTTGGAGCACGGCTTAAGTACGTTAAACGTAGTTAGTTTGTTCAGTTTGTTTTTTCCACTTGAGTTATGAGGTTTGACTTAAATGAGCGAAAATGGTAGACCACTAATTAGCAATTTACATAGACCACAAAAAAATATTTCGAAAAGCAATAACTAAAATATCAATATGCCAATTAAACGTCATATCTAAAACGTTTTTAAAAACGTTTAGAAATATGTTTTCGAATTCTTGACAATTCTAGTTTAAACTAATTTCATTCAAGTTCATTTCGTTTCATTTCCAAAACTTGTTTCCCTTATGTTCTTTGAGTTCCTTTTCGCGTTGTTTAAGTTATATTGTATATTGAATTTTAATTTAAACTCATAACTTGGCAGTCATTAGAGGATATTAACTATGTTTAATTTTAAGGCATTAACTTATAAGTTTAGTTTTTCTTATTATTATTATTAGATAGCTGAATTTTTGCATAAAAGTTTTCATTCTCAGAAACACATTCATATTCAAGAAAACAAGAACAACAACAACAAAAAAAAGTTGAGCTTCTCTACTTACAACTATTGTAATTGTATCCTTGTTAAATACTCAAAAAAACAAAAAAAAAAAGAAAGATAAAACCATAGAAAACAGAACCATTGTCTAACCATTTAATATTCCTGATAATTATAGTTAGTCTCTTTACCGATTTCTGTTTGGGGCAACGACCAAAATGTAGCTTAGAGCATCGAATCGGCCATAGAACTACTTGAAAGTTGAAGATTTCAAAAAATTAGTATAGACTAAATCAATTGCAAAATGAAATTAACAAATTAGTGTGTTAAATGAAACAAATACTATAGAAAAACCAGGAGATTTGAAAAGTTTGCTATGCATTAAACCCCAAATGAAAATCGTATCCTCAGAAAAAATATGTAAAACAAGTAAAAATGAAAAACAACGTGATATTTGTACTAGTAAAAAGGCAAACAAAAAAGAAAAAAAAAAAACAAAAACGAAAAAAAACGAAGAATGAAATGAAAATAATGAAGAAGACATGTACGAGCATTAATTTTAAGAGAGATCAGTAAAGAAATGAAAATTTGTGAAACGACAAGACGAAAGAACTACTTAAAATTAGTTTTGTATATGTTTTTTATTTGTACTTTTTAGTATGGAACAATTTAAGTCAACCTTGTGCACATATAAATGTTAAAAACATAAATCTAATTAATTAAACAAGATGAGTAAGACGATAACGAATATGGGTTTTCGTTCAGTGTAGGCCTTATCGAATTAATTAATTAATAAATTACAATTAGACAAACAGTTGAAACAGCTGTGTATTAGTAGAGACAAACAGAACGAAAGAAGAGGAAACAAAAACAAAAAAAAGAAGTTTAATTGAAATTGACTTAGAATTAAACAAATACACTTAAAATTAGTAGTTTATGCTGTTAAATGAAAAGAAAATCACACACAATTTTTGAAAGTGACTTGGGAACAACATATGTACACACACACACCAACACACAAGACACACACACACACACACACTCAATTCTATTGATGTTCTGTATTTGTAATTGGAAATTGTATATTGTTAGATACCTAAGGAATTCCTAATTTCAACGCATTTTTCTCCTAGTTTGATGCGCTCAACAAACATATAATGAATATCACTAAATTTAACAACTGTTGCTAAACTATATAGACTAAAAAATTCCAAAAATAAAAAACAAACAAAAAAAGTAAAAATTGTTACAAAATTAAAAATTCTGTCTACAGAACTCACACATCTACATATAAATTTAATATATGTTAGAAAAGAAAAAAATAAAAATAAAAATGTAAAAGTATTAAAGTGCCTTAGAAAATTGAAAAAAATTATGAAACACAAAAAAAATTAAAACCAAAACCAATATTTAATTGTAAATTATTGCAAGAAAAACAAAACAAAAAAAACATTTGGTTCAATTCTTGAGTTCATCTCGAAAAAACAAAAATTAAAAGAGAGAAAACATTATTTTTCTATATGTAAATAAAGAATTTGTATTTAAGTCAGTATATATATATACATATATGTATATATACGATATATAGTATGATATTTATGGTATGCCGCAAGCGAATTATGTATTTTTTACTATTTTGCTAAATGACTTAAACAAAATATTGAAGTATCTTTCAATTAATTTTCTGCTGCAATTAGTCCAAGTCATTACCTATCAATGAAAGTCTTCTTCAGAACTAGCCTGCCAATCTTTCAGTTAGTATAATATATATATATACTTACATATATACATACTTAATAATATGATTTCCTCTGTAAGCCATAGCATTAGCAATTAAAACAAAACTAAATCAAAAATTGTATCAAAGTGAAATCAAAATAATGACTTCATTTTGATTGCAGCATTTTGACTCTTTCTCAAATGAATATGAAAAAATTAAGAAATAAAGTATACCTATACATATATAAATATATATATATATGAATATATATTTTTTTGTAAAAGTTAAGTGCAACAAGAAATTGCTGAGCATGGACTATTAGCTGAACTGTAAGAGAACCTTACACACACACACACACACACACATAAATACAAACAAAACTGATTTAGGTACATCATAAAAAGCAACAAGAAAAGAATGTCAAAATAAAGAAAAGTAATTTAAAAAGAATTCTTAATTTGTTTTTATGCTTACTCAAAGATTTCACAAAGATTATAATTCATTTTCAGATTCTGCTTTAGAACAAGGCTTATTTATTAAGTTATAAATGTGAACTTATACGATCTTGGATTTGTTTATTAGCTCAGTTGACATTCAAATCTAAACCTCTTTCTTTTATTATGCTGCGGTACGATATTTAATTTATAGATTTCAATATGTTTTTAGTGATTAGCAATCTGCGAAGTGAGCAAACTTCGTTCGACCAAAACTTGAGTGGCTTGAAGCAAATTTTGCAAATTTATGTATGTCAAGTTGTCATCTTTTATCAAACCTGAATAAAATGTAATTGGTTTTTGTGTTTCCTGAGTGAATTTCAAAGAAAAAGTCAATAAAGCAATGACTTATCCATTTGGCATTGCAAAAACAAATGACGTAAGTATTCAGTAGTAAATTTGAATACCACACCCTTACACGATTTTTAAATTTGACTTGATTGAAACAAGTCAACTTGAAATCTTTCAGAAGAAGTGAAAAAAGCATTAAACCGTTTTGAGAAATACTATGAATAGAAAGTTTATTAAAGTAATAGAATTGTTGATATAATGTTTATTTGTTTGTTGGAGTAATCATGGAGGGAATTAGGAATAAGATTGAGAACATGTCGTTAAAACTATGTTTACAAATTCATTTGAATTTTTATTAACAGACGATTCTTTACGTCTATATCGATTACCAAGAAAATGTATAGTTCTATCAATATTAAGGTTTGTCCCTCTCGAGAAATAGGTAGAATTTATTATAAAGAATTGAGTTATTTGAATTAATTTTTTTAAAAGGTAAAATTATGTAGAGACCTATCATTATAGGTAAGATAACTTCTGTTAGAAATGAAGTTTCTATCTAAAATATACATGATAGATTTTAAAATTCTAAGCCTTAGGGCTTAAAAGACCTAATATTTTAAGCCCTTGTCATATAATAAATTTTAAGTGGTTTAAAAGTTTGACTTTTACCCACAACTTTAATAAAATTTGCTTTTGGCTATCGTACGATTAGATCATTATAATCTTATGATAAAAATGATCCAATCCTTATCGCCTAATCTTTGCTTACGTATTAGAAATGAATTAATGCCCAATCTCATGTTTCACAATAACTTCTGGTTTGATTTTTCTTATGAATTTTTAACATGCTTATTTAAAATAAAAAATAATGCTGAAAACCCGTTTTAAATTCTACAAACTGACAAAAATCCCCAATAAAACTGCTTTACGATAAAAGCCTAAATTCAAGATGAAGATCTTTTTGGCAGACAATGGTGCGGCCAAGCACTTGGCACCGAATCACAACTCACAGACAACTTGGGACGACCGCATGGGCGCAGTTTCGACCTTGACTTTAAGACGGGTTTCTTTTCTTTTAACTTTTGTATTTGGCTTTAGTCGAATGAAAATAAAAGTGCGAAAAATGCTAATTTAAAGACATCACATTTCGGCATTTAGTTAACATAAATTAAATACAAATTTAAGTTTATATACCCAGTAAATAAGTTTCAGAAAGGTATACCATACCAACTAGAACCAAAATTCTAAAAAGATTGAATGTAAAATTCTTACTTCAATACCTATTTAAGATTATAGTTTAATTATTGGTTTTGAGTTACATTTTTAGTTTAATCTTATGTGAACTATAATAACTTATTATTCAAACAATATTGCTTTGGGCGACTTTTTCTTAATGAGAAAGAGATTTCGAGAAGTACTAGCGGGTTAACTATTTCCATGAAAAAATACTTTTAATTTCTTTTCTTCCCCAGTTTAAAAGAATTAAAAAATATGAAATCTAAAATATGCTAATTTCTAATATAAGACACTAAAACAACTTACCAAAAAAAGGAATTAAAATTAAATTAGAATTAAATTGAAGTCAATTTCTTTAATGAATAAAAATACTTTCTATAATGCAGAGTACACTAAGATCGACTCTTTTTATAAACTAGTAAAACTGTTTTGAATATTTCTTAATACAAAAACAGTTGCTAGCTGAAAAAAAAAGAAACAAAAACCAGAACTGAGTCATCTTCCATTCAGATTTATGTCAGAAGTTAAGAGATGTGTTGGCTGTTTGGCTGCTATTTATTAACATGTTTGTATCTCTGTCGGATTGCAAGCAACAAAAGTGTCATGTATGTATATGGCAGAAGATAAGCAAACGCGATGCCGCTGGAAGCATCGGCTCAAGCTTTGAGCTTCGGGCCTTTGGCTTTGTCTGAGATTGAGGCTTTTTGCCATTTTATATGCCAGTTAAGATCTGCGTTGCGTTTCTAGCGCAAAACAGTCGAAATTGTCAGCTCGTTGGTAGCACATCGCGTTCGCTCTCTTAAACAGTTATAATGGCTAAGTTATTAATCAGTGCTTTAGTGTGTTTGGCCATGTTTGGCTCAATGGGTTAGTAGTTGATCAATACAAAATGAATTTATATAATATTTGTTCAAACGAAAAAACGAAAGACTCAAGCAACAAACTTGTGCGTAGTAAAGTCGGTTATGGTTAAATATTAAGTCATATCACTAATTCATGCATGAACATTTTAAGAAGTTATAAAGGATTCTATTTCACAAATGGAAAATTTCTTATCAAATGTCAAAATGACAAGAATTTCGTTATAATTCAATTAATTTCAGACAGTTAAACAGGTTCATCTGCTTTTATAAGCTGATGAAATCATTTAGATGGTTTTTCAAATTTAACACCCAACTGGTTATTTCTTCTAGAAATCAGTGAGAAATTCTACTAGATGCAACAACAATTTATATTCTGGTTTCAAATTATCGTATTATCATCTTAAATGTCAATAAATTCTGCTAAAACTTATCTACAGATGAATGCAAAACTTTCCTTTAAGCAAAATTAAGCAAAGTTAGTCGAAGGTTTTTAAAATATCTGCGTAGATGCCAAAAATGAGTGCAAACCTGTTGAATATTGGTTATATTTTGTCCGATATATTATCCTAAATGAACTATTTAATATATATAACTACAAAACTTGTTTAAAGTACTTCGAATAATAAGTCAAATAGTTTTTTTTAAATGACAAAAATTATTAGAAATCTAGTGAAACTTGTGCGATTTATTAACCTAATTACTACTGCAAAATTTGTCTAACTTACTTAAGATAGTAAGTGGAATTGGTCCCTTTGAAAAGTGAATTTGCACTATTAATATTATAAGTCTTCATCAAGTTGGTAAACAAAAGTGTTTCTTAAACAAAGGTTTAATGTTTTGGCGATAGACCATTATCATTTTTTTATCTAATTTCTCAATATTAACCGAGTAGTTAAAGACTGCACAATATTTTCAGTTTAAAGACTGAAAACAATTATGGAATTCTGCACATTGTTTATTTTCTGTTGTACATATATCTTTATATATTATAGATCTTATATGTATAATCAGACCACTAATCTAATGGATTAAAATCTTTCTTTAAAAGCCAAATTTGGTTGAGGACTTTATTAAAAAGGAGTTCGAATTCTGTAAACCCTAATAAAATTCATGGAGACAGTGAATTTTAAATCGAAATATTTGTATTAACAAACTGAAGCCTATATGCCAAGCAAGGTTTACTTAGTTTATTTGCAAACCAAATTGTTTAAACGTTCTAATTGCACACAATTTAAGCGCCACAAACAATAGAAAACAAAATTTGCATAATGACTTGAATCACCTCACGTAGACGATCAAGATTCCCGCAAAAGTGCCAAAACTTGAGAAACCTCACAATATCACGACAAAATATTTCTCACAGCTATTTTGCATAAGCTTCAATTACACACACACATATACACACATACAGAAACATACTCACATATCTATATAGATGCGATAATTCAGATCGAGCAGCATCATCATGCAATTAAGCAACTGTCATGGGATTACGATACAAAAACAGAAAACTTCAACCACAGGGTCGAACTAACTTTGGCCATGAAGACATGTTAATACCCTAACTAAGTCGCCAAAAGCTATGATGTATTATAAAGTCAAGAGATTTAATTAAAAGTTTTTGAAGAAGACATCAAGAATAGCAAGTTTGGCTACAATATCGTTGAAAAAGTTTAAAAAAAATTTTTTTTCCTTCAAGATATTTTTTTAGGCATTTGATTTTTAAATAAAGTTAAACAATTTCAACTTATTTAGAGCCAAGATATTGAAAAATATATATCACAAACTAAAGACTAAAATGAATCTGCTTTAATGTAAGGGTGCCAAACAAAATAAGTGCTTCAAATTGAATAATTTCCCAACAATACCAGGAAATCGCATGAATTGTCCCAAAATATGCAAGTAATTAGCGCAGAAATTCAAATAAAAAATTTCCGCAATAATTAAATGAACAACAATAAACGAAAAATGTTGAAGAAAAACAGAAAAGATGAAACGGAAAAATCATCCCGCAAGTTGCATTCAAAAAAAATTTCTTCAATAATTTTCAAGGTCGCTGGACCCAGCGATTGAAAGAAATTAATTCACACACGACTCAGAGATAAATGTTTTTGTTGTTTTTTGTTTAACCAAAAATCAATATTGCATAATCTTTTCGGTGTTTTCGATTTCGTTGTTGTTGACGTAGCTGATATTTGGTCCATTGTTTGTTTTTGCCTTCACTGTCGATTCAAACGAGTTTGGCGGCTTGGACATTGCCGATATGTGGAGCTTCTGCTTGGTGTATGGCCAATGCGTGCCCACAGTGGATCGGAGGTGGCTCAGTATCAGCAGCAACGACAGCTGGTTATGCTGACCTTTAAAAAGCCTTTGCATCTTTTTTACGTTTCATGGTTTTCGTATATCGTTTCCAATTTTAGGCAGATGACGATGGCGGCGGTGGGGGGAAAGCTGATTAAATTCAGTTTAACATGCGCTCATTTATAGAGCTTCATTTTGAAGGGAGATTTGTTCATTTAACGTGTGAATGGAGTGTGGGAAAATGTCAAAACGCGTTACATTGAGAGTAAAAGAAGCCAATTCAGAAGTAACCAAAAAATTGAGGTCCTTTTATTAGAAGACTTTTTAATCGAAAGCAATTAAAGACTAAGTGATCATTAACAACAACATATAGTGTAAAAGAATGGAATCTTTTTGAAACTAGTTATTATAGAAATTAATAAATATGTATATATCAAATTTCACTTAAATGAGTTTAACTGTGGTACAGTAAATCACTTAGGTGTTCCTTTTGCATAATTTGCTTTATTTGATTTAAAAATATAAGACATTGCATATGTGTGAAGTGTTTGCTAGTTGAAACTAATTACATAAACCAGTTTAATTATTGCACATATGGTAATTAGTATGAAGAGACAAATATTTCGACATTTGGGCAAATAGATTGTTAGTTCACAATCAATTATTTGTTTGTGCACTTAAAAAAATGGTAAAGGGATAATTGGCAAAAGGTTTGTGTCTTGGGAGAAAATGTGGTGGATATAAATATTAGGACTTAGAACTAGGAAATATAAGTCTTACCTTTTATTATGGCAATCTATTTGAAAGCAAATAAAAATAGTCTTCTACTCCAATGTTTTTTATAAGTTAGTTAGTGCCAATACGAGCTAAGAGTTAAGGGGTAAGATTAGACAAGAAAGAAATCTTTCCTTTAAACACGAAAATACTTTGCTATTCTTGGGACATCTTTTGTATAAATCTTTTGTATA
This sequence comes from Drosophila willistoni, assembly GCF_018902025.1. NCBI lineage: Eukaryota > Metazoa > Arthropoda > Insecta > Diptera > Drosophilidae > Drosophila > Drosophila willistoni. The sequence goes on from NW_025814050.1 coordinate 18,686,491, forward strand.
ATCTTGTATAATCTTTTGTATAATTTTTCAAATATGCCATAACAAAAATATACAATTTGGAAGTCATAAATGAAAAGAAAAACTTTTCTAAATAAAAAACGCGACCAAGAACTACACGTTCTAATTACATACTAATAGAAGTTCTCCGGTATATATGATGATAAAAATTCTAATCTATTCAACATAAATCATTTTGAACTACAAACATATATTACATAATTTACAAACAAAATATGCTTTGACTGTAAGACAAAAAGACATTTGAAATTCCTACATGAAGTCAAGAGAACAAGGTGTGTCCATACCTCATTACATATTTGACAACTAATTTTCTGGTTTTTGGTCGCAAATATTTTGTCATGCCAAGACAAAAACAGAGAACATGAAGTTTTGTTTGTTAATATTTGCATGTTCTGAAGCAGAAAATTTTGTTTTGCATAGCGGTCAGTTAAGGGTCTTACCAACTGTTTGGAATGTTAACAAACTTGCAAATATTTAGCAAGTTTCTGAGGTTCTGTTTAAGTGTCAATAAGAGTATTCTTCTTGAAATGTTTCTTTACAACTAAAAACATGTGTATAATTTGAATTTAGAAATAGTTTTTAAATTAGAAATCTTTTGAGAGAAGCTGCAGGAACTGAGAAACAAACGATTGGAAAGTATTGCGAGTATGTATTGAAAACCAAAACTAGAGATCTACTCTAAGTCTACCAGAAGTTTATATTAAATCGTAGACGAAATCAAGTCTATACGTAATGAATATATTTGCTTATCGAAGATTGATTTAAGGAACAATTACTTATCTGATATGTATTCAAATTTTCTTTTATTTGATCAAATAGAACAAATAAATTGTAATGCATATAAAATATCATAATTATCAATTAAAGAACTATAAAATAAGATTCATCTACATGCTTAACATACACATAAACATTAAATTTCATTAGACCAATATTTTGAATAACATTATAAGCAAGCGAAAAAAAAACTTCATAAAGTTAGTTTTATTTCGTTAAATAAGTTAAAATACATCCGTTTTAAAAGTGTAAATAAATATGTATGTAAAAGAAAGAACAATATTTGAATTAGAGGCAACATCTTCATCATAAATCATTAGAGGTAAGCTTTCGATATGCCTACCATCTATATAGAATTCTATTAACCGATGATTGTTGTCTTTTACAGCTGCCGCTGCCGCCGGAGGATGCCGTGAGGCAAATGGCACTGCCCCAGTGTCCGGATCCTGTGATGCGTACATTGAATGCAAAAATGGAGTGGCTGAAGAGAAATTATGCCCCGATGGTCTGCTCTATAACGAAAAATCCACTGGCTATCCATGTGGCTATCCCATCGATGTGGAATGCCAACAGCCACAGGCTCGTCTCCAGGCGGCTCAACCCACCGACGATTGCCCCCATCAGTTTGGTTACTATCGCATGGGCGATGCCAGCCATTGCGGACAGTTTATGAATTGTGCTGCTGGACGTGGATTTGTTTTCGATTGCCCAGAGGGTTTGGCCTGGAATCCAGCTACCTATAAATGCGATTGGCCCGATCAGGTCGAGGATTGTGATGCTGAGACGTTCTTGGGCTTCAGATGTCCAGCTCTAGGTCCCAAATCTGAATTGTTGGGGGAACAGGAACAAGATTACACTTTCCATCCATCGCAGGAGGATTGCCAAGTGTACTTCATTTGCATTGAGGGACGTCCACGTCGCATTAAGTGCCCAGAGGATCAGGCCTTCAATCAGGAGCTAAGCCAATGTGACGATATCGATAATGTGCCCAATTGCAGTTCAGCTATCAGAGAGAAGGGAGCCGAAATCAAAGCAGCGCGTCAACATGCCAAGAAAGCACGCAACTAAAAAATAAAAAGGATGAAAAGAAACTGTGGAATTTGCTAATCTAGAATCTAATTTTTAAGTGCGAAGCCGTGCGAAATCTGCAAAAAGCTCGAGTTTTCTAGTCTGTAGTTAAAGACCTTGACAAATAAATTGTGTTTGCATATGTTAAATAAGTCTCTTTCCTTTAATTGATTTTATTTTTGTAAAGTTTCCTTTGGCTAAATATTGTTTTCTCTATTTCTTTCGTTGCAGTTCTGGCCTCGCCGGAGTGTCCCACAAAGAATGGTCGCTTTGCTTCTGGCGATCAATGTGATGCCTACACAGAGTGTCAAGATGATGTCCCAGTTGAAAAACTCTGTCCCGATGGTCTGCTGTTCCATCAGCGCACCAAGTCGACAGGTGAATGCACCTATGCCCCGTTTTCCACCTGCAAGGAACGCACACGCCTCCAGCCCGCCAATGGCACTGATGAGTGTCCCAGGCAGTTTGGCTTCTATCCCAATGGCGATCAAACCAAATGCGGTGTCTATCGCAATTGTGCTCATGGTGTGGCCAGTCTAACCAAGTGTCCCGAGGGATTGGCCTTCAATGAGGAGTCATATCAATGCGATTGGCCCGATCTAGTGGCCAATTGCAATGCTGAGGCTTATTTGGGTTTCACCTGCCCCGAATCGGAACTGGTCGATGGTGTTGCTCCCGAGGTGGATGTCACTCCAGAGGGAGAGCTGCGTTACTATCGTCATCCGACCACTTGCAAGAAATACTTTGTTTGCGTCAATGGACACCCTCGGCTCTACAATTGTGGCAAATATCTGGCCTTCAATGACAAGACAAAACTTTGCGATTTCTACAACAAAGTCCCAGAATGTTTTGCCCTTCTTAAGGATAAGCAGAGATTGAAGGCTCAACGTCAATTGCCCGAACAGGCGCAGCCTTTGGCCTAAGTGGTAAAGAGGACAATATGAGAGAGGCTCCAACTTGGAAGAAAATTCTTTGCAATTTTTGTAAATAGATTTCTATTAATATTCATATGTAAAATTATTGAATAAATGATGCTACTTTTATACATATTAAAATGCGCTCTTTGCTCCTCTGGACACACCCGGAAAGGCCATTAGTTCGAATAATGTTTAACCTTTTTCGACTGTTTATACTAGTGAGTTTTCAAAGTGATCAAAAAGTGGTCAAAGTGCCAAATGACTTGATTCAAAGTCACTGAAATTACTGAGCCGGAAATGGAATTGTTTTCCCGCAAATGTTTTTCACATCCGTCCATGGATTTAAATTTTGTAGAAGTGTATAATTCTTTAAAATTTTCATTTGATTATAGAAAGTTTCTTAAGAAATTGAAAACTTCTACAACTTTGCAGTACTAAAGATTTATTTACTAACACTTATTAAAATACTAATTCTAAAATATTAATATATTTCCAACACTGTAAACAATTTCGATTATTTTTCAATACTGAATATCATTTTCCAACACTGATGGATTTTGTAACTTTTCAACACATGTGACAATTATCGAAAAAAAAATCCAATCAAGTTAGCTGCGACTAAAAATTTTAATTGAATTTTTTAAGGCCCTAGGGCTCGAGCTCTAGAGAGTTCAGTATCACAATCAACATCATGTAGTTAACATCAGCATCTCGTCTACTTCCAGTCCTGGTCGAACAAAATTTTCTAGTGTAAAAATAAAAATTTTCGGTGAAACAAAAAACAAAAAAATTAAATAAAAATCCTTAAACTTATGTCCTGGAGCCACAAGTAAGTATGATGGACTACTCGAGACTCGGTCGATGTCGGCGAACAAAAGGTAAATATTCCCACGGATTATGCAGTTCAAGGATTATTTCTATATAATCCTTGTGAATTCCCAGTAACGGATCTGGCGTGCAAGGATATGGCGGAGTCCTTTGTCTCTATTGCTGAACGTTTCTTTGTTTTATGGCTGACACCAAAGTCTAATGCGAGTAAGTTTAAATTGTCATGTCATGACGTCTTGACGTGAGCTGTCATAAAATTTTCGTTCTCCATTTTGGATTGACCAGGGGCTACTTCAATACTCTATAAAAGGCTGCCTGGGCAGTTTTTGGATATCAAGGATCCCAATGGACCAATGGTATTGTTAATCCATGCAGAGAGCTTAGAAGTCCTTTGTCAACAAATGCATTCATCTACGGGACACAAAATGGTACACGTAAAGTCTTGATATTTGTTACCAACTCGTGACACTCGACACAATGCGAAAATTTTCAACAATGATTCAACCTACACATGGCAAACATCGCCATCAATACACTCTTCTGGATGTGGATCAGATTTCACAATAATAATAACAACCCAGCTCATTTCTCATATTAATATTTATCCTACTACACATGGCTAGCATCGCCATAAAAAAAAAACACCTGGATTCGGAACTGCTATGGACACCACCCGTTCGGACAAAGCGGCCGGGATTAGTTTAGTCGATTTGCGTATATCCTTTTTGTAATTCAAAATTCAATGTAACTTGGATCGGTCCCCCACCCGATTTTACGAGCATTGAAACACACACACACACTTTACACTGCCTATACCAATGTACATACAAACATATGTTGTAAATGTATTGAAACTGTACTGTCAATTTTTTTGTTTTTTAATTCAATTCGGGAATATGTATGGTTAGGGGAACCTGGGGAAATGCTGATTCATTGTGTGGAATGTTCTAGCAAATCCTCCTTAGCCAGCCCTATTTGAGACAGCCGACTAAGGAGTACGACAATCTGGGAATCCTCTTAAGCGAGCCCTATTTGTGATGGCAGACTCTGGAGTAGGATAACCCGGCAAGCCGAAAAGGCGACTACACATCAGAGAAGACCGCAAAAGATTTGAACTGAAGGAACAACGCAAGACAATAACAATGCAATTTAGTTCTAGTACATTCCTACCAATTAAAGTAACATTAAATATATTCATTTTACAATGATTTTAATTTATATCGGAACATTAATGCTCCAGATGTTTCCATCCGTTTGTTAGGGGGAGCCTGGCAAATGCTGATTCATTGTTTAGCCCTTCGTGGAATGGTCTGGCAATCCTCTTTAGAAAGCCCTATTTGGGACAGCCGACTCGGGAGTAAGACAATTTGGCAAGCCGTGAGGACGTAGCGATTACACAGCAGAGAAGACGCTAAAGAAAAACGCAAGACGATGACAATACAATTGAGATCTGGTACATTTTTATCCATTTAAAATTAAAGTAACATTAAATATATTCATTTTACAATTCAATTAATATCGGAAAATTAATTCTCTAGATGTTTCCATCCCTTTGTTAGGGGAAATCTGGCAAATGCTGATTCATTTTGTGGAATGGTCCGGCAATCCTCTTTAGCCAGCCCTATTTGGGACAGCCGACTAGGAGTACGACAATCTGGCAGTCCTCTTTGAGACAGCCGACTATGGAGTACGACAATCTGGCAATCCTCTTTAGCCAGCCCTATTTGAGACAGCCGACTCGGGAGAAGGACAATCTGGCAAGCCGAGAAGACGTAGCGACTACACAGCAGAGAAGAAGAGAAAGACGCTAAAGATTTGAACTGATGAAAATACGTAAGACGATAACAATACAAATCAAATCATAAAATTTAAAAAGGTTGGACTACTAAATCAGAAAAAAGTCTGAATTTTTTGAAAAAAACTGGATTTAAATGAAACAAGTCTGTAAAAAAACGAAAACTGTATTAATTTTTTATAAAGTTTTAACATTTGTCATAGTATGACAATTTTTTCCCTTTCCAAAGCAGTACGGAATTATAGAAGTTATTATTAATTACAAAATGTGAACCTAAAATAGAAAAACTTACCTCAAAAAATAGACTACTCACAATCAGAGGTTTTCCAAACAAAATAAGCACATAAAATAGTCAAAATGCATCTTGGGGACTTGTCCAGACCCAAGAGTGCAAAGTAAGTTGTATAAGTTTTGAATCATGATTGTCGCACCGCTGCAGGAAGTTTTTTAAATGTTAATATTTTTGAATCGATGGAGAATTAAATTTAAGGAAACTCCCTGAAAGTTATTCTTTTAAAGTAGTTCAGATTTACTAAAGTAACTTACTTGCTGATATCTTGCTGATCTCTTTCTAAAGAAAACTTTGAAAAAAATTGTAAAACTTTTTGAAAGATGATCTGAACAACTGCCAAAAATATGGTAAAAGGCTTCGAAGTCCTCAAGTTTGTTTATAGAAAGTTATCAAAAATATATTAGGCCAAAAAAATCGAGATAAATTTATACTGCATAAATATTTTGAGTTTTGTTAGTTTCGAAATTTTATTTTATTATCAGTTTGTGTCTGTGTTTGTGTGTGTGTGTTTGTGGAATTTGTTTTATGTTAATTAGTTTATAATGGTTGCTTAATCATTATATTTGGTAGATTAATTCAAACTTATATATCAATTTTACATGTGACTACCAACCATCTTCATCTTCATTATCATTATCATTAATTTTCCACACAATTGCAATATGTACTCAGTATTTTGTTTTTGTTTTTTGTATTAAACATTAGATTTTACGTCCTTTCTTCTGCCTTCTTCCTTTTCTATACAACATCATTTTCTTGCTTTGCTTTTGAACTTAAAGAATATTTCTTTCGAGAACTTATGCCAAATGAATTATTTTTCGGTTTTAAAATGGTTTTGGTTTTTTTTTTGTCTTTCTTTTATTTTTAGTTTTCGAAAATAATTGTAAGCTCGAATTTGTTTTGGTTAAAAACATGTCTCAGCTATCACTAATTAACCAATGGATTTAGTATTTATTTTTCTTTTTGTGTTTTAGAATTCCTTAAAGTTGCTTAATAACTAAACACGATCCAAATCTAACGATCTCATCCAATCCAAATACAATCCGATTCAAGGTATCTTCTTTTGGCTATAAAAATTAAATTAATTTGCTTGTTTTTGCTTCGATTTTCTTTCTTTTTGTTTTAACTTTTTGCACTATTTTTTTCTTGTGTGTGTGTTTTTTTTGTTTGTTTGTTTATCTGTGTGTACGTATTTCTTTAAAATATTACAACAAATAATTTGGTATTTTAGTTGAGTTTTTGTTTTTGCATTTATTTTATTTTACTTTTATTATGTTTTATGTTTTATTTTATTTATTTAAATTTTTGTTTCTTTGTTTATTTGTTTTATTTGTGGTGCTTGGCTAAGGCGACTTTTGTTTGGTTGTTTTTTCATCTTTTTCACTTTGTTGTTTGTTGTTTTTGTGCTTTACATTCATTTATCTGCTTCGTTCTCTGTCTTTCTTTTCGTTTTGCAATATCTTCGTTTCACAATTTGTTCGTTTTTTTCTTGTTTTGTTCTTCTCGTCATTTGTTACACAAAAATTGAATAAATCTTATTTTTCTCTTTTGGGGGGGCGGGGCGTTAAAAATGAAAATCGCAAAAATCTTTCAACAGAATTCTGAATTTGAAAATAGAAAATTGCTCAAAAATGAAGTAAAACAAAGAAAACCAAAAATGAAAATAGATTGTTTTTCTTTTCATTTTCTTTTTGTTCATTTTTAGTTAATCATTTATTAATTTGTGCTAGAAATTCGGCTATTAAAATTATTTAAGTTCCATTCCATACGCTTGAGAAAAGTTTTTTTTTTGGTATTTCCATCTTTTTTTTAGAAGTTTTCGTTTCTTTCCATTTTAGTTTCGTTTTTTTTTTTGTTTTTGGTTTTTTTTGGTTTTTGTTTTATTTTAACATATTCAGTCTTTCAGCTTTCAACATAAATAAATTAATTAAATTAATTTATTTAATTGCTTTAAACACAAAAATTGGAAAACAATGAAAAACGATTCACTTCTTGTTTGTGTTCAAGTTGCTGCCTGTAAATAATTTCGAGTTCTATTGCATTTATGTGGTAATTTCCATTTGTCTGCCTTATACGTTTGCATTTCCATTAAGATTTATAGCCAAAAAGTTTCATTTGTTTCAAACGCGTTCCATATTCGAGCGCTTTTGAAATTGGGAAATTTTGAAAAAAATTTTATTCATCCGTTTAGTCAAAGTTGTTGGTTGTAAAAGCCAAAAGTTTGCTTTGCTTTCATTTAAAAGTTAATTAACTTATTTCTAGTTTTGGTGTAGTTTCTGGTTGTGTTTATACCCTTGCTAAATTATCTTTGCACCACTGTGCACTGTTTCTTACTGAAAAAGTAAGTGAAATAAGGACTTATTGCCTAATATTCATTAATGTACAGGAATTTGCTATATATTAATGATACATTTTTAATTATTGCTTTACATTTTTAAACCTTGATCTCAGTTTATTTCCTCACGCTCCTTTTTCTGTGGTAGATTTTGCTAGAAAACGTTACCAAGTTGTAGATAAGCAACAAAATGAAGAGATCTCAAAGACATCACAATCTTTATACCCTATGCAGGCTTCATTACTATTTTTCTATCAGTTTGGGAATATGAGAATTGAAATCTTTCAATTATAGATCGTATTTTGAGTTACTTGTGAACAAAAATAAATCTAGTGCCAGCATCTCGTTGATCTAAATATGGCTTAATCTTTCTATTAATCAGACACAGAACGGACAAACAGAACTCAGAAATACTTTCAACTCTGTAAGGTTTAAGATTTTTATGATTTAATGACTCCGAATGATTTATAGAAAGAGTTCTATAAAGGGAAGGTTCCCTCGTTTAACATTAAAATCCCAGGTGTTTTTTAGGAGACTCGTTATTAAGGTAATTCGCATTGAACCAGTCATGGGCTTCATTTTAAGTAAAGGTTTGCTTTTCAAGACATCCATAAAGTTAAGAAAACTTTTTCTTGCTTGAATTTTACTGTTTTTACAACAAAGCTGAATATTTCAAGCTGCTAAGGCTATTAATTCTACTATAAATCCAACAAGTCATCGATTGTTTCATCGTTGAAGCATTCACCAAGAACTAAATATAGTATCATTGAGTTCAATTGTGGCTATTCTATATTAAGGAGTGGGGAATACAAGATGTTCTACAATAGACCAAACCATTTGAAAACTTATTCCAACCAGAATTAATATATGTAATCAATCGTGTAGGATTAAGGTTTATATCATGATAAAAGAAATAAGTCAGTAAATTCATAAAAGACCAAAAAGACATTTCATATTATTCAAAAATCTTACTCAATCTCATTGGTTTGACCAAGGTTGTATCTTAAGTAAGAATCTTGTGAAGTAGCAATCAAGAATTTCTAAAATTTGGAAAATCCTTTCTCAAGGACAGACACTTTCTTTCAATTTCTTTCTTTCTTCAATTATTCTTTACTTCTTTCCTGTCGCCTCAAAGCTGGCTTTAAGTAATATTCACCTCTATTTTCTATCTTCAAATTGGATCAAAATTGTTACACTTCCATTTATAAAGATTCAAAATCTATAGTAAATGATAAGCTTGTAAGTTAACCAAATCGATGAGAATGGCTAAACAAAGTCCTAAAAGGAGTCGTGGGAGTTTTAATGACATATGGATAACTCTTGCTAGTCTAATTCAGATGTAATCGAAAACAGATAGTTAATACTTCTTATAATTAGGGCAAATTATTTGATTTAACAGACTATTGACAAATTTGCAAGGGAATAAAAAGCATCGACATGGCCGAAGCTACCCAGAGTCAAGTTGTGACTCTGGCATTTGTTTGTAGTGTTTTGTTTTCTTTTTTTTTGGTTTTTCTTGATTTATCATGTACATTTAAAAGTAATAATTATAAATGTTGGTAGTACATATATATATATATTTTTTTCCTTCCTTTTTCATGCGCTTTTTGTTCTCTTTTTTCTTTTGTTTTGTCTCATAAACTGCTTTTGTAATTTAAAAACTTTTCAAGTGGACGTACGTACCATATTCCGTCTGTTTTCGTTTTTTTTTTGTTTTCTTGGATTATTCAAAATTGTTTCTTAAATTTAATGTCTTATATATATTAATAAATATATAAAATTTTGTGTCTAAATTCAGTTGTTTTTAGGAGTTTTTCCAAAAATAATTGTACGGCCAGAACCGAGAAACAAAGAAATCTCTAACCATATCAAATATTCTCTTCATTTTTCTTCTTTCTTTTTTTTTTGTGTTTGGCATCTTTTGTCTTTTGTTTCCATTTGCTGTAGTAAGTGGGTGGGGCTTAAGATTATCGCTCAATATGCATAAATATGTCTCTTTCTTGATCTTGGTATTTCTTTATTTATTTTAGTTTTTGTTTCTAAATTCAAATATTCAATTTTTCTCTTATGGCATAAACCGGTCTTTTGTATTTTGTAAGGCAACTGCTTTATTTTCTTTTTTGGTTTGTCACTGAATTTGTAAAATTTTTTTGTATCCTTTTGGTAGTTGTTTTTGGTTTTTGTGTTGTATTTTGTATTGGTTTTTATTTTTTGTGTTATTTTCACAATTTTGTTCTCTCTTGTTATTTATTAACTATTTCAACATAAAGTTTGGTTTTTGTTTAACAAAAAAAACTGATAAAATATATATTCAAAAGCAGCCGAAATGGTTTTTTTTCTTTGCCCAAAGTTTTTTTTTTTAATTTGATTCCAGTTTAGTTTTTTTTTCCTTTTTTTGTTTGACTCCTAAAAACAACGAAATATTTGAGTTTTTTGTTTTATTCGTTTTTCGTTAATTTTGCTGTGCCTTAAATGTTAATTTTGTTTAATTGGAAATTTTGTTTTGTTTTTTGTTGTTTAGTTAATATATTCTAGACATTTTTGTTGTAATTTTGAATTTGGTATTTAATTTGAAAACTTCTTAATTTAAAATATATTTGCAATTTTGTAGCCCAAACTGTGTATGCAGTTTACAATGCGCATCAATTTGTTTTGCTTTTTCATTTTTGTAATTTTTATTAAATATTTTAAATATTTATTACTGAATAAAATAAAATCGATCCATTTGTTTAGGGGCTGAAAATTAATATTTGAATAAATTAAACAAGAAAAAAAACACACAGTTGAATTTTTGGAAAGAAAATGTAAAGAGAAAACTTTAATTGAGATAAAGACAAGGAAAAAAAACTTAATAGTTTAAACAATTCATAAAATTTAAATGTGTTAAAATATCAAAAACTTTTGTATAACTGAGAAATGATTAAAGCAAATAAATCAATAGAAACTTATAGATACATAATTTATTTGGTACTTTGGCCCCTTTAATGGAATTTTCGCTTTTTACCGCCACGTTTCTTGCCCTTGCCACCACGAGATTTGGCCAATTTACGCTTTTTGCTGCCATCACCGCGTAGAGCCGATTCTCGGCTGATTTCACCGAGAATTTCATCACCCAATGTGCCTGAAATTGGAAAGAATATATTAAAGAGTGTTCTTTTTTTCAGTATATTGGCAACACAAAAAGTAATCGAAGTAGCTAAGCCAAGAAGCCATATAATTATGAGCAAATGATCGTCTAGGACGTAAAAGTGAATTCAGAAAAGGTCCTTATACACAGTTTGTATAAGTTTTCGAATCGTGTATTCTATTCTTATGCTACAATAGGCTTGTATGCAAAATATCACGTATACGCCATGTGTTTAATCTATTGATTAAGTAAACATTGATTGGCAACCACTTTGACTTTGATAATAGTCAATAAAGAAATGATATTTGGAAAATATACTGCATTATCCAATTAAAAATTTTGTATAAGCTTTATAAGACTCGAATTATATAAGCATAACGTGTTTGAGATCTTTTCTTCTACCAAGATCCCTTACAAATGTTCAGTTCTGTCTATATTGCAACTTTTAAATGTTTTCTAGTCAATTCAAAGACTTCGTTGCCCAAAAACGATGGCTTTTTGTTGTTGAAGTTAACCTTACCCAAAGTGGTTAGCTTGCGTTGACGATGTTTGTCTGCCTTTGTCACTGGCAGACGCATTAAATAGGTCTCCTCGTACTCTTGTCTCTCCTTTTGAGTTTGAGACAAAATTTGTTGGGCACGTGAGCCGGAAGATATCTCAATTGGGGCGTCCAGACATTCCTCCTTCAGGTCCTGCATCATGGAGGCGCTGTAATATGAAAATCAATTTGAATGAAAAGGATACAAGTTATGAAAGACAATGCTAATCTCACGTGATAGCTCTCTTTTTGGCACGTTCTAATGCCTTCTTTTCCTTATCGCCATCCCGTTCGTCGCCATCATAGAAAACTGGCTTAATACGTGGCGGCACATAGACACCTGTTTTGCCAGCTGTTGCCGCTTTGCGTGGCTTCTTTGCTGCTGCTCCTCCGGCTTCATCATCCTCCTCCTCACTGTCACTGCCATCCTCCTCATCGTCTTCATCATCTTCGTCGTCGTCCTGGCCATCAGCTGAATCATCACCATGTTTGGCTCCTGCTGCACTCATCATCTCATCTGGATTTGGTTTATAGAGTGTGGGATCTGTACTGCTCGACACTCCAGTGGTCGCTGTTTTGACCAACTTATCGATCTGATACCGCAACTTGTGATCTATGGGTCGTATCTTTTCCAGCACAGTGCGTATCTCAATTAGACGCTCAATTGAAGGATCCCCCTCGATTGTCTCGCCGGAGCATTTGCGTAATACGACATAAGTGAGATTAATCAAATAATCGAGCAGCATATGATATTTGACTTCCAGAAAACTCAGTCCATACTCGGTGGTCAGTTCACCGCTTTTGACACGTTGCAGCATTCCCTCAACCAGATCTGTGACCTGTTTGACATTGCTGTTCATTTCACCCAAGAGTTGAATGGCCTGTGGAATGTCCTGTTGTCCTTGGACTTCACAATCGTAATCAAGTGCCTGTAAAATAATAATGATTAAAAATTAGTCATTTGTTTGCAAATCTTTATCTTTTTGTTATACTATTATAATATAATAATAATAATTATAATTCAAAGAAATTAAAGTTCCATAAATCTTTGTTTTAAATCCAAAGTATGTATGTATTTATGTGTTTCAAAATGTATTTCAAAACTTATTCGAAAAAACTAACCCATTTCTATGCTCAAAAGTATTATATAAGAACTTGGATTTTAGCTCGTTTATTTATAATCAACTTAATATTTAACTTAACAGCTCTTCTAGATGCTTTTTCACGCTTTAGCTGTCACATTTCAAACCCTCGAGTGTTGCCATCACGTACGATTTCAATTATTGGCATGACAGGGTTGCCACTGTAAATTCGCATTTTAAAAACATTTAACTTTGAGAATTTCAATAAATTTGTTTCAGAAACCAATTAGAATCAATTTATTTGAAATTTTTAATCATGATTTATATTTCTTGCTGCGATTAAACATAATAAGTCGTCGGTTTGCAATTTTCGGCTTGTTAGGCAATTTATAATGCATGTTTTGTTCTGACTGTACCATCATTTTATATTTCTAAATACGCCTCGTTCATATTTTGACCACATTTTGTTGCCACCAAATGCAATTAAAATAATTTGCCAATAATAATATGCAAATTTAACCAGAAATGCCATAAAAACGGGCAACAAACATAAACAAACTCGCACGCCCACATACATAAAAACCAACACTCTAAAGAATTTGTTATCAAAATAATTATTTGGTAAATTGCTAAATACAAAAATAATAAATACGCACATACATATTGATGTTTGTGGGTTTTTGTGTGTGTGTGTGTGTGTGTGTGTGCAGGCGACAATGGCCAAAGTGCCAAAGAGCCTTTATATATTACAATTTTGCAATTAATCTGAAAAATATACAAATTATATATACATACATCATATGCATATTCTCATTTTCATCCCCATCTCTCCATCTGAACGACCCCATTCCACCTCATACGACCTCCATACTGCTTTATTAATATTAATTGAAAATAAATGCAGCATAAGCCAGGGCGGTCAAAGAGCAAACCAGCATCATCATCAGCATCAGCAAGCCCCCAAGCAGTGGTGGGAGAAGATGGGGGCGGAGCGGGCAGATGGCCCAAAAAATTTGTTGTAAAATGCAAATAATTAAATGGCAACCAATAAAATATGCAAATGAATTGTGTGCGGTGGCAAACACATGAGCTTTAGGTTGCAAGGGATGTCTGTTACACCTTCACAATGTAAGCCCAAAAGGGGCGTAGGCGTGGCCAAAGATGAGACGATATTTGTGTACTTATCTGTAATCAATTTTAATTTCCCTCCATGCACAAGTCAAGTGTCTAAAAGAGCTTATTTGTCTATTACATTACAGAGATCAACAAAAAAGGAAGCCACAACTAACTGTAACACTCAAAGGCAAAACAACACTAAATAAAACACTAGTTCTTGAAAACATTAATTAGTAATTAATAGATCCTGTTTTAACTTTTAATTATATATTTTTTTAATTCTATATCTATTCATACACAATCATATGCGGAACAAAAGCTATGAACAGGGGCACCTTGTCCACGTAAAGTATGCTATAAAAAATCCAAATAAATGATTTTTAAAATATATTTAGAAATTTCGGGAATGTCCTGTGAATTAAAGACAACTTGCGGTTTGAAAAGTTATAAATTTGATAAACATTGAATAACTTTTTAGCTTATTGCATACTTTGAGGATTTTTGACAGCCCTCAAGAACTCGATTTGCGGTGATTTAATTAGGTTGGAACCAATTTTTTGATTTTCAAAATTCCTAAAAATTTTTAATTGTATCATAATCAAATGGTAAATAAACTGAATTGGCGAAAATCAATAGCTTTCTGATTAATTCCTTTTGATATATTTCCCAAAGTGAGAGCCAAAAGGCTAACAAAAGATTTTTTTAGGGCTCCTGCTATTAGTGCTTTTAGTGTTTAGTGCTTTGTTGTTCATAAAGGATGCGAATATACATGGATCAAAGAGATTTTCAAAACTGCTAAAATGGTCTTTTGTCTTGATATGGTCCTATATCATTAGATTAGCTCTTAAATTGCTTCCAAAATTGAGTTAAAATTCTAAAGTATTGGGACGCATCGTGGCATTTTAGACAAAATTGCCTATGCATTAGAAGTCTATGCAATATATAAACGCAATTACGCCTCTAACACGCACTTGACTCGCGCCGAACAACAACAACAACAATTCGGCGATTATGTATTGTCCTGAGTGCATAAGAGAGTGCTGGTGAAATCGGCGGGAGAGGGAGCGAGGGTCAGTCAGGCCTTTGGTGCGCAATGTGCAGAGTCAAAAAACGCGTTAAATAAAACGTGGACATATTTTACCAGCAGCCAATTGCAAAAACTGTAAAACAACAACCACATATGTAAAAGAAGGATTGTGGGGCGGGCAAATGGGTGGTTTGGCTTGCAGTTTCTAGCAAAGAGTAAAACGTCGAGCAATGTATATGTATACATATACATATATATATAAATGTGTGTATAGGGGCAACAAGGATAACAACTACAACAACAATAACATCAACACATAGACCATGCCAAAAGCAATTACAACAAAATGGCAAACTCGCTAACCTTATAGAGTGCTCCCTCCACACCACCACACCCTTTCATAGCCGACCCGCCCCGCCAACCCCGCTTAAAAATCATACACCAACACAATGTGCCAAATGATTTTAAATTCGATAGGAGGAGGAATAAATGGATAGGAGTGAAATTTGAGGGGGCCTTTTTGTGTAATTTTCAAATGCAGCCAATTCAAAAAGGGCCATGTTGTCGCTAGTTTGCATTAACCGTTATTTATCATTGGCCATTCGCCTGTAAGTAGGCAACGAAAATGCAATAATGCTGGGGCAGAGAGCAAAATGTATATACATATTTGCATCTGACATTCCATATACACAAATAAATATATATAGTAGATATATACATATATATATACCCATCCCTTTCAGATGGACTCTCGAACGTGAATAAACAAGGTTTTTGTTTTATCACATTCATTTTGGGAGCTCCCTGACCCCCCTTGCCATGCTGCTTCTCTTTTTATTTTTTTTTTGGCTGTTTTTGATTTTCCGTTTTTGCGCACTCGTGAATAAAATATAAAATGCAATTTCTGTTTGTTTGCCACGACAGGTTATGACTGGGCCCCCAACCACCGCCCTCTCTCATCTCATCAGACTGAATTTAATGACAACATTTGATGGCGGCTGACCACATTCACATTCCATCTTCTCCTCTACCCCTTCTCTTGTGTCTCTTGTGGGCTAAAATTTGTCCCGACTGCAATTATAATGGCGAACATTTTGGTTTGCCAATTTATTTAAAATTTTTTTATTTATAATATTTTTATTTTATTTCCCTGTGTGTGTGCGACAGGCTCAACGATAATTGCATAATATGCATTGCATATTTATAGGCGGTTGCAAATTGCATATTTTGTGTATAATATATTGCTCAACAAAAGGTCCCCATAAAACAGATGGCCAACAGATCGTCAGACATGTAGAAATTTGCAAAATGTTGCTTTTTACTAATTTATTTCTACTTTATACGATGGAATCAGATGAGACTAAATGGTATAAAAGTGTCGATTAAATGTAAGTTTTTGGAACTAGCCCGTAATGATGATTAAGGGTTAGACAACTTATTTTGATGACCTGTATGAATCGTATATATGTTGGTATTAAATAATGGAGATAAATCTTGAGAAAACCAGTTGGTGTAACATTTCAAAAATTTAATTTATCCCATTCCTGGGGTTACCGAGTCTTTTGTAAACTGTTGGCTAGAAAATGTATGAAAGCGGGACCTTTAGGTACCTCTAGATTGTTCAAATAATAAACTTATATTGAGTATTTATTCAAACTTAAGGGTTTCATGTTTCAATTGTTCCCCTTAGCCGCACTTTCCCGCCGAAGCTCCTGACAATTACGCATTTGGATGACCAAGATGCATGCAGAAGTTGGATAATATTTTATAGTCTGACATTAAGGAAACCAAATTTTTCACAAACGCCACTACTTGCTCCTCAGCAAAACCAAACAGTTCCAGATACTCTTTAGCTGATATAAAATAAGATTAATTTGCCAAATCGAAGGACTCGTTGCTATAGTTTCTAATGATTTAATGCATTCCCAAATATTTTTTGTCTTAAATTTAGCATGAATATAATAAATAAATAAATAAACGATTGTCAGATTCACAGAAAATATAATAAAAATATATTTGTGGCTATTTTCTTTATTGTTTCGATATGAAAATTTATTTCTTTTCCCTGGACAACACATAAATTGAAATTCTTATATTTTTTCTTCTAATTGAAAGTGAGAATAGTCATATCCTTATGATTTATTGGTTTATCCTTGCTCATTATTCATACTACTGAAGTTTAGTGACTATTTCTTCCTAACTTATTAACAGGTCTTAATGGTCCATTTGGTTGAAGATCTACCACAGTACATGGGATACCTGAAGATTTGCATCTCCAGCTGCAAACTAGACGAACCGACTGGCTACTGTGAGTAATGAATCGAATGATGGATTGAAAACAAATATCCATGGCCATGATGGATACCACATGTCGACATTGATGTCTCTCTGGCTCTTTGCCCCTCTCTGGACTGTCGCTAATTGGGAGCTGTTGGTAATCTCGTCCATGAACAGGTGACTGCAGTAAGACTCAAAAATGCATTGCCAAATCCTTGGTCCTCAATCAGTGGTAAACACTTTACGTTTGCGTTGCAATCCCCGCAATACACGGGGCCAATCGCAGAACGTGGATTGTGATATGTGAATCCAAGGGGGAGAACTTATTTCAATTATAAAACTACAAATTGAGCATCATCGTTGTTGGGCTGACGCGACCACCGAACGCCAAACCGTCGCCCCTTTGTCACTCTTAAACCACGGCAACGGCTGTTCAAAGTTAGACATAGTGATATAGTAGTCGGGGTTGATTTTGAAGGGGGAGGCTGGGTAACGCATACGCGACGCCCATTAGAAATCGATTGACATAACTCAAAAATTGTGCAAATTAACGTAAAACCAGCGGAGCCAACGACAATATGGGACGGGGTGGGTCAGCTTGACTCTGTAAGCAAAGGCCAAGGGTTCTGGTATGCGGGACGTAGTTGTGTTACTGGTTGTGAGTTGGAAATATGACCGGGGCTGAAAGAGTTGGCCTAAAATCTGGGAGTGGCGGGGATACTGCATACATAACTATGCGAATGTGTGTGAGGACAACGACAATGTTTGGCGGCCGCGTCGTTGCCCGCCGCCGCCAGATGAAATACGCGCAAAGGCTTGCAGCAAAACCGCAGTCATCCCACTTACCCAGTCCAAACCATTCATCCAACCCATCCTCCCTCTACACATTTTCACCGCCAATAACCCCAAAATGGGACTTGAAATTTATGCAGCGTTGTCGTTGTCATTGCCCCTTGTTGTTGCTCATGTTGTTTTTGTTGTTGCACTTGTTACAGTTGTGTTGTAGTTGCTTTGCCAATAACCGAAATATTGATTAGATATAGGTGGTGGACCGAAGCACAAGCAGGCGTATATTCCCGGGAGTGAGGGACAGGACCAACTTGCTAATAAAATGAAGCCACAGCGAGAATTAACGATTCCACATGCGTGTTCCGCATAATGATTTCTAGGCAATTTCGAGCAAAATTTTGTAACATAACTATTTAGTGATCATATATAGGAAGCACTAACGTATACAATTAGTTTTACCCAATACTCAAGTGAAAAAGTTCCCAATTCTATCACAGAGTAAAGGGTTTAGAAAACTACTCGAACTTTATCTTAAACTGTACTAGGCTTGGCAAAGCCCATGGACCTCTTGATGGCAATCTGATATGGGCATTAGTAATATCGAATTCTAGAATCATTCATACATATATCTCTCTAGTTAGATATTTGTAACTAAATATAAAGAAAGAAACTATTTACATCAAACATACTTGTTAGTTTTTAACTAATGATACACATACATCACCAAAACATAGAACAAATGGACAAAAGCAAAACGAACCTACATCTGCCACTCATTATTTTACATTTTTTGAAGTACATGTTCCATATTATCCGTTTTATCATGGTAATATTACTAACACAACGCGAGTTGTTGTCACATACTTCTATTTAATACAAACCACTGCATTATCTGCTGACTTTGAACGTGTTTAAATTGTAAAGATGTTTCCAAGGTTTGGTAATTAATTTTAAAGAATATTAGCGTTGGTTTAGCGATCTATAGAGCGCTATTAGACCATATTTTGTCTTAAGAATATTTAAACCTTTCTGGACGAGTATTGCATATAGGCCAAATTTTGTGAACACTTTGTTTGGGCTTTTTTGTAATTCGGTCCTACAAATGTTAATCATTTACAATAAACTATTCAAAAACGAGATATATATTTGTAAAAAACCTGGAGAAGTAAATATTTTTGAAACAGTTATGCCCTGAATATCTACTATATATTGAACCAACTTTAAAAAAACATTGAAAATTTTGTTATTCATCTCCAATATTTGAAATCTTTCAAAACCTTTACGTAATTTACGCTACTATTCTATCGTATCGAATCGTTTGATTCGATTGAACTGGTATCCATGTGTTGGCATTTGATTTCCCTATCCAAAAAGTCTGCACTAAGCTGTCTAAAATTGTTGACATTCGCCACTAGTTATGTCGTATTATTTGTTATGTTCCAAACTACTACCCCTGCCACCCCCCTCCACCAACTGTCACCTCTGTCATAGAGTGTGTGGTGTGGTTATTTTTTCGGTACAATGCAAAACGGAAATGAAACTTTTGCGGTAAAGCAAAATGCAAATGAACAAATATTTCTATATAACATAGGTAAATATAGAAACCTAGGTGCATACACGATGACATTTGCATTAGGTATATAATGCACTTATGTGCTACAGATATACATATACGGCGCATATATATGGCGGACATATAATTGCATATTTCATGCAGAACGAATAGCCAACGCATTTTGCCGCTTCAATTGGCATTTTGGCAATTTTCGAACTTTTCAACCAAACCAAAAGGAAAGAAGAAAAAAAAAACCAAATAAAACAACAAACGCGTTGCAGCATATCGAGGTGGTCATTATTTATTTAAATAATTGACTAGGCAACTCAACAATGAAAAAAAATGAAAATTCTATAAAATATGGCGAAACTCAAGCGGAAAGCAAAAAATAATAATTGCCAATTCGCAATGGCTGACAAAGGCGGCAGCACGGGAAAGACAGGAATGGAAAGAGGAAAGAGAAGGCTACTAATTTTAATAAATGAATAGGGGTACGCCATGCGGGTAAATCGGTAGATGGCTAAAAATTTATGGCCATTATCAATTATCGAGGTAATGGAAATTTCGGTTGGGTGCTCATGGCAACAGAATTAATTGAAAATTTTCAAAATAGAGTGGGGGCAGAAATCGCATGTCATTTAGCGGGTGGAAAGGAAAGGTGAATGGTGTCCCAGAACTTTAATATTAATGGAAAAACATTTTAAAATAATAATACTGTAAATATAAGCCATACATTGAATTTGTCAATAATAAGAACCAAAGATCCCAACATTTTTCCAGTCAGCTAAAGAGAATTTTCAAAACCATCGTTCGAGTGTGATTCATTTAACATGGTCTGATGTTGGCTCAAACGTAAAGGAAAAAGCTAAAATTATTCAGGCAACAGCATAGGGAAATTGCTTTCCTTTTTTTTCTTCTCATTTGTTGATACACATTGCCCATACGCCGCGTGGTCGGCTATGATTTTTTTTGCCACTTCTCTCTTTCTTCCTAAGCAAACGCATGTGTCAAAGCAAGCCACATACAACGCACACACACACACACACGCACAAACGAGTTAAAAAGTAGGCGTGAACGAACAATGTTGCCTTTTTTTTTGAAAAAGCAATTTTCATTAACAAACACGCATCAAAAAGAAAAAAAATGTGCGTATATATATACAAACGAAATTTAAATCTCTTTTCAAAAAAGCTAAAAGAAAACAGTATAATTCTATTAACCATTTTTTAGGAATGGGCGAAATAATAATATCATAAATGAAATTCAATAAAAAATCTAATAGATGGTAATTTAAAAGTTTATTCTATTACTTTTCCTATATTTTTCTTCTTTTGATCACATTAAAAACGGGGTAATTATATTCAATACATTGTTAAACAAATTGCAAATCTGAACTAATCACTTCATCAAGCAATTGTTAAATCGTGTGACCTTTCTAAACTTTTTTTAAGTTAATCACACAACAATTTAAGTCTTGTTATTAATGAATTTAAACGATATTAGTGCAATATTTATTGAATGCTAACTGAATAGATAAATAATAATGTACTTACTAATAGTCACGCGTCTTAACTAGGTTTATAGAACGGTAATTAACTGTTAAAAATAAAATCCAGAACGTCAATCGCATTCGATGACTTTTTATAGTATTACAATTTTTGATATCTTTGTTTGATTTGGTACAGCAAAAGAATATTTCAAAAATTTTTAAGCGATATTTAATTAAGAAAGAATAATAACGTAATTCATTGTTTTAGACAAGTATTTGACAGATTTAATCCATTTAGAATTCTTCCTTAAGGTTGAATTCTTTAATAAGACTTAATCTATTCTATTTCTAAGGGAATTCAGACTTTAAGAGTGCTAATAATAATCAAGTTGGACCAGAGGACGTTCTATATGGACGAGTCCTGCCTTGTTGAAATTAGTTTTCGTTTTCTTCTGATTTCAGTCAATGTTTCAATTTCATTTATGAATTTAAAAACCATTCGAAAATCAAAACATTTCGCATTTGTCAACTATTCAAAATCGAAAAGTGAAGTGGAATTTTTTCTTACAGAATTTTTCATCTAATTAAACTAATTTAATTTATACGACACAATATTAATCATTCTAAATCTATTTCGAAATACATTTTTTTAAACTTTTACCGAAATATTTGTTAGAGAGTATACAAAACTTCTGCACTCTAATCCAAATTTTTCTTGTTTTTTCTTTATATTATTTATATTCGCCGTCTGATACCATGCAGGGGAAAAATCAAATGCTGCCCTCTGTCTCTCTTTCTCTCTCTGTTTCTCTCTGTCGCAAACAAAAAGAAAAAAATTAACAAAACAACAACAAGGAACAGAAACAGAACATGGCTATGAAATATTGCCAATCAGAAATGAAACCGAAAATAAATCGATTGTTTCAACAGAACGCACACACAACAACCAAAAACGACACTGGCACGAGACAGAAAAATAACAACAACAACAACAACATGGAAATGTGTGTGTTTGGCTGTGTGTGTGTGGAATGAAAGAGCAAGAGCAATGTTTGGGGTCATCTCATCCTTCCTTTTGGCTCAGGCTCGCTGAATTTTTGCGTTACGCGAAAAAAAAAACGAATCCTAGGCAACGAGTCCAGAGTGGGAGTGGAAATGGGAATACTGCAGCATCGCTTGATGTATGTATGTATGTATGTGTGTGTGTGTGTGTATGTATGTTTGGGTGCAAATTGAAACAGAGTTCTAGCCCCAAACCAAATGCAGCCCAACCTGGCCCCGCCATCATCTCAATCGCAGTCGAATTGAATGCCCATGCCCATGTGTCGCTTGTTGGATCGTTTCATGGGCCTGGTCCTCGTTGTCGTCGACGTTCTCGTCGTGTCGCTGCGCCGCTTCTGGCCAACTCTGGCTCGCGGGCACAACAAGCGCGCTGAGTGGTTGCCTGGGGACAGCGGGCAAAGTGGGTGATGGTGGGTTGGTTGGTTGTTTGGTTGCTCGGCTGGTTGGGTATAGTGCACGTTGCATTTGCATGTGTGAGGCATAATTGGACAGCATGGAACGTGAAGCTGGAGCTCCATCTCCCTTCATTTCTCTCCTTCTCTCTCTCTCTCTCTCTTTCTGTCTCTGTATGTCAGTCTCTGTTTCTCACTCTTGCTCTACTCGCAACAGCATTGAATGGCAGGCTACAATTTCTTTTTTTTTCGTGTCCTCCGTTTTTCCTATCTGCCTGGGCCTTTGCATATTGATGATGATGCTGACCTGTTCTCTACCCATTCCCATTCTTACCCAAACTACTTTCTCTCTCGCTCGCTCTCACTCTCTATCTCCCTCTCTGTCTTGGTTCTTTTTTTCTCTGTCAGTCTTTGACATAGCTGTTATTGTTGGCTGCCTTTTTGTGCAATCCAAAAGGCAGACTCGTTTTGGTTTAAAAAAAATAACTTTATATAAAGTCAAGACCTCAAAATATACCCTATACCCTCAATAACTAGTTATTGACTTTTAACTAGTGGTGTTTGCTATACTCATGAACTTGGCCAACTATTTCTAATTAATTAATAACTAATTATTCTTTGCATTACACACAAACAAAGAAGAAATCGATTTAAGTATTGATCTTTAAGGACTTAACATAAGAGTCTTCAATCTTAATGTACCTCTCTCTTACCCTAGACAACATTTGCAACAAAAAAGTAACTCTTGTCCATAGAATTAGAGCACATCTGACTGGTTGCAGAACAGCAACAACAACAAACAACAAATGTAAAGAGATAAACTGAACTTTGCTTTAGAGTCGTATGTATGTATGGTACTTGAATGGAAACCTCATTACCTGAAATTTATAGGAATTAAAAAAGGATTGCCAAGCTATTAGCAGTAGAAAAAAAGGTGAAACTTTACTTTTGTTAAACTGCATTAAGCAACAATTAAAAGTGGCATTTATTTAAGTCATTTAAGTTATTAAGGAAGTCTTTAAAAACGCTAAATTGGTGTCCTTTCAAAGTTTGTCGAAGTCATAATTGAACAGTACCAAATCTTCTTAAGGAAATGCTATGTATTAATATATATTCTTATTTAAACTATATGATATAGAAATCGTTCAGTGAATTAAACTTAAAAATTTCCTTGGCTTGGCAATAAAATTTAAATATCTTCCATTTACGACCTCAATCGCCACTGTATACCTAAATAACTAAACTATGTATTTTTAAAATTTTCTTATCATTTTAGGACCCTAGTATTCAAGGGCTTTTAAATAATCACAATGAATATAATTTTCGTAGTAATTTTCAACCAGGATCCATAATAATCACAATCAAAATATTTGCCGCAGTAATCCCCGACTACTCTAGACCAAAAATTTCTAAATTACCTTGTGGCAAGAAAGCAGTGCCTAAAAGACATTAAGTCTTTAAAGTCTTTATCTTCTGTTAATAGATAATATATAAAGAATAAATTTTGGCAATATGACAGTGATTGAGAAACAAACAACAGGGAATCCAAATTGATCTGTCGCAAACCAAAGTAAAAAGTTTAAGGAATTCATTTATTAGATAAGGATTGGGTCTACTTAATAATTGCTTTACTGCAATCTGCCCATTTAAAGCCTAATTTAATTTTCAATCTATAGTATTACCAACACTTTTACTAACGCAAGGGCAGAAAAAGTGGTCTGACTAATTTAGTTATGACGAAATTGCATATTGAGTAAAGTTATTTTTTGGTCTTTTGATTTATTTAGCTATCGAGAAAATGTTATCGTTGATTTTTTCTATTGGGTGTGTCCGTTCGTTTTCTGCACGTTGAACCGAATATTATTTAAAAAATATAGAAAAAAATCATACAATTGTGTATATAGAATATATACGAATACGTTGAAATGGGAAACCTGCGCGTTATATGGCCAAAAAAAAAAAAATATATATATAAAAAAACAATGCGACAACAACAACAGAAAATAGCAATAACAGGCAACAAGGAAAGACCGAAAGGGGTAAGAGGAAAGGACTCCACATAAATTTACGTGCCAATAAAATAAACAAGCGCGGAGTTTTTGGTGACTCGCCAGTGGAAATATAACAACGCGAGCAAAATGGGGGGGAAATGGCATAACAGAGACAGAGACAGCAAGAGTAGTAGAGAAAATGAGAAAGAGTGAGATAGACTTACAGGAAGAGGCAACCGGCAGAGGCTTTTTGCCATTTTATACACACCAATATATACACAAACACACACACACACACAGAGGGAGATATCCACTCTCAACTCTTATGTCCTTCCATGCATGCATAAATCGCGCGAATTTTTAACGTTGATTGTAGTAGAGCAGGCAAAAATAACCGTGCGGTGGGTCCACTCGACTCCACTCTGCTCTGTTTGTTATTGCAAAAGCGTTGAAGAGCAGGAGAGGGGGGTTGGATGGAGAGTGCCATTGGAGGTCTCTGCTAACCAGCACAGAACAGCACAGCACAGCCCAGACCATTGCAGACATTGTCACAACAAAATGCTTCGCGAATTTTATATAAATTTTAAATACAATTTGCTATTGAGCCACCCCATGTAGTATAACAACAAATGGCAAAAATTTCTGTGCCCAAAATGTAGAAAGGGGTAAAGAGAGCCAGCAGACGGGTTGTTAGTGGGGGTGGTAAGGTGTGTGGGTAAGTGAGTGGGTTGTTACCTCTGCCAGGCGGATGAACTGTCGCGTAATTGGAAATGTGTATTGTTTGAAGATAGCAAATGTAAAGATAGCTATTTGCTTTTGTGCCACGAAAAATTTATAGATTTTATATCAAACGATGCGCCATAGCATTTTTATTTAAAATATAAATGTTAATATTTAAAAGAATATGAAAACTCTAGATATTATAGCACGAAAAAAGAGTTAGAAGAGAAACTCAAATATCTTTTGTGTTATTTTTATTTCTATATATGTTAACATTTGATTAACAAAACAACTTCATCTGAGGTCCATGATGACATAATGTATGATTTTGTATCAATTTATGAATATTTTTCGTCAATGGACACACCAAAATGGTATAATTAATTTCAGTACAACCTATAAGAAAAACAACACATTTGATCTTGACTATGATTTAATTTGAAACAACAAACAAATCCTTGAGTTTTTAAAAAATTTGTACTTTACAGAAAACATATATCAGTTTCCAAACATATCATTAAATTTTTATATTTGTAAGAGTTATACAAGAGGCAAAAAACTGAACAAATCTATAAAAAATAACCCAACAAACAAATATGTAAGTTCAAACGAAACGTTGAGATTCTTAAATTAAATTTAAACACGTCTTCATAAATTAAAAAAAAAAACATTTAATTAAAAGCTACATTCTCCAGATACTCAAAATATACCCCAAGTAATTGAAATTAAATTCTTCTACAACATTTGTTTGCAAAAAATAATGCAACATAAAATTAAATCACTGAATTGAGTCATTTGCAAAATGAATCTTTTGTTCAATCACTAAACAAGGATGGCTGCTTAGCACCAGCAGCATGAACCAATTTACCACCCACTTAACCTTCTTCACACACACACACACAAGGCACCCGCCCTCTATTTGCTCCTGCCTTCCATGTCTTTTGTAATTTACAAACAATCAGACAAGTGAAATTTTCAACATTATATGCCCGCAAATCTACTCACGCATCGTCAGCCTTAAGCCTCGTTCATGAACTTGACTCTGCGCCACTGCGACGCGGCATTGCGACATTCGCTTGGTGGCCTTCTTCACATAACTCTCTCCCCTCTTATCAAATCCTTGAAATCCTTGCTCGTCTATTCTATAACACAAAAAAACAAGTATCCCATATCGAAAGCGGAAAAAGAATATTTTTTTCTTCTTTTTTTTTACCAAAAAACCAGGACAAAAGACGACTACAGAGTGCTGATGAATGAATGAGTGGATAAGTGAATGAGTGAGAATGCAGTTGCCACCGCAAGAGATGCGAGTTGTAGATAAATTTCATAAATTAAATGGACAACAGACCAACACACACACACACACACAGACGTGAAATATGTGTGGATGTATGTACTAAGTACAGGAGGACTCAGAAGCATATTACCGTAAAATTGCCGAGGCAACCCTTTGAAAGAAAAAAAAGAATAAAAAGGAGAAACTGAAAATCTCATTACAATTTCAACGCGATCAGACAAAGCAGAAAAGACTGCAGAGGAAACCCTGCTGATGAAATGGATTTTTATCCCAAAATAGGACATAAGCGAATATGGGAAAGCGAAATGCGAAAGAAAGTGAGTGAGTGGAAGAAAGCGAAGAGAATTATGGCAAAACATAGGAAAACCCCATAACAAAAACGTCAACAGCCAAGGCAAAAAAAAAGAAAAACCACCAGGAAGGAACACAAAAAAAAAAAATCAGTATGGAAAAAAGAAATCACGACATCAGCAAAGTGGAAACCATTCCCATAAACTCCTGCTGCTGATGGTCCACGGCGCGTAAAAAATGCAAATCCCAAGTCAAAGCTTAGCGCCGTAGTCCTTCTGCACGTGTGGCAACCTGGCAACATACGTGCCCCAACTCCCTCTTCAACCACCGCTCATTCCTTCCCTCAATCCCCCACATATACATATGAGTAATGGAGAAAGAAAAAAACAACAAGTACGCAGGAATGGAATTTCAAAACGTATGTCCCGGCATAATGCAACGAACTCGGTCTACTCTGTGTGGACCGCTGTTGCTGCTGCTGCTGCTGGTCAGCATAACTGACGCTTGGATGGGAGTTCGGGGGTTTGGGGCTACGGCAAATTCAATAAAAAATGAGAAAAAATAAAGAGTGGCTGGATGGAGAACAAAAAAAAACCTGAGTAAAGTTGAAATGGAGTGGGTAAGGAGCAGCAGCAGCACTCCGAAATGGGTGGTTCTCGCTCTCGCCGGATCAATGACGAAAGTGCGTTGAAGTGTAGCACAAACAATGGTAAAAAGGCATAAGCAAATGGTCCACAAGAGATATTCTCTAATGCATATGTGTGAGCTGTGGGTGTGTGTGGAAGAAGGGTAAAGGAAAATACATATTTGAAATCCAGATAGGATTCATTCCCATTGTATGTTTAGGTTTTTACGTTGAACAAAGTAAAGTAAAATAAAAAATTCGTCTAAATGCACTTATTGTAGGTAAAAGCATTTCGACTGGCGGTAGTAAAAATTTTCAATATATTTCAAATAAAATCTAAATCGAAAAAATATAACCTCTTCATAAATTTAACGACCAATTAAATAAAAAACCAAAATAAACAAGTTATATTTTACCTTTAGTTGTCACTAAATATGTATTGCCAATTTATAGATTTAGTATTAGTTGAAGTGTAACTAATACTCTAACTAATAGCTCAAGCAAGTATCTGAACTTTATAAAATAAAAAATAGAACTTGGCATTTAAGTATATAACATACTTAAATGTTTATTATTTATTTTTTTAAGAAATCTTAAAAGTATGTGTAAGAAGAAGGCCAACAGCATGGCTCGCCTGAAATGCTGACTAAAAGTTTAAGTTCCAAGTGATTTTTTATGCATTTTCGAAGTAGAATTGAAAACTGATTGTGAAACAAATAAGTAGATCCTTTTTTGTTTTCTTAAATTAAATCAACCATTTAAAAAAAACTATCAATCAAAAACTTAATATATTTGTTTCTTGCGTCTGTTAGATTTATTGCCCAAAACAAATTCAATGCATCTTATGAGACTGAACTGAATCTGGCTTTGCTTGGGTCGTTAGAAATGTCAGTATCCAGCTGGCTAGTGGCCAGCTGTCAGGAACCATTACGCGCTATTTAAAAGATGCTTCCGTTCACAGAGCTCACAGAGGAAGCATTTCGATGAGAAGGAACCCAACCAACAAATGGCCATTAGCCATACCCCAAGCTGAGGAGGAGTGCAGCAACCAAGCAAACGGGCCAAAAGGGCCAACTAAACAGACGTCAAAATCATTCCCATTACAAGGAGGTGGAGGTGGTCGAGCCAGGATTGTTGCAGTCATCCAGCAAACAATGAAAAGACGACAACCGCCATTTCGCCTCATCTGACTGTCCTGTCCTCAGTGCGGTGGTCGGTAAAGTGGCGGTGGTGGTGGTGCTGGTCAACTGTCCAGCCTTAACCCGTCAGCCACATGCCTGAACGCGGCATAGAAAACAAAAAAAAAAAAAACGAAAACGAAAGGAAGACTACCAGAAGGGGGACTAGAGAACCATTGTGGCTAGTCCAAGCTCAAGTAGCTTGTGTGTCATTTTTTCCGTTTTTCGTTTTTTGGATTTTTTTTTCTTCCCTTTTGTATTTTGTTGTTTTCGTTTGGGGAAACTTTGCTCTATTTCCGCCCGTCGTTGGCTGTCTGGTTGACGTTTTTAGCGCGCGGGTCGTTAGAGTTTGGTAAAGGAGTTGAAGGGAATGCTGGAGTAGAAGCATCCAATGCGGTTGTCAGTTGCTTTATGAGACGGACTCGCGTTCGCGTTTACCCCCCTTTGTGTCGGCATTTTGCATGCAAAGCGAAAATGTTGTCGCTGTTTAATGTCAAACGATGACTTTTTTTGGTGTGCTTTGTTTCTTTGGTCCTTGGCCTGTCCAAGGACTCCAAGCACCACCTGACGTCAGACATTTTCATGCCCATTGCGCGTATCTCGAGCTGTCTTGATGGATTTGTCTGGCTAAGCTACCAATTGGTGGTCAGTGAGTTGAAGTCTGCAGCATTTCATCAATTGCACCAATTGACCAGGAAGTGAGTTGCTTTAAAAGTTTCTTTTGTGAAACTTCAATCGATCAAAAATTCCATCAAGCATATAAAGTTTTTATTCTTAGTTTTTCTTTGTAATTTTTGTATATTTGAATATTCCTTTGAGCTAAAAACAACAAGAAGTGAAATATTTATTGGCAAGACAATAACGAAACAAAATTCAATGTTGTATATATATTCAGCGAGTTTGCCATGTTGCAAAAAGGATTTTGCACTCACCCGCCGATATGTCTGAGTGTCAATATTCAGCCACCAAAATGGAACGAACAAGAAGTGTAAAAAATTCCAAAAAACAAGGGGAAGCAAACGCAAAAAAGTAAAACCAATTTTCCTTTTTGTTTTTGATGGGGTAGCGTTGAAAAAAATGTTCGAAACCAGCAACAACTCAGAACAAATGACAAGCTCAAATGGCTCAAATGTTTTTGTTTGCAATCATATTATATTTATGCAGTGCTTCGTTTGCTTTCTCTCTCTCGATCTCTCCTTTTTTTCATCTGCTTCTCTTTTTCTGTTTTTTGCTTAATGCCAAACCCGGCCCTGATATGTATGCTATGATATTTTTTGTAGCTAGACAAAATTGAAGTTGTAGATTGAGAAGAGGGCGTATTGAATAGAAGGATTTCCTTTTTGTAATACTCTTGCTGAAAGTATTTATTTCAACTTAAAGCACATGAACGAATATTGAATTTTTCCTAATTCTCTCTTTAAACTAATGTAAATTATCTATCTGTAAATATATCTAAAGCTTACTAACATTTAATCCATTCCTAGAAAAACTAGGCAAAATTATAGATCAAAAATACTTGCAGATGTTACAAAATCATACGCTTAGTTTATTCTTTCCTAAAATTAAACGAAACGATATATTATCTTTAATTTTAGAAGAGAATAAATGAAGCGTTAAATGACTTTCCACAATTAACAAAAGTGAATTTAGAAAAGTCACAAATAGAGACAGTTAAGAAAACAACAGATTGCAATTCATACAAAACACTGTGGTTTAACTCTTTTAGGACTGTTTTACAATGGGGATACTAAAAAATATTTGATGTCATTTTGATAAATATTATCGCAAATCAATTTTAAAATCCAAAGCTTCCTTCCTACTTTGCTTATAACGAAATGTTTCTTGTTTCTCATAAAAGTCTCAAAAACCTTAAAGGGCATCTAAAATTCTATGTTTCGAGGGATTACTTTTATGTATAATCCCTTGCCTAATGCTCGTTTGGGTTAATCAAGGCTTGTAATTTCAAATTTTATTTATCATTTGGGCGCTTTGGTTTCGGTTGCTTTTTGTTTTTCATTTTTGGTTGATGAGAATGTCGTTCGGTTTATTTACTTTGCGGAGCAAAATGCATACATTTTGCAATGGGACAGTGTAAATGGTTAAATATGTAAGCAATATTTGAGCGTGGGTGTGGGTGTGTGTGTGTGTGTGTGCAGATGATGTGTATACATAAATATATCAACGCTCTGGTAGCAGGCACAACAACAACAAAACTGGGTGTAAAAAAACCAGCTTCAACTTTATTATTACTGTTTTTTTTTTCATTTTTCATTTTGTTGTGGTGGTTTTTATTCGCGTATGGGTGTGTGTGTGTGTGTCTGTGTGTGTGTGTTACGCCCTTTTTTCGGACAGTGCATTTTTAATATAATTTTTACAGCCCCACCCCTCAGCACTTGCCCACTAACGCTCCACTCCACTCCATTCCATTCCATCCGATTCCATCCACCCAACATGCAGCCACAATTTCTGTGTTTTTTATTTTCTCCTCGAGATTTTTAAAAAATTTCATACTTTTTTTTTGTTTGCCATTTATATCCCCTTCTGCCTGGTGCCCCACATCCATACAAACAGCAACCTTGTTTGCAGTGGGCGTGTATTATTTTTTTCATTTTTTTTTTTTGTATATATGTATATATGTATGTGTCCAGGAACGGATTCTTTTGGGGGTTGGTCTCCGCCCATTGGCAACTGTCCGGTTTGCAGGTGGCCCTCTCGTTGCATATGCGAAATGTTTGCGTCGCTTTGTTTTTCCATTTTTTTTCTTCTTTTTTTAATTTTTCCATTTTTTAATTCTTATTTTTTTTCCAGTTGCGGTGCGGTAGAATGGGAGGGTAACAGAGGCAGAGGTGAAGAGCTCGTAATAAGCAGGCGGCGTTGTCACGCATAGAGTCCGACCGAATGGGAGGTGTTTGCAACAACAGGAAAAAATACATACATACATACATATACACTTATATGTATGCATATACATATATACAAAACATACATGGATGATTCCCATTTTTTTCATGTGCCTCATAAGCAAAAAAGTATTTATAATGAATTTTTTGTGGTGGGTATGAGCGAATGATGGTTCTCGTAGGTTTGTGGAATATTGTTTTTTAGTGTTTTTTAATTAATTAAAAATATAAATTAAAAATTGCATAATATTTTAATTGAATCGAGGTTAGGGAAGAAAGAAAAAGGATCAAACCAAAAAATAAACTGAGGACAGGAAAGTTTTTTTCATATGGAAAGTGTCACTGGAATAAGGAGCAAATTCATCAACAATCAAGAAAAGGCCATGGGAAGGAGTTATTTGTTCTATGGAATGCCTTGAGAAAGGTCAAAAACATGTTTTTTCTTTCTTTAAACTGTCTATACAACTCACTACAAAAATTTGAAAAAGAAAAGTGAAATTGAGCTATTCACTCTTAAAACCAAAAAGATTTTTTGTTTATCACGAATAATAAGCAAATAATTTTAATGTTTTCAGCCTTAATACCGATCGATTTTCGATTACAAATATATAGGTAACTAAGCAAAGCTTGACAGTTTTGACTATTCTATCGCCTTTTTTAAGGGTAATTTATAAAAGTAAACACTAAAAAATCTTAAGCCTGAAATTCTTTAAGAATTTCGTTTTTAAAATCGATAAACTTATCGAAGGCTAATAAAACTAATTCTGATATACCGTTACTCTTTAAAAGCATTGCCATTCAATGAGTAAATATTTTAAACACTGCTGGAAATGAGATACCAAGTGCTCCATACGAAAAACCCAATCTACATATGTGAAACGATCCACATTCAAAAATCCAAAAAATATATAATTTTTAAGGATAGATCAACTTCATTCTTTTAATACATATTATTTATTTAAGACTTAAATCACAGTTAAAACACCCACTCTTTTTACAAAAATCTACAATAATCCTGAATTTAGCATTTCGAAAGTGATTTCTTAACTTGGTCGCACTATTAAATAAGGCTGATCTGCCGTAGGACACATAAGTTTTGGAAATCGTGCTGACATTTTTTTTGGTCGCGGTTTCAGCTCATCGGGCAAAAGCATGCCATTCCAAACTAAATTTGATATTAGCGCATGACCACGTTGACTGAAATGAAAACAATCGTGAGAGAAAAATCGCCAATCCGATTGTCCATTTGGCAAAATGCTTGCCGAAACATTGGCCAACGCGGGATGTGATATGATGGCGAAATCCTCACGTTGAAATTCAGCCAAACGGGACACTTCCATATCTAATTGTTGCCAACGTTGAACCGTTTTAAGACGTTGCTCCAGCTCCGAGCGCGATAAGCGATCATTGATCAGGCAATGACAGCCCACACGATGTACGACAAAGCATTGCAAGGGAACTTGTTTCATGGTACTCAAAGTTAGCATAATGTTGGGCACCACAATCACATTGATTAGCAAGCGAGGCACATTGTCGCGTAGAAGGCGAAATGCTCGTTGCAAATCCTTGGCATGCTGATTGAGAAGATCTTGTGGATTATCCCAATGACACAGATCTGTGCAAATATCATTGTTACCCACAAAAACGGTGAGAAGTTTCCAATGGTTCTTCATATCGACATTTGGATCACGGCGCAGTAGATCAATCAACACTCGAGCTTGAAATGGTAGATCTTGTGACATGATCAATGGTTCGGCAATATTTAGACGCGAAGATCGATGATTGATCACCAAAGCATTGTCCACTGCATAGCCATAGAGTTTTGGGTTAAAAACCTTCAAGATGTTGGGTAAGGTAAGGAATTGCCGCCAATCAGCTAGGCCACCTCCTGAAAAGGTCAATCCACGAAACTCATTGATCATATCGAAAGCATTATTGGACATAATGCCATTGCCGGCCGATAGTGAGTCTCCAAAGGCAGCTATAATATCAATATCACCGGGACGTAATCGTTCTATCGATGTGGGCGGGCTCGAAGACCGCGTATTGTTCAATGGGCAGGGAAATGGTGTCTTCTTCGATATTGGTGATTGCATTTTTCCCTCACGCGTATTGCGATCATTAAGTCTTTCCAGATTTCGCAGAGCCCAATTGAGTGTGGTACGTCGGGTGCCAAGAAACAAATGACGTAGATCCTGATCGATTTTCGTATATGGTTGTATGCCATTTTTTAGCAAGCGTGGATCATAAGACTCTGCTCGTATTCCAATATCAGCAAGTAATTGATCGGAGCGATTTTGACGACGTACACGGCGATTGGATGAAGCAAATGACGTACACATAAGCAGTGTTAAGAATAAACACGTGTAGTTAGACATTTTTTAAGAATTCAAAATATTTAGAAATTTTCTAAATTTTTATTCACAAATTTCGTAAAGGTTTGAAATTATTTATTTGTTTATTGCCCGTGGTGCGAATTTTGTTAAAATCGTCGTTGTATATTTAATCCCATCGCAAACTATGCAACAAAATTTTAAATAAATTAATATTATCCGCGCAACTCTCGAATGACTTCTTAACGCGTTCTCATTCGACAAGCAAATGTGAGGAACCTTTTTAAGATCTCTATGAACAAGCCCCAAAAAAAAACAAACTTAATGAACATAAGACTCAACTCAGTCGTTCACTCACTCACTTTTAACTCGAGCAACTCATTTCTTCCATTATAGTCACCAAAAATAAAAACAAAAAAAAAGCATCAACAATGGCAACAACAACAACTCAGAACTTGACTTAAAAGCGTTGACCGAGACACTTAGACATCATAAAAATGACAGAGCTGACCAGATAGGACTGATCCGAGTGAGCCTCAGATTGAAAAACAGCAAAAAAGACAAGCAATGACTAGCAGATACCCTGTAACACAAATATGCCTACGTTTTTAATTCAGTTTCCTTTGAATTCTCTCTTTTTTGGTAAGATAATTTAGGGTCTGTGTTAATACGATTTGTCGGTATATACAGATCTAATTGAGCCTTTAAACCTGATATACTCTCCCCACTATACACAATGTTTATAGGGTATATTAAGAAACACAAAAGTGCGCGCCTGAGTTCAAAGAAACAAAATACAATTTAATAAACAAAATAATTACCTTGTGGCAACCGCAAAGCATTGATGCTACTACAACATGACATGACAACACATACGTAAATGTGAAAATTAAAATTAAAAACCTAAATTAAATACAATAAATATAAATAAATTGGAGCTAAAGCGAAGCAAAATACAAAAAAAAAAGTTAACAAAAAGACAAAGCCGCCGACATTTTTAGGGGAACCCATCACCTGCCAAAATTGAATGGATTAGCCTTTTGACACAGTTTTAAATATAAATTACTTTTAGAATAAACTTTTTAATTAATTTAACCCTAATTGTGTTGTATGTATGTACTTCCCTTCTGTACTTTGGAAAGCAATGAACATATTTAACATTTATAATAGCCAAGAAAAGTAAGACTCATGATGACAGTAAATGACACGAAGGTGACATTTTAATATTAGGTGAACACACACTTTTTATTCATCATTTCTTATTTTATTTTTGAAATTTAAGAAGAAAGTTATATTTGTGTAGAAGTTAAGACCCAGTAAACCAGTCATTTTTGTTAAAAATTAAACCATAAACTAAAAAAAAACGAACTATGTTGTTAGGAATCCATTTTGCTTGGATAAAAACTTTGAAATAAACGTAAACTTTATATAGTTAAATATTTTAAAATAATGTTTATAAAACCCTAAATTCAATTTTTGAAACTCTCTTTTTATTTTCTGTTAAATTACATCAATTAAATTCTTGTTAAGACGATTCAATCTTTCTGTTCTTGGTAATTAACTCAACACCCAATGTCATGCTAAGCAGTTTCCCTTTTAGCCACGTACAAAAGATATAAATTTTTATCACCATAAAGATCTTGTAACCCATTTAGATAGCTAGCTCCCCCCTTCTCAATGTCACGCCTCTGTGTGTAAAGTTGGCTCTAATGTTTTAACTGGCTCCGGTTCATTGAGACTCGGATCAGTTGATGGCATCTCCAAATATTTGCCAGTTTTTCGAGTTGAGCGCAAAGTGGATTTTGCGCTATTATTGCTATTGTTGTTAATAGCTAATTGTTTGTTTAGATCTTTATGCAAAATTATATCCGTTTTTTTTTTGGCTTGCTGTCTCTTATTCATCTCGTTGTGAACTTGATAGCGGTTATTGCCCACGCATACATAATTATCGGATAAGAAAAATATTTATAATGAATTAAGTGATCTATAAATAAAAAGTACATAAGTAAGTTATACTACACTCAGTTGACTCATAGGCAAGGCGTGTCAACTGAAGGCTGATTGAACGCGTGAGTAGAGTAGAGTAGAGGAATATGCTATGCAATTTCCGGATTAACGGATTCTGAGATAACGACGCCCTTCACGGGGACAGATTAAGTGCTGAACGGGTTTACGCCAATTTGTTGTCGCCTCCTCCGTTTCATTCGGTTGGAATTTCTCGAGCATACTATTCCATAAAGCACTTGCCAATATGGCATGGGCCCGTTGACTGTGATGCATACAATCGTGTGAAAAGAACCGCATATCTATTTTATTATTAGTCGTGAAAACTTCAAGCATATTCGCAAATATATCATGGGTTACAATTACAAAATCATCTCTGCGAAATTCCGAAAGTTCAGACAATTGCAATGGCATTAAACGTAAACGTTGTATGGCCTCGACGGTTTTCGTTTGCCGTTTTATCCCCAGACAGGAGCATAAAAAGTGCGAGTAACAAGAAACTGAAGCACGATTTAAGAAACTACTCAAATTAGTTGGCTCTGTTGGCAATACTATACTTATCATTAGACGTGGTATATTATCTCTTAGAAGGGTAAAAGTCTGATGCAATGTCTTCCATTGATTCCACAAGTAAGCCTCAACATTATCCCAATCGCAAATTTCAAAGCAAATATCATTGAATCCCACATAGATAGTTAAGAGTTTCCAATGTTTCTGCATATCGACATTTGGATCATTTTGCATTCGATCAATTAGCACTCGAGCCTGAAATGGCAAATCTCTGATGGTCAACATGGGTTCGGCTATATTGAAGCCAGCGATTTCCTTATCCACCATCAGACTATGACCAATGGCATAGCCATATAGTTGGGGATTAAAAAGTTTAAGTATATTTGGCAGGGTAAGGGCGTTGCGCCAGTTATCAATGCCACCGCCAATGAAACTAAATCCACGATATTCATTTGCCACGTCTTGCCAACTTTTCGAAAGTAAACCATTTCCTGCTGTCATTGAATCACCAAAGGCAGCCACGATATCAATATCTCCAGGTCTCAATTTTCCTATATTTGAGGGAATCTTTTTAGACCTTGCATTCTTACTCAAGTCACAGGGAAAGGGCTGGTCATCGGGCACTCTTCGCTGCAGTTTCCCCATCTTGTCATTGAAGGCCAATAATTCCTCCATATTGGCCAGTGATTTGATCAAAGTGGCATTTCGCACATGTATAAGCAGATCGCGTAAACTTTCCAAGTTTGTATAATAGACATTTCCATTACCTATACTCGCAGCATTGAAATAGCTGGGATGTAGACCATGACGCTCCAAGAACTTGGCCGACTGATTGGGCGGTGGTGCAGATCCTGTCCAGTGGAGAGACAAGAGGATCAGCAGAGATACGATCGTCATTGCTTGGAAAGTGTGTCTTTTACGTGTTCTAGTTGACGTTTCAAAATCTAATGACTTCATAAAATTTGGCAATTGTTTTTATAACTTTTAATTGAGATTTTTATTATCAAAATGGTGAGCACAGAGAAATTTATTAGACATTGTGGGTATACTAGACCTTTGGTAAGGGCTTACTCATCATTATCAGAATTAATCTAGCTCTAGGGCATAAAGTTGTTTATCATATTTTTGTTTTCATCTCTAAAGGTAATTGAGGTACAAGGTAGAACTGACTGGTGAAGATCAAGGTGAAGATGTCTTAAAAATTCTAAGTTAAAATAAGTTAATCAATAGAGCATTACTCAAAAATTTAGAAATAAATTCTTTTGATTGCTAAATGTGTAAAAGCAACTTATTTTGGGGCACTTTCAGAGTCGTTAAACTAGACGAGACTCGCAAGTGGACACTGCTTGACTAATTGCACTGCTTTGCCATCAATAATTATTCAATAAACTTTTAATTTTCATAAGAAACAGAAAAGACGCAGCTAAATTACCAAAAAAAAAATCTTAATATATGTTAAAACTCCATAAATTTGGATTACTTAGAGATCTATCCGTCCGACAAATACCAATTATATATTTTTCACTGAAAATCAGGGACATTTTGGTATTCGGAAAAAGTTTGAGAGCCTTAAAGACAGAAAGTCTCATTAAAGCCTATGATATTTCTTAGCACAGAGTAAAAGTCCAACACTAAAACTTTATGTTAACTTTATTAAAAAAGATATTTCTTAAAAATATCGCCACAGAAATCTAAACTTCGATTTGTCACTTAATTAAGCAGGTCTCAAAAACAATGCAAATATTGCTACATTGACACTTGATAATTATTGATCAATTGTCAGCAAAAAACTTGAAATATTTAATTGAGTGCATAAAAAATAGAAAAAACTTTCCATAATAAATGGGAATTACGTCAATTTCTTAAAATAGTGTTAAATCTAATGTTTATCTTATTAACAGATGTTTATATTATTTTTCTAATTAACAATATAAGAGCCAAACAAGTCATAGGAAAATTATTATTTGTTGATCACTAACAGAAATGGAAAAAAAATACTTTTACAAGAGGCCCCTGAGTCTAAAAGGTACCAAGTTCAAATTACATGACACAAAGCACTTACAGTACTTCCGGAGTGTTTTTTTAAGTGGCTTAGGTCACATTAGGTAAACCAACTAAAAGACTATTGCAGCTTATCATTGTTGGTTCTCAGAAACTTTCGCTGTTCATTATTGGGACATAGAAATTGCTTCATTGGCTCTCGCCACAATTTTGCTCTGTGGACATCTGGTTCCTCCAACATACTGTTCCATAGGACCTTTGATAGAACCGCATGTCCCAATTGACTGTAGTGAACGCAATCGTGTGAAAAGAAATGCATATCCATTACCCCATCATTGGTAAAGAGGCTAGTCATGTTTCTAAGAAAACTATGGGGAATTATGGCAAAATCCCTTCTCTGAAATTCTGGCAATTGGGCAACTTTCAGTTGATCACTTTGCATGCGTCTCACAGCGGTGTAGTAACGTGTCGTTAGATAACTATCAAAGCAAGTGCAACCAAATCTCTGACCCCCACGACACTCTTGAGGCGCTTTACGTATCACTTTCATGATTTCATCAATATCTGGCATTAGAATAAAATTGATAAGCAAACGAGGTATATTATCCCTGAGTAGAGTAAAAGTCTCTTTCAACATGCGTTTTTCCATGCGAAGAAATGCCTCGGTATCCTTCCAATGGCACAGTTCAGTGCATATATCATTGACGCCCACCTGAATGTTGAGTAGCTTCCAATGCTTCTGCATATCTACTTGGGGATCACTTTTCAAACGCTTAATGAGCACATGAGCCTGAAAAGGCAAATCACGTAACATCAACATGGGTTCAGCCACAATGAATCGAGCCAACTTCACATCTGCCATTAGACTATGTCCCACTGCATAGCCGTATAGTTGGGGATTAAACACTTTCAATATATTTGGCAAAGTCAAAACTGTGCGCCAAGATTCGATGCCGCCGCCTGTAAAAGTAAGTCCACGATACTCGGCTATGGAACCAATTGCATTTAAGGCCATAATTCCACTACCAGCATTCACAGAGTCACCAAAAGCAGCCACTATATCTATATCTCCAGGTCGAAGTTGCTTAATATCCTGCGGTATTTCCCTTGAACGATATTCACTCACATTGGCACAGGGAAACTCCTCACTATTGGGTATCT
Source organism: Drosophila willistoni (assembly GCF_018902025.1). Taxonomy (NCBI): domain Eukaryota; kingdom Metazoa; phylum Arthropoda; class Insecta; order Diptera; family Drosophilidae; genus Drosophila; species Drosophila willistoni. The sequence continues at coordinate 18,725,989 of NW_025814050.1, forward strand.
CTGGTTGAATTTTACCAGCCTCCAAATTACGCTCATATATGTAATCCAAGTCCGAGAGAGTTCTCAATTGTGTGTAGTTTCTTACAAAGAGCATGAAATCACGTAAATTATCCAAATCCGTGTAGTACATGCTGCCATCCTCTTGAGCTCCAAAACGAAAGGGCACATGATGGGCTCCAGATTGATTTAACAGTTTTTCCGATTCGTTTACTGTTGCATCTGGTCCTGGCCGTGCAGCAACCAATGCCATTAAAGAAATTATCATTGTAGATAGCAACATTATTTGATTTTTTTTTTTTTTAATTTTGCTTCCAAGCGCCTTTAAACGCCCTCTCAAAGTTGTCTTTTAAGACTGAATAGTCAAAATATTTTGTGTTTTCGTTTTCTTTAATTCTGGCAGTTTTATATTTACGCACAAAAATTATGATTCTTAGTATCAGAGGGTCGAAGTTTCTAAATACACAGCTTGACCTTAGATTATACACTTAAAAAAACCTACGAATTTAAATATTTTGTTTAATATTAAAAGTAACTTTATTAGTACTTAATTTTCCCACAAATTTGAATTTCTTTCTCACTTTCTTAGTGTAAGATTTTGTTAAGGGGTATGTAACCCAGTTTATTTTTGTTAACAACTAAAGATCTAATGATCTTTCACATCATTATTCTATTATAACTACAATTTTCTAGGCTAAAGTTCTAGATTTTGTACAGGGTGCTTTGTTTGGATGGTAAGTAGAAAAACTTTTAACTAATTTGATAAATTAATGTTCTATTCTGATATTAACCTGTTTCTTACATTGTTTGCTTCAATCAACATTTAGACTTCAGACCTGATTAAGATGGGAAAACGTGGCAAATGAAAATTTATCCCTCATATTTTATTTATGGTCTGGATACATTATTAAATAAACTTGAATTGACTTAATTGATTCAATTGCTACCTTTTAGCCCACGATAAAATGGAAAGTTGGCAAAGTCTTTACCAACCATTAATAGATTTTTATTACTTTTTATATAATGTACTAGTTTTACCTATCTATCTACATGTATGTATGTCATTAAGACTTGAGTAGTAAAATTAGCTAGTTGTTCCGCCTTTTTTGCATTAATTTGTGAGTTGTGCACTTTTTTATAGCGCTTAATAAATATGTAATTTAAAAGTCAATTAGATGTTTAAGTATTTTATAGATTTTGTTGCCCATACACTAGATAGTTAAGTCCACAAAGTTGCCGTCAATTTATTATTATTTAAGTCTCTGGCAATAAATTGGGTATATTTACTTTAATCAAATGGAAAAAACTTTGCTCGTTCGACTTTTTGTTTATCCCCCAACAAGAGCCTGCAAATTCAAGCTTAACAAATAATATTATTTTCTAACAATCGGAAGAGAATATAAACTTCGATATGAACTGAGCTACATGTTCTTCTCTGTGACATTCCAAAGCTAATTCACCCTTAATTTTTGTATCACAAATGAGACTCAATTAAATAAATGCTAATAAATTTGCTGCAGCTGTCTGGCTAGTGTAAGCGGCATAAAAATGTCACAGCTTCAATTTGTTGTTATATTTTCAACTTTGTGAAGACTCTGAGACTCTTGTTGCACAATGTATCTTCAATTAGCAACATTGTTGCTGAGTGGGAGAAAAAGTTGCTAGCTCTCGATCTATGTATGAATGGTTAAAGGTAGAAAGCTTTTACGAAATAAACGCAGCTTAAAAGCTTTTTAAATAGCCCCAAAAAAATGTAAATTAAAAGCTTCGTAGAGTTGCCAAAGTTGCAACAGGTGAATGATCACCAAAAATTTAGGTGACTTTAATTGAAATTGCGAAATCGATTTGTTTAAAATTTATAATGCTTTATAAAAAATAAAAATGTATATAGTTTCTGATCGAAACTATATTGGCCAAAGGTCAATTGTACAAATATCGTCAAAATGGTTGCTAATCGTTATGGAAAACTTAACCAGATCTCTAATTGGCAACTCAACCGGGGGGTAACCTTGAACCATAAAACCAAAAAGCAACACAAAAATGAAATGCAACCGAAAAAAAATGGGGGGAAAAAACAAAAACAAAAACTGATTCCAACACAATAATAAAAGCAGCATTAGACGCCAGCCAGTAGCAGCATTAACCAACATTTTACATTTTAATTACAGCATTTAATTGTTGCATGTTGAGCGATATTCATCGAAATGCAAAAATGTAAAAACATGCCAAAAGAGTGACACGTAAAGAACATTATTGTAAATAAAAATAATATTAATAATTAATTCGTTGATCATTTGTTTAATGGCCAAAGACAAACACAATAAACCCATCTGTTATTACAAAACTTTTTAACCTCGCCGCAATTGCCCAGAGAGCAAGAGCTAATAGGGTCTCCAAGAGAGAGAGAGAGAGAGAGAGAGAGAGAGAGAGAGAGATAGAGATAGAGAGAAAGAGAGGTAGAGCAAGCTAAAAGAGATTGAAATAAAGTAATAAATAAATTGTGAGCCAAAGAGCGGACTGATGGTTAGTTGAAGAAGCCAATAACGAAGCAGTTGCATTTTGTTTATACTTAAAATTTGAACCATTTTAACAAATTTGTTCAAGACTGAAAATTTATAAAAATTTGTATGAGCGAAACTTTAATGCTCTTTAAGTGAAACAAATGGTTTTGTATAACAGTTTGAAATGTTTTCTAATAATAAATTTTAGAATAAAATTAATTATAGGTATTCCACAGATTATAGTCGAAGTTAACTGTTGTACATATCTCCTTTATATAGAAACTGTATTTATATTCAATACATTTTAATCTGTCAACCTAGTTCATTGATTTTTATCTAGTAATACTAAGACTGTTTAAAACCAAGACTGTATAACTGTTGTACAATATTTCGATACAGTGTTTTACAATCGATGTACACACTTACATACAACTTACATTTATCTGTTATACAACTCTTATAAAACTAGTATACAGTGTTATTCAAACTGTCATACAGGTGTTTTAAAATATGTAACTATATTAACTCAAAATTGTGCAACTGTTCTACGATTTGGAATCATTTTTAACTAGATCGTCTAGTGCATAGACTCACCTTGCGTAGAGCCCCACGCACTTTCCGAGACCCTAAAGAGCAACAGCGCTCTGTCAACTCAATTAGGCCAACCCAGACGGGCAGTGGAACAGACCGACAGAGAGACAGACAGACAGTAAAGCAGCTAGTTAACCGTTGCACAACCGGCAACAACTTTGCGACATTTTTGAACAGTGTTTAAAACAAAATATACGAAAAATATTACAAGTCGCTTGGGCTAAACCTTGTTTGCCATTTAGTTGGCCTGATCAATAAACCAACTAACTATAAGAGAAGAAAGACACGACGAGTAAGAGTCGTAGAGAAAGAGAGAGACAGGTAGGAGACTGCAAACAGGTGATGCGTTCAACACACTCTAAGTGGGTTAATTAAACCCATCTCTTTCGCACTCATTTATCGTCCGAACCCCTCTGTTTTGCTCTCTGTCTGATAACGGAGGCGTGCAGACTTGAGTTAAGTGCCAAGCGTGCGCTTGCGCAGTCACAGCGTCAAGGTCGCCTATTGTAAAAGAAAGCGCCAACGCTCTGGCCTTGAACACGAAATTATGTTTTGTTGTTGTGATCGGTTTTAAAAAGCCCATCGAGGAAGATGATGCAGCCTCCCCAGTCTCAGTCAGGAAATTAATGCAACTCCAAAATTTATGCTTCAGTTAAACCAAAACATTTTTTTCGATTGTTTAAACTGAAATTAATGTTTTGGCAAACTTGTGCAATAGAAATACAGCATCTCCGCATTGTATTCGCAACAAGCAAAATAAGTTGTGAAAAATGTTTGACTCGTAAATGGGTTAAGCGTATGCAGATTAAAATCACAAATCGCTTGCATGAAGGTTAAAGGGGCGGGGTCATCCGATGGGGAAATTAATACATATATTTCAAATTGCTAATACCAAAAACACAATAAAGAAACAAAATATATATTAAAATTTAACTCGTTTCAAATAAGCCGATATATAAAGTTGAAAAAAAAGCAAAGTCACAGTTGCTGACAGAAATCTAAAAGGGAAGCACTGCCATGGTAATGACTAAAAAACAACAAAATAATAGTTAGAATTAATTGTTAATTTACATTATTAAACTAATCAATATCATCAATTGAAGTCATACTGTCTCAAAAGATTCACTATCAGTAGAAATTTTAATTCTTAAAATGATTAAAAAGCGAAAGAAATATCTTATATGCTTTATTCTGTATATAAGCTTCGCCTGGTTTAAGACTTTTGTTATAATCTTAAAAAGACTTTGTTTACCTAAGGTAGAATGTTTTATGTTTTGTTTTTTTTTTTTCAATTGATCATTGACCAGACCAAGTACATTAAGCGGTTTCTTTGAACCCTTGAAAATTTGGGACTTTAAACTTTATTTTTAATATTTTTGATTTATAAGCAATGAATTCCTCATGCATGAGCAAGTAAAAAGTAATAAGAATTTCATTTACAAGCATTTAAAAATAAATTTATGGAAAAATTATGAACCCAAAACCTGAACTAAACTCTAAGGGGCTGTACTTTTGTTTAATGTATTTAGAATGAACTGTCAGAACCTTGAAAAGTTTGTTGGCAACTTCCTCAATAGTGTTCTCGTTTGACATTTGAAGAGAGACACACGTCTCTGAAGTCAGCTGAGGCTGTGGAAGATGATGATAATGATGATGAGGTCGATGGTTGGTGGGCAAAGGTCTGGCCACGTGCCAGACGAAAAGTAATTCTACAATCTTTTTGTATGGATCTATAAAATATTATATAAAAATTTTTTCTGGTTTCTAACATGAATTTTGCATGACGTTCTAGCTTAAAATGCGAAAACTTTGTCGGAAATAGTAATTGAATAATATTAAACATATTTTTTCTCATTTTCAATAATCAAAACTCACCATTATAAACATATCAAGTAAAGTATTTTAACATACCTGCAAAGAAGAAAGAAATTAATTATAATTATTAACATATTCAAAAATGTTAGAAAAGTAATTATAGTAATTAAGACTAATTTCGCAAAATTTTATAAATTTCAGTGGGGAATGGGCAGTAGAAAGAATAAAAATAGAACAAAACGACAAATATTCCCCAGGCTTTAATGTCTTAGTATACATTCATATCTAATTATAACTATTAGAAATTTATATTCCCAGTTTCGTTAAATTTAAAACAGAAAACGACTAATTTTTACTCTTTAGATAAACAATAAAGCAACAAGTGACTAAAAATGGCAGGTATTACAATCGTATATTCTTTAAACGATGAAATTTCAGATAAGAGCGTATAATTAAGCTAAATTACTGACAAATTTAATAAAATAAGAAGATAAAAAGACTTGACTATAGAAGACAGTAAACAAAAAACTGCTGCGTTGTGCGGCATTAATAATTTTATTTTATAAAATTCATCTTTTCTGTACGTCTTTCATATAGGCAAAGGAAAAAAAAAACAATGTATAAAAGGAAGCAACACAAAAAAATTCGCATTTAATTTGAGTATTTTTTTTTCTTCGGTTTTTTTCTTTCGATTTACTCTGGCAAAAAGCACCGCGCCGAGTTGCGTTGTGTCGTCAACAACGTCGCAGTCGTAGCTGGGAACTAAGAAATGGGGGGAAAAAAAACGGCTGAGCTTGCGAGCTTGTCAGCGACCACTTGTTGCGCTCAGTCGATAAACGGAGCTTGCGAGCAACACTTGGGGCAAGCGGAGACGAAACGGCCAGCGCGAATAAAACCCACGGCAAATAAAAAAAAAAGAAAGAAAAACCCAAAAAAAATTTTGAAGAAAATTGCAACACAAAGTTAACAAAAATCGAAGCGCGAAGGCGCACAAGGCGAACCTAGAAGTGAGGTTGAGGCAGAAGCTCATATAAATATTAAACGGTACGGTTTAAAAAATCAATATAAAAATATGAAAAGAAATTAAGATTAGAAAACTAAATATAAACTATAAAATAATAACATTTTAAAGTGAAGATAAAGCAAGAATTTTTAAAAATTGTTAAAAATAAGAAAGTAAAATTTTCTGAAATATTTGTTAAATGTTTATATTTGTACGAAAATAATTTGAAAAATTATTTCGTAAAAAAAAAACACACACACGAAACGAAAGACTTAAGACACAAACTTGAGCTGCCGCGAAGCATGAAACATTTAAGTGAAGTGAAGTGCCCAAATATGTATGCTGGTGTGTGTTAGTGTGTTGCGTGTATATAATATTTTTCTGTCTGTGTATATGTGTGTGTGTGTGTGTGTGTGTGCATATGTTTTATTGACCAAACAAATAAAGAAAACTCACGCCAAAAAGCAAAGCGAAAGAAAGAAGTTATTCATAATATTTTGTGGTCTCTCCTTTTGCACATTGTATTTGAAAGACGAAGCAATAAAATATAAAGTAAAATCAACACAAACTAAAAAAATATATGAAAGATGTGGGGACAATGTGAAAAAAAGAGTGTGTGGTACTGTTTTTTAGTCCATTTGTTTGTTTTTCCACACTTCTATTTAGAGAGAAAGAGAGAGAGAGAGAGAGAGAGAGAGAGAGAGAGAGAGAGAGAGAGAGAATGAGGGAGATACACGAGGAGCGAGTGGTGCAGCGATTGAGCAATTTGAAATATTGCAACAGCCTCTCGACTCCTCCAGCATGACTGTCATAAATTTGTTGTTCAGCTTAACTTCAAGAAAAAGTGGAGAACGAAAGGAAGCAGAAGGGAGATACATGAATAGGCAATTCAAAAATTGACCCTACATGAAGGATAAAGCTCTTTAATGAGGAAAATATGACTAAATTAATAAGCAATTAAAGATCTGAAGTAACCTTAGCTGGAAAGTATAAAGGCAAAGAAAAAGTTTCTTATCAAAAAAGAAAAAAATTACGAAAGTTCTATCACTTTTTCGAGTCTCTTTATATGTCTAAACTTATTGTTATATTTTTTTATATAATTGTGAGTGAAGTTGTTACATGTGTACACTAAACTGCAATGCAAACAAAAACCACAAAAGTGACACAGAAAGAAACAAAACGCTATAACTAACAGACGTGAAAAACTATACACACAAAACACAGAAAGAAAGAAAAAACGCCAAAAAAACAAATATAAAATGGCAACATAACAAAATGAAAACAACAACAACAAAAGTTTGAAGAAAAGAAAAGATGCATAATGAAAAGTAGAAAATTATAATCAAAAAGAAAGAAAATTACATGAGCTTGCAATGAGCAAGCAAACAAGAAATTGCCAATTTGGCGAGATGCATGTAATAGAAATCATTCATAAATGAATAAAGCAAAAGTTCAACTAAAGGAAAAACTAAATAAATTATTTTCTATAAAGTGGAAATTATTACGAGTTATATTATTAACTATAAACCTTTTCTAGAAAAACTATTTTAAATATCTAAATGACATTTGCCAGTTGGAGACACGGAATTTCTATTGAATATCAGTCTTTATTAAAGAAAATCTTTTTGCTGAATCTCGTTTTCGATTTCTCATTTCATATCTTTAAAGTTTAAACTAAAGACTTTAACTCTAAGAAAAACTATGTTCTATTCAGTTATTGAACATATAGTTTATGTATAACAGGGTATACAAGTTTAAATAGCAAACATTTGAGTACTTTGAATGATGGGCACAACGGGAATGAATTGCATTTTATTATTATTTATTTTTTTATAATTATCATTGAGGAATGAGTAATCAGATTTAGTAAAACATATTGTTAAGATTTCTGTCTTATCCAACAAGTTATGCAACTTAGATTATGGCATGACAGTGTCTATATGTAGATCAGAAAATGACTTTAGACTTGTGGTTGAAAGTTGTCTATAGTAAACATTAGTTTTATTAGCTCATAAATAGTTTTCTTATAGTTTTCAAACTTCACTTGAGACTTGAATTAAACACTTTGAAAACAAAGTAAATGATATAGGCACACAACTATCTGAAGCAGACAGCTGTTGCTGGCCAAGTCTGTTGCTGTGTTGTTGCCATTAACGTTGTAGCTGTTGCAGCTTTGGCCGAAATGATTGTTGTTGCCATTATATAAGAAGTGGCCATGCCACAAAAAAAAAAAAAGAAACTAAAAAAATAAAGAAAAAGCAAAAGGAAAGATGAAGAAAGAGCTGAAGAGAAAAATAGTCGGCAAACGAGAAGGAAGCAGCAGCAAGTCGCAACTAGCCTGACAGAGAGTTGTTGTTGCGGCTGCTGTCTGCTGGCTGCATGTTGCATGTGTGTCTACTTGATGGTGTTGGTGCTGCATGTTGCACGAACTAAATACCCACTAACACTGCTATATTGCACGATTCGATTGCGCGAGGTCTGTTAAATAAGCCGTTAAACTGCATCAAGGTAACAACCGCTTGAAGTGGGCGTGTTTTAAAGGCGTTAACGGAGTTCTTTTTTTTCTCATTTTTGACTGATTACAGCAAAATCAGCGACTTTTGTTTTCTTGAGGGTCTCCCTCTCTCTCTCTCTCTCTTTTTGGTGTGTGTCTTTGTCCTCCTCTCTCTCTCCCTCTCTTGCCTCTATGCAGCTCATGGCCGTCACAGAAATTATTTTGACCAACTAAATTGCAAGCATTGCAAAATATTTGCAAATATCATAAAGCTGCATATGCAGCAACAACAATATTAACAACAAAAACATCGATATAAACAATTTTTCATATGCGGCGGCGTCTCTGGCAATTGAGTTACGACGACGCTGACGTCCGACGTTGACGCCGACAGCGGACGTACCCACTAACCAGTTGGCAACCTTGGCTTCGCGTTATTTTTGGCGCTGCTTTGCCTTGTTTTTTTTTTTTTTTTTTTTTTGGCTGTCTGACTTTGCCGTTTGCCGTGTTTTTATACCCTGTGAGAAGTGCTTTCATTATGATCAGGTGTTTTCAATGCATAGAAGACGAAAGCTTTGCATAAAAATAGCCTAAGTTAATCAGACCGTCTAATGCCATAACTCAATAGGCCCAAACATAGTGAACCTCAGTTCCAATATAAGAGAAGAACATATCAAACATATAGTCAAACAAAAAATAGGTCTTTTTGTTTACCTGTGAGGTAAATGTCTCAAAACACTTGATGATGAAAAAAAGTGGAATTAGCTTTAACAATTCGAAAGCTGGATTATGTTTTTGAAAAATTGTGCTTCTAAGAAGTTTCAAATTATTTGATATTTCTTATTAAAAGCCAAAATAAACAAATCAATAAAATCATCAAAAATATTGCAGTTTTTCCGCTTAAATTACTAACATATTAAGCGCCAAAGTGCACTCTTAAGTGTAAGAGGGCTAACAAGTGTCACATGTGTTCTTTCCCATTAAAATCTTATGCCATAAAAAAGGTTTTTAGATAGGTTTTTAGATTTAGGTTTAGACGTCAAAATTTGTTTCTTTATTAGGTTTTTTCCATTGCGCAACAAAACCAATTTCAAGGGTATGTAAAGTTCGTCACAGGCATTGACAGAATTAGCTCGACTTTCTGGATATAAAATGGCACGATAAGTTTAGAAGGTTTTGGAGTCAAGTAGGTTAACTGAAAGGGATTGGTTTTCGAAGATCATTAAATAAATTTCTTACGACGTGCTTTTGGTATAAAATTTCTAAGGGCAAGGAACAAATTCGTTTAACTTCATTTTGTTGTAAATTAATTGATATTCGACAATAAACAACATAATGCATATAAGGAGGGAAATATTTTAGATTCAAATTTATTCAATTTTAAAATTATTAACATCAAAACTTTGTTTCTATCTACGTTTTCTCTGTCTAAACAATAAGTTGTTTATTCCTTTTGACATAAAGGCTTGAGTAATTTGTTGACAAATTTCTTTTAGATTTTGGCCACGCCACTTTTTAAACGACTTTAAAATTTCAAATCGTGTTATTTTTAGGCAATTTGTGTTTGCATATTACCCAAAAAAAAAATACAAGAAAAAACTTTTTATTACGGTTATGACGCTGTTGTAGTAGCTTCAAATTAATATAAACATTGCAAACATTTAATGTTTAAATGTATTGTATTTAGGCTCGTCAGATTGTATTTTTTTTTCGCGCCTCTCGTTCTCTCTCACTCTCTCGCTCTGAGCTGAGGTTGAAATGGTTGTCCTTTGCGTCATCTTGGTTACAATGTTAAGCAAACAGCAACAACATCAATTTATGGCCACGAATTTTGTTGGTTACTAACCTTACTCAATTTTTGTGTGTTTCGGCCAGGTTTTTTTTTGGTTTTTTTTATTATTTTGTTTTACTTTTGGGTTTTTACTTTCGAACATTTTTTATGGGCATTTTGTGTTTGCCTTTTTTTTGTTTTTGTTTCTTGTTGTTTTGTCTTTGTTGCTGTTAGCCGGCGCATTATTAAGTTATCTATGAGATGCGAAGAGATAAATTATAAGAGAGTTGCCAGTTTTTTTTTCTGATTTTTTTTTGGAACAAAACCTCCAATGAGTTGGCACTCAAAGTGGGTCAAAGTCTGACAAGGCGAGGTCATTGATACGTCATTCATGAATTTCGTTTCGCTTTTAACAGGAATGATCGATAATTTAAATGAATAATGAGTAAATAGGAATTACAATAATATTGTTGACTAAATTATGGTTAAATCGAACAGTGAAACTCTGAGTTTTATAAATTTTTATTCTGTTCATTTAATTTTGATAAAAAATTGTGATTTTTTTTTTTGATAGAGATTTTTCAATGCATATCGATATAAGAACATAAAGTGTTTTCCTATTTTTTCTTTATTTTAAACAAAATCGATTATAATTTTGTATTCTGGCTAGTCGCAATTAATTAAGCTTAGTTAGACGTTTTGGTTACACTAATTAAGTATCCACTTTTTCACTTCACAGTTTTGCCTTATAAATTACAATTCATCTCACATAATATGGCGGGTCTTTTTGAGACTTCTCTCATTACTCAAGTTGACACATTCATCAGAATCACATGTTATAGGTAGAAATTCACAATACTCGTCGTCGCCTCTACAGTCAGACTTTTCCCTTTTTTGTTTCTTGAGCCACTTGAGTCAGTATTTTTTTGCGCTATATAGTATATATTTACATACGATATCTTTTTGTGCATTTCACAGACCACTTCACAAAACTTATTTGTTTATTCTATATGCATTCTCTTGACGTCGATACACAATGTCTATATACATACATATATGTATATGATATGTAAAATAAAAGTGTATTTGTTATTCAAGACATTTTGTTTCGTCTGTCTGCCTTTCCTGTTCTGAGTTATAGACGTTTCTTTACTTTTTGTGTAAATTGAAATTTTACATGCATCTAATGCTTGAAGAATTTCACTTGACAATAAAGATACTTTTCTATTGTCTACAATATCTACCATATCCGTCTATATGTATCTGTATCTATGTCACTTACTTTGCTTGCATTTAGTTTTAGCAAAATCTTGTCTTAATATTTACTTGATTTTATTTGCTAATTTTAAATGGAAATTATTATTTGACAAATATGACCTTCTGGTGCCTAGTTCACTGAGCAAGTTCCAAGAACTTGTTAAGTGGAACAACCTTTTCGACCATGAACAAGTTTTTTTTTTCCAATTTTCCATAGTAATAATTGGGAAATTATTTACAGCAATAATTGAGAAAATGATTTCGGAATTGTTAAGGCAAAATATGTAAGTTAAGTTGATTGGTTTTAAAAATCGATTTTGCAGTATTGCCAAATTTGAAATTATTTTTTGTATTGAGTAATTTCTTGTGGTAAGTCGTAAGTTCTGGGTTTTAAATTATCTTTTAAATTAAAGTTAGTATAAAAACTCTTTGAACCCTTTTTTTTACATAAATTTGTTTTGTAAATCCAAAGAGTTTTAATAAGTTTCTTTGCTTATTAGATGACTATTAATTTTTCAAGTTCTCAGTTCTCCTTTGTCAACAATTTATGTTCGATGTTTCTGCACATTCATTCTACACTTTACAGTATCAAATTCCTTAATAGGTATAGATTTAGCACAATGAATGTGGAATTTCATAAAGATGAAAGGTTAATGAAGCAATTTAAGGTATAAAGACTTGAGAAAAAGCCGCAAAAATAATACAAAAAAGTAAAACCATTAAGAAAAATCTACATTAAGTCAACATTTTAATGATTTTTTCAATTAAGAAGCGAATTTGTAAGTCATGCTAGAGAGAGATATAAAAGTTGGGAATTATTCTTTTCTGATATGAAATTCATATAGTAAAAGGTATGCGATCTATTTAGCGTATAAGAAATATATACAGTTCAATGAACTCTCTTTCAACGTGGATTGCGGTTTTTTTTAGTTTTTACAAGTAAACGCGGACATTTGAATATTTTTTTTGTGTGTGTTTTTTTTTTCACTTTCAGCCATGCGCCAAGTTGGCTAATTAGCAAGTGCTTAGAATACATAGAAGTATTATGGTTAGATCGAATGCTTTGTGTGCCATGGCACGTGTCTGTCATAAAGCCTAAAAGCACAAATCAATAAAATACATAACCAAATCAAGAAAACGAGAATTATTGACGCAAATGATTAATTGCATGGGATAGAGAATATAATGGAAATAGATGATGAAAAATTTATATAATTATTATTTATTTATTTTTATTCGTTAACAGAACATAAGATAATTCAAAAATCAAAAAAATATGGCGGCCGTTGAAGTGAGAAATGGTTATAAGTACTATGGCTCCAAATCGAATCCCAAGATTGTGCTCAATCAGCTGAATATGAATGTGATGCGTGGTTCCATGTGAGTGGCATACGAAATGAGTATGAACTTTATCTGCAGATCGATAATGTGTCTGAATATTATTTATGTTTGCAGTTATGGCTTACTGGGTGCCTCAGGTTGTGGCAAAACTACGCTGCTTTCGTGCATTGTGGGTCAAAGGTGTCTAAATGGCGGCGAGGTTAACGTGTTGGGTGTTAAGCCCGGTCTACCTGGCAGTGGAGTGCCGGGATCTCGTGTGGGTTTTATGCCTCAGGAAATAGCTCTGGTCGGGGAGATGACAGTAAAGGAGACAGTTTTCTATTTCGGTCGCATTTATGGCCTAACAGATGAACGTATACGTGACAAGTTCAAGACATTGAAGGACTTATTGCAATTGCCGCCAGCCCGACAAATGGTCAAGCAATGCAGTGGTGGACAACAGAGACGTTTGTCCTTTGCCTGCGCCATGATTCATGATCCTGAATTATTGATTTTGGATGAGCCGACAGTGGGCTTGGATCCCATGTTGCGTGAGAAGTGAGTGAGAAAAAAATTCTTTTATAAATTGAGCTAACTTGAAATTATCGTCAACAGAATCTGGGATTTTCTTGTGGAAACTACCAGAAATAGCAAACTGGCTGTGATTATTACCACACATTATATTGAGGAAGCCAAGCAGGCTAATTGTGTAAGTAAACTTTTATGTTTAAACCAATTTCTTCGAATTTGATTCCTAAAAATATGCAGCCACACTATTTTTCAGCCACATTTGTATTTCTCTCAGTCAAAATATGCAAATTATTCCGTAACATTAGTTCTGTTTTCCTACTCACTAGTTTTTTTCTTACATTAACCACCCACTTTGTATTCATTTATTTGCAATTTTGGCACTCACATCTTTGTAATATGCAGCCACACTGTTTCTTGAGATCAGTTAAAAATATCGGTTCTACTTCACAGATTGGCCTCATGCGTAATGGCGTTCTTCTGGCAGAAGATACGCCTACAAATATCATGATCAAATTTGGCACCCAATCGATTGAAGATGCCTTTCTAATACTCAGTCAAAGGCAGGGCAATGAAGATGAGTTAGTTCAGATATTGGATCAAAATAGAAATCAAGCCTCAGTACCAACAGCTACGCTGCCTACGGAAGTGATAGATACCCATGAACCAAATACAATGGAGAAACCACCATTTCGACATGAAGTAGTAGAAAGTGAAAATCGTAAAAAGATATTCTTTACGACAAAAGGAACAATTAAGGCCTTGATGACTAAGAATTTTGTGCAATTATTTAGACAGCCCTCGTAAGTATTGCGGATATTTAGAGAAAAGCGATTTTAAAATAATATTTTTTGCATTTGTTTTCAGGGGCTTCATCTTTATGCTGTTCTTTCCCATTATACAGTTATCTACCTTCTATTTGGCCATTGGTTTAACACCCAAAGATCTAAATTTGGGCGTCTTTTCGGGCGAAGTAAAGAGCTACAGTGAATGTTTTGACGATAATTTGATTACAGTGTTTAATGCCAATGACAGTTGTCAGTTTAACAAGCTATCGTGTCGTTTTATACAAGAATTGGACGACGATGTTGCCACTCGAAAATATTATGCCACCGAATCGGAAGCATTGAAAGATGCCAAACGCGTCAATACCGTGGGCTATATACATTTTGCGCATAATTTCAGTGAATCGCTATATGCATTAATGGAAGATGGTATTCATGCCCCTGATGGAGCTGTGGACAATGCCGAAATCGGTGTTCACATTGATATGACGGGTAAGGGAGGACATAATTTTTGGGATGCATCGTAGGGCCATTGTCTTTCGAACTTCTAGGTATTCTTTTGTGTCTCTTTCTCTTTTACTTCTATGATTTTTATAGATCAACAAGTGGCCTTCTTTATGCAGCGTAAATTACGCGATAAATTCAGCAATTTCATGGAGAAGGTGGTGGAGGAATGCAATGCATCAAAGGCTTTGGTGGAGTTACCCGTACAATTTCAGGATCCTATCTACGGAAGTAATGATATTGAGTTTCAACAATATTGCGCTCCTGGTGTGGTAATGACGTGAGTAGATGATCAATAATGATTATCACCTACAAAAAACGTAACGATTGATTAAATTCATAATTGATAATGTATTCCATTGAAATATTAACTTATTGATTTTTTAATTTCCTCTTAGGATGGTCTTCTTTTTGGCTACCTTAATGACAGCTACTGTCTTCATTTCGGAACGCATGGATGGCATTTGGGATCGAACTTTGTTAGCTGGAGTTTCGGCCACTGAAATGCTTTGGGCACATTTGCTAACTCAATTGATTATAATGACTTTGCAATCATTTGAAGTCATCATGTTTATAGGACTTGTGTTTGATACGTACAATAAAGGAGATACGATGACTCTAATCGGTTTACTAACAATGACCGCCTTCTGTGGCATGCTGTTTGGTCTTTTTATATCCGTATTCTGTAAAACACACACAGAGGCCAATTTTGTGGCCACAGGAGCCTTTTATCCCATGATTATACTTTGCGGTAAATGTGAAAAAAACACAATATTTCATTTAAAATGTTAATTAAAACATAATTTTTTGTTTTCTTTAGGACTTCTTTGGCCTTTGGAGAGTATGCCAGGTTTCTTGCAAGATTTGGTTATGGTGTTACCATTTACGATACCCTCGATATCGGCAAGAAATGTTATAGAGAAAGGATGGAGCATCACCAATGAGAAGGTCTACAATGGTTTTCTTGTTATGGCCGCTTGGACCATAATATTCTTTGCTCTCTGTCTGGTGGGAATCAGACGTAAGGCGTAGGGCTTTTTCTGAATTTTCTATTTGGGTTGTTCTTCAAATTTTCATTCGGGGACTTTTTTTATTTTGAATAAGTAGTAGATGTATTTGCATTTCTCTATTAGTACCTTAAATAATAATTTAATAATTATTTGAAGCATATCACTCGCATGTTGTAGACTCGCTCATCAATCCCATCTCATCCAAAAAAAACAAAAACAAACACATTAATCAAACGAACAAGTGCAACACTAAATAGTGCCCTCAGAGGTCTATGGTAAAATTAAAATAAACATATGGTCTTAAGGGTGTTTCACAAGAAAATATTTATAAAATCACAAAAATGTGCACAAAATATTTTAAATTTTAATTACGGAGCAATAATTAAAGTTTTTAGTACCACAAATAAATTGCTTTGAATTGAATGTACATAAAAAGCCCTGAACAACATAGGCAATATATAATACCTATACATATAAACCCATAATTAATGAACTATACAAATTGTTAAAGAATTTAGAGCAAGTTGTACTAAAAATGTATGAAAATCGAATATTTGCAAAGCAACCAAAAATACAGAAATTAATAAAAATATTCAAGAAATAATAAAATTATGAGTTTGGTTTTTCAATTTATTCTTTAATCAAATAAATGAACTTAAAACATTTAAAGTTTAAACAAAATATATTTTCAGTAATTAAATTTGAATAATTTCTGAAAAGTGATCTATTTTTCAAAAATTAAATAGTTTTTAGTACGAATAACTTTGGCGAGAATGATTTATATTAGACCAAAAAGCTTAAGGTATGCAGAGAGGCTATAAAATTTCAGTTTGAGTAACCTGAAATAAAGCCATCTAATAAATTTAAATTAAAATTTTACCAACAATATTAAAAATTCATAAAATAATTTTAAAATAATATTAAATTTTATTAAACTCAGGCAAAATTAATAATCACATCCTGAAAACCCTTTCAAAATTAAATAATATTTAGCTTTGTTGATAAATAATAATCTACGATTCACATAACTAAAAACTATGTACATATATTCTCTTTTAAATTTAAGTCAAAAAGAAAAACGAAACCATTTTCAATTAGCTTTACTTAATGCAAACATTGAATCCGGTGAGAAGGAAAAAGGCAAATAACCTCAAGCCACTGTCAACAAGTCCTTCAATGTTTGCCTGAAATATAAAATGCAAAGCAGCGCAAAACTAAAGCGAAAGTTTTCTCCACACCTAAATGAACACACACACACACACACACATACATATATATATTTGTATATATATATATATTTTTATAAATGTCGTGGTGTGTGTGTGTGTGTGGGCCAAGGACAAGGACACGTTCACGACGTTGACTACGACGACGACGATGTCGAGGACATGGCAAAAGTTGCCTGACACACTTCGGGCTTAAAAGTGCTAGACAGAATGTCTGCCCGGTTGGCTGACTTCCAGGCACAGCCAGACTTCTTCTACATCTACCTCCCCTCCCCTCTCTTCCCACTTCCTACACTTGCTACCAACTTCTTGCCTCTGCCACAGTCGTTGTCGGTGTCTGCCAGCAGACATTTTTATTACAAAACTTTATCTTTGCCAAATACGAAAACGAGTAGGAGACCAGAAGCAGCAGGAAACTCTCGTCTGTGTGCGAGTCTGAGTGTGGGTGTGGGTGGGTAGGTAGGGGGTTGAGTGGTTGTGGCATGGTTTCTAAAGTGTCGTTTGGCATTTATATAAGTTGCATATAAAATGTGCAAAAAGTTGTTTGCCAAAGTGTGCGTGAAAGTTGAAGAGAACTTGTTGCTGCCTTCGGCCAAAGGATGAAAATCGAGAATAAAGTGGAGATGCAGATATATAGTAATGGATACACACGTATATACATATGCATACATATGTAGATGTATGTATGAATACAAAAATTTGTAGGTGGGGTAAAATGGCCATTGTTCGGTAACATAAACAATAAATGCTTTTACTTGTATCTATTTTGAAAAGCTGTCATTCATTAATGGCAAAAGCTGTTATGTGTCCAAATTCCAATATCAATTTCACATTGGAAAGAGGAATTTGTGGAATCTAACAGACTTTGACAGGATTATAAAGGATTTTTGAAAGCTTCTAATCTGATGTAATAATGTTATCTATAATATTTTGCTTTAAACTTTAATTGATTCTTGACATTGATATTTTAAAGTGGCCAATACGACACTTGGAGAGAGTCCTTTTTTTCGCTCTGCCTGTTTCCACCCTACCAAGGGAGGGAAAAATACAGGAAAATAGACAAATAGATTAACTACAGCTTACTACAAGATAAATAAGAAAGAATAGAGTTTTCCCCTAAAGGAAGAGAGAAGTCTGAGCAGATTACAGAGTAAGAAAGGACTCAAAAAGGCAAAACTTAGTTGACTGCTCTTCGATTCAGAGTTAAAAAGATTCAAAATACCACAGTATAAGAAAAATTTCTATATTGTGAGATGGTAAATGTAAATTAATTTTAAGTATTTTCTATTGCATTTTTATTTTTCTTTTTTAAAAAAGTAAAATCACCTAAAAAAATTTACCGACGAAGTTTCAAATGCGCATCATCAAGTAAGCCCAACCAATTGACTTTACTTTAGTTAAAGCCAAACTAATAGAGCAAATCCTAAACCGATTTTCTAACTTCTTAAGATTTTGAGTGCCTTTGTAAGTAATTGAAAGGATAACTAACTTCATTTCGCCAAACACACAAGAAAAAAATTCAATGTGTTTCCATTTTTGTAAACTCTTAGGTAAACGAGGAAAGTTAAAGTCATATCAACATAAATCAAAGTCAAGGTTTTAAAGTGCTTTATACAGACTAAAACGAATATAGTATGACTTTCAATGTCGGTCAAATGGTAAAATGAAATTATGCAAAATTTTAAATTGTTTGCAAAATGCAACAGATAGACAAACTCTTAGGGGGTCTAAAAGCAACTTCAGTTTAAAATATTCTCTCTTTCTCTCCTTGTCTCTCAAGCAACAACTAAAAACAGTTTTCAACAGAAATAATCGCATACACATAAACACACACACATAAACACACACAGAGGCAGACAGATAGAAAAGTTGCAAGAGTAGGTCAAGTCGCCTGGAAAAAGTTTTACTCGAGAGTTTGAGTTTTCCTGTGTGTGTGTGTGTGTGTATAACCAAAAACAAAACAAAAAATCACATTTTAAACAAAACTTTTCTATGGCAAAAAACAAAACAAAAATTACAATTTCTGACCTTCAGTATACAACAAAAACAAACAGACCGACCGACAGACAGTTAGACTTTTGGGTGAAACTGTATGCTGTCCCCCGACTCCCTCACTTTCCTGTTGAGAATTAAAGCCTTTCTCGTAGACGATTCTGGCCAAAAATGTTGTTACAACTTTTGCTCCATTTCATGCATATGTAAAATTTGACATTTTCGTCTGCAAAATGAGCGAGACAAAAGGCGTCAAGGGGGGAGTCAAGGGGTTGGGGGATGTGTGGCAGAAAGCTTAGGGTGCAACATTTTGTGGCTGTTTTTGGTAATTTGACCTTAAAAACAAGTTGAACAAACTCAGACGGAACGAAAACAACAAAAACTCTAATATTTAAACGTAATTTTAATGAAGGTAAAAGTGTTTTTTTTTTTTTTGTGTTTTGTTTTGTTGTTTGGTTTTTTGTATGCGCTTTTGTCTTTACTTTGTGGCTGACCAGAAATGTATGTCGAATGTTCTATCTCTCTCTATCACTTTTCTAAACTTTGTTGTGTGTTTGTCTTTTGTGTGTGGTGTGTCCTTATGTATGTCCTTTCAGTTTACATTCCTTGCTCAACAATTTTGCTCGAGTTCATTGACTAAAGGTGTTTCTGTTGTTCTCTCTTCTGTTCTGTTCTGTAAACTCAAAAAGGTAGAAAAGCAAACATTTAACTAGACTTAAAAATCCGACACTAGTAAAGTGTCTAAGAAACACATTTAAAGCAGCAGCAATTAAAGTTAAAAGTAAGAGCATTCAATTAAAAATGAGGGCAAACGAAAGTGAATGAAATTCATATGAACCTTTAAACTTTTTTTTAAGGACTACCGAAAATGGAAAGTATTTTAATATATTTTCAACTTGTAATCACATCCAAATTAAATACCTTAAATACCTTTCCTTCTTATGACTCGAAATGTTTGTTTACTTAAAGTTATCTTAAAAATAAAGTAGAAAGTAAAAAAAACAATGTAAAAGGTGTGCAGATATTTCATTGCTAGCTTTCTTTACTCAATTGAAATAGCTGAGGAAAATATTTCAAATTGTAAGTTAAGTCATGAGTCAAATATATTTTGACAGAAGTAAAAACAAAACCAATATAAATGCCCTCCAATCAAATGCAACAATATTTATCTTCAAAATGGAAAGAAAATTGAGAAATGGAGAAATACAGAGGAGGAAGAAACAAAAAAAAAAAATGGGGAACCATGCAGAAACAATACAAACTACAGACAGGTCCCAGTCAAATCAATGAAAGATGGAAAATCGAATTGAATCGAGTGCAGAGAACAAGGAGGACTTCTGTTGGGCAATCTTTTTGCATTTCATTGACCCTTTAAATGGCAAAGATACAAACTCACGAACACACACACACACACACACATATGCAAACAGTTTTCATTTATATACGACGACGACGAAGATGTCATATATGGCACCCACATCAGATCGAAGCGAAAGAGTTCTGGAGAAAAATTTGATTTGAGAGTTTATTCAATTTGCTTGCATGTGTGCGTAAACACGCATTTGGGAGAGAGAGCATTGCGTTCAAAACTGATGGCTGATGGACAGTTCTCTCCCATTGCGTAGGAGGAGGAGGTAGTGAGAGTGAGAAAGAGAGAGAACTACCGTTTCCCTTGCTCCAACGACTCTGTGAACTCTGGCAATATAATACAATCAACGTTGGACTTCGACTCGATGCGCATTCGATGCGTTTGCCGTTTTTGAGGTAGCTACCGTTGCGTAGGCCCCACACACACACACACTCACACACTCACACAAGGACAGTTATAGGTACATATATGTATCTATATATGTAGACACATCGGTTTTTCCTCTCATATATGCAATGCCATTTTATGTATAGGCTTCGTTTGATTCACTCGCTCCTGCTATTTGCCCCCATTTTTTCTCTCACTCTTTTTTGTGTTGCCTTATGTACTGCTGCATCCTTCGTCCTGACACACACACACACACACAAAATGTGAGAGTTGGTGTGTTTGTGGGGTTGGGAGAAGGCTGGGTGGATAGCTCTGACTGTGGCCATCGTACACATGCGTTTGGCCTTTTGCCTGGCACAAATAACTAGGCAGCCGGACCTGGCGACTGCGGCGGGCGGCGACGGCGGCGGCGGCGGCGTCGCGTTGCGTTGTGTTGCGTTTTGGTCGTTTTATGTGCTGCGCAAATGCTGATTGCGATTCGGTACAGTGGTATAAAACGTTTGAAGAAATCTTACCTGAAATAGACAGAAAAGAAACGAATTTTTTAATTAATTATTTTCCAAAATGACGTATACGCAGGGTATGACAGTTGCTTAGAAAAATGATATAGAGGTTATAAATAAACCAATTTTCAAAATTTTGAGTTTTGTATTAAAAATTGAATATTTAAAAATGTTCTCTATGTTTATAGTTTTTAAACATTTTTGTATACTATTAGAGGTGCAGAAAGATTAAAGGCAATTATCTAAGACAAACCCATGCATATTTAATATTGTTACCTATAAAATCACTTTGTTAATTACTATTTACAGCACTAAGAATAAAGTATACTTATGCAAACGAATTTGTATATTTTTATTCATCGATCAACATATCAAAAATCCTTTTAAATGGTTAAATAATGAATTAATATCAACTAGTATAAATATTTACTATTTATAATGAAGTAAGTAAGTCGTCTCGCCGACTTTGGTATAGTATACACCAGTAAAGCAAATATTTCAAGCATTTTCACATGCTTCTTACAAGCATATCTTAGTATCTCGCTCACTCAATCATACGAGCACCCTAGCGCCCCCACCAGCCAACGGCCAACTCCGGCCTTATGGAAAAACATTTATATGCATAACTCGACTGTTTTTTATCCGATTTTGATCAAATTTGGTATTTTGCTAGATATTAGTATTAAATTTAAGTGTGCCAAATTTGATTGCATGAGGTAAAACAATACGGGAGATAATCAAGTTTTTCAAATTACGGGGGCGGAAAAGGGCGTGGCAAAATTTTTATACATACAAAATGTGTGCATTTACTAATCGAATATACATACCAAATATAGTGTCTCTAGCTAGAATAGTTTTTGAGATAAACGCTTTTTTTAAATTGCGGGGGCGGAAAGGGGCGTGGCAAAAATTTGAAATAAACTTGATCACTCTACATACTACACGAGTTTAATACACTGAAACAGATTTTTTCAGATTGATTCCTAAAGTTGTTTAAGTTCAAAAGTTTTCGTATGCCGGCTCAAGGTCAATAAATAAATATTTAAAAGTTGTCGTTAGTTTTTTGGTTTATAATAGATTTGAATGAAATGCTTTTGTCTTTAGTAGCCTCTTTATTGGTCAGTACAATCCTTGAAAATTTCTTAAGAATTAATCGATCTGCTTGCCAAGTAAAATAATACCTTTATCAAAGATTCTTGAAGTAAGGACTTTTAAGGATCTGAAAAGGGCAGTTGATGTCATTCATGTCATAATTCTTTTTTTAAGAACACTCTATAGTAAATAAATACAAATTATTTTGTATTTCATATGGTAACTTTTTATGCTTAATGATATTCGTCTTATAAATTAAAGATATTATTACTTTTATCGATAACTTATATCAACTTTTGATTTACAAATCATTTTCATCCCACTGTGAACAAAGGCAGAGAAATTAAAAAAAAATTGCGCCTCCCAATGCAGCGACCGAAAAAACAACAACGGCAACAGCAACAGCAGCAATAAACGCGCTGGGGAAAGTGAGAGAAAGAGTGAGCGGCAGCAGAGGAGGTGGAGATGAAAGGGTAGCCATCCAGGCTATGCTTGACGTTGGCTCTGAGGGAGGTAGGGAGGAAGGGCGGAAGAGAGGACAACGTCAACGGGCAGCGACGCAGCCTATTTCGCTGATGGAGGAATACAGCAGCAACAACAACGACAGAGAACTGGGCAGGACGAGTGGGGGACAAACGAACGACAACAACAACGCAAAAATAGAGAAACAGACGCACAATGTGCAATACATGAGAGTGAGGAAGAGAGAGACAAGGAGGGAGTCCTGCACAGAGAGAGAGAGAGAGAGAGAATTCACAATGCACAGGGAAAGCGGAAATGAATATGGAGGAGGCTGCTGCTGTGGGTAGAAGAGAAATGGACAATGGACAGGCACTAAAATGCAGGGAACGTACATATGCACACACACACACAAACACAGAGTTGCCAGGACTACACCTATATACGAAACTCATGTACAGTCGTCCCCCCCTCACTCACTCTGTCTCTTTCCCACCCAGTTTTCCCCTTTCTATCCGGCTTTCTCGCTTGTTTACCAATTTATTTTGCGCACAAAACGAAACACGGAAAATGCATGAGGCCCAAAAGCAAACCAGCAACAAAAAAAAAAAAAAAAACCAAAAAAAAAATTCGAAAAAAATTGAGCAAGACTTTGCAAACGAAAGCAATGATAGCCATGCACACACATGCACAAACATGCACACATACAGACCAGGACCAGAACCAGAACTCTCTGACCGAGCAGAAGAAGAAGAAGAAAAAAAATGGCAGAAATTTCAGTTCGATTTTTGGTCATAATGCACGTCGAGTTTCATCTCTTTCATCGTCCATGTGTGTGTTTGTGTGTGTGTGTGTAAGCCCTTCTCTTTTGCTCTTATGGCATTTGGTTTTCCTGCACTTATTTTTCCTTTTCAACTTCTTCTTCTATGAGAACTTTTTCTTCCGTTTTGTTGTTGTTGCTTGTTTGCCACTTTGTGCGTGGCTTTTTCTTTTCTCTTTTAGTTTGGATTTTTTTCTTTTTAGATTTTCTCTTATTTCTGTTTTGTTGTTGTTGTTGTTGTTGTTGTTCACATCGCGACTTGAATGTGCGAGATTGTTGTTTTCTTTTATTTTTTGTTGTTTTTTGCCTTAACCCTGACTTTTGACGTAGTAGTAGAACGTAGTACGGACGTAGTATGCAGCCACAAAAAGTAGTCGAAAAATGGAACGCGGGCTGTTTCTGTGGGTGTTTGAATTAAAAAAAGGAAGAAGAAGACACTAGAAACGAAAGGAGAGAAAATGTGTGGCACAAAGGACATGAAAATGCCTGAAAAGCCAACTACAAACACGAGAAAGAGGGCCAAAGATAGGGAACAAGAGCAAATGTTGCAAAGATGTAAAATGAAAGACTCGATGATATACGAAGTTGATGGGTTATAAAGATGCCAAGCCAGAAGTAAACTAATGGAACTTCCTTGATGAACGATGCCTACGAAAACCTATCCGAATCCATCGAGAGCTTCATAAACTTAAATGTCGAACAATTTTATTGCCTACATTCAAGCGCTGGAATCCCGAAATCTATAGAGATTGTTCATTGCAAAACACAATCAAAAATTTGTTGAGTCCATTCACTGTTTGCCTTAAGATATTAATCCTCTTTTCTCTTTGGTTTGGCATACATTAAACAAGCATAAACAACCGATGATGGAGTTGAGCATTGTTTAGCTAAGGAATGTGGAGGAATAGGTTATGAAAGAAGCTAAGGAGTAAATGAGATGCAAGATATGTCTTTTACTTTCTATGGGAACATCCATAATTCGAATAAAGGGGGAAAGGGTTCAACAAAACCAAGCCTTAGGGGTAGGTGCACTTGAAAATTTCTCGCTTTCAAGTTCTAATTCAAACTAAAGAAATTTAGAAACAAAGTAGCTTACTTCTTTTCAAGCATATTAACAATATTCTCATACCTAGTCTGTTTTCCAACAGAATGATTTCAACGAGATCCTACTACGTATTCGAAATGTTAATATTTCTCATAATTTTTCTCAGTTTTCCAGGGTTAATTTCAACCTTGCCCCATAAGGATATGGCTCAGAAGCTATTGATTACCCAATTGTATAAGGGAAAGACCCATATTCAGGGTGACTTAACAGTGCTGCGAATATTATATGATACCAATACGATTCAAATCTATTGTCGCCAGGATAGTCCTCTAACATGGCTGAATCTATTTCGAACAGTTCAAGTACACTTGGAATTTCAAGAAACAAATAATGCTGTTGATTGGCAACAATACAGGGAGGAATCAGCTCTGGAGGTTTACCATGCCCATCACCTGAAACGGGAACACTTTGTGGGGAAATACCTGACGAAAAGTAAGCAGAAAACTCATGTGATTGATTTGCCGGCCCATGAGAAATCCTGTTATGGCATCTACACAAATCGGACATATAAACTACAGCTAAAGGAAGTGACATGTGATCGTGATCGTCTGGCGCAATTAATCTTGGGGGTTGGCTTATTCGTAATGGCGCCCATGATATCAACTAGCCCATACTGCTTTGATTTTTCATCCATCTGTTTTGGGGCTTATGTCAGCAGTGTAATCCTGATCTTTGTGGCTCTATTTCTCGCAGGGGATCGAAGTTTTAGAAGTCTCCCGTCGCTAAAAACAAATATGGATACAATTTTCGATGAGCATGTGATTCTGGTGTTTGGAATTTGGTTGGCTGGTGGACTGTTGATGCAAAAGCTTTGTCTGCGTTGGCGATGGTTGTGGCAATTCAGTATCACCAGACGTGTTCTTTGCCGGATATATAGAATTGTGGCCTATCTGATGATCTCTACGGCCTCGGATTATAATTTATTTGGTTGGTTTTGTGTTTTCTTGTTCCTGCCTTGGCCGGAATTATCGCGTATTTATGATTGGCTGAAAAAACATAATGTCTATTATCGACGACTAATCGGCCAATTTCTGGGCTATAAGAGAAACCAGCCAATAAACAATGATGCAAATAAAATGCAAGAAATCAACAATCAATGTTACCCAATAGTTCATGATTCTTATCAATCAAAATACCAAATGCAGTTACGTGTTCTGCACGAGAATCCGCCAGAATTAGTGCATGTTGATTTTATTGATGACGATGATTATACCACTTCGGTTACCACAAACTATAGTAGTCCTACCACTTCGGTTACCACAAACTATAGTAGTCCATATCAATATCACTGTGGCAGCAGTTCTTTACGCAGTCTTTGGTATGGAGATTAAATTTTTGCACAGAATTTTGTACGAGAAAGCCACAAAATGCATTTCGTTAATTGAAAAGTAAACGCACACACACACACGCAAAATATTGCCTTGGGGTCGTTTTTTTTCAATAGAAATCGAAGATGCCAAAGAGACAAGAGTCGAGTGGGAGACGTTGAGGCGAGTTTGGTCAGGTGTAGGTAAATGTGAGGTCCGAAAGTCCTTTAGGTTAATACTGACTGTGTGTGTGTGCGTGTGTGTGTGGAAGGGGGGGGACTAATGTGTTGGACACAAAGTGTAGAGGAAGGCATCCTCTCCTGCACACACACACAACTTGCGCTCAGTTGCTCTTTGGTCAAAGAGCAGAAAAAAGCCAAAACAAAAAAAAAAGTCTGCTACCAGAAAAGTATTTCAAATATGAATGTCAAAAGGGAAATCAGCTGTTTGACCCCAGCGATGACGCCTTATTGAGCCGGTTGGTCAGGATTTCTTTGGCTTTTGGGCAGTTTTATTAACTTTTGACATTTGTTTGATTTTTTATTGAATTTCCCTTACAATTTGAAGTGATTAAGTGTGAATTTTAAGACTAACTTTAATTTTGTTTTATATATTTCTTAATTCTTAAACTGTTATAAATTGTAGATCGAAAGGGATATAATAAAAATAGCCGGGGAGGGGTAAGGATACATTTTTTTGAACGATTGGTGGTCATGTCTTTTTGGGTACTTAGTATAATTAACTTAATTGTCCTTATAATCATTCCGCTCTGCTTGTAATCCTGCCAAAAATGTATCCTGAGCACACAGAGCAGCAGCAGCGACAACAACAACAACAACGAGAAGAAGAGAAACTTTGTTGCACTTGGACATTTGCTTTGCCTTTGGTAGTTACAAAATAAGAGACTCAGTGGACTCAGTCGACTCACCAGCAGCAAGCGAATACACAAAATGTGCCTATTAACCCTACCCAACGCCCTTTTTTTCCCCCCTATCCTGTCCCCTTCGTTCTCTCTTTATCTCTATCTCTGTGGCACCACCAAAACTAGCCTGGCCTCACTCACTTGCCTGTTTTGCCATTAGCAACAACTGGAACAACAACAATAACAAAAGTTTGGTCAAACGTCAGAAATGTTCGTTCGTTTAGCTATTGAACACACACACACACACACACCCACTTAGAAGGAGGAAAATGTTCAGAACCCCCGCCCTCACCTCATCCATCCGTTAGAGTCGACCCAACTGACTACTAAGCCTCGGCAAATGCAAATGTGCAAAATGCGCTTTGACGTCCATGTGGATAACAGAAACGGAGAGAGAGAGAGAAAGAGCGGTGGGAGATAATGGATGGAGAGGAGGCAGGAGTCAGGCTATGGGATGCGCATACGGTTGGTCCTAGACGTGAACATCAACGTGGACCGACAACGACGATGAGGTAGGCGCAAACGCATTTCAAATCGAAAAGTGGAACTTCAATCATTTGGCGGCGGGGCGGCAGCAGGTAAACCAGGAATCACTTTTTTCTGCCTCCTTTTTTTTTGGGCCACAATATACATAGAAATCTGAGGATTGCAGGGTATTAGGCAAGGGGTATATGGGACTCAAAATACCATCAATTAAATGAGAATAGATTATAGAACTCTTATGGTTAATTAGTTAAAAATATCAAAACTAGTTCCTCGTGCTGGGGTAAAGCTTTAGATAGCGATTTATAAATATTCTATTTATCCAATGTGATTGAAACTTGGGAACATAATGTAACACATAAAATACTATCTTAATAACAAATTTGTTTAAGATTCTTGAACTTTTCGAGAAATAATTCTTATGGAATAGTCGAAAGGCTCTTAAAATGGGCGCGTGAGAGTGATTTAAAGAGACAGAAACGAAGGTTTAAAAATATCTCGACTATTTTATAAAATATTAATCTTTATTACAGGGTATCTCAATTTGCTAGCAATTCTAAATACTTCCATCACGATATGTTTTACTCCTCACGTCCCCCCTATCCATCACACACACACACACACACATGGGTTGGTGGTGGATGGAAAATTGACTAAATGCAACGTTTTCGAGTTCATTACGAAAGCGAACAGTTTCCATGGGCAGAAAGTACACAACGCGATGTCCTCCACACAATCACACCCATGCACACACACACACATTGGTCGGTCGGTCGCTCGGTCCGAATGGGCCAATTTTCCCATTCGAATTGGATTCTTTGGCCATATCAACATATTTTGTTTGGATCATTTTATCTGTTTTGTTGGTGGTTGATTCCCGTTTGGGACATTGCAGCTTATTCATGGGTTGGTTAGGGGGGTGGGTAGTAGTAGTTGGGTGGTGAAAACAGCAGAAAAAACAAGATGCATTTTCCATTGAAGGTTTTCCGCTGTTCTTGCGGGGTTGTATGTATACACTCATGCATACACACACACACACACACTGAAAAGCTGCTTCAAAGGTCATGTCACGCAAATTTTCCTAAGCATCCCAGGGTGGAATATCAAGAAAAATCACCGAAAACTACACTTCTCAATTTCAAAACTACAATACATAAGACTTGACTTCAAATGGAGATTTATTGTTAATTTCAATTTAAGCATTTGTTTATGAGAGGCAAAACTTTTCATAAACAGAGATAAGATAAAAAGGTAAAAGTATTGTTCAAGAAAATGCTTTAAGATCATAGGTTGTGAGAATTTTTCCACTGATTTTCTTTTACTAGTATGTTAATTAAGACTTATGTTAAATAAAGTGATAAATTACTACTATACTGGATCTAAACTACTTTGTATCTTAAAATCTCTTTAATTTACAAGGTCACATAAATTTATCTATCTTAATTATTTAAGAAAAACATATTAAAAGCAATTTTAAAACGATGAGATATGTTTTTGTGGTTGTATATTTCTTGTTTTTTCAAAATTATAGAAATTCAAAATGCCCACTTCTCTGACTATTTGAATAGCGAAAATCTATCTATTCGAATAGCTGATTTCATGATACTAGAACTGATTTAATTCAACAAGGATAGATTCCTATGATTCCTAGTTCTAATAATTAACTGATAATGAATTCAAATTACACAAACTATTTAGAATACTTTAGATTGATCAATTTTTTAGGTGACTTCTAAGGTCTGAACGAGTTTTATATAGAAGAAAATGATCAGATGAAAGTAAATTGTAGCAATTATTAAATACTTGTTAGTATAAGTTTCTGAATTGCACCTCTATAGAGGATTTTGTCTCAAGTTTATATCATTTAAGTGTCATTGAATTCAATATAATTTTGAATAAAATATACAAATGTTTTACAAAATATTGAATTATTTATTTATTTATTAAATAATTAATTCTATCAACTTATGTATATGGAGTCCATAACTTAGGCCCTGCTTAAGTCAACAAATGTTGTACTTAAATACAATGAGATGGCAAATTGGAGCTAAAGATTTTTAAATATATAATTTAAAAAAACTTTACGCGTTAAATAAAGTTTAAAGTATTTTAACGATTAAGATTTTTGTTGTGTCTAAAGATTCAATATTTCGAAAGTTCTGATATTTACAAAATCGATTCCTAAAGTTTATTTGGAGAATTTGTTATATTTAAATAGAAATTTCAAAACATTTTGTATACTGCTTAAATGTATTTTTCATTTCAAATAATGTTTGATTTTTGATAATACCATAAAACAAATTTTACAATGACATTTGTGGTAATACTTTTCCAATTGGATTCGCCTGATTTTCTAAAAATTTTTTCCACACTTTGAACATGAATATTATTATTTTGTTTGCTTTTGATTTTTCTCAGAATTTGTTACTAACCTGGACCATTTTTGTGTAGTTTCTGTTTTGTGGTTTTTTGTATTAAATCCAAATCCAAATAAAATCAAGTGCCAGGCCAAAAACAAAACAAAAATTAAAGCCGGCAAGGTTGGTTTTGTTGGTGTCGCCGGCGGGGGGAGGCAGCAGCAGAGCAATAAACAATGCAAAAAGCAGCCGCTACAACAACAATAAACACGCGTACTAGTGAGAGCAAGAGAGAGAGAGACACCGAGCAAAAAGAGCGTAGCACTGCACGTGGTTCACTTTTGTTGTTGCTTTTCTTCTTGGCGAAATTGGTTTTGTTTTATTCGCTTTTCTTTAATTCATCATTTGTACATTCGTCAAATATTATTTACACTCAAGTGCATAGCAGTATTCATAATTTTGTTTGTTATTATTGCATTTAATTTTATGCGTAAAACGAACCGTACGCGTTGAAGACAGAAACAGTTATTCGCCTCCGTGGTGAGCAAAACAACACCAGCGCATTTCACCTTTTTCACCATAGACACATGGTCCGTGTTTTTAGCAGCGGCATTCAATTGCTGCCCTCTATGCGACTATTGCATACTCTGCCCATGTAAGTTATGGCAGAGACACATGTATTTTAAAACGGCAATAAATGAAAATTGTATTTATTTAATATATTTATTTTTAATACATTTTTTTGAATTGGGCGGATTCAGTTATAATTGTAACAATGTTTATTATATAAGGATTATACAATTCAGTTTTGATTTTAAGAAATTGAAAACTTTTATGACATTTTTCCCTTCGAACTATGTACGTAATTTATGAATTAAGAATTAAGAAATGCTTTAAGTAGTCAAACTTTCGAACAATACTCTACACAAATCACACTCGTTCGATACAGTGAAACATCAATATAACGGATCTGAAGCGAACCAGAACATTTTTCGTTAAATCTATTGATTCGCTACAGGTACTTATTAGATAAAGCTTGGTAAAACGAAATTTAAAAAATCTCAACGAAAATTCTGTTATGTTGAGTTGTTCCTTATAACGTAATTTCGCTGTAACTAATAAGTGACAAATGCTTCAAAAGCAAACCTCGCGCAATACCCTAACTAAACATCGGAAAAAATAGGTGGTCGAAAATTGGTTCACCTCAGCCCTTAGCACTTCGACTCAGCCCTTCGCACTGCTGCACATCACTAGCACGAACAATCAGATTGTCCATCGCTAATGCGGTCTTCTGAAAACGTTTTATTTTGGAAAAAGTTATTATAGGGAAAATTGTGTTAAGAACTCATTTGCAATGTCAGACAATGAGTATGAACGCTTTGAGATCACCGACTATGATTTGGACAACGAATTCAATATAAACAGACCCCGCGGCAGGCAGAGCAAGCACCAGCAAATTTATGGTAAGGCGAAAAATCTGTCTCTGTTCATTAAATTTATTGTGTTTGTTTTAGGTATTTGGGCCGATGGGGATGACAGTGAGGAGGATGAAGGAAGCCGCCCATCGCGATCCCGAAGTCGGGCTCCAAAGGATTACACTATGCCGGTCAATTTTGTGGCAGGGGGAATCCAACAAGCTGGCAAAAAGAAGAAGAAGAAGGCCATTGAAGACGGCAACGATGGCGATGACAAGGATAAAGATGACAATGAGGAAGCGGAAAACAGCGATGCATCCAGTGAAAATGCCCGTCCTGCCTTTGGGAATCAGAAAAGTACCGATGAGTCTTCTTCGGCGGATGAGCAAAAGCCCACAATGGCCAAAATAAAACAAACCGCCGGACTGAGACATCGCTCGCATATAGCCAGTGATCGTAATGTGGGAGCGTGGGAACAACATACCAGAGGCATTGGCGCCAAATTGTTGCTTCAGATGGGCTACGAGCCAGGCAGAGGTCTCGGCAAGGACCTGCAAGGTATTTCCCAGCCTGTGCAGGCGCATGTAAGAAAAGGTCGAGGCGCCATAGGAGCATATGGACCGGAGACAGCAGCCAGTGTGGGTGGCAAACCAAAATTGAGCATTAAAGTCGACGAAGATGTACAAGAGGCCAAGGAATTCAAAGAGCAGATGAACAAATGGCGCAAAGGCGGGGCAGCAGGATCAGCAGCCGACAGTCAAGAAAAGGCAGGCAAACGTTACTACTACAAATCCGTCGAAGAGGTCATAGCCAAGGGCAAAAAGTCCCAACATTTGTTATCCGAGAAATTGAGCAAAAAATTGGGCAATGTGCCAGTAATTGATATGACGGGACCGGAGAAACGTGTTCTCAGTGGTTATCATGCCCTGGGTCAGGCTAAAGTTGCAATCGATGATGTTGAGGAGAAACCAAGTGGAGTCTCCGCCTTTGCCATGCCGGAATTGACCCACAACCTGCAACTTTTGGTCAGTCAATGCGAACAACAAATCATAGCCATAGATAAATCCGAGCGTGAATCCTCCAGCCAGCAGCAGGCATTAGAAATTGAATACAAACATCTCGAGGAGATAGTCCAACTGGAACAGAATCACATTAAAACACTCGAAGAGGCTTTACAAAGAGTGGACAAGCTGAGTGAAGATCCCGACATAAGTCTATCGGAGGCGGAACACTTATTCCTCGAACTCATCCATGATTATTCATCGGAATTCAAGGAATTTGGTCTGGCCGATTTGGCTGCCGGCGTAATAGCTCCATTAATGAAGAGAGAACTATCCAGCTGGCAACCTTTGGAGCAACCTACTAAACCCCTGCAGCTTGTTAAGAAATGGCGAAGCATGCTTCAAGACAAGGATCTCACCGAACAAAAGTCACGCAATGTCTTTGATCCGTACTCGTCATTGATCTGGGCCGGAGTGATGCCATCGTTTCGTACCTGTGCCGCCAATTGGCCACCAAAGGATTACTCGCCCATGGCTGCTCTACTCGATGCTTGGGCCCCGTTAATGCCCACATGGGTGCTCGATTCGGTGTTGGAGCAACTCATTCTGCCGCGATTGGCCAAAGGTGTACAAGAATGGGATCCCCTCACTGATACTGTTCCCATTCACAGTTGGATTCTACCTTGGCATGGCATTTTGGGTCCCAAACTGGAAGAATCCATATATCCTCAGATAAGAAGTAAACTTGGTGCAGCCTTGCAATCCTGGTCGCCAGCAGATCGTTCGGCCCGTGCCATGCTAACACCTTGGCAACAGGCATTTCCCGAAGATGAAATGGTTCATTTCCTTTTGCTTCACATTATTCCCAAATTGCAAATTGTTCTCGGTGAATTCATTATCAATCCATTGCATCAAGACTTGGAAATGTGGCATCAAGTTTGGGAATGGAATGAATTGATACCACCCATGCATATGGCCAATTTGTTGGATAAACATTTCTTTCCACGCTGGATGCAGGTAAGCATTGTCTGACATATCCATTAAATTACCGAAACCTCTTCACCTCTTCATTCTCTTATAAAATCTAGGTCCTGGTATTATGGTTAAATCAATCGCCTGACTATGCGGAAATATCTCGTTGGTATACTGGTTGGAAAGGTATGCTAAGTGAAGGATTATTGCGTGAACCCTCCGTAAAAGAGCATCTACGACGTGCTCTGGAAATGATGCATCGTGCCACAGATGCCTTGCTGCAACCAGCAACGGCCACACCACCGCCCCCAGTGCCACCAGCTCCGCCAGCTGCTGTTCTCCTGCCGCCTGTTATGCTTATGGAACAACCCGCACAATTGGAATTCAAAGAGTTGGTCTCACAGAAATGTGCCGAATTGGGCATCATTTTTGCCCCACTACCCGGTCGTCGGGAACTTGGCAAGCAGGTGAGTCTTCAATTTGAAACTGTTTGTAATTTAATTCAATACATTCTAATCATAATGAACTTTTATTTATTTCAGATTTATCGCGTTGGCAAACTTTTTTGCTATATTGATCGAAATGTCTGCATGTTGAGCGATGGCAACCTTAGCAATTGGCAACCTGTGGGCCTTAATCAACTATTAGAACGTTCACAAACAGGAATACTTTAGATATATAACTCAAATATCTAAAATTAGCTATTGGTTAGTTTCTCGTAAACTTTATTTTCTATAGTTTGATGCTTAAGATTTATTGTTTAAGAATTTTTTAGTTGTTCTGTTGACAAATGTAAATAAATCAAATATTTTATAATATACTCAGTCATTTATACAAAATATTTATTGGTTATTCTTAAATCAAAATAGACGAATACATTGAATGTATTGGTTTTAAACAAATTTCCACAAAACAAAAAGGTAAACGAATAAAGTCAATTTATAATAGTTTCTAAAAGTATAAGATTGCATTTTGGTTTCCTTGGATTGTATCTTAACATCCTGCAACTTTTTATAGTTTTTTTTTTGTAGGATAAGAAATAGGTACCTAATTTAGTTCAGATG
The DNA here is from genome assembly GCF_018902025.1 of Drosophila willistoni. NCBI lineage: Eukaryota > Metazoa > Arthropoda > Insecta > Diptera > Drosophilidae > Drosophila > Drosophila willistoni. The sequence continues at coordinate 18,760,039 of NW_025814050.1, forward strand.
TATAAAAGCTAAAAAAAGAGTTTACTAGATTCCATAAGTTTAATTATGATAGGAACATTCTTAAAATGGCATTTCGTTCTTTTATGAAATTTTAAATATATATTATGTCACAGTTTAAGGAAAGGAATAATATAAGAATATAAGAAAATAGATTCGAAATTCTATTAATTCCTTTCTTGCTCTATTTCTCATAAGATATATAAATAATATGCACGTGCTGAATCTATTGCAAAGTGTTAATAACCAAAAATGTTATTAAAATTTCATCCTATTTGTATTTTTCAATCATTCTTCTTAAAAATAAGGTATGGAAAAGAATGTTTTTGTTTTTTGATTGGGTCAATCGCCTTTTAGCGTAAAGTACGTTTTGGTGTGTAATCTGTCAGATTGAAATCATTATTATTTACCTACTTTGATAAATTTTCAATTAAGCGAAATTAATGAAGAATTGCATAGCAAAGCGATTAAGAGTCAGAAATAAGCAAGAAGTAAATATTCGCTTTAGACAATTGATAACATTGTCATATTTAAAAGCGTTTTCATTGTTTCAATGCTTAAAACAAACATGGAATACATGATTGCTTCAGATATTGATTCCTTTTGTATTTAATTATATAAAAATATTAATTTTTTTCAACTCTTTTTATTTTATTTTTAAATACTGTTGAAACGTGTTAGAGCTTCTTTAATATACGGCTCAAGGTCCTTTTTAATAGAAGTGGGCGCTGAGCTTGGACTCTTTTTGGGTATTTTTCAGATTTCTCAGCTGTATCCATTCCACAACATTCAAGCGCTTTATATTGCAGATGCTACCTTGGAAATGGTCTGGGAATCCTCTTTAACCAGCCCTTGCTGAGTCTGCCGACCCATAATAAGACTATCAGGCAGGCCGGCCAGACGAGGGAAAGAAGAAGACAATGCGAGAGACGACAGACAAGAAGAAAAAAGACAATGATAAAGATGAATTTAAGACTACAAAGGTATAAACTAAAAAACGCCAAAACACGATAATAAAATTTGATACATCCTTATCTATTCATATCATATAATTAGAGAAAATAACATATTCAGAGATTTACTTGACAAAAATTAGTTCTTAACTTCACGCCGAACGGGGCTGACTTGATTAATAATGTATGCTACAAGCTAGTTAAAATTCTTTAGTGTGTTCAAAAATTTGTTAAACTTTTTTGTGATTTTGTAGTTGCTCTGAAGACGGTTGCCGATGTGCAATAATAATATCAAAATTGGAAACTGCGGTTTTTTATTTTTATTAATTTTAATGACCTAAAGCCTAATGAAACCCAAGTACAACAACACAAATCACAAAAAACTAATCATAACAATTCATAACAAAAATGTTAAATTTCTCAAAAAACAAGAATAATCCCTGAAGACGGTCTCCAAAGAAGACTAAACTAAACCTTGAGCTGCCAAAATCAAAGTTAAGTTAAAATTCAAAAAGGTCGACAAAAATCTAGAAAATTTTATTACAATTTTAATTAAGCTGTTAAATATTTAAACGAAATCAAAATCTGATTGAAAGATAGCAGTTTTACGTTTTTCCTTTTTTCTAATAGATACTAAATTAAACTTTTCTGTTACACTACGGTGTTTTTTTTAAATCACAACCAACTTGGTAATTGATTGTACTATTAAAATGATTGTACAAGTTTTACTATCAATAAGAAAAATGTTTCTACAACTAATAATCTCTATGGGGAATTTTGCAGCTGATTGATAAGACAGTGAAGCACTTTAAGGAAACAGACGATAAAGTGAGTTTAATCGAAATTAGTCAATCTAATCATTGACATTTTGTAAAACATGAAATGAGTGTAATAGCTACCGTTACAAGTTAATATATAACTATTCGTATCTGATAGATAGGAATCCATTCAATGCAATGAATGCGCCTTAGTCAGTCAATCTGTATATATGTATGTATACACTTGGTATATGAGTTTTGATTAAAGTATTTATTATCTATTGATTTGTGCAAGCCATTTATATGACTGATAAAAACGAGAACCTGATAGACTTTTTTTTGAGACTGCTAACGGTTAAGCAAATTGACCGTAACTTGGGAACGTTTCCCTTATCATAACCGCTAAAAGTTGTTTTGCGTTTTTCTTTTCGGGTTACTACTTGAATATGCTTTCAGTTGACTCCGAGCACTCGAAGCTAAAGGCTGGAAAAAATAATTATTTTTAAAATTACTAGAAAAGAAAACCAAAGTACAAGGTGCGTCGCTAGTTTATGGCCTCCATATGGTTTCCGTTTGCCACACGATCTCGAGTGATATACAATCAATCGATGGATCATAAACTATAATCTGACTCATCGTGTTATAAACGTTTTTATAATAAGCGATTCCGTTAAAAAGATCTCTAAAGTGGCATTAAATTTTTAGTACTTCATATAGCTAATTGTTATAGGTCATAAATAAGAGGTTTTTCAAAAGAATTACTCTCAAGTTTGAGCGACTGATAAGGATGCAAGTGAAATTCGACGGAAATTTGTTATTGTTAAGATAAGATCTTTTCAAAAATATAATAATTTCAATAATTGACTGCACATTTTTGTAAATATATTCAAACCAGAGACAAACAAACAAAGAACTCTCATTTTTACATTAACCAGCTGGTACACGCGGCAGATATCAATTTAATGCCAATAAATGAGAGAGAAAAATTCACCTGTTTCCCCACAATAAACAAACAAAAAAAAAACGAGATGGAAATTGCCAAAATAAAAAAAAAAAAAACCAAAAATCAATTATCGATTTACTCTCGCAATACATATTGATAAATTTATCTATTGTATTAGATTACAAGCATGTTAAAAGATATCTAGTGACTGATTACCTTCCGGGTGAGATATTCTAAAGCATTACGAAACCGAATCGTTGACCCATCATATCAAAAGTGATAAAATAATGTGACAGTGAAAATTAGTGACAAACATTTGTAATCAATTTATGAAACATGAAAAATTAAGCTACTTTTAATGTTATGAGACGAGAAATATAGTATTTTAGATGGTTTAAATATTCATCTAAAAACGGTTTGAATTGGCTAAAGTTTAACTTTTTTAATATTATACTTTTGTCATCTAATGGGCTGGGTTTATGTATTACTAAATCAGTGAAATAGTTTTCGGGGCCGGGCGAATAATATCCAACTGTGCTTCAATTGATCTGGCACTGAACAGAACGAGAGATGAAATTTACTTAAAACAAATTCCCATTAAATGGCCCTTTGTAGTTCTTATAAAGGTTTACAAAGTATGTGACAAAATCGGTTATGAAATCGACTTTTCTAAATATCGTTTCTTGCTTACTAACTATCTAACTAAGTAATTACTTAAATTGTGACTCTTGAAGTTAATAATTGAAACAACTCTTTTTCAGAAGATTAAAGAACATGATATTTTTGACTATATCGTTTATTTAACATATTTTTACAATTTCTTCTTCTATATCTTCTTCTTCTTCTATATCTACTATCCTTAAAGGAAAATGCTTCATTATATGTCCTAGTTTTCTATTGTACTCCTCGAAATTTCATTCTAGATCCGAACGAAATTTGTCATTTAGAAAAACTTTTAGGATGTTTTATTTATACAATATTTTTACAATTTTCAAATAATTTTATAAACCCTTGAAAACGTCTAAACACAATTATAGCTAATATCCCCTTTAATTTGATTAAAATTGTAACTAATTTGATTACAAGCTTTAAATTTGAAAGTATAGAAATCCTTAAAAGCTTCTTAAGAAATCAATCAGTTAAACTGTTTAATTTTCGATTTATCCTCATTCGATTTATTCTGATTTACTGAGTAAGCTATGTTCGTATTCATTAACACTCAATGAATGCATTGTATGCTTAACATTCATTCACATCTACTCAATTCGAATGTATGCATTTTCAAGTGTGCTTTGAGTGGAGTCATATCAATGTCTAGATTAAGCTAATAGATGCCAAACATTGTCAATTGCATAGGAATATAAACAGAAGTTAAGCGTAAACCACTTAAATAAGTACCTTGTACAATGTGGTAGAGGCCAAAGATATAGTTTCCTGATAGGAATTAAAATGCTATAACTATTTTATGTATCGTCTGCAAATGTATAGGAATTGGTATATAAATAATAGAAGATACTTTAACCTAAACATAATAATAATGAAAAATAATTAAACATGTTGTTTTTATAGACTTGCAAAATAGGTAAATTAATTTTGATCAAAAGTGTAAAACGCATAGAAGGAGCATCTATGTATTCAACTTCAAGGGGTATACAGACTTCAGCAAAGTCAATGTTAATATATGGCAAGAGTTTCCAAGGGACTGGTTTTTCCAATGTATGACTGTTATCTCAACATTGCGAAAGTTAACTACTTAAGTACGATGAAAGTTAACTACTTATGTACGACATTCGGTCATAAATAGTTTATAATTGTTGAAATCAAACAAATGCGTGAAGTTCCAAAGAAAACAGTGGACAATAAAAGCATCATAAATTCGATTACTTTATTAGGAGGACTAAGTTACAAGAACAAAAATTTTAATTACGTACCAAAGACAAAATTTAAGCATATGTATACAATTTGCGGATCTTTAGTCTATGTCTAGGTAATTAAAAATAAAATAAAATGTTTTAATTTTTTCTAACATTTTATTTCCCGGCTCGAAGTTCGTCTATGCTTATTACAAATTGATAGAAATATCCAAGTTTGATGATTTTTTAATGATTTTGCTTTATAAAAAGTTTCCCAGATAATTATTTTTTTGCAATATATCTTTATTACTTTCATTATCAATTAATTGAGGCAATCTACAGAAGCAAATACAAATAAACTGTAGAAGTTTTCAATGCTTAATAAACAAGGCTTTTTGAATTTTTTTTATATTTTGGCTATATAGCAAGATATTGCCTTTATCTAGAAAACAGTCCAAAAAGCAGACATACATAAACTAACCTGATCTATATGAATTCAGCCAAGCTGAGAAACTATATTCTCTACTTTTAATCTATATATTCAAAGTTGATTTCATCTAAACAAAGTCTTCAAGATGATTTTCAAAGTGTTTAAAAGTAAATTCCATTAACTCCTAGTAAAGTGTATGCGCCTCTTTGTCTAATACAATCAGTGATAAGTAATCGTTGTCAGCATTATCAAGCCAACTGGGGGAAATTTTGGTTTTATATTTCTAATTGTTATCAACCGCGTCGTCATAATGTTTTGTTAAAAGTTGTATATAATTTGTATGTTTATCGGCAGCATGTACATAGTTATTTATTGGAGTTATCATTTTCTATTAAGCTCAGAATGTAAATACATATATTTTTAGAATTCTAAGAAGTTCTACGTTCTATTTTATGACCCACCCTAAATCAAACACTTTGCAGATTGTGCCACAGACTATTCAATTAGTTCTTATCGACTAAGCATTAGTGTAAGAAAGTTATTAAGCAACTTACCTATCAGTTTTTCATTTATGTTGTCTCAAATTGAAGCACGTCTGGGCTTATTATGCAATTGCATTTTCAATGTCATTTGGTAACCTATCGCATAATAATTCATTTTTTTTTTACATTTTTATAGCCATGGTTAGCTTGGGCAACAAACGATATACGAGATTGTGGCCACTTGTAGTTCTGCTGACTCTGGTTGTCATCCTGATATGGCGAAATCTGCAACAAGCTCGAACCCTTACACTGCCCAGAATCTCGAGAAAAAATTTTGGCAAATTTCTCTTTCTGAATGACAATGAAACTTCATCATCAGGATTGTCGAGCACAGAGGATTATCCAAGAGATCAATTGCCTGAGGAGTTGCCATTTCTTCAGCCATTAATTGAAACTAGAGAAAGGTCACCTAGAACATTGGAACTACAGAAATTGGTTAATTGTCGCAATCGTCCATTGAGATTTCAACGACTGCAGCACGGTGAATATTGGCTACTGCAGAACTTAGTTATCGGTAGTGAAAGCCAATTTATGGGTTGCGCCGAGTCTATAACTTATACCACAAATGGGGATTATACATTCTTTGATAATTTAGAAATGGTAGCCGAGCGGTAAGTAATCTAAATATTGTTCATATATTAAGCTTCAGTAAAAATGTCACTTGAGACAAAATGTAATTCCCCTTTTAGACTTATGTCAAGGTAATTGGAATAGTTGGAAATGTCTTCTTGAGGTAGTCGAGCAGTTTTGAAACGTTTGTAATATGAGTTAATTAGTTGATCGCTAAAAAAAAACCCAAGTAGTGTAAGAGAACTCAAGTGTCGCAATTTTTTACTATCATGATGCAATTAACATTTTTGTTTCTCTCTTCTTTTTCTCTTTTTGTGTTCTTCGAAAGTTTTTGTACGACATGTCTGGATCTATCTCAGAAAAAATCTAAGAGGAAACCATACTTAAAAATAATGTTTCAATATATGTATATTTTATAAATTCATACATATAAGAAACTTAAGAAAATATAGGTGCCAAAAAGAACTTGTCGATAAGTCTATTGGCAATTCGATCAGATTAAATATCGCCTCTTGTATTATAAATGATTGCATTCTAAGTTGAAGTAAGGAACTGTGGACAATCAAAATTTTTCTAGGTCATGGTCGTATGACTAATAATACATTTGTACAATTACTTTAGTAAATTAACATAACTTAAACTTAGTTTTGGTTTAAACATTGTTCAATAATTGTTACATTTAGACGAATGAACTTAAATATTTTAACTAGGAGAACTAAATGATTACCTAAATAATTCATTTAGTTTTACGAATTCGAAAGTGGTTACTAAGCGCTTTATTTTAGGCTGAGAATTTCAAGATTATGTTTTTAAATTCCAGAGGCAATCTTTAACCAAACGCCTGAAAATAATAGACTAATTTCATTATCGAAAGATAGTATGCCATATTATAATAATCATATAGTAATATTGGACTCGAAGTTGCGTTAGTCATAACTAAATGGGGCTTAGCATCAGTGTTCATAATATTCGTTCTTTAGTGAAAAACATAAAAGAATGAATTCATTTTACTAGTTTTTATTTAGCAGGAAAATTGTCTTTTCTAACCTTTTGTTATAAAGTTTTAAAAAATATAGCTCTGCATTCTTTTCTGCTATACAATATTTGAAACATTAATACTTATCAGCATTTATTTGGCATTTATTGATTTGAGATGATTTTGTATGATGATTTTTAGCACAAGATTTTAATTTTTTAATTTTATTTCTAAACATCAAAATTTCTTTGAATGGTCAAAGAAAACCTTTAATTAAATTTATCAGGTAATGAAACCGATTGATAAGAACGTTCTGGTTTCGGTTTCAGTTTCTTCTAGTAAAGAAGTTTTGATTTTAGTGATAACGAATTCCGTTATATACAAATAGTATTTTTTAGAACTCATTAAATTTTAGTCACTACAGTTCACTACAGTCAAGAATAAAACATCAATGATTAAATTAAAACATTTCGATTAACACCGATTAGTATTTCCAAACATAAAGAAAAATGCAATTCTTGATTTGTTTTTATATACTAACAGAAAGCATATTAAACCTTATAGCAACTATTAAAATCTTTTTGAACAAATTAAGTTTTCGAATAACAATTTATTTATATTTCAATGAGATACCAATTTATCAATCATTTATACGTTTATTTGTTTATTTACAGATGGCAAGCACCTATTAGTTTTGCCATACACGCACCTGGCTATGATCTGAATAGCACTCTGGATGCAATTCAGTATGTGAAGAATTGTTTACCTGGTAGTCATTATATTAATGATTATGTAACATTCCATGTGTACTTCTCCAATCTGCATATGCCCGTCTACGTGCCCTTAAATGAGGCGGATGTATTGAACTGGCCCTACAAGTGCATGGAGGAAAATGGGACATTGGCGACTCCGCCTTATACCCAAGTACCACGCGAAGCCATGTACAAAGTCAAGGCCAATTTGACATACCCGATTAACGTGGGTCGGAATATAGCACGTCAGGCATCTAATACACATTTTATATTCGCTTGCGACATTGAATTGTATCCAAGTGTGGGATTTGTTGAACAATTTCTCGATATGGTGGCTCGCAACAATAGTGTCTTGGCCCTGGATCCCAAGCAGCCAAGAAGAGTGTATCCTCTGCCAGTTTTTGAAATTGAAGCTGGCCAACATGTACCTGAGAACAAGGCCGAGCTCTTGGATCTGTATCGCAATGGACTGGCGCAACTCTTTCACGCCAAGGTTTGCCCCACTTGCCATAAAGTGCCGCAACAACAACTTTGGATGAATCGTGCTCCCAGTGTCCGGGATGAGTTGAAATTATTTAGCATGACACTGAGAAGGGATAAATTTCGAAGTTGGGAACCATTCTATATAAGCGATAACACTGAACCACTCTTCGATGAGCGTGTGACGTGGGAGGGACAATCCAACAAGCGGATACAGGTGAAAATTATTTAATAAATCTATTGTTAAAAACTGGTATAACCTTTCGCTTTCTTTTTTTCAGAACTTTGCCATGTGCTTGCTAGGCTTTGAGTACCATGTCCTCCATCCAGCATTCCTAGTCCATAGTCCTGGCATTAAGAAACAGCCATCGCGTAAATCGGGACGCCTAAAATATGCAAAGGCTATGACCAAATTTATTAAATCAAAAATTGAACCCGAGTATCGGATACTTTATGGCAATACCACAGGGTGTACCACATGATACTACGAAGATAATTGCTTTTCAATCTAGCCCACAGTCCTAAAACAAAAGTGATATTTCATGTACATAATTATATTTTAAGCTTTACCTTTAATAGCAAATTATTAATACAACCATATGATTTTTTTCTACATCTTTGGTCTGTTTTTTTTTTCCCTATTCAAAAAATATTGAGTGCTGCGCGATTTCAGATACCAAGTATATGCAAAATTATCAGGAACATGACTGCCGTGGAAAAATTGATAAAAATATATGTATACTAATATATACCTTATTTTTTTACCTCATAAGTTGATGATAGAATTGATGCCAATTGAAATGTCTACGCCAATTCATAAAAGAAGGTCGTGGGCTCCATATGACATTCGAGTGCTGCCAGCTGTCATTAGAAGAACGAAGTAGAAAGGCTCCATCCAACACGATGAAAGTGTAGTTAAGATCTATCAATATTTGGGACTGCAAAAAGAAGAAGTTATTAGTAAATTTAAAAATGTGATCGACTTTAAGACACATTCGAAAATAATTTAAGCTCTAAAAAAAAATTCGTTCAATATGAAAACAAATTTTGGCACGTGAATACTTTGTGCACTTTCCATTGAGGAATCTATTTGTGTGATTATTTAAATTTTTATTTAAGTAGTTTTTCGAAATCATAATAAAATTTAGATAGTTGGATTTGCATCCTTTTTGGCAGAAAAGTATAGCAGTTTATTGGTATATAGCAGTTGATTAAACAACTAATCGGGAAAAGTAAAACCAAATATTTTTAATACCTCATTCTATACTTGTCTTTTAGCAGGAGAAACACTTAAGCAAACTCAAAGCTTATTTAGGAAAACCATTAATACAAAGCAGAATGAAATATTCTTAAAAAAAAGTCAAATTTTAAGCTTATATAATGATGACACGATTATTTTCTTCAAGCGAACGAACTGTATCGAAAAATTGCTGTGATTAAATAGATTAATAGAATAGAATTAGTTTATCGATTAATTGGTTAAATAATCGCTGAATGGTAGAAGCTAATATTTTCATCATTCTTTTCTAGGACACTAGTATCTTGGATTTAGATGAACGATGCATAAAGATAATTAATGAAAAATGAAAACTAAAAAAAGTGCTCTTAAGGATCATTAATTTGATTCTGTTTTACATAAATGCTAGAAATATATTTCTTTCTCACCTTAAAAGTAGAGCTCTCTTCATATATGGATTCCATTTCGTTATTCTCATCGTAAAGTGGTTCTAGTTCATTAATACTGATATAAGCCACACACATTTCTCTCCTTTTTGAGCGACTAAAGATGAATAGTTCGTCTTTGGGATTTGGCATATGTAACCACTTGACTTGACCACCAAAATCATCGTGGATGGAAGTAGTAATATTAAAGTCTCTTAATACCATAAGCAATTGGAATTTTGTCTTAGGTGTTAATGCGTCTGCCTTGATCACGAATGTGGGTAGACAAAAGACCCTGTTGAGTTAAATAAATTAATAAAATAATTTCATTTGTTGAGAAAATATACATCGACCCACGTGGTATATGGTTCCCTTATATCCCCATAGCGCCAACGATCATGATTCCAGATAAATTTCAGAAATTTTCTAGCAAACTTTGGCGGCGGCAACAATTGTAGATCCAGGGCTAAAATGTAATAAGTGTTAACATTTTGACGAGCAATATTTCTGAGTAGATTCACGGGATAAGTAAGTTTATGCTGATGCCAAAATGTTTTACTTTGATCCGAAATCAAAAAAGCTGAAGATTTATCACAGGACTCAATTACAATATGGTTTAAAATACTCTTTAGATTATCCAAGTGCTTCGGGACAAAACTCTGATGGAAAACCAAATGAATGCTAACATAGCGTCTCATTAGATCAGCAAGATCATGACAATCCAATAGATATTTCCATGCATGATTAAAATTATCGTAATCCTCATCACAGGCAAATATTGTAAGACTTATAGGAGCCTGCCATCTAATAGATAATAGATTAATGAAATAAACGAAATTAACAACATTTTTTATCCCTATTTACCTGCTCAAGACTTTGGGCAATAATCTCAAATCCATGTAAGTGCCATGCGATGTTAGGGTAATGCTTTCATTACCAATTAGATCCTCGCTAGCTCTTATATAATTATTCCATACCCAATAGTCACCATGTTGACGTATGGAACCACTATTCTTTACTTCAATATCCGCGTCTTCCTTCGTATACATTTTGTATAGAATAATCAGCGAAACGCAGCAAAGAAATGTAAACCCAAACATTTTGCAACTTTTAATAACATATGGCAACATTTTGACTCTATATTAGTATATCTATATATTACTATGATATGTGATTATTTCAAACCCTAACAAATCAAAAGTGATTTCAAAGTGTACTGGGTTTTAGATGGTGTTTATTTATTGCCCCGAGATGTAGGCAACAGAAAAAATCTGGTCGCTTACACAAAATAACTAAATTAACGTAGACTAAAACTATTTTTTGTTTTAATTATTGTAAGATTTTCAACTTTGATTTCTATCTTTACTTGATTCAAGTATTCATTGATTGTCCCACAAAATAGTATTTAAATTTGACTTTTATAATAACCCTACAACTAAGATTCAGATCATAAATCTGTAGGGCAACATCATATACAGTTCTGTTCAAAAATATAGTAGCGCAGCATTATTATTCAACATTTATATTCATTTTTCGACATGTTAAAAATTAAACTTATATATAATATAAAGATGAGAATAGTGATTAGATTTCGTGTGTTTGCATTGGTTTTTAAATTTTTTAAATGACTTTTGCGAAATACACCGAAATTTGCCTGTTCATAATTATAGTAGTGAAACGAAATCTATTTATTTATTTATTTACGTCAACTAACACAGCAGTCGACGAAAAAGCTTAAGCTAAAGACAGATAGTAATTAATTGAAGAAGATAGCTTAGCTATATACACAACTAAACATCCCCGACCAGGTGGAGGTGTTTTATTTGCATAAGGTGCCAGCTATGCCCCGATTCACAGCCAATGTGGTCAGGGATGAGTTGCAACCAATCCAAGTCCAGAATATTTTTATTGGTTTCGCTGTAAATGATTAAAAAGTATAGCGCGAAGAGAAGTTACAGAAAGATGAGGGGAAATTAGGTGAGAAAGGTTGTTAAAAGATTGGCAAAAAACACGAAAAGGTTCGTGAAGAGAGTAGTTAGTCAGACATCTACTAAGGTGAATAGGAAAAAAGTTTCTGGTCCGACGTGAAGGAACTCAAAAATATAGCGTATCTAGTAAATTAGTAGAAATGACTTCGCATCTAATCTCTACATCCTATTCTCTGAAAAATATGAAATAAAAGTTTAGTTTTTAATGTTTAACATGTCGAAAAATTAATATAGATGTTGTAAGGTGATTCGCTAGTATATTTATACCCTTGCAAAAAGGGTATATTAATTTTGGTCAGAAGTGTGCAACGCATAGAAGGAAGCATTTCCGACCATATAAAGTATATATATTCTTGATCAGCACGACGAGACGAGTTGAAATAGCCATGACCGTCCGTCCGTCCGTCTGTCCGTCTGTCCGTCCGTCTGGATCAACGCAAACTCCTCCTAGACCGTTTGAGCTACAGAGCTGAAATTTTGCATGTAGGCTTGTATATACTGCAGGCGTTGTATATCTCGGATTCAGCCGGATCGGATCGGATCATATAGCTCCCATACAAATGGCAAAGTCACGAACAGTGACTTTTCTTAATAACTTTGTTATTTTCTGAGCTATTGTGGTAAAATTTAATATTGGTGAGTTAATTACACATATAAACGACAATGCCAATTTTGATCAAGATCGGGTGACTATATGATATAGCTCCCATAGGAACGATCTTTCGAAAACAGTGACTTTTGTTAGTAACTTCGTTACTTTTGACGCGATTGCTTTCAAATTAAACATTTGTTAGTTTAATATATCTGGTAATGACTGTGCCAAATTTGACAAGGATCGGGTTACTATATCATATAGCTCCCATAGGAATGATCGGTGGAAAACAGTGACTTTGATCAATATCTTAGTTTTTATCTAAATCTATGCTTAGATTGTAGGCCGTTCTTTCGCAAACATTAGCCTTTTTAGCTTGAACGTTTTTTCACTTTGATGGCTATAGGTAAGGAAAGAGTTACCATAAAAGTTGCAAGGGTATTCAAACTTTGACGCGGTCGAAGTTAGCCCCGGCATTCTGGTTTTGAATACAGCTGTATGTAAGGGTATAAATTCACTAAAATGTTGTTAATATCCGACGAAACTTCTTCATAGTTATTTCACTGGTTTAACAAGAACTATCATATTAAAATATTAATATATACATACATAAAAATTACAAAATTGATTGGTTAAGTAAGAAAAAATAAATAGAAATATATATACCATAGAAAAATAAAATCATAGTTTATTCCCCTATTTTCTAAGTGTAAGTGCAAAGAGGTGAAAAGCTTTACACATCAAAAGCTTTAAATGCATTAAAGCTTGTAGTCTATATTTATCTTTGGATATGGCAACTCCTTAAATTTTGAATTAATTCACAGTTTGACAATTTTTACCCCTTAAATATACCATAAAAGAATTTAAATTGAATTAGTAAATTTCAAAACAAATTTGAACAATTCCGTTACTAAATAATTATATTGTAAAACTTTCTAGAGCGGTTTCAGAGTGGATTCTTTGGTTACATTGTTCTTGAAAATATACTAAAACATAGAAAAATATAAAAATAAAACTTTAAAGTTTTTTTTTTAAAACAGTTATGTATTTGTTTTAATATTATAGTAGCCTTCGTTTAAGGCAGTTCGTAGCAAGGCTTTTGATAATAATTCCTCTTGATAAAAATTCTTTGAAGTCTGGCTATCCTTGATGGATTCCTTTCTGGGGCTATCCTCCTGCCACCATTTTGATTGCGGTAAATGCCATAATTTTTGACCCATTTTGGGCATTACATAAATAATAATTGGCGGCGGAATGCTTAGTTTATCATTCTTTTCCTGCAATTTGTCCTCCATAGTTGTCGTCAAGATGGGATTAAATGGATCTGTACCATAAAGTTGTTGATATCTTTCGCTGAATACCAAATGACAAATTTGTATAAATGCTAACAGAGCCAGGGTATCATAAACCACAAGGACTTTAAATTAAATAATTAGAAGGGTTATCAAATTTTTTGGTTTCTCAATACTTACTGGCATAGAAGTAAACAACAAGTGTCAGAGCTATTAGGGTAGATAGACTCACATAATGTCGTAGGATACGAAGAAAAAAAATAGCAGTCACAACAACTTGAATTGTATACAGAACCTCGAATATAGCCAATGGCAGGACATGGATTCCTTTTAACTAAATAAAGATAAGAATATTAGAAAATCTATGACAGAAAAATATAACAAGTACTTGACCTTATAAGCACCGTAGACTGATAGCATGCAAGATATAATGTGCCCGAAATGGTAGATTAAAACAAAATATAATATCTGTTGGGGATCTATCAGAATCAAAGTGAGTCAACGAATTATAATTTTAAATATATAATTAAACTTACATTTTTCAACCCAATAAATTGTGCCTTTTATCACTTGGCTCGTTCTGTAGCTGGTTTCAAAGATTTGAATTAAATCATTCATAAATCCAATGCCATTAACGAATATTATATAGATAATAATGATGCTTTTGGTCTAGAGAATTAACCAATTTATTCAAAACATCATAAATAAATTAAATGAGTATTATTCTTGCCATTGCAAAACCTGTGATCACCAATGCTCCCAAACGTAGCGAGGCACAGAATAGATAGGACTCCATAAGAACCATGTTGTAAACAAAACCTGAAACACTTTCATACTGGCTCTACGACAGTTGAGCAGTTAACTCTTCGACAGTCGGCTAACAAATGACAAATGTTTTTCTTTTCATATGCCATTTGCCATAAAGCATTTTCCTCATCTACCACTAAAATAAGAGCTACCTCGTAGGTAACAAATTTACTTTTTTGGGTAGCCACACTAAGCCAAAGACTACTTTTTCTTCCGTTTAATCATATACGAAATATTGATAGACCAAAAATTTCTATAGTTGTTAGATGTTATTTATCAATATCAAGATCATAGGTCAACAAAATCAAATTTTTTCGTATTTCCATGGAGTTTTTCTCTTGTTTTTTACTAATTTATAATTATTGGTTATCTATCAGTATATTAGTTAATAAAAATTTGGTTTTGATTGTTATATTGATGATAAATGTCCGTCAAAATTGATTCTTATAGACCTTTTTGGTATAAATTTACTAACTGGAGAACTGAAAAACTGGGAAATACAGTTTTAAAAACTATCGTTTCGATAATATTCCAAATTCAGCTTTTGCTTTCGATAATATTCCAAACTCTGCTTTTGTTTCTTTTCTGGAAAAAACACTTTTCGGAGTGCCTTTTATGCTAATTATTTAAGTTAACAATTTTTAATTTATTTATACCCTTACATGACCTGTCAAGAACTAAACAGTAAACACATATATAACTAAACTATACTATATAAATTTCATCAAACTGATTTAACTTTCCATAGGATATCGTGAGTTCGTTACTTAGATTAAGCAAAGCTTGAACTTTGCTTTAGCGAGATAAAAATCTCAGTACATGTTTTTGTCATTTACCATAAAGGCCATTTTGAGTCATTTTTCATAACGATTTTTATTTCATTTGCATTCAGTTATTGTGGCTTACTTAATGGCTACAGTTTTGATTAGTTATTGAGCTTGAGTTATGACAAACAATTAATGTTAATATGTTGTTTATGGAATCCTATTTATGTTATTGCTCAGTCCGTCTAGGCGTACTTATTGTGAGTCTTATAAATATTGTAAGTAAGAATTAAAAAGAAAATAAAAACAATCATTTGTTAAATTTAAATTAACGAAATTTCCTTTTGACAGATCAAGTGCCTGGCATTTAGTATATATTTATTTGTACATGGCATTCAGTCTTATCATCCTTTAGTTGAGTTATTCGAACAAGATGCACAATATGCAGAAAATCGAGTGGTAAGGAGATACATTCATTGGATAGAAAATTGTAAGTAAAAAAGGAAAATCAATAAATATTTGTGGTATATATATTTCGTATATATTTCATAGATCCGGATAAAGTATTGATCTATAACCAAGTGCTATTATATTCCAATATTGCGGCTGCTCTTTTGGCCAGTTTTGGTTCTTTTAAGGTATAAAAACTTTATGAAAATGTATTCTTTTTCATAACTTTCTGTTTATTATTGCAATTTAGTTATATAAATGGCTATTGCTACCTTTGGCTCTTTTCGAACTCCTGTACTTGATACAGTTCACCTCTTTTCACATTGTCCTAATGATTGTGCTCAAGAAACTGATTAATTTGGGCCTACTTATAGTGCTTACTTTAGTGGGCAGCTTTTATATATGTAAGTAAATTTTCCCATTAAAGACATTATAAATCTATTCATTTACATGTCTTTCTAGTGTTTGAGGGCTATAATTGTGTAACTTGTCTGGCCATGTTCCAAATCATTAGCCTTGTTAAGAGTCAACGCTATCGTGAACTTTATGGCAATGATCCCTTTCATCCTCTTGCCTTGAAAAGAGCTCCCAATAATTCGTATAGCAAGGACTCCGTACAGCAATTGCGTATCCTGGAGACTCCTGATGATACTGACATTGATGAGCAGAAACGGTTGGCCAAATTGGGTCTATGGCCGCGTCGTCAACCACAGGTTATCTCGGTTATACCAGCCCAGGCTCCCATGCCCCAGTTGAAATGGTGGCAACAGCAGGCTCTGGATAAGGACGATAAGTTACAAGATTCCAAAATCTACCGCAATTGGCAACCGAATGAGCTCTTGAGTGGTGTGGGGGGTGAAGTGCAGCGTAAAAATGCCTTGAATCGTCGATATGCCGAAGGTGAACTCTATCGTTGGTATTGAATTATAGTTCAACAAGTTAAAGTTGCTAAACTTTTAATAGTTTTTAACCCATGCATAAATTTAATTAAAGCAATTTAATTGCAAATGTTGCATACATTTGCTTCAAGTTAGAATTAGTTTAGTTACAGTTCCTTTTACAGTATATGACTAAATCTTTCAAAAATGCTTTTTTTAATTACGAAAATTCATTTGGCAAACATTTTTATTAACTGATCAATATTCGAAATTTTAAAATTTTGTATAAAAAGTTTTGGGTTTCTATCAAACCTTTATTTTTTATATAAAGAGGGTAGCCAGATATCAGCTGGTAAGGGTCCCGTCTTATACTTTTTTTTATAAAATTATTAAATTTTATTTAAATTTTGGTTTTTAATGATTTGTTTAATTCATTTAGCATGAAGCTCTTTTTTGGTTTTTCAGGATGTTAAATCAACTTGTATTAAAATTGAAAAATTCTGAAAAAACTACTTAACAGATGCAAAAATACCATAAAGAATTTCTAGTCTTTATGGGTTAAGAATTACAATTTATAAACATTAATTAAGCCCTTTCTTAAATGAAGTTCATATTATTCATAAAACCAACAGAACAGATGGAGGCATTTCAAATAATTTGAGTGTACCAAAGAGTCAAGATTTAAATAGTAGAGAGTCGAAAATTAGCTACGAATTATATACAAACCTTACACAAATACAAACTTTAATCTCACATAAATATGTACATGTAGTGGAAGTAACTTCTACATAACTAAAAGGAATAAATATATATATTTGGTCATCAACGGTGCATTTGTATATTCTTGATATTGCCTTTGATAAATTATTAGCCTATATTGTGGAAATTTCTAATACAATATGGGCAAATCCATTAGTCAAACGCTGGATGGGGTTTTTGTGATACGATTAAGCTTATTCGAGTTGGGATCAAAAACTTGTTCTTTTGGATGCCATTTAATTTTTTTTGTTGCACATGTTAATGTTTATGTTTTAATCATTTCCATGATGCACTTTACAAAAAGTTGAAGTCAATTCCGAGGTTGTTATATATTTATTTTATACATATTAAAATAAATGATTAAAAATGCAAGCGACTTCATTCTTGAATTCCAAAATTGTTTTCTCTATTATAATTGTGTATATACGTACATTATGAATGATTTATACCATTTAGCTCCAATTAACACTAATTCAGACTATTTTTCAATTGGCCTAATCTTTTTTAATTAGGCTAGAAAATGCTTTGAGACATTAACTATTAAAAGAGTCCAATCAGTCATCAGACAGTATAATAAATGAAAGTATAATTGTCTCGTTTTCATTGTTTCACTTATTGCATTCATATTTCAACTCAAATGCATTGCATTGCTTCATTCATTGCCAAAAAAAAAAAAAAAATAACTCACCACATCTAGGCTAGTTGGAAATCTCAGATGACCAGCCCAAAACTATAACTGGCCAACTGATTGGCTTTTGTTTTACTTTTCAGAGAAACTTTTAATTAAATTTGACAGAGAGAAAGAGAGAGAGAGAGTGAAACTATAGCAACAATTGTCAACGAAGCTGAGAAATCTCCAGAGGCACTATGACGACGGGACATCATCAAGTAGTCCTGTTTGTGTGTGGGTGTGAGTGTGAGTGTAGCCTGAAAGTATGCAACGTTGAAAATGCAATCGACTGACAACGAAATTGACTGTATCGTCGTCGTCCAGTTTGCTCTGCATTTTGCCCTCCAATGGGACTCATGGTCCATTGCATCTGTCGCCAATTGTTAGACACTTTGATTTTTCGTTTGCCGACACAATGCTTCACCAAGTTCTTTTCATAGCGCTCACTCCCTTCCTCTCTCTCACTCTATCTCTTTCCTTTTTTCTTTCTCCCTATTTATTTCCATGCTGTGCATTTGTAAGTCGTCCTCGTGGCAGGATATGCAAAGTGTTGTCTTCTTACTTCTATGTCCTTCACAATACCAGACAGTTGCATAATCTGTAGTGCCGTTTATGCAAAGTGTCTCCAAAATAAAAAAAGAAAGGAGAAAACTAAGTGCGGGAGCTGTCGAGGATAATGTAAAGAGGTCCCTGAATTGTTAAATTCGCCAAAGTGCACAAAAAAAAAAGAAAAATGAATTGAAGTTTCGTTTTTATTGAATACATAAGTTGATCAAGTATTTGTAGCTGATTGTCTTGGGTTTTACCGAACTTTTAGTTCTTGGTATTAAGCGATAATCATTAACCCCAAAAAATTGCAGTCGAAAAATGCAAACGAATTTTTGCCACATGTTTTGCGCAATCATATCACATCGTAATCACCATAATCAAGGTCTTACAGCAAACAATCAACGTCTAAGAAGTTTTCCTTTTCTTTCATTTTTATTCTCGCCTAGGCCACTCTAAGTACATGGATAGGACACACGTAAGTTGCTACGTGGTGCTGATTATCTGTCCTATGCTTAGCAGAGGATTATAATGCCAAAAAAAAGGAAAAAGTCAGAGCTGCCAACACGGGAGTGCAGGAGCGAAGTGCCAATAATAAAAAGGCAGAACGAAGGCATTAGAATGGATAAAAGAGTAAAAAACTCATCAACTATCTTTCTACAGGTCAAATTAGGCATCAAAATGCAAACGAGAGATTTGATTTGAGGATATTTTGGGTCCACTTAAGCACATTCCGCTCCTGTGTAAATTGCTATGGTGACATTGTCACCAAGTCAGTGCCAACAAGTGGCAAAAGCTGATGGGAATAAGTAGCCAAATCACTATGTACATAGAGAGATTACTTTGAATAGGAGAAGAAGAATTTTTGATAATTCAATGTGCGTGTGTGTGCAAAAATAAAATGGATTTTTGCTAGTAGGAAAATAGAACGAGACTTAAATTTTCAGGATTTTAATTTGAATCAGTTGAGAGTGAAAACGAGTTGTCCTAGAAGACCAGGAGAGGTAAATGAAAAACGAAAAGGGGTCAGGGTCTCCTAGTTAAGGTCTCAGAAAACTGCGTCTCCCGGTGTGCCCGGAGAAGCTTAAAAAAACAGGGAGAAGGCATCGATGCCTACAGAACTAACTTAGAATTAGACTCTCCATTCAATACACAGATTTTTAATGCAATTTAATATTTACATATAAGAAAGTATCATCCGATTCTATAAAGTCATCATTGTACTAAGAGTTGACATATCTCCTGAACATCTATGTAGATCTCGGATTGACCTAATTACTAGATTGTGTTTTTTCTTTTCAATATTTTTACACACTTTAAACATTTATTTTGTTTTATATTGGAAAATAAACAAAGAGTTTCTTAAGTTAAGTGAAATTAATTTGTAAATAGATATTGAATTAAAGCTGCTCATATGGTGGGCAGATGATGTTCCGTGCGATGGAGGAGTGTTGGATTCTTATTCAATGGCTGTAATTTCGCATAGTCCTGATGATGATGATGATGATGCTGATTGCTGGGCAGCAACGGCAAGGAGGTGTTTGAAGTCTGCAAAAAATATAAAAAATTTTTAAATTGGGGCATAAGAATATTTGGCAGATGAACCAACCTTTGATTTATCACGGGCTGCTGCCACAGCCGCCGCCTGCGCTGCTCCCGTCTGCAATTGCTGGGCTGCTGTGGCCAACATGAATTGCTGTGAGGCAAGTTGCTGTTGACGCAAAGTGGCCGCTTCCAGGCTATTGATATGCTCCTGTTCCCGCTGTTTGGCTATATAATCATCGAAATACGAATGTTTGATTAGTTTGTCGCAGGACCAACGCTTGGCCGGATCCTTGTCGAGGCACTTTTTAAGAAAATCAATTGTCAATGGATTTTGTAGCGACTTGGCTGGCATCTTATCCTCCAGAGGTTCCAATGTGGGCGGCACTGGTAATGTGATGCCCTTGAAATATTCATTCTGGCCAAATATCTGTATGTGTCGTGGCATTAGATCTCCCAGAGTTTTCCTTATCAAATACAGTTGATCCACATCGCTGCGACCCGGCCACAGGGCCTCACCTCTCACCAGCTCTGCAAAAAGGCAACCAATGGCCCAGACATCCACCGGAGTGCCATATTGTGTGTCGCCGACTAAAAGCTCTGGTGCTCTATACCATCTTGTGGCCACATAATCCGTGTAGTTCTCACCGGGACTCAACATTCTGGCAAATCCAAAATCACACAATTTAACCTGACCCTGAGCGGTAAGCAATATATTCTCGGGCTTTATGTCACGATGCAGGCAACCTTGTTTATGGCAATATGCCACGCCCAAAAGCGTCTGATAGCAGATCTGTTTGGTTAAATGTTCAGGACAGCCTTGCGGATGACGTTCCAGTTCATGGAGTACAGTCAGCTCACAGAATTCGAATACCAAATGCAGACGACGCTTGCGGCGAAATACTTCCAGCAGAGAAACCAAATTTGGATGCTTTAGATTCTGTAGAGAAAACAAAGAAAATTTTAGAATAGTTTTTGAAAAAATATTGCCTTAGCATTTTATCGGATCTTTAGCAAATTTGCTCTAGGAATTATCATTTATGTATATGCTAGAAACTTTTTCTATAGTTTTTTATAAACTTGTTTTGGAAGATTGACCTCGAGCCGGCTAAACTGCAAGGTTTGATTTAAGTTATTTATAAAGTTTTGTATAAGTTTTGAAATGAAATTTGTATGTTTTAATCTTTATGGCAATCAACTGAGTATTGAAACACTTAATGCCTGCATTTCTTTGAAATTCTAACAGAAAATCATAGAAAAATGTGGCCCTTTATTTTTAAGATGAAAATATTAAGCGATATTTCTACTACGATAAATTTAATCGTATGACAATTTGAATCTGTTTTTTTCTTGGCCTTTTCTAGAACCGACAAACGTTGACTTATTCGGTTGTTTTGTTAGTATTTGACTAACAGACTATAAAGAAATGGTCCTTCCTAGTAACATATGTATATAGAAATGGTCAACTAAAATAGATTTGTCTTCTTTTGGCTCTTTCATGTAATTAGACTGTTCTTACACTTAAATACTTCCTTTAAGTCTATTCATATTTACAAATTCTCACCTTTAGCAGACGTATTTCTCGCAATGCAATTTTTCTTATGGCTGGATCATCTTCGGACTCAACAAATCTCTTCACTGCCACCAATGCTCCAGTTTCCCGATCACGACATTTATAGACCACACCATAGGAGCCTTCGCCCAGTCGACTGAGCTTCTCATATCGATCCATTTTGCTGCTACCTTGTGGTCTGTAATAGAATATATATTGAACAAAGTGATTAAACAGTTGCATTTTATTGAAAAGATCACAAAAGCTATGCATTTCACAGTCAATTGGATTAAGATCCTTGAGTAGTTTACCTTAGACTCAAACATTGACCACGTTTGATATTCGCACGACGCATTGCTTTGCATTGAGCACATAAAATGTCTATGAGTTTATTGGTTTGATAGCTCAGGCACAAACACATGTGTGGGTGGAAGGATCGGGAGCACAAACAAAAACTTATATGGGGCTGAACGATGGACATAATGCATAATTTGATATATTGATTTTTGGTTTTATTTACAAGTTGTCCAAAAATTTGTTTGTTGTTGATTTTGCATTTTGTTTGGTATTTTTGATTATGGTTTTTAGATTAGTTGGATTTTGTTTTGATGAAATGAAACAAACAAATGAGAAACATTTTGATAATGAGTTGTTAATTTTGTTCAACATTAAGCAAAGAATGGAAATTTGTGTTTACTAGATTAAAGCATTAATAAGCAAAATATTTAAATTTGTGCTTAAATAAAGGAGAAGTAAGACCTACATACAAAAATGCAAAGCATTTTCTGTATAGACAAAAATAATAGGTATAATGATAAAAAAAAATTATATTCAATATTCATTACAGTTTAATAAAGATTAAAGCATGTTGTTAAGATCCTTAGAAAGGTAAAACGATCTCATCTTAGTTTTTCAAAAACTTATGCTCTTTATCTTATCTACAATTGATAAACCAAAACATAATTGGTGTTTTAAAGCTAAAAAATAAAAACATCGATTAATGTAAAATAACAAAATTAATAAGTGATTTTTCTTAGATGAGATCAGTATCCTGGGTCTGATACAGATATATCTGTATTTAAACTAGCAGTGGCAAATGAGGTAAGTTTCCTCTATAAAAACCAAGATATTACCTATTGCCCCAACGAAAATTAAGAGAAATATTTTAATTTAATAAATTTAAATTATCGATCCGACACTGTAAATAAGGTAATTGAATTGAAAATCGATTCTTAAAAAACTAATTTTTATAAGTTCTAATAGTCTCCTTAACTTTTTTTAATCGATCTTAGCAGGTAAAGTTAGTCTACAAATTTCAGTAACAATTAGAAATGAAGTAAGTAAGTCGTCTCGCCGACTTGGGTATACCATACACCAGGTGAAACAAATATTTAAAATTTCGAAAACCAAATGTATGTCTACTAAATTGTTTTAACATGCCTCATACCATTTGTAATCTCGCTCACTCTACAAACACACAAGCACTCTAGCGCCGCCACTAGCCAACGGCCAATTCTGCCCTTATGGATCGCGTAGCAAAATACGTTCATACGTATATTTTGTACGTTTCTAGTCCGATTTCAATCAAATTTGGTAGTTTGATAGAAATAGATAAGATTTATTAGTCTGCCAAATTTGATCGCGATGGTCAAAAAATTGCAAAAGCTAATCGGTTTTTTCTAAATTATGGAGGCGGAAGTGGGCGTGGCAACATATTAAAATATATGTATTCTGCGCGCATACTAAGCCAATATACATACTAAATTTGGTGACTTTAGCTTTGTTAGTTTTCGAGAAAATCAGTTTTGTTTAATTTTCGGGGGCGGAAATGGGCGTGGCATAATTTTTAAATAGTCAATATCTGCGCGTCTATTAAGCTAACTTACATACCAAATTTAATGTCGGTAGCTTACATAGTTTTTAAGAAAATCAGAGTTATGTAAATTCCGGGGGCGGAAGGGGGCGTGTCAAAAAGTTGGAACAATTATTTTCTGCGCGCTAACTAAACGAGTATATAAACCAAATTTGATGTTTCTATCTGCTATACTTTTTAAGAAAAACAGTTTTATGGAAATTCTGGGGGCGGAAGGGGGCGTGGCAAAAATTTGAAACAAACTCGATAAGCGTACATACTACACGAGACTGCATACCAAATTTGGTGGCTCTAGCTCTTATAGTCTCCGAGATCTAGGTGTTCATACGGACGGACGGACGGACGGACGGACGGACGGACGGACGGACGGACGGACGGACGGACGGACGGACGGACAGACGGACATGGCTAGATCGACTCAGTTTTTGATCCTGATCAAGAATATATATACTTTGTGGGGTCGGAGATGCTTCCTTCTGCCTGTTACATACATTTTGGCGACTTTAATATACCATTTCACCCTATGGGTGTATGGTATAAAAACTAGAAAAAAATATTTCAAAAAGGGCTAACAACTAAGGTTAACTTTGATTTCCTATGCCGAATGAATATGTGATTTTTTCCAACTTTGAACAAAAAAATCAATAAGCCCCAATTATATTCCATAATAATTACAGAGACCAACAAATTAATGCAACAAAAATCGATTTTATGGTCACTCTGACAGGGTGCGTGTCCTTAATTCCCAATTCGAAACTACGAGTGGGAGCATGTGCAAGGTTTTTTCATTTGCAGTTGTTATTTTATGATGTTCTTTGACTGATAAGGCAACAATTTCAACTGGCATTTCAATGTCAACGCCATGAATTACCATTTATCCCCCCAAGAGGTAACTGAACCTTTCAGTGTGTGGGCGAGAATAATGGGTTGAATTAAGTGGTATACATTCGTTTGTCTGTATTCATTCCTAACATGTGTCTAGGTCGTAAACATAATAAAAACATGGCCAAAACAGCACAAAAGGAAAAAAAAGAAAGTACGAAAATGCAATTAAATATTCATGGTGCAGACTAAGGCAAAAGATAGATAGAAAGAGAGAGAGAGAGAGAGAATTGGCTAGCCGATGACTTACCTAGGTATCCATCTGGCTAAAATTTGTCGTATTTGCAACTAGATTTAGTAAAATTTGAAGTTTTTCATTTGTTAAGAAAACAAAATAAAATTTCTACGATACACACCATGCAACTAATAAGTTATGCTTTCAATTTCTTGATAATTCTCGAGAAGACAATCAATAAAATTTTTAGAACGCTTTCTGCTATTTGGCAACAAACACCCACGACCAGTCGCTCGTTTGACTGACAATCAATGACTGACTGACTCTTTCTTTCCTTTTTCTACTTTGCCTAATGTTACTCTTTTTTTCTGGACTTTTTTTTTTCTTTTTTCGTCGTCCATCCAATACGACGGACTCAATGTCATAGCAATACGACCAAAGTTAACAAAAAACCACAACAAAGCTAAACCAGAAGCAAACCATGCGCAGTTGCCATCCTGCCTGAAGTTTTCTATGTTGCGTTTTTTCTTTCTGTGTTTCTTTTTTTTCAAGAAGTTTCCCCTCAGTTCCAGGTTGTTTGTTTTTGTTAGCGACGACCGACGACCGGAAAGAATTTGAGGCGTAGTTTTACTTGGCTCCTTTTGAGGTTACCCAGTGTTTAAGTATAGGGAAAAAGGGGCGACTATCTTTCAAACTGGGCTATATGTACCTATATATACAGAAAAAGATTTCCCTAACTTCTAGAGTGGGTGGTTTAAGAAAGAAACAACCAACAAAAAGTAACAAAAAGAAAGAAAATTCCCGGAATATAGTGCAGCAGTGTTATGTATGAGGTCTCATAGGGGGCTCTGAGAAACGAGGGGGTTAGTAATGATTTATTAATGTCTGCCATTCATTATAGCATAATAAGTACGGTCTTTAATTTAATGGATGGAATTTTGAATGAGCCTTAATTGGCATTTTATAAGAACTTTTGAAGAGGGCCCTTTAAAAATTTTAATCGCTTAGTATAAGCTGGATAAATTGGGATAAAAAACATTGAAAAACTTACACCCTTATACATACATTTAGTGATTGTTTCAATTATATGTTTATAAGCGATTGTATAAGACCCTTTTCCGAAATGAACGCGGATGTTTTTTCTGTTTCAAGCGGTGATCAAACAAAAGATGGGACAGAATCTGTTGACTTTATGAAAACCATAAAATTTATAGGTTTTATAAAATAATAAGAAATATATTTTAATTAAGGTTAGGTATTCAAATAAACAAGGTCATCAAAAATGTGTGTTAAAATGTACTTAAAAAAAAATCTTTTATTGAAAATGTTGATCGATCCGACTTAATTGGAATTTGAGTTAAATTTCAGGAAGGTCGTAAGCTAAGCAGAGATTTTTGAAATTATTAAGCAAAGAGTTACAAGATTTTATTAGAAGATTAAGGGACTTTTTTTCTCAGTGTAATGTATTAACCTTTCTGCATTCAAATTTGATTAAATTTTGTTGTGAAATCATCTACTTTGTGAATTGAAAAAAGGTTGTTTTGGATAAAGTTTTTAATGTTTTTAGCAATATAGGCTGTATGTGATATTTGATTTAAGACACATAGAACATAAAACCTTCTCTATATAAATGAATGAATTTTAAACTCAAAATTGTAAATGCAGAGTGAAACTTTCTACAAGGCTTTCTAATATATTGCTTAGTTTAAGGAAACATATTTTAAGGCTATTGTGGCGATACGGAAGTTGATCAAGAAAAGAAGATCAAAAGAAAACAAAAAATATATATTTTATTATTTTGCTTTAAATATATAGTTAATCATACCTTCGCAGCGAAAATAATTTAGATATCTCAAACATTTTCATGGTAAAATCAATTTTGTCGAACTTCGACAGGGCTTGTCTATATTTGTTTTATGTATTTATGTTTTTTTGTTTTATTGTGTCTTCTTTTTTTCTATTGTTAAAACTTCACTAACAACTCAAATGAAACACGGCACGAAATGAAAACCGTTGTCAGCCGCGACAAAGACCACAGAAATGGAGGCGATGTCGAAACGCCAACAGCCGGCAAAAGACTGAAGTTTTTGTGGCCCAATGGAATGTTTTTGGCAAACGGAGCGGAATGTAAATGGCCTGCGATGATTGCATCAACCATATTGAAGAGAGAGCTTGGAGGCGTATGAAGGAGCATATATAGTGATTTGGACATTGCACATGGTCTCTAGCCATTGTTGGACGAAATGGACGAAAGAGTCGATTTTACTTCTTTTGTCGTGGTTGTTGGTTGCGTGTTGCATTAAATATGCATTAAAAATACTTAAAAATGCAATGAAATAACAAGCAAACAAGTCGTCCAATATGAGTTATGCTACAATAGCACGCATACGCCGTGTTATCCTTATAGATACATAGACAGATTGCTCGATAAAGACTTGTAGAAACGACAGAGAAAGAAAGCCGCCATTAAGTTGTGCTGTTTCTAACACCTTTAACAACTTCAATTGCTGTTACTGGCATTCTAATTGCCCTTTTGCCATTTCATTACTAGTTAGTGGGGTTGCTTTTGACCTTTTTGGAGTGCGAATTTAATTTGCATAATTACAGTTGAAGACCTCTTCCAATTGCTATGACTGGCAAACCCTTGTCTTTGCTTTTGTTTTGGTCTCCCGCCAAATCATTTTTCCCCCCTAAAGGCTATTTATACCGCTTCTTGAGATATTGTTTTCTGTGTAAATACCCTGGCATATGCTTTTGATTTCAATTTCTACCTCTTCTCTCTGTCTTCTGATTTTTTTTTGTTCCTTATTGTGGTCGATTTCATGCCTTTTAATTATATATTTTCCGTTGTGGTTGGTTTACTTGGTATGCAGATGGTTAAAGGGTATATAGAGACTACAAGAAACAGCATTTTATTCACTTTAAATGGGATTTCAATTTTTGATATTAATTAGGTGAGTTTGGCTTGGAGATCGTAGCTTTGAAATCTACGACTATTTTTGGTGGGATTAGGATTAAGTTTGATATGTAATAAAATAAAGAAAATACTCAAAGGAATTGAAATCAAAATTGCACGAAGTTTTTACTTGTTTTAATATTAATTTAAAACTTGATCGACTTTGTCTTGTGCTATTGTATTTTAAAAAGTGATAACTGTGAGATAAGAAAGAAAGTTGGTAGTGTATATTCACTCAATATTCCTTCAAATAGAATCGATATCATTTCTTTCTTTTATCTCTCGTAGCTTAAGAGACATTATGAATTTTTATCACCCATATCTTTATATTTCTTTTCCACCGCAGGGTATCGAGTAGTCTATAACGCCATAAATTTTCATTTATTGCTTTTGTTGGTGTTTGCATTGAGAATGCTTATACTCTCATAGTTATTTATTGTTCTAATAGGCAAGCCGGCTTTTTGTTGAATACATTTCATTTCTTGTAGTTGTTTCTTTGGGGTCAATGATTTTGTGTTTGGATGAAATGGTATGGGAATTTTTGTGTATTTATTTCCCTGATGAGTGTGTGTGTGTGTATGGGTGTTAAAACTATTGTGTGGGCAGCTTTATAAGGAAAACAAAAATTGTGAGCCAGAGAAATGAAGAACTTTTTTCGAATGCTTGCGGTTTACTACTCAGAGAAGAGTGAATAATGAATGGGGTCAATGAAGTATTAAATGTTGACGTTTAATACGATGGCGAAAACAGCTATTTTTAATTTTTGTTGAATTTTTAAAACTATCAAAAGCAAAGTTAGTTTAGAACTTAAGTGTATCGAATTATTGCCCACCATTGATAATTAAATATACCTGGTTATAAAATACCTGGAGTCCTTCCGAAATTCAATCTTTAACTTTATTAAAGTCTCAATTCAGTTAGAAATAAATTTGTGATCACAAAACTAAAACATTCAAAAGTTCAAGAAGAGGAAAAAATCCAAAAGGGTCCACAATGCTCATAAGTCACTGAATTCAAAAGCTGTCACTGCTTCTTGAAGAATTTTTAAAAATAAAAGTATTTTTTATGGAAAATTGAATGAATTGATAATGTAGGAAAAAAGATTACAGGGCTGGAAAACCCGAAACCTGGTCACTATAAAGAATTTTGACCCTTTTCAAGTAACCAAATGTTACCAAAGCCAGAAATGGAATTAAAAAACGATTATGATATTGCAATTAAAATTGGAATTTTCTGGGCAATTCTGAGTCGAGAAAAATAAAAATGATTCTATTGTTTCAAAAATCTGACAAAGGTTTTAAAGCTTCAAAGTCGCAATTTTAAGGTCCTAAGTTGTGTTATTATGAATATCAAATGATTTAGCTTCATGTTTATAAATATATAATTGGTATTTAAAGAAGGTGTTACAAACAGGGCAAGCAGGTGGGTCTTCTTAAATATTAATGGTCAGCAGGTGTCACTTATTACAGCTCATACGATTTACTAGTAGTATATACTAAATTTAAGTAAGTAAAAACATTTGCTTTGAAATCGTATTGCTATTGCT
Source organism: Drosophila willistoni (assembly GCF_018902025.1). NCBI lineage: Eukaryota > Metazoa > Arthropoda > Insecta > Diptera > Drosophilidae > Drosophila > Drosophila willistoni. The sequence continues at coordinate 18,789,227 of NW_025814050.1, forward strand.
TTTTGATTACTTTTCTTCAACAGTTTGATGTAGAGTCTGTGTATTTCGGTGTATAAAAATAGTTTTGTTTTTGTTTTCGGTTTGTTCTGTGAATTTTCGACCATGATATTTAACCGCCATCATATCAAAGTTTTAGCTCAATTACCTGACTTTTTGAACAACAACTTTTCACGGCCCTCAACTCGAGTTGCTGCCCTTTTGTTGCACGTGTGCATTGCACCGTTGGCCATGCCGATGGTGTAGCCTCTTTTTCAAAATATTTTCAGCGATCTAAAAACAGCATGACTTAAAAATAAGCAGTGCAATGGAAAAACTTTTACTACCTCAAGTGCGCTTCGTTTATGTGTGTGTGCGAGAGTGTTTATTTCTGATGCATTAAATACAACTAAAAAAAAATGGAAATAAATATGTTGTTGGTGTGCAAAGTTTGGCACGTTGCACTGCAAAATGGCAACGTGGCGCATTGAAGTGTGGCAACCTGCGTGTGTGTGTGTGTGCATGTGTGTGTGGCATGCGTGTGTGTTGATGTGGCCTTGCGGTAAAAACAAGCGTAAAATGCAATAAATAACAAGCTATTAATGCCAACAAAATGGTTGCACACGCACAGAAACACACACACACACACACAGAGAGAGAGAGAGAGAAAGAGAGAGGTAGACCAGAAAGTGAAGACTGTCATAGTCTTCCCCAACCTACAACAAAGGCCAAGGACGATCGAAATGTCATTGAGTAAGTGAATGAGTGAGCAAGCCAAAAACGAAAAGTGAAAGAAAAGTTTTTCTTTAATTTTCTTTTTACTTTCCATTTTTGGCCGCAAAAAAGAAAAGTTAAACTTTTGGCTAATTAAGCCGACAAACGCAATGAAAAGGCGAAAGTTCATATCGTTTTTTACCTGGCACCGTTTACGTTGCCGTTTCCATGGCCATTTAGATCTGCATTGAGAACCGCCTCATTGCACACCTGAATTTTTTGTATCAGACGATAGAGAAATGAATTGTGAAATGTCTGCTGCAGATAATAGTTTTGAAACATTTGTAACTAAATGGACGTTAGCACGGCTCTAAGGCGAATAGTTGACTAACTAAATGGCAAGTCAGTTGGCAGTTGGGCCAGTCAGTTGTCTATTTATTTTATCGATATCTCTCACATATATACAAATATGTACATATATGCCTTTAAAACTGCATTCGGACATCGTGCATATTTTATGCCAGAAATTGCAATATGGAAAGAAAGAAATTGCAGCCTTTGGATTCTGACGTGTCTCGTGTTTCATTTTGATATTTTCTCCTTTTTGTTTTTTACTTTGCTTTGCTTTCTTTTTTGGGTCAACAAACAGCTGCTGCCACATGCAAATGATTCACCCAGCAACACCAACCAGAGAAGGTGGAGCCATGGAGTAGTCTTCATTATGTGGCCAAATTGAAGTGAGAGTTGGGATGGCAAGTCAAACAGATTCTAGGAAAATGCCACATGCAAAAATGAGGCTCATAAAAGTTCAAAGGGAGACAAGAAAAGCGAAGCCAATAAAGAGGGAGACAGAGAGAGAGGTCAAAGAGGTTAGAGAGCGAGAGCTGAGCAAGTGAGTCGATGTACATAAAAAGGTTTCCAGCAGGTGGTATTAGCAATTTACTTGCCTTCGATGTGGCAAATAGAAAGTGGAGGCAAGAGTTCAGTTCAATGGCAAAGACATCGACAAACAAAAAAAAAAAATAGAGTTGGGGCAAAAATATATATATGAAAGGGTGGAAAATTTAGTTAGTCAGTTTCAAAAACGAGTCTTAAGTGAACTCTTTGACAAGTGAATCTTTTGTGAATCGAGAAACCAAAATTGATTGTATTCCACAGTCTTCCTTTTGTTCCTGAGTAGCTTCAATTTATTCGCTTTACTCTCATTATTACTACGATTTCCTCAATTCGTTTGCTTTTACTTTTCAACTCTTTGAGCATGAAACATAAAAGAGAGTTTTTTATGTACTTATTTTAATCTTCCTTATCATCAATAATAAGAGATAATTTTTCCACTTTATTTTTCTTGTTTTCTATGCACTAAATTCTATTTTAGTTTGATTTTTTTTTGATTTATTTTTAAATATATTTGATATTCGTTTTCAACACTTTTTCTTATTTTTTCTTTTCTTTTAATCTTTTGCCCATTTTTTTACTGGCTAATTTAATTCTTATTCTTTTCTTTTTTGTCTACTCTTTTTGTAGCCATTTTCTTTCTTTCCATTCATTATTGACTCCTACACTATCCAAACTCCCTTTTCCCTTCCTCCCTCTGGCGCCTTTTTCTTTTTGTATGATCAAGATATGTGTCCGATAATTTTTGTAACTATATATTATATCTGCTGATTGTCTGTATATGGACAGATGGTAAAAGGGTAAAAAAGGAATACATTCTGTTTTAAAAAAATTCCTTTTATACTTATTTTTTTCTTACTTATTAATATTTCCATATTTATCTCACCTCACTTTTTCATTTGGTTTCCCCTTATACCTCTGTTTTCTTTTGATTTTTACTCACCTGCCCTGGCAAGTTTTTTCTTTTACTTTTGAGTGTCTTTCTTTTTAATATGTTAAAGAATCTGCTGCATGTTTTTCCATATCTTTCTTTTCCTTTTTATACCCTTGCAAAAAGGGTATATTAATTTTGGTCAAAAGTGTGCAACGCATAGAAAGAAGCATCTCCGACCGTATAAAGTATATATATTCTTGATCAGCACGACGAGACGAGTTCAAATAGCCATGTCCGTCCGTCCGTCCGTCCGTCTGGATCAACGCAAACTCCTCCTAGACCGTAAAAGCTACAGAGTTGAAATTTCGCATGTAGGCTTGTATATACTGCAGGCGTTGTATATCTCGGATTCAGCCGGATCGGATCACTATATCATATAGCTCCCAAACAAATGGCAAAGTCACGAACAGTGACTTTTCTCAATAACTTCGTTATTTTCTTAGCTATTGTCGTGAAATTTAATATTGGTGAGTTAATTATAGATATAAACGACTATGCCAAGTTTGATCAAGATCGGGTGACTATATCATATAGCTCCCATAGGAACGATCTTTCGAAAACAGTGACTTTTGTCAATAACTTCGACACTTTTGACGCGATTGCTTTCAAATTTAACATTTGTCAGTTTAATATATCTATTAATGACTGTGCCAAATTTGATAAAGATCGGCTAACTATATCATATAGCTCCCATAGGAACGATCTTTCGAAAACAGTGACTTTTGTCAATAACTTCGACACTTTTGACGCGATTGCTTTCAAATTTAACATTTGTCAGTTTAATATATCTATTAATGACTGTGCCAAATTTGATAAAGATCGGCTAACTATATCATATAGCTCCCATAGGAACGATCGGAGGAAAACAGTGACTTTGATCAATATCTTCGTTCTTTCCTACGCTAAGATTGTAGGCCGTTCTTTCGCAATATTAGCCTTTTTAGATAAAACGTTTTTCTACTTTAATGGCTATAGGTAAGGAAAGAGTTACCAAAAAAGTTGCAAGGGTATACAAACTTTGACGCGGTCGAAGTTAGCCCCGGCCCTCTGGTTTCGTGTAAGAAAGCTTTTTACATCGTACGTAGTTACAGGACATCAGAATATGCCATCGAAGTCTCGATTTTTATTGGCCAAAACTACTGTTCATATGCCTCAACTGAGTATTTTATAATATTTTTTTAAACATTTAAAGTGATTCTTAAATTTTGCCAATATCTCATATTTTTAGTCATTATGTCTTGCCCTGTTTTCTCTTACTCTAATTTCTCTTTTTGATTGGCTTTCACTGATTATCTTTTGTATTCTCCGTTCTTTTGCCTTGCGGTTGGCAAGTATTCAAACCTTTGCCCTAAACTAATTCATTACAATTTATTAGTCAATCACTCAATTCAACTACGCCCCACAATTATGCCTGCTCTTGCTAACAAACAAATGAGCTACATCTACACGCCTCCCATCCTCCCTGCACCAATCATAAAAGTAAAGAACTAGAAACCATCCTAACCGACCCCATCATCAACAAACCAACAAAAAAGGAAAGGGGAAAAAACACAGAGAGAAAAGAACTAGAAATGCAATCAAATTGAAATTCAATCAAAAGGAATATATACGTGTGTGTGTGTCGGAGAGAGAGAGAGTGAGTGTACGGGTGTTTAGATAAGTGTGTGTGTGTGTGTGATTGAACAAAAAAGTACACAGACATCAAATTGCATTGATATGCGTTCGTCGCTTTTGTTTGACTTTTTTGTTTGGTTTCTCAAGCGGCTCCTTCCATGCCATGCCATGCTATGCCATTCCATACCGTTACCGATTCCGATTCCGAATCCAACAACCCGGCCCTAAAGATTCCGGACAATGTCTGATAGACGAACAGACAGAACAGACAGGCAAACAGAGCTCAAAAAGAATATTGCATACTTATTGGCAGCGGCAGCGGATGATTTAGCGGTTTTTAATGCTCTTGCCACTGCTTTTGCCTCCCTTACGATACGAAAACGGGGGGAAGAAGACAAGAGTGGGGGGAATCCTTCTCGAAGACATGTCAACGCCATTTGCTCGTCTGCATGGAAAATGCGATGACAAAAAATAAAGAGTAAAAAATCAGAAAAAAAATATATTTAAGGAATATCATGAAAAAAGTGGCAAAAATATGTTTTTTGGTTTTCGTTTTTATACAAGGATATTTATATCTATGTAAAGAGAGAGACACACACACACATATATTTATAAGTATGTTTATATGTAGTGGCATGATGATTGAAATCGTTTTGAGCATAGAGCTTAACGAGCGAATTGAATGAGTGCATTTTGCTGGCAAGTAAGACAACTTTCAAATTAAACCGAGCATTAAATATTTGCCATCAAGATAGTTACCCAACATAAGTACGTACGTATGTATAGTGCATGAACCATTTGAAAATGATTTATTAAAAGTTGTTGTGGCTAATATTTTTAAATATTTATATACCAGACATTAAAGCTTAGCTTATGGTTCAATTACATCTCCACATGACACGAGAGTAAAATCTCTTGCATAGTAATTAAACCGAAATATGACAATATAATATTAATTTTATGGGCATATTTCGTTATCAAAGACTACAACGATTGAATTAATTGTAGTACAAAATGTTTTAACTATGCTTAAAGTTTTATAAAATAATTCTAAGTAATTTTTTCTTTAAACACACAGTTTAACAGTAAGTTTCAACAGTACTAAAATGGAATGTGAGTCATACTCGGATGCATAAGAGGAATATTTTTAAGTAAAGGTAATCTAAATGAACTAAAATGGAGCTAAATAGAAATTTATAAGGTCTCGATAAGTTCAGAAATAAGTGTTTTAATTCAGAGAAAGACTGTGTAAAGAGAAAACGAAGTATCCATTAATTCACTATTAGCTATAAGTATATACTTATACTAAACTATAACTAGGAAGAAGGACTTGTATGTTATGTGCGTGATGACTTGAACCAGATATGCAGTGAAAGACTTGATATTAATATCGTAAAGATCTTCCAGAACAATGAAGAATCGTCCAAAAATACAGAGTCTCCCATATACATTAACCAAAAGGTTAGGCGGTGATCAAATTAGACCAATTTCTGATGTTAGTGTTTTGTAATTACCTTCACATTCTTAATTAACACCTTATTTAGAAAATAATATAAGAGGAACAAATATTGTTTTTTGTTTTATTTAAAACAATTGTTTTTTCATGTGAAACAAAAGCGCAAATAAATTCTAAAACAGCCTTGCGCTAGCATGTAGAAATCTATTTCTTTAAAATTATCTATTTGGTTTGTCTTTATTTCTGATGTCTAAGTACATATGTAAAAAAAATGCATCGCAGTCAGATAATTTGAAATCAAAACTGGGTTTTAGCCGGGCTTCAGGTCAATAAATCTTAATAATTTATAAGATTTCAAATCATAGCACAAAAGGTGCGCAGGTTGTCTGTATAGCTATTTCAAGAGCCACCAAGTTCTATCATCAGCAGACTTTGCTAAGGAATCCACAGTTGTAATGGCCATACCATATCTTCAAAGCCAAAAGTAGTTGGGAATTCAAAGAACATGAAGCGAGAAAAGAACGGCAAAGCTTGCAACTGTAGATTCCATCTTTTTTATATGCATACCCTTGGGCGCCATCAGAATTAGTGTAAAGGGCTTCGCCTTAGGCAGCTAACCAACTAAAATTTTGAACTTGAAAATTTTTAGGATTCGTTTGATTTTTTTCTCATCATATGGAATTGATTGGCCTATGGAAGGAGATACATAAGTATCTATCACAAATAAAGATTCTATGCATAAATAGAACACTCATTGAACCAAAAATGCCTTGAAACTGAGTGTTCAAAACTACGACAATTCTTAACTATAACAAAGTCAATCAGTTTAAAATAAAAGTTCTTAAGGTTACAAAAAAACAATATCAGGGTCAAATAAATGGTTATGACTAAATAATCTACAATCTTAAATGTTGCCAATGACCTTAGGCTACACACACACACACACACATGAAGAGAGAACTTGAATTCAGCCAGGGTCTAAGGCCAAGGCTTAGGTAAATGCTCAACAAGGCAATGCGCGAAATTCGAGATGGAAAATATGGCAATGGGTTAAATTGTTATTTAGACTTACCTTCTGGGCAGAAGTGGAAGATGATTACCAAACAGCCAGAGACGTTTCTCGCCAAACCATTTGTCCATAGACCCGATGGAGCGGCTTTTGGATAGATGTTTTTCCAACTTGTTTTCTATTTTGTTTACTTGGTTTTTATTGCAATTTGCATTTTCTTAATTTTTTCAAAAATTTATTACTTCTTATTGAAGGAGATAAACTAAAATTGAAGGTAATTTGTAATCACACGCGTTGCGTTTGCCGCTGCCGTGTCCGTTTACGAAGAAATGTTAACAAAGTTTGTTTATATTATTCACATAGAGTTCGGAAAAAGCTGTAGGTAGCCGTAAAATGTATATTTCCATATGCGCGTCGGCATTGAAAACAACAACAGCAAAAGCAACAATAAGACCAGTTGGCAAAAAGAAAGGAGTCTGAGGTTTGTTGGGGTGGCGACGCGACGGTTGACATTGGCAACGCTCACAATTCACCTTCGCTTCAGGTAACTTGGCTTAAATTTTTGTTGTATTAAAGTTATTAATATAGCTGTTGTTGTTGTTTCTGTTTGTGTGTGTATTTTACGTTGTCAATCCGTTGTCATTAAAAAACAAACAACAACAAAATGACTATAAACGAAACATGTGCACAAAAGTTATTCGGCTCTGTTCCGTTCATAATCGTTCTTAATAGTGTGAGAAAATTGCGTTAAAGATTATTTCATTTTAATGGCTATTTAAATGGTTTGGTTCTATTTGTGGCGTCAATAGGCCGAAATTTGGTCAATGTCAACGAAGTTACGCATATTATCAGCTCTATCATGAATGGTGTCCCCATTTATGTCGTTTAAATGAATCAAAGATAACTGAATCACCGAATTATTAGTTTAACTTTCTGATTGTTCATTTATTAGTCTATTTAGCAATTTCATTGGAGATGGAGTTTGTCTAAGGAGCAATTTCAACAAACATTACTTTTTGGGGTCTTGTGGCTTTTGTGAAATAGGAGTGATCTCAACTAGCGACAATAAAAAGTTGGATTTAAGTCTACTTCTTATCATTTGTTATTAAATCTTATAACTCAGTCAAAATTCAGATACAGCTGGCAAGCTCAGACAGATCAACCACTAGGATAGAGACTCCATTAGTCTTGTTTCCTTTCTTCAGCCGGGATATACAAGCACTCTTACTTTTATGTTAAACAGAACAAAAATGTTATTCAAGAAACTCTTCAAAACTGATGGAAATGAAGATCTGAATTAAGTTGTAGATGTAGTTAGTCTGAATTAAACTTGTATACAAGAAATTTGTTGTTTGACTTTGATGGCGATTAGCAACATCAATGACTTTATGTTTAGAATAAGTTTTTAGAAGAAGTCGTACAAGTTTACGTAGTTTATACATATATAGTTCGAAGGGAAATTGCAGAAGCGAAAGTACTGCTTCACAAGGCTTTTTTGATACTTTTTTACCCTTGAACGGATCAGACACATTGGCGGATCTGAAGATGTGTATTTATAGATATTTACACACTAAAGTATGCAATTGTGCAGTCAAAGAGAATTATAAAGGAATTGAAAAGTTTCTTAAAATTTTCAAAAAACAATTTTTTAACTGCAATTACATATTTTTCCACAATTTCACAGCCTCAAATAGACATTTCAACGTAATAACATAATCTTCTCTCATATTATATATCCATAGCAATTTAAAATAATATAAATTTACTGAATAATAGTAAAAGCTTTTGGTATGCACATTTTTTTCTAAGACCTGGCAATGCCGTTAGCCATATTGGTTGTCACAGTAACGGGGGACGGCGAAAGGACATTGATGGCAGGAATGCCGGTTGGAAAAGCGCGTAAAACACTAACACACAAAGGCAGTTAAGCAAACAACACAACACGAAAACCAAAAGCCGGTCACCATATGGTTAAAAGTTTAACAAACACATACACACACACACAAAGACACGATATACACAACAAATTTTTTGTCCTAGAATGCGCTTTGCATTTTACAATATTTTTTTGAGAGTTTTTTTTCGGCTTTTTCTCCTGGATTTCACTTTTGTGTGCAACAAGAGACAAAAGGAATGGTAGAAATAAGATAACCTTTAAAAGCTGCTCGTATGCTAAAACTAAATAACGACATTAGGAGCCAAATGTGAACACAACTTCACGTACTTCTATCTCTTTTCCCAAGCAGCGAAAGAGCGAGAGAGAGTGTGTGTTGCCAGGACAACTTGTAACCAGAAAAAAACAAATGCAAATTGCCAAAAGTTCCCTCTCTTTCTCTCTCTCTCTGACTCTCTCCCTATGTCTGTCTTATTGTCTCCATTGCCCCTTGCTCTGGGCACACTCTCTCTTTATCTCTCTCAACAAATGAGCGCAATTGTTTTCATGTGCAACAAATTTTTTATGATTATCCTTTTTCCGTTTCTCTGCTTCTTCTTAGAAAGCTTAAAGTTTTGTTTTCCCCCCTCCAACGTCCTATTTGCTCTTTTGCGCTTTTCTTTTTTGAGCAGGATTAACACCTGTTTTGTGCGCTACTTGGTTTTGTACAATTTTTACCAAGCCTTAAATTTATTGTATTTGTTTATAAGGTTTTTACGTGCTGCAAATGGCAAGAATTTAAAATACCCTAGAAACTTTAAGTAAATGGGTATATGTGAGTCGCTGAAAAAGTAAAACATGCTTAGGGTTAGAAGTATCGAAGAAGATTATGATCAGAAGTATCTTTAATTCAAGTAGACATGTCTGATTCTGTGATAAATTAGTGTTGGAAAGCATCCAAATGTAAAGTGCTGCTACAAACTTAACTGATCAACACTAAAAAAAGGTAGATAACCGCATATTTGATTGTCATTCTGATCGTATACCATTCTGATACCTAAATAAAGGAACTACTTGGCAGATATCAAGTGGTACATAAAGGGTATAGTTAATTCGATCTATCTTATATTTTACTTTTCATTTGTATGTTCTTTTATATCTGTGCATTGGTCCAAGTTATGAGCGAGTTTTAGCCACAGGGGGACTTAACGGAAAATAATGTTTTTCAGCTAGATAATGTGAAATGGAAAGTGGCTCGTGAAGGTGTGTAGCATTTCGTTTGCATTAAAGTTGGCATTCTATGTAATATGGCAAGTTCCAAACAGTTGGATTTTGCCTTCCCAAGACAATGAAATGAAGAAATGAAAAAAACTATTCGAAGATTTAAAAAGATTTAGATAAATGAGTTTCATTAACAAGTTCTACTCGAATGTTGCTTATTGTAGAAATGTATACTGAAGGGATTAAACATTCTTAAATTATCGATTTGTCTATTGATATTAACATTAATTTACCTTACATTTGCTATTGGTCACACTGAATAAAAATTAAAGCTCTATTGAAAAGCTTAGTCGAACTATTACCAACTTCAATATTGAATGCAGTCAATTGTTTTGACCAATTTGCCTAGTTACCAAAATTGTTTGGCATCTTAAAGCTCTAACAGTTCAGTGTGTACACACACCAAATGGAAACATTTGGCCATAATGCAAATATGGGCTGTTTATTACTCTATCAATGGCCTTATCAGGCAGCCGCATAACTTTATACAAGAATACAATATATGTATTGTATGTGCACACATTTTAAAACGAAAAGTTATTAACATAAATTCTTATACCAACAAAATGCGCTGAGAGGCGAAAAACTTTCTCACCGCAAAAGTCAAAAGTGTTACCTACTCGCTCGCACTCGTTCGCTCTCGCTCTATCCAATCACCTGCATACCGACATGGCAAAGGGATGGGGATTTTTTTTACTTTTTTCTCTTTCCAGCCATTTAAACTTTGCCACGTTTACCTTGGCGATCGTCTGAGAGCGTAACTCGAGTATTTAGAAATTTATTTAAAAGTTGCACCCAACAAGCAAAAGTTGCCTTTTGTTCGTCCTAACCATCGAGCAACCTTCCAACCCAGACCATCTCACTATTCCATGGGTCCTTTTCAGTGTTTGCCTTTTACTACGCCCAGTTACACGCATAAATTCTGTTATGGAACTTTTTCACAAGGATGTTGTTGCCGCTGTTGTTGTTGTTGCTCGAGAGAACGAAGAAAAGTGAAAGAGCGGCAGATGTAGATGTAGTAGGGGAATGGGTGAAAGGTAGGGAGCGGGTCTAACTGAAAAACAGTGAAAGTTTCCACACCATTTTTTTTTGGTTCATTCTTTTTTTGGTGGCTATACAAGGTTTCGCTTTGTTTTTCCTCTTCTTTTGATTTTCTTAACTTGCTTGCGGTGGTTCAAGAACAAAGATATGCAAAATAAAAACAAAGAAAAGAAAAGTAACTTTATTTCGATTTTAGTTTAGTTGGCCAAAACAACTAGGTTGAAAACTTATAACAACTTGGCCAAAATTCAATCATAAATTTTCAATACTCCCTAAATATCAATCAGAATATATATATATTTAGTTGTCGAAATTTGCAATACATGAAGGATGCATCGAAATGCATCGAAATTTCAAAACTAATGTCCATAACATATGTTCTATGATCTCTTGTATCTACTTTAGCAACAAACTTAAAATATGTCTAGCTATTTTCGTATTAGCTACATTAAATATAACTTTAATTCTTACATTATTAATAGACATAACTGGGTTTTATTTAAGATAAATGTACGATGGTCAAGACTTATTAGATTGACTAAAAATGTGATTCCAATTGCAGTACCTAATTTGACATAAAATCCTCTTAATTGTTATTAAAATTTATATTTTTATTTCGATTTATGAGCTTAACTGCTGACTAAAGAGTCAGCAGAGTATTATACATTTGAATGTTTCTACAAAGTTTTACAAACTTACAATAAACCTTTTTCAGGCGAATTATTCCGTTTATAAACAATTTAAACAAAATTAAAAACTAAACAATATAAAATCTTTATATTTCTTAGCAACTCAACGATCAATCATCTGTCTCAATAGCAAACTTTCTATTTTTATTACTAGAATTTCTCCCATTTTTATCATAAAATACATTTTTTTCGGTAGTTATTCAATTAAGTTGAACTTAAGTATAAGTGAGCTAATTAGGCAAACTTTCAAAAACCTCTGGTACGTCAGTTCACGAACCTACAGGAATTTGTTGCTGGGCCATGGCCCACAACACAACCTCTTTTGTTTATGGGCGGAAATTACATGGCTATCAAAACATAAGCGCCAGTTGACTGCTGTTTTGAGCCTAAGCCTATGGCTATGCAAATGTCTGTGGTCAATGTGAGTGCGTGTATAGGAGCCAGGACACAGACTGGGAGAGAGAGAGAGAGAGAGAGAGTGAAGAGGCAAAGGGTGCTCCCTCAACGAAGGATGCCGCAGGCAGACAACATTGAATCCAGGACTCGAGCAACATTTTGCATTAATTGCCTTGGCCATGGACTGAATGCCTATAGAGTGTTTGTTATGACGTTATGGTTTATGCATTCCAAATGCACGTTATTAGTGCCCAGAGTGTGAAGAGTGTTGCAGTTGGAATGTGTGTAAGCAGATTAGCTATGGAACTCTATATATGTAGATGAAATAAAGCTAACCTTTTACTACAAATTGTGTAATACACATATTTTCAACTCTACATATTGCAAGAAGTCTATTAAGGGGTTTCATTTAAATTTGGATAAATTTTGTACATGAAAATATTTAAGACTTATGACTAAATACTTGACATTCCCAAATAGATCATACAATTACACTTAAGCTTTTGCTAACCAAAATGAAAGCTCTTTAGTTAACTCAATTGCTTTCAATATGTTCCTTTAAGCTTTCCTTTTTACTTTGGTAGAAACAAATTGGTAGTTAAATATCTATAAAGTTTTCTTGGTTGAGCTTTTGGTAATATAATTTCAATAGAGGTTGAAACTTTGACTAAAAAATTAAACGATTGTTAAATATAATTAAGATAGGCTTGGTCTATTATTGATATAAAACCCTCATGGATTTTATTATATGGTTTTAAGTATCATTGCCAATGCTGCAACATTAATATTGACTGCGGATTTCAATCGTTTCAATTCTAAATAATAAACTTTTTTTTTGTGATCTTTGTGTATATTTCAGTAATTTATTGGTTTTCTATTGAACAAATAAAAGTCGAAAGTTAATAACAAAATGAATCACGGGAAAAGTAGGCAATAAAAATGACACAAGACAAAAAAATGATAGAAATTTAAAATTTAAGAGATTTAAAATATTTTGGATAATATTTCCTTAAGTGTACAAATTATCCATCACTTAAACATGCTTCCTTTAAGCCACATGGTGAATGAAACACAATTTTATGACTTTGTATGAAATTTTCCATATTTGCTTAAAAGTTTCAACAGCCTCAGCTTGTTGTATCCAAAATTCTGAGCTAAGCATTTTGGAATTTTCATTTTTGTTTTTTTTTTTTTTTTTTATTTTCAGTTTTTGACTTTGCCGTTGCATTTGCGTCTAGATGAACCAAACTACTTTTGATTACAGCTGCAACTACATACTACAAGCAGGAGGATGAGGAATACAAGGTTCATTTACTGAAGGAGTCAGCAGCAGGAGTAGCAGCAAATAACAGTAGCAGGCAGCCAAGCATAACTTTTACTCTATTGACTGTGGCAACTCGTCTCCATTTTCCACGTCTCTCCTTCAATGCATTTTAACCCATTCTCTCCTCTTTTCCCTCTTTTGGCAACCAATTCTGACTTGCAATTTGATAGCATGGCAAAACTTTTGTTAGAGTAGTGGAACACTTATGCTGTGCATTGATTAAATTTGACTTAAATTGCATTACATATATTTTTGGGCATGTGAATGAAAAAGAGAGAGAGAGAGAGAGACGCAAGTTCGGGATGTCAGGGACTTTCTTATTGTTTAAGATTGGATTTAGCTTCTCTTTCTACCGCCTTTACCTACAGCAAATTTAGTGGTCTGGTTTCCCATGATTACTACCGTGAACTTGTTGACATTAACAATTGGAAATTGAGTTTTTCAGAAATTATATATGGCTTTGGTTAATTAAATTGGTTGTTACAACTCTTGAGCCCAGATCGAGTTTTTGTTTATTTTCCAATTGTCTCAAGGCTGACAAAACGCCAATTTAGAAATTTAACAAATGATTGAAACAGAAATTGAATACCGTATCAACAGAATTATCTCTTAGCTAGTCCATGTTTTTAAGACACATTCAGATCCCAATAAATGACCGAATTAGCTTAGTCTTAAAATTTTTCAGCGAATTTAAATAATCAAATTGTTTTTCTAACAACTTTTCAACAATGTTTTTTATATGAATTGACTAAGGGCAGTTCTCTGGGAAAGTTAACCAAGGGCAACAGATTCTTAAAATTCATAAAGGATAAAAAACCCATGTATTGATTCAAAATATAAATTATGTTCAATGTATCATCAGTTAGTAGAATATCCTTAATTCATTATTATTTATTAAAGGTAAGTTTTTATTTGTTGGTTTACCCTTTGGTCTTTTCCATCATTGTTTCACTTATTGAAAATCTCACAAGTTAATTTCATTTTAGGACTTTTTCCTTTTTGCTAGTTTTTATGAAGTTCTCCACCGAAAAGTTTCTTTGCCACTCAAGCATAGAGTAAAAGTTTTTCCTTACTCACGCTCGGTCTATCTCTCTTCCCCCCTCTACTCGTATCGTATTTTATGGCTAGTCATCAAATAGCTCAATAATTTTTTTATCCACTTAGTTAAGATCTGGCTTCTGAGAGTAGGAATATATATATATATGTTTATCCATATACTCATGTATGTATGTATGTGTGTAAGTGCTTTGTTATGCCATAACTATGTCTTTAGGTTTCGCTTCATCTTCATCTTGGTAAAACTTTTGTGTGGCTGTTGCTTTGTTGTAGTTGTTGTTGTTGTTGCTGTAGCGGCTTTGCACATGCATTAGGAAATGTTAAAATGACATAAAAACAACGCAACAGTCGGGCGACAACAATGTGACACCTGTTTTTTCTATGGTCGCCATTTTGTCATGCTCTCTGCGAGTCTGCGTGTGTGTGTGTGTGAGTGTAAGCGTATGTGTGTGTGTGTGTTTATGTCGCTGGCGCATTTAGTGACATTTATGTGCAACTTGGCGTTTTATTTGCAGCTCAATGCACAGTGAAAATTGCTTACTACGGAGTAAGCCATGAGTTGCACTTGTTTTCTCTTGTCCTTTTTTTTTTTTGCTCCTTTATTCTTTTTTGGTGCAAAATGCAGTGAGAGAAGCAACTGATGTGGAAGTTGGCCAAATACAATGGTCAAACGATAATATCAACGAAGCTGAAGAGTGTAAATTAAATAGACATCAATAAATGAACATAAATCGACTTAATAATATGTGACACGGACTGTCGCTAGGGCATATTTCATTTCGTTTAGCAAGATCAAAATATTGATTCTGCGAATACATTCTAAAAGCACTCAGATATGAAAAGTTAAGCGATTTGGAAATCAAAAACTAAATTTATTAATATACATAGATGAAAAAAATTAACTCTAGTTGGCGTCAAAAGTTAACCTTAACTTGATTTCTATTCAATGACTTGAATTTCAGCCTACGAAAGAAAAAGCATATTAATAATTATTTCGAATTACAAATACCTTCCAGGTATTCAGACTAAAATTCCAAATCTTTGAATCGAAACCAGCCAGTATAAACCACTCCCAAATATTCATATTCATGTTCTCTAAAGAATTGCAATAAGCATAATTATTAAGCTTCAATATATAACTTCTGTAATTTTGCACTTTGTCATTTTGAATGAATGCGCTGAAAAGTAGGCAATAGAATTACTTTTAATTGATAATTCATGTATTGTTTCACTAAGTTATCATTAATTTGTTTATTTTTGTTGAATTTTTCAATGTTTTCTCTGATATATAATAAATTCTGACTTATTGGTTTCAGTGTACGAGGCAACATGAGGCTTTCTACTTTGGCTCTTCAACTACTCCAACGCATATGACTCGTCTATTACTAGTTCAGTTTTCTTGTTGCCCTGACTTCATTTTTATGCGACTGCCAACTGCCGTTCTGTTTGTGATGGCAATGGCGGTGTTGCATAAAATTTTACAGGTTCTTATTAAAATGTGTCATAAGAGTGATGCTGTTTGCCTAAGACCGTCTCCGTTCTCCTCCATCGCACACTCATTTTGTTTGTGGACCAAACTATGCTTGGCTAACTATTACTTGCACTTTTCTCTTGCCTTTTTGTTTAAAGTTTTTGTCTTCATGGAAACTTTTCCCATTTGGCTATATGATGGCAGCGACTAATGAAACATAATCATTATGCAATAATTAGCACGCACTAAGGATTTAAGGGGGCAGGTCGTAGGTCTCCTCTACCCCATCCTCTGATATAATCTGTATAGAATATTCCAAGATAAGCTGCGCTCTACCAATAAAGTTGTAAGCAGTTACCACAGGGGCCGTCGTTGGCTAGAAGAGAAAGGGAGACGAAAGGCAGACGACGAGAAATCTTGGCAAGCGTAAAAGCAGCTAATAATGTAAACAACTCATGGGGTGGAACAACAACAACTTCAACATCATCGACGGGGTGGGGTAAGCAAACAATGTTTAATTATATGTAAAGCCTGTTTTCTTCGTATCGAGGGTGGAGTTCCCCCTGCACTTGCTTACTTACTTTTTCGGCCCTTGTTGTTATTCTCATCATCCACATCCTCATCCTTCTCTTCTTGCTTCTGCCCTTGCCTGTTCTTTTTTGTTTTCTTTAGCATCGTTTTGGTCTGGTCATTCCGGGGCCATGAAACTGGTCAAGCGGCTAATTATGACAATTGTGTTATTTTATTTGTTTCACTTAGTTGATTTTTAAGGTGTCAACAGGGTGGAAATTATATGAAATGGACAATAAATTTGAACCTAATTGATAATTGAGTGCAATTTAGAGATTGCAAAGTGATTTAACAATGACTTTTGATATAATAGTATTAAAGTATATTACGGAATCCGTTTTATTGAAAGTAACGCCTTCGGTCCTTAAAGATATTTTCCAAATTAATATAAATATAAATACCTTTTCTCGATGTAATTAGTTGTAATTTGCATCTTATTTTTAAGGTAAAAATACTGCAAAACTGGAGAATTTTAGAAGTCTAATTGCAATCTGATTCGAGGGTTTTGACAGGAACTTCTACATCTGCCAATTTAAGTACATCAGTCTAATATGGAACTAATATGAATACGATATATGTACATGGAATTCATTAGAAACTCGTCTAATTTTGTACTCCATTTCAAAAAGATGCTTGTAAATTTTTTCTGCTTATGTCGTATACTTAATCTGGATAATTATGACTGCAATAAACCAAACCTTTCAGCGGCCAAGTGCAATTCTAGTTAATTTGGCACTCGATTAACTTTTAAATTAAAAAACAACAAAACGAAATTAAAAGCAATTGAAATGCGCGTTGAGACCAGGCACTGTGGCTGTCGAAAAAACTCAAATTCAACGAGAATTGTTGGTCCATTTTTCTCGCTCTGTTTTGCTTTGGCTGGGCAGAAAGAAAAAACTTTCTCAACATTAGTTGGTGTTGGCTGGTTGTTGTTGTTTGAAGTTGGCGCATTTATTGTTGTTTCTGCTGTTGTATATAAGCGGTCAACAACCAAAACGTAATTTGTGGTATAGTTGGTTCAGAGTCCAAGGCAATAAACGAGAAGGTAGTGTAAAGCGCATATATGAATGTGATAGCATTATTCCGCTCGATCTTGAACCAAATGAACCTTTGGGTTGTTATGATTCAATTGGGTTATATAGATAGCTTTGTTTTTCTTTTTTTCTATATATAACAGATACTTAAGTTTAATCAAGTGAGTTTAGAGACATTTTCTTTAAATTAAATTTATGGAATGGCCATTATGTAAGTACAGTCCAACAAATATTCTGCCATGGCTCAATTGTAGGTCGATATTTTATTATGAACTTAATGTATGAGCTTGGGTAATTTTCACTTATTTCAAGATTTCATAACCGAATGTCTAGGACAAGCATCGAAATCAAAACCAAAATCAAATCATATATTGCAAAAAATCAATCAAATATTGAAATTTCTTTAAAAAAAGAAAACGTACCCTTTCAATACCTAACATTTAAAGTTTATATAAAATTTACAAAACTGTGTTTAGTTAAAAATAAAGCACTTCAAAATATTTAAAAAAAACATACAGGCGATTTCAATAGAAATAACATATTTTTTTTCTTAGGAATATTTAAAATCTATCCAGACTTGGAAAATGTTTAAATTCGATGAGAATACATATTTGTTTAACATTTTTGAATTACTTGTTGAAACTTTATTTGAAATATAATGGAAAATAGAATTTTAGATAATAAGAGAAAAACGAATTATTTTTTACATTTTTTTCCACCTCATGTTTTTTCTCTAAATAACATAATCCGCAAAAATATGCACCGAAAATGAGCGACATATGTATTCATATTATTTCACCGCATTTTTTGTTTTTTTTTTGCCTCTTTAAATAACACTTAAATATTTTTTCAAGAGTATTTGCACAGACCGCCTTGGTTTTTTTCTCTTTTACAGTTTCGGTTGTTTATTTTTATCTGTTTGGGAAATTATTTATTGGCATTTTTTCCAAGGATTTTATTCACAGCTTTAGTTTTGCCATTTTTTGCGTTCACATTATTTTTGTTTTCTAGTTTTTGTTTAGTTTTTTTTTTCCTTGCATATTTGTTTTATAGTTTTTCTCTTCTGGCGTTATGGCATTTAATGCGATGAAAAATGTAAGGAAAAAAAGGAAAATGTAAATACAATTTTTAAAAAAATATCAAACAGAGCTATTAAAAATAGATTTATGCTATTGAAACATATTCTCTTGAGCAATTAAAGAAAATAACTAACTATATGACTTATACATATGAAATGCCTGGAACAAATTTATAGAATTTCTTTTTATCTGGAAGCTTTCCCAAATCCTTTGTAGGGAAATTTCCGTTTGGCTTTGCCAAGTTTCTTTGCTTGCAACGAAAACCACACACAAAAAGGCGTTTGAACTCTTTTCAATGATTTTGGGAAATAAATATAAATATTAAGATGACGACAATACACAACACCCCACACTTGGCCTCGTTATAAGGCGAATACTTGTATGTTTTGGCAAATGTTTTCTTTTATTATACCCTGTCACAGGGTGTTAACATTTTTGTAAGAAGGAAGCCAAAACAATATTCAGCCAACAGCCATTTTACTATGTATAAGCATCATTTTCATAAGATATACTGATTTACTATATAGATTTACTGATTTACTATATAATCCATAGCAATGTAAGTTTGTAAGAACTCAAACAATAATATCTCTTCGACATTTTCTTTTTTTGAGAAACAGTTTCTAATTTAGTTTTAGTTTTTTTTTTTGAAGTTTTTTTAAAAAGAAAACCTGAGAGAAATGACAGAGTGTGTTATATTCGTTCTTTTGTTACTTGGCTTTCTGGCTTGGCAGTTTCTTGGCGAAGACTTTTGACACTTGAAGGAGGGGAAATAGCATTTGCATTTAGTAATTGAATTCTGTTTTTCAATTTACGCAAATGTCAAGGAAGATTATTTATAAACATATTGAACAATAAATAAGTAAACAATAGGCAAAACAAAAAAAACCCGGTCAAGCGAAGTCTAATAGGTGTCAACTGTTTTTCCGGTGAATGAACAACAGAGCCTAATTTTAGATATAGGCAAACATATTTTGGGCAAAAATTTAATAATAATTTTAATGCTTAATATATTTGTATATATTTTCTTTTGGATTCTGTTTTTGTTGGTTAAACTCTTTTAATCAGCAACTGAGCCAAGTGACTAAGTTAAAGTAGATTAGAAAATAAGTTATTTTCTCTTGCTAAAATATTTTTAAAACTTTGATTTTCTTTTGATTGTAAGAAATTGTAGGGTAAGAAATTACTAAAATATCAACATTTTTATACATTTAGTGTTTCATTGTTGATTTTTGGTTTAAGTTGCGTTCAATGTAAACTGAGCATTCTTTTGTTTTGCAGATTTTTGAAAATATATATTCAAAAATTGTTCGCATCATCTAGCTGGTAAATGTCCCAGTCAGCTTTAAATTGTCAAGAGCAGCAACATCAACGACTTATCAACTATCCACACGTTTATCAGAGCAGAGAATTTGCTGCCCCCAGTTGTCTAGTTTAGATACCACCCTTCATCATTTCAACTCCAAACTGGCTCCCTCCTGCAATCCCTTCCAACTTGCTATTGCAATTTTTATATCCTTCACACATCATTCAGCTACAAATTGCTGCCGGCGAAGAATGCTCACATAGCTGAAGCTGCTTGAAATCTATTTGGGAAAGATAAAGAAAGCAACAAAATGCGACGGGGAAAAATGGATATGTACAAGTATTTGTGCGATGTATATAGATAAGATAGGAGTGGAATGTCAACAACGCTAGCAAAGGAGTCTGGAGACATCATGGTTCGTGTCCAGGCTGCGTGTCCATTTCAGTTAGCACGTGCCACAGAGTTTTATTATCATGGAGCAGCAGCAACTTTTTATTATCTTTACGCTTTTTGTTTTCCTGCAGCGGACTTTAACACTTTTTCAAACTTCTGACCGTAAATATGAAGCTAATGGAGTTTAAAGTAGTCGACCTGGACTTAAACTGGTGAGTGGTTTGAGTGAGAGGCCAAAACTGTGGGCCTCTGGCCCAGTTGATTTTAACGATCTTGACCCACGATAAGTTTTCTCCTACATTATCGTAAAAATCAACTTTCGATATATGTCCAGGATGATGGCTCGTAAAAGGGCAAACTGCTTTTAACACAAATTGCAACACGTTGGCTAAAGTGCAGTCGGGTCGGCCGGCTAGAGTCCGCGTCCCCCCCTATGACCAGTCACTGATATGAGATTGAATTTTCAAGATGGGCATAAAGTGACATAATGTGACAATTACCATTTACATGAAGACTAAGAGGTTTATAGTGATTAAGTCACTCTCTGTGTTTGTCTATTGGAATGCGTTGTGAAGGTTTGAGTGTTATAGGAAACAATTAGTTACTTCAGAGAGAACTTTATAATAATCAAGAACTTTTTTATCTAGAAAATTGCATTTGAAAAATTATCTTTTGGGATTTAGGAATGGAACATGCAATACCAAACGAAACTTTTTTCGAAAAAAAGATCCGCATTGAGACGAGTGAATCAATTGTATCCCGATTAGAATCATAATATGAAACATATTATACCTTTTATTTAAAATTTTCAATTTAATTTGAATTCCAAGTATATTTTTGTTGATGATAGTATGTATACTTAAAGATTCATCTTTAGCTTAATTAGGCTTAAATTTTGGAATTCAAATCAAAATGTATTATATCTTGGCTAAAATTTTAGCTCTAATTAAGAGTTAACTTGAAATTTGAAGCCAATTATGACATTAATTTCAATCAATCATATCAAGATCTGCATTTTGAATAAGTATGCATATTTATTTAAACAAATTATATATTTAACTTTTAAGTTTAATAAACATCAATGCACAAAGATGAATTTCATAATTGTCTGGCATTAATAATTTATGCCAATGGATACTTGAAAATATCATACACTGTATAAGAATAATAAAATAATGAAATACTTAATAGCTATTTATTACAAAAGCGGTTTTATTTATATTGCGAGGCGTGTACCAAATGTTTTGAGAACTCTTAAGTAGCAAGTTACAATATATAAGCCCTTAAATTGTAATTAAATGTTATCTCATTAACAATATAAATATGCATAAATACTCCCATCTTGACTATAAGGATTATAGCCTGAGCATCTCTTTGTCGGTTTCCAATTGTCAATGAGTGTGTTGAGATTCAAAATAAAATTAAGAAAAATAAATTTGGTATATTTCTTTATTTATATTTGTTCAGAAAATGCAATTTACTTTAATGAAATTGTTGAAAAAGTTAATTTGATTACAAAGTTGATATCTTTCAAAAATTTCTCATTGTTTTTGCCTTGCACTTTGCCAAATTCACTTTGAATAAGTTTCAGCCACGCCCTCGTCTCACACAACTCTCGTAAGTATATGTCTGTATATAGTAAAGGTATGTATGTATATGGATATTGTTTACAACAACTTAAAGCCTATGGGAAAAACTTTTGCCTTTGCCTGGCATTCATCTTGGCTGTGAGTTTTCATTTTCGCCTTTCGTTTGGTTTTCCTCCTATGCCATTTTACACTTTTGCGGGCAGACGAGGCGTATGAATAATTAAATATGCACACAAACCGATACACAGAGAGCAACGGTAAAGCTTACGATAGATTCACATATATATATCTGAGACTACACTTTGTTCGCTGCCACACTTATTTTTGTGTTCAACTATATTCTGTCTTAATGCTTTCACATACCCGAGGGAAGGGCAATATTATTCCTCACCGTCATTTGCATTTCTCATTACGTTTCGTCTCGTTGCCATTCTACGGTTGGAGTTGACGGCGTGTCACTATTTTTAATGAGTTACTTGCCAAATTCTTAAGTTTTCGAATGAAAAAACAAATAAATTAATATCATCCTTTGTTCAAAGTTGAAAGATTTGCAACATAAAAACGTAATTAACTATTTGTAAATTTTGGATTTACATTAAAGGCCGAATATATAAAATTTGTTAGTTTATGCTGAATTATCGCATATCTTAAGATAGGGTTCCAAAAATTTGTATATCCGCCCGAAGAATGCCATAAGCATACCAAGCCGCATATACCGAATAATCTCCCTCGGGAAAAGGTAATAGTTCCAAAAAATGATGATTTATGTCATTGATTGTGATCTTGTCCCAAATAAGATCGTGCTGCAAATGTATTGATATTAATGGATCCGAGATATAATACGTATAGTATATATGTATATAATACTCACATTATATGGACAGTTGTGATTCATATTAGAGTGCGAGCCAATCATGCTGTAGAAAAAACTGATCACAGGATTGCGATTTTTTGAAGCCATAAATTTGCAAGCATCGAAAGTGATATTATAAAGGAAAGGTTTGTAGCCATTAAGACGTTTTAAAAGTGCAACATTGACCTGTAAAATGTTTACATGCGAAAGTTAACAGAGTGGATACAAAGTTAGTATTTGAAAACTGTCCAAACTGACTCGATAAATAATCGAAACTATAACAATTAACACATCACTTGAAAAAACTGTCTATATTCGTTCACTGGAATAGCTTACCTTAACACTAGTGATGGGAATTTTATGCAATTTCACCTTGGTTGAGAAATATTTGTAACTTCGGTTCACCGATTTCAAATGGCAATATTCAAATTCACTAAAGGTTTTATCAAGCGAAGTACATTTTATATTTGTAAACTCAACTTTTGAAGTGACCTAAGACAGGAAAGGATTGAGAATGTAAGGAACTTTTCGAACGAGCAATATACATACGTGGATAGTATTGTAGAATAAAAATACGCAGCCGATTAAAAGTGAGTGTATGAAAAACATTTTCAACGATGTATTCGCCATTAAAGACTGATCCCATAATACATATCTATGTTTTGGTCAAATGTCATTGAAGAGAAGAAGTGAGGCATAAAAAATTGAATCATAAGTTATTGATCATAGTCACTGTTTACTATTGATTGTTCCTATTGGAGCTATATGATATAGTCACCCGATCTTGATCATATTTGGCATAGTTTATCCGTATTTTTGGAATATTTGGGATATTAATATAATTTTGTAGAATTTCGAGTGTTAAATCAACAGATAATATGAACTCGATCCAATAGCATTTTCATATTCTAGTTGTTATTTGGAACACATCCATAATTGAGCTCCAGAAAGCTTTTCCCCAACTGGAATAAGTCGACGGGTTCTCTACTGCATTAATTCATTAATATTACCCGTATTTAGTAGCTGTGATTAGTTGACTTCTATAGTCATATAATTAACCTTTGAAAGACGCTTTTGCAAATCAACAAATACTTGGTTCTTTTTCTCTACGTATTATTTCATTCTTTTATAACGAACTTACCATAATTGTGCACTCTTCTTTCGGTCGGATTATGCGGAAAAGGCTTCAACTCTTTTGTCATGACTTTTTTACTGATTTGTTTTGTATGCCGAATGCGGCAGTGAAAAATTTACACAACAAAATGTGCTCAAAAGATAAAGGTCTTTCTTTCTTTTCCCCCTTACTTTTTTTCTCGCTTTTTGAGTTTTTAACAAGATTTCCTCCGACAAAAGCAAAGGGCAAATACCAAGCAAAGCGAACGACTACGTGTTCAGCGTCAAAATGGCCGCGTAACAAAAAAAAGGACAAAAAAAAATTATATATATTAAGTCAAAATGCGTCCTGTTTCGTTATTATTAACTTTTTTTTCTTTTCAGAAGTTTGGTGGCCAAGTTTTTGCCGCCCTTTCAAAAATAAACTAAGTACACAAGACAATGGACAAATATTGTAAAAATTGTTCTCTGTTTATTCTGCAAGTCATGCATAAAATATTAAATTATTAGCTGGGAAAAAAAATAAAGGAACAACGAATGACAGCTGATGGAGTCAGGGAGTTATCTTCAAGATTTGAAAAATGGAAAGAAAACTGAAAGAGATTTAAGGAAAAGAGCATCAATTTTTTCCCTCACGATTCTAATCTGAAGTTTTCATAAGATTGGAAAACAAATCTATCTCTAACTGGTAAAAACAATTGATTTAATAGTTTTAAAACATCATTGAGTCACCTTCATGTTGACATTGGGCTTGGGTTGTTTCATTGGGCTACCATAGCCGATTACCCACTCATGAAGGTTCATCACGCGAATCAAACTCATAATTTTGAATTTAAAAATATTAAGAATCAGTGAAAAACTGATCAAGTTATTACTAATAACATCGCTTAAAGTAAATTTGTTGTTTAAAATGATTTTTTTTTTATGTCATATGAAATCTGTAGACCGTAAATATACAATAATTTATTTTAAAGCAATTAAGATATCATTAATATGCCATTTGAATGATCAATGAAGTATACATTTTTTTTTTAGGCACTTTAAGAAGAAGTTTATTATGTATGTGTATCTATTTCTTTCTATTTTTGTAAAGAAGTTTCTTATGGTTTCCTTTAAAATCTATTGTTAAATTTGTTTTAGGTATTGTTGTAAGTTTTTCAAAATAAATTTCTAATCAGTGTTTGCATATTTTTAGCTTAAAATTTTGGACTAGATTAACGATTACCAACGAAACTTAGCAGTTGATGGGGAATACTTTTACTGCTTACAATCGTAGAATTCTAAAAATTTCTTGGCCTTGATCATATATAGAATGATACGTTGAAAGGATATCATCACTTGGATAAACTCATCCTGTATTCAGACGTATGTATCCTAAGCTTGAGTCTAGCTGATTCTAGAATATCCTTATGCTTCAATTGATTATTCTAAAAGTCGCCATCATTAGTAAATTCGTAATGTTCAACTGCATAGTCTAAAAATTGACAACATTAGCAATAGGTCAATCATTTTGCTCAAAAGGATATACTCGACTTATCTTGTGCGGTACTTAATACGTAAAACTGATATTCAAAGCATTAAAAAGGAATTATCAACCCAAAATGGTCATAATTACAAGTTTGACAAGTTTGCAGCTTTTAAGAAATTTCCAATTTAAAATATTTGTTAAATTTGTCTGGTTTCTTCGCACTGTATTTTGACCAATAAATCATAGAGATGAAACAATTGGAAGTTTAAAAATACAAATTTCGACTTGGGTTTCTACTTCAATTTAGGCTTATTCAGCTAGTGCTGCGATTTAAGACTTGAATATGACTAGAAACTGCACAATTGAGCCTTAGATAAGACTCGAGCTTAAAACCCACAAAATAAAAAAAAAATGTGTTTAAACTAGCACCATGATGAACGAAAGCAATAACCACCTGGCCTAGTGGTAACATGGCGAAATAGGCTCATAAATTCTCAACAATTTATAATTTCACACCTACTACGACGACCATAACGAGCTGAAATGGAAGCAAAGGCAAATGGTAGAAGAAGAAAAATAAGGGGGAAAAATGGAAAAAAATGAAAAGAAAATAGGCTAACTATTTGCCAATGTGCATAGCTCTGGCTTGTCAGTGGCAGGAATGACAAATGTTCGTTAGACAGGCAGGCCGGCAAAGGCTGTAACATGGCTGACAGAAGACGTGTGGGTGGAGGATTGCAGGGGAAAAAGAATGGGCGGGTCCTTCCTAATGACAAATGCCGTTACAGCGAGCTTTGCATGTTTGCCCAATGTTAATCATAAAATCGGTCCAAAAACTTGAGTGGAATGGCATTGCAAAAGCATAATGAGTTATGCTTAAGTCTATCCCCCTCCCCCTCTCAAATACAAGGAAGAAACAAATCTAAAACAGAAAAAAAGGAGCAAATGGTAAATGAATTTGCAACAATTTCACTTGAGAATTTATGCTGACATTTTTTTTTTGCAGGTATAAGACGTTAATTAAATGGATGCTGGTTTTGTCGACACCTGGAGATAAAAATCAACGTGTTACAGCAAACTTTATCCCTTACCTTCTATGCCATGCCATGCCATTCCGTTCATTCTTCGCAACATAATTCCGTTGGCTCGTTGCAGTCTTGAGCATAAAAGCGTTAAAAATAAATTGTGGCAGCTATTTAGGCGCCGAAGCGATAGATGGCACGGCTAATGGAAAGCTGGTGAGCAAGAGACCAGAATGATTTATATCCTCTATGATGACAGAGCATGCAAATTGAAAAGCAAAAAAAAGGAAAAGAAAAACCTAGTCAGTATGAATGGAATATTGCATTTTTTCTTTACCCGGTTGATTTAATGGTACTCATAACTGCTAAATGCCTCAAAGTGAATATTTTTTGATGGCAATCATAGTCGTTTGTACTTAAATAAGAAAACGGAGAATGAATAGTTATAGTTATTAGCTTCTTTTAGAGACGAATCAATAATGATAATTGTAGTAGCTCTTCAAATTTTTGCATAACTTCGTGTAGGTATAGAGGGTTTTTAGCCTTTGAGATCAGGGGCATAACCAGGTGCCTTCTATTAACTATGTCAAAGTTAAATAAAATTGTTCTATTCTTATGGCTTTCCAGTTAAAATTGGATTGAATACATAAGAAAATAGTTTTAAGTAAACTCAAAGTAGGCTTTGCTAATTATAGCTAATATAAACAGAGTTAGTATTACATCTAAAGCAACATGCATCGTCGCATATGTTCAACGAAAACTGTTTTACGGATTCTGTTGCTGATTATTGTACTTAATATAATATTTTTTGGATTATCCCGGTTGTTTATTTCACAATGTCAATCAAGTTCCTTTCATCGCTTAATCAACCTTTCCCAGTTTCGCCTTGAACAAAATGGCGACTATTGGATCTATCATCAGTTTATAGTACCTCTGACAAACAAACTGGCCAATGAGACCATCACATTGACTACCCATGGTACCTATTTGGATTTAGGAAATCTAGAATGGTTGCTAATGCGTTGGAGTGATCCGATTAGTATGGCTGTCTATGTAAAAGCTGATAATTTCGAGGCAACTCTTAATAGATTACGTGACATCAAATATTGTTCGGGTTATGGATATATTTTCGATCAATGGGTATCGGTGCAACTGGTTTTTAATGATAAACAGGTACCAAACAATTTGCGAGCTCTGATCAACAAACAGGAGAAGGAATTTGCCTGCCACCTCTCAAATCAAGCTGAAGAGTCAAACAATAATATTCCGCCCAAACATGAACAAAACGATTACCCTATGAGCTTGCTTAAAAATGTGGCACGTTTGAATGCCAAAACATATTTTGTACTTGCCACCGAATTGGATGTTTTACCTACAATGCAGTTGGCGAAAAATTTTCTAAAACTTGCCAAACTTTATAAACCTGCACAACCATGGCGAACGTAAGTTCTCATCTCATAATTAACTAATCTTTAGAAATTTTTAATTATTTATTCTTAGAGTATATTGCGTACCCATTGTGCCGTATTTTGAACCCAAAGAGCCCGAAAAAAGATCCGATCTAGTCACTCTCGTTGCAAATTATATGAATCAAGCAAATGTATTCTATAGTCTTAAACCTGAAGATAGAGATCAGTTGAAAACTTTACGCAATTGGTTAAATTCTTCCACATCAGATGATAAAATTGGTATATATCGAGTGAGCAAATCCTCAGATTATTGTGCAACCTATATAAGCACAAATTCATATGAACCCCTTTATGATCAGCGTTTAATTGAGTCACCTTACATAGATAATGGTTTTAGGGTGAGTTAGAAAAAAGATTTCTTTGGCGGTTTTATCGAGCCAATTAATTTTTTTGTTGGTTTTTTTCTAGCATCAAGTTCTAACTGGACTAAACTTTGATTTCGTTGTACTTAATGGAACATTTATGACTCGTCGTCGTGCTGTCTGGTCGAATGAAAGCGAACTGAGTTCTGAGACATTAACCATAGACAAGGCAAGCCAAAAGGCACACATTTTAGAACTAATCAAATTTAACTCACTCACACTTTGGCCTCGATACCGCTAATACAATATTATTGAGAGCAATAAACTGTGGAATGCCATAAGACCACCGACCAAGACCATGAGATGACTCAAATTCGACGACTTTTTGGCACTTAATCAAATTGTCTGGCTGCTGCTTTGCTTTTGGCATTGGTTTCTACCCACTTACCACCTCCCAACTTCAGTTACTCTACAATTTTTACACAATACTCTGCGAGGGTATAAGTATTTTTAATGCCATTAGTTGTGCTGAGTTTTAGTTTTCATTTGGCGTCATTTTTCATTTTCTCTTCTGGCATTTTCTTCGAAGGCATACGAAG
Source organism: Drosophila willistoni (assembly GCF_018902025.1). NCBI lineage: Eukaryota > Metazoa > Arthropoda > Insecta > Diptera > Drosophilidae > Drosophila > Drosophila willistoni. Next base: position 18,817,752 of record NW_025814050.1, read on the forward strand.
AGATAAGCAAGTGGATTCGCCTTGTGGCCGCACGTTTGTGGTACGAAGCGAGAATTTTTTTTTCCCATTTAGTTATCTTTTTTTTCGGATGAAAAATATATATGTATATATATGGATTCTTGGTCATTTGGTATGGTTCAGCTACTCAATAAAGTGCTGACGTTAATAGCTTAATGTATTTTGGCATTCCTTTTCGTTGTTGTTTTTGGTCTCTTTTGGCAGCATATTCTAGGGATAGAGTTAATTGGCAAATGGTGAGGAAATAATTAAATAAGTATCGCTTTTATTTTATTTTATATTTTTGCAAAAAATTATGAATGCACTAAGGACATGGCCTTTAACAAAATGTTAAGGTAAAATGGTAAAAGTTGATCCATTCCTTGGGGAATCAACACGGAATGCGACTTTGAAGCAATCAAAAAAAAGAATATTTCTTCTCTGAAATGAAATTCATGTAAATTCATAAATTATTGCAAGAAATCATAGTGAAAGAAACTTGTTTGGCCATTCATTAGTTTCGTTTTATTTGATAAGTTATATAAATTAATTTTGACAATTTACCAAGAATTCCCAATTACCCATTGTGTATGACGAACACCGATAGAGCTTAGCTAGAGAGTAATAACCATTTTGGGTCTCCTTTTTCATGTTAATTTGCATTTAATTCAATAAAAAATATGATCTTTTCTCTCATAAATGTGTTGACTTGACTTCCGTTTGAGCTTAAGACACTTGCCAAGTTATTTCCATCTCTCCTACTGTTCAGTTGCCATGCATAAATTTCCATTTGCTAACTGGGCACAGGACGAGGAGGAGAAGATGGGAGACGAGAAGAAGATTTTTGCGCCTACAATTTACATAATTTATTAACGAGACTTTGAGCGTCAACTTCCGTTGGGTAAACTGAAAGCCGGCGCCGGTCTCGACCACTGAGTAGTCAACCCACAAACACACAAGGACGAAGGACGAAGGACGAGGGACATACTCGCCGAACGCTTGGCGGCGGCATAGTGTAAATGGGTGTGAGAAGTCTCATGCATAATTAAACACGTAATTAAGCATTATTATCAACGTCTGATTTCAGTTAGAGTAGGCATCGGGCAGCAGGCCAGAGTTACGGTTACCTAATGAGTTTGAAACTTTCTTTTTTCTTTCACTTCTCATTTGTATTTTCTGCCATTTCTTTTTGTCCCTCTCCTGGCCTCCCTTCTTGGGCAATCAGACAAGCCGCACGCATTTGATTTGTATCCAAAAAAAAAAGAAGAGAAAAAACAAAGAACCCTACAAGTTTGTTAATGAACATTAATTAATTAGGATAGCGTCTGAAGAGGAGCAGTTTGAACGTGTTTCACTTATAGAAATCTCCTTTTCGAATCTTTGTAGACAAATTATCAAAGACAATTTATATAGAAAATGTCAAGTGGTTTACCAGATGTAATTATAAATATTTTTATACTGCATTCAAGATGACAAAGAATTGTTTCTTTAATGGAGATTCAAAAAAATAGCTAATAAAAGCGAGCCTTTTCTTTTGAAAGTGAACTGTGATCTTGGTTACTTGGTTAAAACCTCTTTAGCTAACTATTTTTGCTTAACCACTGTCATCTCTAACCCTCTAATTATGCGTGTATGTCTCTGATTAGTAGACCATTTGTGGACCACTATAATTAAAATGTAATTCTAAATATTACGTAACATAAATGACAAACTTTTAGCTTATGTCTGCTTCTCTTACATATATGTTAATTTCTCTATTGTTATATTATTATGAAAATCATTTTCAGTCATTTCAATATTCAGCTAAATGTATCTTTCTGTTATATTGCATATTTTGTGGCCATTATGCCAGCGTGTGTGTGTACGTGTGTTTGTGTGTGTGTGTGGCAACTAATTTGCTTGTGATAAAAACCATTTGGTTGGTCATTAATTAGCCAATAACTACTACAACTAATGTGGTCCACACCAATAAATGCAACAAAATGCATTACAAAAACTCTATATTAACATTTATTTAGACTTGGCTAATTTCTAATTTATTACAAATGGTTTGTTCTATCTTTACTTTTCATTTTGCATATATTAAATGCTAATTTTTTTAATATTTTTCACACCTTCTCGTGGCGCTTAGATTGCGGTTGCCTCCCGTGGCGCATAGCGGGGCATCTTTGTTCTGATACATAAACATTTTAGTATTTAGTATGGTGGTTAACTCATAATTTATATACATAGTTACTTATGCTGGAATTTGACTCATGCTGGGGAAAAATACCGTAGAGCATAAATTTAAATAGTGATGACAGTTTCCCTGATTTTTTTTAATTGGAACCTAATTTTTTTCGTAAATCAAAATTATTTGTAAAGTTGGTGCAGTAAATCAATAATTTGATCCTAAAAGTATGCAATCACCAGTCCAAAATTTGATTTTCGAAACATATATTAAAAAATTTAGAAATATTCTGTCGATAAAAAATCATTAAAGAAAAATTACTTTTAGTTAGGTAACAAGCCATAGGGAGAGTTACGAATTTGAATTATAATAATTACTGCCTACTCCACACTATAAGGGGCAAAGTTTTCCCAAATTCATTCCAGTTTTCGAGTAGCTGTAAAACTTCAGTCGATCTCTTTGGAATTACATTTTTTTCTTGACATATTTGCCAGACCACTCAACACAATCAGGTTGATAGCGAATCAGTTGAACACAATTATTTGGTAACTAAACCGTGAGCATACATCAATTCCGATTAATTTGTTTGGTATCTAACTAGAGATCGAACTTTATTAACTATTTTTGAGATCAAAAACGTATTTTTTTATAATGCGAAAAATAGGTATATATATTGGATCAGTGTTTAGTGCGAAATACAGCGTTAAAAATGTTGGTTAAATATTAATTTCTAATCGGATTTATATTTTTATTCTAAAACACTTTCCTGGTTTTTTATTAATACCAAATTATTTCCTATAAAAATCAATTTATTCATAGGTCTCTTTAAATAACTCTTTAAAATAAAGATTTTTTGTTTTGACAAGAATTTTTTCGATTAAACAAAAGTTTGCCAGGCAATTTCCTGGCCAAGACTCAAAGGCCAACTAATGACTTTCACTTTAATTTGCAATGCTTAAATATTTGCATTAACTTTTCTTGCAACACTTTCGCAGTTTTCATTGCAGTTTCTTCAACTGGACAAGTTTCACTTAATCCAAGAAGAACCTTGTGACCTTCACATCCGAACATCAGCATCAGCATCAGAACGAACGCCATCAACGTCAGCCACTTGGCTGTTCAGTTGGAAGTTTTTTTTTCTATTTTTATTTGGTCAACTTTCTTTGTTCCAATTCTGGGTTATACTTTTTATTCTTTTCCATTTTCTATTTTCCTATTTCTCTATTCAAGGCATGACCTCGATGGGGACGACAGTATGCAAGGCAGAACCAGAACGAACTAGGCATTATATGTAAAGTGAAAAAGAAGCAAAAAATGAAAGACAGAAAGAAAAAAAGAAGAAAAAAACCAATCCAAATAATAATCAAAACTTCAGTGGAGGCGAAGTTTCTATTTAATTTTAATTAGAAAAGTTTTCAACTTAAATTCAACTTGAGTAAAGGCATTTACTTGCAATTTTTCGGTTTGCACAAAATTATAAGTAAAACAAAAGCGAAAGAGAAAAGCTGCTGAAGAAAGTGAAAGCTAGTCAAAAGATGCAAGAGTTGTAATTGAAATGCAGCAGCAGGAACTAGTCTGCTTAAATAAGAAAACTAAATGGCGACATTTAAGAGGCTTTTACTCCAGTCGCCGAGTCTCAATCCAAAAACCACTCAATTGCGACTTGACTGCAACCATAGGCATCTCATCAAGCTCATCCAATTGCTGTTAATCAAAGTAATCAGTGCGATTCAGTCAACGGACACGCTTTTCCCATTTTCTGCTTTTCCTATTTCGCATTTCCATCCGGCAAGGAAGCAAAAAATTTACCAATCCAGTGATGAGTGTCGATTTTTCCGCTTTTTCCTATGTGGCAATCGTTGGGCGCATTTGAATTCAACTGAAGACCAAGCCAATCATACTCCCCTCTCTGTCCCTCTGTGTGTGTGTGTGTTTTCCCAAACTGTAATTGCTGATGGGGATTATATTCTTCATTTAATCAAATCAATTTCTATATTTTCTCTTCGACAATTAAAATATTTTTCTTAAGCTTAGCTGGATTATATTTTCTAATAAATGTTAAAATTCAATTAAATTTAAGCTTTTGTTTTCTATTCTACTTATTTTTACAGTGAAGCTTTAAATTTACAAAGTTTCCTAAAATATCTAGCAAATAGTATAAAATGCAAAACAAAAGAAACCATAAAAGCGATAGGATGCTTAAGAGGGAAGAGAGAGAGTGAGAGGGGAAGAAAAGTGCGATAAAAATGCAATAAAAAGCCGACGGCGTCTGGACCAATGTAACAAATGTTCCCGCTGTGTATTGTAATCACTCAGCTGACTACGTTTTTTGCACTGGTAAATGGGACTGGGAATGGAAATGGAAATGGCGAGGGCAATGGGGGAGGCGAGACACTAAGACCTGTGACTGTGGCTGCGTTTATCTTTAAAGCGATTGTGTGAAAGGGTTCTAAAAGTGTGGTCGGCTTTCTTGTTTATAAAAGCAAGAGGAAAAATAAAAGCTTCCCTTTTATTTCATTGTGTTTTTTTTTGTGTTCCTTTTGTCGAGAAAGAACTTTAGCATTAAATGCATTACAGCAATTGAAAATTTCATTATGTTCACCTCAAACCGCGATACTTATATACATATAACCCACAAGGTTCAAAGAGCAGGCAACCATATCAAAGGAAGATTAATTTAATTAAAATTTGCTTTCAATTGGCATTAGATTTCACCAAGCTTTAATTCAATGATTTGCTTGTCTATTGGAATTGCGACTATCAAGATATAAATAATCATAAGTCCCTTTTAAATTATCTAGTAAATTATTGAAATAACTTTTACTTATGACTAGCTCATTTCCTACTTCTTCTACTTCAGTTAATTTTGCATTTCTGACAATGTCTATCAAAGGATTACATAGGCCGACAAGATTTTTGAGATCTGGGGTGGCAAATAGGATCTCAAAAGTTTACTATGGAATGTTAAAGAACAAACTTGCAATTTTTAGTAAGAATAAAGCAAGTGTACCTTAAATTAAATTTCAAAATACTGCCAAAGATTTTGGTATATTTTGCGCAAGAATCGATTAAGCGATTGGTTTAATTATGTATAGTAAAAGGTTTTTCGATTGATTGAATCGTTAACTGGTTAATGGCACAGATAATCGTCCAATGGTTTTGAAAAAAAAAAATGCATAATTAAGATCCTTCAACACAGTTTTAGCTATAAAGAACACAAAAAAGAAATAGTTTAACTATCATGAAAAAATAAAAGCCTATAGGTCAATTCCCTTAGTTTTTTGTAAATGTAGAGCGTCCTTGTTTGAAAACATGTGATCAATTAAACCACTTGTCCATACTAATTCATAAAACTCATACTAATGCAACATTTGCCTTACAGATAAATTTTAAAGTTTAAGAAATTGGACAAAATGTAAAAAAATGTTTGATTAATCGATTATTTATATATGCCTTTGACTAATTTTTCCTAATTACCCAAAGCCTGAATGTTATTGATAAATTCTTCTTACTTGAAAAAGACAGTTCTGTAACCTAATTTATTTCTAGATAAGCACTATAAAGGGCACTTATTGGAAAGATACTGATTGCATTTCTTGTTCCAAAACTGTTCCTGTTTTAAGTGAAACAAAATGAATAACTACAATGGAGCTTTAGCTGATTGGTGCGTTTCAAGTCAATCCAAGTAAACAAGATACAAGTAGAGCACTTAACACTTTGCCCAGTTATAAGTAAGTTGCAAACAACCAACAAAACAGGCTTGTAGCACTAAGGACAGCTTGGTCTACTAGCAACTGGCAACAGTTTCCATCGTGTGGAAAATTCTTTGTTGTAGCTCTCTTCGTTTATGCCCCGTGGACCTCATCATGCCGTCAAATTGCCAGACTAGTTGGCTGCCATTCTCATCCATATCACTGACATGTGTTGCGCTCTTTCTAATTTAATTAAAATCAACTTAAAGCAGATTCAACATGCAGCATGTAGCATGCAACATGCAGCATCCAGCATCCTCTGCTGCACTAACCCGTCCTGAGCCAATTTGTTACGCTTTTAATTTGTTAATTCATTTTCTAGGCAGAAGTAAACGAGACGGCCTCAGTAGAGGGAGAGAGAGAGAGCAAGGCAAGGCTCGAGTTAGGTCCAGGGGAAGTGGACGAGAGGGAATCTGACTGGGAATTTTATTTGCTGGCAACATTTTTACGCCCAACGTTTTGTGGACTTGCAACAAGTGCAGCAAGCCGATGTCGACCTGCCCGCCTTGCATGAATGCACACACACCCACACACCCCTCTTTGCACACACACTCACACCACAGACACACTCACACTTTCCATCGCTTATCCACTATTTGATTTCGTTTGTTTTAACTGCTTTCACGTTTCTATTTACCCTTTTCTCTTCTCTTTTTTTTTGCCCCCTATCCCTGAGCCTCAACATGAAAAATGGCAAAACGTTGTTTATTTGCTTAGCTAACAGCAGTCAGAAGCGGCACACACACACACACACTCACCCCGCCTTCCCTGTACCCTGCCTACCCACCTTTTAACACCCCGTTACACACCTGTGAGCTTTAACTCAATAAAGTTGCATTAAATTTGTATGCCTGCTTAATAAATTTTATATTATTATTCTTCTTGCTTTTTCTCTCATTCTTGTTTGAACTTGATATATTAACCCGACGCAAGGGCGTGTCAAAGGCGGTTTTTCGTATATATAATCGAGTTGGGGTCGTACATAAGATATCTATATCTAACACAGGTCATGTGTGTGTACGTGTGTGTGTGTGTCAGATCTCATAAATTGCTTGCGAAAAGAAACCTTTTTATTTTTTTTTTTTTGCAATTTACGCAACATTTTCCACATTTTCATTGCATTTCCTTTACTTTGTTTATATCGAACAGGCCACAGGGGAAAGAGTATTATAAACTGTTCTGTGAGTTATATCACAAAATATTAGAAACGTTAAGAAATTTCATAAATTTATACTTTCAATTGCATACAATGTAAACTTGTGCTTTGTTTTGCGTTAAAAATTAAAGAAGAAAGTGTAAGAATATTCTCCAAAAAATAAAATTTTTAAAACCTTATCAAAAGACTGGAAAAATAAATTTTTAAATTTGAAATTCTAATCTTATGCTGCTCAATTGATTTGCTGTTTATGAACAACTAAACAATTGAATTTCAGTTCCCAAATTCATCAACACATTTTTTCTCTGCTTATTCTTTGCTCTATTACTGCTTAAGAGTATTCCAAATTCGTTGATTGAAGTGTCTTAGCATTGACGTTGAGTTTTTGTTTTTTTCCCCCCTGCTTGTGGCTGTTGTTGTTTCTGTTGTTGTTTATTAAATTAAATTTATTTGCCTGCATAATGCCAAGACTTGCCGACGCCATGTGGTATGCAACATAATTTTTTATTTGTTCACAGCAGGCGAGATGGAAAGCCAGAAACAAACAAAATAAAAAAGGAAAATCCAGTTGAATAGGTCTTCTGCTTTAAGACAATTTAAAGACACAGGTCACAATGAGAATAAATCTCAGAGATGCATTTTCAAGTGGAAAATGCCGCAAGAGCCAAAGCGAAAGCTAGAGCCAGAGCTAGAGGATAGAGCAAAGTGTAGGCAAAAACGGAGAACAGGGATAAAGAGAAACTATAGAAAAGATTGGCATGGCAGCTATAGCCAACCCATGTCCACAAAATCCATGAACAATTGACTCACTGCAGACAATTTCTCAAATGGTCAAGTCGGACTTGGTTTTACGTTTTTTATGCTTTGGCCATCATCTTTTTCGTATTTCCACTTTTCTCTGTTCTTATTTCTCTTTGCCACTTTCCATTGTTCCACAAGCAGATGTGTGTGTGTGTGTGTTTGTATGTGTGTGTGTATTTTTGTTCTGAGTTAGAGAACATAGCTGGAAACTGCTTTGTTTTCGTTTAGCCAGAGACAATCAACAGACAACAATTTTGGTATTTTGTTTGCATTTTTTGCTTAAACATATGAGAATTTACAAATGAAATGTCAAGTTATTTCATAGAGAAACGCATTGATAATTAAAATACAAAAATGCTTTGACATGGAGTATGTGAAACTAGCTTTGACGAATTGTGTAGATATTTCAATTTTAATTATGAAATTCAAGCTTTATAAAATCATTTTTTATTGGTCTAAACTATTAGTTATTAAGCAACACATTTCAAATAGTTTTTAATGACAATAAGTCTTAAAATAAACCTTAAATCTTAAATGGGTAAAAAGTTTTAGAAAAAGAGAAAAAATAAACCTTCAAAGGCTTCGGCATAAGTTTTAGAACAAAGGAAAACATTTTCTATTATTCCTAGTAAAGAAACAAATTAAAATAGAACTTTAAATTTAAAAACATACAATTGGTTGTCTATTGAAGTGAAGTAAAGGGTTTAGTTTGTTTCTCTAATTAAGAACTAATATTATGCATAAGTCCAAGATTATAAGTAAAGATTTGTAATTGAATAGCAATCAAAGCAAAAGAAAAATCACATCAATTATATTAATTGTAAGTATTTGAGCATTTAGAGCTTCTGTTATTGAATTGTAAATCCTTGGCATTAGTACTCTAAAATTTAAAAGGGTCTTTAATCCCTTTTGCAAAAAGCAAATCCATTTTCAATTTCTTATCGCCATTGCTTTTGCTAGTCTCTTTTATGCTCTGCTTTGTGTTTTTTTAATCTTTTTTTTTTGCGTTGCTGCTTGACCGAACCCGAGCAAAGAGCAAATAAACAGAAGTTGCAGTTGCAACAACAGCTGCAGCAGCAGAAGCCACTCAATCAGCTCAGTTATCGAGGGGCACTTAATAAACGCAATTAATCCAATTAAAATGTCATGTCTCATTAATGCCTATTAAATGCACAGTGTGCGAAAGAGAAGGAAGAGCCACAGCATCAATGTTGTGCAATTAAATAAATGCACTTAAATGAAATATATATATACCAACAGAGAGAGAGAGAAAGAGAGAGAGACAGAGAGAGAGGGAGGGGAAGTCAGTGAAGATGATTAAATGTTAAGGACAAGCCAATGATATGGCAAAATTTACACGCCACGATAAACATCAATGAACAATTAAATAACATTACGAATGAGTCGATATTGGGTAGGCTGTGAGTAAGGTTCATTTCTCATTCTCTGCTTTTGCCTCTTGATATTAAAAACATTGTAATCGACCGTGTCAACGTATTTTGGTCGCTTATGCTTTCCCCTTCCCATTTTCTACCCTTTTGGCATTGACTAATTAAATGTGGCAATAATGCGGCTTATAACACCAACAGCACACATACACATAAGCTTTATTTGTGGCTGTGTGTGTGCGTAAGTTTGTGTGAGGCCGCTTTTATTTATGTTGTAAATATTTTTGTTCATATTTTTAACATTATTGCATTTCACTGAATGCCGCAAAGTGTGCAATATGCAATTAATATGCGTAATTTACACATTGTTTTCTAGGCAACGTACAAAATTAATTGTTGTCATTTATGGCAGGTGAAATACCTTCAAACGAATTGAACATTTGAACAATATAAAAAAAAAATAAAAATCCTGGACAAAAATCAGTATTACAAACGGCAAATGACAGCGACTTATTTTAACGAGGCGCCACACTGAAATCCATTAAATAAATGCATTTAAACGAAATAAATCTAAAGTGAACAAAAGAGAGAAATAAAAAGTGATTTTTCAGTGTTATAGGACCATAATATCGACAATTTTTATAACGATCTATAACCCGTATTTATGAAAAAACTTGTTTGTGATAGTCTCCCAAAAGAGACACCAAAATGTTGGCGTATTTTGACTCAAAACGACCCACTTCGCTTCGTATGAATAGGGGAAACATTTATCTTGACATTTCGTCATCCTTTTTAAATTTAATCAAACCTTTTCTATTACCGTTTCTAGGTCCTAAATGTAAGCGACTTTGATTTTAATCTTTATTCTTCCAAAATATTTTGAGCTTTTTCAGAGACCATCTCAGGAGTTTTGAGTTTTGCAGCAAACGACATGTAAAAATCGAAATATTGAATTTACTACTTTTTTATTTGAAAAAAAGTCTAAAGAGTATTTTACTGATTTCAAAGGTCGATACAACACAATTTTCAAAATTGAAATCTTTTGGTTTCAAAATGTTTCTATTGAGATTTTCAGTACATTGTCAAGGACCTTATGGAGACATTAATAGGTCTAAAAATGAAATAGATAATAACTTTGTGGTGGGAAAAACTAAATTTGATTGAAACAAAATTATAAATTATAATTATAATTATAGAAACAGGAAAGGTTTTAATATATTCAAACACACTCACAATTCAAGCGACTACTTAATTTTTGTTGAAGGTAAATTGTTCATTTATTCACTAATATTGATATATACATTAGATATGTTGGAGTAATATTCTAAGGGTTAAGAGCTCATGCTGCATTGGCATTTTCTACTTAAATAACAATTTGCTAGACATTGATGGTTAACGATGATACATATATTATGAGATAAGTTGGGGAGAAAATTTGATTAAAAATCCCTTGAATATTCATTTAGATAAAACTTGCGACTAGACGCTTGTTTGTTAATTTAAATAATGCTTAAGTAATAGAATGATAGGAATTGTTTTCATCATTGGTTCAATTAAATTATTATTAGCTGCTTTAAAACTATTTATATATATTGTCGGTACCAATATATTAAACTTGTCTTTTTATTTGCTTGGTGTCAAAGCAAATGTTAAATAGACAAGCAATCCAATTTTCCAAAACTTAAATCGATTATGCCAAAAAGCTATTAACTAACCCCAAGACAGCCCATAAATCCACATTCACCCACTAAACTCCTGCTAAGCATGGGTTTCTTTAACTTTTATTCGACTATTCGGCAATGTTCTTGTTTTTCGTATGAACAAGTTAAATCCTATAAAAACATTTTGTTTAGTGAATTTATTTTGTAAACGACCTTGTCAACAGGATGATGAACACGTTTTACAAATATTTACATTGGTATGTGTGCGTGTGTGTGTGGGTCTTTGTGACTGGGTCTACATGTGTACAGTGTGTGTGTGTGTGCTTACGTGCGTCTATGTATTGTATTGTTTATTTTTACTTGCTGTGAAAAATAACAAAAAATCTGTTTGACTCGATATAAATTTAATTCAATTAAGAGATTTCCCGTTTGAAACACCATGGCGAAAACCTCTATTAACATTTTGCAATGGGAAAACTTTTTACTAATTGCTTTAAAAAACGACAAGAACAACACCCGAACAAAAAAAAAAACAGCCTCAAAGTTCAAAATCAGCAGCAAAATGCAATTAGCACTTGAGAATGCCAAAGGAAAACAGGCAAGACACCAGAGCCCAGTCCCAGGACATGATGACAATGACTCCTTGTCCTGTTGGTGCCAAGTGGAAATGTCAAGAAAATGTGCAGCAAGCTAATTAAAAAACTTGCGGCAACTAAATACTAATTTGATGCAACTATTCCACAGGCTGAGAAGGAAAATTGTAAGCTTGTAGGTGACAATGGAGAAATTTGTTGGCATTTCTACTGCCACTTGGAAATTGACAATTTCGTAATGCAATAATTTGACAGAGGAAAAGGAAGCGACCACAAAATAGAAGCCGCAAGATGCCAAAGAAAAAGGGTGCCACAGAATTGCCCACAAAAGCATAAACAAGCCGAGACAGACAAAATGTCGACTGTCGACTGTCGACCAACAAACTTCTTGGCTTGCCTCTTGGCGCTGCGAAGTATGCTATAATTTTGTGCCATGGAAATGAAGTTCCTTTTTGCGAAAATGAAAATGAAGATGTCGACAGTTGAAGCTTGAAAATGAACAATAAAAGCAAACAAAGAGTTTATAAATTTAACTGCATAACTTTTGATACTATCTCAATATATTGAATTATGCAAAACTGAGAAAAGTTTTTAATTTTCTTGATATTTTTAACACAAATAGTTATTTTACATGAAACAATTTTCGCCTTTGGAATTGAATATTACTGTTTACAGTTAAATTGATTATATTTTATTTATTAATTTTTATAAATGTTTAAAAATTAATAGTTCTTTTATATACTAAGACTATGATAATAACATTTCTTAAAGTTATTTTATATTTTCTATTTAAATTTCCAGAAAACTGAGATAAAGAAATAAAGATGGGAAAAAGTTTTCTTATTTTTCCAAATTTAATGGGGTAATTGTTTAAAAAAATAAAACAAAAAGTAAAAAACCGTAGATAGATAGATATCAAATATTGTTCATTGCTTGCCATTAAACAATTAAAATAATAATAAATAATAAAAAAAAAATAATTATCATTAAATCATCATCTCTAACACTAGATTACTAATTAATTTTAAGCCATAAAGCTACTAAATAAAATGCATTGTGTTATCAAGTCAACAGTTTAGTATATCAAATGCCAATTAATGACAAATTAACTATTAATTCGATAAAATAATTTAATAAAATAATTAAACACTTTTTCATGAGAATATAATTAATTCAATAAACAGATAAATCATTTAACATTAAAAATAAAACTACATCAAAGAGCAAATCAAAATGCAAATTAAACTCTCAACTTAGTTAGATAAGTAAATCATCTGTTAAAATGGCGTTTAATTTATTATTAAAATCGAATACCATAAATAATTTAATTTGAATTTTTAAAATGTTTCCAATCACATGACTTTCTTAAATTTGGTTTTCAGTTTGCTGAATTTGGTTCTCTTTGTTTCTTGGTTTTTGGTTCAATCGAAATGAAACCTTTAGGCTAATTCATTTCCTACTTTACATTTGGCATCCTTTCCCGTTTTGGGCCGAATTCCGTTTATTATCCTGTACCTCAAAATTGACTTGTTTACCCCAAATAGCAGAGGCAAAAACAAAATGGCAGGCAAACCAATACCAAAATGATTAATGCCCGCTGTGTCAGCCCAAAAATATGTTGCCTGTCTGCACTAACAGATACACAGATACAGATGGCCATGGCCAGAGGCGTAGCCCGAATAAAACTTGGCTAACTTATGCTGATTATAGCCAAACATTGCCCGCAAGTTATTATCAAATGTCTCCCCAGAGTAATATATATCTAAAGTGAACACTATTCTTTCCATTTTATTTATTTTTCGTATCGTGAGGATTTTTTTCTCTATGTGTTTTTGTTTTTGTTTGTGCTTGTGTTGGTTTTTCCTGCTCGTCCAGCCCTGGGGCGTTGCAGCGTTTAACACAATAATCGAATTTTTCGTATGGAGGCCATTGCCTTTTGTGGTTAAGCCTTTTCAGTTTTTGTGCGGAGGGGGCAGTAGGGCTAATGTTCTTGGCCGGGACACGCCCCCTTTTTGGTCAGAGAACTAGGAGTAGGTACAAGTGCCGTATGACGTTAAATGACCTTGTTAATCATGTTCATGTTTGCTCGTGTGCGTGATTTATGCTTATTTATATTTTATTAACTGAAATTTTTGTTGTTGTTTTTATTTGAATAATGGCTAAAACAAGAGAAAAAAGCAGTAGGCTATCACATTTGCTTAGAGTCTGTTATTTCAACATTATCGCATGCCGGAAACTAAATAATTATTAGTGAAACTAATCTTGTTTAAATAACTTATTCCAAAGTGATTCTTGAACTTTATCTTTGTTTAACTTTAAGCATGCCTAATCTTAACTTAAGACTTAAACATAATCACTTCAATCTGAAATCAAGCGTATTTCATGCTTCAACTTTAAACTTTACCTTTGGCATACCTCAATAATATTTTAATAAAGTGATGAATATAATTCATAAGCTTTCACTCTGAGAATTTCTTTAAGCTGACTACAATTTAATCTTATGTACATAAAACCTTAAGTTTATCTGCTTCTTTACTTATTTGTTTTGGCATTTATCACAACTTTAGTTATTGTAATAGACAATTATATCTATCTCAACTACCCACTCAGCCAATGGATAAGCACAGCTCTAATAAAACGAGTTGAAACTTATTCAAAGGCTCAGCCTCACCTCAATCTCAACCATCTTACTCAACACTTCATTTGTCTGTGTGTTTGGAAAAGCTTATTTGGTTAACCTTTCTCAATCGAGCAGCAATCAAACACCTAAAACTTATGCTTTACCTGAAAAATAACATCAACAGATAATAAAGTAAACTTTTCTTCACAAAATCCATTGAGCTGATTCACCTACACAGCCATAGCTCTCCCTTTACTCGCTCAATAGAGTTTTGCAGGCCACAAGTTTATTTGCTCATTGAGCTCAATCACAGATCAAATAGCCGAGAAAAAGTGCTGCACAGAAAGAATCCAAATACCTGGCAAACAATTTGAACTACGCTCAACCTTTAAACTGCTAACAAAGAAGGCAGGGAGCAGAGGTGCCAAAGAGCAGAGCAGAGCAGACCAGGGAGGAGGACAGAGAATTCCAGACAATCGCTCCAAGGAGCTTCGAGTCAAGCAGGCGGTATAAATTGCTCCAACACGAAATAGTAGAAGTTGGATTGGCTAAGCCGGTTTGCACTTGACTTTACTTTTTTCATTCTTTTGTTTTTCTTGCAAACAATTTGCCCGAAATCCGTGTGCAAGAAAGAGCAATAGAGTTGTGGGGGCCCGGGGTGGTAAATAGACAGATAGAGATAAAAGTGGAAGAAAAAGATTTACCACAAAGAGAAAAATGCATATGCATAACTTTTGCCTTAGCTATTTCTTGAGTGCAGCTAATGCAATTTTAGTTTAGCCTCTGATTTCCCCATTGCATTTGTTTTTTATATATACCTCTGCCAGACAAAACTTTCATTTCTAAATACCTACGAGATACAAAATATGCATAAAAATATTTTCTAAGAACTACCTGAGTTTTATGCTTCATCTTAGAAATTAAATAAAATAACATAGAGATAGATGTTCATGAATTCTCTCAGTTAAATTTATGAGAGTAAGAAATTAAAAGAATTTTCTAGTTAGTTAATTATTTAAAATTAAAATTGTAAATATTTCTTTCAAGTTTCTTTTACGTTGAGAAAATATGGGGGAAAAATTATTTGTATTTACATTTAGAGTTATTTTTTTTTTTTAATTTCACTTATATGAAATCATATATATTTTACATCTATAAGTAAAATCTTAAGTCTTTAGCTTTTAAGTCTTTCTTTTCTAAGCATATAAAGTTCTTTTCAAGGTGAATAGTTCGATTTAGTTCTGTGTAGTTTTGCTTTTGCTTAGATCGCTTTTGTCTTTGAATCATTCTATATTTTTTAATAATCTTTATGTTTTGAATAAAATAATGATTTATTTCGTCAATTTTACAAAAAATTTTATTTATGTTCTTAAAGTCTATAAGATTCCGAAATGTATATAGCTGTACATTTAATAGAATTTAATTTAAGGGTATGAAAACTTCTTCATGGCCGAAAAACACAAAATTCTGGCTTTGTCTTTATTCTTTTTTCGTTTCTATTAAGTTTAAGAGTTAAAAGTGATTGTGTATAATAGTTGGTTTTTTTCTTCCTTTGATAGACAAAAAAAAGATGATTAAAATAACTGTCAGAGTGATTGACGGCAAACGGAGCAATGGCCCTGCTCCAATGACAGCTAACATGTGGCCAGGACATATGCATCGATTACCAAATAAATAACATAAATTTTCTATTTATTTTTAGTCGTTGCCTGGCACAACGGAAAGCGATGACTTGTCTGACAATAAACAATAAACCGGATAACACCGAATAAACATTTTATCGGCTTACTCAGCGTAATTAAATGTGCAACAAACCAAAAATCTATGCATTCAATATTTATTTTTGACTTTAAGTTCTTAAATGTCTTAGACTTAAGGCTAAAGGCTGATAGCAGCTGAAAACTTGAGAGATCATATTATATTTTGTGGATAAAATTATGCCGTTTAATTTATCTTACAAAATTTTATGTCACTTGAGTCAAGATGGTTCAATAAAAGTCTAAGAAAAAGTTTCACATAACGATGAGGGATTTATACCAATTTTATTTGTTAAAAACAAAAAGCACTTTTAGTAAAAGAAAAAAAAACATATGTGTAGTGAATTCTTCTTCTTAAAGCACATTGACCCATTTTTTGTTGTTGTACCTCATTGAACAAGGATAATAGCGTTTCCTTTGAAACTCAAAGTACCGCATTATTTACGGAAAACCTCATTTTGGCCGCAAAACCGCAGCAGCACATAAATCTGAAACGGGTCTATAGAAATTACTCTTACAATTCCATGCTTAAAAGTCGTTTAATAAACCATGGTCACAACAACGCATGACAAATGCATCGGATCAGTGGCGAGACCAACAAAAAAGGGGTTTCCAAATAATAAATTAAACAGGGAGGATACTTGTGTATATTATCTACCATTCAAAATACTAAATTTGCAAGTTTCATCCTTATAAATAATTCGATTTCTTCTATCAAGTTTAAATGTCTAGCCAAATCTTGTCAGTTATTCTACATTCCTTTTTTTTGTGGTTGACTAGATTATTAAATGTTTTAAAAACCTTTACAAAGACAAGCAGCAGCTGGAGTCTTAAATATCGAATACTGATAACTGATAACTGATGCGCAAAGTGCTTCTCAGCCAAGACCAATAAATATTCGTATCTATGGCTTAGTTCTAAAATTAGCAATCTCAAGAAGTATATCACTTTCTGAATATATTTGATATAAATAATGCTTCTTTCAACCTAGAGTGCTAATGATTTTATTGCTCAATAAAAATCTGATCCCTATCAAAATTTTAATCGCAGCTACCACTGAACCAGATTGACTGTCGCTCTTACACTCTCGTTGTATCTTTTACTCTCTTTATAATGGAGAATAAAGTGTAAAAAGGAGTCAAGAAGTCAAGTTGCTGCATTGGCCATTTATTTTAGCCATTGAAAAGATGACATGGCACAGATACGAATTTTGTCGCATAGTTTTCAATCAATTTTATCTAACAGTAAAGTAAAAAAAATAATTTGTTCTATTCAGATATGGGCGATAAAATCGTTGACAGACCTTTCAATTAAACTGTTTAAAGTTTAACCAATCCCTGCTTGTCCGAACAAAATCAAATGAACTGAGACATGTAGTTTAACCCGAAACAACCTTTTTCTCACACTGAAAGGTTTAGCCCAGAGGCAAATTTGAAATTTATGAGGCCAGCTCACTTGACACAGGGAAAGATGAAAAGGGAAAGAGAAAAGCGAGAGGAACTCAAACTAACAAACAAACAAACAAGCCAACAGGACCCAAAAGCTGTTTATGTGTTTGGTACGTGTTGGACATTTACACGCAGGCTCCTTCTTCATTTCATCCTCCATCTTTTTTTCTCCTTCTCGTTTTTGTTTTCCTCCAGCTTTTTCATTTTCTGTCTAAGCCAAGTGTGTAACTGGAATGTCAGCCAAATTAAGTTAAGTTGTTGCCTTTTGGTGTAAATTGTCATTTTGTTGGATACTGGAGAAGAAGGGGAAAGCAGAAATAAAAAAATTACATATACAATATCCTTTTAAAGTCCTGCTTCGGGCCTGATAACAAACAACTGTAATTAGAGTAACCCCGCATTCCGCATTTCACTCCAAACAACCAAACAAAATATATTCTCTGCATAATTAAACAGCAAATTAAGCATTATCAAGAATGAACCAGCACCAGCAGCAGCATACGACCAAAAGCAGCTCCAAAAACTGCCTAACCTAGGCCAAAAGGACACATCGAATGAAATATTAATAACAATTAATAGGCAACAAGTGAGTGGGTCGACATTGGCGACGCTGTTGCCAGAGCGACCTTCAGGGACATTTCATCATCTTAATGGTTGGGCATAGGCAGTCTGATTGCCTCTCCGAAACTTGTCCACCAAATCTGTGACAATGCACGCTCCGAACTCTGACAGCTACACTCAAATTAACAAGTCCTCGGGGGTGAGACATGATGCGGAGCGGCGAGGCGAGGCGAGGCGCGCGGTGTTGTAATGTGGTTTTGGAGTCGGGCAGCTTGACATGGGTTTATGTCCTAGCTATGCCGCTTGCTAAAGGCCTCCTCCTCCCCCTCCTCCTTCTGTCGCTGTTTCTGATAATTATGCGGTGTGACTTGTCAATGATACTTACACAGACACATTAGTCTATATGTATGTATGTATGTATATGTTGTGATAGCCAGAGTCAAGTCGCTCGCCCTCAGGTAATTTGGCTTTTCTTCCTCCTTTATGTGTGTGTGTGTGTGTGTGTATAGCAAGTGATTGAGCGGGCTACTAAACTATCATACAATAGCAACAGATTATTGTTTATGCAAAGAGGGTCTATTAAAGAGTTTCAGTAAAGATTCGGAATAACTGAATATCCCTTAGCAAATTCTGCTAAGACATGTTTGGAAAAAATAGAAATTAAGTTTAAATGAAAGTCAATTAACTCAGGATCAGGTTAGTTGTAATGTAGTATAATTTTTAAAGCAGAGAACTAGCTTACTGTATTACATTTAATACGGTGGCCAACAAGACGTATACTTAACAAATATATGACTAATACGCCTTGTTGACCAAATGCTTTTTGTGTTACAAATGCCTACAAAATTGAAGAGAAAGCATAAACTTTTCGAATCACTCTCGGTGCAAACACTCCAATATCATTCATGGCTTAGTAACTCATTGGGAGCTTCCACCCATTCCTGCCCTCATAATCACAGCAATTAGCAATTACGTTTAACCTTTTCCCCACTCCACCCGCATCACTTCTTAAACCATTTGGGTCGCTTCTTTAAGTTCACACCTGCCCTGCCACTTATCCCTTTTAATTAGATGCCGCCAAAAGGCAAATTTCAAGCAGGCCAAGCAGCCAGCCAGCCAACCATTCAAGGGGAGGGGGTGGTAGCTGAAGAGGTTGAAACGAATACATTCCTCTCTCGGTTGCCACTTTTATATCTATCTCTTTTTCTAACTACCTACCTTCCTTTCGGCTGTCGCCTTGTCTGATTGTCTGTCTGTCTGTTTGCTTTCCCTTTTTGGCAGCTGCTTTTGCTGCTCTTTACCCATTTCTAATTTTCATTTTAATTATTACGAATATTATTCTGAAAATCAAGCAAGCGGCAAACTTTGGCAATTCTCCTGCCAGATTCCTTTGACTCCCTGCCTCGTTCACACTCAATAGTGGGCGTGGCCCCTACTCTCTTCTACCTCTCTCCCTCTCTTACTCTTGTAGTAAAGATAGGCAAAAGGAAAGAGCTGCCTGTTGGCAGCTGTTACAATATTTTTTGTTGCCACCTGACGCTCACTCTATCTCGTTCTCTTGGGTACGTCTGGGTGGGTATGTGTGTGTGTGTGTGTGTGTGTGCAAGTGTGTTATCATATTTCACGCCTATTAGCGTTTTAATTTAATTAACATTTATGACGACAATTTGCATTAGCTCCGGTGGAAATATTTGCAATATCTGCGCAGAGTGTTGGAAAAGGTAATAAAAATCGGCAGCATGGGAACTGGAGAAGTTACGTACCATTTATTTTGCCTCAAATTTACTTAAAGTTCAACTTAAAGCCTCAACTACTAGACTGAGTGCAACCAGCTGGTAATGTTTGTCTTTTGCGGTTAGGAAAACTGGAAAAACTTCAATGCAACTTCATTGCAAGTCTATCAAAGAAAGGGGAAACTCAAACAAAGTGATATTAGTTACTGATGCCGGAAATAATTTCACGTAACTATTTGCACGTAATGCAGACAGGCCCAGACGGAAAGACAGACGGACAGGCAGACAGACAGATGGCAAAAGGCTGAGGTGGGGAACTAAGAACCAGTTCCTGAAACCATTCCTATTCCTGACTCTCAGTCTGTCTCCGCCCACAACTACCCACCAGGTTAGATTTATTGGAAGCCCTTTAGCTCGACCAAACATGGGCAAAAGGCAATTTGAGTTGAAAATTACATCCGCCTTTTGTGGTTGCCTTCTTGTACTTGCCCCCAACCCCCAGTTCCATCTATATCAGAAGCCTGAAATTACATGTCTGCCAGCTTTAGCATGCAAAAGTAACCATTCTCTCTATCTCTCTTTAAGCTATTTTAAAGCTCAATCAAACAAAAATGCTGCTTACTTTTAGGCACTTCACTGTGTGGCTTGTTAAAACATTTCCGTTGGCCATGATTATAATAACTTCATTAAATTTGCATGCCCCAACACACATCGAAGAGGGGAAGATAAACAAACCAAAAATCAAACTGTTGTCATAGCACCAACATCTCCTACCCACCTTCCATTCATCTCCTACTCCTACTCCTCGCTTTGGCCAGTATCCTGTAGGCACAAATCTGCCAATCAAAACTATCAAACAATTTTCCAAACATTTTCCTCCTCTGTTATCCATAAGCGGAGATAATGATAACCACTTCTATTGAAATTCAGTTCGATGTTGCGTTGATTTCGTTTAAAGTGCTTACAAAAGCAAATTAGTTGGCTTGTAGAGCCAGTCACTCTGCCTGAATAATCATTGCATTTTGCGGATTTATAAATTTTGATTTTACCTTGTTTGGGTAATCAATTACAGAGAAAATTCCTTAATTTCCTGAAAGTTGATTAAATATAATTTTTAAATTCTATTCCAGTTTGTTGATTTAATCCTCTTAATTTAAAGGAGATGAAAACATATTAATAAATTTTGAAATTCTTAAAATTGATTGGTTTCCTCTTTTCCATTGTTATTGCACTCACATCTCGATATTTTCTATACAAAATGCCCTTTGTCTGTTGATACATCATGCGGAAAAGAGCTAGGCAGAGATTAACCCATAAGTGTGAAACAATAGATGGCGAAATAGCAAAGAGCTCAATTATGATGAATTTTGGTTGTTCAATTAATGAATAGATGATTTTCAGCAATTTAATTACTATCCAAGGCAAACCTTGGACCAAAATAAGCTGTAATCCATATGAAACTTCATTTGAGTGGTAAATTTACCACAAGTCAACGTGCATAGTCAAAATAACATGATAGAAATATTCAAACAACTACAGCAGATTAAAAAAAAAGTTGTTTAAAAAAGGTATATTTATTATCTTAAAAAGATGTCTTGTTTCTTAAAGATAAAACTACGATAGGCATGAAAAAGACATAACCAAACTCGATGGCCTTATCCTATTTCGAATCGAACTGCATCATTAGTTTTTTAAGTTATCATAAATTTTTTTTGGGCAACTTTTCATTTCCTTTGCTATTTTTTTTATTCAATATTGCCATTGGGTTTTAATTTCTAAGATATTTATTTTCTTGTTCAAATATCTTTGTTTCTACATATATACCTTTCTCCCGAATGAGTTGGCCAAAATGTTAATGTATCCTATTATGTATTTTAATTCTCACATTTTGAAACTATTTGAAATTTTTGATAGGAACTTTAATCATAAAACATTTTTAATAAAATGACTAGTAAGCCCTGCTGCTTAGCAGATATAGCTTATTTACGATTCAAACTATAATCAATTATTTCAACTTTATTGATTACTGTCACATATATTAACATTCACCATTATCAAAGAATAATGGGATCAAAATAATATTTTGATGTGCTGTAGACTAAAAGTAAAATTATTTAAAATTTATTTATTATAATTGTAGTTTACCTCAATTTATTTGTCGTTTCAATGATTTCAATTTTCTTTTCAATTAAGAACACAGAACCCACAAATTTGTATGCTTTACCTTAACTTCTTACAGCAAAGCCAATACAATACAAAAGCGAATTTCAATAACCAAACAAGCATTGACCATAATTGTTTAGCCAACAAACTAAACCAAATCAAAACCCAAAAACTAACCTCTAAACACTAAACCAAAATTCAAAACCTAAGCTTCAAACGCAAACAATAGTGTGTAATATGCCTAACAATTTTCACCGATACACACACACACACACACACATCATGCATTTAGAAAGAGAGAGAAATTCTCCCACAAACAAACACACACACAGAAACCGCAAATACAAAATTGAAATTAAATTTATAGGCCTGGAATTTATTAAATTGTTTGCCTGGCAACAGCAACAACAACAAGCTGAACAAATAATTTAGCAATTTATTAGTTAGTTCAGTTAACTTGATTAAAACTTAAACAGTTCGAAGCGCAGTCTCACACACAAACACACACACTCTGACAAAGAACTTCAAACAAACTTCAAAGCCTGGCAAAATACTGCTCATTAAATTTTCATGCTTGCCTGCAGACCAATGTAAGAAAAACAAGTAGAAAAACCAGGTAGAAAAATACGAGCATTGGCATTGCATTGCAATTGCATTTCCACACAATGAGTGCAAGCCTCTTCATTTGCTGCTCGGGCTTTTGTTGTAAATACAACACAAAGAATGAGAAGAAAAACAACCTCGATAACAAGATGAACACAGAGCTAACGGGCCGTCTCCCTGCAGGGCAGTGAAAGGAGATTGAAAACAGGTAAAAGCTCAAGCAAAAAAGGAAAAGAATGGCACCGCAAGTAACCTGACCAGCGGCGACAAAGTGAAAAGGAGAACTATTAAAGTTCGATATGGCTTTAATTGATACAATCCACCAATTAATGAGAATGAGTGCATGATAAGGGAATTCACTATTTTCGCTATTTTACTCTTCATCATTATTTAAATCCTTAATCTCAATCTAATCTAAATTCGTCTTCTCATTGTCCTTTAGCTAAAAAGCAAATGCTAATCACAAGGTAAACTTTCGAAATCATTTGTCTTTTAACTTTTTGCTTCTTCACTTTTTAACTTTCAATTAATTCTCACTCACAAAAACACACACAGAGACAGGGAGAAACTTCACTTGCTAATTGGCATTATCTATTATTTGGCTTTGGCCAAATTTGCATAATTAAAATGTTAAATTGAACTAGCTTGAAAATTGTTTAAGAACCATAAGACAAAAAGAAAAAAGGAAATGATAAAGGTAAAACATTTTTAGTTCGAGCAAATGGAAATTTCATTGCACATACGACATGTTGTGCAACAACTATGTGAGGTTATATCTACGTGCTATGTGAGCGAGTGAGTGTGGGCTTCAATGTTTCGATTTAAATTGGCTTTCATTTTGTTTTGTTGCTTGTTTTGCCTTTACATACATATGACCGACCACACTGGCATATTTATTTGTGCCTTACTCGAAAAGTCACAACAAAACGAAACAAAAATTATACATAGAAGCCAATTCTTTCTCGGCCACATGTCAAATATGTAGCAGGCTTGCTCACTTAAGACGGTAGTACCTCTCTCTCATGTCTCAGAGAGAGAACATGCTCGTCTCTAAATGAGAGCGAAGTACGAGAGAGCGTCGAGTCAGTCTGGGTTGAACGAGCTTGCAAATCGGTCGTGCTAACGAGGATAAAAATCATAGATCACACTTACATATAATAAATACATATATATAAACAATTCAACCGAAACAGCCTATTACAATATCAGAAGTGGTCCTAACCCAAAACTATGAGTAACGCAGTTCAAGTATCCGATTTAACCCTCGACCAACTAAAACAATGGCTAGCAACTTTAAACATGCCAACAAACGGCTCAAGAAATGAATTAGTGCTTCGTCTGTATAGTGTGCCAGTCGAAACACGTGGTCATGCCCCACCTGGTTGGAACGAACATGATAATTCAGAGCATAATTTAGACGACATCCAATTGATGCGGCCTAACCCAGACCAATTAAATGAAGCGTCAATTGGCGACGCAATTCCGAGAAGCGTACAACAAGAAGCGGTGAACTCCAATTTCAACAACAACAACGATGTCGCGTTGGTTCAACAATTGCTACAACAACTTCAACTGCTGATTCCTAGAATCGAGCATGGTCACGATTTGGGCAGATCTTTCCAGAATTTGGAAAACAATGGCAACGCCACTGGCAATGTTATCGATAACAATGTAGCTAATGAGAATATCGATGACAGCAGCATTCCCATCCATGGCAACGCCACAGTCGAAGCCACCAACCAATACTCTGGCAACTCAAACGGCGAATCGATGGGTATAGCTTTTTCACTGGCGAAGGAAGTATTGATGGACTTCAACGGCGAGTCGTGCTCCAAAAAGTGGGTGGCTCAGCTAAAAAATATCGGTGAAGTGTATAACATAGGCAACACTCACTTACGAATGCTATTCATTTGCAAGATGAAAGGCAAGGCGCATTCATGGCTTCATTCGGAGGTTACACGTATTCGCGAGCCAGTAGCAGTACTATGCGAACAGTTAATGGCAGCTTTTGGAGAGAAGATGTCCAAGTCACAAATGCGTCGTCATTTCGAACAGCGTAATTGGAAGTTTGGCGAAAAGTTTGCAGTTTATCTGGACGACAAACTAATGTTAGCCAACAATATTAACATCGATGAAGAGGAGCTCCTTGATAAAGTTATCGAGGGTATACCTGACAAGGGATTACGCACTCAAGCACGGATCCAATGTTTCGCCAACCCTAAGCATATGTTAGCTGCTTTCGCTGAGATACATCTAGAGGACATTCGACGCGCAACTAAAGATGAAAACGAAACTAGCAGAGCAAACAAGCTCCAAGAGATGCGCTGTCGTAGATGTAACATTAGAGGACACCTGGTGAAGGACTGCAACAGGCCGGACCGTGTACCAGGCTCTTGTTTCATCTGTGGATCCATGGAGCATTGGGCGGCCAAATGTCCAGATAGGAAGGGCAGCCGTGAAACTAATGGACTCAACCGTACGAACCAGAGCAGCAACAATTTCGTAAGAGAATTCATTATACATTTTGTAGATTCGCCAAGTAATTCCTTTATTGCAGCGTGCCTCATAGATTCGGGGAGTCCAGTTTCCTTAATCAAGAAGAAACATTTACCTAATCATTCATATCTTTATTCTGTCGAGCAATCTTATCAAGGGCTAAATGGAAGTCCTCTCATTACATTGGGAAAATTACTATGTTACGTTGTGAAAAATTCAATAAAGATTTACTTTTATTTACTCGTTATCCCAGACGAATCTATGAGTCGCGATGTAATTTTTGGAAGGGATTTTTTGACATCATGTAATCTTAAATTAGATTTAGATTCTTTTGAAAAAAGTGCGCTAGTAACTTCTCAAAGCCACGATAACGTAAGAAAAGTTAATTTTAAAGAAATTGGAATGTTGACGTCAGAACATATGGAAAATGAAATTGTTAATATAAGTGTAACGGGTAATACAGAAAACAAAAATATTAATGCAAATGATAAAATTAATACAGAAAATGTTAATGCAGATAAGGAAATTATTGAATACAATGTTGTTAACAAAAGGACATGCATAGATAAAGAAATGACTTTAGAGTTTGAAAAGAATATAATTAAAGGTACAAATGAGGAAAAGTATAGGATTGAAGAAATTAAATTAAAGGAACCCCGTAGTGAGTCTGAAACAAATATGGAAGATAACTTTGAGAGGAGAATGTTAGAAATTTTTTACATCGACAATGGAAACCCAGAACCAGAATACGTGATCGGTGAAAACATAGATTATAAAACGGCTAAGAGTTTTGATAAGCTAGTCAGGGATAGGTATGTGAATGCGCAAAGACCGGATAAGCCGAATATCAGATGTGAAATGAAATTAAACCTAGAAAATTGCAAACCATTTAGTTACGCACCAAGACGGTTATCATATTCTGAAAAGGAAAAACTACAGAAATTGTTAGATGAATATATAAGAGAAGAAATTATCAGACCAAGCGATTCGGAGTATGCGTCTCCAGTAGTGTTAGTGAAAAAGAAAACAGGGGACATCAGATTATGCATAGATTTCCGAAAACTGAACAAGATGATTATCAAGGACAACTATCCGTTACCATTGATCGACGATCTATTAGACAGACTAGTCAACAAGCGTGTTTTTTCCAAATTAGATCTTAAAAATGGGTATTTTCATGTATTCGTCGATAAAGAGTCAGTAAAATACACGTCTTTCATCACGCCGCTTGGTCAATACGAGTTCCTAAGAATGCCAATGGGGATCAAGAATGCATCACATGTTTTCCAAAGGTTTATAAACCGAATTTTTGAAGACATGGTCAGAAAAGGGCAGGTCCTAGTATACATGGATGATATAATGATAGCCAGTGCAAATACAACCGAGCACCTACAGACTCTAGAAGAAGTTTTTGATAGGTTAGTAAGAAACAAATTAAGACTACGAATGGACAAATGCGAGTTTTTCATGTCAAGTATAAAATACCTGGGATATAAAATCACAGAAAACAAAATATGTGCTGACGATAAAGGTTTGGATGCAGTAAAAAACTTTCCAGTGCCAGGCAATGTACACGCAGTGAAAAGTTTCTTAGGTTTGTGCTCCTACTTTAGAAGATTTATAAAAGACTTTTCCATCATCGCTAAACCTATGTACGACTTGATGAAAAAAGACAAAGAATTTCAATTCGGAAAAGAGGAATTAGAATGCTTTCTCAACTTGAAGCAAATACTATTGGAAGCACCAGTATTGGCGATATATGACCCCAGAGACGATACAGAGCTTCATTGTGATGCAAGCGCATTAGGTTTTGGGGCGGTCTTATTACAAAAGAAAGCGGATAAAAAACTACACCCAATATTTTATTTTTCGAAGAGAACAAGCGAGGTTGAGTCGAAGTATCACAGTTTTGAACTCGAAACGTTAGCGATTGTGTACTCCCTGCGCAGATTTAGGATTTATGTCCAAGGAAAGAAATTTAAAATTTTAACTGACTGCAATTCTCTGACTCTTACACTAAATAAGATAGAATTAAACCCTAGGATCGCGAGATGGGCCCTTGAACTCCAAGAGTACGACTACGAGTTAGCACATAGATCAGGGAAGCAAATGCAGCACGTAGACGCGTTAAGCAGATGCACCAATATCATGGTAATAGAACCGAATAGCTTCGAGCACAACCTAGTTATTTGCCAAGCAAAAGATTTAGAACTGAAAAAAATAAAGGAAATGCTAGAAAAATCAGAGCACAAATTGTTTGAAATGAGAAACGGAGTATTATACCGAAAGTCCAATGACAAGAAAATATTGTTCTACGTTCCAAAAGAAATGGAAAATCACGTTTTATACAAATACCACGATGAATTAGGCCATGTAGGTAGAGACAAAATGTTGGACGCAATAGGCAAAAGTTATTGGTTCCCAAGTCTTAAGGATAAAGCAACGAGACATATAGAAAATTGTCTCAGATGCATAGCATTCTCACCTAAATGCGGCAAAGGCGATGGATTTCTGAACAGTATACCAAAAGGCGATAAACCTTTCGAGTTAATCCATATTGATCACTATGGACCAATAGAAGCTGGAAGGTCTAAAAAACACATACTTGCAGTAGTAGACGGTTTTACGAAATTCGTTAGGCTATATACAACAAAAACCACAAAAACAAAAGAAGCAATAGATGCTTTAAAAGCGTATTTTAGAAGTTATAGCAGGCCGAAATGCATAATATCTGACAGAGGGAGTTGTTTTACTTCGTCTGAATTCGAATCCTTTTTGGTTGAACAAAAGGTGCAGCACGTTAAAATAGCAACGGGTTCCCCTCAGGCCAATGGGCAAGTAGAAAGAATAAACAGGACTCTAGGGCCTATGCTGGCAAAGTTGACAGATCCAGATAAGGGGAATTACTGGGATACGGTTGTCGAAAACGTAGAGTATGCTTTAAATAATACAATTCACAGAAGTATAAAACAGTACCCCAGTATAATGTTATTTGGCATAGAACAAAGAGGAGTAGTTACAGACGAACTGAAAGAAGAGATTAAAGAGCTAAGAAATACAGAAAATCAAATAAACCTTGAAATGATAAGAAAGAATGCAGCGTTAAACCAGCAAAAAGCACAAGCATATAATGAAAGGTATTACAATAGTAAAAGAACAGGGCAAAAAGAATATAAAATAGGGGACTATGTCATGGTTAAAAATTTCGACAGTACAACGGGAATATCTCGAAAATTAATACCAAAAAACAAAGGACCATATGTAGTAGATAAAGTACTGAAAAACAACAGATTTTTACTGAAAGATGTAGAGGGATTTCAACTTTCCCGTAACCCGTATCAGGGAGTATGGTGTGGCCAAAATATTAAGCCCTGGTTAAGAACTTGAAATAGTTGACTTTAATGTAATCATAAACTTTTGTTTTAATAATTGATATAAGATGTATATAAAAGAAAAATGTATGTAATAGTTTGTAAAATATAAACAAAAAAAAAATGTGTATAGCTCGTAAGATATGAAAAAAATGTATACCACCCAAGATCAGGAGATCTTATTTTGTCAGGACGGCCGAATTGTAGCAGGCTTGCTCACTTAAGACGGTAGTACCTCTCTCTCATGTCTCAGAGAGAGAACATGCTCGTCTCTAAATGAGAGCGAAGTACGAGAGAGCGTCGAGTCAGTCTGGGTTGAACGAGCTTGCAAATCGGTCGTGCTAACGAGGATAAAAATCATAGATCACACTTACATATAATAAATACATATATATAAACAATTCAACCGAAACAGCCTATTACAAATAGTTGTACAAACGTGACATTCATGGTCATGTTTATATGCAAGCAACTTGCTTCGTCCATTTGGCCATAATTGTTATTGATTTTTATTACTTAAATTTCTGAGTACCCAACACAGACAATATATTTCGAGTGAAATCGTTTTAATCTGTGCTTCCTCAAGTTTATACACTTGAGTATTAAACTGTCTTTCAGTTTGGCTGAAAGGGTTTTCTTAGATTGAGATTAGATTTTAAATAGCTTCATAACCCATATCAGATTTGCAACATGTTTGGATATGGCTAAAGTGGATTAACGATTTATGATAAAGTATCATACTATTTAACTTAATAGTAGGTTCTTGTAAATGACAAACATGTGCGGAGGTTTATGTTCTTATTTTGATGCGGATGTGGATATATATTGTAAGTCAATTCGATCTAAAAGGAATAAAGTTTAATTTCCGTCACTGTTCAAATGTTCGCAAAGTGATCTATTTAAGATAGACGCTTTTAGAAATCAGAAGTGTCTAGGCAAAGTCACTTTTGAAATTGATTTTCAAAAAGTGTAGCATACTTATTCGGGTCGTAAATGTTTTCATTTGCAGTTCATATTAATAATCCCCAATTTTCCTTATTACAGATTGATAACCGATCGGAATCTACAATATTTGTATTTAAATCAAAAGTTTTAAAAAAACTGGTACATAATTAAAAATTTAGTTTTCTGATTTAGCCAAACTCTTAATGCAAAATGTTTCTGTAATAAAAATTTTCATTGAATTTTTGTGAGTAAAATTTTTGAAATTGAATAAGCGAAGAAATATCGCATAACCTCACACTCTTCAAGTCACGCCCATTCATTTTCAGTTGCCTCTTCTTTGGGTATGAAAAACTTTCCTTATGCATAAATTTGCTTTCATGCCATGAAACAAAATTGAAATGTTTAAAAGCGCATGAAAATGTTGTTACAACTTTCAAGTTTCTTTTTTCTGTATGCCTGTGGAAAAACTTTTAATATATGTATACATGTGTGTATGTGTGTGTGTGTGTATTGGTATGCGTGTTGTTTATGTGAGAGGTTCGCTTAGTTGTTAAGAGAATTAGTAGAAAATTTTCCAGGCTTTTGTTTGTAGAAGCAGCAACAGAGAGAAAATAAAACCAACAAGAAAGCGACATTTGATAAGCGAAATAATTAGATTTATTTAGAAATCAAAAAAAATTTATTGTATATATGTATTGTATATGTATATATGTAGTTCTATGTGATGAAGTAAAAAGACCAATATTCGTAATCGTTTTCTATGCTTTAGGCTAAGCCGAAACCCAAAAAGAATCCACCAACAAAAGATATACAAAACCGGCCACTGGTAGCAACTAATTTCTTGACCTTATTCTTTAGTTGATCCTGATCAGAAGTATCCAATTCAATGCCTCTCACTCTGGCATTGGATGCACCGGTATTCTGAATGGCTGCTAGTCCCCGATTCGAGCGATTGTCTAGAACCCTGTTCCAATCCGTTTTGATTATGCCCGACTGCATGGCCAACTCGAAAATCAGTATGGACCCACCAATACTAACGGCCACCATTTTGCCAACCTTAAGCAGCACAAAACCAGTTAGAGCGCCGCTTGCAGCGCCAGCCACAATTTGTACATAAGGTGAACTTCTGCTCAGTTCATCGACAGCTGAGATCGGACTTAAGTTGAATGGCATTCTTTTAATTAAATAATTTTCCTTTCTACGTACTTGCTTTCACAACATCCAAATCGCACATTTTTAATTTGCCCTTCTCTTCGTCTTCCTTTGATTATTGCAGTTTTGCAGGTAGAGATTGAAAAAAATATCAAACCAAAATAAAATTCAAAATTTTTTTACATTTAATTTCCCCACTCAATTTGACGGCAATTTCAAAGCAGCTAAATCTACTTTTACCACCCCAGGCCAGTATAGTCTGGCCGGTTGACTACCAGACCGTGGCAGAGAACAACACAAAATATGAATAAAATAAACATCAAAGTTAATTTTGTGTATGCGATTTTGGCCAAAATTATTCACCTTAAATACTTGATGACTTTTAATTAAATTTAAATGGTCTTTAAACTGAAAAACAGCTTACCAAAATATTGCCATGAATTCATTCAACAATTTGCCAAAATATTTCCACCAGCACGTATCAATTAGGCAAACAAATTGGCAGCATATCAAAACAGTTTGCTTTGGTTTGCAATTAGTTTCTAAATATGTTGCAAAATTATTTGTTACGCACTAGGGTTTATCAGTGTAACTCGAAATATACCACTTAGAGTAGTTAGTTAATGAAATACTACCGCAAATTAAACATACATATTATCACAAGTTATTAGGTGTAGTCCTTAGCTTAACTGTTTTTTTAGAAATTAGTTTATTTGAATATTTTACATAATATAAGTTAGACTATAGTATATAGAATAGGTTACATAATCGAAAATATAGTTCTCTCTCACTCGAAGGCTATATTACAATAATTATAATTGATTTAAAGCAAAAAGATTTTAGTCTTCAAGTAATATGAATCTCAAAGATTAACTCATTATTTTTTATGATTTTGGATTATAAATTTTATTACCTTTCCCCGTAATGAGTACCCCTAATAGAATTTTAGGCAACATTTTAATTATTCGTTGTGCATTTTATTTAAATTTTTGGAGGGCACAAATACAAAGCGATAAATGTTTATGCAATAAAGCAAAATAAACTACTCATAAAACTAATTAATTGGTTGATGTGTTTATCCAGTTATAAGTGAATTTATAAATTAATAACATTGATTAGAATATCTTGTTATATTTTTCGATTGAGTTTTCCTTCTAAAAAGCTTTAATGTGTGTATAATTAAAGGTAAAGTCGATGTGCAAAATTCGATTGCCCCCAAAAAACTAAGAACTATTGGCCTCTTCTCGTTGAGTGCATTTGCCGAATTTTTGTATATCACTTTTTAGCGGTTGATGCATGTATGAGTAGGGGTGGAGGCAGTTTTATTTAATTTATCGTTCAATTATGCGCCCAACCACGCCCATTGCAGCTAGAAGAGTGCTAGGTGTTTTTCCGGCTATCAGAAACTCGCAATCAAATTAACAATGGGCACGCAAATTGCCACAAATGACTGCGGAAAATGTTTTTGGCTCTTACGGCTATTCAACTGTTTTTCATAGATAATCTAAGCCTCTGAGAGATAGAGAGGGAGAGGGGAAGTGAGTGGCAATGAGAGTATTGCTAAAGTGTTTGAACATTTAAATTGACATTAATGGAGAAGGGGAAGATGTGAAATTGTCTTGGACACTGAAAACAAAAAACCCCAAACACACATGAAATATAAATGAAACTGAATGGAAGTTGACCATAAAATGTGCAGTTCAAATGTGCGAAAAACTAACAAAAACCAAAAAAAAAAACCATTAGATATAGAGATATATGTAGGTGGAAATGGGAAACGTGTTGTCCATGTGGTTTAGATTTTTCTCAAAAAGAGATACTGTACACTGCAGAATGAGGGACAGAGAGAAAGAGATAGAGGGAGATAGAGAGAGAGAGTGATAGAGAGAGAGAGAAAAATATCTATATATGTTTTCCATAAAAATCCGCCTTTAGCAATGGGTGGAGCAAGTTGAAATCGCACTTTTCTTTGCGCTTTGATTTTATGGGAATAGTTGAATGAAGATATTCTCGTTTTCTTTGCATTCAGAACGTGAGTTGGTAGAAAAATCGTATTTTCTTCATCGTTTATTTGTATTCCGAAGTTGATGTGTATTATCTTAAGCAAATTAATGAGAAAATAAAAACTTTTCAAACAAATCGAATATTTGTATTTCAATCGTAAAGTTTTCAAGACCATCAAGTTATAACGATAATTTAAGCGACTATATAACAGATAAGACATCTGTCAAAATTCAAGTTTTTTCTTTAGATACTTTTCCAATCAAGATGTGTAAAAGTAATAAATAACTCATTTATTTATGATAAAGCCAACCGATCTTAAAAGTTAATAATATTCTAGTCTATCTTCTTATCTTTTGCTTAAATAAAAGATTCTACGAGGTTAAATTGATAGAAAACACCTTACGGGTGCATTGGGAACATGTTTTTATTGTATGAATGTTCACTTGTAGATTTTAGATTTTAGATTATCTCTATCTTCATCAGAAGACGCCTATTTAGGTTCATAAAGAATACAATATGGGGATACCTAAGGTTTATCTTTTAATAAATTTAGTTTATTATACTAAACGATCAGCCCAGCTTATATGTGGGAGGTCACCGATAGTTTTCCTCACTCGAGACATTTTTGATATAGATATCTTGCCATATGTTGGTTCTGAGCTGCAAATTCTCATATTAACAAGCTGGTTAGTTAAGTCCTAATAGAAAGTTTCGCTTCGAGACATAAGTACATCAACGCTTTGTTTAGTGAATAGACATGACGAATTGTCGTGGCCAGTATATCATTTTGACTAAAACAAGCTTTAGTTAATAGCTTTGTCCTCTTTTGATATAATTTTTGAACTACCTAAAGATATGCAGAGAGATTGCAATGTCAATCAATGGGCTGCCTTTTTGTAGGTGAGCAGAGAATACATTCCATTTCACATCTCACTTAGCAATGGCAAATGTGAGCATTTTGATTTAGAACTATCCTTTGTTCGATATTTTCCGAATGCTAGAACAGACAATTTCTTAGAAACCAATCACCACTCTACCCACACATTTTAAGCATATTTCTTGTTCAGCTCATAGACGACCTATTGAAACGTTTTGCAGTATTCTTTTGCAAGTCAATTGTGCGTTAAGTTCTTCATCATTGCAATGCAGGCAAATTGAGTTACAGGGGTTTTTCTTTGCCAACACAAGGGCGAACAACACTACAAACTTGACTTGGACAACGGGTCGTATGCGTAATACATATTTACACAATTTAAAAGCCAACTGCATGCCTTTGGTCCCTATGGTTAATGTGTGATATGAGGGTCAGATGGCCTGGAGGCTTGAGGAAGTTTAGTTTTAACGTTGCTGGACATGACCATGGGTTGCCTGTTGACATGCTGTAAATTTGAAACTGGATAAAGAGTTGCATGTTGGCTCAAAGCAAACGATTTCTGTTCCGTTGCCTGTTGCCCTGCTTTATTTGTGTGCGGGCTTGTACAACAAATTAACTGCGGTAAGCTTTAGAACAGATAAATAGTAAAAGAGAGAGAGACAGAAACAGAGCAAGGGAGAGAATGAGGGAGAAAGTCAGTACAGTTGTTGGAGGATTTGTCCATGTTGTTAGTTGTTGCAAGTGATGAACGCAGTTCTGCGGTTGCCAAAGGGCAACCAAGTGGGGCAGTCGCCAGAGAAACAGACTCACATACAGAGGTCGACAACTCAACGCTGTTTGCGTTAAATGGTTTGTCTGTTTTGGAACATTAATTTTATACAACTGAGACAGAGACTTGATGCTGAGATAATGCAAAATGCGAAACTATGAGCAATGCGGTTGGCAAATGAAATGAAAATACCGAACCGAGTTGGCATCTAAAGTGGATGGATTCATTACAGTTCTCTATTAGAATTGTTTGATTTCGTGATATGGTGGAACAATTAAAACTAAATGAACTTATGTTGGTCCTCCTTAATAAGCATGTACATATCTATATTCGGCTCGTACTAATGAATAATTAAATGATTTTAATAAACGGCTAATCTCAAGTGATTAAATACATGTCTTAGCCATTGCTACTTATAATTCTTTTTTGTTTTTTTGTATTTAACTATTTATTCAATTAGTTTTTTGTACTGAATGTATGCACGATAAACGAAGATATAAAGGTTTATATACATAAAACTAAAAGCAGCTGAAGAGTACCATAGTCAAAGGATATTTTTAAATATTCAGACACTTTTACTCTGGGATAAAATACTATAGAAATTTCAATGCAAAGGGATCTTAGGGAATAAGACACTCAATTGAAAGTATAAGATAATCAAGAATGGTTTTTAAAGAGGTTTTTGAGATAGTCAAAATAAGCTTTTGGTTGATGCCATGTGTGTGTTAATAACAATGGATTCCCATTCTATCGCACTTCCAAAAATAAATTAATACGAAAGAGAGAACTCAATATTTTAATTGTTAATACAGGATATCTCAAATGTCGAATCCCCAACTTACTTCAATGTCCATGTAGTTTTAGTTCTATTAAGTTTTGTTTCTTACCTTTTCTTTACTCACATGATTTATTTATTAAACACTTTGGCCAAAAACAATTTGTCCATTACCCAAAAAAGAAAAAAAAACATGAAGGATAAAACCAAAAAAAAAAGTCACGTAGATAATGCATAAAAATTCTCCTGAAAGTCGCAACAGCACCAAAAAAAATGGAAAGGAGAAAGGGAAAAGCGAAATGCCAAACTTTCCATGCATTTATGCAAAATGAGAAACATGGGAGCCAAGAACAAAAAAAAAGCACACAAAAAATACAGAATAAAAGTGGAAAAGGGAGAAAACATTAAGCTGCTGTGCGTGTCGCACTAATTTGACGCGAAAGTCCTTTCCAGCCAGCACGCACAACTTATAAAAATTTCAGCATCGAGACTCGCATTTACCCTGTGTTAAAGAGAGAGAGCGAGAGGGATGAACATTAGGAAAGTGAGAGGGCGAGAGAGTGTTGCATGTCCAAGATAGTTTGGTAAAGCAATTTGGCCCCTAGTTTGCATAATTCACGAGCAGATCGTGTGAATGTGCGAAGGAGTAGTAAGACCCTTTCATTCAGCCCACTTTGCCAACCGCATTTATCTTAGCTGGATGTCTAATTGCATTAGTACCGCAATTAAATCAAGCCCTGCAAGTGAAAATTGTAACCAAATGCCGAGTACAACATATACAAATACAAAATTCACTTGCTCTGGGGCCTGGGGCCGAGAACTACATAATTGAAAGAAATGCAATATCTAATTCAATTTCAATTTTAATTGCACAAAATGTTGAATTTCTGGTTTTTGCGGTTTTGTGTGCGGCAAAGTCTAACCGATACAATTTATCCACATGTGTGTGTGTGTGTGTGTGTGTGTTTGTGTGTGTTTATGTGTGTTAACCATGGCTTTTGATATGTTATATGTGTGGATACCAACTCAAGTTTAGAACATGTTGGTTAACCACAAATTTCGTAAGTGTGTTTGACTGCGAGTGTGTTTGAGTGTGTGTGTTAGTTCTAGTTAACAATTTTCATTTGTCTGCTGCCGACAAGTCTTCATAATTTTCTTTGCGGTTGAACTAATAAATGTCAAATTTAAAATTTAGTTGAAATTACATTAAAGTTTAACAATTCAAATTACTAAAACAAATGTCGGGTTACTATGATAAATAAATAGGTAGGTACTTTAGTTTATACATGTCTATCAATAAAATAAATAACTGAACATTTACACATGTTATGTGTCACATCAAAATAAAGATATATAATGGATATATAATGGATTCATTAATTAACCATGGGAACGAAAGCAAATTTGAATTTTATTGTGGATAGTGTGTTCAGTGCTTTCAGAATGTGATGGGGCAGATTAAAATTGCTTAAATACTATATATACATATGTATACAGTTATTTACAAAAGTATTGGACCAGACATGCCTTAAAATATGTTAGACAGACATTTAACTAATCAAAAAAGAAACTAGACTAGTCACCACTATTACTTTACTTCGTACACATAAAAAAGACCCCTTTTGGTCAAAGAATGACTCAAAATTTTAAAATGTATTAGTGAAGCTTTTAAAAAACTTCAATCGAATCTTTTGGGTTGCAAGGAAAATATGGGGAAAAAATATCAATAAATTTAAACAACCTTTACTAATCAACCTAACACGATCGAATGCCTTTTTATTGCTTCACTTAATGTAAAATCTCTTTTAGAATATCTCAAAATTCTATATCTAGTTATAAAATAGCAATCTTTCTAATTGGATGTTTTATAACTTAAATAAAGTTTCTTTTTAATAAGAAAGTGATTTCCTTTCTATAAATTTAAGCTTAGCTACTTTCTTTAAAAAATGTGAGAAATTTCCAAACTCTTATTATACACCTTAGCCTCTATTATAATTTTTTGATAGATGTTTGTAGCGCAGAGAAGAGATACGTTTTGCATACTCCACCAACTATATATACCTATACATAACGATAATATCTGTTTCGTTTACGTCCTTTTTAAAGGTTTGACTTACATATACATATGTACACATATAGAAAGAAACGACGACTCGATATATTCCGTCCACCATCAGCTTTTACAAATAGCTTGTAGATATTTCAGTCAAATATTTCGATAAATGTCAAGAGAATTTCTTTTTATATTCGATTCACAAAAGCAGTTATAAAGTTATAATTTTTGATTGCCATCAACTCCCGATTTCATGCTCAGTGGTTGTCAAACCGAAATCTTGCACAGCTTGACAGCACGAGGCCCCCAAAATTTCAAACTCCAGCAAGGTAACCTCACCTGACTCCCATCCACCACACACATACTTAGACA
Source organism: Drosophila willistoni (assembly GCF_018902025.1). Lineage (NCBI taxonomy): Eukaryota > Metazoa > Arthropoda > Insecta > Diptera > Drosophilidae > Drosophila > Drosophila willistoni. Next base: position 18,854,966 of record NW_025814050.1, read on the forward strand.
CATACATGCACACACACACACAACTACACTCAGAAGTTGTTTTTGTTTGTTTGAATTCAGCTATTTTCGAAGGAAATTTCATTTGGCTGATTTTGCCACCTGCTGACACGAAATAGAAAATCGAATTGGGGGGATTTCATTTGTTGCTGCAATTGTCGTTATCGTTGTCGTCATGACGATGCCACTTAATTAGCAGGAAATAAGCGGAAAACGAAAATTCAATAATATTTAGCAATTTTCCATTCGAAAGACATCTTTGGGCTATATGAATGTGGTGTATTTGAGGTTTTTGGTCAGCTAATGTACATACAAGTTATGACGAGCCAAGCAAAATAGTGAGCGGAAGCAATTGCAACATAGTCACAGTAGCTGTGTCAGCTATTTAGTCGGTCTCACGGTCGTCCGAAATATGATCCTCCAGCTGAGGCGCATTGACCGCGGCCACCAGCGAGGCACGAGGCGCTGATTCAGCAATTCTTGGTTGGCTGTGGGCTTCTTTGGGTCTTTATAAGATATTATAAGTTTAGTTTCTAAATATATTTCGAGTCGGCAAGTTAGCCGCTAATAAAGAGAACAATAATTAAATATCCAACTTAAATAACTGGCGCCCAACGGCATAAGAAAAATATTTAATATTTAAAATAAATATATTAAAATAAATAATCGAAACTCCGTGGGTGAAAGTCTACGTAAACCAAACGCGAATCCACGAAACACAACGCGTGTGAATAACAACAATTCAAAAAATTTTTTGTGGAAACATAAAACCATTAGGAGAGCTAAAGGCGAAAAACTACAAATCCAAACATCGAACAACGTCATCACCGCCCGTCACACCGACATCTGACTGACACTTGGGGAATTTGTTATAACTAAAATAAGGAGGAAATATCTTAAATTGCAGTCAATGTATTTCATGTAAGTGAGATTTTTGTTCTTGATTTCCATTTTTTTCCATTTTTTAATAAAAAAAGGAATAAATAATAAATAAAAAAATATATTAAAATTTTAGTTATAAAACAAAATTTGCTCTAATAAAGTGTAATAGGAAAAAAATTCCTTATGATAAGTGATTGCAGTGACGAAGAGTTGGTAGAGCTGTGTAAAGAAATAAAATCGAGTGCTGAAAGTGAAGAGAATAAAACAAAAATGAATGCCCAAGAAGTATTTAATTTAATGCAAGAAGCAGTGAAATCTGCTTTAAATGCTCAGTCTCAACAATTTTCAACACATTTAGAAGAAAAAATAGGAGATTTAACCAGACAAGTGAATGAGTTAAAAATGTCCACACCGGAAGTGGAAGTGTTTGAAACAGTAAAAATAGTACCAGGAGTTGAGTGCAAAGAACCACTTGACATAGTGAGATCAGTCCCTGAATTTAGTGGTAGTCAAGCAGAGTATGTTGCATGGCGGTCAGCAGCAACATTTGCTTATGATTTGTTCCGCCCATACAATGGGAGTTCGACACACTACCAGGCAGTGGGAATAATCAGAAACAAAATTAGGGGTACAGCAAGTTCGACTCTTTCCTCTTACAACACCGCGTTAAACTTTGACGCCATAATTTCAAGATTAGACTTTACATATGCAGACAAAACTCCAGCTCGTGTTATAAAACAGAAATTGGGTATACTTAGACAGGGAGAACTATCTCTTTTGGAGTATTACGACGAAATCGAAAAGACCTTAACTCTCTTGACAAACAAAACGTTAATGACGTACGATACATCGACGGCTTTAACCCTTAATGAACAACATCGCGAGGATGCGTTACATTCTTTTGTTTCGGGACTGGAAAAGTCCCTCAAAGCACATGTCCTACCGGCAAGGCCCAAGACTCTGCCAATTGCACTTGCAATGGCACAAGAGGCTGAAGCCAGTAACGAATACGCAAATTTCGCTGCAACCTTTGCAAAGGTTGCAGACGACAAAAACAAAAATTCGGTTAACAACCAAGAACAATCAAAAAAATCACAGTACCATCAAGATGGTAACTCAAATTCGGGTCATAACAAAAACCCACATTTCACTAAAAAACAGAACTACCATGGCAAAGGGAATCAAAGTGCCAGACAATATAATAGCTCAAAGTCCAAGTTTCAAGGCAGAAATCCAATTCAGCCTGTTGAGCCAATGGATGTTGATCCATCTACATCGCGCTTTAAACAGCCAACTGCATATCAACAAAGAAAGCCTTTCGCAAATTCGACGCAAAGCCGTCAAAATGTGAATCATAATCAAGTTGTGCCAGACGGTGACGAAGATTATGAATCAAAAGCAGAAGATGCTGTAACACATTTCGAGGATGAGCAATCCGACATTGAAGCCTGTAATTTTTTAGGCCAGCATCCTTCCTCCCGTACATCATTAAACAATTGCACGGGAGAACAATAAAAATTCTAGTAGACACTGGGGCATCAAAAAATTACATTAAACCATTGTCCGAATTAGAACACATAGTCCCAGTGCAGAGTCCGTTTCAAGTTAAATCTATCCATGGCTCCTCTTCTGTTACCAAAAAATGTAAAATCAGCCTCTTCGGAGAAAAATCTTTTTTCTTCATTTTATCCACTTTAGCTGACTTTGACGCTATTATAGGGTTAGATCTTTTAAGAAAAGTAAACGCCACTATCAATTTTACGAAAAGTAAAATTTTTTTTAATGGGGGCTCTGAGGATATTATGTTGCACAAATGTGCTGACGTAAACTTCATTGAAATAAATGATGAAGATGTTCCTCTTGCTATAAAAGAAAAATTTAAAAAAATGATTAAGCTAAGAGCTTCTTCCTTCGCGGACCCCAAAATAGCTTTACCTTTTAATATAAACACAGTGGCAACCATTCGAACACAGGGAGAACCTGTATTCTCAAGACCATACCCATACCCATTGGGGGTATCTGATTTCGTTAACACGGAAATAAAGCAACTTCTAAAAGATAAAATTATACGACCATCGAAATCGCCATATAATAATCCCATTTGGGTTGTAGATAAAAAAGGCGTTGATGAACTCGGCCATAAAAAGAAAAGAATGGTCATTGATTTTCGAAAACTAAACCAGGTAACTGTGTCGGACAAATATCCGATTCCCTCTATTACGACAATACTGTCGAACATGGGAAAATCACAGTATTTCTCGACTTTGGACCTAAAGTCGGGATTCCACCAGATCGAGCTGGCAGAGGGGGATAGGGAGAAAACCGCCTTCTCTGTCAACAGTGGGAAGTACGAATTTTGTCGACTCCCATTTGGACTAAAAAACGCCCCAAGTATTTTTCAGAGGGCCATTGATGATGTTCTACGAGAACACATCGGTAAAATATGTCACGTCTACGTGGACGATGTCATTATATTTTCCGAAACAAAAGAAGATCATGTTAAACACATTGACATAATTCTTCAGTGTCTTGGTGATGCGGGCATGAGAGTTTCCCAGGAAAAATCGAAGTTTTTCAAAAAAAGCGTCGAATACCTCGGGTTTGTTGTTACTAGGGGAGGTATAAAAACTTCACTAGAAAAGGTTCAGGCTATACAGTCTATTAAACCACCAACATCTTTATACGAGCTAAGGTCATTTTTAGGCCTATCCAGCTATTATAGGTGTTTTATAAAAAACTATGCCGCAATTGCTAGACCACTTACGGAAATTCTTAAAGGAGACAATGGGAAGGTTAGCACCAACCACTCCAGAAAAGTCAAAGTCGAACTTACAGCTACACAGCTGCAAACATTCGATAGACTTAAAAATATCTTAGCCTCTGAAGATGTCATGTTAAGATACCCGGATTACAAAAAGCCATTTGACCTAACTACAGATGCCTCGGGGCACGGCCTGGGAGCAGTATTGTCGCAGGATGGAAGACCCATAACAATGATCTCGAGAACATTGCGGGACAACGAACCTGACCTGGCGACTAATGAAAGGGAACTCTTGGCAATTGTTTGGGCTTTGAAAACACTTCGAAATTACATTTACGGAGTTAGGGACTTAAACATTTATACCGATCATCAACCCCTCACCTTCGCAGTGTCCGATCGAAATACAAACGCAAAAATAAAACGATGGAAATCTATTATAGATGATCACAACGCGAAGCTTATTTATAAGCCAGGGAAAGAAAATAAAGTCGCCGACGCGCTGTCGAGGCAAAATATAAATGCTTTACAGTCTCAAGAATCGGACATCGCTACAATACATAGCGAAGAATCACTGACCTACACCATTGACTCAACGGACAAACCGGTCAATTGCTTTAGGAATCAAATTATCATTGAAGAAGCAGATTTCCCTTCGGTAAGAACATTCTTACTTTTTCAGACAAAAACAAGACATGTTATTCAAGTGTCTGATAGGAGCACATTAATGCAAACGTTGCAAGATGTGGTAAATGCGGATGTAGTCAATGCAATTCACTGCGAACTTCCAGTGCTTGCCCTCATTCAGCATAGTCTCGTAGAAATGTTCCCAACTACAACTTTTAGGTATTCGAAGTACCTAGTCAGCGATATCCCTGACCGAACGGAGCAAAGGGAAATATTAACCACTGAGCATAACAGAGCTCATCGAGCAGCTCAGGAAAATGTTAAGCAAGTACTTCGCGATTATTTTTTTCCAAATATGAACAGGCTAGCAACAGAGATTGCTGCAAATTGCAAAATTTGTTCAGTTGCAAAATATGACAGACACCCTAAGAAACACATATTAGGTGTCACACCCATTCCTTCTTTTGCAGGAGAAATTCTACATGTCGACGTCTTTTCAACAGACAAGAAGCTCTTTCTTACATGTCTTGACAAATTTTCCAAGTTCGCTGTAGTACAGCCCATTGCTTCCCGAGCTATTGTCGACATAAAAGCTCCATTACTCCAGCTAATTAACCTCTTTCCGAAAATTAAAACTATTTATTGTGACAACGAACGGTCACTAAATTCTGAGACAATAAAATCATTGTTGTCAAATAATTTTGATATTCATATTGCAAATGCACCTCCATTGCATAGCACTTCGAATGGGCAGGTGGAGAGATTCCATAGCACCCTGACGGAGATCGCAAGATGCAAAAAACTTAGTTCTCAAACCAACGAGACAGTTGATGTTATACTGATGGCAACAATAGAATATAACAGAACCATCCATTCGGTGACAAACAAGCAACCGATAGAAATAGTCCATACATCAACCGCAGAAATGGAGGCGACTATTCGAAAAAAACTCGAAAAGACGCAGATCAAACAATTGGAACAGGGGAATAAAAAAAGGGCTGAAAAAAGATATCGAGTAGGAGACAAGGTATGGGTGAAATCTAACAAACGATTAGGTAACAAACTGACCCCACTCTATACAGAGGGTACGGTTGAGGCAGACCTGGGAACGTCTGTTCTCATAAAAGGGAGGGTGGTCCATAAGGACAACCTTCGATAAAATATTTTTCATTATTTTCTAATTTTTAATATTTCATTTAGGATTAAACTTTTGTTGCCGATACTAACGGCTTTATTGGTGGCTTCGGTGAAATTGACGGATTACTCGATGTCCAATTACATACCTGTAATGGACGGAGATGTAACTATTTGGGATGACTACGCGTACCTTGGACATACAACAAACGTGACGTCATACCAAACCTACGCCGAAGAAACGAGAGTGTTGGTGGAGTCGTTCAAACAAGAACATGTGAGGAAAGTAATACTAGCAGATATCGATAGAATTAGTACACTAATAGGGACATTAAGAGTTCATTATAGGTATGCTAGGAGCCTAAACATATTAGGCACTGCTCTTAAAGTAGTTGCAGGTACACCCGATTTTGATGATTGGGAACAAGTAAAATTTAGACAAAATCAGTTAAGCGAACAAGGAAATAGACAGATTGAAATAAATAGCAAACTCCAAGATAGATTAAATAAGCTCACTAACTCTTTAAACGAAATAAGCAAAATTGATGAATTAAATATTGAACACTTATTTGAAACTGTCCTGGCAAAAAATAGAATGGTAATTTCAGACCTTCAAAATTTGATATTAACTATTACACTTGCTAAAGCAAATTTAATCAGCCCCGTAATTCTTAATGACCTTGATATTGAGGAAATCAAAAACAAACATCTCACTAACATTAGTGTAACTGATATCCTAGAGGTGGCTAGCATTAAGGCTTTCCAAAATAACGAAATCCTACACTTTCTAATTAAATATCCTAATCCAAAATTAGCATGTAAGAAAATTAATGTTTATCCCGTTCAAAGAAAAAATATAGTTTTAGATTTTGAAAAGGGTAGCATAGTTGCGGACTGTGGTACAGAGTCGTATGCGGTTACTGGGTGTGATGTGGCGGTGAGCACAACATTCTGCAGAAGATCACCAACACCAAATTGCGCGCAGAACCTCATATCTGGGACACCGGCGAGATGCGGCACTCGTTCCAGTCATCTGGATCCACTGACAGTGGTAGATGATGGAATAATAATCATCAATGATGTCACCGCAACCATCACCAACAGGGTCAATCAAACACAAGTGGTTGCTGGCACATACCTAGCAACATTCGATGATGAGGTAACCATTAACGGCACCCTGTTCATTAACAACTATGGGGCATTGAAGAAGAAACCAATGGTTGCAGCTATCTCCCAAATCAACATAACAAGCCATCGGGAGAAACTAAGTCTGCCACTTCTACATGAGCTAAGCTTGACCAACCTACAAAACATAGGTCAACTTCGCTCCAACCTGGTATCTGGTTCCATCATCAGTAGTGGTGCTACTTTGGCCATAAGTGCGGTGGCAATCTTCATCATCTACGAGGTTCGTCGCCGTTGGAAATTAAAACATCAAGCCCAGCTGATTACAAGCCTTAAGACCGCTTTGAAGAAGTCCGAGGACGTCCATCACTTAGCTGAGGGAGGAGTTATGACGAGCCAAGCAAAATAGTGAGCGGAAGCAATTGCAACATAGTCACAGTAGCTGTGTCAGCTATTTAGTCGGTCTCACGGTCGTCCGAAATATGATCCTCCAGCTGAGGCGCATTGACCGCGGCCACCAGCGAGGCACGAGGCGCTGATTCAGCAATTCTTGGTTGGCTGTGGGCTTCTTTGGGTCTTTATAAGATATTATAAGTTTAGTTTCTAAATATATTTCGAGTCGGCAAGTTAGCCGCTAATAAAGAGAACAATAATTAAATATCCAACTTAAATAACTTACATACATCGAAATGTTTGCACTGCCATTCTAATTTTGATTAATGACCGGAATCGAGGCCATGTTCTAGTTGAGATTTTGCATTAGAATGCATCTCACTTCATGTTGGATTCTATTAACACCCAACTAACATACGCTCATTCGGCCCACACTACCAGAGCATTTGAGGCTTCATGTGTATGTGTTTTGCGTGTTGGATTTTTGTTTTTTTCTTTCATTTTTTTTTTGGTTTTTTGTTGTTTGCCTGGTGCCTTGTCGCTCGTTGTCTCATGTCTTCAGTGGGTAACACATGTTGCCACTTAATGCGTTGAGTGCATACACAATGAGGCAACTCATGGCAATGAAGTACAAGTACAGGATGATGGCTGACTGAAGGGGCACAGGAGGCGGGTGGCAACAGAAGAGGCCACAGCTGACGCCCAAAGCCAAAATGCAAAGAGTAAGGCATCTAAGTTGTCATTTTGCAAAGACGAGTAGATACTCATAAATGCCAAGCTCAAACTAAGAGTGCTAAATATATTTCTTAACTAAGCGAAATAAATAAACTATTCCATTCGAATGACTAATTATATATGTATTAGTAAAAAAACTAATGAGTTACTCTATATAGAGTTATATTCTATTTTTTCGTTGACACATTCCATTAATTAAATACCAGGACAATCCATCTTAATTGACCTATTGTTGTTTTTTTCGTTGAACCTACTTGGTAATATTTGTTTTACTCGTATTTAACAACTCGCATCGCATAATAATTAAGAAGCCAAATTGATTAATTGTCTGTTGACTGACATTTTCAGTTTCAGAGTCAATGCAATTAATAAAGAGGCGTGAACAAGAGAAACAAAAAAGAACCAATATCCTGCAATCAATGTGGTCTGATTGTGCTCCTTGTCCGTTGGCTTGTGGTTTCGGCTTACTGAATCAACGTGGCTTTTGCATTGACGGCATAAATTAAAAGTGCAACATGTCTCATTTGTTATCGAATTAAGTGAAAATAAGTTTATATGCCATCTGACAACATCGTCACCAAAGAACGAATATTTATATAGAAATATTTTAAAAAAAGAAAGTCAAACGTTAACGTTTTATTTTATCTTTCTTTTACCTTGATAAAGACAAACGATTACTTGAATCTCTATGTTTTATTGTATAAAGTAAATTGATGACTTTTTTGTATTACCTTTTTAAAGGTTTTATTCTTGATATATTTCCATAATGTTTTCAATAATTGTTTCAAATGTTATCCGCTATGCTCATCAATTGGTAGAATGATAACTTTTTCACATATCCTGAAATACTTCCAACAGTCTTTGTCGTTCCTATGGCAATTCATTTTCATAACGCTTGACAGGAATTTGACAACATTGCTTTCAACTTGCAGCCCCACAGCCTATAGATCATCATTGTCATAAGCCCCATATCACCTATCACCTAGTCAAGCTGTCAACTGGGACCAATGGCACTCAGAGTTGCATTGCAAAATTCAATTAATCGAAAAGTAAACCAGAAAACTCAACTTCCAACCCATTCCCGTAGCCAGTAAATGGCATTAAAAACTGTTACGGCCTACCAATATGGTAAAATCGTTGTATAACTTGTTGTCCAAGCTGGAATTTCAAATTGCCAGCATACCTAGTAACCAGAGAGGGTGTCGAGTACCAACTGGTCAGGAAATTAGAAACGCATGCCACTTGGTGCAACGGGGCAACACTTGCATTTCCTGGGAGTCGGGAAAGAGTGCTGTAGGAGAGTGGAGAGTGTCTGGACTAGGAGATGGGCAATACAATCACATGTACATACATACAACTATGCAGATGTGCCCAGGCTGGAGTCAGTGTTTAATGAATTCCATGGCTACGCCGCCTATTTGGATGGGGTAAACACATTTGACTGCCATTTCCGCTTATGAAATGCAATCCTCCCTTGGGAGCTGAGAGAGATCTGTTTAGTAGTTGTCTATTTTTGTCCATTTGGCCGACTTGACTGATGACTCCTAACTGAAAACTGGCAACATGGCTGACTTCTAGAATGGTCCTGCGAAATTCAATTACCACAAATTCAACAAATTCGACAATGGGGCGCCAGTAAACCGAATTTGTTTATGGAACTTAGTTGCAAGAGCTCTGAAAGAGGCGACAGAATATTACAACACGGAGTAACGCCCCAGACGCGGCTGCAATTGACAACAGAAGTCGCACAAACACACTCTCAGCAACATACACAGTGGCTCCACATGTCGTCCCAGACTGGTGGACTGCCAAAAAAACCGAAAAAAAACCCCGTTAAGGAACCGCCTTCTTCTTCGTCTTCTTCTACATCCTTTCCAATATGTTTATGTATAAAGTTCAAAGCCTTTTGTTTGTCTTTTGATGGGGTGCAAATTGAAATTGAATTTGGTTACCACTCACTCCGCGTAAAACACATACAAATACACACACACACACACCCATACACACTTCACGAAACACTCACATCGCACTCAGTCCGTATTTCCTGCGGCATAAAAGGCAAACAACAACAACGGAAACGCGCCTGAAATATTTTTGTGCCACATAAATCATAACAATGGATGCAATATGTAAAAAGTGCATGTATTACCATTGGCAAACTGCATGTGTTTGCCATTTGCTGTGTTGCTTCCACCACAAACTAAACAAAAAATCAAAATCAAATGCAATATAAATCTAACTCCGACAGCATCCAACTGAAGGATCTAAAGGAGCGTGCAACTCCTATGTGTGGAACTCTATATGGATCTGTATGGGTTGCAGCTGCAGGGCTATCGATTTTTCTATATTTGTCTATAGGATTCCTCTATTCAGTTTTTTGGTTTCATTTCGATTGGGCAACCTCATGAATGTCTATGAATGTAAAGCAACTGAATGAATGAAGATACCTAAGGAGCAAATGCAAGGCACACGATAAAAAGAAAACAATCTTTCTTTCTACAGAAGAACAAAAAAAAAATTCATAAGAATATTGTTCCTTTTTAACTAACTACTAAATATTTCCTCCATTTCTTAACTCATTTTAGTAGCTGAAAAATATTTATGTCGTTTAATTTTCAATTTCTTTTTATTTCAAGTGATTTGAATAGATTCATTAGGAAGCTTTAATTGTTCCATTTATTAAAGTTTTATTTAGTTTCCTGAAGTTTCACAAAAGCATCGAATCACAAGAGAGTATCAATGGCTTTACAAAGTGAAAAGCACAATTTGCTTCAGATTTAATAATTCCTTTTTTTATTCTCTTTTCCCCCCAGTTGCAATAAATTGTCAATTTTTTGAATTGTTTGCCATGGAACACTGGCAATTTTATGGCCATTTGAAAGCTGATTTAATGCGCTAAGCGAACAGGATTAGAATGACTCGTAAATCTGCCATTTGATGGGGCGCATTGTGGTTTGGATGGAATGGAATGGGGCCTCACCCACAGGACACTTGACGCGGCCTTTTTCATAATTAAGTGGCAACAATTCAGAGCTCAACTTTGGCCCTTCAGGCGTCGGTGGCAAATGCATCTTTTGTAGCATCATTAAGACACGTAAACTGGTGGATGGTGGATGGCGGATGATGGGTAATGTTGTTGCAAGGGATCATCTTCTTAACAACCACTTGAACATCACACGGAAAACGCCAAGCAGCGAGAGCAATTTGCGTTGACAACATAAAGGAGAAAGCAACAAAAAAAAAAAGAAACCAAAAAAATAAAAAAAAGAAGAATGAAGAAAGGAGATGGCACAAGCAGCTCAAGCCAAGGATAAGCCCCAAGGCGATGCTTAACACACATAAGTTTGGGTTTGGGTTTTGGGGGGGTGGTCGTAGAGGGAAATGAGTCCCACTTTGGCTTGTGGTAAGTTTTCTCTCAGCTCGTTAAGATGTTGCCCACTCAAGTGCTGCATACGCTTAGGCGCAACCAAGCCGGAAAACTGAACCAAAAGCAAAATGTGTGGGCAAAATGCAACAAAAAAAAAAATAAACCTCTCATATTCTCGTACAATGAATGTCAAAAAAGGTTTAAACAGCAAATGCATAATACTCAAGTGGTATATTATTTCGTTTTCTGTTTCTCTACTACAATTAGAAGCGCCGAAAAGCAGGATGAGTATATATATTTATGCATACATATTTATATTTGTATGTTTGTGTGTGGTTAGGTCATATTTCACAACAGTACTCAGAGGAGGAAACAACAACAAAAAAACGACAACAAGTGGTTAACACAACTGTGGCACTGTGACACTAAAATCCCAGGCAGCAAAGAGCTTTAGTACCAGAGGACATGTGCAAAAGTGCACTTCCCGGCCAAACAGACTGTCAGCGATAGACCAAAATAAGTATGTATGTATATAAAAGTAACAAATAAACATAGAAAGAGACAGAGGCAGAGAGAGAGACAGAGAGAGAGAGACCCAAAAAAAACTAAACATAGGAAAAAGGAAACATAAACATTAACAACAAGTCAAGTTGTTACTAGACGGTCACCCAGGCTGTCTCTTTTACTACATCCTGTTGACCCTTCAAATTGTTTGTTTATCTTAGAGATTGATAAAAATATAGCGAATTACGCTACTGTTAACTAAATGATAACTACTTTAAATATTATGACTTATCTTCTTTTTACAAAATCCTTGAATTGTGTTACAACTAAGTAGTTTCTCAATGTCGTAAAACCCATATCACCAGCTGTTAATCAAAGAGTTAACCAGAAAAATTAAACGAAACCTAAAATTTTGTCATTGCGATTAAGCTATAAAGTGAGAATCTATTAGTGCCAATTTTTTAGATTCATGTATAGAATATCTAACGACCCATGAGATTAGAGAGAGATTTATTGGTCTTTATAACATTTTAAAATCAACTGAAGCATAACTTCTAAGTGCAAGAACTCCAAGCAAATTCCTAAAAAATTTGTATCCGCAAAGTTTACAAAATGAACTTTAATAACAATATAAAATATCGTAGTGATACAAATTAAAAACTTTCAATAAGGGCAAACTTTAAGTGTGTAAATCAAATACAGATCTAATTTAATGCTTCGAACACATACGATTCCCTGTTAACCATCCCAAAAAAGAAGTAATTCACATGTTTTTAAGCCACGATTGATCCAAAAAGTGAAAAATGCTGTTAGATTATAATAGATTATAACGCGATCTTGTTATATTTGGAATACAATGGGAGTAAATAATTTAATGACTTCATTTAAGAGTACAAAATCATTAATGAAGTTGTGTAGCTTATTCATTTCATTTCATGTCACAGTTATAGATTATCGTTAGCTTGTCTCATATTGTGTAAAGATTGTGTTGATTTCAGTGTATAAAATTACGTGTGTTTTTATCGTTAGGCCAGTCTGTATCGGAGAATGCGTATGCGTATTATTTGTTTCATGCTGTGAGAATGTTGAGCGAGAAACCAAAGCGGAATGTCGAGCAAACTAGTTAGTGTTAGTTAGGAAAAAAAAAGTGTATGTGTAGGTGTATGTGTATGTGTAAGTGTATGTGTATGTGTATGTGTATTCTTATGTGTATCGTACTGAGTAGGCTTAAAATATATTTTACATGCCTAATCCTCCCATGCCGCCCATGCCTCCCATGCCGCCCAAGCCGCCCATGCCACCCATGCCACCGGCACCTCCAGCAACTTCCTCAATTGGCAGTTCAGTGACCACAGCCTCAGCGGTGGTTAGGAGAGAGGCCACTCCAGCAGCATCGGTCATGGCAGTGCGCACCACTTTGGTGGGATCAATAATGCCGCGCTCAATCATATTGCCATATTCTCCTTTCAGAGCATCGTAGCCAAAGTCGCCTTCCATGATCTCAACTTTGGCCACCACCATGGCACCATCGACTCCAGCATTCTTGGCAATAGTCATGCAGGGCATGCGCAGGGCGCGGCGAATGATCTCAACGCCCAAATTTTGGTCCTCGTTTGCACCTTTGATCTCCTCGAGCTTGGTAATGCAACGGAGAAGAGCAGTACCACCTCCTGGAACAATGCCCTCTTCGATGGCTGCACGTGTTGCATTTAGGGCATCATGAACTCGATCCTTCTTCTCGTTGACCTCCACATCGCTAGAGCCACCCACACGTAGTAGAGCCACACCCGAAGAGAGTCTGGCCAAGCGCTCTTGCAACTTCTCCTTCTCGTAGCTGGATGTGGTCTCTTTGATGGCATCTCGTAGATTCTCGATACGCTTGTCGATCAGAGGACGTTGGCCATGGCCCTTGAGGAGCATCGTGTCATCCTTGGTCACAACCACTTCACCCACACGACCGAAATCACTGACCTTCACATCCTCGATACGAACCAAATTGGCATCATCTCCAAATACAATACCTCCTGTGGCTATGGCCATGTCGGCAAGCATTTCCTTGCGATTGTCGCCGAATCCTGGAGCTTTGACAGCGCACACCTGCAGACCGACCTTCAAACGATTCACCACCATGGTGCTTAGGGCCTCACCCTCAACATCCTCGGCAATGATGACCAAGGGCTTGCGCTGCGAATTGGCCAATTCGAGAGCGGGCACAATGCTTGGGGCCGATTTGATTTTCTTTTCGGAGAAGAGCAACAAAGCATCCTGAAATTCCACCTTGGCTCCCTTAGCGGCATTGATGAAGTACGGTGAAATATAGCCGCGATCAAATTTCATGCCTTCGATAATTTCCAACTCATCGTCCAGGGTCTTGCCATCCTTTACGGTAATGACGCCATCACGTCCCACTTTCTTGATGGCCTCACTGATGAGATCTCCTACCGACTTATCACCATTGGCCGATATGGTGGCAACCTGGCAGATCTCCTCCGGCGTGTTAACGGGACGGGACATTTGCTTCAAATTATCCTTGACCGTCTCTATGGCCAACATTACACCGCGGCGTATTTCCACAGGATTGGCGCCACTCGAAATCTTCTCGAAACCTTCTTTGGCAATTGCCCTTGCCAACACGGTTGCTGTGGTGGTGCCATCTCCGGCCTCCTCGTTTGTATTATTGGCCACATCCTGCACCAGCTTAGCCCCAATGTTCTGGAATTTATCCTTCAGGGCAATAGACTTGGCCACTGTCACACCATCCTTGGTAATCTTGGGGGAGCCCCAACTCTGTTCGATGATGACGTTGCGTCCTTTGGGTCCCATGGTAACGGCCACTGCATCCGCCAGGACATCAACACCCTGCAACATCATGGCCCTCACTTCGGGCCCGAAACGCACATCCTTTGCATACGAGCGATATGCCACCAGATGACGGGGCAGGCATGACAGGCGTCCCAACTTATTACAATTGTTTAAAAGGCGCATCATGGTCGAACTGCAAGAAAATCTAAAGAAATTCTTAAGTAACAACAGGATAATTCAAATAAACTTACCACGTAAAATATACTTTATGAATTTGAGGTTTTTATTTTTGTTTTTTTTTTAAATAAAACAAATTTTTGTAAAGTTTACTAGAGCTCGTTATTCAAAGCTGTTTACTCGCTAACATTCAGAACGAAATAAAAATTTACTAGATGAAAAGGGACTAGTATGGTTTTTGTGGAATTTTCTCAAATGGTCATGGCCTACTTGTTAATAATTTTCGATAAATACTAAGAGTCGATAAATAATCGATTACTATGATACTTTTGTTCCTCTATGAAAACTTTCAATTAATTAGGAGTTCAACAAGATTGATAAAGACTATAATGTAAAAGGTTGTTAGTTGAGAGGCTACAGGGCGAGAGAACAGACCAAAAACATATTGTGAAGCTTCCACAATCTTATTGTCAGGCTTTCCAATTGATTATTCCATTCTTAAATGACATATACAGGACATTTGTTTGATAGAAAATCTAGAATATGCATCTCTAATTAAGAATAAAAGGCATTTTATAAATTTTGAAATACAAGGCATTTCATAAATGCAAATGTTATCGACGAAAGATAAGAATAGTGACGACATACAAAAAATTATTAATCGATTGTTAAATCATTTTATTAATCGAATATGTGCGATAAAAATCTTCCATAAATCAAGCGATTTTTTTAAATGTCATTGAAAAGGCATTGCTTAGTTGATTGTAAGCCATTTTTCTTCTTAAGTCTTGTTTTTTTAGGCCAAGATGTGAACTGTTCAGGTATTGTATGTTAATTCTTTGAAACTTTTTCAAATTGAGAACTTTCTCACACCAGTTAATAAGTAATATCTTATTTCTTACATCAAATACATATTTGTATTTTTTTTTAGGATTGCGGAACTTTTCCCTTTCTGTGTTAATGCAATGACAATGTCGTGAAATTATTGGGAGGCGTCATCTGTCGTCGTCAGGCTGGCGCACAAATTTGCACTCCACTCAAACTGTCTGACACTTTGCAGGTAATTAAAACACAAATATTAGCAAAATGGTAGAGTGGGCTAGGGGGACTGTGGTGGGGCTCATTGTTAACGCCCAACCATTGAGCCCATTTTGCAATTTAAATTTTCATGAACAAGCACCGCCATTTGTCGCTGTCGTCGTTGTCCTTCGTCCTCAACATCGTTGTCCTTGTCTTCGTTCCGAATGTCTGAACTCCCTAAAAGTCCTCATTCCAACTCCTTTGCTGAGCGCTTTCTTAACAGTTTTCAATTTGGCCCGTTCTGCTTGTAAACGCAGCTGACAGCGACTAAAACGAAGGCGAAGGTGAAGAAGATAGAGTAAAGATGCAAGAGGAGTAAAGGAGTCCTGGGCAGGCCATTTTGGCTTTTATTGTATTTCGGTCGCTTGTCGTCGCACATTTTTACGACTATTTAAATGGTTTTCACTTTTCTGTTACAAATTGTAGCCCAGGTAAAAGGGATGCGACTGATAATAATGGTGGTTGGGGAAGACAATTGAATGTGTCATCCAGTCCGGAAAAGTTGTCTGAGTGTGGGACGTAGAGTTGTAGTTTCTCGGATGGAGATTTAAGATTACAGGTGGCTTAAGGCACTGGCTTCTCGAAGATACAGTTTGGACGGTGTTTCTGAAATGTGATCTAATCGTTGTGACTTGCCCTTTATAGTTATTACGTTTTGTGAAATGAAATATCCTTGTCCTACATAATTTATTTCATTTGAAATACACATACACTTGGAGCAAATCTTCCAAGAATTTAGGTTTTGAGTGGGAACAAACTACAGAACGAAGTGACGAATTTTATCCTCTTTAATATTATCCAATCCATTTGGAAGTTGGGATCATCTTCATTCCAAACACAATCTAAGCTCTTCTCTTTCCTTAAGTACAGGATCTCAACTTGTATTAACTAAAACAAATTTTGGCGTTTGTAACACAAATTCTGTGCTAATAACTTCAACTCACAACTTCTAATGATCTATCAGACAATCTAAGAAACACCCAAAAAAAACGAAAGAAAATAAGTACAAAACTTGTGGCATCAGGTAGGAAAAACTTAAGTTTTTCTTTTTCGTTTCATCGATTCTAGATTTAACCAATGAAACAAGCTTAATTTGCGCACTAACCTAATGCATCTGATTCAATTACAATGTCCATCTCCCAAAAATATTAGCTGAGACATTAATATTACAACACGAAACCCCATACCTATCATTTCTGCGTTTAGGCCAAAAGAACAAGACAGGCGCGAAGTATAGGACACAAAAAAAATTAGCCAAACAGCCCACGCATCATTAGGAAAATGGCATCGAAATTAAAGAAATTACCAGCTGACCCAAAAGGGGAGACTTTTGTGAAGTGTGAGCAAGACTATGGCAAATGAGCCACATTTATTTGAATGTAATCCATTATGAAATCGCATAATGAAGAGATTAACACGCATACAAGGCGCAATTAATAAATGACCCCAGGCCAAGTAGACGAAAAAAAAATACGACCAGCCGAAAATGGGAAAGCCAGCAAAGAGAAAGCTGACCTTTGGGCAGCTGTTTGCATGTTAGAAATCCAATAAATTAAGAAAGTGGCCATCATTAGTATTTTCCTTTTGGCATATAAATCAAGCAGGTGGCCTAGACAATGCCTTTGGTACTTTAATAATAAAGAGATAACAATATGGCAAAACAAATTCTAATTAACCCATTGATGCCTTTGCCTTTATTCAAACATTTTGCACTTCATTAAACTTGGCGGCTGCCTAGAGATTGAAGCCCTCGAACCAAATATCTTCAGCTAAAGCAGAAGCAGATTCCTCTATTCTCTCTCATCGATAATTAACCACAAAAACTTGGCACACAATGGCTTTTGGGTCCCAGACACACCGACAGACAGCTGCTAAGCGCTAAAAAGGTTTAATGGGAAGGCATAAAGTTTAATTAAAAATTCGCGGTAGGTTTGCCGCATTCTGCCATTAGTTTGAAAGTGAGAGTCGAAATCTTGGAAAAAGTTAAAAGAAAAAATTTTAAGCGGATTTTCAGTGAATAGCTTCGAACAAAGCACTAAGAATGGGTAAAGATTTATAAAGGTGGATAATGCAAGACACAAGAAACAAAGAAATTTGGTAACTTTGTATCTATATATAATCATTTATATATTTTTAAGTTTTAATGCTTATTTCTATAAGCCAAAATAAGGTTAATATATATTTATTAATGGCAAAAATCTTTAACCTTAATGATAGAAAAGAAATGTTTAAGATTTCATTGCTTCATCCATGAATTATTTGTTTGGCATTTGATTTTTGGTACTTTTAAACAAATTTGTGAGGGTATCTAATATATTTTCTATACCAATTGGAACAAGTTGACAATGTAAAATGTTGAAACCTTTTCCATCAGCATATTCAATGTGGCTTTTGAATTCGAGCACGGTTTGGAAACACAAAAAAGAATTGAGCTGGTTTTTGTAGGGCCATTTAGTGAATTAAATTCTCGCTAACCATTTTATAATGGAATCCTTAAACTAGTAGGCAATCATAACTATGTAGATACAGTTAAAAAACACAAATCTCATTTTTTAACTTCAAAATACCTATAAACTTTGTCCTTCTCAGGGCATTTCTCGATTTCTGTTGATAGAATAAAGAGCAATTGCCTCAAAAAACATTAAAATTTAAATTATTTGCTTTATAATTGGCATGGCTTTATTTATGAAGTTATTTTATGAAGATTCTGTTGGTATTTAAAATGCTTAGGAGAAATAATTATAATGCAGTACGGCATTTAAGCCCAACAAAATTAGCTGCTTATTTTCTGTGTGTGTGATTACTCTTTTGTTGTGCGAATTGCTCGAAAACACGCCGAATTGGAAGCTCTGCCTCTGGCTGCCTCTTTATGGTTCTTTGCTGCGGTCAGACACCGCCATATTCAACCAGCCGCAGCGGCCAAACAATTGCCTCCCACCTCCCATTTCGGTTTAACCCTTCAGTCGACCTAAGCCCGTGGCTCTTTGCAGCTGGTTGCACATTTTGATTAGCCAAGGGCTTCCTATACACACGTTTCGGTTCGGGTATGGTTTTTAACATTTACCACCAAGTTCTGCACTCGCGCACACATTTATTCACATACACACGGTATTCACCCCTGTGTGGGCAGGACTCGCATGAGCCGGAAGCGCATTATAAAGGGCATTTCCGGTATTTGGGTTGGGCGTGTTGTGAGCGAGACTTGGCCGTGTTTTGTATTTATAGTTGGCTGAATTTGCCTTCCCACTTTCGCTTTGTGAGTTGTCAAGTGGAAAAGGTTGATCGGAAATAAAAAGTGAAACAGTATTCATGGCATGTGTAAAGGATTTTTGGCATAAGAAATGAACAGACTGGTTATCAAGTGTAACTTTCACAACGAACGAAACGAATAACAAAACTTTAAGATTCAGTGTTGTCGTCCGAGAGAGGCAATCATAAACTTAACTCAACATGTATACATTGAAAACTTTTTCCGACTGCCTTTCTGCCCTGTGGAGAGAGGAGGAAAACTTTTTATTTTCTCTAACCCACTCAAGTGTCTAAAAGTGTTTTAGGTTAAGCTCACAAAACTTTTCTCTTTCTCTTATTTTTTTCTTTGTTTTTTCGCTTCACACACAATACAGACTGAAAGCGATTTTTGACGGTCATTTTAATAAATTGAAAAGTAACGAAAATCTTTCTGCTCATTTTATTCGACTGCTTTTGGTTGGCGACTAAATCGATAAGAGGTCAAAACTTGGTTGCCCATCCATTGTTTGTCCTTGGCTCGTTAAATCTGTTTACAGGCTTATAAATAAGATGGGAAGTGGCCCTAACTCGATTTTGTTTTTCTTATCAAACTTTTGCTTCCTGTTTCCCATAAATTATGCAACAAACTAAATGCCAAAAAAAAAAAAGTTTGAACATACGTAAAGGCAAGTATGTATATTTTTTTCTTTACATTTTTATTGAGTTTGCTTTGTAATTTAAATTGTTTGTTCTCAACTTGTTGACATGACAGAAGGATGGACGTAGGGAAAAAAAAGAAAATTCTTTATCCCGATAACAAGAGCATAAACCAATGGCATTTAATCTCTTTGCCTGGTGACTTTCAATCAATCGCATCAACAATGTTCATTGTAGCGTCTAACAAATTGTCAACTGGATGGATGCTTTGCTCAACCAAACACACTCTGACACACTCACACACACACTCCCACACACATACTTGAGTGGCATAAGCTTTAATATATCCGACAAGCGGCAACCAGGAAAAGGGCAAAACGGAAGGGAAAAAGCAATATAAAAGCTTACCCAAAATATATATCTATATGTATTTAGGTACTTATAAACTGATATACACATTAAATCACAACAACTTGTCATTCGCTCTTCAAGTGCTCAGAGGCGAAATTGTTCTCTTTTCAATTTTGCGGTTAACAGAATGAAAACATCATCGATATGACCTCTTTGCAATCTGCCAAAGGGGCGTATACGTTATGCGAATATACGCATTTATCACAGTGCCTAAGCGAAAATTGTTGAATTCTTTTCTTTACTTATTATTATTAATTTAATATATTGTTATTAATATTATGCTTAAGGATAGCGGGCGATAATAAGAAGTATATTATACTATAAGTATAG
Source organism: Drosophila willistoni (assembly GCF_018902025.1). NCBI lineage: Eukaryota > Metazoa > Arthropoda > Insecta > Diptera > Drosophilidae > Drosophila > Drosophila willistoni. The sequence goes on from NW_025814050.1 coordinate 18,875,173, forward strand.
TATAGAAAATAATATTTATTTTTATTTCTTTATTGTCATCTAAATGCATATTGCGTTGTTTTTATCTTTATTATATTTTAATTCAATTTGGACTAGTCGCAAATTTTAAGCTATCTAGATGGACGGACATAGCTATATAAATTATTCACCTCTTGCTAATCGAGAATATATATAGTTTATGTGGTCGGAAATGCTTCCTTTTAAGCGTTGAAATAATATATTAATGGTTCAAATGTTTACTGCTTTGGAATGCCTTTTTAAAGAAATAATTAACTTTAGGCATTTGAATGCTAATCTAATAGCAACGTTAAAAAATTTCGTTTTATTTACAATATACCACTTTATGTACTATATACTCGTATATAATATTTATATTGTTGGTACCAATTGATGTGAGCTTTGTAGATTGATGCTACCGATATGCTCATTTTATTGAAATACACAAGTAATTGGCCTTTGTAAATTGTTAATGGTAAAATGGAGAAGTGACTTAAGTACACTTCGCGTGTTGTTTCGCCCTTTTAATAAAAACATAATAATTATTATCTTGCACTGGCAACTGGTGCATATATGTGCATATACATATATCTCCGAATGTAGCTCGAAGCAAAAAGGGACAAGAAATTGTTGCCTTAAAGCCAACAGAAATGGAGAAAGCAAGAAAGACAATAAGAATTGCAATTGTTTCAATTATGTGGAGGGGGGCTCAACTTCTCGACTTTATGGATGTGTGCACATACTGTGGATTGCATATGCCTGTTGCCAGTGGAGACAGACGGAGACACATGCAACTATAGCAATTATGGCAAGGACACGGATGGCACATACCCAAAGCCAAAGCCAAACAACCACACACCAAGCCAAGTTAATATTGTCTTTTCTTTTGTTCTCTGACACACACACACACACTTATACACATTTCTTGTTTATTGTCTACCCGAGTATAACTTGTACATTTGCGTATTATAATTTGCATAAATTTCTCTCTCAGAGTCGTAGCTGAAGCCATAGAACTGTGAGGCTGAAGGGACAAGATGACAGTTCTCGGATATGCTGGAGTAAGTTGTGGAATGGTTTGTCTTGGTGGTAAAAGGGTGCCTAAGAGATAGGGCAACAAAACAATTTAATAACGAGCAGATACAAGTGACAAAATGAATTATGTTGTTATTCGAGCCATGCACTCAACACAAACAAATTGCGATTTTTGGTGGAACGAAGCAAAGAATGTGTAAGAAATGTAAAAGAAATGTTCAAGGATTTGCACAACTTTTCGCAGAACGGAATTGCAAGTGAAAAGCTTACATAGGTCTTAGCGGGTGGCACATTAAACACAAATAAAGGTAGAGCAAATAACATGATAAGTATGGCTAATACAGCAACTAACGCACTTAGTTGAATGACATAGTAATTCTTGAGAATAAGAAAAACCAAGCGAGCGAAAATGCAAGGATGACAGTATTAAAAAGTATTAAATGGTTAAGAACATAAGAAGAAAATAAACACTTTATTTATTCTGCCTTAGTATATAGAAAAATTCTAAGTGGGAATCCAAAAGTGAGGTTCTTTATTTTTTCAAATAATTAATTCTAGATAAAACTTGACACTTTAATTTATTTTAATTCAACTAAGGAAATTTCATATCAGAGATATATTAAGATATAATCTTAATTTTTATGCTGCTTTAGCACTATGTTCTGTGACTTTGCATTTGTACTCCAATCTTCTGCAATAAGTGGAATTGTAAAACAAATTCGTCTTCTTAAAACTGCAATAATTATAACAATAATTATTGTCATGGATTAGGTAAACTGCGTAAGAATAGAAAAATATTGAAGTGTTTTGACAAAGGAGCAAACGGGTATTAATTTTGTCTTTTAAATTTAAAGTTTTTCATTTTCAAACATTTTATTATGATAAGCATAGAGAAAAAGAAAAAATTGATTTAAAAAAAAAAACAAATATAAAATCAATTAGCAGTTAAGTTTAAGAGTAAGAGTCTTATAGCAATCTATTGAAAAAACTGTCAGTAGGAAATTGACACAGTTATTTCATCTTCTTCGATATTTTCTTTTTTCTCTGCATTTTATGATATTATTTGTTTCTTGTTATGAATTAAAATCTGGCAACAAGTTTTTTTGGTTTTAACCCATCAGCTGGGCATTTTCCTTTTCATCTGCTTTACTGGTGGCTCTCTTGCCAACCAGCATTTCATATTCAATAACCCATTGGCTGAAAGCCAAACAGTTGGCTATTCGGAAGCCATTCCAACGATTATGAATAATTTGCTGGATTTTTTTTTGTGTTGACTGAGCCGGTTCTGGCAATATGAAAATGCATAAATCGAATATGAAACTTGAACTTTATGCCAGCTAATTGAAGTCTCTGGCCATTTCAGAAACAGTTGGTCAGTTTGAATTGATAGATGGGAAACTGCGTTAGGTTATATGATGCCAAAAAATGTAAAAAAAAAAACCCAAAACAAAAAAGGCAAAAAATAATAATAATAAAAAATGGGGGGAAAAAATGCATGAAATTCAATTTGACTTTTGGCTGCCATTAAGCTTAAAACAATCATTGCTAGTGGTGTGGATATGAAATACTCGAATACCCTGCAACAAATATTGAACGGATGTATAAATGCATTTAAGCAATATTAAGATTCTCCCATTAAATGAATATACAATTTTTTATAATTCTTTTTTTCTCTGGATTACATGGAATTGGGCTACTTTAACATTCTCGTTTTCTAATTTGGTACGGGGTATGAATAGTGAAAAATGTGTGTACATAAAATGCTCTGTGGGTGTTGATTCAATTGAAGTAAATTTTTGCATTTTGCTGATTTTGGGGCACAAACATTTTCGAGGACAATTTAAAATCACACACGAATACCATACACACACACATACACTTTCCACAATGCCCGAGCAATTAACATTGATGGGAGAAAAGTACAGCAGGGCAGCACTGAGCAGAGGCGTGGGTGTGGGCGTGGCTGAAAAGTAAATAAAAAAAATGCTTTGCAATTGCAAATGACGACGGCAACTTCAATCAATGTGTCAAGCCATAAAATTGCAGAGTTGAGTTGAGTTAAATGAACAAGAAACTGCTCAGTCATCAATATTGCTAAATGGATCAAATACATTCATTCATACATATATACCTTCGACCTATGTATGTACATAAATTACTAGTCATACATTATAGTATTACACTTAGTGTTAATTGGTATCTCAAATTTCTAATGAAAAAATTATGTACACCATTTGTTCAACAGGCATTTTTTTCTCAATTGCTTTTTACTTTAGCTTGCTTAATTTTTTTACTAATAGGTTTTATATTTCAACAAAAAAATTGGAAATATATATTAAATGGAATCGAAATTTATGTCTGCCTTTGTTCTTGTTATAAAAAGCAAGTTATATATTTAACAATAATTGAGTTTCAAATATCATTCAACCAATTTTTTCAATTGAAATTGGAACTAAAGTCACAGCAACTTTAAATTGTTAACAAGCAAAAATAGGGAATATATCTTTTCATCTAGACTATGAGAAAATGAGAAAAATACGATAAATGATATTCCGATAGACAAACTACACATCTGCAAAGAACGGTGAAACGGATTGAACTGTTGATATTAATCTTCGTGGCTCCAGCCAACATCCTAAAGATTTTTGGTCATCTGCGTAGGTACTTGGAAGTCTTTTCTCAGCCCACCTCATTCACATTTTGTTTCCAAATGCCTACTGTCAGTTTGGTCATATATCTGCAGGCGGCAATTGACTCTGACCTTATCAGGTAAAGATAAGTTTCTTGCAGTGTAGCATATATTTTTGTGTTCCTTTACAAAATATATTCAAATATATAAACCGAATCATGTGAAGTTGGAATATTTACAATTGCTGAGGGAATTGATTGGATCATGAACTTTTAAGAACTTTTTATATTTGGATTCTCTTTTTCCCCTTCACATTAATTGTTTCAAAGAAATTGTTGTTCTTTGAAATCCATTGTAAGGACAGATAAAGATCAGGTCGTTGGTAACTAATACATATCATTGCTACTTCCGAGCTTGTGCATTCCTCTGATAAGGTATAAAAACCGAATTCGACATACAACTGAACCGCATTTGAAACGCACTTCAAGGCTTTATCCCTAATCGCTGTTAAAATACTATCTAGAGTGGACCCAATTCGAAAATATCCAAAGTTACTAATACTTTTAATTAAGTAGAATAAATTCCTCCTGATGTACTTAAGCTTGATAGAAAAAAATACGACTTTAATTAGTTTTTTTTTGCCAAATATTGTGGTATTTATGTATCTTATAGCATGTAGATCATACAATTTAAAGTTAAGAATATTTAAATGACATTTTTAGTCATGTAACTTATTCTCACACTCCAACTCTTTGTATCTCTCAATTGTGCTTATTGCTAGAAAAAAATGAAGAAGAGTTTAGCTCGGCTCAGCAAACAAGTTGCCAGTTGGCAAGGACTACGCATAGGGATACTTCTTCTTCTTTTACTCATTCTCTTTTTTCTGCTTTGTACCTGAGTACAAGATTTATGCTCGATAAGTAACTCAAATCACGTTCGGTAAATGCTTGCAAAATGCTACAACAAAATTTTTATTTTATTTTTTTAACTTATTTCCTTTCCCTTCTGGCATCTGTCGATGCAAATCTTTTATTGACAGCACGTTTTGCTTGTAGACAGGCATTTTGCACACGTTTCTTCAATCTGCTGTCCCCTCCCATGCAGTGCCTAGAAAATGTTATAATAAAAAGCATTTAACTTTAAATAGTTTTTCTCTTCAACAGAATCAAACAAAAAACCAAAAAAATAGAAGAAAATTCCATCAACAAGAGAAAGCAAAAGAAAAAAAAAAGAAATTATTCTGTGGCAAATTTAATTGGTTTCATTTAAAAAAATTATTTTGTGCAGGAATTTTATAGCAATTGTTTGGCTTTTATTTTGACAGGAAAAAGCATTTAGTTTTTACTTTTCTCTTTTTTTGGTCTTTTTACCAAAATTACACAGCTGCATTTAATTGAAGTGTTATATATTGAGAGAGAGAAATCGTTTGGCTATTGATTGATTTCACCTGAATTTAATTCTTTTAGCATGGCCATTGAAAATGCAGTCAATATATTGACGATGGATTGATTGGAGTCTAAAGTGAAGTAAAGTTATTTCTTATGTTGAAAATTGTTCGCTTTTGAAGTGTTTTTGTGTTGCGCTGTTTACGACAGACCCGCAATAAACGAAGAAGTCTTACAGATGTAATTACAATTAATTTTCATTTAACGCCCAGCAAATTGCCCCAAAATATGTCTGAGTGTGTGTGTGTGTGTGTGTGGTGTTTGTGTCTTTCCAAGACGCAAGAGGGAGCACAACTGGCAGAAGGTGTACGACAACAAATCTGAGCAGGCTTAATCGTAAAATAAATAAAAATAAAACGAAGAAAAACAAAAACATATTTACTTAACGACAGTTGCTTGGCATGGCAAAAGGCAGACACATGGCAAATGGCAAGGGCAGACTAACAAAATCCGAAGAAAACACATATTTTCATTGTCACTGAAATAAATTGGTAAACCTCTAAAAGAAGTGACTGTTGGAATGCGACCACTAGATATCCTAGAATCAAAGGGCTACTAATGTTTGCTCTTACTTAACTAACTGCATTCGTTTAATTAGCCTATAAATTGACTCTTAATGCATTTCTCTCTCTCTCCCTCTTAAGTGCCTCGTTGCATGAAAGCTTATAATATTTCGCTTTACGGATTATTGCACTTAATGGCACTCGCTGAAAACATAAACAATAAACAGTATATCGTGAATAAAGCGGTAAATATGTACATAAATAAATATAAACAAATACACTGAATAGAGTTGTGCACATTGATAGTAAATAGAGAAGGCATAAAATGTCATTTAACAAATATTTGCATTTGATTTATTCTTTTTTTTTTTTTCAACATTGCTTAAAAACTAACACAAACAAAACTGTTTGCAGGTTGGAACAAAACCATTTAATGCATTTGGTTTGCATACAATTCGTAAGCAGTGTTGCATGAAATTGTGAATTTTATTAACCGCCCTCTTGATTGGATCTGCAGCTTGAGGGTTTTGTTTCTTTTTGCATTTGGAATTGTGAAATAAACATAAAGATCATATGAAATATTTTGTATTAAAGTGGTTTGTCCTGACTTTTTGATGGTTTTTAAAGGCATCACCACTTTCTTTTGCTGATTTAATTTAATGATTTGCCATTAACAGAGTTATCCTGTTGCCAGAAACCAGCTCAGGACAAAAGCTTATACGAAAAGTTTTCCTTACCTTTTGATTTGGTTGTTGCCAAATAATCATAAATTTGTCGACTTTGTGATATGACTTTACCAATCTTAAGATTAATCATAATCTACTTCCAATACCGTAGAATTTAACACTTGGGCTTCTCCGTCGTTTAAGTTCACAAGAATCTAAAAATGTGTATTCAGCTTTAGAGGCAGAGTGTCTGCAAGTCACTTTCTTGCAATTTATTAATTAGTAATGTTATTATAACCAGTGTTTGCATTTGCTGCTACATAGCAGCAATTTCAATAAAAATATTCCTCTGCTCCCGCTACTGCTCTGATTTCGAACGGCTACGTAGCATAGCAGAGAGCACAAACGGAAAACGATTGCTCATCTGCTCTGCTCCGTAGCATACATCGTCGGAGCACAGAGCAATAGCAAGAGCAAAAAATTTTCGATACGCTATTTGTAGTTGTAGCAATAGCACAAGCATTAAAAGCGAGATGAGAGCGGAGCAAACAAAATAAATTTTTGTGCTACTGCTACGGAGCATTTCCTTTTCTGTTGCTCTCGTAGCAATTTCGTAGTCGCTCTCGTAGCAACTTCGTAGTCGCTCTCATAGTAGATCTGTGCTAGAGGTGGGCATGGGCCGAATTGTTACATCCAACCCGACCCATGGGCTAAAAATTTCACCCGCACCCGAAAGCTAAAAAAAATTTGGACATTCAGAAGAAACTGTAATTCCACAAACTAGGAGCACAACAGTGGCATCACTCCAGAGTTGATCCTTGGACTTTCACCTTGCGAAATACATTGATGCCTATCGCCAAGCAACTGTGAATGTAGGCGCCAAATCCAAGAATCACAAGCATTGGCTGACTCATGTTACCCAGCGATCGTGGCCACTGCTAATATTGTAGATGCATCCGCTATACCCTCTTGTCCATCTTAACTTGGATGTTGGATTTATCTCTGTTGTGCTCCCAGTTTGTGGCATTACAGATTCCTCTGAATGTCCAAATTTTTTTTAGCTTTCGGGTGCGGGTGAAATTTTTAGCCCATGGGTCGGGTTGGATGTAACAATTCGGCCCATGCCCACCTCTAGCACAGATCTACTATGAGAGCGACTACGAAGTTGCTACGAGAGCGACTACGAAATTGCTACGAGAGCAACAGAAAAGGAAATGCTCCGTAGCAGTAGCACAAAAATTTATTTTGTTTGCTCCGCTCTCATCTCGCTTTTAATGCTTGTGCTATTGCTACAACTACAAATAGCGTATCGAAAATTTTTTGCTCTTGCTATTGCTCTGTGCTCCGACGATGTATGCTACGGAGCAGAGCAGATGAGCAATCGTTTTCCGTTTGTGCTCTCTGCTATGCTACGTAGCCGTTCGAAATCAGAGCAGTAGCGGGAGCAAAAAAAAAAACTCCGACGTAGCATAGCATTTTCAATCCCTGATTATAACCATAAAAAATGCATTTCTTTTTGCCAACATATATTGTAATTAAATTCATTTAAGTTTTAGTAAGTTTTTGAACATTTCTATAATGAGATGTCCATTGTCTGTAGTTTTATTTTTGGCTCTTAGTCTCTGCGCTGTCTATGGCCAGGATAGAGCTCGCCAACAGGATGGAAACAGACCAACACGAATACGTAATATCCATCCACCTGAAACACGATATCTCTGCACTAAAAAGGATCAGTTCATCTGTGTGGACAGGACATGCATATGTGGTAAATCATCTGCATGTCCTTCGGATACTCACTAATTAATTAATTTTTAAACAAATTAATTTTTTTATTTCTCACTGCTGAAGCTGTGGAGAAAATAGTTACTGTCAGTTAGTAAAATGCATTTACAAATATTTGGTTTACCATAAGTTTTTAATTACTATAAGTTTTTATACCATACACCCATAGGGTGAAATGGTATATTAAAGTCGCCAAAATGTATGTAACAGGCAGAAGGAAGCATCTCCGACCCCACAAAGTATATATATTCTTGATCAGGATCAACAACCGAGTCGATCTAGCCATGTCCGTCTGTCCGTCCGTCCGTCTGTCCGTATGAACACCTAGATCTCGGAGACTGTAAGAGCTAGAGCCACCAAATTTGGTATGTAGACTCGTGTAGTATGTAGAGTGATCAAGTTTATTTCAAATTTTTGCCACGCCCCTTTCCGCCCCCGCAATTTAATAAAAGCGTTTATCTCAAAAACTATTCCAGCTAGAGACACCATATTTGGTATGTATATTCGCTTAGTAAATGCACACATTTTGTATGTATAAAAATTTTGCCACGCCCTTTTCCGCCCTCGTAATTTGAAAAACTTGATTATCTCCCGTATTTTTTTACCTTATGCAATCAAATTTGGCACACTTAAATTTAATACTAATATCTAGCAAAATACCAAATTTGATCAAAATCGGACAAAAAACAGTCGAGTTATGCATATAAACGTTTTTCCATAAGGCCGTAGTTGGCCGTTGGCTGGTGGGGGCGCTATTGTGCTCGTATGACTGAGTGAGCGAGATACTAAGATATGCTAGTAAAAAGCATGTGAAAATGCATTTGTTTAATAAAGTTGAAATATTTGCTTTACTGGTGTATGGTATACCTAAGTCGGCGAGACGACTTACTTACTTCATTTATTATAAGTTTTTAATCAAATTATTCGAACATTTGTAGCAATTGTGTAGCACATTTATAGGGTTATCTTTATGCTCTTAAGCTTATATCTTGTGAAAGTATTCTGCAGATTCCAAACTATACCAACAGATACTAGTTTAGGGAAAATTAAAATGATGAATCAATGAAATGCTGCCATGGTTCAATGATTATCTCAAATTTATTTCCTTTTCATCGCGTTCGTTTCCCACTTTGCATTTGGCCATAATTTGGTAAGGGCATAGTTACATGCCCTATCTGCACTTTTGCCAATCCAGCAACGCCAACAGATAATTACATTGACTGCATTAGCCAACAAAAAAAAAGCTAGCGTTAACGGTAACTGAAACTCATCGACGGTAGCACAGCGCGGAGATGCCTAAACAAAATGTGCATTGATTTTCAGTTTCTCGCTGATGATGGCAGACACGGTTTGTGCCGAGTTAATGAAAATGCAGGCCAAGCTGACTGCCTAATTAGGGTTCAACTAGTTCTACATCCTGACCAAAGTCAAGGGATTAAAAACCTTAAAGTGCAGCTCTCACTTTTCAGTGCATTTCGAAAGAGAATTTATAACAATATTTATTATTCACTTTTTTTTTTATATCAAAATGCAATTTAGATTCTTAAAGCCATCGACAGCACTTTCTCTTCTACTTCTCTATTAGCTTTTCTCTCAAAAGGCTGGTGGCCTTATTAAGTTGGCGCCTCAATGGCATACTGAGACCTGCCACAGCTTCCTCTATAACAGGCAGAAAACTTTTCTGCATGCCAATGATATTCTCTTTTGCTACATAGATATAAATTTTTATTCTTTTTTTTGCATTTATTTTTTGCTTTTTTGTGTTCGTCATCCTTGCAACTTCATTGTCAAAGTTGGACGAGGCGTGAGAGCCAGAGCAAGTGGAAACTGTGGAAAACTCTGCAAGAAAAATGCATAAAAACTGCAAGTTCCCTTTGCCTCTAATGGCCGCAGACGCCTCTCGTAGTTGACAGCTAATTATATGTAAATAGATCTAACGGAATAGCTGCTTAAGGTGACAGTTAATTGGCCCTCATCTTGAAGGCACGACGAAAAGATGTAAGTAAATCCAGCTAAGAAAAGTGCAATGAATTTCTGTAGATAAAAAGATACTCACTTAAATAGTTTTAAATGAAATATATAATAGGCAGCTGAAGTAAGCTAAATTTTTTAATTTTTTGCAGACTTTTTATTTTGAACTTTTGTGGTTTCTCTTGATTTTATGTCTAAGTTTCGGTAAGGTCATAATATTACCAAGACATACTAGATAAATGAGTAAAATAATTCAATTTCTTCTATACCTTGTAAGGGATCTGTCAAAATAATATCCATATGATAGAGACAACAAACTAATTTTACACATATTGTATTGAATATTGTGTGTAAAATATTCTTTTTTAGTAATCGAACTAATAAGATTGATCTCGAGCCCCCAAGTTTCAATAAAAAGATTTGCTTGTCTTTTTGTGCAAAAAAAAACCATCAGAAACATCAGATATAGAAAAAGTTCAAAGTTCCTTAATTCAAAGATTTTCTAGTCATAAGTTTTTCATGATATTTTCTACAAGTATTTTTAAGAAGTCATTCATCTTTTTAAAGAAATTGTTACGAAAGCTGAGAAGCTTCTGGTGAAGATTGATTCTTCCAATCACAAAGAAAGAATTTATTAACATAATATAACTAATTTTGTATATTAATTGAAAAAATAGTATAAATTATATTTTAAAGATAACTTACTGAGGACATTTGTCCACTTTTTCAAGCATAATTTGTTGTACAACACCTAAGTATTTCAATTTTAATCAAATGTCACTTGCAATTAGCTTAACTGGTATACATGGCTACATAAATTCCTTTGCATTTAAGTCATTAGCAAAAACAAGAAAATTTCATTACACATTTGCCTGAGAGCGAGCCAACCATCCAGCCAACCAACCAAGGAGCCAAGCAGCTAGTCAGCCTGCTGTGCGTGCAAACGGCATTCAAAAATGTTGCCAAAAAACGTTCACAAAATGACAAAATAAATGTATGGGGGAGATGGTGATAGAAGGCTAGCAGCGGCAGTGATGGGAGGGATGGGGATTCTCCACTTTTTCCCTTTCACTCTCTCTCTTTCTCTCTCTTTCCACTCACTGCACTCCTCTTCACTTTTCATATGAGCGACAGCAACCCAACACGTACAAAACGCATAAACATTCTTGCCTAAGTGAGTTTGTACATAAATTTTACCAACTTGAGTTGCAATAGTATGCGTTACCAAGAGTGGTGTGTGTGAAATGGAGGGATTCTAGAGCGGAGGGAAGACAACTACGCAAAAATCTATGAAAGTACAATGTAAGAGTATGAAAGGATGAATATTTCGTTGGTTTACACACAGTTTCGTTTTCAGTTTTTGGTCCTTGTTTTTATTTATGTAGCCACAGGCAAATGCAACAGAGTCCGGCTGGTTATACATACGAAACGAAGATTTTCTTCCCACTGATCAGGATTTCATTTCTTATCATTTTGTTGTCTATTCTCAAGCAAACCAGTTAAATTGGAGATTCATTCTCTGCTACCTTATGTACGCTGTAAAAGAGAAGCTGAACTTAATATAAGTCATTTTACTTACTTCAATCTACTTCATAAATGATTGTTGTTTCATCATTATTGTAAACTTACCAAGTCTTTAGGCCTATGATTTATATTCCAATTAAAAGGAAACGATGTTTTAATAGGTATTTAATTGCAAGAAGAAATCAAGTTCTCAAACTTTAGCTACAAAACTTATTTCCTATATACAGAGCCTCTCACTTAAATACTAACTTCTCTTGCATATAGTTGGCTAAACATGGACGGATACTGAATAGGATATAAATGGCCAAATAAGAAGTTCAAATATTCTAGAATTGATTCATATATTATTATTAACAAATTGTAATGGATGACGAAAATCATTTGATGGTTCATTTATTTTGAATAGAACTGTATGGAGGTGTATCATCAGGAATATCGTTAAATTTAAATTGACTATTGATTTCGAATTATTCAATTTGTACTTGAGAAATTTACAGCCTTTGAAATGGTTTCTCAACTTTCTCGCCGACCAAATATTTGTCGTATGATTCAACAACAAACCATATTGCAGGAAAGTTTTCATAAGTCCTAGAACTGCATTAATTTCAATTACTAAAATAATTATACAGTTTTAAGCTAAACTCCTTTGCATGTAATTGTGCTCTGGAAAGTATGCTATAAAAAATTGAGAGCATTTTAGATGAAAGTCGTTTATTATGCAAGTCAATTACTTCGTTTTTAGTAAAGGAATTTTATTCTAGCATCTCAATTTAAGAGAGCCATTTTTAAAAGAGTAAATATAAGTGTCTCAAAAACTGAGAGCGTATTACGTTCTCTTTAAAACACAAACTCACACACACACATACACAATTCTCTTTGTCGCTCTCTGTTTCTGTAAAATACTTCAGCACACATATTACTGACCTACATTAAGTGGAAATTTATTTATGCCGGCTGCCAAATTGGTTCCCCAATGCATTGGGCAAGAGCGCCCTTATGACTATGACGGATATGGTTGGATTCTTCCTAGTTTTTTTTTTAGGTTTTGCTGCTGGCCGTGGGCAGTTGGCGGTTTAGGGTGGTCGGGAGTTTGTTGCCCGATTTTGTTGTTATTGTGTTGCCGTTGTCGTTGTTAGTTCTAATAATAATGGTTTGTAATTTGCATAAATAATGTTTGATTCTTGCATTGGTGACTCTGTGCGTGTGTGTGTGTTTTTGTGTGTGTGTGTGTTTGGCATTTTAAATGATTGAAGGCTTTGACCAGATATGGGGAGAATAGCTTACTTAGTGAGGACCTTGTCGTTTGGTGATGAAATGACATAAATTTTAAGAGTATAATTTTGCATATAAATCGATAAATTAATGTATCAATTTCAATCTTGAAAGCAACTAGCATTTTGTATTGAAAATCGATAAGAAGAGAATATTTTTGGGCAATCATTTTTAAATTTACATTCTTAAAGATTGCAAAATTTAAATTGTAGAAACATTTTGAACCTCGGTATTAACCAATACTTTCTAATTCCCCGAGGAATTCTTTCGCATTAACAGGTGTTTTGTTAAAACTAAAAAGTATAATATTCAATGCACTTATGCGTTACTTAAGTTCAGTAGACTAAGTAAAGTAAATGTGCGAAGAAACAAAATATTTATTTAAGAAACTTAATATTCATATGATAAAATCTTATGTCTTTTGATTATTTGTGTTTTAACAAAAAGTAAGCTAAAATTTTACTAGTTTTCAAGTTGTTATATCCATGTAAATACAAAATAAATAGGCAATCGCTTTGTCTCCAAAAGCGTTTTAAATTTAAAAGCCTTTAAACAAATTAGGGTAGAAAAATTTGTTTGAATTTTCTTTTGACTTTTAGAACAGATCAGTTTTACAATTTCCTGTTCATTGGAGAGACGTTTAAAACTGAATAAATTGGCAATAAACATGTTTAAAACGAAAATTGATATGTGCTAAAATTGCAAAACAAAATGAAATAGTAGGTTATCACTTATTGGCCAAATATGTATACATATATATTTAATGTCTTTACTCTGGAGACCTCGCAATCAACATTTAATTTGTTGCTTTGAAACTCTATAAGTGTTGTTTGTTTATTTAGTTGAATTGTTAACATTTATCCCTTTATTTACCCACAATAACATTGCAATGTTAAGCTTCACATGGTCGAACAGCTGTTATGCTCTTAAACTGTTGAATGTTCTCTTTGCCAGGACGCCGATGGCGGTGGCATTGACAACTTCGTCCTTGAGTCGGCAACTTCGTTTGCCTATTCGACGAACTTCACACAACAACTTCGTTTAACAGTTTTGCTCTCTCGGCTTTTGAGTGGCAGTGCCGATGCAAGGATTCGTGTCCTGGCAAACATCGTTGAGCCTCGTTGGCTGAAGACTTTGTGTAATCAGTGCGTGCTGCTAAGTAAATTAGTTTAGTATGATTTTAGTGTGCCATGCTGACGGACACGTTACGCGGCTAAAGCTGAAATACCAAAAATACCAAGTTAACAACAACACGACAACACTCGCGTTCGTGATTTGCAATTCTTTCAAAAACAAAAAAATCGAAAAAACCAAAAAGTGTCAATCCATAGTGTCCTGAGAGCGGGAAATACAAAGAGATAGAGAGAGAGAGAGTGCAAGAAAGTGAAATAAACATTGCGAAGGCATCCTGAAAGTATGCAACGAAATATCTTGCATTGTACGTAAGCTTGCAAAGACCAAAGTTAAAAATAAAATATAAGAAACGAAAAGAAAACCAAAATGCATAGAAAAAGAAACTCTTTCAGCACAAAGGACACAGTGTCAACTTGAATTTCGTACCTCATTTCTCATACAACGTTTAACGCGAATTATTTACTAGTCTTCTTTTTGGCTCGTACGCAGGACAACAGTCCTTGTTGTCCCTTGCTGCCGGAAATTTGGCTTCCCTGCTGTTTACTTTAGCCAACTGCAACTTAAGTTCCGCCTGGGCTGATTGCATTTCTGGTCATTGGTGCATTCGAGCGTGGCCATAAACCATAAAGCACTACACCTTAGGGACAGATTCTTCTTTCTTTTTTTTTTTGTTATTTTAAAAGAAAACTTTAATGTTATTGGGCAAGTTATGCAATTGACGATGCATTGTTTGAATCGATTTAACATTTCGTGCTATGATCAGATTTTAGGGTAATTGATTTAATTAAACCACAGGCTTTTTTTTCTTTTAACATTTAATTATGGCAATTAAAAGTGGCCATAATAAAAATAAACTGGGATTAGACCGCTAGCCAAAACAATAAAAACAAATCTGCAAAACAAGAATTTGTGCTAAAGCCACAACAAATAGCGCATTAAAAATTTGGAATTGAAATTCGAAAAACAAAAACATGAAAACATTCTTTTTGTGCCATAAATTCATTTTACTGTGGTTAGTTTTTATCATTTACATCGATGGATTTGGTTTTAGAGCAACTGCTCTATCTACCTAACATATTTAAATTGATTTTAACTTTTAATTAAACCCTTAATGCAGGAACTACTTATTTCAAATATTATTTAATGTGCAATTAGTAAACAAAAGTATCTGTTAAATGCAAAAAGGGAAATTTTAAGAGTCCTTAACGAATTTTTCAAAATTTTTTCTAAGAAAACTTTGAGATTACATTGTTTTTTAATATTGCCTTTTCATGTCAAACTATTTTGGATTTATAGCAAGCTAGAATTAGGATTTAAAAAATGGTTCAAATAGACAAGAGTCCAAGTTTGTTTACTTTAAGATGCATGAAATTCAAAATAGACCTATTTTAACTAAATATATTTTGCTTAATAAAACATTAACTTAGCCTTACATGTTCGATTCGTTCGAATTTGTTGGTCAGAGAAGGCGCTTCAACTCAAATTCAAAACCAGCTAACGATAAATATTTTATTTTGTAAAAACGATAATATAAAAATTATTATCAAGGAGAGGAAGAGGAGAGAGAAGCTTTACTGAATTTAACATATTATATATTGAAAATGTCCGATTATTTGGACATGAAGTGTGTCCTTTTGGGAGACGGTAAGACAGGCAAATCGACATTTATTAAGCGCCAGTTAACAGGACAATATCAACGGGATTATCTACCAACTGATAATGTGGACTTGTCTACCTTGAAGTTTCATACAAATCAAGGGACAATCAGTTTTAAAGTCTGGGATACGGCCGGACAGGAGGAATTACGTGGTCTACGTGACATATATTACATGCAAGCTCGTTGTGCCATTATAATGTTTGATGTAACTCGACCCAAGACATTTCTCAATGTGACGGAATGGCGTCGCGAATTGATTCGCATATGTCCAGATATACCGATTGTTCTGTGCGGCAATAAGGCCGATTTTATGTTGCCGTTGTCGATCGAGTCGACATTTCATCTTCATAACCTTCCCTATTATCCAATGTCAGTGAAGACTGGCTATAATTATGACAAGCCGTTCTTATGGTTAGCTCGCCGTGTAACTGACAACCCGAAATTGCGTTTTGTCAAGCAACCAGTCAACTTCAGTCCTCAGTAAAGATGATGATACCAATTGTGATGTCAATGCACAAGTTCCTTTGTTTGTGATTCATGAAAGCTTTTCGTTTATATATTCTTTTATAAATTCTTGTATAATTCAAATGTTTGGAAAGGCTTACAAAAGTTTAAAGTTTTCTCCTACATATGCAGCGATTTCCAACACATTTAAAGTCATCTTTCTCCCGGGTACAGAGATAGCGTTGTCCTTTAGTAAATGTCCCAGTTACTGTGTGTAGACTAAGCCAAAATATAATTAAAACTAAACTGGTCAACCAACAGCAAAAAATTAAAACTTTTATTACGCCAACTGCTCGCATCCTCATGCATTTCTCAATTCAGATTTGATTGTTCATATCCATCACATTTGCATCGGTTAATGGCGCTCGTACAATTCCACTGGTAAATCCGATTATTCGGTTGACATAATACTTTTGGATCCAAATCTTTCGGCAGAGTTTCATTGAATCTCTCAACGCAGCACATGGCCAATATGTAAAGGTTATAAAATAAATGCATTGCTCGTAAAACTTTGAATGTTTTGATCTAGCTAAAAAAAATCGACATTTAAAACAATATCCAAATGTTTTCCATTAAATCGATTTATTACGCTTTTAATTTGTTGCACATTGTGTTAGACACTTAATATTTTATTTTCCATCAAATAAATTCAACCATGTCAATGCGTCATGCTAATATTTGGGTAGTAGCCACGTTTTGGCTGAGGAGTTTTTATTTTTATATAATTTGTGTGCATATAATGAAAACCAAATAAATTTGGATATCAAACGATTGGCCAGTTTTTGTCAACATTTCTTTTTTTTTATTGTACGAAAGAGATTCGTTATTGTTGACGAGTAGAATAATAGTTATAAAATCAATATAGATTGTAAAGGTAAATTACAATAACGAAAATAAATCGTAAACAGCATAGTTACTTATTAAGAAGGTCCTCCGAAATCAACGGATCTTAAATTTTGCAAGATATTCATATGTTTGGCTGGATATGAATCTGGGGTATATCCAGGTAAATCATCTAACATACATTAAATCAAAGTTAAATTAAGTTTGAAGTTCTCAAGCAGTTCAGTCTTTATATAAAAGTCTGTTTAATATGTTTAAGCCCATAATTAATAAATACATCCAGTCCTAAAATAAACTTCTGTTTATAGTACTGAAAAAAATATTAGCAGCATTTATTCGAAACGCTTAGATTGTCGACAGTATGCACTGTGAATAATATTGTAGACAAGAAAAACTTTTGGGGTTCCCCGGAAGAGGGTTCTATACTTCAAGTCCGATCGAAATGAACCGCTTTATTGCGAAATATCTCAGTAGAAATATAGAAAAATCTTTTTAAAGTCGGCTTAGTAACAAATTTCTGATAAGAAGTATAGAAAACCAGAGGGCCGGGGCTAACTTCGACCGCGTCAAAGTTTGTATACCCTTGCAACTTTTATGGTAACTCTTTCCTTACCTTTAGCCATCAAAGTGGAAAAACGTTCAAGCTAAAAAGGCTAATGTTTGCGAAAGAACGGCCTACAATCTTAGCATAGGAAAAAACTAAGATATTGATCAAAGTCACGGTTTTCCACCGATCGTTCCTATGGAGCTATATGATATAGTAACCCGATCTTTATCAAATTCGGCACAGTCATTAACAGATATAATAAACTAACAAATGTTTAATTTGAAAGCAATCGCGTCAAAAGTAACGAAGTTATTGACAAAAGTCACTGTTTTCGAAAGATCGTTCCTATGGGAGCTATATGATATAGTCACCCGATCTTGACCAAATTTGGCACAATCGTCTATATGTATAATTAACTCACCAATATTAAATTTCATGACAATAGCTCAGAAAATAACGAAGTTATTAAGAAAAGTCACTGTTCGTGACTTTGCCATTTGTATGGGAGCTATATGATATAGCGATCCGATCCGGCTGAATCCGAGATATACAACGCCTGCAGTATATACAAGCCTACATGCAAAATTTCAGCTCTGTAGCTCTTTCGGTCTAGGAGGAGTTTGCGTTGATCCAGACGGACGGACGGACGGACGGACGGACGGACGGACGGACGGACGGACGGACGGACGGACATGGCGATTTGAACCCGTCTCGTCGTGCTGATCAAGAATATATATACTTTATATGGTCGGAAATGCTTCCTTCTATGCGTTGCACACTTTTGACCAAAATTAATATACCCTTTTTGCAAGGGTATAAATATAACATAAATTTTAGCTCCTTCTCTATTCTTTAGAAATGTGAGTCCATCAAATTTATCACCAGATTTAAGGGTCTAACAGTAATTAATTCTTAGGCTCCAATTTTAATAGCGTGCGTTTGCTTGGTTCTCTTAATAAGAAATCCCACCGTTGTACCGTTCCGATATTCATCCTGTCCGGGACCTTTATAAAGAGAAATAAAGCTAACCTAGAATATCTTTGGAATAGAAAATTCAGTCATAAACATAGAAATAATAAGCCAACAACAAAAATACCTCATTCCATTTTCTTTTTAATTTTTGAAAGACCGTGTTTATTGATTTCAAAATTATGTTAATAAGTGTATTTCGTGCTAATGAATAGCTGTTGAGTGTTTGAAATAGCTAACAACCGAAAATGGTCATCATTATACACTCACACCCAACCTACATACATACATACATATGTACGTATGTATATGTAGAAGCATACACACATATGTACAAACGCGCTTTACCTCACACACCAACACACAAATAGCAGCCATAAAACCAACATGAAATTTGTTGCTACATCTATTGAACGACCCTCGCTTGTGGCATGCCTTTCAATAAGCGACATAAAGTACTCGCGCACATCTGCACACACACACACACACACACATACACACAAACACACACCCGCAGGATACGCGGCAAATATTTTATGCACTTTATGCGGCCTGACTGGCATTTTGCTGTTCCACGAGGTCCGCTAATTAGGCAATATGCACTTGATTGTGTTATAATCATTAAAACCGGAAATGCATGACCAAGCCACAAAAAAAAAATGGAAAATATAAAAAAAAACTAGGAAATGCAATGCATACCACATGCGCAGAGCCACGCATATGCAATGAACAATTTTCATAGCATACTTTTTGGTGCAGTGGCAGCAACTAATTTCGACATTTGGGTGAATTTTTCATCTTAAAAACTAAAAATTCGAAATCTAAATTGGATGGATTGATTTTGATGGGCAAATGATTTTTGGGAAACCTTTAAATATTATATTTCAAAAAACATAATTTACGCCAGCTTCAAGATTCACTTTGATAACCTCTTTTGGTTTCTCTCACTCTCTTTTCTGACCACACAAGAAGTCAGTCACTGAGGTAAATTCAAGTGAGGAGACACGGAAGTGTGTACAGGGAAAGCAAACACACGTGTCGGAAAAATCTTTACTCCAACAATGTAAACACCAAAAACGTCGCACTCTTCCCGCAAACTGGCAGACCTCTCCTTCAACTCGAACCCCTACATATGTAAAGCTGCTTGTAAGCTGGCCAATTTTTTATGCATTTATGCATTTTCATTCTTTGTTCGTTTCCTTGCCACCCGCATTTTGTATTAAAGTTGCCCGTTAAGAAAATGCAGAAACTGCAACAACAGCCACCACGCCCAAACGCCTTTTCTAGGTTAATCAAATGCAAGACGAACGAACGAACAACATACAAAAAAGAAAAAAGGGAAAATAAAAGCCCTCCCAAGAAGAAACACTGAAAGAGCAGCAACAACAAAAACGGGAGAGATGTGAGGAGCTAGTTAGTCAGGCCAATGGAACGGGCCATTTTTATATATTAAAAAACATTTTTTCCCGCCGAGAAAAGACAACCAGCTGGAGCAGAAATAGTACCACCAGCAACACCAGCAAAACATCAGCACAAGAATGCATGAAGGCAACTGACAGTTAAGATGGACGGGCTGTGATTTGATTTTTATTTTACATGACGAAGCGAATGCAAAATTAAATTTATACTTCAAGCCAGTTCATGTCGGTTACAAATTGCATCAAAAATAAACAATGTTCTAATGGCACAATTATGAATAACTGAGAACGGATTTCACAAATATTATGGATTTTCTATTTAAACTCCAAATTTTTAGAAAGGGATAATTTACTTAAAAGAAAGTTAGGTCCTGAAATTTTAAAATTTGTTTGGTAAATTGGTAATTAAGTGAATTTCATCCGATGTTTTTGTTTTTTACTTGATCAGATTTTTTTGGAAAATATGTTCTAAAAGATTTAACTGAAAGGCCAATCTAAAAATTTATATTTGGAACTTTTTCCGTCTTGAACGACGGTTATGTCTACCACTTAGAATTTTCATATTTTTACACTCTTATTAGGTTAATTTAAGTAGGTATTTATTGAATATATCAAAAATTCTTTAGATTTATACTAATTCAGTTTTATTTTCGATTCAGTCATACATATATTTAATTAGTGAAAGAAAACATGTAAGTTTTTAGAAGCTTTGTGGAAAAAACAGCCAAAAATTCATACTAAAAGGAATAAAACTTATGTTTTTATTTGGTTTATGGCGAAGTTCCCAATTGATTTTCTTTAAATAGGTAAAAATAAATAAATAGTAAAAATAGTAAATAGTAAAAAACGTATACAATTCAGTAGACTAGCAACTATTTAGGCAAAAAATTAGACATTTCTACTGAATAATTAAATAAACAACTCCTATAATTCCAATCTAGTCATATATCAAATATTTGTAGTTTTAAATTCTTATGACATTAGTCTAATCAGAAAACCATATAAGTAAATATAAAATATATTGAAGTCATCTTTATATATGTATTTGCATTAAGCCATATCTAAACCAATTTAGTCTGAAAATTCTTGAAAACTGATGATATCTATTCAAGAGAAACAAAAGAATTTGTCCAAGTAGCTCTAGATTGAAGCCGTATCGATATTTAAACTCTTGTATTTTTTCCAATTCATAAATCTTTGAAAAGTTATCAATTTGCTGGCAATATTGACAGATAATGAAAAGAATTAAAAATATTCATCATAA
The DNA here is from genome assembly GCF_018902025.1 of Drosophila willistoni. Classification (NCBI taxonomy): domain Eukaryota; kingdom Metazoa; phylum Arthropoda; class Insecta; order Diptera; family Drosophilidae; genus Drosophila; species Drosophila willistoni. The sequence goes on from NW_025814050.1 coordinate 18,896,332, forward strand.
TTATTGAAAATTCTGTAAACTCTTGTCATAATCTAAGCAAATTAGTATAAAGTAAATATTTTACATCAATTATACTGATTTATAGGTCAAAATCTGAGTGATTGTCTTGCTTTGAATACGCTTAAACAGATATTTGCTCAAGTCTCGTGTCCTTTTTGGGGTGTCCTCGGTACTTGGTGTTATCTTTGATTAACAGCGCTAACAGACGACGGAGGACTACGAATGGAACATTGCCAGCATCTGTTTCGCTTGCTTCGGGCAAATGAAATGCGAAGCCAAGGGAGAAAGCAAACCAAACAATGTCATAATGATAAATAGCCAGACGGAGAGACAACAAAATGAAAAGACCCAGCCATATAAACGGGCTGGCTCACTAAGTAATCTTGGCCAAAACAGTTGACACCTTCTATTAAGAGAACGGGACGGAGCTGTCTTGCAGCGTCATCATTAAGATTCCCATTTTCCATTCCCAAAACGCTGGCGAGGTGTGTTTGCTTTCGAGCATTTTTTCCATTTTCATTTTCAGTTTCATTTCGTTTTGTTTATCGCCAACTGTCAATCGTTAAATGACAAACAATGAAATGTGGCCAAGAGATTGAGGGAAGGGACCAAGGAACCAAAGTTGCCAGCGCGGTAGCAGGTATTCCCAAACCAAAACAACAAAAAAATTGGCGTCTCTATGATTTCAACTGTCATTGACAGTCGTCGCTAATCCCCCGATTCGTGCATTCTTTGGCTTCCTTTGCGGAAATGAAATAACAAATGATACTCCCAATGCTGTGACCCCTCGCCTCCACCCACCCATAACCACACCTTCCTCCTCTTTCTGCACTAACTTTCCCTTTCCCGTCGTTGCTGTTGCTTTCATATTTTCTCACGCGATATTTTGTTTTTGGCTTTATCCGCATTCCTTTTACCATTTTTATGTTAACATTTTGCGCCTTTGGCGTGTCAGAAACTGCAGTGGAATGCCAAATAAAAGGCTTGTTTATGTCACCTGCTGTTGGAGAAACAAGACCAAGTTGAGCTGGAATAGATACCAAAAGCTGGAACTGGAGCTGAAGCAGAGGCAAATCTAAATAAAAATGTTAGAAGCTGTCACTGGTAATATGCAGAAAAGCGCATTAACTTAACCCGATTGAAGCAAGTTGCCTGTAAGCATTTGACCTAACAATCTTCGAGTTTGTTTGGAATTTTCATGGCATTTTTGTCTTCAATGTTGAATGAGGCCAATAGTACAATTTGTCCAAATGGAACTTGTATTTGCTTTTTTCTTTTTGCAATTTTGTTCTTGCGTGCTCAATCATTTTATGGGCAAGTGTTGGGGGCAAATACCCATTATCTAAGGAATTTTAGCAATGTTGATTTTTCGCTCAATGTCAATTGGAATTAATTTTGAATAAGGAAAAGGTGAAATTTATTTAAAGCGTTTGGAATTTTTATTTATGAATCAAAAAGGATTATTAGTTCACATAAATTTACTGAGTGCTAAGATAACTGTTTCTTAAAAATATTTTTGACTTCAAAATAATCTTTTCACATATTGACATATAACATAAAGTCATCAGCTTGAGGTATATAATTATGATATAATAAAGTTTACGAACCGAAAATTTTAAATCGCAAAAAACTATGATCGATCGAATAACTCGTTATAAACTCTTTTGAAAAACACTCTCACTTTTAAAATATAAGATCTTATTATGTATCAATTTATGTTTTACTTTTCTTACATTAACTATAATTTTCTTCATGTCATCTCTTTCGTTTTTAAAAAAGAAGTCCTGATTTAACACCGAACTGTAGTTTCACTTTAAAAATTCTTATCTTTTTCACACCATCCATGGCAAGCGATAAACGGCAACACAATGGAAGAAAGTGAACAAAACAAAATGAAAGAACTGAGAGAATGAGATGAAAAACTTCAAACAAGCTGTCACAGTTTTAAACCACGCCCTGTAATCATTTCAGTTTTTTTTTTACTCAATTACGCCCATAAATGTCAGAATTCCCCGCCGGGGTCATAGTTCATGGCACATTCAGTTGTCCTGTTACACGCCAACCGGTTAAGCCAATTTATTAAATAAAAAACCATTTGTCACATTTCGTTCAAGTTTTCACCAAAAAAACCCCACCCCCCCCAATCTCTTTCTCTCTCCCGCTGTCCATGGTGTTTCCCTATGGCTTTTTGTTCCTTATCTTTATGACATTTCCAGTGTCCAGAAAACAAAAAAGAAAGGCAACCCATAAAAGGCCACAAAAGCCTGGTCAAAATAAAGGACAGGCTGAACATTATTCTTCATTAATTTCACCTGGTCAACTGATAAAAAGCTAAAAATATGAAAGAAACGAGAGAAAAAAAAAATAACAAGACCGACACGAAAAATATGACAACGAGAAGCCAAAAGTAATAATAAGCAAAGATAATAATAATATAAGAAATGGAATGAACCTTTTTGACCTTTTGCACTGATTGTCCCAGAGCTGAGAAAGGCGACAATGTGGTTCACTCTGAACGCAATTAGTTGATTGCCGGACTCCTTCGACTCCATCATAGATTGAGAGTGCTTTCAATTTCATAAGCGCTCTATCTCCATCTTTGTCGTTCGGTATATATCCCTTTCTCTTTTTTTTTTTTGCTGCCCTCATGCTGTCCTTCTCTAGTCTGGTTGGCCCCTCAACGGGAAATTAAACTTGTCGAAAAGTTTAAATGCCTTTCTGCCGCTTTCCGTTGCGTTTACCAACTTGACTTTTGTTTTCCAAGTTTTCCATTCCCCATTGACCAAGTTCTCGTTATTCGTTCTACAACTCCTTTCAATCTCGTTCTATCTCTCTCCCTCTCTCTCTCTCTCTCTCTCTTACTGGGTGTATTGTGCTCAAGCTTCCAGTCTGAGTTTTCTAATTTGCTAGCTCCCAGCAATTAAACTAAGCATCCGTTGCTATTTTTTTTTTTGTCTCCCTTACATGTACATCCTTACAAAATGTATGCTAAATGAATGCAGAAAAAGGCCAAACAATTTAAGTCTAGATGACAAGTGTGAGTTACCCTGTAACAAGTTAAAAAATATGCGACTAATTTCTAATTAAATTTCTAAACGCTTCACTAGTTTGCCCTGGGTAACTGCCTTTTCTCTTACTCTCTTTTGTTACTGCTTAAGTTAGTTTTAGTTTGGCTTCTTCTAAGTAAATTTCTTGCATTAGTATACCCTGTAGTTGGAATTTTATCTAGGAGAACTGCTTGTGCTATGGTAAAGTAATATTATTTTCTAGGGCTTGCCAATGCGACAAATGAAGCATGTCAAGTTACTCATTCGCCTCGTTGGATGTGGCCTTGGCTGTAGATTTATTCAAGTGCCCATATGTAAATAGTTTATGTTGGCAATCGAAAAAGGCAAAAGGAGAGTTGACTTCATATGTATACGTACATATATAGACCACATGCATCTATATATAGGTGCATATATATGTACATATGCATGTATGTACATCACATAAATGAACTAAAAGCAACTGCAAGAATTTTACAGCAATAAAAGGTTCAGTTCCAAATATGTGCAAATTTTTTAAATTAATTATTTTTGCCTTTGAAGTGGATTGCTTTAAGCAAATCAGTGAAATTCCTTACATATTTATGTATTTTTATAATAAAATATTGTCTGTCGCGACTTAAAAATGTAATCAATAGTAAATTTGGTATGTGTTTGAGTAAATTTCTCAAGTTTTAAGATTTTAACTTCAACATTTATATTTAAAACATAAAAATTCGTTATGGCTTAAAAGCTGTGAGGTTTTTTGCATCACGGTTTTAAGAACTATTTTGGCTTATAAGCACCTATTAAAATTTGTTTCCCTTACCTTAACTTACCTTGATAAATGAGGACTGGATAACTGTTTCCTGAGTAATAATAATAATAATGCAACATAGGCTTAAGTTGGTAGTCTTATTTGAATACCTTTGTAGAGGCTTTTATAAAGTTTGTGAGATCTTTGTTACCCAGAGAGAAAGATGCTTTCCTTTTTAAAATGTATATATGGATATGTATTTATTCTCTATCAGAATAAGAAATCAAGTAGACTAACTCATTTGTATTTGATTTATACCCTCGTTAATTTCATAATTTGATGATCATTTTGTAAAGGCTGAAGAAGAAATACACCAAATCATAGATAAATTGCAAATCGCACAACTCATTCAGGACATCTTCAACAAAATACTGTGACTTGTGCACTTGGGTTTTTAATAATATATATTTTTTATGTACTTACATAAAGTGTTGTTATTTCTAACAAAGAATAAACGCAATATAATTAACGAACAGCAAATAATTTGAGCTGGAAATAAAATATTAAGGAAAGTTAAATAGTTAGCCGCATTGACCATAAAACACGTAACGGCCGACATTTTAATACACAATGTAATATGCATAATTTATGAACCCGTGACGGGGATATGAGTAAACGAACTATTTTAACTTTTATGTCAAATGCATAAATAATGAAATTGTATTTAATAACGCCCAATGATGATGATGATGATGAAAAAATATTATTAATATATAATATAAATATGCAAAAAAATGTATTAAAACACTTGCAAAAATTTTGCAGCTCATGTCTTTTATATATCTTTCGTTTCACTATTTCCAGCTGCGAGTGTCCTTAGGGAAGCTGCTGCCATCATGGATGTGCCAGAAACCGGAGCTGAACAATTTGCTGCAAATAAATATTTAAAAGTCGTCGACGAGCATCGAAAGTGAAAGAATCCGATGTAATGCAAGTGCCAGTAACGAATGAAAAGTAACAGAAAACGAAACAAAGAGATATAAATAAAAATACATAATATCAAAAGCAACAAGAACTACAGCAAGTTGACAGTCAAACAAACGCATAAGCAAATAAATAATACAATAAAATAAAAAAAACAGAAAAGACAAAAAAAAACAATAAACAGAGACGGCATTAAAAAATGAAAATTAAAATATTTCCGTTGACAACGGAAGCCATGTTGGAGAAGCAGAAGCCACGCCGCGTAATGACACAGCAGCAGCAACAACGGAAGCATAAAATGCCGGAAATATCCTCATGGCTAATTGTTGCCACTTTTACCCTGTCCTTGTTCATGTCCATGTCTCCCATTTCCCTGGTGACTGGCCAGGATAATCACGATGAGAGCGAAATGCATCACATGGATCTGCATCATCAGCACCAAGAGTTTATCATTGGCGAATCCGAAGAACGAGATCATATAGCACATCATTTGGGTAAGTAACTACCAAAAAATTAAAGAAAGGACTTTAAGCTGCTTTTATTTTGGCCCTTTTGTTGTTTAGCCATCATAAAATCGACACAAGTGTTTGGGATAGATTTTCTTTACGCTCTATTTGCTTTTGGCCTGCCGTCTCTGGTCACAAGGTCAACTCGCTTAGCTTGCCAAGTGCCAACAAACTTTTGAGTGGTAACCCTCCATCCGCACTCTCTGCCAGTTATCTGGATGTCACTTCAACTGAATTATGTGCTTGGCAGTCTGGCAGTCCTCAAAAAAAAAAAAATAGAAATAACATTGTGGCTCATTGCACATACCAACGCACAGACGACAGACGGTAGAGTTTTGTGGAGCACGTGCTTGGTTAGCTTTAGTGGCTGTTTAAGTTGTCATTGTGTTTCCAGGACCTTAAGCCGTTCTCCCTCGGCATAATTAAGGCGCCCACATGGCGTATGCGTATTGTGGTTGCCTGCTGACCTGACATATACTCGGCCTCACCCTTGTTCACCCACACACATACAGACCACAGACAAGAGCATACACCGCGTGCACACACACCCACACACACACACATGGTCCCTGGCAAGTGACCACTTAAGTTTTCTTTGTCTATGACTTCCTTCTCCCTTTTATTTGCCCAGGTTGTACTCCTGCTGCTTCTTCCACAGTCTGCTCAACAAGTGGACAAACGTTGACATTACACACAATGTTGAACCTTTCTCAATGTATGTACATACATATATATGTGTGTGTGTGTGTGTGTGCTTGTGTGAGCATCTACTTATGACAAAAAGAGATTGACATTGTGATTGATGGCGCTTTGGGGTCGTCAGTTTCTCGTTTTTATGACTTTGACATGAGATGACCAACTTTTTCCATAGCTCTTCCCACCAAAAAAAATTTCAAATGAATTTTTATTCGAGTTGAAATGTGGTTCGATGGTAAGTGATTTTTTTAAACTGCAAGTCGACTTGCAAGGAAATGGAATGACATCAGTTTTCAATTTTAAAATACAAAGTTTTAAAGTGACTTTTACTTTGGAAGATACGATTAACTACTAGTCTTAGTTGGTAATTTATTAAATGGTTGGTTGGTTGGTCTTTAGGGCTAAGAGGTCATAAAATTAAAGTCAATAATGGGTCAAATAATGTCATTCTTACTAAAAATAATTTTGAAATATTAACCTCATTATTTGGCTTAACGTTTATATATTTATCCCCCTATTTAGACAAATTTTATGAAAATTTTTGAAGATAAATTGAGATGCCATTTGCACTGCATGCCTCGGCTTCCCACTTGCTTATTGTGAATAATCTCTGAGAGTCTAAAATGAAAGGAAAGCTTCTGCCAATCTGCTAGACAAAATCGGCGGCCTCCCCCCGCCACACACACACACACACACACACACACACCCACAGACACTTTGAACTCACTTAGGTGAGCACACAGAACACCTTTAGGGATATAAGATAGTAGGTAGGTTTTGACGGCCTACACTTTCTGGTTGCTATTGCTGTCTAACCTCAAAACTTCATTAGCCAAAAAGCACGCGCCGACAAAAGAGAGTAAAAACAACGAAAAGGAAAAAAATATTGTGAAACGACAAAAACAACAAACGACAGGGAATCGGTCCAAGAACAAGAACGAGAGCGAAGGCCAAGAAAAGTACAAAAAAAAAAATCATCTTCAAAGCGTTGAGCGGCCATAAATTGCACGGCGGCAAAAATAAATGTAAAGTAAATGGCGCTAATTCAAAGTAGATTTATTTATTATGCCATTTTTCTTGCGGCACAGCGCCAAGAAATATGCTTTAAATTTTGTCTCAGACAATGAGACAAGAACAGGAAAAGGAACAGGAATAGCAACATGAACATGAGCCCAACACGAAGGCGTATCCACCAGTACAGACAGGCAAATGAAAATAGATTTTTTGTTTTTGTCTGTTTGTTTGTTTGTACGCCGAGAATTATGCAACAAAAACATTGAAACAAAAAAAAAATACTAGCAAAAACAAAAGCGAACGAAAAAACGCCAACTCAAACACTTGCCCTGGGCGCCCGGTACCGTCGTTTTTGGACAGGGCCAGGCCAGACCAAGCCAGACCAGACCCTTCATGCGAATTTTAATTTACGCTTCTTGCGGCGAACTCGCTTTTAGCCTTGAGAATTTACGCACCTGCTGCTATAGACATTTGGCAGTCCCTTTGAGGCACTCTGCCTCTTTGCTTGGTTTTACGCTGTTCTCTCTTTATGCTCTTCTATTTTATTCTATTCTTTTTTCGCTCCTTTTCTTCTTCTGCTTAACGCATTTAAGCCAATTTTCGTGTCAGATCTGGCTGGGAGAGTTCTCGATGATTTATTAGCTGAATATTTGTAGACACAGCTTGAGGGGTGAATCATCCAACATCCTGGAAGCCTCCTTAAGCCTCGAGGTGTCAACAAACTTGTCTTAAATTTGTTCAAATTTGTCTATGCATCTTTAGTGCGTGTTAGTGTGTGTGTGTGTGTGTGTGATTGTGTGTGTCCTTAGCTAATGATTTCAATTAGTTCAAAGAGTTTACACAAGTTATTTGCATTCAATTCTGAGTAATGATAACAATCGTTAAAAATAAAAATCATTTCCAAGAATTATGCCAATAAATTCTTAATTCTGTGAATAGACATCTAATTTAATTTTTTTTTTAAATTTCATTGGTAAGTGTAATTTGCCAACCAGAATTCGCTTTAAATCCTATCCATCAATCTAACCTAAATATCAGTAACACTTTCCATTCCGCCTTGTCAAGACTTATTTTTGCCATTGCCTTTTCAACGAAGTTGGCTCGAGAAGGCAACTTTGGTCCAAATGATTATAAAACTTTTCGATGCTGCGTACGTGATAGACTAAGACGGCGAACTAGAAATGGTTGTTGGAGTAAGAGGGCAGGGTGGGTAGATAGTTAAATAACTGAGTCATTCCTTAGTCCAACGCATACTATGTTGCTGCTTTTATGCATTTCTCCTCAATGGAAGAGTGAGAAAGCAAAGAGACTGAGAAGAACTTTTGAGAATTAGCAGCAGGCAAAATTTACTGTTTTAAATTGTATGCAAAACTATGGATATCAGGTGTCCAGGTACATATATTTTTCTAAAGCAGTATTTCTCTAACTTTGGCATTTATGCTAAAGTTTTTACTAATTGACTTGATGGCAAGTTTTTCTTTTTATTACGCATATATCCCCTAGAGGAGACAAGTCTGAATCGGAGGTCAACATATTTGTTTCATCATTTTTTTATTTTACTTTCGTGTCAGAATTTTCTGTGCGGGGATGGGAGAATGTACAAAGGTAACTTCAAACGGGACAACAAAAACAGCAGAAGCCATCGTGAAATGATGTTAAAACAAACATTTGCCAAGAGGCAACAGCGAAATGTGCTGCAAAATACAAAATAAAACACAAATTACAAAAATAAAAAAAAAAGCGAGGGGGAAAAAAATAAAGCGAAGCCTCAAAGGCCAAAAGCAATCGTGATTGTTGGTTCCCCTCCAACTCCACATACGCCCAACTCTGCCTTCATCTTGTTGCTCATCCGCCACGTTGCCAGCGTGCTAAACAAAAAGCCAACTACAACAAAGAACAAAAAAAAGTGTTGCATACTTTTAGCTGCAACGCGAAAGCGTGTGAAAGATGCACACACAACCACACACACACATGGGGGAAAAGTAGACAAATAAAAGAACAAGAGGAGACAACAGAGAAAAGCAACAAAAAATTTCTGCACTCAGTTGGGAAATTGTTGAAAAATTGTCAAACAATTGCCATGGCAGTAACAGTGGCAGCGGGCAAAGCGGAAGCAAGGGCGTAACGAAACAAAAACAGGCGTGGCATGGAATTTCACACAACAGACAACAGCTAGAAAAACAGTTAAACGAAATCATAGAGGAAAATTTAATATGACAATGGCAATGACGGGACAAGGAAATGATAGTATTACAACATGTACAAAAAGCAACAGGACGAGAAGAAATTAGATAATGTTGTTCTCGTGATGTAGCAAAATGGAAGGACATATATACAGATGGGAAATGTGATAACCATTTACGTCGTATATATATACAAAATGTGGTTACTAAATAAAGTTATTACCGAAACTTTAACAGTGCGTTGCATTTTTTTAATTGAATATATAATATGTTTAAAGTTTACTATGTTAGCCCATGGTCCTTCTTGATTTTCAGTGCAAGGAGTCGGAAATACATTCTTATTCTATTCCACCTCTTGCCTACCTTAAGTTGACTCACAGTTCTTAAATGTTGTTACTCGGTTAAGCTTAAGACAAACAATAGTAAAGCCTTTTGAAAAAATACTCATAGAAATGAAAAATGTTAGAGAGAAAATATTTATTCTAAGGAAAAATATTTTATACAATAAAACCGAGATACATAAGTCTCACAACTTGTTAGACACAAAACCTAAAAGAATTCTGCAAAAGAATTTTATTAATTTACCAAAGCAACTCCATCACTTTGTCTATCTCTTATTGATTTTTATTTGCCATTTTCTTTTTGCCACCTTGGCACACATATTTTGTCTCAGCTCTTAACTTAAGTTAGCTCTTCGACTTGTATAGACATAAAGTCATGTAATTTATGTGGCCAAAGACCTTGGTCTCTGGCCTGGTGTTCTCTGTGCGTGCAGACAGATACATCAATAAACCAAATGGATGGCAATTCCAGTTGAAGCCCAAAAATTTGTGACAAACAAATGAACAACTGGAAGGAAGCCTTGCAAAAGGAACTAGAAACAGCAAATAAACAAGAGAGGTTCAGAGAAGAAACTGAAAAAGAAACTAACCGAAACAAATTTTCAATTAATTTTCATGTTCGCTCGTACCCTTTTCCCCCACCCATTCAATTTCTCTGTATTTTAATAAACGCCGAGCACATGCTAACTGGCGAGAAAGGGCTCAAAACTTCGACTTGTCACAGATGTCTGGGCAATGCAAATACATTTTGTGGTTGCAGAACGCACAAAAGTATGCAATAAATTCGATTTCTTTTCAAGGGGTGATGGGTTGGGGTGGGGTGGAGGAAAATGCAGCCAACCAAACATCAAAACCATCCAAAACCAAACTGAAAGGCAGCAACTTTTGTACTCGACTTGGCAGCTCCTGGTTGGGTTTGTAATATTTTGTTGCAGTTCCTGTCATAGCTTCTTCTTTCATTGCTTTCCAAAAAATTGTACTCCACCACCTTCTTGTGGCTTTTGGCTCATGTGCAGACATAGAAAATGCATTCAAAGGGCCAACAAAATGTTACGTGCCTCAACTCCTAGACCGACTTGCTGGCAAAAGAAATGTGAAAGTTTAACAAACAAAAAAAAAAAAAAAAGAAAAAGACGAGAACTTTTTTTAACCAATATTTTTCCCCCTACTTACTGTGACGTGATTTGCAGGCAAGAAGACGTGACCGTGAAATGGGAACAAGCAAAAAGCAACAAAACAGATGAAAAAAAGTGTTGCATATTTTTCGGATTGAGGATTTTCCAACGTCTTGAAGATGAAATAGCAATTCTGGATTTTAGTATGTCAATAACAAATTGAATAGACGACTATTAATTACAGTCGATAATAAGTGCTTTTAGGCCATAAAGTAACCCACTCTCTAACCACTTTAACCACTTAATTTAACCACATTCCGAATGTAAACTCATAAACGTAAATCTATTCAACCATTTTGCTTGCATTTACTAAATATTTTATGAGCCCATGCATTACACTGCATTTACCTGCTGGGGGAATTGAATTTGCCACAATTTTCTCCTTCCACTCCTCACACCCCCAAACCCATTCCTGACTGCCACCCGCTTTTACACAAGTGTGAGAAAATATTGGTAAAATGCACAAAGATAAAGACAAAGCAAAATGTTATGGGAGGTGTGGGTGTGTGTGTGGCCCTTTTACGTTTAATCTACTTTTAGCCGTCAAAATGAAATTTCTTTAAGGTAGCTGCTAAAAGTAAATTTTCACTCTCTTTATATATATATGTCTTTCTTTATCAACTCTTTTCATGGCACGGCAACTTTGTTTTGAAACTTGACTTTGCAAAACTAGCGGAAATGCAAAATAAGGATGAACTACTAGAAGATATACGCGAGGACACGGCCGTCAATGCAATACCAGAAAAAGGTAAGTGATATATATCCCTAGTAACTTATTTCAATTTAAATATGCGTGTTAGTCAACGAAATTGAAAGAGAGAGTATGGCGAAGGTAGTGGAAAATGTATACCAAATAATTGTATGTATGCAGTAAAATTTGTAATCACTAGAAAATTGGGTATATACAGGATTCTAATCATCTTTGCAACTATATGATTGACTTGGGCTAACTTTTTTTCTTAGGTGAAATTTGTTCATCTTCTTACTAGGACTATTTGTTTTCATTTGCTAAATTGTTTGAGTTTTATATTCTTTTCAAAGTGGCCATATCTTAACAGCTTTTATTTAATAAGCTTGACTTTAAGATCAGTAATTAAAATGCTGATTTAGCTTTGCCTTTTCCTCTTGTACTTTTTTATAATTCAAGTGAATTATTTCATAATTACAACAGTCAGAGTATATAATTTTCACCTTTGCTTTCGGAGTCTCTCCTTCTCCCTGTCGTTTACATTATTTCTTTTACCTGCTTTCATCATATCATCGTTTCACTTATCCCCAGCCGTGTCACGTGCTCATTTCAGTCAGATTTGCCCAGAGTCTGCTCCCATCCAAGCCTGGCGCCATTAAGTCACTCGTGTCTCTGTGCTCCGTTCCAGTTGCTTTTCCCTGTTCCTCTTGTCGCAGTATTTTGTATTTGTATGTACATATATATCTCCTTCTTCTTCTTCTTTTTTTTTTGCTTTTAAATTTTATTTATTGTAAATTGTATTTGAAACGTGCTGAGGTTCAGTTTTTCTTCTTCAAATGCTAAGCTCTCTCGTGTGCCCTTGGCATGGATATGGGGAAAAGAAATGTATATGTTGCATGCGTGTGCGTCAGCATGTGTGTGTCTGTGTGTGTGTGTGTCTGTGTGTGTGTGTCGTGCAACTTAATAGAGTTGTTTAGCATTTAAATAGCGCCATTTGCTTGTTGTTGCTTATTAAGTTGAAACGCCAGTCAAGTCAAGTTAAGTCAACTTAATAGAAGTGAGCTTAAAGTGGCAAAAATGGAAATTGTGCCTACTGAGTGACTTAAGTGGAAGCTAAAGCACTTAGCTGTATAAGCTACTTGGGTCACTTAAATTATGTAGAAAAACGCAAAACTTGAAAAACTATTTTGTTGGCACAACTTTAAGAAATGGAGCTTTTGTTTGCATTGAAGTCTATGCAAAAACGCAAGTTAAATAAACTGTTTTTCAATGAATTCATTTCTAGTCTAACCCACATCAACCGCATAGCCAACGCTGGCTTTAGCCTTGTCAACCAGTTCTCAACCAGTCAATCAAAGAAGGAGAAAAGCCAAAATAAAAAAACACTGGCTGAAACATAGGCAGAGTAGTCCCCCTTCTACCCCTATTAGCACAGTGGGTTGAACTCAAATATGATCTAGGAAAAACTTGCTAAATGAATATTTGAGTTTTGAAATTTCGCAAAAATATCCGAGACAATTTAGAAAACACACTCAAATATTTAATTAAAGAGGATGAAGATATTAATGTCAATGCAAGTTATAGCTTAATTTAGAATTTAATCATGAACTCTACTTTCATTCCTTCACTTCATTTGCACATGAGGAAAGTCGAATTAAAATCCATTTAGAGGTTCTAATGTTTAATTATCGGGTAGATAAAAGAGATTCATTTTAAGGCTTATACTATTTCAAGTGATGTTTAATTATCTGGTAGTTGAGATAAATTTTAAAGCTTTTACTATTTCAGTTGAACTTTAGTTAGTCATTTGGTATTTCAGTTATTAATAATTAAATAGTTACATCTGTAGAGATTTCGAAACATGTTACTACCCCATTCGACATTTGAGTGTCAGTGTTCGTCGTTCGCTGACTTTAAAACTTGCGCGCACCCGCAAGTATGCAACAGATTTGTGGTTTTTATCCAAGGAGCAAAGGCTTTAAAACTTTTGCCGTCTGTCGCGCCTGCCACATCAAACTCTACCCCTCTTTGTCTAGCAACAGTCTGCCGCTGTTTTTTTTTTTGCTTCTTGTGTTTGTGTTTATGCTCTGTTTTCGGGCTTGACATGCCAAAGAGGCCCCAACAAAGTTTGTATTACGCATACGCCTCAGTATAATATAATAAGCATTACAACAACAAAAATAAAAAAAGCGATGAGAAATCTCAACATTTTCTCTCATATGCGGGGCACGCATCAGTTGAAGCAAATCAACACATAACCATCTTGTACTTAAAATGCGTAAACAAGGCGATAAGAAAAGGCCAACAAAAGGGGGCATGTCGGCGTGGGCGGTATGTGTTTTTTGATGTTTATTGATGTGACCGTAAATTGCAATTGTAAAGGGTAAGTGAACATTGCCTTAAAATGGCAACAATGGCGACAACATTGCCTTGTGTGTTTTTGGCATTTGTTTTATTTTTTCCTTTTGTGGCCTAATCTTTGATTGAACATCGCGTTTTGCAGTTACTTTTATATTCTAAATTTATCAACTACATGCTTGCTACTAAGCACAATAAAATATTTTAGTAGTCTAACACGCTAATACTAATTAAACTTTCTAGTTACACTTTTTAAAAAGCTGAAAAAGACTAAAATTAATTATCTTAGGTTTTAATTTTTTTTACTTCATTTTAAAATGTTTCATGCGAGAAGAAAGTAAGAATGCTTGACCTTTAACTTAACTTAATACTTATCAATTTTTTCAATTATTTAATTCGTTTGTTCTAATTAAGCTTTTTATCATTTATATATCAAATTTGTTTAAGTGAAACTGATCATACCACTATAAGTTATGCAAATCGTCGAGCGTCCATAAGTGAATAGACTTTATGAAAATCAGAAATGAAAATTAAATTACAAATTAAAGAAAATTAACTAAATTATCATTTGGCTCTTACTTATCCGGCTATGATAGAGATGATAACGAAATAATATTTAATGCTTAAATATTGTAAGAGTATACAAGCTTCGGTTTAGCTTAAGTTAGCTTCATTGATATTTTATATACTTATTCTGCCTATTGCGCCCCAAAGTATGCTTCACTAGATAATGATAATGGCGGCGGCGGCTTAGGCATCATTTTCTTTGGCTAATAAGCTCGATTACGCAGCCCTTCAAGCTTTCATAAAAAACACTTCGACCTAAAACCGAAAAACACAGTGCGGTTGTCTTTCGTCTTCCGCTCCTCCCCCACCCCCCTGTATAACCAAAAAATTGCTGTCTTAGCCGCAATTGTGTTTCGTCATCGTCTGCTGCTTTTGCCAACTCATTTGATTTGGCTTCGTTTATTGATATACCCCCAATACAGTTTGAATGTATCTCTCTCTGTGTGTGTGTGTGTGCGAATTTGCGTGTTTTTATGGCATACTTTTTGGCGCGTTCGTGTGTAAATATGTGAAAATTTGTTACACATCGTCATCGGTGTGCGTTCTCTGTCCCTTCTTTTGTAAGGGGATTGAAAGTGTGATTGTTTAGTGGATTTATGGGCATATGAAATTAGGATTTAATGTGCATATGTTTTGTGCCTTCTCAAGTGGATTTATTGCAATATCCTTGTGACATAATGTTTATGATATACATATTTTGAGAACATAAATATGATATTAAGAGTGCTTCGGGGGGATAAGCCAGGCGAATTGTTGGGAAAACTTCCTTAAGTGTCCTTAACACTAATTGTTTTCCTGGGCTTTGGCTTTTTAGGTTCGATCTTCTTTGCTTCTCTCCCCTTTGGACGTTTTTGCACAACTTTGGATAATTTTGATTTCTTTAGAACTTTTTGTTTTTGCTCACGAATTTGTGAATTTTTAGTAAGATCAATTTGATTCTCCCTTATTACTGGCTGGTTCGGTTCATCACCTACATTTGATTTGATTCTGTTTAAAGGTTTTCCTGGTCCATATTTTTTATTAAAAATTTTAACTGGAACTTCACGTAACTCGGTCGAGGAAATCTTTTCTTGTTTAATTTTAACTGAATGGATCGAAGTCGATGACCCACAAATTTGCTCTAGATTCTGATTGCCACGCTTATTTGCTGTATCATTACCGGTCTTATTTAGCTTTTCCAAATTTAATTCAATCTCCTTGATTTTATTTAATAGTTGAAAAACTTCGTAACCAGAAAGTTGCATTTGACATCTATTTGCAGCTGCCATGTCTGAAAGATAGGCTTCATTTGCCCCAGTGTGCAAATTAGATCCCAAATCGAATGGTGTGAAACTAGTCGTAGGGTTCACAGGATTCCGAGCCCGAGGACGTTTTACCCTCTTGTTTTGTTGTTGTTTCGTGGACTTGATCAGTTCTCCTTGCCTTAAGTGAGGTTTTCCTTTTGTAGATTGTCTCTTTAGTTCTTCTTGAGACCGCGAAGAATACTTGTATTTGTTAGCCGCCGTTCTTTTGGGTTTTCTTGCAGCACTTTTTCGTTTCTTACTTTTCGGTACAGCTTTCTTTTTTATGCGAGATTTTAGCTGATTTTTGGCTCTTAAAGCTTTATCCTTTTTAAAGTAATTATCTTCGTAATATTTATTTTGTTTTCTTAATTCCGCCTCTGCCAAGCTCTTCCACAATTCGTAGGCCTTGGGCACACCCTCTTCGATGGTTATATTTTCCCTAGCACAGAAATCCATAAGGAATTTTCTATAGATTACTTCATTAACGCCTTCGGGAAAATATCGTCTCAATCCTAAGAGTGTATGTTTACGTTCACGATCCTCGAGTATACGGATTTGAGAGCCCAATCCATTTGTATTGGTGGCGGTTTCCTTAACCGTTTGCCAGCTATTTTTCAAATAGTCTAAAATTGCAAACATATTTAAAAATCTTTTTCGTAAAATCAAAAATTTTGGATTTTTTCAAAAGTTTTGTTTTTTACTGTTTCTTGCAAAACTTTAGAATGAACTGACAGAATTTTATGTAATATCAAGAATTTGTTTGGCATTAGACTCTTTGTTTTTCGATAGTTTTTAAAGAAAGTATTAAAATTGACAAATTAAGTTAGTAACAATAAGTTAAACCATTTCTCTATGGGCTAAGCAAATAGCATTTTCCCAGTCAAACTTGTCTTGATGTTAAAGCTAAGTTTATCTGAACTGCTGCGGTGATAGTCGCATTATCTTAGAATTGAGGCTCTTAACTTTAAGCAAAACAATATAAGTTAAGCTCCCCTATTCTAAGACAAGTTTGACCTTGTTCAACTGACACAGACAACAAATGTGTTGGGCTTAAAGAAAACTCTTTAGTCCTATTCGAAACAAAGGTAGATACAGATGTTTCAGGCTTCAAATATACGAAACAACCTGATATGTACCTTGTTTTAGACTAGAATTAGAATTCAATTAACTCAATTAACTATGATTAATAATGATTTCATATTATCTTTTTCAATTTGCTTGCAGATTTACCCAAATTTGGTGAATTACTGCAAAATGTCACAGTGCCAGTAAGTCGAGAGGCTGTACTTCAATGTGTGGTGGATAACTTGCAAACCTATAAGGTAAAACATAATCAACCCAACAATTAAGCTAACAACCCAGGGCAAACAGTTTACACTTCATCAGAGGAAACACAATGAAATACTAGGCGGTGGGGCATACAGGGGGAAAGGAAGGAAGGAAAAATAAACTTTTTATTCAGTTTCGTACCTTTGCGTGTCGTTCGTTAAACGCATAATGCGTGGCTCACACAACCTTTTTTGACCCTTTTGTCTTCGGCACGTTTCGAACCCCATGGCTCTATTTTGATTTTCGTGACCCATATGAAAGGGAGTGAAAAAAAAGTAGATGGAAACCAAAAAAAAACAAAAAATGGTTCACAATGAATTGCCGAAACCGAAATAGCAAGGCATACAACAATTTTGTGTTAGTCAGCTTTTAGGCTGAAAGGTAAATGGACGAAACTGTAACAAATTGACCCTTCTGTTCGGTTGTTGTTGTTGTCGTTGATGATGATGATGATGATGACGATGATGATATCTTCTCTATTTAATGTAGTGGGCATTATGATGTTTATCATTTTGTTTGATTGTATTATATGTTGTTGCATGTGGAGCAGACAAATTGAAAGCTAGTGAAAGTGATGTCTTAACAATTGTTACAAATATAAAGACAACATTTTCTCTACCTTATAACTTGAGGGTCCTTATTAAATAGAAAACGTGTATCCATTTCAGCAATTATAGCTTTTGTAAGCCAGGTTTATTTGATCGCCAGATAACGAAGTTGGGTCTGACTTTGAACCTCACTAACCAGTGATCAATGTAAACTCAAACTCAAGTTTCACACAATTTCTGTTTTGGTATTTTCTTTTTCATTGTCACTGTCATTTATCATTTGGGCCATGTTAAAAGTTTCCCCGACCGTATAGTAGTATCAAATACACACTATGCAATCAGGAATACTCAGAATTTAGCATAAATTCATTTCAATATCGTTTCCAATTCAAAGTTAATTCTTAATTATTATGTTGAACTTTTGAGCTATATTTCATAATACCCCCGATGACAAAGGCGATTGGTAAACATTTTGTCTTTATCAACCCGAGTACTAAGAATATAGAACAAAACTTAAGTCACTTTTTCACTAAACTGTTTTTGCACATTTTCCCACATTTTTCGCCGTCTTTCCTTTTTTGCCTTGGTGACATTTTCATTTTCCACTTTTCTGTTTTTGGTTATAAATGAGCCTAGGCCACGCCACTCAACTATTAGCCTAGTGGCCAGAAAATCGCTGAACATTTTAAACTACATAAAAGTTCTCATTTCTCATTTGACATTACTTTCGGTTCTTCTTTTTGGGCAGATTGCGTGGCTACGTGTCGATACACAGACCATTTTAACGATACAAAATCACGTCATAACCAAAAATCATCGCATGAGCATAACTCATGCCGAGAAACGTGCCTGGATATTGCGTATACGTGATGTAAAGGAATCCGACAAAGGATGGTAAATGCTTTTGAAAAACCAAATATCTATAAATATAGCATGCACACACACACATACACATATAAAAATAAAAAACTATATAATAATTCGAACAATAAGATTAGTTTTGCATGTCAATATTTTGATAGATAATCTTACTAAATGCACTGTAAAAAGAAGCATAATGGAAAGCTATAAAGAGACATTTAAATAGGTTACTTTCAGCTTTAGCTACTTATCATATGTAGGTAAATTATTAATTGGAAAGTGAATTATAAATCTTAATTTCTTTCATAGTCAATATTTGAGTTTGACTTTGGTATCTAGAAAAATTTTATGAAGCTGTCTAATACTGATCGTAGACTAGTACGAAATATAGACCTTTTACTTTATCTTAGCCATGTTTGTCCAATTAGTTTAAAATTCTCTTAATGTATTGGAAATCAAATTTAACTGGCGGCAAAAAAATTCTAAGCCTGGATTTCGCTAGTTAAGTTTAATATGGAAAGTAATGTTTTGTCAACGATTTCGACAATTAAAAGTGAGACTCACTTTAAACAAAACAGTTGGCAGCTTTTGTGTGCAGAATTGTAAAATCTTATAAGAGACAATTCTAACTGAAACTCAAAGAGTTTGCTTTTTGCAATTCCAAAAAATATAAAAAAAAAAACAGTTGAATTTTAAGGCCACACAATTGCATTATGTTAAAAAATTTCTTATTCTGGTATATAAAAAAAGATGTCATATTATTTATTAGCTAGACATATGAACTCTGAATGTCTCTTTATATCCACCTTGACTTCTAGAATGTTTATAGCTTGGCACGTTTTAAAGACATAAATTTTTATTCGAAACACTTTTATATTTTATAGCATTAAACGTTAGCTGCATAAAAACAAAAGAGTAAATCTCATCAATTTCATTTCTCAGGTATATGTGCCAAATCAACACGGATCCGATGAAAAGTCAAGTTGGTTACCTCGATGTTGTGGGTGAGTCTATCTCTATGAAGTAAATACACACAATGTAGGAGGAAGAAGGAAAAATATTTCCCAACGCAAATCGTCCAATTGATGTCTGAGTTGCACGTAACTTTTGCTTCGAAATTAATTGTAATTTGTCTTGAGTGCTGAGGTGGCGCGGCAAATGCATTCGCCCTACACTCAACAATAGCCACGATGGAGTTTGAATTGAAATTGGAGTAGATGGAATATAACAAGGAGTTGGAAGTTGTGTAGATGCTCGCAATCGCATTTCAGTTCATGCTGTTGATAGTTTTTCAAATTGCACTAATTGCTCAGTCAAGTGGCGATTGCTTAAAGTGGGTTATGGAGTTGCGTGAACCAGTTCTATGGTAAAGTTGTGGCCAACTTCTAACTACCCTCTATTGGAATCTAATTGGGAATTGTGGGCGGTGTGTTTCTGTTTAGAAATAGTTTTAAGCTCTATTCAACCTAATTGCGTGGCAAAGAGTTGAGAGTTAGTGGCCTCGATTTGCCGTTAATCGCATGTGTTTAAGTTAGTCAAGATAACTTTGCTAATTTTCTATAGAACTCAACTTCAATCACAAAGTGTACTCATCATTTGATTCGTATTATACAATACTAAGACTTGAGTTTAAAAATCTACCATTCTATTCAATTTTATACACATTACCTAGTGTGTGTCTGGCCGTCTGTATGTGTGGGTGTGTGTATGTGTGTGTCTGAAGGTAATGAAACAATTTATCTGCTACGTGCTACATTTCGTTCTCGATTGTTTGCTCCCTGTCCACGTTATACCATGTCCTGGCGTTAATTATTCAGACAGCGTAGACCTCAGGCAAAATTTTAAATGAATATTCCGCTACCCTCTTCTCCTCATCATAGTGTGCTAGTGCTATTCCATGCTCCTGCTCCCCATGCTCCTGATCACCCACGTCACAGCATTGGTTACGGTTTTGAGGTTTCGGGTTTCTGCTTCCTGTCTCTCGGTCGTAAGTAACCACTTTGGTTGATTGTGTTTTCATTGATGTCGAAATTCATTAAAGACCCGTCTCGTCCGACCCGCTACACTCAGCAAAATTCGTTAATTTGCCTGTTGATTTCACTGATTTGCATTCACATTTCATTTCGCTCAGTGACAGCAAGGGGAGAGCGAGTTGAAGGGGCAGCGGGACAGAAAGGCATTTCTCTCATGCCTTTCACTCAAATGAACTAAGCTCCATAAGCAAAGTGGCAAGCCGCTTTAAATCAGCAAGGCTTTTCCTGGCGCTGACAAAGTGCGCGATTTTGTGGTGTATACTTAGTTACTCGACGTAGCCCTTCGTAGTCAGTTCGCCAACCGCCAACCAACCAACCTCTCTCTTCCTTTCTCTCTTAGCCAGGCCAACAACAACTATTGTTGTTGCCACAAAATAAGCAAATAAGTATAGGAGAGCTCGTGGAAAGCGCGCTAAACCAGTCAAGAACTGTGTGAGGGTGTAAAAGAGAAAGTGAAAAGAGGAGACATTGATAAAGGTACAGGGAAATTGAGTTGAGGTTAAGTTGCAGTTGTAATCAGTTTGCCCCGTGTGGAGGGCTCCCCCATCAATCGCAATCTCTAGCGTTTGCTTTCTGACAAAAGGAATTAAATCGATGATAAGACAAGCAAAAGCGACAAAAGACACAACATTGATCTGACAGAGTTAGCTAGGTGGGGTAGGTAGTTAAGTTCTTTAATCAAATTTGAAATATTTACATATTGCAATAGTATGATTATTGTCTCTGTATCATTAAATACGCACAAAAAAGAAGACTGTTTCGAACAAAATATTGAATTGCTATTTAAAGAAGCATTTTTTTATCCCATTAAGAACTGAAAATCAAAATAATGTTATAAAAGTAAGTAAGAGAATGTCAATGTCTACACTAGACTCAAAAGTCATTATATCAGTACCTGGAAGTACTTAAAGAACGCCTTATAATTATAATCATTATGATTATACTGCAATACTTACTAAACAAAACTATTGAAAGTTCCAAAAGTCTTCCCATTCGCTTGTAAATAACTTTAAAACTGTTCAAATCTAAAAAAAAAAATGAGTGCTAATTGTTATGAATTTATAATTTGACTAGTAAGCATTCATTTAGGCTACATTGCAATATTTACCCAATAAATGTTTAAGTTTTACTTAATTGTTTGATTTGATTTAAACATTAAATATTTGATTTTTAATTTAACTGAAACTATTTCCATTTACCCCCATATAATATTCCTCTCATAATACCTATGCACAAATATTTTATTGCTTTGTATGAAAACAACGAAAAATATTAAAAGCACAAAAAAAAACGCATCCTTTTTTGTAGTTCGATAGTTTTTATAAAAGCTACCAACCCAGAATTAAGAATTATGACAACCCACAAAAAAACAAAATAAAGCAACAAAATGACGAATCGAATGGCAACAAGAAAAGGAAAAATAACCAAAACTATGGTCATCTAAAAATCAAATAAAATTCATAACTAAAAGTTTATACTAGATTTTAGTTGGCATCAAGCCCACGGCTTTAGGTTTGGATCTCTGGCCATTAAACCGTAAGCAAAAACGTCAATAGAAAAATACAGTGTTTCATATAAATTATTCCCAATGGTTGCCTGGCTACCACACATAACGAAAAAACAATCATCACCCCAAAAAAAAAAAAAAGAACTATTGAACTGCATCAGCGAAAAAATAGCAAAAGGCATTTTTCAAACCCAAAATGCCAGGCGAAAATGTGTCCACAATTTGTTATGGGAGGCAGATATATATTCTAGTTTCGAATACTCTTGCAAATGGGTATATTGACTTGGAATTAATCTCAATGGGGAATATGTTATGTCCTTTTTATTTCATTTGAAATGCCAGACAAACTTGTATGGTTTAAGTTTATATTGTAATTTTGTTTTCATACTTTGAAATAATAATAAAATATTTTCTTGAGGCTTTTGGATAATCCTTTTCAATCAGGCAATCCAGGATTGGTTCGATCGAAATGGGAAGATGCTAGAGTACAGAAATTTCGATGCGCTTGATATCCTTGCTCTTTTCTGACAATTTCATTGGTTTTGTTTTCTAGTTTTTGATGCATGTCAGTTGAAGCAATTGCCTTCTGCTTGATTGTGAGTGGACGGCAATGGGGCGAAAATTGCGAGGGAGGCACACAGAGAAAGAGAGAAGAGAGAGAGAGAGAAGACAGACAGATCAAAAAAGGAGATGGATTGAAATGGTCTAGAAAAAAGTGTCAAAATGACTGTGTGGAATTTTAGATAGTTTGCCGGGGGCCAGTATGCCTTATTGATCCTACCCCGCAGGTTAAAGGTTACACATATCAATGTTAAATTGATTGTATTTAAAAATTTAACAAGTATTTTCCAAATTCGCCTACGTATGTCTTTCGTTTTCAACTGTTGATACTGATAATTCAGTTTTTTGTGTTTTTCTTTTCGCCGTTGCTGTATCACAAAAAAAAAATTTAATCACACATCATTTCACTTCATTTAATAACTTATCAACTGCTGTTTTCAGCTGTTCTCAATGACACACCCACACACACGCGCCCGGATCAGCCCATTTCATTGCCTTTGCTTTTTGGCTGATTGAAACATGTGTGACGTGAGTTGAGGCATTAAAAAAGAAATCGAATGGGAAGAGTAAGGAGGGGAGGACCAGCAACAGCGCCTACTTTCAATTTGTACCACTCTCAATACGTATACGTAATGTGGCTGTTAAGTGTGAAAGCGGGGAAGGGGAAGAGCCGGAGGCTTGGTTACAAAGAAAGTACATTTTGTAAAACATGCACATCATTGTTGACATGAAGACTTTCAAGTTTCACATTGTGCGTTATAACCTATGGCCCCCCCGTTTGCCTTTTGGCTTTTGTAAAAACATGTGGCGAATAAACAATAAGAAAAGAAAAAAATTGCCTAGCAAAGTCCTTTGGCAATCAAAGGACTCTTTCTACAGGTGCGAGCAAGCTTTTTTCAGATACATTTTTTGTAAAAAATTGCCTTACATCGATATTGAATCGAAACACTCAAATATGTGTTGTAAATCACGCTGTGAGCTTTATGACATTCTAGTAATTAAATCATGTTCCACTTCCACCAATTATTCCATTCAACCTACTGGTGTCCTTTTATTTTTTTCTTGTTTTTTGGCCAGGTGAAAACTTGTCAAGCGTAAAATTATAATTAATTGCAATCCAGCACCCAAAAAGAGAGTGAGTGAGAGATGGCAGACATCCAACAGATGTCCAAAAATAAAAAATCTCTTGCATGATAAAAGTCGGAAAAATGGTCACCAAACTGACATGTCCTTGTTGTAGAAGTGAGTGAAAAGTAAACTTTTTAGTACATATTCTGAATGGATGAATGGGAATATGTCACAGCAGGAGTAGCTAAAAGAGGTTGAAACAACATAACAAGATTTGTATTCATCATGGGGAAATGTATGGCAACACTTGATACAACATTTTTGGTTTAATTCTATACAAAATGTCTAAGCTATTTGTTGCTTTTGGAAATTTGACCGCATTTATAATATTTTCAACGACATCCACTTAGTCTTAGCTATTAAGTACCAAAATGGAATAAGAGGGGGAGAAATATCCTTAACTAAATAACTAGGATAGATGACAAATAATTGGTACTGATTCCAAGCTTCATAATTGTAATTTAAAATTGCTATGATTCATAAATATTTAAAATTGTATTTCGAGGGAAATGAAATTAAAATTTCAATATCATGCAACAACACATTGAGGAACAAATATTTAAATAGTTTAATGAAAGTATTGCCACTACAATAATTACGTTTACTACATTGGCTACATCGATCTCTTTCTTTCTTACATGCCAACTAACATTATCAACAATAATAACAACATCCACAACTATAACAACAACAACACCAACAACAATTGTAACCTGCTGCCAACTTGTTCTGACACCTGGCCAACAATTCACACGCTGACAATTCTCTCGTTGGACCACGCGGCGTATGAATAATATGTCGCTTGTACCACTTGCCACAAAAAAAAAACTTGTGTGTGCCTTTGTGTGCATTTGTTGTTGCAGTGCCCCCTGATATACTGGACTATCCAACCAGCACCGATATGGTCATACGTGAGGGTTCAAATGTAACTCTAAAATGTGCTGCAACCGGTTCACCAACTCCAACGATAACCTGGCGACGCGAGGGAGGCGAATTGATACCACTACCAAATGGAGCAGAGAGTAAGTTGTGGGTGAAGGAGGGATGCGGGGTCGAAGGTCTCTCTGGGCTGGGGAATATACATTCCACACTCTATGCATGCAAATTATTTGTGGCCTCTTCGCGCTGCGTGTTTTCTCTGCATTAAATTTCATTACAACATTTTAAAGTTACTTTTTCCCCATTGTGTAATTAACCTGCAGAAGGGTGCCAGAGTTATAATAATAATAATCGGTCCTCTTCACTATAATTTGTCCTTAGTTCTTCACTAAAGTGTATGATTTGTTTTTAAATATAAAACTCCTAATAGCTTGAATTTCAAACTACAATCATGATGGCAATTTTAATCGACTTGTGTTTTAAATCCATTTCATGACATTCAAATTTTAATTTTAAATATTTAACTCTACATTGGATCGATAAAATTCGCTGAGTGGCATCAAATTGTGACATGCAAACGAGATGAATATAAACTCCGAAAATAGTTTTGGCAAAAAGGCAAAGGAAGCCAAGTAACTCTCATGGGATGATGCTAAGAGCAAAATGCCAAAGCTTGAGGTAGTGAGGAGTTTAAATTTGCCAACAAGACTTCACAAGCTCCATGATGATAATGTTGAAGATGATGATGATGATGAAGTTGCTTTAGCATTTCCAATTGAAATTCTTTCTGGTCTGCATATGCAATGAGCTAGGTGATTAGGTGCAGCAGTCTTGCCAGAAGCTATGCATGTGAATATTTGAATAATGGAAGTGAGAGTAATTTTGGAATTTACAAACTAAAACTCCACAAATATTAAACGACAAAAATGTTTGTCTTTTGAGAATCTAGCACATTAAGTTCTTTGCAACGTGCCACATAAATCAAAGGAAAATATTATAAAGAATAACGCAATAGTTTTTAAATCAAAATTGTCTCAAAATATAAACAATCTGACATTCCTATAGTAGCTCTATAGGAGCTTAAGACATAGGTCTTAAGCATTATTTATTTTTGTTTATGATATCAAAAAATATCTCAATTCCAACTAAGCTAAGTTAACCAACTAAATTTACACAAGAGCATAAGTTACAGCATGCCCTTGCACCGTGACATGGCGAGCAAAAATATCATTGCCTACATTTCAGCGTTTTACATGCGACAATTATTGCAAGACTTTATCTAGAAGATAAATACAAGACTTGATACACTGAAAGAAAGTTTTTCTTAGCAATTCGGATCAAGGTCACAATGAAATCAAAAGGGTTCAAATTTTCTTTATTCAAATAAAAGTGTTTTAAAAATAGACCAGACTAAAAAAAGAACTTAAACTAAAATATAAATCAATAGGGTAAATAAATTTTGCTTTAAACTATACAAAGAGGTATGAATCGATAAAGACTCCGTGATGCTTTTCTTTTAAAGCATTAGCCTAAAACTCAAACAAAAGTAAAGCTAAGACTAAATTGTATAGAATTGTCACACAATTATTGAGAAACTATAGGAATTTATAATAATTATTAAGTTGCAAAAAGCTTTAAAAAGTTTTGACAGACCCCCTTGTGACAGGAAAAAATAATTTGCCTAAAAGGATACATTTAAATGTAAGGCTATATAATAGATATATATATGTTTATACCATTTGCTTGCTCTCGTTTTTGGCATTTAATTTGTATTAAGAAGATTTATCATCTTTTATTTATATTTCTTCCTGTTTTAGCAATCGCCTACAATGGATCCTTTCTGACCATTGCCAAAGTGAATCGTTTGAATATGGGGGCATATCTCTGCATTGCCTCAAATGGCATACCGCCAACAGTTAGCAAGCGTGTGATGCTCATTGTGCATTGTAAGTATAACAAGAATGGAAATAAAAAGAAAGAGATAGAGTACAGAAAGAGAGAAATAAGTATAAAAGAGACAGTCAGATATAGAAGAAAGATGATAAAGTGAAAGGGGGCATATCAATTTTACCATATTTAAATATTTATAGTTTTACGCTAGAGCACCGCATGGTTTCCTGTCTTGAGCATTGAATGTGTATATGTGTGTGTATGTGTCTATATAAAGGACGGGCAATGAGTTGCCAGACCAGACACAGACACAGACACATACCCAGACTCAGACTCCAGACTTCAAACTGTGCGACACATAGTACAAAGCGCCACTCCAAAAAATCTTTACCATAGAAAATATGCTATGCATTTTCATTTCAGTTACAGAGCAAGAAGAGTTCGCAGGGCAAGTTTGGGGAGAGGCACAGAAAGAGGAAGAGTATGCCATGCATAAAGTAAATAATTAAGTGTTTATGCCCCCTTTTCCTCATTCCATGTTGCCCACTGTCACAGGACACCTTTGCTGCTTTGCTTCTATCAGCTAGTTAACATTTTTAGAGCACTTGCTAATTAAATAAAAATTTAAGTTACCAAACAATTTGCTAGAAAACTTGATGGCCAAGTTTAAGTTAGATATTTTATAAGGTCACAAGAAAATTGCAACTAAATTTAGGTTTTTTTTTGTTTTTTTGTTTTGCGGTTCACAATTAGTAATTAAAATGCAATTAGTTCTGGAACAATAAATGTGCAAACCACATAACGGACAAAAAGTATTTCCTGACAAATGGAATTTTTTAAATTTTTCTTTATATATTTTTTCCTGAAACACTCTTGACACATTTTCCGCATTTTATGTACACTTTTTGTCGTCGTTTTTACAGTTCCACCCATGATTTGGATCCAAAATCAATTAGTTGGCGCTGCCATTACCCAGAATATTACATTGGAATGCCAATCGGAGGCATATCCCAAGTCCATTAACTATTGGATGAAAAACGATACGATTATTGTGCCAGGTAAGTTGTTAATTAGTCGACCATTATGAATATTAAGTGTTTTAATTAATTTAAATGCCCTCCCCCACATCACTTGAGAAAAATCTCAAAACTTTGCTCTCTAAAACCCATTTCAATTCGAAATGACTGACCTATCTATCTATCCATTCAACCACTTCAAAAGCAACCACTCATCTTTTACGACAAATGAACTATGCCGGATGATAAAACACAGAGAGAAAAAAGAGTGCATAGAGCATAAGAGACTGAGAAAAGGAGGTAGGGTAGGAGAGGGCACTCGAGTTGAACACTCAAAACCGCAGTCGGCACTTTACGGGGTCCATGCCATTACTTCTAACCCACCATCATTGCAAGCCTTGACACAAAGTTCCACGGAAAAAAGTCACCATACATACTCATATACACACACACACACACAGAAACAGAGTCAGTTGTCCTTTTTTTCTAGTTATTTTCCGTAGAAAATGGAAAAAGTGATTGAAAATGACCTCAAGTCAAAAGCAGTTGCTGCGCAGAACTGTTCTGCTGTCACGTGATTTTTTAATGGAGTTTTCAATTTTTTTTCTTTTTGTTTTTGTTGTTTTGGTCCTTTTTTTCGGTGAGTGGTTAGATTTTGTTAAGTGCAGAAAGGGTTATACCACGAAGTAGTCCAGGCAAAGTGTTAACCTAGAGTTTTACCCTGATTCAGCTGAAGTCTAAACCAAATCTAGCTACCGCAAAAAAAGATTCGTTCATAGTCTAATAGAGAATAATAACTAATAATAATGTAATCGGGAAATGGCCATATCCCCAACTTCCCCCAGATAAAGGCACCTGGAGTCCGGTAGATAGATTGCCATGATGTGTAATTAAACTATCTTAAAATCAAATTGTTTTCTATTAAGTGAGTCAAGAATTCTCAAATCGTTTCGCTGTAGTTGAAAATATAATATTCTTGTAAAATGTTCCCATATGAACTTAACGATTTTTCAGTGGCTTATGATAAAGCTAAAGGTAAAGGTCATGATAGTGATCTTCAAAATTTGTTAGATGCAATGAGCTCCACATCGACTAAAAATAACTTTAAATTTTGCCGATATTTCATTGCTTTTCAT
The DNA here is from genome assembly GCF_018902025.1 of Drosophila willistoni. Lineage (NCBI taxonomy): Eukaryota > Metazoa > Arthropoda > Insecta > Diptera > Drosophilidae > Drosophila > Drosophila willistoni. Next base: position 18,924,798 of record NW_025814050.1, read on the forward strand.
TCCATGAATTGAAATAAATTCCTAAATATATAAACGGCAAGTCTTAACTTCTCAGTGTATCGATAAGATGCTTATTAATGAGAAATTGAATTGATAAACTGATGAGATAATCTAACATAGCTAGATTCATCCCAAATGAACATTAACAAATCAACCGGATACTGATTAAATTAAGCATTTCATTACTTGGATTATCTGACCTCACTCAACTTAATCCTTGTAGGGACATTGAGTTTTCATGTTTTAACCCTAAATGTTCCTTTGACTTTTAAGAACTAATCGCATATATGTAACCCCTTATTATTTGTATGTCAATCTGACATTACGTTGTGCTTGGGTTCCTTTTTTTGACAACTTCTATGGAGATTTCTTTGTTTTTTTTTCCGTTATTGTTGTTTGCAAATAAATTGACTTTTCTACTGAAACCCAATTACCTCTAATCAAACAATTGCCTTTGTCTAAATCTTTTGCTCCCTACCACACAATCCATCCATTACAAAAAGCATTTTACTAAACTAATCAGAGTCGCTCAGTCTGCCTGGCATGCATAACAATTACCCAAACCCCATGCTACTTCCTACCCCCATATATATCCACCTATCTAACCTATTGTAAGGTAGTTACCCATATCCAGGCATTAAGTAAACTACTAAATCTAACCAACATCAAACGTAAATCAAAACCTGTATAACAAACAGACAAACAAACAAAATCATCCAGTCCGGTTTGAGTCCAGAAGGCGTGGTAACCAAAACAGACTTGTTTTTGTATAAATTAAAATGAACCATTTGACTTCAGACGAAGATTGAGAAGAGGGAACAGGGCGGGTGGTAGAGTAGAAACAGGAGCACACTAAACTAGACCAAGACCAAGACAAAGTTTCCCAAAAAGATGACATGAAGAAGCCAAACGGCCAAGTCAAGTTGTGGCAAAATGCAAAAGTTTTTTTTTTTTGCTTGGAGTTGAATTACTTTGGCCCCTAAAGGAAACTGAAATGGGTTAAAGTTCATTGTGGTTTTCAGCTCTCTCACTTTCTCAATGTCTTCATTTCTCAGGTGAACGCTTCGTGCCAGAGACATTTGAATCGGGCTATAAAATAACCATGCGTTTGACCATCTACGATGTTGACATACAAGACTTTGGAGCATATCGTTGTGTGGCCAAGAACTCATTGGGCGACACAGATGGTGCGATCAAATTGTATCGTAAGTATTCCTTAAGATACATAACATTCCTTATACCTATGTACATATATAGCAATTGCAATAACAATAAGCATCAAACTTAAATACATAAGCAACAATGGCCATAAGTTAGACAGCCATTGGCAATTAGGCCCTGAAACTATTTGCCTAACTGTCGCTTTTAATTAATTTAAGACAATGCCTGGTCAGCCCTTCCAATGGCTGTGTGTACGTAATAAATTCCTGCCTAGTAGCAGGGTTACACAAGGGTTAGGCAAGAGGTCAAAGTATCAGTGATTGATTTAAGAGACTTGCAATTGAATACTTCTGTGTGGCAAGTACAAGTTGGTAATTCATATTTGCTCTCTGACCTCCCCTTTTTAGATATACCACAAACAACTACAATTACAACCATGGCCCCCACTGTGTCCATCAACACTGTGCCTGTGGTTCTTGTCAAGTACAATAAAGGTTAGTTTTCTCACACTTGGCATAAAATTAAGTGAAATTCAAGCACCTTGTTGTTGTTCTTTCGTTTAGATCAACGCTACAGCAGCAATGCAAATCAGAATAGCAATAATCCTTATGGCAACAACAACAACAACCATCAACAGAATACAAAATCACAACGTATTAAAACCAAAAATATGGATCATCAGTCATCGGATAGTACAATGAATAATATGTATATGGGTGCCACATCGAGCTTATGGAATTCGCAAGATCATCATGCCTCAGCTACATCAACAAGAGGCAGAGATCAACATCAACATCACCAGCAGCAGCAGCAGCAACATCAACAACAACAGCAACAACACCAACTCCAACAACATCACAGTAAGTTCAATTCCCCTAATATGGATGGGGGGAGAAATCTGTTTAGTAAGCCACTCCAACCTTGAAATCGAAACAGCATGCCAACTTATCCCTTATCCATGACACAGCAGAGACTATAAATATTTGGCCATTTATTTTATGTTTATGACAAATCATAACGACTTTAGCTCCTTCGGCTTAAGGGGGACAAGTCTGCTCGACTGCCTGCCAATGCCGTTGCCGACACTTGTTAGATATAGATATTTATATTGTGTTTTTTTTGCCCTCTCGCCCCCGTCTTCTTTCCGAGCTTCCCAAAAGAAATCACAAAGGGGGCCACTCTTTAGCATGGGGTAGGAACGACATTGGGTTTCCCTCTACCTAAAGTAGCAATCCTTTTGAAAGGGTTTCCTTAACCTTCAACTGTTAGCATGAAACTTGGTTCAATTTTTAATTTTCTCACGTGTGAAGGATAATTTGAGCACGTATGTGATGATAAAAATTCTCAAAATAGGATAAAATGGAGCTAAGCTTATTTATAGAATTTGAATTAAGATTATTACAAGATCTGTTTGTGCTTCAGGTAATATTGTTTCTATATTCGTTATATTTAAAATCATTTCCTTAGAGGGAGATATAAATACCAGAGTAGCATGATGACAGACTGTCATCGATAGCTCCGTTTTCCGGGTAAATCCTAGCGCCGATTAGGATAAAAATTTCAAACCTAAAAACCTGAAACACCTTAATCATAGATACTTCTTTTATTACAGGGTATGGAGACATAAATATTTGTCCAAAGCATATGACAGTCTCTTCCAGCCAAGTCGTCTGTATGTCTGTTCGTCGCTCAGTTCTTCTGTCTGTCAGCTTTGTCTCTCTCAGCCAATGAAAATATGTGTTTCTAGCATGCAATTGTCTGTCTAAGGGTTATCGCTTTTTTTTTTTTGTTTTGCGTTTTTCTTCCCTTTGGTCGCCCCTTTTGCTGACTTGGCAGAGTGTCTGGTTTAATGTGCTGCTAATGTGGCCCATCATAATGTACAATCATCATAAATAATAACGAGCTTTGCGAGGTATTTGCCCTCTTTTTTTCCCATTTTTGGAGGGCTACTCCTAGTAGCTCGAGGTGCCAATACGAATGTGGAGTGGCCAGAAGTTAAAGATTAAACACGAGAACAACTGCAAATCCAAGTCCAAGTTTTGTCAATCGATATACATAAAATTTTATAATCCTTAGCAACTCGTTTTTCTTGTCTCTTCCTTGTCTTGCCAAAGGACAAACGCATAAAATTTTACAAGGCCCTCGCTGTGAAGTGGAAAAATTTCTGCATACGCGAGTTTTGGCTAAAATAAAATGCACTTAACCAGAAGCAGAGAAAAAAGGCGAAAACGAAAACGGGGCGACAAAAAATCAAATCGAACAAATTGAATATGAGTGGGCGGAGAGACAGAAAGTTAAAAGGAGTGAGGGGGCAAGGCAACATCCTATAAAAATTTCAGACAAATTGCACTCAGGACATCATGAGCAAAGGCAACTTCGGCTTCATCTATAGCAATTTTGGCAAACGCAAGCAAAAATGTTGCATCCTTCTGACAGTAAGAGAGAGAGAGAGCGAGGGAGAGAGAACAAAAACTGCAAGAGAGAAGTAGATGGCCAGCAAGCAAAAAGGGGTTTGGGTGGGAGGACGGGGAGTCGTGGGGTCTTTGAGTGCTACAATGACGACAAGTTTCAAGCGTTGCATGCAATGTCGTAAGCGCAGCGTTTACAGTTAGATTTATTACCTGCTAGATGTTGCACATATCGCACCAGTAGAGCGAAAAGCGGGGAAAGTGATATTCGTTTTTCGTACGGGGGTTGGGGGCTGAGGGCTGAGGCTTGGGGGTGGCAAGACAATTTGCGGGTGGCTATGGATGTTAGGTGGTGGGGTGGGTGGTTGGCATGTGGTTGCTCGGCTTATCGTTGCCGAGTTTTGCATATGTCGCGGCTGTTTTTGTTGTTGCAGCCCGCTGACACTTTAAGGCAGCAAAACAAGCAAAGTTTTCATGACCAGAAAATGAACGTTGCAATAGTTTTTGGCCAAATTTTCACCACGCCCTTCTATGTTTGAAGATTTTCGCAATTTGTTGAATGCAAATGACCGTCACCGTCAAGATGCGACAATTGTAAAATGTAAATTTTAAAGTTGGTCGAAAGCCCCTAAAAACCCATATCAAGTTTTTGCGTTTTGATTGAATTTTGCTTGAAGATGATATTATACTGGTGGGTTGATGTTGGTCATTAAATGCTGGACTGGCAACTTTACTTTTGGGTATATAAACTGTCATTAAAATGTGTTGTGCCATGCCAACTTTGTCCAGTGGCAACCGCAGAGTGAAGCTGTTGCAGCTTTCCTTTCATTTTTTTTTTAATTTGCCCGGCCAACGGGCAACAATATGACACAAATTACAAGGAAATGACATAAAAAGAAATTGCGGAGGCCAGTTGCTGGTCACCACATGCGAAAGAGACTCCATCATTACACTTCTCTCTCTCTCTCTCTCTCTCTGTCTCTAGGACTCTGAGTCTGAGTAGAACAGAGTCTCCCATCCATGATGATTACTTGCATTCAGTGTCTGGCAATAATTTGCTTATAATTTGCACAAGCTGTCTGCCTCGCACCACTCCACACTTAACCACCCAACCACTCCACACTATTAACCCACCACCACACAATGGTGCACCATCAGCGGCAAATGCGCAAAGTGAAAAATGATAAAGTAAATGAAATGCAACAGACAGTGGCAGCAACAGTATTTTATATACATAGTTCTACAGCCGCCAAGTATGCTATACCTTTTTCTTGTTTTTATTTCTGGTTACTTCGCCTGGGCACAGAGCGTTAAATGCATAGCCACAATAAAAGAAAAAGGAAAGCAACAACCAACAGAATGAAAGAGTGAAATAAAATGCACAATAAATAAAACGTATGGGTTCGCTCTAAAGTGAGTCTCAAGTGTTGAATTCTGCCAGTTTTGAGTTTCGAATCTGTAGTTTTCCTTTAGTGCTTTTTTAAGTGCACCAACCCGAACAATTTAGGAGATGTGCGAATGTGTTGAACATATGTCAAGGAAATGTCAAAGAATATTCTCTACACTCTTTAAATGCAGTAAGCAAAATTACAATATTTTTCTATACAAATTAAAATGGGGAAACAAAATTCTACAAAATCATAGTTGTAGTAATAGATTTGCGTTTCTTTAATTTCTAAAAATTTTAAGTTGATTTAAGAGTATTCATTTGTGTACTGGATTGTTGCAGGGTTTTCATTCACAACCGATTATCTACTTAAATAACTCAAGCTATCAGCGTGCTTGAAGAGCAGAGAATACGAGCACACGCAAATAATAGAAATCAGTATTAACGGCTGACCGTGAAAGGGAATTTATAGATATGTTCCAGCGAGATAATGCTCAGTCAAAAATAGATTGGATGACTTCCTTCGAGCAAACTTCAAACTAAGCAAATTTAAATTTCAATGTAGGAAATCAAATTTTAGAATTTTTTAGAATAATTTCATTTTGTTAGAAAATTCATACCCGAACTTTATAAATTATTAAAATGTATGATTATTTTTGCCCTATGTGCGGGCATAAACTTAGGAGTTTTTACCTCTGCTAACTGGTTTGATGTTTGTCTTAATTAAATTTATAATTTTAATAATGCATATAATTATGAACAATCAGGCTCCTTTTAATTTCGTCGTAACAACAATCGACTACTATACTTTAAGAACTGCAATCGAATTACTTAGACGTTGTCTCAAAAATCAAATTTTAAAACAATTATCAATTTTATGATGTTTTCTGATCTGAGTGAAAACTGATTGAGCGACATCATATTTTTTGAGATACTGAAAAAGTCTCGTCATATTTTCAGAAATGTAGGTACTAAATATTTACAATACTTTTGATTTAATATTTCAGTTAAGAAGTCCAACAAAGAGAAAGTTTTAAAAGTCTGAACATTAGATCAAAATGGATCATCTCACTGATTCTGAAAAGCTCTGCACAAATTTATTCAAATTGAATCTTAAATAATATAAGCAAAAAATAGTTCTTTATTCATTTGCTCTTTCCATATGATTTTCCATATCGATTTTATATTAGTTCACATTCTACTTAAATTTCACTTAAAAGGAATTAAACGAAAAATTGGTTATTAGCTGAAATGCAACTTTTAAAACTTTTGAATTGAATTATAGTTGGCTTGCATTTTATAATTTTCTGGACCAACTCTCTATCTCTCTCTCTCCGTCCTACTCTCCTCTCTTATGCCTGACATATGCAGGACTCTAGGACAAACAAGAACAATTGCGAACCGTAAACTGGTTGTTATTGTAAAACAAAAAAAAAAGCAACCAAACCCCAAGTCAAACTTCATTGCATTGAACGAACTTTGTCATAACTGTGAAATATGGCATCGAATGTCCTTTATTTTATTTCCATTTTTTTTTCTTCTCATTTTTATTTTTTGTTTGGTCCTACCCAAAGGACTTTTCGTTTTGTTCGTACGTTTGTTCGTTTTGTTTTTAACGAGTGAAGGAACCCTTTTTTTATATTTTTATAACAGGAAATGCGCAAATTGCTTTGCACCGGGTTCGAATATTTGTTTGTGTGTGTGTGTGTTGGTTGGCGTTGGTGTTTGTGTGTGTCTTTTTGGCTTGTATAATATTTTTGCTTGTTTCTTTTTTTTTTTTGTATTTTCCTATAAGCAGCTTTAGCCAACTCCTTTTGGCTTTTGCTTGTTTTGCTGGCGTCTGCAAACATTGCCAATGTGTGAAGAAGCCGACACCAACACATTCAATCTCACAGGGGCCAGTATTCTGTCCATATGTGTATGTCTGAGTGTGTGTGGGTGGCATAGTCTGGCTGATTTTTATTGACGTCTGAGCATGTGTTTATGCGTGTCTGACGGGGGGAGGGGAGAAGTGTATGGAAGATGTAGCGGAAGCAGCTCCCAATGGTATCTTTAAAGCGCTTAAACGTAAGGAATGCAAAAAAAAGAGGGCAAAACTCTCTCACTCACACACACACACACACACAGGCACAAAAAACAAACTGTTGTGGGTAAACGGTTTTAGCTCCCGGCTCCTGGCAATATATATACACACACTGGTTTTATAGGCTCTTTGGCTAAACTCTACTTGAGACAAAACTTTAAGTAATTTCTGCATAATTCTGCTCATAAGCCCCTGGGCACAATCAAGTGAGAAGTTATGACCTAATCAGGTTAATAGAAATAAATTGCATATGTTTATGATACACGTATTGTTTTAATTTAATATGATAAATGAGCCAAAATACCTTAGTGTCACATTATCATCTTCATTTCCATATAAACTAGTGTGTAAACTGAATACCAATCGTAGTGTTGAGTTTGCATTCTAATCAGAGACACTACAGTCAATTCCAAATCCATAATATAATTAATGATCAATACAAAAAGGTGACTCCAACATGCCAAGAGCTTACTCTGTCATGGGACTGATAGATGGCATCACTCGACAATGACCACATAACATGTACGAGGAACAGAAATGCTACATCAGGGAGTAAATCAGAGTGAAAACTAGTCTGAAAAGGTTTATTTCAAACGTTAAGCATTTACCAATAAGCTCATCTACCCACTTTTTTCGTCTAAACAGAAACAAAAACTATTTCTATTATATCTAGTACAAACATTTAGTCTTTTAGTTTTTGCTTTCGAAAACAAATGTTTTGTTAGGTGGGGAAAATCGGTCTTTTGTGGGTGGAAGGATGAGAGAAATAGTGCAGTTTGTAGGGAAAATCATTCTTGGATATTGAAATTTTACCAGTTTCTTGGAATAAATCTCAGAAATGGAAGATGGTACTACCAGCTAAACTATTTAGAAACAGTGCCCAATCAAACAAAGAAATATTACTTAAATGTAAAGAGGCTTAACTAAGGTAGTCTGCTTTACCAGATAAAATGAAGCAAATTGGGGAAACTAGTCTCTCAATTTAAGACAAAGCTAAATAAATTCACATTTTTTATATCTATGTGGTTTATATCTTTCGAAAAGATTTCAATTTTATCTTAGGCGATGCTTCGGTTTAACAAAAACAAAGACTGAAAAGGGTGTGAAATGTAAATTAAAATGAATAATAATTGTGGATTATAAACATTATAGGCAAAGGGTCAATGGTCATTATAAACACTTTTCAATCTCAGTTAATAAAAATTATACAGAAATCGATCCAGTTTATTGGCAATCGTGTACAAATTTGCTTAATACAAAAATGAAAAGCCCTTTAATTTGTATTTCGCATTTTATTTGACTTGTGCTAATAAATATGATTTTTGAAGAACACAAAAATTGATTTGATTGCACTTGATTTGCATATGTTCATCAATTTCTATAAACTTCATTTCAACTACAATTATTTGAAATTTTGTTGCCACATCTCTCCGCCACACAATTTGCTAGCAATCGACCTAATGACCAATGTGCCTCACTAAAAAACAAAAAACCAAAAAAAAATATTCAGCAAGAGAAAAAACGAGAGGACCGAAAAAAAACCCAGCCCAGACCAACACGCAAACAAATGTCCAATGAAACAGATTGCCAGGCAAACAAACAACCAAAAAAACAAAAAACACAAAAAAAAAAGAACTGCAGGATAAATTGATGGCAGAACCGAACAACAACTCCCCCACAATTTTTTTTGTTTTTTTTCGGTTAGCTGGAAGGTTTTCTGGGGAATGCCTGGTATGGTGTTACGGCGCAAGGGTTTAACGCACTTAAGCAATAAAAATCGAAACAATTTTCGATGCTGCCAAGTTGAAATTGAAACAAAATACCAGCAGGACGACCAGGACGACTGGTGGCAAAAGGAATGATTGTGCGGGGTGGGGGGGCAGAGGTATGGCAGAGTAGTAAAATACTTTCGATTTTGCCAAATGGGAAATACTGTATAAGTGAGAATGTTATAAATAAGTGGGGCAGAGACACAGAGGCAGGACTAGTACTTTGTGTCCTTTTTATATGCAATACTTTCTGAGAAACAGAGTTTGGTTTTTCTATATCCTGTGAGAGAGATAAGAGCCTCCCCGTACTCTGCTTAGCCTCTCGTATTCTCTCTCTCTCTCTCTTTCTCTCTCACTTTGTGTCTCGCTTATCGTTGGTTTTTATCTCTTTCGCATTGTCGCCTGCTACAAATGGTTGGCCATAAACGCATCCTGTGTCTATTGTTTATGCTCGTTGGTGTGTGGCAAGCGCATAATTGAAAAAGGACATTCCAAAATTGACGACCTCGGGGGTCCTTGGCTGTTATGAAAAGGGCATGTCATATGACATTTGATTAACTTGCTGGCATAAAAACAATACATACAACAACAACAACAACAAAACCTCAATCAATCAATATAATCGTCATTGTTTCTGTTTGTATTTGTATTTGAACTTTTCCATTTCCCTTTCTCCATTCTAGATCTCGATCACAGTACTGCATACAGAGCTGATGGCAAAAGTCCGCATTTGATTAAACATGATGCTGGATCCCTAACCGATGAGCTAGATCGCATGCAGGACCTCAAGAGCTCATCAAATCAACTAAAGAATTCGTCGCAACCCATTGCATTCTCAATGTTAGTTATCCTTCTTTTCCATTTGAAGGCGTGGCATGTATAAATCTAAAATCCAAAAAAATAACTTCTCAATAAGTGTACAAACCCAAAGATTAATTAATAAGCAATAATTTAATGAAACTCAAGTTGATCGGTAATAAAACTTAATAATAATATATATAGGCATTGATTCCATTATTCTGATTTTGTGAAGCTTGAAGCTAAGACTTGCTTAATGTAAAAAGTTTGTTGTTGTTTAAGTCCATACTAGAATCTAAGTTGAAGCAAGGATAAATTGAAAGCGAGAAAAGTTCTGTCAGATACAACGGAAATACAAAGTATTAGCATGTAAACTATAAGGCATAATTATTTAAATATTGCAAAAATAAAACCAAAAACAAAAAAACAAAAAGTTTGTAAATCAACTAAACCAAAGGAAATTAAAAAGGATTTCTCATATGTAGTTTGTAAGGACGAAAACGAAAATACCACAAAAATGTTGCCATCACTTTTAGTTTTAGATTCATTTAAGCTTAGTTTCTATGCACTGCAAACTGGATTATAAATGACTATGATATAGTATATACATATGTATATATACATATGTATTTATATCTATGTATATACCTATACATATGCATACATGTATTTACACTGTAATTTTGGTTTAAATGAATTCAAATAAATAACAAATAAAATGCCGTCGAATTCTAATGCACATTCTATGAAGTCTTCTATAATAAAAGGGTAAGTTGAATACTTATATTCCAATTTGTTAATAGAAAATTTTGTTAATTAAAATTGATTTAGGTTTCTTGGATTCTATCTATTTAATTTTGTACTTTATTTAATGAAATACAGAACTTACGTGATCTAACTTGATTCAGATTTTTTAATGTTGTTCACAATTACCTATAAAAATTCATGATCTTAAACAGATTAATACAATATATTCTCGGGCGGATCTGAGGCTGCAAAATGGAATAAGTTTGCCCATTAAAGTATGCAATAAGCAGTCAAAGCAATGAAAGAGGTAACCTAATTTCCATATATAGTGGAAATAAGCAATAATCAAAGAGGCTAAAATTGTTTATAGAGAAATTTTAAGTTGCAAGCACTAGGAAGGGTTTAAAATTTGTTAAACACAATCAGTTCTTTTCTAACTTATTGCAAAATTCCCTTATTTTACAACGCTAGATCCGCTTATGATGCATCTATAGCTATAGCTAAACTCTATAAATGATCGGAAATATGACAAAGAACTTTTTTTGTACCCACAAGACATACAAATCGCAATGGAGAAACATTCTCCCAATTGTACAAATCTAAATCTGGAAAATCCTTCAGGGGAATTCTATAAGCGCCGATTTAGATAACCGACATATGTTTTAATGTACCAATCGAATGGGCTTGCCAAGTATATATCATGATTAAGAAGTATTCATCTTTGTAGCCGATTCTAATTAACTACTACTAGTTAAAGAGATTTTTTGAATTCAAAATATAGGAAGAAATAATCAGTCATGAAATCGATTCAGTGAAGTAATAGTAAGTAAGTGAAATTCAATAGTTATTGTGGAACAAGCTACCTAAGATTGACTACTTTTACCTTTGAAATTTGAATTCAACTTTGAAATCGAGTTTCTGTTTTACTCTTAAAATATCAAAGAAGCTAACTTCGGCTATGCCGAAGTTTATATACCCTTGCAGTATACTTGGCAATAATATTTTTCCTTTTTGAAATTTCTTTCCCTGCAACTCAATTCATCAATACACAAACAAAATATTATTTCTCTTTTTACCACAAGTTTTTCTTCTTCCATCATTTTCTAAGCAAAGCACGGCACGCATACACATACAGTTCATGTAGCGTTGCGTCTGTGTGTGTATGCGTGTGCTCTGTTGATTTGATGATGGCAGTAGTAGGCAGCAAGCAGCGCTGCCGGCAGCGTTTGAACCGATTTATATTGACTGTAACTTGTGTTCTATTTATCGGATCAGATTCAAATTTTGGGATCTGAGATTTTATATCTATTACTATCATATTGGTAAATTTCATGGAGATACTCCAATTTTTGCAAAAATGTTTCTTCTAGAGCTATATGATATAGTGGTCCGATCCCAAAGATTTTCATACTTTATCTCACCCGGGTAAAAAAAAGCTCCCAAAAAAAAATTCATCCCGATAGCTCTTAAGATGGCTGAGTAAAACGCGTACGCACCGACGGACAGACGGTCAGACGGACATGGCTATATCGACTTAGCTTCTCATGCTGATCAAGAATATATATACTTTATGGGGTCGGAAACGTCTCCTTCTGTGCGTTACAAACATCTGACCAATTTTATAATACCCTCTGCAAGGGTATAAAAAAGGTGAATGCATCTTGAGAAATAACGACTTCCTTTCACCTCTTTCGGTGCTGATATGCAAATATGCAATGATTTTAATAATTTAGATGCAGCCATAGCTATTTCGGGGAATATTGAAGAATTTTATAAACTTTTCTTTGAATTCTCATTTGTTTGCTTTTGCAGCTGACTCGGACACATTTTTCCCCCCTTTTCTCTTTTATTCTTTCGTTTTTTCTGGTTTTTAATAGCAGCCTGAAGCGAATATTTACTGAGCCACAAAATGTACACCCAAGTTGGTTGGTCGGTGGTGCTCCCCCGCAATTTAGCCACCTCTCATCGTATTGTTTACTTTGCCAGCCAAACAATTTTACGCCATCGTCCCACATGGTAACATTTTTCATTAAAAAAGTGGGTAGATGTTCATATACACATACATATCCTGCACATAAATGTATAGGTATACATATATATGTATATATCGTTAGCGACTTTATAATTTAATTTAAAAATGCGCAGAGCAACTGCAGAGAAGCAAAACAAGAAAAAGCGAACTAAACTAACTAAAAAACTAAAAGTAAAGTAAAACCAAAAAAAAAAAGATGAAATAATTATTAAAATGAATTAAATGTCTGCCGGCTGCCCTCATAAACTTCAGCGAGTGGGCAATTAAATGGCTAGTTCGCGTTTTTTTGCCCTCTTTAGTTTTTATTTTATATCTGCTAAGGATTGAAGAGTTAAGCGGTACAATGAAAGTAAAAAAAAATGGCTTTCTGGTGCATTTGACTGAGAATTTTTGCACAGAAAACATGTAAAATAAAACTAACATGAAGAGATTGAAAGAATTTTATGGTTTGGAATTTTGTATACTCTTACAAAACTAAAGAATGCCAAGAGTATATAATGGAGTACAATCGAAGAACGGATCCAATTATGGGTCAAAAAGATTAAAATTTATATACCTTCTATCGCTGCAAAGTTGACACAACTTTGCCTTATTGAAGGGTATCAAAATTGGAATATAAGCACTTTGTTGTACACCGAGGTAACCAACCAACCAGCTAACCAACCCGCCAAGTTAATAAAGCCAACCGACCATGTGCTGCATGTCCAAAATGAAATTGCCAAAAGGAAAATGTGAATATCCTAGAAAAGCAGACAGCAGAGAACAAACCGCAATGGCGGCTAAAATGGATACAATACATGTGTCGATTTATCGAAAATACATGGAGTTCAATGCCGGCACCTAAAAGTAGGCCACAGAAATTTAGCTCATGTTGCAACATTTAACAACTAATGCATTATTTATTTTGGTTTCATGGCAAGTTTTTATTATTTAATCAGGTAATTGACAATGGCCAAAGTCCGTTGTAATCAAACATCATCAAATTGTCAATTTTTTCTGCGCCTGATATATTGAACAGATTAATGAGTTCAAACCACAACAATGGAAAAACTAATATCCATATTAATAATTAATATAAAGTGTCTTAAAAATGATTTTTCATTTGCCTGAATTCAGATAATTTAAGCTTTAACAAACAGTTTGTTTCTTTTTTTACGTTATACGTGTTCTTTCTTGAATTTGCTCCCTTTGATATACTATGCTTTTTGCTCACCCACTTGCGTATGCAATGCATTTTGCTCCTTTTTTACTCTCCTTCATTTTCTGTTGAAATTCTACCATCTTTTTGTTCCTGTTGCAGTTGTCCTTGCGGCGGCGCCATAATTGAGCGAACTTTCGCTTCACCACCGACATTGCCACTGCTTATGAGGTAGACTAAATATTAGCTTGTAAAATATTTTATATTTGCTTAGCACTTAAATGAAAATGCGATTTCTTTATTTACTTTTACTAATTAATAAGTAACACGTAAGTAAGAAGTAAAATATGAAGTAATCTTTTGCAAATTCTATTGCAAGGGAAAAGGTGAGAAAATACGAAAATTACGATATACTAGGGTTAAGCAAAATGATATAATGATGGAAATTTCAAGGGCATATAATTAATTTATTGAACCAAAAGCAATTTTAATGTTTGAGCTAATTATAAGTAAAATTCTCAAAAAAAAGCAACTTGTGTTCTTTTTCAACAACTTTGCTAGTCTAATGTTAAATTTCGAAGCTCTCCAATATATTTAGGTTGTTAGATAATACATCTTAAATCGAAGCCGAAATAATAAAATTACTTTAATTTTTACGAAATAAAATACATTTTCTATTATATATAAAGCAACTCTATAGTCAAACATTTGCCATTATTTTAACAATATATTTTTAAAACATAAGAATCTGTAAATTAATCATAATCGGAACAACGTCTTTTCTATAACAATCGATGCATGGGATGTGATTTTATGCTGAAGTCATAATGTAAAATTAAATCTGAAGAACAAGTTTTTCAAGCTTAATGTAATAACCGTTTCTATAATTTCTATTAACACATTTAAAGATTAAGGTTAAAATGCTACTAAACTGAAATTTAATCAATTTAGATTGACGAAAAATATTCATTTTTGGTTATTTCGAATAGAATTGAAAATACACAAAATTAGTCCTTACCAATTTATTTTAAACTTTTGTTTTAAAAATATATTGTTAAAATTGAAAATAACGAGAAACTTCTATTTTAAATCTAACGTAAAAGCTTTTAAGGAAAGCACAACTCACGAAAAGTTTTCTTACAGGACGAACTTACCGGTATAAGTTAACGGTGCAGAAGCTTTTCTTTGCCAATTCACAAACCTGAAAAGCTTTTAAAGATATTTAACAGTAAAGTATTAACCTTAACTGTAAACTAACAGGAGTTGTGGATGCCAGCACAAAGGATTCTGAAAAACAATAATCAAGCATTATATTTTTGATAAAACTAGTAAAAAGAAATATTAACAGAAATTAAAAAGTCAAACTTTAAAATATATCCTTTTTTTATCGTTAGAGCATCAGGAATGCTTTCCTTGTTCTTTTTTAAAAATTTAATCTTTGAATTTTAACAATTTTCTAAGTTACACAATAATTATAAAGATTCGACATTCCGACCTTTTTTTCAAACCGAAATTCTTGAAGTTGCTATTATTATCACCACAAAAAAAACAATGTTAATCACTTGAGTATGATTTTAATCACAATTAAATTACTTTCGATTGCTAATTTTCAGACCCTCGATTTTTGACTTTAAAATTGCTGAAGTTTTTTTTAAGCCAAGAAGAAGGTAGGACCAAATTTTCTATATGACCATCTAATTCATTTTAAGAGAAAATTATCAAAAAATATGTAATGATATGGTATACATATTTGAAATGACCAAAAACGCGTTTCTAATTAATGGGTTCGTAGCCTTCATTCATAGAAATGAGATGCCAAGTTTAAACTAAAGCATGGTTTTCCTAATTATTTCTTAACCAATATATTAGTTTCTTTATCTACAATTCTCAAATTAAACTATACAAAAATGAAGTATCAATTGGAAAAATTATGATTAAATACAACTTCTAGGCTCTGATTGAGTTGGGTGTTGACCATCTTGTGCATAATTAAGTTGCAATCTAAAAGTCATTTGTTTTTAATGCTAATCGACAATAATTCTCCCTTGAAATTGGAGGAAGGAATAAACTATACAAATGATTCGTATAGAGGATTTGAGTTGCGGCGCGACAATTGTAAACAGGCCAAAATTGAATAAACACTCACAGTGAATTCGTTGACAAGTGAGAAGTGTCAGCAGAAAATTCAATTAAATTGACTCCAGTTTGGCGGTCGATTGAAAGCCAAAACGAAAATTTATGGCAGCCGCAAAGCAACGGTTGAGTCTCATTGCCAGGCGTCTGAGGTATCCAACCTGGTCCACCCAATGCTCAACCCCATCGTCTCTACCCCAGTCCCAAAGCCGACACCACGGGCATTAAATCAACAGAAATGAGAGACATGCGTGAGGGAGTTGCATAGGAAGGGTAGCGCACGAATGACTAGCCATGTGAGCTGACCAGAAACCATTGTGGTGCAGCTTTGATGCACTGCTCCATCGGCTCACCGCCCCCCCATTCCCCAAACACACCCAACACACACCTTTCTACACATCTCATGCCACTGGTATGCTGCTAGCATAAATCCAAACATTTACAATATTTTGCTAATTAGCAAAATATGTGTGAATAATGAATGTGACAAAAGGGGGTAGAGTAGAGTATGAGATCAACTTAGAGAGGGCGAAATAGAGAGAGGGAGAGAGAGAGAGAGAGAGGACGAAACGCAGGCATCGAATTTGTTGGCTCCTGTAGGTGTCATATAAAATTTATGACTAGAACTGCCCACAAAATGAACAGACAGACCGACCGACTGACCGAACGGAAAGTTGGACAGACAGAGGAGCAAAGGTAGCTGAAAAGGAGCTGACAGGCAACATAGACTCAACATTTTCCTGATTTCTGTGATTAGTTTCATCAAATGGGGAAACGAGCTGGAATAATGTCCTATATTAATCAATCAAGCGAATTTACTCCCACAAACCAATTGGGTAAAGTATCAAAGTCTACCAGAAATTTGACTTAAACATTAATTCTTTTTTTCTAAATATTTAAGGACATCTATTAAAATATTAAAATTTGATTAGCCAGTTAAAAAGGAGTCACCAATAACAGTGTCAATTAATTTTATAAAAATAAAAATGGCATAAAAAGTTACTTTCTTAAAAACATAAATTAAATATTAAATTCAAAAATATATTCACTAGTTTGATAACGTCAAACGCTAATTTAAAGAGTTTTACTTATATTTGAAAAAATCAAGATTTCACTAAAACAAAAGAAGCTGATTAATAAAATCAATTCAAAAATTTTCAAAGAGTTCATCATTTGTTATAAATTTCTTATAAATTTCAATTTTTTTTAATACAATTAAAAGTTTGTAGTTCAATATTTTAAACTCAACGCATACATCCTAAAAATACCAAACTTTATAAACTTTTATCCTACCTTCTATGAACTTGTATCTCATGATCTTTTAAACACTTCATTTCACAAATTCAATAAATAAATCTTTCACTTAATGATAAAAATAATTATGCGAAACAAACTTGACAATCTGAGGTGAGGATAGGAACTGATCGCTAACATGACTGACAAACTCGGCTCAACTGCCCACAAATAATAAGCGAGAACAAAAGATTGAGAGAACTGGAAGGAGATACAGAGTAAGAAAGAGTGAGAAAGCTTTTAAGAGAGTTTTTAAATGAGCAATTTATTGAGTTTATCTTTAATGATTACCCTACTCACTTTTAATGATTACCCTAACGTTTTTTCTTCACCTTTGTTTATTTAAATAACAACAAAATGTAATACTAAGAATACTAAAGAGATAAATTTTAAAGGGAAAAGGCGAACAACTAGGGTAGTGCTTTTCATGGGATTTACCCAAAACTGTCCTTTTATAAATCCATCTCCATCCACCCATCCATCCATCAAATAAATATACCGAGTAAGGCTACAAAGCTGTCTCTGAGTTAAAGATCAAAAAGGAAACCTTTTATTTAGTTTCTTCTGAGAAAAAGATTTAAGTGAGGTCGCAATATAAAAAACCTAGGGGAATTCTAGCCTCTCTAGAACAATATTTTACTTCTCAAACTTCTGAAAACGTTCCCAAAATTGTTATATAATTTATTACTGATTCAAATCGTCATAGAAAAATCTGTGTTAGACTTTTCTAGCTGCACAGCTATGTGTTCAAAGTTAACATTTAAAAAGCAAAAACGAAAATACAACCTAGATGGTACTCACTCCCTTATAATTATCTAGTTTTATGGTGTTTTAATTACCAATTTCCCGTCTAACTGCCATCAAGGTTGTGTCCCATAACTCACCATATGAAACTTTTATGCATTAAACAAAGCCATAAAAAAATGACGAAAATTTAGTCATAATTTATAGCAGTTTCTATGAAACGAGGCGGTGGGTAAATCTATCCTGAAGACACCTCGAACTAGAAGCCCAAAACTTGCATGTTCTGACACAATAAGAAGGAGGCAGGAGGTAATTGAGGAAAGGATTCGCCCTAGTCAGGGGGTGGCGGCAGCTGTCGTCGTCGCATCGTGGCACACAAAACGCGGAAGCGAGTGAAAAGCAATTATCAGGTGTCAAAATTTATATTAGGGGAATCCCCCCAGCCCCAACCTAAAAAAAGGACGAACAAAATAACAAAAAGACGTATAGGAAAAGTTGCCAAGGAAGCAAAAGAAACTTGAAAAATAAAGTTGCGACCCTTAACCCTTTCGCAGACTAGTAGTTGTTGTTGTTGTTGTTGTTGGAGAGTTTTTTTTGTTATTGTTTTTTGGTTTGGTTTGATTTGTGGCGCAAGTGCATTGGCACGCAATGCAAACGAGAGACGTAGCAGGCAAGCGAATGAGGTGAATCCCGGCGTCAGGACGCGGATATCCTTTTCAACATTTTGCGCTCTAACAACAATCTCCTACTTTTCTTTTTTGTTTTTGTTTTTTAGCCCGAACTTTGCCATTACTGTTGTTGCTGTTGTTGTTAAGAGTCTTCTTCTATTATTTATGACCCGTGTGTGCGTGAGTTGTGTGAAAATGATAGGCTCCATGTCAGCGGCATGGAGGGAGATTAGTTAAATTGGAAGAGTCCCGAAGGCAGGGGATAGAGAACTGAAACTGATATATGTGAGCAATTAAGTTGACGCCACAGCGGGAATTCGAGCAGGGACCAGGGAACAGCCAACGGGACAGGGGCAATCGCGTACCTGACACAATCTGGCACGATTATTGAAAACTAACTTATATTGGGTGGAAAGTCTACGTAATGCGACGTCAGTGGGCGTCACCTGATGTCTCCATGTCTCGTCTGATGCACTTAACAGTTTATAGATATCACCGCAGAGCTTCTTCATCGAATTAATTGAAAAGCAAATATGATGATGGCAATTTCTAAAGAATATAAAATTTCAAACAAATGCTTTAAGGGCAATTTGCATTGACACTGTCAATTGAAAGTAAATAAAACTACAAACAAATATGACAACTACAACCACATGGATGATAAATATTTTTAAATATAAAAAGAATTTATTAAAGAAAGGGAAAACAACAACAACAATTTTAATTTATTAGGTGGAGGGAAAACAATTCGATTCCAACCCTTTTCTTTAAAGACAATAAATTTAAATTTAACTTCAAAGTTAATCAAGAATTAGTTGCTCTGTTAAAAATTAAAGTCACATACCAAATGTATTATTACTTCAGCTGTTAATATTAGATAAAATTTAGAAAAACCTTTGATTAATACTTAGCTATAATACTTGACTTTTATTTCTCTTTTTACATTCATTAATGGAAAACTAGAAGGTGACTCTTTGAAACCATAAACCAATTTCTAGAATCTTTAAACATCGTTCTTGTTTTCTTGTATTGCAGTTTTGTACTAAAGATATTTCCATTATCAGTCCAATGATCCATATTGACTTAATTCAAACAAGATTAATATTATCCTCACGAAAATGACTAAGGATTAAGCAGCTTAAAAAACATAAACGAAGCTTTTCTCGATCAATATCTTTATTATTAAGCCTATGAAAACTATAGAACTATAGAGCATCTCTGAGAATGTAAGTATGTTTCTTGATACACACAAACAAGCCAAAAAAATATATATAGAGTATCTCTGCGAACTAAAGGCTCATATAGATACATATAAAACATTCGATTTTTTCGACTAACCATATTGGTATCACTACTTATGAGTCCAAGTACCAATATCTGTGTTAAAGCATCAACAGGTTTAAATATTCATTTCAGTTTGAATAAGATTTATTAGGTGTTTTTCATTATTCCATTTTCATTGGACACTTTTTTTGTTGTCTTACAACTATTACTGTGTTCAATTTACTATTGACCAAACAAAACAGTTGGTTAACTTTTGACAACCATCCGATTCTTTCCGCTTTTTCCCATTCATAAAGTTAATTAATTGAACTTGTGTTCAACTTTAACATTTTCGACCATTAAACCCCCCTCCCATACCTGAAGACCCCTTTTAAAAACAACAAATTTGCATAATAAAAATAAAAAAATATAAAAAAGAAGAAGAGAAAAACACGTCAGTGTGCCATTTACCAAAGTAGTATTTATTGCAAACACCTCGACAAACAATATATGTATGTATAAAAAAAATAAAAAAAAGACCCAATGCCATGACCAATGACAATCAATTTTTGCTTAACACGCACCAAATCCCGCCTCAACCCTTTTTACGATACACAAACAAAAATTCATTCATAAATCCAATCCTACCAGCCCAACCAACAACAGCGCCAAAAAGTATGCAGAGAAAATTTCCCCCGATTGACTGGCACACATTCAATGGAATTGTGTTTGTCTTTCAATCCAGCTGAGAGCATTTCAACTGTGGTGAGTTTCCTGAGCACACCCCCCATTGGGCAATACTCACGCACACTCACACACAAATAAAGCAAAAGTTAGAAAAAAAAAACGAAGTGAAATGCTTCCCACCAACAACAAGAACAAGAACAACAAAACGCAAAATAAAATGTGGCCCAGCAACAACACCAACAACAAGTACAACAAAAATCACAGTTGTCTGATTCGTTCGCGACGCAGCTGCCACCGGCAGCAAAGCCCCCCGCACACACACACACACACACACACTCACACAGATAACACAGTACGTCTCTCTCTGCCCATCAAGGTTAAACCACCCAACCACCAGCCGACGACGATTTGCCATCATCTTCGGCTCCATGTCACTTCGTGTCGCACTTTTGCAGGTGTCGCGTTTGGATTTTTAGTCTAACGACAACCTTCGGGCCGAGCGGTTGTGTTTTTCCTAACGAGCGGGAAATCCTTGTGAAAAATCAAAAAGTGTTTCGTGCCACATTCGAGATCAATTTTGCCGCCAAGTGTTGCATGTGCATTCAGTGAATAATTCAAAACTTGCAAACTAATCAAATAGAGATTCAAAATAAAACCCAATTCAATGCGAAAATGTTTTAAATATTTCACAAAAGTATAAACCAAAAATAAACCAAGCTACTTGAAATATAAGATTCCAAAGACTAAACCATCAAAATGTTTAGAGACTATAAAAAACTATTGAAATCAAACTAAAATCAACATTCAAAATAGTTTACTCTATAAATTATAATAGTTAATAAAATGGGTAAAATATAAAACAAATAAATTTTTTTTGATAAGTCGAAAAATATATCTTTGACTGATCTACAAAGTATTTTGGTAATCATTGACTTCTCAATTGGTACTTGGAAACCTCTTACGAAATGTCTTTCCATTCTCACATAGTATTTAGTAATCCTTATAAAATCAAAACTTAATTCAACTAATAAAGTTCAAATAATAATAATAATTCAAATAAAAATACTTCCAATAAAGTTCAAATAAAAAATGTTATTTCCTTTCAATAAAAACTCAATTTAAAGTGATTAGGCAGGAAAAGTATAATTTATAATTTGCTAATTTAAAATATTTGAGACCTTTTTCTTAAGAATTTCTTTAAATATCTTCAAACAAATGTATTTGTACGTATCTATCTATTTGGAATATCGAAATATACTAACTTATATTTAAATATATATAATAAGATAGAGAAATAAGATAGAGAATCGATTAGTTTATTTCAATTTTTAAAAGTTTGTTTAGATTTAATTTTTATTATCATTGTTGGAATTGTAATCTATTGGGAATTTGATGCTTGTTTTGGCTTGTTTGTTTCAGTTAGGTAGGAATTGAATACAAAATTTAAAAGTTATCAAGAGTTATTTTACAAATTTGCAAAACTCGATTGAATGTATTTTTTGTAATTCTGAAATGTAACTTTTTAAATAAAATCTTTTTTTATGAAAATATCTGCTGCATACTATTAGGCTACAAACTAGAGAAACCCTCCACTAATTCTATGGTCTATTATATTATATATAAATATTTTGATTGTTTCCTCATTCAGCATTAATAAGTAATTAACAACAAACTGCAAAAATGCATTACCACAACGACAATAACAGCAACAACAACAACAAATGCGACAACAACATGGTTAGAAAAAAAAATCTCAAAATGCTTGCGTGTTTTGTTGTGGGCATTTTTTTGTCGCTTGTTGGCAATTTAGTGGCAAGTTTTAGCGACTTTTTTGTTTTTGCCTCTACTGCGTGTTTAGTGTAATTATATTTAAAATAAGGGGAAAAACTAAAGCCAAGTTATTTATACCTTTAGACCGATCTACCGCCAGAGTGTTGCCCCTCCCGTGCCATATACGTATTTATGCCACACTGGGAAAGCCTCAATGAACCACTCGTCAGATGTTTTGCCGTCTTTTTAAGCCGTGACGCGTGTTTTTGATGTATATTTTGAAATTTGCCTACAAATGTGTCTGGCTCTCTGATGTTTATTGCCCGCCAAATGATTATGTAGATGTGTGCCAGCATGTGTATTGCAGTGTTTTAGGCGCGCCAAACAATTGCATATTTCATGTTTCATGGCGAATGGCAAATGGCGGTTTTTGGGCTGGCTGCAATTTAAAGTTCATTGATATCCATAAACCGCATAATAACCAGCAACAAACTGAAATGCCGCCCAACATGAGATGGACACTACAGACCAGACCAGTCCGGACAGGGACTGGAACTGGGAACGGGTCCGGGACTATGCCTGCCCTGTTACATATGTAAATCCATCGCCTGATTATTATTTGTTGCAAATATGTTGCCATGCAATTTTTCGAATGTGTCGATGTGATTAAATAGCGTCCCAAGGGTATAGAGTGATAGAGCAATGGAGTTACGGGGTAAAAGAGAAACAATAGCAGAAAGAAGATGTGTTTACGCTTTATGCGATTTCTGTGTCATTTGCATTTTACATAAAACAATGTACACTTTTCTGTGGAGTTGTTCTGTTATCAACATCGATTTTGGAAATGGAAATGGCAAACATTTAGAAACACCCAAAGGTTTACCTGTGTGATTTAAATTCATTTAGTATTAGAAGAATCTTATTGACCAATTTAAAAGGGCGATTTCCAATACATTAGATAAAATGTGCCTTAGAGATTTTCAAGTTACATCAGTTTACAAGTCTAGAATACTTAATACTTTAAGAAATTTCCTTTCATAATCGAAATATCTATGTGAATATTCCATTTGCATTGCTAAGTCAATTGTATTAGACAAGCTCGAAGGATTTTTATAACTGAATATCATTATTTTTGATGAAATATTGATTATTGTAGTCAATATAGTTCAGAATTTTGCATATGATTACCCTTAAAGTATGCAACATTCATTGTTTTCAACAAAGTTATAACTTTTTGTCTTCTTTGTAGTTTTCAAATATATATATAACCACAATTTGCTTTGACAATTTATTTTCCATTCACAGGACATTTCAAAAAGCGGATTCTAGGACTGTTTATTGCATATTTTAGAGGGCATAGTTCCCTTGATTGCAAAGCTTTAGATAAATTAGTTACGATTACTAGTTTTTAACTAAAGCTTGATTTAAAGTTGTTACATAGTAAGCATTAAATATGTGTAGTTGTAAATAAATGAACTAGCATTAAAACAGATGCACCTAATTGAAAATTAACACAATACAAATGAACTGGACCATTAAATTAACTATATTCCATTATAGTTAATTAATTTATTCATATCGAAAGAAAACAGAATATAGATTAAGTTAATAAAGCATTGACTTACTTAAAGAAATTTCCCTTCATAATGGAAATATCTATGTGAAGATTCGATTTGCATTGTTCGCAATGCAAGACTTACATTTTATCTCCCCAAAGAATTCAATTCCAGACCACATTCTCATTAGCCCTAAGACTATTGAACCAAAGTCAATGGTCCTTCCAACCGAAACTCAATTCGTTCAATGAATTTCATTTACACACACCCGTACACAGTTCTTGACACACACACACAAACAGCCACATGAAGCTACCCACACAATTGCATATCAATTGCAAATTGCCAAAGACCAATTACTATGAAGGAGACAAACAAAAGCAAAATTCCTGGCTAAAGTCGTAAGTTGCAAAGTCAACAAAGCAAAAAGAAGAAAAGAATGAAAACAGAACGAGAGGGTGGCGGCTGGCGGGGTGAATCAGAAAACTCCTGTGACATAATAGCCGACATGTGAGTGCAGTTGCTGCCACTCCCACACACTCTTCTGCCTCTTGTATATGCCGCCCCCGTCACTGTCGCCCTTCTTCCTCTTATTGTTGTTACTGTTGTTGTTAATAACAAGCGATAATAATCAACTTCCGTGCCTTGGGGTAGTTCTGGGAGGAGGAATGCAAGAGAGGGACGCGGATAGGTAGGAATAGGAAGGAAAACTGGGAGAAAACAGAAAAGCAAAACATTGCATACTTCAAGGTGCCGGCACAGCACTGGAAAATTCTTTTGATTTATGCTAATATTATGCAATTCTAGCCAACTTAGTGGAAACATTTGCAACAGCAACAACACTGAAAAACAGAGAGAGAGAGAGAGTTATAATATAAGAATAATTTTTGAAAAATGTCGAAGTTAGATCACAGATAAGCTGTGAAATATATCACGTGTTAATTAACGTTTGTGTTGAAAATTGAAAATTTACCTAAATTATGGGAGAAAAATTTGTTTATTTGCTTTGCGAAAACATTGTGACTTTCTCTCCCTTTCGTTTCGACTATGTCTCTCGTTTTTAGTTTTGTTGCACAGCTTTGGGGGTCACCACACACAAGCACTCGACGTCGGCAGAGGGAGTTGACCTTGTGCGAAATTGTGGCTTAACTTGTTTTTTTAAGGACCTCATTTTGCACATAATTTAACAGCTGATTATACAAATTGTATGAAACATAAAGCACATACCTTTGCATGTCCGAAACCATAAAAATAATATACGATATATTTTTTAGAGGGACTCTTTTTCACAAATATATTTTCCATCTCTTTTTCCCCCCCTTGGTTTGTTTTGTTTTGTCTGGGTCTACTTACAAAGTTTCATGAGTTTCATTACATGTCGTAAATATTATTTATACTCAAATATTGCGGGTCTATGTGTGCTATGAATACTTGGGACTTTTAATTTGGGATCGGCTGCTCTCTTAAGTAGACAGGTGAGCAGCTTTAAAGGTTGAAATAGGGAAAGAAGTACTTTATGCGGCAAACTCTTTAAGATATGCCATAGCAATTGTAGCTAATATTCGAATCAGCTGCATTCCACAAGTTTTATTACTGATTTACTTGAAACATGACTTAATACCTTAGCTGTAATAAACAATCTCTAGTCAGTTTGGAGCACATAACATTCTAAATTCGTTTGTGACAACCTAAATTTAAGTTTCGAAAACTATATATCTAGTCTGGGGTCTATGGAAACAAAAAAGTCATAATTATGTCCAAACATAGTCCAAACTAATGCTTCTTAGAGTTGACTCTTGAGTGTGCTACAAGCATTATATATTGGAAATCTCGAGGATCTTGTCTGACTTCGTGATCTTTTTGATTGATATCAAACCTTATGATTATCGAACCCCGTAAAATTTTGGAATGTTTTGTAGCTACAGTCTTACAAAGTATTATTAAAGGAATAGTGAGAAATGTTGATAGATTATAAATTCTCTGAAATTTAAATCAAACCTTGTCCTTAAGCCGTTTCAAATTGACTCTTCAGAAGACAATTATTTCAAAAATGAAGTAAGTAAGTCGTCTCGCCGACTTAGGTATACCATACACCAGTAAAGCAAATATTTCAACTTTATTAAACAAATGCTATAGTATATAAATATATATATAAGATATAAATATCTTAGTATCTCGCTCACTCAATCATACGAGCACCCTAGCGCCCCCACCAGCCAACGGCCAACTCCGGCCTTATGGAAAAACGTTTATATGCATAACTCGACTGTTTTTTGTCCGATTTTGATCAAATTTGGTATTTTGCTAGATATTAGTATTAAATTTAAGTGTGCCAAGTGTGATTGCATAAGGAAAAAAAAATACGGGAGATAATCAAGTTTTTCAAATTACGGGGGCGGAAAAGGGCGTGGCAAAATTTTTATGCATACAAAATGTGTGCATTTACTAAGCGAATATACATACCAAATATGGTGTCTCTAGCTGGAATAGTTTTTGAGATAAACGCTTTTTTTAAATTGCGGGGGCGGAAAGGGGCGTGGCAAAAATTTGAAATAAACTTGATCACTCTACATACTACACGAGTCTACATACCAAATTTGGTGGCTCTAGCTCTTACAGTCTCCGAGATCTAGGTGTTCATACGGACAGACGGACGGACGGACAGACGGACATGGCTAGATCGACTCGGTTGTTGATCCTGATCAAGAATATATATACTTTGTGGGGTCGGAGATGCTTCCTTCTGCCTGTTACATACATTTTGGCGACTTTAATATACCATTTCACCCTATGGGTGTATGGTATAAAAATGGTGAGAAGTTAGCAGTTTTTAGAGCTTTTTAAGAACTACATATTAATTACTATAATGAGGAGACTTTCCTAAAAACCCATAGAATTGCAATGGCCAGTTGTTGACTAGAGCTTGGGCACTATGTTTTAAGGCAATTTAAGTTCCATTTCTTAATTTAAGTAACAAAAAGCAAAAAAGTAATAAAAATCGATTTGACAAACAGGCAACAAATATTAATATATATGTAGATTATTAGGTTTCGTAAATAGCTGGCAAATTGTTAGTTTAAAGCATTATCTAAGCTTTGAGTTTAGTTGAATGTGTATGCAGATTCTCTAAGCTTAAACTAAATACTTCCTTCCTTCCTTGTTTGCATTGCATCAACCAAAACCACATTCTTCACTTTTGGTAAAAAAAAAATCAATTTAAACGTTTTAAAAATTCAAATGAAATTTAAGACGGAAGTTAATCTGGATTTCACTAATCAAAAATTCGTCTGAATCATTGTTGTGTGTTTTTCTTTTTGGTCAATTAGCTATGCTAACTAAATAATCGTCATTGACACAATAAAAACCGATATGGCTTCAGTTACAAACCAAACAAGATTTCCATGCAGAAGCCTCTGTCTTCCCATCTACCTGTCCCCCTCTCTCTCTCTTTCTGTCTCTCTCCTTATGTGTCTCATGTCTGTGGGTTTACTGACATGGCCCGCATGCTCTAAATTATTAATAATATTACTCATACCCATTTGCTAGACTTTTTTTCCGGAGCCTATTTGCCTGGCGCCTGACCTCCCATCGCCACGACGTGTTGTGTCGGTTGTCTTTTGTAGTTGAATTTTCAGGGCATGCAATGTGAATGCAAATGGAGAGGAATGGGATATTTGAATGTCTGACAATAAAAAGGACATACAAACTGGTAACTTTGCTTTCAATTGCACTAAATTATGTAAAAATCAATACAACAATAGTATACAAAAAAAATGAAAAAAAAAAAGTGAAAAGGTAAATGCAAGAAATTTTAATGAAATGTCATTGTAAAATTGTTGCTGTCAGTTAAGTTTTTGCACACAAGTCAGAGACGTGGCTTTAATTTGTCTTAGAGATAGGTTAGAGATATAATAAATTTAAGCTTTTCTGCTTTTGAGTAGCAACGTTTAGAAAATGCTGATTACAACTGCATTGCAGTTATAGCCCACTATCAATTTCCCCCGCATGTCACATTAGACATTTGTACTACGCCCAAAAGCAGGCAATAGTAACTGCAACTCATCCGGACAGTTTTATGCCTTATTTACGACAACGAGAGCCCACACACCTGAAAACGAATTTCATTTCCGTTCCATAAACTCTATTTTTTCGAAATGAAATGAGCAGACACATGCAACACCTCGTTTGCCCGTTTCCCCGTTCGTTTCGGTCAGCCAGTTGTTGTTGTTGTTGGGTTCTTAGCCTCTCCATTTTTCCCGTAATCCGTGCTCCGTAAGCCGTAGCTCTTCTAGCTAATTTACGTTGGCCAAACACGCAAAAATACTTAATACTTGCCGAGAGGCATCCTGTGGGCGCGTTTTAAACTTGAAACTTTTTAATTTGGTGTATTTTGCATTATTATTATTATTACTATTATTGCTGTTGTTGTTGTTGGCATTGTTTGCCATTATTTGAGATTCCGCTTATTCAAGTACTTTCTGTTGAACTTTCAACGAATAAATAACCAACAACAGCAACAGCAACAGGAACAGGAAAAGCAACAACCATGCGAATGAGTGTAACTTTATGCCATTTTCAGACCTGCTAATGACTGCCAATTACCTACCAGGCAGACGTTAACATTGCTCACTGAATCGAGTTGCCCTCCACTTTTGGTGGTGTTGGTGGTGTTGGCACTGTGTGTGAAAATTTATATAGAAGGTTCAAGTTTGTAATTTCCATTCATCCGGTTTTGTTGATTTAGGCTTAACAATTATATTTTTCAATTCGATCAAATAGCGACAATTATGTAATTAAAAAGACCAAAATTGTTAATTACCAAAAGGAAGGTGAAGTCTAAATATAAAAACATGCCAGCGATATATTTGCCAACATTCAATAATCTGGCTAATACATTGTGTTATGCCATAAAAGTCACATTGGCTATCATATTAATGTGCCAGAAATGTCATCTACAGAGAGTCGAGGTGCCAGCGGAAGCAATAGGTAAGTAACAATACATGAATAAATCAATTACTTTTTGAAGTTTCTAAAATGGTTGATTGAAATTTTTATATACTAACTAAACAGGATTTTTATAATGACTCGAAGAGATATTTGTTTGTTATCAACCTCGACTATTTTAGTTTTTTTTTTTAATCATTTGTTTTTTATTAATAAATTTTAAATTTCTTATTTATGAAAGTTATTTAGTTTTTGGAGCAAATAGATGGAGAACTAAACCACACCAATATTTATTTATTTAGAATAATGTAATTGATAAAAGGAATTAGTTTTCTAAAGTGCAATCACTGCTTCCCAATGAGAATCTTAAAATTCACTAAATGCTTCTTAGATCAGGTCTAAATGCTTTTCAAAATCCCTCAAACTAATTCTTTATGTAAAGCCTTCCAATAAGATTACTTTCTTTCATATTTTGATTCGAATGTTTCATAAAACATTTCTGTAAAATATTAAACAAGCTTAAACCATAAACCCATTTATCCAATTCTGTTATTAAAGATAAAGTTTATGTTAACATAGTTTTATTTAACCCTAAACACTTTGATTATCTTGAATACATAAGTAATAGTCGCGCAACCCTTAGTGGGCTATTATTTTTCCATATCCAATTATTTGCCAATCAACCATAACCGAAACTATTAATGTCAACACTCTACACAACATGAAATAAAAACCCCAAATAACTTTTTCTCATTCCAGTTGATCCCAAATTTAGTTCGCCAATTGTAAATATGACAGCCCCAGTGGGACGTGATGCTTTTCTCACATGTGTTGTCCAGGACTTGGGCCCGTATAAGGTGAGCCAAAAACACACTTTCGCTTCCCGCATTCGCCCTCTTTCAGCATACAACAAATCAGGATGGAGAGTCAAGCTCCTGGCTCAATTACACACTCAATAAACAGCCACAAAAACCTCAAACCGTTGCCCTCAAAAGACCCCCCCACTGTCTCTTTTAACGCCCCAACCCATCAGACCAGTCGCATTAATATTCATTAGTATTTTTACCCACCTTCGCCCAATGTTGGTAATCTCAAAGAGCAAATCTCGACACCCAAAAAGTAGACAACAAAAATTGAATGGAAATGAAAGTGAAAATAAAAACATAAATAGGAATATGCCAGACAGCGATAACAATGGTGAAAATCACATAAAAAGTAATTGAAATATGAATGAGAGAGAGAATGTGTTAAACACGGATGAGAGACGAGAGAATGGAAAAGCATTTAGGAGGGCAGGGGGTCCTTTTGGTCTGCTCTTTAGATGAGTATTTGTTTGGTGTTGTCTACCAGGAAGATGAGCTCCCGCCCAACTCCCACCATCTGCCATTTTAACTGTGAATAAAACAACAACTTCATGCAAAGCAAACTCCATTGAAGTGCAAAGCTTTATGCTGACTTTAGATTTAGTCTGATTCGACGAGGGGTGGACAGTCTAATGCCACCCCCAACAAAGTAGCTAGCTACCCTGTACAATTAAGCGATTTTCTGTACGATGAGATAATTGAGCAGGCACTTGGGCATAATTACTTATTTTATTCTGACACCTGTAATGGGATTTTCCATATCAACCGAATTCCCCCCTTTTAAATCTCTCTCTTTGTGTCTCTCTCCATTGGTGAAATATTGAAAAATCACATTCAATTTAAACGTAAAATAATTCATTAGCCCGAGCTGAGGGAAAATGTTTATAAATTAGTTGAAACATTGAAATTTATTTATAAAATGAAATTATTTACGTGTTGACATGTCAAACTGGATATATATCCTTTCATGTGCTCTTCCACCCCCCCTTACCATAGCCATCAAATGTCACATTTACACATGCAAAGGCATGGCTTAAAAAGGGTTTGCTAGATTCCCCTTTAGGTTCCTTGACCATTACGCTTACAAAATAATTCAACTGCGTGTTTTATCGCATAATAATTTACTAAGGTAATTGTACAATTACCTTACCACACATACATATACATATATGAACTTTTATATGTGTGAGTGAAAAGAAATTTTCAGTTAAACAGTTCGTGGAATTGGTTTCGTTTTTTCCATTTTTTATAATTGAAGTCCTTTGCATGCTAGTTATGATAAATTTAATTTATGATTCATTTTCCCTCCTCTCCCGGAATGCTTTAATTGCACTTGAATCTGATAGAAAGTTAAGCAATGAAGTGGAATATCAATATATTTACTATAGGTATATAATTTAATAATAATTATTAGCATTCTGTTTAACTAACATTTATTTATCTCAAACCACTAAAATGGAAAAGGGCACCAAGACTTTTCTATGAACTCTGATAGCGTAGAAGCATTTTTGACATTCATTTGACTTGGCTCTATAATAATCAGAATCAAAACATAAACACTAAAACCTCTGATTTATCATAACGACAAATTGTTGCCCAACTGACTTTTAAAAGTTTACAAACCAGAATTGGTTTAAAAATTTTATTTTATCGTTTAACATGAATAGACCTACTAAACTTCGTATACATTTGCAATACATAACTAAAATGGCCGTGGTCGCGTAAGAATGATATTCTTAAAAAGGTTTTGGTAGAGTCATTAGGTCTACACATACAAATACTTAAAGTATTCAGATCTGACAACACGATTACACAACTGTTAGTTAACCAAGGTGATATTTATTTTTATTGGATATCAATTATGATCATCAACATGTAGTCCATACTTCATTTGCTCCGACTTTTTAAAACCAAACGGTCTTATTAAATGTTTACTTCAAGTTGAAATATTTAGTACTTCATAACAATGATTACAAACAAAAATACCAAGATTTACATTTTCCGGACTAGTAGACTTAACTTAATCATTTTGTAGCTTATTTCAAACCGTCATTCCTTTGCTCTAATGGAAATAAATTATATCAAAGGGCATTGAAAATCTGGAAACTCAATTATCAATTTACATTTTTATCATTTCTAAAAATCTCACATATTTCCAAGTTTTTGTTGTCGTTTGAAAATAGCTAAAAGAAAAATACAACATATTAAAATGTCGAGAGAATGGCGACGTATGCAATTATTCATTTCGACAAAAAATGTATGATAAATTGTATTCAAAAGTATTCTAAGTTAGGCACGACTAGACTTGAAGCGTTTTTATGAAACCTTTTGAGCTTTTGATAGTTCTAAATGAAAAATTCATACAGTCCAGTGGATCAGAGGTCATTAACCAAACTGCTGAGAAGAGTTCTTAAATCCTAGTTCTAATCGAAACTTTTCTTCTTTCTTGTTTTCTCGTAGGTGGCGTGGCTGCGTGTCGATACACAAACTATATTGACTATACAAAATCATGTAATAACTAAAAATCAACGCATTGGCATTGCCAATTCCGAGCACAAGACATGGACAATGCGTATACGAGATATCAAGGAGTCGGATAAAGGATGGTAAGCCCTTCAGAAGTTCCCACAGTTGTTTAAGAGTTTATGAATTATTCCCTACTCCCCCGTCTTCTCTTCCAACTCGTCACATTAGGTACATGTGCCAAATCAACACGGATCCAATGAAAAGTCAAATGGGCTACCTGGATGTTGTGGGTAAGTTGGCGGAAATAAACTCTTTTTTTTTTTTTTGTTCTTTTGTGTTCTCCCGTTTTGCCTTTTCCATTTGGTTTGTCAAACAATCATACGCCTGGTTGCCAGGACTTGCCTGGTCCCGAGCTATTGTTCGATTTGTATTCTAGAGAACAAAAAAAAAACAAACAAAATTTTAAACAAAAATACAAACTCGAACAAAACGTTTTTCGGTTGGGATGTAGAAACAAGCAGAAGCAAGCTCCAGTGGAGAGTTGTGGTTTATGAGAATTCCACTGGCCCATGGACGGTAGCTCCGGTCTATTGTGACTACTTAAACATGTTTAACCGTCCACTGAACCGCAGAAATTGTTGATTTTGAATTAAAACGACGCGAAATGGGCGGGTAGAAAGCGTAAGAAATGAAATCAACGAACAAACCGGGTGACCAGGTGAACGGGCCTACGAAGTGGTCGACGCGGTGCAGCATTTCGGTTTGTCCATTTGTGGTCTGCACCACCTAGAAACCCCATTCCACTATATCCACCATCCATTCACCCGACTCTTCATTCTCTTAGCTGCCTAAATACCTTTTGCCTGGCGAAAAATCTAAATCAACGCGCTAAATATTTTAGCCACCATTTCAGTTGGCATAGCGTTCAGTGGCAAACACGAAAAAGTATAATCAACTGTGGGTATTTGCACTGGATAATCAGCGGGTCGACCACTGCTACAGTGGTACAAAAATAGTTAAAACTACTTGAATGAACTAGTATAGAATAGGTGGACAATATCCTCAAATGTGTGTAGTTAGAAAAGATTTCTTTATCTTTACATTTATCTGGTTTAACTAAGAATTCTTTCTTATTGAATTGAAAGTTAAACCACTGTACAAATAGTCCTTGTTCTGTGTGTGTACATAGGTGACGCCAGTGAGCGGAAAAACGGCAAACGGGAAACGTTCGAGTTTCGAGCCGAGTTGGACATTCGGACAACTGGCCATTCCTGATGATTTTCGTGACCAAGTGCAGTTAAATAGTCACCGACAAACGGCAAAAGCCTCTACCATCCCCCACGCAATTCAACTATCTTTCATATACCTATATAGATACAGGATATGTATGAAAACTATCCAGACATTCCCGGCATTTAAACTGATGAGATATTTATATGCACTAGTATTTCAGATATGAGACTATTTCAGATATTTGCACAGAATTTATATTCAAAACGGGTGGATAACTCTCTCCAACGCGTCACCTTTATATCGCCTTGGATAATTTTAATTTTTGCACTGTTTTCTCCCTCTATAACCTTGGTCACTTAATGACCATTCAGTGGTCTAGCCGCCAGTACTCCTGGCAACCACTTCTCTTCTGTCTCTGAGTCATTCAGTCACTCATTCATGTCGTCAGTCCCGGTCCATACCGCTGCCTCCCCCACTCGTGTGGACTCCTGCCGAGTATAACAAGCTGTTTGTCAACACCAGCACACAATTTTTTGGTCATTTACGAACCACATAATTGCGGCATATTATATGCATACAAAAAAACAAAAAAAAAGAAGGAAAGCCCCTCAATTCCCGCTGGCCTGAACCCCAACGTTTCTTTTAGCTCGTTCTGGTAGCATTATTACGTTTTCATGGTTCATAGGTTTTCCGCTGTGGGCGCAAACATTCGCCGCCATCGTGGGTAATAATTTGTATTTTCTGGCTCCCATGTCAGGACGTATGAAAAGTTTGTCCTTTAAAACAAAAGCAACCAACAAGGACACTCATTTATGCGATTCACTTGGGTTCTGGGTGGGGTTCGAGAGTTTTGTCGGTACAGAGCCGAATGCATACCTGCTGGGGGATGCAACAACACATATGTGAAAACAAACCACAACATATACAGAAAGATATATACAACATATACATATATATATAGTAAATATACAGTACATGCATACGAATCAGTGCCATCAGCCATTAGAGCCATAGCATGAAAATTGTTAAGTAAAATTTAAATGATTTAATATGATATACAACTCATTGTTTTACTTTTTTTTTTCTCTCTTTCTCTTGTGTGTTTTTTTCGATGTGGAATATGAATATATATGTGGCATAAACATTATCTGACAACGTTGTCGAATGTCTGGCAACCTCAATTGCTCTCATTGTTGCTGGGGTCGCGCTGCTGGCTGCAGTACCGCCGGATATCCTAGATTATCCTACAAGCACGGACATGGTCGTTCGCGAGGGCAGTAACGTGACGCTCAAATGCGCTGCTACCGGTTCACCAGAGCCGACAATTACATGGCGTCGTGAAAGTGGAGTACCAATCGAGTTGGCCAACGGCGAAGAGGGTAAGTCAATGCATTCACAGGAATTTATACGCAAAACTGCGATTCGAATACGAAAATTCACTGTAAATTTTAAGTTGTACACTAGCAACTGAATATACTCGGACAAATATTGAATACTTATGCTTTTCGAATATAGAATTTAACAATTTACGGGAAAGCCTTAACTAACGATGATTGATTTCTCTTTGATTTCATTCTAATATGATAAAAACCAAAGGACATTGCGTTGTTCATATTTTATGCAATCACACATTTTGGCCAGTGCATAAGTCTTTCGTCTCGCTTACAGCATAGCTCTTTCTCTCTTTATCACTCACCTTGTCCGTGTCGATTCGTAAGTACTTTTTGCTGTTGGTATCGCCCTGGTTGCCTCCATAAGGTGGTTTTCCAGCCAACAATTTGGAGTACTTTTACACAAAAAGGCAGCTGTAGTAGCTGAGCTGAGCTGCCGCTGCCGCTGGTGGTGATGTTGATGGTGTGGCGGTGGTAGAACCCAAAGCCAGCCTTTGGGCCAGGACCCAGCAGACAAATGCACAAATGGTGGACCGACGCTCTCACTCACACTAACTGACTGACTGTATGTATGTACGTGGTCATGGCACCTGCATGCGAGTCGTTTTTCCTTTTTTATTCGTCGTCCTTTGCTCCTGTTCTAGTTCCTGCTCGATACGGATGTGTTTGGGTTGCTTCGCCGCTGGATGATGACGTTTGATGTCTGCACTGGCAGAATTAGCAATCCGATGGAGAGAGATAGAGAGAAGGAGAGACGCAATGAGGATGGCCAGAGGATCAGGCGAGATTTACTAATTGATGTTGAAGTGCCAATGAGTGGCAACTAGCTTAGAAATTTGATTTAAAAGCAAATCTGCTGTGGTTTTCACAAAATTAATTCTACTTACCAATTGACTGCCAAGTGGAGAAAGCTTATCGTCATGAATTGCACTTTTCGTGCGAATATCGATAGCAAGCGTTGTTATCGTTCCATAACTGACGATATGGCAACCCCAAGAATCATGTCTGCAGCGTTTCTTATTCAAATTTTAATAAGTTAAAAAATGATTTTGGACTTTACCAAACGTAAAGCAGGG
This sequence comes from Drosophila willistoni, assembly GCF_018902025.1. Classification (NCBI taxonomy): domain Eukaryota; kingdom Metazoa; phylum Arthropoda; class Insecta; order Diptera; family Drosophilidae; genus Drosophila; species Drosophila willistoni. Next base: position 18,960,408 of record NW_025814050.1, read on the forward strand.
ACAGAGAACCGACAAAGCTTAATATAAGATTTCGCTATAATCCAAATATTTTATAAAAATTATTAGGTCATCGATTCGATACGATAGTCCAGGGCTGCAACTAATTAACAGCTGTATTGCCATTTTTTGTTGAACGTTTCTTTTATGGATATTCTAAAGGTATATTTAATACCAATTATTCTTACAGTGTCGCTTAATGCATCGCATGAGCTATAAGTACTTCATTCGGATCATCAAAAATACAAACTCCCTTGAAACCCACACGAAACCCGTTGAAAAAAAGCTTAATCAAAGGTGGGCTACCCAACACAAAAACCAAAAAAAAAAACACCATGAATATGAGAAAGGCCCAACAAGCAGTAAAAACAACAACAACAAAAAAAAAGTTCGCCATAAATAGAACAAAAGTTGGCAATATGACCTTTTCGGCACTGGCTTAAATGTCTGCCGACCATTTCACCATGATTTCCAAACAGTCTGCTTGCTGTTCAACTGGGCCATTGAGTGCTCTCGCCGCCATTTTAGTATGTAAAATTTAAAATGTTTAAAAAAGAAAAAGAAACAACTAATAAATATAAAAAGGATCAGAATGTAAGTTAGGAGGATGTATAGATACCCTGCATTGGTATTGCAAAGGTGTTTATTTAAGAGATATGTATATGAATTTGGCTTGTTCTTATTCAAATGGTTCACACCTGTATTCAATATTCATTATCACAGAAAAAATATCATTCATATTCAAACAGTTTCAGCCATTGTTTAGCTACTTTTTAGATTATTTAACTAACTTAAACTTTGATATGAGATAATAAGTTATTCAAATTGAACTTAAGTTAAATTCTTTGTGAATATTTTTAAAAGTGCCATTTCAAATTATTTCCAACGAATTTGGAATAGAATTCACTAGGTTTTGTTGTATAACAAATACCAAATGTATACATACATACATATCACGTTTTTAAAGGGTATACACATTTCGGCTTTAACACACAACAATATTAAGTACATGCGGCTTTTTCTTTACCAACATTTGCTTTTCAATATTTGACCAAACTCGAAAAACATTCCATTCCAATTACCTTCGCTTTGAAATTCGATTATTAGCTGTGGCTTGGGAATGTAATGCAATTAGAGAACAAAGGTAAAGTTTTTATGGCATTTTGTTGGTTGGTGAGTTTTGCATTGGCAAATAAAATTACAGGCCTTCTTGCTTCTTCCAATAGCCGTTGCATTGGATATTTTGGCTATTACATTTAATGCCAAAAAACAAAAGGGCGGCTAATAAGCCAATTCACCGGACAGTCAGCTCCCTGGCCATATTAAAGCACAACCCATGGGCCTCGTGGCAAATCAATAAACGAAACGCAAATCAGCTGCTTATTATACCTAACAATATCAAGCGCAAACTAGCACCAAACTTCCGCTTCCGTTTTGGCCTCCAAAAAATCCCAAACACACGCTCAAACACACACTGCTGCAAATATAGAAAGGGCTACAATATACATATACATACATATATGTCTGTGGTGCTGCCGGCTTAACTCAGCCACTATGCAATTTATATTATAAAAAGTCCTGTTCGACTATCTGAACAGGATGTTTGCGGACAGTCGGCCCTGATCCTGGCCCAGTCCGAATTATGGTGGAACAAACAACTGCAGGAGCAGCAGCAGCAGCAGCATCATCATCCTGCCATAAAAAGTCATGGTTAGTAAAAGTTTTGTGCGCTTTTGTTGGCGACACAACCCTTCACACAATGCGAATGGAGGCGAATGGCTTAGGCAACTGTAATGATAGTTATTACATGGTTGCAAAACATTTTGTAAATGCATTTGTAGTTATGATGCTATTACATGACTAGATTTCACTTCAAATGAGAGTAATGTCGGCTACGTTACTTTAGAAAGAGAATTTTGTAAAAGAGTTATTAAGTTTTACACTTTTTCTTATTTGTCCATTAAGCTACATCTAATTGTAAATTCCCCTTTTCATTTCAGTTCCAAATATCGAAGGCACCGATTTGATAATACCAAATGTAAAGCGTCAACATATGGGCGCCTATCTATGTATTGCCTCGAATGGAGTCCCGCCATCAGTTAGCAAAAGGATAACACTAATTGTACACTGTAAGTATAGGATCAAAATCTCTTTGTTTGAAATGTTTTGACAGAGTTTAATTTTCACTAGAAATAGATTATTTATGGGGAATTCAGAAAATGGCAACCTAATGCAACATATCGAGAAATATATACTACTCAATGTATATAAAGTTTGTTAATAAAGAATAAAAAAAAGTAGAATATTATGTGGACTAAACGATTTTAAATCACTTAGTCCTTTTTCCTCATTCTCTTCTATAAAAGTTTATGTACTTACATATAGACTAAAAAAAATCCCAAGATTTTTTTTCAAGACATTCAATTAAATTATAATCTTTTTGTTTAGTTAAAGTTTAGTTAAAATTTTTGACACTTGTAATGTTCAATTTAAAGAACAGAGCTATTCAGAGTCAAGCTATGAAAATAAAGAACCAAGTTTTTTCCGAAGATCAGAAGAAACTTAAATTTTCCGATTATGGAAGCAAATTATTTCAATGTAATCTGAATACTGAATATAAAATCAAAGGGGAAATCTTAAATGACATAATTATTGTTTTTATTTTTGCATTATAAACCAAATAAATATACAGACATTTGCATTTTGCCATAATTCAAAAAGTTTGTCTATTTAACTAATTAGAAGAGGCTGGTTTAACAATTTATTTTTGTTTTTCTATATCTAATTGGTTCTGTTTGTTTGAAATTTCAGTTCCACCTATGATAACTGTACAGAATCAATTAATTGGCGCTGTGGAGGGTAAAGATGTGACTTTGGAATGCGAATCAGAGGCCTATCCCAAGTCCATAAACTATTGGACCAGAGAACGTGGAGAGATTGTGCCGCCGGGTAAGAGTAATATAATTAAAATCAAAACTCTTTTTGTTAGTAAAGTAAATAGATTTAATTGTGAATGTCACTTTTTGTGTCAATTTATTTAGTCAAACTGTTTATGGCATTAAAATAATTCAAAGTGAAATTTGCAGAAATACAAATATGAATTCATTGCCTAGTGACAAGCAAGTTAGCCAACCCACACACACACACACACACACACTCACACGCCAAGTGTAGTATGTAAGTCCCTAATGGGGGGGAGGGCTAGACTATATATTAGTATGCAAGTTGACAACTTTTTTAGCCCCGACTGACTGTCTAACTAACTAACTGATGACCGCTCAGTGCCAAACTCGAAACGAGAGAGAAAAAAAGTTTTTAATTAGCTGATTTTGTTAAAGAGATTGAGACAGAGTGTGGAATAAACCAGACCAGGCTAAAACTAATGACGGTTGTCTGTCACAGTTCTGTGGTTTCTCGCCTGTCTAGAATACACTTATTCAGTTGTTCGGTTCATCATTAAATTTGCATAAAATTGCAGGCACAGAATATGAAAGTAAATCAAACATGTTGTCACAAAAATAAATCGGAAATGGAGCCAGTATTTAATGGCATTCTGAAAAACGAATATTAAATATTTCGTCTGTAAGGAAAATGAATTAAAAATCTTCTTTGAATTAGGGTTTTTGATATTTTTAAACAGGCTTTCAATCATATTAGAAATAAAACTCATATATGTAGGCTAGGATTTTTAGTGTCAAACTGGAGAACAATTCATTCAGGAACTGTATAAAAATGAAAGAATAGTTTGTTATTTTGGCCACAATTTTATGGCTCTCTGATTCATGTCAGTCCTGAAATTTGTATTTCGAAAAATCAATTTACTTTCAATAATTAGTCGCAAACGAGAACAGGCTAGCTAAATAAATTTCATTTACAACTTTTCGTTGACAATTGCAACAATCTATCCGCAGGCAATGTCAAGCGTTCAGGCATAAATTTTATGCCTGTCAGCGACATTGTGTGTAGTTACTTTTTTTTCTCTGTGGTTTGTGAAGAAGAAAGTTTTTGCACATGACATGCATTTCATTATTGAATAATGTGAAATTTTCAATTAAATATTAATTAGTTTATTATTTTAATCAATTATTAACTCCAATACAAACACATTACATTCGCAAACAGGCGGAAAGTATGCAGCAAATGTCACCGAAATAGGAGGCTATCGTAATTCAATGAAACTTCACATCAATCCATTATCTCAAGCGGAATTCGGGGCTTATCGTTGTGTGGCCAAGAATTCATTGGGCGATACAGATGGCACCATTAAACTGTATAGTAAGTATATAAGATTGAGAAACGATAATAGCCACAATTAATACTTGGAAAATCCATCAGGAATACCACCCAATGCAGTAAATTATGTGGAAAACTTTGAAGCCAGACATAAAGGTAAGCTTAACTTAAATTTTATACTATTGAAGATCATATTAAGAATCTCAAAATTGTTGAGTAAAGCCATGAGTTCAATTTGGGACTAAATTTATATAATTTTGAATCTATATATCGAAACTTCATGACAGTTTTTGTAGCGCTTTTAACTTTAAAGTTTAAAAGAAAACTTGTAGGTCTTTCATTGCCTATTTCGGAGTCTCGGCGTGAATATTAGGGGAACTTTGGATGCATACTTTTAGGCGTTTCTGTTCAAAAGTTATAGAGAAAACTTTTACTATGAATAATTTCGTATCCTCGTAAGAAGAACAGAGAAAACATTTCCCTCTAAACGATATTTTTCACAGTTTTAGACGATGATAATTATCATCCTAAAATAAAAAAATTTTATCAAAAACGATCTGCCACTGACAATGAATACATACATATGATGACAAACTGAATGAATTAATAAATATTATTGATAAGCTTCAACATTTATTATTACGTATTCATTTTTACTTGCGAAATTACTTATTTATTTACTTAATTTTTTAATACTTACCAGTCTAGCCTTGACTTAGACTCTTAATTTAATAGTCTAAGTGTCTATAACTCAACATGAAGGCGACAAATTTTGCGGTTAAACAGAATTCATATTTCTTATCCTTACCTATTGTATGACCCTTGTTTGTTAAATTGCAGCCCAGTTGAGAAGTCGTAAGACAAAAATTGTAGATTTAATAGCCACTTGGCATAAATTTAAAAAGAGGCGGCAAATATTTCACTTATTTTTGTTTTTGTTTACCAAACCAGGCATAAAAGCTGCAAGATTTGAAAAAGAAGCGACAGATAAAAGAGTCAGGGGGAAGAGACAGAGAAAAACGCATAAATAATTCATTTGGCATGCAAATCCGTTTCAAATCGTCAACGCCACGAATCAGTTGAATGATGGCACAGAATTCGTTTTTAGCAGCATAGGGGAAAGTGGATTTTGCGGTAGAAGGAGTTCCAGGTGCTTTAGCTCTGTTTTGTGGTTGAGGTCAGAGAATGGAAATGAAATTGAAAAACAACAACATGAATATGCATTATGGCTCTCTCTCTCTTTGGCTTAGGTTTGTTCGTTTGCAAACAAAAAAGTAACTTAAAGATTCATTTAGCAATTTACTCGACCGCAAATTCAATAATTTTCCATTTCTTTGTTGGACACAGGAAAAAAGCGTACGAAAAGCGAAATGTATCATCCGGCCAGGGCGCAGGAGCACAGCGGCGAGGATATGGAGAATCCGGGCAAACGAAAAGGTGAGTCCAAGAGTGCGGCACACCGATTAGGGTTATGAGCCATTTTTCAAGCATTTACGGGAGGGGTTTCTGTTTATTTTTCCCTTTTTTTTTCTTTTTTGGTGGGGTGGTTGATGGCTTAACAGGCCACTTGAGACGGTATGCAAAAGCCATAAAAAGAATCATGGGATTGCGTCCACGGAGTTTGTCCCGGTTGTTTAACAGATTTTCACACTAATTTGCCAGGTTCAGGAAAAAGTTGGTCGACCAAACCAAGCAGGTGGAGGTAAAAGTTTCGTTTCTTTTCCACTTCTTTGTGACCATTCCTCTTCTTTTTTTTGTGCCTGGCAGTTGGGGTCGGCATTTTGGTTCATTTCGCATAATTGTATATCAATAAACACGCTCCGGTTGGCTTTATGGCAATTTAATGATTTGTAAATACTTGGCTACAATCAAATAAATTCTTTTGTGGTTGAAATTTATTTGATTTCGTGTGGGATATCGTTTGAGGTTTTTCTTTTTTAAGGTGGGAAGAATTTTGTTGAAAATTTGTTTCGTTTTCCTTTTTTTTATAGCTTAATTGTGTAGTATAAAATGAAAAGTTATTTGAATTGGCGATTGAGGTATCATTTAGAATTTTAAAAGCCAAATTAGGGAAATTTTAAATGAACTTACAAATATTATATAGATATTTTTGGTTTGAGTCATTCCCATTGACTTTAAAAGTGTTCATAGTTTGAGACTTTTTGAATCAAATTCAATTCCTTAACCACAGTATTCAAAATTGAATGTTTTAAATTAAAAATCATGTTTTACTTTGTTTATTTAAATATGGATATTTCGTAAAATTCCAATTATATAAGACAAAGTAAAAGCGCTATAAAAAACTGTCAATGTTGATATTAATAATTGATACAAGTTATGATTTGACTTAGTTGAAGATAAAACCAACTAATAATCGGAATGTAATATAGAATGACCTACATAAGAGTAGAAAACATAGGCATAAGGACATAAGGACAATATTAACAGATCAACTTGTGACTTAACTAAATTTTAAGCAAACTTGAAAGCTGTTGACTAGATAAGTTCCTTTAGGCATTTCCCAGCTACCAGTCAAAATCCTTCACATTGTTGAACGTTCTTTGCTTGAGAGCCTTTGCATCGAGATAGTCTTCAACCTTTTGGGCAACCAAAAATCACTGCACCAGTGCTGGCTAATCACATCAGTTGCCCATCCAAAAGCTTAGCCAATTTCCGCAGATTGCTATTAACATTTCTCGTGCACTTTCTCCACGATTTTGCTCGCTCTCTCTCTATCCATCTCTTTGGCTCTCTATCTATCTCTTTCACAGCTGATTTGAGTCTCAGTGCGGAAAGTATTGACAGCATGTATGGTGGCATGGGGTCGGCAGCTGGGACCCAAACCAAACAGAATTGTCTGCCACTCCTCATGCCACTGTTTCTGTTGCTGTTGACAACATTGACGAGGATGATGCGAAAAATTCAGCTGACATTGTTGCCACAAACACTGACACATGTTTGACATAGACGCCAAGCCGTGATGGTGCTAAAGGAGTTCGAATTGCGATGATGATGATGCTCTGGATGATGACGATGATGATGATGATGATTGAGTTTGTCAAAGCCAAACGTTGCTTGGTGCTGATTTATGTGCTTCGATGGTTTAGTTAAAATATACAGACACTATATATCATGCAAGTCGATTCTTTGTAGCTAATAAGTCAAACCAGGCTTCCTAATCCCCCCCAAAATGCGTGCATGTTGAGCTGTTAAATACTCTCTAGTATTAAGTTTAGTTTTAATATTTCAAAAAAACTCATCAGCACATGTACATACGAGTACAGCAACAACAGAAAAAAGTAAAACCTTTTTTTATATTTATAGAAAAAAGCAATTAAGAAACGATGAAAATGATTCGTTGGTAGTTAAAATGTTGAAGGATTATGTATTATATAGAATTGTATAAACCAGAATGTGGATAATATTAAAGAGACTGTATGTGTGCAAAGTAATGTTTAATTTGAAATTAATTCAAACAAAACCAAAACTAGTCAATAAGTTAAAAAATTTAATGAAAAAAGAAAAAAAGGGAGAGAAGTGAGGACAAAAACGCAAAAAATAAATCAACCAGACACAATTAAGGCTAATGCCATTTGACGACTACATATAAGATCCGTTTTTAGACATGGAAATTGAAAATTGATTATAGAACAAATTTTCAAAATAATAGTGTGAAAACCCTGAATATAAAACTCAAAATTAATGCCGAAAAATTGCAATAAAAAAATAATGAAATGCTCAGCAATTGGCTGTGTACAAAAACCAAACAAAAATTAATCTAAACCATAAATAACAAGCTAAAAAAAGAAAGAAAATACCAATAAATCATTCATTTCCCGTGAGCTCTCCCAAAATACTTTAATCGAACTCGAAATTGCAGAAATTAAAAAATTATAGAAAGAGATGTTAAAAAATAAAACCATCATACATATCATTTACTAAACACATTAAGCAAATAAATTTGTTTAATAAACAATCGAAAAAAACAAAAAATTGAATTGTAAAGTTATGTTATTTACAAAGCTATTCTTATATCAAATAAAAATTAAACTAAAACAAAACCAAAAAAAAAAAGAAAATCCATGCTAAATAGCTTAAAGAATATGCATTAATCATATATATTATTAATTAATATTTAAAAACGAGTGTATAAAAAACTACATTGTTATTTAAACGACAAAAAGGTCTATGAAATGTAGACCAAAAAAAATATATAAGTTGATTAACCATTAAACAATTATAAATATCTATTTATATGTATATGCATACGTATATATATATATATATATATCTACCGTATAAGCATCACTTGTAAATGGCAATGTAAGCAACTTGGCAAAAATCGACAGGAATATTTATAAAATAAATATTAAAGCGTTAAGTGAAATAAACAAACTTCTTATTTCATTTTCTTTTTTTTCATTCAAAGCAAAAGCATAGCAATATTCATAGCTGGGGAAGCTTTGTGTAGTTCACCGAAGATTTTATACCCTTCGAGTTCAAATTATATATGGTTTTTGGATTTTTAAGTTTTAGATGAAAGATTTTAGAAGGACTCCAATTGAAATGCAATACAAGGTAAAATTGGTTAAATAAAAAAAGCTGCAAAGTCAGGTATTTTATGTACATAACTATGTTTTTTGTGAGATTAACTCTTTCAAATTTAAGCCCAATTTTTCAGTTACCTAGGAAAAAAACTTTGCTTAAACTTGTTAGACTTGGCAATGAACTTTAAAACTCATCACAAACAAAAACTAAAACTGCCAGCTACAAACATTCAATGCCAAGATAAAATTTGAAATATGAAATTATATTTATGGAATATTTGTCTTTTAAACTCCAATCTAAAGCATTAACTAACAAGATATCAAATATTAGTGAAATGGAAACTTCAACACACCTACAAATCCGCTTCAGACTTCTCTATAAATCCTTTAAGCAAAATTATTTCTTATGCCTTCTCTGTAATATCTCGTGTGGGGTGTATTACGACAAAATGAGTTGCTATGATTTGAACCATCAAAATGCCGAGCCAAAAAAAAATCGCATAAATTACAACTAATACCCAACTGAACACTAAAAAAATCAAATTAAAACCAGCTACAAATTCCAAAATAAAACAAAACACAAAATACAAAAATAAAAAAAGGGAACACACACAGCAACAGAAAAAAAAAACAAAACAAAATAAAAAAACGAAAAAGAAAGAAGAAAAACAGAATTCTTTCATTAAGGGTACTTTAAGTGCCGGCCAGCACGCAAAAAACCAAAACCAGAAAAATACATAGAACTCTTCAAAAAGGCAGGGGCTAATAAAAAGCTCTCATCAACTTTGCCCTAGTGTGCCTGTGTATGTGTGTGTGAGTATGCCGGTATGTATGTATGCGAATGTATTACCAGTATGAGTAGTTTTTATTACATTTGTTTCCAGGAATTTTCAAACATGCCAAAACAGGTGCAACCACAAACCAACTTTTAGCCTGGTTTACGTGAGCTGCCTTTATTCTTTTTTTTTTTTTTTGGTACCATTTTCTTGCCGCTCTTTTTCCGTTATTCCGCACTGCAATTTCCTGAAGTTTGTTTTCGTTGAAAATATAGTTTACTGACCAATGCGTTTTTCATCTCGTAAAAGGATATTTTTTTTGCATACTTTACCCATTAATATCAAGGTTAACTGTTGTTGTAAATATGCATCATTCATGCCAATAAAGTGTTTGACTCCTTACATGATGGACATATTAATGAGAGATATTGAGGCCTTAAAATGCATTCGTTGTTCACTGGCAAGCTGAACCGCATAATGAAAATCATTCAAAAGGATCATTATAATATGCTGTTGAAAGTTCTCTTACACAGTACTACAAAAATATTGCCCAAAGTCGAGAAGGATTAATGTTTCACATATTTTCATTAAAATACTAAAGTTAAGAGGCTCTGCAGTGCAGAAAAGGCAGTTTAAAACTCGTATTAACTTCAAAAGAAACATTTTAATTCATTTCGGGCTTTTGTTGTTCAACTGATTACCCCAAATTGTTGCATGGTGCAGAATCAAAATGCAGACCTATTGAAAAGATAAAATTTCAATAAAAGAAAAACCCATTTTACTGTCCAATTAAGAGCGAATAACAGAGATTGTTATAGCATATTTAACTTCAAAGTTAATGTCAAAATATGTATATGGTCGATAAAAATCGCCTGCTCATTTTCAACGCCAATTTAACTTCCCTTCGAGTCATTAATGGAACCACTTACATTTCTTTATTTAATCTTAAAAATAACAACCAGAGTATGATAAGTTCAACATATGTATAACAGAAAGTAGAAATCAGAAAGATGGTAAATATAGGAAATTAAAAATTAAATCGGACATTTTAAAGGGTCAAATTTCATAGGCAAAATCTTTGTTTTAGTGGGGGAAACTTTCCTTATTTCCTAGCCCGAGAATGCAACCCTTACATAAATATTTGCAACATGTATAAATTTTTTTCTGGGTCTGTGCAATCGTCTTAATATAAGATTTCATGTAGGTTTAGATATTCCATTCGATTCTTGTATTAAAGTCTTAAACCATATTTATCTGGGACTGTTTTAAGCGACTTCTGCAACTATTTTAGGCAAAGATAATGAAATCCAAATATATAGGTTTACAACAAATAAACCTTTCTAAAAAGGTCCAATAAAAATCCGAATAAAACTTGGAAAAAGATTCAAGAGGCTCCTCCTTTAAAATGCTTATACATTCAAATAAATTTTGTAGAAATTATTAAATTTTATATAGCCTACTTTTATGCTGCACTCTAACTTCGCTTTGGCCAATTTTTAATGAATTTTACTCCAAGGTTCTTTCTCTCTCTCTCTGGTTCTTTTGTTTATTTTTCTAGATTTTTTGTTTGAATTTTATTTGTCCAGCTGTTTGAAATTTCCGAGCCGCCTGTGGGCAGCATATCTAATTGCTACCTTGTCGCAAATTCAAATGAAATTCAATTAACACCGAATCAACAATTATATAACAAAACTTTAGATACCTGCCTCTATACATATATATGTATGGCTATGTATGTATATGTATTTGTAGTGTATATTAACATAATTACAAAAAGAACAGGCACAAATGGCGCCACCTGGCGGCCTCTACACACAATTAACATTACTTAAATACACATTAAGGTTAAAGACGCGCAATTTTTTCATGTTTTGGGGCTATTTTTTTTTAGGTTTTGGGGGAGACTTCGATGATGTGGAAGTTTGGATGAAGGGCAGCTATAAAAATTGCGTGACGCACCCAAAAGAAAGCACATTTCAACACAACAAAACAAATGAAAGAAATGGAGGTGGTAAGGAGAACTGCCAGAAGGAAACCAGTCAGAGAAATCACAATCAGAGGAACAACGACGAAACGGAAGGGCAATGAAAATAAACACAGTAATTAAGTTAATGAGCATTTTGAGATTTATTATTAATTTTTCTTCACATTATTTCTTTCACTTTTTCATTTTTCCATTTCTTTTGTTCTTGTACGTTTTGTTTTGTGTTTTTTTTTGCATTCGTTTTGGTTCCAAAACAAATTATTTATTATAACTATTTGCAGTTCTTCTTGCAAATTTTTGTGCTAATCTGCATAAATTTCTTGCAAATATACATATTTTAGTCATTTTATGAGTGTGTGTGTATGTTCTTAATTGCTATTTAAATGCTTGAAAATTATTTTAAATGTTCTACGGCTGAGGGGCATTTCACTTGAATCGTTTGTCAAATTGTTATTTAATTTATGACTAACCATAAAATCACAGTGCCTCAGAAGTCACATTAACATTTTGCCATTGTCATTGCTGTGATTATGCCATCATCATCATCATCATCTTCCTCTTCGTCATATGAGGAAAGTCCAAAGCCAAAAAAAGGCCATTTAGGCTTCGTGCTTACATTTTACGATTTCACATTAAAGTTTATAACCCTAGGAAAGGCAGTTTACAAACCAAAAAAAAGACAGGAAATACTAAGTAAAGTAGACGGTATGTTAAGTTGTCTAGCATCTTTGTTGTTGTACCCTGTACCAGATAGAATTGTGTTATGAAATTCTACAGAAGTATCTTAGAACTTAAATAACAAAGTCTTTTATATAAAAGAATAAAATCATCAGACAAAAATTTGAATATTGTAGAAATTTAACCTTATTTATAATTATTTACTATATGAATCTTATGGTAGACATATTGCCAATTTCACCGCTATGAAAGATAAAGAAGTTTCTATTAGCCTTTAGTACTAAGGATTTCAATATAAGATACTTGAGCAGCAATTACCCCAAAAGAGATTTGCACCTTTTAAATAAAGATATTCTTAGCGATAAACATCTAATTATGGTCGGATACTAATGATGCCATAAAACAAAATTTGAATAAGCTAAACAATTTCAGTAAAACAAGAGTTTTACTGAGCTATATAAGGAACTAATTTGTAATACTATTTCCCAAATCATTTACGAAAACAACAAACAAAAAAGGACAAAAAATCATTAGCCCAAGCCTAACTAAGAGAACGATAATGATAATGATGAGACCCAAAAAGCGATTAACAGTACAACAAGCCTATAAACAAATTGCCACAGCTTAGTCAACAACAACAAGAACACGAAGAACCACCAGGACAACGACCGGGACACTAATCACCTGAAAAAAAGAGGAGATATCAAAAAGAATATTCACACACACTTTCATGTGTGTTTTTGTGTGTGTGTGTGTAATAATCAGGCTGTCAGGGGGACTCGTGTGTGTCGCTCATTCGCTCTCATCGTGTAAACAAAACTACAATTAATCAAAGATTTTACCTAACGGGACTTTATTACACGCAGCTTTGGTTAATTGCATAAATAAAACTCTAATGTTTTGGGATGATGGAGACAACAACAGCAACAACAACAGCAATAACTGGCTTAATTAATCCTCCACCCAAACTCATGCTCCCCATGGAGTCGGCAAATAAATAATAAAAACACAAATTGACACACATACACAGAAATAAAGGCAATAGATATGTATATGTATGTATGCAGGGGTGAATTGAGGAACATATGACAAAAAGGGCCATAAATTGGCCACATGTAGAGAATAACTATTTGGCAATAGGTATGTAAATACTTTTAGGATACGATTCGAAATAAACAAGAAATCAATTTCGCTTAACTTTCTAATACTTTCAGGACTTTTATTTGCTGACATCGAGAAAATTTTTATGTGTGGTTAACCTACTATATGATCAGTATCCAAATTGAGCTGTTTTCCAATCTGAAATATGTATGAATTTAGCTAAAGACTCTTAGGCATTACTCTTATGTTCAATACATAACATAACAAAAGTGTTTCCAACTACTTTTGCCATGATAAAATGAGAGAATAACATTAATATATTCTTTATGATCTTTCTTTTCCAATTTTCTATTATAATGCTAATAATTTGTAAAGCGCACAAGATTTAAGAACAATTTGACTATATGAAAGAATAAAATTTATTCACCAAAATCAACCTCTAAATACGTTCCGGACTATGGTACATAAATAGATGATCTAGAAAATTTATAAATTTTAAAATGTAATGATACATTTTTTGCAAACCTTTATATATTTGAAATCCCCTCCTGTTTGCATATGTAGAAAAATAAAAAGGGGCAACAAACTGGTAAACAAGGAAATGCAAGAAGTTAGTTCTACGATAGTTGAAAACGCTGTTTGTAGATGGACACAGGAGACACGGGAGGCAGGGAAATGCGGCAAAAAGTCATTACAAAGCAAGGCTAAAGGTTATCGTATTGGCTTGGTGTAGACCTTTATTAATATGCCATGTTGGTGGGCGGAGTGGGGTGGGTTTGGTTTGCTTCGGTCAACCGGATATATACACTTCCACATCCACTTATATGAACTGTCCATGCTTTGTAATTAAAACAATTATAATTGCCAATGTTGAGCATGTGAATGGTAAATACACTGCGGAAAAAACACAAAGGAATCGACATCTATTTATGTTCATGCATTCTGATGTTTATTGGGTGAGTCGTAGCTCAAAATATATCGTCAACAAACAATTATCCTGCATATTCATTTGTATTAAACCGCTTTACTTCCTCTTTTTTTTTTTTGATGGACAACTATCTAAAGGTTATACAGGGAAAGGGATTGAGAGTGAAGGTTGAGAACTTAACGTCCGCGGGAATCTTTAGGCTCGATATTGGAGACCCAAGGAATGGGATTGATGTAGATATTGGATACTGTGCCTCGCAATGTATCAATGCCCTGATTAAGAGGCACTGGCTTCGGACGATTGCTCACTTTTTTCATCCACTTGTTCCAAGCTCCTTTAGTCTTTTGCAGTCGCTCTTGCTCCAACTTTTCCTTACGCTCCTCCTGCTGACGTAGACGCTCACGTTCTTGCTGTTGTTTTTCAACCTTGACACGTTCCCACTCCTTGAGACGTTTCTTCATCATCTCGGGTGTTTCTCTGATCGGTGGAGGCTTAACAGTTCTCAAAGACTGTGTGCTAGCAAAAGACGAGGTACCACCACCCATTCCCACTCGGGACGAGACGCTACCTTTAGCTAGGGGGGGAATTGTACATTAATGAATGGTTCAATTAAATGCTGCAAATTTCTAGTGCCTACCATTAACCAAACTCGTTGGTTTAGATTTTTTTTGTTCCTCCTTGCGCTTGCACCATTGCTCGAAACGTTCTTTCGAGAGACGTTGACGTAGTGCAGCTTCGGATTCTTTTTTCTCCTTCTCCATTTTGGCTGCTTGTATCTTTTCTTGCTTCTGGCGTTCCTTGCGGGCAATCCAATCCTCATAGGACGACTGAGAGACACGCTCCTTCTTCCCATCGAGGGTTTTATAGTAAGTAGAGGCATCGGAACTGCAGCTACCAAGACTTAGAGAAGGCACCATATTACTACGATTTTCTGTCCAGCTCGAACCTGATACCGAAGAAGCGTCAGTTTTGCGCACAGAAGAAGCACTGCTCAAGTCATAAGTGCGATTGGTCAACAGAGGGTCATTGTTGCTCTCCACTTTTCCCACAAAATAAGTCTTGGCACTCTGGGCATCAATTGGAATTGCTGGAGTCTCCGGTACCTGAAGACTCTCGAATGAACTGAGACTCTGATTGTCCTGATTGTTGTTCCATATGGTATCGGTTTCTGTATCAGTTGGCATTGAATGCTCTTCAGCGGGCACGGCTCTTGGTGTTGGACTTTTGTAGGTTTGCCATTCCGAATCATCTTCATCATCAACATCATCATCCAAGTTAGCCAGTTCTGATTCGATGCTATCTTTAAGATTTTGCTTTCTTTCTCGCTCCTCGTCTTCCCTTTCGCATTCATCCAACTCATTGCAAAAATCCATTATGGTATCCACATTGGTGTCTAGACTGCTGACACTTCCCATCTTCTGGGGCGCAAAGGTATAACTTGTTTCTGCATCAGTGTCTGGATCGTCGTCCAACTCATAAATGTCCTTTTCTTCCTCAACATCATCAACATCAACATCATCATCATCGTCGTCGTCGATGTCATTTTTCGTGTCCTCTCCCACATAACGCACAGTGGGTGGCGAATTGAAAGTTCGATTAGTGTAACCCATCATCGTATCTGTGTCATCATCATCGCTTATATCTGTCATGGGTCTGTTCATTGTACTCGAACCACGACCGGACAATTGCTGGCGCTCAACTAACTTGCCCCCAGTAGAACGGCGCGCTACAAAAGCCATTTTCTTAGATATTTCTGCCGAAGAGTTGGAAAATGTGAGAATGATAATACTATAGTTTATTCTGTGTTGACTGTTTCGTATAGACTAACATATTCTCTAAATTTCTCTTAACGGAAAGTTCAAACAATCAAAGCAGAGCTTACTACTATGAAAACTAAAATCGTATTGCCCTCGTGAGATAATTTTGAAGGAATTTGACGATTTAACCGCAGTGTTGACGACCAGGGCATTAGCTGAAACTGTGGATTAATCCAGGTGAACTGAAGCCAAAATTAATCAAAAGAATTTGGGGCTTGTCAGGAATCGCGACCGTGTTTGGGGATGGTTCCCTAGTGAAGAATCAATGGCTTATATTGTAACAATTTATATAGGAATGATTCAGTGCTGCATTTGTCCAAGGAAAAACGTTTTTGTTTGCATCCAAATAGCAACAAAAGGAAAGAGATGCAAAATTTAGAGAAATGTAGAGCAAAAGGATGCAGGATGAGAAAGCTTTTTTTTAATTAACAGTAATATAGTAATCAAATAGAGAAGGCGATCATACAGAAACAAAACGGCAAAGACGAACGCAAAAAATAAGAAACTATCTGTAAGTATCTAAAGAAGAAACAGAGGAGAGATTTTTTTAGTAGACTTGCCAATTTTTGCACCATGTAAAGAAGAATCTGTTGAATTTAAAAACCAGTTGGATTTTTGTGAATACCAATACATTATCAATTGTCTAACACTCGTTATCTGATGACCTACATAGCCCAAGCATATGTATTAACATATTTCCAGTCGTTCACCTAATAATAATCTCATTTAGTCACTAGTAAAATTTGCCTTGTTAAATTGCAATTACCTTTAGAATAGTTGGTCAGCGATCAGTTTCAATTACTTGAGATTTCTATCTCTCGCAGTGTAAAAACGCCTAGCAGTTACTATGTCGTCAACATAAACACATACACACATACATACATGCACCTACACCACTAGCCAAAGTAAAAATGAAAACATTTTAACTAATGACAAACAATTACTTAAACAACAAGTCGAACGGTGAACGGAAAACGGCGAATGGCTCACAGTGTAGCAACGAGTGGAAAATGGGCAACAAGGACGACAACGATGAGGACAACAGCAAAAAAGGTAATTAAAACTATACACCAACACACAGACACACCACCCACACAAGGAGTAAACTTCAGGACAATCTTTTCGTTTGGGTGTTTAAGCGGAAAGTTGTCGACTCAAAAATCGTTTGTTCTTCGCTTTCCTTGTGCTAGTGTGTATATGTATGTGTGTGAGGGTGTGTGTAATGAGCGGGCCCTTTTCATTTTTAATGAGAACCACACGAGCTCAGGTGTAATAAAAAATACTTATCGTTTTTCTCAGACTCACACACAACATTTGATAGACATAATGAAATGATTTTTTATGTTCCTTAATTGTTGTATCGTCTGCCAACATCTTGATGCCTGGTGGAAAGGCCTTGGAAAGGACAGCCTTTAAATTAAAACAAAAACAATTAATGTTGGTGGCCTTTTCTACGAGCTGCCAAATGACTTGTCAAAAAGGGGGCGTGTCTCTAGGTGTGGGGGGGCTTGCGTGTGTGAGCTATTTCTGGATGTCAGTTAAAATGTTATATGTCTTCCTTTCTTTGTTCTGTTTTTTTTTCTTTTTTGAGGGAATTTGGGTCAGTCGAATTTGATAAAAACACATAGTGGTTAGCCTTAAAAATGAAAAAAGTAGAACCATCAAAAGCTTAGACAAAGGTAGACATTAAACATGGAAAATTGATATAATTGAAATATTGAAATTTAAATGAAACCTAAGAAGGGGACTAAATCAATGAAATTACTGCCCCTAACATCACTTTGAACCAACTTATAGGGAAAGATTTTTTTGGTACTCACACTTGAGCTAAATTAAAAAGCAGCGACTATTGAAATCAATAATAACTCTTATTAATGTGTATCAGGTTTTATCTCATATAACAAGAAGCAAATCATGTACTTTATAACAAAGAATTTAAGTTTTTTATATATTTTCTACGTATTTCTAAGCAAAGAATGATTGTTAAATTTACTTTCCTCTTTGATTTCAATTTCCATTAAACAATTCACAAAGGTAAAAGAGAATATAATATGTAGGTATAGTTTGGTATAGATTGTCCTATGTAAGGTTAAAGGTGGAGCTCCGTGTAGTCTGTGAACTCCTACAGATGTTTTTGATACTCTTTAGAAAACAATTTCTATTTTAGACACAAATACTGTTAAAACTGAAAAGAGTATAAAGTGTATTAATAATTCAGATTACATCAAGTTACAGACATAGATAGAGATGGGGAAACTCATTTCAGAAAGGAAAAAATACAGTTCAATTACCCGAAATTGGGCTTAAAGCTATATATTTTTGTGAGACTTTTATTTACATTTAAATATTTGCCAAATTTAATTAAAAATTATTTATAGAAAAAGCTTTTTTGTCAATATTTGCATAACTGTTGAATAGCCTAAAGTAATAAAATCATAAACAATCAATTAAATTGCAAAGAAAAACTATGAAAAATTAAAAATTGAAAGTAAGGAAAACCAACAGGTTGCCACACATACACACTCACACACACACACATACACACACACACATTTATGTGTATATATATGGGCCAATTACAAATTTTCAGCACGCACTCAAATAACTTTTCATTTTTTCGCTTTTGTTGGCTTTTTTGTTTAATTATAATTTCATTGTTTTTATTTCTCACTTTGGCATTTGCCCGGCATGACCAATGCCCATTGATTATGATGCGTTTGTTTCTCGTGGGTCGTCAGCAACAGGAGCGGGGCAACACGTTTAATTAAAAACGTGACAATTTTACCTGTGGCCAATGTGGCACATATTTCATACGCCATGTGTTTGACCAATTCCAATAATTTTTTGTTTAAATATTTAAAAAAGGGAAATGCCAACGCATCTAGCGTGTTATTTACATTTCGAAACATTTTCGTGTTGTATTACATTTCACTTTCATTATCCACAGAATTTAATTAACTCATATATATACATAGGCAAGGATGGGTAAAAAGTCGATTGGGGGGCTAGTTGAATTGTGTTTTTATTCAATGAAGCGGTAAATTGAGCTGATTAATTTAAATCGTTTTAATTATTTATGCAAAAGGCGTGATTTCAGAGTAAATGGCGGTCTATACAAGAACTTACCATTAATCCTAAAACGTTCCTAAAACACTCTGATTGGTCCCTTCAAAGGAGTAGTGCCCAAATGCGTGGTAAAACCCAAAAAAAAATATATATATACTTTTACGTTTTATTTGTTGTTGCTGTAAATGTAAAAGCGTGTTTAATCTGACAGGTTTTTAATGGAAAATTGAAGACCTACTAAGTAATTATTATATTGAATTTACATTTAGATACAAAACCAAAATGAAATCCATTCCCCCATCTCTCTTGGCCATCTCAGAGATTAATTCATTGAAAACATTTGACACCTCACGCACCTCAAGACCTGGCCAAACCAGACAGAACTTCAACAACTTCAGTCTTCAGACCACAAACAAATCAGTAAAGTAACCAACCTAAAGGAAGAAAATACGGCAAACAAAAAAAAAAAAATAATATAAAACGCGACAACCTCTAGCCAGAGGGAAAGGCTAAGTAAGTAAATCAATTTACCTAATTGACTTATGAGCCAAAGGACGACAAAGTTTCGACAGTTTCATTTCAATGAATGAATAAATGTCTATTAAATTAGCTGTGCTTTAATTTGTGAAATGATGCTATAAATTTGGCTTTTAAGGGCAATGAATTTGACAATTAGGGGTCAATGTATGTAGCTTTGGTTTTCATCACTTTAAAATTCTTCGTTCTCGACAGAATATCAATAATTTTTCATTTAATTTATGGCTTAACTTAACTTGTAATTATAAAATTACCTTATTAAGTAAAGAAATGTTTATAAATGTTTAATAATAGTGTTTTTACTTTTTTGAATAAATTTAGAATCCTGCAATGCTCAAGCCAAAAACAGAAAAGGTTTTGGGAACTTTCTAAATAACATTATCAACAGTTGTATTATTTGTAATTGTACTAGTAATTTAAATACATTTTTAAAGTTTATAGAAGTGATATAAATTATGTTGCTTTGGGTTCCAACAAAATATAAATAACATGACAGCAAAGATATAAGAATGAAATCAGAAAAATAAAATGTTTAGAAGCATTACAATTTTTTAAAATCTTTTCTGTAATTATTATCTTTACTTTTGCTTATATGCTTTCAAAAGTAAAAAAATGAATATGAAATCTATTAAAGGAAATGTTTGGAAATAATTTATATGAAGCCATTAGAAAATCTAGGGTCTAATTTTTTCGAATTGTTTTAGATAGATACTTGTAATTATATTGCTTAAAAAAGAACTCATTTATTCTTATTTAATGTGGATTAAAGGTTTCTGTAATCTTTTTAAACGGAGAGGATATGTATTTATCAATATGTTGTTTTTTATTTGTAAGTACAGATTATTCGATATATAGAAAATATTACTTATATATTTTGCAGGCATATCAACTGTGTATTGTGGTCCACGCCTTTCTTATTTAGGTACAATCAAATATACCTAATATTAATATATTATTGCGATTAACAATATTTACCCTAGGATTAGCACTTTGGCTTCAATATTGCATTACGAATGTTTCTTAATTGAGATACACAAGTCCTTGAGCTCATTCGTTCACAAAAGCAACGGGGCTCTGTGGTCCTCGCCTTTCTTCTGAGATGTAAGTAACTGCTCTACGCAGATTTTAAGCTCAATATCCGTGTCAGAAGCAGAACATAACTTTTAGCTTCAATTAGTCCAAGCCACTGGCAGGTAACTTGTCATATTTAATTAAGAAACTTTTCAACAATTGCTCATGAAATATTGCCGACAACGCGACGCTGTTGGCGCCTTATCAATGAGTGAAGCTCCAACAAATTTTTGAATTTTCATTGTCGTTTTTATTTTGGTTTTTTGCTTTGCTTTTGATACTGCCTTGGATTTTGGCCTGGTTGTAAAAGGGTAAGAGAGGTAAGAGGAGTGGCATAAATTTAATTTGACATAGTTTTGAATCAGCTTAGATTGCAGACACAGAGCAGACATATACACGCACACACCAGCACAGGACACAGACAGAAGAGTTAACCACACACACACACACACATAGAGCCCAATGGGTTTCTTACAAAAAGGGAAGGATGTGAGTTAGGGGTTGGATGGTTGGCAGTTACAGTTTGGCCCTTAAGCCATAATTGGTTGCGTCAGTGCATAAGTCACAAGTTCGTTTCAAGTCCTTGCCTTGGTTGTTGTCGTTGCCATAACGACATACAGAGGCAGTCACACCCTCCAGCCTGAAAGTATGCTGCATTTAAATAAGATAAATGCAAGCGCCCACTAATTGAATTGCTGACAAGATTTGTTTCATGCACACACATCTATGTATGCGTGTTTGTGTGTGTGTTTGCGTGTGTATGCCAACCTGTATAGGCGAATGAAATTTTGGTAATTAATATTTTCACGTAAGCGGAAATGTGACAACATGCAGCCAACATAAGTTTATTTAACTAGCTATCTGGTTGACTAAACTTTCTCTGTTTTTGTGTCTAGTCGTTGTTAGTTGAGTTGTCAACTGAGTTAGTTTTGTGTCGCTTTAAAGTTTTAGTGGTTTGAACTTTGTTGAACCATTCTAATTTATCTACACAATGCAGTGGTTCCAAAGTCAATTTTTATGGCTTAAACTACCATTGAAATGTTCGAGAATTGCATTTTAAAAGTCACGTTTAGAAGACTGATATGAAAATTCAGATGCACAACGCTGAAATCCTCCGACTACCGAAGAATGAAGATATTTATTATAAACTACATACCATAATCTTTAATTTCTAACTTTCTGATCGTTAAATTAATAAACACGAAATAAAGTTTGCAAAAAATTTCTGCCAAAGTTCTCGGCGTTTTTACCACTGTGCAACAGAGTTGTTAAAGCTAACTCCACATAACACTCCGGAAGATTTTAAATAAATAAAATAATATACACGTTTTTCAAGCAGTCCTTTTACTGTTGCGAGAGAGATGAATATTATTTCAATAGCAAGTTAAAAGCAAAGAAAATATAACTTCCTCTATTTTATGTCTCAAGAACTTTTAATTCTAATCAAAATGACTTCATAGCACCGCGTCAAAATAAACTTCCTGCGGCTTCACAAATTAAGATAATTTGTTGATTATATTAATTAGCAAAATATATTTTTTCTTTTCCCACTGGCAATTTGGCAAATGATTTTACCTTTAATCTTTTAACCTCGCCATTAATCTCATCTTTTGTATACTTTCCACGGTTGAGGCCATTTTAATACTTTTAATTTTGCATGTTTATAAAATAGAATAAAAAAAAAACTCTTTAACTGCAAACCGAAACCCACACATTAGACCAGACAGTCAGCGCGGTAAGTACTCGCCACATAAGCCAAAAAAAATAAGAATAAAAAGAAAGAGAAATTTCCGACAACTGTACAAGTTCAAAAAAGTGAGACCCAGGTTACCCTTCTCTAAACCCCTCCCCCTCCTTCAACTGCTTAGCAAACACTTTGAACTGCCCTTCTATTTGCAAACCCTCATTTCGCCTTCCTGAACAGCGAATTCAGGACTTGCATTGGCCATGGCAAGTCCAGAGGGAAAAAATACGAGTATAAGCTGAAATAAAACTGATTTCATTACCTTGATTAGTTGGTCTTCTCAGGTCTCAGGTCTGTCCTGTTCTGTCTATGACTGACTGGCTATTTGTTTGCTGGCAAAATGTTTTTTACTACTTCTTTTTACCATCTCACGGATGCGCTTATGATGGAGGATGGCTTTTGGCCGCCATTTTGAGTTCAATGCAAACATTAACCTCATTAGCATTTCAGTTACTGAATATTTAGATATATACACACGTTTATCGTAGTCAGCGAAAGGTTTGAAATCGACATTTTATTTTTTTAATGGATTAGTTTTATTAACTTAATCTAATTGACTGGTTGTCATTTGGGATAAGCATAGAATAAGTTCAATTATAATACAAATTTTAACTGTTTCCTATTATGGCTAATGAAATAAGAATTTTGTGGTTTTATATTTTACAAATTAACCAAGTTCATTGATATTAGCCTATTATTTGAATTTGAATAATATTTATTAAAGTTTGCTATAATTTTACCAGCTAATAAATCTTTTCATGTGTAATAAATCGGGATGAATAAGTAATACAATAAAATGTAAAAAGATTTCTGTATGTGACTAACCTTAAAATAAAATAAAACTAAACACAATTCATTTTATTCATTAGTTTCGACGCTGCCACAATGCCCATACCCATATTCAATTTAATGCAATTCGAATGTATTCACTTTAAAAGAATGTCCTTGTGAACGCTACTGATTCTCACTTGAAAGCTTCTTATTCTTCCACCAACTTTCTGATTATTCTTAATATTCGATATATTCCTACGACTAATTCAAATGATTTTCGCTGCTAACTATATCTATATTTTAATAATAGAACTTCCCCCTTAAATGCTTTACATGAAAATACTTTGCAATGAATTATATATAACTTAAGTATAAAGATGTAGATTCCACATAAGAATTTAATTTTCAAGGTCTTTGCCATATCCGTTTCTAACATTCTCTGACAGCAAAACTTTCTCACAAGTCAACACTAAAAAATTGAAAGTCAAATAAAACACCGACGCACCATTTCATCCAGCACACACATATTTTGCCAGCTTCTATGTTGGCCCTGAAAACCTCTTGAGAATAAGAAAAGTTAGAGGAAGAGATACTGCCTATCTGCCATTGAGTCATGTCAATGGATGTAGGTGAAATGTATCTTTCACGCTCAATTTATTTGTAATGATGTCGACAGCCTTATGTCGGAAGCAGAACTCAGTGGAAAAAAAATAATGTTACTAGGCCAACGAAAAAGCAGAAAAAAACACGCAGAAACGGCACATTAGTGCCCGCAAATCCCAATCATAAAGAGCGAATGTGGCACGACTTTTTCGCGAACGCATTTTTCATGTCGAAAATCGTGGCATGGCAAATGATGTCCTGGGGGAGTGACCTAAAAAAAAACACAGAGAGAAAGTAGTCGAAATGAAGAAATGTCCGCATGGGCATGGCTAATGAAATAAACATGTTTATTAGATACAAATGCGTATCATCAAGGGTCCTTCTACTCGACTTCATGTTTTTCACGTATTTTTTTCTCGAACGCTTTGGATTTTTTTCTTGTTTTTTGAGCGCGCAATGTTCACACGGCGTATGATTAATATTAAGCATAGCTCTACCTTGCACCTGTCCGCTTTGTAATTAATTGAATTATTTTTCTCAGGACGTGCCCCCTAGAGATAAGTCGACCGCTGTCTCCCATCGCATTATAAATGCAAAAGGCATCAAAAATAGCGGAAATGCAATTAAAATGTGCAACGGACTCCCGTTTACACTTTTTGTCTCTCTCTCTCTTTCCTTCTTTCTTTTTTTATCTCCGTTTCTTACTTCAGTTTTGCTCTTTGGGGGGCGTTGGTCTGTAAGTGTGGCTAAGCGCAAATTACCAACAGCTACTTAGGCACTAAACGAGGAGAAGAGAGAGGGCGAAAAAAATGAACCTAGCAATGAAATGCCGTGAGAGAAATGAGAGCTCTATTATGCTTAATTAAGTTTTTGTTTTGCCCCTTCATTTTTTTTTCACTCTATGCAAGTTGAAAAGAAAGTTTCTTGAACAAGGCTTAGTTAGAGCCATAGAGGAAAGATAGTGTGAAGTGCTCTGAAATTGTTTGTATGCCATGCTCAAGTGCAATTGAGGGCAGAGAAGTGATGGAACTGTATTTGCAGACTGTTTAAGTTAGTTAAGAATTGTTTTACAACCGATTGTTACTCCAACTACAGCTTCAATTAAATCAAATGCCAAGTTTTATATTCCACCATTATACTAAAACAAGTACTCTTTATTTTTCACTGCCTATGAACGAAGAGTTGTTAGCCAACTGTTCAAATATTACAATACCAATTAAGAATTAGTTTACCCATCAAAAGATCCTTGGTTATGGTATAGTCAAGCATAATTTATTACAAGTTTTGATTAAAATTAAACTTTACATATTCATTTTTTTATATGCCAGTTATACCTTGCGAGTCTAGATTCAAGCCATAAATGTAATCTGTGAAAAAACAACACTTACTGCTTATAACATACCAAAAAATTACTTATTTTTGAATGTTATCTCTTTTTCTTTTCTATTTTACCCCCTTTTTTCTTCTAGAAAGAAGAAGAGGACCATGTCTTGTAATGAATTGAAGTATTAAATCAGTTCAAAAAGAACCCCTCAATATGCTAATCTTCATCCTCTGGTTTTGAACAAAATGGTTTCTAACAGGAACATATACGACTATATTCTCAAATGGTACATGGCTAAAATATTTCATGTGATAACTCCAAAATGACGAATTCTAGAAACGTCAAGGTATAAAAAACTTCAAACTTTTTAATGAGATTAAAAGAACTTGAAGTGGTTTACATTAAACACAAAGAATACCTTATACAAGGTAGAAGACAACATTAAAAATTTAAATATTGATAAGACTAATTCTTTACACTAAAAGAATAAAAAAAATTTGCAAAAAATTACATATTGATTCAAATCTGAGAGTCTAGAGACATATAGTAAAGGTTAGATAAATCTCATTTAACACTGAAGATAAATTTCTCGTTCTATATAAATATTATATAAAAATTGACTTTAATATCATAAACCAAATACCAAATAAGCTTTCTCTTTTACGATTAGCTTTTAACCAAAGCAAATTGCGTAAAATGATTTAATTAGAATCTCCAAGCACGGCATAAATTCAATATAAATTCAAATTTTACAATAGTCATAGAAACGACTATGTGTGGATGTGTCTGTGTGTGTGTGTGTGTGTGTGGGCGACAATTTCAAATGCGTAAGACAAAAGTCAATTTGTTGTAAGCAGGCTGAATTCACAGCAAATGTGCGAGAGCAGAAACATATAAACATAACCATGAAAGATATTTGTTATAATAACATACGTGACCATATTTACAAATTCCAAATCAAATTCAAAGGACTAAAGTGTGTGGTGGGCACGCCCCCAATGTCTATCTTCTTGGTATGCATGTGAAATCTGTAAGGGGAATTGCCCAAGACATTTGCCCAAAAAGGGGGAGGGTGGGAGCAGGCCAGGCAATCTATTGTACGAGTATTTTAACTTAAGTACGCCTCTTCTGATACGAAATTTGTTAACATTTATGCATTAGCATTTCAAGCTGATGACATTGAAGGCTTCTTATGTGTACTCTGGAATACCAGACACCATGCTGAATGGTTTGGATATTCACACTGGATTGCATTGTGAAATTTATTCCTATTGTGGAATTTTAAGAAAGAAAAAAATAACTTTCTGATTGCAATTCGCAAATTTAATTCATTCATGAAATGCCAATGCAAAATCAATCAACAGGTCCTTTATATACCTGGTAATCGCTTGAAAAATGGGTATATTTATGCAGGGGATGCAACAAAAAAGAGTAAAAGGGAAAATCTTTATGGAGTGTTTTCTCTTTTAGTCAATTCGAAGAAGTCAGAATCAGAACTACCATTGGATTAGTGAATAAATCGAGATGGCTTCTCTATATAAACATCAGACAAAACCTTAATATATTTGGTAACAAGGTCATTATTGTACTGGGTATTCCAAAGTCGTTGCCTTAAACAGAATTATAATTTACATTTTCAACTGCATTTCATTTTAATTTCATACAAATAAATTTAATTGAAAGCCTTTTTGTTCAATTTGACAATATAGAAATTACATTACAGTTAGTTAATTAACTAAAATAAAGTAAAGCAAATTAAATAAATATATTTCTTTCGCTCGGGTAACAAATTCAAAGAAAATATACATACATTGATTTTAGTTTCAAATAGAAAGCATCTAGTGCTGAAACACAAACATATTAAAATTATATACAAAAAAAAATATAAAAGAATTGAAAAATTTAAATTTTTTTTTCCTTGTTCTGGAAAAAGTTATTCCTTGAGAGGAAAGTGTTTCGATACTTTTTTTATTGTGTCCAATTAAACGACATTTACGCTTTTGTTGTGAAATTTCAATATTATCAAGTAAGTATTTATATGTTTTCTGATGTATTTGAATATCGATTGTTTATATCTAGTATTAATTCCTGAATGTGTGACAGTGTGTGTCCTTGTCGTATGCACAATGAATTAGTAATTTTTTCTCTCTCTCTCTATCATTTGTTTTCGCATGTGCAATAACATTTTTGACAGTTGCATGCAAAAATTTGCTATACGTTTTAAAGGAGAGAGTGAATGCAGTTGAGGTCATACTGGGACAGGCAACACGGCGTATAATTAACAATAATGAAGTCGTAAAACCGCAATGCAATCAGCGATGCGCAAAAACACAAGCACAATCATATACAAACTCACTTATTCGTTTATATATATGTATATACAGTCGAAAAGCCGAAAAGCATATAGAACTACAGAGTGTGAGGGTGTTGTGAAGAGAGTAGAGAATTGGGGGAGGGGGGGAAAAGTAAAGAATGGATGGAGTATTTGTGGCCACAACTCTCGCTTACCCATTCGCTCGACTCCGCTCCAGCAGTCACGGTCAACGCTGGCGTTATAAAATATTTATAAACCATTTGCACGCATAATTAGTCTGTCATTAAATTTTGAGATTTTCGGTGTTTCCACAAACTTGTATGTGTGTGTGTGAGTGTGTGTGTGTGACTACTATGTGCCCGGTAGGTGCGCTTAAAATTATACTACTGTCAGTGCAGACTGTTGTGAACAGGAATATTGCCAAAGACAATGGGACTCAATTTGCTAAAAGAATATACAGAAAGTTTAAGTACTCTATATAAATTGCCTTGTCTTACCTTAGATAATTACTTTCAAGCCACTTACTTACTGTCTTTAATTCCATTTAAATAAGCTCAGCTATCAATTATTCAATAAATAATCCAGTGTTTGATACGTCGATTTAAGTAGCTTAAATAATCTGTTAATACAGTTTTAGACTTATATAAATAAACTTGTGTCAATTGTCACTTAATATAAAAGAAATCTTAGCTTAAAACACACTTTCAGAACAAAATATGAAAGTAAAAACAGGGTATTGAGAGAGGGATTACTATTAAACACTTGAAAAATGTGTTCATGAGTTATTATTCCTTTTCAAAATCCAAGAAAAATGTGGCTCGGGCTGTTGTAAAGGCTTCAAAAGTATATTAAACTTAAGAATATATACATTTAAAGCATACCATTTAATACGATCTAAAGGATACCATATGTAGTATGTAAATTGTTTCAGTTCAGCTAAAGCCCAGCAGCATTAAAAAGTAATTATACCCTACAAAAATATGTGCGCGAGACCGGACGGTCAAGCTGGTCGCTTTATGAGCCAAAGGGGTAAACACGGCGGAAGAATGGGTTGTTGAAATGTCATGTCATGTCGCGACAGGCGTCGGTGCGTTATATGAACCTGTATAGCGAGTGTGCGTGTGTTTGTGTGTGTGTGTGTGTGTGTGTGGCCATAAAGTAATCAGCGGAAATGTCAATGAGCCGCCGCCATTTGCTGATGTGTCGGCAACTGAGGTTTACATGGGACACACATCAGCGTCAAGGTATTCTTTATTATATTTTTTTCTCCTCCGATTTTTTGTTGTTGTTCCTGTTGCTGTTGTTGTCCTCGCTGCATTGTAATTAAAATTGTTCCTTGCTCTGGTCATGGGTAGAGAGAGAGAGGGGAAGGAGGCGATTGTCAAAGTGCGGGTTTAATTGTGTGCACAGGAGTGTGATGACAAATATTTTATACATCCGCATTGATAAGCGGTTAATATCTATTGACAGCGAACCCAGAAAATCGAACAAGGAATTGGGGGAAAAAAATAGAGCACTGATTGATTGTGCATCTGCGATAGTCATTATTCCAAAAGGATCGGAGATAGAGTTATTTATTACTCCCCCTCTAATGAAAAAAAGTTAGTTGCATTCAGGAAAATATCTTGAAATAACCTTTACAGATACATCCAATTTAAAGTTTATAACAGATTTAAACATAAAAACTTGTTAAAAACCAAGCTAGTTGTGACAATTTTGAACTTAACTAATATCCTATTTTATTTTGTCAATAGATCTGCTTACTTATCATAGTTAGTTTTGAGCTGTAAGTCAATTTTCTGCAAGTTAGAATCTTGGAATTAGTTTCTCAGTCGTTGGTAGGCACATCAAGCAAGTAAGTAAAGAATTATATAATTAGTATATAACATTTATTAACTTTTTTCTTTTTTCGCTAAGTCGTTACACAAAAAACCTATCAACACACAACTATAATCATTATGGCATTCTGTGGTCATGTTAGCCCCTCGGGACACATTGTCCTACGCGACGAAGTCTATACTGGACGTACACGTATAAATCTTGGACGATCCTCATCGGGTGAATTCGAATCTCCTGTCTCAGAATCATCGGAACAGGCATCAAACGCCATTGACAATAAAGCCGTGATAGAAGGCGGTGGCAGTTCGCGTACATATATTCTAACTGACAATCAAAGTGTTACACAAAATGCCAGTGGCGACGACTCTTCTTCGTATACACCACCGCCAGTAAATGGGAATCATTCAATGTCCGCCGAATCCCTGTGCAGTTGGTCCGAAATGTATGGTGGACTGAAGCAGTCGGGCAGCCAAAGCATGGTACCATCTCTGGCCCTTGGCTCAAAGGCCAGCTCCATGAGCTATCGGGCTCAGATCCAATCCATGAAGGTCGGACGTGAACCAGATGCGGCATTTGACAATTGGTATTCCGCAAAGGAGCAGCAACGACAGAAGAAGCAACTGCTCATCAAGGCTGTACGTGATCAGGAGCAGAATAAGATAGAGGAACGTAAACGCTTGGCCCAATCTTGTTACGACGAATGGCTTAGGAATAAGGCCCGTCAGGCATCAGATCAACGTTCGGATCGTCATCTTCAGATCGCTCGATTCAAAGCGGCTTGTGCCATTAAGTCCGATAATGGAAAATCCAATCGTGATATATCACCCGATAAGATTCGGGAAGTGGTCCAAGGATGGTGGCTAAAGAAACAAGAGCAAAGACAACGTCAACGTGAGGCTATAAAACGAGCCGAATTGCTAAAGGCCTTAGATGAGCAGAGTCGTCGAAAAGAAGCAGAAATGGCCTGGGAAAAGTGGATGAGCAAAGTGTCCAGCAAACCCAAGCCAGTGCCCATGAATCAAGGCATGGACTCGCTACGTGGCACTATCTCTCAACTGTATATCAATCCCCAGCATTGGCAGGGTACAATTATTCGTCAGGGTCCGCATAAATATTAGGAGAAATAAGCTACGCGATCGTTAATCGAATACATTAAGAATTGTTATGTATGAAATTGTTTGGCCATTCTAAAAAAATTGTATCGAAAATATATGTTTGAAGATAAAAGGAGACGCGTTTTTTTCTAAATAAATGTTTTCAAATAAGTTGAAAACAAATTTCAAATACTGGATCCAGTTAAAGTCTAGTTGTAGTTAATATCAGGTAAAGCTAATCACAGAATAATGTACTGATATTCTACTATATTTCACCTTAATAATGTTCCAATTGTAATATGCCAAAGTTATCAATCAGTAGAGTAAAACATAGACAATAATAAATTAAAAAATTGTACAACTTTTTTGTTAATCTTAAATTCTTAAATTTTGTGCTTTTTATTACTTTCCATTTGATTGCATTTTAGCCTGTAAATGTCTTTCGATTTAAATATTTACATATTTTTCCCTTTTTGCACAACACTCAAAACATTATTTTGCAAAAGTCAATTTATACAATTGTGTGCCAACAGAATTTAACCAATTTTGTAAACCAATACCCGATGTCAACAAGATAACCAAGATATCCCCCATATCCATACACTCATCCACTCCATGCCATGTGATTCCTCATTGAGAAAAGGTTTTTATCGATAAAAACAATGTTAAGCAAAAATCGAAGAGATGACTGCACTGGACAGGAAACGGCAGGACATTCAATAGGATTTCAATTGTTGTTCGACATGCTATATATACATATGTGCATGGGCGTTGGAAGGTGGTTTACCCGAAAAAAGGGGGGGACGAGGGATAATAAAACTTCAGCCCATTTTCATTAGTTTTGCAGCACTGTGTGTGTAAAGTCACAAAATTATATTGTTCAAAATAAAATAAAACATGTTTTTAGGCACATCATGAGGTGAACATCATGTGGAGAGGAGGAGGAGGAGGAGGTGGTAGTTGGTGGACGCTTCATGGTAAAGGGAAAAACCAAAATGCAAACAAAACTCAACCAAAGGCCTAAAGTTCATTTGCACAATTTTACTGCTCTTCTGGCCCTCGCCTCATCACCGACCCTTCGGCAAAGTCAAAGGCCGTGCAAAGCTGGGCAAACAAAAAGACCAAAAAGACGTTGGCCATCCTTTTGATGAGGTCAACGTTGGTCTGGTTACTATACTCCACACACCACCCACACACGCACATACACAAACACACACACACGCACAAACAAAGCTTCTGCATATGCCGTTTGCACTGTGTACTGTGGTCAAAAAACTTTACATATATTGTAAAATTTAAATCAAATTTAGCTGGCTCGGTGTCAATCTTCCAAAAGAAGATTATTTCAAAGATAGCACAAAAATGTGAGCAGGTTGTCTGTATAGCTATTTCAAGAACCACCAAGTTCTATCATCAGCCGACTTTGCTGAAGAACTCCAGAATTGCAATTGCCATACTATGTCTTCAACGCTAAAATTAGTTGGGAACTGCAACTAAATGAAGCGAAAAAACATACCCTTAGCCGCTATATTGTAAAATGTTTTAAAAATATTTATACATTTTTTAATTTATCACAAATTTTGAATAATTTGAATCTCTAACCCAATTACCAGAACAGCAATATAAATTTCTATATTTCTAAAATGTGTCTTCTAAATACAGAGTAATAATATTAAAATAATGAATATATTAAATTTAAAATGGGGATCTTAGGGGATGATAGGACATTGCTGTCTCGTAATTCTAAACATTAAGTTGATACACTCCTAAAGGAAATCTTTAGTCGAAAAGTCGAGTCTCTTATAATATGACTTATCTGTATGCTTAAACAGTTTTAAGGATATGACAAGTAAGTCCACCATTTTCAAATAACACAATCAAATCTTTTCCACTGATTAAAAAAGTTAAAGTTAAAAGATGAACAATAATTTACTTTACTTTACTTACTATTATCTATCTTTAGTCAAGCTAAGACTCAATCTCAAAGTGTTTCTTTTTATAGTTCTTTTAATATCTACTACCTTTTAAAAAATATATATATTTATATAATTCTTCGGGTAGCTTTATTATTAATTATTGTTCCAACTATACGAATGAGTTATATATATTTCATTAAACTTTGTTACAGTCTTCATAAGATCAAATTCAATTCAATATGAATTACAGTTGAAAATAATTGTTGAAACAATTGATTGACTTCTTAACCAAACTTTAAAATGCGTTTAGTTTCCAATGATCTATGGCCACTGTGCATTAGCCAGGTCAATGTTTACTCAAGTGTACATATATCTGTGTATGTGTGTGGGTTAACGCATGTGTGTGGGTTAGATAGACACTGAAATGATGAGGATGGTGGTGAAAAGCGGTCAGTACTGGTTGCTTGAGCATTGGCAGGATTAAATTTGGAAGGTATTGAAGCATGTTATTCGTCATCAATGTAGTTTGCACTAACTAGTTTGTGTTGTTCTTGTTAGTGCAACTTGTACTTGTTGTTCTTTGTTTGCATCTTGCCGAATTTATTGTTGTTGTTGTTGGTGTTGTGTTGCTTCTGTTGCATTTGCTATTGGAGCATGGGGAGAGTCAAATTGAAATTGGTAGAGTTGAATATCCATGTTGTTTGCATTGTTTACGCACTTTCGCTTTGATATTATTGTAGTGTTCATTTCAGCTTGCAAGACAGAGATAACTTAGAAATAGAAGTCCACAGAATTTGACCAGGGAATATTCCATTAAATTTTGGTTTCCCCTTCACCCTCGTAGGACAATCTATGTAGATTATTGCGTGTCAATCCACTACAAGGAAATTAAATCCTTCAGACCTTTAAGTCATACAATCGTTCGATTTTCAATAAAGTAAATGGATATCCAAAGTAAATAAATCATTGGTTAGTACAAGTATTGTTAAGTAAAGTGTTTATAATATGTTTTGCAGTCTCCCCTTAAGCCCTAAGCTTGAAATATATTAAACGTCAAATTTTCTAATATCAAATTTTATGTTCATATACGTACATTTTAAAGGATATAGAATAGAATTAAAGAAACGTTTTTCTTAAGTTGGGAGTAGACTATGCAATATCGACTGTGTTTTCATATAAACTCTTCCTCAGCCTACTATATGGACATTTCCACATAAACGGACATTTTCACAAAGGGATCCAGTGGTTTGATCCCACAATATATTTTTGGCAAGAAATCGAGTGAAGAATTCGTATGTAAAAAATAGTTAAAATCGAATTTAAGGTTGTATTTATTATGCCCTTTGTACGTATTATATTAGGCTTATTTCATTAAAACATTGAACACCTTTAAAATTCTCCAAAACTAGAGCTTCACAACCAAATTTGTCGTTTAAATTTGTTATTTACATCTTATAAATATCTCTTTCTTATGTTTTAATTGTATATGTAACTCTACGAAAAACTGTAGTGGAAATAGTGTCGTGTATGTTACCCAGAAGTATCCATTTGAAAAAAAGGACAGAGTAAATTTTGAAAAATCCTAAATCTTATAATAAAGCTTTATATTTCTTATTTGTGGAAGTTCCAAGTTTAAAATTTTTACACTTTTTGTCGAGTTTTTCGATTCTTTGCAATGATGTCTAAGGCCATGTCCACTTGAAGTCACTGTAATTTAATTTTATATTTAAAAAGGATTTAAGATGTGCAAGAGTTAAAGCTTTATTTATGGGAGTTCTCTGTTAGAAGTTTTTCTTGAAATCAATATTTGTATTTAAGTCATGCACATGATTTTGTTTGATATCAGTTGCCTGATTGACCTCGAAAATAAAGTTAAGAAATTCAAAGCAAAGGAATGGGGTTTACCTGGAAAAAATAGTTATATAAAACAGTATATTGCCCGATATTTCAGTGAAACCTCTTTTAAATCTCGATGGCAATATATGTGATGGCTTATGTATTATGTGTCATATCCATTAGTTTATTTTCAATCACCTCTTCAGCAATTGTTCAATGTTCGCACATCACTCATCATCATTGCTCTTTACACGACTCCTACCGCCCGTCAGTTATTGATCACCTGACATCACCGTGATAAATATGTGGCCCATTGTGTGAACAACAACAAGAACAAACCCAACTACCATACAGACCTAGCATGCACCTTTGTCTTCTACAAAAAGAGAGAGAGTTTTCTTCATTTTTCCTTTTTTTTTCCTTTCTGCCATTGCATTATTTATGGACCCAACGGGCGGTATTGTTTTGAAATGGCAGAGAGGCCTTTTCATTGTTTTTAGAACTAAACACGTTGCAATTTATCTTGTCTTCTTTTTTGGTTTGGTTTAGCGACCCAAAATGGACTGTGTCTGGGGACCAAGCAGTTGGCAGCATTCACACCGATGACGATTGATATGCAAAAATGTTTTTATAATAAAACTGGCTCGGCTTGAAGAGTATAAAAGAACCCCATGATACGTTTGTGGAATCTACTTGGCACTTGCAAATCGTTCATTAAAGAATCTCTGGAACTTACTTAAGTCAATTAACAGGCTCCTATTGTTCATATAACTTTAGGTAGTCTATATAACATTATTTCATAGTAGAGTAGAATTAAAACTTCTTAAATTTGTATACATTTTGTACTTTGAAATTAACTAAAATACCCAATTGAGTGCAATTAGAAGTTTTAGCTGTAAATTGGAATGGATAAGTGTGATACGTCAGTCAGTTAATTTCAGATTTGAAACACGTTTTCAACTGAATTTTATCGCATGTTACGCCTTGCTGCCTCTTCGCATTTACGCCGAAGGAATGTCACCAAGTAATTTCTCTACCTTAGAAACCTTCCCCATTTCCTCATGAATTTTGATTTCAAGTGTCGCCATCCGACCTCGTCTTGGTTGTAGTCATCGTCTTCTTTTCCACCATCATCCAATTAGAGGGCAAGGTATAATTTATGCTCCTCAACAATCTCAACTACAAATTGGCCATTGTTGTCAATGTCATTGATAGTTGGCTGTTCTTCTACTTCTACTCCACTCTTACAATTGAACCATAAAAATTCAACAAAACTTGAACAAAAGCTAAAAAGTTTTTGTGTTGGAGATTTTTTTGGTTTTTTTTTTTGGGCATATTTAATATTTTCTCAGGCGCAAAAAAGAAAAGTTTTTCTCGCTTTTGGCCTAGGCCGGACACCTGGCTGACCGCTTCTGTGGGAATTTTGTCAGGTGCTTGGCATAATAAAACTCATAAACCTAATTAAGAAATGTTTCAAACTTGTTTCCCTCTGACCTGGCATACTTATTCAATTTATTTAAAGCCGTACAGGGCAAATGCATCTACATTCAACTACTATGCACACTTTTCAAAAACTTGGTTGAAATTAAATTAACATTTTAGTTATATTTTGAATAATTCAGCATGGTAAAAGATATATATTTCCCAAAAAGTTTTATCCCACAGGGGCAGACTAAATTATATTTAATATTCAACTGGATCAGAAGTAATCATACTTTTAAGTTATCTTCTTTCTTTGGTTCTAGTTTAATCAGTTTTGAAATATTATATTTATACATTTATTTGGCCAAAGTTTGTAAGTTGTTTTTTAATGATTAGTCTAAAATTTTATTTATTTTGCATCAATTTCCCTATTTGTTTAAGCAAATCTGGAATACACTTTTCCAATCCAAATAGAACACTATCTAAAGGACATTTATTTTGTTTGAAATTAGCATTACAAATATTCAGATAAAATCATATTACATTATGAATTTTAAATATTGTGATAATAAAAACGAAACCGCAGAATCTGATAAACTTACTACTACATATTACAGTATGAATTTTAAATATTGTGATAATAAAAACGAAACCGCAGAATCTGATAAACTTATATATTTTTCGATAAATTCTTGACTAACTTACATTTTACTTTAGATTTAAAGCAGCATTTTTCTATCTCTTTAAAATGTATTGAGATCGGGTCTTCGAAGTATTAAAATTATAATTGTATTGAATCAAAATTGATTCATCCCCATACATATTTCAAAATCTTGTTATTTCAATAATTCTTTTATTAATTAACAATTAAAAGTTTCACATTACAGCTTTCGCTTTCAGGATTGTCTAGGATATGTGTAATAGGCAGCTCCCCTCGTCAGTCAGTCAGTTAGTCAGTCAACTCCGACTTGAAAGACGTCTACCATATGACTTATTCAAGTCAAAGACGCGTGTTAATAACTTTTTTTTTTGCAATCCTGCCAAGACATGGCATGCAAACTTTTTCTTAAATGAAACGCACACACACACAGACATACAGAGGAGCACATGCGAGAGACTTGATTGTCCTTCGCAGGACTTCTTTCGTATGCGTGCTGGGGCCAGATTAAAGTGACAGACAGGGCTACGCAAAAAGGAAAAGGTAAAATGTATAGAACAAAAGGTGGTTAAGTCCTTGTAAGTGTTTAAGCCGACAACAAGGGTCGACCAAGGACGCGCCGTGTTTATGGCACTGTGAAATGAACATTTTGCAGGTGATTTAACAGTTATTAGATTTTTCTTTAACATCCGAAGACAGTAGGCATTCTCTTGGGGATTTGCCTAGCTTCTGCTATCCACTTTCATTTCCTGGCTATTTTGTTTTCATTTTTGTTTTCCTCTTTTTATTTTTTTATTTTTTTTTTTTTTGCAATTTTCGAAAAGTTTTTATTTGATTGCAGCAAATAACCGACTCGTATCTCGCATATCACAAAGTGCTGCAAAGTATGCTAAACAAAATGTCAAAGGACAAAAAACAATTGCCAGAGCCAAACAAACTTTTGCCAAAAACTATGGCTGATTAAATAAAGATTTTTCTCTAAACAAAAAAGTTTTAGTAAAATGCCAACACAAGGATGTTCATGTTACATAAGTAAATTTATGATATTGTTGCATAAAAAGGCATGCATAAAAGAACTTTTAACCAAAAAACTAGGCTATATTTATTTTAGTTTTGAATTTATCTTTTTCTAACAGGATGAAGAATGTTTCAAAGGACATTCAGATGTAACAAATTGAATTTAACTTAATTTAATTTTGTAATTGGTTCGTGTTTGTCATTTATTCTGGTTTAAAAATAAAATATACTTAATACTCTTTCTCTATCTGTTACACAACAATTTCAGTGCTAAACATATTTTAAAATTATGGTAAATATTTACTTACGTTACTCGGGCGCAAAACGCGCTTAAACTACATAAATTTGGTATCAAACGAAAGAGAAAAATTCCACGAGCACGACCTCAGGTGCGCCTTGGCGATTTATTATGTAGTTTTTGTGTAATTAACAAAAGAAAAATTATGTTTTTGGCGGGATTATGGCTAAGAGTAGCTATTTCCGGATAAAAGAAGCTGTCAAATTTTGAGATAGCCTTGCCAGATGCCAAATGTCGGATACTCGAATACGCGCGCTTTTTGAAACTTTTGTTCGCACTATTCTCAACAATCGAAAATATTGTTGAGTTTACATTATTTCTTGACTTTAGAGAACAAATATAGTTCAGAATACAATATTCGGCTGCCAGAGTAGCGAAATATTCCTTAATTTTATAATTTAGAGTAAAATATTTAGCTGCCAGGGCGGTCAAACAACACGCCAAATAAAAAATAGCATTTGCCAACACTGAGCTTGAGCCGATTTTTTCACTTTTCAACACTAAGTAGCTTATGTAAATATTTACCATGCAAACAATTATTAGCAGTTGGCTATGACTTTTGTTTCAAATATAGATTAGAATATTTTGTCACTTCGAATAAATAAAGTTATTCCTAAAAGAATCAAGCACTATTGTTAACAGGTAAATCAATTTTTGTTATTAATACTATAACTTAAGATGTTTTGCTCTAATAAATGTCCTAACCACTAGCATCTAGATGGATCAACAAAGCGAATTTACTGAAGATCGTTTACAAATTAAATTTTTGCTAAATCAACGTCTTGTGGAATGTGGCTGGATGGACGAAGTGCGTTTGCTATGTAAGCAAATATTGAAGGACAAATCGCGCATGGAAGATGATCCAAATATTGGCAATTTTACAGTGGAACAACTTATCAAGGAGGTGACACCTAAAGCACGAGCTCTCGTGCCGGATGTAGTAAAACAGGAATCACTCATTTTAATACGAAAGATGATAGCAGAAAATCAAATGAAAGAAAAGAAAAAGTCAGGAGGAATGACATGGCAAGTGGCAAAGAAGAAAAAACCGAAAAGACAATGAAAAAAAAAAAAATTGAAATGGAAATAAAAGATTGAAAAACAACTTTAACTCAAAGCATTTGCTAGTATTATCTATGTATATATATCGTATATAGAAAGAAAGGCAAAAAATAAGCATTCTTATCAATAGTTTTCACTTCTTTCTATAACCAATAACAACGTAACTCATTTAGAAACTAAGAATTTAGCATTTCTCTTAATATTTTTAGCAATTTCGAGCTTTATTTTTAATTTGTTAGTCATCTAAAAGGTGCTTCTTGATCATCAAAACTGAAATTTGAACTGCATTTGGATAATCAAACTCTTTTTCAAAGTTCAAGCTGAATCTTCTATATAATTCTACATTTTCTGAAACTGTAATACTTCGTTTTGTGATTAAACAGTCTTACTAGTATATAATATTAAATTAAACTAACTTTCTAGCCTGCATAATAAGTAACTACACATTCAAATTATTCTGCATCTAATAATTTTATTCCAGTTTAGGGAAATTTTATTATAGAGGGAAAAGGCATATCCTTCTTATACAATTATATATTGGTTCAATAAAAGCTTATGAGTTGCCATACCTGATATTCTCCTGCGGCTGAATGAATAGAGTAAATCCCCCAACAATTTGGTTACCATTTCGTTTTTTTTTTTCGTTTTTGTGGCTTTTGTTTGAATGCAGTTTGCTTTTTTGAACTAAATAACATTCTAGATTTCATTTTCTATTAATATACAATTTAGCTATTTTTTGCTATTATACGTCTGCGACACACCCCCTTACGGTTCAGCCCCCCTGGTTCCCCCTACCTCGACCCGATGGTGGCCGTCTTATAGAATTTGATTGCCGTTGCAGTTGTTGCCGTTGTCGGGAAGGGCGGAGACTTTTACATTCTAATCGAAATTTTTTATTGTTCAAAGTCACGAAATGTGTGCGACTACAATAAGGATGAGGACCAGAACCAGAATGGCGATGGCGATGGCGACGACGACGACGACGATGGCGGCGAGGTAATGTCAGTTATTTGACAGCACCGACAGTCGAGTGCATGCAAGTGACCCCCTTCTGATGCCACTCCCCGGCAATCGTCTCACCGCAATAGCCACAAAAACTCTCTCTCATTGTACTTCACTTCTTGTGATGTCTAAGCCAAAAAATGTGCCACTTAGCCGTGCAGGCATAAAAATTGTTGGGCCCGCCCACACCAGCCGCCTTAAACCACATGCAAAAACAAAAAATACAAAACCAAAGACCAAGAAGATGAAACAAACGAGAGGGAGAGAGAGCGAGGGAGAAAGAGAAACTAGCAGACGGCAACCGACATTATTTTATAATTTACAAACAAGTCGCACGATGACGACGACGACGTCTGCAACACGGTTTACCTTTATCGACAACAACATTCGCAGAGCGAAATGTTACCACACAACAGTCAACCCGAAATCCCTTCCCAGAAACCTTTTTGCCTTCTTCCCCCTCTTCGCCTTACTCAATATTCAGACATGAAATTCCATTAGTTTGTTCTGATAGTATATTGATGTAGGTTTTATGCACTTTGTGGACTTTGAATGTGTTACACAATATTTCATTGATAGAAATCAAAATTGCTCAACTCAATGCATTAATACATAATTTTAAAGCTGAATTGACATTGCCCCAAATAATGCACTTGCATTTCGAATTGATAGCAATTTGGGGCAAATTCATATGCACGATAATTGGACTAACATTACATAAGATATTCAGAATTGATTTAATTGATTTAAACCTCTCTGGCATGATACTAAAACCAGGTACATGGGCTTGTTCGTTAAGGATATTCATACTTAGTAGTTTTAGATTTGTGTAGAACTAATTTTATCAACTAAAAGGCCAAAGTGTTTAATGGACAACCAACATTATTAATGAAGTTGAATTATAAAAGTAGACATAACTAGACCAATAGACATAAAGGCCACATAATCTATCTCTTTGAGCCTCATACTTGGTCGAAGTTGTGGAGTTTCTCGTTAGAACTATTGCCTAAAATTAAAGGTCTAAGAGGCATGCAAATAAACAGATTTTCTATAATTAACTCATCTCATCTCAGAGAACAAAACCTAAGGATTAATATGTGACTTGATTTGAAATTGATTTTAAACAAAAAAGAGATAATGAAATGTTTTGGGAATATTAACAAAATCAAACAATCTGTCCATAAAGATAAATGCTGAAAATAATATAATCTCGTAAATTTCTAATATTTAACTTAAGTAACTTCAAACGATTCTAGACATAAATTTCTTGATTTAAGCGGATGTTTTAAGATATCTGTAACATATAAAGAAACGACAACGAAAACCATAAGACTAAGAGATAGTAAGCTGAAAACTAACGCCCTATCAAAGAGTACAAAGCAAACCTAATGAATATTCTTTTTAGATTTCGATTACTCTATTTACATTGATTAATGTGTTGAGTAGACAATTAATTAACCCATTCGTTGGGATTGATGTAGATGTGGGATATGGTTCCTCTGAGAGTTTTTAGGCCTTGATTAAGGGGCACTGGCTTGGGCCGTTGATGCACATTTTTCATCCATTGCTGAAAAGCTTGCTCCGATTTCTGTTTACGCTGAAATTTCTCCTTCTCCCTTCTTAAAGCCAACATTTCCTGTTGCTGGCGACGTTGCTCAGCCTGCTTAAGTTTCTGCAATTCCCAGGCATGTAAATATCGAACGTTGGCATCAGTATCAGTCCTTTGTGGAGTAATAATGTGACCATTATTCCTTTCTGACTGGGTTTGTCGCCGTCTGGATTGTTCCGTTTTCCGTTTGCACCATTCTCGATAACGCTGCTCGGAGAGTTGCTGTCGCAGGGCAGTATTTTGCTTTTGTTGCTCCTTCCAATCCCGTGCTGCTTGTTGTTTATACTGAACCTGTCGACGTTTTGCCGATAGCCAATTATCATAAGCCTCACCAGCTGGTCTATTCAGCTTCAATTGATCCATACAATAATGATGTTGGTAACTGACAGAAGTACCCTCCGATTGCAATGCCAGAGAAGGCACTTGAATGCTTTGGCTGTCGGTCTGAGAATGCAGAGGCTGACGTGACAATGCCTCTTCCCAGCTACACATCGATGTGTTGGAATCTTTATCCAAATCCAAGTCCAAGTCTACTTCATCACATGATAAGTGGTTAGTCTGCTCCAGTGGTTGTCGCTCCAATAAATTATTTCGAGTCTCAGATGCTGCTGACATTAAATGCAGCGTTTCGGTTTCCGTCTCCGTTTCCATGACTTCCGTTGAGTCAGTTGAGTCAGATGAACAGCATCGTAATGTGCTCGTCTCCGTCTCGGCCATCGAATTGATATCGCTGGCTGAAACGGAGCCGGGCACATAGCGTACTGTTGACGGACTGCCTGGCATATGCCTAGAAACGCATCCCTCGGAGCTTTCATACGTCTTAACAAATGTCCTGGAGCACTTTCTCTGCATGTGATTTTTTGGTGATATACTAACTTCGTTTATCTCAGCAAAAACAGGTGCTGGATGTTGTGGTTGTTGGATTTTTGAACGACTACCATTAAAAACCTCAAAGTCCACCAGATCACCCACACTATTCAAACGTCCCAGGAAAGCCATTAAAACAAGTGAATTAAATTCAATATATGTAACTAAAATACGTCTTCTTGGGCTTAGAAGATTTCTTCAGGTCTAAAAAAGTAAACCTTGTATATAGAAATGTGTATCTGTTATATTTGTGTTGTAGGAAACAATAAACTATTAAATATAATGTGACATATTTGGCATTATACATTATATCTACTGTGATAATATCTCGAACTGATGGGAGCAGTCAACTTGATATATAAATTTGTAGCTCTTAGTATAACTATAATGCTTATAATATTAAAGATATATAATAAGTATTAGCAAAAGATTCCCCAAATTCTCTCAGAATACAATGAGGATTACAATTATTGAGTTGCCTTTTATAACAAACTTGTCTTCGCTTGTATATATTTTTATTTATTTTTAAAAGAATGTTTACGAAACGCGTTTCCCCTATATAACATGTAATTTTCCTTTCATCCTAAAGGTATATGTCTATTCAGTTGAAATTTTAAAGTAGCTTTGCTATAGTAACAAATATTGCTGAGACCTCAAAATACATTATGATAATATCCAACTCATTAGCTGCATTAAACTCAAAGCTTAGAATACCTCAAAGTGATTCATAATGCACATCATCCATGTACATATGTATATGAACACTCAAACACACTCACAGTCGTATCTAGAGTGGTGTAGTTATGTAACTCAAATCCGACACGCACTCTTGGAAGTCATTGATGTGGTTATGGCGCGGGACAAAGAGCCAAGGGTGGTCAAGTTTACACTTCATAGCAAAACAGTTGCAATGCCCAGAGTTGAGCCTACTACAAACGTACATATATATATGACGACAGTAATATCATATTTTCTCTGCACAGATAAACACCTTTACACCTGGGGATCAAAACCTCTAAGGGCCTTCCTACAATAGTGACTTAAAGAGACTTAATTTTACTACAACTTTAGAAATTTATCAAAAATTGAATGTTTCATTCAATTAGCCAACAAAAAAGTTGTCCTTGAGGTTAAAGATTTCTTTTTTCTTCCGCATATTTTTGGTTAAAGCTCAAAACTGCTGTGAATTTGTTCACCTGTCGCTCAACTGAAACAATAAAATAAAAATGAGTAACAACAACAAGAACTACGGCAGAAGGAAAATGAGTAAAAATAAAAGGAAGAAAACAAAAAAAAAAAAAGAAAAAAGAGAACACCAGCACAGGAAATATATACAAAGTTATTTAATATGAAAATGGCGTGCTGGTAAAATTTTATTTGAGCTTCGGTTAGCCTTACAGGCACTTGGCCTTAAGCGATTTAGTTATTTTCATCATTTCTTTTTTATATTTATGCTTGAAGGCACATAGAAATTGATTGTGATTCACGAATGGAAATTTATGCATCAAACTCAATGAAAACCATACAGTCTAATTGCCTTATTGAGTTTAAGCATTGAACTAAACTTACACGTTCGAGAATGTAAAACGATTAAAACAAGATGATCTAAGCCAAGCAAATCGTTTTATCTGTAGGATTCTAATATTGAGAAGGTCTAATTCAGCAAGTAAATTACAAATTTAATGCG
The DNA here is from genome assembly GCF_018902025.1 of Drosophila willistoni. Lineage (NCBI taxonomy): Eukaryota > Metazoa > Arthropoda > Insecta > Diptera > Drosophilidae > Drosophila > Drosophila willistoni. The sequence continues at coordinate 19,004,206 of NW_025814050.1, forward strand.
GATATTTATTAAAATTCCCAGATGACATATAATAATATAATACGCCAGCATATTATTATTGTATTCAAATATAAATTAATTTAAAACAAATGAATTTATGGGTATGTAGAACTAATACAAAATTATTTTTATGTTTTATGTGCAGGAATAGCATGAATATTTTCCATACATACATATGGCCAAAAGGTAGTATCTATATTCATTCACTCACAACCAATTTAAATGTTAATCAAATTAAAGTAGCCGCACACATTTTAACCAATAACCAGACATCGATGGACACACACACACACACACACAGATACATTGCCAATCATACAATTTGGTTCTTGTTGTTGTTCTTTTATATCTTTCCTGCTTGTATATTCGACCATTTTTTAATAATTTAATCCACTGCAATTGAGCGGCATGGCGTACATTTCAAGCCTAGACAGATTTATCAGAAAGGAAAAAATAAAAACAGGACTCACGCAGGACATACACACTGACATATATATCCCCGTACACACACACACACACACACAAACATTTCGTAAAAGCTAAGAGTGTGGAAAAAATGAGAAGCAAATATTTTTTTCCGCAAACATTGATTGGCAATTGCAGTGAGTGAAGAACGGCGGCATGCTGCGTGTTAATACACACCGAGACATATGTAAATACACACACACACTCGCACTTTACCAACTCAAACCCACACACACACACACACACACCATGGCACCAATTCACCTCTTGTTTACCCAGGCAAAGTCGTGATGAATAACCGACGCACGCTTCAAGTGTGTGAAAGGGGGCGCAAAAATAAAGGACTACAAAAATATCAAGAGGAAAAACTTGTTTAATAAATGAAAATTCATTGAAAACTGATAGCGTGTGAAAAATAAACGAAAAGTGCATTGATAAAAATATTAAGTGCCCATGGTTCGGCTGTAAAATTTCTGGAAATGCGCTACAATTAAAAATCAATCATTTTTAAAAATCAACTTATTAATTTTTCTTATTTAAGTGAATATTTTAGATCACCAGATTTAATAGGTTTTAAAATATTGATAAGAAAAAAGAAGATTGAAAGTGAAAAACCATGTTTCGGTTTGGAAAATGAGAAAACAGCAGAACTAAGCAGTCCAATTAAGCAGTAGAACTGAATTCCTTATGGAGATATTTTCTAGCATACTTTTGGGAACAAAAATTCATGGCACTTATTCAACTGCTCAATAAAATAACCTATTTAAAATTTTCATATATATGTATATGTATGAACCAACACATTAAACAAATTTCACTTTACATTTTAAGGGACACCCTTGTTTATGTATGTATATTCAGAGAGTTCTAAATTTTAAATAAGACTCAATCTTAATTGTACCAGAAATATCCTGTATCAGACTTTTTTTAATAAACTTATTAGAAGTGGCAAAAAATCGAAAATATAATGTGAAAGTGCCATTGATTGCAATAATTTAATTTAGTGTATATTTAATAAATTACTAAGTCCAACTTTTTCACACATTATTCTATATATTAGGAAAAGTTTTGCAAGCTCTTTTCCGTGATTACAGAGGTAATTTAGCAATCTTTAATAGTTGTTTCTCTTATTCGAATAGTTACTGCTTGGACATATAAATTAAATAAAGATATGTCAGTCACATTTGCAAAACAATTTCTTTTTCTTACCTTTTCTAATATTTTTAGCAATTTCTTTAATTTTTGCTTCCCACAATTTGTATAAATTTTGATGTAGCTTTCTGGTAGGAGATTTGCAATTCTCTGAGGTTGACTCTAAATTTCCTATTACACCTGAATTCATCTCTATCGCTTAGAAATTGCACAGATATGAACAATTAAAAAAAAATATGTCAACTACTCAGAAACTCTTTTCAAAAGCCCTTTGATTAGTCTCGTCGAAATAGTACCAATTAGGAGAGATATACAAAAAGAAAATGCATTTTATTCATCAGATTTGCGATAACTTTAATTAAAATAAATTGGCAAAAGGCATAATCAAAGCAAAAGTCAAGAGGGACTAGACGCATTTATTTATGTAAAATGTCTGAAATGTAATTGTTGCGAAACAAAACTTACATAAGTGTAAATACTAATCGTAATTGAAGGGGAATATTTATAAACTATTTGTTATGGTATGAATAGGCAATAAAAATAAACTAAATACAAGTTGTAAGGATAACGACGTGGCTCAAATGAGTATGGACCACAACAGATCTGTATAAGTCCTTCCACTATCTAATTATTTTCATATCACACATTTTTTGATGTCTAATGTCAGAATTAGGCTTAAACTGAAAAACCAACATCTACTTCTTGAATTTATTTTTTACCTGAACATTAAGAAATTCAAGCAGTTTACCATTTGAGCATAAATAAAATTTTAAGCGCAGTATCCAAATATTTTTATGATCAAAATTTTAGATAATTAATAGAGGACGCGGTAGCTAGAATAAAATATAAAATAATATTGTCGTATCACACATTTTCTGGCATCTAATTTTGCTGTTCCGAATTAGGCTTATATATGTGTGTGTGTATATTGCACATAAATATGAATAGATAGATAGAAGACTAACAATATGTATGCATATTTTCTGTATACCAGCCGCGAACCACCATTTTGTGGGAAATAATAATTTAATTAGTTTAAAAGAGACACACAAAGAGAGAGAGAGACAGAGAAAGAGGAGCAAATGGAGTGAGACAGAGGTTATGGCCTGGTCCGAAAAATTGTATGCATATCAAAAATACCAATTATGGCAATATTTTGTTGTCCTACCCTATGTGAAACGTTCCAGAAGCCAATTTATCGATATATGTGTGTATGTGTGTGTATCTGTTTGGGGCAAAACTGTGCATATGTATGTGTATGGCATTTTCAATGGTGCTGGAGCATTAACGTTCAAAAGTCAATTAGTGGTTTTTATAAATGTGATTAAATTAAGTGACAATGTTGTTCACTGTTTATACGGTTTTTCGGATTTTTGTTTCATTTTAATTGGCCTATCGAGGGCCTCTGACCAGGCACACTCGCTTCTGGTTCATTGTAACAAAAATTTGTTGGTGCCGTCAAAGCCTGTTAGCATTCAAATTTGGTAGTCAAAATGGCATTTAGGTTTAAATTTTACTGAAATTTTGGAATTGTAATTGAGCAGGCAATATCCCACTGACAGGAATCATTGAATATTATTTTCCAAATTTATATATTAATATAAGCATAATGGCAAATTAATAGTTTGATATCTTATAATTGACATTTTTATGAAGTTAAAGTCAATTCTACATTAAAAGAGTTTTACTAAAGTCATTTTGAATTGTTTTAGTGTCTAGTTTTATACAGTTTGATGAAAATTCTGAAGAAAAAAGTAGTCTACATAAAATATTAAAGCATTTTAAAAACCAAAGCAGACTTTTGTGCGTATCTATTTAGTCCACACTCTTCAATTAAGAATATACTTAAATATAATTTTATATACTAATGTTAAAAGTATGTCAGTATCATCGTTTCATTTTTTAAATCTTTCGTTTTGTCGCATATTTAGACCCAGTTTTTATTACCTCTAGAAAGGTAAAATTATTTTATAAAAAACAGAATTTAAAATACAATTACAAAATATAATAAAAATGCATTAATCTTTGCAATTGCTATTTCGTTTCAATGTATTTTTTAAATACAACAACTGATACAGACAATTGATTTCAATACAGAAAAAAATTTGTTCAATTTAAGTTTTAGAAATATTTTTATTATGGTTTGCTAGTAAGCAATTTGTTCGACTAGTTTGCAACTCATCTGAAAGTGACAGAATGTCATAGAGTAAAAATTTCAGTTGAAGAATATAAAATTGTTACTATTATTCAGGTTTCCTCTTCTTTTTTTTTTTTGTTTTTGCCATAAAAATTCAGCACATAATTCTTTCAACAACATTTTCTTCGTATGCATTTTCATTGCCCAAAACAAAAGCGGCAAGCTTTTAAGCCTTTAAGCGTCAACAAAAAACCATTTTCCACTTGCCACACACATTCTCTCCACCCCCCCTTCCCGGTTCTCTTTCCGTCTTGCTCACTCGTACTCTATCTGTGGCCCGTGCAGCTGAGGCTTTTCAACTTGTTGTTGCCTTTCAGAATATATTTTACTTTTGTTGTTATTGTTGGTGGGTTTTTTTTAAATCAAAAAGCGACACAACGTCAAAACAATTTGTCGTCATTTAAAAGTCGACATTTAAATAAGAAAATGCAAATGCGAGTGAATATGAAGAAGCCAGAGAGACAGAGCTTCCAGAAGCAGCCTAAATGTATGCAATAAAGATTTTTTTATGCGCTAGAAAGACGCCGCATACGTTTCGTATGAATAAAATTAAGCCGACCGACCTAGCCGACTTGGACTCTGTCGAGCTCAGCTGTAAATATAAAGTGTCAAGCCAAAAAAAACACACACAGACATACACTCACACACACCACCTACCATACGTGTATAGAGACACTCAGTTGGTGCAAAAACGTGTCTATTACAATTCAATTTGACAATAGGCGCACACAAAAGCCAACCTAACCAAACCAAACCAACCGCACTGAGTCTGCATTCGAGTGAATGGAAGCCCACACAAAAGAGCGCAGCCCAAAAGCAAATGTTGGCGACCATTTTCTACACTTTTCGTAAAACAAGCAAAATATTTCCGAAAAACAAAAACCACTATTAGCAGAAATTTTAAACGTTTGTGTCAACAAATATGAAAGGAAGAGTCGTTTAGCAATGTGGAACTATGATCTTGATGAATAAAACAATAACACTCACTCACACTACCCAGAACTTACTTATTCAGTGATTCCAAACCGGAGTTTGTTTTCTACTAACATAGCATACTTTTCCTAAATCAAATGAGTAAAATTAAAGCTCTTTCTTTCTTTTATTGTTAAATTTTTATTTATAGCACTACGATTTTGACTAAAAACTTTGTAAAAAATGTCCTTGTCGCAGTTCAAGGATATGAAGATCAACAGTATTAGTAATTAGTATAAACATCCATATACGATTCGGTTATTTTAGCTTCCTATTCATTTCCTTATCTTTCCATTAACACACAGGAATTAATACTTTAAAATTTTATGACAAGTAAATTCAGAATTCGCCAGGGTTATTTGATAACTTTTTCAAAATCGAAACACCATGAAACTTACAGAAAGATATCACAAATTATACTTTAAAAATTTTTGTAGTTTAATTTGTTTAATTTGTAGTTAAATATGAAAAAAATACAAACAAAATCTTATATATTCTAGATATTTAAAGGGATTACGAGATTAAAGATTTACAATCTCACGATCTTATCGCTCAAACCTCTAACATTTTGTAAAATCTTCTTAAAAGAGTATTCAACTTCTTGTTTTGCTGTGTTAAATAGAAAACAACAAATTCTTTTCCCCCATTCTACGTTTGTTTGTTTGTTTGTGGGTTTATTTGTATTTCGACCATGTGTTTTTACTGCAACGGAAACGTCAAGTAAATTTTTTTCCTCTACGTTAGTTAGTTGATGAAACAAAAAAAAAGTAAAACGAAGTCTGTGGAACAAAAAAAAAACGCAAATATACAAAAAATCTGAGCGACGCAGGTGGTGCTAGCTGTGGTGGTGGTGGTGGTTGGGGTGGAGGCGTCGACAGCGATGACGTTAGCCACAACAATGGAGACACGTTGAGAACTCTACTTTGCCTAGTCCCCAGGGCGTTATTTGCACGTTTCCGGTATAAATATACATACAGCGGTCGAGATTTGTTTATGCGAAATGAAGCGCACAGAAGACAATTCGCATAAATGTTGCTACTGGGGGAGTTGACTATGTCTCGCGTGCTTTTCTCTCTCTCTTTCTCCCATTTTACTACTCTTTCTTTTTCCGACATCTCCATCCTAAACAAAAAGTGGGTCGATGAGGCTCAGTGACTTGTTCCCTGGTGCGTGACTTTAGCGGAAATACAATTTGTCAGCTTTTCAAACAGGCAAGAGGAGAAGGAGGTGTGGCTTTAAATTAAGTTATAAATGACAGTAAATTTCTTCAGAGGTTATGAATTAGATAATAGTTCCTTATCATCCTGCAAAACATACAAGGATATATCTATTTTTTTTTCAATAATTAAATCAGCCAACACGAAGCTTCTTAGGTTACATTCATCAATCAGAGAAGTTTCTCTTCATAACTAATCACTTATAACTTTATATCATGTACAACAGGAAGCGATAACGAGCTTAATATTTTGAGTTCTCATCTTTTATATTGGGCACATGGAGGTAAGGGGCAGGAGGGGGATACCTTTTTGGCGAATGCTGTGGGGATATGAAAGGTATATGTTTTATGTGTATATGTACCTGCAAATCAAATAAATAAATCATTCGTATGCGAAAACTTTTTCACTTAGACAACAATATTTTTTTTATACACAAAAATTTGTATATTACATACGGTCATAAGTCTTAGCTTGTTGGACCGAATGCACAGTGGTATGAAATCATAAGAATTGAGGGTGAAATTGAATGGATAAAATTTGTTTAATGTGATTAAAACTGCTCTTTACCCAGCAACGAAACAGAATATGAATTACTTATTGAATTGACTATAGAGCTATTAGTCTAAGTTCAATTTTCTCATATTCTTAGTTTTAGAGCTGTAAAACTTTAACTAATTCATCGATCAACATGTCTGAGAAAGTCTTATATTTGAAGCTTTTCAAACTATATTTGATTAAATATTATATAGACTTATATAAACAGAAGACTTTCTGTTTTCCTCTTAAGTTTACCTAATTCGCATTACTTAATCTTCCATAAGAAACAACAAATATTTTGTTCATAAGAAGAAGTCGTTCCCTGCCGGTTGCAATATCTTAAACTTATTATATTATTAAATACCCTAATTTCAATCAATAACGATATATACATACAGATAAGTGCTTATTTAATAAAAATTCCAAGGCATCACAAAAAATTTGTCTTGGTTATTGACAACACCAAAATGGATCATCTTAAAGTAGTTGAAAAAAACTGGTTACTTCAAAATATCTATATAAAATTCTCAATGATCCCGGATCTGCATTCTGATCCTGATTCTCATTGCTCTTCTTATTGGACTTATATTCACTTATGTATGTATATCATTTTATTTCGAAGTTGGATATTTATCTACTACTGATTTTTTTAACATATATAAAGTCACTTTCGACGTTGTAAAGTTATGTCTCCTTAATTGGTAATAACTTTGCAATAACTGAATCAGAATTATATTCTGAGATTCCAGAAGAAATTTTTAACCAATTTAGATTGGATTATTATTCGGACATTTACTGCAAATATATTTAAAAGTAAGTGCTTGCAAGAACTGAGACCACTGTGCCAGCCATTGGGCAAAAAGTTTATTCAAGCCAAATAGCCTTAGGCTGTAACTTGTAAATTTATTTTGCACACATCTTTACACACACACACACACGCACGCAGACATATACAAATACCCACATGCATAAACACTTATGGCAGGAGAGTGTATCTTTTATCCCATTTGTGCATGAATACCAGTATCTGAAAGCTGAAGCTGAAAAGAAAATAAGATACTCTGTTGCTGCTGCTGCCGATGATGATGAATGGCTTGCGTGTGGGTATAGTTCGAACATGTGAGAGAATTCCCAACAATTTCAAGATAGACTAAACTATATGGCATTTTAAAGCAAAACTTAACATGTTAAAGAGTGCAAAAATGCAAAACTGAAGAAACTAAACTGAAGACCAAAACCCCAGACTGGTCACGTATTATTATGGGCCACAAAGGTTTGTCGCTTTGCCAACAGCAAACAGGACATTCATTTGATTTTCGTTTGCCAACTCATAGGCGTTGTGCATTTTGACTCCATTCATGTGACCTGACTTCTTGGCCCTTTTGTGCTCTCGCCTTTTTTTCCGGTACACTTTACTTCTCTTTCTTTTTCGCCTTTTTTTTAACGAAGAGTGTTGACAATGTCCGTCAGAATGCCAGTTTGTCGTCAGGTCTTTTCATTGATGATGGCGTTGCTGATACCAGACCCACTAATTTTTTATGTCCAGTGTCGGTTTTGTGTTTTTCCTTTCTGTCTCCCAGTTTGCTGGCCAAATGTCAAATTGTTTTTAGAGCTGTTCACGAGTTTTTCTTTTCCATTATTTTTTGTTTTCTTGCCTTGTTGGCTGTTTTTATTGTTATCGTGTTGGTAGTTTTGTTGTTTGCCTTGTAATCTGTGTTTCATAGACTGTGGTTGTGTTTGTGTGTGTGGGTGGGTCAGTGTGTGTGGGTGATTGTTTGCCCTTAGGCGCGCTTGGGATTACATGGCATTCGATTCGGTATAGGCCAATGTGTGAAACCGCAAACAGGGCTCAAAGCAAATCAAAGATGCCAACTGGAAACGCTGCCATTGTATATTGTCTTTGTGCAACTGGCATTGACTTCCCCCTTGACTGATGGTTGTTTTTGGCTCAATTATACTAAGGCTTTTGATCAAATTACTTTCCTTTCAGCTTAAGCTTAAACCTGACTTACAACTGGATTTGGTTTTAAACAAGGTTTATCTAGTTAATTGGTAAAGATAAGGATGATATCTGAATAGATTACATATTTTACTACCATCTTTTCAAAATGTTTCTTGGCCAACTGGAATAAACAAATGATTGTATGCATTTCTTGCAACTAATTTGCCAACCTCAAAAAACGCTTTTCTTCCCCATATAATTAGTCTAATAAATTCTTTATTAAAGTTCACGATGTCCTGAATGAAACCTTGAAACTGGATAATATTTGATGAAAATTTTGTCCAACAGCTGCTGGGAATTAATTAATTTCATATTCATTACAAAATCTATAATTTATATGAAAATAATTTGTGCCACAAAATGCAAAATGCATGGAAATCATCTTAATAGTAAATCTCAAATCAATTTGCCATACACACACACACACATATGTACCTACACACATACACATGGATGAAGGAACGTGCAATTGAGCAAAATATAATCACAGGAATCTATCTAAAGTAGCCAAGTGAAGGAGAATCAGAACGACGTTGACGGCATTTACATAAACTTTGGTGGCCATTTTGTATCTAAGTGTGTACTGTGAGTGTGTGTGTCTAGGTATGTACCGAAGGCCTGCAGATGCATCCCACAGATATGCAGGAACTGCAATTGAGGACATTTGTCATGCCACGAAGGACTGTGGTGGGGTTTGGGGATCAAAAGCAGGAGATGGACTTGGATTTGGTTAATTATAATGGGTGCGGCTTTAGGGGTGAGTGATTAAGAGCAGATCCACAAGAACCGTCCAAGTCGAATTGCAACTTTAGAAGATGTCGACGTACCACCGGAAGGAAGTGTAAAATTCAAATATGACAAATGACATGAACTTAAGCGGCTCCTAGCTCGGTAGGCATGGACAGACGGTTGACGGTCGACGGTCATTCGGCCAGCCAGACCAAACTCAAACCAACCATCCATCTATCCAACCAACCAAGCAACCTGCCTAACCCACCTTGAAGATTTATTGTGTGCGGAGGATATGCAAAATTATTAATATCGTAATATTTTGGCATAATTTTATGGTTACTCATCTCAACCTAGTCGTGAGTTGAAATTAGTAATTTTCTAATGTATCAATTTGTATGCAAGTCGCTTTGTCTTTTAGATCTGATCCAAAGTGGCAGAACAAATATTTTAAGACCAGCAAATGAACACAAAATTTTGCATTGATTAATATTTGAAATATTGTCATATGCATCTTTTGTTTAATGCCGTTGAAATTGTTGCACATTACGTGTTGGCTAAGCCTCTTATTGTAAAATTAGCTAAGATAACCAGAAAGAAGATTTAAATTTTGGCTTGCCAAGGTGGGGTATAAGATACGTAGATGAAGCAACTATCAATAATCATTAGACTTAAGTCTGTTTTTAAAGTCAATTTTAGCTTTTAAGCGATTTATCTTAAGACTCTATAAGCACTTATCGTAAAGTGCGTGGTAATATTGCATCTTAATTGTTAAAATGCTTAACTACTACTTTTACAAATTTTGAATTAGAAATAATAAAACGAAATTGCGGAACGGTTCAAAAAGAACCTTCCAAATACAAACACATTTATTTTTTAAGCTGCTAAAACGTAAAATCTGTACTAAAAGGTGACCAAAATTTTTTACCATTTCGTGTTGTTGTAATTCTCAATTACTTTAAGCGTTACAAACCCTCGTTGTCTTTGGCTGCTTTATATAAATTAATTTACTTCTTAAGCTTGCTAACATAAAACTTTGGATTCGAATTTATTAACTTTATATAAAATAACTCTTGAAAAAAGTTCAAACAAACTAAAGAAACAATAGTCAAATCGTCACATACATATGTAGTTCTTTATGCGACATATCAAACACAGGACAAAGTTGATTTTGTAGTCATTGAATAATTGGTACACTTTTCAATATGAAAACATATGAATCTACTCACATCCTTCATTTGAACACTGTAAACTTTGAACATCTTGAATGAATACGTTTCGCCCAATCAATTGGAAATGTAAGCCAAAAATGAAAGAGTCTCTTACCACAGTTTTTAGCAATTGTCGAATCGTTTTAAGTTACATATATATGTATATCCGTATGGTTTAATTGTTAGAAAGCTTTATATGAAACACATGGTCCGCTTTGCCTTACTTTAGATGACTTGAAATGGAAGTGTTCATGTGTCCAACATTAAGTTTGATTTTCAACTCAGTTTACACACTTTGATTTCAATTACAAACTTGCTCGAGTGGAACAATAACCGAGAACTGTGAACCAAGAACGTTTTGCTCTCAACGATATAGAAAACGCCAGCTGCAAGTTTTATGCAGTGAACAAATTGCATTAACTCTACCCTGCCAACCCATTTCTTAACGCGGCAAACGCCTCATTCTCATTCTCAAGTAAGTGGGAGTGAAGGGGCTAGAAGAAAAAACCTTGACTCAAGTTACAAGCCACAAGTTGCATGTTAGCAGCGCGTAAATTTTTTTTGTTTATAGCCTCAAACGGACAGACAGATAGGCAGACAGACAGAGAGACAGACTGACAGACAGACAGCTAGGGCAATGGTAAAGTTTTATGTGCAGCCCAGACAACAAATGGCCGAAGTAAATTTTTTAATTTATTTTCAAGTTGAATTGTACAACGGAAGTGTTTAAAATCGTAAAAGGCTCGGGCACGCCTTGCCTACTTCAAAGCAATTTACGTGTAATTAACGGAACTTTCATGTTATATAAACCCCTAGTTGAACATTATCTGATAGATGATTTATAAGCAAAAAAACCTAGCATCTACAAGTGACCCACTCAATATATTCAAAACACTAAAGTCGCAGAAATAAAAAGACATTTTCCGCACATCCTCTAAACATCCCAGACGCCAAGGCATAAGCAACATTCCTCAGACACAAGAGAAAAAAATAGCCAAAAAATAAAAACTAGAGCAGACTGAAGGGCATCAGCCACCTTCTCCAACACACACCACTTCAGCTTTTGGCCACATAAAGTGTCATTAGTTCGAGTGGAAGTGGAGGAGCTCTGATGCCAATGTTGCTATTCCTGAAGCTGGGACAAAACGATGGCAAGTACATTTGCCAGATTACATTCCGCTAGTCGAGCTAAGCAAATAAATGCTTCAGCATAAAAATATAAAATTATTTACTCGGAAAAAAAAAAAAAAAATCAAAGGGAAATTGCAAAGAATTCTAAAAGCAACGAAAAAGATATGCTCTTTAGAGAAATACCAATTCGAATTATTGTTATCGTTTGCGCAAAAAAGTATGCTACTCTAATTTTAAAAGACACAAGTTTGGATTTCTTAGATGCTAGATAGACGTATAAGTGGAATGAAATATCGATGAAACCCATTGAATATGTTCAGTAAATCCATCTTTGGAGAATAAAGATTTCTAAATACTAAGATTTATGTGTAACTACTAGCTAAAAGTAATTCAATGAGATGTTAGCACAATTTATTTGTAAGAAGTATATAAATTAGGCTCGTTCTTAACTCTATACAGTGCTTGGTGACAAACACATTATCTTAGCTAATATACCCCATTCTTTACTGGGCGATGTTGTCTAGAGTATACAAAGTTTTGAAAAGTCTGCCATAAATGCTGATTAACTTGGCTGAGCAACTTTTACTTCTGCAATTGCTGCAGTTAACTCGACTTGCAGTTGTTGTGCTGTTTATCTTTTCCTTTTGTGGCTGGATTTTAATATTGGCACTAAGTATGGAGTGTATCTATAGACATGGCTAAATATTATCAAAATGTCGTTGGACCATTCAAAATGAAGTGGCAACTTGTTTGTTATTGTTATTATGAATCTATCTCTTTCTCTGTGTTGTATCTTCAACTTATTTTTTTGATGGTGAATAGTTTTTGGAGTGGCTTGAATATTTTCTTTTAATTAAAAAGCAAATTTTGGACTGGCTCTCTGTCATTAGACTGATTGAAAAAGCGGCCACTACACGACGATGATGACGACGACGTTGGCAAGTAAGACAAGAGGGTTGAGAGATTTTGAAGTAAGCAATTTTCGCAACTGTAAATAATAAATAACTGCATACCGTGTCGATTTTTAAGTGCTTCTTGGGAAATCAAATCAGAAAAAATAGAAGGGAAAACCCGTAAAACTACTGCCCAAGCATAGAGTTCTCGTCTCTTTGGCTATACAAATAAGCACTTGAGCCACGAAATGTTTGGAAAATAACCAACCGCATAATGACCACGCTACTGAACCCCAAGACCCCCTCCCTAATGACTTTCAAACCTGCATTCATATACTAACACAAGCATATTTGTATATAGCATGCATACATAGAACATACATACATATGTACATACATACATATATGTACATGTATGTAGAAGGCCAAAAGCATGCACTTAGCCTTCTCCCTATTATGGCCATTTTTAATCACAGACGTGAGCATTATGGTAAGTTTGAACGCAATATTCGCAATGGTTTCAATATGCGTGAGAGTGGTTAAGTTGTACCTCCTTATTGTATTCAAAGTGTAAGAATAATACGAATGATTCAATTGCAAAAGTGCATAAAATTTTCGTGTTTTCTTTTTAAAGAGATTATCGATGTGTCAAATAAATCTCTTAAATCTAAAGGTGTCAGAATAGATATTAATTCAGCATATTCGAATTAGTCTTCAAGTTTAAGTGAATGGAATGCTATTACCAAAGATGAAACATCCAAATTGGTAAATTCGATGCCCCGTCGCCTTGCAGAGGTCCTTAAGAGGAAGGGCTATCCTACGAGCGACAAAAGCTCAATATATTATACGATTTTTTAATATTTTTTAGGTTTTTATTTTGTTGTACGGATACTTTTTCTGTTCCTTTCATATGAAGTTTTTTGTTTTTGTTTGCTAATTTTGATTTAAAATAATAGAATCGTGTAAAAACGAGTTAAATATATTGGACAATAACTATGTTGAACATATGAATAGCAATTTCATAGTTTTAAGTTTATTAAAGTAAAATTTTTTTGACAAATTGTTATGTTCTCATGGTGTACGGATATTTTTTCTGGCAAGTGTAAAATATGTGAACTTTATGGTTTTTGGCTTCGAGAATTCAGTGATGAAAATTGTATGACGACGGAAAATCGATTAAAGTGGAGTTTAGTGTTGGGTATTATTATGGATTATGGCGTTGCCAGTCTGCTTTTTTTACGCTTGGGTTCAAACCTCTATACACAGCCGAATATTGTATTCTGAATTATATTTGTTTTCTAAAATCGAATAAGAAGAAAGCATCTGGCAGCGTTCGTCATCTCTAAACAGCTTTTTTTAGTCGAAAACAGCCATTTCAAGCTACACGCGAAAAAATCAAATATCGATAGTTTTGCAGTGTTGTATATTACATAATTGCATAAGTTTGTGAATAGTGTTGAATAGGAAATTCAGGACTGTTTTGGTATTTTTATTCGTAGACCATTTTACCTTATCAAATCTTGTCACGTGTCAAGTTTCGAGAAATAAGCAGAGCTAACCCGAGAGAATCATAAAAAATTATTCGTCAGCAAGGCAGGTCAGACCTTAAAAATAATATTTTCTCATTTTTTGGTTTCCAAAACATTTATTTTATCTTTTTTCATTGTTTCTCCAGCATTCCGGACAAATTTCGAACAATGAACCAGATGGCAATAAATCGTTTGATAGATGAGCGCAAATCGTGGCGTATGCATCACCCATTTGGATTTACGGCTCAACCGAGTAAAAATTTAGATGGCACATTGAATCTGATGATTTGGCAATGCACTATACCTGGACCAAAGGGTACATTCTGGGAGGGTGGCGTCTATAGGATGCGCATGATCTTCAATGACTATTATCCCGAATCGCCACCAAAATGTATTTTTGAACCACCAATCTTTCATCCAAATGTTTTCCCATCAGGCACTGTGTGTCTGTCGTTGCTTGATGAGGATAGGGATTGGCGTTCCAATGTAACCATTAGCCAGATACTTTTGGGCATACAGGATTTGCTACAAAATCCACATACCGAAAGTCCGGCCCAGCTCGAGGCTTACAATATCTATTTAAATGATAGATTTCAATATAACATGCGTATAAAGGCCCAGGCCGCTGCTTCGGCTCAGTAATGGGCTCAATGGAAAAGGCAGAATGAAAAATCCCTAACTTACACCCACACACACACACACACATGTATTGCATCCCGTTCACAGTCTCATGTATACATAATATTCTCACAAAATTTTGTAAATATGTGGCATTTCAATAATTTTGTGTAGATAAAACTTTGTAACTTGAAATTTATGTATTAAAGGACACCAAAGCATTTCTTCAAAAAATCATTTCTGCATAACATTATTTCCAAATGCTTAATTAGTTAAAGTAACTGATTAACCGAATTGAACTAGTTTAAAAGCAAAACCTCTGCGTTCAAAAAAACAGTTTCCCTTTGTATATACATTTATATCTCTCTAAGTCTCGACTTGCCGCACATACGGCGTTCTTGGTTCCCGCTGTAAGTTGCGGATATGGATGAACTTTTGAGGGTGCTGATCATTATCAGACTCCCAATTGGTTGCAGAAAACGCTTTAGCTGAAATTTGCCATAGTTATCTAGTGATCCGTTTCCTTGGCAATGGATTAAACCCAATTGAAAAACTGCAATGCATTGAACCATCAGTACATCGACTTCTATCTTAGATGGTTCATTTGAAAGATGATTTTGTTTGACTTGTCGAAAAGGTAAGAAAGGCAAATTCAGAGAACAAATGTCTATAACATTTTTTTTCTTTTTATGTACATATTTACCTAATAATAGCCTACTTAGCGAAGTCTTTGGCATTGGTCTAAATGCGTAGCTTTAGGTGTATATATGTGGCTGTGTGGGTGTGTGTGTGTGTGTGCGTCACGTCCTTATTTATTATTTAACAGCAACAGCCTATCATATCGCATGTCCTGGGTGGGCGTATATTTTCCAATTTTCAATGTCTTCGCGTTAGAGCCGAAAAAGTTCGTTTCCCATAACGCGTCTTCGGCTTTTCCACATTATTTTTATCTATATTTTTTGATGGGTGGCTGTGGGTGCCCACTTTTTGTTACTGTTTAGTAGCTACCCAATACACCAGCTATTCATTAAATTTTGTTACACTGAGAAATGAAACAGCTGCTGTATCACGCATTTCGAATTGCAATTCTGTATACAAATTGCTTCAAGAAAATTGCCAAAAAATTTGTTTGCTTAATTGGCAAATATTTTTTGTGACAAGTTAAAAATGAATTACCTTTTTTTTTTGTTCTTCAAGATGTTCCTCCTTTTTCTTCTTAGACGTTATTGAATCTTTTATTCATTAAGAGAATCTTATAAAATTTTAGAACACAAGCCCAAGATGTTAAGAGTTAAGATGAATTTTGTAATTAGAAGAAACGTCCAGTAAAATTGTGTTTTCCAATAGTAAAATTTTATGTTACTTCTGGGAAAATTCTATGGAAAGTTCTATTTGATGCATCAGACAAGAATCGTTAAAGAAAGAAAACATTGTAATATTTTTATTAGATTAGATTTTCGTTTTGAATATGTTGACTACATGTAATTTGATGCAAACTGAATGAAACCTGCCAAATTTTTCAATAGAATCATTTAATAACTACAACTAATCAAATGTTTGAGATATATCTTAACCCTTGAGTATATTGTAAATCCACAAATTGTGCAATACTAGCATTCACTTTCAAACCATTTGTAAATTTTCTAAAAAACATAACTCAAAGTGCGTTCAAATTTACACAGTTTGATTTTGTTTTTGATACTAAACTTTTTATGTTATCTCCTTCATATAAATTGTTAGTATAGTTCAATGGCTTACCATTTTATTTAATTGTTACTTTGCTGCATAGCAACCTTTCCACTTAAAAGAAGAAACAACAAATTTAAACTCACCTCAATTACTTCTATGGCAAACAACAAAAAAAATTTCCCTATCTGTGTGCCATAAAATATCCCTTTCAACTAAACAGCCAGTTCAGTGCCGCAAGAGAGGCCCGAGTAGGCACAACAGTCACGGAAAGCAAATATATACAAAATTTGGCATCTATATAAACGGCTTTTGCGACTTTGTACTTAGTAGATATACTAACCTTTAATAAACCAGCTTTGTAGCCAACATATGCAACGAATTATTTTAAATTAAAGCTTACTATAAACACCATAAATATTTTGCTTATAACTATAATGCAATTGATGTGAAAGTTAGAGTTCCGACAGTGCACAGAATTCGGAAATTCTCTTAATAACTTTCTCAAAACTCTATGGGCAGCAATTTAAATTCCATAATTCAATTGACCTCCGGCATTTTCTAACAATTGTGTTTAGACTCAGCAGGAAATGCCAAGGCAATTAAACAATCAATAAACACAAAATCGAATACAAATATACCAAAAACACATAGCAAACTACCAACGACAATTGAAAATTTACAAATCAATTATAAACTGCAAATGAAATGCAATTCGAGAGATGCAAAACGCAAAACGAACACTAGAAATAAAAACAAATTCAACTCAGGTCAATGTTGGTAGAAAAGAATTCACAAACAAAAAAAATTTTAAATTTTCATTAAAATGCCAGAAAACATTGAGCAAACTGTCTGCAGTTGTTTTATGTTTTGCAATGGTCCAATGGTTACGGCTACTCCGGCTAGTCCGGACTCCACCCTTCCATGCCAAGCAATGACATTGCGTTGAAAATCAAATCAACTTTCTGGGACCACAGACAGAAACCCCCCAAAAACTGTTTGTGGGTTGCAGGGAACTTTGATGTAATGCCTGAAATTGAATTCAATTAATACGTTTGTAAATGTCATCACAGAAAGATACGCAGAGCGAGCAGGAAAGACATTAAAAAGGAGACAGAGAGAGAGAGAAAGTGAGGCTTATAGAGAATATTGAAAGAAGAAGGAAGCCTGCATATTGGCAGTTTAACTGGTGCCCCAAAAGGGCCTACGAAAAGGCCCAAAGTCAGTATGTGGACATGTTAGAGCAGTTCTCATTGGTTGATTTTCGACATTTATGTCAAGCTGTTGGGAAATTTGTATCTGTTATGCCAACTATCTGTAGCTTTTTTGCCACAATTTACCTTTTTCATTTCCTTTCAGTGATTTAAACCGACTAAACGTAATTTAGGTATCATCTAAGAGAACTTAAATTTGAATGTACTTTCTAATTAATCGACAAAACCGATTAAATTGGCAAGGAAAAACATCTCTGACGTAAGAGAGAAATTTTTAGGGCATAACATTATCGAATAGACTTATTTTAAGTGTGATGTTATCGATTAAAAAATAATTTTTCTAATCTCTAATTAACTGTGGTATCATACCTGAAACTTTGAACCTAGATCTAGGTTAGATCATAGATATGATATTAAACATCTTTTAGATTTAGTTGTGTTGTTATGGTTCTTTCTGTTGGATTTACAATCAATTTCGGATCTACAATTAGGAAAAGGAAGAAAAATGTCCTTAAAAATGTAAAAAAGAAAATCGTTAAATTGTAGAAGAATTTTCCTTTTACTAGGACTTTTTAAGATCTCGTGGTATGTTCTTTTTTTTAATTAAGTGCATTCAAAAAGTTCATTAAAGTTTAAAAACTGCCTTCTTTAGGGATTAATTAAATCATTTCTTATGTATAGAACCTTTCCTGTACATACATTAATGATCTCTGTTTCCACTATCACTAAAAATAAAGTTGATTAATTGAATTATCCACTTAATTTTCTCTAAAGCCTAACTATGTTTATCCCTGAGGTGTCTTGAAATGGAATAAAAAGTCTACTCTATGAGCTCCGTGTGGAATTTAACAATGGTTTTCCATTCATTGCTAAATTCAATCAACCGTGTTAAGGGGACATGCAACATGCAGGCAAACTTTACCCAATGAGTCCCAATTATTTCAGCCACAAAAATTCTACTCAATTGCCGTATCGTTGGCTCGTTAAGTAGAAAACCAAAAAATGATATACGAAAATTGTTTCGGTTGCAATTAATTTATCGCACAAAATCGCGTAAATAATCAAAAATGAGATCACAGCAGATGGTTGTATCAAATAGCAATGCAGCTTTCCCCCATCGCCGTCATCATCGTCATCATCATTATTCTGACCTGGTCTTTATATGAACGTTTTTATATCCTTTAGCCAGTGATTGCGGTGAGTTTTCGAGGCTTTGCTTAGGCCTCGATACTCGTTACCCAGTTGCTAGTCATGAAACAATAATGTCCACAAATTGACGCCACAAGCTGTTGGTTCAATGTGAGAGCATACACTGACACACTCACACATATATACATACATACACCGAGCATCTAGTTGCGTCTGTGGCACTTCCTCCGTAGCGCCATATTGAATTTGTGCCTGAGCCCGAGCCTCAATTGGAACCTCAACTCTTAGCTTTATGACAGAGGAGGAGAAGTGTGGGAGAGCACCCTCTCTCTCTCCCCTTGTTGTTGTTGTTTGTTGGCTTTGGTTCTCTGTTTTTATTTGCCTGCTTGTTTTCTGGTGGTTAGCTAGCTGATTTTCAACCCAAAAACCCTCGTGTTACCCATCCTTTGGTTGATGTTGCGCGTGTTGCTAACGAAAATACAAGCAAAAGCAAACATATTGGGGCACAGGCTTTGATTCCCTCTGCTTCTGATCCACTTCACCCCCCGTCCAATTCGTTGACAAAAGGGGCGCGCTGCAGTGGCCTGGTGGACGGCAACTTGTTGTTTAAAATGCATTGTGGGGCAACTCCTTCCGGGTTATAGATTTGTGTGTTGTTGATACATGCACATGAACACACACACACACCAGCACACAGCCGAGCAAATTTCCATGCATTTTCAAGTTGACGATTATCGAGATTGCAAAAACTGTTGCCTACTTTTCAGCTTTGGCATATTCATAACGTATACGCACTGCATGCCATTCAAAAATACATATCATTGAAAATTGATGAACAGTCAGTAAAAATTTTGGCTATAGACCCGAGCGCATCCATATTCATTTTTTTAAGTGTGAGGAGTCCCTGCGCCGAATAAAGAGAGTCTGCCAAAAAGTTGGGTCAATGGGTTGACTAGGTAAATCGATTATGAAAATGGAAATGCGACCCAATCTAAGACTTTTCTATATACTACCGATTTAAGTCAATCCTTGCACTTAAGCCGATTCGAGGTCAATCAACTTAAGTAAAAAAAACCATCAATTTATAGAATATTTCACTTAGTGTGTGACTTAATGTTTCGGTTTTGAAATTAAAAGAAAGAATTATTGTATTCTTCTATTTACCTGTGAACTCATATGTATTTCAGAAAACAGAACAAAGACCAAAACTAAAAAGCTAGTACTCATATTCTATTGTTTTGGTCTAGTATATATACTATTTCAAACATGGTGAAGAAACAATTAAACATTCTTCTCTTAGAACATTACCAACCTTGTCAATTTGAGACTTCTTATTAGTTTAAAAAGTGAATGAGAAATTACCGAAAAATGTGGGTTAAATTAGTTAAAGATGCTTGTTTTACATTCCTTTAAACAACTCTAAGTTTGAAAAAAAAAAGAAAAATATAATAGTTTGTTGGGTATTCCCAATTAATAACTAATAACATAACCAAAATGTAATCAGTGACTGCAAGTTGTCGAAAAATGATTTAATTTACAATAGTTTTTCGTTTGGTTGATGTCAGTTACTGCCAACAACTTCACATCCAAATGATACCCAATTAACACCACTACAAACACGTAAAATACATCGCCATAAAATTTGCATGACCTGGTCATCTATAGCAATTAAAATTTCATTCACAATTCAAAACACAATAAAACAATTTGTGGCATTGGACAAAAAACAAAAATTTATTATCAATAAAAACTAAACAAAATCAAACTAAAAAATATCTACAACAAATAAAATGCGGTTAAACGCACTCACAGACAAACAATGCAAAAATAAAATAACATTTTGATATAAAAAACATAGAACAAAAAACAAAAATACAATGTGAGTAAAATAAAGTGAAAACATTTATTCAAATCAAAGCACAAGCAAAGCATCAACTAAACCAATCTGGAACTCTTCCTCACGCACTTCCCCCTTCCTATGCCATTCACACTTGTTACAAAGTGTTTGGCTTTTATACTCTGGATTTTTTGGTAAGAAGGGTATATCTACTTTGTTGAAAGATGGTAAATGGAGGGCTCAAATAAGAAATGTTTGATAATAAATATATTATTACTCAAATTGGATCATAATTAAGGAGATTCACAGCTATTCTTTATTTTCTTAAGCTTAAACTCCTTGGTAGTTAGAGAGTATTTTAAAGTCGTCGATTGACTTCACTTTTTCCTCTTGTGCTTGCTCATTTTTTTGTATGTTACTTCTTTTTTTTCTTTTTTCTTGTTTATTTGTTTGTCCATGTAATCGAGTCAATTGTTTCCGCTCCACCGATGAGGCAATCGACTGCGTCTCTTTTTATGGGTTTGGGGCTATGCTTTTTTATGGTGTTGGTATTGCCAGCATCCGTCGAATAAAAGTTTTTGTTGTTTTTTTTTTCACTTGGAGGCGTATTTGACAAGGGTTAATAAGCCTGCGGAAAGCTGTCGTTTTTCCGGCTCAGATGAGGCATTTGAATATTAGATGGTTTGTTAGACTTCCGATTAGAATGAAACAAACAGAACTCTTGCAAACTAATTAAGTTACTTGTGATGGCAAAGGCGCAAGGCATAAAAAATGACATGAAATGGTTAAGTGAAGTTAACTATTATTTATCAAAACATGATTGAGTACTTCTTACGGTTAATTAAGTGAAAAGAAACAACCAAAATAATAATAAATTAAAAAAGTCTAGCCGAATGAACTTCTGTAAGTTCTTTATCCCATTACACAATAACATATGCACTTAAAAAATCTTTTGTTATGCTTAAAAAAAAAATACATAATGCCCATATTAAGAACTAAGACAACTTACACAAAAAAATTCTTATCTATTGTTTTTCCTTCACTGACAATTAATTTGGAGTCTTTTTTAATCTTCTGGTCATTGGATGTTAGTAAAATGGTGAATTAGACTTTTGTTTTTGTTAAATATTTAATTGTATAAAAAATATGCAGGTCATCAAAGGTTTAAGCAATTTCTTTTTTTTTTTTTAAATACATATCGTTTAAACTTTAAATACCAAATAAAAACAATTTAAATGTTTGTTTTATTAGCTTATGGTTTGGATTATGTTATAAGACACAAAAAATTCGATTTTCAAACCTTTCGGACGTGAAATATATCAAAAGTAATTCAATAATAAAAAACAAATTATCAAAACAGACCAAAAGTTTCAAATTTTAACTTATGAAAAAGTTACACTATTAATATTGAATATAAATGGTTTTTTTTTAATATATTTAAAATCCTCTGACAACTATTTAATAAAAATTCCCTAATGCTAAGGATTAGTGGCTTACTAGATCGAGTTTTTGTATGTATTTCTGTTGCAATTCCTGCTTAAGAAACCCAAAGTACACGCAACTTTTGAAAAGCTGTAATAAATGAAAATTATCTTCTTTGAGGCATAATAATATGAGTGTGAATCATGGAATCACTTTCACTTTTAAGAGCCTTTAAGAGGCAAAGCCAAGGCAATCTGCTCATTAAAATTCCCATTGGCCAATTGTGCTGTGCCACAAATTTTCGCATCTTTACGTATCTGGCAAGTATTTGGCATGCTTAACGTCAACTTACCGAAACATAATTAACCCTTATTTGTACACTTTATGGCCCGCACAATAAGGCTGGGCCCCATTTAAATAACAAAAGGCAAAGAACACAACAAGATCTTGGCTATTGAGGCCCATTTGTTAATTGGAAGTGGTTGGGAGTGAAGTTGGCATGGTCATAAAAGGCGCGAAATAGTCTGAGGTGGAATGTTGAGTGGCATCTGCAATTCTCTGTCGTCTCCGAGTTTTAAAGAAAATTTACCGGTGATGGCCTTTTAAAGCTGCTTACAATTTGGCCACAGTGCGGGCAAGCCGCTTAACTTGCATAATCCAAATATCTGGCCAGAACGCAGACCGAACGCTTAACCCTTTTTCCCCATTTTTCCTTTACGTTTTTGCCCTTTTCGGCCATCAAAGTTGAATGGGTTAGTGCGTGTCTTATGCGGGCAACGGTCATCATCATCATCATCGAGTAGCCAGGAAACAGGGAATGAATTTGCTTGTAAGGTCATAAAAATTCAATAGTCCGGGAGGGATAGGGGTAGGGGTAGCAAATGGTCATCCCCTGATAGAGCTTTTGCAAAATAACATTTATTGTGACAAAGTGCAATGACTCGGCATTGAAAATGAAACTGGTTTTCCACCCCTTCTTAATACAGACTTCTTTTTTTTCTTATTTGGCATCTGTTATAATTCTCAACTTGTTAAATAAATTTCTATCTATATCAATTCACAGTTATTCCACTGAGAGTATCAACAACCTTGTGCAGTGGCAATATCGTAAGTAATGAAGTGTTAACTGAGCTGCGATTATTGCTAGTTGAAAACTTTAACCAATAACTCGCCCAGCTGTGTGTTAGATCCATTAGGGTTTTTGCCACAGCTGAGGCAATTTTTCTAAGGCTCGCAAGGGCTAACTTATAAATAAATTTCAAATCAACAAAAGAGAATTAGTTTTAAATTAATTTTATTAAAATTAAACAAAAAAATTAAACTATTTCAATGAATGTATGTGTGTAAGTGCCTTCTTCAACTTCAATCCCTTCCCTTTATGTACATCTATTATTCCCTTTCTCTTTTAGTCTTTTTCTTTCTCTTCTTCACTGTGGAAGTACTCGAAATTTGTTCCAATGATGAATATCCAGTCGAAGTGGAGTCACGACTTTGGCTATATGTATGCAAAGGTTTTCGTTTTAGCCAGAAACGTAAAACAAAATGTAGTTCACCCTTTAAAGCCACCATTGGAGTTATCTGTGAAAAAGGTGTTCAAATTTAACAATTTTCAATGAGTTAGAGTTTGTAGTTAATAAATTACCCTTTCCTTGACTGCTATTCGCTGAACATGCCTTAAAAATTCTCCTATTCCTATAATAAATGACACAATTATGCCCACAATGAGCACTACAAACAGACCACCCACAGAGTCCATATCGAATTGACCATCATCCAAGCCAGAGGAATCACTGTTGCATTTGGTCTCATTGGAATTAAACCAATTGGTTCGCAATTTATAGAGTTCCCCCTTCTCGCTCAGCTTCAATATGCCCACACTGAGATTGGAACGGAAATCGGCATCTAGAAAAATTTATAAATTGGATTAGTATTTATAGGTTAATATATATTTTGTACTTCAACTATTAATAGATAAACACATATATTATTAGCTATATATATACTATATATACTTTTAAACCAATTACTAATAGGAACTAGAAAAAAACCAAATCACTTTCAAACTGTGGCATTTCTTTACTATGATCAATATCAAAATATTGTATTGCTAATTATAAGTATTAAGTACTACTTACTTATATTTGTCTTAAAAAAGTACTAAAATTCATTAAAAATGGATATTCGAGCAGTGTTTAATACACTTCATATTATCAAATGGAAGTGACATGGACGACGAGGAATAAAAATCGTTGTCATTTATGGCCATTGGAGGCCAGTTTCTTCTGTGTTTTTCATTGTTTTTGCCATTGAAGGCCTTCTTAATAAATAAACCATTAAATCACATCAATTCGTGTGACACCCCTTTCATATTTTCTTATTTTCAGTGAATTTCTTAAGGTCACTAATAACTGGGCCACTTTTTTTTCGGCCTAAAAAAGATATCCAGATTAAATCTGTTCTAAAATTTTTTGAGTAACTCAAATAAACATACTTTCTTTGGAAAAAACTTGCGTTAGGTTAATATTTAAAAGTTAAACTTTATAATTTTTCATTGCCCGGAACTAAGGAAAAATTTTGAGGTTTTTCAAAACCAGGCTCATAACTGGGACCTCTCCCCTAAATATATGTCTAGATAGCCAGATATCTAGATAGTCAGAGTACCTTCTAGTAACTTATTCATTCTAAAATAATATGCACTTTCCTACATTTGAAAATTTTAAACCTTGTGAAGCATAATTCTTCCCCTAATCTACTCACTCAATGGCACAGCAATTCCATAATGTTTTTCGCCAAAACTTTCACCAATTTGTGTTAATTCACAATTTCTTTGTACGTAATATTGTAGATTTGTTGTTTCCATGAGAAAGGCATATGTGCCGCGGCTCAGTTTGACACGATCGACACCCTCTTCATTGTTTTTGGTGAATGCATCTGGCTTAAACGAAAGCATCTTATTCCAGGCCATACGATTATCCGTGTCATTCGATTCGGAAAAGTACACCGAAGTGGCCCCGCCACGTATAGTACCGAACTGTACTTTATTCTGATCTATTAAATCATGCAACGACTCAATATTACCAGTCATTTTCGATGAGGTAATGAAGGCGGCCAATTTGGCAATATAAGTCTGAGAGATAAGCAAAGCGAAGATCCACCAAAAAGCGGTTAAAAGACGCATGGGTAAGCCCCTGTGAAAATTAAATATTTTTAATATTTATTACAAATTTAAAGTGGAAATACATACCTGGGTAATAGATCACAACCCTGATTGAGTATCGAACCAAGAACCAACCACATGGTATTGTGTAAATGCCATATATTTTCACGAACCTGCTCATGATTTTCATTCTCGACAGGCGGTTCCCATTCATACTGATCCATGCGTCCAGCCAAAATCAATGCCACGGCAGTAATCATCATGGCAATCATTACATAAAGCCATACTTCCTTGCCGTATGGATTTAAAAATGCATAGATATCTGCCTGGGGAGGGGGTTCTTTATAGGACAGAATGCTAATGCCCAATTGCATGAAGGGTACAGTGAAATCAACTACAGTACGGCGAGCCTGAGTAATGGTCAAATCGCAAATGCCAATCTGGGCATTCTATAAAAGACAAATATATATTAATGAAGATTTTTAGGTGCATTATTTTTTCTTTCTTCTCACATTATCTATCAGTTGCCTTATTATACCATCCCATTCATCTGTTACTGGGTCGTAACTTCCATATTTGTTATCTGGTACTGGTTCGAAATTAAAATCAAATTTACACTCATCGGCCAATTTGTACATTAAATCCACGGCATATCCTTCAAATCGTTCATTTCCCTCGTAGTGCACACCTTCTGGTTCCACTCTAAAGAAATGACAGGATTCTTTAGCTTATAAGTTAATCAAGTTTTAAAGCGTTGCTACTTACTTCCAACTAAAATAGGGTTTACCCACTCGTGTGGCCACAGTGTATCGAACTTGTTTTTGCGAGAAATCCTCTTTTATCTCTTGACGTCTCTGCTTGACTGCCTGAGTGGAGTTCTCTTTGATTGTCTCAAAGTCCACAAGTTGAAATTCTTTATTCCAAACATGAGTAACGCGATCAATAAGTGGATTATAAACCTCCAAATTGAAATCGTCCCGTTGACCATCTTCATTAATATGCAAGCGTTGTGTCTTAAATGGAGGTTTCACTTGCTTGGGCGAAATCTGTAAGCAACAATAAATAAAGAGTAATAATTGTTGATTAATTTTCTCTAATTGCACTTACATCCTTCATTTGTTGTATTAAATGAGGTCCTGGCTGCCAAAAACCACGTCCACAACCAAACTCTGGTGTATAAAAGCCAGTTCTTTGACTCAATTGTAGGAGAGCATTATAAAATAGAACCACTGCATCGTATACCAATTGAGTTCTTAGTGAATCAAACTGCAAAATAGTCAAACAATTAATTTCACAATATTTGTAGATACCACAAATGGGAAATCTTACCCGAGTATCAACTTCATTGTCAAACACATCGATCTCATCGTGCAAGGGGGGTGGAATGTACGCTCTGATTCTTATGGCAGCCACAGCTACAGTAAAATCTCGTGAATAGAAACGATCTATGCCACTTACATGAGTATCCAAGTTGGTTAAGAAAAGGTGCTAAAAGTTGAAGTACATTTTAGTATTCACGTCTCATTATTCATTTGCTGTAGTTAACTTACATTAAATGATCCCGTCATATTGAATTTAATCGAGGCATTGATTACATCCACGATTATATCTGAGGGACAGTCCAAAAGCACAAATTTCTCACGTGCATTGTTTATCCTTTTCCATAATACGCGATAGTCGTCACCTCGTTCAAATTCCTGCAACTTGATGCCAGTTTTATGCAATTGTTTCCAAGCAAATACATGCTGAAGGCGGGAAAGGTCTATATATTCAGGAAAGGGGAATTGGTTTGAGGTGGAATGAGGATATGTTGACAAGGGCTACGATTTTAAGTAGCAGTTATAAGAAGAGAATAGTGAATAGTGTAGAATATAGTGATAAATTATGCGAAATAGTCCTTTTTTTATTCACAGAACTTTTTTACGATAATTTATTTGAATTTGTTGTTAATTGATTCTCAAATGGTGCCAGGTATCTTTACTTATGTTAGACGTATTTTTAGAATTACATCAATTAAAGTTAGTTCTTTATTCAGTTTATTTCGAAAATACTCACGTGAATTCTTCTCATAGGCAATGGTAAATGATTTCCAATCAAAGTCCTTACTACTCAATATATCTGATAGGGCATTCGATAATATTACCTCCATGGGTGCCACATTGACAGTTAGCTGACGATTCAAACGTTCTCGCGATGATTGCTGAGGATGCCAGTCGAATTGCATATGAGGTATACCCGTCATATTACAGAGTACATCGACAATGTCTAAACAAATGAAGAGCCGAGAGACAATATGGTTTTACATATTTATTTATGTTTAGAATGATTCGATGAACACAAACAAAATATACAAAAGAAAACGAAAGTGCCGAGCAAAACATTGAAAGATAAAACAAAAACAAAAAAGTGTTGGCCAAAAAATTTATTGGCAACGATTCAAAAAACGCGGTAAACTGTGTCTTTCGAAAACATATATATATATTTTTTCGGGGTGTGTTGACGTTTATTTACTGCAAAAAATATTCGGAACATAATGTTTGGCTGCCCATTTTGATGGCTAACATGTGTGTGTGTGTGTGTGCGAGTGAGGATGATCATTAACGAGGTTAGACTAGAAGGTAAATTCTCTTTGATCGCTCTCCCTCTTCCTATACTAGATGAGTAGGTATTTATATACATATTGGTATTGTCTGGCCAGACATAATTTTTTAATGACGCCGAAGAAAGCAAATGATTATAAACTTACCGCTGCTTGTCTTTGAACTTGGTCCAAAAATAGCCACGACACCATTACCAATCAAGTCACAAGCTAATGGGAATCAAAAAAGAAAACACATTTATATTATGTATTTGTGTATATATGTAAGATATAACAAACTCACATAGATCTTGTAGTAATATACTATCATCCACAGTTATATAGTGTTTGATTGGTTCAAATCTTAAAGCTGGATTGAGGGCATTTACTTCACCGATAACAATATCAAATGCTTCAGCCAATTCCATTTCCGTATCAAAGAAAATGGCTCCTAAAAATTCCAAAGTATATATATATATAAATGTGTCTATAGTCTGATATATAAAAATTTCTCACCAACTTTAACCACCAAACCATCATCATTATTTGCTTTGCCCGAGAGAAATAAAGTCACAAAAATCAAGAACTGTACCACACACATATCGGTCATCTATTTATATACATTATTTCGATTTTAAATTTATAAAAAATGCTTCTACAGCTAATTGTTTCCAGTTCTTAAAGCACTTCACTTTCTCATCTATATGGACATTAATATATATCTATATATATATATTTTTTTATGATGTCTGTCGAGTTTATTTAAAAAAATATTCGTATATATATATATATTGACGATTCCTCCGGATGCGGACCAGCGCGCTGTTCACGAAGTACTGAACAAGAAAAATATGTTTTTTGGAAAAGCAACCACCTCCCCGATGAAACGACAAAGATAGATCTCCCAGAGAGAGAGAGAGAGAGAGCATCAGCATGAGTGGTTCTTGGGTGAGGGAGCAGGAGGAGTGCTTCTCCTTCTTCTTGTGGATAACAAAATAACCAATACGCAACAAAAAGAGCGACACCAAAGACTCTTCTGCATATGCCATCCAGAGTATGCCCTGAGAATTAGCTGGAAATGAGCCAATAAATAAGAAAAAGTTAATGTAGTTTAAAATTGGGCATACCAAACGCCCACGTTCTATGTTAACTGGGGTATGGAAATGGCAGACAGATTTGAAAATAATAGAAATATCTGAATGGAGAATACGAATGAAAATTATCCCACAGAATAGTAAAAAATGAGTTAAGAAGGTAGATATACGTATAGTTTTATCTAGGCCATTGTAGATCAGTTCAAGACCCAATTTTAAAGGCAATGATAGAACCTAACTTGGGTTTATTTGATCATGATATAGACTTTCTTTCATTATGGATGTTAAAGATGATAAAAATATAGTAGAATATAATGTAATTTTTTAATATGTTGAATATGTATCATAATATGGACACAAACTAGTTAACTTTCTATATTGTTGTTTATTTGTTTGCTATACTTTTGTAGACAAAATATATATGTTATCCCATTTTGTACTATTCACCGAAACATCAGTATTTGAAAACTAGGAATTAAGGAATTTTTACTTAGGTTTAATGAATTTGGTCTTTAAATACTTCTGAAACCTATTCATTATTCTGTTTAGCTGCTTTACTTGGGATTTTTTTTCCTCTCGTTTATCCTATTTGTTTCTCTATATTCGATTTGAGAGCAAGTTTTCAATAAAAAGAGTACTCAGGTAACTCAGATTAGAATCAGGCCTTGGGAAACTAAGAACGAAAAATCAGATTCGATTTGTTTATGTTTTTCTCACATAATTTTTATACCCTTGCAAAAAGGGTATATTAATTTTGGTCAGAAGTGTGCAACGCATAGAAGGAAGCATCTCCGACCATATAAAGTATATATATTCTTGATCAGCATGACGAGACGAGTTCATATAGCCATGTCCGTCCGTCCGTCCGTCTGTCCGTCTGTCCGTCTGACCGTCTGTCCGTCTGTCCGTCCGTCTGGATCAACGCAAACTCCTCCTAGACCGTTGGAGCTACAGAGCTGAAGTTTTGCATGTAGGCTTGTATATACTGCAGGCGTTGTATATCTCGGATTCAGCCGGATCGGTCCACTATATCATATAGCTCCCATACAAACCGCAAAGTCACGAACAGTGACTTTTCTCAATAACTTCGTTATTTTCTAAGCTATTATCGTGAAATTCAATATTGGTGAGTTTATTATACATATAAACGACTGTGCCAAATTCGATCAAGATCGGCTGACTATATCATATAGCTCCCATAGGAACGATCGGTCGTAAACAGTGCAATTTTTCAATAACTTCGTTACTTTTGACGCGATTGCTTTCAAATTAAATATTTGTTAGTTAGTGTATCTGTTAATGACTGTGCCGAATTTGATAAATATCGGGTTACTATATCATATAGCTCCCATAGGAACGATCGGTGGAAAACAGTGACTTTGATCAATATCTTCGTTATTTCCTATGCTAAGATTGTAGGCCGTTCTTTCGCAAACATTAGCCTTTTTGGCTTAAACGTTTTTCCACTTTGATGGCTTTAGGTAAGGAAAGAGTTACCAAAAAAGTTGCAAGGGTATACAAACTTTGACGCGGTCGAAATTAGCCCCGGCCCTCTGGTTAATTTTGCATTGCACTTTTGTCTTTCTAGCATCAGCTTAGAATACCCTACAAATGGTTCGGCTAATTGTAAGATATAAGCCAATTATATCTTATTTATTTTTATATAGAATTGTCCAAAAATCGTAAAACTTTCACTGACCCTTTAACAAAAATATTACGCAATAAAAATATATATTTATTAAAAGGTAATGCACAAAGAAAAAGAAACTAACAAAGTAATAATTTTTACAAATTTATTCAACCATGAAAACCAAATTATTTGGATGTCTTCTAAGATGCCGTTTTACTGCGAGTTTTTTCCTTTGAACTGCGTCGTGATGTAGAAGATCTTCTTGATGACTTGTCGCCTCCACTGCTGCTGCTATTGGATATTCTCATGGGTTTCTTGCCCACCCAGAACTTAAGAGCGAATATGAGCTCAGCCTTTAGAGCTTGCCAGGGCGTCACGTGTTCCTCAACGGCCACATGCTGGACATTGAACAAGAACTCAAAGATGCCCACAACAACAGCAGTCAGGACACCACCAGCAAGTACCAAAAACACACCACCCAACTCAATGATGGACAATTCATCGCCGTCCACCTCATGGAAGGAATCGCAGGTATTAGTCTCATTTTTCCACCATTTGTTTTTCATTTTATACAGATCACCCTTCTCGCTAAGCTGAAGTATAGAAACACTTAGATTTGTCCGATAATCAGCACCTAGATATGGATGGGTAAGCAATTAGTATTGTCTTTATCTCTAGCATGTTCAACTTACCCAAGGGCACTGCTAGGCCATAGTGCTTTTCACCGATCTGTTCACCAATTTGCATTAAATTGCAATCACGTTCAATATTAAATTGAAGACTAGTTGTCTCCATGAGAAAAGCATAGCCACCCTTCTCCTTTTTGACACGGGCCACACCTTCTTTATTGGTACTGGTAAATGCGTTGGGTTTGAAATCCTTCATTTTATTCCAGGCACGCTGATAGTCGGTATCATTGGATTCTGAGAAAAACAATGAAGTACTTCCGCCACGCATGCTACCGAAATGGACCTCATCCTGTTCGATCAGATCTCCCAGACTAGTTATCGTGTTCTGCCATTTGTTGCTTGTCAAAAAGGCAGCCAAATTGGCTGTATAGGTACTTAGCATCATTAATGCAAAGAACCACCACATGCCGGTCAAAATGCGCATTGGAGGACCTCTGAGAAATGAAGAATATATTACAGATAGAATTATATTAATTTTCCAAACATTAGGTTGGACTACAGTTAGATGATGTCAAGTAAATAGGGTGACAATGCTACATTGTTATTGTTCACCTGTACTAAGTAATGAACCTACCTAGGAAGTATATCACAACCCTGTTGCATAATAGAGCCAACCATTAGCCATGTACAATTATTCACATTCCATATATTTTCTAGCTCATCTGGATCTACAATAGCCGGATTCGGTGGCATCCACTCACGATAGGATAGCCTGGAAAAAGGAAAACTTGGATCCTTGAAGACAAGACGAGAAACACAACTACTCACCTGGCTATGAAAACCAAAGCCAATGTCATAATTAACTGAGCAAAACCCATGTAGACCCATACTTCCATGGCAAATGGGTCAAGAAAAGCGAAAGGATTCTTCGGTTCCGGTGCCTTTTTATAATGTAAAATACTAATACCCAATTGCATAAAGGGCACAGTAAAATCCACAACAGAACGTCGAAGTTGGGTAATGGTTAAATCACAAATTCCAATTTGAGCATGCTATTTTGGAAACGATTTTCAAACGTTAAATATGTAAAGGCAATTTGAAAAGTTGTATTTTCACTTACATGATCGATAAGTTTTCTTATGATGCCGTCCCATTGTTTGGTTTCTGGATTATATTTACCATTACCATTGACGATCATGAATTCGTAATCGAATTCCAAGAGCTCGGAAAGTTTACTAATTAAATCCACGGCATAGCCTTCATATTTGTCTCGTCCTCGGAAATTTTCATGATCAGCCCTGAGCAGACAAGGAAGAAATATTACGAAATTATATATTTTACAATTGTTAGAAATACCAACTTCATCATGAAATAGGGCTCCTCATAGTGGGTCACGACTGTATAGACTTTACGCTGTATAGAGAAATCTGGTGCGGTATTGGAACTTTCCGTTTCCAAAGTTATCTTACGCGTCTTTATGCCATTCTCTGGAGTCCAGACCATCAATGGTTCATTCACCGTTGGCTTATAGATTTCCAAATTGAAATGTGTACGTCGTCCATTCTCATCGAATTTCATGTTTTCCGTCTTAAAATGAGGTTCGACATCATCTTCCGATATGGTTCTCATTTCGTGTACTATAAATGGACCATATACCCATGGGGATAGACTACCACAATGTCTATCAGGTGGATGATATGGTTGCATTGCTGATATAACATTCTTAGCAGAATTCGCAAAAAGAATTACTGCATCATAGATAAGTATGGGCAGCATAGTCTGATTGCCAAGTATTCGCTTTAAATAAACTAAATTGTTAGAGAGAATAACGTAAAAGGAAAACTGACTTACATCTACTTCTCTGAAACGTGTCTTCTTTCTCTCAAAAGGATTGGGATCCGTAAGTTTCAAGCGAACTGATGTTATATTTGCCTTAAAGTCCTCATTATATATATCCTTCAAGCCCGAACTATGTGTATCCAGGTGTGTGAGAAACCAATTCTATGGGCATATAAATAATAAATTATTTGGATGGTTTATATTCAAATATTATTTCTCTTTGCCTTACTCGAAAGGGACCTTGTAGATTAAATTTAACAGATATCTGAAGTAATTCCTTTAATGTTTGAGGCTCACAATCTAAAATGATGTGATGCTCGTGATATGTTTCATCGGCTTCTTTCCATAAAACACGAAAATCTTCTGCATAATCAGCCAAATTTCGCAGCTTAACATAGTCACTATTTAGGGCATATATATTTATTAGATCTTGAAAGCGAGCCAGGCCTGTGATATATAAATTTTATACATTTATTATTGTGATAAAAATCAATGATTTATTAGAGGAACCGAAACTGGGAAAGGAATATCAACAATTCTCCATTCAGTAACTTAGTTTAAAAACATTTAAAGCGGTTTTAGGAAAAAAAAACAACTTAATTTAACATGAGTCTATTTTATATTTATTTATTATTATTAATATTCCACTTTCAATTCTAATATTCTTTTAAATAGAATGCTTAATACTTCCTAAACTTTCTTATATGAATATACGAAAAACCAAACAAAACAAAACATTCCAAAGAATGGATATAACTTTTCAATTACTTTATTTCATTCAAAACACAATGTGAAATTTCACAACCAATCGTTTATTATCCGAATTTTGGGGCTTTTTATCAAAAACCATTAGAGATATGCTCAGGAAATATACAGAACATCATGTCACTATAATAACCAATTGAACGTTATAAATTAACATATCAAAACTTTTCACTAATTAAGTAACAATCGAACGAAATCAGAGTTTAAGGTAAAAAAAAATGCACTCAAATTTTTTGCCGCCACTGTATAAACAAACGTTCTTAACGCATTTCTAACCATCAATATCAAACCATTTTGCCCCTCTCATTATTATGATGTCGAATTCCCCTATTTCAAATAATCAAATTGCAACCCTCTATGCATTAAGTATATTTTTAAATTCTATAAATAAACTCCGATTCAATTAAAATTTAGTAACCTATATAAAATCGTGTACACTTTAAAGTAAATAGAAAATTAAAGTATTTTCATTCCAAAATAGCTCACTACTTATTACTTAAATTGAAAATTGAAAGACTGACCTAAATGGCTAAACAAAATTTCTATCTCTACCCATTGAACTGTCTCTCGATTGAGAATAATTTGATCGATAGCCTCAAATTATTCGAATGGTGTTTAAAAATATTTGTCATCAAGAGGAAGAGGAGATATTTCGGCATACTTACCCTCGGGTGTTTCATAAATGAGCGTAAAGGTGCGCCATTCATAATTTGTTTTGATAATTTCAAAATAGGCACGAGATAATACAGACAACGTGGGTGCCACATTCACCGACATCTGATGATTTAAATGCTCCTGACGTACAGCCTCCAACTTAAAATCATATTCTATATGTGGAATGCCGGTGGTGTTTGCTATTTGCGCTACAATATCTATCAAGGAAGACAAACAGATGTTTGTATATGTATGTTTGTCGGTCTGTATATGAACGACGATCGTACGTACCACTAGCTGCCTTTGAACTTGGTCCGAAAATAGCAGCAACGCCATTGGAAATTAGTTCACAAGCTATACACACGGAAGATATTCTATAGTTTATCATATTATATACTCGAGTGGCTAAATCTACTTACCAATTTGCTGTAGCAAAAAACTATCATAGGTGGGCAAAAAACGTTTATTGCTGACGAAACGTAATTCAAAAAACTTAAGATTATTAATCTCACGGATAGCCTCATCGAAACTAAGTTCTATATCTTTTTCATCTTCAAAGAAAATGGCACCTGAAGGCGAAAATACAACGAAAATATTGTTCACAAAACATTTGTTTTCTTTTTACTTGTTTTCTTTTTTTTTAGACCTACCCACTGTGATTTCCTCACGCCTATCAGCACCAAGGACGTATATGGATTTCGTAATGATTAAAACATAAATGTAGACTGGATACAAATGCATTTTTCCAAATCAAAATGCGTGTCCATATATATAAATATTCAAGTAAAAACACTCAAAACTAATTGAATTTTCTAAATGCAGCGGCCATTTCGTCAGCTACATATGTAAGTATATAGAATTTAGCACACACACAGACTCACAAAATTACGTTAGCAAAGAAATATTTTCAAAAAATATTCAAAAATACATAGATTGTTCTTCCGCTTTCTATATTTTTGCGGTCCAGTCTTGGAGCGCTTAGCACGCACACTGACTGTCCCACTGACTGTGAATATATGAATAAAATTCTCATCGGCTCTCTATATAGATACTAACTAGAGATATTTTCATACTCTCCTCTTTCTGCATATATCTCTCAGGAGAGATTTCGGTTCTGTCATTATTTATGGCGCTTGTCCATGACGTAGGCGGCATCCACTAGTCTAGTCTGGTCCGCCCTGATCTATTGCCATTTTTCGTAGTGTTTATCAGGGCTTTTTCGAATTGTGTGCCAAATATTATGATATTCGTTTGCTTTTGTTTGGTTTTGGCAGCGTTTTTGATCTCAAAAGTGCCTCTCAACGGTCGTGCTTTTGATGTTTTCTAGTGATGCGAATGCCAGACTACATGATTTTGCTTTTTGGCTTACAGATAGCAGATATTTTTCGAAAAAAAGAACTATTAGATCGAATAGGAAAAGAACAAGATTGTATTAAAGGACA
Organism: Drosophila willistoni; assembly: GCF_018902025.1. Taxonomy (NCBI): domain Eukaryota; kingdom Metazoa; phylum Arthropoda; class Insecta; order Diptera; family Drosophilidae; genus Drosophila; species Drosophila willistoni. The sequence continues at coordinate 19,039,955 of NW_025814050.1, forward strand.
AATTATTTACAATAGAATTCGTAAAGAATCTTAAGCCAATTATCATAAAGAAAGGAGAGTAAATTTGAATTATTATGATTTTCAATTTATATTTTTAAAATTCTATGATTAATAGAAAACAAATCTTTTTTATAATTTTTACTTATTATTTTTTCATTTTAGAAACATTTTTTTGGATGGACCATACAAAAAATGTTAAAATTTATTTAAAATTTTGGGATTTTTCTAAAAGTATTTTTCTGTGATTTTACCTCTTAATATTTATACAATATTCACATGAGACGTTTTGACCTTTGCTGAAATGCTGAAAAGCCAAATCAATCGAATTAAAAACAAATAATTAGAATGTTAAAAAGTCTAATCGAATTCGAAAATTCTTACGAGCATTTTGATTAAAGCAAAGATTTAAGAAACGTCTAAGTTAAATATAAGGTTTTAAAAGCTATGCCAATACTCGTTTTAAATTACAACACTTGATGCTAGCAACAATTACTATATTCTTCTTGATCAATATGCAAATTTCACGTGGCTAGCTTTGACATTGATCTTCCAATTACTGAGAGATAGTCACCAAAAGTAACTAAAGTTAAGTAAGATTAAATATATAAACAAATTGTGTAATGTATGCTAATTTTTTCTTAAAATGTTAACTATTTTCCATTTAATTTGATTGTTTATGTCCATTCTGTCGCCGTACACGATGATCGTATAAAACTGCCGATTCTAGTTGGGCGACTCAATTTCCAAACACCTGCGATCACCTCTGAGTATGCGTTTTTCAATCTTAATAATGCAATTATCAGCCTTGTGTTTGAAACATAAACCAATTTTACACCATGGTAAATTTTTAAAATTATCTGTATCATTATAATAAATATCCCCGCTTTTCCAATTCATAAACCTAAGATCCTGTTTACAGGGTTCAATGCGCTGACTACCAGCAAATATGTGAAACCAATTTCGTTCCTCAAGCGAATCGCCAGACTTGAAGTGACGTAAACTCTGCGCATAATCAATATAACCGGATATATTAAGACCTTTGGAATAACGTGTGCAAATGAATGAATAATAGTCTGCAAAAAGATTCAAAAAAAAAAAATCAATTGATATTTCAATTTAATCTCTTACCGAAATGCTTTTCATAGCATTGAATTTCTCGCGTACAGCCAACGCTTGAATTAAGGAATCGTCACTGCATTTTAGTACACTAAATAAAAAATCCGAGGACAAAGGACGTGTTTTTAGCGTCTGTGCTTTTTGAACTTGATCCTCTGACATTATAGATGTCCCTGCTACATCTCGTAGTGGAACTACTTGACGAATAAATGTATCATTTTTCAAATATCTCTTGTCATTTGTGGTATTAAATGAGTTTACATATTCGGCATAGGCACTTGAGATATTCTTACGGTCTAAGAGAGTCAAATTTTCGGCATATAATAAAGGATCAAAGGATTGCTCCGCCTTGGCCTTTCCTACTAGATGTTTGCTGTATTTACCAGAGCATTGAAGGGTTTTGTCGACATTTTTCAGTTGTAGACCACGAGATATCCGTTTGATACTTGGCTGACGTTTAATCAAGGATACAGGCGAGCTACTGGCCGTCAAAGTTAGTGTACTCCCGTTCTTTTCTGACTGTGATAAAATATTTCTTAAGTTACATTTCTAGTTTATTCCAAAACAGGTATCTTACCCTCCCCATTGCAGTAAAAATAGAGAAACCCTATAGATTAACTGCAATCGTTAACATTCCGCGTATAGTGTATCTGTTTCTATAGTTAAAAGTCACCAATACATTAATAACCATTATTTGGCTTAAACGAATACAAATTGTATATAAATATGGGTAATGTGAGTATTTATTGTTCAAACAATTGCTTTGGAATATATGAAATGTCGTTCAAAAAACTCCATGAACATATGACTGAAAACTTTTTAACACAAAACGATTTCAAAACTCCCTAAAAGACTCAAAATTAAAGCGAATGGCAATTCACAGTGAAAAAAGATATTCAAAAATCATAAGGTTTGATCTACTTAAAATATCGATAATAAATATCAATATAAATTTAAATTTTAATGCTGATTCTTTGAGTGGTTTTTAGAGAAACGCTTTTATAGTCGTAGTTTAAAGTTGAAAATTTGTACATATTTGAAAATTTATTAAATAACTGATTCAAAATATATTATTTAAAAGATATAAAGATTCAATTAGTCGCTGGAAAATGGTCGGTTAGTCGACTAAAAAGTCGAAAGTTTGGACAAGCACTTAGGAAGATCGACAACTAGAAGATTGACAACATAGTGAGGTCAGCGATCCTTGACTGTTTGTCTTTCTCCCATAAAAAAAATTTCAAATATGTTAACAAATTTTACACTCAGATTTATTTTGAATCAGCAACAAAAACCATTATTCGTTAATCCACAATCCTTTTTATTATCCCAGATGGAACTACCTTTCCGTATGGCTTCAAGGGGGTTAAACACTTCAAAGATCAAATAGAGGACTGTTTAAATAGCTTCGATTTAGACGTCTAAATACTCATCTGACATAAATTTTCCCTTCAATCCACTTTGCACACTTGTATAAACACAATTTCTTTAAAAATTTGCCAAGATGCTCACCGCAGTGGGGAAAAGCGTAGACTTTAGTGTTTTGGATCATAACAGTTATGTGGACTATATACACTCGTTTGCTACCGTTAACGATCGGCGGTATTTGAGTAATCGGAAAACCATTAAGACCATTGTACAATTGGGTTATCGCACCACAAAGATTCCATATACTGAACTGGAATATGAAAAACGTCGTGATATTGCCTTGCAGTCAATTAGACCAAAAATGGTGGGTTTATCTAGTTTTGGTAGTTTTTTGCCTGCCGAAAATCAAGATCCTGTTCTCTTGGAGTTCAAACGACGAGAGTTGCCCAATTTGAATAAATATTTATCGGTGAGTAGCAAAGAAAAAAGAATACCTAAATGTAAAAATCATGAGCATCTGTATTTTAGACAATTATTTTCACATCTTATGTCCACACGGATGGTTCAGAGATATCCGGTTATTTGGATCTTGACATGAGTTGGCGTAACGCTTTGCAGGAAGCCCTGAAGCATACCGATTGGAAAGGTGTCTTCGAGGGTCGCCATCGTCTGAAACCGATGTCCCATCATCTTAGCTATTGGAATCCACGTTATGGCATGCTGAAGTACACAGAAAGTGATAATTTTTTGATTATACATGATCATCAATATGGTTTAATGTTTATGCATAAGGGCGATCACAAGAAAATCTCACTGGGTGGACAACATAATCAATATTCAAAGAATGCCAAACGCACAATGGTCTATTCACCCAAATATGGTTATGTTGTCTTCTACGATCACGTTGTACGCAAAAAGGTATAGGACTCAATTCTCAATACCAAAATTCACAAATAAAACAAAATCAAAAAGACAAAAACGAGCGATGAGAGAAATTTTGTGTTGGCCTATATTTGTATTTTCCTTCTTCTTGTTTAGAATATGTTGAGCAAAACAAACAACATTAGCAGCCAGCTAGTTGTCTCTCTCTCTGTGGATCGAGCGAGATCTCATCTCATCTCTCATTAGCTCAACATCATTGTGCTATTAAATTTAGCATAGTTTCTGTTTCTGTTCATTGTGTTGTAGACCGCGGAACGTCATAGTTGCAGTTTATTTCGCGAAATATTTATTCTCTTGCCACTTTTACATCATCAGCCAAAACGAAAACCCCGTGAAAAAGTTACAATTTCATAGAAAATAATGTTTATTTAGTTGGTTAAGAATGTGTAGAGTGTTTTGTATATATTTATCTATGTTTTTACTGCCCTTAACATGGGCAGAACGAGAGAAATTTATGGTGGGTAAGTTGCAAAAAAAAATACATGAAAACTGGGTCAGTGCTCGCCAAAAAAGATGTATACATACGTATGCTAAAAACAACTTGTATTTTTCTTTTTATAGGCAGTATTTTTACATCAGACAAAGATGAAGCGGAAATTGCTTTTCGTACTGCAGTGGATCGTGCAAATATATTGGAACGCCATATAGAGCTAGTTCCCGTTGTGATCTATGCAAATACTGATGATAGTTTTATAATGGAGAAAACAGGTAAGAATGAGATAAGATTGGGCTTCATATATTGAGGCGTTTTTCTTAAAGATTCAATATATACATAGAGGTCAATATATTTAAATTTAGAGAGAGAAATTGCAAGCAAATATCTCAAAACACTTGAAGGTACTTTAGGTGCAAGCTCAAGTCACTCCTAGGTTAGTTTACGATGAGTTTTAATTACATTTCCTTTGATTTTATCGGGGTTTGTTGAAAAGGTGGAGTTGGACAGACATAGTAAGAGTTGATAAGGTCCAAATTAGTAAAAAGTAAATGGCAAGAACAAGAAATAATTTGTGTTAAATAAGAAAGACCAAGGGAAATTAATGATCTTATCTAAAGAAAATAGAAAAAAAAATGTTAAGACTTGAAATCTTTGAACAAAGCAAAAGTTTTTGTTGTAGTTCTTTTTATTCTATGTACTATGTCTATAAGTAAATATAATAAAGTAACAAGTGGGTACTTAATTAAAACCATAAAAATGTATTACGGTCTTTGAGTGTGATATATTTTAAAGCGAGTCGGAAATAAGTTTTTATATCCAAGACAATCTGATAGATCGGATGAAAAACGAATTAATCAATTTATAAAAAAAGGATGCTCAAAAAACAACCTTTCCTAATATGATGAAGGAAGTTCAAAAACCAAAACAAAAATGTAAAAGCAAAAATTTCGGAACTTTTAGTCATTTTAAAAAGCTATTAACAAAAGTAAGATTCATTAAATAAATTAATGTAGGAAAGCAAAGATTTCAGGTCCTAGTAAATATAAAAGAATATAAAGAATTTATTTTGAAATAAAGTTTAATTAATTAAAAAATGTATTTCAGTTTGCAATCTAATTTCTCAAGGGGTAATAGCAATTTTTGGCCCCAGCACTGGCGGTGGCACTGGTAAGTCCTGCAGATCCTTAACTGAATAAACTGTAACTATTTTTTATATCTCCAATTTCTTCTAGATATAATTGCCTCAATATGCGATACATTGGATATACCTCATTTCATTTACGATTGGCTACCCAATGAATCCTTGCCAGATCGTGAACACACTTCAATGACACTCAATATACATCCTGATAATCTGCTGTTATCTCAAGGATTTGCAGAAATTGTTCAAAGTTTTGGTTGGCGTAGTTTTACAATTATTTATGAATCGGATAAAGGTTTTTCTATATAAACCTGATCTTAAGACTTTGATTAATGATGTTATATTCTCTGATTTAGAGCTACAGCAATTACAGGATATTCTACGTCTCGGTGAGCCAAGTAAAAATCCCACAACAATTAAGCAACTGGGGCCAGATGAGGATTATAGGCCATTTTTAAAGGAAATTAAATTATCTACAGATAATTGTTTGATATTACATTGTGCCCCTGAGAATCTATTTAATATATTGCAACAAGCAAATGAATTGAAAATGTTGGGTGAATATCAGGTAAGTTAGAGAAACATTAGTCCATAATCCTACCCTTCTGATGAATTTCTCTAATTACAGAGCGTTTTTATACCCGTTTTGGACACTCACACCATGGAGTTTGGTGAACTCAGCGGTGTGGAGGCAAATATAACTACAGTTCGTTTAATAGATCCCACAGATTTTCATATCAAGAATGTAGTCCATGACTGGGAAGAGCACGAGAAACGAGAGGGACGTTATTATAAAGTGGAACCACATCAAGTGAAGACTCAAATGATATTGCTCAATGATGCCGTTTGGCTCTTTTCCAAAGGCCTAACCGAATTGGGCATTATTGAGGAACTAAAGGCTCCCGAAATTGAATGCAGACGCAAGAAACCCTGGCCTCAGGGTAGACGTATCATCGAGTTTATGAAGGCGGTAGGTTTACAAGGCTTTGGAAAAGAAAATCTTCTAATTTACTTTGCAATTCTTTTCTTCTAGCGCTCCGATGAGGTAGCTACAGGACGCATAGACTTTAATGAGAATGGTCAGAGAAGTTATTTCACTTTACGTTTCATGGAAATGAATGCTGCGGGTTATTTGGATCTGGCCACTTGGGATCCAGTTAATGGCTTGGATGTCCTCAACGATGATGAGGAGAGTGAAAAGCGTGTGGGTCAAAAGTTATCGAATAAAACATTTATAATCTCCTCGCGTATTGGAGCTCCATTTCTGACTATGCGAGAGCCGAATGAGGGCGAAGTGTTGCAAGGGAATTCACGCTACGAAGGATACTCAATGGATCTAATCGATGCAATTGCCAAAATGTTGAATTTCAAATATGAATTCCGCTTATCACCCGATGGTAAATATGGAAGCTTGAATAAGGCTACACAAACATGGGATGGCATTGTTCGCCAGTTGATCGATGGGGTGAGTTTTGGAAAGAAAACCAAATCAAAACACAATTTACATTTTGAATAACATAAAGAATAACAAAAGATATAACCAAAATGTTTAGAAGTTTGTGACACAGAAAAGGCAGCATTTCCGTTTGAGTTCGAGTTCACATTCCTAAAAGGACAGATATTCTGTCCATATGACAAAAGGATGTGGGTTCAAATCCTGCTCGCGACAAAGAACAAAAATGTTTTTCCTTTGGTTTTTAATTTTTTTTTTATGAAGTCTTATTAAAAAATGTATGTAAACAACGTTAAGAAATTTCTACTAATATTTTAGTTACAAATATATTAATATCATTTTTTTCATTCCAGAATGCCGATTTGGGTATATGCGATTTAACAATGACGTCATCGAGACGTCAGGCTGTTGATTTTACACCTCCTTTCATGAATCTAGGCATTAGCATATTATTCTCGAAGCCACCAGTTCCTCCTACAGATTTATTTTCCTTTCTTTCACCATTCTCGCTGGATGTTTGGATCTATATGGGTTCGGCATATCTATTCATATCCCTGCTACTCTTTGCCTTGGCTCGCATGGCTCCAGATGATTGGGAAAATCCACATCCATGCAAAGAACCCGAAGAAGTTGAAAATATTTGGTCCATCATGAATACTACATGGCTTTCGATTGGCTCTTTGATGGGTCAGGGCTGTGATATATTGCCCAAGTGAGTGAAAATCAAAAAAAAATATATTTAATTTAATCCTGGAATTTTAATTTTTTAGAGCTGCTTCTACAAGATTGGTTACCGGCATGTGGTGGTTCTTTGCCCTGATGATGTTAAATTCTTATACCGCCAATTTGGCTGCCTTCTTGACCAACTCACGTCAGGCTAGTTCCATAAACAATGCTGAAGAGTTGGCCACCCAGAATAAGATCAAATATGGAGCTCTATTGGGCGGTTCCACCATGGGCTTCTTTCGGGACTCCAATTTTAGTACTTACCAAAAAATGTGGACAGCCATGGAGAGTGCAAGGCCCTCGGTCTTTACCAAAACCAATGATGAGGGCGTGGAGCGTGTCCAAAAGGGCAAAAATTTGTATGCCTTTATGATGGAATCAACCACCTTGGAGTATAATATAGAGAGAAAATGTGATCTTATGCAAATTGGGGGTTGGTTGGACTACAAAAGCTACGGTATAGCTATGCCTTTTAGTAAGTGAAACTTAAATCAGACTTTATTCAGATTAAGTTTAAATGATTTCCTCCTAGATTCACCGTATCGCAAACAAATCAGTGGAGCTGTTCTGAAACTTGGTGAACTGGGCCAATTGTCGGAGCTGAAGCGTAAATGGTGGAAAGAGATGCATGGCGGGGGCAGTTGCGAGAAGAGCTCTGATGATGGAGGTGATACGCCAGAATTGGGTCTGGAGAATGTTGGTGGTGTGTTCCTCGTCTTGGGACTTGGTCTATTCGCTGCCATGGTCCTGGGTTGCACTGAATTCCTGTGGAATGTCAAATCTGTAGCCATTGAAGAAAAGGTTAGCTAGTTTATTACAGAATCATTATCATTATCTTATCATCTATTTGCGCAGATCTCTCTCAAAGAAGCTCTCAAGTCGGAAGTTATGTTTGCCTTGCAAGTTTGGATTACCACCAAACCGGTTCATACCAGCGCTGGATCAGGCAGTTCCTCTTCAGCCTCGTCGGCAGCATCATCTGTTTCATCGAAATCAGGCAAATCACATTCGAATCGTTCCAAATGTTCTTCCAAATCTTTTGGTTTATCTATGAAGAGTCTAAAAAATTCTAGAGAACATGATGTAGAGGCCTCTGTACATGATAAGTTAAGAAAAATTGGTTCAATGTTTTCCCTCAAGTCATCACACAAATCAGCAACTCCGCCACCAAAATTGGGTTGGAAACTGGATAAATCCACTCAAATGGATGAGGTGCCAGATGTAATCGAGCAGAAGGACGAGGAGGAGGCAGAGCCAGAAGTAGAGCAAGTACAACCAAGTCAAAAGCATCATCACCATCATCATCATCATCATCATAGGCATCACCATCATCATCACCATCCTGAGGAGGATGAGGAAAATGGAGATGAAAAACGTGCCAGCAAAATGAGTAATGGAATATAAATGGGAATTATCCTTCTAATAATAATAACCGATTTAAAAAGTATATATTATTTGGAACTAACAATAGCTTTTTCAAAGTGTTTTTCAAGTGAATTTTGTATTGAGGTTAATAAATTTGATTTATAACTTATTTACCCTTTAGATTATCACACAGTTTTTAAAACGGATTTGAATCAATTTGAAATGTTCAATATATGGATAAATATTGAAAGCAAATTTTTTTTTTTGTTTATTTAGTTGTAAATTCAAGACAATTTAACTTCTAACCAAAGTAAAGTCCAAGAAAATTTTCAATAAATTTTGGATAGGATAGGAACTTATATGGGACTAATTCTTACATGAAAATGTTGTTATTTGACATTTAAAAGAAATACCATTCGGATCATTTAAATGTTTTATAAATTTGTATATATATTTTGGTCGCTCCCATGATACTGAATTATATGATCATCTTAAAAAAAGATTTAAGTTTTGAGAGCCAAAAAGTTTCCCGCGGTAATGAGTAAATTTTTCGATGTGGACATATTTTTCAGCAGAGTGAAATGTAGAATTCGATGTAGATGTTTAAAATTTAAAAACGATGGTCTGATATTTTTCTCGCTAGGATCTTGAATCTTGGAAAGTGCGAATCGTCAGAACTCGTCTGAAAGTGTTTTATAGGCTATATCTGTCGATTTGCTCAGATATTTCAATTTTGTACACAACAGTCATAAAAAGTTACAGAATGAGAAAATAAAATTTAAATTTAATTTAAAGAATAGACAACCCGACGACCGTGAAAGGTCTTTTTAATGGTCACAAGTTGAGGTGGGACTTTGACTATTTTAGAGGAAAACTTAGCAACATTTTAAGGACAGTAAGCACAATATACTTTTTGCATAAAAATTTGTTAAATATTCTCTCATAGTTTATATAAAAAAACTTTTAGTGTAAAAAATTCATTCTCTTAATAATTAATTCAGGTTGGAAATCCAAATTCAAAACGAGTCTTATAAAGTAATCCACACAAATAACAATACTTTGGACGTAATTCAGAGTTTTTAAGAGTTTTTTTTTATTTGGTTTTTGGTTTTTTAAACTTTTTTTTTTCTTTGTTTTTTTCTTTAGCATAAATTTTGTTTGTTTTTTTTCTGGTTTTTGCTTTTATAATTTTGGGGTATAATTTCATATTGACATAATTAATAGATAGTTGCTTGTTTGGAAATCTCAGATTGTATTCATATTGATATTCTTATTGGGTATAACTAATGATTTTATACATTTACATATATATAATTACACAATACTTATATTTTTACTTTACATTTTGCGTTATGTTTGCTTCTTTTTTTGTTTTTAATATTTAAAATATTTTAGATTTTATTTGCAAAGCTAATTGAATACATTTTGTTACTAAATTACTTAATTTATATTTTTTTAGGTACACATTTTGTTGTTGTTTTATAGATTTTTTTTTTGGGATTTTTGAGCTTCTTTTTAATAATTGCTTTTAAACTTATAAAAAAAAGGAATTAAATTATAATTACAGAGAAGAGAAGATCGTTTAATGTACTAAATAAAAGAGTGAAGAGTAATTAGATCAAAGAAGAGAGTCAATAAGCGGAATGAGAAAGAGAAGTAGTTTTATATACATAAATAAAATTTAACTAAAATAAAATACTTTTTTTTTTAATTTTCCTTGTAGAGTATTTGATTTTTTTGTTGTTTGTTGTTTTGTTTTTTTCGTTACTTAAAGTAAATTGCTTTAAATTTTAGTTGTTATTCAGTTTTAACGAAATTGCGCTTTGTCTACAATAACCATATCGTTGGACCCTTGGCGTCTAGGTCAATCCTTGGCCGCAATGGCAACGGGTGGAAATTGTCGTTCGTCATAGAGTTTCGTTGGCGTGTCGATGGCATCGCAAAGCTTACGAAATTTGGCAGAATCTATAAGAGAATTAAAGGCTATTATTTGGCATATTTTGTGGACTTGAGTCCTACAATTAGCTTACCTGACATGGCATCTGCCTGATCGCCACGTAGAATGCCAGCATAACTGTTATCCGGCATGGGTTCAGGATTCTCAATAAGGACACTGGCTGCACAACTTTTTGGCATAGTCAGCGATTGTTGCGTTGTGGCTGAAGTTGGTTTCGATTGTATTCTACCCAATTGACTTTCAGTCAATTGCAGTTCAATGACATCTTCCAAAGCGCCACGTAAATCATGCACGGACAATAGTTTCGCTACTCCACCCTTTTCCGCATTGAATTCATGGACATAGAGAAAACCATCTTCGCAGGCGATCAGCAATCGCAATTCTCTCTGCACTCGGGTTATGGCACAAATGTGCTTTAGGCCAGGTTGTGCCAGCACAACCGTGGCAAACGAACGATCCTGGGCCAACACATCACTGACCTGCGTGGGCAGCAACAGTGATGAAACGGCCTTGGAGAACATGCCACCCCAACTGGCCGGAGGAGGCGAAGGTGCTGAAGTGGCCACAGTTGCTGCCGTTGTCGTATTGTTGCTCGATTCATCTGCAGTGGGAGGGCTTGATGTTGCTTCTTTATTGGCATTATCCGCTTTAGCTGCTACTTCAGCTGTGAAAACAAAGGGTATTAGTTGACATTTTTGACTCTGATGTGCAATGACTCACCAATGGCCTTCAGTTCCGCCGACTCGACGGCACGAGCATCGATCTTGAACACATGAACCGTCTCCGTATTGGATGAGGCGCACAGGAAATCACCATTTGCTGCAAATACCAGGGAGAATATCCTGACACAACTCACTCCTCGGCGAAATTCCTGTACACGTTGACCGTTCTTTACGCAAAAGACTCGTATCACTGTGCCCCGCTCCGAAGCGGTGGCCAAGAGAGCTCCACTTGGTGAAAATGTTAAGGCAGATAGAGGCGTGTCATGGGCTTTAATTGTCATACCAGTGCGTAATTTGCTAGCATTGAATATACGCAGCTCGCCACTGCTCTGGCATATGGGAAAAGCCAGATGCGAGTTGAGCGACAGAGCACAGAGTCCTTGCTCATTGGGCGCTATATTGACAATGGAATGCAGGATCTTCATATCGCGTATATCGTGAATGTGTATACTCTCCGCCAGGCATACAATCAAACGTTGTCGATTCATCCGCACACACAATATCTCCGAAGGATAGAAGCAATTGCATATGTCCTGTTTCTTTTTAAAATGCAACATTTTTAGACAATTCGGTTTCTGTTTGGTGACCAGCACGATCAACGAGCTATTGAATAATCGTTCCACAATTCGTATCTGCTCCGTATTATCCTTGGCGAAAATCTCTTCAACCTCCTGACCAGCTATGGAATAAAGACGCAATCCCGTCGCGCTGAGCACGGATAGAGAACTGCAAGGATAAGCAAGAAACAGCTTAAATAAGGATTCACAAATTTTACTTTAAATCAGGGACTAAAGGTAATAAAAATAGTCAAAATTATTATTAAAGTTATTATTATTATAGTTGTAAACAATACTATATTTAACAAGCAAGTTATTAATAATTATCGTTCCCAAAAATCCAAAGTGAGATAATTATTATTCCTTTTTTTAATTAAAAAACATTTTTATTTTTTAAGTATCCTACTTAACCGGATTCAAGACTTAGCTCATCTTATAGCAATAGGAAAACTGTATGAAAAAAATATTCCGAACAATATCCTTTAAGAGCGTAAATTTCTTTGTTATTGAAACCGGTTTAAAGTTTTTTACAACTAATTTACTCTAATTGAAACAAATTCAAAAGAACCTCTCAAAAAGGATTCGTTTGGCACACGAAAGCTATATCCTTCAAGTTCCTATCAATCCTACTAGCGCCTCTATCCTAATGGATCTAATACTACTTTGTCAAATTTATTATATATTTAAGCCCTCTCGGGCTTCCAAAAATTGCCTTAGCGGACGGTATTTCACGTCCCCTGGGCGGGGTATTGGTTAAAGTTTTCAACTAGCAATATTCGCACCTCAGTTGCCTTCATTGGTTACGAAATTGCCGCTGCGCAAAGATAACATAGCATGGCCAAACAGCACTTACTCCATGCCGGCGATACTATAACCAGTTGGGAATTCTAAGGGGCAACAAAACTCAAAAATAAACACACAAAGCAAAACGTTTTCCCTCCCCACAAAAAGTGCAGCATACTTTTAGGGTGCACTGGTTTCATTCAATGCAGATGAGTTGCAATGCATTTTAAGGATTATTAAGGGTGGATTTTCAATTGGGGGTTAATTCGGCAACTGCAAGGCAGCTGCAACAAATCAAACAAAAATTTACAAAAACAACATGGGTTCGTGAAACGTGATAAAATATAGAAAGAAAAAAAAAAACACTATAGGCAAACAATAACAAAAATCGAGAGAAAAAAAAAATCATTTAACCACTTGTTGACCTTGACGGGATTCGAACTCACACTTTTCGCTTTGGCTTTGTGTTACTTTTGTGACGCGGTTAGAGCAAAAGGGATTTCAAGGGGAAATGAATAAACGGGATGAAGGAGCCAATATTGATAGAAAAGCTATGAAAACAAAAACTTATTTATTAAATTTTACTATTATTTTAAAATTAATTACTTTTGGCTGGTTTGTTTCCATTTTCTACTATGACTAGCTCAGTTATAGATTTATGTGGCTGGAGTATGAAATTTTGTGGAGAAAACTATATTGATATTGAAAATAAAATTGTTATCAAAATGTAAATATACAAAACAAAAATCCCTAGGTCCTAGGATATAGTTTGACTCACACGGTAACAAATTTTGAGTTACCTTATGAACCATTTTAACGATTTCACATATATTTGGCAATATATTTTAACCTTGAACAATACAATAAGGGAAAATGCTTAGAATGGCAGATTTTTTTGAAATGGAAATGGAATAGCAATTTTGTATGAATCATAATTTTTAATAAAGAAATTTAGATAGCATTAGAAACAATAGTAAAAGGTCTAGCAACAAATCCTAGCTACAAAAATAGGTAAACGACATTCAGAAAGTGTAGAAAAGTGCATCGCAAAGTTAAAATTTGCAAAGATTAAATATTTAAATTCGGCCCATAATACTTTAAAATAAACAGAATTTATTGTGACGTCTGTATAGGATTAGAAAAACTTGAAGCTCGAGGAAATTTCTCACGGAATCCTTTTCAATCATTCAGTAAGTACTGAAAACATTGTCTAAATAAATTGATGTTTATGATCACAAATAGATATATGTATGTATCTTGCAAACAACAAAAGTCCAAAATCTTAATTTTCGAATTCTCTCAATAGATATTTGTATACGCATTTTGTTTAAATCAAGCTATATTTCATTAAATTTCTTAAAATTCTATATAATTAATTAATAGAGCGAGATCAAGCATCTAAATTCAGTGTGATTTTGTACTTTGTACTTAAAAATTAACATTATTGCCTATAGTTAGAAGTTTCTTATACTCTTCTTAGATCAAATCACTGGGCGATAATTGCGATTCCCCTTCAGCTAGATAGATATGCATGGCTTTGAATAAAAGGGCAATGCCCAGTTGCTTCTTTTGTTTCATGGTCCAGGATTGGGCGGGGCCATAATAGTCGCCACGTTTCAAGTTGCTCAAGTGTAGCAAACCAATGGCATCGATCATGGAGGCCTCCCGAGTGTAGGCATCAATTGGCATAATGTTGTGAAAGACATGAAGACAAACGACACCCGATCCACGTGACCAAATGTCCAGAATGCGTTGCAATTTCTTCGAAGTGGCCGGATCATTTGTGGGTGACTTGAAAATATCCGATGATTGCAGCAAATGATTCAGATTTGGTTTCTTTAGTTTCTCCTCCTTGCGGCGTTTCTGTTGATGGAGACGCGTATGCTGACGCATTGCATCATAGAGATGGGCATAGGGCCGAGATGATTTGCCCTTGCCTATATAGAAAATGGAATCCAAGAATCTTTGCCAAATACTAAATTTATCCAGAAATGCCGATTCACCGGGTAAATTACGCGAGATAAGCGGATCGATGAGCATATAAATGAAACTCTGCTTCAGGTGACCCTCTCTCACGGGTTTTTTCGGGGCATTCGAGGTGTTAAAGTGCTGACTGTGTGCATCCAATTGTGGCATATAGTCGCTGATTCTTTGAAAATCTTGCGGTGACTTGAGAGTTCTATGCAATTCAACGGAATACTTTATTTGCGAGGCCTCCGCATGCTTTTGGGCCTTGAGTAGAGCTTCGGTATTACGTCGATATTTGATCAATTGCTTGATATATAACCGTTTTGTTGTCTTTGTTATTGGCCCAATCAATGGGGCTCCGAGCTGAGTTAATTCCGCTCTCAATGCATCGGTCTCATAGTCCACAGGTATGGTTAAGTTTGTGCTAACAGTGCTATCCAATTGAACTTCCTGTTCCTTGTGTTTCTTGGCCCTTTGATTGGCCACTTTGGTGCCACCGTTTTGCAGCAGTTTCGTTTCATAGAAAACCAAACCATTCTCATCATCCGTATGGACATAGGCTTCTGTCATTTGCAGGAAATAATCATCCTGGCGTGGTGATCGTATCAATCCCGTACGACTGGAATCCAATTGCTCGGATTGGGGCTGCTCCCCATCGCCATTATCATCATTATTATCGTTTTCCAAAGCATCTTGAGCGGTTTGGAAACTATTTTCTGGTTCCACAACTTTGGCCTGTGAAACTTGCTCGACCAAATGCTCAAAAAGCTCACGACTTTTCGAAACCTGCAGCTCTTGTTCCTTGCCTTTTAATTGCCGCTCCTCCTCAGCTTGTTGTTCCTCACGAAGTTTCCTGTGCACATGTTCCGCATAGTTAAAATCGTCCTTGGTCAAGGCTTCGTCTACCATTTGCTCGACATGATCATCATATTGCTGGAGAAGACTTTGGCGAGCTCTTGAGCGTTCCACCTTCTCGCGCCAGCTTTCTATCAGGGATCGACGCGATGGATGATGCTCTATTGAGCTGTGCACCTTTTGACTGAGATGCTCACGGGTTAACGAAAACAAATTCACCGATTCCTCTGCCTCGGGCATGGGAGAAGGAGCCTCATCGGGATATACAGGCTGCACCTTATGCCTTCTATGGGTTATATTAATATAATAGGGTGAAGTGGTATCATAATTATATTTCAGTTTTCCCTCCCCATTGGGTGTCGATGTTTGATTTGGTACTTGTAACTTTTGCTTCTTCTCCCGTTGCTTTTGTTTCTCCTGGAATATGTGATCTCGTAACAATTGGAGCACCTCGAAATGGCATTCCTCAATGGCATAATGAACGGGCAACTTATTCTCATCATCGGCAAGATCGGGCCGAGCTTTACCCCTTTTGAGTAGCATTCGCACTAGCTCCACACGGCCATACATTGAGGCTATGTGCAGAGGCGTCATTTGACCATCGCAACGCACATTTGCATCCAATTGGGGATTCTCCAGAAACTTGTCCAATATCCGTTCAGCCAACTTTTCATTCCTCATGCCACATACATAATGCAGGGGGGCTAATCCTCTCTCCAGGATCACTAGGCTGGCATTTATGCCAGTTTTACCTGCAGAATTTTTTTTTATTTGTTTATAATTAGTTTTAGTAAGTGTATTTTTTTAATGTTTTTATATTCGTTGTACCATTTTTCTCAAGCATTTCGAATATATCCGTTTCATTCTCATCCTCCAATGCATCCAGGAGGATTAAGGCCAGAAAATTAGCACGCTGCTCCATGGCAGGAACAAAAATATTGATTTATTTTTTTTTATGGTTTTAAAATTATGCGTTTTTCAATGCCAATTGTTGTGGTTTGTTGTTGTTGCTCTCGCCCATAGATCTGGCAACACCAATATGGTGTCCAGCAGTGCTGCCAGTAGGTTAACGTCATTACGTTATTGCACTTACGTGTGCATGTTATCGTTATCGCAAGGCGGCAAATTTGAAAACAAGTTTCCCATGGGTTGGGAATATTAAAAAAAATGTTTTTGTTTTGCATGAATATAACTTGGTGTTTAAAAATAATCAATTTTACACTGCACTGGCCTAATTATTCTTTTTCTATATGTAATTGTGATAATGACGAATCATTTTATATATAATTATACATAAATTTAAATATAAATACATTAATATAAATATAATCTGAAGCTTAATATCAATGAACTTTTGGAAGTATTATCAAAGAAATGAGATTGTTGAAAATTGAGAATATAATATAAATTGCTTGGTGCGCTAAAAATATAATATTGACATTTACAAAAACAGTTTCGAATGACTTAATTTGATCTCATCATTTAAGGCCTGTTAAATTATTCGGTTAATTTAACTGCTTTGACGTTTTATTGCCTTGGAAAGTTTTTTTTTATAGTTTTTTATTTGTTTTTTTTTTTACTTCTTTACTTTGCCAATCTATGGACTCATATTTATGCCAGGCACGTTTTGCAACGATAAGGCCAAGATTGAGGAGAGCGCAACACGTGTGGCTATAGCTCGGCCGATATGCTATGTTATTGTGGTTCACATGAAATCGAAACTAGTTTAGCGGGGGGTTTAACTCCCCTAGCCCGTTGGGCATCATAAAATAGTCGTAACCCTGTCGTCATTCGCTAAAAACAACAAAAATTTCGCACTTTTAACAGAGCAACGATTAGCAAATACCCTATAAAAGGGAAAATTAGGTTCTATATCGAAAAAAAACTTGAATTGAGAATATATAAGCAGAGCTTTAACACGTTTCAAGCCATTTTCGAAGTCAGTTAAGAAAGACTTAGGAATTTAACACCAATTTAGCAGTATTTATAGAACAGAATTGAATATGTAATTTATATATCTAGCAATTTCTAAAAGATATTCAAATTAATGCCTTTGCCTAAGATACCCATTGACCTTGCGGGTACAGGGTATACAGAATAATATAGAGCCCAAGGCTGACTGGAATGCGATAGTCAGCCATCAAAGGCCTTATTTGTTGATAGTTTTCGTATTTTTCAATTTTTTCTTTATTTTTTTTTTGCTGTTTACTAACAAAAATAATGATTAGCTTTGAAGAATTTGTTGTTGTTTTTTTTCTGGTTGTTTTTGTTATTTTACATATTTGTTAAACTTTAAATGACGCATTGTGTCAAAGAAAAAAAGATAATTAAGTACAGTAAATTTCTCGTTATTAACTTGTTAATTCAGGTGACGAAGCCACAAAAATATAAAAAGGGTTGAATGAAAGTTCAACGTAAACAACAATGAACGATAAATATGGGAACAAGAATATATGCATACTATATATTTCAGCCTCTATTTCATATTTTGAGGTTTATCTACAGTAAAATTTCGAATATTCAGAAATTTTAGGCAAGATCCGACATAGAATACAAAAGAAATTAATGAAAAAAAATGTTTCTTGGTTTTTTCTAAAATTTTTCGGCCTACAAATTTTTGTTTTTTTTTTTAAATAATATAGATAATTGAAATACAGATTACTCCAATACGAATAATTAAAATTTTAACTGTATATGATTTAAAAAATTGCTAACTGTAAAATTTGCTGCAAGGGCGAAATGGGTGTAGGCAGACTTTTTATTAGAGGGGTGCCTTGAGGGTGTTATTAATGTATTACAGGCAGATTATTTTTAGGGCTTTTGTCAAAAATAATATTGAATTATAGGAGAATTGTAAATAGATAGCTACAATCTTAAATGCAGGGTATCTTAATTCAAACAAAAGAAAGAGAGAAATAGAGGAAACCACACGTTTTACCCGTTAACCCCATCCCCCCTCTTTAGTAGTTGCATTCTTACATCACGTGCATTATCACGCATTCGCCCATTCCACCGTCATTCCACAACAAAAAAGTGCACCTGTGATCGGCAAACAAAACAAAAAGTTTCTCAAAGTAAACCTTGAACTTGTCTGGGTTTCAAAAGTCAAAAGGAAATGTATAAATTTTTTATTTCATTTGATTTACTTTTGCGTGCATTCACCCGCTAATTGATTTTTGTTCTAGATTAGAAGGCATGCACTTTCCGTTATCTCTCTACGGTGCTCTCTCTCCCGCGCTCTTTCTCTTTCTCTTGCTTGCTCTTGCCTTTCCCCCACAATCCCCCCACTTGTCTATGAGTTAATGTTCTTTGTTTTGCCTCCTCTATGACGCGCATTCATCAGTAAATTCTACATATAGTAAACATTTATTGCAATTGTTTTTTGTTTTTGTTTTTTTGTTTTTCTGCCTTTTCTCGTTTTCACCATAAGTGGAAATTATTGATTGCAGGCTTCTGCGTCACTTGACCATTACAGAGAGAGAGAGAGAGAGAGAGAGAGCGAGAGAGAAATTAAAGTGTAACGGTTTATACCTAATCAATGACATCAGCTGTGCAAAAATATCTCAGCAAAAACCCAAAAATAATCACTTATCTATTAAACAAAAAACTGGTTAGTTAAGCTTTGCAAATAAAGACAGACCTGACTCTGATTTCAGCATCAACATCAGCTGTTGCGCATTTAGCAGTGTGTGTGTGTGTGTGTGAGCAGCTTGTGTGTGAGTGTATGCGTAGGAGAGTTACACTGGCCTACAAAGCAACTGAGTATAAAAAATGTAGGGAAAACCCTGTGATAAGAATTCCTCTGCCCATTAAAACGAATCTATGAGTGGTAAATTAATTGCATGCACCCCTTTTTATTTTTCTTTGTTGTGTAGTGTAATTGTTTGATTTTTTGCACTTATCGCCTGCCTCTGTTTTATTTTTACCCCGCCCCCCTCTCACCAACCACATATTTCATAATAGTTTTGTGTTTATATGCATGTCATTCTTATTAGAATTGGCTGTTTGCATGTTCTAATAAACTAAATACACACATATGTACATACATACAAACTCACTCACTGACTCACACACAGATACAAACGATTGAAATACACGCTCAAAGTTTTTGAGCTCTATTAACCCTCCCCCCCTGCTAATAGTCCCACCACACACCCCCGCTTATCCAGCAGCTGTTATTGTTTGTGCTTGTTGTTGTTGTTGTGTATCTGATTATTTTGTATCTTTTGAATATTATATTTAGTTGTTGCTGTTGTCGTTGTGTTATTTGCCATTATGACCTTCTTTTAGTTTGGGTTTGGCTTTGGGGGGGTGGAAGGAGCCAAGGTTTTTCCATATATTGTGATTATGATTGAGTTGTTACTTACGTAAAATCCTGGTTAAAATTCATCTGATATGCTGACATTGCTAATGGTTTTGATTTTTTTTTTTTTATTTAGAATATGTATCTGTATCTTTTTCTCGTATCTGTTGTTACACTTTCACTCTGCCTGTTAGATGGAACTTTGTTGTTGTCACTTTTTGTTGCACTATTTTCGAATGAATATTTTTTTTCTTGATAAAAAAACACTCGACGATCCAGCAGTTGGCGACTGCTGCGTATTAATTATTGCTTTCGATTCGTTTGAAATTTTTTTAAAATTATTGTTTTGGCCTTTGCTTTGTTGTTGGAATCGTCCGCTGTTGTTGTTGTTGCACGATACACGATTATTGTAGCACGATAGTAGCTATCGGAGCAACTTTATCGTTATCGACACTATGTTGGCAATGTTGTCGTTATCGATGTTATCGGAGCAGAAAAAATACCAAAACAGTGTGGGGAAATACTGGGCTATGTTAAAATTCAATTCAAACAGCTGATAGGATTTGGCGGTATCGAAAGATTTTTTTTAAATTGTATCAAGTGGCTTTTAAGCACTTTGATTTATTAATCTTGATTCAAATTGGGTTGTATGCAAATAAAAAAGATTCTATTTAAAAGTGTTTTCAATCTAGAATTAATTTCTTGAATTGAATGCTTAATTTAAATTAATTTCTTAATTTATCTTTTATTGAAAGGTGAGCTTTTTATTTGCATTAAGACTAAGAGCTAACAATTTGGTAAATTTTCTTTTTCAAAAATCAGCTCCCTATTTCAGCCACATTTCTTAACAGAGCCCAATATTGCTTCCCGTAGTTTAACAGTGGTCAAACAGCATTGGGTTTTTTACCTTATACTGGGATTTTGTTTCACACTATAATGTTTTTTTCTTATACTGGGAGAGGGCAAAAATTTACGGCGAGAGGGCAAGAATTTACGGCGAGATGGCACGAATTTACGGCAAAAAGCTACCGCGAAACTGAGGCGAAAAAACTGAGGCGAAAAAACATATGTTTTGTTTTTGTTGTTATTTCGCTGTTTTGATTTTGTAACGGTCCGAGACGGACGTGTCGCGCATGTTTTTGAGTGTATTTAAATTTTTTGTTTGCCGCTACGTCGCCAACTTGTCAACAATCACTAAACAAAAAAACACCGCGAATCTTATAGACTCATTAAGGTTGACAACAACGAGAAAAAAGTGATATTGTTTGGTTAGCTAATTGCAACAACGATTCAGCAAAATCTGGGAAAAGGCAAACGAGCAGCAGAGACGCCGACGCCGCACAGCTTCCTTCAGATTGTTGTTGTGGCGTGTTATTAGGCAAGCAAGCATCAACAACAACAACAACAACAAAAAAGTAGCTCAGACAAAAAAAACGTGAAATGCAAATTGCAAAAGCAAAACAAAACGGTTTCGCGTGTGTCTAACAAGAAAACAAAAACGAAAAAATTGCAACAACAAGCAGAATATTGCGTGTGTGGGAAAGAGAGAGATTGGCGAAAATTGCGCGCCAAAAAGGATTACACAAAAGCAGCTGAGCAACAACAACAAAAACAACCACAGCGCCAAACAAGAAATCAAAACAAAATTCCAGTTATCCCATTCCTCTCGTTTCGCTTCCAGCATCTTTGACGCACACAAGCGCAAAAAGGACAAGGACAAAAATATATATATATATATATATAGACAACTACAACAACAACAACGCTAGCAGAAGGTATGGAATGTTTGAATTACTTTCAAATACTCTTTAATGTTGTGGGTTATAAGCAAATTGAGGTAACGTTTGTGGTTTAACTTGGGGATTAAACATTGTTTACAGTTATGGATAATGCCAGACAAAATCTGTATCAATCTTTGCAGAATGTTTGCAAATCTTAGTTCTCCACTAAAAGAATCCTTGTCTATAGTCCATAATCTTAATCAAAAATCGTAAAAACCCAACAACAGTGCACATTTTAGATGAAATTTTAGATCTTCCTCTGAAGATTCCTAAGAATCCAAAAAAGAATTTGTATTAAATCATTTGCCTGTTATTTAAAGAAAGAATTTACTATTAAACAGAAGTTATTTGTCTTATAATAGTATGTGGCAAATTTAGACTGAGATCTATTACGCTTTAAATAAAAGTAAAAAAAACTTTAAACTTGAATTTAAAATTAATGATTAAAATTAAGTTGATTTCAAAACATTTTGTGCTTAATATTCGTTGGTACTTCTAGTATATTCAATTCAGGAAAGAATTCAGGCAGGTTTTAATTGAAATTGGTTTTCTAAATCCGTCTCTGATTATATTAGAATAAAGTTTGGAAAATAATTTGCCAATTAAACAGTATGATAATAAATGACATTAAAGAAAGGAAACATTTTGCATCTTCAGTTCAACAATTTAGTCTGTATTTCTGAAAAATATAACATAGTTATAGTTACCTAAGGGTTTTAAAGATAACAGCACAAAATTATTTAAAAATTGATCAGAAAATTGTACTCCAAATCGAGAGTTCTTTTATGTCTAAACAATTTTCATTCGCAGCATTTAATATTCCACAACAATTTAATACCAAATGAATTAACTTTATTTGCTTAAAGCTATTTTCTATAAGAATTTAATATGAGTTGAATTAATTTCTTTCTGAAAACATATAAACCCATAGAATTGTGAGGGTATTGACTTTTTCGTCCTTTTCAATAATGACCCTCTAGATTTTCTCTTTTTTTTTTGTTGCCTTCTAAAAGTCTGCAAACATTTGGCAAAGTGCAAAAGTCAAGGCTCCTATTCATGTGGTTTTGATTTGCGCCTGTTTGACCTTTGGCAAAACATCTATAGAAGGAGACGGCATGAGAGAGAAAGAAAAAAAGAGAGAAAAAAACCGATGTACAGACATAAAGTCAGTCAGTCAGTCCTTGACAGGCAATGACACAGTGCACAGTGGTTGGGAAATGCAAAAAACACACACACACACATATACAAACACAAAATTGCAATATACAAAATTGCATGACGGAAAAGTTATTTACCTACTTATGACATTTCCCAGCTGAACAAAAGAAACAATTTCATTGTGTAACAGACGCTGAATGCATTGTATCGAAACGTCTGATATAATGAAATTTAGTCAGGTAGAAAGACAAAGATTTCTAACCCTTAAACCGGATTTTGTATTATCATAAGGGGCGAATCCTTTCCGGTTTTGGGTGGCTAATGAGCTGTGAAGCTGAACAGATGCTGGATAAAAAGAGAAGATCCTATTACGTGAAGACTAACAATAAGTAGGCTTAAAAGATCTATTGCATGATTTATGGAGAAAGATTCTTTATCATAGCTAGTTAGATTTAAGTAGAATTCTGTTTGATCATGAGCATTTTGAATTTATTGTGTCCTTAGGGACCTCCACAATATGCGAATTGGAACAAAAATCAGCCAATAAGTTTTGGGTGATAACATATTTTGTGAAAACAAAAAATTTTTCGTTTTATCCATTTATAGATCGTCTATATGTAACATTTTTTTGAATTACCAAAGTAAGTTAGCCTTATTAAGGTCCTCGATAAAAAGTTTTTAAGGTCCTTGATAAAACTTGTTTAAAATGATATTACTTAGACAATTAACTTAAAAGAAAAGATTCTTTGGCCTTTGAAATAGTTTTTTGTTGAAGATATTTATACATATAATGACAATTTTATATATTAAATGAATAAAGCTAAGTTTTTAGAAATCATCTTTAACTATTTATCAAAATTCTAGTGAAAACCAATTGTTTTGAGATCAAAGCAACTAAAACGACCCACTTGCACACCTCCTCCCACTTCTGTTTCCCTTATCAAGGTCTAATATGTAAGAACCACGGTGCCAAAAGACAAATATCAAATAATCGAAGGCACTTTTAATCTTAGTTCAACGACCAATAGAGTGAAATGTGTGAAGAAATGATAAGAAACGAAATAAATATATATATTTACTGCATGCCCAACCCAAACCAAAGCCGATCAAAAATCAAACAAAATCAATAAAAAATGTGTGTAATATTAAGCAATTATCATTAAAAGAGAGAAAGGGACAGAAATATTGACAGTTTAAGGGACACTGTACTACGACCTCGCGGCGTCTGTGTGCCCGGTAATCAAACGTCTAGACAGGGACCCGTCGTCGTCGTTGTTGTTGTTGTTGCTGTTGGAGCAGCATCTTTAGGCTCCAAAAACCCCAAACCCATGCCCAAAAGGCTCACAATCTCAACATATACATATTTATGTACAGAACTCACATAGTCCGTGCATAATCCCGTTTTATTGCGTCGAATGTGGGAGAAAATGTGTACAAGGACCCAAGGACCTCGCTCTGATTGCAAACCACTCAACTTGGTCCGCTCTCAGTGTCTCTGTCTCTCTCTCTCTCTAATGATGATGACGTCGTCGCTCAATCATAATGAATATTTTGCTCGTAAATTAGAAAACCATGGTTTTATTTGTCAAAATTTGAAACTTATTTGAACAGGCGCCAAGAAGAGCCAAGCAAGTATATGATGGGGGATGGCGGGAGTCGATTGTTGCCAGGCAAGTTTTCTGTTTTGTTTTGTTTTCATGTTGCTGTTGTTGTTGTGAGTTGTTCGTGATTAGCATGGCCTTCTGTTTTTCGTTCCGTTTCCACCCAAAGAAAGAGAAAGATAGAGACAGAGAGAGAGAGAGTTTACGAGCGAGCCCTTTTCTTCTTTCACTCGTTTTTATTCACTCAACAAATTATACTCCTCTTGACTTCTTTTCCTCTCTTTTTTTTAGAATCTAATTTCTAATTATCCTTCCACGTGATGCGAGGGGGATTTTTGATGATTGATAGTTGACTCGATTGATTTATAGTCAACACCTTTTTTTCCCTTATTTTTTTTTTTTGGTTTTAACGGTGTCGTGAAATCATTTGGCTACCTGATATAATTAATCAGCTTATGCCAATATACAGTTATGATAAAAATCAAAAAAAATGGCCAATTTTAAAACTAACATTTGTGCATTTCCGCGCTAGCTTACACGACTTTCTGCAGGAAACAAGGAAATTGTATGTCTTAATTTAATTAAACAAAATCTAATTTTTTGTCATGTTATTATAAATAATATTTTGTAGTATTTTGAGAGTATTATAATTAGTAAAAAAAATTGAGAACCTCCGGTTCTTATCTTTTGAGATAAAAGCTACAACAGAGCGGTCACTCACGCGACTTCAAATGACCATAGCTAATAATCGAAACACTCTGCAAGTTGTATAAGAATTGTCAACTTTAAATATTTGTTGCAAAATTAAGAAATATCATGTTGATTTTTCGATATTTTCCCTGTCCTTTTTCTCAAAAGGATTCTTCTAGGTCAATCACGCGACACTATAGTGCTTTGTGGAGTTGTGTACATCTACAATTATAGTCATTACATAAGTATTAAAGCTAAAAATGTCTATGAGATTATAACTAAAAGGTAATTTAATCGACAAATTTTCGAAGAGAAACTCTAGTGTAAGAAAATTTTAAAGATGGTGAAAATTTTAATGAAATAAGCCCATTATAATACGTACAAAGGGCTTAATTCATACAAACTAAAATTTGATTACAATTATTTTGTTATAAACATTAAATAAAATCAAGAAATACTAACGTCTTTTAGTGAACAACATACAAACTATCATTCACTATATTTCCAGCCAAAAAAATCTATATTATTTTTATTCACTTTTTTTGCATAACAGAAAAAAGTTGTACTAAAATTGATTAAAATGAATTTTTTAGTCAATTTTTCTGCTATTTCTAGTATTTTTTGAACCAAGTCACATTTGCATTATCGTAATGAATATAATATAGTTACACTACAAACATGATTTCAATTCACATTCTCTCACATTGTTATTTTTTTGCTTTATACATTTGTTGTTTATTGCGCATTTACTGCAAAATAAACTACGCTTAAATTGTAGTTTGTTTAGTTTAAAACGCCAAAATTAGAAATAAGGCGATACATTTCCATTTGTTGTTGATGACGCCTCAAAAAACATTTCCCATTTGGATTAGATTTGCAAATACAACAAACGACACGACACGACACAACGGGGCAAGGTCGTCGTCGAACAATGTGCAAAATGATTGGGAGAAGGGGCAAAGAACAATCTACATAGAACAACAACAACAAGCACATTGTTTCCTATCAAATAAATAGACCTCTTTTCGGAGCTAACACACACACACACTCTATGATAATATCCAAAACAAAGTCAAATTACAGTCGATCGTAATGGCCTCACGGTAGTAGATTCGTTACGCTTTCGTTATAAAAGGTTTACATCGTTAAAAAAAATAACAAAATTAATCTTCAGTAAAACCTAATTAAATTAAAGT
Source organism: Drosophila willistoni (assembly GCF_018902025.1). Taxonomy (NCBI): domain Eukaryota; kingdom Metazoa; phylum Arthropoda; class Insecta; order Diptera; family Drosophilidae; genus Drosophila; species Drosophila willistoni. The sequence goes on from NW_025814050.1 coordinate 19,066,070, forward strand.
CACTTAACGAAATGTTAAAGGGTTTAAAGTTCGTTTAGTTTTAAGCCTAAAGAGATAACGTCAATAGGCTAAAAGAAACAAAATATGTACTTAAGACTCTTTGTAATTTTAATAAGAAATGCTCGAAATTTCTTTTAAAACTTTATTAAATTTATTAAAACGTTTAAGGTTTACCAGAAAGAAGGTTAAAATTAAATTACCTAATTATCAGCAGGAATTTCAGTAGTACAAGTCACAAATCTACATAGTTTGCTTTATTATGTCTACAAATGAAATTAAGCTTATCGTCTTTTAGAGTTTTATAATCAAGATTACGATGAAAGAATTGGCATATGTATAGAACGGAATTGGGAAATTGTCTCGACATGTTTTACAATCGATTATAAAAGTTTCCCATTCCGGGATGGAAAAAAAAACGTTGTTTTTTAATTCGTAAGAATTTTTTATCTAACATCAAGTACGGAATTCATTTACTTTATTTTGTAGTTTCTACAAAGTGTTTCTGGAATGTAATTTAGTAAAAATGAAATAAGTATTTAAAAAATAAAGCATCTGAATTACAACTTAATGTCAGTTAAATTTTAAGGTGTAATTAAAATGGGTCCACATTAGTTCTCAAAGAGTATACTAAAGTACTTTGTAAATTTATTAGCGAAATATTAAGTAATTTTTAGATAAGCTTTATTACTAGATTAGAGCGTTTTTATACCCTTGTAATGTTTGTAATGCAGAGAAATAGACCTTCCGACCGCATAAAGTGAATATGTTCTTCTTATACTGTATATTTCAGCAAAATAATTAAAATCAGGATCTATTTAATTAAACTAATTTTAAAAATAACTAAAGCAATAAATCAATAACTATTCTTTTAAAATAATTTTTAAAAATTAAGATAAAATAACCTGTAATACGTATATGTGCATAGGCGATTTAAAAGCTTCTAAATGGGGCTTTGCTCCTTAAAGTATGCAATGGGTTGGAAAAATATTCATTGTTTTTAACAAGATTATAACTTTAATATTTTCAAAATGCTGTTATAAACAATGTTTGCTTTGAAAATTATGTTGCATCGAAAAGACATTACAATATTTCATTATATGTTTTAAAAAAAAGAAATTCCTGGATTGCTTATTGCATACATTAGGGAGCAATGACCATATTTAATCTGTGTGAAAAAAATAATTTAGTGACATGACTTCAAAAATTCTACTTCTTATGTAAAACAGGGTAATTTGAAGTCGTGGCTTCAATATCAAGCACAAATTTTGTCTCCTAGTAGGAAATTCGACGACTTCTTTTGATTAGAGGGTATGACTTTTCGTTTATCGTATAAATGAATGAATGAAACGTCAAGTTCGTTGCTTGTTGTATTCACATTTTTTGGCTATTGTTGAGAAAAATGGGGTAGGCATATATAATATTAGTGAGTTTGTATGCGTGTGTGTGTGTAAGAGTGGGGTTGGGTGGGAAAACGGGGGGTCGGCCATGTGGTTGATTACATATCGTCATCAGCTTTGCTGTTGTTGTTGTTGTTGTTGCTGCTCTTGTCGCACGACCACAAATAGCCATTTGCGTTTCGTTTCTCTGTCCCCATATATGGTCATATTTTGTGTATTTTTATAATTCAAGTAAATCGGTTTTTGCTTTGGTGATAAGCCCGCAGAGTGAGAAAGAAGACACGGAGAGAGAGAGAGAGAGAGAGAGAGAGAGAGGAGAGAGCTAAACGGATTGATGATGAGCAAGTCTTTTGCCTGGCCAAAAGCGAATGCAATTTACGATTTGCCATTGCAATTCCGGCTTATGTAATTTATCATTATGGCCAACAACAACAAGAGCAACATTAAATAAAACAGCTTGCAACAAAATGAATGGAGAAAAAGAAGAAGACAACGAAAAACAAAACGCAATTGAATCGCGTTTGGAAATGAATGCCACACGGTCGACGCCGCGGCGCTACCCGTCATCATAGATTTTGAGGCAACCTGAGTAACTCAGCAAGAAAACAACAAACAAATATTTTGAAAAAAAGTGAAAACTTGTTTTATTTTTTGCTTTCTGTTGTTATTGTTTAGCCTATGTACAAAAGTTTGTTGTTGTTTTGTTTCTTTACTTGTTTTCGTTTTTTGTTTTTGTTTTATTTATGTCTTGCATTTGACTTTGACTTTTTAACCGCCCCGATGGAAGTCGCATTTGTCTTTAGACAGCAGAAACAGCATCAGCCGCTTGTCACAGTGGGATAAGAGCCAATGAAAAATGGACCAATTTTGATTTATTCGAAAGCCAAACTTAAAGTAAAGTTTGTCCAGATCTATCTTGGACATAATTGGAATCCAAGGTTCAATTGTTCAGATAGAGTCTGGTTTAAAATGTTTTTTAACCGAAAAATACACAAATGTTGCCTGTTTTTGAGGTTATGTATGATTTAAAACGTCCTAACGTACTATGGCATTAGGGTCTAGATCTTTATATTCTCTAATTTGAAATAGGAAACTAAGAACCGATTATAATAACAGAGTTAAAGTTCATGTACTCTAATCAGCGCGGGATTTAGAAAAAAGTCTTATCAGTAGCGCTTGTTGAGCAACTGTTTTGAAATATTATCGAAAATAAAAGTATAATTTCTTTCGCCAACTTTGTATCAACAATTCGCTATGTTCTGAAGTCGTTTTGGTTTTGGGTGGTTTCTTTCTTTTGCTAATCTGGATCTGATTCAATATCTCATGTTTTTTTATTATTCTGACGTGGTTTCTGCACAATGTGAAATTTCTCGTTTTCATACGTCCTGTCTCTTTAATAAATTCTTTCAAAAGCTTTTAGTCAATAAAAATTGTTATCTTAACTCAAATTCTCTGATAGGCTCGTTTATTTAATACTTTTATTTTATTTATTCACATGACTGTCAGGTCTTCTAATTAAAACCAAAATAAACATTGCTCCTCTATTTGTTAAGTCATTTTTATAGCATCTCAAAAATGTCTCATAAGTAAAGTACTACAAAAAGATACTGATGTTATTAAATTCCATACAAAAATGAATAAAGTCTAAGTTCTTTAGAGTGAACTTCTATACAATTAGTAATAATTTAATAAAATTAATATGAAAGATATGGTTTATTTATTATTATTAGCAGAGTTTCCAAAGTTTTTTCGGGTCTCTGTACATGGTATGCTGTTATATACAAGATCTGCCAATATTGAATTTGTATTTGTACGGGATACATTTGTTTATTGAACAAGTCTATCAGTCTTTGATTGGTTGAACTAAAGACTTATGTTTATAAGGGAAGTATCCACTGTGATCTAGATAGGTCGAAGGGCGTATATTCTACCAATACCTAGTTAAAGAGTCGAATGTCAAAGATTTACAATAATATTCTTAACCAATTTAACGTAAATAGATCGATTGTTTTAAAAGTCAGCGCTGATGTTACTGAGTTACTATCGATACTTTGCCATCACTAGTCTTGCATAAACTATTGTAAAAGCTTATCTGGAAGCTGTGAACTAAAAATAATTATTATTGTTTTGTGTTTATTAGTTTAACGCAGTGAACAATTTTAAGTTTTTGTAATCAACACGTTCTCACGTACAACCGAAATATAAAATATTCACAAATCTAAATTAGCTTTAGTTTTGTGTAGGAGCACGATTAAACGGCTTATGCTTAAAATTACGTCAAATGGAGGCTAGTAGTAAAATTAGAATTGTAAAGGCGTCAAATAATTGGAGATTTCTTTGACGATTTTGTACTACTGTGGCAAGAGACCCATTCGAAGTTGCCACCACCAAACAAACCAAATGTGGCTGGTGGTGCGCGGTGACTTGGCTTGGCGCTTTCGATTTTCCTTTGGCTTTTGCAACCCCGCACGCATTTGCAACACCCAATTTATGGGATAAGAGTGTTAGAGAGGGGGGAATGGGGCTTGGGGTGGTGTGGTGCGGTGGTTAGTCTTGTGGGCGCATGCGAGTAAATAAGTCATAAGTACGTGTCTATGTGTGCATGTGTGTGTGTGTGGTGTGTGGTGCTTGCCCCGACACGGCCTCTCGGCCAAGCGTACGAAGTGCAATGACGCGAGTTGTTTCAGATACATCGACACAGTCAGAGGGCAGCCTACATATAGATGTACACATATATCCCATTATGTATGTATGTTTCATAGGCCAGGTCTCTCTCTCTCTCTCTCTCTCACTCACTCACTCTGTCTGCATCTCTTTCTGTCATTGCTTAAAATTGTTTTATTGGATTTTCGACTAGCACTTGCACGTTTTGATGATTTCCTGTTAACATTTTGGATATTTCAATGTAAAAAGGAACTTGTTGCATGCGATACAAATTGAGTGCCAACAATTTTTCATGCCACAAAAAGAGTGAATCTGTGTGTGTGCGCCCGCCCTTGCTATTTCAGTTGATGATATTTGATGACTTTTATTTTATCTGGAATTGTGTATGTAGATAGGACCAGGATAGACCATAGATGAAAAGACTCATAGACTTTATAGGGGGTCTAATTGTTAGGTACAATTACAATTTAAATCTCTAATTCAACTACTTACAATTAGTTGTAGGGAATATATGTATGAGACACAACCAAATCAGCCCCAAACTTTTCTCTATACAAACAATTATGTCTTGGATTTTGAAAGTCTTTGCTGCTTACTCTAAATCAAATCTGTATTGGTCTATATGGTAATTATTAATGTTTTTTAACCTTTTTAAGTCGCAAAATAATATGTAATATTAAAAATGAGTTTAAGCTTTATTTGGGCTAATAATATCATGATTTCACATATTTCTTGTTATCAAATCTGTCAAAATTCCCTTTTTTTTAAGCAAATTCAATTATTTTTCTCAATTTTCAATGTTTTTGTTATACTAAATTATGTTATCTTGATTTAATCGAGTTATTAATACGATAAATTCGAATATGTACTTGCTTTAAATTGAAATTTAAATAGAGCAACAATTAAATGTGTATTCAAATTTCAATTTACTTTAAAGTAGAACTTTAATGTATAAATTGAGCAACAATGAAATGTCAATTTTTACTTTAAAGTTCTTTTGTTGGAATTGTAAAAGAACACAAAACTTCAAATTTTTAACAGTTTTAGATATTTTTGAAGACTTTGACAATAAAATGACAAACTAAAGCTAAAATATAACAGACTTTCAAGTGTCAAGACTTACATATAATTGGAGATATTTAATAAACTACAATTATTTTTGCTTAATTTGCAATCTATTTAAAACTAAACGAATCAGCAAACTTCTTCACTTTCATTGACATTTCATAAAAAACGAATAAAATATTTTACTTTTGTATTTTTACGACTTTTTTGTGACATTAAATTTAATTATGTCATTTCAATCACGGAAAAATGAAATTGATTGCTGATTTCCAATTTGGTATATTCTCATTAATTTTATAGGTATCTATTAATCTATTAATAAAGTAATTAACACGACGCCTTATTGGGATCAATGATGTATGCTTGTTTTCGGATAACGTAATTTCTTAAATCTTTCACTTTTAAATTCTTAAAAATAGATTTGTTTGGTCATCCGAAAATCCCAGAAATTACTCATGCCCAGCTGAACTTGTTCCAAAAACAGGCTGGTACCCAAAAATATATTCATATAGATGTATGTATTGCATATGGAAAGAGATTAAATCAAAAATCATTCTCTTTCTCTCCTTCACGCTTTATGAGTTAATAGACGTTCATTAATATGCTTATGACCAGCTATAAAAAAAAAAGTCATAAGACTGATTATTTAATGTGCATTATGAGCACTCGTAGACAGAGATGGACGATAGTAAACTATTTCACACAAGAAACAACATTTAATCATAATGCGCCGTGTAAATGAGCAGCATTACAACAAAACTGGCCTTGACAGACAACAAACAACAAACAATACAACCAGCCCAAACACACACACACACAACAACAACTCAAATTAGCCAATCAAATAGTTAACATGAAATGGCCAAGACAACCAGGGAAAGAAGGCCAAAATGAATGAGGGGAAAGAAAAGAAAAGACAAATAACATTTAACGCGCTTGCAGACAAAATAATTTTGCATTTTATGTAAGCTGAAATTGCAGCACTTAACCAATAAAATGGCACAGATTGCAGCAACAACAACAACAACAACACAAAATCGTGCGAAGCAATTAAAACCGAAAAAAGAAATAACAACAAAGATAACGCACTACTTGGCCCCTTTCACTTTAGGCCAAGTCAGTCCCAGTTGATTAACAATGAGTTGGCAAAACAAAAATTAACAAAACAAAGCAAAAATTTATTAAAATATTTAACCCTTAACACAAGTCTAAAGTTGGATAAGTCAATTAGTTCTTTATAAACAAATTAATTGTATTCACAAAATTTATTATAATGTTTCTCTTTATTGTCTTTGGGGACTTTTATTCTGAAGTGCTTTTTAAAACTTAAATGGGGAACTCATTTTCATTTCTATTTATAGTTTTGGTATTTAGGTTCTTTTCGATAGTTTTTAATACCTCATTAATGTGTCAGCAACAGCCACAAAATGTGGGGGAGCACATATTAACTAGAGGAAATTGCTTCTCTAGTTTTGCCTATATACAAAAAATATTTATGCCAACTATTTCGCTCGTATTTTAATGCACTTTTGAAAAGAGTTCCAGGGCACTTCATCATTCATTCAAGTTGTGTCGTAAATACTTTTCTTTATTGGCTTTTAAAGTTTCAGTCTTTGGGGTCTAAATAATGTGAATAATGCTATAAAGGAAATGCGGGATATAACTTTTACTTAAAAGAAAAAAACTAAAACAATAAAATATGTGTTAGAGAAGCTGTTAAGTTTTTAATGCCAATTTGATGGGATGGAAAGACATTTTTCGTTGCCATTCATATACGAATTCTCCGATTTTAACCAAATCGATTTAGCAGTAGATAAGGTGATTATCATTATAATTGACTTATTTTTTGTTTATTGAAATATTATTATATGAAACAAAAAATAAGTAAAAGTTAATTTTAAACAAATATTAACACAATATCAACAAATATTTGATAGAGTAAAAATATCTGAATGTGTTAAACGATTCTTAATAGGGGTTTATTTAAATATTTTACTCATGAATTTATATTTTTTATATTATAATTTAAATGGGATAAATTAACTATGAAATTTCTACATAAATGTTTTGTGCTATTGAATAAAATAAATATATTTGTATTCCATTTTTGGAAGTTTACAAAACAAAAACAGGAGGTTAGTGACCTGTATCAAAAATTCAGAAATTAAACCTTTTATTGGTAATGATAAAATTGGTAATATTATTTAATTTTAAATTTCAAAAGTCTAATAAAATCTTCAAAGAATCTGCAATAAGAAACGAAGTTTTTCAACTTTACTCAACGAAGTTTTCTTGAGGTGAGAAAAAAAACTAATTTAGAAAACTTACATATTAGCCTAGTCCGTTTCTAGCTAATTTAGAAAAGTCATGCCAGCCTTTTAGTTGTTTCCTCAAAGAAACTTTAAACTGAAATATACCCAACATCTGCCAAAGACGTCAAAAAGCTTTGCAGTAACTTAAGACTGATATATAGGACAACCATAGATGGTTTCTTGTGCGCCACTTCAACTGTTGGGTCAAATTTCTCATTTTCCTAAAAGCAAACATAAATAAAATACAAACAAACTTATTGGTTTTCAAAAGCAAAATTTTCTTTTCTATTCATTTAAAGTTCCAGACTAAAAAACCACCAAGAAGACTCATGAACAATGTGCTTTTTATAAGAGGGCGATCTAAATATTTGTTTTAGATAATAATCCAACTCGTTATCTTCACTTGCCTTTGATTGTGAGTTTAAATTTTTCTGGTAAAATATTTGCGTATGCGAAGCAAGAAATGGATTATACTACATATATAAGTGGCGACTTCAGATCGTTTTGCCTATATACCCACTCGTATTTCATAAAATACAAAGAACTATTCGAAAGCCATGTCAAGTGTTGTTGGTTGTGAGCTTGAGAGCTAAAGCAATTTATTTATAAAATAAGCAATCATAAAATTTCATTAAAATTGTTTTTGTTTTGCTGTTAGTTTGGATTCTTCATCACGATGATGATGATGGCGATGATGATGATGGTGTTAAGCGGGTCTTTCTTGTTGTTTTATTTTCTATTTACCCGCATAAACGTTTATATAGAAAATTTTGCTTGATTAGGTCTCTTTATGGATTACGAAATTTGTTTGGTAATTTTAATGTACTGCCTCCCTCTTTAAATCATTCCTAGAATACAAAATGAACGAGGGGGGTTGTATGAGTTTTATTTGACTAGAACTAAAGAAGTAAACGAGAAGGAGATTGGAATAGTAATCTTTGAGGATCTATAAGGACCATAATATTCATTTAACATGAGATTTATTCGTCAAAAACTAAAAATTAACACTAAGGATCGTAATATTCATAGTGGAAATCTTAGTTTTAGACGATTAAATCTCATTTTAAATCTCATGTCTCAGTTAAGCTTATTGTAATATTCAAAGGACAAAAATAATTAAAAAGTTATATTTCGTTAACATTAAAGAAGGGCTTAAATATATGCCACAGATTAAAAATATAGTGAACATTTTTAATATTCAATCGAAACAGGAAACAAAGACTTTATCCTATACACAGATTAGGCAATTCTAATCAAATTATTAAACAAAAAATATCTCATTTCAATGATAATTTTCTATACTTTGTTATGTGATAACAATAAATTAAACTTTCTGCATAAATAATACTAGTAAAATAGTATTAATATTGATAAAATTTAAAAAACAAATTAAGATTTAAAGTTTTTATACCCTTGCAAAAAGGGTATATTAATTTTGGTCAGAAGTGTGCAACGCATAGAAGGAAGCATTTCCGACCATATAAAGTATATATATTCTTGATCAGCACGACGAGACGAGTTCAAATAGCCATGTCCGTCCGTCCGTCCGTACGTCCGTCCGTCCGTCCGTCCGTCCGTCCGTCCGTCCGTCTGGATCAACGCAAACTTCTCCTAGACCGTTGGAGCTACAGAGCTGAAATTTTGCATGTAGGCTTGTATATACTGCAGGCGTTGTATATCTTGGATTCAGCCGGATCGGATCACTATATCATATAGCTCCCATACAAATGGCAAAGTCACGAACAGTGACTTTTCTTAATAACTTCGTTATTTTCTGAGCTATTGTCATGAAATTTAATATTGGTGAGTTAATTACACATATAAACGACTATGCCAAATTTGATCAAGATCGGGTGACTATATCATATAGCTCCCATAGGAACAATCGGTCGAAAACAGTGACTTTTGTCAATAACTTCGTTACTTTAAACGCGATTGCTTTCAAATTAAACATTTGTAAGTTTAATATATATGTTAATGACTGTGCCGAATTTGATAAAGATCGGGTAACTATATCATATAGCCCCCATAGGAACGATCGGTGGAAAACAGTGACTTTGATCAATATCTTCGTTATTTCCTACGCTAAGATTGTAGGCCGTTCTTTCGCAAAGATTAGCCTTTTTAGCTTGAACATTTTTCCACTTTGATGGCTATAGGTAAGGAAAGAGTTACCATAAAAGTTGCAAGGGTATACAAACTTTGACGCGGTCGAAGTTAGCCCCGGCCCTCTGGTTTTAACTTTCGTTTTGGCAGTTTTAGTTTTAGTAGCAATACTTCGCTACGTAAGACTATCTTTCCATTATAGAAAAGAGGTAACTAAAAACAGATTAAGTAGGATTAATCATTAAAGATCAAGATAATAGTTGAGTCTTATTGATTAAATTCTGAATCTAATTCAGATATACTTCAAAGGAAATGTTCCATAGTTTTGCGTCATAGGAAGTCTAGAGCAAATTTTGGCTGCTTCTTTCGACAACTCACTGATTAACCCTCGTACATACTTCTTGTTCCCTATGGTTTTAGTTTTTTTTCTCAACAACATGCCAGAGAGAAACAAAAAAAAATTGTTTATCGTCGAAATGTTTATGTTAAAAATTGTTTTGCTGAGAACCGACGCCATCGGCACCAGCAGTAGCCACGCCGCGGCTTTGGCACCACATGGGAGCCTGCCTACTGCTTGCCTCTGCTTTTGGTCTGCTTTGTTATATAAACAAAATTACTGAAATATTTCTAATGTTATATATTTTCCTGGAAGGCCTCTAGTGTGGCTGTGGTCTGACACCCCCACCCCTCCCCCTCCTCCTCTATTAGAAATAGTTGCACGCGCTAAAAACCGTCAAGTTTTGATTCCATGGAAAGGTCAGTTAATTTATCCAATTTGTAGTGGGGCAAGGGAGGGAGGGAGGTAAGGAGAGTAGAAAAAGGCAAACAAACCCCATCAGTTAGAGAGACACAGCAGCAGGCTATCATTGCGCAATTTCAGGGTCCGGTTTTTGTCCATTTTTCATTTCATTTTATTTATTTTTAAGAGGTTTTTGTTTTTGTTTCTTTTTGGTCTTTCTCTCTGGTCATTGTCGCACTTGTCGAGCAACCACAAATTAAAGTTACAAAAAAACTAAAAAAAAAAAAGAAAAGAAAAAAAACTGTTATTAAATGCGCGTACAAGAGACGACAAACGATGTCGACGCGGAAAATTAGTCGCTTGACTGAATGAATGGATAAATGAATGAGCGAGTGAGTGAATGACTAACTGAAGAGAAAGCCAGTAAGCCACTTATTGCAACAGCTCGGCTGACTTACATTGGGAATTGGTTTTTCTTTAAACATTTTGGACTTCCTGTGGGTACCCCCTCTCCCACCCGTTGGGTGAGTGACCACTAGAAGAACCGGCCAGCTAGTTACGACTCCATGACTCACCTATACTCCATGGCTAACAAATAGCCTTCTAATGAGCAGCAGGCCAATAAATTCTGACACGCCATTAAAATTGAAAACTTAACAGCTCATCTCCGTTCTCTGCCCCCTTGCTACCCAAAACTAGACCATGTCAAATGCGGCGGGGGGAGGCAAGAGTGTGGGAGGCATTTGGTGTGGGCGTTGCCCTTGCGTGTGGCAATGGCATCCCTTTCTATTACTTTTTTTTTTGTTTTTTGTGAGGCCGACAAACAAGAGAAAGAGCCAATAGTAAATACAAATAAATAGTAAACATAAAAACGACTATGACTAACACGCGCCTACGATATATATCCATGTATATAGAGACAACAATGTCGTCTATAAAGGTGAGTAGGGAGTGGGTCACCGCCGTCGTCGTCGTGGTTAATAAAGGAACAATTGCCAATTAGAGAGTCGAGAATCATGACATAAGTAAGTAAAACGATAATTATTTTCCTAGAAATGGTTGAACTAATTAGGAAATGCAACTAAATTTAGTATTCATGTAAAGAAGGATACCATCTTTAATATTAAAGACAGTAGCTATTGATATCTATAAGCATTTTAGGGAAATAACAATTAGACAAAAAAATAGCACTATTATTATTCATTATCATTAATATTGAACTAAGAAACTTATGTTTGTACAATCGTATAGAGGTTAATTTGATACTTTTTTAAGTGGCAGTAGCAAATGCTTAAAATAAAATAGATCTGCTTCCGATACTCAAGTCCATATGAAGAAACAAAATCGAATAATATCGATAAAACGTTATCTTAGGGGTAATCAAAACTTTTACTTTTTCCAGGGACTAACACGTTTAATAATAATAAAAACTTAGGCTTATCCTGAATTGAAATGATAGTGTTATAATATAATATGTAAGTAAATTGTCTTAAAGTCTGGCTCTAAGAAAATTAAGTATCAGCAATTAGTCGGTTAAAAATTTAATGAGTCATAAGACATTATGGGCATAATCGTAGCAGAATAATGTATTTTTGCTGGTCATATGATTAATCGTGCCCTTAATAACTGTTTAGCGCCTTTAATTTGTTGTAGTATTCCACATTTGTCGTGAATTTTCTTTTGCAGGTAGTAGTTGTTATATATCAACAGAATTACTATAGATTGAAAAGTATCCTGTATAGGGTATATCTCTGCCTTACTTTATACCTTACGATGGATAAAAATCTTCAAATAAAGCCATTTAAATGCGGAATTTGTATATGAGATTTTGATATTTCAAATAAAAGTCAACATGTATTTTTTATAAAATTTATTTTAAAGCTAAGTATTATTTATTGTTTAAGAATAAACATCGGGTTTATCTGAAGCGGCTTCACCAAATCAGATGCACTAAAGAAAATATAATACAACTGTACTTTGTCACAAAACAACTAACCTAGCATATGACTAGAAATACAATCAGCCACACATGTTGTGGGAACAAACACTTGTAATTGTAAACTAACCCAAACGATCACAACGGCAGGATGTCAAGTGGCCGACGCCGTGCCCAAAATAATAATAATTTTTCAACCCCCGAATGCGTGGGGTGAGTCGTACTAGAATAAGATCTACTTAAGAACAATTGTTACCTACTAGAGCCCTAGATTTCCTATATAAACTCCGTACTTTAGTAAATAAAATCAGTTCATATTTTGAATTCAACGAATGAAGATTGGGTTATTTTCCTTCTCCCGGAATCCCTATTCATTTTGGTCCTTCGAGAAAAAGGAACTCTGTAGTTTTCCCCCACCAGTGGTAAGAGACTCAGAGAATGAATCAGCTCCTTAAGGTCTGAATTCTTACGATAAGATCAGATAAAGGTAGCAAAATAAAAAACTCTTGTTTTCCCCCACCAGTGGTAAGAGACAGAGTATAATATAAAAGCAAAATATTGCTTAATAAATAAAAAAGTGCGTGCGACCGAATATATAAAGGCAGTTTGGCTAGTCGAGCAACTGCAATAATTTCGGCGGCGGTGAAGAAAAAAAATATAAAGTTGGTGTGTGGCTAAGTCGAAGCCCACATATATATATAAAGTGAAAAAAAAATATAAAGTTGGTGTGTGGCGTATTCGAAGCCCTAATATCGAAAAAAGTGAACTATATGTAGTTGCAAATTGCCAACTACCAAAAGCAGCAGAGCAACAAGATAGTTGCAAAGGAGAGGCCGCTGGAGAATATACATTGCCAATAGAAGAAAGTCTGGTGCGATGACCGGCACCGGTACCGCCTGAGCCCATAGGCCCTGGACAACAGCAGCTGATCGAGATAGAAAACAAAAAAGGCGAGCAAACTTTCGCTACGCAGCGGCAAACAAGCAGCGGCAGATAACTCTTCTTGGCGGACAACAGTGGCGAACGGTGTCTACAACAGGATCATCAGATAAGATATAAATTAAAATAGTTTATATTATATTATATTATTAATATTATATTATTATATATACTTATACTCTTATACCAATATCCTAATATTTGAATAAGACAAAAATGTTCCCCACAAAAACTGAAAAACTATTAGCGAAGCAACACGAGTTGCATAAAAGATTAAAAAAGCTAGAAGAGTTAGATGCTAGTAAGTTTACTAGCAAGATTATTAACGAAGTAAATGAGATACAGAAGCTATGGATTAGTTACCATAGTCAAATGCTAGAGAGTGGTGTAACTCAACACTACTATTTCACAGATGGGAAGTATGAGGAAGGTTTAGATATGGCAGCCAAATTACTAGCCAAAGGAGAGTCTAGCAGGCAGAGCACTGTTGTTTCTGAAACCATTGAAGCAGATGCAACAATGTCAGAAAATGTTGAGGGCAGCAACGGAGAGTCGCGGGGAAACGCGACCTCCAGTATTGAGAACCAGGAAAAGTTTGAAGAAAAGGTTCGTCATCTCCAGCAATATTTGGAGATGGTGAGCAAAGATTTACGTACGATAGACAATAGAACAGGCGAAATGTATATTAAGAAAATAAAATTCTTGTTCAGGAAGGTACAAGTGTGCCAAGCTTATACACATGAATTATACAGAGATAATGAAACATTTAAAGAGGTCATAGAAGAATTGGAGTTCGACCTTCAGAATACCTTGGTAGCATTAGAAGAGAAAATAAAGGATCAGAAAAATTTGAAAGTTGAGAATGTTACCGTGGGAGGCGAACTACCGGTGTTGCCAAAAATACAGGTACCCACATTTTCTGGAGAACCTAGAGAATGGGACCTGTTTGTGGAACTATTTGCGGAATTAATTGAAAAAAGAGAGGATTTAAGTCTTACTCTTAAATTCAATTATTTAAAATCCGCATTAAAGGGAGAAGCGAGGAGCATGGTGGCTCATTTACTGTCAGGTTCAGCTGACAATTATAGTGCCGCTTGGGAACTATTAACCAAGCGGTATGAAAATAATCGGAGGGTATTTTCCGAACAATTAAGTCGGATCGTTGATTTACCGATGATCAACAATGAATCCGCAAAAAGTGTAAAAGGAGTGATTGACATAGTTAATGAGTCAATACACTTAATTAAAATTAAAGCAAATTTGTCCGATGAAGTTGACGTAGTATTCGCTCAACTGCTGCTAAGGAAATTTGACAGAGAGGCTCTACAGTTGTATGAGAGCCAAGTTAGAAAAACAAGGGAAATTCAACAGCTATCTGATGTCATGGAATACTTGGAGCAAAGATATTGCTCGCTAAGTGCCATGAGAAAGGAAGAGAAAAAACCGTTACAAAAAACGTGGGTTGCGGGTTCCAAAGATGGTTGTCCGATCTGCAAAGGTCCCTGGCATAGCGCATTTCTGTGCTATAAGTTTAAAGCGCTAACACCTAAAGAAAGGGTGGAAATAGCCAAAAAATTGCAACTGTGTACACGTTGCTTGAAGCATTCAAGCAACAAGAGATGCACTAATGAAATGGTCTGCTCATTGTGCAGCAAGGGACACCATACCCTTCTTCACTTTGGGGAAAAACAGGCGAAGGTGAATACTTGTGTAACGGCAGAGCAAAAATTGTTGGCCACAGCCCTAATACAAGTTAAAAAAATAAATGGAGAATATGAAACATTAAGAGCCTTGATTGATAATGGATCTCAAAGCACTATTTTATCTGAAGAAGCCGCTCAAATGTTAAAGTTACCCAAGATCAAGAAACAAACGGAAATAAGTGGCGTATCTTCGACAAAACCTAGAACCTCGAAGTATAGGGTAAATATTGAAATGAAGACGCGTGATTCTGAAATAGAACTTATTAAGGTTGAAGCAATTGTATTGCCTCAATTAATGAAAGCTCTTCCGTTAAAAATAGCAAACGTGGATATGTCAAAATGGCATACTTACGTGCTAGCTGACCCCACCTTTAATAAACCTGGTAGGGTCGATATGATAATAGGGATAGACGTATACACCCACATTTTAAAAAGTGGAGTTGCCAAGATTAGTGGCCTGCTAGGACAAAATACTCAATTTGGCTGGATCGTGTCGGGATGTACGAAGTCAAAAGGAAATGAGTCTATAGTAGCTACAACAATAGATATTACAGATATGGAGCGGTTTTGGGAAATGGAGGCAGATGAAAAAGATGATACAGAAGCTAGCGAATGTGAAGAAAATTTCAACAAGACGACTATGATTGATGCCTCAGGAAGATATGTAGTAACGATTCCGTTTAAGCAAGAAAAGGAATTAGGTGACTCGAAGGCGCAGGCAACTGCGCGATTTCTTAACTTGGAGAAAAAGTTTCAGAAAAATCCAAAACTTAAGGTGGAGTACGAAAAATTCATTAACGAATATTTGGAGTTGGGCCATATGGTCGAAACTAAGGATGAAGGTGCGTATTACCTGCCACATCAAGCAGTAGTAAAAGAAGCAAGTCTGACAACTAAATTAAGAGTTGTATTTGACGCTTCCGCGAAAACCACGAATAACAGAAGTCTTAATGATGTGATGTGGATCGGGCCGCGGCTTCAAAAAGACATATTCGACATAATAGTAAAGTGGCGAAAATGGCAGTACGTAGCATCTGCAGATATTGAAAAAATGTATCGGCAGATAAACATTGATATAAACGATCAAAAATATTTGCATATTTTATGGAGAAATTCACCGCAGAGAAAATTAAGAATATATAAATTGACAACAGTAACATACGGTACGGCATCAGCACCTTATTTGGCTACAAGGGTACTTGCAGAGATAGCAAACAGATGTCAGGATAAAGTGATTAGGGAAATTATCCGAGATGAATTCTACATGGATGATTTAATGACTGGAGGTAATACAGTACAAGAATCAAAACACAAAGTTCAGCAGGTCTCCAGAGAGCTGGAAAAAGCAGGAATGAATTTGAGAAAATGGATTTCGAATAAGGCCGAAATTGTTGAAGAGGTTATTGATACAGGCGATAATAAAGTATTAAAAATTGATGAGAACGAGGCAATTAAAACCTTGGGGTTACAGTGGGAACCAATTAAAGACGAATTTAAGTTTAAGGTAAACTGTGACGAGAACAGAAAGGTGAATAAAAGAGGTGTGCTATCCACACTAGCCAAGATTTATGATCCACTAGGTTGGCTAGCACCTGTAACGGTAATAGGCAAATTATTTATGCAGAAGTTGTGGCTAGCAGAGCAAAATTGGGATCAAGAGTTGTCCGATAACGAAACAACAGAATGGAAATCCTTCAGGGATAATTTGGTCTATCTGGAAGAAGTCAGATTACCCCGATGGATCAAGACACAGCCTAATATGTTGTTACAGATTCATGGTTTTGCTGACGCTTCAGAAAAGGCATATGCTGCGGTGGTATATGCTAAAGTAGGTGAGGCAGTTACTTTAATAGCCAGCAAGAACAAAGTTAATCCAATCAAAAATAGGAAGACTATTCCTAAATTAGAATTATGTGCAGCACACTTGCTGTCGCAATTGCTACAAAGAGTCCAGCAATCTATTGCTGCTCCTTCTGAAATATACGCTTGGAGTGACTCTACTATTACGCTGTGCTGGATAAAGAACGGTGCTAGTAAGGAAAAATTCGTAAGGCGTCGCATAGAGGATATTCTAAAAATCAGAGAGATAACGTGGAACCATGTAAAATCTGAAGATAACCCTGCAGACGTAGCTTCAAGGGGTATTTGTCCAAATAAGTTAAAAGATTGTGAATTGTGGTGGAATGGGCCAAGGTGGCTCGGTGAGGCAAAAGATAAATGGCCTAAACAAAAATCAGACGATGACAAGATTATGGTAAATTCCGTACTATTAAATACGGAGAGTAGTATTATGCAGGAGCTAATTGAAAAGTATTCCTGTATGAATAAGCTGGCCAGAATTACAGCATATGTGTTAAGATTTATTGGCATTAAAAAAAGAGATAAAGTGTACCCATCATACTTAACCGTCAATGAGCTTAAGAATGCTAAAAATTTTATAATTAAACAGCAACAGGCATATCAATTTAGCAGAGAGATATCATGTCTTACGCAAAACAAGCAAATTGACATGAAAAGCAAAATTTTAAGCTTAAATCCATTTTTGGATAACGATGGAATATTACGCGTTGGGGGAAGATTGCAAAATGCCAACATATGTTTTGATACTAAACATCCTGTGATTTTGGATAAATCACATCTAACAATGCTGTTGATTAAAGATGCTCATAAGGAAACCTTACACGGAGGAATTAACCTTATGAGAAGCCAAATTCAAAGGAAATTTTGGATTTTTGGATTGAGAAACGCCCTTAAAAAATACCTAAGGGAATGCGTCACATGTGCCAGATACCGCCAAGTAACTGCGGAGCAAATTATGGGTAATCTACCCAAAAATAGGGTTACGGTGTCATCTCCATTTCATAACACGGGGATTGATTTTGCCGGTCCATATCATATAAGGTGCTCAAAAAACCGGGGACAAAAAACGTTCAAAGGATACATAGCTGTATTCGTTTGCTTGTCAACTAAGGCAATGCATTTAGAAGTTGTTAGTGACTTGACAACTGATGCCTTCCTAGCAGCATTTCGAAGATTTGTTGCAAGACGGGGTAAATGCGCTAACATTTATTCTGATAATGGTACAAATTTTGTAGGTGCGGCTAGGAGGCTTGATGAAGAATTCAAAAAAGCAGTTCAAGACAACGTTCAGGTGGCCCCTGTGCTAGAGCGAGAACAGATTAGCTGGCATTTTAGCCCCCCGGCAGGACCTCACTTCGGAGGTATATGGGAAGCTGGGGTAAAGTCGGTTAAGTATCACCTGAAAAGAGTTATAGGAGACAGTAACCTCACATATGAGGAACTGGCAACATTGTTGTGCCAAATAGAAGCCGTGTTAAACTCACGTCCGTTGTATACGACAGGTGAAGATATGGACAACAACGAGGTGTTAACTCCCGGTCATTTCTTAATTGGAAGACCTACTTTAGAAGCAGCCGAGTCCATATCAGAAGAAAAAATTGGAAATTTAGACAGATGGAAATTAATTCAGAAAATGAAAAAAGATTTCTGGTTAAAATGGAAAGACGAATATCTATATACTCTCCAGCAAAGGAATAAGTGGCGACGAACCACAGAAAACTTAGAGAATGGACAGGTCGTCCTGATCAAAGATGAGAATTGTCACCCAGCCAGGTGGCCTCTGGGCAAGATTGAGGAAATTCACAAAGGCAGGGATGATAAAGTAAGAGTGGTAAAAGTCAAATTGCAGGAAGGGTCAATTACAAGGCCTATTAGTAAAATCTGTCCACTTGTTGGGGTAAAATCATCCGAAGACGTTGAGGAGAAGCCATATCGGAAAAGTACCAGATTCTGTAATCTGTCCAAAGTAGGAAACGTAATGATGTTAGCAATGTTGGTGCTGCTTTGTCAACTTTCGAATGCAGCAAGCATTAAAGATAATCGACCAAAAATTACGGTAAAAGAACTAAACGCAACAGCCGCATTATACTTAGATCCAATGGGTGAAGTGGAAGTAGTAGCGTCCTCATGGGATCTGGTTATATACTATGACATGTCGGCCTACTTTGAAATGCTCAGTCAAGGTGACAGAATGATTCCCAAATTGAGGGATTTATGTCAAAAATTGTATAATTTCGAAGACCAGTGCCATTTTGTATTAAACAGCACGGTAAAACGAATTACGGAAATCGAAGCAAATAATAGATTGTTCATGAGTCAAAATAAGCCAAGAAGCAAACGAGCACCGTTTGAATTCATGGGTTCACTGTACCATATATTATTTGGCATCATGGATGCGGATGACAGGGTGCAGATGGAAGAAAACATGAGAAGTTTACTGACAAATCAGCAAAACTTGAAACATCTAGAAGAAAAGCAGACATCGATAGTAGACTCTACGGCAAACATTCTTAAGACAACTATAGATGAAATAAATGATAATTTTCATAACATGAACAACCGAATCGAAAATATGACAGAATTACTGAAAGAAAGCTATTACGTATATAGAGAATCCATCCAGTTCTTCATGATTGTAAGGCAATTAAGTTCCGTGGTTGATGAATGTGAAAAAATTCAGACAGGAATTATAAATCTTTTAATAGACATCAACCATGGTAGGTTGAACCCTAATATTTTAAAACCAAGCCAAATGAAATTGGAAATAACAAAAATAAAGGACAAGTTGTCCGAAGCATTAGTGCTACCAGGTAAAAGGACAGGTACTGAGTTAAGAGATATATATACGCTGTTGACGGCCAAGGGTATTTTCATAGATAGAAAAATAATTATAAATGCAAAAATACCACTGTTTGGTAGACACCCGTCTTTTTCTTTATAAAGTTATTCCAGTGCCTGTACGATTGAATAATAATCAAATGGTAATGGTTCATATAGATAGTCAGTATTTAATATATAATTTTGAAATAGACGCGTATCATTTAATGTCTGAACCAGCTATGCAAAAATGTCGGAACTGGCAGTCGAACAGGAGAACATGTGAAGGAAGTTGGCCATGGAGTGGTGCCAATGATAATGCTTGTGAGCTGACACCTTTTAAACAGAATACAAAATCTAACTGCTTATACACAACGATTATTGAGACAAGATCTTACTGGGTAGAATTAGATAGCAGCAGTAGTTGGTTATTCAAGGTACCACCTAAAACTAAGGCCAGAGTCCAATGCGGTAACGAACAGCAGGAGGTGCTAGACATACCAGAACAAGGAATTTTGAGTCTCAGATCAGGCTGCACAGCTAGGGCAGAAGATAAAATTCTAGTAGCTCATCATAGCGTTCAGTCAGAGTCGTACATAGCTATTAAAACTTCGCACGTAGGCGATATTAGTAACATAGCAAATATAGCATGGAATCCAGTAGAAGCAAACATAGTAAATCATTCAGCAGAATTAGAAAGAATAGGAAGTCAATTAAAATCGTTAAAGGAACATCATATTGAATTACTAGGCTTAAATTTCCATCATGTAACTGGTCATGCTTCCTTAATGTTAGTCATCTTACTAATTATAATATTAATAATAGTTTGTTTAAGACAACTTAATAAAAATAAACGAATCCCAATCGCCCCATTTGGCGGCCCCTCGCAGAATGTTTAAGAATAAACATCGGGTTTATCTGAAGCGGCTTCACCAAATCAGATGCACTAAAGAAAATATAATACAACTGTACTTTGTCACAAAACAACTAACCTAGCATATGACTAGAAATACAATCAGCCACACATGTTGTGGGAACAAACACTTGTAATTGTAAACTAACCCAAACGATCACAACGGCAGGATGTCAAGTGGCCGACGCCGTGCCCAAAATAATAATAATTTTTCAACCCCCGAATGCGTGGGGTGAGTCGTACTAGAATAAGATCTACTTAAGAACAATTGTTACCTACTAGAGCCCTAGATTTCCTATATAAACTCCGTACTTTAGTAAATAAAATCAGTTCATATTTTGAATTCAACGAATGAAGATTGGGTTATTTTCCTTCTCCCGGAATCCCTATTCATTTATAATTTTAATACTTTATTATTAAGTAAGGAGTAAGTAAGGAGTAAGGATACTCGCACAATTATTAAATTGCTTGACTACGTTGACGGGCTATGGAACATCATGAAGGGCCCAGAAAGAAAGTTTAAAAATGTTTACATCTAATAGTTATTAAAGCAAATTTACTTCGTTGTTTAAATTTCAAACATTACAAAGATTTATAAGAATAAGATATGACTTCATTAAAGAAATCACAGGTAAATGTGTTCGTAGAGAACCTTGTAAATCGATCTTTGCATTAAAGTTGGCTAAAGTCGCTGTTGAACAAGATTATTTAAAAAGCACTAGGAAGAGATTAGCACATTGTCTGTGTAGTCAACCAATTTATCATCAGCAAAGGTCCTCAAAAACTTAATTTTGCCAATACCAAAAAAATTAAATATTTTGTTGAACAAAAGCTGAAAGATGACATTTTTATATATTCGATCAGCATATAGAAACATACATAGCTATCGTAATAAACTTTATTAAACTTATAGCCTATGAGTACAACAGACAATTTACAAATACATTGAAAACTTTTAAAAGAAGTTTGTTCAAACAGTTTGCTTAAAAGTTGCTAACAAAAGATAAGGCCAAAGAAAAGATTTTCTTTAAGACTTTCTTGAAAATAGTTTGTGGGAGAAGAAAGAAGAAGTTCGACCAATTGATTAACATGAATGAAAACAAATTGCTAAATTAATGAAATAGAGAATCGAACATTAAACAATACTAAACAATTAAGCAAGATAATTTGTTTTAAAGATAAAAGATATTTTTGTTATGCAAATTAATTTTAAGTTTTCAAGGTTTCCTCATGTTTTTTGTTTTTAGTTCAATTATGTTTGCTTGTTTCTTTTCTAATGTTAACATTTAGATTGAAAGAACAAACAAAAAACTTATGCTCAAGTGAAATACACAAAATTGCTTTTAATGGGAAACACATGGCGATTGTGTTATTTATTGATCCAATAGACTAAAAAAACAAAACATGGGCAAATATTTTGGCGCACACTCGACCAGACGCCGGTGATAGATAAATAGATAAAATACCAAACACACGCACACGCACACACACACACACACACACCCTTTTCTCTTTTCTTTCAGTGGAAACACTAGGCAAAACAGCTGATTAGAGGGTGACGAGCCCCAAGCCCCAAAACCCACACTTAACTAAAGGGGGGAGACTTTTGTTATTGTTGTGTGTCGTTTTTGGTGTAGCTGCCTGTTTCTGCTATCCTGTTGAAAAATCAGGGAAATCTATTTATTGATGTTTTTCGCCCAGACCCAAAGACGATTTCGACGTCACCACCTACACGACCACCCACCACCCACAGACCCACCACGAAATGGGAATACATGAAATGAGATTGGGAGGAGGAAAAGCTTTCGTTTCGAAGCTTTTTCCTAGTGATTTGCTGAGCTTTGTGTTTGCTATGGACTCCTGTCGACGTCAGTGCTCCTGTTTTTTGTTGACTCCTGTTGCTCCTGCCCAATTGAAATTGGTTTGGTCTGCTGCCGTCTCCTGCTCGCCTGTTCATTTGAGGCGGAGTATTTGAGTTAGAGTTGTTGAGTTGGCGGGCTCCAAAACGCCCCCAAACAGGGTGAGTTAGTTTTTCTCTCCTCTCTCTCACTCACTCACTCATATTTGGTTGAAGGGGTTTCCCTTTTTTTTTTTGGAGAAAATTCCTGCTCCTTGGCTGTGGCCAAGAAGTTGAATGTCTTAGACCAGCATCTTGAGAGACTGCGCGCGCGTGTGTGCGTGTGTGTGTGTGCGTTTGTTGTGTGTATTGTGGAGCGGCCATTTTCTCCATGGAGCCAATTAAGACCAGGCGAACAGGAATCAACTGACGGTTGCTGATGCTCCGGATGAATTTTCCTCACTGGCAACGGCAACAGCTCCTACGCAACAACAACGCAGAGAAAAGACAAAAACAACAGCAGCTTTGCCCCTGAAAATTTCGATGGGAAAGCATTGGCCAATGGCAAACAGTTTCCGTTAAAGCTCCCTCCCTTTTGTTTAGCCTGGATGCTGCTGGCCCCATTGTGTCCTCGCAGGTCAAGGATGCACACGTTCACCTACACACACATATGTTTGTGCATTTGCGTATAACAAAAGCTTTCACTTTCAGAGAATTTCAAGCCGAGAAAATAAATTTACACACAAAAAAAAAAAGAAAAAAGCTGACGCTGCTCGTGCCTGTAAATAGTATCTAGGTCGTTCGGCTGGTTTGTTTGAGGGGGTTGCCTTGCATAAGCCGCCACCCCACTCCATCCCCTTCCCCTCACCTACTTGGCCAAATGAGGAAGCCTAAAATAGTTGCAGCAGCAGCAGCAGCAACAGCAACAGAAACAGCAATCGATTGTGCAGTCAGTTGCCCGTTGCATTTGGGGTCCGGTTACCATTATTTTCCACTGGCTCACACAGTTTTTTGCAGTTTCTTGTGTTGATAAGAACACGCCGCAGACCAAGAGCTCGAAAAGCTCTTTTCAAACGAAAACGAAAGCAACTGTGTTAATAATAATAACATATTAAATATATTTACCTAGACAGGGTAACAGCTGATTAACTCTAACTAACTGACCCTTTTTTTGGAGGGTTTCTCCAACTTGGTAGGCCATTTGAAACAAAACTGGCAAAACAATCAAAGCAACGTTTTAAATTGTGTGTTTTGTGTGTTATATAAATACTTTTTGGTGTACCTCTATCTATAAATTTTCAATATTTGTGTAAAGTTTCCATTTTATGTCCTGGCCTAACAATGCAGCGACCGGGCTCAAATATTTCATCAAACATCATGAGCCGTATGTCGGTCTTTGAAAGTGAGTGTTGTTTTTCTTTGAATTCCTCTGCCCTTTTTGTTTCCAATGGGGAGGTCTTTACAATTCTGCCATAGAGACAATAGAAGTGAAATCGTTGTGGCATGACTAAAAAGACATTGAAATATCGTATGTGGAGAGATGGTGTTAAATGATGAATGAAATGCCGAGTGGCATTTGCTAGATGAAAAGCTATAAAAGTTCGGAATCTGATAAGGTCGAAAGTGTTTCAAATGTCTAAGCTATTCTTTATGAGAAATTGCCAAACTCAGTTAGAAAACAAAAACTGGCAACATTGTTTACTTACTCGAATCATGCTTCGAATTGACACAAAAAGTACACTGTGAGAAAATTTTTTATTGTCAAATGAAATTAATATGAATAAATTGAATTTTAGGAATTGGAAATGTCAAAGTAGATTGAAAAAAATAGTCATATTAACTCATTATATAGCAAAAATTCTAAAACCTCATCAATTTACATTTTCATTAAAGCTTATTATGGAGCTCTTTCAACTAAATTGAATAAATTCTATATACTTTAAGTGGGGTTTAAAAACAGATTTTACACATATTGTTTACTAATAAACTTAAATGGAATTCGGAAAGAAATTTAACATTAACAGATGGTTGTCAGGTTATCAGGTCTGTTCTGGTCTACGAATAGTTTTAGAATTTGAAAACTAAATTAAAATATTTTTGAGGTGATACACTGACAAAAAAAAACTAACATAACTAAGTGAAGTGGGCAGAAAACTTAATTTAGAAACATAACGAAAGGGAAATGTCAATTTTGATTACGATAAAATTTAAAAAAATTTATTTGGACTCGAAAATGGCAACGTCTTATATCCTTCCAGGTTTTCAAAAAAATGTTTAATCTTGAAAAGAATTCTATACTATTAGTTTTCATCTAACAAGAGGGTAAAATAATTAAACCGACTATATGAAACTAGGCAAATCAGTTAGTTAATATAATTTTAATATATATCAAACTAGCTAAATCAGTGATTTACTATAATTTCAATCTAGAAGTGGATTAATGCAAACAAAATATCATTTCTTACCATGAATTTTTTGAAAATTTGGACAAAAAAAAACATTTATGTGGCTCATCTTGCAGATAAATGTTTTGAAGATTCCATAAATTAATTAAAAAATATTTTAAATTATGTTCTCTAAATTATCTTGCTTATTTTATCAGTTTCAGTTAATGAACTCCAGCAAGAAGAATAATTAATAAAAGATAAGAAAACAAGAAACTTTTGTGAAATTCTCTGTAAGCATCTTTTGTGCAGTGACAATTGAAGTTAATTAAATGACGAAAGCTGTTTAAATATTTTTTCCCCCATTTTGGGTAACAATGCTCTTGGCCCATGAAACGACATTCTTGCTTTCTGGTATTAAATATTTTAGCAAAATATAATGGCAAAAGTATAGAATAAAATTTCTATAATTCCTTTTTATTTACTTGGTTGATTTGTATGTCGGTTCTTAATTGTTAATAAGATTTATGTACTTTAACTTTCTAATATTTTTCATAATTCTATTAACATACAAACGATTCATTTTAAGATTTGTAAAAAACTTTTATTCTGAGTAATTTTGAATGAAAACAAGCAATAAAATCCACGCTGATCTGAGTCGTTAAAGTACTTGAGCTATTTTTCATTCTTCATCAACAACAACTTTCAATTAGCTGTCATACCATCTTCTTTTTCGCTCAATACAAGGAACAAAGTTCATTTGACAAATTTGCTGAAATCAATCAATCAATTTCATAAGATCCACACACACACACACACACACATACACACAAACATATTTTCAATATAATTCCGACAAATTATAGCCAATTCAGAAAAAAAAAAAACATTTGTGAGATTTTTTTTTTCGGTCTTTTGTCTTCTCATGCGAGATCATTAAATGACCATGAAAATTAACCTTTAACATTTGTAAGCCTGAAGCATAATTATGAAACGTGTGTATATCTTTTAAAGATATGCAAATGTCTCAAACAAGTTGCATATATACATACGTATTTTATATGGCACAATCGGAAATTGTATGCAAATCTATTTGATTAATTTGTCTTGTTCGATTTGCATTTGCATTTCTCTGGTTACAAAAAGGCTTAAGGGTCGGGGGACTTGCATCTATTCTAAAAGAGACTCATTGATTGGTTTGACGACTTAATGCCCCCAAAGGCATTAAGGCATTACGATACCATGCCATACCCTGCACTCTATAGAGTGGGCCATAGTTGGGCATGCCAACAGAGAGGCCTGTTTGAATGATTACGATTACGTTTACGATTACAAGTACGAGTCTGAGTCCGAGACGGAGTCGTTTAACAAGTTTTCACTTGCGCAATTTTTCAGCGCCTGTGTCCAGTAGTTCCAGCTTAGCCAAATGCGCGCAGAGCCATATTAGAAAATTGTCCAACTCATGTGGGTTAATGACGTCGTTCACACATGTCTCCATGTCTCCTCCTCGTCTTCAAACAATGTGGTTAGTTTGTCTGGGCGTGAAATTAACGCAAATGAAATAATGGCGGTGACTTTTCTAAAGGGTCGCCGTCGACGTCGCCCAACCCAAAACCCTCATACTAATTATATGCAATTTGTTTTCACCCGAAACCAGAAGCATAAATCAAATTGGCATCATAATGCAAGCCCTTTGTGGAAGGCCTCTATGTATGTACATACATATGTATGTGTGGAGTGTGTCTAATTTATGATATGAAGAAAAAAGAGAAATATATACTCGTATCAAGCGCACTGTAAGTTGTTTCTTTATGGTTACTAAATGAAAGTTGTTTGTCTTGCATTTTAAATGTATAAAGAGAAGAAAAGTTTTTCAAGCATTGAGACAAACGCACAACAAAAAAAAATAAAAATAAAAGAAGTTGATTAGAACTAAAGGCCAAGTTAGTTTAAGCCTAACAAGCCATGACATACCAGCACTACAGTTGAGTATTTGAAAAGAAAGTCAAACTTTAAAGATATTTATCAAGCTTTAACCTAACGCTGTCATGACTTGATTTCAAAAGAAAATAGGAAAAATTCATGAAAATATATAAGTGAAAAATGTAACTTTATAAAATATAACAAGCCGATGAAGATCAATTTAATTTGGCTTACTTTTAAGTCGAAACAAAAGAATTAATTAGAAAACTGTTATGCAAATTAAATAATATCAATCAATCAAGTGTTTTATTGAATTTTTTAACTCTTTTTATTCGTTTGAAACTTAGTACATTTCACAATAAAACTGAAACTTAACATTCTTTTGCAAGAATTTATGCATCTTATTAACATCTGCCTACTGAATATCATTATGAAGGTCGATTTTTTAGAGTCTCGTCTAAATGAATATGATTTTTTGAAAAAAATCATATACCAACATTTTCGATTTTTAGTTGATTGTTTAATTAACGTCAATGGTTCTAAAAGTTGTTTCTTACTTCACGAAACTTTCGGAAGAAAAATAGCAAATTGCATTCTAAAATTTGACGAAAAAGTCTCTAAATCTCTTTTGTCGTGGTTGAATTATACATTCTAAAGTAAATATTTTCCATATAAATAGACATCTAACTCTCGTTTAATCTTTTCCTATTTTGACTATAATGTTATATCAATGAATATAATAAAATTTATTTATTGAAAAAACTTTTAGATTGTTATTCTAGAGATTATCAGCATCCAAAAAGAATGCAATGAATATTTAAACAGAAATTGCTGTAGTTCAAATATGACTTAGAAGAGAACCTAAACAGAGTTGAAACTCAAAATAAAGTCTTTAAGTGCTTCATATTAATTTCTTTAGAATATTAAATAAACTATAACTACTAAATCTGAACAATAAAATATGAATACTTGCTACTTAAAAAGAGCCTTCAACTTAGTTTCATATTATTAATATTATTGTTATTAACATGGAAAGAAATATAATAGGTAAATACTTGTGAAGTAGAATTATCAGCAACTCTGAAAGAAATGCTTGATTTATTTTACTAAAATAATCAAATAAAAAATTTTAATAATAATCTTCTTGAAGATTAAATTCCTTGCCATAAATTTTGTTTGTGCAAACTAACTTTCCTATCCCAAATTGCAAAGTCTTTGCACTTGAAGTCTCCAATTGAATGAATGCATCAATTGATGCATTGATTGGATTTAAAGTTAAAGCAAACAAATTTATTATCAATATTGAACAATTAATATTGATTGACACGTATTGAACTAACAATATTGTGCAAATAAAAAGTGTTTAAAACAAACAATAATTCAATAAACAAATAATACTTAATGAAGCAAATTGAAGCAACAATATTTAGTTATAAATATTGCTAAAATGAAGTCTGTAAAACTGAGTCTGTAAGGAATTTCATAACTTCTTTTAATCTACAACAGATAAAACAAACTTAAATATTTGTTAATTGCGTTTCCATGTTAACAATTAAATTGTAATCCCATTATTTGCATTTGGCAGATATTTTCATTTAATTTTTTTGACACATTCTTTTAACTTTTCACCCATGCATTTTGCTTCACTTTGGGTTAAAGTCATTGACCCGTTTCCATTCATAACGCATATTTCAACGGCTTTATCTGGTTTTTGTTTGTTTCTGTAAGTATGTTGTGTCCCTTATCGTTGACTATTAATCTAGTTTAGGTTCGCTTTTGGTTTTTGGCAAGCCAATTTAACTAGTTCAGTGCTCCAAAATGTGTGGCCCCAATGTGGGCTAATACATGTATGATGATGGGTGAACAAAAAGAAGTTGAAGAAAGCAAAAGAACCAACTTGAAGCCGCCAGCCAGTTAGTTTTACAGAAAGCAAAAAAAAAAAAAATAAAAAATATGGCTATAGTGGTTTGGGTTCTTTTCTTATATGTAGTATATATATGTTTGTATATATTTGCTTTTTTTTTGTTACAACAAATTGACAATGACATGAATGAGAAGAAATATTTAACCTTAATAAACGACGGCAAGAACAACAATGAACACGGCAACACAGAAGACTGACTACGCTTTTGACGGCTTTTGTCTGTGGTTCGTGTTGTGTTTGTTGGTATTTTTTTTCTCTCTCTGTGAGCTGTGTGTGCCATGTGCATTGTATGCACAGACTGATTTATGGAACACTTCTTGGTTGGTCGAAGGCCAAGTGCCAATTAAACTTTGCCATTGCCTGCTAACTAACTAGGAAAGATTGTTGTTTCTTTCTTAAAGAGGCTCCCCCATCTGGAGAAAGCTTAAGGAATGAAAGAAAAAGATTTTTATTAATCAATAATTGAACTTTTCTTTATATTCATACAGATACTGCATTGACCCATAGTTTTGCTGAGGCTGAGAACTTAAGCGGCGAAGCCATGATGTCCATGTCGAGTTCCCCACCGCCCACACCCACTGGGGTACAAACGGATGCCGAGGGTCTGATATTACCCAAGAAGCTAATAAATCCCTGCATGGAGAATACAGATCGCAAAGAGTTGCATCGAGAATTAAAGTTCAATGCGCGCATGTAAGTCAAATAAATGAAAGGAAAACCTCCAAAAATTAATACTCTTTTGTTTTTTGTAGTGGCAAATCGGTGTTGAATCAAAAATCAGAACTACAGCGTGCCTATGACAAGCAAAAGGAACGTCATGCAGCTGCCGAGCATCAGCACCATTCACCGGATTCGGAAATAGTTGGCGGCATACCCAATCTGAAAGGGGAATTGGGTCGTGTGATTTTGGAGCGGGCCCAGAAACATGAGGCAGCTGCCCAGAAGCACGATGCCGAGGAGGCTGAGGACCGACAATATGTGAATCCCGAATATCTTAATGTGCGGGCCAAATTACGTGCAGCCACAGCGCATGGGCCGAATTAATGCTCGACGAAAAAAGAGATAAAACCAAATTCCGTATTCGGATGTTATCTAAAAAAAAAAAAAAACTCTAAATTGACTTAACCAAATTGTGTTGAATTAAAATAACGTTTTCTTTTTGTCACTTGATATTACTATGCAAATTATTTTATATGTCTAATTTTTAAGAATTCTTTTGTTAATGCAAAAAAGGAAGAATTAACCCAACTCAAATTTAGTCGTGTGCGTTGTCGAAAATATTGTATAAAGAATTTGTTTTTAGTTTCTTAACTGAGTATATAATTAATATCGATATATATATATATATATATAAATTTATCTCTTCCAATGTATAACTAAATGTAAACTAATTATAATAATTGTGTGTTAGTTTTTAGGATTAGGATTCAGGTTGAATTGGCGTGTGTTTAGTTTGTAAGCTCTGACGAGAAACAAATTGTGCGAGAGAGAATATATAGATGCAACTATTTTAATGCTATAATTATTAAATTGACAGTTTACAGAACCTTCTAAATATATATATATATATATATGTATACACCACACATAAATATATCTATATACAACAAGAAATCAATTTAGTTTCTGGTAATCAAATAAACATTGATTGTAGCGAAAACAACAAAAGTTAAAACCAAATATTTGAATTGAGTTATTAATATATAGAATTTATGATACATAGGTACATAGCAATGTTAGCAAATATGTAAATTGTGAGAAATTACGTTTTACTCATCTTCACTTTGCCCTTTGATTTCTAAAAAGATGAAATAATTAAAATCAGTTTTTCGTCAATTTTTGTTATTATTTGTTTACCTTTGGTTTCAACTGCTCTTGGGCAATAATATCTTGAGTTCGTTTAACTTCACTCTGAAAGAATTGCACTTCTTCCTGATAGTATAATAGATCATCTTTACATTTTTGCAGAGTATTACGCATTTCTTGCAACTCATTTTCAGTGCGATCCATATCCTCATCATAGGTCGTTTGCAATTGTTCAATACGAGACTTGTACTCTTCTATAGTTTGGGCATAGCTTAACTGACAAGATTGCCAGACGTATACATCCTGCTCGGTAAGAAGCTCAATTTTGGCCAATTCATCGGTTATGGCCTTTAAGAAGAAGAAAAAGGGACATTAGTAGACAAGTCTCTGCTTTTGCTTTTAGCTTCAAGCTTACCTCTTGAGCCAGACTATCAACAAAATTGGCTCGCTCCACAGCATCGTTGGCAAGATTTATAGAATAGCGTACCTCAATTGGATGCAAATCTAATACAAAGTTAACATATGTATATGAAATGGCTAATCTAATTGCCAAATCTACTCACAATCACAATCCAAACGTTTCAACTTGACATACTGACGTCTTGCAGCAAACTGGGAATTAACTGAAGCAGTTGGCTTACATTGAGAAAGTGCCAAAGTCAAGTCATCATGTTCAAGTTGCAATTTCTCAAAGGGTGCTGTCAAATACTTCAAATTATCATGTTGTGTATGTCTATAAGTATAAGAAATTAATATAAAAAGCTTTAAATTAAATATTTTTCTTACTTTAATAGACGCAATGAACCCTGACATGGATCAGTTTTGGTCTTGACATCGTCCTGTATGGCATCTAGTAGACGTATTATCTCATTAATATCGACTTTTAATTTCATTTTATCCAATTCTCTTTCCGTTTGCATACGTTCTAATATATCCAAATAGACGGTATTACGTCTTGTTTCAAACATGGCCAAATGATCGGTTATTGACCAACTGAATACTTTATACATTGGATCCAATTTGCCGCAACAAACATCACCTATTATCGTAAGTTGAGACTTTAGATATTCTATCAGAAAGCGAATACTTTGATTTCCGATATCTGATAATAAATAACGATATCTCATTAGCATCATTTCATTGAGATCCATGGCAAGAACTTTTGAATCAGTTGATAAAACAGTCGACTGAGATCTTCTTGCATTTGATGGCCTAAATAATGGTTTCACATCTGATAAATTTTGATTCGAATCACCAACATTTATGAATGTTGTCGATCGACGATTAGTGGACGAAAGATCCTCCAAAGTTTCCGTATAATTGTCAGACCCAAGCACTTGCCGGAGGAAGGCATCTCGACAAAGGCTCTTATCGGTTTGCACGGGTAAAGGAAAAAGATCAGCAGGTAAAACGTGTTGCTTGCCTTGCTTAATTAGACGGCTAAAACGATATTTTTCTTTAGTGCTTCCCGAGCGAATCATTGTGTTTGTATTATTTTTTTTTTGCTTTTTGGTTTTGTTTGTGTATTTTTTGAAGTATTTTAGTCTACTGACATTAGCTATCAAAAATATTCAGTTTCGTATAAATTTCGGTAGAAAACAAAACAAAAAAATTAAAGAGAAATTTTAAAATGGAGTGCAAAAGGAATACACCTTCAGCTGGGGATAATGCTAACCACGCTTCAAAGAAGGTAAACATTTAATTTGGTAAGATCAATTTGTATGAAACACTCTTGATTCCACACAGGTTCAACAGGTCATGGCTCGTATTATGCCACGGCAAATAGGCGATTCGGCCAATAATACGACAAGTCTTTATCCAGGCGACTCATCGCCCTCTATTGTTCGTCAGCTGATTGATTCACCTGCCGCTACAAGATCTGAATCCTTTCTAGCCCCTAACTCTAATGCCATGCATCTTTTAATCAATTTGACCACGATTGTCAGTACTCTAAAAAGACTGGCTATACGGGCTGGCCAGCTACCCTTTCGTTTTGCCAGCATGGAGGCTTTCCAACGTTTGAGGATGCTCTATTTGTCGGCCAGAGAGATGAATGCATCGTTCCTGAAGGCCATCAATCGTTCACGTACCACGGATCCCATTTATAATATTAGCGATATGGATGAAGAAGAGTTGACAAATGTTTTGAACTCGGAATTTATGGTGCATTGGCTTACTCGACCGATGGCAGATTGTTCCTTATTTTCTTTGGACTCCACAACCATTGAACTGGGTGCCCATTATTCCCAACGGGACGAACGATTGGTGTCAAACAACATTGTGGGCATGAATATGAGTTTTATCCAATGGCAATCGACTGTTTGGCCTCATATTGCATCTACCATAACCGAGGCGGCTGCGCATTTAGAGTCGGCAACTGCACATGTAATTCGATAATGTAGGACCTAAACAGATAAATGAATTTAAGTTTTGGAATTAAACAAAAATGTTAAAGATTTAATGATGACAAAATTTTGGTTGTTTCTTTTTTTGGAAAACGTACTTAACAAATGTCTTAGGGATCGCCATCATCTTGCAACTGCCACAAAAATAGTTGGTTGTCCTGAATAGCAAAAATCAAAACATTCGACCGCTAACTTGGGTAATTTGGACGTTTAAATATCCTAATTATTCCTTGACTGATTCTCTGGGTAGATTGTCTACACTTGGGTCTTCCACTTTACAGTATTGGCTTCAAAACAACTAATTCAGTTTGGTAAGAACAAAATGAACGCAGCTGAATTTAATCAAATTTGTAATGTATGTATGTATGTGTAATCCACGTAAAGATAAGATGATAAGAGACAAAAAAGTTGTCCGTTTAAAATCGTTTTTTGAATCCACCGTTCTTGCTGCTCCGCTTAAGGATGTAAAGGCTTTTCAGCAAGGGTTAGGAATTCATTTAAGACAAAATATTTTAGAATTCTTTGTGGAATTCGAATCTGGTGGACGATTATGCAATCATTAATAAGTCAATTAAACTAATCCTATCTTATACAATCCTTTATTATTTTTAAAATTATATTGCAGTCTATTTAAATAAAATTTAAAATAGAAGTATGAATGTATAATGGACTCAGAAACTTTAGTTTTTGGAGCATTCTTTAAAAAACATGGAAGTTATATTGATATAACTCCCTTTTTCTGGACAATATATAGTCGGGGTATTGTATTACTTTTTATAGTTAATTAAGATGGTGAAAATAATCTTTTCAGTAGGTTATAAGTAAAATTTCTAAACGTTTGATCCATTTGTGACTTATTTTTAAGCATACGTTGTTGTATACATAATAATTATGAATATATATTCAAACATTCAATGTTCATAATTTAACTTTACAATAGATAGAAAATTTACTTGATAGAGCACCAAATTTTTGACAATTTTAAGATAAAAAGCCATTTAAGGGTCAATCATCTAGGATATTCTGGTCTCTTAATGTACATTGCTTTGGCAGCTTCCTTTTGGGCATTTCTTACTTTTGAGCCAATTTAATACGCCCTTATTAAAAAAGTATAGAAACCAACACAGTAAACGTAAAAGAAGTAAATTCAAAGCCAAAATCATTCTCATAATTAGCATTCGGATGTAAGCCAACGGCAGTTGGCTAAATTACGACCCGTGCCTCTGTGATGTCAGTCAAAAAAGTTACGAGTTACATGCAATGGCATTCGACGTCGACGTCGACGTCAATGTTGACTGCAATGTTGACACCTGTGTGTCTGTCAGTGTGTGTGTGTGTAACTGTAAATTAAACAGTGGCAAAAAATCCAACACAAAAGAGATACTACAAGCAAATTGTGTGCGCACGCCATCTCTCCCACGCTTCTCACGCTCCTCACGCTCTCACACTCATCGCTTCCACGTTGCTTACTCTCACTTACTTGCTCCCTCGCCCACTATTGTCTCCCTCTCTCACACATATGGGGCCGCCTGTTGTGGTCTCAATTCGTTGGTTCTCTTGGTTGCTGTGACGTAGGGGCCCCAGTGTGATGTTGCTTTGGGGGGCAATTTTCTCTCTCTTGCTCCATCACTCTCTTACTCACTCTGCTCAGTTTGTCTCTCTCATACACACAAAAATCCATTCGCTTTGGCGTTTGGCTGGTTGTTGGGGCTGCTGGTTTGGCGTTGTGTGTGTAGTTTCATTTACTTGCTATCGGGCTTTGTGCGCCTGTTCCCTCGTATCGCGTAGAGGGACCTGCCTCAATGTTGCGCGTTGATTTTTTTGTAGGGAGCCTACACGAAAAATTAGTGACGCTTTGCTTTTTTACGTCTCTTTTTCTTTTAGCGTTACTTAAAGTTGGCCCGTTCGTGAATTCTCGAGGGTGAGGAGGAACGAAGTGGTCGACCTTTTTTATGTCTTTTAGCGCTTGCGCGAACCGAGATCAGACGCCCACGTAGTGTTGCAATTTACCGCATAGACCAACATAGACAGAGACCTCCCCCCACCCCCACATCGATGGAGGTTGCAGAGTAACTGGAGTGACTTTGCAGCTTTGTAGTTTGCAGCTTGGGCCACCATTTTTGATTTCGATGGCTCTGTAGTTGGTTTATGAAGCAAACAGAATGAGGCACAAGGCTGGTGCGCCTAGGGATGCTGCTGCTTGTGCCGCGGCTTGGCCTTGACATTCGCCGTTAACTTTAACCGCGTGATCGAAATGATGATGATGATGGCCCCCCAAAGGCGAAAACTTTACTTGGTAAGCTTTCATTTCAAGCAACATACTTATACAATTTTACCGTTATACTCTCACCACAGTGGCTCTTGTCAACGTTTCTTGAATGCTGAGCACTTGTTCAACAAACCGCAGTTCACGGTAACGGTAAATGACTTCAAACCACCCCCGACCATCTAGAGGCAACCACATTGACATCGACAGCGACGGCGACAAGCCGAGGTCACAGCTGATAGACAGCTGTCTTCTGGTTACGTCAGTCAAAATGACGCATCGTGTTTTGGTAACAGGAAAGCATAAAACACAAAGCAGAGATAAACAGAGCGTGGTCGCGCGCCACATCTCTCTCTGCAAGAAGACGGGTGGGGAGGAAAACTGATGGGGATACTGGAGCGAAAGCGGCACAAAAAGAAAATCCACGAAGAAACAAAAGAATATGACCAAAAAACCAAAGCAAAAGCAAAAACACACCCAGACGCAGAAAATGTAACGCAAAAGTAACATAACACAAAAGAGCGCCATCATCAGAAACCACCCCCGCAACTCTGAATGCAATTAGCTAGAGTGCAACAGACTCTAGCATGGGAAAGAGAAACAAAAAATGAAAAAAGAAAACAACACACTCACTCTTCCAAAAAACAGGGCTCATAATCTTGCAAGCGCCTGGTCCTGGGCGTTTTTATTGTTGTTGTTGGCTTTTTCGTTTTGGGGAGCCCTGCAATTATTTGTCGCGACGCAACGCAACATGACGCCAACGCTAACGGCAACGCCAAACAATTCTTATGTGTGTTTGCTTTTGTGGTGTGTGTGTAAGTATGTGTTGTGTGTCTGTGAGTATGAGAAAGTCAACAACAATGACCGACGAAAGTGGAGAGAACCTTGTGAGTATTTTATGAGCGCCTGTTGCTTTGCGGACAAAATTTGAGCAGATCCGCTCACAAAAAAACGGCATTATATACAAAACAAACAAAAGTGAACGACCATTGAAATAAATAGTTTTCGTTACAGTGTGTATGAGTGTGTACCGCGTGTGTGTGTATGGGTAGGTTCCACAATAAGACAGCGTTCCAATAACCTGACGTTCCCCCATTCCAATTGGAAACTGAAATTACTGCGGCCCCAACAAATCACATGGGAAAAATCCCCAACTGGTATTTTAAGCAGGCGCACAGATTAAACCAGCTGCAGGCCAGTTAAAGAGTTTATTATTATTATTTTTTTTTTTATTTCTGTTTTGGCTAAAGTGGATGCAGATAAGAAGGAACGGAACGATGACAAACATCGCTTGGAGAGACATACGTGGGCTGCATACAAATATACATACGTACGAATGTATGAAGCGGTTTGCTCGAGCACAATATATAGAAACAATGGGTAATTACATTTGAAACACTTGGCCAAGACGTGCTGAAACAAAATTCTAAAGATCACCAAATATCGGAAACTTTAATTTCTTGTGCCTTTTGCATTAATTTTGATCGTAAGTGGGCAATGGTTAAAAGAAAGTATATTCAGATATAAATACATATTTATACTTTTATTCTCGATCAGCACAACGTATAAAATACTTTTCCTCTCACAACATTATTCAGTTTCTCTTTACTCCAGTTACTGTACCTACATTTGTTTGACATTCAATGGGATTAAACAAATATATTATCAAAGTTATGGCTTAAGAATAACTTGATTGAAGTTTGTGGTTTGGTAATGTATCTACAATGTATGGCATACAACAATTATTACACATCTTTGATCAGTATAAGAAGATCTGTCGCCATACTGATGTCCATCTGTTCGTGCGTCTATTTACCCCATTCACATTCCATTTAAAGTTAAGGTTTATCACACAGGTGGAAAAACATCTTAACGGATTTGAATAACACATGCCTATAAATAGATGCCAAAATCCGGCTCAGAGGCGAGAACACACACTCAGAATCTGATTGAATGGTTCCTTTGCTGTTCCTTTCCTGATTCTTCGTTGTTCCTTTGCTTAGTGAAGCGAATTGGAATTGTTGCAGAGGTTTTGAATAAAGTTAAAAGGAACTAATCATCACGGACGAAAAATAGAGTTTGAGATTAAAGAATTGAATTTTTAATTTAAGCAATTGTGTGTATAAGTAATTACTTGCTACACTTTAGATTGATGGTCTATATCTAGATCTATGGTCTATATAATATATGTAGGCTATTTTGAATTTTGAAGGGGCATTGCATTTTTTTTTTCGAATCGTTAATAATCGGAAAGCATTTTGCCAAAGTCTCAAGTTAACTGAAGTAAAAAGAAACTGATTTATACAGAAACTCAGAAACTAAGAACCAGTTTTGAAATCATTTTTCTTGTTTTCAATTAAGAAATCATTGAAAAACTGTCAATATTGAGTGCGAGTCTTCCTAAGAAATTTCTGTTTATGCAACATTTAAGGCAAACTCATTTTTGTCATTGGATCCGGAGAATAGCTGCATTCGACGTAGAAATTAATATTTCAATAATGTTAATATTTTTTCAATGGTATTTCGAATAAATAATTCCAGCAAATTCATATCTCTGACAAAATTTATTTTACAAATTTCGTTTTTTGACCCCTTTTTTAAGAGACTTGATTACACCGAATTCAATTTCAAAACAAAATAATTCTCTTTACAAAAGCTATTGCCTATCAATAATCATAAAATCTGCCCTCTCCTTATTAAACTTTTTTGTGTTATCTGATGATTCTCTGCGATATCAGTTAGAGTGACTCTATATAAAAGGCATAGCTTTGACTTTTCAGTCAGTCGTGAGGCAAACGTACAACAGTTAAGATTCTAACAAAACGGTAAGAGCAAATAAACAAACGACTTATTTAAGAGAGAACAAAAGAGTGAAGCAAGTGGAGAACGAACAGAGATTGTGAAAGCTTTTCAAATGATCCTCCCATTCGAAAAGGCCCAGCGAGTGATTTAGTTGACTTTTTTGCTTTGTGCAGAGAATTTGTTTGTTAGACAAGTGCCGAAAAAAAGTTTGTAATCTTTTTTTGTAATACTCTTACACGAGTTTAAGAGAGTGAGAGAAAGAACGAGAGAATCACTTGGAAATTGGTCCATATGATACATACATACATATATAATTAATATCAATGCGGAATT
Source organism: Drosophila willistoni (assembly GCF_018902025.1). Taxonomy (NCBI): domain Eukaryota; kingdom Metazoa; phylum Arthropoda; class Insecta; order Diptera; family Drosophilidae; genus Drosophila; species Drosophila willistoni. The sequence continues at coordinate 19,104,201 of NW_025814050.1, forward strand.
TTTCCACTATCTCATTAATAAAATTGTCAAATTATAAAAATAGTGTAAAGACAATTAGATAAATAAATGAATTGAACGATTCTTTTATGAATTTCACCATAAATCTTGTAGGGGATTCCTCTGAATATTCATTTTTGCTTACGAATTTCTTAAAGTACATTAAAATATTCATATAATTTATTTTTAACCTAATTTTTTGTTAGAATTATGTGTCGATGAGACTCTGACGTTGGCATTTTTCAAGTGTCAAGATAATGAAAAATGTACTAAACCCCCTTTTGACTTTGGTTGATATTGTCGCAACCTTTTAAACAAAACAAAAAACCTTAAAACATTCAGTTGAGGATTTTTATTTCGTTCAGGCTTTTGAAATTTATGTATTTTTTTCTCACTCTTATAAACTTTTGAATAATATAGAAGAGTAAAACTTAGGAACAGCTGAGCTGAATGGTAAAATGCTAAACAGGTTTGCAGGTTTATCAACAACAATCATCAGTCGGCGTCTACTGGCTGAGACTTCGTTCAAATTCGGGTGTGTAGCTCAGTTCTGGGTTAAGCTCAGATCTGTTAAGAACGTTCTCGGAAATTATATATACATACAATTATACCTAATATGGATCCAATGACAAAATTATTGCTTGCCTTGTCATTGGCTTTGTTCATATCAGTTAATAATGCTTCACTTTTACACAGAGCCAAAAAGAATCAAACCATGTCGACGGGTAAACCATTTAAAGTAATTGTTACACATCCGGAAGTCCCACAAGAGGGTTTGGATATTCTAAAGGAGCACTGTGAGATTATTCAAGTGAACAGTTTGCCCACAAATCGTGCCGAATTACTGGAGAAAATTAAGGGTGTCGATGGTGCCTTCTGGGGTGGTCATGAGAAGCTGAATGCCGAGGTACTCGATGCTGCTGGTCCTCAACTGAAGTCGGTATCCACCATGTCGGCGGGTATTGATTTTGTCGATGTACCTGAACTCAAGAAACGTGGCATTCCTCTGGGTCACACGCCCACAGTCCTAAATACAGCCGTGGCCGATTTGGCTGTTGGTCTGGTCATAGCAGCTTCCCGTCGTTTCCAAGAGGCACGCAAGAAGATCGACACGTAAGTTTTGTATTATGAATTTGAAGTAAATTCTCATTTCATTTTGATTTTTTTGACAGCGATAACTGGGAGAACTATCATTTGAACTGGCTGTTGGGTCAGGATATTCGTGATTCCACTGTGGGTTTCTATGGCTTTGGCGGCATTGGCCAGGCCATTGCTAAGCGTTTGCTGGGCTTTGATATCGATCAGGTGCTCTACACAACCCGCCGTCGTGTTCATAAGGAAATCGAAGAGGAACTCAAGGCCAAGAAGGTTGATTTCGATACTTTGCTGGCCCAAAGTGATTTCATTGTCATTGCCTCGCCCTTGACTGCTGACACACAGGGTGTCTTCAATGCGACTGCCTTTAACAAGATGAAGGAGACAGCAATTCTCGTGAACATTGGCCGAGGAAGTAAGTCACCCTACCTATGAAGGGTATATTCATTATGATCAGAAGTTTGCACAGAAGCAAGCAACTGGTGTTCATTCATGGGTAGATTATGACCCAATCTTCGCAGAGTTGTTGTTAGATCTAGTTTACCCATAGTTCACCTTATGCACCTTATAACTGTTCCGAATTGAGCTGTTAAAGCTTTAAAAGTAGCGTAGACCTACTTAAACAAAATCAATTCGCCACAACAAAAACAAAAAGCCACGTATTGAGATTAATTTAATGACTTTTCTTATCACATTTTCAGAGATTGTTAACCAGGATGATTTGTACGAAGCTTTGAAGTCAAATAGAATCTTTGCCGCTGGCCTAGATGTCACAGATCCCGAACCATTGGCCCCCACTGATAAATTGCTAACCTTGGATAATGCCGGTAAGTGAAATAGTCCCCTTATCGCCTTCGATTTCCCCCCTTCTTATCGCTTGTGCTTGATGATTGTACAAATATTTCTTAAATTCCGACTTGGTGGTAATGATTGAACAAAAAAAAAGTTGTGTTAAGGTTTCGTGAAGGTTATGGAGGAAATTTTTAGGCTGTGAACATATCACTCAATGTTTGTCAAGATATTTACAATGTCTCTCTTTAATTTTTTAAGTTCTATCTTATCACTTTGTCTTATTTTCGACCTCTCGCTTATCTAGACAATTTTTGTGTAATCTAAACACTTGACTTGGCTTCAATTTCAGTTGTCCTCCCCCACATTGGCTCGGCGACGAAACGTACCCGTGCCGAAATGGCCACAATTGCTGCCCACAATGTGCTCCGTGGTTTGGCTGGAGAGCCCATGTTTTCGCCCGCCTACTAGGAATATATTGGACTAAGGAAATCAGTTAACTGTGAAAGGTTGTTTCCAAATGGCCTTGATAATAATTGCAACTACAATAAACATAAATGAAAGTCAAAGTTACTTAATTAAAGTATATTTGCATAGTTGTTTATATTTTAAGTATGAGAAAAAAACTATTGAATGGAGGAAAAGCTTAAGCGTATGTTATGAGCTTAGAGAGCGCCTCCTACATTGCCCCTTAAAACGAAAAGCTTTTTCATTTAGTTTAGTTGACTATCGACCTTCATAATCGTGAAATGTCGTCGGTTCGCAAGGCATTTAAGGTGCTTGTTTCCCATCCCAATGTCCCTTTGCCGGCCTTGGAGTTGCTACGCTCTCGAGGAGCAGAGACAATCATCTGCCAGAGTGTGCCACCATCAAGGGAGGAGATCCTGCAAAAGGTTCCCGGTGTGGATGCCATCTTTTGGGCTCACTATCAGGCACTGAATGCTGGAATATTGGATGCAGCTGGTCCCCAGTTACGTTGTGTCAGCACCATGTCATCGGGCATAGATTTTGTCGATGTGCCCGAATTTAAGCGTCGTCAATTGCCCTTGGGTCACACACCGGGAGTTGTCCAGAATTCTGTGGCAGATCTTGCCATTGGCTTGATGATTGCAGCCGGACGCAATTTTCATGCCGGTCGCTATCAAATCGAAAGGTAAACATCAGCTGTTGGAAAGTTTTCAAAGCTTTTTTGTTTTGCCAGGGTTGTCTACTTGACTGAATTATTTGAATTCACTATTCAGTTCACAGTGGCAAACGGAACAAATTAATTGGCTGATGGGTCATGAAATACGCGATTCTGTGATTGGTTTCTTTGGTTTTGGAGGCATAAGTCAGGCCATAGCCAAGCGTCTGCAAAGCTGGGATGTGGCCAAAATCATTTACCACACTCGCACCCGCAAGGCAAACGATGTGGACCTCAAGGCTGAGCATGTTCCCTTTGAAACCTTATTGAAGGAAAGTGATTTTCTGGTTGTGGCTGCTCCATTGACCGATGAAACTCGTGAAAAATTTAATTCCAAAGCCTTTAAGCAAATGAAATCGACATCGATATTTGTGAATGTGGCCCGAGGAGGTTTGGTCAATCAGAAGGATCTTCATGAAGCTTTGACAAAGGGCACAATCTTTGCCGCTGGTCTTGATGTCACTACACCCGAACCACTACCCGCCGATGATCCAATCTTAAAGCTGCCCAATTGTGGTAAGTTTGCAAGTTTAATTACTATATCAAGATATTAAAAATTTCCATTTTTGCAGTTGTTCTACCTCATCTGGGCACCCAAACCATGAAGACAACTATTGAAATGAGTTTGCTGGCTGCAAATAATATATTAAATGCCATTGAGGGTAAACCTATGATTAGACCTGCCTATTAAAAAGGAAAGTTAAACAATCTTTCAATTATTTAAGACCAAGTGCAGCACAAAAATAACCACTTTCCTTTGATATTTCAAAATTATTTGAATATTTTGTACAAATATTTTTGTATGCTCAACTCTAAAGAGAAAAATATATAATTTTTGTATACTCTTTCATCAGAAAAAGCTTTTACTTATCACTTGTGTAACAGTTAATTATCAGAGAGCTTAACTCTTCACACTTGGCTAGACGTATTCAGTCTTTAGAGAATCGTTCGTCAGCACAGTGCAAAATGTCCTCCACTCAGCCAGCATTTAAAGTTCTTATTGGCCATCCAGATGTTCCGGAAGAAGCCATTGATTTGCTACGTAAAAACAATTGTGAAATAGTTCAGATTTTAAGTGAACCGCCACAGCATCGCATTGAATTGCTGGAGAAAATCAAAGGCGTCGACGCTGCCCTCTGGAATAGTCGTGAGACACTCAATGCAGAGGTTTTAATTGCTGCTGGACCGCAATTCAGAGTAGTATCTACCATGTCATCGGGCATTAATTTCATACACTTGGAAGAGTTGAAGAAACGTAACATTCCCTTGGGTAGCACACCGAAAATGTTGAGCATAGCCGTAGCTGATTTGGCGGTTGGTCTACTAATAGCAGCAGCACGACGTTTTGAAGAGGCACGTAGGAAAATTGATAGGTAAGTGGAAAATCGAATATGTCACAGTTGTTCTGATAGACAGTTTCTTTTTTTTTTTTAGTGATCAATGGGAGGATTTCCGTCTCAATTGGTTGGTGGGTCAAGATATACAAGGCTCAACTGTGGGTCTATTTGGTTTTGGTGCTATTGGGCAGGCTATAGCACAACGTTTGGCTGGTTTTGAGATTGAACGAGTTCTTTATACTACACGTAGTCGAGTGAATGCGACAATAGAAGAGAAATTGAATGCCACAAAGGTTGATTTTGATGTTTTGTTGGCCGAAAGTGATTTCATTATCATTGCTGCTCCCTTGACTCCCGAAACACAGGGCATTTTTAATGCCAAAGCCTTTAACAAGATGAAGGAAAACTCTGTTCTAGTCAATATTGCAAGAGGAAGTAAGTTTAGCTTAAGTTTAAGTTTGAACTTGAAGATATAATTTTGACTTTTCTTAGAACTTGTTAATCAGGATGATCTATATGAGGCTTTGAAAACGAATAGAATATTTGCCGCTGGTCTAGATGTCACAGATCCTGAACCTCTGCCACCCAGTAACAAGTTATTAACTCTGGACAATGCTGGTAAGAGAAGAATATAATTGCTTGTTTTTTTGTTATCATTAAGTAGTCTTATCTATGACATACACTTGCAAAACTAAGCCCACACTCTGTTACTAACCTTTTTGTGACCTTTACTTTACTTTACTTTACTTTTAGTTGTCCTTCCCCACATTGGCTATGCCACAGAACGATCACGCCTTGAGGCTGCCATACTGGCTGCCCAGAATATCCTTTGTGGCTTACATGGCAAGCCAATGCCATCGCCTGCCTACTAAGTTGTCCCAGAAAAATATATAATAAATCGTTTATTTGTGATTACTAATCATTGAGATCATCTTTATCATCTTGGGTACTATAAGCTAAGTAGACAGCTTCCCATTCATCACGTTGCAGAGCCTTCAAATAACGTCGCCTCTCGTCGAGTACTTTCTGCAGTATATTGACATCTGTGAGTTGCTCCTTTTCATGTTTCTGGGCAATTTCCAAGGCTCTTTTCCAATTGTGCATACGTAGATTAAGAGCTACAGCTTCAATATACTTTCGATTATGCATTAGGATAGTTTCTGCCTCCAACATACGACCCAACATCAAAGAATTTTCAGCCATTTGTTCGGCACTCGATGGCGTCAAAGTCTTCAGATGTTGCAGATAACTGACCTTATCAATTTGCAAAGCGGCTGAGTAGGCCTCTTCACTGAGTTGCAGTTGATGTTTGCGTGTGGCCACGGCAGCCAAAGTGGCCCACAAGCTGGCATGTTGGCCCAGACGACAGATTTTGAGGGCCTGTTGCCATTGTCCTTCGAGCAGAGAACGATGCAAAACTTCACAATGAATATTGACATTGAGAGGAAGCAAAGCGCCGGCACAGCGAAAAGTTATAACAGCATCCTCAAAGCTGTCAATGGCCACATGTTTGCAAAATTCTCTAAAAACATAAACTATTAAAATAACAAATAGATTCGGGAATATCTAAATTATCTTACGCTGTGTCTAGTGTGATGGTGGTCAATGCTATAATTGTGGGATCACTTGCACCTTCGCCAGGACAATACCAAATGCTATAGCAGGCATCGTGTACACCTACCAAAATATTCGTCTCACTGGCCCACTTAATGTCGGTCAATTGGGTGCCAATCTTATAGATTTCATCTTGATTATTGGATATACGTTCGGTGCCTCCTCCTACTGCTCCGGTTGTGGTTCCGCCACCGCCTCCACTCAAATTTCTCGTCTCACATATATAGAGCTCTCGATTGCCATCGATGAAGGCCACAAACTGATCATCGGCAGTGCCTGCTCTACAGGCTGCAATCTCTGACAATTGTTGTTTGGCTCTCAGTGAGTGTGGTTCGTATTGACGCGAAGCTCCTGGCATTAAATCGAACAGATGCAATACAGTTGTATCAGAATTATCCCTAATGGCCAGAACATCTAAGCCCAGAGAGAGTGAACGCCAGTTGAGCAATGGCAATTGAGCCTGCGAGCCAGGATAACGTGGATTCAGATGAAGACGTCCCGTATAGGTATACACCCAAATGGAGGCGGCATCCAGAACCATGAAATATCTTAAAGAAAGCTTACAGAATTGAGTTTATAATTTAGTCATGGATTTTTACTTACTTTTTGCCCACTTCAATGACTCGCACATCATTTCGACCATCAATTATAATCGGAGTATTAATATATTTCTCATTGTATATGTGAATTTGGTGTGTGGTGGCCACTACCAGATGACCATAGCCCAAGGCCATGTTTATGACACGCTGCGGAAAATCCAAGACATCCTGTGTACCAGTTGCAATGTCCTTGAGAGCAATTGACTTGCGACTTGTACTGGTGGCCTTGAGATTACGTGATATAAGCTGCTCTTCAATGGCATAGGCAACAATCAATTGTCCTGTGGAACTGCCGCAAGCTACTTGAGTGCCATCAGCCGACCAAGCGAGCGTGTAGAAGGATCCTACGCTGGGAGCAGTGAAGCGGGCACTATTGTAGGTCCACTAACAAACAAAAGTACCCACACTTTAGATAGGAAAATTGAAATTAAATAACTTTACTTACTCCTGTACTGTGGCACAATTTGAGCATGTTGAAAGTGCCAATCAATAGAAAGTCCTTTTCGGGATTGAATGCCACACTCGTAATGGCGTATTCCTCAGCTGAACTTGTATAGAGATTGGCTCCTTGAGCATCCCAGATTTTAAAACGAAAATCCTCACCACCCGAGGCAATGATATTCGATTGTTGGGACCAACTCAAAGAGAGAACCAGACCATCATGGGCACGCCACTAAAAAATATCCTTATTTAATGACTCACTTCCTGCTTTTTCACTTAAACTTACCCTTATCAACTTGCTATTGGCTGCCAAGGGTTTTATGGATATATGACCACCTTGACAAAATACGATCGAAGTGGAATTCGGTGACCACCGAGCACATCTTATGGACTCATCACTTTGAATGACTGTGGAGCGCAGCATGCCAGATCGTGACCAGATCTTAATGACACCATCCTCGCCAGCTGTTAGCAAGCCCGCCGCATCGGGACTCCAACGACCAGAACTAATGGCAGCCGTATGAGCCGAAATGCTACGCTCCACTCTGGCACTCTTATTAAGGATAATGAAACGTCCATCATTGCTGGATATAAGCAAGGTATCACTGCCCTTGCCACCGCCGCTGCTGCGTCCACCTAGGAGCAACCAATGCAGATCCGTGGGTATAAAATCATCCGGCAATTTGGCCACCTCAACAGAATCGCGACTAACATCGCTCCATTTGTAGATTTGATGGTCATCACTAAGAACGAAAACAAAGTCTAAAAACTTGAAAATATAAGATTATAAACTTCTAAGTTTACCTCACAAAATAGATCTCCTCATTGCTGCTCCAGTCTACACAACTTAGAGGATAATTCTGCGAGGATTGAGTATTATTACTGCCGGCATCGGGTGAAGTTTCGACAGATTTTATGGAACTCTTCTTGCAAATACGAGTTCTTAGCTTCATTCTAACTAACTAACTGATTTTCTGCCGTTTAGTTTTTCTACTCGTTTGTTTTGCGTCTTTTTCAGTTGCCATGACAAAAAGTTGCTTATCGGTTGCTAGGTAATCTTATTCGGTTGTTGTCTTTGCTAAGTGGTTTGCTTATAGACTAAATAAGTTTTTGCTTTTCTTCAGTTTGAATTATTTAAGTATTTCCTTGATTTGAAATTGAGATCTTCATCTGACCTTATAATAATTTAATAATTTTAATTGTCTACTACCTGTATTTTTGTTTTGTTTTCTTTTCAACAATTAGAATTTACTATTAAGTCAAGCAAGCGTAACATTTTGGTATAATCAATTGCAATTACTCTTAGATGAGATGGCACAAAACACGCCTAGTCTCAGTAAGCAGTTGAGAATTGTTTAAACAAATAGATGACAGATAAATCATGAAATTGCTAACAAAAACCAAATGGAAAAAAACGTGACAAAACTCGAATAAGCTCAACTTCATTAAGACAAAATAAAATTGAAATTAATTATGCTCGTTTTTTTCCAACATTAAATACCTCAAACAGAACTTAAATTAATTGCCTTCCTTGGCTCATGCTAGACAATTATTTTCTAATTTACCTGATAACAAAGTTAATTTTCATCAATAAATCGAAGAAAATAGTGCAAGGCTTTGACGTCATTACCAATGCTTAAGTCTCCTGGTCAAAAGCAAACCAATTTCTTATTGTCTTTTTTTCTTTGCTACTAAGATAATCTACTTATTTTGGGGGTTGTCTCTTTGTCTTTTACTATTTGATTGTGTGCCCTGTCATACCTGAAACGTAATTTATTGGCCTTACTTGGGTTGTGGCCCAATTGACAGGTTTTATGTTTCATTGAACTTGCTAGCTAATTTACATACGGCTAAGAAGGAGGAGTAGCAGGTACTTAGTCTATGGCCATTGAACTGGCTAGCCAAAGACCAAGCTGCCTATTGATAAAATGTGATTAACTTTGCTTTATAGTATATAATAAATCACATAGTTAAACTATGTATAAATATGTATTTATAACTCTGCTAAAAACTAAAGTAAAGACTGGGAAATCTCATACACAAACACAATAAAAAAAGAAACAAACATAAATTGAATAACATTTCGATTAGCAGTTTTTCTTTGATGACATTTTCTTATCAAATGGAAACTGATGCACTTTATTTGAAGTTCAGCCACACAACACTCAATTGCCAGTGCCATCTGTCCCTTCAAGAGTCGGAGTAAGTGTCTGGTCTGGTCGACCATTAAATGTGAAATGGTGCAAGAAAATGTAATGGCTGGACTGGGGCGGGGGGGATGTATGTGTTTATGCAATTTTCTTGGGCAAAAGAGGAAAGACACTAAAAACGAAGTCGCGTGAAGTAGTAAAACTAGCATAACTCGACCCAACCCAAAGCCAAGTTCTTAAATTGAAACGCACTCAAATATCTACATTCAATTTGATTCCATTCAATCTGTGTGTGGTTGCGTTCAACGATCTCTCTCTGTCTCTCTCTCTCTCTCTCTCTATCCCACTCTGTAAATCGCATTCGTTTTATACTCACTTGTATATATGAATACATACATAGTTTGGTATATTATTGGTTCGTATCCGACGATGTCGACGACCACAGCGACGACGTCGACGACGCGGCATTTTCAATTTCAGTTTCAGTTTGTCTTCTATTTCAGTTTTAGTTCACTTTGTCAACGCGTCGCATGCGTGGAACGGCAAGTCAAAGTATAAAACGAATATTTCGAAAAAAACCCTACAAATTGTGTTTTCTAGAAAAGTGCCTTAACTGAGTGTTACAAGTGAAATTGTTTGAAACAAGAAATAAAGTACAAAAACCGTAGAGTTTAAAAGTCTACTTAAAGTTCACCATGTCACCCTTAAGCTGTTCAACAGGCGGCAATTTGCTGCTGGTTCTATTTAGCCTTCTGATGTGCTTCAATGCAGGTGAGTTTGGATTATGCAGCGGAGAGTTTTGCCATGAAAGTGCAGTTAATTAAGTGGAGCTTGGCTGGCTGAAATGACTGAAAAGGGTGACTTGAAGACGTGTGCAAGCATATAAATGGCAACAAAAACCAAGTTAAGACGAGACTTTTGAGTTCACTGAACCAACAAAGTCAGAAAGGGTTAGAAAATGGAAAAAGGAGGAATTTAAGATGAAGAATGAACCAGAAAAATATGAATTAAAGTGACTATTTTCTTGTTTGACTGCTATAGAATATCAATTGTGTTTCTGACCTTAATTCTTTATCAATTATAAGCTCAGGGTGAGCTAAGATGTCATATTCAAGTAACTCTTCACCTCATTATCATTAAATGCAATTATTGCATTGCAAAAGAGGTGGCGGTTGGAGAGGTGCCTCGTCATCTGCTTGACAGCAGCAGCAGGCATACCGGGCGTATGCTTAACATTCTTATTTTCATTTTTGCTTATTTCAAATGATTTATGAATAATATTTTTGCACTTGTCTTAGTTCTTTTTCATACTCACACACACATAGTTTATTTATTCAATCAGAATGTTGGAAAAAAATAATATTTTCCTGGCCTTAAATTGTCAGAAGAAACAAAAAAAAAAAAAATTACTAACTATAAATAGATACAAAAGTTGAAAATCTTTAACAAGTACGAATAAACTTTTCAACACAGAAATTGAGATAAAATGTAAAAAAAAATGGGTTGAAGTGGAGGACAAATTGCCTATTGACAGTTTCAATTAATTAAACGACGCCCTAAAATTTAAGTTCAATTAATTGAATTTAATTTAACTTAAAAATGGGTCAGTAAACCAATAAAAAAGACAATAGAAACTTACAGACCATGTTGAAGTTCCTTTAAAGCTTAAACAAGTTGGCTAATTCTATGAGTTTTTTTTTGTGAGGGTGAGAATCGTGTTCAACAACTTATTGTTAGACGATTGCACCTACAGTGTTCTATTTATTCTTTTAACTATTTACTTAATTAAGAAACAAGAGATGAAGTATAAGTACAAGACCATAAATTGAGTCTTCGAATCTATTGAAAAATCGTCAGATTGGAAAAAGAACTGTATTAACTAAAACTAGACTATCGAAGTTTTCCGTTTTTTATCTTTAGTATCGCTGGCTAAATGTAGGAAAACCTCCTTAAAAGTTGAGTTGTTTGTACTCTTTCGCTTAACTTTTATTTTAACATTGAGTTCAATTAATTATTAGCTATTTTTATGAATTTAAACCTTTATTATTTTCTTGAAATGTCTTCTAAATTTTTACAAAAAATGTTGTTTTATAATTTTCATCTTTTTTCATGAAGTATACAAAAAATCTCGCTTTAATCGTAATTATATGTTGTTTTAACGATATTTTGTCAAAATTTGTAAACATAAGACTTGCTTTTTTATGGGTTTAAACAAATAAACAGAGTCAAGGTTATTTATAAACATTTTTAGACATTGGACAACAATTATTTCTGGGCCACTTAGACAACTCATCTACCGAGGACTGGTAGTTAACTTAATAGTTATTTACTTTAAATAAGTTTTTTGTTAGAATTTATAGAGTTTGGATATCCAAATCAATCTAAAAACTACATAAAAATATATTTTCAAAATATTGACCGATAAAATTGTTTGCCCTGATGATGTAAGTGATGATGTATGAGTGTACATAGTTGATGATGATACATATTCTGTCTAAGAACTTTGGGTTAGAGTCAGATTTAATATTCCCAATATAGTTACAATTAAAGCTTCAAATTTCAAAAAAAATGCAATTTAAAAACATTAAAAACAAATTGGAATTATTATTCATTAATATGCCAAATGGGTATAGGGCTTTTAAACTATTTACATAAACACTTACTCACGTATGTAAATATAAAATACATTTATAAGCTTCTAAATGTTGTGGATTGTAAATAGTATAATTCCAAACTACTGAAATTTCCATAACAAAACGGGGTCCAAACGGGGCACTCAAAAATTAGTTTTCATTAGATTAAGTAAAACATGTTCTACATAGTTTTTGAAGCTTTCAAAGAAATTATTGCTTGTAATACAATATGTTATCTATGGGCTTGGCTAAGTAATTGAAAAACAAGCAAGCTATGTCCTTTTTGTTACAGGATGCCGGATCTACTTTCTTAGTGTTTTTGTGGTATCATCCTGGCCTTACCCAGGAAATGTTTATGTTTTTATGCTGTCCTAAAAAGTTTATACGCCTTCATGTTGTTTTTGGCGTGTTGATAAAACTTTTCATAGTTCATGCTAAGCTTTTTACAATTCCATCAAGCAAATGAAATATGTATTTACTTTACTAGTGTAATTATTATGCATGACATAGTCATCTTACATAAGTGTCAGCAAAAAACTCTAGTTGACTGATCTCAGTTAACTGATTGACAAATCAAGATGCCGAGCAATTTGATGAGATGTATAATCATTAATATGCACACCCACAAATGTCATCGTTTTTATTGTACGTGTAGGTCATTAAAAGTAATTTCAGTACTAGAAAATTGCCTTGTAATGGAATTTTTTTCGGAATGCAAACATTTATGGGTGCGGACTCTGGATTAAGGGAAAAGTCTATAAGCCTCTTAGGTGGGGTTTGAAATGTTTTTCAACCTTTTTTTCCAGTTCAAAGAGTCATTAGCTTTGGCATTCAGAGTACACTTACCAATTCATGTTAAAAACCCTTTTCAAATTATACAAGCATTTGGGGTAAATGTGAAACAATTTGACAACAACAAAAAACAAGAAATGTTGCAACATGTTGTTCTCAGAAATGCAACAGTGAAACTTTTTTTGCCCTGTCAATGAACTTTCAATAGTAGCTCCCTTTCTCTCTAGTCACACTTTAGGGCCCCAAGTTAGGGCCATAAGTTGCATAGGTATATGACATGCAGAGAAAAGGGTGGAAGAAAGAGAAAGAGTTATTGGGATAATCAACACTTTTGCGTTACGTTTTTGGTGGCACAGCCCTCGTTTCCCTCCCGTCGATGTCAAAAAAACAAAAAGTCGTGGCAATTGTTCGACTTTTATAAGTTTTCTTCAAGTTGTTGTTGCTGGGCTACTTAATGGAAAAATTGCATGCGAACTTTATCAAGTCTGTGCCTATGTGTGTGTGTGTGATTGTATTTGTGTCTGTGTGGGAAAGTCGACTTATGTTGCACTATTGTTGAGCGACTTGTCATATATGGATATGCTACATACATACATAAGTATGAGAAAGGGCAATAAACTTGATATAGGCACAAATCTCATACAATGTTTTTATGGCTGAGTGGTTGAACTTTACCATATCTATAGACTGAGAGCTATATATTTAAGTTCACTAACAAACAAATAATCATTTTGCATTTATTTTGCACTTAAATACATTTTATTAACTATTAAAACTTAATGAAATTGTGTCGAAATTTTTAAGCAGAGGACTAAAATTCCTTAAATAGTTTCCGATATCTGTCCTATACATATAGTCCTTCTTTTCAAATTAATTTTTTTTTTTTTAATTTGTAGCCTTTTAGTTGAAAATGTGTCAATTTAAATGTTTAATTTTAAAACAATTTCGAAATTAAACCGAATTATGTTTAAAAAGGATTTGGAAACGAGCGAACGCTTTTTTTACTTTAAAAAAATTCTCGAAAATAGAACTCATAGCTTTGTACAGTTGGACCCCGATTATCCGGGATAAAGTTGAGTTTGTTCCATTGTCACTGTTAACCGTGATAACCTCTGATATCCGTGATTTGAAACGAAATTTTTGTTTCTAAAATAATAAAACGAATTCGGGGCTTCCCCGTTTTAGTTAGCAATCAATGAGAAACACGCGTGTATTACATGTTTTTATGGTCAGTATGAGTGATTTATATATACATATATACATATGTAGTTATAAATTTTCAAGTACGAAATACGTAGAAATTTTGCTCTCTGGTTTTTCGAATCCAGTGATGGTTTTAGTCCCGACCTTCCCGGATAATCGGGATCCAACTGTATTTTGTTTAAAAACTTGAACTTTCGAAATGTCTATTCAGTTATTCAATATGGCTATATGAACTATTTTTATCAATCAAGAATGTATTCACTTTTTTGGGATCAGAATAGTAACTTGGTTGAGTGGCTTACAGTCCGAACCTTTAAGATAAGGAAGGCTTGGATTAAGATCTCTATATACCTCTATAGAAAATGTTGCCTTACAAAAAGAGTTCGTAAAATTTGTCTCAAATTTGCGCCTTTGAGTCGATTTATCCATCTTAAGAGTATAAATGCTATAGGCAAAAATAAATAAATAAGTCGAATCAAAGGCGCAAACTTAAAACAAATTTTTCGAAATCTTTTTGTAAGGCAACATTTTCTATTATATTCAGTTTAAGCCAGAAACTATTTAAATACTTCTGTATTACGTTTTATATTCAATCCGCAATTATTATAATACAACATGATTATAAACAAATAGAAAATATATTTACTCTATCGGTTTTAAAGGGGGCATGTTTTTTTTTTTTTTTGCCAAGTTCTGAGTAAACTTCTTCAACATTGCAGAGATTGTCGTACCACACGTTAACATTGAAGATTAGATTTATCTTATCTAATTGTAAGATACATATATGCAGAAGCCAAAAACTAGACCATAAAATTTGTTATTGCTGCACATTTAGATATGTTACATTCTAATTTGTTAAAATCCTTAACAAAACTGTGCATAAGTTTAAAGTTGGCACAGTCGATTTAATTTCGGTACGGCAACAATATCAATTTTCCGTTTTCAATTTACAATTTCAATTACAGTCATTACCATTAGTAAGCTGCCACTGCCACTGCCATTGAGAAACTGCACGGAGCCGGGCCAACTGTTTATAGTATAAACAATTTTGCCAACGATCTGACAATTCAACTGTCAATTAATTTCAATATATTGTAAATGATTATAATTTCTAAGCAGTTTCGGTTTTCTCAAATACCGAAACGGCGAAACGCCGAAACGGCAAAAACATACGCAAATTGTAATGTTTATTACGTTTGTTGTTTATGGCCAAATGCGGTCGATTGGCAAGATTGGTAGACAAAACTCCAAATCAAAGGCAAAAGAAACGCAAAACATGTTTGCGTTTGGAGTGCGTTGGCACACTTCAACGAGAGACCCCTCCATCCCCTCCCCATTCCCATTCAATTGGATACCCTCTTTTGCTGGCCATGGGGATTTTGCTTATCTTTCATGGCTTTCATTTAAACGCACCTCAAAAGTGTTGGTTAAGTGCATTTAACCTGAACGTTAACGCTTGACGTTTAAATTGACTTGAGGCAAACGAAAAGAAAATAATGCTGCTATATCAAACAAGTTTTATTCTCTATCATTTGTGTGACATCAAACAATTGTCAATATTAGAGTTAGCCTTCTCGCTCTCTCTCTATCTCTTTCTTTGCCATTTGCATCTCCCTCTGGCAAGTGGGCCTAATCGTTAGGCATAAATTTACTTAACGTCGAAAATTTTGACACTTTTATAAGACAGTTTTTCCATAGCTTGTCGCATAAATAATTCAAAATGCAAAATGCTTCCACACAAAAACGCAGCAGGAAACTCATTAGTCGAACGTTACTTAGTTAGTTGGTTCGTTAGTTACTCGGTTAGTCATCGCTAAAATTACTTATTTAATTTTATGATCCATATAAATTAGCCGCAAATCTAGGACTATAATCTAAAGATGCTGCTAAATGAGCAACGTTTTTTTGTCTGTCTGTTACATAAACTTGGGTGAAATGTGTTTTTGAGAAAGATTCCTAAGTATAACTCAGGAGAGTATTTAATAGTAAACCAACTGTTTTATACCCTTTCACAATCAAGTAATAACTATAGTAATGACTATAAGTAATTTAATGGTATTCAAGATGTATATTGAGAGTTTTGTTTATGGTTTTGCTTTACTATATGTATTAACTAGCTTCAATTTCCAACATCTCCTCGCAGACTAAAAAGATTGGACCCTCTGGATTTGCCTTTCTGGCCTGATCCTGACTGGTAGGGCTAGTCTTCTCGGTCTCAGCATATGACGATTAAAGACCAACCCGATTTACCCTTCTGCGGCTTTGCTTTTTGAGTGTATATTTGCTAATGCCACATTTTATATGTTTTTCATTGAATTTAATCATTAGCCAAGTCTGCACAGATTTTAAACATACTTAACAAAAAAAAAAAAAAAGAAAAAAAAAGCATAATCATTTGTATGATTCTATTTGATTTGATGTAAATGTGTGAATAAAATACATAGCAAAACTTTCACGTCCCCTCAAAACATTTAAAACTCCAAATGCATTTTTGGGTTCTCAGCGGTTTATATTTCTAAATCTGTTCTGACAAATGCATTTCCTACATTAGAAAAAAGTTTATATAAGCAAACTAAAAGATTAGTTGGGATAGCTGCATAAATGAATTCATTATTCCCTTTTTTGGGATGTAGAAACTTCAAGTATTTAATGCAAAACCATAAAAGTAAAGCTTCTTTCACGCTAGTCTTGTTTTAGTTAGGGATGGATCTGGATACTTATTTCTCAAGGCAATATATCTAATATCTAGTCTTAAGTTTAAAACTTCGGGGAAGGTCCGTATTAAAAGATTTATGTATCATACTTTGACAAATGAAGAGTATAACTATATACTATGAAGAATATAACTAACTGTCTTTTCAAATTTAAAGAATAATTCATTTACTTTAGAATATAAACTTATAGAGAAATTTCAAACGCATTTATTACAACTTATAATATTTGAAAAGAAAAATGGATTTGAAAGGAAATTTCCCAAAACAGACGAACAACCATAGGTAGGTACATATATCTACCTCAATTTAGCCAGGACATCTTTGTGCATCTTCATGAAATAAAGAGTTATTTGATACCGATTGATCATGTTTATGTAAAATATTTCAAAAAATATCCAATTCTTCCAAAAAAATTATTCTTTGGCATTGTTAATCCTAAAGCTTTTGCTTTTTAGTGTGCCAATTCAAAGCATTAAAAGGTCATGTGTCAATTATGTGATTTCAATGTAGTTATGTTATTAAATAGTTATTATTATTTATTTACCCAGTTGAATTTTACAAGAACTAAGCAATATTTTGAATTTTTATTTTTCAAATGATTGATTGATGTTTGAGTTGAAAAAAAAGTGAAAATTAATCATTAAGTTGTATGCAATATTTAAAAATAAAACATTTGTTTAATATAAAATTCATTACTAAATTGTAAATTTCGATTTCTAATTGTTTTTTAGCCAATGGAGTCTTACGTTGCTGGCGCTGTTCCACAGATGTGTCGAATGGTGAATTCTGTAATGATCCCTTTCAGCCGGATACCATATCGGAGCAACAACGCTACTGGAGCTATGTGAATTGTACTTACTCGGTGGGCGTCAAGTCGGTGAATGCTCGACCCGTGTGCAAGAAACTTGTGCAGGAAGGTAAGCCAACACAAGTCAACAACAAAGGCCATTTATCATTTCGTTTTCATTGTGCATAAGTAGATAGATAGATATATAGATACAGGTACATGTATTTTGACCAAGTTGACAGCGGCGGGCCAGATCAGAGAAAGAGAGCGCGCTAAGCTGAGCCGAAAGACCGAAAGACCGAAACCCCTGAACCAGACCCAAAACTCACACCACCCGGGACTGGATATGTGTGTTGGCTGCCACAAAGCGTCAAACAAGATTGAAATTTATTGCCTCGGGCAAGTCTTTTTTGTTTGTTGTTTTTTTGGTTAGTTTTGTTAGTTTGTTTTGAGCAAGTGCAAGCGAGACAATTGACAATTTGCAGCTGCAGTGGCTGCCTCCGTGGTTGCTGGGCGTTGATGATGACGACGTTGGCTACGGCAAGAGGGCGGGGGAGGGGGCGTGTACAAGTGGCGACGCGACACTTGGCCTGCAATGTTGCATGTGCCGCTAATTTACGGCAAATTTATTGTGAAAAAAGTCATCGAGAGCGGAGAGTAGAGAAGTTGAGTCGACTAGGCGCACGCGGCGTATGAGTGATATCGGCCAGAGTAAACTATTCGTGATATTTGTCGATCTTTGTCCATAAAAC
Source organism: Drosophila willistoni (assembly GCF_018902025.1). Taxonomy (NCBI): domain Eukaryota; kingdom Metazoa; phylum Arthropoda; class Insecta; order Diptera; family Drosophilidae; genus Drosophila; species Drosophila willistoni. The sequence goes on from NW_025814050.1 coordinate 19,122,287, forward strand.
AAATTGTTTGCCGCATTTACATATTACGGGCACCCAGCCAAAAGCAATAGCAACAATTTAACGAAAATTCAATTTGTGCCAAAAACCTTGCTTTTTGTTGCATTTGTTGTTTCCTTTTTTGTTTTTGTTTTCTTCTTTGTATCGATGGGTGGGCCAGGCGGGGGTGGGTTTTCATGATTATCATTCACCTGGTCACGCTACTGCCATTAATTTGTCTCCTATTGTTAACGCATTGCCCAAAAGGCCGGCAGACGAGTTTTGTTGTTTTGTTTCCCTTTCGTTTGTTTAAATTAATTTGTTGTTTGCTCTTTTGCAATGTGGGACAACCTGTTGAACAACAAATGCAAACAAAGCTTATTGAAATTTACAGAACATTTTATTAACAAAATTGTGTCATACATTTTTTTATATATTTACAATATACGCATTGTAAGTTAATGACAATTGTTGAATATGTATGAAATTATTATGAAAATATATTAGTTTATTAAGATGAATGAATCCTGCTGCAGCGTTTGAAGGAATTTTTGAAGAGGAATCACATAAATGAGTTTATTTTGGGGCTTCTTGCTATTTTCTTTTTATACTAGCTTAAAGTACAAATCGAAAAATAGTCACACAAATTAAAATATGATTCTGAAACGATTTCCACACGACTTAACTAGTAAAGCTAGTCGTTTATGATTAATATGATTCAAAAGATAGGACTATCTATCCTTCGGACGAAAAGCAGTCAAGAGAAGTGGTGTCTAGGTGACCGTTTTCTCCTTAAAAAGGAAACCCTTATAAAAAGAAATCGGCTAGTTTAGGCAGAAATATGATTCGAAAAAGATTCGTTTACGATTAGAAATCTTAGGATTCGGTATAGTTTCTCATATTCTCAGAAATTTTATAAAATGTCGGAAGGGTGTGACTTCTAAATAATCTTTATTAAATTTTCTGCTGTTTCTCACAATTGTGATTTTAAGACTTTATTTTTAAAAATACATAGGGAAAAATTATAAGCATTTTGTTTACACGATATTCAGACATAGAGAATAATGTTAAAGACCGAACCTGGTATACCCTTTACCATATAAGACGATGTATTAGGCAAGAACAAGATTCTTTTTTGAATTGCTGAAGCTATTCGATTTAGACAGGTTTACAATTAGATTCCAAATTTCCCGAGCTTTATCTATCATTATTGTTATAAAAACTTAACTTTTTAGCCTTAACTATTGTCTGTTCTATTAACTCTTGTATTTTTATTTAAGTAAGTAATGCTACTTTACTTCAAAGAAAAGAATTGGCTAAATATATATGTTTGTATGTATATCAAGTGAACCATAGGTCATAAAATTTGTTTCTTCTCTGTGGCAAAATGCATGAAATTTGTTTATTATACACATCACGTATTTAGATACATTTTAACACAGCCTCTACAATGTATTGGGTGATTATAAAATTAAGCAAAATTAAGTTTTGGATTTAGGAAATAAATACAAAAAGTCGACACAAAACTACTTAGTTATCCTGATATATGTATGAGTATTAGAAAATTAGTCAGTTGTTTGTATTGCAGAGAAAAAATCATTTAAGATTCCCATTACATTGATAAGTAGTGCTTATCAGCTTAAAACGGACAAGTCGATAGATCCATGACCCTATAAATACAGTGAAAACTGTTGAGTGAATAAATTTTCAACTAATTTTAGAATTGTCTCCCCAATATGAGTTCCACCAAAATAGAATCTTATCAGTTCTAGTCAATTCAGTTTGTGCTTTTTCGTTTTTGGGTGTTCCAAACTAAATTCCAATGGCCCTCCTATGTCTAATAGACCTCCCTTAAATAATATTTCTTTTCCCGATTAATCATAGAATAATGTTTGAAGCTATCTTTATTCACAAATTCTGAGTGGAAAGGAATTGAATTCATACTAGTAACTTTGCCTGGTATGAATCTTTTCGGTATAAATTCAAACTCAGATTTATTTTAAATAATTGTATTTTATAAAAATTAGCTATAATATTCAGTATAGGTAGATTATTATTTAACTAGTTATTTTTGCTTATGAAAGTTCACTAAAGAATCAGAACCTAAAAACTTATGCTCAGCTCTCAGAAAAATGTGTTAATTTCCCAATATTTCACAGCTTGAGATATAGAATTTTCATCTTCCTGGTGAATTTGTCTAATCATATAAATCTTTCTAATTACTTTTCTTAACTTGGCATTTACTTAGAAAATGCGATGAATGGTTGTTGTTGTTGTTGTTACTTGGACCATTCGACCATATCAATTGGAAATCATTTTCAACGATCGACATGACAACCATAAACTTATCTAGCTAACATGAGATCAGCCCGATGGAGGGAAACGAACAATTTAGCCAATTTTCTTATGGCCAATTAATGGACACCATTAAATATTCGCAATCAGGCGTCTAGCAAATTGCTCTTTGACGAATATTTTCTTGGCTCAAATTTGTGAGCGAGAGGCAATTAAAATTGCGACTGCTGCAATTGCAGATCTTGAAAAAGCGAAAATCGAATGCGAATTCTGTTTCCGAACTACATACAGACAGACATACATACATACATGAGCAGCACTTGTACGAGAGAAAAAAAAAACACTAACTAAAATATAAATTAATTAAGTTGTTGCACAGCGTGAAGCGCCGCAAGTCAGCAAAATGTCTGAGAAAAATGCAACTAGGCGATGCAACTCATGTTGTTGGTGTTGTTGCCGCTCAATTTATATGCCGTTAAATTAATTGCTTATGAAGTTTAGCCAAAACGACTCGAATCTCGGCTAAGTTTGTGCATTTTGGCCAAATGTCAAATTAAGAATGTATTCCATAATTTTTGCAAAGCCAACTAAAGCAATTAGCTATATGTATATAGAATCGAATCAAATCGTAATGTATGGCCATTTGCAATTGTCTGTGTGCGTGAGTTTTGTTTTTGTTTTTGTATCTTTTTCCAGTTGTCAATGTGCGTCACTGAGTAAATATGTTGCAACTTGTTGCTGACCAAAACAAAACAACACTAAAAACAAAACAAAAAAAAAATAAAAAAAAACTAAGAAATCCCAAGTCTAGTCTGGTTTTTGCTATTTTTGGCCAACCAAAACTTAAAAGGGGGTAAAGCTAGAGGGAAGTTGGAGTTATTTTTTGTTGTTGTTTTTTTTAAGCCATAAATAATTAAATTAATTAAAAATTGAAATTTATGATTTGCAATTTGAAATGTCTCTCGGTTGCTGTCTCTTGTCTCTGTCGCTGTCTCTGTTTCGTTTCGCCGATCGTGATAAGGCGACAATTGTCAACAATTTTATTAACTTTAACTGGTTAAACGGACTTCTCTTTCACACTAACAGAGTTTGTGTTTTTTGTTAGCCAATCACATAAATGGCAAGAGGTGCCTACCTTTTTGAGAGGCTTTTAAAATTTTATTTTATTTTATTTTAATTTTATTTGGTTTATTTGTTTTATTTGTTTTATTCTACACGCAATGAGAAACGCAATTTGTTGTCTTCGTGTGTATCTTAATACCCTATAATCAATGAGTTAAAGGGGTATATATGGGTATAGTTCTTCAACAATTACTAAAAATTAGATGTATCTATATGTTCCTACTGAATCCGCAAGTATTTATAGGTAATAAAATGTTAGTCATTCGCATATACAAGTTACAGGGTATCTCTTAGTCTAATTTTCTGTAATTTATTGTTGTTTTTGTTTGTTTTTTCTGGTTTTCTGATTGCAAATTGTCTCTCGGCTGTCTCTCGTTTTGCTCAGTCTTAACGTTCATTTTGGCAAATCATGTGTGCGTTGACGTTGTGGTTGTTATATAGTCAATATAGTAGACATAGATGCAGGCCTCATTTTCTCAATTTTAGTTTGGTTGGTTTTTTTTTGTTTTTGTTTTTTGCCCCAAACACATTGCGTCCATCGAATTGGAGTCAGGTTGCAATCGTCTAGAGCCTTGAACCCATTTACTGGTTGGAGTCTGTTTAACTAACTGATAAATCAGTACATTCCAAAGCTTTCACAACTAGAGAGGGTGCATCTAAGTAGCAGCAACTAACGACATTAATACATGTTTTGACACAGCTTTAGTTCTCAAAATCAAAAACTTTTCAACTTAAATTCATATTTTGAAATAGCTTCAGTTCTCCAAATCTAAAACTTTTGAACTTAAATTTAATAGCGTTGCATTTACTTAAGGGACGAATATAATTTAAGTGAATTTTAGTTCAGCTTAGTCCTAAAACTTCTATAAATATATATATTTATCTATAAAAATTTTATTTCAAAAGATTTCTTGTTATTTAAAGGGTTAGAATGTCCAATTAATGCTCGACTTTTGGAATTTTGTATTTTTTTTTATGTTTTATTTTCTTAATTATTATATTTAGCTTAAAACTAGCTACATATATGTATAAACATTGCAGAGCTTAGACTTCCTAAATGTATTTTCAGCTGAGTTCTTAGTTAATATTAAGAATTGTTTTGTACATGGCAAGAAAAATGGAATAGTAAAATTTGAATTTTGAAACAAATTTTTGAGTCAAAGAGTTCATATGTACATATATGTAGGGGCTGAGTCCACTGGACCAAAATAATGAAAACTTGACACCAATTCACTTTAATGTTTTTAAGCTTATAATATTTATTTATTTATTAGCAAAAGAAAAGAACCGTCTTATTGAACACTTTTAATTTTACGAGACCAACACAACCTCTTCGTCTAGCAACTCGAGCATCTCTTCCTCTCGATTGACAACCTATCGTTATATGTATGTATATCAAACCAATCGTTATCGGCATTCTTATATCGTTAATGGTTCTCAAGCAATCCTACATATATATTGTGGTACTCACTAAGCTTGCACGTTTTTGAACTTTGATTTAGATATTTTCGGCTCTTAGGTAACTTAATAATGAATTTCTTTCAATAATTTACTTGTTATTGTTTTTAAATGCTGTCTCCTAAATGTCGTTATGCCAGTTTTTTTCCTTTTTTTCACATGTGCATTCAAAGAAAAAGTCTTATAAAATGTTTAATATTATAGATAAATAAAGTGGATAACAATTTTCAATTTCAATTTACTATTTAGTCTCTGAGACGTAGTGTGAGTCGTATTCGTGACTGGAAATATTTGGTTTTTGCAATTTAACCACATTTATTACTATTATTACTGGAAATTGAGGGAAAAGTTCAAAAACCCAAAAACGTGGTAACCTAATGACCATCACTGTATGTGTGTCCAAATTTGAATGAAGAGATGTGATATATACTAAAGATATTTTAGTGATGACTTGTTTAGAAGGAAAATGCTTTTTGCAAAATGCTAATTGCCTTTAAGCTTTTTTTCAACGTCCAAAATATGATGAATGACTGAAAATGCCATACACAAAATAGAATATTTTAAAAATAATTTCAAAGCCCCAGCATGGTGTAATATTTTGATATTTTATAGCACTTACGTATGTACAGATTACGACAAATTATAATTCTCCAATATTTTTGTATGCCTTGGATATCTTACTAAGTATTTATCTGATTTTGAATATGGCATTAAATCATACAATGTGTGTGCACATGTAAATATTTTTTTTCTTGCCTTCAAAATAGATATGCTTACATCACTGTGCAAAATTACAGCAAGTTTCAAGCTATTTTGGGCATTTGAAATGTAATTTTTCAGATTTTCAACTGCATGTGGACAAGCAAGCCGAAAAAACCCACGCAGAATCCAAAAAAAAATGAGGAAAAAAAAAACCAAGTCATAGTTAGATAAATTACTTTTAATGTGCACACATATTTAAGCATTTTCAACTGCAAACTGGCATTAATTAAAATTGTTTTTTTAATCAACAAATATTTCTTCTTTTGCAGTCTATGGCAAGCGAGTTATTTCGCGGTCCTGTTTCTATGAGGATGTCGACGATCCGGCGGACAAATGTGCCATGGACACAACATCTTCGTACATTAAGACAGTGTATTGTCGTACTTGCACCACAGACGGTTGCAATGGTGCTAAGGGATTTGCCCCTTTAATGGGTCTTCTAGTGTTGCCCCTGTTAGCTGCACTGAGGCAGCTGCTATGCAAATGAGTCCAAGATGCTTCAATGAAAGAGACTTAATTACACCGAATTCCAACTAAAATGGGAACAAAGCAACAACAAAAACAACAACATCAACAACAACAACAACAAGAGCAACAGTAAACATTTTTTGCAATTTAAACCTATTTCTATAATTGAAATGAAACTTATTTGCCTCACATAGTGCACAAAGTCACCGAAAATATAAAGAAAAAAATTCTATAAGCAAATGCAAAAATGCATCTCCACACCAAAAAAAAAAAAAAAAACAAAATGTAAATCACACATTATAAACAATCAGTGAATTGAAACACACAATTTTTCACAAAACAAAACACACTCACACACACATACACACAAAAACATTTATTATAATGTTAAATTTTTGTAAAATGTAATATGTATTTATCTGTAATTGAAACACAGTTTTATGATGTGAATAAAGTTATTTAGATGGTACGAAATTTATGTACTTTTTATTTGTTAGTAATGAGGACCATTAATTTAAGTATTTTAGTCTGGAATATTTAAAAAAAAATCTTAAATTATATATATTACTCAATTGTTTATTTGACACTGCACGAGCAATCCGTAACACTAAGGACTAGTCACGTTGATAATGATAATTCTTCTACCATTTGATTTTATAATTATTTAACTCTCTTGTCTTGAATTCATTGTGTCTTTTAGAAAAGAAATGGTAAGTAGAATTGCTAGAAAAAGAAGGCAAATATCTCAGTTTTCTACACTTGTTAGGTGTTGTTAGACTTAAGGCTTAGTTGTGTAGAATTTGTATTATTATTTTATATTATAGATATGGAATTCGACACATGCATCTTAAAAGCATCATTATTACAATATCTAGTATGTAGATTGCAGTGTAACCCATATGTCCTTTGGTATTACCTTAACTTTATTAAGTCAAAAAAAACCTTTCTTATTTAATTACTCGAATTAAAAAAAAAAAACTTCAGTTGGATTTATTGCCGCAAATATAAAACCCATTTTCTGCTTCAGAACTTTTAATTTAAAAAAAAAAATATATATGAATTATCTTTATATTCAATTTATGATTTATCTGTATATGTTCTTATAATGAATGGAGTGAATGAGACATAAAATCAAAACTTTTAAAACAAATGCAAATGTTGACATGCATTTAAATTTCGATTAAATTAAATGAATAGATAATCGAAAGAAATAAGTAAGTATATTTATTTCTTACTTCAATAATAATTAAGTCAGAAACTCGGTACTGCTTATGCAGTACGTCTCCAAAGGAAGAAATCCGCAGGCTGAGCGAGCGATACATCCTGAGGCTTGAACATCACGAGTATACCCTGGCTATCAACTTGCTGGTCAACAGTACTCACACAACAAGACTCAAGAGAAGGCACCCGCTAGATCTTCCATTGTTACCTCCACAGGACTGACGGCCCATCATAAATACTCGAATTTTGAACTTCAACTGAATTAAATTTTGTATGTCAATCATGAACTGCAACAAATATTAATTATTGTCTCACGACAGATCTTTATAAAACTTCATTAAAAAGAAAAAGAAAATTCTATAATAAATCAAATGAATCTACTAATTTATTATTTTAACTCTACTGTGTTCCTTAACAAGCTTGGAGAAGTTTACATTCATTCCCATTCATAGTAATCATAGCATTCAATGCCCTAAATTTACTATGTGAATCAAAATCCCCTAAAAATTATTAACATGGCCTTGGATTCCCTTAATGAAGAGAAAGCAGATCCACAATGGAGCTCGCTTCAACAAAAGTTTCCCTCGAACAATGGCAATGAATATCGCGAGGAAATACCAGATCGCCTGTGGTCTCTGTGGGGTAGTCCACTTTACGATTCCGAGCCAAAAACTGAAACTGACTGCCCATTGCCAAATTCAGCAACTGTTCCGCCTGGTCGTTTGCTAGCCCGCTGTGTGGTTGCCTGCTGTGTCAGTAACATTGTCTCCCTGGACGAATGGAATTCCCAGCTGTTGGATCGCATTATGCTCTATGGCAGTCAATACCATGATATCAGTTGCTCGGCACTGCAACGGGATAAGGGCGAGGCTGAGCTATCATTGGAAAATCTATATACAGCCTGTATTTTGGACAAGTGTGCATTTTGGGTCTACACCGAGAAGGTTTTGTGTGGCAAATTGTATAGCAAACGCAAGAGTCTTGGATCTGCCCTCTCAGCTTTCTTCAATCAACATCAACGAACGGGCATTGTGCAGCTTAAAGATCGCACTTTGGCCTTTGGCTTTATGCCGGAGTGTTCGTCGAGAGGGGCATACTTTATGTTCAATTGTCAGGGCAAAGATCATGGCACACAAGGTGCACCGTATTTACTTCGAATGCGACAATTGCAAAAACTTTTGCATTGCCTTCTCGTAGCCCTTAATGAGCGTGGTCGAAATGTGGACTTTAAAATATATAAAGTCTGGTGTGTACCAAGAAGTTAAAGAGTTAATAAATTTATTAAAGGGAAAAGCAAAAGAAATATAGTTTCAATTGAGTTTTTTAAGTAGGAAAGCAGAAGAAATTAAATTTTGATCGATTCAAAAGTTACTCAATTTATGTAGGAGAAAATGAATATCAGTTGAAAACTAGATATATTTTCCTTTTACATACATAAACTAAACTTTTAAACATGGAAACTAGGAGATCAAAGATGTGATCGCAAGGGGCTAAAAATTTATTATATGGAAAATCATATAAAACATATAAGGAGAACTTTCCTATATAGAGAAGGTAAGATCTACTCTAGTACTAAGTACTACATTAAGTAAACAAAGTATTGTATTTAAGACTTATATGAAGAAATTCTGAAAAATATCACAGGTCTACAAGGTTTCGGACCCAAGCAGGTAAGCAAGTTTTTTGAAACCTGACCTGATGGCAGGAAACGGGCAACAGATTTGAATTCAGCGAGCGAAAATACACAAAAATTTACCGAAATTTGTAAACCTGTGTATTTAAAAGGAGAAAATACTGAAAATAAATTGTAAATCCAATAATTATGTGAAAGTTCACTAAGTGTATGATCCATTGTAGTACTTATTTATCATTATAAAGAAAAACATGCAGCTGTTTTTTATGCCCGATTTAACAGATTTCATCTTTTTCAAGATGCACAATAATATTTCAAAAGATTCAATCATCATTTTCCTACTGAAATTATTATTATACATACATATGTATATGTACATAAACCGCTTGTCGTTTTATTTACAGCTAAACCATTTATATATATCTATTATAACTTTTATGAAATGTAATTTACAAAAAGGCAAATCAAAAGTAATTGCCTCACATCATTTGCCTGTGCGCTTGACATTGGCCGTCGTGCGAGTCTTGAGTCGCAAAAGATTCACTGGATAAGTCTTTATTTTCTTATTCATTCATTCTCTCTGTGATGATCAAAGCGGAAATGAAGCCAGTTTGCTGGGGTTTAATTTTAATTTGTTTAATTGACCCGACCACGCAAAAAATACAGACATTTTGTGACCCTAAGCAATTAGACAAAAGTGAAAAAAAGAAGATTTAGTTAAAGGGTATGGAAATTATAATTAATAACTTAATTTTTGTGTTTTTTTTTTTTGTGGGTGCGTGATAATTTTTTATGATGTTTAATTAAAATCGCATAAATATAATAACGAGTATAAATAAAAATTCTCACATGCCACAAAAAGAAAAAAAGAAAAATCCACAAAACTGCAAAATTAAAATGGGTGGCAACTGAAAATCTCACGAATCTATATATATATATATATATCTTTTTTTTAAGCAACTTAAACTTGTTTTATATATTTTCTAGAGGCAAACAAACTAACATGCAATGGGCTAGCAAGAAAAAAAAAATGTCGTACATTTTTTGCAATAAAACTGGCCATTTATCATGAGAGAGAGTGAGAGGAGTAGGGGCAGAGGCAGAGACAGAGGCAGGGAGCTAAAGGCATAGACAAAATATTGAAATTCATTCGGTGAGTGTTACGCATACGCCCCGATGCCGTTGCAATTGCAACTCTTGACGATGACTTGAGGCATACATTCATTGCCCCCATACGTTGTCGGTGGGCTTCCAACCACGACAGAAAAAAAAACAAACTTGCCGCTTGCCCGTGTCCAAGTTTATGATGTGATTTGACTTTTTATTGCTTAGGCTTAACCTCCTAATCCGATACGAGCATTTGTTATACTGGCCGTTATGGCTAACTGTTGGCCAGTTGGCCAGCTCCCGCCAATCAGACTGGGGGCCCCCAAACTATAAGCCATCGATATGCGTGTTTGAGGTTTTTGTTTTTTGGTTTATTCACGCTTTGTCAAATGTTGTCGTTTTGGGCTGAGAGAAGGAGGAGCGTTCAATGGCTGTTATAATGCAACAGATTAGTGTCAAGATTTGCATACAAAATCATGTGTCAGCAAGCAGCAACCAACCGACCAACTAACTAACTAACTAAGCTCATTTGATTGTTGGCCAAATTTGGTTTTTAGACATATTTTTGGTGTCATGAATCATGTAAGTCTAACCCAATTGCTACTGCAGATTGTAGTGGAATGAATCATTTGAATGCTCAGCTCGAGTTGAAAATCAATTGCATTTATAGATGATTTATAAAGACATCAAAGATATACAAAAAAACAAAGTCTGAGTCTGACAAGTTGTAACTTTCGAGCGAAACATACATAACTTAGTTTAGCTACAAACCTTAGCCAAGTTTCGAACCTCTCTCTAAAAATTGGGGTGACCATAAAATTGTTAAGAAAAGCTTGTTGAGCTGTTGCAATTTGAAATTAATTTATATAAATCTTAAGAAAACTTAACAATTGAAGTTGAATAGGGATTCCGGGAGAAGGAAAATAACCCAATCTTCATTTGTTGAATTCAAAATATGAACTGATTTTATTTACTAAAGTACGGAGTTTATATAGGAAATCTTAGGCTCTAGGAGGTAACAATTGTTCTTTAGGAGATCTTATTCTAGTACAACTCACACCCACGCATTCGGGGGTTGAAAAATTATTATTATTTTGGGCACGGCGTCGGCCACTTGACATCCTGCCGTCGTGATCGTTTGGGTTAGTTTACAATTACAAGTGTTTTTCCCACAACGCGTGTGGCTGATAGTAATTCTAGTCATATGCTAGGTTAGTTGTTTTGTGCCAAAGTACAGTTGTATTATATTTTCTTTAGTGCATCTGATTTGGTGAAGCCGCTTCAGATGAACCCGATGTTTATTCTTAAACATTCTGCGAAGGGCAGCCAAATGGGGCAAGTGGGATTTATTTGTATAGTATGTAATTAGTTTTTTATTTAAGCGACCTTTAAATTGTTAGAAAACCATGCTTTGCCTCCGCTCGCCTCTCCTTAAACTCGTTCGAACTCCGCTCGCCTCTCCGATCTGCTCCTGCGGCCACCTGGCACCATCCTTTTCGTCTCTGAAACTATGTTGTTGCTCTTCTGCTAACGTGTTGCCTCTTTGCAAATATTTCATTGCTCTTCTGCTGTCCTTTGTTGGCTAATTGCAACTGTTTCATTGCTCTGCTGCTGATCTTTGTTGCCTACTTGCAACTACATACAGCGTTTGCAACGATATTAGTGTACATACACACTGCCGAAATTACTACAGTTGCTCCACTAGCCAAACTGCCTTTAAGATCGGTTAAAAACTCTCCCGCCGCTGAAGATACTACAGTTGCTCCACTAGCCAAACTGCCTTTAAATTCAGACGCGCGCATTTTTTATTTATTAAGCAATAATATTTTGCTTTAATTTTATACTCTGTCTCTTACCACTGGTGGGGGAAAACAAGAGTTTTTTATTTTGCTACCTTTATCTGATCTTATCATAAGAATTCAGACCTTAAGGAGCTGATTCATTCTCTGAGTCTCTTACCACTGGTGGGGGAAAACTACAGAGTTTTTTTTTATCGAAGGACCAAACATGATCCATCCGGCTCGAAGGACCAAAATGAATAGGGATTCCCGGAGAGAAGGAAAATAACCCAATCTTCATTCGTTGAATTCAAAATATGAACTGATTTTATTTACTAAAGTACGGAGTTTATATAGGAAATCTTAGGCTCTAGTAGGTAACAATTGTTCTTAAGGAGATCTTATTCTAGTACGACTCACACCCACGCATTCGGGGGTTGAAAAATTATTATTATTTTGGGCACGGCATCGGCCACTTGACATCCTGCCGTCGTGATCATTTGGGTTAGTTTACAATTACAAGTGTTTTTCCCACAACGCGTGTGGCTGATTGTAATTCTAGTCATATGCTAGGTTAGTTGTTTGTGCCAAAGTACAGTTGTATTACATTTTCTTTAGTGCATCTGATTTGGTGAAGCCGCTTCAGATGAACACGATGTTTATTCTTAAACATTCTGCAAAGGGCAGCCAAATGGGGCGTTTTGGAATTTATTTGTGTAGTTTGTAATTAGTTTTTTATTTAAGCGACCTTTAAATTGTTAGAAAACCATGCTTTGCCTCCGCTCGCCTCTCCTTAAACTCGTTCGAACTCCGCTCGCCTCTCCGATCTGCTCCTGCGGCCACCTGGCACCATCCTTTTCGTCTCTGAAACTTTGTTGCTCTTCTGCTAACGTGTTGCCTCTTTGCAAATATTTCATTGCTCTTCTGCTGTCCTTTGTTGGCTAATTGCAACTGTTTCATTGCTCTGCTGCTGATCTTTGTTGCCTACTTGCAACTACATACAGCGTTTGCAACGATATTAGTGTACATATACACTGCCGAAATTACTACAGTTGCTCCACTAGCCAAACTGCCTTTAAGATCGGTTAAAAACTCTCCCGCCGCTGAAGATACTACAGTTGCTCCACTAGCCAAACTGCCTTTAAATTCAGACGCACGCATTTTTTATTTATTAAGCAATAATATTTTGCTTTAATTTTATACTCTGCCTCTTACCACTGGTGGGGGAAAACAAGAGTTTTTTATTTTGCTACCTTTATCTGATCTTATCATAAGAATTCAGACCTTAAGGAGCTGATTGAACCTCTGAGTCTCTTACCACTGGTGGGGGAAAACTACAGAGTTCTTTTTTATCGAAGGACCAAACATGATCCATCCGGCTCGAAGGACCAAAATGAATAGGGATTCCGGGAGAAGGAAAATAACCCAATCTTCATTTGTTGAATTCAAAATATGAACTGATTTTATTTACTAAAGTACGGAGTTTATATAGGAAATCTTAGGCTCTAGGAGGTAACAATTGTTCTTTAGGAGATCTTATTCTAGTACAACTCACACCCACGCATTCGGGGGTTGAAAAATTATTATTATTTTGGGCACGGCGTCGGCCACTTGACATCCTGCCGTCGTGATCGTTTGGGTTAGTTTACAATTACAAGTGTTTTTCCCACAACGCGTGTGGCTGATAGTAATTCTAGTCATATGCTAGGTTAGTTGTTTTGTGCCAAAGTACAGTTGTATTATATTTTCTTTAGTGCATCTGATTTGGTGAAGCCGCTTCAGATGAACCCGATGTTTATTCTTAAACAGAAGTAAATTATTAAAGTTTTTAGTTTCTTTTGAAACTCTATCAATTTAAAATTTTCCAAATGACATATCTTTTCTTTAGATCTGAAAAAGGAATAAAAGAATTCAAAATTAATCTGTTTGAAACTTTGTTGAATTTGGCAAATTATCATTTGCTTTTGCTGTTTGCACAAATTGAATTGAATTGAATTAAACAATTAACATCTATTGAAATTTGAATGCAGAAATCAACGTCATCAATTAAAAGCACATCTTTTGTTATAATGTCTGTCTAGCCGACTGTCTGTCAACACTCAAACTAAATGAACCTCTGAATGGGTATGGGCATCCCCCAAAAAAACATCGTCATCATCATCATCATCATCATCGTCGTCGAAATCATCCTCCATGCTGCCAACAACGAAGACGACGATGTTGACGCACTACCCCTCATATTCGGTTTGTGTGGTATTCGTTTTGCCATCAACATTTCGCACTAGAAGCCTGTGAACTGTGCGGCACAGTCGTTTCTTGGACGAGCAACCGTTTGCATCGCGCGCACATTCAAAAACAAAAAAGGGAAATAAAAAAAAAAAAGAGCAGCAATAGCTAAAGGATTCAGCGGGAAATAAAAACATTTGGGAAATCTAAAACCCAAAAAACTGTTTACAGGACAAAACCGGGCGCCACTCAGACGCATTCCAGGCAACTAACCAAATAAGCAACATGTCAGTGCTGGTGAAATTGATCATTGCTGGTGTTTTCCTTCTGGCCAATGCCTTTCACATTCAAGGTGAGTTCAATCTGTGAGAAATTTTCTAATAAAAAGTGTAGATCAATAACCATGTTACGCTATATGTGTTTGGCTTTTCTGGTTTTTGTGGTTTTCTGGTTTTAATGCATTCATAAATAGTTGAGCCAGAAAGCGAGAAAGAGCTGTAAAAGTTTCTCATTTAATTTCGCTTGTCTATGAGTAATTCCATCTGCCCCCACAAGGTCACCGCACTCAGGTTAACCCAACGCACGGGGCAGGTGGGTTGTGCGGCCCCCTCCCTACTATTCGCCTACTCCTTCCCTCCATCGGCTTAAACCATCTAAAGAATATGAATGAATTGTGGCCATTTAAACAATTCAATTTGTTTATGTGTACACACATACATAGAACTTTTGGATGAGCATGCCATAAATTTGCTTTACAACTAAAAAAGTTTTCCAAAAGCAAACTAAAACAAAAAAATATGAAAACAGAAAGTTACTTATGTCTATGCTGAAGTTTATATACTCTTTTGGAAAATGTTATCAAACATTAACATGACGTCATGCAAACAAGTATAACTTTTGCCACATTTAACAGGGTTATCCTTTTAGAGGTTTATCGATCTATAAACGACCTAATTGTTAAGAACTTTTAGTTCAAGAAACCAACTAAATTTTCGCATTAAGAATTTCTTGACTTAGTTTCTTTGACTTAGTTTCTTTGACTTAGTTTCTTTTGATAATTATAAGTTGCAGTGGTTTTCGGCTTCACAAACTTAAGTCTAATTTTATAATATTTTTAGTAAAGTTCTATAAAGTCGAAACAAAAAAGAACTATATAATGTGCGAATTCCCCTGACATTGCAGCTCGAGTTATAGTGACTCAACTGATTAGTTCCCGTTATTACTTTCGACTTTTTGTTTGGAATTTAGTCGCAATTCAAGGCCTTGCAGTGAATTTTTAAAATTGATTAATTTTATGAAAAGATTTCTTGACCTTCCTTTTCATAATCATATTTCAATGACTCAAAAGCTTATATACTTTGACAGACTTACTTTCCATAGAAACAGACAATCTCTTCTATGTAAGGGTATAAGAAAAAACTGAATCAATCTAAGATATATTTCACACCTTTTGGCATTTATGGCCCAGCCATCAAATTTATTAAGTTTGGGCTTTTGTTTTTTGTCATAAACAAATTAATATATGCTATGTTTTAGTGATCATAATGACATATTAATGGATGGAAAGAGGTAAAAGAGATAATGAACTGAAATGAAAACACGTGTCCAGGTGGCCATAAACAAGCAGAAAAATAATCATAAAAAACTGCTCGGTATATACAATACTATAAAAAAAACTTTTTAGCTGATTTTCAGTGGCACTTGCGGTTTTTTTATTCCTTTGAAATTTATTGCTTGGTTTTGGTCCTTTTTTCACTCCTTTTTTCAAGCCACTCCTTAAATTTCTTCCGCATTGTTAAATTCTCCAAGGCAAAACTCTCTGAAAATATTCATGTAATTTTTCCATTCACTGAATTTTTGCATTTCTTCTGTATAAATATTTTGTCTGAAATTTTCTGTTGTTTATTTATTTGCAAAACAAAATTGAAATGTTTGGCAAATTGTAAAATGCATTTGCTTGTTTGAATTGAATGATATTTCCCAAATATACAGTCAATATATTTTTGTATTGTATATAAAAAAAAATGATTAAGCAATTAAATATTTTGCAACTTGTGGATTGAATGCCTGTAATTAGCTAATTGGATTCACAATACCAAGTACCGAAATCTGCGCATGTCAAAGTGGCGCCAGACAGTCGTCTGTTCCAGTTTTTCATTTCGACAGGGCTGCTGTGAAGATGAACTCCCAAACCATTCGAGAAAGAAAACTGAACAGCCAAATAATGTGTTCTCGCATAGGAAAACTATGTCAAAGGAGACAGAGAGATAGATAGAGAGAGTGTGAGAGAGAGATGGTCTCCATTCTGGTCTGTTCTGGTTTAGTTTAGGGGGTTTCCAGTCGATTTTTTTCGGGGGTTAGTACAATGAAATTCCTTGCCTGACATGAATTGCGTAATCCACAAAACTGATAATGAAAAGGACTTCCAAACAGGATGTAAAGATTGCGCACGCTTCACAGGGTTTCTTTACTTCATTTGCAACACAGCGACACTTCCCTTAATACAGTGTAGGGGGTTGGATATCAAATTATATCTGCTGTTGTTGTTGATGTTGTTCATATCGCAACAAAAAAAGCAGGGTATGGAAATTTTGTAATACAAGTAGCAAGCTTAAGGGTTGCATATCCGTTTCTCGAACTGAAGGAACTGAAGTCGTATAAGTTTATTTCCTGCAAACAAGCTAAAGTTTCAATTTTCACTTTACCAGCTATGCGTGACCTAACCAAATCCTCCCGCACTCCAATACTTTTTGCCCCAGTCTATAAACATGTACTACTACTACTACTACCAATTGAGACGATAAGCAGCGGCCTTGACTAAGCCATAGAGCAATCAATTACTCAACACCATAAAAATAGGTATTTTACCTTTACTTTGGACTTGCAAAATTACCTGCAATTTAATGTCAAGACTAAGACAGGGCTAAGAGCTGGAATGTACTGAAAGTGGAGCAGTCAGCGGCTAAATGGTAAACACCCACACACATCCTGGACATGACAAGGCCACAGACTTGGTCTAAAGTTGCATAATATTGTATTGTTCCTTTTCAAGCAATTTAATAACAATTTTCAACCAAGAAAGAAGAAAGGAATACAATTTCAGTTTTAACGTCAATATTTGAATGAGGCACAAAGAGGACATACGAGTACATGAGCCAAGGTCCTCGTTATTCATGGCATGTTGTGATTTACGGCTAGCAAAATTGTGGCTAGAAAGATAAACCAAACCTGAGGACATGCAAAAAAAAAAAAAGAAACTCCGTCAAGGACATGCTAATCTTGATCCTGACCAAATCACGCCAACTTGGCATGTGTCTACCCCTTCACACCTTTACTTATGCCTCGCCCAATTAAAAACAACTTTTCGCCAATCATTCAATCTCTTTTAATTAATTAATTTATGGGAAAGATTCAAAAAGAGCAAAAAGCCGAAATATACAAGTATAAATAGTTGATTACCTACTTTGCTTTATGTATTGTTTATGAAAATTGAATTAGATGTTCAATCTCCGTGTTTTTGTTCTTCTTTTTTTTTTTTGGACCAAGTTGAAATGAAAACAAATTATTCGGAAAACAAAATAAACATTTGGGCTACATAAAGAAATGACCACAGCATGACGAATAGATCAATCAGTCGGTTATAGACCAGCAACCAAAACAGAGTGGAAAATCGGAAAAGTTGCAAATAATTTTATTATACCCTAGCATAAAAGGGTATATGGATTTTTGATAAATAGTGTGTGTAAATGATCTTCAGTCATTGGAAGGTTGTATACATAGTGGCAAAAACTCAGAACCAGAGACCAGAGAATACTTTTTCAATAGAACGCTAAATTTGAATATGGGTTCAGAATGGCTCTGGTGATATTATCTGATATTCTCTTTTATAAGTTCAAATGTTGAGGTTTTCTCTATATTTGAAACACTGACTTCAGTTCTTATCAAAAGCATTAATTAATTATTAATTGTTTCAAAATTGTTGTAGCGAGGTATGGTAAGGCGAGGGCAGCTGCTAATTTTATCCCTTCATTTCTTTTAATTAAAGATGAAATTTTGGTAAATTTTTAAATTCAACTAATGTTGAAGCTCTTTCGAAGCTTTACTTTTTCCACATGAAAAAAAAGTAGGGACCTACGATGCTCTTAAGTTTTTGTATTATAATATAATTGAATAGGGATTCCCGGAGAGAAGGAAAATAACCCAATCTTCATTCGTTGAATTCAAAATATGAACTGATTTTATTTACTAAAGTACGGAGTTTATATAGGAAATCTTAGGCTCTAGGAGGTAACAATTGTTCTTAAGGAGATCTTATTCTGGTACAACTCACACCCACGCATTCGGGGGTTGAAAAATTATTATTATTTTGGGCACGGTGTCGGCCACTTGACATCCTGCCGTCGTGATCATTTGGGTTAGTTTACAATTACAAGTGTTTTTCCCACAACGCGTGTGGCTGATTGTAATTCTAGTCATATGCTAGGTTACTTGTTTGTGCCAAAGTACAGTTGTATTATATTTTCTTTAGTGCATCTGATTTGGTGAAGCCGCTTCAGATGAACACGATGTTTATTCTTAAACATTCTGCGAAGGGTAGCCAAATGGGGCAAGTGGGATTTATTTGTATAGTATGTAATTAGTTTTTTATTTAAGTGACCTTTAAATTGTTAGAAAACCATGCTTTGCCTCCGCTCGCCTCTCCTTAAACTCGTTCGAACTCCGCTCGCCTCTCCGATCTGCTCCTGCGGCCACCTGGGACCATCCTTTTCGTCTCTGAAACTTTGTTGCTCTTCTGCTAACGTGTTGCCTCTTTGCAAATATTTCATTGCTCTTCTGCTGCCCTTTGTTGGCTAATTGCAACTGTTTCATTGCTCTGTGCTGATCTTTGTTGCCTACTTGCAACTACATACAGCGTTTGCAACGATATTAGTGTACATACACACTGCCGAAATTACTACAGTTGCTCCACTAGCAAAACTGCCTTTAAGATCGGTTAAAAACTCTCCCGCCGCTGAAGATACTACAGTTGCTCCACTAGCCAAACTGCCTTTAAATTCAGACGCACGCATTTTTTATTTATTAAGCAATATTTTGCTTTTATATTATACTCTGTCTCTTACCACTGGTGGGGGAAAACAAGAGTTTTTTTATTTTGCTACCTTTATCTGATCTTATCATAAGAATTCAGACCTTAAGGAGCTGATTCATTCTCTGAGTCTCTTACCACTGGTGGGGGAAAACTACAGAGTTTTTTTTTATCGAAGGACCAAACATGATCCATCCGGCTCGAAGGACCAAAATGAATAGGGAATCCCGGAGAGAAGGAAAATAACCCAATCTTCATTCGTTGAATTCAAAATATGAACTGATTTTATTTACTAAAGTACGGAGTTTATATAGGAAATCTTAGGCTCTAGGAGGTAACAATTGTTCTTAAGGAGATCTTATTCTGGTACAACTCACACCCACGCATTCGGGGGTTGAAAAATTATTATTATTTTGGGCACGGTGTCGGCCACTTGACATCCTGCCGTCGTGATCATTTGGGTTAGTTTACAATTACAAGTGTTTTTCCCACAACGCGTGTGGCTGATTGTAATTCTAGTCATATGCTAGGTTACTTGTTTGTGCCAAAGTACAGTTGTATTATATTTTCTTTAGTGCATCTGATTTGGTGAAGCCGCTTCAGATGAACACGATGTTTATTCTTAAACAATAATACTTATAAATTAAATTCGCTATCAAAGATATGTGGTTAAGTTTTTTTCTAATGAAATAAATATTAGATAAATTTCTTCACTAGACATAATTTTTAATGTATATGGCTACAATATACCGTGTATAAAATAAGAGGTCATGAACTTAGTTTGTTAGGGGAAAACTCTTACACTCATTTTGCATAGTACCTAAGAGTATGCACAAAAAGGTGTACTTTTCTACTACCATAGGCTTCGCCAATCTTTTTTCGCTTCATTTAGTTGCAATTCCCAACTTGTTTTATCGTTGAAGAAATAGTATGGCTTTTGCTATTCTGGAGTTGTTTAAAAAAGTCAGCTGATGACATAAGTTGGTGGTTCTTGAAATAGCTCTACAGACAACCTGCTCACCTTTTCTTTTGACTTACATAATAACATCAAGTTTGACATATTTATTCTTTGCCTAGTACTTAAACCATATCATGTGAATCTATATAAATGCTGCTAATCAATTGTTATTGGGTAAATCTGTATTTACCTAAAACAAACCTATTAACGTAACAGAATCGTCAAGGTTTTTTGGGCTTGATTCGATGCTTTGACTTCTTTTATTCTGAAACATTAAGTATAATGGGAAGTAGGTGATTTTAATTTTATATTTAAAACCTCTTGTTGTAGCCATAGTTTGGTAGTTGGTATTTCAGCCTTTTACACAAAATTCCTTTATACAATGGAACTACATCAGAAATGTTTATGCAAAAGCCTTAATTGTTTCATTCTTGGTCTTAGAAAAGTATTAGATAACCATTTTGACATTCTTTATAGAAAAAGTCAACCTCTTTCCTTAACATAACTTAACACAAAGCACTTTAACTAAAGTTAATACGGCATATTTGTGTGATTGACAAGTAAACAACATTCAAGTTATTGATATTCTTGAATGAAAATGATATCATATTTGGTGTCCTTCCTTCTTTTACTTGTGATATCAAAAGTTTTGCTTGTACAGTGGTTAAGTGTGTAGACACTAAAGACCAGCCCACAGAAAAGTGCCAAAAAACAGAACAGGAGAAGAAGGAACTGCCTTCAAATCGGGTAGAAGGTAATGAAATGTCAAATGTCTGGACAAGGCGCCACATTGACTACGGCTGCTGTGTGTTACATTTTGCTTGAATTTCGGGGGTGACTATCAGTGCTTTTTGGTTTGTTGTCGTTTTTGATGATGTCAACCTCCTCCAATGGATACACAAAACTGGAAATGAAAACTGTGTCGCAGCTATATTTTTAGCCAAAAAAAAAAGAAAACAAACAATTTTCGGTATTTTTTGTTGCCAATAAAATTTCGCACAGAAATTGTTGCCCTCTCGCCATTGTAAAGGTTATAATCTGCTTTCATCTTTCTTCATCAGGCGTTGAGCAATCGCGTCATTTACAGTGCTGGCACTGCAGCTCCGATACTGTAGGTGCCGAGGACTTTTGTGATGTTACCTTCCAGGAGGATAGTATACCGCAGGACTTTATACGTGAACGTAATATCAATTTATTGCGTAGCTGCAATAGCACCATTAATTCGGATCACGAGAAGGCTGTCTGCCGCAAAACCGTCGAGGAAGGTGGTAAGAATCAGAAGGAGAGGTGTAAGAAAGAAGTTCTTAAATTCTGTTTTATGTCTTGCAGCCAATGGCAAATATGTAACCAAACGTTTTTGCTATTATACCAACAAATCGGATCCTTTGGAATTGTGTAATGTCACCAGCCCCGAGAAGAATGTACGACGAATATTCTGTGAGGATTGCACAACTGATCGTTGCAATTCGGCCGAACATTTAATGGGAATCATGATAGTTACCATTTTAATGCCTTTATTGGCCTTCGTATAAGAAGAAACATAAATTACAAACCAAAAGTCACATAGAGAACTGCTTAGTATACTTTTATTACAAAAAGAAAAAAACAACAATTTGTTTTTGAGTTGAGAACGTGATATTTTGCTGATTATTGATTACCTATTTAGTTTTAGTTTTAAAGTTTAGTTCTTAAAATTAAGTTAATTTGTATGCTTGTGCCGCATTTAGCCATGCTCAAAGCTCTCACAACACTATATAGTTTTCTCAATTTATTTTAAGATAAAAACCAAAGAACAACAACCAACAAGCAAATTCAAAGTATTGTTAAAATATCGAAACATAACTACTATTTGAAAATTTGTAAAGTATATTCTCAAATTCACATGAAAACAGAAAATAACCATAATTACTCTACAAAGAGCACTCCACAAAATAAAGTTTTGATGTCATAGATAATGCAAGAGTTCAATAACAGCATCTAATAAATAACGTTTTGTTTCATGATCCAAGCCAGCATAGAAAGGATCAGCTTGTATTTGCTGCCACAATTTGGCCATGTAAGTGCCAAATTTTTCCTCACGTTGACCATGGCTTTTATACCTGCGATAAAGTAAGAGTTCAGAGCGTACCATCAGTTGGTAAGATTCACGATTATTGGGCAAATACAATTGTCTTAGGAGGATACTTAGAGGCAGAGACAATTCATTGGTATATATCTTATTGATGAAGTTTTGCATTATATTTTCCAATTGCTTGCCATTGAAGAGACAATGTAATCGCTGCGAATGCTCCGACAATTTCAATTGCCATTTGCCCATATCATGTTCAGGTGCCATCAAGGCTATACGAAATAGATCACTGGTATTCGTAACTTCAATATACTCAGCAATTTGCTCTCTTATCAGATAACCTTTCAAATTTTGTTGTGGCGTGGAATTGCCTTCCATTTGGCACATAATGTTAGTCAGAGTCTCACTTAAATCTTCCATTTTGCCAATATCTCGTGGATAGTCCGCTTGAAGTTTACCCCAAGTGATGGAAACCAAGTTAAGTTGATCGTTTAAGGTGCCATTGAAATTCCGAATTATGGCCAACATGCGTTTATAGTCATAGCCAGTCACTTGGGTTCCCAAGGCATCAAGCAGAGATGGCAGCAAAATAAACAAAAACACAAACGCTTTGAACATCATCTCAAATGCAACTGATAAGCTAGATTAGTTATTGAGAGTAATCAAGTTGAAAATGCTTAGTTATCAGCAGGTTGCATTATATTTCCTACGCCAGTTCGTCATCATATAAAAACATAGCATATAAAAATATATTATAGGCCATATATTACAATTTTCATGGTTTCTTGAAAAAACTTTCTAATGTCAAATCAATTTCTATGACACTGGGAAGTCTTAACGACTCAAATTCATCCCCTAGAAAGAAGGGAATAATCCACAAAAAAGTTAATCCAATTTGATTTGACCCGATTTGTTCATCACTTTGGGTCTAAGAGCTTTCCTTGCCCCACAAAAAGCAAAACAAACCCCTGTGGTTTTTATTTACCATCCCCGCCATATTAGTCATTCCTTGACTTGAATTGTCTTAACTAGGCAAAGGCAATCGCAGCCTTCAATCTCAAGCAGCGACACCTCATTAACCCCCATCACATTGCCCTTCGTCTGACCATTTCTAATTAAATATATGCAAATTTGTTCCTCTTTTCTAACTAAATCAGGTCGCTCATTATTTAAGTACATTTCGATCGTGCTCAATGAGCTGAAAAAGTTAAGCATACTTTTAGGCAAACATGGAAAACTCTTCAAAAATTTCAATGAACTACAAACAAAAAAAACACTCAAAACATTTTCATTTACTTAACCACGCTAAATGCCAATTAGCTAGATTAACAACTTAACTACGTGAACACTTAGAACTTCTTTCATATTTATTTTCTAGACAGGGATGTAAACAATGCAATTGACAAGTAAATGTTAATAAAAAACTGTCACCGAAATGAATCATTTTCGAAAAACTTTCAGGTCAGCATACAAATTGCCCTATTGTTCTAATCATAAGACAAATAACAAAATAAACAAAACAAAAAAAGGCAGCAATCGCCAAAAACCGGTTTAAAATTTACAAGGCGTAGTATAACTTGGCCAAGATCCGATAAGGCAATTGAAAAATCACTCAAAACATTGTCAAACGAGTCGTATTCAATTTGTTTTGAGTGAGATTATGTTCAAGATGAAGAAAACGAATTTGAATTTGTCAGACGTGCAGCAGACACAGTCAGTAAAGGTTCAACAAAACGCGATAAAGTTATCCCAAAAAACCAAAAACACAAACAAAATTCAAATAGAATACTAAAAATTTTCTAAAAATGGTATCCGCTGTGAAATATGGTTTGGCCTTGGCCTTGATTATTGGCTTGGCTAGTTCGGGTAAGTAGAAATAAAATACATATACAGAAATTTATTATTATTTATGTTTAACATCTGTTTATTAAGTAGTATTAAATATTTTGTGTTGTCATTAAATGTAAAATTTACAGCCTACGCCATTAAGTGCTATCACTGTGATTCGCTCACCATTCCGAAATGTGGTCTAAAATTTGATGGCGATGATAGTCTTATATTGGACTGTAGTCGCATGGGACCACCAAGATATCTGCAGAATTTCTTCCCCCCACGTAATGCCAGTGGCTGCATGAAGAAGACCCTCGAAAGTGGTAAGTTATCCCCCCTTCCGCACCCCTATTCATGTGATGTCATCTCAACTATTGTAATCCCTGTGATATCATGCGTGAATCTACTATGCCTCTTTGTCACGCGTAATTATAATAATCATAATAATCATAATAATAATGACGTGATTGTGAGATATATGGAAATTGAAATTTTTTGTAAATTTCAAATTTATTATATTCGCATATTTTAACCTTTTGTCTTCGATGCTTAACCGGTTAAAAGTTCTCAGCGAGTTTAATGCGGTTTTCTCTTTCTCCTATATACATACACATATTCATATATAAAGATTTGTTTGATCATTTTCATTTGCCTCTAATTGAGCTTTAATTGTTTTGCGAATAATCCGTATTGAGGCATGATCTCATCTCATTACTCAAAGCAATATCGAAACTAAATCAAGCGTTAAAAAGAAATCGAAATGTAATTTATTTGTGTGTTCTTTTTATTGCTTTTTGCTCTAGTTAATTAGTCTTATGACTTATTTCAGTTTTTTTGTAACTATGTGTCACAGGGTGTAGTCTAAACACAACAGTCTATAGTACAGTCATCTCCACTGTTATCTCAATTTTCACACCGTCAGCTAATCAGTCCAGTCATTGTTCATTGTTCATCAACATTAGCAACAACAACAACAACAACAAGTGAAAGTTATATACCTAACATTGTTAAACAATTTGTTTCTAGCTGCCGGACCACCACAAATTGTGCGTAGTTGTTACTTTGGCGATGTGACAAACATTCAGAGTGGCTGCCAACCGGATCCCGCCTTTCCATTTGTCAGACAATTGAACTGCGATGTCTGCACCAAGGATGAGTGCAATGGTTCCACCTCCATGACACCCATTGCCTTTGGCATCATGATGCTGTTCTTTGGTATTGCACGCCTGCTGGCATAGATCTCATTGGGATCTGGGACCCATTAGTTCTGCGGTCGTTAGTTCTTAATCCTATTTGGTTGCTAATTTGTAAGTGTATCTCTCAATCCATAAGTGTAAACATAATAAATGTATCTATAAATTGTCAATGATACAAAATATAAACTGGATTTTTCATTTTAATAACAATATGGCAATTTGAAAAAATATATATTCAAGTTAAATACATTTAACATTTGAAAGGCTCAGCGGCCCAGGAAACGTTTTGTAGTGAAATCTCAAAAGGATAAAAAAATTTTTACCAAAAATTCTCAGCATTTTTCAGGGGGTCCAGGGTTCAAATTTCTCAACTACGGCTCTATCTATGGGCAGGATAATGATAGGACTAAAACTACACAGAAATCAACAACGAAACAAAGTCAGAGTTATAGTTTTATAAAGTATATATAACAAGCTCCTCATTATCTACAGCTGAAGATACAACAAATGAGTGGATGAGTTATGCTTTTGCAAAAGAAGAAGGAAAAAACGTTTAAACACATTTCAAAATTTTCTAGTTCATTGGCAAAAAGGGATTAGAAACAATAGTTAAAAGTATTACTAAATAGCGGGTAAAAATAGCTTAAAAACTGGTTTGAGTAAAACCACAAATTATTCCAGTCAATTTTTATCTCAGCTACATCAACAATTGCAACAAATAATCAAATATTAGATTACTAAACACTTGAACATTTTCTACTACTACTTGGAAAGAAAAGTGTCCACTTATATACATACATGCATATAGATTCAAGTAATTACATATGTATGCACGACCTAAAACCCGTTTTTTCTCAAGTAATTTTGTTTAGTAGGCTCCTCTTATTTTGCTATTTGGTGAATCAATGCATTGAGATAGTTAAGCTAAAAATATAAAAGTAAAACAACACAATTCTCTCTTCAAGCGTGTCTTAGAGATACATATGTATATATTCTAATTGGATTAGCTGACAATATTCTGTATTTTCGATTTGTTTATAGAGAATATCATTCTCACATATTAAAAGTACAAAGCAAAATAAAATAAATGAATAAATGAATTAAAAAATGGAAAATTTATATCATTATTACAATTTCTACTTGAATTTTTTTTTATATGTTTTCTTTTCTCTCATGTTGATATTAAATATATGCAACATTTATCAGACATTCATTGTCATTGAGTGAGAGCAATCTTTGTTCAACTTTAATAATATTTAAATATAATATGTGTCATATTTATATATCTCTTGTTTATATATTACAAAAGTTGTTTTCCTACCAGTTCCGTTTCACTTCACTTATCTTCAAATAAACTTCGTCTTTGTACAAGGTGTTATCATTAAATAATGAGATGGAAACTCTTAAAAAATGCATTCAATTTATTGACATAATCTCAATACACATATTCATTCCTTTGGGTAATAATTTGACAAGTAAAGAGTTTTTACTGTGGAAACTTTTTCACGTAGAAAATAACCTTGAGAATTTGCATAACTGATAAAGTGGGAAAACTCAAGTAAAAGGCAAATGTCTATAGACACACCTTGTATAAATATAATATAATCGGATGTTATATTTGTTTAGGTTTAGGTAGATATATTCATAATTTTATAGGCCTATCTCAGTCATAGTCATTAAAAAATTCAAATGACGGTTCAATGACTCAACAACGAATTCAAAACTTGAGCTCGTAAAACACCTGGGACCCCAATTAGTGTGTGCATGTGCCGCCTCTGAATTCAGGCTTAAACAGGCTTAAAAATTAATAATAAAAACACAAAAGAAAGAACATAAAACAAATGAATTAAAGTAATTAAGTCGTCTCGTCGACTTTGGTATACCATGCACCAAGTAAAACAAATATTTTGAATTGTTAACAACAAATGCATTTGTGTATTTTTAAAAAATTCTGCTTACATACGCTTTAAAATAACATCTCGCCATTTCGCTCACACTTACGAGCATAGGAGCACCCTAGCGTCCATAGTGTCCGAGATCTAGATGTTCATACGGACAGACTAAAGAATAGACGTACATGGCTATATCGACTTTGCTGTTGATGCAGATCAAGCCGAAAAAAAGTTCAAAATGAAGTAAATTCTAGAATCTTCTCCTCATATCCGCATCCTTAAAAACTTTTATCATTCAGCTTTTATTACAGTTGGTTAGTCGATACTAAATTCCTTAGATTTAATAGTCAATCATTGATTTTGAATACAGTCACATCAAAAATAAATATAGAGAAACATAATTTTTAATCGAGAATGTATTCATCCAAATTTATTGTAAGCATTCTTATTTTGGCCCAATTCAGCCTTAATACCATTTCTGGCCAATGGAACAATGAAAACACCGACAATCGAATAGACGGTACGGCCTACGATAATAATGATGTCGATAAGGGAACGGATGCGTCTTTGGAGAAACTGCTATCCTTGAACTACAGGACATTAGATCGAAGGCAAGGCAAGCAAAATGCCACAGAGGATGATGAGTTTGAGTTTCTCATCGCTGGTGGCTATAGGCCAAAAACTAATCTTCTGGTTCAATTCATGGTATCCTTGCGCACTGAAAAGCAGTTTGGATATTTTGGAGACAATCATTATTGCGCTGGTTCAATTATCTCCAAAAAGGTAATACTAACAGCGGCGCATTGTCTTATTATGTAAGTTCTCAATGAAATTAATCTTCTATATGTTTGTTTTAAAAAGCTTTTTTATTTTTAGGGGGGAAAAAATAATGGAACCCAATGAAATTACAGTTGTGGCAGGAATTCAACGTCGTCTTCTAAAAACTGCACATACTCAGATATTGGCTGTGGAAAAGGTTATAGTGCATTCAAAATTCAGTTTGAAAAATAAATTACCAGAAAATGATATTGGTATTTTGAAGCTAAAGGATGAAATAACAATTAACGAGGGATTTGTAAACATTATACCAATGGCAGATTCTGAACCAATAATTGGAACAAAATGTACTGCACTTGGGTGGGGTAAAATTACACAGGTTTGTGTCGAATCCAATAGATAAATATGTACATATACTTATATTAATTTATAACCCCGGCAGTATGGCCCTCCGCCCGATGAAGTTCTTAGTGCCGATTTGATCATTACCGAAGTTGAGGAAGATAAGTCTGCTTGCTCGTCGGGTCTTGTATGCGCCTGGCATGAAAATGATTTAGAGATTAGTGGCTGTGAAGGCGATTCTGGAGGTCCGTTGTTCTGTAATAATAAACTTGTAGGCGTCCTCTCAGCTGGAGTGTCCTGCGGTCAAACCAGAACGCCTATATTTTTCTCTGATGTGTATTATTATCGCAAATGGATTGAGAATGCGGCGGTTTCTATACGCCGATCCAGTTCGAT
The DNA here is from genome assembly GCF_018902025.1 of Drosophila willistoni. Classification (NCBI taxonomy): domain Eukaryota; kingdom Metazoa; phylum Arthropoda; class Insecta; order Diptera; family Drosophilidae; genus Drosophila; species Drosophila willistoni. The sequence continues at coordinate 19,150,878 of NW_025814050.1, forward strand.
GGTAACCATCGATAAGCTAATGCTGTTGCTTTTAGCAATTATTAAGCTGGCAATAACACTTTAAAAACGATGGTAAGTGTTGTCTCAAAAGTTGTATGAAACAAAATATTTCAATTGGGGGTCGATATTTTTGCATACTACTCAAACCGATATACCAAATATAGAGTCCCAGATCTAGGTGTTTATACAGACGGACGGGTGGACATGGCTAGATGGACTCGGCTGTTGGAGTCCAAGCTTCCTTGTGCTTGTTACAAACAGTTTGGTGGCTTTAATATACAATTTTGCCCTATGAGTGCATGGTATAAACACTCGTACATTCAAAAATCAAGCAACTTTTGTCTACACACAATTTCCACCCATGTGGATAAGTAAGTGCGTGTGTTTGAGAGTGTGTGTGTGTGTGTGTATCGTCTGGTATTGTTAATTATATACAATTGAAATTAATTTCATTTGCAAGTTTACAAAGTGTTAAATGTATCTTATAGATGCAACACCACGTAGAGGTCAAGAACCTAATGAGAGAGAGAGAGAGAGAGAGAGAGAGAGAGAGAGAGAGAGATAGAGAAAGGGAAACATCTGCATCGACTGCATCTCTTCCCCCACACAATTGACCCTTAACTCATTTGGCATAATTTAAAAATTACTTAATTGAGAAAGATGGTAATTTAGAAAGGGGAAGTATACAGTTTTTTTCTCTCTCTTTGGTATGGGAAAGTCAAGCCACTTAAAGAAATTTACAAATTTTGTTAACTGAGAAATGGAAAATGTATAGATCACATAATGCCAAGAGGGGTGGATAATAATGAAAGCAATTTTTATATATACATATATGATTATGTCCATCCACAGTCCATAAAGCAATTAGTTAATATATGAGGGCCAATATCATTAGAGATTACTTTGATATCTCAAACTGACAATTTGACAGTTGTTAATTTCATTTTCATTTTCATTTCATGCTCAATATGTGAGTGAAATTCCTAATTCAATATAAACTGCGCATATAAGATAAATAGCTCTTCGATCTGGTTAAGCATAAAATATCAGCAATCTTGCATAATTCTCCAAAAATACATAAACAAAAAAAAAATATCTAAAGAGGATGAGATCAAATGGGAAACAAACCGCGAAATGAATGGAGGGAAACAAAAAATCATCTGACATCACCCAAAAAACAAGTCGCCAAAATGGTTCGCTTTATTTACAAAACATATACATATACACACACACATAAGCTACAAGTATATGTGCAATTTTTTTGTGTCAAAATGAAAAAAATAATAATAACATAAAATTCTAAGACCCAAGCGAAATAAATTCCAAAAAAAAAAAACAACTACAAAACACGCAATGAAAAACTGAACAAAATCTCACTCAAAATGTGGTTTTCCGAGTGTGAGTGAAACACATGAATGTTGATGAGTGAGAGTGTGAGTTTGAGTATGAGTATGAGTCGCTGCAGTGGCGTGGGGTCGTCAATGGCCGGTGGTTGCTTGGGATTATATCCGAACCACTCAATGGTTAGCCTCTAGCTGGCATTTCTGAATTACCAGACATCAGACGACTGTCAAACGCCGCACCATCAAGATCTTACGCTCGATTCTTGAAATATAAAATACAGAAAAAAAAAAAACAAAAATGGTGTCAAGTGTAAAACTTATTCTGGCCCTGACCATCTTGGCCACTCTCGCCTGCACGGGTACTTGATAAGCCTTTGTGGCAAAATGTTCAAATATTTCACAATTCAAAAATGGAAATTCTCTTCCTTATAGGCTATGCCATCAAATGCTATCAGTGTGAGTCCGTGTCCAATCCAAAGTGCGGTGCTAAATTCGAAGCCGACGACTCTCTACTCTTTGATTGTGCTCGCATTGCTCCACCACGTTTCCTGCAGAGTTTCTTCCCCGTACGCAATGCCACCGGATGCATGAAGAAAGTCGTCGAAATTGGTAAGTCAAAAAACATCAAATTCTTTTTTTGAACTCAAGTCAAAGTGAAGAGGTTAGCATCAACCACTTTAACCACAACCCGCAATGATGTCATTGATGTGCTCATACCCACCACCAAAAAAACTATATTAACTAAAGAAACCAAACAAACAAACCAAAAAAAAAAAGAAAGAACCAAAAAGTCAAAAAAAGAAGAGCAAAATTCGTCACTTAAGCAATTAGCTTGATTAATTTTAATCACCGTCCCAGTCTAAGTGTGTGTGTGTGTGTGTGTGTGTGCGTGTGTAGGTGGTAAGCTAAGTTCCACTATTAATACATAACATTAATTATAATTTTAGTTTGGGCGTAACTAAAATTTATATGTAAAATAATTATAATTTATGTGAGAAGCAAACTCAAAGATTTGTTAGGCGAATATTTTTAGTTTCATATATGCATATTTATTGAGATGTCTGGTTTTTGAATATAAGTACATTCAAATGAGTAAATCCATTGAAATTTAAATTTGGAAATTTCTTCAAGACGCTTTGAGAAAAGTTCGTAAATTCCGTTTCTTTGTTAGACAAATTTTTACATTATTTTCTACATTTAGGTTTCTTTTGTTGAAATAATTGACAATATTTTTGCCTTTGACTTTGGTTCAATATTATCTTCAATTATCAATGAAGTTTTTATTTAAATATTTTCGAAAAGTCTTGTAGTATTTTAAATAAATAAGGTAAAATAACTATCTGTTTCCTTATTTATGACCTTCTTATTGATTTCAAATTTATTTTTAATGTAAGGTTTTTCAAAATGTAAAATAGAATTTTTCCCTTTTTCTTTGAGTAGTTTATATGAACAAAATTTTACTTTGTTTTGTTTATTTTAAGTTTTGATTTTGCTTGCTCGATTCCCAAAATGACAAGCGAATTTTTCATAATTTTCTCCTAATTTTGCGTAATTTGTGTGTCTCTTTTAAAATGAGTTATTATTTCAGTACTCAATCTTGTGTAGACTTCATTACAAAGTTCCAGTTGACGTCTTTATAGCACAAAAAAAAAAACACATCTTACATTTAGTTTACTTACAATTATTTTGTTTTTGATATGTATTTCCAATATTTGGAAGTATCCTTCTTAGTTTACTTTAATTTTTATTTTGAATATTATACTTTTGAGTATCCATTTTTTGTATTTCATTTTATATTATTAATTATTCTTTTTTAGTTTTTATCACATTTTTGCTTAATGGCTAAAGTGAGATATAATTACAGATATGTACATATATTGAATCTCATTTATAAAACCTTTCACGCTAAAACTAGTTGAGAATTACTTTCGAATTAAGTGAAAAAGCACAAAAATTATGTTAGCAAAGCTTAAAATACTAAAATTATCCCTTTTGAAGATAACCTTACTTCTATCACGCCCTAATTTTTATAGAATATATATTATATATGTTATCAAAGTTAATACAATTCAGTATGACTCAAGCCGAAAGATCTGTCCGATTAAAGTCTATTACATTAAGTGAATATAGGTGTGTTGAAATATTTACTATAATCACCTTCTTAAAAATTTTATTAATAGTACAGATAGATATATCTTCGTTGATATTCGGTTTTCTATTTTTGTCATTTACTTAAGTTAGTAATTCAGTAAGTAAATTTTCATATAATTCATGAACTGAAGTACATTTACAGAGCTTTTATAAAGTCATGTAGAACTTCTATAGGAAGTAATTAGATAAAGTCAACTTTATTTTGAATGTTTTTTTTTACGTATTTATTATGATGACATCATGGCAAGAATTTTACTTGTAAACTTACTACAACATATTAAGTAAAACTATTTTATATTTAAAAGAGTTGACAAAAATCTAATTTGTATTCTAGACGCTCACAACCACAAATCATTTCATATTTTTTAAAAATATTTATATCTTTTGCTGAAACATTTCTGGCAATATTTTCAAGCATTCATTTTTTTATTGCTATATCTCAATCCAAGCATCTTTTAGATATAAATATGTATCTACAATGTATAGCAGGCAATGCCCAACCCTTTGCTTTGTCATAATTTAACAACCCCGATCGTGTTGATATATTGCAGGTAGTTTGTTTAGTATTCAGTTTCAACTGTCTGTTTAACATTTTTAGGCAATTAACTCGATTGTGTCTCGGCGTGCAAAGTAAAAAAAATAAATGCTTTATAAGTGGATGATGCCATGCCTAAAAAAGGGAGAATTTTATAACCTTTGAATGAAGTCTAGCGTTCAATATTATTTTACTTAAAGTTAACAACTAAGCAAAACTGATCACTAGGTTATAAAAAGTAGCTATTAAACCGCCAATCATCAGTCATAAGTTAGTCATAGATGGCTATATAATTTAGTATCTCGTAGTTACACAGTGTGGATGTGTGATGGAAGGTGTTTATGTAATTATTTTCAATTACAAGTGTGTTTCCTGAACACATGAAATAGTCATTGCCATTGTCATTGTCATTGTGGGCTGTTAGCTTTTCGATTACATCAACAGTTAATCAAATAGAGTTCAATTGCCCATTATAAACTAATGGAAATGTTTAATTGTTTTCCTTAATATTTTTTCAGTTACCGGACATCCAACAATCGCACGCAGCTGCTATTTCGGTGACATTATCAACACTCAAGCTGGATGCCAGGGCGATCCCTCATTGCCCTTCTCCAAGGAGCTGAGCTGTGACGTCTGCACCAAGGATGAGTGCAACGGTTCCAGCTCCCTGGCCCCCATTGCTGTTACCATTCTGTTATTCTTTGGCCTGGCCCGTATGTTGGCCTAATTCCTGTTTGCCATTGAAAACATCCATTAGCATCAAATTTTTAACTCAGAGCTAGTTACGCATATCGCCAATCTCAAATTTGTATGTGCTTCTTTTCATCAAAATTTTAATTTAATCTTAATTTGTAATTTTTTGCGAGCCTGAAATCCATTTTCCCACATTTAAATTATGAAAATAAAGTGAAATCTCCAAACGAAAATAAAAGTTAAAATCTTGAGTATCACCAAATATTTAGTTTGTGAACAGAATGGACTTTCTTGGATATTTTTGAAATGATTTCGCAAAAAGATAATAACCAAATACTGAAACATATCATTTTCCACATAACTTTAAAACTATTTTTTAGTTTCTCAAATCCATGAGATTAATGTTTGCAAAATGAAAAGGTAAGTTAGATATGGCCAAGTTTATTAAAGTAAGGAATCTATCTGGGTAAACTTCATTAAAACCAAAAATTAATTTAGGTTAGCCCCAAATATATTTTATGTTAGATTTGAATAAAACTTTGTTTATTTTCTAATTTCATTGTTTTTAAATGCATTTAACAATTTTCTAATATGACCAAAAAAATTTGGAAAAACCGTGCCAACCAAAATCGAAGGGAATTTTGCTAAAAGATAATATTAACCATTTCAATGTCTATCTTTAGTTACTATTAGAGAGCTGCATCAATAAGAGAAAAGTCAAAGTCAAATGAATCCATTCGAATTGAATTCAAATGAATGAGTGTGTAGTTACACAATGAAATGAATGAGTGTGAGTTAGTACTTGTCATATCTCTAAAAATACGTAACTCTGTTTAATGAAAGGCAATGAATTAAGTGTCAAAGCATCGAAATGTACTAAGGCACTCGGTATATTTTTTGGGACAAAAAAAGTTGTACTTTATTTTGTCCATAATTATCAAATATGCTCCCTAACAAGATAATATAATCATCAAAAAAATCTGTAAAAAATCCAGCTATATTGAAGCGGATAAAATAAACATTTTAGGATAATAAACTTACTTAGGATTAAACTTTTCTTATGTGTGAGCATCTTCATATGAAAGTCAGTGGACTTTCCATTAATTAGCCTCAACTAAAAAAGTCAACAAGGAAGACATAAATATTTAACAGCCCCTAATAATGAGGTGATAACGTCTTTGAAATCGATGCTTGAATAAAGGTCACATTTCGTTTGATTAGAAAGATCAAGCGATTTCGAGGCACGCTCTCCATAACTCTCACAGACTGATTGGCAAGTCTTGGTATTGATCTCAGAGTGAAAAAACTGATTTAGTTTCCCACACCAATTCAACACGAACAGGTCTGAGTCACTCTGTAATTTTAAACAAAATGAAATGTTTGCAATAATTTTTTAAGATGGCTTCCCAAGTTTTTTGACTTTTTCGGAGCCTGAGTATGAGTACATGCATTTGTTCTTGATCATTTCAGTTGATCATGTTTCAGTTTATGTAGTTTTCTATCATTAGTCTGTCGTGGAAATCAAGAAAATTATGAATTACCAACAAGTTGATATTGAACTCTATAAAATAGATTCATCTCGTCTGATGCATGGCAACAGTAAACAATGAAACAAAATTCTAAAATCAGTAAGGCGTAAAGTGTTATCAAACTTGAGAACTTGTTGACATTCATAAGGAAATTTAAATAAATGTGTACAAAAAACAAAGAGTGTGATATGAACATAGTGGATTAACATAAGTATAAGAAATAAAACTATGTACTCTGATATCAAGTTAAAAAGATATGACTGCACTGCGCAGTCACTTGGATTTCAAGAGAAATGTGTCTTTTAAATTTCAGATGACTGTCAAACGTTACGACGTCAAGTTATAAATATTTATAGGTTTTACTCGATAATTGAAATCAAAAGACAAAAAATGCTGTCAAGAGTGAAACTTATATTGGCTCTAACCATCTTGGCTACTCTGGCCTGCACGGGTACTTAAAATGCCTTTGTGACAAAATGTTTAAACATTTGTCAACTAAGAAATGGAAATTCTTTTCTCTAGGCAATGCCATAAAATGCTTTGTGTGTGATTCTGTGTACAACCCAAAATGCGATGATAAATTTCACGCCGATGATTCTTTACTGTTTGATTGCTCTCGCATTGCTCCACCACGTTTCCTGCAGAGTTTCTTCGGCGTACGCAATGCCACCGGATGCATGAAGAAGGTCGTCGAAGTTGGTAAGCGAAAAGTGTAAAGTCATTAAACTCAACCACAATTAAAACACGTCCCAATAACGTCATTGTTGTGCTCATAGCTGCTGATAATCTAAGCTAATCTATCGAAATTAGATTCAACTCATGCATATTTTGTGTAGTATAATCATGTAGTGTAATAAAATGGAATAAGTAATTAAAAGCTCATATTTCTTACTACATTTCCAGACCCGGGGTATCCAACAATTGCCCGCAGCTGCTATTTCGGTGACATTATCAACACTTTAGCTGGATGCCAGGGCGATCCCTCATTGCCTTTCGCCAAGGAGCTGAGCTGTGACGTCTGCACCAAGGATAAGTGCAACGGCTCCAGCTCCCTGGCCCCCATTGCTGTTACCATTTTGTTATTCTTTGGCCTGGCCCGTATGCTGGCCTAATTCCTCTTTGCCATTTGTTATATTCATTTGTAACCATTTGTATCCCAAAGCTTATTAAATGGTATATTTATTAATATATAATGATATATAATATTTAAACAATTTAAGCTTTTGAAATGAACTATCCGACATTTAGGTGTTTATACTAAGGAAAGGCAAACGGACATGAGTTAGACTCGGTTGTTTAAATTCATGTAAGAGAAATTTAATTTATAATACCAATTTTTTTTTTTTTTTTTTTTTTTTTTTTTTTTATTTAAGCGCTGAATCCATACATACAAAAATAGTATCATAACAACACAAGTAGATGTTTTAAAAAAAAAAGGACCAAACCTCATTGGTATACCCAAGAGGACTATAAATATTATTGTTAATGTTGGTTAGCTAATATTTTTGGCGAAGCCCTTTCTTTTTAACCGTCTAAGAGGCCTGGCAGGTAGTAACCGTCTTGCGAGGATACTGCGGTGTCTATTAAGCCGGTCGCTATATCTGCTGGTGTGTCTACCGATCTGTTCCTCCACTGTGTGCAGGTTGAGGTCACGGTGTAATGTGGATCCACGGGTACATGTCATAACGCCCAGTGTCATAAGGCCCATGGGCTTTATGTCGCAAAAATGTGTGTCTTAGCGCCCATGGGCGCTAAGACACTTTTAAATGTGAACTAGCGCCCACTCCAAAAACGAAATAGCGCCCGAGGGCGCTACGACACAATTGAAGAATATTCAATAAAATATTTAAAAAATGTAATTGTTTGCCCTTTAATCGTGTCATAACGCCCATAAAAAAGTGAAATAAAGTCCGGCGTGCTTTATGTCACATTTAAAAGTGTCATTGCGCCCGTGGGCTTTATGTCGCAAAATGTGTGTCATAAGGCCCAAGGGCCTTATGACACTGGGCGTTATGACATGTACCCGGATCCACGCACATACCATGGACAGTTCGTTATTTGCCGCGCAGCCCGATTTTGGAGCACCTGTATGCGTTTGTAGTTGGATTTAGCCGAAATTCCCCAGATCTGCACGCCATACAGCCAGATTGGAGCAATACAGTGCACATATACTGCTCTTTTGGCCCTGAGCGACATAGAGCTTTTCCTATTAATCAGCCACCTTAATTGCTGCATTCTTTGGCCACATTTTTTTGCTGTAGCTTTAAGATGTTGGCCAAATGTAAGGCGTTTATCGAGAGTGATGCCAAGATATCTAGCTTGCGAGGGCTGTTCGAGAGTTACGCCTTCTAGTTGAATAGCCGGTGTGTTGTCTCTGAGCGTTTTTAGTGTGTAGCAGGGATTCATAGTCTTCTGTGCGTTGATTTTTAAGTTCCACCGCTTACACCAAGCTGAGAACGTGTTGAGATACTCCTGCATACCAGAAGCTGCCTCAGAGCGACATTTTGAGCTGTATAGAAGGGCGATATCGTCCGCATAAGTGGCAAGGAAAGCTTTGCTGGGGGAAACCATATGATTTTCGTTAGGACTCGGTATGTCTGCAGTATACACTGAGTAGAGTAGTGGGCCCAGTACGCTGCCCTGTGGGACTCCAGCTCTCATAAAGTAAGCGTTGGAGAATGTGTTCCTGACCTTAATCATATACTGCCGGCCTTCTAAGTATGATCGAAGGACACTATAGTGTGGTGCTGGGAATAATTTCTTTATTTTGCTCAGCAAACCCATATGCCAAACTCTATCAAAAGCTTGCTGCATATCAATGAAGACTGCGTTACAATACTCCTTGTCATCAAAGGCTTGTAGTATGTGTTTTGCCAATCTATGAACTTGTTCCACAGTGCCGTGTCCCTCGCGAAAGCCAAACTGGTGATCCGGCAATATATGGCGTTCATTAATGATGTCTTTCAGTCGGTTCGCAATAATCCTTTCCCATACTTTAGAGAGTGAGGGGAGGAGACTTATTGGCCGATACGATTCAGGATCGTTCTCTGGTTTACCAGACTTATGGATCATTATGATTGCAGCCATTTTCCACTGCTTAGGAAAGTGCTGCACTCTTAGAATAGCATTAAATATTAACGCTATGTAGATAAGAGCCCGTGTTGGCAGCGCTTTTAGAGTGGCATTGCACATCCGGTCTATGCCAGGAGCTTTATTTCTCGGAAGGTCCTTGATGACTTCAGCAATCTCTTCCGTTCTTGCAGGCTTGATGGGTAAAGACATTTGTAGTGCTGTCTGCAGGCTTTCACTAGTCTCGCTAACCTGGTCGTCTGTGGTATATTGGTAGTGCGTGAACCGAGCTTCTAAATGTTGCGCAAACGAATTGGCCTGCTCATCTTCGCTTTTAGCAAGCTCACCGCTGGGACATCGGATAGGAACTTGTCTAAATGGTTGCCTCTTGAGTGATCATTTATAATACCAATGAATATATAATAAGTTAAGCCCATAAGTATGCTACAGATATTGTGCACAAAAACACATATTTCTCTAGCATTAAAAAAAGCATTCCATATTTTAAAATGCATTTAACATTTAAGTGTATTGGCATTAAATTTATCAAAATCAAATGTTAAATGGATTAAAAATCACAAAATATATTGTTCGTAAACTCAATATACATATAAACAAAGTTTACATTGGCTGATAAATAATAAAATGTAAGTTAAAACTATATTAAAGGTTGTTACCATAGCAATCCCACGTGTCGTATACGTAATGCCAATCATATTACATATGTATATGATGGGAGACAAAAATAGGAGGCGGCTGAGTTTATATATGGCCAAGCCTCATCGTAGGAGTTTTAAACTTAGGTAATAGAAGATTTAGGTGAGTGATTCGTGCAACTTTAAATACACATAATTATTGAAAATCTATAAATTTTTTAATAAAACTAAGTTAAGAATGGAATATAACTTGTTTTTAGGAGGACTTCCCCAAATTTATCCTCATTATCACTCATTGAGTGTTATTTGGCAGATGTTAAAGAATGTCATAATGACAGCGTGGACATGGAAATATAGTACCTTCAATGGGGCAATCAGGATATTGGTCATCCGATCTGTAGGGTTCCATTTACTTATCTCATCATTTGAGGCTTGTCACAATAGTCCAATTATAAATTATGCCTAAAAAAGAAAGCAGCCGAAACCTTTGCATGTATGGGCCATATTTAAATTTCACTCTTCTCCCACACTGGCACACTCACACACACACTCACACACCCTCTGATACCATCTCATACCTGAGAGGGGGCTAGTCTTTTATTAAATAAATACTCAAGTAAACTCTTTTGGAATTCTCTTTTGGTTGCCTGATAATGAATGCCAGAAGTGCCAAAGAGCTGTTGGACTTGCGCTCTCTAAACGTTTCTTTGCCTCCTTCCACACACACACACACATGATGTGTGCTATAAATTCTTTCTGGCAAACTAAAAGCAAAAAAAATTCATTAAAATTAGACAAATTAAAATACTGAGCGATGACGCCAGGCCGAATAACCATAAAGTTGCCTCAAAAGAGATGAGTAGTGAGAGATAGAGAGAGAGAGAGAGAGAGAACCTCATAGAGAACACTAGAAGAGAAAAAACCAAAGAACGGCCAAAGGAGTTGATTTGGAATTTTAGTTGCGGCATTCTTTTTTAGTACAATTTTGAACTCAGCTGACGACTGTCTGAATGACGGCTGAAGGAAAGCAAGAAAAAAAAGGAAATGGGAGAATAACAAACGATTGAACTAGTGTGAGGGGGGAAAATCGCCAAAACAATATTCATTGTGGAAAAACGAAAAAAAGAAACGCTCGGAAAACGGAAAGGCGCGTGTTTACGCTTTCGTTTTACGTGCCGCACACAACAACAACAACAAAAAATAAAACCAAAATTATATGTAAAAATAATTTATAGAAAAACACACACACAAACAAATTGTATATATGTAGATACATATGCCGAAGCAACCGAAAAAAAAATTAAAAAATTTATATGTATTTAAGTTTTGAGTCCAAAATCGGTTCCGATACGTTTCGTCTGAATTGCATCTCAAGTTGATACCAAATGTGAAAAGGCAAACATTTCATTTTCCTCTGTGTCTGTAGAAAGTGCTAAGAAAATTGTTCATTTTGGTGTTGTTTTCTTTTTGTTTTTTTTTTCATCCAAATATGCCGAATTATTTACTTTTATTTGGCGCCTTCGTCAGCATTTGCCTGGCCACAGGTTGGTTTTGTTTTAAAATTTAAAGAAGAAAAAACAGGGGAAGGGGGAACAAAAAAATAACATGAACAAATTCGTTTCTCATCTTTTGAATTTATGTGTTTCATTTCAATGCCATTAGCTTACGCCATCAAGTGCTATGCTTGTGAATCGGTCTATGAGGCTGGCTGCGCTGAAAATTTCGAAGTTGAAAACCATTTCAAATACGATTGTGCCTTCAGTGCCCCGCCAAGATTCTTAGAGAACGATCTGAGTAGTCCCAATGCCACAGCCTGTCTAAAGCGAGTCTTCAAAGGTGAGTCCATACAGTTAAAGTTAAAGAGTTTATCTAACAAAACTCTAAATTTTTTAATTGATTTTGTTTTGGGTTCTGAATATTGATATCCCAAACTGTGAAAAAGGGAAAGATTTGGAGCAAAAGTGAAAATAAAGAGTCTAAGAATTCGCTTTTGGAAACATAAGAATAAATTTTGGAATGTACCTAGAGTGGATAATTGTTTATAGACAACATTTTAAGTTACAAGGCCATTGGTTAAAAACAATAAATAATTTTCCAAGTTATTGAATACTCTAAGGGTCAAAGTTTTCCCATTTTTCATCCCTAGATCAGCCAATGTTTACTTGTACATCTTTTTAATGAAATTACTTCGAGTATAATTAGTTAGGGTTAAAAATAAATTATAATTTTATAGTCTTTGCTCTTTCTTTCAGTATGGGTAAAGAAAAAATTGCCCTATTTCCACCACTTTTATTATTTATAACACTCTATTTCTATAAATTAAATATTTTACAAGTATTTATGATTCTTGTTATCTATTAAAAAGAATGCGAATTGTTCCTTTTTTTCTGTCCTTTGTAACTATCTTTCTCTTTCTCCTTTCTCTCCAAAATGACAAAATTAAATTTAAAATTTATATGAGGTACAATTCGCCAGTGTCCATTGGTATGATCTTAGAGGAATTCAGTTGGAATTTTCATTTAGATTGTGTTTATTATAAATTATTTTATTTAGTGCAGTCTTCGGTAGATGAGTTGTCTAAATGGCCCAGTCATTTAGTCAACTGAACAACGAGGATCCGGGTTCGAATCCAAGGTTAATGTATGGATTAAGTTTTCGTCTAAGACGAAGGCCTTAGTTGCCAGTGCTCGTATAGTTGATAGTTTACAAGTATATGCTACACTTTAGTAATAATAATAATAATAATATTTTATTTAGCAGTGTCGAATTCGCCGCTTTCTTTTATCTTTGAATCAAATAAAATTTTGCTATCCATCAATGCCTCACGAAATAGCTGAAATAGCCTCATTAAAATTTATTAGTTAAGACCCGCCACTGTATTTAAAATATTATTTAGGTGAGCAATTTTTATTTTAATTTTCCAACCAAAAATATAATCATACATTAATGAAAGAAATGTGTATTTTTTTGAAATAAAATTAACATTTCATATTGTTAAACAAATGGTTAGTATAGAGAAAACATGTCAAAATGAAATAAAATTTCTTCCTCATATATAAAACATTTAATTTAAATAGTTTTCTATTTTGCTTCTTTGAAAATTATTGTTTTTTTGGGGCAGAATTCCTTTCAAGAATTATAGGAATTTTTTATTCTCTCTGTGGAGCGACACATTTGGAATTTTGTCAATTAATTATAGGAATGTGATGCTAACTTATAGGAATTTTATGCTTTGAGATACTTTTTTTTCTCCCACACAAAGATACATGAAACAAATATAGGTTCAGCCAAAAAGTAGGCTATACATTTTGTATATTAACTTCTATGTCATGGCCTAGCAAGTATAATACTTTGAAATCGTATGAACATTCGATCAAACACCGTCCACTTTTCAATCGAACTCAAGCGGGGATATGTTTACATAAAGATTTGTTTACTTTTCTGATATGCTGACTAGGCTATATGGCGCCTCTCAAGCTCCTCTTGGAGTCATATATCATCTATCATCTTCAAGGTTTAGCTGAACAAAAGAATACCATTTACACAGAGTTTTTAACTAACTTTTTGTTTTTTTTTTCAGAAAATGGCATATGGAAATATGTGAGAGGCTGTTATTTTGGTGATGTGAATGAAACGGATATCTGGTGTAGAATGGATCCAACACTTACTGCCGTCCAGAATGCCTCGTGTCATGTTTGCAATGATGAGAACTATTGCAATGGCGTGAGTCAAGAAGTTGGCGATTCCTGGCGTATTCTTACATTTTTAATGGTTGTATTGACCTCTTATATACTCAGACTTAGCTAAAAGACGTTATGTGTTTAGTTCTTGAAAAACAAAAAAAACCAAAAGTGAATAAATATTTATTGTTGATATATTAAACCACTGTGCTCATTGGGGAACAATTTGCTATATTAGCCGAAAAGATGGCAAACAAAACAGAAACAACAACAACAGAAGAAACTAATAAAAACTAATTTTATATATGTTGAGAATGCCAAATTGTTTATTTGCTTGACGGCCACTAATGAACTTTTTTTTTTGTGTTTTTTTGCTTTACTTTTGGATGATGAACAAGGGCGACCCGCCGACACCGCCACTGACACCGACACCGACACCTTCATCTCTCCGCCCACAATGTCAACACGCATGCCGCGCCCCCTCCATCAATGTGTATAGAGATGTGCGGGTGGGGTGGGGTGGTAAATCAAAATGAAAATTTGACTATATATGAAAAAATCTCATATAGAATGAGATTCGATTGTTGGTTTCTGTTAGTTTGTGTTATTTGGCCAGTCAATTTTTTCGTTTTCAGTCTCGCCTGGGCACCTCATCGGTACGGTTCGGTTTGGTTTTTTCGAACGGAGAGAGACACCAGCCATGTGATCGCCAGCCGCCATCACTTTGATCTGTATGAATAGCCATCACATCTGTGTGTCTCACATCTGTGAATGTACGAGAATTTGACTCACCTCAAACAACAACACGAGAACAAAAAAACGGACAAAACAGTGCGGTCAACTGTTTAAAACAAAAATTGTTCATTTCAGTTTATTTTCTTTTTTTTTGTGATGGCAATGCGTGCATTTGTCCTCACTCTATGGCTGCTCGTCATGCTAACTGACGCAGGTGAGTAGATTCCCGTCCATCCAGTTGCCCATTCCCGTTTTGACACACATATCTTTAACGCGCCACATGTCGTCATCGTCAACGTCGTCATCGTCATCTATGGCGAAACGCAGCTCGGGCAATTACCTGCTATGAATGCGATTCGGTGAATAACAAGGGTTGCGGGGATGGCGACAATTTTCAGCCCGATGATATAGCCAAAATCAATTGTGATGCCTTAGAACCACCGGATACATTGCAAATAATGTATCCACAACGCCCGGATACGGCATGCCAAACCAAATACTACAAAGGTTGTAAGTATAAACACAATGAGTTCTAGGTTCAAATGTGTGTTTACTTGGAAATTTCATCTTAGTACCAGGACAACCACTTTTCGTGCGACGCTCTTGTTATTTTGGCGATGTAACGTCCTTCGAATTTCAGTGCGATGAACATCCAGATTCCGTAGTGCCATTTCTCAATTTCTTGGCCTGCAGCATATGCAACGATGATCTATGCAATACGGCTGCTACATATAAATCATCTAATTGGTTCTTACTAATCGCTTTACCCATACTATTGGCCATCTAATGGGAGTCCAAGCGTCTTTATATCATCTAATGTATCATAGGCGGGTCTAGGAATGTGAAATGAGGAAACTTTGCCCCTTAAAGTATGCAAGAGGCTGAAAAAGTATTTATTATTTGAAGCAAATTTATAACTTCTTTACATATCTTCTTAATATGTTTCTAAGAAAGACTCTTTTGTCTGCTTATTGCATACTTTTGGTAGCAAATTTCGTTAATTTTCCGGTCTCTAGATCCGCCCTATAACTATATCAGCACAATCATCAGATCCAATTGGTTTATCTGAGCCATCAGCACAACGATTTAAGCAAATATTTTTAGTATTAAAAACTGAGATCCGCATCTTTTTATACCCTCGTAGAGGGCAGAGAAGAAACTTTATATATTCTTGATCACAGTGAGAAGCCGAGTCGATGTCTGTCCGTTTGTTCGTATAAACTCCATTCTCTTAGTTTGAAAACTAATAGATTGAAACTACCGATTTAAGCAATCAAAAGCCTAATTGAGATAAAATTTGACAATTTGTTGAATCGGACCACTATAACATACATATAAGTGGCTTAAATCAAAATGCCTACCTTATGGAAAAGGTAAGCCTCATGGGAAATCATGAGAAATCCTTTAAACACAAAAATATTAGGAAAACGAAACTTATTCACGAAAATTATCTGAAAGAATTAACGATTTTAAAATGTCTCCCACTACAAGGGTATACATACTTCGACTTAAGCTTTTTGCCGTTTTTATTATTGTATCTTTTTTATCATCCGATCGTTATCTGTATATTTAGAGATAACTTAAAACGATAATTTTTAAGCACAATTTATTTGTTCTTTTGATGAAGCCAAAAACAACTTTAAAATAAAGCAAGACCAACATGGGTAAAAGAAGACGTTATCTAAATAAAAAACACAAAAAAAAAACAAGTCCAAAGAATTCAAACAGAAATATAACTTTATGTATTTCCCCCAACTTTTACCATAACAAACAAAATCCATTCTTTCATTATATTTTTTTTGCAACATTTTTCATTTTTATTTTTATACATCGACTAAAATGATTTAACATATATATATATATACATATATGTTATCAATAATTTGTTTAATGTAATGTAGTCTGGGTATATATATATATATATTCAATATATTAAATTTAATCAATTCTTATTGTGTGTATTGTTTCTTCTGTGTTTTTGTCTGTGTGAGTGTAATTATACTTTATCAAATATATGCATAAATTAAAGTACAAAAAAAAAGAGAAGATAATTCATCGACATTGAATTAAAATAAACACACTCTTTGTTTCAATTAGCAAATGAAAAATGTTTTGCAACACACATACACACAGATAAGTATATATTTCTATATATAATATATAATATTCCAGTTTGTTTGTATAAATTATTGATTCAGTTTTCTTTTTTGTTTTTGTTTTAGGTATATATATAACACATCACTCTATATAGCATATATATATATATATATATAATGGGGGGTTTAGGTATAGTACGTATAGTGTATTTATATGTATAACTTTAGAAAAGGGAGAAACCTATTAACAACTACTACACGCATATAGAGAACAACAAAAATTCATTTCACAATGAAACAAGTTAAACAATTTGATTTATTTACAAAAGATTTGGTTTTTTTGGTTCGAAACAACATTATGCCAAATACTGCTCATATATATATAGATCAATCCTTGAAGCATCAATTCTCTCTCTTAACCGATTTAACATTTATCAACCAAATAAACTCTATATATATATAGAAAACACTTTTGAAACAAATAACAATACAAAAAATTGATTTTCAAACATTTTACCACATATAAATCGTTTAATGCTGCTTATATGTATATGTATATATATATTTGTTGATAAAATTGCATAACAAACAACACAGAGAGTTTGATTTTTAAACATCTAAAAAAAAAGATAATGATAAAACAATTTCAATTGTTTCAAATATTATTTGCCACCTCTTTTATATATCTTTTCGTTTAGCAGGGATTTGCTTTATTTATGGAGTACCAGCTCCGAAATTATTGAATGTGGGTGGTTAACTGTGTCTGTGTGTGTAAGTGAGGGGATCTGTATATATATCTATATATCTGTCTGACGTTGACAATTCTATGGTTTGAACTACATACAATACATAGACATAGATAATGTATAATTTTTTTTCGTTGTTGTAACAATTCGCTTGAGTAAAATGTCATTTTCAATTCACGAGAATTTCATAGAGAGAAAGAGACTTAAAGAGAGAGAGAAATGGTAAGAATAAAAAAAGTGAGCTAAGCATTTGAAAAAAAAAACATAAAATTGACTAGAAAAAGTGAAAAGTAGTATGTGTATGTGTGTTTGGGTGTTGGTGTGTTTTTTAAAGAGGTTTTTTTTCGTGTTTTTTTTTTGTGTTTTTAAGAAACAAAAATTTAGCTTTCGACTGTTTTTGTATGGAATGAATCTTATATAGAAGATAAATATTATTATCTATTGAATTGTAATACGCTTGACTTTCGCTTTTAGTTTTGGAAATGAGATCAATTTGTCATGCCTTTAGCTCAGTTTCTCAGTTTTCTCTATCTCCCATTCCTTCTCTCATTGCTCTGCTCTGCGTTTCTATCTAAACTCTCTCGTTCGTGTCAGAAAATTACATTATTTGAAATGTTTTACAATTTGATGAGCATATTTTAAGTTTATTTTTGTTTTTGGAACAACAGCTAAACACTTTAGAAATTGTTTAAACATTTTGTGACCAAAATAAAGAAAAGTTTTTATGGTTTCTTTTTTTAATTATTAATTGCAATAACATTAATTGTTGATTTCATTTATCATTTGTTTGTTTTGTTTTTTTTGTTTTATGTTAATAATTGCGGCAAACATAATAACTATCATATAGAGACTTAAACAGAGAACATTTCCAATGCAGAATTTTTAAATTATAATCATAATAGTTATACACAAAAATTAATAGTAATTGTAATAATAATAATAATAACATTTATAATCAATTCAGTCAAGTCAGTAAATTTGGTTTACAGAAAGAAAAATAATAATAATAATAATAATAGTTATTAAAACATAAACAAGCAACAACATTTCATTTCTTATTCTCTCTTTCATTGTTTTTGTGTTATTTTTTTTCTGTTGGAGTTAAGGAATATATATCTGTCTATATATTATTTGTTGCCTGCTTTGCTTTAGCTCATTTATTATCGATATACACACATTATAATTTAGGATTATATATTTATATATATATGTTTTGAAATAACAATTATTTTTTTTCATATCGTCTAAATGTAATTTCAAAGCTTTTGCGTTTTGAAACATTTTAACTCACAGAGTATTTGCATTATAGATTATAGAATTTTTCTTTCTTGTTTTTTGTTTATAAACTTTTTGTTTTTGTTTTCAAACATGTAACATTTAACACGACATCGATAACGATAACGATTACGGCTGCTGCTGTTGCTGCATGGCTATAGTTTTTTTTTTTGTTTTTTTTTTGTTTTCATTTATAAATAAATCTTTCTAAATGTTTACACAGATTTTATTTTGCTGCCTTTTACGACATCCGCACAGACATTGCGGCACTGTAAGCATTCCATATACATATATGTATGTGTGTGGGTGTGTGTGTGTATTTGGGTGTATATAGAGCAAATAACGGCCGGGGCGGGAGTAGGGGGCGGGGATTTAAAAGGTATAGCAGTTGTTTATCTTTTTTTTTTTCTTTTTTGGCTGAGCACTTGATCATCGGCGGGCAATTTGGTTTTTGGATTGAACTGAGCTTCTGCTTCTGCTGCTGCTGCTTCTAATGATGATTTCTCAGTTGCTTAGCTTAGCTGCCTACAAAGCCATAGACCTCGAGCACACGTATCTCAAAATCACCCGATGGACACAGTGGAGGATTGTTGAAGGTCTTGCAGCCGTCGGTTTTGCCAAAGCGTATATTCTCATCCATCCAAATGGCTTGACCCTCACTGAAAAAGATATTAAAGAAGAAACGTTTAGTAAGAAGTTTCTAGATTGATATGGCTGAACAGTTACAGAGGGAGTGAGGAAGTAAGTTGGGAGTAAAATCTTCCGTTTATCAAGGTTATTGAAAAAAAAGAAATATTTATTTTTCATTTACTAATTGTTCCTACTATTCCAATATAACTTATTAAATTTTATATAGTTCTATACAAACTCTACGGTCAATGTATAAAACCTCATAATAATCCAATCTTAAAACACTTTGACTTTGAGAATCTAAAACTTGATTTGTGGAGTAATTTAAACAATGTTTTAAGCAGAAGATTTAAATGAAACTTAATGGAACATCAGCATAAGAGAAAGCTTAGATTTCCATTAGAAAACATTTTATGTTTCGTAAATTTTCTAATGAAACGATTCTTCTAATTAATTCTTAAACTATTGTATTTTTCCTAAATTGTCTTTAAATTTAGAAAGATTTACTTTAATGTAGAAAAAAAAACATGTTAATGCATTGTACATTTTTAAGCTTTAAATAAAATTTAATGCAAATTTTTGTGGCTATGAGAAAATTCTTAAAAAACTTTTATACTTTGAACAAATTTTCTTTTCCATTTGTTGTAGGTTATTGAGTCTTAAAGAAGATGCATAAAAATTTATTGTAAGTTTTGACCGAGGAAAGTAAACTAATTGTAAATTTTTGTGTTTTGAAGAAAATTTAAAGTTATAAAAACTCTAAAACAATTTTTGGTAAATTTATGTGTTTTAAAGAAAATTTATGAAAACTGGGTTTTAGCTGGGCTTCAGGTCAATAATCTTTATAATTCATTAGATTTAAAATCATAGCAGCACAAAACGTGAGCAGGTTATCTGTATAACTATTTCAAGAACCACCAAGTTCTATCATTAGCAGACTTCGCTAAAGAATCCACAGTTGTAAAATGTATAAAGATATTTTTTGTAAATTTTTGTGTGTTAAAGAAAATTTATAAAGAATTTTTGTTAATTGTTTTCGTTCTAGAGTTTCATCAACAAATACTATTTACTACATTTTTTTTGACTAAAGTTAAACAATAAGTTACTGAAATCTACCAATCTGCATTGCAGAATAAACAAAATCTTAAAAAATTACATAAACAAACGATAATAAACGAGAATAAATTTATAGAAAAAGCCCTTATTGATTACTTTTGCATTATGTACTTACCCTCCGCCAATGGTTATCATTTTTGAATCAGCTGCCATAAATAGCTCCGAACTATGGCCCAAATCCTTATCACCTTCAATGCCTACCCAAGGGTATTTGGCTCGTTCGGGATACAGTGAGAACAGGAAGGTTTCGCCTGTGCCAAAGTAGGCCTGTCGCTGGCCCTTGTCGTCCTTGACATTGCGTTCAAACCAACGCGATGAGCAGTAGGCACCAAATACCTGTTGATGAATGAAGTGATTAACTTTCTCTTCAATTAATGTATTATGGTTGAGCTTACCTCATTATTGCACGTCTTGATCATGAGCAGAGTGGGCTCATGCTGTTCTACTCGCACATAGAATGTTGTCAGCGAGCAGCCATGCTCCTCGGTTGTATAGAGCAACTTCGGTTGGTACATTGTAATGCGCACGGGCAGCCACGACCACAGAGTGAATAGCTGGATAAATTTAAATAAATTATGTATTAGTTTTGTTTAACTTATATTTCGGTTTTGTTTTTGGGCAAATTGAGAGCTCAAAAATAACTACAAATACTAATAAAACAGAGTAACTAGTAGGTATATAGAAGATAAGTATAAAAGGTAAGTAAGTAGGTAGCAATTAGCCAATCAACAAGGTAGATAATAAAAAAAAATTAGAAACAGAAGACGTAGAAACAAAGAAGAACACAAAAAAGAATATACATATTCTGATTAGGGAGGCGGGGAACTAAATGTGGGCAAGGAAAAATAAACAAACTAAAAGCCAAGTTAAGTTTCAATCACAACGAAACAAGAGAATTACACAAAATGTAGCTAAATTTTTGTTGATTCTTTTTTTTTTTTTGCATTTGTTTTTCTTTTATTTTCGAAGCAAAAGTGCTTGTCAAACTGTAGGCAGGCTTGGCTGCGGCTTGGGTTGCGTTTTTTTTTTGTTTTTGTTTAGATTATTATGAATGAAATTTTCTGCATGTTAGATTATAAAAAAAGTGATACCAACAACAGGAAGACATAAGACGCTCACAGGACTACTTAGTAGATGGACATACTTATGAAGTTTGAATGTATCTAATTAGACGCTGCTTTCAGAGTTTCTAAAACACACTTGGAAAGGCTTTTATATATGTATATATATTTGGAAGACGGCACAAAATGACAATGGATCGGGATAATATACAATTTTACATACTGGATGGATTGGAAACTGGAATGATGGTGGTGTAAATATGTGGGATGGTTTTGGGCATTCACTTTTTTTTTTTTGAAAATATGGAAAGGTTTTTTTTTTTTTTGGTTTTGGTGGGTATGTGGATGGTCTAAATGCAAAAATGCATATGCTTACAAATTGTCTATCCGTCCAGGTTTTAATGAAATTCGTTGTGCCCGGTAAACCAAAATGCTATGAGAAATATATATATATATATATGTTTGTTGTTTATATATGTGTAGCAAAAAATGTGAATTATGTTGCTTATGATAGATAAGAAACGTCCTTAGATTGGTTTTATTTGACTTTGTGTTGGAAGAAATCAAAGATTTTCTTGAATTATTGCCGTTCATTAATAATGCAAGGATTTTAAACGAATGGAATGAAAGGATCTTGTAGTTATTATCTGATTTAAAGACATTAGAAGTTTAAAGTTGTCACTTTCTAATTGGTTTAGAATTAAAATTTGATTTAAAGTATTTGTAAAAAGATAAAGTCATAGTTTAATTAATGAAAGATGCCTATTTAGCGAATTGACTTCAGATTATGGTCGAGATAAATCGAATATATATTTTTCCTTTACTATATTCCTATCATTCTATCTTTATATCATATTTATGAACGGTTTTAGTTCTTGAAATTTTATTTTTCTGTAAGTTTACAAAGATTTTCTATATTTAAATAGAGTTGGCTATATCATAATTGCAAAATAGGCAAAATGATTATTTCTTTTATTCATTTGAGTGGCGTTCGCACTAAAAAAGACGTCATTACACTTAAGGGGCTTCACTTGAAACATTTTCACACATAGTTATTAGGTATAACTAACAAAAAATAACAAGTTAAAGTCACTTAGTGGAAGATAAATAGATTTGATAAACAAAGCAAAGTGCTATTAAATAGATATTGAAGATTCTCAATTCTTTAACTTTTAACAGAAAAAACAAATCCCAATTTCTAAAATAATTTTAGTTTACAATGCAAAGAAAACCAATCTAATTAGTATAGTTCGTTCACAAAGTATCCGAAGTTTATATGATCTAACCCTAAGACTAATTCGACTTCAGTGCTGCTGAAACTGTAACTGGCTGGTAAGAGAGATCAATAAAAAAAAAACAACTAAACAAACATAAACTCGTAATAACTGGTTCAAAATATGATAAAATGGAAAAAGAGGTTTATGCCAATGGACCATGCATGGTTTTATATATGACAATCTGTGAAGAAGTTGCAAAAAAGCATCATTTGCCAGGTGCATATATATATATAGAGTAAACTATGATCTGGCAGATATTACGTTTGGAATAATTTATATATATATATATATGTGTGTGTGTGTGGGTATATGTATTGTGGCATAATTGAAGTAGTTGGTCTTTTGTAACGAGGGGGTGGGAAAAAAACTTACATCTTCATTCGCACAAACTTTACTTTTCAGATTATGTATGGGATAAACGCCCATGGCAATGGCTCTATGACCAGGCGACTTTTCGCCCTATATATATATATAGTATTTGGTCAATTGTATATGTTAAATGATTAATTTTTATTGTTTTTTGAGAATGTATTTATATATATATGTGGAAATTGTGTGTGATCGAATTATGTTGATTAAGCGCACGCATTAGTTTTGGTTTTAGTATTTGTTTTCGTTATCATGATCATTCATAGTTGCCAAGGCAGCAAAGAAAAGTACAAGAAAAATAGAGAACATTTTTTATATAACATATTTTTTGTTTTCTTTCATATATATGTATGTATATATGTGTGTGTGTATATGTGGTATATATTGTATTATGTAGTTTTGTTTTAAACAACAAAATAATAAGCTGCTGCTGCAGGAAATTAAGCAAAGAACTGATAAGAATATATATCTGTATTGTATATATATATTGTGTTAGAAAATGGAAACATAAGAACAACAGGTGAGTGTGTGTAAGAAGAAGCACAAGTTAACATAAAACATAATTTTTTTTGTAACTAAAAGTCGATTGAGAAAAAAATCGACTTGAAAACTCAAAAATATTGAAGAGAACTTTGAAAAACAAAACAAGCAGAATTCTCAAACATCATTCGAAAATATTATAAATTTTGTTTTTGTTTTTTTTTTTGCCTCATACCAAATTGCGACAGCTCTCGGAGTGCAGCTTCTGGTTTTGTTTTTCAATATTTGTTGTTGCAGTTGTTGTAGAAGTAGATAGTTGTTGTTGTTGTTGTGCAGGGTGTTTCCATAAGTTTAAAAATCAAATAAAAATGTGAAGAAGATAAAAAAGAAAACAAAAACACACATACAGATACAGAAAATCAAATACAAGTTATACCATTAGATAAGTGTTTGTTTTATGTTTTTGTTTTTGTTTGTCGTTGCTGTAAGTATTATATATTAAGAGTTATGGCAAGAGGAGACCTAAGCCCTAAATAAACCAAAAACTATAACTGACTATATGAGATATATTTGTATATATAGAGAAAGAGTGTGAGTGAGACAGAGTAAGAAAACTGTGCTGTTTATCTAACTTAATTGATTTTGTAGTTGTTTTTTAAGTTTGTTTCTTGTTGTTTTTGTTGTTGTTGTTGTGTTTACGTGTTTCGTTTCGTTAGAGTTTTTGAGTTTTCCGAAATATATTTAAATTCTCTCATACCTCACGTATGGTCAATGTATGTGACATCATTTGTATGTTGACCTGCGACTGACTAGTGGGCAGATTATCACTTGAACGCGATTTAATTAATTGCTTCGAGCTGCTATTGAGCACAGAGCGGCTCTTTAATAGCATTTCAGTCTTGATAGATATTCTAGATATATATTGGGTACTGCAACAGAGACAAAAACATCAATTAAATATAGTTTTTATAATGGGTATTTGTGTGTATGTGTGCTCACCTCAGTCCCCTAATACTAAAAGCGGCATGGAGCAGCTTCGCTGGCGACACTGGTATCTTTTTACAGAATTTAATCAATGCATTGCCAATGTCATTTTTAATATTATCCGGACTCCATTCGTTGTTCGATTGGCATTCCTTGTGAAAGAGATTGAGTATGACCAAGGCAACGCGATAGAGCACCTTGATGCCCTCATGGAAAAAGCAATCCATAATGCGCACAAGATGCTGAAAGGGTAGACCAGCTAATATCCACCAGCACCAGTCCATGAAAACGCGTTCCAATTTCTGGCCAGGACAAATACGTTGAAAATACGAAACGGCACTCTTCTGCAAAAAAGGTTTTGTGAAATATATATTGAGACTGTGATATATATATTTATTCTATTTTGATCTTACCGTATGCTTTTTAGCTATTTGCATAACTGTCTTCCAAGTGACCTCATGCTGCAATTTGGTTTGATTGATGAATACCTTCTCTTTGCTGGCCACTAGACCAGCCAGGCAAATGTAGGCCTCTTCCTCTACAAAAAAAAAGAGAAAAAACCAACTATAAGTAAGGTTTAAAAATAAAATATATGAAGGACAAATGAATTTGTTACAGATTTCGGATTTGAGACCTGTTTTTGCTTTAACGTTCGTGAAATAACATATGTATAATTACGTCTTTCTCTTAAAGATGGAAGATTAAGTTTACATTCTCCTTAATATTTCTCCATTATTCTTCAATATATTGATAACAAAATTAGCCAATGTTAAATATTCATAAATTTACAATAATTATTCTTAGGAAGGATCAAGAAAAATGTCAGCAATCGAATTGGTATTTATGTTGAAAATTGTTTTTAAATCAATTTTACTTTATTACGATTGAAAAATTGTAATTGCAACCGAAAAAGAATGAAAATGTTTGGAACTTAGCTTAGAAAACAAAAACGATTGACATTTCTCTCGAATTTGAGAATCGTAAGTCCAAAAAAGTTGCGAAACTGTTGTCGATTCATGAAACTACTCGTAAACGAGAACACACTTTATAAAATAAGATCACAACTTTGATCTAAATATCGGGTAGAATTGTCTTTTCTTAAATCTTCAAGTGTTGTAAACCAATTTATTGCCAAATAATTGGGATATTACTACTTAAATAGATTAGATTTTTATCAAAATACAGAACAACAAAAGATTTATTTTAGTAAATCCTTTAAAAAAAAAAACTCTTAGCTTTGAGCATCTAAAGCTATGACTATTTTTTAGGCAATTTTCGAGAGTGACAACTCTTCTTAGTGCTTTAAACATTAATTTCAAATGTATTTGAAAAATTCTTTAGTTTCCAATTGTTGTCCATTTTTAAACATTTATTTGCAATAAAATTTATTCATTAGAAGTTGACCAAAAATACATACAATTTAGTTCTCATTTTCTAAAGGGCAGAATGACAAAAAAAATACTTTTCAAAATTCTCAAAGAATGCTTTAGTTTGGGAATCTGTAAATATGCGAATTTTTAGAGTATTTTCGAAGAATATAACTTTATAAAATGCTTCAAGCATCAATTTCACTTCATTTAAATTTCAATGAAATGTCAGTCAGATTAATTGACTTCTTAAGCGAGGCAAAAAACAGCAAAATATTCCCATTGAAGTTAGTAAATTTTGGAGGTATTTGAAAAATTCATAAATTTCCAAGTGTCGGATTTTATTTTTATGTCTGTATTTAAAGTCTGATCTGTTTGTTGGCTTTGTGGTTTTAAAAGTTTACAAAATTCTGGTCATGGCCAGTATACAATCAAATGTTTATGTATTTGAACAATTTTTTATGTATTTTTCATGGGCAGAGGGAGGAAAAAAAAGTGAAAACTAGGGCAGAAGTTTAAATTCTTTACCGCCCCCGTTTTTGATATGGAGAGGTGCTAAATGAAAAGAAACTATTTAATCTTTTCATCTAAATATAAATCGTATTAATTTTATAATCTGTTCAACAGTTCGTATACATAATAATATTGACAGTAGCTAAAGGCGTGACCAGTCAGATCGAATTGCAGCTATACTATCCCAATTTACTGGCAATTATCTAGATTTCTATTATAAAGGCCTTTAACTGGACTGATGGATGGTGGGGCCATTGAGAGAGGAATAAATTTAATTGCACTGCATATACTGAAATGTCATTTGTGTGATGCAGTTGGAACATGTTTGCGGTTTTGTGGCAGTTGATTCTCAACCGCAGATGACGCAGCACAAATTGAATTGATTATGTGGGAGTAACAGTGGGAGGAGGTCATCATCATTATGATCATCGTCTTCATAATCATTTTTCATCATGCACTTTGACCAATCTATTTCCCCTTTTTCTCCCTTTTGCTCTTTGTGCAATTGTCCCATAATTAGCTGCCACAATTTGTTTATGGAGTCTGTTAGCCTGGCCTTTATATGTAGATGCGTGTGTGTTTGCCTGTTTATTTGATTTATAAATTAGCTAAAATTATGCCGCACGCTGCTAAAAATAATACAGATCTGTGATTTTCATCAGTATGTACCGATTCCGTTTCAGTTGATCATTGTTGAGGCATGTGAATACAAAAGAGAAAAAAAATTAACTCGTGTCCGGCCCATTAGCGCCATGTTAAATTACAAAAAAGCAAAAAAAAAAAAATAAAAAGATTCGTTTTTTTTATTAAATAAAAATAGGGCTGGCTTTTTTGTACAATTGCTGTCAATGTTATCAATTAACAATCTGGCTTTAAATTCAATTTAGATACGACAAAAGGATGATAATAATAAAGAGGCAAACTGATGACTTCTTTTCAAGACAGATAAGATTTGAACTCCGTAAATGTGTGTGTCTATATAATTATATATACTTGTTGCACATTACAAAGTTTAAACAAATTCAATTGACCATATATATGTATATACTTTGTTTTCTTTCTTCCTTTTTTGCTGATAGACTGTTGGCTGCTGCTTTTGAGTTTTAAACTGGCTTCTTATCAGTGGATTTAGCTAGACTAAGCCAGTTTTGCCTTATTTAGCTGCGATTGCTCTTAATTATAATTCTTTCTATTATCAATTGTTTTGACAGCAACAGAAAGCAAATAAAAACAAACAGAGATTCAGAGAGACAGAAAGAGAGAGACTGAGTTTTTTGTTTGCCATTTTCTGGCTTTTATCTAGTCTACTGGCGGAAACCTTCCAAGTTGGCAAACATTGAGATGTGAAAAACCTCGATAAGAACAATCTTGTTTTTTTTTTTTTTGTTTGCTCTGTGAATGTATTTTTATCATTTGCAGTATTTAAGTTTTACGGCTTTAAATCAACTATTTATAGTAGTCCTCTGACGCATTATGATGCTTCAGATAATGATAATGATGTTCTTGACTGCCAAAAGTACATTAATCTTGGAGTTGATTAATTTTTAGCTACTACCTCAACTGATTGCACTTTATGGCTGCTTACTAAATAAATAAATACATACAATAACTAAAACGAGCTACTAATTAACCAATTAGGTTTAACAAAAAAACAATAATGAGTATTGTAAATCGTAAAAGCTTATATTTATGACCAACGATTAGGCCAGATAAGAAAAATTTTAACAAACAAAAACGGTAGAAAAAAAAATTGGGCTAAGATTTTCGAATTCGAAACTTGAATGCTCTTTAAAACTCATAAACATTTCTCAGATTTAGGTGTGGTTAGGAAATTCCATAATGTGATAAGAGTGATTATAAAAATATCGTAAAATATTTGCAACATTTTCGGGCTAATAATAATGATTATTATTATATTATTATATGGGTGATTACCCCACATATCATTTTATAGAATTTTTGATCGCAATCTTTTGACCCTTTCTAGATTTTGAATCGTGCTTGACTCGTTTTGATGTTTTATTTTTATCCAGAGCGTTTCTCTTTGAAATCGTATTTTAAAGTTAGAAAAATAATATATTTTAATCAATAACAGGCTCAAAATAGACCCATCAGTGTCATTTTGATTCAAACAATCTTTTTAATGCTTGCTGGCTATATAAGTTTACAAGTTTATAGGGTGATATATAAAAAAAATCTTTGTGCCTAATCTTCATGAAAATATTTTATTGTTGAAAATTCCGTATTAATTATGAATTTTTCTAATGCAGTGCCCCCAATGTATACAAAATTAGTCATTAGACTTTTGTTAAATGGCTGGACTGATATAGAAAGTTCGAGTCTGTCAAATATTTTTCAACTTCTCCTAAGTTGCAACTTCATTTAGTTCAAATTCCCAACTAGTTTTAGCATTCAAGACATGGTATGGCTAGAGTCCTTTAGCAAAGTCTGATGACAACCTGCTCACCTTTTTGTGTTGCATTTGAAATAATCTTCTTTTGGAAGATTGACCTCGATCCGGCTAAATTGCAAGGTTTGACTTAAATTTCAAATATGTCGATATCTAACCGGATAACTTTAGTTTTTTTAAACGAAAGAACTTGATTTTTTTCAACGGTCACCTCCTAAAAATATTTTAGAGATTCATCTACGGGCTGAAGATTATTTGAAACGGATGAAAATAATCTCCTTAGACTTTCTATGATTTATTAAAGCAAAAAATAACTTGAATTTTACAATTTCCATCCATCATCGCTTTATATTGCATAAGATTTTTGGTATAAACCAAGGGTGGGCACGAAAATTTAACTTGGGAGCCAGAGCATCAGCAGCAGAGGCTGGGCAGAGAAAAAGGTCACTTTTGCGAGTCGACGCACACAAAAATTTGTGTGCCTCGAGTTTTATGACGGGTCATAAAACGACCTTTTTTGGGTCGAGCGAGCGATCGTCGTCGAACTTATGGGCAGAGAGACGGACAAGTCCCGAATTTTACGGGGAGGGGGAAAAAGGTCGCGATCTCGAGCTCGCAACTTGTAGGCAGAGGGACGGACAAGTCCCGAATTTTACGGGGAGGGGGAAAAGGGTCGCGATCTCGAGCTCGCAACTTGTAGGCAGAGAGACGGACAAGTCCCGAATTTTACGGGGAGGGGGAAAAAGGTCGCGATCTCGAGCTCGCAACTTGTGGGCAGAGGGACGGACAAGTCCCGAATTTTACGGGGAGGGGGAAAAGGGTCGCGATCTCGAGCTCGCAACTTGTAGGCAGAGAGACGGACAAGTCCCGAATTTTACGGGGAGGGGGAAAAAGGTCGCGATCTCGAGCACTCATCAAAAACAACCCTTATTTTTACTTGTCCCTCACTCCCTCTGCCCACAAGTTGCGAGCTCGAGATCGCGACCTTTTTCCCCCTCCCCGTAAAATTCGGGACTTGTCCGTCCCTCTGCCCATAAGTTCGACGACGATCGCTCGCTCGACCCAAAAAAGGTCGTTTTATGACCCGTCATAAAACTCGAGGCACACAAATTTTTGTGTGCGTCGACTCGCAAAAGTGACCTTTTTCTCTGCCCAGCCTCTGCCGGTAAAGAGCCACGGGAGCCAAAAGAGCCACTACGTGCCCATCCTTGGTATAAACTAATTATATGGGTACATATGTATATGTATTTCTTCGTTTATTTACTTTAAATGTTGTTTAGATAAATTTCTACCAATTTGACGTCACATTTTTCTAGCCAAATAGATCTATAGGTATATTTATTTAATAAAAATAAATAGAAGAAACATATACGCGTGCATATATAGGATCTCAATGTATCTGTGACTAAATTTTCTGCAGGTGAGTGAAATAAAAGAAAACAATAAAATAAATTATGCACATGGCTATAGACTATAGATATTTGGGCTGTCTATGGGCTGTCTTGTTTGGTTCTTTAGTCTAAACATATATAGAGAGAAAAACACGTTGTTGAGTTGCCTTAATTAGCTCAACATAAACAATGCATAATATAGTATACTTAAACAAAACACACACACTCACACACAGACAGACACACACACTCAGGCAATGACAGAAAGAAAGGAAAATCTCAAACATTTTTCAAATTTCAAGTACTTTGGCACACTCGAAAAGAAAATGTTTTCAGCTTTTCACATAGACTAGGTGGAGTGGGATGAAATTAAGCCAAAGCTTTTGATAGAACCTCAAGTGGAGCTTTAAAGCTCGCATCTACATATGCAAATTATTTGGCCCATGCATTGGGGATTGTAAAAATCTTTACTCTCAAGGCCAAATTCCAACTTCTGACGTAGAATGAAGTACGTTTGTGTTTGAGCCAAAATGTGGTCGGTGTATTGCCGCCGTCCAACAAACCCATTAAGTTTAAGCTGAAACGTGCGTGAGTTGATTTAACAAGTATCCAAAAACAAATATATGCATAAAGTGCGACACATGATTAGGGGACAACAAGAGCGAGGGAGAGAGAGAGAGAGAGAGCAAAAGTAAAATAAAACATACGAAATGTAATGTGCGCAATATGTTTCGACTCAGTTGTTTCCCTTTACGGCTTTATGCGAATATTATGCTCACGTGTTGTCATCATTAGCAAATAAATGTGGGGCTAAAAATACATCAAAAAAATCTCAAAGATAAACTTTATGGGCTAAAATAAACACACACACACACGCACTGAGAAATACCAGCAGCGAACGGAGAGTGTCAAAGAAAAGTGTGTCAGTAGTGAGAGGAGCCTGGCCACTATTTGCATTTGCTCCTGGCTCCGGCAATGACGTCAATTGGAGGGAGGCAACATTCTTCTTCTTCATGAACTTGAAATGAGTGCTGATTGAACAAACAAATGTACAAATATGCAAATGAAACAATACACTACACACTTCACTCCAAAAGCGCCCTTCGCCTGAACAAAGTGCGAAATGTTTACAAACATTTGACCAGACTGGCCAGGACAGATCGGAGACAGGGGTTAGCCTTGAAGGCAGGCAGCGGAACACAAATTTTGCTCAGTGTAAACAAACCTCCAAAAAAAATGATGACTGACTGGCTGACTGACTGAAGCTTGACCCGCACTGTGTGTGTGTGTGTGTTTGCCTCTCCCTCCCCCATTGGGGCTTATCATCCAAACGGGCTTTATCAGTAGCAAATGTTGAAGGCATCAGACATCATCATCAACATCATCATCATCATGTGCTCTCAATAGAGAATCGTTGGTGTACATCGTATATATGTTTATAGATTCTAAATTAAGTGCGACGTAGAGCAAAAGCCGGCCTACTTGAACTTTAGTAGATGGAAATCTATTTTGATTGTCTTGTTGTTCTCTTAATTTGTTGTAGGTGCAACCCATATATATACCTATATATAAAGTATACTAGATCCTACACAACACGTAGGCATATGGAGAAATCTATTAATGGGGGGCTAAAATAGTTCATTATTTAGCGATTAAAATGCATTATAAACTTTTTGCATTATAGATTTCATGGGTTATCTTATATATGTATATATACCTATACGTAAATGGTTCAGCCATGTGATCAGCTCTATAGCAAATTTTTAAATCATTGATTTATTGCTCTATATATGTAAATATTTATTTAATAATTAAGTAAGTGTGTTAATTATAGCTTCAGGCTTTTAACTCTAGTTTCAATCTTTGTATGTTCATAATTATTTAAGACTTTCGAAACAAATTAAAGTCAAAAGTGTGCAACGCATAGAAGGAAGCATCTCCGACCATATAAAGTATATATATTCTTGATCAGCACGACGAGACGAGTTCAAATCGCCATGTCCGTCCGTCCGTCCGTCCGTCTGGATCAACGCAAACTCCTCCTTTACCGAAAGAGCTACACAGCTGAAATTTTGCATGTAGGCTTGTATATACTGCAGGCGTTGTATATCTCGGATTCAGCCGGATCGGATCACTATATCATATAGCTCCCATACAAATGGCAAAGTCACGAACAGTGACTTTTCTTAATAACTTCGTTATTTTCTGAGCTATTGTCATGAAATTTAATATTCGTGAGTAATTACACATATATGCCAAATTTGATCAAGATCGGGTGACTATATCATATAGCTCCCATAGGAACGATCTTTCGAAAACAGTGACTTTTGTCAATAACTTCGTTACGTTTGACGTGATTGCTTTCAAATTAAACATTTGTTAGTTTAATATATCTGTTAATGACTATGCCGAATTTGATAATTTTGATCGGGTTACTATATCATATAGCTCCCATAGGAACGATCGGTGGAAAACAGTGACTTTGATCAATATCTTCGTTATTTCCTATGCTAAGATTGTAGGCCGTTCTTTCGGATACATTAACCGTTTTAGTCTAAACGTTTTTCCACTTTGATGGCTATAGGTAAGGAATAAGTTACCAAAAAAGTTGCAAGGGTATACAAACTTTGACGCGGTCGAAGTTAGCCCCGGCCCTCTGGTTTTTGATTTGATAATCTAAAGAACTATTTGTTATTTTTTCAGTCCTTCGACGTTTTATCGATTTTCTTTGTATACGTTTAAGGGCAAATTTAGAAAGGCGAAACCAATTGTTGCTTAGTTTTTGGACAGCTAAATTGGTTCTCTTTGATTCAATGCTAAGAGTAGTTAATAAATTTATCGATTTTAATGGAGAATTTACACTCTAGGAAGCTTCCAACGCGACATCTAAATTGGCAAGGATTATAGGATCTATTCAAAGGGTAAAAAAAGAACGCTTGTATTCCTAAATATCATAATTATACCCCTATAGACGGGGCGAGCAGAGATGAAGACGTTTCTGATCCCATAAACTACATATAAATATTCTTGATCAGGGTGAATAAATAAGCTTGTATGATAAAAACTCGATTTAAGTTTGAATACACAGAGAGTCGTGGTTTAAGGATTATAATACAGGATATAGGATATAGGAAATCTAAAAAGATTATTTAAAGATTTTATAAAGAAAAGTTACAGGTATCTTGCTTCCTTATTAAGCTAAGGTTATTCCAAGTTAATCGCCAAAGGCGAAGCCCGTTTTTCTGAAGTTCATAATTCAACTTCTTCAATGACTCTAACTGACAATATTTGGTTTGGAATTTGTTTTTCTTTTTGGGATTTTGAAGTGATCTACAATAAAGTGAAATGAATCCAATCAAGTCTCGTCATTTCATTAATTTTTTTTTTCTTTTTTGTCGAGTCAATTACTTTATTTGTTGACACCCTCTAGCAGATCGCGCGAGATAACAATCAAGAATTTTGCATTCATTTTATTATTATTATTTTTCCTGTCCCTGTCCACATATGATTGTGCTTGGATTTTAGCGGTTTTACCAATCTCAACCCACATGTGGCTAGATTAAACCAATTTTCGGTCGAACTGAATATTCATATTTGTATAAATATTGTACAACAATAATTTAATTGGCGTCGCCTTGCCTTGGCCATATGACAACAAAAGCAACAACTGATAACAAAAAGTGCGGAAACTTTAAATCGAAATCAAGCTAGACACATGGACTCTAGAGAGTCTCGTCTAGTTAATGTCAAGTACGAGGTTTTCATTTGGAATGTTGTTGTTCGGGGTACAAAGGGCGGTTGGTTGGTTGGTTTCTCCTCCCTTTTTATTAAAAAATTGCTCACTCGCTTGCATGTTGACCAAATCAATTAGCTTAACAAAAATCACGATACATCAATTTGCAAAGATCTGAGAGATCTGAGAGCTTGAATTCACTGAACGCTGAACCGATCAACTGATTATAATTGTGCTATCCGTTTTGCAAATGACTTGAACAAATATTGACCAATATCCACATTGTGATTGGAATGACTTACCCGACATGAAATGCAAAAGTATCGATGTAATTGGATACAATACTGGACTGTAGGTAATATCGGGGCAATCATAGCCCAATACATTCACAATACGATCGGCAACAGCTCGTCCTGTGCTGGTCAAATGATAGGGCAAACAATGGATGGCATCAACAAAGGCGGGCAGCATAATTGGCTTCTCCGATAACTCGGTGGTGCCAAAGACCTAAAATTGAACAGAAAGAGAGATTAATATTATGAAAATATATCAATCAATTGGTTAACTCACCTGATGGACCATTTCCCAATAGAAACCATCTAGCATATGCTGCTTGGTCAAATGTTGGCCACAAAGCAATGGCCATAACTGTGATCTAATGGGCGAATTAATGGGCCAAGAGTTCTCTCTGAGTATATTTTTCACATCACGCTTTTTGCCCTGTTGCAATAGCTGTTGAATCTCCGTAAATGAGCGCAAGGCTGGTTCTTTGCCTGCAAAAATGAAAGAAAACCCAAAAAGAGAAGGTTATTAGAGATAAAATTTACTTAGGATAGGTCATAGTATAGATAAATTAGTTAGTTATTTCTCCAAGTCTCCAAATAATTGCACTTTGCTTAAACATGTTTGCTAGGTAATCATTTCAATTTACTACTCAAGTGAGTCAAGTTTTTCACTGACGTTCTTCTATTGACCACTTACAAACTATATCTATCATATGACATGATTGTTATGGTCAACTATAATATTTATTGATAACACAATATTTTTGTATAATTATTAATATATTTTTCGATGGCTTTTTAAGGTTATTCCAAAGCATTTTCCATGTAAACGTTCTTTTTCCATTGAAGTTTATCAATTGGCTCAAGATATAAATACATGTACATTTAAGTAGTCCTGCTGATAAGTAGTTAAATTTCATTATAAGTGTTTTATTATCGTTCCACCTACTTGCCCCCACTCCCCCCTCCCGCTGAGGTGCTCCTACCTCTGCCCTCTCTTAGTAAGCAAGCAGTAAAGTGGCAAATAAAATACTTCAACTTCAAATACAATATTTTTTTAAGTACACAAAACTGAGATAGGAGAAAAAGAAAAATGCATTTTGATAAGGTCAGTGATAGATCATCATTATATATACATATGGCTTTCGAAGTGTACATAAAATATTACGCATATGTTTAATATTTTTGTGTATTTACAAAGTGGCAAATGAATATCTTGAACTATGTCATAAAGCCATTTTTAATGTTAACTTAATCAATTGAATATGGCCGAGAAATTGACAGTTTTAGATAGATTTTCAAGAGACCATTTCTTTGTTTATATTGATATCGGTCAGTTTGTAGCACGAGAACGAACTTTCTTGGTCAGGTGGCGCTGTATAAGAAGACCCCCAAGCTAAGGCAACACACTTCAATGTCATAGTCCGAGTAGAAGTATTGATTAGGGGTTATCTTTGAACTAGGTTAATTGATTACATTTGTGAGCGCCGCCCGAAACATGTCTCATTATAGACAGCTGATCGATTTTTGCATGAGCAGCGCAGTTCATCTTATCATTGTCCAAAATGCTGATAAGATGAAAAACCCAACGTCATATCAATCAATATACAAAAACAGAGACAGAGAGATAGAGAGAGAGAGAGAGAGGGATACAACAAAGTTGCAGCTTTGTAATGTAATTAATGTATGTACATATATTTTGATGCTTTCACCTCTAAACCAAAGACGAAAATGCAATTGAAAGAGAAGCAAAATGACTCATAAATATATTTGTATATATATAAGAACACATATCGATATCGTTTGAGACAGAGTAATAAGTAATAAATGCAATAAAAATAACTGGTATAACATTCAATGGGGCTCGTTTGCATTTCTCTCACTCTTTCTCTCTCTCTATCTGTTTCTCCTCGTGCTTGTGCGGGTAATTAATCCCCATCATCTTAAAGCTACAACCATTTGCATTTCAGAAAACAGAAAAAAATGGAAATCGGCTAAAAAACTAAGCACAAAGTGAACTGAATATACTTAGCCACATATATATATATTTACATATAAAACTTGTGGATGCGGTAATTTTCCTATCAACACAATCAATTTCCATTCCATTGGAATGTGTTGGAGATCAGAAATCATCGTACACACCCCCACACCCACACACACACACACACACACAAACACACACACGTCGATATGCAAATGCTAAATGGCTAAATATTATGTCAGCAAAACCATTTCCATAATAATTAAATATTATTTTCCATCTAATTAAATTGTGTCATAAAGTTTTTCTAATGCATGCAATTAAAAGATGTAATCACATTAACTAAACAAAGTATGCGCAATCATAACTAAACCCACAATATATATAAATTTTATGAATGGTATATGTATATAAATAATTATCGATATGTAGATAGTGAGATATCAAATAATAAGTGACTAATAAAAATAAATTGTGGTTTAACTTTATAATCTACATTTATTTCAATTTTAAAGTTTTATTTAACTTATCTCCTTAATTTTTATAAAAATATATTTTATTCTGATAATTCTAAAGGGCTTTAATTGAGTTAAATGTT
Organism: Drosophila willistoni; assembly: GCF_018902025.1. Taxonomy (NCBI): domain Eukaryota; kingdom Metazoa; phylum Arthropoda; class Insecta; order Diptera; family Drosophilidae; genus Drosophila; species Drosophila willistoni. The sequence continues at coordinate 19,187,583 of NW_025814050.1, forward strand.
AGTCACTGCAAAATCTTTGTTTTTAACTTTATTTACTTCGCTTCATTCTTATTGGTTACGGTTAACTCTCTTTTCCTTCAGTAGAAAACACTACAAGAATTCATTAGATTTATCATCCATGTGAGCTTTTTGAAGGTTTTACTAAGCGATTTTTGAATATTAGAGATCCATTTTAAGCTAATTTAACATTTTCAATTCGTTTGTGGTGCCTCAAGTCAACTTTTCCTTTCAGCTGATTGCCACATTTAACTCAAACACAATATCTTCTGATTAAAAGTATTAAGTTTTATGCCGCTAATTGAAAATTTGGTCAACTAGTGGATTTTTTTCACCTAATTATTATTTTTGTTTGTCAATTTTTAAACGGAAATTTTCCTTGTAATTTTTAAATTCACAACAAAAAAAGATAAAAACAGAGCCCCGCAAAAAGGGTTAGATAGAGAGAAGATAGGGCTAGATTGCAGAGAGATAAATTGTGGAGATTTTCCTTATCAACAAACAAATTGCAAAGCTTTTCCTAAAAACACTCTCTCTCACACTCTCTCTCTCTCTCTCTCTCCCTTTCTATCTCTCACTTGCTGCCCCTATTGTTATCCTCTATCTTGTTCCCTTTTATTACCTTCTCTTTTATTAGGCATTTACATTTTTTTTATTTTTATTATTTCTATTCTTATGTTTATTTCACACCATTTTGAACTATTAACACAATAATTGTTGTTAGTTTTTTTTTTTAATTGCTGCCTGATTCTGATTTAGTATTCAACTTTTTGTTTTTGCTTTTCCGTTTAGTTGTTGTTGGTTGTCGTTTTTTTTTTTTTTTGTTTTTCGATTTACCTGGACTAAATTGAAAGCACTGACACTTGGTGGTTACATCATTCGAGCTGGCCGCTATAAAAAGGGGCAGCTCAAAGAATTTGTCACATTCGGGATCAACATAGACGCTGCTCCTACGGCTACTGAATTGCTCCAAATCGCGTATGCCCAAGACTTTGCCAACCATTTCGAATGAGTTTCGAGTGTGTTGTTTTTATTTGCTGTTTTTTTGTTTTGTTTCTTTCTGTACTCGTTTTGGTTTATTCGTTTTTATTTTTTTGCTGCTGCTTGGGTTTTACTTGTGTGTTTTTTTGGCACCAAAAATATATATTTTTTTGCTCAAAAGAGCAACAACAACAAATACATTTATGTAGATTTGTTAGTCTGTTGTTGTTTCTTTTGTTTTTGTCTTTTGTCACTGCCTTTTGCCTTTTATTGTTTTAATTTATTGCGCTCTGCAATTTGCTTCGTTTATTTGTTGCTCTCGTTAGTGGAGCCGACAGGAGAGGGTGGTGCTGGTGGTTGCTGTGGATGTTTGTTGGTGGTGGGGCTGCTGGGCGCCGCAGTTGATTTTAATTTGCAATACATTTAAATTTTTCAATTCACATTTTCATTTTTTGTTTTTTATTCTTTACTTTTGCTTTTGATGATCACTTTCTGTGTTTCTGTTTTTTTTTTTTATTTTGAATAATTTTACATTTATTATTTATTGCAGTTTGTGGCTGCAACTGAGTTGAAAAATATCATTAAATATTTTGTCAATCGTTTCGAGCAGCGGCCGCGGCTTGAGGATCGATATCGAGCGGGGATCGCGCGCTTTTGGCCCGAGACACACACACAAATACAATAATCAAAAATTCCGTAGGCCTACGTGCGATGGGTTTGAATGCGTTCAATGTTCTCAGCACTTCACTCAGCTGGCGGGCCGGTTTCAACGCTTTCAATGGCGCTGCTGTGAATGAAACCGAAAGCTTTGACAACCCCAAAATGGGGTGTGAGAGAGTGAGAGCGAGAAAGACAGCGGGAGAGAGAGCGCCACCAACAGAGAGGAAGAGACTAATTGAGAGCGTGCTCTACTCGTTGATCGCAACCAACCTGGTGGCGGCGCGTGCGAGCTTTGTTATGCGCCACAGAAGCTTTTTCATACTTTCTTTCACACATACACACACACACCCTGTATCCAGAGGATGCAATGGTATATGCAGTTTAAAAGAAAGTCCTAATATCTGTAAGAACTTCAATTGTTCCTGTTGATCTTGCAAGTTAAAAATTTATTGTTACTTTATTTTGCAGCATTTTTATTATCAAAGGGTATCTTAAATTCGCCTAATTATTTAGTTTCATGTTGTGTATATCATTTGATTTGATTTAATTTCTTTTTGTTGTTGTTTTTTTCTCGCTTTTTACTATCTGCTGCGGGATATCAAACAGCTGTTTTCTGTTTAAATACATATTGGCGCTCTTTTTGTTCTCTCTCTCTCTCTCTTTGTTACGCTTTCTTTATGTCTGTGTGTATGTGTTTGTGTTTTAGAATTTTTGGGGAAATTTCGTAAGCTTGGAAAACCGCAGAATTGTGAAAAATTCTTGCAACGCTTGGCGTATAAGTAATATTTGTGTTAGGCAATTTTTTGGTGTTGTTGTTTTTTTTTTGGTCCATGTTTGTTTATGGGGAAAATTTCGGCATTTAGATTTATGATACCATCCCCGCCCCCTCTCTTTACCCTCTTTGTGCCCCTTTTAACTTTACATTTTTTAAGTAGCTAGAAACTTGGCATTTATATGGCATGAAAATATTTATACTATGCCATGGAAAATTTCTTCTTCTTGTGCCCGATAGAAACGGATGAAGCTTCTAATATTTATGGGAAACAACGATGACGGCGACGGCGACGACGACGACGACGACGAAGAAGCAGACGTCAAGGGAACTGCAGACAGCAGTGGAAATCAGGTGTTGACTATAAAATAAACTGGAGGCGGATGCCTATTGTGAAATTATACACACTCATACACACTTAAAGTGAATATTATGAAAGAAAAAAGCGTCTGAATGAAAATATGATATTATCAAATAGAAGTAGAACGAATTAGCAATTTTGAGTGGATAAAATATACTAAACTTTTGGTTTACTCTAATTTCTGAGTAAATTTAATATTTTTAAAATATTTTGTTTTTTTCAATCTTAATAAATTTCAATAATATAGAATTTTTTTCATTCCTTACATGACATTATAATTGATTTTACGCCTTGCTTTATAGAACTACTAAGATTGTCTATAAAAGTATTTTGTTTTCTATATTTAGAACATAAAAATTAAATCCAAAAGGAAGTGCAATAAACGAAAATGTCTACAAAACACATGAGAAAAAATCGCAGGGTAATTTATTCGCTTGTATTACATACAATTCAGAGTTAAAGCTCAACGAGAAAGTCAAATCCGAATAAGTCCTTTTTATCCTTAGAAATTTGTAAATTGGTAAAGAATAAATTGAGAGATAAGTTCTGGTATTAAGACCTACTTATCCTTAACACCATCTCTAAAGTAAAGTGTAATTGATTATTTATTAATTTACTAAATTTAATATACAAATTTGCATCTAACTTTAATATAAATTTTTTGTGAAACTCTTTAAACTAAATTGTTAATAGAAAATCGTCTTCTTTTCTTATATTTAGCAATTTCGTTTTATTGGATTTCCCAATGAAAAACAAAAAAGTTTTAAATATAAGTTAAGTCTATGTATTTTCTTTGTGTTTGCCTCACGTGACGCCTTCCTACGATGTGTGCTGAACGCATTTCAACATACACACACACACACTCACACACACACATTTAAATAATGTTTTTTGTTGATCTTTTTTTAGCATTTAACATATACAAATTGATTTTTCACATGTTTCGTCAGGCAAAATGTTAAAACAAAATAGAAAAGAAGAAAAAAATAAGAGGAAAACACAAATCGAATCTTTTGCCATTTGTTTATACTAAAATAGATAAAAATAAAATAAAAACAGTGAAAAAATAAAAATATAAAATAAATAAACAAAACGCGTGGCCCAAAAGAAACACAACACACACACAAACACACACACACACACAAACTGACAGGCAGAGTGTGAACTAAAATGATTAATTATTAAAATGTTTAAACCAGAACAATTTTCGAGAACTGGCTATATCAGATGGTTTAGACGACCAAGAAAAAAATTTCAACTCATTAGAAATTTTGATTCTTGTGCCAAGAAAATAAAAATTGTTTTACACCTTATACTTAACGATGGTAGGAAAATACAGGAATGAGCAATCTTTGAAAGATTTTCGAAACTAAAAATGGGCGAAATAGGCAAACACACTGAAAAATTTCGTCACGTAGATTGATAGCCAGAATGACGCATGGATATGTGTCGTGTCTCATATCCGATTAGTTAAACAACTGAGACAAACAACTCTGGCTCTGACGTTAAACAGGGAGAAGTCAACTGGGGACTTTATTCCAAATCAAGGGAATCATAAAATATACTATTTAGGCACCATATGAAACTAAATTGGTCATATAATATGCTGATATCTGATCTGATATCTTTATGAACAGCTCGACAGGAGGAGAGTATCAGGCAAAAAAGAGAGACGATTGCTAGACTTCGATTAGAAGGTAAATTCGTACACTGCGCCAAAAATATAGAGAACTATATAGATTATAGGATACTACTATCTATCAAGTAGTTATTACTTATACACACAGGGGAAGTAATTGCAATAACGGAAATCATTTGGTAAATACTTGACTTGAACGTTTTTCCAGAAATTCATAGAAATTAAGAGCAAAAGGCAGCGCACTTAAATATTTCGTTGAAAATTAATTTTCAGTCTTTTAGTCATTGATATTAAAAGATATTTATGATTATTCAATAATCAATTTGTAAGTTCTGTCTAATGCAAATTGCACGATTCTAAAGATGTCGATATATTCTTATAAATATATATATTTTTTATTGTTCCATCATCATGTGATAAAAGCTTAACCAAACGCAGATAACAAAAGAAGCCGATGAAGGAACAAAATTTAATTCCAAGAATTTTTTTGATATATAAAATAAATTTATTTCCCTTAAATTGCATTAATCATCTTTTTGAACATTTTCTTTACTAAATAGCAAATAAAATTATTGTGACATGATCTAATGGTCAATTTTTAGTACAAAAACAATAGACCTAAAGAAAAGAGAAGGAGAAAGAGTAAGGAAAAGGAAAATGGCAAAAGAAAAACATGAGAAAATCGTTGTCGTCGTTGTCTGACGTGGATTGTTTGATGAAGAAAAAGCATAAAGAGGGCAAAAAGACATAGGGGAGGAGCGGGGCAGGGCCAAATGTATGCAAAATGTAATTTATTATTGCAATTGTTGTTGCTTCTTATTCTTCTGTTTGCTGCCAGCAATTTGAGCCAGATGCCGACACTGCATCTAAATTTAATTTGACCACAAGCTAAACAACAACATGTTCGTTTTTTTTTTTTTTTTTTATTTGGCAATATGTAAATAATTGTTGCTATTGTTAATTTATGGTTCTGCCTTGTTTTGTTTTTTTTTGGTTTTGGTTTTTTGTTTTATTGATTTCCAAGATTGCCAACATTTATCTGTTAATTAGCCACAAAACACGTCACACCAACTGTGAGAATCGATTTCACACTATAAATAGATCGCAAATGAATTTAAATGGAACTTATTGACTTTGGATTGCAATTATCAAAAGGCAAAGTCAAAAGAAAACCTAAATAATAGGTAAAGTAGACAGAAGGGAAGACTTGAGCTCTATGGCTAAACCATTTATTTGTATTCTAGAATCTAAAATCAATTATGTATGTTTGGGTTTTAAATTAATGGTTTATTCAACGCAACGAAGTAACTTTTTGCGTCTTTTCAAGTAAATTTAAAGACAAGCTTCTTAGTCTTACGTTTATTTGTAAACAATAACTGAAAGCAATATATCTCTGAAGATGTCATCAGGTTAAACCAAGAGGATGTGAAATGGGAACAACATGTCAAGTACCTGTACTTTATTTAAGAAAAGAAATTAACCTTTAGTATGTCACTCTCACAAGTTAAATGTGAACAAAACAAATAATTGAAATTATGTGGACAAATGAAATTATATATAAGTAAGAAGTAAGCAAATTTAAAACTAAAATGCTCAGCTTTTATTTTAATCATAATTAAAAAAGTGTAAATAAAAGTTTGAAAAACTTTAATTTGTACTAAAAAAAATTGGTGTGTTTTCGTAATATATGTAAAACAAGTACTCAACTTTTCAAAGTAATTTTTAGTGGAAATGTTTACAAACTTTTTTTGTCTATTTTGATGAGAGTTCTCAGTACAGTGAAACCTCGATATAACGAACTTCGTTATAACGAAAAACCCAATATAACGAATTTTTTGTTAAGTCCCTTGAAAGGACTAAGGTTTTACATTTCAGTACCTATAGCGAATCAATAGATATAACGAATAATTTTGCGATCCCCCTCAGATTCGTTATATCGAGGTTTCACTGTATTTAACTTTAGCGACAAACAATTGTCAATTGCATAAATTAATTTGGTACATTATTTTGGTGACTTTTTTGCGGCTTGTTAATTTAACATTCAAATAAAATATTTGTACAAATTATTTGTGTAATATAAATTTTTTATGCAAAACATTACGAGACAAATATATGATGAATATATATATAATTTCTACAAACATTTCCAACGCTAATCAGTATTTTGGTCTACGAATTGAAAACATAAATATATTTTGCCTATTACTGAGACTCTGCTAAATATATTCTTTATGTGTCAGACTTGAAAATTTGTCGTTTTGCGATTCAATTAAATTGAATTAAGTCTGAAGACAACAAACGAGCCTTCTTTCACGTGAGGTTTACATATATTTTCCTATATTACTTTTAGTCATCTTTTGTTTTTTCTCCTTGTGGGGCTATAAATAACTTTAGTTTCACGATCAATTAGCACAATTTTTTCGATCGCAATCGGAGACATGTGTGGCACATGATCGAACAAAACGACCTTTCTGGGATCCCTTCCCATGTCAAATAGATATTACGTTTTGAATGGGGCATATTTCCGCCTACTTTGATTTACATGTGTTTAATAATGAAGCGAGGTGGGAAAATGTGGGAGGATTAAACAAATCAAATAACTTTAGGCAAAGACCACGAGTGGGCGCCGTGTTTTGAGGGTTTTTATTGTTATATTGTTGATCAAAATGGAAAATGAATTAGTTAATAATGATGCTAAATGATATGGATTTGATTAGTTGCACATATCAATTCCACAATTCAAATGTGAGAGCCTGGCACCACGACTAACTTTAGTCGTACGGTTGATCTTCGAACATATGTGGAAATACAACAACGACAACAACAACAATTATAAACGAGTTTTTGTATTTTGTTGTTACTTGATTTTGCATTCATTAAATGCTGCAATTCGAGAATCTGTTTCGATTGCAATCAGTTATATATCTTGTATTCAGATACATATGTGTATATATACATATATCCTATACAATCAATTCGTTTCAGGCCTTAATTTCATGTCATTCTTTAGCAACAAAAATAAGTAATAAAAAATCTGAACGAAATTCGTTTTCAATGATTTGTTTTTTTTTTTTTTATTATTTCCAGAAATGATGTTGGCATAAACAATTTACATACATGTAGCCTACACCTGAACACACACAAACATAAACACACACACTAAAAGAGAGAGAGAGAGAGAGAGATATTGCTTAGCATTGACTGATTGACCAACTGACTGACTAACTGATTGACTGAGATGATTGAATGAGCTATGGAAATAAGAGGCTTTTCGCTTTTCCTCTCAAATTTTACGAGGCGTGATAATTAACGAGACGTTGCCTATTCAATAAACGATTTAGATATATGTTTGTCTGTGTGTGTGTGTGTGCACATTAGTAATTGCATTAAATTTTTGGAAGTTGCATAATGGACACACACACACAGACACGCACACTCACACAACCGTAAAGTAATTACAATTACACAAAGTTCAATTCGACAGTTGACAACTTTTTTTTTGTTTTTTTTTTTTATGGGGGCAACGCGTAAGAGACAGAAACGTAAACGGAGACACGAGCGAAAGAGAGAGAATAACAGAGAGAAAGAGAGAACGAGAGAGCGACAACCGCTTTGCCCGAGGGTTGAAACAAAACTGAGCCGCCAGCTAGTCCAATAGGCGATCTCTACTCCCAAGAGAAAAGAGATAAGACAAGAGACATCAAGAGAGATAGAGAGAGATTTAGTGTCGAGGGGGTGGGGGGGTCATAGCATAACTATGAGAGCAAACTGATGGCGACAGGTGGAAGCACTGCAAGCGAAATTCATTTCAAGTGCTTTTTGATATCACAAAAAAAGCTTTCCCCAATGCATTTAGCTAGTTAAAATAGGAAAAGAAACAACGACCTCAAGTTACCCTGCAAATAATAATAGATCTGAACACGTTTTCTTGACATTCTATACGTTTTTTACCATCATTTCTGTAATAAGCTATCATATTGAGAGACAACTTAGAGGATAGACACTTGAGGATAAAAATTATCTCGTTAACTAGACGATAATTACTCATTCGATACCTAACTACGGCCAACCACTATAAGGAACAATTTTCACAGGTCTGGTAATTCACATATGTCTCTTAACTCTTTGTAACTAAAACTAGTTATTTTACCATTTGAACGACTTAAATATATCTTTCTCACCCACTAAATGGCAGGTATGAAAAGCTTTCTCTCAAAACTGTAACTTCAAGTCTTGCTTCCGAGTTCGAGTTCGTTCAACTTTATATAGTTTGGGCTTTTCTTTTTGGAGGCACGGCACTCCCATTACTATTGGTTAAAAAGCGACAGTTGACCATATATAAATACACCTGCCGGAACCGGCTATGAAAATTCTAAAACAATTAATAAACGAAACGTGCACAAATGCAAATGGACAGGTTTTGGTTTTCATCATATCAATGAGCGGTTTGTTATGTATATTATTGAAATTAAAATTATATTTATAAAGACAATTATAATTTACTACGATATATACTTTATTTCTCTTAGTTGTTGGTGTTTGTATTGTCAATGCAAATGAGCAGAGAGAAGGCTACAAAGTAATCATGTGATCGCATTTGTTGTGGTTATGCTGTCTATGTGTGTGTGTGTACAAAGTGTGAATCAATCTGTGGTGACATTCATTTGAGAAGCAAAAACTAATATGTACCAGACGCAGACGGGCATTGCCGAAGGCTTTCAGGTGTAAAAATGTAATTGTAAGGACAAACAAATTAGATAATCATGGTAAACGAAAATATATTAAAAGTATTTAATGTAGATAGGTTTTAAAATATATGTATAATGTATTCAATTCGGTTGATCAATGTTGATCTCTGATCTTTATTTTAAGAAAAAACTGCAGCAAAAAGTAAATTTCCCTTAATCGAAGTCAAACCAAAAAAAAAAAAAATCGTCAAACCTTTTAAAAATGTTATTATTTAAATAATTAAGAGAAATTGTGGATGTACTTTGCCTATATTGATATAGTCTTTATTTTTTTTGGAAATTGCTTTAAGCAATTGTTTTAACAGTGGGGTCCCTTGATTGGCATACCATCTGTTCAGCCATTTTGTAAATGCAAATATTTGTGTAGCATACTTTCAGGCAGCTTATATTATTAAGCATTCTGTTAATGGCTTAACAGAGGATGGATGATAGCCATTTTTAATTATCTGCTTTAATATGCATACGCACTGTATGAAAGGTAATGCTAACTGTATTGTCCATGTTAAAACAAAATAAACAAGTATCATTTCTCTTTCCTAACCTCCCCCTCTGGTTGCCAGCCACCCACAGAAACCCACCCACAGAAACCCACCCACTGTTGTCACCTCTGTTTATCTCTGAACAGCGAAGCACAGTAAACAGTGTTATCTGTTAGAAGCAGAGAAAAGAGACCCAAAAAGAGAAAGAGTGTGGGAGAAGTATGACAAACAGCAGGCAATTTGCCGGTATGTAGAAGTATGCGTGTGTGTGTGTGTGTGCGTGAAAACTAAATTTAAACATTTGTTGCGACAATTTTCTTGTTTTTGTTGTTGTTATTGTTGTGTTTTTTAATGTTCTTTTTGTGTGGAAAATCAAAGATCGTGTAAACAAACACACACACACACACAGACCTAAGGCAAAAGTTTTATAATTTGCTTTTGAAGTGGTTAAAACATGACATGCTTCTGACCTTCTCACACTGCCACACAAACAGACAAACACACACACAAAACACAAATGTAGAGAACTACACATACAAACACAAATGAATGCCTAATTGGAGGCGCCAACACTTGAAAACAGTTTATTGATTGTTCACTGATGGACTTAGCCAAATTGAATTGATGCCAAAATTAAATTGAAACAATTTCCAAAAAAAAAGAGGGAAATAAACTATCAATCAATCAGTTTTCAGTTAAAATCAAAAATCGTCTTCTTTTTTTATATGAGATATCAGGTAAGCCCCTTTGAAGGTCGCTTTTGATATTTATTTCTCAGTAATTGATTTTTACAGTGGTCAAAATTTATTCACTTTACACTTTTTTTTTAATATTAATTTAAAGTTTTGTATATTGTCTTTTTCGCTAATGCAACAGCAATGCAGAGAAAATTGTTGTGAAAGGAAGTCAAGAGTGGAAAACATTAAGTATACGCAGGATGTGACAGGTATATAAAGTAATATAGGTTAAGTATGAAAATGATCATAATAATGGCACAAAAAATATATGTATTACACATTTGTTGATCTTTGAGTTGATATTTTAAATTATCATTTTATTTGTGATTATCAAATTGCTATGAAATCTGGCAAACTGCTATTCAAAGTTTTGCATGTCTTCTATTCTAAAAGTTCATTAAATATGAACCTATTTTGAGAGAAGTTATTGAAATTTAAAAAAGTTTCAACAATTATGTTTTCCTGTCCGCTTTTAATCATATTTGGACATTGTGGTAGAAATCATATATTCACTTTAATTGAAAAGGTGAACGCATCACTCTATTTTGATGAACTAACAATTATAATTGGCCTTACTAAAAAGCTTGTTTATTTTTTTAGTTTTTGGTTTTAGTTGAAATCAAAAACTATGCCGTCCATTTCATTGGCTGAGAACATGATCATTCGTCACGCAAAGTGTCGTGTCTGGGACAGAAGCCTCCATCGACGCCAACGCGTCCGCTGGCATTATTAATAAATCCAACTGCCGACCAGCCACGCCCTTCACATCCCCCTTCTCCCCATGTACATGTTTATAGCTCGGAGTGTGGAGAGGTTGATGATTGCTTTATGAACAAGTGAGCAGAATGCCGGGAGGATCAAAAAAAAATGGTTTATATATGAAAAAGGCAATGAAAATACAGAATCAAAAGGAAGTGGCCAACCGTGTGCAATGATGACAGACAGGGAACAAGACTAAGCAAAAAAGAGTGTGTTAATTTAACGGATTTGATCTTCGAACTTGTCGACTTAAATGTGTATATATTTATATATAGATATGATTTTAATTGGGCTAATCTAATCAAACACGAAATGAGCAGAAAACCAAAAATAGAATTGAGTGAGCCAAGACATTGCAAAAAAAGTTATACACAAAAATGTGGGAAAAAGAGGAAAAAACCAGAGGCGCAAAAACAAAACCGAAAAATCCTCAAGTGGTTTTCATGTTTTTCATCTCTAACCACAGCGGTCAAAACGGTCAAATAACTTTTTTTTTGTTTTTGGCACAAACAAACAAAAAATGTCATATTGGTATTTAAAATTCGTTTTTCAAAACGGCAAATGAATAATCCAAATAAAGTTTATGACAAACATTTTACAAATTGCAATCACCACCTCTTTCTCTTTAGCCCACGCATCGAACTAAAGTGGAATTCTCTAAAAACTAAAAATAAATGCCAAAACAAACCATCAATTCGAAATGGGCAAGTCGATAAAGCAGCATTGGGCGAAACAATTCGGCCAGACACTCGACCAAAAGCCAAAAACCAGTTTTGGCCAGTTACAAGAATCTGCTGACTTCGAGAATCGTTTTGAACGCATTCGCAGCAAGCACACTTTTCGCATACTTTTTCATTTGGTCTGTGGCACGTGCCTCGTCTCTTTGTGTTCTGGGATGGCCAAAGACGTTCTCTCTCTCTCTCTATTTATTGTTCTTATTCTCTTCTGTCTCTCTCTCTGTGTATGTGTGTGTTGTGTTTCAGTTTATTGGCCCGATAGGAAAATTCTTTAAAAATAAAAACATTTATGTTTTTCAAATAAATTGAAATTTATGCCCCCTTGAGCTAATAACATTTATTATAAGTTGTTGTTTTTCTTTAAATCTTTTCACGTCACAAGTAAAAAATAACGAAAAGATATTTTCATTGGCTGCCTTCTGCTTACGTAAGCAAAAGGAAAGAAAATGCTCTTCATTTGAAACAGCAAAAACAAATAAATATTCAATTTTAAGCCATAAAGAAATCATGTTCACAAAATATATATGTATATCATATATTATACATATATTAAATGCTTGTTTCTATTTTTTTTGGATGGCACGCGGACTAAAAAATTCTGTTGATGGGATCAAATGTCAGTGGGGAAAATAAATTGCGCATAAAACAAAGTTTAGAAAATCATTTTTTGAATGGAATTAACATAATATTTTTAATTGCAAATCGAAATTTTAGGTAGTTTTAATTATTATATACCTTTATTTATCAGAGGTATATAGGAGTCTTGTTTCTTTTGTTTAAAAATATTTGGTAATAGTTAATTCCAAAAATTTATTCAAATATTTTACATCAAATTTTGAAATATATGATAGGACAAGTAAAATTGAAAAATTGATTGGGAATTAAAAAACATTAAACGCTGCTTCTAAAATTGGGACCCTCAAACTGGTTTAAGGAAGCAGTGCATTTTAAACTATGAGTGTCAAACTGTATGAGCCAAATAAAATATGTTGTTTTTTGGTTTTATTAGGAAAAACTATAAAAAAAAGATTGAAATGGTTAATCCAGACATCGTTTATTTTTACATAGATATGATGATTCAACATTAACTGTTTAATCGGAGCATTAATCCTAAAGATGTACCTCTTTTAGCCTTGGAAAAAGGAAAACCAAACTATTCTTGGAAAATTTACTCAATGTAGGCAAAAAATTAATTAATTTTCTTTACTACACAAAATATTTATGTTCTTATAATATTAAATTTTGCCATGATATTTGTAAAATTATCATAACAAGTTCGAAAATTATCAGACTTTCCATATTTCGCCCAATAATCGAAAGAGTCATGGAAACAAAACTCAGTTTGGATCAAAGTGGATAGTCTACATATATAAGCCCTGTAATTTTTTTCAGTCAGATATTTTGTCAATGGTTTATTTATTGGTATAATATTTATTACTCATACGACATGTTGGTCAAAATAGTGTCATAATTAATATGAAAACTGTTTTATATAGTGTTCTTATACTATAAAAACTTGGCAAGTTTATTATTCACTTTTATGTTCAGCATATAAAATCGATTGATCAACCTGCAAGCATTAAATTTGAACGACTTTCGAGAAGATACACTTGTTTGTGATAAATTTTCTATGACTACTGCAGGGTATATTAATTCCGCCCATCAGACAAAATGATTTAACTTCAAAGGCAGGTAGATGGATTGATGGATATGTTTATGGAAAATGCAAATTTCGCAAAAATAAACACAAACCTGAATTTGTTTATACATCGAAAAGGTTGAACCGAAAAAGTCATGAAAATTTCCCCGATGCATAATAAAATTTTTTGTATTGTCATTTCATAGAAACAAAAAAAAATGCAAAGAGATGTATTTAAATTTCATTCTCTGCTCTGCACACTTTCAGTGTTAATCACAACGCAAAACAAAAAAAAAGAATAATAATAATAAATAAAAAGAAAAGCTACGGCAGATGAAAATCCAATCAAATTAAAGACACCTAGAATAGAGGGGCGAAAAGGGGGAGGCAGAGCAATGATTGCATTTATTTTTAAAAATATTAATTGGCCGCTGGCCAATTGCCATAAAAACGTGAATGATTTCTCGTTCTTGGTGTTTGTTTTTGTGCAAAAATTCTTAAAACCAAAAGAAAAGTGTGTGTCAAAAAGCATTTATCTATATATGTATATATATAGATAAATCGAGAATGTATATATATATATATAGGAGAATATTCTTCTTCGCAATGCGATCAACCTGAACAAGCAATTCTATAGATATATAATATTTGTGGTTTTTCCATTTGGTGTTTTCACTTTGAGTGGAAAATCCAAACCATATGCAAACATACCATTACATGGTCGACTATATGGATTCAGTTGATGTAAGTATTTTCGTCGAATTGTGCCATTATAAAAGGCTAGAAGATGGATCAAGGCCAATGTCGTCAGAGCCATTAGCCATCCATAACCAGGCAGCAGAAGGGAAGTTTCGATCGATTTGTTTGGATTGCTCGATTGCATTTAGCTTATGGCGAATTGGTATCGAAATTGGAATTGCATTTAATGCATTTTGGCATTTTGACAAGAGATTGAACGGGTTCTGGAGGGTGGTGGGAGCAGACGAACACAGGAATAGACCCGATCAAAGGGGCATTTATAAAGTTGTCTAAACCTATTGGTAATTATGTAAATCAATAAACGGAAATACATTTTCCCAAAGAACATGAACAAAACAAAAGTTTTTGAACCTATTTTTCTTGTCATCCCCTGAAATTTCTTTTTAAAATCAGATTTGACGGACAATCATTATATCCAAGTGCTTTGATTCAAGATATTTCATTCAGTGTAAGGTTTACATTGCTTTTCCATTTTCTTTTAATATATTTTTTCCATTAAATTACATTTTTCCATTCGCTTCGCTTTATAGTATAGAAAGAACTTCTTCCCTATTTAACTGAACAGCGCTCTGTTATTATGGCTTTGGTAATATTTTTATTTTAGTGGAAAATGTACATCAGTTTTCCATTTGTTTCAGATACATTTCCTTTAAACTGCAACATTTTTCTTCTGAGATATAAGGTATATAAGGAACCCAGGCCCTATTTAACTGAACAGCACTGTGTAGTTTTCTAATATATTTAATAAATTGATTCGAAGGATTTGATAATTATCTTTTAATTTCAACATATTTTTTTTTTACAAACTTTTGGCGACATTTTCAGGAAACATTTTTGGTTTACCTTCAATTCTTTTTTATTTTCATGTCCACCCTCCTTTTAAGTATAAAATTTTGCCATTACGTTGTTATGTTTTTGGTTTTTCTATTCTTGCACCAATTAAATGCACATGAATAAATCATTTTGAGTTGTTGTAAATTTTAATTGGCTTTGATGGCAATATTAAAATTGTATATAGTTTTTGCAAAACGCCATTTTTGTGTATTTAATTTACTTCTTGGTGTTTCATTTGACAAATTTAGCTATCATAAACATTTTTGTTTCTCCTACTGTTTTCAGTCATTTGACAAAAATAATGTAGGTCAATGAGTTGTATAACCTTCTTTATCTTTCTCTTCATTTTCGTTTTGTATTTTGTATTGATAAGGTAGGTTTTTTTTTTATTTTTGTTTTTGGTCGATTATTGTCGATAGAAGAGCTGCAAGTGAAATGATGTGAAGTGAGCTAACCCATTGACTGGGTAAACAAACTAACAAAACAAAACGAAACACATAATAAAAAAACAATTACCATTTAACAATATTTTTTTCATCGTTGTTGTAAATTTATGTAAATTGCAATTTGCATTTTATATTTTCAACACACAAATAAACAAAAAAATTTCATGTGCCAATGAAAATGAATTGAATAAACACAAGCGCCAAGCACAAAAAAATAAATTGAAAAGGAAAAGAAAGAGACAGCGAGAGAAAGAGAAGAAGAACATCGAAAAAAAGCTGAGAAGGAGATTGCATTAATGCCTGCTGGTTAACCAAAACAACAAAAAATTGCATATAAAATCAACATGAAACCAATTTCCCTCAAAAATTTCAACGGTTTTGAATTCTACCATACAGTTTTAGAAGCACTGCATAACATATATACAAAAGTTCATGCAATATCGTATGATGTCTAAAAAGGCATGAAATTTAGTATTTTGTTTATTGTCCATAGCTAATATTAAACTGAATATAATTTATTTAGTTGTTTACTTCTTTTTTTTTACACATTTTTTCTTTCTTTTGTTTAAGTTTTGTTTATTGATTAATCTTCTTGCAAAAACGAAGAAGAAGAAATAGAAAAGGCAACAACTTTATGTACTTGCTTTCATTAAGAAACATAAATTAAAAATTTCTCACTCAAAATATTTTTGTTTCGTATTTCGTGGGCGTGTGCCCGGGCTGAAGAAACTCGTGATGTGATTTCATTCAATGATACACTTAAATCAATTTTTGCTACCCTATAACAATCATATTCAGAAAATGGGTATATCTGATCTTTGAAAGTGTTCGAATCAAGTGTGGCCATTCCTGTCCTGGCCATTTATGCCCTCAACTGCCCTTCTATTGCATTTATTTTATATTTTTGTCATTAAAGACTTTTTATAAACTTTTAAGTAAGTTTATTTTTATTTTGTTTAATAATTTTTTTTGCTACAGGGTAACACATAGTCTCATTTTCAACAGAATGGTGCAAGTTCTTTTCTTATGTATTCCAACTAAAAAAAATGCTTCAACTTATATTTGTATTCCAAGAATTTTGTTATTAGCCGCTGCTACATATACTTTATGTTTATTTTATAGATCAACAGATATATCAAATATACTTAAGTTATGCCTGACCAGAAATCGTTAATTATGTTAAATATTTATAGGATTTATTAAACTTACCAGTTTGCTTTGGTATAGTATAAAAGTCAAGTGTTTTAATTTCCGATGTTTCGACATGTGGTGCAAATCCTTCATATAGATCACTCTCCTCCACAATTCCGCTCAGTTTATCGGCCTGAGCCGATGTATCACCACGATGATATGGCATTTTCTTTGCCAGCTTCTTATCCTTAGATTTATATATATATATATTTATATATGTGTGTTAGTTGTAAAGGATTTTCTCTTGTTTTATGAGCGATAAATTTTCTGTTTCGTTGTTATTGTGAGGCGATGATTCTATTCCTTTTTTGTGTGTTTGTTTCTTTTATTAGTTATTTATTTGTGACTAGATAATTTTTTTTTTTTGTATTTGCTTTTGCGTGATTGCTCCGTTATTAGTTTGCTTCTTGTTTCTCTTTATCCTTTTTGTAATTTATGGAGACAGAAATACTCCAATACGATGATGCCGCGCCGAATTCATTATAATAAACAATTTACAACAAATACTGCATAGGCATAGTAGCTCAATAATCCAAAAACTGCAAAGAAAGAGAGAGGAAGCGAAACATCAATCAATGGTCTGGAAATCAGTTTAATGGCATAGAATTTAAATTGTAAATAAACATTTCAAAATTTCATAATTGACTACACTAGATCTGGTATGGAAAGAGTTAACATAAAGCATCGACCCTATTTTTACTCAGCCAAAAATGTGCTAACCACCCTGTATATATAAGTTTGTATATATCTGTATGTATTTTGATTTTCAATATTTTAGCTGTTGCCCTCACTAGCCGGTTTTAAATGTTTCTAATTAAATGCCAAAACCGGCATAAATATTTCATTTCATTTACAATCACACACACACGAAAAGAAGTGTAATATGTATACATATATAAAATACATATGTACCTACATATGTATGTGTAAAGTATATTATTCATTTATGTATATAAAAAAATGCAATTAAATTTTTTGCTTTAAAAACAAGGCCAAACAAATATTTTGACACTCCAACGCGATGGCATAAACTCTGACTAAGCTTGCCATACATTTTGAACAGATCGATTGTATATTTTCAAAAAAGAAATCTTAATCAATCAAACGAAATCTCAAAAACTGGTTAAAGCCTATTCCGACTAGAACATAGACTGGTCTAGGACTTTGAAATGGATATAACTTTGCTCCTTAGAGTATGCAATTAACTGTTTTTAACATATGAATAACTTTTCTGACGACTTATAACTTAAAAAGGGTTCTATAAACAATGTCTCCATGGAAAATAATCCTTATCTACAGGTCTTTTCAAATTTATATTACATTCTTAAAAAAGTGAATTCTTGGACTGCCTTTTGCATCCTTTAGGGGACAAAGTTTCTCCCATTTTACAGTTCTGCCGCAATTGAAAAAGATGAATCTACTAAATTTTTTTATTTCTAAATGTGAACTTCTCTTTATAAAAAAAAAAAAATCGTTCAAAGATTTATGCCGATAATTAGGGTGCTCTTTTAATAAAATTATTAATATTTTTTATATATATTTTCTAAAATTTTTGTTAATTATGTAATGTAAAAAGCACATAGTTCTCTTAGCCCAATTTTATTTAAACATTTTCTATCTATTGTCGAAATACGACGTATAAATTCTTTAAGCAAACTGCAATCAATAAACATAAACAAATTTAGTAATTCCTTTAAATTAATTTCGCTTTCATTTGCACTGTTGACACTTTAGCATGCTAAATAGGCAAAACCAAAAAAGCTAAACCAACAAATGACAAAAAAAATAAAAATAAGTCAAATGAGTTTTGCTAAATCGAATTGCAAATTTCAATTGAAATTCTGTAAACGTAAAATAGAGAGAGAGAGGGGCAAAAAACCGAAAACAGACAAAGACTAAGCAAACGGACAGTCTCAAACACAAGCAACAAACACTTCTCATTCAGTCAGTTTCATTTGACATTTTTAATGATTTTGCCTGTCAACGGACTTTGACGGAGACACCGAGATAGAGACCCGGCGGAGACAGCCACAGACAGATAAGACAGATAGAGAGAGAGAGAGAAAGAGAAATAGAGAGAAAAACACAGAGACAGGTGCAAAGCAAAAGACTGATAGATAGATAGATAAATTGTTACGCTTATGTTTAGTTAAGAGCCAGTAAATTGTTGCGGTCAATTGTTGAAACGATACAAACAAAGATCCAACTAAATAAGGTGACAAAGAAGCAACAAAAAACCTTAAGAAAAACTCAATTGAGTATCCTTCCTTTGTTTGCTTAATTCTTCAGGTTTGTTTTTTGTATTATTTTACTTTAGCCAGGGTCAAATTAATAATAACAAATATAAACAGATAGAAGAGCTGAGTCCCAGCCATAGCCGTGCTCAAGTTTAATTGAGGTAGACGCTGCTGCTTCTGATGCCCACCCACTTAAGCCTTATTAATTGCTTTTCCAACACACACACATCTAAACGACACACTCACACACCAATTGAGAAGATATGTATGTATATTAGTCTGGTTTTTTTATGAAACTGTTTGACAACAAAGTGCAAAAAACAAACTTATCATTCTTTAGAATGAAGAACTTACAGTGCAATTTTCAATAAAATTCCGTGTCTAAAAATAAAAAATCCCATTCGAAACCATATTCCAATTTCAGGACTCTTCAGTCTAATAGAATAAATCGAACCGTTTATAATATTTCTTCTAATATTTGCATAATATCACGTATACTTCATGTTAAACACAACAAAATGTTGCATAGACGAAATATTCAAAAATGCCAATACGAATGTTTTTAATTAAATAATTGATGGTCAAATGATTCGTTTTCTTTTCTCATTTGCTTGAAGAAACAAAAAAATATAGTAAAAACTAGTAATTTCATTTAACTTAAAGTTGTTACTCAGAAAAACCAATTCATACATCGAAATGTGAATCGTTTAAAATATTTATATATAAAGAAAGCCAATAACGGAATTTATCATCAATAATTCGCTTCATTCAAGACCATGAAACGGAATGTCAAAACTATTATTTCTGCTACATTGCCTTATGGCTGACTAATCCTGGAGACATTAACAGCTGGAACTGCAATTAAGTCTTTCTACCAGTTGTTTCTAATGTCTTGTCCAATGACAACAAAATCAATAAAGTCCGCCACACATGTTAACGTAACTGCCACTTAAATGTCTGATATATTTACCAATATTTACATATAACAAATTTTTAAAAAAGTTAAACATCCCATGTGACCCACTTTAAAATTTCAACCGTTTTGTAAGATTAATACTAGTATCAATGTTACATATAAAGGAACTTTTAAGATACTGACAAAGATTAAGACCTTTAAAATGGAATTTAGAGTTTGCATAAATATACTTAGAAATACTCATATTTTTGATATTATTTGCAAGACTTTTTATTTCCAATATATAAAAAAATAAATGTAAATAGATTGCTCAGAAGTTCATCTGTCGTAATAAGAAATTACATAGGCGGATTTACGCAAAAAAAAAGGGAAATTTACTCCCGAAAGTATGACTAATGAGTCGACCATATAAAGAAGTTTTGGAAAATTATGCGAATGAAAAAAATTCTAAAATCAAGCATTGCTTGTACACAATTTTAAAGTTACAAGCCATACGAAAAGTTATAAACTTTTCGCCAATATTGAACACTTCTAGTCTATTGCATACTTAAAGGAGCTTATTTCCCCCATTTCACAGTCCTAGATCTGCCCAAATTATAACCATTATTAAGAAACATTCTTAAGTGAGTAATCTCTTGTTTCACCTAAATCAATGCCCTATAGATAATAGTTAATTACAGTTAGAAATTTGATTTTCTGTTTAGTTTTATTTTTATTATTTATAATCATGTATCATAATGAGAATTCATTGTGCTATATCTTAAAAAAATTATTGGGTATTCATCTCCCAAGTATTGCAGAGAAATATTAATAAAATATCCTATAGATACGTAAAAGAGAAGACAAACAAAAACAAAAACCAGTCAAATGTGCATGCAAAAACGCATAAAATTTGCAATTTTCTAGTATTTTCTGTTCAAGGTGCATTGGCTCAAGTTATTGTATATATGTATATACATACACACACATAGTTATGCTACGTATATGTAGATAAAGTTATTAAGAAATGTTTATTATTTTTGATTCACTTCAATTCAAATTCAATTAGACATAATAACCCAACTAAATGTTGTTATTGCATGGAATTGATTAGATCACGAGTGTGGGGGGCCACCTCTGGGCAAAGCAAAGTTAATTAAAACATTTATGCTAAATCAGCTGACACAATGTCATGTCGAATGTCAGCAGAAGTCCACCGAAATGTTTGTGTTGTGTTGTGTTCTGAGCTGAGTGGCGCTGGAGGTCACAAATGTCTGGTCAGCAAAATACTTAAAAGAAAAAAACGAAAATCAGCAATAAAATTACAGGTTAACAGGTGCTAATCAAAAGCACATTGAATAGTTTGCCACAGAAAACCAATTCAAAGCGTGGGTGGGATATATAGATGATGATCATAATCATCATGATGGTCATATGACGTAAATTCCTCAGGCTGGACATTTGGCCAGTCACCAGTTTTCTTCACCTCCCCTCAATGTAATTGTTTATGCAATTTGCGTCAGTTTGTGATAGAGAAAACTTTTGACGCTCGTGTAATTTTCCATGACATTAAAAGTTGATGAAAGTTATTAGAGCTCCTTTGCTTGCTTATTATATAAGCTACTTAATGAAACTATTAATTCTAGTTCCATTTGAGTTTGAGTTTCGGAGTTGAGAAACTAAGTAGTTAGTACTTAGCTGGAATTTTGTCTGCTTCCAATCCAACGTATGGCATATAAAGGTAAACACAGAAAATGAAACTAAAACAAAAATAAAATTGAGTTTTGCTGAATTTGTGGTCTTGTTTAACCTTGATATGACATTCACCAGATTATGTACACACACATACAAAAAAAATATTTAAAAATTTGTCTTCTATCACACGTTTCCCAGAATACATATGTCAAAAGAAGAAATTATAAAGATTTGAAATTTTCATCGAATCGCATATTAAATAAAGAGCATTTTCAGCAAATTAGGTCGACGTTTAGTCAGAATCGGAAGTTCTATATCCCTTAAAACGAGAAGATCTTTTTAAAATTTATTAATATTGTAATCTTAAAGTTGTTAACAAAAATTAAATTCTAAAAAATGAAATAGAAGTCAAGTGTGTTAAAGTATTCGTGGAGGATATTGAAATATATTATGTAAATCAAAAAGAAAAACTTTCTGGATTTGGTTCTTGACCGAGACAAATTAGTTTTCCAACTGCCTAATTTTCTAGCCAGGAATTGTAGTTCTTCAGAAAATAGAAACAATCATATAAGGATTCACATTTGACATTTCCAATATAATTCCTGACCATTTCGTTACCTAAAATATATTTTATCTTTGATTATCATTGTCCTCTACAATTAATTATCCTTGACGCATTCTAGTCACAAATTTCCATTTACAATGCATTGAATGATAGACAATTTTGTCCCAGAAATGTCATGTGCAGGCGGTTACCAACGAAAAGTACTTAATTACTATATACTTGAAGGCGAAAATAAATTGAAATATTTAGTAAGTGAATAACTAGGTCACCTGTAAGAGATTGCAGAATGCCAAAATGTCTGTGTGTGAGTGTGTGTAAATACTTACAGTCTACAAGGAGCATGAAGCTTTGCATCTTTTTCCAACTATTTAGTTTGCCACTTGTTACAAAATTTGCATATGATATGAGTTGAAAAAGGGACTAAGCCCTTCTGCTGGAATAGTATAGTTCAACTAGAAGGAGGTTTGGGGGTTAGGGAAGGGCTAAAGTAGGTAAAGTAGGCCAAGCAGCTGTCATTTTTGAACCCTTTTTGGGGTACAAAACAAGAGAAGTGCAATGACTTGGCCCTCTTTCAGGGACATTTAGCTATGTAGCTCAATTCAAAATTGTGTCAATTTAGCCAAAAGCAAATACGAAAAATTATGCCATCCAGCCAACAAAAGTCCTTAAAGTACTAAACCATTGTCTGAGTGTATGTGTATGTGTATGACTGTGTGTGGGTGTGACA
Organism: Drosophila willistoni; assembly: GCF_018902025.1. Taxonomy (NCBI): domain Eukaryota; kingdom Metazoa; phylum Arthropoda; class Insecta; order Diptera; family Drosophilidae; genus Drosophila; species Drosophila willistoni. The sequence goes on from NW_025814050.1 coordinate 19,210,441, forward strand.
GGTCACTTTGCGTCAGCAATATAGAATTGCGTAGTGGAAAAACTGGGTGTGTTATATCCAAAAAGAGAGAGAGAGAGTGAGAGAAAAGGAGAAGCCCAAAGTGAAAAGAGGGGCAAAGAGAACAAACTTGGTTAACAATGAACGTTACGCATGTGCCACCACCATGGGGGAGAGAGAAAGAGGGAGGGCGGCGACGGTGTCGGTGCCAGTCGGGCAAATAACTGAATCAATTTATGTTGTAAGCAACACGGCGGGGGCTACAGGAACAGAGGGCATGCAAAGGACACACAAAAGCTAAGTGAAAATAGATTGGCAAGGAAATCAACTTGTCGGCGTATAAGGCAAGGACGTACACACACACACACACACACATCCATGGATATATCCATACATACATATGTACATATACACAAATAGCAACAAAAACAATTAAAATCCGGGGCTCAGAGATTGTATGATTGTATCTACACTGTGCGAAAAACTGTTGTAAGGTATATAATCAAGAAACAGAAAAAGGCTTTATAAGAGTCATCTCCATTCCTTTTTAAAGAATTTTGCTAAATATTTTAATTACATTCTACTTATTGTAATTTTGAAAGGAGCTAAAAATGCAAATACTTCTTTTTAAATAAATCTAAATTTAAAATACGAAAACAATGAAAAGATTAAAGTGGAAGGCTTTAGGATTAAAATTCTTTGTAACATTGAAAAATTATATAAAAATGGAAAGTCTGAATCCTTTTAGACTTTATAATGAAATAATTTCTAACCATTTTTTGTTTGGTTTATACCAATTATGTTTCCCTAAACTTTTGTTTGGCTTTCTACGCTTTGCTACGTTTTTCCGGCAAGTGTAACAAGGCTTGACCTGGTTTTCAGCTATGCGTCCCACTCCACAGCACCAAAACCTCCAGCCCCACCCCCACAATGTCTCTCGCTCTGACACGCCATCTCTCGCTATCTCTGTCTCCCTCTTTTGCTGCCCCGAGACGAGCAAGTTTTGTGTGGCAGACTTCGTGACGGCAACAAACACATACACACGCAACATTTGGCCGTTTCGTTTCGTTTCGTTTTTTTTTTTCTTTTCTCATTTTAAGCTATATATTTTTTGGCAACAAAAGAAAAAACCTGTACAATGCACTTGCCACAACAATATATACTATATGTGTATGTATATATAAAAGTATATATATATATATATAGATGAAGATATATGTGTATATGTGTAACACAGAGCTCATGTAGCCAACTCTGAGGTCAATGAACCATACAAAATTGCAATTGCAGCAGCAGCAGCAGCAACAAAAGCAGCAGCAACATTTTTATTTCATAATGATTACATATAAAAGCGCATAAGAAAATCACGTGAAACGATCTGGAAAAGCGGAAAGGCGGAAAGTCGTCGTCCCTCAGCCCAAACAAAGGCAAACAGCAGCGAACGACCACTTGAAGTCGCCGGGAGCCTTCACTAGATGCAACTTGGCTTAGGCTTTTCCACCAACTCCCAAACGACATTAGCAGGCAACAACAACAACAACAACAATAACAGCAGCTTGCCCATATAAATGTGTTATGTAAGCGTGCATTTTCCACATTTTTTTTGCTCTCTCTCTTCTTGTTGTTTTTTTTTTCCTATTCGTTTTTCGCTTTGACTGGCAGAAAAGTTCGCAATGCAGCCAAAAGAAAAAAGACGAAAAAAAAATGTAGTCAAAGTGCAACGTTAGCGACTCGCAGAGAATGCATGTAAAGAAGAATGAAAGAACAGCAACAACAACCGCACAAACAAGGCAAAAGAGAAGAAAAGAGAAGAAGCCAAATGAATCACTACAAAATGTTTACTTTATAGTATACATACATACATAATCAAAGGGCCGCAGATTCGGCACATTACACATACGCCATGTGGTCACTTCATTTCATTTTTAACAGACTAGAAAAAGTTACATGAAATCTGATGTTTTCCAACGCTCTATTGAATTTTTGTTTAACAAATTCCAATTCTACGAAATATCAGAATCGGAGTAGCTGCATGTTTTCTATTGAATAAAGAAAACAATTTATGGGGTGTTGGGAGCATTTGAAACGTTTCCCTTGGAATTCGTCACGAGTTCTTAATAAACGTTGTCGTGTAGAGAATCTTTTTATTTATTTATCTAGAATCGTTTATTGATCAGTTTGAACCCGGGGATAGATATTTATTTGGGATCTAGTATTCCAAGAAAAAAATTAAAAAGTTTAAGGATCGAAAGTCGCCTTATACTCAAGAATATTTTGAATCGGTAATCCAAAAATGAATTTAGAAGTCAACATTTTTGTTCGTTATTCTAACTTCGCTGACTAATTTATACTTTTAATCCTGTATGCGTCAGCTACAAACTCTTTAATTTAATAAATTAATTAAATTATTCTTTCTAAAACCAGAATTAGGCATTGTAAATGGGTTCTGTGGATTAAAAATATTAATATAGCTTCGTATAATTAATTCTCTGTTTATTTTCCACACTTTTGTATACACATTTTATTAAATTACTTAATATTTTACTTCACTTTTTATTTAAGTCTGTAAACCTTCACATATTTAAAAGCAAAAACAAGAAAAATTTATAATTGTTATTGTTTTAATGTCTAACAAACACTTTCATTTTCAGATATGAATTCCATATACACAGATAAAAATGGTAAAACTGTTGGTGAAATTGTATATCTTAATGATCCATACTCCTTCTTAACAACAAGTTTAAGCTTTTATTGTACTCACATTTGTTTTTATTATTCGTATTACAATTATGAATACTTTTCACGCAATTTGCTATTTGGCTAATCTGAAAAAAAATGCTCAAACCAACAAAAAAGGTACATTTATTGTTTTTATGTATTTCAAATTCATTTAATTTTATATGTGCGAAAATACTTTCTAAGACAATTTCACCGACAGTTAGAAATATATTGGAAAAATGTACAACTAATCCGTTTTTCTTTTAGACCTTCAGCCGGCAATATAAACAGTTTAATAAAGTACCAAAAAAAATGACAAAAACACAAATCGATTTAAAATAAATATAAAAAATTGTTGATTTTTTGCGACCTTTTTATTGTTAGTTGTATGTTTTGCCGGCTCGAGGTCAAATTGTTGGGTGAATAAAACAAAATAAAAATAGTTTGTTATTATATTCCTTTCCGATATATTTAAAAAATCTTCATGTATCCTGTTTATTTGTTACCTTTGTATTATTGTCGAAGCTGGGCGGAGCTGATCTTCTTTAAGCATATCAAAATCGAAAGCTCATTTGGGATTTTTAAAGAATTCTCAGTAAGATTCCCACACAAGATTATTCAATAAAAAACTATAAAAACAATTCTTCTAGGCCGTTTTTAATTTTTAGAGTGTCATTATAATGGTAATTCCTGAAGAATAAACATATTTGAATTTTAATAAAAATTTCGTATGTTGCTTTTCTTGCTTTGAGTGATTATGAAATGGATTTAAAATATTTTTGTAATTGGTTTAAAAAAACATTTTCAACGTCTAGTTTGGCCAAAAGCAATTAAGAAACTATTTGATGCTTCCATATGGTTAAACACAAATTCCTAAAAATATAGAGAAATTATCATACCATACGATATATACGAAATATATGTACATATATACATATCGTACATATACAAAGTCATTAAATGAAACTAATGTGCACATTTTGTGGTCATTTTGCTATGGTCAATGAAATTTTTATGAAGACATCTCCAAACAGCAGTTGCACTCAAATTACGACTAATTACACATAGAGCAAGACGTTTAATAGACTTTTGGCCATATGCTGTGTCCCATTACTAATGGGGCCTGACCCCCCGAAAGACAAATGGCAACACATATACCATACACCCATACACAATACTCTAACAATATTAACAAAAAAAAAGAAAAGAAAAAAGCATAACAAAAAATAATGGTAATTGTAAAGTCCCTAGAGACTATAATAAGGCTAAAACTACAACAGAATAGTCAGTAGTAGTAGTAGTAAAAGTGGTAGGTTAGTGGTAGGCCGCGGGGAGGTTAGGGGTTGGTGGGTTGGTTGGAAAAAAAAAACATAAACCATTTTCGCAATTGCCATATACATACGTATGTATGTAGGAATGTACGAGGTGTGATTAAAAAGCTGTGTATATATTTCAAATGAAACCACAAAAAGTGTTTTCGTCAGCATTTATTTTGAGTTTTGTATTTGGTATTTATAGTTTATTAAACTTTAGTCATTAAAAAATGTATACAAAGTGTATAAAGCTAAGATATAAACAAAACAAAGTGCTAAAAGATCCACTACTTTTTAGCCAACTCTCGTTCTTTCTAAATTTTACCACACTTCACAAGAATGTTCATTAAAAAGTTGTAAAAATTTCACATTTTTCAATATTTCACAATTACATTTGTTTCCTAATTTTTTATGGAAAATATTTTAGTTAGCCAGTGCCAAAAATATATACAAGTTTTCGCCATCTTCTTCTTGTTTACACTATTATGAGTGATGAGATGTTTGTAATGTAGAAAAAAATACGTGTCTGACTTCACATGTGTATACATATATCTCATTTGATCAGCATGAGAAGTGGACTCCATGTAACCGTATCTGTATCTTTATGTCTATGTCTTCCCTTAATATTAAAGCTACTAGAATGAATCTAGGTTTTAAGCATTTGATTACCTTAGAAAGCTAAAGTATACGAATTGAACCAATATAGATTATTGTGCATTAGCAACAATTGGGTTAAAATTTTAAGCAATTCTACTAAAGGAGATGGGACAAAAGAGAATCAGGATCTAGCTAAATATAAAAGGGGCAGAAAAGTAGTTTGGAATAGCCTCTTGGAAGTTCATTTTTTCGACATGTTTGTATAGTTTGTTCAGTTGTAGTTCCCAAAGTGTATTAGTTTTGCCATTCTATAGCTAAGGGCAAAGTCTGCTGATAAGAGAATTTGCTACGCACTTATGATAAGTATTTATCCCAGACACAATCTTCAATTATTTTTAGTTTTTATTTTATTTTAAGCAATAAACTTTTTAGCTAAAATGAGGAATAACAATTTTGGTGTTTTAATCAGAAAAACTAAACGTTAATTGGTATTATGTGACTTAATACACGCTCCGTTAAGGCCAGTCATAAGAATAAACGAAAGCAGTAAGAAATATGCATAATATAAGCATACGCATATCATATACTGTTTGATATATATACATTGTATGTATATTTCACATATTGATAAGATATGGTTCAGTTTTTAAAGTCTATACCGTTTGCTTGTACCCGGAATACAAGAGTTGATAAGAATTATTAACTTTATTTATGTATAAATTTGATTTCAATTTTGATTTTGCAAAACTGAGCTTAACACACACTCTGCCACACACATATAAGTACTGGCACACTCGGTCATGTTGCTGATAAAAGATAATAAATAATATTGCCAACTTGGTTGGTTGGTATCACGAGTGAAAAAATCAAACGTACGGCTATCAGTCTCAGTTAATGTCTCTGACATTGATTGTAAATCTAACGTCATCATCTCAAACATCATAAGATCATTGTCATTAATAAAAATACGAAAAAAAAAAAATGGACTCTATTTGGTTGATGTGCTGCTGCTTGCACTTGTGATATTCTTTGTATTTGTATTTTTTTGTTTCAAGTTTTTGGACTGATCGAACCGGTTCGATGCCATCATCACACATAAATATTGTGTTTTTGCGAAAAATAATAAATAAATAAATAAGTAAAATAAATATATATAAATTCACCTTTACCAAATTGTGTAAAAGTCAGCATCGGCGGCGTCGGCGGCGACGACGTTCTATACCGTGTGGTGAGTTAATGTCGTGACTCAACTTTTGTTGTACAACAACAATTGCCTCAACGTACAAACACTTGTTTGGCGTTTCAGCGAACTCCACAAATGACATTCGAGACCTCAGCTGAGACTAAGTCTCCATCAGCGCCCCCTCATTCAGTCCTCCCCCTTCTCTTTGTCTCCCTTTGGTTGCGTTGCAAGTTGAGACGTTGTCGTTGCCGCCGCTGTCACGTGCTTTTCAAAAAGTTTTTCGTTACGTTTCGCTGTATTGGCTCCATTGCCATCGTCGGTCGTCGTCGTCGTCTTTGTTGCTTTTATAAACAATTGAGAGGCTTGTTTCTAAATATTTATAGCATGTCCATGTATGTATGTATTTGTGTATCTTTTGGTTGTAATTTGGTATCGCTCATATTATACAATACCATTTTAGGTTAAGCACGAGTTTGCTTTTCATACTTTGTGCCTCTAGGGCATTAAAAATAAAAAAAAAGAGCAGTCGGCATATAGAGACAAAGTTTATAAACTATTTAATTCTTTATGTTTATATCAAAGGGGTGATCGAAGAGTGTTCATAGGGATACTTTTTGGGGGTATATTAGGAGCATGCTGTTTTGTTTTTATATCTGTACATACTCTTAGTTTAATCCTAGTCAGTGGCTCAGTGAAAACCTAGATTTTTCTCATACCTATTATAAAGTATCTTCAATTCGTTGCTCCCGCATTTTCAATGTGCCAAATGTTTGCTCAAAAAGATACCAAGACTTTTTTGCCATGTCGAGATATTTTTTGTTCACCCTCTCTCCCTATCCATATGTAAATAGGTGGGTGTGCGTGTGTTTGTGTGGGGCGTAATGATGTTTGTTGTTAACTTTCTTAACTGATTTTAATACTTTCAACATATTGTGTGATCACGTTCATCGAAAAGATGTTCAAGCATACAACAGACAGCAGACAATGGGACAATACTTGCTAATTTCATAGACACGGAGCCGTAGCAGAACGCGAAAAATAACTCAATATGCGAGATTTACGTCATTGACCCATTAAATGCCACTCGTAATGTAATGGAATCGTTTATACTCAACCAATGAGTTTCTACACAAACATATTACTCATTCAAAGTCTTGAAAATGGATGCACACAATAAGCTATGAGATAATCAAAAGAAATAGGTACCATTTGGAGTAAATTTTATTGATTTTCACCGATAGATTTTGACTGTGGTGTGCCCACCTGTTGCTACCCGACGACATTGTGGTCCTTAAACGTAAAAACGCAAATATTTTAGTCTTTAACACGTGCCAATTTGTTAAATTCCTATGGTAAACAGAGCTAATTAATTAATTACTGGCCCAAGTATGGACAGAGACTCACGATGGACGTGACATTTACCACAAAAGAATTCGAAAACCAGAGGGCCGGGGCTAACTTCGACCGCGTCAAAGTTTGTATACCCTTGCAACATTTTTGGTAACTCTTTCCTTACCTATAGCCATCAAAAGTGGAAAAACGTTTAAGCTAAAAAGGCTAATGTTTGCGAAAGAACGGCCTACAATCTTAGCATTGAAAAGATATTGATCAAAGTCACTGTTTTCCACCGATTGTTCCTATGGGAGCTATATGATATAGTTACCCGATCCTTATCAAATTCGGCACATTCATTAACAGATATATTAAACTAACAAATGTTTAATTTGAAAGCAGTCGCGTTTAAAGTAACGAAGTTATTGACAAAAGTCACTGTTTTCGAAAGATCGTTCCTATGGGAGCTATATGATATAGTCACCCGATCTTGATCAAATTTGGCATAGTCGTTTATATGTGTAATTAACTCACCAATATTAAAATTCACGACAATAGCTCAGAAAATAACGAAGTTATTAAGAAAAGTCACTGTTCGTGACTTTGCCGTTTGTATGGGAGCTATATGATATAGTGATCCGATCCGGCTGAATCCGAGATATACAACGCCTGCAGTATATACAAGCCTACATGCAAAATTTCAGCTCTGTAGGTCTTACGGTCTAGGAGGAGTTTGCGTTGATCCAGACGGACGGACGGACGGACGGACGGACGGACGGACGGACATGGCTATTTGAACTCGTCTCGTCGTGCTGATCAAGAATATATATACTTTATGTGGTCGGAGATGCTTCCTTCTATGCGTTGCACACTTTTGACCAAAATTAATATACCCTTTTTGCAAGGGTATAAAAATGCCATAAATGCCGCCTACGAAAATACAGAGACATACAATTTGCAAGGGGGCTCAAATGATGTTGATATGCAATAAATTGAATTAGTTCAGTTCAGTGCTGAGAGCAAACCACACACATAATAAATTAAATCATTTCAGTTGACAAAGTAAACAGCAACAACAAGAACAACAAAGAAAACAAGAGGCATAAAATATGCAACAGACAAATGAAAACAAAAGAAAAATTCAAGCAAAGCCTAAGAATTTTTATGCGGGAAGAGAGAGAGTTTGTCATTCCAGAGGAGACTTTTCTGCCTTCTGTTCTGAGTTTCTTGTTTTTTGTTTTGTTTTCCAATTGAATTAAGCTTTGGCATTCCCCTATATAGGGAAGTTAAGTTCAGTCACTGCGCTGCGTGGCTTGTAGACCTTTTTTTGTTGTTGTTGTTTAAGAGCGTAATTCACTTTATTCAAATATGGCATAATAAAATAAATAAATGCCTATATGCAAAATACACAACACACACACACTCACACACGCAAGTGAATTACGCGCTATGTGCAGCATTGTTGCTTGAAGTGGTTCGCCTCGAACCTCAGAGCGAAAGAGAAAGATTCCGATACAAAGGCTTTTGTGCCCAGATCGGCCGGATGTTATCAGGCTTGCATATACATACTATAATATATGTAGATGGTGTGTGTGTGTGTATGTGTGTGTAAGTAGTTTCGCCTGGAATTGAGCTTTAACTACACAACCTCTGTGCGAATTGAACTTATCTCAATGAAGAGTGACAACCAGCAAGCAGTTTTTAAATATTTACTCTCTGTGGACAATTGTCCCCTTTCCAACTGAATCATATCTGAATGCACTCCATAGAGAATACGATTGGACCAACACTTACTTATCATGCATTTTATGATTATTGTCTCACTTGAGTAAACAACATTAAATTTATATTTACAACATTTAAATTTTCAATTTACAAAAGGCTTCTGCTTGGCGTCTAACTGTGTGGGTTGATATCATGTACAATTATGTTTGATCTGGGATATTGCAAAAATAACTCGTCAAAATGTTTTAGAAATTTAAAATTGTATAAATTTTTATTAATCTACTATATATCATGTTTATATTATCTTAAAGAAAATTAAAAAAGTTATCTTGAAGAAAATTCATCGCCGAGATTTGTAGATTTCTTCGAAAATACTCTGCTAGAACTTCTAATTCTAAAACTATTTCATGTGACTCAAAAAACAACACAAAACACAACTATACAAAACTTCGGTTACTTTGAGTAGTCGCCTATAAATATATTCAAAACTGCAAAACTCATAAAGGCTCGTCTATTCATATGTGAAATATTCCTAATCCAACAAAAATAAACAATAATCGAATAAGTGAATCATTCAATAACTGAACTGAACAGGGCTTGTATTTTGCGCATTCGTGTATATAAAGTATTCATACATTGGCGAATGAATCTAATGGAGTAACAAAATCGGTGAAAAATTCAGAGACCTGGATTCATCGTTTTTTTTTTTTAATAGTTAAAAATCCCATGAATCGGATTAGCAAATCTGGGATTTGAACTTGAACCCTACCTACAAAATAACTAAAGTTTGTTCAAGAGTCCTTTCTGGTCCAATTGGTCCCATAATTTCATTAGTTTCAGTCGAGCATATCATCCAGTGTACTGCACGTTTTTCGTCATTCCCACGAAATGTATTATTACAACTCTTTATTTTAGTTACCATTTCTCTGTCGTTTAACTCGAGTTAGCAACATGAATTTAATCAAATTTACCTCATCTAGTATATTGACATGAAAACAAGTAGTAAGTAGTTTATACATATTTAACCGTTACAACACATATTATCAGACTCACACTAAGGCAAAATCAAGGTTATTTAATCAAGGGAAAATGTAAAAATATTTACACTATAAGCTTAATAGAGTCGCCCACCCGCCGCTTGCCCTCTCTCTCTCTCTCTCCCTCTCTCTCTCTTTCACTGCCTATCTTTCTCTCTGTCATTAGCCATTAACTGGGCTCAGTTATTAAACTTTTATTCATTAACCAAGCATAGCAATATGATTTTATTATTTTGATATACACACACACACACACACACACGAATATACGTATATATGAGTTATTTTTGCAGTTGTCGCTGTTGTTTTTGTTGTTGTTGTTGATGTCGGACTTCGTCAATGAAATTACTTGCACAAATTAATGCGGCACAATTACCGGACACCAGGCTCAGCAGCAGCAGCAGCAGCCTCAGCCTCAGACCCCAAGTGCCCAGAGACCCGACCAGACAATTGATTGTTTGGTATCTCGGGGGCATATGCTTTGTCGCTTTATAACCAGAGAATTACTATATAGACATTAATATATATATAGGCATTCATATCGCTCAAATTAGTTTTATTTTTATATTTTTATTTCATTGTGTTTGTGTTTGTGTTCGTTTGTGTGTAGAGTCAATTTTGTGGGCGTATGTAGTGTGTGGTCTCTGTATCATTGCGAGCTTTACGACGAGTTGTACTTGATTTAATCAATTTGATTAGGATTTATAAGGCATGGTGGGGGGGTTTCTCATTTCACTTAGCCCAAACACGTACAAATACATATGTACCAATTTTTTGTATTGTGAATAGAATATCTCTATTTGGTATTTACTTTTAAGCGACTTTATTATCAATTATCTTTTCAGTTTTTTCTGTTTCGTTCTATACAAAATTTTAAGTTCACAAATCTTTTACAATATCTGTTCTCGTTTCCGGAATTTTGGTCGGAATCGGATTTAAGACCTGTTCTTGCTTCCGTTTTCATGCCAAATCATTCGATTTCAAATCTTTTCAAAAGAATTATTCGTTTTGACAGCAGTCGAAATGGTATTGACCTGTTCTCGGTCTCCGAATATTTTCAGTCACAATGTTTATGACACTTTTTACCAAGAAACGACAGAATGTGTGTAAAAATTAAATTTTATTTATGTCCAAATAATTACAAATCTCGGCAATCCTGTAAGCTGATATAGTAGACGAAACAAAAGTGTTTCAAACTTATCTTCGAAAACAAAATCAAATAACATTTTACTCGGAATAAAGAATATCAAATTCGAAAACGGTCGGAAATTGCTCTCGATTTACGTTTGAAATCGACTTGGAAACGAATCCTATAAAAAATCCAAATTTTATTTTATTTTATTTTATTAATGTCTAAAAACAATCCCAAACATCGTTGGCGATGGTTTTCCACCTCAACTTGTTAGCCCCACTGATAGGTCAGGCAACCATTATAAATAATGTGTGTGTATAATTTTAGACAATTTATTGATTTTCCTGTTTCACCTGGACACGAAATGTTGTTGATGATGATGAAATTAAGAGGGGCCCTAAACTAGCAAGTTGAATGAACTTTCCGTCTTTCGTCTAGCATGCAGGTAAATTGCATATAACTTGATTTAAGTCACAAAACACTATTGATTACATATGACGCATACATGCATATATAGAAGTAAACCGCATTATTGTCATCTAGTCACGTTCAAGTCTAGAAAATCACAGAAAAATCTCAAACTCACACACACTGCATAATTGATGCAATATTCAATTGAAAGCGACATTGACTTATTGCCGATATTCAGATTGATATTTCTGTCTGCTGTCTGCAGTTGCATTTGCCGGATCTATAATCGTGTTGATTGGCTACTTTGCAACTTTTAAAAGTCGTTTTCCAACATGAACGAACGATCTAATGATCATTTGTGACAGACAGACAGTCAGAAACAGTTTAGCCAAAATATAATTTGTCTGCAAGTCTCGATCGTTAAGCTGGGCAATGTTTCTTTCAATCTCAGTGGAAATAATTGGGTCGTCGTTCATAGTGGGCAATCTCTTTTTGTGTTTCTTTTTTCTTTTTTAGATAAGATAACTTGGGCCAGGCCAAAATAAAATTGGTTTTATTTCTTGCTTAAAGTGTCATTATGTAGTTGCAATTTTTTAGGGAATTATATGGCATTAATTCTGTTGAAAGTGGGCGGTGATTTGTTCCTTTGCCAAGGGCCAATTTTAAACACACCTTATGAAAATTCTTGAGAATTTCTATATCATAAACACTTGGTGAAGTTATTTTTCAAGTATTTAGGTATTAAATTAACGCAATAAATAAATAAATAAAAAATAATAATGACTCATAGATTCTTAGCAATAATCGTCATACCTGTAAATGTCTGTAAAACTCAGCTAAAAATAAGCTTGTAATTGAAGCCACAAAGGTGATGTTTAGAATCTCTTATTACCTTATTGTTTAAGCCTAATTATGTGTAACCAAAACAAACTCATTCTCCTTGGTAATCAAATATCACAACTTTTCAAACTCCCCAAGCTCATAAATTTTAAACGAAGCGTATGTTTGTCTGTAAAAACAACGAAAAAAAACTTCCAAAAGTTTCATAAATTACAAAATACAAAAAACTCTTCTGCCTTTTCGTTTTCAAAGATAATTTAAGGCCAACTGCAAATAAAACATTAAAACCCTAAATAGACAAGACACTATATAAATTAAAGTCTCACCATAGAACAACAACAAAAACTTATTTCTACTATTATCAAAACCAGAAAAAGAAAGAAAAACGAACCTGCAAAACATCATAAATTGTGCAAGGTTAGACAGAAAAAAAAAATATATATATAAAAACTTTATCTAATCAGTTTGCTTACTACGAGATTTAGCCAAAAATACAAAAGAACCAAAGGGTTAGGCTAACTTTAGCCAACTTTATAATTTAGAGTGTCTAACTATAACCTTTGCTAATTTAAGTGCCAAGTAAATAAGGAGAAAGGAAACAAGGCAAGTTTCAATCCTTCAGACCGAATTTCTTATACCTCTTAAACAATTCAAAGGGCGTAGCCAGGATTCAAATTAGAAGAGGAAAGAATTTAAAAAGAAAAGATAATATTGAAATAAGAAATCTTCAAATTTTTAGGGTTCTTTGACAGTTTTATAACGAAATTGATAACTTTATTCCTTTTTCCACTTACTTTTCCCGTTTAATCCGCTTTCAAATCAAGTCAAATCTTTACATATAAAAATAATACCCAAAACTATTGGGAAATGAGTTCGTTTCATATTTGAGAAACGAACAGCAAAGTAAATTACTTTTATTTAACTTAAAAGTTCAAATGTAGAAGCCCACTATACAATATAAATAAATCAAAAATTATGCCTGAAACAGTTAACTACGGTAATAATGCTGAAAGTTTCCCTAGATAAAAGTATGTGTAATAAAGCAAACGATATTCTTGGAATGCCTTTAAAGAAATATGCTTACAATTGGAAATTCCCATAAATATTATGGGGAATTTTTCGATATTCGTTTTTGTAATAATACAAATTGTTTAACCGTCAAATAAGGTAAAATATTTCTTTCTCAGAGATAAAAAAAATCTTATAAGAAAGAATTTCAAAATATACAAAATTTAAATATTTTTACTGTAATTTAAACACTTGACCATTAAATCAGTAATACCCTTATCATTAATTAATTTAAGTATTAATTATACTAAGGTATAGATACTAAAAACTCCTTACTATGCTGGTATTATTTCGATGTTTGTTGCCAATGTCAAATATAGAATTTATGGCCAAGTAAAACACTGACTCATCCGGAATAAAAAAAAAAAGAACCTATCACAAATATTGAACTTTTAGACTCGAAATGATTGGCAAAAAGAACAGAAAATGATTCATTGATAGTATCACAGAAATTCCTTAAATCTGGTTGAACGAAAATGGAATGCATTTACATACCTGTCTCTCTTTTTCTCGGTGTGTGTGTTTATATTCTTTCCTTCGTAGATGGTTTTTTGTTTTTTTTGCTGATTTTTATTTTTCACGTTTTGTTTTTGTTCTCTCTCTCTCTCTGTCTCTCTTTTCTTTACTTCCTATGCACACACGCGAATGATTTTATTTCTGTGTTTTGCTTGGCTTCTTCGTTTCTTTTTTTGTTTTTGGGATAGTTGCCCGTCGTTTAGCGTTTTCACCTTTGAAATGGTATATTCTAGAATATTTGTTAAAAGGATTTGATGTTTTATTATTTAAGCGCTTTCGCACCTACACACACACACAAACACACGGCCGAATTGTTGGCCCTATTTTAGATAAATTCTTTTTTTTTTCTTACTTTAATTTTTTGTCGGAATTATCGAATATCGAAATAAACAATGCGGCGGCAACTACCTTGCGCTGCGAGTGTTTTAAGTCAACTGAAAGAGCGTGCAATACCGTTACCATGTCATGTGGGGAGTGAGTGTGGGAGCCACTTGGGAGAGCGCAAGAGTTTAAGAGAGTGCGCTAATGTATGTAAGTGTGTGTGTAAAGAGGGGAAACAGTGATGAGATTCTGCTCAATTTTTGTAGTTCATTTTTGCGAATTTTTTAAATTGAATTCTTGCCAATAAATAAATTTTTCTTGATCAAAAATCATTTTTCACCTCTCTTAAAGGTGAGGGACCCTTATCATCTGCTAATACGGCACTGGTCATATCCCAATCGATTATTTTAGAGCAGAATATCTTAAAAATTGTTAAATTGCATAACACAAATACCTGAATCTAATACAAATATTAACAACCCTACAGTACGCGTCTGCGGAGACTCTCCGTTACGGGGACATGTCCGCTGTCTTGGGGAACATAGCGGCGACACGTTTATTTGAGTTGCGGCGACATTTAACATTAGATGGCCTAGCAATAAGGACAATCGGGACAACTGAGCGACAAAGTCGACGGTATGTCCGGGGGTGGTTTTTCGAAAATGTTTTGAGGGACATTTGCAAAGAAATTTCCTCTGAACGTCGAGAGTACATCGGCACGTCTTCTTTGCGTTCGTGTCAGAGGACGTTCCATCGACATTTGCTTTGAATGTCGACCGTTGATCGACGGATCTTCTTTTTATGCGCTTCAGAGGACGTTCATTAAGTTAGTTCATTAATGAACTAGTTCACTCAAACTGAGCATCACTTTCATGATCGTGTGACGTCTGTTTGTCTCTTTCGCTGCTAAACACACTCACACACACTCTCTCTGTCGTTTTAGCTGAGTGAGTGGGTGACAACAATTTACATACATACAAACATATGTATGTAAATAACAAAAAAATATATGTATGCATATATATTAATTTACCGGCAATATATATTTGCAATGCAGTATTTTTATTTGTTTATTTAATTGAGAATAAAATAGTGGGAGAAAAATAAACACACACATTTCACAAGGTTCGGTCAACGTGGCGTGAATTTGGCATTAATCTCTTGCATAAACAATTGCAATTAAATGAAATTGAAATCTGGCTTGCACTCTTAACTTCACACGTGGTTTTTTATTGGCCAACTCTACCGGGCAACAACAACAACAACTAAATTCCCATGCAATGGCAAGAACGCTCTTTCGTTTTTGTATGCGTATGCGTGTGTGAGTGCGACTCCGAGTGTAAGAGAGTGCCAAAAAAAGACAAGAAAATATTTCTTGTGTACAACTAGCAAAAAAAAAAAACTTTGTAAATTGAATATTTGTTAACACTTTTTTGCTTGCATTTAGTTAGCACAATTTCAGCCATAAATAACTGCACACATACACTCTCTGGTATTAACAACGATTAGCAACAATTTTAGTCAACAGTTGGTCATATTAACCAAATAAACATTGACATTTTCGCTGGAGCATTATTAGGCATCTTGGGAGGAGTGGGGATGCTGGAGGGAATGTGACAAGCCTCCCCCATACATATGTATATACGCACACACATTACATATGTACGTTCATACATTGAAGTATTTTTGTTGGCCTAATTTTGCACTCTCTTTTTCTCTCACGTTTTTCCAATATTTTAACCATTCGTACCTTTTACACTTTATATATATCACACAATTGCTTTGCCTTTCTCATTTATCTGTGATTTTGTTTTAAATTTATTTATATTTATTTACTTCAGTGTCGTTGTTTCTGGCAGCACTCAATTTCAACTAGTGTTGCCAGAAGCTAAGCTGCAATCTGTCTGGCAGCTCAACTGCGTATTTTTATGCTAAACAAAAAATACTGACCAAAAATACCAACTAATAAGGCGCAAAAATTAACTAAAATTCAATATTTTTTCACAGAATGATTAAATGTTTTTATTATTATAAAGAGTATTCATGATTGTACAAAATTTGTTCGTATTGGAACATTTACAACTAAATTGAGTCTTAATCTCTGTTTTTTTTGTAAAAACTCTGGAAGCATACTAGTTATTTAGTTATCAAAAATGGAAATTTAGCAATCTCAATTTTAGGAATTTGCATGAATTAAGTTGCACATTTCGTTGTTCTTTTGATTCAGAGCAAATGTGCACCCAGGTGATTTGTGGATCAGACTAGAGCGCCAATGTTTGGCATAGGATCTTTCCACCTTATGAAGATAAACAGAACGAACATTTTGGTAACTGGAAAAATAGAAACAATTAGAAATAGTTCAAGGATTGAAGCTTAAGTAAACTTACGTTAGAAGCTGCTCGGAACGTTGAAGCTGCATGCACAACTTTATGCCACTATAAAAGTCCAAATCTGCTTGCAGACTTAACTTGGGCTCATGGGTAAGGGTGAAATCCTGCTGTAGCTGGGCATAAGTAAAGCCCACAGCTAGATGACCAACCACAGCGCTGCCAGTACTGGAATAACGATTAGGTAGAACCCAAATAAATTAGTTACACAAATTAAGATTTCAATATCAACTCACTTTTGCTGAATTTCAGTCTGGGCATTACGATTCCACAGACTGAAACCCACTTTGCCATTTAGATCCACACTTTTGGCTCCTAGCAAACGTAAATGCAATGTGGCACCCGACGACAGTATCACATATTGTTCATGATCCTGATTCAAAGTGGTAGCTTGATATGCAGGCGTCGATTCCGATGCGCTGCCACCCCAAACATGACCCATCAGCTCAGTTTGTCCAACGAAAAATACAAGTGGACGCAACTGTGATCCTTGCACACTGATTTCCATGCCAGCTGTGACTGTCTCCTCGCCAACTAAATCATCATCGGCTGGTATAGGATCATTACCTCCAGTAGAATCATCGCCATCGCCCACCATTGAAGCTAAGCCGGCGGTATAGATGCCTAATTTAAAGCTACTGACTTTAGAGCGGCCAGCTTCAAGTAGGAATTCCACTGAGCCACGCTTCAATATGCCATTATACACTTCCTGAGTGCTTAACAGGGACTCATTGAAGCCAGGTGATTGCGACAGAGGACGAGTCAATACAGTGGTAAGGCCTGAAAAGGATGTGTAAAGAGTTTAACCTTGGAAAATGCATGAAGAGCAGAACTTACCCTTTTGTCCCAAAACATGATAGTTGTTCACCTTCGAACGCTGCGTCAATTCCGCCTTTAATAATGCACGAAAACGTGGGCAAATCTCTGCGAGCATTTGCAGCTTTTGCCACACATATGTCTTAATCTCAAACTGTCGATCATTGGAGGCCAAAAAGTCTATCAATTGACCCAATTGCTCTGAAGATGGACGCATATCCAAAATAATATCCAGAGATAAAGTCCGAGCAGAGCTATCAAAACGTCCGCTACGCTGATAAAAGATTCCCTCGAACACTTGACGATGCTCTGGGGTAAATCTCTTGACTGAAAAAGATTTTAGTGCTTGCAGAGCAGCCACCGATAGCTTGGAATCTTCCTGATTCAGAGCCTGCTCAAGCAGCTGGTCAATAGTACTTGAATCTTGAAGATTCTGCAGGGCACGTATATACAAAAGCGGATCCTCCGATTTCAAGCCATCTAGCAAATAACTGCGTATCTGTTGTAGCAATGGATCATTGTTATCCAAGTTACTCTGCCGTGTCAAAGTGGCCAGAGTCTGGAGTATTGAATCCTTGAATTTCTTTTGACCCTTGATTTCCAAGAGTTTGTACAAATGCTCAAGTATATTTCTCTCCGGATGTGTGCCCACAGCCAGAGATTGTAGATACTTTTCCAATAACTCCAATTGCTCCGACGTGGTATCTGCTTCATGATACAAATGACTGAAGGTGGCATTATGGGCATCAAATGTCTGAACGGCTCCCAACAAATCCACCAACTGCGAAGCAAGTTTTGGATATTTCTTCAGCAGCTCTTCAAATTGATCTTGTTGGGTGATGCGGGCCAAAGGTAAAAGTTTAGCATAGGCTAAAGCTAGCGATGATTTGCCTACATCTTCTGTTTGCAATTGTTCGAGTGATAATTCGAATTGTTCCACAAGCTGCAATTCAAAAGAGATTTAAGAATTTTGGGCATAGATCTTTGGAGTATATACATACGGTTTGTTCTTTTAGTTCACTTATCTGGCCATCCACGTCTGCCTCCAGGTCAAAGACACGATACCACTCCAAGAGACTCTCAACGGCTGCTTCTAGCGTGGAATAACTCAACTGGGTAATCTCTTCAGAAGATCCTGTACCCAAGTGCTCGAGAATTAGAGTACTTTTCACCCAGCTGCCCACATCTGGCTTCAGTTTCAGCCTCAGACGATGGCTCTCTTTGGATTCGGCTCGCAGCAATAGGCCATCGGCAGATAAATCGTAAGAGATTTGCTCTTTTGATTCCTGTGCTATGCCCAATGCATCTTCCGGATGATAGCTGACACGTAAATCCCATAGAGCGCAGTCGCGTTTTGTTTTCTCCACTCGTGTGGAGGATTTCACTTGATATGAGACCCGACAATGGCCCGAGACATCAAGTTCCTCGTCACCCGCATGGCGAATCTGCAGCAGGGATGCAATACCACGCTCTAAATTGAGCAGTGATTGATCGCGCCCGGTATGGGCTATTACCTGATGCGGTTGCCCTTTGACCACACTGATATAGAATGGTCTATCGGGCAGACTAGTTATAGAACGTTTCACTCCTTCGGCACTCACACGACACTCGCTGAGATAGACTTCCAGCAGTTGATCTTCATCTTGATTCCATACCGAATTAATTTTCAAGTTCGTTTCCAATTGATAACTTGCCCTTTGATCGAGGCTCACGTGGTTCTGTAGTTTGTAGAGCTGTTGACTGGCCGGAGGAATGAGGCCGGCTTGGATTTGAGCTGTGGGTGGAAGAAGAAACCCATAGAATGGAGGACCACGTCATTTTGTAATCATTTATAACTTTCACCAAAAGCAAACAAGCTAATCTTCGGCTTATATATATATATGTACATATGTATATAAGTAAACACGCGTGTGTCTGTGTGTGTGCCAAGGGTTATCAACAAGTTGTTTAAGCCACAGTGGGTTGGCAACCAGTTTATATTTATATATGTATACGTAATTTCACATATTGTTATAAGCAGTATTAATAAATATTTTTATTTAAAAACCAGTACTTTTGGCATTAAACATTTTCATTCACTTTTTATATATGGTTTTTAATTTTATCCTATATTTGCCCCACTGTGCTTTCACACTGTGTTTTCAATAACAGCTGCTCCACTTAAAAATCTGTGTCAGATATAAACATTCTTATGTATTGTTGTTGTTGTTATTGTTGCGGGATGGCAATGTCAATGCTAATAACATTTATAAAAAGTTCGTTCAACTTTGTTTTAACTATTCTCTCTTTCTCTCTCTGTCTACGTGCTTAACATTTATTAATAATTTTTATTAACAATTTCTTACTCACCTATGCAGCTAAGAGCTAAAAGAAACCCGATTTTTAAGAATTCCATTTTTATATTATTTTTTTACTCCTTAATTGGTTTAAAGTTATTTAAATTTACTTAATTCTACTCATTTAGCCGGCATTTATCACACAAAAAAACAAAAGGAAAACCCGCACATACGACTGCTCAACTTGAAAACAACAATAACAATGGCTAGAGATGGCCAAAAGGGCGATAACAAAACTTATTGATAACTCATCAACCCAGCAAACATTGTCACGAATGGGCGCGCATTTTTAAAAATATTTAAAATGCCTCGAAACGATCACAAATGTCCTTCCTAATTTAAAATTATTCACAAAAAACTCTTTGTTTTTATATAAATAAAATCAAGATCAGCTACTAACCAACTCAAATTGAGCTAACAAAGACTCTCAACCGTCCGTTACAGTTTAAAAATTTACAAACATTTTGTTTATTATTTTATTTCAGGTTTATTTCATCATCTGTCAATAGGAGAAAAACTGTAATGTACAAGAAAATTTGAAGAAGCTTAAACAATAATTTACATATTTACACAATATTATAAAAATAGTAAAAATTCCAATTATATTGCTCTATTTAAATCTCAAAAGATTTCCATTTTGTCCTCCTAAAGGACCATGTCCGAAATGCAGAGCATCTGGTATGGAATCGGAACGAGTGCGTGCATCCAATACGGAAGCAACTCGTTGCTGACCGCTGATGTATCCTAAGGAGCCGGAACCCAAATAGACATTACCATTGGGTAGACGAATATAACCCAAACCACCCGATCCCAGGGCGATGGCATCAGCTTGACCTTGACTTGGCTGCTGAGAACGTGACTGGATTCCCAGGGATTGTTGTTCCAGTAGCAAAGAATTGGCCCGCGAATCCAATTGCACGCCATTCGACTGAGCGCGATAGCGATCAAAGAAGTTGGAGCTAAGGAAGGGCGCCGGAGTCTCATCTATGTCATTGTCGATGATCTCGATGACAGCATATTGTTTCAATTGCCGTCCATTGGCCACATAGGATTCACCGGGAGCGATCAGAGCTTGTTTGCCAAACGGTATGCGAAGAGGTCCTGCCGGAGCAGCTGATCGTACATAGGGAGCTGGAGGAGCTGTAGGTTGGAAAAATGTTGCTGTCGGAGCAGTTGGCTGTAGGAATGAAACTGCTTGTGGCGGAGGTGGAGCACCATAGACCGGCTTGTTCAGTTGCGCCGCTGTCGAACCATGGAAACTAATCGAGGCGATGGGTGAAGCCACTGCAGGTGGCAAATAAGTGCTGACTACTTGTGGTGCCGCTATCTTTGCCGGTGGCAGGTATTGGCTCACGATGCTGGCCACAGTGGGTCGACTTCTTGGCAAGGGAACTCGAGCTGTGGGCAATGGTGGCAAAGCTGGTACTGGCGGCAATGGTTGTATGGTGGGCAATGGCTTAAACTGATGCCCACCGTAGCTGCTAGATGGGGCCGATGGTCCCGAGGGTCTGTCATAATGGTAGCCCAGCAGATCCGCCTGGAGCGATTCAACTTGCAGCAAAGCCAACAGACTAAACACCATCAACACGGGCAATCTCTGAAGCGTCATCTAGAAGTAAATATATCAAAAGTTTAATCAGTTTCTTAAGTTAAGTAGATGAAGTAATTCCAATTTTTTTCCCCACTTCTCCGTTTATGTCATCAGCGCAATCAATCAAAATAGCCATAAATGTTTAATGAGAAATCCAAAGACATAAACTTAATCGGTTGTCTATCTATCACTTAAAACTTTTGCGGTTACAATGTAATAATCTACTCTACATCAAGTTAATGCCAATGAAATATTCAAAAAGTTTGAAATTGCTGATTAATTCTAGTAAATAAATAGTCAAATATATATTTATTAATTTCTAATTAAACAGTTAACGTTTTGTCTCTTTTTTTACTCATTTTGTAATATAAATATTTGTTTATCTTGAAATATTTAATTCATAGTTTAAACCATAATACTTTTTTATAGCAAAACAATTTAATGTGTAATTTGATATTAATATTATTAGTAAAAAAAAAGGGAAATAAAGGCTAAACTCAATAACAAAAATTAAAAAATCAATTCTGATAATTTGTAATCAATTTAAACTTATACTCCTAATAAGACAAAAATAATTTCTAAATTTGATATAAAAGACAATTCCGTAATTAATGCAAAATTATAACAAATTTTCATAAGTCAAACCATAATAATGATTTTTTATAGCAAAATTTGTAATTTGATATTGATATTGTCGTTAGGAGAAAAGGTTAATAAAAGTAAAACTCAATAACAAAAATTAAAAAATCAATTGTGATAATTTGTAATCAATTATACTCCAAAAACACAAAAATAATTTCGAATTTTATATAAAAAACAAATTCAGTAATTAATGCAAAATAATGACTAATTTTCAAATTTCAAACCATAATGATGATTTTTTGTAGCAAAACAATTTAATTTGTAATTTGATATTAACATAAAAAAAGGTTAATAAAGGTTAAATAAACTCAATAATAAGATTTACAAAATTAAAAAATCAATTCTAATAATTTGTAATCTTCTGACATTTAAAACAATTTAAATGTAAACAAAAATAGTTGAGAATTTCATATAAAAGACAAATTCAGTAATTGATTCAAAATAATGGCTAATTTTCAGAGTAAATAAAAATGATTAATTATAAGATAAAAGAGTATCAAATTGTCACTTTAAAAAATATTGTTTTATTTTGTTTTTTTGTTACTTTCATGTTTGTTGTATTTCTTTTTTGTCATAATTTAATTGATTTAATTTGCGGCGCGCGTTGAGTCGAGCTAAACAGTTTAAGTCAATGGAAACGGCTACCACTGAGAGCTTGTGGCTTAACTCTGCTGGTTGAGTCTCTGTTGGTAATTGGCGTGATATTTCATGCATTGAAAATTGTGAATACATACGAGTATATACACACGAGTATAGCCCGAGGCGGCAGTTGGCATAATGGAAGCGAGTTAACTAATTAGCCTAACCGTTTTGCTGATCATCTCAGTAAGTAAATTCGAGTATTTAATTGATAATTTAATTTATATTAAACAAAAGACAGACAGACAGACGAACAGACGGATCAGAGCAGACTGCAAACACAAAGGCCTTAAATTGAAAATACAATAACAAAGTTAACTGGCGGGGGCGGGTGTCTAATGATATTAATCAAACTTAATGTTAACGCCAAAGCCAAAGCTAAAGCCAAACTGTGTTTGCTGGTGGCCTAACTTGAGTCTGGCTCTGACTTTATACTCCATGGAGTTTTTGTTTCTTTTCCAGCCTAAAGGTGGCGTGTGGTCAGATTGGGTTATTGTTGTTGTTGGTGTTGTTTCAGCGTGGGCGCCGCTGTTGAAGTTGGTTTAGTTCATGGCATACATTATTCACTTTGACTCGCTTTTAAGGCGTTTAATTAAGCCATTAACAGGGAGATAAGACATTTGATTGCCCCGATGCGATGAAAGGGCTAACATATACGAGAAAATGTCAAATGAAACAACCAATGGACTTATGTGACAATTATTCAAATGGAAATCAAGTGTATTAAATGGTAAATTGAATATTTGGTAACTAAATTGGATCTGTTTTCAATAAATTAATGGCAAAACAAGTAAGAACTCCTGAATTGAAGCAATTATTGACTTCGTATTTATTCTAAGATATCAGACTTTGACTCGCTTTTAAAATGTTATATAAGCATGGTTTGATTAACTATGAGCAACTTAATCATGGATTTAAGGAAGAGGAAATGAATATAATCGATTATCTTCAGATTGGTAGTCTTTTTCCCCTTTCAAAACTAAACAAACTTCGAGTAACCAATATTCGACTACTTCTTTTTTTATTCGATTTAACTTGAATTTGATTTAAGCTCTTTTATTTGTATTCGCCCTTCTTCATGCGAATGTTGGATAAATCAGTACAGAAATCGATCCAGGGGAGTATTCCAGGGGTTCCTAGCTTCCTCCGAAACTTTCGACGCTGTGCTGGACCCGGGCATTTGGACTAAGTTGTATACCTTACAAATTACAGATTCCTTTTTATAGGCAAAAACCTTTACCACACTATAAGTTTGATTTGGTATTATTACTCATTTTTTAGTTGGAAACCCTTCGAAATTGGCTTACTAGAACCTTCCTTGATTACATACACATCAATTATATTAATTAAAATAATCCTTCGTCTTATTTCTCATGCCTGTTACTTAATTTTATTAGAATAAATGACTCATTTGCCATTTTTAATATATCCATTTACTTACGTCTACCTTTAGTTTTCATAGGACGTTTTCATTATCTCATATATCAATAGTCTTAATCCTAAAAACTTTGGTTACCTTTAATTAATGAAAAGACTTTTTTAGTAGACAATGACAACAAAAAATGCATTCTTTCTGTTGGTTTTAAAAATGTAAATATTTTTATATCTTGTTTTTTTATTTTATTTCATTTCTGTTCTGTTCAAAGCAAATTTTAAATAATTTAACCACCACAAAAAGTTCCGTTATGTGCAAACTTGGACTAGAATTTCCTAGTCTATTTCCCCTTTCAATTTTTAGTTAACATAATCAATAAACAATCTTGTATAACATCTTAATGCTCTCGCTTGACTAAAATCAGCACATAAATTTACATTAACGACTTTGAATCTATGTTTATATCCGATTTAATGCACAAGTTTGTTGTCTAAGTCTTTTGTTTGCTGCATCTCGTAAAATATATATAGCCGATAAATCAAGCAAACGATAATGTATCTCCCCTCCTCTTTCTTTTTGTTTGCCCCATCTTATCGCAAGGTAAACTTGATTTGTAATAAATTATGCGCTCTCTGTAAATAAATCAATATTTTTTGTGGCAATACGCAATTTTTTTCTCCCCTTTTTGCTGCTCCGTTTTCCTTTTTTTGCTCTCGTTGGGTCTTTTTTCTGCAGGCGTTTGCATACGCATTTTTTTTCTGATAGAGCGTGTGCCAAAAATTTAAAAAATAAAAAGGTAAAGCTGAACTGAAAGCGCGAAGGGGGAAGAGTTTGAGTTAAATGAGGTTGCATAAAGGTATTCAAGAAAATTTTCCTTGCCTTATTTGGGTTAACAAGCAATTTCCCTGCAGAAAATGACTTGTGTACTTGTGCACCCCTCCTCCCCCTCGACAACACACAGCCCCTGTTAACATCAAATTCAACATTTTGCTGTCTGTCTGTCTGACTGTCTAACTGACTTTCTGCCTGTCTAGTTGCATGTTGTTGGCCACTTCAGACTCAATGAATGAATTGCATTGATTGAACGACGCACGCACTTTTGGGCCTGGTCTGCTCTGGTCTTGTCTTGTGTTGGCCTAGTCCGGCCTGGTCGGCTCTCTAGGAAAATCCCCTCCGCTCCTGCTGCCAATTCTCAAAGAGAAACTGTGTCAACCTCAGTTTGATTTGTTGATAACTTTTGCGTGGCACTTTTGGTTTTGGTTTCTATTTTGGTTAGTTGGTTTAACGATTGCATCAGAGTGAGACATAAATAAGTTATATCTTTCCTTTTTTCACTATCTCTCTCGCTCTCTCGCTCTCTCTGTCTATTGCAAACGGAAATTAGATTTGTTAGGCAAACCAACAAAAATTATAATTAAAATCCTTGCGTGCGCCTTGCCGCTCACTTTCTGCATAATAAACTCAAAAATCTTAAGCCAAAGGCATAAAATGCAATCATCGAGCTTTATATTATCTCACCCAGTAGCCAATAGCCAATAGTTGATAGTTTGTAGTGACCAGGATGTCACGTCATACCCTCAAGTTGTGCAATCTATACCCCAAACTTGAAAGTGCGTTTGGGTTTGGGTATTTTTTTTAGTAGGTTGCCATGGGGCGTTTTTATTGAAACCAGTTTAATTTTTAAACTGGTATTAACAGAATTTGGCAAGATTTTTTGACATCGCTACTTAATAAAAAAAAAATAATGTGGAAGTTGAAGGTGGGTGACAAATCAACCAAAGTTATGCCGTCTAAACATTAATCACTCAATTGCACATCCTATGACAAAAAAATAAAGTAAAAGCCAAAGTAAATGGGTATATAAAATAATTAATACAGTTGCATGACAAATGTTGCTCATACGCAATGTTGTCTCAGGTAATGGGATAAAAAAAGACAGCTTAGATTTAGATTTAATATGAATTTTGAATACCCTTTAAGTTGAGTTGAGTAAATCATCATAGAACGATTTTATTAGCGAAATTTTATTAATTAAATTAAGTAAATGTTTCAAGCTGACTCTATTTTTAATTAGAAATGTTTCAGTGTCCTTTTTATAACAAATTATTTAAATAGAAATTTATAAGTATCTTTTTCTAAAGTTTTATATAATTAAAAATTGTTTAGTGTTATTTTTTCAAATTTTTTAAATTTCGATTTATTTTTTTTTAAATTTATTAGATAAGCAATGACTAGTTAGTTTTATTTTTAATTTAATTTAGTTTCTAAGTATTTTTTGTATTACTTTGTATAAGTTTTATAAATTATTCATTTTTGAATATCCTTTGATTTTAGATTTATTTAACTAGAAAGTTCTTTATTCCTATTTTTTTTGAGTCAGTTATTTATATATTATCAATTTTACAACACTTTGGTTAAAAAAAGTTATTATTTAGGTTTTAAATTGTAGGTAAACAAAAGCTGCTTTTTAAAGTATTTTCTTATATGAAACAACTTGGAGAGGTTCAAAATAAAAGTATAAATATTTAATTTGTATATTCACTCCCCTCAGTATAGGATTTCATTTCCAAAGGTTTTGAGAGACCTTAAAGAATATTTTTACCTAGATGTCATCATTATTTTTTTCTGTCTATATAATAACTAAAAATTTCTTAGTATATATTTTTTAATATCTTTAATTGTAAATAAAAATCCTTATGTTATCTTACGAAATATTCTTTTTAAATGGATTCAAATTAAATTTCACTTCTATAAAGTTACTATAAAGTAAAAAAAAAAAAAAAACTTAAAAAGGATGAAGAATCTATCTCTTTTTCCTAAGTATCTATCTCATCTTTTTCTACTTGTTTTTCAAAGTATAATGATTTAAATATTATTAGCCCATATTATTATTCACCAACATTGTTCAAATATTTTTGCAATTGCTTCCATATAATTATATTAATTTCATATTTGCATTAATTTATTTTTGGATTTTTAAAACGCAATCATTTCATATTTGGGCAATTTTTTTGTGAGTATTTTTGCCTTGAAAAAAAAATTTGATTGAAATTGCTTTTAGTTGATATTACTTTATCAGTGACTAATCAACCTGATTTATTTTGCCAGCTTCAGGGTATTGAAGACAAAACAAAACAAAACTAAAAAAGTTATCAAATCGTACGACAAGTTTTTAATTACAAGAGCCACTGAGACCGAGTCCACTCAGTGCGCACTTTCAAATGCGTAAACTAGTTGACTTGACCAGAAGGAAAAAAAGACACAAAAAAAATGGGAGAGACAGAAAAAAAAGACCCCAAAACCATTTGCAGATTTCAATTAAAAATCTCAAATACTCTAAAAGCCAGAAAACTGCAAGCAACAACAGCAACAAAATCTTAAAGTATTAGGGTGCGGCATTTGGTGTTGGGTGTCTGATGAGGCGCAGTTACAGAGCCTGCGAAAAAGAAAAAAAAACTTTGCACAAAAATTTGCGTAAGTTTTGCTGCCGCCGCAATCTCGACATCTCGGCATCTCTTGGCTCTTGACGGGCCCCAAAACACTTTGGCACTGGACCTGCTTGGACATGGATCTGTGGACTGTTGTGGAGTGGTGGTAGGAAAAAATTGATTGACTCGAGGCGTTTTGCTACGCATTCGCGCCAAAAAATGCGGAGCACATTAAAAACACTGCTAATTGATGTCGTTCACAAGCCTCCTTCGGTTGCATGGTTTGTCATGCCACTTGCCAGCCATTGCAACATCTTTGCCAGGCACATTTTTCACTACATTATTCAGCGTGGGCCAATGATAATTTATTTTAATTGCCCCAACGTAGTGAGAGCTACAATGTCTTAGCAAGTGTAATTATGGAAAATAAAACATAACGCGTTTAGCATTTAGAACAAATTGACAGAATATTAGAAAACTTTTTAGAATACTAATTAGTGTGGAATTTAAAAGATTTATCTAGAAGTTGGCGTTAACTCAGTTGAGCTTTGCATGGTGAATGATAGTTTAGTATAGGGTGGAGGCAGAATATAGTTAAAATTTTACTTATTGCCGTTAAATCAGCAGCTTCTTCCTTAACCTATGCAAAAATACTTCTTGCTTAATCGTCCGAAGTGATTAAAACCTTTTAATATTATTCTAAACGTCGCACATTACAGATCTGATTATGAAAATATACACATCGTAAAATTTCATGAGTAAATGTATAATCAAACATCTTTAAACCGAGTGTTACATACTTGTTTAGTTGTATAGCTAAAAAAAAAGATAGCCACATCCGAGTATATAGGTATTTTTCTTCTTAATCTTAATTATTTTTTCAAGTTTTTTGATTTTGTTGACATTTTATAGTTCTTATTTATATTGAAAAAAATTATTCGTTATACACAATCGTTTCCTTTATCCCCGACGGAACTACTTTTCAGTATTGCTTCATCAGGGAGAAACTCCACCTACGTCGGGGTTCGAACCCGGGAACAACAGAATTATATTAAGGACCTGTTTTATTGTTTCAGCATAAGAAAATCTATATGATTACTTGTCGAATGACATAGTTAACAAAAATATTATACACAAAACTTTAACATTTTTTATAGATTTAATTTAACCCATTTTAGAACGATGTCAATCATCGTTTTTTCGATCACTAAGTTTAGACATTGTTAAAAGAAAAAAAATCTTCCATTTTACTTTACAGAAAAGTTTATATTTAAAATAAAAAATTTGTTTCATTAGCTTCTAGTAAGTAAGTTGGGCTTATTATCTTTAGTCCAAATTTTAGATAAATAAAACTCCCTGCTGAATATGTTATACAAATTTCTTTTGGACACGTCATAAAATGAATTAATTGGCGAATAATGACATTTCCACTTCCTTTATATACATCTGATATTTACTTATTTCACTTAACAACTACTTTATATTATTTTGAGTTTAATTACATACAAAAGTTAATAAAAATGTTTGTACTTGCTACTTTTATGAGTTTTTTAATACAAAGATGAAATAAGCCCGCAAAAAAATTATTTGCTCTTCTCATCATTACAAAATTTATTTGCCTTTGGCAAAATACTTCATTTTAAGTTGGTCAAAAGTTCAATAAATTGCCAAAAACTATAATTGTAATTGGGGTGGGAGTTCAAGTTTTTTGGTTTCATTTATTGACAGTGAATCACAAAATCAGCATTATATCGGCCAGTCACGCATGCCTTTCGATTTCTAAAGAAATCTAGCAAAGATTACTCAATTCCCCTCGATTTAGCAATTGGAGAGGCCAAAAACAAAACCAAAACCAAATCCAAAAAAAAAGAGCAATGCAAATTTTTTTGATCAGTTGAATTTGCATTTCTCGAAAAGTTCGTGATATGTCAAATAGGCGTTAGAATGTGCCCCTGCCCGCATTACCTTTACCCTAAGCAACCCAATCCAACTTAACCCAACCCTCTCCCACCTCAATGTGTGTGTGTGTACTTGTGTGTGTGTGTGTGTGTGTGTGTGTGTGTGTATATGACACAATTAAGTTTGACACGTCAGGGCAATTAGTAGCAAATTCTTAAATAAATCTTCAACATTGTTTGGCATTTAGTTAAATTTCATTTTGTTGTATTTTTTTTTGTTTTGGTCGGTTAACTGGATTTTAATTGCTGGATTCAATGGCAATTGGCCAGAAAACAAATGACTTGAACAACGAACTTGCTGCCTAGAGAATTCAAGTTAGAACTTTTGAAGAACCCGCCAAAAAAATAAGGGAAAATTTTGTTTCTTAAAGTTTAAACAAATCATTTCTAATTACATTTTTGCATATTGATTAATGTTATAGTCAATGTTTAAGCACTTGTTACTTGTTTTTTTTTTTTTGTTATTTATTTTGCGGCTAATGCAGAACACTTTTATTACAACTTTTAATGTTGTTTATGCATTTGCTTGATTTTTTACCTAGTCTCTTAACCAGGTCAGCACTTGGCTTGTCATTTAATGCAAATTATTTCAGGCCATGTTCAGTTACAAATTGGGTTTGCCTACGATTCTTGTTTAACGCACTCATGTGGGCGTGGTCAAGCTGATGTATATGAAGAAAAAGAAGGCGTAGCCTTTTCGATTTTGATTACAATACAAAAAAACACATTGGGAAAAATCTTGTAAATTGCGTAAGCATTTTTTACCTTGAACCAAAAATTTCAATAACTTGCAAACAACTTCTAATTCGATGATTTTTCAAACAATTTCATAACTTTTCATTTGCATTTACATTGTTTTGATTCATTAGCCTCTAGGCAAAGATTATTTCAAACCATTCACCAGATCTTAACCCTTCGGAATGCCCACTGTGAGCTTCAATCAAATTGGCCTCAACTTGAATAAATATTTGTACATGTTTTTCTCATTTTCCCAGGTATTTGTTGTTTTTGTTTCTTTGTAAAACTGATGAGCACTTTCAATTAATTTCCATTCCCCTCGTTACATTTTTCATCATTTCAAACTAAACTTTGAACCAAAAATGTTACTCAATTTGTAAATGAAAAATTGAAAAATAAAACAAAGGGCAACCACGCCCATAACACTGCCTTGAAAGTAATTAATTAACTTCAAGTTGAGCTAAACTCTTGTGTCTAGTCTTAGCTCAAGGTAAGAGTTGGGGTGGCACGAGTTAGGGGGGAAAAAACTCAATTAATTCTCAATTATTCTCTTGGCAAAATGTCAACGCAATTTCTAGGGTGCAGTTCAATTTGTGCATTGTCATCGTCTTGATGTTCTGTTGTTGTCTCCTGCTGCTGCTGCTGCACCAAGTGTCACCCTGAGGCAACTGTCACAATTTGCTTTAATTTATGACAATACTTGAAGTATTTAGATTTACAAGCCTGCACAAAAAAAGAAACAACCAACTGCCAACAAATGTCAATTTAATTTGCTACATTAATTTGCAAACAAAAAAATATTTTTTTTTTCCTGTTTAATAGCTTTGCTAACAGTGTTAATTAAAATGACCAAAAACTTGAGTAGCTATTGTCTATAAACAAATGGAAGGCAAATTTTTAAGTGATCTGTAGAGTAGAACGTCACTTTTTATATACTCTTTTGATCTGAAAGCCAATATAACTTTTATTTTAGCGTCAGAAAACGTAAGCAGAAGAACACAAAGTTATTTAACTTCGGGGTCACCTTTTTAGTTGACAACTTTAGGATATGATAATGTCAAAACACTCGTCGGGGTTACCAATACAGAAAACACAGTGTAATCAAGAGTAAAGCCTGAATAAACCTTTAGATTGATCAATACGATTAGAGCCTTTAAAAATTTGATTTCATTATGAAAACTAATTAGTTTTCTGAGGTCGTCAGTCTAAGTTTCAAAATCTCTTATTTTTAAGGCAGCATCAGAAGAGTTTTAACAATTTGTGTAAAGAAATAGGAATATTAATTCAAAACTATTACATTTTTTACTTAAGTTAAGCCTTAAGATTATTTGGTTTTAAAGCAATTAGTGTAATAAAAAGTTAACAAACTGTATAATACAATAGTTTATTTATATTAAAGCTAAGTATTAGCATCCCTAATCACAAAGTTCAATAACAACCACTGTACAATACATAAATCTTCAGTTACAGATAATCGAATAAAAAGAGAGAAAGAAATGACATAAAGACGCACTCTGTGAGTGATAATTGATATAAACTGACGTTTTTCATTCACCCTTCCTAAAGTAAAATTGGAATTTAATTCCTATAATATTTCCATAAAATCGCATAAAATTTTGGAATTTTAATTGTATTTTAAATTAAACTAACAAAGTGAGAAATTTTTTCTAGTCGGAAATCCACAAACAAATTTTAATGAAAAACAACCATGACAGGAAAAAATATGATTTATACTTTAAAGACAATGAAAATCCTTGCCCAAAAGTAAAAGTCAAAAACAACTAGTGTTTAGGTATCCGGTCTATGAGGGGAAAAACAGAAATCATGAATCAGAAGAGACCTAATAGAAGCTACTACTATGTATGTATGTATATACATATGTACATATGTAGGTATGTCGGATTAGATCAATCAGCTTAATAGGCATTGAAAATTTGTTGATAGCATCTACCACGGACTTGTGGTTAGTTGTTTTTTTGGTTGTTGTTAGTTTTGTTTTGGCTCATGGTTAGCCATTAAATGAAAAATTATATCACTTCAGTGATACAGCCTTCTATTTGGATTTTTTTTTGCGAAAAAAAATTAAAAGTCGTGGGAATACAATTTGCATATGCAAATTGTGATCGAATTTTTTTTTTGTTGCGAATTTTTTTTCGCAAATTTTTTTTGGCCATTGTCAATGTCGAGAGAATTTTGTAATAATTTACCAACTTGTCACTTTCAAGGCGGAAATATAGAGAGACTCGCACAGATGAATGGGGGAGTGAGAGAGATGACAAACATTTTTATGGCAAATCAAAAGACTTAGGCAACAAACTAGCCATACTTTTATGGCGTTAAACCATTTAGAGCGCGATAAAAGAAGTGCAACATGAATAATGCATACAAAGACTCCTTTTTTTCGTCTGCCATCTCTTTCTGTTGGTTTAGTCTATCTCTTTTGCTTTGCATTGTATGTTAATTCAGTTGGTCCAGAGACCACACAGTAAGTGCTATATGTATTCATCTTATTGAAGTTTTAGTCTAGTGCACAATGCCAATGGCTTTATTTTTTTCAGGTTGATTTTGTTTCCCCCCCAAAAAATTCAATTTGAATTTGACATTTTCAATTTCCAACTGGCTTTAACTTTGAGCTTGAGCTTCTGGTATCATTGCCTAATCAATTAAAATTAATATGCAAATTTATTGTTGCTACTGTTGTTGTTGTTGTTGTTGCTGTTGCTACTGCTGACATCTGTCAGTCTGATTACAGAGAGTAAATGATTGTTAAGTTTTGTATTAAATTAATTGAAACCGTCAAATGATTTGCCATTTTTCCCCCCAGTGACAGTTATAAAAAAGTTGCCATTTAGTTTATATAGAAAGGTAATCGACTTCAGCGAGACCTGTTATTCTCTCTTAATGATTCTTATGATTTACCATTTTAATTCTATTTAGCATAATTTCAAAGAAATCTTAACAAAAGCTTAAGTATGTTGTTCTTCCCTCCTGGAAATGCTAAAGTGCAAAGTCACACAAAACGGGTAAATTCCATACAAAAAAGCATAGGAATGTCAAGTAAATTATAATAAATAAAAATGTCTTTTCTTTTTGAAGGAATGAAAAAAAAATTAATAATAAACATGTCAAAAATATTGAATCCTATTCCAAACATTTGAAACTTGAACATGAAATTTTTTTATTCTAACTAAAAATTAAGAAAAATAAAAATTTTAACACGTTTGTTCAACTGAATGAAATGAAGTACAAAATTTTAATAATAAATAAGTCAAAATTATTGAATCCTATTCCAAACTTTTGATTTTTAAAACTTGAACATTAAATTAAGTGAAAGAAAAATAAAAAAGTCAACAAAAGTCAAATTCAACTAGTTTATGCATTTATTAATTAATTAAGTAAAATATATGCACAAATTGAATATGCATTTCTCAAACTATCAACATAACTAGAAAAAATATAAATTAGTTTCAGTCAAAATTTAATGCAAATTAGTTAATAAATTTACGAACTTGTCAAGGTTTCCTTTTTCGACTTTAAACAGAACAAATTGCATAACTTTATGTTTATGGAAACTTGTTCTAAATATTTTTTATTTACTTTTTATATAAATATATGTATGTATTTGTTTATATTTGCAGTTGACTAATCTGTTTATATTTTGTTTTTAATTCACTTGCCATTGAACTTTCCCCATTAATATAAAATCCATTTGACAAAACTTGTTCACATTTAAAGTAACAACTCACCTTCATTTAAGTGATAATTCCAAACAAAAGTTGTTTAATCCAAAATAATTGTGCAAAAAAAAAGAGCTGAAAATATTTCAAGTAATTGGAATCTTTCAATAATAATTTTCAGTATTTGTTACACTTTAAATTCACTTCCTTATTCCTTTTTTTTTGTGTTGGAAAAAAGGGTAACACCTACACTTCACTTCCGTTTCAAATAATTTGAGGGATTCTCTCCTCGTTTTTGGTTTGGTTGATTTAAGCGCGTTTGAGATGCTGTCGGTTTGAAGCCGTTTGCTCCACTGAAATACTTTTTATGCAACCACAAGTAGAAGTAGCCGCTGTCGGCGCCGCACCACCTGAACAACAACAAAACAACAAGCAAAACCGAAGCAAGGTTTCGCATCCAGGCGATTCGCGTTTCGGCAAAAATCGGGTTTGTGTCTTGGCTAAAGAAGAAAGAACTTCGGCATAAATGATTTAACTAATACTAAGTTTGAAATGACCTTTGTTTTATAGTTAATTAAATTTTTTTGCCAATTATTTAAATATATTTATTATTCTTTCGCATTCTTTTTTTTCGATCTTGAGCCAAACCCCCTTAAAATTTAATCACATGGTTTATTTATAGGCCTTTAAATCATATACGATAAAATCGACTATAAATTTAATTTGCATTATTGCCAGTGGCAGTTTTTTATTATTATTTATAACTCTATTCAGATTAGTTTCAATATTCCTTGTTCAAATTGTAACTCTTCGTCAATTCATAAACTATTTAAAGTGGCAGACAAGCGGGCAGGCTCGACTGCACATTTCATAATCATTGCGGGGCGAGGAAGTGGGTGGTGGGTGTTTGGGTGGATGAATTGTTTGGGTGGTTGTGTGGGGAGAACGGCAAATCGATCGTTGGGCAGAGAGAGAGGCATGTCCATGTCAAATGCCTTAGACAACGGCAAGTGAGTGTGAATTATGGCACTTTGTCTTAACACGACGTAAAGTTTTTTTTTGTTTTTTTTTGCCAAATTTCTGCTCAGTTTGCCTATGCATTCACGATTTGAAGTCATTGACAAAATGGTCAACCAAATATGGAGAAATACTTCAATAGATACTTAATACGGTCCTAAAAGTGGAAATGTTATCCAAGTGTCTAACATTTCACTTCTTATATAAAATTAAACTCTAGGTGGGGTTTTGCCGAATTTGCCAGAGAAAAAGATCAAAGTGATTATATATGTACATAAAGGGAGAAGGCTTGAAAGGTTTACCACCATACAAGGGGTACATGGACTATGGTAAAAGGTTTAACCACCAAAGAAAGTCAAAATAGCAACACTTTGCAAAACCGAAGCTAAATCTTTAGTTAAAACAAATAATCTACTATAACTTAGACAATTTCTATTGCGAAAATATCTCTAATTCTTTTCAATTCATACATCAAAGTTTATAAGAAATATTTCATCTCCAATTTGATAGTGTATTAAAAATTTCATTGAATCATCATAATCAAAATATATGTCATTTGACTATCATTTACTTTTTCATAGGCAAATAATAGCACATTGTTCATATTAAATTTATATAAACCAAAGCAGCATCTACATTTTGTTGCTATTTCTGAACTTGAACTCAACTTTCGGAATGAACAAGTTTCCGTGTGGTTTTTTGTTTTTGTTTTTGTAGTTTTCATTGTGCACATTTATCTCTATTGAAGTTGTTGACAATATTTATTTCATTTATCTGACTTCGTCTTTTCTTCTCTTTTTCTATTGGCACTTTCAAATCAACGCTCGATAGAGCAACTTTTATGATTTCCTGTTTAATTTGCATAGATTTTTTCGGTGACTTTATATACATACATACCAATACATATACATATATGTATGTATATGTATAACTATTTGCACATTAACACCAATTTGAGAACAAAAAAGTTGCCTGTCTTCTCCTATCCTCTATGAAGTTTGTCTGTTTGTTTTGGCGGCTGGCAAATGTGTCTTAGACATGCAACACGTTTTGGCAATGGAAATGCCATTAAATCGTTTGATCACTGCACTCCATCTAAACATGAACGAAGCCTGTAGAAAACAATATTTGAAAATTAGCTACCTGTCCTTCAACAATTGAAAATCAAAGTCAAAAAGAAGTCGCATAAGAAAATAATCAATAGAAAGTCAAAAATAAGATGCATAAGTTGGGATAACAAAATAGAGAGGATTGACGAATTGTTTTTATGTCAGCACAAAATTCAATTCAACTGAAAAATCGATTTCTAACATATCAGGAATAAAAAGAACACAATTGGAATGAGACAAGTTTATTTAAAACACTTCAGGAATCCATTTTTAATAACAGCAAAAAAGTCAGAGTGTGACATTTTAATATTGAGGATCATAAATTCATTATTTGACAATAACTTAAAGTCAAAAGTAAAAGCCTTCAATTAAGCTTTTTAAAACTGATGGAATCGATAAGTTTTTGTGTTTTTCAAGTAATCGTTTGAAGAAAAAATAAATTAGACAACAAAATTGAAATATCAAGTTGTAGAATGGGTATTTTGAAGGTTATTGGGTTACTCTACATTTGAGACTTTAGAACGAATCTAACTTTGACAGTTTATGCTGGCAGTTACAAAGAGGAAGACCATTATCAAATCTAGAAAAAAATTTTCTGGGGATGTTAGAGAGTGTACTATCCTTTGTCACATTATCCAGAAGTAAAGAACAAAAAGTGCAAAATGGTTAGATATACCATTTAGTCCCCTCGCCCCACAACTGGATTCGACCCTGAGGAAAAGTAAACGAATATCTCTTTTAGTCTTTGTGTTCGTGTGTATAAAGTAAAAGTATTTTAAATTTGGGTAATAACAGGATCTTCTTAAGACTTGTGACGTAAATCATGCATTTAGCTTTAGAATAGTTTTTTACCAATATAGCAAAGGAATTCGATAGTAGTATCCTAACAATCTGCATCTAAATACTAAATTGGAGTATATCTCCGAAAGTTTTGATTAATTAACTTTATTTAATATATGTCTTTACAAATGCATATAAAATAAAAATAATATATATTTACGTTCTTAGCAATTTATATAAAAATCCATTCAGGAATAACATATAGATTATATATATATAAATTTTTGAATAGGACCTTTGCATATTATTGGACTTCAAAATGAAAACAGAATTATTATTTTAATTAGATGGTTAGTTCTAAGAATAAAAGACTTGGGTACAAATTTAGTTAGAGGTTGACTTCGTGAAGATACAAAATGAGTGCAAAAGTAGTCCAATCATTATAAAATGAACAAATGGTTCGATTTCTGCTACTACATTTCATTTTTGATTTCGATTTTTCAGTTTTTTTTTTGTTTTTGTCTATTTTTTATGGGATAGATTCATTAGAGAATCATATGGTTCTCAGGTGTCTTTTACCTGTGGTTTTATTTTGCAGCGGCTAACTAACTTAACCATAGACATTCGCTTTTACTTTGTATTTTATATTGACTTTTGGTAGGCCAGAACTCGTGCTCTTTGGTTGGAGTTTTGGCCATGTTGCAATTAACTGCCAACTAAACAGCAATTGGCCACAATTATTATTATTATTTTGCTATGGTTATTTTGTTGTAGTTGTTGTGGTTGTTGTTGTTATTGTCGTTATTGGCTTGGAGCAGCGGCAACGTTTTGGCCAGTAATTGTTTTTGCCATGTTTTGCCATTTTTGAACAAGTATGTGACTCTTTGGCTAAGGTTTGGGCGCATTGGCTAAACTCATATAATATATATTTTTTTTCCTCCTTTTATTTTATATACATATATATGTATGTAAGAGAGAGAGTTACCAGACAGCTGGCAACGTACCATTCCAGGCTGTTTGCTGGGTAATACGTTTGGGAAGCAAGTGTTCGCTGGGAAAAAGGGTCGTCAGTTGGAAGTTGCTCTCGTTGGTCGTCAGCCGAAGTGAAAAGTTGTATCGAAGTTGTGAAAAAGTCGAGTTAAATCTATTACTTGCATCATATATATTTACTCTGTATTATCATGAACCTATTAAATAACTATTATAATAAACATTAAATTAATCTAAACCTTACATTTGGGGGCTCGCCCGTGTCAAATACAGAGACTTAAAATGCATATGTGATCGCGAAAAGTCGAGTGTTGTTTTGTTAAAAGTTGCTAAGTTGTTATATGCTGCTAAAAAGTTGTTAAAGTTGTTACAAGTAGCTAAAAACATTAAGTTGTGCTGTTCAAAACAAAACATTCTTGCAGACGCGTGGTCTTAAAAATCAGTTGCATAAAGTTGTCAAATTCGAAGTCGCCCTAGCGTCGCCAGAGGAGTCCAAAAGTTAGGCGAAAGAAAGAGACAGAAGAAAAAAGGCGCGAAAAAAAAAAAAAAAAGAAAGTTGTGAAATTCGAAGTCGCCCTAGCATCGCCAGAAAAGTCCCGAAGTTAGGCTAAAGAAAGAGACAGAAGAAAAAAGGCGCGAAGTACTATGTCGACGCCTAAGACGAAGAAAACGGTTGCAAAGCCGGTAGTAAAACGTGCAAGTCAAAAAGAGATAGGAGATATTAAACATAAAACAACAAGTATGAGCGAGAAAGCAGAACACACGACGCCGATTCCAATTCAAAGCGAGATGGGAGATGAACTCAAAGTGTGTCCAAACGAATATCATATGGAGGAAGCTGAACAGTCTGCAGAGGATAAAATGGAACAAATAATACAGCTGCTGAGTCTAAAAATTGTTTCTGATGAGAAGCGTGATGGTCAAATGAAGATTTCTGCGGACAATTTTGGAAAAGTTGTGGGCGAATATGATGGAAAATCTATACAAGTGGAAAAGTGGTTGGAAATATTTGAAAGAAATGCCGAAGTTTATGACCTTAGTGAGAAGCAGAAATATTGCTATGCCAGAGCTAAAATGAGCGGTGCAGCCCAACTGTTTTTAGAAACCGAAAATATTTGCAATTATGAAGAACTTAAAAGCGCCCTAGTGGAGGAGTTTACATGTAACTACAATAGTGCTGACATTCATCAGCTGTTGCAAGAGAGAAAGAGAAAGAACAGCGAAACACTGCATGAGTACTTACTTCAAATGAAAAAGATAGCTTCACTTGGTTATGTTGAAGACACAGCTGTTATAAGTCACATAGTCAATGGTCTGGATATAAAAAATGAATATAAGGTTGCAATGTATCGTTGTAAGTCTTTTAAGGCTTTGAAAGAAGAGTTCGATATCTATGATCGTTTGAACATATCGGAAAAGAAGGTCAATAAAGAACAACAGAAATCATTTTTCAAGCAGAATAACGGACAAATGGCTAAAAAAGAGTATTGCTTCAACTGCGGATCGGGAAACCATAAGCGCAATAAATGTGACGCCGAAACGAAATGCTTCAAGTGCAACCAAAACGGACATATTTCCCGTGACTGTCCTAAGAATGCTGATAAAGTTCGTGTTATTTCCAATCGCAGTCGTTTGAAGAAAATCCGTATAAATGGTGTTGAAGTCGAATGTCTGGTAGATACAGGATCAGACGTCTCAGTGATCAAGGAGAGTATTTTCAAAAGATTAAAAAACGTGGCGCTAATTGAAGATATACGTGTGTTGCACGGTCTAGGCAATGGTACAGCGAAGCCTATTGGACACTTCACTGCAGATGTGGTCGTGGATAAGTTGAACACAAACCAAAAGTTCATAGTACTTCCGAATAACCAGATTGATTACGATGGACTGCTGGGGGATGATTTGATCAAAAAGTTCCGTTTGGTGGGCAGTAAGGAAGGATATACGTTCCTGGAGGAGAACTCAGATGAAATGCCATTGAACGAGTTTGCACTTATATATAATGTCACAGAAGAATCTTCCTTTATAGCTCCGCCAGAATATCGCAAAGAGGTTGAACAGATGATTGAAAGCAGTTACCATGGGTCACCAGAGGTTGTAAAGCAGTGCCCGATTCAATTGAAGATTATTCCTGATGGAGTAATCAAACCGTTTCATCACTCACCGAGTCGCCTAGCAGCAGATGAAGCCAGTGAGGTAAAGAAGCAAGTCGAGCAATGGATCAAACAAGGGATCGTTCGAAAGTCATCTTCAAATATCGCCAGCAGAGTAGTCGTCGTGAAGAAAAAAGATGGAACACTTCGAGTTTGCGTGGACTACAGAAAGCTGAACAAAATGGTATTGGTTGATTGTTTCCCCGTGCCGATTATAGAGGAGGTGTTGGAAAAGCTACAACCGGCAAAATGGTTTACCATAATGGATCTGGAAAATGGATTTTTTCATGTCCCTATTGAAGAGCAAAGCAAGCCGTATACATCATTTGTCACAAAAGAGGGGTTGTTCGAGTTCAATCAAGCGCCTTTTGGTTTTAAAAACTCTCCAGCCGCGTTTATAAGGTTCGTTAATCATATTTTTCAAGAACTAATTAACTCTGGTGTAATGCAGCTCTACATGGATGACATAATTGTATATGCCGAGACGCCCGATGTCTGTATGCGAAGGACAAAGATGGTACTCGAGACGGCAGCCCAATTCGGCTTAAAGATGAAATGGAAAAAGTGCAGTTTCATGCAGACACGCATAAGTTTTCTTGGTCATATTGTTGAAAACGGACGAATCTGGCCTGGCAAGGAGAAAACAGCAGCTGTCAGTCGATTTGCTACGCCGAAGGACATAAAATCAGTTCAAGCTTTTCTGGGACTTACAGGGTTTTTTCGAAAATTTATCCCTGGGTACGCACAAATCGCACGTCCGCTGACGAACTTACTCAGGAAGGAAGCTGTTTTTTATATTGGAGAAGCAGAGCAGCAATCGCTGCAAACACTAAAGAATCTACTGGTAATGGATCCGGTGTTGCATATTTACTCAAGGGAAGCGCCAACCGAACTCCACACGGATGCATCCAAAGACGGATTTGGAGCAGTGTTGCTGCAGCACTTTGGTGGCTATCTTCATCCAGTTTATTATTGGAGCAGAAAAAGCACAGAAGCAGAGTCCAAGCGTCATAGCTATTATCTGGAGGTTAAAGCAGCCTACCTCGCTCTCAAGAAGTTTCGACACTATCTCTTAGGCTTGAAATTTGATCTTGTTACTGACTGTGCGGCGTTTAAGCAGACTACTACTAAAAGCGACGTACCAAGAGAAGTCTCGCAATGGATTTTGTATATGGAAGACTTCACTTTTAATGCAGTTCACCGGCCGGGTGATAAGATGAGACACGTGGACTTCTTCAGCCGTTTTCCGCTCACAAGCATGGTCGTAACAACGGAATTAACTACTCGTATAAGGAAGGCCCAGCTAGAAGACAACTTCATCAAGGCAGTATTGGAAATTCTAAAACAACAATCATATCAAGATTTCAAGCTGAAAGGTGGTCTCCTTTTTAAAGTCGTAAATGGCAATGATTTGTTGGCTGTTCCAAAGTTGATGGAACGAGACGTGATTCAAGGGGCGCATGAAGTGGGGCATTTTTCGACGGCGAAGACGATGCACTCAATCCAGCAGCAATATTGGATCCCACATCTTGAAAGGAAAGTAGCTAATGTGATTGCTAATTGTATAAGTTGTATCATTTTCAGTAAAAAGTTGGGCAAACAAGAGGGCTATCTTCACTGCATAGAGAAAGGGGACACGCCACTGCATACGCTTCACATAGATCATCTGGGTCCGATGGACGCGACAGCGAAACAATACAAATATGTTCTGACGGCTGTGGATGCTTTTTCTAAATTTGTGTGGCTTTTCCCTACTAAGTCAACCGGCTATGAAGAAGTGATTAAAAAGATCACCGACTGGTCTGCTGTGTTTGGCTTCCCAAGGCGTATAATCAGCGACAGAGGAGTAGCGTTTACATCTAATGCTTTTGCTGAGTTTCTTAATGAAAACAAAGTGGAGCATGTGTGGACAACAACAGGTGTTGCCAGAGGTAACGGCCAAGTTGAAAGAGTAAACCGTTCGATCCTGAGTATCATCGCAAAACTGTCGGCTCATGACTCGGCAAAATGGTACAAGTTTGTGCCACAGGTCCAGAAAGCGATTAATTCCCATGTGCATGCATCGTTGAAGTTATCACCGTTTGAAGTAATGTTTGGGACCAAAATGAACAGCAACGCGGATGGAAGATTATTAGAGGTCCTAAATGAAGAGCTCATTACGCAGTTTAACAGCGAGCGAGAAGAGTTGCGTAGTCGAGCAAAAGAAAACATTGAAAACGCTCAACAAGCTTATAAAAAGAACTTCGATAAGAGACGTCGAGCTGAGTATGGCTATAGAGTGGGAGATATGGTAGCGGTCAAGAGGACACAATTCGTCGCAGGACGCAAGCTGGCAAGCGAGTATCTAGGCCCATATGAGGTCACGAAGATAAAACGAAATGGCCGCTATGACGTGAGAAAAGCGGCAAGCGTCGAAGGACCAAATATCACATCAACGAGTTGCGATAATATGAAGTTATGGCGTTTTATTTCTGAAAATGACGAGCTGTTATCATCTGGGACAGATGAGGATGAACAGGAGGGCCGAATGTAAGAGAGAGAGTTACCAGACAGCTGGCAACGTACCATTCCAGGCTGTTTGCTGGGTAATACGTTTGGGAAGCAAGTGTTCGCTGGGAAAAAGAGTCGTGAGTTGGAAGTTGTTCTCGTTGGTCGTCAGCCGAAGTGAAAAGTTGTATCGAAGTTGTGAAAAAGTCGAGTTAAATCTATTACTTGCATCATATATATTTACTCTGTATTATCATGAACCTATTAAATAACTATTATAATAAACATTAAATTAATCTAAACCTTACATGTATATATATATACTCTGGTAATGCAATTTTTTTTGTTCTTGGCTTCTGTTTTGTTGAGAGCCATGCGTGGAGTCGTAGACAGAGAATTGATCATGGAGTTAAAGTTGAAGTTGGTTTCTATATATGGATTTGTCTCCGGCTTCCCGTCAATGACCTTAATTCGCTCAAGTCGCTTTATCATTTGGCTCCGCCAATTTGCAGCATATTTTTCACTTCTCTATATATTTTTTTTCTTATTTTTTTGAAGCTTATAGAAAAATAAATTGAAATGAAGCGTTTTCTGTTTTTTTTTTTTGTTTTCTAACTGAACAGAGAAAGCAAATTTTATTTATTGTATAATAATTTTTGTATGTGATTTAGACATTTTAACATCATTTAAATAGCTTAATTTATTAACTATATTTATGCATTTTTTTTGTGTTTGTGTAAAAATAAATCTTTACTTTTGTATTCCTCTTAGGGTCTCTTGTATAATTTGCACTATTTTAACCAGGAACTGCCCATTTACGTTTAAATATTTAATAGATGATTTGTTTTATGTTTAAATTAATGTACATATTATTTTTTTTTTTAACATTTAAACTTTAGACTTTAAACTTTTTAACTAAAGAGCCTCGTTTAGATATATTTAAATGTAAGTGAATAAGTTTTTATATTAAAATTAAAATGCAAATTGAAAAGTTGTAACTTATTTAAAATCAAATCCAATTTTTGAGTTTATAATCATGAAATGTTTAAATATGATTAATAATTTTGTTAAAGTTCTTAAAGAATTTAATTATTTAATATATAAATATGCATTATCTGATCTTTTAAAATATAGTTATTTTATGTTTATATCTTTAAAAGTTACTTCTTCTTACCATTTAATGCACTTTGTTAACCCGATTTTATGTTTCCATTAAATTAAATTCACAAATAATAATTTCATTTTCAAATATATAGAGAATATACATTTAGATATATTTTGATTAATACTATAATTTTTGTTTTAAGGCGATTTGAATAAAAATCGTTAAAAATATATATATATGTATATATACAAATATAATTCTTCTTAAAACTAATAATATATATGTGTGTATTGAATTTTGTTTGTCTGCCTTTTCCTGATCTCATTGAAACTATCTCACTCATTTACTCTCTGATCGATTGTAAAATTATTCTCGTCCTTTTGCCTGGCTCCTCAATGATAATGTGGGACACGGAACTCATGCTTCTCATCCTCATCGCTGACATACATTCGCGTCAAATCGGAAGCCACCGAAACATTGTCGTTGCTGGCGATTAAGAATCAAAGATTTGGATTTACGTTAAATGTTGAATGTAGCCCCATAGCAAACATATGAAAAATAAAAAAAACCAAAACAACAACAAATTCCAATCGTAAAACGCAAAACA
This sequence comes from Drosophila willistoni, assembly GCF_018902025.1. NCBI lineage: Eukaryota > Metazoa > Arthropoda > Insecta > Diptera > Drosophilidae > Drosophila > Drosophila willistoni. The sequence continues at coordinate 19,254,466 of NW_025814050.1, forward strand.
AACCCCAAAAAATTTTTTATTTTGTTTGGATTTTTGTTTAAATTGAATAATTGCCCTTAGCTTGTCTTGACAGAAAATTTATGTGAGACACTGTTGAAAAATGCACTGTAGAAACTCTGACAAGTTCTGTCAATTTATTTGACTCAAACTTCACTCATTTCCCTCCACTGTGCCCCATGTCCCCCCACTCACTTGACTATTTCGTTCTCGTAGACCGATGCCACCATGGCACTATATTCCTGATCCAAATTATTGGTACGCATAAAATGTCCATTGTTAACCTCCAAGCGTTCGAATGATGATTTCATGGCCGCATCGTCATCAACATCCAAAGATTTGGACACCGATGACGTCACCGCAGCTGCCACCACTGGGGCCACTCCACCTGCTGTGGTTGCAATGCTGGTGCTCATCAGTCCCGATATTGATAGAGAGGATACAGTGCCACCACATCCTGAACTGCTGCTATTCTCATTGTGTCCACCCATTATGGGATTTATCATGGCCAGACAACCCAATGTAGCCGAATTGCTAGTTGAGGCCATCGATTGTGAAACAGAAGTCGTCGATGATCTGCCCACGCCTTCATCCACCAGAGTCATGTTGGTGGAACTGACACTGCAACAAGAAATAAAAAGGTAATTGGATGGATTATTTATTTTGCAGATTATTTGGTTTATTATTAAGCTAAGGAGAAAGGTCAATTGATGTAGCCATATTAACATTTGGATGTTGAATAAAATTTCATGCTCGGCTTACAGATGGGCACTCTTCCTTACACAGATCTATTGATGGTACTTCTGGCATTCTTCAAATCATTGCATATACTTTATAATAAAATTATTTCAATACGAAATCGAATAATAATTGTCTTCTAATAATAAGTTAAATCCAAAGAACATTTTAAGTAAAATTAATATTTACATTTCAATAGACAACAGATTCGAAAGCTGGACTCTTATAAAATTTTAGGCTTAAGGGTTTATGAAGACAAAATAAACATTCTTACGGACAGACAGGCATACATATATGGCTATTCCTTTTAAACTCTAAGAAACCTGAAGTCTAATTGGAATATTTAAGGTCTGATTTTGAATGTAATAGTAGGACCTTAACCAGGAGTCTGCAAACTGCGACAGTTTGGGTATTACATTGCGGCTTTTATGTCTAAATCTGGATAAATATCCATTGACAAATGTCAATTTAGATCAAAAAATGAAGTAAGTAAGACGTCTCGCCGACTTAGGTATACCATACACCAGTAAAGCAAATATTTCAACTTTATTAAACAAATGCATTTTCACATGCTTTTTACAAGCATATCTTAGTATCTCGCTCACTCAATCATACGAGCACCCTAGCGCCCCCACCAGCCAACGGCCAACTCCGGCCTTATGGAAAAACGTTTATATGCATAACTCGACTGTTTTTTGTCCGATTTTGATCAAATTCGGTATTTTGCTAGATATTAGTATTAAGTTTAAGTGTGCCAAATTTGATTGCATAAGGTAAAAAAATACGGGATATAATCAAGTTTTTCAAATTATGGGGGCGGAAAAGGGCGTGGCAAAATTTGTATACATACAAAATGTGTGCATTTACTGCTTAGTAATATTCGCTTGAATATACATACCATATGGTGTCTCTTGCTGGAATAGTTTTTGAGATAAACGCTTTTTTTAAATTGCGGAGGCGGAAAGGGGCGTGGCAAAAATTTGAAATAAACTTGATCACTCTACATACTACACGAGTCAACATACCAAATTTGGTGGCTCTAGCTCTTACAGTCTCCGAGATCTAGGTGTTCATACGGACAGACGGACGGACGGACAGACGGACAGACGGACGGACAGACGGACATGGCTAGATCGACTCGTTTGTTGATCCTGATCAAGAATATATATACTTTGTGGGGTCGGAGATGCTTCCTTCTGCCTGTTACATACATTTTGGCGACTTTAATATACCATTTCACCCTATGGGTGTTTGGTATAAAAAGAAAAAGGTTGGCGATCTAAATATTCTTAATATTTTCTCAATAAATTTGATTCCCTAAAAGTATGATTTGTTTAAACCTAGGACTACTTTTTCTCTAAAAATCCAAGTGAAATATTCACTGTAAATAGTGAGTTGTTTTAAATTTTTATCTAAATACTAACAACAAGCAAATAATAAATATTGTTTTATATTAAAATACAAAAGAATATAATAAAATAATAAGTATAATATATAACAACATATTCTTAGCGATTTTGTTGCTCTTTCAGAACATTAAATACATTTAATACATAACATTCTAATTTTCAATATATTAATTTTTGAAAGCTAAAGTGTTTTAGAAAATATGTGTGAAAAACAAAGTGTCTTATCATTATGATAAGCACTGTATATGTAAATTTTCTCAAAAGGTGGCCAACGCCTAAAATAACTAAATCTGCGATTATCTAATTACAGAAAAACTATTATACAAAGTTCTTTATAACTTTTCATTCCCATTGTGTATCTATAATGGTTTGTTTTGGTTAACTAAAGTTTTTCTAAATATTTGACAATATTTACAGCAGGTCTCCCACATAGTTTGAACCACTAATCCAAATCGAAATCCGCTTCTAGTGCAAAAACAACCGTCAACATCATAAGATATACATTGTCTGACCTCTGTGTTGTGTCTGTTGTCGCTGTTGTTTTGGGTTGTTGTCTGCTGTGCGCACCCAAATGAACACGAATTTCAAATGAAGTCATCGCGATTAGCACGCGCAGCAGCAGCAACAGCAGCAGCAAAACCCAAGTGGAGCATTGGTCGACAGCGAGTCGAATCGAGTATCTATATGTATCTGATGGATACCAGTGGCAAACTCGCACCCTATATGCATAAATATATATTTTTTTTATTTCTTTTGCGGTCAGCATAAACCAAATTGATAATCTCTTAAAGTCTGCACAGCTGCAAAAAATATCCATATCAATTAATTAAGCTTATAGGGCAAAATAATTGAGAATTGAACATGTTATCGAAATTGCAAGATTTCTTAAAAGTTAATTAAACATTAAACACACATATTGACATTTTTTTTATTTATTATTAAGCATTTCATTTAAAATGCATCTTCCCATGAGAATTTTCGGTTACAATCTCGAGATCAAAGAGGAGAATCTCGAAACTGAACCAGTTTTTTTTTTTGTCATTTACATGTGAAATATATTTGTTGCTAACTTTTTTTGTTTTTCATTCTTTGTGTATGTGAGTTTGTTGTTGTTGTTGTTTTTTGTTGTTTATTTTGGTTTCTTATGTATATTTTTATTTATTGTGCATTTTATGCCTGTATGAACATTGTCAAACGAGTTTATTTTATTTTTTTCTTCTGTGTTTGCCAAGCTTAAGGAAAGTAAAAGTCAAAAGTTACGCGATTCCCAGAGGCGATGGTCGTGGTGCGTGGCGTTGAGATGATGAGAAATTGGCAAACAAGTTCTTTTGTAGGTTTTCCAGTTAAGTCATAAACGAATAAAACAAATTCAAGTCAACCAATATAGTGTTCGGTTAGATCATAGCATAACAATTGGCCAACATACAAAAAATTCATAAAAATTTAATGGTAAATTGGATTTGGCCTAGTTTCAAGATTCCATCTCTTTATCAAGCGTTAAGGAGTGGATTCTTCGTCAGAATTAATTGAATGTGGCCATATCAAATATCTCAATTAACTTTTTTAATTAGCTTATCAAATATCCTATTAATCATGCCTTGTGGACTCTTCATTATGTTTGTAATTTAAGCCAAGTAAATAATAGCAAACCAACCCAAGGGATTTTATATATGTATATGTATATAAACGATGGCAATTAACATATTTGGAAGGTGCGTGGTAAAGGTGGTTTTGGTTGATATACTCACAATTGAAAACTCGACCAATCTTTCACCTATTTTACTGCGGTTTAATATTTCCTGGATCTGGATCCTGGATTTTAGTCATATTGTTATCATTAAGACAAAATAACTTCTTATCTAATCAAGCACCAAAACAGTTGAAAAAAACGAGTTTTACAGTGATAGAGGATTAAATTTTGATACCTTCAAAAGGTGATCGTTTGAAAGTTTTTTTTAAGAAAAATTAATAAACACAATAGGCGTTAACGACGAAGAAACATAAAATGGCTAAAGGTGGGCACGAGTCACACACAAATCGTAGTTTCACCTGGAACTTGTGAGTGGGCGTTGACATAAAGTAATTTACTTTGACGCCGTGCGGAAAATTGAAATTGACATTTTTTGGAAAAATTTGTATACATAGTAAGCCAGCCCACAAGGAAGCCAAAGTCGAACATAACTTGGCCTGTGGGCTGACATGAGAGTTGATGTTGCCGTTTGCCCCAATGCCAAGCCAAATGGGAGCCAACATTTTTGCATTGTCATAATAATAGTTTATGGTAATGGTTAAATTCGAGGCAGAAGACTGCCTGCATCCAGCAGCAGCCGCAGAAACTCTTGAAACTGACGACCTTCTGTGGTTGATTTTTTTTCTATTCATTTTTTTTGGGTTTGGCTGTTAACATTTTGTTTTATGGCCCTGCCTAGTGCTGCTGTTGTTACTGCAATTTATGAGCAAACAGTTGAAGCAATAAGTGCAACATGGACACCTATTGGTATATACGGTTTTCTTAGGTGTAGAGTTGTTTGTGTGGTGCTTGTAGTGCTGAACCACATCAATCAGTCGCATAAATCATTTTAATTATTAAATAAACAAGTTTCCCAACCAACCAACCACACTGACTCACCACAATGTTTTTCGTCTGACTGTAAGTGCTACTACCAGGAGTCTGGGTTGAGTGTGAGAATAAATAACCAAAAGTACTCAAGTCGGTCTAAAGGGTTAATTGAGGCAACAGATCTATGATAACCCAACAACAACAAGTTGTTTGACATGATTTCAAAAGCTACTTGAAAATTACAAGGGTAAAACATATGAAGTTTAGCAACTAGTGATATTCCACTTGGAATCCAAAAGGGAATAGGAGATCCGAACTGTTTCATTCGACTCAAAAATTAACCACACCTTATTCAGTTTAATGCCATGTTTTACAGTAGTTTTCTAATCGTTTAATTTATATGGTTTGCAACTTATCAATGGCATCTAGTCACAACATTACAAATGCAACTCATAAAACCAAATTACAAAATGCAAAATGCAATGTGTACAACATGAGGCAGCAGATGGAAGAAGGAGGGCCAGATCAGATCGTGTGGGGTCCCCCCCAAAAACTGAAAAACTCAGCAAGTCACAAGCAATGCTAAACACACATGGCTAATGCATATGGGCAATATGGTGACCGAATACGGATGAACATGCGACCGGTGAACATTTGGTCGGCGAACGGTTGGTGGCCAGTTCTAGGGAGAGAAACACAATGGCCAAGCCAAAAGAGTTGGAAGTTGAAGCTGACATTTAGACGGCGACAACTGTCAACACACGAAAGTAAATGTAGATTTAAGAGGCCCCAAAAGCCCCAGGCTTAAAGTTCATAAATTTATTGCAGAGAAAGACAGAGACACAATGAGAAAGAGTTAGAAATACTAAACTCTTTGTAGACAATATGTACATTTATTTTATATTTTTGTTGTATGTATGCCCTAAAAGCCGCCATGTGCCATAAATTTGTGTCATGTTGCAAAAACTGAAGATTGTTTACATGCTGTAGAACAATTACATTTATCTAATCAATATATGTGATGTCACAAATTACAAGAATTATAAAGTCAGAAATGCTGTGAAAATTAAACCAACCTAGTAATTCAATTTGTTAGCTAATATTCTTTCCATGTCCAAGGCGTAAAACTTGGGAAAATTATTCACATCAGTGAGTAACTTTAAAATCTTCCCACCCCAAAAATTACGTATACGCAGAGTGCGCCAGCTACACATAAAATAATTGAGAAAAGCATAAGGGTTGATATTACGGGAGATAGGTAAAATAATCAGCTTTCCTTTATTTTTTAGTTGGGCTAACATTTTGAATCAATTTTTAGATGCACAGCTAACAATTTAAACACCGAAATTAGCCTGAAATTTAGATGGAATTTTACGCACTAAGCGATTCTCGATATTGTAATTTGGTAAATTTTTGTCCTGCCTAAAACTCAGAATCATTCGACTAAAAGATCATCGGCTCTAAGACAAATTAGATCTATGTTGATATCTGGGAAATATGAATTTTGCGATGTGAAAAAGGGAGAAGATGATCAAAGGGAAAAGAAGAAAGGTGCTGACGAGAATAAATGTTGGGTTTGCCCTTCTACGAGGTCGGATGTGTTTGACCAGTGTCATAGATGAATGCAAGAAGGTCAATACGAAGCGCCAAAGTGAGGCGAGAAAAGTCCAAGCTTCAATTCTAATGACAACGTCCAGCACAAGTCGAACTACGACTTTCATTTAGAGTCTCGTAAGCCCAATCGAATGGTATATTCTTGTAAGAACAGGGATTCATGTTAACTTTTAAATAAAACCCGAAATATCTAAATACTATGAGTATTTTGCATGAGCATCTTCTAGGTTCGCTGCTCTGGCTTTCAAGTAAAATTTTCGTGCCCTCTTTTGAAATAAGGTTAAAAATAGTATTTAGTGGTTTTGTATGTGGTGTCAATGAATAATAAGTAAAATATGGTTGAATTTTTTGCATACAACTCAACACATTTATAAAATTTGTATTGCCATCCCTCTCTCATTTCTTTTTGACTTACTCTTCATATACCCATTAGTAGTTGCTTCTTTCTTATAAGGATTAAGTCCTCAACCGTTAAGTTCTTAACCCTTTCTTATATCGTATGAGTGAATAATGGCATGGATTATATGAATAAGGTCGCCATCTCATAATTTATACGTGTTAGTGGCCAATTTTACACAATTCTACTAACTCTCAGATGATTTCCCCTGAAAATAACTCTTGCATTAATATTTTAACTAACCAGTTTTCCTCCTTATAAGTTTAATATTACACTACTCTTTCTACTTCTACACTTTGACTTTCAAATCATTGATGACGTAGTTGCTTAAGGCTAGCAAAAGGCAATGCTATCATGTGATTTCTACAACATGATTTTAAACAATTGTCTTACCAATCGCCAAGGCTGGTCTCCAATGCTGCGGCAGATGCGGATCTCTGATTGCATTTGCTACGCATAACCAATTGCAACCAGTTGGGCACTGGCGGTGTGGGATCTGGAGTATATCTGCAAAGGTAAAGGAAATTAGATTACCCACTTCGCAAAAGTTTGACTGCATTTTTTGGTCAGTCTTCTTCCTTTACCCTCACCTTATAATCGAATTGCAGTGCTTTGCCTTGGGAATGGCAAAGATTTCGCATGGCGATGATACGGGTGAGGCTTGGGCATGTGCCTTCTCTGTGGCTGCATCGACTTCTGGTATTAGAGCCAACTCCTCACCCGAATCAAGTAGATCCACCTCAAGGCTACTTATCGAACTTAGAGAATTTCTTGGCAGATGATGATAACGTGCCGAGGGACTGGCCAAAGATGTGGCATCTTCCAATTCGCTGGCATCAAATTTTATGTGCACTATAAGGATAAGAACGAAACAAAGGAGAAGAGAGAAGGGAAAAAGAAAAGACGAGAAAAGAAAGCCACAGAGCATATCGAAATACACCGATTGGACAACACACATAGAGTGAACATGAAAAAACCACACACAAAAAATAATGAAAGTAAGTAAGGATGATTCCCATAATCAAACAATTTTAGATCCGAAATGTTCACATAAAAATCATATTGATACCGGTATATACATAACCTTTATATTGATTGATATATATTTTTTGAGTGGGGTCGAATGTAACTCACGTTTATCCATTGGTCCCAGCTTCTTGGCCAAACCGTACATGGTCTCTGGTGTCCAATAATCGGGTATTCGGGCAAATATTGAACCAGCATCAGCTGGCAATTGTATACCCAATTTGTGCAATAGTAAAACAAATGGCTGATACAACATCGTTGTCGATTGCTCATTGTTCCACTGTACCACAGGTATCGATTTTTGTTTACATATACAATGATATGCCACTGGTTCCATAATCGGAACCATAGAATCTCCTGAACTTTTATTCCCCGACTTCAACATCAATTTAATGTAGCAGCATTCGAGCAATAACTTCTGTAGCCACACCAAATGTTGCGATTTGTGCTCTTTGATAATAAGATCAAGTAGGATCTAAGGAATAATAAAATATATAGTAAAGAATATTTCTCTTTTAGTAAGTACTGAAGTGTTTTCATACCTGAATATCATCTGAGGGCTTTCCGTAAGCACATTCCTTTAACTCAATGCCCGATTCTGTGGTCACCGATGTGGGTGTGGTTAGCAAAGTTCTCTGATATTCAGCATCTTCAAATTTCATTAGATCATCGTATTCCAAGAGAGTAATAATATCCTAGAATTAAGGTGATAGAAATTAATTGAATTTCATAAAATATTATAAGCTTTCTAAAATATTATATGAACTCTTTCAATGTCCTTTTGATTTTGTTAGAAACTATCTTAACTTAGAATAAAAGATTCAAACTTGTATAGAAATAAAAGTCCTTTTAATTAGTTAATGCTGAATGAATCCTGAATTATTCTTACCTGTTGTAGTAGTTGCTGTATTATGGTTATGCGAGTTTTCAATTTATTGCCATTATTACTAAATAATTTCACAATTTTGCCAACAATATCATTGTTTTTTTTGCTCTGAACATAATACCAATACAGGGTATCCATTTCCTCCTGAGACCAAGTGCTAAAATAATAAAATATTAATTAGATTAACACAAAGATAAGAAATTCCACAAAAGAAACCCTTACCTAACAGTATGTTCTTGATTATGCTCTTTGGTCATTTCAGTGAGTGAAGTTGTTGGAATAGTTAAAGGCGATTTTGGCGGTGTATTCATAAATTTGTGTATAACATATTCAATGAGATCTGACCAATCCTGTAAAAACAAGAGATTTTCATTAAAAAATGAGAGAAATTGAGTCTTGATAATACATACATCGCATAGTTCATAGTCTGCTTCCCAAATTCTAGAATATGTCTTTAGTATAATCGGTTGAAAGAGCACACCAATTTGTCCCAAATCGCCAGCAATATGATGCATCATTGTGAATATACAATCATTAACAAATTCACCATTATTATTGAAATCCTCCAAAAGAATGCCATAATAATGCATCACTTCCAGGGTGGCAAATCTAAAAAAAGATTCTATATAATCACCCAATTCTTATATTTTGGAAGAAAAACTTACTGCGACACATGCTCGGAGAGTTTTATAGCCTCGCCACCCTCCAATTTAGCTGCACTATCCAATATAATGAGCAATATATGATTGGTTACCACCAAATCTTGTAGATATTGTTTGGAATGTATGCTGGGATTGAAACGTCTCAATAGCAAGACAAACAAACATCTCAAATCGGACATTTCGCTGATTTGTAATTGCAATTGCCTCAAATGCATGCGATCGTCCTCACTCAAGTGTGTGACCTTTTTGTATGTCTCAATGGCCTGAAGAAATTCCCTGATGGCCGTCACCACCAAATGCATACGTCTCAAATAGGGTTTGACATCGCTGCCCTCTTGCCGGGCATTCAGTTCCAATTGCTCACAGAGGGTAACACCCTCATAGGTAAGATAACTCAAGACATCATAGGTTAATATGGTGTCAATATGCTCCATATCCAATTCCAATTGAGCGGCAAATTTAAGAAAATATGTTACAAGCCAAAAGAAATGCGATGTATCAATGGGGATTTTCTGTAACAAGATGGAAAATTAAGTAAATTATAGACTAGATATTCTTAATTCAACTTACCGCATTTGATAGCAATTGAATGTGTAGTTCTTCTACCAAATAATTGTAGCCCTTGAGCAAAAAGTCAACAGTGAACTCTTTCAACAAATTAGATATATCATCATCTGTGGGTGTATGAAGAACCAAACCCTTCATGTTGATTCTGAAAATGGGTTTAGAATGAGTACATTTTGTGAAAATTTGGGCCTAGTATTAGATCTAGGGATGTATAATGCACCCCCCAAAGTAGGCAATAAGTATTTAAAGCACTAAGAAGTCAAAAATTGAAGCTAAAAAATGATTCTCTTAATATTCAATGCAAATGGACAGTTTTTTAACTGAAATTTCTTTGGTTATGGACAATTTCAAGAAATTCTTTCCTTGCATATTGCATACTTTTGGGGTGTATATTTTCATTCATTTAAATTCCTAGATCTGTCTGTTTAATTATGGCGTTACTTACAGACTACTCTTGCTGCGTTTCACCAGCTTCTTGCGTCTCAATTCCTTTGTGTCCTGTGGCGACATCACTGAACGCAATTTATTCCTCGGCTTGGTATTGCAAGGTGGTTTCTGATGTTGTGGCTTGCCTTGTGGTATATCATCGTCATTCGATGATGTGGATATGGACTCTTGAATCTCACCTTGGGTACCGTAGCCACAGTCGGAGAGCTCCGATTGTGACGAGGGACACTCACGTTTCTGGGGACAACATTTGCCTTTGGTCAGTTGAAGTTGGCCCGAATGTGGCGATTTCTGGCCCAGTTTAACTGCCGATATGTGAGACGATTGGTAACTCTCAGTGAGAAGTGGTTTTTGCTCTTGTTCTTGTTGCAGTTGCTGCTGCAGTTGTTGTTGTTGTTGGAGAGCTTGAGCGGATGTAGAGGGCCGCACGGATTGTGGTATTGGTGGCGGCTTAAAGTCGGATAGTACCAAATTAATTTTGGAACTTGTTGTTGTTATTGTTGTTGTTGTTGTTATTGTGGTAGTGTTGTTGACCAGGTCAGCTGGTTGTTGTTTTTGTAATGCTTCTTGTTCTTCTTCCAGTTGTTGTTGCTTACGCTCATTATCTTCATCGTCATTTGGACCCTCCTCCTCTTCATTATCATCATCATCATCTACTCTCTCCTGACGCTCATCTCCATAACTATCTGACTCATCCATGCCCTGATGTCGCGGAGATTGTTCCATAATATCGCTAGCCGCTTCAGAACTATCCAATTTATCAAGTGAAACTCTAGCCATTGAATTCTGATACTCTTGACCCTTGCGACTAACCACTTGACGACCATGTCCATCTTTTTTTGTATTGCCACCGCCATTAGAGCCATTATCAGAGGAATCCGAAGTGGGATCTGATGTCAACATGGGACTTGAATCACCACTTCCCTGCTTGGGGGGCGATGTATTACTCTCATTGTCCTCTGAACTTTCCGAGAGTGAAGCCTCAAACCAAAGATTGAGCAATTTCTGCAAAGTGCTAACATGCTGATCCTTATAGATCAATGCTATCAATTGCACCATTGTCACTCCCCAAATAGCTCGCTGGGGACAAGTCATCAGATAGAGCATCAATTTGTCAATACTCTGGATAAACAGATTCCATAATATTGTATTCTGCATGGACATCTGTGCTCCACTCGATTGCATCATGGCCATCACACAATGTCCATGTGTTTCCGGTATGTGCAATATATTCCTCAAGAGCAACAAACAATTATTGATCTGATCGCATTTTTGTGGTGATAATTTCGTCTCGGATTCCAATATATGTTTCATATACTCCACCACACTCTTGGTACTCTTGGGATCGGTGAAGGCCTCCTTACTCGTGAATAGAAGTTTATTCAACTCAAATATGGTATGACGACCCACTTCAGTGCGATACATCACATCAACCGAGAATAAACATTCCACTGGTACCGTCAAATTGACCAGTATACGGATCACCGATTCCAATACAGCATCATCTTTGGCATTTTCCAAAAGAGGTATCAAATCGGAGCGTACATTTTGTCCGAAACCAATGGCACGACGAAATGTACGTAGTGTCTGATCTTCATAGGTCAACTTATAGTTGATCTCCTCCAAGATGGCTGAAATACATACAAATAAATAACTCATAATCACTTATCCTTTTCAGAGGACTATTTTATGTAATCTTACCCAATGCATTGGGGCTCACCACATAGGTGTCACCTTCCAGTGATCCCAGGGAAGCAAAAGCACTATGCAACTGCGGTGTTGTCAATAACCAGTCCATAACCGTTTAATATATTCTACTTGATCGGCAAATTTTTCAATATTTTATTTGTGTGTACAATGTTTGATGTGATTGTATTTTCCTCACGCATTGTGTTTTCATAAAACGGGAAGAAGTATCCTATTAAAAAAGAGATATACATTTAATTAATAAACAATACAGATTTCAAAAAACTTAAAGTAAATAGCGAAATAATTTTTAAAGCTTTGTCGTTATTGGCTTAATTGATGTTGATATTATTTCAATTTGCATATTGCTCTCAATTATCGTTGTTATTTTATTATCTTAGATCTCATATATTTTAGTATTTCTAAATATCCGAACTAAATTTGCTAGAGAGAAAAATTTGGAAACTTTAAGATTTCTTTAATACTTTAATGACCTTAGCCTGAGCACAAATATAAGCAAGGATAATGTCCTTTTATGCCCAGGATATTGGCCATAGACAACATTGATCACTAGAGATTAATTGAAAATATATACAAAAAATATTTGTTTTAAGTTATTAATCCATCTTTTTCTTCAATTTGTGGAGAATATGTTTTTATGATGCAATATAAGTAGAAAAAATTGTAAAAAAAAAATAATTTAAAATTCTTTAATTAATTAAAACTATTAATAAGTAACTCTATGCTTTTCTATTTTAAAAAACCAAAAATAATGAAAGAAAAATATTTTTTTCTTCGCTTAAATCTTGAGTTCATACAAAAGTTTAATATTTAAAATTAAGTTCAATATCTGCTGATAAATCTTTTGTATTTTCGTATAAAACTTTTCTTCTTATCTTCTTCTTATAATTAATTATAATTAATACTAAGGGTTTTTGTATGAATTTCTATATCAATAATTTTTTAGACACATGTAGTATTTCAGAAATAATAATTATTTTCAGTCCCTGGTTTTATATTTTAAACTTTTTAATTAAATATTTTTTTAATTAATTGAATCTATGCCATTTTTTTTTTAAGTTCATATATTCTGAATCTGACATCAAGCCAATATAAGCAGATCCTTTATTCATTAAACCTTTTTGTATTATAAGTAAATTTTTTTTAATGCATTTAATTAGGCATTAAGGCATTTTAGGCTTTTTTGATTCAAATATTTTTTTGATAATCACACATTGTAAGAAAAATTAAAAAAAAAAAAAATAAGTAAAGGATTGTAAAAGGGTTATTTGAATTTCCTTAATTATTAGCATTTTGTAAAAACCAAAACAAGAATTCAAAGATTGTTTCAAAATTATATTTTCAATTTTTTTTTATTTGTCGCGTAATATTTACCGCTTTGCTTTAGTTATGTAAAATAATTTTGAATGGTCAAGGTCTAATGAATGGAAAAATATGATTGCCTAGCAATTGGTCAATGCAAATTTAAAAACGTTTCAAATTGGAATATTGTTCATTCTACCATAAAGACAAAAGCCATTGATTATTCTATTTTTAACTGCAGGTGCAAAATATGTGCAAATCCTCAGTCAATGCAATGTGCAGCATACGAATCAAAAATACAAAAAGACAGAAAAAAAAACAAAACAAAATAAAAATACAAAACTTTCCACTAACACACGGGCTTCTCGACACACGTGCCGAGAAAGTGTGTTCCTGCCCCCATTGGAAACCATTGGACCAGCTGACACGGAGTTTCCAAATAAAGACACACCCCAAAAAACTTATTTGATTGATAGGCCAAGCCCTTCAAATTCTCAGAAGTCACACTATTTCAACATACACAGAAGTTATCCCAATTCCAAGCCGAATGTAAAGTCTTAATCGTCCATTGCACATGTAACCAAAGAGTTGTGTGTTGTGAGTGTGTGTGTGTGTGTGTGTGTGTTGAAAGCACAAGGCACCCGGCGTCTGCATGTGACTGCAACAGATTTTACTGGAAATGATTGTGTAAGTCATCATCATCTTCAATATCGACATCATACGCTCGGTTGAAGGACAACGATATTGAGACCCCCCGTGAATATTTTTAGAGCATGAATCGGAATCCTTTTTCCCAACAATTGTGTGGCGGTAGGGGAGGGGGTGTTGGTGAAGGATTTGCATTCCAAACAGGTAAAGTGGCACAATGGCGCAGTTGTTTTCATTGGCCCTACAATTTCAATGAACCGAATGGGGGCCAACATATGATGTTGGGCTAAACAATTCGAATGGATATTTGTAACATAAAAGCCATACAAAAGTTTCTTAGTTATATGACCAACAAAACATAACAGAATCTTAATTTAAATATAGCAATTTACCAATTGTAACTATTAATAAATTAATATTATTAATATTTATAGTTGGGCTTAAAAAGTAATAGCTAACATTAAAATTCTTATAGCTCCGGCTACTGAGAACTTCAACTATATACAGTAGTGGCCATAAAATTAGACTATTTAGGGTTTTTGTGCTTCAACTCTGCGTTTTTCCACTGGCAATTAACTTAATGAAGTCATTTTTCTTAGTAATTTGGCTATTGTATTTAGATTATGAACCGTAAAGGGGTTCATCTCAGCTTCCATGTAGATAAAAACGCATTTTAACACGACAAAAGTTTAGCTGGACAAATCTTTAATATTATAGATACAACTCCTTACATATGAACTTTTCGAATTAGTTGTAGATCTAGGAAATCTTCTTTTCTTACAATTAGACAAACTGCTTACCACAAATTTTAAATTTAGCCCCAGCATTTTGATTTTTGTATCTGGTTTTCACTTTTTTTGGGCTGACGCAGTTTTAAGATACGTGTTTCTACTAAAGTAATTTTGCTTTTACGATAAAAGTAAGTGAATCGAATATCCTGTGCAAATGATTCATTGTTTATTAAAATCGGATAAAAAATTGAAAGTTTTTAACGCCTTAAAAAAGAAAAATGTTTTAAGAAAAAATATCCCAAAAATCCTCCCTGTTACAAATTTCTTTATTAAGTTACTTGGTAGTCGACAAAATCTGAAATAGGATTTAACAACACTAAACGTACTAACCGTGTGACCACTACCACAAATCTGTTAATTTCAAATAAAAATTTAAGAAATAATAATAAGTAGTGCAATGGCCAAAAGTCAGTTTCAAATAAGTAAAAATAAAATTTTAGGAAAAAATCAATAAATTTGTATCCAATGAAAGACCAAAACCAAAGATCATGGCTGGCTTTATTTAACCCCTTTTTAATTATTTTATAAGAAAAGGAAAATTATTTTTCTAAAAATTGTATTTCAAGCTAATAAAAGTAAATTCGAATGCTGTTTTCAAAGATGCCTTAATTTGATGTTAAAAGAGTTGAACCTCGGGCTAAATTGGGTTGAATAATAGAAATATTTAAATACATCTATCTATACAAATCAAACGCAAATATATTTTCAAGAAACAAACCAAATTTTGTATCCACATTCATATTAATAACTTTTATAACCTACTATTTACTAATAATTTATATATGTATGTAAGATCAACTTTGTGCTCTATTATATTGTAAAATGATAGAAGTATAAAATAAACGTAGCAGTACCGATTTTTCCCACCAAAAATTTTTCATTCAAGAATGAAAGATATCACTCTCTCTTTTCGGTGTCAAGTGAGAACTCTTTTCAAAAGTCAGAGATACAATTTTACATAAGTCAAACCATGAAATGTATTGCCATTAATCTCTCTCGATTAACAACCCAAATACCATTTCCGCTGGACGGAGTTATGCAAAGTTCCAACAAAGGCAAAATAAAATTGGAAAACTTACATAAAGAAAGGTCCATACGACGTGGAATGAATTGCTATGCGCATTGAAAAGAAAATTCATTCATTCACAAGACTTGTAGAAGGTTTTTTGCATAAATCTTTAACAAATATTTTCTACAAATTTTTTTTTTAAGGGTGGAAAGAAACCAGAATTTGATGCATAGAGATGTCGATATGCCTGTCTCATCTGCTGAGGCTGTCACTGCAATTGACAGCCAATCGGAAGTTATGAAATTGTGTCAAATAAAAACAAACAAACAAACGAAGGAAAACGCGAAATGAAGGCCTGCCCGTCTATTTGTTTAAAGTCTTATTCTAACAAAAGGGTCGACTCATGGGCCAAAAAGAAAAATCGGTTCAATGACTCTTACTCAAACCGTCTGCAAATTATTCGTTCTTTGCTGAATTGTCGAAAAATAATTCAGTTTGGTTGTATAACAACATTTTGATTCAAATTTCACAATGTCTCATTTATTTTTTTCTGTGCTTATATAAAAACATCCGACAGAGAATTCTTACAATTAGTTTTAAGAAATTTTCGCATTGCTTTTAGTGACGTAAAAGTATTTTGTTTCTTTTTGCTTAATTAGCAATTTGAATTTGGCGCACTGGAACGACAAAGCTTTACTAAGCTTTTTACATGCTAATGACGTGATGAGGGCCACGGCATAGATGACTGTGATAGGTCGTGTTTGTATATACCTATATATATGTATATATATATCTGATTGTGTATATAGTATGTTCTCGGCTTACCAGATTGCTCTTGACAGCCGCAAATGGCTTCTCTTTGTTGTATTCCACAGTGGTTGAATTGGTATTTGTTTTTGCTTTGTATTTGAGGTAAAAGTATTTCAGTTTTTTCTTTTCAGCAATGTTTTATAGGCACTTTAATTCTATTTGTTGGAATATATGTACGTATTAATATTAAAGCATTGAATGTTTTATGATTTATTTTTTTAGCAATTTAATTTTTCCATACGTTTGTAGTTGGATTTTTGAAATATTTGAATTCTTATTTTCGGTTCTTCTAAATTATTTAAACAAAGTATAATTATACTTTTTTCAAAATCTTTTGAACTTTTGTAGCTATATATTTATTTAAAGACTCTTACACTTTCTAAATCTTTGCAATCGAATTAAGATTTCTAGCTAATTTCTTTTGTTTTAACTTTAAAAATAGATTTTTTATTCCCTCATTTTAACAATTGTTTAAAATTGTCAAGCTAATCTTGTGAGAGATAATTTTTTGGTATATAGCCCAAACATTTTTTTAAGAATATTGGATTTTTAGTGATTTTTGTAAATAAAAATTACAAATGGGACTAAAGTCCCAGTAAAACCTTTAAGTTGAATACTTTGAACTTAAGAATTTTGCTAATACAAGTTCAAACATTGAACTACTTATTTTTCAAGATTTTGGAGGAATATGTCTTTTGGGAAAAATTTTCAGACAATGTGTTCTTTTCGTTAAAAAGTGGGTTATATGTAAATATCATAAGCAGTGTATTATTTCAAATTACTGTACACTTTTCTAAATAAGTTTCTAAACCGAAAGTTAACTTGTTAAATTTTGAAAACATCAATGGGAAATATAGTAATTTTAAAAGCAATTAAAATTGTTAAAAATGTTTGTATTATATATATATTTTTATAATATCACTCATACGACGTGTTGTTCATGTAAAACTATACTATAACGGCAAATTTTTTAAATACGCAGTGTTCAGATGCATTTTTTGAATAGTTTTGTATCTTTCAAGTGCAATAATTAAATCTGTATCTTTAAAATTGTATCTTTCTTTATCAATTATTAAATATCCGGTTTTTAGTTATTATTGGTAATTTTGTAACTTTCTTATGTAGTATTTACATTAAAATCATTATAAATACGTTAAATGGTTATTAAAATTTTAAGTTCATATGAAAGTTACACATATCGTATTTAATTTTATTTGTGTTTAATTTTTGTCTTTTTAATAAATATTTAGTTTCTTCACTAGTCGCTAGTCACGCAAAAGACTAATTTACGTAAAGCTAGAGCGAATTGTTGTTGGTTTTTTCCAGTATAGATAAAAATTTATAACAATTAATATTGTTGCACTTTGTTGCAAAAGCTTTTTTAAGCACTTTATTGTATTGAATTCTTTTTCTTAGTTTTGCACAATTTCCAATATTTATTTAACGACACTTTTAGCACAACAATATTTACAAATTTATAAAAAGACTAATTTTCTTTTAGGGAAAATTGTCCAAGATTTTTCCCGTAGCTATGTACCGTTACGATCGAGCGCTGAATGATGAATGTTTTTATCTAAATTGATTTGCATGTCAATGGAAAAGAGACCCGGGACTCGAGACTTCACCCCTTTGCCAGTCTCTGGTCACCCACACAGAACAGCTCAGCAGAGAAATTCACATTGCAAATCGCATGAGGCAAAAAGCTTTATACCTCCACAAGTTGTTGTGCCTCTGCCGGTTGTATGTGAAACTAAAGCTCTTTCCCACTATGCATTCTCAACTGCCAGCGGATACCACTGAGTGAGGCTCACGTGTAGCGGCAACGTGCGGCACGTTTGTTTGCTTGTCTGTATAACGTTTGATAACCATGAATAACAACTGAGCGAAGTGCCTCGCTGTTTTGTCGTTGTTTATTGATTCATGGCATTTATTTTGTTGCGTTTCGTTTTTGATTTTTGTCGAGTAACTTATATATGTATATATATATATGTATACGTATAAAAAAAGAAAAGGAAAATGCACTCAACAGTTGGTTTTTTTCGTCTCACTAAAAAGGGGGTATGCAACGGCGCGAGCCACTGAGATGGGCGACCTCCACCACGATGCGAATGCAACTGAGCCGATCATCAGCTGAAGTCAACGTGAAAATGCTTCGGCCATTGTCTATCTAGTAGTTCTCCGTTTACAAATAGAATTTGCGGCCCGACTTTGCTCGGAATATGTTATTTAATCACTTACTTATTATGAACATTAGACTGGACATGGAACAAAGAAGCACTTTAAGGAACTAAAATGTAATATAACCAAACTTTTTATGTTGAATATTATATTTATTTTATTATATACATATTTTCTCAACCTTCTGTATAATAAAGCACAAATATTTTGGGCTTTCAGTTCTACGACATTAATTTTGACAAGTTTAGTAGTTCTATCATTTTCAAAAACCCATATTTTTTTTAAAGTATTTTATTTAAGTAGTAGACAATGTAACGTACATTATGAAATATTCCCGATATGCATTTATGTATATATAGATATATTATAATTTTCAGAAGTTAGATACTTCTATAAGTAAATAATCTCACAGATAGAAGTATTTCTCTAGAAACATTCTTAAAAGAATGTGAACACGGGCGGATCCAGTTAAGTGGGATAAGAATTAGGGGTTGTTTTAGTATAAATTTTTCGATTGAAAAAAATTATAAATGTCATTGTTGTACTCATTTTTTTTTTAATTTTTTATGATTTTTTTACACTTATTACTAGCTATAATTCAGTTCATTGGAGCTCAAACCATCCGGTCATAAAATAGTTGTAATTAATTATTGTTTATTATCTTGTATTAGTTAGATCGCAAATAAAACAAAACATTATCAAAAATAAAGTATTTATATGTATTATTCGCTAAAGATATTCTTTTGAAAACTTATCTTTTCATATTTTTCATAAGTAACACTTTCGAAAATTTTATTTTTTTTTTGATAATCACAAAGTTTTTTGTTGTGGCTTTGGCTATAAAAGTTGTATCTTAATTTTTTCACACAAAATGTCAATTTTTTATTAAGCATAAGACTCACAAAATCTCAAAAAAATAAAAACAAGACAGCTTCAATGAAAAGATCAGCCTTAATTATGAAAAACATGCATGTTGTTATATAAAAATGTATTTAAAAAATGTATATTTTGTAATACAAAGATATTTAATCATATAGGAAAAACAACTCGAAAAAATATTTAACAGAATTGTTTAACGAAAACATCTATAATATTAGATTAACAATTTTCAAGCTAAAACATTTTTGGTGTAAAATTTGTCTCAATGTAATTTGTGGGCTATAACTATAAATAAATATATTGCATGGTGGAATGACATAACATTATACATATATGACATTTTTAAAAGCTTTTAAATATATATTTAAAGATCTAAAATGCTTATAAAATGGTTAAAAGATTTAATAGAATAATCAACAGTCTTAAATTTTTAAGAAATTTAAAAAATTATCAATTTCTAATAGTATCTGAGATTAAAATAAAGCATATAAAATAAGACACACCAGGAAAAAGAAGATTAACAGGCAGAATAAAATATTCATATTAAAAGTAATATAGATTAATTTGGAAAAAACCCAAGAAATATTTTCTCATTTGACCAATGGTATGAATAGGTTTACTTAGGCCATAATTATTACAAGTTTTGAAATGTATTTCTATAAATATATTTTACAAAGTGCTTTTAGCTCGTTGTCAGACTTAAGTCAACTCAAGCAAAACCATGCCCTGATATTGATGCATGATAGAGTCTTCGTCATTGTCGAGCCTACCCCAGTTTGTTGTTTGCCCCTTTTCATTGTTGCATTAGGGCAATGCCAATGTCAAAACGCTTGTGATTATACAAGAACGAGTCGAGTAAATATGTCTAAGCTAATTTTTATCATAAAACGCAAAACAAGTTTAAAAAAAAAAAAACAAAGTGCATTGAAAAATATTCATCATCGTGAATTACAACAAAAAACGGAAGGCTTTCGTAATAAGAGTTGCGTATACGCCGCATGTAACAGCACGTTAACTATCACAATTCTATAGAAATAGAAAGCGTTTCAGAAAGTGAGAGAGAGAGTCAGTAGGAGACCAATTTAATAGAATTACAAACTATTTCAATGTGATGAATGCCAATTCACAGAATTTTCCTTTCGTCCAGGCGGGCAACGCGACACACGTTGGCATAATGTGAGCAAAGGACGAAGGTCGCGTGTTTGGGTACTCTGTCTGCATGGCGACAAAAAAAAAAACCAGTGTGCGATGAAGTGGAAAATATGAAAATGAAAATGCTTTTGCATTGATTGTATTTTTTCTGTTTTTAAGAGGCTTGATTTATATTTATTTTTAAACACCGCTATGTTCTTTAATCCAATCTCGGGCATAGCTTACCCTTGAATATACACCAGGATAATCGGGCTTGGCACAGCCATAACCCCAGCTAACCACGCCCACTAGTACGCCCGCATCATTGACCATAGGACCACCAGAATCACCTTGACAAGCATCTTTACCACCCTCCAAGAAGCCAGCACAGATCATGCGTTCCGTTATGCCACCATATTTTTCGTACTTCTCGTTGCATAACATTTGATTGACCAATGGCACCTCCACTTCACGCAGCCATTCACGGGATTCCAGCAAATTTTGTGTATTACCCCAACCACTCACATGGCAAGTTTCGCCATCATTGAAGGTTTCTTCTTTTTCAGGCAATTTAATTGCCTTTTTGGATTCATCAAACTTAATGGGATGCTTCAACTGAAGCAGGGAGTAATCATAGTCGACATTTGTGAAATTAAATTTCTCATGTTGTACGATTTTCTGTATCCTCAACAATTCACCATTGCGTGCGAATTCCGAAGTACCCAAACGTATGCGTAGACGATCTGCTGTCTTGCCACTGAAAAAGAACAATACCAATCCAATTAGTTATCCATTTGAATGGTTTGCCTTTGTGCTATCTACTTACTAAGTGCAATGGGCTGCAGTTAATATCCATTCCTCTGATATCAATGAACCACCACAAATATGGCTCGATGTCTGCAATGAAACTTGATGTGGAGCATCTGTGATATTTATACGATGTCCACCCACAATACGACCATCCAAACGGGGATGCATGGGTATAAAATGATCGAGAATAGATCGTGTACTTTGCCTCTTCACTGGCGACGGTATTAGACAGACACCACCAAAAATGCCATAAAAATAGCTAGTTAACTGAAGTATCAGAAATATATGCCTCAATATACACATTGTAAGGTTTTGATTAAAGAAAATCTACTGGCTTAAAGAGTTCAAGTCAAGAGTCTTATATAGTTAGAGGTGCATGACCACCCGTCGAGGTAAACCTTGTATCATGCTGGGCCAGAAGAAACTTTGAAAACCTTATCAAACAAGTGACATACTAACCAAAAAATTACTGATATAAAGCGTTCAATCAATTTTCTTAGCCAAGATATAAAAATTTTTTCAGTTCTTTAAAATTGTAATTACCCTATAACAAAATATAGATATTTTATGGGTCAAAATCTTTAAAGTTATGTAAACTATTAAGGTTGCTGAATACCTTCTATTCGATTTAATTTTCTATTTAAAATAACTTGTTGTCTCCATTGTAGACAACCAAAGGAACACATTGAAATGCCGAAAATTTCATTTAGCTCAGTTAAGGCTAAAAAATAAGAATCATTGAGACATTAGAATATAGATTTCAAGTTTTATTTGTACAAACACACACACACGTTCTCGATTTCTTCATTAAGCAAACACTCTTTAGGCCATTTTGAAAGCGTATTGAAATACTTCGCTTATCTAATTGGGTTAAGTATTTGTACAAGGTTCCACGCACATGTTCATGAATAAATTAGTTTAAGGCCAAAAACCAAGATTCCTCCTCACTCCCTACTCCACAACATAAATGAAATTTCGTCCAACATCAGTTAGTTTTCCTCCCTGTTCCTGTACACTGATACGATTCTCTTCCACATTCAATACAAAGTTGCCTTGATCAAGCTGGGATTTGCCTGTTTTGTAATCTTGGAAATTTGGCAGTTTGCGGGGTCCCAAGACGGGATCATCATAGCGCCAGATTTGCAAGGCAGAACCGGCATCCGATTTGAAACCAATGATTTTTGAAAGTTTCTCACGAAGACTTTGTACAGTGTCTCCCTCAGAGATGATGGTATTCACTTGAAACAAAGATGAACGCTCAATGGGATTGACGAATTCCACAGTGACATGGGGAGCCACAGTGAAAGCAATGAACGGTGAACCAGGACGCACTTCTTCACGAGTTTTCTCAGGAGCTGATGGGTCCTCTGTGTATTTAATTTCCAGATCATCCAACTGCAAAAAATACAAGATGAGTTTGAAATAAAATTTGACTTCTACACAATTTGTTTTTGTTAACCTACATCTAATGTATTCTTGAGATAATCCAAATTGCTGAGCAACACCTGACGTTCATCAAACTCCAGAGTAACAGCCAGGGCAGCAACTCCTTTGCCGGACTCGACTTTTTCACGTATCATTTGAGCAAATGGCATCACTCGCTTCATGAATTTCTTTAGCTCCGCCTTCTGTTGCAGCGTGGCGGCAATAATTTTATTATCGGGCAGTGAATTGGTTTTGTTATATAGCTCTCGCATGGTGTCTAGGACACAGGATTGCCAAGGAGGATAGGTTTTTGCAACCCAAATGAGACCACGATTTGGTTTTGCCGTTTGCGTACTCACTGCCTTCTCTTTGCCACCCTTTGCTTTGACTTGAAGCAAGTTTTTCAGGTTTAAACGGAAGGAATGTGCCGATTCCATTAGATAATCGGAACATAGAATATCCAGCTCATTGATTTCACCAACCGCTGGCCATTGGGCATGAACTATGGACTTCTTCTGACCCAAAAGTGACCACACATAGTCAGCCATATGTGGGCAAATTGGAGCCACTAACAAGGCCTGACGGCGTATGAATTCCAAAACCAAATCCTCATGCATTCCCTGAGCTCCACAGAGTTCTCTGTACTTGTCACGCGCCAATTGCAGTTCATAGAAACCACTTCTCAGGGCCTCCTTGAATAACATTTTCTTGTAGTTCTCATCTGTCTGTTTGGTTTTCAAATTCAATTCACTGAGGAATACTTTATCGTTGAAGGTCTTTTCGGCCGATTTTCTCAAACTACTTTGATTGGCCAACATCTCTTTGACCCACTCGATAAAGGTATACAGCCTAAGGATGCCTGCATCGGCTGTGCTCTCCACAAAATTGGCATCTTCAACACTATCGCCAGCATCGGCCAGGCACAAACGCATGCCATCGGCTGAGAATTTATCCACTGCCTCGGATAGAGTTAGGAAATTTCCATCAGATTTCGACATTTTTGATGAATTCAGCAAAAGATGGCCATTCACACGCATGCCCTTGGGCCATTTGGTGTCATCGTTTGGCCAAATAGCAGCATGATTATAAAGACAGAACGTCAAGTGATTTTGGATAAGATCTTTGCCAGAGACACGCAAATCCATGGGATACCAATATTCAAATTCACGCCGTAGGACTGCCAAGTGCTCTTTCTTAATAGTTGTTTTCTTGGGCAATGGTGTCTCCTTAAAGAATATATAATCCCAGACTTCGGGTGTCATGTCCGCAGGTTTGATGCCTTAAAGAAGAAGAAGTGACACATTCAAGTCAAAGATTTACTATAACCTTTAAGAAACTTACCAAATGGACCTGGCTTTTCGCCACGGAATGTTCCACCTTGCAGCAAATGGGCTACCGTATAGAATGCCATGTAGATAGTTGAATCCGACAAGGATTCAATTAACCATTGCTCATCCCAGGGTAGTTTTGTGCCCAAACCATAAGTTCTCGAACAGGCATACTCGTGCAACCAGTTAAGACAAGCCTCAAAATTATTTCTAGCCTCCTCATGGAAAGTTTCCATATCCTGCAGGATCTTTGTAGCCTGTGCACGCCACTCGGGTTCACCATAATTCAAATACCATTGATTGCACAGTGCGACAACACATTCATCCGCTGAACGTGAGATGATGGTTTTCTCTGGCTCATAGTAAATATCAGCTTCCTTGGCATCAACCAATTGCTTCTGCAAATCCTTCTTAATGTCCTGAATCTTACGACCAGTGTAAGGACCAACCAACATGACGCCATCATAGAAACCTAAGTTGGACAAAAATTACAATAATATTTAATTCTAATGTTTCTATAGATCTCTTACTCTTCAGATAGCACATCTCCTTGGCTTCGGCCAGTTTGTCTTTATCGTTTTGAGATTGAATTTTCAATGTATCATAGGCATAGACGGCAGACAAATTTCCCAATGTGGGCACATCAATAATGGAAATCGGTGCATAGGGTAAAACCATTTCATCCTTCAGGCCGTATTTCTGACGGAAAGCCTCCTTCTTTTGCAGATCCAACAGAGCGGCATAATCATCTGGAGAGTCGGAGGGCACAGATGTTACCACACCAGTTCCCTTGTCCTCTTTTATGCTCAACATGGGCAACGTGTAGACAATTTTATGCTGAGTCAAGGGAGTGCATAGTGGAACACCCAGAAGATCTTGACCTGTCAACTCGGCCAGAACATCAATTTTTCCCTCCACAACTGTGAATCCTTGGTAGGTCATATTGCGTGCCGCACGACGAGTGCTCACCCATACTTCATTGTCTTTATTTGTCTGCCAGGCTACGTACTTAATGTCCGGATGAAGCCAGCAATTCGTTTGGCCGTACATAGTCTCGGGACGAAGTGTAGCAGCGACTAGATAAACCGGTTGCTTGATGGCACTGCAATTGAATTATGATATAAATGTTTGAAACATGAAAATGTATGCTCCATGCTCCATTAGAACACTCACCTTAAAGCTTTGGGCTTCTCCAGCACCTTCATCTTAATCAATGTGTATTCCTGAGGACCAACTCCTTCGCCTGAAGAACGATCATGATCCATACAGGGTTGACCATCTTTTGGCGAATAAATAGTATAACGTTTGCCATACATGACCTTGCCACGTTCCTTCAGATGATTGAATTGCCAGCGGACAAATGAATCAAAGTAGGGATTGGCATCAGTAGTGATAAATGTACGACGCCAATCTACATGGACGCCAATACGTTTCAGATCCTGTACTGCCAGAGGTGGAAAATAGTTTAGCCAATGCTCAGCATTGGCAAAGTCTTTGATTTCCTCATCTTGTAGACCAAGACTCTGCATAATTTGCCATTGATATTTTGCTGCTCCTGTCTTGGCCACTGCCTTGCTCTTCTTGCCTTTAGACTTATCCTTGGGCACTTCCAGGGATTTAGTCTCCACCGGAGTTTCTTCCACGAATTCAGGAAACTTTGGCGGATAACCAAACTGTTCCAGCTCCCGCTTCAGCTTATCGGCACAGGCCTTAATTGGCATGCCTGTGCAATGGAAACCAAAAGCCCACAGGACACGTTTGCCCTTAAGGCGATTGTAGCGTATAGCGAATTCGGCTTTGGAAAGGGAAAATGTGTGCCCCAAATGCAAACGTCCATTCATATAGGGAAATGGAAAAGTAGCATAAAATTTCTCCGTTTGCTCCTTCTTGGGCGTTGTGGGAGCATCCGTTTCGTGGACATGTTCCTGTTCCCAGCGCGCCTGGACTTCACTCTCGATTTTCTGCAAATATTCCACCTTAAAGGTGCCTTTACGCTCGACGTTGGCCGCCTGTGTGTGTGTCAGACCAGAACAAGATTGCATCAGATACCGGATGAAAGTAGCGCGTGGCATGTGTATATTGAATTAAGGAATCAGTAAATATCTAATTTTCATTTGAAGACTTTTATTGAACTCACCATTGTTGTTAGCTTTCGTTGGCAATTGTTTATAACAATTACTTAGTGCAAAAACCCAAAAATCAAATCCAAGTGCAACGTGTTTACCAGAAAGCGGCCGCTAGAAAGAGATGCCGCTAGCTGCTTCTTCTTCCGCCATTCGGTCGGTTATCGATAGGCTCAGAGATGATAGAATTGAAGACATTTCAATATTTTGAAAATTTAAAAAAGTTTTTAAACTTGTTAATTTGCTGCAATTTATTTTTTTAAATTATTGATAACAAAACAATTAACAATTCAGCCCAATTAACACACATGCAATAAATTTATTCACTTCACAGTCACATGACCCGCAAGGCCCTTAACCGCCACCTCTAGTCCGGCTGCGGACGATAAATCGATAATTTAACCTAGTTAATTTTTTTTTCTTGCCTAATTAGAATAAATTTAGGCTCACTCATCTTCATACCCCGGCGGACGACGATATTTTCACTTATTTAGTTTTATTTAATTTTTAATTAAACTAAATATGAGGCCACTATATGCATTTTTGTTGCTGGCCCTTTTGTGCGCCTGCCAAGTGCGAACTCAGGAGTTTGAAGATGCCAATGACAATGATTTTGCCGAATTCGAGGATGATGATGAATTCGTGGAGGCCAGTTTTGAGACATCACCGACAGCCGAGAATGCAGAGACTATAACAGCAGAGGGTAGAGGTGGTGCTGGAGCTGGACCTGGACCCGGAGCGGGAGAGGCAAAATTGAAACCACCAAGTGCCAGCCGTATTGAACAAGATGAAGATGAGGATGGCCTGGTCGAGGATGATGACGATGAGTTTGAACATTTCCAAGACGAAGAGGAATTCGAGGGCTACGATGGTGGAGATGGAGTCAAGGAGGCGCCAATAGATCAAAAAACAGAACCCAAATTGAATATACCCAACATACCATTACATTTCCGCACTCATTGGGACTCGTATTGGATGGAAATGTTAATGGTGGCTGGATTGTTGGCCTATTTTGCCAATTTCTTTGCTGGAAAGGCAAAAAATGCTCGTTTGGCTCAACTCTGGTTCAGCACACACAAAGCTCTTCTGGAGGATAACTTTGCTTTGGTTGGCGACGATGGCAAAGTGGAGATTGAGAATCCTGGCTTGGTCAAGGAGAGCGAAAGTCTCTACACTCTGTGGTGTTCTGGACGCACATGCTGTGAGGGCATGCTGGTGGAGTTGAAGATGATCAAGCGTCAGGATTTAGTTTCTTTGTTGGCTGGTCTAATGCGTCCCCAGTTGGATCAAGCTCATATCAAAATTGAATTGACAAAAGGTCTAATGGATGGATTTGTTTTTGCTGTCGGCACCAAAAAGACTATTGCTAAGGTCTTTAAGGAATACACAGATTTGGTAAGATTGACCCATTAGGGCATTGAGAAATATATGTAACTTATCCTAATTTTATTGCAGAGCAAATTTTGTAGTCTAGTCGCTAAGCCTGAGGATCGTTATAATGTTCCAAGCGGTTTTGGTGTTCTCTCTGAAATCCCCGAGGCCACATCCTCCATATTGGAGTCACGTATTATCACTGCACTAAATAAATACCAAAGCTATATCGATTACCTGCACATTTCGGATCAATTCAGTGGACCCATCCAACAGGAGGAGGGACAATCGACCCTCAAACAGCCCGAGACGAAAGCTGTTCTCTTGGCTGGCTTCAATCTGCCTAAGCATGCCGAAATGGAAACTATTAAGCCATTGTTATTGTTGATATTTTATCTAATGGAACGTTTGAAGACTTATCGCATGTCCAAGGAGGTAAACAAAACACGTTCCCAACATCTTTCAGTCCACTCATATTTTGTTTCTTTGTCAATTCCCTTAAGGGCAAATCCAAATCGGACAAGAACCGTCTTCGTGTTGAGGAAGAATTCCTGAAGAGCACTCATGCTGCTCGCGCTGAAGCCGCAGCTCAGCGACGTGAGGATAAGCGTAAACAGGAAAAGGAGCGTGTCCTGGCCGACGAGGATCCCGAAAAGCAGAGACGCTGGGAGCTTAAAGAACAAAAACGTCAGGCCAAGAAGAATGCCCCGAAAATGAAGCGTTTGGCTGTTAAATCGTTGTAGACATTTCCGATCTCGGAAGTAGAACTACTCTGCTGCTCCGCCTAATATTTTTTTCCCCTAAACCAATTTGCCATTTGTAGTTGTTCCTCAAATGCCACATCAAAGAAATAAAAGCAATATTTATATATATTTGCTTCCTATGGAGCGCAAGAAAAACCAAAACCATTGAATTGCCTTTGGGTAGAAAAATGAATGTAACAGAA
Source organism: Drosophila willistoni (assembly GCF_018902025.1). Classification (NCBI taxonomy): domain Eukaryota; kingdom Metazoa; phylum Arthropoda; class Insecta; order Diptera; family Drosophilidae; genus Drosophila; species Drosophila willistoni. The sequence goes on from NW_025814050.1 coordinate 19,283,227, forward strand.
TATATTTAATCTAGTTGAGATAAGATTATATGAATGCTTTATTTAGATAGCGAGAATGCGATTTGTTGATCAAAGTCCAACTGAAAAGAGTTTTTCTTACCTTAATCAAAATACTGGAAACAAATGAGGAAACTATGTATTTCAGGTCATTAGTTAATCAATTCAAAATGATTTATGATTTTGGTATAAGTACATATTCATAAGATCTTCGGTTCATGGAAATGTTGTGCTTAGTTGTACTTAGTTACTGGCGGGATTTATTATCTTATATAGAAATTATAGGCAGAATATAAAAGGTTTAAAAATAGACAGAAATAGGCAATACAATTATTTCTATGACTTCTTAAGCAGTTCAAGGCTGATTATTAAATCAATTTTGCCAGATGAGTTTAATTTTTGCTATACATTTCAATTTAGTTTTAACTAAGTGATTTGACTAAAGCATTTTGTTTTGTTGCCTTGCTAAAATCAATATGCATTCCTTACAAAAAAGTTGTGTAATGAATTTATCTCTTCAACAATATATATTCGATCCATATTTGGCCTAGAAATATATATTTTAAAAGGCCGAAACAAATCAAAGCTCATAACCGGCTACTCTTCCTTACTAATATAATCTAATACACCAAAAAAAGACTATAACTTTTTATCTTATTATCAATAATGCACAAAAAAATGAAATAACGCATGAGAATTCCTTTTGATTTTGTGCTAAAAATCAATACTTTAGAAAGAGAACTAAAACAATTTTAGGTTATTGTGTATTATATATTTTAGATCTTTTTTAACTTTGCTTGAAAACTAAGTTGGAGAATTTTCTTTTAAATTTAGATGAAATAATGTTGCTATAAAGAGTTTTAGCATTTCTCCCTTATACCATATATTATATATTAAATGTTCAGAAAAATATTGTATACTTATATATTAACATTTTATGTATATATATGTAATAAGGGTACAAGGGCTATAGGTTAACATGAGTTGACAGTTTCTATAGATTTTAGATACACCAATGACAAATTTTCGACACGGTTGTGGTAAATGTACTTATTTGTGTTTAGTTAGTAGGTTTGATTAGCATTTAACTGGAAAGCAATTCTCATTGGACACATAGGCAATATGATTGCGAAGTGTCTTGATTTGCTTCTGGGCGGCATCAAAGCTATAGGAGAGGGTATTCAATTGTCCCTGCATTTCACGGATCACAGCCTCACGATCATTGACCGATAGGGAGGCTGTGGCGCGACATTGAGCCAATTCCTTTTCAAGACGATTGATATGCTCCTGCTGTTGGCCCTTGATCATTTCGGCTCGCTCCTTGGTGCCGGCAATGATCTTGGCTGATTCGGTGCGTAGAGTATCCAAATCATCTTGAGTGGATTTCAATTGCTCACAGAAGAGATCACGCTGGCGGAGTAATTCTTCCAGCTCATTGCGAGCCTGCGATAATTCCATTTGGCATTGGGTCAACTGGGGACGCAGATCCACTGTCGTGGGACTCTCAATTTGCGATTTACATGATTTGAGCTCCTTACAGACGACCACCAGTTTGCTCTGCATCTCATCCTTCTCCTTGCACACTTGGGCCAGCTTCAGTTGTTCGTTCTCCAGCAGTTTCGGGAAATGAAGTAGTTCATTGAGTTTCTCTTGAAATTTGGCACGAATCTCCTTGACCTCGGTATTGATTTGCTGTTCGATCCGTTTATTATTCATATTCAGCTTCTCCAGGCTGACGCATTGCTCTTCGACCTTCTGCTGGGCCAATAGATATTTATTACGATAATCCTCCAACTGTTGGGATTGCTCTTTCATAATGCATTTGAATTCCACTTGCTCCTCCTTCAGCTCATTGACGCGAGCCCGCAAAAGATTCAGTTCAGCGGCATTGGCATCACCTTCGCCGCCTTTCAATTGGCCACTGCAACCATTTATGCCCTTCATGCTATCGAGAGTGGGAAAAAGGATAAAAGAATGAATAAACCGAGATTCTCTGGGATGTACTTACCGGGCCTGTAGTTCCTTCATTTGGCAGTCCTTACGCTGAAATTCGGTCAGCAAACGTGTGTAGTTCTCCTTCATTTTCTCATATTTATCGGCTTTGGTATTACGCTTGCCACCGCAAATGACCAATGGATCGGGATCCTCGGGACAGGGAGCGGGCTGTTGTGGACAGGAATCGTCCTCTTCGCTGGCATCATCGGGCTCTGGAATCTCACGTCGGCTAACCTCTTGGAGTAGTTTCTTAACAGAGCACTGCATAGAGACAATGCGTCGCTTTAGCTTATCCAGGGAATCAGTTTTGGTGCAGGGTGATGAAGCATCTGTTCCCGCTCCAGCACATGGAGCACATGGACGTGAACGACCTTTCGACCTTGATTGGGGTGGGGCAGAAGGACCCATACAGCTGCTGCTGGTCTCTTGCAATTGACGAGCACCACATGGACCCGGACTGCAGACAGGCTGAGACTGTCTGGATCCCTTCGAGTTCATAATGGCACAAGCAATCTCCTCCATTGCTTTTTTATCCTCTGGACAGGCATTCTTCATTTTCTGCATGGCCTTCTGCAAGGCCGCCATTAGGCGATCCTCTTGCCCACAGGGGCCAGCTTCATTACTTGAACCCTGCTCCTCACTGCACTCCGTTGCCCCGGACACACCTTGTCCACTTGGACTACATGGCCCAAATGCACACATATACGGAGACAGATTATCCTCGTCGACAGTTGTCACCATGGTCAGTTCCCGATAATGACGAGGTGAACCGAAATTTTGCAATTGCATCGCTCGATTCAGCATTACCCGCAATTTAATATTCTCCTGCTCCATGCAGATTCTCAGCTTCTTGATCTCGCGCAACTCGTTTCTGGTCTTGCACGGCTTACTGCACATCTCCATTACCTGGGTCTTGATGTCCTGTATGAGCTTATTCTGACAGTCGATCTCCTTGATCAAGGCCAAATACTCCATATACATGCGCTTGTGTTCCGGATCATCGGAGGATTCGCCAAGACGCGAGAACAGGTCATCCTCCTGGCCCTCTTCCATGCCGCCCCCTGCCTCATGCTCGTCCAATGCATTGGCCTCATCCTCATATATATAATCATTCTCTTCAGTATATTCCGTATCGGCCATTTTTTCACTGCTTTTTCTCTTTTCTATTTAGTTTTTCTTTTTTCAGGATATTCTGTTAATTATATAGCTTTAATTTGGTTCGGTTAGAGTCCTCAAAATTTGAGTTATTTTTTCGAAAATTTTCTTCAATTTTCAATGTTGAACTGCGAATTTAACGTGGCACATAATCTATCAAATTTTGTTTTATTTCAGAGGGTTACGAAATTTTTTTTTGTTTTTTATTTTTTTGGAAGACTAAAGCTGTTGTTCAGTTCATAAGAGAGTAAATAAAACTGAGAATTTATCTGAAAGAACTTGACATTATACGTGATAGTTGAGTTACATTTGGAGCATTGCCTACTTGAATGAAAAATATATTTAATTTTTAAAATATTTAATAATCAAAATCTAATAAAACTTGTATACAACTCTATGATATTGAGTCTAACAGGAAACATGGCCTCAGTAACTGAATGAGGTCCTAAACAGTTATATTAAAGTTTATAGCAGGAAAAATTATTTAACTTTAATGAGAACTATTGTGAGTCTGTTATACAAAAATTATCAAAATTTTATTTAGATAAGATTAAGAATATTTAGCAATTTATCATCCAGGTAAACCAGGGACATTCAACAAAGTTAAAGAAAATAAAAGAGAAGTTTTCGAAAGCCCAAACCTTTAAGATAATTAAATATATATATGGAAATTAAATTAATAAAGTTTTTGTTAATCAAAAAGAAAAGAAATGTAGTAATTTACCAAAATAAGATTTAAAAAAATAAATATTACTATAACTATAATTAATATTGCTATGAAATAAAATGTATTTTAAACATTTTAAACACTTGATTAGTGTTTAAGTTTAAGCACATATTTAATACATAAATAAGGGACTACAATTGAATATTATCATATAAAACATAATATAAATCACAATATACAAGAATTACTTTTTGAAAAAGGTAAAAAGTAGGAAACTCTGTTAATTATATGTAGAATGGGTTAATATTAAAATAATAAATACAACCTATAAGTATTATAATAATAGTTTTAGTTAAATAACTCAAAGCCAGAAATCAAATGAACCAAATTTGTTGTAAATAAAGAAATATAGAGTATACAAAACTAGGCAGATTTAAATTTTATAACGAAATCAAGACCTGGTTAGTCGATGTGGACATTATAATCGCCAGACTTAGTTCTCTTAATGAATAAATTTAATGGACAAGTGAAATTCAGCCTGTCCAATTTATCTGAATTCCAAGTTAAAAATAATGGCGAATTTTAGAGATTCTGAAGCTTTGTTTAGGTATTTCAGCCTCAAATGCATCAAAATTCGACAATGTCAGATCTTTAAAGTAGGCGTAGGAGTATTGGAGTAGTCCAATAATTCCAATTTAATACAAAAAAAAAATATACAAAATTATATATAAATTAAACGTAGAGCTCAAGTAAATCTCAGTTTTCTAATTTCCAATTTCTTTTCGGTTAATGAATGTGGAAAATTGTTTTATATAAAAATTTTCTGTTTCAAGTGCATAAACTTACAAAAAAAGAAATAGAACCAAAAAATCGTAAGACAAAATTTTTGTAACCATTAGGTGATCTATATATGGAAGAGATGGGACAAAATTTCGAGAATTTAAATGGTGGAGAACAGCCTGGAGAGAGAAAAAGCTACGGCAGCCTATCGGGAAAGACGTCATCGGCTATAATGGGCGGCCCCAATGGAGCTAGCAATGCCTCCATTTCAACCCTAATGGGTCAACGTGATCACGATCATGATGGGGATAATGAGGAGGACGTCATCAGTGTCAGGCAAGTTAGGGAAGGTGATGAGAAAAGAAGACGCAAAACTGGTGGGGTTAAGTCCGATGCAATTGGCCAAAAACTTAAAGAGGAATTGTGCAAGTATAAGCAAGAGCTAAAGGAATATAATGAGACCACCAAGGATCTGGAAGAGAAATATATGAAAATCAATTATGAACTAAATGAGATGCAACAGAAGCATGATCATTTTGTGGCCAAACGTGTACACAGCTCGGCCGAGGATGGCGATGAGAATGAGGATAGTGATGCTGATCTAAATGGTTTGTCATCCCGATACTATGGCTCTTCCACCAGTGTCAATTCTGAGGATGATGATGAAGATGATGGAGATGATGGATCCCTAAAGTGTAAGAATAACAAGCTCTTTCGTAGTAATACCAGCTTTGTGACCGTCCTATCTGGTGATAATAACAAAATCAAGCAACACAGGAAAACAAAATCCCATCTCTCGGCTCAGGTTATGAATCAGCAGCTAGTTGAAACCTTAGCACAACGACAGGCGAAACGTAAAAAACGTAATTCCATAGAAGATGAACAGATGAATAACTCCATCAAGGATGTATATAATGTATTGAAAGATGTGATAAATACATCAAAGGAAAATAAATATAAAACAGATCGTGATACAGGTGATATAACTCAACTCTATTCCACCATTAAAAGCCTGAAGAGCGAACAAATGGAATTCCAGCAGGTCATACGTCAGCAACAGGATCGGATAAGTGACTATCATTCGCGTTGTGTCAAGGCTCAGGAGATAATGAAAACGCAAAAGCATGAGATCGATAAATTGCATATGAATAATAAGCACTTGGAATCAAGTATCTATAATGATATTGATACTCTGCGCTCCAAGATCGATACGAAATTGAAAAATGTCTCCCATTTGCCACAAATGATGCGGGACGAGCATTCCAAGTATGAGAAGGTAATGCGAGAGAATTGTTTATTAAATGATAAATTGCATGTCCTGCAACAGGAGGCCAATCAATTGAAGGTGAAAATCGATGAATTGGGTCGACGCAAAATGGTCACAATAAATCGCTTGAAGGCGGCCGAAAGAGATTTGAAAATCTTTAAAAATTATAATACAGCTTTAAAGTCAGAGAAGCGTCGTCTATCGGATGAGTTGTCGGCTGTCAAGGAGCAATTGGAGCAATTGCAGGCGTCCAGTAAACGGCAATTGACTCGCTATCGTGATCAGAGTGAGAAACAACGTCGTGATCTACAGAAACGTATTTTTGATCTTGAATTGAAGTTGAGTCGCAGTCAGAACTCCACCTCGAGTCTGATTCAGGAGAGGGATAGCCTCATTGCAGAGCTGCAGACACAATTGCATACATTAGTTCACAATTTTGAGGTGTCCCAGAAGCATATACGTGTCCTGCGGCGTCACATCTATTCCATGACAAACTCATCAGGTGGTGGTGCAAATAGTGGGGCTGTAGGAGCGACAGGAGGTGGTGGTGGTGGTGGTGCTGGAGTGGTTAACCCAACCATTCCTCGACGCACTAATGAGGCTGGCATTGTTCGCCTTACTCCATTGGTTAACAATGTTGGCAATGTGCCACGTCTTAGCAATCCTCGCACTCTAACCAAGAACAAATCCTAGTGGCCAATTTTCATAATCCTTATCGTCCAGATAACTTGATCATATGTATCTAGACTCTTGATTGTAGTGCAGTTACATATCACCAAGTTGCATGGATGTTTTGGGCACTAAATGTTCTATTCCTTTACTACTCCTAACTTGGATGATGTTAAAATACAAATTTATTGTTTCAAAGTTTTTTTTATATATAAATAATGAGAAAGTTTTTCAATTTTATCCATGTTATGTTTTCTTTTGAGGAACTTAAAGATGGATATAGAGATGCAATCTTTGATTTGACCAACAAAAATGCGAAAATAGAGATCTTGGACTCAAATTAGCGACAAAATATATTAAATTTACAGTATTTATAAGTATCCTTTCAAAGAATAGATATTAGTCATTTCGATGTCAACCTTACAAACATAATTACAAAATTTTAGGAATCAAAAATTGACCAACAAATTTTATCTCCAGTAGTTTTTGTCTAGTATTCCAGAACTTTAATATTATATAGGCTGGAACTACTTGAGAATTGCAACTGAAAGATGTGCAAGCAAAAAAATGAGGCAAAAAGCTCCTGAAACTCGTCAAAACTAAAGTTTTCATAAATGTTCCATTAACAAATTCATTAGAACTAGAACTTATATACAGTAGAATCTGGTTATATCCGGAAGACTTACTAACTGGAGGCCCTTTTTATATAAATTTGTATTGGGACCAATCAATCACTCATCGAACCTTAGTCGCTATAACCGGACGGACGTTATAAGCGGAGTCGTTATAACCGGATTCTTCTGTAATTAATATTTATTTTAATTTAATTTAAATTTAATTTAAAGTTTTTACAGTCAACTTCATTTTTCAAACCAATTTTTCAATTGGAAGTTATAGTAGTCCGATATTGATAAGATTTAAAATGTTTAACAAACTCAAATGCAAATTTTAAGTTCACTAAGAACTCTCTGAATGAATTACAGCGGATATATGATATATGGTATATGATAAAGATATTATACTTATCTGAAGTCAAGGTAAACAATATCTAAAGTAAAATAGCCAAATTTCAGTTCTGTCTTTAACAAGTCCCTAAACAAAGTGTGCTTCGAGCCAAACAGGCAGTTGTGATTTGCTAAATATCTTGTCGTATTGTTGAACAATCTTGATAATGTATATAATAGGGGGTGCTTTCTTTAAAACTATAGATATTTCTGATTAAAATGAATCCACATACTATTATTGCAAGAACAGAGGTACAAAGATTCACAGACTTTATCTTATTTTGTTTCAATATTATCATTATCGGTGAGAACTAACCCTCATGTCTCACTATAATTGTAAAGTTTATTAGAATATTTCCCTCAAAATTAAAGAGTTTTTGAAACAAATGAATGCACTGCGATTACATCGTGGTACATACTAATATGTAATATATCTTATAATGATTACGATCCCTGTTTCAAACATGTGTCGCTCTCTTTGCGCTCTTTGGTTCCTTTCCTTTGTTATTTTTGCTGATCTCACTCAATTCCAAGTAAGTGCATACTCGTACTCTCGCCCGATATTATTAGTAATCAAAAAATCATTCATATGTAAACAATTTGAAATAAAAACACACCTCAACAAGAGCAACAACTACAACAACACAATGAAAATCGCACCAATTGCGTGCTATAAGTATAAACAAATTTTCCACAGCCACTTTTGGATTTTCATCTGTGCAAAAATACAAAGAGCTTCGCCGATGAAAACATAGAAGGAGGATGAGGAGCAACTATGTCGATGACAGCGTCAGAGCTACTTTGTACATACATACATATGTATGTGTACATACACCTATGTTCATATAATTAAGACAACTATGCGTATGAAACAATTTGGAAATTTTAGGCTTTTAGTTTTCTTGTTGTAGGGTAGTAGCTAAGCATCTCGTTACCTTTAAAGAAAAGCCATTACAAAAGGCTTCAATAACTCCAAATTTCTCATTATTATACATATGTACTTATTTTAAAATTGTAGAGGGCTTTATAAAATTGATTACTATTCGTCTGTCTGAGTGTCTGTATTTACATATACCAACTTGTCTCTCAGTTTTGGAGCAATTAGAGCATATGTAACTTACCAATAAGGCTTCTTTTTGACGTAGGTACCATATTTATCATAATCGCGTCTATCTAACAACTAAACCGTATAGATATCGGTTAAACAAAATGTATTTTTAAGTGCTAAACATAAGAGCGTTAAGTAGGGTCTTGGTTTTTGTAAGAATTGCATTTATAACTTTTTTCTTTTAACTTTTCTTAAATTGCTCGGCACTAAATCCTTTTTATTCGGCGGCTTCCCTTCTAAAAGGAAAAGGTGATTTTTACCATTCCCCATAATTTTTAGACTAAGATATAGGTAAAACTTGTCAAAGTGTCTTTCCAAAACCTTAATAAATTCATTAAGGTGCTTAGACCTCATTTGTTAATATATGATTTGTTAAATAACAACATTTTTGAACACTTTTTTATTGGAAAACCCAAAAAAATGGTAAATTGTTAGACTGTTGAGTAGTCAATTAATCGATGAACTTATTTGTCTACTTTTAACCACTCAATATAGGTCAACATTCGGATTATCGGACCTGAAATACTAATAAAAACTGTGCTTAGTATTTTCAAAAATGTTTCATATCTTATGAATGACTTAATTAGATGAGCACAAGTGTACAAACAACTATTTAGAGATATAGGAAGCAAAGTATAGAGAGATGAAGAGAACAAGCTAAAAATATATATAACACAAAAATCTCGGAGAATTAATTTTTCGAACAAGAATTCAAAATTAAAAAGCTACGGGAAGCCAAAGGTGCCAATGAGTGGGCAGTGCCAGCCTCTTCTTCGACGTAGTCGTCGTCGTCGTCGTTGTCGTCCAATGTGAGGGTCGTCTTAGGGTTCTCAGTTTAATTTTGGCACGCGACGCGAACGGATGGCAAAAGATTTGCATGCCTTCGAAAAGATGATGATGATGACGACAAAGTGCGTCATTATCTATATGTTCCTTGTCTCGTATGGGCACGTGGAAGGAGGAACAGCTGTTGATGTGGATAATGATGACGTCTCGGATATGTCACCACCATCTTGCATCATACATGCCACTCTATATAAAACGCCGGCCATAGACAGAAATCCACAAGATTTTGGTTTACCCATGGATATCGATTGTACTGGAAATAATAATAGTGCCAGAAATGAGCAATTTTTCGATCAATCCGCGCAGCGAGTGTCTGGCAAGAATCATGTTAACTTGGATGGTCGTCAGACTCCAACTTTGGGCTCCACTAGTTATGGTCTCGAGTATTTGGATAATTGCCTGGAAATGGAAAGTCTAGTTATTGAAGGATTCAAAGGTGATGCAACACTAAGATTAGAATGCCTTGGATCTGCTTCCTTGGATAAACTGGAAGATATTACCCTGCAAAATAATGAATTTGCTACCCTGTATGGTCAGAGTTTTGAAAAGGTTGAGAACCTCAAGAGACTTCAATTGATACAAAACTCTCTAAAATATATAGAGAGTTTGGAAAATTGCGACAATATGGAAGAATTAAGTATACTCGATGAAACTAAATTGATTTTAGGAGATGCAGAGATCTTGGAGAATCTAATAAGTCTAAGAAAACTAAACATAAAACGTATAGGGAAAGTGAAAAGTGAATTTTTCTCGAGTTTCAATCAATCTACTCAACTTAGAGAACTTTCTCTAGAAGACGTCATTATAGAACCTTCTCATCTATTATTGGAAACAAACTCAACAGAATTGATTAATTTGAAGCTAATAAATTGTAATCTGACCAGTTTTGGACTAGAACAATGGGAAACAAGCCATTTAACTCATGTGAATCTGAGTGGAAATTATTTAAAAGACTTTAGTTTAACTTATGAAGAGGGAAGCTCTGCCCTTATCTCTTTGGATTTGAGTCGCAATAATTTGAGCAGCTTGAATAAGAATTGGTTCTCAGATATGAATCATTTACAATATTTGTTTTTAACACGAAATCATTTGCATCAACTTTCTCTGCGGGAAATAATGAAATTCTACCCCTTATCCCTCATGCATATTGATTTAAGTTGGAACAATTTGATGGATCTGAAAGAGACAGATAAGGTAAACCTACAGCCAAGCAGACAATTGCAAATACTGATCGATAACAATCCATGGAGCTGTCAATGGTTACTCAATTTTAGTCATACACAACCGCAATTGTTTCGCCTTTTTCAATATGCCAAATTCATATCACAAATCAATGTCAATGGTCTGAGTTGTAGACCAGAAGAACCCAAGACGCTGAATACTTCAGCGATTTATGTGCATCGACAACCTCATGCCCATCCGCATTCGAATGTCTCCACTTTCACCGTAATCTATGGCAATCCCATGGATTATCATCGCAGTCAACGTTCTGGTGCCTTAATCATAGTCTTTATGCTGCCGCTGGGCATTGCTCTGCTCTTCCTATTACTCTATCTTTATCTTCATTGCGAACGTCTCTTTCATTTATCATATTATCTATCGAGTTTCTCCTGTTTCGGCATGGACAAATCATCAAGTCGTCCGCGTTTCATCGATCAAGTCGACATTGTACGTTATCCCATGGCCAACGGTAATGGGAATGGAAATTGTGAATCTGAATTAGTGCCCGATGGTTATGAAACGCCTGTGAGTGGTGCCGCATCTATATGCAATTGCTCGGGGCAGAGACAATCGAATTGCTCGAGAATCCACCATGTCACCTATGAAACTTTACCATATCAGCTCTATGCTGAAATCAAAGAACCAGAAGAGCAAAATGATGATGAATGCGAGGCGAGAGAAAAGAACATCACACCAAGCTCCACGGCTCCCATCTACGATCATTTGTCGTTTGTTCAAGAGGATGAGTTGACATCTTCCACAAAGAAAAAGCTAGAGGAGATTGCTTAAGCTAAACCTAATAATAAAGCAATAGTTTTTAATTACCTTTAGTTTAGTAAGTCATTAACTTCAATTTATAAGACTACTCATTTAATAAGCATAGACTAAGTCATATTATTTTAATTTACTTAAAGAGTATACAAATCTGTATTAATAATCAAATCTTGTAATAAACTAATTTTACATATCCCTAAACTTCAATTCTTTTAAGGAGTTATTAGTTTTTCCATTCAATTATCTTAACAACTCTAAAAAAAAAAAGTACTTCAAAGATTAGTACATAAATAAAGGTAATTTCAACAATAAAAATTGGATTGGCTTGCCATTTTTAGAGTGTTTACATTAATATTACAAAATTGAAATTAAAACAAAATTCTAAATAGATGTAGCCACATGAAAAATATATTTAAAAAGCCTTAAACATGTTTTAGAACAAGCAAAATGCAATTAACATAAGAGATTCCTTACTTTTGGTTGTTGACAATTTGTTACATATTAGCAATATATTTATTTTCGTTTTTGTTTTTATTTACTATATAATTGTTCTTTGTTTTCTTTATTTTAGGTTTAATTAAAGAGTTTTTTAAAAAAAATATATATTCAATTAATTTCAATTTGTCATTTGGGTGCCTTCCTAGAACTCACCACAATGCGTCTGATGATGTTTGGCTTCACTTTGTTGAACGGCTTAATGTCCTTACTGTCTTCATTCTTAGTTGTCTGCATTGGCGATTCGTTCTCCTTAGCTTCAGACTCACAGGAACTTATCTGGTGTACAATGGGCTGAGAAGAGCTAAAGTGAACCGCCTTGTTCGTATCATCGCCAAAGATGTTGCGTTTCTTATTTAAAATGGAACGTATGTCCTGACTGCAACCTGTTTCGGTTGTGGCCTCTGTTGAGAATAACGCCTTCATGGGTGTACCTTTACGCAAAGGTTTTGCAGGTGAAATTTGATCGTTTTCCTCACTGTCACTTAGCTGCAATTCATGTCGCTTTACAGGAGTCCCCTTTGCATTGGGTTTTACCTCTGGAAATAGCTCTTCGTTGGGTCTTACGTTGATTTTATGACCCGGACGTAGCTTAATGGGTGTGCCCTTTTGTTGTGGCTTTGATGGCGATGCTATAAACTCCCCGGAATCTTTGTCGTCTTCTGTCTGGTTTATAACATTATCCAAGGCAATAGCTACATTCTCACTTTTAATTTCAGCACTTGAAGCTTGAAATGATTCTTTTGTGATATGTTTATCCTCTTGGGGTCCTTTGGAATTGTTTTCATCTTGTGTTACTAAATCCTCACTTTTAATTTCAGCACATTTGCCAGGACTTGAAGTCTGAAATGATTCCTTTGCAGTGTCCTTAGAATCGTTTACATCGTGTGTTAGTTGTTGTTCACGCTTAATTTTCATCAAGCCTAGACGTGATTTTACGGGTGTGCCTTTTTTAAGGGGTTTGGCAATCTCTACAGGTTTGATATCTTCATTTATTGATTGATCCTGCACTTCCAGTTGAACCACCCTTACTGGAAGTTCATTTATCACCTCAATTTTCGGTTTAATGGGCGTATCCAATACAATGATTTCAGTTGACACAGTTGGATTATGTCTTTTTGGAACAATACGTGGTTGAGCAACCTTCAGTTCCTCCTCTTTGATATTAAACTCCATGGCCTGCATGGATTTAAATGAAATTTTGTGCTCTGTCAGCAAATTCTCCCGATCAATAACAACGCAACGGCTTTTCAGACACTCGAATCGCCATCTAAGAAATAGTAAAGTTTGTATAAGATTTCTATTAAGTCCTTTTCTGCCACTTACCTTGCCATTTGCTGTTGAACATTTCGCATTTGTTCCTCTTCAGCGGCCTTTTGTATACGAAGGGCATGCAATTGGGACTTCAAGTCACCCGTTTCGCGTCTAAATTATGTGAAGGTGGGATTAACTTAGTCTAAGCTTATAACGATATGTGTATATACAGTGAATAAATAGTCACAGAAGGAACAATTTGTAGCTGGTAAGGCTTAACAATTGACGGCTAACCATTGAAAACAAATTGCTCAGACATTTGGGTACTTCATACTTGCAAAAGTCCATCATGGAATCAAGCCAAGTCACCGATTTCTCATTAGCCAATTCTCGCAGACGCTTTTGTGATATATTAAGCTGTTTCTCCAGACTATCATTTTGCTTCATCAACTGTCGAATGCGTTCATTTAGTTTATCTTGAAAATGGATCACAACAAATTAATTTGCTTTTTCTATTTCCCAGGATCAAGACTATATTTACTTTGATAGGTACGATCTGCACTGCAGAAAATGTTGCTACACGTATCCAGTTCTTTATGCATGGCACTATTCTCTCTCTTCAGGCGATGAATTTCAAATTTGCTATCGGAATAGACTTTCTTCATATCCAAATAGCTTTTCTTTTGAGCAGCCAGCAACTGTCTCATGGCCTGACGTTGATCATCGACCTCGGCAAATAGCGAATTGCCCTTTCGATCTGTAACATAAGTGAAAAATTAAGTTGATGCCAATGATTTATCTAATTTAATCTACCATTCTCATTGGGAGAACTCGAAAGCATTGCAATTTTGGCATTTGCTTCGACCAATTGCTCCTGGCAGCTTTCCAGTAGCTGAATTTTTTCCTCCAATTCATCTCGTTTGCATTTTAGATTCTGCTCCAAACAACTGACCTGATCCTCAAGAATGGCCATATTTCTCTACGAGAGAAGGGATAATGAGGCGTGTGATTTCAAGATTTTCTTAAATTCCAACTCACCTCCTTATCAGCGACTTCAAAGGTCTGTTTCACCTTGGCCTGTTCATACTCGAATAGTTTTTGCATTAACTCGGAATTCTCCGTCTCCAAGACTCCAAAACGTTCCTGACATTCATCATGGACATGGGCTAGTTGTTGAGCCACTTTACCCTCAAGATCCTTTTCCGATTGCTTCAACTTGCTCTTCAACTTTTCCACCTCCTGCCCTTGGTTATCATATTCCTGTTGCAGATTTTCATGTTCTTCAAGAAGAGTTTTATATCTTTTCCTCATCTCATCCAGTTCTTGCTCTATGCCATGTTGCGTATTTTGGGCTGGGCCACCTCCTCCACAAGCATTGAGCTGTTCAAGTTCTTGGGTCAGATACGCTTCGGCTGCCAAAGCCGTGTCCAAATTCCTCTTTAATTCGTGAATACGTTGCGCATCTTCCTCACTCTGTTCTTTCAGCTGTTGATGACGAGTGTGCAAGATTTTATACTCGTACACAATGTCGTCTGTTGTTAAAGAATTGAAATCCAAATTGCTGGACATTATTAATTAGTAATTGCACAAAATAAAAACACAAAAATCTTTTTCAAATGAAGTGGGAAAGTGACGCTAGTGATGGGAAAACTAAAATCTACCGATCGATAAGTAAACACTTATGTATGTATCGATAGAAGAACCTTAAGAGTTTCGGCCACACTAACAGCTGATTTGGTTGTTTTTAAATTTCTTTACAAGAATTGTTGACTTTTTAATAATGATAATGGATTATCATAGTTGGGTCTATCCGAATATTCCCGAGGATGCTAAGTAATATTGTTATTGATAAGAAACTCCTTAAACTGTCTAATGTTTTATTTTTTAGCCGCCAACTGTTGAAGCTGGGTGATTCTCTAGTTGTGGTTGGTGTCCTGGGACGCTCCCGCAATAGACATGCTAATAAAATGCAAGCTTTTGACATGAAACCAAACAGTTCGAATTATCAGCCAATTGAAGGGCAAATTTTGTGCTATTTTACGCCAGGCACCTCGACTTTATTCCTGCATTTCGAGACACCATGGGATGAGGTAATCCTTAGTAAACTATTGCTGGAAGAGAAGGACCCGGAGAAATTTGATTTCGATCAGTTCTATGAAACGACACGAAATCGTTTCATACGTCACATGACACTGGCGCTCCATGTTTGCCATATACTCGTCTATGTGGAGACGGCTCAAATATTCGATATGAAATTGGTGACAATTTTTCAGCTGTTGAAGCAAGTGAGAGAACAGCAAATCATGCAATTTGCTCCACAACTCTTAGCGGAGCTTCCTTTAGTAGGTAGGGGTGTAAAATGTCGACTATGCACACCCAGAATTCTTTTTCTCTTTGAGAATTATCCACACGATGAGGAGAAAACAAAGGAGACCATATCCGCATATGAATTTCAAACGGAGGATTCCATCTATCAGCTGCTACGCCATCATAACATAGTGACAAATAGCTCCTCATCCTCATTATTGGCATTGCCCAATAATAAACAATTTGTTTTCTATAATGCCTATGAGGATTTGCATCCAGATCGTTTGCTCCAGGCCATTGATTCCCTAAATCGAGCCATACAGAAGACAGATCTCAAAGAGGATGAGGAAGATTTGGAAATTTTAGAATTGTCACCCTTTGAGGGTTTTGTGAAGCCCTTTGGCGAATTCCCAGTAAGTCGTGCCATCTTACTTAATCCAAAAGACGAAGAAGAGCAATATAAAAAGGATCATACAGCTTGGCATTTTTTGCAACGACATGTCCAGGATGCATTGCAAAATTGCTTCGATGAGGGCTCATTCAAACAGGGTTCGCCGCAAGGACAACAATTTCAAAGGTTAAATATCAATGATTGGCACAAGTGGATGGATAATCTATATAAAATACTTATAGCAAATGTGGCAAACTCGAACTACGAGACCAACAATGAAGATTATGTGAGTAAACAATTCCTTAGTCTTGAGTATTAATAATTTATTGCTATTTACAGCGTGTATATCTTCGCAACTTTGATCAGAGCTTAAACTATGAGAGAAAGTAAGTTCTAAAGCTTAATAGTTGTCATTTGTATTTATGTTCTTATGTTTTTCTTTAGATTCTGGTTACATTTGTGTGAATTGGGCTTGAAAAAGGGAATATCGTGTTATAAGCATTCTGTTCCTGCTTTCTATGGCCAGGAAACCCATGACAAATTGCTGGCTGAAGCAATCTTAGCCTTCGAAGAGGAAGGCCGTGGTCCACCATCAGAAGCTACGCGTGCCAAACTCTCGGCAATTTGTTTAAAATATTGGCAAGATGGGCGACAACAATGCGAACAGTTGAGTCTGCGTCGTCATCCATGTACCCAGGCTAAAGAGGCGCCACATGAGAAGCACGCTAGTGGAATAATTCATGTCTCTAGTTGCAATTGCGGTCGCACTCAGGGTAGACGTGAGGATCCATTTACCTTGAGGCAGGCCAATTATGAATTCTACGAGTATATGGCTCAAATATGCAATCTTTGTGTCAAAGTTAAACAATATCAATTTCCGATATTTGAGCCATCGGTCAGTGATTATAGAGCGGCAGCATTCGAGGCAGCATTCCCATTGCTGCACGGTGGCAAACCCAACGCTGAGGGGGGTGAGCAAGCTGCTGGAGCCTGTGAAGAGGATGAACAACTAACAAATGGCTGCTCTCAACCATTGTCGGCCACATTTGGTTCAGATTTAAACATGTCCATTGGCGATTTTGATTCCCTGCTTGAGGGTTCGCAAGTAGAAGAGCCAGAGATTTCTTACGGCTCGGCGGATGAGGACGATGAGGAATCATTATCGAACACCAACGAATCTTTAAGTGAAAATACAGAAAACGAATTGGTATTACAATTTAAAGGTCCTCAGAAGGCGGCAAACAATGATGACGAACTGGATGAAACAGAAACCATAGTCCAAAGTTCGGGAGGCTATTCGAATTCCACAACCGAATATCTACCCGGTTTGGTGCACACCTTCAGTAATCCCAGCCTGCTGCCTATGTTTCCCAGCTGGTCATTGGCCTGTGTGGGTCCCAGTTCCATTTACAGTCATAATACGGGACTGCAGGAGCATTTCCAAAGTGGTTTTCTTTCGGGAGCCAATTTCCTGTTACCCTGGGATGTTCATGTTCGATTGGTGCAGGCACAAAAGAATCAACATCACCTACAACAAATGGGTAAAAAGCATTTGCAACGCTATCGGAAATCTCATTTATCTGGTGGCGATCGTTTGACGCTGAAAATCTTTGTGGGCTTTGAATATGAATGCTCGCGTGGACATCGCTTTATGATGTGCAGTCCGGAGCGGGTGCTGCGAGGTGGTGCAGATATCGAAAGGGATACATCCCACAAGGTGGTCCATCAGAATATGCCCCTCTATTATCCCTGCCCGTGTCGCAGTCAATCCAATTATTTGGCCCAATTGATGCGCATTCATGTGGTCACGCCCAAGGCTCCGGTTAACATTATTCTCGATCCCCGCGTGTGTGTTGGCCAATACACCTTTACTCTGGGCACCGTTTCCCCCCCGCGTCTATCACAAAGTGCATATTGGATGCTTCGTTTACCCTATGTCTATCAGGGTGATGATAATTTGTTGACGCCCCCACAAAAACTGGAAGCTGATGATATCCTGTCGGGTGGCTATTTATTGGCTGGCATGTTTGGTGTGGCAGAAACGGAAGCAAATGCCACATCTGCACCTACTTTGGATACGCCAGCGACTGCAAATTTCATGAGAATATAAATAAAATGAAAGACAATTGTTCTCTGGTAAGGTAACGTTTAGTATAATCTCTTCAGGGGGTGCAGCTTTTTGGGCGGCAATGAGCAGAGAGCAGCGCAGGGGGTTAATCATTAGCTTAAAACTAGCTTAATAATGATGGTGTAGGGGGAATTGGGGGGTGCACATACAAGGCAGCTTAGAATATTGAAAAGAAATGCAAATGAAGCAAACCAGAAACGAAATTCCAGTTCTTTATAAATATAAAATGATGTAAATAATGTAAATCTAAAATATATTTGTTTTATTTAGGCTATGCAAGTTGGTTCATTAAAAGAATTGGTAAGAGATAATTGTAGATGCCAAAATTTTGAAAGTTCTTTGAACAATTTGACGTTAAATACTTTTGTTTATATATATATGTTCGATAGAGTATTTTAATATTTGCTTATGGCCTGTCCCAATACTTGTTTTAATAAAAAGATTCATAATTTAAGAGTATTTTTAAAGCAATATTTGAAAAATTAATTTTCAATTCAGATTCATTTGTAAACTTTTTGGACTTATATTAATATCTGATTAAAAGCCTATACAAAAACTAAGTTTAAATATATTTAAATACAATTACTAACAAGAAGCAAAATATCTTCATATGAGAATATTTAATTTAATTTTGTTTGCCTTTCAAAAGATAATAATAAAACAAATTTATAAAATAAAATAATGTAAAGGATCAATATTTAGGTATATATATAAATGATATATAAATTCATAATACTTTAAGCTTAACTGAACCAACTTGCATTATATAAATATTTAATTGGGTTGAACTTGGGTCCTTGGTAAAACATAATTCGAAATTGTATAATGATGAATTTACAATCCTTGACTTGAGAGCAATCCCAATTAAAGCGAATAAACTTAATCTTATGATATCTAATTGGCCTCCTCGGTGTAGACCTCTTCCTCGGCGGCATAGTCATCTTCAGTGAAGTCACCGCAGACTTCTTCCTGATAGCCCACATCCATGTCGGGCATATCATAGAACATATCCATGGGCTCCTCGCCAGCCAACTCATCTTCATCGTCCTCTTCATCTTCGCCAGCTGAATCCTGTTGCATTTGTATCAAAGATGGTACCAAACGCTGTGGCGTCAATTGTTGACTGCATTTCGTATCTAATTGTTGGGGATTAGGAAGTGGAAGTGGAGCGAATGGTTGAGTACTTGGTAAAGGCATATCCTTGACACTATTTAACAATTGGGCATGTTGTTGGGTCACGTGTAAGGCCAGAGACGTAGCATCTGGATGCAATGAACCACAAGCAATGCACACCAGAGTTTCTTTCGGTGGCTCTTCCTGCTTTATTTGATGCATCAGCTCTGGACTCTGCTGATGGTTCTGTATGTGCTTATTGAGATAAGCTTGCTGGCTATAAGATTTGCCACAAATGGGACATGGATAGGGCTTCTCGCCGGCATGGATTTTCATATGGACACTCAGACTGGAGGCCTGAGTGAAGCATTTATCGCACAGTTTGCATTGAAATGGTTTCTCACCCGTATGGATACGCATATGGATATTCAGACTGCCCGATTGGGTGAACGAGCGATCGCAGAGATTACAGGTAAATGGCTTCTCACCCAGATGACATTTCATATGCTGCACCAGCTCCGAACTGGCACGGAATGCCTGCCTACAAATGGCACACTGATAGACCAGCTCCTGGGTATGCATTAGCATATGCTCATCTAGCAAGGCCTCCGCTTTGAATTCCTTCTCACATTCCGGGCAAATGAACAATTCCTCCGGTGTCGAGTGAGTCTTTTGATGCAACAGCAACGAGGAATAGTTGATGAAACCCTTATCGCATTGTAGACACTGATGGGGCTTGCGTACAGCATGGGATCTCATGTGTACCATCAGACTGCTCGACTGGGTAAAGGCCTTTGGACAGAGTTCACATTTGTATGGCTTCTCGCCACTGTGAATGCGTATATGAGTATTTAAACTTCCGATATGAGTGAAAGTCTTTTGGCATATGGAGCACTGGAAGGGCTTATTGGTAATATGGGAGCGAACGTGTTTGGAAAGGTCGCCGGCATTTAGAAAACTAGCCTCACAATGAGAGCATTGAAAACACTTTGGCTGGAGTGTTGCATTTATGGAAGGATTTGGAACCACACTGCGACGTCCACGACGTTTGGGATTCTGAGCGATTGCTGCGATGGGCGATGGAGGCGTTGGCGGTGTCACAAGCGGCGTCATAGCCGGCGGTATAGCTATAATACTCATTTCAGGTTTTAGCAATATAATCGATGTAGACTCTCGCGGATCATTGATCTGTAAATGAAATTCATTGGGCTTGGAGCTGGCAATTAGACCCCTTAAGGGTTCAGTCTTCGACGAGTTGGAATTTGTCGAATTAGTATTGATGGTATTAATGGTGTTGGCGTTGGTGGTGGGTAAAGTTGACGCCGAACTCTGACTGGAACTTGTTGTTGATGAGGAGCTAGAGCTACTACTGCTGCTACTGCTCTCATCATCATCATCGTCATCGTCGTCATCATCATCGTCGTCGTCGTCGTCTGATGAATCCTGCTCCTCTGTCGAAGAATCAGCACTTTCCACAGATTCGGTTATCTCTTCGTTCTCTTGTAGCTCACAAAGCGGTTCAAATATCCAGCTATAATCTTCACCATCGTCCTGGGGACATTTGTCGTCATCATTAATGTTTTCCGGTTTGATTTCCTCCTCCTGCGGATGCTTGTTATTCATATGCTGATATAATGCCCAAGGATTAACAAAATATTCTGAGCAGCCGGTGCAATGGAAGGTTAAATCCGGTTGAGAAGGAGCGGCTATCACCTGCTGCTGCTGTTGCTGCTGTTGGGCACTGAATATCGGAGTTATGGTCAATGGTAAATGATGATAATTATGCTTCAATTGCACGGCCATTTTTTCAATCAGAGCAACGAACAAAGACAGACAGAGATCTGTAAAAGGTCAGGTAAAAAATTCTTACATATGCTTTGGTAAAAATCAATTCTTCTTACTCTCACTCACCTCTTATTATCTATGTATTTATGTGTATATGTATACTTATTCATATGTACATAAATGTTTATTGAGTTGTCTTCAGGTGTTGGTTACTTGTTACTTTTGTTTATGACATTAACATGATTTTTGCGCGTGTAACAATACATTAACAAAAAATTGCTTCCTGTTTTAATTCAACTATTTAATTTCCATTTGTTGCTGTTGTTGTAAATTTGTTGCATTTTCATTCGAATCGTGTTATACATGTTGTTTGTTTTTCCGACTATTCACCGATCCCGTTAGACGGCGGGGTAGGGTGGGCATAAATATAGTACTGTAAATAAAACACTTTTATGTTTACGTCCATAATTTTCTCATAGCTTAAAAGCGAAAACAAAACCAAACTGAAGAAAACTTTTTCGAATTTGCATAAATTCTATTCACACTGGTTTTTCACATATAAACAAATATAACAATTATAACAGTTATAACAATAAGAGGCGTCCTTTTCGTTTATCGATATGTAACACTTATCGATTAGTGTTGGGTAACCGTTTTTGTTACTATCGTTGAACATCCCAGCTCTATGAAGAAATTCGCATTCAATTAATTTTTAACTAAAAAGATGACAGAACTATTAATTGATCCAGATATTCGTGTTTGGGTATTCTTGCCCATTGTGTTGATCACATTTCTGGTGGGCATAGTGCGTCATTATGTCTCCATACTGATATCCACTCAGAAAAAGGCCGAATTGACACAGATCCAGGACAGGTAATAAGCGGGTGGAAAAAAAGGGGGAGGGGTCTGCAAATGTAAAATTTTATTGACTTTGATACTCTTCTATTTTCCATACAGCCAAGCTATGATACGTGCACGCTTGTTACGGGAAAATGGTAAATACTTGAGTGCCCAATCCTTTTCGATGCGTAAGAATTTCTTCAATAACGAGGAGACGGGATACTTCAAGACACAGAAACGTGCACCAGTCGCACAGAATTCATCGGCCATGTTAACCGACATGGTAAAGGGCAATTTCATCAATGTTCTGCCCATGGTTATCATTGGTGGTTGGATCAATTGGATGTTCTCTGGTTTTGTCACCACCAAAGTTCCGTTTCCCCTCACTTTGCGCTTCAAACCGATGTTACAACGCGGCGTTGAGTTGGCCTCCTTGGACGCCGCCTGGGTCTCATCAGCATCATGGTATTTCCTCAATGTCTTCGGCTTGCGTTCCATTTACACCTTGGTCCTGGGCGAAAATAATCACGCGGACCAAACACAGGCCCAAGCCGATGCCATGACCGGTGCAGCAATGACAATGCCACAGGATCCAAAGGCTGCTTTCAAAGCGGAATGGGAAGCTCTAGAGATTACAGAATATCACAGTGCCCTAAAGAATATCGATGCGGATATGTTAAGCATTGCTTCTGCCTCAAGTCAGTAAAACCAGAACCATTAGGAAGTGGTTTTTATGTTAACTTTTTAGCTAAATTACTAATTAAACAAAACGTATGTAACAAAGAAATTGAGTTTGTTAAAATAAGAAAACACAAATTGTCGACATATTAGTAAAAATGGCAAGAAATTTGCAAATGAAAATGAAATCATATTTAATTCTCACATTTACAGATGATAATCACAGAGATTACCATTGCAGATATATTCTGCTTTAATCAATAATAATGGACTGGAAATTTCGATTATTCCGTCTCTCTACGTAGTAGTAGCAGTAAAATCGTTAACAATAACAAAATAAATTAAAAACGAGAAATAATAAAAATTTTGCTTAATAATAAGCATCCTCGGTGATCTCAGTTTGGCCCTCAGTTGCCTCTTCCGCAGCCGGAGACCCAATTGTGGCGACTACCTCCGATGGTCCAGTAGCCGAGATACCAGGTGAAAGAATCTGTGGCGGTGATTTCTTCATCTCGACTACAACAGGTTCACCGTCCACATCCTGGACTACCTCTGCGTGAGCTGCCTTCACTTTGGCCCCGGCATTTTGTCCACGTGCCGTGTTAAGCGGTGATGGTGGTCGAGCCGCTGGTGGAACCTTGAATTGTTTTTCCGGTTTCTTCAAATCCTTGGGTTTGCCCATCAAACGATAATCATTGGGTAACTCAGCCTCTGTGTACAATTTATCAGTAAAATAAATGCGTCGTATGCGCACATTGGCATGAACCTGCAAGGAGACAGCCTCCAAATAGTTCGATCCATAGGCACGACGAGTGAAATCGGCCAAATTGAATTGAATTTGATTCCAACCCGGTGACATGCCCATTGGCATGGCTGTACAGAAAGGTTTCACAGAGGTCTTACTCTGGAAATTTGATACACGAAAACGTCGCATAAAACGTTGATCATCTTGGATCTAAAAGAAATGTAAATGCAATTATATACAAACCATCAATCAAACTCGCAAATACTCACCTTAACTTCGAAACAAAAATATTTATGCATATTCTTAATAAGTAATACCAAAAAGGGCAACTTAACGCCCAATTGCTCCTTACAGTCATTGGGACAATGTATAAAAGTAGTTGAGACATTCGATCCCATAATTTCAAAGACTAAAGATTTGATATCTTCATCATAAATGCGCTTTATATAACCATTTTTAGTCTAAGCCAAAAGAAACAATGTATTTGGAATTTGCAGAGATTTCGATGGCAATATGGAATACTCACATAGGTTGACCACTTTTCCAATGGGGAACTACCCACACTGTATAGAACGGTTAGGAATCCCTGTTGATAGGCATTCCGAAACATTTTGAAAATATTCGTCTCAAGATTTAAAATATATATTTTTTTTCTACAGTGTCACGTACTATTTATTGTATTAAGTGAAGTTTCGAAAAGCAAAAACGATAACTATGAAAAGAAATGGTCACTAGATTGTAATTTAATTGTAAAATGGATTATAGGTAACCCAATGGGCACGCTCTTGTTCCTTTTCTGTCTTATGAGAGGTGAATAGTGATTTATAGACATCCGTGGCTTTGGGATCCTTGGCTACACTGAAATCCGTTTTCAAGCGTTTCAACTCGGGATCCTGCATGGCATTTATGGGGATGGATCTTTTGATTTTCGATGAAGTAGAAGGCTTCTCCGTCTTGATAGTTATTTCCTTTTCCTTGGGCTCCTTCACTTTGCTGTCTGCGGTGACTGCTTCTGTTTTTTCTTCGTTGGATTTGGCAGACTTTTTGTCCTTCTTTTTGCTCTCTTTCCTCTTGGCTGCCCTCATTTCTATTTTGACCTTCATCAGTTCCACATCTTCTTCATTTCCATTGAGCACTATGACATCCTCCACACAATAAGGCACCAGACATAGTGGACAAGTACTCGCTGTCTTGCCCTTTATCTGTTTAAGTGCCCTTTCGGACATGACACAGCCACAACTCCATAAGGCCACGAAACGGAATTTTCCGGACATTTCTAAACCAATCAGTTTGCAAATGTATGGAGCATGTCGTGTATCCAATAAGCCCTCGGTTTTATCCTCATTGACCTCGTAGGCGGGATTTGGTGTCAATTTTAAGGTTTTAATGTCCTTGAGAGACTTCACATGAGCCGAGGCCTCGGGCATTTTATTGTCCTTTTCCAACAAACGTTCAATCAGACTTTGTTTAGAGTACAAACGGCCCAAGCCACACATGATAATGGGTTCCTCCAGACGTTGCTGGGTCAGGGCACAGTGAAGCCATCGAAATTCACGCTCGGAATCTTTATCTTTCTACAAAAACCAAAATTATTTGCCATCGACTTCAAATGGTGTAAAACAAGTTGCTTACCTGCTCTGGTTTTTGCTTTACGCGCACTAGCTCATCTCTTTTAGGTATAGTTCCACCATCGCAACCCATTTTGAATTATTTATGACAATTAAAATACTTTAAAAACAATTAAATTTGCTTAAATTTTCCTTTTTATTTACGTTTTTCTTCTTCACTATGAAATAGGGATGCAAGTTCATCGACGGAGACTATCGAAACATCTATTCCATCGATAGAGAAAACTATCGAGTAGAGGCACTCACGATGGTTTTGCAGCCCTAACGTTGTGACAATTCAAAACAAATTTTTTGAGGACTTGCTTAAGGTATAGGAAAGATACAAAAATAAAGGATAACAGCTATGTTGACAGACACTGACGATGATTTCTTCTTTGAGGAGGATAAAATGTAAGTTTACACCATATATAAACCCATTCTAATAGCATTTACTTAGTCTTTCTCTCATATCGGGTTAACGAGTATGCCAAAAAAAAAAAATCAATAATTCCCGCACACATATTGTTAGAAATAGGCCAGCAGCAGGTGGGACTGATATTGGGCTAAAGCTCGATAATGATTCAGCCATATTAATACAAATTGAGGAGAACTCTTGGGTGGCCAAGGAGCAACCGAAAGAGGAGGAAATAAAATCCATTGATGCCAACATCCGACAATCTAACGATATTGAAGCTACTGTTGTCCTGGGTCCAACGGTGACGACTTCATCAATGGGCGAGCAGCTAAATAGACAAAAAAATGAGTTAGATCGTTTGTAAGTGAAAAAGTTGAACTATTTAGAAGATGTTAGCATTTGTGTCATTCAGGAAATTATACAAAATCCCTGGCGTAATTAATATTTTTTCCGTTTCCATTATGTAGTTTCGTCTAGTTCTAGTGCTAGTTCAAGGCCCTTATCCTAATTATAATTTCTTATTGCAATGTTTTAAAAGGTTTTCCATGGTAAACTATCCTAAAATGACATTGATAGTAATCATGATGCCTTAGTCTTAAATGCCGATCCTAATATAGCTTCTCAGGTATATTAAAAAACAAATAGATATTAACCATTAAAAACCATACATACATATCATAAATATATATACATAGTCCTTTATGGCCTTGGTAGAACTGGTTAAACGGCTATTTAGAATATTGCACCCATGGATGTGAGTAGCACTCATTATTCCCCTTTGCCTTTTATAATTTATCTAATCAAAAGTTTGTAAAATTATTTGTTAAAAATAGGGGAATGACAGTTACCACCAATGCGGTGGTCATACACAAGGATCAAAGTAATTTAATCGGCATCAGCATTGGAGGTGGAGCACCCATGTGCCCTTGTCTATATATTGTACAGGTGAGATCTTACATACCAAGTAAACTTATTACTTTATTTCATCTAAAGTAAATATAATGTTTGACATTTCCTTAAAAGTGTCTGGGTAATTAATTGTTCAAACCCAAAATAAAAATTAATAGTTTTAGAAGAATTTTTTAGTTATGCCTTTAGGCAACATAAAATCCACAGATAAAAATTTTTAAAAATAGTAAAAAAGCAGGAGGACAAGGAGTACTCATAACATGCCCATTTCCAGTTGGTACAAATGGACCGATGTTGACTTTAATCGTGTCCCAATACGAACAGCCAACAAACCCGCTCATATATCCCGTTGTGATCATGTTGGCTTGCAGTTGAAAAGTATTTTGAATGAAGATCAAATCCAAGGACAAAGTTTTCGTAAACAAGCTGGCCTAGATGGGAGTCCCTATCTTCAGTCTAAGCATCCGCGTCCTAGGAAATCTAAAAAAACAAATCGATCACCGGCTGTATGCAAATTCCAACATATCTATGCCCGTCATCGCAAACAAATGATCAAACAATTGGCCAAACATGCACGCCAATTGAGTTCCAATTTTCGTAGTCTTCCTGTGCCCAATTTTCGGCGATTCCATCAACGACTCGAATCGCAGACAATGAAACGGAAATTGTATGCCTCACAATCGGTTACTGTGCCACAAACGCCGCATGTTCTGATAGCCTCCATGGAGGCGATACAACGTCGCTCCTCCAAAGTGCTTGAAACCAGGAAAAATAAAGAAAAAGGTTTCATACCCAAAATCAATCATTCAATGTCCCATCTACAACGACCACCATTTGTGCCCCACATTGAGTCTACGATTATCCAGACGCAACCCTTCCACTTGCATACAGCTGAACGGGCAATATGTCGCAAGAAATTCGATGATCATATGAAGCGAATTATGCAGAAACGTTGGCAAGAAGAGATCCACAATTGGTATCGCCGGCAGCACGAAGAGTTTATGGAAAATCGAAAGAAAACTGTCTTCAAGGCAACTCCCAATCCCTGGAAACGCACTTCACCGCCAAAATAAAACCCAAATCAAATGTTGAAAATTTAATTTTCAGTCCTACCCCCACAAAAAATCATCAAAAGATTACGTTAATCCACATTTATGGGATTTTGTGGAGGAGGATTCCTCAATTCTTTCTCTAATAAATATAATTAGAACTTCCACAATGGAAACTTTTGTTTAATTCAATTCAATTTTATGACTTTTGCAGGTCTTTGATGGCACTCCGGCAGCTCGTGAAGGATCTCTGCAATCGGGTGATGAACTGCTGGCCGTCAATTCGGTCAGTGTCAAGGGAAAAACAAAAGTTGAAGTTGCCAAAATGATACAAACAGCCACAGATGAAGTCACGGTGCATTATAATAAACTCCATGCAGATCCAGAACAGGGCAAATCTTTGGATATCATCTTAAAGAAACTGAAACATCGCATAGTGGACAATTTATCAAGCAATACGGCGGATACTCTGGGTCTATCGAGAGCCATTTTATGCAATGATTCGTTGGTAAAACGTTTGGAAGAACTCGAGGGCACCGAACTAATGTACAAAGGATTAGTTGAACATGCTAGACGCATGCTGAAAGCGTATTACGATCTCCTTCAGACATACAAATCATTTGGCGATTGCTTCACACAGATTTCAGCCCATGAACCCCAGCAGAGGGCATCGGAGGCATTTCGTACATTTGGTGAATTTCATCGAACATTGGAGAAAGATGGTTTGGGCATTATTAAACAAATAAAGCCTGTTTTAAGTGATTTGGGTACCTATTTAAACAAGGCCATACCGGATACCAAGCTCACGGTGCGTCGTTATGCTGATGCCAAATTTACATATCTTTCGTATTGCCTGAAAGTCAAGGAAATGGACGATGAAGAACATGGATTTGCGGCCCTGCAAGAGCCTCTGTATCGCGTGGAGACCGGGAACTATGAGTATCGTTTAATCCTGCGCTGTCGTCAGGATGCACGAAGTAAATTTGCCAAATTACGCACCGATGTGTTGGAAAAAATGGAATTACTTGAATGCAAACATGCCATGGATCTGAATAAACAATTGCGTAGTCTTCTCGAAAGTCTGGCTGAGCTTCATAGAAATCTGGTCGAACGTCTGGATTCACTGCCTCCACTGTTTCCCATTGAGGTGGATTTCAAGGAAACTGATTTTCAATACAAATCGAGCACTTTAAAGCCGCAAGAACTCGATGATGATGAGATCGAAGCAAATGCTCATTCCATGCGCGGATCCAATTCAATTGTCTATGGCATGGAAGCTAATGAAGAGCAACCGGCGGCAATAATCACTGTGGAACCCAAAAAAGATGATCTGGAACAAAATCTAGAGAGTTCTCAAGCAGAATCAAATGAATTACTTCTGAAAGAATTGGGTTTATTCGATGTAAATCTATTGGCAAATCCCCAAACGATAAGCAATCAAAAGATTGCAATATCAGCTCAAAATGATGGCTATGATTTCGATCTGTTTCTAAATCAGGCCAATCAAGGTGGCACAAGTCTGGAAAGAGATTTAATGTCTTCGAATAATGAAGAAACCGATTTGCTATTACAATAGATAATAAATATTATATGTTTCTGTTTTCTTGTATGTTTGTTTCCTTTTTTTTCTAGTACAAAATCATTAAATTGTGTATAAAAATCAAATAATAATAACATAAATTTGTATATAACAGTTAGTTAAATATTTGCACTTGTTGCGATTTTCTATGACAAATCTTACTACATAATAATACAAATAGATATATGCTAGCTAAACCCACAAAATAGCTGCCATAAACCAAATATTGATCTCTTGGCCCCAAACCATAACCAGTATTGGGTTCGACAACAATTATGGTTAAAATAGTTTGTAAAATTAAAGCCACTAGCATATTGATGCCAAAAACTAAACCAAAACTATCCTCAACTAAATTCTCGGCCACAATTGCCCCAGCCACAGTGATGATAAAGAAGAATATGGCAGAAAATATAACATAAATAACATATGTCACCCAGACATTCGATGAATATGATGACCAAATCAATAAGCCACCCAGCAAAGCAGCACAAATTGAATTGATCAGCATATAGGTGGAACGTCGCTTATTTGAGTTCAAGAAACCAGCAACAAAAGCTCCAATGGCACCCAATAAAGTGGCCAACGCTTCCACCCCGCCATTATAGGTACTTAGATGATCCGGGGCTACCTCTTTCCATAGGAATTGTATATAGGATATGACCTAAAAACAAGACCAAAGGTCAAAAATTGAAAGTAAAATCTCTGATTGACTTACCTGCACTTGTCCACAGGTGGCCAAAGCCCACCAAACACTCCATTGCAGGACAACGGGATTGGTGTACGAGGAAACCAAGTGAAACCATAGCAATTGTCCAGCATTTTTTAATGAAAACTTTGCCAACTGTTCGCCGTTTTCACTTTCCTTTGGCGTTTGGGTTCCATTCTCAATCATTGGAGCCTGTTTGGCCGCATAGAAATATAAACTTCGCGGCACTTGGGGCAATATCAGAGCCACTGGCAGAGATATCAATTGCGTGGACAGTGATAAAAAATGCAATTGACGAAAATTCAAGCTATCTGTTGATACCAAAATCTGGGCCAGTAAACCGCCCAAAAATTTGCCACTCAAAATTGCAGCACGCGTATGTCCAGTGACCACTTGATAGCGCTCTTTGTCCACTTTGGCATACATATAAGTGTAATAAGCCACTTCGGCGGCTGTGAATGTTCCATAGAAGATTTGTGCGATTTGTAGCCATAAAATTGTTTTAGTCCATATTAAGATTATAAACATAAGGATACCAGCTATGGCCGAGAGCACTATCACAGGTTTATAGCGTACCAAATCGGTTATGAGGAAGACAATTACCAATTGGGATAGAACTGAGTAGGTGCCAAATGGATAGACCTCTTGGTACACTTGCTCCGATGTTAAGTTACGCCAATCTCCAGCTAAATATTCGGTAACAAATGGCTCTGATGGTCGTAATTCACGTAAAAACCCAAAGGTGCATAAGAGCAAAGAGATCTTTAGCCAACTCTCCATTTTTATATGCGCCTCGTCGACGGAAGAGATGTCGTGACCAGACCGAAACGATTGTCAACCGGCAACTGAACATGCTGAAAACTACAAATATATAGTGTAGTCTCCCCATGCCAATGTTTCTCTCTTCCAATCTCTCTCTATCTCGTCGCCTTAAACAACAGTGCGTATGAAAATTATGCTAACCAATCATTGATAGATATAATTTAAGCACTTGCGCCACTCAAACACAAGCCAGATAACAACTTCATTTCCTTATGTGAGTATTATATTAGTGTATTAAATAATAATTATTATAACATTGATCTGGGTAATCTTCTTGTTACACAACTCAAAATGGAAATTTTTTAACATTCCTATTCGTATAACTTTATTAGTTGAAGCTATATAATTACTTCTTAACCTTGATAGACATCTCTAAAAAGGTATATTTTTTAAACATTCTTACTCCTAAAATGTTTAAAAATCTTTGAATTTTAGTAAACTTTCAAATATTTTTGTAAATTCTGAATAATATGCTATAAAACATAAATTTAAATGTATATAATTCCTTCTTTTGCTTGCAAGACATCTCAAAAACACAACTTTTTAAGCTTTTCTAGTCCTAAAAAATCCTAAAAGTACTTGAATTTATGTAATTATTTTAATTATTTGATTATATTTTTAAAAAACATTAAAGAAACAATCTAAACTTGCAAGATTTCTTTAAAAAAGTATTTTTTTCACATTTCTATTTCAAACAAGCTTTAAAGTTTTTAAATTTTTATATATGTTTTAGGCTTTAAAAAATTTTTGAATATTTTTTTTTAAACTTTCAAAGTTGAATCTATATAATTTCATCTCATGCTTGCTAGATTTCTCACACTCTGAACTTTTCTAGTCCTTAAAGAACTTAAAAGTCTTTAAATTGTAATATCTATAAAATTTCAAAAATAATTTGATGAAAAACTTTATAAGTGAAATCTACATAATTGCATCTAAAAATGACAATTTTTTTAACATTCCTGCTCCTAAAAGGCTTAAATAGTTTTAGAATTTGAGTAAATTTTTAAGTATTTATGAAAATTCTAAAGATTTTGTTATAAAACTTATAAAATTGAATCCATATAATTACTTTTTCTGGGCACTGTTTCAGATTAACGACCTTCAAGAGACCCCATGCTTAGTAAATTCAGTTTTGAACCAATTATATAGATTATAAATTCCAATTACTTTCAACTCAATAACTTAAATTTTATGCACGTAAAAACTTTTTAATAACAATAATATGTAGTTAGTTGTTAATGTCGTCGTCAGTCAGCGTTTGTTTATATTTTCGTTTCACTGTATTCGATATTCTCTCTATTTAGATTATTTCGCAAATTTGTCAACTAAATATGTATGTAAAGACTCATTTGCTCTCACCTTTGCGCTCTTTTTGATTTCTTAAACAGTTCGGTTTTTATTTTCTACATAAATTCTTAAGTAACGAATGGGTTATTTGAGGTTTATTTTCATGGTTCAATTCATTCAATTGTTGTCCAGTTAATTGTTAGCAATGCGCCACGTCAAATCGATATCTTCTGGAACTGATTTCTCAGTCTGTTGGTGTGGAAATTGATCTGTGATTTAGTATGCCAGACAACACAATCTAAAGCAAAAAGATTTCTTCATCTTATCTGCCTTGGCGTTTAATCTAACAACCCTTAATAAAAACAAGGTTTGTTTACAGTTTCATTGCATTTAAGAAACGATTTTAAATAGCTTATGCTTAATTTATTTATACTATTTTCTTTTTACATACTCCTCGTAGAGTTTCAATAGTTCTGGACTCGTTCGTGGTTGTACGGCTTTTAAGGCATATTCAAAATGCTGCCATTCCACCGTATCCGCCTCGAAACTATGCTCGAGAGCACGCAAGGCTGCTTCATGGCATACAGCCTGTAATTCTGCTCCCGAGTAACCATCTGTAAGCTCAGTTAATTTTGCTATATCCACATCTTGGGCCAGAGGCATAGAACGCAATTTAATACGTAAAATTTCATTGCGTGCCTCTGCTTGGGGTAGTCCCACATAGATTATGCGATCAATGCGTCCTGGACGCATTAGGGCTTTGTCAATCAGATCTGGACGATTAGTGGCTGCCACTATGGTGACATTCTGCAATGAATCCACGCCATCCATTTCGGTAAGCAATTGTGTGAGGACGCGCTCTTTCACCGAAGATCCCGATGAATCTCCCTCGGCACGTTCACCGCCAATAGCATCGATTTCATCGAAAAATACAATTGCCGGAGCCACTTGGCGAGCCTTGCGAAACACTTCACGTACTGCACGCTCTGATTCACCCACCCACATGGAGAATAATTCTGGACCTTTGATGGAGAGAAAATTGAGATGACTTTCGGTGGCCAAAGCTTTGGCTATCATGGTCTTGGAGCAACCAGGAGGACCAAACATAAGTAATCCTCTAGGAGGTTTGATGCCCAAGCGTTGAAATTTCTCGGCATGCAACAGAGGCCATTCAATGGCTTGTTGAAGAGCCAAACGCAATTGGGATTGTCCTCCTATGTCGGACCACAGGACATTGGGGCATTCGATAAGCACCTCACGCATGGCAGATGGTTTAATCCGAGAAATAGCCAATTGAAGATGTTTAAGATAAATTGCTTCATTGGTGTTTTGAGCTTGTAACATGGCCGTATAGATCACCTGGGCGAGATCAGCTCCCACATAGCCATGGGTAATTGCAGCTATTTTCTGTACATCTTCTTCGACCAGATTATGATCCAAGTTTTCAAGCATTTTCTGGAGTATAGAAGCTCTCTCTTGAGGATTGGGTGGCATTATTTCTAGTTCATTATCCAAACGTCCACCTCGACGTATACTTGGATTTAATCCATCAATTTGTGATGTAGTTGCCAGGAGGAAAGTTCTTTGTGCTCTTTGATTGTTTGAACTACTCAGTTGATCCAATTGATTGAGCAGACTGAGAGAAACCCGCTTGATTAGATCATTGTTGGAAGCTTCCTGCTTGGGACACAGATTGTGAATGTCCTCGATTAACAGCAATGTGGGTTGAGGATAATGCTTATAGGCCTGACCGAAAATTTTAGATAATTTCTTTTCGGTTTCACCTAGAAATTTACTAAAAATTTCGCCACTTTGTATGGTCAACAATTTGACTTGACCGTTGCTCTGCTCTTTGGCATAATTTGCCATTGTCTGGAGTACAAGGGATTTTCCACAGCCGGAGGAACCATAGATAAGCATTCCACGCGAAATTTTAAGACCAGCAGGTGCCTTTCTAAAGCCCATAGCAAAGTCTAGACATTCTTCAACTTGTTTTAATTGATTGTCCAGGCCGCCTATGCGGATTTGAATCAAATTGTCCTCTTTCTTCTCCTCCAGCTCATCTTTTTCTTTTATTAGTTGTATTCTGGTAGTTTCGTTTACTTGAATGAACTTCTCCTTTGTTTCCTCATCTTTTAGGCTTAGTCCTGCTAAGGCTTCCTCCATTGAGCCTTGCCAATCGATCAGTTTGAATTTTAAATTTTTGTTAAAGAAATTCAATTGAATGTTACTTTTCAGGCTTAAAATTTGATTCTTCAATTGTTGTTTGAGCAATGCGGCAACTTCTTTGACTTGTAACTCCTCCAATTCCGTTTCACATCTTAAGGAGAGATTTGCAGCTGTGGTCAGTGCTTTGGTATCCAAGGATCTAATATTCAAGGATTTACCCCTTCTGGCAGCACCATGGAGCTTGAAATCTAAAATAAATTATTGCTTTAATATTTATATTGATTCCTCTTATGGCGGCGTCTTACCTCTTTCGCTTAGAAACACTGTGGTCAGAAATTGTTCTGATATGGGCCAAACGATTCTCACAAGTGGCTCTTGGTTTTTGGTTTCTATCACCACATGCTGGCCAATATGCAATTTGGCCAATTGCATGGCCCCCTCGGATATGAATACCAACATATTCACATATTTCAGGGGCAAATCTGTAAGAGATTCCACTTCAAAGTTCCTTTGCTGCAGGCTGCTTGTAGAGATCTGCTCATTTTGTACATATTCGGCATCTTCTGGCACATCACCCGCCGTGGAGAGAATAGAGCAAATGTTGTCGTGGCCATCACGCGCCTTTGTTGGTATATGAACTTCACAGGATTCACAGTAATACCAAGTTGCCTGATTCTTTTTACTGCTACTCGACTTTGGCGGCATGGCGCACGTTTTGTTTTTAATTAGAGATG
The DNA here is from genome assembly GCF_018902025.1 of Drosophila willistoni. Taxonomy (NCBI): domain Eukaryota; kingdom Metazoa; phylum Arthropoda; class Insecta; order Diptera; family Drosophilidae; genus Drosophila; species Drosophila willistoni. Next base: position 19,317,723 of record NW_025814050.1, read on the forward strand.
GACCTTATGTTAGCGATGACACTGTGTCACTATAGTTTTTACATACGAAACTATAGCTTTTGTATTAAACGTTAAAAAATCCAAATATTTTTAAGGAATCGCGACTGTTATAAGGTATATTTTTAAAATTTCATAATCGTTTTCGATTTATATAATAAAAGTGCCAAATAATTTATATTTATGACTATTATAAAATATACAAAAAATAATTATTGTACATGATTAAAAACAGATCAAGGGAATATAATTCTTATTTCTTAATCTTTCTTAATCTTCCAATAAATTATTCTTCTCTTTCTTCTTTAAAAATTATGAAAATAAATTTCTTAGAATGCATTTAAAACGTTTTTAGTTGCAGTTTAAAATTAGACTAATGTATCGTATTAAACACATTTTTACATTATTTGATTAAATATGCTGTTGTGCAGAGTAATCGAAATTGATTTCTAGAAAATAAAAACAAATAAATAAAATAAAATATAAAAAAGTTTTATCCCTCCCATAGAATTCTTCTCCAAAGTTTTTTTTGTTGTCAGGCAGAAACTATAAACTTTTGTATTTTTAGAAAAGAAACCTGGAATTCTATATATTTTTTTGCAAACTGTTGAACTTAATTTTAACATAAATTAATTAAGATTTCTTATTCATACAAGATAAGTTTTTAAATGTTTGAAATTCAGTAAAAAAGAAGGTAAAAATAAGGTTACAACAAATTTGTACTTAACCGAAATTGAGAGTACAGGAAAATTATTAATTAGATCGATCGTCTTTTATATAGTAGTTGTAGTAGTAGTAGTATAAAAACGAATGGTGGCTGGTGGAAAAATGGAAGATAAAGAAGTGATAACAAAGAAAAAAGGACTAAGATAAAAGACTATTTAAATTTGCAGATGGAACGACGAATGATTTAAGCCCCCCCAAACACATAGAGACCCGTTTTACTTGGCCTTCTTGGACTCTTTCTTTTTGCTTAAACTGGAGCTAGTAGAATGATGCTCCTCTTTGTCTTTATTGTCTTTCTCCTTGCTGGGTTTCTCTTTCTTTTCGGGTTTGTCCTCTGGATGATCTTCATAGCTATAACAAGTATGGAAATTCAATTTTAGAAGTGATCAAATTTTAAATCATGTCGAAATACTTACGCAAAAAGGACCTTCAGTTCTCCCCGGATTAGAGCCACCAGCAGAGGTGTGCCCATGCAGGCGGGTACCAGATAAAGCAGGGCAGGTTGCGCATGCTTAAACACATGCATTACAAATATTGTGGCCAACAGACCCAAGAAATATGCGGCCAATGTTGAATAAAAGTATATTCTGGTCTTACGCTTCTTGCCCGAAGAAGCCTCATCGAAACGCAATAGCAGAGCAATGAATATACCGGGTATAACAATATCACCCAGGCCTAACATGGCGAAGTTCGAGGCTCCCAGACCGTGTTCGATCAAGTCCTGGGGGAAGACTAGCTTAATGGGTGCCTCAAAGCTTTTGGCCACTGTGACCATGACATTGGTGCCAAACACCCAAAAGATGTCATAGAAAAACAAACCGGACAGCAAAATGACACCAGTGACGAAATTGTTCAAATGCAACATTTCGACGCCATTAACGGCGAAGGCCAAACCAAAGAGGTTATTGGCCAACCAGTGTTTCTTCAGGAGATACCAAACGCCAATGCCCGAAGAGATGACCAGGCATACAATGTCGTGGGTGGAGAATTTATAATTAATAATATCCTCTTTGTGTTTACCCTCGCCCTTGGTAAAGAGAATGTGGAAAGGTACTTTGGGGACTACGGCAGGCATTAGAGACGTTATCACAGGACTCAGCAGGTGGGCCAGGGCTATTACTCCGAGGACAAAGAAATAGCCGGTAAGCAAATAATTGATGTGAACCTTTTGGAATACCTTGAAGAACAAATAGAGGCCAAAAAGTGCTGCCGATGCAATCAATGGGAAATACATGGCATCCTTTTTTGTCATGGTATCGGCCTTTTCACCAGTCGACTGTGAAGCGTATAAAAAAAATGCATTATTACCTTTGACAAAAGCTCTTGGATTAACTGTTGTTACCTTTTTTAACTTGTGCAGCTTAACGGAACGTATGGAACCTAATATAATGGGTAACATAGCCATTATCACCAGACTTCCATATGCCACAGCCATACCCTCAGGGGTGGATGGCGGCTTCTTTTCGCTCGGTGTCGCACTTGCATCGGCGGTATTGTTCTTTGCCGTTACATTCTCAAAGATGCCTTTTATGACTTCTTTGACAGTACCAATCACTGCATCCGCCATCGCGAGATCTTGTTTTCTAAGCTGTGTGTTTCTACGCGAAAATGACACGCAGCAGGAACACGTCAACAGTGCTGCCAATAGGTAATTTGTGATGTTCCGCTAGTTTTGGCCAGATGAGCTATCGATTTCACCAACGTTGCCACATCGTCGATTTCTACGTGACACGAAATTCTATTCATTATTAAAAATCTTTTTTTCAACTTTCTAATTAAACATAAGAATATTGATGTAACACATGTTGAGGATTTAGTTAATTTGCAGTTTTTTTTCTAGCTAGAAATGCCCTTTATAGGATTTACACATATGTATATATAAAGATATAATAATGGTTAAATTAGGCACCTAATTGCTTATAAAGAATCGGTACATAATCATCAAATTCAGCCTGATAAAGATTGGCGGCAATTGGATCCCCCAAATTATATTTCTCAGCGAATTTGGCAATCTTAAAACCACCACGATCGTCTCCACTATTGTTGGGCAAACGTTTCTCATCGAATTTCAGTTCACATTTCTGCTCATAGATAAGGAAGACGTAACGATGCAAGCCGGTTCCCTCTGGAGGACCTGAACCAATGTAGGCAGACAGTACCTCTCCCTTGTCGATCTTATTTCCAGGAATGTTGCCCACCAGCCAATGATGCCATTCACGGAATTTTGGATCCTTGCGGCTTGGTGCATCAGGATCGGTCATGCACAGAGTATAAAATTTCGAATCATCAGCCTCCCACTTAACTGAAGGCTGGTTTTTAACCTGTGACAAAAAAAAAGCAGAAATTAGCTCAATTGAAAGATTATTTAATTTTGCATATTTTTTACTTGTGTTGGTGTTAGCACCACGCCGGGTTGAACGCTTATGCCGCCATCATATTCCACACAAGCCGTAGCGTTTGGAGCTTTGGCAATGACATCAGGCACTACACAATGTTCTTCCATATTCTTGGCAACCGAAGATGATGAATGTCTACGAATAATGAATTCCTGCAACTTGCCAATTGAACAATTTTTACCCAACGATAGCGATGAACTGAAGAATTTAATGGCTGCCGGTGAATTGACATTCACAGCGGATGCAGCGACTTTGGAAATCTTCAAGGGTTCATTCGACTTGGGCGTCAAGGAATAGCACCGGATCAGGCGCTGCCCTAAGGCCAATCTTGCTCGATTCATGTTGATCTTGTTGTATCTGTTAATTGCTGAAACTAATTTACTAATAAAGGAAATTTCCTTGACCACTTTTTGCCATTCACCCTGGGTGGCAATTGCTATCGATATAAAATGTATCAAATCTGCAATGTGGTGGAAATTTTGAATTGAAAAAATGACTTAGAATGAGTTAATTTTCCAAGATGACAAAGACAAAAAGATTTCAAAACTTTTTATGAAAATAATTGGTTTTAATTCAACACATCGTTTTGTTTAAGACTAAAAACTATATCTAGCGAATGTCGTGATTTAACAATTATGAAGGAACAATTTTTTTTTTTGGGTTTTTGTTTAGTTTGGAATGGGACGGGGACTGTGATGTTTATTAATAATGAAATCAGACCTGGTACCGCTTCCTTTGGGTCTGCTGGTGTCATGCCTTGCGAAAAATATCACTCGAACCATAAGAGAATCGTCGCTGGTCCTTGTCTCCGTGTCCATTACCTGCGACCAAAACTTCTTCATCAAACTGCGACACTCGCTGCATTTTGGGTCGCATTAAGCCTCGCACATCATTCAGTGAGATATCCAGATCCTTGAAGGCATTCAACATAAATACAGCGGTAATGACAATAAGGAATCCGCAAATATCACCCAATATATCATCGAATCGCATATCAGTAAACTCCTTGAATAATATCGCCGAAGCGGTAATTACCAAAGTTGTGAACATGACATAGTAAACTGGTGTAACAATGCTCGTATTGAATATATCCAATGCCTTGTTGAGATAATTCATTTGAATTGCTATAAAGGTGACTGTGATTACAATTAAGAACCATGGCATCCAGGTGAGGAAGACATTGCCGCCATTGGCAAGAGTCTGTCTTATAGCCAGCCCCAAGGCCTTGCAAGACATCACTGTTAGCGATCCAATACCCGAACAAAGGAATATATACACCACAACATTGGCATGACCATGACGGGGAGCCACAAAGCAGGCCACAAATGCACTGGAACCAAATATGCATATGACATAGAGTATGAAAACTGGATCCTGTAGCATGTTAAAGAGCACTTGCAAGTCCTCAATTTCCTTCTCCTTTGGCGAGTGAATCACAATTATCGTTGAACCCAATATGCATAGAAAACATCCCAGTTTACCCAACAAATTGAGTTTCTCGTTGAGGAAACGTGAAGCCATTACCGCTGATATGATAACACTGAGAGCACCCAGAGGTGTGACGAGAGACGCCGGAGCAAAGGCATAGGCAGCGAAGTTGGCCGCCTCACCCAGTCCCACTGTAAAGAAAGAAATTGATTATCTTTGATTGCCCCTTCATAAAGACATTGTTCTTTTATTCCACTCACTTGTCAGCAGACCTGCCCACCAAATCCATTCCCTCAGGTAACCGAATCCTCCAGCTGCAGCTCGCACCTCACCATGTCGACTAAGGCGCAGGAGAGCCTTCTTTTTAATAATGAAACTGGAGCCAATGAAAAAACAGGAAAATATGGCCAAACCAACTCCGATGTAAAAGTCCGTGTTGTAGTACGGTGCAGCCACAGTGGGTGTGGCTGAGTTCAAATTGGTGTCTGATGCCATACTGCTACTACCACTCCCCGTCTGCTGCTGCAGTGATGAGGCTTCGCTATTCATTGTTGATCTTTAATCTATGCGCTCCAACCTCTTGTTTTTACTTATTTACAACAACTCAATTTCGACTTGTTAGTGATTCACTTAAATAGTGGGGGAGGCCAGATAAAAATAGTGGCGGCAAGTAGCGTTGCCAGATGGCGAAATAAAAGAACGGCATCAATTGTGAGCCACTGCAATTTAACTGCTATAAAAACAAGCGGGAAAATTCAAAAACTAAAGTATTTGTAAACTGGGTCAAATAACGATAATTTATTAAAACATGAAGCGATGATGTCCTGCATCTCGAACACTATCCAGTTCCATGAGTTCCTCAACCTAGTTTTGGTCGTACCCATCTGCAACAAAAGCGCAAAGGTACTTTGGCCAACATGTTGTCATAGTTTTAGCATTTGTTTAATCAATAAAAGTATGTCGTCGTGTATTTGTCTGGGTCCCAAACGTGCGGGCAAAACTCATCTTTTGATGGCCCTGCAAGATCCAGATTCCATTGATTCCACCAGCTATTCGATGCCCACCATTGGCACTGGAATCTATCGAATTAATTTCCCTGTCCAGTCGCCGTCAGGTGATTCAAATCCCAACAAACATCTGCCAAAATCCATACAAATTCTTGAGATAGGCGGTAGTATGGCTCCACTGTGGCGTCAGTACTTTGAAGATGTCAAAAAACTCATCTATGTGGTGGATACTTCCAATCTATGCCAGATTTCAGCAGCTGGTGTCCTCTTCTATTCGATCTTAACTGAGCCACGATTACAGAAAGTCAAAATTTTATTGGTACTAAGTAAAATGGATTATTCTTATCGCCAGATGCGCAATGAGGCATTACTTATGCTCCAAATGTCCAAGCTGCAGAAGCAAATCCGTCAACAGGTGACAATTGTGGAGGCCAGTGCTGTTACCAAGGTGGGATTAGACGAAATTTATCAATGGCTGCAAAGGCCCTAAATTATGAAATATCTTAAATCTCGGTTAATAAAATCAACTGACACGGATTAAATTTAGTTTTCATTCATTTAATGAATATTTGAAACGATTTTACAACTTATAGTGCAAGTCCATAAACTGAATATTGCTGGATACTTCCAATGAATCGGGTGCCACATCTTGGGCGGCAGTTAGATACGATTTAGCTGCCATTACATCACCATTTTGAGCAGATAATACGGCCAAATTGTTCAAGGCAGCTCCGTGTCGAGCATCTGAGGTGAGACAGAGCTGGAGACATCTTCGGGCCAGCAGGAAATCACCAGAAGTTAAAGCCACAAAGCTAAGATTATACCAAACATCGGCGCGTTGTTCGGCCAGCGAGGATGTCGATGCTGATGTTACCAAGGCCAAAGCTCTCTGGAAACAGGGTAAGACCAAATCAATTTGTCCGCCATAGAGGCAACAGAGAGCTATATTACAGTAAAGCTCAACAGAGTGAACGCCTAGCGACAGGATGCGACGATAATACATAAGAGCCATTTCCGGATTGTTATCATAGAAATAGTTCATGGCAATATTGGCCAATGCTTCGATATTTATGGGCTGAAGTTTGGCCACCAAACGATAGAGTTGCAAGGCATCTTCCTGCTTCGGTTCTCCCATGCTCTGATAGACGCGTGCCTGCTCCAATCTGTAGGTGATATCAAAGGGTCTCTGCTCCACTATCTGGCCAATAAGAATTAGAGCCCTTTCCGGTTGTTTAAGCCTCTGATAGACACGTGATAGCAACAAATATGTGTCCGGGTGAGGAAAAACATTCAAGGATTGCAATAGACAGGGCTCCGCACGTCGCGGGTAGTTGAGGGCCAAGAGGCAACGGCCCATTTGCTGTTGCCACCACCAATCGAAACGGGGTGAAGGCTCACTGGGATTCGATGGCCTTTGCCTTTGCACCTCCATGACGGCCTGACACAAGGAATAGGCCTTCTGCACATCCGCCTCGTGATAGTAGAGAAATTGAAACAAGGCCTTGACCAAGGTCTGACGTTCGGCATAAATGGTTGGATTCAATCTGGATGCCTGATATAACTTTGATGTGGCATCGGCCACATTGAATGCCGTGGCCGAGGTGCTTCTAACCCGAGCAGCGGTGCCACAACGTGATACCGGGCGAGATGCCGAACCAGGACGACTCAAACTAGTGCCCGGCCGAGCCACTGCGGCCGCTGAAGTGGGTCTCGACGTGGTGCTGTTAAGCCGCCCATCACTAGAATGTCGATTCTTCATTAGCTGACTGGTCGATGGACGCGGCTGGAAAGCTGTCTTGATGCTACTGCCTGGTCGGGCAGCGGTGGCTATTCTCTCGAATTCCACTTCCTCTTGGGCTGCAGTGTGTGAACAAAACCTCTGACTAAAATATATACTAATATACATAGTTATATTCTATGGACTTACCCTCATTGCCGGCCACATCGTCTGCCTCCAAGTCATCCAAATAGACACGCTGGGTTAGGGCACGCATTTTTAATTGCCAAACGCCCTCCATCAGCCATGTGGGCATGGCATTGTCTCCACCTGCTCGTCGAGGTTCGTTTCTTCGCCTGGGGCCAATGCGTTGCAAATTGCTACCGTATCTGCTGCTGCTGCTGTTAGTTTCCCCTCCTCCTGCCGCCGTAGTTGTTGTTGCTGCTGCCTGATCCTCCTCCTCATCCTCCTTTTCGTTGGTGGCAAACATTTGAACATTGTTTTCGTGACCAGACTGCAATAGGGCGTTGCACATCTCTGCACATTGCTCATACGAACGACGGCGATAGAGAGAGACGGCTCTGAAATATTCTAGCTCCATTGTCCACCCGTCCACCAGTCCGTTCGTCCGATCGTCCTTTCGTCCCTACGTTCCCTCGACCTGTTTTCCTATCCTTACGAAGATGAAGCTGTGTGGTTGCTGTTTCTGTTAATTTCAAGTGTTTGAATTCCTTGGGCAGCAGCTTTGCTGTTTCTTTTTTTTTTTTTTGGGTTTCGGTTTGTCTCCTTCTCTCTGCTCGCTTCGTCTACGTCTCCTCCTCCTCTGTCAGTTTCTGGTTGGAATTTTCAAACCGGATGCGTGTCATTCCTTTGGTTCCCCACTCTTCTTTAAGGTCTTCTCGTTTTGTCTTTAGTTTGCCTTGAAATGTTGTCGTTGTTGTTGTTGCTGCTGCTGCTGCTGCTGATGATGATGGTCTTCTAATTTCTCTATGACCATAATTCGTTTGGTTATTCTGTTCCTCTCTTTTTGTTTTGGGTTTTTATTTTCTTATGATGAGGTTTAATTTGTTTTTAAAATCCTTTCGTCTTTTTTGTGACTATTAGAAGGGTCTTCCGGTATGGCTTTCAATATGGTTGCCATGACAAAGTTGGCCATAACAAAATGACTCAGTAGTTCGATTTCTAATAGGGCGACTTTAACACAAACACTAAAATCGGAACCAATTATATTGCTTAAAAAATTAATGATAATTTAATTGTTGGGATTAACAGTTTATTAAACATCATATTTAAATACATTCAAGACAAATCGATCGACATCTAATTGATTTTATATCCGTTTTTTAGGTACATTTTAAATCTAACTTTTAATTTAATTATTCGAGTGGCCTGAAATTTTGAATCTTAAGTAAATTTACCATGCCGCAGACTAGAAAATATATTCGATCTAAATAAAATATTGAAAATATTCTAAATTAATGTACATATATACATAACATAAATTGTCTCATTGAAATAATTTAGCTTAAATATTACAAGATTCAAAGAGTTTTTAATATGCTTGCCTTTTTTGCTTTATCCAGTTACAATTCACAACTGGTTTTAGTGTTAAAATAGCCTTACAATTCTAGAGTTGTTAGCAAACTCTGCTGATGAGAGTAGCTTGGTAGCTCTTGAAATAGCGCTATACAGACAACCTGATAATTTTTTGTTTTCCCGAAAATGTCCTCGAGCCTGCTTATTCGAACGGTTTTTGATAAAGTATTGTTTTGCATTAAAACTGTTATATCCATTAACTTAACTTAAATTTCTAAAATATCTTATAAGGTAGAAAATACTTATTTGGGATGAACTCTTTACTTAAAATATTTTTATTCACAGAATGAAAAATGTTGGTTAATATTGAAAAAATCGAATAAAATGTATGTTTTGACAGTTAAAAAGGACTTTTGTTATTACTAAAAATAAATAGTTACTTTTCTTACCTTCAATATGGCACACTGAAGACGGCAGTTTTTTTTGTTTTTAATTTTTTGTATATATTTGCTACAAGGCCATCCCTGAAAATACTTTAAAGAGCCACTGTCCTACCCAAAGAGATTAATTTAGTTGAAAAGGCATTTTTTAGACTAAACATTAATTTTAAATTCGTAAAGAAAATTGATTATTAATTGTCTTAAATTTATAGGTGCAATTTATAGGCATTTTTTAAATGGATTTTGGGAAAATTTTATTCCTTTTGTACTACCATAAAAATCATTTTGATTCCGAGATTTTCATTGTATCTAAATATTTACATGAATCTCTAAAAAATGTGTTTTGTTTCTAGAAATATTCTTAGGGCTGTCCCGACAATTTCATCTATCCAATTTTTATTGATTATGACCATAGCTTGCAAAATCCTTGGGTTTTAAACTAAATTGGAACACCTATGAAAATTTGTTTGTAATATGAAGAAAATTTTGAACTACTAAAAGGCTCAAGGTCCGCGCTTTTGACTAGAATTTTGTTTACGAAAAGTTTTTACTGCTTTTTAACAACTTTTAAAATAGATTTTAGATGTAAAGTGTTCATTGGACAATTATTATTAATTTACTCCAAAATTCATAAATATAAATTTAATAAAAACTTAATGTTTTTCTTGGATTCTAAGTCGTAATAGATCCATAACCAAACAAATAAGTGAAAATAAAAGTATGACAAATTTAATAATAATAATGGTAAAGAGCTCAGTCTGCATTTAACAACCATATAACTTGTAGGTTGTTTGTTTTCGCAAACTTTTGCCAAGAGTTGTGAGTAAATTCCTTTCAAGTCATAACGAAACGAAACGAAATGAATATTCAGGTGTGAAAATTAATGAAGTTTTTAGCACGTGGCACACAGAGTATTGAGTATTTAGACCCGGTAATAATACATTCCCAGACGCCACTTACCAAAACAACATCATCTCCGTTTCCATCTTCCTCTCCTTATCCATCATCATCATCGTCAGTATTATCGTCATCTACATCATCAGTTCTGGCTTGTCTAATTAATAATTCGTTTACCGACTGTAAAATAAAATTGTGATAAAAAAAAATAAAGAAAAGAAAAGAGGAAAATAAAACAAAAAATGCTGACGCATTTAATATAAAGCCAAAATGCTGATAAGCGCAAAATATATCAAATATTCTTCTCAGGCCCAAAAAAAAAAACCTTTTTGAAACGGAAATGACAAGATAATGAACTAAATACTACACATGTATCCATATATATGTATATATACCTACATATTTTGCATATATAACCTGCTAAAACTTTAAAAATCTATTTAGTGAATTATTCAAATTTTGATTAGCATCGAAGTTACGAACCGTGGGAGCAAAATTTAGAGCCAAAACCATTGAGCCAGAGCGAGAGAGAGAGATGGAGTCACAAGAGGGGAGAGGGTTGGAGGCTGAGGTGATGGTGGTGGGAGAAGGCGGAGGAGGTGACTCTCTGTGTTGGCTTCTAGGCTGATAAATATTTGACTTTTGCATGCCAGCGCGATGAGTTCAGCATGAAACGATAGCGGGGCAAAATGACTTAAGAAAGGGGGATGGGGGCAAAGGGGGGATGCGGTGCCGGTCCCGGTTGCCGCTCATTTCATTTCCAAATATTTATCAACAAATATTTGGTGCTTATCATTTTTTTGTTGTGCATATATTCTGCCAGAGACTATGTGTATCTCTCTCGGTATTATGGCTCACCCCTTATCCAGTTGGAGTCCAATAATAAGTTGTGTTAATTTTTTGCTGATTCTCAGCGGATTTTGCCTGAACACCTGCCCCTGAGGTTCGCCCAATGATCAGCATCAGTAAGAGTTTCGAAGTTTCAATATACATTTTGCATATATCATTTATTGCTCAATTGCTTCGTCATTATTTAGCATCTTGTGGCGATCCCATTTTGCTGACTTGACGATAAATTGTGATCTGAAAATGAAATGGAGCGGCATCCCAAGTGAAATGATTCAATATTAACAACTCAAGACATGAATGTTTTCCCCATAAATATCTACTAAAATCTCCTAAACTTCTATTATTGTTATCCGACTTTGATTTGACAAGAAAGCTATATATCTTTAAGATACCATCTTGCATTATCTATCTCTTAAAGATTGCCAAGATATATCGTATATCTCTTGAGGAACGTTAAAAGATCATCTTGCACAGGTTAATAAAAGATGATCATCTCAAGATTTTTAAGATATATAAACACTTGTTTCTATGTATATATATATTCCACAGGTTAATTAAAATTATACACGTGTTCACAATCACTTTGGATTTTTTCATTTTTCTTTTTAGTTCTTTATTTCTAAATTGTAAACAGACCTAAACTATAATTTTAATTACTAAAATTCCACCTGACATATGGTTTGAAAATTCTGGATGATGATGGCATAAAAATGAAATTATTAATTATTATTATGTAAATACTAACCGTTAGCGTAAGTGAAAAACAGCTTTCCACGTTTTTCAAATTTAATTAACTTTAGTTATATGTTCATGGCTGTATTCTAGCCTTTAGATCAGGTGGCAAGAGCTGAAGTCGAATTTATGGTCATGTCTTGAGGGATAAAAAGGACAGTAGTATTTGACATATCGAACTAAAACTTAAGACACAAATATATGATTTTCTTATCTATTAGGCTAACAAATTTAATAAAAATCGTACTAAAAGTCATTGAGTTATTGTATAAAACTCAAGGAAGTATTGTCAGAGAAGAGTTGGACGCTAGGTGCGCTAAAGAGCTTTTTTAATGAAAAGAGTAAGCAAGATGGCATGCTTTTGATTTTGTAAAGAAAATTTAATGTATACATAAATTTTAGCTCATGTATTTAAAACAGTGGATCGTCGCTTGGAAAATGGATAAATTTTGTCCCCTAAAACTGAGATTTTAGAACGATAAGGAGACTTAATGTCCAATTTACAGCAAAAATCTTCTCTACCGTCACTGATTAAGACTAACTGGTATAGCCTAAGCCAGCTTCTAGGATTGACCCTTTAATTTGATCATTGGAAACACGAAAATTGGCGAGAATGAATTAAGATCAGAAGCTTCTTCTTTTAGGTTTTAAAAAGACAACGAAAGTTTCAGAAATTCTAACATAATTTTTGCTCTTCTCAGTGATTTTTTTGACTTCCTTAGGGGTCCATTTACATATATCTGTACGCTTGCAGAGTACGAGAGGTCATTATATCCTCATATATGTACCAGAATCATGTATACCTGATCAGCCAACCTAGATCAGTTCATCTCTCTCCCCCAACTTAAGCTTTAAGGGTATGATTTTTTTCAAAAACTTGATTATTATTATTTAAGTACATACATACATACATATGTGGAATTTCCGTTGTTTTTTTTTTTTTCATTCATACGTCTGACAATGAGTCAATGGGAAACCCTGACAGCATTTCATGCCAATTGTTATGCTCTTTTGTGAAAATGTCATGTTTAGTTCTTATCATTGAAGGGTACAAAAAGTTCAAAAAAAATTTTTTTTGGAAATTCCGTAAATGTTTCATCAATTGAAGTCGTAAATAAATCAATAAATAACTCATAAACGATCAACAAACATGCGGTTTAATTCAGTAGAGAAATGTGTTTAAGTTTCATTCGTTTCACCGCGTGCCACATTGCGTATGAATATAAAATTTCTTTCATCAAATTGATGTATAATTGATTTTGTATTTTACATAGTTTTGCGGTTATATAGCCCCACACCAAACAGAACTGATACTTATAACATATATGAAGGCCAATTTGCTTTTATTTTATTGATATGAAGCTGATGGGAATAATGTTTAGTTGAGTGTTTGTTGTGGTGGATAGAGGGAAAGAAAAGGGGGAGAGGGGGGATTAGAATAAACCACAATAAGCATTTAACTGACATGGAGATGCATTCGCTTGTCTTGGCACCGCCAATTCTGCAGCTTCCGTGGGGCAATATAAAAATAAAAACAAAAAAAAAAAACGCTCATTAAAAACATAAAAAAGGCAGCTACTGTACGGGAATTGGTTGGTTTTGTTGATTTTCACCCAACTGAATGAGAGACGCAGAGCCACAGAGCCGCAGCGAGCTCGAGCGCAACAGAGAAGGAGATAAAAGCTAAAGGGAGAAAAATAGCAAGAAAGCGGCAAGCCAAACAGGTAAGTCCAACAACAACAGCAACAACAACAACAACAACATCTTGGTCCCTGGTCCCCAGACATCCGTTGAAGTTGCGCACGCGCGGCAACAACGACGTCAACGTCGACGTTGGCGTCCAAACGCTGCCGCTGCCGCTTTTCGAAACTCTTTTTTTGGAGCCTTCGGGCCTCCAAAGGGGCCTGCTACATTCAAGTCTTGAATCTTGTGCCTCGTGTTAGTCTTGTTTTTGTTGCTGTTGCTTTTTAAATATCCTCTAAATTGTTTTGTATATCTCACAAGAGGCATGTTCAGTTTAAGCGTAACTAAAACTTGAACTGAAATTGTACTAGAAATGGGCTAATATGGACATTTAAGTATTTAAATTAATTAAGGGATTAAACAAAATTTGCCTATTAATTGATGGTAGTTCACAACGAAATGATTGTAGTTCATAAGTCATCCAAAAAACACACTTTATTTTCAGGATTAGAATTATCCAAAATCAAAAACTGTGTGAATTATTCCAAAGATTATGGTATTGATCAAACAGATCCCATAAAGTTAAATAAACAAAATAAGTCTAATCAATTATCTAAAAATCATTCAATATACATATGCATATAAAAAAGTTGTGTAAAAATTTATGAACTATTGATTTAGCCATGTCTCAAAAACCAAGCCTAAAAAATCGTTTTTTTGTTTATATGAAAATTATTATTAGGATAGGATATAGTTATAAACTATCAACTTAACTATATTTTACAAGCACTGGCAACTAAGGCCTTCGGCTTAGACGAAAACTACATCCATACACTAGCCTGGGATTCGAACCCGGATCCTCGTTGAAACTCATATGGAAATTATAGATGGTTACTACATATAGATTACTATATGTAGATATACATAGCTACTACAGTTCACACCTTAATAATGGAGGAGAAAACGTTTAGAATAAAAGACTTCAGATAATCAAAATTGCGACTACACAAGGATAAATAAGGGAAGAACAGATCTTTGCTAACTTTTCAAACTGGTGAATGTAGATGTCAATTTTGGAAAGTAAACTCCACATCGAGAGTGAACAAGTCAATCTGCTTATAATACAAAATGATAAATAAAGTGATGCATTGGATAATCGAAGGCAGGCTAATCAAGAAACGGGTTACCGTTTAAACCGTTTAACTAAACCAGTGGCGGATTCTTTCAGTGGGAAATTAGGGGAGTTTCCTCACCCAAGGACTAGATTTGTATATATGAAACTTGTCAAATTTCTATTTCCCAGAAAAATATCCCCAAAAGACGATTTCCCATACCAAAATGTTAAGCTATATCCGAGACTGAACAAAGCTGATTTTGTAATACAAACTATAGTAATGTTTTATTACCAAGAACTTGTTAAATTTTTCAATCTTAAAGCAAGTTGCGAATTTTTGTAAGAAAAATAGATGTGGGATATCAAAAATATAACAAAATTCAAAGATCTAACAATGAACTGAGTATAACCCAATATGTTACTCCAAAACCGAGAAATAAGCTCTGGAACTTGTCAAATTTTGATACCCAAAAACGATTTTCCCTTCCCCCAACTATGAGCTATATTGTCCACTGATATATAGCTTTATCTCTCTTGATTCCTTCATCTCAAATTTAGGTTAATTTTTCCTAGGGTATTTCAAAAGTCGAAAGCACAAACTTTTCATGTGCCAGTCAGGGTTTTAGTTGTGGTTGTTGTTGTTGATGATGACCATGCTAAAGATTGCAATCACGTTGCACACAGAATTTGTATCTGCAAGATACATCTGCGCCCCCAAGCTGCCCGAAGCCTGGCTCTTTTTTATCGCCCCTCTCCCCCACCCACCCTTCGTTGGCTTTGCCCTGCATTTCATTTCATTGGAATTTATTTAGAACACATTGCTGTGCCTGTTGTTGGTGTTGTTGTTGATCTTGTTGTTGTTGCTACTTTTATTGTTGTGGATTTAGTAGCAAAAACATTCAGCATACCAAAATCCCAAAAAAGGTAAATCACAATGAACGAAAAATCGATTGCAAGCCTGAAATTTCATTGCATTGAACCAACTCTGCCTCCCAACTCTCCTCCTTCTCTTCCCAAAGCTGTTCGACTAGAAAAATATATATATATATGTATAAAGTTGGGGCTCTCGAATAAATTGAATCGAACGAGATCCAAAAAAAAAAATGTATCTTTCTCTCTGTCTTTTTTCTCAACGATGGCTGGAAATGGAGTGAAAGTAGGCAGATTAGATTGCTTTAACAAACAACTAAAACCAGCAAAAGTATTCAACTCAACTCTTCACCGATGGTCAAAGCCCACAAAGGTCAAAGTTAATGCCACTAAGAAATTATAAATTCCCGATTAAGTAAATTCTATATTATTTTGCCTCTATTTCCAAGTAAATTCTCGCCAATTTCGACAACAACGACAGAGCTTGAAATGCCAGTCGTTCGATTCGATTTGAATAGGAAGTAAGTTAGTGTAACAAAAGTAATAAAAATACCTTTTCAAAACGACGCAGACGGCGGACGACAGACGTAGGAATGACGATCAATCGATGTGAATGATGACGAGAACGGGAGTGTGATGGAGGGGAGGGGGACAAAAAGACGTCGAAAGAGAGGTGAAGCTGACGGGTCTTTCCATTAACATTATCGTGTGGCTCTCGGGGGCATGACTGGCCAACAAATATTTGGCCATAATAAAAAATAAAGCACAAAAACAATAATACACACACATAATAAGAAAGTCTCCGAATTAGGAAATACCCTAATAGCACTAAACACATTGACACTTACGTTTAATTAATTTATTACTACTCAATTAAATTTCTTAACCAACACTGCCTAATAGAGTGACCATTTACAACAGTTTAACTGTTGTTCAGAACTAAACTAAGTACGATAAATAAACTTATTATTGATTTATATGCTGTTGAAATCAATATCCTGTTGAAATTAATATCGTCCAATCAGAGCCAACCTCCCTGACCAACACTAGATAATAGTGTGACCATTAAAAATAATTGAACAGATTTTATTCTCTTCAAATCACAATTGACATAGAACTAAGCTAAGTTTCTTGATTATGTATAATTATAATTGGTTAAATAAAAAGATTTATTTCATTAAATTCTTTCCCAACACTTCATAAATGAAACGATTTATTTCATTAAATTCTTTCCCAACACTGCATAAAAGTGTGACCATAACAATTTAACTAAACTATTCGCTGATTTGGATAAAATCGTAAGAGCTTATAACGAACATCTTAAGGTCAAAACTATCATAATCTATATTTCAAATTTACAAAAAGAAAATCAATCTTATTTGCCTTTTCGATCCTTTGCATTTAGTAAAGACTTTAAAGAACAAATATACACAAGTTTATGAATGTTTTTGGCATAGTTGCGATACTCTTTTTTTTTATTGTTGATACTAAACAGGGTATACAAATGCGACAATCGTCGTTAATATATATAGATATATATATATATGTATATGTAGGTACTACGATTGAGCCGGGCGATGAAGCGTAACGAAAACACACCACCATCCACACACACACACACTCATACACACACAGATACACAACACTTATTCAATAAATTCCAGGCCTTCAATATCATCATCATCGTCATCATCATCATCAACAACAACTTTTCGGGGCAGCAAATCGACGCAAGCCGAGGAATTCTTTCTTTTTGAATAGAGCAAGAGAGAAAGAGTGGAGCAACAGACAGAGAGAGAGAGAGAGAATCTTGGGGCTCTCGATCACTCTTGCATGGTTCAGGCGGCTGTCAAAATTGCGCGCCAATTTCAACCAGTCCACCAGCGAGCCACAAAAATCGACTTCAAGGAATTGCATTAAAAAACAAAAAAAAAAAAACCTTTGAAACTTCGGCCTCGACCAGGCCCAGGCCCAGGCCGAGGTTGCCCAGGCTCCCCAGCCCAAAAAATCAAAAACCAACCCATACACAATGTTGACCAAGAACGTCTAAAGCGCCCAAAAGGTAGTTTACAGGAACAACAACAACAACCGGTCTTAAAGAACCAACCGATCGTCCAAAACGACCATCCAAGCAAAGTCGAAAGAACAACGCATAGCAAATACACTCGAAGAAATCGAAGCCCAGATATTCCCATCAATCCCCCAACTCCCTCTACTTCCTTCAGCTCCACCACCAGCCTCCTCATCTCTCACACACACACACACACACACACACACACACGGCCATGAACAAGTTGCGACCCCGCGACCCGCACAAAAGAACGTGCTGAGTTCTCCAACATTTCGACCAACTGCAGCAACTTCAGCTCCGATCTCCATCTCCATCTCTTGGGGCGTGTGTGTGCCGCATATTTGAGAAAAAATTTACAAAAAAGAAAAAAAAAATTATTGGACAGTGGTTGTTTTTTGTTTTGTTTTTCCACATGCACCGAAATTTCAATACACTACAAAATTATTTATTTATTTTTTTATCTTGGGTTCCTTCAAAATATATGTTACTAAACCCCGATCAAGAATATAGATTTCTCTAAAGGATTTTTTCTTTAACAAATGTTTTTTAACTTTTCTGGAAGTGTATAAGAAGGGGCAATTTACGAAAAACAAAAAAGAATTAAGATTGAAACAGAGAGGAAAAGAGCGTGGACAGAGAGGAACGAGAGGAGGAGCTAGCGAGCGATTCCAAAAAGAATCCAGCAAATCAAGCTCACATTTTGCTAAGGAATGTGCCCAAGTGACGATATCGTAGCAACAGCGAATGTTAGGAGAGACAGCCACAGAGCGCGGAGCTTACCTTGTTGCCTCTTACAGCAATTGGCCAATAGACGTGTAACCAGATCTACGACATTAGACCCCAAAAAACAAGGTATTATGGATCTAACTCAATCTTATAAGTCATAACTTCGTTAGTTTAATTGACACTTTTCAGATACTTCACAATCAAAGCTTTCGTAATCTTTCTTTCAAAAAGTGTTGTTTTGTTCTTCCTTATATTAAACAAATGAATTGATTTATTATGATGGACTTTGCAATTGAAATATGAAAGGTGAGTCATTTTTGTAGTATGATTAGGTTTTGGACAAAATGTCTACCAAATTATTATAGACAAACTATTCGATTAGTTATTCTTATCGGTGTTATCTGTTGGAATATCCCACAACATAACCTAAAAGAGTTAGAACATGAGGAAGAAAGTTTCTGGCTAAAATAGGCAGGATTATAGGCCATTCTGATCTAGGAATAGCGAAGATTTTTTAAAGTAAAAATTTCAAAATAAGAAAAAGCTCGGTAAATTTGACAGCTTCTCAGAAGGCTTTTAGAATTATTACACAATTTAAGTACTTAATATATTGTGAGTAATGATCGTTCGACTATCCTTTTAGTTTAACTTGACGATCAAAATCACAATAAAAAATTCACAGAGTTCTTGTTGGTATTTTTATTTCTTTCTGGATGGATTCTACCTGAGATAAAGCAATGGAATTCCTACACACACACACACAAACACAAACACTCAGACATGGAGGCAAAGACAATCATTATAAAGTTAGCTACTGGTTATACCTGGATATATGTACATACATATTTTTATTTAGTTTTACTATTTACCTAGCAGTTTTTCATTTTCGGAGTTTTGTATCTTTTGGCGAACCAAGTGGCTCTCCCTAACCAAACATACAGAGATACACATGTATATGTATTCGTGTGTGTGTATGTGTGTTTGGATAGAATGGTTAGGTTCTGGTATAGCTAGCAACCAAAATTCTTTGCCAACAACAACACGAATAAGATACAAAACGATCAATTGTGAGGCTATCACGGAGAGCGAGAGAGCGCGAGAGAGAGAGAGAGGGTTGGAGTCTCTCTCTCCCACTTATCAAGACTGTCGCATTCCAATCTTTAAATCTCAGTGGGAGATACTCACACAAGTGCATTTCAGTTGTTGCTCTCACTCTCTCTCTCTCTCCTTGTGTCTGTTGATCGAAACCAGTTGAAAATTTTTACTCGGCTTCGTTCAGTTTTATACAGTTTTTACCAGCTCTTAGCTTAACGAACATTGAACGAAACAGTTCGAAATCAAACTCGAGCATCGGTTGCAGTTCAGATCAATTGTTCGATGTTCGACGTAAATGGCTCGAGTTCGACGTGGTTGCAAGGAGTTCGGTTTGGTTTCGGGTAGTTTCGGGTGGTTCGATGTGCTTCGGGTGGTTCGAATTTGGTTCGACGACAATTTTTTTGTTTGTACTGTTATGTTTTTTGATGCGAGCAGGTGTGTTGCGGATTTTCGTTTGTGTGCGGGAAATTTGTAAGCGCGACTCTCGTTCGAACAAAGTCGAACACGTTAGATTTTGTTTGTTTTCTGCAGCTGATCGAAACGGTTCATTTTCAAGCCCGAAAAATAAAGAAATACACATAGAAAAAAGCATAACAGTGTAAAAGAGAGAAGAAGCAGAGTGTTTGTGTGTGCCGCGCGGTTGAAGATACAGATACAGATACACACACACACACGCATGTATCTGATATTCAAACGGAGCCCCATTTTTTGTATGTGTGTGTGAGTTTGTGCTCGTTCGTTTTGTCGTGTAACTCTTTTATTTTTTTTTTGGTTTTTTTGGGGAGATTGTCTTTGCGCGGATTCGAATCGAGTGTGTGTGTGTATGTGTTTGTTGGCATTGGATTACAAGAGCTACAAATATACATAAAATCCCCCCATATATATATGTATTTTCATATATACTTCAATAAATAGTTGTTTTTCTGGCAGACATCGAGAAAACCTTAAAGAAAAAGTTAAAGCAAAAACCAAAAAAAAAAACCAACAACAGCAACAACAAAAACGAGGAAAAAAGAGCGAGCCCCAAAAGCAACAACTACAACAGAAAGTTGCGACGACGACGTCGACGTCGACAACCTAAGCAAACGGCATTCTTTTGTGCAACAACAACATCACTCTCTGTCTCTCTCTCCTGCTAACTGCGCTCTCTCTCTCTCTCTCTCGCGCGCGCTTGAATTTGTATCTGTGTTTCTTAGTGCCAGTGTTTGTGTCTGTGTGTGTGAATTTTTTGATTAAAACGCGCTCTTTCTTTTTGCGCCCACTCACCGAAAACAACCACAACAACAACAACAACGTTGTTCGGAATGCGGGCCTGATCGCCGTCACAACGCGCTTTGAAGAGGTCAGGCAACAATAACAACAACAACAACAACTCAGCAACACCAGCAGCAGCAACAAAAATAAAACAAAATAATTGTTTACTGTTATATCGATATAGAAAATAGTATGAAAACTATCAACTAATTCTTGTGGATTACGCGATCATTAATGGAAATGCCGACACCAGCAACATTAACAACAGCAACAAAATTTGCAACAACTGCAGCAACAGCAACATCATTTGTTGTTGTCTTCAGCAGCAGTGCATAAAGGTAAAGGTAAATTGTGAGAGAATTCGAGGGGGTGAAAGGGAATTATCGCATCATTTCTTAGGAATTTTAATGACCATGTCATATAAAAATACACTCTATATACGAAACGAAACGAAACGAAACCGTTTTTCTTATCAACAATACAAACACACTCACCTACTAAAGAGAGAGAGAGAGAGGGAGATATAAAAAACAATTTGCCAATTGTCACCAACAATCGATCAAATTGTGAAATTAAGTCCATTCACTCAAAAGCTTCTTTCAATTTATACATTTTTCTATGGAAAACTGAAAACTCTAATGCAAATCGGCGAAAGTATTATACCCAAATGCATCAGTTCTATAAATATTTCATGAGAAATTTCTGACAAAAAAGACAGGTTCAATTTTAGGTCTAGTGGTATGACAAGAGTGATAAGAAACTATTTTCAATAGGTTTTTTTATTGCTTAGTTTCTGAATCACTATCACCAAAACTATGTTTCACAATAGTTTGTTAATCTTTTTGTTGATAAATCTGGCCATGCAAAAGCCCAAAAGACTCATTTAAAGATTTCTCAAAAAGAAAAACTGGACTTCAATTGGTTCGCCATTATCTACATAGGTTTTTCCACTTAAAGCCGGTAATTGTCGAAGCTTTTCTTAATAATAATAGCTATTTACTAAAATTTTGAAAAACAAATTGCGATTAATTTAAAACATAATCTAACATTTGTATCAATTACTAAGATTTATCGACCTCAAGCCGGCTTAATCCCAGTTTTGATTAGAATCTAACATCTTTAGAATTTTTTCTAGTAAAAAGGTTTTTCTTCGCACAAACTGAACCTAAATGGATAAGTAAGGATCAGATATACATATATGGGGTTTTCAGTTTTGCAAAATCATACTAATTTGAAAAATCTGTTCATGTAAATAAAAAAAAAACCCTAATTAAACAATTCATCTTGAGAAAGTGTTTTAGTTTTTAAGACATAAGATTTCCGATCGCCCAAACTGATAACTATTGGATAAATTTGTCCATGTAAGCCGAGAAAAAACAATACATTTTTTCAAAACATGCGTCTTGGGAAACTATACTGATGATCCGTCTATGTAGATACATAGATCCTAGGGAGTTAAGTTTACTATAAACTACAGTGGTGGACACGAATTTATGACTTTTTCAATCTTTGAACTTTTAGCTCTTATTTTTCTTGGCTCCTAAATAACATAATGAAATAATTATTTGCAGTAATTGTTGAAATTCTCGGATTTGTGCCAATAAAAATTCTGAATTTTGTATAAAATTTATTTGTGTTTGTCACTAATTTATACTCATGTCCTTTTTTTCTTGAACTACCCATAGAATGATATAGTTTTTATAAAATTGGATAAAAATAAGGAAGTTTTATGTATATATTTGAGTTTTCCACTCTAAAATTCTCAAAAGATCGTTTCCCAAAACATTTATTTTACATAAATTGTATCTTACTTTTAAAAAATCAAAACCTATTGGGCTTAGTCTCTAAGTACTAAATTTGTCGAACGATTAAATGAGAACAACAAATAATTTTACAGTACTTAACATTTCCGATTTGAAGTCGTTAAAAAAAAACAGAACGTTTAGCAACAACGATCATTATGCAAGCGGTTTATTTTTTTTGAGGTCTACTGAATTTAAAGCTTAATCAGCTGAATTAAACCATCAGATCAGACGTAGACAGGTGTTTAGTTAAATGGCCAATTGCGGCGTCTGAAATTGAGCGCCGCAGTGCACATCAATTAAATGGAAATTGTATATGGCAATGATGACGACAATAATGATAATGATGTATGTACGTATGTATATATGTGTGTGTGTAGTATCTGTGGTTTCAACCAACCCACAAAACAGTCGGTTCCCATTCTCTGTTTATTTTTTAAGTATTATATTGCCCCCACAACCGAACCACCCCACCCCACCTTACCGCATCTCATATGAAATGTAAATCAGCTACAAAAAGATAAATAAATAAGCAGAAACACACGTTAAACGTTTTGTAGTTTTGTTATTTTTCTTGTTTTTTTTTTCAACGGTAAAAACGTTAAATGATTTTGCCACCGCAATCAACTCGATCGATATGAGTAACTGTATCTGCCATCTACATACAATATATACATATATCTGCGGTTTCTATATCTACATTCATACTACTTATTGGCGTTCACACTTGACCTCCGGCAATGAGTTTTGCATTGAAACCGACAGATAATTTCGTTAACATAAACGACAACAAAACAACAAAAATTCCTGCGCATACATATTTTTATAAGCAATTAAAATGTACAACAAATTAAACAATGTTTTTGTTTTTTAATTTTTGAATGACAATCATCGTCATCGTCACTTGAGTTGTTGAGCCAAGTCGAGGGCCGTGTCTCAATCATATCCCCCCCTTAAAGGCAATCATTCAATGGCCTTAGCTTTTAAAGTATGCCTACAGAAAAAAATAACAGAGACATGGAGGAAAGCCAACTCGACTAGGCAAACGCCCTTTTGAGGGGTATAAGAAGTGTTTAATACCCTCGTACTCCTGTACTTCCTGAGTTTTCAAGTTATATGGGCTAAACTTTAACTTTAGATGTTTTGTTGTCGGAATTCGGCCGATCAGACCAGTTCTGCCAACTTTTAATCAAAGAAAAAAGCTTTTTTTGACGGGCAAAAAGCCAAAAAATTACAAAATAAAGCCAAAAATAATCCGTTTTGTATGTATTACACATAATTTTACGGTTTAACGAATTCCTATAATTTCTATTCCTAATTCTATAATTCCTATTATCTCATTTAACTCTAGGATGGACTGGGCCTCCATCTCGTAGGACAGATTTGTACCAATCATCCTGATCCATATCTGTTGAAGTTGAAGGCTTTAAACCCATAATTCCACTCAGAGTTTTCTATTAAGCGTGCTTAAGGTAATCCTATTTCTTAGCTTAAATTTCATAGGGTCAACCTTGGTAAAAACTCTCTTTGATCATAGCAACGACGGAACTTAAAGTGCAAGGGATAGTTCAAAAAATCCAGGGTTACCTCCCGAATCATTATAAAGATATACTTTTGTCAAAAACTTTGTTGTGCCTTAACTTTTGTAAGACTAAATCTTAAATTTGTCCAATAGAACTCTAATATTTCGGTGATCGAAAACAATTATCGACGGAAAACATGTGTTAGACTAGATACCCATCTAATTTCCCGATTTTGGCTTTGAATATCCTTCGCAATCAGATTAGATTGTTTTTTCTTCTCTCGAATGCCTTTTTACATCACTTGTGACACTTACATCTCATTTTCTAACATTGCCATCATAATGTGATGCCTTAAAGGGTATCACACATAGTTTCGCACGCCTTCACATTTCGGCATGCGGCACACGTTGCGGTTGTTGTTGCGGCTCTGTTTGCTCGGTGCTCTCATTGCGGAGGCCATTGCCTAGTTAGGTGTGCCAACCCAAGCGTTTGGAAGACGTGTGTTTGTGTGTGTGTGTGTCGCTTCTTCTTCTTCTTCAATTGGGGGACATTTCGCGCATTTAAACACAACACTAAATTGTTTGGCATAACTGACACAGAAAGAAATACAACAACAACAACCACAGCAATAACTTTTCTCCTCGACTTTGATTTTGTGTGTGTCTGTTTGTCAAGAGAACGCCAAGTTATTTAAAGTCATTTTTTTTTGTTGGTTGGTTGGTTGAGTTCATAATCGGCATAACAATTTATATGTATATACCCTAATGCAGGTGGTTTATTGGCTATATAGAAAAAGTTATTACTAGTTGCGACTTTAAAAGATATTTTCGCTCTGCGTTGATCTTCTATGTACATCAATCGAAATAAATCAATGCTCTATGCCACGCCCTGATTATACATACAACTGAATGAATTAAGAGAGCTTGTGAATTAAAAGCGTGTGAAAATGACATGGTTTTTTTTTTACAAACGTTTTTCCAACAATTTCCCCCCAACATTCATCCATTCATTCAGTATTTCCTTTATTTTTTTTTCTGCCATTCTAAACGTAATTGAAAATAAGCGCAAATACAAAAAAAATAAGGAAAAATTACCGCTCATCGTCGTCGATATCGAGTGCTGGTTGCCACTCATCATTACACACAGTTCTCTGAGCTGGATGTGATCTAACAACAAACACTTTCAATAGAATTCGAATCCAGTTCAACTTCAGAGAGGCACAGCAAGTTGTTTGGACCAAGTTTAAGTGGTCCCAACGATCGATCGACCGATCGATCGATGTGTCTTTGGTGGGGTATTAACATTTTCTGATAACGTTTGCAAAACAAGAGACCTCAATTATCAAATGTTTGGCATATTCTCGTATAGTTATTGAAATAATTACTGTAATTATGCATATACAAGTTGTTTAACCTGTTACATTTTGATGAGATTGAGATCCTCGAAAAAAGAGAAAAGCAAAGTAATTGAACTTAAATAAGTTATTTTCTATCTATGACTTAGAATTTTGCGCTGATTATTTGTCCGCATATAGAAATACATATATTTAGATGGATGTATGTATATAGTAGGTAGTCATACTACTGATTCTATGCAAGATTATTCGCATTCCAATTGGAGACCCATATGGAATTATTTCATTACTGATTCGTTAAGCATTTCAATCGACTGAGCGCGGTTAAAGCATTTAGCGTCAGTTGCCCCTCTCCTCCCCCCCTCTGGCATGATCTGCCATGCCGTGCGGCAATATTCGATTGTTGTTGGTTGACAAACACACAAACACACACACACACACACATGTATACACGCCCCGAATGAGCTCAGTGCAATGGCATGTAGTTGACAGAACGGCGAACTGTGCGAACTTGGTTCGATTGGCCTGGTGGGGTGGTGGTGGGTTGGCGGTGGGGACAGTCGTAATAATTTTTTTTTCTTTTGCTGTCGCTGCACAACGTGGCGTATGCGCAATATCGTTCGAGCAACTCTAATTGTAAGTCGCAATCGCTTAGCCTGCACAAAAATATATGCATGCTTTTGCATTGCCTTGCGTCAGAGTGTTAGACAGAGACAGAGCAAAAACGGAGAGGGAGAAGGAGATAGTTTAGGAGTTACTCACACCCTTTTGGCCACAAGAAATTCCTTAATTTTGTTTTAGGAAGTAAAAGTGTTTTGATCCTTAACGTTAGAAAAAGTAAAGCTGGACTTGGATTTTTTGTAATGAAAAGAAAACTTAATACTAATTAGATTTGTTTTATATTTAACTTCATTTGCAATCTATCCTAAATGGACAACAAGCAAATACATATTATGAAAGGTAAACATGACAAGGGAAGCATTATTTAATCATAAAATAAAGTAAAATCGTGGATGATTTGAAAATGTTTTGAATTAGATTAATTTTTTAAAAATTATTTTATTACATTCATTAACTATACACTATTTTTGCTTTATTATTTTGTTCCTTTTTTTATGAAACTCACAATTAATTTTTCAATACTCTTATTATCAATATTTTAAAAATGGTTGTATATTTTTGAATATTTTTTGTTAATTTTCTCTTATTTTATTGTATGAAAATTAAGCTTAATACATTTTAACATTATTCTTTAAAAATTTTGCAAATTTTTTTTTTCTTCTTTTGATAAACTGTTACGATTTTTATTCCTACATTTTTTATTTTTGTATTTTTAGTATTCTTTAGTATACTATTATGAAAAATATTAGATCTTTTGGGTATTTTTTGATATTTCTAAATTTTTGTATGATTTTGTAGAGGTTTTGTAGTGGTTTTGTTTAGTTTTTAATGTTAATGTAACAACAGTTTATTTATTATAACATTGTACGTTTAATATTTTCCCAAATTTTAAGACTTGCATTTTCATTATAAATATTCAGTGCCAAACAAGAATTATCATTCTTTTCCGTTTTAAATGCCAAATGACAACATGATTAATAAACAATTCTTGCCAGTAAATGGAATTCCATTAGCATTACTTGCATTACAAAAGTAGTTAATTAGGTATAACTCTGATGAATTTAGTTCAAGGTTAGTTGGATGGTTTTGTTGCTAAGGTGGATGAACTTCTTAAATGCAGGAAAATAAATTAAAAAATATATTTTTTGCATTTCTTTTCATTTCTCGCACTTTGCTGGTAATCCAACACTCCAGTTGGAGTGGCATAAGCAAAAGTATTTATTGCCATTGCTGCTAATTGCTGATTAGCGTGTCTGTTAGCCGCATTTTTTAATTGCACAATTCCCGGGCCAATTCCTCCCACCGTTTCGCCTACTTCTCTCTCTCTCTCTCTCTGTCTCTGCTCCTGCTGCTTCTTTATCTTCTACTTCTCTTGTTGTTATTGTTGTTGACTTTCATAATTAGCAATTTTCTTTTTCTTTACAACATTCATTCGTTCGTTTTGTTCGTTCATTTGCCATTGGAATGCGAATAATTTGCTATGATTGGAAATTGTTAAATGCTTTTAATTTGTTTGCATTTCAAATTAAAAACTGCAAAACAAAAAAAAATGGAAATAAGAATCGCTTCAATACCCTGCCATATTATTTTTAGCTTGTCTTATATAAAGACATTTGTCGCTCAATTAATAACTTAAGATGGATTTGAATATAATAATCTTTCAGTTTACTTTTAGTTTGAATATTTCTGTTAACTTCTCTTGGGAAACAACTTGAGGTTGATAAAAAAATGTTTACCCCTCTTTTAAAGAGTGTCTATGTAGGGTATAAGAAACAGTTGCTAGCCGGTAAATTCATATGCATAGAACAAAAATATGTCAGTCTGTCGTGTGTCTGTTTTGTATATTAATTTCTGACTCATTTCAAGTAAACCAGATCGCCCACTAACTGACTTACAAGTGTGTTTTTTTTTTGGATCATAACGTCGATTATATAATACGGCAAAAAAAAAAAGTGATTAAATGCTTAAGCATGATCTTTTCCCCCTTTTTTTCCTTTTGCGCTTGAACATTTTTGAAAAGAAATTAATTAATTTATAAAAATGTGGAATTTCATGCATAATCATGAGATAAAGCTTGATTAGAATAGGAGTGGTGGGGGGGAGGGAGGAGGAGGTCGAATCGTTCAACGTTTCAGAATGATTCAGAAAGTATTTAGCTAATGAAAGTGACAAAAGGATCGACCATATAAAAGTCGATATCTCTAGCCTTATTTGAGGGTGCATAGTTGAAATTGTTGAAGTTGTTTAATCTGTTTAGGGCTTTGAATCACTCTGGCTTAAACCATTCTTCTGATCGGCTTATATATAATTGTCTCTTTATATATTCTTGGTGTTTTTTTTGTGTGTGTGGTTTCTAATTTATGTCAAATGTGTGCGAGAGCTTTGATTGATGATCAACTTTTGGAAACGGCGTTTTTTTTTTGTTTTTGTTTTTGGGGCTGGAACGTACATTTGTATTTATTCTGCCGACGACTCTCTGAATAAATTTATGGAACGTTGAAATTTATTAGACACACACACACACACGCACACGTTATAGAAAATGCGCCAATATTGAAATTTATGCGTAGACAACGAAGAGTTTGGAGTTTGAGATTCGTTTCGATTTGATTTTAATTTATGCATAAAATGCTTTTCTTTCATCACGACGAGGCGAGTTTTGAGTTTGTTTTTTTTTTTTCTTCTCTTTATTTTATTATTTGGAATGGGTAAGGGGGTGGGGGGGAACTTTCTTTAACTGAATTTTAATAAATTTTATGCTTATGTGCAAGGGAGATAGAAATATAGCCACGCACGCACTCCTAATCAAGTTTGTCGCCTAAGTCTTTCGTTATTGATTGGTGAAATTGTCCGGGGCGGATCTAGCGGCATCAAAAATAAAAACGATAAACCAACAAAAACAAAAATTTTAGCTTTGAGATTACAAAAACCGAAAGCTAATGTGATCTAGTTGTTCTTTGGCCACATTTTTGGTTTCTCATTAACAGCAAATTCCAATTCAAATTAATAGCAATTTGTTTTCTACGATTTTAAGTTGATTTTTTGATTATCTAATCAATGCAGGAAATAGTTTTATAGGGCTAAAGGGCATATTAAAGAGGTCGGAATTTGTTTTTATATTCTTGATTAGAGCTAAAAGTCCAATACTTCTAGCAGCAGTGGCGGATCAAAAGAGAAGAAAACCAGGGAAATTTCCTCTTCCCATAACAATATCACTGCCAAAATGTGGATATAGAAGACCGATTTCCTCTATGAACTAACCAATTTAGATCCGTAAGTCTGTGATCCGTTTATTTGTTCATCTGGTTGAACATCAACATTTCTAAAACTGAAGCTACAACCAATCAAATTTGAATTGGTAAAATATGTTTTACTCTCTTAATATTTAAAACAACGGTTTATGATCAGATATTAAATATATATTTATGTTTTATCTAGTATTTAACCAAATTTCAAAAATATTAAAGAAGTTCTAGTGAAAAACGTTTTGTTCTGATCTCGCCAAAAGTTAAAAATCGATCAAAAAGTGCCCTAAGGATTAGAAGAGTTAAAGAAATCTCATGTGTTTGCTTCAAATGAAAGTCGACAAAGCTAAAAACTTAATTTTTAAGTCAAACTTAAGTAGTTGATCGATTATTGATCAAAAAATAACTAAAAATTGTGTACTGAAAATATATATAATTACCCAAAACCCTATTTGATTTTAATGTTAAATGACAATTATGGAACAGAACTGTAGAAAATAATATTCAGGCATAGTAATCCTAATTTAGAGTATATTTTGGAAGTTTTTTACAATTTCCTATTCTCTTCTTGTCTTTATTATAGCAACGGCATTTCGAACGCTCGTGTTGTCCATGGAAAATGATGCAGCATGCGAGCATTTTGTACCGTCAGCGCGCCCCTGGAAGTATGCGCGTCCACAGCCGAGCAACTGTCACCCGGCTCCCGTTTCCTGGCCCTAAGGTGAGAATGAATTGCTATAGATCATCTATTTGTTTAATGTGTTTTTTAAACAATTTCTTTTTGGTCGTTTTTTTGTTTTGTTTTATAGGCTCTTAAGCCATCAGCAACAGCAGCCGAAAACTCTGTACTTCCTAGTCGATGCAAAGAGTCGAGTCCGAGAGGTTTATACGCAGACATGTCTGCATTTTGCCACACAGGGCATGCTGGATACCGAACTGTTCGGTCTGGCTGTGCTCATAGGTGAGTTACGTACGAAAAAACTGAAAAAACTGAAAAAAAGGAGAAAAAAATGCCAGCGATAAGGCATGAAAAATACAACTAATAAACATAAACCAGTCTTTTTAAAAGCTGCTCATCATCATCATCAGCCTCCATCCTCTATTCTCCTTCTGACCAAGAACTCTGCCAAAACACATAAAAATACCAAACATACACACACACACACAAACACATTCACATGCTTGCAACCGACAAGAAATGGCACAACAAAAAAAAAAAAAATAAAATAAAAAAAGAAAACAGGCAAAGCGAACAAACAATTTCAGGCAAACCAGGAACAGCATAATGATGATGATGGGAGAGGGAATGGTTTTTCGGTGTGGAGAGATTTGGGGCGGGGATGGGGATGGAGTTGGGGAGGGGGAAGGGAGGAGAACAGACACAAGACGCGTGTTCAGTAATTCAGGTAGCCGTCGCGCGTTGCATTAACACAAACGAATCGAACGATGTTGATGTTGGAGGATCTTGGCCTGGGCCAGGTTAAGAGCAGACAACAACAACAACAACAGCAACAGAGACAGAGACTGAGACGTCGCCTTGTCGTTTCGTGGTCGTCGTCGTGGTCTTGCAGCGTCCTCCATAAACACAAACACGTACACACAGGCAATAAGATAGAGATGGTAAGGCCATGTGAGAGACAGGGACAGATGAACCAGCCAACGCGAGATAGAATAAAAAAAAAAAGGAATAGTTTGATCTGAACGAAGTTGAAATACTCTATTTCCACCAACACCCCAGGCAGGACACAAATTCCAAGTAAACCCTACGTCAAATATTTCGAGAAAACTATCAATTCTACATAATTAATGAATTTGAAAATTTACCACAGTTTTCAAGTCCTTGATATGATAAATTTAGTTGAACTTGCTATGCCATTAGAGTGTAGAAGAACCAACAAGCCAGCAAGAACATTATTTTAGCCAATCTGGTTTGGAGCAACAATTTCGTGGGCACAGAAAGAGACGCAGGCGGCAGCAAGAGTATAAAGGGAGGAGGAAGTTGCCACAACATCTTCAGTAAAGAATTTGGTATGCAGAAGTTTTTTTTCCTTCTACCCATCTCCCTATCCCTCTCCCTCTCCCTCTCTCTCTCTCTCTGTCTCTGATTCTTTCTCCCGAAGGCCAATGCTATGGCAATTGGCAGTTTGCATTTTGTGTTGTTTGCTTCGCAAGGATTTTTGCCAATGTCAGTCAGAATATTTCTGTATTTGTGTGTGTGTGTGTGTGTGTGCGTATGTGTGTTGGTGTCCATGACCGGCATACGGTTGAGCTGGTACCTTATACCTCTTAACATAGGCGTAGGCAGAAAGGGCACTATGACCTTTAAGGAATTTCAATAATTTTTTAAAAGTTCAAGCGAAGAATTATTCTTCTTCTAAGTACTTTCACACTAAGTATATAAACTAGAAGAAATTTATATTCAATTCAATTCAATAATATAAATTTGTCAAATATTTTTCGTTCATAAACCTTTGTTTGGTTCTATTTCAAAACTTATCAAGTTTTCTCATCAAAAGATGCTTTACTAATCTTTGTGGAACTAACAGAACTTCAATGCTCAAACTAGTTGGGAATTATAATGAAATTAAAGAGACAAAATGGACTTAATGTTACATTTTACAATCAATTTTTGGAAACTTTTAAATTGAAGGTTATTTTCTATAGACTTTAAAATCTTTTTTCCCCTTTTTTGGTCTATACCCATGACTACATAGAACTCTATGCTGTCATTCTTCTTTTAGCCGCATTGTTTTGTGCATTTCACGCCAAACGGAAATCGAGAAAAGAATGCAGAACGTTTTGAGTGAGGGAGAATTTTCGTTGTTGTTGGTTTTTAATGTAAAAAGAAAAAAAAAGAAAGAAAAAATAGTTAAAATAGTTTGTTGCTTAAGTCTTTTGTTTGAGTTTGGTCCTTGTTGTTGGGTTCGTCTTTTTTTTTTGCGGCACAATTTTCGTTTTGCCGTTTTCTCTTTTGTGTCCTTGTTTGTCTCAATTTTTATGATCAATAAATTTCATTTTTATGCAAATTACAGTTTAAGCAAGGAGGAGGCTGAAGAAGGAGCAAGAGGACGAGGACGAGGAGGTGGTCAGTTTTCAAAAGACCAATTTGGCAACATTGTCAGCTCTCGTCTGCCCGTCTGCCAGTCTGATGTCTGTGCTGAGACGGTAGGAGATGGGCTTGGTCACTTCTCCACCTCCAACTGTCCCATGCTGCACTTACTCCACCTCCAGTTGTATGTGCGTGTGTGTGTGTGTGTGTGTTTTTTTTTTGTTTCTTTTCTGTTGGGTGTTATTTTTAGCTGTCTTGCATTTCTGAGATTCCAGTGCCGCATTCCATTGACAGAATCAACCTTTTGTTGTTGCATCTCCCTCACTCCTACATCTCTTGCCCATCCAACCTCTTCAATTTTTCCAGCTGCTTGTTGTAGATTGTAGTTATAATCTGTAGACCAGCATTTTCTTTTCCATTTAATGTTAATGGCTCATAATCATTATTATATGGCTTTGGCTTGTTCGGCCTCGACCGAGGCTGAATTTGCCTCTGCCCTGGCCTGCCTCCTCTACCCCTTCCTCTTGGGTTTTCTAAAGTTTCTGCTGCTGCTGCTGCTGCGTGCATCTGATAACATCGGAAATTAAAATTCTTTTGGTTTATGTTTTTTTTTTTGTTCTCCTTTTTCTTCCTTCTTTTTTTTCTACTTCTTCTTTCCTTCTCTCCGGCCAGTTTTTGATACTCAACACATACACATGCATTTGTCTTTCAAGTTGTTACCCTATAACCATATGGGTTGATCGATTTTTCAAGGCAATTTCCGAAGGTGAAATGATATTGTCTTCATTTACCATCTTTTATCAGTATAAATAAGGACATAATCCCTTTCAAAATTTCTATTTTTGCTTTATGATTTTCAAGAGTTTGAGTTCCCTCAGATTACTTCCAGTTCTAGGGTATTTGAGTCTTCGTATTGATTAACTCTGGCTCACACAGCAGCATTCTTACATTTTTTTTGTTCTTTCTTTCTTCCTTCTTTTTTTTTTGTTGTTGTTTTTTTTTTGGGTTATTATGGCGTATGGCGTGCCAACTCAAACCTTTTGGAAAATAAATCTGAATCTGAAGAATGCCATGGCATTGGCGCAGCTGTCTTGTCTGACCAGGCAGGCGGTTAGGCAGTCAGGCAAAAGGCCCTGGACTTGAAAACTCGGACCAACTCTTCAGACACTGTAAATTCCTTGGCTTGATGAGCCTTGGCGAGCCTTCCACTTCTTCTCCGTTGTGTGTGTTGTTTTGTGTTGTGTTCTTCATCTGCTTCGTTTGAGGCTGTAATTTGTGTGTTGCATGTGTTTCAAATTGAAGATTTATTTGTGCCCCCCGCCCGTCCGTTCGTCCGTCCGCCTTCTTCGTAACCCTTGGCCACTCCACCTCCTTCCCGTTCCTTGTGCGTGCGTGTTAATTGTAAGCGCTGAGGAATGCGATGGAAAATATGTTAATTATTAGGTATGTGCCGCTGGGCCCAGGCAAAAACTGGGAGGAAGCCAACAGCAGCCAGCAGACAGAAAGAGTCAAAGAGATAGATATATAGAGAGGTTGCGTGAGGATTTCATTGGTAGGAACAACTCACACCTGCTGCAGCTCTTCTAAAAGAGAGAGAGAGAGGGAGACACAGAGAGAGGCACAACGAAAAGATGTTTTCGGTCCATATGAACTCAAGAAATTTGTATGCAAAGTTTTTAGCTGCCTACCTGTTGCTACTCCTCCTCCTCCTCCTGCTGGTTCACCTTCTCCTTCTCCTTCCCCTTCCTACTCTTTTCCCAGTCTCCACAGTTTCCAGTCTCCTCAGTCGTCATTGATAGGCACTTATTATTATGATATTGTTGCTGCTGCTTCTCATAATTATTATTATTTTTTATCTTCCACTGCTTCTGCTCTTCTTCTCCATCATCATCATCATCATCATGATCATGATCATCTTCATTTCATATGCAGGAATTCCAATTTCTCGTTCGATAAAGTGTGTGTTGATTTTGTTGTTGTTTGTTGCCCTTGGGGGCCCTCGACTTCAATTCGCCTCTTCTCTCGTCTGACAGTCGACAGTCGACAGTCTGACGTGTCGTCATCATTATCATCACGATCACCACAATCATCATCTCGTTCATTATGATGTTCATTTTGTTTTTTTTGTTTTTTTTTTCTTGTTTGCTGTTTTGGCTTGTTTATTGCCTGACAAACTGACAGAAAGAAATCCAAGCCCAAACCCAAGTCCAAGTACGAGGCTGGAATATAGCCGAAAAGTTCATTTAAAATTTTGATTAGTTTGCGACCTTGGGCTATAGACATATGGGATTTGTAAAGAATTTCTTAACAAGAATATTATAGTTCCTCAATCAGGTCCTTCTTTATGCCTAAAGAAATCAAATGCATTAGCTAAAATTTCTACAGTTCTTTTTATTTTTTCGGTGTTTATATCCAATAATATTTCTGATACTTATGAAAAATATGTAATATAATTTTTTAAACGCTTGATATAAAAAAGCATATATTATGGACAGATCTATGAATGCATTTTCAACAAGTGTCCGATCAAAAAATGTAGATTTTGGCCTTAGAAATTTCGAAAATTTTCCAGGAGGGCCGATTGGTCGACTATTCGACGGATTTACTAGTTATGTACATATATAAAGAGATGAAAAAACGTTAAAAATTATTCCAAATATAGACAAATATAGACAAATAAAGTTATAATTATTATTAAAACTAGTTAGTTAGTCACGAATTTCTAGGGCAAGTGCTAAAAAACTAACTTTTCGCTAGTTTTTCGAATATCTTGGAAATGGTCTTAAAAAAGAGAAACCTTCTGTTTGGAACCCTTTAAAATTGTCTTTACTTTCAAGGCTCATTTAATGATATTTAGTTTTGGCAGACTTATTAAAATGTTCATTAAAAAAATGACAATTTTAAAGAAAATAAACAGAAAGAAAAATCTGTTTGCTGATTAGATAGATAGTTTATAAAGATCAGAAGATTTGAATTTTTAGAAAGTTTTAGTTCTCGAATCAGTACCAGATCAGTCAAGGCTGGACTTTGCCATCTTGTATTATTTTCAAATTCAACTCAAACTGTGTGTGGATCTAGCAATACTTTTTTTGAATATAGTTTTGTTATAATATACATAAATCAGAGAGACACATAGAGATATCCCATTAAAAAAGGAATTATGAATATATTTATAATAGACGTACATACGAACAACTACACTTTTAGCTCTATGAAACAAATAATTTTATTGATACTTAAGTTTTTAGTCGAATGTATCATAAAATTTTCCATTCATTTAAATTCTTTGCAGATGGCGAGTACATGTTCGCAGATCCCGAGAGCAAGCTCTCCAAATATGGTCCAAAAAGTTGGCGTTCATCGCACACACACGTAAGTAATGAAGCTCAATCGATGATTCGATAGTTAACTAACTCTCGACTCTTTGTTTTTTTTTTTTGTTAGGGTCTGGATGCCAATGGACGACCACTCCTGGAACTACACTTTCGTGTGCAGTTCTATATCGAGAGTCCCTTAATGCTGAAAGATGAGACATCCCGACACAATTATTATCTACAACTGAGGCATAATGTACTGCAACGTGAGCTACCCCGGGCAGATCAGTCAGATCAGGCTTTGGTCTTTCTGGCTGGTCTGGCTTTGCAGGCGGATTTGGGTGATGCTCCAGCCATGGAGGATGTGGCAGGAGGTGGTAGAGGTGGCCTAACAGAGGCAGAACATTTGGCAAACACAACAACAACAACCTTGCCAAAAATTAGCAAACGTTTAAGCAGTGCCAACGAACGAATGCTTAGATTGTCCACCTATGTGGCCTCTACCTCTGCTAATGGGAACTCAAGCTCTGTCACCACCACCACCAACAATAAGAGAGATAAGGAAAGGAATTCAGCTACATCCAATGCAGATTACTTCCGCATTGAGGACTACTTGCCCTTGCCACTCCATACAGCATGGGCGAGAAGTGCTTTAAGGGCCTGCCATCGAGAACATCAGGGTTTGGCCTCAGCTAAAGCGGAACTTCTTTATATACAGCAGGCCTGTAGCCTTCATGAGACCATCAATGCCCACACATTTCGGATGCGTTTGGCGAAAAGTGAACAAGGAGCGGGCAGTTCATGGTTTGTTGTCTATGCCAAGGGTGTCAAGATACTGGGCGGTGGACTGTCAGACAGACAGACGGATGCCTCAACCTCTTCCTCAAGTGCCGCAACATCATGCGCCGCGACTTTCCTATGGCCAAATATCACCAAGTTATCGTTCGAACGTAAGAAGTTTGAAATACGTTCGGGTGAAAGTCGCATCATTCTCTATTCGACATCCGATGAGAAGAATAAATTGTTATTAACTCTCTGCAAGGACACCCATCAGTGGAGCATGAAGCTGGCGGCGCGTCTCAAGGAGGTTAGCAAACGCAAGGAGGAAGAGGAGGCGGAATCGCAACGCCTGCATGCCAGTTATGCCTGTTCCCGTAGTCTTCTCATGCCGTATAAGAGTAAAAACGAACAGAGGATATCGGTCATATCCAGCACTAGTTCGAATACTACTTCTGGGATAGTCAGTGATCGCGTTCATTCCGAAGATGAGTTGGAAATAATGATTAATACACCGCCAGCTCCATTGGCAGCGCCATCTACGGAGAGTTTGGCATTGGCACATCTGCTGGATCGCGATCGTCCAAGTAGTGTGAGCCGGCAAACCTCATCGGTGGGTCAAATGTCAATTGAAGAGCAACAGAGAACCAACGATTCGTCCACAACTGAGGCATCAACAATAGCCGCCACAACGACGACAACGACGACGACGCCATCTCCGACTTTAGCAGCAGCATCAGCAGCAGGTACAGCAACAGATTCACCTAGTTCCCAGCACAATATTGGCTCCCAGTGTTCTTCTACCTGTAGTACAGTAGTGGTTACCTCACCGCCGCCTCCCTCCCAAGCCATTACTAACCACAATAGTTCATCCACCTCCTCGACAAACTCTGCAGTTGCGGTCACCGCCATTCACTCAACCTCATCCAGCTTGGAGCTGGGTTTCAGTCACACCGCACAAAATTCAGCCCTAAGTGAGACCCATATCGAGGAAGAAGATGCGGCAAGTGTTTCGGGTGTGTCAGGTGTATACACGTTGGCCCATGGAGCTGCCCTTACCGAAACTTCGGGTGTGTATACCATGCATAGCAGCGAATTGACCGGCCAATCATCAGAATTGGCCGAATCCGAGCGTGGATCTTCATCGCATTATGCCCCAGCCGCTACGGTGAATGTAGCCGTTGTAGGTAAAAGATCCTTGCAAGACCAGAGACAAAGGTCGCATCCTGGAGGAGGTGGAGGTGTGATGAGTAGCAGTGAGTTCCGATTACGTTCGGATTCCAATATCAGCACGAGCAGTTCCTTTCGCGGCGATGGCAGTGATCCCACGGATAATAAGCATTCCTTACTCTCCGCCGAGGAGCTAACCAATTTGATAGTAGGACGTGGAACATATCCCTCGAGGCAAACAGTGTCCAGTTCCCTGCATTCCGATTGCGATTATGTCACAATGCCGCAACAAGATCAATCCGATGATCAGGAGGTGGCAAAAGGAATGCCACCGGCTCCGCCGCCGCCGTACAGTGCCAGACATGAGAAGACAGGTTTGTGTGGTCCACCGATTCCAGCGCCACACCCACCACCACCGCCGCCGCCACACAAACAGCAGGAGGTTCAAGTGATACCGAATCCTGAACCTAAAGTCTCATCGCCAGCCGCTTTGCCTGCGCTGCGACGTCGGCGAGATCCACCGCCCTATGCCAATTCCATGAAGCCCAGACCCACTTCCCTGATATCAGTCACGTCCAATTCGACGGCTCCCATTGGAGCGGCAGGCTCGATGAGTTCACTGAAATCGACCGAAGAGATCACAGCGCGTTTCATAACGACACGTCCACAGATTAGTATATTGAAGGCCCACACCAGCCTATTGCCAGATGGAGCAAAGCCCAGTTATGCCGCCCCTAATCCGCCCAGTCATTGCTCTTCCTCGGCAGCATCTTGCAGTGGTTCCATATGCTCGCATCACCAGTTTACTCCACTTTCCCAGCAATCGCTGCATTCCAATTCCAACTATGCTGGCGGATCGCAGGCATCGCTGCATCATCGTCATTCCGGATCGGCGGCAATTGGAATACCCATTGTACCCTATGGCTTGCACAAGAGCACGGCTTCACTGCATCATCATCATCCTCACCATCCGCATCACCAGACGCCCCATCAGCACCAGCAGGCGTGTGTTTTGCTGCCCGTGATCAAGCCGCGTCAATTCCTAGCTCCACCACCGCCGCCTCCAAGTTTGCCCCGTCAACCACCACCGCCCCCGCCGCCGGCACACTCACATCCTCATCATCCACACCATCATCTGGCAGGATTGTATCGCAAGCAACTGGAACTATATCAACAGCAACTGTATAGCGATGTAGACTATGTCATTTATCCCATTCAAGATCCAGCTGTCAGTCAACAAGAATATCTAGATGCCAAACAGGGTTCCTTGTTGGCGGCCATGGCGGCTGCTGCCCCACCGCCACCCACACGTCATCCCTATCTGGCCATGCAAATGTCGCCGGCCATTTATCGGAGTACCCCGTATCTGCCCCTGGCCCTGTCCACCCATTCACGTTATGCCTCAACCCAAAATCTATCGGACACTTATGTACAATTGCCGGGAACGGCAACATATTCCCCACTCTATTCGCCCAGCATGGCCTCGCTGTGCTCTTCGTATGAGCCACCACCGCCGCCGGCACCCACCCACCCGACCAGTCAGATGCATCCTCATACACATTCGGCTATCGGAGTAAACGCCGCTTCTGCCTCATTACACTTCTCACGATCACGATCAGATGATAATATTCTGAATTCGCTCGACTCGTTGCCCATTAATAAGCAGGGAAAGCGTTTACCTCCGCCACCGCCTCCACCGTATGTCAATAGGCGTCTCAAGAAGCCGCCTATGCCAATGCCAAGTGAGAAGCCGCCGCCAAGTAAGTCCAAAATGATACACTTTTCTGTCCAATAAATCTTAATCCCCATTCTAATTGCAGTTCCCCTAAAGCCCTTGAGCAGCTCGAGCATGCTGATGCCAAGAAAACCACCCACTCTTAATCCACACCATGCCAATAGTCCCATCACCAAGACCTCAAGTGGTGCCCAATGGGCTGGCGAACGACCTAGGACAAATAATTTTGTTCTGGGCCTCAATGGTGGCGGTTCAAGTGGCGGTGGTGGCAATGGCAGTGGACGAAATTGCAATAGCATATTGGCCCAATTGCAGGCCTCCATGGCAGCCCAGTCGGAGGCACAAGCTCTGGACATTGCCTTACTTCGCGAGAAGAGTAAACATTTAGATTTACCCTTAATATCGGCGCTATGCAATGATCCATCCCTGCTCAAGCAGACCAAGGTGAAGGTCACAACAACAGGCAACGGATCACCTGGATCGGGCTTAGGAGAGGCTACCAACAATAGTTCGACTATGACGACAACAACAGCATCGACGACGACAACGACGATGACTACGACGCCGACGACAAGATCGTCATCGCCGCCGCCGCCGCGTAAAAATCCCAGCATTAGCAGCCATCACAGGCATCCGCAGGATAAACTTCCGCCATTGCCTGTACAGCAGTTGGCCGAGGCCAATAACTATGTCATGGATCCCGCCGCCGTGCTGATGAATAATAAGCAACAGCACCACAAAAGCTACAACTCGCAGACCTAAAAAAACGGAAACCAGAAACGGAAACGGAAACAACAACGGAAACTGAGAGCAACAACTGAGACGGAACTGGAGGCCAAGTCACCTTAAAAAAAACAACACACTCTTTTCTCTAGTTTCAAAATAATTGGGAAATTTTTGGAATTTGTATTTGGATTTTTTGGGGTTTGCTAAAATGCATAGGTGTGCGCTCTAGAGAATTCGATCACAGTGTTTCGGCTGGCTAGTAGAGAGACAGACAGAGAAAGAGAGAGAGTGCAAAGGCCATTATCCTTACAACCAATTTTTACATCAACCAGAGTCACAAATCACAAAACAATATCGCGAAACAGACAAATAGGAACCTCAACATAATGCAGAACAGAACCCAGTCTAGTCACTTTAGGGAAAGGGAAAGGCATGTGGGATTTCGAGTGATCATTTTAATTTTTTTTTTAAATACTCAAGTATAAAATACGAAAAGAACACACACACAACACACATAACTACAGAATATATAGTCTTAGAGAGAAGAGGCCCAGCCACGATAATGCGAAATATATATATATATATATATAAAAACCTAATGATACAACAACAACGAAGTCTATATTGATATTTACTCTTGCACATTCCATGAAGAAAAGAAATTGAAAGGAAGAATTATAGAGAATTTTTGTTATACAGGAATTTATCACATTTCATCCTTCAGCAAGGATCTATGAAACGAATAAGAACAAAAAAGAAAGAAAGACAGAAAGAAAGAAAGAAAACAAAAACTTACGCTGAAAACTAACTACTTCCGCCCAAACAACTGTGATTGATGTTTTTTTTAACATTACTATAATTAAATAATTTACTTTTAAACTAATGTTAGTCAAAAAACAAATGGGAAAAAAACAAAGACAACGCACAAAAAAAAACCACTATGCATACCCATCGAATATATATATATATCCATATATTCCATCGAAATCCATGCGAATACATTAATCTCCTAATGAAGTGAAACTAAAGAATTTCAAGAGTGCATTTGTTTTGCCTAGGCTTGCCCCTAATCCGCTCCGCCCCCCTCAGCACCCACCGTATTCTGAATTTAGCGAGTTATAAATTGTTTATTAATCTATATTTTTTTTTTATTTTATTTTTTATCATTTACTATTTCTTATTGTTTTTTTTTCTTCACCTTCTGTGAGTGAGTGCAAAAATAATTTGGTGTTTATTTTTTTTTTTTATTTCTTCACTATTTTCACTTTTAAATTTTTTATTTTATGCATAAATCACAAGAAAAGAAAAGAAAACCCAAAAAAAATCAATGACTATATAAATTTGCGTAGATTTTTCTCGGTTTTAAAAGTCTATGGCTAAATTTTGTTAAATTTTTGGGTATTTTTTTTTGTTTTTTTGTGATTTATTGAGAAAATGTAAAAAAAAAATTTTTTGCCATATATATTACACAATACATATATATATATATATATATATATATATCTATATACATATATTAAATAAACATATAATTTTAATTTATAAATTTACAACAAAAACAATTTAAATTGCAAGCATTTGTGTATACGATAAGTAAAGGAAACATATTTAAAATAAAAACAAAAAATAAAAGTCTTCGAGTAAAAAAATTGTACGTAAAAGTTAAAAACAAATAAAACGCTAAAACTATAAAATATATATATAAAAAAAAATAATTCTTATGACTTTCGGTTTGATCAGATCCAAGGGTCAATTATTGGCTTGATATAATAGATATTTTAAATGAGAGATGAATCATTTTTTTTCGAAAACTAAACTCAATTTTAAGTTTATGGTAAGACATTTAATGGCTCTAACGCTTTATAATCTCAATTCTAGGCGTTTGTATTAGACCAAACGAAAAGCTGTCTGTTAGTGCTTAATGTTTTGGCATTTCTATGGAATGATTTACAGGGTATTACGAGAACAACTACCAGATTTAAGTAACATATTTTTTTAGAGTATATAATAGATGTATAAATTGCACTTTAATTATCACAAAAAATGCATAATGAATGTACGAAGATAGTTCCATTGTATAAGACTTAACTAACATAACTCAACGTTGAGATGAAACAATTAACAATTAATAATTCAACAATGACAATTAGTGAGAGAACAAGTACAAATCGTTTGAACTAGTGGCACACTTTGGTTAAAATGAAAATGATAAATGATTAGCTAGTTTAGTTAAGTTGTGTCTAATTTGTGGCCAGCATGTCCTCATCTTCTGCAGGTCGTCGTACCCAACGTTTGGTAACAGTTAAAGCCACGCCTGTTACCAGGAAAATGCTGCCAAAAGCTAAGAGACTGTAGCCAAAGATTACGCCATAACTTGATAGATTGATGGCCAGCTG
Organism: Drosophila willistoni; assembly: GCF_018902025.1. Classification (NCBI taxonomy): domain Eukaryota; kingdom Metazoa; phylum Arthropoda; class Insecta; order Diptera; family Drosophilidae; genus Drosophila; species Drosophila willistoni. The sequence goes on from NW_025814050.1 coordinate 19,359,973, forward strand.
AAAGATGAAACAGGTAATATTAAAATCTGATTTAAAGAATATTTAGTTTCTATACATACCTTTGCTCTGGAAGCCAATTCGGGAGTAAGTTCAGCATACTGATCAAACCAAAACATGGGCATCAATACCTTCTGGACACCGCGATAGATGCTACAATAGAGAACAAATAGTATAGGTATTAAGGGTAATTCAAAAAAGAATAGTACACAACTTACTCATAATCATCATCAGGTTCGAGCATCATGTTAATCTGAATACGTCCATGCACTTGAATTGGCACTCCTGTTGTCGGTTCAATGGCCAAGACGAATTCGTGTTTAGACTTATCAGGATTCAAGCCGCTAACCGCATTCTGATACGACTCATCAGCCAAGTAGAAATGCGGAAATGAGGAATAAATGGGAGCCTTGTCGCGACAAGCTTTGCACTCAACGACTCCCGTTTTGGGACACTCCTCCAGGCGGGGATCACAAAAACAGGCTTGATTGGGATAATTTTCGCCAGAATCCAACGTTTCATCAGTGCCTACCCAACGTGTGGCTGTCAAACCATTTGCTTCGTAGGTTCCCTGGGGACGTAGATTCATAAAGCGACAGGCATCTGTGGCAAAGACAGTGATCTCCTCCTTGACATTCATTTTCGGTGCAAATAAATCGCCGGTGGTGCCATTAACAATACCGCATGGCAAATCATAGAAACCCGTCTCGTTTTTGCCATTCCAATGGGTAAGACGACCCAAGTTGGCAATGTCATCGGTGCCCGTATGAATGGTGAAGAGGCCGTCATATTCCAAGGAACCATTGCGATCAGCCAGCCAACCGAATCTCGTATAAGGTATATCAATTGCTGTGGTATTGAACAGATTCAAGAAATCCGTTAAATTATCCTGGTAGCCATCGAATATCCATTCGCCCACTGGTTTTGTTGTATACAATTCTCCGCCCTCATGATTTAACATGAAGTTAATAATTTTCTTAAAGAATTTACGATTATGACGCATTTCATCGGCCACTGTGGCAGTGATAACATGTGCCGCCGTGACCAGATCATCTAATGTGCCATTGGAACGTTCCGTATCAAACCACCAAGTACGCCGCTCATAATATGCCACCGTATTGTTTTCGAAAAATGTGAAATTCTCCTTTTTATGCTTCTCAAGGAAAACATATGGACCCATTTCCACAAAATTCGGTTTTATATCATGATCACGTATATCCTCTGGATTTGTCCAATTGAACATATAGAATGATAGATATATGGGTATGGGAGCCTCCAGCCAACTGTCATAGGTATCAGTGCCGGGCTTAAGTTTCAGACCCTGCAGAGAATATAGAAAATAAATCAATATATCTTATACACTTTGTCGATTAGACTTACATCCTCAACCAGTGAATCGGCCAGACCGGGCCAAAAGACCACAGTGAGAACGCCAAGCACTGCAAAAAGTGCTCCCAGGCCAAATACCCAAACTTTACGTTGAGTTTCTCCGCAACATTTACAGCACATGATGTTCTTTTGTCTCAAGCCTCTTGTCCTCAGAAAGTTTCTTTAAATACAACAAAAACCTACGGAGTTACGGCTGGTCTACGTTGCATCTGGAAAATCAATAAAATTGAAGTTTTTTTCGTTAATCCATGTGTTTCTAATCTTTGGAATTTCTTGTTTTTTTCGTTTTATTGTTACGCTAATAATCAGGTGTCTTATCGAGCTAACCTGGGGGCTACTTAACTTGACGATAATCATCAATAATTTCTTGTCGTTTTGAATTTCGAATGAGTTTCAATGATGTACGTCCGTCGCAACCCAAATGACAGGCAGCCAAAATGAAAGAAAAAAACCTCAAAGTGAGATTAGAGTTTTATTTTTGTACTTTATTTATAAGAGTGCAAATTCTCAAGTGCCAACACTTGAAACTATCATATCAAACTTGAATATCATATATTTTCTATTTGAAGCAAACATTTTTGAAACAAAAACTATGAAAAATGTTTAAGTTCATATGAACTAAGAAGGTTTTTAATGTTATTTTGTCACTGTCCACTATTCTACCAACATTTTAAACTATTTCTCGTAAGACTGAATAATCCGATTGTTCTTTACGGATTTTCAATTGGAAAGCTTAGTTTTCAAATCAATTTGACTGCCTAATTCGGCTAAAAATCGTCTTTACACTCAAATTTTCACTTCAAAAATGATTTTTTAGTTTAAAATCGACGAAGCAAAAAATTTTACGTTTTAAAATGATTCAAAAACGACAATAGTCCTGAATTTCATCACAATTGAGACTTCTAATCACAATGCTTATTTCCCACTTTATTTATACAAATTTAATATATATCCCATAAGAAATTGTAATCCATTTTCCAAATATTTTAATCTCTTTTAAAGTAGTTATTTTGATTAATTTAAGTTTTGAGCTGATTGATCGATTGATCTAATAGTTTCGAAGTGATTTCATAATCTTCACTTACAAAATCGTTTCAATTATGGATGTCAATATTAATAGAAACGCAGAAAGTACAACCGACCGTACACTTCCGTAGTCAAAGAGAAACTGAAGTGACATTATTGACGTTTCCGAGTACTTAAGTATCCCTCCCGTTCATAGAACGTACAATACTCGAGATTAACAAAGTACAAAAAATTTGTTTATCAATGAAACCTAATCTGGTTTGTTTAGTAAACCTTTAAAAAACAGTGGCCAAGATAATGAGACTACATAACCGGCATTAAACTGAAGTTTGAACATTAAAAAGTTATAACTTAATGTTCAATAAATTGGGTGTGTCTTTTGCTTAGGTTCAGAGGATAATCGTCTTTAATTCCTCACACTTTCCATGGCTGTCTTTATGTCAAGAATTCCTATTTTTATTAGGTGGATAAGATACGACTAAACACGTATTGATGTGATTAGCGTATGTTAAGCAAGAGATATTTATGTATGTATTTATATTATTATTATTAGCAAATCAACAAAGATAAGCCTAACTAACTAAAATACTAAACGGGGCCTCAGTATGTTTAATCAAATACAAACTTATCAGATATCCTACATAAACACAAATGCATTTAAGTATAGATATCGAGTTTTCAATATTTTCTTTGTTCGTATGATGACTGAATTCTTTATATTAGACTAAGCAAATATATAATATACATATATGCAGTTGTATGTGCTCAAGCCTTTGTTCTTTGAATCTTGGAACCGGAACGCAAGTGATAATAATAAAAAAATGGGAACGACTGCAGTTATAGGAGTCATATGATAAGTCGCTGCAATGAACTTGGGCGGGGCATGGAAATGCATTCTAGAATTAAAGTTTTTAGTAAGAGTAAAATATGATATAAAGCTTGCGGCAACAGTGGGCCATTAAAACATTACACTATCAGTTACCGTTAGTTTTGGGTAGAAAACAGGGGGAACTCTTTCCTGGATTCAAGGTTTTATTTTTTAACCGGCAATTCAACTGATGACCACATACAGTTCAAGGGGCTCTCATTATAACACATTAAGATTTGTTTATTGCTATTTAGCATATACGTATGCATATATTTGTTATTACTCACCAGCAGACAGAGACAGGACAGACAGTTGCAACCTTGACACCTTGATGACCCTTATTAACTCTAAAGCTAAAACTAGATTAAGGCACTATGACTAATGCGTAAGATGCTTAGAAAAGAGTAATAGCTGCGAAAATTACTCTTGCAAAGTAATCCTTTAATTAAATTAACAAATATTTTTGCGTTTTGTTTTTCTTTCTCCCTTTTCAATGTTTTTCCCCCACTATTTTGGTATTTTTTCTGTTCCGACGACTTCGATAACTTTGCTCCGATAACGTCGATAACAAATCGAACATAGAAGCCTATCGATATATCACACATTACTGTATTTTTTGAATACCAGCTGTCTTTTGTTGTTATTTACATTATTCTAAAATCTATTTTGAATTTATTTCTAATGTGCAATTCATACCCACTTAACGACGATTGCTGGCTTGTCATTCTGAAATATGTATCGCTGGGAGATCAAATTTCCCTGGCACAAGTCTCGCCGATATTCAATGACGTTGTGACCAACAACTGGGCTAGCATAAGATCGGCAAAAATCACCCATGACGTATTAGAAAAATTTAAGCTAAATGAAGGTAAGTATTGTATGGAAACCAAATGCGTTTATCTGAATACATGCAATGGCTTTATTTCAGAGCAATTTGACGAGTTTATGGCACGTTCTTGCGGATCATTGCAGGAACTTCAGCTAAAAGGTGGCACCCAGGAGTTGCTTAGGTCAATGGGGAGTTATAGTTTTCCCAAATTAACTGTCCTCGACATCGAGATTAACTACAATGAAGAGCAGGCGGATGAAGAAACGCTTATGCTTGTGGAACTCTTTCCAAATCTGACAAAGTTAACTCTACACAGCAGCACAACGGGCAGGCATTTATGGAGATTGAACAAATTGAAGGAACTGCATCTAATTTGGTGCGAAGATTTGGATCCAATGACATTTGACGAAATCTTTAGTAGCCTAAAATTAGAAAAGCTATCAATACTTTACTATGGTTACAATGTCAATTTTGGCGATGGCTTGTTACCCGCTACTAAATGTCAAACCCTCCAAGAGGTTCTTATCGATGATCATCATCTGCTGGGCGATGTATTAACCAATTTACTACGATTACCGCATTTGAGAAAACTAACATTCTACACGCGTGACTATTACGAGCATCTTTTTAAAGTGGTGGCCCAGCAGCACCCATTGAAGGTTCACTCCCTAATGTTTAATGATGCTCTTTGGAATAGCGATCGGGCGACAAATGAAATTATGCGGATGACTAATCTACGTAGATTAGTCCTCCATGACGATGATATTGATACTGAAATTTTGTACAAAATTTTCAATTGTTTGCCCCATTTAGAGGAATTGCATTTAATGAAGATGAGATCTTTACCATTTGCAAGACAATTCTGGGATATGGTGACCAATTGCCCAACTCTGAATATTCTCAGTTTATCCAACACGAAATTAGATGAAGAATTTGTTAAAATAAGTTCTTTGCGCTTGGACCAAGTTCTGGATAATCGACGAACGCCACTCCGAATGCATCTCCATAATACAGGATTGGAAAATCATCCACATAATGTGAGTGTGTAAACGAATTGCATATAAATATTCTTATTCCTCGATTTCTTTCTAGATTCTCACAAGCTTGCGTCATCCAAATTTGATACTCTCACTTGACCCAATTGAATTAAACTTATGGAGTTCGCGATTTATTGAAATTGGTTTCAATCCCCAAATTGGCAATTAGGCTTATACAATAAACTTTTGAGTGTTAGCAATGTACATAAAAATTTAAAATTAAATAGGTCTGCTATAGAATAGATGGCCCAAGGACAATTAAAAATTTTGTTAGAATCCTTATTATAATACAGAAATTAAAAACGTTTTAAAATTGTAAAAATCAAGGGAATTACTTTAAATAATCTTTACTAGCAATTGCCAAACGTTTAACTTAACAATATATTTTTTTGTACAATTATTTACAAATTATTTCAATACGTTGAAACAAAATCTTTCAATCAGTCTTCTTCACTACCAAAGAGGCCATCTAGCTCTAAGCCTTCATCGGTTTCGGCTGTAGATTGAGTTTTAAATTCAGTGAAAAATTTGCCATCGCTTTGGGAATTCCATGTAGCCTCCAGAGCTGCCGTTTCGGCCGCAATATGCCTGGCATGTTTGGGTGGCGTGAAATGTGTGTAGGTGCAATTTGTATAGCTAATCGATTGATCCGTATTGACACTGGGTCGAATTTGATAGTTTTCATCAAGAAAGGCCATAACCTGTGGCTTTGTATCTAGACCATTGAATTGGACACGAAGTTTGCGCTTCATTTGGCTACTCCACATAAATGTGAGATGATGATGGAAACACTGAAAATGCAAATTATCACCGGCGGCACAAGCAATGTCCAGCCATTGTTGTACACATGACAAGGGCGTTACTTTGGCCTCGGGGTAATTGCTATTGAAGAGTGCCGGATTCGCTAGTAGGCCACGAGCAGCCATGACACCAGCTGCTCCAGTTTGAGACTGCAATTCGATGGCGTCCTCCCAGCTTTCCACATTGCCATTAACTATTAAAGGGATTTGCAGTGATTTTTGTACTTCGTTCATGGCAGGGATATTTAGAGTGTCCTTGGAGTGCTTCTGGGCAGGAGTACGACCGTGAAGTGTTAGGAATGTAACGCCAGTGTGCTCCAATTGGCGGGCCAGATCAATAGTACGCTCTAGGGAAGTCTCCTGGCTGCCACCCAATAGACGCATCTTCACAGAGACACTGAAATCCGTGGGCAATACTCGTCGCACCTCTCGCACGATGTCCTTCACCTGCTCTGGCTGACGCAATAGACCACAACCATAGCCTTTGGCCATAGCCCAGGACTGCGGGCAACCACAGTTCAAATCAATGCCGTCTACATAAGGATAAATCAATTGCGCTGAGGTCACAAACTCCGATGCATCCTTGGCCGCGAATTGTGCTACAAGCGGCTGATCATCCTGATCCGTGCTAAACTCATTTTGTCTGGCCTTTTCGCTGTTGTTAATAGATTCCGATATCATCATGGGGGTAAAGCACAATTGAACACCATTCTGGCGGAGCAATTTCCTGAATTCGAATTTACTGTATCGCACCATCGGTGCACTAACCCGTAGAAATGGTTCCGTAGCTTGACTCCGGGCATTAGCGAATAAAGCTGCAATGTCGTGGTGTGGTCTTTGTTGCGGCAAGTGCATCTTGGCTTCAAAGGATCAACAAAATCAAAATAAAAACCACCAGTTTAAAGCAAAACAAACAACTGTAAGAAATTTCCTAACGCATTTCGCACGTGGAGAACAATTGCCATGAACGATTTCCATGGTTTCACTCCGATAACATTTATCGATATTTAATTATAGCGTAGGTAACGGTAATTGGTGCCGTTTATGTTCATTTAATTTTCTTTCAAAATATTAAAAACAAACAATTATTAAACTAGACATAATGAAAACTTGTAATATTTAAATTAGCTTAATATTAAATTTATGTCAAAATTTAGCTAACGCAAATTGAGAAAATAAAATTGTTTTCAATGTTTAACATTTCTTTACGTTTACCCGAAAAACATTGTAAATGGCATCTACTGCGTTATCTGCATCATCAGGCTAATTGCTTAAGATGTCGTGTTTCAGATCCTTGTGACAGTCTGGATTTTTATTCAGGCTATAGTTCCGGAACCATGTCTGAAGGTAAGATAAATATCTTTCTATTACAAATTTTCATAATGTTTTGACAGTTGCGGAGAAAATACGGCAACAGATTGGATGGGAATCGCGCTATAATAGTATTCCCAAATGTCGAAGTGGTTTACTGAAATATCAACCGAAACGTGAAGATTTGCCCATTCGATCTATGAAGGATTCATATACAACGGCTCTGTTGCCATTAGGATCAGATGGAAGGATACGTGAACGTTATGTGAATCATTTGGGTAGAGTACGCATGGGCCGAATGATGGAGGAGCTGGATATATTTGCGGGTAAGGGCATCGCTTGTGTTCCTATATGTGTAGCATTCGTTTTAAATGAGGTTCACTGCAGTTTGGATATCCCACCGGCACGTTAAAGTGCCCAATTTACCCAAAAGCATTCCCTTGCCTTACACCTTTGTCACTTTGAGGGTGGATAGCGTTGAATTTTTGCATTGCAATCATATGGGCAATGTTGATCTTAAGCTCTGCGGTCATGTCTCCTGGACGGGCAAGAGTTCAATGGAGATAACAATGTATTTGCAACAGAATGAACTTACCATAGCAAAAGCCATATTTATTATGGTGGCTCGCAATGCTACCAATACAGGTCCTGCTCCAGTGAATCCTTTGAATCCGGCAGATGAGCAGGAAGAACTCTGTTTGAAATTAGCCACAGAACGAAGAAACGTTCGGCACAGCAAGCGAAAGCGTTCCATCTTTGAGGTGCCACCAACTAAACAAGAGGAGGCCATCATGTATAATATATTCACTCGGACCAAACCTGATGATGATCTGGATATATATGAACGACCATTGCCACCAAATAGTCGATGGATGTCAACAAGTTTTCAGAATACAATTTTGCATTTATTTCCCGAGAATCTGAATAGTCAGAACAACATCTTTGGTGGCTACATAATGCGCAATGCAATTGAAGTTTCCTTCATCACGGCTAGCATTTATACTAGTAGCAGTCCTTTGATTAAATACTTTTCGGATGTATTGTTTTTGCGTCCGGTACGGGTGAATAGCTTTCTAAAATTATCCAGCTATGTTGTCTATACATTTGGCAAGTATATTCAATTGATGACCATTGCCAATGTACTGGATGCCAATACATTTGAGGAAGAGCAGACAAATGCCTTTTATCTCATCTACGAAGCTGAAAAGGAGGTGCCAGAGGTTCTGCCCCAATCCTATCCCGAGACATTGTGGTACATTAATGGTCGACGGCAATTGCATGCCTATTTGGATAAACAAAAGGAGCACGAAAGCAATCAATTGCCAGTCAAAGTGGACATTCTTAAGACAACCAAAAAGGAAAAAGGTTGTTCATAAAGAATACGCCAATCATTTTGATTGTTATTTACCATATATAAAGCATGTACATTTATTTGTTTATGAAAACTACACTATTTAGAACTACGCCTTAACCCCGTACGCCTCCGGCATTCGCTCGATGGCATATTTGTGGGCCGCCACGTACATAATTGGCACTCCGGGTATCTTTCGTATGCGATTCTTAAGATCCTTATCGTTTGTGGCTACAATATAGCACTTGTGTTGACGCACCCGCTCTATAATGCAATCATCCGCATAGGTGCCCTTATGTAGACAGGGTAATCGTTCGAATCGAGGATCGGATATGATACGCAACGCCAATTTGTATTTGTTGCCCAGTTTTTCGAGCTCAGCACGCACACAATCGGATATGTAGGGTATGCACTTGGCATAGAGACAATCCATCATTCCCTGAACAATATCGAGCTTATTTTTAATGCTAAAGTTGATGAAATTTGTGTCGAGAACTATGTGATATGGAGGTCCTAGTTGTGTGTTGTATTGAAAGAACAAAGCTGAGCTTTGCTGGGTGGCTTCATGGAGTTTGATTGCATGGGGATCCGCTTCCTTCTTGCGTTTCTGTCGTTTTTGCTCCTTAATGCGGGAATCTGTAGGTTTCAGCAGGCGCTTGAGTTGAGCATTTCTTTGCTTCTTAATCTTCTGGGTCTTTTTTTGTTTTCCCTAGAAACAAAATAAATTAAGAAATTAAATGTGTGCAAGAATATATTATGCAGGTAATTGCAACTTATTATTTACCATTTTTTAATATATATAAACAAACGAAAATTGCACGTGTGGAGTCAAACAGATGTGCTGAGCGAATTTAAATTCGGTGAGCGAATTCATTTTGACTGGGCGAATTCATTATGGCTGGGCAAATTCATTTTGACTGAGCGAAATAAATCAATTTGGCTCAATTTGAAAAGAGCCGTGGCGAAAGTTCGAGTTTGACTCTGATGTTCGACTCCTTTGCTCGATGGTAGCCTCCTTTCACCCGATGTTCACCCCCGCCGACTAAAATTCCACAAGTTGCATCAAACTCGTTCAAAGGCAGGGTTGTCGCAGAAGTTGCATCGAGCTCGTTCGAGGCAGGGTTGTAGCAGAGTTGCGTTGTGCGGGTGTTTGTAATTTTTTTTTGTTGTTTTTATTTTCAAGTCGGCTGCGAATTCAAGTTGTGCGCGCGGACGTGTCGTTTTTTGCCGTGGGAGAAAATATAAGAAAATAAAAAATTAATTATTTAATTAATTAATATCTCGAATTGTGAAGTGTGTGTAAGCAAAAGAGAGAGAACGAAGAAAAAGCAAAACAAATACAAATTGTTTTTTACGATATCGTGGATGGTGCGCAACAATAAAATTTTTTAAACAAAATCGAAAGAAAGAGAATTGTCGGTCGGCGGATATAACGGGTATTTTAATTCTAGCGAATAAACATACAAAACACAACAAAAGATATAATTAATAAATTAGCAAGGAATACAAAAGTGGAAATTTTAATGCAAATGTGTTTGTAAAATTGGCCACAAATAAATACAAAAATAAAAGGTAAATGCGCAAAGTCAAAGCAAAGGCAGAAAAACGCAAAAAGAAAAGAAAAAAAAAGAGGAAATGAATGTGTAGAAAAAATCGATTATTCAATCTGTCTGTGTGTGTGTGTGTGTGAATGCGGGTGTATGCGTGTGCGTTAAATAAAAAGTAAATTGTTATAATATTTAGCACAATGTGCAATAAAACAAAAGTTTAGCAAAAAATTCATTATACAAAAAGAAGAATTTTAAATAAAGAAAATGTGTATAAAACACACAGACTCACAAACACACACGCATACAGAAAGTAATGGCAAAGTAAAAAGTGCAAAGGCAAGGAAAAGTAAAACAAAATAACAAAAAGAATTAATTTAGTAAATGAGCAAAAAGAAAAATGTCTGATAATTAGAAATTTTCTTAATTTTAAAAGGCAGAAAAGAAAATTTTAAACTGTATGTAGAAGCAACAACTGCGTGTGAGTGTGACTGTGTGAGAGTGTATGTGTGTGTGTGTGAGCTGCGGCCCCCTTAAGCCGTTGCGTGTGTGTGAGCGAGTCAGCCGTATTATCTCAGTCATCAGCTGTTTGACACTTGACACGATCGACGCACCGCCAGACCACCCCTCCCTCTCCCACCAACGACCCTATGAATTTTATCAACTAAATAAATTGGCGCTTGGATTTGCCTTGTGTTGTTTCTTGTTTTTAACAATTAATTAATTCAAATTACATTTTTGTAGGCTGGAAAAAATTGTTTTTGCTTTTGCATGACATGTTCATTTCTTTTTTTTCGCTTAATATGTGTATTTAAAAACGATCTGGCAACGATCTTGAAAAATTTATTTCGTATTGATTCAGGTCGGGGAACCTGTTTTGTTTTTATTAATTTTTTTGTATTTTATTTTGGGGTGTTCTAGATTGCATTCCATTTTGCAGTTAATGTTTTTATTGTTTTCAATATAGGGAATTTTAAAGGGATATTAAATGGCCTCTAACCTGAATTAAATTTAAATCTTTGTGATATTTGAATAAGTTAGCAAATAAATTAACAAATGATACATAATTATTTAGTAGTAGATACCAGTCCAATTGTTTTATATACCATATAACTTGTATTTTTTATACCATGCACCCATAGGGTGAAATTGTATATTAAAGTCGTCAAAATGATTGTCCATCTGTCCGTCCGTCCGTATGAACGACTATATCTCGGAGACTATAAGAGCTAGAGCCACCAAGTATGGTATGTAGACTCGTGAAGTATGTAAACATATACAGTTAACTTCGATTTGGACCACGCCCCTTACGCGCCCAGAATTTACATAAAACTGTTTTTCTTAAAAACTATAAAAGCTAAAGACATCAAATTTGGTATGTATACTGACTCAATAGAGGCGCTTAAATTTTGCCACGCCCACTTACGCATCCATACTTGACTATCGTAATCTAATTCGGCAGGCCAATCATTCTTATTTATTTCTTCCAACCTACCAAGTTTTAGTGGTATTACGCATTAACGTGTTTTACTAGGCGGTCCATGAGACCGAAGTTGACCGTATGACAGTGGCGGCGCTAAAAAAAAAAAAAAAAAAAAAAAAAATTATTCGTTATCCACAATCGTTTCCTTTATCCCCGACGGAACTACTTTTTAGTATTGCTTCATCAGGGGGAAACTCGACCTACGTCGGGGTTCGAACTCGAGAACAACAGAATTGTAGATTTAGTAGGTCTCCACTGAGAGTGGCGGCGCTAGTGTGCTCCTGTGTTTGTAGAGTGAGCGAGACAGCATATGCTATGAGGCGTTTAAAAACAATTTAACAGACATTCATTTCGTTTTCGAAATTTGAAATATTTTTTCATTTGGTACATGGTATGCCAAAGTCGGCGAGATGACTTACTTTATTTTTGTTTGCCATCTCTAGACCAAGATAGGGAAACAAACTCAACTTCATCCAGGATATTATAGCTTTATACTATAAGCCATTTATTTAAACATAAGATAATTCGAAAAATTCTCCTATTTTGAAATCTTTTTAAGCTCTGAAAGTTGAAGTTTTTCTTGTTTAGTTGCATGTATTTTTAAAATCTGTTCAAAATCAGGTCTGATAATAGACATTTTAGTATTAGACTTAAAATGGCAATTGATTAAATTTTACTTGATTTATATAAATCAGAGCCATTAGATATAATTGATAAGAAGGCTATGCGAAATGTGTTTCTAAGACTACTTCTAAAAAAAAATTAACAGTTTTCCGCATTAAGAGTACAAATTAGTTCGTTCCAAAATTAAACTAAAAATCGTCATTCTTGAAATATATTTGGCAGCAAACAATTAACAATCCTCTCTAAAATTATCAAAATTACTCCCTGTTCATTTCAAATAGCCAGATCTATTCATTCAAAAGGGATCGAACTAATTTATACCTTCAGTACTCCAAATATATATTGTCATAATGGCAAAGACTCAATTCTTAGTTTTATTTCATCTTACGATGAATCGCTTAAACAAAACGAAGGGCAAGAAGAATTCAAGAAAATCTAAAGGAAAGCGAAAGAGTCCGAGTCGCAAATTAAAAGTAAGTAAGTAAGTAAACTAACGGCTGGCCAAGGAATTTATTTAATTAATCGACGGCTCTTCTCTAACACTTAAGCACTTTATAACAGGGTACAGGTTTAGTCGGTAACTAAACTTGAAAGCACACTACTGAAGTTTCAAAATCTGAATTTCAACAATTAGTTTAGATAATTATTCAAGTCTTTGGGATAGTGGGATTTATATATTACCTTTCTCTGTTTGATTAGAATATCTGTTCGTTTTTTTTTTTGTTGTAGATTATTAGTATGAAAAATTAACTTTAATAAATTAATTTGAATTTTTTTTGTTTCAAGCGTACTTCTACTTTTTGAAGATTTTCGTAGATAGAAATTGTTAAAGATTAAATTTACTTTTATTAAAGTTATCCAAAAAGTTATTTTTAAGAGTAACTAATAATATTTTACGAAGTCAAAAAATATTTAAAACGGGAATGACCATTTTTGGTCAATTTTAAAATATTTTACTCCAACCTTAATTTTTCAAATTCCCTGTATGATAGTAGGAAAACTTGTTGGTCAATCGCCCTGGTTGATAAAACATTTAGTTATTTAATTGAATTATTAACATTCCAACGAGTTTCAAAAGTGACTTTTTTGAACGTCAACCTATATAAAATTAGCCCCAATGTTTATTTATTTTTTTTTTAAGACTTTAGATAAAATTATATGGAATTTATGATTTTGATAAACACCAAACGTTTTAATTTTAGAATGAATTTTGAGTAATGTCATCTGTATGTAACTTATCAATTATTTCAACTTATCATATATTTAATTATAAAAACTATTTAAACATTTGCAGACAATTTTTTCTCCCATTAAGTTTAAAGAATTTTCCATAGAAACAAATTGCAAATAATGGTTTATTTATCCAAACAAATTTGTTTAATTTAATTAAAAATAAGAATTGATTAATTTTGTTAGGGCTCTAATTTTGATTATCACTAATATTTTAATCCAAATGATATCCCCTAAATATAGTAACGTTTCAAGTTGCTATGGCATTAAGAATTGAGCAAATTGTTGTCTGTCTTCTTAGCATTGACATTTAGTATTAGTAATTTGCTGAAAATTCAATTAACAAGCTAATATTTCTATGTTTTTTTCTTCTTCTTCTTCTTCAATTCTCTTTGCAGATTCACGAGATTTAATATTTATATATATATATTAATAAAGTTTATGTGTAAAAAATTAAAATTAAAGGCATATACAACAACAACAACAACAACAAAAAAGTGTTAAACCAAATGTTAGTCTAAGCATAAAGTGTAAAACTAGTTTAAGAAACAAAGTGTTAACCAAGCAAGAGCGCAAGCAAAAGCTAATCATTAAATACACACACACACAGCCCATACATACACATACACACACACACACACATACACACGCATCAATTAACAAGAAATTGATCTAAAGACAAAAGATACGAAAATAATATTCAGACCAAAAATAAAAACGTGCTGCTAACCGCCGCAGTGCGTTCGTCTAAAATTTCCTAATCCCAACCGTTTTTGATAACTTCGGCAAAATAGCTAAATCCATATTGCAATTTCTTAAAAAGAAAAAATCTCATCATAGTTCTTCGTCAACCGGAGGACAACAGCAGCTGCAGCAACAGTCGACCAGTTACGAGGGCGAGGGCGAGGGTGACGAAGGAGGTGCTGGTGGGGGTGGAGGAGGAGGTCTGGAGCAGCAGCAGCAGCAGACGACCACCGCCGGAGCCGCTGGTACCAGTTCCGGCCAACAACAACAACAGCAACAAAAAAAGACAACGGCAGATACTCCATTAGAGACAACAGCTTCTGGAACTTCCTCTAGTTCCAAGGACCACGAAGACCAGCAGCAGCAGCAAGCTCAAGTATCGGCCACAGCCACATTTCGTTTATCCTCGCTAACCGGTACCATATCGAAAATGGGTAATAACGCAACAACATCCAATAAGAAAGTCGATGCCGCCGAGACTGTCAAGGAGTTCCTTGAGCAGGCCAAAGAGGAATTCGAGGATAAATGGCGTCGCAATCCGACCAATACCGCTGCCCTCGATGATTTCGAACGCATCAAGACACTGGGCACCGGGTCCTTTGGCCGTGTCATGATCGTCCAGCATAAGCCAACAAAAGACTATTATGCCATGAAGATACTCGATAAGCAGAAGGTTGTCAAGCTGAAGCAGGTGGAGCATACGTTGAACGAGAAACGTATTCTGCAGGCCATACAATTTCCATTTTTGGTATCGTTACGCTATCATTTCAAGGATAACTCCAATTTGTATATGGTCCTCGAGTATGTGCCAGGCGGTGAGATGTTCTCACATTTGCGTAAAGTCGGTCGCTTCTCGGAGCCCCATTCCCGTTTCTATGCGGCACAAATTGTCCTGGCGTTTGAGTATTTGCATTATTTGGATTTAATCTATCGAGATTTGAAGCCCGAGAATTTGCTAATCGATTCGCAGGGTTATCTCAAGGTCACCGATTTTGGTTTTGCCAAACGTGTCAAGGGACGCACTTGGACCTTGTGCGGCACCCCAGAGTATTTGGCACCCGAAATTATATTATCGAAGGGCTATAACAAAGCCGTCGATTGGTGGGCCCTCGGCGTCTTGGTCTATGAAATGGCAGCCGGTTATCCGCCCTTCTTTGCCGATCAGCCCATACAGATCTATGAGAAAATTGTCTCTGGCAAAGTACGTTTCCCCTCGCATTTTGGTTCCGATTTGAAGGATCTATTGCGTAATCTACTGCAGGTGGATTTAACTAAACGCTATGGCAATCTAAAGGCGGGCGTTAATGATATTAAAAATCAAAAATGGTTCGCCTCAACCGATTGGATTGCGATCTTCCAGAAGAAAATCGAAGCCCCGTTCATACCGAGGTGTAAAGGTCCCGGCGATACAAGCAATTTCGATGACTATGAGGAGGAGGCGCTGCGAATTTCCAGCACTGAAAAATGCGCCAAGGAGTTTGCTGAATTCTAATAGAACAAAACCCACACACACACACACATACACACTAACACACATACATACACTTGTTGTCCAAATACAAAATACAATTTCAAATACAAGAAAAACGAAAAAGAAAAACAATTTCAATGAATCCAAAATCAAAGTTGAAGTCGAAATCGTCACCGTCGTCGTCGTCGTTGTCGTCGTCGTCGTCGTCTTTTAGTCGTCGTCTCGTCTATATGTCTACAACTTACAACAACAACTGCAACTGCAACTACAACTACTATTCTGCTAAAACTACAACAACAACTACTTTTGTCTAGCTGGGCATATATATATATATATTGCTATATATATATTCCGCATCTATAACTCTAATTAAATTGGATTTATCATCACAAAACCCATCTCATCATTAATATTAATCATCAACAACAACAGCAACAAATCATTTGAATGTAAGTACACTGCAAAAAAAAACAACAAAAATTTCAATTGAAGTAAGAAAAATAAGTTAAAATTATCTATCGATGAGATCTTTTCCTTTTATTTTGTATTTGTTGAAATGTAAAAGAAAACTGCAGCAGTTGTAGCTTAATGCATATAAGATCTGTTTATTTTGTAATATATTCTATAAACTTAGCTTTTATTATTTAATTTATGTCATAAGTAATAAATATGAAATCACTGTCATAGTATATATATATTGGAATTTGGTTTTGAAATTATTTATATACATATATAGAAGACAAAGTCCATCTAAATATTGGGCTAAACTCGATTAGATGGGATCTGTGGGATCTATCAATGTGGTTTGCTCTCGGTTGTCTCTAAACAAAATCCGCTCTATTAAATAGAGAAATGTATTCAAAACGAAGCTGGAGATCGTTAGTTGAGTGATTGGGACTGGAAACGGAATCAATAAATACAAGTGCTGACGTTAAGTAATCGATTTCTTACTCTTTCCTTAGAAGCAAATTCCTTTAGCATTGAAAGGAATGGAATGTAATCAATTCAAACGAAAACCCTTACAAAAATCACTCAATTTGTTGTGAATGGTGTTCGGATAGAAGTTCCTATCCTTCCTGTGAGAATATTACAAGGAAAATGGTAAAGGAGAACAACAAGCAGGACAAAAATGTTAATTTAGATTCAAGTAGGCGGTAAATATCTACTATAGCTACTCGGGCCCAAAACGCGTTTAAAATACATAAATTTGGTATCAAACAAAAGAGGAAAATTCCACGAGCACGACCTCAGGTGCGCCTTGGCGATTTATTATGTAGTTTTTGTGCAATTAACAAAAGAAAAATCATGTTTTTAGCGGGATTATAGCTAAAAGCTTCCGGCTAAAAGAAGCTGTCAAATTTTGAGATAGCGTTGCCAGATGCCAAATATCGGATACTCGAATACGCGCTTTTTGAAACTTGTGTTCGCACTATTCTCAACAATCGAAAATATTGTTGAGTTTACATTATTTCTTGATTTTAGAGAACAAATATAGTTCAGAATACAATATTCGGCTGCCAGAGGAGCGGAATATTCCTTAATTTTATAATTTAGAGTAAAATATTTAGCTGCCAGGGCGGTCAGACAACGCGCCAAATAAAAAATAGCATTTGCCAACACTGAAATCTAGCTTTAGCCGATTTTTTCACTTTTCAACACTGAAATCTCGAGTAGCTTAAGTAAATATTTACCATCTTCTTATTCAGTTATATAACTACATTTATTCGGTGACGTATGAATAGTTAACTTACTGTAAATAGTCGAATCTTCTTCGATTACATTTATGGTGTGACGTATAAATTAACTTATTATTAAAAGTTATAGCCGTCTGGGTTTTGGAACGATTAGGTCGTTTGATTTCATTCATTCGGGTATGTCTGATTCGATAACCCACAATAAATAGTCAGATTCATCTGAATTTTTGAATAATTCACTTGTTTTGTTTTCGAATTCTTAGTTCCTTTGAATTAAATTCATTTGGTGACGTTTCAAGACTCAACTAATTGTGAACAGTCAGAATACTATAGGACTCGACTAATTCAGTCTATATATTCATTCAGTGGCTTATGAATAGCCAACTTTCTCTGAAAGTTTTGAGTTTATGAGTAATAAGATTGTTGTTACTCATCATTCATTCTGTTACTAAAATTCATTCATTAGTTTTTTTATGATTCAAAAGAGTAATCATTCTTATAGCTTATTAAATAAGCTTTTTTGTTTTTGATTTGAGCATTCAATTTATCGATATTTTAAATTTTCTGCTTACCAAGTCAAACGATCATCGACTCAATCGATGACTTAAGACAGAAACAATTTAAAATCCAATATAAATACAAGCGTTGAATATAATTTGAATAATCTTCTTATAAAGTGAATATTGAATGGAATATCGAATCAAGAATATATCATTGTTAATCTCTACGATTTCTCTCAATGTTTTTGTAAAAGACAAAAACCAGTAAACGTTGAAGACGCCATTTTGTTATGACTTTTGGCAATTTGATTGATTGATGGGTACTACGCACAATTTGATTGATTGTTTGTTTGGACTCGCTTTATGCGTGAGTGCCCGACTGCCTGACTGACTGCCTTCTACATGGGAGAATGAGAAAAAGAAGTAAACGACAGTTGATTATGATGAAAGACAAAAGCATTTGTGTGCTCTGGTTTAGACAGTTCTCGTTTCGACTACATATTTTCCTTTTAATTAGTTTCGTACTGAACTAGATAAACTTCTCCTCTGCTACTGTTCTGCTCATTATTCCTGGTATCCTAAAATCGAAATAGATATTACAATGAATTTGCAATATGACAAGTGTTGTGCCCCTGCACATGTGTGGGTGTGTGTGTGTTTCTGAGGAAATATGTGTCTCAATTTTCACATGGATTGGTGGAACAAAGCAGGGGGAGGGTAGGGAAAGAAAAACAATTATGTGAGATAATAACTGTCAGCATGGGCTCTAAAATATAATGAACTGTGTAATGAATCAGTTGGTAAATAGTCCATAAAACAAAAATCTGACAAACTATTCCACAAAACTTGATGGAGTAGAGCAAAGAAAATGAGTCAATCAAGATTAAAGTGAGATGTGGGCAAGTGGAGGAGGGAAACGAAGGGATTAACTGTGCTTAAGATTCTTTCAATCGCCATTCAAGGTCATCTATAACTATAGAGTGTTCCTATTTGTATCCTAGAATGGGCCTTGATTTTGTAATCTTTTGTGAACATATTCTACTTAAATATTTACCTATTCGCGTGCGGCCAACAACCTCCGCAAATAAACAACAAGAAGAAGAAAAAAACTTGATATTTATATTTACACTTGACCCAAATGGTTAACTTGGTTGATGGAACTTGGAGATGGCTTCAATATGAATAATGTCAAGCCCAACCGCAACAAGGAGAACAAGAAGAAGAAGAAGAAATGGCAGAACAAAAATACATAATTCTTGGTTTTTTTTTTGTGTTTGTTTTGCTTTTACTTTTGCGTGTTTCCTAACCATTAGTAAAATAATAACAATAAAAACACACACACACACAAAAGCAGAACGAAGAAGAAAAATGAAAACTAAGCCAGAAACGTTCATAATTAATATTTAAATAAATAATACAAAAACAAAAAAAAAAAAGCTGCGTGAATAAAAATCATAAAAAAATAAAATAAAGGCAGAAATAATTAAGAAATTTAACTGCGTCCAGTTCTAACTTTTTTTTTCTTTTTTAGATATTTCGTAATACATAACACGGCCATGACCTTGTTTGACCTTTGTCAAGTCTCATAGATGCTGCTGTTTGTTCCCCCTCTCTGTCTAACACTGTCACTTTCTGGCTCTCTTTCTCTTTCTCTAGACGAAAGTTTTATATTTCTTGTCCATTTATAAATATGAATATATATATATATATACAAATGTATATATGTATATGAATATTTTCATGTGACATGTGTCGTCTACATTTTTATTGGCACTAATTAACGCCAACACCAAGAACAACAAGAACCAAAAAAAAAAAAGCAACTCATCAATCAAAACGGAATTTGAGTGTTTTTGCTGTTGTTGTTGTTTTCCCTTTTCTCTCTCTGCCTAATGTTAGTCATGGGTACTAAGTGGTAAACTCAATTCATTTTTCCTATTTACTATATTTTGCCCAAAATGAGCTCAATGGATTTCTGATTGTTTTATCAGTTCATTTTTAGTCGCTTTCTGGTAGGTTTAAGTTTTGGCGCTTTATGGCCTCATTGTGTCTGATAACTCGAGTCAAGATAGCATGATAAGTATAAAGCCACAAATTGAATCATTGAGCCATCATTGAATCAATTTTATTATTTAAATATTAGTTTTCTAGATTGATTTCAATATTGAAAAACCGATTTTAGATCAGGAATAGCTAGTAAAAGAACTTCTAGTACTATGGCATTTGGAGTAAATAGAAATTTATATATTTTCATACCTAGTTGGTAGCAATATATTTATATTTATTATTTGGTACTTTAAGTTTGTTAAATTATATGTACATGTTTTTTATATCAAACTTAGATGATAAGTAGTATATGTTGTGCTATCTTTAAAATATTAATAGATAGATAGCTTCAGTTGAATCTTCTACAAAGTAAATCGATGCATCTATATCACTTTATATCAAAATGCATATTAAATGCAGTTACTGATCCTGGAAAGGGCTGAAGTGAGCGTAATTTCCTCCTCGGAATCCAAGACTTTATATACAAAGATGGTCAAGATGCGATATTGAATCAAGAATTTTCCTCAAAAATGTCAGATTTACGCCCCTCAATATAGAAATTAATATCTTTCGGTTTTAGTAACTATTTTGTCTTTATATCGCACGAGTTTTAGTACCAATGTTTAATAATTTTGTCAAATAATTATCAAAGGCGATGTTTATGCCTTTCTTTAAAGTTCTAAAAATTCGAAATACAGTAGAATGCGGCTATGACGACTCGGCCTTTAACGTCCATCCGGTTATAGCGACTAAAGTTTGATGACTGATTGGTTGGTCCCAATACAAACTTATATGAAAGGGTCTCCGGTTAGTACGTCATTCAGATATAACGACAAAAATCGTCGGTCCCTTGAGCTTCCTTATAACCGGATTCTACTGTATGCGAAATATCATAAGAATTTCTTATATCACTAGAATTTTGATTAAAGATTTGAGAAATTTATGAACAAGAAGACCTAAGGGAAATCCCTCTTGGTATTCAATACTGGGCGAAAAGGCGTATTCTATGGCACATAAATTTTGGAGTACTGGATCAATCAATAATTATATCAATGCCAGCATCAATAATTAATGTCAAATTTTAATTTAATCGACTGTTATGATGGTCCCAAACTTTGCAAACAAAACTTTAGTAACACAATAATACGAAAAATGCAAAGATATATACTATGTTGATTTAACTAAATGATGGCTTTTTTAAGGCATTGAACTAAATTTGTTGTTATTAATGGCCTTTAAAACATCTTAAATATCTAGTCGATCTAATCAAATTGACTGAAAGGCTTGTAATAATTACATATTTCCTTGTAATAATTACAGATCCCTGTAAAAGTTCAGAAAATTGAGTCAGTTTCAAAGGAGCATCCGATGAACTTGAATTTAATTTTTGTTTATCTAAATTTGCAATGATTTTTATATATTTTCCATTTTTCTATTAATAATTGGTTAACTCTCAAAGACTTAAAAGTGGCTTAAGGCAATTATCCAACTTCAACAACTTAGTTTTTTTTTATTTTTTGAATTATATGACAATCGATTAAAGTCTCCCCAAGGCTTTATAGGGTTAAGAAAATTCAATAAATTTTTGCTTTCTTTGTTGATTTTTTCGTTTTAAAGTTGTCCAGTTGAGATTAAGTTTAGTTATTGCTCTTTTCGTTGTGCGTGTTTTCTCGTGACGTTCTGCAAAGAAGTCACACATTTGTTTGGCTCCAATAAACACTTAGACCAAGTTTAGCAGCAACATAAATCTCACACACACACACACACACAAAACGACCAAAACGAATTCAACTGCCAACGCGTTTTGAAGCTGAGACGTTGTTGTCTAGCCAATTAATGTCTGCTGTGAGATAGAGAGAGAGCGAGAGAGAGACAGAGAATCAAGACATTTGGAGGCGTCCGACTAGGCCCCAGCCAGCCTTGTAACAGTGCCCTCAAATCAGTTAGCAAGCAAACACGCACGAGCTGCAGCTAAACAGTCACAGCAACAAAAATACCAACACCAACACAAATTGCAACTGCAACTGCAATAATAACAATAACCGTGTAGACAATGCTCGTAATTAAAAGCAACAACTGCAAGCAACTCAAAAGAAGATTGCAGTTCATTGTGCCCAGCAACAGCAAGAACAACAACAACAATAAGGGCTCTTTATATGCCCCCTTGACTAAAAGTTCTTATATAAGACAATGATTGTTGGTAATTAAATGTTGGGAGTTCACTCCATTTTATCACACTCACAATTCTCAGAAGTTATTAAGAGCTAGATCAAAGTTTCTTATTTTTATTGTTAAACTTTTTTTTTAATAAGTAGCTACAGCTAAAGAGTCTTCAATTTGAGATTCCACCATCATGAAGCAATAAACCCTCTTATTTCTCAAGTACATAAGCTTAGTTTAGCAATACATAGTTAACTGGTTTAAGTTTATAGTTGCCGTAAATACTTTAACATTCATCGAAAACAATTATAGACTAGCTGGTTATCAATTCAGATCTAAAATAGCTTACAGAGTCACCAATGAATATAGCTTAAAAAACGAATACTAACTTATTTCACTTTTTAATCACACTTTTTGAGGCTGCTAAATACCGATTTCATATTTTAAACGGATTATAAACAATTTGAAGTGAATTGGGAATTTGTAATAAAGAGCTGAATGAATGTTTAAATTTCATTTATTTAAATTGAAGTGAATTGAATGAGTATTAAGCTTGCAATGAAATTAATGAGTATGGATACAAGTGCTAAGCATATGTTTGATAACTTAAGTAATTTGTTAAAATGAATGACAACGAATGGATTGTCAGAACGAATGAATACTTTTGAATATGACATAATATGGCAATTACTGATATCTAATAGAATTAATTTTGTAATTCTGTGTGTTCACAGTCGTTCTAAACGTTTTGAACCCAACAACCAGTAAAAGAGAATGGGAAACAATCCGATCCAATTAGACATTCAAATGTATTCAAAACACTACTACCCAAAAACACTCACCTCAAATTGTTTTGCTTTTTTCACTTATTGATTCGATTTAGTTTTTAGAAATACTTACACTCACACTCATTCATCTTATTGTGTAGTTGTCATTCATTCATTTGAATTCAATTCGTAATGGACTTATTCGAGGTTAATTTGTTATCACACAGGCAGTGCTCTAATACATAGGTAAAACATTTTTAATAAATAAACTGTTTTACTTAAATAGCTGTCCAGTATGAGTCAACTAACTTGGTTAAAGCTCCTGTGTAATTTTTGTGGTAGGTTCAGTTTAGAAGATTTGGAATATAATATTCGATTTTTTTCTGAAACTTAATTTAGAGACAGTTTTTTGTGGTATTCATAATCAAAATCACATCAGTAAAAGACGCAGAATGTACATATGTACTACAAAGGCCTCTTAAGTATTTAGATACATCACTTTGATATTCTGCTGTTAATTTCAATTTTTATACCCAAAATGATTAGCAAGCAATGAATTTTCCATATCATCTAGCAAGATCTTCAAAGCAGTTTCACAATTTAAGCTTTTCACTTTTGTGTTTTAATCAAATTTTTTCATCAACAGGTAAATGTTTGTGTCATTCCCATGATGATATAAATAAGTATGTATGTGTGTATGTACATATATATATTTAATATGTCTGTCTATATGTGTTCAGCTATATCATCAATAATTCTAACTACTCTCGCCCCAGCTGACAGCGGAATGAAACGCAACAACTGTTCAAAAATTCTCAGTTTTATTTTCGTTTCGCTTGTACGCATTGAGAATAAATTAAATGGATTTTTTGTTTCTGTTTGTTTGTTTGTTGGTTTTTTCTTTTTTTTTTGTTACTTTTATTTTCGGTTGTTGCTGTTGCTTTTTGGCTGTTTGTTTTTAGTGTTTTTTATATACATACATATATTTCTTTTTTTTGCAAAACGAGTTTGATATGTCTCTCTGAAATTGTTAGGAGTGGCTGATGATAGAGAGTGAGACGTCAGATAGACAGACAGACAGACAGACAGTCGATCAGTCAGTCGGGCAGTCAGGCAAATGCAGGCCATAATAAAAAAAACATTTAAATTAAGCAAACTGGCAAAATCATTTAAATAACGCACACGTTGAAGTCGCAGACCATCGCCATTGTGCGCTCGTTTTACACATTCTTTTTTTTTTTTGCCCTCTCTCTTTCTGTTTTTGCAATTATTTTTCGTCGTTTTTCTTTTTTGCTGTTTATTTTTCCTCTTTGTGTGTATGTATCTGTGAGATACAATGCGTACTTTTTTAGCGGCTCTCTCTATCTATCTCTACCTTTCTTTTAGTGTGTTTGTTTGTTTGCTTCTCCCACTATCGCGCCATCTATCTGTCTTTCTCTCTCTCTCTCGCTCCCTGTCTCTCTATGCCTCTTTTAGTTTATAAATTTTTCAGTGCCATGCAATTTTCATTCAGAATTCATAAGAAAATTAGAATAGAATTTCTACATGAAAATTGGAAGCATACAATGAGAATTGAAAATTATTTTCTTTTTATCTTTTTTAAAGTGTTTAGTTTTTTTCAGGTTCTTTATTTTTTCTTAGCTATAAACTATAAAAAAGAGGCAAATCTAACCCTTTCTTCACGATTTTTTTTTTGTCTATTTATGTATGTACATATATTAAAAATCTCAATTGGCTTATCAAGGAAATTGAAAATATTCATTAAAAAACAAAAAGTAAATAAACATTATAGCTGATTGTCTTATCAATTTTCCTAGAATTTGATACAGTATTTACCTATAAAATGCAATACAAAAAGAGAACAGAAAAGGCTGGGTCTATACCCTAAGTATATACCCTTGAATAAGTATTTTATTGCCCCTCAATTCAAATGAAAGTGTTTATTGAAGTAATCACAAAATATATTCAAATATTTGGCAAGGAGAAACAACTAATTAAACTGCCAATTGGTTTAGGTTCGAATAAACCATATTATCCTTATGATTCAAAATGATTCAAAACTGAAAGATTATTGAATCAATGTTTAAAGGACATCAAGCAACTGGCTTGTTGGTCTAGGGGTATGATTTCCGCTTCGGGTGCGGGAGGTCCCGGGTTCAAATCCCGGACGAGCCCTTGTGGTGTTACAATATTTTATAGATTTTTCATAAATTGAAGTAACCTTCAGTTTTTAAATGTTTTTTTTTTAATGGTATCTAATGTTTGTTATTTCGGCTTGTGGAAATTCATTTCGAAATCATTGACTGGGATTGACTTTTTATAGATAAGGAAGTTTGATTACTTGTATTTGAACTTGATTTCCATTAGAAGTAAGTTTAGGTTAATGTAAATTAGTAGGGTATAAAGCTTCGCCAAAATTTACCCTCTGTAAACCCTAAATTTTTAGTGGAGAACCACAAGTTAATAACAATATGAACTTTAGCTATACTTTAGTCTTAAGACTATTTTATTTATTAAAGTTTTCGATTCCAAATACAGTAGAATACGGTTATAACGACTCCGATGTACTTTAAAAAATCTTTATCATAATTGATATCTGCTTCATCCACTTATTTCCACATGCAAATTATTAGATTCATATACGAAAATACTAAAAAATTATTTGTTAATATCAAAATAATGCGAAAATGAAACAACAATTTGGAAGCGAGAACAGATCTAAATATATTTTTTTAAGTAGAAATATAGAGTATTCAACTTTCAATTATTATATTTTTAATAAATCAGTAGAGGGTAAACAAAAATTAACAAACTAAAATCATAGAATAAGAAATAAGCGGCATTTTATTAAGACTATTTGGGGGAGGAACGAACGCTCCTGTCAAGTCTTATCAACAAGATCATGGAAAACTTATTGACGCCCAGAGTTCAACGGAAAGCTAAAGAAAATTTAACTGAAACAACAGTTGGCAGCGATAAGAATGAGAATGAGAACAGCTAACAACAACAGCAGTAAAAACAACATCAACTAAGGACAAACTAAACAAAAGACATTTATTACATTAATTTATGCAACTAGAAGAAGAAAAAAAACTACCGTCAAGTTCTGTTATATGACAACGACTATATAAATGCATGCGGGTCGGTGGACTTTCCATTGTGTCTACCAGCCCCAGACCCCTCCCACCCCACCCATTCACATTGTGCTTAGTAGGTGGCCCAGTTTTTTGGGTGGGAAAATGGGTTAAGAATATGCAATATGCAATGAATCCTCCTCCTCCCCATTTACGTCTCCCACCCGACCAACACCCGACCTAATCAACCACTTGGCTTGGTTTTATTTCCCTTTTTTTTGCTATATTCCTATTACATCATGCATAAATTTTCTGTCTATCCTGATAACAAAGTAGTAACATTTATTGACTTTTTTTGGTTTCGTGTTTCAGTTTTGTGTTTTTCTCTCTCTCAAACACACAATTACAGTTATGGTCTATGGTGAGCCTAATTGAATTTGATAAAGTCCAAGTGAGTGCGATAGAGATAGAACTGTGCCGCTCTTTCTATAAAGCGACCATCTCTTTCATACAAATTCAATAGAAATGACATGTAATCAATAATAATTTTATTGTTGTTGTCGTGAGTTTGACATTGGCTGAAGTGGCCGTTGCAGCAGGTAAACTTGATGGTTGATGGGCAAAAGGGGAAGGGCAACGAAGGGGTATGGCTAAGGAAATCGTAGGTGGTAGAATGGCAGATGATGTACTGCTGGGTGCCCTAGCCCTCTAAACAGGTGCTAGGCAACAAATTAATTGAATTTACCCCCCACCCACTTTTCTGTTTCTTTTTTTTTTCTTCTACTATATATTTCACTGTCTTTCTGCTGCTTGGTGTGTTCTTGTCAGGTGTCTCCCTCTCCCTCTCTCTCTTTCGCTATCGCTCTCTTTCTGCACACGCAAAGGGCAATTATTGATTAATTAGTTAGTGTCAGCTTTTGGTTTTTTGTTTCTTTTCATTTTTACCTATAATTAGTCATTTCTCTTTTTTTCGATTATAGTAATTACACTGGTGAGTAAAATTTGGTTTGGGAAAAAAACTTTTATAAAATTTCTTTGAATGGTTTTTCTTTAAGTTTTCTCAAAAGATGATAATTTTAGATAAGAAATTTCTATAGATTTTTGCTTCTCAAGCTTTCAGTAAAAGAAAATTTAAAATTTGTTTTGCTTTGTAAATAAAAAATCATAAATTTACCAATATGTATTAATTACTTTTTTTTTATAAATAAGCAAGAAAATAAACATTTAAATGAAAATAGTTTACTTAATCTACATATATACAATACGAAAAAGTTCTTAAAGCATTACTTCATAAGTAATGATGTAAGTAATGATGTTTTATAATAAGTTTTAAACAATTTATTGAGAATCTAGTGCAAAATTAAGTTATATGAATATAGCAGGGATCCTAAATATCAGTTATTTCAGTTGTTTAATTCAAAAAATCCTTAATACCGTTAAAAATCTTTAAAATTAAAATTAGAAAGATTTATTGACCTCAAGCCGTCTAGAACCCAGTTTTTAATAATAAACATACATATATTATATGGTCTTGGGGAAAAGAAAATTAATCAATGTATTGAAAAAAGTTCTAAGAATAACGATTTCTTCTAGTCTGTGATGTCGTTTAGTAGGTTCTTGTGTTTAGTTTAGTGTAAATGGATTTGATATCACTTTTTTTTCCTCCATCTTAATTAAATTTGTTTGGTACACAGTGAGAAACAAGCAGTAGAAATTAATTGACTTATTAATGTCCTTGACATATTTGAATAATTCTAAAAAATAACCTACAGAAATTTCAATGTTCAACGTTTTTTTTATCTCACTTGCTCTCCCTGTTTGGTCTCTGGCCATGCTTGGTTTTTGGTTTTTTGTTAGTCAACCCACATTACGCATACGCAATGTTGTCGCGCGTTCAACACGGTAAACCCACACACGCACTTGCTAAAGTTGAGTTTTTTATTTTGTTTTATTTTATTTTGTGTTATGCTGCCAGAAGCAGATAAATGTAATTACTGTCTTATCATAATTACCAGCGAAATAAGAGCATAAGAGCGAGAGAAACAAACGGGCAAAAAGTCATGTATGAATGCGACTTTTAAATACCCTGCGAGGGTGTAGTTACCCCGCTCACAGTTCTAATGAAATTATGGTTAATTCTGTCATATATTTCTTGGTAGTTTTCGAGTTCTAAGATCAAATGATTCGAAATCATTTGACAGGTTGGCGATTCCAATGAGCCCCTTATGGGCAGAGAGTATAAAAATGATGACGATGGATGACGATGCTTAAGTTTCAGAGGAGTGGAGAGGGGAGAGATATGTATTCCCTACCATTCCCCTATTTGCTCTTGTTCCTGTTTTTTGTTGTTGTAGATGTTTCAAATTTTAATTTCATTTTATTGCAGCGCACAAATTGTGCTTCATGTCGCCGGCGGCGCTGTTGCGTGTAAGCCTCCTCATCCACAACAGCAAGAACAACAATATCAGTCTGTGTCCTCCTTCTGTCTTCCTCTAGCCAAGTCCTTGTGTGCCTGCTGTGCGTGTGTGTGAGTGTGTGGGTGGGTGTAAAAGCAAACGAGGGTTTCGACAAAAGTCTATTAAAAAGATTGATATGAAATTGTGATAATTTTATTGCAAATTATCCATAACATTGGAACATATTCTCTACTAATTGCAAATGGGGTCTGTCTGAGTATATTAAAAACATTATTAAGTATGTTATACATAGCATTTAAGCTATAACGAAATGAATGAACAAAATTGCTTTGTACTCACTCATTTTTAGAAATTTATTCGAATTGTTTTGCTTGTAAGTCGAGCTTAAGAACATCCTACAAGAAATGATTAAAAGAGATAGTTAACGTGGCGAAAACGAAATGAAATGATTTATTTCTTTTTACAACATATTCAAAAAGTGTCATCCTAGGTGTTTGAATACATCTAATGTATTTTATTCTAGAGTAAATGCCTTTTCATGTCAAAGATTGATCACTTTTGTTTTTAACTCCCCCTCACACACTTCTTTCTTATTCTTTTAATCCAAAAATATGCAAATACATTCGTTTATTAAAAAAATATTGAATGTATTTATGTAGATCTCTACTCAAATTGACTCAATTATTTGAAACTTTAAGCACATGTGATCGAATAAATGAATTTGTGAACAACGAATGACTGAATCAATTAAGAATCAATCAAGTTATTCGATTAACATTTACTCCTTGCCATTCAAACCAGGATAAAGTAAAAAATGTGTCAAATTTGTTGTCTGTTCTTGCACTATTTATTTAAAGATATTCAAATGTATTCATTTCGTTTCCATGTAAATACCTTAATAAAGACCTCTGTAAATTTAATTCACTGTTTTTCGTTATCTTAAACTACATGTTAAGTAACAAGTTTCTTCTCTTTCCACGAAACAAGAGTTTATCGTAAAAACAGCTGCGAGTTCTATATATAAATATATATATATTTCTATAGGTCTAAAAGCATTCGCATTGCTAAACTAATCAAGCAAAAATGTCATCAAAAGAAAATCGTTTATTTACGGTTCGTTAATATTTGTAATAGAAAATGTGAGTAAAATATTTGTTCATCTTGAATAAAATAATAAATAAAATATAATACATTTCCAAGTTACAAACTTTTTATTAGCTATAAAAAGTAAATGGCGAAATGTTTGAGATAAAATGGATAATGAAACTTTCCAGTGCCACAGAAATTCCAAGAAAGAAAACTTTAATTTTCAGTAGTTTTGAATTTCCCTTTCCAGCAAGACAGAAACAAAGAAGAAAACTCTCTAATGGAAATTCTAATGCCGTTTATCCATTCAATATTCATCCCTTTTGGCAAACTTTTTTAACCCTTTTCGCCCTTTTGTAGTACATAGTTGGGGGATGGGTGGTTGGGTGCTCAGTGGGTGGGTGGTGCGTTTGTGTGTAATGTTAATTGCCTTCATGCGCGCGCGCAAGACAAGTTGCTTTTGCCTTCCATCATCATTTCCCTCACCCTTTTTCTCTCTTTATCCTTATGACTGCTGCCACTTTCCTTTCTCTGTCCCTGTGGGCATAAGTGGTTCCCTACTCGTTGCCCCCTCTTTCACAACTGTCCCCCCTAGCCCTTGTTGCGCCTTAGTCTTTAATTACTTTCGTAGTTAATTTTGTTACAACAGCAGCAGCAGCAGCAACAACAACAACAAAATCTCACTCATTGCAAAAAATTTAAATTTACTTTTCCTCGCTTTTGCTTGTATTTCATTAATTCACATTTCTCACTGTTGTTTCCTGTTCATTTTCACTTCTGACATTTACTTGTAGTTCTTTATAGTAAAAAACAGACATACATATATATATCATTTGTATATATGTGTAGGTGTAGCATATCGTATTAGATTTGAGCATTTCTTTTTTCATCTTAGTTTAATTGATTTGTCTCGAGGCACTCAATCAATTTCTCAATTTTCTTTTCACGTCATCTTCTTCTTATTCTTTTTTTGTTCTCAACTTTTTCTCTTGTTGCCTTTTGCTTTTTTATCACATTTCGTATTGAGAACCAAAAAGTTTATTGACATTAGATACGGCCGCTTCGCATTTTTCTTCTTTTCTTTCTAAAAAAGTTTTCCACGCACTTTGATTTACAATTCGATTCGATTTAGGCAGAATGAGACACAGCGCGGTGGAAGAGGAGGAGGAGGGGGACGTCATGTCAATTGTGTGAACAGCGCCTTTTATTTTCTTAATCAATTTGTGTTGCATTTGTTTTGTTATTAACAAAATAACACGATGTTCAAGTTGAAAGTTCAAAGCGTTTTCGTTTTCTTTTTGCTCGATGACTGTGAGAATCATCAGAGAAGAACAACAAAAGGAAAGAACTAAGTGAACGAAGTGAATTGCAAATTGCAGAATTTTTCATTGGTTATTGAACTCATAACTCGGCTCGGACGACTGACTTGACTCTTGAATTTGAACAGTAGAAAAAAAGAAAACTTCATCATGCAGTGCATATTCGCATACATGAATACTTTTGGGTGGGGTCAAAAGTGCGTTCATCAGCATTCATTTTGTGCAAAAGGGAAATTGAAATATCATTTTAAATGAGAAGGAAGTAATGTATGTAAGTAAGAGATTACTTATATGACAAATGGGAGACTTATAAGTAATCTATAAGTAATCATATGGGAGACTTTAAAAAGTATTTTGTCATACAATTAAATGTGTGTTTGAAGTCAGTTTGTTCTTTAAAATGAAAATTTACAAATTAATTAATAAATTTATTTTCCTTAAAAATGTTTTAGTAACACTGCTTGAAGTGAATAAATTTTCTAAAAGAGTCTTGTTTTAACAAGTTCGTTAGTTGAAGTTTGTTTTTTTTATTTAAAAAAGAGAGTATTAAAAAGTTCTTAAACAACTTTTAAATGTTTTTTTTCAGAACTTTTAAATACTTTGGAAAACATTTACTTTATACATTTCCCTTCATACGAGTTATAGTTATTTCTTTTGCATTTGTTTTAATTTCTAGTTTATAAAAAAACTAACAAAAACAAAATGTTATAATGAAATATAAGAATATAGACTTAGCCACGGTTTAGGGTTTCATTATGTCTTTGACAAATTTTAAATTCAAATTGAAAATTCTTTGTGCAGGAAAACTTTAGCATTTTATGATTTTATCATAGAAATGTTCTCCAGATTCTTTATGCTAGTTAGCTTTTTTTTTCTTTTTCTTATGTCTTTTATTATTCTGTTGCTCCATTTGGGAATTCCTCCTGAGTTGTTGGCCTTATCAAATATGCCATGTGAGCTGGTTTACACTATATATTAGTAAGTTGTCAACAGAATTTAAACAGTCCTGACCTGTGTCATGTATCTAAGGGGATATGAGAATGATTTCATATGGAAATCATAGGTGGGGGGAGGTTGTGGCGTGGGGGGTCGAGGTGTGCACAAGTATGTAAAATTTTTAAGTAACATTAAGTAGTTGAGTCTCTTTCATCGCCCACATTGACAACGACAACGACAACTATGATGATGATGATGACGAAGCCATTTGGCATGGTTTTCAGTGTGTGTGTGTAGTGTGTGTGGCGGTGTCTCTCTAGTTATGTGTATTTAGCTTTAGTTTTTTTGTGCATTTTAAAGAAGGCCACACACAGACACACGCAGAGAGAACGACAACGTTCCGACCACAGAGACAGCTTGTCGCAGCTGTTCGTCGTTCTCTCTCTAGTCTCATTAGTTTTCTC
The DNA here is from genome assembly GCF_018902025.1 of Drosophila willistoni. Lineage (NCBI taxonomy): Eukaryota > Metazoa > Arthropoda > Insecta > Diptera > Drosophilidae > Drosophila > Drosophila willistoni. The sequence continues at coordinate 19,392,143 of NW_025814050.1, forward strand.
CTGAATATTTAATGATAACCAAGCAGAGGACTGCATTTTAAAAGTGTGTAATTATTGTCAAGGGAAATACAACAACTGGCTGACAACGTTACTACTAAACCAAACTAACTAACTATACTAAAGCCTCCTCTATATAAAAGTCAACTATAAATAAAATGCAATCAGACAATACATATAGAGAGGAGACTCCTTCTATATGGATTGGTGTGGACTATGTGTGATATTTATAAACTAACCAAAAATACATATAAATATATACAGATGTCGGTATGTTTGTATAAATTATTGAAACAAAAGTAGACCGACCAGCAACAACAACAACAGCAACAACAAAAACAACAGCTGTTTGAGTTTTTCTCGTTTTATAGAGAATGTATATGTATATATATCTAGACATGACTATATATATTTGATTTATTAAAATGTTTTTCATCTTTTGTAGACGAAAGAACATTTTGTTGTGCTTTTTGCTTATATAATTTAATTTATATGCATTAGATATATGAAATAATCATTTTTATTTTCAATTCTCTCATTTTTGAAAATGTTGCAAAGAAAGCAAACGCAACATATTTGTCATTGGTTGTAGGACAAAAATACATAAAGAGGAAGAAGCTCAATATTAATGGTTTTCCGTCAGAAATTTCGTGACTTCGGAATGGATATAAAATGGATTATAAAACTAGCTAGGAATAACTTATAATAATAACCTTTATTAAGAGAAAAAATTAAGATTGAAATACAATTTAAATTGATAAAAAGTTATCTTTTTGTTTTATAAAACAAAAGCTATACAAGAATTTTAATCCATCGTTTCTTGATTGATAATATCAATCTGATATTGTTTTTTCTTGATATATTATATAGAAATCTTTAAAAATATTTCATATCTCGTTTAGGTTAAAATATTAAGTCCCGAATTTCAAAATGTTTAGCATATTTAAGTATGCTTCAAGGCCAAACAATTGTGGCTAATAGGTGAAAGCTTTTTTAAATTCACTTTCAACAAGCATATATACATATATGTACATATATAGGTGGTATGTCTATATAAATGAATATGGTTGTTCGATATTGTTACTTGACTCACGTAATTGCCATCTCGGCCATGGTTTTTTTTTTCGTTTGTTTTCTTTTATGTAATTTAAGTCAGAGCCAAAGACAAAAGACAATGGAAAATTGTACATATGTCGGATAATATTATATATGGCTCTTCTTCGATTTCATATGCATGAATATACTGGATATATATATGTATATATATAACAATTTAACGTGGGTGTAGCGACGCCAACAATGATAATAAAGCCGACAAAAAAACAGAAACTTTTGTTTTTTTTTTTGTTATTTTATCTTTTTATTCGTTTGTGTGTGTCTGTTTTTTTTTTTATGTGTAAAATATTTAATATATAGTTCGCTGCGCTGCGCTGCTTTTGCCGCTTACGTCATAAGCCCACCCTCAGCGCCGACATCGGCCAAGGGAACTGAATGTGCTGTGGGGACTGATAAGCGGCTAAATCTATAAAGTTTTGTATGTATTTCTTTTCTTTTTTTCTTTTTTTTTTAACATGCCATGAGAAACATGGAAAGTGTTTATACATTGGGGATGGTCATGGGGTTGCAGGTTGTTCTTATAGTTTGACCAGGTTCTGTTGCCTTTTTTTTTTGTTTTTGTTTCGTAGTCAGTCGGGAATGGAAATGTTTTGGAGCTGAAGCGATTTTTGCTTCTATGTACGTGAGGGAATGCGATTTAAGTTGGGAGCTTTGGCTAAGAATTTGTTAAAGTAGAGGTAAAAACTATTCAAATACAGAAAAATGAAAAACCCTTAAGAGATTGTATTCGAAAAATTGTCACGTGACCTTAAATCGTCTTTGATATATTCTCTATTCATAAAAACCCTTAAACCAAACATGATTAGAAGGTTTTTTGAGACATTCATTCCCCTAATGAATCGAATGAATGTGACTGAAAACTGAAATAAGTTCATGAATGAATATATGTGGAAGTCAAACTCATTTACTCGTTGAATAGAACTAAAAATCTAGTTCATAAACTTGTTGAATACAACCAAAGGTCTTATTCATTCATTCGTTCAATAGAATTAATAGATTAATAAATGCATTCATTCGTTGAATACATGTCGATTTCATTCATTCGTTGAATACATGTGGATTTCATATTGTTAGTTACTTTTGAAAACAAATTTAGCTTTCGAATATTCAAAAAATTGTGAATACTAAGACGTCTTAAGCTTCCGAATAACCCGATTGTTCATTCCATTCAGTCTCTCTTGATTCATTTATCTGGTTTCGTTTGTTTAAAGTTTTTAAAAATGTATTGTATTCATTCAAAAAGTATTCGGATAACTAGATTTTTTGTATTTTACCCAGAGTACTCATTAATGAGAACTCAAAGTTTTAAATGTATTCTCATAGCCTTAACCAGTTCCCACTTTATTTTTAAATGGACTACTAGTTTTTCAAAATTGGATAAAATTTTCGAAAGAATCCATAGAACTGTTGTTAAAAATTGAAACGTTAAGAAACGAAACAATTAAAGCCATTAACCATTAAACATCAGATCAGTTCATATCAGTTTTCCACTCATTGTTTGCCGCTAAATCTTTGCGGTTTGACGATCTTTTAATTGATGACCTTGACCTAGAGACCTGAGATCTGTGTAAATATCATAACTTCACGTGTTTAACCCACAGCTCCAATGAGCTTTGTTGGCGTTAACTTTTATCTAGCCATCAGAAAAAAGATGGAAAGACAAATAACAACAAAAATAGAAATAAATTTTATAATTCATTAAACTTTGTTGGGTTTTGTTTTTGTATTTTTGAGTCACATTGCTTTTGCTTTTTATAGTTTTGTATGCCCAATTTGAATTTATGTTTGTGGCCTGAGGTTAAAAAACTTTGCTAAATGAAACAAGCACAACAAAAAAAGTAGGAAGCACAAACTTGGCCGTATTCAAGGTGACCGTCAAACAAACGGAAGAGTACAAAACCCAGATAAACTGTATATTTAAATCTATATTTAAAATAGAAGTTTGCCATTTTGATACTCTTAACTAATATATTATAAGTGATTGTATCTTAAATCTTAAATAACTTTTGGAAAGCAAAGGTCAATGAAAAATGAGCCGAACCCCAGACTTATAGACCTCAGAATAGATTTACTACTGGACTACAGATTAGAATTAGAATACTTTGGAGAATGTGATACTGAGAGTGTAAGAAAACAAACAAATGAAATCAAGAGTGTTTTCTTCTAATTTATTGATAAAATATAAACAAAACTAGTGCTAAATAAACATTTTTTCAGAATGAATCAAATGACAACATTGGAATTGTTTTCAATACAGAATTTAAAGCAATGAAAGAAAAAAAACGTCTAGTGATCGAATAGTTTATAAAGGGAATATCAAATTTTAAATTATATATAATACCTAAAATCAGCATATAATACTCATAAAAAGTTAATTTCTATTCAATTTTTAATTGAATTCAAATCCTTTCTATTCAGCCAACGATTTGCTTAAGTTTATTTGATGAAATGTGTCCTTTGTCGTCTGCTGGTTGGTCGGGGGTTGAGGTTACTTCAGAGTAAAGAATTTGTAGTTGTGCCGCAGCCTCTTTAGTTGTGAGTAAGCCACAAGCCATGCTAATAATGGCCAAAAATAGTATAATCTAAACCAAAAAAACAATGATTACTTCACAGTAATGACAAAATATGCTAAGATATTGGAATTACCAAGAATTTCATTTTAAGTACTTTCCCTTTCGAAGAACGAACTGTAACTGTCAATATTATACATGTCGGCTGACTGCTTTTATAGGCCAAGAAAGCCATAGAAACTTGTACTACCTCTACAATTAATTATCATTCCAAAACTTGAATTGCAGTTAGCTGCAATTTACAAATTATTAAACCAAAACAGGAATTGATATAGATGCTGATGTCTCAGATATTCGAAATAAGTAACAGCAAGCAGTTTGGATGGCCTTGGTTTTGTGTATAAAATTTGTTCCCCTCTTTTCATCTTGGTATAATTATGGTTCTAAGAACCCTCATAAAAAGGGTCAAAGCTTGAAGGCAAAGTCACGACCTTTCTCTTGATTTCTATTTTGTTTGTTTCCTGAACTTCTAAATTGCTTTGAAATCAATAATGAAATGTTTTCAGGATCGGGCACTTCATATGACTAATTTCGAAAACTCTTTCTTTGAGTTAGTGACACTGATTAAATAAGTAATAACATGGATTAGATCGCTGCATTGTCGCAAAGAAAAAAAAAATATAAGCCCTAGAGTTTTAAGGAATTATTCGAGATCTTCAATATTAAAACAGCTGGATTTGTGCGAATTTTTTAGGAATTTTATTCCAAGCTAGAATCCATTTTGAATCAACAGAAATTTTATTGTTTCTGGTTAGCCACTGGTGCAGAAGAAACTTCAAAAGGCTCTGGGTTTACCTGTGGTGGTTCAATTGTTGGTATACCATAAAGACCATGGGTGCGTTCCAATTCCTGAAGTATTTTAGGACTTAAGGCCCAAGTCATGCCAATTAAGGCCAAAAAGAAAAGAGCCTTAAAAAAAAAACAAATTAATAATTGATATGTCCTCAATTATCTAATTAGACTTACAAAAAATTTCATTTTATCGCTTTCAACAACAATTTCAAACTAAAGAATATAAAATTCGATTGTCTTCTTTTGTAGTCGCGAAAATAAATTAGCACCCAAAAACTGGAATTGAAATATGTTGCAATTAAGTAAGTTCTTAAACTCAAAAATTAGATTTAATTTTGGATGTTGATGACGCAGATGTTAAATCAAAATAATAGAAAGGTGAGATATTTTGTGTATTCAAAGGTTTCTATCCGTCCCAAAAAGAAATACTATGCAGACCCCTCTTCTAGGTATACCAATCGATATGACTTTTTTCGACCCCACAAAATTTTTTCAAATATCAAGTACATCTATTTAGATGTAGGCTAGATCATTTAGTTTTTAGTCGAGTTCCGTCCAAGTCGGGTATTGATTTGAATAGAATTAGAGAAGTTGCGCCATTTGAAGGATATATTCTTACCCTCCGCCTCGACTTTTGTCGATTTATTTACAAGTATTTGTTGTTTAATTTTATTAATCAAGTTTCAAATGGGTAGATCTTACATAAAAGAATATATAAAACCTATCGAAGCCTTTAACAGGCCAGTCCATTAATTAAAACGGGCATTCCTTAGTGATTCGGTCTTCCATTTGACTTATGGGATGGTTCTGAACTTTGCTGCTTCGGTTGACTTTGGTGGAGACCATGTTGACGAGAAAATCCCTCGGCCTGTTTAATCGCTCCTGGACTTAAAGCACAAGCCATGCCCACAATGGCAAGGAATAAAATGATCTAAATAAATTAAAGATTGATTAATTTTTGCATTTGCACTTGCACAACAGGATACACCTTTCAAAAGATTTAAATGTAATAGAATAAAATGTTTTAAATTGCACTTACCAGAAATTTCATTGTTTAAAGTTGAATTCAAACTGAAGAATATCGAATTCAGACTTCATCTTTTATAGTGAAGAAGCCGAAAACCACTTACGTAATTTGTTCAAGAAATTAGTATTAGTATCTAAATTAGAATTAAGAATTTATTACTTATAAACTGGAATCGGCCTGGATGTTAAAGACGCAAAAAAAAATTTGGTTTTGCTGGCGAAATATGCAAATCAACTCTTATTATTCTGCTTATTCAAAATACCAAAATCAAAGACTAGCTTTATTTAATATTGCAATATATTTTAAATAAATTAGCTTATATCTAGCCGATAAGCTTAATTGTATAATTACAATTAACATGCATCGAATTTTTTAGTTGGGAAGATAGCTGGCTCTGAGTGAAAAGCTGCTGAAGACTGTCAGAATGTCTTGTAGATCTTCGGTTGGTGGACTACTGTTATTCCAATAATAGCAAAAGTAAAAACAATTTTTAAACTAAATTAAAATATTACGTACAATGAACTTTTAACAGGCAAACTGTACAAAGCCAATGAATTATAAAAGACAATTGCAGTCCTCGGTAGAAGAGTTGTCTAAGTGGCCCAGTCATTTAGTCAACTGAACAACGAGGATCCGGGTTCGAATCCCAGGCTAGTGTATGGATGTAGTTTTCGTCTAAGCCGAAGGCCTAAGTTGCCAGTGCTTGTAAAATATAGTTAGGTTGATAGTTTATAACTATATCCTATACTTTAATAATAATAAAAGACAATAAGCAGGAGCAACTCAACACTATCTCGCGACCAAATTTTTCAAAAATGAAGCTTATTTTAACAGCTTAAAATATATTTCAAGATTCATATTTCTTGCAAATCGTGCCCTTAAATTTGAGCTTAAAAGCGTAGGATCAGCCGATGTGAAATCTCTTCAATAGAAGTTTAATTTTTATGGCAATGCTAAGAATAGGGAAAATGCAGAGATGATAAATAAAGCGAATGAATTCCAAAAAGCAAAAAGCAGGAGCAACTCAACAACTCTCGTGACTAAATATTTGTCCTTCAAGCGGCCGACTGAAATCTCTTTAATAGAAGTTTTATAATTTTTATGGCAATGGGAAATAGGGAAAATGCAGAGATGATAAATAAAGCCAATGAATTCCAAAAAGCAAAAAGCAGGAGCAACTCAACAATACCCTTGTCCTTCAAGCGGCCAACTGAAATCTCTTTAATAGAAGTTTTATAATTTTTATGGCAATGCTAAGAAAAAGGAAAATCAAAACTTATTTGTAAAGTAGTCCAAATTTTAAACCACTTTATAACGTTTTAAATAGGCAGTTTAAAACGTTGCCACATTAATAAAGTGCTTATAGGAAAACATCTTAAAGTAAAAAGTTGAAGTGATCCGAAGAAAGGAATAATGTTGAGATGTTTACTCCTTGACTCCCAAAAGAGAAGTGATTTTATTATTTGAATTGTTGACCAGCATACCTACGGGTGTTCAGAGTCAAGGCATGCTAAGTTAGAGATGGCAAAAAAATAAAAAAATATTTTATCGATAAATTAATTTGATGATACATCGATAAATTACCTTACACGATAAAAAGTTGCTCAAAAAAGTAAGCTTACCATTTATTTCTTTAAATTTATGTTTACTTTTAAAAACATATCAAACAATTTATTTAATCCAATTGCTCTAGATAGAAAAATTTAGTGGACCCATGGCCTTTAGTTTGTCAGTTCTAATATGATGCAGAGTTACTTTATGTACAGTATATAGAGCCATATGAACAATGGCTCAGACTTTAAATTGGTCTTACCGAAAATTTCATTTTAAATGGTTTAAAACTTTGGCGAGCGAATTTTCAAACTAATAAATTTCGAATTTAGGGGTGTTCTTTTATGATAAAAGTATCAACTTAATTAAATTAATATTTGTTAATATATATATTTTCGGTCCTATTTTTAGAAAGAAATCATAAAACCAAAGTGCAAAGAGCTGTTAATATTTCACTGGTGGTAAAATATAAATTTCAAAACTTTATTGTCTACTACAATATGTGGTAAATTTATTTATTATCAATGAATGAATCATCAATGAAGTCATTTTTATTTATTCAAATGTTGTAAAGTTGACCATCACATTAATTTCGTAGACATTAAATGACTAACTTCTTCTATGGCAGGTGGTTTTATTTTATTGGAATGACAAAGCTATGCCATTCGAAAACTTAGAATTCAGATTACCTTACCCAATTTCATTTCGAGTAGTTGAGGGTTCCTTCATACATATAAATGTATAGTTAAAAAAATAAATTAAAATTAACGTAAAAACTTTTTAAGCGTTTCAATATTAATGTTAACTGTAAAACTGGTATTATTTCGAACGATACGTTAATCTACATTTTAGCATAACACTATTCAAGACTTTTGCTAAGAAAAACTTAATATAAATTTACTTTCTTTCTCTCTTTGCAGCATTAACCTATTTGTGTGTCGTAACAGAAGCCAGTGGAGATATTTCTTACGATCATTCAAAGGATCCTTCTGGTGAAGCGGCAAAATGTGTAATTTTTCCAAGAAACTACAAGAAAACTAAAAGGAAAGGAAACATATTATTCACTCTTGAAGCATATAGCATATATATACATATATATATATAACCACGAGACTACAGATATTTAGTTGTAAAGTAGTTAAACACCTCAAAACTAACAAGTTAAAAACCATGAAGCCAAGCGAAAGGAACAAAGTTGAAGCCAGATTACGATCTACAACAATTTAACACACACGGGGCAATCGAATTGTTCGATTTTTGTTTTTATGTTTGATATTTGCAATAAAGTTTGTATATGAAAATGCTTTATTAATTTAAACAAAATAAGAAAATTAAAAAAAAAAAAACAAACAAAAAAATGTATACACAAATATAGCCCGCCCCTGAAACTGAGCTTAAAGTCTCATGTTTATCTCTGGTAAAGGAGTATATATATATATATATATATATATATATATACACATATATATATATAATATAATGTTGTACAATCAGAGCGACGACGTGCAACAATAAACAAAGTAAAAACCAACTTACATAACAAACAATACATATATTACATTAAAACAATGTGGATCAATCAATTGATATGATATATTCATCTTTTTACGCTCATTAACTTCAATCGATCAGAGATACAGTGGCACCCAAAACTAAGCGCACTCTCACCACCAAAATACATAGTCAAACAACAAAAAAAACAACAACTACTCAAATTCTAAAAACTAAAAACAAAAACCATCAAAGAAAGAAGTAAAAATAAAAGAAGAGAAAATCTAAATGTTTAAATTTAAGCCATGTAAAAGAGAAAAATGAGAAAAAACCAACTGAAATTTGTGTGTAAAAAAAAACAAAAATATAAGAAAAACAACAAAAAAACAAAAAGAAACATAAAAGTTAGCATTAAAAAACAAGGCGTCGAATGGAAGAGATCTATATAAATACATTAAAAGTAAACAAAACAAAACAAAAAAAAACCATTACACTTACATTATAAAGGAAGAAAGCGCCAACTAAGTTAAATTTATTGTTTTAAAAAAAAACAGAAGAAAACAAATTTAGGCTGAAAGTTTGAACACAAAACACAAAAAACGGAAGAAATTCTATAAAATGTTAAAAAAAAGAGGAGAAATTTTCTTTTAATTTAGTTTTCTAATTTTAATCGCTGTAATTCTTTTCTGTTAATTTATTTTTAATAAGCCCAAGCCTTTTAAATCATGTTGTGAGAAAGAAAAACAAAACAAAATAAAAATTATTTATATAAATTAAACATAATAAAAACACATCAAAAAACAAAACATGCAAACAAAATAAAGCAAGAAAAACGCAAACTCGATTCATTATTTTTTTATTAGTTGCAAACTAAAAACAAAAACAAAAACTGGCATAGACCAAAACAAGCAACAAATTGTAGCCACGAAATGTTCACATCACACATTATTACATTTGTTTTATGATAACTTTATAATATTATTAACTGTTTTTTTACATTATTTAATGTCTTCGAGTCAGGGCTACCTTAAAATTTGAAAAGAAGTTGACAAGTTATTAACTGTAAGCAATTAAGTAGCCCTAACTAATTTCTTTTTCATATTTTTTTTCTTCGGATTTCTTCACTATCATAAATATTAATTACAAATAACAGACAGCAAAAACAACATACCTACATATAAAAATAGTCATTAGTAGTCTGAGCATTATATAAAAAACAAAACATTACTAAAATTTATATATATATATATATATTGAACCGATATATACACAATATATATATATAAATCGATGTATACATATATGTATGTATGTCAGTAGAAATTATTTGTGTTGTGTGCAATTGTTTTACTTTTTTTTTGTGATTTTTTGTGTTTTCTACATTTTTAGTTTACTGCTCCAGAGCTTTACTATTTGACTAACGATTATTGTTTTACATTTAATTAAAAATTTAACAATAAATCCATATGAAAGATGAATAATAAAAGAAGAAGACCAACACAAAATCATGGTTATTCCAAATTCCGTAAATTTTGCAGAATGCCAAGAAAACTTTCTCGAATTTTATTCTGCAAAACTTTGAAATACGAAAATTTCAGCGTATATTAAAATTATATGATTTACAATCGGAATGTCATGGAAAACTGACTGAATTCAAAATATACGGGGAAACGGAATTCGGAACAACTTTAATGAATATAATTTTTGAAACAAAAAACAAAAAAAAATAAATAAAAATGAAATACAAATAGCAAAAACCTTTTGTTGTTGTTTAATGTGTGTGCGTGCAAAATCAAGTAAAAACCAAAAAAAAAAATACATAAATCTAAAAAAAAGAGAAAAAAGAAAAGTAAATACCAAATTGAGGTACATATATTTATAAATATATAAATTATATATACAAATTAAAATTAAAATCATACAAAAAAAGCTAAAAAGAAAAGGCAACAAAAAAAGAGAAAATAAATTCAAATTATTTAATTTAGTTAATACATTTAAGTTTATATAGCAAGTGCGTATGTGTATATATATGTACTAATATATATATATATAATATATATTTAAAAAACAAAAACAAAAAAGCAAGATGTCAAGTCTTGATAAAAAAAAAGAACTACAACAAACATACAATAAAAAGTAAAAGCAACAAGAAAAACACAAGAAATTTTTGCGAAAAAATCTAAACAACAATTATAAGTAACAACAAGAAGGAAAGAGAATGACTGGAGGATTGAAGCTAAATGTTGAAATGAAAGAAGCCGAAAAAAAAACAAAATCAACAACCAGAAGAAATGAAAAACCAATAAAATGAATTTGAAATCCTTAAAAAAATATACATAAATGACTTAAAATGTGTTTTATTTGTTTATTGGGAATTGGCAAATAAATGGGAAATAAGTTTTATCAACAGATGGAAGAAATTGTGAATAACTTAAAAAATGCTTTTACTTTTTTAGAGTTAACTAAATTTTATACAGTGGCGGATAATTATTTTTTGACGACTTCTTTTCCCATAGTTTACAAGAAATTAAAAAACTATAAAAGTTAATAACCAAAAACATTAGAAATACATAGCCAAAAGTCTTTGAATACATTGAAAGGAAAGAAAATTCTATGAATTCAGTAAAATTCTGGACTCTTCTTACAAGTTTTTCCTTTGGATATCCTTCTAAATTCACATGTTTTTATATTAGGAAACGCCTTTAATTTGGATATCCTTCTAAATCGCACATGTTCTTATGTTAGGAAACGCCTTTAATTTAGAAAAAAATTGAACAAAAGTCTCAGTAGACTAAAGTCTATCTACGCCGAAAAACTTTTTATTCAACATATTAAAACAGAAACAAAATTCTGAAAAAGTCGGCAAGTTTATGACAAGTCTCTTCATTTCTTCAGTCGTCAGACGTATTAAAATCACTTTTAATTTAGGCAAAAAAGGAAAGAAGTCCTAGTATATAAAATACTGCGGTCGCCTAAATCCTTCAGTATATTAAATAAAGTAAGAAGATCCTGTAAAATTCTGCATATTTTTGACAAATCCTTCTTTATACATAGAAAGATAGGATTACTCACTTATCAAGTCATTTAAAAACCAAAACTAGTAGGAGGAAGATAACGAAACACATTGCTTTATATTCCTTATTGAATAGAGATTTATGTTGCTTAACAAAAAGACCCATAAAAACTCCAAATGACGCCAGGAATTTCTCTTAAACGTTTTAAGATGCATTTTACATACAAAAATACATATGGAAGTTCTTTGATGAAGCTTAAGCATTAATTAGAGTTAGGCGGTGGGTTTCAAAAACTTTTAAAAATTTCAGAATATATCTACTATAAAGGTGTGTTTTTTACACAATTGCACACACGCTTTTTTCTGCCTTACGATTTGGTCTTCATGTTTATACAAGGTGTAAAATAAAAACACCTGTTACCTCAAAAGTGAGTTGCATTGAACAGAAACAGCTGTTGAGTATATAATACATTTATATACTTTTAAAAAGTTTTATCAAGTCAGATTTATATATACATATTACCAACTGTACTTCAAATTTGAATCTAGAAAAGAAAAACCAGAGAAAACTTTCAGTTCCTACCTAGACTTAAATCTGATTATGGCAGTTTAAACTAAAGTAAATTTTAGGAACTATTGTAGAAAGAATTAAAAAATTTTTCTAAACTCCAGCTTTTTACCTTTTAAGAAAATTAAGTAATTTCATCAAAGTTTATTAAAAAAGTACCTACACTTTGACATTTGCTGACAAATTTTCATCATAAAGTCAAAAAAAGGGCTCCCCATTTAATCAAGTTCCTTCTTCTTGAAGCCTTGATTTTAGATAATGCCAAAAGCATTATTCTGCTTGGACTGTCCATTTATTATGGCTAAAAATTCGTGATTGAATGAGACCATTAGTCTGGCCAAGTTTTTTATGCAATTTTCATATTTTTCATGTGTCCAATTGTTTGAGCTAGTCCAACGATGGAAAATCGTTACAAACCCACAAAACACACATCAGACTGTCAAACTTCTGCATAATGTTTACTTGTATGTTTTATTTTTTTCGTACTTTTTCTTATTGTGGTTGTTGTTGTTGTCTACATACATACATGTATGTATAGAGAATTACAGCTTTGACACAGTTGCCACTGCCGTTGGCTTTTGGTTTGCCTTTATTGTGCTCTTGCCAAAAATTGGGTATTTCACTTTTCGTAAAGGTCGGCCAAATGAAGTTGGAGTTTCAAATTTGTTTCATATTTGTCAATAATTTATAGATTTTTCTATTTACAATCAGTGAATTATTCGACATTTCGGATCGGTTGAACTATAATTGGACTAATGATCTTCTTTCTTATAGATCTAAAAACTATTTGACTGGAATATAAGTCACTATGTTACTCTTTTCAAGAAAAAAATAGTTTTTTAGGAAAAGAATGAATTTTTAGAATAATGCATTTAAATTATCCATGTGGTTGAATTCACTAGTAAAATGTGGTAAAATGTTACCAAAATTTGTTTTTCATTTTGTATTATATATTTGACATTTGACGTATGAAAGGTATTTTCGAAATTGATAAATGAAGTTCACAAAGATTCAAAGGTTTTCAAAATTTAAAAATACTAATTTTTCAGCAAACTTGATTTACTTTTGAAGACTTCAATATATATTCAGAGTAAAGGGTATGCAAAGTAATAGGTATAATAGTTCTATCTGAATTCAATCCTTAAATTATAATAATAACTGCATAATTATTTATATTGAACCAACTAGAAATCTTTCATTTAAAAGAAATTTAAAGAAAATATGGCAAAAATAATTCCACTGGGGTACATTTCTAAGGGTATTGAAATGGCGTTATAGACGATCTTTGGTTTTACATATATTACAACCGAAAAGAAAAGCAAAATGAGCAAAGAGGAAAGGAAATAAAACGAAAAAACCAGGCAAAAAGTTGCTTTTATTTTGTTTCCTTGATTTCTTTTTGTTGTCGTTGTATATACATAGTAGTTGTTGGTGCTGCAGACAAAAGTTGGCGTGTACACACGATATATATATATCCCTATATACATACATACATATACATAGTTTGTATGTGGCATGTAAGGTTAGGGCAAGGCAAAAGCATGTCTAAGGTTATTTATAGCCACACTTTCTTTTTTGGTCATATTAATATTAGTTCGTTTTTGGTTTTTGCCAGGACATAAGAGGCCAGTACCAGGCAGGCCTAAGCCGGTTTATGATTTCTTCTTCTTTGTATGTACAATACGAAACACACACATTACATTTCTATATAAAGCCTGGGGCAAGGAAATTTTCCTTTAAGAACTTCAAAGAGACATCCAATAAGAGTGTATGGAAAACTTATCTTATTATTTTCAATAATGTTCTTTGTCCTTTCTCTCTCTCACTCTCTGTCTCCATCTCTCTCTTTCTCTCTGTCGTTGTGTTTTATCTTACCTTGCAAAAAAACTTTTAAATATGAGAATTGCGACGACATTGTGCAGCAAAAAACAAAAAAAAAAAAAGAAAGAAAGAAGAAATTTCAATGCTTCAGGCCTCATCCAAATTCTGTTTGACTGACGGATTCCTGTGGCAAGACAACAAAATCAAGTGACAAATGGTATGGTTTAGACCACGTTGTGTGTGGGTGCTGATAAAGGTAAGTTTCTGTCTCTCGGAATTTGGCAAAAGACAAAAAAACAAATTTGAAAACGGAGACTGAAATATGCAAATTAAATCGCTAGACCATTACAAAAAAATGTAACAAATATAAATTCTTACATTAATTTTATTATGTCTTAAATGTTGGCCTACTGGTGGGCCAAGGTTTTCTCTTAGATGCATTCTTAGAGATGCTTTTTAGCAATTGCAGTACAAAACCAAAAATCCAATTGCAATTTTAATTACTTATAAAGTATTTAAAGTAAATAAAGTGAAAGTTAACAAATTTCATATACATTTTATTGTTTTTTTTTTTATCAAATCTTATATTTAATTGCAAAAACTTAATAGCTTTTATTACACTTACATTAAATTTAATAAACGTTAGGTGAGAACTTTATCTTAATATTATTTTTTGTTTTTTATATTGTTCCTATGTTAAAAAACTATGTTTTTGATTATTTATTTGAATTGTGGATGTTAATACCCATTTAAATTTTTAATAATTTTAATATATTCATTATATAGTCTGTTGGCTTTTTTCCATATTATCTTTATCTAGCCACTCAGGCGTTGAGTGCCCTCTTCAACATTTACACAGCTGTCCCTGTCCATACCTAGATATGTACATACATATACACATACATTTAAAGGTATACTATATGTATGTAGATGCATGCATGTATATGTAATTATTTTTAATATTAAACTCGGAAATAAGCCAAGCAAATGCCTTTCTACAATTTAGACAATTTTTCATTCACCTGAGAAACAAAAAACAAAATAAGAAAAATGGAAAAACACTTTTTCGCGAAATTCCTTGCATGAAATGTTGAAATAAATTATGCGATAAATATATTTTATGTTGTTCAGATATACATAGAAATTATAGAAATTTGTATAATTTTCTTTTAAATCAAATACACATTTTTAGTTTTTCTTTTTTGGCAGACAAAGTGTGTGAAAAGGGTACATTAGTTATTCTATTTAGTTTAAAATATAGAAAAGGATAAGTTTAGACATTTAAATTTTACTCAAAGGAGAATATTTGATTGAAAAATGATTAGTAGTTGATTTAAAATTAATCTATGTGCTTGGTTAGCTATAAGGTTGGAATTATTAACTTTATTTTATAACGAAAACACGTCAAAAAGGTTAAGAAAAAACTGCTTTAGCTGGTTTTATTTGTTATTTTAAGGTTTTTCGAATTGGATTTGGCCGATTTGACTTTATGTATCTCCTGGAAAATGATTCTTTTGGCTACTTTTTTAGATAAAATTTTGAATTTAAGAATACCGCCAAATATTTTCCATTAGATGATTCTAAATAATGACTCGAGATTAAACTGTGAAAGGGTATGAAATCTACACCTCATTTTTAAATTGTTTCCGTTTGAGATTAAATATCATTTATTTAATTTTCATATTAGAATTGTGAATCATTTAATAAGTGCACATGTAATAAATTTAAAAAGCAAATCTCTGATCTGAATGATTATAATATATATACATATATACAATTTCAATTGTTAACCAATTTCCACTGTCAATTGCATTTCGCTCGTCTGATAATTGTTGACTTTTGTAATGGCGTAACAGGGCAATAAAAAAAACCAGGCCAATTTTACTTAATTATTAACAACTTGCTACAAAACACATTTTCGCCACTCTCCCACTCGCTCTCTCTCTCTCTTTCTCTGTTTCTCTGTCTCCACCTCTCTTTTGATTTCATCCTCTTTAACTCTTTGCTCCCTCCTCTGATCTTAATATCGATGCTGATTCAGTCAGTTAACCTGAAGTGGTGTGTTCAGGGAGGGGGCGGAGTACAGGCAGTTAAAGCGATTTTCTGATTTCATTTTCCAAATGGTTGCACACACAAAATGCCGCTTGCTGCCGTCGTCCACTGCCCCAGCCAAAAATGGGCGTAATTTTGTGGCATTGCAATGATGACCGAGTCGTGGTCCGGGCTCGAAAGAGAGGGACAGAGGGAGAGCGAGGGAGGGAGGAGGGGAAAACAGCATTCTCAAAATGAGTTTTACGACTCGACTGTGCATTTTAATACTTGTGCAATTATTTAAATGATTTTTCAGATATTTTGTTTTTCTTTTTGTTTTTTTTTTTTACTGATAATTAGATAATATGCAAAAATTTAGCACTGAATAATGGAAGTGCAAGTAATTTTACTCTTAAAAGAGAATAATTGACGAGGACGAAGAGTTGAATGTCCTCGAGTTTAAGAGGAAAACTTTTTTGCAACTGAAAAGATAACTAAGGAAATCATTAGGGCCTGAAGTCTATCTAACTTTGACTAATCTTTCGAAAGGTCCAACCTGTCACTCAAAAACATATGAAAAATATCGAGATTCGTAGCGTCATAGGTTGACTTAGTTTTTGATATAACTTCTGTCGATTAGGTGACAGATCACAGTTGCCACCTATTTTAAACATGTCAGGACCTGTTTTTGCTATGAAAGTCAGCTTCATTTGGTAAGAAAGATGTTTTGAATAAGCCCTAAAAGGGGATTCGTTATTCAATAGTTAGAGGTAAGTGAAAAAAGTGAAATTAAAAAGATTAAAATACTTCTGAAGTCTTAATGAATAGTTGTATCAAAAATTAAGTTAATGAAAAAAGACAATTACATCTCTTGATAAATCATATCATCATATATTCTTGATCAGTATCATGTTCTGGCAGATCTGGCTGCCAATTCTTGATCACATTTTGCTATCAAGCAGAAATAGACAATAAAATCAATTTCCGTAGAATACCCTTAAAGCAACTAATCGTAAAACTGCTAGAACTAAATATTTATTTTTTTTCCACCCAAAAAAAATATAAATATTTTCCATCCAATTTATTAAACTTAACCAAAATTATGGTAAGTATTTTAAGGAAAACATTGCCTCGCCTTGAATTAACTTAAATGTATTCTCATCCTCAATAATGTGTTCCAAAAAAAAAGAAGAGCACAATTTCATTTTGATTTATGGATTTTCACAATTTTTTTATTCATTTATTTTGGCAAGACGCGCATATAAGTAGGAGATTTTTTTATTTTCTTATAAATCCCACATAATCTTAATGAATGACTAACACCAAATAGAAATGAACAACGCAAAAGAAAAAGTATCTTTTTTTATAAGAATATATGAGAGACTGGAAAGTAGAATTTCTTAAATTTTCGTCTCATATTCATTTGTCTTTTTCTTAATTTTATGTAAAAGGACATATAAATAAATTTGAATAAATTTTAACAAATTTGTTTAAAGGTGTAATAAAGGAAATTCAGGGCAATTTTTTTAACCCTTAAAATATATTTAAAAACAAACAAAAACACTTTACATGGACTTGATCTAAAATATTATTGAAAATTTATTATTTTATTGACTTTACGTTATTGATCAATTAGATGAAAGAGTAGTAAACACAACATGAAAGCCTTAGATAGGCATAAGTTTACACATTTATACATATATATTTCTAGGTATATATATATATATATTGATATGTAGAAAATACGTGTTTGTGTATAGAATGTAGAATAAATTGTATTAATTAACACGACTTAATTGTAGTTTTGCATGCCGTTGCTATTTATAACACAAAATCGAATCGAAGAAATTTGTAATTTATTATCATGCTAATTTGTTTACAATATTATTTTTTTTTCTCCCCTCGATTATACTCAAGTCTAATTTAATTGATGACATCGACTCTGGGATACCTAGGGACTAGAGCATTGCATGAATACATTCAAAAGCATAAACGAGTGATTCGATTTTTGAAAGGTCCTAGGTACCTAATAGCAAAAGAAAATCTGTCCTTATAGCTGTCTTTACTTAATTTTCCTTTGATAGTATAAAATTTTTTATTTAATTCTAAGCGTTTATCAGAATTTGTTTGATTATAAAAACTTTTTAATGATAAAGATGGCTGAAATCTCGTTTTTTAGTAATATTTTTTAAACTCCCGAATCGTTAGATAAACTATTTAATAATTTAGGTACTTAATATAAATTTCATTTAAAGAAAATCGGGAATGAATATATATGTGCAGATATTTATGCTAATAAACCATTTTTAGTTTCTGTTCAGACTTTATGTCTATATACCTTAAAAGATACTGGGTACACACAAATCTAAGTCATATACCCTATATACTATGCATTTTCTTAATTCATTTGCCAGTACACACATACACACAACACACACACACACGGACTCACACTCTGTTAGATAGATTTCTATTCTGCCATCTCTCTCGTGCGAGTCATGGCAAATTGGTGTTAATTGATGAGGAGGGACAAAAGCATTTGCTTAGTCCAACAAAAACAAGAAATTCGAGGTAAAAGATAGACAAAAAAATAAAGAAAAAAAAACTTGTTGCCAGTCAGTAAGCCAGCCATTTGGTCATTCAATCATTTTCTCATTTCGAACTACAAAAAAAAAAGTGGAAAAAAAATGTTTGGCAATGCGCCTGCGCCTTATATTAAAGTGCCAAATAAATATATACCTACCAGAAAGAAAAGCAAACAAAAAAATCAACAGAGAGTCGATGCTAATATAACCTAGAATATTTATATAAATTATACGATATGGCAGACTAATCCATTTCAAATGCGTCTGAAATTCCCATTACTCGAGTGAAAAATGAAGAATACAGAAATCGAGCAAAAATTGTATAAACAAAAACTTGATAAACTGTTTATTTCGATTTTAGATGCCTTGCATTTGTATTAATCAGATACTTTTGACAGAATTAAATATACCCTACCCCTGTTAGATGGATAGCCTTGATGTTCAATCATAGGCTGGCTTTACTGTATTTGATTTTTCATCACAGCCTCACAAATACAAAGTCTCGTAGTTTTTGTTTGTTTGGGCTACACAAATTTTGTGACAATTACGTCAATTTTTGTGCTGATTTTCTTTATCTCTAGAGGTATATCTCTCTATCTTTATGAAATATCTCGACTGTTGATGTATCTCACTCTCTCTCTCTTCGATTGTGAATGTGAGTGTGTGTGTGGGTGTCTATCTGCAGCACATCTTCTGCCCGTCCATTCAATTCATGTTCACACGTGTGTTTATTTTTTTTTTCGCTCGTTTTCTTTTTGCAGTGGGGGAGGATGGGAGGTTGGCCATGTCTGGGTATGAAGTGTTACGGCATTTCTCTGTGGCATTGGTTTGTTTAAAAATTGTATGGCACACACACATACACACACACACAAGCATAAAATATAAAAATGTATTTCAATTTTATTGAGTGTCATTAAATTATTGTAGAAAATTCATTTTGTGGTTTTGGTTATTTTGTTTTGTTGTTTTTTTTTCTACCCCGTCAAGCTATATGCCATAACTTTTTAATACCCTGTTGCCATAAAAGTGGAAAGCATATATCCAGGGCTTTAAGCGTTTATTCATGGATTGTTTGATAAGAAAAATTGAAAGTATTGGCCACTTTTCGAAGACAGAAAGAAGATTGTCCATTGTCAAAGAGCTCAATACAGTTAAATGTAAGACATTGAAGTTCTGTTCATGAATTTTTGACTAAAATTTCAAAAACAGTTTTGTAAACTTGCTTAAAATTATAAAAGCCATATTTAAAAGTGACATTTATCAATAATTTTGTTGTATATGACTAAGTTATATTGTATTATTGTTAACATTATTCCTAACGAACATTTGGAAAATTGTTTTTAACAGAAATCCCCTTGATAAGTCTCTTTTAAGACCTCTTGATCATTAACAAATGATTATTTGTCTTCTTGAATAAAAGAATATTTGAATATGACTCTTTCAAATACTCAAAAACTGATTTATACAAACACCATGTATGATTAAAAATATGACTATAAAAGGAGTCTAAGCCGATTAACAAATGGGGTCTTAAACAACTTATCCATCAGGAATCATTTATGATCAGAAAATTAACTCATCTATGAGGTTTTTCATTAGAAAAACGATTCAAAAATGATTCATATGTGATCACATATTTTATAATCAGCTGAGAACTATATTTTACATACTTAAAATAAAATAATGTAATAGTATTTACTCAAAAGTACTCGAATAATTCAAACGATTGACATAAATGGTGTAATAATAACTCTATTATTATATTATATATTTTATGTCAATATCTTGATAAATTCTTGTAGGTATGCAATTATGAGATAAACTATTGGATTTTAAGTTTTTATTTCCCTTTTTTTTGTTATAATTCCCAAAGAGTTTTGGCATTGAAATTTATTAGCTGTAATAAATGGTTTCGAATGTAGACGGCGAATTGCATCGATGAATGTATGTATTTTTCCAGTGTTTGAATTGTATTATCTTAGTTTGCTTCCAAAAAAATCTTCGAAATTCTTCTGCCTTTTGCAAGAATCTTAGGAAAGCGTAGGGAAGGGTAAAAGAAAAGAAGACGATTAAAAATGAATGAATGGCTTCTTTTTTTAATACTTTATGTAAATTTAAATGAATTCAAAAAATCTCATGAAATATTGAATTTTACACTTTATTCTAGTGCAAAACTTAAAAGGTTGATAAAGAAAATGTGACATTAGTTTTATGTATTATAAAAAGAAATAACTAATTAATATATTAAATTAAGAAAAAGTTTCAAACTAGTCCGTCGCCATTGCTATTAATTCATATTAGGATCAAAAGTAAAATTGTTAATGCAACATATATATTTTCCAGAGGAAATCATCAAACTTATACAGGGTATAAAACAAACATAGACTTATATAAATTGTTTATTTTTCATATATTTGTTTAATTAAAAATTGCGGTAAATGGTTTTTTTTCTGCTTCTGTTCATTATATTCGATTGAAAGTGCATAATTAATGAACTAAAAACTGCTTCTTTTTATTCAGTTTAGTTCGATTTCGTATGAATATATCATAACTATAGTTCATTGTCCTGATTTCAGAACTGTTTGTATGTGTCTATTTGAATTTGCTAAATAATCATAAATTAATTGAATTGTCTGGTTTGTTATTTGCATTTGGTATTTCGCTTCATGTTTGTATTTTGTTTTTTGTCATTGATGAACCCCGCCCAAAACGAAGTGGATACCCACAGTTTGGCTCGCCAGAGTGCAAACAATTGTAATTTGCCATTAAAATTGTCTGCTAGCATTTTTTTTTCTCTTTCTTCTCTTTGTTGTTTTGCTCATAGCCTGCAGGTGTACGAGTCGATGATGTTGTTGTTCGCCACGTGCCGTAATTAGCTTGACCGTGTTTTTACCCACTGCAAACACACACTTGAACACACACACACATACACACACTATATATCCACGTGGACCTTCAGCTCCTGTGGCTATTTCGAAGGCACAAGCCACAAAATATTTTCTTGATAACATGATTCAGCATTTTGTGTAGCCAATTTAAAATTTGCTTGTGGAAATTATCTTAACGTTTATATGTCTGCCATGGTTATCATATTGACCAGATCCCCCACTGAGTGATGAGTGCTACGAAATTTTCCAGACAAATAACTGCATTTGCTTTAATGGGGGCGAGTAAAAAGGTTTAATTCTAGTTTAAGCATATCATTTCATCTGAAGTTTTATATCTAGAATTGGTAAAAATCATTCAAAAGGGTGTTGAAACATTAAAAAATTATTTAAAATGGACACTTATATACTTTTGAAAGAAGACATTGATATATTTTTATCGATTGATAAGACAAAGCACAGAATTTAGGCAATTTACAAAGTTTCAGTAGTTTGACAAAACTAAGAATTACATGGTCTATCATGACAAGCCTTTAAAGATAAAGAAATTCTCCAAAAACATTAACAAACTACAATTTTACTTCTATGTTTCTTGAAAAGTAATTATAGGATCCAAAATTGCTCCTAATGCTATGGAATTCCATTTATAGTCATTGAAATTTCCAAACTAGTTTTCCAATTATGTGAAAATTTTCATCTAATGTTAGAAAATGTTAGCTTTTTCAAGTAATTTTTGATAAATGTAATGTAATTCCCATTATTTTCAATTGTTTGCCACGCGTCTGACAAATCAATTGTTAAATCAACAAACACAAAATCTGGCACTCAACTAATTAAGGAGCATTGTGAGAATTTTTTGCTTTAACCGAAAGCAATGAGCTCATCCAAGACGAAATGATACGAAATCATTTTGATGCCCTTTAATCATCTAATAGAAAGGTATATTAATCATAGGTCATTTGAAATTCATATGTCTTGACATTTATAATGTCAAATTTATGGGTTGTTTATCAACATTTTAAATACATTTGCTTTACCCAATTCAATAATAAAATAAACTTTTCATTGATGATAGATATATCACAAAGGAAACATTAAGTTACTCCAAGTTAATCTAAAGGGTACCCCAAAGTCGTTTTTGTGACTTATAATGGGTTCTTTCTTTTTTAAGTTAGAGTAAATCAAATTAGGGGCAAACACGTTTACCGTTTTAAGCGCTTGAGAGCAAGACGAGTGATCTACTCGAGGCAATTACAGTGACATCGTCGTAAGCGAATAAGCAGACTGAAGCAGAGAGATAGAATGGGAGAGAGAGAGAGAGCGAGCGAGCAAAAGAGTGGGAGTCAAAGAGTGACAAAGTGTCAGAAGCGGCAGAGACACTCTCACACTCTCAACACTCATACGCCGTGTGTGATGTGATGTGAAATTGGTCTTGGTTGCGTTTATCTCAATTTGTGAGATACATTTAAAGACATATGTATGTGGGGATTTATCGACTGAAATAGTCGCGTGTTAACATCATTTCTAATTAAGAGCACTAAGCACAAAAATTGCGTAGTGCGATTATATTGGATATAACCATATACACACATAGAAGAGAAGTGGAAAATGTTGGCAGAGAGAGAGAGAGGAAGACAGAAATTCAACCTTTTTGCGTGAGGTTGGCGAGACTTGTTTATATATTTTGTTTTTTTTTCCGAACTGATGTATAATCAATAGAATTGGGGTTAATGCTCGTTTCGAATGAATGGAAAAGCATTAAAGTAGATTTTCTTAAAATAATACAGTATATAGAGTTTTGCTTAGCTAGTTGACTATTATGCCATATGACATCATCATCATTCTCGTTATCATTATTAATATTTCATGTCAGTATTTCACACATTTTTCTCTATTACAAACATGTAGATGTTCATGTGCAGTCGTTCTATATAATCCATATGTACCATGTCCTCAACATTGCAACCCTCTGATATGCATCCTACGTCCTTCGCATGTCCAGATGCTTCGCAGTTATTGCAGCATTTGCATACGTCACTCGAATTAAACTCATTGAACCGCATGAAATCCACTAAAACTGACAGCGTCAACGACAGCAGCAGCAGCAGCAGTAGCTATAAAGCGCCAGCAACAACAATAAATATCAAGAATCATAATAATAATATTGTGATGCCATGCCTTCCTGCCTCTACCCCTCTTCCTCCCACTCTCTCTCTCTATCTGACGCGTCAATGGCATCAAAATATGCGTGCAAAATAAATAAATATACTGAAATAGTAATAATAACAGCAACAACAACAACAAGCATAACCAAATACATTGCTAAAATAATAAAAATATATATGTGAAAACTATAAATACCAACAGAAAAATAGCCAATGATAATGCCAAATATTCTAAATAGCAAAAATTTGTTCATCCTACCCCAAAGTGTGAATTTTATTTCCATAGTGAGCTCTAATCCATTTTGATATTTTCAATATACACTTGAAAAATTAAGGTACTTGGAGCATTTATTTTCAAAAGGCTGATTTTTATATAATTGTATTATATTTTCTAATGGTTTTCTTAGTAATAAATACTTCTCTCTCTTTTAAATGAATTCCAACTTCCGTTTTTCAAAAGTGAGTTTTATTTTAAGCGAAAAAATAAAAATATTTTTTAATCATTCTTTTTGATTTTAATTTTTTTTTATCAAAAAAGATTTTTATGGATAATTCTTATTAAATTACTCAAAATTAATGATCTTTTTTTGAAAAAAATTGAAAAAAATCGAAATGTAATTATTATCGAATAAGTTTTTTAATATAACTTATAATGATTACGGTCCATGGTAAGAAGTTTTTAGATATTTTTAATATATTTTTTTTGTATTTAAGATATTTTAGAAAAAGTAATTTATTTTCCAATTACATTTGGTTCATTTTTGCTTTATCTACATATTTACAACAAATTTCATAAGTAATTATCGAAACGTTGTTTGTAAAACAACACACTTTTTATGGAAAAGAATCCATGTACTGATCTCTTATATTAGAAAATCGAAGCCAACAAAATTTACTGAATTCCGTGGAAACTATGCGACTTAAAGCCACCTAATTGGGTATGTGAAGCGGAGAAGGATGAACGTAAAGTATTTGAAAATATTGCCACGCAATTTTTTTGAACAAAAAACTTGTAAAAACTGCAACCAAAAGTTACAAATTACTGTTTCATGCTTATCTATATTATCTTCGATGAAGCTGAGATGAAAGTGCTTTCACATTGGCTAAAAATTGTTGATATCCTCTAACAACTTGAAGACCACCTCAAAAAACTTAACTTATATTAGTTAACTTAATCAAAAAACTATAGTTTTGGTTACTTTTCTTTACAAAAATATATATGTTTCTTTATATGTTTCTTCTACTTAGGAAAACCTAAAAATACTTTCAATTAAAGGCAATCCATTTGATATCACGTTGAAAACTATTGTGAGAGAATTTAATTCATCAAAAGGATTTTATTATTCCCCCCCAGTTGACTAGTTTGCCACACAAATATCATTCAAATCGGATTTATTCTACCCTTTGAACATTTCTTTGCTCGGATTATAATTTTATAGACAAATGATGTCAGCTTGAAAAGTCATTTAATTAGTCGGTTTAATTCGTGTCTTTTGAACTAATCGCCTTTGTGATAAGAATCAACAGAATTGTAAGTGTTTATTGTGTATTTGGGGTAAATTTTGCCAATTTCACTTAAGCCTTATTATAGATTTACATTTTTTTTTTGAGTGTATCTACATAAATTTCTATTAAAATTTATTAGTTTATGGTAAATCTGTCTATGCAAATATTTGATTTATGCTTGATGCTATAAAAACAAACCATAAATCAGTAAAAAAGAAGACAACCAAATGAAACAGGATGCCAAATAAATAAAGATAAAAAACAAAAATTGTTTTTAACAATTTGTTTCCTTTTGCCAATATTTCTCCCTCAGGTAAGATAAACTGCTTTCGGGCTTAAATATTAATCATTGCATGTTTTTTTTTTTTTTAATTCTCTCGTTTAGTTTTAATCAGTTTAAATCAAGACCTACCAATTACATTTTACTTTCAGTCCTTTTATGTCCTTCGCCAATTCGTTTTTAACCCTATTCAGAATGTTTAAACAATATGCCAAACTTTTGTTTGGAAATTCCATTAACTTTTCATAATTCAAAATCGAACCGAGAAAAACTTTACTAATTACACAAAAATGGAAAATTTGTTAAGTGAATAAGTTGACTGACTGACTGACTAACTGGCAGGCGACGGCGGTTTTCCAGTTATTTTCGGGCTGGCTCTGACTCTAGACGAAGTCCTCAATTATTCAGTCAACAATGATGGCAAGAAGCCCTTGGCTGGTGGCTGAGCTGTAGTAGAAAAAGCCTTTTTACTGGCAATTCGAGTCAAAGGGCGAAACTGATGCTGCCATTAGCGTTCTCGCACTTGTGTTTTACCTTGGCCTGACATGGCCTAGCCCCTTTTTTCGTCTGGCCTGGTCTGACCTTCTCTTCCCTCGGCAACCTCAATGGCCCAACAGTTTTCAGCTTTTTTCTACTGTTAACTAATGAAGCGAAAGTTAAACTTTTCCTTCTACTCAAGGGGATGTTTTTTCTCTTTTTGATAACGTTTTATGGATTCATGCACAAGGAGCAGGCAAAACGTTTGGTGGACAATAAATCAATGAGTGTATGGGAGGGGGGGTGAGGGCGACGGGTTGACAAAAGCAAGTGATAAGTTTGCATACTTAATTAAGTCAATTATTTTGATGCGGTTGCACTGCAAAATGTTAAATGGTGAATCAATATGCTTCCAACTGGTTCGTAGGGGCGGTAACATGCGGCGTATGTGTAATATTGTCATCCCACACACACACACACACAGAACGTTACAGAGATACACACCTTAAAATCCTTGACCAGCTGTCACTTTGTTATCCTTTTGCTATATCCTTGAAACTAAATACATTAGCGTAAAGTGGTCTATACACATAGACCAAGGCGCAGATAGAAGTTGACAAAGATGAAGAGGGTAAACCATTGTCATTGTATATGTATGTATGTATGTACCTACATATATGTATATATGTGTGCATGTCAAGTGATATTTGTTTGGGTAGCTGCTTGTGTTTGGCTTTACCCGTACCTAAATTCTACAAGTTATCTTCTTCAACTTCTCCCCTTTCACCAGTCTGGCATTCTAGTATCTGCAAATGCAAATATTTATGCTATAATTATTTGCTATTATATCTTCAATTGCTTTTGCTTGTATTTAATGGCCCAAGCAGCAGCGGGGGCGTATGAGTAATATTTCGTTTGCTACATTCCACTGAGAGTTAAAGGCTCTCACTTGAGATAATAACCAATTACATTTTATATATTTGGCCATTATAATTCCGTGTGTGGAATGTCATTAGACACATAAAATGCTGAAAATTACATAAATTTTCAATTTGGTATATACAGCAAAGCAGATAGCTTAATTAATTTCTACTTGCTATCAATTGTAAATATTTGGTAATTCGCATCTTTAAAGATTCGCTTCTAATGCAACAGAATAGCAATAAAGAAGAAGCAATTTTTAAAGGGCATATGGTTTCTAATATTTGTTGGCAGTACTTGGGAGTTACTTTGGATCAAAATGTTTCGATTTTGATATTAGTATATCGATAAATCTAATAAAAACTTGGGATATTAAAAAGTTAAAGTCTCTACTTCATAATATTTTGAATCTATTGGGCTATAGAAATGTAATTTTTTTTTGTTACAATAATTTATGGTCGATAAAATCATTGTTCCTGTTTAAATAATTGTTAGTTGGTTTTGTGACGACCTACAGCAACAAATACAAGTACAGTAAGTCTTCAATATAACAAAGAAAAATTTAATATAACGAACTTTAAATTAAGTCCTTGAATATACTAATGAGTACCTACCCATAGAGAATAAGGAGAGAATTTTGTGAGATTCGTCAAATTCGTTTTATCAGTGTTTTATTGCCCTTATATCTGATAAATAATCTGAAATGGTAAACATTTATATGACCTAATTCTATAATTTAGTTCAATAAATCTTGACTAAAAATTGTAATTTTAAAGAATTTAAAAATTGTATTTGATAAACCTGTTTCAGCCTGTAACCGTTATCCTTATTAGTTATATTAAAAAAATATACCTAAAATTTTGTAACATATTTAAAAGCAAGATATTTAATTTTAAATTACATAAAATCATCCATTAAAATCGTTTTTGGTAGAACAAAAATTAACCAAGATTAAAAATTTGAATTAGAATTATTTATTTATTTATTTGTTTATAATGTGATTGGGCAGTGATTGAAATTACAGCCAATCTTCTTAATACTTATAGCTACTAGGCCTTAAGCTATGAATCAGAATTAGTTGTTCCCTTTTCTTTCAAGAACAGTTTCTATAAAAAAATATTTACAAAATAGTTTTGAAAAAGAATTAAAAGGCTGCCCAATTTATTGTATAAATTGTTAAAATGTTTTCAGTACCAAAAAATTATATTTTTGTTAAGATTTAAAACTGATTTTTAGCAGCCTGTCAATCAATAATCCTTTTAATATTTATTTCGGTTTGACGTACAATAACATTTTTAGTATACATAGGTATTTTTCTTTGTATTGTAAAATCGAAAATTATCAAGTTATACCATATTCAATTTTTAACGTATTGAACAATGTTATAAACTTATAAATTAAAAGCCTTAGAATATTGGTTAGATGTCTCTAAGAATTGAAAAAGTTGCACAACAAAATCTTGAATATACTTAAAGCATTACGATTAGATTTGAATCAAACTTTTGATACTTTTTTTCCAATATATATTAATATATTTCAATTTCTTCTATATCCTATATAATATCCGGACATTAATGACATTTTTAATTAATTAACTTCTGTTCTGTCTTCAAGTGTTCAAGGACTTGTAGAATGACATTTTAGTTTTCAATTATAGGCAGATAATTATGGTTAGGAAATTGTGATGGGTAATTACTATTGATTCTTTTAGCAGTGACTTGGGAATATTTCAAAGACCACAGACACTAACACACTTTTGTCTCTTTTAATATAAATGATTAGATAGGTCTATACGTATAAATATTGCATCGTTTTATGTCATCATGTAACTGTGAGTTTGACTTTGTCTTCTTGGCTTGCAATTTGCTGCTTAATAGGAAAATTAGTTGCCAACTGAAAAATGTAAATGTAATTTTCCACTTTCCACTCGCCGAATGCCACGTCATCAAGACGGAAACAGTGACAGGGTGCAGGATAAAAATGGGGTTGGTAAAATGGAAGGGGAAAGAAGGGCGAAAAAAGTCTTTTGCATCCCATGAATGTCCGACCTATATGTGCACTTAGTGTGGCCGAAAACGAATTTGGCCACAAAAATTAATTTGCTTGAGAGACGGAGACAGACAAGAAGTCATTTGCGTCAGCCATCCGTCCTGGCAGCTGACAGCAAATTCAATTTGTACATTTTTTTTGTTGTTGCTCTTGTCGTTGCCGATGTTCATGCTGTCGTTGCTGTTGTTGTTTCTGTTCATGTTGCTGGTGGACAGCCTCTTCAAACGATATGCAGCTGTTCAACATCAACAAGAGCAACAACAAAAACAACAACAACAGAAACAACAGCAAAAACAAAGCAAAATATATAAAAAACACACGAGGAAAAGTTGAAAAATGTTTGCTTTTGATTTTTGTCAACTTAATTCAAATGCAAAATAAAATTGCTGTACAAAAAAAAAAAAAAAAAAAAACTAAAGACAATATTTTATTTGCATTTATTGTTCGCACTGTTTTCCATCCAAAACAACTTGAATTGACCTTGTAACAAATATTCGCAAATTGCGAAACGCCAGCAAACTGCAACTGCATATAGCAACTGCATTAAACTTAAACAGCAAAGGCAAAAGAAAAAATACAACAAAATAACAACAAAAAATATAATAAACTAAAGGTGACGACTTGAAGACACCCTGTTTATGAAAATTTGATAAATCAACATAATAACCAGAGGGCCGGGGCTAACTTCGACCGCGTCAAAGTTTGTATACCCTAGCAACTTTTATGGTAACTCTTTCCTTACCTAAAGCCATCAAAGTGGAAAAACGTTCAAGCTAAAAAGGCTAACATTTGCGAAAGAACGGCCTACAATCTTAGTATAGGAAATAACGAAGATTTGATCAAAGTCACTGTTTTCCACCGATCGTTCCTATGGGAGCTATATGATATAGTAACCCGATATTTATCAAATTCGGCACAGTCACTAACAGATATACTAAACTAACAAAAATTTAATTTAAAAGCAATCGCGTCAAAAGTAACGAAGTTATTGACAAAAGTCACTGTTTTCGAAAGATCGTTTCTATGGGAGCTATATGATATAGTCACCCGATCTTGATCAAATTTAGCACAGTCGTTTATATGTATAATTAATTCACCAATATGAAATTTCACGACAATAGCTCAGAAAATAACGAAGTTATTAAGAAAAGTCACTGTTCGTGACTTTGCTATTTGTATGGGAGCTATATGATATAGTGGTCCGATCCGGCTGAATCCGAGATATACAACGCCTGCAGTATATACAAGCCTACATGCAAAATTTCAGCTCTGTAGCTTTTACGGTCTAGGAGGAGTTTGCGTTGATCCAGACGGACGGACAGACGGACAGACGGACGGACGGACGGACGGACGGACGGACGGACGGACGGACATGGCTATTTGAACTCGTCTCGTCGTGCTGATCAAGAATATATATACTTTATATGGTCGGAAATGCTTCCTTCTATGCGTTGCACACTTCTGACCAAAATTATTATACCCTTGCAAATGTACCTATTTAAGTCCATCGTCAAAAACTGCAACCGTTTTCGGTCTCAAACACACTGTCGCCTCTAGCGGTCAATATATCAATTCGAGCTTTTATCAATTAAGTTAGTTTTTTGGTTGGTAACTTATATAGACTCTTCAGATTTGCCAATTCATCTTTGCTATTGCAGGGTATATCCGTTCTGCCCCTCTATAGTCAAGGGGTATGAAAAAAATCCACACGACATGGCACTGCGTATAAATGAAAATGTATCTGCTGCCGACGTATGAGAGAGGCGCTAGTTTTAATGCTTACATAAAGTGGCGTGTTGAAAAGCTAAAAAGAAAAAAGGAAACAACAACAAAAAATATGAGAAAATGGTGGAAAAGCGAATGCAAAAATGTAACAAAAATAGAATAATGTTAAGTCTGCTTTGGGATGCCGTGCTCAAGTCGTTGGCTTTGATTTTTATGACTGCAATACTATATGAATATATCTATTCATAGGCGTCAACAGTATCCTTTTTAAGTGCAAAAAGGATTATTCCTAACAAAAATTTCTCTTAAAAAGTACTGTTATATTTTGAATTCAAAGAATGAAGATTGGGTTATTTGCCTTCTCCCTGGAATCCATATTCAACTACTTTAAGTTTTTCACTATTAAAAAACATTTACAACTAAATTAAACTTTAAAAGCATGATGTAGCTTTCATGAAATATTTATGAATATTTTCGGGACGCATGAGTTTCGAATCTATTCCAAATTATTTATACTGCAAGATTGCTTTAATTAACTCATGGATTCGCCTTTCAGAGTGATGGATATGAATTTTATATATGGGAAGCTTGCAAAAACATGAAAAAAGAGAAAATTTGTGAGTGTTTTATGTAACATATGTGATTTTTATATGGAAGAAGGGAATGGATCATTGTTTCTTATGTTTTTAGTCCTATTTAAACCAAAAAGGTTTGTGCTTATCATTGAAAAAGAGCAACAAAATTCCGGTATTTCGTTGAACAACAAGACAAGAATAGGGAAACCATTTAACGATTACAAAACAATAACATATAGGTATTTAATTTATTTTTTTCTTGCCCTTTATGTTGATTAATTGCATAGGTTCCTTTTTTTGAAAGGGATAAAGTCAAATATTTTAAATGATTATAAAATTAAAACTGGGATTTACTCGGATTGAGGTCAATAAATCTTAAAAATATATGTATACGATTTTGAATCATATGTACCATGTATATTAATATAAAATTAAAACTGGGTATTACTATGATTGAGGTCATTCGAATCTTATGTGTATATAAGATTTTAAATTATATGTACCTCCCAAGGTTGTCTGTATGTAGTTCTATAAAATTCAGACTTTCCTAAAGAATTCAGAGTATAAAATACTTTGTAATATAGCTTAATGGAATGGTTTTATAAATGATATACCTTTTAAAATGTAGATATTAGATTTATAAAGAATCGTCACACCACTTAATTTTACTACTTTAGTACAATAAAATCCTTTTTATCTTCAAAAACTACGCCCATTTGTATAAACATAACTATAAAAGTATGAATAATATATGTATAATACCTTTGTGTATCTCTTTGCATGTGAGTTTTTTGCACGAAATAAGTTTTGATTGAAATCTATGACAGGTTTAGAATTCACTGAGCTATTCTTTCTTGTGTGAGTTGTATTCTCTTGTCGCTGCCTGAAAAATTGTGTGATAAATGTGAGTCAAGGTTTTTGATCCAATTGAACTAGAGCACTAATAATAATAAGTTAATAGCAGAAAGGAAAGTAAAATAAGTTCAAGCGACATTTCTAAATATAGCAGAATACGTATATTTAGTCACCCTTTTGTCCCATTAAATACAGAAGCTAAAACAAACAAGTTTTACAAAAAATTATAGATCTAAATTACTTTATTCTTTTACCTAGTCTAAAAGCAATGAACTCTTTGTGGCTCAAGTTTAGCCATTCACCTGTCAAGCAGCAATTACGCTTAATTTACATAGAATGCACCATGGCAAATAGAAAATGAAAACCAAATAAATTTTTTACGAAAATAAAAACAACCAAGAAACTTAATTTGCTGAATAGCTGGTGGTACTTGCACTTGAATTCAATCAAGTACAAAACTCAATTAAACTCAAAACTTCTTCAATTTGGAGCTTAGTTCAGCTTACTATATAGATGGCAAGTCATTCAAGCTGAACCACTTGGCGTATAAGTAATTCGTTGCAATTAATTAAGCATACGCAACCATTGACCGCAAGTACTTGGCAATTTGTAAGAAATATTTATGCAGACCTTATGCCAAAGAGCAAGTGCACGAACAGAACCAGAAGCCATAGCCGCACGATAAACAAATTAAGCAAACAACATATGTACATACAAACATCGCCCATATGAAGAGTACAATAAATATTAGTGAAATGTCAAGAAAACTGTAGATAAAGCAAAGGCAAAGTAAGTAATCCCTAATGCAAAATATTCTGATGACCCCTACAACAGGCACTTTTCATTTTTGATTAGTACATAAGGTTTCCTCTTTGGCATTGTTTACTTAAAGTAGTTTAAAAATAGAATTGATTTGATTTGGCGTATGCCAAAATTTGCCTGCTAATCAATTATTGAAATGATTAGAATTATCAATGAAACCAAAATGGGTGGAAAAACAAGGTAGTTGGGTCAACATTTACTTGCTTTATATACTTGCCCAGAGAGACCTTATCAAAGGGGGAATATGCAAAGTAAGGCCACTTATCTTGTTCTCAAAACTTAATCTTTATTTGCCTCTATAGTTGGTCCAAGGTAATACAAATTTCTATTTTTAACTATGAGTCGTGAAAGAAGATTCATTACACTTGGAGAAAAGGCTGAAAAATAGTTTCATTCAATGATTTGTAGTTAAGGTAATGTTCTTCATTTATTGAGGGTGGGTGAAGAGAATTTTTGCTCCTTAACGTATGCAATGGGCTGAAAAGTTATTCATTATGTTAAACTCACTTTTAACTTTTTATATGCCTTGCAAATTAAAAATCTGTACACACAATTTTAAATTTGATGAATATTTTTTATTTCATATATAAATTTAGAAATTTCTTTAAAAAAAATGAATTCTTAGACTGTTTATTGCATACTTCCGGGGGCATATGTTCATAATTTTACAGATTTGGGGATATGTTGATGATTGATGTTTATTCT
This sequence comes from Drosophila willistoni, assembly GCF_018902025.1. Lineage (NCBI taxonomy): Eukaryota > Metazoa > Arthropoda > Insecta > Diptera > Drosophilidae > Drosophila > Drosophila willistoni. The sequence continues at coordinate 19,425,670 of NW_025814050.1, forward strand.
TTGTATTTATGTATATCTTTAAGATGATGTTTTATACCAATAATACTTAGTTCTTACTTCTCTAAAGGATTGAATAGGTAAAAAAAAGGAAAAGAAATTATTATCCTTGTACTTATATACAACCCTGAAATATATATACCGTAAGTTATCACTGTCTGCTCTGTTAAAGACTGTTTAAAATTGTTGTTAAAGATGTATAGAGCGCACAATTTAAGCATCTGCATACATTTCTCTTTAATACTTTTTATTTAAACTTATTTCGACTGTTTTGTTTGGCATTCCAATTTAATTACAAAATCTCACCTTTAGCCAAAAGCAAAACAACAACAACAACAAAAAAAAGAAATGTATGTAATAAATTATACAACATTCATTTGTTTTTCGTCTACTTTTTCTATTTTTGTATTACGCATGTTTCAAACTGGCCATTCATAAAGCAATTTCACATCTCTTCCACCCACGCAGCACCCGTAACCCCTTAACCCTCCGCCCCTGCCTCTCATCCACGAAAGTCCGGCATTCTCCCCATGGTAGTACTCTATACTGACCATTAAACAATTTCATTTGCCGCACAATTTCGTACGTAAATCAATTTTATTATTATTTTTCATAATGAACTCAATTTCAAATTGCTGGACGAAATTACATGTCATTTGTATTCCCTCGATATATACATACATATATATTCAGATACAGATACAGATACAGAATTTGTTGGTATGAAAATAAAAACTAAATAAAAAAAGAAAATTTATTTTATATAATTTTATAGCTTAATTTAGAGGATGCGGAATGTCTAATGTATTCATATATAAGAAAATCTTCATATATATATATTTATGTATATTGTATTGTCTGCTCGATTCTTTTATTAACTATCATGCCCACTGTGCGTGCCGCTGGCAAAAGAAATGAGAGAAGGAAAAAAAATCTGTACAATAAAATTTTGTATATAGACAAATATAACTCGCCCCATAAGTATTTCTCAAGCTAACGTGAGCGTCATATTAATTTATGAGCGTTAAAAAAAATAAAAAATTAAATAAAAAAAACGCACACAATATACACAAGACCAGAATTAAAAGAGTGCAAAAAAAACAGAGAGGGAGAGAGATAATAATAAAAATAATAATAATAATAAATTTATCTGAGTGGCTGTGTGTGTGTGAGTAATCTTTGGATTTGCCTCAATATTATTTAGTGGCCATTTTTGGCAAATTGAAAGTTACGCACTTGTTTAAGCAAATATTTAACAATCTCTTTTTCTCACCCTCTGTCTCTCTCTCTGCTTCTCTCTCTCTCAGTCAGTTTCATCTCAATATTTTGTCATGTAGGCGAACACCTTTCAACAAGCTGCAACTTTATTTTAATTACAGTAGTTGAAATTTGTATCTTGTAGATAAAATCATCTAGGAAGCTTTTATAAAATTTCAAGCAAATTGTGAAAAATAAGATTAAACACACAAACATACATATGTATGTATGTGTGTGTACTTATATACACCCTCACACACACAGTGCGAATCTTATGGCTTATATCTAAATACTTATCTGGGGAAACATTGTGAGAAATGGCAAGGGACAAAAAAACAAATGGGCCATGAAGACAACAAAATTTGCAGAAACTAAAATCAGCAGAAAGGGAACACAAAAGCTTTATACAAAAAAATTTATCATTTACCAACTTGAGCGAAAATTGCTTAACATTTTCTATATAAAAATTCAAATTTCTTATCTGAACACACTTTCTTTCCAAAAGAGATTAGAGAAAAAGTTTACTTACCCTAAAAAATTAATCAAAAAACTGGCTAATCAAATAATGAATGAAACCATAGACGATGATATGTCAAAATGCACGTTCTAGCGATTTAAATATAAGTTTTGCTATCTTATATAGAATTACCAAACAATAATGAATGGGAATAAGATATAAAATTTCTATTTTTCATTCATTGTAAAAGTTCTCAAAGTGCAAAATTGCGCAAAAAATATTGTTTTATAAGATTGTTTTCTTAATCGTTATTTAAACAACGATATAATCAATGATGGTAATTATTAACTAGATATGAACATTTAATCAGACTGATTTAATAATATGGTATACCATTTGCTTGTTATGGATTATTGTTCGTTTTTGCTTACTAGTTAGCCAAGTTAGAAAATTGATGGCCACTTTAGTTTATGGTCATTTTTAGGTATGTATTACTTTGTAGATTCTAGATTATATTTTTCCCAGACAGTTTTTGAGAAGAATTATTAAGAAACAGTTGGACCTCGGTTATCCGGCCACCCATTAACCGGGCACCCCTATTATCCGGGATGAAGTTGAATTTGTTTCATTCTCACTGTTAACCGTAATTACCCCTATTATCCGTAATTTCAAACGAAAATGTTCTAAAATAATAAAACGAATTCGGGGCTTCCCCGTTTTAGTTTTCAATAAAGAAGAAACACGCGTGTATGTACCTACTTATAAAATTTCAAGTACGAAATACGTTGAAATTTTGCTGTCGATTTACCGGGCTTTGGGATTTTCCGTGATAGCTCTGGTCCCGACCGTCCCGGATAATTGAGGTCCAACTGTACCTAGATATAAACTCTACCATAATATCTAATTAACAGTAATCTATACCCACTAAATGAAAGAAATTAAGTTTAATCGATATTACATCATTGATATTTATCGATGATTCAAATTGATGATAATGATATTTTTATATTTTTATCTTCTAAAAAGCCCAATAAGATAAAAGTGTTTTAAGGTTTATAATTAGGTCGAAATTACATTAAGTTCTGAATTGACTAACTTGACTATTACAAATACATTAAACAATTTTAACAATATCTACTTTTTAATAGAATATTTAAACATTCTATATACATACATTTGACTTTTTAATCAATCTATATTAAAACTCCTACGAATTTTAACTATTTAAGACCTAAAGTTATACAAAGATGCAGACATTTTCAGGTTTTATTGCCTTGATTATTATATTTGGCTTAAAACAAGCTATAAACATTTCAGAGTTTAGATTTATTATATATTAGATCATATTAAGAATTGATTTGAATTTGCGTGGCGTATTAACATGGAATAGGAAAACCTTAATAAAAGGATGCAGAGATTTCCTTAGAAATTTCAAAAGTCATCTTCATTCATAGCCATCTTCTATATTTAGATTGATTTTTTATCTATAAATAGAGAGTTATCATCTTATTTTAGTAATATATTATACACAGTAAGCATTAGATTTAGATTCAATTATTAAATCTGAATTAAATATATTCAACAAGTAAAAATTCTTTTGACAAAAAATGTTTTCTTATAATAACTTTTTTTTCTTGTAAGTTCAAACTTTTCAATGAAGTGAAAAGTTAATGATATGGGCAATTGGATCTAGTCCAAACTTTTTGTGGTGTTTGTTTGATTGTTTGGTTTCTCTTTTTTGTTGTTTCGAGTGTTTTAGCTTGCCAGTAGATGGGGCATTACATTTAATCTAATCTTAAGCAAATAAATAGCTACACATAAACATACATGCAGACATATACATATATACCTATATATACCCATATGTATATACTAATATGTATGTATGTATGTGGAATTTATGTATGTATAATTTGACTTAGATATAGTGATTGTTGTTGTTGTGGGCGTTTGATGTCTTCAGAGAGAGAAAGAGACTTCACTCTTTGTTTTTTTGCTTCTTTTTATTTCATTTATTTTATGTCTGCGTTGAAAGCGTTAAAAAGCATTTTACAGTCACCGATGACTGATTGGTTTTTAATTGAATATGAATTATATAGCATACTGATAAGCCAAAAGATTAACCTTTGACATTTTGTAAACTGGTAATCTATATATTTATACGCACATACATAAATTTCAGTATGGGTACGCAATTAAAAAAGCAATGACAAGAAAAAAAAAATTATTAATAAAATGTATGTATGTAAAAATGAAAAATCCACAAACTGAATGAAAATTCATATAAAAAATTCTCTTGGACCCTCAGTCAACTAGAACTGTATGTGTTATCATCATCACCATTGCTCCCCCCCTTTCTGCCTACATTCCCAACAACTCTTCAGCCTGCCATTTTACCACATTTCAATTTCCGTTCTTTTTCTGTTTTACGGCTGAAAGCATCAATTTTCATTTTATTGATTTCGAATTCTCTTCGTTTTTTTCTCTCAATTTTTGTATTTGGTTTTTGTGCAAATGCAAATGTCAGCCAAATTACAAGAACAACAATAACAACAACAACAACAACAAACAATCCCATCGACCAAGAACAACAGCGGCGAGAAAAACTTTTGTCATAAATTGCCAAATAAATCCAATTAACGCCCGGTCTTAACTCTTGTTGGGCTGTTGTCTTTACCAAAATCTATCCTGAGGTCATATTGAATTTTCATACTCTAGCAAACAGAATGGGTACATTACATTATTAACCAAAGCTGGGGGCAAAGTTTAAATACATATTATGGATTAACTAAATAGCTCAAGTCTTTGGACTAGTTTTTGAAATAAAGTTGAATCGACAATGCCTAAAGTAAAACTATTTCTAAAAGAAGTTCATCCATTTATGAATTAGATCTCAATAAGATCTTAAGAATATTTCAAGTTAAACTACAAATTAGTAGAGGTTTGCCAAGCGCGTATATAGGGGGGAGTAACGCGGAGAAAATTGCTCCTAAAAGTATGCAATAAGCAGTACAATAATAAGCTTTTTGAAACATATAAATATGTTTTGAAATTTCTTTATTAATTTAAATGACAAAACAAACGAAATGTTATAAATTTGTAGCAATTATTTAATACTTTTTCAACCCATTGCATACTTTTGGGAGCAAATATTTCTGATTAATTAAAACTGAAACTTTGAATACTTCTTCTTAAGTTCAATAGAACGTAATTGAATCACTTTATGGTAAAGTTAGGTTCTAAGTTAACTGACAAAAACATAAAGTCATGTAAGGGTATAACAAAAATGTAGATTTCTAAGTAAACGGAAGTGACTGTCTTTTGTGTTTCCTTCATTCATTCAGTTTAGCTGTGCCCCTATAGCTCCTTCCTCCCCGCCATCGATGCCCCGGGCACCACGTTGTGCTTGGAGACCCTCAGACCGAACCGAGTATAGCCTTAACCACCCGTTGGTTTTGCTTCTGTGTGAACTCTTAAGAGTATCACGCATCTATTGTTTTTCGTGTTTTTCTTTTCGCGTTAGCTATGCAAATCCATTTTTTTTTCTCTCTTTTTTTTCATCTGCCTTTGATATGTATATAAAGTTCATAAATTGTTTGTATTTTTCCACTGTAGATTGGTTTTCGCGAGAAGAGTAGCAACTTTAAACCAATAATAAAACACTTTTTCTTTCACGTTTTTTTTTTGCCGTTTTGCTGAAATAGATCTGAATTTAGAATGGCTAAAGACCATTTAGGTTTCGATTACATTCCTGAGAGCGTTGGCAGTGATGAGCGATGCCAAAAAGAAGATAAACATTTATCAGTTCATGTCACTTACCCAAAGCGTTTTTATCTCATAACTTTTGCACTGTGTTTAAATAGGTCCAAATCTGTGAGATTAAGTATATAAGTATATTGGTTAGTTACAGTTCCCTTTTGTTTAATATAAGTTCACTTACTTGACTTTCAAAACAAATAAAAAAGGGCAAACCCATAGCTTTCACAAAAACTGAGAAATTAATTACTTTTGCATATACTGAAGAACTTTATTATTTTTTTTTGACAATATTTAAATAGAACAAATTTTTAAGAAGTAATTTTTCTCATAGTTTTCTTGCTGCTGATTGTTTGACATCTCGTTATTAGTAGATATAACCACCATTGCTGGCATATTTGGTATCCAGACCAGAGTAACCATTATAGCCAGCATAGCCAGTGTTGGCTGGCAAATAGGTTCTCGAAGGACTCGTATATGTACTATACTGAGGCACCGCATAGTTCTTATAACTGGACGAAATCAGGGGCGAGGCATAGCTAGATCCTGAATAATAACCACCGCCAGACGAGTACGATGGATATGAAGAGTAGCCACCGGAATAGCCATTACCAAATCCACCAAGCACAGGTGGCAAGTAACTGTTCGATAAATGTGAGACATCAGCTCCACAAAGGACCAGAGAACTCAAAGCGATGGCAAATACGGTTAGGCAGTGCTGAAATAGGTAAAAAAGGGATTAATTTGAGTTGTTTTTTTTTCAGAATGAAGTATTCAATAATAGCTATATTGTTCTGTCTACCTACTTATTCATCTTTCTAAAGTGTTTAAATTTAAAATTTGATTTTAAAAGCCATTAATCAATCGATTTTTTATAATGTTTTAAGTAGGACTTATACAATTAGGTCGTTTATCGTTTCCAAAACGTTTTTTAATAGTTTCCAAGTCGTTACAATATGGACTTAGATTTGTGATTAAATTGAAAACTACCATTATAATCAATTGAATAGCCTTTATGAATATCAAAGTTTCAGGTAACTTTATAAGGATAATTTTGGTTGAAGTTCTAGGATTCTTCTTATCTGAATGGATTCTATATTTAGCATTATTTTAAGATAATGCGATTTTTAATCAAGAATTTGTATCAGCTAAGTACCTACTATTATGCCTTTTGTATATATTAAAGTTAAAGATTTTTGTTGGAAGCTATTCCTCTTTTAAATTTTGTTTTCAATTTACTGGTCCCAGATATAGGAGAATGGAATTACAAAAGTAATTTTGTCTGTGGAAGGGTTATCAAATTATATTGTCTTAATCCTGGCACTCTCAGAATAAATTTAGGCTTTTGTTTTTAATGTTTTTTGTGAATTATTGTAGGAGTATTTGAAACTAAAACGCAAAGATGTTGTAAATCCCATAAAAATGTAAAATTTTAGTTAATTCAATATTTGGTTCAATCATTTGGTTTAACAAGACTAACTGCACATCCTTTAAAAAGTACAAAAAAAATATTCTTTTAGAATTTCCTTCTATATACTTGCCATATTTATATTGTTTGTAGTTCCGTTAAGGATTCGATTTTGCTTTGTTTTCGATGTAGTCGATGTGGACACTGTAGAGCAACTGTTGTCATATCCATTGTTTGCTCAACAATTTATAGGTACTCCAAAAGTCGGAACAAACATGTCTCCAGTGGGCAAAGATCATTACTCAACCTCAACCGGATCGTTTAGAAATGTGTGTTGTTTTTTTTCTATTTACTTTTTGTATCCCACGACTCTGATTCCGAGTCATCCCCAAAATTGGTTTGCCATGGAAAAACCACGTTCGGTGCGGTGCGGTGCGGTCTCTGTGTGTGTTATTTTGTTTTAGTTTCTTATTGTATTTTATGACCCCTCAACTGCACAATACTCGCCACTTGCACCTCACCTTCCATTATGCCAGACACCTAGTCTCAGACACCTCTCCGTCCTTCTCTCACGCCCACTATCCAAAAAAAAAAAAAAATGGTGTGAAGAAGCAAAATTTCTGTTCGCTAGTCGCAAGCTCTTTTACTTTAATTATACAAAATTTATATACATATTTTGTTGTTGTTGTTGTTGTTTTCTAAAACACATGCACAATATTTTGTTGTATTGTGTTCGGGGTTGGGTTTAGATTTGGATTTGGATTTGGGTTTGGGTTTATGACATTTTGCGGTCGCCTTGTTTGAGACGCGCTTCGGTCTTGTTTATATGTTGCCGCACATAAATCTCCAGGTATAACCGTTATTAATTGTCAGCCATATACAATAGTTGCCCAGTTGTCCATTTGACGCTGCTGCTGCTGTTGCTCATATGGTTTATGACTGTGAGGGTCACTCTCTGAATGCAGTTGGGCGGGCTTTTCGGTTCAAGTTTTGTTTCGGTATCGGGTTTTTTTGTTTCTGACTTTGATGAAACGTAACTCAAAACATGACATCATTATGCATATATAAATGGGAGCAAGTAAAAGTAATTACTGTTAATATATATATTTAGAGCAAGTCGTTATGAGTTCTTGACATAAATCTTTATATACGCAAAAATTGATATTTAGAGCACACACAGTTTGGAATAGATCGTAGCTATGTTTAACCTAAGGTATATTAGGCTTGGCCAGTTGACTTGGTTATACTTAGTTTTGAACTCAATTTGGTTTCAGAAGATCTTATCATAGCTATTTATACAGGTTAGAGATGACATATAAACTGAAGTTAACTTGTAAAGTAGAAGTAAAGAAGAATTTCCCCAAGCTATTGGACTACAGCTATTGGACTACAGGATAATAGTTGTTCAACCCGGCTCTTTAGATGATTCCTTATCCTAGAGCTCCCCTATGGACTGTACTAGTCATAGTTTTACACCCAATCGCACCGATGTACTTATATATAAAAGGTACAAATAAAATAAAAAATCAATATAAGTAAAAAAAAAAAATCCATTAAAACTTCAACACAAAATATTTTTCTATTGATGTATTTTCATGTCAGATATATAAGTGGCGCTAAAAGAAATGCGCTAAAAGTTTGAAAATTAAAAAACAATCAACCATAGCTGAAACTAAAGAAGACTATTTGAAAAACAGGAAGTCCATTGACAGATACAGAGACTATTTTTTAGAAGGGTCGATAGTAATTTCGGTAATTTTCGTAAAGGCATTTCGTCAGTAAATATTAGGATTCATCGTAACGTTTTCAAAAACTTACTTTTTGGGGCTATAAGTCAAACCCAGACACCCCCGGACTCTTACACTGGATAGGTCCATAAGGACTTCTATTACAGGTGTCAAATATTTCTCAAGATAACACGCTGTAAGGACAAACATCATTTCTCTTTCCACTTTAAGTAGTAGATGTGTTAGCAATAATACAAAATAAATAAATAATTAGTAGATAAAATCGACTGCCTTGAACTGTAATAATTGGAACTCATATATAATAATAAAAACCCCACAAACATAAATATATCGCTTAGTCCATAAACACAAAAAGCCATTATAACAAATCAAACTGAAAAAAGAAAGAAAAAATTAAAATAATGGATGAAAATTGCTCCTTTTGCATAGAAGGGTTCTTTGCGTTTATAAATTTCCCAAAAAACGTTAGATAATTCAATCGACTCCAACTCCGAAAATAAGGTGACCGTCATAATTCACGAGAAATCAATTTGTGGAAAAAAACTTTGACTCACCATAAATCACAGAAAAGGTTACATAAAAACCTTAAAGGCTAGCCAAAAAAAAAACTGAATGAAAATGAGATAAATGTGCAAAAAGTGGAAACGAGAAAAATGTATATCCAATGAAAAGGAATTATTGCCAGGAATCAAAAGTTTTTGTCTTCTCATTTCGGGGAGGAGCCAGAGTAGTGGCTATCCTTGGCCATGGCTGCAGCCAAGCAGAAATGATCAACTGCCAAGGCCAAGAGAAACGATAGAGTACGGCATTTAGCCAAGGTAACCCCCAAATAGGGAAAAGGATAAAGCCAGCAATTGACGTTGCAGTTGCAGTCAAAGCGGATGTATTATACCAAGGACATTGCACAGCAGAAGCAACGGCTGGCTGCAGGCTAAACTACAATCGGATTGGAGCCAGTCAAACACACTCACACACAGGAACCCACACACACACACACACACACATACACACACTGATTGTTAGACAGCCTGATTGACATGACCATATGCTGCTCCTGCTCCGTGTAGTTTTCAGTTTGCTGCATTTGCTGTTTGCCTGCAGCTCGGTTAAGCCATTTATAGTGTCTTGCTGACTTGAAACGATAAAACGTTTTCACTAAACCTAGTCGACCTTAAAGCCAATGCAATTCACGCAATTCCTAATGAAAGACGGCGAGTAGGCAAAGAGAAGACGTACTTACCCCAAAGATAAAGATGTGCGCCCCAGGCCTGCCTAATCCTTAGCACGTGCAGGACAGAAAACACAAAAAACAAGGCAAACAGACTGCCAGGCATTTAAATATGCGTAGCCTACCCACAATTATGGAAATTTTATATACAACAACAAAAAAAAAGGACTTGATTCTACTATTGCTCCTGCTCCTGGTCCAGCTACTGATGATGTTGATGATTATGATGCTGATGATTGGGGAGGGGCAAAGGCAAATGTATGAAATAAACCATTTTATGGCCATAAAAAAAGAAACAAAAACAAGGCAAGATGGAAAGACGCCATTCAAATGTTCGATTTTCCCTCTTAATATGCATAGAAAAGGGTTAAATTTGTGTGTGTGTGTGTATTTCAGTTTGTAAGCCTTTCCGAGTTGTTGTCTTTGCACAAAATATGCATGGAATTTAACTTAAAACTCATTTAAATTGCATTTAGTAAATATTTTAACAAATTGCTTTGACCTTTGCGGCTTGCAAAACATCAATTCGGTCATGGAAGTAATGCATTAAGACTATTAAGAGTCGAGTAATGATAACCATTTAATATTTTACAGATGAATTGAAATGAAAAAATGCTTCAGGTTTTAAGTGGACAAAATGAAACAGGTTTGTATTGATTTAAGAATTTGGTAAGTCTTTGAAATAAAAAATGTTGGACCCACTTATCTAGACTTAAATTCCATTTTTAAAGCTTTTTCAGAGCAAAGAAAGGTTAAACTTGGAGCTCTTTAAGAAAGTTGTAGGAGAGTTTAAGGAAAAACTTAAAAAGGAATTTTGAAAATACTATAGTGATGTGAAAATTTCCCAAGTGACGCGCTTAGTAAAAAAAAGTAAACTTTTTGAAAAATATCAAAGTTGTTTCAAAGTTAACAGGTAACAAATTGATTTTATTTCATAAAATTATAAAATCATTTTCTAATTGAAATATTTGAGTAAATACAATACAATGTAAAGGATATTGTAATGAGAACTTGATATTATATGGAAAATTACCTTATGGGGTCGAAAAAGTCTTCTCTGCATTACAAACATCTGACCAATTATGTAATATCCTAATATTTAAAAAAGGAGACTCATTAAATTAAAGTATTTTACTAAAAGTTAACGACAACAAATCAAATTTAAAAACTTCTAAAATGTTTCATGATGCATTTTCTAGAGTGTTTCACAAGAGTTATTTGATGGCCGAATAAGTACACTCTCTCTTTCTCTCAATTTGTACTACGCCTTTGAAATTTATAGCCATCCCAATTATAAATTCATATATATAGAGTGTTGTCCATTAGTAGCTGGGCTTGTTTCCTCTTGCCACAACCGCAGCATATTTCAATGGTCGAAATAAAAGTACATACCTACAAAATATGCACATACATTTATATAAATATGTATGTGTGTGTGTATGTGTGTGTGTATATGGCCTTTTGTTTTACCAAAACTGAAAAGCACAGCTGGTCAGATTACTTTTTATTCCTCCTTCATTCAGTCATACCCTTGGCTTTTATTCCGTTTTCGGTTTCTGTTTGATGGGTAGGTTGGGGGATTCCCTTTGAGTGCGCAATTAAGTGCGCATTTGCGCCATTTTTTCTAGGTCCTCAACGCGCTTTTTTTTTTATTCCTGTAGCCTTCTCTTGCTACTGCATTTCCGAGTTAAACGAGTTTACTTGTTTTGTAGGAGGTGAGTTGATGCCCTACCATGACGATATACTTTGTCCCGAAAATGAATGTCTGGCACTTTATGCCAAAATTTGAGGGTATTTTCTGTTATTTTTAGACACATAAGAAATAATCGTTAAATTTGTTTTGCCTACTTTCAGGCTGCGACACATAAAAGAAAAAAAAAACTTTCGCTGACTGTGTGTATACTTTTGTGTCTGTTGATAAAGATAATGGGCCATGACCAATGCCAAATATACATATACATATATATATATATATAGGTATATGAGTATGAATATTAGTCTCAAAGTGAAAGTTTTGTGTATATACATTTATTTTTATAGAGGTATATAATTGTCCTTGAACTTCTGTCCAACAAAAATAAAACAGTCCAATATAATAAACTTTGCAAATGCCAAATATATGTATGTATAGAAAACGGACCTGCTTCATATTTTGCCTTGGCCTTAAGTTCCATAGATATTGAAAAGCAATCATTGGCTTAAATATATGACCAACTGACTGTACACGGACATGAGCAAAAATTAGATGAGACTGGCGAGTTGTCGAGTGTCGAAAGTGTAGGGGTGAAAGCGGGTGAGAAAGTGGGGGGAAGCAGACCCCCAGACAAATGTTAGCCTTGCCAATTCGACAATTGTAAATGAGATGGCAAATTGACTTGAGAGCCAATCAGACAATAAAGTGGTTGTAGGAAAATTTCAAAAGGCCAAGCATATTGAATTACATCAAAACTTAAATGTTACATTTTGAATTTATCTAAAAATTCTCTTCTTTAAATTGACGATGAGCGACATTCACAAGAATTTATTAATAATGATGGGCATTTCAAGTCATTATAAATGGAATTTAAAACATTTTGGAAGGAAAAACTTTAAGCGTGCTTAAAGTTACGAACTTGAAGGACTTTTCTTAGAATTTGAAATTATTGATTGAAAAGTAATGCAACAAGTAGTTACGCGATTTTCCATTATTATGAGGGGAAAGTGTGGAGCTATTTGGTGCATTTTGTCTATATCGCTTGGAAATATATATTCTACTATTTTATGTGAGCACTGAAATGAAAGGTTTATTCATTGCGTAACTTGAGGTGAATAATACATTTAGATGTGATTTACTGTTAAAAAAATATAGCGAATCATTCGAACGTATTGTAGCAGGAGAGACGCTCACATTTGCGCTCTTGCTACTCTAAGTTTATCCTAGTTTATAGGACAGAGATCGAGAGAACGTTAATAATAACTAAAATAAATAATAACTATAATAAATAATAAAAAGTACATTAAGAAATAAAATAAACTACTATTAATCTAAAGCAACTAAAACCCGAATCTCCTGAATATTCTGACATCGGTTAATTCAACTACCGCCCACAGTATCCAAAATTGGCATTATCAAAAAGAGCAGGGCAAATTAAACCAAATTTTCTAAATTAATATTAAAAGTTTTCTGATTAACATTTATATATGTATATATTCTAACACCTCCAGCCTTGGCAGCGATGAGCCATGGACACTAAGGAGCTCATCTACTGAATTCCCTTCAGGATGCAGCCAAACGAACTACCAACATATCATAACAGATACGGACCACGATCGGTCTATGTGGGGTTGTTGAATGGATGTCTATCGGATAAATCTATCTTATATACATAAGTGCATATATCTTTAATAAATAAAGTTCTCTGCATCGCCAACAACTTCTGATTATTGTCCGAATTGATATTAAGACCCTCATATGACATATAGTAAGCTGATTCATCTGAATCTGACAAATGTACACATTGGTTTTTTCAAAATAATTTATTCAATTATAGTAATAACTTTAATGCGCCTTATTACCCCGCCTTATAGTGCTTTATTTTGCCCTATCCTAACTTTTAGCATTTCAAACTAAATATTTTAAAATTGTTCGAATTATCTAAAAAAAACTATAATATATATGCTATAAGAATGAACATTATTTCTATTGTATAGATACAAAGGGGCTATTCAGGTTCTTTTTTTTTGGGATTTTAAATTAATTAACTCAACGACAAGTCTTCCAGAAAAGTTGGCCACAAGAGCGAAATAAAAAACAAAAGAATGGCCAGAGAGCAGGAAGAGTATGAAGTGCAAGGAGAAGACTGACGACTATTCTATTAAAAGTTGTTACTTTTTTTTCGGGTTTTTTCTGCTGCCTTCCATCTCTAAACCAACTGGGGCACGCAAATTGTGGAAACTTTTCCCTTTTTTACCAGCGGCAAACCGACGGGGTAAACAAAAAGTTTCAGCTTCGTTGAATTTTTGCAGCTTCTGCCTCTTTTGGAGGCGGCTTGTTGCATGTTGCAACGTGTCACTAACAGCCACTCCTACTACTACTACTACTACAACCAAAAACCAAAAATAAAAAAAAGAACCCAAAAAAAAAAAAAGAAATAGAAATCTGAGGGAAAAAACGAAACCAGAAACATAATAAAGGCAGGGCCGTGCGTTTGACAAACGTCGTTGCCACTCACCATTGACGTCATTAGAGTTATCCCTCGACAGGTGGAGGAGCAGTAGTTTAAAGTGAAGGGGGAAAAGGGATGAGGGGAAGGGCAGTTGGGTTGGTTGAAACCAGAAACAACGTCAGAGTCGATGCACAAAAGCTGCAAAATGCTTTTGTGGCTTAAGTTCGCCCCAGAGCCCAGCGAATGGAGCTATCGAAGCGTACCAGGACATGAGGATGTATGAATGGAGTCCAGCCCTGGGTCTCTTTCTCTCTCTTTCTCTCTCTATTGTAGTCAAAGCCAGAGTGTCGACATTGCACTTTTTTGATGGGCTCCAATGACCTACCCGTCTCCCCTAGCCTCTTTTCACTGTGTCACTCTCTCTCTCTCTCTCTCTCTCTGTTTCTATCTTTTTCTCCCATCCCCAAAAGCCTCCAATATTGTTTTGTTGTCGCGTTTTTGTTCACGCGCAATCCGAAAGACAAATGCCTGCCCTTCGGTTTCAATCTCCTACCACTCGATTCCCTTTATGTGAATTGCCAAACAATAGCGACGACAGCAGCCGCAGCAGCAGCAGCAGCAGCGGCAGCAACAGCAGGAATTTACCAATTGTGAATTGGTCAATAGACGCCGTTGTCATCGTGGTAGTCTCTAGCTGATTGATTCTGAATTGAAAACCAGTCTAACCTACAGATCGGACCTGAATGCAATTGGTTTGCCAATCCCCATTCAAGTGTCATCAGGCCTCAAAATTAATGTTCCAGCTAAATCAATGCCTATTAATTTTTTTGGACAAGAGTCAGCTTAGAGTTCTCATGTTTAATGGATAAACTATTTTGTTGGTAGATCCTTTAAATATAGTTAGAGCATCCTTTAAAGAGATATGAGATTCATTTTCGTATCTAAGTGTTGACTTCTATGTATATAAAGCCTTTAACCGTGTTTTTGGGTTAGTATTATTTTGTAAAATTTAAATATAAAATCAAAGTTTGTCTACTAAATAATATGTGGTTCCTTTTACAATGGCTTTAAATTGTTTAGTATAAAAAATAATAGATGTTATAGCTGACATTTTGACTTTTGACTTTTTTTTTGACTTGACTTTTCTTCTATAAAATTTCGATCTTGGAAGGGCTTAAAAACAAATGTCTAACAAAGAAGAAACTTTAAACTCGTTTAAATTTAAATTTAAAGTTATATAAATGATATGTGGAGTTTTAATAATTAAACTAAAATTAGTTCCAATGAAATTGTATCCACGCATTTTTAAAAAATCGTCTGTCAAATCATTTTCTTTCATTATATTTTAGAGGCAATAATAACATCAAATTGGAGGTTTAAGTAACGTCGCAATGGACATTTTTTGTTGAATAATAACGATGACACTTTATTGTGAAATGTTTGAAAATTAGTCTCCTTTTGTTATATCATAGTAAAGATACATCTCTTAAGACAACCCAAGTCTTAATATATAGTATTTTAGACACGATTTCACTATTCTTGATACTTGAAACATTTTCCTAGTAGATCTATAAATGGTTTTTCCACGACGATGCTGCCTGAAGTTTTATGTGTATATAAGTCAAGAGTAAGTCAAGTCAGTTTTCATATTTTGTAATTTGAAGCGAACATAAAAAGTTATTAACTATCAGCTAAGATAAAGTGTATATATATATATTTTTGGCCAAAAATAAATCCGCTCGTTACATTTCTTTGTTTTGCAAGTTGTTAGGCCTCCCATTGGGCTCATTTTGTCTTAATATCAATTACGACAGTCAAAGTTAGGAACCCTGTCGCGTGATTGTCATAAAACTTAAGGGGAAAGAGAACCAAGAGAAGAGAGAAAATAATGTCAGATAAGACCATGGAGATGGCGCCACATGGACAAGGGGAACCAAAAACCATAAATGGATTCTTATTTTTGTCTCTCGGTCGATTGCTTCAGTTTCTGTCGCTGCTGTTCGAGATAATGATGGTGAAGATGATGATGATGATGTTGAAGATGATGGTGTTATTGGTGATGCACTGAAGCATGTGGCCTTAATTTGAGGTGACAAAAAATAAAAAACAAGAGCAAGAACACGCCATTGGCGATTATTCTCTGAAAAATTGTTGCAAAAAGACACTTTGTCAATCACATGGCTGAGCATTCCTAAATCAATCATTAATTTCCCATCCTTTTGGGCATGCACTTTGTCATCTCAATTAGAAAATCAATTCGAGTTCTGGTTCTCTTTCAATAATTAAAAGTTTGTCAAAATTGATGAGTTCCGAATAGGAAGTAATCTTTAAATATTTTCCTAGTGACCATTCCAGTAAAGAATAATGGACTTTGTCGTTCTGCTTAATGAAAAATGGATAAATGAAAACTATTTGTTCTTCTCGTCAATAAAAAATGACAATTCAGTAGTTTCAAGGACAAAAAATTAATTAAAACGCAATAAAAAAGGACGATAACAAACGTAAGATAAATAAAGAATACATTACTGAACTGAAAGTAAACATTTTTCTTTGATTAAGGATTTTACTTACCGATTCACCAACTATGAATTAAGCCAATATTTCATTTATGAAATATTTAAAACTACTTTTCAAAATGAAACTACATTTTGGATTTCATCCATCTTTATAAACATATATCGAGTGACATGTTAATAGTTAAAGAAAATGTACAACAAATTTAGAAAGTCAAGCTCTGCAGTGATCCAGGATATTGTGTTTGATTAGTCTTATCCAAAATTGGCAAAATCGTTGTCAAATGACTGCAGCTTGATGCAATTAAATTAAAAATTTAACATTAAGAAGAATCCAAAATCCATTCACTCGTTAATTTTGTGGGCTAAGAATATATAGTGTTTCAGTTCTTAGTCGCTATATCTTAGACGATACAAATATCCAGCTAGACCAGTGGTTGTAAATGGAAATCTACGCAATACTCGATTCATTGAGTTGGCAAATTGACGACGAAGATTGTCCACTCGGGCCATACGACGACGCATTCGTTCATCATTTCTTGCCCCAGCTCTCCGGGGTACACTTGGTGGAGAGAATATTCTTCGCATTATATGAATCGCGTCCAATTGTCGGTTTCTATGGGCAAATGTCTGTCTTCCATTTGTTGCAGCACGACGTCTGGCTGGAGCGGAAGCTCGACGTCGATGACTAGGTTCATCTAATGTTCCAGGAAGTGGAAAATGAAAAGGCATATCAAGCAGATATTCCAAATCTTCATCTGGAACGGTTGACACTGGACTTGGTTCCTGATATGTTGTTGCTGTATTCTCTTCATTGCACGTTACATTATCATTGGATTGAAGGCGTTCCAATTCCAAATGCATGTCCTCGATCTGATCGCGCTCATCGATCTCGGTGGGATCGATTCTTGACGAGCAATTCGACATCTTTGGTGGCTTTAATAAAGGTGGTTAGACATCCATTCAGAAATTATATTTTCTATAACTCACCAAGTATTTGAAATGGAAAATGAATGGGAAAAAAAAAACAATTTTTTAGTGGGAAAATTGTGATTTTTGTTACGAGTTAGTTATGAATCTGCTTTTTGGAGTGATTTAAATGTAAATGAAAAGTCTAGGAAACATTGATATTAAATATATACCCATGAAAGATTTGAATGTGAATGATGAGTCTAGGAAACATTGATGATATAAAAATCCTTCATAGAACTTTTGGTTTAGTTTTTACACTAAGGATACATTTTTTCATACAATTACATTTTTGACATCCACAAAATCCATTAATTTTTGAATGACCCAAAGAATAATTTACTTTATATATTATATAATTTTTAATAATTTTACTTTATTATAATTTATATTATTTCCAATTTTTTAGACGAATCAAAGTTGTGTGTATCAAATTTTTCGACAATTCAAACGCAATTTTTGATTAAAATGCTTCAATCGAAAAAAAAAAAAAAATGTCGTCGATCTACGAGATGCAACGACCGACTTGCTCAAGGAACATGCAGGAACTTGAACTGCTACTTCTTCAAGCAGTTCAATTCGCACCAAAACCATTGTTGAGGTGGATCCCAGGACTGGTGGTCCAAGAGTGCGGCATGAGCGATACGAGAGTTCGGAGGATACAGGAAGTTCAACAGGAAGTTCAACAGGAAGTTCATCTGGTAGACGGGCCTATAGGCAGAATTGTCGCCAGCCTGTTTTGTTGCTGAAACGGACTCAGGCCAAGATCAATCTACATTATGACATGGATAAGTCCATACAGACGGGTCAATCAGTGAAGATGAGACTGACAAACAGACAGGATAAGAGCACATCGATGTCGTCCCAAGGCAGGAATACTCTGATGGTTGAGGCTACATCGGTCAGAGGATTGAGACTGGATACGGCTACTTTAATGGTAGGTCTTGGAGCTGGTGTTGGGACCAGCTACGATGAAAGCGATTCGGAGCCTTCCGCCGATCACGCGATGGAAAATCTGTGCTATGCCCTAAGCATGTATGACGTTTCTCTGGAAGCATTTACCCGAGGCGTGGAACTAGTACGAAAGGAGGATGCCAAGTTGATTGCTGAGGGACAGAAGACTGATGCCAAATTAATGATCCACGGACAGTCGACTGATAGTGGCAGGAACCGAGGCAACTCCAGCCAAGAGCTTTTGCGACGCATCTATTGGGACAAAGCGAGACCAGTGCCATTGTCAATGCAAGTGCGAGCCGAAATTCTATGGACGAATGGATATCTTTCGATATTTAAAAATTGGCTAAACAGTCAACTTTCTATGTAAACTTACCGAAATTTGTGTATAAATGCAGTGCAAAAAGATGGAATTATAATTATTAAGGAATATTAATTCTTCAATGATAATTCAATTGAATACATTGTTTTCCTGATTAAAGCACCATAACAGTAGCTGAGAGCTACTATGATTCAGAAACTGAGGCAACTCCAGCTAAGAGCTACTGCGACGTAGGAACCGAGGCAACTCCAGCTGAGATCTACTGCGACGTAGGAACCGAGGCAACTCCAGCCAAGAGCTTTTGCGACGCATCTATTGGGACAAAGCGAGACCAGTGCCATTGTCAATGCAAGTGCGAGCCGAAATTCTATGGACGAATTGATATCTTTCGATATTTAAAAATTGGCTAAACAGTCAACTTTCTATGTAAACTTACCGAAATTTGTGTATAAATGCAGTGCAAAAAGATGGAATTATAATTATTAAGGAATATTAATTCTTCAATGATAATTCAATTGAATACATTGTTTTCCTGATTAAAGCACCATAACAGTAGCTGAGAGCTACTATGATTCAGAAACTGAGGCAACTCCAGCTAAGAGCTACTGCGACGTAGGAACCGAGGCAACTCCAGCTGAGATCTACTGCGACGTAGGAACCGAGGCAACTCCAGCCAAGAGCTTTTGCGACGCATCTATTGGGACAAAGCGAGACCAGTGCCATTGTCAATGCAAGTGCGAGCCGAAATTCTATGGACGAATTGATATCTTTCGATATTTAAAAATTGGCTAAACAGTCAACTTTCTATGTAAACTTACCGAAATTTGTGTATAAATGCAGTGCAAAAAGATGGAATTATAATTATTAAGGAATATTAATTCTTCAATGATAATTCAATTGAATACATTGTTTTCCTGATTAAAGCACCATAACAGTAGCTGAGAGCTACTATGATTCAGAAACTGAGGCAACTCCAGCTAAGAGCTACTGCGACGTAGGAACCGAGGCAACTCCAGCTGAGATCTACTGCGACGTAGGAACTGAGGCATCTCCAGCCAAGAGCTTTTGCGACGCATCTATTGGGACAAAGCGAGACCAGTGCCATTGTCAATGCAAGTGCGAGCCGAAATTCTATGGACGAATGGATATCTTTCGATATTTAAAAATTGGCTAAACAGTCAACTTTCTATGTAAACTTACCGAAATTTGTGTATAAATGCAGTGCAAAAAGATGGAATTATAATTATTAAGGAATATTAATTCTTCAATGATAATTCAATTGAATACATTGTTTTCCTGATTAAAGCACCATAACAGTAGCTGAGAGCTACTATGATTCAGAAACTGAGGCAACTCCAGCTAAGAGCTACTGCGACGTAGGAACCGAGGCAACTCCAGCTGAGATCTACTGCGACGTAGGAACCGAGGCAACTCCAGCCAAGAGCTTTTGCGACGCATCTATTGGGACAAAGCGAGACCAGTGCCATTGTCAATGCAAGTGCGAGCCGAAATTCTATGGACGAATGGATATCTTTCGATATTTAAAAATTGGCTAAACAGTCAACTTTCTATGTAAACTTACCGAAATTTGTGTATAAATGCAGTGCAAAAAGATGGAATTATAATTATTAAGGAATATTAATTCTTCAATGATAATTCAATTGAATACATTGTTTTCCTGATTAAAGCACCATAACAGTAGCTGAGAGCTACTATGATTCAGAAACTGAGGCAACTCCAGCTAAGAGCTACTGCGACGTAGGAACCGAGGCAACTCCAGCCAAGAGCTTTTGCGACGCATCTATTGGGACAAAGCGAGACCAGTGCCATTGTCAATGCAAGTGCGAGCCGAAATTCTATGGACGAATGGATATCTTTCGATATTTAAAAATTGGCTAAACAGTCAACTTTCTATGTAAACTTACCGAAATTTGTGTATAAATGCAGTGCAAAAAGATGGAATTATAATTATTAAGGAATATTAATTCTTCAATGATAATTCAATTGAATACATTGTTTTCCTGATTAAAGCACCATAACAGTAGCTGAGAGCTACTATGATTCAGAAACTGAGGCAACTCCAGCTAAGAGCTACTGCGACGTAGGAACCGAGGCAACTCCAGCCAAGAGCTTTTGCGACGCATCTATTGGGACAAAGCGAGACCAGTGCCATTGTCAATGCAAGTGCGAGCCGAAATTCTATGGACGAATGGATATCTTTCGATATTTAAAAATTGGCTAAACAGTCAACTTTCTATGTAAACTTACCGAAATTTGTGTATAACATGCAGTGCGAAAAGATGGAATTATTATTATTAAGGAATATTAATTCTTCAATGATAAATTTTTGAATACATTGTTTTCCTGATTAAAGCACCATAACAGTAGCTGAGAGCTACTATGATTCAGAAACTGAGGCAACTCCAGCTAAGAGCTACTGCGACGCAGGAACTGAGGCAACTCCAGCCAAGAGCTTTTGCGACGCATCTATTGGGACAAAGCGAGACCAGTGCCATTGTCAATGCAAGTGCGAGCCGAAATTCTATGGACGAATGGATATCTTTCGATATTTAAAAATTGGCTAAACAGTCAACTTTCTATGTAAACTTACCGAAATTTGTGTATAACATGCAGTGCAAAAAGATAGAATTCTTATTATTAAGGAATATTAATTCTTCAATGATAAATTTTTGAACACATTGTTTTACTGATTAAAATAAGGAAAATATAAAAAGAAATATTTTTGGAATTTCTGTGATTTATCGTAAAGAATAAGGAAAATTGTGAAGAAATTTGAGAATTGTGACAATATTGTCGTGTGCAAAGTAAAGTTGATTTTTAGTTTTGACATAAAACTCGAATGTCTGTAGATTCAAATAAATTTAGTTAGCAATCGAAAGAGACTTCTGCTCAGTCACACAATTACCAAAAGCAAATACCAAAATCGTTAGCTTAAATAACTGAAATGAATTCACATCAATTCCAATGACATTATGGATACGTTCCGTGAGACTTTAAGACTCGAGGACACAAATAAATCGAAAAACCAAATTTCTTAAGCTCAAGCAACCGAAAGTAAAGAGAACTTGGTATACTTTTCAGCGCAACATGCACACACATGTTTGTGGGTATGTGTGTGTGTGCGTATGTGTTTGTAAGTATGGTCTTGATGTGGCTCGTGGGCAAGTAAGTAGCAGCAACAGTGGCATTCCAGATGAAGGATACAAAGCAATGTGCGTGCCGGCGAGTATCTAAGCTCTGGCACGTACTAAAAACGAGCGTGTAACTAGCAGCAGAAGGAGACTTTGTCCGTGTGCATGGACTGCGTATTTATATGTAAGTACATACATATATAGAAATATACATCTACATGAGTGAGTGTGTGTGTGTGCGGGTGCCAAATCAGCACGGCAAAAAGAAATGCCAAGCACTGAGCTATGGGGACAACTATAAAACGCCTGGCAAAGGTCACGAACACAACCTTTTGACTGGTGCTACTTTTTACTCTCAGCTGGTGGAGAAATTTATTTTCATCTGGCTCATTCGGGGATTTTTCTTTGCCGACCACCTCTCCTCGCATCAGCGATTTTCATTCAACGCTGATAGTTGCCACCGCCTGACTGGCTCACTTCTTGCTGATGAAGGTAAAGTGGCTGCAAACCCACCCCGCCCCCCGCCCTCTTCCACCTCCACCTCAGCCCTCAGGGACAGAAATGTTTAAAGCAAATAAAAAATAAGGAGATGAAGAACAGCTTTCACAGGAAAATCACGAGTTTTGATTAGCTACGCACTGAGCGGAAGGAACTAAGGGAAAAGAACACACACAAAATATTCCATACATTTTGATTCAAATGACGATTTTAGCATACCCTTTAAAGTAGTTTACATTTAGATGGAACATATATTTGTATCGATATTTATAACAATTATATCTCAATAGCTTATATAGCTTAACAATCAATTTTGAAGAATCCAATTCCAGTCTTGAGATTCTATAATTACTTAATTTGAAAGTTTACAAATGAAACTAATAAAATTCAAAATTTGATACTCAAATGAAATTTTGTCATCGATTGATCTGAAGTCCTTTATAATCCCCGGGGTCAACTTGTCAAAAGGATACACATATCTACACGAAGGCTTACGAAATTATTTGCGCGTATTTGGTAAAGTAGCGGCGTTTCTCAATGCTTGTTCTCGTTCTCGGTTTAGCCTATTTCGAATACGGGAACTACGACGAGGCAATCGCCGTTCAACAGACACAACTCTTCTCAGTGCTGTTAATTGCCGAGTTCTTGGTGATCGACGAACAGGAGTTCGCCGAACTGGAACTCGCCGAACTGGAACTCGTCGAACAGGAGCTCGTCGAGTACTACCCGAAGTGGAATTACTTGTGGTTGGCGAAGTTGAAGATGCATCTGCCAGATACCCAGAATCATCAGAGTTATTCGGTATAGGCGACTGTGCACTGGTGGATGCTACATTTTGGAAACTAAACAAATTTGGAGTATCCACTGATTCTGTATTCTCTCCAGCTTCAACCAGATTCCAAACAGAGTTGACGCATTCCAGGCCAAAACGCATATCTTCGATCATATCACGCTCATCGATCTCAGCGGGATCAATTCTTGAGGAGCAATTCGACATTTTTCGTGGTCCTAAATAAAAGGATTAGAAATCGGATTAGTTTTCTTGCTAGCAAACTTACCAAGTATTTTTTAAATAGAAAAGGATAATAAATAAATTGTTTAGTTTGGAAACTATTGGAAAAATTGTGATTTATGAAATGAGAGTTTTAGTAAGTCATCTATTTGAGAAATAAATTTAAAGTCAAGGCAACATTGATGGAATGAAAATTTCAGATTTTCTTTGAAGACTTTTTTGAAGATCTATGTTTACTATGTTTTTATTTAATAAAATCTTAAGATCAAAATAGAAGAGAGGGAATTACAACAATAAAATACTGCATATATACTCTCATATTATTGCTGATCATTTAAAATTTATATAAACTCAGCAAATGTTACATACAATTCAAGGAAACCTATATACCTTGTTGACCTCCTTAAGCCAGGATATGAAATAAAAGTGTAACGAAAGACATGGCATAAAAATAAGTCTTCAAGCTGGCTTTATTTTTGGTGTTGTGGTTAAACATAAGAACAAGTTTCTCTCGTTTTTCTTCTTTTCACTCTCTCCCTTTTGTCAGAAAATTTTTGCTGTTTTTCTTTTCTCTTTTCTTTTTTTTTGGCTTTTGTGATTTTATAAAGTTGCCGTTCAGCTACATGAAGCTCAAAATGAAATTTGCTCAAACGTTAAATTGAACGGCCCCAGATCATTGAGTCAAAAATGGAAAACCACACAAAAACAGAAAAAGAAGAAAAACCGTTTCATTCTGTTTACCCTAATCTAGAGAAAATATTTAACATCTAAATTTAAACCGCAATGACGGAGTAAGTAGAGCTGTCTATCATTATGGAACCTTCATACATTACACATACATACACACATACATATGTGTATGTGTGTGTGTGTATGCATATATCCTTTTTTGTGGTGCCAAAAAATATACTGCAAATATACGTGTCTAGAATTTTCAAGGTTGTATTTTAATGCCATCAAAAAACACCACACCTAATTGCAAGCACCGAATTAAAGTGTGTGAGTGGGATGGCTGGATAAAAAAGGAGCAGGATGGCAAATGACATATATATTGTGCAAATATTGGAATGATAACAACGCACTTCAATATGTTTGAAGGTCTTTGTATGCGGTTATGGCTAAGGGATACGATGGCTTCATCTGCCCTTCATTTAACATAATATTTAAATATGGCAAACACGTAGTTTTTTTCGGCATTACCCATACATATACACACAGTCGTTTAATATCAGGGTTAGGTGTGTCTGTGTGTGTGTGTGTGTGTTTGCTTTTGATTTATGCGCTTTTGCACAAAGACTTTTCCATACATTTTCGCTATTTTGGCACGCAACGTATAAAAGAAAAATTGTTTGAAATAACAACACATGGCGACACTTTTGCCAAAGCAGCCAATAACAGATAAATGGCGCCAGACTGTATTTGATTAAAAGTAAAATGGGAACCTCCTTAAACTAATTTTAACTCCAAATAGCTAGCCTCAAAGTTGGGGTAATAAATTTATAAGCTATCATTCAAATAGACGAGCTATCAATTTCATTTTCACACATATTAAGTACTTGCCAGAAAAATCTTATGTTAATTTAATTATTTTTAAATGTAATTAATAAATTAAGGGATTAATCTTGATAAGGTTCTACTTTAAAGATGCACAGACCAGCAATTTTTATCAAAATTATTGCCACAGAAAATTGTAATTTTGAAGCATAAAATACAATTTAAATGCTAGAGTATTGAAATTTGGCATAGACTTTAATAGGAATTTAAATGAATTTCGAGTTTTTCTTTTGCAATTGTATAATTTTTTAAACCAATTCCTATAAAAGTACCAACAAATGCAAAGTTTGCATATTTTTAGGCATTATTATTAGTTGTTTTAAGCTAATTTTTGAAAAACTAATTAATATTAATTTGTATTATAATCATGTACAAAATGGATAATTATATTAGATGATGTAAAATTTGATTATATTTGTATTTTAAGCTTGTTTAATATTTATTGTCATGATCCAGACAATTTATAGAGGCTTTAAGGTTTTATGGCATAAGTTCCAAAAATTAGGTTATGTAGAAATTAGGTAAAAAAAATGACTGCTTTTGAAAAACTTAAACTTGTCTAAATATTAAAAGAGACTACAGACTAACAAAAAGTTTTACATATTTTTCTTAGTCTAGTACTTAATTTAAATCCTGGGGATGCTGCAAACACATTATTGTTGGTTTGTTTTGTCATGTCTTTTAAGACTAGTTCGATTATTAGTTCGGGTATGGGAATTGGCAAGAGCATTTGCATGTGCTTCTAGATTTGCATTACTTTAGTACTTATTTTTAGTTGCTGAGTGCCTATTTCAGATTTTACGCTTGGTATATGTAGAACATTTTGAATGTTATAGGTCCATATGTACCACGGATCCCCCGTAATCGTTCTCAGAAATTTCGACTGCGCTCTTTGCATGACTTAGATGTTGTATTACTTGCATTACCCTATAGTGTGGCTCCGTAAGTCCAGAAGGGCTTCAGTACGGAGTTGTATGGGAGGACTTTATAGTCCAAAGGTAGAGAAGACGTAAGGAGTAACCGTCTAATTATGTTGCTTTAAGCTTTTGGTTTTTAATTTTTAGCTTGCACAGTTAAACTAAGTGTTAACAAGTTGTTAGACTTATATAGATCCACGGCTGTAACTAAATTGTATTCCTTGCCAATATTTTATGGTCAGGGTATCTACATTAATTATCAACTTAATAGTATATATAGAAATAGTACTTTCGACCATTCTGCACAGTAAACAAATCCATGTTTGACTCCCAATCCAATTTTTAGACAGTCTATATAATTTTGGTCTTTTGTAAAGTCTTAGTTCGAAGTCTTACTGTCTCATTGAACACATTTGAAAATATCGCGTGTATTTCGTATATTGCATGCTTGGGGGAAAAAAAGGAACAAAATTTAATCTGAGTGTTAAACGTTTTATCTGCCATTCTGGCTCGTGGGCTGGCTCTTCTGTTGCTCTTCTCACCATAACGTTTTATGACATATTTATTCTAATCTCTCTCTCGCTTTCGCTTCCCATCTATGTTATATTGTTTCCTGTATAATATTTGAGCGGGCAAACAAAATCATAGCCTACTTCTAGGCAGCTCGCATAAATGCTAAACTTTATTTTGCTCAAAAAAAAGCAGAAAACTTTTCTTCTGCTTTCTTTTTGGTGATTTTTTTTGTGTCTGTTGTTTCGCCAACGATGTGCGAATGATAAAGGGCGCGTTGAAGTGGTCCTGTAGGTGGGCGTGGGCATGAAGATATTGCTGTTTGGTGGGCTGTAACAGGGGGTGTTGGAGCGTTGGTGATTTGGTTGCTGCTGCTGAAGAACCTTTTCGTTAGGAGCGCTGCACCTTTTTTTGTTTTGTTCTTCCTACTTTCTTTCATAAAAACTCTCGTAATCATTACGAGCCAGGCAGCTGTTTTTTTTCTTCCTTTATGCCACGCGCACAACACAAGGAAAAATTCATTGAGACAGGTTCCCAAAATCGCATTCATGGTGAAATGTCTAAAGTTTGTGTAGGGGCCAAAGAGATTTCTCTAGCAAGAGATTTGGTCAGAGAAAATGTTAGCCGGATTGCTGGAATACGTTTTTGGTTTTGTTGCTCGTCGTTGTTGTTGTTGTTGTATCTTTGCCTTTGATGGCTGAGCTTCGTTTTTAGCAGTTCCTCAACGAATTCGACGGATGCTGAGAAATTTTTGGAGCTTAACCTTGACTCGCTTACGGCATACACGAGCGCGCACACTCAATGTGGTTGACGATGGGGATGCTCATTGAGATGTGGGGGGTGGCTGTGGGCGTGGAACGCCATCTTGGGGAACGACAACATCGACTTCGGCCTGTTGTCACTCTGGGCCTGTGAGTTTAATCTTATCTGTTACTTTCGGCTGCTGCTTCGCTGATTCAGATGCTGCTCCTGTGTATGTATGTGTGTGTGTGTGTGTGTGTGTGTGTGTATGCTGTTGTTCAGTCTTAGGTCGTCTGCTCAAAGTCATTTAAAATTGTTGTGTACCTACATAAAATACAAACAGCAGGGGATGCGGATGCTAACACCCAGATACACAGAGAGAGAGACAGAGAGAAAGAGAGTTAGAGAGAGAGAAAGCAAAAGAGATCCAAGGCGGAAGGATGTGGACTTGAACATGGTGGCAAAAAGGAGGTGGTAGTAGAGAATTCTTTCTAATTTAGTCCACGCGACTTTTATGACTTTAATGGCCAACCACTTTTACTTTTGCCAGGGATTTGTCATTATGTCCATTGTTAGGTAAGTTTCAGTTTTGGGTTTTTTTTTTTTGGTTTTGCCTTTTGTATACGCATCCGGTAAGAGCTCTCCGCACCCCTTCTTACTCGGGGGCATTGATTCATAAATTGTTATTATTATTATTACATTTTTGTTTTCTTTTGTTATGCTTGCATTTTTAATGGCAAATATTTGGGCTTTTTGGCTATTTATAGTTTATGTTTATGACTAAGAGGATTTCGCACAGCTTCCGTCATTATGGGGGTACCATGAAAGGCAAGTATGAAACACAAAAGATGCCAACAGTTATATAAAAGAAACCAGGCAACCAAGCAAAGTTAGCAAGTCTCCTAATGAAAGGAAAAACATGTTACTGATTTCGATAAAGGTGCTTAATTCAGATTACTAACCCTTTGTGTCAGTCAATAGACTTAAGTTTATATATATATGTTAACATATGCATTCGGTTAGTTGCTAAATTTTTTAAAGGCATATACAATCGACTATAGGACTATAGTCTATATAAAGTATTCACTGCATAAAAGGGTAGTTAAAACCAAGGTACATATATTGCATTTTTGTAATAACAGATACTTCATTTACATCATCGCTTTTGATGTTATAAGTAATAATCAGATGATTAAATCACAATTTCAATTGGTAAATTTAAAAGTCATCGATTAAGATATGGAAATATTTTCTTTTTAAACTATTCCTAGGGATTTATCAAAACTATAAGAATTTCAGCTTAAACATATCGAATGAGCTGACTCTAAATATTTTAACACCTAAGAATAGGTGGATCTGAGGCTGTAAAATAAGAAACTTGGACTGCACATTTTGGCACTGTTTAGAAAATGAAGGAAGGAAGGAAACGGCACTGTGATAAAAAGGAAGGAACGAGGTAAATTCACCACCGAAAGTATTCAACAAGCATTCCAGGAGCTTGCATTTTGAAAAACATAATTAAGTTTTGAAATATAAAATATTGGAATATAAAAAAAATAGTTTAATGCTTGTAGCTTGCAAATAATGAATACTTTTCACGTCTATTGCATACTTTAAGGGGAAAGGTTTCGCCATTTCACAGTCCTAGATTCATCTATGCTTTTAATCGGCCTCTGTCTCTTTTAAATTTGGTTAATACACTAAAAGTTATATCATTTTAGATTTGTTCACCTTGCGGTGGATCTGTAAACCAAATAAAAGCTAAACTTGAATTGTTAGCTAGTATATAGTGAAGATTTAATCGAGATGACTGATATTATACTGTAATGATACCTATAAAAAGTCTGGGTAGGGGATAAAACTACTTCTGTGGCCAGCCTTAATTAAATTTAATTAACCTCTTCGTATTTTAGCCAATTGCAATACTAAACAGATCTAATAGGTAAGGCTGGCATATTGCTAATTTAAGCTTTAGGATATATTACATTTTATACCAAATATGTATTCATATATTAAAAAGAGTCACTAAAGCTACATATTATTGTTACATAAGTTTCAAAGAACTTTCAAAGCCAATTCGTCTCCATTTCTATTGATTTTATGGTTATGCCTAGAATTATGCAATAAATAATATTGACGTTTTAAATATTTAGTCTATAAGTAAGCAAATCTAATTGTGCATTCAGTTAACTTAAATAAATTTCAACCAAATTCAATATTCAATATGCATTACAATTGACTTACAGTCTAGGCCATAGAAAATTCTATCCACAATAAGCCAAACCCAAAGTCAAAACGTAGCAATTGAATTTACCAGGCCCTAATTCACATTTAGGTAAGGGGGGACGACTAAGAGACGGAGAGAAAGCCAAACCAATCGAATAGAATACATACTATGTACATACATACATATATAGCAGGTTATGTTGGCCACGTAAAATGCAAATTAAATTGTCAGAGCATTTGGCATTACAGCCAAAGCAGAAGCTGAAACTCTCTTTTAGCCAATGAGCTTAACCCAACCAGGCGCAGCAATCCAAACAAATTTACAATACTAAGCTCTTACTCGTACTCTGTCGCCCCCTCTCCATCCTCGCCCTATCAACTGCCTCCCCCAACAATGCCATTCACTTTACCAAGTACCCCTCTTTGAGAATTGAGGCTATAAAATGAGATGCCAAATTTGCGCCACATGTGTATTTGTGTGTGTGTGTGTGAATGTGGGAAAAAAAGAGGATAAACGAAAAAAGTTTTATCCACATGTAGAAAATATATACGTATGTATTTACTTTTTTTTTGGTTGAATTAATTAAACTTAATTGTATTTTTATGGCACTAACTTGGCTTATAAATATACATGTATATGTGTACAGACGTATGGTTTAAACAAAATTTTCCATAAATATGAGAAAATGGGAAATGAGAAACGGGAAACTTAAACGGAAGCTTGCCAGTCAAATAGTCAAACGAATCGACATCTTAAAAGAGTATGAAACTGTTGGGTGTTGAAATGTAATGAAAATAAATTTCCTCTACAAAAACGCACAAACATACACGGATACACCTCATACAGCTGTCACATGTGTCAACTTCCTTGGCATGTAGAGACAGGAATACTTCTCGTCCTGGTCCTGGTTCTGCTCCTGGTCCTGTGCCTGGGCCTGGCATTTGCTACAGTCTGTGCTTGACTTT
Organism: Drosophila willistoni; assembly: GCF_018902025.1. NCBI lineage: Eukaryota > Metazoa > Arthropoda > Insecta > Diptera > Drosophilidae > Drosophila > Drosophila willistoni. Next base: position 19,456,000 of record NW_025814050.1, read on the forward strand.
GATGAACTTTCCTGTGGGAGAAAAGTAAAAAAATGTATCCCTATGACAATGATGATGATGATGACGATGTGGATGAAGATAATGGAGATGACGTTGCTGACGATAATACACATACATATACATAAGTATGTATATAAATAGATGGCGAAACAGTTTTAGTCAAGACTCAAACCATTGGCTAAATTATTATTTACGCTGAATTAATTAATTGTTCATTGATTTGGAGGTATGAATAATGCAAAAGAAGAAGAATTTGTTTATTTTTAAACTGGCAACCAATAGAGAGAAAAAAAACACACACACACATACACATAGGGAATAGCTTGAGGTACAACACAAAAGTGTCGCCCATGAGTCTAATGAAGTGTAAAGTGGTGTGAATGAAGAGACTCCTTTGATGGGTTGGACACAATCCTTGGCATCCTTTGCATTCATTTCATCAACACAGTTCATACATATCACTTTTGGAACAAGGAAAAATTTAAAAAATGCCTGCGGCAAAATTATTGATTGGTTTACCACCATCCTCTTCTTCGCATCATCATCATCATCGTTAGCATCGACCACAAAAGCGAACAGTAAAATCCATTCTATAATTTACCTGTTGTGAAGAACTTTGGCCTCAACTCCTCTCAACTAATCACCTAATGCTGTAATTAGTTTTCCGAAACTGTTCTGCACTTGTAACTGCATGACTGATTTCGATTTTCAAACAGTTTCATTGAATTACGTTTTAATGCAAGGACATTTTGTGGCTAGGTCAATTTTCTAGCTCTCACTCACACTCCGTTTCTCTCTCTTTCTGTCAGCATGTGTGTGTGTGTGTGTGACCTGAATGTAAATTTGTCGTGCCAAAGCACACAAAGTTTCTAAACTAGTTCTTCATTAAAATTAATACCACCTAAGACCAAAATGCTTTGAAGAAAATTTAGTTTAATATGTGCACTTTACCAATAACGTAACCAAACCTATCATTTGTGTTAGCTAAGGATTGGTTTTTTGCATTTATCCTTTTCTTAATGTTTAATAATAGACCAAATAAATTAAAGTTGGAAGGGGGAATATTTTTAAACTGAATTAAATTAAAGAATTAACCATATTATTGACTTCAAATTGTAGCATTTACTTTCGTCTTTATAAATTTCTATATCTAATTTCTAAGACTAACAAATAAGTAAAACAGAAGTTTCTGTCTCGACTTGGATATACCCTAGCATTTATTTCTTGTGTATAATTATTTTAAGTATCTGAAGTAAGTAAACATTCTATAGGCTTTATGAATTGAGTATGTAGAAATTTGATTTGTTAACTCTAACAAATCACTCTAACAAATCAAATCTAAATCATACCTAAGAATCAATGTATATTTCCTTGTTTTTCAGTTACAAGTAACTTTATAAGAATTTTTTTATACCATACACCCATAGGGTGAAATGGTATATTAAAGTCGCCAAAATGTATGTAACAGGCAAAAGAAAGCATTTCCGCATACCCCACAAAGTATATATATTCTTGATCAGGATCAACAACCGAGTCGATCTAGCCATGTCCGTCTGTCCGTATGAACACCTAGATCTCGGAGACTGTAAAAGCTAGAGCCACCAAATTTGGTATGTAGACTCGTGTAGTATGTAGAGTGATCAAGTTTATTTCAAATTTTTGTCACGACCCCTTCCGTCCCCGGAATTTTAAAAAACAGATTTTCTTAAAAACTATGTAAGCTACCGACATTAAATTTGGTATGTAAGCTAGCTTAATAGGCGTGCAAATATTGACTATTTAAAAGTTTTGCCACGCCCATTTCCGCCCCCGAAAATTAAAGAAAACTGATTTTCTCGAAAACTAACAAAGCTTAAGTCACCAAATTTAGTATGTATATTGGCTTAGTATGTGCGCAGAATATATATATTTTAATATGTTGCCACGCCCACTTTTAGTTTTATGTGAATTGCGGGGGCGGAAGGGGGCGTGGCAAAAAGTTGGAACAACTATTTTCTGCGCGCTAACTAAACGAGTATATAAACCAAATTTGATGTCTCTATCTGTTATACTTTTTAAGAAAAAGAGTTTTATGTGAATTCTGGGCGCGTAAGGGGGCGTGGCCAAAATTCCATTGAACTCTATATATTTACATACCAAACATACCAGATTTGATGGCTCTAGCTCTTATAGTCTCCGAGATCTAGGTGTTCATACGGACGGACCGACGGACGGACGGACGGACGGACGGACGGACGGACGGACGGACGGACATGGCTAGATCGACTCGGTTGTTGATCCTGATCAAGAATATATATACTTTGTGGGGTATGCGGAAATGCTTTCTTTTGCCTGTTACATACATTTTGGCGACTTTAATATACCATTTCACCCTATGGGTGTATGGTATAATAATGTGTTGTTTTTGTGTTTTTTTTTTTTTCAAGGTAGAGCGATTATCTCACAAATTAACTAGCAAATCGAAAAGCCTGAAATTAGTTTTGCTAGTTGGGTTTTCAACATATACAAAATATAATGCAAAACCTGGACAACCTTGTCTTTGTGAACTTGCGAGATCTGTTGGCATTAAGGCTGGCTTAGTCCACGTGACATTCAGGCAATATATAATTCGAAAATTAATTCTAAAATTTATAATAATGTAATTATCTTTCATTATTCATAATTTTTTGCCCACAACAATATATTTTTTATATATTTTGTCGGCGGTTATAAGCCTGTCAAACTGCATATATAATTAGAATATTTATGTATATGCCCCAAAGGTAACTCTTATCTAAAATTTATAAACCAAACAAATGAACCGCTATATATATTTTAAGATCATTTTGACATAACGATTTCTTCTTAAACTTTGCAATTTGCCTCACATTGTTCCTTGGTTTCGAATTTATTTGCATTGCCGTAACAGCCGCCGTAGGTAAATTTCCTGCAGTCGTTAGAAAAAAAATAATATGACCACCTTGGAAAAGAAGCGAAGCACGTGATAGGACCTCCTTTTTGACCTGGACGCTGATAACAAATGGCTATTGGCAAGGGGGGTATTTGGTTATTAGGTTAGATTTTTAATCTAATTTAACCTAGCCGAAAAGTTTAGACTTACGATTTTTAGCGGCATAGCTCAGACCAAAAAGGGCACACACCGAACAAAATATGATTAGAAACTTCATTTTGCTTTGAGTTCAGAGCACCAAGTGAAAATAAATCTATGAATTTTAACAAATATTTATAACAATTTTTGTGTAACAAATTTTTATTTTAATTTGATTAGTTCAGCTTAAACTTTAAAAACATTATATAATATAACGATAAAAAATAAATTATGAAGAATTTTGTTTGTTTTTGTGTTTTTTTTTTTGTTTTTTTTTAAGGTAGAGCGATTATTTCACAAATTAACTAGCAAATCGGAAAATCTGAAATTAGTTTTGCTAGTTATGTTTTCAACATATACAAAATATAATGCAAAGCCTGGACAGCCTTGTCTTTGTGAACTTACGAGATCTCCTGTCATTAAGTCTGGCTTAGCCTGTCAAACTCCATATATAATAAGAATAACCAGAGGGCCGGGGCTAACTTCGACCACGTCAAAGTTTGTATACCCTTGCAATTTTTTTGGTAACTCTTTCCTTACCTTTATAGCCATCAAAGTGGAAAAACGTTTAAGCTAAAAGGGCTAATGTATCCGAAAGAACGGCCTACAATCTTAGCATAGGAAATAACGAAGATATTGATCAAAGTCACTGTTTTCCACCGATCGTTCCTATGGGAGCTATATGATGTAGCTACCCGGTCCTTATCAAATTAGACACAGTCATTAACAGATATATTAAACTAAGAAATGTTTAGTTTGAAATCGCGTCAAAAGTAACGAAGTTATTGACAAAAGTCACTGTTTTCGAAAGATCGTTCCTATGGGAGCTATATGATATAGTCACCCGATCTTGATCAAATTTGGCACAGTCGTTTATATGTGTAATTAATATACCAATATTGAATTTCATGACAATAGGTCAGAAAATAACGAAGTTATTAAGAAAAGTCACTGTTCGTGACTTTGTCATTTGTATGGGAGCTATATGATATAGTGATCCGATCCGGCTGAATCCGAGATATACAATGTCTGCAGTATATACAAGCCTACATGCAAAATTTCAACTCTGTAGCTCTTACGGTCTAGGAGGAGTTTGCGTTGATCCAGACGGACGGACAGACGGACGGACGGACGGACGGACGGACGGACGGACGGACATGGCTATTTGAACTCGTCTCGTCGTGCTGATCAAGAATATATATACTTTATATGGTCGGAAATGCTTCCTTCTATGCGTTGCACACTTCTGACCAAAATTAATATACCCTTTTTGCAAGGGTATAATAATACATATATGTACGTAAATGCCCCAAAAGAAACTCCATGTATAATTTATAAACCAAATGCATGATTAAATATCTATTTAAAGATAATTTTCGCATAATGATTTCTCTTTAATCTTTGCATTCTTCCTCACAATGTTCTTTTGAACCGAAGCGGTTTTCATTGCCTCCGCAGCCTCCGAATACGAAGAACTTGCACTCGTTGGAAGACGCATAATATGTCCAACTTGGACTATAAGCTGAGCATTTGATATAATCATTTCCATTTTTACCTGGAGACTGAATACAACGGGCTATTGGGTAATAGGTTAGATTTTTGATGTAATATATCCTAAGTTTAGACTTACCATCCTTAACGGCGTATGTTAGACAGAAATATGTGCACACTAAGCAAACTATGGTAAGAAACTTCATTTTTAGTTGTTTAAGGCGATTAGAAAAAAGCGACTGACTAGGTTTTTTGAAGTTTGAGAAAATTTATAGAAAAATTTCAAGAAAATAAATTTGTTGAAATGCTTTTTTTTTTTTTTGTTATACCCTTACAAGGAGTAACATAATAGTTATTATGTGGCCAAAATCCAAGGGTCTAGAAACTCTAGAGAATAGAATGGAAATATTTTGTTGTAGAAAAATCTACAACAAAAAAACTTATGTTCTTTTCATTGATTATAACTGTCAATAAGGCATAATATCTTCAAGTTATGATCAATTTCAGCAAAGTAATCTGACAGAAAAACCAAGATTTATGGAATATAGAGACCGATGGGGACTGACATTAAAGTAAACAAAATTGTGATTTTGACCAGATAATTTTCGCAAACATACATTTACATATATAAGGCACAAAAAAAGAATTTGAAACTTAATTAAAAGTTAAAGTCAGAGACTGTAAGCGTATATAAACTTTGACATAGGTGGAATATACCTATTTTGATTTTTCTATTATATTAGTGTAGCTTGAAGTTTTAGATCATATTTAGATTACCATGTGATTGTAAGTATATATGTGCACTTGGAAACAAACTATTTCAATATAATCCAGATCGAATTGTAAAATAACAAAGGAATGTTAATGTGCATAGACAATTTAATTATTTTTTGTAGCCTTTTAAATTTAAATAATTTCTTTAAATAAAAATATATAAAACTCATAATATGACCAACTTGGAAAATAAGCGTAGCACATGATAACAGGACCTACCATTCCTCTCCTGGAGGGGGGAATTTGGTTATTAAGTTAGATTTTTAATCTAATTTAACCTAGCCGAAAAGTTTAGACTTACGATTTTTGGCGGCATAGCTCAGACCGAAAAGGGCACAAACCGAACAAAAGATGATTAGAAACTTCATTTTGATTTGAGTTGAGAACAAAATCAAATCAAATCAAATTATTCAAATTAATTAAATTATTAAAGAATAAATATTATTACATAAGACAAAAGAGAAGATCTAACAAATATATTATACGCTATAAAAAAATTAAATCAATTTCAGATTAAATGCATAAAGTCTTGTCTCAATTTTTATAAAACCTACATAATTAGATTTCAGCTTTTATTCATTAATACCCTAAAATTATGATATGAAAACATTATGATTTTACACATTCCATTTGTTTAATTTTTGTTTCGTTTTTTAAGGAGCACTTAAGCTCTTTTATGTAATTTGTTTGTGCAACACATCTTTTGTCAAATTGCAAATAAATAATTAATTAATTATAATTCGCTATGCCCTTTGTTGCATGCTGCAAATTCCTTTCATCAAATTAGCAAATGAGGCATTCAATTATGTAACATTTAACTTTTCACATACAAATCATTGGACCATAAATTTATTCTAGCTACATATATAATGGTAAATTTAAACTGCAAGCAAATATTTTAGTCTGTCTCTGACCCACAACACTTTCGATTCCCATGGGCCTTAATGCAATTAGATAATTTCCAAATGATTAACAATAAATGATAATAGGCAATCGAATTATGCGAATTGCATACAATAAATTAAGCATTTCAATAAAAATAATAAAATCATTTTTTATGGATTTTTATTGAATATGAACATGTTTATTCTTAAATTTAAGTTTCTTTTGGCAATTTCTTTCCTTGCTGCTGCAATTTAATTAAGATGAAAGAAAATATTTTGGTGTTTTCTAATTGTTTCTACTTTTGCATATGTTGATGTCTATGATGGATTTTCTCATTTAAATAAATTTTCCTACATTGGCAGTCGGCAAAAGTTTTCTGCTCAACTTTTGACTAGAAATGAAACAAAAAGAGATTTGCTTAACAAATGCCCAAGTTATTTCATTTGAGTGCGTATGTGTTTCGTTGTGTGTGTGTGTGTGTGTGTGTGTGCGAGAGTGTGTAAATGAAATTAAATTTCGCAACACGTATCTTATGGATACATTTTGTGCATAGTGTTGTGTTTGCTACAACTTGTGCATAAATAATTTGTACCAGCTGCGGTTGATTGACTGACTGACTGAATGAGTGAATGACTAAATGACTGACTGACTGACTGCCTGACAAAATTGATTAGATCGCCGCAAATGTATGCAACAGTCTTAGTATTATAAATCAAAGGCCACTATACACGTATGTCGTTGCGTTATCAACCATCCAATAGAGAATTTCATATCCTGCCACACATCCTTCACCAAGGACATGAGACATATTAAACATAACAGCTCACGACATAGTGGCTTGAAGAGTGTGCGCACATTTCAGGCACGTCATCGGCTAGCAGGTGAAAACTTGGCCTTTTTTTCAAGCTAAGTCAGCAATAGGCAGAAAGACTGTCTGTCAGTCAGTCAGTCAGTCAGTCAAACTGTCTCACTAGGTACAACAACAAGCCATTCACAAAAGTTTAACGAACTTTCTTAGCTTGTATATACAACATACAAACACATACATTTACACATATCCGCACCTTGAGATATATATGTATGTATATGGATATATAAATTTCATCACAAGTCAATCTGTACTCTCTGATGGTGTATACGCACCTTAACGCCATTATTCAAACAGAGGTAAAGCTCCCAAAAAAAGCTATGGTATATAGAGAAGCTGTGCCACTTTATGGCGTAATCAAAGCTTTTTAAGCAAGAGTTTTAGGTTTTTGTCTGGGATTTTATACAGGGACATTAAGCATTAAAAATATCCTTAAATTCCAAATCGCAAGCTTTCAACAGTCTTTTGAGATGTCCTTTTTAAATTTAAACAATTCAACTGTCATTCATTTCATGTTTATATGTCAAATAGTTTTTAAAATAATCTTCTTCAGAATATTGAACTTGATTGAGGGTGCTGAAAAGTGTTTACAAAAATATGAATTCCAATTTTTCATTTTATCAATTAGTTTTTACTGAAGGCAAATATTTAAAATGCTTTCACTTTGTAGGCCTTTATGAAGATATGTCTAAATATTTACAACAATCTCTTAAAAAAAAAAGGATATTTAATGTAATTAGTTTATTTCAAGGCTTTAAATATTATTGTGTATATTATGTGTAATTTTATTTTGTGTATAATGCCAGCAATGAATTTTAAAATATTATTAGTTCTTCACATAAAAATAAACATGCAAAAAATGAATTTTGTTTTCTTAGCTTATAGTAAGTAAGTTAGTTTTATTAGCTTATGTCCCAAATATTTTAAAAAATTAAATTTGCGATTAATTTGTTATTTTAAAATTGGAAATAAAAATGGGTCAGGATTGAAAAAAGTATCTCTAAATTTCAGGTAAAGGGTGTGGTTAGTCAATTATTAAGTAAAATTACATTTTGTTAATTGAAAAGTCAATTTATATTTTATATTTATAATTTTAATTGCTTTACAAATAAAATAGTCGCCTTATGTTTAAGATGGGACATAATAATATGGAATGGAATCTATAATATTTTTAAAAACACTCGATTCCAAAGTAAGCACTTGCATAATTCTTAAAAAAAGGAAAAACTAGCCAATAAGTCTAAATTAAATTTAAGCTTTTTGTGGGTTTTCAAGTGAATTATTTGTTAATTTTAAAGTTTGTGAAAATCATTTCCTTTATTTACTTCTAAGAATTATAATTATGTAAGTACTTAAACCCATAAAAGTGGGAGAAGCTCTTGCTTGCTGGCGTTTAATAAAATTAATAAGAAATTATAAGCTGTTACCATTAACAAATTCAGTTGATTTGATTTAAAGTGATTCAATTTCGATTCCATAATGCCAAATATACTAGTAGATAATAGTAAAACATATCTGGCTAAAGGAACAATCTAGTATTTATAATCGTTATTTAATTTGTTGCACAACATTTTTTACAATACTTATTAAATTAAACGATAAGATTACATATTCTTACTCTTTTAATATTAACAATTTTTCAAACTGGCCTAGGGGACACTTATTTAATACTCGTCGAATCGATTACCAACCGTGTTCCTTATGCAACACGTGTTTGTAGATGGTTATTGGCACTGGATACGGTTTCGGCACCGGAATTTTAATCTGTTTGATTACCTCAACGGGATACGGTTTCTCGATTTCCACAGGATACGGTTTCTCCACTGTGTAGGGTATCTTTCTTTCTGTGATTTCTGGTACAATTTTATAGACTGGCACCTGAATCTCCTGCTGGACAGGCACATGAACGGCATAGGGTTCTGGTATTTGCAAATGAATGACATTTGGAACCTTTACAGCCACGGGATGGGGTATAGGAAGTGGAATTTTCTCGATAACATGAACGGGTACATGCTTAGAGATTTCCGAATATGTTGTGGGCGTACCCTGATGATGATAGTGTCCTCCACCACCCCCGCCGCCGCCTCCTCCCCCACCACTTGCTCCGTAGTGACCATCTCCAATGCCTTCGCCTCCATGATCTGAGGCATAAATCAAGTGTAAGCTACAGATTAACAGCTGCAAAAAGGGATAATTTGAATGGTCATTGAAATATTGGATTTGAATTGCTTTAACTTACAAATCTCCACATTTTTAGATGCAGCTGTTGTCGTGGTCTTTGTCGTTGTCTTGCCGGAACTCGCCTAACCAATGCCAACAGTTGCCCTCTGTCTGCTGCTTATAAACAAAAAAACCAAAAAAAAAAGTGAAAGATTTTCATTTGTGTTTTTTTTTCTCTTTTTTTTTTGCCAGGAGAGTTGATGTAACCATAACATTGAAATAGAAAGTATTATATTACAATTTGGCTCGCATAATTTTCATTATGATTCGGGAAATGCTATATCAACAAAATTGGGTTCAACTAGTGGTGGCGATATCAAGTGGCAAGTGGCAAGTGGCAAGTGGCAACTTGCAAAGTGAATGGGGAAACTGGCCCAGGTTTGGGGTTAAGGTTGTTAGCCGTACTTGAGAGTTCTGCAGTTGCTTCCGTCAACCGTGGAGTAGTAATAGCACTAGCATAACCAACTCTAGCAAAAGTGATAGTCATAGTCAGTTACCATCTGCAACAGGCTGTTTGACCACTTTTAATCATCAGAGTCTCTCAGATTTGCACAAACAATGAATGAACCAAATGGGCATGGGCCAGGCAATGGGCTTGAATTTGAAGCGGAAACCAAAAACTGGTCAGGCATGTCTCATGTCTCATTTCATTTTAGTTGGGTGCATACAATGTTAGAGGATGCTAGTTGCAAAGAGATCGTAATTGAAATTGGCATTGGAAATCCAACAATTCGGTTCATTGCATAATAGAAACGATATGGGCCAGGCTAACTTTATAAGTACTGAAATTTGTATACTTTTTCTGGTTTTTGTGTTAGTCTTTTTTAGAGAGCAAAAAATATACAGTGTAAGCTGGATTTTTAAAAAAAAACAGGACTAAATACTAGGTTCTCCATGTTTTCGCCTGTTATTTTCGTTTGATGTAAGCTATAAGATATATTGGCTCGATCCACACTGATCTCTTCTCGTTGTCATCAAAAAGTCGAAAATGCTTACTTCTTTTACTTAGCACATTGTTTTCCAAAAACCATATATACCCTTTTTGCAAGGGTATAAAAAACATTGTTGTATGCAATCTTTTAAGAGCAATTGGAAAAATGAATTTTTCATTTGCACTTACCCATTATTACTATTATTATTTGAAGGAAATCATATCAATAAGTTGGTAAAGATTTAATGGGCAACATTTTTTAACCTATTTAACTTAATTTAGTATCTAGCTTGAGGGTCTAGAGTCTAGACAAAACATTAAAGATTTTTTTCATTTTAAAGAAAATTTATTGATGGGTTGAAATGAAAATTGTATTTATTTTTGTTTGCATATTTCTCATACTTTACCTATGTATACCTAGTTTTGATAAGCTTTGCAGATTAGGCAAAGTGAATAACTAACATTAGTCTAAATTGGTTTATTTTAAATTCTGAGATAAATGATCTACTGAAAACTTCAAGTCGCAGTAAATAATTAAGATTTTGTGACCTTTAAGCAGTTAAAATTTCTGAGACTTTTTGAATGAAAAACTAAATCTACTTTTCCATAGAAAGTTTCCCAGAAAATCTGTTTATTTTAACCTAATATCTCATTTCAACTCTTCCAAGAACCTTGTTTGTTTTCGAAATGCTACTTTCTATAGAAATTATAGAGGAAGATTTTCTGACGTCTAACAAATCTTGTAAGAGCGGTAGACCTGAGCTTGAAAACACAAAAAAAAATAACAAGTTAGAAATAAGGATGAAGATAAAAATACTTAATTAAGAAATATTGTATATTAAAACAAAAGGACAGAAATATATGCATTAGGGAAAGTCTAAGCTCAAACTCTTAAATAAAACTATTTACTTGTTAAAACTCTAAAATGCAGTACTTGAAAAATATTCATCAATGTAATGTAGTAATAATACTGAGAGTATTCGAAGAATTGCTTTTAATTTTTTTTTACAAAATATTTATATGTAGTTTATTTGGTTATGCATGGTGTTGTGTTTGTTGGTGTGTGTTTGTGTGTGTATCATTATTATTATAAAAAACTTTACATTTCGCTTTCACATAACTAAACTAACTAACTAATCGTTTAATATGAACTAATTAAACAGAAGTTTCTGTTTAGGCTTCATCGTCCAGTTCTTCATCATCCCATTCCCAATCATTGAAATCGTCCTGGAAATGAAAAAAAACCTCACCATTAGATAAATTCTCCATATACTTGGCATATTTTCTACTTACATATTCATCGAGACTTCCGTTCTCCTCGGGCAATGAGCGTGGCGAACAAGAGACATAAGCCACTCCCGTATTATAGGCCGAGCACTCGCATCTCTGTGTACTACTGGGCGTGGCACTTTGTGCCACACGTTTGGCAAATATGGTGGCAAATCGTTTGATCGGATATTTACGTTCTGGTGCCAATTTTCGGGCACTAAACACTGAGCCGCCAGTCTCCAAGGCCAAGGGAGTGCAAATGCCCAGATTACTCTTCGGTATATGCACCTGTTTGCGTGTCTCAGCATCTCCCTCGGGGAAACGCTTCGAATAGACCAACTCGCGATCCAAGCCAAAGAAGTGACGCAGTTTACGTGTACGTTCAAAATCGAATTCCGTATCGGCTAGAATATGCAAATTGACGCCCTCCTCTTGCATATACTGCAAAATGGAGGTATAATCATAGCGCATATCCTTTGCGGCACAGCTGCTACAGGATAACAGAATGAATGTCTTCGATACACCCGGACGGAAATTCAATTGAGCAGCTGCATGAATGGCCTGAGTGATGTCACTGCTACCATTATTTCCCGTGCTGATGTGATCAAAGTAATTGACCAATAGCTCTGGCTTGCTGGTAAAGACATTGCGCTCATAGATAATGGTACGCTGTTTCTCATACGGTGAAGCACCGCCAAAGGCCACAACAGCGTAGCTAAGGAAAGAAAGATCAAGTTAAAAGCGTTTTCCTTTCCTGATAAGATTTCTTAACTCCTTACCGATTATTGGTCAACTTGGCTGCCTGCAATTGCTCTTCAATGCTGGAGACAACACTTAAAATGTTCTTTGATTCTTTCAAATTGGCGTTACAGTCCTTGGCCTCCACTATGAAGACAACATCACTACTTTGGGGTATATCAGCGCCAGTCAAATCCATGAAAGTTCCCTCTGGCACATACGAACCATTTGATAACTGACAGCTAAATGGGAAGGTAATCTTGTTAAGTTTCTCATTGAGAACAATATTCCTGTGTGGCACTTACAAAACACATTGTGTGGGCACTCGCATGGGCACCTTCATGGCCGTACAGGTCTCAATGTAAGCCAACGCAGCAGCACATGCTCCCTTCACCGCCGGATGATCCTTGCGTATGGGCTGAGATTTCATGCCCAGATCGAGACACATTTCATAGAAGGGCGCGGGATCGAGTACGGCGGTACAGGCCGATAGGATTCCAGTGCGGAAGAAACTATGACACAATTCATGAACCTCCTTGCTGATTTCTTGCCTCTTGGCTGTTTGCGTTTGCTTGCAATGCTGCAAACTCCATGAGTCTGTAAACTCTTCAGTTTGATTCGTTATCAGGCTATTCGACATGGTATACTCATCAAAAGGTTCGTTATTTAGAGTCCCCAATAGACCAGCTGTTTTGGCAAAATACCAACCGCTAACCTCGAACCAGCAAAGATCAAATTGGACATTGCAATGCAAACTAAACTGAGTATCCGAAGTGATAGATAGAACATCCAATTCTCGGTAAATGGTAACCGCATCCAATTTCAAAGGTAAAACTGGCTGAGGATTGCCATTTATGCTGATATGCTGAAGACAAATATAAACATTATTATCGATTAAATATGATTGTAGATTAAAAACTTACATCTGTACCCAAATCAATTTCTATTAATTGCCCATTGGCTATAAAACTCAACTTGCGTGTGGAGAAGTCTTCCTTAACACGTCCTGCTTGTGGCTGGGCCTAAGAGAAAGTTTATTAGAAATTATTAAATTTAATTCAATTTCTCTTCAACTTACTCCAGGCTCTAAGAGTAAAGTAAAGTTTCGTCTGAAGAAATCGTGAGCCAACAGATAACTGCATTGGGGATTTCGTCTACCATTTGTGATCTCTTCGTAGTTCAAATTCAAGCCAACAAAACGTTGATCAAATGTCATATAATGACGAGAGTCAATTAACAAAGCTCGTGCTGGAAAAAAAGGATAATATAGCCTTAAGTTATAGTCCATACACAAATATTCAAATTACTTACAATAATAGGGTGGCAACCAGGTCTTGGGATCCAAATGGGCTCGCATATTGTAGAGCTTCATGATTATGGATGAATTGGTTTCCGATAGGAAAGATTGCACTTTCGACAAAACCTTATATTCGGGTATCTCCTCAAATTTGGGTGTCTCATTGAAGGCATGCCAAGACATGGGTAACTTTTGCTCCAAATCGATTATACCCACTTCGGGATCGAAGACAAACTTCGTCTTTGCCTCTCTATACATGTCAGCCGTTTCCAGGGCATTCATGGCATAGTTGCGGAATTTGTTTCTCAACAAACCATAAATCTGATGCAAACGATGTTCCAATTGCAATTCATCGGCTATCCAATCGAGTCGAGCCAAAATTTCATAATACTTTTGTACCATAAGCTGCACTTGCTCAATTTTCTCCAGTTCCTTCAATTCCTGCCAGATTTCGGTAAGTACCTCATTCAACTCGGCGCCAAATGGCACCAATTTAAAGTATTTCTCTTTGACGAAATTCCAGGCCAGAGTTGAATACTTTTTGATATTCGTAATGGCATCATTGGCCTTAAAATCGCGATACAAACGTTCAGCGTCGGCTGTGAAACTGGAAACCTTATTGAAATACGGGGACTCGGCCAATTCATTGGTACGTTTATAGATGAAATCGAAAACTTCTTTGCTCAGATCCCAGGCTGTTGTCTCTACGAAACTTATGAATTTAAACATATGCGGCTCGAAACGTTTTAGTACATTCTTCCAATGATTCTCGGCCAGAGTCCAGGTCTTGTGCCACAAGTTTTCAATGTATTTAATAAACTTGATATGCAATTCCTTAACAAATTTGTCATACTTTTCGATACCCTTTTCCATTAGCGTTGAAATGTATGTTAAACTCTCACCATGGAAGAAACGGCTAACAGCCACCAATAGATTATTGTAGGTGGTCTTAATGGTCTCTATTAGCCAGACAATGCTGTTGCGTAAGGCTTTACCCGAATCACCCATGGCTTGCCACAATTCGGAGAAGATTTTCGGTAGTGATTCAATATGATCACGTATGGCCAACTCATCGAGAATAGTCAATGTGAAATTGACCACATCCTTGATATAGAAATCATTGGCCTCATACGATTGATTGACAAATAGACGTAGATCCTCCAAGTCTTCATCCAAAACACTTAACTGTCCAATATCATCGATGAATTGCTTATTATATTCCTTAGCTGTGCTCCAAACTACGCCAACTGATTCTACAGATTCCGTGTATACTGATTTAATCCAAAAATCAATGCCATCCGAGAAGGAGTTATAAATGGAATTGCCTACTCCACTGATTTTCTGCTTCAGTTCACTCTTGATGGTGGGTCGCCAATGGAAGCGTCCAGTTATCAGACGTGAATGATTCATTTTCAGATACGAGCTAACATCTATGATGCGAATTTCCTCATAATTTCTCCAGACATCCAAATAACCACTACGAGTATCGGGTATATAGCCGACCATTTGTAAATTCTGGGTGGCATCTTCAGTTAAATTGAAGTCCATGCGGGCATAACGTTCGGCCAAGTCAACATAGACATAACCCGAATGATTTGTATCCGGGGTATCCCAAACAGTTGCATTCAGACCATATAGAGGGTATTTCATGGTTGGCAACAGCCACAAACGAACCGTGTGGAAAGGTGATTGACGCTCGTATTCCAATTCCTTTTTGTTCATATCGAGTAGAGCTAAGAATTTACCATATCTCGCCGGGAATATGTCACGTTTGTAGTGAGCAGTCGATTCGGTTTTATAGTACGATGGTCGTGCAGCCAATGTGCCATTTAATTGGACATCCAATTGGGAAGCTTCATGTTGGCCATAGAACTTGAATGTGTAATTCGTGTGACCCAATTGATGATACAGATCCTTCAGTTGGGCACCCAAGACAATCAATTGATCTGGTTCATTAGAATAGTTAATGGTCAAGTGAGTTCTCAGTAAGTCCACCAAGCCACGATAATATGTGGCCTTGCAATCAATATCCTTCTCGAGATATGGATGAGAAACGGTCAGAGCAAATGTCTGATGATCGCGATCTCCTCTGGCCAATGGCTCAGCAGTCCATTGCAATTTGCTGCGTATAGCCTTGGGTTGCTCATAGTAATCCTCGCCAGCCCATTTAAAGGCCAAATCGGAATTGAAGTGATTATCGGTCACATAATACGCACCACTAGTCGATAAATTGCGTTTGGGATAAAAGATTTCCAAGGCAAAGCTTTGGGATTCATTGCCAAACTGTAGAATAAAATAAAAAGAGAGTTAAAACTTTATGATTCTTAAAGTTATTCCCCATTCGACTTACCTTACTAAAGTTGCCCAATTCCAAATTGTAGCCAATCCAAGCCGTTTCCGATAACTCCAGTTTGGTGTGCTGTCTAACCACCTGACTGCTGACATCTTCATATTTTGTGGTCAAGACCACAGCTCGATTTGGATGAATGGCCACCACCTTGAACTCCTGTGCCTTGATTGTGGCTCGGGTATGCAACTCACCGGTCAAATTGAAGTTCTTTGTATTCCGCAACTCATAGACCTCAATGTGCTTAATATCTCTCAAACCACTTGGATCACGTACATCTCTTGTATTCACATAGTGTATGCCCAATGGTTTCATGTCATTCTCTAGGGTAATATCTGTGGTGTCCTTATAGATGGGATGTCTCTGCTGTTCCACTCGTTTGTATTTGCCATCAAGAATTTGTTGCTCGTTGTAAACCACTTTCACATTACCAGAATCCAGATTTTGACGCTTTTGAAGTCCATAGACAATGTCAGCACGATGACGTGTGGTTAGAGGAACTTCAATTTCAACATTGCCATTCAAATTGTGATTCACATTGTTCTTGTCGCTATCATAAGTGCTCTGCAATTTGAAATAGGCGCTATCCTTGGGCCAATGGCAACGACAATAGCGATAACTGCGACCACTGGAAAATAGAACAAGATTATTGGATTAACATAGATTTTGAAAACTCTTTGGGATATCTAACCTTTTTGTGGTGAATTCAAAGTCTGTCTTGAACCAAGTGACATTGAGGAAGGGCGTGGTACTGTTAAAAACTCCATGCATGTTGGTCAATGAACTGAAGGAAACATCTAAATCTGATATACGACGACTGGCTGGATAGGCCAGAGCACACACCAAATTATGATAGTCAGCATTGGCCATGTCATAGTGTCCAGTGAGAGCGAAAGTGTGCTCATCCTTGAATTGTGGTGTAATCAATTTGGCATGGAACTCCCTACGGACACCCTGTTTGCGCTGCAATTCGAAGTCTCCTTCGACAATCGATAGATTCTGGATCTGTCCCCATTCCACATGAGCCAAACCCAGCAGATCGTTTGTGGCATTGCGATATGAGAGACGAGTGAGAAGCTTACGCTTAGCCTGCAAAGCCTCATAGCTACCCTCGACAAAGAGATTGGGATCCTTAAACTGTTTACTGATAATATTACCCCTATATAGAGCAGATAACTGATGATGATCGCCCACTGGCAGGGGTAACTGGGTGAGGACTCCGAAGGCAAAGTCATCCTGCGATTTAAATTGCAAACTACCATTCACATCTAGATTCCATTTGGAGTCAACACTCAGACGGCCACCGGATTCAAGTTGCAAGAAAGATTTGCCCGGATTTAGATACTTGGCGCTGGCGTGCACAATTCTGGGCTTGGCATTCGGTCGCTCCATATAACTCTCTAGCACCAATTGCAGATTCTCGTTCAGGATCCATGACCATAGACAACTGCCGCGTCCGATGTGCTTGCCAATTTTATATTCACCAATTATTTTGCCACTATCATTACGCACTCCCACATCAGAGTGAAGATGCACCGTTTCAATGCCCAATTCTTTCCATGGTGTCTGCAAATTGATGTCACCAATGATTCTACCCTGCTCCACGGGCTTCAGATTGCCATAGAAATTAATGCGTGCTATTTCTGGTTCTGTACTCTCTACCAGCACTGAGAAGTCCATGGCTCCGTTGGTCTCGCTAACACTATAGCCACCCGATATCTGGCACATCTTGCCATCCTCAATGGCACTGAAGGAGAAACGAATTTTCTTTGCTCCCGCTTCATTGATATTCAATTCAATGACACCATCGCGTCCTCCAGTTTTGGGCTGAACTCGCAACGTGACATCAATGGGCAGAGTGTCGGCCATTCGCACAGCTCCTGTTATGCCATAGGTGGCCATATTTCGATACAGATTACCGACAACATCATATCGCTGAGCATCCCGGCTGTTACGTGTCAAAGTGCCATGCATCGAAATATTGCGATAGTTCTTCATAGGAGTCCATATTTCCACATTGAAGACATCCTGCTTCTTGCTGGCCCTTGTGCCATAAGCAATACTCTGACCATTGCGGCTAAGGAAATTAAGATCAAAGTTCAGTTGAGGACTCTGACCTTTGGTCACCAAAATGGAGGTAGAGGCCAACTGAAGAGGCAACATGGTAGTATGAACTTTGCCATTGGCATTGATGAAATACGCTGGATTTGTATGCCAATCAGTTTCGATGTGTAGCTATAAAATTAATATATATTTAGACCAAAATGAATTCATCTGTTTACCACCTAATTTACCTTATTTAGAGTGCCATTATCGGTGACCTCAAAACGTATATCGATAAGATTGTCGACAGCTGAGAAATCTTTTTTAAAGTACACCTGACAGGCATAGTGAGGTATGACATCCGTTTCTAAAAGAATACCCACTGAGGTCTCCAAGAAGTTATCTTCATTCTATTAATTAAAAATAAAGATAGTAACATTTATTTGGAATAAAAATAAATTCATAATATTTTCTTGCCTCCACAGCAGCGGCCAAAGATAGATGAGTATGGGAAGTGATTGAAGTAATGTTTCCCTTATAGGCCACATCATCCAATTCTAATCTGCCATTGATATCGATTTCACGTAAGAGCTCATACGGTGTAATCAATTTCAATTGCACATTATGGGCCTTTGGCTTGACATTATCCACCACTTTGGTGTAGTTCAATTGGAAACCCATTTCCTGTAGTTTGTCCAAAGCATCATGAACCTCAAATTCAATACGCTGATAGAACGAATTGAATTGCAAATCGACATGATACTCAAATATGGATTTCAGATCCTTAGCCACATTAAAGGGAGTGCTCACACTCAGCACATTGAGTACATTGATGTAGTCAGGATAATGCAAACGATCCTTGAATTCGATGCGACCCTGAGGTAATTGAATATGTCCCACAGTTTGATATAAATCGACAATCTCTTCGATTTCACCTTCACCGACTATGGTGGGCCAGACCAGAGAATCCACCTCGAAGTCAACATGGTATGCGAAATAGTTCTCAGTCGCCTCAATTTCATCAATATCCTCAGCAATTGATGGATTAAAGTCATCATCGTAGAACGTTTCCAATTTCAATTTACTTTTACCCAATTGATTCATCAACTTTGACATGGGATGGCCATTGATCTTGGCTCCCAATTTATATTGCGAAAGTTTGCCATGCAATCGGAAGATAAAGTTATCCCTATGCAAGAGCTGAACAATAAAGCCATTCTCCTCGAAACCAGCCAATGGAGTAAACACCAAATAGGAATACTCAAAATCGGTGATATTATGCATACGCCAGACTCCAGTGAAACCGAGAGTTGAATTATTCCACAAGCCTCGCATATCGACACGTTCCGAATTGAATTTAGCGAATAGAGCCGCCTGGTGGAAGTTCTCTATGGGCGTGGCCACACTCAATTTAACATCGAAATCGAGTAGATTCTTAATATCGGCCAATGCCTCAGCACCCAGAGCAGCGGGTGGTGCTCGAACCTCTGCCACAGCATGACGTTTCTTCTCATTGAGGCCAAATCGCACATTTATCGTACGGAATTTCTCCAGCGGTGTGGTTATATTGATGGTCAGCATATTATCCGTGAATTTCTTCACATAGCCATCCATGGTCAGGGTGAATTGTCTTATATCGAAGCCAAGTTGAGCAGCTCCGCTCACTTGACGCTGATCGTTGAGCATAAATTCAGCTGCCAGGCCACCCTTACGATACCCCTCGAAGGGGCTTATCAACTGCATTGTACCCGAAACATTCTTATAGCGTTGATTGCGCAAAAACTGCCACTTGGACAAGATATTGTAAGTATTGATTGTCTCATTTTGTCCACTATATCTCAGATATAGATCGGTGTCTATTTTGCTATTATCTTGCCAATGCTTGGCCTTAATGTTGATGGTGGGTATATCCTTGATGGTGCTGTTGATGCCAAAACGTATGTCAAAGCTCACTAATTGATCGCGTATATCATAGTCGCTCTTGTAGCCCAATTCCAAAGTCTGATCATCAGCCCAGAAGAGAGTGGAGTTAATCAGGATTAGGTTATCCATATTATAGACACCAGCGCGCAAACTATTTGTCTGCCAACCCTCGAAGGGTGTACTCAGCTCTGCATGTATCCAATTGTGCAAATGTTCACCTGGCATTATGCCTGCATCATAGGTAAATTCAATCACCTCCGTAATGCTCCACGAGGCATGTGCCTTGCCATAATATTTAGGTCCTCCCGTATAGGTATTGAAACCACAATTGATAGTACGTTCCGGATAGGTGAGCATCACATTGCCATCGTAGTGCTTAGTGCCTGGATTATTGTATTCAATTAGAAGACCCAAACGTTGGGTAGGATCTCGATTGGCATCCCACTTCAATTCCAATGACAATTCTTTGCGTGTCTCTATATTCAGCAGGCCCAGCTTAATATGGACATCTCGTATTCTGTTTAAAAATAAATACTAAGTACATTTTGGAAAAAGTTTCTAACAAAATTTTAGTTACTTGTCTACATGCAATTCCAATTGCAAAAGTTTTGGTTGCTCTGACAACACTTTGGCAGTGATCCAATAGTCCCGCTCTTTGACCTTAAAGCGCACTTCAGCATTCGAGTTACGATTGTGATCATTTGCGGCATATTGTATGGTCACTCCATATGGATCTTTACCATATTTGGCTTGCAGATCATAGAAAATCAATAGCTGATTGCGTCGATAGACTATATTTAGGGAGGTAGTCTCAAACGAAGGACTCTCTACTATCATTTTCAAATGATGCAAAGCCTGAACCCTGGAACTGCGATCCTTGTAGTTGCCCTTAATGGCTATGGAGTGTCCCGTGAACCAAGAACCATTTATATAGATCTAAAAGAAAAATAAGAAAAATCAACTTTAAATTAAGTGGATCATTTACAAATTCCGTTTACGAACTTACTATATAATCTTTTACAGCCTTCTCATTGACCTTTATGCTAGCCGTACAGGAATTAAAGTCAGGCACTGTGACATTCATGTAGGCATCAATGGCAAACAATTGACGGCGGGGCAAGTGAACCGAAAAGAGTCCAGTGACTTCCTTTTCTGGAGCATATTTTAGACCCACTATCACATTATGTTCGGTGCCATTTTTATTTCGCTCTTCATGTTTCACCAATATGCGATAATCGATCTTAGATCTCGGTAATTTAAGTTCCAGACTTGCTCTTGTCTTGGACGCTTCAGCCATATTTTCAGATTGGGAACGAGCAAAGATTAAACGTATCAAACTGGTATAATTGGGATTTGTATAGTCTGGTGCATTATTGTAGGTGATCATGCCTTCGGTATGACCCTGCAGACTCAACCATGTGGCATTTGATGCAAAATTGAGCTTCGGATAGGCTGAGGTACGTAATTTCATATTGCCACGATATTCGGTTTTTGATCTATCACCATTATTGACCAGACGTCCAGCAAAGTTGATGGTTTCAATCTTATTGGCTTGGAACTATAAAGTGATAGAATTGGTATTAATCTTAAACTAGCTTAATTTTCTTATTGACTTACCCTATAGTTAATAGTCATATTAGTCGATGTGGTCACTTCGCTCTGCACCACATTGCCACTGACCATTGCCTGAAGTTTCCTGGTCTCAAAAGATAGCTCAACATCATGTTGTTTGATGCCATTTTTCTCATTGATCTTTATGGAACCCACTAGACCAGTTATGTTTATTCCGTTAACAGCCAAAAGCATGCGTGGCTTATAGATCCAGGCAGTGAAATCCTGATAGCGTCTTAATTCCATACCCAAATCCAATGATCGATTGCCATTTGTATCCAGATAGACATCCAAGCGTCTATAGTCGGGATTGCCATCGTAACTGCAACCAGCAGAGGCTCGACTAGCTCCATTAACAAAGGCCACCGAAGCATTAAAGGCATTCGGCACACTCGTTACGTTGGCCAACAAAACACGTGGCACTTTCGATCCGGGCGTAGTGAATACCAAGGAGAACTGATTATCCGTCTCCAGTTGATCCCATTTGTATTCAAAGGCATATTTCTTGGCCGTCAAATCGGATTTCTTCAATATCAAGCTAAAGTTTAGGGGACCCGAAAGCAAAAGTGAGGGATAAATTGTTGTAGCATTGCTCAGATCGGGCACACTATAGTGGGAGCACATTTGCAGGCCAATCGCTCGATCGAGAACTGGCCAAGTGCAGGTGGAGTTGGAGCTACGCTTCTCAATGCCCGGTTGGGGTAGTTCCTCATCTCGTCTTATCACAAGCAACTCGGAGCGGGCACTGAAAATTTCATTCTTATCCTGGGGCAAATTGAATGAGAAGGATACTAAATTTCTGCCGCGCACCTTCAACTTGGCTTCTACTTCGGAATTGGAGTACAAATTACTCTTGACCTTAATGCCAGACTGTCCCCAAAACATATCCGTTTGCATTGTTGTGATGACATCTATCGATACGGATGGCTTAAATCTGCCCTGTACATCGAAATGCCAATCCGTAACAGGATCCACTTGCTCCAGATTTCCAGAGATACGCAAGTCCACCGATGAGGCACCGAAAGCGTGTATAGCCAATGGTAAACCCACTGCCAGGGGCACACTATAAGCTGCATCTAGGAACACTCTTGACTTCGTATACGTGAATTCCTTGCCAGACAACACCTTCTGGGCCTGATGGAAGGGATTGAATTCCTGGGCCAAAGCCATCACCTCAAGCATGGACTCCACACTATAGAAACGCAAATCATTGCCAAAGACACGTAGACCAAACTGAGCTTTTGGATTGTTGTAGTCATATTTTAGCTTGTAACCCAATTTATCCACATTATTTTCAATACTCTGTTGCCTTCCACTGGCAGGAGGGGCATCGCGTTTCGAACGTTTAGCGCCGCTGAGACTCTCCTCGAAATTGTAGTCAGCATCATCATCAATGTCCTCCTCCACTCCAGCTGCAGTTGAGCCCTGTTGGGCCTTTCTCTTCAAACGTAAGTTATCCAAATTCAAAAGATTTTCCAAAGTGTCGTCTTCCTCTGCACTTTCATTGCCCAACCAGCGGTTCAGGAAGGAGAGTTTCTTTCGCAGAATTTCACCATTAAAGGGACCCTTTGGTCCAAAGGCTTGAGATACTAACTCTTCGAATCCTTCGGCCCGTGCGCTAAACTCGAAGAAATTAACAGATTGACCAAAAAGATCTGCTGTAAAATTAACACTAGCAATTCGGGGCAGATAAGAATCAGTGCCAAATATCAGATTAGCATCCGTGGTGGTACCTAGAAAACAGAATTTTTATTGATCGGTTAATTCACAAAACAATTGATAGAACTTACCAAAATTATATTCATCAAAGAACAAACTATGCTCATAATTTCTTGAAAATTTACGTATATCCAATTTGAATTTCTCGGATAATTCATCATTCAGGAGTAAACCTTGTGCTTCAATGCGGACTGGGGAATTGGATCGCGCCAAATTGCTTAAATGTGACCAGACATATGAACCAACTTGATTGATTTCCTCATGCTCCAATATGGATTTGATGGTGGCCATTGATATATAGTCGGGACATCGCATAGTCTGTAGATAACTGTAGATACGCAATTCCGAATTGAGGGTATAATCGCCATAGCTATCCAAAAAGTAGTTGCGATATTTAAGACAATCGACTCGACGAAAAGCTAAAACAGCCTGCAAACGTATCTCCACAGGTGTCTTCACATTATCCTTGATAATTCCTTGCAAATGCTGGGCAAATTTCTCAGAGATGGCACCAATATTACCCAAACCTTTTAGCAACACAATAAGTCGTTCACGTTGCTTACGTTCCCCACGATACTTTTGATAGAGACTTAGAAATTCGGTCTCTAGCAAATTGACAATTTGCTGAACTTTCAAATTCTCTTCACAATTCTCATGATGTTTGCAATAGCTATGCACCACAGCTGTGGCTCCCAATGTATACTCGGGATCTAGTTTGTTCTTTGCATACTCCAATATGGTATAAAAGGTCTCGAGAGTCTCATCATCGGGCCGTGTGATAAAGGACAATGAAGTCATCCAACTGTATGCCATTTCCTTGGTCAACTTTTCGGTTACAATTTGATCGCGCATCACTTGATATGAAGCTGTACTGCCAATGTATGGCAGAGATTCCAGCACATGATTTCTATGAAAAAATAAAAAATCGATTTAATAAGCAAGAGTTTTCCCACCATCGTCATATTAGCCTACTCACCTGCCCTGGTCACAGGTACTAGCCGAACGCTGCAGTAATGTGGAGAGCGTTTTGTAATTCAAACTTTTTGAGGTTTGCAAAAAATTCGTAAAGACATCAATGAACTCTCTTTGAATATTGGGAAAGCCCGATGCACACATCTGCACTAGAAGTTCACGTGCCGCTTTTATCTCATCATGAGTGGGCTTAACGGGTGGTGTGTGGTCAAAAATCAGTGTGGCACGACGTTCTATCATCTCGGTATCTGTGAGAGGGGGGGCGATGGGGGGAAGGGGAAGCAAATTAGATGAACTGAGACCCCGAATTTCATCTTCGACCAAAATTTGATTACTCACTCTGTTCAAGGAATTCACTTATGCTGTACGATTCCTCACCCTTCAGCTCTAATTTGCTCTGACTGGTGGTCAAAGCTCCAGAGCTGGCATTCGAGAATGGCAATAGCAAATGAGTTTCCAGGCAGCTGATCTCCTTGTAGACACTATTGTCAACAGTTAGCTACAAAAATTAATTACTTGTTTACCCAAATTGCTTTCTATCATCATCAAAGTTATGACTTACATTACAATAGCTCTGTGAATTCAAAATGGGCCAAATGGTCTTGTCATCCCTGAAGGTGTATGGCGTGGTCTGCAGCACTGATTGAGTGGCATATCGATGTCTGCAGGTGCCAATATCCTTTGTCTTTTTGATGGTCACAAAAACACTGTCGGTTGCATCTAAAGCATATTGCACTTGACATTCACCTGATACATCCGTTTCGGTTGTATTAAAGTCCACATCGAAACGCAACATTGTGTTTTGAAATGCCGATAAGATTCCCTTTTTAATATTCAATACCCAGGCTGTCTCCACCTCCAGTGGACAGACTTCACTTATCAAGCCATCGTGATAGGCAAATCGCAAGAGATTCTGTCTCAAATCATTGGCCAAATCCATACTCTTTGGATGTAGATTCTCGTATTCCTCAGTGACTGGGGTATCTTGATCACTGAAACTATTTTCAGCACTACTCAAAGTATCATAATAATCGACTACGTCCTTGGGCTTCTCATTATACGAATCAAAATTGGAATTGTCAGCCGTGAAGGCTTCCGATTTATCAAAGAGCTTTGCATCGTTGATACGCAAATATCCTTCACATGGCTTGGGGAAAAATATATCCAAATTTGCCTTTAAAAACAAATCGGAACTATTATCACCGGAACCGGCAAATTCTGTTCGTACTGAGACAGTGTAATCGTATTTATAAAGAACTTCGCCATAATTGAATTTCGAAGTTTTCGGTTCACATTGAGGACGACCACAAATGCGTGGATCTTTAAGAGGATCTATAAGAAAGTAATATTACGATAAGGATTCGAACAGTTTCCCATATTTTTGTACTACTTACTTTCCCTTGCTGCTTGACCAATACCAAAAAGTAGTACCAAAACTATCCATTGAGTTGCCAATGAGGTAAATGACCCCATTATGGCCAAGGGCCTTAGTTTAGCTAGTTTTCTCCGTTCAAAGTTGAAAATAATATACCATCGGTATAAAACCTAAAAAATGCAGTAAGCAAATTGATTATAAATCTATAAATTTTTAGTAAAACTGAGCCAAATGAAGAATAAGTTTTTTTTTTATATCTATATTTCTTATATTTTTTTATTTATTTTTTTTTTTATTTATTTAGTTGTTATTATCAGCAAATCTTTTATCTTTTGAGTCTCGTTCCAAAATAGAATTTGATAGAACTAAAAAAGGTATTTTGATCAAGTCACCAACTTTTATTTGAACTGACTTGATCCATTTAGAAATACCTTAATACCAACTAAATTCATAAATATTACTAACTTATGATTATTTTTCATAAAAACTGTTGAAAGATGGGAAATTTATCTTTCTTGTTTTGGTAGTTCGAAAAAAAACTGCGAAATTAATAAAAAAGAAACTAATCGTCAGACAAAGACAAGACGAAGGGCTCCAAAAAATATAATTTTAATTTGCTTCCAAACAAATTTTTTGCAATTAAATGAGAATTTGAGGTATGCAGCTTTGCTTATAGGCGGATTTGTGGCTTTACCCCTGAAAGTAGGCAATGGACTGGAAAAGTAATCAATGTTTTCAACAAATTTATAGACTTGAAACTTACTTAGAGAAATATTTTTATTTTCAGCATATTTAAAGTCTTTAAAAGGGTATTTTTGGACTGGTTGTTGGAAACTTTTGGTAGTAACGTTGCACCTATTTGATACCTCGAGATCCTAGTTTCTCTTTCACCTATAATGCTTTCTAGTTGTATGTTTCTACAGGTGTATTAAGATTTTTATAAATGTTAAGTAATGTGTAGCTAACTGCACTCCGATAAAACTGATAGATGATCTGATTTAACTCAGATGATTAAATGTACCAATGCCCATTGACAAACCAAAATGGATTTTCTCTTGATTAAATTCCATAATAATAAAGCTTATAAATATTAGCTATAACGAACATTTTAAATTAAGTAAAAAGGATAAGTTGCAATTTCAATTTTGCGCACTGTAATGAAATATATTACATTTTTCTCTTTTACTATGAAATCTGCTTCAAAACACGCCAAACTAAAATGAGCTAATCAAGGCAATAATTTATAATAATAAATAAAAAGGTTTGATCAAACTATTCGCATAAAACCTAAATTAAAATGAAAAAAAAAACACCACAAATATTCTTTTCTATTTATTCATTTTAGCTCCAAAGACAAACCAGTCATTTGTTATTGTAAAATTTATTGAAATTTTTAAAAAATTTCTAGTAACTAACAAATATATAAAACTAACATAATATGTAGTTCATTATGTTTTCTTTAGGATGAATTCTCTTCTTTGAGCAATTAAAAGTTTTAGACAGACAAAAGTTCATTAGTTAAAATCGTTTCCAGTTGATTTGATTACTGTCGACTCTGTTTCACTCTTTCTCTCTCTCTATCTCTCACTTTCTCTGATTCGTTTACATTCTTTCTCTATAACTGTCATTTTCTTTATCTCTTTTGTCTAGCTTTTGGTGAATATTCTGTACTTTAATTAAATAAATTTTGCATTTGATTGCACAAAGCAATGACAGAACTAACAGCCTAAAATTACAAGTAAGGCAAATCTTACTCATACTTATTCCTTGAGCTGACATGCTGACAAAAGCAGATTTTCACTTCGATAGCCATTACTTGTTACTTTTTGCCTCCAATACCCTGTAGGAGTCATAGGTTAAAGGGTGGCTTAAACGAAAACAATTTATATTCATAGCTTACTTGATGTAGGATAACACTTAAGTCGTTGCCTTGTACATTAGAGATTTATTTTGTGTGTTTTCTATAATATTTGTGCAAAATGATTTTTTCGCTCAAATGAGTTTTTGCATTTGTTCTCGTTTAGCTATGACTACTTGATTGTGGACCTGCCGTTGTGTTGGCTTCAGTATGGAAACCCTATGTATGCAGTCATGCCTTCCATTATTATAAACGCGCCTCGTTTTGTGCGTTTTCCTTTCACTTAACCGAAAAGCAAATCAATGGAATTTCCACTTGATTCAACATAAAACACACTTAGAATCCAAAAGAACCAAAAAAAAAAACCTAAGAACAAAAAACAACAACCTCAAGCTCAATCCACAAGACCCATCATTAATTCCAGCAATCCAAATTCAAAAGCGAGACACACAGAGAGACAGAGAGAGAGAGATAGATTGAGTTGTGTGGGCGGAATTCGACAGCTCGATTGATGCCAACTCTAGTTTGCATTTGCATTTGATTTTCGCAGGATGCAAGCACTAGCAACCAAGACGAAATATAAACAGCAAAACACAAAAAAAAACAAAAAAAAAATTGTTAACGCTTTTTGTTTTTGCCCCTTGCACTTTGCCAAATCGAGGGTCGAGAATCGGGAATGATTGCGGTAGTTCTTGGTGTTTGCTGACAATGATTGCTGCTACACAGAGCACTTAACTCCAGCACTCAACGGTCCTTGCAGCCCTTACGATTCTCTTCACTCCAGAATCTGCATCGTCTCGTCTCTGTAATTCGGTTTTTGTGGGTTCCAGTTTGTGACCGGCATATGTACACATACATATACAACACATCTATTCTTAAAAACTTTCAAACAAATCTCTGTCAGAATCCTTGTATACTCTGTCTATCATTGATTGTTGCATCGCATTCCCATTTATTGTGTTGATGGGCCAAATATTGATTATAAATCATGTTGGTTATGCCTCTCATATGCAGAATATGCATGCTTATGTTTGGTTTTATTGCCAGGAATTGTTAAATGTCATTAATTTGATGGATTGCTTGACTTTGACAAAAAGTATGAATAGGAAACCAAACGACAGATCTACATAAATGCGTTTTATTCATTACAGTCTTCTATTGACAAAATCGAAATGTTGATTAAGTGCAGCAAATTGCTTCCATAGGAGCCCTTTTTGGAGATTAGAATCCTATCGTTTGTATTTGTATACAATATTAATATATTCTTGTTTGCGGTTTAAGGATTCTCATAGACGATGTAACAAGCGACCCCCAAAACGACGATGTGGCAATTCTGCTACGAGACGACAAGGAAGAACACTTTTTAAGACGAGCCAACGACGAGAAGACGTTTAAAGAAGTAAGACATAGACGTGTAAAGACGAATGAGAAACGACGCTCTCATTAAAAACCTAAAGACGAAATATTTACCATTCAATCCACTCATTTTTATAGTTACTAAAACCTAATTATAATCAAAACTGAAACCTATTACAATATATGTAACTAAATATAAATCTAAACGGGACTACTTATTTCTACGGAATCAGAACCCAGTCCCACATAAGTATATTCAAACAATATTTAAAGTTATAAATAAGCTTATTACCCTCTAAATATTTATTTTAATGGATAATTATGAACACATTCTTAACAGTAACAATAAATTGGGTTGGCAATTTTAATTGGAGTTCTAAAATGGCTTCAAAGTCGTAAACTTTTAAAGAAAAAATGAGATTAGAAGTCGTTTTAGCTATCATTTCTGCAGTTTTGATTTTAGAAGAATAAGTAATACATCTTTATAGGTCTAATTTATCCTCCAACCAATCCAAAAAAAAATACTAAAATTCATAAAGAATCAAGATTCTCAAGAACTAGAGCTGATTAGAAAAAACTGTTTGCAGATTCGGGATCAGCATTGAATAAGTAAACAACACTAGAAAAACTTCGTACAACAACGAAAAATTTTGATTTTGTTGTACTATGTCATTAAAAGTGATAATTAAAGAACTCCATTTCAACCAATTTTCCTAAATTTAGATGAACCTAGAAGAAAAAATTTTAAATGAGTAAGGGAGACTATCAGAGCCAATAAGGCTTACTTTGCAGACCTTGAACACAAAATATTTTTCTGATTGCTTAATAAAGTTGAAGCGTTGCTTAGTCAAAAAGAGATATTTTTGAAAAAGTAAAGTCACCACTTTTCACAAAATTTCACATCAATTACTTATTGAAAAGCCCTCGTGTTGCTTTATGGTCCTTGGGTATTTACTAGACTTTAAAAAATTCAAATTGTACCTTCTTTTTTTCCCCCATCAGCATGTTGATTACATTTATCAGTTTATCAACTTAAAAGAGCAAAACACATAAATAATATTTCCAATAGCCTTAGGTTAGATTTTGGAAATTCCACACCACAGAGCACAATAATATTAATCAAAAAATATATACATAAGCAAGCCATAGACTACTCTCATTGCCCCTGCCCCTACCTCTGCCCCTGCCTCTGTCTCTGTTGCTGTCCACAGCACAGTGACAACCCATCATAAATGCAACTCTATATTAGAGATTGGTTATATATTCCATTCTATTATTTGGTTGTCAGCGAATGACCCAAATGTCCCGCAGGTTATGGCAGCGGTGCTAAGCTGATAAGCGGCTTAACTTCCGCGTCCGTTGGCCAGAGTATGAACTGTTTTTATGCCAGAGAGCGGAAGAGTTTAATAGGGAAATAGAATTCGTTTGAAAATGCTTTAAACAAAATGTATACTTTGATCAATGTATTATAAGTTAATCCATTTGAGCACTTTGACTTGAACAAATTTACCAAATAAAACCACAAAGTGCACATCAATCGCTTGCCATCCATATCCCTATACCGATTCCCAAACAAACAAAGTTTTCGTTTACTTGGCCAAAAACCAAAGAACACCAAAAAAAAAAAAACAAAAAAGGGAAAAAGAAAAAAAATCAAACGCCATTTGTTTTCATATTTTTTCCTCTTGGCCTGCACGTTTTCCCTTTCTCTCTAACTCATTCTCTCTCTCGCTCTCTCTCTTTATCTATATCTGGCGACCTCTTCTTCTCTAGGCACCACTCGTAGTGAATTTCCCTGGAAAACATTTTCGTAAAAATGCAATTTTCAAGTGATGGTAAAGTTCGAAGGGAAGTGAAAGGTGAAAAAAAAAACAGTCATGGCTCTCAGGTAGCATTTGTTGGCTGATGGGTGGGTGGAAGGGGAGGGGGGTGGAGGGTAGGTACCATAAGAACTTTAGCAGATTGTTAGCGAGAGTGAAAACAACTAAAATACTCATAAAATTTGAAAACAAGAATTATGCTATCCTCTTGCTGAGAGCTTACCAAAAATTAAATTCATCAATTAGGCAAAAATAATAGTCAAGAATACTTTCAACATCAAAAGACTTTTTGGAGATTTTATAATAGAAGCAATACAATTACTTGAAAAGCAATCCATTTTGTTTTCCATATTCACTCAATCGATTGAAAAACACTAAACACCTACTTTGTTTATCATGATAGATGAAAAATAGAAATTGTTCTTACACAAATTTTAAAAGCTAAATCAAACATGATAAATGGACGAAGATCATAATATTAAATTAAATAAATTACATAAATAGCCCAATTACTTTTCTATGGTTTGTTTTGAAGTCATAAATTAGCAATATATTTCACATAGATTTACCTTTTGTCAGAGTCCTATGTTCTTTGAGTAGTGAGAAGCCAGTGTCTTGCATATTCAAGACATAACTCTATTTATTTGTTCGAATATTCCAAACTTACTTTGTTTTATGATCTTGTTCCAACGAGTTTTAGACCTTCCAAAAATCTAATGACTCATTTAAGATTTTAAATGTATTCATGCAATGCTCAAAATTAGAAGCCCCCACAATTTCACAAATATTGATTTGTTGTTTTTAATTATTTAGTTAAGTTCTCAATACATTTTACATAAATTACTGTAACCATTGGGCCGAATTCAGTAAGAATATTTTTTAAAATTTTTATTGATATACTAAATAAGAATATAATAAAATAATCACAAAATACACACAAAATAAGATGTCATAGATACTATATATTATTTTTGCGTTTATTGGCATCACAATGATGGCCACATGGATAGGTCTATTGTTGTGAAAAGAAGTGCAAAGCTTGACTAATTGATCCACAACCTTTCGATATAAATTTATTTATTCCTATGTAATAAAAGAAATCTACATTATCATATTAATATACATACAACATTCAAATCCTACAAAACTAAAACTCTAAGAGAGGTTTCCATTCAAAAACTGGATGTTAAAAAGTGGCTACATTACAAAACTAACTAAATATAATGTATTTCATTTAAAAATTTTCCCAAAAAAGAAAACAAACCTACATATTACGTACCTGCATTGTGTTCTTTTACTACCACAAATGCCACTATTAAGATTTTGGAAGAGGAAAACTTATAAAGCTCGTAAATTTTCATAAGTTTCTGTAAGTTTTCATCATATAGACTAAAGCACTATATAAAATAATATGTAAGACTTCCATTAATATGCCAATATATGCTTACATCTTCATGTCTATACCTTTTAAAAATATATTTCCTCTCAAAAAAAAAAATAGGAACAGAAAGGAGAGAGGCACGGGAAAAAAAGCAATGTAAAAATTTTTGCACTAACATAAATTCTCAAGTAAATGCAATTACGTTTGTTGCAGCAACTTACAGTCAAGTGCAGGAGAAAAGAAATGGTTTGGCTTTGGGTTTGGGTATCCACCTCTTTTTTTAGGAAGGGGGGAGGGAAACTTTGAAACATGTGTGGGATATTTTCTTTTTTATACATATATTTTATACATACATACAGAAATGTCATGAGTTCTTTTCACTGCAAATCTAATAACAAACTAGACGACAGACTTGAGAGAAACATCAAAGTTGATCAGAACTTAGTGCCAACTAAATTTAAACTGACTCTAAGAGTCGCGTATGCAAAAATTTGTTTATTGAAAAGAAAATGGGAGAGAGAGACAGAGAGAGAGGGAAAGAGAGATAAAACTATATAGCCCTGTAGAAAAGAAGTGAAGTGCGTGAGATGTGACAACGGAAGCAAACAGTTATTGCATAAAGGTGAAGCAGTTTGTAACATGCATCCTGTTTGCCTCGCATTTACCTCCCCCTTCCCTTTAACAATGGCAGGCAAAAACATTGCTGCCAATATGCATTGTGAATGGGCTGGCAATGGCTTCTTTTATTAGTTTTTCAGGACACACACAAACACACACAGTGGGCCACATAGACAACAGGATCTCTTTTTCCTCTTTCATCGTTTCGGTGTAGGCTCCTTTCTTTTTTGTTTTTGTTGGCTTAACTCTGTTCTCACTTTGTTTTTCCTACAGTGGCCCTAATGGGTCTCCCCATTTGCCATTCCTACGAGTGTGTGTGTGAGTGTGTGTGTGTGTGGGTGGGAATGCATTTTTTCATGTTCGATAAAGACAAAAGAGCAAGCATGGTGGAATGTCGAGAAAGAAGGGAGTCTCTGGGTGAAACATTACATGTATGTATGTATGTATGTATGTATGTATGTTCGTTCGTGTGTTGGGTGAGAAATTGGAAAATTGAAAATGATGTGTATCACTTGAAAAATGGCTAATAAACGAGATTAAAATTGCCAAAGGCGTGATTTTTTCACTCTAACTGGGCTCTGCCAGTGAAGAAGGTATTGAAGAATTTCTGAGTTATGAAGCAATACGAATTGGGACACGGATAACAGAGGAAAAAACCAACAAAAAAAATTCAGAGTAATGGATAAAACGACTTCGTAAGCACAACTAGTAAAGGTAAAGTAAATTGAATTTTTGGTCGATTAAACCTAGATTGAATTTTGTATTTTTCAGGTTTAAACTGTTCAAGAAAGTTTTTAAGAATGTTAGCCATTTATGTTTTCTTTGAGTCAATTGTTGGTATGGTTTATAATAAATACATCAATAAATATTAGAACAGACTACTTAATAGACTACAATTGACTTGGGTTATAGTCGAAAGTGGAAACTCCCTTATACTCTCTCACTCCATCGAAAAAACAGAATGTAAAATTTATATATTATTATTATTATTTAAGTATAGGATATAGTTGTAAATTATCAACCTAACTATATTTTACAAGCACTGGCCACTAAGGCCTTCGGCTTAGACGAAAACTACATCCATACAGTAGCCTGGGATTCGAACCCGGATCCTCGTTGTTCAGTTGACTAAATGACTGGGCCACTTAGACAACTCATCTTCCGAGAACTGCAAAATTTATATATAAATTCTAATAAAATATATAAAAGGTGGGGAAAACTTGTATAATTGGTTACTTTTTGATAGCCACTGAAGATTATCTTTCTGAGAATTTATACGAGAGGAGAAACCTTAATAGCCAACAACCAAACAGAAATAAATTCTTTACATAAATAAGATTGGAAATGATGAAAGAAAATGCGTCTTATGATTTGCAAAGGAATAGAACCTACAATAGATAATTCATCTCTTATATACCAACCAATATTAGATACATTTCTCAGCAATATAATAATTAATCTAATGAATTTTTCAAAATTTCATAGAGTTTATATTGTAGTTTACATCACTTTTTCAGTAAATATATATTTTATTGTCACATTTAGTATATAATTTACTTTATAATTCCAGTATTTACTGTGGCAAATCATAATTTACCACGAGATTCTATGAT
This sequence comes from Drosophila willistoni, assembly GCF_018902025.1. Taxonomy (NCBI): domain Eukaryota; kingdom Metazoa; phylum Arthropoda; class Insecta; order Diptera; family Drosophilidae; genus Drosophila; species Drosophila willistoni. Next base: position 19,490,197 of record NW_025814050.1, read on the forward strand.
GATAATCAGATTGTGGTTGAATTAAACCTATCGAGTACCTCTTCTTCAACGATGATGCATAGAAATTTAAACGGAAATATTTTCAACCTAACATTGTAAATAACTAAAGTGTTTGTAAGCTGCTTATTTCACTCATTAAACAATGAAAGTTTTCTAGTATTAATTTTTTCCCTTACCTTTGTGTGGTTTTTTGCCACAAACTTACAGCATTTTGTTTCAAAAGAGTATTTGATGGTAACAAAATGGTGCTCTATGCTGGATGCATTAACAATGCGAAAAAAGTACGCATACGCAACGTTGTCCTCGCTAAAGCAAACCCAAACCAAATCAAGCCCAACAGATATCGTATTTTCCACTAACCAAATATTTGCATAATTTGGCAATGCTCACTTAGATTTTGATGCCATTTCTTTTGGCACATTTGTGGTGTGCGTTAGGGAAAAATAAGAGAAAAACTATTATGCAAATTTTTACTTAAAATGTTGAAAAAAAAAAATATATATATATATGTAAAAGTATTCACAGGCAGCATTTGGTGACTTGCAGGCAAAACTGCAAGCCAGTCTCTAGTCCGATTGGTCGAACCCACTTATTTCAAGGTGTTGCCAAGCATTTAGCTGTAAAAAGTGCGCTATTTTTTTTTTCTTCTTCTTTTGCTGGCCAGGTCCTTGGCCAGAACACGCAGCTCTCTCACCTCCCATTTTCACCATCTCTTTTGTAAGGCTTTTGGCTCAGTTTGTCTGGCTGCCTTTTCCCTTGGCTGTTTGTTGGTTTTCATGTGGCTTAAATCGTTGCCATTTTCACAGACGCCTGCCTGCCTGCCTTTTTCTTCCTGTATTTGTGGTTGTTGCTTTTATCCTGGCTCCTGTCGTTAGGCTACTTAGTTTTTAGTCGCCCGCACTTTTGCTTCGTTTAATTTTTATGGCTTTGTAATTAAAAAAAATTATGACCAAGTATGTAACATCCAGAAGACGGGGTAGAGACACAAAAAGCCGCCGGTCTAAAAACAAAAAAAAAAAAAAGAAAAGCCTGGACTAGTTTTCACTGGCAACCAAAACAACAGGGAAAAGTGCCAACCAACCAACCGGCATCTGTTTAAGCTTCTTTTTTACGGTTTCCAAAGTTAGTAGACTTTTTTATATGTGCTCTAATTGAAATATGCACGTGTTGCTCTTGAGTTTGGTCTTTTCCCCCCCAAATGAGAGAACATGGCAAAGAAGTGAAGCTTAACATTAAACCAAGGAGGACCAGGAAACGACTCTAAAGTGAATATCCCAGAGCTTAGTATGGCTAAACATGGCTCTTGTTGGCCGCATGTGCTCTAGAGAGATTTAAAGTTTAATTTCATAAAACTTGCAACTAAAAAAAACCAATTAAACTCAACTAATAAAATCTTTACAAGTCACAACTATAGCTTAATGAGAAAATTTAATTTATTAGCTCAAAAACAGTAAAAGAAATATATTTTTTACCAAAAGTAAACCAAATAAAACTCACAATTAATCTAGCCAAGAATGCGACTTTCGAATAAAAAATAGAAGCAGGTGAAACTAACAATAAGATTAAAAAAATAAATATTTAGATTCTAATTAATTAAGTCCAAAGGCAGAAATTGTGAAATTTCTTTTCTAATTGATTATAATTGAAAATGAGTTATGTCTTCTTTGCTTTTATATTGCATTTCTAACTTTATTCTTAATAAATTCCTGGATTGAAACCCTAAAATTCTCATCCATTTGTAGCCCAAGTCTTAATATTTTTTACTCCCTAAAAAGCTTTCTTTATTGCATACAATATTTAAAATCTAAAGTACTTGTGATATTATTTAGTTAGTCTTGAGTTCATCTTCTACCAATTTAGATAATTTCTCTGATGCATTCACCTGGCACTTGGTCTCGCTTAGCAGCGTTGGACCAGTTTCCGGCAATGCCAGGGTAAATCCGACCCACTTAATCTTGTCTGTGACCTGGACCAAAGCATATTTAGGTGTCGGCTTTGAAAGCTCTGAAGGTGTCTCCATTTCTGGTTAAGGTAGATTGATGTGCTCTCTACTTGGCGCGGCTTGGCTTGGCTTGGCAGGCAGGCAGTGTGACAGGATGACAGGGTGACAACATACCGTGCGACGACAGCAAATTATGTCAAATGTCCTTGTTGTCGTCGTCGTCGGGCTAAATGTAACAGTGTAATATAACATTTTTGGGTTAACGTGGGGTTAAGTGGGGACTAAGTGTTGACCAGCAAACAGACAGACAGATGAATGGAACATATATGGAACAACAAGTGGACAATAGAGAAATTAAAGAGAAATCTGCCGCCGGGGTTCTTTGTTTACTCTGCTAATGCATATGACAAAGGAAAAATGAAAATACAATCCTGATATGGGTCCATATAGAACATATGTACATATGTATAGGAATATTAAAGATTTACATTTTTTTGCTTTGGGGTGTGCTGTTTTACCTGCTGCTGCTGAGTCTTTGACTGTCACTTTACATTTGTGTCTGCAGAGGAAATGCACAAAAAAGCAAAAAGGAAAAACTCATACACCCACGTCACACACACACACGCACACACACACCTGAGACATAGCAAAGAAATAGAAAAACCTAAGCGAATTTCTGTCTTTTGGGCCACTTTCCGTGAAAATTCTCTTGGAAGTGCAAAGACATTTTGAGTTAGTTGGATTGTTAAACAAATGTCATGTCTTTTATTTTTCCTGTTTTCCTCTTTTTTTCTCGTTTTAGATTTGACAGTGGCATTAAAGGGGTGCAAAGTATAAGAGCATAAATTGTCATAAATTATATAGAAAGACATATGATTGCAAAAGTTCTATGAAAGTTCTATAAAAATACTGTCCATTATTTTTTTTTTTTTATTTCTACTCTCAGTTCTCTATTCTTTCCTTTTGGGTTTGAACTTTGATTAATTTATATTTATGACTTGTCATCATGAGCATAATATTTTTTGGTTTGTTGCTATTTTAGTTAATCTAATTGGCAAATACTAAAAAGAAAAAAAATGATTCATGATGTCATTAAACTGATTTTCTGCTTTTAATTTCCTTTAAATGCTGTAAAAATACACTTGACACAATGTGAACATTATGACAATATTTTTTTATTCAAAAATACAATTTATAACATTTTTAATGACCAACTTAATTGACGAGCCACTATAAGAAGAGTGATAATTTAAATATTATTTAAGTGTGTATTAAATACATAAGACCAATTTCTAATATACAGTGGTGGCAGGGGTTTTGGGATAGTTTTCAGTCCATTTTGATTTTATGCGAATTTTAAATAATTTTATTGAACAGATTGCTCGTTATTGATAAATTTGGGATGGTCATTGTATTTATATATTCCTATTTACACCTCATGTTATTGTTAAACTCTTATACAATTTGCTTATTGTCCTTCTAGGACAGATTGCAAATAAATATAGAACAAAAAATTGTATTTATATGAATTTTGTAAAAATTACTTTAGTATTATGTTTTTCTGTAGCATTCTAGTGCAAAGATCTCAAATTTGGACCTAGCAATTCAGACAGGGCATAATTTCTAAGATTTTAAATATTGACAAAACACATTTAAACCAGTAAAGAAAGTTGAAGGTCTAGTTAAACTAAAAAAAGACAGTATACCACAAATTTTAGCCTCAAATTGATATGGCGAATTAAAAATATTAATTTTGTGTGCAATTTATGGGTCTTTAATTTGACCCAGTTTTACGTTATTATTTAATTAAAAAGTATTATTTTTCTTAAACTGCAAACAAAAGTAAATAACTTTCCAGTGGAATGAGATACTTTTCATCTATATCATATTACAATTAGATAGACTAATTTGCATGGCACAAACAGGTGTTTGTTCATTCCCTCTTTTTCCTTCTTATACCGCTGTTTAAGTAAAAAGAGACGATGACCTTAACCCAAAGGCAGGAGGACGCAGCTATAATTTCCCCTTTTGCCTGGTAAATAGCCCATCTAATTTTTAACCAATAAAACATAATATATACATATATAAAGCATGAATATATTATAACCAGAATTATTGGACTGGTGGCTAGTTGATTAAAACGAAGTCCCTGCACTAAGAGAGTGGGCAAGTAGCTAGAATCTGGAATTTCCAGCTTTTTGCCATTGCTTTTTAGTAGCAATGTTGTTTTAATTTAGTTGTAATCGCCTACTAGTTTTAGAGATGGTCATGTTTTTTTATCCAGATGATTCAGACAAACTTATCACGTTTAAGATAATCAAAAGATTTGTTAACGTCAAAGCAGCTTCCGCAGAAAAAACAATTAACACATACAAATATATCTTTGTTTTTCTACTTCTTTGTCTTTTTTCCCCTAATAGTTATGCCATCGCATACGCCATATGTCATGTAAATATATAAATAAATATCTAACAATAAGTAGAAAAGGCCATACCATTCACAAAAAATTTTAAAAAAATTTTAATTACTGCCCATAATTCTGAATACTTTATTATATATAATATAACCCATTTTGTATGTTCCATTATCCTGTTGAATATTTAAATTCTATGATTGTATATAATTATTATAAAGTATATATAATATATAGTTTTCAGTGTCACAAAAATAAAACATATATGTATGTATAAATAGTTCGCTTTCTTCACTTAGCTGCTTTGCCTTAATATATATGGTTAAGGTCTTTGTAGTTAATAAGTAGATTACAAATAAATATGCCTTATCAGCACTGCACGTTTTCAATTCTCTTCATATATATGTACGTATTTCATTTGAAATATTATTTTGTTGAATTGCAAAATCTGATAGGCTCATCTTTAGACGAGAGCTCTTGCTCTTTTTCTTTCCACTTTTATAGATTTCATTCTTATCACAATTTTGTTATTTATACAACTTTCAGTTGTTGAACTTTTGAACTGATCTTATCACATACAGACTGATTATTACACGTATGCATAGAAAAAATTCTTTATTAATTTCAACGCACATGTTTAATTTTAGGTTATTTCCATTGAAATGTTCACTTTATTGCAGATTTCACTTCATCGTTATTAACCTTTTTGCTTGTTTATCGTAGCCTACTTTTGAGCGAAAAAAAATGCAAATATCTAAATGTAATTAGATTTTTGTTCCTCGTATTGAAATGTGCACAGTTAAAGCAAATGCAAGGCTTTTAATGAGTTGCAAGTTCACTTCCGGTAAATTAGACACACAAAGACGAGAGCGAGTGAGAGAGAGAGACAGAAGGCAAAGGGCAAAAGGGTGGGCCAACACTTTCAAGTGTGTTCACTGGCGATAAAGTTGTGTTAACGGTTTTTTAGCTGATCAAAAATGTGACGGCGCAACAGGATAAACCACACTCACACACTCACACACACTCAATGCTAAAGTGCAAACGTGAAATGACTAAACAAGAAATTATCCTTACTTCCGGTTTTGATAGAGACGCGTCGTTTCAAACGGCGGCAACGACAATTCTCAACTTGAACCTTTTCAGAGGCTACGTCCGTTGCCTGCAAAGCGGCAAATACGAATGAGATGAAATTCTGTTCAGTTGCTTCTGCTGATGCTGCTGCTGATGCTGTTGTCGGTTTTGTAGTTCGTCGTGAAATCAGCTCGTTTCCTTTTCCGAATGTGAGATAGCTATAAGCTCGGAACATCGGACATCTTCCTCCACTGAATGGAGGCTATTCGCTGCCGTCTATCATGAATGAAAATTGTCGCGCGTATATCATACGGATGCCAAATGCAAGACATTGTCCACTAAACACACATGGACAGCTTGAATTCCCAATGGCTGTCAGCTTATATTATCTTTCAACAAGACAAAAAAAGAAGCGAAACGATAGCAAACCAAAAAGAAAGGCAAGACCGAAAAAATGGCAATGCCCATATTTCAAAGGCAAAAGCCCTTCTTCGGCAGCAACATCAGCTACATCAGCTACATCAGCAACATCAGAAGCAGCAGCAACAGCTTTGATTTGATTTCGATTTTTATTTTACTGTCAACTGTCATCCGTTTCTGTTTTTTTGCTTATCAGTTTTGGACTTTATATTATTTATTTTATTTGGTCTTGTCTTGTCTATGCCCCCGCTGTGTGTGGTATGTGTGTGTGTGTTTGTGTGTGTGTGTTGTGTATTTGTATTTGTTTTGTAGTAAAAATCAACAAGCATATTGAGATTCAGAGACAGCGAGTTCCATCAGCAAGTGATTGAGTATGTGAATGAGTGTGGCTGATTGATTGCCCACAGAGACAGTTCTCAGCAGATGCTACGGCTGTGGTATATGGTAAAATATAAACGATAAACTACCACTGCAAGAGCTAGTATGATAAGGACAGTAAATAAATTGCTCACTGATAAAGACATCAGTTTCTAAGATGACATATTATTCAAGAGCAAAACGTTTTTCAATGATTCAATTTGAAAAACTCACATTGAACGAAGGTCGTTTTTATTTGCACACATTTCAATCGTTCAGAAACGGTTCGACTTCAAGACACCCTGTTACAGGAGGAAAATTAAAACTTTTGTGTTCTACTTTTAGTTTAAATTATTTGCACACATTTCTTAAGGCAAATATCCTCTTTAGTTTATATCTCCGACGTTTTCTGATTAACAATATTTATGAAAATAATATTTTATCCAGATTTGGGACTAAACTATCTACAGTATGTAACAATAAACTGTTTTTTCTTTTTTCTAGCTGTTTTGTCTAATTATAAACTTTTGCTAATAAACCTTTTGAAAATTATAGATGTTTGAGGGGTTACAAAGATACTTAAAAGGCGCTAGATTACGACAAAAGATTTATTTAATGTATATATGTAAGAATTTATTTATATTTATATATATTTTAGTTTATTTAAAGTAAAATTATTTATTTGGACATTTTAATTAAGTTTAGTTAGCAGTTAGTTTTCTTTTCTTTTTTTCGTCGTACTCGCTCGCTTCTTCGGTTCGACTGCCTCCTCATTCGCTCACTTCACCCCGCTCAACAGAGATGCCAGACCCAATCCCACATATACATTTAAGTCCAAATTTTCAAAGTATTTCTTGTAAGCGGAGCTCTCTATAATCGTATACCTAGTAAAGTATAGTGGCTTTATATAATTGAAGTTCCTAATTAGTTCGGATTAGGCCAGGGCCTATAGAAAAACCCGCAATAAAAGTAAAGGACCATATTTTGCTTTAAGCTCTTGTAATTCCCAACTAGTTTTATTGTTGAAGCCATTGCCGGATTGATCCAACGCAAGGCCTGTAGCAATAATAAACTCATTATTTGTTTTAAATAACGCACAATTTTTTACCAAAGTGGGCAAATTAAAAGAAATCATTCTAATTTCAAAATAAAGACATAAATTTTTCAAATACCCGAAGAATGGGCTATATTAGAACTTTATTAAATTAAGGTTTAGTGAAATACTTTACTGTCCATTGTTTTGTTTTGCTTTAACTTGATACCTTGATAATTACTTTGACTGATTTTCTAATTAGAAATTGAAAGGTTTTTGCGTTTTGTTTCCAATTTTTTAAAATTAAATTTGTTGCTAATTTACATAATTTGCTCTGACAGTATTTTGGTAAATAAATGGACAATATATAAAAGCATGGCCCAAAATATTTGCTAATCTCGATATACGACTAATTTGGCATTGGTTGAGGTAGTGGCAATGTTGCATGGAGGGAGAACCTAAAACAAAATCGAATATTATTTGCTAGAAAACACTTGAATTTCCAAGGGTATGCCATCTTCGACTACAAAATTCTACTATCGACATACATTATCCATGTAAGTGAATTTAAGTTAAGAGAAACTAACAGAACTAAGCAATTTAAATTTATTCAATCTCCTTCTCAACCGACAAAACGAAAGCCATTCCATGCTAAGCTACGGATTAATAAATCTGGAGTGACCAATGCAATCAGCATAAATTTTCCATTGACGCAATCTATTTTACATTTTACCTTTCTTTCGATTGTCTAGCATTGATTTCTGAAAAAAAATATGAAGAAACGACAAATATTAAAGCAGAAACCAAACCAGACACAAGAAAACCGCTGCTACTCTTAGCTTATATTGTTATTATTAATATTTTAGAAAACAACCTTTGCCAGATGTTGGATCCTAGCTTCAGCCCTTTGTTTGTTTTGTGCTTCTTCTTCGGCCAAAAAATATGCCAAGAATATAATTTTTCAATAAAATATGGAACATTATTGTGGGCAAAATATTTTTGTTGATCCAGCAGCAGCAACATCAAAAAATAACATTGAAATTAAGGCAAAACATATTTTCAAGATGATTTTTAGCAAAATAATAAGAATTGATTGTTTTTGATGCCCTGTATATTTTGAAAGATACACGAATGGCTATTTAAGCTACAGACATTTTAAATATTTTACAAAAACTATAAACATTTTTTTTAATATTTTGACTAAAATTTGCCAATAATTGAAAATAATTATGTTTTTATGAACACTCTTAAAAGAGAGGCAATAAAGTTTTTAAAATAATTCAAACAATGTAAATAAACTTGAACATTTTAAAATAATCAAATCAGTGTAAATTTTATATATTATTTCAAAAACTTTATTCAAGAATATCGTTTAATATTTTAGTGTTTATTGATTTTATTACAAATTTTTCATTTTCATTTCATAATGGAGCGTATTTTTATACAGTTGGAACTATTTTTTATAAAGCTATTTAAAAATATTATTTAATATTTAAGAGTGTTCATTGAGTGTTTGTATTGATAAAAATTTAATCCTAAAATAAAAACATATCTTTTGTAGTTTTATTCCAAATTGGAGGCATATTTTCATTTAGTTTCATTTATTTTCAAAATTTTATTAAGGAATGTTATATTGATGTACATCCATTACTAAAAATTTAGTCTTAAACTGAAAGTCGAATCACTTTCTAGCTTAAATTTTTAATAGTTTGCTTATTTTCAACTTAGAATAGATCGCAAATAAATAAACAGTTTGTATTGAAAAAAAAGGAAAATTTTCTTAAAAAAAAATTATTTGTTGGAAACTTAGTAATTCTGACTGTTGATTTCTAATTTTAGTTGAAATATTTAAAAAAACAAAATATTATAACATTCATTCATTTAAACTTAATTCACTTAAAACTTAATTATATTAGAAGAAATTCTTAAAAGCGTTGAAAAATTTTAAATGCAAATTGTGTATAAATAATTAAATAAAATTCTTAATTTTAAAGTTAATGTTTCGCTGGTCTTACAAGGATTTCTATTTTGCTTGTTTTTCATTTATCATTAAATTGAATTTTTTTCCACCCACTTCATACAGAGTATTTCGTAGTCGTTATCTCATTTAAACTGCTTGTAAATTTTCCGTTTATTTATTTGTATTTTTCTATTTTGTTTGATATGCAAATAAACTAGAAAGTTTTCCCAAAATTATCAACTTGGGCTGCAGGTGTGTCAGTGTCGAATATATATATTCACAAACTCTGACTCCAACTCCAACTCCAACTTTAACTTGGTGGCCTCAAATACCTATGGGTATTTGCTTTGTGAGTCAATAAAATAAATGTTCAAAGATTTTCCTTTTGCGTCTGTTGCACATTTTATGCATATGAGTGGTAAATACTTTTTGGGGGGAAATGTGAAAATCTTTTTCTAGCTGCCCCTTTTTCTCTTTCTCTTATGACAATGTCTTCTGCTTTTCCTCAGGCATCTTGTAAAGTTGTAAAAACTCAAAAGTTGAACTTAAGTGCAAGAGAGACATGCGAAGAGGAAAAAGGGCAAAAGGGAAGAGCCCAGCATGAAGTGGGTTGTAAAGTTTTAGTCCATAGATACTTGGGTTTTGTTCAAATTTTCCAGCAATACAGATTTTTCTATGCGTGTCTGTGTGTGTGTGTGTGTTTTTAAGATAAATGCAAGCATAAATTATAAATAAATGCATTTATTGGCAAAACATTTATTTGCACTTCCATTTCAATCAAAAATGTTTCAATATCTATCATAAATATTTTACGGAATGCAAATCGACTTAAATTTACAAAACTATGAAGGCAATTAAATTTTGGAAAAGGTAGAAAAACTCAAAAAATTACATTTCTCTGTATATTCATTAAAAAACTTTTGTAGAGGCCAAAAAGCAACACGTAACCAACGAGTAAAACTTTCCGATTGTCAAAAACTATAACAAAAGACAAGCCGAGCGCACAAAAAAAAAAAAGAGCCAGTCAAAAATTACCAACAACAGGAAACTTTTCGCTTGATATTTTGTATAAACACACACACATACACATACATATATAGTTAATATAGAAAAATAAAACTAAAGTTTGGCATTGGTGATGTTGGCAAAAGAGCAGAGATTGCAAATTAGAACAATGTATTTTCGGAGTTTTTGTATCTCGTATCTTTTATTTTGCACACAAAACAATTTGCCATGTTCGCGTTGATTAGACGAGTTCCCCCTCTTGTTATCCTTCACCTCCACTGAAACTGTTTCCTTTGGCTGTTGGGCCCTGGATCCCTAGTATTAAATCTTTCATCAGTCCCAATTCTCGCCAGCAATCCTTCTTTGCAGCTTCAGTAGCTATGGCATTCTCTTGTTCGCGCAGCTGTTGGCGTAATTTGTCCTCGTCTTTTATTCTTTTCTCCCTTCCTTTTGGCGTCCCTTTTCCCTTTTCCCACACGCTTGTCACACTATTTATGAGTTTATTATTTCTTCTTCTTTTTTTATTTTCTCTTCTCCGCTCCTCTATTATTTTGTCTGGCCCTCTTTCCCCTATCGTTCTGCAAATCCCTTCATTCACTGGCGCTTAAAACTTCTTTCATTACAAGTGCTGCAATTTTTCACAACTTTATTTCATATATGTGTTGATATACCCTGTCTATATATATACTATATTGACTAAAGAGGTTCATCAAAGTTGTCAGAAAGCAGTAGTCATGGCAAGTTTTATAATATATTGGCCAATATATCAGGACCTCTATAAAATTGACTGTCATTTTTAAAAGCAACCATGAGATGAGCATTTTTATCTGAACACAAACAAGGTTGGATTTCAGGACCTTTATAAAGTTGTATAACATCTTATATTAGATTATGCAAAGTATTCTTAAATACGGATTAAAAAACAACCTTAAGAGGATAATTAACATAGGCTAAAATGAGATCAGTTTTCAAGCTTCTGAATATTGAATAACTTCCTTGATTTAATCAAAGTTGGGCTAAAATGAGATCAGGATTGAAAGTTTTTGAAGGACATGATTTAATTTTCCCTAAACATACAAAACAATCTTGAATTCGTCGTTTAGTCATTGGTTTTTGGATTACTATATGAGGATAGGGTATCTTCTATTCCGTGACCAAGAAAATAAAAATGGTATTTTGTTAGTAGATTTTTGAAAACGGTTAACATTTTGCCCCCGTTTCACTCTTTTTCTCGTTCATGCGTTTATTTTGGTGTTATTTATTTAGTGGTTATATTTTTTTTTTTCGTTTTTTCGTTTTTTCGTTTCTTTTTTTTTTGTGTAAATTTTTCTGTTGCAGTTGCTTAAATTGTTGGCAATTTTTGTCAGTCGTGGTTGGCTCTGCGTGTTTTATTATGACAGCAGACAGAACACGACAAAAGGACAGACTGTGGCATCGGGGCTAGATAAATAGTTTTTTGTTTTTTCTTCTTGTTGTTTTCCCTCTTTTTTTTTGTTGTGGTTTTTCATTTTTTTTTTTCTACTCAGCTTGCAACCGGGTTTTAATTATTGCCATGTTGGTTTTTCGGTTGTTCTTACTCCACCGCAAATGAGAAAGTTTCAACGGGTGTTGTCATGTGGCTATCTGGTGGAGAGGGAGGGGCAATTTCTGTGGGAGGATAAAATTATAAGTGAATAGCTAGCAATTTGCTCTAAGTAAAAATTTCAAGCTTTGTGAAAAGAATTTTATATTTTGCTTGAGAAACTTTTTGATTTGTTAATTAATACAGAATTAGTGTTTGAGGTCTATGTCAGATTATTGAAGGTAAATTTTTCCTTTGCTTTAATTAAAAGTTGGAATTGCTGGTTCTTTTTGCAAATTCTCTAGTCGGAAAAATTGCAAAAATTGTTTTGAGCCCTTTTTCTTTGCACATTTTTCAGTTCAATTGGAACAAACCTTGTTTTTAACGAATCTTTACTGAGGATTATGCAAATTATTTAAATTCCAAAAACAACAAATTGGTGCGGATTCAAAAATATCATATAACAAAACGGTTTCTCATACTAAGACGAATTTTCTTTCTTTATGTGGACTAGTCTTGGATATTAAAATGGATTCTTTATATTCTATAATATATACAATACGACATATTTTCAAAAACTTCAAAAACGTCTTATAAAATAAATGCGGTGGTTAACTACCTGATAGTTATTTGTAATAATTATACATTTGGGACATCAAAAGTCTAATTTATTGCTTAACTATCTATTGCCAAAACTAACTTAATACAATAATACAGCTTTATAATCTTTTCTAAATCGTTTTCTAAGTACCGAGTAAATTAGTATCATTCTAAAATTCAAAGTAATCGCTTGTCTTCCTTGACTTGGAACATAACAGAAAGTATTGAAAAACTTTAACAAAGACTATTTCAATTGAACGATTGATGCTCTTAATTTTTGTCCTAGATCCTAGATGTGATATAAATTCTTTGAGTAAAGAAATTTTTAACAACTTCCTATGCATTGTATTTAAAATCCGCAATGAAAAAAGATCAGTTACTTAGAACCGAATACAGTAGAGTCCGGTTATAACGACGCTCTAGGGACTGACGATTTTCGTCGTTAAATCCGGAAGACGTACTAACCAGAGGCCCTTTCATATAAGTTTGTATTGTTAAATATCGTTATAACTGGATTCAATTGTATATGTATATTATCCGCCCACTTAATGTCGGTATTAACTAAGCATTACATAAATATCTCTCTTTTTTCCGAAGAATTGAAACAATAACCACACAAACATATATTATATTCAAAAAACTTCATACCTATCTACAGTGGTGGTCAGCGGGTTAGCAAAGTTCTCTTGATGTCCTCGACCCCCTATAAATAGGTAAACTTATTTCTTGATTATTGTTTTTATATAATAACCTTTTTTAAATTACCTACCATATTTCTATTTCAATTTATCCCCAGCATTCGTTCTTGATCGTTTTTTACTTGAACTTCTGATAGTTATGATGTATAGATAATCAAATTTCACTTCGGATAATACATCTTTTATAAAAATATGAAAACCATACGATAGTTTTCGAAAATTTTTGTCAAATGCAACAGAAATTTGTTTTTTTTCTCTGTTTCCTTAGATGAAGTATGTAAGATTTCCATCATCGTCATCATTAATATTACTATAATAATCATCAAAATTGTATACCAAATGAGATTAGTTTAGCTGGCATACTGTACGTATACGTTATTTATGGGAAACAGTTCCTGTTTTGTCATTCTTTATAATAAGAAATATGAAAAAATCTGTCTGCCATCTCAATCAAGTTATTCGAAATCGTTCACATCGTAGTAACAAGGTATTTATGCCATTATGCTTATTCCATTTAACTTCAATTTCCCTCTGTCGTTTCTTTAGACCAATTCCCAGGCTGCTGTCGTGTCCACAAGTGTCCAATGGCCACATCCTTACAATTTCCTTAATGTCGCCTTGGGTTGTATGAAAAGAGAGAGCCGTTTGTGTGTCTGCGTATAGTTTATATTTATTGAAAATGAATTGGCTTTGGGTTCGCTTTTCGTTTACGTTTTCCCTTCATCGTTTACTTTTTTCTCCCACAAAAGGGGCAAGTATTTGTTTCTTCTGATTACAACAATTTGCCAACATGTGTGCTTAAGTATCAATTGAACACAATGGGCGGGAAAACCCAAAATTTGATTTAACTCCGGAGTTGGGCCAGATGTCATGCCGCAAAGCTCATCAATGCAAATATTTAAATATGCTCACAGAATGTTACCTCCGGCTGCAGTGCGTCGGTTTTCATCTTTCAGTAAGATTGTAAGTAGAAACGTTTCCTCAATAATTTTCCTAGCGGCTGTTTAACAAACTTTGCCACACAATTTCCCGGTCTCGTTGTCTGTGTATCCACTTCCTGCAAATGCCGGCAAAGCTTCTTCTCCCCCTCCACCCCCCGTCGGGTGTACTTTACTCTACTCTATGTACATTTCGCAGGCGTCGTTGACGCCTTGGCAGAGTCACACAGAGGCATAGACTCCATATGTAGCATGGAGAATATATATATTTTTTTCCTTTTTCTTGGCTGGCTGCCGTTTTATTCCATTTCCGCTTCTCCTTACAGTTTTCGTGTACTTATTTCTACTCTGGCTTAGTGGTTGGTATATTGATATCTCTCGTTTTCTTGCAATTCATTTCATGAATAAAAGGAAATGGCATTGCCTGTTGCAACCTATTTGATTTGCGTGTCAAATGCTGAATGGAAAATGTGAGATGATAGCCGTACTTTTTTAACAATATTTAAGAGAAAATGGAAAAATAGTTAAAGAGCCACCTTATAGAGTGATCCCAAACACCATATGAAACATAAGGTAATCGTCATTTATTTAGCTCTCTAATTTGCTATAATTTGGCATCATGTTGACTGCAGTTTTTTAAGACGAATGAATAATTTCCGGAACTGTAGTTAATTTTTAGCTTTATATGTATACATATATAACGAAAACATAGTCGATTTGCTTCTTATGTAACGATCTAACAATTATCTACTCTGCTCCTGTTCGCCTAAAATCCACATTACTTTCTTCATACTATTTCTTACTTAAATACAAATTAAAAGTAAAATTCTCCATCATTTCTATGGTCAGTGTCGATAGTCATCTCAAGTTTAAAAGAACTTAAATTTGGTAAATCAAACAAATTGGCTCCTAAGGTTCGTATCTTCGTTAGGTTACATAAAATAAGTTAAATTTAGCAGTAATTAAAGCTTTATTTTTGAAAACCCCAAAGAACTTTTTCAACATGGCGTCACTACAATAACTTATCTATAAAGACAATTCTTAATGGTCAAAACAAAATTTGTAACAGTTTTAAAAAAGTTAATTTTTTGGTTGCATACTTTGTGGGGCAAATACATTTCAAATTTATTACTGGTAATTAAAACATATTATGATTCTAAAAGTACTTTTCAAAGCTTAATAAAAAACTGTTACTGATAAATTTAATGTTTCCTATATACTTTGCATTCTCCAATCTCCAATCCAATTAAATTTGTCACCAGGAAAATTGGCTGAAGCATATTTTGTATAAGAGAAAGAGAGTTTTCCTTCTTTTGTGTATTGGCTTGACTCATATATAATTATACATTTTTTTTACAGCATTTTGTATTCACAAATATAAGATTTAAGTTCGTTCCATTAAGCAAGTCATTTCGAGTTCATTTCCGGCAAAACAAAAAATCAGCATGTTGTCTGTATAGCGCTATTTGAAGAACTACTAAGTTCTCTCATCAGCAGACCTTGCTAACCACTCTAGAGTTGTAAGGCCATACCACTACTTCAACACTAAAACCAGTTGTGAATTGTAAGTGGAAAAGCAAAAGAAGGCAAGCATAGCTTACATTAAATTATAGCATAGCATAGCTTGTTTTAAATTATTAAAAAATAGTCTCTACTTATATTTCTAGTACTAAAACAGTAAAAATATCAATCCGTTTAGTAAACCATTTTATCACAAATCAACTCTTTTTGTTACCTCTTATTATTGACAAAGACTTCCATTTTAGTTTCTTTCTATTAAATTTTAATTGAAAACCCATTTAGTCGGTTAGAATCAAAAAGTATGACTTAATGCGCCGTGCATTTGCATATCACGTCAATCAATTTTTCACACACTCGCGCTGCCAGCATTTTTCAATTTAGCCAATTTGCGGCAAAAATGCATCAAATTTAATCCATCGACTAATTAATATAGATCCTCATTGTATGAGTTATGCATGAAATTGGCTAAAAAGAACCATAAACAAAGCCCCAGTAGACAAATAGCCAAAATGTGTGTGATGGTTAAGTGGTTGTCCACAATGCTGGCAATACTACGTATACGACAGGATAATTTGCCTTACCTATGTATTTTATGACTCAATATGTATGGGGAACAATGCTTAAATATTTTCTTTTTATTAATTTTTCCCCATGGTTTTTATGCAATACCCCATTAAAAAACATAAACAACCAGCTCAACAATTTGTCGTTGAGGTTTTTTTTGTTGCCTAGCAGAGTAAGAGTCTGATACTGAGGGCCCAGAGACCAGAAGGCGAAACTATACACAGAATGTGTGTAGTGTTGCATGCTTTGATAATGAAAAATAATCATAAAAATGAACCAGTGGCATGCGGCGAGTGCAACATGCTGCTGGCGATATTGGTGTCGTTGTCGGTGCAAAAACTCGCACTTGAATGCATGCAACGCGCCAATGCCACCAGGAAAATTGGCTGAAGCATATTTTGTATAAGAGAGAGAGAGTATTTTCCTCCTTTTGTGTATTGGCTTGGCTCATGTTTGCCTGGTCTCGTTGGCATCATAACCATAGATATTTATACGCTTTGGCAATTTTCGACAAATTTTTGTCACTATTTAAGAGAGAGAGTTTTTGTTAATTATAATGAAGCAGATGGGATAACATTTGGGAATGATGGCATTTTGTAGAGTAATTTTCTAGATAGGTATTAAATAGAGAACAGCTAATTGTTGCAACTAAAAGAGGAAACTTTCTCTTGTATGCCCAAAGCTTCAAACATTATACATAACAAGGAAGGGCCTTTATTTTAAATATTTAAATAAATCTTTGTATACAGATAAACAAAATTACTAGATCGACTTGGCTTTTAATGTTGAAAAGGAACATATGGAAGCTACGAGTCGTAAGGAAGAGTCTGGTCCAGTTTCGAGTCTATCATACGTGTCTCCATGTCGGGGTGTGGCATTATCATGATCCTTCGGATACACATGGGAGATGACACACAAGACTCTTTCATTAACCACTAGTTTACCATGAAAGCTTACACAGAAGCTTCAATTTAAAGTTATAATTCGTTTACTAATCACTTGAATGTACTTCTTGTGCCGAGGTCAGACTAAACTAAGACTAAGACTTCTTCCAAATATCGGGGCCTTAAATACACCTCAAGAGGGATGATTAATATCTATTGATCGTACTGTGGTCGATGTTAAGAGTAGTTCGCTCTTCCGGTGAACTCAGCAGAATTTGAAAATATATATTCATTTTTCCACTGTAGCCTTTACCGATTTGGTTTATTTTGATATACTTTTAAATTATTATAAATTCAAGTTGTTGTGCAGATTATTTGAATATTTTGAACGAATACTTCTAAACAAGTTCGAATTTGGTCGAAAAAGTAACGAATACCGAGTGTATTGACTTCTTGTGGTTGAAAATTTTACTTACTTACTTGACTTTATAAGCAAGACTATAGTCTCTGAGTATGGAAATCAAACAAGTATTAATAAACTGATAGCTCAAACCTTAATAAGTCAGAGTGTGCAAATTGCAAAGTATTCCAAGTTAAGGATATTTCAATTTTTAAATTTTGCCTCCTTGACAGTTACAATTTTAATGACTATATCAAATTTTGCCAAATTTATTGAAGTTTTTTTCTCTTTGTAAGTACTAAATGAAACAGCTTTTACTTTGAGTACCTACCTATTCACGCATTTGAAGTTGAATTATTCGTTTTAAAGCCCCAAAAATCAAACGTTTTTGGCTGAAGTGCTCTTGACTCGTCAGCCACTCGAAAGATATTCTTTTTGTATATGATGTTTCTTTTGTATCGTCTGGGGTCAAAGTTCAATTGCCATGTACTTACATACATGAAACTTTTGTCGAGTTATTGTACAATATTATTTCTGTAACTTTTTGTGTTAGCTGAGTCCATTTTGTAGATACCGTTTTTTCAGACAGTTTGCCTTCTGTGGGCATTGTATTTCCTGTTTTGTGTGTGGATGTTTTATAACAATTGAAACGGAAATTAAAACTTGTCTCTTTTGTTGGGGGAGACGTGACTGCAAAACCTACAAACATTTTCCATTTTGACCAAAATGGAAATTGCATTTAACAATTTGTGGTTAATAGTTTTCATTAATACGTAATCGGTAAAATAAAAACGTATAATTTGATTAAGCCAAGCTAAAGCTCATTGTTTGTGTAATGCAAGAATAATGTGCATAATAAACGAAACATACGAAACGTGTTGCATTCAAAATGGATAGTATTTACAATGAAATGCATACAGAAACAAATTGACAATGAAGAGTGAGGGATTGTTAAACGGATAATGACACAGTGCAATTTAAACAATACATCAGTTTTATTTGTTAGTATTTATGTTTACATGCTGGCTAGTTAACCAGTTGTTGTCCGGTTGCCTTGTCAACAATGTCCGTTTAATGCATAATAATAAGGTTTTATTTTGCATTGTCCTGTGCTTTCTAGTGAAAGTTGTTAATTTACGCAACAATTTAAATTAGAAATTAAATATAATGAGAATCAACTAATTTTATGACTGTTGGGATCTTGTAACAGAAACTTTCTTATATTTTCAAAAATATTTTCAACAACTTTTCAACAAGGCCGAAACTTTGTTTTAGCAACAAAAATTCAAGGTATATAAAAAATTTTTAAATGAAATCAAATTAAAGAACATAAATTTTTAGAGACAATTTTGTTATTTTTTATACCCTGTACCTATAGGGTTAAATGATTTATTAAAGTTGACAAAAATCCTATAATTATTGTTTAATATCGAGTATAAGTATGTATAAGTATAAGAAAAATATTAACATAAAATATTTATTTATTTATTATTTATTTATAATGTGATTGGGCAGTGATTTTAAATTACAGCCAATCTTATTACATAAAATATTTAAAAATATGTTAAACTTACTAAAAGTAAGTTAAAGTATTCAACAAAATGTAGTACAAAAACTTAATTAGTTTTACATTTTTTTGTTATTTTAATAAATTTAAAACATGTAAAATGTCATCTACCTATATACAAATTTTCTGCTCTTTGAATTTGTTTATAAAATTGGCTGAATTTCAAATTTATGCAAAATTTTAGCTTTGACCAATTTTTGTTACCACACTATTAGCACCATCGATCAAAATATTTAGTTACCTTTACACACTTTGCCATTTTCACATTTACACGCATCGGTCCACTTCATTTTAATTAAACTGTTTGCCTTGTTTTAAACGCACTCAAAGAAAAACCAATAATTTGTCTTGGCCATATTTCAATGGTCAGGTAGCCCAAAAACCATACTTTTACCCCCCTCCCCCAGCCATTTACAGCCACGTTCAGCCAAAATCGTTTGGCAACAACCACCGACTGCCCACTTTTCGCCCACCTCTGGCATCGACGTTAACTTTAACATTACCAATGCAAATGCATTTTGGAACAATTCGATACGACCATGGCTGCTTTTAATTGCTCACCAAAAAGCATATATATGTATAGGCGAAATTTCAGGAAAATAACCTGGAGTAAATGTTTTTTTTTCGTGAATGGTTTTGTATTGCCGCATTGGGTGGCTATTGATGTCTTTGTACTAATTGTTAAAAGGCAGAAAAATGCTCTTGTCCAATTAAATATACAAAAAACATATAGATATCCAATTGCCTTTTGATGCTGCCTAAAAGATAATTGTTGAAAAATTATTATTAAATTTATTATAATTATAAATCATTTCATTTTTATACCCTATGTGAACTCTGTAGCTTTCAACCAAATAAGTTTATCTATATTATAAGTATAATAAACCAAAAAAAACTATTGTTATAATAAAACAGAATGCGTGTGGTTGGTTGTGCAGTTTATTCGCGACTAACTTCGATTTGTCTCTCATCGAGTCATTGTTCTCTTTAACGCATCTCGAGAGAGAGTATACAAAGTTACATATATATATTCGTATGTGTGTGATCATGCATGCATTGAGTTGAGAGAGACTTATTTCAACACCCTTCCTCAATGCAAGTATGTCCACAAATCTATCTTATACTTAACAAATTCGTAAACTCTACATGCTTCTTCTTCGCAAGATTCTTGGTTAGGATATCAGCTATCATTTCATTAGTAGACTTATACTTTAAAACAACCTGACCATCATTAACTACTTGTCTAACAAAATGATATCTAATGTCCACGTGCTTCGTCCTTGAATGATGTACCGGGTTCTTAGCCAATTGCTGCGCGCTGAGGTTATCGCCATACAAAACGGTAGATGTATCTTCCTCTCCGCAACCAATCTCGATGATTAATCGACGCAATACAATGGCTTCTTTGCACGCTGTTGATAACGCCATGTACTCTGCTTCGGTGCTGCTAAGAGCAACACTTCGCTGCTTCTCCGATTTCCATGATATCGGTCCGCCAGCCAGAAAATATACATATCCTGTATAAGACTTGCGATCAATCCTATCGCCTGCCCAATCTGCGTCCACGAAACCAGTAAACGCCGCATCCGACTGCTTGTAATGAATCTTGAAGCCAACTGTCGAAGCCAAATATCGTAAAACATGCTTTATGGCTGCAAGGTGTTCATTATGGGGGTCCTTGTTACGTTGAGCCAACTTCGATACTGAGTGAAGTATATCTGGTCTAGTAGTCAACGCAAGCCACATTAGCTCGCCTATCATTGACTGATAAAGAGTTGCATCAACCCTTTTACACTCCATTTTATCGCAGGCTACCTGATACCCTGCTTCTAACGGTGTTGCAGCTGATCTGCACTGAGCATAGCCATATCGCTCCAGTAGATCCTTGATGTACTGTGAATGACCCAATGATATTTCGCCCAATTCGCCATCACGGTGAACCTCCATGCCAAGGAACAAACGCACAGGTCCCTTGTCAACACATTCAAACGCTGCCATTATAGCTGACTTAATCCTGTCAAGATCCGATTTCTCCTGGCATCCTATAAGAAGATCGTCTACATAGACAAGGATTAGTGATAGATTACCTTTTGCTTGCTGTTTGTATAGACATGGTTCATTGTCGCAAGGTATGAACCCATTAGCTCGCAAAACACTATCGAGTTTGGAGTTCCACTCCCGTCCAGACTGTTTGAGTCCATATAACGCCTTTTTCAACAGAAGTACCTTACTTTTGTCTTCAGTTGCGTATCCTTCGGGCTGCCTCAAGTATACGGTATCGCCCAAATCACTGTTTAAGTAAGCCGTGCATACATCCATCTGGTGTAGATACAATTTTAACTGCGCTGCTAGGGCCAAGATGAATCGAACACTCTCCAAGCGACATACAGGCGAGTATGTTTCATTGTAGTTCACTCCATAGCGCTGTGAACATCCTTTTGCTACTAGTCTCGCCTTAAAACGCTCGACTTCTCCCTTTGCATCACGCTTTACACTGTAGACCCACTTGCAGCCAACAGGTTTATACCCTTCCGGTAGCGTACTAAGCTGCCAAGTGTGATTTGACATCAAGGAATCATACTCCTTTTGCATAGCCTCACGCCAATGCGAAGCAAACGGACTACTAAGCGCCTCCTCATAGGTCTCTGGTATGATCACCTCACTTGTAGTCAATGCGCTTAAAATGTTGAACTGCTTCTTTGGTCTGCCAGGCCTTCCAGTTCGAATCAGCTTCGGCCTGCCGGGTCCAACACGTTGTTCAACCACAGGTTCTGCCACTTCTCGTTCAACTGCCATGTCGAAATCTTCGCTACTGCTGCCCTTCTCGCTGACTTCTGCATCAGAGTCGTCTGTACTGCTCAAGTCATCTGCTGCATCAACAGATCCTGGATCCTGATCATCCGCATATGGAAAATCAAACTTGACGATATCACCATTCGAATCGCCATTGCCGAAACGCTCGTCGAACAAAACGTCTCGCTTCTCAACAACTTGCCTGGTTTCGGCGTCGTACAACCGATACCCTTTCGCATTTCGAGAATAACCAACCATTCGGTATTCTTTGCCCTTTGGATCAAACTTGCCCTTATGATGTCCTTTGTCCAGTGCCACTGCAATAGACCCAAAAACTTTTAAATGACTTATTGATGGTTTCTTACCATTCCATGCTTCCATTGGAGTCATGTTAACCAGGGCTCGAGTTGGTGACCTATTCCGCAGATAAGCAGCTGTATAAACTGCCTCAGCCCAAAGAGATTGATGTAGACCAGACTGGATGAGCAAGCATCTTGACATCTCCACAAGAGTTCTGTTAACTCTCTCTGCTACACCGTTCTGCTGCGGCGTGTATGGTACCGTGAGCTGCCGCAATATTCCATTGCCCTTGAGAAACTCGTCAAACGATTTATTGACGTACTCGCGACCATTGTCGCTCCGAATGCACTTTAGCTTCTTTCCAGTTTGCCGCTCTGCCATGTTTTTAAACTCGACAAACTTTCCAAATACTTCATCCTTTCCCTTCAGGAAATATACAAATATGCGACGTGACCTGTCATCGATAAATGTCAAAAAGTATCTGCTGCCTCCAAGGCTTTTTGTATCAAACGGACCGCAAACATCTGAATGCACCAGCTCCAAGATTTCTGTAGCTCTGTTCTTGGTCGAATCTGGAAATGGCTGTACTGTGATCTTGCTTACCATGCAGATCTTGCAGGGTTCCAACGACGTTGAGTCAAACGTTCCCATGCCACGGGCCAAATCCTTTCGTGCAATATCAGCCAAACTGCCATAGTTGAGATGTCCGTACCTTTTATGCCACAAATCTTCGTAAGACTGTTCAATGGCATAGCATTCGCTCGGTGCTGTTCCAAAAATATACAAACGGCCAACTTTGTCCGCTTTCACAATGCATTCGCCCTTTTGGATCACTCGTGCATACTTTTGTCCAAATTCAACGATGCTTCCATGTTCAACTGCTTTGCTCACCGACACGAAATTACCTCTCATTTTGGGTACATACAATACATTCTTTAATGTAAGTATACGTGAAACCATGTTGAGCTTTATCTCGCCCTTTCCTTCAGCCTGAAGAAAGTTATTATCAGCCAAAACAATTTTCTCCGAATGTTTCACAAATGTTGAAAACAAATCTCTGTTACAACACATATGGCTGGTGGCGCCACTGTCCAGACACCAGTTCGATCGTTCAACACATTTCGCGTCCAACGCGTTCAGCAAACCTAACGATGACTGTACTGCCTTGTTCGGGTTCGATGCAACCTTCCGACCGTTAACACTGGGACAATTCGCTTTAAAATGGCCTTTGCCGCCACACGCAAAACAGTTCAAAACTTTTTGCTTTTTCTTCCAATTGTCTCTCTGCATCGATTGCTTTTCCACCACTGTAAACGCTTTTGCGCTCTCGATCGGTTTTTCGCTCTCTCTTTTGCGTTCTCCTTCTTCTCTCAGCTTTATGCATAACATGTCGAAACTCGGCAAACTGTCGCGCGTCTCTATGGCGACAACGAAATTGTCGAATTCGTCTGGAAGACTGGATAGCAAAATAATCGTTACAAGCTCGTCCAATATTTCAATTCCAACGCCAGCAAGCTTGTCCAAGATTTCCCTGAAATCCGACAAATAACTTGATATGCTTTGACCCTCCTGTATGCGTTTACTTAGCAATTTCTTGAAAAGAGCTACTTTTCTAACGGGTCCTCTGGGTTGATGAGCTTCCTGAAGCTTCTTCCAAGCCTCATGTGCACTTGCACAGTGCTTCACATGTCCCAACTGTGAAGTCTTGACGCTCAAGGTGATCATTGCCAATGCCTTCTGATCCAGCGTCGTCCATCCGGTGTTCTCCCCCGTAGTTGGCCTTGCCAATACGCCTGACGCCACATTCCACAAATCCGCATGCACCAGCACACTTTTCATCTGGATGCACCACGAGTCATAATTACTGTCCTCGAGTTTATCGATCTGATATAACGCCGACATTATACTCGTTTATATATACTTTGTGAAAAAACCGTCTAGAACACAGCGCGAAATCTAATTTCTTCTAGAAATTACCACAGCAACCACATATGCACGTTGCCTGGGCCCATAACCTATTGTTATAATAAAACAGAATGCGTGTGGTTGGTTGTGCAGTTTATTCGCGACTAACTTCGATTTGTCTCTCATCGAGTCATTGTTCTCTTTAACGCATCTCGAGAGAGAGTATACAAAGTTACATATATATATTCGTATGTGTGTGATCATGCATGCATTGAGTTGAGAGAGACTTATTTCAACAAAAACCAAATACCAAATAAACATTTAAATAAACTCTTTAAACCTTTTATAGAACAAAATTATTATTGTTTTTATTATTTGAAGAAGAAATACAAAAAATTACAAATGCTTGGGTTGAAATTTTTAAAGTTTAACATAAAAACATGATCTACTACTATTCTTTCTCTCGATTTTTGTCGAACTTTTTCTTACGTATTATGTAAAATATAAAAACGTTTACCTCATAGGGGTTAAATTATGAATAATTAAACAAACATGCAAAACATGATGTTCTATTATAAAGAAAAACAAAGAAGAAAGAAGATCTTTTTTGAATGACATAGACATGTTGATACCACATATGCCTTCCTAACACTTTCAATTTGAACCATGAACTCTAGAACAAAGTCAAGCTAAATATTAGATTCGGATTCGGATAGCAATCAATATTATTCATTCATTATTTATTATTCTTTTTGAGAAAAGATATTGGTTTGCCCTATTTTTATATTATAGCTATAATAATTTGTAGTTATTTAAGTACTAATTTCATTACAAAAAATTAAAATTTTAAATATTTACAATATTTTTTCGCATTTTCCTGTTTATACTAGTTCCATTTTTTTTATAAGTTCGCATTTTCAAACATTAAGTTTAGCATGTTTCTTTAAACTCTGTATTTTATTTTGTACTCACTATTAAAAATTAAAGGGATGAAGCTATTTATTTCGATTTTTAAGATGAAATACTGTTTGTGGGACTTTATTTGATTGAGCCCATAATTCCATATAAATTCCAAAATTAGTGTTATTTGTTTCAAACAGGGCACAACATTTACTTACAATCTATAATATTAAAAAAAAGATTAATTTACACCATTAATAAAAATAATCTATTTAAAAATAAAATGATTATTTAATTTAAAATAAGGATTAATTAATTAATAATTCATTAAAAACTGCTGAAAGTTTAAAGTGAAATTAATACCTTTTTCTCACCAGTTGTAAGTTGTAAATTGAAGCGCTTTTCCTTTTGATAGGAATTCAATAAAAATGCAAAAAAAAACCGAAAAAAAAGAAGGGCAACAGCTACAACAACAACAACAGGAAAAAAACACAGTCAACAGTTCGGTTCAGTCAGACAAAGATTGGAAAGAAGCAACAACCACTTTCAATAAATAACAAGCAAGGAGAATGGGCTGACCGGGTTTTTGAGTCTGTTGATGGTTCTCTGTCTCTCTCACTCTGTTTGTGTGTGGGTGTGTATTTATATGGTTATGTGTTGGATGTGGGTGCAGGATTCCCTATCTGGATTCTCTTGTTGGTTTTGGCCTGCCCTCCAGTTATAATTAAAACACAAACCATGTTGAATGGAGTTGCACATGTTTGGTTGTATTGCACAATAATTTCATTTCATCAACGCGAAAAATGAATAAAATGAAATGTTCTACAAGCATATTCAATGGCTACCCGTTCTTCGTATGCTGATGATGATAATAATGATGATGATGATGATGATGATGATGATGATGATGATGATGACGATGATGATGTTGGTATTGTTGTGGCGATTAAAATATGCAGAGAGAATTGAATTCATGCAACCAATGTTGTCTGTAACCAAAAGAATTTTCACTCTCGCACATTGGACCTTACACACACACACACACAGACAGGGGTGATGTGCACCCATACACACTTAAGCACAAGATTGTTGCGCTGAAAAGTATGCTTTAAATGTCGGAAACTATTCGTTTCGTCTGACTTCCATATGAATATTCGTATATGTTATGCATGTGGACTACATTTATCACAAACTTTTTGTATTCCAGTTGCTCTACAATTCTCTGGCAATTGTTGTCCTGGGCGAATGTAAAATTGTTCCTCTCCAATTGCATTCTCTATACTTGCATATCGATTCCCCCAGGGTCTCATTCGTTTTCTCAAAAACTTTTCCATTATTATTATTATTATTATAATAAACCGGTCTAAGGGGGAATGGTCTTAAATAAATAGTCTCTTTCGTAATGCTCAACTATTTGCCCTTACTAGTGATTAAAATGTTTGTTCCCCAAACTCTCCTGCACCTCCCCGCCCTCCAAAAAACTCGATGGCATTGTAAAATGTAATCATTGTGGCGTGTAATTAGTTTTTGTGTGTGTGGCATTGACCGTCCTCAATGTATACATAAGTGTGTGTAAGTGTATGTATATATGTAAGAATTGTGTAAAATTTATTATTGCATTTACAAGTGTCGGTGCCCATAGAAGAGAGAGAGGGAAACCAAATGCACACACACACACACCCATAAAGTCCTCCCCCCTCCAAAAAACACACACATAGCACGTATGTAAATGCAAGTACCTTCAAATACATGCACAGGTCAAATTTCCATTTAAGTGAGAACTGTATATAATTGACTGTTGAGCTGATCACACGCATGCCAAAATAATCGGGGGGCCAACATAAAGTTTGTGAAAATGTGAACGCGTACTCTATAAAAAGAAGTGTGTGTCAACAACGGAAAGAAACAGGTGACCCAATTGATCTACTATATGTTCATTCTAGGCATCAAATGTAATATTTACTACTCAAATATAGGTCATCTTACTAATAAGATCGTTTAATAGACAGCACAAAAAGGCAACCAGAGAATGGCCATAATATGATCATATTGTAAGCATGACGAGTCGACTTAAACGTAAAGTTCGAGCCAGCTCTTAACTTATTAGTAACATTATATTATACAGTAGAATCCAGTTATAACGACGCTCAAGAGACCGACGATTTTCGTCGTTATATCCGGAGGACGTACTAACCGGAGGCCCTTTCATATAATTTTGTATTGGGACCAACCAATCACTAATCGAACTGAAGTCGCTATAACCAGACGGACGTTATAAGCGGAGTCGTTATCACCGGATTCTAGTGAATCTCTTATGTAGGCTAATGGATCTAACTTTCCTTAAGTCTAGGTACCCTTGATGATATTTTGAGGCAATCTTGTTAGTCACACCTCGTTTGATGGGGTACTTATCGCAAAATCGTTATGCCGTTCATCATTAACTAGCTGCGGTCAGTCACCGCATGTCGCATTAGTAATAATAATTTATCCAAAACTATTGTTGTTGTTGTCAGTGTGTTATACTGTTAGCTCAATCAATAGTCAAAATTCAATTTAGTTGTTGTCGGTGTCTGCATATGCATTGATTAGCGGTTGATTATTGTCCTTGTTGTTGCTATTGTTGTTGTTGACTTGATGGTCTCTATATCCCCCAATCCCTCCGCCCAGCTTCAATTGCCCTTTGTGGAAACGCCACGTAATTTGTTTGTTCGCACTGAAACCGTAAACATAGTAAAATTAACTTGTTAAAATATATAAGCCCATTCCCTGAGGATTGCCAGCGAAACTGATTCATAATTGATGTTAGTTTTTTTGGAATATACTTACATATATCAGGACCTTTTCGTATTGGATTTGTGCAAATGAGCCACAATAATTGGTCTATCAATCAAAAAATTTATTAAATATGAATTTAAATTGAAGTTTAAAAAAATTGTAAGTTATATGCTGAACCACAATTAACAATATTCAACCCGTTTAACAGGGCAGATTGAAAGAACGTGAACGATATTGAAAAATCTTGCAAAGATTAAAGATGTTACTGCCAGCTTGAAACCAATATTTTTGACAACAAATGCAAGTTTTAATACTTTCAGATGGTTTATATACAAATCCACAATACCATTGCTGTACCTCATGTTGAACGACGATGTCTCCTCTATTCATTGATGTTGGATTGAAACATATAGGCATTAGTTCAGTTCTGACTACAGCTTGAAGATGTTCAGCAATGATTGAAAGAGTATTCCCCCAGCTTATCAAAGAAAATGGAAGCCTTTAATCATTCCTCTCAGTCAAGACCTTATTTCAAGACACAGCGAAAAATTTAAAGAAAAAATTCCATTGATATTGCTTAAAGACCGGAATAGTAAAGTTGAGAATGACTTAAAAGTTGTATCTATGTAAGGATAAGATCAGTTATTAGTTGGGTTTTGTTTCGGCCTTTAAGTGGACTACCCAGGTAAAAAAAAAATTATAGGTAAAAAACCACCAAATTTTGAAATTATAAAGGTTGCTTTCGTATGCAAGTTTTCTCTGCAAAATTTATGAAATAAAGAGCCATCAATCGCTCAAAGTGGCGAAATAATTGATTCCTTTTTCTAGCTTTTTCGAAAATACTTTTACATTCGAATTTTCAATGGTTTCGGTATTTCATTCTCACAATTTTCAGTTGTCAATATGCCAAGAAATAAACATTTGTTATGAATATTTACTTCCCTAGAATTTAATAAGATACGTGTTTCCTCTCTTTACAACATGATTAAAAACCGACGAAACTACTGAAATTTTGGATTGAAACTGTGAGATAAACTTTTTGGCATTCGCAGTTCGCAGTTCCTTAAAAGGACTTCTACAATTAACCAGATTTTGCCCACTGAAATTATCTAAATTTTCCCATTTTGCAGTTTATCAACAAAACTCACGCCATGTCATGCCTGGATGAGTATAATCCAAGTGCAACCTTCGACCATTGCTCCCTTTTTGGCTTGCAACTTGTGGTTAACATTTAAAGTTCAACGTTGCTTATGATGATGCCATTGGATGTGCGAAATGTGCCGTATCCATGGGAACGCTGGATGAGACTCCATTTGCAGCATCAAACCGCCCCAAAACCCCATCAACTTATCTGTCAGTGACGCAGAGACGCACTCATTATGACCAAGTTAGACGGGCAACAGGCAGGCAGTTGGCAGCAATCGCGTTGCCTGTGTTTAATAAAGCGTGCATCAGTCCCATTGATGGCACTGGAATAGGAAGTTGAGGTCGCCTTCTGGTTCGCGTTGAGGTCTATAGACTATATAGCTTGAGGGGGGCTAAACGGAATCGTGTTTAATTAGCTTAATGGCTTAATACTGAAGACGGTCAGCTGTTGGCCAAGGCAACGACGGCCATAAATGACAGCTGAAAGGTTGCGCCTCAATCTCAGATTGCAAACGGTTAAGTTGACGAAAGTTGGTTAACACAAGATTCGGTTAAATTTAAATTTTTGTCAATAAACTAGACAATTTTCTATTAACATAACTATAATTGGTACCTGATTAGTCAGAGAGTTGTGAAACAGATTTCTGATCACTGAAAGTTTGATTTTACAAAAATTCAATTTGAAAAATTTTCAGAAATTCGTAGCTTTTCGAATCTGTAACTTTTAAAACTCGTAGCTTTTTGAATCTGTAACTTTGACTTTGACTGATTTTCGAAATTGAAAACTGTTTTAAGGCTTTTGAATTTACTTTTAAATTGGAATGTTGGTATTAAATAGGGTTTCTATTTAAAAATGCTCAAGAATAAATATTAATTTAGTGAAGCTCTAATTTAGTCAATTCGTAAAGTATTTGGGGCATTCATGTCCTTATTTTCAAGTTAATATCTTTATATCTGTATTCAAATCTCAAAAACTAAATGTTTTGGTAATTTGGTAAGGTGGTTAAATTAGTATTTAGATTACGAAAACTTATATTTTGTTTGCTAATGATTTTTAGATTAAATGGGAATAAATGAAGCAACTTCAAATCTTTCAAATATTAAATATAAAACAAAACAATCCAACCGATTATCCACAAATTAGTTAATATTAAAATCTAACAATTTAATATATGTATTTCGCTTTTGATTCCTTTAATAAACCGTGTAAATTTGACTTAATTATGCTTATTAAGGTGCGTATCAAAATGATAAGACACTTGGTTTTTCTTGAATATTTTTAAAATTAAGGCACCTACTGGACTAAAAAACTTATGGAAATATTTAATAATGGAACAGAAAAGCGTTTTAACACATTTTATTCAAATATTTTAACAACAAATGGTTTTTTTTCAAAAAAATAGAAAATGCAGTATTTTCAGTTGTATCAAAATTATAAGACACCTTCGGCTGTAGCACTTAAATATAAAAAAAAAATTATAAAATTAATAAGAAACGATATTTTATAGATTTATTGTTGATCCTTGGCATCTACCAACTTCAAAAATTCTTTTTTTCATAGAATCTGACAATTTTTGAAGTAACTCTGGCTCTAAAGAACGCCACTCCCTAAAAATCGATATTTTCAGGTCCTGTATGTTCTCATAGGTCCTGTTGTTGCTATAGACACGTCGTGCCATTATACCCCAAATATTCTCTATTGGGTTTAAGTCCGGTGAGCAAGCCGGCCAGTCCAATAAAGCCACCGAACGACGATCCAAAAACGATTTGGTTTCGCGACTAACGTGAATTCGTGCATTATCCTGCATGAAAACATGTGGAATCTCTCTATTTTCATTTAAAAAGGGGATCAAACTGTTGTCTTAAACCTGTATGTAATCACAGCTTTTCATTTTGGAGCTGGTACACTGCAAGTCTAACGTCCCAAACTTGTTGAATGCTCCCCACACCATTACTGAACCGCCACCAAAATTTCTCTTTGAAAAATAAAGAGGATCCTTTCGCAGATCGCGCCAATAATGCCGGAAACCATCGAGACCATCGAGATTAAACATTTTCTCATCAGAAAAAATAACCTTATTTAAAATAAAAACATTAGACATATACAAGAGTTCAATGCTGCATTTTTATACCAAGTCCCAGTTTGTATCCAAGTTTCGTTGGGCAAATTCGATCCTTGCAGCTTTGTGACGGGGTGTTAAAAAGGGAATTTTTTTGAGGACTGCTCGAACAATGTGTTCAGAATCATTTAGTGTACGCCAAACAGTCATGCGGGACACTTTTTTACTGGCAAGTGCTGCAAGCCGGGAACAGGACGCAGATGAATTGCTCGCTTTATTGATAATAAGACGTTTGTCGCGTGAACTTAAAACTGGTTTCCGACCACTACTCCGTTTCTTGGCATAATCATCCGGATTCTTCAAAAAATTTGCGATTGCGGTGCGACTGCGTCCAATTTCCCTGGATATTTTGGACACAGTCCAACCAGATTTCGAAAAAGCAAGAATGCTTCCCTTTTCCTGCTCCGAAAGTAATGTGGAGCGACCCATTTTATTTATTTAAGTCTTGAATCAATTTTTTTTAGTTAATCTCTACTAAAAATTTGCTTCCGATTCGGTTAACTTAACTTTTCTTAATGTGTCTTATAATTATGATACAACTGCAATCAGACAAAATTCTTCCATTTCCACGAAAAACTAACGGTGGTACTCCAGAGAATGCTAAAAATAGCAAGTAACGGTTATATTTTGCAGCTTATGCTTTGATCTATCTATCTCAATATTTGTTTTTGTAAAATTCCAAACAACATGTAATTGGCGATGAAATGAAATCAAATTTTTTGACTGTCTTATCATTTTGATACGCACCTTATTATTAACTTAAAACAAATCCGTCTTAAATCCAAAGCTTAAAGCGTTCACCTTACAAAAAAAAGAGAAAGACTTTGACAATTTAAATTACAAAAGTTGACAAAGTCAAAGTTTAATATTGAAATCATGTTTATTTACATCAAAAATTTATTGTGCTGAAAAGTTTATTATTCATTTAACTTTCTTTTTACCTTTGGATGTGTGCACTTAATTGATGTACACACCTGACCACATTCAGAAAATATTTATGTGTGTGTGTGAGTGTGTGTTTGACCTAACCAGAAATGACTCTAAAGAATTAATGAAAGGCATTAAAATGTCAGAGAAGGAGCAAATCCCCTTGGGCAAGCCTACACGGCAGAAGGCACAACACTTTAAAACAATTTTCAGTGCAAACAAATTTCAAGTGAAGCGCATAAAAGTTGCTTGGGCTTGGCACTTTGACTATTTATTTGCCCCCAATTTAACCTACCCACCACATAGACTCTCTAACTCACACACACACACACACACACGTAGAGTGAAAGAAGGAAATGGAAAACTCATTCACACGTAGCACGAGACTTGCCACCTTGTTGTTTTTTTATTTTTTTTTTCTTTCCCCAACTAAGAAAAGTTGAAAACTTTGCCTCATAACTTCACATTGAAGAAGATGCATATGCAACACGTTCCATATCTATCTCTAAAGGCTCGCCAACTTCCTGCCTGCCACCCCCTCCCACTCCACCTTTCATCAGAGGCTGCAACGTCTTATCCCTCTTATTGAGTAGGTTGCAAAAAATGTATGCAACTAACTATTTATCCTTCGTCTTTTCAGGATATTTTTTTTTGTAGCTGCAACTTTTCCTCAAGTGTTCGACTTTTGCAGCCAGCTTGAAATGCTTCAGGGGGCACTTCAAGTGAACCGAAAAACTAAAACAAGATGAGAGAATGGAATGAGTGAGAGAAGTGAATGAATAAATGACTGAACGAATGAATGAATGAATGAATGCAGAGAAAGACAAAACGTAAAGTTAATTGAAAAGTATTGTTTGCTGTTTTATGTCGTGGCCCGCACCGTGACAACTGTTGACACTTCTTTGACAAAAGGTCACCGTAAGAAAAAGTTGAAAATGTCGAACACTGTTGGCGCGAAAAGTATTCAAATTGAAAATCAACAAACATTTATTAAACGTAAAAGGATTTTGAATACCAAAATCAATCAATTTATGTCAATCACTTTTGCTGTTTAACTACGATTACAGCCAAACTGTATCCCAAGAGATGAGTTTACTAGGTAGATACTGATACAAATGGAACATGAAATGGAAACCTTACAAAATTTCATATACTTTTTCATATACATAGATAACAGATTCAAATGTAAAAGTCCTCAACTAGGTAGATTTTAAATAGTTCAGTGAGTGATTTGTCAGGCTTTCAATATTGAAGCAAAAACAGACAAGAAATTTTTCATTACAAAGACATGAAATCGTTATTTACGTTTCGGTGTTATAATACTTAATAATGGAGTATTCAGACTCATTTGAGAATAAATATGATTCGATTATCAGTAATATTAAAAAAACAAGGCGTTGTAATAAATTAAACGGCTAGTTTGAACATAAATATAAGAATGTTTCTTATTTAACTCACAAACAACTGCACTAAATTGAAATATTGAAATATTGAAACATTTCAACTCTTACTTAGAAACTCTTATCCAGGGCAATAACAGAAATTGGAGTTTCAGTCCTGAAAACTGCATATTTCTCTAAATTAAAAAAAAGAGCCATCAGAAAGAAAATGTAAGAAAAGTCGCTTAAGTTTACTTATCTTCCACGTGCATATCAAACAATTTGACAGAAGAAGTAGAAACATGAAATCCTTCTTAAGTCATCTCTTAAGCAACTTTAGGGCATCCTTGAGGCGTTCTTAAGACTTCCTTTGGGCATCTTTCTGAATCCTTGGCTGGCGCTTTGTAGAATCGACAACTGTGAACTATCAAAATTTAACGAAACATCGTTGTTTTTCCACATAGTAAGTCTGAATATCTAAATTTATCTAAAAACTTTCATAATTTATAGAATAAACAAGATAATAATACTTATGAAAAAACTTATAGATTTAAGACTACGAATATTTTTAAGAATGTGTTAGAAATTCATGACGATTTGGCCGTTTTTTAAAATACATATGGCTATATACCTTTTTGCATTTAAATTACTTCAACTACTAACTTTTTGACCAGTTTTAGCATAAATCGAAGTTTATTTATTTTTCTTTATTTCTATTTGAACTTAGGCTAATAATATTGGTGTAAAATTTAAATACATATATATTTTTGAAATCGTTTAGAAATTGATGAAAACATTTATAGAATTTTAAGTTTTTAAAAACTAATTCTTTCTCTGTTGTTTTTTGACCGATTTCCAATATTATTTTCTAAATTTAACTATTTAAAAATAAAAATTGTTGGAATAAATTGTTTATTTCGATAAGTTTATATTTATTTTTATTTTTATCCATCGTTTAAAATCGAAGTCATTTCGCTTACACGACGGATTTTCGTCCTATCTGGCTAGGGAGTTGAATGTTGCCAGACTTCAGATTTTTAGGTGGACTTGAGCTGGCAAGGCTCTAGGGCAAAAATTCGATAATATCGACACTATTGCTTTATTATATTTTAATGATGGAAACAGAAATTCAAATAGTTAAGCCAAGGCGAAAAAAATATATTTATATAAAAATTATAGTTGATCGACATTTTACTTATTCGTTCGAACTACAGTTAAAGCTTTAGTCGTAGACAGCGACCGCAGGCAGGAATATCTATCGATAATAGTAAAAACTATCGAAGGTGCCGTAAAAAAGCAAAAATTCGATATCTTGATAGTGTAATCGAGAATTTGCCAGCTCTAAGGTAGACGTCCAGACGTGCTGGAAAACTTCAAACGTAAAATGGAAAATCAACCTCAAATTAATATTTTAACCGATCTGAAGGATATCCTTTCGGATCTGTCCAATATTTTTCAAAGTGAACCCAAAGTGCTGGCCACAAAACGATTGGCCAATGATCTTGTTAATGGTGTTCTATCAAATCTAGTTACTGTTACTGAGAAAGATGAAATTACTTCTCCAATATTATTGAAGAAAATAATCAAAGCTCTGAATAAATGACTGAACGAATGAATGAATGAATGAATGCAGAGAAAGACAAAACGTAAAGTTAATTGAAAAGTATTGTTTGCTGTTTTATGTCGTGGCCCGCACCGTGACAACTGTTGACACTTCTTTGACAAAAGGTCACCGTAAGAAAAAGTTGAAAATGTCGAACACTGTTGGCGCGAAAAGTATTCAAATTGAAAATCAACAAACATTTATTAAACGTAAAAGGATTTTGAATACCAAAATCAATCAATTTATGTCAATCACTTTTGCTGTTTAACTACGATTACAGCCAAACTGTATCCCAAGAGATGAGTTTACTAGGTAGATACTGATACAAATGGAACATGAAATGGAAACCTTACAAAATTTCATATACTTTTTCATATACATAGATAACAGATTCAAATGTAAAAGTCCTCAACTAGGTAGATTTTAAATAGTTCAGTGAGTGATTTGTCAGGCTTTCAATATTGAAGCAAAAACAGACAAGAAATTTTTCATTACAAAGACATGAAATCGTTATTTACGTTTCGGTGTTATAATACTTAATAATGGAGTATTCAGACTCATTTGAGAATAAATATGATTCGATTATCAGTAATATTAAAAAAACAAGGCGTTGTAATAAATTAAACGGCTAGTTTGAACATAAATATAAGAATGTTTCTTATTTAACTCACAAACAACTGCACTAAATTGAAATATTGAAATATTGAAACATTTCAACTCTTACTTAGAAACTCTTATCCAGGGCAATAACAGAAATTGGAGTTTCAGTCCTGAAAACTGCATATTTCTCTAAATTAAAAAAAAGAGCCATCAGAAAGAAAATGTAAGAAAAGTCGCTTAAGTTTACTTATCTTCCACGTGCATATCAAACAATTTGACAGAAGAAGTAGAAACATGAAATCCTTCTTAAGTCATCTCTTAAGCAACTTTAGGGCATCCTTGAGGCGTTCTTAAGACTTCCTTTGGGCATCTTTCTGAATCCTTGGCTGGCGCTTTGTAGAATCGACAACTGTGAACTATCAAAATTTAACGAAACATCGTTGTTTTTCCACATAGTAAGTCTGAATATCTAAATTTATCTAAAAACTTTCATAATTTATAGAATAAACAAGATAATAATACTTATGAAAAAACTTATAGATTTAAGACTACGAATATTTTTAAGAATGTGTTAGAAATTCATGACGATTTGGCCGTTTTTTAAAATACATATGGCTATATACCTTTTTGCATTTAAATTACTTCAACTACTAACTTTTTGACCAGTTTTAGCATAAATCGAAGTTTATTTATTTTTCTTTATTTCTATTTGAACTTAGGCTAATAATATTGGTGTAAAATTTAAATACATATATATTTTTGAAATCGTTTAGAAATTGATGAAAACATTTATAGAATTTTAAGTTTTTAAAAACTAATTCTTTCTCTGTTGTTTTTTGACCGATTTCCAATATTATTTTCTAAATTTAACTATTTAAAAATAAAAATTGTTGGAATAAATTGTTTATTTCGATAAGTTTATATTTATTTTTATTTTTATCCATCGTTTAAAATCGAAGTCATTTCGCTTACACGACGGATTTTCGTCCTATCTGGCTAGGGAGTTGAATGTTGCCAGACTTCAGATTTTTAGGTGGACTTGAGCTGGCAAGGCTCTAGGGCAAAAATTCGATAATATCGACACTATTGCTTTATTATATTTTAATGATGGAAACAGAAATTCAAATAGTTAAGCCAAGGCGAAAAAAATATATTTATATAAAAATTATAGTTGATCGACATTTTACTTATTCGTTCGAACTACAGTTAAAGCTTTAGTCGTAGACAGCGACCGCAGGCAGGAATATCTATCGATAATAGTAAAAACTATCGAAGGTGCCGTAAAAAAGCAAAAATTCGATATCTTGATAGTGTAATCGAGAATTTGCCAGCTCTAAGGTAGACGTCCAGACGTGCTGGAAAACTTCAAACGTAAAATGGAAAATCAACCTCAAATTAATATTTTAACCGATCTGAAGGATATCCTTTCGGATCTGTCCAATATTTTTCAAAGTGAACCCAAAGTGCTGGCCACAAAACGATTGGCCAATGATCTTGTTAATGGTGTTCTATCAAATCTAGTTACTGTTACTGAGAAAGATGAAATTACTTCTCCAATATTATTGAAGAAAATAATCAAAGCTCTGAATAAATGACTGAACGAATGAATGAATGAATGAATGCAGAGAAAGACAAAACGTAAAGTTAATTGAAAAGTATTGTTTGCTGTTTTATGTCGTGGCCCGCACCGTGACAACTGTTGACACTTCTTTGACAAAAGGTCACCGTAAGAAAAAGTTGAAAATGTCGAACACTGTTGGCGCGAAAAGTATTCAAATTGAAAATCAACAAACATTTATTAAACGTAAAAGGATTTTGAATACCAAAATCAATCAATTTATGTCAATCACTTTTGCTGTTTAACTACGATTACAGCCAAACTGTATCCCAAGAGATGAGTTTACTAGGTAGATACTGATACAAATGGAACATGAAATGGAAACCTTACAAAATTTCATATACTTTTTCATATACATAGATAACAGATTCAAATGTAAAAGTCCTCAACTAGGTAGATTTTAAATAGTTCAGTGAGTGATTTGTCAGGCTTTCAATATTGAAGCAAAAACAGACAAGAAATTTTTCATTACAAAGACATGAAATCGTTATTTACGTTTCGGTGTTATAATACTTAATAATGGAGTATTCAGACTCATTTGAGAATAAATATGATTCGATTATCAGTAATATTAAAAAAACAAGGCGTTGTAATAAATTAAACGGCTAGTTTGAACATAAATATAAGAATGTTTCTTATTTAACTCACAAACAACTGCACTAAATTGAAATATTGAAATATTGAAACATTTCAACTCTTACTTAGAAACTCTTATCCAGGGCAATAACAGAAATTGGAGTTTCAGTCCTGAAAACTGCATATTTCTCTAAATTAAAAAAAAGAGCCATCAGAAAGAAAATGTAAGAAAAGTCGCTTAAGTTTACTTATCTTCCACGTGCATATCAAACAATTTGACAGAAGAAGTAGAAACATGAAATCCTTCTTAAGTCATCTCTTAAGCAACTTTAGGGCATCCTTGAGGCGTTCTTAAGACTTCCTTTGGGCATCTTTCTGAATCCTTGGCTGGCGCTTTGTAGAATCGACAACTGTGAACTATCAAAATTTAACGAAACATCGTTGTTTTTCCACATAGTAAGTCTGAATATCTAAATTTATCTAAAAACTTTCATAATTTATAGAATAAACAAGATAATAATACTTATGAAAAAACTTATAGATTTAAGACTACGAATATTTTTAAGAATGTGTTAGAAATTCATGACGATTTGGCCGTTTTTTAAAATACATATGGCTATATACCTTTTTGCATTTAAATTACTTCAACTACTAACTTTTTGACCAGTTTTAGCATAAATCGAAGTTTATTTATTTTTCTTTATTTCTATTTGAACTTAGGCTAATAATATTGGTGTAAAATTTAAATACATATATATTTTTGAAATCGTTTAGAAATTGATGAAAACATTTATAGAATTTTAAGTTTTTAAAAACTAATTCTTTCTCTGTTGTTTTTTGACCGATTTCCAATATTATTTTCTAAATTTAACTATTTAAAAATAAAAATTGTTGGAATAAATTGTTTATTTCGATAAGTTTATATTTATTTTTATTTTTATCCATCGTTTAAAATCGAAGTCATTTCGCTTACACGACGGATTTTCGTCCTATCTGGCTAGGGAGTTGAATGTTGCCAGACTTCAGATTTTTAGGTGGACTTGAGCTGGCAAGGCTCTAGGGCAAAAATTCGATAATATCGACACTATTGCTTTATTATATTTTAATGATGGAAACAGAAATTCAAATAGTTAAGCCAAGGCGAAAAAAATATATTTATATAAAAATTATAGTTGATCGACATTTTACTTATTCGTTCGAACTACAGTTAAAGCTTTAGTCGTAGACAGCGACCGCAGGCAGGAATATCTATCGATAATAGTAAAAACTATCGAAGGTGCCGTAAAAAAGCAAAAATTCGATATCTTGATAGTGTAATCGAGAATTTGCCAGCTCTAAGGTAGACGTCCAGACGTGCTGGAAAACTTCAAACGTAAAATGGAAAATCAACCTCAAATTAATATTTTAACCGATCTGAAGGATATCCTTTCGGATCTGTCCAATATTTTTCAAAGTGAACCCAAAGGGCTGGCCACAAAACGATTGGCCAATGATCTTGTTAATGGTGTTCTATCAAATCTAGTTACTGTTACTGAGGAAGATGAAATTACTTCTCCAATATTATTGAAGAAAATAATCAAAGCTCTGGTTGACACGGGCATCAAGTCTGAGTCCCTCACGACGGAGCAGCGTCAGTTGGTGTCTAAAGTATTCGAGTGTATACGTTTTGAAATGGGAAAGTGTTCCGGCGCCGAGGCTGCCTCATTGCTAGACCAGTTATGGACCAATCAATTCCAATTTATTGCCCAGATGTTAGTTCAATTTTTTGATGTCTACAACAGTTATCTGGGAACCGAACAATGTCAATTATTGCTACTAGTCATCAAGCAGCAAATCCAATCGAAGGAGCAAGAGCAACGTAAAATGGGTTACCATTTAATGAAGGAACTGGATAAGATCTTCAATTCTAATCAAGTCGTTTCAAATGAATTGAAATGCACTCCATGCATGTGGTCAACATATATACACATATTGGAGCATCTGGAAAATCAGACATTTGACTTCGATTTATGTAACTGGTTGATCGTTTTCAAGGATGCTGACAATTTTTCTGCATGGCTGCATATATTATTTATCAAACTCTTGCAATCGGATGATACATTCGTTGGATATATAACAATCACATTTATTGCAAATGAATTGAAATTTTCCCAACTGACCGATTGGAATGTAATCGATGAGTTTTTAGTGGCAACTAATAGAACCGAATTGTATAATATCGATGATAATTTCCGTAAAGATCCTTTCTTTACGAATTTTGTATCGAAAAGTGAAAATATGGATACATTTATGGAAATCTTTGTCAGTGTTTCATGGGACTGGAATTTCATTCCATTATTCGAATGGCTTTCAAGTGTGTTGACTGAAAAATCGCATCTTGTTGGAAAGGATGTGATGCTTAAAATCATTTCTCATGTGGAAAAATCAAAAATCTCCCTTAATATGCGACATCATCTTGAAATTTTGCTTCAAACTTTCTGGGTAAGTCATTTATATAATGATGGTTTTCTATATTTATATGGCTCTTACAATATTTTAGGACCCATTTACACTAGAAGATGTTTTAGTCTGTATTCAAGAGATGTACAAAAACCGAAAACTTTATTATTTGCCCTACTGTAAATTGAAACAGAAAGTCCTGAATTGTGAGAAGTTTCAATTGCTGCTTTCCTCTTTTAATAAGTCATTTGACGTAGTATTCAAAACATGGACACCGGAATCGTTTGTTATTGCGGTACTGGATAAAATAAAAGATGTGGATAAAACTAAACTCGGATGGATACGCTTCTACATTATGTCGAAATATAATTACAATGAAAAGATTCGTGATTTTTACTCCTCGGTGTATGATGTGGACAGTTCATTAATACTGAAGGGTAAAGATCTTGATGCACTGAAGCAACATCTGTTCGATAAACTAATGTGCCAGACCAGCGAAGAGAAATCTCTTGTCACTGCCATGGCCATAGACCTATATGTGGAGAATCAGTTGGACGAATGGAGTCTAATTGAAGAGATGGAGCTTAAGCCTTTGGAATTATTAAATCTGGGTGGTCATCAAACACTAAAACACATGACAGAACTTTTGTCAAAGTCTTTGCATCAATTAAAGGACGATCGCATTCTATCTACCATTCTGGATATGCTGCAAAAGTATCCATGTTATGACACGTAAGTTATGGGACTCAATTCCATAAGTATAATTTTTTAATACTATTTTATAGATGTAAAGCTATTGGGCAATATGCTGTAAAACACATGACTATCGAAGAGCAATGTAAAATATCTGCAAAGTTACTTGACCAAAATGAAGATAATATTGGAATATTAGAGAGTGGAATAAAATTGTCTTCATCTACTGTCATCCAAGGAATACTCTATTATGGACCTCTGACTGGAGATGAATGGTAAAAAGAAATTAAGTTTTGTTTAGCCCTGCATACATATTTCATATTCATTTTTTAGGACTGAGATGACGTATACGAAAGCTTTTACACGTGACAGTTCGTTGCCTGTTTTGTATGTAAATTATCTTCAGAAACAGTCAAATGACTTTCGTTACAAAGTCGTTCATGAATTGTTACGCATCAACATGACGTTGTCTGAAAGTAATCCTCAGTATGGAGTCAATTCCATGGAGCACAGACTTAAATTTCGTATTGCCTCGGCTCTGATGTTTCTACAGAATACGAAATATCAATGCATTACTCAAATAAGAAATGCCCTACAAACAGAATATGAACAATTCAATATCAGATGCTTTTATGAAATGGTTATGGCTAGAACTCTACCCACCATGGACGCTATCCATTCCGAATTGAAGTTGATGTACACGTATAGCATAAATATGCAAATCTCGATACTATCTGTCGCTCATATAGCTCTTCTTGCTAAGCAATGGCATCTACGGCAATTTGAAAAAATCCAAAGAATATTTGAGGTGTTTCTTTCATTAACCATGGAAAATGATTTTGAAATCCGACAATTTGCCAAGTTCATTATACACAATTTGA
Source organism: Drosophila willistoni (assembly GCF_018902025.1). Lineage (NCBI taxonomy): Eukaryota > Metazoa > Arthropoda > Insecta > Diptera > Drosophilidae > Drosophila > Drosophila willistoni. Next base: position 19,531,786 of record NW_025814050.1, read on the forward strand.
TTGAGAAATGTGACAAAGACAGGTAACTAATGAATTAACAAATTCGAAAATATTCTGAATTAACAAATCAATTAATTTCAGATTTAATTTGCCCATAGCTAAAACATTGAGGACATGCATTAAAGAAAATACGGCTGGCAAATTAGTTGATGCAAAAATTAGAGCTCGTCTCTTACTGCCTAAATTATATAGAATTCTTAGTCAGGAATACAAAACATTTTCATATTACGATTACACTTTCAACATGTCCAATATAAAAATGTTCTATGACATGCATCACTCGGACGTAATACTTGGAGTACGAGAAGCATTTAAAGCAGTTTCAAACGAAGCTCTAAAGGCAATAACTCCAACTAATTGAAGTTTTTGCAAATCAAAAAGAACGATCAATGTCAAATATATCCTGGGAGTTATCCTACTAATTGCAAACAAAATCAACTTACAATAATAATAACAAGTTAGTCCCATCTGATGAAGGATTGAAAGCCAAACCAACAAAATGACAAACGGAACGAAATAAAATTATAATTCTTCTTGCGATATCGCTTTGAAGCCACACTTGATGATTAACAATTCTGTTCATTCCTTCTATAATAAAATGTATCTAAATTATAATTCATTATATTATTTAAATCTCTTACCAAGAAACAAAGACTTGAGGCTAAAAAGTAGTCACTGCTAATCAAAAAGTATTCTCTACTTTGTAAAGTTTTAAAATATAATTCTTAAATTTAATACTAAAAAAAACTCTTCCGGATTAGAGACGTATAAAACTAAAAACTAATCGGTTCAGACTAAAACATACAGACCGATTACAAATCAGTCTTTATTATATTTCCTTCTTAAATTTTTTTTTGCCTAAAGAAATATATTAAGAATATTTGGGAAAAAGAAATTAATTAACCTTTTCTTAAAAAGTATTTGACTATATAGATTCAGATTATATTGAAGATATCACAAATATTCCATATTGTTCTTAGTCTTTGTGGTGATTATACATATTGACCTAAAAGCCTATAGTGGTTCGTTTCGACTAAATCCAAGATAGAAAATGCCTTTCAGTATATAGAAACCCTGATGGTTGGGCTGATCAGGAATACATACATATATGGTCACAAATGTTTCTTTTTAACTAAAATTTTAAACCAAATTAATATACACAGAATACTAAGAGAATGTAACCTTTTTGTTAAATAAAAAAAACTTAATGGAAAATTTTGTATTCAAGTTGATTTAGCGAAAGATTTTATACCGTGAAAGATTTTATATTCTTAAAAACCAGTAAAAGCCGCAGTTTAAATAATTTATGTGGTTTTAAAAAGTTAGTTCAATTATTTGAGAAAGGAAGGATATATGACCAATAAGCTTTAGGGAAATTCGATTTACTTTTTGGCCGATTCCAAAGATTTCCAAACGTTTTGTCTAACATCACAGTTTTGGAACCCATTTGTTTAAGAAATCTTACGTTTTAATAAAAATTATAGAAAGGGATTGTTTCTGGGATGTTTCGTTTAAATATTTGACTGATTGCGACACGTATTCCAAATAACTTGTTCAAAATTAAGACCTCCTTTGGCATCAAATGCTTAAGTTATTGAACTAAAAGTTAGTTCCGATTGTCTTTAAATTGCATTTTCTTATCTCTTATATAGTTATTTATACAGTAATCATTGAATCGTTGATAAATATCCAAGTTTTTGATTTGTTTTTGTGAAGAGAACCCAAAAATTGCAATTGCAATTGATTCTTAAGCCAAAGCAATTTTTCGGCAAGTTTAAAACGAAAAGACATTTTTATGCTATTGCAGAGCATTTCTTTATTATTTTTCAATTGTTTTCTTCTTCATCTTCGTTTTTTTGTTTTGTCAAATATGTCACTTGTTTTTTTTTCTTTTTTTCATATTTTGTTTTGTTTTTTATTAATTAAATTTTCTCTCTCTTTTCCTTATGTTTTGTTTTTCTTTTTTGCACTTGTACCGTTCTTCTGCGACTTAATTCTTATATTTCGTTTTCTTGTTTCTTGTGTTCTTTTTCATTCAATGAGTAAGTATGTATATATATATTAAATATATATATCTATATAATATATAGAAATACATATGTATATAACATATGTATGTATATATATATATATGGTATTATTAATGTAACTATATACAACACAGGGAGGTCTTAAGACTCAACTCAACTCCTTGGATCAACCCAATGAATTTTTGTTTTGTTTTTCATTTATCTGTTCTTCGGTCTCGACACTTTTTCGTTTTCTTGTTTTGTTTGTTACAACTTTGACAAAAAAAGAATATATATATTTATAGGTATATATAACATAAATCCTACGCAGCCATAAATTTCACAATTCTGATACAAAAAAATTAATTATTTTGTGTTGTGTGTGCTTTGCCATTTCATTTCGTTTGTTTTCTTAGCCTTTTTGTGGCCGCCCTTCATTATCCTCATAATCATATATATGTATATAATAGAGATTTTCACAATAATTTTCCTTGTTGAAACTTATAAACTAAAGATCCTAGTATTCTTTCACTTTGCTTTCACTTTAATGTACGCTCAGTCCATGATATCATCAACATCAACTTTTTTCTTGTCTCTCATTTGGTTTTTTGTATTGTTTTTGTTTTATTTTTACATATAATATAATTTGTTAATTTTAAAAATTATGAAAACTGCTTGCCCTTTTCTTCTCATCTTCTCTCTACTTTTCATTCGTTCTCTGCTTTCTTGTGGTTTTCGTTTTGTTTCCTTTCGTTTTGGTGGTGTGGATTATGCTCTGGTTTTACTTACAATTGTTTTTAGTTTCTTTTTTTTTTTTTTTAGTGTGTGAAACATTTGTTTTTGTTTTTAATATTTTTTGATGATTATTAAAGTAGAAAGAAAAATTATCAGATTATGATACCGAAAAGAGTTTCGATTCTTCAAATATCAATCAAAATAATGAAAAATTATCTTTAAATCGTTTGGAAACCAAAAGAGTAATGACAGATTATTATCATTAGCTAATTAAATACCCTTTCCTTTAAACTGTGTTTTGATTTCATTTTTAAAAGCATTCATTAAACAGTGAAACTAGAAATGATTTTTAAAACGGGTTCAATTTGATAAAAACGTTGGTGTGATTTTAAGTTTCAAATCAAATAACTAATATTTAAATGTATTTTTATAGTTTAAATATTAATTTACAAATTGAATGGGTTTTTCGGTATCATTTTCTGAAATTATACACATAATTTTATGAAAATTATTTACTGATTTCTTGACTAATTATTCTTTTATATTATTCTTTTGCTTTTTGTTTTGCTTGTTGGAGTTGACTGAAATTTTTGGTTTTTGGTTTATAATGCGGATTTTAAATAATTTTTACTTTTGCATATTCGTTTTGTTTCTTGTTTATATACATATATATATATATATATATATATGGTACTTAAAAATGTATGTTTTGTTTTTTCTTTTGTCTGCTATGGTTGCGCACATTAATTTACTTTTTTTTCAAATTTAGTATGGAGTTTTAAATTTTGGTGTGATTTTTCTCAATTTATCTTTAAGATGTAATCAAAATTAAAACAATCTATAAATATGAATATTGTTTGATGGCAGCATTTCTTTTTTCTTATTTTTGTTAGTGTGAATAAGTTTTTGTATAATTTTATTAATAATTTTCTCGATGTGTATATTTTTTGTCATTCAAGTTTAGCGATTAATTATTAAGAAGTCGCGATCACGGAAACTAACCAAGTGATGCTTAGAAAGATCTTCAAAGATGTATCTAAATTTCTTAAAAATGCATTAAGTGGCAATTTTTCTTTTCAAGTTTTTACAAAAACTGAACTAAACTAACAACAGGGCAGTCATTTAGTTATATAGAAAAATGCATTTATAGCTAAACTCATTTTAGATGTAAAAATATTGAAATTTTGAAATATTTAGATAATTATATTGATTAAATCAAAGTTAATTTATAGTCTTTATAATATAATGAAATATGATTTTGCTCTTATCTACCTAAATAATTGCACATCTTTGAATTTTTATAAAAATTATTGCATGATTAGGTACTAACTTAAATGTTAATCGCCAAACACTAATACAAAAAATATACAAAACTTGAAATTGCATTATTTATACAAAATATATATATATATATATTTATATAAAATTGTTTATTTCGTTACTATAGAGTGATTAAAACATAGAATTTCATTAACTGCTGATTTTTAGTATGAAATTGTTGTTTAAACAGTTGATTTTGGTGGTAAAATGGGGGGGGAATAGGTATCAGTTAGAAAAAAGTATTTTTTGTTAGTTTAAGTTGCTATTGTTGTTTCACATTGTTTTTGTTTTGTTTCTGACTGTTTTGAAGTGTGTTTTCTATTCGCTCTCTCTCTTTCTCTTTCTTTATCTTTTAATTGCTGCTCCCACAAACCGCTCACAGTTTCAATCGAATTTGTTTTTTCTATACAAATATAATTTTTGCTCTTTGTTTTTTTTTTCTTTCTTTTTTTGAGTCTTTATCGTATTTTCTTTTTCTCATTTTCTGGTTGGTATTCATTATATTTTTTAAAAATAAAATTAAAATACTTTTCGGCCATTTTGTGTTTTGTTGTTGTTGTTATATCATTTTCTTCTAATCAATTTCGTTTCACACAAATACAATTATTTACAGTTTTACAATCTAAATCTTAAATCTTTCATTGACACAGCCTTTTAGCTGCTACGCTTCCTTCTCTCTTCCTTCCAATTGCCCCATTTCCGTTTCCGCCTTTCTGCCATTTGGCTTGAAAAGGTTTTATCATTTTTTTTTTTATTTTTGTAGATCCTTCTCTTTTGTTTATTTTAATTGTTTAAAACTGGTGAAAAAATAGCTGCTTCTATGGTAAGTATTTTTTTTTTTGTTATTGGTTGTTTTCTCTCGGTTCTCAATTTTAAAATGTGAAATTTTGTTAGTGTTTATATTATTATTTTCGGTTTTTTTCGTTTACTGTTCTTTATGTAATTTGATTTGATGATATTTTTTTTTAGTTTTGCTCTGCTTGTTCGTTTGTTCTGCATAGTTTTTGTTGTTTTTTTTTTTTTTTTTGATCGAGAATATTTTAGTTTTACTTTTTTTTTCGTTTGCATCTCTTCTAACTGCTGACATTGTTTCTCTTAACCGTTTTAAGGTACTTGCAGTTGTAGTTTTTAATTTTTGTTTTTTTTTTATGGTTGGTTGGTATAAAAAGTCTTTGATTTGCCTTTTGCCTAACGGTTCTTCTGTATGTGTTTAGGTGTGTGTGTGTTTTGTGTTTGTTTATGTGTGTTTGGATTGCCTTAAAGACTGACTTGCTGCATTTTATCAAAATCTAAACACGGCCTATGCGGTCGCTGGGCAGCATTGTGTGTTGTTGTTGATGTTGTTGTCGTTGTTGTTGTTGATGCAGCACCGCTATTTGAGTTGCCACCAGTTGAGTTGCTGCTAGGACGTCGTCTTGGTGAAATGGCGCAATGAAATAATTTCGCTGGCGGACTAACCGAACGCACTTCCATCATCATATTATCCAGTCCTGTTGTACTGGCCGGACTACTACGTGAGCTATTATAATGGAAACTATATTTCGGTTGCGGCTGATAGATGTGATGACTGCTGTTGCTCATTTTCAAGGAGCTAGCCTTGATCACACTGCTCGATTCATTATCATCGGTGGCATCATTGTTGCTGTTGCTGCTGCTGTTGCATTTATTGTTATCATTATTGCCATTTGCCGCTAACGCTGCCCCTGCCCCTGCTGCTGCTGATGATGACGATGCTGCTGCCGTTGTTGTCTCCTCGTTTACACTATTATCACATAATTTAATATTTTCGATGCCACATCGGGCCTCCGATAAGATCAGTGGCGTTGTGGAGCGGAACATCATATGGCTACGATTTGGCTTGAATGCCTCCAATGGCGGTGAAGTTCGAAAATTCACGGGCGTCGATATGGGTTCCAGCGAGTTGCGCAGCTAAAAAAAAAAGCAAATGGATTAATTACATATTTTAAACTAAATCAAAATGCATTAATTTCAAACTTCCTACTTCATCATCGGAACTATGGGCCAATGAACGTTTACGATTCTCCACCATTAGCGAGGAGCTCGAACGTTTTGAATTTGATCCAGTTGCTCCAGCATGTATGCCAGTGCTACTGCTACATGGTGCCTCTGTGTCCAATGAGGAAGTGCATCCTCGATTAGATAAACGTGATGAGCACGATACACCGCCACCGCCGTTCCCGCTGCCAACCGCCGCTGCTGGCCCATTAATCACTTCCAATTCCTCTTCGGAGCTATGCTGATCATACATAAGATGGGAGCTCGATGATGCTGAATTTGTGGTCTGATGATGACACATCATTGCAGCGGCAACAGCAGCAGCAGCACCTGTTGTAGAAGGAGCTGGAGGAATGGTGGTGGTGGTGGTGGCAGCAACAGAAAACTCGGATGATGAGCATGCAGTTTGTTTGCTTGTAGTTAAGTTTGCATCCGGGCAGGAACTCAAACCTTTAATTATATAAAAGAAAAGCAAAATATATGTTAAGTTTTTGTGAATCACAAAGATTTTAAGTTTATATATTTATGTCCCTGAACAAAGACTTATTAAATTACATATATTAAATATAGAGTTTAAATAAACTTTTTAATGGGTTAAGGGTCGAAAAAAAAAACACAATTATATTTTAAAGATTCGCAAATCCGATAAATGTTTTTTTTAGATACAGATATAGATGATACTGTGTACGTGAGTTTTTTATCCTCAGAAACTAGGTTTTTAAAATCAGCAACCAAAATGTCTTTTAAACTAATCAACCGACTGCCTTGCAATTTTTTGTAGTTATTCTTTTCAACAATATCTAGTTTTGCCATAGAATTTTGTTATCCTTTGCTTAGTTTGCTTTGTTTATAGGCGAAATTAAAGCAAATAACTTTTTATATTCAAACTTCCGCCGTGTTGATTGATATTTTTAAAATGGGCTAAGACAATAACTCCATTGTAGCATATAGTTTCAAAGTCTTATAAGATTTTTTATTAAAGAAATTCTTTTAAAATTATTTTTTTTCCGGCCTTTTTGTGAATTCATCAATTGACTTTCCAAGTCGAGAAAAACGTTTCTTTATCGCATTTGTGGTTTTCAGGTGCAAGACATGAGCATTCCAGAATTTTCATGAACTTTTTTACAATAAAATGTCAAATAATCTTTTGTCAAATATTATTTTGTATAACTTTCAACTATTGGACAACGAAATCTTAAGAAAAACGTTATTATTAGGTGATTTTTAAGGTCTCTAAACTATTTGTCGATGAAATCTCTTCATGAAATTCACATCGTAGGCATTTTAACCATTTAAGGATCAAGTCGGAAGTACATAATACGTTAATCATCTAAATCTTCTAATTATTTGACTGTGATTTTTTTTTAAGATTGTTCACTCATCAATCATATCGTAAGACTACGGCCATGGAGGAAACGTTGGGTTTTTAATAATTGTAGATTTTTCGGAGTCTTCAAAAGTTTTGAATTTTTGATTCAACTCGCTTTAAAATTGTGATTTTTTGTGAATTTTTCGACCATGTCAATTTTGTTTCATTTTCCGTCATACACTCACTAGTTTCCATATCCACATCTAAGTGACATTTGTTTTCCACATCGAGCAGTTCACCATCAGATTCAGTTCCAGAGTCATTCGATTCACGCTGCAACAACAAAAACAAAAGATACAAGATTACAATTTACACAAATTTATCTAAAAATTTATTCAATTGTTTATGCAAATCGTTATTGTTATAAGTTTTTTTTTTACTCGCACCTTTTTGCGAAGAAAATTTTTCGATGCCTTTAATGAATTCTCGCGATTTTTGTTGTTGTGCCTGACAAACTTTATCATGATTTTTTGTTCTGCCTACATTACACGTATACACATACACACATTTACGAACACGCGCCCACACACACACACACACAGAGGGGAGAAATACTCTCTCACACAGACACACACACACAAGCACGCGCGTGTTTACGCCACGACCTGCACCCACAACACGCCAAGCAGAGCAGCGAAACTTACTACGACGTCAACGCAGAAGTCGACTGCAGCAACATGCGTTTGCTTTTTGGAGCCTCTTTCACAGTTTCTTTCTCTCGCGTTCTCTCTCTCTCTCTATCTTTCACGCTGTGTGTGTCTCTCTCTCTGTGTATTTGCCTGCTCGTTCTTCTACTACTCTATTACTACATACTACACACACTACTTTTTGTGCTGGTTACGTTTTACACGTCGTTCCTATTTATTTCGTTCACACACAAACACACACAGACACACACACGTTTATAGTCCCCGTTCGGTAGCGCGCGCATACCCCCTGACCGACCAGCCCCCTTTCAGAATTGTATTTTTGTTTGTTATTTTTGCTTCCTGATTTACGCGAGAGAATTACGGCGCATAGCACATGCTCTTTACCCCACTCACAGTCGCACGCTCTCTCTTTCTCTCACTCTCTCTATTTCTGGATTCTATTGCCGCCTACGCTAAAAGTGTAAGCGCTTATTCCTTTTTGTGCAAAAATTTCAATCACGTTTCGGTATCACCGCCTCCCACTCCCGCTCCCAAGCCACGACACTTCCACAACGAACGGGGGGGCGGGGGCTTCAAGTAACAAGAGCCGAATGCCAGCCGACGACAATGTTGCGCTTGTTGTATGGTGTCCGCGCACCTTTTGCCGTAACTTATACAGCACGGAATTATTGATTTTCATATAACGGAAGCCAGACGACGGCAACGACAGGACAACGTGTGTCCCTTCACTTAATTGATTTTTGTCGTTAAATTGCGACAATCAAGACCGAAACAAACACACACTTCTGATTCAGCAGCACTCAACACTTTGCAATTGAATTCATTTTGAAAGAAAAGTTTAATCAGTTGCAACGTTTTGCGGTTTCAAGTGCTGCGAATTACTATGATGTTCATCATCGTCATCACCCGTCACCGGCTAGTGCTGCGCTCCAACTGGGAAAATTATTGCCTCAACTCGGAAAATCTCTGCGCGCCAGCGCTTCGAGCTCCTCTTTGCCTCCCCCACTGGTGAAATTACTGTAGTATGTGTGTGTAGGCAATGCAGCGCGTTGTTATTAAAGTTGCCAGATGGTTTTGGAGACGAATGCACGTATTCCATTATAGGCAGAAAGTTTGTTAAGCTATTTGGTGTTATTTTTAAAACTAAGCACAAAGTCATTTAACAATCCTAGATTGTAGAGATTACAACGGGTTATATTTATCTTGTACTGAATGTGAATAAGATACTAAGGGATGCAAATGAAAACTTAATCCGCCTCATTTGACAACAGTTAAAACTCTTAAAGAGATTGTTTCACCTGCTTTAAATTGGATTCAAGTCAGAAGAATAAGTTGTCTATTTTAAAAGTTAAGTTATAAAAACAAAACTGGTTCTGGCTGTTTCCAAATTAAGTTTATTTTTAAATTTTGAAAATTCCTATTTAGTTTATTAAATTTAGTTTTTTAGAAAAACTTACATTTTACCAACTGATCCTAACTGCAAGAAGTTTTTGTTAACCCAAAAACAGAACTAAACAGCACCTACTTTAAGCTAGTTTTAAGTTGATTAAACTTTAACTGTGTCAGTTTTGAAAATGTTTTGAGTTTTGAATGGTATTTTATACGTGTTAGTTAAAATATTGTTTATTTTATGATATATTAAATATATTTAGTATATTTCAAACAATGATTGATTTTTTTTAGATACTTTTATAGATACTTTTTTCTTTGCCTATAAATTTTGCTATCTGGCAACTCTTGCAGTCGCATTGCAAACACAAAACACACACACACTCATAGTCGCATACTGCATTTACTTGGACTCTTGCAATGATGCCCGTGTGGGAGCTTTTTAGCATTTACTGGAAAAACGTAAAATGGGAGAGCTGCGAGAAAAGTGAAGTGGTCTGACTGTGGGGCATCTCGCTGCGCGAGGCAGCAACAAACTCGTGCCGACAACGACGATGACTTTGTCGTGGAAATGCAACTAGCCAGAGGTAGTCGTAGTACATAGTATTTATGGACAGAAGAAGAAGCAGAAGTAACATTGGTGGGGGAGGAGGAGGAGGGTAAAAAAGCAGATATAACCATGGGGCAGGTTGTGGCAGGCAGCAAAAAATTAGAAAAGAAAAAAAACGAACAAATCGTGCAAAACTCGTTGTATGCGAAAATTTGGATAAAAGAAAATCAAGGAAAAACCATGCCTATGAATTTTTTTCAATTCACGTTCAATTTACTTTCAATTTACGCGGAAAATACTACGAAAAAAATAAAGAGAGAGAGAGAGAGAGACGTAATGGTAGCTGCAGAACCCCCCCACAAAACACCCCCCGGGACTACAAAAAAGTCTGACTATTGATTCCAACGCCAAGTACTTTTGTTCCATTCATACCACACATACACTCACACACAAACAGAGAAATGCACACACACATACATGGCTAGAAAGAGAGCCTCAGCGTCTGACGTATGCATGTGGCGACAAAAATGTTTTTTTTTTCTTTTTCGTCTTTTTGCTCTATGTGTGTTGTTTGTGTGTGTATGTGTGTGTGTGGGAGGCATAAAAGGCGACTGCGTGCTGCAGCCTTGCTTTAGGTCTAAATTTAGCACTTTTGCAACTCCATACACACGCACACACACACACATTCACAACAGATAGACCGTAAGTGTTCACTTTAAAAAGAAAAGCTCAGAAATAAACCGTTATAACACTTACTTGCAATTTTCTAAATTTTGCAATTTTTTTCGGAATTTTTTTTATAATTTTTGTGCGATTTTCGGATTTAATCCATAATATAAGCTAGAAACAATTTTTTGTTGCTTTTCGAACTCCGCCAAACGAACGGTGAATATGAATGGCTGGACTTAAACTGGGGGCGACTTTTTTTACTACTACAACAAAAAGCATTTTGGAGCAAGAGAAAGAAAGAGAGACCCAACAAGAGCACGCGCCGCAAGCGCTCTCCCACTATGAGCGGTTGTGTAATTGTGTGCTTGCGTGTGTGCATGAGTTGTTGCTGTTGTAAGCAATTTTACGCCAAAAATTGCAGCCTTTGCCTATTGGGATGCTGATTACGCGCTCTCTCTCTCTCTCACACACACACACACACACACACACTTCCACTATATTTCTCTCACACTGGCTTGTGCGTGCCTTGCATAAAAGCGATAACCCAATAAACATTTCTATATAAGCCTAATGCAATTAACTTTTCAATGTCAAGTCGCTCGTCCGCCCACACACAAGCCCACAAATTCACACACTTATGCACAGGCTCACTTATACAGCCTGATTAGTTTTAGTTTAAGCCTTTATTATTCACACACTTACGTTCTATTGTTATTGTCGAATTCATATTGCTGTTGTTGGTGTTGCTGTTATTAATTAAATAGTTTTAGTTTCACATTTCAAATTCCACTACGATTAGCAAGAGTGAACGAGAAAGGAAGAGCCACGAGCCAAGCAGAGAACCAGCAAGCACACACAGCCGCACTAGAACCAGTGATGGCGAAGTTTTTTTACCAAAGTGACTTAACCGAAGGCTGAAAGTAGCTAAAAGTGGCTAACTTGCTTCTAAAATAGCTGAACAAAAGAGGTTATAGAAATAGTGTTTTTTCTGTTTTATAAAAATTCAACTATGTATTCAATCTACAAATTAATCTTTAGAAAATAGGTGCAATTTACAATGAGTACATGTGTTTTTTTCATTTTTTTTAATTCGCTTGAATGGTTTGGTTTGCTCACCGCTGTCACTTTTTAATTCTTTTATCTTTTCGAACGTTCTTTAAGTAATTTAAGAGTATTTGAAACTTATTGTAATTTTAAGTTATATAGGAATTTATTATGTTTTGTTTTTTCGTTCTTTGAAAGTTTACGAATTTCGATAAGAATATCGATACATCAAAGTGTGTCAGTCAAAAATAGCGAGATTTTAGCTATAATGACGCCAATGTGTCAGACACATTTTGGACACAGCTGATAAGTAAAAACGCGGGCTTTTTCAAACATTTCTTCTGCTCTATAAACGAAAATTCGTGAGTTTGATTTTTGTGTGTTTGTGTCTGTTAACAGTGACAATTAAATGAAAGTTTAAATATTATGTGTGCGTTTAATAAAAGCTAGTTTAATAATAAATAAACTAGGTGCCATCCTTGCATGTGTTAAACATTGAGAAAACAAAAAGCGTCAGCTCTGTCATAGTGTGCGTGATTTTTTTATTTTTTGTATTTGTGAATTTTAAGTAAGTTTTGTTTTGTGAGTGGATTCTTGTTTAATTGATTGCTTAGTAAAGAGCAAAGGAAATAAATATGTATACACATCCATTTAAAAAGGGTAAGGAACTTCCAAATTAAAAATTTAACCTACATTTATTTTATTTGTGTGGCTTTCATATGTACATACATATGTGCATATTTGTCGGTATGTATAATTTATATGTATGTATGTATCTATGTATAAATACAAACTTTGGATAAAGACTCCCTAAATCGCTCTGTCAATAAGATTTTTGCACCCAAATCGGCTTAAAAGATAGACTCTTTATCATTTAAAAATTTAAAAAACCTAAAACATACATGAAAACAAATATTGTTGGGTGCAATTTCAAATAGACCGAACAATAACTTATTTTTAATGAAATAAACTAATATTTTATATAAAAAAGTCTCTTTCATAAGTTTAAATGTATTTCCCACATTAAGCTAAGAAGCATAGTCGTTTTTTCATAAATGATATTATTTTAATTTATTCGTTTTTATTTCTAAAATATTTATTTATAATTATTCGTACATATGTAAATTTATATACAACAATATTAATACTAAATCGTGTCTTTTATGCGTATCGCGTTTCTTCGTTATAAACTAATGGATGGAATGATTTAAGTTTACACAAAATTAAAAAAATAATAATAATAAAATAAAGAAATTAACGTGTGGGGTCGTTCGTCAGGCTAAAGATACGAGTAATCTCGAGAATTATTGCTAGGACCATATTGATTGATCGATTTACATGGCCGTCTCCAGGGGCTGACTGTGGCTACGACCATTTGTCTGCAGAGGTTGCAGTCCTCCCCCATTATCACTATTATCATTATCGAAATCGGTCTCTAACAGGGCCTCCGATTTGGAACGATGGTAGGGACTTGGATTAATGATTTGCTGAGGTACAGGTGTGGGGGATGAGGAGGGCCTTGCCTCCTGATAGACAGTCTTTGGCCGTGATGGATTGGTGGAGGCTGCAGCTTGAGACGGAACAGCTGGCGGTTGAGCCAATGGACGTGGTGTACGATAATGTGATGCGGGTGCCTTACTACTACGTACGGCCGTATAATACGAATCGGGACGACGCATATCAGCTGGCTGCACCACCGGTGCCGGACGATAAAGCGACGACTCGTTGGAGTAATTGAATTGATCTAGTTTTTGATCGAAGGGCAGTGAATCACCGCTGCTGCGCTGATGCGTTGACGATGATGGCATAAAACTGCTATGAGAACTATCACGTTGATATTCCGGAAGATTCTGCTTCAATTCACTGAGAAAAGCTAGCCCTGGCTGTCCGCGGCGACCACCACCAACGATAGGGGCTCGGGTGCCTGCCATTTCTGTGCGCAGAGGCAAAGTGCTGGCATTGCCATAATAATCTGAACCAGCTTCCTCGATTTCACCATCTGTGTGATGAATAATCGGCGTATCTTCGGCCATGCTGTTGCTAATGGAATTGGTACGTGTGCCACCGTTTCCGCCGTAAGTGGAATTATCACGGAATCCCTCGTTACGATAGCTCAACTCGAAAGCATCGGGTTCCAGAGCAGCGGCAACGGCACGAGCTCGATGTCCACTGGCCTTTGATATGGTGGCTACTTTGCCACCCGTCGCCAACGGTGATCCTTGCTGATCCGAATGAAGCGGACGCAAAGCATTCTGATTGACATACTCATTGTAATGCGTCTTGGGCTCATAACCCTCAAAACTTCCCGCATCCGAGCTGAGAACACTTTTGTTCATGGAATCGATGGAACCATTGGCCACCATTTGTTTATAATCGGGAGTTTTGGACAATGTTCCATTGCTTGACATGTTCTAAAAATGAAATGAAAAGTAAAATCAAATAAACAAAAAAATTCAAATTATAAATAAGGGAAAAACCATAAACCCAGAAAGCAAACGCATAAATATAACTCATTTAGCTAACAAATTTAGAAACACCAATTAAATATGTTCTATATCCATCCAAAGTTATTTCTTAATCTTAATCTTGCCAATCTTATACGTAGAAAACCAAAAAGGTACTCGGTGGCTTAGCAAAACACTTTCTTAGAAGATGACTTGGAAGTTTAAGGAAAAACTCCAAATAGGTAATCGGCGGAAAACATTGGAAGGAATAGAAAAATAGCCACTTTATCTTCTAGAAAATATTTTTGGAAAAATTCCTACCACATTTTAAGTGATTCGGAGATATTGTGAGAGTAATTGCCTTACGCTAAGTAAATACCAGAGAACTGCAGTGAGTGATAAATTTTGAGGTCCACTCAATTATTGATTAAGATTTTTTTTCGATGTGGTCCTTCGCGCCAGTTCGAAACGAACACTCACGAGCAAAGGCATGTTTTCCTTCAGCTTGATTAAGAACCTTTTGCTTCAGCAAATGATAGTGATCCAACATTTTTGTTTGGTTCGAGGAAGTGATCGTATATTCATGAGGTTTGACTTACACTCATTGCAGTTCTTTGGTAAATAACTTTAAAATTAATAACAATTTTGTTTACGACTAAATTAGTTAAAATAAATAAGAACAAATATAAATTCATACATAATTTGGCCTTCTCCTTAATGATCCTTGCGGATCGATGCTGTTCAGACTACGTAAACTTTGACGTATGCTATTACGTCGCTGCAAACGTTGGACATGACGATGCTTCGATTTGGCAAACCAACAGAAGGCAACCAAAATCAATAGAATAATGGCCAAAACGAATGCCGAAATAATACTGATGGCAAAAATATCCGCACGCCATGACAAAGGATCAATTATCACCTAGAAGAAGAGAGAGAGAATCAATCAGTGATTAATTAGAATATATTAGAATATATAAATCTATTTACCCTTGGATCCATTTCACAGATGAAACCCTTCTCTTTGGCACAATCTTCCACTTCAATTTCACCGAAAACAAAACTCGTGCAACGCTCTATATGATTATAGTCTTGTATCCAAACCTTTTCGGGATACTTTAAATGTCTCATTTGGCTTTGTAGATACTTCCATAGAGTTAGCTTATCAGTTCTCAAGAAAGGCATCGATGAATTCTCCGAGCGACAAAAATCACGTGCCTCATGGAAAGTCATTGGAGCTCCCACATAAATGAAGCAAGTGTCATGTACCAAAGCCCAGCCAGGTGGACATTTGCCATCCAATATTGTTTCATTGTTCATTTGGAAGGGTACAGCCAAAACCTCCAGAAGCATGGGATCATCTAAAAAAGATTGATATAGAAATAATATTATTTGTACCACAATTCTTCGTGTTCTTCTCTTCAACTTACCCGATTTATCTCTGATGCGCGATTGAACCGATATGGTATTATTATAACTCCAATAATTATGACGTGCATCAATCTTTGAGCTCCAGGTCTCAAATGTTCTGTTCTCATAGTCAAAACTTAAGCTGTAGGTAAAATAAGTACAAACATTTTATTACATTTAGTAACTTTTTAAGAGCGAGTAAGAACAAAGTGAAAGGGATATTTATTTGATATCCTCCAATGTATTGAAGTCTTCTAATATAATATATTTTCTTCATCACAAAATCTTCGAGGGATCATAAAGTTTAGTAACTTACATGGAATTATTAACAGTCAAGAGTTCATAATCATTTTCATAGTTTTCGAAAATATTATCCGCATATTGTTGGCCCGCTGTTCCAGCCACTATGGTGGCTCTTGTCATCCAATTTGTGGCAAAATTCCTACAAAATGAAATGTTTAACACAAGTTTATAGTGTCAGGACATTATGACTACTCACCTATAGAAACCATTGTGAGCCGTTGTCTGATAGATTTGTAAGCGAACTTTTTCAAAACCGGATACCTCCATAATACGACCACCGATATTACTGTGCACATAGTTGTAACTAAAATTGGAGACAACCTGACGCAAACGTATAACATCCTCATAGCCGGCCATATTTTGGGCAAAGTAATTTCTATATAAATCCACTTCTTGATACGGCGACGATTGGCGTCCTTCGACAAAGAGGGCTGGACGATTTCCATTACGTACAAAAAGATTATGATGGACAAAGCCACGCAACGAAGTGGCTGTTCCCCTCGAATCGGCACGTATACGTAAACCTCCTTGATTTTCCATTAACAGATTATTCTAAACGTGGAAAATAATTAATTTCAAATGCCAAACAATAAAATAAATAATTTACTTACCATAAAGTACAATGAATTCATATTTTGTACATCTAAATTCAAAGCGGATGAACAGGTCGAGAAATTGCCATAAAGTTGACGACAATTCTTTTCAATTCGATTGCCAATGAGTGTTAAAGTTGGCGTGACTTCCCCAGCTGAGGCATAGCTGACAGCACCCTTCATAGCACCAGAAATATGGGTATCGGTAATATTGTGCAGGGCATCACGATCTATTTTAGAGAGAGAAAGTACAACAATTAATATTATCATCCTTTTCAAGACTTTCTTTTTAACTAATCAAGTGGAAGGCTCTAGTGAACTTAGCAAGGGGTTTTCTGGTAATCTTAAAACTTATAGGTTATAGGAAATACTGAATACTGAATGCAATTAGGAAGTGCCAAGGCGGGACCACTAGTGACCAACAGAGTATAAGAGTATCATTGAATTATCTAAAGGACGAGGAAGAAGTATCTTAGAAAACAGATGGCATTTACCAAATATATTTCAATCCACTTAAGGACCATTCTGAATAGTCCTAAAGAATAGCTGGGGTTCAAAAATAAGCTTAGATAAGCTAAGGACCTTAAATTTGTTTTAGAAGATAAGGACTTGCAGAATAATTAGGACTTGCAGTATAATCCCAGAGGATTGGCCTAAGGAAACATACCCGAGAAAGGTATAATAATCTATCGACTATAAAGGACATTAGATAAAGCTATATTAAAACATAAACCTTGAGGAAAACCGATCAACGAAGGATCACCTCACGAAGACATTTCATCGCCAGGATTTGTTTTGCATGAAATTACGACGAAATAGGCTCGTTACAACTGACAAGACAGATTGCTATTGCTTAATTCTTAGGTTTAATCAAAAATTCACATTCATACTCACATTGTCCCAGTGTTGATATAGGCACGGTGACCACTTCCGCTATAAATCCATGTGTTTCGGGTGCTCCACTCGCCACCAGTTGCAGACTCATTGTTGGTCCTTTGGTCTTGAAGAATGACCGTTGATTATCCGTATCGGATTCAATTTTACCCAAATATGTTGCCGTAACATTGTAGATGTCGCCATCGTATAGTTTTATAAAGTCCGTTCTGCCATAAAGTTTGGAATGATTGAACAAATTCGATTGTAGCAATCGAAAACCTATGGGCTTGGCTCGATAGGCCGATGTAAAGATCTTGACACAATTCACTGGATTATTATCGTATTTGTAGTAGATCAACATGCGTTCCTCAATGGTCAAGACCTTCTGAGGGTCACAGATGTCGACCAGAGAGAATACCTTATACGGCAAATCGAGACTCTTAAGTGGCGTGAAACTGGATTCATCGCTGTCACGACCTTCGCCAGTGAGTGAGACAATGCTGATGCCTGTGCCCAGAGTTTTTGTGATATTCAAATGATTGAGATTAAGTTTGCCACTGGGTGCAATTAGATTGATGCCATGATTTGCCGATTTCTCAATGGTAACCGAGGCAATGGAAGGATTCTTGTGTATAGCTTGAATTGCCGCCGATTTGTGATTATGCAGAATGCCAGCTTGTTCGATGCGCACATATTCCAATTGACTTTCCCGTTGCGGCATTTGGCCATATGAACGGGTATTATGAAGTGAACGATGTTCGTATTGGATCTCTTCGAATTTGGAATTGGCAAAGCGTATGCCACCCCAATAGACTTCATCATCGGCCATGCTATTACAGCTAACAAATACGAAGACATCATCCCATTTGCATTCATGACGATGACCATAAAGCTGACCATTCAAACGTTCCGAACAATCCTCCATGCGTTCTTCATCGCCGCGACATTCCAGTGGCTGAACCCACGACCAAATCCGAGTCAGTGAGTTTGTGTGAAATTCAATGCGACGATCGTGTCCATAGTAAACGTTTAGAGGATCGTATCCCAATTCACGGCAAACAACTTGAGCATTGCGTTCTGTGAAACGACCATCACAAATTGGAACCCATTGAAGGGTAGTATGATTAAAGTACTCCAGGAAACCTTCATTCAAACCAAACAGGCCATCCGTATCTCCAGTGCAATTATTCGAGCTAGTGCAAAGTCTTATTGAATCAAAGTCAGTTAGAGCGGCACTCATGTCCTCCAAGGACCGACGTTTTCTTGGCGGCGGCGGCGCTGCCATCAAAGCCTCACGGGATGCATTCTTAAAAGGTCGCATGATAATCGGTGATTCCTGATAGCCAACAGCAATCAATGTTCCCAAGACTAGTATACCAACATTCGGTTCAAATTCCATGCTAACGCCATGTTGTATTGTCAATGTTTGTCCTGGCATTACAGTGATATCCGATGATATATAATAGGGTGTCTGTTGTCGTTTTAGCAGCAAATCCTTATAGACACGACCACCGCGATAGGTCGATAGATCGATGTCTTGATCCTGCTGATTGAATGGTGTCACAACCGAAACACTTGCCTCAAAGCTATCCTCAATTAGGAATGGTTGATATATAACATCGGCATGATCATTCCAATTATCGAAATCGAATATTTTCGATTCAATATAATTGGCATCCTTTGAACCCCACCAATTTTCACGAGCCTCGAAATAGTTGTTCAAGCGTGCCGATCTAACACCCGCCACCAGATTATAATCCATTTCATTATCGGCCATTAGATTGCGATATAATCGAACATTTTGTACGCCATCCAAACGTATCACGGCCGTGGGTAATTGATGCTGTTTCCGTACACGTCTCGCGGCCTTCATAAAATGACGATAATTTGAGGACATCATGGTAACAATGCTATTTTGTTTAAACGAATTGTATTCAATGCTTGCCGGTACTTGTCCCAATATCTCACTCAAGCTATCAGCTTTGAATAACAATATGAATTTAGCATTATTCGATTCGAAACGATTGTTATCGAAACGTAAACGTTTCTCCATGCCATCGAGCGAAATTAAAGCATTTGGGCAATTGTTATCACGGAAAACATTTGAGGTTATATTGAAGACCGTGTAATGTCCTTGCACCGCAATTTGAAAGTCTTTATTTCTCTGCCACGTGCTATTGCCAAAGTAAATGGAATGTGTGAAATTCTCATTGTATTGCCAAACATATGGTAAATCCACATGGAAACCACCATGAGTATTCTGCTCCACTGTTGTATCCTGAATGACATAATGAAACAGATTGTTCGATGAACGCAAATCCTTGGAACGTTGTCGTATGCCCAAACCATTTTGGGTTATCAACGATGAATTGATTTGCAGTGTTATCTCGCTTAGATTACTCGATATAACATCCCAGAATGGTGATTTAATGAAAACAGCTTCACGTTGATTATAACTGATTTCCGAATTGACCAATTTAATGGATTCATTGGCCTTACGCAAATAGAATTCACCATTATCGCCAATATACCGATTGTAATAATAACCCGTAATACCTCTTAGATTTTTTTGAATTTTCGTCGAGCGTATGGTTAACGTGGGCACTGGACCACTTACTATACGATTACGTATATTTTGCACGGGAGCTGTGACTGTACTCAGCATTAAAACGGCTCCGCCCAATGCCTGCAGACCACTTTTATAGTAGATTATGATGCCATAACTACTGCTCGTAACCGGAAAGACATTTAAGTCCCGTTTTACTTGCCACAAATCACTGCGTATGTTTTCGGTGCGTGCATTTAATATGGTTATACTTTCGGTAGATAAATTGTGAATAGGATTCAATAGTTGTATGCCAATGACATAACCGGCTGGACATTGTACGACGATTTTCTGACTGATTGATTGACCCAACAGTTCCTCGGTTCTTATGTACTTTTGCTCAAATGTGCCCAAATCGATATTCGACACAGTCGGATGGGGCAGGACATATGGAACATAATCGGTGCCAAAGGAATTGAAATCTGTTGCCATATAAAACCAACCGCCAATTTCTTTTTGATCCATGGCCGAGATGACAGCATCATGGGAAATGCCACTACCCAAATTCTCTTTAATGATTGAGCCAGAGATGCGGAAATCCAATTGCTTCATGCTAATGCCACTGCCACGATTACCAGAAAATTCCGAATTTTTTATATTATTGACCGATTTGCCAGCATAGATATCGGCATAGATAATACCAAGACCATCTTGCAGATTGTTAACGACACGTACGTTTTCCAAATTGTGGCGGGCATGATCCATTTGAACGGCCGGCCTAAAGGCATTTGTGGTATAATCAAAGAGGCCAGCCTTCTCAACCGTAACATACTGAAGATCGGCACGTTCGGCCAGCATACTGAAACGTACTCCCGCCCAGGCTCCCTCGTAGCAACGTATGCCCACATCATTCTCATGGCTGCAACTATTCTCGAACTCATATTCGGCGCGACATTTGGTTACATCCCGATCGTGGGGCGTACATCGAACATTGGCCACCAGGATATCTTCTGAAGTGCCGGCACTGGGCAATTGTGAACGCAAAAGACGCCAATCCTGTGGATTCAATGAGTAACCCAATTGATGGCACACCAAGGCGGCGTTTAAGACATTCCAACCATAATCACAGACAGTGCCCCAACGTCCCTTTAAGTACAATTGCAAGCGTCCTTCGTGAGCCCCTCCAAGACCACCCACCAAACGGACTGGCACTCGTGGAATTGCATCACCTGAGGGCACAGCTTCCGTTTCCATATCTATGGCCTCCGTCTCGCTATCCAAATCTATAGTTTCCGTATCATTATGATCACTGATAATGGTTTGACGTTTGAGTGTGAAAAGTATATCATCGGGACGACTGCCACGTGCCTCCAATTTGCCAGCGACCATCATGCCGACACTTGGCTCGAAGCGTAGAGTCGTACCAGGTTGTAAAATTAATTTGCCACCCGGACGTATATTAATATCCTTGGTAACTGTATAAGTGCCCGGTGGTATAGACTCCTGACCATCAACTTCACCGCCTATGATGTCGCCACCATCGGGGAAGAAACTGGGCACCACTGTCGAGACTTTAATCATCGCCGTTGTTCCCGGATTCGAACTGTGCAGAAGAAATGGTAGATAATTGATTTTGGCCAAATTGTAGCGATCATTGCGATGAAAGAGACGGGCGTAGATACGTTTCTCATCCGCATGACCCAACCAATTGTAGGTGGCATTGATTATCTGACTCTGATCGGTCAGTTGAGAACCAATTTCGTATGCCGAATCGAAGTTATGTAAAATATTTCGAAAGATATCAATATTACTGGAACCCACGACCACTGGAGCAGCGACACGTGATCGTGGATTTAAACGTCCCGAACCATCGGAACCTTCACTGCCCGCGATCAATGGACCAAAAGCTTCGGTTATATTGTTGCCTCTCACAAAGTTTCGGGTGAAGAGTATATATTGAACTTCCGCTCGGCTGTAGGGCGATAGGGCAAGCGATATGACATGTACTCCACTGTTTCGTGTAAAATAATTGCTTTGGATCAAAAGTTTCACAGGAAAATAATTGAATTCGGGAAAGATGTAATCATTATTGACATATATACACCCATAGGAACCGAAACGAAACATATTGTACTCAATTTTTCCCTGCAGATTCAATGCTGGACTCAATATTATGGAATTCGCCTGCGAGTATTTGAATTGATTGTGACCCAATTGCAATTGAAGATTAGGTTGACCATTTGCCGTACGTTGATAGCAGGATTCGATGAAAATATCATTTTGTTGACTGCCATTAAATTGATTTCCCGTCACATTCACCCAGATGGGACGACAATAGTTGCCATGGAAGACACCAGTTTCCAAGTTACCACCAATATGTGAGTATTCCACGACGCTTGTCTGATTAAAGGGTATATATTCGATGCGTTGCACATCGGTGGTATGATTCAGCCAAGTTGCTATGCCATAGCCACGATTTGAATTCACAGATGAACGGGATATATTACGATTACCGCCATAGTAGGTGATATTAACGCCAGCGCCATTATTGAAACTAATATTGGAACTCGTAATATTGACATCTCCAGCACCCGAAGTGACATGAACACCAGCCACATGACCATTACCCGATATGGAACTACTATGAACATGTAACTTTGATCTGATATTATCTATAGCCACGCCACGTCCGCCATTATCCTCCACGGTGGATTCCGCCAAACGTAAATCGTAGGCCACTGCATCACCTGAGGTTATGCGAAAATAGGCATTCACCTCCTGTCGGGCATCCGCTTTGATCCTCACAAACATCTTTTCCCTCGTGCTCGTGACACTTTGCGGTCGTGTGTAATTTCTCGCTTGCCATGAAAACAATAATCGATCATTTGTCGATGCTCCATCGTAGATTTCCACCGTTGCCGTCTCATTTTGCATTAGAACAAAATGCTCAAAATGCAGCGTAAGATAAT
Organism: Drosophila willistoni; assembly: GCF_018902025.1. NCBI lineage: Eukaryota > Metazoa > Arthropoda > Insecta > Diptera > Drosophilidae > Drosophila > Drosophila willistoni. The sequence continues at coordinate 19,554,677 of NW_025814050.1, forward strand.
AACCCGAACGTGTAAAGAAATATTTGCCACATTCTTTTGCCGCACCGGCATAATATTTTTGTGTAAATGTCAGTGAAATAGGATACGTTTGTCCCGATGTTGTGGGTAGAGTACAAAAATCATATATACTAGCTCGATCCGTACGCTCGGTGCCACGTAAATCGTGTCCAACATATTTAATGCCATCGGCGCTATTATCCACCACAGAGCAACCATCTAAATTCACTAATCCTTGACTGGAATTCACAAAAATGCCAATGCCGTTGCTTTTGCGTATGGTAACGTTTCTCAATTGAAATCCTGCCCATGGTTTGGTGCTATTGAATCCTGTATAGGCTGAATGACTGATGACCACATGTTCCATTTGTGGCGGTAGACCCTGAACTTCCATAGCGGATTTTGCAGCAAATCCATAGCCATTGCCAGCTCGTATAATATCAACATATTTCAATTTCGATTCCGATTGAGCTGCATAGACAATGTTATCGCGTCCCAAAGATTTCGTTGATGGAGCATTATCAAAATATATGCCACGCCAATGACCCAAGGGTTCTGAATGCACTGGCTGACATTGTATACCCAAATCGTTGTGATAATCACACGAACCGGCGCCCATTTGCCGGGTATTCCAGGCCGAGCATTGGTTGACAGCACTCTCACCTCCATGACACTTGGGCTGCTCATAAAGCAAACGTGGATAATAGCCTGGAGTGCGTTCCACCCAATTCCAGAAACGTCCGCCTCTATAGCCAAGTTGCTTACAGGCCACTGCATAATCCGCCAAGGTCCAACTGCAAAAGCAAACAAATTTTACTTGAGAAAATGAAAGAAATATCTAAAGTTTCCCTGACTTACTTTCTTGAATTGGAGCACACCGAACGCCAGGTTCCCTTGTGGAACAATTGTAGTCTGCCTTCCACTGGTGTTGGACCATCTACTAAGCGTATTCCTTTTTCCTGATCATCGGGTAATTCCATTTTATAATTGGCTACATTTGATTGCGATTTGAATACTATGCGTGATGTGGGAGTGCCCTGAAAAAAAGAAAACAAAAACACATTAATTATTTATTAATTTATAGAGGGAGTAGTGCGTAGGAATTAAAAGGAGGAATGTCTACGTGTTAGCTAAGACAACATTACTCATAAAATTTACTATTTTGGAAAATGTCTTTTGGGCGCTTATCCTTTAATTTTGATTATCTTTTATAAGTATGAGTAGTATAATCGAATTAACCCTGAAAAGAACATATGATAAACAAGGCCTAAGTTTTTAGACATGTTCAAATTGTCTAGACTATCGCCAGACCAATCGACAGACATATATGTATATATATCTATGACGAAACCGACTAGATCAGCTGGTCGACTATATTTTCTAAATTTTGGAAAAATTAACATTAATTTTGTTTTAAAGATTTTGGTATTTCTATGAATTTTTAAATTACATTTTATTAAATTTTATTACGATTAGAAAAGCTTTAGAATTCGAAACACAAATTTAAGAAATAAATTTTCTGTAATTTTCAAATCTGTGCTTTGTGTTAACATGATAAAACGAATAGGTATTCCAGCATTGCATGAATACATCTATAAAGAATGAACATGTTTCTGGAATAATTTTGTATTGCGCTAGGCTGCTCATACCCAATTTTGTATATCTTCAGATAATACGGAAATGATGAAGATGAAGTTAGATGACTTTATTTACGGCTTCTCATCTGATTACAATAACCAACTATTTACTGGAAAATGTTTTCCATTAATTTACTTAGAAGCCGAGAAAACCAAAGCTAAAGTGCGAAAACGTCATAAATTTGGGACCACTATTGTATAAATATAGATATACCATGAATCGGAAAGGCATTTTGGCGAGTATAATACATCATTATACCATACACCCATAGGGTGAAATGGTATATTAAAGTCGCCAAAATGTATGTAACAGGCAGAAAGAAGCATCTCCGACCCCACAAAGTATATATATTCTTGATCAGGATCAACAACCGAGTCGATCTAGCCATGTCCGTCTGTCCGTCTGTCCGTCCGTCTGTCCGTCCGTCCGTCTGTCCGTCCGTCCGTCTGTCCGTCTGTCCGTCTGTCCGTATGAACACCTAGATCTCAGAGACTGTAAGAGCTAGAGCCACCAAATTTGGCATGTAGACTCGTGTAGTATGTAGAGTGATCAAGTTTATTTCAAATTTTTGGCACGCCCCTTTCCGCCCCCGCAATTTAAAAAAAGCGTATATCTCAAAAACTATTCCAGATAGAGACACCATATTTGGTATGTATATTCGCTTAGTAAATGCACACATTTTGTATGTATAAAGATTTTGCCACGCCCCTTTCCGCCCCCGTAATTTGAAAAACTTGATTATCTCCCGTTTTTTTTTTCCTTATGCAATCAAATTTGGCACACTTAAATTTAATACTAATATCTAGCAAAATACCAAATTTGATCAAAATCGGACAAAAAACAGTCGAGTTATGCATATAAACGTTTTTCCATAAGGCCGAAGTTGGCCGTTATCTGGTGGGGGCGCTAGGGTGCTCGTCTGATTGAGTGAGCGAGATACTAAGATATGCTTGTAAGAAGCATGTGAAAATGCATTTGTTTAATAAAGTTGAAATATTTGCTTTACTGGTGTATGGTATACCTAAGTCGGCGAGACGACTTACTTACTTCATTTTACCCTATAAATAAAAAGGGACGAGTTCAATTAGCCATATGTCGGCTGTTCGTCTGGATCAATGCAAACTCCTAGTACTCCCTAGCTATAAGTAAGTGTGTACCAAATGTTGATCAATATCGGGTGACTATGTATATTTCATTAACTTTTACAGCTAATTATCTTCAACCATCTATACATCTATCTATACATCAATTTATCTATCAATCATTTGAAAATTTCTCCAATTTTCACTTATTCGTTTTGCTTGTTTTTATGTTTCTCACGTTTTCTTCACGTTTCATTGCAATTTTTAATGTTCACTATTTTCAATTATGATGTTTTTTCGCAGCTCAATGTGCTCAATGTCTTGGCCTTCGGTTTTCAATTATTATTAATTTTTGTTTTCTTTTTGCCATTAATTTACACCTCGAGATAGAGATACGCCCACCCCAAACAGAGAGAAGTTTATTCATTCAATTTGATCTTCTTGTTTTTAATTGAAGTCATAGACAAATAGTGTAGAACTTTTGACCTTCTGCCGACTGCTGACTGACTCACCTTAAGAATACTTTGCATACGACAATTTATCCAAAAAAAAAATAGACAAACAAATTTTGTTGTTTTTTTTAACATAATCTATATAGAGAAAGAAGTCTTGGCTAATTTGTTCATTTTCATTATAATACAATCGTCAATTATGCCTGAATGCTCTCAGTGCCGACATTCACTTAAATCTAATTAACCCTTAATGACCCTCTGACCGACCCCACTAGACCCCCCACTTCTTCCTCCCTTTCTCCTGTTAGAGCTGCCTGATTAAGTGACAAAACCAAACTTCGCATTGTTCCCCCTTTATAAGAATCGGACATGCAAAGTGCAAGTTATTTGTATATCGGTAATTGGTGCCATTGCGCGTTATTAAAAGAGGAAATGAACTTGGCTGACCTAATTTAATTTTCGTTTTCTTTATACCACATCAAAGATGTAATGTGCGCCTGCGCTAAGGCCCTAACCTACCACTACAGCCATGAACTGGGAATGCAGTATGATAATAATTTGAGTGTGTGTGTGTGTGTAAATCTTATCTATCTGGAAGAGTCAACACAACATTTTTGCCGTGTTTGTTGTTGTTCTTTATCTACGCTTACTACATACATATGTATATATCTCTCAATCGTTACTCATTCAGTCAGCTTTTGGTTGCTCTGCTCTGATAAGAACAGGTGCCTCCAATGATGGCTTAATCATTGTATTCGCAAAACAGGTGGAAATGCTGATAAGCATTGTGAGAAATTTTTGAGAGTACACTAAAATAATACCCTTTAGAACGGAAAAAACTATAAAAATATTATACTTTTATAAAATAATATTTTACGCACAGTAGTTTTAAAACAAAAACGATTTTAATTTTAGTTTTAATATTTTTCAAATAACGAATTAAACTGTCTTTTTTTTTAATTTAAACCACATTGTTTTTGTTTTTTGTATTTTATACCCATTAAAATTTTTCTAAAGTTCAAAAATATCCATTAAAAATACTAGAGTAGATATTGAGAAGATTTGTTGTTTGTCGAGCTTCTTATGAAAATTAAATATTTCTTTTATTTTTAAGCTTCGCAGGGTTACATTTTTAATTTATAAATTTTTTCTATGGTTTCAAGCTACTAACTAAAGAAATAAAAAAGGATTTATGTAACTATTATTTTTTTTAAGGTAAGGTAATTGGAGAAGTACCTTATGTCCATCAATAATGCATAAGTTCTTTCAATTCTTATCCAATTTTAATTCACTTGACTAATTTTTTTGTCATTATAAAACGTCGTTAAAGTTGAAGAACTCAGAAACAAAAAAACAAAGAGTACATAAAGTTTTCTATGACGTTATTTTAATTGTTGTTATAGAAAGACAATCCTTGCTCTTTGTAAAGCAGTTGGCAATTATTTGTGTTATGATTAATTGATAGGAACTAAATGACTGTAAAACTGTGTAAGACTGTGTAGTCTACATAATAGAAATAGCAACATGCTTAAGCCATTGTAGTCGTCAAAATCCAACAAGTTTCTTATAAATTTATATATATTACATATAAAAACTTTTAAATCCTGCCTTTCATTCTGTTGCAGGATCTTATTTATATGGTTATTTCCTAAAATCACTAGAAAATTGTCTGTTTGGAAGCTATCTGAAAGCACAAGTCACTGTTCCGAGAGAAAATGTGTTTAAATTAGGTGAAAATGACAAAAAAAATGTCTACCCCTGCCTACTCAACCATTGAAAACCACTAAATACGTTAACTCAAGAGTAGTTTAAAAATTTATGCTTTGAAATCTACAAGTCTCTCATAAATTTTGTAAACTTTTACAACTCTATTGCCTTTCAAAATCTTTGTCAAAAGTATATGTTGACTTTTCATTCCTCTCCATGGTACAACGTTATAATATTTCTTGTTTTTCTTGAGACTTACCACTGCTTGTAGAACTCCTTTCACTTGCAATCCCTTGGTGGGGGCAAATTCTATGGTAACACCCGGTTCAATGGTCAGACGAGCTCCACGAATCACTTCCAAGTCATCGCGTGCCAGATAGGGGCTCTCGCTGAGTCGTAGAATGCGTTCGCCAAGGATTTCGCCACCCTGTAGCTCTGTATATGACGTTGACTGTTGTCCCAATGATGATGGCGATGAGGTCACCGTTGAGGTGGAGGAGGGGAGTGGAAGGGGCGGCATTGGCGCCTGTGTGGCAGGCAACAAATGTGCTGTGGCGCCATCGAGACTGGCAAACTCCAAATCATTTTCTGGCAGCAACTCAACTTCCAAATCGGATTGGGGTAGATTGAGCTCTTGCTCCGATTGCTGTGCTCGACCTAGTTGGCCCAGGGACAACAACAGGGCCAGGATAAACAATAAACATATGTGGTTACCTCCCCATTTTGTGGCAGCCGCTGGGGGCAGCAGTTGGTGGCAGTTTTTGTTATTCTTTGATTTTTGTTTCCTTTGTTGGTGGCAGTTCGTTTTATGTCGTTGCAGCGTCATTTGTGCATTGTTTTTCTACTTTGTCGTTTGTTTCGTTGAAATTTATTAATATATTTAATTGGTGTTTAATTCGTTTGTTTTTTTTTTAAATTTTTATAATTTACATTGCCAAAGCAGTTGGCTTATAGATATTTAACAGCTAAAAAAAGAGAAAAATTATATCTTTTAGATTGATTTTCTTTTAAATTTCACTTGATTTGATGAGTTTTTATTTCACTAATTTTTCACAGCTTCATTTTCATAGGAAAAACATGTTTAATTTATTTATTTTCTTATTTAAACCAGAATTTAAATATAATACTTTTGTTGTGAGTTCTTGATTTAAAATTGAATTTTACTTTATAAACATTTATTTAGTTTTTCTTTGGCCTTCATTTATATTCTTTTTATTATTAATTTAGAACTTTTTGTTGTTGTTATCACATTTAATTTGTCTTTTGCTATAAATATTTAAAATAACTTTTTTTGATAAATTTTTAGTTAACGGTTTTTACAGTTCATTTCATCACAAATTTTACAGATCTTTCTGTTTAGATTTCCTGCTGTTTTCCACGATTTTGAAACGTTTTTCCCCTCATCAAGTCAATTTCCCACCGACATCATCAACTTTTTGTCGTGGCCTTCTTCGTATTCTTCAACAACAACTTGAAACAAGCCTCTTGCAGTGTCTTAGCCAACTTTCTGATAAGCCAAAGAAATAACAGGCCCTAAATAAAAACAACACCACGAAGAAAATACAAAAAAAAAACCAATACAAATACCCATACATACAAAGGAACTCCCCCAACCAAAAGTCACACACTCACACACACACACACACTGATAGACTGATTACCCACCGAAGAAAATACCAAAAACCAACAACTGAAAAACACGTCCATACGCAAAGAACCGTTAGTGGCGACTGAAATCCACAACAGTGTGAAAGAGAGGGTTATTACTAATAACCAAAGAGCAATAGGAAGCCACTGAGGGAGAGGGAAAGAGAGAGAGAGCGATACTAGAGAGAGTAAGCTAACGACTGCCAAGCAACGACATGTAAAATGTTTTTTGTTGTTTTGTTGGGGGCTTTTGTAAAATAACTGTAAATGTGCAGGCATTTCATTCATACACAAAACCCAAGAGCACAGAGAGAGAGAGAAAGGGAGAGCGAGAGCAACGCACGCATCGTCAGTCTCTGTTGTTATTGTTTTTGTTTTTGGTAGGTTACGTATGCGTAGTAGATGATGGAGGAAAGCATTATCCCCCCTCCCCCACACACAAACACATTTCCCCATCCTATCTCTCTCTCTCTCCACAAGTTTTTTTGGTTTCTTCTTTTACTTCGTTGTCATTTTCTTAATATGCAAAGCAGCAGCTTTTAGGTGCGGGCGGTGTTCAGGTAAAGTTAAGAAGTATGCGGCAAAGGTGGGCTGGGGGTGGAGTTGGGGTAGATGCATGCGTATCGATAATCTTTGTATCTCTCTCGCTCTCTTTCTCTCCTTCTCTCTGTATGTGACTCAACTGACTGAAATGTGTATGCAAGTCAACGTTGAAATGCATTCAAAATACTCATAAGTTTATTGTCTCCATGGGCCTTTTTATGGGTTTTTTAACTTCAATATCAGACTACGCATATTTTGCCCTTAAAAGTTAAAAGCTAGAACGTTTGCATTTAATCTTTATTTTTGAAACAAAGAAATGAGTAATGCAATGATTAAACTAACATTCTTTAATTTTTTTCTCTGTTCTGCGCATCTCGCAGTTTAACGGTTTTACACTCATTTCCTTCAGATAAACTTTTCAGATATACAGCAATGGCCATAAATTTAGTACTCCTTGTGTAACACAAATTCTAAATGGTTAAAAAAGATAGACTAATCTTTTGTCTTTAAAAATTGTTTAAGAATCGAATAGAATCTTTCACATGATTCTAATCAAAATAGGGTTTGGATAATTCTTATATAAATTAGCACAGAAACAAAACTTCCACTAGATCACTTTCGTTAAAGTAGTATTCTACCTACAAATTTTTTCACATAAAACTAACTAATTGTAACAGCTACTTTTAGAATTACTGGTATGACCAGATTTATAGATGTGAGCCTTAAGATTTTAAAAATGTTCACATAAAAGTAATACGACAAGTTCTACAATCATGAAACTGAATCTCAAAGATTTGTCAAACTATTATGTAGTAAAATATATATATAATTGTAATTTTTTCTTGTTTTCTGTACTTTAATTTCTTTTCTTTTGTATTTTAATCATAATATTCTTAATTTATTCATAAATGCTTTGCTATCTTTCTCTGGAAAATGAAAATCACAAAATCACAAAGGCACTGTAGCTAAGTTAACCTATACAGAATCATTATGGAACATTGTACTACAACTTTTCTTAAATGCATTTCTATACATATGAAGTTACCGTAGACTTTATAAAATATATACATAGTCTCAATAATAAGTTTATGTTATCATTAAGCTTAAAGTTCACCTATGAATTATATAAAATTAACTACTTAAAAATTGAAAATTCTTCTATTTGGCTAGCAGAGAAAATTTTAAGGTTTGATCGTCTTAGAGCTTTTTATGTTTCCTTCTTAATTCTTCTTTATAGAACCCAAACAATCTATTAAATACTTTTTTATCCAACCGTTAAACAAGTTTTCTTTTTGTTTACAAATATGTATGTATGTATATGTTAGCATTTCTAAATTTTGGAAAATACACCTTTTAAGCTACCATAACATTTATTTCATATTGATTCAGTTAAAGCCTTTCACTTGCAATCAAAACGTGAAAGGTTCTTTGTGAGGTCAAAGCGTTAAATTTGTGGGAATAGGGATTGAGGGCAATTTAACAGTAATTTGGTTATGAACTAGTTTTCATTCTAACTATGTACATAGTTTATATGAGTTCAACAAACTGTTAAACAACTAACAGATAATAAAGCCGAACTTTATAATTGGCCAATTTTAGATAATTTAATAAATTAGTTGGTTCTCTCTCTCTTTCTTTTGTTCTTTCTCCCTTGCTCAATTTTAATTAAATAGCAAGCCGAAAATTAGTCATCTTTCATTGAGATATTTGCCGGCTTTATAACAATTTGCAATAAATTAACTAGAATGAGTAATACAACCCACATACACATACCACCCTCTCTCTCTCTCTGTCTCTCTCTCTCTCTGTCACTCTCTCTCTTCTTCTATTAATGATGCTCTTTGACCAACAAACACATTTGAAACCTGAAGCTTTATCGCCTGGCCAAACGCAAAATACTTTTTCAAGTAGATAACTTTATCTCTAAAATATTTAAAGCCCTGTTAATGCACTTGACTTTGTCTCGGTTTGGTTCTATGGTTCTTAATGATTGATAATATCAATTTCCTTTGAATTGAACGTCATCAATATGTGAGTAACAGAGGAAAGAAAAGGCGCTCTATGCGAACGGAAGTAACACAGGAACACACTGGGAAGTGGCTGGAGGAGAATTGTATGGTAGCCCAACAAGTGCAATGACTGGGACTGCAAAAACAACCATCAACCAACTACCAACTGTCGTTTCAGTTGGTTGACTGCTCCGCAATGCAGTTTGGCCACAAACAAACCAACGAATTTTTTTTTATGTTTGCACAGTTGTTGGCAATTAGAGAGGAAGGCCAAGAAGAGGTAGATAGATATTCCATAAAGTGCAAGAAAGCGTGCAAAAGATCGCTTCAATCTCTGTGATTTATGCATCGTTGGAAATGGAGGAAAGATGCTTCTCCACTTCGTCTTACACTTTTTTATGTTTTGCTTTACTGTTAATCAACAATATCTTCTTGTTCTAATTACAGGTAAATCACTTTTTTGCGCGCTAGATACTTTTTGAGTGTACAACACTCCACTCTCTTTGTTGGTATGAGTGAGTTTGGTAATATGCGTTGCTTTTTGGCCAAGACACACTACTACCAACACAACCTCACTTTTTTCTTCTTTTTCTTCTTTTGTGGCTTTGTTTGCAGAGCTTTTTTCACACACAAAAACACTTTTCACACTATATTTCTTCACTTTTCTAGCTCATTTTCATTGAATTTATGAAAATTTGAAGCGATTTTTGATCAACTTGTTGCGTTTTTATTAAACAAATTGTTGCTTTTTAAGGCGCGGTCAATAAGCGAAGCGATCTCACACACTTACATACATATAGATATATATATACATATATACAAAAGCAGCAGCACCGTTGAGATCAATATTTAATTTTTAGCGCTCACACACGTCTTTTCCGTCGCGTTGTTGTACACCTTCTGAGCGAAGTCGTCGCTCAGTGAGCGCATTGAGCGAGCGTCACTTTTTGTCTTGCCACAAAACAACGTTAAGTTCTGCCAGGTTAAATATGCCATATACAAAGCTTTAGCAAACCGACCATCATGAGTGGGGAGAGAGACAAATGCTCACAATGACAGAGAGCGTGAGAGTTGGAGAACTCAGTTAACTCATTTATGTTTTACCTTGGCCCGAAATGATTGCAGCAGTCATCGCTTAGCTTAGCTTTAGCAGCGTCCAGTTTCTGCCTTATTTTTTGGTAACATTACAATGTTAAATGTAATAACAGGCAGTCAGTTACCTGTTGCATTAACAGTGGTTAAGTAAGAGCTACAGTTTTACAAGAGTTGTAATAGTAGTTTGAACTGGTTTACAGTGACTCTAAGTTGGGTTTGTTAATGAGTTAATGTAAGTTTTCTAAAATATCAAAAAGGCATTTACTTTTTATATTAAATTTAAGACCTTTTTTTGTGGAGAAGTGAGTGCAATTCCAATTTTTCGAAAAAACAAAACAATAAAAGTTTTTCTTTATAGCTTTGGTAATATTGACATTATTAAAATTCAAATGTCGACCGAAATTATTAGCGAATATTTTTCAATTTATATGGCATACTTTTAGGGTGCAAAGGTTTCAGATTTGAAAACTCTGTTAATTCCAGTTCAGATTAACAGTTTTGTGTTAACACACAAAGCGTTTGAATAATTCTCGTTGCATACTTTTCGGCTAAAAATCATAAACAGTTAATTTTAAAACAAATTTTGACTTAACAGAATTCTGTTAATAAATTTTTTAGTACGAGTAAATTGATAATGAAATTATATTACAAATAATTCCTAATAATATCTAATATCTTAGCTGAAAAGATAAAAATTAGTATAAACTCTGAAATGTATATAGCTAGGTTTAAGCAAAATTTATTAAGAAAGAAAAAGGCATTTAATGAAATCTGAAAATTTATCACACATGTGTGTATAGATCATATATTTATTCGTTGTATAAGACCACAATATTAATGAAATGCTGCATAATACCAAATACCATTTCAATACTATTTTATTTTATGAAACTGCTTCATTTAATGTAATGTACAGCATATTATGTTTAAATCGGGATTTTTCCAATGTCTATGTGATATTGCCATGCATTACCAATCCTCACCAAATCCTTATAACACGTTCGTTGCTCTTTAGAAAATTTCTGAATAACACGTACAAAAATTTACAAAGAAGTTTTGGATTTCAGTTTTTAAAAACATTTTAAACAGTTTTCAGAAACATTTCTAAAGTAGTTTTAATACTGCTGACAGTGATCTTCTATAGTGAAACTGATTTTCATGGTAATAGCTTAGAATCTTTGTATCCTAGGCCTAGTTGGCCTATTGGCCAATTTTTATAAAACCTTATAAATGTTTCTGCATTGTGAAGCTCCTAAAGTCATTATAAACTTGTTTTCAAATTTACTTCTTTTTCTTGTGTCCTTTCTGTGCCCAAAGAATTCACGTAAAAGTTTGTATTTTTGCATAAAGCTGTTTAGAAATTCACATTTCATATTTGTCTTTCTGTATGACTGTGTTTTTTGTTATAAAAAACGATTTGGGCAATTCGCAAAGATAATACTTTAGTTAGGCAAATCACGTATGTAGCTCTCTCACTATATATGATATCATCATTGTTTTAAGACCCTTGAAATAAAGGAGAAACTTGGCCTTTTTTATAGTTCCAGCACACACTCACACATCATTTGATGTCATCATCTATGTGATGGAGGAAAAAAAACTTCACTTCACTTCACATCACTCCACTCTACTTTTGATGATGTCTGCTAATTTACGTGGCTTCATTTTTAATTGAAACTTTCTACGTGTTCGAGTGCTTATACTGAGTAAGTTTTGTTGTTGCCTTGGAATTGAATGCGAGGCTCCAATGTTAAATAGGCGTTAACCGCAAAAGATCTATGTGAAACGTGCCTCAAGTCTCTATAAAAAAAAAAATACGAAAAATCTTTAGTTTTTGATTGATGGGCAGTGGGCAAAATGAATGAGTGAGTCAGTTATGAAAAGTTGTTTTTATTTTTTTTTATTATTATTTAATTTTATTTTTAAATATTTATTGCTAAAATATATATATAAGTATATATATTGGAGTTTTGTTAGCTAAAAAAATCATTTAAAATTCAAAAAGGAAGACCATGATGGAATCAATGCGCTAAGTGGTAAAAACTATAAACGAAACTTATCAAACTTACTGAATCTCTTACAAGACTATTAAAAAAGTTTAACTGGAATGTTTTTTTTTTTTGTTTTGTTTTTGTTTTTTGTTGTTTAGTGGTGGTGGGCGTGGAGAGGCCTCCATTATTAGTACATGTTTTGGTAGGCCTGTTTTTTGCCTGCTTCGTATTTTACTTTTACTTTCAATTTTCAACCATTTTATTCCCTCGCAAAATAAATCTTGATTAAGATTATCTTATAAATAGAAAAAAAACTATATGTATACATATATAAATTAAAAGTGGAAACAACAACACTTGGTGCTGGGTAGGCGAAAATGAAAAGTAACTAACCAAAGTAAGTAAGATGATCTAAAAAAGCGGTACTAAATTGATAAGTTTATATATATGTAACTTAACCTAAAAAGGCACTTACAAATGCAGCAACATAGTGTGTTTGTTTTAAGTTTAAAAAGTCCTTAATCCATAGGTTTATTGCCTTGCCTAGACATTGTACTAAAACTGTATAGACTATAAATAGTTTAAGTAACTAAAATTAGATTGTAGTAGATGGCTTAATATCTATATATGTTGGAGTGGTAACAGAAATTATTTTCAAAGAGTACTAAAACTCGTTTTAGATCCAGTTTAAAATGTACTAAAGCATCTAAAAACTGTTTAGATCTTGTTTAAAATGGCTTACAATAAGAAAGTAGTATAAATCCAACAGTTCTAAATGTTCTAAAAAAGTATTTCAACCTCGTAAGTAGATCTTAATCTAAGAATATAGTGTACTAAAAGGTTCTTAAAGTCTATATGCTCGATTAGCGTCGCATAATATCCTCAATGCTAAAGCCCGTACGTCTAGGTGGTGCTGCTACTGCGGGTGGTTGTAGTGGTGGTGCTGGTGGTGCTGCTCCCTGTCCAGGTGGTTCTTTATCCCGTGCACTCGTTTCGGTACTTGACACTGGTTTACCCAATAACTGTCTGGGTGGATGACGTGACATATTCAAAGCATAAATACTTTGATTCTCCATAAAACAACGCTGATTCATCATATCTAGTGTTGAATGCGGTGGTGGGGCGGCTGATGGTGGTGCCGGCTGTGGCAATATTCTCTTACGCATGGGTATGGAACCCAAGAAACTGGGCATGGCCTCGTGTGGCGAATGTAATGGCTGAGGAGATGGTTTTGTGCTACTTTCCGCGCTATTATTGATTATTATTGTTGGCGGTGCTGCTTGCATTGCCGCTGGTGGCTGCGGTGCTGTTGGTGGTGCAGTGGCAGCAGCAATTTTTGATAGATTTAAACTCTTGTGGTGCAGATCGCGTCGTACATGCAACATGGGTAGATAAGGATCACCATTTGGTGGTAAGAGATGTGGATGTGGTTGTGGTGGAGGAGGATGTGAGTGTGCATGTGAATGCGGATGTGCATGCGGGGGTGGTGGCGGTGGTGCTTGTGGTTGCGGCGGCCCATAACGTAAATAGGATGAAGCTGATGACGATGGTGCCATGGGCAAGTCATCTAACGGTCTATCAATATGTGGACGCATTGTATAGGTTTCGCCACCCTCGTGATGACAATGTGTGACACCTTGTCCCTCTTTCTTAGCGCTACTTGAAGTGCTGGCTGTGTGTGAACTGCTTGCACTGCTTTGCCCAGCCTTAAAACGAGCCACTAAAGCCACTTCGGCTTGCTCTTCGGCATCGGCTTCTAGATCCTCATCTTCAGCCAAATCCTCACGTTGATGATATGTGGTAGCTCCCTCATGTGGATCCTCTTCATCGTCATAGTCCTCAAATTCTTCTTCACTATCCTCCTGATCAAATTTAGCATCGCCTGCGGCACCACTTCCATTTGTGGCCTTCCTCTTCAAGTGTCTACGCTCTGCCTCATCTTTCTCCTCGCCGCTGCCGCCAGCAGTTGTCTCATTCAAATTCCTCACCGGCGATTGTCTAGGCGAGTCCACTTCCAGCAACGAATCCTCTTCATCGCCACTCAAATTACGAGCCTCGTCCTCTTCACCCACATCCACGTAGTCCGCCCCATTCACTTCACCGCCCACAGCATGTGTCAGCGCGTGACGCCTCAAGTCGCAGTTGCGGCGAAACACTTTGCCGCAGGATGAACACTCGTAGGGCTTGTGATCGGTGTGGGTTAACAGATGAGTCTTCAAATTGGAACGCTGATTAAAGCTGCGACTGCAAACGGGACATTTGTGCGGTGATTCCTCCATATGCAGGATCTTGTGTACAGCCAATGTGCGTGATTGACAGAAGCCTTTGCCGCATTCTGTACATTTGAATGGCTTTTCCTTCGAGTGAATATACCTAAAAGTAAACAAAACAAAATTATTTATTAATTTAAATTCGATACAAGTTTTTATTAAGTTATTTTGTACGATGTGAACCTCAACTAAGTCGAAGGGTTTGAAAGAGACATCCATGCGAATTAAAGGGCAACAAATTGGCCTAGTCAAATAAGAAGTTATTAGCTGCTTCTTAGGGTCTGTTTTTTTTCTAAAATTTTGTCGGCATCACAACTAATTTATCCTCTAAAAAATTAAAAATAAAAAGAATTATAACATTTTTGGGAAAATCTGACTCTCAAAAAATTTACTTCAAGGTGAAGTGAGATAGCTCAAAAAAAAGGTTTTCTACACGAAATGTCATTTTTGGAGAATCGTGCACCAAAATGGCTGTATCCTAGTCTCATTCCTGTCTAATCATATTGGAAGTGTAAATATTTGTTTAAAAAATATAAACATCAAAACATTTTAATCTTTCTACTGAAAATTTCTAGACATTTTGATAATATGTAAGTGGATAAAAATTCTTTTTAAATTATAATGAACCAAATTAGAAAAATATGTTTTTGTTTCTAAACAATTGAGTAATTTATGAAACTGTTCGAAAATAATTTGTAACAAAGGCCTGGATCTTGCTAATGATAAGTAGTTTTTATGCATTATACTGAGATCATTTTAAAACTAAATAAATAAATTAATAATTTCTTTTAGAAACTTTTCTATTTCTTTTAAACGTTGTATATCATTTGATTTTGGGTAGCATGATAATCTATTTTGAGCATCTACATATTGTGTACTTTAAAAGTCATAGCCATAAAGCCATTTCAATCTGCTAATAACATTTAAGAATAATTGAATATTTCATAAAAGGAAATTAAAAAAATAAATTTCGTATTGGTTTTGACTTTGATTTTTTTGTCATCATTTTTGCTTTCACATTTATAAACGTGTTAAGCAGTGTAGTAAGACTTTAGATAAACGCGATTAAACAATCAAACAAATCGCGCAATTTTTTCTGAAGAAATGTTTAACCATATTAGCTGATTGCGGGGGCGTTGTTTGCCGCCGCTTTTGGGTTAACTGCCAGTTGGTAGCACAACAGTTGACAGTTATCTTCTTGGACTGCATTATCTTCTCTCCTTCTTTTCTCTTTGGTGTGTGTTTGCTGCTGCCTCTGCGCCCCATTCTCAGATAAAGTGCGCTGATATATTTTATGTTTATGGCAGCCATCTTTGAAATGGCATCCACTTGTTGTTGGACAGCCGACAGCAGCAGCAGCAGCAGCAGCAGCAGCCCAAGACCAAGACCAAGCCTCAGCCTCAGCTTCAGCTTCAACATCAGCATCAGCTTTTAGCCTCAGCAGCTGCTGGCCTGGCCTGGCTCATAGACCGAAAAGAAGTTAAAAGAAACCAAAAAAGAAAGAAAAAAAAAAGAGGAAAACTGGTTTTTTGCTTCGTCTGCGTTTTGGGGCTCGAGATTCTTCTCCCATATACTTTGCCTTCTTATATATATTTTTTTTTCTTCGATATTTTTTTTTTCTGTATGCTGGTCTAAAGCAAAATTAGCCCCGCGGCAAAGCAAACAAACGACAAATGGACCGAAACCGAACGATCAAAAGACAGAATGCGCTGGACCTGGGACAGTCTTTCAGTCAGTCTACCCTCCGCCCCCCTCTTTCCCTCAACGCTCTTATCCCCTCCACATCATCATCATCGTCATCATCATTGTTGTTGTTGTTGTTGTTGCTATTGAAGTAAACCAAACAAAGTTAATTAACTTTGTTGTTGTGGTGGTGACTCTACGTCAAGTGCTGTACTCTACATTTCAGGCATAAGAGGTTTTTGGGGTATTGTGATTTTTTTTTTCTTTGCTCCATCTCGAAGGCTGATTTTGATTGATGTGGGATTTAAGTAGAAATCCGACGAGACAACAAAACAAAATTTGGCTTTTTGTGGTCTAGGGAAACGAAGTTCTCTTTTAAAAAATTAGCTAAAATTAAAGCTATTGTTTTTATGTTTAGCGCCAGAAAATTAAGTGGAAACCAGAATCACAACTCTTATGTTTCTTATGAGAAACTTTTAAAATTTTAAGGCCTGAAACTAAGCTACTAAAAGGCGTTAACTATTCTTTAGAGATTACATCTAGTTGGAAGCCTTTTAAAATTTCATTTTTTAAACATTTTTCGTACAAAAACCTATAAATTTATTATTTTAAGCATATGCACTCAAAAAAAGATCCCTTTAAATAAATTGTATTTTTCTAAAAACAATTTTTAAAGTTGTTTTATTTTTATCTCTTATAAAAAAGCTTCGATTAAATTTTAGAAAATATAGTTAAGAAGTCTATGTAAGAATTTCAGGCTAATCGTTCTATACAAATCCTGATCAACGACTTTCATAAAGCAGTTTTGAGATAAACAAAGATTAAAGTTTCAAAAACTTTCAAGTGGATCTAAAAAACTGTTTGATGTACTTTAAATTATGAATTCAATGAAAAACCCTAATGAACTTGTGTTATATTTTTGAACCCGACTACCATTTTTTTTTTAATTTTCAAATGAGAAGATATATTTATTTGAAGATAAATTGTTAGTAACTTATTTGAGGATAGAGTATGAAAACAGAAGATGTTCGCATTGAGTAAATCTCAGGGTTCTTGCCTTTGCTTAATGCATCGTTCTTTTGAGACTTGAGGCAAGCCAGCAATTACTGGTCTGCTGACACGCCCCCTTTCCCTCTTCTCTCACACACACACACACACACGCATGCACTCACCTGTGGTCTCTCAAGTGATCCTGACGTCGAAATGCCTTGCCGCAAATATCACAGGAATATGGTCGTTCATCTGTATGTGTGCGTTCGTGTATTAGCAGATTGTAAGATTTAGTGAACTGCCGATTACAAAATTTGCAAATGAACTGTTTCTTGGGGCGAGATGCACGACCAGGTGCCCGCAATAGACGGCGATCCAGGCCAGCGGGATGCAAACCGCCAACTGGTCCGAGGCCAGGTGGGAAAAGAGCCGCCGCTGCAGCCGCGGCAGCAGCAGATCCTGGAAAGGCAAAACTCCCAGCCGCTGTAGGCGATGGTCCAGGACCCGTTAAATATGGCGGTGGCGGGGGTGGAGCATAGAGAACACCAGGCGGTGGGCCACCCGGTGGCCCACCTGGTCCTCCGCGACTTAACATGGCAGCGGCGGCGGCTGCCTCGCGTAATGCCAATTCCTTGCGTTTATCCGCCATCATGGCAATTATTTCGTAATTCGAATTGCTGCCTCCTGCTCGCACTTTGGCGGGCAGTACAGGAACAAAGGCAGAGATCTCTCGATGATGTGGTGGCGGCGGTCCTGCAGCCAAATGCTGCTGATAGGCCAATTGTGTTTCGTAGGCAGCCGCTGCTGCCGAGATCCGGCTAGCCGATGAGTTTCGCGAGTCACCAGCATTACCCTCGCCAGAGGATGCTCCACTGCCACCACCTGATCCTGCTCCTGATCCGCCATTGCCACCGCTAGAAACGTTTGAAGCGGCTGCAGCAGCAGCTGCTGCCACCGTGGACATGAACTGATCCATGCGTGAGGTGCGCAACATGGGAATGGCTCCACCTCCTCCTCCACCGCCACCCAAATCGCTGGATGAGCTTTCCGTGGGCATTTTTTTTGTTTTTTCAAAAGAGGCGCAGATGTATTTCACATTCCGCTAGACCTAAAAAGAGAAAGAGACAGAGAAGAGAAGGGTTAGAAATGGAAGGGGCAAATGTTTTAATAACAATTATTATATGATGAGTTTATCTTAATTACTCTGCAAAGTACCATAAACGGAAATATTTTTCCACCTCTAGTCTTTACAACACTCTGAAGAGCTAAGAGGTATCGTAGGGTATCATAGACACTCAAGAAAGAAAATTTCCAGTAGAAAAGTCAATTCAATTACAAGTGGAAATTTCTTAGAATTTGTTTCTTTCAACTACTTAAGAAAATAGTTTTTGTTTTTTTAAATTTTTTAAAATTCTTATATTTTTTCTCGTTTCAGTTGGATATATTAAAGATTTGATAAAGGTAAGTTCCAAACTCAATAATTTTTCTTTTTATTAACGGAATTTAGCTTATCGAAATTTAATTTTCTAAACTTTACTTAATAAATGATTAAAAATCAAACCTAGTTAAGTAATTGCAATGCACGATGTTTAAGATTTATCGTTACCCGATAAATCGAAAATCTCTATAAACCTAAAAAAAACAACCTGGAAGAGTTTCTTGAAAATTGAAAATACATAGAATGATTATATAAAAGGTTTATCTACAATTTCAAATTGCCAATGTTAATTTTTAGTTTATAAGTAATCGCAAATTGACACAAATTTGAATTTAAATTTGAAAATTATTCAGTGGAAGAAATGTTAGACAAAATACGTCATCTTTTACTTTTAATGAAAGATTTCTTTAGTTTCATTTATTAATTACTTTAATCCGTGGCGAATCCTCAGGGGAATCCGCCACAGACTTTAGTTTGGTTGGGGTTTCTCATACCTGTGGTTAGGATTTTCGATAAAAGTTATACATTTTTTTTTTACAATATTCAATTTTGAACTCCAAAGTGTTTTCAGGAAATTCAGTTGATTTTGTGTATATAGAACATTTAACAGGGTCTTAATGTAAATAGTGATTAAAATTAATATTTAACCAAAAACAAATCCTTTGAAGAAGTTTATGATCTGTTGCTTTACTTTTTTATGTTTTATTCTTTGACAGAAGTGCTAATTTTTTTATAGTTTAACCTGATTAAGAGCTATCCGCTATATTCAAGTTATCATTTTAATTAAATAAATAAATCCAAAATATGTTTAAAGTCCCTTTTTTTGACTTATATATATTACATTCTCTACATCTTTCTATAGGGTATAAACTAGATTGTTCTTTAGTAAATATCTTTACTTGTATGAATTTTGTTTATCAGTAACAACGGCGGCAAAAAAGAAGGAAAAAAAATGAAATATACGAAACGTTTGCGGTATCGGCGAGTGAAACTAAACTGAGAAAAAAAACGAGTCGTAGTGCTGCCTGCTGCTGTTGTCGTTGCTGCTGCTGTTGCTGTTACTGCCAGGTTAGATAAGATTGTGTGTCCAAAAAAATAAAAAAAAAAAACCTGACTATGAACTGGCACTGGCACACAGTAGTACCGATATAAACACACACACAGATACACACACACACAGATGCAACTGGGGAAATAGTCGAGGAACGACAAAGGCCCAGGCAAGGCACTGGCAGGCCGGCAGAGTCACTACTGATCAGCCAGCCAAGTTGCCGTCGCGCTTTTGGTAAATGACGCTGACTGAAACTCGAACGACTGCTTACTGGATTTACGCAACAGGAGCAGCAGGCAAAAGTCGCATTTCTCTCGAGATTGACTGACTCTCTGCGCATCAAAACGTGATCATCACGATGGTAACAAAAATATACTGCCTGATTCTCATGATCAGCTTTGATGACGTTGATAAAACGTCGTTTCGAATTTATAACCAGTTAAGCAAAAATTATTACTTAGTCTCCATTATTACCGTGTCTCTTCCAATGACAATATTTTCGCTTATCATTTGCTAGACAAAAAAAACAAAAAACAAAAAACTTCTTGCTACATCATCTTGCTTTTGGGGTCTTAAAAGGTCTTTCATTCTCCTCAAGCCCCCCCGCTCTCCCCACATTGTGCACCGTTCTTCTTATTATTATTATGATATTTCAGAAGCGGATTTATCTTTAGAAATGATTTCTTTTTCATTTTTAGGCTGCGTGCCCGCTGTCAGATTAGATATGTAGAAGGTTGACTAAACAGAATGATATACAATCATGTGTAACTAAAAAATATATGTATACAATTTTCTAGACTTCAAAAAAACCAAGTCAAGGGAGTATAATATATTGTAATGTATAATAGGTTTAGTTTTGGGAAGCTCTTATAATGCTTTTGTCTAGAGATTTACTTAACAAAATTAATGCAAAGAATGTGTTATGTCTGATTTATACATAAAAAGCAAAGTAATCCCTTTGGTTAAGGCTTTCACCATTTAAATAAGTTTTTTTTTCTCATCAGTTACTTAATATTGCGATGACAGTATGTTTTTTTTGAATATATTATTAAATTTTTAAACTGTTTTATGTTAATATTTCTGTTTTAATATTTGTAAATTAAGTATAGATCATGCAGGTTAGATAATTGACTCATTATAGTATATAGTATTAAGTATAATTGTGATCATGTTTATTTAAAATTATTTTTTAGCCTTTTGAGAACTTCTTTAAAAGTAAGGAGACTGATGAAATATTTAATTTGAATTTTATATTAAATACCTAAAATATTTAGGACCATGGTAATCTAAATCATCGTCCCTTATATAGGTAAAGCAAATCTTAATAGGGCTGAGAAATAATATTTTCACTGACGTCAAAGGAATACTTTACAAATTTTCTTGATAGTTTAGTTAAGTAGTTAAATTTAAATTAAGTGTTAAATTTATATTGAGTCATTAACTTTTCTTAAAAACTTAAGTAATTAAATTCATTTGCTAAATATTGTGCATTTTACAACTATTTTTTCATAGTAAAATTCCTATAACTATATGTCAGCGATAATTTGCATGGTTATCTAAGCCCTAAACACTTGATTAATCTTATCTTAATCGCTCCCATATCATACATATTTAGTAATTGCTTGGGTCTATATTAGAATTAGTTAGAATTAGTAATGAGATTATAATTCAATAATCCCCAAATGGGGTTTTTTTTTCTCCCCTTCCCTTTTTTTAGGTTTATGACTATCTGGCTGGAGATATTATGTTATCTCTCTCTCTCTCTCTCTCTCTCTCTTTCTTTCTCACTGTTTCTCTATTTATACAATGTATGTAGCAACAATTGAACGTTCATTATCTTTTCTGAAACATCGGCACTTTTGAAAACAAAAAAAAAAAAAAGTCCAAAGCCAAATAAGAAAAACAAATAAAAATTAATGTAAATAATGGACAAACGGCACGTAGACGACGTAGCGTCTGACTCTCTCACTCACTCTTTCTATAGAGAGGAGAGGCAGAGCCCAAAGGCTTAAGGTTGTGTATGTGTGTGTGCGAGTGTGTGTACATATAATAAAAATGGGAAAAATATAAAACCCAACCACGCCAGAGCCCTACTCAGACAAACCCAGACTACTACTGGCTGAAAGATATCGAGGAGCAATTTGGCTGCCAGTTTTTAGTTTTTCTCCTTCTCCTACTTCTTCTCCTCTCACTCTCTCTATATGTATCTGTCTTTCTCACTTTTTTTTTTTTTTGTCTCCTACTCTTGCATTTTTGTGTAAACACACACCGAACCTAAAGTGAAAAGGTTCAGAGTGTTGATAAAAAATTGTTCCCTAAGTGCTAATTTATGAAAACGACTAGAATGATACTCTTTAAAAGAGTTCTTGCCTATTTTTGTTCTTTAGAAATGGAATAATATAAATTTAGGTTTTAGTCTCTAATGAGCCAGTTCATTTTTTCGAACGGCGCATTCGAATATCGTTTGCTTCGAATGGTCCTTAAATGGAAACACTTCTGTCTAATTTGAATATTTTTCTCAAATATTTCTAGCAATTTTCTTAAGATATTTTTTAAAGGAAGAATTTTTTAGTTTATACTATTTAATATAACATTTTATTTCTTTTCTTTTGTATTAAAATTTTGAATTTTTGTGTAGGAGAAAATTGTAGAAATTAAAAAAAGTAGAAGTGAGTACCAAAAATAATTTTGAAATTTTTTAAAAATATTTGTATTGTATTTTTTAAAATTTAAATATTTTGCGCAGTTTTATTTTGTTTTGTTTTGATTTTAATTTTGAACGCTGTTTTTGAAAAGAAAAATCGTCAAGAATGTTAAGTTATGAAAATTTTCATTTTTCTTTTTTAATTTTTTAATGAAATATTTTCTCTTTTCCTGTTTTGTTTTTGTTTTCGTGGAAAGGGAATATATAGAAATATAAAATTAAAAAGATAATACCAAAAATAATGGAAAATATCATATATTGTTAGGAATCAAGGGAGAGACATGATTAGTACTCTCTCTTTCTATAAGATATTGCCTTGAAAAAATGAACAACCAGGCTTAAATATTTTCCAAATAGTTTGTTACATACTAACTGTGATATTCGTTTTACATCAGTTACAACTACAGGGTATAAAGGGAGAAAAAAACAAAAATAAAACCAAGAAAGATATACAAACACCAAGCGAAAAGTTGTCCCTGTCCGTTGATGGACCTAAAGATGAAAATGTCCAACAAACAAACAGAAGAAGAAGAAGAAGATAGTTTGAAAAGAGAAAAAAGGGTCGATCTTTCGTTTTTCTCTACTTCTTTCAACTTAATCCCTTCGGGATACTTCATTTTAAAGATCTTTTGAGCGTGTGTGTGTGTGTGTAAGAGCGAAAGAGAGAGAAAGGGCGATACGCTAGGCTAATAATCAGAAATCGAGAGACTTATAATTATAGTCCAGAACAAGACTAAAAAAAATATAAACCCTTTCGGGTAGAGATTATAGTCAAAGCTATTAAAAAATCTAGCTTGATCATTGCTTGCTTTGGAGACGAGAAAGAAAAACCAGTTCCAGTTGCCGGAGCTGTGGCTAGCTGCTCCTTCCACCTCCTTTCATGGCTTATAATTTTCTTGATTAATATCCCAAGAGAGATTTACACCGTTTGCCGAGGAGGGCCCAAGTGAAGTTGCAGTTGATGGTAGATCCATTAATTTTTTTCCCTTGAAAGAGCTTTGCTAACTTTTTCTTCTCTCTTTCTGTCTTTCCAAAAGGGGTTTAATGAAGTTTTATGTTGCCTTCAAATTGAAAATCATTTTTTATGCTTTACAAAAATTTACGAGCCACAGGATTAACACATAACTGATTTCAATCTGAAGATCGATCAAGTCCTATATAAGTATATGCATAGTAGAATTTATGATTATTACTTAATTCCCAAAACACATTTCACATGCTAATCTCTCTCTCTCTCTGTCTCGTTGCGACCTTTTTCAGTTCTTTTCTTGTTTTCTTAGTATATTCTGTTACTAATCCGTCTCTTGTTGTTGAATCTCAGTTGGGTTTTTCAGTTTTCTATGAGGAAGATTTTCTCTTTATTTTCCTAAGAGGCATTATTCTATTCTCTGCAGTTTCTTTAGATTTTTCCAAATCACCAAAGAGTCAAGTGTGTCTATTGTAATATTAAATGACTTCATACTTTGCGAAATTATGTTCTCAAATGGCAAATAAAATGATTAAAATTAGTTTGTATATTTAAATCTCTCTAGACTTTGACCAAAAATCAACGTTTGCATTAAAATATTGATTTTAAAATATTTATATTCCCAAAAAAGTGTGCTTAATAAATTATTCCAAAAGAAAAAATTTTTTTTTTCAAGAAATTACATGAAATTTACAATTTTGCATAAATCTCTCAATAATGATAATAACAACATAAAAAAAAAAAAAAAATTAACAATTCAATAAATATTAATGAGAAATCTTTCAAAATTCAATTAATAAACAATTATATCTAAAATTAAAATCATATAAAATAAGCAACAAAGTCAAAGTAACACAAAGTAACAATAAAAAGAAATAAACAAGAATTAAAAATTAAATCGTGCATTTAAGTAGAAAAGAAAGAACTATATTATATTTAAGTTTATTAAATTAACAAATGATTGTTGATTTCTGGTAGATCTCACATTAATTGTTAATACTCTAATTGAACTCACACAAGTTTGCATTACTAATTAAATATTTTTCAATTACACTGAAAAAATTATGAAATGAAAGAGCTAAGTAAAAAATTTTCATAGAAAAATATGACGCGAAAATTTTTAATTAAAAAATGTCCATAGAAATAACATATATGCAATGTCTTAATAAACTTTAATAAAATATTAATTCATATTGGTTTCCCAAATAGAAACAAGACCAGCAAAGATACAAGAAAAAGACCTGTTAAGCGGTTAAAAAATCAGATAAACTTACTTTCGAGTTAGTTTCCAATTTCTGCATATTAAAATCTTGGACTCAAACTTCAGCCTATGACTAAAGGAATTCCCCATGCCAAAGATCTAAAATTTATACACAACAAAATATTGATTAAATCTTTCGCTTTCAATAAATATGCAAAAATCTATTCTTAAGATTTCGATTTGAATATATTCATATTGTTTAAGGCCTAAAGCATACGCAGAATCTACACACAAATTGATTAGAAACATTCAACAGAATATGAATAAAAGAAAGAAATCAAATAAATTTAAATGACAAACCCTAAAAAAATATATAAAACTAACAAAACACGTGCCAAAAAGGCGGGGCTAACAAAAAATAGAAAAATAAAAAACTAAACTAACAACTTTGAAATAAAATCAAAATAAAATGCCTTATATAGACGGCAATAACAATCAATTGTTTAACCATTGTTTCTTTCCAATTTATATACTTATATATAAATACATACATATATTTGTATTATTGTCTTTTACGATATTCAATTAATTTCAAATTGAAAGACCAAATTTCAGACGGTTTCCCCATAAGTATAAAATTTTTTATGGTTTTCCATTCTTATGTTAAAATTTCAAGTTGAAAATGAAAATAAAAAACAGAGCGCGGGAGGCAAAAAAACGATGCTTGAAAAGAAATCAAAAGAAAACTGAAGCAAGATCTAGATGACGATGATGATGATGATCATCGTGATCATCATGATCTTAACCACAGAAGCTTGCGGCAATTTTTGTTGTGTTGTAGTGAGTTTGCCTCACGTTCTGAACAATTAAAGGCACAACGAAGCAACGCCAAAGCAAACCCCAAACCCCAAACCCAAAGCAACAACCGGATTCAAATTGAGCACGACGAGAGCCGCCGTCGCAGCCACCGCCACAGTGGAGAGCCACAAAAGCTAAACCACTGACTGGCCACTGGCAAGTGAACTGGTTTACGAAACAGCAAAATGGAAAAATAAAAAAAAAACCGAGATGGAAAAAAAAGCATTCCAAACGAAGGTTTTTTCTGTTTTCTTCTTGGCGAGCGCCAGTCAGCCATCCAGTCAGCCAGTTCTCCCCAGCTCCGGTGAGCTCTGAGCTCCCAATTTTCAACTCCAACTCTCCAGCTCCAACTCCAAGTCCGCGCTGCGGCACCACACTGAGTTCGGTGGCAATGACAGTGGCACATGCAGCAGTTGTAGTGGAAGCCGCCACCACGAAAAACGAAAAAAAAAACCGCCAAGCAGCCTCCCAATGTTTTTTTTTCTATACATATATATGTATATATTTTGTGTAGTGGAAAAAAATCATAAAAACTGGTTTTCTTTGGGGGCCACTCGTTGGGGTCTCCCTCTCTCTCTCTCTCTTTACCGTTCTCGCTCATACTCTCACTACTCGTTGCGAGATGGTCAACTCGTTAGGGCTTTTGGCAAGGTAAATTTAAACCTAGTCCTAAAATGTACTAAAATATTTCAATAAATCTTAATAAACAACTATAGAGAACTAAATTTCAATAATCAAAATTCAAATAGGATTGATTTTCGAAGATAAACCTTTTAATTTTATTTGGTTTAACTGAATAGTTTAGCTTTTTAGTTATAAACGATTCTCATTGACTTTTCTCTTAATGGATTAAGTTACCAAGAGTGAAATCTATTATTTAACCATGAACAGTGGTAGAGATTGAAACTTTTTGAAAAACTTAGTAAATAACAGAAAACATTAACATTTAGAGTTCTTTTAGAAAGCAATGAACCTAAGAATTTATTAATATCGAACTAATTTTTTTTCGAATTACCTAAATTATTTAAAAATGTACATATAACTGAGGATACCAAGTTATGCTATGGTTCTGTACAAAAAGTACTTTAAGTTTTCCCAAGAACCCCGAAAAATAAGGCTCAAATTTAGTAATCTACATATATTAATTTTAAAAGTTTTCTTTCTAGTTTAAAAGAAATGTGTTTAAATGATATGGGATTTAAAATTTATGATCTTTATTTAACATTCAAAGAATAAGATTGTCTGGGATTCAAAATTAGTAATCTTTATTTAATTTTCAAAAGAATTATCGAAATTTACTTAAGAATTGATTACCACGATGAAAATTAAACCATACATTATTAAATTGAATTATTACAAATAAAGTCATAGTCACTTTATAATATTATATCTTATTTAAATCAAGAAATTGTATTATTAAAAGACGGAAATCCATTTATACTGAGATTAAATTTTGATTTTTAAACACGTGGAAACCTTTTTATCAGTTTTTTATTTTGATGAAATATAAATTATTTTTATCATATTATTATTAAATCATATTATAAAGTGTAAATGATTTTATTTATTTATTTAGGTTCAAAAATCCATTTATACTGAGGTTTAATTTAGATTTTTGAACAAGTGAAAACCTGTCGAATACGATTCTAAACGACTTATTAACTTTGTTAACTCATTTCCAAAAAATTTCAGTTGAAATTATATTATTTTTTATCTTTTTCTGTTCTTTGTTCATTTCTATTTTTAGATACATTTTGTTGATCTTGAAGTAAATTATAATTTTTCATATCTCATTTTGTTTCTATCTATGTATATATCTCTTAACAAAAAGTGAATTTTTATGTGATTCAATGTCTTATTTACTCAACAATCTTTTAGCTGGGTTTAAGTATTTTTGATTTCTTAAATTATACTCAAATTTCTACTTAATCTTATATTTGAATGTTTACAGAGGATAGATTAAAAAAGGAACTTAGTTTATTTACTTGCATCTTTTTGCTTTAATAAATTCTATACATATTTCAACTCGAAAATTCTCAAATTTCTTCAAGTGTATTCAACGAAAATATTTTTGCTTAGTCGAAGTTTCGTAGCCGGGCGGAATTTTTTCGCCTCTTTTTTTTCTTGTTAATTTTTTGTTTTTGGTTTCGTTTATCATAGTGGGCGTGGTCATCATGTTTTGGTATCTTACCTGTAGCAATTTGATTAGCCTGGGGCTAAATGTGATTTGAGATTGTATCCAAAAATTTGAAGAGCAGTTACGATGATGTTTTTTTCTTTTATTTTCTTTTCCTAATTGTGTTTTTTGGATTTCACTTTAATAATTTTTCAAATCTCCAAGATTCTTTCTAGAAAATTGAAATTCATAGATAATTTTGTAATTAGAACATGGCAAAAATATAATTTTCTTTTCACACACAAACACAGATACACAAGAAACGCACGAAAAATATTTTTTATGTTTAGGTTTTTTTTTTGTTTTTTTCTTGAGATACAATCACTGCCAGCGGGTTTTGGGGGAGCAGCAGCAGCAGCCGTTGCTACCACAGAAACCACGTAGTAGGAAAAAAAACCAGTCAACGAACGTCGTCGAACATACCGAACGAAAGCCAACCAGGCCGAGCGATCAACAGCCAACAAAGCCAACGAACCGAGAAGAGGAGAGAGATACGGCAGCTGAAATGTGTTTTTCTACATTTTGTTTGAAATAGGAGCTGAAGCCAGTGCAGCTACCAATTCGCTCCTCAAGTAGTCCCCAAACTCTTCCCACACACAACGTCGCGGCGTTGCACCGCGCGCGCACGCTTACAATTTTTAGCTGGGGCTTGCAACAAGTTCACTTACTCACACACACATGGACAGAGTCCCCCTTACTATACACAAACACACACCGACACACACTCATACACAGAAGGAGAAGGTTTTTTTGCACTTACACATACACAATTCTTTAGAAGTTTTATCGAGCAATATTCCGCGCGCAGGTGTTTTAGGTACGATCAACAGTTGAAGACTAACTGAAAACCCATCGAGAGAGAACCTTCGAGAGAGAGAGAGAGCAAATAAGAGGTAACGAGTAGATATTTAGCGAGAGTTTTGTCTCTCCTTGGTCAATACGAACGACCGAAGCAACCAGCCGATGATGGTTAACAAAAACAAAAACCAGCCAAGTAAGTGTAAACCAAAAATCCAACCGACCGCCAGTCAGTCGCACGCTGCGGGACAGCGGGACAGAAGATTATACGGAACGTACATACATATCTTTCTATATGTATGTATATATGTACGTCTACCCAGAGAGACTGAGTGAGGGATAGAGAGAGAACGAGACGAGAGACGAGTTATTGTCAGTTAGAGCGCTACCTGTTTACCGACTGACGACTGCTTACTGTTTTTTTTTTCGTCCCCCCTTCTTTTGTTTTTTTTTTTTTTTTCTGTATTATTCACAGAGGGTAGACGGTAGAGAAACTGAATACTACCGAACGCCTTTTTCCTCGCCCAAACAGACACACACAATGTGGGGGAGTAACTGCGGTAGTTCTTTGGGCCAGTTGACGAAACACTGAAGGGGTTGCATTTAATGAGAAACTGAAATATGATCGTTACGCCATGTTGAATGAAGTTATTACAAATTGCAGGAAATTGAAGACTTACGAATACCAAAGTATGCTAAATGAGTGTACTTAAGTTACAAAAGTTGTCTCTATCAGATCTGAAATAGACATATAACCATAAATTATAAATATCTTGATGATATAGTTAATAATGTCAAAAATAACATTACTAAAAGTTCATAATTAAGGTGAATGTAATTTATATCTTATATTTTAGCACTTGAATTCCTACGTTCGAATCGATTTTTGAAAATGTTTTGTCTTATTAAACTTGACTAAATATTAAATCTACGATTTCTTGGTCAATAATCAGAAAATACGTTATAATCGAATATTACTGTGATTTACATCTGTTACTTTGTAAAGCTTAAAAATGTCGTATCTGAGACTACAAGCTTCAACTTTATCATGGACAGATCCAAGGAAGAAGTCCTGTGGGTATTCAAAATTACTGAAATTACTTAGCCAAAAATTATATTTTTTTATTGAACATCTTTTTCGATCCGTCCATTAACTATATACATACATGCCTACATATTAGATATGCATCTATAATTTATCGTATGTACATATATTGTTTTTTTGGGTTATCTGAAACAGAGCTTTACATATCGTATATATTGGTTTAAATTGCAATTAACATAATCTTAGACAGTTTCAACAGTTTGACAGTTTCTTTTGCAATTGTCAAAGTATTAGGCCATAAAGTAAGATACCAAAGGGTCTTATTCTTATGATATCTAGGTCTAGATCGAGGTCTCGATCATTAGAAGTATATGTTATATATCGTCCGTCCTATTTTGGCGGAGATATCTATGCGTGAGAATGAAAAACGTATTACAAATCGTATATGGATCCATATGTATCTCGATTATTATTCATGGGGGAGCAGCAGCAGGCTGAAAATCGAGCACAGTAGTAGAAATTGCATTTGAATATTATGACATCTTGGCCTGAAACTAGTAATAACAAACCATTTAAATGTTATAACATCTAGGCAAAGATCCGAGCTTATTGCTAAAGATTTCAACTTACATATTTCTAGCCCAAGTACTAAGCAATACATGTTTAAACTACGAGTGAGTCAAATTTTCTCAACCAACTTCTTAGGTTCATTCATTAATCAATAGACAATACTCTTAATTATTAGGTACATTTCTACCTATATCTATCAATTTGCTAATTGGTAGAGCACAGCATGGTGCTATGCAACAATCTGGCAACCTTTTCAACACATCAGGAATGCGGTAAAAGAAAAAAAACACAAAAAGAAAACCAGTGAGAGCCTCTTAACGCTTGATGCTGAGCTAACTCTGACTTTTTGGTTTTTAGACGAAATGATCATCACACGATCATCATCAGTATCAACATCATGATGATCACAAAGAGAAAGAAAAACCCAAGAAGAAATTCAAGACAACAGAAAGAGAGACAGAGAAATAGATAATTAAGGTAGTAGCATTGGTAGCGGTTGCCGCACAGTGGAACTAAATTGTTTTGTGTGCGAGTGTCTGTTTGTGTGTGAGTGTATGTGTGTGTGTGGAATGGAAACGGTAGCAGGTCTCATAGGGTGAGCGAATTGTTATGCTAGTCGTTGTTGGCTGTTCCTCCTCTCTGATTCTTTTATACCTCTATTTCTACTATTGCTGCTGCCTCTGTGCATATTTTGCAGAGGTTTTTTGAACAATTTTTCTTTTTGGTTGAAAATAAATTACTTGAAAATTGTGTAAAACATGTGGCCAACTCTACAACTTGACAGGTTCCAAGACCAAGGTTCATTGATCGCATTTGAATTCACTTCTCCGTTGTTGTTGTTGTCGTCGTTGCTCATTCTTTAGGTTCGTTGGTTTGTTCGTGTGGGCGCAGGTAGAAGATGAAATTCTCTTCCTCCTTTGGGGGCCTAATTAATGATGTTCAGTCTTAGGATGCTCTTGTGTACATGGATTTTTAGTGCGTACTTTGCCTTGATACTTTAAAGATGTTTAATGTTTGATTTTTGCGACGTTCTAACCAGGCTAACGTCTCTAAGCCCATGCAGGATCATTACTTTTCAGATCAAATGGTAGAAAAAGAATTTACTTGACATCGTTTGTTTTGGTATAATCATTTATTTTTCATTTGTATTATTTTTTAAATATAATTAAAGCTCTTATTTAGTGTTTTTTTTGTTTTTCATGTACAACATAAATTGGAAATTTCTATTTAAAATATTATATATCAAATAAAATCAAGCTAAAAAATTATCTTGCCTCACTCACAATTACTGATCGAATAAAACAATCGAAATCAGTGTTATTTTGTATTTTTTTTAAGATTTAATCTTTTGCTTTTGTTTTTTTTTCCCATTTGTTATGACAAAGTAACTACTGGATTTTGAAGTAATTATAATTGTAATTATATTTTAATTATTGTTTACATAAGTTTTAAGTTATACACATTAACTATTGAATGCAACAACAATTCTTTGTGTGTGTGTCTGTTCTTTGTTCTACATAAATTTCAATGGCATGTCTTGTGTTCGATTATGGTAAAACCATTTACCAACAAAAACAATCGTCTAACTAATTGCAAAGTGTATGCGAGTGTTAGTGTATTTGTGTGTACTATA
The DNA here is from genome assembly GCF_018902025.1 of Drosophila willistoni. Classification (NCBI taxonomy): domain Eukaryota; kingdom Metazoa; phylum Arthropoda; class Insecta; order Diptera; family Drosophilidae; genus Drosophila; species Drosophila willistoni. Next base: position 19,586,222 of record NW_025814050.1, read on the forward strand.
AAATCTGTATTATTAATTGTGTCTAACTAAGAATTTTTCTTTGTTTCCAATAAGGACGAAAACCGTTGACGCTTAAAAATTATTTCATAAGCTGTATATGTGTATGAATGTTAGTACTTCCTGATTAATAAATTTATAACAAATCGAATATTGAGATTTTTGGCAAATTTACAGATTAATCATTCTTTGTGTCAAGTCTATTCACAGTTAATTGAATGTTAAGTGTCTTGAGATTAAACAAATATTTTTGAACATTTTGTTAGAGTTGTGTTAAAGCCTATTTGTTTTATTTCATATAAACAATTAGTAGTTTAAGACTTTAGATTGAAAAATAATTCAAGTTTTAAAAACATAAAAAATATTTTTACTTTTCAGTAAATTTTTGGAAAAACTTTAGAACTCTTCAGGAAAATTTTGTTTCTAAAAGAAGTACTAACTTCTTTCTAGTTTGAAATATTCATTGTTTTGTAAGAGGTAGAAATATATTTTTATTCCTCAAAAAAATAGATTTTACATCTCAAATGTCCATTTTGTTTTTACCAACAAAAAAATGTTGAAAAAAGTATTCAAACTATTTTTTATTTATATTAAAAATTGTCTTTTAAATCTCAAAACTATTTAAAACAAAGTCCAAAAATGATGAGTTTCGTTCATTTTTTCTGAGTTTAATTTTGAAAACAACTTTATAAAATTTATACCAAGACAATTTAACACAATTAACTGTGAATTTTGACTATTTGGCCAATTATTAATATTTAATTTGTATGCTAAAAAATGTTTCAATTAGTTTTATTATCGAATTGTATATGTACATATATGTATATGTAGTTTTGTATATAGTTTTCCTATTCGTATTGCTGTTTTGCTTGATAATTTTGAATTTTCTTTGGTCATGGAATTTTGTTCGTTTATTTTGTTGTTGTTGATTATTTCTAATTTTGCTGTAAATACATTCTCACATTCTAGACATTTATCTAAAAAATTGTTGTAATGCTTTTAAGCCGTTTTTGAATACCTAATGCAATTTTCATTTCAATTTTTTTTGTCGAACTTTGTAAATTTATTTACTATGTATATATAGACACATTTTTGTATTTTGCTGAATATAATATTATGTACGCATGTGAGTGTGTGTGTGTGTATGTTGGTGTGGGTGTGTGTATAACATGACAACCTCACGAAACATAAGTATGTATATAATTTATATAACAAGAATACACACCAAAAAATCATCTATATTGTATTCTATCATATACATATATATATATATATATTTGTTCCTGTTCAAAATAGTTATAATCCCGATTTGACAGACTGGCTAAATTCCTTGTCTTTTCTTATTGGCTAATCAAAAATCGCCTCTTCTTTTGTATTATTGGACTATTGGTTCTATTCTAAAATCTAGTTCATTTGTTTTTTTTTGTTTCTAAACTTAAATTCTATGGTTTTCCTTTTTTGTGTTGGTAGTACCCGTACTAGTGTCCAAATGTCAAATAACGATTTGAATTTCAATCCATGAAATAGCTAAAACTGCGACGCTTTCGTCGGCTACCCAAAGCCGATCTGGAGCGTGTTTTTAACCTTAGTTACCCAGATTTAATCCAACGATCTATTGAGTATTCCAAGGCAGATATCCATCTAGAAAAGATTAATCAAAATGTTTCATAACTTCTTTATGCAAATAATTACTTTTAAGTAGTTAGTATTTAATTTTTTTCGTGTATTTTATTATATATTATAAATATTTGGGTATTAAATATAAGAATATACTTATGACTTTGATATCGTGTTCTCAGTTGGACCTTATCAAAAGTACTAATAATTACTGAAAGTAATTAAATTCTTACAATTAGAACTTATGAAATTCAGTTAGTTTTTATTGCATTATTGAGAACTTAGTAGATTATTTGCTAAAAACATATCTTTAACTTTTAGTAAGTTGTTTTATGAGGCAATTACAGTTTTAAGTATGTTATGGTAATTCATTATAAATTTGGCTTTAGCAAATAAAACTGCAAGACTAAATGTGATCTAGCATTTGTTAATCTGTTTTTTAAAGCTAAAACTGCTATTAATTAGAATAAAATAAATACTTTTTTAGAATGAGTGATTGTATTTACAATTACCCTAAAGAATTAAAATACCACATTTTTAACAACTACCATATTAAATGCTTTTAAAAACTTTAATTACTAAAGCAATTAAATATTTACTTATATAAAGTAATGTATTTTATATAAAGTAACATAGTATGAAATTGTAGTTCTAATTACCAAAAGTAATTGAAATTCTACTCACCGTTTTTTATCCATTTCGCTTTCGGTACAGAAATAATAATGACGTAATTTCGTTTCTGGTGGTATTATCTCAAAAGAGTTCTTTTTGCCCGATGCATTTGTGGACATTGAGGCCACTTTATAGCCATGTAGACAGGCCATGCCTAGAGCGTAAAAAAGTGGAAAATTAATTAATTAGCATGTTTTGCGTCGGTTGTTGTTGTCTATCTAAGCAAGTAGTGTGGTGAGGTGTGGTAAGGTGAGGTAAGGTGAGTGACTCACCGAATGCACTTTTGCTATTTGCATCTTGATAAAAATAGAGGCAGGCATCCTTAAGTACACAATAGCGTTTCGACCAACCGCACCACCTTGAGCCCAATTTCAGTAAATAGCCAAAGCAATCGGGCCGAATTATGCTCGATGGACTCTGATAAAGTGAACGCGCACTGTGAGGAGAAAATGATAAGAGATGAGAGAGAGAGTTTACCATTATATTCGTATTTTTGTTGTTGTTGTACCCCACCTTTTATCCAACCATTGATTATCCTGTGAAGCCGCCTGACGCAAAAGATTTAACCATCTTTGAGCCATTTCATCGGAATCGGCTGCCACATACATGGGTATACCCTCGCCAGCATCGACTTTGAAAGCAAATGGTTTGCCTATATCAATGGGACATAAATCTACAGTATGTTTGGCCATAATCATGGCGCCCACTGGTTGGGAATCCTAAAAAAAAGAGAGTTAAAGTGTATTTCGATTGACTAAAATATTAATTTACTTACTTCTTCCGTTTTGTAGTAATAGAGACAATTGTCTGGCCTCAGTGAGAACCAACGTCTCACCCATTTTTTTGAATTGGGTGCCCCCTTGGCTTGTCCACTCTGACGCCAGAGGTAACCACTGAAAATTGGTTGACTTGGTGGTTCCAATTGTTCATGCATCAAAACTCCAATTGTACGAGCCACTTGTAATTCCAATTTCTCACAACCATCGTGGGCTATTTTAACCACTTCTGTGTGATGTTTATCCAATACTTGAACTCCATTGACCGATATAATAATATCACCCACTTCTAGGCCAGAACTTTCTGCCGGAGTTTCAGGTTCAATGGCTGCAACGACCACTGGCTTGGAACCATGTATACGAAAACCAAATTCACCGGAATCACTTTTCACCACAACAGTTTTATCCACACCTAAACGTTGAGAAAGAATGAGAGCGAAAGATAGATTAAATATATAGCTATTGTATATATAATTAGATGATTTGTGTGATTTTATTTCCGGAACATTGTGTGTTCGTACCATTTTTGCCATTGCTGAGGGTTGATATAACAAAACTCTCACGTGCCCATACTAAAAGCATTAGTTTCAAAACCTCTTCCAATTTACGACGTACCGAATCCGGTGTGGCATTCGAAGCTATTAATTCTGTTAAGAACAAAAAATAATAACCCAACTGGTTTCTTTCTCTATTGTTGCTTTTTGTTTACCCACCAATCATTTGCCCTAAAGATTTGTGTAAATAGATTTCCTTGTAGTCTAAGTAGCGCGGTCTTTTCACAACAAAGCACGCACCGCAACTAAGTATTTTTCGATAAGAACGCGACGGAGCAAAAAGAAAAAAAAAAAACAGAAAAAACACTAACGCAATTCTAATGTTGTAGTATGTAGTATCTATGCCAAGTTTTGGGCGCCGGTCGTGAAAAATAAAATATTATCTGAAAAGCTCTCAATCTGCCAACGTGTGTTCACTCTTTTTCTATTTAATATTCTTTGCTCTCAGTAGTGTAAGCAACGTGCGTTTTATATTTAGATTTGAATACAGGGTGTCTTTTCTATTAGTACTTACGAAAATTGTTATGCTTCTGACGATGATACATTTCCAAAGTGCAGCGACGCTGCACAAGACGATGAAGTATCACTTGATATTTGGCATGGAAACCTTTCTCCGATTCTGTGGAAGCGCGTCGTTCGCGGGATCGATCTAAACGATGGAAAAAGGAAAATTTGGTTAGTATTTCATAAAAGGTCTATCATAGTTCTAGGAGTTTTTTGGCAAGTGTTTCAAAGGAGAAAAATTAAAAACGACTTAAAGATCAAAAGGTTAAGTTAAATGTAAAAGAAAGGATTGGCATTTTGTGTTTTAATGTGAATCACAAATGTTCAAATATATACGCTGATCTACACATAAGATCTTTGATCTTCTTCGATGATCTTACAAAGTTTCGTCATACTCTCGACTTAGTAAGAGAAAGTACTTTGCTGTGCTAGTACAAAGGCAATACGAAGGAAGAGAAATTAGTGGGCAGAAAGACACTCGTAAGTGTAAATCTGAAGTTCATTTAGAACCAAGTGACTTAACATAGACACATAGAATTTCCAAGTGGCGTTTAAGACACCAGGACAAAGCCTTTTTCGCAGTAGAAAGATATTTTAAGGGTTAAGGAGATTATAATCAAAATATAAAACTATGATAAGTGAGATAGGGAACCATAGATCCTGGTAGGTCTAGTCTTCTTCTCTCTCCTTTAAAATGTTCACTGCCATTAAGGATTATTTTCCTTCATAGTTGCTTACTTGGATCTTTTGGAGACTTACCAAAACATTGATGATCCAATTGCGTCCACAAATCATCATCAGTTAGACGTGTATAGCGGCCAGCATCATAGTGACCCTTATAGATTATATGTTGACTTTGTTCTGTATTGATATCGGGCAGAACACAAGGACTCGAGCCGGCAGGACGTAAAACTGGTGTGTTGGGTAAACTAGGAATGCGGCCGCGTTCTTCGCTCTAGAAAAGTATTCGAAATTAATAAGAATTTCACAAAACTTTCTTTTTATTCACTTACCTTGGCTCTTATGTTCTCTTGCCTGGACTTGTAGTGTCTACCCCTTTCGCCATGATAACGCTCCTCGGAACGAAAACGTTTGTCCATTTTCTTATACAATCGCTGAGTGGTTTTTGTTATCACTGGAGAGTCGGCGAAGTCCGATGGAGGTTTTACAATATCTGCCTCTTGCTCAATATAGGGTATAGATTCAACTGAATCCCCGGTAACTGGAGGTTTACCCTGTTCCATCTCTTTGCCACAATGCAGACAATGTCCATGATCGCCACCGGCAACATTGCCATCGGCTTCACTGTAGAAAACTGAATCTGAACCGGGTGAAACAGATCGGAGCGACTCTATGGATTTGGCCTTTAGTTGACATGTTTCCGATGTCGATTTCGATTGGGTGCAACTTGCAGCCGAGTGGGGCATCTTGGGCGAGAGTAAAGCTGTGGGAGTGGCACAGCTATGGGGTTTCTTAAGGGGCTCTTGTTGTGTCACTGTACTTATCGACGAAGCCGAAGTGGTTGTTGTAGTCGTAGTTGTTGTTGCAACAGCATTAGTGGTAGACGCAGCTGCTGTTATAGTTGTAGTTGAGGTCATGCTGCCATCTAAAAGTAGTTCGGTATCACCACTACCACTAGTAGCACTACTTAGACCATAGATAATGGGTGGTGTACCTGAACCTGCCGTTGTTGTAGTGCCGCGAGTTCTTCTCACAGCCGCTGCATTCGAAAGAACATCTTCCCGTGATGTCTTGCGCAATTGTCGTCGTATTTTGGGACGGAAACGTTTCATTTTACTACTGGGACTACCACCACCAACACTTGCCTCGATGGATTGTTGTTGCTGTTCGGGCGATTGAATTTTGGTTGCAATACCCTGGCTGACTGTAGACTTTTTAATGGGGCTGGTTAGAGCACGCATATTCTCCTTTTCGATATCCAATTTCATGCTAGTTTTACGTCGTTTACGTTCATCTTCTTGACGTTGTCGTCGCATTTTAGTAACCACAACTTCCTTATCCTCATCGTCGTCATCTTCGTGGGGACTTTCATAGTAACCCGAGGATGAGTAGCGCACTTCGCTGCGCTCATCTTCGGAAATGGAATCTGGCTTTGGTTTAGGCAAATTATCGCCACCCTTTCCCTTGGCTGTAGTCATTTTCATTTGGCTCGTGGAAGTGCTGGCTACAGTTTGCGGAGGACTTTCCTTGGCCATAGATACAGAAGACGTTGTCGTACTGCTTACAGAGTGTGATGGTGATCTCTTTGACAATTCATTCAAAGAGCCCAATGGAGATTTTATGCGTTGGGATCGCTTCTCTTTCTCCTTTTCTTTCTCATCGTGTTGTAGTAAATCCTCACGCATAGAATATAAGGAACTGGCGCTTTCAAATGAGCTACCGCCGTGAGTTTTCTCCAATTGTGAGCTGTGAGTGGACACTGAAAAAAAACATAAGATTTGAAAGGACTTTAGTAAAAAAGTTCGGGCATATCTCTTTGGGGGCAGTAGAAAATACACAGCTAAAGCAGGGCGGGCAAGCAATTAGTAAAAACAACAATCTATATATTGATGAGAGGACTCTACGATCAAGCATACAGACACACACAGACACAGACACAGATACATACAAAAACACGCACACACACACATACAGAGAGAGACAGAAATATCTCCCAAACCTGGCACTTGTGTCGTTGACGATGAACTTGTCGTTGTTGGCGGTGTCTTAATACCTGGAGTACGTTTCGATGTATCCGTGCATGTGGCATACTCATCTGTGTTAGTGCTACATTCCGATATATCAGCACTACGTGCATAATCCATGGTATCTGTTTGACTGCAAAACAAAGAGAAGAACTACATATTTGAACCATTCAATTGGGCAAAGGCGGATTTGAGACTGTGAAATGGAAAGATCATTGCACCTTTAAAGTATGCAAAAGGCAAGCCATCTTTTTGTGTTCTTTTCAATCCTATTGCATACTTTAAGGATCAAAGTTCCACCCATTTCATAGCCCTAAATGTCCTATGGAGTTGGGATTAGGGGAAAGACTTATTGGCTAATAAATTCACCGTTGCTTCATATACATCAATTGCCGTGCATCGGGCACTGATCCGCGTGGGATCATCATACTACGTTTTGGCAAAGGAGAAGTTAACAGCTGCTGCTGCTGTTGCTGATGGGACGATATGTCCAGCGATGATGGCGTTACGGCTATAGCTGGCAGTGGTGCCAAAGATTGAGTGGATGCTGCTGGCCTCACGGTGGTGCTAGTTGCTGTAATACTTGGTGTTGGGCTCTTAATAATTTTGGGCAGTGTTTGTAGACCATAAGTGGGGCTCTACGAAAAAGAGAGAGTGAGACATTAGAAAGCGAAAAAATTGCGAGGTATAATTTTAGTTGTACCTGTTCCTCAAAGTCCAAAGCATCTGTATCCACGGAACTTCTTTGCTGGTGTTGCAAAAGTAAATTCTTACGTTTGGTCGATGGTGTCAATAGCAGATTGGAACTATATGAACCATCGGATATATCTCGTTGTTCGGTGGCCGTCAAGACAGTAACCTGCGATTCATTCCATATGCCATCGGAATGATCGCGTGTATTGTCATTGGCCAGTGAATCTGAGGATGGATAAGTTGATACATTGGCCAGATTAAGCAAGTCCTGTTGCTCGTGGTCATCGCGGCAAGGACTGCCGCCTATTATGGGCGGCAGAGACATGGTATTAACAGATGGATGATCGGCATCATCTAGGCTAACCGAACGTTTGCGAAATTGTGAGCGTTTGTCTACCAAATTTGTTATTGGTGCTACTGGAGTTATATTTTCATACAGAGGTTCTTCCTCATTGTCTATATCATTTTGCTGTTGACGCTCCTCGTCTTCCTCTTCCTGTTCTTCGTCTTCATCTTCTTCGTCGTCGTCGTCGTCCTCCTCTTCGTCGTATTCAGGATGATTTTCGCTTGGCCTATGCTCAACTTTTCTAACCTCAATTTCAACTGGCTGTGGCTTAAGTTTTGGCAAAGTTAAAGCCGCCGCCTGAGCCATTCTCTGTTGTTGCATCTTACGCATGGCTATCTCAGCCTTATGCTGCTTACGATGCTTTATTTGTATCTTGGGACTTGGCTTTGGTGACACATGTGGTTTGAAATCAATAAAAATCTCTTCCTCATCTCTGGGTGACAATCTGCCAGGGTCATCAGCGGCGGCGGCGGCGTTGGAGGTTTCAGGAAAACAACTGACCTTGTCCTTACGTCGAAAAGAGGTGCGTGGCCCAAAACCGTCGATTAGTTTCTCGGTCTGCCCATAAACAGGCATCGACTGACGTCTAATGTCATCGCGACGAAACGGTGAATCTATCATCTGAGGTACCATAGACATGCGTCGTTGCGCCTGCTCCAAACATACCTCCGAACTATAACTTTCTGTAGTTTCAGGTGCCTTTGCCGCATAGTCTTCCTCATCATCGTCATAGTATTCCTCTTGAAACTCATCCTCCTCTTCATTTTTGCAATACTCACTCGGTGGCGGCAATAAATGTGGCCTAGTGAAATCCAATGGCACACTATCCGTTATGAGTTCAGCGCATTCTGTTATATGTTTGCAAATGTCATGGGAATGCAAAGCTTCTGAATGACGTGGCAAACTATTTGAATAGTAATCCGTTTCGGTTCGAGCATGTGAAGTGCAATTACGACGCGGTAAACTATTGCTCTCATAGTCAAAACTTTCATTTAGAGCCAAGGCGGCTGCATTGACATTCACATACTCTGCCGTTTGATCCATTGAGGAACGATTGCGATTTAAATGCTCCATGCCAAGACCATAAGTGTGAGGATCAAGCAATGGAGGCGGTGGCTTATAGTACATAATATTATTCTGGGCATCCGAAAGTGTTTGCAATGGTGTAACATCTTGCGATTGAGTACGATATATCATCTCATGGGGGTAAATGGAACTAGAAAGAAAAGAAGAAATTGAAGCTTTAGAGAAGGATCTTGAGATTTAGGGTCAGGGATGGGGCTCTTACCCCGGCTGATAGTGTTGCTGTTGTGTCTCTTTGCCATTCGGTATTTCTGATAGACTTTTGGTTAGCTTTTTGCCATTCTGCAGACCATTTGTTTGGGCTCCTTGCGAGACCACCTTAATGCGATGCGGTGGTCGTGGACTAAGCGCCAAAATCTGTGTATTATACCCATGTTGTCTGGCCACTTGCATTGTTTGAGTGGCCTGAGTTTTCATGGCATTGCGAAACTTTTTCTCCACAATCAGAACCTCCGGACTTGGTGGAGGTAAAGCCACAGGCAATGCTTGTGGTATAATCAAGCCCACCATGTTGTCTACAAGAAAGGAACACAGAGAGCGCGTGAGTGGTAGACCATAATATTTTGGTTACTCTATTCACTTACCTGGCAACTGCTGATGGTGCAGGTGAATGGGTGCATGATGATGTTGACATGCCTGCAATTGAACGGAGGGTGGCAACCAAGCCGTGGCAGTGGTCCCCGTAGATGCTGCGTTCAGTTGTTGTGCCTGCTGTTGCTGTTGTTGTTGCAGTTGTTGGTTTGGTTGTTGCAAGCCCGTTGGCTGCAGTGTTTCGTACATCGACCCTGTGGCTATAATGGGCTTTTTCCCGCCAATTAAACGCTCTTGACTGCGCGCCGACTTTATGCGACCCGAGGAACGAAATCCAGCATTCACATTATCAAAACTCGTCAAAGTGTGCGAACGGGCAAAGCTCACATGTTTGGTTCTAATTTGGAAGACAAACAATTGAAAATGTTAGATCTAGGTATGGACTAGAAATTCATAATTTGGAAAGATTCGCGAGAAATAGATGAAATGCTTGAGGATGGTTTGAATGAAATACTTCGATGGATGAAATAATCTAACAATAAGACATTTATAGCGAAAAGTCTTTGGTATGAGAATCAAGATATGTAAGTATGATTTTATAGCTTCGAAGTAAACAAAGATATATAATAATGTCAATATGCCATATAAGCAGGATTATTGTGCCAACTTTCCACTAAATTTGGGCCTCTAAATTGGATTATGGAGGTGCCACAAGACTTAGCGAGGCTGTTTAAAGACTTCATACACCTATTTCTAACATCAATTCAAGTGAAAACAAACTAAATTAGAAGGAATATTCCCCTTGAATGAAATAATTCCTATTTCATTTCAAGAAAAAAAGAAAAAGTTCTAGTTCTTTAAACAGACAGTTTGTTTGTTCGGTTTGTTCAGTTTGTTTCGGTAAAGTTCCTATATTTATATAAGAAAGTAATGAAAATTAAATCGTGGAATTCTTATTCTCTAAAAGGTAAATCGGAAACGTCCTGAAAATGATTAAAAAGCAGTTTTCCTTTCTTCAATGAGCATAATTTTTGAATTTTCGTCACGAAATTCAATCAGTAGACAATATATAAATAAAGAGACTTACTGACTGAATTTTCTATAAGACAGGAAAATGTAGATGATTTTCCCGCTAAATATATCAAAGTAGGGTCTAGTAAGAAAATGAAATTTCTGTTATCTTTGTTGCTTTTGGCCTTCGGATTGCAGTAATAGATTTGAACTGAAATTTTATGGAATTAAATTCTACTTTTAGAAAATTGTATAACAAACTACAACACTTTGTCTTTTAGTTAGGATTTTCAATTGATTAAGCTATCTTAATCGATCGATGTCGATATTAATGTGAACCCATACGAATTCTTAGTTATTTAAGGATCCTTACCTCGCCTGTTGCTGTTGTTGCTGTTGCGTCGTCGGCATTGTGGCATATGTGGGGCAGTGATACGAGCTGTGAAAAGAAATTGTTGAACCATCGATTAGACCAGTAAAATTACAAAACCAGTTACAAAAATTATTAATAATTATAAATAAATAAAAATAATAATTAAACAAACAACTATGGCATTTAACTTTTTGCCCATTATTTTAATCATCAGTCACGTGCAGACACATAACATTTACAAAACGCACTTGATTTGTTTTTTTTTTTATATTTAAAATTTAGTTTAATTTAACTTATTTTTTTTTTTGGTTTTTAGATTTAGATTTTTTTGTTCATATATCACTTTACATACCAAACATTTATATTAGCGATTTGATTGGTGTGTGATGTTGGTTGTGGTGTAGGATTTGAAGTTGGAGCGCATAGCTCGACATAATAATTCCGTAGCAATATATCCTGGTAAAAGGATTCAAGTGGTGCTGTACAACAAGTTGCCCTTTACGCATATTTTTTACAGTTTTTTTTTGTTTTGTTTAACAATTTGTTTTTTTTTTGGTTTTTTTTTGTTCAAAAATTTTGCATACGATTTATATAATTTGTTTAGAGTCATTATTTTTAGCAATCATTAGATTTTATTTTGTTGTTGGTAGGAGAGAAGGTGGTGTAGGTGGTGAATATAAGGGAAAGGAATACGAGAAATAGATTTTTGTTTTTGAATTTTATACATTTCTTTGATAAATATGGGATATAGTTTTTCTTTGGTTGGATGCAAAAGAGAGAAGATAGCGTGTCAATAGCAAAGCTAAAAGCCTAAATGATGAAGATGATAGAAGAAAGTCTGTTTTGGGATATTCTTTTTTGTTTTTGATTTTGGCAGCATAGCAAGGCATAGTAATATCAAATTGGGTTTTATTTGTTTATGTATGTATAGCAGATAGTTTAGCAGATCTACAGAATAGTGCGATAGTTCTTTCAAATAGTAAGTTTAAAGCATGATCTAGCGATAGTTGGCATAGCATTTCAATTTCATTTTGTTTTCATTTAGAGTGCGTGTTTCGCTTAGTGTCGCTCTGTGTAGGATAAAACTTACCTGTGGTCCACTTGATAGTCGTTAGTCGTAGTAGTATTATTATTAGCCGCCTGCCAGGTATAACGTCCACCCAAATCAGGTTCACTAGATTTACCAGTACTTAATATTGAAGCTGGCTGACGGCGAAAATAGGAACTTTCCAATTCGTGAGTGTCTGTATAACTGTTTTGATATCTAAATCAAAGAAAATATTATATATATTATTTGGACTTTATTTGATTATTATTCAAACTCACCGTGGATATTTCTCAAATGGCGCATAGGCAGCCAAATTCTCATCGGATGGGACCCTACGACCCACACAGCCACCCAAAAAACTTGAAGCTTGTGTCTGGCCACGTCTCGATAGGCAGCCAAAAAAGCGTTCACGGCGAGGACGTTGTTCAATGCTGTGCAACTGACGATCAGTAAGGCAGTACTATAAAGAAACAGATGTCTGAGATAGGGACTTTAATAATAAATAACTTGTAACTCACCTGTTCCCTTATATCGCCACGTGAATAGACGGACGTGCGAGGCTGCAACTCGGTGGATAGTGTATGACGTAGTCTTCGACGACTTGTATGCTCATCTTCAGAATCATAACTTCGATCCATGTGACTGGAATAAGTCGCCTAGATAATTATTTATAAAATTCATTTAGAGTAGATTAAAACTAAATGTTTCACTCAATCTTGGGTAAAATTCTATTTTGTGAAATATTGGAATCATGGAAATCTTTTGTGTCAAGACTTTCCTAAAATACCCTTTCTTCTTTTGAAGTATGGAGTTTTTTCGCACTATCTGTGCGAAACAAGCTTTAGGGTCCCTTAATGGAAAACCCTTTCTCTTAGCTATCTTATCTATACAACCTATTTTCTTGATATCACCATCTGCTTACATCTCATTACATATATATCGATTACAGTATATAGTGAAGCGTTGAAACAATTAAGTTATTCTCTTTGCAATAAACAGTACAAATTTGAAGAGGCATCGGGAGGAAGGGGAATCCAATGACTTGCAAGTTAACCTAGTTAAAGTTTATTATGAGAAACTACTCAAGTGTAAGCACTCCTTTGGCTTTGTGCTTATTAATTTCCTTTCCAATCACCTCTCCATCAATTCCTTCTCCTTCATTTCGCTAAGGGATAAGGTAGGGCAGGAGAAGGAGGAGGTATACGGTAGGGCATGTCCTGTTTACCAACCTTCGTGGAGACCTCGATGTTGCCCAATGACACAGCATGATGTAAACCTGCAAATGAAATGGATTTTTGTTTGTTGTATTTGTTTTTTTTTTCTGGTTTTGCTGTTGTTGTTGTTGTTTTTTCATTGGTATGTAACAACAATTGTCATTGTCTTTGAACTGTCATGTCGAGCCGACAGGAGCAGTTTCCAAAAGAAAAAAAATAAAGTGACAAGCGAAGGCTCCCCAGAGGAGGAGCCCCACTCAAGGATGAGGATGCTTTCACCATTTTTTTTCCTTCTTTTTTTTTTGTTTGTCTTCTTACCAGTGCCAGTAATATCCATTTTCTCAAGCAAAACGCACACACACACACATGAACTGAAGTAAAATCAAAAAGGAAAAACTAAAAGAAAATCACCACACACACACGCGCAATAATTATAATACTAAGTTTTAGTTGTAGTTTAACATATTTTGCTTATTTTAAATAACTCGTTGTGTTTTTCCTTCTCTCAATGGGCGAATTTTGTATTTTTGTCAAAGTTTTTTGTCTATACTAATCTCATCTCTCACTCTGTATATGTGTGTACGTGTGTGTGTGTGTGTGTGCGAGTGCGTGTGTGTGTGGACTTATGCAAGGCAGTCAGCAGCAATCGATATTCCCAAAAAAAGAAGAACTTTTCACACGCTGAGTAACAGATTCGCAGATTTTTCTTTCACTTTAATACTATTTGAAAGTTTTTGAATTGAATTTTTATATTTTCCTTTGTTTTTTCTGTTTGTGTTTGTTGGCGCGACTAATTGTGTGTGTGTGTGTGTGCGTGTGTGTGCGTATGTGAAGGAATTTCGAAAGAAAATTGTATTTTTGCTCTATTTCTCAAGCTTCGGCTGCTGCTACTCCTTGCTCTATGGCTTTGAGGCTGGAACTGATGAAACACACAGTTGGCGAAAATTGCAGACGCACAGCAGCCGCTGTCACAGGGAGAGAGAAAGTAAGAGAGAGCGAGAAAGAAAGAGAGAGATTGGAAGATACAGTGTCACTCTTTGAGAGAATGAGAGCGAGAAGCAAACATAAAACATATGTTTTTTGGTCCATCAAATGCGTGAGAGAGGAGAGGAACAAAGAGGTGAGACTTGCAAAAGCGCAACAATAATTTTAGTAAAGCCAGCGCCTGGAAGTAGGCAACAAAATATGCGTGCGTATGCGCATGACCAGCGCTGACAGCGCAGCCAACGTCAGCTGCAGCGTTAACGTCAACAAAGGCAGCATCACAAATATCAACAACAGCGGCAGAGACAGAAGCAGCAACACTTTAGACATTCAGCCAGGACATGGCTGTAGGCCTCACGTATTTGCTTGCCCAGCTAGCAGCTAAATTTCACTTACCCTGCCGTCTCTACCCCTCCCTCTCATTCTCTCACTGTCTCTCTTTCTAACACAGTATGCAAGGCGTCAACACGAACAAGTTGACTTTGCCCTCCTTGAGCCTTCTGAAGTTAGCTACTGGTGGCTTTAAGTCTACCCCAAAAACCAAAACCGAAAAGATGCTGTTGGCGTTGAGCTTTAAATATGCCTAAAACGAGATGAAGCTTTTATGTCCTTGCGGAAGCATTTAATTGCGTTTTCTTTTTTTCAAAGGCGCGGGGGAGGCATTCTGTGTGTGTGTGTGTTTTTGTGTAGTTAGTTAATTTGCTGAAAATATCTTTGGATATAAACATCTAATAAATTTATTCGGTAATTCTCTTATTGAATTTCTCCACCATTTCATCTCAGAAACTACAAATTAAGTAACAAATTAGGCAGCCTTTCAGGAGAGTCGAAGCAAGTCTTCATTAGGGAAGGACAAAAATGTATTATTTTTTCATAAGGAACTTTTCGTATGATGAATAAAAAAATAACTTTATTTGCCAACCTGTAATTAAAACTCCTGTGTTTAAACCTTAAGGAAGATCCGTCAAAGCTGAAATCGGTTTTTGTCTTCTTTTATCAAGTAACCAAGGTTTAAATTTAAGATATTTAAGTCCTTCTCGGTTTCAAAATGGTTAGGCTTTTGTCGTTGAAATGAAAAGTAATAGCCAATTTTCTTTGACACGCAGAAACATTTCAGCTTTCGAATATTTTTCCATTAATCTTTAATATGTTGAGCTAAACATGAAACAATCGTGAATAAATTCGATGCTGTCATTAATTTAAGCGTATTTTCTTTTACCAGACAGCCATGAAATTGTATGTTAAATATATATACATATAAATGAAAGAAGTCTTTAAGGAATCGGAGTAGGCTGAGAGAGATGCACAAGCCAATCCAGGATATAGAAAATGTTGGAATTGCCAGCAGCAATCCGAAAAGCATAAAGAACTGTAGCAGTCCTCGGTAGATAAGTTGTCTAAGTGGCCCAGTCCATTGAGCAACTGACCAACAAGAAACCAGGATGTAAAATATAGTTAGGTTGCAACTAGATTGTACATACATAGGTACATTCTACACTAATAATAATAATAATAATAATATGATTATTGATTTTACTTTAATAATCTTAATCGTAAGTATTTTGTACAAACAGAGAATTTGGAGTTTATGAGTTCCAAAGACAATATTCACATTTGCCAATAAACTGCTGCTGGCTAATAAACTATTTATAGTACTACGAAAATAGTAACCAAATTTCCAAGAAGAAACTATAGATATTCTTATTTTAAGATACATAAGAGATGAACTCATCAATCTTATTAATATTTTATATCTTTTACCAAGAATTTTTACCATCTCTTCATTTCGAAGACTGTTTTTCTAACCAAAAATCGAGTTCCCTAAGTCACAAGCTTTCAATATCAGAGTCACGGAAAAGCATTCCCTAAAAAAATAAGCGAATAATATTTATGAATAAGTTCGTAGCACTTTTCCCAAATAATTGACTTGTATAGTTATAATTGTAATTCTAGTTATAAATAGTTTAATATTTAGTGAAAAAAGTCCCTTCGAATACTAAAACTTATCGGAAAAATCCAACCAAAACAATATTTTTTTACCCAGTTACTTCAAGGCGAAAAACAAAATAATTTATATAATATAACTAAAACCTAACTAACTAAAGACTACTCAATCAATGACTTTGACTAATAAATAGCAATTGAAATTCCTCCTTGTGTATACATATATATTCCACAAGAAGCTACTAAAAAAACAATCTACTAAACGTTTACCAAATTCAAGATTTAAATCCACCTTTAAAGACTACATAAGGACCTTGGTATAGGTTTAGGTTAACCCAAAATTACACTTTTAATTTTAATGTTACTGTTTGACATTGGCTTAATCATTAATTTCTATCAACAACGAACCACATTTGTTTACATATCTTTTACGCATTGAGGTTCAGTTTATACCTTTACACACTCACCACTTCTGCCATGTGACCTCCTGCAATTTCTATCTCTATCTCTCCCGCTTAGTATTCCGTATCTTATGCTCATCGTTTCAATCGACAACAATAGTTTCCGTTTCAGTTTGCTTAGGTTTTGTTTTATAGCCGCACACACTCACACATCCCGTATGGGAATATTCTAGCGTAAGCCCTGGGTATATAAAATACTCGTAAACAGTAGCGGACTTGAGGGGTAGAAGTGACTTGAAGAATAAAATACACATACGCAGCGTATGCCAGCTGGCACAAACATTTTCAGGATAGACATTATAAACGTAAATTCGTTTAGTAATTTGATTAACTTATATATTAAACTTAAAAATCCTCTGTAAGTGTTTTATTTCAATGATGTTTTCTGGTTTACTTTCTTTGCTATATAAGATACATTTAGATTTGACTTCCGCACAGTGCGATCTCAAATGCACATCTATCACCCATATAAGATCACATTACGTATATGTAATCTTACAGTTGAGTCAAGCTTTACATACTTTAGTTTTACATGTGTAACATGTGTCGTTATTAAATTTGGTTTGAATATTTTACTTTCAATTAACAAGAGCAAAGTCTTTACTTTACTAAACAAAAGGATTCCAATTTCATCTTAGCAAACTGCTGACTTCAAATTGGAGAGCCTAGGCAAAACCCTTTTTTTTATTGATACCTTATATATAGACAACTAACTTATGACCGCTTAATCCACTCCTGCATTTTATATATGTATATGAAAGTTATATGGGATGCATGGAAATTGTCTTATGGCTTTTCGGCTTCGTCGCTTTACTAGGCAAATATTCAGAGCTTAAAATGTGGCTTTGTAAGGAAGGTTGTAAATGTCTCTCCCTCTCTTTGTGTGTGTGTGTGTGTATTTGTGGATGCTTGGTGCGGATGTATGCGTTTCAATATGAGGAAGCAAACATTAAGCATACGCACTGTGACCCAGCCAGCCATAATGTATGAAAAATTGAGCATGTCATTGAACGTTGAGGGAAAAATTGTTATGTCTGTTGAATATTGTTAGAGCAAGAGCAAGATTTTCATCCCATGTCGCATTTACAAGAGTGTTTGCATTCGGGGCACGTTTGGTAGACGTAGAAACGTGAAAGTGTAGAAGGAAGATTAAATGTCCATCCCATATTTAGATATATATTTTGGGCTAAAACTTTTTAATCGCCTTGAAGCCACAAAATTGACGCTATGCGTTGTTATGTTAATGCCTTTTAATTAATAAATGAAATATTATACGATTATTTCTATAAAGGATATACCATGACATTTTATGTTGAACTTTGTTTGTATGTTTATTAATTTTTAGCACGTAATAAATTAGTGTTTATCTTGTTCACACTATCAAACAGAAAATATGAAGTTTTTCTTTAAACCCTTCTAATGTGAGGACCATGAATATGAAAGAGTAGAGTCCACTTGGTGGAAATAATTGTAAGTATGTATTTCTTATTCAAATATAATTAATACTTTAATTATTTAAGATTCGACAAATGTTTGACAGACTAAGATTTAACATCAGAGAATATCAAATCAAAAATAAAGACCTTAAAGGGGTTTCCATATTGAGTAGAGCAACCAATTGAAACAAACAGTTTTTCTAAATGTTCTTTATTATTTATTACTTTTTCTTTAGTTTTGTAATTTTTATTTTCATTAACATTTATCACACTAAACTACGAAAGAGTCAAAAAGAGTTTTACAAATTGTTTTTTTTTTTCATATCTAATTTCATTTAGCTACAAGTTGTACCTTAAAGTTAATTAGTTTTTGTTTGTCGACAAATTTTTGCAATTATGTTTTTTTTTTATTTTTCAGATATGCTTGATGTAAATTGTTCACTTATTTTTCTTTTATGCTAAATTGTTGTTTGTCTTTTATTATTTTGTGTCTGTGTGTTTGTATTCTGAACACAAATGGCGTGTAATTTTGATAGTTTTTATACCCAAATAGCAATAAATCGGAGGAATAATTACTATTTGCCGTTTTAAGTGGTTTTCCTACTTGCTATACGGTATTCAAAAGTCGGTCTACCGACTTGCATATTAAATTTTGAAATTTTTGTTTTGTTTTTGTAGAAGTTGGAAAAAAGTGTGTGGAATAAGAAAGAGAGAGAGATATACTATATAAGTATGTGTGATTTTTGTTCTTTCCTTTTTTCATTTTATTTAATTTTTTTTTTTATAGGTATGTATGTAGGTATATAAAAAGGCGAATTTATGGCTAATTTATTTTTATGACCTTGGTGGTGAAAAATGTGTGTTTCAGTTTTTAAGTATACCATTTTTGCCCCCTTTTATGTGGTTGTGAATTCTATCAATATACAAAAATTTTGTTGTTGATTTTATTGCATTTTATGGCAGTTCATTCGTTTGATGTGGTAGTAGCAAGGACATTTGTTTTTGCGATGGTTAAATGTTAAAAAGTAAAAAGAAATTCATTGTCAATATCAATTAAAAGGATGTCACTGGAAAAAACTCTTCATATAAAAGTCACAGAGGCAAACGAAACGATAACTGTTAAGGGAAATAAAGTCAGCAATTTAACCCAAGAAAACCGAGTGATAAAAAGTTAAATAGGAATTTTATATTTTTTCAAGTACAAAAAGAATAACTGATTGCTATTGATTCTAGGATTTTGTCCTGACAATGATTGAAATGTTAAAAATAGCTGCAATTCAGCATTTATTTAAGATTAACAAAATGCAAACACAAAAATTATATAAAACCCAAAATCAATGACTATGTAGATATTTAATTTTTGTACCCTTGTTTTTTAGTTCTGATATATATTTGAGATATAAATAATGTAAATATTTATTTAATCTCATTATGGCCAGTCATTATTAGTAATTTATTAAAATCGTCCTCGCTGTTTGGTTGCTATTATTTAATTTAATTGTTTACCCATATTTTGCATGCCAAAAATTTTGCAATTAATTACATAATTATGATAATTATCATAATCAATTTTTGTTTTGTTCTTGCTATTGTTGTTGTATTATTGTTTGTCAAGGATTTTGTCTGTCTGTTCTTCTGTCCATATTGCCTGCATCTTAAATATGAAATTGCATATTATTTTAAATGCAAATGTAAATGTAAAAAATAAAGTTTATTGGCCAAAGGCAAAATGGCTGAGCTCCATTTTCTCATTTCGTATTACATATTATAATTATTTTTATATTCGGTGGATAAATTTTTATGTATGCATGTGTGTGTGTGTGTGTGTGTGTGTGTGTGTGTGTGTGTGTGTGTATGTGTGTGCGTGTGTGTGTGAAGAGTTGTGTATGTATGTAGGTATGTAAAAATGGACCATTTATTAAGGTTTTCTTTTTTTAGTAGTTTTTTTTTCTGAAATACTTTAAGATAAAGCTTTGCTGTCTTGAGTAAAAATTTGTATCCTAGTGTAAAAGGCAGCGATCCGAAACAAAAAAATTGAACAAATAAGAAATTAAGAAATAAGAAAAGAAATAAAGAAATTTAAAAGGTAAATATTTACTTAAGCTACTGGAGATTTCAGGGTTGAATAGTGAAAAAATCGCCTAAAGCTAGATATCAGTATTGGCAAACGCTATTTCTTATTTTCGCGTTGTTATTGTATTCTCAACTATATTTGTTCTCTAAAATCAAGAAATATTCAAACTCAACAATATTTTCGTTTGTTGACGAACAAAATTTAAAAAAAAGCCCGCGTATTCGAGTATCCGAAATTTGGCATCTAGCAACAGTATATCAAAATTTTTCAGCTTCTTTTAGCCGGAAATATCGAGTTTTAGCTATAGTCCCGCTAAAAACATAATTTTTCTTTTGTTAATTACACAAAAACTACATAATAAATCGCCAAGGCGCACCTGAGGTCGTAGTCGTGGAATTTTTCGGTCGTTTTATACCAAATTTATGTAGTTAAAGGCAGTTTTGGGCCCGAGTAACGTAAGTAAATATTTGCCATTTAAAATTGTTAAATATTTGTTTCCCCCTAAAATTGGTTTTTCCACAACTTATCCCACTTGAAAAGCCAGTTCAATTTAGTAACTTAATGAATTGTAACTCGAATTTCATAAAGACTTTGCCACAAATTTCCGTTCATTGTGAACCACTGTGCATGGTTGTTCAGTTCGTTGAGCCCTTTGGTGGCCAAACGTACTTACATATATCCAATAAAAGTTAACTAAAGTGGAGTCAATCTCCCTATTTAATAGCCACGCCACGTAATTTTAACCGTTTTTTATTGTATGCGAAATTTTCGTTTTGGTTCGGATCGCTGGTTAAAAACTTTTTCGTTTTCTTTTATTTTTTTTTTTCGTCTTAAATATATTTTTCCTTTGTTTGTTATTTATTTGATTTTTTTTTTTTTTTTTAATTTTCTTGTTTTTCTACTAGAATTAACCGCAAAAGACTAGAAGAGATCTCTGACAAATCCGAATCCAAATTCGAATTCGTATTCATTTCACGTAACTACAAAAGATTTTTTGTATTTTTTTCTTGTTTTGTTTTCAATTTCCTACGATTGACTTTTTGGTCTTCGATGCGTAGTCTTAGACCGAGGTGGTAATTTGCTCAACAAAATGCACGGGAGGTCGGCATAAGGACTGCGAACGCTTCAAACGACATTGTTGTAAATTGTTGTTGTTGGGTTGCCGTTGTTGCCGCTGCTGCTGAGAGGTTCTTTGCAACGAGGCATAGGCATGTGGCACGTAGATGAACTCACGTGTGGGATGGGTGGTGGTGGGCGGTGCGGCAGAGTGGCGACAGTTACACTGTTGCGACATGGTGGATAGACCTTCGGGCACACTACGGCTACGTGCCGAATGAGCAGCTGAAGGGATATGGGCCAGTCCGCCGGATCCATATGCATTGGTGTTGGTGGTATGGGTGTGGGTGTTGGTTGTCGTGGAATTGGGACTACTGCAGGTGCATATCAGTGGTTGTCTGTCGAGTGATCTGACAAGAAATGGAGAAGCCATAAGAAAAGTTAATTGAATTTCTATGGATTGATTGAAATTAACAAGAAATGCTCGCTTAAATCAGCAATTACTCATTCAATATGTGTGGAAAATCCAAAACCCCAAAAAGTATGCTATAAAATTTCCATCTCTAATTCCTTATTTAATTATTAATTATTTTTTTTACAATCATGTTGAAATGGAGATTAAATAAACAATATGCGTACATTTTTTTGCTGCGTTTGGTTAGTATTTGTTTTCGTTTAGCTTTTGTTTGGGGTTAAATTTCATAAGCTTTTTGTGGTGTACGGAAAAAGTAATTATAATTTTAGATACCAAATAAACAAATTTTCAATAATTTTTTAATTGTTTTGGTTGAACTTTTTTCTCATGCGAAAGGGGTTTTTTTTTTATTGTTTTGTTTTCTGTTCTCTGTTGGTGGAACAAAAAATATTATTTTAATAGCCACCTTACTAAACAATTTTTAATTTCTAAACTTTATGTGCTGATATTTGCTAATTTTTTTAAAAAAGTTTTTAATTTCAATTTGCTTTGTTGTGAAAATAATTTCAATTATCAGTGAAGTTAGTCGAGAGTCCGAATTTGTTATACCATGCAACAAGTTAGATAACTATACGAAATTGTTGGGCCCAAATTCATTTGAATATTAATTTCTTTTAATCTTCTTTTAAGTATCACAGCAAATAGAAGCTATATCGCTTACTCTTTTAAACAAAAGAGCAGAGAATCTGTTTTTTCTTCTAGTCTCTCATAATCTCGGAGATAGAAACGTCATGGCTATATCATTTTGGCTAATCAAAAATATGTTTCCCTTATGGTATTAAATACGCTTCTTTCTGCCTCTTATATACAATTTCTATCACTAATGTATAATTTTATCATATGGCTGCAAGGTATTTAGCAAAATTTCCAATAAATATTATTTATTTAATATTTAATTTAATTTAATTTAATATTTTTTTGAATTGCAAAATATTGTGTTCTTTTTTTTGTTAATTATAAATTTATAGTTTTTTTTTTCCAAAAGAAACGTTTCTTCTTTCACAAAAAGAGGACAAAAAACATAACCCCTTTTTTACATTCAAAAACATAACTAAATAATTTTAATCAAATTAATTATTCAATTATAAAGCTCGCTGAATGACATGTTAATTAAAATTTGTTAATATGAATTGGAATAATAAATTGCATCAATTTAAAATCATTATTGAAATTTTTCTAATTGATTGATTATGAAATTAAATACAATTTAATTACCTTAGCACAGATTTCTAGGGGGAGAGTAATGAGAGAGAACTTTCTTCTGTGAACTTACTTATTGGCTGCTGCTGCTGCTGCCTTGTGGCAACCGAGTTCATAGGTGCTATGCCAACTGCAATACATTTGGCCATCACAGCAATTGTGTTGTTGTATAAAGGATAAGCTGCGTTGCAATCTCTTGCCCATGCGTGCTCCGATGCTGCCTTGGCCCAATTGATAGGGACCTCGAACCATCTGCTGTTGCTGCTGCTGCTGCTGCATATCGAGATTGTGGCACGGCAATTGCTGGCGATGAGTTGATGGAGGAAGATGAGCAAAATGTTGAGATTGTGGCATATGCTGATGCTGCAAATGGCGCGGGCAATAGCTCGAATTGGCCTGCTGAAGTAGATATGGTTCCATTTGATTCAAACTAATACAACTCCGGCTAAGTAGATCGGGTGGAGCTGGAGCATATTCTCCACCACCAGCACCACCGCCATGATAGCCATGATGATAGCCAAATGGTAAAGGAAACTGGCCCGGACGAGAATGCTGACGTGCCGATGAATGACGCATTAGCAGGGGAGTGGGCAAATGGCCATTGGCCAGTTGATGAGGTCCCCCACCTCCACCACCACCACCAGCAGTTCGTTGCTGTTGCGGCTCGCTGATAAAAAATATTATAATACCAGAAATGGCAGCTGCTGCCGAGCATATATAATAACCAGCTCGTCCATACTTAAGGGAGTAATCATTGAGGAACGAGGTAAGGGGCACACTGATGAGCACCGGCACCGACTCTACGCCACGTATAAAACCTACCCAAAAACAAAAAAAAGGAAAGGAACAAGGATTAAGGTCTTAGATTGAATATTAAATAAATTTCGTACTGTTTGCCTTACCCCAAGCCTTGGAAAAATGCTTCAATTTGATGCGTTCTAAAGCCAAAATCTTTAATGAATATTGAAATCCACCCAAACCTATGCCATAAAGCCAACTTAATATGCATAGACCTTTGTAGCCCATCACAAACGAGAGAAACAATATGGCCAAGGCAACTATTGATATGAAGAGCTGTCGATTAAAAAAACAAAAAAAAGAAATGTTAAAGTTAAGAGGGGGGTGAAAGGGTTTTTGCATTCTCTCACCTGAGCCACAATTTTCGAATTAATCACAATAGTTCGAATCACAAAACATCTACGTAATAATGCTCCAGCTATTACTACACCCAAAGCCATGGATATGCCTAGAAATGTTTGCAAAAGGACCAATTCCTGAACATCGGAACCTTCTTTGGCAGCATTGAGAGCCTTGAAATAAAAATTGATGAAAACGACAAAAATAAATGATAAGTAAATATGAAAAATAAATCGTTTATATAAAGTTCTTAAGATTTGTTGCTATGACTTTGCCTTCAAGGGTCAATTTTTTGTTGGTTCAACTCACAAATTGAGCAATTTTTGGGGATTAAGATAAAACAATTTGTTGGAATTCAGTTTATCTTACCATTAGGAACATGGGCGTATAAATGCCAAATGATGCCACACTGGAGGTCATGAGCAATATTTTAACTGTAACCGATTTCAATGATGATATGTCCAAAAATAAATATCGTGTTGGTGATTCCACATCCTCCTGATTGAGTATAGGCTTTTTCTCACGCAGCTACGGGTTGTCGATTGTCGGTGGTGGTGGGTGGTGGGAGAAAAAAAATCACAGTTCAAATAACAAACAAGTGAAAAACTGGCATTTTGCGAACCTTTTTTCGTTGATTTTTCAAATGTTGAATGGCACGACGTTGCGGATGGTATAGCGATGCGGGTCGATACATGAGACCCATGAAAAAACTGAGAGCTGTTAGGGCGGCAACGATTTGCAATCCGAGGCGCCAGCCTGCCTTACCCACACCCTCTTTCAAGATGACGGAGAACAAAGCGATGCCAACACCCTCGCCGGACATGGCCACCATTTCGACGAATTGACGACGCCGCTTAAAGTAATTGCCCAACATCACGGTGGAAGCTTCACGGACCATGGCAACACCAATGCCAAAGACGATGCCTGAGTACGGGGGGCGGAAGAATGGAAAAAGGGAGGAGGTGGAGGATAACTTCCGTTGTTACTTATTTATATACATACCTTTCACATAGAGTATATATATATATACACAAAACAACAACAACAACAACAACAGATATCTTATATATACAAACATATATATTAATATACGCACCATAACTGAAAACAACCTGACCAAATTCCGTGGCAAATGAGGTGAATAGAATGCCCAGAGGCATCACCAAACCACCGACTATGGAGAGCAGGCGTATGGAACGCTTGCGACATAGCGAGACCACAAACGGTATGGCCAACATCGAAATTGACCAACTCAAAGCACCAAGCAGCTCTGCAAAGAGAAAAAAAGTGGCAGAAAGGAAGTCAGGAAGGCGAAGGAGAAAAAGGTAATGGGGAGGGAATAGGAGAAAAATGGTTGCCAGAAATATGCTTTTGAGTGATTAGATTTTAAAAACGACAACAAGCAAAGTCAACTGTACTTTGTTAAAGGTCATTTCAAAACATGAGTACAGTTGGTAGCAAAAGAAAATTGACTTTACACACAAGAAGAAAAATTAGTCTACAAGTTTCGCAAATTTTCACAAACTTTGGCAATCATTCTCTTAAATGAAAACGCAAAATGGTTAATGTAGTGAAACATGTTTTGCTTAATGAATACAGTTGATTTACACATCTTGATACCCTTACTATATACTTCCCAAATAAGGATGTCTATAGCTTAATCCAGTCAAATATCTCGTAAATTAGCTTCAAACTTAAAAATTAATTAACTAGTTGAAGTTTATTAGAGAAAGCGAGTCCAGTTTAGAGCTTCTGCGAATTTGGGACAATCGCTAAAGATAGCTCAGTCATTCGCTGACTAAGGACATCATTTGGCATAAAAGAAAGTAAAATTTGTATTAAGAAAGCAAAGTCACTTGCTATTTAAGAAAATGTTCTTATTATCTCAGTCAAGCATCCTCTTAAGATAAATCAATCAGTTTGCAATTCATGTTAATCGATAAGTATCAAAGAACATCAAAATGTTCAATCAAAAAGTGAAAGCAGTCGCTTTTTTGAGACTATTCAAGTTATGAAGTCAAAACTTCTGCTTATGATAGTGAAAACTTTTGCTGCTAGTTTGTAAATTTGTATCTATAAATTAAATAAAGCTGCTAATTTCGTTGATTAGGTTAACTGACCTAGTTGTATTTGTGTTCTAAAAAGTTGTATGAATCAGCGACACTGATTTTATGAATGAATAAGTCAATCATTCAATCCGTGAAGTACGAGTACTCAAAAGCGCTAAAAATTCAAAGTATTTTAAGTTTTCAAATAGCGCTATGAACTAGTTATTCGATTTCACAGATTCATTCATTCAATTTTGTTTGTTAAGAATTTCTTAAAACTTATTAAAACGAATAATCATTCAAATACTATTTGAATAAATGACTTTCTTGTATTTGAACATATATAGCTACTTATTAAAGAGTACATAGAAATTCTTTGATAGAATCTTTTGAATGTATTCATACAGTCCACTAGTATATACCTACATACTTGCCCTTTGAGATATATTAAGAATCTATTAATAGCTACTAAGATCACATTAAAACATTACAAATTCTATAGAGTTTTTGTGACCATTACTTTTGCCTGCCAGCAAGTTAATTAATTCGATACTTGCTTTTGCCCCAAATGAACGAAATAACATTGATTTACTTTTAATTACATGTATGTAAAAGCACTTTCTGACCTCAACATTGACTTCCGCCCTTCTTGTTGGTCTAATTGATTAATTGATACCAAATGTAACATCATTTACCACCAGCCCCTACCTCGCTCCATCGTTCCCTCGAACGCATACGTGACCACCAACTATTTTCTGTGATTCACTGCTCATTCTCTGAAATTCCAATTTTATTTCCAATTAGCCACCGCAGAAATCTTGGTGGCTGCACTTTAACTGAATCCTCTGGCGTTCCCTTTTTGCACTTACCTATCCCTGTAGTATTATGCATATATTGTACAGCATAGAACAACAAGAGACCATAGCTTAGCTGCAGTCCTGTGGTCAGTATATGTATCAGAAAGGACACACCGCATATTATCCAGCCCCAGCCGCCATCTGGATAAAAGTACTAAAAGGACACAAAAACAAAAAAAAATAAAAAATTAAACGGAAGGAAGGAAAAGAAACCACAGAGAAATGTTGAAATGGAAGAGAAATGTAGGTAGTTTTACTGTTTCCCCATTTTTTTTTTGTTTTTTTTTTGGTTGTGTTCTCACCTGTCTAATGCGTGTGGTATCCACACCTGTGCGCCGCAAAGCCGGTATATTCCTATGCAGCAGATGGAACTCGCGATCAGCCAAGCCATTAAATGCTGAATCCTCTTCATCAGTAATATGACCATGACTGTGATGTCCTCCTCCTCCGCCTGCTCCTCCCACTACATTCGGATTGGGCAATTGGTGACTGTCGTAACCTGCGGAAAAGAAAAACATTCTGATTCGGGTGAAAAATTCCACGGAAAAATTCAAGCTCTTTTTAACTCGCAATCTTCATGAAAACTGTAAAAACATTTACTGTTGGTATGCAGGACTTGATTAACTTCAGCAAGTGAAAACAAGTTGGAATTTCTAAAGGCGGCTACATAAAATAAAATGTGGCCCAAACTGTGTGTTAACTTTGTGAAATGTGCCATAAACATAAAAACGTTGAGATTTACAAATCATTTCCGGTAATAATTTGCATTAAAAATTACACAAACCGACAAAAATGAACCAAATGAAGCCAGAGAATTTCAATTCTTGTTGTGGCAAAATAATATATTCCATTCACATTAATATTAGCCATATTATATGGCAAGGCCATCTCTCTTATGGTAATTAAAAACTGTGCAAAATTTTAAAGGGAAAGTCCACTGGGATTGGTCCCTGAAAAAGCAGGCAAATCTACCATATTTTATTTGTAAAAAAAAAAATATGACTCATACATTAAATTAAAGTAAACCTTCATTTTTATTGCATTTTTAAGTATCCATAAAAAATTAAAGTATTAAAATGGATGTCGTGACACTCCTTTGAAGTCAGGATTTTTTAAGTGCCAAATTATGTGCATGAAATCTTAAATAAATAAAAATGTAGTTTCATTTACATTGTATGGACAATCATTTCAGAAAATGATTTTGTCGATAAGTAAGTTTATGTAATAACAAATTACAAATTTGATGTAACGACAAAGTAATGAGATCAAAAGAATGCTTCTTCAAATGAAATACACGATATCAAAGAAAAAGTCAAAATTGAATATTGAACAATTTAAGATAAGGTAATTTCAGATTGATTTAAGATTCAAAATACTTTGCACGCGGTCTTGAATAAATTCAGCATTATCCGCAAAGGGCTTAGAAGCTTTAAAAAGTTGAAATTTTAATAAATGAAAATTTTTGTCGACTATAACTTTTATTTTAAGTTATTCAATTCGGCTTAAAGTATTGTTGAAGCCAAAAATATTTATTTTTATGAATTTTATCTTTAATCCTTTTATATAATGACTGTTTATTGTTGCTTCAAATCATCAAGCATTGCCACAAAAAGCCTTAGTGAATTTAGAAGCCATTGGTTCCTTACAATTTCTTTAATTAGTTTCTTTAAGCTTAACTTTTTGCATTTAGTCGCTCAATACGCACGTGACCAACAGCAAAATGTTAATTAAATAGAAATTGCAAATAAGAATCTGCATAATAAAATGAAAAAGGTTTCTCTTTAAATTAAATACATAAAACGAAAAACTTTAATTAGTAGAAGTTAACTTCATGAGGTCAGAAATTTGGCCCAGAAATTGTTTACTAAAAAATTGTCTCTTACTTATTATTATTTCTTTAATTTGGCTAAAATTAAAATTTTTGCATATTTAAAGCTTTTTTAAATTGAGTCGCTTTGCTCTTTAAAGAGTATTTTATTAAAGTTAGTTCAACAAATAATGTTTTTCAGTCTAGTGTAAGTAATTTGCACTAATAACATTTACTACATAGAGCGTTGTGATGATATTTTGCTCTTTGTTCTAAAATGGACTATCTTTTTGCTGGCCCTAGGTCAAATCAATAACCATTATCTAGTTGATATGAAAAAGCAATCAATGAGAATGCGACAGGACTTCATTAAGTGAAATGTGCCAAAAACTGGTTGCGAATTCTAATTATAAATTCCAGCCGTTGTGGCACATTATGCTGTTATTTCAAGTGTACTAACATTTTAGATTGTTATCCAGCAACAAATCTGTTGCAATTGTTTTAATAGTCATTGGGCGTAATAACAAATTACTCACCAAAATAACAGCCGCCTCCATTGGGTATGAGTGGCTTATGGCGATGTGGGAGATGTTGTTGCATTAGATGTTGTTGTTGCTGTTGGTGTTGGTTTTGTTGCTGGTGATACCAATTATCGCATAGGCAGTATAGAGGAGCTGAAGCTGGAGCTAAAGCTGGTGCCGGCGCCGGAAGTGGATTGTACATATAACAACAGCCATTCAAATGGCTCGAATGGGCAGGAGGATTTTGTTCACCATACCAACGAGGCGGTAAACAATGACGAGAGCGATGGTTGCAAGAGGCTGCGGCGGCGGCGGCGGCAGCAGCAGCGGCTGCTAGGCTTGTCTGGTGTTGCTGTTGATCCATGGTGTTCAATGTGGCATAGCTGCCAAAATTGTCACAGTGCCGCAATTTTGCATTTGAAACGACGGCGGCAGCAGCAGCACCAGCACCAGCTGGGAAACGAGGCGGCAATCGTGTGGATTGCATTTTGCTTGCTTGCTGTGAGGATGGTTGTTGTCCCTGCTGCTGCTGTTGATTCTCACTGGCGGTTAGATTGGATAAACGGGGACAGGATACCCACCAGGCTAGGGGTTGATTATTGAAACGACACTCGTGGCACAAATATCTTGGGGGTAAAGTTGATGGTTCGACTACGAGTTGTTCGTGATCTCCTCCTGCAATGTCTCCCAAAGATCTAAGGATGGGTTTTGTGGGATGCTCACAGCTCAAATTGTATTTTCGTCACAGTGCACATTTCTGGCAAAGCACTGTGGCAGCAGCAGCAGCAGCGGCAGCGATGCTGGCGTTGGCGTTGGCGTTGACGTTCGCTGCTCGATTGGGTGGAGGACTCCCGGAATTTGGTACTAGTTGTGGGCAACTGCCATAGAGCGCTGCTGAGGATGTGGTGAGTGCGGTATTGCTATTCGAAAGACGTCTATAGTATGGAATCTTTAGATCCATATCACCACCGCCAGCAGCAGCTCCTCTTTTTCCTATTGGCAGGCAGGAGATGTTGATGCTTCTCCGTTTATCTCGACTATTACTACTACACTGGCAATCACATGTACACTGTAAAACCATGGTATACTTTACCTCCTTCTAGTTTTCGTTTTCTTTTTTTTTTTTCTAAGTTGGTTTTGGTTTTCAATTCGGTTCTGTATTTTTGGTTTTGCTCGTTCCTTCCACACAAAACACACACTCTCTCTTTGTCTCTCTCTCCGGCTTTGTGTCTCTGTTCTCTGTCTCTTAGGAACCATTTGGTGCCAGTATCATCACCATCATCATCATCATCGTCATCATCATCATCTGCATCATTTGTTTCTGTGCCACCATCATCATTATTGTCATCTCTATTTCTGCCATTGCCATTCACTGCAAAAACGAAAAAAAAGAGAGAGAGAAAAGTAGAAAATAACTAAATAAGACAAAAATAAGATGGAGAATCGAAACCCAAACACATCGTGCCATAGAGTCAATAAATAAATCAAATCAAAATCAATTTGTTTATTCTACACCAACAACTGAACTGCAAATAGAAGCATATTGCATATGTATACTCTAAAACCATATGCAATGCATAATTTAATTTGCTGTTCAATTGCCTGCCAGCAAATGAATCGAAACGCGGCCAATGGGCCCCCTCCTGCCCCCTTTGGCCAACTTTTATTTCTCTCATTCTCTCACTCCACTTTGAAAAACCACAAATTGTGCACACACAAATCTAATCAATTGCAAATTG
This sequence comes from Drosophila willistoni, assembly GCF_018902025.1. Lineage (NCBI taxonomy): Eukaryota > Metazoa > Arthropoda > Insecta > Diptera > Drosophilidae > Drosophila > Drosophila willistoni. The sequence continues at coordinate 19,617,085 of NW_025814050.1, forward strand.
TTCAATTTAGAAAAAATGTACATAAAATTGAAGCAAATATCTATTCTATGAAAATGTACAAGATATTTTTAAGCCATTTTCCTTTTAAATATATAATACTTATTACGTGACGCAAGGCGTTGACCTACTTGTACCCCCAAGTGTCTCGTTTAAGCCGCATTTAGATCACTATTTGGGCAAAAATTTAGTCACTCTCAGAAGAAAGACTTCTTAACTTAGATTATCGAAAGGCAGAAAGTTTTCAGCCATATTTAGACGAAGGGTGAAAATTCCAGGATATAGTTAAAATTGTTGGTTCATCTAATTTAGTTCGTGTTTGGTGAAGAAACTTAACCTCCAAATGCTAAGGCCGAAAGACTTAGAGTCGCCATTTATATACCATCTAAGTGCATTTCCATTGCATTTTAGTACAGCGAAGGACTTGCTCGTTTCAGGCTCATATCAGCCAGTTAGGACCATAAAAGTTTTATATCCTTATATGAAATCTGAAAATGAAGTCCCTTTTTAATAGCTTTTTAGAAATTAATGGCAATAGTGTGGGATTGGGTCTGGCATCTCCGCTTAGCCAGCCATTAAGAATGAGTACCGAGATATGTCAGAGCCAATTAAGCAAGAAGACGAGGAAGACAAAAGACTTTAAGACGAGGATTTAATAATTACTATCAAAAGACTTTCAATTGTCATTGATTTTGTTGTGCCAATTTTTATATTAAAACACTAATTAAACTTAAACAAAATAACTAAATAAATGGTTTGACCTAAATAGAAACAAAATTCCTAAAATAGTATCCTTTTGGTTTAATATGTAACTTAAAAACACTGTTAACTCTTTTTACAGACCGTGTTTAAAAATGTATAGAAAGAAATTTCTCTGACAATTACTAAAAGTTTATTTAATAGATAAATTTCAAAGGATAAGTCTGAAAGTAAACACAAATTTAAAAGTTTAAGTCCTAGCTTCATTTATTAGTTTTCATCCTAGTCTGTTCTTTTTGCAGTAACAATCAAGGAGCTATAACTTAAGTGGACATTGAATACACTTTTTCGTCCTAAACGTTTTTATTTCATTCCTTACAGTTTTTTAATTCATAACATGCCAATAAGCTTGCATATATTCCAACTGAATCCAATAATTACAATAAGTCAGTTCGAAAATCAACTGACATAATTAATTGATATTTATTCAAATGTCCCGTTTTCAGATTAGGTTGATTGTTTTAGGCGTCAATTTATTCAGATTCTTAAAATTCATAATTGCGCCACTTTGGAATTTTCACAAATTGCTTTCACGATTTTGCTTGAATTTTTTCAACATGAACACGCGCCACGCCCCCCAACCCATAATGTTACTCAAACTTTTGTGACTTATTAAAATGAAAATCTTTAATAATTTATTCAAAAAAACGAAATGAGAAGAAAGACCGTTTTAATTTGTAGCTGATTTGCTTGTTTTGGTTTTTGTCTGAGAGGTCAGTTTCATGGGTAGATAACATTTTGCCATTTGCCTTCTCATGTAACATAGAAGCTGCCCTCGCAAAATGTCACAATTCTGATTTATATGGTAGTAAATTATATACGAATATGAAACAAAGTTTGCACAAAGGTTGCCTTTAAACTTTTCATCTTGACCCGCATTAAGAGAGTTGATGAAGAGCAAATTGAATGAAATATTCACTTCATTTCGGATGTTCAAGATGAATTATTTTTTCTTTCATTTATCTTCTTTTTTTTTTTGGGGTGAAAACAGAAAATAAAACGTTGAATCATGGTCAAATGAACGAAAAAATAAAAAAACTGACATTAATTCATTATTTGGAAAGCCTAAATGACAATTTCGAAAAGGCAGTGCTTTCGTCCTCTCTCTCTCTTTTACTTTCTATCTCCATCTCTCTTGCTCTCTTCGTTTAGTACCATGATTGATTTATGTGTTTGTTTTGGATGGAATATATATCGTTTGTGCTATGAATTGCTTCTTCATTCCTTACCGATTTTTATCGTTTCGATTAGTTTCAATACGCGCTCGTGTGTGTGTGGTTGTGTGTGTGTGTGTGCTCAGGCCCAAAAAGCTATAAAAAATGATAAATGATTGAAGCCAAAAGCAAAACTTGCATCATTTTGCATCCTTAAAGCAAATGTCTCTACTGGGGTGTGTGTCTGGGTGTGTGTGTGTGTGTGTTCGTGTGCATGTTGCACGATAGCAAAAGTTTTCAGCAGTTGTTCTACTTTTACGGCTTGCACATATAACGATTCGTTTACTTTTCTTTTTTTCACCCCCTTTCTTTCCTGATATATAATGCACAACGGCACATTTAAATTGATTGTAAGCACAATTGGAAAAAAGAACAAGAAGTAGACGTTGCAAGTTGAAGTTGAAGAAGGAAAAACCATCCAGGTAAACCTGTGCCCACAAGCATCACCATAGGTGAGAAGGGGCCCCGCCCCTGCGGCCCACAACGTACATCAATCAAAACATGCACGGGAGTGCTTAAAGAGCCAGCGGGGAGAGTCAAGCCCTGCCCACACATCTTCTTTTCTCTCTCTCTCTCTCGCAAAAAGGAAGTATCAAAGGTAAGAAGGAAAGGAGGCAACCTCCATCACCTGTGGAAGCATAAAATTTAACAACATTGTAACACAAAAAAAAAGGAGGAACAAAAATGTGCAAAACGGAAGTAACAACCAATGCATAAAGACATCCTAGTCTATATCCTCTTCTACAACAGCATCTCTCATCCTTTGCCATCATGCCATTATTCCTTTACCTCAGTGTTTATGTATGTGTTGGATGTGGATGAAATATATTGCTGAAAATTTTTGTAGTTTTTTATACCTTTTCTGCGAGAGGTCGCTAGCTACTGTCAAGAAGCATAAATTGATAAATTGTATAAACTTTTCATTACTTTGGCACTGTGCAAGAGAATTTCGTAAAATTTCATTCAGCACGATTTGCACTCGTAAAAGTAACTGAAACAAAGTTTGCTTCCCAAAAGTTTAATTTTATGTAATCATTTGTGGGTCTTAAGGTTAGAAAATGGTGATTTTTCTTTTAGGGCAACATTTCAAGCACAATCAAGTTTATATTCATCACTAAAACTAGTTGAGAATCATAACTAAATAAGGCGCGATAGGAAAACGTAGCAAACAATACCATTTTGATTAAAGGCTTCGAAGTTTCTAAAAAGAGGACTTTTTTAGGGGAAACAACATTTTAAACAAAATCAGGAAAAATTTCTGCACTAAAACTAGTTGAGAATTATAACTAAATAAGGCGCGATAGGAAAACGAAGCAAAGTTTACAAAAAAAATGACTTTTTTAAGGGGAACATTTTAAACAAAATCAGGGTAAGTTTCTGCACTAAAACTAGTTGAGAATTATAACTGAAAAAAATTGCTCTAAATGAACATGTATTACCAAATTCCATAATAGTTTTAATGCAATTTATTAATTAATATAATAATTTTTGTATAGCTTATTATTAATTAAAATAATTTTATGCATAAGTTACTTGAAACTATTTCCCTTTATTAAGTTTGAAACTATGGAATTTTATTTTAAGAGTATTTTTTTTTTGGTGTGTGTTTCAAGTTTTTTTTCTTTGCCATTATCCTTTATCATCGCTTATTTTTCACTTTTTTTTTTCTCTCTTCATTTTGTGTTTTGCTCTTTGTGTGGTGGTTTTTCATCGTTTTGCTCATGTAGTTGTTGCCATGTCAAGCGTTAAAAGTTTTCACAGCTTTTCATCTTTTCTTTAGTTATTTTTGTTGTTGTTGTTTTGTCATCATTTTTAATGTCAGTGTCGCAGACATTGCAATCCGTGTTATATATGTATACTTGATCTGCTTGTGCTCATACATATATATTTTCTGACATTGCAATAATAAAAATGTTCAGTAAGTGTCTGACAACACGACATCGCAAATGCAAATAGGCCACTGAAAAATGACATTTCCCCACCACTAACCCATCCATCCCCTCCAGCACACAATCCGGATAACCCACCCATACACCCATTTGAATTCCCAGTCATCCATTACTACTACTACAATGTTTACCATATGTCCAAGCTGTTGACTTAACTGGTCATTGACTTTTACCAACTTTACAGGGCACTCAAATTATATGTATGTGTATATACACACACGCAAACACACTCACACCCCTAGAAACACAAAAAAGGCAACTTTTATTTTTTTCGGGGGGGGCGTTACCTTACTCGCCATGTCTGCTTCGCCTGCTGAAACCGAAGTTTACTTTGCTAAATTAAATATCTGACGCCTGCAACTTTAAGCCAAACAAAAAAGGAGAGAAAAGAAAAAATAAATAAATGTAATTCGGCGCTGTGCAGAAAAAGTTGTTTGTTGTCTCCAGTCTCCCAAAGCAGCATCAGCAGCTAGGGCAGATAATAGGTAACTCTCATGTTCTTGCCCCCAGGGGTTTACATTTTAGTTTTTCTGCACTTTGCATTGTAATAAAAAATACGACGACAATATGCGAAATACCAAACAAGAGCAGCGACAGCAACACCCTTAAAAATAAAAGAACATCCATAAAAAATAGCGACAAAAAAAGGAAAACTAGAGGGAAGGCCTTACAAAAAAAATTAGTTCATTCGGCATTTAATATACTCTTTCTGTAATCAAGTACTAGTATGTTTCGAAACAGTCTTTCTTTCTTTTATAATAATACCAATGTTCTGGTTAAGAAAGATAAATCGGATATAAAATAAAAGTCTAAAACAATAGTTAAACCCAGTGTTGTAATAGCAAGTAATCAAATATAAATATTATATACACAATCTTTTTGTCTCAAGGATTTTAAAGATCGAACAGAAACTAATAGTCCCTTTTTTGTAAGGGTATAGAAAGGAGCTTAAATTGACAAAAAGAAGGATGTTCCCGAAATTGATTTCATGAAAGTGGAGTAACGAAATGATTTACGAACCCTTTTCAACAAAAATGTTGTTTATTAATTTTGGCCAGAGGCTGACAATAGGGAGAAAAAAGCATATGCGACTAGAAGAAATATTAAAAATATATTTAAATTTATAAGTTTACGCCACGGGGCAATGGTAAGAGGACATTTTGGTCAGTCACAATATCTATGTTCATAAAACTATCGATAAGTGTATTATAGTTCCCATTAGATAACCCATCGGCGCTTTAAGTTCATTATTCTATTCTAAATTAAGCCAACCGTCGTAAAATAAAACTTTTAAACATATTTATTTTGGAAATTTATTCAAAAAACTAGTGCCTTCTTCTTCTTTAATGAGTCTTCTCAGTATGTCCGTAGTTTTTTCATGGTTATATACAAAATGGAATATATATAAATGTATAATTAATAAAGCATTTTGCTCTCCAGATGTGTGTATGCCTAGTAGAGGAAAATATAAATGAAAAATAAGACTCCAGAGAATTAAACTTTCACATTCACAACTCCATACAATAGTTCTGATTTATTATGCACAGTAAAAGTTATTCCCACAATTGAAAAAAAAAACTTTTTTACTTGACATGTTTTCGTTGAAGTATAAATTATTTTACTCCATTTAAATACAATTTTATTCTCTTTGTAGTAGTAGAAAAACCTTTTCAAAGTCTATTTAATTCAATTTAAAACTGTTAGCTTTTTGCCATATCGAGAAATTACTGAAACTGTTATTGAGACTGTTATGTCTTGTTTAAAATTAAAAAAGTTCAACATGACTCTGAAAAGTATGCTATGAAAAAAATTCTTCAACTGGAGTTGCAGTTAATATTTTCAATTTCCATAGAAAACCTAACAAAATGCTAGAGAAAATGTCAATGAAAACATTTGCATGCCTTTCTTTCTTTCTCTCTATTATTTTTCTTCTCGTCTTTCGTTTTTAAATAAAGTTTTATTTCCTTGCCTTGGCGTGTAAAAAAAAGGGTACGAAATTTGATGTCCTTTTACTAAATGTGTGGGTGTGTGACTGTGTATGTAGAGACTTTTCGCACACTCCAGGGAATAATTTTTGAGCATTTTTGCCCCAGGCAGTAGAGTAGAGGAGATAAAATGAAGGCAAAAGAAAGGACACAAATAAAAAAAAGAAAAGAGTTAGATATAAGTATTAATACTTTTCATTTAGTTTCAACTGCTTCAAAAGTTTTCAAGTTGACCAAAACTTTCTACACATTTTATATTAAGCCACTTGAAGAAAGAAAATTGGTTAAATGGATTTACTGTGCCTCTGTCCTCCTCCTTCTCTAAATGACTGAGAAATAATACATTAAAGCCCCAAAAAGTATATATATAATTAGCTAATTTAAGGCAACCATTTTGAATTATTTCGTGCGGTCGAGCTTTGTTATCAAAATGTTTGTGACAGGATTTCCACATAGAACCTTACTCAAATACGCTATCAAATCATAATTAGCTTGTCCTCTATACCCTTGCCCCCACAGTTGTGGCAAGGCAGCATGCCGTAACCTTAATATATTAATATTATTAAAAATAAATTGATCAAGTGGCACAAAATTTTCTGCTTATATAACACAAAAAATCTTATGACAGGGAGGATATAGCCCGTGGCTTGGCACCATAAACTGAAAATCATCCGGCTTCTTAGCTGAAAAATGACACTTCCGCCGGGAGAGGAGCGAAAAACGTATAAAAGCAAAAAGGCCAACAAAACGGAAGTCAAGCCTCCTCGTCCTAAAACAATAAAAATTACACAGAGTCATGACTTGGCTGCGTTCTTGTCGTATTTTTCTCTCTCTCTCCCTCTCTCCCTGTGTCTCTGTCTCTGTCTTGGCCCCAAAAATGCCCCTAAATGTGTCTTGGTCGTATTTTTAAAAATGTTTTTTATGTTTGTTTCTGTTGTCTCCTCTATTTTTGACTTGGCATGCAAAATCTTTTGTTTGATTAACAATGTGTCAAAGTGTGTGACGAAAGTGAAATTAAGTACAAGAAGAAAAATGTTTTCAGAAAGCAATAAGGAAAAGGCTAACATTGGGCTAGTTTTTTGTTTTCACCCATAATAAAATAAATAAATTTAAAGCTCTTGGATTTGTTTTCCATTTGTTTTGAATTAAGCTTCAATTAAACTTTTATAGTAAAATGTCTTAAAAATGTGTCTCTATCTTCCTTTGATAGAAAATTTCTCAAACACTATTAAATCCGAATGAGCATTCTGTATTTTTTCATTGGATTGGATACTATAAATTTTATTAACTACGTTTTTGACTATCTCTAGCTAAGTTGTCATTTATTTGCCAAGACTGATAAATGGGCAGACAGTTCTATTAAGAACACATACATTATTTTAGTTGGTTGAGAATAGTTACATGTGCGGAGAGCATACAAATTTGTATGCCAAAAACAAATGAGCAGACATTTCCACATTTTATATGCGTTCTTCTTTTCAGCCTAAGACCCAAAAATGGTTTAGCTTGATTTGTTGTTGTTGTTTTTGTTGCCTCCATCCATCCATCCATTCAGTTTTATTCACCCAGGAATCGAATTAGCATGCAAAATCTTTTGTTTGACTAACAATGTGTCAAAGTGTAAGTGTGTGTGCGAGAGATGGAGACGGAAAGCGTTAGTCCTTGTCAACCGCACACCGAAATGGTAGAGCAGGAGAAGGTAAACCTTAGTATGTGTGTGTGTGTGTTTGTTTGAAATATATGGGTGACAGCATCATCAATAGGTGGTGGTAGCTGGCAAATCTTTGACAGTGCCTATCTCAGTGGGGATTCCATCATTAAAGTCTCAATCAATCAAACTTTACGCTTAATTTTTTGAAAATTGATTGAGTTTATATGGAAAATAAGTTTTCAAATTGTATCGATTATTCCCCTATGAACACATATTAACATACGATAGGTATCTCAAGGAAACAAACCTAGAATCAGTCAGTGACTTGTCCATCTGTCAGTTGCCCTTACCAACAAAAACTAGAGCGATTCAAACAAGTGACATTATTGTCTTATCGAATCAATACACGATATTAAGTTATATCGAATTGTTAACGATTTGTTGTTTACAAGTTATCGAAAGTGAATTCAGCGCAATATTTTTTAAATTCTGTTACAAGTTTCCCGAAAAATAATAAAAATAATACAAACGATATAGATATAATTATTAAATAATTTTTTTAAAATCGGAAATAGAAACTGTTATGATTATAATCACTCATGGCATCGGTTATCGAATTTTTATGACTAATCGATGTTTTAATTTGAATTTATGTTTAATTAATCTCAAATCAAATCAAATCTAATAATATTTAAAAGCGTATTTTTCCTTGTGTTATACATGTGTTTCTTTCGATCAATTCTATAACGATTTTATGCTCCAATAAATCTAACTTTCAATATAAACTTTCAATCTTTTATTATATTTAAAAGTTATTTCTTTCTAAATGTTAACCAAAAACATTCACCTCATTCGAGTGAAATATTATGCAGAAATAAGTCAAAATAATCTGATGGCCATGTGACCCAGATATCCGTCTTCATTCATATAAAGTCACTTATATGTAGATATATATGGGGCATACAATTGATCTTTGTTCTTGTGTGCATTATGAATGTTCACTCATCCTTTTTTGGTTTGCCCTCAACTCATCCTGGGTTATGTTTGTCTACATACATATACATTCATACATATGTATGTATGTGTGTATTGTCATCGTCGATGAAATTGTTGGCCTGGTTAATTAATGTTGGTTTGCCATTTTGTTTATTTTCTTTTTCCTTTAGCTCCTCTTGTTCTGGGCCAATTTTTGTGTTGACCTTTTGCGGCCAAATGCAAGTTGAACCACATTCGAGCCAATTCAGGCACAACCTCCTCTCGCTTTCTTTCTCTTTTGCTAGCCGTCATCGTTCACAGTTTGTGCTAAATTAGCAAATGACATAGTCAACATGGCCAACTTAGACAGGATGAATGGATGCCATGGAATGGGAATGAATGTGATGTGATGTGGGGCAGAGGATGGTAAGGCCTGCTAACCCACAAAATGCTGTAGCATGCAATGCCGTTGCCGTCTATTCGGGCTAACACATTACGTTTTACTCCTTCTTAGCCTCCCCTTAAATTCCTGCCTGCCGCCTGCCTGAGCCCCCTTAGCTTTTAGTGCTGACACAAAACATAATGCCGGCGGGCAATGCTCTTTTAAGCACGCAGAGCTTGAATAGCAAAAATATGTGCGAATTTTGTATGGAATGACGCCAGCATGCACAGTGGCTTAGGAATCATTAATTATGCTTGCAAATTGAATTTCTTATTTCATTATCCAACACACAATTTGATTATAAATTAAGTGATAAAACTAATTACTTGCATGTTTATATATTTATATATCTGAATCTAAATGACCGCCATGTGTGGAATGTTCATGAACATAAGTTTGCCCAAATTTAATAAATGAGCAACATTTATTTAGCTCATTGTTTGTTGGCTAATTTCATTGATAAATACTGAAAAATTTTAAAAATGCATTTCGAAATGAGAGATTATCTTTGAATTATAACTGCCTTTCTTTGATTTCTTTTTTATTACTTTTTAAATAATATATAAAATTTGGTTTAAATGAATTCTTATTCATATATTTGATGTAGTCAATTTTTACCTTAAACCACACTATTTATATATTTATGTAGCTTAACGACTAGTGAACTTTTTTTCGTTAAGTAAAACGTTAAATAAACAAAAGAAATTGTATAATCTGCATTTAAAAGCTGAAACAGTTTTGGGTGATCATAATAGAAACCTATTAAAATAGTAAAAACCTGTTGGAAACCCCTAGTAACAGAAGCTTATTAAAACAGCTGACAATGACATCATAAAATGACAGAATTATACGAAAATCTCAAGCTAAAAATAAAATTTGACAGTTTTTTGGGGATTTTAATAGTTAATTTTCGAAAAATTTTAATGCATTTTTAATCACACCAAAAATACTTATAAATACTAAATTTCGTTACAATTCAACCATGTTTATATATCAAGCGCAATTTTGAAAGAACCTGCTGGGCTACCATCACTTTGTTTTATATAACACCACAAGAACTTTAATCGGACGCCAGCTTGTTCTAAAAATTTACAGAATGAGAACAGAAAACAAACGAATTTTCAGATCATTGGAATAGGTTCCGAAGAATATGTATGTATTTCTAATCCTTGAAAGAATGCTTCCATATAACAGTTGAACTTTTTTTGTTATTGGTCTAATACAGAATATTGTAGGAAATAATAGTTCTTCCTTGTTCCTTCTATGTCTTTTGTTTCGAATTTATATCCTCTTGAGAGTTTTCATTTAAGCTATTCGTGTGTAAACTATCAACAGAGCATTATTTAGGGAGACTTATGATTATTGCTCATACATTGCTTAACAAAAGACCGAATGAGCACAAAATTTATTACATTAAATGATTTTTTTTCGCACGCATCCCAAATTAAATAAATTTACCATGGTGTTTTTCCAAATGTGTGTGTAGTTGTAACTGTTTGGTTTTTTTAAATTTTCCCCAAAGGAAAGTAAAATAATATTTAATTCGATGTACAGGCTTGTTCGCAGTCTTCTAAACTTTTGAACTTATTGCCCACAAGCTGATCACAGGCAATATATTTCCATGACTTGCATTTACCTTCAGATGGAAAGTAACTCCATATGTCAACAAGGTTATTTGAACATTTGGAGCTTGAACCAGCATTTCCACTGAAAGGAAGCACATCGCAATAAGCTAAAAGATCACGTATGAAAGTTTTCTAACAAAGTATTAAGTTCGATTTTGCTTACGACTCGCTTCCACAGCCACAACAAAAACGGGAATAATTATGGGAAATATTACATAAATGAATTTCATTTTGCTGTGCTTCAAATCAAATGCAGATTGTCACTGTGGTTTTTTTGTTGTTTTGTTTTTGTGGAGCTAAAAGTATGAAATTACTTATTATGAAGTGGGGAAATTTATAAAGTTCACTTTAAATTACATACATAAGCAAATTTGAGTTCTTTTTAAAATAAAGGTTGTGGTGAATTCATATATTAAAGTTAAAGCATTTTAATTGATATATGATTATGACTAATTTTAACTGTTATTATGGTAGATTTAATATTGGTTATAGCTTAGATTCATAGGGCTTAATGTAAACTGGGCGAGTACATTGACTCGGTTTCTTTTGCTGATCAAGAATATATATTAATTACTAAGTTTGAATCATCTCATTCTCTTACAAAAGACTAACCAAATGGCAAATAGGAAGCTAAATTCAAAATTTATTTTGAAATTTTTACATCTGCTAAAAAGAATGATTGGATTGAAATGGAAAACGAATTTTAAAATTTTTCTACTTAATGAGATGTGAGCAAATTTTTTGGCATTCCGCTTCAGAGGTAATCGTGAGGCCTCGGAACTTATTACAACGCAAATATGGCCAACTTTTGCATTTATTTTCCTCCTCAAAGAAACTCCATACAGAAGTGTATTTACAACGTTTGGGGATTGTTTCAGTTTCATCATCTGTAGACCGCAAATGGCATCTCAAATCTTAAGAAACAATTTATCAATTATTAATTTTATTACATTTTAAAATGTAAGCCATTTACCTATCTTTTCATTCTTAGCAATAGACCAAATAGGAAGAGTTACAAATAAAATGAACCGTAAGATATTCATGGTTAAAGCAAATTGATATATCATTTCAATTGCTTGTGTTACACCTTTACCTCGTACTCAAACTTAATCAAAGCGTGAAATTATAATGCTAACTGAAAAGACATCTTAAAGCAAATTTATTTTTTAACACCAATTTCGAATACAATCAGTAACAGTAACAGTAACAAAATGTTTCAAAGAATTGATAAAGAATTTAGAAAAAGATGGAAATTCCTTATAGGGACCTAAATCATCACTTGATCTTGATTTGCTTGACCATGAAAAATGTAATTCATTCGTTGGCATTACAAAACCAGGCACATTCACCGAAAGTGCTGAATCTATTACCGTCTATTGCTTGACATCCCGTATATTCCCAAGCTTCACATACTTCTGCCGTCTTATTGTAGCTCCATACGTCTCTTGTGCGCATCTTACAACCTGGAGAGCGTGCTGAGAATTCGTCGTCCGTGGCCTTTAAATCGCAGTACTTTAAAAACAAATTATTTAAATAACATAATTGCAAAAATTTCTAAAAACAATGTCGATTACGTAATGCTTCTCCAGAGCAAAAGCCACAGCAACCAATATCAATATTGTAAATATAAATTGAGCTAAATGCATTTTGACTATTTTCACTTTAAAGTTAAGAATAAAGTCAGTTCCAGGAAACGATTCCCACCATTATATATATGTCTTGTTCATGTAAATTAGGGTGAAATTAAGTATTCACTAAAACGAATCGAATATGAGTAAATGTGTTATGCTTATGTAAGAAAGGCTTGTGGTATGATTCGAGGAACGACAACAGTGCAAATGCGATTCGATTGCATTTTTAGCCTGGCCTAAAAGTATCCTTTTTTGGGGTAGTTGACAGATGAAAGTTTTTAAATATCGTTCTATAAAATGTTATTTCATTCGAACTTAAGAAATCGAATACGTAATTTATAAATGATTGTCAACAAACAGAATATAGAAGAAATTTTGAGTTTTAAGCCTTTTAGGACCGAAATAATGTGGGTCTACACAAAGCGTTTACAAATGTTGAAACTTTAGTCCTGAAAGGCTTACAAGTGCCTTTTCATTATACAAATTTAAAAAAAGGTCAGTCAATAAAATACTTTATGCTAAAACTTGATAAACTTAATCAATCAATGCTAGTGCCAACAAAAATCATAACTGGAAGAATTATTCTAAGTACGAACCCAAGGAGTTTGATAGTTAAAGTTAAAAAACACGAATTTTCGACATTGCGAGTATTTTTACCCTTTCTTCTGATTGTTGGAAAGTAGATTTATGATTAAGCTAGAGAAATAAATTACATTTATCAGTTAGCCATGAGAGATTTTAGTTGGTTCTGAATAATTTACACAATCTGGCTTGGTTTAGTCCGATTTGATTAGGAAACATATTTTAGAAAATATTTGTGAACTAATAGACTTACTTTAAATTGAAGATGCTGAATAAATTTAATATCCCTTACTCATTTAAGGTAGCGACCTTTTTCTTTGTGTCAGAATATAAATTTACCTTCATTAGCCAAAAAATTGAAATGTTTCTTACCTCGTTAAGAAATAGTCATAAAAGTTAACTCAAAACATGTGACTTGGTGAAATGTGTTGCTTGAGCGACTTAAAAATCTTACTCATGTACATTACATTACTTACATTTTTTCTTTTCTAATTCTATTTCAGCAAAATGTAACAAAATTTTACAAGCTTAGAGTGATTTCTTCGTTGATGTAACAATAACTTTCGTATTAATAGAAGCACTTACAAAAAACGTAGTCTTCAAACCCAAAAATTATTTTCAGTCACTTAATTGAAACGTTTTAAGAACCTTTTTTTATTTTTGATGGCATCAAAATATTTTGATTTTGTTTTTTTGTGGAGTTTTCGCAACACTGATGAATATGTCCATAATAAAATGGCCTAGACTGTGGCATATTTAAAATTGATGGAAGATATACTACAAATACTAAACATTTATATGAGTTGCTTACAAATTCGCTTACATCTCAAACCACTGTACGTGTCATAGTGTCGGACGAAAGTGCTTCAAATGCGCATAACAATGATGATTATGCTTATGTATATAAAAACAAAGATATATACATATATATATACATATAAATACATTCAGCAGCAGAGTTGTGGTTTTTTGGCTCATCAAAATTGTGACAATCCGAGAAAGAAAACAAAACAAAATAGCAACAAACAGCGTGAAAAGAAACAAAACAAAAAAAGACTTTAACGCGGCTAATGAAAGAATGGCATGGGATAGAGACACATACATACATACATAGGTCCCATGGCACCCACCCTAAACAGAGTAGAGCCACCTTAAATCTCCCGCTGATAGCTACTTTTATGTCTGAGTTTTAACTAAGTAAAGACATTGACTGCGACTGACACGCACAACACAAAATTATGCTAACGCAGCACTAAAAACGTAGGAAAAGAAATGCCACAAAAAATGCCAAAGGAGAAACGAAAACGTGAAAATGGGAAATGGAAAATATTATAGAAGACAGACAAAAAAAAAAGCGAAGAAGTTGAAACGGTAGGGAGGAGCACGTTGGAGCCAAAATTATTTTAAATTGAAATTCTGTTTATCTCGGTTGACGGAAATCGTCCACATATTGTGGCCAAGGCTTTCCTTTTACCATTTTGCCCCCAACTCTGCAAAGTTTTTTTTCTTTCGTTTTTTTGGGTACGGGGGTAATTCAATAAAGTGGAAAATGCTGCTCCTCGTCGTCATCTTCATCATCGTTGTCGTTGTTGGTGTTGTTGTTGGTCTTGTTCTTGTAGTCTTCAACATAATTTTCTTCGTGGCTTGGCAAAAGGAGACACAGACAGACAGAAGGACATTCAGACAGTTAGACAGACAGACAGTTAGACAGTGAGCCAGAGAGGACTTCTGCGACTTGGAGGCACTTCAAATGCCCGTTAATCGGTTCTTCATATCACATCAAACGTTGGAGGCAAGTAAAAGGACTTACACTCGGCAGTTAGTTTAGGGGCCGGCTCCGCATGGTCCTCAACTGGGTTTTCCTCGCCTCCTTGCCCTCCAACTCCTCGACACATCATCATCAACTCATCGTCATCAGCAGCATCATCATCATATGGCACACAAGTGGCAGAGCCAGCCACAAAGGCAAAAGCGGCCGTCGGGGAGGGGAGGTGAGGCTTTGTGGAACGACCCCATTACGTGCCAAAGCACTAAAAACAAGCCAAAGTATAGAGGCGTGCAAGTAGGTGGGGGGCAGGGAACTGGAGGCATCCTTTCTTTACTCTTACGCTCTCTTTCTATCTCCCCTGTGTCCCCTGTCTCCCTCCCCCCGCCCACTGTGGCATGTACAAATATGAGGCACAAGCATCCATCGCTCGTAAATTTTGTCATATTTTCTTTCTTTCTTTTTTTTTGCACTTAAAACAATTTTTTTTTTTTGTTTTTTTGTTGCTTATTTTATTTTGTTTCTCACAGCCCATTAAAAATTGCGGCCGCACGCACAGTTTGGCATGCACTTTTAATCGATTACCAAAAGACCAAAACGTACAAAAAATAAATATTTTTGTATATATTTATAAAAATATAAAATTGTATGCAAAAATAAAAAGTACAAAATCAGCACAACAATTTTTCCTTGGCACACACACACGATTTTCCATTTATTTATTTATTATATGCATATTTTGGTTGCTTTTTGTTGTTGTTGTTGTTGTTGTTGTGTTTTGCCTTTCTTGCCTTGTCTTTTGCTGATGACTGCTCTGAGATTAAAGTTTATTTTGCTGCCTGCTTTAATTGAATAATATATTAAGCGAATGGCAAGGCATACACCGAGATGCAAAGACAAAGAGATACAGAGAGAGAGACAGAGAGAGAGAGGAGGGCATGTAAGAAAATGGCACACACTCCAAGACATAACACTGGAGAATTGGCAAGAGAAAAACATTACAAAAAGGTGGAAAACTAAATGAATATTTCATACTCTAAATACTAGGAACAACTTGATGAAAAACTTTCAGTTTTCTTTTATCTCTTGTAATATTTTGATTATGATTTTTAAAGCTTTAATAATCTTAAAACAAATAACACTTGTAAGAAAAGGTATAGGCCAGTTTATTTAGCTATATCTGGGAATTCATGTAGCCAAATCTATAAGAACATGTTTAGAAATCCTTGTGGAAGTATCAACAAAACGTTTAAAAATATTTAGAGTAAACCTAACAGAATTTTGTATTTATTTACTCATGGTAAATTTTGCATTCAAATGCAGATGCAAGCTTTTACCATTCTTTTTTCGCTTCATTGAGTTGGAATTCTCAACTAGTTTTGGCGTTAAAGTTAGCTTTGTTATAGCCATTACAAGTCTCGGATCTTAAGCAAAGACTGCTAATGACAGGACTTGGTAGTTTTCGAAATAGGTTTACAGACAACTTTTCCACTATTTCCTCTGCTTATGATTTTAAATCTTAAATATTCATCAGATTTATTAACCTTAAACCAGCTATAATTCAGCTTTGGTTTATTCCTACAAATGTTAGAATTTCAATTTTAAAGCCAAAAATCCTTAATTCAATAACAACCCGTTCTCGATTCAATACTATATTGTTTCTGAATATCATATATTTTTAGAATCTTGTTTAATAATTAGTGATTTAGTATATTTACGTTTAAAATTTGCGAACATTTCCAAAATTGAGGATTACCGAGGAAATAAACTAACTAAAAGTAAAAATTTAATACAACTAAACTATTAAGAATGTCAACTCAAATTTAAAATGGTTTTTGCCAGCTCTATCAATCCCAAAGTCAAAAGAAATCTTATTTTGAGAATATTAAATAAAATAATGTTGTTAAAAATCAATCCTTCTGACAATAAGTTCGATAACGAATTTTGTATAATGGATTTTAAAATAGAATTATAATAATAAATGTTATTCTTCTTATTTTTGTTAAATTTAGAAGTCTGTTATTTATCTGTGATAATAAAAATATGTAAATTCATTTGATAAAGTCATTGTAGCAATATTTTAGAATTAATTATTTGGTCAACCAAAAAAGAAACAAATCGAATGTCAGCCATGGGTTTATTTGTTAAATACGTTTTTTTTTTTTCTATATTTCATATTCAATATGGATTTCAATAGAACACACTTTGTAGAGTAATTAAGCTATTAAGCTTGTTTCTTTTTTTTTAAATTTTATTTTTTTGCTATATCAACAGACGTGCATTCCAAACGTTACCATAATTTTATGGTACCCTTTTGTTTCGTTTAATTATTTTTATCCAAGAGCAAATAAAAACAACGAGCAAAAGCTAAATTGTTAAGCTTCAAAGCGCAATGATAATAAACATGGAACAATTAGAAAACAACAAAGTTTTGACAGAATGAAGTCTGTTTATTTGTTAAACAAAACAAGCACAAACAAATAAGCAAATAAAAGAGGGTGGAAAAAAATGAATAAAAATGAAAAACTTTCACACACAAAAATCCATAATTGTGAAAAGCATTCAACAAAAATGAAAAAGAAAAAGTTAAACAGTCAAAATGAATTAGAAAATTGTAAATTTAATATTCATATTCAAGCTTCAACATTTGTGTCACTAAATAGAAACGTTTTGTGTAACTTGAAGAAGAGGATGACGATGAGGAGGTGTTAGAGAGATGGAGCTTAGGAGTTTTGGAGCTTTGCTTATGGCTGCACATTTAGTCAGATACGCAGATAGCTGACAGATACAAAATGCATAAGCTGCTCAAAGTTTAATCGGTTTATCTGACAACCAGAAAGGGGAATAGATTGTGGAACGAGAGACCGAAAGGGAGGCCCAAAAGTGGGTGGCTTTTTGAATGGTCACAATGAACTGGACAAGGCACTAAATCATAAAGGATTTAACTGAGCGACATCACCTAACTGCATTGAATCTAATAACCTAAAACTGTTGCCTTGGCTACCACCACCACCGGCAGCAGAAGCAGCATCAGCATCAAGTGGCTGCCAATGCGTTTACCTTGGTCTACTGCTTAAAATAAAAGTAACACACACACACACACACACGCACACAATCACTCCTTGCTCAGGTTCTCACCAGTTAACTGTCAAATGTTTCCATAGGGATTGGCAAACCACAAGAGAAATATTCAAAGTTACATAGAAGGAGCAAAACGTAGTGAAGGACAATTAAGGCATAAAGCGACCTCACTATAAAGGGGGCAAAGCTCTTGTGGTTGAATACAACAAGTTTTGTCGGTTGGCCTTAAATGATTTAGGGTCCTTTCATCATCATTATCAAGTTCTTGGTATATTGTATTTTAACCATTAAAGTTATTCGATTTTCAATCTAAATTGTCAAATTATAGTCCCCATAGTATTGACTTAAATGAAGACACAAAAGTAACAAGTAAAAGCAAAGTTGAAGACATACATAAATACTTTTAAAAGTGTGATTAACGATTGAAAATATCGAAAAACTAAGAATCCTTAAAATTTTCTTACTTGAATAGTTGAATTACTTAAACTTTTTTATATTCTAGGCCAGTTTCAAATATCAAATCATATATAAAATGTTATGTAAATGCATCGCGGATTCCTCAGAATAAGATTTCCATATATAAGATGAAAATATAATGTTTTTATAACAAAATAGCAATAGTTTAAAGTAAGCAAGTCATAAAATTTATATATTTATCTAGCCACAAGAACTATTTATTAGCTTTCAGACCATTCGTTGTCACTAGACTTAACAACCATCTATAAAATTCAAGGTGGTCAAAAGTGAGAGCCAAAGTGCTGGTGCGAAACCAGAGGCAGGAAGTAAAGTATGCAAATCCTTTTTGTCACCGGAAGTGTCATAAATGAACAGTTGGTTGCCAGATAAGTAAAACGGAACAAATTCAATTGAGATCCGGCTAAAATATATTTACAACTAGCCATTCTCTGGCCCTGCAAAAGCTACAATCAAATCAATTTTCAATAACAAAAGATAATAGAAAGTAAATTGTCTATTCCAATGAGCCAATAATTTGCAATTGTTATTTAATTTACTGTAATGAAGAAGAATCTATTGTTCTGTTCATTCAGGCAATGGCCTTAGTTGAGAATTTTACTTCAATAAACACTAATTGTGATTGCATACATTAATTACTTGTATGCCATTTTCCTCATTTGATTTAATGCTTAGTCTCAGTAGATCTAGTTAAGTAGGTCGTTCTTTCTCACGCCTACTTAAATCATAATGGCAAAATTCGTACTCTTATCCAAGTCCAATTAGTTATGAAAAATTTTAAAACACAAACTTCTTCATTTAAACAATAAACTTCTTCTTTTTTTTGTTTCTCTTGTCTAGGAAAATGTTTCTTTTTGTTTGCTTTTGCAACTTGACTAAAAACAAAGTTCATTTAACTTCTATTCGTTTCCATTTTCTATGCTCCCAAAAGCCTTTTGTTCTTTATTTCTTTCTTGCGTAAATAAATCTTCATATCTAACTAATCAATAATAATTGCCATTTGTGCTTGATCTGAATAAACTTGAATGTTCAGCCAGAAGGCTATGGAGATAAGTCAACTGTATACAATATACACATTTTCCAATTTGTTTGCTCCCTCACAAAACAAAAACAAAAAACCAATGGACAACGAAGAGAAACAATAAAAACAAACCAAAAATACTTTCAAATTCGAAAAAGGACCAATCAATGTTTACCAAAAGAATTTTACCCCTAAGAAATGAACTTGTTATTGAAATTGGTTACAGAAAACAAAACATCAAAAAACAAAAAACAAAATAAACATAAATAAGCCAACCAGAAAAAGTATTGTCATACCTTTAGTCTATTGGATTTTGTGGGTATTCGATGGAACCAAAAAAGGATAAGGAATGGAATCAGGCTCACCCTGTCGATTTATCGTTTTATAGAAAATGGAAATAAAGGTGTTAGCTCATATTTGTTATTTTCAATTGGCTCTCGTTTGCTATTTTTGAGTTATATATATTTTTTTTTATTTATTTATGTAAAGAATTTATTTAAATTTAAAAGGCTACAAAAAATAATTAAATTGTCTATGCACATTAACATTCCTTTGTTATTTTACAATTAGATCTGGATTATATTGAAATCGTTTGTTTCCAAGTGCACATATATACTTACAATCACATGGTAATCTAAATATGATCTAAAACTTCAAGCTACACTAATATTATAGAAAAATCAAAATAGGTATATTCCACCTATGCCAAAGTTTATATACGCTTACAGTATCTGACTTTCCCTTTTTATTAAGTTTCAAATTCTTTTTTTGTGCCTTATATATGTATATCTGTTACATATGTTATCTGCTCAAAATCACAATTTTGTTTACTTTAATGTCAGTCCCCATCAGTCTATATATTCTATATATTTTACTGTCAGATTACTTTGCTGAAATTGCTCATAACTTGAAGATATTATGCCTTATTGACAGTTATAATCAATGAAAAGAACATAAGTTTTTTTTTGTAGATTTTTCTACAACAAAATATTTCCATTCTATTCTCTAGAGTTTCTAGACCCTTGGATTTTGGCCACATAATAACTTTTATATTATTCCTTGTAAGGGTATATATAAAAAAAGGATTTCAACAAACTTATTTTGTTGAAATTTTTGTATAAATTTGCTCAAACTTCCAAAAACCTAGTCAGTCGCTTTTTTCTAATCGCCTTAAACAACTAAAAATGAAGTTTCTTACCATAGTTTGCTTAGTGTGCACATATTTCTGTCTAACATACGCCGTTAAGCATCGTAAGTCTAAACCAGTTAGGTTACATTAGATTAAAAATTTAACCTAATAACTAAATACCCCCCTTGCCGATAGCCATTTGTATTCAGCCTCCAGGACAAAAAGGAGCACCACCAAAAGACGGTCGTATTATAAGGTGCCTCGCTAAGATTCCAATGTGGTCGTATTATTTTTTTTCTAACGACTGCAGGCAATTTTACTACGGCGGCTGTTACGGCAATGCAAATCTATTCGAAACCCAGCAACAATGTGAGGCAAAGTGCAAAGTTTGAAGAGAAATCGTTATGTAAAAATGATCTTAAAATATATATAGCGGTTCATTTGTTTGGTTTATAAATTTTAGATAAGAGTTACCTTTGGGGCATATACATAAATATTCTAATTATATATGCAGTTTGACAGGCTTATAACCGCCGACAAAATATATAAAAAATATATTGTTGTGGGCAAAAAATTATGAATAATGAAAGATAATTACATTATTATAAATTTTAGAATTAATTTTCGAATTATATATTGCCTGAATGTCACGTGGACTAAGCCAGCCTTAATGCCAACAGATCTCGTAAGTTCACAAAGACAAGGTTGTCCAGGTAATTTCAGGCTTTTCGATTTGCTAGTTAATTTGTGAGATAATCGCTCTACCTTGAAAAAAAAAAACACAAAAACAAAAAAAAATTCTTCATCATTTATTCTTTATCGTTAACAACTTTATATTATATAAGGTGTTCTATAAAGTTTTTAAATTTTAAGCTGAACTAATTAAATTAAAATGAAGTAAGTAAGTCGTCTCGCCGACTTAGGTATACCATACACCAGTAAAGCAAATATTTCAACTTTATTAAACAAATGCATTTTCACATGCTTTTTACAAGCATATCTTAGTATCTCGCTCACTCAATCATACGAGCACCCTAGCGCCCCCACCAGCCAACGGCCAACTCCGGCCTTATGGAAAAACGTTTATATGCATAACTCGACTGTTTTTTGTCCGATTTTGATAAAATTTAGTATTTTGCTAGATATTAGTATTAAATTTAAGTGCGCCTAATTTGATTGCATAAGGTAAAAAAATACGGGAGATAATCAAGTTTTTCAAATTACGGGGGCGGAAAAGGGCGTGGCAAAATTTTTACACATACAAAATGTGTGCATTTACTAAGCGAATATACATACCAAATATGGTGTCGCTAGCTGTAATAGCTTTTGAGATAAACGCTTTTTTTAAATTGCGGGGGCGGAAAGGGGCGTGGCAAAAATTTGAAATAAACTTGATCACTCTACATACTACACGAGTCTACATACCAAATTTGGTGGCTCTAGCTCTTACAGTCTCCGAGATCTAGGTATTCATACGGACAGACGGACATGGCTAGATCGACTCGGTTGTTGATCCTGATCAAGAATATATATACTTTGTGGGGTCGGAGATGCTTCCTTCTGCCTGTTACATACATTTTGGCGACTTTAATATAGCATTTCACCCTATGGGTGTATGGTATAAAAAACATTTCAACTAATTTATTTTCTTGAAATTTTTCTATAAATTTGCTCAAACTTCCAAAAACCTAGTTAGTCGCTTTTTTCTAATCGCTTTAAACAACTGAAAATGAAGTTTCTTACCATAGTTTGCTTAGTGTGCACCTATTTCTGTCTAACATACGCCGTTAAGGATGGTAAGTCTAAACTTAGGATATTTTACATCAAAAATCTAACCTATTACCCAATAGCCCGTTGTATTCAGTCTCCAGGTAAAAAAGGAACTGGTTTTATCTCATGCTTTGCTTATGTTCCAAGTTGGACATATTATGCGTCTTCCAACGAGTGCAAGTTCTTCGTATTCGGAGGCTGCGGAGGCAATGAAAACCGCTTCGGTTCAAAAGAACATTGTGAGGAAGAATGCAAAGATTAAAGAGAAATCATTATGCGAAAATTATCTTAAAATTGATATTTAATCATGCATTTGGTTTATAAATTATACATGGAGTTTCTTTTGGGGCATTTACGTATATATATGTATTATTATTCTTATTATATATGGAGTTTGACAGGCTAAGCCAGACTTAATGCCAGGAGATCTTTTTGCATTATATTTTGTATATGTTGAAAACATAACTAGCAAAACTAATTTCAGATTTTATTATCGTTATATTTTATCGTTATATTATACAAGGTGTTATATAATGTTTTTAAAGTTTAAGCTGAACTAATCAAATTAAAATAAAAATTTGTTACACAAAAATTGTTATAAATATTTGTTAAAATTCATAGATTTATTTTCACTTGGTGCTCTGAACTCAAAGCAAAATGAAGTTTCTAATCATATTTTGTTCGGTGTGTGCCCTTTTTGGTCTGAACTATGCCGCTAAAAATCGTAAGTCTAAACTTTTCGGCTAGGTTAAATTAGATTAAAAATCTAACCTAATAACCAAATACCCCCCTTGCCAATAGCCATTTGTAATCAGCCTCCAGGTCAAAAAGGAGGTCCTGATCTCATGTGTTTAGCTCTTGTTCCAAGTTGGACCTATTATGCGTCTTCTAACGACTGTAGGCCATTCTTCTACGGCGGCTGTGGAGGCAATGACAACCGTTTTAATTTCAAAGAACAATGTGAGGAAAAATGCAAAGATTGAAGAGAAATCGTTATGTAAAAATGATCTTAAAATATATATAGCGGTTCATTTGTTTGGTTTATAAATTTTAGATAAGAGTTACCTTTGGGGCATATACATAAATATTCTAATTATATATGCAGTTTGACAGGCTTATAACCGCCGACAAAATATATAAAAAATATATTGTTGTGGGCAAAAAATTATGAATAATGAAAGATAATTACATTATTATAAATTTTAGAATTAATTTTCGAATTATATATTGCCTGAATGTCACGTGGACTAAGCCAGCCTTAATGCCAACAGATCTCGTAAGTTCACAAAGACAAGGTTGTCCAGGTTTTGCATTATATTTTGTATATGTTGAAAACCCAACTAGCAAAACTAATTTCAGGCTTTTCGATTTGCTAGTTAATTTGTGAGATAATCGCTCTACCTTGAAAAAAAAAAAAACACAAAAACAAACAAAATTCTTCATCATTTATTCTTTATCGTTAACAACTTTATATTATATAAGGTGTTCTATAAATTAAAATGAAGTAAGTAAGTCGTCTCGCCGACTTAGGTATACCATACACCAGTAAAGCAAATATTTCAACTTTATTAAACAAATGCATTTTCAAATGCATATCTTAGTATCTCGCTCACTCAATCAGACGAGCACCCTAGCGCCCCCACCAGCCAACGGCCAACTCCGGCCTTATGGAAAAACGTTTATATGCATAACTCGACTGTTTTTTGTCCGATTTTGATAAAATTTAGTATTTTGCTAGATATTAGTATTAAATTTAAGTGCGCCTAATTTGATTGCATAAGGTAAAAAAATACGGGAGATAATCAAGTTTTTCAAATTACGGGGGCGGAAAAGGGCGTGGCAAAATTTTTACACATACAAAATGTGTGCATTTACTAAGCGAATATACATACCAAATATGGTGTCGCTAGCTGTAATAGCTTTTGAGATAAACGCTTTTTTTAAATTGCGGGGGCGGAAAGGGGCGTGGCAAAAATTTGAAATAAACTTGATCACTCTACATACTACACGAGTCTACATACCAAATTTGGTGGCTCTAGCTCTTACAGTCTCCGAGATCTAGGTGTTCATACGGACAGACGGACGGACGGACAGACGGACAGACGGACGGACAGACGGACATGGCTAGATCGACTCGGTTGTTGATCCTGATCAAGAATATATATACTTTGTGGGGTCGGAGATGCTTCCTTCTGCCTGTTACATACATTTTGGCGACTTTAATATAGCATTTCACCCTATGGGTGTATGGTATAAAAAACATTTCAACAAATTTATTTTCTTGAAATTTTTCTATAAATTTGCTCAAACTTCCAAAAACCTAGTTAGTCGCTTTTTTCTAATCGCTTTAAACAACTGAAAATGAAGTTTCTTACCATAGTTTGCTTAGTGTGCACATATTTCTGTCTAACATACGCCGTTAAGGATGGTAAGTCTAAACTTAGGATATTTTACATCAAAAATCTAACCTATTACCCAATAGCCCGTTGTATTCAGTCTCCAGGTAAAAATGGAAATGATTATATCAAATGCTCAGCTTATAGTCCAAGTTGGACATATTATGCGTCTTCCAACGAGTGCAAGTTCTTCGTATTCGGAGGCTGCGGAGGCAATGAAAACCGCTTCGGTTCAAAAGAACATTGTGAGGAAGAATGCAAAGATTAAAGAGAAATCATTATGCGAAAATGATCTTTAAATACATATTTAATCATGCATTTGTTTTATAAATTATACATGGAGTTTCTTTTGGGGCATTTACGAACATATATGTATTATTATTCTTATTATATATGGAGTTTGACAGGCTAAGCCAGACTTAATGCCAGGAGATCTTTTTGCATTATATTTTGTATATGTTGAAAACATAACTAGCAAAACTAATTTCAGATTTTATTATCGTTATATTTTATCGTTATATTATATAAGGTGTTATATAATGTTTTTAAAGTTTAAGCTGAACTAATCAAATTAAAATAAAAATTTGTTACACAAAAATTGTTATAAATATTTGTTAAAATTCATAGATTTATTTTCACTTGGTGTTTTGAACTCAAAGCAAAATGAAGTTTCTAATCATCTTTTGTTCGGTGTGTGCCCTTTTTGGTCTCAACTATGCCGCTAAAAATCGTAAGTCTAAACTTTTCGGCTAGGTTAAATTAGATTAAAAATCTAACCTAATAACCAAATACCCCCCTTGCCAATAGCCATTTGTAATCAGCCTCCAGGTCAAAAAGGAGGTCCTGATCTCATGTGTTTAGCTCTTGTTCCAAGTTGGACCTATTATGCGTCTTCTAACGACTGTAGGCCATTCTTCTACGGCGGCTGTGGAGGCAATGACAACCGTTTTAATTTCAAAGAACAATGTGAGGAAAAATGCAAAGATTGAAGAGAAATCGTTATGTAAAAATGATCTTAAAATATATATAGCGGTTCATTTGTTTGGTTTATAAATTTTAGATAAGAGTTACCTTTGGGGCATATACATAAATATTCTAATTATATATGCAGTTTGACAGGCTTATAACCGCCGACAAAATATATAAAAAATATATTGTTGTGGGCAAAAAATTATGAATAATGAAAGATAATTACATTATTATAAATTTTAGAATTAATTTTCGAATTATATATTGCCTGAATGTCACGTGGACTAAGCCAGCCTTAATGCCAACAGATCTCGTAAGTTCACAAAGACAAGGTTGTCCAGGTTTTGCATTATATTTTGTATATGTTGAAAACCCAACTAGCAAAACTAATTTCAGGCTTTTCGATTTGCTAGTTAATTTGTGAGATAATCGCTCTACCTTGAAAAAAAAAAAAACACAAAAACAAACAAAATTCTTCATCATTTATTCTTTATCGTTAACAACTTTATATTATATAAGGTGTTCTATAAATTAAAATGAAGTAAGTAAGTCGTCTCGCCGACTTAGGTATACCATACACCAGTAAAGCAAATATTTCAACTTTATTAAACAAATGCATTTTCAAATGCATATCTTAGTATCTCGCTCACTCAATCAGACGAGCACCCTAGCGCCCCCACCAGCCAACGGCCAACTCCGGCCTTATGGAAAAACGTTTATATGCATAACTCGACTGTTTTTTGTCCGATTTTGATAAAATTTAGTATTTTGCTAGATATTAGTATTAAATTTAAGTGCGCCTAATTTGATTGCATAAGGTAAAAAAATACGGGAGATAATCAAGTTTTTCAAATTACGGGGGCGGAAAAGGGCGTGGCAAAATTTTTACACATACAAAATGTGTGCATTTACTAAGCGAATATACATACCAAATATGGTGTCGCTAGCTGTAATAGCTTTTGAGATAAACGCTTTTTTTAAATTGCGGGGGCGGAAAGGGGCGTGGCAAAAATTTGAAATAAACTTGATCACTCTACATACTACACGAGTCTACATACCAAATTTGGTGGCTCTAGCTCTTACAGTCTCCGAGATCTAGGTGTTCATACGGACAGACGGACGGACGGACAGACGGACAGACGGACGGACAGACGGACATGGCTAGATCGACTCGGTTGTTGATCCTGATCAAGAATATATATACTTTGTGGGGTCGGAGATGCTTCCTTCTGCCTGTTACATACATTTTGGCGACTTTAATATAGCATTTCACCCTATGGGTGTATGGTATAAAAAACATTTCAACAAATTTATTTTCTTGAAATTTTTCTATAAATTTGCTCAAACTTCCAAAAACCTAGTTAGTCGCTTTTTTCTAATCGCTTTAAACAACTGAAAATGAAGTTTCTTACCATAGTTTGCTTAGTGTGCACATATTTCTGTCTAACATACGCCGTTAAGGATGGTAAGTCTAAACTTAGGATATTTTACATCAAAAATCTAACCTATTACCCAATAGCCCGTTGTATTCAGTCTCCAGGTAAAAATGGAAATGATTATATCAAATGCTCAGCTTATAGTCCAAGTTGGACATATTATGCGTCTTCCAACGAGTGCAAGTTCTTCGTATTCGGAGGCTGCGGAGGCAATGAAAACCGCTTCGGTTCAAAAGAACATTGTGAGGAAGAATGCAAAGATTAAAGAGAAATCATTATGCGAAAATGATCTTTAAATACATATTTAATCATGCATTTGTTTTATAAATTATACATGGAGTTTCTTTTGGGGCATTTACGAACATATATGTATTATTATTCTTATTATATATGGAGTTTGACAGGCTAAGCCAGACTTAATGCCAGGAGATCTTTTTGCATTATATTTTGTATATGTTGAAAACATAACTAGCAAAACTAATTTCAGATTTTATTATCGTTATATTTTATCGTTATATTATATAAGGTGTTATATAATGTTTTTAAAGTTTAAGCTGAACTAATCAAATTAAAATAAAAATTTGTTACACAAAAATTGTTATAAATATTTGTTAAAATTCATAGATTTATTTTCACTTGGTGTTTTGAACTCAAAGCAAAATGAAGTTTCTAATCATCTTTTGTTCGGTGTGTGCCCTTTTTGGTCTCAACTATGCCGCTAAAAATCGTAAGTCTAAACTTTTCGGCTAGGTTAAATTAGATTAAAAATCTAACCTAATAACCAAATACCCCCCTTGCCAATAGCCATTTGTAATCAGCCTCCAGGTCAAAAAGGAGGTCCTGATCTCATGTGTTTAGCTCTTGTTCCAAGTTGGACCTATTATGCGTCTTCTAACGACTGTAGGCCATTCTTCTACGGCGGCTGTGGAGGCAATGACAACCGTTTTAATTTCAAAGAACAATGTGAGGAAAAATGCAAAGATTGAAGAGAAATCGTTATGTAAAAATGATCTTAAAATATATATAGCGGTTCATTTGTTTGGTTTATAAATTTTAGATAAGAGTTACCTTTGGGGCATATACATAAATATTCTAATTATATATGCAGTTTGACAGGCTTATAACCGCCGACAAAATATATAAAAAATATATTGTTGTGGGCAAAAAATTATGAATAATGAAAGATAATTACATTATTATAAATTTTAGAATTAATTTTCGAATTATATATTGCCTGAATGTCACGTGGACTAAGCCAGCCTTAATACCGACAGATCTCGTAAGTTCACAAAGACAAGGTTGTCGAGGTCTTGCATTATATTTTGCAACCTAACTAGCAAAACTAATTTCGGTTTATTTAATTTGCTAGTTAATTTGTGAGATAATCGCTCTAAAAAACACAAAAATAAACATAATTCTTCATCATCTAATCTTTATCGTTAAAAACTTATATAGGTGTTTTATACTGTTTATAAAGTTTAAGCTGAACTAATCAAATGAAAAAAATTTGTTACACAAAAACTGTTATAAATATTTGTTGAAATTCATAGATTTATTTTCACTTGGTGTTCTGAACTCAAAGCAAAATGAAGTTTCTAATCATCTTTTGTTCGGTGTGTGCCCTTTTCGGTCTGAACTATGCCGCCAAAAATCGTAAGTCTAAACTTTTCGGCTAGGTTAAATTAGATTAAAAATCTAACTTAATAACCAAATACCCCCCTTGCCAATAGGCATTTGTAATCAACCTCCAGGACGAATGGGAGGTCCTGTTGTCCTGTGCTACGCTCATTTTCCAAGTTGGTCATATTATGAGTCTTCTAACGACTGCAGGCGATTTTACTACGGCGGCTGTGGAGGCAATGACAACCGTTTTGAGTCGAAGGAACAATGTGAGGAAAAATGCAAAGTTTGAAGAGAAATCGTTATGTAAAAATGATCTTAAAATATATATAGCGGTTCATTTATTTGGTTTATAAATTTTAGATAGAGTTACCTTTGGGGCATATAAGTACATAAATATTCTAATTATATATGCAGTTTGACAGGCTCATCATCGTATAGAAATATATTTTTGTAGGCACAAAATTAGGACTAATGAAAGAATAATTACATTATTATTAATTAAATGAATATATTTTCAAATTATATATTGCCTGAATGCCACACGTTAGCTCGTAAATTACGAAAAGTCACTTAGGCTTTTTCGCTATATATTTTAGATCCAATTAACTAATTAAATTATGTTCGAGTTGTTTTCTAACTTGTTCTTGTCGTCGCTGATTGATTTTATTTTATTTGGGATAAATAGAGATTTCTGTTATTATCATTAACAAAGACGATGATAAAAAAGATATGAAATTAATTTGTTCATAGCCAGCAACGGGCCAGAACGAGGAGGGAAAATAATCATTCATGTATGTATATATTTAGTGTAATGACTTGATAATGTTTTTAAAGTTCAAGTAGAACTAAAAAAATTAGAAGAACAAATCGAGTGAAACTGTTACAAAAAAAATGGTAATATATTTATGTCGAAAATTATAGAACTAGCTTCAATTTGATACCTTCAGTCAATACGAATCAACATGAAATTTGTAGCCATCTTTTGCCTACTTGGTGCCCTTTTTGGTCTAAACTATGCCGACCAGGATCGTACGTCTAAATATTTAAATCGATTAATCCAAATACCAAACACCCTTCTCGTCAATAGCGGTTTGTGGACTGCCACCAGGTGAAAGCGGAAAGTGTAAGGCCTTTACTATAAAGTTTACATATTACGCTTCGATCCATAGCTGCAAGAAATTCCTCTATGGCGGCTGTGGAGGCAATGCAAATCGTTTCGATACCCAGAAACAGTGTGTGGCAAAGTGCAAAAAGTAAAGAGAGCTAATTCATATGCATGTAATATATATACTTTGGTTGTTTAAAGAATTAAATAAATTGGGGTTGGTTTTTTTTGGTTTCCATTTATTCAGAAATTCTTGAGATCTTATTGAAACATGTAGCTTGACAAGCTTGAAGCGGGGGAAATAGTAATCATATAATATAAAAATACTCTCATGAAACACAAAATTGTAAAAAATGAACAAGAAGTCATTATTTTAGAATTTTATATTGGTAAAATGTCAGACGAGCTCGCATATTCACCATGTGAAGGTTATCGGAAAATTAAGTACCAAAAGTAATTTCATTCTGTTCGATTTGCTTCTTAATCTTTGAGATAATCTGCCAAACTTTCTCTGTACCTTTAAGAAACAACATTTTATTTCATTTGGAACAAAAATGGATTCTTTTTTTTATCGTTAAATAAAGTGGGATGAAATAAAGATAGTATTCATTTCTTCCTAGATAGCTAAGGGTCAGATTAAGGACTGTGGAGAATTTCATATATAAACATGGTCTTACTGTAGTGTGAATATTTCACAGGCCAATTAATAATGTTCTTAAAGTTCAAGCAGAACTAATTAAATTAAAAGAAAGTAAAGAACCGGTTATGAAGAAGTTTTAATATATATTTGTTCAAACTTTAAAAATTATCTTCACTTGGTGTTTTCAATTCGAATTAAAATGAAGTTTCTAGCCATTTTTTGTTTAGTTTGCGCCCTTTTCAGTCTCAGCTCTGCCGGCAAGTATCGTAAGTCTAAATATTCTAGCTAGGAAATACAAAATTAAATCACTCTCCTTGTCATTAGCCGTTTGTGACCTGCCTGTAAGTGCAAATGGACCCGTTAATAAGAAGTGTGTGAACTATGTTCCCAAATATACATACGACGCGCAATACAATATCTGCAGAAGATTCATATATGGCGGCTGTGGAGGCAATGCAAATCGTTTCGATACTCTGAGCCAATGTGAGGCAAAGTGCAAATTTTAAAAAAACAAAAAAAACAAAACATTATGTTAAAAAAATATTTATATATCTAAACCATTTGCTAATTTTCTGCTAATATGCAGTGCTAAGTAATTTTTGTACATTTTTACTTTAACAATAAATTTTTTGATAATAATGTTTGACGTGGATTATCCTTAAGTTTTGGTCGACTACTTGAAACGTTGTATGGATAAATTTGCAAATAAAGAAATGAAAATTGATAAAAATTGGAGAAAGAGCAAAACATTCTGAAAATCCCTTTTTGTCCAGAAACAAAAGGGGACGAGAATTAACGATTCGTATGCTTTTTTCAGAACTTTTTGAAGAGTAAGCTAAGGGTTTTAGCTAGAGTGATAAAACCTAAATAGACTTTGATATTGAAATGTTATAAAAATAAAAAACAAAAACAAAAAATTACAATTAGTTTAAAAACTGTAACTAAAACACGTTGAATACTATTTTTTTTAAATTCCTTTTTCAAATATTTCTGGCAAATTTAATAGTAAAAAACAAGATTATTTCATTTGATTTTAATGCTTTAATAGGCTCTTAAGATTGACTTGAGTCTAACTTACGTAATCTATATATAAGTAGATATACTTGAAAATTTTTCAAGCCTTTTATATATAAGTATTCTATAAAGTTCAAGCAGAACTAAGTAAATTAAAAATGTAAAGATAGGCTGATAAGCTATACAAAAACAAAACTTGTTGAGAGTAAAGTAAAGAATTTTATGGTTACAAATTGTTCTATATATTTGTTGAAATTTTTGAAATAATCTTTAGTTGGAATTCACAATTCGAATCAAAATGAAACTTTTAGCCATCATTTGTTTACTATGCGGCCTTTTTGGTTTAAACTACGCCGCTCAAGATCGTAAGTTTGAAAATCTGTACTAGGATCTAATCACTTACGAATCCAAATACCACAATTATCCCCGATGAAATTAGGTTCTTGTAAAAGGCCATTTGCTTCAAATGGAAATGGTGGGAGAACGTGTGTGGCCTTTTTGCCGAAATGGTCCTATGATAAATCTGCCAAGAAATGCAAGGCTTTTAGATATGGCGGATGTGGTGGTAACTCAAATCGTTATAATACCAAGGCAGATTGTGTGGCAAAGTGCATGAGCTAGAGAGAATTTATGGATGGCTTAAATGGAAAATACATAATTTGTTTCAGAATAAAATAACGTTATATATGTAAAACCATATCTATCAACTAATTAGTTTACATAAGCAAAACGAATTTCATCATTCACACTTTTATTTGTAATTTAATTCTTAAGTCGCACTTGAAGTAAATTGATGGTATAAATAAACTTTAAATAACATTTATTCAAACCAGTGTGTTTTGAAGGATAAATATGAAATCAAGTTGGATCATATCTACTATAATTTTTCCCTTTTTTACCTACGCTCAAGAAGGTAGGAAAAGTCTATACAAAACAAGCTACTTTTTGTTATTTTGATTACAAATTAAAAACTAATATTTCAAGGTGACTGCAATGGTCCTATATCGGCCTCATTACTTGGAGCCGACTGTAGACCATCAAAATCGGTGGTTTATAGTTACCATAAGGTATTGGATGAATGCATTACATATGGATATTATGGCTGCAAAGTCAAAGGCAATAAGTTTTATAGATCCCAAGATTGTCATGCTAAATGCGTTAAGTCTGGTTTACGAGAAAATCCAATTAAAAAAAGTAAGTAAAACTAAGATTATAGTATAAACTACATAATATTTCTCTTTTAGCTATCTGTGATCTGGAAATTTCCACAGAAGTTTTTAGCACTCGCTGTGACAAAAGATTAGTCTTTACTTATGACAAAAATATAGATCAATGTATCTATATAGAATATGAAGGATGCGAATTAAATGGAAATATGTTTACGGATTTATCTTTTTGCAGACGTGAATGTGTTAAAAATTTGTAAAATAAAAATTAATAAAAACGCCGTACGTTTTCTTAAACAATTCCGAAATTTGTAAATAACATAAAGATATGATCTGGGCACGATAATATGCATATAATAAATTTTAAGTAAAAAAAAGTTTCATAGATTTTATATGATAGACTGCATTGGATATCTCAAAGTTTTGACATGTTAAAAAAAGGAATATTCTTTTGTATTTTCAAATGCATCGTAAAATACATATATACCCAATATTGTTGTTGATATTTATTGGTCTACAATTTTTTTTTTTTCTAAATAAAACATCTGTTTCTATCTAATATGTCCATGCCATAGAGGCCTATATATTATATAGTATTCCGATCTGACCCATATAATAACTCAAGTTAACTTTAATAATTCAGATAGAAAACGAACGGTCGAACAGATTCGAATATTTATACTCTATGACAGAAGATATTGTCATCTATGTTACAGTTTGCTTAAAAATAAAATAAAAATTAGAAAAAGTGTTTCATATATGCTTGTTTTTGATGGCCCCTTAAATTTTTGGTATAAAACAAGGCAATTGCTAAAGGCGTTAAGATGGAAAATTAAATTTTCTGCACATTAAAGCAAAGCGCATTTAATTAATACTCTCCGATGTTTCAGCTTTTATTAAATTGAATATTATACTTTAATAAGTGCTTTAATTAAATTTTCACACTTTATAAATTTTTGCTTTTGAACTACTGGAAAGCTATAAATAATACATTCAATCAATTATTCACCTTCAGTGTCTTTAATAAATTGAATATGAAATTAACTTGGATCATAGTCACAATATTGTTTCCCGCATTGGCTTATGCTGGAATGGGAAGTAAGTAGCAAGAAATTACCTCAATATAACATTAAGAACTATTCAAATATGGTTTTTTGTAACATTTTCAGATGTTTGCAATCGCAAAAGATCGGAAAAACCGGGAAATTGTAATTATAAAACTGTTTGGAGCTATGATATGGCTTTGGATGAATGCCTCTCTTGGACATCTTCTGGATGCAATGTCGAAGGCAATATGTTTGCCACTTATGCCGATTGCCGATATCAATGTGTACGTACACCGACAACAGTTGCTTGGATCAAAGATCGTAAGTGCCAGAGTTTGCCCCATTTTGACAAAAAAAAATAATTATTTTGCTTTCAGATAGATGCAATTTAGACATTGTGGAATCAGTTGACAATAATAACTGCCAATATGAACATTTCTGGAGCTATGACAGAAATCAGAAAAAATGCATTTATCGAAAGCAAAAGGGATGTGCAATTATTGGTAACATGTTCACCCAACTCGCTGACTGTCTTGATAACTGTGAGCCAACAGCCTATGTGGATCCAACATCATATGTAGAGAACTTGGAAATCTGCCAATTTCCTATATCATCAGAAATAGTACGCACTAGATGTGAGAATGGCACAGAATTATTTAGCTATAATCAAGATACACAACAGTGCGATAAATGGAAATATTACGGATGCGAGATCCGAGGCAATAAGTTTGTCTCTTTAGAGGATTGCAAAAATAAATGCACAAGATTTTGATATTAATATTAACACTTATGGATAATAAATATTATCGATATTAAATTGATAAAGACTTTTCGATTGAAGAGAATTTAATTTCAAAAATTCTTTTCACTTAATGTATTTCTTTATGAAATTATCCTCTATTCCTTTTCTAAGTAAGTCTATGCGTTAAAGTTGTCCGAAGTAAATTATTAAGATACTTCATTTCACTCTGATAATCAAGATTGATACTTAGTCCTTGATGTTGATAGAAACAAACGGACGACCAGTCTAAAATGTCTATATCAGACTGATTAGTTTTTGCTGATCAAGAAGATTTATACTCTATGGCAAAACATCTCGTCCTATGTCGAATTTTAAAATACACTCTATAAAGAAACTCATTGTCAGTTTGCTTAAAAATAAGGAATAATATTGCCAAGTGTTTAAAATTTGCTTGTTTCTGATGCCTCTCACATTTGGGTATTAAAAAGGCAATTGCTGAAGGCGTCACAATGGAAAATTACATTTTCTGGACATCAAAGCAAAGCGCTTTTAATTAAAACTCTGGTTGATGTAACAGTGTTTATTTAATTGAAAATTATACTTTAACATATGCTTTAAATGAATTTTCAAACATAATCATAACTTATGTAATACTTGTTGTTTGTTTATGTAACTCTGCCATCTATCAAAAATAATGTTAGTATTAACTAAAAGTTTCAATCAATTTGTACCGAAAAACTCCCTGCAAAAGGTCAAACATCAAGGCTAAGAACTTTGACATCTGCATATAAACCCGGTCCTCTTAAGTTTTCTATGTCTTCCTTTTACATATCAATTCTTACCCTTCTTGTGTTAAGTCCAAAGATAAATGTCAACCATTACTTAAATAGAAAAGAGCCAAGAAATTGTTGTAATTAGTCTTAGTTTAGTTTAGTTGGAACTAACTAATTGGCTGCGACT
Source organism: Drosophila willistoni (assembly GCF_018902025.1). Lineage (NCBI taxonomy): Eukaryota > Metazoa > Arthropoda > Insecta > Diptera > Drosophilidae > Drosophila > Drosophila willistoni. Next base: position 19,652,232 of record NW_025814050.1, read on the forward strand.
TTAATATTCCTTGCGGACCTTTAGAGGGGAAAAATAACCTTTTTACTTTTTCACTTGCTAATTGTCAACTTCAATTTCTTCGTTCTAGAAGAAGAAAAAGTGCATAGTTCAGTTCAATTGATTTTGTGACACAATCAGATGTTTGTTGTTGCTGCTTTTGTTGTTCACCATTTCTGGTTCTTTTGATATTCTTGCAGGTGACACGCAAGTCACACACAAAGTGTCAACATTCGAATGTCAATTTCGAAATCAAACTATGCAAATGAACCACCCACTCCCTCCCTTTCTCCCTGAGAGCTTAAAACCTTCAATTAAGGATAAACAAAATAGAAAATACCCAGTCAAATGGGACAAACCTTTAATCAAAATTGTATGGTTTACATTTTTATATCATTTCGGTTTATGTAAATTTAATTCCAATTGACAGACCGCAAATCATTAATATTATCCATATAAGAACAAAAAGGTGAACCCGTGTGGTGGGAATTCGTCATCAATATTAAAAGGCAATTAAAATCAAATGAAGTGGAACATAAAAATGAAAGAATCGATTGCCAGACTAAAAGAATTACCTAAATGTTGTAAAATTTCTAAAGTATCATTAATAAGTTCGATTAGATATTTAAAATTTGTTTAATGAAAATATTAATAAAATGCCAAAACCCTTTTAATTTTGCCTTCATTATGAGGATTAAATCATCAATTTTGTAGGACTCTTCTCCAATTTTTCCAAGTGATAAACACTTTCTTTTAAAACTTTTACTTAGAAAACTTGTGTGACTTGAGATAAAGATGAAATTGATTGTTACAAATTCTTAAACCGCATTTTGTTAGTTTTGTGTACTTTTTTTTGCACTTTGATTCGGAGTTTAGATTTTGATTAAATTTTTGTGTTTAAAATTCAACCCAATTCCTTGTCATTTTTGCTAAATATTTTTTCTGTCTAAAAATATATAAAAAATGTTTCATATGCCTTTGGCTTTTTTTTGTTTAACCACATTGTTGGTATTTAAACGCATTTTATTATTGCTTCGTTTACTTTACTTAAAGTGTTCCAAGTGACTTGACTAGCCTGAAAGCTACTCAGAAGTGTAAACCGGAAAATACCCTTGAGGCATATCACATTTTCTCGTCTTTTACTTTATTATTTTTATTTCATTTCCCTTTATGAGTGGAGGCTTTACTCACGGTTCTGAGGCCAGACTGTTCTGAAAAGTAGGCTATGCTTTACAGAACATTTCTGATTTGAATTAACTTTTCCAGCACTTTTTTTGTACAAAGATATATTATTATTCGAGAAGTAAATTGATACATATTAAGACTTTAGAACTATTGTAAAATTAAAAAAAAAATAAGGTTGAAGCCTAATTTGATGGCAACGAAATAGCCATTCATTTTGTATATTCATGGGTATCAAAGGTAAAACATTGCATGTAAATACGTGGGTTCACAAGGGTAAAAAATATTGGAAAATGTTTTTGTTATTTCTTGTGCCCCTCCACTCCTTAAACCATCTGTGATCCACCCTCGTTTCATATTGAAGTGTTCGATGGAAGATTACCGTTCAATTGATTTTGTGACAAACTCGGTTATTTCTACTGCTGCTGTTGTTGCTATTGCTATTGCTCACCTTTTCTGGTTCTCTGATATTGTTACAGGTGACACACAGCCACACGCACACACACATAGACAAAGTGTCAACATTGGAATGCCAATTTCGAAATCAAACTATGCAAATGAACCAGGACCCACACACTCTCGTTCCCCCCCTTATTCTTATCTGAAAACTCAAACCTTCAATTAAAAGCAAACTGCAGGATAAACAAAATAGAAAATACGCAATGGCCCCCGATGAAGCTTCAATCAAATTTGTATGGTTAAAAGTTTTATTTCACAATTCGGTTTATGTAAATTTCATTCCAATTGAGAGGCCGCAAATCATTAATATTACCCAAATAAGAACAAAAAGGTAAAACCGTATGGTGGGAATTCATCATCAATATTAAAATGCAATTACAATTTTGCTCTCGAAGTGATGAGGCAAAGATAAGCAAACAAACAATTGCTAGACTAGTTAAATTACCTAAAAATACTTTATTAGATTAATATTTTAATGTTTTTCAAGCTAAAAGATTGACCATTTGTCTATTTTGCTAAAACAAATTAAATTATGTAGTTTAGATGTGCTTATGTTTGCTTTAATTTATCCTTTATGTGTGGCCACATTGAGGTCAATAATTGAACAATGCCACTCTGAAATGTGTTTAATTATGTAGATTGGTTAAAGAAACACGAAATATTCTCTAGAAATGTTGAAAAATACTAAAAATGTTAACTTTTCATTTAGATTTGTAAGTTAAGCAAAAATTTTAACTATGTTGAGATAAGAAAAAAGTTGTGCTACATATGCTTCAATTTGAAAACACTGACATTACAAGTAATATTACAAAATTCCAATGATATCCAAACAATTGTAACATTCACCAATGACTTAAAACTGTTTTAGAAGTACAACTTTCTCTCTCAATGGGATTTTTTGCACTTGCAGTTGAGTCTGGAGTTTTGGGTTAAACATAAATTTATTTAACTATAGGTACTAATGTGACATAATTTTTATGCAAAGCTTAAATATTGGGTTTTAAGTGTATGGTAGACCTAAAAGACTGTGTACCAGAAGTTTTAGAAAAATCCTAAATATTCTTTTAGAGGCCAATTTTTCAGAGGTTCATGTTAATACTTTGTCATATCTGAAAAATACTTTATTCAATTTTTATTATTTTTTTGGGTGGTATAGAAAAAATATCACCTTATTAAAAAATGCTTTACTTATTTTGCCTATGATATCTGCTGGCTGTTCGGCTAAGGAAAAATTGCAGAAAGATAACACTAATAATAGAAAAAACAAACCAGTTTTTTGGTAAATATTTTCTTAACAGTCAGGCAACGCAATTTATAAATAATAGGTCTTACTAACACTAAACCTTACTTCAGTCATTTATCCGTCGTTTGACACTTTTCAACACTAAAATCTCGTATAGTTTAGGTAAATATTTATCCATTTTTCTGAACTAAAAATTTACAAAAGAAAAGCTTAAAAATTTTGTAATTTTCGATGGCGTTTTACAACATTAAAAAATATTTATTCACATAAACAAAAAATATGATTCCTACCCCATCACAGGAGATATTTTATAGTTTATATTTTAAATGGATTCAATGATATCAATAATAAAAAAACAGTTTTATATGAAGTAAGTAAGTTTCTTAACTTTTCTTAATATTTGAACTTGTGCAATTTCTTACAAATAACAAACTTGAAAACTGTTCAAAAGATCTCTTTTACCTTTTTATCTTTTAGGTAATACTCTCATATCTTTTAAGCCATTAGTACTTAATTGGTATGGCGACTTTGTAGATTGCCTAAAAAAAAACCTTTATTTGTTACTAAGTTCCATTCAATCGACTTTAAATTACTAAAAGCGACACTGAATATATTTATAACATTAAAAAATTATATCTTTTTTGCCAATAACTTACCAATTGATCCCAATATTGACTTGCATACCCTGTAGTATGTATTATGTATGTAGCTGTTGTGGTTGTAGTTGTTGTTGTCAAAGTGGCAATATAAAATCCGAACTACTTATATTTCCAACCGCGCATCGAGTTACATTTTCACATTTCACTGTTACAAGCAGCAATTCAATATTTGTCATGAAATGTTATTAATAACTAACGACTTTAGTTTCAACTTCAACTTGAGGAGTTTGCTGAGAGTTTGCCAGAGTAAAATGGAGATTGGCTTGGCCAAAAAGGGGGGTTGGCCGGGTTGCCGGTCGGGGGACACTAAAGGCGCCAAGAGTGTGCTAATAATAAAGATTCAAAAAAAAAAAAAAAAAATAAGAAAAATAAAACGAGGAAAGGAAAATATATAAAGCTTCAACAGTGCTACACTTAATCTAGTTGGAGAGACCAGCTGAAGCTACTTGAGCCACAGCAGAGACAACCAACTGCTCTAGCCCCCTAGACCTCTTGCTCCTACCAGCACCACCACCACCACCTCCACCACCTTCATGTATAATGCATGGGGACAAGGCAAGGCGAAACAGCAAGACAAATATTGTAACCAGGCAACACAACTTTGACTGGTCTTAATCGCGCCATAGGAGCAACAGCAAATGATGAAGCAGGAGGAGCAGAAGTAGGAGACTTGGAGGCTAAAGAGTGGGGGAGTAGTTGTCAACCTGCGGGACACCTTAAACTTTTCGCGATTTGTATTTTTAAATATTCCAAAATATATAGCAAAGAAATATACCAAGGCGACGAAAACAGCTGGAAACGAAAAACGAAAACAGAAAACAACCGCACACCAAATTTTTGCTTGTACTTTGTTTTTCCTTTTTCTTGGATGGACTTATTGCTTCTTTATTATTTTACATCTATTGTCGGCAAACAAATTTTAATGTCACTCGCGGAAAAATGCAGAGAAGGCGACGGCGGCGAAACGATGGTTCGGTATATTGGATACCAAAAGCAAATTTCTGTGATTTCAACTTACACGTCGCGCAGTCGAAATTCAACTGAAATTTTTCGGTCTTTTTGCTGTGTGAACAACCTGATCCAGACCGGCTAACAATTTCTATGAGAGAGAGAGACAGAGGAAGATGGAGATGTAGACGGAGACAGGGTCTGAGACAGCAGCAGAGATAGATACAGTGTGGGAGAGAGAGGAAGATGCAAAATAGCCAAAAAGAGAAATGTTCATTGAGAAAAGCTAAGCACACAGAGAGCTTTCCCTCTCTCTCTCTCTCTCTCCATTACTCTCTCTCTCTCTCTCTCTGTGCGCATATACCAAAAAATCATAGAGAAAGAAAACTGGAAAAATCTGTGCAAAAAAAAATTTAACAATCTTGTAGTCTCCCACAACATTCCAGTCCACAAAGAGAGAGAGTCAACAATTTTAAATGATTACAATTACAAGTGGTATTCCCCTCTCACTCATTCAATCGCCCTCTCTCTGTCTATCTCTCACTAAGCTCTTATGATTTTTGACTTGTAATTGAAATTTCATGGATTATTAGTTGGTTTTTTTTTCGTTGCCTTTTGCTTTTTCTGTGTTCATTGAAGCTTTCCAGAGAGTTGTTGAAGTAAGTCACCTTTTCATCTCATTTCATCCTCAGCTCAGCATTATCCTCATCATCTCTTTTATGGCCAACTGTTGATTGAATGTTTTTCATAGACATTGGAATTTGTAGTATTTAGTGGGTTTAAAGGGGGCGGTGAGGGCGGCTAAGTTTGGGGGAGGCAACTAAGCCAAAATAAACAAGGAGAAAAAAAAAGCAGCAAGCAAAGCAAAAAAAGCATGAGAGAATGGATGGATGGAGGATGGAGGGAAGGGCTGCTTTAGTTGGTTTATTGGTTCAATAAGCCTCCAGGGCAAAAGAGGTGAAACCGTTCATGTTGCTGCTGATGATGATGATGACGATGATGCTGCTTCTGCTTCTGCTTCGTTTGTGTCTGAAGGTCAAGACCCAATGGGCCAATTGTGTGTTGCCGTTTGACGAGAAAGTAAAAGTTAAACCCTAAAAAAAAAACAAACTAAAATCGACAAAAAAAATTGTGCCACGGCTTTGAAATGAATTCAAATGGCATTGGATTGCATAAAAATGTCTAAAAACAATTTAAAAGTAATAGATACTGTGTCGGGTTTGAAAAGTACTTGAAAAATAACGATTGGAATCTAAAAAGATACGAAGCATTTTACCTGTTTAGAAGGAGAATTGGCAGTTCTATTTTTATTAAGAATAGGCAGGATAGGAAATTTTCTTAATATGCTCTTTACTAATGGTTACTTATTGTTAGATGAACTCTTAAATATCTAAAAATGAGTTGAAAAGGTTTACAAAATTGTTTTTAAAAGAGTTTTAGGAATATGCAAAAAGTTTCAGTATTTTAGCTGCAGACAAAGAGAATTAGCAGTGCGATTATTATTAGGATTAAGCCTATTTTTGGGCAAGAAATTTTCCATATTTCCTTTACATGATTTTCTCTCAAGGATTACTTAAAAGAATTTAGGTGGACTCTTAAGTGTCTTAAAAGGACTCAATAAGGTCTACAAAAATATTATAAACACAAGTTTTGGAAAAGTTTTGGGAATATGGATAAAAGCTGCAACAGAGACTTTTTAATAGCAACAAAGTTAGTAATGGTTTAGGGAATCCTCTAACCTAAGTATAGAATATGATACGATATGATATTATAAAATACTTACTATGATTTTATTCTTCAGATAATTTCGTTTTCTATTTAATCAAGTAGAAAAGAAAAGAAAAGAAAAGAAATAAGGTATGAAAGAAATAGAGGAAGATCTTGCAATTGTTTCAACATATATGTAAAGTAAAAGGTGAAGTAAAGTAAAGAGTAGTAAAGGGTAGTAAAGTAATCTTTAGAGTACTCATACAGCGAAAACTTACTTAGGAAAAAAATTAAAACAAGGCCAATTTAGATGTCGACATACGAAAAATATCTTCCCAATTTATGTGTTCTGAGAGTTTTTACTTTGAAATAATAAACGATGAATTGTCTATCAACTAGGTGACCGCTTTATAAAGTTATTTCAGAATCGACTTTAAAATAAAGTTTTGCTACATTTAAATAGGGATCGTTTTTTTTTTAAATTGATTTTCCCATCATTTTAAATATTAATGAGCAAATTCATTGTGAAAGCTAAAAAATCATTTTCAATATGTTAAAGTTGTCCAAAAACAAGCTGATTTTATACCCTTTTTAAAAAATTTAAGAACCATGAATTTTAATTTTTTGGTGTTCAATAGATTTTTTTATTGCATTTTTCATTTCGTTTTTGTTGTTGTTGGTTTTTTTGTTTGTTGTTTTTTTTTTTTTTTAATTTTTCATATATTTATATAATTAATATTAATTTTAATTTTGAGAGAACATTTGTTTTATTTTTAATGTTTTGCAATTTTTAATTTTTGTTTTTAGTTCAAATAGTATACAATTTGCTTATCTATACAATTTAATAAAAAATAAATTTAAAAAAAAGAGAAAAATTAAAAAGTTTTAAACAATATAAACAGTTTTTGTTGCTTGCTTTTAATGTATATATATATTAAGATTAATTATCAATATTATTTAATTAATTAATAATTATTAATATTAATATTGATTTTTTTGTTTGTTTGTTTTTTTCTTTTATATTTCATTGTAAAAACTTAACAAATTGTTTTGCAAACTTTGTTTCATTGTTTATTGTTTGTTTCTGTGTTTTTTTTTCTTCTTGATGGCAAAGCGATTTTTGTTGAATATTTCTTTTCGTTTTTTGTTGTATATAAACTTTTCTTAATTATTATTATTTAAGTTGAAATGTTTTTTATGCATTTAAATGTTTTGCTTGCTGCTTAAGAGAAAGAGAGAGAGAGAGCGACAGAGAAGGAAATTTCATTGCAAATTTACAAGAATTTTTTTTGTTGTTTCGTTTTATATTTTTCGCCTTAATGATTTTGAAAGAAAAACACAAGTTTTCATTTAGATGTAATTTCATGTGAATGTAAATATATGTATATATATATATATATATATGTTTGTATGTTATTGTTTTTCCAAAAAAACAACCCCATCCCCCCCGTTTTTTACGCCCTTTTCTCATTTCCCACTTAGATATATACATGAATAGGATATATCTAACTTTGCATTTTGCCTTTGGCTTTTCTTTTCCTGCTTGTTTGTTTGTGTTTAAGATTTTCCACGCTTAGTTTTGAACTGGTTAAAGCAAGCAAGCAAAAGCAGCAGTAGCAACCGGCAACAGAGATGGAAAATCTTGTTGCCTTAGAGTTTTCCTTTCCTTGACATGGAGTTTTCCCCTTTGCACAGGTTGAAAATAATTGAAGCTAATTGGTAGTCGAGATACATGTCAGAGAGTGAATAGAGTGAAAAGTGTGTCTGTCTGGTATAGAGAGGATGAAGAGCAAATGAGAGAATTGTTTTTCCTAAAGTTTACAAAAGTTTTCTTCTGTCTGAATTTTAACTAGTTTTGTTTTCCCAATTCTGTTTGATTGGTTTTGCCCCTCAACAAATTGGATAATTTGTAAGCTAAATTAGAAGTTTTTTTTTTTCATTTAGGCTTGGGTTCTTAGGTTTTTTGTTTTCTTCACATTTTCCACCTCATCCTCATCGATTTGTTTTTTGTTTTTTCTGTTTTTTTTTTTTTTTTTGGTGTTTGTTGATTTGTTTATTTTGGTTTTCTTATGAAATTAAAGCTTTAAAACCAGCAAAGTCTTTACACAACGCATAAGGAACTGGCAAACCGAGTTTGAACATACATAGTTTGTTTTTTGTTTTGTCTATTTGTTTGTTTATATAAAGCATTATATTTAGTGTGTTATACATATATAATCATTATATACAGTAGTTAATGAATGAAAAAAAAAAATAAATAAATATTAAAGAAAAACTGTTTAAAAATGTTGCCAAGCAGTTGTTTTGTTTTGTTTTTGGTAATGTAGTACTTAGTTAGCTAGAGAAATATGTTGATTGATATTTGATATATATGTTCATGATATGGATAAATCATATGAGAGAGTCGGAAAATTGTCAATTGGATTTTGAGAGATGATGGCAAAGACTTTTCTTTGTTTAAAACCATTTTAAATTTTATTTCGAAATGTAACCAAGAATGGATTGACCTTTGACTTATCATCTTACCGAAATTTGAAATATTTTGTATAAGAAGAATAACCGAAACGTCTTACAATTATTTGTGTAACGAAAGCCAAAGCTTTATTTGATATTAAGCCAAACGCAAAAGACTTCAAATATGCTTATAAGTACCGAAACCTATGACGATTTACATCGCACACAGCTCACTGGAATTCCTTTATAACCGATATAATAATGTTTTCTTTTATTGATTGATATAATAAATCTTCGTTGGTTTTATCGACATCTTGAACAACCGGAACAAATTAAAGGAGTAAAATTAAAAAGGAATCAAATAACCGATACCATTTTCTGTGTTTTAAAGATTGTTGGCCGAATTTACTTAACGTTTTTTGACATTTGAAATTTTTATGATCTACAGTGTGAATAACCGATTTTTTGCCTAAACGGCTTTTCGGCATATATTTAGGAAACCGAAATTACCCTTTTTTTGGTAAGTATTAGTGTATGACTTAATACGTTTAATAATTTACTCAGCTTGAATAACCAATATGACCCTTATCGATAAGGTAACATTGGTAGCTTGATAGTCCTTGTTTCGGTTAGTTAACTAAACAATTTGCTGTCTGTCTTTGCTGATATAATTTCATCCCAAGTTACTTTTTTGTGAACTTTTCCTGTTTGGTTATCTAGTCAAGTCATTTACCTTCTAGTCTCTTTTCATTAGTGTCCAACTATTTATGTTCTTCGTGGTCCCTGTTTGTTATATTCACTTTATTCTTAACCTATTCATGTTAACTATTTTGCAGACAACTCATTCTTGGGCAAAATCTACAGACAGTTGATTTGTTAGCATCATCCATGGTTACTTTTGCAATTTGGTTTATTCTTTTTCCTGTTTTCAAGTTAAACTGAATCTGATATGAAGAAAAAGCATCTACTCTGCCATCATCATCTCTAAATAACTGAACAATTTGATATACATATAGTATGTAATACGTACATATGTCAAGTTTATGAATAGATATCGATTAAATATTGCTTAATGTTGAGATTCAGGCTCAAATAATGTCGTTGAATGTCGGTCGGATCTAAAGAAAAGCCTTTTTGCTGGATTCCAGTGTGGTGCTAGTTGTGGCACTGCCATTATCCTTACCCAAGCTGGCTGTGGTGGAGACGGCTATGCTCGGCACTGTAACGGGGGGACATGGTGGCGGTATAACCGAAGCGGATGTGGTCACTGCGGTCACAGCAGCCGCAGCGGCAGCAGCAGCAGCTGCAGCTCCGGCACCCGCCACAGTTCCTCCACCCATTGTCGCTGGCGGCTGAGGTGTTGCAGCCAGGTGTGTCGGAAATCTGGGCTGAAATGTTGGCTTACCCATGGCCAGGGCTGGATTTAGATCTAACATTGTCCTGGGACTCATGGCTACAATGCTGGCACCCAAGGGACCTGTGAAAAGTTGAGCAACTATTTGTGTTTAGGCCAGAGAATTTTCAAATTTTCGTTTTGCATTTGATATTAATTTTTGGTTTCATAGAAAAATTGAAGGGATAGTAGCCAGAAGAAACAAAGTGTAGAGAGCAAGAGAGTAAGATAAATATATAGAGAGAAAGAGAGAGAGAGAGAGAAAGAAAAGAAAAAAGAATGAAATTCTGATTAAAAATTTAGTTAACAAATTGGCAAAAGCATAAAATTATTTTATCGAATTCAACTTGGGAAGAAAGGATATAAGTTCATACGCAACGTTGAATTTGTTTTAAGTGTTTTTTGGCATTTCATATTAAGTTAGTTATCTTTTGTTTTTCGTCTTTTCTTTTTAGTTATATTTCATACTTAATTAATACAGGGTGCACATTTGTTTACTACACAAACAACGTTTAATTGTACATATACACAACAACACACATACACATATACATACACAACACTCATGTCAAGTGGTAAGAGTTCAAACATTTGGTTAAGGGTCAACATGCAGCATGCTTCAACTTTCAAACAAAACTATAATGGGTTTGGTTCGTTTGGGATTGACTCCATTCATTAAAATTCCATAAAAATATTATAACAAGTATATATAATTTCGTTCGGCAAACCAGGCTGGAGGGTTAGAGGGTGTGAAGGTTTTCCATTGGCACAAGGAGAGCTACAAACTAGATTTTTGAAAAAAAAAAAACGATTGGGGCTGGGATGTAATTTAGTGTCTTTCTATAAAACATATACCCTTGCAGAAATAATTAGTCTAAAATCGAGAATTAGAATTAACCATAGATTTTAAATGTCTTTGTACTCGATAAATCTTGCAAAAACGGAAATTAATCGCAATGATCATGTTGAAAATCGGAAAATCTTTTTATAGCATAAAAATAAAATATTTCTTTAAAATCTATTCTTCATTTAAAGCCTCTATACATACATTTTAATTGCAAAATTTTAAGTAAAAACAGAAAAGAATAGGGAGACATGAGTCTTGATATTGTAACTCTAAGAAATTCCAAATCAATTTCGGGATCGGTCACTTAAAAACGGTCGAGACAAACGATACCATTTCACGTTCCGAAAAACTTTTCAATCCTAAAACAAATTGTTAAGATTGTTGTATAACACACTAACTCCATTTGATTTATATATGTATTATCAAGATTTAATATATATTTTAACAAAATTTGGTAAGATCTTAAAGAAAACAACCACAAAGTTGATCAATACTTGGTCAGACTTTAAGGCAAAGCAAAACTTTTGACGCTATGCCAAAAATTATCAAAACTTGCGGACTAAATTGACTGAAAAAACTTCAACTTAAAATTCCAAAGTATGGGGAAAAAAAATAAAGTATATTAACATTGAGAATAGGAAACCTAACTTGTTTTAGGAAGGGAATAATCTCTTGTTCTTATATTTTTCGAATAACTATTTTTTTTAATATGTATATATCAAACTGCAAGAGTAAAAAAATATTCGGCTAACCGAAATTAAAAATATTTTGATATATTGTTTGGGGTAATATTTTTTGGTTTTTTGGATGCTAAGGTTTACTAAGACCTATTCTACATAGAGACATAGAGATTTATAGAGATTCATAGAGAGAGAAAGAGAAAGATTGTAAAAGGGAAAGGGGTGAGGGTTGGGTGTGAAGAGCGGGAGCAATTTCTTATTAAACGGGGGTCTAGTTAGAAAATATTTGTATAATAAATAGATAGATAGTTATAACTATATATTAGATATATGTAGATAAACCAACACACCCGCCCAGCTTTTGTTTGTATCCGTGAGGTATTTGGTTTTGCATAGCTGAGAGCATGATTAGATGAGGATATAGTATAACTGAGTTTCGATTTTTGATTTCGATTTTGATTTTTGTTTTTTCTTTGTCATTTATATATGTTTGATTTTTTTTCGTTTTTTGTTTATTCATTTTGGTGCTGTGTTTTGTTCAGTTTTTTCATTTTTTTTTTACTGTTTAAACAAATTACAAAATTTCTGTTTTGTCTTTAGTCGAAACTGAAGGCCATATCTGAAATACAAAAGTTCAACAAGATAATACAAAGTTGTTTTTTTGAATTATGTAAATACTTTTTAACAAAAAAGAAAGTAAATGTATATGTAGAATATAAAGATATATATATATATAATACGCACACACGCACACACACACACATATATATATAGCAGAGATAGAGAGATAGATAGATAGAGAAGTATACAGGATAATTTATATATGTAAATATATAAGTAAATATATTTGTATATTTATATATATATGGAACGAACGAGCCAGAACTGAAGAAGTAGAAGAACAACACTGAATGATATCAATATATATTATAGATAATATATATATTTATATATATATGTATATAGAGAGAGAGTAGAAAACACGTAGAAATTACAATTATATATAGCAGATTGTAGATAGCACATAGCACTTGTCCTCGATTCGTATATATGTATGTAGTATATAGTATCCAGCATTGGTTAATTGCGTACCCAGTCGTTCCATTGGCAGTTCCAGTTTCCTTGATTTTCAATTATCTCAATATTTGTTCAAAAATTTTGTATCTCAATTTTGGGTTTTCTTCTTTCGATAAAACGTTTGTTTGTCTCTGGGTTTAATTTAAAAAAATTTGTTCATTTCGTTTTGTGGGACGTTTCGGTTGGGGTTGGGGATTTCGGGGAAGGCGTTTATTCTTCTTCTTCTCGCTGGTTGGTTGCTGTTGTTGTTGTTGTTGTTGTGGTTGAGGTTGAGAGGTCGTTGGCTTTAAAGCAGCCTGCTCTTTTTGCCATCTCGCGGTTTGCCAATCATTGTTGTATATTCATCTATTTACATAAGATTTATAAGGGAGGAGTTGTTTGATGGTTTTTTTTTTGGTTTCTTTTTCTTTTTTTTTTTGTTCTTTATACACAACATTATTGAAAAAAAATAATTGAAACATATCTCGCAATCAAATAAAATTAAAATTACATTTATATAGTGTATAAAATATGTATAGGTATAAATATAATTAGAGTCTTGTATCTTGATATTATAAAAATATTGCATATAATTGTATATATAATTATATAGATAAGACCCCATGGGCTTGATGACTTGAATATACAATTAATGCTCATTTGAAGAACTTTGAACAGTCATCGCTTTACGATCGTAAAAAAATTAACAAAATTGAATCAGTTGATGAAAAAACGGCTTTGGTAATGAAATATTATGAAAGGAATCAAGTGACGAGCAGAGTTCTAAAACTTATAAAAAAATATTTGTAATTATAGGTCTAAGCAATATAATTAATTGAATTGATAGTTTTTTAGTTTTAAACAAATCAATTACTGCTCTAAACGGGATTAATAAACATTTAAGTATTGGCATTTAAAAAATGTTCTTTGAAATGAAAACAGATACTGAAAAAGATGTTTATTAAAAGGAAAATGTGGATTAAAACTTTTTTGAGTTAAGTTCCAATACAGATTTCAGTTGAAGTACCTCTCGTTAAAGTATTTTTTCAGATTTTATTAATTGTAGAATTTTCTAAAAAGAAACTTTTCAAGGCTAATATTGAATATGAATTTTACTAATTTAAAATGACAATTCTGAATTTATCTCTTTAATTAATTTCCAAACATTCTCTTAATGTCTTAGGACATTTAATGTCGAAGCATCAACCACTTCCAAAATTTTGAAAATATTAAGCCTAATAAAATCAAATTGGTGATTCTCGATTACTCTCGAATTACAAACTTTAAACAACTATTTCCCTTGATGTTTTCTCTACTAAGAAGGCAAAACATTTTGTTACTTTCTTTAAGAGTTATTATCAGTTAGATGGTTAGCTTTTCAAAATCGTGCAATTGTTGATATTCATCGCCAAATATTCAAATAACGTTTAAAATTCTTTCAAAAACGATGATTTTGAATGTTTATTTTTGAAAACGTTCATCATTTTAAATTCAATATTCATTGTTAATTACTTTGACGACTTGAAGAAATATGTCATTTATTTATTAATCGACAATCGCTTTTGTTTTTGCTTTATTATCAAGATAATCTTACTTAATTGAACAAAGTATTTGGTAAGAAAAGCTGTAGCTTTAACGATAACGTAATTGCATTATAAGATGCTTGACGTTTCAACAAACTGAAGTATTTAGTAATAAAAACCATTTTAAAACATTCTAGGCAATGCGTTTGTCAAGAACTCCTCGCTTCTGGTAAGAAGCTTGAAAAAGTAAGAAAAGCTATTTGAAAGATGTATAGATAATGCATTTGCCAAGAAACTTATTTTTGATACCTAAAAACCACAAAGAATTTTGGAAAAATTACAAGTACCTAATTGAGTTCCATTTCTGATCTTTACTCTGCTCGTTCAATGATTAGACTAGGAATATAATGAGAATAGCGTCAAATGAAAGCTAAGCTTGACTTATGATATATGAGATAGATGGATGATCTATGATAGAGATAAAAAAGCCGTTTGGATTTTGGTAGTTAAAGTAATTACAAGTAAGTACATATATACACGTACATGGAATGACAAATGTATGTAATTCATGTTGTTGAATGCTTTTTGGGGGGTAAAGTAAAGGCCAAAAAAATAGGAATGGTAAGAAGCTTGATACTTTCGTTATGACGCCTTACAACAAAATTATGGCAATAAGTGATAATAAAATATTTGCTTTATTTTCGGGCGAGGGGGGTGTTAAAACCTTTTGTTTTCGAACTTCAAAGTGCAGCTGTGCGAGCTGAGAGCGGTTAAGAACTTAGTTTTTGGCAGTGCCGTTTGTTCCTTCTTTTTGTTTTTTGTTTTGGTGGAATTGGAAGCACGCATTGTTGTTGTGATCTCGAACAGATTTGTGTTACAAAAAAACTCACCTGATTTGGGACTGACCAGATCCTTGGTTTTGTTATTCATGCGACGTGGCCCACCAGTACCACCGGAGCCCATGGGTCCGGAATGTGGTCCAGAACCAGGAGTTCCACAACCACTGACACCGCCACCAGGAGCACCTGTTGGGGGGAATTGGAATATGGTCAATTTTCTGGATTTCATTTGGCAATGGTTTTTTGGTCACGTACGCTCACCTGGCAAACGCGGCGGTCGCGGCTGTTCAACGGGAAGCACTCGTCTCCGCTTCTTTGGCAGCTTCGCTCGAGCTTGCGTATGCGAATAATACATGGCAAAATTACTAACAATAACGGGTACTGGCAGTGCAATGGTTAGCACACCGGCTAGAGCGCACAATGCTCCGACAAACATGCCAATATAGGTTTTTGGCGCCATATCACCGTAGCCGACAGTGGTCATTGTGACCAGAGCCCACCACAGACCCAATGGTATGCTATTGAAATCGTTATGTGGATTCGGTTGTATGCGTTCCGCATAGTATACCAAGCTGGCAAAAATCACAATGCCCAGAACTAGGAAAAATACCAATAGGGTTAATTCCTTGGCCGATGCACGGAACGTCTGGATTAATATCTTTAGGCCGGACGAATGGCGAGTTAACTTGAATAGTCGCATAATACGTATTATCGAGAAGAACTCCAATATATCGGCGTTCTCCAAATGCGAACCAAATCGCTGAAGCACTAGATCGATATAAAAACTAAGCGTTGCTATATAATCGATGATGTTAACAGATGACTTGATGAATTCACATTTATTCGGTGATGAGATAAAGCGAACCTACAACAAAATATAGAAAAAATATAGATTAGTAAGTTTCAAGAAGAGTTTCAAATTTTGAATTAAAGAAGAAATGACTTAGAAAATCACGAATCGGAGAAATGAGTCAAAAGTATCAAGAAAGTATTAAAAATCAATGAAAAGGGATAGGGCAATTATAGTCAAAGAATAGGAGGAAGCTATTAGGATAAAGTATAGTATATAATATAAGGTAAAGGAGGCTACTAGGTTTGCTAATAGATTTGGTTTTGAAAGTTTTGGAGTAGTAATAAAAAGATTTATATAATATAAGGAAAAATAAAACCTTTGGAAGGTACTTTCGACAAACAGGAAAAGGAGAATGTGCATTTTGAAACTAATTTAAAGCAATATGCAATAAGGAAAACATGACGAGAACAATTCAGGTTTTATTCGAATCAATCAGAGTTGAAAACTCCATGAAAATAACTATCAAAAATTGAAGTGGGAGAAAGGAAGCAAGGCAAGAATGAAGATATAAGCCCAGATCCTAAAAGACTCTCTCCATTCTTTTTTTGAGACTTTTTGAGTCTCTGATTTTGATTTTATTTACTCTTAACATCTAATTCCTTTAAAGTTAGACTTGAAATTCAGATTAACAGTAATGAAAAATAGAATCAAGAAATCCTTCCTTAAGAAGGAATCCTTCCTTAAGAAAGATTCAATAAGACACAAAGATGGAGTGAAGAATAAAACATAGAGTCTTCTGGGCTGATGATTATCTTTAACTTTTCTTTATATTCTTACTTAGCATTTCATTGCTTTAAGGACAGATTTGGAATTCGATTCAGATTAATGCCGAAAGGAATTGTTTAGCAATGAAAAATTAGTAACAACAAACAATTTGGAAATTAAAAAAAGATGGTCTATAAGTAAGTGGAAGAAAGAATATCTTGAAATAAGGCGTATACTAAGAAAATCGTAGGTAGAAAAACCAAAAACAACAATTAACTAACTAACAGTTATTTCAAAGAACCGCATTTCCCGTCTCAAGTTCGTCTATAACTCACCAATATCTCAAATGTAAACCAGGCATTGCACACGCATTCGATATAAAAGAATGCAATGTGTGCATTTGTTTCGACTTTTTCCAACACCCAGGCCGAGCTACCATTGGCTGTTTTAACGGTTATATTATGGACAATCGGTACACGCATATCGGGATGGGTTTTCAAGCAAAATGATAAAATTGAAATGCATATAAAGAATACCGAAACAACGCCTATGGTCTGTAAAAAGTAGAAGACAAAAGTCGATTAGTAAGAAATTCGAATTTGCCAAATACCAAACTTACTTTGGCGGCATTGGAACTATATGGCTCATCGAATAGGGACCAAATGCGAGGCTTCATTTCCTGCCACCAGGATATAGTGCCTTTGTAGTAGTCTTCTTCGAAACCAAATTTTCTAGCCAATTCCTCTTCGGACGGTTTTTCTGTATCGAGATCTAAACGATCCAATACAGCTAAAGTTTCCTGGGTATCGCGATGCTGAAAAAGAAAAAATAAATTTGTCATTAGAATTTCCATTTAAGAAATGTAATTTATATTGACTCACCTGTGTGTAGGTCATCCAACAACAGGGCTCCACCTGATTTGAGTCTAGACCCCAAAATTCTAATTCCTCTTCGAACAGCGGACCACAAACATCTGTGGGATAGTGCAGTTTGCCAGTTCTAAGCAAACAGAAGAAAAGAAATGTTAAGTGACAAAAATCTTTAATATTTTTAGGCTTCTGATCTTACCTGTAATAGTTGAGCACCTGTGCAAATACACCCGGATGCCGATCAAAGAAATACTCATTCAATATTGGATCATAATTGGCCAATGCTTCTGTTAGACGCGATAAACGCGTTGCTGGTATCTTTTTCAATGTGGCCTTATATGTCTCGTGTCGTATTCCGCCCACATTGAGAACCACCCGATTCTCCGAGTCCATATTGATCAGATTCATGGCTGCATGCGCATAATGTTGCATTTTCTTAGGTATATAAGTCATGATCGTAAAGTTTAACCAAAAGAAAAACAAAATAACTTTGTGTGCTTTTGTAAGTGTCTATGTGTTCACTACTATTTTCTACGGTATTTCGTGTGAGTGTTGTCGTGCTTAATAGTTTTTCTTTTTGTCCAACCTGTGTGATATTTTTCGCTTTCCTTTTCCACTTTAATTTCTGTTAATTTTCTTTGTGTGTGCCCTTATTTGGTTTCCTTTTTCTACCGTTATATTTCTCTGTGTTTTCTAAGGCACACGCAAATGTCGTTCACTAACTCGCCCACTTGTCCACTCGCCCGCTCGCTTCCTGCTGCTCACTCGGCGGCTCGTCACTCGTCACTCGGTGCTTTGTCAATTTTCACGCATCAACAATTCGTTGCTCTTTTCACTAGATTCTGGGATAACCAAGGCATAATTCTATGCTGGAGGAGTGGTAAGCTAAGGACTTCCTGCTTATGCGGGTGTAGATGATTACTCACTAGCTTGGGATTGGGGGATTGGACGACAACATGGCGCTATAAAAAGAGAGAGAAAGAGAGAACATTTAACATTTATTTCATTTGTTTGTTTTTTTGGCAAAAGTAATGTAAAAATGATTTTGCATAAATATTTTGCATGCAACTTTTAAAATGTTCACATAAGTATTTTCACATATGTTTGTGTATGGAAAACTTCATTTACATAAATTGAATATTTCACAACATAAATATTCATGATTCTTTAAACAACCCATTTGTAGTGTTGATTCAAAACAATTAACGTAGTTATGCTGGCTCTATAAATTCGTTGATAAGTTGCATTAATTTGCGTTACACAAGTGGAATTAAAGCAAATGATTTGGCTAATGAGTTGTCTTAGGTCGGATTTTTATACGATAGTACAGTGAAAATTATGTTATATTGTATTTTACTATATAATTGTTACTTAGACTTTCTTTTTTCTTTCTTTATCCAGAATCTAGGAGACGTGTCTACCCAAATATAGGTTCTTGAAATAATTTTCTACTCCTTACGGCGTTCTTTGCTTTTAACCAACGAGTCTTCGAAATGGTATAATAATTTTGATGAATTAATCAATTTTTTAAGTCGTAAGGCCTTCATTTTTTGATCAGAATATTCCAGAGTAATATTTTATAGTTCCGTCTAGTTTCTTACTTTATCCTTTTTTTTTTCAAATTTTCTAAAAAATAATACATTGTGAACTTGGAGTTCTAGTTGCGTGTTTTGCAAATTTACCATGCGAAAATTTAGTCCAAATCTTATATTTTCTCTTTCCATTAACCCTTCTTTTTTAAAGGCCAATGACCTTAGCAGCCCGTGGTATATAATTATCAAATATTTCATCAGCTTTAACTTCTTTCTGTACTTCCAATACTCCCAAAATGAAGTATTTTAAACTGTGTGTAACTTGTGTGAGTATATTTTTGACGACTTTTTTAAAGCATCTCTTTCTCATGTTTTCCTTTTTTTACAACTGTCAGGTGCCTTAAACAGAATGCATATGGAAAAGCCGCTTTAAGACTTAATTACTGCACTTAATCCTTTCACTTTTCTTTCACTTTGGTCCTCACTTCAGAAGTCCTTCCGCTGAGTCATGCAAATTTAAAATCTTTTAAGTGAGTCCAAAAAAGAACATGTTTAAAAGACATTAAAGGAGGCTTTTCCTTCTTACATACTTGTCATTATCCTACGTTTTCTTTACTCTTCCGTATGTTTTAAAAAAATATATATATGTATACACATAGAACGAGTTGCTATGTAAATATAATCGTGATAATCCGGAAAGTATCCCCAGACAAGTCAGATTTCTGAAGAATGATTTCAATGTGAAACGAAAAAGATAAACAAATATTAAAACAGATTAGTAAATTTACGTTTAACTATCAGCAAATCCATATTTTATATAGTCCTAATTAAAAAGTTATTTCAATGAATTTATGAAAAAGTATGTTTTTAACGATTAAATAAATTTATACAATAAACAAATTTAAACAAACATTTCCGATTAATCACATTATAATAATGCAAACACATGTGCTGTCGATTAGACCATTAATTTTTATATATTTTGAGCTTTTCAGCGATTTGATTAATGTTCAAATGTTCCAATTCATCTCATTATAATTCCTATGACCTTGGCAATGTTTTATGTGAATAGATTTGTATACATACATATATACAAATCCTTCATCCATCTAAATCAATATTTATGTATACAATTCATTAACATATTCCATATTTTTTATATCATTTCAGGTGAGTTCTTTTCGCACACTCTCAATTTATGACAAGAACAACAAATAATAACAATTGCCAAAGGTAGGAAAAACACCAAATTGTTTATGAGATTTATTATGGGATATCGAATTTGAGTTTTTCTATCTGAAATGAGTCAATGTATTTCTTTTTTAGTTTTTATGTATGCATTTGTTTGTTTGTGGTTTCTTTTTCTATTGTTTTTTCTTTTTTTTTTCGTTTTTGTGATGACTCGGTAAAATGATTTTTAGAATTTTCGATCATCATATTCATTTGAATTGACCCATTAGCAGCTCGTGAATCGCATCCTACAAGATCTTTTCTATGCCACAGATATAACGTCATGGAAAACCAAAATAAAATGTCTATTCTACCGAAATGTAACAGCTGTTATAGTTGGGGTATCGATTTTGTGATACCCTTTGAATTTATCGCTAATATGAAGATAAATCTAGAAATATTAGATTTAGTCAAGTGGTCAACCTTATTTCATCCTTGATTTACATTCAAAATTTCTAATTTTATTCCTTATAAATCATAGAAAGGAAAGGTTCTTTATAACAAATAGGGATCAAATGGATTCGCAAATGGGAATGTTTACGTTAATCTATTCAAAATGGATTTAAGAATTTCGGTTTAATTGTCTTTCTTATCTTCATCCTACTAATTTTCACTGGTTAAAAGTTCTAAATGAAAGTAGCTTAAGTTAAGTGTCACAAATTAAACCATTTTCTGAGCAGTTTGTGTGGTGATTACTTTGATGCTGTTCAATTTTAAGTAATTAACTTTAAGTTATTTTTTTTAAGTATACTGATTACCAACTTTTGTTAAACCAAGCAAAGAAAATAAAGGCAATTGCTGCATGTTTTATACCAAGACATATGTATAAGTATTAAATATTATAATAACAAGACTTTTTTTAAGGAAACATGGAAAATACTTTCATATATTTAGGTGATAGGAAAAAATCTTAACTTTTTCCAATTTAAAGACAATAAAAGCATTACGATATTCAATTAAAACATTTTTTCAAAATTTCATTATACCCATTTTCCGTATAATTACTGGGTATTCAAAGAGATTGCTAGAAATCGCCCTCATATTCTGTGATTTGCACCAAAAGCCAAATATTTGTTCTTAAACAATATTTAGTTTTGGCGCTGCATTTTGTTTACTCTCACTCACTCACTCACTCACACACACACACACACACACGGATAGAGATACAACCGAGCCGAAGTGAACCACCTACCCATCGACCCACCAAACGACCAGCAAAGCAAGCACCACCCATACGAACTGTTGTCCAACTGTCTGTCAGTCTGTTTCATTCTTCTTCTGTCTGGATGTCCCTCTAGCTGTCTGTCTGTCTGTCTGTCCGTCTATCTTGTAGTATGTGTTTTTACGTTTCGTTTGGCTTTCGGGATTTTTCAATTTTTGTTTATTCTGAAGGCGACCGGCGGCGTCGGCGGCCAAATTCTCTCCTCCAAAAGAAAAAAAAAAAACATTTCTCCTCCAAAAATTGGAGGCAATAAAAATCGAAAAACATAAGGCTTTTTGGCTTTTGCTTTATAAACAAAACAAACAATTTACAAAACCGAAAACAGGAAAAAACGAAGAAAAAGATGATGATGATCATGATGATGATGATGAAGCTAAAGAATAACCCCACGCTGGGGGGCAAAAAGCTCCCCTAATTCATATCGTCTCCCATTCCCTTCTTCTTCCGCCAAGACTACAATTAATACCTAATAATTATGTTACACACACACTTTTCCAACCATTTCCATTTCATTATTTCATTTCATATTTTTAGGATAAATAAATTCTCAAGTACAGATACGTTTAATGTATTATTTTTTTCTTAATTGTAGTCTTTCAAATTCCAAGTATTTTTAGATTCTAAATTATTCACCTTTAATGAGCGGAAAAAACTTCAAAAAAAAAGCTAAAAATGTTTTAATAGCACATGCACTTAGAGAAAGAAAATCTAACGAAAAATCAATAATTATTCTAGTTTAATATACTAATATATAAACTAAGTGCTTTTTTATTCCGTCTCCTTAGTAAGTCATTGGATTTTTTTGTTTTTATAACGTTTTTCAATTTGCTAATCCTCTTTAGCTTAGTTAGGACAAATTTTCTAATTATTTTTAACGAATTTCTGTTCGATTTGAAAATAAATTTTCTTAAAATTCACTTCTTTTCTTTCTTTAAGTATAGGTTTACTTTTAACTAAGTCCTAATTGTAGCTATAGCGAAATTGGGCAATGCATTGAGAGAATAATGCGCCTTTAAGTATGCAATATGCTGGTGATTATTTATTGTTTTTAACAAATTTTCAAGTTTGTTTGTTATTTATAAGCAATGTTTGCTTTGAGGATGACTTTTTAACCATAAGAGATTTCAAATTTCTTTGTATATTTCTAAAAGCTAATTCTTCAACTAATTATTGCATACTTTTGGAGGTAAAATAGCTCAGCCCATGAATAAAACGTTCTTTACGAAAACTTGTATACCAATCAAAAATAAGCTTGAAAACTTTTCTGTACATATATGGGGGACAATAGCCCTGCCTTTATATATCAGACTTTAAATTTTTTACCCTACAATTATTTATCCGTTATCTACACTGGTCAAAAAAAGAGTTTACCTACGGGCTTAATAATTTAATTCATAAATAGTAACCACTTTACATTTACTGTCTGAAAATGATTTTCTTTAACTCCGGGTGTATGCCCCTTGTCTTGTGTCTTGTTATTCTTTAAATTCCAAAGGTTCAAAAGCGAAAACTTTATTTTCACATTTCATTAATTACTATTTCCACTTCTAGCCGGCATTCTGGTGTGTTTTTTCCCAGTGTAGGTATATATTTAAAATGAGTTTTTCTTTTTTTATATACCGAAATTTCCTTTTTTGTTTTTTTTTTGTTTCTTACCCACACCGCTTAACGAAAAAAAAGCATATCCTGAGCTTCTACACACGCAATTACTCGTAAGGAGAAGTTGTTTTTTTTTGTCGTTGTGGAAGAGCATTA
Organism: Drosophila willistoni; assembly: GCF_018902025.1. Taxonomy (NCBI): domain Eukaryota; kingdom Metazoa; phylum Arthropoda; class Insecta; order Diptera; family Drosophilidae; genus Drosophila; species Drosophila willistoni. The sequence continues at coordinate 19,675,385 of NW_025814050.1, forward strand.
AGGGGGCAATAGGGGTTGATGCGGGGGCGGTTGTAGGGGGGACTGGTAGGAGGTGTGTTCGGGCAGTAGGTCAGGAGTGTTTGTAAGTGCGGCCTGACTTGGTAAAACGGCTCTGCTTCTTTGCTCTCTCTCGCTCTTTCACGCTCTTGTTGTGGGTATGAAGTTGGCTGGCCTCAGTTAACTTGGCGTGTACATGACACTCACACACACACACACGCACACACCTACAAACAGGATACACACACACACACACACACACACATACACTCTCGTAGTAGTACTTTATGCAGAGAGGTGAAGAAGGATATACACGTGTGGAGGAGGCGCACGCATCGATTTTTTGCCGTTTTTTAGTATAACATAAAACTTTCTTATTGTTTTTAGTTTTCGATGAATTTCGAAAATTTCCAAAAAAGATTTTCGTTCTTTGTTATAGATACACACACACACACACACACACACACACACGCACACACTACATATACACATTGATATCCACTTGCATTGCATGGACTTTTGATGATTTTGGTGCCGCCTTCTCACCTATTTGTCGCTTCGTTTTTGATTTCTGCGCTCTCGTCCTACCAAAAACATAGTTTTTCCTTTTTCCTTTCTTCAACGCAAGTGAACAAAAAATTTAAACAAAAAGGAAAATTGAAAAATTTCGGACAACCGACAACCGTAACCGTATATCTCTCAATCGAACCACTTAAAAATCGCTTTGCTATCACATTAACATAATAGGAGGGAAAAAATAACAAAATAAAACCAAAAAAAAAAAAAATAATAATAAAAAACCGAAACGTTCTTCCTCGTTTCCCGCTCTCTCTCTCCTTTCCTCCTTCTTCTTAGTTTTGTTTCGTCGACAGTTCCACTTTGCTGCTGTGTTTCTTTTTTTCTTCTCTTATTTTTTCACTTTTTTTGTTGTTGCCGAACTATTTAGTTTCTTTTCACTCTTTCCGAATTGCTCCGATCCGTTCGATGCGATTTAACAAACTGAAGAATACCAGCCAAAAAAACAAAAAAAAACACACTAATTTTCGCTCTGTTTTGAAGGAATGACTGGTTGAGGTTGGTGGTTCGTATGGATTCGAAATGTGGTGCATGCGCGTTGCAAAAAGTCTTTCTCACTTCACACTTTACGTTATGGCGCCAAAATACAACACTGCGTATGCGTAATATTTAAACCAAAAAACGCCTATCAAAGCAGCCTACAAAGTAGATAGCTAAATTTTATGGATAAAATTTAAAACTCTGAGATATCAAATCATTTTGGAACACTTATTCTTAAGAATTAAAGGTGGTTTTTCTGATAGAGAAAGAATTTTCATTTAAAAAGTAGAATGTCTAGCCTATCATTGGAAAGCTAAATCATTATGTACTACAATTTCTATGCTACATAATTGTCTGAGATATTATTAAAAACACTTTGCGCAAAGAAAACAGTCTTAATATGGAATAAAATCAAGTAAAAACCAGAGGGCCTGGGGCTAACGGACCCGGCAATTTGAACTCGTCTCGTCTCTTAATGCTGACCAAGAATACACATATGCATATACTTTATATGGTCGGAAATCTTTCCTTCTACGCGTTGCATACTCCTGAACAAAACTAATATACCCCTTTTGCAAGGGTATAAAAAAGGGTTTTAAAGAAACGAAATGTGTTCCAAAAAAAATATACGACTATAAAGACACTTTTGAAATTGAGCTATTTTATTATTTTAATAAATATATTTTTAAAAATAATAAAAACTTCTAGGAAAATCACTACCTAAGAAAATCTTTAAATGAGTTTTTCTCAAAATAGTTTTTTTCAAAGTTTCTGTAGGGAATTGTAAAACTATGTTTATAATAAACATTTCCAATACCATAAAGTATTAACATCCTTGATCTAGGTGAAAAGCCGATATAGAAATGATTCATACCCTCTGTAGTATACTTTTAGGGATAAGATTAGGGCACATACTTTTAGGGATAGATTATAAGTAATTAGAACTTAAGCATAATGTCTAGCTTTAAGTACCGTTAAGGACACTAGCCATAAGACCAATGTAAACGTTCTCCTATAAATACCGGGCTTGCGGCCCCAATAAATGACTTCAAGTCAAACCTTGCCTTCGCCTGTTTCATGGCGATCCTGCCTAACATTGGCAACAAACAAAAAGGCAATAAGAAAAAAAACCAGAGGGCCGGGGCTAACTTTGACCGCGTCAAAGTTTGTATACCCTTGCAAGTTTTTTGTGTAAAAGGTCTAATGTTTGCGAAAGAACGGCTTAGGAAATAACGAACATATTGATCAAAGTCACTGTTCACCACCGATTGTTCCTATGGGAGCTATATGATATAGTCGCCCGATCTTAATCAAATTTGGCACAGTCATTAATAGTTATGCTAAACTGAGAAATATAAATTTTTATGACAATTGCTTCAAAAGTAACGAAGTAATTGACAAAAGTCACTGTTTTCGAAAGATCGTTCCTATGGGAGCTATATGATATAGTCACCCGATCTTGATCAAATTTCGCATAGACGTTTATATGTGTAATTAACTCACCAATATTAAATTTCACGACAATAGCTCAAAAAATAACGAAGTTATTAAGAAAAGTCACTGTTCGTGACTTTGGCGTTTGTATGGGAGCTATATGATATAGTGATCCGATCCGGCTGAATCCGAGATATACAACGCCTGCAGTATATACAAGCCTACATGCAAAATTTCAGCTCTGTAGCTCTTACGGTCTAGGAGGAGTTTGCGTTGATCCAGACGGACGGACGGACGGACGGACGGACGGACGGACGGACGGACGGACGGACGGACGGACATGGCTATTTGAACTCGTCTCGTCGTGCTGATCAAGAATATATATACTTTATATGGTCGGAGATGCTTCCTTCTATGCGTTGCACACTTCTGACCAAAATTAATATACCCTTTTTGCAAGGGTATAAAAATCCTTGCCATACATAGGCAAAGTGATAAAAGGACTCACATACCGATGACCAGGACCATTACCCAAATAAAGCGGCGAGGTGGCCTTCTCGTCAGACTTAGAAGGCAGCGAGCGGCCCTGCTGGCCCAAGTAAACAGCGACCCACCACCACCATGGGCAGAGGCATGCCAAATTTGGATTAGGATATGCCGACTTGAGGAACAGCAGCAACAACAAAAAGAGGCAAAGCAGCACAACCAACAGCAGCAGAACCGACCAGCAACAACAGCAGAAAAATAAATCAAAAAAAAATCAATTTAATAAACCAGAGGGCCGGGGCTAACTTCGACCGCGTCAAAGTTTGTATACCCTTGCAACTTTTTTGGTAACTTTTTTCTTACCTATAGCCATCAAAGTGAAAAAACGTTTAAGCTAAAAAGGCTAATGTCCAAAAGAAACGCCTACAATCGCATAGGAAATAACGAAGTATTGATCAAAGTCACTGTTTTCCACCGATCGTTCCTATGGGAGCTATATGATATAGTTACCCGTTCCCTATCAAATTTGGCACAGTCATTAACAGATATATTAAACTAACAAATGTTCAATTTGAAAGCAATCGCGTCAAAAGTAACGAAGTTATTGACAAAAGTCACTGTTTTCAAAAGATCGTTCCTATGGGAGCTATATGATATAGTTACCCGATCTTGATCAAATTTGGCATAGTCGTTTATATGTGTAATTAACTCACCAATATTAAATCTCACGACAATAGCTCAGAAAATAACGAAGTTATTAAGAAAAGTCACTGTTCGTGACTTTGCCATTTGTATGGGAGCTATATGATATAGTGATCCGATCCGGCTGAATCCGAGATATACAACGCCTGCAGTATATACAAGCCTACATGCAAAATTTCAGCTCCGTAGCTCTTACGGTCTAGGAGGAGTTTGCGTTGATCCAGACGGACGGACGGACGGACGGACGGACGGACGGACGGACGGACGGACGGACGGACGGACGGACGGACATGGCTATTTGAACTCGTCTCGTCGTGCTGATCAAGAATATATATACTTTATATGGTCGGAGATGCTTCCTTCTATGCGTTGCACACTTTTGACCAAAATTAATATACCCTTTTTGCAAGGGTATAAAAAGTGTGCTAATATATCTAGGCACCTTTGTGGCAAGAGGCGATCTTTGCGCTGCCATCATAAATCAATTTAAATATACATATGTGTAAATATTAACGAAAAAAAAATACATATATATCTAAATAAATTTAATATATTGTCTATACAATTTTTTTTCAATATGTCTATCATTGCAAAAAAAAAATACCCTAGAAAAGAGAAAACAAAAACAAAAAATCACATATTTTTCAATAAGTCTATCATTGCAAAAAAAAAAATACCCTAGAAAAGAGAAAACAAAAACAAAAAATATTTTCAAATATACACTAAAATGAAAACTACACAAAAACAAAAACAAAAAAAAAAAAACAAATATATACATATACAATTAAATATAAAATTCCAATCAGCCGTATATACCCCAACATACCCTAACAAAGAGCACATGTCAACCATGTGCACTCAAAATTGCACAAACAACATAAGCACAGTTGTAAAGCTCGCCACGATCAAAGCAAGCTTCTAAAAAAAAAAAAAAAAAAAAAAAGCTCAAGAGAATTTCACAAAGCTTGCAAGCACACATAAAGCTTTCTGATCGCAGCAAGCTCCACAATATCAAAACTGCCCAATAACGAAGTCTAAATACCCTATAAGAAAAATTACAAAATTTTTTTTGGAAATAATTAAATATTATAAAATAGAATTATAAACAATTTGAAAAAAAAAAAAAAACAATAACAAAAAAAATATAGGAGAATCAGAGAATGAAATAATTAAAAGAAGAAAATTATTTTAACGTAATTTCAATGGACCAGAACATAGAAATATTGAAAGAAAAATTTCAGAAAGCATACAAGTGCCTAAATAAAACAATTTATATACACCCTCAAACCATAAACAAGCACCTTGAAACTGTCTTCGACAGTTATAATAGAATAAAGAGTAGCAATACAGACATATGCAATGAATCTAGCAGTAAAAGCTTTACTGAGCTAATATATAGTTTAAATAAACAACTAATAAGTATAGCAACAAAACATAATATAAAATTCACAATACCGGTAGATTCGAATCTAGAAGCAACTTTTGAACCTCTAATAGCAAAAGACATAGAAGAACCAGCTGTAAAAGATAACCCAGGAGACATTCAAGATACATCAGGTGTAAAAGATAACCCAGAAAACATTCAAGATAATACAAAACCAAAGATGGTGCAAACAAAGATCGAATTTCTTAATACAGCCTCTAAGCTGATTCAAGAGTATGATGGTGGAGTAGAAACAATTCAAAGTTTCATAGATTCACTGGAATTAATCAACGAAATAAAAGCAGAACATGAAGAAACAGCTATTAAAGTCATAAAAACAAAACTAAAAGGGGACGTTAGATTACTAGTTACTAATGAAAACACTATAAATGGTATAATCCAAACATTAAAGAAAGAAATTAAGGGTGAAACAGTTCAGGTAGCAGAGGCAAGATTAATGAATTTAAAACAAAATGGCAAGAACGCAAATTCATTTATGTCAGAAATAGAAAATCTTACTAAATCATTGAAACGCGCATTCATAACAGACAACGTAAACCCTGAAACAGCAAAGAAATATGCCACTCAAACAGCAGTGAAATCAATCATAAAGAACTGCGATAACGAAAAGGTCAGAACAATAATAGAAGCAGGCAATTTTACTGAAATGAATGATGTTATAGCTAAATTTGTAAATACATCTACAAATATAGAACAAGATCACAGCGTGTTTTATACTAAAAGAAACAATTACACAAATAGGAACTCGTACAATAATAATAGAAATTATAATAATAATTACCAAAATAAAAACCCAAATGATAATACTAACTATAACAATACTAGGAATTACAATAACTATAGTAATAATTATAATCGAAGAAATTATAACAATAGATATACCAAAACTAATTATCCTCCTAAAACACAACAAAATAATAATGTTAGATTTACAAATATAGAAGAAAATTCGGAAAACTCCGAAAGTCCTCTGGTGTAAAAAATCGAACAAATAAAATATATAATTTAAATTGCAACCTTAATAGCTACATAACTTTAAACTTTGACGATGTAGGGACAATAAAATTACTATTAGACACAGGAGCTGATGTATCACTAATAAAACAAGAAATATTAAGAAAAGACAATACAGTTAACATACAAAAACGGACAAAACTTAGTGGAATAGGCAAAGACGTCCTATTTACAATAGGCGAAACCAAACTAAAGGTCAGCAACCTCTCAACGGTACACACCTTCCAAGTAATAGAAAATGATTTCCCCATCCCATGTGACGGAATCTTGGGGCTTGACTTTATAAAAAAATTCAATTGCACACTCAATTATTCCACCAACAAATTGATAATAGATCCATATAAATCAAGATATAAAATTATAATCAATATAGGGATCAGTCAAAACACACATGTATTCCATATCCCATCTAGAACAGAAAAAATTGTACGCATTACAATATCCTCAAACGACAATAACATCTTTATCCCTAATCAAGAATTACACCCGGGGGTATTCGTCGCAAACACTATTGCTTCCAAGACTAACCCATATGTCCGCATATTAAATACTAACAACACAGACGTGCAAATTGCAAATATAAACCTATTAAATGAAAAACTGTCCGATTATGAAATCTTAAAAATAGACAAACAACATGATTCAAAACATAAATCCACAATAATGAACAAACTAGCACCCCATTTTCCCGATTTCGTAAAAGAACCTCTACATAAATTATGCTCAGAATTTAATGATGTATTCGCAATAGAATCTGAACAAATATCGTCCAACAATTTCTATAAACAAAAATTAAGACTCAAAGACACAACACCAGTCTACACCAAAAACTACAGGATAGCACACAGTCAAAAAACCGAAATCAATAAACAAGTGGACAAATTGATCAATGATGATATTATTGAACCATCAATGTCTGAGTTCAATAGTCCGATTTTATTGGTTCCTAAAAAAGCGCTACCTGGCAGTAAAGAAAAACGGTGGAGATTGGTAGTTGACTATAGAAAAATTAACAAACAACTAGTAGCGGATACATTCCCACTACCCAGAATGGACGATATCCTTGACCAGCTAGGACGCGCTAAATACTTCTCTTGTTTAGACTTAATGTCAGGATTTCATCAAGTAGAATTAGAAGAAAAATCTCGGGACATAACATCATTTTCCACAGATAAGGGCTCATTCAGATTCAAGCGATTACCATACGGATTAAAAATTGCACCAAACTCGTTTCAAAGAATGATGTCCCTTGCATTCACGGGTCTATCACCATCCCAAACATTCCTTTATATGGATGATCTAATTGTAATTGGTTGCTCTGAAAGTCACATGATCAGAAACTTAAGGGATGTTTTTGAAACTTGCCGAAAATATAACCTAAAATTGCACCCAGACAAATGCTCCTTCTTCAGACATGAAGTTACTTTTCTAGGACACAAATGCACAAATAAAGGAATTTTACCAGACGAAAGCAAGTTCAAAACGATTCAAGATTACCCGACTCCCAAAAATGGCGACGAAGCCAAAAGATTTGTAGCATTCTGTAATTACTACCGTAGATTCATTCCAAACTTTGCATACCATGCACAATTTATCAATAAATTATCTAGGAAAAATGTAGAATTTATCTGGGATGCAAACTGTCAAGCAGCTTTTGAATACTTAAAAAACAAATTATTAAGCCCACAAATACTTCAATATCCAGATTTTAATAAAAAATTCTGTATCACAACTGATGCAAGCAAGATCGCATGTGGAGCCGTCCTCAGCCAAGAATTTGATGGACTCCAATTACCCATATCATATGCATCTAAAGCATTTACAAAAGGCGAAAGCAATAAGTCAACAATAGAGCAAGAATTAACAGCAATACATTGGGCAATTCAATATTTCAAACCATACATATACGGGAAAAAATTCCTAATCAGAACTGACCATCAGCCATTAACATACCTATTTTCTCTAAAAAACCCATCGTCAAAGCTTACTAGAATAAGGCTAGATTTAGAAGAGTTCGATTTTACTATAGAATACATCAGGGGACAAGAAAATTTCGCAGCGGATGCTCTCTCCAGAATTGAATTTGAAAATATAAAAAACATAGAAACTAATAAAATACTTAAAGTAGCAACAAGATCAGAAACAAAAAAATTAGTACATAAGGAAAACAAAATTAACAATAGCAGAATAGAAACACCAAGAGTATATGAAATAATAAATCCTAGCGAAGCCAAAAAATACGCGCAAATTAAATTCAAAAAGTGCAAATGTTTTATTACCAAAAATAAAGAAAAATTACTCTCCTTCAACATAGGCGATTTGATCATTAGTGGAAGAATAGATCTAGATCGATTCCTTCCAAGGCTTGAAAAAGAAGCCGGTGCTCAAAAAATCTATAAACTGAAGATAGACATGTCAGAAAAACTATTAAGGTCACTTACACCTAATGAACTAAAACAAAAAGGAAAAGACACATTAAAACATTTAGAAATAGCAGTTCTACCCCAAGTAAAAGTTATAACAAATAAAGAAGAAATAAGAAATACATTAAATAAATATCATAATGACCCAATAGAGGGAGGTCACTGCGGGGTAAACAGAACACTAGGAAAAATAAAAAGAGATTTCTTTTGGAAAAATATGTCTCGGGATGTTGCAATATACATCAAAAATTGCGAAAAGTGCAAACTAGCCAAAGTAACCAGACACAACCACTCCCCATTGGTCATAACACCAACCCCTGCAACCACTTTTGACACAATAATAATAGATACAATTGGACCATTACCAAAAACAATGAACGGTAATGAATACGCAGTTACTATTATCTGCGATCTGTCCAAATATCTCATATCAATACCAATACCAAACAAAAGTGCAAAAGCGGTTGCAAAGGCAATATTCGAAAAATTCATTTTAATTTACGGTTCAGTGAAAACAATTCTAACAGACATGGGAACAGAATATATGAATTCAATACTAATAGAACTTTGCAAAAATTTTAACATAACTAAAATTAATTCCACGGCGCACCATCATCAAACTCTTGGAACAGTAGAAAGAAGCCATAGAACTTTCAATGAATACATCAGGTCATATATATCCATAAAAAAAGACGATTGGGATGAATATCTAGCATACTTCACATATTGCTTTAACACCACTCCATCCACCGTACATGGTTATGCACCTTTTGAACTAGTCTTTGCAAAACATCCTAAAACTGTCCCATTCTCGTCTGAAACGGTAGAACCCATTTACAACATTGATGATTTCAATAAAGAAATAAAATTTAAATTACAAATAGCACAAAATAGAGCGAAACTGCTTATCGAAAAATTTAAAGCATTACAAAAAGAAACATATGATAAAAACACAAAAAAAGTATCGCTAACTGAAGGACAAGAAATACTTTTAAAAAATGATACAGGACATAAATTAGATAACAAATACACAGGCAAATATACAATACAGAGCATAGGTCCTAACAATAATATAGTAATAGCGGATGATAAAAACAAAAAGCAAACAGTACATTTAGATAGAATAAAAATAACATAAAAAGGATGTTAGAAAAATATAAATTTTTCTTTTTAAAAAAAGGAGGTGTAGTATACTTTTAGGGATAAGATTAGGGCACATACTTTTAGGGATAGATTATAAGTAATTAGAACTTAAGCATAATGTCTAGCTTTAAGTACCGTTAAGGACACTAGCCATAAGACCAATGTAAACGTTCTCCTATAAATACCGGGCTTGCGGCCCCAATAAATGACTTCAAGTCAAACCTTGCCTTCGCCTGTTTCACCTCAACTATAAAGCTACTGGAAAGCTACTTGATATTTACCTAATTTATTGCCTAATTAAGACAAAATTTGACACTTCGACATTTCAATAAGAATTGTTGATAAGAATTTTCTTAATTTGAGATACATTTCAGTGTATAATATTTAAAAGCAGTTTTGAACAATTTCAACTATTCATTAAATTGATAAATAAATCCAGTTTCATTTAAAACAAAAACTCAAATAACTGCCTAAGCATTCCATTCGTTTTGTTAGTTTAAAATTGCCACCTATTTTCCCATTTCACATTAACTTTTCATTCATTAGATTCAATATTTGAAAATTATGCTTATCCATAAGTCTTTCCATACAATAATATTTAATATACACATAACTCATCTTATACCGACTGTGTTTTGATTTTGTTGGCAAAGTCAAACAGTATTGTTAATAAAGTTAATATGTTTGCAAATTGGGGCTAAGAAAATGTATCACAATTCAAATTTGTTTGTTTTCTTTAAATAATAAAACTAATCATTTTATTCAAGTTTAATAGTTCCATTTGTATATAAAGTATATAAAAAAAACTTTTCCATTTGTTGTATTTTTTTTTCATTGAAAATATTTGCAGTTGTAGAGTATATAAACATTTTTTCTTTTGGGAACGTAAAAATTGAAGTATAGAGAAATAATAAAAAGAACAAAAAAATTGGGAAAAATTAAGCACAAATTGTTTAATTTTTTAAGATATAGAGCTAAAGCCAGACTTTGCTCCGATTTCTTCAGATTTGGTTCAGCAGCAGGCCTTATAGTAAGTAAAATTGAAAAGAAATGCAAATTTTGCTAGATGATTTACAGATGCGCCTAGGATGTACATATGTTTGTATAAATGTATATAGTTTAAATTGATTTGATAAGTTAATGCATATACGTAAATGTTAGCAGGCGGAAGAAAATGTCCATGGGTTAAGCCTGTTGTTCCTCACTACCATTTGCCGAGGTATGCCAGACATGTCCCGTTTCCAGAGCCTGCAATTTGAGTAGCTCCTTTTGGCTGTCCTTGGCTTGCAAATGAAAGACACTTTGCTAAAAGAAATAACAAGAATGTATAGAGTAGAGAAACCAAAACTCTTGAATCACTTTAATTTAAATTTGCTTACGATAGATTGATTCCTATGGATTTGAAATATTTTCCCACTTACCTTCACCTCCTTGCTGGTCAATACATCCATTTTGTCATAGATAATGGCATGAAGACCCAATTCCTTTAACAATTTGATGGTGTCTTTGGAATTGTTGTCATCGCCCCAACAGAACAAGACGAGGCCACGCTCTTTGGCCAGATTCACCTGGAAACGTGGGTGGGTTTGACCACAGTTGAGGGGGTTTTGTTTTAGGTGTGAGCTAAGGGGTTCATTTTACCTGGCTGGGATCACGCAGCAAATCCTCCGTATGCGCCACAATTCCCAGCAATTGCATGGCCACTGCATGCCACACAGCCAGCTCCATGGAATTTCCACGCGGATCCATATATTTCTCATATTTCGTTGTCGTGCCAAGGGTGAGAAACATGACAGGATAACGATTTTGCTTGAATCTCAACATTGTACATATATCCGGATCGAAACATGACAGAACAATGCGTCGTGTGCCAGCTTTACGCATCACGACATCCAATATACAATCGATATAAAGATTACGATCCACAACATGTTCGAATTCCTCTTCCATGCGGCCATCTTGCAAACGTTGTGACCATTTGATCTCGATATTGAAACCCACATGAATATCCAGAGCATCCATAACATCCGCCAATTGTGGAAATGGCTGATGCTCCACCATATCATCGTTGTGAAAGGAGCGTGTTTCCCGCGATAGACCCTCGGCGGTGTGATAGACTTTCAGTTTCTTCAACTGTTCCAGTGATAACTCTCTCATGGGCAAAGCCAGAAAGTCGTGTTCCTGCATGCTACACTTGGATTTAAGTGACACATAGATCATGAAATCATGATAGACCACCGGAACTAGATCCTTGCTCAGTTGGACATCAAACTCCACCATATCGGCACCATGTTCGGCTGCATTTTTCAATGAGGTGATGGTATTCTCTCTAATAACCGCATCCTTGGCCTTAAAACTTGTGCCCGAGCCGCGATGACCCACATCCAGGCCAGTCCATTTGTTATTCCAATAGCGTGAGTAGCTGACACTCATGTCCATCAGATTGGAGGCAGTGGCAGAGGGTTTAACTATCAGATAACCCAGGCGCATCATGCCCAAGGGACGATGACCCTTGGCACAGGTAATGGGCAACTCCAGATTACCCTCGGAACGTTTCATCAAATTGGGCAAGACATAATGATAACCCACATGCAGGGGAGGGCCATCCTCTTTGGCCACACGCGAACTATAGGTATATAGATCGATCAGGTAGGCGGTATTTTCCAAATCATTTACAGTTAAATGAAATATAACCAAATCGTTGGGACCACAAAGTGAACCAAACTGCTCTTGCTGACGCAGAGTACATTCATCCGGGCTCAAGGTGACAACCTCGCTAAAGACAGCACCATTTTCACCATTGCCCCCGTTCAAGGTCTCCTTGGTATCATGGGTATCATTCGAAAGGGAATCCTCTAGCGTTGAGATGTCACCATTATTACCATGACTGGGTATTCTTAGATTCATGGGTGTCACCTTGACATGGACGTGACGACGTTTCATACGTTGCTTCCAAGTGAAGGGGGCATAGAAGAATTTCAGTTGCACCAAAGTTTCCTTGGTCAACCAGCCTCGATCTACTTTGTACTGACCATTAAATGAACCAAAGATATCCATATTGTTAGCCTTGGGATCATCCAATTCCTGAATGAGGCGGGGCTTCAAATGTGTCTCCCAGCGACGAATAAAGATATCACCTGTCGATGAATCCACTGTACAGATCATATAACGAAATTCTGTCGAGCAATGTCTAGGTATATAAACATCAGCTGACCATAGATTGTTTTCGGCCTCCTCCTCCTCATCTTCCACGTCGTCGTCGGCGTCGTGAGCGTCGTCGTTATCAGCGTATAGCTTCTCCTCTTTCTTTTTTGTTTTACTTGTATCGTCTTTCTGCATTAGAACTGCTCCCGCATGCTGCCAATTGCCCAAGGATTCACAATTACCCACAATGGCCAATTGTTCATTTGGAGCCAACTCGTCGTGCATTAGGACCCGAAATGTCCATAAACGATTTGTTGTAATATCACCAAATATACGTGGTCCCTTAGCACTAATACGATTGGGTCCACCAGCTCCTGAGAGAGCTGGAGCCGCCATGGCCGCCTCCTCATCCTCGTAGTCATTCCAACTACTCTGCATTTTGTGCTTCCTATTAGAAATAAAAGAAATAAAAGCTAAAGTTCAACTTCTTATGAATTAATTGAGCTTACCTGAGAAAAAGAATCGAATTTCTTTCCGAGTTTTGTCCACTCTAGTTGTTTATTCGCAGTGTTGGCTATTTTTTTGCCCACCTCCTTTCCTTTTATTTTCTCTTTCGATTTTTTTTTTTTGCTTTTTGTTTTTTTTGCCAATGAACAAAACAGCTGTTCGGCCTTGTTCTCGGCAAGCGAGCTATGTCAAGCTATCTTCATGGACATAATGATATAATTTTGCCTCTTGGGGCAGTGGGCAGGAGTTTTCTTTGTGTTGCACAAACTTAGATAAGTAGCAATGTTTAAAAGTTAACATATAAATTTCTTGAGATTTTTGTTGCCGTTTTAAATGCAGTCAGATGGCAACTCTGTGCTATAGAGATGGGCAACGTGAAACATCGTGACACGTTTTCCATGTATCTGCTATAAATTTTATAGTATAAAATAAAGAAATTTTAGATTTGATTAAAAAAAGTGCATTTAATTCTGTAAGTAATAGTTAAGCCAATCAATAAATAAATAATTTCCTAAACTTACGATACTCTACTATTCGCATTACGTTAATCGTTAGTTATGTTTTTCATTATCATGGCTTATCGGCTGTTTTATTTGCTAAATCTTTAAATAAATCGACTTGAATCAACAGTTTCTTACTCATTTTATTCAAACTTGGACTGAGTAAATGATACTAAAGATTGTTTATAATTGCGGTGAAATATTTAGGTAAAACTTATTATCACATTTTAAATTTCGATAAACATAAAGCATAAAAATAGTTATCGTTATTGCGACAACGGCGTTGCCATATCGAACTTAAGTTGTAGGAAGGTCACTCTTAATCGCAGCTGATGTTGTTTAAATTGGCGGGAAATACAATTGTGTGTTGTGGTTTTCATTAAATTTGTTTACAATGGACCAATATCCCGATGAAAATGAGGAATTTGAACTACAATATCAAGATGAGCTGGAGATGATGGATGATTTTGATAATGACGATGGACCTAGTACATCTCATCAAGCAGCAGCTAAGGCAAAAGCTGTAACTGGATCCACTCCCACCGTTGCCCGTTTGAGTAACTCCACCTTGAATTCTCCCCAATTGTCGCAAATCACATTTGGATCGACTCAGAGTCAGATTGAGAATGGAGCTGATGGCGGAGGAGGACCCGTTAACCGTCGTCTCTTTGGCACACCGAAAGTACCGGGCATTGGACGCGGCTGTTCCACTCCGTTTCAACGGATGCCAGCTATCGAAGAATCCGAGTTGGCAGCAGAAAAACTGCAAGAAGTGGATCTGCGTCCAACAAACAAAAGACGCCTGGAGCGGGATCTCTTTGGTGATATTGATGATCTATTCCATGAGTCCTACGAGGATCCGCTGGTAAAGAAGGCACGCACCGAAGAGCAGCGGGATCAGCAGGCCATTGAGAAGATTTTGGAGTTGCGTAGGAAAATGCGAGAGACCACCAAAACGGTGCGCCACGATGAGATTAGTCGATTAAAGTCGTTGCATGATTTCAAAATGAGAAATTTATCCTATCAAATACCAAATTGGCCATTTTTGCCCATACAACGCAGCGATTTGGAAAGGATCTATGTGAGATTTCATTCAGAGGACTATGAGCAGAGACAATTGGACTTAATAGGAGCACGTCAGAACACAACGGGCAGTCTTTTGGGTGACAGCAAGGAGCAGGTTTGGCGCGAGGCCAATGAAATGGTAAGTCCAAGCGGAAGTTGCCCAATTGATCTTAAAGATTTCCCATTTCTCTTAAGGTTCTTCGTCGTTTGGCTCCACCCACCCAAGCACCAGCTGTTGTAGTAGAAACTATTGACTTCTCCTCGTCCTCCTCAACGAGTGGCCTGTGGGTAGACAAATATAAGCCTAGGAAGTACATAGATCTCCTCTCCGATGAGATGACCAATCGCAGTCTTTTATATTGGCTTAAAATGTGGGATAAAGTTGTTTTTGGCAAGGTCTTTCATTCCAAGCAAGAACAAGAACAACAAATGGCAGGAGGCGCGGGTTCAGGTTCAGGTTCGGGTTCTGGAGCAGCAGCTCAGCTGAATAGCTTCAATAAACGTACTGGGAAATTTGAATCGAATGGCGGTTGGAGGCAGCGCAAAGCCCGCCAGGCTCTCAACACAAATGTCGATGATTTGGGACGACCCATGCAAAAGGTGGCCCTGTTGTGCGGTCCTCCTGGTCTTGGAAAGACCACTTTGGCCCACACCATTGCCCGACATGCTGGCTACAATGTCAGGGAAATAAATGCCTCCGATGATCGTAGTCCAGAGGCCTTCAAATTGGCCTTGGAGAATGGTACTCAAATGTCATCGGTTTTGAATGAGGATAAGCGACCTAATTGCATTGTTTTGGGTAAGCAGATACTCTGTTTGATGGACTTGCCTATTGAATTTCCCTTTCTTTCAGATGAAATCGATGGAGCGCCACGACAATCAATTGAATATTTGGTTAAATTCGTCAGCGATGGCATTTATAGTAAGGTCAAGGCGAAAGGGTCGAAACCCGAGCATAATGTCCTGCGGCGTCCCATCGTATGCATTTGCAATGATGTCTATGATCCTGCCCTGCGTCCCTTGCGACAAATTGCCTTTGTTGTACAATTTCCACCCATCGATTCAGCTCGTTTGGCCGAAAGGTTGATTCAAGTGGCCAAGAAGGAGAAAATGAAAACAGATTTCGGTTCACTTATTGCTCTGGCCGAGAAATCGGGCAATGATGTTAGAAGTTGTATATCCTCCATGCAGTTTTTTAAGTAGGTAGCAAGTTGCAAGTAAAATAAAGTCAAATTTAATTCCTTTTGATTACTTTTCCAGCGCTCAAAAACATAGTCTAACTCTGCAGGATGTTTTAAATAATAATCTAGGACAAAAGGATCGTCATCAGGGTCTATTTGATGTTTGGGGTGCCATTTTTCGTGTAAGTTAACTTAAATTTAAGTAAATGACAAATATTTAATGTGAAATTTCTTCACCTTTGGCAGATTCAACGTCCCAAAAAACAATTGGCTGCCTCTAGTAATTCTCAAAACGCCGATGAACCAGCCGAGGTGATATTGACAAATATGTCTGTACCCACACGTGTGCAAAATGTCCTGACTGTGGTGCATTCCTGTGGAGATTTTGAACGGTAAGACGAAATAAGGATCTTGCGTTTGTTTACTTGTTTACATTTTTCTTACTTTTACAGTCTTACCCAAGGAGTCTATGAGAATTATTTGCAACAGAAAATGCCCGATCCAAATTTCAATGGAGTCTGCGAGGCTCTTCAATGGTTTTGTTTTCAGGATCTTTTACAAAATCAAATCAATCGGCAACAGAACTATTCGGTATATCCATATTTACAACATGGTTTCGTTATGTGGCATTTACTCTTTGCCACTTTGGCCTGGCCGAAAATTGCATTCCCCATGCGAGGTTTCGAGGTATGTCTTCTCAGGGTTTCCTATTCGTTTGCCCGTTTCCTTTTGAGTTGAGTTTGTGGCTCTCTCATGTATTATGCACAGCATCATTAGCTGAAGCAAACATTCCTCGTGTGTGGTGTGTGTGTGTCTGTGTGTGTGTGTGTGTAGGGGGTGGCAAAGAAAAAAAAACTGCGAGTGCATAATCAACACAATCAAGTTGAATGTAATTTCTTGTCCATTATGTGCCTCAAATGCAATCACAAGATTAATGAGACTTCTGCCATGGACTTGTCCAAGTACTTGTTAATGCTGTTTACCCAAAATGGGGGTAAAATGCGCTTCTCGCTCAATTCATTTTGTCGTGCATAGCTTTTATAACATTTATCTCCCCCTTCATTTTGTATTCGAACAGTTTCAACAGAAGACACAGAATCAACGTAATATATATCAAGCCCTTCGCAAAGGTGTCAGCTCCACATCTTCGGGTGTGGGACAGGGAAATGTTCTATTACTGGATACGGTGCCGATGCTAAAACGCATATTATCACCCCAATTGCGTTCAGTGGCCGTGCAGTTGCTATCGCCCAAGTAAGTTTTTGAAATAACATTATTCTAAGCATCCTTTCTTCGATATCAACGATTTTTAAGCAAGTAAATTAGTTCTACTTATAACTTAAAACAGTTAAAAAAAGCTCCAAACATACTCTTGATATATTAGATTGACATACAATGAAATTTCAAATATTTATAAGCAAGTCTTTAAATTCACTCTACAAAGAATTATCAACTTGTCATATGTATAACTTAAAACGTCTTAAATAGGTTCAACTCACTTTAAATTCAAAAGTTTTCAAACTTTTGAATATAATTTCAACAAAAGTAAAAAATCTCCAAAGTTTAAAAAACCTCCTAAAGGGATTTGTAATTCTTAAGAGCCACAATATATTAGGTTTATGTCAAATTCTGAGATTTCTTGTCAGTGTTTTAATATAAAGCTATTTTTAATCAATCTCCACAAGTCTCCAAGTGGAGATCTTTTTGATTATGACCTTTTAAAGTTACATTACATGAAATTTTTCGTAATTATTCAATTTGAGTTATTCTTAGAACGTCTCTAGAAGTCTTCAAAAGATAAATATTAGGTCTATGACCTGAACAGAGCTACATTATCTGTGATTTTTGCCAGATAATCAATCAAAGTTATTATTTGAAAGTCTCTACAAGTCTCCAAATGGAAAATATTAGGTTTTTAATTCTTGAGAGCTAAAACATCTTAAATATTCGTCAATAAAGTTATTTAAAGCTATTTTGATGAAGTCTCCATAAGTATTCAAAAGTAAAATGATCTTGAATTATAAGAATTTAAGAAAAAAGATATAGAATATGTTTGTGTTAACAAAATCTGGGCAGAAATATATATGAATATCTTCCACAAGTCTTCAAACTAGAAAATTTTGGAAATAACTAAATAATAAATGAACTTTAATGATTTAAAGCATTATAATTATATAGGGTCTTGAAAATTTTATAAAAAATACTTTATACTTTTGTAAACTTTGCATTTTAAACAAAAAAAACTTTTAAGCCATCTATTCCATTTATCTAAATCTCTTTTTTAATAAAACGCACAGTTAAACGGCTTAAAAGATTGCTTTACATTTCGAAATGGTCGTAATCTAAACAGATTTATTTTACAATAATATAAGTTATAAATAAATAATCTATATTCTTCTAACTCCAGAGAACAATACGATTTACGTCACACGATAGAAGTAATGGTTGACTTGGGCCTAACATTTATGCAAGTCAAATCTGCCGAAGGTCATTATGTATTCCAAACAGAACCAGATCTCGATGCATTGGCCAATTTTCCAGGTAAAATAATTGTACATTTTTGTTATTAACGTTAACGTATGCAAAATGTTTTTTTTTTTCAGGTTCACTTGGCTTGACTTTACCCTATTTCAGTCGACAATTGATAGCACGTGAAGTGGATTTAGAACGCATACGGCGAGCTGCACCCAAGGGCAATGGCAAAGCGGTGGAAAACACAAAGAAGAAACCAACTCAGACCACCTCACCGCGACTACCGAATCATTTGCAAACATTGAAACCGAAACAAATTTCCAGCAATAAACCGAATGCAACCGCTAAGCAGCAGGTACAATATATAGAGGTTTAAGGATCGCAAGAAAATTTGCATGTCTTGCATTTACTTAGCAGCAATTTGCTTGCAAATTTTTTAAATCATCCTACGCAAAAAGAAAAGAATAGGAAACAAAAGCTATTGCCTCCATTTTGTGTTGCTTTACTCAACAATTTCTCCAATTGTTTGCGGCCAACGAAATCCTAGCCAAGCTAATAACCCATAAGGGGATTCAGTTGGCATTGTCATTGCTTCCATTTTGTTCTCTTTAGCCTGTCGCCGGGTCATAATGTGGCATTAGGGCTAAAGCATCATTTATTGCCCATCTTAAATGAAAGCGACACAACTTTTAGCTTTTGTTTTATGCTTTGGTATTAGGTTTTCGGTTCGTTCTCTTACTCTATTTGTCTTTTTATATATTTTTAGCTCACTAAAGACTTTTTTGGACGCATTACTCATAAGTCATCGGCAATTTCAGCCACGGAAGAACGTAAGTTATTAATAATTTAATAAAAAAATCTTAAAAATGGTAACTTTTAATTTGTTTTTTTAGGCAAAACTGATGCTATTGTTAAAAGTCCTATTTGGTATCGGTATAAAGAAGGTTTCAATAATGCTGTACGCAAGGATGTTCATCTCAATGAATTGCTCTGAGAGTAATTTAGTTTATAGAAGTATCCTTTTTACAGATTTTGTATAATAATGTATTTATTTTTTAAAGTTGTTTAGAAAAAGTGAATGGAAATCTTTAAGAATTTTAGTCATAGGTTTCAATTAAAGCTATTAATTTAATCAAAAGTATCTACAGCTACAGGCAAATTTTGAAACTCAAAATGTTTTCTTTTTAAAAGATATAGTTACATCGATTTTGAAGCCGAACTGATTTTATTTTCATCAAATTTGAATTACATTGTCGCTTTTGAGTTAGTGAACAAAATTGAACCACTTCATTCATTCAGTGAATATGGATGTTCAATAATTTTGCTCCTTTTTGACTCAGTCACTTGTTTCCTCAGTAACTCACTGATTCACTTGTTCGTTGACTTACTAGTCCAATTTTTCTGCAAACAAAATTATTTTAATTCTTTTTTAATTACTGAAGTCATTTTCCACTTAAAGCTATGATTTTTTCTCCGTGTTTTTCTAAAAATACTAGATAAATCCTCTACTATAGATTGAGGCTTACGAAAACTTGGAAATCAATTTATCAGATATGATTTTACATTTATTTAATTAAAAATAGAGAAGTGTAAGACTCAATCTATAGCAGAAGACGCTTTAATCGTTTTTATTACAGTGTATCCTAATCCATCCGTTTTATAAGCGTTCAAGCACTGATCAGGGACTTCAGAAACGAATTAAGTTACTACAGACTGAACAAATGAATCAGTGAGTCACCTAAACAAATGAATAAGCTACTCAGCGACTGAGTAAACAAACATTTTCACGCAATAAAAAGTTAATCAGCCATCTTGTTTATTAAAATCAGTCGTTTTACCCACTAAATTTTATTAAATCTTTATCACTATAAGAACTGTAAGATTTCTTTTCAAAAAATTTAGAACGTTTTGTACTACTAGTTTCAGTTGATTTTATACGAATAGTTTGTATTGTTGTTAACTCTAAAATGATGCATTTGAAGAGAATTAGAGAATTGTTTAACTCTTTTAGTTCATACATACATTTATAGGATTTAAGACTTATTTAATATAATCAATGGAAAGGAATTGCAGCTATATGAAACCGTGGAATAAGTCTAATGAAAATGATTGTCGTTCGGAAATGGTGTTCTTTAACAGTTTTTGAAATTAACTTGCCCGAAGAAGCTGTTTGAACTGAGTGAATTTAGCACTAGAAATCCTCCTTCCTGAGATATAAAGGGTCTCCTAATGTTTTTACTCACAAAGGTTTCTTAAATCAATTTCTTTCAGTTATTCCAAGTTTCTGTTTTTCAAACAAATTCCTTGACAATTCTTAACATATTTAAATTAAAGGGCATTAAGAAAGAGTGTTTGAATCCGACATGTACGTATATATTATATATAAGGCGGGCTTCTCTTATCACTAACGTTTTGTTTTGGAGGTCTTATCAGCGACTCATCTATTCATTCTACATATATAGACTACTTTGTATAAGTTCATTTTTAGAAGAACATCTGGTTAATGCCTTGTATTTCTCTCTTGCTTGTTGTGTTTTTTTTTTTTTTTGGAGTAAGTGTGCGTTGAGGAAAAGTCTCTCTCTCTCTGTCTCTCTTGTTCTCCCGCATTAAGCTCTCGCTTATCTTATCTCTATATATTTTGCTGTAAGGCTGAGTAGAAAAGTGTTTGTGTTTTTTTCTCGCTAAGACTTGCTCTCAGTTGACTAACAGCTAGGAGGAGTTTAGTACGAACACGAGTAGCTATTTAAATACAGATTCCAAAATGTCTCAGCTCAAGCCTTTCCTGTTGTTGTCCTCGATGTTGCTGTGCTGCAGCCTCCTTGAGGCGCGTTTCCTGACCAGTCTGCCCATCATACCAAGTGAGTAATGAATTCATCTGAAAAGCTTTGAGTTTCAAATTTCATTTCTGCCTTCTAGATATTTGCCATCAACCTCCGCCACGATCGTCGGGAATATGTACTGTGGAAGTCGAGGGTTACTATTATGATTCGGCAACATTTGATTGCCAAATGTATTCGATTGGTGGTTGTCGTCTTATCCCGGGACAAAGCTTTGGCAGTCTCCAGAATTGTGTGGAGACATGTGTGCATGGTCTGCGACGAAATCAGGACTTATATGTGAACGAATGAGTGAACGAATGTGAAATAATTCACGACTCAGTGTCTGAACCAAAAATAAAAAAAAAATAAAACAAAAAACCTTGTTCAACTACGTCTAATTTACTTATCTGTCTTTAATAATCTCAGTTTCGTTGCTAACCTGTGACGTAATTTAAGCATTTGAGCTTTGAAATGGATGTGTATAGTGTGTGTGTGTGTGTGTGTGGAGTATATGCTTAGGTGTGTGTGTGTAGTGTGGCATGTTCTGAGGCCGCCGCCAAGTTGCTGATACACAATATTTGCGTCAGCCTTTTTATATACCCTTCTTATTCTTATTTTGGAAATGGGGTTCTTCCATTATTTTATTGTTTTAAGCTTCTAATCTCATACTAGTGAGTGAGTGCATAAATTGTATTTAAAAAGTCTCCAAAAAGAACTTTGAAACTTCAACGAGATTCGAATATTATCCAAAAAGCTAATCTAATTATTTACCCCCTGGAGGTTTCCCCAAGAAAACTACACAATTTTTAGAGGGTGAAAAAAGTTAAAATTTTTAAAACTTAAAATAATTCAAATTAAATTCCATTATAATCGTACAATGCTATTAGTGAAATTCGATTTATAA
Source organism: Drosophila willistoni (assembly GCF_018902025.1). Taxonomy (NCBI): domain Eukaryota; kingdom Metazoa; phylum Arthropoda; class Insecta; order Diptera; family Drosophilidae; genus Drosophila; species Drosophila willistoni. The sequence goes on from NW_025814050.1 coordinate 19,697,676, forward strand.
AATGTCTCCAACAGCTAAAAAAAAGATGGACCAAGTCAATTAAAAGCATTTTGGTATTGAAAAATCGCATATAACTGTAATTTAAACGGTTTTTAAAAAGTCTCCACAAGTCTCGAAATTCAAATTAATGGTAAATCAAACGGATTCGAACAGTTTTTGTTTATAAAATTAATGTTAAACCAATTTTTGTTTTAAGTCTATACGAAGAAAAAGTCTCAAATGGGTTTTACAACTTTTGTACTGGTAATAAAACGTTGTACTAATAAGTCTCCATCAGTAAAGAAAAGAATTTTTCACCGATTTGGAAGAAAGTATGAAACTTTTAGAAAAATGCGTAATATCGGCCTGGGTGAAATATTTTGGGACATCAGTCTAAATTTTTCTAATAATTCGAACTGAAAACTATAGCAGACATCGTTTTATAGAAAAATCTTATATATTCCCAAAAGAAATCTTGATTCAAACTACTTTTGAAAAGTCTCCAAATAAACTTGACGTCTTTTAAAACTATTGCCATCATTAAGTGAAAATATATGTCAAGTTATTTTTAGCTCAAAATCTAAACGTAAGATAAGTCTCCAAAAAAGATCTACTACTTAAGTTATTGTGTTGAAATTAAATACTCTGCCACAGGTCATTATTCTGGAATTCACATACGAATTTTGATAAAGATAAAGACTGTTCTATCTCGATTCTTATGAATTGTGTCTGAAACAAAATTCTTATGTGAATTCCAGAATAATGTTTCAAATTAAACGATTTGAAATGAAATGCGGACCTTAATAAATTGGCCTTGACCCTAATAGTGAGCAAAGGTCAGCATTACTTTAGTAATTTCTTAAGTATTTAAATTCGAATATTCTTTAGAATCAAAAGCATTTAAATTTTTTGGTTAATCACGTTAACACGACTAAATGAGAGTATGAGATTGAGAATCGGAAGGCCTTTTTGCAACAGGCCCACGCCAGTTTAAGCCGGACAATCAACCCCCAAGCAGCGCTGCTGCTGCCTCCGATTTGCTGTTTTCAGTCCATGGCATCATCATCAACATCGGCGGCAGCGGCGGCAAAACGCCCCATCATTTATTTTTTTTTTTCGTTCTTCTCGCGCACGTCCAGGCATATCAATCGCACATGCAAGTTGGCGGCAAAAGTACGAGAGACGGGCAGTCAATCGGTGGGTTAGGCTGTTGTTATCAGTGAAAAAAACGCCGCTGTCAGCGGCTGGCTGCGCAGTCTGTGATTGCCTTTTGTTCGAGGTTTCAAGTTGAGTCGATCTGAGGCTCAAAAACCAGAGCACTTAGCCAGTGACCAAAAGTGTTTGTGTTGTGACACAGAAATTGAATTCACAAAAATAATTTCATGAAATGAAATTTCGTCAGGAATAAATATATACAAAAAAAAGGAAACAAAAACTAATTAAAATAGAATATTCAAAAAGGAAAATCCTTAAAAAATAAATAAAAAAAAAGGAGCATCAGGTGTTTGAACTTTTTTTCTGTTGAACTCAGACGGTAGAAAAACTCATAAAATATAGATCGTTCATCTACAGTATAGTAGATACGGTCTGAACTCTATTGGATTGGATTTTTACGGTTCATAATATATATATATGGGTGCTACGACGACTTGCTGCTGCGCATTTGTCTTCTTAAACAACGTCAGCATCATTGGCATAATTGACCGAGTGACTTCTTCTATGGCCATTCAAACGATAGCAGTTCAACCAAGAGCAGTAAAACCAGCAATACAAAGCTGAATTTGAAAGTCTATATATTGGAGACTCTTAAGCCTGAAAAAGGACACTAAAAACTGTGAGAACACTTCACCTCTCTGCAACTACTGCTGTCCAGTTAGATTTGACTTTTACCTGCAAAAAGTATTCTATGCCCAAGATGTCCTCGTTCAGTCGGAATGCAATTAGCCTAATGCTATGCCTTATACTGGCAATAGGCAGTCTAAGACTTCAGTTGGTTGAAGCACGTGTGCGTAAGTATTTTCTGAATCGAACCTGAAATGATATTCTGAAACATATACATATATTCTTATTTGGTAGTTTGTCTTATATTTTAATTATATCTTTTCTATTTTTGGAATATCTATAAATGAAAGATAGAAAAATCTGTTTCACTATATGAAAATTTCTTTTAAAATACAAAGTTCATTCATTGAGAAAGTTCTGTTCTATACACTTGAGATTAATTTCTAAAAGTTGGAACATTTTTTGATTATTTAGCAATGCCATATTATACGATTTCATGTAAATCTAATATTTAATTTTGAATTGCTCTTTACATAAAATTAATGGAGTTTTTTAACTCTATTAACTCTCCTCATTAAATAAAAGTCAGATTATTAAATATATAAAATAAATAAATTTACAAGAATAAATCTTTGATTTTAATAACGATGGAAGTAAAAAGTATATTGTGATAAATAAATGAACTTCTTTGTTTTGAATTTAAATTTTAAAAATGATTTGAAACGAAAGCAAAGTCAGAATAAATTCTAAGATCAAATGGAACACAAACTGTGTAGAGCAAAAGACTCTATATAGAACTTTTAGAAATAATTTAAAATCAAAGCAAATTCAGAATAAATACTTAGTTGATAGCAAACTGTGTAGGGCAAAAGACTCTATACAGAACCTATATATATTTTCAGAGTATCATTTTAAATGAACCTTTGATAATATAAAATCTTCTGGAGTTATTAATATGATTTTGTGCTTTCAGGTGATCTCTGTCAGGTGAAACCCAGCACTAGTGGTCTCTGTGTGCCCAGCACTTTGGGCATTTATTATGATGAGGAGACCCAACATTGCCATTTCGTGGGCTGCAATAACAAACGTCTCTTTAGCAGCTTAGATGATTGTGAAAAAATATGCAATAATTCCAGGCATATTAAGCTGCGAAGTCGCAGTCAACGGCAGAGAGTGAACGAAACCACAAATTGAAAATATATAAATATTTGGATAAAGAAAAAAAGCAAAAGAACTCTCATTTGTTGTTGTTGTTGTGGTTGTTGTTATTCTCATTAGATATCACGACAATTGTATTCACATTCGACCTTGGTGGCAAAACGGTTATCATTTCCACCACATCCGCCATAGATGAAGGGCTCACAATGACGCTTGATGGGATTGTAGGCGTAGCTCTCCACATAACCGAAACAACGACCACTGATTGAGGGCTGTAGACACATTTTCACTAGGAAATAAATACATTTTTTTCGTTAATTTTTTATTTAATATCTCTGTTTGAATTAAATACCTCTCTTGGAGGCTCCATCGATAGGGCTTAGCAGACACAGGCCTATGATAAGGCAGAAGGGCCAGATGGGCGACATCTTTCGCTTCTAATGCTCCTCGAAAACCTAAACCGTCAAGTTCTTTGACCAACAGCTCACTGATCAGCTCTATCGATTTGATCACTTGATTGTTTACCCCAAGTTGTGGCTTAGACTTCAACATTGACCAAGTTAATGGCAAACGATACATGAAGTTATAAAAAAAAATAAATAAAATGTGTTAAGGGATTCGGCTAGGGTGATAACCAAATTACCTAACACTATGTTAATGAGAGTCACTAACTTCCATTTCAGTTAATTGACGTTCTTTAAATATAAAATTTAGTTTATAGTTTTACGTTTAGAGTTTACATTATTCTAAACATATTGAAATCAATGCTTTAATTATTTAGTGCAAAACCTAAAAACCTTAAATCTAACAATAAGTAATGTAAAAATATTATTGACTTTTTTTTTTACTTTTTTTTACTTCTCGAAATTTGTATTTTCTTTAAACTAAAAAAGTTTCAAGTGTTAAAGTTGAAGAATTTTAATAATACTCTTTAAAACTTAACAAAATATTTCACTATTGAAAGATATGTGCATATGGTCTAATGACATACATATATTCATAAAAACTTATAATACAATTAAAAAATTTTAAAAATTAATCAAATCTTGTTGGCAAGAGAGAGTAAAGCTAGTGTGAAAATTTGCAGCCTTTTTTTGAGGCAACTGTACTTCTTGGGCTAGATATTGAAATTTTAAATTTTAAACTCGCTTTTAACAATTTGTATTAACAAACTATTACTAGATAAAAAATTGTGGCTATCGTTGGCTTTTATTTGTATCATATTTATTTTAACTAGATACAATTTATTTGTGTGTATGTAATAAATTTAAATTTTTTTTATTTTTATATTTGTTTTTTTTATGCAAATTGTTGTATTTTTTATTTTCATATATTTTTTTTTAATACTTATAAGTATGAATTATTATTAATTATTATACATGTTTATGGATGATATGATATTTATTATAATTATGTATTATTTTTTATATATTTTTTTTATATATAGCTATTATTATTTTTGTTTTTTTATATTTACGTACTTTTTGTTAGTTTAGTTTTGCGGTATACTCCAAAATCAGGTATATTTTCTTTAGAGCGTTACAAATTTTAATAATTGTAAATACTTAGACAATTTTTAACCCTCATGTTGAACTACAATTTAACATTTCATAAAAGGCTACTTTTACAGTTTATTTATGCCCAAGATGTTGAAAAGTCGTTAGAACTGATTAAGAGGTACCCTACAAAGGAAAAAAAGAAGAAAAAACCACAAACAATCTCTTATAATAACAGAAATGACGTAAAAACTTTTGCAAACGCAAAAAAAAGAGCAAAAACAAAAAACAGTAGAAAGAAAGAAAAACATGTTCCGCATATCAATCGCAGAAACAAGTGGATTTACTTGGATATTTTGTGTTGATTTTAAAACGAGATTTCAATTCCAATTGAGAGAGTTATTCTCTGAAGTTACTCTCGTTCTCTCTCTCACTGTCTCTTTGTCTCTGACTCTCTTTCCCTGTCTCTTACTTTTCTCATATTCTCTTTAGTTTGGTTTTACTAACAGAGTCTCTGTGTTGACTTTGTTATACCCTGTGAAGCGGGTTAGACTATTTTTTATGTGTGGAATAACAAGTTAGAGTTTTTTCTGTTGTGCAAGGTTCTCATATTCGTTTTTAGGGTAATTTGTGGTCACCGATTCCGTTTAGAGATATTCCAGAAACCCAGATTTTTCGAGCATCAGATTTTCTCTAGAATGTTTTTTTTTTCATGAAATAGATACCATATTACCCTTTAAAAATAATATGGTAAAAATTCCCCCAAATTGAAATTGAAAACAGTGTTATTTAAAATCTGATCAATTATTAATTTTTATTAATTCCTTATCGTTTCTGTGTTTTATCACTAGATCGCTAGGTTAAGAACTATCTTAACCTGCGAGAATCTGGAGTAAGACTTAACTTGTTTGTTGGCTTAGTTACAGCTTTGAAAGTGTTTTAGATAACGATTCATATGGGGAATACTAAAATAAACAAGTCCGAATTTGTTGAAATTTTTATAAAATGTTAATGACAACATTAAACAAATAAATATTTGATTTTATGACAATCGATAGGAAAATAACAAAGTTACTAGCCAAAAATGATATCGCTATATCTCTCCGATCTCTGTCCAATTCTGCTAATTCCTCAATACTTATAAATACTAATACAAGGTAATCGTTATCTTGGTAAACTTAGTTCTAATTTAGCTCTTTTTCTAAAGATCACAATCAATTATTCATACTTCATTAAAGTTTTATGGTGAAACATAAATGGAACTGATTACATTATTAAACCTAACACAAACGAGTCGATATTTTTTTTTTTTTAAATCTAAAGTTCTTCCTTAAAACATGCTTCTTTTGGATGCATTTTTGATGTTAACTTTGTATGTTGCGACTTCTTGGTCTTTGAAACATGGTTAGTGCCAATATATTATACCACTTTTTCTTTTCTGAACTAATTGAATTTGAATTTATACAGAGGACTGTGGTCTACCTGACTTACTTGTGGCCAATGGAAGCACTGTATGTATACTTAATGCCCCCATATGGTCCTACAATCGGACTACAAACCGCTGTTTTTCCACACACTTTTTGGAATTTGGAAAAAATGGATGTGATGGCACTTTGAATCGGTTCAACACAAGAAAAGACTGTGAGATCAAGTGTTTAGAATTGCTATAAAGAACAAAAACAAAGAAATTGATTAGGAAACTGCTAAAATTGTCCAAAAACAAAAAGAAAACATTCATAGTGTTCTTACTCTTTAAATAAAAATTTATATCTTAAGTATTAAAAATCAGTCGAGTCATTTATTAAAAGAAACAAAGATAAGCAGAGCAACATATCCTGTCAAATCTGTCAAGAAATTGGAATTATAGGATGTTAAAAATATTTTTAAAATTGGAGAAGTTTTTTGAGACAAACCTTTCAATCCTACTCGATATATCGTTTATTTGCCTACATTTATCAGTATATGTATATAAACTTCGTCTACATCATTTAGTGTATAGAAATTTCGACTAAAACATAAATGCTAATTTGTATTTCTCTTTCTCTTGCTACTGTTTTTAGTTTTTAGTTATTCATTTGGGTAAAATAATCTCACAGGTTAATTGAATGAGAAGTCGTCAGAGAAAGAGCTCCACTAATTTAGTAATTAAACGAGGAATGATTTGAAGGTTGGGTATGCCTAGGGGGGAAAGAATGAAAACTGGGCAACATTTCAATTATTTCAAGTAAATTAAACAGTTAACTGAATTGTCACGCACACAAATTTTGCGACCCTCTGCCCACTCAAAGTCACCCCCTTTCTCTATTTCTGATAGACCGACTATAGCGCCATGTGTGTGAGCTAATGAATAAATAGCCACGACCTATTTGATAGTCGGTCCTTCTACTCATCAACATCAACATCGTCATCGTCATTAGCATCAGCATCAGCGTTAATTCAATTTGCCTGATATATTAACACCTGCTAACGTTTTTGCCCAATTACAACAAGTGTTGCATTCAATGAAAGTCCAACTCCGATTCCTCCACGTCCATGTCCATGGCTTCCTTGTCTTTAGGGTTGTCTCACTAATTATCACTTAGCCATTACATGTTGGGATATATTGTCGACAATTGCAAATGCAATTTTAATGAGCCAAACAGTCTACTCGCACACACACACATCTTGGCCTGGTCCGAATCCTCAAAGTGCAATGCCTGCTAATAACTTATACAACTTAACGCATTTATTATGCAAATTGTTACAGTTTACCTAAAATGACGAAGACATCCTGTCAAGCCACACAAATATTTCAGTGTCGTCTATTAACTTGAATGAATTTCTCTGAATTAAAATATCTGAAAGGGTATCAAAAATATGAATAACATTGAAAAGCTCTCTGGAAAAGTTAAACGCTTCGTTTAACACTAGCTGAAAAGTTTAAAAAAACAAAGTAGAGCATTTGAAATGGTTTGGAAAAAAGAGAACATATTCCACATTCATATTCAGTTCACATTGCCACTCATTAGCGCGAGCACGCACTGTGATTTTATCAGTTATATTCACTATAATGCCAACGATCGGTCAAATGACGACCCAATTTCTAATTCTATTGTGCAGTCTGATGCTGGTCACGATGATGATAATCCAACTGCCCCAAGTGCAGGCAGTGACCAACAATGCAAAGCCTGTGGCCCAAGTCCAGGGTAAGTCTAGGAGAGATGAAAATCAGTATTCATTCGACTTTTAATCGTTTCTTTAATTAGATGCGAGATGCTTGCAACCTCTCGATCCGGGTCCGTGTCGCATGAATTGGGAGCGTTTCTACTATAACAAGGATAACAATATCTGTGAGCCTTTCAAATATGGCGGTTGTCACGGCAATGAAAATCGTTTTAACTTCCAACAAACCTGCGAAGAGGCTTGTCTAGTGAAGAAATGAAAATAAAAAGTGAGCAAATTATTTCTAAAATTATATTCAAAGGAACTTAAAAGTCGTTGGTTTTGAAGAATTCCGAAAAAAAAATTTAAATTTTTTAAAAATTTCTGGCTTAAGTTTTTCAGCTAAGATATTTAAAATTGCCTGAAATACACATATAAGTAAAAGTTAAACGAAATAGAATTATAAATTGACATTGATAATTTCAAGTAAATTCCAAGAAAGTCTTTTATTCTTCATTATATCAATTATATCTTCAATTATGTCTTTTAAATAATATTTTATTGTCTATTGACTATCAAGAAAAATTAAAACTAGAATTAAGATACTATTTTAGAAATTTTGTATATTTTAACTTTAAATTAACTGATTTAGAACAAGAACTTAAATAAACTTATTTAAACTTGTGTCTTAGTTTTTAACCAACTTTTGAAAATTGATATAATAATCTAGTTATACAAAAAATTTTAAAATTAAATTATCATGTAACAATAACATGCTAGACGTCGGTGAACACTTTTAACAATAATTTTTTTATGCAATTAAAAATTCACAAACCAAAAAAAAAAGTAAAGACATGAATTTTGAAACTATTGTGGAATAGTTTTCGGTGATTAAACTTATTTTTCTCATGATGTATTCTGGCCAATTTCCAACCGATTTTAAGAACTTCAAATTTAATCTAGATTGGGCATATAAATGGTATAGTAATTTAATTCAATTGAAAAACTGAGTTAGGTAAAATGAGTGAGTAAATGAACTTGTTCACGTATACACACACACAGTGAGTCTGCGAACTTTTCCAACAGAATAGGTCGTTTGCCCAAAACAAGTTGAAAATATGTTTTACCATACAAAATTATATGGGATTTAGGCAGTCCTCGGTAGATGAGTTGTCTAAGTGGCCCTGTCATTTAGTAACTGAACAACGAGGACCTGGGTTCGAATCCCAGGCTAGTGTATGCATGTAGTTTTCGTCTAATTTTAAGCCGAAGGCCGTAGTTGCCAGTGCTTGTAAAATATAGTTAGGTTGATAGTTTACAACTATATCCTATACTTTAATAATAATAATAATAATAATAATAATATGGGATTTAGGGATTTTTTTCTCTCTTGATTCTAAAACAACTCAACAACTAGAAATCACAAAATATTGGAAAAACCCTTAATGGCTTTGCACCGATATTGTTTGTGCTCTAAATAACAATTGATGAATGCGATGACGTTCTTTAGCTTTGTGATTGGAATATATAATTAATTAAGCTGTTGATTTCATTTCACTACACAATAAAATACAAATTAAAATTAATGTTCGTTCATTTAGGGTGTATAATAAAATTAAATCTAATATTTGAGGTGTGTCATAATAAAAGCACTTTGATTAGTTATTTGCGCTTTTAGGAAGTGTTATATTATATTCTATTATGTCATATATGTAATTGTCTATAAGTTCGTTGGATGCTTTAGATTTCAGATGCTAATTATTGTCATCATGAAATTTATAAGGAAGATATTTTGTGTATTATAAATCTTAACGTTCACTAACAATTACCGATTAAAAATCTTAACCTTCTTATTCTTAAATTTTTTTTTTATATATTATATAAATTAAATTTATATTCCTTTTATATTAACTAGTTTCTTTTGTAATAGAAATCAAGAAAGTAACATTTTTTTAGAACTGGATCTAAAAAAGATAAATATTTCTTGTCACCAGACAGCATCTGTTTTTGCTAGCATCTGTTTTTGCTAGCATCTGTTTTTGGGTATATCAAGCAATATACTTATTTGATATGAGAAAAGGTTTGAATCTTGCAAAAAATTTTTAATATTTTTGAATAAAATTGGTATGTAAGAAACTACGTAAAGTTTAATAACCTTCGAAAAGAACAGATCAGAAAAGATTAGAGCAAGCACAGAAACAAGAAGCTCTGAAAATTTCCCTTTTCTAAAACAAAATCTGCAAAAGAGATCATGTTCGAAATTTTGAATTATAAATGAAATCTATCTATGTCTATCCGAATTATTTTAAATTGAACGATTTACACTTTCACTAATATCTGGTGAAGAACCACACCTGTGGTTGAGGGTAGGGTATTCATGCAATTGTCTACAATGAGTTGCTAATTTCACAAAGCAGATGCTAATTGACAAAGACGCCCCTCAATACAAACAAATATATATACTATTTGTGTTTGTGTAGTGGAAAAAAATATGAATTAAGCTCTTAAGCACAGCTCGCGCATAAGTTAAACGCTTCGTTTAGCGACACACACACACACACTCAGACAGTGAGAAGAAAAACAAATTAAATCATTTATAATATAGAGAACATATTCCATTCACATTCAGTTCACATTGTCACTCATTAGCGCCAACACGCATTGTGACTTTATCAGCAATATTTACTACCATGTCGACCCAGTTTCTTAGCCTTAGAGCAATTGTTTTGCTGGTGATGATTCTACATTTGAGCCAAGTGCAGGCAGCGAACAATAATGCAAAACCTGTGGCCCAAGTGCCCCAACCCACTCAAGCCTCACAGACAACCAAGCCCCCAAAAATCCAGGGTAAGTTTATAGATGAGTTTAGACAAATGTCCAACACATTTCTAATCTTTATCTTGTCCCCTAAGTAGCTGCAAAATGCTTGCAACCCTTGGATCCAGGTCCATGTCGCATGAGCTTGGAGCGTTATTACTACAATAAGGATAAGAATGCCTGCGAGACTTTCAAATTTGGTGGCTGTCGAGGCAATGATAATTGTTTTGGCTTCAAACAGACCTGCGAAGAGGCTTGTCTAGTGAAGAAATGAAAGTGTTTTTTGATGTAAACAGGAAAATTAAAAATAATTTAAGAAAAATTATTGTCAAGGATACTCAAAAACGAAAAAATAACTAAAAGAAAATTACACTGTTTTGATAATTTATTGAATATCATAGTCAAATTGGAGAAATTTTTCATTTTCAAAACTTTTTAGTTTATGGGCAATACAAATGGGAGCAAATTTTACCATTTAAATTAAATAAAAAGGCAAATATAATGAAATGCAGGTACATACATACATACATACATACATCAACAGATTACATAATGAGATTAATATCAGTTTTAATTACAGAAATTCTGAGAACCATATTTTTTGCCTTTATATTACAAAAATTGTACTCCTTTTTGAGTGTAAAATTTTCTTAAACGTTCAGTTTCTAAAAGTCTTCTATTTGATTCAAATATAATCTATAATTCTTTCAAGTTTGATATTTTTTATAAATTGAAGTGAAACCCGAATAAATTTATTATTTGTTGTAAATGTTCTTACTTAAATTAGACTGACAAAAGCAAATGAAATTTTAAAATTAAATAAAAAGTTCGAAACCTCTTTATATAGGTAGTTTTAATAATATTGTAGACGAAAATTCAATATGAGAATTTCTAAATAATCCTGAGAATCTTCCAAGACAAACTTCCAAGTAATACTTTATTAAAATTCTAAAATTTGCTAAAAATTCATTGTTAATAACATCTGAATTACTTTACTTTATTTATAGCTGGAACACTATTAAATTTAAAATTATAATAATAGTATTTATATATTAGTCTACTCTTTTATTTTAAACATTTTTGGAAAAAGTTTTTTAAACTAGAACAATATATGTAAACAAAAAATGTTGTTGACGCTATAAATCTATTGCGAAATATTCTCCAATTTGACTATGACAAATAATGGAAAGCTTTTTGAAATTTTTGCAAATTTATTTAAGCAGTAAGTAATTGATAAAAACCTTTTAAACCTAAATAAAATGCTTTCAAATGGTTTAAAAATCAGTCATTATTAATAAAATATTGATATGTGTCTCTAAAGCCTAAAAATAAAATAATAATAAAATAAAATCTTTAATACTGACAATTTTTAAAATCGTTTGAAAAATAAATTTAAGATTAACAAGTGTGTCTTAGGTCTTAGAGGGTTCACTTATTTCAGATATTTCCTTTGAGATAGTTTTAAAGCTGACAGAATTCCTTTTTTTCAATCATAATAATTGTTATGAAAAATGTAACACTTAAAAGAGAAAACATTTCTTAAAAAAATCCCTTTGCCCATGTGAAGCAGAAGTATTAAGAGAATACTTAATATAATCAAATTTTTACCTCTGATTTTTATACCATACACCCATAGGGTGAAATGGTATATTAAAGTCGCCAAAATGTATGTAACAGGCAGAAGGAAGCATCTCCGACCCCACAAAGTATATATATTCTTGATCAGGATCAACAACCGAGTCGATCTAGCCATGTCCGTCTGTCCGTCCGTCTGTCCGTCTGTCCGTCTGTCCGTCTGTCCGTCCGTCCGTCTGTCCGTCTGTCCGTCTGTCCGTATGAACACCTAGATCTCGGAGACTGTAAGAGCTAGAGCCACCAAATTTGGTATGTAGACTCGTGTAGTATGTAGAGTGATCAAGTTTATTTCAAATTTTTGCCACGCCCCTTTCCGCCCCCGCAATTTAAAAAAAACGTTTATCTCATAAACTATTCTAGCTAGAGACACCATATTTGGTATGTATATTCGCTTAGCAAATGCACACATTTTGTATGTATTAGAATTTTGCCACGCCCTTTTCCGCCCCTGTAATTTGAAAAACTTGATTATCTCCCGTATTTTTTTACCTTATGCAATCAAATTTGGCACACTTAAATTTAATACTAATATCTAGCAAAATACCAAATTTGATCAAAATCGGACATAAAACAGTCGAGTTATGCATATAAACGTTTTTCCCATAAGGCCGGAGTTGGCCGTTGGCTGGTGGGGGCGCTAGGGTGCTCGTATGATTGAGTGAGCGAGATACTAAGATATGCTTGTAAAAAGTATGTGAAAATGCATTTGTTTAATAAAGTTGAAATATTTGCTTTACTGGTGTATGGTATACCTAAGTCGGCGAGACGACTTACTTACTTCATTTTTATATAATAATCAGATGGATGATTCCATACCTATTGACCTAAATGGGAAAAACAATTCGTGGAAAATCATTTGAAACCATTTAGTTAGTTGCGTACAATAGTCTCCCAATCATTAATCAATCACTTAACATCTGGCTAAATGTTTTAGGCAAACAATTGAGCTTTGAGATTTTATAATTGTTCAAAGAATCAATTAAGATCTAGTATCAGGCGGGTTATTCCCCCCTGGCCTAAACCAATTTCGTGAGAGTTTTATGTAATTACACTTATATGTGTACTTATATAGCCACTAGGAAATCAATATATGCATATGATTTATCTATATCTAGACATAGAGCGATAACCAACAGTAATAATGAAGGTTGACACATCTTAACTGAGGCATTGGCATTCAAATGGAGGCGCGGATAAATGTCATCAGCGGGCTGACTGTGATTTACATGCGACAGCGAATCAGTTGGGTAAATACGAAAAAAAGAAACGCAAAACTATGACTACGTGAGGGTCTCTCTCGCTCTCTCTCTGTCTCTTGGATGACGCACTGAATGTCTACGGGTATTGAAGGGGTATTTAAGGCAGTATACGCATTCATTTTGTCAGTCAAACACTCAACCAGATACGAAATGTTTACTAAAACTCAACAATTCTTGCTGATCTTTGGGGCATCAATGCTCTGTCTCAGTCAAGGAGCTGCAGTGGATTCCACCGATTTTGTGGTGGAGAAACAAGTGGAGAGTGAGGAGAAAACAAGTGAACTACCCAATGTGCCCACGGAATGTCATCAGCCAAAGGAAACGGGTCGTTGTTTTGCCTTGTTCTATCGTTATGCCTACAATGTGGATACCCAAAAGTGTGAGGAATTCATCTATGGCGGCTGTGCCGGCAATGGAAATAATTTCGAGACTAAAAGTCTGTGTGAAGCCAAGTGTTTGGGTAAAACCACAGAGGAGGAGCTCGAGGAGAGCACTACTGTGACCAGTGACAGCACTACAATCCCCAGCAATATTAGCACCAGCGACTAAGGCGAAACAAACAAACAAACAAAAAAAAAAAAAAAAACACAATTTATTTACACCCACCTTTATATACAATGTCTGTATATAGTATATAAGATTATTTATGATCTATAATTGTTATATACATTGTTCTCGTTTGCTGTGGTTCGCAATTATTTGTACTCCGTTGTATATATGTATAAACAAATATGTATATTTCACAAGCATTTGTTAATGAACTTAAAGTTCAAACACAACTACAAAAAAGAAAAATTAAATAAAGAAACTGATAAGCTCTACAAAACAAGATTTAACCAATAAGTGAGAGTAAGCGAGAGAGGGAGAGCGTATAAATTCTAGGTACTACTTGAAATTTTAGTATAAATCTGTCGAAACTTTCAGACAGATCTTCAGTTGCTATTGTTAAGCTGTCTAATACAAATCAAAATGAAATTCTTCACCATCATTTGCCTAGTGTGTGCCCTTTTCGGTCTGACCTACGCCGCTAAGGATGGTAGGTCTCGACTATTTTGGACTGGGATATACCCAAATTCTTAATCTGAACACTAAACTTATTACAGCCATCTGTGATCAACCTGCTGGTGCCGACGGCAATGGTCTAATCAAGTGTGCCGCCTTTATGCCCAGCTGGACCTATAACCCAGCATCGAATTCCTGCTCCAGCTTCGTCTATGGCGGCTGCGGTGGAAACTCCAATCGCTTCACCACCCAGGAAGCATGTGAGGCCAAGTGCAAGGAATAAGCCACCAATTGAGACCGATTTAATGTAATATACATACCTACATTCATATTATTTGCTTTGGAATAAAATTACTTTAGTTAATGAAATCGAAATGGAACTGTTTTTGTGCTTACCTTGTATTCAAAGTCTAGAAGTGTTTACTATTAATTATAATGTGGACGTATCTGATTTTCTGAGTCTCTGAGATGTCGACAAATATATGTATATATTTAACTAAAGACTTAACAGAATCCCTCTCTCACTATCTTCTATCCTGCAATATGATATATGTTCTCCGACGTAGGTGGAGTTTCCCCCTGATGAAGCAATACTAAAAGGTAGTTCCGTCGGGTATATTGGACGTATATTTAAATAAAATCTTGGATAAGTTTGTTAAATTGGTTCACAGCAACCTTAGTTAATCCTTTAGAGTATAAATTATAATTTATTACAATAATATAAATTGTTGCTGAAATTAAACTTTAATTAGCTGCTGTTCTCGGTGACAAGTAGCTGCATATTTCGTTTATGTCAAATAAATTAGGTAAATAAGTAGAAAGACATAAAAAAAATACTGATTAGTTTTGTGTCGAGTTAGAGTTATTAGCCAAACTCACTAAAACTTATTTCTTCATCGATCTTTCAAATGGCAGGTATTTATGTATGTTTAGGTAATAAGTATGGTATATAAATGTTTATATTAGTGGAATGCACCTGTTTCCCCTAACGACTTAGAAACAGAGATGAGATAAAACACTTGATGCTAAAGAAAAATATCTCAATTTAATATTGGGGAGAGGCGAAAATTTAGTCTATTTAATTTACTGAACTTTGGTCGGTTTATTTATATGAATTAAATATAATTTACATATTTAGAGTTTAATGTTTAGTGAAAATTATTTGGTAACCACAATCCTTTCCCTTATTACCGACGGAACAACTTTTCGGTATTGCTTTATCGGAGGGGAAATGCAACCTACATAGGGGCTGGACCTTAAGAACAACAGTTTAATAGGTTAAGTAGATCTCCACGAAATGTTAATTTATAATGTAAAACAAAGCCCAGTAAAGTTTACTTTGGTGCTATTCGCAAAATGACACTTTCGAGAGGATAGCAGGCAAGGCAATTGTCATTAGGGTCTTATACTTAAATTGTCTCCAAAAAACCGAACCAAAGTAAAACCGTTTCCACATCGAGAAACAGCAAATCGTACTGACAACGCGGCAATGAATGAAAATTCAAGACAAAATCGATTGGAATTATGTTTAAGAGACCTCATAGGAACGCAACAGATGAGGAAATGTGGAATCAAAATAGAGTAATCGTTGAGTTTGTCAGTCAACGAGGACAAGGCGACACATTTTTTTTAATTTGATAAGATAGGTTACTCTCTGATTTGTTGAATTCATATGAAAATATAAATGAAATGTTTAGCCACTAGATCTCTTTTTGTTAAATGTTTAATGTTGAGTCTTCTCTTAACTTAGTGCCTTACAACAAGTTACAAATAATAAATAAATATTAGTATACTTCTCAATCTAATTACCGATGTTGTGTTTAAAAAGCTCTAATTACTTTGTTTAAGATCAATGGCGATATTTTATTAACCTAATTAAGATGCTAAGTTATAGTCTTAACCCTTTAGAAATCTCTCGACAAGAAGAAACTTTATTTAAAAACATCGAAATGTCTGATAAAAAAAAAATAAATTGAATAAATCCACGAATAAAAAGTTGGGTTTTAAGAGCTCAAAGTTATTAATTATGTTTATTGTGATATGGACATAAAAATTTCCCGAAAAACAAGTGTTTTAATTAAAAAGTACGAGAGTTGTTGACAACAGATTTTCAATACAATTTTTGATACTCGCCGACAAGAGATAAATCACAATGGCTCATTAAATACATATTGCGATTTAGTTAGTTTGTTTGCGATTTCAATAAGTAATACCAATACTTAGTATGGGAAGTCCCAACCGTTTATTTGAGCTAGAAGTAAACAATATGAATTCTCAGAACAGAATTTGATGTAAATAAACAAGCATTAAGGTTAAACATAACAAATAATATTTACACAAACACGAGTCTGAGATTTCCCCATAGATTCGAATATATTTATATACATACTTACATTTATTTGTTTGAGCTAGCTTTGTGACCCAATATGAAATAAGCGATAAGCCCTACAAAAGCTTGCGGAACTGATCATCATTTAATCATCGAAAGCAGGTATAAAATTGTGGTTTCGATTTCATTTGACTTCAGTCGAATATTGTCACTGTTTACGTCAGAAGTTCTCTCTTGAAAATGAAGTTCCTTGCTATATTTTTAATGTTGGCTGCCTTTGTGGCAACTTCCTGGGCCCTGAAACATCGTATGTGGCAATTATTGTGATGTTTTACCTTCTTTTTCTTACATTCTGGCACTAACGTTTACAGCGGACTGTGGTCTTCCTCATTCACGTAACGGCGATGGACGCATTTCTTGCGAGGCTTATATACCCAGCTGGTCCTTCGATGGTCAGGAGTGCGTGAAATTCATTTATGGCGGATGCGGTGGCAATGCAAATCGTTTTGGCACTAAAGAGGCATGTGAGGCCAAGTGTTTGTAATCTCACCAACTTGTAGACCACCAAAGAACGTTTTAATAAATTAGTCACATTAATGGGAAAACTTTGGATATTTGTGTTTTGTGGTTGCTTCAAAAATATTTTTATATGAGGTGTGATTAAAAGTGTTTAAAGATTCCAGGCTCTTCAATTCCAATCAAGACTGTGAGAGCAGTGGAAAAAACGACAGTTACATGTTCGGTGGAGTGAACTGATTTTACTTTTAGTCCTTTAAATTTAACTGCTTTATCAACTCAATTTATCCTTTGTTTGTCTACTATATAGTTGGGTTTTAAATTTCAAACTTAAGTTTTCTCTTAAGAATATTGGTTTTCCCTTTTCGTTTTTTTTTCCGTCAATTAAAGTCTTAGATTTGTTGACAGTGACAAAAGTTCTTAACTTAGTCTTTAAAACGTCTGTTTCTAACCGTTTCAAACTATAGATTATGGACGCACAAAACAAACATTGATTTAGATTTTTAAGCTTTTTTTTAAGCTTTTGAGAACAGATCAACAATCAAATTCTGATCCTTATAGATCAAGTGCAGGAGATGGCAACTTTTAAGACGATTTTTGCATTAGCTATTATATATATGATTTAAGGTCAGCTGAGTAGTATGAAAAAGATATTTAAATTGAATTGCTATGCCGGCTTAAGCCTCATCAGACGATATTCTGTAAGAGTCCTCTGAAGAAAGATTAGTTTTCCATTAGTTCCATTAAGATTCACAAGTAAATTTTACGCTTCTCTACTTATAATTGTAAAGCTATATTTGAAATGTATTTTTTTTTGCCTAGTGTGCAGGATTGGTGCAAGTTTTTGTTACTACAAAATCAAATGCCCGTTCAAAATTTGTGTATGGCAATCTTTTAAAACATTTGAAACATTTTTACCCCAGAAAATCTCTGGAATTTGGTAAATTAACTATATAAATTTCCATTTATTGGATAAGTGGTAAGATAATTAGTGTAACTGATCTCATTACACTTTAGGTATGTATTGTATATATATAGATGGGATTATCGTTTGATTTTGCCACAGTCGAAAATTACATGCCAAGTACAAGTATTCAAAATGAAGTTTATTGTTATATTTGTGATTTTGGCGACTTTCGTGACAAATTCGTGGTCCTGGAAAAATCGTGTGTATTAATAATATTCCAAAATATATACTTTTCAATATATAATATAACTCTGATTCTATAAAACTTCTAAACAGCTGCCTGTGGTCTGCCACATTCACTTGACGGCGTCGGAGTCATCAAATGCACAGCTTACATGCCAGGATGGTCCTACAATCTGGCATTGAATGAATGTGTTTCATTTGTTTATGGCGGCTGCGGTGGTAATGCCAATCGATTTGGTACTAAACAAAAGTGTATGGAAAAATGTGTGCTCTAAGAGTGGTAGAAATTGTTTAAAATTAAACATCTTCTTTTTATAACAATTTATTCATTGGTAATGAGCAACGAATCATTTGGGGATAAATCAAATCTTCCCTTCAGTTACAATAAATCTTTAACGTCTTAAACGTTTTAAATTAGCAAAGCGATGTACTTAACAGAATGATGACATGGATGATGACATGGAATTGATTATTTGCAATGTTTTTTGAGCGTTGCTTTTACAATTCACTTCAAATTTAACTGATAAAGTTTCGCTCAATTCAAAGTAAGTTAAGGTGAGCTGTACAATATTGTCGTCAGCTTAAAAACTGTCAAGTGGAACGGATATGGAACTAAATAAAATTAAGCCAGAACTAATCTTTTCATTGTTAAGGTATAAAATTTCGATTCTACTTAGCATATTCATGAGTCGAATTTGTTCTTTTTACGCTCTTAAAAATGAAGTTTTTTGCTATTTTTGTGATATTTGTGGTTCTCATGATAACTTCCTTGGTTCAATCTAAGTACAATGGTATGTGTTTATTTTTTTTTGCTACTTCCAATTCGTCTTTTACATTTATATTCCCCACAGCGGCATGTGGTGCACTTTCTCGAACAAAATCAGAAAAGTGCCTTGACAGAGCACCCAGATGGTCATACAGTCCTCTGTTGAGAAAGTGTATTAGACTCCTTCAGCCCACCTGTAATAATAAGGCCTCAGACAATAGCTATCTGAATGAAGAGATATGTAAAGCCATGTGTAACTTAGTGAAATAATACCTAGTAATCAACACTATTGTTAACGATTCAAAAAGAGTCCTAATAAAGTTACACCAGTTGACCAGTAAGAAGGTAATGTATACTTCATCCAAAAGATTAGTTTTTCAGTTTTTTCCATTTTCATTTTGGAGTCCCAAAGCTTTTATTTTCTTTTTACTTAAGTCAGCTTGTTCCTTTCTCTAGTATCTAACTGATTTGGGTCTTTACAATGAAAACTCAACTGAAACAGTTCTTAATATATGTACTTCAGATATAGACACACTTTCATTTGGATTGTTTTTAGTTGAAATTTCTTTCTACAGAAAAAAACTTGCTATACTTGTGATGTTGACGAACTTTGTGGTCAATTATTCCTTTTTCCTTATAAAGGTGTTATTGGTGACTCTTTTTTTCTCTGCTTCTTTTCTCTGTGTATAAATACATATTTATATAACAATTGTTGTTCTTGGGGACATCTGGGCTATCATTTAACTTTCTATATTGCGTCATGCTCTAATGCCACCTGCCAGCTTAGAGTCCATCTCTTGTCTGACCTTTGTTGAGATAAGGCAGCAAAACTTCCGCAGATAGAGAGTACTCTCTCTATTTCTCAATATATAAATATATATGTTTTACATATATTTGCCTTTATAAACTGCTGACGTGGCCGAGTAGTTCTTTATATTACAAAAGTTGGAGTTTCCATAAACATCATGAAGTATTTGTGGGTAGCTACTGCGTTGGGTTTGCTCATGAGTCTCTCCCATAGTCGCCTTCTGGTGCAGGCCACCAAACCGGGTAAGTCCATCCAATCATATTTCTATATACTCATTCGAAAGCTATATATTCCTGGCTAGAGATGTGCAATCAGCAGCATTCTATGGCTGGCATGGCCCAGGATGGGGCGGCTTGTATGGCTTTTATGCCAGCCTGGAGCTATGATCCCAGCAAAAATGCCTGTGTTGACTTTATATTTGGCGGCTGTGGCGGTAATTCAAATCAATTTAACAGTCAAGAGGAATGCGAAAAGGCCTGCAAGGACTAACTAAATGATACATACCAAAAAGAAATATACACATCCACTTAATGCAGATTCGTAAATAATAACCGGCTTGTTTTTGCGAAATATTCATACAAATATATCCAAAACAAAGTTTCACTATAATTTCAAGGTTTGTTTTGTTTTCTACACTTGCCATCAGAAAAAGAAGAAGCGGGTATATCTACAATTACTTCAATTTGGACACTACCAGGTGCTTTTTGCCCAAAACTATTCAGTTTTATAATTCCAATTTTAGCACATCTTTAAATTTCACTTTATCTGGGAAACTAATAATTAAAAATATACCACAATTTCATCATCTATAAGTCGTGTAAATATAATATATATCTGTCAGTTCCATAAACTTTTTCTTTGTGTTTTAATGTGTATTCAAAGTGGGTAAAGGGTATTATTAATTTGCGATATATAGTCTACAAAATAATCAGCATTGAAATGTTAATTTTTAAAATTATTTTGATTAAGGTTAAATCACGTTATTGGTTTTAAAGAACTGTACAGAAAAATATAAGAACTGAACATTATCTGTCCTTTGTATTTCGGAAAAATTACAAAATATTTTAAATATTGTCTTATTGTTAATCAAATATATTTACATATACCAAAATAATTGTTTAGTTATAAGTAAGTAAGTAAATATATTGTTTACAGAGCATTGACAAGTCAGCTAACCAAATTGTTTAGCAGATTTTCGTTTCGTTTTTTTGTTGTATATTTTTTTTGCTCGACTTCAAACATTGCTCACATAACACACTTGAGACGAGAGAAGAGGTCCGAGTCTGGGTCTGACCCTCAGATAAGCTTGAGACCTGAGGCCGGTTTCGTGTGTGAGCCTATAAAATGCCCGAATCATCTGCTTTCAGTTCAGTTTAGTTGCATTTGAGAAGCTTAACGAATATACCAAAAATTAAAATGAAATATTTCGCTGTTTTGTTGCTCATCTGCTGCCTGATGGCAAGTGCTTTGGCTGCCCTTAAGAATCGTGAGTTTATATAGAAAAAAGAAAAGTAAAAAGTTAAGAACTAATAATTTGTATCTATTAAATTTAGCTGCCTGTGGTGAAGAGTTTGGCAAAATTGGCGATTGTCGTGCCCTGCAGAACAAGTGGACCTATCGTCGTGACACGAACGAGTGCATTCAGTTCAATTACAGCGGATGCCATGGCAATAACAATCTATTCGAAAATAAGAAACAATGTGAACAGACCTGCAAAGTTTAAATACAAATTATAGTTTATTTTCAAATATTGTTGTTGGTTTTTTTTTTTTTTTGTTAATCTTTTATTATTATTATTGATTGGTTTTACAATTAACTTTAATTAACATGGGCATTTTCATCGATATATTTTGTTGGTTGTTACTGTAAGTTGTGATAGGCTAGGCTGATTTGTTAGCTATAATCTATATTTATATATATATATATATATGTGTGTATATATATATTGTTTATATGCTTCTTTAATTGATATTGTGTTAATCTTTTTATTAGAAATCAGTAAAAGGCTGCAGAGAGTATAATTCTCAATAACTACATTAAAAGATTGCAAAAATATCAAGAAATTAATTCAAATATATACAAAAATTATCTTAAAATCATGGTTTATTGTTGTCTAAGGTTAGGCAGGGCAAAAGAGAGGCAGAGTGGGGGTTATCAATAGAATAGAGAGAGAGAGGGAGAGGTAGAGAGAGAGAGGTAGAGATAGAGAGGTTATCAATAGTTGCTCTACAAGTTTCAGGCAAAGTTTTAATTCAATTGAAAATATAATTAGCCAAATAACTTTAAATGAATTTGTTCAATTAACTGTTCAATATATTCATGAAATTTAAAAATATGCATATATAAAACATATTTGCGCTTCATTGTTAATATATTAAAATATTAACGAGTTAAACAAATGCATACGAATTGACCCTCGCAGCTGATTTGCTTTGATAAGGCTTATTTTTTTGGCGAGTCAAACGAGCAGGTTTGCTTGTGGTAATATTAGATTTATATAAATTAGGATTTATATATGTGTATGTATATACAGAAGATGTCGGTTATAACAATACTCAAGGGACCGCCAATGTTGCTACGTTATAGACGATTGTGCTTCCATACAAAATTGTAAATATAAGGCCAATCAAATCTTCCTTCGTCAAAAGCTGAATATCGTTGCAAACGACATCGTCATATCCGGCATCTACTGTAATTCAGTATAATTCAGATATCAGTGGTACCAAAAAAGAAGTATCTCATTAAACCCAAAAAAAGATTTTGCAAAAAGACAGATCTATTCGAAAATAGGCTAAATTGAGAATCTGTTCAGTAAATTGTTGAACTCAAAAAGTGATAAACCTTTATACAATTAACAATAAAAATGAACTATAATCAAATCGATTATAATTTTTTGTCATGTACAATATGTAAATGCATTGCACAAACGAGTGATTCGGTTTATCAACGGCTTGACAACTCACTGTACTCATTTGAACGTTTGACATTCGAACAACGTTTGAAAAAAAAAATTAGTTAAAACTCAAACTCATTCAAAAGTCAAAAACGAATCTGGCAGAAAAATCTGTAGAAAAGAATTAGTATTTTAGGAAAATAATCAAACGAAAATGGATCGAAATTGTATATAACATTGATAAATACATTTGCTACATACTCAAAACTAATTGAACTCTAAAATTTTTATAATTTCGGGAGGAACATAAAAAGGAAGCTTATTTCAAAAGTAAGTGAAAAATTGTTTTTAAAATTTTCTGATATTTTTACAATCTTAGTTTTGAAAAATTATTAACTTTTGACCCTTTGCCTTTGTTTTCAATAACTTTCTAACTAATCTAATTAAGTGTTGCATTTATAATTTATTTTCAATGTGCATTTTGTGCTTCTTTTTTTTTGGGGATAAACTAAAAGGTTTTTGTTGTTTCTTTTGTTTTTAGTCTTAAATGCTAAATATTTTATAGTTTTAATTTTAATTCTTGTTTGTTGTTGTTATAAATATTCAAATGAATTGCACAGAGACTTCAATGCGTTGCTTATTATTCGCTTTTGGTAAGCAAAAGCAACGGATTGACGTTTGTTGGTGTCGTTGCTGTTGTTGTTGTGGTTGTTGGCGAATCGCCGGCTGCAACAGCCGTGGGTGCCTGCGACTGAGTGGGCGTGGTGGGGGGCGACAAAGTGGCAGCATGTTGTTGCTGTTGTTGTTGCTGCTGCTGCTGCTGTTGATATGCCGCTGCCGATTCAGCCAAGTCCAAGAGAGAAGCCGATGTTGTTACAGGCAACAGACCCGTTGAGTTGGCAGCACTCAAACCATTCATGGTGCTGGCCGTCATGTCCTGAGCCTCATGCTTCATTCTCATATGATGATTATGCTGATGATGATGATGGTGATTATTGTTATTATTGTGACCCAAGGCCGGATGATGGGCAAAGGATAAGGGAGGCAAATGCAAGCCAGGAAAGGCTAAACCAGCAGCAGCTGCCGCATGCAACGATTGCAACAAAGCTGCCGAATGTTCTTGGGCCTTGCGACGCAGCTCGGCCACCGAATTCGAACGTGGATCAGCAGAGGAACTGCCACCCGAACCACCACCATTGCTGCCGCCTCCACTCGTCGATTTGGGAGACTCTGGGGAACTGGCTGCCGAGCTGCTACTCACCGGCACACTCAGTGTCGGTGGGGCAACTGTGGCAGGGGGTGGTGGCGGCGGCTTCAGCGAACAGCACGAACAAAGACTCTGAAACGGCGACACACCTGCCAAAGAGAAGATGACAAAAATTGATATTGATAAATTTGATAATTTTTTGATTTTCTGATTTTGATTTATTGGCTCAACCAAACTCAGCTGATAATATTTAAAACTGATTTGATTTGATTCAAATTCGCTTTGAGATGGAAAGCAGACACTTACCTTTCAGACCGGCAAACAGGGGCTGATGATGGCCAAATTGGGCAGCCAGATGTGGCGGCAAAAATAGTGGCGGATGCGGATGCGAATGCGGATGATTGTTGGCGGCATTCCGTTGAGCTGCTGCTGCCGCAGCTGCAGCTGCCACAGCACTCTGTTCACTTAAAACTGGACGAAAACCACAATTGCTGTAAATAAAATTGCAAAGGAAACATATTAATTAGCTTAATTATTCAATTTTTACTAAAGAAATTAACCATAATTAGTAAAAACATAAAAATATTTATTAATATTTTCTCAGGAAACAATTATAATGATCATTTTAGTTTAATTACTTCTATCAATGTACATATATATAAACAGTAACATCTCATAATTATTTAAATATATATATTTTCAATTGATTTGTCATGGAAACTTTGTAGGTATCGATTAAACCAATTCTAACTACACTAGAACATGGAGTAATAAAAACATTTATAAGCCTGAATCAGTCCCTGGGACTACAGGCATCCCTTAGACATCCCAAGTGTGAATCATCGATTTAATTTAAAACATTGGGTCATTTTCTTCTATAGATGATGAGTTGAGTGATATCGATTCTCAGAGTCTTACAATAAAAAACACATGTATTTCATTTACGACATCTCTATTTAAGTATAAATAAGGTTTTATAACAAAGACGTAAATATTACTTGTGAAATTTTACATGTAATACTACAGAATTAATTTTTGCATGACTAACAATAAGCAATTAAGAAAGCAACAAGAATTTCTAGATAATCGATAAGACTGCTCATTGTTTTCTTTATTGGTGAACTCATTTTCCATTTGTTAGGACATACTAAATCAAATTGTGGGAAATGTTAGACACAGAAATTGTGAAAATGTATGTAAATGTGATTCATCAGATAAAAAGTTTTATAATAAAATCGTTACGCGTTTAATGCATGACACAAGTTCTTGAAGAAAAACGCTCTTTTGAATCAAATTAAGGTATACATTTCGAAGAATTAAATTGTAGCCCATATACAGTGAAATGATGTACAAACGAGTATACTTATTATAACATGTTTTTGATCTATTATTTGAAAATGCTTAAAAAAAAGGACGAATTGTAAATAAGTGGCTATTGCATATGGTTTTAATTAGGTTTAGGTTTGTTTACTTTATTTTGGAATGTCTCGTCATCCAACCCATTTAATAAAACAATTTTTGAGTAATATGTTGGTTATTACATCCAAATAAATAATAATGCAAACATTTTATTGACTATAATCATATGTATATGCATTCTTAATTTGAAAACCCATTCGAGACATTTGGTTCTTGGAGGATCTTAGAATTCACTTTACTAGTTGGATGGGTTTTTGATATAATAACAAATATTTAATCTGTGACTGATAAAGGATAACTTCAAATAGAAAATGACTACTCTTAAGAATGTATTCGCTTTTCGTAAAGCTCGTATAGAAACCAATAACCACAGACTCCTAGTAAGTATATAAGATAAAATGCTAGAAGAGACAAAGAAAGTATTTAGAAGTTAAAGACAAATACTTATTCAATTGCATCATTAAAAAACAAACCAACGCCAAGGTTATAATATGAATGTTTCATCTTTAATTTCATAAACAAAAAACTCGACCACGAATTCCCATCCGCGGACTTCTAAAATGACAACTTAAAAACCTCTACTAAAATATTTATCAACTTAAAAAAAAGAATATAAGTGAAGAAAATTGCCTAAAACCAGGAAAAAAGGAAACAAGAAATTGCTGGAAAATCACTACACTCCACCAAAAAGAGAGATAGAAGTAGAGACAGAGGGAGAGATCGAAATACACATTCAAAATTCTGTTTCAAACGGCCAAAATGATTCACCGCGAAAAAGCGGCAAAAACCTCGTCAAATCACGAGAGTTTAGTTGATGGGAGAAAAGAAAAAAAACGCAGAGAAAGTGAAATGAGTGTGGGGGAAAAAACGAAAAGTGAAAAGAATTAAAAGCGACAGTGGCCGCGACATTTGTGGTTGCCACAGAGAGCAGAAGGACCCATGATCCTGTTGCTCCAGCACCAAAATGTTGATTCAACTCCCCCAAGGTCTTTAGCCAAAATGGTCTTAGGCTTAATGTAAATTTGAATAAATGGAAATTGAATTTTTCACATTTTTTTCTCGTATACATTTTTTGTTCATATTTTGTTGTGGTTGTTTTCATTGTCCCGCTAATTCACCGACAATGTCAAATAAATTTATAACCGCACAATTATGTCTGCTCTATTTGAAGAGCAAAGTAGTTGCAAATGTTTTTATTTGATATATCAAATAATAATAATATTCTATAATTTTATTAATGGATTATATGCCAGTCATATTTATTAAATACAACGAGAGTCGGTTAAGAATTATTACTTAAATAAGTGACTTTAAACACTTTTAAACATTTCTGACTGTTGACAGTGATAAAATTTTCAAAACTTCGTGTGAAAAATAGTTTTTAAAAATTCTTACTGTAGAATTTTTGAAGACACATTTCTTAAGGAACTATATGAATTCAAATTTAATTTATTATTTATATAATCACCTTATTTATTACATTAAATCTATTGAATATTAAAATGAACGTTTGCTTTATTCCTTAGATAAACTGTGGATGGACTAAAGAAAGCAAAACTTTTAAAAACTACAAGTTATTTAGTGAATTAAATATTATTCCATTAGATGATGTATCTCGAATATTTGTTGGTTTAAAGAACTTAATAGTTACCTATCGAACGGCCCTCGTATATATGAATATCGTACATCATCATCATTTCGCATAAAATGTTTTGGCTCACTTATCAATTAAAATTTTAAATTGCATTAAGTGTTTGATGAGGGGGCGGGTACGAATAGAGTGTGCTGATGAAGGGATGGGGGGATTGCCTTGACATGATGTCAGTGTCACCCTACATATATAACCCACCCACACCACCCGCCTCCCTTCCCATGCTCTCATTCTAAGCGTTATACATATTTCATTCAATTAAAAAATTGAAACAACAACCGACTGTAGGGAGTTTCACTTCTCCAGAATATTTAGGTTTATTAATAATAATGCAATTACGCATAAAAATGTTTTAATTTATTTCAATTAAGCGTTAATTAAAAGCATATTTTGTTCTCGTTGTTGTTGTTGTTGTTGTAGTTTGTGCTGGAATCTTTAACATTTATTGCAGATACAAAGCATTTTGGAATTTTGGATGATGAGTCAAGCTAGATTTTGATCGATATTTGCATAAAAAAAGTAGAAAAACATTGGAAAAGAAATTGAAATCATTGAAATTCGTTATGATTTTGTATAAGATGTATGTCAGATATTAAACAGATTTTATTTTCTGTTTACTTTTGCCCCCGATTGGAGTGAAATTTATGTAAAGAGTTATGAATTTGGTTTTATGTATTTAAAATAGTAGTTTAAGTTGGTGCATAGTACTTGAATAAATTACTTTAAACTATACAAAGCCTCTCTGCATTATTTTTTAATCAATCAAAAATATGATGATACAAAAGTAATTTAAATTAGAATTCTATAAACAGAAAATGTCATGTAAGCATGGAAAATTGTTGACAATCACAAATTCCACAATTAATTGTTTAGAAAATTAACGATTTTGAAGACTGAATGTAATTTGATAAATTTGTATCTTTGTTTATGGATTGAACAAATAAGTTTTTCATAATTAGCCCTGTTTATAGCTTGACTCTATACATTTAATATAGAGATTAGACTGATATCCAAAGCACAAAAAACTTTTACAAAAAAGCATATAAAAAATATTTCAATTGATTTATTATTTTTCTCTTGAAAATCGATATTTTAAATCGAAAGGGATAGATAAATTTTGTATCTACATGTTGAGAAAACAATTTAAAAATTTGAACCATAAATTTCACATTTTTTGCTTTAACCCAGTCTAGATTTTATGTTAATTATTTGTAATTTCTTTCTCAGTAATTAAATTTATACAAATTTTTTTACATTTATTGAGATTTATATAACAAATATTTTTCCTCTCTGCAACAAATGAAAAAACAAAAGTCCAAATTCAAATAACAAGAACAAGAAATGCAAACACTCAGACATAGACATAGAGAGTTGGCCCAGGCCTCAAGCTCCCTCCAGCACCAACCCCCCTCCACCCAAACATCCCCCCAAACCTGCTGTCCATCTCTCTCGCACCAGGTAACGAAAAAAGCAGTAAACTTAAATGTTTGCGTATAATTAAGCACTCATCCTTTGGTCGTAATTAAATTTTGCATGTGCACATTCATTCAAACAGAGTGAGCGAGAGTGCCAGAGAAGGGGCTGGCAAATTTTTGCAGCAACCTGAAACGCCTAAAGCTATGCCATAGCAAAGTCTAGGGAATGGATGGATGGACGAGGAGGAGATGGAGCTGCCGTCGCCGCCGTTTTAATTGCTATACTCAACAAGAAGAGGTATCTTTTAGAGAGACAACATCTCTATCTCTGTCTCTGTGTTCCATTGCATCTCCCATCTCTAATTAAGACATTCAGCAGGCTTTTTGAGTGTTGTCGTTGAGCTCGTTAGTTAGAACATAACTTTGGCTCTGGGCCAAGAGACAGTGAGAGAGACACACAGAAAGAGACAGACTGAGGGACTTGGCTAGAACAAGATTGTCAATGTCAGAAAGTTTTCTTAAAATTTTCGCACTTTTTCCTCCAAGATTGCAGCCAGTTGAAACTCTCTGTGTGTAATTTTTGGGGCAAACATTTTAATGCTTTACGCACATCCAACAAATTAAAACTCAAGGCAATCAACACCTACTTATACATATACATACATATATTTATGGGTGTGTATATGTATAACAAGGGTATGTATGTATGTATATAAGTTGGGTAGGAAAAATGGAGCAACTTTTTGCTTCTCTCCTTTACCAAACCAAACTTAATTTCCGCAGAATTTTCATTTTTTTTGTGTGTGTTTCCTTTTTTTTTTTTGGAAGCCAGCTTATTATTATATTAGGAGGAAAAGTTTGTGGATTCTAATGGGTGGGGGGATGGGACTGGCTGGTTGGAGTCAGCGAGTCAGCTTATTTTAATTGCATGATGAATATTAAAATATTTGCTTAATTTATTATTCAAGGCATTCGCATTTGTGCCTGACGGTAGGTACACCTTTCTATATACCCATCTCTTTCTATCTGTCTCTCACTTTCTCGCTCTCTGTCCCCTTCTCTGTAAATATGAAGCTCTTAATACACACAGCGAAAATTAACCAATAGAACTTTAGAACTTATAGACTTATTGTTCAGTAGTTAGCCCTCCAATAGCCACAAAAAGACTAATCTATAAATTGTAATTTCATTATTATTGATATTTCTTAAACTCTAAATAATACTTTAACTACTCTTAAATACCTGTTTTACTTACTTAAGGGTAGCATTAGATTTCAAATACTTTCGGTGTGTTTCAAAACATAAAAATCGTTGTCTTAACAACAAATTCAAAATAATAGATATAATGTAAATACCTTATACTTATTTTGCATTCAACTTAGTATTGATAAAAGTAATTTAATTACATTATACCAAACATAACGCTTTTTTTTAAGTACCTGATACATAAATACTTTTGAAATTTTTGAAGTTACTGCAATTTATGGAATTATTGCAACTATTGAAATTGAAATTTTGAAACTGAAAACTTATTATTGCTCAGCTCAGGCATAATCGTTTAAAAGTAAGTACATTAGCTTTTCTGTAGAAATACTAATTCTTGAAGTTTTTGTATTTTTAATTTGTTATCTCGTTGTTTTCTAATAAATTCTTATTATACGCTGCTTAAGTATTCCAAAATACTTAAATTAAACATATGATAAACAGAAGAAGAAACTACTCTTTGAAATGATTGCTTTTAACCAAAATTTTAAATTTTTATAAGATTCTCTTTTAATATTTTTATGGTTAAAAATCTAATTAGTTTCTTTATATAGTTTTTTCGCATAAAAATATCAAAATATCGCAAAATATTTTTCCTATAAGACTTCAAATTTATATCTTTAATTACGAATTAATTTTTCGTTAAGTGTTTTGTTATTTGTGTACCTGATTTTGATTTTGAGTAATGTACATATATACAGCCATGTTTAAGTAGCTCGAGGTTTATGTTTAGTACATCGCCTCCTCACCTGCCACCCCCTCACCACCCCGTTTTTCGCGGCAATTTGTAATACATATTTAGTTTATTTGTGCATAAAATATGATCATGTGAATTTTGGCAAGTTTTGGTTAGTTGATGATAATGCTCAACTGATTTCGGCTGTTGCTGCCGGTCTTTAATTAGCCTCTCATTTCCGGTCATCATAGTTAGTTAATGAGTTCGATGGGAAGAGATTGAAATATATACATATATAGAATATATTTGAAGTCTGATGTCATAGGTAACAATTTCATTTCAAATATTCAGCGTGATTTATACAATTTTGTGTGTGTTCTTCTGTGTCGGGGAGAGAGAGAGAGAGAGATTGGGAGAAAGCTTGACTAATGCTTTGACAAATGTTTTGCTATGAAACGCTTCACAGGACATGCTCTCCTTATTTAAATAATAATAAAAAAAACTATCACAAGGATACACACACACACACATGTTTATGTGTTGAGTACGAATCGAGAAATTATTCGCAATCGATTTGAATTCGGTCAACCGTTACAACAACAAACAGCAGGAATCCACAAACAGAAGTCGTGACGTGACGCGTGCTTCTCTGCCCAGTGGGCTATCGGTCCTCTATGAGCATCCTGTGCGCTATTATATCCCAAGTTTAATTCCTGTTCTCCCCCACTCTGTCCCATCTCTCTCTCTTCTTCCTCTTTTGATTGTGGTGTAATGCTTTTGTTGTTTGGGCGCGTTGACATGTGAGCAAAACAAGAAAAAGTCTCGATTCCACCGCCCACCCGCTGCTGATGAGACCGCCCAAAGTGAGGTCTAGAAAAACCAGTAGCATCCACCGCCTTTTGTGTCTGCGTCATGGCATATGGTTACTTTGGTTTGTCATAGGGGTTTGTTTTTTTTCTTTTTTTTGGAACTTGAGCTATTATATTTATCACAAATAAAACACCCTCATTTACGCCCAATTACATTTTCAAGTAGCAACTTTGTTTGCCCTCCAATTTAATAGCAAGTTGAAAAGTGAGCAAAATATGGTTACAAAAATTGTAGTTAGTTGATATCATTGTAAAAGCTTTTGATTTAAATCATATAATAGAACATCGTACATACATTAAAAATGTTAGAAAAATTTATGAATTCTTAAAAGCAAGAAATGTAGACCTTTTGAGAGAAGATTTGCTACATATAAGACGAATTATAGTCCTACTAGATATCGAAATACCTTTTTGGAATTTTACAGTTGACCGAATTTAAAATAGTATATCATGGTTTAAGAAAAACCTTTTAAAATTTATTGGTTTAACGAAATTATATTTTGTTTTTTTTTTTTTTTGCCAAAGTGTTGAATGTATTATAGGATAAAGAAGAAACAGCCTCCGCGGTATCTAAAAGTGTTTTCCCAAAAATCTTTCAAGATATCATTTTTATTTTCATCCTTCTAGAGGGATGTGAATACCTATCCACTAAAAAAATTAAGTAGGTAATGGACTTATGGATACCACTGTACTGATAGAATACAGAAGTACAGAGGGACTTGGCCATATCAGCTTGGCTGTTGATCATGATCCAGAATAAAAGAACATTATGGAAAATGCTTCCCGTTTCCTGCTATTAACACTTAGGCGATTTCACAATACCATGCCCCCATTTAAGTGCCTGGATAGTGGGGACAAAGATTGTTTATTTCGATAACAAACCAAGCAAAACTAATCACATTAAATTGAATTTTGGTCACACTTGCATAAACTTTTAAAAAATACTAAGCCAAGCTAAATAATAAGCTAAATAATAAGCTGAATAATATTAAAATGGGTAAGATTATGCTTCAAAATAAACTTTATTTAAAATAGAAAACGAAAAATCATTCCTACCAAATACTTATGAGATTCACACTTCATTATGTGCCGCAAAACAAATATAATTAAATTTTTTTTTTTTTCCCTGTCATAGATGATTTTCAAATTTTTACGCTTTGAATTGTCACAAGCCGATAATGTTGTGTAAAAGCCGATAATGTCGAAAAAAAGATTTCAGTCTTTAAAAATCTCTTGTTTAAAAATCAATATGAAAACATTTTTGATATTTTTTACCACATTCGTAATGTTTTTGACTTTTACTATAGGATTGAATCGTAAGTGACACTGAATTTACGATCTAGCTTTAAAATGTTCACATTTGGCGATTTTAGCGATCTGCGATGAGACACCTATTACAATTCCACGTAAATGTTTGGATCAAATTGAAGTGTGGAGTTACAATTTTTTGGAAGATAAATGCACATCTTGGTTAACCTGCCCAATCCCTAACTACGGTGATAATATGTTTTACACGAGAGCAGAGTGTTCACTCAATTGCAAAGATACTGACCTTAGAATTACAAGAAGGTGTAAGTGGCAATTGATGTGGAAGTGAACTTTGAAATGTAGACTCTTTTTTTTTAGCATCCTGCGGCTCATGTGTTCCGAAATATGCTATTTGGAGTTACAGTACGCTAGAGGAAAGATGCATTTCTTGGCATTCATGCAAAAAACCTCAGTATCGACGAAACAACTTCCGCTCTAAGGATGATTGCGATTTGATATGCAAAAAGAAGCCCAATTAAAAAATGTTACTAAAACTAGATTGGTTCCGGTTTTTTGTGTTTTATTTAAAAAACTTCAACATCCAACTACAGCAACAAAAATATCTAACGCAACTGAGAATATGACTCTAAACATACTTATTAGTTTTGCAGAGCAGCAAAATAAATTTTCGACACACCAAATTGACTAATTTTACGCTTTGATTTGTGGAAATGATCGAATACCGATCATGTCTAAAACCCGACATCAGAGTGAAAAATATATTCCATTGAAAATTATCATGAAAGTTATCTGGATAATATTAACCATATCCCTCACCGTTTTCACTTTTGCTGCAGAAAGGGATCGTAAGTGGCATTGAGTTTATAATTTATTTTCAGAATTTTTCACATTTTGTATTTCAGCGCGCTGCGGTCGTCGTATTGTCGTTCCACTTATTGGATGCAATGAGCGACTAAAGCTGTGGAATTTGATGGCAGGCAAATGTGTGCCTATGTATCGATGCAGAAACTTTTTTGATAATTATTTCTATACAGAAGACGAGTGTAAACGCGAATGCGAATAAGACTTTTTGTGTGAAATGGAACTAATATTAAGTTGATATAGCTTTCTTTTATTTTTTTTTTTATTAAATAAATTCCAATCTCAACGATTAGAATTGTAATTTCTCTATTTGGGTAAACCAGAACAACCAGGGTATGAAAATCATCTGTGTCGGACCACTGTATGACATAGTGATGGACAAAAAATAGGTGCATGAGTTGAGATTGACTTATCTGATAGTGATAGTTTTGGAAATAAAAAATAAGATTCCAAAATTTCAATCCGATCCGATGAATGGAACAAAAGTTACACTCAATATAAATCGGCTCTGCTCAAATAAGTACACAGCAACACTACATTAATTGTGCGTGTATGCGTCCCGAACGATGTATGTATATGGTTTTAATATGGCTAAGGCTGTACCTTTTCTGACAATTAACCTATGTGGGTATGTATATATTTATACTATTTTACAGAAAAGACGAATAGTACTAAAAGATATTATAAATGATTGGTTAATATTTAATTCTTTACATACATAATAAGCTGAGTATTTGGAGCTACTTCTATCACCTACATACATACAAATATGTTCCTATATACTTACAAAAAATTGTTTAAGAATTCCAACCAAGTCTAATCTCAAGGAAATAAATTTTCGACACACTTTATTTTGTAATTTTACACTTTGATTTGTGGGAATGTTTAAATACCGATCATGTCCAAAAACCGACATCAGTCGCAAAAAATATTCCATTGAAAATCAACATGAAGGTTATCTGGATTATATTTACAATATCCCTCACCCTTTTCACTTTTGCTGCAGCAAAGGATCGTAAGTGGCATTGAGTTTACAATTTATTTTCAGAATTCACACATTTTGAATTTCAGCGCGCTGCGGCCGTATGACTGTCATCCCATTGATTGGATGCTATGACAAAATAAAGCTATGGAATTTGAGAGATGGTAAATGTGCTCCTTTGTATCTATGCAGAATCTTCTCTTCTGATAATGAATTCAGGACAGAAGAGGAGTGTAAGCGCGAATGCGAATTAAATTGATTTTTTTTAATTTGTGTTTTATTAAATAAATCCCAAGAGGTGCAATTTATTTAATTTTCTCATCTGAAATTGTCGTTTCTCTATTTTGATTACAAATCAGAATATATAGATTTAGGTGTAGCTTTTCTATGAATAAACCTAGAAGATAATATTATTTATTAGGTAATGATTAATTCTTTACATAATAAGCTGGGTATTTGCATACATGTTCCTATATATTGACATATTGTGATTAGGAAATCCAAGCAAATCTAATCTCAAGAAAATACATTTTCACACTTTATTTGTTAATTTTACACTTTGATTTGTGGGAATGTTTAAATACCGATCATGTCCAAAAACCGACATCAGTCGCAAAAAATATTCCATTGAAAATCAACATGAAGGTTATCTGGATAATATTTACAATATCCCTCACCCTTTTCACTTTTGCTGCAGCAAAGGATCGTAAGTGGCATTGAGTTTACAATTTATTTTCAGAATTTATACATTTTGAATTTCAGCGCGTTGCGGCCGTCAGATTGTGATCCCAATGATTGGATGCAGTCCGTATCTAAGGCTATGGAATTTGAAAGGAGGCAAATGTGCCCCACGCAATCTTTGCCAAAATTACGGTAATAATTTTTTCAACTCAGAAGAGGAGTGTAAACGCGAATGCGAATTAAATTGATTTACTTTAATTTGTGTTTTATTAAATAAATCCCAAGAGGTGCAATTTATTTAATTTTCTCATTTAAAATTGTCGTTTCTCTATTTTGATTACAAATCAGAATATATAGATTTAGGTGTAGCTTTTCTATGAATAAACCTATATATTTAAATGATTTTGGAGTAAAGACGAAGCATAGTACTAAAAGATATTATAATTGATTGGTTAATATTTAATTCTTTACATAATAAGCTGAGTATTTGCAGCTACCTCCATCTCATCACCTCATGTTCCTTTAAATTTATATGTTGATTAGGAAATCGAAGCAAATCTAATCTCAAGGAAGTAAATTTTCGACACACTTTATTTTGTAATTTTACACTTTGATTTGTGGGAATGTTTAAATACCGATCATGTCCAAAAACCGACATCAGTCGCGAAAAATATTCCATTAAAAATCAACATGAAGATTATCTGGATATTATTTATAATATCCCTCACCCTTTTCACTTTTGCTGCAGCAAAGGATCGTAAGTGGCATTGAGTTTACAATTTATTTTCAGAATAAATTAATTTTTTATTTCAGCGCGCTGCGGCCGTATGACTGTCATCCCATTGATTGGATGCGATGACTATCTAGAGCTATGGAATTTGAGAGATGGTAAATGTGCTCCTTTGTATCGATGCAGAAACTTCTTTGATAATGAATTCTGGACAGAAGAAGAGTGTATACGCGTATGCGAGTCAGATTGATACAGCTTCCCTTTTATTTTTGTTTTAATTTAATAAACTCTTAAAGGTTTGATTTGTATCATCTTCTTAAATCAGCGAAATATTCAATTTTCACTAAAATTAGAGCTGGCTTTTTCTATTTCCATAGCAAATATCAAATGAATTAGCATAATTTGCAAACCGCTAAGGAAATAGAGTTACTCATTACTCAGACTCGTGAATTGGAAGAATTAAAGTTAAAGTGCTACCATAGATAAGGTAATATGAACGATATGAATTTCAGGTTGATTTATAGAGATTTTCAATGCCTAATGTTAGTTACTTAACATGTCTGGCATTTAGACATATCGACAAATTAAAGTGTGACAAACTAGTGTGTCTAAGATCCATTTAACTAAGATTAGTTTTGCTTTGTTGTTCCATCTGGCTATATGGTATATGGACTTGATAACAAATTTTTGAGTTTTTACTTTGTTTCATTTTCTTTAGGGATTTTTTTTGTAATCAACTCATTAAATGTAGCAAATTTTTGTTCAACTGAAAATAAGACTAAGACCCAAATGTTTTAAACTAAATGTCATGAAAAATAAGGAAAATTTTTATCAACTTTATGTTTGTAAAAGATTTTAGTTAATGTTCTAATTGCATTTATATTTGCACTCCCCTTGAGACCGGAACATATTTCCCACATAGAGAGGAAGTGAGCAGCTAAGCCAAGAAATGCATTTACCTTCTAGGATACTGTAACTCCATACTCCAAACTTCTTAGTACACATCCCGCAGGCGGCTAAAATACAAAGTTTGAAATTTTCAAAGCTAACTTCTTTAATAAATATCACTTACGACTCTCTTTGATTCTGAGTTCATCCTCTTTGCATGTTTCTGAACAAGCTGCTTTCGAATTAAACATATTCTCACCATTACGGGGAATTGGGCAGGTTAACCAAGATGTACATTTACCCCACAGCGGACTGTAACTCCATATCTGCATAGCACGATTACATTTATGTGGCAGTGTATTAGGGGTAATTTCGCAGATCGCTAAAATAACAAAATTTGAGAATTTCGAAGGCGAATCGAGAACTCAATGCCACTTACGATGCCATGCTGCGGCAAAAGCGAAAACGGTTAGGACTATGGTAAATATTAGCCAACTGAACTTCATGTTCGATTTAATATTAAAGGTTCAAGTAAACTCATATCAGTTTTTGTGTGCATTTACTAATTAAATCTTTCCACAAATCAAAGTGTGAAATCGAAAGTTTAAGTGTAACAATGAAATCATTAAATATATTCAGATTTGCTATGGAAATAGGGAAGTGCGGCTCTCCCATCTTTCATCTAATTTACAAGTTTGTTATGCAGGAAGCCCTATCAATTTATTATTAGTACCATTTTACACAAAAGGGCTTATACGCATTCGCGTACACACTGCTTTTTTGTGTCGAAATACATAAGATTGTACTGCCTGCAGACATAGGTAGACACACAATTACTTTCCAGTGGATTGTAAATCCATTGCTCTATTTCATCTCCAAAGCAACCAATATCCTCGCTTCCTACCCTATTGTCGCAGATCGCTAAAACAATACAAAATGTGAAAATTCGGGAACTATAATCTAAACTCAATGCCACTTACGACTCCTTTTTGCAACAGAAGTGTTAACCATTAGGGATATAGTAAATACTATCCAAATAAACTTCATGTTGAATTATAATAGAATATTTTCTAAGACTGATGTCAGTTATTGGTCATAAACGATATTTAAACTTTCCCGCAAATCAAAGTGTAAAATTACTAAATAAAGTGTGTCGAAAATTTACTTCCTTGAGATTAGATTTGCTTGGATATGTAAATATATAACAACATATATGTAAGTAGGTAATGAGGTAGAAGGAGCTACAAATACTCAGCTTATTATGTTAAGAACTAAACATTAATCAATCAATTGTAATATCTTGTAGTATCATGTCTTAAATCATATGAATATATAGCTTCTTCTCAGGAGAGCTACACGTAAAGCTATAGCCCTTCTCCTCCCTACCATATTAAAAGCTCAAATTACTAAATTACTATATGAATCAGATTTGTTATCCAAATAGAGAAATAACAATATTAAATGTTGAGAAGATGATACAAAATTCACCTATTTGGGTTTATTTAATGAAAACTGTATCAACTTAATTTTACTAATATTTTACACAACATGTATTAATCGCATTTGCGTTTACACTCCTCTTCTGTGTAGAATATGTTACCATTGAATATGCGGCATATATAGATGGGCACACATTTGCCTGACTGGTAACTCCAAAACTCATCTTTCTTAGCGCATTCGATATATGGGATGACAAGATGCTGGCCGCAGGACGCTTAAATACAAAATGTGAAAATTCTGAAACTAAAGTGTAAAAATCAATGCCACTTACGATTCCTTCGTTTCGCATCAGAAGTGTCATAGATTAGGGATATTGCAATTAATAACCAAATAAAATTCATTTTGAATAATGGAATATTTTTGAAGACTGATGTCAGTTCTTTGACTTCATCGATATTTAAACTTTCCGACAAATCAAAGTGTAAAATTATAAAATAAAGTGTGTCGAATATTCAATTTGTTTAGATTAGTTTTGCTTGACAGCTTTTTATGCTCAGTTTGATGAATTATCTTTTGATCGTTTAAAAATGTGAAGAAAAAATCTCAATTGATTTCTGAAATCCAAGTAGCAGTTTATCTGCTTATAGTTCCTAACAAATAAATATCTTTTATAGACTTGCCAGAGAAAACACATCGTAAAGTGGAGATCAAACTTGAGTATCCTATAAAATCCTATCGATTCGTGATTCGTGAGATGGTTTAAAATGTGTTCGATCATGCAGATCTTGAAATTAATGTTTTCCTTTATATATCATGGACACGTTACATTTTTTGTATATTCGTCTGACTCTTTATAGAAAGTGGCGATGCTTTTGGGACTACTGTGCAAACTCATTGATTAATCATTAATCATTTTAGCCCACTAGTATCCAGTCGCTCTTCCTTGGCATATGCTAAAGACAATGACTGCATCATTCAGGCGTTGTTCCGTTTGATGATTAGACATTGGATTTGCACGTGCCGATGATATCAATGCAGTTGAATCATCATTAAGTTGGGGGAAAGGGAGAGACATGAAGTGATTTCTTTTCGATATACATTTATAAGTTTTATTCTAACTCTAGAGTCTCTCTTTCTCTCTCAATTCACTCTTTCTCTTACGCTTAATGTTTCCGCTGGCGCACACGACATCCGGTTGACCGGAAGTGCGCCAATGGAATTTAAACGTTTTCCATCCAAGACATTAAGTAGAAACGCCTTCCGTTAGGGCACGCCTGTTCAATAGTCCGTGCAGCCGAGAAGCAAAAAGTTCAAGGGGGCACCACAGGAGTTCTCAAGGAATCGCAGCAAATTCTAAGCATCTTCCCAACCAACCATCTAATGTCATTACTGCTCTCATTGCGGTCGTTTGTTGGATTCTCTCGTTTTCCTCTCTCGCTCTCTCTCTCTCTTTGTGCAATCAATTGCTAATTTAGTTCAGTTTTAGGGGTGAAATTTTGTTTTTTGATTTTCACTTTTACTTTGTATTCTTTTTTGTCATGTTGGGGGGTTGCAAATGTTCGAAAAACTCTTCACTTCTCGCCTCAGCATTCCTGTTGTAGTTGCTTTTGTCAAATTGTTGACAAAATGCGACACTTGCCATAAATTTATTGTTTGTTTGTCTAATTCTTTTTGTAAGTGGAAGAGCTTAATGACACGCAAGCAATTAGCTGAATACTTATCAAAAGGCAAAGAGGGTGGGCAACCTTGAGGGGTGAGTTAGTTATACATTGAAGCAGAGGGTGACATAATGTCCTGGGAGGTGAAGCAATTGCAATTGCAATTGAGATGTCAAGTACTGAACAAAAAAAAAAAACGGGGAGAAATCTCATTTACTGGAGTTATGTGAAATTGAACCATGTCGTTGAATTGCCTAAACTTTCTAATCTTTAGGAAAATCTTTTAAGTTTTAGAATGTTCCTTAGCCAGCTAGAACTTTGTTCTAAATATATTTAAAAAGTCACATCATTTTTAGTAAGACTGGACTCGAACCGGTATTCAAGAACAATTATATTTTTGGTTGATCGAATGCTAATCAAAGATAATAATTTAAGAAAAATATTAATATATTCAAGGTATTTTTAATCAGAAATTTAAGCAAACTAATATCAGTTTTGGTTTGTATTTAATAATTAAATCTTTCCACAAATTAAAGTGTGAAATTGAAAGTTTAAGTGAAACAAAGAAATCAAAGTGTGAAATTAAAAGTTTAAGTGAAACAAAGAAATCATTTTATACATTCAGATTTGCAAAGGACAAAGGTAAATGTAGATCCCATATTACTGATAATTTTAAAATTTGCTAACCACCTTTTGGGTTTTTTTTTTTTTGTATATTTTTATACCATTTTATCAAAATTCGCATGCAATAGAACACAGTGTTTCTGTGACGAATACGTTACCACCAAAGTCGTCGCATAGATAGTTGGGCTTACATACCCTTTCTACTGTATCGTAACTCCAAAACTGTAATTTACGCCTATTGCAACCAAAATATGGGATGACAATTTGACTGAAGCAGGCCGCTAAAACACGAAATTTTAAAATTCTGAAACTACATTCTAAACTCAATGCCACTTACGATCCTTTATTGCATCAGAAGTGTTATAGATTAGGGATATTGTAAATACTATCCAAATAAACTTCATGTTGAATTATAATATAATATTTTTTGCGACTGATGTCAGTTTTTGCACATGATCGGTATATAAACATTCCCACAAATCAAAGTGTAAAATTACAAAATAAAGTGTGTCGAAAATTTACTTCCTTGAGATTAGATTTGCTTCGATTTCCTAATCAACATATAAATTTAAAGGAACATGAGGTGATGAGGTGGAGGTAGCTGCAAATACTCAGCTTATTATGTAAAGAATTATATATT
Organism: Drosophila willistoni; assembly: GCF_018902025.1. Classification (NCBI taxonomy): domain Eukaryota; kingdom Metazoa; phylum Arthropoda; class Insecta; order Diptera; family Drosophilidae; genus Drosophila; species Drosophila willistoni. The sequence goes on from NW_025814050.1 coordinate 19,738,680, forward strand.
AACCAATCAATTATAATATCGTTTAGTACTATGTTTTGTCTTTACTCCAAAATCATATAAATATATATAGGTTTATTCATAGGAAAGCTACACCTAAATCTATATATTCTGATTTGTAACCAAAATAGAGAAACGACAATTTCAGATGAGAAAATTAAATAATTTGCACCTCTTGGGATTTATTTAATAAAACACAAATTAAAGTAAATCAACTTGATTCGCATTTGCGTTTACACTCCTCTTCTGAGGTGAAAAAATTATTACCGTAATTATGGCAAAGATTGGATGCGGTACATTTGTCTCCTTTCAAATTCCATAGCCTTATACCCGGAGTGCATAACATAAATGGTACAAAAATTTTACTGCTGCAGCGCGCTGAAATTCAAAATGTGTGAATTCTGAAAATAAATTGTAAACTCAATGCCACTTACGACCATTTGATGCAGCAAAAGTGAAAAGGGTGAGGGATATTGTAAATATTATCCAGATAACCTTCATGTTGATTTTCAATGGAATATTTTTTTAGACTGATGTCAGTTTTTGGACATGATCGGTATTTAAACATTCCCACAAATCAAAGTGTAAAATTACAAAATAAAGTGTGTCGAAAATTTATTTCCTTGAGATTAGACTTGGTTGGAATTCTTAAACAATTTTTTGTAAGTATATAGGAACATATTTGTATGCATGTAGGTGATGAGGTAGAGGTAGCAGCAAATATTAATCCAAGCATAAAAATATTTAAGCATTAACAATCAATCATTTGAATCTATTAGTACCGGATATTGATTACGGTTTTTGCATATTGTTCTACTTTGGTCTAAAATCACAAAAATATGTATGTTTATACAACTTTTGGACATGAACGGAATTCAGATTAGTTTTGCATGGATTTTATTAACAATATTTGCATGCATAATTACTTTTTTTTTATATTTTACAACACATATAATTTATAAGTTACTTTGGAATTTGTATTCCAAAAAAGAATACTAAAGGTCGTCAAAAAATAAATTATATAATTATATAGAAACAAACTTTCCATATACATTTCAAAAACCACAATTGAACCCTTCCAATACCACACTTTTATTTTAGATTTGTTTGAGAATGAAATAAATCGAATTTGATTTTTGGATAGGTGATTTCATTTTGGGTTTGATGCGACTAGGTTCTATATAATTTGATCATTTGTGAATAAAACTTACCTATCACTGACGCTGGTGCCGGCACCAAAGCTACCAAAAATATGGCTACCAAATGCTGCCGCCGCTGCGGCTGTATGTGATGGCAATTGTCCGGCTCCTGATCCTGCGGCGCCCAGTGGCGTGGTTGGTGTTGGTGTCGATGAGGCCGAATTATTTGATGACGGTGCCATGCGAGAGCCCGTTGTCAAAGACATTGGGCCACCCACTTCGATGGGTGAATCGGTGTTGCGTGAATTCGATGGACTACTCGGTGGCCCTTGACCACTGGCCAGGGGTGTGTGCTCGCGCATGCCCGGCGATGGGGAACCAGCGCTGATGGAGCCCAACGATTGGGAGGCAGAGTGTGGAGTGGCGGTCAATTGATTCGAGGACAAGGGACGCTCATTGTCACTCGAATCGTGAAGATGATGTAGTCCGATACCGACGCTGGGCGGACTACGGGAATGGGAATGGGAATGCTGTTGCTCTATGGGTCCATTAGCCATGGGGCTATGTGAGCGCTGACGTGGCGGTAAGTCATCCATATCGTCATCAATTTCGCCAGTGATGTCCGGTGAGGATTCGCGTGAGTCATGAAGCTGTAGAAAAATCAACAAATTATTCATAAATTTATATCAAATGATTTCAAATTGTTGTTCTTTAATCTCTAATAAACTTGACCTAGTTTTCGACATGTTTTCAAAGGCTATCTTTTTTAAATGTCTTATCATAGAAGTATCGATAAATCATTTTGATAAAACCAAGAGTATTTAAGTCAAAATTTTCGTGTATTTCATTTGAAAATGAATTTTTATGTCTCATCTAGTTGGCCTGGCGAAGATTTAAGTTGATATACCAGCTCCTTCCCTAGAAACTGCTCATAACATTTTTAGACTTTCTTTAGTCAAGTTCGTGTGAATTTGAATAAAATTTATTAAGCACTTTCTATAAAAATATCTGTATAATTTTGTAAAATGTCCAATAAGAAACGCGTAAATTTGCTTAACACAGAAGTGGCCGAGGTAAGTGATTCCAAGAGATTGGAAATTTAGTTATGTGTATAATTAAACTTTTCACTAGATGTCCATGGCCTCATTGGAGTCAAATGACGGAGCTGGGGATGGCTTGTCGAAGGTCAATATTGAAGATCCTCTCTCGGAACTGCCGTCCACCTCAAAGAACTGTCCTAGAATGACCAAATCACCATGGATCTTTAATGACAATAACAATTCAGACAGTTCTACGTCTTTATTCTCGGATGGCTCGTCGTGTTTACTGGTTCCCAGTTCGCACAAGACAACGCCCAGTGATGCTTATGTGCCATGGCGCAACACAAGTCAGTGGCGTAATCATCCGGGCCGGGATAATTTGATACCTCATTCTTTAATGAAATCGGTGTGCTCTGCTGCGAATGGAAGGAAGTTCTGTAGGGCCAGGATCGTCTATCGTAATCACAACTTTGGTTTACGTCCCAGACCCCCGTGTTTGGTCGAATCGAGGTGTGATAGATGCAGAGTTGGCCGAACCCGTACTCTTGCCTTCAACTTTGACTTGATGGCCCAACACAAGCGTAAACAGAAAATTAAGGAAAAATTAAAATTAATGAAAATGAAGGAGGCCAAAAGGAGACAGGCTCAGAGGAAAAATCAACGGCCACGGATCAAGCCTAGATGGGCGATGCGGAAACGCTAAGATACATCTATAATGTATTCGTGGGTGTAGGTGTGTGTGGGTGTGTGTGTGTGTGCGGCGATGGCGATGATGACCAAGACAATGGATTCCGAGTTCCGAGGCTAATTCGAATTGATGTGTGATGTGATTTCCTTTGCAAAAAGAACTGACAAAAACCAGATAGACCATAAAACATCTTAATAAATTATTAACAGAGTGGAATACTTGAGTTTTTAATCATTTTTGATAACCCGGAAGAGTTTTTTTCGCTACGTTACTCTAAGTAATTTGATGACGAGCATTGGAAATGTCCTTTCCTGTATCACATTTTTGGGGTAAGCCACTAAATAGAGGACAATGTTTCGGGTTTTCTAGATCAAGACTAATAATAGACTAAATTTGAGTTAAAATTATATTGTATTATTTTCCAAATCGAGGATATTCGACTTCAACAACGAAGACATTCTTGAGTTTGAATAAGTGTAAATGGTCATAGAGACAATCTTAGGATTATCAACTTAGTTGCTTGTACTTAGCCCACAATACTTTATTATCCTTTATAGTGTATTTTCCTCTAATTAACATTTCTTGAAATGTTTTGAGATTTATTTTTTTTAAATTTTCTCACCTTATCCAATGAGCTGCTACTTTCGCCATTTTCTCGCTTGCGTTGCTCGTCCTTAAGCCGTTCCGCCTTACGCCATTTGGCTCGACGATTTTGAAACCAAACCTGCAAAAATTGAGATAGAAAGTTTTGAGAAAATGTTTTGCTGCCACATACTCTCCATATGTATTATGTTTATGCCAGAAGCCAAAAGTTTATTCTAAACATTTTTTGTTGTTTTGTATTTTTGCTCCCAAAATAGAATAGAAAATTGAAAAACTTTCTTTCCACACACAAACGCACACACATAGAGTGAAGAGAAAGCAAATTTTCCACCTCAAAAACTTTAACAATTTTCCACTTGTAGACCTCCCCTTTTGTTTTCTCTTGGATGGCAAGTCAATCTAAGACACATAAACAAACAAAATCAGATTTTCTGAAATTTTTGCCAGGCAAAACAAATTTGGCCTGTAATCAGCGCCTAAATTGAGACACACACACACATACACATACACACATGGGTCTTATGAGCTTCGCTTTTCCTACTTTCTACCAATCAAGACAATGCCAAGTGGAATGGGTTGTGGGTAGATTCTTGTCCTGGGTCTGTGTTATATCCTTTGCTGCTGCTGCTTGCTTATGCGCGCGTGTTTCCTTTTGTTGTTTTTAGTTCCGGTTGTAGCTGATTCGCCCTAATGGGATTTTGTTAGAGGCGCCATCTTGCCTCCTTACCCTCTTACCCCTACTTACCCCCCACACATATTTGTCTGTCTGTCTGTGTGTGTGTGTAAGTAAATTTCCTAATCAAAATTCAAATTAGACATTGTGCAAAAGTTCGCATTGTAATCACAAGGAGGCGGCACAGGAATAAAACAATTTCCACATATTTTGCCTCGAGTCATGGTGGCCATGTTGAGCGAGAGACGAGACACACAGCGAATGGAAGAAAGGGGCCGAGGGGGGCGGCTAGGAAGACTCCTGCTCCCCTCTCAAACAATAAATTGCGCACAATCCAACCCCAAAAGGCAAAAGCTAACACCCCCCACATGCCACACACACACACACACACACACTTATATATATATATATATGTATATCCTACAGTCTCGTCTGAACTTCCCCAGAGAACTTCCTCCACTCGTTCTCACTCACTCTCTCGTTATTTTTCCTTTTTTTTTTGTTTCATTCCTCCTCTCTTTGTTGGTTGGTGGTGACGCCCACCAGTTACTTAATACAATATTTATGCCATAAGCACATTACCAATAAAATATGGCTGGGCAAAAGTTTCGGTTATGTTTTCCTTCTTTTTTTTATTTTTACCTACCCCTAGGGCAGAACGAGAGCGAGAGCGAGACAACTGTTTATGGCAGTCAGCGAGTAAGGGAACTTTTCGTTATTATGACAAAAATTGAATAATGAAAAACAATTGTGTGTGTTTGTGTGTGTGAGTGTGTGGGTGTGTGGGTGTCTGCCTCCATCAGGACTTTTCTATTCCTTCGCATTTCCCACTCTCCATCATTCGTCTCTCTTCCAATCATAATTTCATGCACAATTTTGCTTTGTTTTATTACCACAAGTAACGTGTTTCTTATTTATTCAATTCGCTTGGTTTAGTTTCTTGATTGCTTCCCGAAGGCTTATGGAAAATTGCAAAAAATAAAGGGGAAGAAATTCTCGATAGCGGTAGAGAAGGAGCATATACAGAAAGAAGCTTTGTTTTGCATTTTGGGCAAATTAATTATGTTGCTTTTTCACTTTTAATTGATTTCAATATATGAAGAAAAATCTAAAAACAAATGAAGAAAGAAAGCAACCTCTTAAATATTTCATATTGTATATTTTGAGGTGCATACTTTTAGGAGGCGCATGCAAATGCATTGCTTTTTTTTGGGCTAAGTTTTGCGAGTAAAATTCAATAAAATAAACTTTAGATTTGATTGAAAACAGAATTTAATTAATGTTTAACAGCTTATGCTATAAGTTTTGCAGGTTAATGAACTCTTAAGTTGAATATAATAGCAGCACTTGAGGTCTTGAGTTTTTAACCGATTTGAGAATCAATTTCCCGTTTAAGGGAAATGGATCTTTTGTTCGAACTAACTAGAAAAATCTGATGAATGTACTATGTTAATTTAAAATCTGTTGTTTTGCACGTTTGTTGCCTTAGCAGTTTCCATTGCCAACCCATTTTAACTCAAACGTAACTGTTGTGTTTTATTTAGAATAGAATAGGTGCCTATATAGGTAAATTTTATATTTCCAAGAGTAACCAAAGTAAATTATAGAACCATAATTTACCTACCCACTTTTAAACGTTATCTGTAAAACGTTTTTTTAAAGGTTCATTGTCAGGAAATTACCATTATCTAACAGCGATTTTAAGTGAAAACTATGACTCGCAAGCAAGAGCGGTTATAATTAAAGATATTCTCAGAAACAGCCACTTCCAATCAGCATATTGACTTTATTATTTAAGTTCTCAAACTCATTGATCGAATTAAAGTGGATAATTTCGTTGTGAAGTGTAATGAATAAATACATTGTGAACTGCCATAGTTATAACAAAAATATCCAAGTTAAAAAATCTAAACTTGTTTGAATTTAATATCTTAATCGCATAAGTATAACAGGTAAATTTAGGGATTTAGGTAAAATGGGAAACATTCGCTCCCAAAAGTATGCAAAAACCTGTCCAAAAGATTGTTTTTGGATGCATCTAATGAGTTTATTGCATGTGCATTCTAAAATTTAGGCTGGAAGCAAAAGATATGTATATTTAAAGTTATAGATTTGACGAAAGGAATAAATACTTCTTCATCCTTTGCCTTTAGGGGCCTTTAGGGGCAAAGTTCACTTCTTTTTTACAGCCCTAGTTATTGAATTGAATTTCTATTGAATTTCTATTAATATGACCTACATAGTATGTAGAGAACAGATAGATATTATAACATATTCTCGATGAAAAGAAATGCAATACTTACAATTTAGCTGTGGTGAACGTTCATAAATTTTAATTTTTTAAATTTGAAAACGACAAAAATATTTTAAAATATTTTTTATCCATTTTGAACAAATTCAGCTCATTCTAAAATTAATTACAACAGCTTATTGCTTATTTTATTCAACAACATCTTATGAATTACCCTGTCACCTCCTTCATCTCATCTCATGGTAGAGTACATACTTCATTTATAATTTATTTACCCAATGACACAAAAAAGTAACAACAATAAGAAATCCGCCCAAAGGCGTCATACTTGAATAAAAATTCTCATAATTTTGCTAACAATGGGATATGGAAACCGAAAACATACTTGGCAAAGTAAACAGAAACAGAGTTTTTTAGAAATTTCTGTATATGTGTGTGTGTGTGTGGTTACAAGTTATCAAAACCGATTTACCATGAAAATGAAAGCAAACAGAAAAAAAAGGAAACAATGTCAGGGAACAAAAGGTAAATACCAGCCATAAAAAAACAACAACATAAAGTGAAAGGGCGAATAAGGCAAAGGCTCAGCAGGAGGGGAACAAGGACGGATCTCGGGTAATTATGGACAAGTGCGCACCATTAGCTTCCGCAAACAAGGCTCACAGTTTGCCGGGAAACACTCAATGCAAACACCCGACTCGACAACGATGATGATGATGATTATGAGGATGAGGTAGCAGCTCAAGTGGAATGAATGAACAGATGTGTTAATATCAAACGCATTTTGGCCTACGAATCGAACTCGGAACCACGAACCCTTTGCACACTACACAGAAAAGGAAACAGCAGCCGCAGCAAACAATAATTGGGCTACCGCAACAGCACCACCCTTCAGCCCACACCCCCCTCACTCTACGCAACGCCTTGAGGCAAAAGAGCTATCGAGCTGTTCGCCCTGTGAGTTTCTCCAAGCAGCCATCAACTTGGATCAGCATTAAAGGATTATTCAAGCAAATGCAATTATTTGACAGGCCACTACCCCCGGAATCCCCCCCTTGCCTCATCAGCGAGCCAGCCAGCAAGCAGTCACCACTAACACCACCCCTTTGTCGCCTGAGGCTCTGACCTCCACTCCACTCCACCACCACCACCGCCGTCCAGGAACTCGGGTAGAGTCTTATGATGGAGGCAAGTTTCAGTCTCTACCTCTCTGTCTCTTGGCTTTTGGTCTTTGTGATTATAATAAATTATCAATTATTGGCATTATATGTGCGGGTATGCTGCCTCCCACTCTCTCCTCCTTCCCCCCATCCACCCACAATTCCCCTTAGTTTCTTTTTTTATATATAGTAAGTATTTCATGCTGTAGTGGGTGTGGCTGCTGTGGAATTATATTGGTTTGCGCCCATGAACATTAATCCTAATCGAATTAGTTGTATATGTATGAGAAAATCTATTGAAATATGAGTAGGTTAGTAAAAGGGATCAGAATTTTCCGATTTGTGCAAACGACAAATTCAATGAGAAGTTATTTTTATATTCTTCAACTTGTTAAATTCATTAGGGGATACAAAATTAATTCATAAAATTTAAGGGTAATTTTTTACTCAAGGTAAATGAGAAACAAAGATTTTGGCATATCTCTTTACTAATAAGTGTTTGATTTTTTGTTAATATTAAGAAAATGAAGAGGAAATTTGAAAATCCTAGGTAACATTCACGTTTTTCCTATTTTGAGATGAGTATTTCATGAGGATTTCAAGTTAAAGCTCTGACTTCAAAAACCAAAAGAACGGTTTTTACTTATGACAGCTATTAATATATCTACTGCTAATTAACTAAACTAACTATTCTCAACTAGGGTTATATTAAAAAGTCACACCAGAGTATGTTTATTTGTACAAAGTTCAAAAATCTTATATTTTAGAGAATTTTTACTATGATGGCAATAGATTTATAATAATTTTGAATTGTGTAAAACTAGTACTCGATATTTTGCACTCAATCGGAACACGCGAATCTAGGGCTATAAAATGGGTGAAGGTTGCCCCTCAAAGTATGCAATAGGCTGAAAAAGTATTCATTGTTTCTAACATATTTATAATAATTTTTATACTTTTGCAACTTATGTAAAAATGATCTAAAAACAATAGTTGTTTCGAGAGTTGTTTTTATCCATAGAACATTCTATAATTTCGTTTCATGTTTCAAAAAGCGAGTTCTTAGACTCCTAATTGCATACTTTAGGGAGCAAATTTACCTCAATACAATAAGTTAAAAGTTTTCATGAGTCATTTTATTTCCTGTTTAAATGAGAAATTATGCCAAAAGTTTTTACTTCTAGAAAGTTCTTTTGGAAATACTTATAAGTAGTATTTTTTGCAAATGTATTTGTCACTTTTAACTATTATGATCCTTTCTGCAACTCAAAATCGATACCTTTTCTATCTGCGAACTCTAATATAGTCAGTTTAAATATAAACTTCAGATAGGGTATATCCTGCCGATGAGGAATCAATTGGTTTTGGTATCCTCTTCAGCATCTATTAAGCTTAACCTAATATAAAGCCAAATTTATCTTATTTTCTCTATATCCCACAAATATTTAAGTTAATATCTGCTCTATAATATATTAAAAATTCTTTGTTTAACTACAATTTTTGCATTACTTGATAATTCATCAAACAAAATTACATATAATTTGTATAAAATGTAAATGATATTGAATTTTAAAATCACATCCTATTCTTTTTTTCTCCCATAGAGTTTTCGCTAATTTATCAATCAATATCACTTATTTGAAAGCTCTTTCCTATCGCCTTGGCTCAACTTCAAAGCACTTTGTCTTCGTCTCTCTCGAACAGGTAAGCCCTTGTGCTTCACAGGAAACTCCCCAAACGATGCAGATTTATCGAAAAACAGAAAAATCCACCATTAAGCTCAGATACAGGTTGAGTTTGAGAGGGGATATATACATTAAGTAAATGATTTTTGCACTGGAAAATGCGTCGTGATGGACGATAGAAAGACAGTCAGGCAGACGCCAAACGAAAAAAGAAAAACAAAATGCCAAACATATCAGGTTACAGAGTGAAAGGAAAACAGGAGCAGGAGCAATGTGAAACGAAGCGTACGAAATACATAACAAATTTTATTATAAAATTTATTTTCCACCGCTTTTCCGTGTTGTGTCAAAATGTGGTCGCACAATACGCCACCACGGCTTACCCTCATCAAAATCTATATAAAAAATGTCCGTCTCCTGTTTTTTTTTTTTTGCTTTTTGGCATTCATTCCATTATCGAAATCCCAGACTAAGTCGATGGCCAGACCATTTTTTGCTATGCCCGTTGGCCACTTTTTTATATTTTTTTTTTTTTTAACACATTTTTCCGATCGTTTAAAGACCTGTGAACCTGTGTGTGTGTGGGTTTTCAAGTCTAAATTTTGCAGACATCTATTTGACAGGCCATGGCCATGACCATGGAATGGGAGGGTTGATTTTGTGACTTGTTCTGGTAATTTTGTTAGTTTGACAGGAACACGTGTTTGTTGGCAAGTGCCACAAGTGTCCCATTGTTGGACATTTGACATATAACTTTATTTGATATTCACTTGACTCAAAGATCAAATTACGCCTGGGAACCAAAGCATTAGAGAGTCTTGGATCCAGAGAAACACCAAGTCAAGTTGGACTATATAGTTCATATGAACTGGTTACTAATTGTGCCGGAAATAGCTAGATGAATCGCATCGAGGTGGAAGAGAACTTACGCCTAACGCCACCAAAGTGTTCTATAATAGCCTCCAAACGTGTCTAGTTAGCGTTGCATCCTCATTACATGCCGTTTCATTCTCATCTCATGTGCTGCGTGCTCGAGTGCCTGGACCACTACCACCTACGAGAGAACATCTTGAAAGTCATTGAAATAGATCCGCTAATTGTCAGGTTTCCGTGCTCTAATCTGACGAATGTAGCTCAGCGTTCAGCGTTCAGCATTCAGGTCTAACCACTAATGAATGCAATTTGCATAGAGGCAAAAAGTTAATCTTGAGCCAAGATTATGGCGTAGGTTTGTCTAATTTTGGATACAATTGACGCAAGTAAAATCTAAAATATGAAATATGACTAACTAAACAGCATAATCATGATGAACATTGGGCAAATTTGTCATTTTATGAATGAAACATCCTGTGTGTGTATGTAGATTAAGCAAGATTTATGTAATGACAAAGAAAGGCGAAACAATTTATAAAATTCTCAATTTCTCTATCCAATATCTATGATTTTTTATCGCTACTTTGAATTCCTGTCTTACCAACCTTTAAGAACACCATCATTCAGCATCTTAAACCCTTTTCTGGGATTCGATAATTGTTTATATATTCTTATAATCCTACATTTAATATTTCTGATTTAAATTTGATGAATTATAGTTTAGCTCTTAAGTGTTAACATTTGATTCTCCCCTAAGCAGACTCTGCAGGAAAGAATATCAATCAAATGTTGCTTCTCATTTCAAACTTCAACCATTTGGGAATCATAATTGCATTAGAGGTTAAGAAAACAAAGGTAGTTCTAGTCTCAGACAAAGAAATACTTAAATAGAGTGTAGTTTATTACGATGCTTCGTTAAAAAAAAAGTTGGCACATGTAAATCTTAAGAAAAAGGATATAAAACGATTTTAAAAAAGCAGATTATAAGGAATGTGATATTTACATATTCGATATTTACATTTTGATATATGTACATATAGCGTTAATTTAAATTCAAGTAACAGTATGTACACAAGTAGCCAACTCTGCATATTTTAGTTTGGAAAAATATGTTCCCGTGAATGCCCTTACTAGAACTGATATAAGTTCTTCTATCTACCAATATCATTCGGATTATGTTCAATTCTTTATCATTATACATTGAATCTAAAAGCTATTTAAGTGATATATTTCAAATTTTATTAGATCTAGAACAAAAGGTTCCCAGAAACTATCGTTTACATGTGCATTTTGTTACATTAGTATAATGCAGCTTAATCGGATTTGCGCTAAAATTTTTCAGCTAAAATTTAGTATAAAAAAATATTTCTGATAGCTATAACAAATACTCTGCTGGATATTTAGATGAGTTACCTTCTTATCATTGTATGTTTCATTTGATTTTTTAGCCACCCACTGAAAACTTTTTCCCAAAGTCTATAGTCAAAAGAGTTAAATTGCTTCTTATGTATGAAACTGCCCAACTTGGAAGGACTTGCTTACGAGTTTTATTCATTCTTTGCCATTTCGAGTAGTTTTTTTTTCTCCGACCATATTTAGCATGAAAATGATAACTCGCGGATATCAACTACATGAGTATATCGAATACAACTAAAGCAAAATACAAGTAAAATCTATATTGTATAATTGCCCATTGACTTTGGGATTACAGACCAACTAAGATTGACTCAGCAGCTGTCAATTGGTCCTGCAGTTGAATATGACTCAACTTAAAAAATAGGTCATAGACGAAGTTTACAAATTGGTTTATAAGAAAACGTATTTATCTTTCTGATTAGCATACTATAAAAGCCCTTTTAGCCAAAAGAAATTATGTATTTCCATTTTATTTTAAACCTCTGCCTATTTTCTGCACTTTTCTTTTTCCTCTTCACGTTTTTTTCCTCAACAAAATGCTTCGTCATGAACAATTTCTGTTGGTGGGTCTCTTTATCTAACTGTACTTATATTGAAAAATAAATTTGATTTATTATGAATAACCAAAAAGAAGAAGACAGCATCATGATGATGAAGATAAAGCTGAAGGCGATGAGCAATTTCTTTCTGTGCCCTTTAGACCAACCTTCAAGGCTTTTTGCCTGAAGTTCTCTTTTTTTTTTACTTTGCATACTTTGACGTCATTGAAAATGTATATACATATATATATATATATAGCATTTTCTTTTACGTTTTCCCAGTTATCCATTTTTATTTTTTGATTCCATTTTGAAGGCAGTTTTTTATTGCATTAGGTTTGAGCCTTAGGTTTTTAGCCATGCATATGCATTATTAATAGAGGGGGAACTGGTGGTGTGGGTTGGTTGGGGGGGAGGGGGCTGAAGGAGCTTTCTGGCTTTGATCAGACTGCGTGACTGGACTAGGGTAGTCAGTTCTGCCTTTTTGGACTGAAATTTGATACAACTTTTTTTCATTTTTTTTTCAAACTTAAACTTTTGCCCTTTCCTTTAACCTTTTCATATTTTGCATAATTTTTTTTACTTTTTTGGAATCACAGAAAAGTTTGTATTTTTTTTTTTTTTATTGCTCACCTGTACACGTGCCTCAGTTAGGTTTATTTTCATGGCCAGATCCTCGCGAGTAAATACATCCGGATAATGGGTTTGGGCAAATGCCGTTTCCAGCTCCTCGAGCTAAAGGAAATTAAAAATTAATTTCGAGTGAAGGAAACACTTGCAGATTTTTACTCCTAGCTACTATCTTCTTACCTGTTGCAAGGTAAAAGTGGTGCGATTTCGTCGCTGTTTGCGACGGACAAAGGTCTCATCATGTATGGCAGGATGATACGAGTAGCTGGTATCTATATGAGATGAGAATAAAAACGAAAAAGGACGTTAAAAACAAAAAAATAGAAGCAAGAAGCAAGGATTTACAGAATTAGAGCACACAAAAGTGTTGGAATAATTAAAGTTTAAGTTTCCTTTCGGTCGGTAGTTGTTCTGAAGGTGTAAGAGTTGAAGTAAGTCTTATTAGATTGAGATTCGTCCGATGGAATCTGTTAGAAAAACTAATGCAAAGTTAAATTTGTAGTAAAATTTAGTTCGCAATTTAAGCAAGTTATCCTTATGATTTGTTATATTTATCGTTTTAGTCAATGTAATATAAAATTTGCTTTTGAACTTTTTATTGAAAGTACTCAAAGATTATGTCTAACAATCACTTTACTTGTCTTTATTGGCAGATTTAAAAGATTTAGTTAACGAAATGAATATGTTCGAATAGTTTTTTTATATTTCATTTAGATTTATATTTATATAAGTTCGTGATTCATTGAAATACATTTTGTTTAGAAAATTTTCCAACTCGAAGTTCAATTAAATTTTCATTTTATAGCTGCTAACTACATTTTGTTCTGTATGTATTTTAGCTTGGAAAATCAATTACTTTATTTAAGTTAAATTGTTTTTTTTAATGCTGAAAAAAAATATGACTAAAATATTTAATAAGGGATAATTTGTTAGCTGTTAGCGCCTAATAAAACTTTTTATTTTTAAACTTTACACTACAAAATAAATTTAGATTGCATTGCGGTTTGTCTGTGTAGCAAATTTTTTTGTCCTGCCCTAATAAAAGCATTTTAAAATCGCTTTTTATTTGATTTATTTAGTCCAAGATTCAAATGTATCATTGAAAAATCAAAAAATGCTTTAAATTTGCATAGGCTAATTGAATTTTGAATACGTGATATCTGAGCTATGACACTTGACAAAACGCCAGTTCCCCCTCCTCCCCCTTTCCTCTTCTTACCACCCACCCAGTTGCCAACCAACCAACACCCAGTCGAATCGTCTCAATTGCTAAACTAATTTAAAATATAAAAAAAAAGAACAAAAAAATTTATTCCACACGCGTGTCGAGAAATTGAAATTGAAACCCAGAAAAAAAAAGAAGAAAAGGAGCGAGGCCTGGGAAAATGAGAAAACTAATATAAGAAAGAGAGAGAGCGGGAGAGAGAGGTAAGGATAACTATAGAGTGAAAATTAAATGAAAAATTTGTAACAAAATTGATTTCTTATTGTCAGACATAGACAAGAAACAGACATGACAACAGACTCAGTCTGTCTGCCACAGTCTCCTCTGCAATGTCCTTCAACTGTGTTTCCTTTCGTCCTCGTCCTCGTCCTCGTCCTCGTCCACGTCCTTGTGGTTCTGTCTCTGTCTGATTGCCAAGGACTGAAGACCGAAAATCCCTTAATGATGGTTTCGCTTGTTATAGCAAATGTTTAAAAATTGAATTATCTCCCATTACCGGCAACAGCAGCTAACGAGGCAGACTTGCAACGATGAGTGGGAAAGAGAGAGATTTACCCATTCTGCTACTCTACTCCATCGCTCTCTCTCTCTCTATCTCTCTCGTAGTCTCTCCTCGTCTCTGGTCGAGCACCCTTGCGTACTTTTTGAATCAATTTGCCAACAAGGATTTGTTAATCCTGTCTTCCTGACAAGTGCGGTTAGTTGAGTTGTTGTTCCATCATCATGACGTTTGATGTTTTTTTCTGTCTCTCTCTCCCATTCTGTCTCTTCATCTCCTCCCTCTTTGTATAATATGGTAAGAGGGCGGAAAGTAGCATCAACAGCAGCTGAAGCTTTCAGCATGAAATTCTTATTGGAACCAGATACAGATACAGTTAGATAGATGTTAGATAGATAGATAGATGGATGGCTACAGAGAAGGCAAGTGAAAGGGAGGCCAAATGAGTGAATGGTTGAGTGAATGAGATGGAAAGAGTGCGCTTTGGGATTTGCACTCGAAACCTAATTGTGCTAATTGCCCGCTGCTGACGAACTGAACTCATCTGAACTGCATGGAACAGAGCAAAACGGACCAAAACAGACCAGACCAGGTCAGGCTTAGGACCTGTCCACATTAGCTAGGTGGGCGGGGGGACGGGGAGCAGATTGCTAACTGAGTAGAGTATTAGGAACATTTTTGGGAACGTTCTTGAGGCCATTTGCCATTTGCATTTTGCAGCAATTATTGGCTAGCAAAAATAGAATTCGATTAGCAAAAGAGACCAGAACATAGAAACCAAAATTGAAGAGTTAGGCTCAAAAAGTACACTGAAAGAAATTCCATTATCTTGAGAAATTAAAGGATATTCCTTATTTCACTTGATAATGAGATTCAACGCATTGCATTATAAATAGTTTTAGTAGATTTTGATTTTAAAAAAAATACTGCATCTCTTTTTAGGTAGTAGAAGTACATAATTTTAATATTTCATAGGATATTGAATCGATTTCGAAATATCTACGTATTTAATTTCTCGATTCCTGTAAATTAATGGAATATATTTTAGAAAATAAAACTACTAGTAACCAACCTAATAAATATAGGCATAATTTTTAGTTATTTTCAAAACCATATTCATACATTAGGGCAAAATCCGAGTCTACGATGAATTTTAAGATATTTTTAAAAGCTAGAAGCATATAAATCAAATTGATTTGAATATGTTTTTTCTTGAATATTCAACTCACATGTTGAATATGTGTAATCGATCTAAAAAAAGGTTAAATTGTTTATTGTTACACCTAAGTAAAATATTATACAAATATACTTTGAGCCGGCCAAATTGCAAGGTTTGATTTAAATTTCAAGTAGGTCGCGTAATCTTACCAGATATTATACAAATATTGGAATTGGAATCGAGGATACTAAAGCGAGTTTGGGTGACATTTAAAGTGAAACTAACAATTGGGTTAACTCGAAATTATCTAACTAAAAAGCATTAAGAAAAGATAACTACTAGAGATGGAGATTAAAAATCTATTGAATCCAAATGTGTAACTGCTATAATGAGATTTCAAACTGATTTGACTTATTTAAATGTCAACCAAGAACAGAAACATTAACTTGATAGCATTAACCCGCTGCGTTATATATCCTGGTAGAGCGATTTGCTCTATTATGAGAGAAGTTAGTAATGGAAAGACTTCCTACTGTATGTTATACCCAAAACTTGTATTTCTTTCTACTTTGCTCAATCATTTTACTTACATTTTATATAAATGAATGATAATATTAAAGAGTACAGGTGGTTTCTTCTCCAGACAAATGTATGAATCGTTTTTTAATGGTTAATTCTCATACTGCCTTCCATTTTTTTGTAGCAGTGTACTTTTCTCGTTTTGGTCTCTGATTGCTTCACTTTGGCAGCATTTTTGTAGAGCGAATTTCTCATATATTTTTAGCTTTACGTTTACGTGAAGCTTGTGAAACATTTTCTAATTATTTTCATAATTAAATATTAATAAATGTGCCCCAACTTTCCCCTGGCAGCCTTATAGCGACACTTTATATTACTTTATATTTTATCTCTCACTCTCTCTCTTTCTCTCGTGCCATCTCTTTGAGAAAAACAACATTAGTGCGCATTATATGGATTCTCCAGGGAGTTAAAGCAGGTTGAAGGATGGCCAAAGGGTAGGATAACTAAAGATATTATAGAAGGGGGCAAGGGAAGCGAATGTAGCGAGGGTTTGACCTGACCTTCAGCCCTGTTTGGCGCAAATGAATGGCAAGTAACAACATTTCAGCTAATCGGATTAGAGCAGCAGCAGCAGCCGCCCAGCAACAACAACAACAAGAACAACAAAAGTTGACACAACCTACACGAAAAACCGAAAGAGATAGACAGCCAAAAAATAAGAGTGAGAAAGAGAGATAGACGTAGAAAGAAAGAGAGTGAGCGAGAGAGATAGCGACTTTTGGTCTGAAGCAGCAGAGAAATTCAAATTAAATTTTGCAATTTGCTAGGCTAATTATTTATTTAAAATCAAATTGAAAATTAATTTTACAGCAAAAGAAGCAGATGAGAAAAACGAAAAGGAAGAAAGAATGAAAAGGAGGCAAAAAACAACAGCACAAAAAGGTTGGCAAAAACTTTCAACTTTGCTTGCCCTCTCGCTTGCTCTCTCATGTCTGCTCTGTCTCTCTCCATCTCTCTTTCTGTTTGGGGTCAAGTTTGGCCTGTCAACGCCTTTGCCTTCTGCCTGCTGCCCCTTTCATTTTGCCCCTCTCCCCACCCACCATCTCTCCATCACAACTTCTGGTTATAAAATATTTTATGGCATACAAAATGGCGTTCTGCCTGCTAGAAAATTCAATTAGCCAACAATTTTTGGGGCAACAGCTGCTGTTGGCTTTCAGCAAAGGAATTTGTTATTGAGAGTAGAGTGGAGTAGAAATGGGTGTGGCATATGGGCGAGTTGAAAGTCGAAGAGAGATTAAAATGGGTTAGACTTACTTGGGTCGACTTAAAAATGTATTGAAACTACACTTTTTTGTATGTGAAAACTTTTTTAGTTCTCCAAAATTCTACATACTTATATAAAAGTTCTGGTAACTGGCTATGGTAAACGATTCTCTCGACCCTTACTTTGTAAAGTTTTTTACTTATTTAGAGTTATGACTAATAATATAATTATGACTTGGTTTTGTTAGTCAAGCTATATAATTTTAGTTTTACGGAAACTACTGTAATGTATTAGCTTCTAAATTGTTTATTAAACAAAATATTCTTCCTAAATATTGAAGGCTTGAAAATTTTTGATTAAAAACCTTTGTCATATAAGTGACGTCTGGGCTGACAGTTTTCGAATCTTTGTGAGGGAAAATGACCGCAATTTCCAAGATTTCTCCTATAAAACGGGCTATTTTTCAAAATCCTAGCTAAAATAAATATATATTACAGCATGAAGTCCTTTAGAACTCTTTTTGTTTATGGTAGGGCTGAACTAACGTAGGTGACTAACGTATTCCTATAATATTTTGTTTCGGTTATTAGAGAGTCGTATGTATGTGCATATCCTTTTATTTGTTATGAAATTAAGTAAACTCAATGCACTAAAAGAGTAGTTTCATTTTCTATTAAAAAAATAATATGAATTTTCCTTTCAAATCTAAACATTTATTTCGGTTGTTCAAGAAAAAAATATTAGTTAAGCTCTCTGCACTGTATATAGTAAAGTCATGAATTGCCTCCTCTATTTATGGAATATTGAATATTTTGGCATGAATTAAAGGATTAATTGAATTAAACGGCAAAATTTCAGTACTTCGTTTCGGTTGTTCAAGGTTTAAGAAGCAAAACTGATTTTGCTGTTGATAAAGGTTTTTAAAAAAAAATTTGGGGAGTTGGAAAATAAGAACACTCAATCATTTCGCTTATTCAAGGATATACCTTTAGTTCTTCAACACAAAAATAAATATAAATTCATGCAACATTAAAATTACTTAGCTTATTTCACCAAGATTTATGTTAAGAAAATCACAAATTGTGATGTTAAAATTAACCTTAAGCATGTTGATTATTAAATCTAAATTCTAAGCCTTTGATAAAACATTTTAACACTCGTTTGATTTTGTTTTTTTGTACAAGTAAAACCACAATGAAATTTGATTTACTCTTTCTTCTACTCTATCAGAAGTCAGTTTCGCCTCTGCAGCAATTCTTGGCCCGATGTCTGTTTCCTCCCTTCCCTTCATCTCCTGGTTATAATAAACTTTTCCTCTGACAGACTCTCTCTGAACATATATAATTGAATCAGAAAGAATGAAAAAAAAACCGCTTCGCTTCAACTCAATCGATAATCGGGCGAACGATGATGGGGAAATGATGGGGAAGTGTTGGGTACAAGGAGTGGCCAAAAGGCAAAGTCAAGCAAACGTGAACGTGTCAGAGTAAGTGAGTGAGTGAGAGATTCGAATTCGAATTGGAATTGAAATTGGTTGGAGTTGGCTGACTTTTTTTTGTTTTGTAATATTCCAGATATCTTTCTTTTATTTTTGTGATTTTTTTTTTTTTTTTGGATTTCATTTTATGCAATTATCGCGGGCAAAGCGTTAATGCTTTGGCATGCAAATTTTTTTTCTGTAACGCTGCTGTGGAATGTGAAGTGTTTTACCCTACTCCCTGAGTGTGTGTGTGTGCGTGTGTGTGAGTTTTCGTCAGATTTCGTCAGGGCCATTTATCAAAATCAAAGTGCCACCTGCCGACGAAATAGTTTATTGATTTTTATTTTGCCATTTTTTTTTTCTTTTTTGCCACTATAAAAGGCACCGCCATAGCCAAAAGTGTCGCATAAATTGCTCTGCGCATTTAAGTTGCCGGCTCAAAGCGGCATCTAATGGGATTAGCCACGATGAAGACGACGGCAAAGTTGTAAGAGGGGAGTGAGAGCCGCCATCGCCCCCTCTTACAGGCATTTATAATGCATGACCAATGTAAGCACTCGTAAGTAGTATAGCTATGCACGTTTTCACTCCTCTCTCCCTCTCTCTCTCTCCCTCGTACTCTCCCTTTCATCTTTAATCCAAATCAAGGTGCAAATTCTATTTACTATTTGACTTATTCAATATGACAGAATTTTTCGTTAGACTGTAACTTAAATCACTTGTCCAGATGAGAGATGAGAGCGGGGAAAGAAACATAAGCAGGTGTCTCTAATTTGATTTGTACACACAAATTGACGGCGAAAATATTCGGGCATAACTTCACTCAAACTGACTGAGTAGAAAAGGGAAGGGACTTAAGGCAAACCGCATTCAAAATGGAAAAGTATTTCAATATTCGAGTGCCTCAAATTATGGAATTTAGAAATTTAATTGGCATCTTTAGAAAGATAAACAATTACTTAAGTTTATTCATTACTTTAGGTATGTTTGAGTCAATATAGAAAAAATTTATGAATAAACATAGCCATTCGATAAAAAAATCCGAATATATGCACAATGTTAAATATAAATGAATGAATGTATAAAAATAATAAATTAATTAGCGTGTAAATGAATATATTTTAATGAATTCCTAGTATTTTACACATTCCTAGTATATACGAATAATTGTTGAAATAAGTTGATGATCAATGAATATATGCCTGAATCAATGAATGTATTTAGGAATCCATATAGTGAATGAACTTGCGGCTGAGCGTACATTCATTTTATGAATAACTGATGAATGAATATAAAAACAAATCCACATATGAATGAAATCTATAATATTTAAACAATATTTATTAATAAGTAAAGGCGATAACGTATTTGTCAAAAAAGTGCTGCCATGGTCACAAAAGCAAAGTTATCTTGGGTAGTAACTGACTAGGGAATTACAATTAAAACCCATAGTGTAATTACTCTATTGGTGGCATTTTGGATCATAAATATGATACGCAATAATCGAATATTTTGCTTATGCCTACGATGTCATTGTATCGAAAAATACCTTTCCAATAATTGAATTGTTTGTCGATCATGAAATACAATACTTTTAGACTTATGCTTCATAATTAAGATTTTATTTAATCTTTAGATTAGATTTAGCTATAAAGAACATAAATTAACAAACATCTAAACCATCAAAAACAAATGGAAGCCTATAAAGTCCAAGATACGTTTTAACTGACAACGTTAAATTTGGCTTAAAGATCCATCATAAGACTCTAATTCAGAAAGAGCTCAAATTGTCGGTATTGTTTTTTTTTATACGGACTTTCCTAGATGCAGATGTCCGAGCCACTAAAAATAGGTATCAATTATGCACTACATGTCTGTCCCAGCTGCTGTCTACGAATTCCGTATGAGACAAATAAAAATGAATAGTTTTGGTACTTCTTAATGTCTTTCCTAATCGATGTTGCTTTCAAATGACATTTTCGTCATAGAGAAATCTAAAGATATACAAATTTGGATCAAATTTGCGAAAATCGTTTCATCAATTGATTCTAAGAGATAATCGTATTTACGTTTAATCATGATTAATAAACGCTTAGCTTCGATTACTTTCGATAAATATCAATAATGGATTAATAAGTATGAATTAAACTGAACAACTAAACTGATAAGTATAAATCAATAAATCATATCAATATGTGGGAATCTTTTTTGTTGTACAGTTTCATGAAGAAAGAAATTTACTTAGCATCGATCCATCCGTTTGAATAGGGACGCATGGGAAACAGTTGTGGGT
Source organism: Drosophila willistoni (assembly GCF_018902025.1). Classification (NCBI taxonomy): domain Eukaryota; kingdom Metazoa; phylum Arthropoda; class Insecta; order Diptera; family Drosophilidae; genus Drosophila; species Drosophila willistoni. The sequence goes on from NW_025814050.1 coordinate 19,759,819, forward strand.
GGGGGAACACCCCTTTAGTTGGACAATATTGTCCACATTCTAGAAATTCATCATTTGGGATAGCGTAGGAGGGATTCATATTTGTGGCTGTACACAAAGTAAAGTAGAAAACCAGTAGAAACTAAATTAATCCTTTTAAAAATGAACATAAATCATAAAAATGTCCTCTAAAAATTTAAACCAAGTCAAGAAAAGCATCAACCAGCAACACTTGCATTCAAATGTAACCTTTGGTATTAAAGTCTCGAATACTTCGGACAAGTGTACAAGGAAAAAACAACTAACGAAACTTGCAACCAACAGTCAGTCAGTCAGTCACCACTTCTACCATAATTCCCATTTCACCCCCTCCCACTCTCCCTTCATCCGCAGGCAGCAAAAACTTTTCGACAAACAAGCAAAAAGAAAAAAAGGCAAAGTAATAATAATACGAAAACTCTCGACATGTGCGCCCATGAAATCTGATATGAGCAGCTCACGGAGAGGGAAACAGAAACATAGATTCCATCCCCCTTCCCACTGATCTGGTCTGTTGTTAACCCTCGTGCCGTTAATAGAATAATTCGTTAATGTAACTAGAAGATACAAGGCGATTATCATTGGCTTTTTATCTAAAATTTTCAATTTTGAATTGCACTTTTGGCAGTGAGAACGATCTGATAGGATCCAAAATACATCTGTTCCAGAATATATACTTATATATGTATGTACTTACATGGATGCGTGGCAGCAAATGGATAGTCCAATGTTGGCAACCTTGGTGGATGCGGTCCACAGGGATGCAGGGCGGGCGGACATTGATAACAAAACATTCCTCTGCCCGCAGCTGCAGGACCGAGCTAAAACAGAAGAGAGAGAGAGAGAGCGAGAAAGACAGATAGAGTGAGATATGTGGAGATTCATTTTTAAATTGCATGTAATTTTTATTAATTTACTTGCCAATCACGTAAAAAAAAAACTAAATAAAAAAAAAACTGAACTGAAACTTGTAATTTAAATACACAATTCAATTGAAGAACAAAAATGCGGGCTGTGCCTCCGACTATGCGACGCCAGAGAATATAAAATGCACCTCAAAATGTCAACCAGAGACACAGAGAAAGACAGAGAGAGAGAGAGGGAGAGAGAAAGAATTCAAAACTCAATTCGATTCAATTAAAGACAATTACCAGGGCCTTATGACAAATAATCATCTCATGTATGTAGCTATATAGAATCGATTTGTGTACCGATTCGATACGAATCGATTCTCTTTGCATCTTTTGTCTTATTGCAGTCACTCAAACAAAACTCAATCGAAACTTGTCTTTGTCATCGTCATCATCATCATTATCATCATCATCATCGTTGTCGTCTGCATACAATTAAATTGTCCTCAAACGAATCAATTGATTTAAATTAATTGCATTTGCCGCAAAAGAGAAGAATTGTAACTGTTTCTTGTTGTTGTTGTACAGCAGACAGTTGATGAACTGACATCTTTTGCCATAGTTGCGTTTTGGCGCTAGGCCATCTTCCTTAGATATTAATTAGCCGAGGAATGCATAACCATCGCAATGCATCGCATCGCATCACATCATATCACAGGGTCACATCACAAATAGGGAAAAGAAAGAAATTCTACTCACTGGGTGGTAGGGAAAGTTCTTCAAAGACAATGCAAGAAAGGCATCTCTCAAACTATAGATCATCAGATAAAAGAGTTAAAAGTAAATGTAAGAGATCTTTGTGGGAACAATATTCTCTTCGATTAAGCAATTTTCTTCAACAAGATGAAATAAAGGGGGTAACGAAGAATTATAATGATCAGGAGTTAATGCAAAAGATTGTTGCAATTGAACTAATATTCCATTTATTACATTTTACTTAGTTACATTGGTTAGAGTTACCATACAGAAATGATAGTGTCATATCAAAAAGAAAGTTCAAGTTGAATATACCACGATCTGGACACGCCGGTCTGGACACTCCTCGAATTGTAAATATTAATTTGGAATTTGGAATAATTTTTCAACTATTTTAATCTGTTTGTACCCCTTTTTACCTGAATCTTCGGTAAATTATAATAAATTCTTAATCTAACCAAATTCCGCATAGAAACTTACTGAATTTTGTAAGTAATACTTTGATCGGACGCCAATCGAAAATATTTTCTATATATGTCCATGTCGATAACACATATAAATACAAAACACTGAATTTTATTATCTGGTTAGGATTGTATCAGAATATCATAATTCAAAAATAAGGTGAAAGTAGTAGGATTTTTTGTTCAGCTACATGGTCAGATTATTATGGAATCTCGTGAGAATTAAGATGTGCTTATCTTTAATTAGATTCGCTTAATCCAAAGGTAGTAGAGGAAATAGGAAGTGTTTTATCTGTCACATATATGTGGACTCTAAACATTTTCAAAGATAACCTCTTGCAAATTGAAACCGAAGACAATGTTCAAAGGAGTTTGGAGACTCCTCGATGTCAGTACCGTCGCCAGATTGAGGCAAAAGTCCCTTGAGATCGAAATATCTACCTCTCAATGGCTGTTTTGCCTACATATCGAGATTATAACATTATGTTCAATTCATAGGCACTGAAATATATCTATTAATATTCACTTGTTCAGATGTATTAGATTTTTGGAATAGATTTTTTGATTTAGTCTATTTTCATTTTCAAATTTCCGATTCCTGGGGGCATTAAAATTTCAAAAATCAATTTCAGAAATAGCATTCTGATTTGATTTAAAAGTAACACCCAGGGGTCAGTCAGCACACACACATACAAACACATACCGCAAAGCTCTTTCATCCTGTCCCTCTAACTCTTGTGGATATGACCTCCATGGGTATGGGATACATCTGACTATCCGACTAGTGCCTATTTAATATGGCCCGAAAATAATTCAGCATAAATTATTCAATGGAAATTAATTCACTAACAACACCAGTAACCAGTTAGTCAGGCATTCATCCTAACTACCGGGCCATCGAGCAGCCTTCTGCTCCTCTCCACCCCTCTCCTATTACTGCTCTCTATACTCTCGGTTGATGGCACTAAAACTTTGGCTCATAGTTCGGTTGTACGGAACACTGGAGTTTGCCGGAGTGCCGCATGTGCAACATTAGACACGAAATGGCAATTTTCCATTTGGCAAATGAGTTTTGCGGCCGACGGACTCCAAATATAACAATTATGCAAAATTACAAATTCTCACAATTCTAATGGAATGTGCCCCGCCTGACCCACCACCAGCAACCCATTCCCCTGACCAGGTGATGATGCTATGTTGCCTCCTGATGTTGTCCTCCACTAAATGGAAATTTATTGGCGCCGCTCGTCGAGGGACAACATTCGAGGCCCAGCTGGGTCCACCGCGTTGTCATGCCCCCCGCCCCCGCTTACCCCTCCCCCTTAGTGTTAAATTATTTTGCGTGTGTAAATTTGGCGGAAATAGTCTGTAACATGATATGCTAACACTTGTGGTTCACACACAGGGTGGCTTGGGTTGGAATTGGACCTGGCTTTGGGTTTTGGGACACACGACCGAACCGAGTCATAAATAAAATTTTCATACAACATTTCGTTTCTCTTCTATATTTTTGTAATTTCTGTGTTTTTTTTTTTGTTTTTTAATAAATTTACTCAAATAAATTAAAATGTTGTACAGGGGCGGCAACAACAATATTTTCTGAATATTAATTGCAATTGAAATGTAACTCTGGCATCCTGATGACGATCTATAACACACAGGAAATGGATATGGAATGAGAATCATTATTAATACATATATGAATATGTTTTTTTTTGGGGGAAATGACAACCTGTGAAATGAAAATCACATAGAAGTAAGGTAGATTTCAGAGCAGGAATTTTCACATAAGACTTTTTCATAAAAGGGAAATTTTTAGTTAATGCAGTTTGGTATTTTGTTAATCAACTTTAGATACAAATAAATAGGAGAAATCCAAGAAGTAAACGAAAAAATTAAAGATACGATTCTGACCACGTAGTTTATCTAGCAAATGTTAAACTTCTTATGAAAATGAATCCATGAAATATATAATCTCTAAGAAGTGATTACAAGAATCTTAAAAAAAAGGAACTATATGATGTTGCTTACCCAAATTTGTATTTAAATCAAAAGAAATCTTTCTATGTTTAACACTGTTGTAAAAAACACTTTTCTTATATGTTTGTAATAATCAATCAGTGACTATATCTTAATCTTTAACTCTGTCACAGATATATAATTGATATATTTATAAGATATGCACTTTTTAATGATTTATCTTTTATTCATTACTTGGTAGAGCGTAAAAAAGGATTATAATGTCATTGCCATCTGAGATTTCTTGGCAACCTCTGCTGATTAAATAGGCGTCTTACAAAATCTCACAGTATTTTGTAACCTTAACAACCGTATCTAAGAATATAGCTAATTCAATTATATTTATAAAAAACGTGTAAGTGTAAGAAATTACACGTTTTATGAAAATATTTAGACTATGTATTTTATTTAGTCATGGTAAATATAATGGACTGTTACACAGATCACAGATTATCTAGAATTTAATTATAAATTCGATATGCCCTTTTTTGAGAGAGATTCTATATCGTCCTCCGTAACTCTTTACTCAAAGATCATTAAGTGTCCATGAACGCTCTTTAGATTCTCCCATTCTCTAGCATACACCATTTCGGGGAAGCTTCAAATACAATTTGTCTGACGCTTTTGTCTCTCTAACTAATCCTGGAGCTCTGATTGAATTTCCACCGTTTTTCGGACAGAAACTACCGAAACTGCAACTCGGTTGGCTTGACTCACTCACTGCACATGAACAGAACAACAAAGGCTTACCACACAGATTTTCCATCTGCCGCACAATCCTCCTTCACCTCCTTCACCACCTTCTCATCGTGTTGCTCCCTTGATTACTTCGCCGTTCGAAATCGTTTCGCTGTTTAGTGCGCACTTAATTGAATTTCGCGTGTGCCGGCATTTTGCCATCAGTTTTGGTTGCCATGCACCGTCCAGTTTGGTTTGTTTGCCATCAAATGTACGTATGTGTGTGTGAGTGTTTGAGTGTGTGTGTGTTGCATTGTCTAGGCCACACACACACAAAGATACCAGCACACACACTTGGACACTTCTGGCAAGTGCATTTCGTGCAATTGGATAATTGCATTTGGCTTGGCGTTGGCCTCTCTCTCTCTCTCTCTCTCTCCTTCTCTCCTAATAGAGAAAGCGACAGATGCAACACCAAAAACAGGGCAACAACAACAACAACTACAGGAGTTGACAGAATATTGGAATCTTGTCAACGCAAACGCGTTGCACGAACATGGAAATTTAATCTGCGGGAGGAAAGGTGTGAACAATTAGCCAAGCGCCGCCTAAAAGTAGGCAATTTAGATTTCATCTTTAAAGGTGTGGGAGAACTTTGGTTAATTTTGAAGGTTATTTAGCAATACAATGACAAATAAGTAAGTAATGCACTTCATTGTATTTAAAATCAATGTAAGAGAATGATAGTTCAATATCTCAGCAAATAGTAGTCAATATTCAAACTTTGGGAAGGTTAAGAGGGGAAAGTTCTGTAAAATGTTTCATCGGAATAAGAATTTCAAACTTCAACATAAAGATATTACTATAATAATACATATAAGTATGAATCAGTCTTAAGGTTGGTATAACTCGGACCTAACTAATCAAGTCAGTGAGAGAGTATAGCTTTTATTTTGATCTGAAGGAACTATATAAAACACTGCCTAATTACTTAAATAACAGACGTTTTTAGATAGAATTGCATTAAAAACTAAGGCTTATAATTCATGATTGTTTCATAAACGCATAATCTTATAATTATGATCTTAAAGCCTTTCAAGACGATTGACTCTCAATACAACTATGCAATATAAGTTTATAAACCGTATAACAATGACTTTAAGTCTCTCAAAACAAGTAGTATGGAACTCGTCTGTATAACAGTAAAAATAAAATATCAATTTTATGTTATAAATCGGTATAAAGGTCTTAAGAATAGGTCCATTAACTGCAGTTCCGAGAGTTCAAGTCTATTAAAATGTGTGTATAACACTTTGCTCGTATAACAGTCAACCGATCTGGAAACAACAGTTCTTGCATTTTACTTAATTATAACAGTTACAGATTTGTTAAAAAGTTGTATAACAGTTATGTATAGCAGCTTGTATAACACTTTGTATAACAGTGCGTAGAACAACTGCTTTGTATAACAGGAATAAAAATAATGTCTACATTAAGCATCTGCAGAGAAATTTTCTGTCATTTCCATCTTTCCTTTATGCTTTCTTTCAGCATTTGCCTCTTTCTCTTTCGCACTCCTATCCCATAACCCCTATCTCACACCCCCCTGCTCCCTGTTCGCCCCAACATCATCCTTCATTCTGCTGGGTGTTGCTCTGGCTGATTGACTTGTGTTTTCATTTTTAATTTGGTTAATTCAAATTAATCAAGCGACAGTTGATAATTTGTTTGCCTTTTTTTCTCCATTATTTTCATTTTCGCTTTATTTTTTTTTTTTTGCTGTTGCTGTCTGCAAAATGCATTTTGTTTGGAAAAGTGCATTGGCATTGGCATCGCTCCTCATACATATTCATATACATCTACATACATACATATGTATGTACATATGTATATGTGCTATATGAGAATCAGCATAGTCCAGACACAGACAAACAGACAGGCAGATTGAGAGAAAGAGAGATGCATTCGCATTTCCCACTTTGTTGTTTGTTCAATTAATGCAATTGCTCGCTTCGTTGTTGTTTTTGTTTTTGTTGTTGTTGTTTGACATTATTAATTTATATTTATATGAGTTTTTATATAGCAGCAGCTGTTGCATAATGTGAAGTCGCCTGTTGCAAATTGTATTACATTTTGATGCGTTTTAATTAATTTTGAGTTAATTTTCCACATTTTTTTTTCCCCCTTCCTATTTCACTTAATGCAGTGAGAAAGATTCCAAGGAATTAGATTTATAATAAATTTTATTATATCTGCTCATTTTTGAAATTTGTTTATTGTTAAACACTCACACTTACCAAGAAAATTCAATTTTTGAGTTATTATTATACCTAATTCATAAAAATTTCATTTTTTAGATAAGTTTGATTTTTTAGGAATAATTTTTTAAATTTGCTCATTCCTATACAATCAAACTTATCCAAAAAATTAAATTTTTGAAATATTATTATACCTAATTCATAAAAATCATATATTTTATCAATTTCTATATATTTTTTTTCGTCAAGAAACTTGAATTTTGTATCATTAAGATAATATCTAAATCCTCCATTCAGAAATTAAGAGGACTAACGATTCAGTTATCATATGTCAGAGATAAGATTACAAAATGTAAACTGCATTGTTTAGACTAATTAGCGAAAATACAATTCTTAAATTAAGAAATTGTCTGAGATAGAAATGAGAATTAGAATCACTCACACATTGTGAGAATATTTTGGAATGAAAAAAGATAAGCAATTAAAGCTTTAGAATCTCATTGAATACTTCTATTGTCAAATTATTTATATTTGATTATTTTATATAATAATTAAAAATGACTTTCAAAAATTTTTCAATTAAAGATTTGCTAAATAAGGGATTCACTTGGTTTTGTTCTTTGAATGAGAAGCAAAAATTCAAATGGCCTTTGTTTGTCTCAAAATATTCTTTCATTCGTCTTCTTTTAACATATATTCTCATTTTAGTTGATACCACCCACACTTAACCTACATTTTGCATTGTAGTTCTCTAACCATCCTGTAATTGCCAAGGTCAAATGGTATAACGTCATTAGAAGATCCCCTCACAGACCTAATAGACTTATCGGTCTGGCTGAATCTCGCCAACTCGCCAAAATCGCGACTAAACGAGACACTCAACTGGCATAATTCGCCAGTTTCAGCTTCCAGACTAGCCAGACCGAGCAGACACTGCCATTCGTCCATTCGGTTCATTTCCCATATGGCCATGCCTATCTCTATGTCTATTCCTATGTACATATGTATCTATCCACGTGCGCTCCCTGCCTATTCAGATGCCGCTTCTCTTCTATGCCTGCCCCCCATCCCGCTGGCATTAGAGCCACTTAAACGCATTTGCAAAATTGTCTGCCCGCCCACCCACACACACACACACACACACATACTCGGAAAAAAACAACATTTTGCTTTATTTTTTTGATTTTTTTTCTTCTACTCTTTGTTTTTGTGGCAAAAACTAAACCCGCTATAATTTTCAACTGAGGTGATGTGATACTACTGCAAGTGGAGAGACAATTTGGTTGTGTATGGCGATGGGTGGGTAGGGGGGGGGTAGGGAAAGTGCATATGGATACTCAGTTGATGAGGTTATCACTGTAGCAAAGTGCATCCGTTTTTAGAATAATCAAACTATGTAAACTGACGCAGGTTTTATGCCAGAATTGCAACTGCAACTGATTTCTAGACGAGTGAGTAGGTGGCACATGGACAGTGAAGACTTGTTAAAATGGAAATCAATTTGTTTTGGTATATATGCGAGAAGTATCTGAGACAGGCAATCAATTTGTTTTGGTATATATCCGAGAAGTATCTGAGATAGGATTGAATTTCATAAAAGTTTTAGACTTTGACTTTGTAGCCAAAGAATCGGATCATATAAGAGGAAAGTTTCTTTATAGATTGTTGCTACTTTCTTAGCTGATAAATAGAGTCTTTTTCTTATATAAAAGTTTAGTTTACCATTTTAAGAATTATATAAAAGTTTAGTTTACCATTTTGAGAGGTAAAATATGGATTTTGAGGGAAGACTCTCTTCTTAATATATTGAAAATTCTTTGACGACTTGAATTCTATGATAATTTTAGTCTACAGTCTATTCAAAACTAAGCTAGATAAGTTAAGAGCTTTAAAAACAAAATAGAAAGCACCCAAAAATGTTGATTTGATATTCATAAACTAAATTTTTTAAAATTTGGAAACATTTTCTTGTCAAAATGATACTAAGCGCCATAATTTAATATTTATTAGTATTTATTTGTTTAATTTATTAGACTTATCCTTACAATTTATCTGTAAAATAGACCTTTTGACCTTTACCTTTTCTTATCTGTAAGTTAGACAAAATTTCACATTTAGCCAATTTTCACTGTACATTCAAGGTATCACAGTGTTGATTGCAGTTTTGTGGTTTTTGGTTCGTTCTCTTTTGCTTTGGTTTTTTTTTTGTGTTTTGTCTCGCGGCGCATTAAGCGAATTTGCGAGGTTCGAATTTGATTGTGTCAATTGGCTCGCGCCTAGACTCAACTCAACTCAAACTGATACCAGCCATCCTCAGTCCCCCCTGACACCCTTCTCGACCACCTCTCTGCAGTCTGTCTCCTGTTGTAGGAGGCAAACCGAAATCTACCTACATTGCAAAAAATCAGCTGTAAATTGAATTATGCACCCGCTGATTCGTTCTCTTTTTGTGCTTATTCAACTCGATCCGTGTCCAAGTGTCGCGCTAGCGTCAACCCTTCAGTTCTATATCTACATACACACACACACATACATGTATATAGTTAAATGTGTGTCTTGGTGGGTGGGGGTAAGACCGCCCGCATTGTGGAAAGGGGCAACTGATCTCTCCCTGCAGTTTTTTTTTTTTTGTTTTTTTGAGCTGTTGCATGATTTTTCGTTTCGTTTTTATTATAATAAATATTTTGATTGAATTTTCTGTTTAATTAAAACAAATTGTTTTATGCATAGATGAGGGAGAACAACAAAAACAACAAACAGAAGAAGAAGGGGCTGGAATGGGGGTAAGATATTGCCGGAGGGGGAATGAGGTTTTGTTCTTTCTTTGGCCTTAATGTGAAGCCGATTAAATAATTTACAGAAAACATGACAAATTTTCGAGAAGGGTGAAAATAATTTGGACATGAAATTAATTGATTCGATTTTATGAATATTATTTCATGTAAATATTTAACTTTATTCAATACTACAATATCTAATTTCTTGGGTGTTTCGAATCGAGAAAAGTGTGTGAATAAAGACATTAAAAATTATGTTATAGGGCAAATGATATATAGTATCTTAACACAGAATATGGCACAATGATATGTTATTAAATTAAGAACTTAGGGATCAAACTTTGGGATCATTCAAACCTTTTCAGTGTTGGGACTGATAATTTTTGTTATTTCTTTAAAAAAGGCTAATACCATTTTGGTTTTACATTCATATGACTAGTTTTTCTTAGAAACTATTTCTGTATATTGAAATAGGGTAATTATTTTACCTCCTTTGAATTCGAAACTCTTTTAATCATGAAAAAAGTGCCTTAAAAGGCGATTAAAATACTTATTCTTCAGTTTGGCAAATCTTTTAGGCTTAAGTTAACCTTAAACTTTCATCGAATTTATATAGGTCAAAGCTTAGAAAAGGTTCAAAAACTCTTTGAAGGATTAGTTTTAAAACTAAGGCATTTCGTCTTTCCAATAGTGGCACTATAAGACGAATCTCAAACTTGGAATAGTCTTTGAAATATAGACATTTAAATTTTCTAAATTTTAGTTATGCAATCAAATCAAATAGTTTTTTGAATGATGCATTAAGATAGGTACATATATACAATTTTCAAAATTTCAGTAATACAGTCATCAAAATTGTTTATCTAAAAGAAATCTATATACAAGTTTTTAGTTTAGCTTCAGATGTTAAGATTGTAAATAAACGATGACCAATTATAGAATGCGTTTTCATTCATGTATTCAAATCGGTCTCTTAAAACTTATAAAGATCCTTATTTAGTTCAGAAAAGTATTCGAGTACTTTAAAGATTCTATTTGACTTCATATTACATCTTTCCATTTCTTCCCAAGTTTATTTTGTTCGGTTAAATACAATTTTATAAGCGGATAAGGATAATAATAGGTAAACGGATTTCAATCTTTGCCAGTCTCAATTGGATAGAAAATATCAAACGAAGATAATCGAATTGTATAATAAATAACTATAAAACGGTAAATAATAACTTAGTAAGAGATTTAATGCAAAACTTAAGTTAGACAAGTTCCACAATCATTTTTTGGAAATATTTGCAGATGATTTCGCATATTGTCCAAGACTCTTCAAATCGAATCGTATGTATTCATTATCTAATATCTTTGCCATCGATTTCAATTCATTCATCCTCATCTAAGCAATTTCTCAATTTCCATCAATTAGGCCAACTTGATTCGCTTTTCGAAAATAAATATCAATATTCAACAGTCAATTCAATCAAGCAATCAATAAACATGGCAACTAACCTAACCTATACCCCCCTCCGCCCCTTACTACCTACCTCCCCCCACCCAACACCACACAGTAGCCGTGTGTATATGAAAAACGATAATTCTATTTGCTAAATTTAAATACGCCAAATTGTATTTCAGCTTTTAGCTCCTCCTCCTTCGTCTCCTGCTGCTGTATCGCCTCTCCTCCCTCCACCCACCATGCACTGTGAAGCCCCCTAATTGAGTTGAATGGCGAAACTCCAATTCGACTCCAATTGGACGTGGCTCCAATAGAGGTGGTTGGGGGTCACATCCAGTGAAGCGTCCAATGTTCAACGTTTGCATGGCTGCCAATTAATTTGCGGTTGATCAATTTAATTTGAAACTTCGTTGCTGTTTTTTTTCCATCTCTCTTTCCACCGCCCTCTTCTTCTTTTACTTTTCTCTCTCCTTTCTGTTGGTTTTGGTTTTCGCTTTGGCAAATTATTGGCCATTGATTTTTGTCCTTGTCTGACTGGGAGCAGCGATGGAAGGAAGCGGGAAGGGGGGGTGGAGGGTAACCGCATTCATTCAGCACTCTTTTTTAATTATCCATCAATTATTCAAACTGCATTTGCAGAATGATCAACTTTTGGTCTGTTCTCAATTAAGCAAGGACAACTCCTTGAATCCTTGGAATCCTTTCAGTTTTTTTTCGTTTCCTCTTCCATCCGCCACATTGCCCCCCTTCTTGCTGTTGCTCCATGCTAACTAAAGTGTCTCTGGGTTGAGGAAATAATTCTTTGTGCGATTTCTCACAGGAAAGGCATCAGAACAAACACTTGAGAAACTTTTTTCGTACTCACTTCTTCAACACACACTTGAGGTTTGTGTTTCGTGATTTTTATCACACATTGTGCGCACTCCCCTCCCCCCACACACTCACACACAGACGTACAACTTCACTCGCCCCCCTTTTGAGTTCATTAAGAAATTTTTAATTCAAATTAAAATGCTGCTAAATAAATTATAAACTCTTTCCTCGCTTTTTTTTATTTGATGTGTTTGAGGTTTTTGCATTTGAGTTTTTTTGATATGGCAAAAAGATTTGCTGATATGTCTGATGAACTGAAATAAAGGAATTAGATTCCATAGAAAAAAGAGGTAAGAAAGTGCTTTATCCTCTTTCACCTGTTAGATAAATGTGATAATAGAATGTCCGTTAGAATCTTATGTGGATTTTTTCAACTTATTGAGAATAAAAGTTTATGTCTGAGAGTCTGAGTTTTTTGATTATAAAGATGAGAAAAGATATATAAATAGCCTTAATTCTTTGTTTACTTATCCCTAACAATCAAATTATTGAAATGATTACATTTCTTTCTAGTTACTATTAAAATCTATCCTCTCCCTAAGTTAAGATGAATTTAAAAGTTCAAATATCTCATTTTCCTTAAATTGGCTTACGGACATAATATAAGACATCATTACATTATAATATTTTTCTCATCCCTTTAATACGTGAATATAATATGTCTTTTATAGTTTTTGCATAAAGTTTTTAAGTACAGTAAAAAAAAACTTCTATCTTTATCTGGACTCTATCTGATATCTTGGCAATTTCTCAATTTTCATCAATTTCCTTGATCCACAACTTGATCCTTGATGTACAAACACTGAATAAAAGTCAATGAAAGATAAATCCTAAGATACCTAACAGCAGTGTCCATATTTAACCATAGATTAACTGTATTTCAAAATCGAAACAACACAAAAATAACTATTAAATATACATATATGAATATAAAGCCCCTAACATCATAGTCATCTTGATTTCTATATTATAGGTTGGATTTTTCCGCAGAAACCTATAAGAAACTGTTTGAATGTCAAAGTGTTAGTATAAACTTTTAGCTTAAGGCCTAGTAGCTATAGCAAGTAAGAAGATTGGCTCTAATTTACAATCACTGGCCAATCACATTATAAATAAATAAATAATAAATAGTCTAAACTTAATGCCAGTATCTAAAATTATTTTTGCCGGTAATAACTGTGTAATTGGTAAGGTTGATAAAAATGTCATTCAATTTTGAACTTGCAAAATAGTCTTTGAAACAAAACATAAGCCAAATATGCCGTGTTTATAAGACTTCATCTAGAGATTATTTCTATATTCCATCTCATTATTAGTTATCAAACAAAATGACAAGATTACTAACTTATTTCTGAGGTCCTGATTTCAATTAGAGATATCCTCGCCATATTATAAAGGATGTTGTCCATGTGTAGAAGTAATAGAACCATTTCATATTAAATAACTTTCCATATCTATGTTTCATGTTAGAGGTAAAGTTAGTTTTAGTTTTGATAACCTCATAACTATTTGTTATAACAAATAGCTTTAAGGAAACTGTACTATTAATTACATTATGACAAATAAAAGTTTCTAATAAAATTTTGAACATTATAATTCTAATTTTGCATTCGTTAAGTTTAATTAACAAATGATTCTAGTATTTCAACTGTTTTAAAAGCGGCTTCAATGCAAAATTAACATTAATTTGATGTGTGATAATCTGAATTAAATTTAATAATGAAGTACAAATAGTTGTTTAAGTTGCATCTACACCTTTCTGGTTAAGCAAATCGAGGAACCTTTCGTTAAAAATGTATATATAACAATATTTTCTTAGATAGTTTGCGATTGAGCTGCCTCTGAGTTGGCTGATATGTCCCTTGCCCTATAAGTTTCCCTTTCTACCCCAATATTCAATTATTTCTAGTTAATTTTCATCGTTTTTCTTATCCTTAAACTCACCTTATTGCCGTCCGTGAAAATTTTGGCAGTAATTCTACGAACGTGTCAAAAGAAAACTATCCTTTTGTTTGTTTTCTGGTTGGTTTGGTTTCGTTTTTCCTTTTGGTTTGCTTTTGGTTTTTCAAAAACTTTTACACACACGTGGTTAACTGATATGAGTGTTGGTTGAGTACCTAACAAGGCGTTTCAATGTGGAAAACTTTTGCAAGTGTTTTTTTTGAAAAGTTTTCAAAAGTTTTCAGTTTTTGAAAGTTACTCTTGTTGGTGTAAGACAGGTGCCTCGAACAAAACTTGACGTCACAGTCAATCAAGGGCTTAATTGAGCACTAAAAAGGGTGAACTCGAAAGGATTCAATCAAAAGTTTTCTATGCACTCACTTTACCGACGCTTCGAGGGATATCACTTTCAAATATATTTTACGTATTTCAACGAAATCTTTCCAAATGACATGAATGGATAATAAGACTGAGCTTTGGGATTTGGGTTTATTTTTTGTTGGTTATCTTTTTTTTCTTGATTGAGGGACTTGTGAACCGAACGCGTTTAACGTCAGATGGCGAATGATCTAACACTCGCTGGTCGCAAAAGCGACGTCGATGCTGCTGCCGGCGTACAAATTAGATCTGCGTTGGCAGCGACGGCAACGGAGACTGCGACTGCGGCCGAGAATCACCGTTTGAATGCAATGGCAAAGATGGCCGCAACGGGGGATGGGCATGAGTGTGTGTGTGTGCGAGAGAATGAGTGTGAGTAGAGCCCCTAAGCGCCGCCTTTGCCAGAGATTTCCCTTTATTTTTCTGCAAGGAATTTAAGCGCCTGCGCAGAGTTGGCCAAACAAAAGTAAAGTTTCTATTGCCATCTCAGTCAACACACAACTCTCTCGCTCGCACACATGCACGCTTGGTTTGTTGCTGCTCTTGTAAGACAATTTTCTCAATTTTCTTCGCGCATTTTCATTGTGAAAAATTGAATTTTCCTAGCATGTAAGAGGCGTCGTCGGTGTCGGCATTGGGATGAGGGGAAGAACTTTTGGCCTTCTAAATTTCTACCTCCACTTTATTTTATTACTATGAGGGAGAGAGAGCAACTGAATGAGCGAAAGAGAGAGAGAGTGTGAGCGAGAGAGAATGCCTGTGTGAGTGGCAGGAGTGAGCAAGCCAGAGTGAGAGAGGGTGAGAGCCTTAAATTGGATTTTCATCGTTAAGTGGTAGCAAGAGTGAGAGAGGAGAGTAACAAGCAGGGAGACGAGGGAGTAAATGGCCTGGTAGATGCTGAGCAATGACTTAGGGGAGGGGGACGGAGGGGTGGCAGAAGTTTGCCAGAGCTTTCGCCCATTGTTATTGCATTCCATCTCGCTCGCTCGCTCGCCCACTTAGGTGGTCCTTTTGGTTAGCTGCGATTACTCACCGTTGGAATTTATTTCGCATATCATTTTTGACAACTCAATTTATTTTTATTAATTTTCAGCTCAGCTCTTGGCTCAGATGACGAGAGCAAGCGAGAGAGAGAGAGAGAGAGTAAGAGAGAAACAGAGCATGAGCAAGTTAGTTAGAATGAGAGAGGGAGACAAAGTCTTTGTGTGTGTTTGCGTGTGTGTGTGTGGGTGGGCGAAACAAATTTTAAGTGAATTTCAGCTAATTTATTATCATTGTTATCCTCTCGTTTACTCCCTCTCTCTCTCTCTCTTTCTATTCTTTTGTGCTCTATCTCTTTCGCTCACTGGCTTCTTCTCACGTTTGGGTCGTTGGCCACAATTACGAAATGAATTTGCTCCTTGAGCTCCATTTCCGTTTCGTTTCGTTCTTTTGCTCGCTCGCCTGTTTGTTCGTTCGTTTCGTTTCGTTCCTTCCCCCTCCCCCACCCCCACCCCGTTGCAAGCCCGCCAGGACTCTTGGGGGTAGCAGCAGTCCTGTCATTCTACCAAATTGGCGCCCTGATTTATGACTTTTGCGTCTATTGTAAGTTGGTTCGGCTCTTGGCCATTAGTTTGTGTTTTAGTTCTATTAGTATTTCATTTCATTTTCTCTTTATTCTCATCTATCTCTATCTAACCACCTCCCTACCTCCCTCCCTCCTGCTCCCTACACCTTCTTGTCTCTCTATTGTTTTATTTCATATTGTATTTGGTTTGACTTTGGTTTTCGTTTCCGAAAAATTCTTTTCTCCATTTTGTTGATTTTAGTGGAATTACTTGCTTAATAATAAATGTGGTTGGAGGTTTCAGCATTTTCCTTTTCGAGGCGCCAAGGCAATTTTCCAAGCAGCAGGTGAAAAGCGCCAGCGACAACACAAACAACAATAATTTTCGACAGATTTCTCTTATACAATTTGTTTTCCTCTCAAGTTTTTTCCTTTATATTTTGGTGTTTTTTTTTTTTTTTGTGGTGTGTTAATTTTGTTTATGAGGTAATTTTTTTTCCCCCAAAATCGCATTGGAATTGAATTTAAAACTAAAATCTAAATGATTTTTTAATGAAAATTGTTTGTCGATTCCTTAAAAATATTTTCTAGGCCTTAAATAAGTGTGTTGGAATGAATGGAAAAATGAAGTTTTTGTTGTCAAACTATTATTAAATTAGTTTGCATAAGATTTTTATTTAATTTATACCTTGAATTCCAAGGACACTTTTTGACACAATTTTGTTTATGAGGTAATTTTTTTTCCCCCAAAATCGCATTGGAATTGAATTTAAAACTAAAATCTAAATGATTTTTTAATGAAAATTGTTTGTCGATTCCTTAAAAATATTTTCTAGGCCTTAAATAAGTGTGTTGGAATGAATGGAAAAATGAAGTTTTTGTTGTCAAACTATTATTAAATTAGTT
Source organism: Drosophila willistoni (assembly GCF_018902025.1). Lineage (NCBI taxonomy): Eukaryota > Metazoa > Arthropoda > Insecta > Diptera > Drosophilidae > Drosophila > Drosophila willistoni. The sequence goes on from NW_025814050.1 coordinate 19,776,731, forward strand.
TGCATAAGATTTTTATTTAATTTATACCTTGAATTCCAAGGACACCATGTACATATAAGCAGTGGATGATCCTTGCCCTCCGAGGAAATGAGCGAAATTTTGTAGCCCAAACCCTAGATTTTAGGTTCCAATTTCGATATCCAATAACAATTTTCTTTCCAAATATTATTACAAAACGCATTACCATTTGAATTTTTATAGCAGTAAAAATAATTACTTTCTCAATTAACTAAAATATTGTAAAAACTTCTTAAGAAATTTCTTTGACGGACAAAATTTAAAAAATGTTTTGCAAATATTTACCACTTTAGTTTTGTTTCAACAATTTTTACTGCAACAATTTACTGATTTTTACTGAAAACAATTTTAAAATATTTTATATATTTTATTAAAATTTAGTTGGAATCTTAACATCAATTTAATTGTTTTTCTTTTAATACTAAAGTACATAAAAATCATGATTAGGTAAGAAAGTCTTTTTAAGAGAAAAGAAAAAGCAAAGAAACTCTTGGTTTGGATACATTTTTAACTAAAAAATTAATTTCTTTATTAAAATATATATCATTAACTAATTTAGAATACCAAAAATTTGTTTGCAATCATCTCTAAGATTAACTTATATATATTTTCAATCGATTGATGAACCAAACCGATTGCTTAGCTGAACAAAATTGAAAAATTTAGCTTGGCTAAAATTTTGATTACCTTCGCTTATTTCTCGTTTCTTGATCCACTTAGGCAAAATGGCCTATACAGAGGAGTGTCCTGCTTACCCTTTACTGTCTGGTTGGCCTTATCCTTTTAGGCATTTTATTCTAATTCTGTTTAGCCATTTATTTTATTAGGCATTTTAGCCTTAAGTGAGCTGAAGCTCTCAACAAAATTATGCGTCAGCCATAAAAAAAAAGAGAGAAGCGAAAAAATAAAGGGCGGGGAAGCCCTACAAATGGACTGAAGGTAGGCGTGGCGGCCTCTAACTCAAAACGAATAAATATAAACAATTTCTGAATGCTGGTTTTGTGTGTGTGTGTGTTTTTTGATGGCATCAATAAATTTTGTATATATGCCTATTTGAGGGTTTGAGCAGGGGATTTGGCAGAGCGGCAGGTGGGGGGGAGGCAAGCAATTCCAGTTGAAATGTCGCCTCATAAATAACTGAAACTGAGCGAAAGGACTCTAAATGGGTCCTAGGCTCGGGCACGGGCCCAATAAAAGTGAACCGCAATGCAATTTGGTAGCAAACTTTTCTCCTCTAAAAAGAAGTTAATAAAATTTCAATGGCGGAACAGAGCTCCCCCTTCCCCCCACCACCACCACTACCCCTCACTTCAATCCTCCCTTTTAGCAGGCTATTCATTTCGAAGAGGCTATGCCATTTCTGCGATGGTGATGGGTGGGGGAGGGGGGTGGCTTGGAAAATTTATAACCGTAATTGCCGTAGCCTTTGCCGGGGCCCATTCTCTACGCCATTCTCGCTGACTGGCCGCACGTAAAATGCATTAACTGGGCCTGGATGCTATTGCTGTTCCTCTCGCTATCTCTTTCTTGTTCTCTCTGTTTCCTTCTCTCTCGACCAAGTCCAAGTCGAAAAATAAGCAATTTGTAAATTGAAAATGGTCGTTGTTGTAGGGAGGAAGGGATGGAGGATGGAGGAGTAAACAGAACGAACGGAGAGGCGTAACGACACGAAACGCGGAAGCTGGAAATTAATTATTTGCCATTAAGGCTAAGTAGATGATATAAAAAGTGGCAAAGTAGGAGAAGAAGGAAGACCATTGCGGGGCAATGAAGCTGAGAGGGGGGGCCTCCGCAGGCAATTTAGACAGTCAAGTGCCCATATAAATTACATAAATTTCACCCAGGATCCTTAGTAAAGTGGTAGTGGAAATGTGTCTCATCTCCTTTTCATTCTACCATTTCCTATACACTCCTCTTATTACACTCTCTTGGTCGTCTCTGTTTATTTCTCATTTTTATCTATCTAGCTATCACCCTCACCTCGTCTTTCAAATTTTAGCGCTTCTAGAAGTCCAAAGATTATGGCAAAACCAGTTGCAATTGCCTCTTAGCCCTTTATGTCAGTCTCCGCCTTTCTCTATTAATCTGAAACTCTATTTTCATGCTTGTTTTGATAATAATCAATGTTACTTCTATAAAAATCAATCATAGAAGATGCAGTTACAGAAAGAAATGTTGAAAACATTGAGCCAAAAAGAATTTACACTCTTCAAATCTACAGAAAAGTTGTTTTAATGTGTTATTTTAGGTGCCTAATCAAGGTGCCTTATCTTTAGAATCACTTGGTACAATAGGTTTATTTAATGAAAAAGCCTTAAAGATGTGTGATGGCCCAAAATATTCTAAGTATCACTAAGTTGTCGATTGAAACCAGCACTGATTGTAGAATTAAACGAAATCATCTTTGGAATCCTCTTTATTGTATTGAACGTTATGATGGCTTTTTATTTGTACAACCATACATACTTTTTTCCTTAAATAGACCTACATATGATAAATTTTAAATATAATTCATATGAATTCATTTTGAATCTTGAACAGGTTAGATTGAAAATGTAACTTAAGTGTAGCATACTTTGTGGAGTACACATAAGGCAAATATTTACTCAGACGTAACTGTAGCAACCGTATGTAACATGCTATTAATAAGACAAAAACTGCGTAAATACACAGAATACAATGATTCAATTACAATATTAAATTAAAATTGTTTGGGAAATAAAATACAAATTTGTATCTATGTAGATTAGCGACTAACAAGACGATTAAAAATTATTGAAATTATTGACTAGCGCACGCCTAAACGAAGACAAATCAAAGCATGCTTTTTTGGGCAGTTTAGTAGAAACGCTTTTAAATTTGTTTAGTCCGAATTATAGCTATTCTATAACTGAGTTTGTATGGATGTAGTTTTCGTCTAAGCCAAAGCCCTTAGTTGCCAGTGCTTGTAAAATATAGTTAGGTTGATAGTTTTTAACTATATCCTATACTTTAATAATAATAATAATAATATCGACATTACTGTTAAAAACAAACTAATTTAGGTTCAAAGCCAATAAAGAAGTTATAATTTTTTCTATGTTACCGTATTAACTAATGTTTTACATGATTGGCCAATATAAATACTACGTATTAATATGTAATCTGCCTAACACTCGGAAAAAATTTATGAAAACCTTATAACCTTAAAAAATGATAGATTCGGAAATTATTTTGAGTTTATTTATTCATTTCGGCAATTAAAACAAACAAAACAATTTTTTCCACAAATCTCTAAAAATTTCAAATAATTGATTTAATATCATTTATGCATGTGTTTTCTTTTCAAATTTGAGAAGAGATCGTTTCTTTGTCTTAACTTAAGCTGAATCTCTAACGTGGCTCTCTTTTTCTCTTCCCTTAGGATACTCTCTGTAGTCAACCATCTCTTTTTCACCCACAACAAAATCAATTAAAAGCGCAATTAATTTGTTTGACAGTTGAGGAAAACAGACGCCAAGCTAGACAACGGGTAAAACACAGAGAGAGAGAGACAGTGGAGCAGCGGGATCATCGTAAGACAGAGTGAGAGAGAGGGTAGAGATGGTAACTGAAAAAGCAAAAGCTTTGCCATCATTCTCTGGTAATAATAAAAGTAATTTAATTTTAATGAAATTGTTAATACGAAAACAATTTCATTTTGTAAAAAGTTTCAATTGGACAAGCACACAGAAAAAGCGTGAGCGAGATGGCAACATAGGGGAGAAGTGCGGAAGGGTAAGTGGGAGAAGGGGATTGGGGGAGATACGAGGATGAGGTGAGAGCTCAAATTGCTCGTGACAATGAGTGAGTGCAAAGGAATACAGAAACAAAAAGCCAACTCACATACACACACGCACACACAGACACAAAGAGACAAACACAAACACAAACAGAGACACTAACGGCAAAAATGCCGTCGGTAGACAACACAAAAATACCAACAAAAACAACGAAAGCCTCAGCAGGCTGCCAGAGAGAAAGAGAGAGAGAGAGAGTGAAAGAGAGTGAGGGAGGGGATGGAAAAGCAGCCAGCAACAGAACAAGCAGCACAAGAGAGAGAAAATACGAAAAATGAAATGCTGATGCGAAGATTTAATAAATGAAATTGGTGTGTGATTAAAAACACAAAAACCAAACGAAATCCATCTAATCAACTTTTGCTGCCGCCTCACTTTTTGTTCTTTGCCCACGCCCCCTCCCTGGCAACACAAACATCCCATCGCCCACTGCCTCAGCCAGCCGCAGTCACCTTTCTTCTTTCTCCTTTTGTAGCTTTGACAACCGAGAGCAGCGACGCCAACGTCAACGTCAGCAGCAGCAGATCCAGAGAGTGTGGGTATTGGTTGGTTCTCCTTGGAACGCCTTTTTATTTTTTTTCTTCTCTGTTTTTCGGTTTCTTTGGCTAGGAGAAAAATGTTGTGTCTTGTTTCAGTGATGAGTAGAAAATGTTGGGAAATAAATATGCAGATATAGAATTGTAAGTAAAAGATTTAAGTATAGAAATATCTAAAAAATTATTTAGACTTTTTCTTTCATACTATAGTTAGAAGCGATTTCGATTCGATTGTATTTAGATATTAAAATAAAGAATTTACATATTTAAATGTGTATATATAAATTTGTAATATCAATATTATAATTATCCATTTTTCTAAGCTTAAATAAAATTGAAAATATTCGGCTTTAGAATATTAATTTATGTTAAATCGAATATGAAACAGAACTAAAAGTTGTAACAACAACAATCAAAAAAGAAATCCAATCACTTAAATACATATTATTATAAAGTATTAAATTCAATAACTAGTTGAGCTTCAAATGTTTTGAATAATTTCCCTTTTCTTCCATTTTGTCGGTATTTTTGATTTTTCTCTTTGGTTTAATCCCGCCCCCATTTATGTTGCATCTCGTTCTATCTACCAGGTCACCCTTACGTGCTATGAATATACGAAATAAGGGGAATTAATATATTGGGTATTCTTAAAACAGTATTTGCTTGTTTTTAATTTACCACTTTTTGAGTAAAAGGTTTTTTGAGTACCAGTATTATGAAATTAAGCGCAAAGTTTTAAATTTAGCGATCTGCAATTGTTCTGTAAAAACTTTTGGGCAATAACAACAAGATAAAATTATTGAAATTGAAATTTAATCAAAAATGACTTACGCATAATATGACTGCTTAACTTACAATATTTTTTATAATATTCGCATATTCATTAAGTTAGAGATAGAATTGACAAAAACGCAGTTCAGATAAGTGTAAAAAGTGTAAAAAACTCGTGAATTTGAACAATTTGATTTTTTGTTGTCAAAAAATTATAACAATTTACGTAATAAAATCTAAACAATTATTAATATTATTATTATAATAATCCCTCAATTTCAAAAGTAGTAAATTTAAAACTTAGTTTTGACTTGGTAAAACTCCCACACATTTTTAACATAAGCTCACCTGTCAATGTTGGTGAACAGACTCAGGTATGAGCTAAGTTAACATAACATGTTAGAGTTGGCATTGAATGTTGGCATCGTCGGTATGAGTTGGCATCCATCGCGTATGATCGATATTTGCTCTCTTGGCGTTCACATCGTTCGAGCGGTTGTTTTCGTACATTCACGGGAATGTGTGTGTGTGCGTGTTTGTTGGGGTATTAATACGTGTACGAGTGCGTGTGTGTGTGAGTTTGTGTGTGCTTCTCTACTAAGTTGCTGCTGCTGTTGTGTTGTTCTTGTTATTGTTGTTATTTTAGTCGTACGATCTAGCCTCAATTTTTAATAGTGGCAACAACAAACAAGCATTAGATTCCATATGTGCAGCATTTTGTTAAATGTTTCTATGTAAATCAAAATCAAATCGAATCATTGAAACTGCAATGTGATCTATCACTCCCACTTCAGCCCCCTTGCATATCCACGGTTTTCTAATGCTTCGATTTGGCATTTGAATTTTGAAAAGTTCTGCACGTAAAGAAAAAAGGAGTCGACTGCCAAACACCCTAAAACAAGTGAAGTTTAGTAGAATTCAAGACATTTGCTGATCCGAGAGTGACTCCCATTACCTGGTCCAACCGTGTTTACAAAGCTTCAATATGCCCCTTCTGACTACAGGGTATCGGAATGACAATGTTGCCTTGCAGTGGCTACTAAGCCAATGTTAAATATAGCCATCAATTTATTCTATTTCCCCGGCCCACTTCACCCCTTCTTTTGGCATAGTTTTTGTTATTTTTGTTGTTGTTTGTTTTCTGTATTTTCTTATAATCCGCAAAACTCCGCATCAATCAAAGCTTCAATTGCAGCCTCGCTTTGCTCACTCACTCACTTACTCACTCTCACTCTCTCTAGCTTGCACGCTCTCAATGCAGTTTTGCGACGCATTTCCTTCATTTGCTGATAGAAATTGTTGTTGTTTTTGTTCATACAATATTTTAATATTCTCGCTCTCTCTCTTCCTCTCTCGCTCTGGCATTTACACCTCCCACCTCCCTCACCATGTGCTATCTCTGTCGCGCGGCCCTCTCTGTGGGTTTTGTTAAGTTTGCCACACACAATTTTTTCCAATTTGTGCGCGTTGCCGCCTTCGCTTCAATTTTTTTCTTTTTTTTTTGCTGGTGTCTTGCCGCCGCCGCGCATCTATTTTTAGCAACAATATCGTGTGTTTGTTGTTGTTGCCCGTTAAAGTTAACTACGCTACGCTGGCAGCAACAAAAACAAGCAGAAGAAGAAGAGCAGGAGCAATAACAGCAGAGCTCCAACTATGCAGAGAGCGTGAGAGAGATAGAGAGCGCCAAAAGTTGGGGAGAGCTAGTGAAGAACTTACAGTGAAACATAGTTAAACGAGATATCACTTAGCTCGATTTAAGTCCTGAATCACATAACAGTGAATTTATATAACAGTTAACTGTTTAATTATTATTAGCCGGGCTTAAGTGTACTTAATATAAATTTACAATATATTATTTACATTTCGATTATTTCGTTTACCCATTTGTCAGGGTTTCACTGTATTCAGGTGATAACAACAATACACGTTGCGTGCCAGAGAGAGAGAGAGAACTGTCCCACTCTCGTGGTAGAGAGCTAATACACTTGTTTGATCAAGCACGCTCTCATCCATGCCTCTCACGGCATGACAACTTGTTGCTCTCTTCGCTTCATGCTCTCACTGTCAGTCTGCCTGTCTGTGTCTGCGCCTACCTAAATAACATTTTAATTTTTAATGCCTCATAGAAAAATCAAGTGAAAACAACAACACGCGGATGAAAAAGAAACCCAAAAAGCAATAATTTAACAAAAGAACAAAAGGCACAAACAGCACAAACAACAACAACACGGACGAAGAAGTGACAAAGTGCAGGCCAATTCAGTGATGACGCAGACGTTTCTGCTGCCGATGCTTCTGCCGCTGTCGACTTTGCCTGCATTTTTGCCTTAATTTTGTGTTTCCTGTTAAAAAAAGAAAAACGAAAACTAAGTGAGAAAGAGAAAAAGTAATCATAATAAATAACAACAACAACAACAAGTGACAGAAGAAAAAGCAGAGAATCTATATATACATATATATCAAACAAAAGCAAAACTTTCTTCTTTAAAAGCCGGCAACAACAAAAGCGATTAAGAATCTCATATGAGAGACTACCTCCCGCTGCAAATTTAAATTATATCCAATTGGATTGGGCGTACTTCCTTATTGGGATTGTCCCAATGCATCTCAATTGATCATCAGCAGCAGAAATAAATAACAGTAATTGATTATCGTGTTATCCAATTGGATAGGTCAGATTGCAAAAGTGAAAAGTGTTCTTCATCGAATCGAATCGAATTGGAATAATTTTCACACTCTTGGATATATATATTGGATCATCAAAATGTAAGTTTATTTAATATGCAATTATTGTTTACAATCTTATGTGATTTCTTTAATTAATTTATTGACGCCCACGTCTCGGTTTTTTTTTTCTTGTTTCTGTTTCGTTTGTGTTTTTTTTTTTTTGTTTTACTGATTGCACAATCAACAGCAAGAGATTGGAAATCGAGGAACTCTTTCGCTCTCTCTCTATCTCTCTCTCAATATTTGTCTCCTTCTCTTTATGGTTCTCCTACTCTCTCTTTCTCTATTTCTTGCCCTTGTGCTTGCATTGAATAATCAATGAAGGCTCCTCCATACATAAGTTCGACTTTAAAGCCCTTGTTGTTTATTTAGTTTAAAATACCCTTGAAAATAAAGTGTATATATATATTCGATGTCGATAAGGCAAGCTTGGACAATATGCATATTTGGTTTCTTTATGTTTAAATGGATTCTTTGAAAACTTTTCGAAGAGTTTTCGATTTCTACTAAAAAAAACTCGTTGCATCAATATATTCCTCATTCCCCAAAGAATTGTTTTAAATAAACTGTATTCTTCCGACTTTCCATGTTCCATTAAAATCTGGTTAGAATATTTCCCAATCCGATTACTATATTCCAGGGTATAGAACAAAGACTGCACTTCTGATAAGATATATGTACGTAAATGTATGTAAATTTCTATTGCATTTATTATATAGTGCATATTAATGGTTTATTTTGAGCTCCAACTTCTTCCCCTTCCCCCATCATACCCCCTATAACCGATATTTCAATAGCCGATTGATACCGTCAACAAAGACAGAGACAAAGCGTTCGCCTGTGTCTGGCTAACCTTCCCGCTCACACCACCACCCCCCACTAACAACACCCACACCCCTCCAGCTGCCTCTGCCTTCCCTCTCTTCTCTGCCTTGAACTATTTATAGATTTTTGTCATAATGTTTAACAAACAAAAACAAACAGTGCAAAATAGCTGGGCCATACAAATTTATTGTTTTTTGTGTTTTTTTGTTGTTGTATTTTGTTTAAGTAATTTTTGTCGATTTTGTTTTTGCCGAACAACTGCGACGCAACTAAACAAAAACTATTGCGGGGGTTAACAAAATTTTATAAATAAATGAATAAAAAAGAAAAAAAACAAAAAGTTTAACAATTTTTAATATTGCAAATTATTGAACAAAAATAGTAAATAGAATTCATATGAATTATACAACTCAACTACTAATAATAATAACTAAAATACTTGCAACTAATTTAGGTTAATTGGTGGCTCTCGGCTTTTAGTTCGTTTCGGTTTCGGTTTTAGTTTCGGGTCGCTTGGCTATGGAATTTTCCTATTAGTTGCTTATCTAAATAAAAATTTTTATTCAGCTGCATTTCTCGAGCTCTTTAGCAAAAGAAATTTCATATGCATTGAAATCGAATTGAAAATGAAAATTATAAAACTTTTTGCCACACAGAATCCCCAATCAAAATAAATAAACAAAAAATATCGCATGAATTCTGTATTTCCTATTTTTTCTTTGTTTACCCAGTATTTATAAGGGAATAAAGAGGGTATACCCTCTTTGTTTATACTGTTTCTGCAAGTGTGTTGAAGTTTTCTATGAATTGATTGTATAACAAATTCAATTCTCTAAAATATTTACATCTGTCATAGCAATTATAGAGTTTGAAACTTTACTCTAAACATCTGCTTTCATGGTCAATATTAAATACGTAATTTTGACTTGTTTTCCAACCCGATTAGAGTTTATCTTAGGCTCATTTTCCATAATAAGTAAAATATATCTTAGAAATTGATCGTGTATTAACTTGGGAAAAATGTGTTGAGAGTATTATTTTAAAATATTACTATTGACGGGCGACAAGATTCAAAAAACTACATAATAACCCCGTTTCCAGCCTCACAGCTTTGCCATACAAATTTAAAGACTAAGTTTAAGTCAATCAATAACACAGGGCGATTTAATGTAGCCGGATTTCGAACCCAAAGACCAGAATACACATTTTCATAGATACAAATCCCAAATCAGACAGGTGACACATTTTATTTTTGAATTTTGAAGTTCCGATGTCTTCTAAACCGTTTAAAAGTCTTAACTTTTGTCTCTGGGTCTGAGTTTTTTACGGACACTGTAAATTTACCATGTACCCATACGGTGAAATGGTATATTAAAGTCGCCAAAAGGTATGTAACAGGCAGAAGGATGCTTTTCCGACCCAATAAAGTATATATATTCCGAGTCGATCTAGCCATTTCCGTCTGTTCGTCCGTTTGTATGAATACCGAGATCTCGGAGACTATATGAGCTAGAGCCACCAAATTTGGTACATTGACTATTTATTTCAAATATTTTCCACGCCCCCTTCCGCCCCCAATATTAAAAAAAACTCGATTAGCTCCCGTAATTTTCTTTTGTATGCAATGAAATTTTGACTACTTAAATTGATATTAATATCCAGCAAAATGCCAAATTTGAGACAAAAAATCAGACAAAAAATAGCCAAGTTATGCATATAAACGTTTTCCTGTTGGCCGTTGGCTAATTGTGGCGCTAGTGTGCTCAAATGCTTGAGTGAGCGAAATACTGAGATATGCTTGTAAGAAGCATGTAAACAGAAATTTTTCAAAAATACATAAATGCATTTGTCATTATAAATGTAAAACATATTTGTTGTACTGGTGCATGGTATACCGAAGTCGGAGAGACGACTTACTAACTTAATTTTTGATGTCGATTTAAGAAGATTTTTAAGGAAACGCCTTTGGCTAATGTCTCTTTTCAATGAAGTTTGAAAGATCTGGAATTCAAGAATGTTTTTTTTATTTTTTGAATAACATATCCACATATAAATATAGTTTTACACATTTATGTACTTTTCGATAACATTTCCTTATTGTCCAATTAGAAACACAACAAAAACAATCCACTAATAAAACATGTATTTGGCCATAATTGATTACCTTGTGGGTTCTCTGCCGTCATTGGTAAAAGAGTATTTGCAATTTGTAAGGAGCTGCTGCACTTGGATAATTTCTTTTACTGAAGACTGCCATTTCAGTCGCGCCCCTTTTGAAATGGTTTGTTGCAAATACACAACCAACAAAATAAAAAAAAGGTTCAAGCTTGTGTAAGCCGGCATATCAAATTTTGTGTCAAATTGGCAAATTTCTCGCTTGTTTACGGTTTTTTTTGGTGTTATTTTATTTTATTTTGCGGTTCGTTTTTTCACTATTCAACAAGTTCTTTATTACCAATAAAATAAAATGTTGAAAAAGAGAAAGAAAGAAAGAGAGAGAGAGAGCAAGAAATTAATGAAAGAGTTGGCCCACCTGTTCGATTGAACAAACCACATAAAACAATAAAAATAAAATATAAAAACCTAAAAACAAAAAACAACTCTGGAATTTATCACTAAAAGATCACAGCAAAGAGAGTAAGAGAGAGAGAGAGAGAAAGGGAGAGAGAGAGGTGCTCACTCTCTTTGCTCTCTTTCAGAACAGCTGTTGTTAGCTTAACATTTGTTGTTGTTTATAAATAACCTGGGAATATTCCATATTTATTGTGAAAATAAAAGTCATTCTCAATCAATATTATTATTGCATTATAACTGTCATTAATGGCTACAAAGTATTTGGATATTTTTTCCATTAAATTGCTATTCTCCATTTCAATAACATTTTGTTTTATTTCCTCCTCCAATCGTTTCTGTTCCCCTCTTTTATCCACAACTTGTTGCCGCAATGTTCCATCTCTATGGAAAAGCTTTTGCTGACTAAGTTGCACGAAAGCTTTTTATCATTTGTCAGCGAATGCTTTGAATTGATTTTCAAAACTAACGGAAAATTTGCTGAATTAACGGAAAATAACCAAAACTTTATTAGGAATAAAGTTTGTTTACCAATATATGAATATAGTTTCGACATTTTTTAGAATATTTAACTGGAGTTTTATATATAATTTAAATTAAACTTATGAAATACTCATATTGATTATTTTTTGTTCATTACTTCATAGCTTGAACCTTATAAAAGGGCATGAAAATCTATCGAGCTATGGCAGAGTTTTCTTTTTGATAGTTTATCGATAGTTTTAGTTTTTAGCTAACAAAAAGCATTAAAATTTTATTGAATAATAATTTATTATTATTATTATTAAATTTCATCATAACCATTTATATGCAGAAAGAGAACACATCATAGGTCAAAAATTAGATCTAAACTGTTTGTTACTTTAAATAGAATAGCTAACTATTTTCTCCATCAGTAATTCGATTCAAACTCTCTGTAATTATAAACAAATGAGTATAACAATAACAATTCACAAAAATATTAAAGAATTCAAGAAAGTTTTAAAAAATCATAACTTTTTATAAAGTTAAGACCTTTTATAACAGATATCAGTCGCAATTATATTAAAATTATTTAACTTTTAGAAAGATCTTGGGCTAGAAAGTTTCCTTTGAGGGTGTGAGATTATTGACTGATTATTGTCATTATCACATTATCATTATGGGATTCCTGCTTATTAAACTTGACAAATAGGCAATCAATTGCTTATAAAATAATATGCATAAATAAATAAAAACATACACATTTAAATGTTTGCATGTCTGTGGAAATGTCGATAAGGAAAATTAGCATATAAATAAAATGTACTACACCTTTATTTTTTATTCAACATTTCCTATTATTGAGCAACTTTTACCTCCAGACAAAATCAGGTTGGATACAAGAGCAAAAACATAAATTGTTGTGGTAGACAGCATTTTAAATTCAATTTCAATCGTTTGGCCTGTTGCCGCCCAAATAACCTTAAACAATTACGTCAATTACTTACCTACATATATATAGACAGATATATATTTTTATAACGATTATATATATATATATATATAATTATTAACCACGACAACGATTGCGGCGACAAAGCGGAGGGGCTTATCAATGCCTTCCAATGTCGCTGAATGCAAACAGACAACAACTTGAATCACCCGCAATGCTTGCCTATGCCTCGTCTGCCCCCCTCTATCCCCTATTCACCCCTCTTCATTACGCCAACTTCTATGCAAGCCAAAAAGTCAACTTTTATGCCAAATCTAACCAATCAAAGCAGTTAGCCGAGCATTTCAATTTGCATGCAATGCAAATGTTTTCATTTGAAAATCACGTATCTATATATACCTCTCTCTCTCTCTCTCTCTACTACTGTCTCACTCATTCTATGGTTTTATTTTGTTTACATGTTGCCGCTTAATATTGTTTATATGAAATAAATCACTTTTTCCTGGGCTAAAAATGAAAACAAAGGCATGCAAAAAATGCAAATAAATATTTTTTGATATTAGTTGATGGATTTAGCAATTTTTTGTCTTCTTTATTTGTAAATAGTTATGCCGACTCGAGGTTGATAATACATTAATTTATGATATAATAGGCAAATGTTTATCACTTTATATTTATATTTGTATGAATACTATAATTACTCGAAATTTAATATGAATTTAACTTTGACTGATATCAAATTGTCAACATGGCGTATGCGTAACGAGTTTAATTTTGTGTTGAATTTTAATAAAGGAAGGGAACAAAAGTATTTCCTGTTAGCCGGTTAAAGTAAGAAACTTATAAATTATTATCTAATTTAGAAAAATGTTTGAATTCAAGAATTTGTAAAACAAAACACTCAATACAAATTCACATTGAGTTTTTATTTACATAATCGATAGCCCATTTGATAATTCTGGCAATCATTTTGATTGATAACAAACATTTTCACTTGACTGCAGATGGATAAATTTGGATTTTTCCACCAGATTGAAATTTTCTTCGAATTGTCTGGAGTTTTTGACTTTGTTCATCTTATAAATCGTTAAAACTGAAGAATTTTTTTGATTGTCTACTAAGACAAACTGAAAATTATTGATTGCACTGAATAAATCCTAAAATTGTTCTCAACGTATGAAATTTTAATAGAAATTTAATAAAAATTAATAATTTTGAAGTATTTATAAAGCATTTTCAGAAAAATGAGTCATTAGGCAAATACTTTTCTGTCACTATTATCTATCTAGTATTTCTATTCATGTTAACTTCTTTACTTAACTAAATATTGTAGTGTAATTACAGTTTACTCATTTTTACTCTATATAAGTAATGGTCTATATTCATTTCAACTTTTAAGGATATAAACAAGGTAGTACCCTTTCATTTGTAAAATCGTTTACGTTTTAACGTAAAGGTAGCATCTACTTTATGGGTGCATCGTCTAAATTACAAATTGTAAACAATATTAATTACTTTAGTTGACTACTAAATGAATATTTTAACCGACAGCCCTACGCCTAAACGTGATATTTTGTCAAACACTGCTTAAATTTAGTTTCATTAATAATCACAGGGAATGCTTTACACATATTTAAATAAAATAAATGTTTTACTTTTCAAACGTTGCAGAAATTTATGTTCATTTGTATTCAGTTCAATAGGTTAAAAGAAACCACAAATAAACTTAAATATAAACTTTATATAGACTCTTATATATATAGTCTTATTTATATAACCCAATCTTATACTATAATTAAATTTATTAGATAATTCATTTAAAATCTTTAGCCACTTATAATAAAAAGGATTTTTATAAGATTTTGCAGTGCCAAAATTTTGTCATCGATTTCGCCAACATCGCCAGAAGATATTTCTATCTCAATCGTAATTTTTCATAACTTATTTTTGATGACCTTTGGTTTTGTTATTTAATTTATTTCAGTATTCCAAATGTACATACGTTTTGTAGGGTCCTTTTAGAGGGAACAAAAAATGAGTTTGTTGTCTGTAGATTGTTAGGAATTTACAGTTTGACTTAACCATAAGCCATATAAATGGTTTATTGGTTTTTTTCTTTCATTTTACTTAATTTACAATGTAATAGTTTAATGGTTCTTAGCCTCCCAAAACTAATTTTCAAATAACCAGAGGGCCGGGGCTAACTTCGACCGCGTCAAAGTTTGTATACCCTTGCAATTTTTTTGGTAACTCTTTCCTTACCTATAGCCATTAAAGTGGAAAAACGTTTTATCTAAAAAAGCTGTTTCCGAAAGAACGGCCTACAATCTTAGCATAGCAAATAACGACGATATTGATCAAAGTCACTGTTTTCCACCGATCGTTCCTATGGGAGCTATATGATATAGTTACCCGATCTTTATCAAATTCGGCACAGACATTAATAGATATATAAAACTAACAAATATTTAATTTGAAAGCAATCACTTTAAAAATAACGAAGTTATTGACAAAAGTCACTGTTTTCGACCGATCGTTCCTATGGGAGCTATATGATATAGTCACCCGATCTTGATCAAATTTTGCATAGTCGTTTATATGTGTAATTAACTCACCAATATTAAATTTCACGACAATAGCTCAGAAAATAACGAAGATATTGAGAAAAGTCACTGTTCGTGACTTTGCCATTTGTATGGGAGCTATATGATATAGTGGTCCGATCCGGCTGAATCCGAGATATACAACGCCTGCAGTATATACAAGCCTTCATGCAAAATTTCAACTCTGTAGCTCTAACGGTCTAGGAGGAGTTTGCGTTGATCCAGACGGACGGACAGACGGACGGACGGACGGACGGACGGACGGACGGACGGACGGACGGACGGACGGACATGGCTATATGAACTCGTCTTGTCATGCTGATCAAGAATATATATACTTTATATGGTCGGAGATGCTTCCTTCTATGCGTTGCACACTTCTGACCAAAATTAATATACCCTTTTTGCAAGGGTATAAAAATAGTAAATAGTATTATTAAAATATGTAATGTAAATATTTAATGTAGAAGTTTTCATTAACAAAAATTTTGTTATAAAAGTTTTTATTCACAATTTTGGAAATGTTATAGTCCATAAGCAAATATTATTAAGGGTATCACATAGAGGTGGAGGTCATGTACTTCAGGCACTTGGGAGACGAATCTCCAGTCCTTCTTTGATCTAAAGGCCTGGTCAAGGGGATGAAGTCTTTTCTGATTTTTGGCCTGCATGCTGCAAATTGAGGACCAATGCATTTTACATGGGATATTGAGGTCTCTATAGATGGACTGATTTCAAAAAATGAATCATAATCTCTAATGAACCCACCTTAAACGCTGCGTATACTTAATCTCATAGAATAAAACCACTAACCATAGAACACATAGATGGGACAAACTCATGATTTTTTGATTGCAAACGCTAGCCTAGTCATGGAACCCCAGAGAACTTCGGGAAAACCCGAACGCTCTCACTCTCAATGAGAGCGTAAAATGGGGAGAGGGCAAAGCAGCTGGGGGGAGAGGGCAAAGCAGCTACGAAAAAATTTCAGTCTAGCACAGACTACCGAACGACGAAGGCAGGCCTACGTCGCTTGTGATTTCGTTCTGTCTATGTATGTGTACACTCGTCGGTACATGCTCAGGCTTCGTAGTGTGTGTGTGACGTGAAGTTGTACAACATCGCATTTCAATAGCTCGCTCGACCAAAATTTTTCATTTTCGACAAAACAGCGGCAATGCGAATAGGATATGCCCCTGTCGAAAGAATATCAAGAAATATTGGCATCAGCTACGTATGTATCCCGGTGGCTGTGCCGATAGAGTGTTTGCTTGGCAATAGGAATGTCGCTGGTTCGAATCCCAACTCGATTATCGTTAACGAAGTTTTTTTTTGTCTATTTTTTTTATTTATATAAAAATAAAAAAATAAAAATAAACAAAAGGAAAAAAAAACAAAATGAAAATAAATAAAAAAAAAATCAAAAAGGAACACAATAAAAAATAGACAAAAAAAAACTTCGTTAACGATAATCGAGTTGGGATTCGAACCAGCGACATTCCTATTGCCAAGCAAACACTCTATCGGCACAGCCACCGGGATACATACGTAGCTGATGCCAATATTTCTTGATATTCTTTCGACAGGGGCATATCCTATTCGCATTGCCGCTGTTTTGTCGAAAATGAAAAATTTTGGTCGAGCGAGCTATTGAAATGCGATGTTGTACAACTTCACGTCACACACACACTACGAAGCCTGAGCATGTACCGACGAGTGTACACATACATAGACAGAACGAAATCACAAGCGACGTAGGCCTGCCTTCGTCGTTCGGTAGTCTGTGCTAGACTGAAATTTTTTCGTAGCTGCTTTGCCCTCTCCCCCCAGCTGCTTTGCCCTCTCCCCATTTTACGCTCTCATTGAGAGTGAGAGCGTTCGGGTTTTCCCGAAGTTCTCTGGGGTTCCATGACTAGGCTAGCGTTTGCAATCAAAAAATCATGAGTTTGTCCCATCTATGTGTTCTATGGTTAGTGATAAAACACCAATCCCATATTAAGTATACGCCACATGTGACCTAGTTTTTTAGCCCATTTCTAGAATTTAAATATGGCCAAGTGATAAATTAGCCCAGTTAAAGCACTTGTTTCTTATCCCACTTAAGATAGGCCTTCTGTTGTAGATATTTTGTCCAACTAGTAGCTTATGCTAACTTGTTGGGGCAATTAAGATGTCTTCTGGCTTAGTTAACTATCCTCTTGAGTTATGATCAAAAGGCAAAAAAAAAACAGAGTTTAGCATGTGAAACGATTAAAGAGCAATTCATGAATATGCAAAATAGAATCGAGAAGTAAGGGAAGCTGGAAGTGCGTGAGATTTTCATTGCAGGTAGCATGCCACCAGGCAATTAGATCAATGCAATTTTCATCACAGATGTTTGACTGTATGTGTGTGTGTGTCTGTGAGATGATCGAGGGGAGAAACGTGAGCTTAACGCTTGGCGACGAATCACAGCAGAGGCAGGGCTTATATATGTTCATGTGTGTGTGTGTGTTTTTAACTGGTTTCCCAGCCAAATTCCGTAACGAACGACAATATCGACTCGACTGTCGCTTCTGGGTTTCCCTGTTGTCGTTGTCGTTGCTGATGTTGTTGTTGTAGCTCTCTGCCTCCATTTGCTGCTTCGATAACAAATGTCTCTCTGTCGCAGCGAAACTATTATCGATAGGCTTATGTGTACGTGTATGTGTGCGTGTGTGTGCTATTTGTTGTTACGATCGTTGCTTCTCCTTCTCCTTTACTCTGAGTTGAGTTTCAGTTCTCAATTGTCGCTCGAACGGTCAACAAGCCCAAAACAGAATTGTGAATCGGTTCGTGTGGATCGTAACGGAATTCTCTTAAACGATTTCACGCATAAAACTAATTAAAAATAAAGCGAAGAAAAAAAAACTCGCGACGTACCCCAAAGTGGTTGTTAATTAAAAGTGCAAATTGTTGTGTCTGCCTCACAAAGGTAACCCAAAAACCTCCTCAACCAAAGCAGCGAATACCAATTCCTTTTTCCTTTTATGTCGTGCAATCTCTCCCAAGTGGGCAATTTTCCTGCTCAGGCAAGATCGTCAAACCAAAAGAAACGAAAACAAGAAGAAAAAAAAAACGCTTTAATTAATGTTGAAGAGTTCCTTGCAGCAGTCATGTGACAGCAAAATCATAAGAGACCGACCATTAAACGGGGTGGGGGAGAGAGGCAGAGCCAAAGGAGAGTGCAATGAGAATGTGTGAGGAAGTCGTTAAAGACGTGTGGGGTGGTCCCCATAGAACAGAACAGGGAACAACCTGTGGACAACTTGTCAACTGGTTCCAACATCATCACAACATTTCTTCATTTATAGTAATTTATCGCATTGAATTCTGTTTTTGGTTCGCTTTGGCATTTATTAAGGCAACAGATAATATGCTTTTCGCCCCATTCGCATTATGAATGGATCTCTTAACAACTCTATTTCAAGTCTCACACGTTTATCATGTTCTGGCTAATTCTTATCTGTTCAAATGTCTTTTTAAGGCGCTGACATGACATATTCAATTGATTTATCAAAGATAAAAATATATCTTGTGATGAATGAACGTCACATATCACGGTTAACTAATGCTTAGACATTTTTAAAATACCACAACAAAGTACATTGAGTTTGTTTAGATAAATTTTTATTTAATAATAACTTAAATTGATTTTAGTATCAAAAATAAAAACAACGATGTCGCGGTTGTCGTTTAGATTCTATAATCTTTTGGTGATTCATCGTTTCAATATCCTATAGATCAAAAAACTCTATAGCACAACTTCATCAACAGAATATAAAATGCTTTTTAGTCATGGTTTATATATAGTTATGAATTTTAGTTTTGGAATACTCTTCTAAGTGTGTTTGATAGCTTTTCATCCTTTTTAATTAAAAACAATCCTTTTATTAGTCGGTTAGTAGTTAGTAGTTAGTAGTAGGTTAGTCATTAGTAGTTTTTTTTAGAGATCGTCTTTGGGACTTGAGATTTTTTGTGCCATGGAATTTTAAATATTATTTTTTTTGCAGGCATAAACATATATAGCAAATTTTTTTGGGGAAAGGGTCGAATTTTTGGCTCAGTAATTTAAGTAATTTTCTATTAGTGCCATTTCTCAGTATCAGGATCAAAAGAGGGTATAAAGAAATGAATAAAATAAAAATTTTTGTAATTATTGACATTTCGGGGATCATTTAAAACCCATTCTCCTGGATCCGTCCATATTTCTGATGTATAGCCAGTGAGATGGATAAAATATACATTGAAAATGTTTATCTTTACGATGCTTATAATTTCAAAATTCGGCTTAGCTCCAAGTAAAAAACTTAATCTTGCATAAAAAACGATAAAAAATTCAGATTTTGACATTTTTATATGATACTTTTCACTTAATTATGAATCTTTCAGTTATTTGAGCGCGACATAATACTTGAACTCACATGTGTTAACCTTTTCTGATCCCTTCAAACTGGAGATTGTATCTCGACATGTTTATAAAAATGCGCATAATTTCAAAGTTTGCCCTTATTCAAAATGTTTTGCCTCACTCATGGTCTGAATAGACAACTGTAGGGCAGCCTAGGGAACAATATCTAAAAAAAAAAGGAGAAAACATTCCAAACAAGATAATTATCAAAGACACAAATCTTTAAAAAACTGTTCATAGTTAACCTAAAACTGCTGCATTTGAAAAGCTAAACATTAGATCTAAGAAAAATATCAGTAATTATCTTTCTTTAAGCAGTTCTTAAAGAGAAAAAAGTACCCTTTAGAAAAGTTCCTAACCAGAATATGTCCACCAAATCGATCATTAAAATGATTATCTCCTTTTTGAGTCTGATTTGAACGGCATCTTTTATCGATCAATAATGTTTGAGATAACTGCTTTCAATTCGTGACATCTTCCGGATTTGCAAATTGGCTAATCAAAAATATTGACAGGCGCTTCGAGTTGACCACACACAACAAACTGAAAGCAAGAACAGATCTAAATGCATAGCCAACTGTCAGTTGAGACATGACATGACAGACGACAGATCAAGTGATAGAGCAAGAGAGATGAAACATTTGAAAAATGCGGATCATTCGAATCATTTAAACATAATTAAGCAGTTAGTCAGCCTTTCGTTAGCCTCTCTCTCTCTCTCTCTCTCCCTCTCGAATTGAGACATCAATTGAAAGTTATGTGGCAACCATATTTGGTTATGTATAGGAAATGTCTGTTATGTATATATAGAATGCTATAATTATAGGTTCGCGCCAATCAGTTGAGCTGTCGCTGCTGCTTCCTCAAGCCAATTCAGAAAATATATATGTAAAAAACAAAAACAAGAATCAGCCGGATTTCAGCGGCTACACAATATTTATATAAATTGATTGAAAGAGATGTGCAATTATTTAAGTTTACTTCTCAAATTTTTTCGACAGGCTCTCCCCCTTCTCGTCCTCATCGTCAATGCGCCAATCAATATTAATAAAATTGAGAAACATTTGAAAAATATTTTTTTTTATTTTATTTGGTTTTATCGTGTGCGTTTTACAAAATACTCTCATTAGTTGCGGCCGACACGATTTGATCGATGGCCAGAATGGTCTAGTCGAAGGCAATTGATCGCGTCTGATAAGAAAAGTTGAATTTCAGTTTCAAGTTAGTAGTTTGCTTCGGTTGCGTTTGATATCTGGAATTAAATGTGCTCATTTTGAAGCTCTATCTATGACTACCCATGGAGACACAAGTCTCCACAAATTGGCAAAAAAGAAGGAAAAAATTGAAGGCACAGCCAATTGGCATTAACTGCACGTTCGATCAATTAAAAAAACCTTCATTTAGCAGGCGGAACGTAGCGAAAATAAAATGAAATGAATTGAAATCAAATCAAATCGAATATTTTGCACAGTGCAACGGCTAAGAAAAGGTGAAAATTCGATCAAGGTGCAAGGCCGAAAACAATTAAAATCAATATTTTGTTTGTTAAAATATTAAAACAGAATACTATTGTGTTAATTGTAGAGAGACACTTGAGTTTCTTCATTATAAAGATGGGAGATAAACAAGAAATTATAAAAAGTATATAGCTTTAGTATGAGATTATAGAGGAATAAATGACCAATTTCGTTTCTTTTATCACCTTTTGTTAAATAACAGCAACAAATTTCAGTTACGCTGTTCATTATTGAACAAAATATTGAATTGAAATTCGAATTTCAAGAAGTATCTACTTATTTCAAGGCTAACAAAAACAAAATATACTTTCATAATTCAACTTCCTTTCCATAACTATCCCAGATAGAGTATTGCTTTGGGTTCACCTGAACAAATATTTTCACTATCGTAGGGATATGAACTCGAGAACTGTAGTAAAATCGTTTAAACCACAGACTAAAATTTAATTTAAATCTTAAATTTACTCATTGCAAAGCATTTCAAATAAATGAATAAACGATAAAAAGATTAAGTCTTTCGAAGACTCACAGTGATATTTGTAATATTTCAAGTACATATTGATAAGTCCTAAATACATAAATGAATAAATCTTTGAAAACTGGGAAAGCTTTGTTTATTCATAGAATAAAAAGTGTTAATGATGTAAGAATTTCAGTAAATTAGTTCAGTCTTGGAGTACCACATACTTACTTAGTCATTGGCAGGAATTTTTTCATGATTTTCGTAAGGTTAGGGCTTTTGAATGAAAAGATGTAGAGAGCACTTTGACTAAAACTGAGTATCTTTTATCACTGGATTTTCTTTGAATATTTGTATTTAATTATTTATTATTATTTATGAGTACTTATCCGTCTCATCCATTCGTTTCGATTCTTTATTTCGCTCTTCAGTTGTGCAACCTTAGTACTTAACTTTATTTCATTCACTTCACTTTAAAGCTACATTCATTTGTTTCATTAGTAACTAAATGTTGCAAATCGATTTTTAGCATTTCATTCATTAGTACCTTAAAGGATAGGATAGATTGAAGATGGAATAAATGGCATAATAGAACAGGAGAAACTCAAAACCATTTACATGGATCAAATTTTCTTTGAATTTCAAATTATTCTCTATGATATTGCGATGTATTCATTTTTCCTTTTCAAAATGCTTTCCTTTCAAAAGCACCTTATACAGATATATGATAAAACTAGAAGATAATAATTAAGAAAACCTTCAAGAAGCTCTTTTCCTGTGCCCCAAAATCAAAAAATAAATCTTTCAAGAGATACAAATTTTTTCTAATACTGATAAAAATTATAAATTTACATCTTCTTTGTTCCAATTATATCAATCAAATTGATAAAGGAATTTGCATAAGGCGGAATCGCTGTAAAGTTGCTAAGAGATTCCTTTTCTGATTAAACTTGCACATCATTCCTGAAAAAGTCAATCTTAAAAGAAGAACCTTGTGAATCATTATCCATGACCATGAACCATGAACATTCTGTCTTGGTTTCATTTAAAAAACTGTTGTAGTTTTATTGCCTGTTTTTCGTAAAAAAAAGTAGAATTAAAAATAGTTTGCTTAATATGTAGGTCACTTGATTTATTTTGATATTGTATTTAAATAGCCTCGATTTAAATTGTTTATCTACCGTGATCATCATTATAATGACACACTAATTGCGATTAATAGTCATCAACTGAAATCCCAGCACACTCATACACACACACACACACACACAGTGGCAAAAGAGATCGTGATCGGATCGTGAGCTGTCGCCTGTCTAGAATTTTAGTTAGACATGCTTCTAGCATGCGCCTCCCTAAATGGCCAGACGACAAATACTGAAGTTATTTGTGTAAACAATATTTAAACAAATATATACACTCCATCTCGCTTACCCCCCTCCACCCCAATCCTGCTATCTCTCTCTCTCACCGTCACACTGTTGCCGTGTTATCAGTTTTTGGCATGAATGAACTCGGGAGAACCGCACGATCGATTTGATGTTAATACCCTCAACTTGTTCGCCAAGTTACTTGGTCGTCGCTCATGGTGTTTGACATTAAGAATTACCGCAAAATAATTAAGCAAAACAACCACAAAACAAAAAAAAAGCAAAAAAATATTATGAACCTGTTTCAAAAAAATGTTACCCAGAGTTGCCACCACATACACACACACCACTTGTATCTTCTCTCTCTGTTCCACTCAATGCTAAGAGCCATCGTCATTTAAATGACAATAAAAATATAAAATCATTTAAAATATTACGTAGAGATGAAAACAAATTGCACAAGTAAATTGCGTTTAAGTGGAACCAAAAACAAAAGAAACAAAAACAAACTCAACCGATCACAATGAATGTCTTTTTATTGAAAAGCCATGCAGACCCCAAGAGTGAGAAAGAGAGAGAACGATGATAATGCTCGGTGCGGGGAGCTCTTGTTTTTTTTTTTCTGAGTGGCCTGTCAATTGTTCTATAAATAACATTTCCAACGCTCTCTTGTGTCAATTTGTTTGAATATTTTGTGCTATTGTTTCAATTTTTTGTTCAGCCCTCACTCACACTAATTCCAAGCCATTCCATTTTTCCGTCACTCAAAAAATTCAAAGTCAGTCGAGAAATTGCATTTAGCAAATTTGCGGGTAATTAAGTGCGGTAATTGGCCAAACAACAGACACAACAGACTGCTGAAGGGGGAATACCCTTCCACTCTCTTCTCCCCCTCTTGATTTTACCTTCACTTACAATGCCAATTCCCTGCGAATTGTTTATGGAGTGTGATGTACTATAAATAGGCATACATTGGCATACAAATCGACCATTAATCGTGCCGACTCTGGGCCGGCTGTGTGCGATCATTAATATGCTAATGTGTATCTAATGTGATCTTTTACATTAATTGTCTGTGTATTTTTTTGTTGTACGTTTTGTCTCTCTTGCTTTCAAGTCAAGTGTCACTCGTCCCAAAAATCAAGGTGGGATTGCCCACTCAACTTGGACAATATCGTATCATAAACGGATCTCTTCAATATCTTATCGTGTAGATGATTTTGCAAAATAAATCCAAGTGATCTTTATATATTATATATATTATATTCAGCTGTTGTAACTTCATTTGCTAGGGCTACACCTTTAATTGTTGTTTGCTTCGAGAAAACTACTTTTAATACAGAGTTATTTTGTTAGTCATCGAATAAGTATGAGAATTTAAGTGTTTCTCTTTAGTAAAATCAATATTTTTATGAATTTATATTAATATCAATGAAAACCTAAGTATCTTACAATTAGTCATTTAATTTAAATTGGATATGCCTATGTAAAATACGTACTTTATTAGTATTCATTTATTAATTTATGTTTTACTCATACATACATATGTTGTTAAAGCCAACAGAACATACATAGACAGACATGGAAAAGAATTTTATTGTGAACTAAAATAAGCTCTTCCTATCGACACAACCTTTTTATCCTTTAATTACCGATCCTTTGCGTTCTCCACTGTTAAAATACGATGTTTAATTCTTATAATCATACATATTCTTATATTATATTTAAAAGCAAAAAAAATGCTGATCTAGGCTGGGCATATATCAATAAACACGATATGCAAAATCGTATAAAAGATTCATGAACGGATTTCAGTAATTTTCGAGTGGCACTTTGACAGTTTGAGAATTTATCAAATTTGTCCGAATGAATCTGGGCTGAAAAAGGTTAAAATTGTCGATATTATGGGGTGTATAGACCCTCAGACTCCCGGTCCTTAAGAAGATTACTTTGATTCATTCCAAATCTTGAAAGAAATTCTCCGAAATGTTTTATCTTCTTTGCCTTAAACTGGAAATGTCTTAAACTAGGGACAACGACTTAATACCTACTTCTTTCGTTTATTTTATTAATTATAACTTAATTATACTCTAAAAACTAAAATCTCTTTAATTGAAACAAATTTCAAACCTTTGCTTTATCAATTAACGAAATCATTTGTGATTATTAATCGTTTATCCTTTATGTATCTCTCTTTGACTAAAAATGTTGATTTCTTAATCTATAGTAAGAGTATACACATAGTCGTTTTGCCTTATTCATACTTACTAGTAATTTAATTTTCTTTTGGATCCATTCTTTCAAAAGTAGTTAGTCTGTGCTGTTAGTCTCTAACCTAAGTAGATCATTCAAAATGCTTAAATTAATGATTTTGTTCTAGTTTCCAAAACAAATTACTTTTTTTTATAAGTTTATTATGACAAGCACAAAATTATTTTTTTGTTTGTTTTGACTTTATGTTTTGACTAGTTCTATCTTGATTTTACTCATTTACTCAGTTTTCAATAAAAAAAAAAACGGCCCACTCATTCAGGTTCTTCTTCATCTTGGAGAACCCACAAAACAAAAAAAACCTGACACACTCGTTTATAGTTTTTTGTTTTTGCACTCTTCTTCGTTTTTAATCATATTTGTTTATAACTTACCCAGGCCATGTTTAGGTTTTCAACTTGTTTTATTTTTAGCTTCTCTCATTCTGTTTGAATTATTGTCTAAACGTGGCCAAGAGCAGCTAACACCAGCAACCGTAACAACACACAAAATATGTCAAGAAGTTGTCTGTGCCAGTTTTATTTACCATGTTGTGGTTTCTGTTTTCGTTTTTTCGTACTATTTCTTTTCAATTTTTGGCATATAAAGTTCTAATAGAGGCGTTATCAGGGCACAAGGGGTTGCTAGGCGCGGCTGTCATGTTAGCTCAGATAGTCCGCCGTATGGAGACATTCAAGTCATGTAATGCCATTCCAAACTGTATGTACATATGTACATATATCCAAAAAGCCAAAAACAAAAAAATAAACAAAAAAGAAACCAATGATAAGCAGCAAAAAAACACAAATTGGTTTCACATTATTGTCTTGCCGAGAGAAGTAAGAAGGGGGCAAATTATATGGCATTATCATTGTGGTATGAAGCCGGAAATTTGCTTAAAATTAATAATTGTTAAGAACTTGCATTGAATCTTGGCTTTAAATATTATTAAATATTCTTAGATAAGCAAATCGCAAAGGCAAAAATTATAAAAACTAAAATATATAAAAAATCTCAAAAAAGGGGGAAAATAAGTTCTACAAACTTTTTATGCTTTGAAAGATTTTAAAAATTTAATTCAATAAATAAATGACTGAAAGCATAATAAATAAGATTAATTTGTCTCTAAAACTAAAACATGGCAATAATTTCTAATTTAATTTGTGAATTTTCTCCGAAATGAAGAATAATTTTTGTTTACCCAAAGTCATCAAGTTTTCGATGACGTTTAAAATAAAGTTGCATCGAAATTGCGATATAATAGACATATTACTTTGAAGTCGGTCAAAAAGTGACCAAAATACAGTCTGTTTAGAATAAGACATATATTAAAATTGTCTCAAATCCAATAATCAAATATATTAAAAATGTTTTAAATCTAATAATCCCAATTTTACAAATCTGTAATATTGTAAATTTTTTACCGATTCTTAAAATTTATATTTTATTTAATATTGCAACCAAAATTTTGTCAGTTTTCGGAATAAAAATTATAAATTTTCAAAAAAAAAATCAATAAAAAAATGTTTTTTGTTACATTTTCAAGTTTTTTATGCCATTTTTTGTGGAAAATTTGTAAAATTCATCAAAACTTATATTGAAAATATTTCAAAAAATTGTCAGATATTCCTTACTTTGCCAATTTGTAATTCTATTAATTTTCTACCGATTTGTACATAAACATATATACATTTATGTATTGAAAAGTTATCTTTTAGTTTGGGTCCAAATGATATATTTATTGGAGTCTACTGATGACTACTGTACTAGGTCATTGACCTTGAGCTGAATTTTAAAATATAATAATATTATTAATAAATTATTTGAAACAAATATTTCTCTTTCTAAAAGAAGAAAAAGCTAAAATAGATTATGAAATCAAAATTTTAGCGGAGACTATTAAAGTCCAAATTTTCTCTCACTCTCTTCTTCTCTCATTAATTTTCTAAAGAGTGCAGTCATTCATTCAGTTAGTCAGCTGTTGCTATGAATTCCCCTTTAATAATTGTAAATCAGTTGAGACAGCAAAGATTAGCCAGCGATTAGATTCAATATATGTATATTCATATTATATGATACTTAATAAATTTATGTTATTTCCCATGATATTAATAATTTATTTTACCTGCTTTTTCTTTTGGTTTTGTTTTGTTTTAGGGCGTCTTTCTATTTTGTGAACGAATTCCTTCTGGCGGCGGTTCATATCGAAGGCCGCCTGGATGCGTTTTTGCTTTGATCGGCTGTGCTTTGCCACAAAGCGGCCAGCCACAAATCGCCAAAATCAAACCAATGAGGAGCCACAGTGCACTAGTTTCATATCAGAAGTAGATGCACCACCACCATCACAGAGATCAGCACCACCCACAGCACAATTGCCACCTGCATCAACAACAGAATCGTCAGTTAGTAATCATTTCTATGCCGACTATCAGAAATTGCAACCGGCGATAATCAATAACAGCAGCAGCGAGGCCAAGCCACCGGACATAGCACTACAACCACAATCACAATTGTCTGCTACACCTTCACCACCCATACCACCCACCCAGACAGCACCACCACCCATACAACCACCCATCGTAGAAGCGCCATTTCAATTGCCGTTGCGTCTCTATCGCCGTCATAGCAGCGCCGAAGATCAACGAACGTTGACGACAGCGACGAGAAAATCTCCGAGCGAAACACCGACGCTGCGAAGAGCCATCAGTATGCAGCAACAGGAGCCGAATGCCAACTATCATCAGTTTCCCAGCGACTTGGGGCTGATCAACAACAACGCCGGTGCTGGACCCATCGTTATCAACACCTCCAACCCCAACAACATCAACAACAACAATCCGAATCAGCTTCTGGGCACGGGCATTGTCACATTGCCCGCTGCCAATTTGGGTCTGTTGGGACTGGAGCATACCTCAGCGGGTCTACGTCTAGTGCCGGCACCACCGCCCCACTCTGATGTTCTAACCCACACACTAATCTATGGTACACCACCGAGTGGTACGCTGCAGCAGTTACACACAGATCCCAGGAGTCTGCTGCATCAACAGGAACTGCAGTTGCAGCAACGCTATCAACAATTGCAGCAATTGCAGGCGCAGACACAAGGTTTCTATACGGCCACAGGGAGTCCGGTTCTATACCAGCATCATCAACAGCAGCAGCACCACCAGCAGCAGCAGCAGCAACAACAGCAACCAACGATAGCACAAACTCAACCTCTGCCCATACCCGGATCACCGGCGGCGTGTCATTCGCCCACAGTACCACCAAATACATTAGGCCTGGCCCAGCAAATGCAGGGATTGCGTATATCGTCGGGCTGTACCCCGGACACCCCGTCTCCGGTGGGTATGGCGGATCCATCTGCATCCCTCACCTACATAGCCGCCACGCCGCAAGAGGAGCGCTTCATTCAGATAATACAGGCCAAGGATCTAAAGATTCAGGAAATGCAACGAGCCCTTCAGTTCAAAGACAATGAAATCGCTGAACTCAAATCGCATTTGGATAAATTTCAAAGTGTCTTCCCCTTCAGTCGAAGTAGTGCGGCGGGATGTGCTGGCAGTGGAGCAGGTAGTGGTGCTTCAGGCGGCGGTGGAGGAGGTGGATCTAGTCCGGGACCAAGTACAGGCACAGGAGCAACTCGGAAATCGGGTCAAACATTTCAACGACAGCGCGCTCAGGGTATATCAGCGGAACCGCAAAGCGAATCATCGGTGCTATTGGAGCATGTCAGTTTTCCCAAATATGATAAGGATGAGCGGTGAGTGTGCTACAATTTTGTTGTTGATTTGATGTGATTGAGATTGTTATTAACGATAAGCATGCAAACGCCAATGATTATGGGTCGAATGATGGTTTCGTTTACAATTTAGCCTCAATTTCAATTAGTCAAATTGATGACGAAATGACGAAATCACAACTGGAATCATAGTCAACTTTTGTGTGTAATTGGTGCTTGAATAAAGGGAATAGAGAGAATGAAAAGGCAAGTTAAATTCTAAAATGAAACGAAATGAAATAGAACAGAGAGCAAAACAAACAGGAAAGCATAATGGGTAGTCATTTGGAAAGGTTACTAAGTGAAGCTTTTAGCTTCTAACCTATGAACTGTATAAAATGGAATGAAATGTATAAATTGGAGTTGTTGCTGCAAGTCTTTTTGGCAAAAAGCCTAGTGATTCGATTGAAACGTAATAATAGCAAACTATTAGATTAGTTCTAACTTTCTTCAATAGAAATCGATGGATTTTAGTCAATTCTATTACTCCATTTCGTACTATATGCCTTTACGTTCCATAAAGCAGAATCATCTTTCTTCTATATAGACAATTCTGATTCCATCCAAATCCCAAAAGATTTAAATTGAAAAATTTGTCAATATTTTTCCCTTGTAAATATAAAAAGACAAATGTTTCCGTTGTTTTTGATGAGTTATTGCAAATGAGAACACAAATTGGATTATACTAAATTCAATTTCTCATTCGCTACTGCTCGCCTTCTGCTATTTTGAATCGTATAAAAATATATGTACAGACTTACCTATACAATACACATATATATATATATTTTTTATATAGTGGTCTGCCGATTATCATTAGCATTAGCGTCAGGGCAAAGCAATCTATAATCAATATAGAAAGCAATGCCCTCTCTCTCTGTCTCACTCTCTGGTCTGTGTCTATGACATTTTGTCGCCTGTCCCCGAAATGCGTTTATTAAAATGCCCGTTGACAGTTTTTGCCCGTTGAATGAGCGAATGGCCTTGATCGGTGTCATCCTATGAAAACGATGCCAACTGGCATCCACTGGGGCAGGCAGCACGCTTCATTGCGTCATTTCGTATATGTAGATATACATATATGTTTTTTAAAAAAAATAATAATTTTTTATAACACACAAAAAACCACAAAGAAAGAGAAAAGAGATATACGAGAAATTTCATTCTGTGAAAATGCGTGGGTGCCGAACAATCTGTCGACTTTACACTTTTCACACTTACTGGAAGTTGGCCCAGCAGATTGTGTGTGAGAGAAGGGGAAACATAAAAATACAAATATTTATTTTGCCAAGATTTCCTCCCCGGCAAAACAGTAAAATAAAAAATTAGCGACACGTGGAGAAGAGAGCAGAAAACGATTCTCAATTAAACTGCAATACATACAATCGGAAAAAAATTCAACAAAAATATATGCAAAAATAAAATAAAATAGTGAATAAGCCAGGCAACAATTTAGACTTTTTAATGGGATTGCTTGGACTCTACTTGTATCTGTATGGCAAATCTAAAGCCGCTTCGGGCACTGCGTGTGTGCAACAGGACATTTTTTGACACTTGCATGGCATAAATCAAAAGCGCCGTAGGCCTTCCACCTCTATATAGTATAATGTGTTCCACATACTCGACTTGGGAGTTGAATTCGAAGTTGTCCATGTCTTTTGTGGCCAATTTTACACCACGCAACTGTCGCGCTGTTCCACCACTCCACAAAGTGAAGCCTGCTTTTGGTGTAGAGCTTTCAACGTGGCCATCTAATAAATAATGCCCCACAAAAATTGTGCGAAATTGCCATATGCACAGGGGGTCGCATAGAGGAGTAGTAGTAGGTACTTGCTATAACATTTGGCCGCATTGACTAATGCAAATAAATAAACTTATGCACTTAATCGATAACAAAAAAGCGATAAAAGAAAATAAAAACCAGTTTGCGATAGATGTAGATATAAATTTCTTAGTTGTTGGAGGCATTGACAGACCTTAGACAAATAGATAAGAATACAACTAATTGAATTCAAACAGGCAATGAAATCGTTAAATAAAAGTTGATCCATACATAGATTTGATTGCTTAAAACTAAAAACATGACGATTTCTAACGAAACTAAAAGCAAATTTTACAATTAGATTTTAGAGAGAAGTCGTGCGAGGTAAGACTAAAATTTACTAGTTTTTACTTAGTTCCTTACAAATTCCATTATAAGCCAATAAGTTCTGTAGTCGGAGAAGGACTAATAGAAAATATTTTATTAGAGAAGAGTTCCTAAATTAATATATAACAAAATTATTGGAAAACAAGGGTATAATAATTACTTTGAGTACTTTAAATATTTAGAATGTAAACGATTTAATGAATCATTCATAAAGTCAGTGGACTCTGACTTTACTCAGTACTTTGTCACTTCAAAGTGAGCACTGTTAGGTATCAGTGTATTTTAGTCTCCTACTAGGCCATACTAGTCCATTAGAAGAAGGAGTTTACCTAGGCTGATGATGGGTTAGTAAACAAACATAATGTTGTATACCTTGTTTTTTCATTTAAACATGCAAAACCGTAAAGAACTTTTTGCTTCTCAGCTAATGATAGATCTAAATGTAGCCCAAAGTGATTTATATTATTGTGTTCGGGAGCCATAACTTTTCATTCCATATTCGAAAAAAACGTTCAAAACAAATAACTCATTTTTATACCTGTAGTATTGGGATTTGATGTTTTTACAGAACATTCAAACAAATTGCTAAAAGTATTGAGATTGACTCAAAAGTTAATATGAGAAACAGCTGATCTAGGAGCGAAAATGTTGAAAGAATGTACAAATAGAAATATAATTGTTACTTCTTTAAAAAGGGTGTTAAT
Organism: Drosophila willistoni; assembly: GCF_018902025.1. Lineage (NCBI taxonomy): Eukaryota > Metazoa > Arthropoda > Insecta > Diptera > Drosophilidae > Drosophila > Drosophila willistoni. The sequence continues at coordinate 19,808,671 of NW_025814050.1, forward strand.
ATAGTAATAGGTAATTTAAAAGAATCATAAACAATAGTGTCAACACAATAGTAAAAAATAAGTCAATAAGAAAACATATTATTATTGTTTTTCTCCCAATGGCTTAACTAAGGTTAATATATATTGGAATATTGCATAAACCCACCAAGTCCCAGCTATATTTAAGGATTTTAAAGATCTATTTATGATATGAACAGACATTGAAAACTTTTTAACCTAAATTGGCCAAATGATAAAACAATAATCAGTTTTAATGATTTAATAAAATGTATGATTAACGCCTTGACAAACTATAAAGTGTAGACAAGGTCAAAAGTTTTTCTTATTTCTAATTAGGAAAGCAAAAAAACAGTAAAGTCTATAAATAAGGTCCTTTGTTTTGCACGGGTTTCGCTTTTGCTTGTGAAGACTGGGACATTACAGTTCAAATTCCTTACGGGGATACCCCAAAGATGTTGTAACAATTTATTTGAAAGATTTTTTGTTTAAGTCTACAATAATCAAAATGATTTATAAGTAAACTTAATAAATTATCTTAATACATATATATTCTTAAAGATCTATTGGCAATTCAAGCACCTGACATCGTTTTAGTCCTCTTTGTTTGCTGCTATTGTATATTAGTCCTATTGCAAGGATATTGTCATGTTTACACCGCCTATTTATATACTTCTCAGGAAAAGATATTATTTGGTTTTTATCACACAAAAATTTAGATAAATTGAGGTTGATTAATTGATTAGAATATCTATTAAGTTTGAAATAAACATTCAATTTCTTTTTATACCATACACCCATAGGGTGAAATGGTATATTAAAGTCGCCAAAATGTATGTAACAGGCAGAAGGAAGCATCTCCGACCCCACAAAGTATATATATTCTTGATCAGGATCAAAAACCGAGTCGATCTAGCCATGTCCGTCTGTCCGTCCGTCCGTCCGTCCGTCCGTCCGTCCGTCCGTCCGTCCGTCCGTCCGTCCGTATGAACACCTAGATCTCGGAGACTATAAGAGCTAGAGCCACCAAATTTGGTATGCAGTCTCGTGTAGTATGTACGCTTATCGAGTTTGTTTCAAATTTTTGCCACGCCCCCTTCCGCCCCCAGAATTTACATAAAACTGTTTTTCTTAAAAAGTATAGCAGATAGAAACATCAAATTTGGTTTATATACTCTTTTAGTTAGCGGGCAGAAAATAATTGTTCCAACTTTTTGCCACGCCCCCTGCCGCCCCGGGAATTTACATAACTCTGATTTTCTTAAAAACTATGAAAGCTACCGACATTAAATTTGGTATGTAAGTTAGCTTAATAGACGCGCAGATATTGACTGTTTAAAAATTTTGCCACGCCCATTTCCGCCCCCGAAAATTAAACAAAACTGATTTTCTCGAAAACTAACAAAGCTAAACTCACCAAATTTAGTATGTATATTGGCTTAGTATGCGCGCAGAATACATATATTTTAATATGTTGCCACGCCCACTTCCCCCTCCATAATTTAGAAAAAACCGATTAGCTCTTGCAATTTTTTGACCATCGCGATCAAATTTGGCAGACTAATAAATCTTATCTATTTCTATCAAACTACCAAATTTGATTTAAATCGGACTAGAAACATACAAAATATACGTATGAACGTATTTTGCTACGCGATCCATAAGGGCAGAATTGGCCGTTGGCTAGTGGCGGCGCTAGAGTGCTTGTGTGTTTGTAGAGTGAGCGAGATAGCAAATGGTATGAGGCATATTAAAACAATTTAGTAGACATATGTACATTTGGTTTTCGAAATTTTAAATATTTGTTTCACCTGGTGTATGGTATACCCAAGTCGGCGAGACGACTTACTTACTTCATTTTAATTTAAGTTTAAGTTTTAAATACGTACGAAAATACTTTTATTCATACAGAGATTTCTTTATTTTCTGTTTGATATGAAATCATAAAACGTGAGTTAAAATCTAATATGATTTGCTTTAATCGGGGGTTTAATTAAATATTTATTCATTCACAATGTTTTAATAGTAAGACCTAAGTTCCAATAAATAGATAATTATATACATAGATCGATAGAGCAGCTCGAACTGAATTTTCCAAAGTCTAGTAACTTGTGATTTGCAATTATCCCTTAAAAAGAGAAACATATATTCCGAGTCCAACGCAACTGTATTTTGTATATAAAAATGACTTCAATTTAATAAATTGCAGTTAAACTAGATACTGATTTAATGCATTAGATGCAATTATTATTTATTTTCATATTTCACATTTTTCCAATCAAATTATCAAGCAATCAACACTCAATTTATAGGCTGACAGTTGAGCAGTGATTGTCCTCCACCTAAGTGACAGTGAATATACTCATAAATGTATTCATATGTCTGTTGAAGTTGGAAAATATGTATATCGCGCATATATCAGGCGTATCTTGATCTGAAACGAGGCCCCACCCAGTCAGCATCCATTGAAATACCAAAAGAGCAAAATGACTCAAGCCACTTTGTTTTATTGTCAACTCTCTGCCTTTGAAAACTATTTGCACTTTCAATTTTTGTGGGTTCCGCGGAAACCAACGCACCCGCATCTGGGTAAACGTACAGTGGACTCTCTCTATGGAGTGAGATCTATCTCTTGGGAGTTGCAAATTGAGGTGCAGTTTCTGCCTGTCGATGCCTTGGCACACATACTCTGACGAATGGAAACAAATTTACGCACAAATATAGACATATAAATGGTTATAGCTTCCGACTGCGACAACCTGGGAGAGTATGAGTCCAAGTCGAAGTCTCTCGCCCCGTAGGTCTTAATTGAGGCTATTAATTGTTTTGCCTGTTGCGCTGCCACCAAAACGCATTTACGCATAGAGAGAAAAAAAAAGCAACGCAAAATCGGTGCAAAAATTCAACGCCCCGGGGCACCTCGAGAACTCGTTTGAGGGGGAAATCTAATACTGGTCGCTTCCTAGTGCGCCATCGAGAGTCGTGACTTGAATATCGTTTACTTGTTTTTATTAAATTTTAATTGTAAGTGTTGTCTGTTGTCTATGTGTGTGTGTGTGTGGTGTAACCCAAAAATAACCTACCATAACCAAAAAACATTTAAAATGCAACCACCTGCCAAACAGGCACCACAGGTGGTGGTGGTGGTGGTCGTTGTAGTGGCTGACTCTCTACCCACTCCAATTTGAACTCATCATCTTTGCGCCGACATATTTTGGCTGTCCCAAGTGGCCGCGGGTCGGAGCAATCTGGTAGCCAACTTTTCTCACTTCATTTAAGTGCCTCTGAGCATGCGCAATGTCTTTTACAAATTGGGTGAACGCGCGCGAAAATCTATCCAAAAACTCAAGAAAAAAGAAAACAAAAATATTATCGACGACAGCCCAGATACGCCTTAATGCCTCATTTGGATGCTGTCAGTGCACTGAGAGAAATGAATGAAATTTTCGTTAGTTATGTCTATATGAAATCTTTTTAAGGCTTTGTTTGCTGTGTAGTAAACAATTGTACAATTTTACCTTTATAATAATAATAACCTCTATATAAAAAAAGAACACAAAAATGATTAATTTGTATAACAATAACAATAATTTGACAATTTTTTGAGGCAATTTACTATTTCTTTTGAAGATTATCTTGCCTAAAAATATCGTCCAGCAAATAAGCGTTTTTGAATCTTGAGTTGAGGAATACAAGGGAGAATACTAATATTCAGCTGCCATCGTTTTCTCCTGAATATTATTATTCTATCTGGCACTCCCTGCGTATACGCAATTGCCTACTGACACACCTTTTGCCAAATAAAAAACAATTTAAAGACCCAAAAAAATGGACAACAATTTATGAATGCTAGAATTATGAAACATTTTGTATACACATAGCTACTAAGAATAACAGTTTCTAGAAGATAACAATATATTTTGCATTCTCATGGTAGAAACACAATGTACAAGACCACAATAACCTCTAATTAGTCTAATAAGCAACAAAAGGCTCCTCTTCAATTTATTGTTATTGTCTACATTCGGTTAAACATTTCTACACACAACTTAGGACTTCGACTGATGAATTCGCCTTCCTTTATCAAGGAAGGATTTAAAATGCAAATACCATAATACTATGATATAGGTAGAAGAAGATAGGAAGAATTGTAAGAAGAATATATATGTAGGTATGGTGTGCCCATCGACGGGCTTATTAATGAGCTATATCTTTAATCAAATATTATTCCGAAAGGTAATGAACTTTAGTTTAGATTTCTTTAAATTTGGTATTTGTTGGTTATATCAGGAGTACATTTATATATAATCTGATTCGAATGGCAATTGCAAAATACTCCCAATTCTTAGATTTGCTACAGTTGCTAGGCCATAAGCTAAATTATTTTAGATTAGAGGACATAAAATTATATTTACTTAAGAGAATCATTTATATGAGATAGTGGGAATAATTTTTATTGATTTTCTCTAAAGTCTTTAGAAGAACTTTTTGTTTGTACATTTATGCAGCAAAAGTAATATTTCATTCATTTATTTCACGTTAAGTTGTTATTCTATACATTCGTGAGTTTAACATTAAATAAAATATTATGAGTTTAGGCTAAACATAGTTAGTTACATAGTTAGTTTAAATAGACAAGTAACATGGTTTATCTGCATAAAGTATCCATAAGGGAAAATATTAGCAAAAACCAGAAGCTCTTTCTATTATTATTCTATTATATTATATTATATTACCTATTTACCTAGAAATATAGAAAAACCTTCGGTCTTTTCTCAGCCATCCGCAGACAATCCTTAACGCTTACCAAGTGCATTTAAAATTTTCTCTCAGTGTGGCTTTAATTAATCAGACTAAGCTAAGCTCTATGTCTGCGTTTGCCTCTGCAGCGAGCTTGGGCCAAGTTGTCAAATACGCTGACAGATAAAGTCATTTGACATTTACAGGCATTGGCAACATAACTTCTCCACCTCCCCTTCCCTCACCGTACAAAACCCTGCCAGCACCTTCGGTTTTGTGTGTGGTGGGTGGGAAGAGGGGGAGGTGGGATATACTGTGTCATGCCAAAGCATACAATTTTCAAATTTGTATTAATTTCATATCGGTCGATTGGTCGCATGCCAACATCAATTGTGGCCTAACAATTTTTAGTTTCTTTGCAACGGCAGCGGCAACATCGGCGTTTGGTATCGGCGGCAACTTGTTGAATTTTCGTGTAAGCCAAAACTGGTAAACCAGATAAAACGATTTATATATGTCAGCTTGAAAATTAATTGGCCTTTTGGTCAGAGGCAACTCATAATTCTTAAGAGTCGGAGAGTCAGAGGCTCATGCCTCATTTTGTTACTTCCAATCAATTGACAGTTAGAGTCTACAAAATAAAAATTACATTTAATTTATCGATTTGACCGTTTTGCACTACTTGCAGCTCCCGTGAGCTTATCAAAGCTGCCATTTTGGATAACGATTTCATGAAGAATTTGGACTTGACGCAAATTCGTGAAATTGTCGATTGCATGTATCCAGTTAAATATCCAGCCAAGAATCTGATTATCAAAGAAGGGGATGTCGGCAGCATTGTCTATGTGATGGAAGGTAAGTTTGAAAATATTTTAAATCAATTATTACAAATTAAGATTAGCAAAAAGTAATTGATCACTGCGAAAGTAATTACAAATAAGGTCAACATAGGATACTTACCTATGTATATGAGTTGTTTTCTCATGTATGTACCTAAAAAAAAGGAAAATTATAAATGAGAATAAAATTTAAAAAATATTAGAAATTAATATATATAATAGGTCAAGTTATAATTTTAAAAATTAAATATTTTTCATACAAATTCTTATTGGTATGGATAGTGGTGAATCTAGGGCTGTGAAATGGACATTTTCCCCCTAAAGTATGCAATAAGCTGTCAAGGAACTAACCTTTTGAAAGAAATGAAGTAATGAAATGGATAAAAAATAAATATTTTTAAGTAAACAATTCAAATTCAAAAGAAAAGTTATAAAATTCTGTTAACCTATCCTACTGCATACTTTAGGGGGAAATTTTACCCCACTTTACAGTCATAGACAAGCCATGAATCAAAAAATCATTAAGATTAAAATGATAATTAAATAGGTAGTTTTAGCTCCGACTAATCTTGAATAATTTTTAGGCTTTACATTCTGATGAAAAAAGAAATGAAAAAAATATTAATTTAGTTTCCAAATTAATAATAAAATTCTGTCAGTTTTTAAATTTAAAGTATTGTTGTGGTAAAGTGTTCTGCTATCTGTTTGAGTTTAATTTTGAAAAGTTAACTTTCTCGCCCTCTTGAAGGTAACTATTGCCCTTTTAAGTATGCTAAGCATTTGTAAGTCCATCTTAAAGACACATCCGCAAAGTATGCAATGTTTTGGTCCTCCAAAGAAATGCCAAATGCAGTGCATTATTATTGAATGTCTTGAATTTCCATCGCCCACTCACAAGATCGTGCAACTAGTTGTGGCAGATAAGACACCGAGACACTGAAACACTGAGTGCACGTGTGAGCCACACCCACAGCGATTGGAGAAGAGAGGGCGGTGGAGATAAGTTCAAATGCTGCAAAATGCCTTTTGCCATATAGCAAAATGTCAGTAGACAAATAGTTTACGAGTTTTTCTTTCAAGTTGGCACGTTTTGGATTTTGTATTTGTTTGAATTTTTTCTAGGTGTGCTTTTGGGTTGGTTTGCTCAGTTGGTTTGTTCGTTCCGAACGTTTGTTTGGTCGTAGTAATAATTGTTGCTTTAAATATTTGCACGGCAAAAGGCGTTTAGTACCAAGACTGAGACTGAGACTGGGATTGGGTTTCGGTTTCGGTTTAATTTTGCTTTAGGTTCAACGGGTTTCTACAAGTTTATTGCGGCTTTTCGCTTTGCTTTGCTTTGCTCTTTTCGTGTTAATTTAGTCAGCGACTTAATTTACGTATTAATGTTAGCATTTTAATTGCGTCAGAGAGAGGAGTAAATTGCATTAGATGTGATGTGTGTACAAAAAAATGGAAAAAATATCATAAAAATTCACAACCAAATTATACACTATGAGAATGAGTCGCATAGCAGCAGATGAAGGAAGGCTAACTGAACTGCTGCTTCCTCAATCATGCAACATGTTGCTTCCTTAATCCATCCATGCACCGACTAAGTGTGTGTGTGTGTGTGTGTGTGTGTTTAACAACACTCATAACCCGCTACTCGACTGGAGGAACAGATGTCACGGACGGCAGCTGTCTCTAGGTTTCGAATTCCATGCACTTCTCTCCTCTCTGTCTCTGTCTCTCTCCCTCTCTCTTTTTCTTCCTGTGTGAAATCGCTTCCACACATGTTTTGTGGGTTTTGGGTCATTTATTTAGTTTTGGTTTATACCCTATCTAGAGTGAATGGGGTGAAGTTTATTGATGATTATACGAATAGAATTACTATATTCAATAAAAATAGAGCGAACAGATAACGAATTTTTATATACTCGATTGTCTGCCTTGAAGTCTAAACTTGAACAATGACGCTGAATGTGACAAGAAATCAAATACTAAACGTGGAGTAAATTGTTGATTAGACAAACAGTCTTGTGTATATTTATATATTTAGTTGATATCTGTGTACCTAAGTTCGCGTGTGCTTGCGTTTATTTTGGATTTATCAGAGCATTCGAATTGGAACGAATTGAACAAAAAAAACTAAGAAAGTAATGTAATTAATGTTAATTGCCAAAATGAATATAAACTTTTACAATTCATATACATTTTTATGGTCAACATATGTTCCTACATACATACATACAATGTATTATGTGCAAAACAGTTTTATTTGCCCATGAAGTAAGAGAGAAATGTATTGGGAACAATACTACAATAAAATATACTTACTATATGTACATATATGCGGTATCGAAGTTGTAAAGTAAAAAATAAATTAAAAGTTTAATCTTAATGACTAAGCTAGAAGATAATCAAATGCAAATACTACTTTGATAATCTAAAACCCAAGAACAATTCATCATACGAAACGCTTACGCTTAACCTCTTAAGTAAGACAATATCAAATTCTCTTTGTGAGGAAGAATCTATCCCTAAATATAAAAGGTATTTATCGCAAATTTAATGTATCCCACAGAGATCGACCTTAAATACTCTGTAGTGTCGAGATATAACTGGAAAAATCTATTTCTTATGGTTTTTAACACTTTACGGATTGTCAGTTCGTTTTATAAATCACTCAAAATATTTTACTATCAAAATTCTCATGTTAAAATATGCAGAGAAAAGGAAATTAAATATTTTCCTGTCAAAATTCTCATAATATGGGAAATATTTTTATAATAAATTAAATTTTTATCTTTGTAAAAACTATTCTGGTTTTAGAAAATGGGGAAATTTGGAAAATGCACCCAGGAATTCGCTTTCTCAAATAAGTAAAGAATTTTTATAATATTCTGTGGATGATAAATAATATTCAAAGCAAATATTGTTTGTAAATCGGCTTTAAGTAATAAGCCATACGAAACAGTTATAAATTTTGGAAATTTTTACAGCCTATTGCATACTTTAAGGGGCAGTTTCCCCTTTTTACAGTTCTAGAACTGACCCATGTTTGGTTTGAATGATTTATAACACCAGCACTTCTTCGATGGAAAAATATACTACATACGCATATTAAATGTATAATATGTGTGTTTAGGCCTTGTATATTAATTAATCTATTAATTTAGTAGTAATATTAATATTAATAATATGCTAAATGTTCTTAAAACTATAGTTTTTTCAAGTATAACATATATGGTAGTGTATCTTCAGGTTGTCTATAACCTGCTTAATCTACACCTACATCCATCAGCTTCACTTGTTTTTGTTTACCTCAATAATGAATTTTTTTTGTTGCCAATTCTGCTCTCTTCGTCTCAGTCTATCCTTCTCTGTCTCTTGGTTTCTCGCAGAGTTTTTGCTCTCACCCACAAGAAATATACAAATATGAAACAGCTGCCCGTACTTGGAATCTCTCCCACTATCACTATCTCGTCGTCGGCTCACTCTCTCATTGTAGCTCTCCCGCTTGCGCTCTCTTCGTGGTACACTTGAAATCACAACCCAGCATAAGCAGCGCGCAGCATTATCTCTCTCTCTCAGGTCGTCGTCGCTCATTCGTTTGTCAGACCGCGTAACAGAGACAACGTGCGAGGCGCCTGCGCGCTTAGCTACACGGAATTGCGAATAAAAAAAAAAATCCACCACCCAATATATTCTCCGCTTTCCACCCCCGCCGCGTCGCGTACCCGTTAAATGCGTCTCTTTGTGCAGTTGCAGTAGTTTGTTGTCTTTTTTTGCATACTCTGTAGGAGTGTGTGTGCGTGTGTGTGTTAGTGAGTGTTTTTACATATATATGTGCACGCTTCGTCGAGCGTCGAATATTACAACAACAACAACCACAAAAACCAACAAAAAATAAAGTAGAAGAAATACTCAAGCCGAAACAATTAAAATATTTTTAACACAATTACATCAGCAGCAACAACAACAACAACATCGAGACTTCAACACCAAGCAACAATTTGTTTATACAACGACTAAAACAAAACAAAAACGAAAAAAATACCATGCAAGAATTCTTCAAGAAAGAGAAGCACAGAGCAGAGAATGGGAAAAGTGAAAGTGTTTTAAGAAGAAGAAAGAAAAAAAAACCCAACCAACTTTAGTTAATGCAAGTCTCGATTCCTTTCTATAGACCACAAAAGCCGTAGGCGTAGCAAACATATCGACAGACAGACAAACAGACAGACAAACATTCGAAAAAGACAGTGGAACAGACAGAGACACAAATATCATGTGTATGTACAAGCAACAGAGACAACAAACAAAGGTAGCAAAAAGAGCAAAATGTTTCGATTGAACGAAAAGATCACTTGAAGAATTCCGGTTTTATTTTTTGTTTCTGTCTGTTTGGTCCATCTGTCTGTCTGGCTGTCCGAGTGTCTGGGCCGCTGCCGTTTGCTTCGTTCCGTTGATTTTGTTGTATTTTACTTTTTTTGTCGGTCATTGGTCTGAAAAAAACCCAAAAAAAATATACAGACAGAGGGCCAAGCTAGTAGCAATTGAAATCGCACAGTAGTTTCAATACCCTCTCTTTGCGAATTTCAAAAGATTTGAGTTGTAGCATTTAAGCGATTAGTTGTAAATAAAGATATAGTAATAGATATTCCCTCAAACATTAATCTCTGGATGATATTTTCGAAATGAGATACAGCTAGTTGTATAGTTAAACGTTTTTAGATGAAAATTTTTGTATTAGATAACAAAGTTCGTGCAATTTAGACCAAACATTTTGATCTTTGTCGAACAATTAGTTGTAAACTAAATATAGTAATAGATATTTCCTTTAACTTTAATCCTTGATGATCTTTTCGATCTTTTCTATAGTCAAACGTTTTTAGATACAAATTTTCGTTTTAGATAACAAAGTTTGAGCATTTTAGACCAAAAAATTTCAAACGGTATCGAACAATTTTTCGATTTTAAACAAAAAATCACAAAATCTTCGTCGAATTTGCATGATTAAACAAAAAAAATGATATTTCAATACATTTTAATTTCGATTAATTTAATACCATCAGAAATCCCAATAAATAAAGTTCTAAAGAATCCAGAAAAGAATGTCAAAATCGGTTAATTTCAAAGGCTCGAAATAATTATATATTTTTCATTGAAACCCACAAATCTTACAATGCTTGAAAACAAATCCTGTTGGAAAAACCTTTTTATAAACCAAAACCAAAACAGATCTTATTCTCTTAAAATTTTGCACTAAATTTATCGTTTATGGTTTAAACTCAACACATCTTTGCTTCTTTAAAGACAAATTGTGCTCAGAAAGTTTCTCAGAAACCACTTTAATTCCAAACAAGCCTTTTCCCTTGAAATTTAGAATTATCAAAGTCCGATAGATTTATCGTTGGCATTTTAAAAGATAATAATTAGGATTCTCAGTGCAATTTCATTGGAATAAGAACTGACTTTGTCTATTAAGTGTCTATTCTGTTTTTCATCTAATCAAAATAATTAAAAAACTTAAGGAAAAAATATATTTGAATATAGTTTGGCCAGAGCTTCACTAATTTTGAGTGTTTTGATTTAAATTTTGATGGCAAGATATTCAAATAACCAACAATTTACAGAATTACTTTTAAGATTAATTAAAAATAATTTCGAGTGGAGATTTTTGCGAAGTTTTCCTCACTAGATTACAATTCTATAACCAACTTTTCAATATAGCCCAAATACCCATTTTCAAACAACAGAAGCGCACAAATAATGTGAAACGGTTCTCGTCTTCTTCTTTCTCTTTTCGCATAACATAAAGCCAAAGCCCCATAACCAAAACTCGTGAAAGAATGTTAAAGTGATTGCTAGAATTACTTCAGGTGAAAACATACATACATATCAGATGGCAAATAAAAAAGAAAGAAATTCTCACTTAAAATGCGGAAGACATCATCAACTCTGGAAAGAATCAGCTCCAAAATGAACTCAAAGAATATTAAACCAAAAGACTAAACAAAAAAGAAAAAAAGAAATCGTGTGAAATCTGGAAATGCTGCAAAGACAAAAGCCTCACCCCAAACAAAAACAAAAAACAACTGAGTTTAATCTTTTTGAATTCATTATTATTTGATTTCTTCTACCAATTCAACTCACAAGTCATTTGTTTTAAATGCTTACTTACTCTAGCATCGAGTTGTTGTTGCTTTTGTTGTTGTTGTTGTTCGAGCGTAGCCGGAGGCACTCTCACTTTTTAAATACAAGTTTCTTGTCTTTCATTTGAGTTTGGTTTCTCGTTTTTCTCTCTGACATGCTAAATGTTTATGGTGGGGCTTTGTTTTTGTTTTTCAGTTGAATGATTGAGTAATCTTTTTTCTTTAGGCCACATGTGTGGAAAATCAAAATAAAGATAATTTCTTTGAAATGAGGAAAATTCCCTTGAAGACCAAAAAATATGATGATATGATCAAATAATGATCAGATTTCCAATTGAAGCATTTAATGCATATCAATCATGTCAGAAGAGATAGAGGGAGAGAGAGAGAGAGAGAGAGAGAGAGAGAGGTAGATTGTCTGTCTGAATGCGGTTTTACCCATTCATTCCTATAGAATAAAATCTTATCAGTTGAACGGGGGGAATTTATTGTTAAAGTCAAGTTTGTTTGATATAACTGGCTAATTGTTATATAAAGATTTGTATTTTGCAATTTAAAAGTCAAGATCACTTGGGTGAATAACAACAAGGTCAAGTGTCCAGTTGAATATTTGCATTAAACACAATATATAAATATATACACAATAAGTATATACATATATGTATTAGTGGAAGATGCGATCCCATTGATTGTTGATGTTGCCAAATATCTTCTCGAAACTGTTTTGTTTTTTTGTGCAGTTTTTATGCAAATATCATTTGTTTAATGAGCTAAAACCAAACCTCCAACTTGCTTGACTACTATCTAAATATCAGATATTCATAAAACAAAAAAAAGTTCATACACTGTGAAAAAAATACACATGTTGAAATAGAACAATTAGAAGATTTTTAGATGAAGATTCATATATTTGTAATTAATAATCTAATTGGAAAATGTGCAAACGTACTGCAAATTAAAGCTATAGCTACAAGACTCAAGCTTAAAAGATAAGAATATGGGGCAATAGTATAGAAATCAAGAAATTTACAGAGAGAGAAAATCAAGAAATTCAACTGTGAAAACTTTTGAAAATGTTTCAGCAAATAAGAAAGATCTGTAGAAAGGATTTGTAATATTTTTGAATTTGAACAAGTCTTCATAAATATTTTATATATGTAAAGCTATGAAGACCCCTAAGAACCTTACCAGTTCCATGTAGGATTGTCGTCTCAGGGTCCACTTACTGAAAGTATGTTTCACAAATGAAATATAAGATATTTTCGTCTTTATTCGTAACTATTTTTATACCCTTGCAAAAAGGGTATATTAATTTTGGTCAAAAGTGTGCAACGCATAGAAAGAAGCATCTCCGACCGTATAAAGTATATATATTCTTGATCAGCACGACGAGACAAGTTCAAATAGCCATGTCCGTCCGTCCGTCCGTCCGTCCGTCCGTCCGTCCGTCCGTCCGTCCGTCCGTCTGGATCAACGCAAACTTCTCCTAGACCGTAAGAGCTACAGAGTTGAAATTTTGCATGTAGGCTTGTATATACTGCAGGCGTTGTATATCTCGGATTCAGTCGGATCGGATCACTATATCATATAGCTCCCATACAAATGGCAAAGTCACGAACAGTGACTTTTCTCAATAACTTCGTTATTTTCTTAGCTATTGTCGTGAAATTTAATATTGGTGAGTTAATTATAGATATAAACGACTATGCCAAGTTTGATCAAGATCGGGTTACTATATCATATAGCTCCCATAGGAACGATCTTTCGAAAACAGTGACTTTTGTCAATAACTTCGACACTTTTGACGCGATTGCTTTCAAATTTAACATTTGTCAGTTTAATATATCTATTAATGACTGTGCCAAATTTGATAAAGATCGGCTAACTATATCATATAGCTCCCATAGGAACGATCGGAGGAAAACAGTGACTTTGATCAATATCTTCGTTCTTTCCTACGCTAAGATTGTAGGCCGTTCTTTCGCAATATTAGCCTTTTTAGATAAAACGTTTTTCTACTTTAATGGCTATAGGTAAGGAAAGAGTTACCAAAAAAGTTGCAAGGGTATACAAACTTTGACGCGGTCAAAGTTAGCCCCGGCCTTCTGGTTCTAGTTTCATTTCACTTTGATTTCAGTCAGAAATGATTTTCCTCTATTGCTCCCTCTATTACTCCATCTATTATTTCATCTATTACGGTACCTGATCTGATACCTTATGTAAATCTTATCAAACTTTTATATGACCTTGAGCCGGCACTTCAAAGGTTTGATAAAAGTTGCCATAGAACAACAATTTAGGTAAATCGAAGTCGAAAAATGTAGCAATACAACTTCATTTTAGGTAAAGGTGCTCAAGTGTTGATATCTCTTTATGGTTTCTGATTTGTTATTAAATTTTAAATAATTTTAATGAGTTTTTGTATGACAGTTTTAAAGCCAGTTTAAACCAAGTTTTTACATCTTATCTCATAAATTTGTAGACTTTTTTTTTATCAATTTTATTAAGTGTCTACAAATTAACATTAACTATAAACATCGACGGATCCAGGGGGAGGAATGGGTTTTGGGGGTTCTAGACACTTTTAGTGAATCAAATAATTTTGAATTTTTTTCTTCTCTACTCACCCCAACTAGTAAGTCACTAGTAAGGCCTGTCTTTATTATATTTCTAATTCCAAACAAAATCCTTGCACAGTCGTTTGGATCTTAAAGAGTTGATAAAAGTTCTTCAATTCTTTAATTCTTTACTTTCTATATACGATGACGACTTTAACTAAATGACTTCTTCTATAGTCAGGAGTCGATTCTTTCAAAAAACTCTTAAACACTTTCAAACTTATGTACATATCTTATGACTTTAAATTTCATTACGAAATTTTCTAAAGATCGAATTCCAAAACATTGCAAAATAATTTTCAAACATTGTTTTTTTCGAAAATAGTTTCACTATTTTAAATACTCCTTAAAGTGTAGTATTCTTCCTGTATTTAAAGGATTCATAATGTATTCAAGTCTAAATTCATTTTCAAAATTATTTTTTTCTGTGCATTTCATAGAAGTTCTCTTTTTCCTATTTTTTTCTGATAACTTTCTTTATTCTGTTGACTTTCATTAGCACTAGACAAGCAAATAGACAAACACTATGAGGTCTATAAATATTTATTATTATAATTTATAAGCAAAAAAAAAATAACACCAAAAAAATGAACGAAAGACGAGAAAAAAAATACCATGTTCAAAATGCGGTCAGATTTGTATGACTAATTTAATGGAATTTTTGGACTTGAAAATGAAGGTAGAAGAAGTGCAAAGGAGAGACGGAAACAAAGAGGAGGATGGGGGCGAATTCAAAACAAAAAACAATTTTTTGTTGTTGTATCTGTGTAATTACAAGCAGTTTGAACAAATGATGTAGCTCTTGCCCTTGGCTTTATGTAGGCAAAGTCTGTGACTAACTTTGATTTTATTTGGCGACTTTTTTTTTTTTTGGACTCGGACCGACGTCAAGGCGTTGTCAGAGACCGTTAAGTTTACATATATAATGAGTTGTATATAGTTTAACAAGTTGGCAAATTCTTGTTTTACACTCTCTTACCTTTTCACCTTCCTTCTTCTCCTCAATCTTCCTCTCTGTGTGTCTCTCTGAATTGTATTCAAATCAACGTTGAGTTTTAACTGGCTGACCTTGCGCGTTTTGGGGTCCGGCTGGGGCCGCGTTAAATTATTGCAAAATATATTTCTTGGCTTCAACTTGCCATGACGGATTTCCGCATTTGATCTTTCGCAAAAAGTCTTTCAACCTGTGAATGAAAAAAAAACAACAACAAGATGAGAAAAAGAGGCATACAAAAAATTCCATTCAATTTTTTCTAATTTTTGTAAAATGTTAGCTTTTTTCTTTTTTTGGTTTATTTTTGTTTTTGTTTTCTTATCTGCAGCCTAAAAGGTTGATAACACAACGGCCTCTGTCTATCTTATATTTGACTATATATAGTTATGTCAGCAATTCTCATCACAAACAAAACAAAAATAATTTATAGTTCAATAACATTGAAAGAACAAAATACGAGTAAGAAAAAATGTTTCAGACTGCTCTTTGATTGATCATCTTAACGATACGTCAAAATTATCATGTTGCCCATACAAGAAAAAGTTAATTAAAGTTGTAATTTTGTTTAATAGATTGCTTAGATGAAATGAGAAGCAGTATAAACCGAAATACTCAATCAATAAATAATCCAAATTGTTAAATATTTTATGCTTATGACATTGAATTCAAAAAATAACGGTAAATTTACTTTCAGTCATTGAGGCAATTCAATGTTTCAGTACTTTATTATGATTTCTAAGAGTTTTCTTTTGAAATTTCTTGAATTTGTAATACAACTTTTCGAATTTCCCAAGAATTTATTTGAAATTTCTTGTCTTTGACTTCTCTACTTTAAAATGTAAAGTCTAAAAGCTTAAAACAAAGTTTAACAAAATATTTGCAAAAACTTGGTAGTTAATAATTTATATAAATTAAATACTTTATTGCCTAGAAACATCAAGATTTAAGAGAGTTAGTTTAAACCATAAAGTTTAAAAAATATTTGCTATTGGAATTTACTTTATTCCCAACGGACTAAGCCTGCTAAAATTTTAAAGTTTTCTAGAAGATATTTCTATATAACATTTCAAACTAAATTCAATTAATCTTGCTTGTAGGATTAACTTGATTAGAAATGTATTTAAAGCATTGTATTAATGTGGTTAAAGTAAATCTATTTGTCTCTCATTTCTTATATGGTCACACTCAATTACCTGTCACCAGTGCACAGGAAGGGAACTTGTTCAACTGGTTACAGTTTAGTCATTCAAACTTTCTTTAATTTAAATTGTTGCTCCATAAATAAGCAACTGATGCTTTTATTAACGGAATAATGAACTTTAGATAAATTTAAACAAATCAAAAAGGCCAAGACAAATAAGAGAATATTTATTTAAACTTTGAATTTAAACATTAAACCTGAACTATTTGAAATTTTATTCATCAGCTCTATTGTTTTGAGTTTATAATCTATAAAATCTTTAACTTAGTTGACTTAGAAATGTTTTGTATTTCTTTATGAAATTCATTCTAAAATTCGATTTCAATTGATGATTTTAAATTTTGCTTTAACAGGGAAATCTACTAGGAGTGAGTTAAGGACTCATATTTTTTTGCTTTTTGAGACGCTTAAACCTTTTTAAGATTGTTTTCAAAGTTTTCATGCTGCTGGAAAACATTCTTTTACTTTAAGAACTCTTCCTATAATGCTTTTAGCGAACAAATAGAGCGAAAACATTGTTACTTTCCATAAAGTTTTGCACTGAATCTGAAATTCTGAAAATTCTATTAACCTTCATTTCCAGATGACACACCGATTTCGTGTGTAATGATTTGAGACACAAATCTTTCTCTTGAGTTAGTCATATTTTATTATCATCTTTCGATTATCTGATCTAGTGATCAGTGCATAGTTTACCTGAGCAATTAGCATACATTTTGCTGCAGTACTTGTACAGAATTAGTCACGCTCTACTTTCTGTCTCTGTCTTCATCTTTTGCTTTCGTTTCGCTTTATTATTCGTCTAGGTCGTTTAACTACGTCATTTTTGGTTGATTGTTATTGTTGTTGTTGTTGCTGATGTTAATGTTATTATGCTTAGCTATCGCAATAAGCCCTCAATCATCCCTTCGCCCCCTTCCCCATCCTCCCAGCTCAACTTGTTTCCACTATAAACTTGAGTAATTTTGTTGTTTGTTGATAAAACGATTCATTCATTTTTTTTTTTGCACTAAAGCCAAATTGTTATTAATTGTTATGACAAATTTATATATAAATAGAGC
This sequence comes from Drosophila willistoni, assembly GCF_018902025.1. NCBI lineage: Eukaryota > Metazoa > Arthropoda > Insecta > Diptera > Drosophilidae > Drosophila > Drosophila willistoni. Next base: position 19,826,255 of record NW_025814050.1, read on the forward strand.
ATGGGGGAATTCGAATATGGAAAGTTTCGTCAATATTGAAGACTACAAAAAAACGATACATGCACAATAAATAAATATATATATATGTATTTATATAAATAAATAAACGCCAACTTGTCAACAATACCAAAAGCTAATTTCTTCATGGCGGGTTATGCAAAAAACCACCACAACAATAACAACTAAAAAAGACTTTAAACAAATAAGAAAACGAAAGAAAAAATTGTATATCCAAATCAAGAAAACAAAGCACGTCTCATCGTCGTTGGACAGTGAAATTTTCGTGGCGAAATACACAACATTAGGGAAAATCCCCGCCCACCTTCTCCTCCTCCGGCGTCTCCTCCGTCGTCTCCTCCTCCATTACAATGAAAATCAAACATTATCCAGGCAAAGCGGTCGATGCCAGTCTATCATTAGATGGCCATAATGCCATGGGAGCCCTATATGAGGCTAACTGGTTACGGCAAGCGGCAGTCAATTCCTCCACCTCCTCCTCCACCTCATCGACCGCCTCGTCGTCGGCCTCGTCGTCACATAAATTGAGTCGCCAGCCTAGCAATGCGGGCAGCGGCTTTCTCTTGGATGGCATCTCCGCATTGAGCAAATATCAAATGACCTTGGAGAATATCCGACAATTGGAGCAAACGAAAGATCATGGCATAGTCAGAACCATTAAGGAATTGAATGGTTATCGGCCATCGGCGCTGCAGCATTTTCCCCAACAACAATTGGACAATCGATGGGTGGCCGAGGAAGAAGCTGATGATGATGATGATGGGTCAAAGGAGAAGGAGCCATCCAGAGCACCTGCAGCAAACGCAAATCATTATGTCTTGGATCCCACTGAGAGACTAAGAGTTCCACGACCACGTCAACAAGTCTCAGTGAAACCGCCCTCGTTAGTGCGTCGCTCCCAAACGATGCGAGCGACCCCGACAACGAAACCCAGTTCCTCCAAATACTCGAGCTTCTCCGCCGTCTCGGTGCCTCAAGCGGAAGTAATTTGCCAGCAACCTCAACTCAGACCTCCACCCAGAGAACCGCCGCCCAAGCCACCTGCATCATCTCTGAGTCGCTCAAATACCAGTGTGGTCCAACGTTATGCCACCATCAGACGCATGCCCTCCGCCTACACCACATCACTTGGCACGAGAAATGCTGACAGACGTCACAGCCTGGAACAGGCTCTGCAGCAGCTCCAACTCCAGAAGGAGGAGCCATCGGAGAAAGGGGTGGTCGAGATTAAGGAAAGGATTTCACCCACTGCCAGCAGCAATGGCAGCACAAAGGATCTCAATGGCGAGAACTTCTCAATTCCTCGTCCCAGACTCATTGTACCTGTTCACACTTATGCGCGAAGAAGACGCACTGGAAATCTCAAAGATCAAGCGACCTCAAAGAGTCGACAAAAAGATCAAACTACAGAAACTACACAAAATCAAAAGCAAAGTGGTAAGAAGAATACTCTTAAGAAATGATTTCAATGGGTAATGAAGTTTTTATAAAGTTAATGTAAGATTTTTTACTCTAAATTTAAAAAGCTTTTTGGATATGTTATGATATATGTATGTTATATAATAACAATTAAAAAGGCTTGTTGGGCATAGATTCTTGAATCAACTTATCAATTCTCAAAGAGGAGAATAATATAATACTAAAGTCTTCAGATAAGAATGTTGAATAAAATCACATTTTCTGGTTTTGAACTTAATGCCCACTCAATGACTCATTTAAGGAAACCAACTTTTCCAATCTTTTGTAATGTATAAGGTTGCTTATATCATTCTATTTACTTTTAAGACAATTTTTTTGAGCTAGTTAACAAGCTAATGACTAATTTTGAGATGTTAATGTTGAATATTTTCCCCCTAAAATATGTTATAGGCTGTGATCAGAATTTCATTTTATACTATAAACAACCTTTCCAGTGTTAAGAACTATAAAAAGCTGGTAAAAGACGTGGAATTTACTTTTTAAGCCAATTTTTTAACCAGTTGCCGAGTTGATGCGGGATTTAGGGATGGAAAATGTGGAAAACTTTCCGTCTAAACTTTGCATTAGGCATTAAAAATTCATTTCTTTAAAAAATAAAAACAACTTTTCAATTGTTTTGTAGCTAAAAACGAAAAAGAAAATGTTTTAGCCATAAGAATTTGCAAAAGTCCTTTATAGTTTTCAAAAATGAAACCTTCAACTGTTTCTTGTATACTTTTGGAGGCAAATTTCCCCGATTTTGAATGCCTTGATATCGTCATTGGATCCACTAATTGCTTCGCAGATGGTTGTACTTTTCCTTGGAAACAATCTTAATAAACATTTACGCTTAAATTCTTATTAACAATTGATGAAAGAGTTCGTTTACTTTGTACTAAATTTTTAGATTATATTTTAAGAACTATAAATTAAATTGTTTACTTTAAGAAATGCAATTATGTAGAAAAAATTTCTTGGCTCTGCTGGTCTTCATCACAATTAACTTTATGAACAAAAACTAAATTACTTCTGTCTCTTCTTTTACTTTCAGATGGCCGCGTTGAGGTGTCACGCGAAGGCAAATATCTCTCAACCCTTTCGGGAGCCAAAGTTTTGGGTGAATTGGCCATTTTATATAATTGCCAGAGGACAGCAACAATCACGGCCATAACTGAGTGCAATCTTTGGGCCATTGAGCGACAATGTTTCCAAACAATAATGATGCGAACTGGCCTGATCAGGCAGGCCGAGTACACGGACTTCCTCAAGAGGTGAGTTACCAAAAAACAAAAAATTGTCTGGCTACCTGCCGCCAGGTGCCTGCAATTAATGTTCATTTGCACTTAATTATATCAATATTGCCAAAAGCAACAAAATGCCAACAAAATGAAAATCAGACGAAACAACAACGAAAAACCAAAAAACATAAAAAAAACGCTTAGCTTAAGGATTGTGTGGTAGTAGTAACTTTCTCCAATGGGTATGGGCAATGGCATCTCGTCGTCGTCGTCGTCATCATTGACGGGCATCGTCATGGTCATGGGCGTCCGTATGATGTGTGGGCAACGTCTTAAAAATGGACAGTCGACTGCCAATTTGCCGGCTCCGACTCCCAACTTCAAGTCCAACTTGGCCAAAGACGTCAACGAACGCATAGAAATGTCTTCTTTCTTTAAAGAGAGTTAGCAACCAGTTTGGCTATTTTTCCCTCAATCTTTTCTTCTTCCTCCACCACACTTTATACACATATATATGACCAACAAATTAAAATCACTTTTAATTGGCCAAGGCATAGACAAAAAGTGCATATAAAACTGTAATGGAGGTTTGGCATGCCTTTAGGCTTCCAGCTTCCAACTGCCAATATCTCTCAATATGGATATGGGAGATATAATATGATTCGGACTATGACTATAATTATAGAGTTGAAATTTAAGCATGAATTGGCGGAAAAACTAACCGAAATGCACTTAATTCAATGACTTTAACACAAATGAAAATCGAAAGTGCACAAATTTTTCGTAGTTAAAAATGATGATGATGATGATGATGACGATGATGATTGGATCTACAAATGTTTCACTTCACTGGAAGCAGAAATTTTTTGTAATTAACTGATTCAGATTTGTTCATGATGATAATGTAAGCAAAAGTGGATACACTGAAAGAATTAACTTTCTACCATTTGGTTAATGGATGTGAAAAGACTTTAAAGTTTCCCTGGGGTTAAATTCAATGTATGTACAGATATTTTAATGATCAGCTGATAAGGCAGGGAAATAATAAGGAGAAATAACAAAAGTCTTTTCCAATTTTATTTACTAACAAACTTGAGTTGTTTTGCTTTATCAAAATGAATTTAGGTAGATTATCAAAAGCCTTGAAAAAGTATTTAAGTATAAGCTACATAAGGATTTTTCTTCTTTTTGCTACTCCATTTCAAGTTTAGCTGAATTTTCTGAAAAATTATTGACAAATTACCGAAGAGATCCCATAATTGTTTTAAAACTTATTTAGTTACTTAAAGACTTATAATTAGGGAATATTCATTAACTTCAAGAGAGAGGGAAGTTAAAAAATCTCACTAAATCTTCCATACCGAGGGTTGGGCATGAGATTTACAAATATGTATCTCAATAAATCTTTCTATGTGGTGGAGAAGGGTGAGGTCTAAATTCTGTATAAATCTCTTTCTTTAATCAACCGATGACTTTTTAGGAATTTATTACATAAATAAGAACTTCAATCAGAGAGTCTGTGAGCAGAGTCAGAGTTGCTTTTAGACTCTTTCCAGCTAAAACCCGATTTATGTACAAATCAAAATTAGAGGTTGACTTTTAAGATGGAATCCTGTTATTTCCACAATTTTACAGCTTTTTAATCTCTTTAAAATTAACTTAATTTTCATACTTTGTATTAAAAATATTGTGCAATTTTAAGATGATTTCAATTCATAAGTGTAGTTTATTGGAAGTAGCTCAAAATAGTCGCATATAAGCTAAAGTTTTACACTGTTTTTAAAACTTTGCATCACAAAATCAATAATTTTTGCAACCCGGGTGCAAAATGGGTTAAACTAATGAACAATTTAACTAATATATATGACAAACTAGCAGGTTTATCTCAATTTGCAATAATTTCTATCCTATAAACTGTTGTTTTCATCGATTTTTTTTTCACTTGTTTGTGCATACATCAAGTTATTCTATCACAACAATTTGTTATATCTTCATCAAAATACAACAATAAAAAGAAAAAAGATTTCCATTTAAAATTTGTATAATGGGATAAAAGGAGGAACACCTCCCACCCGATCTTAATATTGGAAATAAAAGTTAATGATGTCCGAGTCCGAATCAATTTATAATATCTTGTTATGCTTATCAGTTAAGCTAGTAATTTATATAGTAAGTCAGGATCATACACCATGTTAAATTATGAAAAACTAAAAAAAAGACAAAGCAACATGAAACAATAAAATATTTAATATTACTAAATTTCGCATAGTGCTAAATATATTACTTTTACACTTGTTATTACTCCAGATATGTATTTTCACCAATGTTTTCTTCAAACATTTTTTATAGTGTACCAATTTTCAAAGACTTGCCCGATGATACACTGATCAAAATCTCGGATGTCCTTGAGGAGACTCACTATGAACGCGGTGATTATATTGTACGGCAAGGAGCACGCGGTGATACCTTCTTCATCATATCCAAGGGTAAAGTGCGTGTGACCATTAAGCAGCAGGATACACAGGAGGAGAAATTCATACGTATGCTGGGCAAAGGAGATTTCTTTGGTGAAAAAGCTTTGCAAGGGTGAGTAATCATGGAGGAGGAAGAGATTTTCCAACTAAACAATTCTCTCTTTTTTTAGGGATGATCTACGCACGGCGAATATTATATGCGAATCACCTGAAGGTGTCAGCTGTTTGGTCATTGATCGTGAGACATTTAATCAGCTGATTTCAAGTTTAGATGAAATCAAACATCGCTACGATGATGAAGGAGCTCTCGAGCGTAGAAAGTAAGTGAATGTGGGGAGACTTGAGAATGAAATACAAGACTAACTTCACTTTCTTCTTTGTTGCAGAATCAATGAGGAATTCCGTGATTTAAATCTCACCGATCTACGTGTCATTGCCACATTGGGAGTCGGTGGTTTCGGACGCGTTGAATTGGTCCAAACGAATGGCGATAGCTCACGTTCCTTTGCCCTGAAACAGATGAAGAAGTCGCAAATTGTCGAGACCCGACAACAGCAGCACATAATGTCCGAAAAGGAGATAATGGGCGAGGCAAATTGTCAGTTTATAGTGAAACTATTCAAGACCTTTAAGGACAAGAAATATCTCTATATGCTCATGGAGAGTTGTCTGGGCGGTGAACTGTGGACGATATTGCGTGACAAGGGCAACTTCGATGATGGCACCACTCGATTCTATACAGCTTGTGTGGTGGAGGCCTTTGATTATCTGCACTCGCGCAATATCATCTATAGGGATTTGAAGCCAGAGAATTTACTACTCGACGAGCGGGGCTATGTCAAATTGGTTGACTTTGGTTTTGCCAAGAAATTGCAAACGGGTCGCAAGACTTGGACATTCTGTGGCACACCCGAATATGTGGCCCCGGAAGTGATATTGAATCGCGGCCATGACATTAGTGCGGATTATTGGTCGTTGGGTGTCTTGATGTTTGAGTTGTTGACGGGTGAGCAACACAACGAAAAATATCTTAGATTTGACACTTCTAAAGTTCATTTTCTTTTATAGGAACCCCACCATTCACTGGCTCTGATCCCATGCGTACCTATAATATTATACTTAAGGGCATTGATGCCATCGAATTTCCACGCAATATCACACGCAATGCCAGCAATTTGATTAAGAAATTGTGTCGTGATAATCCAGCTGAACGTTTGGGCTATCAACGTGGTGGGATTAGTGAAATACAAAAGCATAAGTAAGTAAAACCCTTTGTGGAGTCCACTTTGCCTACTTAACTCCTATTTGTATCCTCACAGATGGTTCGATGGCTTCTATTGGTGGGGCCTGCAGAATTGTACTCTAGAACCGCCCATAAAGCCAACAGTCAAGAGTGTGGTTGATACAACAAACTTTGATGATTATCCACCCGATCCAGAAGGACCACCGCCAGATGATATCACCGGATGGGATAAAGATTTCTAGTTACACACACACACACACACACACACAAATATATTTCCTAGACGATGCTCTCTATCCTCTATCTATAAACTTTGATCTTAAATTGTGCGCCATATGTACGCCAAAGCAACAGTCAGCAGCTTGAAAGGAAAAGTCTCCATTGGCCCCAGGCCCTCAAAAATCATAATGTATAAGCAAAATCACACACACACACACACACATCAATCATACACACATACATATACATATACATCCATCTTTGTAGGAATGTGAAACACAATGAATTTATTAACGAGTTTACAACTAATTAAGCCCAGCAAAAAGATGAAATTTGTGAGTAATTTGTCTAGTTCATTGGAAATACATAATTGATATATATATATATGTGTCGATATATATATATACATATATACAGATAAATTTTAAGTAGCGGCCAAGTGCATTGTAAAAAAAATTATTTTCTATAACTATATTTAACATATTTTTATACATATTATATACATACATATATCATTGTTACACACAAATCGGGTTGCCTTATAGTCCACTAAGCATTATTATTCATCTCTATTAATGACAAAACCCTCCCCGCCCCTCCCATCATAACAACATTTTGTTCAAAATGCATACTAAAAATGTTTTTAATATTTTAAATCTGTCATCCTAGTTCTAGTACGGATTTCTATATACTAAATTTTACAAAGAAGAAAAAGAAACAAAACTATTATATATTTCAAATTGTCAAAATAATTAGAATTTTAATAAACAAATTTTATGCAACGAAATTATTATACTTTTTTTATATATTCTCTCTGGAGTGACTTTATAGTTTATATATTTTTTGTAAAAAATTTCATAACAATTAAGAGATCGAAAAGGTTAATTAGGAAAATTAACCTTGGAAGCGTAGACCATGAACTAGTTGAATTCAATTGTTGATAGATTAACTATTTCAAGAATTTTAGGGTATTTAGAGTATATAAGTATTCGATATATATTGAATCTGAATAGACATAGATGTAAAGGTATGTGTTTGTATGTCGAGCGAGCGTAAGATTAATTATTTAGTAAATAGTTAATGGTGGTCAAAATTGTTTTTGATTTGTTTGATTGTTTTTGAACATATTCTTTTACTTTGAGATTAATTAAAATTCGAAGGACCAGACTTCGGTCCCAAATTTAAAAGTATTTTGGAACTGTTGTGGAAATTTTTATTATTAGATTTATAATTTCTAGAAAGTGACAATTTAGGTATTGCAAGTTATTAATATTACCTGAGACCACAAGTGAATTATTATGGCTAACATTATCAACCATAGAATAGAAGTGGACAAAATTTTGCTGTAATAGCTGCAATTGTAGTCTTTAATTCTTTAAGCCTGTTAAAATTCTTTTACACTATGACGTCATCATATCTGCAACTCATAAGTTAAAATATACAAGTTTATCATTTATGAAAGATACCCAAGCGATTCAGGTTATAGTCTTGTATTTTGCCTTGTATAGTTTTCAATTCCCATTTTCCAATTAAAATAACATTTAAAATAAATTTGCTTTTTACAAGGATTGTTTGCAAAACTCCTCCTTAGACAAGCTTAACGCCTATTACAAATTACGTAAAATTACTTAAAAATAAGAAATATAATAATTTAGACACATCCCGATGCAAATTCTATTATTACATAATATTTTAATCTAGCTATAGCTAAAGTTGCAGAACCTTAAATTTCTATAGAATTAAAATAATCAATTTTCGCTAGAAGAGAAGTGAAAGGGCTAGGGAGATAGAATATAGAATAAATTCTCTTGTCCATCTGGTTCTACTTATATACAGTAAAATGTGAATATATTTTTAAGCTACCTTTTTAGTTAAACTTTCTGTTATTTCCTGTATTTGAGTTTGACTTTGAGAACACGTTTTCACTCAAAGACGAAAAACGGAAAGAACTTGACAAATGAAATGGAAAATAAAAATAAAAAACGAAAACTACGTGAGCTCAGACGAGAAGAAACTTTTGTAAACAAGCCAAGAAAAATCTGTCAAAACATTCTCATCAGAGCAGTGTGAAAAGTGAAATTGCCGCATAAAGTTCTCATTCTCTCTCTATCTGTTGTTTTGTAAATTAAATTTTTTGCTGATCCAAACAAAAATAAAATTTATTCTTAAATTGAATTGAATTGCATTGATCTGAGGCGAGACAACTATGTGGTGGCTAAATTGGCCACGAGTGTGGCTTCTAGTGCTTTTGTGGGCGACATTAACCCAAGGATTGTTGAATCTGGAGAATCAAACGGATGAGGAACTGCACCAGGAATTGATGGGTAATAACTTAAAATGAATTTCAAGCTTTAGAGACTAACTTGTTTTCCGTTTACAGCTTGCCGCCAGCCAAAGGCTCCTGGTCTCTGCCGTGGTAGACAGCTGCGTTATGCCTACAATGTGATTTCGGGAAATTGTGAGAGTTTTTATTACACAGGATGCGCCTCGACGATGAACAACTTCTTGACCTATGAAGAGTGTCGTCGTGATTGTATGCTCCGTTTGCGCTACTAATTGGCGTCTAAAATCTTCATGTCGTTTTGTATATACCTACATATATATTTTTATTGAAGCTTAACATAACGTCATGTATATATATATTTAAAGAGTATGTCTTAAGATACAGTGATTCAGTTTACCAAATTTTCGTTAACTTCTATACAAAACTCGAAATAAGTCTCTTAATATCTAACTATTGTTAACGAATTAGATATTCCAATGAAATAAATATGCCATAAGACTTCTAAAACTCCAACCAGTTAGATAGAACCAACCTAGCAAAAATGGCATTAAGGTACAGAAAATCAAGCATATACTATCTATAGAATGATAGATAAACCAATGAAGATCTATGCCAGGAGATTGCAATAATTTGGCACCCATTAAACCATGTTCGATTGTATGTTCAATTGACCAAATTGCCGATTCAAGAGGTGTATGCTGACGTCTACGAAAGATCTGTGAGATCTTCTGGGCCCGTAGTGAGTAACTAAGAAGAAAAGTTAAGAATTAATAATCCAGAGAGATTTGTCTAAGACATTTTGTGGTCCCACCTTGCTTTAGTCAATTCTTGAAAAGATTCATTTAGACTTGTATGGCTTATCTCTTGATAGTGTAATTTTAAGCCCATTCCACGATTCTGTACCGCAAAGGCATTAAGAAATTGATCACCATAGATGGGAGTGACCAGCATGGGTTTGCCACAGTGAACACCCTCGGTGGTGCCCAAGAGACCGCCATGAGACCAAAATAAAACCACCTTGGGATGACCTAAATAGGGAAGTGCGACCTCCGATGAGTATGGAAGTTGAGAGTTGAATCCAAGTAATACCCACATAATAGAGCCAACTGTGGTGCCCATTTGACAAGGAGAATCTTCTTGGGATTGATTTTATGTGGTAAATCGTTAGCTTCCCATTTCCATATGACACGCAAAGGTTGTTCGTCGAGTGCCTTTAGGATGTCCAACAATTTGTCATCATCCATGCTGGAAGCTCTGACCATGGAACCCCAACTGATGAATAGAACTTTCTCCTCCGATTCTTGAAGAAATTGCTCAACATTGGCAGGGAGTTTCTTCTCTGCCTCTGGTGTTATGTGTACCCCACCCACTTCGACAAATTGCTGACTCAGCGGACGGCTGCCCATCAGGGAATAGTGTTGATTGCCCAGTATGAAAGCTGTTTGGGTACGTGCCACTTCATCGACATCCACATTCACCTGGAGGTAACGCTTAATCAAAGCATTATCCGCTCTATTCGAATGATATTCGTAGAGTAAACGTAATCCCTTGGCTTGAACAAAGTTGAGCAAACGTTCAGACCAGGTTAGAGGTGCAGCGAATCCTACGTATTCCGATGTTATATACGAGGGTGTATTGGGTAGATCAATGCGATCGAAATAGTAGGGCATAAGGGCACAAGTACTCAATCCTATTATGGGCAAGTTCAAGATCTTGGCTATGGCCAATTGGCAATCCGCATTGAAGTATTCGGTTAGGAGTAGATCATAGTTCAATCTCTGATGACGTTTGATGACCTTCTCAACATGGCCACTGGCAAAGAGTCTCTCGCATGTCTCTTGCCCTTCGTGATGCAGACCCATGTACTCTTGGAAGAGAACCCATAAGGAACGGGTTGGTGTATGCTCACTTAGAGGCACCACATTGATGGTCGTGCTCGCCTGATCCTCATCCTTGTCGGCAATGACCAACTCTTCATACTTGGCTTGGGGATTCTTTACATATGAGATAACCGTCACGCGATGGCCACGTGACACAAGTTCATTTAATATCGGCATCACCACTTTAAAATGGCTGAAACCAAAGTGTGGATACACGGCCAAAATGTTTCCCGTCAATCCGTGACCGACATTCAACCACAAAGTAATCAATAGTGTTAGCCATTTCCACGCGTTCATCTTCTTTCCTCAACTTTCGACGCAATACTAACATTTTGATTATCTTATGTAAATTGAAAGGTCTTCGGAGGGGGTTATCGACGAGGGGTTTGTTTTTATTCACACCCTCGAATTGTTGATTTAATAATCGAATGAGTTATACAGAGTGATTAGATGGCAAATTGCAAGTACAATAGCAATTGCACGTAATGACGAACAGGAACCAGTTCCAGACATTGGTTCCAGTTCAACGAATCACAATGGGCAAACACGGAAATTTCCGTAATACTTGTCGTATGCGCAATGCAACTAACGCATACGACATGTAATCCAGTAATTCAATAAAATGTATTTGCTTCATAGGCAGATCTTGAACTTAGTTAAATTTACATATGTTTTATACGACAATGAATGTAAATCAGAAGTGTTAAAATATACAAACGAGCTTTTGTAATCTTTTTTTTAATCGTCCCTTTAATTATACTTTACAAAACGAAGCGATTGTAATATTACAACTATTTTTAAATACAAACAAAAAAACATTAAATTTTTTATTAAAATAGGCAATTTGTAAAAAAAAAGCTAGATTTGACGTGAAATGTTAAGCTAACCTTTAACAGTTAACAGAGCTCTACTACTTTAACAGAGGTCTGTCGAATAAAGGAATAAAGTGTGCATACTTTTAGGCTGCTTATTTTTAATTCATTGAACATACTTTTGGGGTGTAAATTGAAAGCAGAACTGAAAATTAAAAAAAACGCAAATTTCCAAATTTTTACCTTAATGAAAATTAATTAATAATAATCCAAAACGAGTTTTAGTTTATAGCTTTGATCAACATCAATAGCCAATATTTTGATGTTGGGATACGAAAATTCTCGATTGGTTAGCGAACAATTAAATACACTTCTTTATATATGTATACTAGAAACCCTGCCACGCTTCGCTGTGCCCGCTTTTGAAAAATTAAAATTGCGACTATAATTTGAGATTTAAACTATCCTAACTCTCAAGTTAGATCGAGCTGCACATGGTGTGCGAATTTTATTATAATCGGTTAAGTGGTTTTGGAGTCCATTGAGGACAAACATTTTGACACGAGATTTATATATATTAAGATATGAATAATCACAATTGGTCTTGATTCCAGTTTATTTGTATTTGCCCCTAATTGGTCTTGCAGGTTTCCAAGTCAGGCAGCTTTGTCAGTAATTTCCGTAATTTATCTGAACTTCTTAGTTGTACAAAACGGTTGCAAAAGTTCAAAATATTACCAATTTTTGATTGTAATTGTTAAAGAATTGCTATCCAAACCTAATAACTAATCTTTAGCTTTCTGGGTGATAGCAGAATCATTAATGGTTTTTAGCTGATTACGGTTGAAAAATTTGAGTAAGTTCCGCATAAATTTGAATGTTTTGATTTAGAATTTGCTCTCAAATATTCTGCAACAGGTCTACTTGTTATTACCGTTAATCTTTACACCAATTTGCATATTTTCTCGTCTTGGTTTTAAATGAAGAATGATTTTCGAGACGATTGTTCAATTCGTCTAGACTGTGATTCTCGAATGCTGAAACTGCAAAAATGACAGCAAAACGATATTAAAATCGTGTTTTCTCAATTTTCTGCAATTTATTTATATTATTCCTAAGAAGATGCACATAAGTCGAAGAAATATTTGAGCTGATTCTACTGAGCTATAAAGAAGTTTAACCAATTTTTAACATTCCGTTTTTAATGAATTCTAATTTCAAAAATTCCAAATTGTTTTACCTGTTAAAGGAAGAAAGTTTCATTGTTATGTTTAAGATTTTGTAAAGTTATCTTTCGCAGTTCAATAAAATTATTGTTTAAAGTGATTCCTAGTTAATTTTCATCTAATTAAACAACACCAGAAGCAATTGAAAAAGCCTTAAGATATTGATAACGCGATTGAGAACGAGAACAAGGACGAAGACAATTGAATTGAAGAAAACGCCCTCAAAACACTACGAACACAAGAGATAATAGACAGTAGTAAGTAAGTAAGCGTTAATTGTACCTCAAGCGATGGAGTCTCTCAGTCGTTGTGGCATTGCAATGCGTTAATAATTTGTAATTGCCAGACAAGCGACATGCAACATCTACAGGGAGTTGCAGTTGCAATTGCAGCTGCAGCAGCTGCCCCTCTTTTCTCCCCATTCCCTCCATCTCCACCCTCGAAATCTGCCTGTCAAGTGTGCACTTTGTGTTCGTATTGCGGTTTTGCCCGGGTCCGGAAAGATTATTGAAGTGGCCAGAGAACAGAGACCACAGCCCAGAGAACAACAAATTGTACACATTGCACATCGAACGATGATGACGACGCCGATGATGAAGATGATAATCATGATGATGATGAAGGCTTGTTAGAAGTGTTGGAATAGGAATGAGAATGGGTGTGGGCGTGCTATCGACCCACTTCCCACAATTGTATGTAGATGACGATTGGCTGTTTGCCTCAATAACGACCAGCGTTAAAGTTAAGTGTTTTTTTCGATAAAAATACACTCACTCTCGCACACACATACACACACGCACACACACACACGAAGAAGAATCGAATCCACAAACACAGCAATTAAAATTGGAAGAAGAAAGAGAGCCAGAGGCTAAGTGTTTGCCCCCGACCGTAGTTGCGATAAGTAGGTGCCCATGGGAATAATTATTTTTGGTTCATTGGTAGTTGATGGCTTCTCTGACGCCCCCCAATATAAAATGAAAGAATGAAAAAACAAAAACAAAAAAAAAAACACTCTCTGTGATTGCTGATTGTGTGTAGATTTAACAAATTGAAATTATAACAATCTAACAATTATATTGGGGACACTAGATGAGTTTGCAGTGAGAAAGCGAGGGGCCTTGTGAAATATGTTTTCTTTAAGATTATTGCAAAAAGTCATTTATTTTTGTTTTTGACATTGCTAGTGAACTTCTGAAGTTTCCAAATGTTTGATACTGCTGACCAGCAATATATAAAATAACATTTCGACATAAATTTAAAAATGTTCAAGGATCTTAGCTTTATAATAACTCATTGAGTTAAATTATTGCATATGTTTGATCAGTTTTGGGGGATTTTTATATAAATGTATTTTGACAGAGGAAGAAAGAATACTTTTTGCTAGTAAGATATTGAAGATACTTTTTGAAATGTGTTTATTTTAAAATCCAAAAGTTCACCTTAAATAAAAGGCAAAATCTTTGATAGCTTTTCTAAAGGCAGGACTGGCGCTCTATTAACATAATATTTGCCTCGATCATCGAAAGAACTAAGAGTGGAGGACTGTGAAATGGGAAAATGCAAGAAGTATTCATTATTTGCAACAAGTTTATAACTTTTCGTATGCCTTGTATCTTAATTTAACTCTGGATCAGGCTATGCAAAGTCAAAGTCATCATCTAATAATCAAGAATTGCAATGATATGAAATTTGGTTTAATTTTCAGTGATGGTCATTCGGACGATCTTTAAATTTCATTACAAATGATGTTAACATCGTTCCTAAAAGGACACTTCATCTTCAAAAAGAGATAAATAAACGTGTTCATGGATTATCTAAAAGATAATAATATTAGATTCAGTCATCGTCCTACGAAGCTAACGCCAATTTGAATCATCCTTTTCTAGTTCTGAATATCTCTAACAACTTGGATCTGCCATAAAGTTACGTTCCCTCTTATAAATTAGCGAAGTTTTCCAAGAGAAATTCTCGAAATATCAATTAGAATACAATACAAAAATTTCGTGACTATCCGGAGTGGAAAATATCCTTTATTCCGTTTAACGTGTCAGTGGATTCAACTCATGACGCAATTGAGGCAAACAGACATTAATGGCGGATGGATGACCGATTTGACGATTACGATGACCCCGGCAGTGACAAAGTCCTAAGGCCTTGAGGTCCTTTTCGCTATGAATTTTATGGGTGCATGGGCGTTGGTGTGTCCTTTCACTGCAGGATGACTTAATTAATGCGCTGTTTGCACAGATTTTCGCATTTCGTCCGAGTTATGATCCAATTTGGCTGCATTTTAAGGACATTTGTTTGCTCATTTGTCTGTCTAGATGAGAAAACGTTGGAGACCATCAATGATTTGGATTAGTAGGCAATCAAACGATAGCAAAGAGCAAAGGAGACATGTGTGCCCAGCGGGCAGACCTAAATAGACAGCTGTAAACCCAATTGGGGGGCAAGAGACACTAGAGGGGACCAATTTAATGTGGCCAACACAAAAGGCAAATAAGACTCGTGCCAATGGAACAATGACGGGTAGCTCGAACCCTCCGAGCAGTCTCAATCTCTGACCAGTTGCCGAGTGGTGTTGTTCAGAGGAGAAGCAGGAGGCGGAGACGGAGAGGGAGAAGGAGAAGGTGAATAGATAGCATGAAATTTGTCAAGTGCTGGTCAGTACTGGTTGCAACTGTCCAGTTGGAGCTGCAGTTTCCTGCCTACTTACTACACACGAGCTACTCAACAGTTGCCACTTCAGTTGCAAAATTATCTGATACATGTAAGTTGCTTTCACCGATCGATTGTTTAGATTGATAGCTAGCAGCTTATCAATCAATCGCCTTTGATATGCAAGAATCGAGTGTGAATTTAAAAAGTGGGCGTTAGAGCTTAACTACTACTTGGCAACTTGTCTAGAGATAACTTCTATTTCTTTTTTTTTTGTTTGTGTCTAAGAATGAAAAACACATTGTTCAGGGATTTGTTGCCACTCAAACTGATAGATAGACAGATAGTTCAGTTAGAGATAATTATGGAATATGAAAATATGCTTGATTCAAGGGTAGAAATCGGTGACTACGTGAGAAACGGTTGGTAGCACAAACAATTTTGTCATTTCTAAATATTTTAACCGCCTTACTTTAACGGGTCTTAGTTTTTGCTTTGCTACTGGACATTATCTTTATTTTCAAACATCATATCTTGTTTTTTTTTCCTTTGATATTATTATCTACTTAGGAAAATAAAGTCCAAATAGTAGTTATCACAAATCTAAAGAATAAGTTTTAAGTTTGATTCACAATCCGTAACTAATAGGCAGACAAATATAGAATATAAATATCACTTTATCATCAAGAACGTTTTTGTATTCCTAAGATGAAGGAGTTCCATTTGATTGAAAGGTTGTAGAGATTGTGTAAGGATTTTCTATCAAATAAGAAACCACCCCCTTGTCAAACATTTAGAATATTTAATAAAAATTATTAAAAAAAAAATTGTAAAATGAAATTCACTGTGACCAAAGAGAAACTAATGACCAGAAAGCAAAGTCATTTGTAATTTGTATACAGCGCCTAGTGGAAACCATTCTTTATCTTACATTTAGTAGTGGATTTGAGAAGTCAGAAAGATACACAATTTTAGCTCTCAATAGTTTCGAAGAAGTAATTTCTTCAGACCATGTAGTTGTTTGGATAGAAGAAAAGTAAAGATTTTGATATTGCAGATTGTTTAACCAATTATAGAATAAATATTCCATTCTTTTAAAAACATCAAAACTTAAAGCAATACAAATCTGTCATTTGTCTTTGTCGTAGGTAAACCGAAATTATCGAAAAAGGAAGAGACGAGTAAAATTAGATGAAAAGAGCTCAGAAAAGTTCAGGTGAGTGACCGAAGAGGAAGCAAGAAGGTAAATGGGTTGCAACTTGCAAGTCACAGGGTTGCCAAAGTTATCAAATAAAACAAATGTCGGCGTAAGGCTTGAACGAAATTCTGAAAAAGCAAAAAGTATGAAACAAAAAAAAACAAAAAAACAAAGTTCTGAACACTAGAGAAGAAATGTTTAAATAAAAGATATGATTAATGTCAAACTTCACCTTTTGATTTTTTAAATTTTTGATAGAATGATTTAATCATTTATTAATATCTCAATATACATTTTCAGGGACGTGGCCAAGTGTGGGCATTAAATTCTACACATTTTTCACGAAGACATTTTATTTCAAATTAAATTTCTTAAAATCTTTGTTTTTAATAATTCATTTGTGTAGCTCATTTCTGTTCGCCTATTTTTTTTGTAATTCAAACAAGAATGTATTTAAAATTAATTTGTTTCCTGGTTTCTCTGGTTTGTACATGATTCATTCTTGAGCGAGTTAGATTTACTTTTTTAGACTTTAGACTTTACTTTTGAGTTTTGTCGACTTTGTCCTGCGATACGTAAGCATCTTTAGCATGCATTAAAGAAAAAGTTTACTATTTTAAAACGTTTTTTTTTTTGTGTGTGTTTTAATCACTCAATTTAAAGTGCAACTAATTGCAAAGCATTTGCCTGGTTAACCCAAAATTTAACGCTCGTCACCTTTCGCTCAGTTTAATGCCTCTCTCCAGCTGTCATATAGTTACGAATAATTATCTATTTTGGGCAAAATACTCAAAATAACGCACATCGAATAGTTGGCAATGTTTTGGCCTTGAGAGTAACACGGGAGGGGGGCCCACATCCAGAGGTTAGCCCACAACTAGCCAAGACATTTAGGCGTGGCAAATCTGTTAAATCTCTTTGAAAATCTCTGCCCTGTATGTCTATATAGTTGTATCTCCTCCTCCTCGTCCTGCTGAAGTGCAGCATCGCAGGGAAACTAATGTCGTGATTAGCATCTGCGTTGACAAACACAGTAAGCGGTCCCGTACAAAATTCAAGGCGAAAAAATTCCTTCAGTTTAGTTGAGTTGAGTTGAGCGTTTACATTTTGCGGGGCCCCCCACCCAAGATGAATAATTATGGGTAATCTTTATGCTAGCACCGGCTCCTTGCTGAGATATACATACAAATATACGTATATTTTATACCTGCATTCCAACAAAATGTTCACTCTCTCCCATCCCTCGAGATCCCTGTTATTGCCTTCAATTGATGCGCTCAGTGAGTCGTCGACGAACAAAACGAATTCACGCGTATTCCGCCGAAACTCGCTAATGGTCACAGCGGAGCATCCACATCGCTCTGTTCCGTTTCGTTCCATTGGTTGTTGGTCGTCGTCGTCGATAGCCGTCGTTCACCTTGGTCTCCGCCTGTGTTATTAATGATGGAAATTTGAAAATACAGAAGGTTCAATAATTGCAACATCATTGTAAGCGTTGAGCATGAGCAATGGACCGAACTCCGAACTCAACCTTCGCCAGGCAGTGTCTCTCTCTCTATCTCTGTCTCTGTCTCTATCTATCCTTGCTATAGCCACGCGTCCCTGAAGATTTTTGTGCCTAGATGGTTTTATTGCCGCATTTTACTTGTAGTTTTGTACCTACCTATCAGATTCTCCACACAGATCGTCAGCACTGCATTTATATTGCAGCAATTTCGTATCAATTGAATATTTTCCACGAATCACAAACGAACGCGCATTCTCATAGCTCATAAAACGCGTCGCGTGGAAGGACAAGCATCTACCAATTTGTATGCTCATCGAATTTCACCTTCACTTTACTTCACTTCACTTCAGTTCATTTCATTTAAGTTCAGTTCACTTTGCCTGTTTTATTAGCCTTCGGAATCGCCTTTTCGGGCCAACAACGGCCGGCGTCTTTTTGTCATCATAATTCACGTGTAAAACATGTCCCAAAAGTTCCCATTTCCATTCCCATTCCCATTCCCTTCGACTTCCCATTTAATTTTGCCCTTCCGTTCCGACTTTTGGTTGTTCTCTGTGTTAGCCGGTTTTTGAGTTTAGTGCGCGTGCGCAGCCTCCGTCCTCTCCATTTGTTTGCATTGAGCACACGCCTGCTTCTGCCCCTGCCCCTGCCCCTGTACACCGGGCCGAGTACAACAAAATCAAGTAATGAACAAACAAATGGACAGAAACTGTTTGCTCTCTGATGTTGACCCATTGTCAATTCTTACGAAATTCAATGCACAAATCAAGTTCTTAGCACCTACTAAATACTCAAAAGAACTCATATAAAGGAAGTTCTGAAAAGTGAATTGGTAGGAAACGGAAATTTGTCTATGTAAAGTTCATCTAACACATCTTTGCTTTCAACATTAATTAAAGAGCCTAAACAAACTACTTAAACAAATTTCAACTCTTTGATAATTGATCTCAACTTAAGCCCAAATTGATTCATATGAGTGTAGTGTTTTATAGTTTTTCAATAGGTAATACAGAAATTTTAATATTCTATGCATCTTTTAATACTTAACAAGACAAACGGTACTTACCAATATGCAAAGAATTCGTTTAAAATATGTTTTTCTATATGAGTAGCATCATTTCATTTGCCTTTTTTCAAATTTAGTTTGTCTATACTTCTGTGTACCATCTGAAATTGGATAATAATAGTTGAATTTAACTAACAACTTCATATGAAATTTCTAAAATTCTATAAACAAATGCTCACGTAAAAACTTATGAGCTTAATTTTGACAATTTATTCAATTTATTTTAATAATTTGTGTAAGGAATTTACTGTAGAATAAAATATATTTGTGAGTTATACATATGTAGCTGTATACATATATAGGCTAAGCTCTTTTTACCTCAGGATTATTTAAAGATTTTTGGATAGAATTCTCTTCTTCTACTCTTCTTAATTTTAAGAATACAACTGTTTCTAAGTTTTTGAAATAATTTTGATTAGTGGCCATTAGGTAGCAAGTATTTGACATCAATTTTCAACAATCTTTATCAAGATCATGAACTTTACCAAAGTTTGAAACTTATTTTCTATTCTATTGTACTCCAACGTGTTTAGTGATACATATTAGTTTTGGTTTAAATGGCTTCCTCTTTTTTAAATGTTATTTTATTGACTCCATTCAATTATTTTCTCCTCGCCAAACTATAGGCAGTAAATATCGGGTATTGCTTGGCATTTTTAGATTTTTATCATTATTTATTGAAGGCGTATGCGAAAATATATCAATCGAATATTTAATACTGAAATCATCCAGTGGAAGATCTCAATTTCCTTTTGTTTCACGGAACAACTGAACAAGTGAGTCGACAAACAGTTGAATGAATGATCAATTGAACAAGAGGGAGAGCTACTTCAACGAGTCAGAAAAGAACAAGTTTAGTGAACATATTCACAGAGAGTAAAAAGTTAAATATGTGAGCAAAATAATTAAACATGCTGACTTATTCATTAAAAGGATCTGCTCCCTTTTGATCACTCAATTATGCCTCAACCTTACAGAAAAAATTGATTGTCTTTTACAACTTAAAGTGTAAATTGAAGTTCATTACCTTAAGTATTTGTTAACTGCTGACTTAGGATCTATTTTTTATACCATACACCCATAGGGTGAAATGGTATATTAAAGTCGCCAAAATGTATGTAACAGGCAGAAGGAAGCATCTCCGACCCCACAAAGTATATATATTCTTGATCAGGATCAACAACCGAGTCGATCTAGCCATGTCCGTCTGTCTGTCCGTCCGTCCGTCCGTCCGTCCGTCTGTCCGTATGAACACCTAGATCTCGGAGACTGTAAGAGCTAGAGTCACCAAATTTGGTATGTAGACTCGTGTAGTATGTAGAGTGATCAAGTTTATTTCAAATTTTTGCCACGCCCCTTTCCGCCCCCGCAATTTAAAAAAAGCGTTTATCTCAAAAACTATTCCAGCTAGAGACACCATATTTGGTATGTATATTCGCTTAGTAAATGCACACATTTTGAATGTCTAAAAATTTTGCCACGCCCTTTTCGGCCCCCTTAATTTGAAAAACTTGATTATCTCCCGTATTTTTTTACCTTATGCAATCAAATTTGGCACACTTAAATTTAATACTAATATCTAGCAAAATACCAAATTTGGTCAAAATCGGACAAAAAACAGTCGAGTTATGCATATAAACGTTTTTCCATAAGGCCGGATTTGGCCGTTGGCTGGTGGGGGCGCTAGGGTGCTCGTATGATTGAGTGAGCGAGATACTAAGATATGCTTGTAAGAAGCATGTGAAAATGCATTTGTTTAATAAAGTTGAAATATTTGCTTTACTGGTGTATGGTATACCTAAGTCGGCGAGACGACTTACTTACTTCATTTAACCTTAAACTTTGAAATTGAATATAATTTTAAGTATGACTTGTTATTTATTCTTTAAAATGAGTAGCTACCAATTATTTATGAACTATTAAAATCACAAATGACACTGATTTTGCATTTTATTATATTCCTCACACTTTTGTGCCATATTTCATATAATCTCGGCTCAATCTATGAATTAGTTAGAATGTTATTGAAATTAAAAGTGTTTCAAAAATATGATTCATTTCAAATCCAACTTTGCGCTTTTTTAAGATTGACGTCCACAAGGTTTCGTTTAAATTTTAAAAAGGTCATAATCTCAACGAATGTTTCATCTGTTTGTAGTGATAACTTAAAAGTAAGTTACCTTAAGGAACTATCGAATAAATCCATAATTCATTATAATTCACACCTGAGAGTTGGCTTAAATGAAGAAATTTTCATAAAATAAAACAAAAAGTTTTACTTTAAAATGTTTTATACTTTTTTTCTTAATATCAAATAAATATTTAAATGGTGAATGGAAATTAAGGAGCCAACAAATTAAAGAGAACAACTCTTTTAATCTTAATTGATGATCTATTTATTCCAAGAATATTTCAAGTGATTTTATGCTGAAGGATTAACTTAAGGAGTAACTTCATAGAGAACAGTGGCTCATTGTTTCAATATCTCCTTCCAGGTGTCTGCCAGCAGACTCCTCCCACTTGATATGTGTGGGGGAGGGGTCTTTGTTGTAGTTCTTGTGGCATGTAGCTACCTTATACATACATTTGCATTTGCCTGTGCCTTTGCCTTGGGAGGGAGGGAGGCGCATATATGTATGGTATTGCGTTTTTTCCCGAGCTCTGTTATCGCATCGTGTGGTATTATCGCTCAAGCGTCAGTCATCACACGGTGAATGCCGCATTCCTTTTTTTTTCCAACTCACAGTGTGTTTACTGTGATCATAAAAATAAAAACCAACCCCACACACTGATAACAGAAGACCAAACACTCACACACACTCACACACACACACTCTCGCTCAGTCGCACACCAAAAATGTCGCAAAAATCTAATAATAAAATGAAAAAAAAACAGCAACAACAACAACAACAACAATATGGTTTAAGACACCTTTACGATGGGCAAACGGAGCACTGCAGAAGAGAGAACGCGGTGGACGCGGCGGAGGAGGACGGAGCGAGTTGGCTTTGATTTTAGCCGCCACACGCTTGTCATAAACGTCGCTTTATATGCTGACTTTCATATTTTGCCGTCTATGTGTGTTCTTTTTTATTTTTTCTTCCATCCATTTTTATTTTGTATATATATATTTTTTTTTTCTCCTTTTTTGTAAACTTCTCTTTTATTTTTATGCTTTATTTGCGTTTGTGATTTAGCAATATGGCGGATATGGTAGGCACACACCGAAACTCCTAGCCAAGTGTCGGCATAGTCCAAATGAGGCGAAGGCGGCCAATCAAAAACGATGAGCGATCGACCGATCGAGCCATCGATCGAGTGAGCGAGCTCAATGAATGCCTAGGCAAACGATGCTTTGATTAATTATTGATCACATGGAGGCTAATTGAATTGACTTCAATGTAGGGAGGCCGCCTGCTGGATATATCTATCTATCTTGACGATATCAAATGGGTTACCGATTACCGATCCACGATCATCACGAAGATGATGATGATTGTGATCATCAACAACAAACAAAAAAGCGTTTTGTTGCCGTTGTCTTTTCAATTAACTGAATATCACCCCCTGGGGTCGAGTTGGGGCTGAGAACTCTGTCTAATTAAGGTGAGTATTAATCGATTAAATGGATTGCCAGGGCGAAGGGTGAAATCTATGAAGGCCCACCCATTGATCGAGGTGTTGCTCATATCACTTACAATCACTTACATCCAAAGAAAAAAAAACAGACCAGCAAAACCAGATGAAATCCAAGACAAGTGTGGATAATTAATAATGCTCAGTTGTAGTTTCCCAATAGTCGCTCTCTGATTTTCTCGTTTTTTTTCCAACGAAGACTTGTAAAGTATTCAAATTACTAGCCGATGAAAAGTGTGAAAATGCGTTTTGAAAACGACATGACATGTCGCACCCATAACATTTGATGATTTATGATAGCAAAACATGTGCGACCCACAAAAAAACAAAAGCCGAGTTATAGGAGGAGTTGTAGCCAAAATCGAGAGGAGAATCCTTGATCCTTGAGCGCCACTTTGCCAAGTGTCAAGTGTTTTATACTTTTGCTCCGATTACATGCTATGTTGCTTATTTGTTGCTGATTATTATTGGAGGCCAGTGTTTACAGTGCCTGCAACAGTAAATGAGTGTACGGCGCTATGCACATAAATTACATAACGCATCAACCAGGGTCGCGCCCCTTCCTTTTAAAAAATCGAACCCAAGCCAAACCAGAGCAAGCCACTCTTAAATCTGAGTTCGGTAATCTGATCCCAAAATCCTTTGCTCTTATGAGTTTATGATGAAAACTCTCCCCTCCCCCGGCCACTCTCTGGGTTGAGTTTATTTTTGTTTACATTTTTACTGTGAGACTAATTGTCGACAGGAATATTCCTTGGACATCCGAAATTATAGACTCTTAGGCATATTTCGTTTGCCAGCCATTCGAAATGAAAATCACTTTACAATTTATAACTTTGTGTGGTCCTCGTGTGGATGCTCGCATTTCCATTCACCAATTTCCATTTGCATTTGCATTTTTACGACTCGTTTAAGTAAGAACTTTTCGTAGAACTCTTTGTGATGATAAAAGAAAGAAGAAAAAACGGTAGTAAATAGTTTTCAAAACACTCAAGTGGCATCCCCGTGGATTTCTAGGGAGGATCCCATATTAAACCAGTAAGCTAAATTTGCTACTTGAAACCGCATGGCTCTTATCTCGCAACTCTAAGGATTTCTCTGGTTTTGACAGTTTGTTTTGGGTGGACAAAATAAAAACCGAAACATAAACGTAAAAATGCGGTTTTCGTAGAATCAAAACATTAAAGAAAAACATTTAATATATTCTAATACTATTTTTATCTATTTTTCAAATTTCAAAATATTTTACATTCGTTCCCTAGGCATTATCCTTTCAATGAAGGAAAGTTTGAGTCGATTCTCTCTAGCTGTTAGCAAAAGTTCTGAAAATAACTACTCTCTATCTGCAAATGTTTAGGGATATTATGTATAAATAAGGTATTTAAAATAGTAAGTAAATAGTTTAACTGAGTTCAAAGACAACTTTTTCAATATTTATGGTTGTTTTCTATGTCTTCTTATTTATGTTGATGCTTAGGTCGATCTCGAAAACAATATACATCCATATGTATGTAAATCATTAAAATATGTTTCCCACAGTAAGGAGTGTCTTGGGAGAAAAAGGTCCTGTGGACCTTTCACCCCAGTTTTCAAGAGTTTGGAATTTATCTACTTAACTTTTAGAAACTAAGCAGAGTGTCTGACAACGTAAAGTTTTTAGTTTATAAATCATATTATCACAATTATTATTTACTTAATTCAACACATATCGGAATTTTGATGAAAAATTCCGTTAACAGTTTCCAATAAAGAAGTAATGTTTTCTTTATCAACTTCTAAGATTCAAATCATCTTCTAAAACTTAAATCACCTTTTAAAATTTAAATTATGTACTTGAGAAATGCTTAACTACTTAATATGTTAATGAAGAATTTTATGCTTGGTTTTTAAGCATTTTAAATACATTTATTTATCTAAAATAAATGAGAAATGATTTATTTTTAGTTCTACTTTTAAGGCCTATCTATTTAGTATATCTAGATCTATTTATATCTTTATATTTTATAAAAATTTTTTCCCAAATTTATTCGCTATTTGATCAAGCAAACAGATAGACAAACAAAATGAAGTGACAGAGTAAATTACTTCAATTCAATCCAAAACGTATCACTAATTATAAAATTTATGAATTTAAAATGAAATGCTAAAAAAAATTATTTGTTTAATTATTTAGCATTATTAAGAAGATAATTTTTAAAAAATAGTTAATGTCTACTAAAAAAAAGTTTTCATATGAGTAATTAAACTGAGTAATTGTCTTTGATATTACATTATCATAAATTGATAAAGAGGTTTTTTATTTTATTTAATTACATTATTTAAGCCTTTCTGCAAGTCCCGTGAGGAGTTATATTTTGGTATCTTTAGAAACCGTAACGGATGTGAGATGATGATGAAAGGCTTAATCTAATTATTTGTGTAAACCCTTTTTGGAAACCCTTTCACGCGGCCTTTCAATTGCCAACTCTACTCTGCTGTTTGGCCAGTGGGCGAGACTCATTTGCAGGACTAATATGACCAGAAAAGTCAAGTTCGTCAAAGGATTAATCTAATTATTTTAGCAAATAAAGCAAACTCAAAAACCCTTTGCTTTAAATCTGTGTCTGCAGATTCGCTACACTCACACACACACGAAGCAAAAAATCCATATTCATGCACATCTTTCAGCCAAGGTCAGCTGGAAGATATCCTAGATATGTCTTAATCCTTCCAGGTAACGTCTGCCTAGTCGTGTGTGTGTGTGTGTGTGTGTTTGTCTCTTTGTGTGCGAATGTGTTGAAAAGAGAATATGAAGGGAGTAAAAGTGCGTCGCGCCCACCGCAAGTTCAGCATAACATTTAGGTTTTGGGTTAGAGTTAGGGTTAGGTTTAGGGTTTCAGGTTTAGTAGTTCTCGGAGTTGGCTGGACCTGCCTACCTGGGCTACTACCTCAACACCCCTTTTTAATTACTCTGCTAAAGGGTACACCCCTTTTTCTGCCCATCTATTCCAAGTGAACTGAACGGATGGTTTGTTTTGGTTTCTGCTCATATTCTATTGCCCATTCCCTAACGTCCTTGATGTCCTTTTCGAGAGTCGCGCGGGCGTGACACGTTTTATGATATGTTTAGATACTTTTCGCAAGCAATACAAATCGCAACAATCGCCCACTTTCTGCACCCGTCCGCCTTGTTTAGCCTTGACTTTCGCGTTGCCTTTTTTTTTGTTCTTGTTGTTTTTGTTGTTGTTTATATGGCCTACGCAAAATAGTTTATTTTGGCATATTTACCTAATTATAAACGCAAATTGCCAAGGACTCACGACCGTACATCCATCCATCCAACCATCCATCCATGTGAAGCAATTTTTGCGCGACTTTTTCTTCAACTTTTGATGACTTTTCATTGGAAGCATTTTCCACAGATTGCAAATTGTTATTGGCTACGGATGCATTTTGCTTCTACTTTTTTTCTGTTTTCAATTGTTGCCCCTTCTCCTTTAGCCATGAAATTGCAAATTGCCAGACGCAAAGTTAATGGCCTTGAAAGAAGCATCTTTTGGTGTGCCAAATGGATGAAAAGAAGGGAATACCTTAGTTATTTATTCCCCCTTCCCAAGAGAAACTTGACTTTATAGAGGCAAAATGGAGAAATCGATATTGAATATGATTGGCTGCTGTTGCTACACCAATTTGAGTATCTTTTACAGAAAAAGTGCTATGACTTTATCTTAAACTAAAACTAAAAACTAGACGGTTAACATTTTAAGTCTAAATTCATCATTTTTCACAGATACTTAGTCCATTTTTGTCACCTTTCTTTTCTATTTGATTTCCCTACCTTGAGTTGGCAGTTGCTAATTTTGAATTATTCACATTTCATCGTATAATTATATAAAATGCAACTCATTATTCTCAATATTTCTTGATGGCATTTAACATCACCAAACATCAAATCTTGGTGGGACTAAGAACATGGCTGTCCTTTTTACATAGTCCTTTAATTTCGTTTACAGATTCCTCAAATGTATTACATCATATCGCTAATCGCTATCATCTAGTATGATATTTTAACAACTATAAAGTTCAAACAGCTAAATTGTTTTTAAGAAAGGCACTTTTAGGATTTTTGTAAAATGTATTTTAAACACATTAACTTTAGCTCAAAATTCTGAATAAAAAATTTTATTTTATGTTATTTTTAAGTTGGGGAAAACTCAAAATAAAAGCAAATAATAGTTAGGAAAGTATAAAAATTAAAAGTTATTACATTTTTTATTTCTGTAATGTTTACTTTTGTTTTTAATTCCAAAATCTTCAGGAAATATTAGTCCTTAACCCTTGTTTATTATATTTATTTTCACTAAACTACATAAATTAAGAAGTCATCATAGTTGAAAATGTGTTTATGATTTATTATATAGAATTTATCACTCTCACTCTAACTATATACGATATGTAACGAAAGATATCTGCCGAAGGCCACTGATTTGACAATAAAAAGAAAATCACGCCCAACAATTTTTCTTCCCAATGTTTTTGTAACTGCCTTCAATTCAATTTGAATTATACCCCTGACAATTGCCCCCTAAAAACAAGAAAATGTATCTTTGTGTGTTTATTTTTTTTTTTTTTTAGTGCGGAAAAAACCTCTGACTCTGGGCATATGGTAAATGGTTTCTTCATTTTTTCTTTTGAAGCAAATTGACAAGACAAAAGTCACTTGGCCTAAAAAATCTAATTTTTTTCAAAGAAATCGACAAGCATATTTGAATATAATGGCCAAAAAATGACTAAAAACCGGGTCAGAGAGCCCGTAGCCCAAAGGTCTTCTTCGAAATGCTTTGAGTGTCGTTTATGGTTCAGCGCAAAAAAATAATAAATAGAGAGCTAGAGAATGAGAGACAAACGACGAAATACAAGTTGACATTAGATTTTATGTTGTTTTTTCCTCTTGATTTTTGCTCTCGTTGTTATATTTTTTACGCTCTACATTTTTGTCATAATTTTTTGTAGTTTTCTTCTTGTTTTTTTTTTTTGGTTTTCTTTTCGAGAAGGCCAAGGTCCTTCAGGAGATGGATGGAACAATGGCAGGCTACTAATGTCGAGCATGGAAATGGCTGAGTTTGTTCCTTTTTATGGTTTTATGGCCTAATGACTTCTTTATTGAAGCAGGTCCTTGGACAAGGACATGGACATGGACTCAATTTCCAGTCGTTCCTTCCGTTTTTCCTAAACATTGATTTTTTTTTTTTGTTTCTTGTCTGCCTCTCTAGTTCTGCTTTTCTCTTCTCTACACACTGGACCAAGTGGACATGTGTGTTTGGTTTTGGAAAAAGTTAATCCTTTACGCATGGACAGGAAGTCAATGCCAGAGTATGTTGGGAATTATTCGGTTCGCTTCTTTCATCTGGTGACTTCTCATATGCTCTCATGTGTTGTCGCCTCATGTCTCTCTGTCACTGTCTCTGTCTCTGTTTCGGTTGTTGTTTGTGTGTTTTATCTATTTATTTATTTGTTTTTAGTACACTTATGACATGATGTTAATTACTGCGCGCGACTCGCTTTGAAATAGTCGGGAAACCAACTAAGTTTCGCCGCCCATATTTACGCCGTGTCAATAGGCTCTCGATATTGATGTCGTCGGTGCGACATGCGACTTGCGACAAATGCTAAAGCTATTCGGCGGATATAGCGCTGACTTGCGGTGATTTTGTGTGACTCTGTGTGGAAACCCGCACTGAGCACACATTTTGGGAAAATTTGTCCAAACAGCTAATAACCAAATCCTATTTGGTTATGTAAATATTTTTTAATTGGCTAAGCGTCGGCGTTGTGGCTTCTTCTCCCAGTGGCAAGTCAATCCCAATAATCCCAATCCAAATCCTCTGCAGATTAATATCATCTGATCATACATACAGTGGCTCACAGCTTATTTCAACCAGCACCCTGAAAAAAGTTTGTCTTCCTATAAAATCTAAACTAAAAGCGATATAGAAAAAATTTAAATGCAAGTAGTTAATGTAATGTTTCAAAATAAAAAATATGAATTCATTTATTTTTTTAAATGTATTTATTACGTTTTTAGAACTTAAAAACTAAAAAATCAACCAACTTTATGTGAGTACATAAAGTCCTTTTTTTCGTTTTTCAATCGTGGGTAAACCCCACTGTGAATGGGAAAGTTTGTATACTAATTGTTAGTTCAACTCAATCAACAAGTCATTTGGGACTTTAGCGGTTGACTTACAAAACAAAACAACAAAGAAACAAAAAATGCAGACAAAACTAAAACATTGAGATAGTTAGGGCTGGGAGTGAAGCAATCAGTTGCGAAAGAGTTGTAAAAATTTGCTCATTAACGATTAAGTTAACGATTCTAAATAAATTTGTTGGAATTGAAATCAATAATCATATGAATTTCCAGTTTCCAATCCCAGGTTAGTGTAGGAATGTAGATTTTCGTCTAAGTCGAAGGTCATAGTTGGCAGTAAAATTTAGTTCTATTGATAGTTTTCAACTTTATCCTATACTGATACTAATAATAATAAAGTGAAATTAATTAATTGGCTTCTTAATTTACTTTTGAAATAGGCTGAAACGTCTTTTTGCAATGTATGACCTCAGAATTATTAAAATTTCAATAATTTATTTTGAGTAAAACATGAATTTCATTTAAAAGCGATTTCCATTATGTTTCGATTTATGTTTCCAAATAAATTTACTCGGAATTGAAATTAATATAGCCAGTTGGGCAGAAACTAAATCATTTTTTGAACAATTTACAAAATACATATGTTTCTGAGCATCAAAATCTTTTCAATTTATTTCAGCTGCATTTAAAATCTAAAATACTTTGATTTTTTAGGTGTTGTTGTTTCTTCAATTCGAATCGTTTATATGAAATTAAATAATTGGTAAAAAGTGCTTAGAGAATTGAAGTTTATGATAAATATTTTTAGAAATTGAATTTTTTTCAATACATTTTTTTTCGGTCAAAATTTTTAGTTGTTTCAGGACTACAATTATTTAAGAACTCTTGATAGAATTTACGTTTATAAGTACAAGCATTTTGATATCTTAATTTCTACTGTTTCTTAAGGACTCATAGAAGAAAGGATTCATAGCAAAATTTAAAATCATAAATAATACGATAATTTTAATCATGCTGTTTATCTTAAAGCAAAAACACAATTCAAACCAGTCAGGCCGTTCAAATTTAGATGATATGGAATAATATTAATATTAATAAAATATTTAATTTTAATTTCTGTCAAGAAAATTAACTTAAGCAGCATTTAAAACAGATTTTAAAAGGTTCATTTATAAATTCCTTGTAAACTCCACACAAACTAAAAACACCCTTCTCTTTCTCTCTCTCTCTTTGTCTCCCCTTTATTACATATCTTTGATCTTACCCTTAGGTTAAATTCTTTATAATTTACTTACACCTTTTCGACATTTTTAATGACTCGAGAACTTGCACCTGCTCGAAATCAATTAAACACAGAAAAATCATCTTTCATCGGTTGATAAATAGCATGAAATATGTTTTTAGTTACATATTGAAAAAAAACAAACTCATTAAAGACAATTTGTGAAGCTTCAAAAAAACAGTTTAAACGAATTTAATAACTAGTCAACATTTAATGTGCTAGATAAAACGAGAAATCTCTTTTTTGCCTACTAAAATGGCGTCATGCCAATATAGTTAACTCCATCTCCATTTGACTGCCATCATTCACTCATCATTTGGGATGAGGCTAATTGAATTCCAGATTAAAGTAAAAACGAGAATAAAAATACGACGACGACAGGAAAAAAGTAAAAAAAAAATATAAAACAGTTTTGCACACAAAAAGGGACAATAGATTACAATATCCTGGGGCGCAGCAACAGCAAACGAATGGAAGAGTCTGGGTGGGATTGGACGTAAAATGCAGATGCGGGTTTGCTACGGCAGCAGAAGCGACAGCAGCAGCAGCAGCAGCAACAGCAGCGGCAGCAGCAGCAACAAGGGCGTCCGACCATCAGGCCAACAGTTTCCGCTTGCTTACTGCCCAGAAGAAGAAAAGCAGAGACAACAGAGACCCCAAAACGCAAACCCAAACCCAAACCCGAACTCGATTGTGAACCCAATTTTCAACCCGGACCACGTTCCATCATCATGATGATCCTACTACATGGACTACATATGGACACGCGCAACAAAAAGATACGGCAGCAGCCAATCGGAGAGCTTCACTAGGCAGGTAGGCGTGGACCCAGTATCTACCATTTCCAAATAAATTCAACCCCGTCGAGCAGCAGCAACAACAACAACACCAACACCAACAACAACGACAGCTGCTGCTGCTGCTGCTGCTGCTGCTATCGCTGCCGTTGGCTAGGGAGGAGGCTCTGGCTCTGGGTCTCTGTGTGGCTGCTGCTTCTCTTCAAAACCGGTCGGCAAGTCGTCAGTTGCATTCAGTTATTAACGAGCGCTACTCACAGCTACAGCAACAGCAGCAGCCAGCAGCCAGAAGTCACTTCACTCAACGCACACACGAACACACACACATACAGTGTAAGAGAGATAGCGAAAGAGAGTGGGAGTGAGAGTGAGATAGCAAGTTGAGTATCAACTCGTCTACCGATTTTCACTAGTTTGAGTCGGAGAGAGTTCAACCTCAAGCCAATTCAGTTCATGTCGAGACGTTGAAGTAGAAAGAACGTCGTTTGAGTTGCTCTGTAAAAAAAAAAGGGAAACAAATTCAAACGACAACGTGAAAGAAAAAGTGACGTAAAAATATATATACCAAAAATATAGTGAAAAGTGCATTTTGACGAGAAAATTTGTAAGCAAACACAACTAAGGAATAATGTCTTCCACATCGGCCTCACCCATCAGCAACATAACAGTGGATGACGAACTTAATTTGAGCAGAGAACAAGGTAAATTTCCACCGACGGTGAATCAATTATTTCACTCGTCCAATTCACTTTGAAAGTTCTTTATCGCTAACTGACTTTGTGATTTATTTTATTGAATTTCTAGATTTTGCCGAAGACGATTTCATTGTGATTAAAGAAGAACGCGAGGGCAGCTTATCGCCAATGTTAACACCGCCGCATACACCCACAGAGGAGCCGCCTCAAAGGCGTTTGCCTGTCGAGGTAGAATCAAATGGTTATCCCATGCGACACATGCACTACCAGCAGCAGCAACAACAGCAGCAACAGCAACAACAACAGCAGCAACATCGCCTCTGGCTTCAAATGCATCCACAACATGCAGCCAATCCCCAGCATTATCCAGTCTATGCAGCCAGTCAAGCCAATCAAGCGGATCATGTGGCCATGCAACAGCATATAATGAATCAATGGATACGCAATGCAGCCCTCTATCATCAGCAACAGCAACAGCAGCAGCAGCAACATCCCGGTCATCATATGCCCCATCATATGCCTCATCATCATGCGCATCATCCTCATCATCATCATCATTCGGGACGTCCTTATGCCGGTCCTACTGGACTGCATAGTCTGCATGTTGCCGCCATGGCTGCCGGTCGCCACTTTGCCTCGCTGCCCCGCGGCGGAGCTGGTGGTGCAGCCGGTGGAGGAGCAAGTGGTGCAACGGGAAGCGGCAGCTCTCGCCCAAAGAAGCAATTCATTTGCAAATATTGCAATCGCCAGTTTACCAAATCCTACAATCTACTCATCCACGAGAGAACCCACACCGACGAGCGCCCCTATTCCTGTGACATTTGCGGCAAGGCCTTCAGGAGGCAAGATCATTTGCGGGATCACCGTTACATTCACTCCAAGGATAAGCCCTTCAAGTGCAGCGATTGCGGCAAAGGCTTCTGCCAGTCGCGCACTTTGGCCGTCCATAAGGTCACCCATTTGGAGGAGGGACCACACAAGTGTCCCATTTGCCAGCGTAGTTTCAATCAGCGAGCCAACCTCAAGAGTCATCTGCAGAGCCACAGCGAGCAGGCCAGCTCCAAGGAGAACCAGGCGAATCATCATACCTCAGCGGCAACGGGAACTCAACCCTTGACATCGAATCAAGGGGAACAGTTGCAAATGCCGCATTCTCATCCTCATCATCAGCCAGTTCTAGATCTTTCCTCCTCCTCCGCCGCCACATCTGTCTCTGCCTCATCTACGCCTGCAACCGAGAAACCCAAACGTCAGGGTTTCACCATAGATGAGATCATGAGCAGATAAAGCAATCCAGATGTAGACATAACAACTTCTTGGTTTATGTTTTCGTTCGGAACTAAAGTTCTAGAACTTGTCTGGATACCGCCGCCAGGCATGGGTAATGCCTGGCCAGGATTTGACGCTCTCAAGCTTGTCCAGGTCCAGCTCCAGCTCCGGCTGTCCAGCTCTCGCTCTGCGCACCCAGTGATGAAGTCATTAGAAGCTAGTGCTAAACAAAAGGTCGTCGTCCAATTTAAGTGTCGTCGCCCTTTGTCGCAAAATGCCAAAGCAACAAAGTATTGCAACAAATTGAAACCAATCAACAACTAATTGAACATGTATCAAATGTAACTGTAACCATATATAGTTTAATTATATATATATTATATAGCTTATGTTGTACCTTATAGCCTTAAATAGTTCACTTTGTTTTCTGTAATAATAGTTAAAAAACGAAATACCACAAACCTCAACCGAAACATATTAAACAACCCTCGCTCTTGGTTATTACATCAAAGACTGTTTCCAATTTTTTGTTTTTTTCAATGAATTATGAACCAAAAATCTTGCAGATTATACGGATTCATAATAAAACAAAAACAAAATACAAACCCAAGCAATTTAAGTGTTGATTTTGATTTAGATCATTATTCTCTATACATATATATTACATATATTACACAAAGATACAACGATCTCATTGTCTTAGTTAAGTAAAAATAAATAATATTATTTAAACGAAATTTTTATTGTTTGTTTCTTTACTATGGGTAAAAGGAAATTAAAGTTCGATCTCGAACTAATCATAGAGAGGATTAGTTTTAATCTCTAATGAAGAAGTTTTCTGCATTTTATGTTCTCATTTTTGATGACAGAATATTTTTCGGTTTTCAACATAGATTTTTTATATTTTATCTATATTGAGTTAAAGGACTTCATAAAGGATTGACTGAATGAAGTTAGTTAACTCATGGTATTCTGGGTCGAATCGTCAACAAGGTAAGTTACTTAAATTTGTTGCCCAAAATAATTATTTGTTTATATAATTTAGATCTGGCTCACTAGACTAGGCTCTAAGCAAGATTAGTTACTTTTTTTATGTTTTCGAAAACTATTAAAAAAAAAATACTGTTAAAAGAAGTTGCAACGTTTTGAATAACACTGCAAATCACTAATAAAATGCCACTCCTAGGTGGGTTACGACAAAAGCATTTGTCGTAAGGCAAAAACTTTAACAAAATGTCTAGTAAATATGATTTTATTCCAAAAAACAACAAAAAGACTACTAAAGGCGTCTCTACTTTGTTTAATTCATGGAAAATGAAAATCACTTAGTATGATTCATTCTGCTTGGTTAAATATTAGAATTTATTCCAACACTCAAATTCATTTTGTTTCAATGCAAGATAAGAAATGCAAGTTGACTAAAATATCTCAAGTTCTAGACTAAAAAGTAAATATTTTAATAGAAAGTGATTCCCCTTAAACCAGGGAAAAGATAAACAGCTATAGACACCCTCGTAATAATCTTAAATATAGATCATATAAAACTGCATTGCAAAAACATTAAACGAAAGTCATGTCAATAATTTTTAAAAGAAAATATAATAATAAAAAAAAAGTTATATTAAGTAAAATAGACCGTAAAACTGTTTCATACTTTTTTATGTCTTTAAAATGGGTGCAGCTGAATATATATTTTATATAGGTAACTGAAGGCACAGATAAATACTAAAAAATGAGTCTTTTTTAGGGCACAAAGAAATAAATAAATTATTATTCTTATTTATCTAAGAAATAGAGGTGCAGTTTAAAAATAATATTTTATATAGCCGCAGATATCTGACAAACACCTAGTGCTTCTATAACCCTTTAACTAATAACAATCTATAAACTAGACACCCTTTGAAAATAATTATATACATAAAGAGATATTTCTCTAGTGTAGATTTCAGTGGCAAATAATTTCATGACATTTTCTTGCATATCAAATTAATATGAATATAATTTAATTATAGTAAAACATGTTGTTTGGTTGTCATTTTGTGTGTGTGTGTGTGTGTTGATTGTGCCACACTTAACACCCACAATATAAAAAGCAATAACTATAACTTCCAATTGATTGCCCATCTGGGGCACTGACAGCTGTCAAAATTTATTAAGCAATCGCATAAATCAGTTTTTGTTGTATTGATAGTAAGTATATACATAGTTAATACATACATAAGTATATATCTTTGTATAATGAGCAGCTCTATTAATATGCCTAAGATGCCATAGATTTGGGCCAAAAAAGGCAAAAATCACACGAAACATGAAAATGTCGCAAAATGTTAATTTATATGAACTGAATGAGAATTTAATTCAATTCAGGTTAGTTTCAATCTTTTGTTGTTGGGGTGTGGTCCGAATATATTGGACAAAAGGAAACTCAAAATACAGACAACAAATAACTCAAATAAATAAAAAGGGAACGTGCCAAATGGCTAAGAAAAGGTCTGAGGTTTTTGTCTATTTTCTAATTCAATTTAATTCAATTCAATTTCTAGTTTTGCGTTTTTCGGTACTAAGAACTGTTAGATCTTTGTTTCAGGAATTTGTTTTTTTTCTGGTTTTAATTGAGACACGACGTGTGCTTGCCCGCATGCCAAAGAGCCAAGGATCCGGCTCGGGTCAACAGGACAACAGCTGCGACTGTTTGGGCCTCATTTGCTGGTCGATTTTCAATTTTCTCCATTCGATTTTGGTATCTCACTTTATTCTTTCGGCCAATAATGGGCCATGGACAATTGATTTTGCATTCAAATAAATTGATGTCTACATTCAGAAAAAAAAAAACAAAAACAAAAATATCCTTGACAAGTATCCAGAGCGAGCCCATCCCGCCTGCCGAGTGCCTTTACCTTTAGGTTTTTGTTTTAGTTTTTCAGTTTTTTTTTTTGTTTTTTTCTTGGTGTTGGCTTTGTCTATCTCCTGCAGCTCTCAGCAGTTTTGGCCAGTGGGTTGGCCAAATGCCCAGCTAGAAGTCTTAACCTTATCTCCTCTTGGTCAACCGTAGAACTTGTTGTCCCTGTTGTCCCACATTTAGGGTCTCGCCTTGGCAGTGTTTTGCAACACTTCGCCACAGGGCACATGGGCAAAGAGGAATCCGCACCAACCAAAATATTTTGTGAAAGTCACAGCAGGACATGACAATGGCAAGCGATTGTGTGTGTGTGTGTTATCCTGTCAGATTGATGTGTGTCCTTTTTGTGCAAGTGTGTGGGTGCGTGTGTGTGTGTGTTTGGGCCACAATTAAACACATCGGTTCCGCAACTAGGGTGGCATCTCATCTCAGGATACTCCCCTCACTCCACCTACAACTACATCTATCTATCTGGATTGTAAATTCTAGTGGCCATGCAGGATATGCAGGACGTCTGCCAAAAGTGAGCCTACAGGAGCACCCCCTTGGCTCATGGTCTCTTGCAGCAGCTCCTGCTGCGCCTACAATTTTAATGAGCTGCTACAAGCACGTTCGTCCCTTTCCGTGACCACCCAAGAAAACTCAAAAAAAAAAAAACGAAAGATTGGCCAAGTAGATGTAGACGCAAAAAAAAAACAATCTTTCTTTTGGCCTAAATGAAGTTGCTTCACTTGTCTCTTGTCCAATTAAAACGTTGCAAATCGATTTAAAGCCATTGAATCGTCTAGAGAGACAACTTGCCTGTTGCTGATGTGGATGGGGATGATGATGCTAGCGATGCTGGCAATGATGATGATGATGATGATGACGATGACAACCCCAGCCACTTGTCTAACTTGTCTATCTATGTATCTGCCAGATTGTTGCCAGTTGTCAAGTGGCTCCGGCCAAGCCCAAAAAATGTATCTATAAAAATAAAACTTGTCTCTCATAATTGTACATTGTTTGGAGATTGTCAGCCATTTGAATTGTTGTTGTAGTCTTACATTCTTTATTTGATTTTTGATATGCCGACGCCTTTTGCAATAGTAATAACAATGTTGATGGGGCACTTCACGCATTTCATTGGGAAACATATATGTATATACGATCACTTATTCGATCATCTAAAGGTAGTCAATGGAAATTCACAGAGAAAATACTCTATGACTATAGTAGAATGTTGCAATAAAGTGACACAAAAGGCCACTTAACTAGTAAATTCATAATTGCATTCAGTGAAATGTCAATTTATTTGTGAGAATGTTAAAACAAGTAGTTAAATAGACAAACTTCTAAAGAATTTAGTTTTAAGAGTCTTAATAATAAGAACCAATTGACCTCCTCTTCTGTATTATTGGCAATATTTGCTTAAAAGAAATTCTATAATTTATTAATATAGATTCTTTCAGGAACTAGCAACAAACTAATAATTATTTTAAACAAAAGTTTATGCTGGGATATTTTCATAAAAGAATCAAAACTCAGGAGTTATTATTATCCTTGTAATAAATCATATGAATTCTAGCGACATATTAAGAGATTTAAAAAATACATAAGCTTAAATATTTTTCAAATTAAATACTAATAATTTTATAGCCCTATCTTGAACACTCTGTTAGACAAACTATATTTTGCTTTGATTACGAAAACTACAAAAACAAGTAAAATATAATAAAAATCGAATATTTTGAATATCAGATTACTATGCACGTGTTTTATATATATATGTGTTTTGTATTTTATTCCTTTTAACCTAGTTTTACTAATTCATCCAAAATATATGAAACATCTTTCAAAGGGAATTGCTTTTCACCTTCTTTTTATAACAAAGGTTTTGCCTCAGTCATTATTTAAAAATGTCTAGGATAATTTTAAAACAATTTAAATAAATTGAATCAGAGAATTGTCCCAACAAACTGGATGAAGCGAATTGGAGGAAAATTTTGATTCATCCTCAAATTATCTTAGTAATGAATATAATACATTAAAATATTATTAACTTGATGACGAAAATAACTAACTCTAATCAAAAAGATAATGTATGCCTACATTGTCTATTCGTAAGATTAACGTTCTGCTATGTTTTCTTATAAATATGAAGTTATGACATCTAAAAATCAAAAAATTTAACAGCACTTATTCTTATTATTATATTGTATGTGTATTTTATTGTTACACATACAAAATTGTCTATCGTAATATAAAAGAAAAAGGGAGAATTATCCTCTATCACGTTTGACAATATATTATAATAAATGCTTGTCAAATTAAAATTACAGATTCAAAGATAATATAGACCTCAATGAATCACAAAAGGTGTCAGAACTTGGCAGATGGTGGGGAAAAAGGCAACGAATCATTACAAGTGTTTTGGACGACGAACAAAACTTGTTCTACTATGCTAGTGACAATTTTTCAAGTGTATAAATCATTTTCTTTCTTGCGTTCTTCATTTCATGATGACGTTTCATGTGAGAATAGGATATCTGTTGGTGGTGAGGGGAGGCGAGGAGGTGCCACACTGCAAACAGTAGTTCATAATGTGTCACACTGATTGCTGCTCTAATTGCACTTCATTTACACGCGTAGT
This sequence comes from Drosophila willistoni, assembly GCF_018902025.1. NCBI lineage: Eukaryota > Metazoa > Arthropoda > Insecta > Diptera > Drosophilidae > Drosophila > Drosophila willistoni. The sequence continues at coordinate 19,864,880 of NW_025814050.1, forward strand.
TACTTAGAGACAGACAGACAAATAGACAGAGAGGCGAACCCACTTCACCTGTGCCTCCAACTTGAGGTAACCCAAGCACTTGACTTAAACATGCAGGTTCCTCTCATACCCCTTTTTTCCCCCTTGCCGTGCTCCACCTGATAGACTGATCATTGTCAACGTGTTGGGTGTTCTTAACCATTTTTATGGCTCGACTATTTTGACACTTTTGTTTTGGGCTAAAAAGGTGTTTCTTCGATTATAACTTACTTACCATAGATTGGAGGAAAAACAAAACAAACAGAGACGAGACGAGAGCAAAGAGGAGAGAGAGATGAGTCGAGGCGAGAAGCCATTCCCAAGTTGTTTAAGAACAATTTAATCGTTGACATGCTTATCGTTTGGCCAACAATCTTCCTCACCCTCTCCCTAGACAAAGCGAGTAGAAACCCTAGAAGGGACTGTCAATTAGTTGAGAGAATTTATCACCAGGCTCAAATCACTTGGTACGGTTTAGTTGTCCTCTTTTTTTTTTCTTCTTTCATTCTTTCATTCGTTTTTAAGGTGGTTAAAAGAGCGATGAATTTTATTGGCAGCGACTAGACAGTTTCTGTTTCAGTTTCTATTTCTTTTTCTTTTGGGAGGTCTTAATTGAAACGCAGTCAAAGAAGAAGAAAAATAGAAGAAAAGAAACGGCATTTGTTGTGGTAAAAGATAACACTGGGAAATCTACCATGGTCCCAAATTGACAACTCTTTTGTTGACCATTTTGACCCTTTCTTAAACATTTTAAAGAGGGAGAAAGGCAAGGCGAGACGAGATCTATAGGAGGAGAAGGAGAGGGAGAATTTTAGTTACTTAAAGCTTGGACCACCTAACAAGCTTTGAACTTATGGCCATATCCTTAACTTTTTCCCCCCCATCCAATTTGGCTTGAGTTTTCAACAGAAATTCATTTAAAAGTGAAAACAAAAGGCAAATCTCCTGCGCTCTTCGGACTGATGATCGATTGATTTCATCGATTATGGCTTAACAGTCAACGCTGAAGGTTTTCGTTGTTGTTATTGTTGATGTTTTGTTTATTTGTTTGTGTCTCTGACTACGGATCTCCTCCTCGCTCTCCTACGCACGCAGACAAAACACATGATCAATTACAAGCTGAGCAGGCAGGTTCCCAAGCTTCAAAACCCACGCTCCATCTCCATCTCGCAGCTTCTTTCACTTATTATTAAAAGTAACAAATTATTTTCAATTGATTTACACGCTGGCAGTTCACCAGTTCAAAAGCCTACAACCGCCTCACATATACCCAATACCCCCAGAGAGTGCGAGAGATAGAGAGAGAGAGGGGCAGAGAACCCAGCCGGAGACACAGAATTGAACACTGAGACCCTTCCCTTTCCTTCCAGCGTACTTCGCGCACTTCTCCCCACCCTTTTGCTTGGTTGGCTGACTGTGTTGATTAACCACTCACTGGGAACATTTAATGTGTAATAACGATTTGTATCTGAGCACAAAGTAGTTATGTTGAAATTCCGTAGCCAGGGCCATCATTAATCATATAGAATGTGAATCTTTAAAGAAATATTAAGAGAGCGATACAGAGTGAGACAGTGCGAGAGAGAAGGGTAAATGAAGGCAGAAGAACACCTACAATTGACAGAGGTGCATATTAAAAATATTAAGTCCACCAAAAAGGGTTTTAAGGGGTCGAAAGGCAATTAAGAAAGAAGCTCTTAAAAATAATAAAAGGTTTTTTAGATGACCCTTTTATTGGCTTATTCAGTTGTAATTTCCAACTAGTTTAAACTTCAACAAAAACTTAGTTGGCGATTGAAAATTTGTTACTTTTTGAAGAGAAAGGATACTTGCACTTTTAGCTTATTATCCTATAGAGCACTTAGCTGCCAGGGCTTTCAGCTCGTTAACAGAAATTAATATCTGGTATTAACAAATTATAATTTAAATATTCTAAGATCTTTTAATGCATATTTTCCACATAGAAACTTATGCAGCTTTAATGTACTAAACGTACTTGGTTATAAGTAAAAAAAACTTAATTAGAGTGCTTTAATATGAAATGATTAAATTCAATTTACTAGAACAAAATAGAGCCAACTAAAACGTGATGTACACTTTCCGTCATTAGAAACTGACTGATAAATCATATCAATATTATGAATTTTTTTCTGTTTATAGTTTACTCAACTGTCCATTAAGTAATGAAAAACATTTAATTTAATTTTGGTGTTTTATATGTTGTTTTTTTAAATTAAGCCAATTAAACAAAGCCGTCAGGTTGGAAAATTGCTTGTGGAATATATTTGAATATATAAACCGAACTAAAAATATCCTTATTTGCGACACATACAACAATAAAACCTTATTACTCTTAGAAAACTCTTAGAAATACCTTTAATTTTATTCACTTTTCGGCTTTACCACTTACATCTTTATTATAGAACATTTGGACCGATTAATTATACATTTATCCTCCCAATTTTTGATTCCTCAGTTATCTACTTGAGAACCAAAGTAAAACCCCTTTTAAGTATAGCAAATTCCTCTTGCCTACGACCCTGTTAGAAAAATGTAAAGATCTGGCAAGTTCCTGAACAATGATCATATAAACCCCAGTGCAACTATATTTCATAGGCATAAACGGTTTGAGTCTTACTCTACCTTCTTGCCCCTCCCTCCCTCCCTGTCTATTTCTCACTCTATGGATGCACCGATTTAACGCCCCGACATTTACATATGTTTGTAGCCCCGTCAAGCCCCTCGTCCAGTGCAAACCATTGGCTACTCCTACTCCCATCAGTAGTGTACTGTTGGGGCTTATTGGCGTTGGCGTTTGGCCGAACGTGCCCACAAATTATGTTTATTCACGTTTACATGCCTCTGACATGCACATGGGCCAAACCCATGACCAGGTTCAGGCTCAGACGAATTATTCTGACTGGGATTCTGGCTGGGATGTGGTGGTCATTGCGCTTTTTGGTCACACCAGGGTGTCCCTTGGCATCAAAGTCGTCTGTGAACTCATCATCGGGACCCGGGCATTGCGTCGTCATGCCAATCGACATATCTTCCTCTTCTGTTTTTTTTTTCATTTGTATTTTTTGTGGGTGCCGATGACGATACGAATGATGATGATGTCCCCGCTGTGTGGAGAGGTCTTGTTTGTTCGCTTCGTTGCGCTTTCTACGTTAATTTGTTAACAACAAATACTCAGAGGTTCAAGTTGATTTTTGTTTTCAATTTGATTGGCATTGCAAATTTTTGGCAAACAATTAAAATTCAATTCAATTACACACAAACACACAGAGAGAGAGATCCAACTTGGCAAGTAACTAGATGATGGACACATGAGAAGAAAGAACTTTTTAGAACTTAGATTTCTACATTTTCACATGATTATGCCAGAAATCTTACCCAAGAGGCGATTTTTATGTTAAGCCCAAGGAATTCGGGCTATTAGCGCCAAAGGATTTTCTCATGGTTTAAAAATACTCAACGTGCGACAAATTTGGCCGCAGGCCATATGCAGCACGAAAGCTGCACGCGGAGACGCGAGTCGAAACGTGGGGAGGCAAGTCCAGTGAAGTGGAGTGGAGTGGACCCCGATGTGGAGGCGGTTCGGTGGTGGGGCAGACGAAGAGAGCGTACAGTAGGCTGGCCAAGGCAAACGGGACGGGGGCGTTGCGGTTAGGCAGTTGGTAGGACTTCGACTTGGTCGGCGGCGACGGCGGCGGCGTGCTTTACGGCGAACGAACGAATCAGTTGAAGGGTCAGCAGAAACCAGCAAGCAACCAGTAGAGGATTCGGTTACCGAAAGTGGCCAAACGAGGAGATCTTAATATGAATATGAAAGTGGTTAATACAAGTAAGTTTATAAGTTTAACCTACACTTTGATATAAGTTGTCCTGCTATATTATAGCATTCCTTGGGGCTATAACAAGATAATTTTTTTTTTAGTAAGACTCACATTACATTGCCTTGCATTAAATTTTCTATTGTTGAATCAAGTAACTAAAGTTTTTAATAAACATTTAAAGAAGTTGTCCTACTCTAATGACGTGGAGTGTATTCGCATTTGGTTTTAAATTTTGGGCTCTTGGACTTGGCATTAGCGCTCCTGTCATCTTGGCATTGCCTTGGCCTGGGCATACAATTTAATATTAAAGTTGATAAACATTTTGACCACGGCAGTTAGTAAGCAAACGTACGATCCACCTACTCGCCTTCTTTAACGGCAGCAGCAGCGGCAGCCGATGCAGGAGCAGCCCCGCCGCCATCATCATCATCAGCTTTTGCTTTTGCGAACGTGGCTTGACCGGTCGCTCGAATGATCGCCTCGACTTGGCTGGGGGACTGGTGAAATAAATTCGAGAAAAACAACAACAACAACAACAAAACACAGAAACTATGCCAGTCAACTTGGTCAACTGATTGCGCCACAGATTCGCACTTAGTCAGTGGCTGACTCTCTTGACTTCTACGGCCTGATCAGCAAAAGGCAGAAGGCAGCAAAAGGTGCAACAGAGCAGGAGAAAAGATGAAGAGAGAGAGAGAGAGGGGCTTGGGCCGGGGGGATTCAGAGGGAGGCCCTGCTTTGTGGGACATAAACGGGGGCGTGTTGGCCACAAAGCGTGGCGTGGCAATGAGCTTTGGTAGTCAAGAGTCAAGTGTGGCCAAAGGTTGCAAAGAAAAACCAAAAAACAAAAACCAAAAAATCAAGTAAGCAAATGCATAATGGGGAACATTTTTTGGAAACTATAGTGAAATATATTGCCAACAGATCAAACTAGAGACACTTCATCAGATAAATATCGCTCAAAAAAATGGTAAAGTGAGGGATTGAATGGAAAATGGAAATTCCAAATCAATTTTCTCACCCATTTTTAAACTTCACAGCCCACGCCCCAAAAGCTGACTCCATCTTTTATGGATACTATGCAGCCCTGGCTTTATAGCACACACACACACACCACAATCTCACACACACACATATACATCGACATCCGTGTTCATGTCCGCATCTTTTGGCTGCGGCTTTTTGCCTGCTCCCCCGAACGCTTTTTGCGCTGAGTTTTTTTTCTTTGCGAGAAATCAACGTCGCGTCCCGTCGCTGCGAACGAACACGATTGTTCCCATGCAAGTTTAGTTTCTACAAATATTTTTTTGTGAATTATTACCTTCGTATTTTTCCAGTTCGCGAGGAGTCAAATTGGTCGGCACACGCTCGAGGGCACACGCCATTTCCCACGGACGAGCATTTATGGTCGATGGACGACGACGACGTCGACCAGCGCGACCAGAACGACCAGTGAGGTGGGCTGGGGTTGAGCGAGAAGGGGTGAGGGGTGAGGAGCCTTACTCAGGCTTGATGTTGATCACTAAACCACTGATCACTGATCACTGCCAAGGAAAGGCAGATGGTAGGTAGGTAGGTAGGCCCAATGGGTTGGTAGGTAGTTCAATTAAGTCTAGGACCCCAGAGTTCATGGCGAAATCCATACCCAAATCACTTCCAACTTCTGTCAACTGTCCACGTAATGTTGGCATAATTGCCAACTGCCAACTGCTGCCGCCGATCCCAATACTCCATTCCCATTCCCCAATCCCAATCCCAATCCCAAAGCCATTGCCAACTGTCGAACAAATCAAATATTGTGGCTTAGATGGTAACCCAGCCCCCAACTTCTTCTCTCTAGAAACTTTCAACCAGATCCAGCTGCGAATTTGATGCTGCACTCAAAAGCGTCCTACACCTTTTGCCATTTCACTGCGGCTAGCTGCTAATGGGAACGCTGGAAAAACCCAAAGAAGAAGATGTAGTAGAACTTCGATTGCCCACGCATTTCTGCATAAACTTGGCAAAACCTCAGAATGAGACAGAGAAAGAGCACGAGAGACAGAGATAGAAGGTATAATGATATGATCACGATGTTTGACCTCACTATATATACAAATGTTGCTTATACATTTTGTTTCTAGTATTTTTTCAAAACTCTGTCTAACTAATAAATCAAAAGTGCTTACACTTATTTCATTTGAATAATTTTACAATCTTTTGTTCAATTTTGGGACATAAGTTTTAGCCTTAAAATCTGTATAGTTTAGTAATGAATTAGTTCTCCAAGACTTATAGGACTCATATGATTTCTCTAGAAGTCGTTTAAACCATTAAACCATTTTTAGTTTTAGGATTATTGAAATTAGAATACTAAACAACTAAGCTTAACTAGAATTCGTAACACATTAAGAAAGTTCAGAATGGAAAATTGGGTTTGATCTGTTAGGGAGGAAAGGGTATGACACCATCGTCTTACTACTCCTAACCATTCAGAGTCTTGTTTGTTTTTTTTTTTATGTTTTTAATTGGCTTGTCGCCTGGGATAAGGTGCAGTGGAGTGGATGAGGAGTAGTCCATGTAACTGGCTGCAGACTGGTTGGGTGTCATCAGACATATCTCTTTCCCTTGGCTCTCGTTTCGTTTCTGTTTCTGTTTCCTTTTGGCTAATAGAAGTGATGTCGATAGCACTTAAACACGATATCCGTTTCAATTTGTTTGGATTCTTCAATTTAAAAGGTGATAATTTTCTACTTTATGGCCCACGACATGTGGGCCACCCATAAAACTGATATCGGAGTAGTGCCACAGCGAGCGAGTGTCTGTCCTCCAATGGTTTTGATTGGGTTCGCATTTGGGTATGGGTTCGAGTATGGATTTGTGTTTTGGGACAATCTTGTCTGTCTTGTCTCCTTATTTCTCTACCTCTCCTCAACACACACTCACACACACACACACTCACACACTTACACATACATTTCCACGTTTCAGTTGGATGGTATCACTCGCTTAATTTGTTATTCGCTGGTTTTCACACTTGATAATTGGAGGCAATGCTGTAGCTGGGTACCAGCATCATCAGCACCATCACCATCATGATCATCATCGTCATCATCATCATCATCATCAACATCGTCGTCTCCATCTTCATCTCCATCCACTTCCACATCCACATCATCAGCATCATTGACCACACTTTGTGTGTGGTGTCTGTTATCCATTTGGCTCTCTGTGTGGGCAGTTTCATTGCCAGTTGGTTGTTATTGTGGTTGTTCTTGTTGTTGTTGTTGGTGATGTTGATGTTGTTGGCCCAGCAATGACTTCAGTTTATCAGCGAATGTCTAAATTTTTACTCTTCTCAATCTCTTTCTCACTCTCGGTTTTATATACACATATATATTTGATTTTTACATTTATTTTGATTACTGAATTTCAGCAAAGTCGGAGGCGTCTCTCGTTCTCTGTCTATCTGTCTCTGTTGTTTTTATTTTAATGCTCAACTAAATCAAGAAACAATTAATTTAGAATTGGTTTGACTGGCTCTATACCAAACTCGAACTTTATTGAAAAACTGGTATACGATCGGTCGTTTCGATGCGATGCGATCGATCTGTTATGTTCAATGGATGATGCAAATGCAAATTGACTTGTTATTTTGTTGTGCTTGTTGAGACTTGTGTCTTTGAGTTTTTTGTTTTATCTTTTTGGGTGGTCTCAATCAATTTCATTTGATTTGCATTTTTTTCCAAATTTGAGATCTTGCGTTTTGTCGGATAAGCTTCTTTTGTTTTACGACCATTCAGTTGGATTGAGTTGAGGGGGAAATCGTTAAATTCACTAGTTTCTTTCATTAGCTGGCCAGCTAGTCAGTCTGGTAGACAAAGAGTCTACTTCATGGCTATTATAAACAGTTAGGTGTTGCCTCTGAGTGCCAAAGATGACAATGGCAATGAAGTGACGATTAGTTAACACGTTTTTTTTTTTTTTGTCATAGATTTCATTGATTAAAAGCCCGCATTGTATATCATTAACAACATTAACGTTCAGACCCGTTGGTTTGACCCGTTCGAATTTGACTAAAATGCGGATATCAAACGAAAAGATATCAAACAAAGTTCTGCGAAATTCCTCTACAATTTTAATGAAACATAAATCGCAAATATCTAACTTAGAATATCAAAAATACAGTCAATTCAAATTAAAGTCATGTGTCGTACAAATTGTATTGCCTGCTTTTGGGGGCAATCCTGAATCGTTCGAAGTTTCATTAAATAACAATAACGCATTGAAATTAAAAATCAATTATATAAAATCGAACTATAAAAATTTTAATGTATATATTATTATGTATAACTATTTAAATTCTTTGTTTTTAGTAGTTCATATAGTTAATTTCTATTTCTTTTTGATTAAAACAAATTTTATTTGAATACTTGTATTTGGAAGGAAATGGAAATTTAAAAAACTATGCTGAAATGTTTATAAGTGAATAGATAAAGATTTTGTCCCTTTAGTTAAGGCAATTAATTAAATCACAGACTAGATAAAATGTGCTTGAATGGTTCAAATGTCGTTTAAATGTTAAAATGTTAATAGTTTTTAAGTTATATTATTCCTTTAACATTGACTACAAAAAAAAATGTATTTATCTTACTTTTTAAAAGTAATTTAATTTGAATTCTTAAATTAAGGTATACTAAACCTTTGCATTTGTATAAATTAAATTAAATAAATCAGTTAAAATTAAGAAAATTGCATGGCAAATTGAAAGAATTTTTCAAAAACAATATAAATTTTAAATTTTAATAAAATTTTGACAAAGCTAAGGTAAATTTAACATACCAAGAAAGATATTCAAAACATATCATGAAAATTTTGGAATCTAATGTGGATTAATAACAACACCTGAAGCAAACATTGTTTATAGAGACTTATCAAGTTAACAAGCATACGAAAAATAAGAAATTTTTAATAATAATAAATACTTGTTCAGCTATTGCATAGTTTAAGGGACAAAGTTCGCCAATTTCACAGCCGTAGTAGATCCACCTTTGCATAAAAAATCTTTTCAACCCTTAATAGAAAATCTCCAACTCTAGTTCTAGGCAAAATTAAAACCACTTTAGGGAGAACTAACCAAATGACCGGCGGTGTATTTGAATTTACTACCAGATCATTGCGTTTACTTAACTTACCATTCAAAATAAACGCAACTTAAGCTTAAATAATAAAACCCTGACAACGTTGGAGGCAATGTTGTTGGCCATGCTGGCGGTTTGTTGGCTGGTGTCGGTGTCGGCGGCGGCCTTCTCTGAAAACGCACACAAAAACACAATGCGAAATCATATCACTAGACATGGCTTACAATAACAGAAGAAATAACAACAACAACATAATATCGAAAGATCAGTCCGAAAGTAAAGTCCAAGTTTGACTGAGAGTAGTTGGAGGAAACGTTTTTTTAAACATTTTTTTTTTTACTTCTTGCCTCAACAATGATATTAAAAAAATAACAATTGTCTTCAATGGTCTTTAACACCCGCACCGCTGATAGACAACAGCAACAACATGGCCAACATGGCCAACATGGCCAACATGGACAACATCGGCAACATTGGGGCAGAAACACTTGAGTGGCATATAAAAGTCACATCGACAACTTTTCGATTGACTAAAGAAAATATTGTGTGTACGCCGAGAGCAATGTGGTGTGTGTGTGTTTGTGTGTTGTTGTTGTGTGTAAAGCTGTTGTTGTTGTAAAATGAATACCTGAACAATCATAAAAATAATGACGTTGCACATTCCATTTGGCGGGCAGCAGCAGCAGCAGCAGCCAGCAACAACAGTTGCTGGAGGAGTTGTTGCTAGAGTTTTGGTGTTGGAGCTTGAACCTGGAGTTGGAATTGGAGGAGTTTGCCAGAGTTCCAAGCTGATGATGAGCTTTTCGACAGCCACACAGCTGGATGACGACGACCAAGACGACCAAGTCGACGACGATGAGGCTCGAGGATGATAATGTTACTCATGATCATGATGATGCCGCCGATGTCGATGCCGATGCCGATACCTATGCCGATGCCGATGTTGCTGCTGCTGCTGATGATCTTCATAAATTAGTGATATTGCATTTTGTATATGAGACGAATGCGCGGCGTATGAGCAATTTTTTTTTTCTTCTTGTATTTTCCAAAGAAATTTTGTCTGTTGTGATTAATGAACGCTGGCAGTAAGTCTTCAGTCTTTCAGTCCTTACACTCTTTGGTCCTCCTCCAACTATTGACAGCTTATCAGTGTCTGCTGGCAGTTTTGTTGGCCAATTGTTAGGTTGCGTGTCCATTCGCCTCGACTAAAGACTTCAATTCAGCTTCAATCATTTCATTTAACTGATGATCCCGACTCAAAATCCACTTCATTCCATTGCATTTCCAGCTGCTTCTTGATTTTCAGAGACACGCAACTTCCATTTGGAACGTTTTGGCTACCATAATATTATTTCTACCTCCTTTCTCCGTTTTTCTCTCTCTCTCTCTCTGTGTTTTCGGGGGGGCACTTAACTACTTTATAGCTCCTTCATATACATCACATATACTTGTGATGTTTATGGCCAGAATAAGAGATTTCAGATCCAACGCCACACACGGCAATCAGACAGTATCAGTATCAGTATCAGTCAGAAATGTCGCACTTAATAACCCATTTTAATTGGCCATCAAAGCAGCCAACAAACCAACAACCAAAACCCAAGCAAACTAGTAAAAAAGTATAAAAAAAGAAGGCTAACAAAAGCAAAACTAAAACTCACGTAGATGAGTTTATACTTGTATATATTTTGGATATCATTTCCAATGGGTCCATGTTCAATGTCGGCTATGTGGTTTGGGCTATAAATTTTCTATCGTCGTCACTTTTTTTTCTGTTCTCGGTTCTTTTTTTTCGCCATTGTTGTGTGGCCCACGACGATAATATCAATCGAAGCCGGGCGATTGGAATTTATTTATCGTATGCCTGACGAACAGAGATGGTGAGGGGCTAGAAAGGGACTGAGGAGTAGTAATATTTCACAGCTGATGGATGAGATATATTCCTACACATACAAATATACGCTGGATATACATCGGAATGATATATGAACTCATGCGGTGGGTCAGGCATAAATCAGGTGATCGGCTCCATCAAATAAGGGCCAAAACCAAAAAGGGAAAGAAAATAAAGGCTTGAACCCAAAACAAATTGGTGTTAAACGAAAGAAGGAAAAACCAATAAGGATCAAGTAAGTCAAGTAGCCAATAAACGAATGTCTAAAAAAGATGTTTGTTAGGATGAGTCAAATTAGATCAGACATGAAACATGAATTGGAATTAAGATAAGGATACTAAAAACTTAATAAAAGTCGTTAATATTTTGGAGTTAGCTGCTTTAAAAATGAATAGAATAAATGTCTATAATAAAATATATTATTAAAATTGTTAAAGACTGTCTCAAGATTCTGTATGCCATATTTACCTTAAAGAATGCGGTTGTTTTTCCACAATAAACACAAAATTCAAGGAAATGATCAAGGGTTTTTATCTTCAGAAAATTCTTACTTTCCCCAGACTCCACAACGGTTTTAAAAATCAATTTTTAATATCATGAATAATCCAAAAACTTGGAAACAAAATGGTATTATACATTTTTAAGATAGTTATTATCCCATTGGGAAACCAAATCACGCTGTCCGGTTTAATTAGCGTCTAGTTTGGAATGGTTTTAATAGTTTAAAACCATTTAATAATTTTAGAATTAAATGCATTCTTTTTAAACGACACAAGGACTTAGTGAGAGGTTCGTTGAAGTTTATATAAAATATGTTTAATTCTGTATTGATTTATTCTGGCCAATTGTTTCTTATATGAAATTGTTCGATCTTTTTCAAAACGACAATAGATAAATAAATATCCTTTTTGGAAGAGATAAAACCAGATTTATAGTAGAATAAGATAATAAATTAAAAACTTCTAATCTACAGAAAGAAAACAAAATTAAAACTATGCATAAATTTGTAGAATAACTAATTTAAGAAATTTTGCAAATATCATGTGAAAATTTTGGCTTGAATTTCTACCCTTCTCTTTCTACTCTCTATACTTCTCCTACTCCCCCTCTTATTGAACTACTTACAGTAGCTCTGCCATTAGGTCAAAAACACATTTGGCAATTAATTTCCTCAGTAATTTCAACTTATTTATGATCTTCCATCAATATATCTTTTATTTTTGAGCTGGGATGCGCCTTACTGTCTGCCAAGTAACTGCAATTACAACAAAAGCGTGCAACGAATTTGATCTTCTTCTTTTTGGGACTTGAAATTTTTTGGTCATCTTTGGATGACCCAACGTTTTTTTTTGTTTTGTGTGTGTGTGTTTTTTGTTCTTTTTGAAACGAAAATAAAACCCCGTAAACAATGGATTATCTAACCACTTCACAATGTACGTGAAAATGTTGCGGAGGGAAAAAGGCGAAAATACAAAAAGAAAAGAAGAGCAGACACACTTGTAGAGATGAAAAGAAACAGCTTGGGGTGGGGGGGTTTGGTAGAAAAAAAAAAGGAATAGAAGGAGCACAATGGCAAACAATTAATGTGGCTTATTGTTAGAGTCAGGGCATTACGTGAAAGTATTTCTATCGATCGATTCGACAGAAGTCAATTCTAATCGAATTGTTTTCCAAACACAAAAAGAGCGGGTTTTCGATGCGTTGAACAAATTCTATGGAAACGAGATTCCAACAACAAAAACATAACAAATTGTGGGAACAATCTCTTTGGGGTCACAAATAATATATATCTGTACATATATATGAACCGAAGAGATTCCGCGCCACTAAAACGTTTAAAATGATTTTCGCCAAGACTAATGGGCCACCAAGCCAATTTGACTTTCATCCCAGTGCTGAGAGAAAAAGAGAGATGGATGGAAGGAATTCTTCTCGCATGGCCATAAAATGTTTGGCAATTTTGGTAGTAGCCTCATGTGAAACGTTTACGTGCTGGCATCCATCCATCCATCCATCCAGCCAGCCAACGGAAAGCAACGAGTCCTCTCGAGAATGGCCCGAAATTACAATATTATTATGTGGCTTATGGCTTTGTCTCCCTCTCCTCTCTGTTCTACCAATTTTTTGCGAAAATTTTTGATTGAAGTTTAAAAGGTTTAAGCCCCAAAACTAAACCCTCAACCAACTACCAGTTTGTGCGATTTCAGTTGCCATTCGTTTTATTGCCGGGCATTATCGGTCATCGTGTTTGGCAAATTTGCCAGGCTCTTTTTTTCGCAGCAGCTTGTGAATTTGAATACTTAATTTTGCGCGTTTTATTGAGGCAACTAAAGGAGAGACAGAAGGTGGCTGCCTTCCAGTCCAGTCAGCAAATAACACAAAACACCAAATACAAAAAGGTCGCAGTTCATAAGCGTGCAAAGTCATGGTCCCGTCATGCCAACAACACAAAAAAAAAAAACCGGAAAAAACTAAAAAAAAATAAATAAACTTAATTTCAAAGAAGTCCAATTCGTTATATCGTATCGTATTTAAATTTAGCTTAAAACACTTTTACCATATCGCACATACATTTGTCCTATTGAAATTTTGTAGATAACAGTTTGATTTTTAGTGTAACTGATTCTAGGAGGACTATAAATCTATTATATTATTAACTATTATTACATAAATATATTAATGATTTCTGCAACTCTTTGCATAAGGCATAATGTGCAAAAAGAAATGAAGAGTTAACACATTTTTAATTTCACATGTGTAGATCCAAACTATTGTCCAAAACTTGAAAAAGTTTAGAGATTTAAGCAGCAATATACCACAACATTTTCCAGAAACTCTTGAACCCAAATTAAACTATTAAGATGAAATAAAGCATGTAAAAAATAATTTTAAGAAGTGGAATACAAATAATGTCATAAAAAATAACAGTTCATTACAGGACTGTTAATGAAAGTCAATGTAAAGACAGTGTCTTTCAATGACTCCGATTTCTATAACATCTATTTTATCCTATTTAAGAGGAAAATTTGACTATAGTGTACTTAGTATAACAGCACAAGTCCGTCCTCCTTATATTTACTGAATATTTCAAGTACACCACAATAAGGAAGATATTCCGCTGTCCGTCCTTAGTCACTTCAAATATCCAACATGCAATCCATAAAAAACTTGTTCAAGAATATTCTTGATATCATACGAATATCAAATAAAAAAGCCTGGAATCAAACGCAAAATATTTACATGTAGTATATTTTATATCCCCTAATTCAAATTCTATACAGTTAATCCTAAGAAGATAAAAAGGAAATATAGTTTAAAATTACTATCTTTCTTTTCCTTAGTATAATAATACTATCTTTCCTTTTTAGAATCAATTAGTTAAACATAACTGGAGATAACTTGTAACTAACTGAATGAACATTTGCAATTTCACAATTAATAATTGTTAATTAAAAATTCTTTAAACTTTAAACATTTTTTGGCTCCTAACAAGAAAGGTTTCCTTTTAATAATCAAATATTTGAATTAAAATATATTCAAATTTTGTTAGAGAGTTGCCCATTTTCAATTTCATATTTCCTTCAAATTTATTGATGGCTTCGTTTTGAGAATTTATTTCTGCAATGTTTTCCTTTCAGTTTTAAAGTCCTCACCAAATCGCTGGTTCCCATACCAATAAAGGTATGTAATGGGTACTTTTATTTCCCATATTGTTGGTTTTCTTATCGTCCCTACGTCGATCAATCCACTTGATCTTTTATTTTACATAACATTTCATCTTAATCCATCATCCTCTCTGTCGAAAACTCAATGAGTTTCGCGGGGCGTTTTAACAATAACAACTAAAGAAGCCAAAAATAAAAAAAAATAAAAAGACAGAGAAATGAAATGGAATCAAATGATGTGTATAAAAATGGAAAATAATACAAAGATAAATAACAACAACAGAAACACAGAGAGACGAAAATACAAAAACGGGGTAACAAAAACCATATAATAAAAATCATGAAAAAATAACTACAACACAAGAAAAAGACAAAAAAAAGGCAAAGTATCTTTTGCTCTTCGATTGGCGAGGGTGAGGATGAGGATGATGTTGAGAATGAGGATGAGGGCGAGGGCGATGATGTAGCTGGCGGCGCTGCAAACCAAGAGCCAAGACCAAGTCGAAGTCCAAGTCGGAGTTGAAGTCAGAGCTCAGAGTTGGAGTTGGAGACGGAGTCGGAGTCGGAGACAGAGACTCTTAACCTTTGACGCCCGAACAATGAAGTGGTTAAAAGCAAGACATTAACACACAGACGTACAGGCGGCGGCATACAATAGCGTGAACGACAACAACGAACCAACGCAGAATGCCATAAGGGAGACCAGGGAGACCGAATGGCCAAGGGGCATCGAGGGGTAGAGAAAGAGTTTCGGTTGAGTGGAATGACAGAAATTAGTGAAATTTATTATTGATATCCACTTGAATTTATAGAGCAGCGAACAAAAGGCGCACACACGTTGACTTACAAAGTAAAATGTGTGTAAAGGTAGTGCTCTAGACTGTGCTATGGTGGGGGGGTGGAGTGGGGTGTGTGTGTATCTGTGTGTGTGTGTGTGTGTGTAGTGGAGTGATGGCCATGGCGATTGGAAGTTACATGGGTTTTCAGCTGCAGCAGCTGAATGTTTCGAGTCTTAAGTCCGATCTAATGTGTGTGATAAACAGGTTCGATGTCGTCGTTGTTGTCTCCTCTCCTCTATTTTTTTTTTTTTTTTGGTAGGTGTCGCTTGGCCTATAAATTATGAGTCGTAGACAATAAAATGCACACCGGGAAGCAGCTCTAATAGCTCGATCGATATGATATTTTAGTTACCGCTGCGCTTTCTTTCGTCTTCGGTCTTAGCCAACTTGTTGTCTTCTCTTCTTTTATATTTTTCTGATTTGACTTTATTGTTTTCATTTCAGAGAGGAGCCACCCAGAACCCGCAGATACAAAAGACCCAGAAAGAGTTTTCATTTCCGAGAAAACTTCACAATAGAGTTATATGTTATGTATATATTGATTTGAAATATCATGAGGCTTAAAATAACAGACGAGTTCATTTCAGTGTACCCCACAGAGGACTACACTTGGAAAAATATTCACCCAAATAGATCAGCGAAGCTTTGAGAAATGCAAACTTAGTATCGAAAAATATGTTTTTAAAGTTGTTAGCGAAAGTTTTTCAACTATCTTTCTCTTTGTAGGCAGAAAACTAGGATCAAGATTAAAACTTTCATACCAAAAAAGAGACAAAGCCTTGATCGATTAAAAGGATTCAGGTGATTTCTTATCAAAATGGGAAAGTTTTTAAAAACATTTGTTTACTTCTTTATATGAACAAATATTTTCGTTACTTTTCTATACGTATTTATTACAATTTAATTAAATAAATGCTTCACGTGCTTATAAAATAGGCAACTAATAGCAACTTGTTTATTATTTCTTTGAAACTATTTTCGATTTAGATCTAGAATGTTTACTAATGTTTTAATAAACATATGTACCTACATACATATTACCTAATTAAATTTAATATTACTTATGTTATAATAGTAATCTTAGCTTTTGATTTCAATGGTTCAAAAATTTGAAAACAGATCAGAACAGAACAAGATATATTTCCAACGACCTTTGAAAAAACCTATAGGATATATTAAGATATCTATTATTTCCGATTGGTTAGTTTACACTGTGGAAAAGAGAATTGCTTAAACGAAAGCTCATCAATTCTTTAAGCTAATGTCATGTTTTTTGTCTAGTGTATTTTCATTGAGGGAAATAAAAAACTTGTCAGGTTCTTGAGGCGGTGGTCAGACATCACAAGAGAGAAAAAAAAAAACAAAAAAAAAAAAGAATCTCTACTCTACCGAATGGACGCACTTCAGACCCGTGCATATAGCATAAACTCGTGTATTATTATCGTATGTGATATGTTCAAGTGTGTTGAATGGGCGAGTCTTGAGGCGCTCTTCTTATGAAGAGGCCTCTTCTGCTCGTGCCTGGTTTCAAATTCGGTTTTCGGTCAGTTTCCAAACCTTTAATTAAACGGTGGCCTAAAATATGCAAACGAGCCCAAGAAGAAAAGCCCAGAAGAGAACGCGAGACGAGAGCGAGACAGAGACAGTCCCAAGACTGAAGACCAAGTTCAAGTCATAACTCACTTTGCATACTGGAAGGAAAGAAGGCGCTGCTAAACGGATCACGCCCCACTTTCAACACAAAAATACATACACGGACGTCCTTCAGGCGTTTCTTCTTGCAGTGAGATGGGTTTTTTTTTGCACATTCTTTTTTTCGGCGGTCAGCAGAAAAAAAAGAACGAGGAGGAGGATTTTACGTTAGGCTACTGGAAAAAAAAGGCATGAAGAAGAAAAAAGAAATCTACCAATTCAAAATTTTTTTGATAATTCCTACTAAAAAAAAAAAAAAATCTCATTTAAAATCGATTTATGTAGGAATTAAGATTCAGTTAAGCAAAGCAAACTGGGAATACTATAATCTCTTGGTCCACCGTCGGTTCGTACCGCTTGCTGGTCTGCCTGTCCATCAAGTTTAAGGAAATTAGTAAAACTCATTTTGCATTTTTAGCCTCTGGGCTTAAACTTAATTCGGAAGCACAGCAGGAGGTTCTAAGTAAATAAATATGCTGCCTGCCTTTAAGCCAGGCCTTGAACGTTCGTTCTCTCTCACTCACTCACTCTGTATGTGTGTGTGTGTGTGAGTTTCTCTATCCTGTTCTTTCTCTGGTGGTTTCTTCGAGGTTTAATTTGCATTTTATTGCAAGGCAGCTCTTCAGTGACTGCAAGCCAATTAAGCGTATATTTGCCACGCTTTCGTCTGCTCTACTTTGGCCCTAAAAATGATTAAAGGCCTCCTACAACCGGCCAACCGACCAACCAACCTACCAATCGACCAACCAACAGCAAGCCAGACAGCATTTTATATTAATTTGTGTATTATCGTACATGGGAGAGAAATAAAAGGTATTATAGTCTGTAAAGTCAGTGAGCATTGAGAAATTGAAAGTGAATGCAGGCGGCAGCAGCAGCAGCAGCGGCAGCAGGAAATGAGTTGCCAATAGAATAATCATAAGACACCACAGGGGGGTGACGACGATTACGAGTCATATGCAGATGGAAATGGATCCCTACGCCCCATTATGGTATCTTATTCTTATGCTGGTCAAGCATTTGAATATAGAATTTCAGTTTTATTTATTTATTTATGTCATATCCGGTGTGATAAACAGATATCAAGTTCAGCTTACAGTACAAATTGGTTTCCCAAGACTTGAACTTAAATGTTTGTATATAATCCCGAGTTAATTAAAGTCAAACTTGATCCTTGAGCAAGACAATGAAACGAGAATGGGTGATCTCAAATAGTTGCACTCATCTATACGAGGACGAGTAACCAAATTGATTAGCTATTATACCAACGTTAAAAAGTCACTAAACATATTTATCAAGATTATGCTTGAAGCCTTTCCGTGTCGCATTTTCCAAATAATACAATTCGCAACTAGTTTAATCAATGGCATTGCAATATTAAAGTGTTAAGAGAAGTCTGTTGATTCGAAAACTTGCTAGTTCGGGAATTATCACTAAACAGACAATGTGCTTATTCTTGTTTGCTCCAACAAATGATCTTGACTTGCTAATACAAACCATAATTCTTGTATTAAATCTCTTATTAAAAGTACAAAATTTGTTTTTTCTTTACGATTTTTGCCGTGAATTGCAAAAGGGAAACTAAGTCACTGTGTTTGTAATTAGAGACGTTAAAAAATTTAATAAAACCTGATTGTTTACGAGTTAACAGAGGTTAAAAGAGGGAAGAATCCGTCGTCTTATTATAAACAAATGTAAATGTCCAAATAATTAGATTTCAAATCCTTGTGAACATTGACTTATATTGTTAATGAAAAAGAAACAACGTAAACACGCCAAATTAATCTGAATGTTTGGTTTTGATTGTGTTAATTCTCATCCCATTTTCCATTTCGCCATTTATTTAGCATGGCGCCTACATATCCAGCAAAAGTGAACATTAATTCTCAATTTTGGGTTAAATTTTCGGGAATTGCAATTGGAATTCATCCCGTCCAAAGTGATTATGCATCACAGTGAAACTTGCACTGTCAATTGCAATTCGAATTCTTCATTTCTGTTCCCATTCCCATTCCTGATTCCCGATTCCCAGTGTGAGATGTGAACTACTCCCCAGAAACACACACACACACACACACTCACAGGAACAAACATACTACACACATTCCATGAATGATTTGCATGCCTTCAATATGTTCAAAAGCCAAGACCAAACCCGTGTCCGAATCCAAGTTTGAGTATCTCTCTCTCTCACCTACACAATCAAATTGAAACCATCTGGCCAAGGCGTTGCTTTTTGCTGTTGTTGGGTTTGTGTCGTGGGAATCAGTTCAATATAATTTCCATTTCCAACGTTATTTCGTTTGTCAATTAATTGTAATGCAATAACAACAACAATAACAGCAACAACAAAAGCAACAAATGGCAAATTGTTGCAATTTTCTCGCGGCTGTCGGTCAGGTTCGCCGTTCATTGTTCGGGTCGCTTTCGGTCAGAAGTAGAAGTAGAAGGAAGTTGAGACTCTGAAGTAGAAGACAAGCGACTGCCGAATTATTGAGTGAGTGAGTGAGTGACGGACTGACTGAATGAATGAATAAATGAATGACTGAAGACAAAGTCAAAACCTTTTCGTTTTGCATGGCTAGCATGGGGTAAGAGGCATGAGGCATGTCGCGGTCACTTCTTTTTCCCCCCAGTTCCTCTCGATCCATTATTGGCTTGCCAAATGTTTTTTTTTTCGTTTTTTGCTGTTGTTGTTGTTGCTCTAAATGGCCAAATTGATGCGCAATGCGATTTTAACGTTTTCCCTGATTGAGCTAATGACAGGCGACTACGTGAGAAAGAAATGTATTTCAATTTATTCCACACTCACATTGGCTCAAAACAAATCGTATGGAATTTACCATATCGAAATGTATATAGTAAAAGAAATTTAATGGTATATAAAAATATTGATTGTATAATGGATGATGACTAAAGAAAAGTGCAGCACCTGTAAAATATTCAATAATACAAAGAAAATTTATTAAAAATCAAAATTCTTTTCTTTGGCTTTTTAATTTCCATGCATTTCAGTCTTTAAGTTGAAAATTAGAACTTAATTTTAATAACCTTAATAAATTGTAATACAAATTGTAATACAAATTCAAGAGCAAAAACATTTTTGAATTAAGAAAAGAGTTTTTTGAAGCGTTCTAACTTGTTTATCCACACTAAAGAAATTGCAAAAGTGTAATTAAAAGTAATAGTTAATATTAAACTTTATGACATTTACTGGTCACAAATTCTTCATGTGTAAATTATTTTGTCTACATTATTAAATATATCAATATTTTCCCTCTCCTATATTATCTTTAGAGATCTATTTGTTGTTTGGCTTCGACTCACTTCAAGAACCAATGTCAATATCTGTATAAACAATGGCAAAGGCCGCTGGCAAGTCACTCAAGTACCCGGCACGGTAAAAGATCAAAGCGAATAAGAGTAGGCAAAAAGACAGAAAAAAAACAGAAATATTAATATTTTCTAATCCAGTGTAATTATGATTTCCATTGCCATTGTTTGTCACTAGAAAATGTAACCTTCAAAAGAGCAGATCAAGCGAGTTTCCCCTAACTTCTGGCCCAATAGATCGTATTACACCCAACGACAAAAACCCAAAACGTAGATATGTCAATTCTTCAAAGAGATAAGAGATCTGCGTCTAATTGTTGCGGGTTGTGCGTGCCAACAATGTGGAGACTACTAGGAAAACCAAAACCAAAAAACGATAGATAGATGAGAGAAACACTAATCTTGACGGTCGGCGTTAGGGATTAATGTTTTTTTCTTCTTTATATTTTTATTTCTCTTCTCTTTTCTGGTCCAATCAGCGGCAACGCCTGCGGCTAATGAACACAGTGGAACAACGGCTGATTGTTGTTATTCCCTGGAAAGAAACCCCCATCACTAATTACTACTTGTACCAATAAAATCTAAGAAAGACGAAAAAAAAAAATAAAGTCAGCTGATCTTCCATAGCTCTGATCTCTTATCTCTCTATCTGTTGTCTCGGTGCGTTTGTTATGACTTTTACTTTTCTTTGTCACGATCTCTCAACTGGATCCCCGAATTGTGTGGTGTCGCTACAAATCAAAGCAAAAGCAGCAGATGAAAAAAAAAGAGGGAGTTGGTAATGGATTTAAGGCTGTGACTGTGGCAAGGGTACATTGAAGTCGGGGTATTAATACAGATCACAATCAAAATCAAATTAAAAGACAGCAATCAATAATTTGACACGACTTTGTGTTGATCGTTTGCCGGTGTCCCGTTGTTCGTTTTTTAGTTTCTACCAATTTTTTGTCTTTTTTGCGACATTTTGTGTGTGTTGCATATGGAACCTGGTCTCTCTTTCTCTCTCTCTGTGTCAGTCTGTCTCCTTTTAACAAGCTATTTCACTCACTCTATGGTTGGTTAACTGACTGGCCCGGACTATGTACAACATCAAGTTTTATCGCTGATCGTGATCATGTAATTCCAGCCCACGCATGCGCACTCGCTTGGCGCTCACTCGCAAAATAAGGAATCAAGTTTAGCGCATTCTTATTGCCGATCCTCGCCGCGCCTGCGATTGTGAATCGGTTGACAGATGGTTGCCAGAGAGAGAAAGACCTACAATACACTGCAAGAAAAAAACAACTCTAAAGAAATTAAGAAGCTTTGCATTTATAATGAATTTTTAATCTGCTGAAGGTTTCTTAGATTCAGGTGAAGTTATACGTTCGAAATAAAGTAAATTTTCAGGAAAATTCGTACCAAAATTTTGAGTTAAGAATATTGAAAGACTTTAACACAATTCATTCCCGCAGTGCATAAGACATTGAGATTCTGGACCTTGACGAGGATCTAAGGGCGAGGTAGAAAAGGTAAGGAAGGGAGGCCTGGTTTATTTTGTAGCTAGCCTTCTTTATGTAAACTGGTACTTGAAATTTGAAATCATGTACCATTTGCCTTGAGACAGATCAGACGGACAGACGGAACAGACAGATGAGCGGACCAACTAAGACAACGCTCTCTTAGGTGGGACTCCACTGACTCTGCGGATCGTGTCCCTGACACGGCGACGGCGGCAGAGTCACAGGAAATGCACATTTAAGAAAAAAAACAAAAAAATATATTTATAAAAAACCCGCGAATATCGAAATATAAACGACATTAAGCCAAACCTGGCCAGCATCTTTCCCTTCACTACTCCGTCTTCGTCATTTAAAGGAAGCTTGTGTCAATACGCTTAAGGAATGCGATCGTTTGATGGCGCCGCTTTGAGCCGTTCAAGAAGGACACAGTTTATTGGGGGCCAATGAGAAGAGAAGTAGAGGACGAGGTGGAGTGGCGAATACTAAGCGACATAATTGCTACCGTGAGATTCGGGCAAAATCTCGATCATTATCATCCCTCTCCTCCATCTCCATCTCGATCTCCATCTACTGGAGTGGGGTCCTCCTAATGCGTTCCAATCAAACACAGAGCAAAACGAGCATATGACATGTTTGTGCATTATTAATCATGATAATATCTGTATAAATGGTTAAAGAAAACTGTGCAACAGTCGTTCCTACATATAAGCTCGCTCGTCTGGTCGGTCGAACAGTCTCTGTCTCAGTCTCAGTCTCAGTTGGACCAAATTGCAATTTAATGCAAAAATAAATTGCACTCAGACCTGAAGTTGGAGCCCCGAATGCTGACCAACTGGAAGCCATAGCTGAGGCAGCTCCCATGATTATTGGTCATTTTACCTGCGCCGTTTAGCGCATTAAAAGTGCTTTCCTCTCTCCCCTCCCCGTTCATCGCCCGTCCTGCCCTTGACATCTCTCGAAATGTTTTATGTAAAAGAATATAATTGACAGTTGCAAACAGAGAACTTGGCAACTTGGGGACTTGGACTTGAATCTCGAATTTGGCGATGGAGCAGAAGTTGGAGTTGCAATTGTTGCAGTTGCAGCTGCAATGAAGCATCCATCGCATGGGGCGTGCTAGAAGAATTGGTTTAAGGGGGTTGTGCCCAAGGCCTGAAAGAAATCAACGCTTTGACTAATGGCAAATTATTATTTGCATGCGAAGGGGAAAACAGGTTCATACACTGAACGAAAATTGGCAAACTCCGAGACAATTGAAGATAAATTTTTAAACATAGTAAAGCAAATGGAATAATTTCTTAGATTAGGATAACATTTGTAGATGAAGGTAGCTTAAATATTTAGAAAAAATCCTAAATAGGAGAGCACAATGATCATCTAAAAAGATAGTACCTACTATTTTATTCTTTTATATTTTTGCACTTTAAAGTACTTCATTGAATTGTTGCATAATTTAATATTAGATAATATAGGAATAGTCCATAGATTTAAAATCATTTCATTGGATTTAAAACTAACTAGCTTAAGATGCAAAATTTAAAACGTAAGTATTAAACGAATCTATAATATAGTATAAGATATTTTCCAAATTTACCTTTATTAAGACATGAAAAGATTTCTTATTGGTTGTGAAATTTCACACAAAACATGGATATTCAAAATTTTATAATAATAATTGTTTTTTAGTCTTTATATTTTAAATTAATTGTTCAATTAGATACAAAATGTTACTCAAAATTTGATTATCGAATCCTGTGAGCCGATCAGAAATCTTTAGACAATTATATTCTAATTGTTATTCGTTTTCTTTTTGATTTCCATTGACCTAAGTCAAGGTTAAAATTATGAAGCCGTAAGAAATAATGTCGAAACATTTGAAATTCGCAGGTAAAGATTATAAACAAAACAATTCTAGACAAATAAAGCTAAATAATCATATAAGAAATTGCAAATAGCGCGAGGTAAGGTTGGCAGGAGGAGCAGAAGGTGGAAACCAGTGAGAGAAGCAACTCCCCAGAGTAATTTTCTTTTAGTCTCCAACACCCACTCAAAATCCAGTAAAAATCAAACGCCAATAACCGGTTTCCGATTGTGTGAGTTTTGTATATGTGGGAGATCTTGCCTCACTCATTTTCGCTCGCTCTCTCTCTCTCTCTCTCTCTCTCTGTCTGTCTCACACTCTCAATTTGAAATTTTTACTCAAGAGATCGGTGATCATGTTGAAAACATGTTTGCACCTTTTGACACCTGGCTATTCGGCTCTCCTGAGTATGGCTCTCAACACGATCGCTCTCTCCCTCTCTCTCTCTTTCTCTTTCTTTTGCTCTCTTGTTATGATTTTTGAGAGTGGGACAGAGAGAGAGAGTGAGAGAGTTGTGATGTTAGTTTAAGCAACAAGTGAGCGTAAAAGACGGTCCGCGCACCGTCAGCAGAGCAATGGACTTTTAGTTATTCCGTGATCTTTTACCAATATTGTGCAGCGCGACGGCTGATCAGCGCAAAAGAGACAAAGAGTTTTGCAAGAAGAAGAGCAAGAAGAAGACGATGTGGGCAAACAACAATGAACAAAATGAAATGCGTATAGTTTACGGAAGTGTTTAACGGAAACGGAAATAGAATTAGAATTGCCATTGGAAAATGGTTCAAACTTCAGTTCAGGACTACCGCAAGGAATAGTGAACAAACTGTGGCAAAATCCAACGATATTTATTTAAAATCAGTGTAAACATTAGAGAGGATCACCAGAGGGCACGCTATATAAAGTTACTAAGCTTTGGTTGATGAAATTGATCGCTTTGCGTGTGCCCAGGCTGAAGAAACTAAAGTAGAAAACGCAAAAGCGTGGCTCCTTTCGACCACCAAATCCAACAAGCTGCCAATTTGTTGTCTTTGTGTGAGTGTGTGTGTGCTGCTTGTGTGTGTGTTTACTTTTTTTTTTTGGTTTTTCGTACGTCAAATTCGATTTTTATGACTTTTGAAAGCGTGACTAAGACGTGATTTATGATGGCGTGTGGTTTTTAATATTCATGTGCAAGCGCAGAGAAAAAAAAGAAGAAAAAACCTTGCGTAGGTGCGCCAAACAATAAAACAACAACAGCACACAAAAAAAAACGGCTAAGAAATAACAGGAACAAGCAACAACAACAACAACATACACTCTCACACAAGTTGCATCTTTTGCTGCCCCTGTTGCCAAAGGAACCCAGAGGGCAAACAAGAACTTTGAACAACTCTGATATCCTGCTGTGATTGTGTGTGCGCCTGGTGGATACATTTCGGGCTTTTTATGGAGGCTGTTAAGCATTTGAGTGCCGCTAAGGCAAATGAGAAGAGCAGCCACCACCATAATCTCGTTGGAACCAGCAAAGAATCCACAACAACAGCGGCAGGAACAGCAGCCTCAGCAGCAACAGCCACATCGATTTCTGCACCAGCAACACAAATTTCACCCACAGCAATAACGACAACAGGTTCAACTTCTAAGCCAGAATCATCCAGTAAAACCTCCAACACAACACCATCCACTTCACCAGTTTCAAACAACAACAATAACAACAAATCAAATAATGCTGCCATGGCTGCCGCAGCAACAGCAACAGCTGCTGCTGCTGTTGTTCTATCATTGCAAGGCACAATGGTTAGCAGTCTACAACAAGCTGCCCTTTTGCCGGCCAATTCAGCAGCAGCAGCTGCCCTCAATCTCCAAGCATTGGAATCCTATTTGACTCTACAGCGCTTGACTGGCAAATCAGATGTATTTCGTTTCAACAACACCAGCACCAACAACAACAACAGCAGCAGCAGCAACAACACCAGCCCGAATGACCATGATAATTGCAATTTACCTACATTAATTGATATTGCTAGCATAGAACTTAAATCCAGTTGTTCATCCAGCTCATCGTCGGCCACATCCACAGCCACGCCTCCCAACGCCTCCCAGTTAACCCCAACGACCCCAACGGGCAGCAGCACAAACACAACAACAACACCATCGACAACAACAAATCGAACAAAATTACCCTCAATCGGTACAGTGAGTGCGGCAGCTGCTGCAGTTGCTGCCAATCAACAGGCAGCATTAGATTGTGCCGCCGAATTGGCTGCAGAATGTGCCGATCTTCCTCTACTCGATGCTGATGATGCTCTGTCCTTTGAAGCTGGTGACTTGGATGGCAGCTATGGCCAATTCATGTTTAATCCATCGGCATTTGGACAAAACGATGTGGCAGAGGCCAATGCGTCCTCGTCCTCCTCATCGTCATTGCAGGCCACCATGTATCAGGATAAGATGTCCGTTATGGCTGCTGCAGCCGGAACAGATGACTCCAATGCCGCAACATCAGCGGCAGCAGCCGCCGCCGCCGCAGCTCAACGTTCGAAGAAACAATTCATTTGCAAATTTTGCAATCGTCAATTTACCAAGTCTTACAATCTACTGATCCATGAGAGAACCCATACGGATGAGCGTCCCTATTCGTGTGATATATGCGGCAAGGCTTTCAGGCGGCAAGATCATCTTAGGGATCATAGGTAGGTAAAGGAGAATTCTTTAATAAATTTTGTGATCTTTCTTAAGGTAGAGGTTCATTTTCATTTTTGTTGTTTGCTTTTTTCTGTTTCTCTCTTCGTTTTTAGATACATTCACTCCAAGGAGAAGCCATTCAAGTGCGCTGAGTGTGGCAAAGGTTTCTGCCAGTCGCGCACATTGGCAGTACATAAAATTCTCCATATGGAGGAATCACCGCACAAGTGTCCCGTCTGCAATCGCTCGTTCAATCAGCGTTCGAATCTCAAGACCCACCTACTCACCCACACGGACATCAAACCATATAATTGCGCATCCTGCGGCAAGGTCTTTCGACGCAATTGCGATCTCCGACGTCACAGTCTGACCCATAATTTGTCGGCCACAGTTGGTGGTGGCATTGGTGGCATCGCTGGTGATTTATTTGCAACTAATTCTAGTTCCAACTCCTCCGATTTGCTGCTTATCCCTGGAGCTAACTCAACTACAACAAACAATCTAGCTTCATCTACAACAACACAAACTGTCTCGTCACGGGATTTGGTGGCCGTTAGCGATTGAACTGATCACATTTTTAGGTATAGTTTTATATGTAGCATCTATCTCTCTCCATTGCTCTCTTGCTCTCTTTCTAAAATCTCATTGGCAAAATCCCTCCACTAATTAAATGAAATAAAATGTCTCTCTGATCTGTGTTTTGATCTTATATACTTTGCCTTTAAGTTGCTCACAGCTTACATTTTAAAATTATTTAGAATTAGAAACATTATGTTTAATTTAGTTTTAAAAGCAAAGTTTGACTTTATTTTAAGAACTATTGAATATGTGTATTTAGATTAAGTTACAAATTGTCGACTCTTATTCTTAATTCAAATTCATGATATAGCTTAGAAAATATATATAATATATACATGAAATATAAAACACAAATTGTCTTTCATTCTGATTAAAGTATGCAAATTATTAACTCATTAAAGAACTGCGCTTAAATGAAAGAATCAACGAAACAAAGTGCAAGTGATTTTTCATAAAGGGAAGTTTTGGAAAGCGTTCTTCCATAAACCATTCATTACACAAATTTTCGAAGACCCTTCTCCTCAACGTGACCCCTACTTGAAATCAACCCCATTCAGTTGCCTAAATGACTGGGCCACATACAAAGACTCATATACCGGGAACGAGATTATAAAAATTATGAAATCAAGTAAAAAAGACTTATTCAATATACCAGAATTTGACAGTTTTTTACAAGCATTTGGTTCATTGTTTTAGCTTGGAATGTTTGATGGAAGAAAGAATTAAAAAAACTTAAAAAACTTTAGCAAATTTCGTAAGGTTTCTGTTCAAAGAACTCCCATGCAAATATGGGAAATATAGGTTGGGACCCAGCAAAACATTGAACATCTTGCCATAATTCTCTAAAGAATTCAAATTATTAAATAAGTTGAAAATGTACACCCTTCTTTTTTCGATCTCTCGATCACCTTATACAAAAAAGTATAACTTTTAGATAAGCTTTTTCTGGAGTTTTTAGGGGCTGTTAATTAAACACGAGTTAACCTAGGGACAAAATGGTCTGGAAATTCCCAAAAAACTGAGAAAGAAGGGTTATATATATGTCGAGTGTCGATAATTCTTACACCGCTAAATCGAAAACCTCAATATTTCCAAACAAACTGCTGGTTCCTTGAAACAACTTCGTTGGAATGGAAAACCTCTGGAATTCGCAAAAAATGCTGTTCGCTTGCCATTTCGAATTATCGAGACTCGACTGTTTAACCTAAACGTCACAAGGAAATGAAGGTCGATAAAGTTTCTTAAAAATGTGCATCTTTGCATCCTGTAAAGTATGGACTGTCCTTTACAGTAACAAACATTGGTTGTCATTAAAACTGATGGACAAGACACTTATATTATCAATTTGTTGTTTTCTTACGACGGACATGTCATTGGATTAAGTTTATAATACAATTCACTTGTATTTAGTATATCCTGGTATGTATTAAGCAAGAAAACTATACGAAGGATTTAGTACATAGTTATAGAATGCATAATGAAACTTTTATCAAATGATCATCAATTAAATTTCAAAACAAATTCAAAACTTAACTAAGTTATAATGCTACAAACATTCGTAATTTCCGTTTTCACAATAATTTTTGAATACCCTCACATGTAACGAGTATACAACGAATATGTTCACTTACTCATGGAACTCACACCATTTACCATTTGTGTGGGTTGTCTTGTAGTTTACACTATTTACACACACTTGTAGCGAACTAAAATCAAATATTTGTACCGATGTTTATCACTCAAGTGCCAACAAGGGCAATTAATGTACCATTAAAGGTAGACACCGTTTTTTCCACCCAACAGCTACAACAACAACAACAACAACAAAAGCAAAAACAACAACAAGGCAAGACAAAAGGCTTGGGTAACCCAAGTGAGTACTCTGGTTTTTTTTTCCCTATGTTTTGTATTTTTTGTTCCCAGGTTTCGTCGTTTAGGCTCTTATCTTCTAAGCCAAACAATGTAGAACAAGCTTGTCGAGCAGGCGCTTTGGGCCCACCCACAATGTTCCTGTTGCCAGAAAAGGCCACATACTCACTCTCACTACCACTCGAAAGCCCAAATTAAGAGGAAGAAGAATTTCCAGAAATTTTTGTTTTATGTCCACGAAGACTTCATAAGCCAGGACAGATTTCAGCTGGCCGGTTAAATTTTATTATCGAGCTTATGCCAAGCAAGCACATACTAAAAGAGTCAAAGAATAACTTGAGTTACTCGAATTTTAAATACACTTGACTTATTTTTAACCTTCTTAGGAACATTTCCTTTTGAAAGTATTCAAAAATTGTTGATAAATGGGAATTTAGGAATCGTAGAATTTAGTTGATCAAATATAGTTGCTTTGATTTTAGTTCCCTCTCATTTTGTTAATAAGAAATCAATATAAATTGGTATAGTAAAACGCTCTTCCTTACAAACATCTTACCAAATCGGTTATACATTTTCCACAGACTTTGGTAGAGTATATATTTACACACACATACATTCATATATATGTATAAAAACGAAGAGTTCAAAAGCAAAAGCCGAAAGCAAAGCCAAGTCCAAAGATCTTTGTCAATCGTTAAACGGTTGAAACTTGTCTTGTCGCTGCATTTCCTGTTCCATGCCCAAACTCAAACCAAAAACCCAAACTCAAACTCAAACTCAAACCAATTACAACGATCAAACAACAATTATGGTCCAAAGAGGTCTCGAACTGTGACGCTTGTTTGCTGCCTCTCTGCAAATATTTGCACGGATATTGTTCTATTCCAGTCGAAAGAAAAAAAAAAGAAAAAAGAGTCTAAAGGAAAAGACAGGGGAAACAAGCACAAGACACATCTATAGCCATTAGGGTCCCATGGGTTCCTTTTCTCTGTTTTCCTTTTTGCTCGCTCTGCGAATTGCCTGCAATTTCACACTTTATGCGCGACGGCTTCATTTCCAGACTCACAGATCATCCTCCTCATTCTCATCCTTTCATCCTCATCCTGAACCTCATTCTCATCCTCGTTCGCCTCGTTCGAACCGGCGCGTGCGGGTGAAGCGGATGTTTGAACACTTTCAACCAACCAAAACTACAACTCTGACTCTAAACTCCAACTTCAACTCTCTTCCCCCTCCCCCATCCACATGAACTTATATTGATGGGAAAATTATGAAATTCATTGTTTGTGTTTGACTAATAATTATGACAGCAAACGCATTGTCGTCATAAAGGGAAACGCAGCACAGGCACTGCGCTGGCAGTCAGTCGGTGGACCGTGGTTGGGGGAGTGGAGCAGCGCACTAAATTCGCTTTGAGGTTTCCGCACCGCCCCATTGACGATGTCAGACAGCAACACCACAGGAAAAAAAAGCAACACAGAACTGACTAACTCTAATAAGCCCATCAACAACTTTCAACACTTGAAGAAAAATATTATTATGAAATAGATGAAGAAATTGAAAAAACCTGACGACACTCTTATGGTATGGCTGATAAAATCACTCATACGCAGTGTTGTTCAACACATTATTGCAATTTGCAAATATTGAACTAAGAATAAATAAAATCTACTGAGACTGAAAATGTGTTTTATATTAAAAACTAAAGTTTCAAAAAAGATTTGTGAAAAATATTTTTATTTTATATTTGCTCTGATTATTCTTAGATTGGGAATTATCTTAGGATTTATGTGTGTTTTAATTATCCATTTAGTTAGGTATAGAAAAATGAGTAAGAAATAAGCCAAGAAACCAAGAAAGTAGTTCGATTGGCGAATATTTCAACATTAGAAACACTCAAATGATACAAAAGAAACTTTATCAGAGAATTCTTCCTAGAAACAAAAGTTACGCTACCAATTTTTTTCAGTGCATCAAGTACCAACAATGTTGTTGTCTAGTGTTCGAGGCGTGGCACCTCAAGCTCTTTATATTTTGTTGTTTTTTTCTTTTTTTTTTTTGTGGATTCTTTGAAGTTTGTGTACTACCTATGGGAGAGAAGAGAGATATTTTTCTTCAGTTCGTTGTGCTTGTGAAATTTTGTTGCGTTTCCCGGAACCAACGCAAAAAGCGGAACGTTCTCTTCTTCTCTGAGATGGTTGTTGTTGTTGTCGAGGGTTTTTTTTTTCTTTTTTTTTGGGTGAATGTGAATGTAAATGTCATGGTTTGTCTGTCGTTTGGTCATTTTGACTTTGGCCAGTTAGTTGTCGGCACCATTTGCTTTATGATTTGATGTATGCCAACACACCAAACCCCCAAACAAGTCAGCCCCCGGCACCTCAATAGGGAACGAATTCATGTTTGCTTTACGTTGATGTGTGTGTATGGGTTGGACGAGTTACTAGCTCCACCAAAACGTTTGACGAAACGTAAATTATGCGGCGTTCTTGTGCCTAATTAGGTGTCGTATCGTAAATGTTTTTATACATCTATGTATGTACATACATATGTATGTAGAAGGGTAGAAGACACGCAGAAATATAGTGGGAAGGCTGGCTTAGTGACAACGTGTTAGCATCTAACAAAAAGACACCAAAGGCACACACTATGGAAGCATGAAGAGAAGAACATGCATGCTTGGGATTTGTATTTTTGCCACCTTAGTGTGTCTCCTACTGTCAGCTTCTTAAAATCGAAATTTGTAGACGAAACTGCAGACAGATTTTAGTCGTACTTACTTACTTACTTGCAGTGTCACAGACTATGTGTCTGGCATGCCAAATCTCAATTTGTGTAAAAGAAAAGCTGCCGAAAATCGTGCGACTGAATAGATGTACGTTGCTTATACAAACCCACCAAAGAGACAACGTTTCAACAAGTTTCCCAAGTGGTTATTACATTTTATTGGACGGTACCCACTATGCCGACAACGACGGCAGGCCTCCAAAAAAAAAAAAAAACAGGCACTATGACAAATGAAATGAGTGAAAGCGAGGGAGGGGGGTTGGAACTGAGATCAGTTCCCAAAGTCTTAGTCTCTCACGTTTTGTGGGTAACAACATTCCAACCTTCCCCACCATGCTGTACGGGTATATGGTATGTACACACGTATATACATATATTCCAGCCATATCGGCTGTCGGTTTGGAGTTTTTATTGCACGCAGGGCGCAAATGCAAACAACAAATGCGACAAATGTTATATTTAGAGTTGAGTTGAGTTGAATTCTAGCAAGCAAATCATAATGATGATGATGATCATGACTGACTGACTGACTGCAATACTGAGGAAGGTCGCTGTTGGTCGGTGGTCTGCTCTATCTCCCTCTCTCTCTCTCTGTCTCTCTTTCTATCCATCGTCTGAGATGTGGAGTGCTCTATTTGCCCTCGGCTTGTTTGACAATGCCCGCGGCACGTAGCACGGAGCAGTCACCGCGTCGTTTTGTGTACTACACAACACATCACAATCATCAAATATACAGCGAAAAAACGAGTGTACGAAAAACCCACCACACACACATACAGTGTGACAAAAACATGGAGACCATCAAAAGCTAGTTTCATTATATACATGAAACTAATTGATGATGCTTTAAAGAATCTCATAATCTACGACGTCATTAAACTTGAGCTACACTTTAAGAATTGCATTAAATCTAAGGGGAATTTGTTCGTTTTCATGGAAAGATTTTTTAATTTTAGACCGATAAATTATCGAGATCTTGAAACTAAGTAGTCGAATCGAAAACTTTGAGAATTTGAATCATATTTGTTTCCAAGTTAAGATGAAGTTTAACCTCAAATTATCGATTTCTTAACGATTACTTATCGAATTCTTAAGGATTATATTATTAAATCATTCACGATTATTCAATTGATGTTCAAACTTCGATCCCTTTTCTAAAAATCGATGGATTTATTAAAAATTGCCTCAGTTGTAACCACATATTTTAACTTTGATAACAATCTTTTCTAAAATAGGATTATTTACTTAGTTGAAAAGAAGATCGTTCAAAAGTTATCGACTTTTCGATCAAGTATCGTGCTCATATTGGTCGTTAAAAATTAGCCATATCACGATGAATAACCACAAAGTTTGCATTTTTTCACGGTGTATTCACACTTTGGATACAGACAACACAGCCCACCATCAGATAGTGAAAAGCGAGCTTATCTTCCACTCATACATATACATATTTTAATGCATATATATTCCCGGGATATGCTTAGATGTAAGAGTATAGGTTTATATGACTTTTCGGAAACTGATAAGCTCGTCCAGCTAATTGACTGAGTGAATGACTGACTGACTGACTGACTGCTGACTGGGGACTGATGCGGTTAAATTAAAACGAAATCATTTGCAAAGCAACTCAACTCTCGCTGCCGTTGCCTCTGCCGTTCTGCCGCTCTGTCGCAGTCAGCTCCTTCTGTAAGCAGACCCGTTTAACCCAATCCCACTACGTCGGCAGGGCGGGCATGATTAGAACCAAAAACAATCAAACAAACACACACATCAAAGACTTAAATGCCGGCAATTTGTCATTAACGTAATATACTGACAAGATTGCTTTGCACGGAGTCAGAGTGCTTGGAGTACCTCGCACTATTTAGTAACCCCCCGCAACCACTCCCCCCCTTTACGATCTGCTGCTAATATTTGTCAACAAATATCGAGTTTAGCGTCTGTCAAGGTGTTGTAATAGCCCCGTACGCTGCAGTTGTAAATTTCCGTTTAGTATGTGACATATTTTTTGTCGAGTACTTTTTGGGTCCGAGAGTGGTTGAGTGGTTTTTAGGTAATTCTTTTTTTTTACGTTTTTGTACGTTTTTGTTATGTACTTAAGGATTAGCAATGTGTGGGATTTTTTCTATTTTATTTTAAACTAGTCGGGTTTCTTTAGGGCGCTTGTTTAGGCAACTGATTAATAGGCCATTAGTGAAATTTTTACCCACTCTCTCTCCCTCTCTTTCTCCTTGCCACTATCACTACAGGGCTATTTACATATGAGGGAGCGGGTTGGGTTTTTGAAGTTTCAAGTCGGAACAGTTCTTAAGAAAGTCCAAAAAGGAAGTTGATCATAAATAAGGCAAGAAAAATAATAATTCCCTAACACAAAAAGAAGAAGACTAAGTAACCAACGATTGACAAGACACTTTGCGTCACTTGGCTATCCTAACTTGAAAGCTGTTCTTTCTATTACGTAGATCTGATTTCTAAGAACCATTCATATGTCTTTGGCATTCGATTTCTCCTCTTGAATCCATTCCATTTCACAGCTCCCCCCCAAAAAAAAAACTTCATAACTAATCTGACAGTTGTGACATTATTGGCGCTCACTTTATGCCCAATTAGGTTGAGTCTATGTCAACGATTACGACACCTAATAACAGATTTTCACATCGAGAATCGAGAACAGATAGACAGCTAGATAATTCAAGAGAAAGGCGACAAGAAATAAGAGGATGGTTGAATGGTTGCTTGAAAATGGCCTGCAGCAGTCCCATATCAAAACGAAATTTCAATTGATCAACCAGTAAGAAAACCAGAAAAAAAGACGTTTATACCTAAGCCGATGCAGACGAGCGAAAAGCCGAGCCACACAGCGACCAAAAATCCCCATACCCAAAATCCAACAGATGCACTCCGTAGGCACGGGAAGGTTCCGACTCAATTATTTTGTTACGTAAGCCGTTCGAAAGATCAACCAAGCATATAACCAACAATATCCCAACATTACTCTCTTCCATCTTCATCTCCATCCACTCCTCCTCCTGCTGCTGCTGCTGCTGCTGCCGTTGACAGTTAACGGGTCGGGTTTTAAAGTGCCGTTACCCAACAGGACATGCAGATAGGACATAGATATTTCACGCTTATCAGCACTCGACAATGAAAGGACATGGGACAATTTGCTGGGACATAGGGTCGTCCTGCTTGTTATTTTTCTTGTTTATTAGCTAAATAATTTGTGCACACTTTGCACCCCATTTTGAAGAGGGTTGCTCGATGGGTTGCCGGTGGTGGTGGTGCTGGTGGTGGATGATGTCGCAAAAGGGGCGTGGCATGGTATAGATTACACAAACAGTTGCCATTAATGGTCGCTACGTGGGGATTGATGTTTAGCCACCATGCTGCGATAATTAAATAAGCATCGAGGCGGGTTGAAAGCGCGTTAATGTTTGAAGTTTCGTTTTGATTGCCGTTTATTGCGTGTTATCTCCGGTCCCTACCCTCCCCTCTCCCTCTTTGTAACCTCTCCCTTTTTTCGCCCATTCAACTACATAAAGATTGAGCCTTAAGGCTACGGTAGTAACTTGATTTTAATCTTTGTTGTTTTGTTGTTATTTTGCATATTTTTTGCATATCTCAAATTGAAATCTGACTTTCTGGTCTTTGATGTGATATTCATATTTTTGTATGCAAAGAGACTCTATTAAAGCAAATAATAGAGCACATGGTGAATCAAATCAAAATCCAAAGGCAAACTTCAGTGATTTATCACTTTATTTGGCATTTCCTCGAAATAAATTGTTCTGAAAAAGTTCCTAACGCACTTAGTGGAGGATAAGCAGGTTGATTTGCAAAGCTCTCTAAGCAATAGGGAAAAAGAAAAGAAATGTTGGTTATCGTCGGGGTCACCAAAATTTAAAGTCCAATTTGGCAGCTTCACATCGGGGTCACCATAATGTCGTTTGCATTGATAAATTCTTGTCGAAGTCCCTCGAATACTTAGTGTATGTAATATATCATCAGGGCCGAGGAAACGTCGCCATTACTCTCGGTAACAGTTAAAGTTTTCAAAAAGCTTTGAGTTTCTGAACTGTAGCCATTTTGCGTATAAATTATGTCCACTCACTGGTTTGGTGGCTACACCACACTACTCATTCAACACTTTGAATGAGAAACTCTTTGCATGCGAGCATTTTCATTCATAGGCCAAGTTTAAGTGCAAGACCGAGATCTTTTCGTTTAACCGGATGTGGGCGTTAGCAACCATGTAATCTGATCTCTGACAAATCGGTCTATTAGAATCGTCGAAGACTGTGTTGAAATATTTGTCGCAAGAATGGACGCTACATTTTCATTGTAGCTTACAAACAAAAACGGATGGCAACAAAAAGGAAAAAAAAAATAAACAGAAACTTAAAACAAAAAGAAAACCTTAAATCGGCGTAGGTGGCGCTGGTTTTAGGGCCAAAAAGTGCATTCAGTGCTTCAAGGTGCAGCAGCAGGAACGGAAAGAAACAGAGTCTTCGACAGGCCAAGCGCAGGCGCGTGTGCCTAGCCCTTATTTCTGGTCGTTTATTTTGAGGTTTTTCTTCTTTTCTCTGCGATTTTATGAGGCGCAAGTGGCGACGTTTTGTGGTTGCAAGGCAGACACACAGAACCGTCGATGATGACGACGGAGACGACGACGACGAGGATGAGGCTAAAATGTTGCACATTGCTGTTGCCCCGTTGCCATTGCCGTTGCTGGTGGCGGCGGCGCCGCAGCAGCAATTCATAAACGTGGGCGATTGATTCTTTCTTTCTCTCTCTCTCTCTCTCTCAGTCACTCTCTTTCTGTTGTACCTTATGGCCTCATCTTTGGGCTTTGCTTTGGCACTAAGGCACGGCAAATGGCCCGCGGCATTGCGATTGAACTTCAAGTTATGATCGGAGTCAGAGTCGTTGGAGTAACAGCAACAACAACAACAAAAACATTGATGGACGTTCCAACTCACGAATGTGCCAGGCCAAAGCTTTCGGGTACGCGCCCGGCTATGGCAATATAACAAACAATTAAATGTATACGACTAAAAGGTACTTCTTAAAATCAAGACCATTACGTCGGGGTCACCACACTATTTTACATTCTAACCATTAACAATGAACGCATCGGCGTAATCGACGAAAACTAGGTTTCAGTTCTATATCAAGTCTGTAAAAGTTTGTCGATTTGGAATATATTTCCAATCTTTTATTTGCTTTAGGTCTTTGGTGCCCGGAGTATACCCTTTTTGGTCTGTATACTCTAGGTACAAAAACAACACACGCTGTTACCACTTATTGATGGCACATTGTGATGATGATGGTGATGCGTTTACTCCAGAGCAGCAGAGTTGAGCACAGCAAGCGGGCCCCAAAACTTCAACTTCAGCCCTCACTTCACTCATGAGCACGTCGAATAGAGGCGTTCTACTCAAATGTATGATACCCACCCACGAGCAGCAGCTCAGCAGCCAGCCAGCCAGCCAGCAACATTGGAAACGACAAAGGGGGCAGCGGGGCAACAGCAGCCGCAACTATGATGATGACTGGGACTGTGACTCCACCATGGAGTTGCCGTTGCTGTGGCTGAAGCTATTCAGTGCCACTCCCCCGTTTGCCCTTCGCCCCCGCCTTAAAGATATTTTTTTCGGTTAAGGTGCATCCAAAAGCAGGCAAAAAAAAAAAAGCTACACAAAAAAAATCTCCGCATGCATTCATTTTTCTGTTTTTTTTTTTTGTTTTTTGGGGGAACCTCGAAAAGACAATGCAAAATTAAGCGTTTCCTTTATTATTGTTGCCGGCTGGTGGTTGGTTGGTTGGTTGGTTGGTTTGGTTGACTGGCTTACTTGCTTGGGCTTTTGTATTACTTTAAGGTGTGCTCCAGGTAATAATTTAGTTAAATCATATTTTCGGCAAAAGACCAAACACAACTCTGCAGACAAACGACCAGCGTCGATGAGCGTCGAGCGACGACGATGATGTTTGCAGTGCAGTAAAAATTATTTACCTTTAACACTCACTCACCTACTCAGCGCCGCCTATTTGCAACATACTACACATACTTATGTAGGTCCCAAACGACTCTTCAGCTCATCGCCCATCTCTCGGGTCTTCTCTTCAATGGCACAACAATGTTTCACACACACGCACACACACACAGTTTTCAACGCAAATTTATACATTTCTAAGCAGTTCAAATACATTAGCTTGCTCCATATCATAAGACGCCATACTTACCATAGTCTGTGCCTTGGGATTTATCGAGAAAAATTCCGTAAATCTTGCGAAAGGCAGCAATCAGAAGAAGTTCATAGTTCATAGTGCATTGCAAGCATTTCCCCATGCGTTAAAAGCAGATAAAGTGGAGACTCATTTAGAAGACGGTTAGAAAAATAAGCTTTGTCACAAATCAATTTCATTTAATTTACCAAAAGTATCTTTTACACTATACATATTAGGCTCATTTGACTAAATGATTGGGAATTAACTTAAATGAATTAGTTTAGCCAGGATTTTCATTTGCTTTCCAATGCTGTCATGATTATCATTTAATAACTTCTAATGAAGACTTACAGGGCAAAGCCTTGTATTTCATAAGCCACATTTTTATCCATAAAAAGTTTCAGGAAATACATTATATTCCAGTATACCATACTTGATAAGAAATACATAATAATAATAAATTAATTTTCTTCCAAAAAATTATGCAAAAAGCAAAGACTCTCATCATAATTTGAATTGTATATCCTCTGGTAAAACACAGAAAATTTAGTGAAAATAAATTAACTATATAAATTTTGGACAATTCGAAAGCTGCCCGGTTACGACTTTTAGACCCATATCCACTTTGTCTACTGGAATAGAATCATAGTCACACTCTAACAAATTATCCGCAACTAATGAAAAAAGTTGATATATTCCTTACGACCTAAATCCTTTATTCGACTCGGACTACATAATACTTAGTCATTTTAACAATAAGACTTCTTCATCTACCTTATACCATATAAAGAATTTTAGCTAATTTTGTTGAACTTAGAAAATGGAATCATCCTTTCTCATTTGCTCGATGGTTGATGTCATCGAGGCTACCAAAAATTTAATTAATTTGTTGGAAGCGTGAAAAATGTTGTATATATCGTAAGTTTTGTTGTCTAAAACCGATTTCAAGCTGATTGATGATGCCAACGCTCGACTTCTTTGTACTAATAAATTCTCCAGAGACAAAATTCGGAGACAAAATCCTAAAAGAAGAGACAAATTCTTTGGTCAGCCGTATAAGATAAGAGGCCACATACCATCATCACCCAGAGCGAAAGCAAGAGACCAAAGAACTGGGAAAGAGAAGTGTGGAAAAGAATGATCACTAATGTGAAGATGGACACATTTTTATTCGTCTTTTCTTCTGTGTGTGTGTGTGTGTGTTTGTGTGTGTGTGAGGTTAAGGCCTTCTTCTCCTCTCTCCCTCTGGTTTTAGCTTCTTTCCGGTGGTTGACAGTTGCAGCCATAAATAAACTGACAATAATTTTGTGGCTTTTTGTTTTTTGTTGCATGTGTAAACAAATTAGAAATCAAAATACAAAAATTGATAACAATGTTGAAACAATAAACATTTTTCTCGCCCCAAAACACACAAATCCACTTAAAGAAAAACGCCACCCGAAAAGTGCGTCGGCGTCTCATCGCCGCGGCGGCGTCATAGAGTGACCAGCGGCCAATGCGAATCAGACGGCAATTTATTGATGAGTTTATTGCAACAATTTGAAATGGAATGGGGATGAGGGAATGAGATGTTGGAATTGGAGACGACTCAAAAGCATGCAGCTTGGATCTGGCTAAGATGATGTCTATGTTGTTTACCCTTATGAATGGATTCTTTGTCTCGGAGACAATTTGTAAATTTCGTTTTATGTTCGTTGAACACAAAGAAAAAAAAAACAACTAAACCCAACCTCTAACCCAGCAGCTGTATTCAATGCTCGAACAATAAAATGGTTTAATTATAGACACCGACTATTTAATACCTTGAGATCGTTACCGATGTCAAGCTTATAGATCGCTGTAATATATGTATGCATAATTCTAAGCACCAAAATTTCTTATAACGATCTATACGATCTTTTCTTGATCTCTTTTCAAAATTGGAGAGTAATTCGTTATTTCATTGAATGGCTTAAGGTAAGAAAGTTTCATTTCCGAATAGGTTTGGTATTAGAAATAAAATTTTAAATGTTTCGTAAGTAAAATATTGACTTAAAAGCTAACGATTTGAAATGAAAGAGATGGAAATTTGCTTTCCCACAAATTAATTGGGAATCATATATGGGAGAAGGTCTTATAGATATTTAGAGGGATTTTGTGATTGGATAAAAAATATCACTTAGCTGTCAATTATTGTATCCAGTTTTCTATACTTATTCTTTTTTATTCCTATTCTTCAATTATAAATATTTCCCACTCTTTCATTGTATCATTCATTTCCAAGTATTTTAGTAGTTCTTAACTCATATTCACAGTTTTTATTTGAATATAAAAAGTCTTTCTTTGATTTCTGTTTGTTTCTAATTGAGTTCTGTGTAAAATGTTAAATGTTAAAAATGTTTTATAGCTTTATCTATATTTGTAGTATTTGAATTGGTTTTGTAGCAAGTATTTTCCATTTCCGTTGTTTACAATCAAAGTATTCAAGTGGTTCGAAGAATCGCAGGAGCATTGTAGAAATTCAGGTGTCTTTTGTAACCTTTAATATACCTTTTTATACATTTTAAGCATAGGGTAACAAAATGTTAATTTTAAAAATCATGAGTTTCGTTCGGATTTTTTTTTGTTTTTAGTGATTTTTTTTTATATTTTCTGGTCACACCTTAAAAATTTCAACAGCGGCCACGACCAGTGTATTCGATTTAATGTTGTTGTTTCTATTAATGTTGTTGTTGTTGTGGTTGTTGTTGTTGCTGTTGCGTTATACAGAAGGTACAAGCTCCTAACTGTTATTTATCGTTAGACAAGACAAGCGGCAAGCTGCCGCGAGGGTGAAGACCAACTACTATGTGATATTTATAACGTAAATTTATGACATGCCGAAAATTTGTTTGCCTTCTTTCCAAATAGAAAAAAAAAAACAACAATTTATTATGCATGATTTTGACTTGAAGTAGTTGTATATACATATATATATAGTAGGTGCGAGATAGAGATGAGTTTTGATTTCTTTTTGGTTGTCTTTTGAATTATGAACTTGTTTCGCCGTTAGATTTGACTCCCAAATCTTCTTTTAGCTCTTAACTGATTTAGTTATTTGTTTATTGTGTTTGGAAACTTCCATTTAAATTTGTTTGCCATATAAATCACAGTTGAGTAACCAGGAAATATTCAACTATGTGTATATGCAAAATGTTAAGTGTTTGCTTTGAAAATTGGCAGAATACAATGATACACTGAAAGAAAACGAGACCTATCAGTTGAACGAAACCTATCAGTTGATCTACTACAAATTGTATAGAAAGAATTGAGAATCCTTGAACCTGTTCACTTGGTATTCGATATTTCTTAGAGTCAATTTAGCAAGACACTGAATTTTGCAATCTATTCAACAACCTTTTTCAATAACAACCAAATTTGGAATACTTTTAGCATAAGCTAAAAGGTACACTTCTATGTATGTAGGAAAGAATATATGTATAAGTGGCTAATAGATTCCTATCCTAAACTGAACTTTGGCTTATAAATGTATGAAGTACATCATAGCCAGATAAATATATGTAAGCCTCAGAATTTCAGTTGACCAGATCAGTTTGGTGATCTTAATAGACATTTTATTTAAATCTATTAATAATTTGTAACCAAGGTACAATATTTTACTAAATTTACCTTTTCAGGCTTAAATGAAAGTAGGTATAAAGGGCTAATAGATTACTAACAATAAGCCAAACTGAACTTTGGGTAATATATGTATGTATATCAAGGCCAAATTAATCAGAATTTGAAACCATTTTATAAATTTTGATCAGATCACTACCAAGTGTGATCAACAAATCTATTAATAACTTTAAAAGTATGTAACTATGGTCCAATATTTTGCAAAATTTAGCTTTTCAGGCTCACACCTATTAATATGACTATAGGTGTATGTAAGTAGATCACAATTAAAAACCAAAATCGTCTCTTGCTTATTATTCTTTCTCAAAGATTTAAGTTGTAGGATTCTGTTTCTGTTCTGTTTATTCTCCTTTTGATCAATTTATGTCCAACAAGAAATGAATTTTGTTAACACAATTTTAGTTAACACATCAAGGAATAAATTTAGTTACCACAATTAATTCATCAGGCCTTTTTATGGTCATGTGAGATAAACGTTAACTTATAAAATATTCCTTGAATTCCTTTGAATTTTATTTATGATACCAATAATATAGGCTCAATTTAAGCAAAATTTTGCTTATCTGATGGCCATATTATTTACTGTTTTTTCTAGATGGCGCTTATATCTTGCTCTCTCTCTCACTCTCACATATGCAGTTAGCTGCCTGTCAAAATGTCAAGGCTTAAGGCCAGCAAAAAGAGGGCGAAAAATAACAACCAAATTTCTTCACACAATTCAGGCATAAAAAAGTAATACCCAATTAGCTGGCTGGCAGCGGCGGCGCCTTACCGCAGCAGCAGCGGCGGTAAAAAAATAATCATAATCGTAAAAAAAACACACACACAGAGAAACCGAAACAAAGAAAGATGAAAACCGAAATAACAAAAAACTGTGGGCAGAGTGCGACATGATGTTGATATGTTAACAAGACACCCCAAGAGTCCCAAGTGCCGAATACTCTGAACACTGCCAAGTGGTGACGATGATCCTCTCAGCTCAGGAGTTCTCAGGAGTTCCTTTGGCTGTCACAGTTGGCATTCAGATAATCCAGTAGCCGATGTTTGAATGTTTGTGTGTTCTTTCCCCCTCCCTCCACGCCACCCCTCATTTTGCGTCAAGGATGCGGCGAGTGTTGGTTTATTTCTTTTTCTCTGAAGACTTTTATTTTCACATAATCAGAAAAAATTTTGTTTGTTATGACCTAAAACATTTTTTTTGTGGTTTTTGGTTTTCTTTTTTTGTTGGTGGTTTTCAAAAACAAAAAAGATTTATTTTTATTGATGAGCATATAAATGCTGGATCAGAGCTTTTTGGGTCCGTTTCTGTTTCTGTTTCAGTAGTTGCCTGGTAGTAGTAGTCATCACCCAACAGCGGGGGGGGAATATTCTTCGCCTCATGCTGTGTGAACGACATTTTCTTTTCGGCCTTTGATCGGACGTGGGACAAGGGGGCGGGGGAACTATCTACCACCTCCTCAAAACATTTTGGATAATTCATGGAACTTTAACCGAACCAGCACACAATGTCCAATTCGAAGTCATCTCTACACAAAATACTATATATATTCTCATTAAAATTGTGCTTTTTGGTTTTTGGTTTTTGGTCTGGCACCGAAAGGTGTCTCCTACTCACTGGCCAAAGACGAAGACGTCGCCACCGTCACCACGCCCACCCCCTGTGGTTTTGCTTCCGTTGGAGACGCCAGTCTGGCATCTGGATATGGGTTTGCATATCTGGGAATGGTTTTGGACAACAAAAACCAAAAAAAAACGAGAGAATTAAAGGCAAACAGGCAAATGCTTTTGCCTGTTTACGTGCAAATGTCGAAACAATGATATTTTTTTAAATTGATAAAGATTAACCATAAGTAAACAAAAGGTAAGAGCAGCTTAATATAAAGCATAATCTCTGAAAAGGCAAAAAACATAAACTTAGTGTTTAGTATAGTGTTTATTAATATTATTGTAATATAATATCTCAATTGTTAAGCTGAAAAGTTCTTAACTGTCTAATAAGAAGAGAAATTCAATTGAGCATCTTTTTCCTAATACTTTGGAAATATGGCTAGTTTTATTTGACGTAAAAACTAAGTTAGAAACTTACTATCATTTAAGGGGAATTTCGCAAAATATGCATAAATATGATTCCGAGCATGACAATTAGTTAAAAGTTTCGAATTTATTGCACTCATGTAAATGTTGCTTACATATGTAGAAGTTGTAAAATAAAAGCTGATGATTTAGAAAATATTTGCTATCTCTTAAGTCCTTTAATCAAATAATAAAGAGAAAAATAAATGGTTTTTGTATATGTATAACTATTCCCTATTTGGTGAATGTTATGCTTCCTAGAGTAAATCAATTACAATACAGTATTTGCTTTGCTTACGTCACAAATGTTAATTGCGATACATGTAATTGCACACTCACAAACACATTCGATTGGAATCAACTTACAAGAACTATCATGAAAAGAAATCATAAATATCGACTTACCTTGCCAATTGCTGTTTCTCTCTCATTTATTTCTCTTTTAAGCAGGGTCTAAGCAGGATATACTCTTCAAGGGGCGCACACAAATGCTTAGCTTATGTCGGCCATATTCCCCCTTGCTAAGCCCATGCTCTCTAGGTGTCTCTCAATTTGCAATTACTTGCACCCACACATTTACACACGCGCAGACCCAAAAGCACAATAATATTGACGCCGACGTCGACGACTATGACGAAATTCGAAGTTCACATTAAAATATTTAAAATTTACTCGATTTTTATGTTCTTTTTACATCAAATGAGTTGTAATTTAATTAACCTCATGGCGATGAAAATTTTAATGATTGTTTACGCAAATATTGTGGGTTCCTCTGCATTTGATTGAAAATTTTGGCATGCCAATTGCACGAGCGGTAAATGCAAACTGAAGAAGTTGCAAAACGGGAAGTCTCTGAAGAAAGAGAGTGCGCGATAGAGAGACGTGTAAAGAGCAAATTAATTCATGGCTTAACATTTCTGATTGATAAAAAATGAGCGAAAAAAGCTTCTACTTATTCATACATACATACATATTTATGTATGGAATATGTTATTGATGTTTTTATATGCATATATGCACAAAACTATAATTATTCACCTCCAGAGATAATTCTCTCCCTGGCAGAGTTGCCATCTAGCCTTTTTATCTCTTTCGCACTTGTGCCTGGCGAGATTCATACAAATATGGCAGTTTTTACAATTATTAAATTATTGAGTGCAAAAGAGATACAAACTGTTAGATGTCCTACACAAATATTCTGTAGTCTTCTGTTCTTCTGTTTTGTAGTAGAATAAGTAGAAGCGATCTGCACAATCTTTCGGTCTT
The DNA here is from genome assembly GCF_018902025.1 of Drosophila willistoni. Lineage (NCBI taxonomy): Eukaryota > Metazoa > Arthropoda > Insecta > Diptera > Drosophilidae > Drosophila > Drosophila willistoni. The sequence goes on from NW_025814050.1 coordinate 19,909,763, forward strand.
TCTCTTTTTCACGTTTTTAGTTTTATACCCAAACTTTCCACTGTACCTACAATTTCGTTTTTTACAGTTTTTCTATAATTATTAAAAATGGCGTATTAAACAAAAAATCCACCATAAACTTTTACTCGAACATTCACTTTCGCCTAAAACTGAGATTTAGTAATTTATAATGTCGGCAAAAAACATTGAAATTTGTATAAATACTTAATTTTGATCGATTTCAGTGTTAATTCTGATAAATACCCTACAAACGCCAACAGGGCGTATTGAATTTTTTTATATTTCTTGCAGATTTTGTTATAACCTTTTAGCTATGTTTAAAAGGTTATAATAATAGAATGTATGTATTATATGTATATGTATAGTATCTTTAGATATAACCTTTCATAATTGGTCAACATCAGCCGGCAAACTTATTTTTTTTGTTTGTTTACACGTTCATTGTACAGGAATGTCTTGAGCTATAAAGTTTAAAGACCTGTAATAATGTAATAATTTATTTCAATCAACAAATTTTGTTTTGGAAATCTTATCGAAAATTGCCAAAACGGGATTTTCCTAAAATGGAACCCTTTTCTCGTCCACTAGTTTTTGTCATATGTATGTGCCTTAGTCTGAAATTTAAAGTCCTTTATATGTTACATAGAAACTTAAGTAAGTTCTAGTATCAATATTTCAATCCTGGGTTCAATACCCACAATCCTAAATTGTTTTTTGTTTTTGCCCTAAGTACTTGAAGTTGTTTCCTCTGTGTGTGTAAGGTAAAACTTTCTCTGTTGCAGCTCCCACATAGCCTCAACCTCATCATCGTCATTGTCATCATTATGATCATAGGAATCGATTTGCCGACGCCTTGTCTGTTGTCTCACCTCACTCACGTTCATCATAATGTCGCATAAATAATAATCAGAAAAAGGTAAAAAAGCTATGACAAAAACGACAAAAAAGAAAAAAATAAAATAGTTACCAATTTCTATGATGCCGCCGTAAGCCACCCACATGCCAGCCAAGCAGCCAGCCATCAACCCGCATGTTAGGCAATCGTATCTAAAAGACAGACAGAAAAATGTCCAACAAAGTAGCCGGCAAAAGTTGAAAATTTATTTATGTGCGCTAAAGTACCTCGAGCCTCGACTCGGCTCGACTCAAGGCAGAGTCGACTCCAATTCAGAGTCCAAGCCAGTGCCCAAAGTGTCAACCGAAAAGACCACAAGTCGGAGACGGAGTAAGACCAAGACCAGCAACCAGTTAGCGATCTTAAGACTTGTGTCTCTCTCTCTCTTTCTCTCTGGGTGCAGATTAGTTACATGTCAGTTTCAATTATCGTCGAGTCAATTTGTTGAAAGGCAAAAAACGAGAAAGAGATTCAAAGTTGCGTCAATCGATACGCAATGAAACCCGGGCGATTTTCGCTTGAAATATTCCAACAGCGAGATCTGAGCTGAACTGAACTGATCGGGGGGCTGGGGGATAAGGGGGAATTGCTGCCACCAAGTGAGCCTGATTATCGGAGGCCAGGACAACGACGCACGGATCACATTGGGGAACGGAACGGAACGGCAGGGCGATGGGATGGGATGGGCATAGGGCATATAACTCAGATGCTCTGCTATGATAATTTTCCTTTGGATCTTTGGACTCGAGAAATTGATGATGTTGTGGATGTTTGGAGTCAGCTTGTTTACACAATTCAGCGCACATTGAGGTCGCTCTCCATCTATCTCCCTCTCTCTCTTGCTCTCTCTCTCTCTCTCTGTCTCTATCTCTTGCTTACGAAAAGTTAAGGAATTTGTTTTTCGATCAAAGAAGAGCCGATCTGAAATCAAGATCAAGATTGAAATCAGTTCTCTTCTCTTTTCTCCTGCTCCTTAAATTTTGTTGTCTCTTGTTTGATGGTGGGCCAACAAATTGGTATAAAATCGATGATACATAAAGCATAGCTAGACAAATGTAGCTAACGAGGGTTAATCTAAAAGTTTGAGGTATATAATAGAGAATAGAGTTTAAATTCCCATTGAAGAATGGAAATTAATCAAATTAGACTTTTCTTAAATGAAATGAAATTATGAAATGAATCCTGTAGTTATGTGTGTTGAATGCTCTTTATCAAGGACAAATCCTTTATCTTCCATTCTCGATAAGAATAGTCGGTAGACTTCTTTGGTATTAGCCCTCGTTAAAGAATTTTCCAATATTTTCAGGCCTCTTTTTTCATTCATTCTCATCACCCAATTCACGTACAAGCTGCTCGCTCACGTACATCACCTATTTGTCCAAGCTGACAATTTGTCAGGTCTTCGTCGGGGACTCTGTCGGTGACTGTTACTCTGTGTGTGGACGGAATCTGAGCCAAAAGCGTGTCAACACATTGTCTGAGTGGCCTCAAGTCACCGCCTCATTTGTATCTTTTGGCTTTGGAGCTTTACTTTTGCCTTTTACCTGTGTGTGTGTTGCTGTTGCTGTTGCTTTTGCTTTTGTTTGTTATTCTTTAACCCATTTGTCTTAATGGCTCAATGCAAGAGTCACAGTTTCCGACATGGAGTTGGTTCGAGTTGGTTTCCCATAGCGTTTTCAGATTGCAACTGCAATATCTTTTGGGTCCCACGCACCTGGCCTGACTTTGACACCTTTCAGTGTCATTTACTGAGACGTTGTTGCTATTGTTGGACAACTTGTTGCTGTTGTTGTTGTTGCTGTTGTTGTTGTTGTTGTAGCTGTTAAGGCTAATGCGAAATATCGATATCTGAGACGATGTGTGTGCATTGCTTATTGAAATTGTAAGAACTCATAGTTCCGGTTAATGACATGTATCTATGAGAGGATTTTGTGGTCAAGGAAATGGTTATTACTCATCCTTAAGATGGCTTAAAACTGGGAAACAATTTGTGGGAATCACACAGAAGAAAGAAGAGTTAGTAGAATACAAATGGAGCAGAAGAACTTAGTTAGAAATCGAAGAGAGCCCTTTAAATGAAGGGAACTACATTAAAAACTAATTTAAAAGTGTTAAAATTATCTCAATTCAACTTTTAGTACTTTAAATTTAAGTGTTTGTATATCCAAAATCCAAGCCATTAAGCTATTAAGGCTAATCATTCTAGTTTAGTTATATGAAACAAAGATTTAGACCGAATCATAAGTAAATGAAGTACTTAGGTATACCATACACCAGTAAAGCAAATAGTTCAAATTTATTAAGGAAATGCATTTTCACATGCCTTTTACAAGCGTATCTTAGTAACTCGCTCACTCAATCATACGAGCACCCTAGCGCCCCCACCAGCCAACGGCCAACTCCGGCCGGAAAAACGTTTATATGCATAACTTGACTATTTTTTGTCCGATTTTGATCAAATTTGGTATTTTGTTGGATATTAGTAACAAATTTAAGTGTACCAAATTTGATTGAATTAGGTAGAAAAATGCGGACAGACGGGCGGACGGGCAGACGGACATGGCTAGATCGACTCGGCTGTAGATGCTGATCAAGAATATATATACTTTAAGGGGTCAGAAAAGCTTCCTTCTGCCTGTTACATATATTTTGGCGACTTTAATATACCATTTCACCCTATGGGTATATGGTATAAAAACGTGAGAGATGAGATCCTACAACTTAGTCTAGTTGTTAGATTATCCACATTTCTCACCTTCTTATTCTTCTTAGCTTTTGAAAACACGATAACGAATACAAGATGGTGATGTTAACTGCCTAAAAACTTCCACATTCCTCCTATCTCTCAACTTACTTAAAGTTTCCCAAATAATAGCAATGATTCACACTTTATGCTGATTTCACCACAGTAACTTGGCAATTTCTGGTCTTCTAGAAATTCTTATCATCTTATGATATTTACCTTAAATTATTTTCCAAAAACAAAACCCTTGCATCATCACAAATTCACAAAAAACAAAAAATAATTCAGGTGGCCGAAACGAGATCATAAAATAATTGCGATTAGCTTCAAATACATGAGAATTACAAGTTGTTGAACACATAATTCCAGTAGTTTACCTTCTCCTTTTCTTTTGCGATAAGAGTTAATTAGTTATTAAGCAGAAACTGAGAAATATTTGATTTTTGATGTTGTCCGCCCACAAAATTATGACCATGATAAGGCCTATCAAGCGAATTATTGGAAGACTTTCTTCCATATCAAATGATAAGACGTCACTTCACACCGATTGGCACACTTTTGGCTAGGTAAAACGTATCTCTAAACGATAAGGCAAAGTTTCCACTTAATTAGCAAAAGGAATGCAATGACTAGAAACCAAAAGATTGAATTCAGAAGGAATCCAGAAAGCTGAAAAGGCGGGTTATCGAAATTTCGTATTTATTTTTAGTGTGGTTTTTCTTTTTTTCTGTTTTTTTTTTCTTTGTTTATTGATAACATCGAATGCCATAAATTCAAAACGCGATGGAGACAAATTTTTGTGGCAAATTTGTTAAGGTGCTCTGTTTTTATTTTATTATATTTCAAATACTCTGTAAATATATTGGGGTATTTTAGAAAAGTTAGAAAATACTTGGGAATGTTTTTCTATAGATTTTATATTTAATATATATAAAACAATTAATGGAATAACAAAATGAAAACTAAAACAAATTTTGGAAATTATTAAAAATTGGTAATGATTTTTGATTTTCCAATAGGAAAATAAATATTTTAAAAAACATTAAAATGGTTCCTAAAAGTATCAATTTTACAATATAAATTTTGGCAAAAGTTATGTTCTATTCATTATATTCATTACTCATTATATTCTTAACCCTTTTCATTCAATTATATGAGCTATATCCGATTAAGTTGAACTTCAAAACATCGAGTATTAAAAAAAGTTCAACTTGCTTCTAAGTTTTATTGAGTAAGTAAACCAAAATCAATGAAAAAACAATTTTCAAATAATTTGTAAAGAAATTTTTCCATAAACTTGATATCCGAAATTCCAATTTTCTACAGTGTATTAAACATTCTTCTATATGATATTGATTAAAATGTATTTTTTTTTGTGATTCTTCTTAGGGGATTTGTTCCTTTTTTTTTGGTCACCATAAAGATAAAATTCAAACTCTAACATGGTTTATACATCATTAAACATTCCTGAACAGACCAAACGATTTTATTGGTGGGTTCTCTCTTTTAAGAGAGAGAGAAAGAGATACACCATTGAGGTTTTTTTTTGGTGATTTATATATGACGGGGAGTTTCCCTTTAGCAGTTTTTTTTGTTCGGTTTATCGTTAAAAGCAGCTTTGGCAAAAGCTACACGAGACTTGCGATAAATGTCACTGATATTTAATTAGGTCTGGTCAGACGACGATAATATGGCCTATGTCTATATAGAGGGCTATATATTATATGGCAAAAAACAAAAAAAAAAAAAACAAAAACTTTTTATTAGGGCGCCTCAAAATTCCAATTCGGCTGAGTCAGCCAACATTCAATAAACAGGCTAAATTTACTACTAAAATATCGAAAGTGTCGTATGAAAAGTATCTGAAAAATCTGCTCGCTACCGCTGCACGCGCCATAAATATGTGTTAAGTATGGATGGTCTTCTTCTTCTTCCTTTTTGCTCTCGAAAATATCGAAAACTTGTGTTCATAACAATTTAATTTTGCTTTTATTTAGCCCTCCAAATCCAAGTGACCAACCTACAACCAAGCAAAGTCAAGTCAGGACAAGAAAATAAAATCCAGGAACAACACAAAAAAAAAATAAGTTCATAAAAAAATCAATAATAATCTCAAAAAGAAGTAACGACTTTGAGATACTCTGTAAAAAGAAATTTCAACATCTCTGGTTATAGAAATTTTCAAAGAAAATTGACACACTTTGATTTTTATTTGAAAAATTTCCTAAAATGTCCTATTTAAAATCAAAAGGTTAAACTTCCTCTTCAGCTCAGGATGGGAATACCCCATATCAACCTCATGGATTTGATGGTATTTAAGGAGCTTGGAAAAAAAAGCAGATTGTCGCGTGTCCAAGACAAGAGACGACAGCCAACCTCTTCGATATTGGAGCTTGGAATGGACAACACAGTAACAAAAAACAAAAAAAAAAACAAGAGAAACATCGAAGACGATCGACGACAACCACAACGAACGGAGGAGCAGCAGCAGCAGCAGCAAGACAAGAGCCCCGTGCTAATGGGAATAGTATGTAAACGGATGTTTTAATGTCCAAAAAGTAAACTGCGAAAAATACACCAACAACAGCAACAACAATTCTGGAGACTCGCTGTCGATCGATCGTTTCATAAAGAGATTCCCCTCCAAGTCCCAGCAGCAGCAAACCACATCTCAAAAGTGTTCACTTTAAACACCTACGAGAATTTTTTAACGCTGTTGTTGCCATTCGAAATACGTACAAATTGCCCAAGAAAGTGGTGACAAGTTAAAACAACAACAACAACAAAAAACACATCAACAACAACAACAACAAAAAACACTGCACAAAAGTAAACAAAAAAATTCTTTACTTGGAGCATAAAATGAAACAAAGTAACAAATAAATGAATCAATATTCATCGCCATTCATTTCCAAGGCAATGGAACATAAGCAAATGAAGCTCTCATATATTGTATAATAATTTGACCCATAATTTATTTGACACGGAAATGCATTATTTAAACAAATTTTTAAGAAAAAAAGAAACGTTTGAATATAAATACATATATGTACTTGACTTTAGCTGTGTTATATTTTCAATTATTTAGGTTATTCAATTAATTTATTTCGCTTCTATTAATACAACAAAGTATTGTGAATACACAATTATAATGCAAAGTTAGGTTAAGAGGTTAGACTGATTTTAGGTTTCTAGCTAGCATGGGGTAATTATATAGATAATGTTGGTTTAAGCAAAATGATTCAATTAGATTAAAAGCTGTTTAAGAACTAAAAAAATTAAGGTAAGAAAAAGTTTACAAAGGAAGTTTATAAAAAACCTGCAGAAATTGAAAGTCTCTAATAACCTTTTGACAAGTGAAAAGCCAAGATAATCCAAGTTGTTTCAGGATCATTTATGAAGTTTCGATATTATAAAAGTTTCGAAACAAAACAAAAATTCTTGATTAATTCGAACTTCAGGAAATATAAGCTAAACCAGCCTTTTCAATCACAAATACCAAAACAACAACCCAAGATGCTCGAAAATCGTTTTCCCTGCCAACCTCCATCGTCGAGCTTGCGGAACCTTCATCCGCCTGCGTATCGGGCACACAGAGTGCACTCACGTACACCATCTCGAGGGCACTACTCGACACCTCTGCCCACTATGCCAGGAAAATCTAACCGCAGAACACATTCTGAACTCCTGCCGTTCCTTAGAGATTAGAGATTATTACTAAATTTAATTTGTTAAATAAATAAATAAATAAGCTTTTAAATGAGGTAATTTAAGTTTAAAGATGTTTAAAAATTCTTTCTTAAATATTTGAAGAATTTATGACTTAGATTGCTAAAATTTGTCAATTTTTGTAGAAGTTGAAATTTGCACTGCATTTTCGTATAAAAATTTAAACCTCGAAATCCAAAATACTTTTATAAATCTGAGCCTTTTGACTAATCAATTTCTGTTTAAGTTTTCTTACTGACAACTTGACTCAATTAAGTTTTTTTTAAATATATTATATTGAACTGAAATATTTAAACCTTTCGTGTGTGCAACATTCTCAGGCTCAGGTCACTCGCTTTTGCTTTGCTGTTGCTCTCTTTTAAGAGAGGCAGCCGCACTGAAAAAATGTCCTTCTACAAATTAACAAAAATTCCAGAGATTTTTGTTAAAACTTTACCAGAAGGCTCCACCTTTTCGTCTTTCGATCATGTACAAAGTTTCTTGTTTTTTTTTTCTTTTTCTTTTACTTTGATTCAATCATTTTGGGTATGCTATCAAAAAGACATTATATGGCTCTAAAGTAAGAGTGAGGAAGAGGTCAGCTAGAGTGATTTAATGAATGACCTGCAGGGATAGGGAAGAATACGAAATTGGTAAGCAGAATTACAGGCCTAAACATAATTAACTTCTTCTTTTTCCATTGCACCTTAACATGGTATAATGGCAAGTTAATGAGTTAACCGATATAAAATTGGCATAATCAATAACAATTTACCAACCTTTTCGGTGATCAGCTTCTAAATGCTTTGATTTGATAAGTAAACTCAATACGACATTAAGAACTTATCCATTTATGAGTTACGCAGAAAAACCAATAGCAGTAAGTCCAAAGTTAATGAGTTAACCGATATAAATGCCAATTTTCGTTCATCAATAGCAATTTAGTAACCTTTACGATGAACAGTTTCTAATTGCTTTAATTAAATAAGGTAACTCAATACGACATTAAGAACTAATCCATTTACTAGTTACGTAGAAAAACCGTTTACACTAAGTCCAAAGTTAATGAATTAACCGATACGAACATTAATACAATTTCAATGCTAATTGACTAAATTCAGTAGCACTCAAAAACTTATAACCAAATTAAGGACATATTTTTACCAATTATAAACACAGATTTAAAGCAAATTAAAATAATAAGTTAACCAATATGATTATCAATACAATTTCAAGCGACATTCAATAAGGAAATATCCATATCTGATTGTTTAAAATAGTAAAACATCAACTATTATTAACAAACAACTGTACCAATAATATAAATGTTCTACCCTTTACGACTTGAATGCTTTATTTTAGTTATTTCTTACCAACTTACCTTTGGTTTACAGCTCACAGCTATTAACCTATAGGCCGAACCCAAAAGGCAACCGATCCTTGGTGATAATATCTGGTAAAGCAAAGCAATGGAAAGAGAATGAGGAGGATTGGGATGAGGAGAAGGGGGCAGAGAGAAGATTGTCCAAGACCGAGTTGGCCCTGTCTTTCTGGATTTTGTCTGTTTTGTGGCCTGTGTCTGGTACGCTGGTCTGGTCTGCTCGGCCCGCGCCCATTCATGTCATCAAGCGTGTGGTAAAACATGCAATGTGCCATTAGCCTGGAATCGAGGAATTGAGGGCGGGGAAAGGAATAGAGGAGGTAACTTGGTTTCGCTTGGATGGCTGTTTAATTCGCTGGTTGGCTGGCAAAATCGAATTCCTTGTTAGATGCATTCCGACAAGTTGTTTCCTGACACCTCGCAGACCCATTCCAACCTCTCTCTACTAGGTGTTGGGCTGGGCGATTTTACGACGACGGCGACGGCGACCACAACAACAACAACAAAAACGACGACGACGACGACGAGGACAAGAGTTTATGAAATGAGCCAGGGAGAGTTGACAAGCTGAAAGTGGGTTCCCGTTCCGGTTAGTGAATCACTTTAGTGGTTCAATATTTTAGTGTGGTTAATGCGGTTACCCGTGTTGAATTAATTATGAAATTTAAGCTTAGCTGCTGCTGCTGACGATTGCAATTTATTTTAATCGCACACACACACTTAATATACATACTAAACATATAGTAAACGATTTGCTTCTCTTTCTCTACTCTTCTTGACTCGAAATGTATGTCATTTCGATGCTTGATCATTTGTTAGTTTTTCTTTTATGCTAATTCATTTTATAAACTTAGTCAGTCATTAGTTAGTCGCCTGCTGATCGCATTTTAATTGGCCTCATCATAAGGAACCCTTTCGGCTTTTGGCTTCCGTCTTGTGTGTGTGTGTATTTAGGTACTTGGAGGCTTAATTAACCATTGATTTGTTAGCATCTTGATTTAAATATGGTAATTTTCATATCTTGTTTTGTTTCTCCTCCTCTTTTTTTTTTTGTTTTTATAATTTCATAAAGCAGCATGACTAATAGGCCTAAATGGGTCAAATTAGCTGCTGGTTTTTTGTGCTAAGAAATATGATTGAATTCGAAAAAAACAGGGACTCATTTAAGAGTTTGAAAACAAATAATTACGTTTATACGTTTAAACGTTTTCAATAATTAAATTAAGTGGGTAATTGGTACTTTGAAATACTGATAGTTTATTAAGATTACTATCTATGTTATTAGAATCCTTATTAGTCCTTATTAGATGAATTTTAAACATATTTGGCTTATTGTTGTTGCTATTTGTTTTTGTTTTCGCAGGATCATATTTAAATCTACTAATTCTTGCACCTATTGAGTTCAAAAGTTCAACAAAGTATAAGACATTATTGAGTAAGAAGAACTCAAAAAATCACTTTTGAATTAAATTAATCGGGTTTTTTTGCCTCTACTGTAACCATTACTATAATTATGTACAGGCACTTTTCGATGTACTTCGCAAAATTCATTAAAAACTAATAAAAACCAATATAAAATAAACAGAATCTAATCACTATTCTCATCTTTGTATGCTATTCTTCAAAATATATGAAATAAAAGTTTAATTTTTAATGTTCAACATGTCGAAAAATTAATATAAAGGTTGTAAGGGCATGTGCTAGTATATTTTTGAACACAACTGTAGGAGTTCAAAAGTTTGGGGCAATATTAAGTGAAAGAAAGGAATGTTCAGCCATAGGAGGGACCGATTTTTATGATATTTGGATATCTTTTGGAATACTCCATAATTTGAATCTTTCTATATTTCAATAAAATCGTCTTAAAAACTATTACTTATGTGAGAAAGATTTATTGTAAAATAGGTTTTCTCCCGAACTTTGGGCATATGTATATGGCAGAGACACTTGGAAATGACGGTCCATTTAGATTTTTAGCCACATAAAAACTTTGAAAAGCAAAAGAAGATAAAAAGTCTATGAAGGTATTAAAAAATAAAATGGAAAGTGAAATTAAGCTGAGCCCAACTCTTGCAAGTTTTTAAGTTAAATTTTTCCTACCTGGAGGTGTAAAAGTTATAAACGTCTTATCTAAATATTCTTAATATGCAATTCTATGGCACATTCATACGACTTGTATGATAACACTATGTAACAAGATTTTTGTCCATGGGTTGTTATTGTTATTTCCTAGTCAGTTGGATCCCAAAAGTACAGAAAACAGCTATTGTCCCAAAATAAGTTTGCTTTTGTGACCATGGCAAGGCTTTCTTTATCGCCTATACTTATATATCTCTATGTCACAAAAATAAAAAATTGCTCAGTCCTTGGGATGTAATTGTTATTTCCTAGTATGTTTTGTTTTAAAAGTATGGAAACCACCTAATACTCCTCGCAAACTTTGCTTTTGTCACCAGGATAATGAGATTGTAATTAGTTTTTCGATCTTATTTTATTTAATTAGCAGAATAATAACTTATTAAGTGCAGAGGTAGTAAATATTTAAGATATACATATTTGTAATTCTTTAAAAAATCGTTTAAGAAGTAAACACTTCAACTCTTCATTTGGCACCAAAATACTATACGTATCCGATAGGACTCCCTGCCCTGTTTCTTGAGATGTAAGAGAGATTTAGCAGACAGAGGGAAGGCCATGGGCATATGAATACACTACTGGAATATATATGATAGGAAAAAGTTCCTTCTAAAGGCGATAGTATAATTATAAGGTGTATGTTACCTTATCTTAATACCTCTCTTGTCTCTTTTTATTAACCAAACGTCACTTCTTAAAAACTACGTCACTTTAATCTTAGGAAACAATAAGCAGCAAGTTTTGGTGGTAGATCAAAATTGGATTATCTTATTCCGGTTTAGACTCTTCTCGCCAATTTAGTTTGATTAGTTGGTCTTTGGTTTTTGACGTCACTGCGATATATCCATTTATTGCTGGCAGTTTTTACCTTCTTAGGCATTTGCTAACCAGTGTTATCATTGACGTTGGTCAACAACTTTTAGGCGTTGTATTAAAATTAGTTCAAACATTATGTTGTTTAGAGTTAATTAAATAAACTGTACCTAAACTTGAAGCTTTAATAATCTGTTTAATAGTTTGAGACAAACTTTCTTTATACATACTCCTCCCCTAGAGTCTGGAGTCTAGACACACTCTCTTTGGCTATTTTATTGGCAACTGCACTTAATCATTTGGCTAATGACACCCTTTACAGCTTCCTTTTGGATGCCCCACACTGAACTAAAATTATAGGCAAAGCGCAAATCGATCGACATCGCCCACAACCATAAAACTAAAATTCAAGCACACAAAAATAAGCCCAAAACCAAACTTAGACAAGGCCAAAAATAATTTGCCACAATTTTTGCCAAAGTCGCCAAAAACGGTAACACAAACAGCACACGGAGAGAAAGAGACAAGGGACAAGCGAATGCGGTTTAATAATTTAATTTGCCACAATTTAGCAGCGTTTATCAAAATCAAATGCCATATACGGAAATCAGTCAGTCAGTCAGTCAGACAGTCTCGAATCTCTCACAACGCCGACGCTTAAAATGATGCAGCAAGAAAGCAGAAATAACTGTGGGATTATGGAACTCGGATTACACGGAGATAAAACGGCTACCTAAGTGAACATCAACATGGCATGGAACGTGATCAGCCCAATTTTAACGCCCATCGAAACTGAACGTAGAAGCAGCAGTTGCCACAGAGAGGTGGGGAAAGCAAGGAGCAGGCAGTTCTACGAAATGTGGTGGGCGCTGAACTAAAGACAGAGGCGTACCTAATTAAAAGGGATCAATTATTCTGTCACATTGTTGGTAAACTTATAATAGAAAAGTGACTAAAGATCTTACATTTACTTGATTCTACTCAAAATAGACACTTTGAAATACTAAAATCTAATATTTCATAGTCAAGATATCTAAAGATTGGAAGTTTCTTATAAGTTTAACAATCAGTGTCAACTTTGTTTCTTATAGAAGGATATCTGATGTCACTATGATAACAAAAGATCATTTTGGTTAAAATAAGTAAGTATGGAAGTCCTGAAGAAAAGGCCCATAAAGCGGCTAGCAAACTTCTTGAACAATATAATTGAAAGAGATATTGAAAGAGATTGAAGATAAGTATATACCAGGCCATAATACTGTTGAAAGTGGTCTAACTGATCTAATTAAAAATAGTACTATCCGTTACCACATATTCCAAAATGAAGAACTTTTAAGTTGTTGACCTTCTTAAATATAGAAGAAGTTTGTTTTCTATAGAGAAATGAGAGCAAGGTAGTGAAAGTGGCAATCCGAAGGCTTTTTTTGGGTTCCTGAAAACTTTTATAACGTATTCAACTATTACAAACCGCTATAGCACATACATACGTACATACGTACATACATTTAGAAAGCCTTTCTTTGTAGAAGCCTAACAAATCAAAATCCAGTAGCCAACAGTTTTACGAAGTTTAAAGACCTTACAGCCATTTTGGGGGAGTTTCAGCTGAATTTGATAAAAAGTACTTAAAATCGTCTAATTAAGGAAGCTTAAAAATAAACCAAAGAGAAGTCAAACCCCTTCTTGAGGTCAAGAAAAGTTAAATTGGTCAACATTTGTGTCTCAAAAACCCTAATTATCGATTAGACTTATGGCTTAAGGAACTTTCTAAAGTTCTAGTCTAAAGTTCCAACAAATTAAGATAGTCTTAGCTCCTTCGCCTTTAAAAATTGACTACGCCTATGGGACTATAGTCCATCATTTAGTGGTCAGCTCTCCTTCTCACTCTCTCTTCAACTCACTCTCTCTTGTCTTCTCACTCTCTTTATCATACTCTCCGTTGGAGTCTGAGGCAAAAACCTATTATTAAATTGTCAAAAGGTCGAAAAAATATTCGTCTTCGAACCCTTTTGACCAGGGTCATAGCATGGGCGCGCATATCAGAAGCAGATCGGGCTAATTGGGCCAATGCAATATGGCAGCGGGGCAATGTATGTATGTATGTGTGTGTATGTGTAGCGCGGAGGAGGCGGTAACCAGGGCACGGAGCATTAAGACAATATGGGTCTAGGGATTTGGTCTTCAACCACGGGATCTTGCTGGATCCTTTGTGGCATTTTTGTGTTGTATGTTGTTTATTTTGCGTTTTGGGCCCCGTGTGAATTTTCAAAGGCTTCGGGGCCCAAAAAAAATTTAACCGAACCGAAAAGAAACTGTCGAAATTCCAGAAAAGGTCTCTCCCTCGATTAGCGACGTCTGTTGTGGCTCTGACTGGCTGACTGGCTCCCGATGAGGGAGCAAATGGTGGGCGTATCACGGCATTTATTACAGCCAATGTTACAATTTGTTGCTTATACATTTTGTTGTTTTTTTCAGGGCAAACCCAAAACTCTAAAACAAAAAAACAACGCCGAAACCGAAAAAACAGACAACTTATGACTGCTGGACTGGGACTGGGCTGGGGCCAAGCTACCGTCAGTTGTTTCTGATTGATTTCTGGGAATTTTGGACACACACATGAATTCACAACAAAGTTAACTTATGATTAAGATTAAATGTGTCTGTAGCTGTGATCTGTGTATCTGTATCTTTCGGTTGTCTGATTGCTTTTGTATCTCTGTATGCCAACAGGAAAAAAAGAGAGACCAAAAAAAACTAAATCCATGCACGGTGGCAAGTGTTGGATTTCGATTCATTTTCGGTTCTGCTCTATTATTAATTAGCAGAAGGTTAAAGTGTCATTTCGGGTCTGGAGGCAAATGATGGGAACTGTTTTTGGTCTGAACCTTGAATGAAAATAGAATACAATATCATCTTGAGGGTGGCTTCATAATTAATCTTTAAATGAGTTCTTAATTACCTGAAACTCTTTGAATTAGTATCTAGGCCAATAGCAACTACCTAGGCATTATTTCATTACATTTCAATAAGTAATGTAAGTACTTAAAGTAAATATTTTATATATAATGAATACGTTAAATGTTTGGCCTAACTAAAATATAACAAAGAATGTTTTATTCGTAGTTAATAATATAAAATAGAAAGAAGGAAAGAAGTAGAAAAGTAATTAAGGAAATTTCCTTCCCCAAACACAGTATCTGAACTCTCAAAGTACTAAATTGTCGATATATGGATAAGTCGATTTATAATTAACAATTAGATCCGCAAGTGTTTATTGTATTCCAATAAGTAATGTACATAAGTACTTAAAGTAAATATTCTATGAATAATAAATACATTAAATGTTTATCTTAAGTAAAACTTAACAAGGAATGTTTTACTTTTAGTTAATAATAAAAAATAGATAGAAAGAAAAAAGTAGAAAAGTAATTAAGTAATTAATTTCTTCACCAAAAACAGTATTGAGCCTCTTAAAGTGCTAAAATGTCGATTTAAGATAGATTTTTCTCCTGATATTATTGATTTCACCCAATAATCAACAATTAGATAAGCCATGGGTTATACTCATAAATAAGTAGTTCAAAAATTAATCAATTGATTTTAATAAGTAGGTATATATGCAAAGTAAGTACTCTTATACTTTAAACACTTGTAATTAATACTTCAAAAATGAATCGATTGATTTTAATAAGTACATATATATGCAAAGTAAGTACTCAACTACTTGTATTTTAAACACTTGTAATTAATTCTTCAAAAATTAATCAATTGTTATTAACAAGTAAATATGTAAAGTAATTACATAACTACATATGTATGTGCTAAGCACTTCTTTAGGGCTTTCGCATCTTGTAAGTCACACTTTAACTAGGATTGGTAATTATTTTGATGATTAATAAAGTTAGTACTCAGTGTCATGCCACTTGCTAGTGGTTAAAATGAATTACCCTGTGACACATTATAACCATGGATGATCCCCCCTCCTTCATATCAGGCATAATCGAGGCAAACTACTTTACTTTCGCCGAATTACCTTAAACTTGAATTCACTTTCCCCCCCTCAGCCAACGATTTCCGCGAACTCTTTCGGCTTACATGCGTTGCGTACCTTTGAAATGCCATTGACTAATGATTCAGTTAACCATAAAATGCAAAAAAAGAAACCAGTTCCTGCTGTGTCAAAAGACAAACGAGAAAAAAACGAGCACAAAAAAAAAACTTTATGGCGCTGACAAATTTGCTGACAAATTCAAGGCAGAGCCATCAATCAAATCATTAAAAAGAATGCACCGCGAAAATGAGTCAAAGAGCCAAAGAAAAGAAAGAACCACCTACAAGAAACCCAAAAACAAAATATATATATACATATATATAAATATGTATAAAAATTCAAGGGAGTCTGGCGAAATTATCGGCCAAACATGTTGATTGTTATTGATCAGCGGCAATGATTAAAACAGACAGAAACAGTAAGAGAGAGAGGGAGGGAAGGAGAGAAGCTGACACTGGATATGCCTTGAGCACGATCCTGGGTCTTGTTCTGGGTCTGGGTCTGGGTCTGGGTGGCCATCAAAGCGACACTATGTCGCCTGTCAAAATTCTTAATCAAATACGCGGGGGAATGTCATCATTATGCAAAAAGAAGCAAACAGAAAGCAGCAAGAGCAAAGACCAAGGGAGTTCCACAACGTTCACCAGCCAACAACTTAACGCACTACGCAGACAAAGTATGAGGCGGGGAGAGGGGAAGGGGACAAGCCGCTACAATTTACAATTTACAGCAGTGGCAGAGGCCAAGAGGCACATAGGAAAGAGGGAAGGGGAATGGGAAAGGAAGGTGTAGACTTTGCTTGGTAGAAAGAAGTCAGTTCTAGCTTGGAGTTCTGTTGACAGACGGCCAACAACATTTGTGCCACATTTGCTTCACACGCCGCCGTCTTTTGGCCAAAGTCTCTCTGACATTTTAATCGCATTTGCTAAAAACTCACTGAACAATTCGCCCCAAAGAGACAGACAGCCCACTGTGACACAGAGCAACAGCATAAAAATAAACACTGAGAGAGGTAAGCAGAGGGGGGAGAAGCCAGAAAAATCTATTTGCAAATAGTAGAACTTTTATATACCCTGAAAGATGCTTAAATGTTTTAATGGTGAATGGAATTGAAATTAATAGTTAAACATTGAATCGGACACATTTTTTTTACTTTAGCCCACAATTTAAGAATTTTACTGAAATCTTAGGACCAATTTGATCGAAATAAGTTATACTTAGGAGCTGCTTAGATTTCAAATTTTTAACAAAGGATCAGAAGTAAAATAGGACTCAGTTTCAAATCTTTGCAAAATTTATATACATATGTATGTTCTTCACATGTTCAAATTTCATAGGCTAGCTTTAAAATTCAAAAATACTGAAAGAGTAGGAGTATTATAGATATTATAGACAAACAAGCCAATTCAATGAAAGATTAATTAATTAATAAATCAAATTGTGAAAATAAACTAAATTATTGCCTAGCCCTTTAAGTTTAAGCTTTTGGAATATATACGAAGACGAATATCGGGACCGATTGGATCTATTTATTCGTTATCCACAATCGTTTCCTTAATCCCCGACGGAACTTCCTTTTAGTATTGCTTCATCAGGGGAAAACTCCATCTACGTCGGGGTTAGAACTCGAGAACAACAGAATTGTAGATTGGATCTAGCCTTACTCTAAGTATTCGAAATTGTTCAAAACTTTTATAATATGATGAACGCACCTAAAATTTTTGGAATGGAGATTGGAATTGGAAATTATATATTTGATAACATAATTTAGGTCAACAAATGTTTATTATTTTCTACACCAAATATTCTATGCAGCTTTCCTTTTCATTCCACCTTTTTTTGCCTCGTTTAATAGTAATTCTCAACTAGTTTTAGCGCTGAGGTTTTGGAATAACCATTGCAATTCAGGAGATCTTAAGCAAAGTCTGCTGATAACAAAACTTGGTGGTTTTTAAAATAGCTAAACAACCTGCTCATCTTTTTTTACTCCCTTTGATATCATCTATTTTAAAGGATTGATTTAAGGCGTCTTAAATAAAAGGTTAAAAACAAATTTTAAAAAGATCTTATAGATTAAGATCTTACAGATATTTAATGTAAAGTAAAAGGAAACTGCTGAAATGTTTACTAAACTAAACTCATTTCTATCATATAAAAACTTTCAAGAAGATTCAAACTCTAATTACATGAAAAGGCAAACCTTAGCTTAAAGTTAAGGTACCTTAAAAAAAGGAGCATCTAGAAACTGTCATTAAAAAATAAAGAAGAGAAAAAAAATAATACAAAGATGCAAGCACGCGGCTCGCACACGCATTTTACGACAAAGTCGGTAGAGGAGAGAGATCCCCCAGCGACCGGAGACCAGACCAGAGAGACCTACCTAAGACCCAAAGACACACGGTTGGGTCTTCTCCTGGCATTGGCATCTGCATCTGTTGTTGTTGTTGCTGTTGTTGGTGTTGTTGGTGTTGCTCTTGCTGCACATCTGATGATAGCTTACTTAGCGACGTTGCCAACGGTGTGTAGTAATGTATGAAGCGGATTTCGTACCGCATCGCCTTATTTAGGAGATCGTGATAAAAGTTGGAAGTCGCTTGATTTATGTCAACGCACCAAATCCAAAGAAACAAACTTTAGCAAAAGGAAACTAAATAAAAAAGAGAAGGAAAACTTGAGCAAAGATTCCGCTCATCAGGAAATGATCTGACCCCCCCTCTTCCATCCCATTGATGAACTTAAGTGCCAAATTAGGATATAATATTGAAAGCCAATTGCTCTTGGATTCCCCGAAAACTGTCATTGGGCTTGAAGTGAGCTGTCACGTTTGCGGTCCGCTTATGTCAGATTCATCTGCAACCGACTCCAGCAGCTCCAGCAGCGGAGAAACCACCGCTCCTCCGCTCCATTGTCTTCACATTCGACTCCTTGGACCTTAAGCCCTTTAAAATGTGTTGTGTTGTTATGATCGGCCGGCTATGATAATGGAGTTGATACCACAACTTGGAGGTAAAGTTGGCAGCCTTGTCACAGGCTCTAAAGTTACGCACGGATTGAGTTCGCCTTCAACTGCATCCCAAGCCACCTCTTGGATGCAAATCATTTTACGTGTTGGCGACATTAAGCCCGAAATGACCCCGTTATCCCCACTTGTCATCATCACTTCATAAATTAATGCAAAAATAAAACTCAGGCGGAGAGGCAGAAGGGAGGACTTGGACTACCTAAGAAGGTAAACACAGACATCTGTTGTTGTTGCTGTTGTCGTTATTGTTGGCCTAGGCTTAAGACAAACTGATCGTATTATGTTCAAGATCAGGATAAACAAGTTATATTTCTGATTTTTTTTTTGTTTTTTTGTCTAGGCAACAGAACAAAAGAATTAAATGCATCTCACCTGACTAGTTTTTAAATCGATTTCAATTAATTGTTTATTGTTATTAATATTTTAGTTTATTAACATTCAAGATGATCCGAAGCCATTGTAATTTCCATTACTAACTTTTTTCAACCAGAAGTTTCACAGATTCTGAGTATTGATTCAATTTCTTTTCTTGTTGTCTTTCTTAAGTCTTTTAAAGCTTAGCCTTTAGACTTTTTTGATGCCCTTACATCTTTTCTTTTTAAATCGAGATCATTTTGAGAATTCGAAATTGGTGAAAAGTGAAAATTTTCCTCTAAAAGCATGAGAGTTATTTTTCGGGCCACTCAAATCTTCTATCCTTTTCTTCAACATATTGATGGTCTATCTCAATCGGTCTTTTTGTAGTCATCATGGCAGTAGCGGATCTACAGGCGGTGAAAAAGGGTAAACTCCGAGTCGGATAGGCAATCAGAGTTTGGTTAAGAAATTTTACTTGGTCAAACAAATTTTTGACTTCAATTTTCCCCTCCCAAAATCGAGCACACTTTCCGCCACTGCATCAGGCTGTGGCTTTTGTTTAACTCTCCCTCTAAAAGTGACTTTTCAATTGAATTACAATTGACATTTCCATAATATATGTTAAGTGTTTGGTAGTTTCAGCAAAAATTTCAGTACTTTTTTGAGAAAAATATGAATTTAAAGTTGTCAAAAGGAAACATGACCATTAAATGGTAAAATAAATGGGAATATTTCGAAGGGACAAAAACCTTCGGCATAGGATTTCAGATGATGCCACGTGGAAATAGGTCCTTTTTGAAAAATAACTATCTTATGTTATCCCTCATCTCATATTTCTTAAATCAAGTTCAAGGACTTTCTTGTTTTTATTCCCTAACCTTTTTTTGAACCACGGATTTCAAGTCCTTATAAAAAATATTCGCTTTCAATAATTAATTCCTTTGAAATTTGTATTACTGTTTAGGTTTTTCTTCTAACTATACTATCTTATCTCTTATCTCATATTTCTTAAATCAAGTCAAAGGACTTTGTGTTTTCCATTTCCTAAGTCTTTATTAAAACTATTTTATTATAAATAATGGATTCTTTTGAAATTTGTATTATTGTTTATTAGTTTAATATTTCAGATGATTAATTCTATCTAGCTATTCATCTATTTAAAAAATTTTCGGTAAATAGCTTCGGTCCTTAAGTAAATATTTACCAAATTTTCATTAATGATAAAAATTGTGTCAAAAAGCTACAACTTTTCTCAGCAATTCTTAAAAATATGGGCAAGACAAAAATGAAACATAATTTTTCTAAGTAGTTTTAAAATCATCTTAAAAGAAGCCATTGAGTTTTCCAACTTTTACCATCAGTTGTAATTCATAACTCATCCTTAGACTTATATTTGCTTCCCATTGAACACTGAACTGATTTCAGTTTGTTGTTTCCTTTATTATTTCCTTATAATTTTTGCCCACCGCCCTACATTCCAGAATTCTCCTTGAATGTCTCCTTTCGTAGAGATCATGTTGGAAAATTTGTGATGATAGCCGCTTGGAGGACAAATTGGTTTCTTCAACTGTGTTTGCATTGCACACACACACACACACACACACTACACACATGTCCCTGTCTCCTATGGATTGTGGATTCAGCTCCATTTCGAGATGGAGGTTGGAGGAGCTGCCGCTGCTGCTCCGCTTTGCGATTACGATCACATTTAGATCCAATATATCAGGGGCGCGTTGACGTTGTACATTGGGACGACAATTGATATAAGTTGTGTGGTGAAAAGTTTAGTGGCATTCAACGATTGCTTTGCTAGATTAAAAGCGACAGGCCTCTTGGCCAGAGAGACCTGGCCAAAAGGCAGAGACCAGACCAAGAGATCGGACCAGACCAGACCAGAAATTTTAGCGCTCTTTGCACTGCGATTGCGACTGTGACTGGTCTCGGTTTGTGTGTTTGTGTTTGTTGCCGTTGCTTTTCGGGCCTGGCCCACAAATCTCTTTGGCGCACAATGCCAAAAGCAAAAAAAAACCGAAACACAAAAAACCAACAAGAAATAAAATAAAAATAAAAATCAAGCAAAATCAGACAAATAGCCGCACGTTGTACGTGCCGCTTTGTTTTCCCTTTGAATTCCGAGCATCTGTTTGAATTTATTTGTATATAGATATAAATTTTCATCATCCCATTCCCAAGTTGTCTGGTAGTTGAGATTTTTTTGTTGGTTAATTGCACCAGCAGCAGCAGCAGCAGCTGCCGCCTAACAGGAGCGGCCGCCGCCTCTTAACAGTAAAAAGTAAAATTATGTGATCCTACGTGATGACAAGCAGCACCAGCACCACCGACACCACCACCAGAAGAACCACCAGTAACCAGCCAAGAGTACAAAACATTCCAATACGTCCTCAGTCTGAATGTCTGATGATCATGATAATGATCATATCTTTGCCCCTGTACACAGATATATGTATTATGCATATATAAATTAACTAAGTAACCAAGTGAATGACTGAGTGAGTAAGAGGACAATATTTCAAGCAAACTGAAATTAAGATGCTCTTTCGTATGAATTCATTAAATGATGTTAAGAATTAAGCTAATATCTCCTGGTACTTAAATTTATTTTAAATATTTTATGGATGTGAAATTTTCATTACATCTAATTCCATCTTTTTAAAGGCAAGAACACTATAAATGTCTTTGTTTTTGGTTATCCAGAAACTAATCCCAGATTTTGATATAACAGAACTATTTTAAATTTAATTAACCATTAACGAATTAATCCCAATTAATTAATTAATTAATTATAGAATGGCCATTTTCTAAGCCACTTTATGAATTCACTTTAAAAAATGTTTGTCATATCTGTTTACCATTTAACTTATTGAAAAAAGCAAATCTAGTCACACTTAACTGACTTTGAGATGTAAGAAAATTAAACAAATACAAAAACAACTTATTTGACCTATTTATTATATTAAGATTGTGTTAATTTTCATTGTTTTTCTATGGATAACCCTAATTACTAAACTAGCAAACCTAAGATAACTTGAGATTTGTAAAGGACATCAAAGATTTCCTCAAACTGGTTATGAGAAAAGGCACAAAAATTATAATTAATTATTTAGAATATATTTGTAAATCAATTCATTTTGGCTTACACACACTTAATGACTATACTAAATAATATAAAAAGAAAAATTTAATAGGTTTTAAAAGTTAGAAACTTGAGAATTTGTGGATAAATCAAGCATTTTCTTTTAAATAATCTATTCTAAACCAATTCGTAAATCAAAATGGTGATTTATTTTGAAATTTTCCAAAATAAAGAAACTTTTTATGTTGTTAAGTACATATATTTCAAATCTATCCAGACTTGGACAATGATTAAATTCGATGAAAAACATATAAAACATAGCATTAGCAAAAAGGCGCAGAAGGGTTCATCCGGTGGGTCTTCAATCGTCAGGAGACTACATAGCCCTACATAAATTATATAAATTGTTAAAATTTACACAAATTTTTTTTAGTCATTATACCCAATAAATACATGAAGTTATTTGGTTAGGGTACATTATGGTCTAACTTCTGTTATCAGCAATGAGACATCTAATGAGCCAACATCGTCGCACCTTGAAATTGAAGAAACCTGTTGCCAAATATTATGTGTGTGTGTGTGTGTGTGTGTGTGAGATTTTGAATTAGAAATAATGTTTAGTGAATGAGTCAAATGAAGGAAAAATGTCGCTCTTAGATGAGGAAACTCTTTCACTAACCGTGAGTCAGATTAAAGTGATGATGGTGAGGATGATGATGATGATTACAAATGATGATGGGGAAACTCCATTTCAGAGAAATCTGTATTTTAAAGAAACGGAAATGTTGATCAAGCTACTGGAACATAAGGTGTTGACTCAGACAGAGAGAGAAAGGCAGAGAGTGAGTGAGAAAAATTTGATACAGGTGAAAGCAAGAAGAGTTGGAAAAAAGGAAGCACATTCCAAAGAGTGGGTGGGCCACGCCTCCTAGTTAGAGTTTAGAGAAAAAGAAGAAGAGTCTTTGGCTCTCTCTCTCTCTTTGTGAGATGAAGATAGCGATTCCAATACCGATTGAGACTCCTCTATCGAGTTAAACCAGGAGGATGAGAGGCCAACACAATGTCAGCGGGTGGCGTTTGGACTCTACACAGCGGGCTAGGGAAGTCATACTGTGTCCTTTTAAAGTTGGCTTCGATTTGGGTTTGGTCTTGGTCTTGGTTTTGGCCTGTGTCTTGGGCTTGCTTTGGGTAGGTGGAAACAGTTTAGTTTAATGCCATGAGGCAGGCAGAGCAAAGGAAACGTGGCAACGCGGTTAACTGGAAAACCACACGTGCCTCACACACACCGACCACATGCAGTCT
Organism: Drosophila willistoni; assembly: GCF_018902025.1. Lineage (NCBI taxonomy): Eukaryota > Metazoa > Arthropoda > Insecta > Diptera > Drosophilidae > Drosophila > Drosophila willistoni. Next base: position 19,933,265 of record NW_025814050.1, read on the forward strand.
TATCCCATACACACTGTACGCCAATCCAACCAAGAATTCATATCCACATCCACATCCTTGTTACCAGTAGCCAGTCTGGCATTCGTTTCGCATTTGGAAACGCTTTCATTATCATCTCTTCCCTCGTGGTGCATCCTGCCGAGCAAGCTGGCAAACATTTAAATTGACTGGAAAACTGCAAAGATATACCATATAGACATATATATATCTTCATATCAAAACATAGTCAATATTTAATTAACACCAACACAGCAGGCCAAATCTGGTCATGATTTATCTTTGCCCCATGAAATTTGCTTTGATTCCCCTCCGACCAATGATTTTTGAACAGCTGCTCTTAATGACCTTCATCTAATTGATGTTTACAAATCATGGTAAATATTGTAATTGCAGTTAAAATTTAAGCATTTAATTAACTTGCAATCTGTGATTAAATCACTTAAACTATAACAATCTTATGTAGAAATTTTTGTTTTTAAGGGCTTGTATGAAGATTTCGAATACATAAATATTTAATTAAAGTTTTTGAATTTGTCAGCAGGTTAGCCCCTTTTTTTTAACTTTGAATTTGATTTTCTCGACTCCAAAGAAATTTAATGAAGAAATTTTTTCTGTAATTTGTTCATTATTGTATTCAGATAATGACCCGTAATTATTGTCATGTCAGCTTTTGAAGTTTTTTTTACAGGTGCGTTTGAACGAAAATCGGCCCCCAAATGCTGGTCAATAGTTTAGCCCGGTCTTTCCAAAATCTTTAATATTATAGTTAGACATGTGTATTCTTTAAAGAAGTTGTAGATCTAGGTAATCTAAGATAAACTGCATATTAAAAATTTTCATTTGTTTTGGGGCTCATCGAAATTTCGGGTTTTTGTATGTAATTCTTGAGGTCTCTTGGTTTGACGCTGTTTTACGATACCAATTTAAACTAAAGTACTTTTTTCCTAATCTAAGTATGAAAGTAAATTGAATTTCCCGTCAAATAAAACATGTTTCATAAAAATCCGATAAAAATTAGACCGATTTCATCGCCCATACTTAAAAAAAGAACCAAGTAAAAAAAAATTTTTTTAAATTTCCCTTACATGCATGCAAAGAAAGAGATGGAGGATGTGTAGGAAATTTTGCTTACTTAGTTTTTTTAAATAATAGGCCATGAAATCGATCTAATTTTTGTCGGATTTATATGTAACTGACTTAAATAACTGACTTAAGCAAAGAGTTTATTAAAGATAAGCCAAGAGAAATATACATCCTTATACATATATAAAAATCAAAAGAACATTTATTTGTTAGGGACGAACTGTTGAATGACCCAGCCGATTTTCGACTTCCAGTCCACAAAATATTTGTAAAAGATCTTCGCGTGTTTTTATATACATATATACGGCAATTTGTGTTTTTAAGCACTATGTTCTATGTATATTTTCAGTACAAAGACCTACATACTGTATCAGTACATTAGGTGGCTAAGAAATACGCTTTATGTCTTACGTCTCTTTTAATACCCTCTACAAAGGGTATCATTCCTAAACTTTATTTATTTGTAACTGGGCAGCTAGAAGATAAGTATATCTCATGATAAATAAACATCTTGGACAGTACTTTAAAAGTTGTGTATAGAAAATTTTGTATTGTCCAAATAAAAAGAACCGAGCTATTCGATGTGTTTTAAACAATACATTGGTATACTTATAATTTGATTCTTCATTATCTATTGTCCTAGAAGTTTCTGAACGTCAAGCAACTCGTTCAATTGAAAGAAATTTGCGAATAAATGAAACAAATATATTCGGTAAACATTCAGAATTTGACTGCCAGAAATAAATATCCCATTGGGAATAGAATGTACTTAAGTCAAGGTAATGACTTCTTTTAAAACGTAAAAAAAAAACTTCAGGAAACACACAGGACAACTTACCTTCTGTTCTAAAAATCAACCCATCGCCATTGATTTTATCTTCTGTGGCTGCAGAGTGTCGATCTTCAAAATTAATAAACTCGACTAGTTTAAAAACATATATAACAAATATCGTGTTGGAGGAGACGTCATCGTTAACTTAGATTTCTATATATATTAAAATTTGTTATATTATTTGTTTAAAATGATCGGAATTTCTACCACTGTATTTACATTAACATGTTCTAAAAGCTTTTGTTACATAGCTCATAAAGAGCTTCTAACTGATGAAACCAAAATATAAAAATGACTTCTTTCTGGAATTCGAAGAGGAGATGACTTATTTTTCCTTAGTCCACTCCACATGCTATTGAGCATTGGAGTTTTGTATCACCTGCAACTGAGCAGATCAAACAAATCGTATAAAAGACTTTATTACCATTCATCCATATAATTTTCAAAAATCACTTCTGTCGCTTGTAGTTAGTAAAACTTCGACCTAAACATATAGTGCATACATTCAGTATCTTTCAACTTTTTTGTGCCATTCATCACGAGGTATTTAAAAATAGCTGAAAAAAAACTCGACTCAAGCTTTTATAAAGAGAATTTATGAAGACATAATTTTGAATTTTCCAAGTTCAGTTCATTGCCTTTAAGTAGTAAGTACTAATTGCCTAAGTACTAATTGTTAAATTGTTAAAACATACCATAATACATATGTAAATACATATATGTAACAAAAAGTTAGTCACTAAAGATTTCGGAATGAAATTTAACCTCTGTAATGAAAACAACTGCAAACCATTCCCAAATAAAAAGACTTGAAAAGTTTTCATTACTTTTTTTTGTTTTTTAAATTGTATAAATATATTTTATTTAATTACTTAATGATTCGCTTCGCTCTCTCTCTCTCTCTCACTCTTTCTTTCTTTTTATCATTTATTAACACTTTAATTACAAAAAATATCTAAAATTGTGACCAAGAAAATGGAATTTTTCCTTTTTTTAAATTTCTCACATATATTTTTAAATTTTAGAGTTTTGTTTAACAGGCTGGCAAGAGGGTGTGGCACTGCGCTTTGTCAAATTATAAAAAAAAAAAAACAGAAAAAAAATTTACAATCTTATTGCGGGGTTTGTAGAGGAGGGGGGAGTTTATGGGTGATTTGAGGCACTGGACAAATAATTTTTTCTCCTGCCATTTTCAAAAGTTATCTTTAATTTTTCTTGGTTTTTCTTTTTTGTTGTTTATTTTAATTTAAACTTAAACAAAACAATTGCCATATTTTTAAGTGGTTTTTTGTGTGTTTTTTTTCTTGTTGTTTATTATTATTATTATTAATTATATTTTTTAATTTTATTTATGATTAAAAATTTTTGTGTAATACATTTTCAACGTGAATTTTAAAAAATACAAATACTTAATTCGATTTTTCTTTTACTTTTATGATTAATACATAGATGTGTTTGGGTTGGGTGGGTGGATGGTAGGGGGGGACGAAGGTCAAAGAAGGGGTGTGGTGTTTTGGAAGGGTTGCAGCTGTTGTTGTTGTTGATGTTGCTGTTGATGTCCATTGAAGAAAGCGCAAGAAGCTTAAGCTTAGATTGAAGCTTTCCATTGACGACCAAACAGCAAAAAACAAAATGAAATGTTGCTAAACATTGTTGCTGATAAGGTTAGAAAACATGTTGCTGGTTAATCCTGCCGAAAAGTATGAATATTGTTGCCAGTGTTGTTGCTGTTGTTGTTGTTGCTATTGTTATTGTGGCTAATGCTGCTAGTTGTTCAATTTCAATTTACTTGGTATAGACGCCACGCCCACAGGTATTAAGATGTAAATTTCTGCAAATATTTGTGTTTGTTTCCTTTTTTTGTTTATTGTTGTGCATTGCTTTTGTTTTTTTGTTGTTGTGCTGCGCCTGCGCAACATTTTGGAAATGGTGTCTGTGTGTGTGTGTGTGTGTGTGTCTTAGTGTGTGTGTATGTGTGGGTGTATAGTAGGGGGCGTGGCAGGGTGCTTTAAATAACCATATAACCAAATTCTATATAAACGAAATTATTCTCGCTTATTTGTTGCTGTTGTTGTTGTTGTGTTTTATATCATATATATATATATATATATATATACCAACCACCCGCGATAAGGCATATTCCGGCGTCTTTGTAGATTGCATCTAGTAGTAGTAAGCAGTTTGTTTTTATTTTTAGGCGGTAGGCGGTAGGCATATGGGCGTGGTGTTTTTTTTTGCTGGTGAATTGTTGGTGTTGTTGTTGTTGGCTTGTTGTTGTTGGTGTTTAATCCCAGTTCTTATTACTTTTTTTTTTGATTTTATATATATTTATTTATTGTTTATTGATGTCTTTTACTTCGTTTTAAGTTTATTCTTGTTTAATATTTAAGAAAAGATATTGTATATAGTTGTGATATTGCGTGCTGTTGGTGCTGCGGTGCGTTTTGTTTTTGTTTTTTGTTTTTTATATATGTATATATATATATTGCTGTGTGTGTATATATTGATTGGTAATTTAGCTTATCGCCAAACACACTGACTACATCTACAAATAGAAGAGAAGAAAGAGAGAAATATATATATATATATGTATATTGAAGGTGATGTATGTATGTATGTATGTATTGGTAATGTTTTCCATATGGTTTCTTTTTTTTATGATTTTTGGTTAGGCCAGGTGTGGTGCGTGTGTGTGTGTGTGTGTGTGTATGTTGTATGAGATATGTATGTAGCGTTATGTGTGCAGAAGCTTTTTGAGCTTTTATTTGTTTTATCAGAATTTTTATATACATATATATGTACAATTGTAGCATATTATGCTATCTGATATCCAAAGAATCAAATAACATTTTCATTTTAAGGAAAGTTTTCTATTTCCCCTGACAAGTCAAAGTTCACGATTCTACATCGTGACTAAATGAAACAGAGGAAAATTACCAAAAAAAAAAGACAATTCTTAGACAAAATACAATAAAAATAAAATTACCAACAATTATGTTCAGTTAATATTCTAACATTTTGAATCTTAATTTTTATTGCTTTAACTATAATTCTTTTAAGAAACAGAAATTCTTCTATAGTACTGAACATTTTAATAACTACTTTACCTCTCTTTTTGTCTCTTTTATTATTTAAATTGGATTTCAAGCAATTCAGTAACCAAATTTAAATGTTCTTCTGTATAAGCAAATAATTAAAGTGTTCTGTATATACAAATGAAAAGGTTGATGAATTAAATTGAATTTACCTATTTTTAATAAAAAACTAACCTCTAACCTTTTTCATATAATTGTTTTAAATTAACAATTATATGAAATTTTTTAAGGGGTAAATAATGAAATGACAAATGATTTGAATAAAATTGTAATTTTTTCATTTTTTTCCTTAATTTTGATTGTATCCAATCAACACTAAATAAACTTTCACATAGATTACAAATGAAAAGGCTGAAGAATTAAATGAAATTGATATATTCTTAATAAAAAGTACTAATGTTCTTTTAAGCAATTGTTCCAAGTTAACAATAGACCTAATTTTTCAAGTTATTACAATTGAAACGACTGTAAAATTATATAAAATTTACCTATTTATACTGAAAACTAACATTTTTCCTTTGATTAATTGTTCCAAGTCGACAATAAATTTAATTTTTAAAAATTACAACAAAAGGGCTCTAGTAAAGTACTGAAATAACCTTTTTTTTAATAAAAATTAACTTTTTCCCTACTATTAATTCTTCTAAATCAGCAAAAAATATAATTTTTAAAATTTACAAAAGAAAATGCTGACAAATTGAACCAAAACAAACTTTTTGGATAAAAAACATTATTTGCTCCAAATCTTCATAAAAAAACAATTTTTAAGAGCTTAAATATGAAAATGCTAAAGAATCAAACATTTTTTAAACTGATTTTTTAGATTCATAGATCATTCCTAATGTGAACATCTTTAGATTCTAAAATAAAATTCACATTGTCACATTTTAAACGTATTCTATCTATATTTATATTTTTAAATTATTCAAACTACTGAAAGCAAACGAATCTAATTAAAATTCTATACTATGTAACCCATTCTATCCGAGACAAGTGAAAAATATAAATATTTTTCATTTCTGTTGACTTTGACACATTAAATTCCATCAGTTTGTGGTTTAACTAGAATTGTAAATGCCGCGGGGAAGTTTTCTCCAATTATCTCACTAGTTCTCTCTAAACTGGGATTTACACATTTGGGTGAATGAAATGTATTTGGTTTCTGGATATCAAGTATAGAAGAAGAAACATGTACATATGTATTTGCCTTTGACCAACACCAAAAAAATAGAAGAAAAATAAAAGGAAATATGTTTTCTTTTTTGGAAAACATTCTTCATGCACTTTAGCCTATTTGATATGTACAAACAAGTTGTTGGTTGTGTTTTTTTCTTTTTGTTTTGAAAAGTTTTATGTTTTTGGGTTTTTTTTTTTTTGGGATATAACTCACCTGTGCTGACGCAGATTATCACGTTGCTTGAAATATTTGCCACAAACCTCACAGGAATATGTTATCTCTGGCGATTTGTGTGTACGCTCGTGGATCATTAGATTGTATGGCTTGGTGAAACGCCGCTGGCAATACTTGCAAATGAATTCACACTTTGGACGCATCTTGCGACGGAAATCCGACCGGCAGTCATCGTTGTCGATTCGCATTACAGCAAACATTTTGACAGACGATATATGTATTACGTTCTGCTTCTTCTTACTAGTTAACAATGCCCACAGTGGGAGATATCAGCTCGGGCGCAAGCACTGGCACGGCACAGGTATATACCTATCAGCAGGGCAACACACACACATCCACAGAGAGACAGAGTGTGTGTGTACTCGGGGGTGTACTAGCAGAGAGAGAATGTGTGTGTATATGTGTGTTGCTCTCACTCTCTTTCTCTCACACGCTAAATGCTAGCCTGAGTGGAATTATGTCTCTCTCTCTTTTTCAAATGTTCTCGCTCTCTATCACTATCACTCTCTCACTCGATATCTCCAACTGAGTGTGTGTGTGTGTGGTGTGAGCTTTCTTGTTGCACTGAGAGCGCCCAAAGTATTTAACTTTAACGGTACTCTCTCCCACTATCTTCAAATCGTCAACCAGATAGATAGGTTAGGTAGGTGGATAGCTGAAATGTGGCAACGCTGCGAGATTTCTCCACTTCTATTCAATGTGGGCGTTCTTTTGGGTGGGCCGCCTCTGGTTTCTACTGCAAAACACCTAAAAAAACAAACCAAAAAAAAAATAATAATAATAAAAAAAAATGTTAAATAAAGTTAGCAACGCCTGGGACGACTTTTATGTGCCAATAAATTTCATTAAAAAATACCAACCGACCGAACATCCGACCAACAACAAGTTGTCAACTTAAATCACGCAACATGAAATTGAAAATGACTCATTAAAAAACGGCCACAGAGACACTTAGTTGGCGGTGGCGGTGGTGTCGGTGGTGTCAGTTAGTCGTGGTGGTGGATTCTCTCTTGGTGTTGACATTTACAAATCACCCAACACATTTTCAGTCAGATGAGCTTAACCTTCGCCTTTGGTTCAGATTTACTTACGACTCATCGGCATATTAATATCCAGTGTTTCAGTGTCAAAGTAAAACAACGACAACAACAACAACCCCATAAAGCACATAAAACTACAAAATGTGACAACAAAATAGTTTTTTTTTTTTGTCACCTACTGTACTTGCATAATGAAATTGAAGGAAAGGAAGCATTTAAGATTTAAGATTTTAAAAGAAAGCTAAATGCATCCAATGATTAAGGGTAAACTTGGGTTTACGGAAAAGACCTTATATAGATGGTTAATTACCCTTTTTCACCCCCCGTAGATCCGCTACTGAAATTATGACAGCTTTCGGAATGAGCCTCAACAACCTTACAATACTTTCGTCTTAAGTTTACAAAAACTTTTCAATTTTCAATGAAATTTAGGTCTTTAAATAACCCAAAAGATCCTTTATCAAAGCTGTGACTGTTCCAGTGTTTAAGGAAGTGCATAGGATCATAAAAAAAACTTCGCTTAGATTAATAAAATGCTGAAAACTCTTTTTCCTTAACTAACTTGCTAACTTTTTTCGTGACATATTAACACAAATGTGTAGGTCTTCAAGGATTTTAAAAGATCCAATGTTACATCCAATTTATAATATCGGAAATAGCATCCCTTAAGTAAAGCGTAAACGTAGTAAGATACAAGTTCTCAGCAATTTGAATACTTTCCCTATAAACTTAGGAAAATGTTGAATTTCTCATTTAACTACGTTTTAGAAGATCCAAAACAAAGTATTTAAAGAACCTAGAAGACATTTTTAAACACGTTGACCTGGTCATCAATTGAACCTCATTAAGGACCTAGAAGATCTCTTTAAATACTTATTTTATAGTTACTAAAACTTTATTAAAACTTAGAAAAATATTCAATTTCTCATTCCTCTACTTTTAAGAAGATCAAAAACAAAGTTCTTAATGGAACCTAAAAAGTTCTTTCCAAACCGATGACCTTTTAATTATTGAACCTCATTAAGGACCTAAAAGATATCTTTTAAATCGATGGCCCTATCAATAATTGACGTTTATGCGTAGGATTACGTGAAAATATCGGTACAAAGAAAAAGCAAAGGACTTTTCAAGCACTTTCAAAAAGGCTTCTTACAGATTTCAATACTTTTCTCTTTTAATATTTCAGGTTTTCTATCCTTTTTAAACAAAAATATGAAACTTTATGAAATAAGTAAACTTTTCCATGATCCATGACAACATCATTTGTTGAGGCAAGTCATGAACTAAAGAAAATATTGTAAGAAATGAACACAATCTTTCTTGAAAGTCTTTAAATTAGGTATTGTAATGATTAAACTACAAATGGAAAATTTTTCCTAAGAAATTGTTGAGCAGAAAGTTTTTTAGATTCTCAAGAACTGTTCCAAACGATTTTCTAACGTTTTTAGAGGAATTCACAGAAGTGAATCATTGAAAATAGTTCTTAAAGTTGCATTTTCCCCTCAAAGACTAAGAAATACTTTTGAAGAAACTTAAATAAAAACTTTGGTGAATTGTTTAATTTCAGGCAAAATATCTTTAAGAAAAATAGGCAAATGCCAAAGATTTCTAGGAAATCGAAATGATTTGTTTTCAAAGAAAAGTGCAACTGGGTTTCGGAAACTATTTTAATTGCCAAGTTTAAGTAGTTTCATTGGAAGACCCTGGGGCATCTCTCACGTTAAGTGCTTTGCATAATAATAATAATAATTTTTGGCTCTTCATTAAGTCTGACTGAAATTGACAGAAGTTGGTAACAAGTTGATACTTTTTTTGTTTTGTTTGTTTGTGTTTGGATTTTTAATTGGCGCCTTGCCAAGCTCTGCGAAATTCGAATGAGAATTTATGTGAGGCGTCGATTCGATCCTTTCTTGCAGTAGTTAACAACTGTTATTTTTTATGTAATTTTATTTTTGTCATTTCGGCGCCGCTGGATGGCATATATTTTAGTCATTTTTGTTCTGTTGTTGTTGTTGTTGTTTTTGGGATATCTGAACAAACAAAAGGCTGTGCTGACTGGTAGCGACAACCCATACACCACTTCCCCTCCCTCCCTCCACTAAGCCACAATTCTTAGTTGTCTTTGGGTATTCGGTATACTGATTTCGATATTTATTTATATGTGCTTTTTAGCTCGCAGCTGGAACACTTTTAGGATATATATATATATGTATATGTATAGGGGAAACGTTGACAACAAAAGCCTCAAAAACGTCATCACAGCGGGTGATGCACTGACCGGACTGGAACTTGGACTCCGACTTCGACTCCGACTCAAAGTCATCGTATTTGGGGACCAGGCAAAGCCGACGTTACGTAGTTATTGTCATTATAACATTAATGCCCACTAAACATATTCAAATTATAACACTGAGAGATATTTGGGTTCTCTCTCTCTGTCTCTCTTCTCTCTCTGTTCGTCTAAGCGTTTTTGGGACCTGGTCTGAACCTGGCCTGGCCTGGTCTCTTACCAATGTTAATTTGTGTACACAATGTGGCGTCACATCGGCATTTTAACGCCGTTAATCATGCGACACAGGGCGCCTGCATAAGGCCATCCATTTCGTTATGGATTCTCAGTTTAGTTACGGATTATTGGAGTTTGAGGTTTTTTTCTTTCGTTTTGTTTCTTTGAACATAAGTTTGAGTGGGCTTAAATGGAGCAACAACAACAAGAGTTTACCATCTGATGGGGGGTTAAGCACTCTATTTGATGTTTTTAACAGTAGGCCCAAGGGTTAAGCTAAGACCAAAAACTAAAATAGAGTGATAAAGATGTAATGTAATGGCTTGAGGAAAATTTTACTTCAATCTTGTTTGAAAGGGGTTTGTGATTAGACTAAGTGAGATGTATTAGATGTAGTAATCAACTAAAATTTGTCATTTAAAGTGTCATGTTATAATAATAATTCAAACAATCTCGTAGAGTTATCTACTTTAAGCCAATTTGAGTATTTTTAGGCTATTTTAATTAGATTCTGGTACTAGTTATCTACTTAAAGCCAATTTAGTGATTCGTATGCTATTTTAAATGGATTTAGGTACTAGCTTCTCAAAAATATATGTCCATATCTAGAAACAGGAGTGTTGCGGATTGTCAGGGAAAGATTTTAACTATGAAACTGTTCAAATTTCAATATCCAAGAACGACTTTCCCTAAGAAATTTCCTTTTTCACTTGTTGTAAATACACGGTTTTCCCTACCAAAATTATAAACTAAGAACTCCACTGTATACCGAAATATGTATATCTATCTTGAGATACTATAGATACCTTTCTATATATGTATATCTTTAGATACTATAAGTCCCTTTCTATATATATATATCTTTAGATCTTATAAATACCTTTCTATATATTAGTTTCTATATAGTATCTAATATAAATACCTTTTTGTATTCCTCAACTATAACCAATCTGTAATCTATGTCATATTGTTGATATTTTCTTTGTTTCCAACATCAAAATGTGGATTCTAGGAACTAGCTTATCGAATATTAAATTGAATTCATTATCTAAACGAAATATAGCCTCTATTTATTTATATTTAGATTTCTTAGAACTCTAACTACCTTTAAATCTTTATCGAATTGGCATTTTTATACTTCTGCAGGTATTTTTACGTTTTTATTTCACTTGAAAATCACTAAATCATGTCGAATATGTTTCGCTTTTTATATAAACTAAGATAATTTGATTTGATTAAGTGAGAAACAGAGGAAATTTCACCAATTTGACTAACTGGAGTTCTAAAAAATTGCCTCTATTAGTTTCTAGTTTCAGTTTCTAGAACTGGAGTTCTAAGTTAGTCAAATTGATGAAATTTCCTCTGTTTCCCACTTTAATAACTAGAAACTAATACAAGTTTTCTTTCTATTTGACTTTAAGATTACTTGAATTTATCGACTATATGTATATTTGTTATGAAGTTGACTTAAATTTATATATAAGTATAGACTCTATACTCTTTCCATTGCATTTCCTAGAAATCGAAGTGTCTAATTTTTGAAAATCTTTCGACTAGGCGTTAACTTTGTACGCTTTTTGCACAAATCGGCTTAACCTTCTGTTGTAAGATTGTAACACCCAAAATACTGGCCAAATATTGTACAACATGTCTGGATAATCCCATTAATCCTGGCACTGAAAATAATTAGTTGTTTTGTACACACACACACAAAGAGAGAGAAAGAGACAGGGAAACAGAGGAAGATCAGGCGATCAGGAGAGATCTTCTTCGTCTCAGCATGATTTCCTTTTTCTTTTCTTTTTTTGTGTTGTCTTTTCGTTGTGACCTGAAGGGCCATGCGAAAGGCGTTAATGCTGCGTGAAATTAGATTTGCAGCAAGCCAAAAACCCAAGTGAGCGAATAAAAATCAAAAGAAGTGCAAAGTAAGTGCGACACAGCGCCTACGCCTGGACCTCTATCACCTACTCCCCTCTCTACCTCGCTCCCTTCCTGCATCAGGAAGGTCTTCCATGGAAAACCAGAAAGAGAGTTACAGTTTAACACCCTGTGAAAGAGATAATGTGTGTAGCGTTATGGCCGATAAGACTAAAAAGTGACACACACGATGTGGATCATGTGTGTGTGTGTGTGTGTGTGTATGGACACGGAACATGGTCAAAAGCGATTACCGCACACTTCTCTCCTTCTTTTCTCTTTTTTTTTTCTCTTTTTGGAGGCGGACAGTGAGTTGGCAAGGTGCCATTAAAAATTACAAGCCGAAAAGTGAAAAAAAAAATAATACCTTAAATAAATGACAAAAAGGACAAAAGGCAAAAAGAGGAACCGAAACCGATTTTTTCTCTCTCTCATTTTTTTCTTTCTTTATTTTTGATACGAATCTAATTGTGCTAATGGCACAAAATTCTTAAGAAAAAATTTATACAAGTCGCAGCACTTCAAGTAGAACAAAAGGATCTACCACAACAACAGAAGGGCTCGAAAAGGGACTCTCATTCTGGTTTTGATGTGGGAAAAATTGTGGCCAAAAAAACAACCAAATCCCTATATAAATTGACAGTTGGTACGTTCTCATACGTCTATCAAGGTGTTAGCCACTCTACACCATTTTAGTTTTTAATCGTTCAACTAATGCTTGTCCAATTGATGAAATTGATGTGAATAAATGAGCCTAAATGTGTGTGAGAGTGTGTGTGTGTGTGTGAGTGTGTGTGTGTGGTCGTTTTTGCAGAAAATTCTTGGAATTTTTCTAGTTTAACTTTTATGTTCAAAATGACTCATTCATTTGCCTAAGACTTTGAAAAAAAAAACCTGCATAAATCGATAATGATTGTTTAGTATTCTTTCATTTTTTTTAGACCTTGGTTTTAACAAAGAATTTGTTTTGTTAAATAAAATGCTGAATCATGCATTAAAGTTGAAGCTTTAACACAAAAAAAATGGTTTTTAATGGTTAAAGCTTAAAGATGTAGGGGAAAACCAAAAGCCGTCGGCAATATTTAAACACAAGTTGAAGGATTTTTAGGCAAAGTTTTCAGAAAAAAAGATCAACGTCTTGGTTTCAAAAAGTTTTTGAGACGAGTGATTTTTATTTGCATTTTAAAGCATAGCAAATTTAGGCATAAAAACATAGTTTACTCTATTTTTAGATATTTTTATACCTTATATAGACAGCAAGTTAAAAATCCTTCAAAAAATACAAAAAAAGAAAGATTTTTCTTAGATTCTTGATTTGAAAAGTGTCTCAAAAGATCTTCGAAGAAAACTGCTTTAAGTGAAACATAATTTACTTGATTTTAAAAGAGTCTCAAAAGATTTTTGAAGAGAACTGCTTTAAGTGAAACCTGATTTACTTCAGAATAAACAAATTTTAGATCTTTTTTTGAATCCTGATTTTAAAAGAGTCTCAAAATAAAGTTATTTAAAGAAAACTGCTTTAAGTAAAACATAATTTACTTGAGAATAAACAAATTTTCGACAAAATACGAATGGACAACGAATGATCTGCGTTGACCAAGATGTGATCAAGAGATCAACAGCAAATTCAGAAGTGAAAAGCTTAAAAATTGAACTTCATATCAAGAGAAACGATCCTACAAACAAGAATCAAAGAATCCTGCAATATCCTTGGAGAAATCGTTAGCTTTATATGTATCTGTATAGCTTAAGAAATTAGCCATTGCGAAAAGCGTGTAAAGTCAACTTTAAAATTGGCTATAGAAATAGAGTCCAACGGGTCGTATGATTAGAAAATGTCAAACGCCATTTTGCAAATGGCGACATATAAATTCTTACACCGAAAATAAAAGCTTCCATTTTCCGCACACGCACACATTGAAACGAACGAAGCACACAATCTCTCTCACAGACACAGAAACAGAACAGAACAGAGGCACGCACATACATAGATGCATGTGGTGGTGGTGTGTGTGTGTGTGTGTCTTTGTGTGGGCCAATGAAAGAGCGTAAAACTGGTAGCCCAAGCACAAACAAGAAAGAACACGACGAGCGCCATTCTCAACTTACTTCGGCTACTGTGTGCCCACGAAACGAAACGAAACGAAACTTACCTACCAATGGGGGCTACGAGAAAAAACACTGGAATTACGCGCAATAGACGGATCTTCAAAGTTAATGACGATCAATAGATTATGTTGATGATGATCTCTTTCTCTCTGTCTATTTTGTATTACTTTTCTTTTAGTTATTTCTCTGATGGTTTCTTTTTTCTTAGTTTTCTTTTTTTTTATTATTTCTTTTTTTTTTTTTTTTGTTAAGGTACACGCGAAAGGAACTGAGGGAACTACGCACGCTTGCGCGGCACAAAGTTGAATGAATGAATGCTACTAATAACTGAAAGAAATAGGTAGTCAACTGCCTGGCCTGACTGCCGACTGACGCTGCTGCTGCTGCCGTTGCTGTCGCAGTCAGCAGCGCTGCCACGAAGTTGAGGAAGCAACCAACGACACACACACAGACATACACATACATAGAGTACCTCTGAGCGCGTCTCTTCGCTGTGTGAGTGTGTTGAGTACGGCTCAATACGGTGGCTCTGTTATAATGTGAGTCATCTCTTCCAACTAGCCTTTCTTTCTTCTAACTGGTCAACGAAAATGCAAAAGCCGAAGCTTAAGAAGAGAAAAAAAAAAAACAGCCGAAGGAGTTGACGTTGACTTGGCGATCAAGCAAGACCAGTAGCCGAAGCAAGTTCTTCTACTGCGTTGCGCATGCTTAAAAATACAAGTAGCCCAAACTAGCTAGCCATCTCGCTCTAACACACTTAACACAGTAGCCACAAAATGGCGGAAAGCTTACCCTTTAGCACTAGCTCTATAGAAAAGCAATTAGAGTGTCTATTTAAGTAACTAATGCTTTCTTTATAATATTTATTTTTTCAACACAACGACAACAACAAGTTCTGCGACGACGACGACGAAATCAACAAACGGCGACCTTTAATATTATTAATAAAATATATTTCACTTCCGAACGCTTCTGTGCGCGAGAGTCAACTGCAAAAGTTACGATCGAAACTTCAGCTTAACGTTACGTTTCAGTTATGTCTGTATGTGGTTTTTTTTTTTTTCTTCTTTTTCTCAGTTGTCTTCTTTTTTTTCAGTTTTTGTATCAGGCAGCTGCCTGTATTCAAAACGGCTTCTGATTTTTTTTTTTCCTCCTCACACTCACTCAAGAGAGAGAGCGAGAGAGAGTGGACACATTGAGTGGGAGTAACGGGCAGCCATTGGTTGACTTTAATTTTGAGTCAAAGTCCCACATAAAGAAAACAAGAGATAGCACTAGAGGTTGAGTCTAAGACACAGAGAGAGCAAGTGAGATGGTGAGAGTAAGACAAAATGAGTGAAAAATTTATTAGGGCGTTACGTTTGATATTGACGTTTAAATTAAAGCTTACAAAGTAAACAAATTAATTACTACGATTAAGCGAAATACTAATGGAGAAAGCCAAAACAAAACAAAAGGCAAAACATGTCAAAGAGACATTTGTCCCTTTCGCACTGCAGCCCTTTCTCTTGCACTTAACTGGCTTTCACTCAAAGGCATGCCAATTACATTTTAGAGGTAAATGAACCGTTAAATTGGTAAACCTTTTACCAAAAAAGGCCACTAACTTCAAACTGCCCTAACTCGAAACCTTTTTGGAATTTCTAGTTAAAAATTGAATAGAAAATGTTAACGATAACTTAAAATGGTTAACTATTTGTTAATTTCTGATGATTTCTGTTTTCCAAATGAACCTTGAGCTCAGTTTTTTGCATAAGTTTCAATATTGAAACTAAAAAAGTGTACAAAGTGGGCGTGGTTTTTCGAAATTTTGTGAGGTTGGCGCTTTGGGCGGCGCCCTTTTGCTTAACCCGTTTTCATCTCTCTCTCTCTCTCTCTCTCTCTCTTTCATTCATTCTCTCTCTCTATGTGTGTGTGTGTGTTGGTATGTGCGGTTGAGAGAGCCAACAAAACCAGTGGCAGAGCCAGAGCAGAGCCACTAGTCTTACGCCCAGTTCCAGCTCCATTTTGTTGAACGTTGTGTGAGGCCCTTCTTTTTTTTTCTCTTTTTTTTTGGTTTTTTTTTGGGTAAACCGAGGGAAAAATACATTCATAACCATTTTGATTGTCTGTTTATCTCATCCGTTGGCCGTTTCTCAATGAAACACAGAAACACAAAATGCTTCATTCACATGTATTTTTAATTTTGACTTTATTTGTTTCGGTTTGTTGTTTGTTTTTTTTGTTTTTGGTTTTTGTTTTTTGTACTGCCCAAAAAAGGATTTTTTAATTAAGTTTTTGTCTTCGGTCTTGTGTCGATTTTCGACATGAAGCATCAATAAAGTTTAAGTGCAAACTGCTGATGATGGCTTCATTTCTTTTGTTGTTGTTGTTATTTAACAAAATTTGCATATTTTAAATGAGCAATCAAAAAAGGAGATGAAGTGCCGAAGGAGAAACCTAATTAAGGAATACACAAGGAAACCAAATAAAGATGATTTTCACTTCACAAAATAATGATGTAAACTCATTCGAGATAATCTTATAGTATATACTATATATATAGCAATATAAGGCAAATCTTAATCGACTACTTTAAATGTCGTTTTTATTCAACAGTTTATACAGAAATTAGGTCATACTTATCTATATAGTGCGTTATGGGCTTAGATTGTGTCCTAAATGGGTTAAAATTAGTTCGATTCTTGGAGTAACTTATTGAGAACTATTTAATTCTTGCTTTACTTTTCCGTAATGTAGAAATTTCATCAAGGACGGATCTAGAATATAGTTTCTACTTGGAAAAGTTAAGAAAATTTTAAATTTTTAATCATGGACGTAACAAGAATATATTTTCTACTTGGAAAAGTTAAGAAATTTTTAAATTTTTAATCATGGACAAACCAAGAATATATTTTCTACTTAGGAAAGTTCGAAATTGTTGAAGGAAGTCAAGTTTAAGAATTTCCAAAAATTACTCGACCACTTCAAAAATTCACTAGTTGGCCAAAAAGACAGCAAAGTTTAAAAAATAATTCAAAATTGCGATATTTTGGCTAATGCCAATTGGATAATTCCAGACTCCCCAGACTTTCCCTTTGGTTTCATCCATGAATTTCGTTAAAGTTAACTTTATGATTCACTTCATCTCCTTGAACTAACATGAATATACACTGAATATATCCAGCAATTATTGTATATAACAAAATAGTCAAAAATGTTTATCAAATTGTAGCTTGACTTAAGATTTAAAATCGCTTTATGAATGTATGTATTATTACCAGTGGCGGATCGTGCGCTCGATTGGATCGGGGTTGGAGTCAAAAATTTGTTTGACCAAGTAAAATTTCTTAAATCCGACTCGGAGTTTTGGGGGGGAAAATTTACCCTTTGTACCCCCCATAGAACCGCTACTGATTATTACAAGAAACCATTAAAAGTCTTTCAAAATTTGTATACTTCTAAAAAATAACTTAAATTTAGTTCCATTTTCGGATTAACTTATTAAAAGTACTTTTTCTTTATTCTGTGAATGTTAAGTGATAAGAAATTTTGTATCAAAAGTATTTTGACACAAAATTAGAGCACAATATAAATAAATTTCTAAATTAATAAAACCAACTATTAAAAGTCCTTTGAAAACTTCAGAGTTCTCAAGTATTCGAGTATTCTCATTCAGAATTCGTTCAAATTTTGATATTTGATTTCCATTTCTTTTACAAAAAGTTAACTAAATGAGTTTAAAGCTTACTACTTGACAAATTAAGACTTGTCGTGGATTTTATATTCATATCAGTAGCGGATCTACGGGGGATGAAAAAGGGTAAATTTCGCCACCCCAAAACTCCGAGTCGGATTTGGTTATGAAATTTTACTTGGTCAAACAAATTTTTGACTTCGATTCATATTAAATAAAAAATCTGTTATTATGAGATTTAATATATTAATTTTTCGATATGTTAAACATTAAAAATTAAAATTTTATTGAATATTTTTCAAAGAATAGGATATGTACCTAATCGTGTATGTTTAACAGACTTTATTAACTTCAATAACTAACTAAGTTAGTTATTTAACTAAGTGATTTGTTTTAGGTTTAGTAATAAACCATTAAAATTGTGGACAGTAGAGAAATGAAAAACTTGTCAGACCATTATTTTGGCCCTAGTGTTAGTCAAGGAGAATTTTAAACTGATTTTTTGAAGATTTCGCTCTATGCGATTAGAATTCCCAAGTAGTTTTAGCCATTGGCGGATGTACTTATCAATATTAGCAGATTCTGTTGGTAAGTAAGTTCACTAAGCTTCAAAATTAAGACTAAAACTAAGCTTTAGATCAGTAATCTACTATTTATACGTTTTATGGTATTGTAAAAATGCTTTCGAAATGTTGTATTTTATCACAAAAAGCTTATGTTGAATGCGGAACTCTGAAAGCATTTTAAAATCAATATAAAGAAATCGTTTTACAACCAAATTTCATTCAAAACAACAGAACATAAGCATAATGGCTCAGCTGTAACTATAGTTGATCAATAACCAAATTGATCATCTCCTACCTCGCACACGCATTCACACACACACACACCAACACACACGCACACACAGTCATGGACACTTTGTCTACTGGTTTATGGCAAATTAATAACCAAAAAGCGCACAAAAAGATTGCTGGAAGGAAGAAGAGGCCAAAAAGAGGTATGAAAATATAAAAACGCCAAACAAATTCCAAATAAACCATAAATTTTATTAATTTCAATAGCTGAACGATGACTAACAGTTGTGTGTGTGTGTGTGTATGAGTGTGTGTGTGTGTGTGATGGAGACCTACAATAGGCAACGATTTGATTTCAGATACCGATTCGGTTTCAGATTCAGAAGTTTCGTTTGGTTTTTGCACCGCACCCAATTAACATAAAATACAACAACAAAAAAGAAAAAAAATTAAGTTAAACAAATGGAAAAGCCCAATTCCTAAGCGCTCCTACAGAAGTGACAACAAATTTAAAATTTACGAAATAAAAATTAAAATTAAATAAAGACAGACAATCCAATAAGACACAATAGAGATGACTCTGACATTATTGAAAAAAAAAAAAACTGAAAACTGAAACTAAAAACCAAAAGCCAAAACTAAAAAATTAGCATATAAACTGAAATGCATATAAAATGAGAAGCGATCTCAAAATAGTAAAAAAAAAAAACGTATATAGGGGGAATTCATTGATAGATTATTGAGTTGGGTTTTTTCCCTCCCTCTCTCTCTCTTTCTCTCGCTCACTCTCTCTCTCTCTAACGGTGAAAAAATAGAAACATCAGCTCCAAAAATGTACACAAAACAAAGATTTACCTTGAATGAACATCAATGAAGATATATAATATATATGTATATATGTATTCGTCATGATCATGAGATCGTCATCATCTCATCTTCATCTTCATCTGGATACTTTTTGCAGCCGTTGACAACGCCTTGCTGGGACTTTTGGCTGCTGCTTTTGCGGTGGCTGCGGTCCAGTTTCAACAATCAGAAATGTCTGTGCCATAAACGAGGCCACACTTGAATACCCTTCATGAAAGAGAAAGAATGTGAGCTGTGTGAAAGTTCTGCAATTTCAAATCCAATTAACACTTGTCCTTTACTCTTAGTTCCTCATACTATGAAAGTCGTTCTTTGATTATGACTAATTCAAAAGTTTCTAATGAATTTAAATAATAAAGTAGGTACTCAATATATTCAGTCTAAGTATTGAGTATTATTTGAATAATTTGTAATAGATTTCTCTTAAACTCTTATCATACAGCGCATGCCACGACCAATTTATGGCGCGAAATGTTCCCCGGAAGATTAATATCGAAAAACGGCGATTATGACTGGCCACCGAGATCACCTGATTTGACGCCTCCTGACTTTTTTTTATGGGGATATTTAAAATCTAAGGTATACACTGGTAAACAAAGGACCCTGGCTGCGCTGAAAGACAATATCCGACAAGAAATTGCTGTCATATCGGCCGAAACATTGGGCAAAATGATGCGAAATATCATATAGATATCATATTCAAAAAGTAGTTAGAACAAATCTCCATGGACCTAAATAAATGAATTTCCAAAAAATTTTTACAAATTCCACTTTTTACTTTGCTATTGCAAAAACAAATCCTTCCCCTTTAAATGGCCCACCCTGTACGTATATCTAAATTTATTGAGAGAGATTTCAACTATTTTGTTCATGGCGGATGTAAATAATAATTTAAATCTTGGGATATACATATGTACAAATTTTTACCAGTTTTTGAGGTTTTAAGGGTGAAGAAATTTTGCTTAGTAATTCCCGATAATCTGATTGTGTTTGAGAAGTCTTTGCTAATCGAAAATTATCTCAAGTTTATAATTATTTATTTTACTTTAGAAAATGAATCCTTGATTATTGTGGTGTTCTTTATGGGCTTAGCAAAACTACTAAGAATTAAGTGAGCGAAATGAAATTATTTTGATTGACAGAGGACAAACATTAGTCCTTTCCTGCAATATCTTCATTTCTTTCTGGCACTTAGTCTACTTACCTAATCAAAACTGGGTTTTAGCCCTGTTTGATTAACTTCAATAAGGTCGAAATCTAGACAAACTACTTACTGAAGGTTACTCAAAGATTTTATACTTTCCAAGGGTATAAAAGAGATATGAAATCTAGGTACATTTCATATAATATAATGAAATTAGTGGCAGAGAAAATTAGTTGGAGAAAATGAGGCAAATTTCTTGCTTAAAAACAATATTTTAGACCTTAAACTGCTTAAATTTACCAATTTCTACCCAATCTTTGTATAAACTATATAACTGGATCCGCCATGACTGAAAATCACTTACAAAACTTTACTAATTCTCATCATTTGTTGAATTTTCTACTGAAAATCTTTAAACTTGACCCTTAATCTTCAAAGAAGACCAACTATGTGAAACTTACTTTAACCATATCTGTTACAAATAGTAACAAAATTCCTCATATACCCTACACTTTATAGAGTATACAAAAAACGACGCCCACATCTTTTAACATTTGTATTATATTCTGTATTCTTTTATTCCTCTTCGTCGTCGCCAAAATTTATGTGAACGCATCTTCGACTGCCGTATGAATTTTTAATTTTGTCTCAACCAAAATGTTCGCCTTGGCAATTAATGAAATTTAATACTTTTTTTTGCGCAGTGAATGGTTTTATTATTTGTTTATCCAGCGAATGGCTATTGTTTATATTGAGAAAGTTTGCGAGAAGACAAACGATACACGAGCAGAAGCTTAATGGAAAGTATTTCCCTTATATATGTACATAGGTACAGAAAACTAAATTTTGTTTTACAAAATTTTTTTTTAAATCTTTAGTGCGTCCCTTTTAATTAAGTATTCATTGTAACATATTTCGTGTTTTATTAAAAGATTATTTAAAATGTATTTCTTGGTAATATTTTAAGTTGTTTTTCTTAAGTCATTTGATTTTACTTCTTTAAAGAACAAATTCATATGACTCTTTAATAACTCATATATTGTTATCTTGAAAATAAACATCTTAAACATCATAACACAATGATTTTTAATAGTTTTTGAAACTAAACCATTAAAATTTAGATTTCAATACTTTTTCCACATTGTTAATATAGATCTGAAATGTATTTGTTGTTTGTTTCTTGTATTTTAAGTTGTATTTTCTTAACTAAAGCATAAAATATTTTATTTAATTAAAGAAAAATAACCATTTTACTTTTAAAGGGCCTTAATATTGTTATCTTTCAAATAAATATGTGTTAAAAATACAACATAAGTTGCAATAAAATTTAATGGATTCTTAAACTAAAATACATTTAAATTTAAATTTCAACACATTTTTGCGTTTAGATTGATCTAAAATGATCTTAAAACCAATAAGTATTTTAGGTTGTATTAGATATTAGATTAAAGAAAAATCAAGTCTTTGTATCTTACAAATAAGACATAAATTTCAATGAAATTTGTGTATTAAAAACCACAAAAACTTAGATTTCAACACTTTTTATTTTATGACTATTGGATTACTTGGAATATCATATCTTAATATTGTCGTTTGATGACTTTTTCAAGTTTTCGAATATTATATCTTAATTAATCCATTTTGGACCACTGGTCGACGTTTCGAACATCAAGTTTTGTATGTTTTCGAAAATCCTGTATTTTATTTGACTACATTTCAATCAAAAGGAAATATATGTACTAAGTTACAGAAATTACATCACATTCCTTCAAATTCGGTTTTCAAACCCATTTCCTCCCAAACTAAAACATTATTTTTAAAAAAAGTTATTTTGCAACTTAAAATCAGCCCGGTCCAAAATGGATTAAAGACACTGAAAAGCAGTTACTTCTTTATATTTTAATCAATAAATTCATGTGACTCTTTAATAACTGAAATATTGATAGTTTACAACTATATCCTGTACCATATATATATCCTATATATATCCTATAACAATAATAATGAATATTGATATAACACATTAATAATATAATAATAATATATTGAATATATTACTTTTTTATATTTTATTTTGAATATTATATACCTGAATATTTTTATTTTGAAACTTTTTTAATTATTTTGAATATTGTATACCTATATTAGTCAATTTTATGGTATTATAGTAGTTAATCGACTAATTTATTTATTAATTTATTAATTTGTATTTCTTTTAAGGGTCCTTTCAGACGAGGCCATTTTGAAAATAGATTTTACTTATCCTTGCCAAATACATATATAACCCATTCTAACTTAGCTTCTTCTAAGCCTTTTAAAATCTAAATTTCCACACCTTAAACTTGAAAAATCCCTATATATGTTTATAATTTCATTATTTATCTAGTTTTCTATGGAGTTTTCGTTGCTTTTAAGCGCCACATGAGTTTCCGTTTTGGGAAAAGAAAGGTGTCGCTCATGGCTCCCACCCTTTTTGGTCTTTCTCTGTGATGGGATGGTTGTCAGTCGGTGTAGGTGTCAAGCGACAGAGAAAACAAACACAAAAAACAGAAACAAATTTAATTTAAAATTAATAGCAAAGAGAGGAGAAGAGTATCACATCACAAAATAAAATAAAAAAAATGTTTTATTACATTGATTTGCATTTAAATCGATGTTGGCGGCGGCGTCACTCAGATTCAAGGCACACAGCGAGCGGTCAAACAAAACGAACCCAAAAAAAAAAAACAAAAACCAATTCTTTTTTTCTTTTCTTTCTGTTTCTTCTCTCCTCTTTTCTTTTCAGTTTTTGTTTTGTATATGAATGAATTTTGGTTTTTGGAAATGAATGGATAGAGCAAAAGTTTTCATCTGGTATTAGATCATAAATTATTATAGAAGGGATATATGTTTGTATGTATGTACGACTTTTGCATATGACAAAACAAATAAACTATATGATATTCTATTTGTGTGTCCCCTCGACCTCCTGTCTTTTCAGTAGCCACCCCGCTGAGAACCACCTAGGAATATATGTAGAAAATATTTTAGTTTTTTCCTTTTTTTTTTATTTTATTTTGGCGGAGAAGTTAGGTGGCGCCTCTAAGCTCCCACACAAAAAGAGAGTGAACAGGAGAGAAACACACACAGAGAGAGAGAGAGAGAGAGAGAGAGAAGTCCCCCTCACGATTTAAGCCTAGAGGCAAATGTTTATATACTTACATATATATGATTATATACATAAATGTACATGCGAGAGCAGTTTGATTAGTTATCCCTTAGAAAAGACAAAAATGGGAAGAAATAAAGGTTTGAAAATTGAAGAAAATACATTTAATTATGCTTCTCCAAACAAAATTCAACTCAAAATTTTGATTTCTTATTTAATTTCATGGCTTATAAACTACAGGAGGCCATTGGCGTAGTAACGGAGGGAGGGAGGGATAAACCCGAAACTTGGTTCACATTAACTAAGTGATATTTCATATTTGGAATTTTGCTCAATAACTTTGATCCTAAAAAATATGTCCTCAAATACCATGCGCACCCTGTAGAATGAATTGATTTAATTCTATAATTTTAGTTTTGTACTCAAAGTTTTTTAAAAAACAGTTTGAAATTCTATAAATAAATCAATCATAAATTAAGATTTTCTAAGATTCGCTTTCTTTTAACTTGGAAAAACTTACGCTACAAATTCTCACAACAACTATAAATATTATTTATACTTTATATATCGGTTATATTCAATAGCATACGTTTATTCAATTTGTTGGAAATTAATAAAAAATTCTATACAAAACCATATTTTAAAATTTATAGAATTTATAGAATTATAGAATTTTTCAATGGCATCCCCATTTTGTTCTTATGGAAGTCCTACCGTTCGCAAATGAAGTCTGAATCCAAAAATGAAAATTTTTAGTAGTAGAATTGGGAAAAAAGGATTTTTAATATTTTTCGCCAATCATACAAACATATCCGAAAATGCAAAAAAAAATTTCGAATTTTTTATTACACATGGTAGAAACCCCCCTTAAATTCAAAATTTTTGGAATAATTACCCATCAGTCCTCTCGGTTTTACGAGTGAAATGTTTCTTTACTTAACAATTTCGAAAAAGGGGAAAAGGTTTCGAAATTGTCACTAAGAAGAAGAACTATCTGTAAGTCAAATCAAATCTTTCGAAAATTGGTTCTATAACCCTTAATATTGTCATTGTCTTAAACTCACAACAATATAGACTGATCTAGGCAGGGAATATATAAATTATACCGATTCCTTTCAAACAATTTTCTACTTTTTGTGTTTGTTTAGATCTTGACCTTTTTTGAAGTTAATTAAAACTTTCAGCCAGCTTAAGGTCAATAAATCTAACTGATTTATAAGATTTTTAAATCATGCTTAAAAAATGAACCCCCTCAAAAACACATTCTCCCTTTTAAGCTCCAAATATTTAGTCGGCCAAAGAATTATGAAGCTACCCTCGTGTATATATTTATATACATATGTATGTAGTTAAGGTATATACAATCAGTATTTTCTGTTCATTCAAAGCGGGCAACAGGTTTGTGCTTAAACAATGAGAAAATGAAACTCATCTGGTGGTTTACTCGGCTCTGTCTCTGTCTCCATCTCAAACGAAGCTCGAAAACCACTCGCAAGCCTCCAAACTTCCACTTTGAATCTCGAACTTGGTCGTCGTTTCCATCGTTGTTGTTGCTTTTACCCTGCTGCCAGTCACTCAGTCTCTGGTCTCAGTCTCTGTCTCCGATTCCGATTCCGAGTCAGTCTCTTCGGTATCTCAGTGGAATGGCATCCGAATCCTACCGTGGGAAATGAACAGTAGTTCAGTTGCTGCCTCTTTGCTGCCTTTTTGTATATGCAATCCAACAACAGCAACAAGTTTACTCTTGCTTCACTTCACTTGGGGTTCCTTCTGGTTGTTGTTGTTGTTGTTGCCCCCCTTCTTGTTGCTTTTGTTGTTGGCCTGGCTAAGCTTTTGCAGTGAAATTGCTGCATTTCGAACTTCTTCGTCGTCGTCGTCGGCGCATATCAAATAAGCCTAATAATAATGCAATTTATGCCAAAAAAAAAGTGCAGGGGAGTGGGTAAACCACATATATGTATGTATGTATATATATACATATATACAGATTGTCCTATTTCACCACAAAGTAAGAGAAAAAGCAGAGAGAGAGAGACAGAGAGAGAGAAAGGAAATCTCAATAGAAAATACTTAGCTATCTGTTTTTTTCTCCAAATTTTAATATAATTTTCAATGTTATAATTTGAAGATTTGTTTTAATTGCTTATTAACATTATTTAAATGAAATGAGTAATATAGAAACAAATAATAATTTAGCATCAATAACAATAAACACATTTAGGCATTAACCAGATTTTCTTGGTCATGATAAATAATTGGGACTATTTATTTATTTATTTATAGTCTGAATTGAAAACGTAATTGCAAATTACGGACAATTCTTAAATCTAGCTATAGCTACTAGGCCTTAAGCTAAATTTGGGACTAAATTGTATTCAGAAAGTTATGTATATATTTCGTCAATTTATCATCAATAACCACTCCGCGAAAAGTTTACAAATTAATATAAGAGGCAGGGACTTAGCCAGGATTCAAATTTGGAGGAGCAGCCATTTTTTAACAAATTTTTTAATACATTTTGATTTGAATTCCTAGAAAATGTAAACATAAAATCTCATCTTTTAATAAATTGAATTAATGATATGTCCTAAAAGGAATAAATTTCTTGAAAAATGTATAAAATTTAAGGCTCTAAGGGACTGGCAGCTGCTCTCCCCTGTTCATGGCCTAAGTCCTTACTAGGAGAAAATAGTAGTACAAACAGAATTAAATGAATGTTCTTATGCACTTCTATAAGTCTATATTTAATTGCAACTTGGTAAAAAAAAATAATTAAAATGTTTTAATAACAGTTTGTAATGATTTTGTTAATACTTTCCATTCTGTCATTCATGGACTGCTGCTCCTGTTTAGCTGAATTTTCAATGTTTTCAATGTTTTTAAGTGAGAGTTTTTCTCTCTTGAGGCCAACGTAGCCATATATTTCTTTGTTTTATATATCTGTTAAAAAATTAATAAAATTTTGTAAAAAAGAGACCTTTGCGTCAATCTAGTTTTCTTTGTAATTTAGAGTAGTTATTCTTTTCCCTTACCCAGAATCTCTTCCTTTTTTAAATGTATTCAATTTAAGGCCCACTAATGTGAGTCAGAAAATAAGTCAAAGAAAATTAATGGGTATAATCTAATTGTAAGTCTTACAATTACAACTTAGGTTACTTTTAAAACCTAAGTTGTACAATTTTCAATCCTAGCCTTTAAAGTTTAAACTATTTGGCTTAAACCGTTAGTTAAGCCAACCAAATGTCCTTTGAATCTAGTCCTCTTAGCCATGTTCATTAAGGAACAAAATTTATTAGTTTAAATAGTTCGACTGACTAGTAATGCTAGTTTGAGGGATTTTATTCCATCTGGACTTAAAAGACTTAAATAAAATGTTGCTTTTTGACCTCTAGGACTCTAAGGACTATGCGATATTAAAAGCTATTTAGAAAATAATACACATTTCTGTCCCAAGAGATAAACATTTTAGTCGTATAGTTTATACCAGAGCTCGGAAATAACACTTAAGCTATATTTTTTATGCTTAATATCAGAGTAGAATGGTAAAAAGTAAAAATATTTTATCTTACTCTGAGCAAGAGATATATTTCCTGGTTTATTTTCGTTTTTTCTTGAGCGTCCTTGTTTGAATTGATGAATTTTTGTTTGAAAACAATGAAATTGTCGTTCTAATATCGAAAGTTGAGAATCAGTAAGTGAGAGAATGACTGAAAAAGTCAATCCACAAATATCAAATAAGTTTAAATGTTTTTTCAACCTTAAACCCTTTGAAATTAACAAGGATACTTGCAAAAGAAAGGAGAACAAAGCAAACATGTTAAAATCGAAAGAAAGAAAGCCCTTAATACTTACTTAATATACTAGTTCCTAAGAATTATATATGTATATGAGATTTACAATACTTCAGATAGTCTTTATATTATGAACCTTGTTGAACTCACAGAAACATTTTCTTAGTTCCCAATTGAATCGATTGCTAAACACGTAGCCGTATTTGTTGATCCTTACAAATATTTTGCGGTTTCTTCTCTTCAGAAAACGAAACGAAAACAAGAAGAAGAAGAAGAAGAACAACGGGAATCCTGTTGCACCACGCGTGCGCGCAATATTTTGAGTTTTTCACATATTTTTCATTGCTCAAGTTGTTGTTTTCTATTGGGAAAAACCTTTTAGCACGTTTGGCAGGCCGCAAAAGTGATGAGGGTGGAAGGGGGGAGGGGATGGAAAAAAAATCACAACAAGTTGCGGGTCGGACAACAGGCTTATCAGTCCGCAGAGTCCTCGAGAGTGGGCAAACAAAGGGATGGGATGTTGATGTTGATCATCAACATGAAATGTGCGCGTGCGTGGCAGGCAACACCTTTAGGCAAACCTTTTGAGTATGGGTTTGGGTTTTGAGTTAGGTTTGGTTAGGTCATATGAGTATTATTTTGTGTTTTTCTCTCTCTCTCTCTCTCTGTTCTTTTTGGTAGTAGTAGTCGGCGGCGGCGGCGACTCTTGTCATGTTATACGTGAGCTATTCGTGTCTTTTCTTATCTGATTCAGGATAGCAGCAGCTGATAACAATGAGGTGATAATTGACCGCCCTATTGGCTTAGCAACCAATTACGAATCTTATCAAATCAAACAAGTTCCAGTTCAACAACGTTGGTGGTCGATCGATTGTATCGTTAAGGAAAACGAGATCACCCATTCGAAGGTGTGAAAAATGTAAAGGATGTGCTAAATACAAATCATGAATATGCATTTATGATCATTTCTTCTTTTTTTTTTATCATTTATTTACATGACCCTATCGAGTAGGCCCGATTGAGTTTGACGCACAATATCCTGATCGTAGGCATGCACCAGAAGAGCCACTTCCAAGTTCAAATGGGCAATGTCCTCTTTGAGTTTTACAATTGATTTCTTAATCTGTTGCACAGAACCTGCAAATAAATTGAACAATTAATCGATCTAGGCTAGGAGTGGGCTTTTATCGATAGCAAACTTTCAGTGTTGCACAATTTTATACTACTCTACTCACTGCCATCGGACATCACTTGTCCACGACGCTCCATTTCCTCTTTCTTAAGCTCCTGCTCCATCATTATCTCATTAAGCTGAGCCATTTGCTTCTCCATATCAGCTTGTACTTGATTCTGAGCATATTGAATGCTGCTCAATTCGATGGAGATTTCTTTGTATTGCTGAATCAGGGGTTGAAGTTCGTTATTCAAATGCTTCTCACGGCTCTCGATTTTCTCCAGACTAAATGTGAATTCGCTGTGCAGCTTTTTTAGCTGATTTTGTGTGGGTTCTGATATTTCGGCTATATTTGATTTTAAAGTGTCCATTTGACTGATGTGCGAACGCCAGTCTCGAGCATCGGCCTTAACGAAGACCTTCAGATGTTGCAGCACCCGCTCCAGCTCCAAGCGCCATTGTTGATGATCGCTCAGGCGGCTTGAGATCTCTTGGTTGACCTCCAGATCGCCTATCGAACGTCTCTGGGGACGATTCAGCCAATTGAGTTGCTTGAAATTATGAGCCTCCAGTTCGAGATCACTGTCATCGCTTTGCGTGGCGGCGTTTTGTTCATCCTCCAGCTTTTCCAATATAATCTCTGCATTGTCCTCCAGATAGTCACCGAGAAACTCCTCCTCTTGGGCTATATGTAGACGCTGAAAGGATAATTTGGTAACCTTAATGGCCTGAGTGGCCAGGCTATCCAAAACCATCAGACAAACAGATCCACCGCCGCGTATTAGTTTATTTGGGGCAAAATCTACATTTACATCCTGTAAATTTAAAAAAAAAATTAAGTAGATTAAGATTTATCTAACTGTTTATAATACTTACAATTTCCTCAAGAATTTGCATAATTTTCGCTATCACCGTATTCGGATCATCCGATTCCTGTGGCCTTTCCATATCCTTGCCCAGTTTTTTGCATAGCCACCAACATATCAAAGTGAACATGTAAAATTGTTCACCCGGATTGGTAGCCTTCACAAAGTAGAATCTCGACAGGGGTTTCAATTTAAATTCTTTTAATAAATGTTTCTCATAATTGAGGAGTTTTAGTTTTTCCAATAGATCATCCGATTGGAAATTTTGCAATTGCTGTCCAACATCTTCTTGTTGCATTTTGGTTTTTTAAAAAATGCAACTAAAATATAAGAAATTTGATTAACTTTTGTTTTGGTTTTACAAGAATATTTCCAAGGCAACCACTTGAAATATTTACAGCGCAGGCTTCAACTTTAAATTTCAAATGTAACGACCAATTAAAATGAAATCTCCAGAGGGCGCCACAGAGCGCACACATGTGGCGACACTGAAAAATACTGGTTCGCCCTCTGCTTGTCGTTTCCCAATCCTAAACTAAATTCTAAATATTATTATTGTTGTTTAACACTAGAAATCTTCTTGTAAAAGTTTTAAAAGGCCCGAAACAAGATGATTTGGGGGTTCCCCAGGCACAATGTTACACAATTTTATTATAATTTATATTGTTTAAATTTACTTTGTGTGTTGCTAGAATTCATCATTCTCGAATGGATGATGGGGATGACCATAGGCATTGAGCACAGGCACCAGGCGTCCATTACATTCAAAGCTCTCAATGATTTCAATCTCTTCGGGTGTCAATTCGAAGTCAAAGACCTGGAAATTCGATTCGATGCGATCTTTGGTCACCGATTTCGGGATGACAATGTTGTTACGCTGGATCTGATACCGAATGAGAATCTGTGCGGCGGTCCTATTCTTTTTCCCAGCAATTTCGTTAATCTTGGCCTCTTCTAGGATGACAGGATCCCCCTTTTTGGCCCATGGACGATTGGGTGAACCCAGAGGACTGTATGCAGTAATTGTAATATTTTTCGATTTGCAGAATTCGACAAGTTTCTTCTGTGTTAGATATGGATGGCATTCAATTTGGTTGGTGGCTGGTGGAATTTTGGCCACCTCCAAAACACGTTCCACTTGCCTCTTGTTGAAATTGGAGACACCAATCGATTTGACTAGGCCAGCCTCGACCAGTTGCTCCATTTCCTTCCAGGTATCCACATAATCGGCAGGCGAGAACAGAGTCTTGCCATCCTCATCGGCGGGGAAGAGGTCACTTCCCTCTTTGTAGCCCATAGGCCAATGGATCAAATACAAATCGAGATATGTCAGCTTCAACGATTGCAAAGTGGTCTCCAAAGCGCCACGGACCAAGTCGGGTCGATGGAAAGTGTTCCACAGCTTGCTGGTAATGAACAGATCCTCGCGCTTGACTACGCCCTCCTTGATCTTAGCTTCAATACCATCGCCGACCTCGTCCTCGTTTTGGTAGACATGAGCGCAATCGATGTGCCTATATCCAGCATCGATGGCAATTTTGACAGCTTCCATGACTTGTCCTTTAGGGCTACCCCAAGTGCCCAGACCGATGATGGGAATTTCGTGACCGCTGTTTAGCTTAACCGTTGGTACGTTGCTGGCCATTTTTTGTTGGATTTTTGAGAGTGTTTGCAAGAAAAGGAATTATTTAATCAAATGAATCTGGACCATTATCTTTCTAGTGTGACCAGTCCAAAGTCAGCGTAGTGTCATACGCAGTACATCACGATTAAAATCTAAAATACTGGCACAATAATCGGTCCATCACTAACAACAACAAGTCATCTCGATTTTACAAAAAAGTCAACAAATCAATATTAATCTCGCGCTAAAGACATGGATGCCAAACCAGATGAACCGATTTCACCAGCTCCGACAACAAATTCAAATGCCACGCCTAATGTAGGAACTGCGGCAACAGCAGCAGCCGGAGGAGGAGATTCGAATGTCGCCACAGTTGCCACCGGTAATGGAACCGCATCTGGAACTGTGGGCAAAAAGACCACTAGCGGGGAGACCAGCTCATTGCCCACTCGCCAATATTTGGATCAAACAGTGGCCCCAGTCCTCCTCCATGGTCTGCAGGCTCTGGCTCGAGAAAGACCGGCAGATCCCATTAAATTTCTGGCTTCCTATTTGCTGAAACATAATGGCTGCGAAGATTCGGGCTCAGCGGCGGCATCAGCAGCAGTAACATCCGCCACAACAACAACAACATCTGCAACAACAAGCACACAATCATCAGCAACAGCAGCAGCGACCACCGAAACTAGTTCTTAGTTCCCTAGATATATAACCCCCGTTAAGTTCAAAAAAGACTCTTTAAAATAAAGTTTACTAAATATTCATTTATACATAGACCCTTTATAGAGGGTTCTTTGAGAGTTTTCCCAAATGCTAAAGAAGAGCAATCACTTTGCCGGCTACTTCTTGAATTTCCTTCAGCAGGAACAAGAAAATATTATCAATAGACTTTGTCCTTTAAAACTCAGTTTACTTTAAGTCAGTAAGGCAATAACGATTCGTTAATATACATACATATATTTTGAAAGACGTCTTTATGAATGCGTTGCAACGTTAGTTAGCTAATTAATATTTTAGTTGGGAAAGAGTATAATAATATAATGCGTTCTCTTCCAATTGTTTTTCGCTCACTTGTTCTTTTTCGTCATTTGCTCCAACTGCAAATACTAATTTATTATTAATAATATTAAAAAATCTAATCTAATTATCTCAACTGAGCAGTGAAGTGAGCAAGTGAACAAAATGAGTGAATGAGCAACACTAGTTAATATGTCATTCGATAGTTCTCTTTTAAGCCTGCGACTGTCATCTCTAAGCGGTAGTGTCATTCTTTCTCAAGCGTCCATCTCTATTAAGACGTAAATTCGCATCTTTTAAAGAGAAATTTAAATTCGCACATTTTAATGTTTGTTGCTGATCTTAATTGATGTGTTCAACATTCATCTATAAAAGGAATCTCAGTCAAGATGGCAGACAATGGGATTGGAATGATTGGACGAATTAAAACTGTCTATTGCAAAGATTTTGTGTGAGTAACAATTGGCGGGACTTTCCATGCGATGCTCGATTTTTATACAAATTTTTGTTTTCCAGATCTTATAACGAAATAGCGTATTGTCCCAAAAAGTATTTAAATGTATTAACCGGCCCCAATGGAACTGGCAAGTCGACAATTGTTTCAGCCATTATCCTGGGATTCGGCGGCGAGCCCCAATTGCTAAACCGATCCTCCAGCATCTCCGACTACATACAGAGTAACAAGACTCAGGCAACTATTATTATTGAAATCTATGGACGTGGCGAGAATGAAATCGACACTTTTCGTCGTACCATTAATCAGACGGGTCCTTCTAAATATGCAATCAATGACAAGGATGTCTCCAAGAAAGCGTTCCTGGCATTCGTTTCCACCTATAATATACAAGTTAGCAATTTGTGTCAGTTTTTACCACAGGACCGAGTGCAGGCAAGTGATATGCCATTTAAGCACATTTAATTGCATATTAAGGATTTCTTCTTTGCCCTTTCATATAGGACTTTTCAAAGATGAATCCCCAGGAGCTACTGGTTAACACCATGTCCTCTGTGTGTGATACTCAATTACTCACAGCTTTTGAGCAATTGAAAGAAATGAGATCTCAGCAATTAAATGCCCATGCCAATTGTGATCAGGAGAAGGACAATTTGCAGAAAAAGGAAAAACGTCTCGAACAGTAAGAAAATGTTGATTTTAGTCTTGAAATTGCTATAAACAACAATTGGCATATGGTTTTTACATCAAAACTAAATCTTGAAATTGCTATAAACAACAATTGGCATATGGTTTTTACATCAAAACTAAATAGGACTGCTGCATATTAAAATGAGTTTAGGTTTAGTTTAGCTTATAAAATGACTAGGGACCTAAAGTAGATACTGGTGACAGGATTCAACTCAAATGTCACCAGTCTTAAAAATCGAACTTTTTTCTCAGTTTTCCATTGATTATTCTAAAAATAGCCTAAAACAATGTTAAATTTGACTTAGATAAGAAAAGAAACACTATAAACTTTAAGGTTGATGTTAAATCTTAACATTTTCTGATCCAATTCGTGGTTGATGTAGAGTTTGATATTATATTTTGAAATTTTCTGATCCAATTTGCATAATTTGTTATTGGGTAGCATAGAAGAAACATTACCTCTTTGAAGAATATATCTGTTGTTTTCTTCATACCAAAAACTGATCAAAATCAAGTTAAAAAAAGCTTAAAACTTTACCTTTTTCGCATTTGTTCTTGATGTCATTTTATGAAATTAAATTATGGCGGCGACCTTTTTTAATTTTAATCAAAAAGAGAAAGTACAATCAAAGATATTTAGAGATGCCTTTAAAATTTCTACCATAAAGTTTCATTTGATTTTGTTACTTATGAAAAATCTCCTAGCTTTTAAATTAAAACAATTTGAGAATATGTTTTAATTGAATTGAAAGTCTAATAAATTTCTTAAGTATACATCATCTCAGATATTGGTTTAGTTACAATAATTAAAACATAATTATCTTCTTGTTAACATTTTTGTCAATGTAAGGTTTCGTTAATTCGATTAGATCTTAGATCTTAGTACTTATAAGTAGCTTTACCTGCTATTATTTGGGATCAGCTTGATATATTTTGATATTAAATTCCTATTATTCGCAGATTACAAATGTCTGTCGCTCAATATCGTGATCGAGAAGAGTTGCTCCAAAAATGCAAAGTTTTTACTGCGAAAAAACTTTGGATAATGGTTAAAACCGGAGAAGATAAATATAAACAATACGAAATTGATATGAAAACTCTCAAAGCTAATTACGAGAAATCGGAAAAAACTTATAAAATGCATGTTCGAGCTTCGGATCAAATTATAAAGAAAACTTCAAAATTTCGAGAACAAAGTTTGCAGATGGTAAGTCAAAAATATTCATATATGTAAAGCTTCTCACTATATAAAAATATATATATATATTCTTACAGACAAATCAATTGATGCAATCGACGACTAAAAAAACCGAATTGGAGACACAACTGTCAAATATTAAACGGGGTATAAGGGAAAAGCTAATGGATATGGAAAGAAATATACGATTGGCTACAAAAAATGTAGATGAAGTCAAGAAAATTGCAAATCTAATCAGCACAAAGGAATACGAGTTGGAGCAGTTTAATGAAATTAAACCGGATTTATTGGACGATTTGGAAAATCGTAAAACCAAAATAATAAGCACACGTCAGATTGCAATTGGCCATTATAATAAACGTAAAGAACTGGAATCAACGATTAATGAGGAAAAGATACCAGAAATTTCAGCACTGCGAAATAAAATCGAACGCCTACAGAATGTGAAAAGTCAAAAGCAAGAAGAGATTAGTCGTAAGAATCCAAATTTGTTTAAGGCTATGAACTGGTTAGCCCAAAATAGGCAACAATACAATTGCACTGTGTATGATCCAATGATTTTGGAACTAAACATGGCCAACGATGATGAGGCAAAGTATTTGGAGAATGTGATACCATATCGTGATTTGTATGCCTTCAGCTGTGAGGACAAAAGTGTCATGTCCCAATTGATAAACGAATTGTGCGTTAAACAGAAGTTATCAGTTAATATTATATATTGTGAACCAGTGAAAGTCTGTTCATTCAAGCCTACTGTACCCTTGGATAAGCTGCGTCACATGGGTTTCCATGGGTATTTAGTAGACAAGGTTTCTGGACCAGCAGCGATTTTAAACAAACTCTGTTCAACGTATCGCATACATAATATACCAATTGGTGGTGAAGAAGTTGCCAATTTCACCTCCATGGTTCCCAAATCAATACGCGTCTATTTTGGAGGGAATAAACGATTTAGCGTAACGACCTCAAGATATTCGGACAATACGATTATCTCCGAACAAGTTATCTCTGGCAAAAACCTTCTTATGTCTGTGGATTCCAAACAGTTGAGTGCCCTTCAGAAGAGATATAAGGAGGTGGTATTCGAGCAGGACTCGATGAAGAATAAGTTAAGCACATCTGATCGAGAATTCGAACGTCTGCAATTGATTTTACGTGAGGAGGGCGAGGGCAAAAAGAAAATCGAACAAAAGCTTTTGCATTTCAAGAATCTTGAGAGCGAAGTGCAAGGATTAAAAAGGAAATCCAATGATCTAGAGAAATCAGTCACATGTAAGTAGAGAGAATAAATCATTAAATAAGTTAATTACTTTACAATTAATCCCCACAGCAAAGGGTGAACTAAAATCTAGATTTCGAAAATATCTAATAATAGAAACCAAAAAGATGTTGGACCTTGAATCCAAACTAATAGACAAACTGAAAATTATTAAGGGCCAGCAACTTGAAAAGAAAATTATCCAAACCAAGGAAACTGTTCACAAAATGCAGCATGAAAATCAAGCAGAAACCCTAAAGGAGAGCGAAGATTGCCTGCGAAAGGCCAGAAGTTCTGTCGAAAAGCTTATGAACTCCGTTGAAGCACAAAAGCGGGAAATTGAGAGAAAAATGAACGAGATCGGCGAATTGTGTAATGGTAAAATTCCAACTAATAGGGATTTTCCCTTTAAACAACAATTTAACGAAATGCAAGACTTCGATTTGGAGCAAGTTAGTGAAGCGATGCATGATATTGAGGCAAGATTGGAGTGTATGAAGAGTATAAACGCTGAGGTAAGCAAGAGAAACTATAACTAAATAAATCTTACCAATCATTACTACTAATTTCATTGTCCACAGACTATCACTCAGTATGAGCAACTGCAGGCCGAGGTTAATCAGCTGAAGGAAAAAATTTATGCTTCTGCAAACCAGGGCAAAACAGTTGAAAGCCGAATGAATGTCATCTACGATCAATGGGAGCCCAAACTATTGAACCTAATCGATGGCATTAGCTCGAAATTTAGCGATTTTATGGAATCTATAGACTATGTTGGAGAAGTTGTCCTAACTAAAGCGGATAAAGTAAGCGAAAAGACATGAAGATGAATTAATAATTAATTCCTACTTAAATTCCTGTCATTTAGTATGATTTTGGCTCGTATGGCATACAAATTATGGTCCAGTACAGAAAAGATGCTCAACTGCAAATGTTGGATAAATATGTTCAATCTGGCGGCGAACGCGCTGTGGCTATTGCCATTTACTCATTGTCCTTGCAACATATTACCCATGTGCCATTTAGGTAATATCAACAAACCAATTTTACTTTCAATATAAATAATATATTTTTATATCTCTTAGATGCGTCGATGAAATAAATCAAGGCATGGACTCTACAAATGAACGTCGTATTTTTGATCTACTCCTTAAAGAAGCTACCAAAGAGGGCTCCTCTCAATATATATTTGTTACACCAAAGGTTAGGATTAGACTTTGTTAAAACTTGTAATGGTTTTTTTTAGGAAATCCATTAATGTTTCAATATATTTGAAACTCTTTTAGCCTCCAATTCCCAATATTAAAGTTCCTCTTTGGTTTCTCTTTTCAGTTACTCCGTGATTTAAACTACAATGATCGTTTGTGTGTATCAATCGTCCATAATTCCAAGACTATTCAGATCGGTACCTCGTTTCCGTTGAGTTGAAACTAATTTGCATTACAAAACTGACTTGGAGCATTAAACTTTATTTTTATTTTTAGTTCTTTACTGTTGAATTTGTAAACATTGTCGTTTGGTGTATTTGCTTTCTTATTTTAGGGTAACTTTATAGATACCAAATTATGTTCAAATTGTCGAGAATAAATCAACACAAATAAGATAAAACATTGTAAAGTATATGACTGGGTAGCCTTTTAAGACCAGCATTTCGCGGGGGTTGAACTCAAGAACAACATAATTGTGGATTTAGTGAGTTTCTATATACATATTTGTCATGATAATGAACCGAAATTATTATACTTTTCACAATTTGAAGAAATTGCCCTAAACGTAACTGCTTACTTTTGGAAACTGCCTAGAATTGAAGTTAATTTGAACTGCTTTTACTGCTTGAAGTCCCATACAACTGCTTGATCAGGGCTACCAAAAACACTGCTTGACTGCATGTAACATTTTTTTTTCAAGCAGCGCTAATAAGAATAACTCTTTAAGATGCAGTAGAAAAAGAACATTACAAAACAGATAAAATGGCAAAAAGAAGTATCATCTTTTGTATCTTTGAAAAACTTTTGCCAATTCTTGTAGGTGTACAATATCTCGTATTAAAAAAAATAACTATTTATCTAAAGATCAGATTTTGAATTTAAATAATAAATTAGTTTTTTCTCAATCAACCAACTAGTTCAGATTCTAAATTTATTTAAAAACCCTCAATGTAATATTATTTTTTTAAATTTTTCTCAAACTGGTAAAATTTATTTTTCTTAAAAACATTCTTTTGTTTTATTTTGTTAACTAAATTATATTTGTATATACAATTGTTTTTGGGATCGTTGTGTTTTTTTTTTATCTAGATTAATCTTGTTGTACAAAAAATTACTAAATACTAATTTTAAAAGGAAACCTTGGCACATTTTCTACAATATCAGGGACTATCTGGCTATAAGCCCAATATTTCCTGCTCCGATTCATCGCAGCAAATGGCCTCAGACTTATTATTATTATGCGTGTCCACAACATCATCCTCATCCTCGATTTGTTTCAATTTTGATTGTTTCTTTGTGTTCTTTTTCAAGCGCCTCGTAACAGCTATTTGAGCCTTTCGCACTGGATCATGGATACGTGAATGTCGCTTCAGATCTCCGGACACGCGAAACGTTTTCTCGCAAACTGTGCACTTGTGTGGTCTTTCGCCCGTATGGACCTTGATGTGACTTAGTAGATACGAACTGGCTCGAAAGGTCTTATCGCAATACTCGCAGGCATAATTCCGCTCACTTGTATGGATGCGACGATGAAGAACTAGCGAATATCGACGAGAGAAATTTTTGCCACAAAATTCGCACATATGGGCCTTGAGATCACTGTGTCGGGAAATTACATGATATTTCAAATCACCCCACAGACGACATCTGTGATCGCAGTGCTCGCACTTGAATGGCTTGTCATCAGAATCTGGAAAGAAAATAGAGAAAGGACTTTGATTAGAAATAAGTTTCTATATATAAATAAAGAATAAAAGGATCTATATACCGAAACATATTCAATTTAAGAGCTAATCTTGCTATTTACTTGATTTCTCTTTAAATTTAGATAACATATTTTGAAACATACGACAGTTTAAACTTCAAATCGGATCAACTGAACTCATTGAGTCATTAAAACAGTTCAAATTTCTGATCAGCTTGTAGTTTGAATTGGTTAAGCTGTGGCCCACTTGGACTTATTTTGTAGGCGTTCTAAAATTTCCCTGACTAAATATAGGGAACTAATTACTCACGTCTCTTTTCATGTGCATTGAGGGCACTCTGAGTGTAGAAGGATCTGTCGCAGGTGCCGCACTTGTGTGTCCGTTGTTCATTGTGCGTAAATTGATGATATTTCAGGGCATTGTATGAATTGAAATTTCTCACACATTTCGCACAATAATATTTCCTTCTCGATTTCGATGCTGGATCATTGTCGTCTTCGGGAATGGGATCCATCTCATTGGGCTCAATGCTGTTGGCATCTTCCCAGTTCTCATTGTAGGGTGAGTCGGGCGTACTGTCCAGGAATTCTTCGTCCTCCAGTTTCAATGGTTCATTAAGCACATGGGGTGATCTTTGCAATTGCTCAATGGACGAACCATTTGTGTGTGTAAGTGGTGGAGCTGGCGGTGCTACTGGTGGGGGTGGAGTACAGCAGGTCGACAATGGGGGAGGTGATTTTGTCACCTCATTCAAATTCTGTTCAAATGTTTCTACAGTTGGAGGAATCGTTGTCTGCGGTTGAAAAGCTGATGGTAGTGGGGTTGGAGGTTCGGCTGTTGACACTTCCTGTGGTGGCGCCTGTGTTGATGGTGGTGCTGGTGGCGGTGGTTCACCTGGCAGTAATAGCCCCGAAAAGGCAATATCACTGAAATTATTGTTGAACCACGTTGGACGCATGCCACTTGAGGCCAATTCCAAATCCACTAGCTCATCACAGGTGTCCTCGATGGATACCTTATCCACGACATTGCGTATGCCTTCAAGCATATCCTCCGTATCGCTGAATTCCACATCATCGACAGCCACATCGTGAGTGACAGCATTGGAGGAGACAATCGGAGGAGCTTTAACAGCTGATTCATTGCCACCATGGATAACCATATTGACACCGCCCACATCGTCATCGACATCATCGACATGATGAGTGTGATGCATATTGTGGAAATTCTCAAAATTCAATTGAACATCATGGAAAACCTGAACCAATTTGGCCTGCTCCTGCTGCATTAGCAATGAAACATTTAGGAATTTAAATTCCAGGATAAAAAATGGACTCAAATGACCTTACCTTATCCTCCACGGATAGACCACACATATCCAGTGGTTCCTTTTGCTGTTGCTGGGTTGGCAATTGCTCCTGTTCCTGTCCTGTATGCAAACTCTGTTGCATAGTCGTCGGCGGTTCATAGTGGGCCTTGAGATGGGCAAAGAAATCCAGTTGAGTGTGAACAGCATAGCCGCATATCTCACAGCTGTACATGGCTGTTGGAATTGTTTCCCCAACTGAAATGGGTTTAAGTTGCTGCTGCTGTTGCTCCTGATGTTGGTGATGATGCAGTTCGTGCTCCATAATATCCGATTCAATGTTGCCCTTAAGTTTGCGTGATATACGCTTCTTGTGGGGCAACACCTTGCGGGCATTTGTGGCATGTGCGGCAGCGGCATTACTATACAACAGATCATCATCGATTGGCACAGTGGGTTCTATGACCAAAGCGGGAAATGCAGGTTGTTCCCCCTGATCCAAGGGTGCTCTTGCCACCACATCATCCTCCACATGTTTGTTGACAAATTGAAATATGGAATTATGGAAATTCATATCCGGAGTTAAAGAGTCACCCGTAACATTGCCTTGATCGGAGGTAACAATTCCTCCAGCAGCGTTTGGTCTTGTGGTGCTTAAATTCGTGGGTCCTTCGGATTTAGGGAAGACGCCTGTGTCTATTAGATCCATAATGAAATTGTTTGGGTCTCGCATGAGATCCGAGGCGAGCAAAGTCTAAAATAGCACCAGATTGTCAAATTTAATCATGTATTTTATGGAACTGCAGTAACAAGAAACACTTACATGATCATGGTCAATAAATTGTTGGGCGTCCACCTCTTTGCGCTCCATTTTGTGCTTGAATAAATGAAGGATCTCTATTTATTAGAGAGTCCCCAAGATGCTGGGGAAGTGGGGGCCACTTAACGTTATGTTCCAAACTCATAAAATTTCTTAAAACTGCTGAATTCACATTTTAAAAGTAAACAAAAACAATCTGGAACTGTTTACGGCTTGTTCTTCTTCTTGCTCTCCTTAACCGAATATCGATAAACTATTATATCGATAGCGCTGTAATTCGATATAATATCGATAAATAGAAAGCGCTAAATTTAAATAATTAAAAAAGAACACTATTATTAACATTATTATGATTATTATTAAAGTTTTAAGTTGGAAAACAAAATAATGTTTCAGATACAATTAATTATAATAATGATTTGGCTTGTGTGTCTTCTATTAGGAATTCATTGTCATGTTTTACTTCCCGATCGAGCAGAGTGGATATCGTTGTAGTTGCTTTATTTTTGCTTTTGCCATACTATTTTTATTTAAGTTTATGGCGCTATTAAAGAGTGATAGAGACAGATAGTTCATCGAATTGTCAGTGTTGTTTCGTCGAATTACACTTAAGAATGATTCCGAAAACAAATGTTTATTGCAAAATCACAAATTGCTCTGGTTGTTTATTATTTATTGTTGAGATTTTTTCCTAATAAATTTCCTCATCGACTTTTTGACTGTCATCGATAAATTCAGTGAAAATCGATATCCGATACGTAAAATTTTATTTTATTTCAAATTTTTAACAATTTCCATATAGATTATGCATATTGCTTTTTTTAATTTATGAATACAGCTTTTATTAATCAATTAAAAATTATGGTAGATGTAAATGAAGCCTAGTTTTATGAATGTTTATTGTCACATACAGCTCCTGTATGGAATGGCTTATACCCAAAAGTTTGTACATTCTCTTAAACGAGAGAATAATAATATCTGTTTCGGTTGAATTTATAAAAAAAATGGAAAATACAATTAAATTGTTGTTATTATAACTATAAGTATATTTAATGTAAGCATCATAAGTTTTTAACAACATTATAAAATTTAGTTTTGTGCTTCAACGTTGGCTGCTGATTTACTTATATTTAAGGCTTTAGCTGTGAGAAGCTTTTCGTAACTCGGTAACAAATTACAGGAAGTTTTACTATTAATAAAACTACGAATAAGCAAATATTGATATTCACTCAACTTAGCCTCGTCGAGCAGTGGGAGTACTTCATTGGGATTAATTCCGGATGGCATTGAAATTGATTTTGAGTTCCCTGAGCGCAAGGCAGAAGCTATAAAATCGTCATTAAGTCTTGCCTGTCTTATCTTCTCAGAACACTCTATGAATTCTATCTCCAGTTTATTATTATTATTATTATTTGTTGGTGGTACCTGCGACATTTTGTAGGCACAAATTCTTTCCTTTTGATTGAACCATTTAGACTTCTTTTGAATAATATGACTTCTATGTCTTTTGTATTTTCTCCAAATAGTTACAATTTGTTTGCATACGTAGTTAAGGCGTTTTTCTAGTTCGTTCAACTCGGGATTGTAGCCGTGACTTTCAATCTTTTCTCGTAGAACTTCAATTACGGTTTTCGCTTTTTCCGATTCGGTTCCCTTTTCTGTGCGCCATAAATCGAGAACATATAAGCGCGTAAACACACACTCATAAAATGTGCCTATTAAAAATGAAGCCAAATTAATCTGTATTCAATTTTAACAATCCCTTAAGTATTCTCTACTCACATTGATTGTTGTCGGCACTTTCAGTGTCCTGTGGTCCTTTGCAGGCCTTGCTGGGAGAAGTTACAAGATTCGTCTTTGATGTCAAAGGGCCATTTGGCTCTTCGATATTTAGTCGATTTCCATCCGAAGTGATTTGCCAGACTTCATCATCATTGATTATTAATTCATCTTCTTGTTTTATTTCATGATCAAGAAGTGGAGAGCGTTGCACCTCCTCAGACTGTGCGGCGCAAGAAAACTCCACTTTTATGTCAATTGATGAAACCGTTTCAGCTTCCGCATGTATTTCATCCTTGTACTCCATTAGACCTTGAATGTATATACAGAAAATTATATAGCATTAACTATAGAAAATTATGTTTAAGTAGCCCAGATTAGTGCAATATTTGTACCGCTTTATTTCAATAATTTTACCCAGCTGTGTTTTGTTTACAAACATAATATCGATTGTTTGTTATCGATAGCATTAGGAGCGGGATAATTATAGGTTCATTATAATATTGCTATAAAGGTCATATTTTATTTTCTTCATTTTATTATTATTCATCCACAATGTTTTCAATTTGAGCATAAACACAAAAATTTGTTGATTAGAAAATATTAAAGTACTTACGATGATCGTTTTCACAATTTTGCACAGTGGATGCATTGTTATGCACAGTAGAAACACTAGGTTGCGCACTAGGTAGGCGTGCACGAAATTCACGTACACGTTCTGTTGAAGTCTTTGCGGTTTTTTTAGTTTTATTTTCTTTTAGTTTTTTTCTCTGTCGA
Source organism: Drosophila willistoni (assembly GCF_018902025.1). Classification (NCBI taxonomy): domain Eukaryota; kingdom Metazoa; phylum Arthropoda; class Insecta; order Diptera; family Drosophilidae; genus Drosophila; species Drosophila willistoni. The sequence continues at coordinate 19,976,558 of NW_025814050.1, forward strand.
TATTCACGACACTTTTCTGCATTAGTTTTCGGCATAATTGCGGTAAATATTTACGAATATAAAAATACGGACGCAATACAGCACACACGGTTGCTATTATGAGCGTCGTAACGCGTGTATTACACAGACGTACTAACATACAAACATACATACGTATGACGCACAAAGAGGAGACGGAGAATAAGGAACGCTATATAACTCTGGCTATATACTATAAGATCTATATGTATGTTTCTTTTTAGTGTCGCTTTTTCGTTTCATCGAGTCTCAATATCGATTGACTTTTATGGAGTTGTTATCGATAGCTAGTGAAATGGTCACCCTGTAATTATCGGCACTTACCGCGCGCCAAGTTTTACATTTTTTAAGAAGTCGTAAAAACTTGAATTGGAAAACCCAACAAAATATAAGTAAAAAGTATTAAATACTGAGTCACAGTGGAACAAGAAAACAAATTATTTGTCTTTTAAGTCTTTAAAATAAATGCTTTATAGTTGGTCTAACGTTTAAAAGTTTTATTAAAGTTCACTTTAGAAAAATTTGTCTGTAGTTTTCTTAAATTGAATTTTTTTTTACAAAGATGATATTTATTTTAAAATCTAAAATTAAAGTTTTCAGTTAATTCGCTGAGTAGAAGATGATTTTGTGAAAAATTTTAAATTAATCAATTTTTGTTCATTCAAAAGAGTTACCATTTCATTTTATATATAAAATTATTAAGTAATAATTTTTAAATATTTTATTATACCTCTATTTTTCGATCATAACATTTTGAATAAGTAAATTGATGGACAGAATTTTATTAACATTTAATTAACTTTCTGTTTTGTAGTTGGCTTTCCAAGTATTTACTATAAATATAGGCAGATTCATCGGTTCCAAGAATTGAGTCTCGCTAAATTTTGAATCAATTTGAGCGATTCTTAGTGAATACACGAAATATTTGTAGACATATGCAAAATCTGTTTAATTGATGTTTGAATTTCAATCACTTGCAGATCAAAGTGCAGCACTTTGAATCTATTCCACTTGAGAAATTCCCCTCCTTCTACAAATTGTGAGGGGTGTTATGTTGATGGATTTCTCGCTATGTTCTTTTGTGTGTGTTATTGTTATGATTCGTATGAATTTTATCATGAGAAATTGCTTCAAAATCATCTAAAACCAAACAACGAAATGTGTTTGAGAATCTTTTTTTGTGTGTGTGTATTTATTTTTACACTCAACCACAGATCGGACAGATTAGATCAAGAAAAAAGATCAGTGTTAAAATTATCTTGTCTAATAATTGTTTATTAAACATTTAAAGGCTTTAGCAAAATTTTTAAAGCAGCCGTTGCTAAAAGTCTATAAAATTTTACGATTATGCCCCTCGAAACCACAATGGGAACATATGGTCCAACCACTGAGTTGGCTCCGATCTGTTGGAGAGGTGGAGGGTAATTTGTTGCCTCGCTAAGCCCAGTGATCCGTTTACCATAAATATGTTGATATATCACAGAGCAGGATTAGCTTCCTGTTTGCAACCATATGGAGAATTGCCCCTCAAGAGGAGATGGGGTAACGAAATGTATTGAGGATTATCTATATCAACGTATGGAGCATATATGAATGTGAAGTGTTAATTTGTTGATGATTATGATGATGATGTTTGTTGTTCAATTTTATGACTCTACAAATTGGTTCAGCATGAAAAGCAAATATAGGAATTACCTTTAAGTTCTTTCATATACAACTTCCACTTTCTATAACTAGATCTTTTCGATTGTAAATTGAAAATTGAATAAGTAAAGTAAAGAAATTTCTTTAGTTTGTAGTTTAGTTTTGGTTTATTCTCTTCTTATTTCTATAGTTTTGTCATTATTTGCATTTCGCTTCGATGTTTATTTTTTTAGATTTTCGCTTTGCTTTTTCTATATTTCAAAATATTTTCTTTTCATTAAAGGAAAATGCAAATGGAAACAATTCCAACGCCCTTTTTCAGCAGCTGGGATTGTCTGTATATAGTTTTCATTGTTAATTCCTACCTGCTTCTTGTTTATTTGCCTTTGCCCACCACCAACGCATTTGATTTCGAAATTGTGTTTGTTTTTGAAAATCTGTTCGTTTTATTGTTTTTCTCCTTCGCTCTATTCATGTTTCTTTAAATATTTTTCACAAATATGCCAAGTCAATATTTGATTAAAAATTTGTTCAGGAGAGCAAAACAGATTTTCAGTTTCTTACAAATTTCAATCTGCTCGTTAGAAATAGCAAAAAAACAACAAAAATCTTTTATATATACATATATATCGTATTGTATGTAAGTATTATATGCCATAATGTCATTATTATTATAAGCGTGCTTTTTTGTGGATACAACAATAAGAGAAGTAACATGACACAGAAAAGAAAAGAAAAATACGTATACAAAACTTAGGGGGACCCCCCACAATAATACATAATAACAAGGCAGAAGGCAACCAGGCAAGCTGCCAGGAAGGCAAGAGGAAGGATGATGGAAAAGGAAAGGAAAGGAAACATGCAAGTGTCCAAGTGCCTTCTTTTGTTCTTCGTCACGTACTGCTGCGGTGCACTTGCGCCAGCAAAATGTTACAAAACCACCTACCTTCCTATGCTGAACCCAACCCCCAACCCACAACCCACTCCTTCCACATCGAAAACGAATCCAACGATGCCCTCAAGTTTCCACACACACACACAGAATGAGGCATGCAAAGGAGTAGGGGGAAGCTGGAGAAGAGGAAACGGAAACAGCCACAACAAGAAGTAACAATAATAACAACAACAACACAAACGACGACCAGTTCAATCAAGAGCCGTTCGATTGACGAGTAGACTCTTTCTTTTTTTTCATTTTATTTATTATCGTAAAATACCCTTACAGGGTAGGAAACTTGTTCATTGATTTTATCAAAGCTGTCACCAAAAGCTGTTAAAAATTAAAAAAAAGGTAGATAATAAACATATTACAGATTAAAAAACTCGTTGCCGCGTTGAAAAACGAGTTTTGGATAAACATTTTTCTCGGGGAAAGTGTTTTGATATTATGTTTTCTATATTCATAATTCTTGACATTCTTTTACTCGAAAGTGCATATGAGTTCCAAAGTATGATTAAAAATAAATAAAATTATGATTCCTTTAAAATATAATGATGGAGAAATATCTATAAATATATTTTATATATTTTTGTTTGTGTAGATTTCGACCTTTTTTGAAGTTAATCAAATCTGGGTTTTAGCCGGCTTGAGATCAATAAATCTTACAAAAGATGAGTAGGTCATCTGTAAAGCTATTTTAAGAACTACCAAGTTTTATCATCAGCAGACTTCGCTAAAGAATCCACAGTTGTAATGGCCATACCATATAATAATCGTCAAACACTTATTATCGAAACAGAAGAAAATAAATCAAAAAAAATAAAAATAAAAATACATAGGTATGTACATCCATATATAAATACATGCATTGATTAAGCTTTCAATACGAATTGTTCTTAGAAATGTTTTTCGAATATTTCTAATGTCTAATTTTGAAACAAATTACTATTAATTTCTAAATGTTTTTTGAAGGTTTATGTTATACTTATAAAATAGAAGATAATTTGACTGTTTCATCGCTTTTTGGGAATATCTAAAAACTCTTAGTTTGTTTATTGAAATTTTACAAAATTTCTTTTCTATTCGTATGTGTAGGAGAAAGTTTCCAATTTATACAAATTACTTAGAAGAATACCCCATTTCTTCGATGGGAAAATGTTTGTTTTCGATTTTCTTCTTTTGTATACTTTTATACTTTGGAATATTGAGAATATTGTCCCGAAAAGGTCATTCAAAATTCGAAATACTTTCGGAGATATGAAGTTTTTTGCGACGCAATGTCCTCCTTTTGTACAATTGTTTTGAACTGGCGGCAAGGATAAAGCCGTTATTCTGAAATGCTTTTCATGAGACAAAAGACAATGGACGGAGAATAGTCATAATTCTGATCCGGACCTCAATCATAATTTTAGAATTTTTTCTACTATAAATTTTACTAATAAATATGTATTAATATGTAGGTAATATGTACAGTAAAAAGTTGTACACGATTTAAGAATGAATGTTTTTCTTTGCCCTTTTTATGCATTTATGGATATGTCTCATCTGTAGCTCTGTTTAAAAGTTGAAATCACAATGACTCACCCTTTTAAAAAAAAAAAGCTCCATTTTAAAACTTAATTATAGCTGCATGCAGATTATTCTGCAACAAATTATTATTATTGACTTATGTCATTATTATTTTAAAGGTAAAAGCAAAAACTTGCGTTAAACTCTAAAAAATTGCTGCTTAGATTTTACGAAAATAACAAAAAAGCAATTCGTTTATAATTTAAAAATTACAACAGAGAAACAGAAACGATTTTTATTCTATTGGAATTGATTCATTAAAAATAATTGCTTGAAAAATTGTAGCTCTGAAAAAGAAAATGTTTGTGAAAATTATTTCAAAACTTGTTTTGTTTTTATAATTTAATGGTATATATAGCTTTTCCTTTTTAAATATCATAGAGCTTTCAGTAAATTTATCATTATAAAACACTACATAATCGATTCATATAAAGTCACTGTCATTCATTGTTCGAGTGTATAAAATGTTGGAATATTTCCTTTGTTGCTAGAGGCGGTTTACAAATTCCAAAAAAAAAGCAACAAAAGCTGAAAATTCTAAAACAAAAAATGCAAAAACAAACAGTGTATAGAATATACATATACATGTTTATAGGGCGATGGTGGAGGGGGCGTGCCCACGCCCACATTTAGAACTACTACTGTTGGTGCTGCTGCTGCATAAATATTGTCAACAACAAATACGAGAGGTTGGCTTGTCTGGGGTTTTTCTTTGTCCCCATTCTCTGCTCACGTTTTCTTGCTTTCTCTCTCTCTCTCTCGTTTCTTCTTACTCACTTGCCCCAATCATTTTGTGCTCATCTCAGCGAAAAATGTGTTGACGCAATTGTCACGTGCTTTTCTACAGCCTGTCGCCCCCTGCCTCTCCCTTTCTCTCACAAGTTTGTGTGTCCTGTGCCCAAAAAGGATGCTGCTGGCTGGCTAAGGCACGCGCAGTATTTTTTATAGTTGTTTTTTTTTTCTTTATACATCCAACACACACACACAGACACACACACACACAAACACGTACATGTGGATGGATGGATGGAAGGATGTGTCTCGTGCCACTTTCTCGAGATGTCCTGCGACTAAGTGCAATGCAGTAATGTTGGAGTGGCGACGGTAATCAGATCTTGAATGAAAGGCTCTGCCTATGCCAAGAGAATAATGTGCAGTTTTGTTGGTTAATATTATATAATATAAGATGCTAGATAATCTTCCTTTCCAAAAAGAGTTTATTGCAAACGAGCGAAGATAAAATAAAATTAAAGATCTGTGAGATTACGAGGACAGATATCGTTCTCTAGGGGCAAATCAAAATCACTTTTTTAAAGGACATCATTCGTAAATTACAGTGGGTGGTTCTATGGAGGATATGAAAATTTTCGTAACATACATTTCACAAGATGTAACTGCCTAAAAATATATTCATAAATTACATAGATGGATCGAGGGGAAACCTTGACGGTTTGGACACCACCTGAAATGCCAGTATTTCAAATAATTTTTAACTTTTATTGATACATAACTAGTGAGTTTTCAAAATTTACGTTATTCCGAACAATTTTTGTTAAATCCTCTAGAGACAAAATGCCTTTATCCCAAAATACTAAAACTACTAACAATGAGTCGAAAATTTTGATTCCTTGACATTTTCTAAAGATATTTTCAAGATCTGTCAATGGGAATATTAATTAAAGAAATATTTTAATAAAGTAAATGGGGTATATACAAAATATAAGTTATCTAGAAGATGGCTAATAACCGTAATCCATTTGATAAAGTGATCCAGAAAAAACTAATTAAATGTTTTGAATGATTAGCTAAACGATTACACATCGTTTTGAAAAAGTCTTGTTTAACTCATTTCATTGTGGTAAAACTGTGTCAAATTTACAATTGTCAAATTGAAAATGCATGATTTTCTTCCAACTACATCAAATACTGAAATAAAAAGAAACTTTATTTGCATAATTTAATGAGACTACGAATTTCTGGTATTCATCGTTAAAAACATGTTTTTTGGAATCTTTTTAAAAAATGACCACTTGAAACTGGAAAGAGTTTTTAAAATTAAGTATTTTATATTGAAACTTCCATTTTGCGATGTTAAAATCGGTTCGGAATAACCTTGCATCCAGTTCAAATAAAGTGGTTTTGAGTTAAACGAAAACATGCCGAAAACATTGCCTCACATAACGTTATATCTCCTAAAGTTATACTAATTGGAAACAACTATTTTGGGTTGGGTTGGGTTTTAAATAACAACTAAAAGTATAAAACATTAACTAATACCTGATTACCACCAAAACTAATTATGTACCTACTTACATGTATCATCATAAATTGCATATTGAAACAAAAGCACATAATGAAGTAAGCTAGAAAAATAACAAAATACGAATACGAAATAAAAACACGACGCAAACTGAAACGACGCAAAGTGAATTAAGATTTTCTAAAGGCAACTGTGGCAACCCTGCCAGACCGATAACGGATATCGAAGAAATATCGGACGTAAAGTGGTAACGCTCGGGGATTTTTGAAGAGTGACAGCGAACAAGTGTAGATGTACAAAGAACTAAAGAATAAATTAATATTTAAATAAAGTATAATTAAACTATAAATTGCGAGTTGTTACAGCAACCATGGAAAGATCAAAGATAGGTTCCCCGGCTATGAAAATACTAATTTCTAGAAAGAAAAATTGAACAAAGTAAACATTTAAAAACAAAAATGTTATTCCATTCATTCATTAAAAAAAAACAGCTTCCATTAAATCAAAATAACCTAATAAAATATTTGATCTTTATGAGTTTTTAGTGATGAACGAAGCACCAAAAATTCGTCCAGAGTTTGGTGAATAGCTTTTTTTTGTAAATTTAAATAAATTTCTTGGTAGCAGTTGATAAAACTTCTGTCATTGTCAGGATCGTTTTTTATCAAAATTCTCCATTGCTTCGTCAATCAAGCCCATCGCTTTTGAAATTTGTTTGGAGGATAAACACTGTTCTACGAACATTTCTACTAAACCTTCCCCGAGTTTTGATAGCAAGACGCAATTATAAACAGAAGTAGGTAAGCTAGATGTCAATGTTGAAAAACGTAAAACTGACAAAAATGCAAAGGCAATGTTGGTAAAAGTTTCTATTGGCGTTGCTACAATGGCTGATTAAACAACGCATCAACGAGAATTTAACGACGCACAGTGAAAATTAGTACTAATAAAGCAGCGACGCAACTTCGAAAAAACGCAAAACGAAACGACGCAAAGCGAGGTCTAGGTGTACATAAAATCCACAATAATAGATGTCTTCTACATCCCTTAAACATCTGCTCCAAGCCAAGAAAACATTTCTTCTACTTTTTTTTGAGTATTTTATTACATTAACTAAACAACCAATTCAATCTAACTGTTGCGATTTGTTCGGGTCCATAAAACTGCAAAATTTAAAATGTTCTTCATATCAAGAACTGACTGACAACACCCACCCAGTAAGTGCAACTGGAACTGAAACTGGAACTGATGGGTTACACATTAGAGCATTCGCCTTTTTTGTTCTTCCTTGATTAAGTTGTCTCTGTGCGGTTTGCTATATAAAAACCATGTGCTGGCTGCGCATATGTTGGCATATAAATGAAGTATATAGTATGTGGATAGGAGGCAGGATATGGCGATTTGGTATCGTTCAACTGGTTGCAGCTTGCCTGAAACTAATTCTGATTCGTCATGCAGATTTCGATACATTAAATGCAATCATTTGACAACAGGACGAAAATATTTTCATCCATTGTGTCCTAACAATTGTGTGAGATGCAGTTGGGACTCCCCCCCAAAGCGTAACTAATGCATGATGAGGATATGTGTGTATGTATTGTATGTGTGTGTGTGTGTCCGATACAATAAGGTTTGACTTTTCGACATCGTCTTCATTTTGACTGTGTGAAATCGTGAAACGACACAACGCCTGGGAGCTGGCGATAATTGCTCGTTAGTAGCAATCCCTGCACATTTAACCATCTATTCTTCCACTCAGATTCATTTCCCTGCTGTGTTGGAGTAAGATGTCTGCCCTACGTTGATAAAGGAATTAAAAAAGACATTTTACTATGATTCCTTTATTAGCAGTATCTTGTATGAAATGAAGTGTTTTACTAAAAGTCGCTTTATTTGGTAAATTGAATTGGAATTGAATGGAATAGTGTAGTGTACTGAATGGGACAAAAACTTGGGGAAAAGTCAATGGAATTAATATATATCTTAAGTTTTCGGGTTCTTGGATTGAAACCAACATGTATCAAGTTTAAAAATCAATAAAAATAAAAACTGCATTCGTTGTTGTTTTGGTTAGGAATTAGAAATTTCGTGATCTGATGCTTTATATCCAAAACTATCATGTTAGTAAATTTCATGGGGATACTACAATTTTTATGAAAATGTTTCTTCTAGCGCTATATGATATAGTGGCCCGATCTTGACAATTTTCATACTTTATCTGCTCCTGCATATAAGTAGCTCAAATATCAAGTTTCATCCCGATTGATTTGCACAGACGGACGGACAGACGGACATGGCTATATCGACTCACGCTGATCAAGAATATATATACTTTATGCGGTCGGAAACGTCTCTTTCTGTGCGTTACAAACATCTGACCAATTTTCTAATACCCTCTGCAAGGGTACAAAAACATAAATAAATAGAAAATAAAAGGAATAAAATATAAAATAATTTATTTTATCCTTTAATTTCCTATTTGTTTATTAATTATTCTGTTGTCTAACAAATTTTGCTAAGACAAGTAAAAAGGTTTTTTTGCTTAAATTTATCACCTGTTCAATCAAATTTTTTCTGATTTTCACCTGACATTTTAATTCGAATTAAGTTGACAGGAACAATTGATGGAAAAAGAACCTTAAGAGCTATTTTACACTGAACTAATATTCTGTCAAGAGTGGCTTAGCTCAATTTAAAATATTTAAACATATAAATGTGAATAATTGATTACCCAATATTTACGAATAATTTAATACTTTCACATCCGTCCGTAGTCCAGTTCTGGATTAATAACATATTCTCTTAAAAGCTCATTAGATATTAAAAATGGGAAAATGAAATCAATTTGTGATTTAAAAGACGACACGAGTTCTCGACTCACAATCAGTTTGGAAAATAATGTGTATCCATTTAAATAAACTTTCTAGGAGTTTGCTTAATTGTGATAATTCAATGTGAATTGATCATCGATTATGAAAATCACAATGACTCGTTGGATGACCCCGAGCTGGCTTCAAGATTAGACATCATTTATTTTAAAGATGTCGACCACTATTTCACTTCATATTTTTACACGATACAGCCAATTTGGAGTAAGTCCAGGTAAAAGTGAATGAGGATATTTCATTACCCAATATTTAGGAAATTATTTAAGACTCCCACATAGTTCCGTAGTCCAGTTCTAGTTTAGATTTTTCGTGGTTTGATTTACCTATAGATTTTATACAACTAACTTTATGTACAAATATTTTAATTTATTTAGAAATATCACGATCTACACTCAAGGGCAGGGGAAAGTTACTTATATTTTGTAGATTTTTTTGAAGAATTCATTACATTTAACGTGATATGTCTTTATAATTTTGTTCTGACTAATTCATTTACTTCAATCCATTTAAAGGAGAAGTTCTATTAAAATTTTCTTCTTTTTAGGATATTCTTCAAAGTCGAAACGTCAAAATGTATTTAAAAAAATTCTGCACAACAATTTCTGCATTACCTTATTTTAAACCTTCCCTCGCTTTTTCCTACACTATCCATTTTTGTTTTCATTTAAAATATTTAAATTTATCTAACCGAAAGTTTTGAAAGCTTTGCTAAAATCAAATATGTATGTATGTATGTATATAGGATTCTCTATTACCTTTAGCAGTTCTATGACAAAACGTCAAAGTTTATAATGCTTCAGTACTTCATGTCACAGAGAGATTACTTGGCTAAGAAAACAAGTTAGCTGACACAATTATTTTAGGGTCATATTGTATTATCGAAAACTTAAAACCCATAACTGATTACCACCAAAGCAGTGAAAATGGGGGAAAAGAAAAGTAATGCGTTAATATCTCCTTTAAGTTTCAGGATTAAACCTAATACTTTTCAACGATCCATATCACTTTCAATAATTTTATAAAGAAAAAGAACCAAGTCATAACCCTATTATACTCGAAAGGACAAAAAAAAAGAAGGTCACAATATAATCCTTGGGGAAAAAAAAACACCGACTGTCACCTTGTCATCGTCGTGATTTTGCGGCTAATCTAGTGATTTGAACACAAAATTGACAACATTATCAAGAGATCAGAGGATGCGACAGCGGCAAAAGATCCAAACAGCCGCACCAGAAATGAAAAACAAAAAACAAAATGAGACAAAGAGTGACAAAAAAGGGAAGCTGCCGCCTTACATTGTAGTCAACGTGCCGTGCCGAAAGGTGAAAACCAAGTTGTTAACGCAATAAAAGCCAAGAAATGAAAAGACCAAAAATGTCACCTGAAAAATGCAGCCGTTCGAGGATATAATAAGAAAAGGATCGCCACAACCACCGCACACCACATCGACTCATAGGCTCATAGGCCAGGATTCGGTTTATCGACTTTGATGCCATTGTTTTAAAAACATTTGCTATCACATTGTCATGACCTCGTCCTAGTACTAGACATCGCCTTGGATGTGCGGCTAGAAGAAAGACTGCGACTCCATGGCAGGCAACGTCTCAATTATATATTGAGAAACCAAAAGGCAACTGGCCAAGGCAACGCCTCGAGCACTGCGGGAGTCCTTGATTTATGCGACGGCGCAGATCCTTGATCCTAGTCATGCAATCAAACGTAGAGAAAAGAGCAGAGCACCGATCGAACAATAATCATAATAATCACCACAAATGCTGAGCGCGCGTGCAAAATGTTAGACCTCAAAACTCACTCTGATCTCAAAGAAATGAAAATAAATGTAAATTGAATCTAAGTAATGACTGGCTGATACCCTGTACAAAATTTAAAATTGAAAATACGGAGCTTAGAAGGTCTTTGTCTTTTGTGAGATCGACTTTTGTTAACACAAAATTATTAACGAAGGAGTATGAAGTCCCCGAATATGTTTGTATGGACCAAATTTCCTAGATCGGTATTAGATATACTGACTTTAGGATAATTGTTTCTAATTATGCAAATATATTTACATATTACGGATTCTGGAAAAAACCCTCTAGACCACTAGATCTAGTGTCTTTGTGCTAGAGAAGTCCTTCTACAAAATGTAATATCTGCGTATCTATACTGATTGATCCAAGATCAGAAATGAGCGCTACTAAGCGAATTGTTTTCTCTGAGTTAACTTGCTGCTTATAAGCCAATAAATTTTCGATACACAAAAACGATTGATACTTATAATCACCTTTGTGCTATATATACTGGTTTAAGGGAAGATAAATAAAGCCATTGTGCCATTTTATATTTAAAGAATACGGATACAAAATTTGATAGGTTTAGCTCTATTTACCTTAAAAAATAAAGAGTTTCTAGATTGAAACTAGAAATTATGATTCAGGGATTCAACCTAATTGCGCAATTATGTAGAAAATACTGTAAAATGGAGTTACTTTGCTCCTATGCAATATACTAAAAAAGAAATTACTGTTTACAACAAATTTAAAATTTATGATTTTTTTGTAGGTCTTGTAACTAAAATTGTTCATAAACGTTGATAGTTTTTTCACAAAACATTTAAAAATGTGTTTAAATTTTGCGAATTCAGAATTTTGTTGCTTATTGCATACTTTAGGGGGTTATTTTTTCATGTTTAAGCCCTAGATGCTCAAAAAGTTCGTTAGCTTTAAGTAGCCGTAAAGTCCTTGAAGATTGAATATCAATCTGATGGGTATCTTTTCCTTAGACGAATACAAACTTGGAATTAGCGAGAGGTCGATGGATCAGCCTTAGACACATTTGCTATCATTGGCTTAAGATTGAATTTCGGGATGACATTTCGGAGAATATTTATTTTCTTGTCATGTCACTAATGCTTTTATGCCTAAGAAGTTCGTATTCCTTAGAGCAATTTCCAATCACAAATCCCATCACTAATCAGTACCAGACCAACCTGTTACTTTTAGTTGGGAATATACCCTTCGCCTCTTATGTATAAAGGGTATCATAAGGAAAAACAATTAAAAAGTCAAAGGAATGCCAGTGAAAAAAAAAGGAGAAGAGAAAAAGAAGTCCAAATCCATAAGCGGATTGTTTGTTCCTTCGTTCTGTATTTTTTTTTTTAATAGCCTTAAATTTTGTTGTACATTTTTGGTACGTTTTTGGCCTTATTGAAATGAGCAGCGAGGTTTTTATTGTTGCACGATTTGCGTGTATGTGTGTGTGTGTGCGTGTGCGTGTGTGTTGTGTTTGTGTATGTTGTGTTTGCCGTCTGTTGTTGTGTCTCGATCGATCGGTCGCTCTCTCTTTTTGGACGTGTTAACACAGCAATTAACTTCTTTTACAGGCTGCTAAAGAGCAAAAATTTGGGTTTGATTTATTGTGTGTATATGTGTGTGTACGAACAAACAGAAACTAATGATGACAGCTGGTCCAAGATCCAAGGATCCTGCCAAAAACGATTGTGATATATTTTTAGGCAAGGACCTAAGCAAAAGTCGTTCATAAGATTAATGAAATGAATATTCAATTTTTAGGTCTTCTTTGGTTTAGTTTGTTTATTTATATTAACACTGGAAACAGTGTGTCAACTCTTCTTTAACCCTCAACTGGTGGCAATTTACCCAGCCTTGATTTCACACCTTGTCCCACAGCGACCCCTCCAAAACTGACAAGATGGAACTAAAAGATGCACGCGTTTGGTCTTTTACCGCATACGTCACATCAACATGACACTTTCTCATTAACACGGCGGAAAAACGAATCGGGGGAAACTCCCTGAACACTTTTCATCATGATGACGATGTTGATGATGATGCTAGGCCAAGGCTTTCAAGGCGCCTGTCTAACTCCCTAGCTAATGTGTTACTTAGTTGTGGAGCGCCGCCTTCAAAAGGAATCAGATGATCAGGAGACGAACAAAAATGAAGAGGAAAAAGTAGATGAAGGGAAATCTGATACAATTGCGGAGACGAAACACATGCACGCGGGGGGAAACTGCAGACCAAGTGAAGTGTTTAGGCGTGGACGTGGCTCGTCATGGCCTGCGTCTGTCTATGTATGAAAAGTCGGTTAATTACAAAAAAACCCGAGAGAAATGATGGAACAAAAAAACCCCCGAAAACACTTGTCTCCTTTCAGGACAGTGGGACTGACTGACTCACTCAAATTTCATTGCGTTGGAGGGATGGAGGAACGGAGGGGCAACATCAAAGAACTCGGCGACTTGTATGTTTTCATTGCTTCAAATTGAGAAAATGCCCGAGCATCAAAAATATTTGGTTATCATTGTGTAAATACTTGTACTCACACATGTCTGTATGTATGTGTGAGATGAGGGGCGGTAGCTAAAGGATAACTTGTTGAGAAATCGCTACACACAAATGAAGTCCTTTCACCAAAACTAAAACACTTGAAAAAACAAAAAGTGATCACTTTGACCAATGGATAAGGCATAATTTATTATCTCTCATTTTTAATATGTTTCTTATTTATTTTCAATTTCAAACCATTCCAGTCTTTGATAGTTGATTAAAGCAAAAAATAAATATAAGTAGATAATAAATAATTCAACAATTTCAATAATTTTAATTAATAGGTACTATTAACTATTAAGGATTATAGATAAAATAAGGTATATAGCAGGATGAGGAACAGAACAAGGGTTATTCAGTCTGAAGTCCTTTGAGTATCACTTATGGTCAGCCATTAGAGAAAAGTTATTTAAGTCATCTGAACTTCTTTACTATGAGAAGTTCTTCACTTTTTAAAGTCAAGGATTCGGATTCCATTTACTTTTTCTTTGCTCTTTTAAATGTGTGTTAAAAAATAGATTTGTCGTTGTTATGTTAAATGAAAAATATTTTATCTAGAAGAAGAAATGATTATATTTCCAAGAAAAGATTGCTTTCATACAAAAAAAACTCTGGTGAGATCATTAAAACTATGTATATAGACACCTCTGCCAGAGGTAGCTGCCTTCCGCTGCCCATCTTTGACTACCCCTTTGCCTTGTGGGGGTAACTAAATGAAATAAAAGTATCCCAGATATAGGTCGATTCGATGATCCACCAATGCGATGCCGGTATTTAAAAAGAAGGCTAAACAACAAAGTATTAGACATTATTAAAAAAGAAGAACTCAAAAAAAACTTTTGAATTAAATTAACCTGTTTAATTTTTGCCTCTTATGTAACCACTACTATAATTATGAATAGACCCTTTTTAGTGTATTTCGCAAAAGTCATTAAAAAATTATAAAAACCAATGTAAAACAAAAGGAATCTAATCACTATTCTTATCTTTTTGTCATATTCTTCGAAAAATATTTTTTTTTTTTTTTTTTTTTTTTTTTTTTTTACCAATTCTTTTTATTTACAATCTGTCCTTGGACAATCAGTAAATTTGGAGATACATAAAAACATAACAGGAATAGTCGGCTCCACTGAGTCAACTATTATATATAAACTCTAAGTTGTACAGACGAGTAATTAAATCTACTTAAGTATTTATACATGTGTATTATTATATATTCATTTTATATGGTATATATATTTATATTTATGTATATGTACATATATAAAACAAAAGTTAAATCCTATTTGGAAGATCTAATATATGTAATCTTTTTAGTCTTCTTGTTGTTATATTATTAAGTAGACTTAGAGCTAATGAGTTCGAAAAATATGAAATAAAAATTTAATTTTTAATGTTTAATATGTCGAAAAATTAAAATAAATGTTGTAAGGTGATGCGCTACTATATTTTTGAATACAACTGTACAAGAAAGTTCATATAGTATACATATGTAAATTAGTTTTACAAATAGATGTAAAAAATCAGATTTTAAATGAAATGTTTAAGCCTTTAATTGAATATTAAATTCGATTACTTGAAGTAAGTATTTCATAAATATGTTCATTAATTTTGTAAATTCTGATTTAAATTAAGACAATTTATTTAAGCCAATTGCTTTAAACAAAGATCATAAATAATCTGAAACCTATGTCTAAATCTTGTAATTTATGTATTTAAGACTTTTTTACTTCAATAAGGACAACCACAACAAAAATATATAATGCAAATTTAAGTACGAAAAAAAGCAGGAAATATATTTTGATATACTAGTTAATAAAGATATAAAAAGAAAAAACAAAAATAAGACAAAAGAAAGAGAAACCCAATTTCAAAATTTAATAGATTCCGTTCCTAGTATTATTCTTAATTCATTAGTGAATAAATGAATGAATGAATTATTCTTAATTCTAAAAAACAAATACATATATCTGGGGAATCAACTAAACTACATTAGCTCCTTTTAATATTATTCTCATTAAGGAGAATTTGCATTCTGTCTACTGTTTCGTGATAGAATTTCTGTCCCGTTGAGCTGCCAATTGTTTGTTTAGCTAGATTCAATCACGTTTTTCTTTGCTGTGTAAGAAAGAAAGGGACGAATATGTTATAAATATGTCGAAAGGAGTTTTGTATGTTTAGGCCTCAGGTGTTATCTTGAGACAAACTAAAGCGAAATAGTTTGGAAATCAAAAAACTTGTCCTTTTGTATTGGCCTGACATTGGCCTGAAGCATTGTTTGATTTCGAATACATAGAGAATGAGAGATAGACAGAGAGGGAGAGATATCAGAAGGTTAGTGTTAAATGTCAAACGATTTGCACCAGCAGCGCACCAGAGGGAGCACTACGCAAAAAGAGACAAGGAGAGATCCATACATCCATCCATCCATCCATCCACAGCGTGGTATATGCAACAAAAAAGGACATTGCACCCGCTGAGGGATGAGCGTTGACAGCAAGCAGGCCAAAACATAGCACAGACTGAGAAAATTCAGCTGCTGTTCACTTGAGGTGAGCCTTGTCCTTGAGCCCAACCAAAATGTGTGTGTGTGTCCTTGTACGCTTTACGCTGGGCTGAATGTGGCCAAAGTAAATGGCATATTTTGGCCTATGCTGGTTAACCATCACATCTAGCAAAATTTCACAAAACTTTTGTGGCCATATCATTGACCTTGATGCATAAGAACCTAGAGATTCATTCCATTAGGAGGATTGTGAGGAGAAGGAGAGGCTCCTGTCGCGTTATTTGGTCACAGTTGTTCCACAAATCAGTTTTTCAGCATGTTTCTGCTTTCACGGCTCACTGGAAACACAATAATCTTAATAGGGGGGAAAGAACCACAGAGAAAAAAAAACCACTCCTTGTGTTGGTCAAATTCATTTCCACTTGATTACATTTGGCAAAGCTAAATGCATAAAGTGGAAATCATTTAAACGGAATTAATGTTTGAACAAAACATGTGAAAACTATCGCTACACACACAAAATAATCATCGTCATCATCATCATCAGTTCGATTCGCAATTCAAAATACACGTAAATATACGTTATTATTATATTTCCTCACAATTATGCCTTGCCAAAGGCATCGACGGGGCATTTGAACTCGCTTGGGGTGTGTTTACTTTTAGACAGTTGCGGCACAACTGTTTGAATATACTCGAATCGTCAAAGGTAAAGCCACATACATACTATATTGTTCTATATAGATTAGCAAAAAGGTAGAGCAGGGCGTGTGCACGCTTAGCGGGATAGTAGTTAGTTCAAAGAAAAGAACCACCAAAAATGGTTCTAGTCGATAATACAGCCAATGTTTTTTCTTCTCCAAAAGGCATTTCGATATTATTTTTCCTCTAATTGCATATATCCTTAGAGTCTTCAAAGTCTCCTCTGTTTGCAGATTCAGCAATGAAATAAATTTAAAAGTATTTTGTTAAAACTCAAAAGGTATATAAAGTGTGAAAGGAAATGGTTAAGCATTACAGAGTTTACTTCAAAATTTTGATGTCCACATAATTTTTGTAATTTTTGCAAAACGCTTCTATAATATTTTGCATTTTTTTGAGTAGACTATAGAATTTGAAGTCGTTTTTTTCAGAATTAAGAACAAAACATTTTTAAAAGAAATTTTTCTTCTGTTGTTAAGTATATTTGAAATCTATCCAGACTTGGACAATGATTAAATTCGATGTTTAAAAGAACATTAAATTAAAATAGATTTAAACTATGTAAAAAGTAGGTATGTATGTATTAGTATGTATATAATAAAGTTCAAAATTAAAGCCATATAATTTAAGTAATTTTTTCAAAACGTTTTTATACTAATTTTTTGTCATTTTCTTTGGACAATTAATGTTTTACATAATTTTAGTAAAATTAACTCTCTAAGGCTCGTGAGTTTTTAATCGATTGTCATAAAATATAACACACAATGAAAACTAATACTGTTTTGAAAATTTTAAAAATTTATTCAAGTTGGGAATAAACCAATTAAACTTTTTAACATTAAATAATTTCCCAAATGATATAGAAAATGGTCAAATAATGATTTATTTAAGTATCGATATGTGCCTTGAGGCACTCTTATTTTCAAACTGATTCCCATTTTAGCTAATATATAATCATTAAATATATTGCATGTCTTATATTATTAATGATATCATCTATGATATGTTTTGACTATATTTTTAATTGTTCAACTATTTGCAAATTATGATATTAACATTTAAAATGACTTGAGTCTTTAATTTCAAGTAGTTTTGTTTCTCAAGTAGTTGAAAAATTTGTAAGCTAACCATTTTTTAACTGCAAATCTTAAAAAAAAAGAAAATCTTTGAAGTAACGTATGTGTTTTAGGTTACTTTAAAGTTACTCTAAAGTTAGAAGTTCTTAACCCTAGTCCATCATTGTTCATTGATGACGAAAGTAAGCCAAATAAGTAAGTGTTATTTTTACATATAAGTAGATAAATCATTTTCAAAGTCGATTGAATCAATAACCATATGCAAAAAATTTGATTTTCTTTGATTTATTTAGCATATAAAATTTTATTCCGTTTCCGAAAGTCGTGTGAGTAATTTCGGAAATGCCCCTATGAAAAAGTATTGAAAAGTTTAAGCTTCGAGAGTTTAGATTCAGGAACATTTTTGAGAACTTTTTAAAATTGGTAGTATGTAGTCGAAACGACAAACAAAGGCCTAAATGTAGAATAAAACCGATGACTATCTAGGGTTAAAAAAGTCTTAGTTTCTCTAAGGATTTCTCAGTATTTCTTTGTAATCACTTAAAGTCTCTCAACTCTCAACTCTCAACTCTTTTAACTTTAATGCAAACTTAATATTTTCGATCGAATTATAGGAATACTTTCCATACTAAAACAAAAATCCTGTCTACTTCTTAGTGTAATAAGAAAATTAGAAGTGTTTCAAATACTCTCTGATTGTGAGTTTTTTAAGTAGTAATGTTGTTAGCTGTTAAATTTATTCTGAAATTAACATATTTCATTTCTGATCCTGACATTGACATTTCGGGACAAATTCTCTAATATAAATAATCTCATTGAAATTATGAAAAACTACAATAACTAAGTAGGACAACATATGCAACTCATGTGGATCGTTAAATGTACGGAATGTGAAGATCAAACGAAGCGTAGATCGTTGAGCCACTACAATAATAACAAGGAAAGGAAGTACAAGTGCCTTCAAATACATATATGTACATTATAGTAGTAGTAATACTCATATTATTTTTTTTTTGTGGCATTGTTGTTGTAGTTGGTTGTTTTTTTTCATCTTCAATGTTTTTATGTTGGAACAATTGAAAAAATAAATTGACCGAAAGTCAAGTACACACAATGAAGACGTCAGCGCTGTGGGTTATTAGAAAGATTTGCTCTCTCTCTGGATCTGGCTCTGGCGGTATTTCACTTTGATATTTTAGACAACTTGACAAAACAATCAAATCAGCAGCAGCAGAAGCAGAAGCAAAAACAACTACAACACATGTGCTCAAATGACTGTCTATTAATTTGCGCCATCTATATAGTAGTTTACAGTTATTGTTCTTACCATATTCCTCCCTTTCTACAGGTTTCCCATTATTTTTCTTTTTTTGCCCAAAATATTGTGTGCGTGTCCCTATACACAATGGTGAAATGTCTGGGGGAAATAGAGACACAAATTGTAGGCAGCTCTTTTTGACGCAGTAGTCCAATTGCCGAATGATAATGATGCACTCACTCACTAAAGGCGGCATACATGAAAGGGCAACATAGAGAGAGAGAGAGAGAGAGAGAGAGAGAGACACCGAATCGTGGTATACAGACATCTTCTCCTAGTCAAAGAAGTTGAAAATGGAAGTATGTAGTAGTAGAAGAAGAAGAAGTTGTAGGCGGCAGGTTTCAGATGAAGATTTGAACGCCTTCAATTTTCATTTCTCTCTTTTTTTGTTTTTGGGTTTTGCGGCTAGAAGAAAAGACCAAAGCAAAAACTGGGCAGAGGGGCACTAATTGAGTTGGAAATTTTCAAACATATTTTTTTGTTTTCCCTTTTTGATATTTTTGCAATTTGCCGACAAAAACCAATGAACAATTTGGGTAGCAACGAGATTTGCTCGATTGACTTTTCCCTGGTGTATCCTCCTTTTGGCATTTTGACAGCCGCGACAAAACTAATTGATTTAAGCCGTATTAGGAAGTCAAAAGAAACCACACACATAGCGTGAAAAAAAGTATTTACATAGTTGTTTTCGAAATATTTTCAAAAATTATGACTTGAAAAGATTTTTAGTGTGATTATGATTGGTTAGTCTTGAAGTTTCAGTTAGAATAGTTTAAAAATGAAAGCATTTTATATATAAATCAAATTCTTAGATACTCTTGTGTCATATTTTTATAAGTATTTGCATAATATAGTCAAGAAATTAATTAAGGAGAACTTTTAGAAATATCACAACCAATTGTGACATAAATTCAGGGAGTATTATCTAGATAGATATCTTAGATAGATATGTATATAGATAGATAGAAGGAAAATATTCCGAATAAAGTATTTGAACCAAGAAACATAAGAGAGAGCTTGAAAATTAATGATAATCCTTGAAAAGATATTGAAATTTATGAAATTTCCTTTTGAGATGAGAGTGCTTAGGTAACATATCCATAAAAGTTAAAAAGTATTTGTAAAAATTAAAAAGCTAGCTAAGAATTAATGATAATTCTTAAAAAAATTTAAAATTTATGAAATTTCATTTGGAGATATGTGAGTGCTCAGGTAATATTTTCCATAAAAGTTGAAAAGTATCTATTAAATTTTTAAAATTCAAACATTCTATTAAGTAATAAACTAAGGGAAATGAAAAACTAAATTCGATAAGGTATATAAAGAAACACATTTTGTGCAGAATCCACATTACCTTCGAAAATCTCTTTGACTTGAAGAATTTTTAAGCGTAAAATGTATACTAATCGAACCACCATAGGATATAGCACTCTTTTGACTCTTGACTCCGCCATGGTTTAAGGCGTTGCATGGGCCAAAGGGAAGAAGAGACCCACATGTGGTCAGGCACTGATTAGTGATGATCAGAGAAGAGTGAAACGAGGAGCCTTTGATTTTATGGGATGACTCCATGCTGGCCAACATTATGGTTTCATTGCCAAGCCACAAGCGAGGCGATTCACCAGATCGAATCACACACTTCACGCTTCGGGAAACCATAGGACAACGCCTTCGACTCATTGGCTCATTAAAACCAAAGACTAGGCAAAAAAGAGAAACAAACGGCGAAACCTCAGCGAATTTCATTTCCAAGATTCACATAGAATGTTTGCCATGTAATTTTCAATTAACGCCACAAGAGAATTTCCTTTTTTCTGTTGAGTTTTCCTGAAAAAGTTTTTGGGCCTTTACTGAATCTTCTTCTTCTTCATTTTTTTGGCCCATTTCGTTCCACTCCTGGACACCATTCAGTCTCATAATTGATCGTAATGTGCGATATTTTCCCTATGTTTCCTTTTGCACGAACAATGCCTGTCAACAGGGCGAAGTGTCCTGCAAGCAATATGGAAATGCCTGTTGATTTTCGTCCTCTCTCTGTCAACAGCAGGATACTGTGATAAAAGGGACATTCTTCGGTTGCATTTGTCGCGCTCTCGGCAGTCGCCCGCACTGACTCTTGGCCTGACTTACTAGATCGAACGATCGATCGATCGTCCGTTCGTTCGTTCGTTCGCTTGCCCTTTCGTCCTTTTGTCTTATCCTAGTTCTTCTTTACGATTTCCTGTTCATGATCGATCGATCTGTCGTCGTCTGCAAATTTTCTTTTATATGTCCACTTGGATTTATTATATGGCCTTCTTCTGCTTTTCTCACCTACGCTTAACCCTTTTTGTGCAAATCTCGCTTTATTGATAAATCCTAGATTTTGAATGAATCCCCCTACTCACTGGGCTTCTTAACTTCTTAGGTAGCCAAACGAAACATTATTTTATGAACGGATTTATGTTCCATCTTTATGACAAGGGTTTATGGGCTGCTCTTAAACAGGTAATTTTATATTTTTATGGTCAAGGGTTCAATCAAATTTTGCAATCATTTCTATATTTCGATTTAATAAACTGAAAATAAATATGAAAGGTCAGGCAAGATATTTATTAAATACTCAGGTAGTTTATAAATCTTTGAGTAAATAAAATATAATTTGTTTTTTCAATTTAAATATTAATAGAACTATGCCTAAGTTTTAAATTATTAAGAGAATCTTTATGGGTAATCGTCTTCTAGGTAATATGATCAAGCTAGTAAAATATGATATTATCTCTGATAAGATATTTTTCGGAATGCTTCTTAAGATTTTAACAGGAAGAACATTTCTTAAAAAGTCATATATGAGCCAGATTTTAGTTTTCTTTAATACGTAATTTGAAATTTGGCCTTTGATTTTAATGAAAAAGCATTCTTTATGTAGTCAAAGGACATTCGACAGTTTTTAACTTACTTAAAGTACTTAAAGTTGGCTAACTTCTATCATAATTTATTTAATAGTGTAGCTTAAGCTGTAGATCTATAGAGATGATTAGGAAACTATACTAGACTTTCATTGATAAGAACGATTACTATATCTATCTTATATCTCTTATGTTATCTATCTTATATCTCCTAATTCTATCTATCTTCTATATATTATTCCCTGTTTACATGTTCATAATTGAGATATTTTATTTATGATGACATAAAATGTACAAGAAAAAGAATTTGTTGTGTCTGGAATAAGTGTAGACAAAATTTGCCAATTTTA
Source organism: Drosophila willistoni (assembly GCF_018902025.1). NCBI lineage: Eukaryota > Metazoa > Arthropoda > Insecta > Diptera > Drosophilidae > Drosophila > Drosophila willistoni. Next base: position 19,999,066 of record NW_025814050.1, read on the forward strand.
ACTAAAAGAAAATATGAATTATACATAAATTTACAGAATTAAATTGATATTAATCCTCGTATAAAACGAATGCTACCCTCTGTAATATATTTATATTTTAAGCCCATTTAAAATCTGGTTTTAGCACTAGGAAAGACTGATTTTTAATATTGATACCAAAAAAAGGATCAAGCCCATAAAGCCATAGGACAAATCCAAGAGCTTCTAACCAACACTTTTAATCACAAATGTTTACACTTGGATACATCTTTCTATAGCCAAACACAAGTGTGTGTGCCTATGTATGTGTATATGAGCAGGATATACATATGTGTGTAGAAGGAGATTTACAAAATGTTTATCCAGAACTAATTTGCATGTATGCAAAAATCTGTTCAAGAAACTAGAACAAATCCAGCGAATTAACCCTTTTGTGCCCAAAGGATTACCTGGTCAAATTTTTGAGCTCCATTCAAATCCAGGATTTGAGAAGTAAATCCCAAAAACCAAAAATATGAAGCAAAAATTTTGGTGAACTAATTTTAACCTTTTGGCTCAAGGATTAAGCCAAGTAAAGGAAACACTCGCGAAATTCTATGGAAAAATAATTGTCTATGAATTTTTGATTAAAATTGCAACAGGGGAAAAAGCGAGAAAGAGAGAGTATAAGCATGTGAGAGAAAAAGAGAGAGAGAGAGATATGTAGAGCTAGTCCCATAAAGAGAGGGAGCCAAAAACTGTGTTTGGATTGGATGTAATAGATATTTTGACGCTGAAGCAACTAAAAACGGCAAATAAACATCCACAAAATCCAAAATAAAAATACAACACAACCAACACACAACAGAGGGTGTGCGTGTGAGTGTGTGTGTGTGGAACAAAATGGAACGCAGAGGCGGAGCTACCTACCAAATTTATCAGCTACCTACTTGTATTGTGTGCCTGCGTTCCGCAAT